>NC_080067.1:141514896-146431347 GCF_949987535.1 Balaenoptera acutorostrata | reverse complement strand
CTCTCTATGCATGCATTTGCTTTGACAACCCTGGAGAAAAGACGACAACCCTCATGGAGGCAGGTCCCACAGGGGACAAAGGACAGAGGGGCCCACAGAAGCCTTTGGCTCACAGAGGCATTTCTTCTCAGCCCTGTTATCCAGCCATCAGGGGAGGAAGTGAATGGTCTCCTCACAGTCCTGGGGTCAGCCTGTCACCGCTGCTGCATTAGGAAAACTCCCCAGTTAGAGGACTCTGGTCTCTCCCAGGCTAAGAAATAAAAGATTCTTTTCAAAAACAGATTATCAAAATTAGGTACATTCACCAATGCACAAAACCATGGGCAGCGAAGGTCACGGATTCAGTGTCAGACAGAGGCCTGGAAGCAACCCAGGGGGTGACTCGTTCCTGGACTAACAATTTACTTTTCCGTCTATGAGGCAGGCACTGGGCCGGGCCCTGAGGGTCACCAGGAGAAGGGTACATCCTCTGACTTTGCTTGGCTCACAGCCTAGAGGGACGGAGACTAAACCAACCATCTCATACGGTGGGTAAGAGCTTGACCAAAGATGACCAAGATCAGGGGCACGGAGAAGGGTCCCCAACTCACACTGGGGTGGGTGAGGGCAAGGGGTGTTCTACATCTCGAGGGAGGCCCATGAGTCCCAGCGACCCCATCAGCTGGGCACGGCTGGGGAAATCCCTTATTGAGTCTCTGTTCCCTCCTGAGAAGGAAAGATGCTAACCTCTGCCTCCTGCTGTCACATGTAGGGACCTGACACACAGCAAGTGTGCTCTCCCTGTCTGTCCATCAGTGAAGGAGTTTTCCAGTAGAGGCACTATTTATTGGGCAATGTCAAGTGGATGGCATCTCTGTATCAAGGGGAAGGAAAATACATGTTTCAAGGCATCTTTTAACCTTTTCCCCTCTGTCCCCAACATCTGGCCTCTGTTGGACTCTGTCTACCAAGGATTTGCAGAGATTTGGCAAAAGAGGGAAAGAAAAATCCATCCCATCCCCAGGGTGGCTTGGAAGCTCTTGTTTAGCAAGTGTTACTTCACACCGTCTATCCCCTGATGACGCATTTCCTCTGAAGTTATTTTTCCGTGTGGCACTGTTTTCCTTTTGTGCTGTTGCATCCTGATATTCAGATTGCTAATGGGTTCGGGGATTCTGAAGCCACTGAAATGGCAGCATCGTGACAAGCAGAGCCTCAAGTGGGTCGTAAATAAGAGGAAAAACACCGATCTGCATGTCTGGCGTAGAAGGGACACAGGGACCATGAAGGCTCAGATACTGCATATTCTTACCAGGGTCAATATCCCTCACAGGAGAGAAGACAAGATGGAGAACCAGCCCCAAAGATCTCAGTCCGCCCTTCTGAGGTTTTTTTTTGATCACTGTGTTTATAAAGAAACAAAAAGGCATGTTCCTAGGGTATTATATTAAGGCGTGTTTCTACGGTATTATATATAATGTTTTATTGACGAAAGATCGTGAGTGTCTTAGATGAAATATCAGATTTTAAATGGACAGAGATGGGAAATCACAGCTATCGTGCAGTGAAATAAGATAAACAGCTGCGCCAACCAGCAGGTCGCCGATGGTGCTCAGAGCCACCACAGTCATTAAACCAGTGGCTTCTCAGTGACATCAAAGGCACACCGTGAAAGGCCCCTTCCAAATCAAAGGCCCTGAATCTGTCTGAAGAGCAGAGGGGTCTTTTCTGCCAACATTTTGTGATAAGGACAGAATCGATTTAATTTCTTGCCACTGGTATTTTTTTTTTTTTTAAAGATTTATTTTTTTTTTTTATTGATTAATTGATTGATTGATTGATTGCTATGTTGGGTCTTCGTTTCTGTGCTAGGGCTTTCTCTAGTTGTGGCAAGTGGGGGCCACTCTTCATCACGGTGCGCGGGCCTCTCACCATCGCGGCCCCTCTTGTTGCGGAGCGCAGGCTCCAGACACGCAGGCTCAGTAATTGTGGCTCACGGGCCCAGCCGCTCTGCGGCATGTGGGATCTTCCCAGACCAGGGCTCGAACCCGTGTCCTCTGCATTAGCAGGCAGATTCTCAACCACTGCGCCACCAGGGAAGCCCCTTGCCACTGGTATTTTAAAACCATCTATATTTCTCCTGGTAACATTCCAAAAACTGAGTATTCAAAAAATCCACTAATTTAATGCCTAAAGGTGTAGAAACCAATTTCAGAAGAGAACTTCGGCTGCAGGGGTTTCAAAGAAAGCCAAGAAGTTGGTTAAAAAGAAAGTGACAGGATCTTGCATGACAAATGCGTTAACCTTTATTATTCCTCCTAATTCTGCCGCCCCCTGCTTGCACCTCTGAAAGACAAATAATTCCGCCTCAAATACTATATTCAGCTTCTAGCATTTTCATCCTGACCTTTATGGTAATAGAAGCAATTATCATGGCTATAGTGAGGCAGACCATTTATGAAAGATCCTTCATTTTTAGGGATTGGTGGTTTGCCTTATTGAAATTTGCTTTATACTTTATCTTATAGCAGTATATTTTAAATTAGTATTTTCTACCCTTAAAAACATTCTCTGTGCCCATCTTCTTTTCCAATAACACTGTTTTCTATTTATAAAAGTGGGAGATGGTCACGATGAAAATTTTGGAAAATAAACACACAAGGAGGAAAGCAAAAAATTACTTATAATCCAACTATTCAGAGTTAATCTAGGTAATCTTCCATGAAATATTCCAGAGTATTTGCTTCCCATTTTTTTCTGTGTGGACATATATAAATATAGCCTCCGTTTTATAAAAATGGCGTATGCCACCCATACAATTTCACAACAGGTAAAGGTTGCAATTTAAAGAATAGTTGCTGTGTAACGGCTTCTGTATAGGATCCTCTAATTTTATAGATGCGATGATGAGTCCTACGAGTTCATCGTGGGATGAGTTCATGTCCTATTAAATTCACTTACAGTAAATACCTCTAAATTTTCAAATCCAAGTATCTCAAATATGCCAATAAAATCACTTTGCTTCATTTATTCAACTTAGCTCAACAAAGAGTCACGATGACACATGCGCTGCTGTCAATTATCCTTGAAAATGAAAAGCATGGAAGGTTCCAAATGGTCTTTGAAATTGGGTGGAAAGCACCACCACATTTGCAGTGTTATTTGTTGAATTGTGTGTCCCCAGAATTGGAGCCCTAATCCCCAGGACCTCAGAAAGTGGCCTGATTGGGAGATCCGGTCCTTACAGAGGTGATCGAGTTAAAGTTAGGTCATTAGGACAGGCCTTAATCCAATAGGCTGGTGTCCTTATAAAAAGGGGAAGTTTGGACACAGACATGCATAAAGGGAGGACAATATGAAGAGACAAAGGGAGAAGATGTCATCTACAAGCCAAGGACGGAAACCCAGAGCAGATTCTCCTTCACAGCCCTCAGCAAAAACCAACCCTCCTGACACCTTGACCTTGGACTCGTGGCCTCCAGGTCCAAGAGAGAATATACTTCTATGGTTTAAGGCAGCTCGTCTGTGGGGTTTGTTACGGCAGTCCTGGCAAACGAATAATGCAAATAAGCAACACGTCAAAGGGCAGAGTCCTCCACTTGGGCTGAACACTAGATGCACATAGAAGAAAGCTCTGCACTGGCCTTGCCCCGCGTGCCCTGGACCCTGGTCCCAGAGCGCACAGGGGCGCCCTCCTTCCGCATCACTTTGGGTGCCTGCTCTCCATGGGTGTGGCATTCTGTGGGAGGGGGCTGAATTCTCTCCTGAACCCCAAAGTGCACGGAGGCAGGATGCTGTCTCGGGCTAGAAAGAAGGTAAGTGTTCTCTTTAAACCACAGGACATGACTCAGAACCAGCCCAGAGCCAGGGCTTTCCCAGCTGCATCACGGACGTCCTTGTCTGCAGCCACATGGGTGCAGAGAGTGATGCAGGGCAGAGCAGCGGCAGAGGGGCCCTGCTGGCTGGAAGCTCCTCGCTGGTTTCTGCGTGGTCACAGAAGCCTGGCCAGAGCCAGGCCCCGTGAGCGGGATCAGGTAGTGATGCTGAACGTCAGTTTAAGGGCCAGGACAGACACCCACATGGAGAATGTGCTGACGCTGCTGGGCAGAAGCTGAGCACCCCCTGCTTTACAGCGTAGCCTGTCTGCTCTGTGAGACCCTGGAGTGATTGACGAGGACCCAGATTGTCACCCCTCTCTGGTCATTTCTTTTTACATTTCTAATACATCAGCTCTCAACTGTAAAGCACCATTTGGAAATTGTTGCAATATACGATTTAAATTATTTTCAACTATGTGATCATGCTATTCTCTAGACACTGTAAACACCTTGCATAACCAGTTGGGTTTTTCTTTTATTTAAGGTGTGATGCTGAAGAACCTGGGTTCTGGGGCTAAGAGTAGAGCCAGGGGACTGACTCCAAAGGGACACGAGAGAACTTCTGGGAGTCTGACAGTCTATATAGTCTGATAGTCTATATCTCAGGTGTAAGACTGTAAACATGTCAAAACTCATCCACTGTGCAACTTTAAAAAGGGTAATTTTACTATATATAAAATATACCTTAATAAACCTGACGTTAAAAAAAGAAAAGAAAGAGAGCCCTGGAATCAGGCTCTCCAGCCCTGTCACTTAGCAGTTGTGTGACCCTGCTCACAACACTTAACTTCGCTGAGCCTCAGTTTCTGCTTCTATAAAATGGGCATAACAATACACCGACCTCATCAGGTTGTGAGAATTCAATGAGATAAAAATAGTCACATGGCCTGGAGGTGGTCCCTAGAAAAAAGTCAGACTGCAAAGTAATGGTAAAAGAGGCTTGGAAAGACAAATGCCTCCTTCTTTTCCATCATATTCAACTTGCAGTAAATTAAGGTAACAGAGGCACATGGGGCTCAGCAGTTTGAGGAAAGAGGAAACCCAGCTCTGAAATGTGGCTGAAGGACCCTGAACAAGTGATTTCACTCAGCTGCTTCTTCACCTGCTCAGTTTCTTCTTCGTGGAGAATTAAAATAAATACGATTAAATTAAGCATGTATTTCACGTGGCCATGATGAGACTCCAAAGACAGACTATTGGTCTCCATGTTCATTTTTTTTCATAAACTCTGCAGCCTCTGCCTGTTGTTGTTACTTTCAGTTGAAGTTTCCTGGGCCTCTGCTTCTGCTGTGGATGCATTTGTGTGTTTGGTATAAATCACTGATTTATTTTCTTTCTAGAAAGAGAAGATGCAGGAGGAGGGTAGACGATGACCAGAGAAGGAAGGTGGAAGGAAGCTGGAAGGACCCAGTGACCCCCTTACATCGTGTGTGCCTCTCGCCCAATCGGCAGACTCTCCCCAAGCCTGAGCTTGAATAAAAGGACGTGTGGGTCAATATACAGCCACAGTCAACTCAACCTGCCTGGGCCATCTTTGGAAGCCCCAAGGATCTGTAAGATGCTGGAACAGGGCTCCAGGACCCTGCAGACAGCTCTCTCTCCGTAATTCCCTCTGTCTGGGTGTCCCGATTTATTTTCACACGTTTAACTAGCTTCATAAACTCTTGCCTGGACACTCCTCCTAAGAAAGCCAAAGCTCGGTCCCTGTACGTTGACTTCTTGCGACGCAGTGCAGATGTTGACTCAGCCCCACTCGCTACTCTGTGGGCTTCTCCAGAAGGGGGCTGTTCCAGGCTTCAGAAGCTAGAGTCTTTCTTTTTTGGTAATAAAGAAGCAGCCAGGGTTTTTTTTTTCCCACTCAAGTAAAACAAAAATAGCTTCAGAACACGGTAGAAGTCTGAGGTTTTATACTCTTGGAAGAGAGGGGAAGGCTTTGTCCTAAATCAGCTGTCACAGCTCAAGAAGAGACTTGAGAGAAATTAGAAGACAGGAGAAAAGCTATACTATATATAAAATAGATAAACAACAAGGACCTTCCGTAGAGCACAGGGAACTCTATATTTTGTAATAACCTATAAGGGAAAAGAATCTGAAAAAGAATATATATATTATATATATGTCTGTATAAATGACTCACTTTGCTGTACACCTGAAACTAACACAACACTATAAATCAACTATGCTTCAAAAATAAATAAATAAAATGAAAAACAGAAAAAAGCTACACGGGCCATTGAATCAGCTGCCCTCTGGGGAGGTGAAAATTCTAGCACTCTCTCCACTTAAAACAAAACATACACAGGTCCCACACACCCAGAAGCACCGACCAGCTCAGTCTAATGTCTCTGCCTTCTTCACAAGAAATATTGCTCCAAATTTTATTTTCAAATCCCTCTGAAATCCAGAACAACTTAATTTGCTGGAAAACGAACCCAGCTGTAATTTAGTTGAAGGTTTCCTTCCAGGGACGGGGGCTGTTAAAAATGAAGGAAGCTCACGCCATCAACCTGTCTCATACCCGCCCACCTGGCTCTTACTATGGTTAGAGCTTTGCACTTCCCAACCCCAAAAATGTTCCCTTAATTGGACAAGCCTAACACACCTGCCCTCTGTGTCCCCTGACATCACACACACAAGGAGAAAAGGGTGAGGGCGGAAGGCTTAAGTGCAGGAAAAGTCTCAGGACGAAACGGGCCCCTCAGAGTCAGCAACCTCACTCAGTAAAGACGTTTGGAATCCGACTTGGGAGAATTTTTCACACTAAGGTTATAGCTTAGCATTTATATGGTCTTTAAAAAAATATATGCTTTCCAAGTGTTTTTGAATCAGTTTCATGGCTCCAACCTCATGACAGTCCCGCGGGGTCAGACAGCATCATCGATTCCTTGTTCAAGCATGTCCCTGGGTGGGCTTCCTCCAAGCTGGCATGAAAGCTCCATCTGATTTGTGGCTAAGACCCTCAAGCCACCTTGCTTCCATGGTCAGGCATGGGCCATTCCGGAAGCCTCCACTTGGAGAGGGGAAAACCATATATAAAAGGCTCCAGGCATGGCAAAGGGATAATGGAATTAGGTTTCATCACTCTGTCTCTCTGTTTTGTTTTTTTTGGTTTTTTTCTTTAACATTTTTATTGGAGTATAATTGCTTTACAATGGTGTGTTAGTTTCTGCTTTGTAACAAAGTGAATCAGCTATACGTATACATATGTTCCCATATCTCTTCCCTCTTGGGTCTCCCTCCCTCCCACCCTCCCTATCCCACCCCTCTAGATGGTCACAAAGCACCAAGCTGATCTCCCTGTGCTATGTGGCTGCTTCCCACTAGCTATCTATTTTACATTTGGTAGTATTTGTAAGTCCATGCCACTCTCTCACTTCGTCCCAGCTTACCCTTCCCCCTCCCCATGTCCTCAAGTCCATTCTCTACATCTATGTCTTTATTCCTGTCCTGCCCCTAGGTTCTTCAGAACAATTTTTTTTTTTTTAGATTCCATATATATGTGTTAGCATATGGTATTTGTTTTTCTCTTTCTGACTTACTTCACTCTGTATGACAGACTCTAGGTCCATCCACCTCACTACAAGTAACTCAATTTCGTTTCTTTTTATGGCTGAGTAATATTCCATTGTACATATGTACCACATCTTCTTTATCCATTCATCTGTTGATGGACACTTAGGTTGCTTCCATGTCCTGGCTATTGTAAATAGTGCTGCAATGAACATTGTGGTACATGACTCTTTTTGAATTATGGTTTTCTCAGGGTATATGCCCAGTAGTAGGACTGCTGTGTCATATGGTAGTTCTATTTTTAGTTTTGTTTTTTTCACTAAAAAGCAATCGGCAGCCCCCATTTCCACACCTCCCTGCCCCCACCTCACTGGGGCCGGCCTTGTGGCCCTGTGACACTTGCAGTCCCCTACAGGGTCCCTCGCTTAAAGGGCCCATACTTGGCGTCACGTTCTCGAAATTCTTTATCATGTTCAACATGGAGCACCACGTTTCTATTTTTCACTGTCCCCCCAGATCGTGTCACTGGTCTTCTCCCCACCTCCCAATGGCAGGCTCACTTAGACTGCCCAGCTCTGAGCTCCTGTCACCTGGAAAGAGGTTTATGGCAGAGGTAGACTAGAGCAAAAGATGACAGAGCTGTGGCTTGTTTTCAAGTGGCCTCATTTCTGATGGGAATCTGCTCTACTCTTCAGCCCCTGTCCTGCTTCCTTGTTGTAATACTGAAGGGACACAGGAGCAGAGCAAGGTCCCCTGAGGGCCCTGCTTGTAACCCTACAGTTATATTACGCGGCATATATATTTGTGTCAGGTGAGAGTTCCAAATCCTCATCCAAAATTCAGCTGTGTGGGAGCTCTTGCGTGTATTTCAGTCAAATCTGGCTCTCAGCAAGAACTCAGCATAAAAAGGATGACATGGAAATTCACAAAATAGTGCCCCCCAAACGAACTGAATCTGCTTTGAAGTTGGGAAAGATGAAATCTAGATGAAAAAATAACAGTGAACTTGCAAGAGGTATTTGGTGGAAGTACAAATTGACAAATTGGTACATCTATTTTAAGAAGATATCAAGAGGAAGTAAAATAGCCCACATTTCGGAGGTATAGAACATTGCCAGAAATAATATTTGCGATGTGGCACTGTATTATCTCGGTATTTTGACAGGACTTATGCATATGTGAGAACTGAGCTATAAATACAGGGATGAGCCCACGCCCTGAACGAACTCCAATGACAAGAAAATAATAATAATGCTTAAGAAGCCACCCGGGGCTCTGAGATACAAAGCGTGCAATGATATTCTGCCATGGACAAATGTTAATACCCTCACAGAAGATAGATTACAGGCATATCTAAATTCACTTAGGCATTTCTCACAATTAGAATATGGAACTTTTAAAATAACACAATATGCACAATTTCAAAAATCTTATTGACTGTCCTCATGTAATCTGCTTCCAAAGTGCTGAACAGATTTATTTTCACTTAACACTTTTAAAGAAAGATATGACAAGTCAGTAGAACCCAACTATTCATTAATAAGGATGAAAAAAATGTCCAGCATGTTTAAAGCAATTTACATCACTAAGCAGGAGTTAGAAATCAACTACAGTCAGCCCTCTGTATCCGACAATTCTGAATCTGAGATTCAACCAACTGCAGATTTAAAATATTTTTTAAAAATTCCAGAAAGTTCCAAAAAGCAATACTTGAATTTGCTGCACGCTAGCAACTATTTACTTAGCACTTACATTGTATTTACAACTATTGACATAATTTACATTGTATTAGGCATTATAAGTAATCTGGAGATGATTTAAAGTATACGGGAGGATGTGTGTAGGTTATATGCAAATATTATGCCATTTTATATAAGGGACTTGAGCATCTTTGGATTGGTATCCATCCGTGGGCAGGGTGGTCCTGGAACCAACCAATCCCCCTAGGATACCAAGGGATAACTGAATAGTATCCTAATAGATATGTAACCATTCATTGGACCTGAAGATTGCTAAATTCGCATGAGGTTCTAACATATATGACTTTTAAGATTAACCATTAGTTATGGTGGTTATTCTTCAACCAACATGTACTGAGCCCCTACTTTTGTAAACATTGACTCTTTGGGAAGGTTTTGCTGGTCACATCCTTCTTCCACTTCCCAGGTCTGCACAATGATGTTAACCAATGTTTCCCTGGCACTTGGTCTATACAGTGAGTAGCCCCGTACCCTGTATGGACCCTGTTGTCCAGTTAATTTTATGTGAACTCTGTCTCCCCCAGTAGCCTATAAGCTCTTTGAGGGGTGGGGCCTGTTCACCCAGCACAATGTCCAACATATAATGGATTCTCCATCAATGTGGGTTGAATGGTATGTGCTGGGGAGATGGAAGGGTGTAGAAGACACAGTCTCTGTCTTTTAAAGGTTCATAATCTAGAAGGCAAATAGAAATTTGAGAGAGTAAGTAATTACCAATTACAGGCATATCTCATTTTATTGCACTTTGCAAATATTGCATTTTTTACAAATTGAAGGTTTGTGGCAACGGTGTGTCAAGCAAGTCTATCGGCGCCATTTTTCCAAAAGCATTTACTCACTTCGTGTCTCTGTGTCACATTTTGGTAATTCTCACAATGTTTCAAACTTTTTCGTTATTATATTTGTTATGGTGATCTGTGATCAGTCATCTTTGATGTGACTGTGCAAAATGAGTATGCCTCGCTGAAGGCTCAGATGATAGCATCTTTTCAGCAATACAGCATTTTTAATTAAGGTAGGTACTTTTTCTTAGACATAATGCTATTTCACACTTAATAATAGACTACAGTGCAGTGTAAATGTAAATTTTATATGCACTGGGAAACAAAAACATTTGTGTGAGTCCCTTTGTTGAGATATTCACTTTATTTCAGTTCTAGTGGTCTGGAACTGAACCCAAAATACATCCAAGGTCTGCCTGTACATGCAATGGTTTTGACCATAGAAAAGGACTCTGTTCACTGAGCAAACATTTTCTAAGAGTTTGATTTTGGGGGTTTAGAGTGGTCTTGCACATTCAAACAGAGCCAAGGAGGGTAAGGCAAGGAATGAAGGCCACTGGTGTAAACTCAAAGTCAAGGAAACTCTGCTGGACGATGCAGAAGAAAACTGTGTGAACAGAGATCTTTAAGAGGTATTGTACAAGAGTAGCAATACTGACATTTACCAACTTCAGGTGTGATTGGGGTGGGAGGGTGAGGGGGTCGGCTTGGATACTTGAATCTCTAGAAACAAAGTGGAAGCCCTGGTGAAGGAAAGAATAACTTTGTCAAGATTTCTGTGGTTGTTCTTTTTTTACTCTGAAAAAAATAATCCAGGACAATATTAGTTTTAATATGTTTCATGTCCAAGTCCTAAATGGAATTGGGAAAGGTATAAAAGAAATTGGGCTGTATCCAGGATATGTCAGAAAATGAGAAATTTAATAAGATAGGAAATGTGTAAGTGAAACCTAACCTGACTTTTCCTCAAGAATCTCTGTGATTTTGAACAGGATTAGCCTTGGGGCACTCAGTTCCCTATTTTAAATGACTACATGGAATGAAATGACAATAGGGCATCCTTTAATTCTAAGCAGGACAGTAGAAACAACCTTCTTTCTCTGGGTCAATGGTCTTTAAGCAGGCCAGCTGCACCCCAGGAAAGGGCAGGGCCACCATGTTCAGCTGCACAGGTTGTGCACTGCACAATTCCAGAGGGCACCACTGACACAGACTCAAGTATGGATGGCACCTCAGGGATTGTAAGGTGCTCAACTCTTACAACTATGCATGGTGCAGAGAATTTTAGAATGTCTATTTATATCAGTTTAGGATCTAAGATCAGTAAGAAAGAAATTAGATTTTACCAGTAGCTATTATCTGGATTGATATCGACATCATCATTCAGTGGGTGGGAAACAGTGGAAATCCCACGACTGAGGATTGTCCAGAACACCCTCCCTCTTTTTTCCCCTTTTTTTTTAAAATTGAAGTATAGTGATTTACAATGTTGTGTTAGTTTCAGGTGTGCAGCAAAATGATTCAGTTTTATATATACATATTATATATAATATATATATACTATTTCAGATTCTTTTCCATTATAGGTTTTTACAAGATACTGAATATAGCTCCCTGTGCTATACAGATGGACCTTGCTGCTTATCTCTTTTATATATAGTGGTATGTATCCATTAATCCTCCTCCCACCACTTTCCCCTTTGGTAACCATGAGTTTGTTTTCTATGACTCCCTCACTCTTGAGTTGCTCTTGGAATATCACCACATGCTGCACTGCAGTTCCTTGTGCTCCAGTAAGAGGATTTATATTTATACACCTACCTTTAACCAACCTAATCCCACCACAGTAGGTAAGTGGCTTTAAAAAATTCCTGCATAGTCACATGCTACAACATGGATGAACCTTGAGGACCTGATGCTAAGTAATACAAGCCCGTTACAAAAAAAAGACAAATATTGTATAATTCCACTTATATGAGGTGCTTAAAGTAGTCAAATTCATAGAGACAGAAAGCAGAAAGGTGGTTAACAGGGGATAGAGGGAGGAGAACAGGGAGTTTTTTAACGGGTAGAATTTCAGTTTTACAAGATGAAAAAGTTCTGGGGATCTGTTTCACAACAAAGTAAATAAACCATACGACTGAATTATACACTTAAAAATGAGAAAGATGGTAAATTTTCTGTTTTTTACAGGAATAAAAAAATTCCTGCATAAAATTTTCACAGATATTAATACTTCCAGCAAAAGCAACAGGGAAACAATGGAAATGCTACCTAACACTTCTCCTATTAGAATATCTTCACAAGTGCCAATACAAGCTTAAAAATCACAGTCAACAAATTCAGCTCAAAAAGAAGTGCAGGGCTTCCCTTGTGGCACAGTGGTTAAGAATCTGCCTGCCAATGCAGGGGACAAGGGTTCGAGTCCTGGTCCAGGAAGATCCCACATGCCACAGAGCAACTAAGCCTGTGAGCCACAACTACTGAGCCTGTGCTCTAGAGCCCGTGAGCCACAACTAATGAGCCCGTGTGCCACATCTACTGGAGCACGTGCTCCACAACAAGAGAAGCCACCGCAATGAGAAGTCCAAGCACCACAACGAAGAGTAGCCCCTGCTACTAGAGAAAGCCAGCGCACAGCAACGAAGACCCAACGCAGCCAAAAATAAACAAAATAAAATAAATAAATAAATGATTTTTTTAAAAAAAGAGGTGCAGTTACCAAGACTATTTGAACTATAGATTTCCACGTTTTCCATCAACAATTATCTCTCACAAGTATATATGGTGCCTTGAAATTTTGACTAAGATTAATAAAGCATCACAATTAGCAAGATATCTAAAGTATAGCTTATTTCATCATTCTCTCATTCTTTTCAGTGCTTATTTTTTGTATGTTTCATAACTGCACTTAAGAGATGAGCACATTAGCATGAATAAATAATTTTAAAATAAGTAAATAAAAAATTATTGTGCACGCATGCTCCAGTTTTTTTCCTGAGAGGGTACACTATCAAAGGCTTTGAAGACCACTCTTCTTGAGAATTGATACCCACGGTCACTGTGTACACCATTCCATTGCTCTGTCACGGATCTGCAGGACGACTGAGGAAATGGTTCCCCAAAAGCTGATAAGCTTTGAATGTTAGTTTTTAAGTACTTGTGGATGTTTATTGTTAGAATTACCACAGCTAATGGTGAAAAACTCAAAGAAAGGAAGGGGCAAGATAGCAATGGTTTCACTAGGGAGAGACCAGAATCATTTCAAACCAACTTGAATTGTTTCAGGGATGTGTTCCTATGGCATAATAGTTTGAAGTTTTGCTTTTTGCATCTCCATCTACAGCTCTTTGAGACTCATGAAGAGAGAGGATCTTTATAGAGTGTTCAACACACTCTGCCACCTTGAATATGGGCAGGTTTGTGTCAACACCTGTGTCTACTGATGACCTCTCAACCTCCCAGATGAGGAGACCATCACAGTGGATGCTCTCAGGCTCAGAATTTGACCAGTTCACGGCCTCAGGGATTCTTTTGCACATCAAACAAGCATGCGGAAGTGTGAAAAAGAAAAGCCTAGGTACAATTAGCCATTTTACCAGGCTCAAGAGAATAAAGTGATATTTTTCTAACAACCCCTAAGGAGACAGTGGATAATACTTAAAAAGGAAATTATATATATAAGAATCTTAAACTTTAAAACAAGTGTAATTTCTTAATTCGTTTTTAAATATTGGAACTTAACCACATGACTGACAGAAAAGTGTATTGGCTAAAAAAAAAATGTCAAAAAGATCTTGGGAAAAAGGAAGAACATATTTCCTTGCTATATTTTTACTCTCTTGTTTGGTTAAGACCAATGTTAATGAGTATTGTCAATCTCTGGGGTCCTCTTCTAAGGCACTGTATAAAATTAAAATAACTAGTCACTTTGTTAGAACCTTGGCCACGATACAGGTGCGGTGTTATGGGGACAAATGACCATTTCTTTCACCATGCCACTCCACAACAGTTTTGGATTGTAATAGCCAGAAAAGCATAATCTCACGTCAATCCAGATAGAAACTCAGTTATCAAATCACCATAAACAAGTATTTGAAGACTAACATTCAAAAGATATTCCAGGCCATTTGGTGAAGGATTGCAATATGGATGACTTGAGATATTTCAGTCTTAGGAAATCCACCAGTGTCCTCAAACTGGAGGCTGAAACCTCCCAGAGCAAAGGATCCCCTGTTCTTCCTTATAGCTCCATCATGATATGAAAATTGCCCTATTTGAGTGGGGCAGTTCACACTTTTTGGCTTCTTCCCTTTAGATGTCCTGCAGGGGCGTTTTCAATTTGTGGATGATTACCTTCTTACTTTATAATTCTAATTTGTCTTCCTTTTATTTATAAAGTGGCAGTTTAAGAGTAAAATATAAAATAATGGCGTTTAGTGGGTGCTTGATTTTTCCACTGGTAATGTTATAAATATAGCCAAGCGTTTCCCTTTCAGATATGGAACAAGGAGTCATTTAGTGAGATTCTGAAGCATAAATTTAGGGCTATTTGCAAGGCACAAACAATATTCAAGCAGATAGATGCCTGGAATGTGTAACTTATACTGAATTGTTCATGTAAAACAGCCCAGAAATGGATGTTGAATTTATGGGTTTTGGGCCGTTGCCAGATGTGGCAAGCTTGCTTGGCTTATGACACAAAACAGTGAGCTATAGAACATTCTCCGATCCATACCCAAAGGGCACCTGTACCAAATCGAACGGAAAATGTTTCTCCATTCCTTATTTATACCTCACTTCATTCCAAAGACTGGAAGAATGGTAAGTAGTTTGTGCCTGGGGACAATAAAAAAAGTGGAGACAGACCCCACGAGACTGCACAGCAGCCTGGACGCACAATTCAATGTCCTACTTCCCAGGAGGACAAATATGAATTGATGTCTTTTTGCATATGAATTGTCCTGTATTCCTATTTCAAATATAAATTAATTTAAAATATTTAAATATGCACCTATAATTAAAATATTTGTTTTAATTAGTACTAACATTAGTGCTTCATTTTGAAGTATTCATTAAAATATTTAAATATGCAACTTGCTTTCTGTATGCTAGATATATTGCACCTGCAACAATATTCCAGAATTCACAGTTTGGCTGATGACGACTGGGCATATGGAGCTAACTTACTAAAGATCAGTTTGGACTATTTCTTTTTCGCCTCTAATCCCAGACAAATTGGTTTTCTATTTCAATACAGCAGCCATTTTTCAAGGTAGTCATGGGCTCTGCCCCTCAGGTTACCACCCCTTTTTGTTTGAATTTCACAGAACTTATCTGAAGCAAAATAGTCTCAATGAAGAATAACCCCAAACTGAAGGATATTAGAATTCTCCATCCCTCCCTCAGCTCCCTATTTTCCTTGACATTTTCCCAAATGTCAAGAGTTCTTTCTATTGAGATTCTTCTAAGTTTTTCTCATTTTCTTTGCCTGCTGTGAAAGTATTTATTTTGCATGTATAACAATGCACCCATTTCCAATTTAAAAGGATTTAAATGGCAAACACAGGTTTCAAACCCGTAAACAACAAAAGAGAGAACTTCTTTCTCTCCAAACTCACCTGGACCACAAATCTCAACATTTAGAGAAGAGGGTGCTGGTCTGTTGGTCACAGTAACTGATAAATCCACAACCTGAAATCTACTGATTCATCCAGTAGATTAATCTACTGAACATTACAAAGTGCCAAACCAGGAGCCAGGTTTGTGGATGACTCAGGAAGTTCAAAGTCTAGGTAGGATAATTCTAATAAATAAAATGCAACCCATAATACTTGCTATGGTCTGGATGTTTGTGTCCCCCAAAATTCACATGCTGAAGTCCTAACACCCAAAGGTGATGGCATTAGGAGGTGGGGCCTTTGGGAGGTGATTAAGTCATGAGGGTGGAGCCCTCATGGATGGGATTAGTGCCTTTATAAAAGAGACCCCAGAAGGCTCCTTCACCCCTCCCACCAGGTGAGGATACAGTGGGAAGTCTGCAACCCAGAAGAGATCCTTCACCTGAGGATGCTGACACCCTGGTCTCAGACTGTCAGCCTCTAGAACCGTGAGCAATAAATTTCTATTGTTTATAAGCCACTCAGTCTGTGGTACTTTGTTATAGCAGCCCAGACAAATCAAGATAATACTTTAACAGCATGATCTTTTCTGCTGTGTTTTATAAAAATATCAGTCAAATATAATATATACCTGTGCATATGCATCCCCTAAAATCTTTCTTTTCCCCCACTATGAAGCCCTTTCTGGAAAGTCATTCTAAATTAATGGAAAGCCCCAGGCTTGGGTTCATGATATCATTCAGGTGTTCAAATAGTCCAGTATGCCCAGTGGACCAAGAACAGAAAGACCCCAAGCAAATTGTGAATGCCTTCCACCTATGACAACACCTCTGATAAAGCACTGAGAGCAGAAATTAGAATTTTAAAACATAATGCAGAGAACGTGTTCATCATAAATTCAAGGCACTTTCCATTACAAAAGCTCATGTTTCCTCTTCATCTTGATCACACTATTCCACTAAACCCCTAATAAAATCAATTGTGAGTCATTTATTCAATTTTTCTCTCTAAAAAAAAATCCATCTTGCATTCTGTCGTTCTTAGAATTCAAAAGAGGAAAAACGGTGAGACTTCTTAATCCCACAGCATTCGTTAATGAAATGCAAGATTGGGGAAATCAATCTTATAATAATCCATTACCATCACCAGCCCAGCAAACACATTCTCCTGCTTCACTGTGGCCTCTTCCCACTTAGGAAATGTTGAAACTCGAACCCAAGTTGCAATTGGTGTCTTTCTAGACCTATTGTTCCCAATTAGAGTAGAGAGAGCATCTATCAATGTGTGATCCAGCAAAACCATATGGATCTTGCTGGATCTTCCTATATCTCCCCTCAGGTATATCCCCAAATGAGGTTAAAATTACGTAAGAAATTGCATTTTCATTTGACCTTCTTTTGCTAAGCCTTTTGGGCCAGTTGCAAAATCTACATTGTGTACAGTTACCCTCAGAATCCGTGCTTAACTGGTCTAAATTATACTGTTCCTTGCAAACCTATTACTCACCCGTCAGCACCTGTTTCAGTTCACTATTACATCATAGGAAGCACACAACTATACTAATTTTCATTTTAGGCCTGTTTCATCTTACTACTTCTCTCACCAAAGGGTTACACTGAGAGCTGAGTAGGTGAGCCCTAAACCAGTGTCATATGTGATTTTTAAACCAATGGCTACTTCCGGAAAAAAAATCAAGTCTTTTCCATCCCCTGCCCCCCAATATAAGTATAGCTTTCCCTTGCAATCTCTGTCCAGAACAATACTGTTCACTGCTTTCTTCTTGCTTTAGAGATTTAATGCATCAGGCAAGTAGCTTCTGATTCTGTGCTAAGGATACACATGTGGGTCTAAAGATTTGACCCACAAAATTCCTCGGTGTGTTCAAACCATGCCTTGACAGGTGTGGTCCTTTTGTCGTGGCCAATGTCTGGATGGGAGAAAGGCCCAGAAATCTGGCATCAAATTGCAACATTCCATCCAAGCCGATGCCAGCAAAGAGACTGTGAACAGCAACAGGGAAGCGTCCGGAGAACGCTTTCCCAAAGGAGTCTCAAGTCTGATTCACAGCTGTCAACGGATGCATTATGCAACCGTGAACTCCCCGATCCTCTCACAAACAGGGCGATGGTGTGTGTCATTTTTTAAATCAACTCTCCAAATGTGTGCCTTTATGCATTAAAATCTTGCTCCTGGCTCTCCTAAATAAGTTCTTTTGAAAAGCAACTTAAAAAGACACCTGAATGAGAAGATGGAACTGATTGTCATTGTTGGTGGAACTTTTCTTCAAATGGTATTATTAAGTCACTAAAAAAAAAAGGAGCCTTTTTCTTTCTTGGGCAGGGAAGAGATGAGAATACATTTTGTAAACTTCGACCTTGGTGTTTAGGAATTTTGATCCAGTGAATGTACCTAAGCCTGTATCTTGATCCTGGCTAAATTATCTTCCAGCTCATTTCATAGATTGCTCCAGGCACATCTGACACACTTGAATACTGAAATGCCAATTAGACACCCCTGCAAACCACCTCCACTCTCTCACGTTACCCTAAATTTGGACTTGACTTTCTTTGCTATACTTGAGCTGCTCTTTTCAATCACATGCCATTTACCCCCAAAAAGCGTCGTCAAAGGGGAAAAAGATGTGTTGTCGTAAAGTCACCCAGTTTAAAGCCAGCTCCAGGCTCAGTCCCCCCACCAAAGGCTGCAAGAACTCAAAGAGAGAGCTCACCCCAGGGAGCATTTGGCCCTTTGGAGGCCTCTCCTCCCAGCCCAGCTGTGAGCTAGGGAATTTCTGCAGCCTACACTATACCCTGACAGCTGGAGCAGGAACTCTGTGCCCATCAGACTCAAATAAATCCTGAAGTCAGGGGAAAGTCTGACAAAATCCATTGCTTTGGCCCTCTGGGGTAATTAGTTACACAGCTAAGTAAATGATCATCTGAAATCCATCCCCGCCTGAGAATTATTAAAATTAGAAGCCACATGGAAGTCATCCAACTAAAGAAAAGCTTAGGGGGGAGGGGGGAGAGATCCCATCCTCTACCCAGAAAGGAGCTTCTGTTCAACTTTATTAAATGTTTTAAGCAGATTTAAGTTTGAGTCAAGGGACAAATTTCCGCCCTCCGAGGGGCACGCTCCCAGAAACTTGGAGACGAGCCGCAGAGCTGGTCACCGGGGCTGCACGTGATGTGGGGGGAGGGATGGGCGCAGGAGAGAGAAAGGCAGAGAGAGCTGGAAGGGAAGCAAAGGGGGGCAAAGGTGTGAGATGTACACGTTGTGGGATTTTATCAACATTCAAGGAAGAAGGCAGAGTTCTTGGAAGAGCCCGCAAAGGCCTCTGACGGAATGCTGAGGGGCGGGGCCGCGGCTGCAGAGCTGCCCTAATTACATGTTCAGCAGAAACGAGGTTGTGATCCTAATGATGGATGAGTTCTGGGAAGTTTGCTGTCTCTCTGGGGACCCACAGTTAGGTGACACTGCCAAGCTGAGGCATTCTGGAAAGCTCATGAGTATGGCATGGGACAAGGAGCCTCTGCTGAAGATGGGGTGACAGCCAGAGGGGAGAGCCAGCGGGAGGATCCCCACTCCTGAAGGGTCCCCTTTAGCTAACTTGATCGAAGACAGGGACTCCCCTGGGCTACACAGGTCTCTAAGTCCTTCTTCTATCTGAAACTATTAAGTTGTATAAAAAAAACCCACCCCACACGGCCATCCCTTCTACTTGCAAGCAAGGTGAGCCGATGCAAACAGAGAAGATACTGAAATCTCTGTCGAGTCTGCAGAAAGCCCCTCACCTGAGCATTCAGGAAAAGAAGGCCTGGCTCTCATCGCCCTGTCTCTGTTTCAGAGCCCCAGCTTCCTGGCCTCAGCTCCCTGCCCTCCACCTCTTTCGCTTTCTCTGGCATGCCTTGTTCATACGGATCAGAAAATTCCATACGCAATTTGCACATCAAGACCCACCCAAGTCCTGGATCTGCCCTTCACTAGCTGGTGGCTTTGAGCCAGCTGACCTTGAACTTCTCTGCACCTGTTTCCTCATCTGTCAATTGGGAATCATAATAGCACCTACTTCACAGGCTTGTGGGGAAGTTCAAATAAGGTAACTAGATGCCCTGCTTGGTACTGGGGACACTGGGCAAACAGGAGCTGCTGTGGTGGAAGGTTTGTTGCTGCTGGAAGGTTTCTGCCTTCCCATCTTCCATCCACACTCGCACTCTTCCTTGCCCGATCCCTTGGCTCCATCCCGAACCCTGTTCCTAAATTTTATAACGCTTTGCCTGCTCCGTCTTCATGTCATGTTTATATCAAAAGTCACCCATCAGAGAGGTGAAAGCAGGGAAGAGGCATTTTATTTCTGAAGTTGTTAATTTTACTGTAGATTTCAAAAAAAAAAAAGGATCACCCGTCTGTCAAAAAAAAAAAAAAAAGAAGGCAAAATAAAAGATTTTTTAAAATAATGATTTAAGTACCAGCCAAAAGGATATGAAAGTGGATTTGTCTCAGCTACCAAGTGGAATTAGAGGGTGATGGTGTACAATCCCAAAACTGCCTTTTTGAAAAGAGAGACAGAGAATAGGATCTTTTAAAAAATACAATGAGCTATCAGTTTGCCCCAACAAACTCTTCTGGATAAACAGATACAGAGCAGTGACTTTCAATTGAAAACTGGAGCCAGAGTTTCTCCCGTCTTAGACCGACACACCCATACATGCAGATTTTTTGTGGTTCATACAATTTGCATTTCTCTACTCGTTTTACTCTGATTAACTGCAGATGTAGTTTGTACAGGCAATGCTTCCACATGGCCACGCAATGCAATCCTTCCCTCACTTCTCTTCTGAGGCTGACTTTCGCCAGCTGGCCTGCCTGCTCACATTCTGACAGGTACCCACCAAGGAAAACATGTGAAGACACACACGCTGCAAGAGTGCAAATCTTCGCAAGAGACTAAAAACATTCAGCTTTCTCTCCTGAGGTCTAAACCCCAAAGCACCTTCCAAAGTCACAATTAAATCACAAGCAAAACGATGAATCCCTTTCTCTACCTAAGGTGAATTTTTAAAAGTTGCAAAATTAACCAATGCCTGCACTTACCATGCAAACCCAGATATGAACAGAGTCAGTCCCCCAAGCAAACAGTTCCAGGGTCGAAGTGTTCTACATTTTCTGAGCCTAACTGAGCCCCTTCTCACCCCCAGGTTTCCCTCCAGGACTCAAAGCCCCACTCACCTCACTCATGATGCTGTAACAGCAGCTCCGGTATCTCTACCAGCCACACGGAGAGCACTGCTCAGGGGTCGCTGCTCCCAGGCCCTGGCTTTTCTCTTAAAAAGGGCTGCCCAGTGGCATCATGCCTCCCGTGAACCAATGAGATTCATTCACCTGTCTGAACGCCTGGCAGATATCTGAGGGCTCCCAGGGCCACCTAGTGGAGCAAAGGAAGAAGGCGGGCTAGGTCACATCTCCAAGTCCTGCCAGGGAGGGAAGGAAACCACAGATGACAAAAGAGTCAAAGTCAGAGGCACACGGATCATCACAGGTTTGCCTTTGTTCATAATTTCAGGGGGTACAGGATTTAGACATGTGGAAAATGCACTTTCAATGTCGGTGGACAGAAGGGGTTTTTTTTTAGAAGGAAGACCAGTTCTGAAAACACCGGTGCCGGCCGTTCCACACCCCCCTGGTTTTCTCAGGAGCTGCCATTTCCTTATCATTGTAGCACAGTCTCAGCCTTCAGAGCCGAGCATTCTCCACTCCTCCTCCTCCAGCCCCAAACCTGCCAGCCTGCTTGAACCCCAGGTACTCATCCCCTGGTGGGAGGATGTGAGCAGTTGTGGTCATGGACTTGGAGAGTCACGCTGTGACCTCAGAGGAGAGCAGCTCCCCCAGCTTTGCCTGTGGGCGTCATAGCCTCGCAAGAACCAGGAGGAAACTGGCTCTGACCCTGGAATATGCCCGTCCAACCTGGCTGTGAAGATCCTTTTGCCCAGGCCTGGACTCCTGAGACCCTGAGGAGCATCCGAGTGGGTCCTTGATTTTCACAAGGCAGACGTCACGGGTGAGAATGTAGCCGATGCCCAGAACTGAGATGCGTGTGACTGCCTGTCTCCTTGTCCTTCCTGCAACTTGCCGGCTTCATCTGGGCCCAGATTCAAGCACAGGAGCCCCAGAGTGGTAACAACGATGCCTTCTCATGGCAAATACTCTGAAAGGTAACAGTAACTCCTCACATGCCAAGGACCTACTGGAAATACAAACATACCCAAGTGATGACTATGGAATAGCTCATGTAGATAAATAAATGAGGACCTGGGTACAGCGATAGGATCCTCAGATGCCCCACGGACCTCACCTTTCACCCAGAACACAGACATTCAATCAGCAGCTGCTCTTGGAATCAGTGCCAGTCACAGCCCTGTCTCTGACTCTCCTCCATCGGCTTCCATCACCTCCATCACCTCAGCAGCGTCTCCCTTCAACTTCCTCCTCCACGGCTCCTCCCTCCCTCACTTCACGCCCCATGGGGTTCTCAGGCCACCTCCATGCCCTCCTTCTCCAGGCTTTCTGTTCCCAGTGGGCACCCCCAGCTCTGCACCCCAACAATCATGGCAAATCTTAATTCTCTCCGCATTCCCTGTTCTTTCCTGATTTTCCTTACTGCCTGGGAATGGCCCACAGTGACTGCTCCGGGGTGGAGTCCCACCATCTCTGCCTCGCAGCCACCCTGGGACGCAGATGCCCTGGTGGGACCTGGGAATATTTGGGTGACCTGCTGTTTGAAACCCGACCTGTTGGATCCACAGAAACTACTTCCTGAGTTTGGAGGAGGAAGTAAGAAGTGGTGACCGCAGGGCAGGTGCAAGATTTAAGGAGGCACTCACTCTCAGGTCCATGCACATGCTGATGCTGCACTTGCTCAAACCCGAGAATCAGCGCCTCCTTAAATTGTGTGCCCTGGGTGCCGGGATTGTGCCAGCCTGGTCCTGGCCCTGCTGGCAGCTCCCCACTTCCCAGGAGGGGGTTGATGAGCTTCATACCAAAGAATAAAAGCATGGTGAAAGGACAGAACAGAACCCCTCTGGACTCCATCAAAGAAGAGGCTTGAACGTGGTTCTTTGGGGAGTGTTCGAACCAGAATGCACATTTCGAGATGGAACTAGAACAGATAAATACAATCAACAGCATGAGCACCGGATGGAAACTTCAAAACCTGTGAGCACAGGCTGCCCGAGGAGGCTGAGGCAGAAGCGCTGGGTCCGAGCCCTCGTCTGTGCCTTGTGAGCACAAGTGAGCAGGACCACGAAGCAGCAAGAAACACGAGTCTCCTACGGCTTGTGGGAACCCATCTTCTTAATTTATAGCCGCTTTAGGTAGGGATTGTGTCTGTAGAAAGGCCCCTTTCAATGGGAAGATTGGTACATTCATTATAATAAATCGTATTTCACAGAGCAGCAGAAAGGGACTTAATATATAAATTATGCACACATGTACATATCCTAACCACACAAAGCATTTGCAGGCTATCAAAGCGTCTGCCTGCCGGCATATCCTGACAGCATGTTCCTTAAATTCTCACTCTCCTTCCTCCCGCCCCCTGTCCCCAATTTCACACGTGGGAGAGCCCAGGTGGGATGCTTTTAGGACTCCCCAGCGGGTTAGAAAGTGGAGTTGGGGAGAGGAAGGTCAAGGTGGAGAACCGGGACTGCAGTGCTATCCGCAAATGTACCACAGACCAGAGGAGGGAGGGCAGGGCTGCATCCTCCCCTTGAGGAGCAGAACCACACCCTCCGAAGGGGAGCCTGTGTGGCTGGGAATTCTGAGCACCCGGTGCCCGGAGAGAACGGGGGAGATCTCCCAGCGGCAACCTTGGTGGGGTCCCATGGTTTTGCAGGCTGTGCTCAGGCAGAGGGGACAAGAGAAGGGACACCAAGAACCAGCCTGTGCTCTGCTGCCCTGGCTCTGGTGCAGACACGGATTTTCTCCTCCCACAGACACACGTATAGAACTGCAACAGCTTGAGGTTTAGGGATCAGTAAGTACACTGTAGTGGGGGTTCCCCAAGGGAGGGGCCAGGATTGGTGGTGTGCAGAGTGTGGGCTGTGGCTTTACTGAGTAGAGCATGCAATTGTTTGGGACAAACTGGGGGTGTGTGTGTAAAGGTTATGGATGGATGATGTTATAGGCTGAATTGTGTCCCCCACAAAATTCATGTATCAAGGTTGTAACCCATCATACCTCCAAATGTGACTGTGTTTGGAGACAGGGCCTTAAAAGAGGTAATTAAGATAAAATGAGATCATATGGATAGTCCCAAGTCCAGTAGGACTGGAGTTTATAAGAAAAGGAAATTTGGACACAGTCCCACTACAGAGAGAAGAAGATGTGAGGACACAGGGAGAAGATGGCCATCTACAAGACAAGGAGAAAGGCCTCAGGAGAAACCAACCCTGACAACACCTTGATATTGGACTTCCAGCCTCCAGAACTGAGAGAAAGTAACTTTCTATTGGTTAAGCCTCCCATCCTGCAGTGCTTTGTTATGGTGATTCAAGCAAACATATAGAAAACCTAGCAAGCACTTGCAGAGGACTTTTGGGGAAAGGCTAGAAGGACCTTAAAGGGGATTTCATCAGTGTTTGTCATGTGGCACACAATTTAACACTATTCATTCCCCAGGGCATCTTTAGTAAAGCAGTTATCTCTTGTTAATAAGTTGTGAGGTTGTGTCTGTTTTAGAAAACACAAGGCAGAGACGGCTTCAAGATGGCGGAAGACTAAGACTCGGAAATCACCTTCCTCCCCACAAATACATCAGAAATACATCTACATGTGGAACAACCCCTACAGAACACCTACTGAACGCTGGCAGAACACCTCAGACCTCTCAAAAGGCAAGAAACTCCCCACGTACCTGGGTAGGGCAAAAGAAAGAAGAAATAACAGAGACAAAAGAATAGGGACGGGACCTGCACCAGTGGGAGGGAGCTGTGAAGGAGGAAAGGTTTCCACACACCAGGAAGCCCCTTCGCAGGCAGAAACTGCAGGTGGCAGAGGGGGGAAGCTTCGGAGCCATGGAGGAGAGCGCAGCCACAGGGGTGCGAGGGCAAAGCGGAGAGATTCCCGCACGGAGGCTCGGTGCTGAGTAGCACTCACCAGCCCGAGAGGCTTGTCTGCTCCCCCGCCGGGGCGGGCGGGGCTGGGAGCTGAGGCTCAGGCTTCGGAGGTCGGATCCCAGGGAGAGGACTGGGGTTGGCTGCGTGAACACAGCCTGAAGGGGGTTAGTGCGCCACGGCGAGCCGGGAGGGAGTCCGGGAAAAGGTCTGCAGCTGCCGAAGAGCCAAGAGACCATTGTTTCGGGGTGCGCGAGGAGAGGGGATTCAGGGCACCTCCTAAACGAGCTCCAGAGACGGGCACAAGCCCCAGCTATCAGCGCAGACCGCAGAGACGGGCGCGAGCCGCGGCTATCAGCACAGACCCCAGAGGCGGGCGCGAGCCGCGGCTAACAGCGTGGACCCCAGAGACGGGCAGGAGATGCTAGGGCTGCTGCTGCCGCCACCAAGAAGCCTGTGTGCGAGCACAGGTCACTCTCCACACCGCCCCTCCCGGGAGCCGGTGCAGCCCGCCACTGCCAGGGTCCCGTGATCCGGGGACAACTTCCCCGGGAGAACGCACAGCGCGCCTCAGGCTGCTGCAACGTCATGACGCCCCTGATGCCACAGGCTCGCCCTGCCTCCTCCGTACCCCTCCCTCCCCCTGCCTGAGTGAGCCAGAGCCCCCAAATCAGCTGCTCCTTTAACCCCGTCCTGTCTGAGCGAAGAACAGATGCCCTCAGGCGACCTACATGCAGAGGCGGGGCCACATCCAAAGCTGAACCCCAGGAGCTGTGCGGACAGAGAAGAGAAAGGGAAATTTCTCCCTGCAGCCTCGGGAGCACGGATTAAATCTCCACAATCAACCTGATGTACCTGCATCTGTGGAATACCTGAATAGATAATGAATCATCCCAAATTGAGGAGGTGGACTTTGGGAGCAATGATATATATATTTTTTCCCCTTTTTCTCTTTTTGTGAGTTTGTATGTGTATGCTTCTGTGTGTGATTTTGTCTGTATAGCCTTCCTTCTACCATTTGTCCTAGGGTTCTGTCTGTCTGTGTTTTTTTTTTGTTTGATTTGTTTTTAGTATAGTTTTTAGTGCTTGTTGTCATTGGTGGATTTGTATTTTGATTTGGTTGCTCTCTTCTTTCTTTCTTTTTTTTTTTACTATAAAAAATTTTTTTTAATAATAATTTTTTATTTTAATAACTTTATTTTAATTTATTTTATGTTATCTTCTTCTTTCTTTCTTTCTTTCTTTTTCTTCTCCCTTTTATTCTGAGCCGTGTGGATGACAGGCTCTTGGTGCTCCAGCCAGGCATCAGGGCTGTGCCTCTGAGGTGGGATAGCCAACTTCAGGACACTGGTCCACAAGAGACCTCCCAGCTCCACGTAATATCAAACAGCGAAAATCTCCCAGAGATCTCCATCTCAATGCCAAGACCCAGCTCCACTCAATGACCAGTAAGCAACAGTGCAGGACACCCTATGCCAAAAAACTAGCAAGACAGGAACACAACCCCATCCATTAGCAGAGAGGCTGCCTAAAATCATAATAAGGCCACAGACACCTCAAAACACACCACCAGATGTGGAACTGCCCACCAGAAAGACAAGATCCAGCCTCATCCACCAGAGCACAGGCACTAGTCCCCTCCACCAGGAAGCCTACACAACCCACTGAACCAACCTTAGCCACTGGGGACAGACACCAAAAACAAAGGGAACTACGAACTTTCAGCCTGTGAAAAGGAGACCCCAAACACAGTAAGTTAAGCAAAATGAGAAGACAGAGAAACACACAGCAGATGAAGGAGCAATACACAAACCCACCAGACCTATCAAATGAAGAGGAAATAGGCAGTCTACCTGAAAAAGAATTCAGAATGTTGATAGTAAAGATGATCCAAAATCTTGGAAATAGAATGGAGAAAATACAAGAACTATTTAACAAGGACCTAGAAGAACTAAACAGCAAATAAACAGTGATGAACAACACAATATATGAAATTAAACATTCTCTAGAAGGGATCAATAGCAGAATAACTGAGGGAGAAGAACGAATAAGTGACCTGGAAGATAAAATAGTGGAAATAACTACTGCAGAGCAGAATAAAGAAAAAAGAATGAAAAGAATTGAGGACAGTCACAGAGATTTCTGGGACAACATTAAACGCACCAACATTCGAATTATAGGGGTCCCAGAAGAAGAAGAGAAAAAGAAAGGGACGGAGAAAATATTTGACGAGATTATAATTGAAAACTTACCTAATATGGGAAAGGAAATAGTAAATCAAGTCCAGGAAGTGCAGACAGTCCCATACAGGATAAATCCAAGGAGAAACAAGCCAAGACATGTATTAATCAAACTATCAAAGTTTAAATACAAAGAAAAAATATTAAAAGCAGCAAGGGAAAAACAACAAATAACACACAAGGGAATCCCCATAAGGTTAACAGCTGATCTTTCAGAAGAAACTCTGCAAGCCAGAAGGGAGTGGCAGGACATATTTAAAGTGATGAAAGGGAAAAACCTACAACCAAGATTACTCTACCCAGCAAGGATCTCATTCAGATTTGACAGAGAAATTAAAATCTTTACAGACAAGCAAAAGCTAAGAGAATTCAGCACCACCAAACCAGCTCTACAACAAATGCTAAAGGAACTTCTGTAGTCAGGAAACACAAGAGAAGGAAAAGACCTACAATAACAAACCCAAAACCATTAAGAAAATGGTAATAGGAACATACACATCAATAATTACCTTAATGTAAATGGATTAAATGCTCCAACCAAAAGACATAGACTGGCTGAATGGATACAAAAACAAGACCCATATATATGCTATCTACAAGAGACCCACTTCAGACCTAGGGACACATACAGACTGAAAGTTAGGGGATGGAAAAAGATATTCCATGCAAATGGAAATCAAAAGAAAGCTGGAGTAGCAATACTCATATCAGAAAAAATAGACGTTAAAACAAAGATTATTACAAGAGACAAAGAAAGACACTACATAATGATCAAGGGATCAATCCAAGAGGACGATATAACAATTGTAAATATTTATGCACCCAGCATAGGAGCACCTCAATACATAAGGCAAATACTAACAGCCATAAAAGGGGAAATCAACAGTAACACAATCATAGTAGGGGACTTTAACACCCCACTTTCACCAATGGACAGATCATCCAAAATGAAAATAAATAAGGAAACACAAGCTTTAAATGATACATTAAACAAGATGGACTTAATTGATATTTAAAGGACATTCCATCCAAAAAACAACAGAATACACTTTCTTCTCAAGTGCTCATGGAACATTCTCCAGGATAGATATATCTTGGGTCACAAGTCAAGCCTTGGTAAATTTAAGAAAATTGAAATCTTATCAAGTATCTTTTCTGACCACAATGCTATGAGACTAGATATCAATTACAGGAAAAAATCTGTAAAAAATACAAACACATGGAGGCTAAACAATACACTACTTAATAAACAAGAGATCACTGAAGAAATCAAAGAGGAAATCAAAAAATACCTAGAAACAAATGACAATGAAAACACGATGACCCAAAACCTATGGGATGCAACAAAAGCAGTTCTAAGAGGGAAGTTTATAGCAATACAATCCTACCTTAAGAAACAAGAAACATCTCAAATAAACAACCTAACGTTACACCTAAAGCAATTAGAGAAAGAAGAACAAAAAAACCCCAAAGTTAGCAGAAGGAAAGAAATCATAAAGATCAGATAAGAAATAAATGAAAAAGAAATGAAGGAAATGATAGCAAAGATCAATAAAACCAAAAGCTGGTTCTTTGAGAAGAAAAGCAAAATTGATAAACCATTAGCCAGACTCATCAAGAAAAAAAGAGAGAAGACTCACATCAAGGAGAAGTAACAGCTGACACTGCAGAAATACAAAGTATCATGAGAGATTACTACAAGCAACTATACGCCAATAAAATGGACAACCTGGAAGAAATGGACAAGTTCTTAGAAAAGCACAACTTTCCGAGACTGAACCAGGAAGAAATAGAAAATATGAACAGACCAATCAGCAGCACTGAAATCGAAATTGTGATTAAAAATCTTCCAACAAACAAAAGCCCAGGACCAGATGGCTTCATAAGCGAATTCTATCAAACATTTAGAGAAGAGATAACACCTATGCTTCTCAAGCTCTTCCAAAATATAGCAGAGGGAGGAACACTCTCAAAGTTGTTCTACGAGACCACCATCACCCTGATACCAAAACCAGACAAAAATGTCACGAAGAAAGAAAGCTACAGGCCAATATCACTGATGAACATAGATGCAAAAATCCTCAACAAAATACTAGCAAACAGAATCCAACAGCACATTAAAAGGATCATACACCATGATCAAGTGGGGTTTATCCCAGGAATGCAAGGATTCTTCAATATACGTAAATCAATCAATGTGATACACCATATTAACAAATTGAAGGAGAAAAACCATATGATCATCTCAATAGACGCAGAGAAAGCTTTCAACAAAATGCAACACCCATTTATGTTAAAAACCCTCTAGAAAGTAGGCATAGAGGGAACTTTCCTCAACGTAATAAAGGCCATATATGACAAACCCACAGCCAACATCGTCCTCGATGGTGAAAAACAGAAATCATTTCCACTAAGATCAGGAACAAGACAAGGTTGCCCACTCTCAGCACTATTATTCAACATAGTTTTGGAAGTTTTACCCACAGCAATTAGAGAAGAAAAAGAAATAAAAGGAATCCAAATAGGAAGAGAAGAAGTAAAGCTGTCGCTGTTTGCAGATGACATGATACTATACATAGAGAATCCTAAAGATGCTACCAGAAAACTACTAGAGCTAATCAATGAATTTGGTAAAGTAGCAGGATACAACATTAATGCACAGAAATCTCTTGCATTCTTATACACTAATGATGAAAAATCTGAAAGTGAAATTAAGAAAACACTCCCATTTACCATTGCAACAAAAAGAATAGAATACCTGGGAGTAAACCTCCCTAAGGAGACAAAAGACATGTATGCAGAAAACTATAAGACACTGATGAAAGAAATTAAAGATGATACAAATAGATGGAGAGATATACCATGTTCCTGGATTGGAAGAATCAACATTGTGAAAATGACTCTACTACCCAAAGCAATCTACAGATTCAACGCAATCCCTATCAAACTACCACTGGCATTTTGCACAGAACTAGAACAAAAAATTTCACAATTTGTATGGAAACACAAAAGACCCCGAATAGCCAAAGCAATCTTGAGAAAGAAAAACGGAGCTGGAGAAATCAGGCTCCCTGACTTCAGACTGTACTACAAAACTACAGTAATCAAGACAGTATGGTTCTGGCACAAAAACAGAAATATAGATCAATGGAACAGGATAGAAAGCCCAGAGATAAACCCATGCACATATGGTCACCTTATCTTTGATAAAGGAGGCAAGAATATACAGTGGAGAAAAGACAGTCTCTTCAATAAGTGGTGCTGGGAAAACTGGACAGCTACATGTAAAAGAATGAAATTAGAACACTCCCTAACACCATACACAAAAATAAACTCAAAATGGATTAAAGACCTAAATGTAAGGCCAGACACTATCAAACTCAGAAGAAAACATAAGCAGAACACTCTATGACATAAATCACAGCAAGATCCTTTTTGACCCACCTCCTAGAGAAATGGAAATAAAAACAAAAATAAACAAATGGGACCTAATGAAACTTAAAAGCTTTGCACAGCAAAGGAAACCATAAACAAGACGAAAAGACAACCCTCAGAATGGGAGAAAATATTTGCAAATGAAGCAACTGACAAAGGATTAATCTCAAAAATTTACAAGCATCTCATGCAGCTCAATATCAAAAAAACAAACAACCCAATCCAAAAATGGGCAGAAGACCTAAATAGACATTTCTTCAAAGAAGATATACAGATTGTCAACAAACACATGAAAAGATGCTCAACATCACTAATCATTAGAGAAATGGAAATCAAAACTACAATGAGGTATCAGCTCACACCAGTCAGCATGGCCATCATCAAAAAATCTACAAACAATTAATGCTGGAGAGGGTGTGAAGAAAAGGGAACCCTCTTGCACTGTTGGTGGGAATGTAAATTGATACAGCCACTATGGAGAACAGTATGGAGGTTCCTTAAAAAACTAAAAATAGAACTACCATACGACCCAGCAATCACACTACTGGGCATATACCCTGAGAAAACCATAATTCAAAACAGTCATGTACCAAGAAGTTCATTGCAGCTCTATTTACAATAGCCAGGTCATGGAAGCAACCTAAGTGTCCATCAGCAGATGAATGGATAAAGAAGATGTGGCACATATATACAATGGAATATTACTCAGCCATAAAAAAGAACGAAACTGAGTTATTTGTAGTGAGGTGGATGGACCTAGAGACTGTCATACAGAGTGAAGTAAGTCAGAAAGAGAAAAACAAATACAGTATGCTAACACATATATATGGAATCTAAAAAAAAAAAAAAAGGTCATGAAGAACATAGGGTCAAGACAGGAATAAAGACACAGACCTAGTAGAGAATGGACTTGAGGATATGGGGAGGGGGAGGGGTGAGATGTGACAGGGTGAGAGAGTGTCATGGACATATATACACTACCAAATGTAAAATAGATAGCTAGTGGGAAGCAGCCGCATAGCACAGGGAGATCAGCACGGTGCTTTGTGACCACCTAGAGGGGTGGGACAGGGAGGGTGGGAGGGAGGGAGACGCAAGAGGGAAGAGGTATGGGAATATATGTACATGTATAACTGATTCACTTTGTTATAAAGCAGAAACTAACACACCATTGTAAAACAATTATACTCCAATAAAGATGTTTTAAAAAAAGAAAACACAAGGCAAATGCTGAGTGTGGCCACAGAGGGAGAAGCAAGCTGCCCGTGGGAAATCAGTGCCCACGGGTGACACAGGACGCATCTGCGTGTGCGCCCCACATGTCTCCACGATGCTCGCTGGCCAGTTCCAAGGGCACCCTGACACTGAGTGCCCCTCTGTCATGTGCCCAGGTGGGCTCTTGGACCACAAATCTCAGCCAGCCCCATCCATGCTCTTGGGGCACTGGTGCCCCAACCAGCCATGAGACCAAGGATGGCAAAGACTCCATGGTCCTTATCTTGGACTCCCCAAGGACAAGGGTAATAAACAATAAACGGATGGTCTTTAAACTTCGTCATGTCGTTCTGATAGCAGTCAGGTTTGAGAATCACTGCTTGAAGCAGTGATAAGACACACACACACACACACACACACACACACATCACTTACTCACTCCTTCCAAATTTCCCAGGCTCCGTCTTGCCACCTACCCCCACTCCCTTTACCTCCTGTTAGGATGTGCACAGACATTGCTGACTCTTACATGGACCAGTCTTATTTAAACAGCTTCAACACATCCCTATCCTATGACCCTCCTCAGATCAGCCAAACACCATATTACATGATAGATGGAGCCAGGAACCAGAAGCTGAGAACTTTAATCCTTGGCAGGAGCAATCATTTTCCCTATGACCTTGGCCAAGCCTCTGCATTCCTCACCATCTCATTTCCTCTGCTGGTAATATAGAAGTATTAAAACCTCACATCTGCCAACATAAGCAAAAATATATACACTAAATATATTGAGCTGGGAAATAAATTTTGAAGGAACTTCAGGAGAATTAGATCTACAGCTTCATATATTAGACCTGGGGGAATACTTCAGCCTTACTGAACTAAAATACAGACATGTGGTTCTATAATGTATGAACAAATATACAATATGGATAGATTATTTTCATCTTCTTGGAAGCGTGATCCTGCCTGAAGGTGCAGAGTTGGACCAGGCAGTCTTTCAAATCTTCCTTTGGGCTTACTTAGAGGTATACTATATATTGATGACCTAAGGCTTTTCCTCAGACTTTCAGACCCAATGCATCACTTGCATACAATGGCCGGAGATGTGGGAGTTTTAAAAATATCCACCTCCTCTTTCATTTCTCCACCTTTGCTTCTCTACCGCTTCATCCTTTGTGGCTTTTTGTGAACTCCATGTGCAGCTGCAGTGCTGTCCTAATCCCTGAACATGAAAGGCTTCAGGACAGAGAATGTGGTCATCCTCCCATGATGGAAGATTCACCAGCTCAGCATCAGTGGCCGGTTTCCCCCTTCCCTTCTGCCTTTACTGCTCCCCAACCAGAAGCCAACACTGGCCCCTTGGGGACTATAGGTCCCCACCCCCAAGTCTCAGCATCCCCACCTTAATGGGCAGACCCAGTGGGCTCCTGTCTTTGATTCCCCACCTTGTTTCCTGCTGCCTTGAATTCTTATCCTTCCTACAGATCCCAGCCCTCTGCCAACCTCTGGATGTCACATGGTCCAGAGCCGGGAGGCTACCCTGGTTGTATCTACAAAAGTGGAAATGCAACCTAATTCTACAAACCTCTCCTAGAACCACTTCTTTATCATAATGCTTCATTCATGTGTTTGCTGTTTACACAAATCTAGTCTCTCCTTGACTTTAAGTCTCTTGAAAGAGAATGAAACCATCCTACCCAGTACACTCTTCCACTGCCCCTGCCCAGCATGGCATCAGCTCCCAACACGACTTTCCAACAAATAAGTATCCTATTGGTCACTAAGTGTGAATGTTGCTATATAAAGAAAACATTTTTCTATAAAATTAGATTCACTCTCCAAAGCTAATGTGTAAGAATTTTCTCTTTTGAAAAGGAGAAAAGAGGATATTTCAAAAATCTCTATGCTATTAAGCCAACTTTTTAAAACACTTTTAAAAATTGCTGGCCATTAAAAAGAATGAAATAATGCCATTTGCAGCAACATGGATGGACCTGGAGATGATCACACTAGGTGAAGTAAGTCAGACAGAGAAAGAAAAGTATCATATGATATCACATGTGCAGAATCTAAAAAAAATGATACAAATGAACTTCTTTACAAAACAGAAACAGACTCACAGACTTAGAGAATGAACTTATGGTTACCAAGGGGGAATGGTGGAAGGGTGAGGTGGGTAGGGATAATTAGGGAGTTTGGGCTTGACATGTACACACTGCTATATTTAAAATAGATAACCAACAAGGACCTACTGTAAATTAATTAATTAATTAATTAATTAATTAATTGCTGGCAAGATTGACTTGTGGTAAACCTCCATGACTGTGTTTTACTGCCTTTTTAAAGAAAAAATAGATTAATAGAAATATTCGGTCATGGCCTTCCAAGGTTTTTAGCAAATATCACACAGCTGCCATCCTGCCCCTGCTACTTCGCCACTGCCCAACATGTGGGTTCCCCATGTTCTGTGCTCTAGAGCAACGGTCCCCAACCCTTTTGGTGCCAGGGACCAGTTTAGTGGAAGACAATTTTTCTAAGGGCTGGTGGCGGGGTGGGAGGGGAACGGGGGGGAGAGATGGCTCAGGCGGTAATGCGAGCAATGGGGAGCGTAGGTGAAGCTTCACTCACTCGCTGTTCACCTCCTGCTGTGCGGTCCGGTTCCTAACAGGCCGTGGACCGGTACTGGTCCGCAGCCCGGGGGTGGGGACCCCTGCTCTAGAGGTCACCCTTAACTGGCCACTCTGGATGATATATGTGTACATTTTATTACCTCTGGAAGGCATTGCAAGTTTGTTATCTTTGAGCTTTCTCTTCTCTCCCACCCACCCCATATCTCTCTGTCTCAGCTAAAATAACTTGAGTTTACTTATCCAAACTTCCACCCCACCTTGACCCTTGGTGAGGTCACTCTTTCTTCACAAAAGGCTCCACCAGCAGGAGAGAAAGGGGGATTATATGGGAGACGGACACATACGGGTCAAACCCCTCTGCCACTGTTCTGTGGACCCTCTCTCTTGTCTCTTCTCCTAATTTCAAGTGCAACAGTCTTACCTGAAGCTGCTACTATTCTCAAGGTTTAAATCACTCCCAGTTTAGGGACTTCCCTGACGGTCCAGTGGTTAAGACTTCACCTTCCAATGCAGGGGGTGCGGGTTTGATTCCTGGTTGGGGAACTAAGATCCCACATGCCTCATGGCCAAAACACCGAAACATAAAACAGAAGCAATATTGTAACAAATTCAATAAAGACTTTAAAAATGGTCCACATCAAAATAAATCTTTAAAATAAAAAACATTTTAAAATCACTTCCTGTTTATAGATGAAAAGGTCCTCTTATAACCTGTGGTCCCTTTTAGCCCAATTAAATGTCCAAGTCGGTCCCCAGGATGAGGCCTCCTGGACAGCCCCCAGAGCCAGCGTGCCACCCCCTGCAGCGTGCTCTTTGATGGAAAGGTCAGTGGGTGTTTGTATTCAAAGAGCCCCTTCTCGGAAGGCCAACGCTGGGGCCTGCTGGGAGGACTGTCCCATCTCAGCAGCCGTGACAGCGTTCAGAATCGTGCTTTGTTGAGTCCGTAATTATTCTCCCTGTCTTTCCTTCCTACACAGGTGAACTCCTCCAATTCACTCTCCAACAACTGTACTCATATTTTCAAATCAGTGATTCTGCAGAGCCAGCCCACTTGTCTGGCGTTACAGGCTGAATTGTGGCCCCCATTCCCCACCCCCAATTCATACATTGAAGTCCTAACACCCATGTGACTGTACTTGCAGATGGGGCCTTTAATGACGTAATGAAGGTGAAATGAAGTCATATGGATGGACCCTGATCTAATATGGCTGGAGTCCTTATGAGAAGAAGGGATTAGGACACAAACACACACAGAGGGATGACCTCCTGAGGACACAGGGAGGAAATGGCATCTACAAGCCAAGGAGAGAGGTCCCAGGAGACCAACCCTGCTGGCACTTTGATCTTGGACTTCCAGCCTCCAGACAGTGAGATAATAAATGTCGGTTGTTTACACTGCCCAGTGTGTGGTCCTGTGTTATGGAAGCTCAAGCAGACTTGGACACTGGACCGTGGCTGAGGTTCTTTCTATGGAGGACGCTCCAGTGGCCACCCCAGACCCTCGCCCTCCCAGGACGGAAGCCTTGATTCCCCGGCTGCTGAGTGTCGGTGATGGTGATGGACTCAGCCCTGTACTCAGTCCCCCGGGGAACCTGCTCTCAACCCAAGGGAGCTGCCTCACCCAAAGCTGCTATGCCATGCCGGTGACACATCCACATCCAACAAAGGCCTGGCCCCCTTGTCGCAATTCAGGACAATTCTGCAGGGTTACCCATCCCAGCTCTGAAGCTTCCTGTGGGATCTGCTGGAATCACAGCCCACATTCCCCCTCTGCTCCACCCCGGCCTTCATTCTGTCGACTGGAAAAAGGAAAAGCACAACCTAAAAGTTGAGAATGACATTTTATTTGGCAGTCAAAGCTGAGGATTTAAGCCTGGGACGCAGCATCTCAGATCACTCTGAAGGACTGCTCTGAAGAGGTCAGGAAGGAGCCAAGATATACAGGAGTTTTTGCAACAAAAACCAGCTAGTGAGAATATCAAAAGATTACTGTTAATTAAAGAAAACCAGACATCTCAAGTTAATGACTTTAGCGCTTTTCTATGTATGGGAAGAAGCAAGAGTCTGGGATCATTGAAATCACTCCTTTGATATGCACCTTAACCATCTAGGGCTGGTATCCTGCTTTTCTCCACCCTGAATCTGCTCACAGCGCACAGCTGGGGGCGGCTGCAGTGGCTGAGGTCTTGACAGGGGGCAGCCCATTTGTCCCCCTCCTGAGTTCCCTCAGGGCTCACCGATGGCGTGGCTGTAGTAGCGTGATGGCTGAAACATCTTTTGTTTACTGATATGCCAGGCAGCCCTTTTTCTCTCACAACCCCCACATGGCCTTAATGACAGGACACCCCCTCGATCAGCCTGCGAATATTTTAACCTCCACCTCAGAGTCTACTTACAGGTACGACCTGACACAGACAGTTGTGATGGGAGAAAGCAGACCCTGACCTGGGGATGGGAGCTGGACCGCCTGCTGGCCAGCTGGACAGGAGAACCCCCAATGGCAGCAGGTAGAGCGCAGAGGACCCTGGGGTGCAGCCACGCGGTGGCTGAAACGTTCACCCTGGTGAGGTGGGGTGCTACCCCTGCAGAAGTGATCATGCAGGGTAAGGAGACGCGTGTCAGGCTTTCGAGAAATAGGTAGGAAAGGGTAACCATAAGGACAGCAGAATGAGATGGCTGTTGCTGGGGAAATCAAGGCTTTGGAGAAAAATAAGGCAAGGCTGGGGTGATGAATTAGGAATTGAAGACTAAGTGTGAAGCCAAGGGCACCAGGGAGACTGAGGTTTGCAAGACTGAAAAGCAGAAAAGAGGCTGCAGCAGGGAGAGAGCTGCAGAGATCTGCAGAGTTTCCCTTGAATCTTGGACTGAACAGTGATCTATGCAAAAGTCACTCCCTGATGCCAAAGTGGAAGAAACCTCCCAGCACTGGGGAAGAGCCCCTGAAGAATCCCTGGAGGTCCCACAGAACTGGAAACCATGTCTGTTCCCACTAGGCAAAGAGGAGCAATCTTGGGCATCGGGTCAAGGCCTCAACGGCCCATGCCTTAGTAATAGGGTTAAACTAGTCCCAGAGTAAAGACTGTTCTTGGTTCACATAACAAAGCCTGACAGCAAGCCTCAAAAGACTCAGACCGATCCACAGGTGACTTAATCATGTGCCAGAAAAATAACCCAACACTCTTTGAAAGAATGCAGTAAAATCCAGCACCCGACAATCTGATATTCATAGTGTCTGGCATCAGAAAATTCACCAGGCATACAAAAAAAAGCAGGAAAATACGATTCATTCACTTCATAGAAACTGATCACAAAGGGGATGGAATTAGTAAGCTCTCCCTCCTATATCCCTGCTCCACAATCCTATATGTGGGACTCTGCAATGCACGTTTCAGCTTGGCCAGCCACTCGTTTCCAGAATCAGCCAAGAGGAAGCACGGGAGGGAGGCTTCAAGGATGGAGAAGGAAGGAGAGATGTGTTCCCGTTTCTTTCTTGCCCTTCCTGCTTGATTCCTGTTCCTCTCGGTGGCAGCACCTCTTCACCCCAGCAGTGCAACTCCTCCTGGCTGGATCTCCTTGCTGGTTTTGCGTACATTTGCAGAACAAGCCTCACCGGGCTCCTTCCAGACACACCAGCCCAAGCCACGCCCCCGTCCTCAGAGGTCTGAACCTCAGCTCCGCGAGGCCCTTCCTCTAAGCTTCTAAGTTTTAATAATCCCAATTCTTCCCTTTGTTCCCTCAGCCCCAAGGGTGGGAGCTGCTTCCCGTACTTGCTTCCTCTAGGACACCTTAGTGTTTTCTTTTTGCTCCTTTGGTCCCTAGTCAACAACTTTACTCGTTATCAATTTTTATACCAACTCCAATCCGAGCAAAAACGGGTGTGATTTCTGCCTCCTGATAAAGCCCGCCTGGATAGCCCCTTAGGTGCCTCATTACATTTAGTACTCACAAAACTGAATAAGGTAGGGAATTCTATTAAGCTCGTGTTTTCAGATAAAGAACCTGTGGTTCAGAGAAATTGGTAATTTGCCTGAAGTCCCACAGTTAGTAACTGTAGAGGTTTGCTTTTAGAAACAAGCAGCATGACTCCACACTCCACAAGTGTGCTGACTGCATGGCAGCCTGTAACGATAACACGGCCGGACTCACTGGTATCGGGGCAAGTGTCCGTCAGAGGCTAGAGAGGGTTAGGAGGATTCGTAAATACCACACACGCTCAGCCCGTGATCACAAGAGCACCCAGGAGAAGTCCTCAGGGGTCACGTGGGATGAAATGAGTCTTGCATCTGGGACAGTGTCTACGTGAGAAACCCCAAGTGATCCGGAAATAAAAAATACTAGGGAACAGGTGGTTTATTTGTTGTTACTCACCCACAATATAACTTTCAATTCCCTGAGTTCAGACAATCCACCTATTTTCCCTCAAGAGAAAAAATATATAGCTTTTATGGTAGTAAAATTTAAAAATTTGATCATGGTTTTTCTTCTTGGGTGTATAACCTGGTGGATACCCCTGTCTCATTCCCTCAAACCCCTTAATAGAGCCCTTTCCTTGTACCAAGGGTTGTTCAGGACAAAGATTTGGAGGGGGGGCGGGCGGTGTGTACGCGTGTGTGTGTCCCAAGGGCTGGAGAGAGGGGCAGACAGAAAGTAAACAATCATAACGTATCCCCAGTGGCACCTTCTAAGTCAAACAGCATTTAAATGAGCCATGAAAGAATTATATATTGGTGCCCACTCTCTGGACCTAATGCATATGTCAATAGATGCTGGGAAATTGTGCTAGAACCTTCCAAGATGAAAGCAAAAATGTTGTCCACATTTGATCTCCTGCAAAACCTTCCTGTCATTTTAGTCATTTCAAGACAGTAAAACATTCGCATAAAAAATAAGTTCATTCCATTTAATATGCACACTTGCTTTAAATAATTCCAAATACTAAATCACGCCAAAGAACTTATTACCAATACAGTAAATATTAGAAAAAAATCTCAGTCAGTTCAATTCAGTGAAATAAAGTCTTTAGAAAAATTTAATTCCCTATTAAGCAGCTGGCGGGGTGGGGAGGACGAATGCAATGTTCCCCCCACAGTGGCTGCAGAGTTACTAAGCTCATAGATGAGATATTCTGACTAAGACGTAATTGTGGAGAAGGAAGGTTAAAAAGGCATAAATGCCATCATATACTTGGATTCCAAAAGGCAAGGCCATTTTCATCACATAGAGAACTTAGAAAAAAAGCTTTCATTCATCTGATGAAAAATAGCTTTTGCAAACAGGTGCCTACAAGTCAAAAATATTTTGAGTGATAACATTCTATTCAGTGGTCCTATTTTGGCCTGAACAGTCTAGGAGCCAGAATGTCATTTATAGCAATTCCCTTACCCAAAATATTAAAATGTGGATGAGCTCGCTGCCCACTCCCCCATAAACACATATTCTTTAATAGTAATAGCAATGCCTTTAATAAGATCCAGCCCACTCCCCCATAAACACATATTCTTTAATAGTAATAACAATGCCTTTAATAAGATCCACAGGGACATGTAATTCTTCCGGAGGCTGTGCATCCTTTGATCCCTAGGGCCATGGAAAAATACCTAAAACTTCATGAAGTACTTGAACTATTGAAAGAGCAGCCAGAAACATGTGAGATATCAGCCTGGGGGCAGGGGGTAGAGATATAGGGTATGAGATGAACGGCTACAGGGAGGGGTTTTATCCCTGGGAGAAGGGAGGGGCCCAGCAGTGGGGAGGAAGCATGACACTCACCATATGTGAAGTCTGTCCTGGGAGGACCAAGGACCAGCAGAGGCTGGAGGGAGGGCAGAGTCAAGATACAGGAAGGGAGGAGCCAGGGGAAGTTCCCCAAAAGGTCTCCCAAAGAATCACTGAGTGCAGGAGAGGGAAAGAGGCCCAGAGTCAAGGAATGGAAATGGTCCGAGATTATGTGTACCTACATCACGCTTTAAATGAGAGGGGTCAGGCAGGGCCAGCGACGTCAGGAATTCGGAGTCAGATGGCCAGGTTGCAATGCTAGGTAGGAAAGGCAGGCAATTCTGGACATTGGTCTGAAGAGGAAAAGCTGCATCTTCTGTGACCCTGGATTGTCCTATTAGGTGTGGCGAATTCTTACAGATGAAACTAGGCTGGACTAAGAGGTTGACCAGGATGGACTTCACGGGCACCAGCGCCATCTGCCTGAAAGCTGACCCAAAGGACACCCGCCAGGAACGCGTCTTCTGTTACCGGCCATTGTGTCTGTCCAGTGTAATGCACGGGGTGGTTATCATTCTGGGCCAGGACAGCGCTGGGGTCGCTCACCTCCAGATGTCAGGAAAACAAGAGTACGTTTTGCAGAGCACACAAAAAGGAATCTCATCTCTGACACATTCCCCCTGGGGAGATAACAGGGCTATTTCATCCCCCCACTCACCCAATCGCCACTCCATCCCTGAGTTATTCTGGGCTAGGGTGGAGGTGACAGGTTTTTCAGGGAGCAGGAGTTATGCAGGGTGTGTCATAAATGGCCAGCGCCCACCGAGGGCCTCCTGCACTCGGCATTCCCCACACACAATCTCATTTACTTCTCACCACATCCCAATGAGGTAAGTGGTACCGTAGGGTAGAAAGGTTCGCCACCACTGAGCACAGCCCATGGCCCCAGAGCCAACAGGTGTTGGTTTCAATGCTGGGCAGTCCGCTCCAAAGCCTCAGGTCACCACTGTGTCACTCTGCCTTAGTCCAGGGGCCTCGGCAGCCAGCCCGCTCACCTCTGGCGTCTGTGTGCGTGGCTCTTGTCCTCACCTGCTTGCTTTTTGAATGTAGGGTAAGCCCCAAAAAACCAAAGGGAGAGTATCAGCATGGAAACCAGAAGTCAAGCAATGGACAGCCTGTGTTTCAGCTCCATGGTTACACACCTGACGGCCCCTCAGCATCACAGAGAGATCACATTACCAAGGTTTCAGTTGCCAATGCCTTATTTTGGTTTCTAAAGCACATTCATCTGCCTTATGACATTTAATCCCTCCTTGATCTAGGCATAATTAGCCTGTTTTAAATATGAAGAAAAACCTGAGGTTCAGAGAATTGAAGTGACCTGCCTTGGTTTCCTATTGTTTCTTATATGCTCCTGCCATCATGAGGTTTGGGATCATGGGAAGTCCAGGGCCTACTCAATAGGCCCTTCCCCCAGCCTCCCAAGGAGGGAGGAAAAATAAATGAAAGAAGTGGATTCAGACATGAAGAATCCAGACCAAGGCCTGGAGCAAAGCCAGGGCCTCTGCAGGAGCTGGGTTCAGTTCCAAAACACTAGAAGTTATCTAGAATCCTGATGAATCACCTTGAAAGTCAACTCCAGAAAAAAAGTTCCAGAAAATTCTCAAATCTCAAAGAATTTCCCTAAGTGCCTGATGAGCTGAGAATTTGATTCCCATTGTGTAACAGGTACAATCCATTTTTTAAATAAATTAAGTATATTATTTTTCATAACAATGGGATCTGATATTTATAATTAAAAAAAGAAAAGAAGTGTAGTGTAGATGTCTCCTGCTGTCATCATTCCTTTCAGTATCTGAGGATGGAACTTTTTCACATATAATTCTATTAGTCGATGTTGAAACTATTATTTCCAAGTAGTTTGGTGACTTTTATGAAGAGGAAACCTTGAAGATAATTAAGCTAGAATACTTAAGCGGTAACTATCTGAATGCAAGGAAAGTAGCTGCTCTCCATGCCCACAAAAAAATCAGTGGGATGAAAGACATTCACAGGTCATAGTTATTTGATGTGGCATGCACCCATGTTCTTACTTTGAATTGTAGCTCAATTATAATAATGCTTGTCCATTTTATTAAAATTAGCCACACGATAAACACGTGAATATTGGATCCACTTCCAGTTAAATAACAAGACCGATTTCAAAGAAGGATTTCTAGAAAAAAAAATGTGTTTAAGTTGGGAAACCAAGAATTTTTCCTTTATAAATTGTTTTAATTAATAACAGCTTTCAGTGTCACAAGTAACTTGCCTTTTTAAGTATGGAAAATTCACCTTGATCCATGAAAGCTAAGTTTTTCTACTCTAAAAATATTAACCTCCTGTGGAGTCAAATTTAGATAAGCATCTTCACATTTGCATGAAGTTCAACTTTATTTTCTAAAGAGGGAGTCAGAAGCATGCTCATTTTTACATCCCCCTGTGTGTGCAAAGGTAGAGCAGAGAGAGTCCTCTTGCTTAGGCTTATTTTGGTTTTGAAAAATAGCAACCGTATCCAGCTCGCTTAAGCCCAAGAGGATTGATTGCAGGGAAGCAGCCTGCCTCCTAGAAGTCAAGGGCAAGATGAGGATGAACGAAGAAGGCTGCGGGTTGGGGGTGGAGGTTGCTAGGGAACCAGGAAGCGCTAGTGATTGGCTTCTACCCTCTTTCACTGCAAACTGGGCTTCTCGGCTACTCAAGACCCACGTGGATGGAGGACGACCACTGCAAGGCCAAGTCCACGTGTAGTGATTCCAGCCACACTCGGCCTCTGTGTGTACATGTTGTCAGATTTCCCAGAAATCAGCCCAGCATGGCGTACAGCCCTGGATGAATCAACTATGCCTGGGATGCGGTCACGTACCAGAATCATGTTCCCCAGGAGTCCTCCCTGAGCCTGGCAGGACCAGCACATCCTCAAAAGGGGGCTGGTCAGACAGCCCGTCAGCTACTCGCAGAAAGAAACGCCCCTTTTGAAGGCTCAGAATGATTGGATTCTAACGCCAAAGAAACCTGGGGTTGACTCCCTGTGGAGCCCAAGTCCTAAAGAGGAAGCAACTGGCCCTGGAGCAAAATGACTGATCGTGGGTTATGACCATGCCACATTTTACAGGATGCTTAGCACCCCTGGCCCACCCAGTAAATGCCAAAGGGGCCCCTCCCTGGTCATTGTGACTCTGAACCTGCCCACTTTGCTTTAAGTACCTCCTCAGATCACAGCACTGCATCCTGTTGAAAAGCACTGAATTTCAGTCCAAACTTCTTGAAACACACAGGTATGGTTCCCAAGCCCTTAAGTAAGGTGCAAAATAGTGCAAGCTATTTAGTATAAGACAGCTGTCTCTGCCAGCCTACCGGCTCTGCGAGATTAAGCAAATACCCTAACCTCCCTGAACTGTGGTTCCTCACCATCCAAAAAATTAATTAAATGACACTTGCCCCGTAAACCTACTGTGAGGATTAAGTGAAATTAGGTATTAGGTTAAACCATGGGAAATGTCTGGTTTCGTAGGTCAATTGCAGTTGAATATCTGCAATTTCATAGAGCTCAGACCAACATCCCAAGGCTTTAGCACTGCACCTGGCACCTAAGAAGAGCTCAATAAATGGTAAATATGAACCCTACAAGGATGTAAGTTAAACTTGGATTGTGCAAAATACAATAAAAAAAAATAATTTCTAAGTAAGGACTCTGTGTCCCATCCTCCAACCTTGGACAGAATATAGCACATGCCATGAATTAAGGTATAAACAATGGTGGGAAGACAGTATCCTTTGGGGAAATTTTAGTTAAACCCCATCTGTGACAGCTCGTGACAATCGGAAGAGCGAAAAGGAGGCACCTTCCCAGTGGAGCCTTAGAGCATGGTGGCCAGCTGTCCTCCGTTTATGGGAGATGCTGGAGAAAGCTAGAGAAAGTCATCTGTGATGACTCAACAGTCATCCCCAGGAAGACAAAACAAAGCCTTCCTCTCCTCTCCAGAAACAAGGAAGTGGGGCTGCGATGGGTAGCTGAAGGGATTGTGGACTTGGAGATGATTTTCATTTTTCATTGTTTCAGACTTACCTTTTGCATCATTTTGCATAAAAGAAATATCTTTTCTTTCAAGCTCCCCAAGGCCCTCATCACTTGCATACACAGGCCACCTTCTGGCCCTTCAACTGGCCAGCAGGTCAGGAAAGCCCAGAGTGCATGAATTGCCTGGGTACAGCGGGAGAAAGTTCCTTGGCACTTTCCACTTGCAGTTAACTTTTAATTAAAAGGTACAAAAGACATTAATTATTGGTTAACAAATTTCAATCTCTATTCAGACAAGGGAATTAATGTGTTTAAAAAAGACCTCGATAATTATTTCTTGCAGTTTAGAAAAGAGGTGATGATAAAAGTATACCCCTGCCCTCACTCTTCCCTTCGGGTTTCAGGAAGCTTGAATGCCAGGGCAGCCATACCCAACTCCCGCTGGAGCGTTCAAGATTTAAAGCCCCCGTTACAGAAAACTTCAGGAGGTGGGCCACATCCCCCAGTGGAGAGGGAAGCTGTTGGCAGGCTGGTCACCTTAGGAAGCTGGTCCTGCACTAGACTCCCTTCCAGATCATTCTTTTCTTAAGTTTATTCCTGCTTTGCCCCCCACAGAGCTTGGCTTTCTAAATGCAGGTAGGAATACCACAAAGTCAGGAAGGATTTTCTCCACATTCAGAAGTTGCTAGAGCTCAAAGAAAAATGTTCCCAGGTGGGAAAACAAGACGACCTCTCCTCTCATCACCTTAACAGATCTCACGTGGCAGAGCTGACCAGTGGAGAGAAATGCTTCTCTACCGCTCTTCCTGAGTTATTTATTCTTTGTGATTTTTTTTTTCTCTCCAAACTCTCCTTCTGAGACATTCTTCAGTTTTTTCGGAACCGGCCTTTTCTTTCCTTCCTTTCTTTCCTTGGAAGGAAATTTGAACTGGTAACGTTTACTTGATAAGAGTAAGTCAGCCACTGAGAATGGAAAATGGGGGTTGGGGGGAGGTCAAAGGCTTTCAGCTCCTCTGATGAAGCCGTGTCAGATGGCAACATGCTGAGAGGTCGCCCACCCCATGAATAAATTAGAACCTGGATCGAATATAGCAAAACCATCCTCTTTCACTTGATAGACCTCAATGTAGGTCATTTTTTAGCTGCTCTGCTGGACCCCCAGCACATTTTGAGGTCACAGAACTGAGGACTCCCCAGGGCTCGAGCCTCACGGACCAAAGGGCAGAGGAGAAAGATGTGCAAAGGTGAAGCCAGAGTGCAGCCACCCACTGCGATCAAAGACGCTCATTCTCAGAAGGAGGGGAAATGCGCCCAAACAGATCCTCCCCTCTGTGTCCATGAGCGGGTCCCTCAGCCTGGAGTCTGCCCCCAACCTGGGCCAGCTGTCCTCAAGCCCTGCCCAGGTGTCCCCTCCACCTCCCCCATCGCTGCCCCCTCTGAGAATCCGCCCTGCAGCCTCCTGCTGATGGCCTCGCCTCTCCAAAGAGCCACCGCCGGAACGAAGGCTTCTTCCTGATTATAGACCATCTCACGCTGAAACCCAAAACCCTGCTGACCCCAATGCCCTCCTCAGGAAGTCAGAGTGTCCTAAGTCATGCAAAAGCACGTGACTTCCTGGCTTTCAGGGTTGTTTTAGTTACTGGGGCCACAAAATACCACAGAATGGGTGGCTTAAACAGCAGACATTGATTTCTCACAGTTTTGGAGGCTGGAATTCCAAGATCAGGTGCTGGTGAGAACCTGCTTCCTGGCTTGCACAGGCCACCTCCTTCTTACATCCTTATATGCCCTTTATTTAGTGCATGCCTGTGGAGGGAGAGCTCTCATGTCTCTCCCTCTTCTTATAAGGGCACTAATCCCATCACAGGCCGCACCCTCATGACCTCATCTAACCCTAATCACCTCCCAAAGGCCCCACCTCCCAACACCATCCCATTGGGGGTTAGGGCTTCAATATGTGAATTGGGGATGGGAAAAGACACAAGCATCCAGTCCATAGCAGAGCTCTGCTTCACAAGTGAGCTGTGTGACTTTGAGAGAGCCAAGTGACCTCTCTGAGCCCTGCTCTCTCACCCTTCAGTCAATCTGGGTCTGACCACAAGCTGTTGGTCCGCTCAGATGGGTTTAACAGAAAAGAGTTTACTGTCGAGACTGTGTACCCAAGTGTAGGCAGGATTAACAAAGCAGCAGAGGAAGTTAACCACCCAGGACCAATAACTTCAGGAAACTCTGTCAGCATCTCCCTCTGACTAAACAGAGTCAAGAGGCCTGGTCATTGCGCTCCATGGGGCAGCTTCCAGGCTGAGCAGGCAGGAAGAGGGTGGAGAATGGTCATTGAGGGCAAGTGCAGAACACAGGGCTGGTGGGAGGTGGGCTGGTTGGAGACATCTCAGCGTACACTTTTGTATTGCTTTCATACTCAAGTCATGCAAATGGGGTTCCTGTTCAAATAAATGAACATAAAGGAAAATTTAAATATTCAAGAAGTCAATCACTGGGACACAGAATGAGAGAGGAATTACACCCACCTGCTCCTCCCCTGCCCCGTTGTTCCACAAAAGGGGCAGAGAAGGGAAGAATCTCTACATGCCCCAGAGTAGAATCAACACATCAAAATGGAATCAAAATGGAAAAACAACAACAAAGAGTGATACACAGTGTAGGACTGTGGTCTTACTTTATTGTATCCTGTGCGGCTGCCACTGCGCAATCACTGGGGAAGATTTGGAAGTAAAACAATCTCGTTAGAGCAGCGTCCTTCTCGCTGTGGGCAAAGAGAGACCCATTCACAGCCAGCAAGGAGGCGCCTGTAATGGAAACTGGTCCTGGGAAGAAGCCAGACACTCCTGGGCACAGTGATGCCAGGGCTCATTGTTTTGCATGGGGCAATGAAAGGTCGTGTAATGGGAATGACATGCTTTCATTGGGTGAGACCAACTACATTGTCACCAAGTAGAAATAGCACTCACCTTGGCAAGGTGTTAGCTTTGCAGGTGAGCTAGGAAGGCAGTCAACTGCCCGTCTGGCTGGTGGTTGGACCAAACCAGAGGTGGGGAGTCTGCTTTCCTGAGCATCCCCTGGACAATGCTGACCCTTCCCCTTGGGGGTCTCAGCAGCAGTAACCTTCTCCACCAGCATCCAGACCAACCTGGAGGCTCTCAGCATCCAAGCCTCATGAAGGGACCACACTGAAGAAAGTCCATCCTCTTAAGGGGAGGGGAGCAGTCTCCCAAAATCGACCTGACCCTTCAGTGAAGAAACTATGCCTCCATCCCCATCCATGATGAGTTCAGGAAAACATGGGTAAAGCCATGTGAAGATTTAAAGCCCCTCCTCTCCATCACCGAGCCCCTCTAGAAGATAAACCAGTGCTTCCCAAATCAAATAACATGAGAAAAATACACAGCGGTCTGAACCTTGGATAAATATATAATTCTGAAAAATATGATTGCTCTAACTTCAATGTGCATTTCCTTCCTATTGTTCATGCCCAATATCCTTAAAACATCACTTCATAAAAGCTTTATTATATGAAACTTTTTGTACCATTCTCCTCTATTATAAAAGCATTGTTATTGCAGAGCTCTCAACTTATTTGGGCAGCTCCCTCACACAAGACACACACATGCATGCACACACACACACACATGCACACACGTACACACAAATCCCATTGTCTTGTATAGATGAAGGTCAGGCTTTCAAGGCCAAGAAGTCCGGCATCCTAAATGTGAGGCTTGCATACCAGAAGCACTCACAAGATGCTCACGACCCTCGAAGGTTAAAATTCCTTACCCTTTGCAACAGAGACTGAGCTATTTTACTGCCCTAGTGTGAGCAGCAGAGAGGTTCATTCATTCATTCAGTGTACAAGGGATTAGTACTCTGGCACTCATGTAAGTAATACTTATTGAACACATATAGTGTGGAAAGTCATGAATTACCTCTGTGGGTGCCTATGGAATGTATGAGATGGGACTTCATCTTAGAAAAGTCAACATCTCATTAGAGGCAGTAGAACACCCACAAACAAGTAGAATACAAGGTTAAAATTGCCAAATGAGAGTTGTAGATGGTTATGTTGATATGTGGATTTTTTTTTTCTGCAATAGCTTGAAAAACTTCAAACTTACAGAAAAAGTCAAAGATTACAACAAACACCTACGTACGGTTGACCCAAATTCACCAATTAAATCCTCCCAACATTTGAGTCCACCCCTCCCTCTCTCTCTCCCTATTTGTTTATCATTTGAAAGTAAATTGAAGTCATCATAACACTTCATTCCCAAATCTTTTATTCCCAAATATTTCTTCTAAGGAAAAGGATATTTTTCTACATAACTTGAATCTCATTGTCACATCCAAGAAATTTAACACTGATAAATAATATTACCAAATATACAGTCCGTATTCAAATGTCCCAGACATCTGAGACCTTATCAAGGATCATGCAATGTATTTAATCATCATGGCTCTCTGGCCTCCCTTTACCTAGAACAGATCCTTTGCCTGTGTTTTTATTTTTGTTTTGTTTGCAACATCCTTTTTAAGAGGCCAGGCTGGTTGTTTTGTTGAATGTCCTACAGTCTGATTGAGTCTGACTGCATCCTCAATGTTAGATTCAGGTTAAAACAACTTGATCCAGAATGCTAAATATTTGATGCTGCACCCTTCATCTTGCATCAGAGCAAGAGCCGGTGAAGTCAGCTTTTCCCATGACCCTGATGCTGACAGATGGCTGGGCTGGGAAGGGAAGTTTCCCCTCGTAATTAATGAATAACCCAGGGAGTGTTACTCTGAGACCATGTGTCTATCCTGTTCCCCAACAATTTTTCATCCTATGACCTTCACCTGACTCCATTATAGTCATGATTGCAAAATAAAGATTTTCTAATTCCATCCTTTTCCATCTAATTCTGTCTCCTCCTTTCATTTTGTTCTGTTTTGCTCTTGCCACGTGGATTTGAAGGAAGGGGAGATTCTGCCTCTAGCTGGGATAATAAAGGAAACCTTAGGAAGGACAAGGCATTTGGAGATGCAGAAGGAGATTGAAAAAGCCATCAGGACAACAAGTTGCTAGGCTCTTGGGGTGACAAGAGAAGGTCAGGGTCTGTTCCTTACCCTGCCTCATGGAAAGCTCAATACACCTCATGCTGAATCCCATCCCCAGACACTGTGCAGCTCAGCTGGGCCAAGTACCTCCCCATCCCTCAGACACACCCCTGTAGGGCACACCTGCTCGACGCAGCATCCCAAAGCATCAGTGTGACTTGAGGGTTTGGGGAAATAGACATTTTTATGTTAAAACAAGTGGGAATGTGATAAGAACGTAAATCATAGGGGTAAGTGGGAAACTGAAATAGGAGATTACACAAAAATGTTGTGCTTTTGGTAAGTCATTCTGGGTTATCCCCCAGAACCGCAGGGACACACATCTCTCTCTTCTGCAAAGAGAACGCTGAGAGAAACATTTGGGAAACACTGTCCAAAGCCAATGAAGCAATGAGGGGACCACAAACATCAGCGATCAGGCAGGAAAAATACACAAGGGGCAACTCGACTGTACAATAGCAAGTGGGAAACTAACAGTATTGACTTCCTTGAAATCAATATTGCGGGCACGTGACAAGAAGATTACTAACAACTAAATGTTTAAACATTTTGGTCTTCATAACATCCTTATTGGTAGAGAGGGCTTTAGTTGGTCTCCTTTGTCTTATCCTCCAAATACTTCATGGAACGTGTTAGTAAAGAAATACAGGTTCTAACTTTTTTTTAGCGTTTAATTTTAGGGATTTTATTTTAGGGTTCAAATTTTATATTTTGCACAGAGAGAGAATGAAAGAGAAACAGAGCACTCAAAAAGGAAACCAATCAAACAGAATAAGCATCCCAAAATCTTAGGAGGATTTGGAAACTGGCCCATCATTTCATAAAAAGGAGAAAAGAAATGGAAGCTTTAAAAAGAAGAGAATGAAGTCACTATTTTTATGAAATTTTTAAAAATCCAAACTCTGAGGGCTCAGATTTAGCTAAGCCACCATAAAATGAAAACCAATAAAGCCTGTAAGTGTACATTTTCATGATGTACATTAGCATTTCATGCTAATTTTTATAATTACAAAGTAGGAGACTTCTTTGGGTCCGTCTGTCAATTTTAATTCAGGCGCTCTTAAATATTTAGTTTATTGCCTCTTTGGAACCAGAGTCTCAGCAGATAAAATTTTAACGGTGTTAGAAAGCACACTCCGTTCTCACCTCTGGCTGTGTCCGTGGAGCGTGTTGGATAACAGACCTCTCGCTCGTGGAGGACAGCCGTTCGCATTTAAAAACCCGTAGCCTCTAAGGCAGCCTGGGCAGCTTATCACTGTGCCCTTGATTCTTCCCACAGGGGACCTGCATCAGGGCTCAGAGGACGGCAAAGTAAGTGACTGAGCACAGAGCCCCACCCACCTCTGCACCAGCCGATTCTGGAACCATCTAAACTGCATCCTTCCTGATTGATCAGTTTATAGTTACGTGTTTATTTGTCTAAGGTCTGTCTCCCCTGCTAGACTGGAAGTTCCAAGAGGCTGGGGATTGTGCTGCTAGTCTAAAGGATGAACGTTTGTTGAATGAATGCATGAATGCATGATGCTCCCCAAGGGGCAGTCATTGAGTCTCAGAGTTTTCCTCCTTGCCTGGACATCAGTTATTTCACCAAATGGAGAGGCTCCAGACTCCAGCCTCCTGTAAATTGTCATTCATCCAGCTCACGTTCTCTGAGGCCCTATCACGTCCCAGGCGCTGAGAACAGAAAGATGAATGAGATGCAAACAAATGTGTGAACTCATCAATCAAATCAAAGCTTGCCTTCCAATAGTTTTTTCTCAGAGGTAAGTACATTGAATTTTTCACTCTTAAAATGCAAAAACTAAAAATAAAATAAAAACTCTGAAAGACCTGTAGGAAAAAAAAAATATGTTTAACAAGAACATGATAAGTATAATTCACACTGCTGTATGTTATACTTGAAAGTTGTTAAGAGAGCAAATCCTCACATTCTCATCATAGGGGAAAAATTTTTTTCTCCTATTTCTTTAATTTCATATCTATATGAGACGGATGTTCGCTAAACGTACTGTGGTGATCATTTCCTGATGTGTGTAAGTCAAATCATTATGCTGTATACCTTAAACTTATACTGTGCTGTATGTCAATTATATCTCAATAAAACTAGAAGAAAAAAATAAAATTATACATTTATATGAAAAAAATGCAATATGAAAACAGAAATTATAAATTTAGGAAGAAAAACAAAAGAGGTGGCAACCTTAACTCACCAGTATCTAGGCCCAGAGAGGACAGGCTCCCTGATTTCACTTCCTGTAGCCCCCAATTTTTCTCTCCTCGAAACAGCAGACATTAATAGAGACCCTCTAAATTTCCTATACACAGAGACCCTCAACAGCCAAATAGAAAATGGGGTTAGTCTCCAACGCCTACTCCTACTGGCTGGTAGTGTCTGCCTGGAGTCACGGGTGCCATATGCAAAGTGGGAAAAGACCACCATCAATTAGTGATGCAACAGGCACCGTGGGGGCCATATGCCATATTTTTGTCAGTCCTGCCCTAGGAGGTGGACATTAGTACAGGGCAGACATGGAGAAGATCAGAGGAGCTTTTTTCTGACCCTGCCTTAGCCCAGTATTGGGCGTACAGTAAGTGCTCAAGAAAAATTTAATTAGATTGATTAGTCTCTACGCTAGTAATGTTCACTTGGTGAGATTCATGCCACACTTTCTGTACCATTTTGTAGCTGAAGAGTTTATGGGAAAGTGATCACTTTAGGATGGAGACATTGAAAATAACCTTTCTTATGGTTTCATATATGACTATCGAATAGACTAACATTCTTCTATTGGACTCAGGTAGTAGAGCCCAAGACATTCCTGGCTTAATTTATGCCCAAGAAGATTCCTTGTGTTCCCCCATGACAGGCAGCCCTTACTGAACACTGTTATGATCATTTATTTATTCATCTGCCACTTCTGCAAAGACAGTGATGATTTCTAGTTCATTTTTGTTTCATCAACCCGGGAATAGTAACTGCTACATAACAGCTTCTTATTAAATTTTAATTAAATAAATGAACTGAAAAGTGGTTATGATATAACTACTGCTGGTTATATATTTTTTGACAAAAATAGCACAAAAATATTATGATTTTTAAAATATATAAATGCAATTATAAGGAACTCAACAACAAGAAAATAAACAAACCAATTTAAAAGTGGGTAAAAAACTTGAAAATACATTTCTCCAAAGAAGATATTCAAATGGCTAAAAAGCACATGAAGAGATGCTCAATATCACTAATGATTAGGGAAATGCAAATCAAAATCACCATAAGATACCATGTCACACTCATTAAGATGGTTATTATCAAAACTGGAGAAAGCCCTCTCACAGAAACGAAGACCCAACACAGCCATAAATTAATTAATTAATTAATTAATTAAAAAAAAAAACCAATAAGTGCACATGCCCTTAGGATTATGTCATTTTACTTTTGTGCAGTTTATCCTACATATATAGTCACAAACACATGAAACTACATATGTATACAGTTATTTGTTGCAGCATCATTTATAACAGCAAAATATTGGAAGCCATCTAAATGGCCATCATGAGAGCACCAGCTAAATAAATCATCTTTCCAAGCATGCAATGGAAATTTTTGCAACTGTAAGAATAAATCAAGATGTTCTTTATATACTCATATGGAAAATTTCCCAAGATAAATAGTTGAATGAAAAAAAAGCAAGGTACAAAGCAGAGTATATAGTATGCTATGATTTGCTTTAAAAATGGGGGGGAGAATATGCCCTTGAATTATTTGTATATGCATAAAACTCTCCTGGAAGTTTACACGAGAAACAAATGAAAAGTATTGCCTGGGAGAAGGGAAATGGAGCAGGGAAAGGAGGGAGGCTTTTCATGCATTCCTGTTTAAGTTTTTATTGACAACCTTGTGAATGCACCATCTGTTCATATAGATTGCTAGAGACCACGTTTTAAAATATGAATAAGCTGGTTCAACAATAACCAAAAAAAAGTGATTATGGGGTATTTTTACTTATATTGAGAATCTGATGATGTCTAATTATTTAGATGCACTGTATTAGTTTCCTGAGGCTCCCATAAAAAATGACTACAAACTAGGTGTTTATAAAGGAAGATTCCCTCACAGTTCTACAGCCCAGACCTCTGAAATCTAAGTATTGGCAGAGCCATGCTCTCTGGAGACCCTAGGGGAGGATCCCTCCAACTCTTCTAGCTTCTGGTTGTTGCCAGCAATCCTTGGTGTTCCTTGACTTTTAGATGCATCACTCCAATCTCTTCCTCTGTCTTCACAGGGATTTCTCCCTATGTGTATGGCTCTGTGTCCAAATTTTCCCTTTCGTAAGGAAACTAGTCATGTTGGACTTAAGACCAAATAATTTTAAGTTTATTATATTTTCAAAGATACTATTTCCAAACAAAGTCACATTCACAGGTTCTGGATGGATATGAATTTGGGGACGACACTATTAAACCCAGGACATGCTCTAAAGATCATGCTGGTGTTTCAGTGTGTTCATATAATTACCATCTTTCTTGGCCCTGTCATAGAAACCTCATGTCTTTCTCTCTCCCAGGAAGGTTGGGGTAGAGATGCACCCATAAGGAACACCTAAATGAGCTAACACAAGAGTTGATACATTCACTGTTCCTATTATTATTCCCCTGGTCTTTTCCAATTCCAATCCTGTGACAATGTTGGTCACCAGTTTTAGGTATTTCTACTCAAACCAGTTCCCACTGGGATTATTTTAATAGTAAGGTTAAACTAAAGGCCTTACTTGAGAATAACCATCACACTGTGATAAATTGCTGAGGGTATTTACTAAGTTGTTAAATTAAGTATAAGGCGCTAACCACAATACAAATATGAGTTAGGTTCTTACTTGTATTTTACTTTCCTAGGAAATAAATAATATTCTCTCGTTGGGGACAGCAGTTTAGTTTTGTAGTCCTGATCTTGTAATCTATGAATTATGATCTAGCATCTTATTCTTGGCTGTACTGAGGAGTTAACAGTCTTACTCTTCATTTTACTCAACATCCAGTTGTTCTGTTACTGAGCTCTGCTGCTGTTGCCAAAAATGCTCACAGGCCCACTTCTTCCTTATTCATCTCCTTTGCTTCCCTTCATCCCTTGTGTCTTCTGCAACAAGCCCTGCATCATACTGTGTTCTCTGGCCCCTACTATGAAAGAATAAAGACAGAGAAGATGGTAGTCAAGACACAGGATGTGGATTTCAATTCCCTGGGCTCAGATCTCAAACATGTTACTTACTAGAGGAGCAGCCTCACACAAGTTACTGTACTTCTCTGAGCCTCAGCTGGCAAGGAAGGCCTCTCTGAGGAGGTGACATGAATCTGAGACTTGAATGATGTGAAGATGTACGGAAACAGTGTTCAAGGCAGAGAATCAGCAAGTACAAAGGCCCTGAGATAGAAACAAAATTGACCAATGAAGACAAGTAGGCCGGGGAGTTGGCAGCATGGTATTTCAGTGCATAAGTATGTCGATGGGTGATGAAGGGGTAGGGTGCCAACTGAAGTCAGAAAAATAAGGTAGAGCCAGATTAAGAGAGCTTGGAGGATTTTTTCTTAAGTATAATTGTTACTGAACTCAGGTCCAGCTGCTAACTGCTCGAAAGCCAATACTCAAGAGAAAAGTGTTGGTAGGAAAGGAAAGGTTGCTTTATTCCAGAGGTTGGCAACCGGGAGAGAAGCTGGACTCATGTCCAATAGCCAACTCCCCACTGCTGATTAGGGCACAAGAGCTTTTAAAGGGGAGTTTCAGGGGTGTATAGGCAGAAGTAGGGGGCTACATGCACAGCAGCACAGTCAGCTCTGACAGTCATCTTGAAATTGGTCATGTGATGGTCTGATCAGTGTCATCTTGATTGTTTTAACTACAGTTAATCTTTAGTTCCAGGGTTGGTTTGCTCCCATTTCCTTGAGGCCAGTTCTTGAAATTGTGTAAGGTGGAGCAGCTATGTCATGGCTACAGTCTGGTCATCATGTAGTTAACTTCTTCCACCTGGTGGGGGTTTCGGTGACCTCTCCCACAGGCTGTAACAGCATGGTACCAGATCATCCTGTACATGGGAGGAGAGGAGAACCTTCTTCTTGCCATCATTATATTCATAAAGTGTGTGAGTTCAGCCAAAAACCAAAGAAGCAAGCAAAATGCCATGGCCTCTTGCATCTCTGAGCCCCAAAGTTCTGAGACAGCAGCTGACCAGCACTGTCAGATGCTTCCCCTGTTCGCCTTGCCCCTTGGGCTCTGATTCTGCTGTGCTGGGACATGAGCAACGTGCTAGCCCAACATAGTCCCACTTCTTTCCAAGCTCTGCAGAGATCCTTCACCCAGTGAGCCAACTGATGTGTGTCAATATGTCTGATAAAGAAGTAATCATGTGGAAAACAGAGAGCATCTCTCTCCATTCCCTCTCCAAGCCCTTGAGGTGCAGAAGAGATGGATTCATTGACTCAAAGACTCAGATACTCTAGCTACATTCTGCGCTTCCTCGCTCATTCAAGAAAAATATATTAAAACCCTATTACTGGCCAGAAGCTGTTCTAGCCAACAATGCACAAAACAGCAACACACAAGGCAAAATTTTAGGGGCCCTCATGAAGCTTATTTTCTAGTGGCAGAGACAGATAATAAACTAGCAAAGGAAAGAGACTATAATACCCATTTTGAATACTAATAAATGCTATCAAAAATAGTATAACAGGTGAAGGAATAGAGGTGGCAGGAGTGGGACATGGGATGATTGCAGATATGGCTGACCAAGAGTCCTGTCCGTGGAGGTGCCGTGTTACCACTGAACTGGATGAAATGAGGGGACAAACCTGGTGAATATCTGGAAAAACAGCAAGGATTCAAGGGAAAAGTTACTGCAAGGATAAAAGCCCTGGGGCAGGGATGAGCTTGGTCTGTTCTAGAAACTACAAGATCAGTGTCTTTGAAGCAAAATGAGAGAGAAGACACATGAAAGAATTCAAGGTTATAAAGTTACATAGACATCAGACATGTAGAAATTTGTGTGTCCTGATAAAAAATTTTGGATTTTTTTCTAAATGTACTGAGAAGATTTTAGAGCAGAAGAATAGCTTTGAAACAGGATAATGGCATGATCTAGTTTATATTTTTAAATATCACTTTGGTTATTTTGTAAAGTAGAAACAACGGGAAGACTATTGCCGAGAGACGATGGTGCCTTCTACAGGGTGATAGTAATGGAGGTTGTATTAGTTTTCTATTGCTGCTGTGATGAGTTACCATAAACTCAGTGCCTTAAAACTACACTGATTTATTACCTTACAGTTCCTTAGGTCAGAAGTCCCATACAGTCTCATGATGCTAAACTGAAGGTGTTGGCAGGGTTGCATTCCTCTCTGGAGGCTGTGGGGAAGAACTTACTTCCTGTTCATTCGAGTTGTCAGAATTCAGTTCCTTGTGGGTACAGAACCAAGGTCTCTGTTTCCTTTCAGGCTCTAAAATGAGGGCTGTGCCAAGCTTCTAGAAGCTGCCACATTCTTTAGCCCATGGCCTCTTTTCTCCATCTTCAAAGCCAGCAACAGTGGTTGAGTCCTTCTCACATCTTATCTTTCTTACTGACCTTTTGCCTTCTGCTTCCACTTTGAAGGGCTCATGTAACTAGATTGGGCCACCAGATAATCTAAAATAATCTCCCATCCAAGGTCTGCAACCTTAATTACATCTGCACAGTCCCTCTTGCCATGTAAGGTGACAGTCATAGGTTCTAGAGATTAGAGCATGGACATTTTTGGGGGGTCATTACGCTGTCAACCACAGAAGTGGTGACAATAGATGGATTCCAGATGTATTTGAAGGATATTTCCAACAAGACAATGGATGAAAGATGTGAAAAGGAGAACCAAAACCAGATGGCCTGACTCCAAGTGACATCACTTACTGACATGGGAAGCAGTGGGCTTGGGGAGAAATTTAGCACTGACGGGTAGATTTGAGGTGTCTATTCAACATCTAAGTGAGATGTCAAGTAGTAATTTGGATAACAAGTCTGAAGCTTAGGGGGAAAGTTAAGGACAAATATAAAAATGTGGAACTATCAGTTTACGCCTGGTTTTTAAAGCCATGAGACCTAGGGAGAGATTGTAGATAGAGAAGAAAATCAAAGACTCAGTCCAAAATGAACCAACACTTAGACATGACAAGAAGAGAAGAAGCCTAAACAACCAACAAGAAAAAAACATGGGAAGAGAAGTTAGTAAAGTAGGAGGGGGAGAAGGGAGCCTCATGGAAACCAAATGAGAGATTTTAAGGAGGAAGTGAGCAACTCTACCAAATCTCACCAATGGGTCAAGCAAGATGAATGCCACAATATCCATTGGATTTCATAAGATGGTGGTTGTTGCTGACCTTGACCATTGTGATCTTAACGGGAGGATAAAAGCTTGTTGGAATTTGGAGGTGAGACAGTGGACTGTAATTTGGGGCAACTCTTTTGAGGAATTTTGCTATAAAGAACAGCAAGTTGAGTTGGTGACAAGAGTGGGATGAAAAATCAAAGAAGGACAATGTTTTAGTGTGGGAGCTGGTCAGCATGTCTGCTGATGGGGCTGACCCAGGAGAGAAGGAAAAATTGATGGTGCAGGGAAGCCACCTGCAGTAGCCAGAAGGGAGAGGGTCCAGGGCACTCTGGAGGGTGGGGTTTAGACACAGCAGACCCTTTATCACAAGAGAGAAGGCAGAGGGCACGAGTCAGACAGAGACTCTTGTTGGGCTGGCAATTGAAATAAAACATGATCATCAATTGGGAGTGATTATCATTCAGCAACTACTTGCTTCCTTCCCCCAACATCTCCATCTGAGGAGTAGACTTTCCCACCATGTTGATGTGGGGTTTGGTCTTATGACTTAGTTTGGCCAGTGGAATGTGAGTGAATGTGAGATGAACAGAGAATTGAAATGACCTTGCCCAGCTGGGCCTGGTCTCTTTACTTCTCCCACTGTCATGAGAAGAATGTTTCCCTGACCTCCAGAATAAGAAGAGACACATGGAACAAGCACACCTGCTGATCCATAGATCGGTAAGCACGATCACAAATTCTTACTGTTGTGTGCAAGTACAGGGATTTTTGTACTTGCTTGTTACACAGCAAAAACTGACTGATGCAAAAGGATATTGGCAGTTCCAAGGAGAGAGGAGAAAATGTGAAGTAGTTCTCTCTGGATGTAATAGAAAGAATTGAATGGAGGAAGTAACAGGATAGCTGGGCAGTGCTGAGGAACTACGTGAGGTGATGTAATGAATTCAAAGTGGGACCAGTCAGCACTGCTGACAATTGTTTCTAGCACATTCGGTTGCTTGGAAACAGGTGTGAAATAGTCAGAAAATTTACTTCAGCCACGGCTGAAGTTGCCAAGCAAAACTGAGAAGGGCAAAGAGCTGAGGGCTTTCACAAGGGAGTGATTATAGTTAAGGACAAGGAACTCTAAACTGGGTAAAAAAAAAAGGAGTAATGCTCAGTGAAAAAGGAGGACCTAACCCTAACCAGTGGTCCCGGTGTAGACTAAGCATTGTGGGGACACAGGACTTAAGTACGTAAAGATAAGAAGTGAGGAGTTTGAGATGAATATATTTAGAATTAAAATTATGGAGGTCTAAAGAATGACCAAAAGAGCAAATGCTTGAGGTGAAACAGAGAAAACCTGTGTGTGAGCAGTGAGGAAAGGAAGGAGCTGAGAAGGAGCTGCATGTAGGTTTGTCATGAATGTTGAATCACTGAGAACCTAGAGCAGCACTGAAGACAATGTGAAGTGTTCAGTATCTATATTTTCTCATATGAAGTTGGAGGTAGATGAGTCCCCAGAGAAAGAATAAATTAATTTTACTCACTTATCATAACCACACCCCTCCCCATCCCACACCCCAATTCTTGCCCCTGGGTTGATGCAGTGAAGGATACATCAGATGTTCCTCTACACGTACTGCAGTTGCAAATGGAAATATGCATCTGAGTAGTTTAATAGGATGGCTTGTATAGTAGCCCTCCTCCCCTTCTTGAAAAAGAAAATTAAGACTTATCTCCTATGTAAGAAAAAACAGAGCTGGACAGGAAAGTGGTAAAAAACAGATTTTATTCAGAACTATTGCAAAAGGGAAAAAGAGACCTCAGTATAGACCAGGTTCAACTCCGAGTACAGAGTGGGCAATTGGGAATCACAGTCAAGGAGCAGGGTGGATGCAGTGGAGGTGAAATTACTGAGAGGAAACATCAGGGGTAAGGGAGGGTTCTGGGTAAACTAACCTATCAAGACTCTTGCTAGAGGCAGCCCAGAGTGACCAGACATCATCTGGGGGATGGTGGAGGATGAGGAACCTGATCAGATATCAAGGATGGGGCTTCTGGTTAAACCGACTTAGCAAGGGTCTTGCCAAAACTGGCTTCTAGAAGGAAGTACACAGATGAGTCTAGGAGAATGTGCAGGAGCCCAACTGAAATTGGTCAAGGAAAGGATTTTTGTCACTCCCCAGGGAAAAAAATTCCCCTTGGAAAGGATCCTGGGTTCTTACCGTTTGGAATGTAAATAAATGACTCCAAGAAGGAGAGGAAGTGAGTGTCTCCAGCTTGAGAACCCGGGGACATGCAAAGGTGCTGAGTCCCATCCCCACCTTGAAATGTAAACACACACCTCCAGGGAGGTACAGGAAAGCCTCTCGCTGTCTCATCACCCTTCATCTTCCAAGCCTTGTTCTTTTAGCCCAGGTCCCGAGTTTCAATAAAATTGACTCAGAAAACCCTAACTGTACAGAAACATAAAAATATCTTCTCTACAGTTGCCCAGATAATAAGAATGAACTAAGTGTTTAAATCTTCAATAAGCAAGGAGAAGTGACCAAAAGATGAGCTGAGGATGGTGACAGGTAAGTGTGGTGTGATGGCTGATACCATGTGTCAACTTTCCTGGGCCACAGGGTGCCCAGACATATGGTTAAACATTATTCTGGGTGTGTCTACAAGGGTGTTTCTTGGTGAGATTAAAAAAAAAAAAAAGAATGTACATATACGTATAACTGAATCAATTTGCTGTACAGCAGAAATTAACACAACATTGTAAATCAACAATACTCCAATAAAAAAATATAGGACAGGAGAAGTAAAGGTATATGTGAGAAAATGAAAAAAATTTTTGAATCGGTGGATGGGAGTAAAGAAGGTTGCCCTTCCGGTATGGGTGGTGTTGTCTAGTCTGTTGAGGGTCTGAATAGAATAAAAGGCTGAGTAAGAAAGAATTCTTTCTCTCTGCGTCATTGTCTTTAAGCTGGAACAGCTGTCTACTCCTACCTTCAGACTCGGATCCAGATGGGACCTTGCACAAATCAGCTCTGCTGATTCTCAGGCCTTTGAACTTAGACTAGAAATTTACCATCAGCTCTCCTGGGTCTGCAGCTTGTCAGCTGCAGATATTGGAACTTCTCAGCCTCCATAATGGTGTGAGCCAATTCATTATAGTAAATATATATACATATTTTAGAATATATATATAGTAAATTTTAGTGTATATATATATATATATAGTAAATATATACTATATATTTAAAATAAAACATATAAAATATATAATATATACAAAACATTATATTGTATTATAATAATATATCCTACTATAGGAGATATAAATAGATATAGATATAAATATACAAATATATTCTATCGATTCTGTTTCTCTGGAAAATCCAAGACTAATACATATGGTAATGGCAATTACCTCAAAAGATCAGAACCTTCGAGGAAAGCAGGGAGAAAATGGTCAGGGAGAAACCACATGAAGCAGAAAGGACACTACCCCAGTTCCCAACCTGTGTTCCGTGGGGAATGGGAGAAGAAACAGCCACCACTCAAAAGGACGGCAGTGTCCTCAGGGGAGAGCAGATCTCATTCTGGGAAAGAAGGGAGCTTTCTGAGAAGAGATTGAAGGTTCAGGGGATTTTGAGGATGACAGACTCAATTGCAGAGGATACACTGGAAGGTTTTGAGTGGTAAGGAAGGGACGGGAGACTGAATCCTATTAAGGGATATAAAGAAATTTATGGGGCACAAATCAGGGTGGAAAAAGACCACCTTAAAGTCTTGGCATTCTGGTGGAGACTGACCTAAATGAGATGTACATATAGAGTGATGAGATGCTTTCTGATGGCCTTTTAGAAGAAAGTGACTAAGCAGCTCTAATTCCATCCTCCGGCAGGGAGGCTGGGGGAGGGATGTCCCCTTAAATATTTCAGTGACACATGAGCCCAAGAGAGGCAGCTCCTCCGGCAGGAATCACTAGCTGTGCCCTTGGAGGGGGCTGTAGGGACACTGACCAGGCAGACTGCTCAGGTCACCAGTGACTAGCTCTTACCACCAAGAAAACAGGAGGTGAAACTCAGGACTTTGGTTACAGACTGCAAGATGATTCGTGGTCAATGTCATCTGAGGAGACCCTGGCCATACAAACACTCTCCCTGGGAAGATCCTCAGTAACCCATCCCCCACGAATCATGGAAGACCCAGCCCAAGGGCAGGTCCTTTGTAATGTTTCCCACCTTCTCTGCTCTGGGCTCCACCCTGCTCCTCGTTGGAACCTGCTCCTCCCTAGACCACCTGTCTGCTGCCTGAGCATCTCTTGGGCTTCACCCTAACCCACTGGTAATGTTCCTTCCTCTTCCAAGGACTTCTCTCCCCTTGGAGCCCTCCCTTCCTCGCGCAGTGAATCAGTACACAATTCACCACATCACTGTCTTTTTACAACGTTTCCTGGGCTTCCTTGCTTCACACACCATCTCTCTACTCATTCATTCAACATTATTAAGAGCCTGCCCTCTGAAAACAACTCTTTCTAAATTGCCTAAAGGATGTGTTCTCTGGAAAACATGTATGATGGACCGTTGGCCACAGTCCCATCTCTGGGTCACCTTTGGGGTCCCAGTCTCGCCATCCTTGACCGCCTCTCTTAGCATTATCTGTTCCTAAATGTGAAAAGTCCTTGAGATGCATTTTTTTCCAAGTAACTCACTGCTATATGAAAACAACAGCAAAATCTCCCAGATCCCACTCCCCGAAGTCAACTGTCCTCAATCACAAACTTGCTACTTGGTAATGAGGCTAACAGCTCACTTTTCAAAACATTCATTCAAACATTTACACAGTTGATGCTACATTATCTAGTCTCTTACTTCAGCTGTCTGTTCTATGTTTTAATCTTTTAAGAAGGCATCAATTACATCTTTATATCATGGCATGTCACATTCACACAGACGTTAACTATTTTTATCTTAGCGATGAAATAAAAGTCAAGGGTACGTTGGTGCTAACCCAACACATGACCAACTGTAGCCAACGCGCTCTCACCACGATCTTCCATTGGTCATTGAAGCTTAGAGTCGTGCATTTTCCAGAGAACAGATCTAAATTTTGCATTTTGCAGGTTGCCCTTGCACCTCCCCACATTGGCCCTGAAAAGATGCATGAGTTTAGAGTTTACACTCATTCATTTTTAGGTATAGTTACTCCCATAGACCATGGAGAGGACCACTTGCATATCAGTGACAAGGGAAGCATGCTCATCTATACCCCTGGGCTTCTTCATTCATTCGTTTCCTTATAATTATCATAATCAAAGAGCAGCTGCAAGCTCTGCACAATTTCTCAGCGGTTTGCCAATAAAGCAGAAAGACTTTTAGTCTTCAAATCTGGGTACCAAAGTTATATTCATCAAATCTGAGCTTTTTCAAGTCCTCCTCTTCTCCTCCTCCCCGATCTTCGCTTGTTTGATTGTGAAGTCAATCGATCAATAGGAAAAGGAAAAGGGAGATAAGGCTCCCTGAGGCAGATGCTTTCTGGTGCCCTGAGTACCACCTCCTCGACCCACTGTCCACTGATGTGAGGAGTTAGGGGAGCCCTCAGACTCATCTTGCACTTTGCAGCCCCCTTCCACGCCCAACTCAGGCAGCCACCTTTAGTCTTTCCCATTTGTGCTGCAGGGTCTTCTCAGAAGCTGGGAGAGAAGGAGAAGGAAATTAATGTCCCCATCAGTGGCGATGGAGCAGGTGACAGGTGCTGCAGCCTATTGTCCTTCAGGGGGTTCTTTCCGGGGGCTCCCGTACCCTTCCTCAAGGAGCCCTCACTGGGTCAACAGCATCCCCGCTGGCTTTATAGATGAGACTGGTGACATGCATGCCTGCACACTGACTTCCCCTTTCCCTGCTTCCCTCTCTCTCTCCCTAACTCCCACCTCGTGGAATCACCTTCTTTGTCCTTTGGTAGGGGAGGAGACTCACACTAAAACTCTCCCCCTACCCCATCAATTTTGCTATGCGTGTCCTCAAGAAACTGGGTGAGGAGGTAACTGAATTTATGAGCCAATTTTGTTAAGTGGCAATTTTGGATCATCTGAAAATTTCCCTAATTCCTCAGAAAGTCCTGGTCTGTACATTGGCTGCAATATAGCCAGTCTTTGAAGAAACACAAAGTAGACAGACCCAAGAAGCAAAGATGTCTCTCTCTCTCAGACAATATTAGCTCATGTGAGAACCCAAACACAAGTCTACAGGGAGACCATGGTAAGCAGCAGCCAGCCTTAAAACAAGACTTTAACAAACCAATGACTTGAAAATTGGATGTGAACAGTATCTTATTCTTTGTGTCCTAAGGAACCTTGGAAAATCAATGAATGTTTATTGACTGACTCTTCAACTGAAGATAGCAAAATAAAGGTTCTGAAGCAAATTTGGCAGGATACTTCTGTAGTCCCAGAAAAGCTATGTCCCAGAGCAAATCAAGGGTTTATCTTAATAGTCAGATCATCCAGCAGTGGTAAATCTCTCCTCAGTTATTCATTTGTAATTCTTATATAACTCTCGCTCACAGTGTTTGCTGACTCACATGACAGAAAAATGTTTTATTAAAGTTTTCCTCTATTTTTCAAGCGAACACAAATCATGTCATAACAACAAGTATTTAAATAACAGTCTTTATGTATTAACATATAAAAATATACTTTGGAAAAATCTCTATATTAAAAAATATTTATAAGTTTTAGGCATGAATTTCTATAATTCTAGAGTGTTTTGGTTTGGGGGCATTTGGGTGTTTTCAGTTTTGTTTTTTGTTTTGCTTATTTGTTCATTTGCTCATGTGTTTGTTTCCTGGTACATGAAAAGGATGATCTAAAAAAAAAGAAAAATAAATGTCAGAATTAGGGTACCACTTTGTTACTGATAAGCTTAAAGGTACAAAATATATACTTTTGAATTATGGGATATCAGTGTTAGGATCTGACATGGATTTTCAAAAATCATTTAAGTGAGAGAAGTGCATTTGAATATCTTAAGTTTACAGATGACAGAAAAGTCCATTCAGAAGGGGTAGGCACAGAGAAGTTTGTGTAAACAGCCAGAAGAAAAGCAGCTAACTTTTAATATGGACATTTATAGATAAGTAATGCATGTGTGGAAATGGGTTGTAACAGTCTGCTCAGTCTGCCATGCAATATACCACAGAAGGGGTGGCTCTAACTACAGAAATTTTTTTCTCCCAGTTCTAGAGGCTGGAAATCCAAGATCAAAGTGCCAAGAAATTTGATTCCTGGTGATGTTTCCTCCTGGCTTGCAGAAGACTGCCATCTCACTGTGTGCTTGTATGGCCTTTCCTCTGTAGGCGTTTGCTCAGAGAGAGAGAGAGAGAGCTCTGGTGTCTCCTCCTCCTCTTATAAGGACACCAATCCCTTCGGATTAGGGCCCCACCCTTATGACCTTGTTTAACCCTATTACCTCCCAAAGGTCCCACCACCAAATACTATCATATTAGGGTTAGGGGCTTCAACACATGAATTTTGGGGGAGACACAATTTAGCCCATGAGATGGGTCATGCCCTTTGATGCAATAATGTCTCTTTTTAGAATCTATACTAAGGGATGATTCTAAAATCATCATTTATGCACATGGAAAAACATGTGCATAAAGATTTTTACTTGCAGAAAAAAAATACGGCACTAACCTAAAATGTGCAACAACAATAAGGAACATAAAGATGACAAAACCACATGAAGAAATATTATGTAGCCATTAAACATGGCAACTACAAAGATTGTACAGCAACAGGGAAAGAATTTATAATATAATGGCAGGTGATTTTTTAAAAGTGTGAGGAATTGAGTAAATCTAGTTAGGATCGAACTGGGTTTCAGTTTATTTTTTTTACTGTTACTGTTGTAGACTGAGTTGCTCACCCCAAAATCCAGATGTTGAAGCCCTAACCCCCAGTAACTCAGAACATGACTGCATTCGGAGATGAACATTTAAAGAGGTAATAAATGTTAGATGAAGTCAAAAGAGTGAACTGTAATCCAACTTGACTGATGTCCTTATAAGAAGAGGAAGAGGCACCAGGGATGCATGTGCACAGAGGAAAAACCATGTGAGGACACAGTGAGAAGACAGCCATCGTCTGCAAGCCAAGGAGAGAGGCCTTGGGAGAAACCAACCCTGCTGACACATTGATCTTGGACTTCCAGCCTCCAGAACTGTGAGAAAATGAATTCTGTTGTTCCAAACCCCCAAGTCGGTGGTACTTTGTTATGGCAGCCCAAGCTGACTGATCCAGTTACCTTCATGGAACCAAAGGCTTGACTTTCCCTAAGATGCTCTGTGCTCAGGTGGGGGCTGGAGTGCAGAAAGATTCTCCTCTGTGTTCATGCCCCATCCTCAGCTTTCACCCAGCCCTGCGCAGCTGCCTCTCTGAGTTTCCTGAGCTTCTGGGGGCTCTCGCTCCTTCCCCTGCAGCCTGCTGTTGGCTGCTCGGTCCTTGTTGGGCTGGCAGGAGGATGTGCCCGGCATCTCTGTCACCCAGCCCAGCATCAGCCTCAGATGGTCCTGTGTGCTTGGGACTTGAGGGTGGAGCTTTTTGGGTATCCCTGAGCCTTCTTCCCATGAAGGTCAAGCTGCTCTGTATCTTCAGTGAGTCCTACACAAGAGCGCTCCCTACCCACCCCAGAGACAGGAGATCCTAGTGGCGTGTGTAGGATTCCGGGTGCACGGCTTTCCCTGCCCCTCTCCCGGGTAGAGGGTCTGTCTTCTCTCCTTCCCTCAGCAGCAGTGGGTGTATACCTGCACCTTGAACGCTACAGATCCCACTGCCTCTTCTCCCAGAAGCTTAAGGCTTTGAGTGAAGGATCAGGCCTTAGGGTGGGGTTTCCTGACCCTCCCCCCAACTTCCTGCCCACTCTACCCCTGCAATGATACCTAGATTGTCTGCAGGCCTGCACCACCAACGAGGCTCTCTCCAGCCTCACACCCAATCCACCTGGAGAGTCCCAGGTGGAGCTCCATAGGAGAGAGTCTGGGGTGAGTGTGAACCCCATTACACCTGGGGGTCTCTCTGCTGTCCCCATGCTAGTCCACACTAGGCCTGTAACGATTAGTTAAAATTTTGCTGATTTCTTTGAAACACTTTTATGGCAGAGGTGACTTTCTCTCTGTTCTGATGCAGTACTTGTGTCCTGACTTTTCTCAGGGGAGAGACTCTGCCCCCTTGGAATTCAGGCTACTCGATTACCCCTCTGAAGGGTTCAGGAAAAGCTATGATTTTGTAGCTTATCTGGCTTTTCCTCATGAACGTCTGAGTGATGTTCTTTCCAGCTTTCTCCATCCTAGGCAGGAGTGGAACCCACATCCAATTTTAAGTGGCACCTTAGCTGCATGTAAATGCTGAATTCAGCACCGGCAGAAACACATTTTGCAAAAAGACAATGTCAAGCCCAGCACAATAATTACCACGAGGCTCTGAAAACCTCCAAGGAATCTGTAAATATCCAGTTAAGAAAAACAACAGATGGGAAGAGAAAAAATGAATACCTGAACATACCTAAACAGTTTGGGGGATTCCTCTTTTTTCCCTTTGCCAAACCTCCTTCAGAAGCCACATGTGACTCTGTGGAATGGGGGAAACACAGAGATATTTTAAAGCTAAAACGACAATCATGAGCAGATAGTCTAAAGACTCTCACACTTTCAAATGCAACGCCATATGAGTAAAGATTATTTTGCATATGAGTAACAATTATTTTGCAATGTCTATTTTACTTTTCTGAAATTAAATTCATAGATAATGTAACTTAACTACATACCTAAATTTCAAGATAAAAACTCCAACATAATGCCCTGTATATGATATAAAGGAGGTATACACTAATTATTAGAGAAATGCAAATCAAAACTACAATGAGATACCACCTCACACAGGTCAGAAAGGCCATCATTAAAAAGTCTACGAATAACAAATGCTGGAGAGGGTGCGGAGAAAAGGGAACCCTCCTGCACTGCTAGTGGGAATGTAAATTGGCGCAATCACTATGGAAACCAGTATGGAGTTTCCTCAAAAAGCTAAAAATAGAGTTGCATATGATCCAGCAATCCCATTCCTGGGCATTTATCCAGACAAAACTATAATTCGAAAAGATACGTGCACCCTTATGTTCATAGAATAGCAGCACTATTCACAATAGCCAAAATATGGCAACAACCTAAATGTTCATCAACAGATGAATGGATAAAGAATATGTGGTACTAATAAGAACCTGCTGTATAAAAAAATAAATAAAATAAAATTCAAAAAAAAAAGAATATGTGGTACATATATACAATGGAATACTACTCAGCCATAAAAAAGAATGAAATAATGCCATTTGCGGCAACATGGATGGACCTAGAGATAATCACACTAAGTGAAGTAAGTCAGAAAGGGAAAGATAAATACCATAGGATATCACTTATCTGTGGAATCTAAAATATGACACAAATGAACCTATCTATGAAACAGAAACAGACTCACAGATGAAGAGAACAGACTTGTGGTTGGGGGGGAAGGGCAGGGGGAGGATGGACTGGGAGATTGGGGTCAGCAGATGCCAACTAGTGTATATAGGATGGATAAGCAACAAGGTCCTACTGTAGAGCACAGGGGACTACATTCAACATCCTGTGATAAACCATAATGGAAAAGAATATGGAAAAGAATGTATATATATAGGTATAACTGAATCACTTTACTGTACAGCAGAAATTAACACAACATTGTAAATCAACTACTTTTAATAAAATAAATTTTTTTTTAAATAAAGGAGATATAAAAGGGAAGTCATTTATAAGACAGCAAAAATAACGCCAGTAGGACAACACTGAAGACATATGAAGACATATGAAGTAGTCAAATCCCTGAATCTACAATAAGAATTACCAGGGATGCAGCAACTGTAAATCCAGATGGATCCCAGTACACTGTAATAGCAACTCAGATACTCTAAGTAGCAGTGCTATCGGTGATGCGGTTTTCCAAAATGGCAAACAAGTCTTGAGGAAGCTCCTCCGAAAACCAACTTTAACTTTCCCTTGATTTTCAAGGTAGCTTCATTCATAGAAAATTAGATGTACCTTACACACATGATAACTATACTTTATGATATTTTATTGTGAAATATTTATAGTGAAATATAGGCTCAAGTAAACAGAGTTATCACTTACGTAGATGTCCGATGGGATATTTGAAAATTTTCAGGCTTTTCCCAAATATTGTAGGACATCTAGGAACCCACCCTCAACTGAAAGTCACCAGGACTGTCAATCACTAAGAAGTTCAAGCATTGCACCTACACCAGAAGAAGGGCCACGCCTTTGACCAACGATGCCATGACTCAGAGGAGGTCACAGGGCAAGTTGGCTGCAAGCCCAGTCGCTTCTTTGCAGGGTGTTTCCTCTGCATCATGTTTCTGGGGGCTTCTAAGCTCCAAAAAGGGAAAATCTAACTCTGCAACAACCCCCACAAAATTTTTTTAAATCGTGATGATTACCTTAACTGTGCGTCTTTGAGCCTCAGCTTGTGTCCCCTTGGCTGGGGACACTGTGGAACCAGGTGAGCCAAGGAAGGGAGAGTGGCCACTAACGTGTGTTTTGGTCAACGGGTCTCGACAGCCTGGAGGTTCTGAAAATAACGTGAACCACAGCCTAAGAGCAAAACCAATTTCCATGTTCCCTTGCTGGTTCTGGAATAAATCGTTCATTCTGCAAACATTTATAGACCACGCGGAATGCGCCTGCCCCGATGGGAGCAACGCCAGGGCCATGTGGGAGCAGGTGGAGGAGAAGCCCTCCCACCTTCACGGAATTTAATGGGAAAGTAGGCAGTCAGTGATTAATTACACAATTACATCATTAATGCAATGAAGGAGATGCCTAAAGTGACATATTAGCAGCGTGGAAGCATTAACCCAGCAGGGAGAGAGTCAGAGTTCCATTAGGGGAGCAGAAAGTTCTGAGTGATACGGAGTAAGGGATTAATTATCAGAATTCCACCTCCCACATCACGAGAGACGCAGGGGAAGAAAAGGTCCAGAAGCGGAGGGTTAGATGGTCAGAAAAGAGTCACTAACCAGGGCGTGCAAAGGGAAGTTGAGAAGCCCACCGCAAGCGTGGTCCCTGCAATCAGGCCCCAGTAGAAGAGAGAGTCGGGTGTGAAGCAACAGTCAGCAGCCACACAAACTTGACCCCGGGGAGAAAAACGGCCGCCTGCCTTTCTCTCAGCTCACCCACCCGCAATGACGCAGGCGCCCTGCAGAAGCTGGCACCCTTCCCCCTAGAGCCACACACACCTGCCAGGACCCAGAGAAGCGAAGGAGAAGGTCACGACAGTGCTGGAGGGGCTGCAGATCCAGCAGGCAGCAGGCCAGCCTCCGCAGGTGTGAGCTCCCAGGACACGGGGAGCCGCACGCCACGCTTCCACGTGCATTGCCTCTGGCCCTTCACGGGCATCTTTCTGTGCGGGCAGCTCTCACCCAGAACCACAGCAGGAAGAGTGGCTAACTGACAGAGTACAGAAGCATCCAAAAGGCTTCACCAAGGAGAATCTGAAGGATCAGCCAGAGTTGGACAAAGTGAGGGGAGGAGGAGTGAGTGATCCAAGCAGGACCACAGACACCGGGGGAACCTTCCGCGCTTCGGAGACCACAGTGGGATGTGTAGAGAGTGGTGCCTGGCCAGGGAGGGTTGGGGATACACCCAGCTGATCCCTGGAGGCCTTGGCAGGATTTTAGATTTCGTCCTAAGAGTGGTGGAGATGCAGGGGAGATTCTGCCCTGCACAGAGGGTAGGCAGAGCACCAGCCTAGGAGTCCGAAAGGCCTGGGGTCAGAAGGCATACGTGTTGTTCTGTGACCACAGCTTATGAGCTCACTTTGTTCATTGGAACCGCACAGGACTGAGCGAGGATTAAGGGAAATAACCCATGAAACTGCCAGTGTGCGTGAGGCAGGTGGGCACACTTCTTCTGCAAAGGACCACGTAGTGACTATCTCAGGCTTTGTGGGCCAAATGGTCTCAACGGCTCAACTCTGCCATCAGGCCTGAAAGTAGCCACAAAAAACATGTAAATATTGACTGGGTTCCGAAAAAATCTTACTTGTGGACATGGACGTTTGAATTTAACATAATTTTCATGTCATGAAATATTATTATTCTTTCAATTTTCTTCATCCACTTAAAAATGTAAAAACCATTCTTAGTTCACGGGCCATATAAAACTAAGCAGCAGCTGAGTTTGACTCATGGGCTAGAGTTTGTTGGCCCCCGAGGTAGACACAAAACTAGTGTCTCTCCCCTTAACTTTGCTCTTTACACACACACGCACACACACTCATATATATACTACCATATACACCCACACATAGAGCCACACATACATACACACCACACAAACACACACACATGCACGCGTGCACACCACACAACTGTGAAGAGGCTGTTGCCATAAGATAAGCCTTCGTGCTGACTGCATTTCCTTTAATTCAGTCCAATTTGTACATTCTGAGGAAAACAAACAAAACTAGATCAACCGGAATTTTTAAAATTGGTTTTTGATTTAGACAATAATGTGCTATGATTTGAACTACCACAGACTTTATTAGCCATGAAATTGAAGCAGTTATTACCAAGAGTTCCCAAATTAAGTTACTCTGTGAAACATCCCACATTCTTAAGTTTTCTGTAGAGAAATGTAATCAATACATTCTGTACTACATTTTCCCCATAGACTTTACTGGAATCTTATGAATTTTCTGCTTTGTCAACACAGTATGATTACGAGGCCAAGCATGAATCTCTCATTCTGAAGCCATTGGTTGAGCAATGATTCTCACAAAGCTTCCCACCAGCCCGCAGGGTTCTGAAACTCACTGTAGTTTTAGAAATAACATGTCTCACCCAACAAAAGAAGGAAAACAGTTGTGGGGTTGTTTCAGCTCAGGACCCAGCCTGCTGCCCCAAACTCTGCATTTTCCAGGCTGAGAAGCCAGGGCACCTGCTTCATAAACGTTGGAGAGTGAGTCTCATCCGAGGCCATGGCCTGTGGCATGATTTACAGGCTGTGCAGGGTGAGAATTAAATATTTACCATCTGCAGGGGAACGCAGCTCCCTCCAAATGCTGCGGGGATGAGGGAGGCCTGCACACACTCAGAGCAGGGCAGCCTTGGGCCTAAGAACTGGGCCATGTCAGGTGAAGACAGGGCAGGGCGTATATGTGTGCATGTGTGTCTGTGTGTGAACATCTCCATGAGGGTAAGCACCAGAAGGGACTTCAGGGGTCCACAATTCAATCCCTTTGTTCTACTGATGTGTCACCAAAGACATGACTTACTCAAGTTCAATGCAGCCAAATTCCTTTCCCCCCCCCATGTGTGTCCCCTTTTGTTAAATGGATTCACCCCAAGGAGAGGAAAAAGCAGAACCCTACAAGGCAAAACGTCTTTCCCCGTGATGTCACGAGCACAAGGCATGTCTCCATGCCTTGATTTGTTTCCTAAAGGTTGCCAAACCCTCCTGGCTGGGTATCTTCTGCCTGCCTCTCCCATCCATTGGCCGCCCTCGCCCTTCTCCATCCCGCGTGGACGCCACCACTGGGCTCCCTGGACCCCTGGCTCTGGATGGGCTTGGTGAGCAGGAGAGTGAGGAGGTGGCATCATTGTCACCTGACTCCCTCCCTGCCAGCTTTCCAGAGCTTGGCTGTGTCCCTCTACCTGTGGCCCAGCAACCGTCAGAGACCCTCTCCATACAGGGCTGGCCACCTCTCCTACCCCGTCAGCCCTATGGATGGTGACAGCTCCGCAGACATACACATCCTTCACAGGCCTGCTGCACCGTCCTCTGTCCCATCCTACATGCCCTTGAACCCTCCCTCCTGTCTTGCCGCTCACCTATTCCTCTCGTCTCTGAACTCCACGCTCTCATCTGTTCCACAGAGAGCATTTTCCTCCCTCTTTGCACAGGACACGTGTTCTTCCCCAAGGGCATCGTACTCACGTAAATGGCAGGTCCAGATGCTGACACAGCATCTCCTGTATCCTCCGCAGCATCCATTCACCTTGAGGTCATCACCGCCTAGGAACTGGCAACCCAGCTGTAATGCCCCTAAGTGTTTTCCAAGAACAGGGCCACATAGAGCAAAGGAAGTGCTTCTATTGGACCTCTCCAATTATCTTCAATGCGTTGACATTATGACTTGAGTCCTACTCGTAAGTAAACGATGAAGGATCCTTGACTCCATAGGGCAGGCTTGGAATCTGACAGCATAACCAGGGTCAAAGACCCTTGGAAGGATGGGCAGGTGTGGTCTCCCTGGGTAGAATTTTATGACTCAAGGCTTTGAGGAACATTTGTTTAAATATATCTGGGCCTTCATCAGCCATTTATTAGCAGAGAGCCGTATCTATCTTTCTGAGAAACACCCTTGGCCGTGATGTTTTGACTCCTCTCACCCCTTCCCCTTGAGGCTGCTTCAGCTCTCTGCACTGCAGGAGTGAGAGATAAATTTACCACATCAGCAAAATCCCATTATCAGTTGAGAGCTGCTCTGGGGCTTGCAGGATTCCTAAATAGAAACTGGCAAGTACACAGACATAACACTGAGAGAAAACATGGATTGCATGCTTGTGTAAAAGAGCCCACACTTGACACATCAAGGTCATTTCCAAGTAGCTAGCTCTAGGTCAGCACTGTCCAGAAAAAACTTTTTGCAACAATGAAGACTGTAATCTGCATGTCCAATACAGTAGCCACTAGCCAGACGTGGTATTGAGTACTTGACATGTGGCTAGTAGGACTGAGGAAATAAATCTTATATTTTACTTAATTTCAAATAATTTAAATGCAAATAACCATGTGTGTCTATGGTATTGGACAGAGCAGCTCTAGATAGTTTTGTTTATAAAATATCCATACCCCTTGCAAAATAAAAACTAGCCAGGGGTCCCTTTGAGAAAACTTACTCGTAGAATAAGCTACTATAAGAAAGAAGCTTTTTATTTGTGACACAGGAAAACTTCCCGAGCCTGATAAATGAAAAAATATTATAGACTGATTCACCAAGCACATAGCAAATTGAAGAAATTTCTATGAAGATCATTCGGCATTGATCTCCAGAGTTTAAAACTTGACGTTCAACTATATTCTACATGCAACCCCCCACCGACTTCTAAAATAACCACAAGAATATGATTCTTATAGTAGGCAGATGGCAAATATTCATTATACTTCAATATACTGTGTTTCTCAATATTGACTTGTTTGAGGTCAATATTTACTCTGTGCCTCCAGAATGCTAGGTTCTGTAAAGGTTACAAAAAGTGTAAATGACATGACATTTGCTTTGTCTCGGGATCCGTGTCCTGTGGCAATTTAAGGAGAGTAAACTATGAAGCAAAGAATATGGAATTCACTCACTGAACAGGTCTGCTTAACAGGAGACCAGAAGGTCTCCTGAACCTTCTGGGCTTTATCCTTGACTTGTACCCATTCAAGGATGGTGGCAGGAGACAGGATCACATTGACAGGGAGTAAAGAAGTTATAATAAACAAGAGTCTCACTTTTAAGCAGTTGAATTGTCAATTTTTCTCATTAAAAGGACTCTTTGGAAAGTACCAACTGAAAAAAATGCACAACGTGAGAGTTGTGAGTTAAGTTTTATTGGGGGCAAAATGAGGACTATAGGCCAGGAGACAGCATCTCAGATAGCTCTAAGAAACTGTTCTAAAGAGGCAGGGGAGAAGGTCAGTATATATGTGATTTTGTGATGAAGGGGAAGTCCATGCCATCAAGCACATATTTTTTGCAGAAGGGTCTGCTAGTCTCGTGAAGGTTTCTGCTAGTCACAAGGAGCAGACGTCACCATGAAGGATTTTAATGTGTTTCTAGATATGTGGAGATGCAAGAATTAGGCTCATAAAAATCATCTCCTGAAAATAACTATCTGAAGGCCTGTTCTGCCAGTTTTTTCTAGAGCACAGAGGGCCTCATTCCTGATCTCCACCCTGAACTCCTTTCAGACGGTGTTGAAGGTCAGCAGCTGCAGTGGCTCATAATTTAATCCTTGTAAATCTAGATGGCAAGTGCCAATTTGTAGGTGACAAAAGTGATATAGCTATATTCATGGTGTTTCGAAATTTTGCATTTTAGTTCTACTCTAAAGAAAATAGTGACCAATTCCCTCACATTAGGGACACAGTCTTAGAAGAGGTGATCTCTTTTTTAGGATCCTCTAAGTAGCGGGCATATACAAAATATTTGACAACCTATAAAACAGGAACACCACCCAATCAGAACGGATAGTGTATGGGCACCACCCAATCAGAGTGGGTAGTGTAGGGGCACCGACCAATCAGAACAGTACAGAACAGAACACAGCCCCACGTTGTACCAGCAAGTACCCCTTGAGTTAGTTGTCAATTCATAGGAGGGGGTCCAGGGTAGAGACCAAATGTGATTTATGATGAAGAAATACTTTAAAAATCATGGTAGTATACAGGTACACCTTGTTTTATTACTCTTTGCTTTATTCTGCTACGTAGATATTGCATTATTTACAAACTGAAGGCTTGTGACAACCCAGCACAAGTCTATTGGCACCATTTTTCCAAAAGCATTTGCTCACTTCACGTTTCTGAGTCCATTTTGGTAATTCTTGCAATATTTCAAACTTTTTCATTATTATTATACTCGTTATGGTTGTGGATGAAAAACGTTGCCTGCCATATCAGCAAACAAAGGGTGGTGCAGCCATCAAGACCTCAGCCACCGCAGCCCCCCACAAGCAGTGCCCCTGAGGGGACTCAGGATGGGAAAGAAGAGGCTCCTGGCCCCAGGTAGCTGAGGTGCACATCGAAGGAATGATTGTAATGAGCCCAGACTCTTGCATCTTCCCATACATAGAAAAGCACTAAATTCCTTAGCTTGAGATGTCTGGTTTTCTTTAATTAACAGTAACTTTTTGATGTTCCAACTATCTGCTCTTTGCTGCAAAACTCCTATATATCCTGGCTCCACCCTGGCCTCTTTGGAGCGGTCCCTCAGAGTTAACTGAGAGGCTGCCTTCCAGGCTTGAAGTCCTCAGAAAGTCTGCCAAGTAAAACGTAATTCTCAACTTTTAGGTTGTGCAGCTTTATTCAATCGACATGGTGACCTGTGATCAGTGATCTTTGATGTGGCTATTGCAAAAGGATTGCAACTCACTGAACTCTCAGATGATGGCGAGCATTTTTTAGCAAGAAAATATTTTTTAATTAAGGTCTGTGCATTGTTTTTTATACATAGTGCTAGGGCACATTTAATAGACTACTGTATAGTGTAAGTGTCACTTTCACATGCACTGGGAAACCAAAACATTCCTGTTACTTGCTTTATTACTGTGTTCTGGAACCGAACCTGCAACATCTCCAAGGTCTGCCTGTATAGACTTCTCTACCACTGGATTAGCACGCAGGGATGTGGAGTGATAAGAAACATCATCACGATGAATCTGTGCCTTTTACCAGGTAACTTCAAGGAATTCACCACAATCTTAACACTTTTAAAAGTCGAATTCCATAAAGACGCAGACCTACTAGAGAATGGACTTGAGGACACGGGGAGGGGGAAGGGTAAGCTGGGACGAAGTGAGAGAGTGGCATGGACATATATACACTACCAAATGTAAAATAGATAGCTAGTGGGAAGCAGTCGCATAGCACAGGGAGATCAGCTCAGTGTTTTGTGACCAGCTAGAGGGGTAGGTTAGGGAGGGTGGGAGGGAGGGAGATGCAAGAGGGAAGAGATATGGGGACATATGTGTATGTATAACTGATTCACTTTGTTATAAAGCAGAAACTAACACACCATTGTAAAGCAATTATACTCCAATAAAAATGTTAAAAAAAAAAAAAGTCGAATTCCACTTCAGCAATAGTGTGGTTGGGCCTGGGGGCCCAGAGCAGTTGCTAATTACTGACCATCATAGCAATCTGTTCCAACCAGGGCAGAGCACAGCCAAATAATAGCCTCTACGTTAAATATGAAGAGATGGGGTGGACAGTGAAATACACTGAGAATCTCTACATGAAAAAAGAAAAAAAAAAATTATAGAGGTCTCTGTTTTGTTTCTTGGAAAATTCTTGGTTCCTAAATTCTATGATTCTTTAAACTACCCCCAGAATAGTAAAGAGTTAAGAAAAGCAATACAAGTTTTTTGGTATTTTCCCTTTTATTTATGAAAGAACATATTGCCCATTTTCAGTTTTTTCATGGCTGGAGGTATGTCCCCCACAAGACATAATCCACATCTAACTCATCCGAGGACATGAGAACAAGACTCATAAGGGAGCAGATAAAAATGAATGTCTTCATGTCAATATTCAATAATGAGATATTTCTCAAGGTACACATTAGCTTTAGAATTTAAAATTACTTATAACCTGTAAGTTCTGATTTTCTGGGCAATTTTACTTTTTTGCCACGCCATGCAGCTTGAAGGATCTTAGTTCCCCGACCAGGGATTGAACCTGGGCTATGGCAGTGAAAGCGTCAAGTCCTAACCACTGGACCACCAGGGAGCTCCCCATTCTGGGCAATTTTAGATGTCTGATTGATCCTAGTTTTTATCCTCTTTTTTTCACAGATAATATGCAATACCCATATAGTAAACATACATAAATATCACTTCATAGGATTTCAGATAATAAGAACTTCTTAAATGTCATGGTGGGATGTAGACTTATCTACCATTTGTTGGGTTAGCAAGCAGGAGTGTTGAGTGGTGAGAAGCACGATCATGATGAATTTGCAGCTTTTACTTAGTAACTATGGAATTCACTGAAATCTCGAAATATTTTAAAAGTCAAATTCCACTTTAGAAGCTGGGAAAATGGATTCCTCCCCTCCGTATAAAATATCCATTCCGATGATGCCAACATCGCTTCTTCTAGGTCATGTTGGCAAAGCTGGAGCCCAGCCACAGGATGATGGAGAGCAATGGCGACACCATTGTGAGCAATGATGACATCATCATGAGCAGGGATGACATCATCATGAGCGCTGACAATATCTCAATGTAGGTCATCAGCCAAGTGCCATGTGGAGCCAAAGGGATGCCTATACTATACCAAAGTCACATTCCTGACCTTCTTAGGACTGGCCACGTTAAAGGAAACCTGTGGGCGACTTGCTGGGCCCAGCTGGTGCTGATCAGATCCCTGGAGACAGAGAGAAAAGGGTAGATTGAGTTGGTTGAGATCACCATAACGGCACACTTGAGAAGGAAGCTCAACTCGTCAGCTAAGATAAAACGAGGGTGCAGAGAGGAACACAAATGTTAACACAGGTCCTTCCTCTATGATTTTCAATAACACACACTGCAGATGTTTCCCAAGTTCAGGGCCTAAAGAGCAATCCAATTCAAAGAATCCAGTGTTTGTATGAAGGCAAATTACAGTAAAGATTCACTGTTTTGTTTTTCAATATTCCTATGGAAATTCTCACCATTGTGTGAAAATGTAAAATACTTCTAACCTTCTTTAAATAACACACATTCTTTCTAAAGGAAAGGAGCAAAACTGAAGAACTGACTCCGTGTCGATCACCCACCTGTCTCCTCGGACAGTGTTCCTGGCTCTTACATTCTGAAATGTACTACCAAGCAGACCACTCACTCCTCTGAGGGGCCAATGCCTGTGGAAGAGTGTTGCCCCATTAAAATACATGCAGTGGACTTCCCTGGTGGCACAGTGGTTAAGAATCCACCTGCCAGTGCAGGGGACACAGGTTCGAGCCCTGGTCCGGGAAGATCCCACATGCCCTGGAGCAACTAAGCCCGTGTGCCACAACTACTGAGCCCACGTGCCACAACTATTGAATCCCGTCCACCTAGAGCCCGTGCTCCACAACAGGAGAAGCCACCGCAGTGAGAAGCCCACGCACCACAACAAAGAGTAGCCCCTGCTCGCCGCAACTAGAGAAAGCCCGTGTGCAGCAACAAAGACCCATCACAGCCAAAACTTAATTAATTAATTAAAAGTCATCATTAGGGGCTTCCCTGGTGGCGCAGTGGTTGAGAATCTGCCTGCTAATGCAGGGGACACGGGTTCGAGCCCTGGTCTGGGAAGATCCCACATGCCGCGGAGCAACTGGGCCCGTGAGCCACAACTACTGAGCCTGCGCGTCTGGAGCCTGTGCCCCGCAATGGGAGGGGCCGCGATAGTGAAAGGCCCGCGCACCGCGATGAAGAGCGGTCCCTGCACCGCGATGAAGAGTGGCCCCCACTTGCTGTAACTAGAGAAAGCCCTCGCACGAACCGAAGACCCAACACAGTCAAAAATAAAGAAAGAAAGAAATAAAGTAGCTATAAAATTAAAAAAAAAAAAAAAAAAAAAAAAAAAAAAGTCATCAGTCCTTTACATTAAAAATAAATAAATAATTAAAATAAAATACAATACATGCAGCGTATTTTCCTGCCGCCCTGAGGATGCTGACTCAGACTCCAGGGCACCCGAGCACCCGAGCTGCATTTAACGTCTTAAATAATGTAACTGGGTGCCATAATAATTTACATCACAATGGAACGTCAGCCAGTCTGGGGGTGGAATCACTCTGGCTCGTGGTTTTAATTCATTGACTCCCCATCACACAAGGACGTAGCCCCACAGGGCTGATGGGGTTACATCGCACCGTAAAGACGGTGCTTCTGCTGTGATGATGCCTGGGATTTTTGCTGGCGTTTGCCTTTTGTCCCCATGACACGGTTGCACCAACCATTGTTGTTTTCTAAGTTTATCAAGAGTTTATTTCTGTTGACCTCAATGGGGAAAAGATTAGCAGGGAAGACATCGTCCAGGTTTCAAGTTATTCATAAGCTCACCCCCCAAAACTGAAAGAGTCAGGAGGAAAGACACAGAATTGCCTGAAATAACCAGAGAAATGGACTGACGGCGAGTCAAGGAGAGGAAAAGGTGGATCGTTTGATTGAAATATTCATCATGATGCCAAATATTTGCAAACCCTATGGCTTCCTATCAAAATAAAAGGTGCTTCCCTTTCCCATTAACTGTAATTTTCAGAAAGAATTTCTGATTTTATTTATTAGTTTTGCACCAGTGTGTTTCGTGGGCAGTTACACCTGTGTTATCTGTACTTCACCAACAGAAATTCTTGTCTGGAAAGTAATGTCAGTGTTATATATCCTAACTGGAGATGCAGCCAGGATAGAAATAATCAGTGTAGAAAAGTGTCATGTTTTGGTTTATGTCAGTTTGGAAAATCAGTCTCTTTTTTTACCTTCTGAGCCTTCTTAAAATTTAGTGCATGATCTGGGGTCTCTACAACCCAAAATCCTCTTTCTATCATTCATACATATTGAATGAGATGTGCCTTAGACCCACCTAAAACATGGGAGATTTAAAAAGTGTTCCTCAGCTATGGTGCCACGTGGTTATGGAATATTCTGGTGCCGAGACGCTTCCATTTGACCCTCATCACAGCCCCACCACAAGCATCTCGGATCCTCCATGCTCTGTGGCAAGCTCCATGCAGTGGGGTTGTGAACACGGATCATTCCAAATGCACAGATGTAAGCAAACCCCCAAAACTCAGACTGACTTTCCCTTAGAAGCAATGCAATACGTGTCTGTTTTCACGCTGAGCCACAAAACAACTTCCTTAAAGCAGATTGCCTGGGGAACAAGGTGTAGAAATGCCCTTTCTTCGGTCATATCTTCCAGAGATTCTGATCCAGAAGTTCTGGAAGAGATTCAGGAGTGTGCATTTTAACAAGCCCTCCCCCCGCCCCCAAAGAGCTTCTCTGTACCGAGGACCACGGCTCGATGAGCAGGTACCCAGATAAGTGTGTCTCTAGGCGCTGGCTGCACCTCCACGCTCAGCGAGCATTCTTTGGGACCCAGGATACAGGAAGCACTTCCCCCGTTTCTGCCCATTGGTGATAGGAACGAGGATTCCCCATCTCAGCCTCTGGTAAAGACCCCCAAGTTCACGGGGCACCCTGGCAAGGCAGCGGGCTGAGAGGTAGGGATAAGCATGGGAGATGCTCCAGGCGGCTAGCGGGGGCGTCTTCCCATGGTTTACAAGGCAGCAACTCCCAACGGACCTGGCCTACATCAGCCATGGCCCCCTGTGGCCTCTGACCACAGTGGCTGGCCTTCTATGGAACCAACCTCCAGCCCACAGCCTGTCCCCGATGACACTGTCCCTGAGCTGAGCCCTCACCCCTTCTGACGTTTTCAAGGACCGTCAGCACTGAAAACATCGGGAGACACCTGGAGATCTCAGAAAAGAGGTTCGCCACGACATCCATACTGCCCTTCCCCACAGCAGAGTGGGCCTCTGGCGTTCGGACCTTAACGGGAAGGATGTCGGAGGAGCGAGGGTCATGGGGGGTTGGTGTCATGGTGGACGAGGTTTCACCCCTTCCTAAAGCATTAAGAATCCAGGCTCCTGTTCTAGTAACTGTTGAGCGTAGGATGTAATTTAAATCATACTTGGCAATGCATGATGAAGACGCAGCATGTAGAAGCTCTCTGCAGCCTGCGGATGTAGACACAGGTGGTGGAACTCTGGGTGGGAGTGACCCCGAAAACCGCCCGCTCCTCAGCACCTGTGCTCAGCTCTGAGCGGACATGGCCACAGACTCCAGGTCCTTCTCTCCTTGTAAGGGGGTCCACATGATGCCAGCAAGAGTACAGGCACCATCAACCCCGGGGAGGGGTCCAGTACAGCCTCTGCCCGCTGTGGTTACCGTGAATGCCTTGGGACTCCGAACAAATCATAAGTACTGGATGGGGTGAAATGACAAAGTAGGCAAGTCCATCTTTGGCAAAGTCGCACTCTCCCCTCCTGCAAGCCCCATTGCCATCTTACTATAAGGCAGCCAATAACCCTTCAATCTAGCCATGTGTCAAGCCCCCTCAGCTGGCTCTAAAACGCAGAGATGCCCAGGCTGCCGCCCCAGCTCTACTGAGACAGGAAGTCTGCAGGTGGGGGCAAGAGCCTGGGCATCCCAAAGGCCACAGCGATGAGTCCCCTAAGCACCCCAGGCCCTTCGGGTTTCCCCTTTCTTGGATCATGTTTGAACGAGAGAGCCTTGAAGAAAACCCAAAGTGACCAAGATTACAAAGGAGCAAAATGGCAGTTTGACCTGGAATCATGTAACTTTCTTCAGGGATCCAAAACAAATTGTTGCATACTCGTCTATGTTGGTCAAATAGTATTTTTTGTCATGATTGCCCTGTGATGATCAGTCTATATGCACACAGGCTCCTGGTGTCGCCCTGTTGGTGGCACACAATGCTGGGCGTTGAGAACATTCTCCGCTGGAAGGAATTACTGTGTAAGGAATGCCCAGAATGCTGTGCCAGACTGTGTGTAGTCAACGGCCATCCACTACGTAAGACCTCCTGAGATGCAGAGGGCAAATAAGACACCAGCCGAGCAGAAGAGAAGACAGCGTGGAGAGAACACGCACACGTGGACTTGTGAGTTGTTGTGCTTGCCAAAGCCAAGATGGCCCTGCTCTGAGTGAGACCTGTTGACCCACAGCAGGAGCCTTAGCTGCTGTCATGCACACCCTGTCTCCACCCACAGGACTTGCATCCGACCCAACCAGCTCCACAGTGATGGAGCCTGGGCTGTGCTTTTGCTGCAGGCTGACTCACAGCTTGAGATCTCTAGGTTTAACTGACAGGTTTTTCAGGACCTGAGCCTAGCGCAGATTTTCTGCAAAACTGTGTCATCTGTAGTCAACTACCCTGAACTCTAACAAGCCAGCTTCTCAGGCCTCCCACCTGCTCTGGGCCCCTGAGGCCCACGTGGGTCTCACTGGGCACGTGCTCTGGGCCCCTGAGGCCCATGTGGGTCTCACTGGGCACCTGCTCTGGGCCCCTGAGGCCCACGTGGGTGGCCACACCCCACAGCAGCAAGGACGGCAAAGTGGACAAAATGAGTCACACAGAGACACGCAGAGAGGAAGGCAGGATGAAAGGACAAAGGACGGGGTCTGAATATCTCTCAGCTGCCTGTCCTGGGCCCTCCAGGGAGCAAAGCTCATTGCACATGGAGAAAGGTTATGAGGAAAGAAAGGACAGATTGCACTGTCCTTGCTCCGTGTCCTAAGGAGTTCTAAGGAAAGTCCACATGAGCCTGCACAACAAGCAACGTGGCCACACAGACCAGGCTGGGCTGCAGACCTGGCCTTGGCAAGTTCTAAAGGAACCTCTGGCTAAGGGTCGCCTGGACCTGCTTCTACAGGCTATGGCTTGACCACCTGGTGGCTCTTCTGTGGCCAGATGATCACATGCAGGACTATGTCCTCTTTGGAATAAGGACACAGAAGGGACCTACTGAAGGCCCAGCCCTTTCCTCTACTGACCATCTTGTTCCCTCCCTGCTTTTTTTTTTTAATTGAAGTATAGTTGATTTACAATGTCGTGTTAGTTTCAGGTGTACAGCAAAGTGATTCAGTTACATATATTGGGTTGACCAAAAAGTTTGTTCGGGTTTTCCATAAGATGGTACAGACAACCCGAATGAACTTTTTGGCCAAGCCCAATGTATATATATTCAGATTCTTTTCCTTCATAGTTATTACAAAATATTGAGTAGAGTTCCCTGTGCTATACAGTAGGACCTTGTTGTTTATCTATTTTATATATAGTAGTGCGTACCTGTTAATCCAAAACTCCTAATTTATCTCTCCTCCCCCTTTCCCCTTTGGGAACCATAATTTTGTTTTCTATGTCTGTGGGTCTATTTCTGTTTTGTAAATAAGTTCATTTGTATCATTTTTTTAGATTCCACACAGAAGTGATTTTATATGATATTTGTCTGCTCCCTTCCTCCTTTAAGTGCCTCACGGGAAGCATAGCTCACAGTATATCTCATGTTCAGGTTCTTCAAATGGGCATCCAGGACACAGTGCCTGGGCCCACACTGGCAAAGCACCCTTTGCTTAATGACCAAAGATGGGCCTCTTCATAAATGTGCTTGTCCAAGTTCCCTCGCTTAGAAAAATCCAGCTATTAAAAAACGCTTTGTCAGTTTCTAGCTCAGGAAAAAATAGTTCATCTTCCTTTCATCCTCTTTGTTTCTTAAGGACCCTGGTGCTCTGGCCAAGATGCCCTGCTTCCCCAGTAGCCTTACATACACTTCAAGAAACACAGATATGTGTGTTACCAGCCCCCAGGGCCCAGCACCTCAATGGCCACTGTTCTTTTTCCACCAATAGATTATTTAACTGGTTACATGTTTAAGTAGCAGAAACTTCTTAAATTTCTCTCCCTGTATATTTTCAAAACAACACTTCAAGCTTAAGAGCATCCATTCAGAGCTCCAAACGTCATCCTCCATTCCTGTATCCAAATGCATCTAGACGTCCCCTTTCTCCTCGTTTATATCAAGAGGAATCAACTGACATGACCCTCTTCTGCATCTCCTCCCCACCTGCCCCATCCTCCACTGCAGACCTGAGCACTGTGGCTTGTCAGGTGGAAAGACACACAACAGAAAAAAAGTAACCACAGAAAGGCCACGGAAGTAAAGATTGGCTTAAGTGTGTTCTTGGGGTGACCATGCTTGGCGCTGGGGGAGAGAGAGCCACTTCATCAGAACACATTCCCCACTCAGGTCCAGTCGTGGGGTCTTGACAGGAAACATCCTTCACAGCCCGGCGATTACTCCCTTTCACCCGCCATCTCTTAGTCAAGAGACCAGCCCTTCGAAGGGGAAACAGTTGCATCTCTACAGCCAAAAGATATATGTGCCCAAGAGAGCAGCCTTGATGGGAAGAATTTTACGTATCTATTTTCCTGCCACCCAGCCTGAGGAAGTAGCTTGAACTTGTACTGGGGGCTCACAATTTGTCATGTAGGCCCATCTGCTTTTGTGAAGACCCCTCATACATCTTCCCACCTGGCTACCTTGGTTGCCGCTAATAGCATCATTTCGTTCCTCCTGATACATGGCTGAGCATCAATCAAAACTCCCCTTCCCCCCAAAGGCCGGGGAGGCACACGTCACTGGCAAGCTGTGTATATGGAGCTGAATCCCGACTGCAGGAAGGAATATTACAGCCTGGAGCTCCCTGGAAACTCAAGTGAACATCTACGCCAGGAAGGAAACATGGGGCTTCGAAGGCACACGCTCAGCAGTAGCGCCTCAGGCCAGTAGCAACTCCAAGACAGAACAAAGCCAAGGCCACCTGATCCAGCGAACTGCCGGAAACCCAATCTGTGAGTCTGGCTTTCCCAAAAGCTAAATGGGGAAAACACCCACTGGGGATTTTATGGCAGAATCGCACCCAAGTACTTCTCCTTTGAAGATGCACAGGCCAGAAAATGGTCCTGGTTATATACACGTTTGTTTAATATGATTTTTGGATATAGAGAATCATATTTTCTGCATATGAACTCTAATTCATTCATGAGTGACAACCAATGCTAACTCAGTGTTGGAAAATGAATGTACTGTGTCCTCACGGTTCCTAATGGATGGTTTTCTTTATGTGTAACGTCCCTTGGAAGGGAGGTGCCCATCAAAAGTTGCCTAGCAACCAGGAACACCTGCGATCGTGCCTCTGCCTGGAGCCCCAGACTCACACATCCATCTGCACGCCCCATACCTCTGTGTGGACATCTAACAGACACCTCAAGATTACCAGCCCCCAATTAAACTTCTGCTCTTTCCCCAAAAACCCACTACAAAGAGATACTATGTGTTCCAGCCCCATTCCTCCATGCTGTCCCGTTGACTTGGAGGTGAGCAAAGGCCACGTTTGTCCATCATGAATGTAATGTAATCACCTACCACGGGGGAAGGGTTTTTAAGTAGCAAAAAAAAACTCCAAAAGGGAGAGGAAGGTCTGAGTCACCTGATGCGGTTGCCTACTGCCACGTTGTTCTGGAACACTGGATTCAGAGGACTTTGCAGGGAGAGAAGCAGTCTCTGCAACAGAAAAATGATTTTAGCGTCACAAGTGACCAAAACCACACTACCTATTCTAACAATTTCGATCCATAAAGAAATACCTTTGCTTTTAAGTAGTACCCCTGGCATCAATAATCTGTAACCACAAACGGGTTTTTTTTAAGTTTACTTGAGGTTACATATTTTTAGAACTTTGTCTTTCTAATGAAATTTAAAACGTAGCAAAAGGACTCAAAATCGATTCCTTTCTTGACACGTTAGTCTCATCCAGAGACAAGATGAATCCATAGCTTTAACCGCTCGTGGAGGGAAATAAACACAGGGGAAAAAAAGGAGCCAGAGAGGTTCAGTTTGGGCCATGATTTTGGTCAAGCTACTTGATTAATCATATAAAATATTAATGAATAAATATTCTATCACAGGAAATTCTGCAAGAGGCTTTGATCAGATTATCAAAGGAAACTGTCTATGCTTTGTGGAATTCTTTTAAATCTGAAGCATACAATTTGGAATGTATATAGGAGACGGCCACGGAAAAATGGAAATTATGGGGTTGCCAAGAATAGAGTCCCAATCTCAGTGAACAAAAGTTTTCTAGCCTCTCAGCAAGAATCAATTAACCAAAAATCTATCTCTGGAATTTGTTTTGTCGGCAACTTGTGAGGGCCAGTCTCCCTCCCCAACCGCTAAGGGGTAATTTGTACCATCTCTCTTTCTCTCAACTGCTTTCAAAAGGATCTTGGTTCAATCACTACCCTTGCCCCTCACTAGTGACAGTGGTTTCAGAGACACCCCCCGTTATGACTGTCAGACTGAAGAGGAAAAGATTTCTTGCTGAATTTCAGATTTAATTGAAGTTTTGGGGCCGTTACCCTCAATGTATTCAAATGCCTCCTCACACACCTTAAGGTAGAAGCATTTTTTTTAAAAGAGAGAAAACAGGGCTTCCCTGGTGGCGCAGTGGTTGAGAATCTGGCTGCCAATGCAGGGGACACGGGTTCGAGCCCTGGTCTGGGAAGATCCCACATGCCGCGGGGCAACTGGACCCGTGTGCCACAACTACTGAGCCTGCGCGTCTGGAGCCTGTGCTCTGCAACAAGAGAGGCCGCGATAGTGAGAGGCCCGCGCACCGCAATGAAGAGTGGCCCCCGCTTGCCGCAACTAGAGAAAGCCCTCGCACAGAAACGAAGGCCCAACACAGCCAAAAATATAAATTAATTAATTAATTAATTATTTAAAAAAAGTATATTATAAAAAAAAAAGAAAACATTGAGAAAAAAATTATTTTTAAAAAACTCTTAGATTTCCACCTCAATTTCTTTTAAACTTTAGACAAATAGGTGGGTTTTGACTGTTATCTTCTCCTAGAATATTTCTAGTTCTGGAATGTCTCTTTCTTCTAAAAATTACTCCCCAAATAATGACCGCCAACCGCTAAGGCAGCCGCCTTCAGAAGCCGGTATTTGATGGGCCAGCCTCTCTCCCGACACTTTCCCTTACAGATCTTTCCTCTGCACCCGCCCGGCTGCTCACTTGTGGTCCTCGGCTCATCTGAACTGTAGCCATAGTTTTCATTTCCGCTTTTTAACTTTGTCCCAGAAGTGTCTTTGTTTGTCTTCATATTTGCAGATTTCCTAGAATTAGACCATTTGAAAAAGCCAAATGTTAATCAGCAATGGATGCTCGGGTCTCACTACTCCACCCAGAGCATTCACACACGATGAACTCACCATGAGGCCGAAGCTCGGGCACTGGCCTCTGGAGGGTGGCTAGCCACGGGATATACCCTCACAGCCACCAGCACGGCTGTGTGGACGGCCTGTGTCTCGCACACTCCCCTTATGGGGAGAAATGGAACTTTATCATGATAGGCCCATAGACTCCAGTCCCCAGGTGGTTGGTACTCAACTCTCAGACACCAGTGACCAAATAAAGCAGGGCTGGCCAGCTATGACCCACAGGCCAAATCCAGCTCCCTGTCTGTTTTTTTAAATAAAGTTTTACTGGAACCCGTCTGCTTCCATATTGTCTATGGCTGCTTTCCTCTTACAGCAGCAGGGTTGAGTAGTTGTGACAGAGAGCATGTGGCCCACAAAACCCCAAAGATTTACCATCTGGCCCTTGATAGAAGAAGTATGCCAGCCTCTGAAATAAAGCAAAAATTGGTGCAGCTTCCCAGGGGAAAGAAGTTTGGCAATGGATACCCAAAGATTTTTTAATATTTATGCTTAACCACTAAGAACTGATTATAATAAGCAAGGGAAATACACAAGGGTATGTGCAAAGATTTATCTGAAAGAATGTTCATTCAAGAGCTATTTATACTAGCAAAAGTGCAAACACAGGTGCCCAGCCATAGGTAGGGAACTAGTAAAATAAATGACAATGCATCTCTAAAATGGAATTCCATGCCACCTGTAAAAATTATTACAGGTGAGAACTCTCATACACTGCTGGTAGAAGTGTAAACTGCTACACCTACTTTGAAAATTGTATGGTAACATCATCTAAAGCTGAACATATACCTGCCCTATGACCCAGCTTGCACTAATAGATTATACCCAACAGAATGCAAAACAGGAATGAGGACTGGTATACATGTCACCAAAAGACACACACAAGATTGCTTAGTGCAGTAATGTTCGTCATGGTCCCAAATGCCCTTTAGTGTAAAATGGAAAAATCAACTGCCTATATGCCCCTTACTTGGTATTATATAGTAATAAACCACTGACATCTACATTCAATAACATGATCGATCTCATAGCCTGAAGTTCAAGAAGGCAGACATATCACGTGACTTCATTTATATCAAGTTTATACAACTCTAACTTCTGGGGATGTGGGGATAGATGTCAGAAGACATGACCTTTGAGGAAGAGGCAGCAGATGATTTCATGGAAGCCTGAGTAGGGGTTGGGGTCCTGGGGGTGTCCTAGTTCTGCGTCAGCAGTCCAGGTCCAGGTGCATATGCTTTATGAAAATTAATCAAGCTATGTACTCACGATTTGTGTACTTTTCTATACTTATATTTTAATAAAAAACTTTATTAAGCAAATGAAACAAAAACATTGTAGGCAAGTATTTGTCAACAGAAATAATCTTCAGAATAGTGTCAAGTGAGGAGAAACAGATATTAAATGATGTTTATTATGATCCAAATTTCACAAAACATATACATGTGTGTATCTTGGTGAACACACATGTGTGTAAATATATACGTACTTAGGTAACAGTTACTTCTGGGCAATAGAATTAGGGGTGATTTTAAAACCATTTCTTATAAACTATCTTTACTTAAAATTTTTTTTCTAAAATAAGCATGCATTGATCCTACAGGAAAAATATATATACGAAATATATATACATGTTCTTTTAATGTAGTAGAAATCTGTGAGCAGCTAGCGTTAGCACTGTTGACCCAGTGGGAGGGGAAGCAGGTGCAACATGGGGGCCCCAGTGAGCTACCCCATTTTTCTTCCCTGGGCCCAATGCACTTGGATCTAAGGGTGAGAGCTGCACACGGACAAGAGCTCAGGCCCTGAGCAAGGTCAGCTGGTTCACATTCGGACCCTTCCATTCTCTGGACAGGAGATACTGAGCACATTACCCCTCCCTATACCCCTCAGCCTCTTCATCTACAAAATGGAAAAATAGCCTCATAAAATCATTGGGAGAGTTAAGGAAGATAACCTCCACCAAGTGTAAAATAGCCTGACACGCATGCTAGGCACTCATGCTAGCTCTTACTGTCACTACTTTTGTCATGATTATTATTGCCATCGCTATTGTTGTTCTCTACCCATTGCCTTGAATAGCTGTTGATCACTGTACTACGTTTTGAAATCACCTAAGATCCTAGAGAATAGAATTGACATTACACAGTCAATAATGACGAACAGAAGAATTCAGACCACTACCCTGCTGGTGATAGCAATTGAGAGAAATTCCAGTATAATTATAGAGGTCAGTTTTCCTTCCTCTCCTCTTGCCCCACGTCAGGCCCCAAAGGAGGTGTATTTTCAGATTGCTGCTTTGTGGCACCCTCAGAGAGAGCGAACCACATTATCACCAAGGAGCGACTGGGGTCGAGGGAAAATGGATGGTATCTGTTACATGATGATTACATACATCGTCCTTCACCACATGTAGCCAGAAGATATTTTAAATCACAGCATTTCACATATTAAAATTATCTAATAAAATACTGAAAAGTAGACGGGGTTTTAACACCCCCAACAAAATCACCACTGTCTAAAAATCCTTCCCCTGAGTGTATTTATAATTATGTAAATATTGCAGACATTGAAACTGGTTTTAGTAAGTGCTTGACATAGTTATCTTAAAAGTGCTTGCAGGGCTTCCCTGGTGGCGCAGTGGTTGAGAATCTGCCTGCCAATGCAGGGGACACGGGTTCGAGCCCTGGTCTGGGAAGATCCCACATGCCGCCGAACAACTGGGCCCGTGAGCCACAATTACTGAGCCTGCGCATCTGGAGCCTGTGCTCCGCAACAAGAGAGGCCGCTATAGTGAGAGGCCCGCGCACCGCGATGAAGAGTGGCCCCCGCTTGCCGCAACTAGAGAAAGCCCTCGCACAGAAACGAAGACCCAACACAGCCATAAACAAATAAAATTTTTTTAAAAAAAAGTGTTTGCAGTTACTTCTGGACAGCCATGAGAATGGCAGGAATTTCTCTGTCCCTCCGCCCTGAACAGTGAGCTGTGAACACTCCTAATCTGTCTGCCTGGTCAGTTTCATTGCCTTAGCCACCCAGCTGGTCTCACTGCCTCTACCACCCCAGAAATTCCAGCAGGACCTCTGCCTGGTTCTTTGACATCCTTGAAATGGTCCTCACATCTCTAGCCTTGACTCAAAGCAGGAGGGCCAACAGTCACAGTACAGAGTGTCCTCTTGTGGAAAGAGCTTCGAATGCCAGACACCAACTAAAATTCCACTCCACTTTCCTAAGTGAGCAAGTCGAACTTAGGCAGTAGGAACCCACCTATTTTATTCTGCAATTAATGTTGCCCTATGCGTTTGTGATTGGCATACGTGTTTTTCAGAGTTGTCCATTTTTAGTACCTAATTTTGAGTAACATAATCCTAAAATCCCACAGCTCTGTGTGTCTGTGTTGGTTGGTTTTCATTTGTTTTTTATTTTCAGAAAATTGATGTGATCTCAAACTTACCTTATTTCACTTTGATAACTAGATTCTGCAAAAAAAAAAAAAAAAGGAAGAAAATCACATTAGCAAAATCGGGATAGTTATTCTGAAAATAAAATCTCATATATTTTTATAGGTCCCCTGATTTTAAATACTCACATTACTGAGTGTTTGTGATCCAATAGATATTAAGCTTCCCAACAGTGAACTATCAAATGGCTTCCAAGCTTAAGGAAAGTAGAACTCGCTATTCACTATCATAAATATAAGTATTTGTGATACTTGGGTACCTGAAATATAGTAGGTGCCCAGTAAGTACTTAGTGAGTACTGAATCTAATTTCTGAGGTTATAAAGACTCTACTGTTCACCATGAAGAGATGCTCTGTGTTCCCAGTCTGTGCTGTCAATCATTCAGTACTTACCTGTTCGGGCACCATGCCAGTGCTATGCAAGGTGTTATTTCATCTAATCGTCACAACAACCCAAGAGGTAGGTGTTAGCATTATCATATTTTTAACAAACTAGATACTATTACAAGAGTATAACCATGTCTTTAACAGATAAGGAATTTCATTGCCTCGGCACTATATTTCTTTTGTTCTGAAATACTTTTTCAATCAATATGTACCAATGTTATCAATTCATACAGTTGTGTCCATGCCCCAAAAGCTCTCATTAAATTGCTAATGTTTTTAATCAATGGATTCTTGGACTGGAGGGACTCTAGCATTTTACAATGGGGAGTAACAGAGCCCACACAGCAGCCCCCGTCCATCTGGCACTAAAGCCAGTGTGCTTTGCACTTTTGCTGTCCCATCTAGGGCTCCTATGCATCAAGCTTTATCAAGATCAAAAAAATATTCATTTTCCTTATTTTCTGGATAATGTTCTCACTTATTTGCAGTTCTGACAACATCCGCTGATTCACACCTCATATTGAACCTCAGAAGCAATCTTCTTTGAATTGAAGGGGAGAGATTATCTAGTGTCCCTCTGGTAATAGAGGAATGTCGCTAGTGTTCCTGTGAAGCTTCGATCCCAAAGCCTCCAGGCCACGCTGAGTGGGGTCCTCAGCTGTCCTCAGTCAGTCTCCAGTAAACGAGGCAGAGTACTGAGAATTCTCCAGGCACCAACAAAGCAGAGCACCAGAAAATACTCTTTAAAACACTTGCTATTTACTATTTTTAAGCATGGAAATAATTATCATGGGACAATCCAAGTCTTTGCTGGATCCTATACATTTATGTCAAGGTGAAGTGTAGCGTCCATTGTGAATCAACTTTTCAAAGTTAAATGAAGGATAAAATCTAGGACAGATCATGATCACATAAACTTTTATTATGTTAATATACTTAATTCTCATAACCAATCTATAGGATAATACTTATCCCCATTTTGTAAATGAGGAAGCTGAGAATCAGAGAATCTCCCTGGTGCACATCCTGTGTGGCCACAAACCTTCTTAGTAGGCTGGAGTGGGACAGACAGAAGCCTAAGAGATGCAGAAGTCCAAATAAACAGAATGTTCTCCAAATATGCCACAATAGCTAATGTCAGAAATAATAATCTGAAGGCAATGAACAATCCTAGTCAGTTCTAAATTAAAATTTAAGTTATTCATAGTTTTCATTAAAATCCAGTGTTTTTTTTTGAGTAACGCATCTGTGGCATACAGGGTAACTCCTAGGTAAAAACAAATTCCCATCAAATATGGGTCAACAGGTATTTACTACTTCTCACTTCTGTTTCCTAAAGAATAAAGGTATAGCACAGAATTAATTCCCCAAGGACAAACCAAACCCATGCAGGAGCTAAGGCTAGACAATTAGCCTAGTTAAGGCTGGACCATGAACTTCTCATGGAATATCTCACTAAGAGAACTATTCTGAGTAAAAGAGTTAGGTAACATGTGCCTGGCAGACACGCAAAAAGTGCTCATCGAATGGCAGTTAGTGTTAATAAAATTAAAAGTGCAATTAAACTGACATGTAGCTAAACATCAAAACTCTAACTTTAAGAAAATTAATTTCATATTCAAATTTACATATTTGAATATTATTATTTAATTTAAATATTCAGTAGGAGTATGTGGAGGTTTCATGAGAGAAAGAAAGACAAAGTTGGACACACACACTCAACACTTGGAAAGTCCTGAGCTGTCCATATGACAAAGTCCCTGTGGTTTCTGAAATCACAAACTAACTCCAGAATAAGCCCACCCTAATATTAATAAGCCCACCCCTATGTTGGCCTGCTCCCCAAACAAGGCCACTCCTTCATATATCTTGGAGTATCTCAAAAGACTTCATTTAGAAGACATGTGTAACTATTTTTATTTATTTTATTTGTACTATATTTGTTAACAGAAGACCGTGTTTTTCTTTCTACCACTACACCAATATTCACCTACAAAAGGAGACTCGGAATTCTACAAAATAGAAAATAATCTTTTGATGTGTTCAGATAGGTGGGTATTATTCTAGAAAAAACATAGCATCTAAATGACAGATTGCAACAGCCTTATATCCTTGGCAGTAAACACAAAACTCAAATAGTCAGTGTCTTTGGTGAGAAAGTCACCGCCTCTTGACCCTCTCAAAGTGTGAAGATCTGTCTTCCTTGGGGGGGGTTGACTCAGGCCCCAGAGGAATGGCTTCCTTCCTTGAGAAAGTCCTTTCCCTCTCTATGAATGGCATGCATTTCCTTTCAAGGACTCTAAAAGCCAATATATCTTTTGAAAGAGCCGATGAGCTAATGAACTGCAAATGCCTGTACCAAAAGTTCAAAAATATATATAAATCTGTACGAACAACAACAAAAAAATTACCTTCTTTCTCTCTCCTGGAGACACAGCAGCAGAACATTATAACCAGAACAATGATCACGATCAAAAGCAATGACAATGATACTGCAAGTAGAGCTATGGCCCAGGCAGGCAATGATGTACCTGGTTTATCAATACTGTCTATAAGGTAGAAAGGAGAAAAAAATATATTTTAGTGATGCTTGCCACTGTCAAGGGTATGTAATCACTGATTCTGCCACACTATAAATTAGATTATGTTTTCCAACAATGTTGTAACTATTCAATCTGCTACAGCCAGATGTCAAAGGCCAAGTTCCCTTCGGTGTGCTTAAATATTCAATGCTCTACAGTATTTTCCATTACAGTGTTTATTGCTGCCAATAAATACCAGCCTAGTAACACAGTCCAAGCATTCTCTGGTTAACCCCTCTAAAATTCCTGAGAGGTGAATAAGCTGGGCTGGGCCACGACTCCCTGAGGTTGGAACAGTGGTTTCCATGCTCTGACATCCTTTACTTATTCAAGAAATGCTTATTGACTGGATATAAGCCCAGGAGTGGGATTGCTGAATCAAAACTCTAATTTGAAAAGATACATGCACCCTTATGTTCATAGCAGCACTATTTACAATAGCCAAGACGTGGAAACAACCTAAATGTCCATCAACAGATGAATGGATAAAGAAGATGTGGTACATATACACAATGGAATATTACTCAGTCATAAAAAAGAATGAAATAATGCCATTTGCAGCAACAAGGATCGACCTAGAGATTATCATACTAAGTGAAGTAAGTCAGACAGAGAAAGACAAATATATGATATCACTTACATGTGGAATCTAAAAAAAATGATACAAATGAACTTATTTACAAAACAGAAACAGACTCACAGACTTAGAAAACAAACTTATGGTTACCAAAAGGGAAAGGGGATGGGAGAGAGACAAACTGGAGTTTGGGATTAGCAGATACAAACCATTACGTATAGAATGGATAAACAACAAGGTCCTACTGTATAGCACAGGGAACTATATATTCAATATCCTGTCATAAACGGTAATGGAAAAGAATATAAAAAAGAATATATATATGTATAACTGAATCACTGTGTTGTACCGCAGAAATTAACACAACATTGTAGATCAACTGTACTTCAATAAAATAATTTTTTTTAAAAAAAGAAGTACTTATTGAGCAGCTACTTCTGGACAAGACTGGAAGGGTGACCTTGGTTCTCATTTCCATGTCCCCACCCACAGAGAGTCAAAAGCCCAGAGGAAATCAGAGCAAACTGAGGAAGAGTCACTCCCAAAGGAACCTAGTGCAAGTCTCCACCCCAGTGCCACCCACACCTCACCTGCAATTCGCTTCTCTTCTAGTAATTTCCCCTCACATGGCTCTCTGGGAGCCACCTTCCTTAGTGTCTACTTTGCCCTCTTGTTCTATCCAGTAGTCATGGAGGTGGGAGAGAGGAATGATCAGGTGGGGCAAGGCAAGCAGAAAAAAAAAGGAGCCGGGATATTGCTTGCTGTTTATTTTGTTCAAATCTGTACAGAGATTAACGGACATATAACTGAAACTCTCACCTACTCTCACCTGTTTCAAGCTATGGCTCGTCACCAACTTATTTTTAGGAATGGAAACAACTGTGACACTTTTGAAGTTCCTTTCATCTTATTTACATTAATGTGTCTAGTAGTACTTTAACAATGTAAAGGTTTTTTTCCCCCAGAAAGTAATTGCAATGATGATGTCTTTTATAAGTTGTTGATAGCAAAGACATTTTCCTTAAAAAGAGTTTTGATGTACACTACTTTAAATAGGGTGCTGAAATAGTGATTGTGCAAAATACATTGTACTAATTAAGCAAGCTAGAGGTACTAAGAAAATTTGTGATTATTATGTTAATTTCTGGAAGAAATGAAAAAGTGCAGTCAAAAAAAAAGGGAGAGGGAGAGCTGGGGAGAGAAGGAAAGAGAGAAGAAAAGCCATTTTGATTTTTCATAGCCATATCCTAGCTGTAACTTTCTACTACATATCATATGGTTGTCTAAATTCAAATTTAATTTAATTTAAATTATATACAATTAAATAGCGCCAGTCACAGTGGCCACATTTCAAGGGCTCAGTTGCCACAGGTGTAGAACCTCACCTTCATCAGGGAGTCCTGTGGGACCCAGGCCGCCTAGCCATGGGCTGTGGGAACTGCACGGGTGTCCCAGAGAGCCCTCATCCATCATTTCACTTCTCCTACCGAACCACGTTGAAGTCAAACCACATTTACGTTGGTCAGCTTAAATGTGAATTGCTATTCAAGAAAGTCTGTCACTCAACCCTGAGTACGTGGGTAGCATCTCAGTGTAAATTTGTGCTATTTTATTAGATGCTAGTCATTAGAAAAATATTAAAACAACAGACTTCCTATGAAGGAAGATGGGGTTTGCTTTTAAATCAACGGCCTTCCCGCACTTTGGAACCAGAGATATAGCTGGAAAATGTCTCTTGGATGTTCTGACTTAGAGTTTTCCTTGAAATCATAGTTTCAAAGTTAAATCCGCAGAATAAGTTGCGGGAATGGTTAGAAATGATCATTAATGCTCTGGTGTCGACATCTGGTTGCTGATTCATGGGTGAGCAAGGATCCCACTGCAGAATAATCCACAGGCTTATCTCAAAGCAAGTGCTAAAATCCAGGGAACTCTGTGTTTTGAAGAACTATGTAATATAGAAAGATATTTGTCTTTTGCCCTTTGTGCAAGGCTTCTCTGCATTACCTACAATGGTTTTTACATTTCCTTCTTTTTTTTAACATCTCACATTCGACGCCATCTTAAATGTCTATGAAATTGACCACTATCAGGTCCATTCTTCTTACACTTCTGCTCCTATCTAAATTAGACTTAGTCCCCACAAGGACCGTGTCTTATTTTCCTTATACTCCAAGCACCTGGCACATATTGCACACCTTGAACAAATGAATTGATAGATGGATGGATATATGGATGGATGGACCGATAAAGAGGCTGAATTTCCTTCTGACTCTACATGGAGAAATCTGTACATCAGGCAGTCAGCTGCCTCTAAGCCAGACCTAGGACTCATCTTTCTCCCATATTAAGATGCTCAGACAAGAATTACAGGACTTTAGAAAAGTCAGAACTAATGCCATCTATCTCCACATCAGTCACCATTTTTCTGAGGTGAGCTGGGACTGATAGAGATAAGAGTTACCCTCCAAAAACATGAAGGGGGAAGGAACAGGATGATACCTTTCCCATGTCCCATAAATGCAGCTTTAAAACAAGCCAGTCCCTAAATTGGGAGATTGGGATTAACATATACACACTCCTGTATATAAAATAAAGAACAAGAACTTACTGTATAGCACAGGGAACTATACTCAATATTTTGTAATAATCTACAAGGGAAAATAATCTGAAAAAGAATATATATACATATATATGTATATATATAACTGAATCACTTTGCTCTACAACTGAAACTAACACAACATGGTAAATCAACTATACTTCAATTTTTAAAAATAAAAATAAAATAAAATATAGTATATGGTCCAAAAACAACAAAACAAGCCAGACCCTTCACATCCAGAGAGTAATACGGCTCATCCCCTTGCTCCACAGATAACAGAATCCCAAGCATCTCCTGGAATGTTTATTGTGCACACGGATTCAGAGCCCACCTCCCGCGATGCTGAGTCAGGGGTCTGGAATGGTACCCCAGGTGATTCTGAGGCAGGTGGTTGGCGACCCACACTTTGAGAATCCCAAAATGCAGCCAAAATGTAAGCACCGCCCAAGCAACCTGCCACATTACACGGCACCCCTATATTCTCCCTCTCTCTGATGTGATGATAAAATTATTAAGCCCAGAACTGCACTTAGGATACTCACAATCAGACCACTCTACGGAAGCTTCCTGACTGACAGAGACCTTTGGGCTTTGTGTCAGTGGAACCAATCAAATCTCATGGCCACCGTGTCCCTGTGCTCCCTTTGGCCTTGGGCTCACTCATCGGTAACAATTCTCACCCCACCAGGCTGTTCAGAGACTCGAGAGATGGGGGTCAAAGTGCAGAATGCTCTAAGGTCCAGCACACGTGTTCAAGATTGCTGTGGTCATTTTAATTCGGTTTGATGAACTCTTTTACGAACTGAAGTTTGCAAATAATAGGAGCTTTCATAGTAAGGGAGCCAGCTGGGGTTAAACATTAAGGTCTGGCTCAAGATCCAAGAGACAGTCTTGAAATTCTTACTGGAAAAAGTCAACACACTGTTGACCTACTCAGACCCTCTCTGTCAGCGGTGTTTCCTCCCCTGCTGGAGAAAACTCTCAACGCGCCAGCTTTTGTCATCTGAGTCTTGGCATTAACAACTTTCCTCTGATCTTGCACAGAGGCAGCCAGCGATCCCCAGGGAGGGCCTGTTTAAAGGACGGGAGGCCATCTCGCTGGGGTTGGGGACAGAATCAAGAAAGAGAGCGGGTGATATTGTGCCCTGCCTGCTTCTCATGTCCCTTAATTCAACCACCAAGTTCAATGAAGTGATGCCTGCACTCACCTAAAAGCCCCAGGCTCTCAACAAAATGGCAGCCACAGGGCTCATTCTTTGCTTCCACTGGGGGTCAAATTTCCCACGGAGCTTCCTACCTAAGAAAGACTTAAACCCACTACTCCAGGGGAGCCCACAGAAAAGTGTGGTGTGTGCACTCTGAAGAGATGTAATTTAGGATTGGAGCTACACAGAAGAACCATCCTTACTTTAATAATAACTTTTAATTTATCATATAGCACTTACATATATGTGCACACATGCATATATATCATGGGTATTTTTGTTTAGCATGAGGTTAATTTTTAAATGAGCACCTTTACAGTGGGTTGAAAGAAAAAGAAACAATAGTCATATATTGATAAAGCAAAAATCGTGACAGTGGACAGAAAACAGAATCTTGGAATGATCTCATCCATGACCCAACCCCTTCGTCATGCAGATAAGACACTCAGGATAAAGACTCGGTAAAAGGGTCAAGGGCGCTCAGAGCAGGAAAGCCCCAGGGGTTCTCACTCATGTCTTTCTATTCTGCCATGTTGGGTCTCCAATCTGGAAGAATCCTTCTGGGGAAGTTACAGCCCACGTCTTAAAGGAAACAGGGAATCTAGGTGGACGCCAAGCCTTACTGAAGGGTGTGGGTGTGATGATTCAAGGTGAATGGCAGATCTGCAGGCGAGGATAGGTATACTATACCTGAGAACTCACAAATAGTGACTAAGGAAGATTATCTCCAAGGTCAACACAGCTCGCCTTCCTCCCTATGTTCCTTCACACAACTACATGCACGTGAGGGCTGCATGACTGGATTTACTGTGTGATTTTAATCTCAGCTCCGAGATTGTCTTTTTCCCATCTGTGAAGACAAGGAAAATAGTATTTCCCAGATGCTCTCATAGGAATGCTCAGAGTTTTAAAAGGGCACATAGAATTTCTCAAAACCAACTGGATGACTACAAAATGTCACCACCAGCATAGGCAAAGCATGCTCCTGACTACAAGGGACACAGGAGATCTCTGAATCCATAAAATAAATGATAACCATCGCTCACTCTCCTGTCTTGTGGGCTCTGGGATGGGGACTGTCCTAAGCGCTCTCGGTGTTTTAACCCACTTACTTCTCACAATAACAACTACCCAATAAGGTAGGGCTTATTACTATCTCAGTTTCCCAGATGAGAAAACTGAGGCACAGAGAGGTTGTCACTTGCATAAAGTCACACAGCAAGCAAGTAGGCAAGCTGGGGGTTGAGTCCAGGCTGTCTGGTGTCCAAGTCTGTGAATAGTAGCACCTGATGAGGCTGGGTCAGGAGGCAGGGCCTTGGAGAGTTTCCATTTCAGTAGCCCCTAATCCTGACTGCTCAGTAATTTGGGAGCTTTTTTTTAAAATGCCAATTCCCAGACTCCACACAGACCAAGTAAGTCAGAACCTCTGGGGTGGGGCCTGAGAATCAGCATACGTGTTAAAGCTCCCTTGACAGGCAGCCAAGGAGAGGGAACGCCTGCCCTACGTTCCTCCTCACCTCGTTTTACGGGCAAGAAAACTGAGCCTCGAAGGCCAGTGACTTGCCCAACGTCACACAGCTAGTGCCAGGGTTCCCACCAGGACGGTCACTCCCACCGCTCTTGTCTGCTCGTGAAATGACCACATCCCACAAAACTCAGATCATCCCAGGAATCACTACAGTCTACAAGGTGCTCATGTGTCCGAAAAATATGGCTTCACTTTCACAGTTCACAGCCTACACACTTGTAAGTATGTAGAGAAAACAATCCAGACGGTCAGACAGAGGACTGAGGGACCTTGGCTCATGGCAGGCATGATGGGGGCCTTCACCTTCTAGCTGTATGTACGTCTGTGATGCTTAAAGTCTGTATTACCTCTATAATGGAGAAAATAGATTTTTTTAAAAAAAACATTAGCCTGCGACCTTTCAATATGCTTTTCTTTAAAGAATCAATGTGTGTAATACAACCTTTTGGCTTGAACTCACTAGACTTCCTAAGCTGCCAGTGTTGTTCTTCTTTCAAGGACTTGAAAGGATTATTCCGGAAATGAACACAAATTCCTTGCACTTTTAGGAATGAGTGGCAGGACTGATGCTTTTGTCTGACTCCTGAAGAAGCTTGAACAAGCACAGCCTCGTGCATCTTCAGCTCTTTGTAAACGTGGCTTTGCTTCTACAAGCCAGCTCTCCCGGCCGAGGCAGTAACGAGGCCTTCAGACACTAAAACCTGCATAAAACACACAACTCGCAGCCAACCACCAGCTGCTCTGGATCTTGATGAACAATTTAGAAACAAATTACCCTTCTCCAAATGAGTCCAATAAAGTCAGACTCATTGCAACACACCCCTAACTTGCTCTCCTCTGTGAAACTGTCCTGACTCCAGCTGCGGTAATTAAGGCCGCTCACTTCACTGGTCCCGGGCTAAGAAGAATTCAGCCGAATTAAACCCCATCACGGGAAACCGAATGTCCCTTGCCCTTCCCCTACAAAAGAGAAGCTTTGCAGGCGAGCTAATATCCAAATCCATTTCTGTGAAGTATCATCATAGACCAGAGCTCTTCGCTGCATTATTACCTTGTTAAGGTGTGTGCTTTAAACAAATTCATTCCATTTGGTGCTAATGGAACTTTTTTCAATCTTCCCTTTCAAAGCCTGGACCATACTTTGTCATATTTAAATTGCTTAAAAGCAAGCTGGGTTGGCTCCTTGGAGAGAGCTGGCTGATTCCAGGCTGGAACAGGGGAAAGGTGAAGAAAGTTCAGAACATCTTAGTGAGCCAAGAGGAAGGAGATATGGGGATATATGTACACATATAGCTGATTCACTTTGTTATACAGCAGAAACTAACACACCATTGTAAAGCAATTATACTCCAATAAAGATGTTAAAAACAAAACACAAAAAACTAAGAGGGACACATCGGAAGGACAGCAGAGCCAGCCGGAAGGGATTCCCACTGGCCGAATCTGGAGGAATCTGAGCGTTGCAATGAGTAATGATGGAAATAAATCATAATGTATTGGATAAAAATGCATCCGTACTAAAACTGTAAAATTTTTTTTTAAAAAAAGAAAGAAAGAAAAGGAAGAAAAGAAATGCCTCTTCTTTACAGAAGAATGCCAAACTAATAAATATAGAAAAATGATGGAACCAGAAAAATCACTCTTTTACAACCACTATAGAAATAAGTGATTCAGGCAACAACTTATCCATGAATGCAAATGTTATTATGTGAAAGACTGTCAAGAAACAAGATATTCACACAGTATTTATAGATCGTATATTAATTATAAAGGCCAAAAAGGTACCTTTACAGTGGAGAAATCTGGGGGACACCACCTTACCCAAATGATCAAACTTATTACCAATAATAGAGAAAATTGGCATCACATGCCCACATGACATTACCCATGTCTTGCCAAAAATATTTAACCGAAATCAAAGTATGTTGGGAAAATTCAGACAAATCCATATTGAAGGGTATCTTGCAAAAATGGTCTGGATCCTTCAAAGATGTTTATATCGGGAAAGACAAAAAGTGGGGGAACCACTGGATGTTAAAGGAGACAGAAGAAGACCTGACAGCCAGAGGCAATGCATGGCCTTTAACTGGATACTGGTTTGGGGGGAAAAAAATCTAGAAAGGACAGTAGGGGAAATTTGAATATGGACTGAATATTGTATAATAGTATTGTATCAATGTTAAATTTCCTGACTGCCAACTACATTGGGGCTATGTAGAATGGCCTTGTTCTTATTATACACATGCTGGGGTATTTAGGGGTAAAATGTCATAAAATCTCCAACTAAATCTCAAATGGTAAAGAAAGGAAGAAAGGAAGGAAGGAAGGGAGGGAGGAAGGAAGAAGGAAAGAAAGAAATTTTAAAAGGAGTGAGGGAAAGATGGAGGAAGGAAGGAAGAAAGGAAGGAAAGAAGGGAGGGAGAGAGGAAGGGAAAGAAAAGCGAAGAGAGAGAAGCAAACATGAGAAAATGTTAACATCTGTTGTATCTAAGTGAAGATACATTGGTATTCATTGTACTATTCTTGCACCAACTTTTCTAAAGGTTTTTTAATTGTCCAGAAGAATAAGAAGGCAAGTTAGGTTTGAATTCTGGCTTCATCTTCATATACAGTCTTGGTAGGAAATATGCAAAAATCCTTTGAATTTAATAAGCTGAAATAAGTTAAGCTCGACTTAAAACCAAAGAAAACACAGATTTCTGTGTCCTTTACCCTCAAAAGCACTGATATTCCCCAGAACCAGGTCAAAGCGCTGGCAGTCTGAGTCCCCATTCCTAATGGCAACAACCAGCTGGAGCTTGTACAGCTGCTCCGTGTCGATGGGGATGCTGTTTGGTTCCCAGCAGGCCCCTGCACTCTGTCTTCTACCTGACACGTGGATTCACTCACGCTTTAATTTCTGTTGTCTGCCTGGTCTCTGGAGACATCTGAGTTGGAGACAAGGGCCAGACATCAGGAGTGCAAGCTTGTGATGGTACTGCATTGGGGATCAATCTCTGCAGTGCAAAGCTCAGGATGACTGGTGCTAACCACAGCTTAGGCTCTAAATGGCTTTTTACAGGTTCACAGAGACATCATCTGTTATGCGGTGAATTGTCTATCCCCAAAATTCATTTGTTAAAATACTAACTCCTAGTGCCTCAGAATGTGACCTTATTTGGAAACAGGGTTGTTGCAGATGGAATTTAGTTAAGATGAGGTCATAGGGTGGCCCCTGATCCCATATGACTGGGGTCCTTATTAAAAAAAGGAAATATGGACACGAGCCACACATACAGGGAGAACATCATGGGAAGATGAAGGCAGAGATCAGGTGATGCAGGGTCTACAAGCCAAGGGACACCAAAGATTGCCAGCCAACCACCAGAAGCTGGGGGAGAGGTTTGGAACAGATTGGTCCTCAGAAGGAACCAACACTGCGCACACCTTGACCTTGGACTCTTAGACGCCACAGCTGTGAGAGAAACCATGTCTGTTGTTTAAATCCCCAGTCTGAGGTTACGGCAGCCCCAGGACACTCGCAAACCTTCCAGGGCCGCTCACGGGGAGGGCAGAGTGGACGGGCGAGCAGATTCTGGAGACACACTGGCGAGGCCACCTCTGCCGTCTACTATAAACGTGGGCAAGTTCCAAACAATGTGTCTCTGTCGCCTCATCTTTACATCAGGAATAATAACAGCATCCACTCATAAGAAAGTTGTGTAATTTGGTTAATATTTGAGAACTGCTTAAAACAGTGTCTCTAAAGAGTAGATATATGTACACGTATAACTGATTCACTTTGCTGTACAGCAGAAACTAACGCAACATTTTAAATCAAGTATACTCCGATAAAAATTTTTTTAAAAGTGAAGTGAAACACTGAATTGGGAAAAAAAAAACACGCATCTTTACTTAATAAGAGCTATGTAGTACTGTTTTTTATTTTTATTATTGTTATTATTAATCTTGCTATGGCTGTAACTTTATTCCAAACTTTGGAAGATCTAAGTAGAAGTGTTTTCATAGTGGGAAGAGTTTTGGACCAAGGGAGAAGTTCCTCCTGGCTTCAGGATCCCTCTGTGCTATCAGCATAAGACCTGGAACGGAGTGTAGTCCTTCTCTGGGCCTCCCTTTCTTTCCTCTTCTGTAAAATGAAGGCATGAAACTCAGCCCTGGCCCCTGTGCTTTCTAGTTGGCCCAGGTGACCTCCGAGGTCAAGCAGGCTCAGAGGCCCCATGAAGGTGTGGTCAGGGTTTGGCGTTTGCCACGGACCCTACAACAGATTTTCTTCGGGATCTAAACTTTAAACTTATGTCATTTTGTGAAGTTAAAAAAAACAAACAAACATAGACCTGGTACTTTGAGATACACTGTGAATTTGCTGGGTAAAAAAATGAACCCTCCTAATCCCACTAAGATTGGAAGGAATCCTTGAGAACGTGCATGACCTCCTCAGATACTGAAAGAGCTCACTTCCTTGGCCCAGGGGATGGGATCAGACAGGAACAATGAGTGAAAGCTAGAGAAAAACATTGAATTCAAGTATTTACATCTGAACTTGATGCTATTTTATAGGTAATTGTCAAGATTCTCAATGGTTTCCATACGTAAGTAGAAAAGAGAGAGGCACTTGAAGACGGAATTTTAAAAGTGAAATTACAAGGTCATGAAGCTGACACAAGTCATTCGTCTCCATTACCATCCCTACCTGAGATCAAGATCACCGTGCGATTCTCCTGGGCATCACTGATTAAGCAGCACAACATACAAAACGTAAAGCATGCAATAATAATCCACTTTGTATAAAGCAAAACGTCTTCACTTACCCAAGGAAGGCTGAACCACAGTAAGATTTACAGTTACCGACTCGTGGTCGTGCAGCCCCTTCATCTCAGCCACACATGTCACAGTGCCATTGCCCTGCGGCGTCAGAGCCAGAACGCTCACTGCGCTTTGAAGGTCCTCAGGCTCCAGGACGGAGTAATAGCTCGAATGGCTCACGGGAACCCCGATCTCCCAGGAAAGACGTGGGAGTGGGGTCCAGCCCAATGCGCGGCAAGTCACATTACAAGGCTTATCCTCCATGACTACTAGACTGCCTTCAGGAATGAACAACTGCCCCATAACTAAAGAAGAAAAGAAAAATGTTTGGAAGGAATGATCATGCTTCTCAGTGATAGATGTTTTTAAAATTCTCCTTCAAATCACATTGCATGAACACTATCTTCCAGAGCGCAAATTGACTGTGTCTGTATCTGGAAACCTTAACTCAGGTTTGATCTGTGTATTTAATTTATACCTGTCAGGTTCACAGAAGAAGGGGAGGTGGCTCACAAGAAAACATAGATTCCAGAGAAAATGAATAACTAAAAATCAGGATCCAAGGGAATATAAATTACATGGGAAAGAGAGGGCAGATGTGCCCACCATGGAGGGCTACACAATCTCTGCAGTGGAGTTGCAAACTTGCCCTGGGCTGCCCTAGGAGCCAAAGCAAAAAGGGAAACAACCTTTACATTCTTTTCATTGTAAGGAGAACACATCTCAAAGTTTCATGGGAAGCAAGTCTCTCCTGGCCTTTGGTCAGTCAGATTCATTTTATTTTTGAGTCACACTTTTAAGGATAATTTCCTATGATATTGCCTTAAAATATTTTTCTAGGTACAAATTAAATAAAAATCTAATCTAATATAATTATAGAAATAACTACCTTAAATTGTTTCAGAATATATTACTTAGATCAATTATTTTAAAGTTTTTAGTAAAGACCCGCTTGCATATGCCAGGGTTCACACTGTAAATGACCCATCTGAAAATAGCACTTGTATTGTTAATATTAATAAAATAACCTGAGGATTGGCCCAGGTAAAAACACAGTGTTAGTGAACTGTATAGACAGTGAAACATTCAGATTAAAATACCCTAAAACTCCCTGCCATGTAATATAATGGAAAGAACACTGGACTAAGAATCAAAAGATCTGTTCTCCATCTTGGCTTTCCCACAAAATTGCCATCACCTTGAGTAAGTCACTGAAATGTTCAGGCTCTCTGTTTACTGCCTGGTGAACAAGATGATTTAACAAGATCAGTGGTTTTCAAACATTTTGGTTTCAGTAACTTTTATACTCTTAAACACCACTGAGAACTCCAAAGACCTTTGATTTATGTGGGTTCTATCAATATTTTCCATATTTGAAATAAGAATTAAATATTTGCTTATTTTTTTCCAACATTTGTTTTAAAATAACATTAATAACCTATTACCTGTTAATATGGATTAACATATTTTTATGAAAAATATCTTTATTTTTAACCCAAAATAAATTAGATGACATTGTTTTCTATTTATGCAAATCTCTTTAACATCTGGCTGGATTCTCATATCTGCTTCTGCCTTCATTCTGTTGCGATATATTGCCTTCTTTGGAGTATATGAAGAAAATCTGACTTCACACGGATATATGGTTGGGATGGTGAGGAAGCTTTTCAGATAATCATGGATATTCTTTGATACTACTGATACATCAAAACTTGACAAGTAGTGGTTGCCTAAAGGTTAGTTACACTGTGGAAACTGAAACCGTATTAAGGAACTTTCATGCTGTTACATTAGAATCCATTGCTCTAGTTGGCACTTTGGATGGATCTTTTACCCTTGTATGATTTTGTATCATTTTACATCAGTCATTTGGAAAACGCCGGTCCACTGAGTTATGCAGACCTTCCCAATGTACAGTGGGAAAATCCGTGTACACTCATGACAATGAGTGAGCAAGGCAACTAGCATCTTAGTATTACCATGGAAACAGTCATGACCACAGAGACCACCCTGAAGGAATCTAGGGGTTGCCTGGGAGTTTCCAAACTAGACTGAGTTGGATCAGCTCTGAAAGCTCTTCTTACTCCGAAATGTTAATTTCCAGTTTTTACTTTCTTGAATAATGTCTTGGAGCAAGTAAATCACCTTAGCTATTTCAAAGATTACTGTAAACGCAGCAGTGAGAAGGGAACAGATTTGTCCCGTCAGACTACAGAATTTTGTGTTTATTCTTTTTAGTTCATTCATTGTTTCATTGACTGAGAGGTTTAAGATGACAGAAACTGGGGGTAGGGGGGTGGTATTGCTTCAGTTAGTAACAGTTGATCTTGAACTCAAGTCTTAGCTTAGTGGCCTTCAAAACACAAGAGGTCTAGAGTTTGGTGTGTGATTAATTGGTGTATGGGCAAAAATACAGCAATCTGAAGCATTTCCTTTCTCAATATTTGTGATCCACCTTTTCCCACTGGCTTTCACAAAGGTCATCCAGTGGCATTACAAGCACTTTACATAGGGTGATGGCTAGAATATTCATGTAGATTTTGGATGACTCAACATGGAGTTATGTAATTTCTCTTTCTTTTCCTTGTGGATACACGGGAAGGAAAAAAACAAACTTTAGAAAATTCACTTTCAAAATAAACTGGTTGCTTCCTCTTTTTTCATGGTCCTTTTCCCTCGAAGAGACCCTGTTGCCCACAGAACTTTTGTTTCTCTAAGAGCAAAGTGCCATTCAGCCCAGTGCAACCAGGGTAAATGGATGGAGTTCTGTCTTGATCTATGGGTTCCTTCCACGTGACCTTGGGGAAGACTTTAACTTCCCTAGATTCTTGCTCTTCCATCTGTGTTAAAACCAAAAGCTACAGTAATTACCAACATATAAAAATGCATGTTAGGGGTATTCAGACAACTTCATAGATGCATCTTGGGAAAGATACTATAAAACCACATGGATTTATGAATCTGATATGCCATAAGCATAGCAATAATAAGTCATGCCTTTAACCCTGTTGCCTTGATCCAGGGGTGCCCTCCTCCTCTCTTGCTTCCCCATTTTGCCTGTTATCTACAGACCTTCAAGGCACATCTCGTAAGCACCTGCTCCGTGGAGTCATGCTAGAAGCCTTCACTAAGTCTCTCATCTCCCTTCCCAATTTGAACCTTACCTTGTCTCCCTCTCATTGCACTTGCCAGCATCCACATTGCACCACTGTTATTCATGCACTTGCATTATCTACTCTTCTTGTAAGATTCTTGAGGGCAGGACTGTGTCTTATTGCATTCACTTTGGGTCCCCCTTAAATGCCTAACACAATGGCATGCTCCTACTGGGAATGCAACAAATAATAGCAAATGACTTTATGGGCATTTATATGAACCAGGTGCTGTTCTAAAGGCTTTATATAGACCTACTCATTTGATCCCACAACTGCCCTATGATGAGCAAACTAGGACACAAGGTCATTAAGTAACATGTCCAAGGTCACACAGTTAGTCAGTGATAAAGCTGGAACTTGAACCTGGCAGTCAGGCTCCCACGTCTGTGCTATTTACCACTAGACCTCTCTGCCCCACCAGCTTCATTTGCAGTAACTTGAAACAGACAGAGCTTTGGAGTCTTCAAACCATCCTCAGTCATTTTTCCATCCGATCCTCAGAGTAAACCTGTGATGTGGGCAGGGGAGCCTTATCCTCACTTTAAAGATAAAGAAATTGAGCCATTTCAGGAGTCACCAAGGTAGGTAACTGATGAAAACAAAACCAGAACCCATATCTTTGGTTCCTTGTCCTGTGTTCTTTCCTTTATACCACAAATTATTAGAATAATAATTTGGTCATGCAAACTAAGCCAATAATCCAGGTAGCTTCACAGAATCACTTATTTAGAGAATATCATTGTGCCCCTAATTAAACCACACAAAATTAAAGACACATAACAATTTGACTAAATTTAAAAATGCAAATAGAAATAGGTAGACATGTAACTCCACCAAATGTTATCAAATTTGATTTGATAGCAATATGAATATAGACCAAATCATTGGAAATTTCTCCTAAACAAACTAATAAACAGGCATAAGAAAAAATTTCAAAGACACAATGTAGTCTGTTAAAAGAAATGCTGCCATAGAAATCAGGAACTCTAAAAGCTCCAATGCATCTACAAATAGTACATAATTACATTTTTAAGGAATGCAAAATGATTAAACTTTGATAAAGATGTTTTGAATTCTTGTATCCTTTTATTTTTTTCACTAAGTAGCATAATCTTCAGCACCTGAAGACTACCTTTGATCCCACAACTGCCCTATGATGAAAATGAATAAATGATAAAAGGAAAAATAAGTTATCCATTATTATAAATTTTGTTTACTCTTTTATTTTCTCTAAAAGACTTGGTAGGGCTTAGTGAACACACACCTTTGATTATAAGAACCACTGGGGGCAGTAAGAGTAATAAATTAGGGAAATTCAGCTGGAAAGAGGAAAAAGTTAAAGCATGATTCAAAGTTGATAAATGATGTCAGGCAAAGAAATAGAGTCAAGTATATGAAAAACTAGAAAAAGGGCAATGATCGTCAACTCTCTCTCTCTCTAAATCAAAGACAAGTGACCGCAACTGGCCCCAGAATTCCGGGATGTACTTCCAGAAAAGTTATTAGTACTGAAATTGGTCAGATGAAAAAGTGATAAAAGCTGTCTTTGATAGTCTTAATAAAAGAGAAAGGAAAGGAAAGGGAAAGGAAGGAAAAGGAAGAGGAAAGGGAGAGAAGCAGAAAGAAAGAAAGTAGCAAGACAGTCAGTGAGGATGGGAGGAGAGAAATAAACACGTAAAAACAACAAACACTAGTCAGTTCAGAATAGTTCTAAGCATAGTACCAACTGAAGGCGAGCCCACATATGAAAGAAGGAAGGAAGGCCAGGAAGAAGGGAGAGGGGGAGGGAGCGTGGTGATAAGTAACAAAATATCCATCAGTTCAGAATAATTCTAAGCATAGCACCAACTGAAGGTCGACCCTATATGCCCCCATATATGACATGAACTTCAGAAGGTCCCTTTCAGCCCCCTGACATTTAACCCAGTGAACTCCAAATGCTCCCATTGGAGTCACCTGCATACACACCTTGGACAGAAAGAAAGGCGGATCCATCCTGGTCACTGTTCTGGAGGCTGCATTTGATTTGCCCCGTATCATTGAGTTGTACGTTGTGGATTATCATCTCAGAGATGAAGTTACCGCCCTCTTCATAACTCGCGGAGGTGAAGCGGTTGTTGGTGATGATGGGCTCTGTGGGCGTGATGCTCAGAACCACCGTGCCCTTCAGAGCCCACATGATGAGCTTCCAGCCCCGCGAGATGGTGCAGTTGAAGCGAGCCTCCGAGCCCTTCAGCACCGTGACGTTCTTGGGACCCTCTATGATTTCATTGCCGGATCCACAAGCTAAAAGACAACCAATTTTTCGAGGTGGTGAGGGGATGACTACAGAAGTCAACTGTGCAATGTAGCACTTCTGTGTACCAGTTGTGACCACTGGGTGACCATCCCATGGCTCAGATTCCATGTCCTACCAGTCTCAACAACAGGTCTCCCAGTAGCTCAGGAGCTTCCAGTGGACAGGAAGCCACGTCCATGCCCGCCTTTCCATGGCCCTCCCCCCACTCCACAGTCCACAGAACTCCCAGCGGGGTTGGGACTGGAGGGAGAAATGTCCCTCCTCCACCTCCTGCGGGATGTTACCTTAAGTATCTGACCCCAGCCTGTCCAGAGAGCCAGCACTAGCCTAGCTCTGCGACTTCAGGCAAGTTTTTCAGCCTCACCATGAAGTGAGAATTTTCCTCCCCGTGAAGTGGGAAGGACATGTGATTTCCACCTCAGAGGAGATCCCAAGGCTCAAAGGGGGAAGTGGAAAGAAGCTTCTCTTTGCATAGAGGGTGGAGACCCCAGCTTGCCGTGATCATGGTCCACCGCACACCCCCTGCACCCTTAGGACGGAACTGTCACTAATGCCACACCCCTCTTCCTAAGGATGAGAAGAGATACGTGGGGGAGACACAGAGAGGGAAAACACATAGAAGGACGTAGGAGAATGGGATCCCTCAAGGAGAACTCTGTGGGGATGTAAAGGATGCAGGAGAGTGAGATCCCTCAATGACAACACTGGGGGGATGCATTTGGCAGCCTTGTAGAGAGTCTTAGAGCATCTAGTGTTGTGTTTAAAACTCCAGCAGGTGGGCAGGTAGTTCTAGAGCATAATACTGTGAACTCCAGAGTCCTGCCTCACTGGGCATGTTGTCACACTTCTCCTTGACCACTCCCCTCACTGCAAAACAGGGACACTAGTACTGAAACTCAGTAGAATGCTATGGGGCCTTCCCAGGGACAGACCCTCCCCTCCCCTATCCCCTCTGCCTCTTGTTTGTAGAAAAACTTTAACCTCTTAGACCTTCCCTGAGTTCCAAATAGCAAATTTAACCAGAGAAGTGAGAAAATGCAGAAAAAAAGGAAAACAGTCAAACAAGACAAAATAATAATAGTTTAGCCATAAAACAAAGTCAAGGACACTTAGCTCCTCCTCCAGGGCTATAGATAATATCCTGCGCCATATTCTTGAGTTGTTTTGCAGATACTGAAACCCCCACCAGGCGAAAGAAGTTAAGTGCATGTTGACCACAAGCACATAGACTCCAGACCGGTTGGAACCAGAAGGCTGATGATGTTAACTCCTGAAATACTACCCTGTTATCTCCCCACTAACCGATCAGAAGAATGTCCATGATCTGTTCATGAACCCCATGACCCCCTCCCTCACACTGCCTTTTAAAGCCCTTCCCTGAAAGCTAACAGGGAGTCTGGGTCTTTTGAGCATTAGCTGCCTGTTTTCCTTGTTTGGTGCTTGGAATAAACGCTGCACCTTCCTTCACCACAACCTCATGTCAGTAGACTGGCTTGGCTGTGTGTTGCGCAAGTGGACCCAAGGTTGGTTAAAAGTACCACAGCAACTAGTTTTAAGAACCAAATGAGACGATCCACATAAAGCCCTTAACATGACCCTCAAGCACTCAGTAAGCAGTCACTACTATGTGACTTACAAGACAAACCAAGAAAATCATAGAGGAAAGTAAAATGTTTCCTTCAGACTTCTCACAACTTTCTACCTTTTGCTCACCAGATGCACTCTGACACTGGTTTTAACTGGAATGACAACTCCTAACTGGCCTTCCCCATGGAGGGCATCAAGACCTCTCCAGCTCATGGGAACTCAGTCAGAAACACTCAAGATGGAGTGTGTTCTGCTCCTGAAGAACTCAAGAAATCTTTCGGCCATTTAGGACTGATTTTCTTATCACCCCAGAAGAGCAAATTGGTGGTCAGAGTTTTCCTAGACTTTCCCATGTTTGTAATAATAATTCAAAGTAGAACTTGCAGAGCAATTGATAATCTCCAAGATATCTCATCTGTTACCTCTTACATTTTAATGCTGAGGAAATCAAGACCAGCAACGTCTCAGGACTTGTGACCACAGTGGTGGGGCTGAGACACAAACTCAGCCCTTCCCACTCTGAATTTTCCCTCTTTCCCACTCTTTGCCCTCTGATCTCACTCAGAGTTTATAGTAAAAAGACCCCCCAACAGCCCACACCCTTGGTTTCTTCTCAGCCACACCTGCCACCATCAGTAAGACTACATGTTCCAGGGACTTCCCTGGCGGTCCAGTGGTTAAGACTTCACCTTCCAATGCAGGGGGTACAGGTTCGATCCCTGGTTGGGAGCTAAGATCCCACATGCCTCATGGCCAAAAAAACCAAAACATAAAACAGAAGCAATATTGTAACAAATTCAATACAGACTTTAAAAATGGTCCACATCAAAAAAATCTTTAAAAAAAAAAAAAAGACTACATGCTTCTATCACCTTTCAGAGCTATATGAACTCTATGGGTCCACCAGGCAGCCCCCATCCACACTGGGTGCCCCCAAATAACTGCAGCCCCTCTTTCCTTCCAATCTTATAAGGTCAAGTTGTAAGGCAGGTTCTAAAAGAATCTAATTACCACCTGAAAGATTTCTGGGAAGGAACCTCCCCACCAGACACGCATTAACACATTGACACTCACCTGGGTACCCAGAATGCACTTCAGGGATGGTGCCCACGGCAGGGCCAGGTCAATGGGAGAGAATGGGGTGTACAGGCAGCGTCCCTGAGGCCCGCAGGACTGGGTCAACTAGGAGATCCCAGGCTCCAAAGAGGCAGAACTGAGAGAAGGTCAGAATTAACTAGGACTAATCCTGTTTGGGGGTAAACATGATCACTATTCTTTGTTTTGCCTCTGGGCATGATAGAAAGAGAGAGAAAGTATGACCCTAAATAACCCCTCAAATTGGGTATTCTCCCTTACCCTTGGGCACATCTTTCTAATCCAAGGATCCCTCTGACCTGGGATTTTTAAAAAAAGGGGAAAAGCCTGAAGAAGGGAAGTCAGAAATGATTCCCCAGGGAAGCCACAGCCTCTGTGCCAACTTGGCTCTTTCCACGAGCCCTGAATTGCATCTTTAAAAAAACTCAAAGGAAAGAAACAGCCAAATCTACACTCCGAGGAAAAAAAGACGAGACGTGTCCTCTTACTCCACACTGTGATAACAACATCTTTCCCAACTCGGACTCGGGTCCATGGGAGTAGGTTGAACACAGCCCACGGGTCTGGGTGCTGGGAGTGCAGCAGCGGTGAGACCCGGGCTTGCCCAGCCAGCTGCTCTGTCCAGACTGCTCCAACAGGATAAGCAAAGCATCTGAAACCCTGGTTCTATCACTTCCTGGTGCCGGGTAGGTTATTCACTCCAAAACACTGTTCACTCCAAGCCAGTCTTTAAATTCCCTGCAGACTGCACATGGGAGCAAGAATGCACCAGGTACAGACCTTACTGTGCAGCTCAGGAGGTGGGAGCTTGGGAGGGACCTGGACCAAATGGAAACTCTTCCACTTTGAACTTGGCCTTTAAATTAAACAGGCAGCATCAAATCCTAATCACTAAACTCCCCTGACATCGTTGCCTGCAATCCTTGCTACCACCGTGAGTAAACTCCCGTCCAGCTCTGCCTTGTGACTCAGAAGCTCTATTTCTGGTAACGTGAGGCCCTGGAATCTCACTGCTCCCTCACCTGCATCCTATCAGCTGCGGTGTGTGTAACTTGCCCCACACAGGACAAATATGAGAAAATTGTAAATAAGACCTTTCATCAAACAGTCCGCTTTCCCCTTTGCTCTCCCTTTCACTTTGTAGAGCAAAGGGCCGAGCCAGGGGCAGAGCCATGGGAACGATCAATGTCCCCGCACCCACCTCGGCCACCAGCTATGGTGATCACCCAACACCGGGTCCTCCCTTGCAGGAGTTGATCCACTTACAAGATGCTCATTCAGGCCAACACCCTCCAATTCCAAATCCAGGGCTTCAGCCCTGCCCCCCCCCCCTTACTTTCCTCCTGCCTTGCAAATCCTGCTCCACCAGGCCTCTCCGTGTAAATGACTGGCTGCCACCCAGGATTGAGAAGCTTCTCTTCTACTCATTGTGCCCGAACAGCTGCAGAACTGAAATCACTCACACCGTAGCATATGGGCCAGCTGCCTGGCCCCTCCCAGTCCTCTGCAGATAGATCCTAAACATAAGTACCATTCTTCTGCAACTGCTTCTTCGCTCCTTGGAGTAGCAGCCGGGTGTCTCCTTTGCGTGTGGGGCACAGAGGGTCTGCACCAACTAACCCCTCTACTCTTCCACTTACCTCTTCTCCAGCTTCCCTCCTGCACCTGTAGACCCCTCACCTGCTCCCATCTCTTACTTAACATTGGAAATGAACAGACAAGCAGACAATTAAAAGCAGAAGGGAGAAAGGGAAATAAAGCAGAGGGCAGTAGAAAGGAAGTGCCCAGGTAAGACAGCTCCGATGGAGAAAATGGGAGTCAAAACACATCGGGGGCTGGGAGCATCAGAAGGAAACTGGAAAGTGAGGGAGGGGGTCCCGAGGTGTATCAGAGCTGACCCCCATGTCCCGCTGACCATAGCAGGAGGTGCCATCATCACCTCTGTGCCACCACCATCACCCAAGACTGCTTTCCACGCGGCAGCCAGACGGGTCTTCTCAGCATGCCTATGTGACCAGGTACCCTTTCCAACCTCCCACCACCACACCCCAGACTTTGCTTAAAATATTTCCATCCTTTAGGATACAGACCAGATCACCCTTAACACTATTATATCTTAAGACCCTTCTTACTCTCACATCAACGTCTTCTCCAACTTCATTTTGCCCCAAACTCCGCCCTCTGCCCACCAGACCATCTTCTATTTATCCAACTCACCAACTCTTTCTGGCCCCAGGGCCTTTGCACAGGCAGTGACTGCCTGAAGAACTAGTCTCACTTACTCCTCAGCTCCCAGCCAAGTCGTCTCCTCTTCAGGAAGCCTTCCCAGACCACCCTATGCAGGTCAAATGATCCATAACAGGTTTTCGAATCAGTGAAGCAATTGTCATGGTGGTGATTTTGTATTGATTTTTCTATCAATTGATGTCTAAGCTCTTTGTTAGCAGAGACTGTGCCTGGTTTTGCTCACCCCAGTGCCTGCACCTAAATGGCATGTAGGAGGCTCCCAGTGAATATTCACCGAGTGAACAAATAACCCATCACGCTAGGAGAAAGGTGGACAGGCGAGGGCTGGCAGGAGTCCTTTGGGGACACGTGGAGGTTGTCCTCAGCTATTCAAAGCCATTGTAGGTGTCTCTACCCGACACTTTCCAAGATGAAGCATCCTAGGAGTTCAGGCTTTTGCAATGGACCCCATCCCCTAGGGGGCTCTAGGATTACCCATAATCCTCTCCCCTCCTGGAATAGCTATCTCCAGACCTCAACCCAAGCCATCCCTGCCTTCAAAACAGTACTTCAGGAAAAATAGCTCAGAAAAATTGTAGACTCAGAGTTCATCAGTTTCCCGCTAAGCCGCCGGAAGAGACTTTTGCCAGCGTGGCTGAGATAGCCACGTTGGGGCCATATCCCTAAAATGTGTGCTGAGCCTGGTTTGCTAACCCCATGAGTGCCTACACAAGCAGAGAAAATGTTTTCCTCTCCACCCTACAGACAAATGCATATCAAGCACCTACTAAACGCTTAGCACCACATGCTACAAGGCACGGGCTTCCAAACATCTTTGCCCCTAAATACACGTTAACACCACAGCCTGGTTCCCTTGGCTTAATGTGTAAACACACCCAAAACCAAAATTTGTAAAACAGTCCTGACTGCACAGCACACACTCTGATCATTCCTATGCTATTTTATTCTGTTTGATTTTTTCAAGCTGTCGTGGACGGAGTTAGAAAAAAGAAAAAATAAACTGTTATCTAGCCATCTGAAACAGAGTTTATAGGTGTGTAAAATATAAAGCAAGCAAAACTTATCTACACGACTAAAAGTCAGAACAATGGTCACTTTGGGGGAGGGGGAGGGGCTGAAGGAAGCATTTGTGAAGTGTTTTTGGCCCCATCATTGACACACAAAGGTGCTCAGTTTGTAAAATTTCATCAAGCTGTACCTTTATGACTTGTGCACTTTTCTGTATGTATATTATTCTTCAATACAGCACCTTAAAATCCCTGCAGTAGGGGGCTTCCCTGGTTGTGCAGTGGTTGAGAGTCTGCCTGCCAATGCAGGGGACACGGGTTCGAGCCCTGGTCTGGGAGGATCCCACATGCCACGGAGCAACTAAGCCCGTGCGTCACAGCTACTGAGCCTGCGCATCTGGAGCCTGTGCTCCGCAACAAGAGAGGCCATGATAGTGAGAGGCCCACGCACCGATGAAGAGTGGCCCCCGCTTGCCGCAACTAGAGAAAGCCCTCGCACAGAAACGAAGACCCAACACAGCCAAAAATTAATTAATTAATTAATTAATTATTTTAAAAAAACGCAAATGAGTTTTAAAAAAAAATCTGTCACAAGTAAAATTAAAAGAAAAAAATGGAAGTTTAAAAAAAAAAAAAGTCCTTGCAGTAAGAATACCCTGAGGACTTTAAAACCTAGCTAGGAAAACAAGACAAACACACCGGAAGCCATAGAAATCAAGACAAGACATAGTCAAAAGAAAGCTGGCGTACAAACTCCTGTTCCCCTAACCACCCCGGGGTCTGCACACTCCATCTCCTGCAATGCAGAATCTGATCCAGAGACCCTGGCCTGGGACACCTGGAATCTATTCCTACTGATACTCTGGGAAAGTTCCAGGATGAGGAGGAGCTGTGGGGAGGACTGGGGGGTCTCACAGTCAATGGGTCCCTCACTCTGTCAACAACGGGAGCTGGGGTTATCACCCAGAAAACTTCAAGGTCAGGAAGGCTTCAGGGAGGAGGTGACGCCCAAGTCAGGTCTTCCTTGAAGACCAGGTAGAAATGGAAGGGGAGAATATCCAGGCGGGGGGATGGGATGCTTCAACAAGAGCAATGACCTTGGGAAGGTACCCAAGCAAGGACGCCGGTGAGGAGGGCTGGTGGTCTCCTGCACACCTGAAGGACCCTTCCGGAGTGAGGTCGATGCAGCAGGAAACGGAGGAGGTGGGGGGGGAGGGGAACCAACAGGAAGAGCCTAAGGCAGAATCTGCTGGCAGCCACGCGCCCCCGTGGCCTCCTCCAAGTCCCTTCCGCCCACTGCAGGTGGGTGCCCGGGATCACGCCAGCCAGCTCCGTGGTCCCTACCTGCCAGCCCAGCCAGGACGACCAGCGCGGCCAAGATGCCTCGGCAGCTGTCCGCATCTCGCATGCTCCTCCACACCTGGGAAAGCAAAGCAGGCAGGTCACAGCCTGTCTCCATTCAGAGGCGCATGGGGACCCTCCCAGCTCGTGTGTTTCCCTGGAGAGATACGTCAGCCTGGCCAGTGGAACCAGCCTCATCTTGCAACTTGTTAGAAAAGCAAATTCTCGGGCCCAGCCCAGACCTGCTGGATTAGAAGCTTTGGGGGGCACGCTCAGAAATCTGCCTAAAGTTCAACATGGTGCCGATTCCTGTACGTGCTCACGTGTGAGAATCAGTGTATTCAACGACCTTGCTCCCAAGCCCACGTATAAGTCGTGGGAAGCACGTGCTATACCATGACCACAGAATCACTAACCAGAGGGTCAGAGTGTGGGCTTACTGCTACTCACTTCAATCAGGATGCTTTAATCATTGAGAAAAAATATCCTACTCACAACAAGCGTACATTAGCAAGAGGGAAGACAGACAGCAAAAGGAAGGACTAGATCATAAGCTTATTAGGTGGTAAGAGGCATGGAGACAAATAGAAGAGAGCAGTGTGTGTGAGGGGATGTGTGTTTGGTAGGCTGGCTGGTGCTTCGAATGCAGAGGTCAGAGAAAGGCTCCCAAGAAGATGCCCAGTGAACAGGGAAGGCGGTGAGGCGACCGGCACATGGGTATGTACAGAAGAGCTTACCAGGCAAAACAGCAGGTGCAAAGACCCTGGGGTGGGACCGTGCCTGGCACGTTTGGGGAACTGTAGAGGCGGCTCTGGGGCTGGGGCAGGAGAGAGGTCAGGGTAGACCAAGTAAGGCCTTCCTGGCCCCTTGGTAGCACATGCTTGGATCCTGTCATGTACATCTCTCGGCCTTTCCTTTGTTCTTTGATAACCCTCTTGCTCACTCTCCATCCCTGCATTTTTTATTTTTATTTTTTCCTTCTCCTTGGGACAGGCCTATCTGGGGCGGTCACCAGCACTGCTTAGAGTACGTAAGTTAAATCTCCCACTGAACATATCGTGAACTGTCTACAAAATCACCAGCTTCTCAGCCCCAGGAAAGGGTTTCTTTATTTCACACGTCCTTAGCACAGCGACCCGACCTGCGGGGAGTTTTCACTTTGGCTTTGGCCTCCACATGGATTTCACAGCTCCGCTGGCGGGCATACGTCCCTTCCCCCCAAATCAGGGGGCAGCGGGTTCCCTAAGCGAGCCGGCGTGGGATTCTGTGATAAGCTGCCACACGCCCCGGGCTCCGTATTGTCGCATCTAACAGGACATAGGCCACCACAACCCACAAGCCCAGATGCAATAACTGAAATAGACACAGGTAAGAACTGCCCCACCTCCTCCCTCAGAAAGCACCTCATACAAGCTGCTGAATCAAATAGAGTGGGGTGTGAGGGATCGGGGGATGCCCGGCCTGTGACCCCACTTTACCTGTAAGGGCAGCACTGGGTGCTCACAGCTCATGAGCAGGAACGTGGGGTTTCCACCTCTGATTTCTGATGTCTTTGGAAAGCAAAATTCAGCCTGTAGAGTAAACCATAACTGCTCGTGTGTGTAATGTAAGGGTCCCAGCAACTGTGCTGCAGGACCTTCCCACCAAGCAACTGAGCTCCTGACATCATCTAAAAAAGATTCAGTAAATCCCTACAAATACGCCTTGATACCAAGCGGTCCAGCAGCTGAACACAAACCAAACTGAAATCATGGTCTTCCCAGATGGATCCAAGATCCCAAATTACCAAGCGCCAAATAAATCATTTACTAATTTTCAAGGATCAATGAACACAAGTGGACCAGCCAATCGCCCTACGAGTCACCTAGAAATCTAGGCTCAAGTGGAGGATGGAGGAGAGATTGAGCTGCCGAGTTATAAAAGTCACACATTTTCCTGAAAGCAATAAATGTGAAGTGCGGACCCAGCATTACTGAAACTGCAGCATGAGCTTAAGGTCCACCAGGAAAGGCTTCTAGTCACTGATTGTCTAGTCAGCCAGGCTGCAGACTAGCACCTAGATTACTTAACTCGCTTATTCTCTGTGTGACAGAACGAGTCCATTACTAAGAGCCCAGCAGAACCTCCCGGGCGGGGGCACGTAGGAACACCCCGAGTGCTACAGGACCCCAGACGTGGATCTTGAGGGGACAGTATTTTTTGAAGGGTGTGTACAGGAAGGAACTTGATTCCAAGTTGTAACTGAACTCAGACAGTTTGCTTTAATTAAAGGAAGGCTCTGCCAGGTAATTTGCAAGTTCATATCTCTATGGAGTAGTTTGAGATTTTACTTCTCATTCATTTTGTTACAGAAGACTTGGATTACCTACTTTTAGTTGAAAAACTGCAAAGTCTTTCAAAAATCTTAAATCTTATTAAATTGCATTGAAACAGAAATAGAGTTACAGTTGTAGAAAATAAACTTATGGTTACCAGGGGGAGGGATAAATTGCGAGATTGGGATTGACATATACACACTACTATATATGAAATAGATAATTAATAAGGACCTATTATATAGCACAGGAAACTACTCAATACTCTGTAATGACCTATATGGGAAAAGAATCTTAAAAAGAGTGGATATATGTATATGTATAACAGATTCACTTTGCTGTACACCTGAAACTAACACAACATTGTAAATCAGCTACACCCTGATAAAAATATTTTTTTAAATTGCATCAAGACAGGATTTAAATCACAACCACTTCCTACTGCTCAGACAAGGCAGAAACACTCAGGAGACCCATCTGCACCCACCAAGCCTGTCATCTCAGGAAGAAAATTGCCAGATGCGATCATTTCACTTATTTACCCACACACACAAACCCTTATGTCTGGGTTCTTGGAAAAAGCTTGAAATCATAAAATCCAGAGGCTGCAGACATCCTGTTTTTAGGCATCAGCATAAATCCTAAACCCAGAAACAAGTAGGACAGGAGAGAATTTAAATACACACAAGGGGCTCTCCACAAACTTCTATGTGCACATACAAAAGCACCAGGGCCCCTCCTCCACCCCAGTACCCCAGCTCTGGGCGCCCCCGTATTCGGAGGTGCCTTAGCCCTGCCTGCTAGACGTGGGGAATCTTAGGACTTCCAGAGGTTTAGAGCAATTTCCTTTCCATCAGGCCTCTCATTGGGGAAGAATAAATGACATTTAAAGTCTGTCCAATGAATAACGGGAGTGCCAGGAATTTTCCAGCCTTTGAATCCAGACCTTCCAAATTCCAGCGAGTCTCAGCTTTCAAGGCGTTCGGAGAACAGCTCCCTGTGAAGCTTGAGGAGAAATCGTCTCAAATTCCTAAACTCGCAGAGCAGCCCGATCTTTTAATTTTTAACTCTGTGGAATTTGGGAAACAGATACGTGTTGGATCGTCCAGCACTTCCCCCCCCCCCAAGACCAGCAAGCGGCCTGCCCGGGGCTGAGCACCGGCTCCCCAGGAGGAAACGGGTACCTGCGGGGAGTCCGCTGGCCACACACACCAGGCTCACCTGTGACAGGTGGATCTGCCCGTTGGGGCTTCAGCGAAGGTACTGCGGTCCCCAAAGGCCCCTCTCCTGCCTCTGAGCTCTCCCCACAGAAACGCAGGAACAAATCTCTCGGCCGCGGAGAATCCGGACCGCTCTCACCTGTAACCAGGAAGTCGCTCACGTCACAGGCCGGGCTGTGCACACACAGGTGGCCTCCCTGCCTCGGGCCCTGGAGCCGCAGACTCCCCGTTAATCATCAGCCAGCCCCGGGCCCCGGGTCCACTCAGGCTGACCACGCCATGCCTCAGGGCCAAGGCTGCCCTTGCACTTGGCCTCCACCCCCTGTTCCTGCCCCAAGCCTTTCTTATGTCCTGCAGGAGGCCAGCGGGAGGCTGGTGGCCCCCTCCTGCCCTTGGCCTCCTCCTGCACGTGGACGTGGCCGGCCACCGGCCAACCTTGTTTCTTGGCTCCGGCACAGGCCCGGAGCTGGCAAAGCGGGTTTCTTCTCGCAGCCCGGCTCCTCCACATCCACAAGAACAGGTTCTTTTGTGAAAGAAAAAACAAAAAGTCCTGAGAGTGAAGTCCTCTGGAATGGGGCCAGCTTTAGAAGTCAAGTCCAGTTTCCTGTGGAGCGTTTGCAGGAGAACTGCTAAGAGGTTTTCTGCAGGCATCCCAGACCCCACTCCCAGCCCCTGGGAAGTGAACTAAGGAACTTGGCTTTTCAGAGCATTGACAATTCCTGGAAAAAACCATCCCCCCAAATCCTGAAGCAGCAGTGTACTGAATTGTCTGCTCTCTTACGGTTCTTTTTGAGTATCTGGCTGGTCTCCCTCATCGCATTCTAATCCTGTCATGGGACTCAGGGTCAAGGGCATCTGCACAGAAGAGGTGACAACAGAAGGTATGGATCATATACTTAGAGTAAGACGCTGAAGCGAATAAACAGGGGAAATGCTGTGTCTTCCAGTTGAAGGGGATCAGAACATGCCACCCCAAAACATGTCACTTTGGCATAAAGATTATGTTTAAGCTGAAGACATTTGAGAGTCAACAGATGCTTAAAAAAAAAGGAAATAAAGAAAAAAAGCTTTCTCAGAGCTTCCCTTTACTGACTAAAAGCAGGACCTCCTGGGAAATAAGGCTGCCATAAATTCCTCTCCAGGGTGGATCTATGCCCAGAAGGGAGAACACAAATAAAACCTACTCCAAATCCCTTCTTCAGGGGAGTTTATGATGCTAAGGAAGACAGAAAGACCACTCATACCTGTATAGACAAATATTACCACAAATTTCTCAACTCCCATCTGTCTGGAAGAAACATAGGTATTCTTCCCCTAAAATACCTTTTCTCATCCCCTCCCTTTCTCCTACTAAATTAGCTATGTAAGTCTTTAACCATTCAATGAGCCAGTTACTTCCTTTGTTGGCTCCCATATGCACACAAAATAAACCTTTTTCTCCTATTCACCTTTCTTTTGTCAGTTTAATTCACAGGCCTCGGTAAATGAACATAAGAGGGTAGAGGAAAAGGTTTTTTTCCCTCCCTACCAGGCTCTGGTGCTAGGAGCTGGTCAGAAAAATGGTGAACAAGCAGATAGAGAGTCAATATGTTTGTCAAATAATCTCACAAATATACATGGGCTTATAGCATCTTATTTAGGAGCTGTGTCCCTGAAGGCCTACCATAATTCAAAACTCAAATAATTCCAGGGCAGTGAGCCACAGGAATAAAAATTGAAGGCCAGTGTAGCTCATATTTGCCCTAATGTGCTTTCTTTTATTTTTTTGGCTTCATTCCTTCCTGACATTTAGAATTTCATTCACCAGTTCTGCAGACTGGCCTTCGGAGCACAGTATCAGCCAAGATTTCCAGCCCTACCCTCAGCCTCAGCAGTACTACTGGAGAATATCATTAGAGCTTCTAGAAAAATTTAAGGTATAATAACAAAGAGGGTGTAGGGGAGGGGAAAAACAAACTTTACCCTCCTCAATCTGTGGCTGGGACCCTGGAAATTAAACTGACAAAGACAGATCAACAAGAGAAAAACAAGAGATTAACAAGAATTTATTAACACATGCAGTACAGATACATGCAGAGGAAACTCATTGCCGGGTAGCTCAAAGGGGTGGTTAGGACTCGGGCTTATCTAGTATCTAACAAGAGAATAAATTTGTAGAGAAGTGACAAGAAAAGGAAAAGGAGTTCAGGCTATTGGGGTGGCAAACTGTGGGAAGGTGAGTACATGGGTGAGACTAATAGAAGATAAGTGTTGTGTTGATAAGGTTTGTTTGTGTTGATTCTGATAAAAGTCTCCAGTATTAAGATCCCTTTGCCCTTCATGGTACAAAAGAGCGGAGGGTGGAGAGTTTGGTGTCTGCTGTTTCTCAGTCATCTTCAACTTAAAATAATCCATGTGTCAAAGTGGCACATTTTAGGGTGGTATGTTCTGATTCCCCACAAGTGCCATAACAACTATGCACACATAATAATCAAAACCACTGTCAGCAATTCCATAGCAAATGCACGGTCCTCCTCGGACGACCCTGGGGTATTCCTATCTATCAGTTACTGAGAGGTTCCCCCAGGGGAAGAGTGGAAACACTACTGACAAGTCACTGGAAATGCAGCTCAAACTGTGTGGTCCTGAGGGATTTTTTTTTCTTTTTTTTTAATTTGGGAGATTTGCATTATTTCAAAGTTTGAACATAAAGAGAGATTTTACTAATATTTTTAGCCTGTGCTATTTTAAACTTGTAAAGTTCAAATTTACATAAAACATATTCACACTGTAATTCTTATCACAGTAAAATCTCTGAAGGAACTCTGATGAAGGTTGGGGTGAGGAGGGAGTTTCCCTGAGGAAACTGGGTTTGAGCTCAGATTGGGGTGGGGGGATGTAAGTAGTGAACTGGGCAGGAAGGTGGAGGGTGCGGAGGACCACTCCTGGGGCAGAGGGAACAATGTGCATCTGGGCAGCAGGATGGATGGCAGGAGACTTGGTACCCTGAGGATGTTAAAGAGGCTCGTGGGACCTGAATGCAGCTAGGTGGGGGGGCCAGGGGAACCCCCCACCTAGCTGCAATCATTATTGCATTATTATATATAATTTTACCCACAAAATTTGAATTTTTTCACTTCATCCCCTATACTGGGTTGAATAGTGTCCGCCTCAGAATGCATGTCTACCCAGAACCTCAGAATGTGACCTTGTTTGGATATAGGGCCTCGGTAATTAGTTAAATTAAAGTGAGGTCGTACTGGATTACAGAAGGTGATAAATTCAATATAAATGGTGTCCTTATAAGCAGAGAGAAATTTGGACACAGGGGCATACACAGAGGGAAGATTATATGAAGACACAGGGAGAAGGCCATGTGATGACAGAGGCAGAGAGTGGAACGATGCAGCTACAAGCCAAGGAATGCCAAGGATTGCCGGCCAGGAGACGGAAGAAGCGAAGAAGCATCCTCCCCTAGAGCCTTCAGAGGGAGTGTGGTCCTGCTGACACCTTGATTTCGGACTTCCAGCCTCCAGAACTATGAAACAATGAAGACATGTTGTTTTAAGACACCTAATTTGTGGTACGTTGTAACAGTAGCCCTAGGAAACTAATATCCCCACTTAACCAATGGCTTAAATGTGTTTCCATAAATTTATGTATTCTTATGAAATAATTTTGAGTGGCTAAAAAGTGTATGTTTTATGGATGTACCATCAGTTACTTATTAATTCTTTAATTATTAAACATTAAGTTGCCTCTGTATTTTAACTGTTAGAAATCTTTTATTTGAACAAACATATGTACTTTCATGTATTACATAGTAGAATATGTTGATGTCTATACAATTTTATATCATTTTAAATTTACCTCTATATTATAAGCAACATTCTCTATCACTAAAAAACCATTCATGAGCATTGCTTTAATGGACTTATAATAATATGCTATGATACATAATATCATTATAAATTATCATAATAACTGTGAGAATATCCAAGCCCTTAAACATTATGTTGTTTCCAGCTTTTCAATATTGCAAGCAATACCGAGATGAATGTATTTATGCATGTAGAGGGTTGGGGTTTTTTATTTCTTTTATTTTGCATTTGGTACCCTATCTCACATTAGGCTCTTTTTTTTTTTTTTTTTTTTTTTTTTAATATTTTATTTATTTATTTATTTATTTATGGCTGTGTTGGGTCTTCGTTTCTGTGTGAGGGCTTTCTCCAGTTGCGGGAAGTGGGGGCCATTCTTCATCGCGGTGCGCGGGCCTCTCACTATCGTGGCCTCTCTTGTTGCAGAGCACAGGCTCCAGACGCGCAGGCTCAGTAATTGTGGCTCACGGGCCCAGTCGCTCCGCGGCATGTGGGATCTTCCCAGACCAGGGCGCGAACCCGTGTCCCCTGCATTGGCAGGCAGATTCTCAACCACTGCGCCACCAGGGAAACCCCTAGGCTCTTTTAATTAGAGTCATATGTCAAAACATTATTCACTTTAAAATTACTGCTAGAGTTAAATTTGATTCCAGAACCATGCCCGTTTACAATCCCACATGCAGTGTCTGAGATGGCTTATTTCACCACACCCTCAAAAGCATTGAAGATGATCATTTTTGTGAGTGTGGTTAACTGGGGTACAAAGTTAATAAATCCCTCTGTAAGTAGGAATTTGCAAAATACCCTCTGTCCATTGCATTCCTCGATCACGAAATCTTAGGAGGAAAGTTGACTAGAATAATGTGTCCTTAAAGTTGCAGGAGCCATTTACCCTCTCATGCAGGTATGTCTTTCAGTTATTTTTAACATCAACCATATCACTAGGGACATAATGAGAAATTTTGGCCCTGGACCATCGGCAGAAAATTCACCCTCTATTTAAACCACCCCAATACTTAGTGCCTTAAAAGCCATCATTTATTTTTCAATCTGGGCAGGGCTCAGTGGAGATGGCCTGTCCTGCAACACACAGTGTCAGCTGGGACAGATCACCTGGAGCTGGACCCACTTCCAAGGTGGTTCATTCACGAGGCTGGAAGATTGGTCCTAATGGTGAGGGTCTTCACTCCTCTCCACATGGACCTCTCTGTAGCACCGCTTGGGTTCCCTCATAGCATGGCAATTCGGTTCCAAGAGCAATTGCCCCATTGGACAGAATGTGGAAGCTGCTAGTCTTTTAAAGCCTGGACCTAGAAATTGGCAGTGTCACTGTATTAGTTTTTTGTTACTGAGTAACGAACTCCCACCAGTTTAGTGGCTTAAAACAATACCCACTTACTATCTCACAGTTCTGTGAGTCAGAAGTCTGGGCAGGTTCAGCTGGGTTCTCTGGGCAGGTTTAGCTGTGTTCTGGGTTATCTTGAGACTCTGGGAATGAATCCACTGCTAAGTTCATTATTTTTGTGATCTGAACTCACTTGCTTGTGGTTGTAGGACTGAGGTCCCCGTTTCCTTGCTGGGTGTCAGCCAAGGGCTACTCCCTGCTCCTCAAGGTCACGTACATTCCTTGGCACATGACTCCCTCCACCACCTAAGCCAGCAACGGTGCATCGGGCCTCCCTCTGCTTCCAATCTGTGACATCCCCTGTGCAGCCAGCTGGAGAAAACTCTCTGCTTTTAAAAGGCCCATGTGGTTAGATGAGGCCCACTTGGATAATCTCCCTTTCAACCTATGATGTAACATAATCACAGGAGCAATGGCACGGCATGCTCACAGCTTGCACCCACACTCAAAGGACAGGGAGTGTACAAAGGTGGGGGTCATCGGGGGTCATAGAATTCTTCCAACCCCAGTCATCCCACTATATGCTATTCACCAAGAAGTCACAGAGTCCAGATTTGGGGAGACCCCTCTATGGAGGAGTGTCAAAGAATTTGGGGGTCATGTTTTAAAACCACACATCCTCAAATAATTTTGGCTTCAGGAGAGGACCTAAAGGAATGGGAGGGGATGATTTGTGTCTACAAGTACATCCTTGTCAAGCAGGCTCCCAGCCCTAGACCTCAGGTGTCAGGTGTCCTCCACGTGACAAGAAGCCCCGTGAGGTCAATCTGGCTTTGTCACTGGGCAAAGAGTAGTGCTTGCTGATGGATGAGTGGGCTTTAAAAATGTGCAAAATCTTTTAAAAGCAGTCATTAAATTGAAGGGCTTCTATTCGTACCCTGGCCCCAAGCCAGGAGTTCCCCTCTTAGGTACCATCCTGTTCACACACTGATACAGTTCACACACTAATGACTGGATGAAAAGCGAAATAAAAGTGGTCCTTGAAAGTGAACTTAGATTTTCAAAGACAAATAAATTATTTTTTTAATGAATTCCAAAGCATAGGAAAGCATAAACTGCCTTCGGAACACCATCATCTAATTTCTTCTATTCTATTTTTATGGCAGAATTCTCATTTTAGGCATGTCAAAATGGCTTGACACATCACAGGTGCGCATGTCTGGGAAACGATCACATTGCCCTTTTTTGGCAATTAGTGCTTGCACAGGGGCTCAGAGCTGCCTGGGAAATGATACTCCCTGGATGCTAACATGGGCTTTGGTAGTGGGATCTTTCTTGCTTCTGAGGATGAGAGTTAAATTGACTTTGACTTCCGATAATGAATGTCTATCAAGCAAGCCACTATGGGTTGAATTGTGTCTCCCCCCAAAAAGGTCCACACCTGCAGGACCTCAGAATGTGACATCATTTGGAGATAATGTGTTTACAGAGAAATCAAGTTGAAATGAGGTCATTAGAGTGGGCCCTAATCCAGCTTGGCTGGTGTCCTCACAGAAAGGAGAAACTTGGACAGAAAGACAGACATATGCAGAGGGAAGACAATGTGAAGAGACACAGGGAGAAGGCCACGTGAAGACAGAGTCAGGGATTGAAACGATGCTGCCGTCAACCATGGAAAGTCTGGGGCTACCAGAAGCTAGGAGAGGCCAGGAAGGATGCCCCCCTACAGGCTTGAGAGGGACCACGGGCCTGCAGACAACCTGATTTCTTACTCTGGCCGCCAGGACTGAGATAATAAATTTCCATTCATTTTTTTTTTAACATCTTTATTGGAGTATAATTGCTTTACAATGGTGTGTTAGTTTCTGCTTTATAACAAAGTGAATCAGTTGTACATATACATATGTTCCCATATCTCTTCCCTCTTGCGTCTCCCTCCCTCCCACCCTCCCTATCCCACCCCTCTACGTGGTCATTTCCATTCTTCTAAGCCGGTCAGGGTGTGGCTCTTTGTCCTGGCAGCCCGAGGACACATACACCAGGGTTTGCTGAAGTCACTGTTTATCCAGTGGCCACCAGTCGCTGAAAATTCTCCGGTCCAGTGGACTTCTCTGGTCTCATTTCTCTCATGTTCCCACTCTGCTTAAGTCACCTGGTGTATTTCCTTCAAAAGTGGAAGTCGGGGTCAGTGGATTGTTTGGGGATTTTTTATAGCATCCCAAGGAGCTCTGCATCTCAAGTCTTGAACTAGCTTAATATTACTTTCTCTTCGCCTCTTTTTCTTTTCTTAAAAAAAGTTTTTGGCCACACCACACAGCTTGTGGGATCTTAGTTCCCTGATCAGGGACTGAACCCGCATCCTCGGCAGCAAAAGCACAGAGTCCTAACCACTGGGCGGCCAGGGAATTCCCTGCCTCTTTATTACTTTGTTTATTTTGTGTATTCTCCCAGCCAGGACCTGTTGGCTGATCATACTTGGATATCTTCTCTCCCCATTTGTTGTATTCTTGCCATTCCATGGACCACATTGGCTGTGTCTACCTGCTAGCAAAACTTTACCTTTGTGGTCTCCTTCTTCTGGATTTAGGAACCACGATGTGTTCACCTTCCTGTTCCCAACAAGGCTTGATACGGTGCCAAGCCCAAAGTGTGTCCCACGCACAGCTACTGGCAAGGCCCAACATCCATGGCAGAGAGAGTAGGGAGAAGGAATCTGAGCCCTCGGGGGCTCTGAAGAGCAGGACTGCCCCACATGTAGGCTTCTGTAGAGAGAAATAAATGTCTACCGTGTTCAAACCACTGCTATTTTGGTCTCTATAGCAGCCACACTCATATACCAACTAATACAAGAGGATTCATAGATAAAAGCTAGAGACCATAAGGAAAATTCAAGATTTACTGGCCAAGGTTTTGGTCCTAGGTGGTTAGAAAGAACAATGATTTGCGGTCATAAATGGTGCAAGTTACTTAACCTCTACCAGACTCAGTTTTTCTTCTGTAAAATAGTGATACTAATATCTAGCACATGAGCTTGCATTGGATTAAATTTGATATGTCTGTAAAGTGCCAGGCACATAACAGATGGCCAGCAATGGGCAAGTATCATTATAATAAAATATTTCAAAAAAAAAAAGGAAAAAAGGAGTTTGTGCAGACACTTAAGTCTCCTTAGACACTAGTGTAACCTTCTTTACACAGCATTGGGGTTTCTTGGCCTGGGTTTCTAAAAAAGAAGATCCTGAGAAAAAAGCATTCGTGAGCAGGTAGTTTATTTGGGAGGTGATTCCAGGGCAAGAGAGAGGAAATGAAAAGAACCAGTGTGTTAGTTTTCTAGGGCTGCTGTAACCACACATTGGGGGCTTAGAACAGTGGAAATCTACTCCCTCTCAGTTCTGGAGCTGGAAGTCTGAGATCACGGTGTCGGCAGGGCAGTGCTCCCACTGAAACCCGTAGAAGAGACTCTTGATGCTTCCTCCTGGTTTCTGGTGTTTGCTGTCAATCCTTGGTGCTCCTGTGCTTGTGGCTGCATCACTCCAGTCCCTGCCTCTATTGTCACATGGCCTCCTCTCCCCACATCTTCACTTCATCTTCTGATAAAGACACCAGACATGTTAGGTTGGACCCACCCCAATCTAGTATGACTTGTCTTAACTTTATTACATCTGCAAAGACCCTGTTTCCAAATAAAGCCACATTCACAGGTACCACAGGTTGAGCCTTAAACATTCTTTTTAAAGGAGACACAATTCCACAATTCAACCTAGAACAATGACATGGGGAAGGAGGAAGTGACAGTCTTTTTTTTTTTTTTTTAACATCTTTATTGGAGTATAATTGCTTTACAATGGTGTGTTAGTTTCTGCTTTATAATAAAGTGAATCAGCTATATGTATACATATATCCCCATATCTCCTCCCTCTTGTGTCTCCCTCCCACCCTCCTTACCCCACCCCTCTAGGTGGTCACAAAGCACCGAGCTGATTTCCCTGTGCTATGTGGCTGCTTCCCACCAGCTACCTATTTTACATTTGGTAGTGTATATATGTCCATGCCACTCTCTCACTTCATCCCAGCTTACCCTTCCCCCTTCCCATGGCCTCAAGTCCATTCTCTACATTTGCGTCTTTATTCCTTTACTGCCTCTAGATTCTTCAGAACCGGTTTTTTTTGTTTTTTTTTTTAGATTCCATATATATGTATTAGCATACAGTATTTGTTTTTCTCTTTCTGACTTCCTTCACTCTGTATGACAGTGTCTAGGTCCATCCACCTCACTACAAATAACTCAATTTCGTTTCTTTTTATGGCTGAGTAATATTCCATTGTATATATGTGCCAAATCTCCTTTATCCATTCATCTTTTGATGGGCACTTAGCTTGCTTCCCTGTCCTAGCTATTGTAAACAGAGCTGCACTGAACATTGTGGTACATGACTCTTTTTGAATTATGGTTTTCTCAGGGTATATGCCCAGTAGTGGGCTTGCTGGGTCATATGGTAGTTCTATTTTTAGTTTTTCAAGGAACCTCCATACTATTCTCCATTGTGGCTGTATCAATTTACATTCCCATCAACAGTGCAAGAGGGTTCCCTTTTCTCCATACCCTCTCCAGCGTTAACTGTTTGTAGATTTTTTGATGATGGCCATTTTGACTGGTGTGACCTGATACCTCATTGTAGTTTTGATTTCCATTTCTCTAATTATGAGTGATGTTGAGCATCTTTTCATGTGTTTGTTGGCAATCTCTACATCTTTTTTGGAGAAATGTCTATTTAGGTCTTCTGCCCATTTTTGGATTCGGTTGTTTGTTTTTTTGATATTGATCTGCATGAGCTGCTTGTAAATTTTGGAGATTAATCCTTTGTCAGTTGCTTCATTTGCAAATATTTTCTCCCATTCTGAGGGCTGTCTTTTCAACTTGTTTATGGTTTCCTTTGCTGTGCAAAAGCTTTTAAGTTTCACTAGGTGCCATTTGTTTATTTTTGTTTTTATTTCCATTTCTCTAGGAGCTGGGTCAAAAAGGATCTTGCTGTGATGTATGTCATAGAGTATTCTGCCTATGTTTTCCTCTAAGAGTTTTATAGTGTCTGGCCTTACATTTAGGTCTTTAATCCACTTTGAGTTTATTTTTGTATATGGTGTTAGGGAGTGTTCTAATTTCATTCTTTCACATGTAGCTGTCCAGTTTTCCCAGCCCCACTTATTGAAGAGGCTTTCTTTTCTCCATTGTATATTCTTGCCTCCTTTATCACAGATAAGGTGACCATATGTGCGTGGGTTTATCTTTGGGCTTTCTATCCTGTTCCATTGATCTATATTTCTGTTTTTGTGCCAGTACCATACTGTCTTGATTACTGTAGCTTTGTAGTATAGTCTGAAGTCTGGCAGCCTGATTCCTCCAGCTCCGTTTTTCTTTCTCAAGATTGCTTTGGCTATTCGGGGTCTTTTGTGTTTCCATACAAATTGTGAAATTTTTTGTTCTAGTTCTGTGAAAAATGCCATTGATAGTTTGATAGGGATTACACTGAATCTGTAGATTGCTTTGGGTAGTATAGTCACTTTCACAGTGTTGATTCTTCCAATCCAAGAACATAGTACATCTCTCCACCTGTTTGTATCATCTTTAATTTCTTTCATCAGTGTCTTATAGTTTTCTGCATACAGGTGTTTTGTCTCTTTAGGTAGGTTTATTCCTAGGTAATTTATTCTTTTTCTTGCAGTGGTAAATGGGAGTGTTTCCTTAATTTCCCTTTCAGATTTTTCATCATTAGTGTATAGGAATGCAAGAGATTTCTGTGCATTAATTTTGTATCCTGCAACTTTGCCAAATTCATTGATTAGCTCTAGTAGTTTTCTGGTAGCATCTTTAGGATTCTCTATGTATAGTATCATGTCATCTGCAAACAGCGACAGCTTTACTTCTTCTTTTCCTATTTGGATTGCCTTTATTTCTTTTCCTTCTCTAATTGCTGTGGCTAAACCTTCCAGAACTATATTGAATAATAGTGGTGAGGGTGGACAACCTTGTCTTCTTCCTGATCTTAGAGGAAATGGTTTCAGTTTTTCACCATTGAGAATGATGTTGGCTGTGGGTTTGTCATATATGGCCTTTATTATGTTGAGGTAATTTCCCTCTATGCCTACTTTCTGGAGGGTTTTTATCATAAATGGGTGTTGAATTTTGTCAAAAGCTTTTTCTGCATATATTGAGACGATCATGTGGTTTTTCTCCTTCAATTTGTTAATATGCTGTATCACATTAATTGTCTTGCATATATTGAAGAATCCTTGCATTCTTAGGATAAACCCCACTTGATCATGGTGTATGATCCTTTTAATGTGCTGTTGGATTCTGTTTGCTAGTATTTTGTTGAGGATTTTTGCATCTATGTTCATCAGTGATATTGGCCTGTAGTTTTCTTTCTTTGTGACATCTTTGTCTGGTTTTGGTATAAGGGTGATGGTGGCCTCATAGAATGAGTTTGGGAGTGTTCCTCCCACTGCTATATTTTGGAAGAGTTTGAGAAGGATAGGTGTTAGCTCTTCTCTAAATGTTTGATAACATTCGCCTGTGAAGCCATCTGGTCCTGGGCTTCTGTTTGTTGGAAGTTTTTAATCACAATCTCAATTTCAGTGCTTGTGATTGGTCTGTCTATATTTTCTATTTCTTCCTGGTTCAGTCTCAGAAGGTTGTGCTTTTCTAAGAATTTGTCCATTTCTTCCAGGTTGTCCATTTTATTGGCATAGAGTTGCTTGCAGTAATCTCTCATGAGCCTTTGTATTTCTGCAGTGTCAGTTGTTACTTCTCCTTTTTCATTTCTAATTCTATTAATTTGAGTCTTCTCCCTTTTTTTCTTGATGAGTCTGGCTAATGGTTTATCAATTTTGTTTATCTTCTCAAAGAACTAGCTTTTAGTTTTGTTGATCTTTGCTATTGTTTCCTTCACTTCTTGTCCATTTATTTCTGATCTGATCTTTATGATTTCTTTCCTTCTTCTAACTTTGGGGTTTTTTTGTTCCTCTTTCTCTAATTCCTTTAGGTGTAAAGTTAGATTGTTTATCTGAGATGTTTCTTGTTTCTTGAGGTAGGATTGTATTGCTATAAACTTCCCTCTTAGAACTGTTTTTGCTGCATCCCATGGGTTTTGGGTCACTGTGTTTTCATTGTCATTTGTTTCTAGGTATTTTTTGATTTCCTCTTTGATTTCTTCAGTGATCTCTTGGTTATTAAGTAGTGTATTGTTTAGCCTCCATGTGTTTGTATTTTTTACAGATTTTTTCCTGTAATTGATATCTAGTCTCATAGGATTGTGGTCGGAAAAGATACTTGATACGATTTCAATTTTCTTTAATTTGCCAAGGCTTGATTTGTGACCTAAGATATGATCTATCCTGGAGAATGTTCCATGAGGACTTGAGAAGAAAGTGTATTCTGTTGTTTTTGGATGGAATGTCCTATAAATATCAATTAAGCCCATCTTGTTTCATGTATCATTTAAAGCTTGTGTTTCCTTATTCATTTTCATTTTGGATGATTGGTCCATTGGTGAAAGTGGGGTGTTAAAGTCCCCTACTATGATTGTGTTACTGTCGATTTCCCCTTTTATGGCTGTTAACATTTGCCTTATGTATTGAGGTGCTCCTATGCTGGGTGCATAAATATGTACAATTGCTATATCTTATTCTTGGATTGATCCCTTGATCATTATGTAGTGTTCTTGTCTCTTGTAATAGTCTTTATATGAAAGTCTATTTTGTCTGATATGAGAATTGCTACTCCAGCTTTCTTTTGATTTCCATTTGCATGGAATATCTTTTTCCATTCCCTCACTTTCAGTCTGTATGTGTCCCTAGGTCTGAAGTGGGTCTCTTGTAGACAGCATATATATGGGTCTTGTTTTTGTATCCATTCAGCCAGTCTATGTCTTTTGGTGGGAGCATTTAATCCATTTACATGTAAGGTAATTATTGATGTGTATGTTCCTATTACCATTTTCTTAATTGTTTGGGGTTTGTTATTGTAGGTTTTTTCCTTCTCTTTTGTTTCCCACTTAGAGAAGTTCCTTTAGCATTTGCTGTAAAGCTGGTTTGATGGTGCTGAATTCTCTTAGCTTTTGCTTGTCTGTAAAGGTTTTAATTTCTCCATCAAATCTGAATGAGATCCTTGCTGGGTAGAGTAATCTTGGTAGTAGGTTTTTCCCTTTCATCACTTTAAATATATCTTGCCAGTCCCTTCTGGCTTGTAGAGTTTCTGCTGAAAGTTCAGCTGTTAACCTTATGGGGATTCCCTTGTATGTTATTTGTTGTTTTCCCCTTGCTGTTTTTAATTTTTTTTCTTCGTATTTAATTTTTGATAGTTTGATTAATATGTGTCTTGGCGTGTTTCTCCTTGGATTTATCCTGTATGGGACTCTCTGCACTTCCTGGACTTGAGTGACTATTTCCTTTCCCACATTAGGTAAGTTTTCAACTATAATCTCTTCAAATATTTTCTCAGTCCCTTTCTTTTTCTCTTCTTCTTCTGGGACCCCTATAATTCGAATGTTGGTGTGTTTAATGTTGTCCCAGAGGTCTCTGAGACTGCCCTCAATTCTTTTCATTCTTTTTTCTTTATTCTGCTCTGCAGTAGTTATTTCCACTATTTTATCTTCCAGATCACTTATCTGTTCTTCTGCCTCAGTTATTCTGCTATTGATTCCTTCTAGAGATTTTAAAATTTCATTGATTGTGTTATTCATCATTGTTTGTTTGCTCTTTAGTTCTTCCAGGTCCTTGTTAAACATTTCTTGTATTTCCTCCATTCTATTTCCAAGATTTTGGATCATCTTTACTATCATTACTCTGAATTCTTTTTCAGGTAGACTGCCTATTTCCTGTTCATTTGTTTGGTCTGGTGGGTTTTTACCTTGCTCCTTCATCTGCTGCATGTTTCTCTGTCTTCTCATGTTGCTTACCTTACTGTGTTTAGGGTCTCCTTTGCACAGGCTACAGGTTCGTAGTTCCCGTTGTTTTTGGTGTCTGCCCCCAGTGGCTAAGGTTGGTTCAGTGGGTTGTGTAGGCTTCCTGGTGGAGGGAACTAGTGCCTGTGTTCTGGTGGATGAGGCTGGATCTTGTCTTTCTGGTGGGCAGGACCGCATCCGGTGGTGTGTTTCGGGGTGTCTGTTACCTTATTATGATTTTAGGCAGCCTCTCTGCTAATGGGTGGGGTTGTGTTCCTGTCTTGCTAGTTGTTTGGCATAGGGTGTGCAGCACTGTAGCTTGCTGGTCGTTGAGTGGAGCTGGGTCTTAGCTTTGAGATGGAGATCTCTGGGAGATTTTCGCCATTTGATATTACATGGAGCTGGGAGGTCTCTGGTGGACCAGTGTCCTGAACTCGGCTCTCCCACCTCAGAGGCACAGGCCTGACACCCGGCCAGAGCACCAAGACCCTGTCAGCAACACGGCCAGGTACGTGGGGAGTTTCTTGCCTTTTGGGAAGTCTGAGGTCTTCTGCCAGTGTTCAGTAAGTGTTCTTGGAAGCAACAGTCTTATCAAGGAAACCACTATGGACCATAGTACTCCATCCCGTTTGGACCTCCTGAGAAGTGTACACACTGCCTCCAGAACCATTCACCAAAGGACGGGAGGAGTGAGCACTTCCTGCCAGCCTCTGCCCTCCCAGGTAGAGGATTTTCTCCAAGGACATAACTCCCCACGTTGAGCTCCCCCAAGTCACAGCATCCAAGGAGCCCCGGAGTAGAAAGTAAAAACCTGAAAGACATGCTTAACATCAGCCATTATCAGCATGAAGTGACTTGAACACAGAGCAGAAATGCAGTCCCGGCCCCTGCTGAAATCAGAGGCCAGGCCAAGAGGACACGAGTCAGAGCATCACATGTCTGCTGGACACCCCTCGCACCTCTCAGATTGCTCTTCTTCTATGTTAATTCCATTGGTGAATCTTCAAGTCTGTGACAATCTTCAAGTCTGTGACAAGCCACAGTCTCTATAGATGACTCCATAGAGAAGATGTGGGTGAGTAAGCAACCTGCAGCTAACCAGGGACCGTGATGGAAATGTGTCATCCCCCCTCTTCCGCTGCTGGCTCTACATTTCCCTCATGCTCCATCAGCTCTCCCGCTGGTCCGGGCCGCTTGCCTAAGTGCTGTCCAGTCCTCACTCTCACCAGAGGGGGGCGCATCAAGAGAAGCCCAGACAACCCCCAAGCCCCAGTCATCCTCCCCCGTTTCTGCTGTGTGGCAGCAACCATAGGCCCGGTGATAACCGAGGCTAATGATCCTGGCAGGAAGAGCATCTTCTTTCTTTGCCTACTAGCCCATCCACAGGGGAGACCCGAAAGACAGGGTGATGTCATATTCAGGTGCAATGGAATCTTTACTGTGAACCTGAGTGGAAGCCCCCAAACTCTAACCCCAGGAACCAGGATCTCTAATCCTGTAGAATGTAAGGATTCTGGCAAAATCCACTGGGAATGACAGTGAGGGCAGCTGATCCCACTTCCAAGATTTGCTTCCCAGACCTGCAGATTCTGACCGTTAGAAACCAAGCACCAGATGTTGGCTGCTGGTTCATTATCACGTTGGCTATTGTTGCAGCACCATGTGTTTGCCGCCCCAGAGGACGTGTCTGACTCCAGGGGACATCAGCTCTGAGCTGGCACAGTTGCTGAGCTGTTAATGGCCTTTTCTTTGTTGACTTAGGCTGATTGCTTCCAGGTTATGTAGTACATGGTAGAGACAATGGATTATATGGTCATGTACTCATGACACACTTCTTTGTCCATAAAATGGGTCCTTGGTTTGAGCTGATGTCATGCAGATCCAATTTGATAAATCATTCATCCTGAGGCCCTCCGATGGTGGTGCTGGCAGGACAGGAGCAGGAAAGGCAAACCTATATTAGGAGCAGATGTCAATTCCAGTAAGGATAAATTCCTCCCGCTGCAACTGAAGGACTCCAATGTTATCAATTTGCTAACAAATGGCTGGTGGTCCCCCCACGGCTAGGCTAGTAACAGGACAAATGCAGCCGGCATTCAGCAGAGGTGGGAGCTAGATCAGCCTTGGTGAGGGGGCCATGCAGAACCTCCCTCCACCCCTGCCATCTTGACTACTCCACCCATGGGCCATTGCAGGCACAATGGGTGACTGAGGACAGAGGCCACTGGACACCACCAGACCAGTCATCCTGTCCGACTGGTTGTAGAGGCACAGAGACCCTCAGCGGACAGTGCCATGGACACGGGCATCTGCATGCCCCCTGCCCACTCCCAAAAGCCCATCAACATCCCTTTGCCCTGGGCCTCCAGTGTCTTTGTCTGCTGAGGCTGATAAAACACAATACCATAGACTGGGGGAGGGAGGGAGCTTAAGCAACAGGCATTTATTTCTCACAGTTCTGAAGGCTGGAAGTTCAAGATCAGGGTGCAGGCATGGTTGGGTTCTGAGCTCTTTCTTGCTTGTACATGGTCAACTTCTGCTGTGTCCTCACATAAGAGAAAGAGAAAGAGAAAGAGAGAGAGCTCCCTGGTGTCTTCTTGTGGGGACACTAATCCCATCATGAGGATCCAACTGTCATGACCTCATCTAACCCCAGTTACCTCCCAAAGGCCCATCTCCAAATACCATCACATTGCAGGTTAGGGCTTCAACATATGAATTTTGGAAGAGGGAGGGGGTGGAGACACAATCCAGTCCATAGCATCCAGTCTCTGCTCTACAACCCTGCTGCTTCTAGGTCTCCACCAGAGGTCTCCATCCAATTTCTGAATTTCCAGTTAATTTTTTAAAATAATTCCAACCCACAGACTAAATGAGGGGGAAATCTCTCAAAGTCCATACCTATGGATCGAGGTCTTTCCTCATCATCTCTCCTACTCTAGCCCCCTTTCTTCACATTCCCCACCTCCCACCACTGGAGTTGAAGGCCCACACGTGCACATGCACACACACTCAAATGGTTAAAAATTAGTATAATGAGAGGGAGTTAGGAAGCAGATAGCATTCAGTGAAGGAAAATCACAACCCCCATGTCATTCTCATATCAATCTCTTATCAATCATATCAATGTGAATTTCATATTAAACATTTCAATCTCATTTCATTCACATAGACTGATGGGATGTAAAGCATCAACCAGCCCCTGGGGCCTCCTTGTCTTCACTCCCTCTGGGATCCTGCAGGTCACCTGAGCCCATGGTCTCTTACCATCTCAACCAATTTCACCTTCCATGGAGTCCAGAATTCCGAAACAGCAGCTGTAACCCACAGCCAATATTCACTTCATATTTTACTTTAATTTGCACAATTACCTACTTTAGTCTCATCCTAAATCATAATATCCATGGAATTAAGACCATGATTTTTTCTTGTAATGTTTTTTCCTGATTGACACTAAAATAAAGTCATAATTATGAAAATTAAAATTGTGTTTGTGTTATCTAGAATCATCTAATGGACCACTTGTAGGAAAAATGGTCATCTGGCCGAAAGTCAGATTTTATATATTTATTCCTTTTTTTTATCTAGAAGAGGAAATTTGTCTTCTTTTGGATCTGTTGAAGTGTTTAAAACTTGGATTTTGGGTTCACATTTTGGGGCTGTTAGAAGCTCTTTTATTGTAACCACAGCAGAGAAGAAAGAGGAACCATTTTCAAATGCTGAAAATCACTTGGGGGTTTCTAAGTCAGGGGAACAAAGGCGCTTGATTTTACACAATGAAAGGAAAAATATCCTGGTTCCATTTTGAGTAAATGTAGTGACATCTGAAGTGATTAACACCAAGTAGTATTTATGAGCTGTTACCATTTACTGTGTTACCATTTCCCATGTTTAATGACTGCGAAAAGTTATCTAAAACATGTTTAAGCATGTTGGCACGCATACAAAAGCAGAGATTTACATTCCAGATGGGTAAAGCAGGCTCTGCAATAAAGCCACCAGGCAAGTGAGTCATGATCTCTTGATTTGGAAGAGTGGAAAATCACAACGGATCAATCAGGCATATTTAGCAGAAAACAAAATACAGTCCACCTGAGTCTTACTGAGAACCTCGCCTCATTGCTAACCTGATGAGGTGGCAAATTGTTCTTTATGACACATCCCTAGGTTGTAAATATTCCCTATTGTGTCAGGATTAGTTGCAGCCACATATGCTTCAGATATATAGGAGAGAAACCCCAGAAAACAGGGGCTCATTCATGTAGGCATTTTCTCTTGCAGAAAAACGTCCAGAGGTAAAAATCCTGGACCAGTTCCCAGAGTCCTTCCTTCTCTTTGCTCTGCAGCCTCAGCTGGTGGCTGGAGCAGGATAAAGGAAAGCTCCAGAGGATGCACTGACCAGCTGAGTCACCCAGTGGTAAGGCACCTTTCCAGGAGGTACACATAACACAGTGGCTAGAATTTAGTCAAATGTCCACTGTACCTGCAAAGGAGGATGAGAAATGTACTCTTTTTGGCCCAAATAAAAGGACTTAGGATAAAGGTGTGACTAGAAATAGTTCCACTGACTTCTGTTATCAGTGTAGAGAGAAGAATTTATTACATTATCTGAAGAAGCAAAGTACTCTTAGGTCCAAGCGATTAGTTTCATAATTTCATGCCATCAAAAACCAATCTCTTTCTTAAAGTGAGTCTAAATTTTCTGATTTCATTTTTTTTAAAGGATGTGTATTATTCAGGGACCTGATTCTGACCCTAATGGGAATAAAATTAATATTTGAGTCTTGCTTAGTGAACGCAAGCTACTTTTTGATCTGTAATCACATATAGTTCTAATAATGCCTCCGTGAGGTAGGTTCTGGGGAGCATGGTCCTTACCACTTACCTGCTATGTGGCCTTGTATAAGTGATGTCCCTTCTCTGAACATACAGTTCCTTGTGGCGGGCAAACTCCCAGATGGTCTCAATAACTCCTCCCTCCTGGTATTCATGCCCTTGTGTAATGTCCTTCCTTTGAGTGTGAGGGGACCTTCTAACAAATAGATACAGCCAAAGTGATGAGGTGTCGCTTCTGTGGTTGCAAAAGGTGGTAACTTCTGCCTTGCTAGCCAATGCTCTCCATTGCCTTCTCAGCAGGCACAGTTTGAGGAAGCAAGCAGTTGTGTTGAAGAGGTCCATGGCAGGGGACTGAGACTGTGGGCAGACTCCAGTCAACAGCCTGCAAGAAACTGAACCCTGCTGGCAACAACATGAGCTTGCAAGTGTATCCTTCCCCAGTCAAGCCATCAGATGAGATCTGAGTCCTAGCCAAACCTGATTGCAGTCTTGTGGAAACCCTAAACAAAAGCCCAAGCTAACTATCTGGACTCCTGACCCACAGCAACTAGGAAATAATAAATATGTGTGGTTCTAAGCTATTTTGTGGTAATTTACTACACAGAAAAAGCTAACAAATACATTTCTCATAAGTAAAATGAGAATAATTCACCTATAAGGAAAAATAAGGATAACAATGCTATCTACCTCATACACCATTGTGAGCACCAAATGAGATACTGCATATAAACTCCTTGGAGAATACCCCACACTTAGAAGGTGCTCATTTATAGTGTGGATGCTTTCAGTGATGTTGATTAATTCACATAATAAATAATACTGAGCTTTGACAGCAGTGAGCACAATAGAAATCTCTGCTTTGGGGAACCTCATATTCTAGAGGGGAGAACAGACAACCAATAAATGAACAGACAAATGTATGTTGTGTGGTGGTAAATGTTATAAGACAAATAAGGTAGGGTACAAAAGATAAATAGTAACAAGAGATACGATTTTAGTTAAGGGTTGCTATTGTTAAGTATATCAGTCAGGATAGGATAGGCTCTGTCATGGTAACAAATAATCCCCAAATCTTGGTGGCTGCACAGAGTATAAGTTTATATTTCACTCAGGAGAATTCTGCTCATCTTGCCTACTCAGACACCCAGGTTGGTGGAAGTCTCATCTTAAAATTTTTTCCTTCATTGAGACAGAAATGTGACAAATCCTGTGCTTGCTCTTAAAGTCCCCCACCCCTTGCCACTACCTGCATAAGTAACAGGTTATTTCTGCTTATATTGCACTGTCCAAATCAAACCACATGGCAACACCTAACATCAAAGCGCTTGGAAGGAGGGAAACCCCCATGTAGTGAACAGCACTGCTAACGTCACACGGAGCTCAGCTGTGTCACCGTTTTTACACAGTCATCACCACGAGTCTCCTGTCCTTGCTCTAAGCGCGAATGAGATGCCCTTCCTTCTCTCTGCCTTTGGCAGGGTCTCTTGCTATCTTCCTTTTCCATTTATAGTGTTTTCTAAAAGCATCCCTTTATAATTTGTCCATACTGAGGCAAAGTCCAACTCAGCATGTGTTTTTGTAAATAAAGCTTTATTAAAATATAACCATGCTCATTTACTTACATATGGTCTATGGCTGTTGAAAGCAAGTCTGAGTATTCATAGCAGATATACGGACCACAAAGCCAAAAGTATTTATTATCTTCCTTTACAGAGAAAGTTTGCTGACCCCTGACCTACATCTATACTCAGAATTTTAAAAAATGAGCATGACCTTTCATTCAGTAATTCCCCTTTCTGAGGAAACAACAAGGAAGGTACACATAGTTTATATAAAAGAAGGTATAGTAGGGTAGTGTTTATGACAAATGACAGATGGATGAATGAATGGATTGATAGATAATAAATGGTTTTATGTGTCATCTTGGATAAGTCACTGTCCCCAACTATTCAATTAAATACTAACCTAGGTGCTACAGAGAAGGTATTTTGTAGATGTGATTAATGTCTATAATTGATTTGAAGTAAAAGAGATTATTGTAGATAATTTTGGTGGGCTTGATTCAATCAATTTAAAGGCTTTAAGAGCAGAACTGAGGCTTCTCAGAAAAAGAAATTCCACCTGTGGACTTCAGCTTTAGCTCATACTGAGTTCCAGCTGCCCTTTCTGATGGTCTATACTGTGAATTTCAGACTTGCCTATCTGGATATATATATATCATCTCCTAGTGGTTCTGTTTCTCTGGCAGAACTCTCATTGATACAGATAGGTAAATAGATGGTATAATATTGTGATTTATAATAAGACATATATGTGTCTGGTCTTCATCCCCAGAGTTCCTAAAACCCTTGGAACTTCCTAAGTGATAAGAGATAAAGATGGCTTTCTTATTCACAGAAGGCCTCCTTCAACCAAGGCTGCGTTTGTGAATCCAGTGATGTTTGGAAAGCCCCTAAGGATGGGGGCTGGTTGCCAGGGGAATCACCCTTGTGATTAGAGGGTTGGAACTTTCAGCCCCATGCCCTGCGTCTACCTAGGGAGGGGAGAGGGCTGGAGGTTGAATTAATCACCAATGGCCAATGACTTAATCAATCGTGCCTATATAATGATGCTTCCATAAAAACCCAAAAGAATGGTGTTCAGAGAGCTTCCAGGTCAATGAACAAGAATACATCCAGTGCTAGGAGGGTGGTTCACCCCAGACTCCACAGAGGCAGAAGCTCCTGTGCTTGGGACCCTTGCACAGCTCCGCCTATGTTTCTCTTCATCTGGCTGTTCATTCTGATCCTTTACTCTCCTTTGTAACAAACCAGTAATCTAGTAAGTAAGCTGTTTTCTTGAGTTCTGAGAGCCACTCTAACAAATTAATCAAACCCAAGGAACGGATCCATGGAAATCTTCAATGTATAGCAGTTGGTTGGAAGCACAGGTAACAACCTGGACTTGAGATTGGTGTTTGAAGTGGGGGGAAGGGGCAGTCTTATAGGACCACATTCTTAACATGTGGGATCTGATACTCTCTCCAGGTAGGTAGTGTCAGAATTGAATTAAATTGTAGGACACCCAGGTGGTGTCACAGAATTGCTTGGCGGGGGGTAAACACACCTCCCCACATATCTGGCCACAGAAGTGTTCAGTGTGAATATTGAAAGTAGAGTAGAAACACAGCAGTGTTTTTCCTACCTCAATTAAATAACCTCGGGAGACCAGAAGGGGGAGCTCTCACACCCTGCCATGATTGCAGAGCCCAACAGGAAGAAAAAAAGACTCCTTTCCTGGCAAGGACTCAGCCAGTGCCACACCGCGGACTCTTTGTTTACTAGAGCCCTACCAACTTCCTTTTCCCCTCTATAAAAGCGTTCTCCTTCCCTCCCTGTGCAGGGAATTTGAAGGTAGCTTACCATGGTTGCAGACCCTGAATTGCAATTCTCTGCTGATCCCGAATAAACCCATCTTTGCTGGAGAAATATCTGGCAGTCTATTTGTTTTAGGTCAACAGTACGTACATATATACATACCTACATACAACCGAACGAGAAATTTGTTAAATATAGTATGGTTATAATTTAACTAAAGAATGGGAAACCCTTTAATGAATTCTATAAAATCGTTGAGAACCAAGTTGCAGAAGAATGTCATGTGACAATGTACACTCTATATTATTAAGTGATAAAAGAATGATAGAAAAAATTTTTGCAATGTAATTGTAATTTTTTGTAAAATGTGTAAGTATGTGGGTGTTTATGGGTGTTTGTGTGTGTTAGAGAGAGAGGTAGACCATCAATTGGGTGGCTTAAACAATACACATTTATTTTTCACAGTTCTGGAGGTGGAAAGTCTGAGATCAAGATGCTGGCAGATTCAGTGTCTGAGAGCCTCTTCCTGGCTTGCAAACAGCACTTTCTGTCTGTGTCCTCACATGGCAGAGAGAGAGAGAGGTCTCTGACCTATAAGGACACTGACCCCATTATGGGGGCCCCACCCTCATGACCTCATCTAAACCTGATTACTTCCCAAAGGCCCTATCTCCATATACCTTCACAATGGGGCTTCAACATATGAATTTGGGGGGCAAAAAAACATTCAGTCCACAGCAGAAACTAAAAAACTATATACACTAAAATGTTGACAATGGTTACTTCTGGTAAAATTAAATTTTTTAAAACTTTTTCTCTCTTTTATTTGTACATTCCAAGATTGCTATGAATATACATACCACTTTGTCATCTGAGAAAGTGAGATGATTATTCTGAAAGCCCTTGTAATTCCTTCTAGTTCTTTGCCCTTCCTTCTCACAGGAAGATCTACTCAACCCCCCTGGAGAGAGTCTCAACACACATTTGAACATATAAAGCATTACCCTCTGCCAAATGAAAGAATGAACGCCCTTTTAAACCACTCTGGCTACCTAGCTATCTGCTTATTTTACCACATCACTCTGATTCCCTCTTGGTCCTTAGAATGCTTCCCAGGGTGTTCTGAAAATGAGTTTCTCTGCCCCCCACTAGTATGTCCTCTAGTTTAGCAGTGGGAGAGAAGCATGCTATTTGTATCTAATGCTGCCTCGTCAGATCCAGTCCTGATGCTATCAGAAGAGTGTCGGCCATGGGGGAAGGACACCTCATTGTTTAAGCACCTGGTTATTTTAATCATGAATTAAAATCTCATGGATTTAGATTTCTTTCATTTGGAATGTATGGTAATACCACACTTGAAATTAATTTAAACGTTTCTGAACCAAATTCAGGATGCAAGTAAGATACCCACAGAGGGCATAATTTTTAAAGGACTTTATTCAGTTATTGGCAGGCAGATCCCAATGACCTCTAATAGGCAATAAAATATTGAATTGGTGTTCCAGCTTTAGATAGTATACGTACTAGAAAGAAAACTAACTCACTGAATTAAGCACACTCTACAAACAGAGTTTCCACTTTCAGAATCCCTTCCCTGTGATTCACACCTGTTGTGGAGGTGTGGTGGGTGGAGGGATTGCCTCCCCTGGGCCCAGCGCTGTGTTGGGGGCAGTTTCTACAGTCTCATTTAACCGGCCCTACAGTCCTGAGAGAGCGGTATCATACCCATTTTAGAGATTAAAACGGAGGCTCTAGACATTGCATTGCCAAGAGCCATGCCATCAGTAAGCCAGGAGTTCTGCTTCTGTCTCTGACACCAAAGTCTGCCCGTTCTTTTCCTGCTCTACTGCGCTGTCTTTTTATTAGGATATTTATGAGAAAGTTTATAAGGGGCTTCGCTCATCTAACTCCTCATTCAGAAAACTGCCCTTATCGTGAAAGATGTGATTTCGGATGTCTGTCTCTACAGCGTACATTACTGCCTCTTGCAGTTCAATCCATCAGCCACTTTATACTAAGATTTCTCTCTGTTAGGGCAACTATTGCTTGTTTGTTTTGTTTTGAAGTATCTTTTTTTAACTGAGATATAATTGACATATATTGGTTTCAGGTATATAACATAATGACTCAATATACGTATACATTATAAAACTATTACTACAGTAAGTCTACTTAACATCCATCACCTCACAGAGTTAACAAAAATTGTTTTTCTTGTGATGAGAACTTTTAAGATTTACCCTCTTAGCAACTTTCAAATATGCAATATAGTACTATTAACTATAGTCCCCATGCTATAGCCCCCAGGACTTATTTATCTTATAACTGAAATTTTGTACATTTTGGCCCCCTTCCCCATTGCACCCTTCCCCCAACCCCACCTCAGACAACCACCAACCTCTTCTCTGTATCTATATAGCTCAAGGGGGTTTTTTTGTTTTGTTTTTTGGATTCCACATGGAATTTTTGTTGTTGTTGTTAAATAAACTTTTTATTTTAGAGTAGTTTTAGATTTACAGAAAAATCCCCAGGATAGTACAGGGAATTCCCAGGTACCCTCTCCTCCAGCTTCCCAGCTTATTAACATCCTACATGAGTAGGTACCTTTGTCACAATTAACATCTCAAAATTGATTTATTCTCATTAACTAAAGTCCATACTTCATTCAGATCTCCTGTTTTCCCTGAATCCTTTTTTCCTTTCCTGAGCCCCACCCAGGATCCACCATGACACTCAGTCATCATGTCTCTTTGGGCCCCTCTTGGCTGTGACAGCTTCTCAGACTTTCCTTGTTTTTGATGACCTTGACAGTTGCGAGACCTACCGGGCAGATACTCTGCAGAATGCCCTTCAGTTGGGATTTGTTTGATGTTCCTCATGTACCATACAGATGTAGGGTGTTAATTACAGGGAAAACTGAGTATGGAGTATATAGAAACCCTCTGGACTATATTCAATTTTTCTGTAAATCTAAAACACTTCTAAAATTTAAAGTTCGTTTTAAAAAGCCTAAGACAAAAAAATGGTCAATTGAAAACTAAATCATCAAGATACCATCTTCACAATGTCAAATGGCCAAATATTGCTCTGTGATTATTAGTATAATGCTCAGCGCTGGGTTTTGGTGTGCTGGTGGGAACAATGCTTCCGTAGGCCTCACCAGCTCTCAAGGTCGGAGCACACGAGGACTTACTGCGTGGCAGAAAAAAAACACATTAATGCCAAACCAGATGGGTTGTTCAGTATATTCTATATGCTATATTTGTAGGAAAATAGTTTAGGGACTAATGACATTTATTGAGCAGCGCAGTATGCAGTGAGTCTGTGGGTATTATATACACAGGAGATGCATGTATATTTCCTGTCTGCTTCTTCTATCTTCCTGTATCAGTTAAGCTCATCAATTATCAGCCTGATCATGACCTGGAAGAGAATTAGGTCAGGCTGGCCCTCAGCCAAGCCAAACTGCAGGCAGGGAGAGCCTGGGGTCTCCTTCTGTGCCTACACCGGCCCAGGTGAAGCCTCGAAAAGGTGAAGTGACCTCAAGAATTTTGTCATTTACAGTACAGGTGGTCCCGATACCCACCCATTTACTCAACACATGTAGAGCACCTATGGCCTGTCAGGGCCTGTTTTTCATGCAACAGGGACATAAAGCAAACGTGGTTTCCTCCCTCATGGAGCTTACAGTCAGGTGGAGGAGAAAGGCACGCAATAAAAATAGATCTCACCAGTATAAGCCTGTAGTCTAACAGCGGTGAGGGGTGGAGGGTAACGGTTTGACCCTCCCCTGAGGTGTTTGTATCAGGGAAGGTCAGGAGGGAGGATGGTCAGGAAGGAAGATGTCCGGACCTGAATGATGCTTCCCCACTGGGAGAATTCCAGGCGCTGTGACAGGTACTAAGGGAAGATGTGTAGGCGGGAGGGGCAGGTGGCCTTCCAATACCCCTCAGGTCACCCCCGCAGACCTCGGCTCCTCTACCCACCCCACAGCTGGGCGGGGTCCCCATGAGCTTGTCCAGGGCTTCAGGGGGCTGTAGGTGCCTCGACTCCCTGCGGACACAGCACTTGCTGATCCGACGGCACACACTGGGTGGGGGGGGGGGCTGCCGATTGGCTTTGAATGTGCATTCATCCAACTTTTGTCGGCCGTCAGTGTCGGAAGTCCAACGTGCGTCACCTGAACAAAAATGAGTGATTTATTATAAGGACCCAGAGTGGCTCACAGACGGCACGGACAGAACCGGGTCTGGGCTTCAGGCCCAGCGGAGCCCCACACCTGTATCCCTTCCCACTTCCCTTCCCCTCTCCTGCTCTTCCCCGTGTGTGGGTGAAGCTCAGCTCCTGCTGCTGCCCTTTCATCAAAAGCCACGGTCCATCGGCATTGCCCTCCAGCCCTGGAAAAAGACTGACTGTATCCTGCAGGTCTCACGTCCATAACTCGAGGGTGGAACGCTCATTGATCCGTCTGAGTTGGTGTCCAGCTCCAGGCCAGTCCACTGTGGCCAGGGGAGCAAGGCCACAAGAGGAAATGGTACTTCACATGGTCCGTGGCAGGGCGGTGGGGCAGTGGGGGACCAAGCCAACGCTGCGTCCACTACCGCCAGCCTCCTAGCCGCGGCAGGCTTGTCAGTCCGCAGATGTAAGTCTCCTGTTCTCTGACTTACGTGGCTCCTGATTCTGCTCATCTCAGTGGTCCTCCAACTCTCCCCGGGGGCCCACGGATGCTGCTGCTTCCCCCGGCCCAAGAGGGCGTCGTCTGCTCTGGGCACGATTTCGCCACTGGCCACTAGGTGGCGACAGACCTCCGCGAGCCGCACAGTCAGCTGGTCACCCCATCCTCTGGGACACCAGACCCCCGAGTCCCACAGAGGGAACAGCCAGGAAGCCTGGGAGAGCGGGCCTGCCGCCCAGGCGGGAGGGTAACAGACTCCGTGGCTGCAGGGAAGGGCTCAGGCAGGGAGCAGCCCCGCAGGCCAAAGCAGGAGCCCTCAGCTCAGGCTAGAGGGCCGCCTCCTTTGGGGCACTCTGACGCACCTCGTAGTGGACTCAGTATGGTCCTGAGGCCAAGATTCACTTATGGGGGAGAAGTCCCAGGGAAATCGGATCCAAAGAAACCCGCCTCTGGGTAAATGGAGATAACGCAGTGTTTCTCTGTATCTAATATGAGGGGGACCCCATGGGTGAGGGCTGTAATTCTTGGACCACGTGCTGGATGTCATTCGGGATGACGGTGTTGACAGCGTCACACAGACAGGGAGGCTGAGGGGCTGCCGGGGAGCACATGGAGCTTCCAGAACTGGAATACGATGCTCGTTGGGCAGCAGGGGTCCAGAACCGGGGGCTGGGAGGCCACCAGAAAGCCAGGGCTCCCGGCACTGTGAAGACCTCAGGATCTCCCTCCCTCCCTCCTCTTCCCTTCCCCCTCCCTCCCCCTCCCTCCTCCCCTTTCTCCCTTCCCCCTCCCTCCCTCCTATCAGGACCCTCCCAGCTCCAGGTTTCATCTCCTCCTCAGGGGACAAGCAGAGACTAGTGTCCTGAGTCCATTCTCTAGGTTCCTGGGGGACGGACTCTGACCATCCAGCTTGCTCAGGTGTCCCCACTGCCACCTGCCATCGTGGCCACACAGGGCTGGGCCACCAAGAACAAAAGTAGCTGCCAGGGCCTCGTCTGTGGGTTGGAGGGTAGGTTTCCTAAGAAGGGTTCGTGGATGAGAAGTTCCTCCCAACACACATTCTAGAAGTTGGTGACCCAGGCTTAGCCCTCCAGCCACGGCTGGGCTGCCCACCGACCTGGATCAGAGAAGCCGGCCCCTGCTGGAGGCCTTAGTGTGCCCCTCCTCATGGTACCCTGCTGGGGAGCGGGCAGGAGGATTTCCTTTAAGAAGTTTGTGTTCACAACGCTGGACTCTGTATGTGACACTCCCACCCTTGCATCTGCTGCTCGGCACCCAAAGTTCCAAGCTGGCATCTCCATTTGTCCACGTGGAAATCTTCTCATGTCTTCTGGCACCTTCTGGGGCCTGGGTCTAGTTGTTGCTATGGCCCAATGGCACTTTCTGCCCCCAAATTCTCTGAAGGTCACTAAATTAAAACAAACTGTGGGGTTAATCATTACAGTCCATATCTTCATATACTACCCAATCCGGACCTACATATATAACTGAAGAGGAAAGACAATTAAATAACTCGGGATTCGGCCTCCCCACCCAAATGTGTCCTGCTTGGCCAGGAGGGGCTCGTGGTCACCAAAAGTAAGCCATGCAGTTAAAAGCCTGAGCTTCATTCTGAGCAAGAGTTGGTTTCAAATACCAGTTCATCCTTGCTATCTACACTACCTTAAGTAAGTTACTTCACCTCTCCAAGCTAGGGTTGCCAGATTTAGGGGAAAAACAATAGCAATAACAACAACAACAGACCATCCAACTAAATTTGAAATCTCAAATAAACAACAAATAATATTTTAGTATAAATATGTCTCCAATATTGCATGGGATATACTTATACTAAAAATTATTTGTTGCTTACCTGAATATCTGGACTTATACTAAAAAATGATTTGTTGATTGTCTGTAATTAAATGGACATCTTATATGTCATCTGGAAAATCTGCAAGCCCCATGCCTTCAACAGCAAAATGAGGATAATTGAACTTACCCTTCATGAGGTTACTATGTGGATTTTATTAAATAATGCATGTAAAGCATTGGTGTATCATAAATGCCCAATATATTAAAATTATTACTCTTGTATCTAGTATAGGTTTGCCTTTGACAGTCTTAGTTTATACCTGTTGCCCCTGGGAAATTATTAATAGTTTTCCTTTTTACATTCAAAACTATCCCAGTTTGTATAAATTATATGCTCATCACAGGCACAGGGGCCAAATGTTTATACCACATTATCTCAGTGTTTGTTGGGATGTTTTCCTTCATTTCAACCACCAGATGGCACTGCAGGATGATAAGCCGAATGAGAAAGACGTACGTAAAATTTTACCTTAATAACATCCCTGGGTGGGTTCCCTGCCCACCCAGCACACGCGCGCACACACACACACCCACACACACACCCACACACACACACACACTTCATTTTATTCGGTGATATTGGGTGACTCAGTGATTCTATGAATGCTCACCCTAAAGCTGGAACACAAAAAAAGAAAACTGTAAATAACACTAGTCATAAAACTCATGAATGATTATCCCCCAGCCATATTTTGTTCTTGAATAGAATAAAGTAGTATTTCTACTTTCATAATTCAGGCTAAAATTAGCCAGAACTTTCTTGGCGTTCTACAAGAACATCTATTTTCTTATTTGCTTACAATGCATCGTTAGTATCTAGAACAGTACCAGGCATGATAAGTGCTCAGTGGAGAATGAATGAATGCCAGGGCTGATTGTTAAGAAGATAAATACATGGACCCCCATAACTGGGACTGAAATTTTCTGGAAGCTGGAGTGATGCGACCCAGCTGAAAACAGAAGCACGTATTTATTTACGTTTAGAGAGAGGGTTACGGCACCAGGGATTATCAACTCTATGTCTTAAGGGAGAATCAAACGCTCTTCTCGGAAAAAAGAGGTCAACTAGAATAAAAAGCTAAAATTTTCCTCAGCTCAATTTTTTGCTTTTTCTACCCTCAATATGAAAATAAAGGGTTTTCTTTTCCCTTTATTGGAAAGGAAAGAAAGTCACATTCAAGAGAGATTTGAAGACCCAGCATTCAGCTGCCAGCATACACCAAGCAAGGAACTGGTCAAAGATAAAAATATTTTTCCGGGCCAGTGCACCAAGACAAACATTAAATAATTTCTCTTTCAGTTCTATTAATAAATAAGACACACCCCCCCAAAAGCACCTCAAAAAATGTCTGTCAGCAAAACAGAAGAAAAGAAGCATTTCAAACACTGAGTCCTATCCTATTGGCCTTTTGAAATTTAAGAAAAAGAAAATTTCACCTGATAACCAAATATGTATACTGTTAGTACAAAATAAATTCATGATCATAATAAAACACTCCCACATCACAGGAATATCCACAATAACCTCCCAGCGGCAGCTGAGAGACAAAGCAGACAGAAGACGCACATTTTTTTTTAATTGAAGTATAGTTGATTCACAATGTTGTATTAATCTCTGCTGTACAGCAAAGTGACTCATATATATACTCTTTTTCATATTCTTTTCCATTATGGTTTGTCACGGGATATTGAATATAGTTCCCTGTGCTATACAATAGGACCTGTTGTTTATCCATTCCATATATACTAGTTTGCATCTGCTAACCCCAAACTCCCAATCCATCCCTCCCCCACCCCCCTCTCCCTTAGCAACCACAAGTCTGTTCTCTATGTCTGTGAGTCTGTTTCTGTTTTGTAGATAGGTTCATTTGTGTCGTATCTTAGATTCCACACATAAGTGATGTCATATGGTGTTTGTCCTTCTTTCTGGCTTACTTCACTTAGTATGATAGTCCCTAGGTCCTTCCATGTTGCTGCAAATGGCATTATTTCATTCTTTTTAATGGCTGAGTAATAGTCCATTGTGTGTGTATATATACGTGTGTGTGTGTGTGTGTGTGTATACCACATCTTCTTTATCCGTTTATCTGTCGTTGGACATTTAAAAATATGGAACGCTTCCCAAATTTGCGTGCCATCCTTGCACAGGGTCCCCGATAATCTTCTGTGTGTCATTACAATTTTAGTATGTGTGCTGCCGAAGTGAGCATGGAAGACACACTTTCAAAGGCAGTGTCAGCATTGATGCTGTCCGGTCCTGATGATGCCTGAAGCACAGCTTTTACAAGAAAATGAATATCTAGGGTTATCATCAAGACAGAAAGTTCTTCATGAGAAAGGATTGTTTAGGGCTAATGACACCTTCCCCCACCTGAATCTGTCCTTTATAAGAAAACTTGCCTCACCCCATCCTCCCAGCTCTCAGCAATAACATTTCAACAAAACGATCTGGGGTCCAAATGAAAATGGACCCCATGGAAAGCCAACATGGCAAATCCCGGAGGAACCAGGATGGGTGTCTTAGCCAACACGTCCATAGCTAGTGGTTATGCACACGCGTCTGGGGACCAGAATGGGCTGCATCTTATCATATTCAAGGGTTTTGGCTGTAAACAGCATCTAACTCCGGGTCACAAGCAAAATTCAGGGGAAAGTTGGGCAGCTCAAGGAATAGATGGAGCTGAGAACAGTGTCTGGAAGCAGGACCAGATCCTGGGTGTCTGCACGGCAGGACCTCTCAGCCCTCTGGTTCAGGGCCCGTCAGTGGGAGGAACGTGCTCCCACCACCTTTTTCCATCTGGAGATGATTCCCCTCAAAATTCAAGTCCCAGAGAAAGTCTGCCTGGCTGAGTTTGGGTCATGTGCCTACCCTTTGGCTGGAGCTGGCAGAACACCTTGACTGATGGACACGCCCAGGGCAACACACATCGGAGAGAAGTACTTTTCCAAGAGGAGATTCGATGTTTTTAACAAGTAGGAATGGATGCTGTGTAGCCAAAATGTCCACAAATGCCCATTGTGCCGAGTTGGAGGAACCAGTTGGAGGAACCACTTCCTCTCTCGCCCCAGAGGCCTGCCTGACCCTGGAGCAGACATTCCCAGCCTCTTGGAGCCTCTGTGCCCAGGTCCACTATTCTGTCTGCGCCTCACACCTTGTTCCTGCAAGAAGAGGAGGGATTTGGGGAGAGAGGAGTGGGGACAGATAGAGCCCTCCCGGCCCGGCCCCATCAGGACACACTTGCAGGGGGCCTGATCCAGGCACCCGCGTGCTCTGTCCACCCCTGTCCTCCCTGTGGGAAGCTGGCCTGGTCGGGGCTCAGGCAGGCCTGGGGGCCCCTGAACTCTTTCCTGGGGAGTAGGTTCTGGGCTTTGTGACTTTCAGGACACAGGTGGACAGGCTCCTTTCTGAGACGGGCTGGGGATGTGTTGCCTGGCACACCTGAGCCTTCCCCAAGGCGGGCCTGTAGCAGATGCTGAGGGAGACCCTCAGATGTCCCCCGGCTTCCAGGAGTGTCGCCTGCATGACTCACACTTTGCTGTGTCTGCAGGAATGGTCCTCAGCCAGAGAGAGCTTCCTTGCCCAAGGTTTCACTCCCCTCCCAAGGGCAACCTGTCTCCAAAGACCCACAGTGTGGGAAGACAACAGCCCAGCCCCAGGCCTCGATTCGGGACACCTCTGAATGGCCGTCCCACCTTCACAGCACCACGGGGCTGGCCGAGGTCTCTGTTACCGTCACCTTCTTGCTGCTCCGTCTCCTTCTTGACCCAGTCCTGCATCCCTCACTCCCTGCCAAGCGCAGGTGCTGACAGCACCTCCCCACCCCAGTGAAACTCCGCACCCACGCCTCCATCTCTGTGTCCTGCTGAGGACAGTCTGGGAAATACTGGACCAAAGAAGCGGGCTCTAAAATAGGAGTAGGTAGTTGGATCATCCACCATCTGGATGGCCATGTGGACTTCACACTGGTGATGGGCAACGATGGACAATTCCTGGAACAGTTCAGTGTACTCGGATGGTTCAGCCCAAGTGCAATCGTGACGCCCCTCACAGACGATGGATGGGATGAGATCCCGTTGGAAGGGAGCGCCAAGAGGTTCGGGACAGAGCAACATGAGGACTGTGGGCTCAGAGGCTGCAGCCGGGCACTGTCAGAGCCCTGGCGAAACACAGCGAAAGCCTGACGTTGGTCAGTCATCAACTTAAGGCAAAGGTGGATTGGGAGTTTGGGAGTAGCAGATGCAAGCTATTGCATAGAGAATGGATCAACGACAAGGTCCTACTGTAGAGCACAGAGAACTATATTCAACATCCTGTGATAAACCATAATGGAAAAGAACATATATATGTATAACTGAATCATTTTGCTGTACACCAGAAACTAACACAACACTGTAAATCAACTATACTTGAATTTTTTAAAAAAGAGGAAATAAAAGACAAAGGTGAAAGCCATAGGACCTCCTTGGCCGTGTGTAGAGAGACTCGTGGAGGGTTGAACCAGCTGAGGCTCTGGCCCAGGAATTAAGTGTAAGGATAACAAACCTGCAGGGAAGGTTGACTCCACCCCCGCAAGCCTGGTATAACAAAGTGAGGGCCCTGATGGGAAAGGACAGAGACTCAGACACTCCGGATGGTGACAGCTGAGTCAATACGAAAATCCTAAACCCTCTGGGTCTATATAAGTAGCCAACTCTTCTCTGATTAATGAATCTCCGCCCCAACCTTGCTTGAAGACAATGCAGAGGCCCCTGCCTTGTAAGAAAACATGCGCCCCCCCCCACCCTTTCCCCGGGATCTACTCCAAACTCACCATCCCGCCAGCAACCTGGGTTTACTTGCAACATAACCCAGCCAGGGAAGGGTTGGGTCGGCTAGGGGAGAGAGGGGCTCTGCCCCACTGGAGCTGCAGGACCCAGCGGACATGCACCAGCGGGAGCTGGGGGAACTTGTCGGGGGGCTTGTCCAGAGGAGTGACCGTGCCACCTGTGTTCTTGGGAACCATGTGAAGACACTGGTGAGGAATCCGCAGGTGAGAAGCCCCCAGCACTGCTGGGAAGCTAGGGGCTGGCTGACCACAGGATGCGGTGGAAGGAGGGAATCCACCAAGTACAGAGGCCTGCGGGCAGCATTTCACCACCAGCAGCCACAAGGAGGCGATTACTGTGATGGGAAGCACGGCTGGAAGGGCAGCTAGAAGAGCCCACCCCTCGGAGAGCCCTGGACGTGGAAACTAGGACAGAGTTCCGAGGAACAAGACAGAGAGGCAGCCAGTGGGGTACGGCCCCATCTCTACCTTCAACCAAAATCAAGGATGGCTGATGGGAATGCTGAGGGCAATGACAAGTCCCAGCCCCTGCCCACTTTCTGTACCTGAGCCACGTCTCAGGGCTGAAGCCCATTGACTAAAGAAGACCCTGGATTCTCAGGAGGAAGGGCCCTCAGCACCACAGCAAATGCCTCTGGTAATGATTCCCCAGTCGTTCCCCAAAGGGACCCACAGCCACTAACGGAAAGGAGACGCACACAGTTTGAGGGCTGCTGTACACGGTGGTTGACACTCAGGGGTTTGAAGCATCACCATGGTGCCCCTGTTGGAGCGGGGGCACATTGGGGCTGATAATAAAGCCAGACTTGGCCCAGGTCTGGCAGGTGCACAGACTCACCCAGTGGCCATCTCCCCATCCTCTATGTATCAATATAACTGGAATGGACAGACTTGGTAGTTGGAGAGCCCAGACACTGTGGGTTGAATTGTATCCCCCAAAACTCACATTTTGAAGTCCTAATCCCCAGTACCTCAGAATGTTCCCTGGTTAGGAAATGATGGTTGCACATGTAATCAGTTAAGGTCATTAGGACAGGCCCTAATCTAATATGACCGGTGTCCTTATAAAAAAGAGAAATTTGGACACAGAGACACACTTAGGGAAAACGCCATGGGAATATGGAAGCAGAGATTGGAGTGATGCTTCTACAAGCCAAGGAAAGCCAAAGATTTCCACAAAACCACCAGAAGCTAAGAGAGAGGGAGGGGATAGATTCTCCCTCACATCCTCAGAAGGAACCAACCCTGCCCACATCTTCATGATGGACTTCTGGCCTCCAGAGCTGTGAGAAAATAAATATCTGTTGTTTAAAGTAACCCACTGGTGGTATTTTGTTGTGGTAGCCCTAGGACTCTGCTCTACCACGTATGGATTCCTTGGCCTAAGTGGTCAGAGCTATCACAGTGGGAAAGCCAAGCAGAAACTCATGTAATCGACTTCAGGCCAAGAGACTAAATAAAAAACAATATTTCCCAGAGAAATGAAAGATCCTTAAAAACCAGTGCAGGGGGTGGTGGATTCTATCACCTCCTCCGTTTTATTTACTAATTGGGCCCCTTCCAAGTCGTGGAGGTTTTGGAAGATAAACGTGAACTACTGCAAACTCAACCACACAGCAGCCTTGACAACAGCTGTTGTGCCAGATGTGGTCTCTTTTCTAGAATCAATTAGCGTGGATGTGATATGCAGCCCTTGATTTGATGAATGCGTTATTTTTCATCTTTATCAGGGAAGAGGATTAGAAGCAGTTTACACATGAGATGGAGAACAGCATTTATTTATAGCTCTGCCCCAGGGTTGCATTAATTCTCCTGCCCCCTGTCATAATGTAATCCGAAAAGGCCTGGGCCATCTGGACTTTTCCCAGAACATCACATTGGCCCACCCTATAGATGACGTGGTAAGTAGACTGAATGAACAAAAGTGGCAAGTATGCTGGAGGTTTCTCAAAGATAGAAGTGCTCCAGAAGGTGAGAGAAAATGCTGTAAAAATTCAGGATATTCAGTAAAATTTTAAGGGCCCAATGGGCCGGGGCTTGCTGGGACATCCCCTCTAAAGTAAAGGATGAATTATTGCATCTTTTACCTCCCACCTCTAGGAAGGAAGGACAGCTTGGTTCTCCGCTTTCTGGAAGTAGCATATTTCAAACTTCAGAATATTGCAGAACACGTTTACTGTGTGGCATGGAAGGTGCCAGCTCTCAGGGACACTGAGAAAAGGAAAGGGCACCGCAGTAGGTCCAGGCTGTGGTGTAAGTGTGCCTGCTGCTTGGCCATGCAGCCTGGTAGACCCTGTGTGTCTGCGGTGGGGAAATACATTGTGCCACTTAAGACAAACCCCAGCAGGAGAATCACAATGTAGACCCCTAAGATTCTAGAGCAAGCCCATGCCTCTGCCGCAGAGAAATACACAGTATTTGAAAAGAAAAGCATTTGTCCTGCTGCTAGGTCCTGATTGAGACTGATTACCTGACCATGAACACCAAGTGACCGTGTAGCCATCACTGCCCATCATGACCTACACACTCACAAGGTCAGGCAGGCAATCAGCAAATAATTCTTACAATGGGAGCGGAGCCTACAGATGAGGCATCAGCAGGGCCAGAAGGCACAGGTAAGTTGCGTCTGCAGGTGGCCTAGAGATCCATGTCATTTACCACTGTTACACCAGTGGGTGGAGACCTCTGGTGGAGACCTAGAAGAAGCAGGGTTGTAGATCAGAGACTGGATGCTATGGACTGGATTGTGTCTCCACCCCCTCCCCCTTCCAAAATTTATATGTTGAAGCCCTAACCTGCAATGTGATGGTATTTGGAGATGGGCCTTTGGGAGGTAACTGGGGTTAGATGAGGTCATGACAGTTGGATCCTCATGATGGGATTAGTGTCCTCACAAGAAGACACCAGGGAGCTCTCTCTCTTTCTCTGTTATGTGAGGACACAGCAGAAGTTGACCATGTACAAGCAAGAAAGAGAGCTCAGAACCCAACCATGCCTGCATCCTGATCTTGAACTTCCAGCCTTCAGAACTGTGAGAAATAAATGCCTGTTGCTTAAGCTCCCTCCCTCCCCCAGTCTATGGTATTGTGTTTTATCAGCCCCAGCAGACAAAGACACTGGAGGCCCAGGGCAAAGGGATGTTGATGGGCTTTTGGGAGTGGGCAGGGGGCATGCAGATGCCCGTGTCCATGGCACTGTCCGCTGAGGGTCTCTGTGCCTCTACAACCAGTCGGACAGGATGACTGGTCTGGTGGTGTCCAATGGCCTCTGTCCTCAGTCACCCATTGCGCCTGCAATGGCCCATGGGTGGAGTAGCCAAGATGGCAGGGGTGGAGGGAGGTTCTGCATGGCCCCCTCACCAAGGCTGATCTAGCTCCCACCTCTGCTGAATGCCGGCTGCTGTTCACACCTGTGGCCACAAGGATGAAGACTGTACCTTATTACCTGCTAAAGAGGAGATAAAAGGCTAAGTTTTAGTTCATTGATGAGTCAGCTAGCTACATGGTACACCCTGAAAACAGACTATTGATGCACTACAGTCGCTGAGCACTCAGGGAGGGGGCCCTGAAAGTCATGGTGATGGAACTCCTCCCAATGGGAAGAGCTTCAAACCTCTGTCATCCATTTGGAGCAGAAGAAGTGGCCTGAGGTTCGAACATATATGGACTCGTGGGCAATGGTGAACTGCTTGGCTCGCTGTTCAGTGGCTTGGAGGAAGGAAGTTTTGAAGATTAAGGACAAGGAGGTCTGTAGATGGTCCTGTGGGAATGAGCATTAAGCGTAAAGATCATTGTGTTCTACGTCAGCATCCACCAGAGAGTACTCACCATGCAACCAAGTAGATAAAATGACTCAGCCGACTGAGGTCAGTCCTCTCATTCCTTGACCACACCAGCGCTTACACCATGGATACATGAATAGAATAGCCATGGTGACAGGAAGGCGGCTATGCAACAGCCCAGCAGCATGGGCTCCAACTCATCAAGGCTCATCTCACTACTGCTATGGCTGAATGTCCAACCCTCAGACAATAGAGTGCCACCCTGAACTCTCAAAATGGTACCGTCATTCAGAGACCAACCAGCTATCCTGGAAGGGAATGGCTCACCTTGATAGGCATTAACTCATATGCCAATGTGTGTTTGCCTTTCCTGTCTACAGGGCTTCAGGCGGCATCACTAGCTGAAGGTTTACAGAATATTTGATCCACGAATATGGATCCCACGTAACATCTCATGGGCTCAGGGACTCACTTTACAGCAAAAAAGTTTGACAGTGGGCCAATGACCACAAAGTCACTGGTCCTATCACATACTGTACCACACCGAAGCTTCTGACCTGATAGCACAATGGAATAATTCTTTGAAGACACAGGTAAAGCATCAGCTTGGAGGTGATACCCATCAAGCGTGGGCACTACCCTCCAGGATGTAGTAAATCAACAACAAAACATGATCCTGTGTCTCCAGTAGGTATTACATGTACGTGTGGAAATCAAGCGTGGAAGTAACATTGGCCCTACTTACCATCACTTCCAATGACTCACCTGGGGGATGATGCTTCCCATCATTGAAATTCTGGACTCTAAGTCACGTATCCACAGATGGAGAGGAATTTTGCCCCAGGGTGATCATACCCAGAGTCTCACTGATACCTGATTTCAGTGATTTGGATAATGAGATTTGGGACTTTTGATCTGATAAGACAGATGATAAGATTTTAGACTTGAGTTGATGCTGTAATGATTTGAGAATCTGGGGGTCTCTGGGACCGGGTGACTGTATTTTGCATGTAGGATGGGTACGAATCTTTGGGAGCCTGAGGCAGACTGTGGTAGACTGAATAGTGAATAGTCCCCCAAAGATGTCCATACTCTCAACCCCTGGCCCCCCAAGACAACCATTATTCTACTCTTGGTCATTGTAGGTGACTTTAATCTTTTCTAAAATTCATATCAATGGAATCACACAGTATTAATGCTTTTGTGTCTAGCTCCCTTTGCTCAGCATCGTATTTTTGAGATTTATCCATGGTGCATGTATCTGTAGTCTGTTCGTGTTTTACTGTTGAGTACTGTTATGTTGTGTGAATATATCAACATTTATTTATCCATTTTCCTGTTGGTGGACATTTGGGTTACTTCTAGTTTGGGCTACTCTAAATTAAAAACTGCCATGAGTATTCATGTCCAAGTCTTTGTATGGGCAGATAATGCTATTTTTAATTTTGGGAAACTGAACAACAGAAGTGAATTGATTAGCAAGTGATCCACACTTAAGTTGGAATCACATGGAAAGACTGTACATCTTGGACTTCCCTAGTGGTGCAGTGGTTAAGAATCTGCCTGCCAATGCAGGGGACACGGGTTCAAGCCCTGGTCTTGGAAGATCCCACATGCAGCGGAGCAACTAAGCCCACGTGCCACAACTACTGAGCCCACGTGCCACAACTACTGAAGCCTGTGTGCCTAGAGCCTGTGCTCCACAACAAAGAGAAGCCACCGCAGTGAGAAGCCCGCACACCGCAACGAAGAGTAGCCCTAGCTCACCGCAACTAGAGAAAGCCCGTGCGCAGCAAAGAAGACTCAAAGCAGCCAAAAATAAATAAATAAATGTATATATATATTAAAAAAAAAAGACTGTACATCTTGTTTATGGTTAAAAAATAATATAACGCATACAGGATATAATTAGTGTTTCTGTAACTATCCTTTGAAGTATACTCAAAGTTCTCATTTGCACAATTTGGGTGCAGTCACATCAATCTGAATATTCTCAATTATAGAATAACATTTTTAAAAATCTTGCTTTTATGATTTCTAGGTGTATAAAATAACTAAATTATTTGCCTTCCAAGATGTTCCTAGGGAAAGACCCTGGGGTATTTATTTAAATAGTGATTATACTCTATTGTAATTTACCTTTGACGTTTAATCACTTAAACATTCTCCCTGGGATCTTGATTACACTGTTAATTTGCTTAGCAAACACTTCCTTCCAAGTGTAACAGGAAACCTGAACTAAACAAATAGAGGTATAACCAATCCCTGGTTAATGAGACCCAATTAATGAAATTGTAACTTCAGGTGACATAATTGGGATCTCACCACCTCAGCCCAAGAGGAAGGGCAAGTCCCTATAGTCTGAGTGAGTGGGTGTGGTTGGGGAAGGTGAGGACCCACGTAGGGGACCCACTCCCTCCTCAGCATCACTAACAGTCAAGTCAGCCTTTGTCAGTGCTGCGTGGCCAGCCCCTTTTAGTTCAGATACTCCCTAGTGGCAGAATCCCTTATGTGAACTTCAGCATAAGGAAATAGTACGCGAAATAACCAAAGGTAGAAATAATTCATAGCAATTTTGAACACATCAGATCAGCCTGGAATGGATGATTAAACATAACTGTTGGAAAAAATGGGTCTATTAAATTCCCTCCCAAAAGAAATCAGAGTGAAGTTGGTGGGTTTCATAATCAGCATGACACAAAAGAAAGAAAATGGGAAGGTGGTGGAGCTCTTGACAAGACTTTTGGGGAGTTCAGGGTAAAGGAAAGCCACTAGTCTAGGACCAAATCCACTCAGCCTCCCAGCCATTCCCCTCGGGTTGGATCTAGCCATCAAAAGCCTTTTATCTGGAGAAATGTGTTTAAGGCTCACTCTTAAGAAAATGAATTTTGCAAGAGCCCTGATGTTATCTTTGGGAGCACCGAGTCCCAGGGGTGTGCTGCAGATGGCATTCAGGGCCCCCAGGGACCAGTTGTGTGCATCTCTATTGGACGCTTGAAATCACCTTGATGGTAGTACTTACACCATAGAAATGGGAAGTGCACAAATGGCATGGGGTCCCCCCACCCCTAAGCATTTACCAGCACACCACAGCCAGCGAAGCTACATGGCTGGTTGACCACTCCAGAGCCAGAGCACGGCTGGTAGTAAGTTCTCAGAAATCACTTAGTAAGTGTAGGAGGCTTATAAGAGGTTAAAGGAAAAATGAACTGCAGAAAATAAATTACTTATTAATTACCTTATTGCTGTTGAATGTGCACACCCTGCCCTTAAAGCATTAACTTAAAGCAGGAGAGTTGAAGAACCCTCTCCTTTAATTAACCGGAAGCATGGGAGAGGAGGATTTTATGGAGATAAAGGGGAGCAGAATACGCCACCCCCAAATATGATTGATTATTTTGAATTAAAGGTATTTGAGAAACAGCTGTTGCAAGAACACTCTGACCCTTCTCTGTGTCCCTGAAAGCAGGAGATCAATCTCCAGGGTGAAAGGTGCCCTCCCTGTACCAGGAGAGGAGAAGGCATCCTTATCACCAGAGCTGGGAATTCAGGGCCAAGAAGGCTGTGTAAACAAACCTGGTTATTTTTTCACCAATTTGCTATGCCAAGCCTAAACCCCTTTGTCTTATCAATTCTTCACAAATTTATTTTCTTTGTCTAAAAGATATAAAAGCTTCCTGCTTTGGTCACTTCTTTGAGTCTCATATTTTTATGGGACTCTCGTATATATGTATGTAATTAAATTTTCTCTTGTTACTTTGTGTTGTGTCAATTTCATTATTAAACCATCCAAAGAACCTAGAAGGGAAGAAAGGAATTTTTCCACCCCTACGTTAGAGATATCAGGCGTGTGTGCATGTTTGTGTGTGTGTGTGTGTGTGTGTGTGTGTGTGTGTGTGTGTGTGTGAAAAACTTGACAAAGACTAGTTTAAAGAAGTAAAGGGTTTTATTTTTCTCATACAATGTGAAGCTTAGTAGTAAACAGTCCATGGCCGAGGCCAATACTCAAGGATGTCTGCAGTGAGAATGCCTGACAAGTAGCTTTTCTGAGCATACATGCTGATGTTAAGCTTTTGGTCGCCAAGAAATCCATCTCAAATAAACACATTGCCAGCTACATAACTAGGTCAAGGGCCAGGCCGTCCCCCACCCATAAAGTTTTCCTTTTAGAAGGTCCTGGATGACCTAGATAACTGACCAGCGGACTGACCCTGTGTGCCCTTTCCTGTGCTTTAATTTCCACTCTTATGTTGTAAATTTGTCAGTAAAAAAATGAACCTGCAACCCTAGACACCCCACCCTCAACACCAGTAAAGGCAAAAACCCCAGACACATGCTCAGTCTCTCTCTCTCTCTCTCCCTCCCTACCTGCAACCTCACAGTATGGTCTTAAACCTGGCATGTACCCTCCAGAACCCAGAGTAATAAATCTGATTTTTGCAAAGTTCCCTAATAGTTGTTGCTGAGGTACATCTTGCAATTATAATAAGATCTGTAAGAGCCAGTCCAGCCTCAACATTGGCTCTGGTCAGGGAAATGTCTCTGAGGACTCACCGAAAGGTCCCAGGTGAACACCCACAGGCATTCCTAGTGAATAGCATCATTATTAATAGGCTGAGACCAACCCAAAACAATGTCATCCTTGTGTCTTCTGGCTTCATCATAATTACCATATGACTCTAAGTGTGAAAAGACGGCTGCTGCTCCTCCGGTTATCATGCCTGCATTCCAGGTCGACAGAAGAGGGGAAGCACAAGAGGGGCCTCCCCCAGGGACTTCTGCCTGAGCCAGAGTTCTGTAAAGAGCTACCCTAGCTACAAAGGAGCCTGCAAAATTAAATATTCTCATTTGATAGCCTCTAGAGTACAGAGCAGAGCAAGAAAAGGGGAAAAGGGTGTGGAGTGATTATTCCAACACAGATTCAAATCCCACTGCCTCTGGAATTCAGATTCAGAATGTGTTATCTCATGAATTTTGCATTTACAGAACATCCACTTTGAAGAATGCCTTCTCAGCTGGTTTCAGAACCACAGAGCACAGAGAATGATTTGAGTGGCTATTTCTCAATTCTCCCTTGGATGGAATACTACTCACAGCATCCTAGATGCAGAGGAGACCAGGTCTCTTATTACCTGCAATGGAGGGGCCCCATCTCCTGGGATCTCTCAGTCTCATCGGAATAGAAAATCCTTACCTATATGGGACACAGGGCAGACTCTGTGTCTCCTGGGTATAAACAGTGTGCTGGGGGGAAATGGAGAAGAAACAGATGTGTTAACTGACGGAAGGAAGGTTTCCAGAGGTATGGAGATCCAGCTGGGTGTTGAGAGAAGACAACTGTTACTGATCCCCAGTGGGTGGGTGACCCCTTAATGAGTCCTTTGCCCAGAGCTGCAAATGCCAATCAAATGTCAGGTAGAGCAGAACAGAAACTTGATTCATTGATCAAGGAATGGAGAAAGGAGGGTTCATGCTCTAAAAGTACCTTCTCTCCAAGGGGAGGGGAGTGAAGGATTTGAAGGGGTAGGAGGCGGGCTCTAGGAAAGGGGCGGAGATTTCTGGGGGCGGCTAGGGACAGCCAGGGCATGCGCAGTCTTCCAGGCTTCTTTGCACTCGGCACAAATTGTGCCTAGCAGAGGGCAAGTCTCTCTAGCCCACCCCACCCCACCTCCTCCACCCCCTGCGGAGATCTTAGCGTGGTGGTGAAGCAAAGGGAACTTTCGGACACCTCCAGGTCTCATCTGTGCATCTGTGGTCAAGTCAGAGCCGGTTCAGGGCATAAACCACTGCATATCTCTTGAAGCACGGCTGTAAAACATCTTCGACAAATACCGGCCGGATCCTTTAAGTCTCAGGGGCGGGTATGGGTGACACACCCTCAACAGGTACCAGGAAAATGCAGGCACGCAGATGGATGGGACGCGTACTTGGAGGTGCAGGGCACCGGTGGGTGGGGTAAGATAAGGTTAAAAAGTAGATAGGAGTTACTTAGGGCAGACTTTGAATGCCAGAGGTAGGATTTTAGGTTAGGATATCAAGAGGACAGCACACATGGATCAGAGTAGTGAGGCCAGACAGAGACAAAGTTAGGAGGCTGTCTCAGTAGGGCAAAGAAACGTAGTGTCAGTGGGAACAAGGGAAAACAGGACAGCAGTGGAGAGGAAGAGGCCAGATCTGGAGCTGAGGTTCTCAACCTGGGCTGCATATCAGAGTCAGGAGGACTTTCAAAGTATAGATGCCCACGTTACACCTGCAGACCAACTGAACCAGAACTTCAGGGGTGAGAGCCAGGTATCCGTGCTTTAAAGCTCTCCAGGTGATTGCAGTGTTTGCTAAGGATGAGAACCCCTCTTCCAGAGCTGAGGCAAGGGGCAAGCCACAGAGCTTGGTGACTCGTTGGGTGGGGGAGGGAGAGGGAGGAGCTGAAAATGCACCTAGGGGTCAATTCCGTGAACGTTGACAAGGTGATGCCCTCAGACAAGGTCCTGAGGAAGGAGACAAGGGAGTGCAGGTCAGGATGGAGGGCCAGGTGGAGATGGATGCTGGGAAAAAGGCTGAGAAGTCCATCTCCTATCGGTCTGGTCTCCAGAAAGGATTGGCAACAGAGACCCTGCAGGGCAGGGAAGGCCAGAATACATCCCTTCCATCCTCCGTCCTGCAGGACCCGTTGATTTTGCACTTTAAGGAGGAGAAGACCCTCTCTGAAATATTTTCTTGGTGGCTCAGGTCTAAATAGATACCACTGTTTTGCACTGGAATTTTTTAAATGGAATTTGGTGCCAGAACAATGGCAAACCCAGTCCTGGATTCCTCCTCTGACCCAAGGCCCAACTAACAGAGTAGTGCACACATTCCTGGAGGGTTAGACTTGGCTCTGACTTTCCTAGTTTATCTGAATCATTTTGGAAATATGTACATATTTTGGCTTTTACGATCTCTGTACACCGTGAGGCACACGGGATCTTAGTTCCCTGACCGGGGATTGAACCCATGCCCCCTGCAGTGGAAGCACAGCGTCCTAACCACTGGACTGCCAGGGAATTCCCTGCACTTTTTTTTTTTTTTATGTTTAGCAATACACTGAGTTATTTGGAAATCCTTCAAAGGACTTCAATTTTGATTATAAAGCCCAAATTCCAATTACACACCTGTATCAAAGCTCCAAGGAGTCCAGAAAAAGAACTAATTCTATCACTTCCACTCAACTCTGACTCCACCCAACTTTCCTTTGCTTTTCCCTTGGCAAACTTCTGAGCAGTTCATGGGGAGCTTTTCCAAAGCGTCTACTTCCTTTGTTGTATTTTTTCCCTATTAGCATATTGGTATTATTTTAAACTTTTTTATCCATGTCAGTCACGTGTAGAAAATTTCACAAGCTGTAAGTATAGAAATTGATGAATTCTTACAAAGTGATCACACATGTGTAACCACCCAAGTCAGACCAAAAACGAACGTTGTCAGCACCCCAGAGGCCCCTCTCAGACTCCCCAAGTTACTGCTCCAACCTTTCTTCTCAGAGGTTACCACTAGCCAGACTTCCAACACCACTGATTAGTCTTGTCTGTCTGGGGACTTTTCGTAAATGCATTTTATTCTTTTGTGTTTGTGTAATTTTCATGCAAAATCATGTGTGTGAGATTCACCCACACTGTTGCATGTAGAGTTGGTTCATTCATTTTCTTTACCATGTAGGACCCCACTGTGCAAACACGTCACTATTTCCCATCACACCATTTGGATTGTTTGGGGCTAGAATGGATAGTGCTGCCATGAACTTATCTGTGCATGTCTTTCGTGAACATGTCGATTACTGAATCTTAATTGTGTTTCTTGTATTTAGGTTAAAAAGACAATATTTTATTTGCAGACAGAGGGACTGAGGGGAGGAACAAGTCTTGGGGGAATGAAAGTAAGTAAAGGAGGAAAAAGAAAAAGGAAAACCTCAGTTTCCCACGCATTTCGCCTCTTTATTAACCTCACACACTTTATTACTCCTCACACTTGGGAGACAAGAGCCACATTGTGGAGGGACTGAGTGGGAGAGAGTGGGGGACAGCAAGTGAGTAAGCCCGGTGCCGTCCTGTTAACTGAAGGGGTTCGATGCCACGAAGTTGGTTGTTCCTCCAGGTCAGCATGGCACTACGTTTGGGATTTCTGAATTCAGAGTGGCATTACTTTCTGTTCCCTCCAAGTTCTATTTAAAAATCCACATTGCTGATTTTCTTCTCTTCCATTAATAAGAGCTCATCTTGGATGATAAGAAAGCACATCTGGTCTTTGAATCTGAGGATGATGCCCATTAAAAACTATGGAAGAAACAGAGGAACAAAAGAATTGCACTCAAAGAAAATGGGTAGAAGTAGGTTGACTTGCCCTACTTTATTTCAAACTGGTGGGAATTTTCTTTCCTCTGACCACGCCCCTTTAAAAAAAATACAATTTCATATAAAAGTGTCAGTTGGCAGCGGCAGAAACCCAATTCAGGATCATTTATGACAGAAGAGATACACATTTCCTCCAGGTGGAAAGTTGCTCCATGTGCACTTTTGTTTCTTTGCTTATTTTTTTATTTCTCTAGATAAATATTTCTATCTGTAGAATAATATAGAAATAACATACATATCTGTTTCTCTAGGTAAGACTGTGTACGGGACTTGTGTGTCATTGAGGGTGGCCTCAGGATGATAAACTAACTATGGTTGATCACTTTAAAAGTTATACCTTTAGGGTTACAGAGGACCTGCTCTTTTTCTCTCATCCACAAAGGGCTGGGAAGTCTATTGCCTTTGGTGCCAAATGGATCAGAAAGAGAAAACATAGAAGAAGAAAAGAAAATGAAAGGAGAGAAGAGAATCCACTGTGGACGGATGCCTCAGAGGGGTATGCTGCGGGTACTCCCTTAGTTCACAACAAACTCATTTCTCAAGGTGCAGACAAAACCTTTGCAAAGCGCTAGCCTTGGGTTGCATTTTAAATATGCCCAAATCAATCCCAGCAGCTGACCAGTCAAAATACATAATAAATAGATGATAGATAGGAAGATAGATCAATCAGTAGACAATGATATAGGGATAGATATAGATAGATGATAGCTAGCTAGCTAGATAGATAGATAGATAGTAGATGATAGATAGATAGAAGATAGATGATAGATAGATAGAAATAGTAGATGATAGATAGATAGATAGAAGATAGATGATAGATAGATGATAGATAAGTAGGTAGTAGATGATAGATAGATAGATAGATAGATAGATAGGTAGATAGATGATAGATAGATAGATGATAGAAATTATATAGAGAGAGAGAGAGTGAGAGAGAGGAACAAGCCAAATGCAAACCTAGTAAAATTGACACTGCTTCTCTCTCTCTACCCCTCACCGCTGCCATTTATCCAAGATTCCATTCATGCCTGGCCCCCTCCAAAATTATAAAGTTGTTTTACACCCTATCAGTTCCCTATTTAACTACAACTTACGTTAGGTGAGAGCCATTTTTGTGGGTAAAAAATGAACAATCTAATACTAGCAATTTTATATGGTTCTAGCTAATATTTATCTACTGAATGACACAATTCTTTCACACACATTATCTCACTTACTCATCCCAGCATTTACGGAGTAGGACCCCTATGGTTGCAGACTCCTACTCACACCCTTGGGTCATCCCCTCCCCTTGAGTGTGGGCTGAACCTACAGATTTTGCTTCTGACAAATAGAATACAACAGAAGTGACAAGATGTCACTTCAGAGATCAGGTTACAAAAGGCTGCAACTTCTGTCTTGCTCGGACATTCTCTCTGGCTCTTCTCACTCCCTTGCTCCGAGGAAGCCAGCTGCTGTGCTGTGAGCTGCCCTATGGAGAGGCCCACAAGGCAAGGAAGTGAGGACACCCGCAGGCTGGCAGCTCTTGAGGAATTTGTGATGGTCTGTTTTATGTGCCAACCTGGCCAGGCTACAGTACCCAGCTATTAAATTAAACACACATCTTGGTGTTGCTGTGAAGATATTTTGTAGATGTGATCGACATCTAGAATCAGTTGACTTTATGCAAAAGAGATTTTCCTAGATAATCTGGGTCTGATTCAATTAACTGAAAGCCCTTAAAAACAGAACCGACCACAACCAACATTGTCCTCAATGGTGAAAAACTGAAACCATTTCCACTAAGATCAGGAACAAGACAAGGTTGCCCACTCTCACCACTATTATTCAACATAGTTTTGGAAGTGTTAGCCACAGCAATCAGAGAAGACAAAGAAATAAAAGGAATCCAAATCGGAAAAGAAGAAGTAAAGCTGTCACTGTTTGCAGATGACATGATACTATACATAGAGAATCCTAAAGATGCTACCAGAAAACTCCTAGAGCTAATCAATGAATTTGGTAAAGTAGCAGGATACAAAATTAATGCACAGAAATCTCTTGCATTTCTATACACTAATGACGAAAAATCTGGAAGTGAAATTAAGAAAACACTCCCGTTTACCATTGCAACAAAAAGAATAAAATATCTAGGAATAAACCTACCTAAGGAGACAAAAGACCTGTATGCAGAAAATTATAAGACACTGATGAAAGAAATTAAAGATGATACAAATAGACGGAGAGATATACCATGTTCCTGGATTGGAAGAATCAACATTGTGAAAATGACTCTACTACCCAAAGCAATCTACAGATTCAATGCAATCCCTATCAAACTACCAATGGCATTTTTCACAGAACTAGAACAAAAAATTTCACAATTCGTATGGAACCACAAAAGACCCCAAATAGCCAAAGCAATCTTGAGAACAAAAAATGGAGCTGGGGGAATCAGGCTCCCTGACTTCAGACTATATTACAAAGCTACAGTAATCAAGACAGTTTGGTACTGGCACGAAAACAGAAATATAGATCAATGGAACAGGATAGAAAGCCCAGAGATAAACCCATGCACATATGGTCACCTTATATTTGATAAAGGAGGCAAGCATATACAGTGGAGAAAAGACAGCCTCTTCAATAAGTGGTGCTGGGAAAATTGGACAGATACATGTAAAAGTATGAAATTAGAACACTCCCTGACACCATACACAAAAATAAACTCAAAATGGATTAAAGACCTAAGTGTAAGGGCAGACAATATCAAACTCTTAGAGGAAAACATAGGCAGAACACTCTATGACATACATCACAGCAAGATTCTTTTTGACCCAGCTCCTAGAGAAATGGAAATAAGAACACAAATAAACAAATGGGACCTAATGAAACTTAAAAGCTTTTGCACAGCAAAGGAAACCATAAACAAGACCAAAAGACAACCCTCAGAATGGGAGAAAATATTTGCAAATGAAGCAACTGACAAAGGATTAATCTCCAAGATTTACAAGCAGCTCACGCAGCTCAATAACAAAAAAACGAACAACCCAATCCAAAAATGGACAGAAGACCTAAATAGACATTTCTCCAAAGAAGATATACAGATTGCCAACAAACACATGAAAGAATGCTCAACATCATTAATCATTAGAGAAATGCAAATCAAAACTACAATGAGATATCATCTCACACCGGTCAGAATGGCCATCATCAAAAAATCTAGAAACAATAAATGCTGGAGAGGGTGTGGAGGAAAGGGAACACTCTTGCACTGTTGGTGGGAATGTAAATTGATACAGCCCCTATGGAGGACAGTGTGGAGGTTCCTTAAAAAACTACAAATAGAACTACCATATGACCCAGCAATCCCACTACTGGGCATATACCATGAGAAAACCATAATTCAAAAAGAGTCATGTACCAAAATGTTCATTGCAGCTCTATTTACAATAGCGAGGACATGGAAACAACCTAAATGTCCATCGACAGATGAACGGATAAAGAAGATGTGGCACATATATACAATGGAATATTACTCAGCCATAAAAAGAAATGAAATGGAGGTATTTGTAATGAGGTGGATGGAGTTAGAGTCTGTCATACAGAGTGAAGTAAGTCAGAAAGAGAAAAACAAACACAGTATGCTAACACATATATATGGAATCTAAGGAAAAAAAAAAAAAGCCATGAAGAACCTAGTGGCAAGAGGGGAATAAAGACACAGACCTAGTAGAGAATGGACTTGAGGATATGGGGAGGGGGAGGGGTGAGATGTGACAGGGTGAGAGAGTGTCATGGACATATATACACTACCAAATGTAAAATAGATAGCTAGTGGGAAGCAGCCGCATAGCACAGGGAGATCAGCTCGGTGCTTTGTGACCACCTAGAGGGGTGGGATAGGGGGGGTGGGATAGGGAGGGTGGGAGGGAGGGAGATGCAAGAGGGAAGAGATGTGGGAACATATGTATATGTGTAACTGATTCACTTTTTTATAAAGCAGAAACTGACACACCATTGTAAAGCAATTATACTTCAATAAAGATGTTTAAAAAAAAAAAAAAAACAGAACCGAGGTTTCCCTGAGGATGTGGATTATAGCATCAGCTTCTGCCCAAAAGATTTCACCTGCCTTCCTCACAGCCTGCCGTACGGAGTTCAGACTAACCTAGTCAGACCCCACAATTACATAAGCCAGGTCCTTGCAATATATAGATCTAGATAGAGAGAGATGTGGTTGCAGGTGTGGATGCAGGTGTGGGTTTGGATGCAGGTGTGGACGTGAACATGGACTTGGACAAGGACATAGGCGTAGACACATCCTACTGGTTCTGTTTCCCTCTGATGGAGCTTTAACTTATACAGACATGAATCCAGCCCACAGCCACTGAGTGAGCTTGGGCATGGATCCACCCCCAATCAAGCCCTCAGATGAGACACAAGCCACCACCTTGACTGCAGCCTTATGAGAGACCCTGAGCCAGAGACACTCAGCTTAGCTGTATCTGGACTCTTAGAGAAACTGTGAGATAATAAATGTTGGTTATACTGTGTTCCCAAGGGCACCTAGCTAAGAGGCCAGGAAGAAGGGGCAGTTTTCTATTTTATGCAAAGGTAGTCTTATGGGATGGCAATAGCCCTGAGCTGAGGATAAGGAAAGGGTGGTTATCTTCTTCTTACTAATGAAAAATAAATTTCATGGAGACCTAGTCTCAGAGAGATTAAGCATCTTGCCCAAAGTCGAGAGCTAGAACTAAACTAAAAACAGGAGTCAAGTTCCAGTCTAGAGTTTTCTAGCAAGCCATTTGCCACCTGGATTGCTAGTCCTATATCCTTACTCTGCCCCCATGGTGCCTACAACAGCCTCCTTGCTTTCTGACACAACAGGGTGAAAATCTTGCCCATTTTCTGCTTCAGACCACGAGTCAGTCTTTTTTTTTTTCCCCAAAAAAAGTCTGATTCCTTTCACAGGGAAGTTGTAATAGAAACCACAATCAGGATGTCATTGCTTCTTGGCCCTTTTGATGGACAGAACTAGGTAATACTTTTTAAGAGAAAAAAAAAATCATAAGACCGTTCTGATATATCCCATTCAAATTTAATATTAGAAGGTTTTGATTTAACTTCCTTGATTTTATGCTTGTATCTCTTTTATACTAGAAATCTTAATTTCTAATGACAGTCCAATAATTATGTATTTGTTTCACGTTAATAACTTATAATAGTCTCATATTAACAATATTAATATTACTACTAACAAGAAGAGTACTGAATGGAGTTTAAGAATTATTTGATCTGCTATCGATCCTTAGAAGAATTTTCCTAGAAATATGGATTCAAAGTATTGTGTTGAAAGTCACACCAAGGAAGTATTTTTTTCTGTGTGGTTCTTCTTCACCTTGATAGGGGTAGGGTCAATTGTTTTCAGTTTTTAGGAATTGCTTTTTATCTTACTTTTATTTCTTTTGTTAAACTATGTAAAACATGTGCATGGTTCCAAAATAAAACCATATACTAAATATATTCATGGAAACCTTCTACCTCGTCTCCTACACCCCTATCTTTGGATGACCACCACTATTAGTTTTGTGTATTCTTCTAGTCTTTCTTTTTGAAAACACAAGTAAATATGTATATCTACACAAGGAGTAGCATACCATAAACATCATTCTACACCTTGTGTTTCTCACCTGATGCCAAAAACTCGTCCTCTGTGCACCAGTGCTAAAGCAAATCTCAGAGACAGAGTTTTGGGTGAAGTAGAAAAGAATGGCTTTATTGCTTTGCCAGGCAAAGGGGGACAGAGTGGGCTCATGTCTCGCAAAACTGTGTGTCCCAACCTGGGAGGATTTGGTGAGGAGTCTTATAGCAGCTGTTCAAGGGCAGAGCTGCTGATAAGGATCAGGGTGTGGGCAGGGTGTGCACTCCTTTAATCTGGCCTCAGGTGGTCTCCTGATGAGCTTCTCAAGGTTATCAAACTGTGACCTTCTCTGGAATGAATAATATTAACATCTTCCATTTGTTGGGGGTTTCAGTTCTGCAGAAGAGCTCAAAGATATTGTTGTGTGTATCCCTTGAGGTAGAACCAGGACCCTGCCCCAAGGCTGCACTATTGTTTCTTGACTGCTCCGCCCTTGTCTCTGCATCCCCTTCCTCCCCTGATTAGTGACTGTTTGAATCTGCCCTTCAGGACTCAGGGAAGGTCATGGAGGCTGGAGTCTATTCCCTACAAACAAGAAATGGGGGACACAGAAAGGCTTCCATGCCCAGGAGCCCCACAGGCTCCTGTGTGGTTTCACACCTAACAATATATCCTAGAGAACAACCCATATCTGTATAGAGAAATCTTCTCCATTCTTTTTCATGTCCTCAGAGTGATTTTTTATGTGGATGTACCCTGCTTTATGCAAGAGAGCCTTTTGAGGAACATCTACTGTAATTCATCACTGATTCTCATCAGATAGGTCCAGGACAAATGAAGAGGAACTTCTCTCTCCACCCACCTCTCAGCACAGAGAATGAAACTAAGCTTTAGCCAAGATGCCAAGTCTCTTGTTCATAACCAGTGAATCGTTGACCTCCCCTCCACACACACTTTTACACAAATTGATTAAGAGAGAAACGTCACTGCCCCACTGCCTTGTCTTTGGTGCATGCCATTACTCCCTCCATGCAGGGTTCCTCTCCTCCCGCACTGCTGAAAGACCTCTTGCCAAGTGCCCAAGATGCCCCTGCTGCTTGATCTAGTTGACCAGACTCAGGTCATCTTCTCCATGAACTTCAGCCACATTTGCTCACTAGCCACATTCTCACTCCTTCGGCTCCCTCTCCTTGGCTTTTGGCACAAGACTCTGGTCTCCTCCCACCCCTCTGGATGTTCCTCTTTTCTTTCTTTCTTGCTCTGCCTGTTCCTCTGGGTTCTTAAACACACCCTCTTCTTATCTAACGACTGTTCTTGGTGATTTTCATTCATTCTTACTGCTTCTATTATGTTCTAGATTCCTAGATTTAGGTCTCCAGCCCAGATGTTTCTCCTGGGCTCTCAGACCTATACAATCAACTACCTCTCAGACAGCTCCACTTGGATGAGCCCATCCATTACAAACTCTCTCTGTCCAAAGTGATGAAATAAAATTTATCTGTTAAATCAGGACAAGAAAAAATTAAACATAAAATTATCTCTGTGTGTCTGTTTGGGCCTCCTCCCTCCCTAATGTGCAGTGGGCATCGACATTACACGTTAACCAGAGCTGCTCAAAGACAGGAGTGCCTGCTCGACAGTAAAGATCCATTTTTTTTCTTTCTTCTGACGTCAGCAATGTAACTTCTTAAACAGTAGCATTCTTTCCCAGCTCTGTAGGGGGTGATGATGACTTGTTGCTCGCTTTGTACATGCTTACCTGAACTATGAATCCTTGGGGAACTTTATGTAAAATATCAGTACATCATTTTGATGTACGATCCTTTGTCTCAAAAATGTAGACGACTATGCCTTCGATTTCTGTCAGGCAGAACGGTTCTCAGAGCTTCCTGAGAATCTGCTTCCTGGGTTACCATCCTCAGTGTGGCTCTAATAAAACTCCCTCTTTTTCTTCTTGATAGTTACTTGAATTTTCATCAACAAAACCTACATTCAATATCTTCTCTCCCAAATGCCAGTCCTCCTTCTGTGTTTTCTATCCCAGGAAATGGAACCACTCTCTACCCAATTACCAGGCCTGAAACGCTTGGTATCATCCTATTCTCTCCTTCTCTTATTCCCTAATTAATCACCAAGTCTGTGCATCTCACTCCTTAAATATTTCCCTGCAATTATCCCCTTGGCTTGGGTCATTTCCTCTTGCACAGATTACTATCATGGAATTCCTTGCTTCCAGTTTTACCTGCCTTTAACCCAACCTATACAGAAAAGCCAAAGCAAGATTTTGTGTGTTTATACAAGTTTTTATAGAAGCTTTTTAAAATTCACAGCCTAGAGTTTACGTATTTGGCCCTTAGTTCTTCCATGTGATATTTTTAAATAAATCTATTTATTTATTTATTTATTTTTGGCTGCATTGGGTCTTCGTTGCTGTGCGCAGGCTTTCTCTAGTTGTGTCGAGCAGGGGCTACTTTTCATTGCAGTGTGGAGGCTTCTCACTGTGGTGGCTTCTCTTTGTTGTGGAGCACAGGCTCTAGGCATGCGGGCTTCAGTAGTTGTGGCACGTGGGCTTCAGTAGTTGCGGCACACAGGCTCAGTAGTTGTGGTGCACGGGCTCAGCTGCTCCGTGGCATGTGGGATCTTCCCAGACCCGGGCTCAAACCCGTGTCCCCTGCATTGGCAGGCGGATTCTTAACCATTGTGCCACCAGGGAAAGTCCCCTATATGATTTTTAAGGTCAGTTTGTTGACTTCTATAAAAAGCCTTGTTAGGATTTTTGCTGGAATTGCATTGAATGTACAGATGAATTTTAAAAGAAGTGACATCCTACAGCACTGGATTTTTCCAAACATGAATATGATATGTCTCTCCATTTATTTAATTCTTATTTTGTTCTTCAATGAAGATATATAATTTTCCTCATAAATTTCTTTCACATTTTGGTTAAATTAGTCTTAAATAGCTTATAGTTTTTGTTGCTGTTACTAAAGAAATTTTTGAAATTATTATCTTTGAAAACCTTTTTATTTTGAAATAATTATATATTCACAAGAAGTTGCAAAAATAACACAGAGAAATAGTAGTATTCCTTTTTAAGTGGTTGTTGTTAGTATGCTATTTACTTATGTATATTGATCTTACATCCAGCAACCGTGATGAGTTATCTATGATTTTACTAGTTTCTGAATATTATCTTCAGGTGTTCAGTCATATCATCTGCAAGAAGTAAACATTTTTTTCCATTCCAGTCCTCACATCTCTTTTTCTCTTGCTTTATTTTGCTTTCTAGATTCTTCAATATAGCACTGAATAGAAACAGGGAAAGCACACTTCCTTGTCTTGTTTCTTGCTTTAAAGCAGCGTTTCTCAATCTCAGCACTACTGACTTCATAAGAGGTGTAGCAGCATCCCTGGCCTCTACTACTAGATGCTGGATGCCATGGCACAGAGCCCTCACCCCCATCCACAGCATCCCCCCCCTGCAGATTGTGACAACTGAGAAGATCTCCAGACATTGCCAAATGTCCCCTGAGGGGCAATATTGCCTCTGTTCCAGTCGAGAAACACCACTTTAAAAGGTGTTTTCACATTTCACCATTAGGTTTGATTTTCGCTGTAACCTTTCTGTATATACCAATTAGGGTTTAGGGTTACGCACCGCAGAAACCGATTCAGGCTAAACTTATCAAAAAAGGGACAACAAAAAAGAGATGGCAGGTTTCTAACAGAATCAATGAGAAGGCTGAAAAAAGCAGGCTTAGAGAATAGACATGAACCAAGGAGGCTATGCAGGAACCCAGGGCCCAGGGAAATTTCCAGAAACAGCCTGGTGAGGGTACTGGCGGGATGCTTCTGCTCTTGCCACCAGGGACAGTCCCAAACCAGAGCTGCTTCTTTGTGAAACCCATTCCTTATCAAGGTCACTGGTAGAGCATCCAATCAGCTAGGCTTAAATCACAGAGCAGCTGGGGGCGAGCAGGGACAGGATCGGACTTTGGGGCCTCCAGAATGGTAGATGGGGCTGGGCTCTCACTGGCACTCACAGAAAAGTGTATTTCCCAAATGTAGGAAGGAGATTCAGATGCTGAGCAGAATAAAAATATGCACGAATATTGAGATGCAAAATATAATCGATATGGACTACAATTGCGTTTATCAGGTTCAGGAAATACTTTCAAAGCCTAATTTCCTTTTTTTTTGGCTTGAGGATTAGTTTGATTTGTCAGCTGAGCTAGGCTAGAGTCCCCAGTTATCCAATCAAACACTAATCAAGGTGTTGCAGTGGCGGTATTTTGTAAATGTGGTTAGGAAAGCAGGCTACTCCCCACTGAAGTAATCTCCAGTGGGATGAGGGTGGGCCTTGTCCAATCAGTTGAAGGCCTTAAGAGTCTACTGAAGCTTCCTAGGGAAGAAGAAATTCTGCCTCAGGATTGCAACATCAGCTCTTGCATGAAAGTCTCCAGCCTGCTGACCTGTCCTACAGATTTCAGATTTGCCAGCCCCTCAGTTACCTAAGCCAATTGCTTGCAATAAATGTGTGTGTGTGTGTGTGTGTGTGTGTATGTATGTATTCTGTTAATATATAGATTTGAGTAGAAGTATATGCTTTTTCTGTTTCTCTGGAGAACGCTGACTGATAACAAACGTGTTTCATTTTATTAAATGTTTTATCTGCATTTAATAAGAGAATCTTTTTTTTTCCCCTTGGGGCAGAGACACCTAGTTTTCCCCTATTATCTGTTCTCTTTTTCTTCCATAGTAGTAAAATTTCAGGGGACACATGGCCACTCAATACTTTCCTCAAATCCCTTGAAGCTAGATGTGTCCATGCGACTAAGTTCTGGTTGCTGAGTTGTGATTTGAAGTATGTGCAATTGCCATGTCTTTGTCTTGCTCTTGCCCTTGAAGTTATCCGGGAAGAGCTGGGGATGGATAGGAAGGCACACCTGTTTCTTCCATTTCTTCCTTCCTACTGCCTGGGATGTATCATGAAGGCAGCTGGAGCAGCCATCTGGACCAGAAGATGGAAGCCATGTGTTGAAGGGGGCAAGGCAATGACTGAGTGTAAGTCACTATTGACCATGAGTCACCACACCAGCTTTAGACCATCTGTGCAGAGTTTTGTGTAAGACACAAAATTCTGTCTTGTTAAAATTGCTGTTATTTTAGATCTCTCTGTTCCAGGAGCCAAACCTACACCCTAATACATCCTGTTAATGTAAATTACACCAACAGACTTTCTAATCTTAAACAATATTGTCATATTTTTTAATGTACTACAACATTCCATTTGGTAGTGGATTATTTTTGGTTTTTACATCTATTTTCTTTTTAACTTGGCTTGAATATGAGTTTTCTATCGTTGTGTAGCAAATTGCCTCATACTATTTATTCTCTCACAGCTCTGCAGGCGGGAAGTCTGGATGTGCTGGAGAGGGCTCCACTAAGGACCTCACACTGTCACAAAGTGTCAGCCAGGCTGGATCCTTATTTGAAAGTTTGGGGGAAGAATCCACTTCCAAGTTCATCCAGGTTGTTGGCACATTCTCTTCCTCGAATCTGTAGGACTGAAGTCCCACTTCTGTGCTGGCTGTCAGCTGAAGATGTGCACATTCCCTGACAATGGCCACCCCCATCCTTAAGCCAGCAACAGCACGTTGCAGTCTCAATTTTGGCATCACTCTGACTTCTTTCTGCCACTAGCCAGCAAAAACACTCTGCTTTTAAAGGGCTCATGTGATTAGAATAGACTCACCCAGATAATCTCCCTTTTCATTAACTCAAAGCCAACTGATTGGTAACCTTACTTACATCTGCAAAATCCCTTTTTCCATGTAATGTAATGTAATCATGGCTGTGATGTCTCATCATATTCACATATTGAGAATCAGGGTGGGAGATCTCAGGGGACCCTTTTAGAATTATGTCCCACCACATGCTGTGAAGCCATTCATTATCTGGTTCCAAATTATCTAGTCTTGTCTCGTCAGCTCAGGCTGCCGTAACAAATACCATAGACTGGGTGGCTTAAAGAACAGAAATTTATTTCTCACAGTTCTGGAGGCTCAAAGTCTAAGATCAAGGCACCAGCAGACTCGGTTCCTGGTGAGACATCTTTTCCTGGTTTTCAGACGAATGCCTTCTTGGCCTTCTTGCTGTATCCTCACACAGAGGAGAGAGAGATTCTCTCTCTCATGTCTCTTCTTATAAGGGCACTAATCCCATCATGAGGACTCCATCTTCACAGTCTAATCTCTTCCCAAGGATCCCACCTCCGAATACCATCACATTGGGGATTAGGGCTTCCACATGTGAATTTGAGGGGGACACAGACATTGAGTCCATAGCACGTCTTATCCCTTGGTCCTACCCCTATGGACTTGGCTTCTGCTGTACTGAACAATATTTCCTTCCCCAACTCACCATGCACCTGCTCACATCCAGCCTTCCCACACACTACTTTCTGTCCCTGAAGCCCTCCTGCTCCTCCCATGAGGCTGAGTCTTACACAGGTCTCAGGTTAGAGTTCACTTTTTCTGGAGAGCTTTCCTGGTCCCTCAAGAATACGTTAGATCCCTCTCTGCGTGCACCCATCACACCCAGCATGAAACTTACCAACACAGCCCTTATCACACTACACTGCGAATGCCTGTCAACAAACCATTTCCTTTAATAGAAAATGAATTCCATGAGGGCAGGAACCCCGGCCCACAGGAAGTGTTCAAGAAAAATTTGATGAATGAATGCATAGCAATTGGCTGTCAGTAAACTGTTGGAAAGCTAAGCACGTAATTGCTTTAAGATGTATACCTCTGGCTCTAAATTTGAATTCTAGGCTTTACTGCCATGCAGTTGGAGTTAGAACTCCAAGGCCAATTCCTAGATGTGCACCTTTGCTATGGACTAAAGGTTTTTGCCCCCCTCCCTCCTCATGATGGGATTAAGAGACACTAGAGAGATGAGCTCTCTCGCTCTCCACCAAATAAGGAAAAAGAGGAAACACACCTCACCAGAAACCAAACTGCTGGCACCTTGATCTCAGACTTCTAGCCGCCAGAATTGTGAGAAATAAGTTTCTGTTCTTTAAGCCACGCTGTCTGTGGTATTTTTATTACAGAAGGCAGAGCTGACTCAGACAGACTTGGGCAAATTATTTAAACTTTCTGAGTCTCTGAGTCAGATGGTTTTAACTTTGAGATCTTTGCTTACACTTTGCAAGATCAAATGCAGAATGGTGTATGTGTGTGTATATATATATATGTATATATATATATATATATATATATATATATATATACACATATATATATAAAATATCTTAAGTGCTATGATTTAATGTAGCATTCAAAATCCAAAAAGAGCTAAAATTACAGAGAAATGAATAAATGACCTTGTTTCTGGTGTTTTCTCCTGTAGATAAGTAGGATCTAACTTAGTTTCATCGTCTCTGCAATAAGGAGGTTGGACCCGTGGGTCTCCAAGGCCCCTCTCCTGTCTGATACTCTGGGCTTCTTACCTGAGATGAGCAGGCATCACTAAAAGCATTACTGTTAAGAGCACTAATTAAAAGATAGCCTTAATATAGACGTAATCAGGTTCTCACGACTGAACAGGAATCTAACTGTTGAGTTCCAATCTTCATCTCTACTGATGAAGGACAGTGTCCCCCAGAAACCTTCAGGGCCACAGTGCTGTTCAAACAATGAGAGGATAAACAGAAGCATCGGTCAGCCCAGAGTCAGGATTGGCTGCAGGTGCGTGATGGGAAGAATATTTTGTCATGGTTCATAGACATTGGCCATATGGCACAAACATGCAGAGCAGAACCACCTAGAACTCTAAAGACAGTACCGGGTCTGTTACCTTTGTGGTTTGCTACCTAAGTGACTCTTTTCTAGAGCTACCTTATAGCTCTGCGTCATGGGATAGTACACCTGAATAAGGATTTCATCACAGTCATAGGACATTCCGGAGTTCAGTCGCTATTCCGTGTGGTCAGAGGAACTCATCAGGCCAACGTGAAGGGAATTGTTGATGTCACAGTTTATTTCTCGTTTGGCTTCTTAATCACCTAACACAGGTCACTTTGTCTGTTGGAAGGTGGGGATAATTCTAGTGGCTATTCAAATAGGAATTAAATGAAATAATGTACATAAATCAATTGCTAATACCTAGTAAATGCTTATTGTTAGCTGACCATTTAACCTATTTAGGACTAGTGGACTCGTGGGCAGAAAAGGTAGACAGCTACTTAAGAAGTATGTTTCAAGAAACACAAGAAAGGGACTTCCCTGGCTGTCCAGTGGGTAAGACTCTGCGCTCTCAATGCAGGTGGCCCAGGTTTGATCCCTGGTTGGGGAACTAGATCCTGCATGGATATGCCACAACTAAGAGTTTGTATGCCGCAACTAAGAAGCCCACATGCCGCAACTAAAGATCCTGCATGCCACAACTAAGACCTGGTGCAGCCTAAATAAATAAATAAATAAATAAACTTTTTTTTGAAAAAAGGGTATGAGAAAGAGAGAATCTCCTCCCAGAGACAGACACACACCCGCCACTCTGTCATGTCTCCATTACAACTTTATTCCTCTTGTTTCGGCACATTGCCTAACAATCTTCGTGGTAAACCACCTCTATTATTTGGTCTTGGTAGCATTCTTGCCTTAGGACAGAGTATCCCTGGCTGTAATCCATGTGGTTCTGCTGAGACTGTATCAGTCACTACCTATGACCCCTCAAGGCCGCAGGGCCCTGAGAATGAGCCACAACTCAGGCGTGGCCCATCAGAGCTCCTCCCCCGGCCCCCAACCCCACCATTGGCAACATGGATTGACCCAAGGCATGGGCCTGTGACACAAGCAGACCAGTCAGAGAGCTTTGAAGGAATGGAACCACAAAAGCTGGGAAAGATGCTCTCTCCTTCTGCAGACTGCAGCCCCCATGGTCCATGGCCTCTGTCATTGGCAGAGAACTTGATTCAATAGGAGAAAATAAGGTTATCTGCTCTTTGGAGGTAGGGTCTTTAAGATAAAATGAGGTCATTAGGGTGGGCCCTAATCCAATATGACAGGTGTCCTAATAAGAGAATAGGACACAAAGGAGAGACCACGTAAGGACACAGGGAGAAGACAGTTGTCTACAAGCCAAGAGACCTCAGAAGGAACCAACCCTACCAACACCTTGATCTAGGTCTTTCAGCCTCCAGAACTGAAAGCAAATGCATTTCTGTAGTTTAAGCCTCCTGGTCTGTGGTATTTTGTTACGGCAGCTGGAGCATACTAATACACATGGAAAGAGGTCATTTGACTCCAAGCGAGAGTCAATGGCGAGGAAGAGAAGAGGTCTGAAGTTTCAGCCCTGGAGTTCTCCAAATGCTGGCTGGCAAGGCTGGGGAGTGAACGTGGAATCAGCAAAGGAGACCAGGAAGGAGAGGCCAAGAGGTGAGGTGAGAGGAAATACAGCAGAGCATGTGGTCTTGGAAGACAGGGGAGGGAAACCCAAGGGAGCAGGGAGGGAGTGCAAGGGAGCAGGGTGGGCTCAGCCGTGTCAGATGGTGCCAAGGGCTCCAGCAAGACATCGGTGTTGGTCAGGTGGACGGCTCCGGTGCGTCTAACAGAACTGTCAGTGCAGTGGCCAGGTGAGGAGAAAACGGGAGCTGAGGATGGGTGGCAGGATGGCTGTTCTTTGGAGACGTTATAATCTTAAAACAAAATAGAGGAAGGGGACAGTACTGGAAAAGGAGGGAAGTCTACAGGGCTGTCTTTGAGTGGAAAGTGAGAGCAGGTTTGTGTGTCATGGGAATGTTCTAGAAGGGAGGGGTGACTGGAGCTGCAGATGGGGGAAAGAGACAATAGTGGGAGTGGAGTCTGTGAGGGGAATGGTAAGTGAGGCAGGTCAGGCCTTTTAGGGGACCAGGGACAGCCCCACCTCGTCACTGGAGGGAGGGAATGGCCTGGCTGCAAGCTCACCCATACTTTTGAACCCAAGCAGGGCCCTGTGGGGCTCCTCGGCATGGAAGCCTTTCCATTTCCCCCATTTCTTGTTTGTAGGGAATAGACTCCAGCTTCCATGACCTTCCCTGAGTCCCAAAGGGCAGATTCAAACAGTTGCTAATCAGGGAAGGGAGGGGATGCAGAGACAAGGGAGGAGCAGCCAAGAAACAATAGTGCAGCCTTAGGGTAGGGTCCTGGTTCCCCCTCAAGGGATACACATAACAGTATCTTTGAGCTCTTCTGCAAAACTAAAACCCCCAACTAATGGAAGATGTCAGCATTCTTCATTCCAGATTAAAGGAACCAGAGAAGCTCTTCATGAAGCCCACCTGAGGCCAGATTAAAGGAGTGGAGGCCCTGCACACACCCTGATCCGTAGCAGCACCCCTGTCCTTGAACCATTGCTATAAAACTCCTCACCAAATACTCCCAGGTTAGGACACACGGTTTTTCAGGGCACAAGCCCACTGTGTCCCCCTTTGCCTGGCAAAGCAATAAAGGTATTCTTTTCTACTTCACCCAAAACTCTCCAAGATTCGATTCGGCACCAGTGCACAGAGGCCAAGTTTTCAGCATCACTTTGAAGACGTCCCCTTCTCTGCCCATCTCCAGGCATCCACACCCCCTGACACACAGCCCTGCACCCCCTGCCTGATCCCTCCAACTTCTTTTTTTAATTAATTAATTTATTTATTTATGGCTGTGTTGAGTCTTCGTTTCTGTGCGAGGGCTTTGTCTAGTTGCGGCAAGCGGGGGCCACTCTTCATCGCAGTGCGCGGGCCTCTCACTATCACGGCCTCTCTTGTTGCAGAGCACAAGCTCCAGACGCGCAGGCTCAGTAGTTGTGGTTCATGGGCCCAGTTGCTCTGCGGCATGTGGTATCTTCCCAGACCAGGGCTCGAACCCATGTCCCCTGCATTGGCAGGCGGATTCTCAACCACTGCGCCACCAAGGAAGCCCCCTCCAACTTCTGTTTCGTGTCTCTGATGGGCCGGGGATGCACCTGCAGGAAGCATGGATGGACAGTGGCCTGCAGGTCTGCGGTACCACAGGAATCGTGGCAAATACGTGCTCAAGTCAAAGGAAAACACATCTGTGTCAATCATTTTATTTCCATTTAAATGAACTTTGAAAGATCAAGGACCCAAGCTATACCTCAGAGATGAGTTACCAGGAAGATTCTAAAGGTACAATCATATCAATTCACAAGGCTTGATTTCTTAAACTTAAATGGTAGCGTTTAAAGACTATAAATATACCTGAGAGAAAGAAAATTCCAAAGGATGCCTGCCTCATAACACCCCGGGCTTATGATTCCCAACAGGATACCTCACCTCCTGTCACTCTCCCAGGCACTGCACCCTAAAGACTCTGCAAGAGTTACAGTTCCATTTCTTTGCTTCCAAACTCCAAGCGAAACACGAAATCCCCATCTCTTACAAAGATAAGCGTGTCAAGGTTGTTCAGCATATTTTTCTAAACATATAAAATCAAAGTCGAATTTTTAAAATATTTTCCCCAAACAGAATAAATATAAAAAACATCAATGTCGGGGGGGAAAAGGAAGATTGTCGAGTTTAAATCTTACATTGCTGACTTTTCAGGAAGAACACAAGTTTATCGCATCATTGACAACTGAGAACGAACCAAGTTAAGTGCACTCTGCTATCATAATAATTTAATTTTTATTAAAGATAAATACCACTCTTAATACATCATAAATAAATATATATGCCTACTCCCAAAATATGATGACATAAGAGTCTAGTAAATTCCCCCAAAATACAGGGAGACAACATTTTCAGGTATCATTCAGTAGTATAGAGTTTTATTTTTATTTCTTGTCCTTTAGGACAAGCAAAATTTGACCACAAAGTGTCCTCGGTTGGCATTAAGTAATTTCCAGTCACGCTGGATTTTTCTTGATGTCTTATTTGACCAGGTGGAACATAAATCAATCCCCACCCCCCACCCCCGGCATCTGACATTTTCCAAAGCAGAATTTAACTAAGAGTATCACTACTTCTTTGGTTTGTCTCTGTTTGAGGACTTGAAGACCTTGCATTAACTCCTCCGGAATATGTGTGGCAGGAGCTCTGGGCCAGGCGGGGTAAACGCCACCCTGATAACCAAAACTCTGCCTGCATTGGGCACGGGTTTCTTCAACCAGAGTACAGAGGTAGTGGGACAAAGAGACAAGGCAAAACAATATGACACCAAAAGCTACATTTGGCTATGGAATTCATTTTTCTACTTATACTTAAGGTTGATTATCTCTGATAAGAGAAGAATTGGGTTTTTTTATTTAATTAAAAGCTAATTTTTTGGTCTGTCCCTATTCCATCCGGCAGGCACTAGGACATACCCCCACTTCCTTGTCCCCTGGGCTCACCCAGGCTTCATGGCTCTTTGCCCCACATGGGAGGCGGGGAGCTTCACCACTCGGTGTCCAATCTGAGAGCAAAGGGTTTTTCCTCACAGTCATACTTGAAAAGCAAGAAAATAGAGGAACTCATGCTTCTAAGTTCCCACAAGCTACAAATCCTTCCATCAAATTCAAAACAGAGAATGTAAGCATATTTCACCTCCCAGACACATCCTTGAGAGTTTATCTCTAACACACCTCAGCCCAAGTTCACATACAGATTTCTGGATCATGTAAAACCAAACAGACATAAAAATGAGTAGCAACAACAATCTAGAAAAGAGGTTTCAGGGATGGGTGCTTGAAGGGACCTGCGGTTCACTTTATCTTCTACTCCACCCCACCATTCTGCTTGAACACCTAACCCAACAACTAGTTTATTAAGTATCTCCTCCCCACCAGGCAGCTGCCTGGACAGAGGGAAGAGAAGCCTGGCAGAATTTGACAGTCACTTGGGAAATTGCTAAAATGTCAGTCCTGATATGACAAATGCCAAAAATGAGTTCTTAAAAGAATGAGAAAACAAATACTTCCAAACGGGAGGCGTGGAGAAAAGGTAAACATCCCGTCTATTTTTAAAATGAGGCAGCACAGCAGGTGTTGTGTAAAAGCAGGCTTGTCAATTATTTAATCTCCTGTAGAGCCGTAGACGCTCAGCCTGGAGAGCCCAGGAGAAGCACCCAGACCCGGCCTTTTCCCTTTAGCTGGTGTATCAGGGCTCAGTGCAGCAGACCACTCTAAATAGTAGTGTGGGCGCAGCCCTTGCTTCTAAGAAATACATCCAAATTCAAGAGGCTGTTTGATCTCTTTCACTTTCTTTCACTTTTTCCAAGTATCCTGCCTGAAAGGTGGAGCTCAGGAAAATCTCTGACCAAGGCGACTGCAGACCATTCCTGCAGCCCGGGTTCCCACCACACCAAGCGCGGCACGTGGCACATACTTGCTGTGTAACAGGTGACAAGGGACACCTCTCAGACTCCACACTGTCACGCCCAGGGCTGAGAACACTGGGGACACCTGCTCTTCACATCCCACGTGGGCAAACATCACCTCGCTCTCCTTATCGCCCTTCACAGACTTGGGGAGGGCAGATAACGTACAAAAACCGGCTGCCACTGAGCATGGAGCCTCTATTTAGAGCCTCAGATCACACCTTTACACACACACGCACGCACGCACACACGCACACATGCACGCACGCTGATAGAAGCCAATGCCTGCAGTGTTGAACCCACACTCTTTGGAGGGACGGCTTGTTTTGCAAGGGCTTCGGGTAAAGAGAGGTGAAAAGTGGGCTGGACTGGCCTGGAGGGGTTCGTGTTCTGAAGCCAGACACCTGTTCAAGCCGTCAGACGCAGACTTGAGTGAACTCAAGATGGGGCTGGCCGGGACAGGACAGGTTGGAGGACCCAGCTAAACAGGAGATTCCTGGGACACCATAGATGACAAAGGGCCAAGTCCCAGAAGGTCACATAGGACAGGGAAGGAGCAGAGGTGCTGTCAACACTTGGAGAAGTGGTGGCACGTGGAACAAAGACAAGACGGCAGACCCCTTGCGCGGTTGGGCGGGGCCCGTCCTGAGCTTCCCAGGAGACGCAGGAGGCTTTGCCGGTCCTTATGCACCGCGGGAGGGCTCACCAACCATGCCCTGGTGAAGGGGGAGGCAGTGAAGGCTAAGGGGGGGTGGTCTCTGCCACATCTGAGCCTCCCTGGCAGGTCAGTAAGTCACTCTGAACCTCAGCCCAAAACTAGTGGGTTGTTTATAATAAGAATAGCTACCGTGAGGAATCGAGGACACAGCAGGTATGGAAAAGGTTTATGATGTCTGTCAACAGAGAAGGCACTGAACAAACACTTCTTCTTTCAGTTGTCCAGAGAACAGACACCCCCTTCATCTTCTTGACACTGTGTGTTTACCCAGCTAAGGCTCTGTTTGCAGAACAGATGGCTGGCTGTGAACCTGAGCTTGACTCTCATTCCTGACATCTTGTAAAAAGCACTGAGCATATTTTCCCAAGGGGTGAATAAATAGAAGAATGAATGGCTGACATGAGTTTTCTGATGCTGGTTTCTGATCCTGGAGATGCCGTTAATTGAAGGACTTAGCAAAGTCACTCCATTTTCCTGAGTCCTGGTTCTCTCATCTGGAAAAAGAAGGCTGTTTTTTAAACTGCATATAAGCGCTCAGGCACCTCCGGCTCCATCTGTTTTTTACCTGTTCAGGTTGTCATACTTTCTGAATTAACTGAGTCTAGAAACACTGCGCTCTGCCATGTTGAAGAACGCAGTGGGTATAAGAACTTCTTCAAGAGTGCCAGGGAAGATTAAAAGGAGAGAAAGGAACAAGAGCTGAAACAAAGTCTTAAAGACTCACCCTGAAGATCTCTTGATTTGCCCACGGATCACTATAAAATGCACCCAAATTCACAGCCCAAACACTGACCATCATCAGAAGCACCCAGGTTACTGAGCAATTTACACGCAATGTCTCAACTAACGCAATAACCCTGTGAGGTGGGAACTACTATTGTCCCATTTTTCAGATGAAAATAAATGAGGTAAAGATAAGTAACTTGCTTATGGAGCGAGGGAGCGAAGTAAAATTCAAACCCAGGCAGCCCAACCCCAGAGTAACCACTTTCAAGAGGATCAAAACACTCACATGACAATTAATGCAGTTTGTTTTAAAAGTACATTTCAGCGCTTCATGCCAGCATGTGGGGATCACTGGAGCAGTGCTGGGGTGCCCAGCCGTAGCTGGCATCGCCAGTCTGACTTCTGAAACAGCTCATGGCTCGTGGACAGGAGGACAGAATTCCCCCAGGGCAATCACTCAGCTTCCCTGGGCCTCTGAGTTTCCTAATCAGATCCACTTTTTTTTAAAAAGATTACTCTGTTTGCAGCAATATGGATGGACCTAGAGATTATTATACTAAGTGAAGTAAGTCAGACAGAAAAAAACAAATAGCCTATGATATCGCTTATATGTGGAATCTTAAAAAAATGACACAAATGAACTTATTTATAAAACAGAAATAGACTCACAGACATAGAAGATAAACTTATGGTTGCCAAAGGGGAAAGGTGGGCGAGGAGGGATAAATTAGGAGTTTGGGATTAGCAGATATACACCATTATAAATAAAATAGTTGAACAGCAAGGACCTACTGTATAGCACTGGGAACTATATTCAATATCTTATAATAACCTATAATGGAAAAGAATCTGAAAAGGAATAGATTTATATACATGTATGTATAACTGAATCACTTTGCTGTACACCTGAAACTAACACAACATTGTAAATCAACTATACTTCAATAATTCTTTTTTTAAAATTATTCTGGGTGTAAAGTGGAGGAGAGGTTGGAAGGCAACATGATCAGATCTGAGACCAGTTAAAAACATGTTGCCTGAGACCAGCTGATCCAAGATGGTGTCCTGGGCTGAGGCTGCAACGATGGATGTGGAGAGAAGAGGCCAAATCCATGGGACTCGGCAACCATCAGGCATGGCAGGGCCGCAGCGAGGCACAGGAAAGTCGAAGAACTAAACAGGCAGATGGACAGTGACATTTCCTGCAACCCGAAACACTGGGGGAAGACAGGGCTAGGGGTCGGAAGGGTGAATATGTGGTTTCAGTGTGCCTTTTAGATGCACCGGGGAGGGGTGTCCAGGAGCAGATGCTACTTGGGAGCTCAAGGAAAGGAGATCTGACAGGTTTTGTTTGTTTGGAGTTTTCCTCCCTCCCTTTTTGTAACCCTATGTGGCTACCATGGTGTGTTTTAAGACAAATAGGAATTAGGTACATAGGAAAGAAAGAGGCAGTACAGCACCATGGGTGTAGCATCAGGCTGAGGGTCAGCAACCCTCTGAGTGCTGACTTGAAGCTCAAATTCTGCAAATCTTGGTTTTCACACATAAACTAAAGGGATGGGACCAGAGCTCTAAAACCTCTTGATGTTCGGAAGCACAGCAATTCTACCTTCACCTGAAACTATCTCTTTACCTTTTATTGCAGGTGTCATCATCTTTAGAAATGAGGTCTATTTCGTAACAATTTGGTTTACTGTTGTCCTTCTCCTGAGACTAAAAGTTGCATACGGTTGAGGAAAAGATCCAAAATTTTATAATCATGAAAACAGAAGGAGGTTGTAGATGAGATAAGATTGGCTATGGCAGGGGCCGGGGGTGGGGAGGACTCGGGGGCAGGTGCACGGAATACATTATAAGATTCTGTCTACTTCTCAACGTGGGAGGTTTTCCATTCTCGAAAAAGGGGGATGTGAGGTCAAGAAGCACTGCCATATAGCATTTCTAGGTTTTCAGGTCCCAGTTTTCAGTGAAAACAGGATTTCAGCATCCCATTTACTGATTGATACTGGAACCATACGTTGGACCCATAGTGTTGGCTACATGTTAGAAATCCTTGAGATTAACCAAGATGGCGGAGTAGAAGGACGTGCTCTCACTCCCTCTTGCGAGAGCTCCAGAATCACAACTGGCTGCTGGACAATCATTGACAGGAAGACCCTGGACTTCACCAAGGAGGATACCCCACGTCCAAGGACAGAGGAGAAGCCACAGTGAGATGGTAGGAGGGGTGCAATCAGAGTAAAATCAAATCCCATAACTGCTGGGTGGGTGACTCACAGACTGGCGAACACTTATACCACAGAAGTCCACCCACTGGAGTGAAGGTTCTGAGCCCCACGTCAGGCTTCCCAACCTGGGGGTCCGGCAACGGGAGGAGGAATTCCTAGAGAATCAGACTTTGAAGTCTAGTGGGAATTGATTGCAGGACTGTGACAGGACTGGGGGAAACAGAGACCCCACTCTTGGAGGGCACACACAAAGTAATGTGTGCATCGGGACCCAGGGGAAGGAGCAGTGACCCTGGGGGAGACTGAACCAGACGTACCTGCTGGTGTTGGGGGGTCTCCTGCCGAGGCAAGTGGTGGCTCTGTTTCACCGTGGGGATAAGGACACTGGCAGCAGAGGTCCTGGGAAGTTCTCCTTGGCATGAGCCCTCCCAGAGTCTGCCATTAACCCCACCAAAGAGCACGGGTAGGCTCCAGTGTTGGGTTGCCTCAGGCAAAACAACCAACAGGGAGGGAACCCAGCCCCACCCATCAACAGTCAAGTGGATTAAGGTTTTATTGAGCTCTGACCGCCACAGCAACAGTCAGCTCTACCCACCACCAGAGCCTCCCATCAAGCCTCTTAGATAGCCTCAACCACCAGAGGGCAGACAACAGAAGCAAGAAAAACTACAATCCTGCAGCCTGTGGACCAAAAACCACAGTTACAGAAAGACAGAGAAGATGAAAAGGCAGAGGGCTATGTACCAGATGAAGGAACAAGAAAAAACCCCAGAAAAACAACTAAATGAAGTGGAGATAGGCAACCTTCCAGAAAAAGAATTCAGAATAATGATAGTGAAGATGATCCAGGACCTCGGAATAAGAATGGAGGCAAAGATTGAGAAGATGCAAGAAATGATTAACAAAGACCTAGAAGAATTAAAGAACAAACAAACAGAGATGACCAATACAATAACTGAAATGAAAACTACACTAGAAGGAATCAATAGCAGAATAACTGAGGCAGAAGAACGGATAAGTGACCTGGAAGACAGAATGGTGGAATTCACTGCTGCAGAACAGACTAAAGAAAAAAGAATGAAAAGAAATGAAGACAGCCTAAGAGACCTCTGGGACAACATTAAACGCAACAACATTCGCATTATAGGGGTCCCAGAAGGAGAAGAGAGAGAGAAAGGACCAGAGAAAATATTTGAAGAGATTATAGTCGAAAACTTCCCTAACATGGGAAAGGAAATAGCCACCCAAGTCCAGGAAGCGCAGAGAGTCCCATACAGAATAAACCCAAGGAGAAACACGCCGAGACACATAGTAATCAAAGTGGCAAAAATTAAAGACAAAGAAAAATTACTGAAAGCAGCAAGGGAAAAATGACAAATAACATACAAGGGAACTCCCATAAGGTTAACAGCTGATTTCTCAGCAGAAACTCTGCAGCCAGAAGGGAGTGGCATGATATACTTAAAGTGATGAAAGGGAAGAACCTACAACCAAGATTACTCTACCCGGCAAGGATCTCATTCAGATTCGATGGAGAAACCAAAAGCTTTACAGACAAGCAAAAGCTAAGAGAATTCAGCACCACCAAACCAGCTCTACAACAAATGCTAAAGGAACTTCTCTAAGTGGGAAACACAAGAGAAGAAAAGGACCTACAAAAACAAACCCAAAACAATTAAGAAAATGGTCATAGGAACATACATATCGATAATTACCTTAAACGTGAATGGATTAAATGCCCCAACCAAAAGACATAGACTGGCTGAATGGATACAAAAACAAGACCCATATATATGCTGTCTACAAGAGACCCACTTCAGACTTAGGGACACATACAGACTGAAAGTGAGGGGATGGAAAAAGATATTCCATGCAAATGGAAATCAAAAGAAAGCTGGAGTAGCTATACTCATATCAGATAAAATAGACTTTAAAATAAAGAATGTTACAAGAGACAAGGAAGGACACTACATAATGATCCAGGGATCAATCCAAGAAGAAGATATAACAATTATAAATATATATGCACCCAACATAGGAGCACCTCAATACATAAGGCAACTGCTAACAGCTATAAAAGAGGAAATCGACAGTAACACAATAATAGTGGGGGACTTTAACACCTCACTTACGCCAATGGACAGATCATCCAAAATGAAAATAAATAAGGAAACAGAAGCCTTAAATGACACAATAGACCAGATAGATTTAATTGATATATATAGGACATTCCATCCAAAAACGGCAGATTACACATTCTTCTCAAGTGCGCACGGAACATTCTCCAGGATAGATCACATCTTGGGTCACAAATCAAGCCTCAGTAAATTTAAGAAAATTGAAATCATATCAAGCATCTTTTCTGACCACAACGCTATGAGATTAGAAATGAATTACAGGGAAAAAAACGTAAAAAAGACAAACACATGGAGGCTAAACAATACGTTACTAAATAACCAAGAGATCACTGAAGAAATCAAACAGGAAATAAAAAAATACCTAGAGACAAATGACAATGAAAACACGACGACCCAAAACCTATGGGATGCAGCAAAAGCGGTTCTAAGAGGGAAGTTTATAGCTATACAAGCCTACCTAAAGAAACAAGAAAAATCTCAAGTAAACAATCTAACCGTACACCTAAAGAAACTAGAGAAAGAAGAACAAACAAAACCCAAAGTTAGCAGAAGGAAAGAAATCATAAAGATCAGAGCAGAAATAAATGAAATAGAAACAAAGAAAACAATAGCAAAGATCAATAAAACTAAAAGTTGGTTCTTTGAGAAGATAAACAAAATTGATAAGCCATTAGCCAGACTCATCAAGAAAAAGAGGGAGAGGACTCAAATCAATAAAATCAGAAATGAAAAAGGAGAAGTTACAACAGACACCGCAGAAATACAAAACATCCTAAGAGACTACTACAAGCAACTTTATGCCAATAAAATGGACAACCTGGAAGAAATGGACAAATTCTTAGAAAGGTATAACCTTCCAAGACTGAATCAGGAAGAAACAGAAAATATGAACAGACCAATCACAAGTAATGAAATTGAAACTGTGATTAAAAATCTTCCAACAAACAAAAGTCCAGGACCAGATGGCTTCACAGGTGAATTCTATCAAACATTTAGAGAGGAGCTAACACCCATCCTTCTCAAACTCTTCCAAAAAATTGCAGAAGAAGGAACACTCCCAAACTCATTCTATGAGGCCACCATCACCCTGATACCAAAACCAGACAAAGACACTACAAAAAAAGAAAATTACAGACCAATATCACTGATGAATATAGATGCAAAAATCCTCAACAAAATACTAGCAAACAGAATCCAACAACACATTAAAAGGATCATACACCACGATCAAGTGCGATTTATCCCAGGGATGCAAGGATTCTTCAATATACGCAAATCAATCAATGTGATACACCATATTAACAAATTGAAGAAGAAAAACCATATGATCATCTCAATAGATGCAGAAAAAGCTTTTGACAAAATTCAACACCCATTTCTGATAAGAACTCTCCAGAAAGTGGGCATAGAGGGAACCTACCTCAACATAATAAAGGCCATATATGACAAACCCACAGCAAACATCATTCTCAATGGTGAAAAACTGAAAGCATTTCCTCTAAGATCAGGAACGAGACAAGGATGTCCACTCTCACCACTATTATTCAACATAGTTCTGGAAGTCCTAGCCACGGCAATCAGAGAAGAAAAAGAAATAAAAGGAATACAAATTGGAAAAGAAGAAGTAAAACTGTCACTGTTTGCGGATGACATGATACTATACATAGAGAATCCTAAAACTGCCACCAGAAAACTGCTAGAGCTAATTAATGAATATGGTAAAGTTGCAGGTTACAAAATTAATGCACAGAAATCTCTTGCATTCCTATACACTAATGACGAAAAATCTGAAAGAGAAATTATGGAAACACTCCCATTTACCATTGCAACAAAAAGAATAAAATACCTAGGAATAAACCTACCTAGGGAGACAAAAGACCTGTATGCAGAAAACTATAAGACACTGATGAAAGAAATTAAAGATGATACCAACAGATGGAGAGATATACCATGTTCTTGGATTGGAAGAATCAACATTGTGAAAATGAGTATACTACCCAAAGCAATCTACACATTCAATGCAATCCCTATCAAATTACCAATGACATTTTTTACGGAGCTAGAACAAATTATCTTAAAATTTGTATGGAGACACAAAAGACCCTGAATAGCCAAAGCAGTCTTGAGGCAAAAAAATGGAGCTGGAGGAATCAGACTCCCTGACTTCAGACTATACTACAAAGCTACAGTAATCAAGACAATATGGTACTGGCACAAACACAGAAACATAGATCAATGGAACAAGATAGAAAGCCCAGAGATTAACCCACGCACCTATGGTCAACTAATCTATGACAAAGGAGGCAAAGATATACAATGGAGAAAAGACAGTCTCTTCAATAAGTGGTGCTGGGAAAACTGGACAGCTACATGTAAAAGAATGAAATTAGAATACTCCCTAACACCATACACAAAAATAAACTCAAAATGGATTAGAGACCTAAATATAAGACTGGACACTATAAAACTCTTAGAGGAAAACATAGGAAGAACACTCTTTGACATAAATCACAGCAAGATCTTTTTTGATCCACCTCCTAGAGTAATGGAAATAGAAACAAAAATAAACAAGTGGGACCTAATGAAACTTCAAAGCTTTTGCACAGCAAAGGAAACCATAAACAAGACGAAAAGACAACCCTCAGAATGGGAGAAAATATTTGCAAATGAATCAATGGACAAAGGATTAATCTCCAAAATATATAAACAGCTCATTCAGCTCAATATCAAAGAAACAAACACCCCAATCCAAAAATGGGCAGAAGACCTAAATAGACATTTCTCCAAGGAAGACATACAGACGGCCACGAAGCACATGAAAAGATGCTCAACATCACTAAGTATTAGAGAAATGCAAATCAAAACTACAATGAGGTATCACCTCACTCCTGTTAGAATGGGCATCATCAGAAAATCTACAAACAACAAATGCTGGAGAGGGTGTGGAGAAAAGGGAACCCTCTTGCACTGTTGGTGGGAATGTAAATTGATACAGCCACTATGGAGAACAATATGGAGGTTCCTTAAAAAACTAAAAATAGAATTACCATATGACCCAGCAATCCCACTACTGGGCATATACCCAGAGAAAACCGTAATTCAAAAGGACACATGCACCCGAATGTTCATTGCAGCACTATTTACAATAGCCAGGTCATGGAAGCAACCTAAATGCCCATCAACAGATGAATGGATAAAGAAGTTGTGGTACATATATACAATGGAATATTACTCAGCCATAAAAAGGAACGAAATTGAGTCATTTGTTGAGACGTGGATGGATCTAGAGACTGTCATACAGAGTGAAGTAAGTCAGAAAGAGAAAAACAAATATTGTATATTAATGCATGTATGTGGAACCTAGAAAAATGGTACAGATGAGCCAGTTTGCAGGGCAGAAGCTGAGACACAGATGTAGAGAATGGACATATGGGCACCAAGGGGGGAAAACTGCGGTGAGGTGGGGATGGTGGTGTGCTGAATTGGGCGATTGGGATTGACATGTATACACTGATGTGTATAAAACTGATGCCTAATAAGAACCTGCAGTATAAAAAAACAAACAAAACAACTAATACTAAACTTTCATTGGGTTATTTGTATGGAAATATGTTAATATAAATGTTTCAGACATTACATGAAATTTCTAAAAATCTTATATTTGTATTTGTATGGAAATATGTATGGAAATATGTTAATATAAATGTTTCAGACATTACATGAAATTTCTAAAAATCTTATATTGGTATTTGTATGGAAATGTGTATGGAAATATGTTAATATAAATGTTTCAGATATTACAGGAAACTTCTAAAAATCTTATATGTTCTGGTATAATGTTATAAGTAATAATCCTAGTTATTACTTTAAAATGTATATCTCAGAAATAACTAATTTTCTTGTCAACTGCATTATTATGAACTTTCATCAAATCTTTAACCATGGTCATTTTTAAGTCTTCTGTCATTTACAGACAGTTCTGGGTGTACTCTGATGATTTTGCAAATATGTTCCTATAAAAGGGTTTCATCTTCAAGAAATTCATGGAAAAGACTCTGACAAGTACAGGTTTCTGGTAACTGACTGTACTGCTGAACTGAATGAATAAGCATTTTCAGAACTCTAATGAAAAACTGATGAACTCATAAAAGTGCTAACAAAAGATCAAGATAAAAAAAAAATTAATTACATGGGACTGAGTGAACTGATGAGGATGAGTATAATTTTTGTGACTTTCTGTCTGAATTAAAAAAAAAAATCCCACAAGGACTCAGAGGCAAAGAATATACAAATCAATTTTCACTGCAAAGTAAAGGAGCTGTTACAGTGGAGGATTACTGAACTGAATGTCAATATTATGACATAGTATGAGTGTGTTTCATGTTTGGTAATTGCAATCATTGTTGCTTTTGTTGTGGTCATCCATATACAATGCTTGGTGTCAGTCTATTTATCTCTTGTAAAAATAAAATACAGTGTGTGTGTGTGGAAAAAAAAAATGCCACTATTTCAAAATCAAAAAAAAAAAAAAAAGAAATCCTTCACATTTTAGTCAAGGTTCATCACTTCCCCTCTAAAACCACCTTCCACAAAGGTCATCTCACGTCCAGTCGACAAATATTTCTTGAGCATCTACTATGTACCAGGAACTGTGCTAAGAATTTGAGGTACATCAGTGAAAAAAACAAAGACCCATTCCTGCACAAAGCTTTTGCTCAAGTGGGGTGAACTATAAATAATAAACAAAATAGACACATGATAATAAATAGATATTGTATACTCTGTTAGAAATTGATAAGTGCAATGGAAACAATATAACAAGGCAAGGGGACAGGGGGTGGGTTGAGTTGCAATTCCAAAGAAAGTAATCAGGATGAGGCTCATTAAGAAGGGGGTACATGGCCAAAGACATGAAGGAAGCAAAGGAATGGGCCACGAGACTGTCTAAGGAAAGGGTGAGCCTGGCAGAGGGAACAGCCCTTGCAAAGGCCCTGAGGAAGGTGGAGGGTGGCCAGATGCTCCAGGAAGAGCAAGGAGGCCTGTGCTGCAGGAATAGTACCTCCTTTCAGGGAGGCCAGAGTGAGTGTGGGGAGGGTAGGAAGGGATGAGGTTAGAGAATAACAGAGGCAGACAATGATATTAAAGATGCGGCTTTTCTCAGACATGGGACGTCACTGGAGGGTTTGGAGCAGAGACGTAAGATGCTCTGGTCCATATTTTCAAAGGAGTAGTCTCGATGCCGCCTAGGAAACAGATCAAGGGGATGCAGTGACGGAGGTGGAGAGACGAGATAGAAGCTATTGCCAGAGTGCAGGTGCGAGGTGATGGGGGCTTGGATAGGGTGGCAGCAGCACAGTGAGGGGCAGTGATTGGCTTCTGGATATAAAATGATGGTCTCTCTCCTGACATACCGGCTGAGAGAGAGAGGAGTCACAGATGGCTCCGAAGTGTTTGACTTGAGCCACCAAAGGATGGAAGGGCCATTACCTGAGGTAGTGAAGGCTGCAGGTGGTGTGGATTAGGAGTGGAGGGAGGGGTTCGTCCCAACTTCAGTTTCGGATTTGCTCACTATGGGATGTTAAGCAGGCAGTGGGACATATGAGATTGAAAAGTGAGAGAGAATTCCGGGCTGGAGATAAACGGGCATCCTCAACACAAGAAAGGATATTTTAAACCGTGGGGCTGGATGAGACCACCAGAGTACAACCAGGGAAGAAAGGAGGCCAAGGCAGAGCGAGGAGATAGAACAAGCAAAGAAGGGACCGGCGAGGAGGAGAACCCAAAGCATCCAGTGTCCTGGAAGCAGGCGAGACCAGCCGTGCGGGCAGCACGATGAGGGCAGAGACCAGACCTTGGACCCCGCATCTCGGGTCATCAGTGACGTTGGTGAGAACCATCTGGTGGAGTCAGGCACCAGACTCTGATTTCAGAGGGGATTTCAGACAGAAAAGGAGACAAATATGGAAAACGCTCTTGTGGGGCTGAACAGCAAAGGGAGAAGTGGGGCAGTGAAGGGAAAGGGTTTTATGATGATTTGGAAGATGGGGAATGACAGCACATCTGGCCACGTGTGGGCTGAGCCGGCAGAGGGGAGATGGACGGTGAGAGTGGGAGTGAGGCCTGGGCAGGGGTCTTGCTCTTGAAGAGGTAAGGAGAGCTGGGAATCAAGCCCCAAAGTGGAGAGGCTGGCTCTGCGGGAGCCCAGCAGAGGGGAGGATTCGGGGTTCAGATCCTGGAGGGTGGGTGTGCGTGATGCGGAGAGACTGGTGAAGGGCCAGATGTGCAACCTGAGCAGCCAAGGCAGCGGGCACCTGCATCCCTCTGGACACTGACTGCATCCCTGGGGCCCGCTGACCGCCTAGGGGCCGCAGTGCTGCGTGTAACCAGCACACACGGTGCCCCCGAGAGCTGGGGTTCACATTCTATTTTTGCTGCTTTTCAGCTATATAAGCTTGAGCTAGCTGTTCGTGCTCTCTCTCTGCCTCGGTTTCCTCATCTGTAAAGCAAGGAAACGGGTGGTCACCTCCCCACTGGAGTGGTTGTGCGCATTTAAGGAGGTAATATTTTTAAAGCCCTTATCTCAGTGCCCAGCAAATAGCCTTTGCCATCAGCATCATTCGTCCCTGGATGCCTGTGAGTGAAGCCACTGCATCACCAGCCTGGCTCCTCTCCAATCCCACTTTGAAACTCACTTTGGGTGTTATTGGAAAAGCATCGCTTTGCCTCCTAATTCACACTTTCACGGTTTCTCACTCTCACCCAGGCAAGACGGCATCACGGAATACAGCTCTGGCTGGAACCTGCATTCAACAATAAACAAGCTGTGAAGTCTCGGGCAAAGTCTTGGGCAAGCCTCCGGGTCTCTTCGAGCTTTATTTTCATCCTACGTAAAGGTAGGACCAAATGAGCTCGATGGTCCCTTCGAGGTCTACAGTCACGAAACATTTTTTTCCCTCGAGAAGAAAAGGTCTTCATTACATACAGAAATAGAGTCGGCGGGGGGTGCAGAGGGCCGAATGTGTTTTGCAGAAAGCCCTTTAAGAACGCAGACAGGCTCTCAGTGGAGCTGAGCCTGTGCTCACGGACCCCTACGGCCGAGGGCTTTGGGTGGATGCTGAGAAGACCAGATCCTGAGTCAGCCACACTCACCCACCCAGCCCGGTGGCCACATGAACACGCACACCAGACAAGGGCTGGACTGCCAGACAAACTGCTTCACCCTCAAAGCCCACCATTGAGAGGCAGCCCATCCTACGGGACCGAGGGATCCTCCCTGGCAAAATCCAGGCTTCAAAACACAAGTTCAGTCCCTGATTTCCCACCTGAGAAGGTGGCTTTTCTGAACATGACCCAGCACGTTCAGAGCAGCCAGGATAAGAAAACACATATGCCAAGAAGCAGCTCCATCCAGATGCGAGAAACACTGTGCAAAATAAGATGCCATTTTGCCATTTAACACGGCCATGACCACTTTGCAGCGAACATCTCTTTCTGAGTTCAGGTAAGAGGTTCGCCCAACTTTTGTAAGTTTCACAGCCACGTGAGGTCTTGGCTTTGCAGGCTGCTAACATCCAGTTCCGTAAAGTAGAAAGTAAGAACCGTTCATCTCAATGACCGGGAGCAAGATGGCTCTGCATGTCATGTGACAGTGACTGAACGGGCAAAGACCCTGGCAAAAAAAAAAAGTGCTTCATTGCCACCCAACCCTGCAGAACAGGGTTCTTCCAAACCACCAGAAGAATATTGAAGGTTTAACTCCACACCACAAAACTCAGCTGTTCCTTGGCCATCTGAGAAGTTCACAGAAGCTGAGCTGGGATCAGATTTAGGAAACGGACCCAGGAAGACGCTCCCTTGACCAGGACTCAGTTCAGTGCTCAGTGTCCCAGGGGGTTCTTAAGAGTGTCTTGAGTTAAATCCACCCAAATTCCCAGAAAAGCTCCCAGCATCTTTCACAGACAAAGCCTTGCATCCAACTGCCTTCCAGTTTGCACTTGGAGACCTGACGTGCAGACCAAGGGCATGTGGAGCCAACAGGCGGGGTTGCCGCAGATGGCTGGGGGGAAATGCCATGCTCTCGGGGTCCCACGCTCAGCAGAGTGGCCAACGAGTCTGTACCATGGGTCGAGCTTCACAGAGATTTCTGAGCCAAATCTTTAAAGGCTGATTGCTGTCTCGAGCTGGGTGTTTCTTGGGGGCTGAGCTGCAGCCGCTGTGGAGGTGTCTTCTGGCACGTGCTTTGCAGTGAGTTGAGGGCCAAGCTGCTAACACGGTCTCAGGCCAGCCAGACCCACTGCAGTGAACAAAGGGAGGTGGGGGCGCATTGGTTCACCCCAGTCTCTGCACTAAAAAGCACAGGAATGGGATCTGAGGAGGAGGGGACTCTAGCAAGGGACTGACAGATGCCAGCAGCAAGGCTTCCCTCTGAGCCTCCCTCACTACCGTCCTCTCCCAAGAGGCAGCACGCAGGGGTGGACTGAGGCGGTGGGCTGAGAGGTGGGCTCTCATCCGTGCTCCAGTTTCTGCTGGCTGTAATCCTTGGGACAGGCCCGCGTGCTTCTCTAAGCTGCTGTTTCCTTGTGTGTGAGATGGGGTGCTAACATCCACCACTCCATACGGATGCTGACCCGACGTGAGAAAATGCAGGCGTACGTCACTTAGTGCAACAGGGTAGGTACTCGAGAGAGAGTATTTGTTACGGCTTGGGGCACCAAATGGGGATTCATCAGCGGTGGCATTCAGGTTTAGATTGGGAAGCCTTCAGGATATCACCCTCACTCTTCTGCCTCTTCCTTCCTTACTCCCTCCCTACCCCAGGAGTCTCAGCCGTGCCATCCAAGATCTTTCAAAAACCATCACCGTGGGCTGTCTGCTGTGTGTCCAGATGTTCCGCTGGGCTCCCTTCAGATATCTGGACACTCTTCATCCAGGGAACTTTCCAGAGCCTGCCAATATGCCAGGATATTGTGAGGCTTGATATAATGGCAGGCCACGATCTTCTTGTAACGGCATATGGTGAAGGGTAACCCATTGGGGAAGAAAGTCTGCTTGGAGTGAAGCTCCTCCAGTTTGATTTGCAGTTTTTCCAGGCAGAGCCCCACAAAGACATCTTCCAGTTTAATGAACGGGACACTTTCAGCAACGTTGTACACCTGGCCCGCCACATCGCTGGAGAAAACATAGCCAACGCCGGAGCAAAAGGGTGGGTACTTGTCCCACGGATATTCGAATTTACTAACAAACCACTTATTGTACCTTTTCCTGATTGGGTATTCGTTTAGTTTTAAGAAGCCGGTGAAAAACCGAGTTGTTCTATTTTTCTTCAGGAGCAGTTCAGTCAGATAGTAGATGTTGACAAACATGTCAGAGTCTGTTTTCATCACGAAAGATGCCTGCGGACAAAAGCGGTAGATCCACTCCATACCCATCATGGTCTTCAGAGTCAGATTGAAATAAACATCCATGAAGTCCTTCTGGATAATATCGCGATATTGCTGGCTCTCCTGGGCCACTGCTCTCGACATGCCCTTACTGGGGGTGGTTCCCAGGAGGAAAAATGTTTTTATTCGTTTTCCCCCCACGATCTTTTCTCTCCCCCACGTGTTCCGGATGACCGAGCGGGCAAACATCTGTTCGTGGGATGAAGTCACCAGCAGGACAAGGAAGGGGGCATCCTGCCTGCAGTCTATATCTGGGAGCTGAAGGAAGTTCCCACCTTCGTTCCTGAAAACCAATGGTTCGCCTTTAAAAGGACTCAGATCGTCCAGGCTAAAATACAGACAAAGGGCTCCCAGGACCACCAGGGATATATATATCCATCTCATCTTCACATAAGCCATCTGAAAGGAACAAAATCAAATGGTTAGACCTCAAAAGCAGGAGTGCCTGTTTAGCTTCACCCTGGGAGGCTGAGATGGGGGACAAGACCCATGTTTCATGGCTCAGGTTTTAGAAACTCTGGGATCTTGTTGCAGACAGAAGTGGAGTGCCAGGGTTCTACACAGAGGCAGAGATGGCTGCCAGCGTCCCGCACCCCCTAGTGGAAGATCAGGATCAGCCAGCTCTTCACCGATGGGAGCCTCACATTCCTTACCTAGAAGGATATGGAAACACATGGTTCACTAGGTCTGTCCTTCCGGTTCTACCCTTCTCTGACTCCATAACAACATCCAGCTAGAGAACCTGCAAGGCTAGACCTAAATGTACAGGCCATTGGCATTCTTCTCTGATTGATTTAAGCACCACTTCATCACTCCCAGAAAGAAGCAAAACCAGTCTTCAGATGTGCACAACTACCTTGGAATTCTGTCTCTGCTAGCAGTGGTCATTTTTTGTTTTGTTTTGTTCTGTTTTTAGGTTACTGTTTAAATCTCCTGATTCTTTTATCTTTTGCTCACCTCTCTTTTATTCTCCACAAATTCAGGATCATCCATGTCAGTGTTATAACATTAAGAAAGCAAATAACTCACTCTTTTCCTGGGTAAGATGAACCTCTGGGTTGAAAGCTAAGCCAAAGAGTAGATTCCAAGAGCTGTCAGCATATGACGTTCAGCAAGATCAGGTTCTGGGCTTGGTTTGTTTGCCAAAAAAAATTGAGTCTCTTCCTCGGGATGCCCTATAAGGACAAACCAAAAAGCATAGTGTCATTAAAATCACTCATGACTCACCAGCAGCTCTTCACCTTTTGCTGTACTGAAGCATTTGCTGTAGTGCCAATGCACCACCCACCTGCAAGACATTAATCCCCAGCCTCACTTTTCTCATCTGTAAGATGGGTTCAGTCAAGACAAATCCCAACACATGGTTCCCCTGTTGACAATAATAACAGCAAGCAAATATCCGAGAATCTTTTTAGCCTAATGGGTTAGGAAATTTTTAAGGAGACACGACAGACATGTAAGTCAGTGACAGTCATGTAACAGAGTCCATGGCTGATGCTTAAAGAACCTAACACAGGGAGGAAACCAACCCATCAATTCTCAACTCAGTGTCCATGTTTTCAGAATGTTATGCTGGATAAGAGGACATAGGAGTTAGCAAAAAAAGAAACCCACCGAGTGAAATGTAGAAAGGGCTGGTTATTTTGATAGCAAAAGAGGACCTCGAAATTTCAGTAAGTAAAAATCTGTCCCAAGTACATTCTTCATAAAAGAAATGGAACAATGATGCAGCTTTCCAGAACTAGCCCACTCTCTGGAGGCCAACTCAGTCCAGCTGCTGTTCTTCTGGGTCCCCCATGGAGCTCCTGACCAGCTGCAGCCCCCACTGACTTCACAGAAATCACCACAGGACGCAAAAGGGCTTGAGGGGCTTCCCTGGTGGCGCAGTGGTTGAGAATCCGCCTGCCAATGCAGGGGACATGGGTTCAAGCCCTGGTCTGGGAAGATCCCACATGCCGCAGAGCAACTAGGCCCGTGAGCCACAATTACTGAGCCTGCGCGTCTGGAGCCTGTGCTCCGCAACAAGAGAGGCCACGATAATGAGAGGCCCATGCACTGCGATGAAGAGTGGCCCCCGCTTGCCACAACTAGAGAAAGCCCTCGCACAGAAATGAGGACCCAACACAGCCAAAAAGAAAAATATTTAAAAAAGAAAAAGAAACCTAAGTCAGGCTGCTTTAGCAGGAAGGGGAATAAAAAGCTGTGCAAGAAGAAAGACAGGGAACGAAGGGCACACACAGGGCACAGATCTGCCTATTGGTGCCAGGAGGTAGACATAGGATGATTAAGAGGCTGGAAGACAGTCTTCTTTCAAAACCCTGAAGACGCCACACAAAAGCTGCTAGAACTGATCAACAAATTCAGCAAGGTAGCAGGATACAAGCTTAATGTACAGAAATCCGTTGCATTTCTTTACACCAACAATGAAATATCAGAAAGGGAATGTAAAAAAAATACCTTTTAAAATCGCAACCCCAAAAATAAAATACTTAGGAATAAACCTCACCAAGGAGGTGAAAGACTTACACTCTGAGAACTACAAAACATTAATAAAGGAAGTTGAAGATGATTCAAAGAAATGGAAAGATATCCCATGCTCTTGGATTAGAAGAATTAATACTGTTAAAATGCCCATTCTACCCAAAGCAATCTACGGATTTAATGCGATCTCTATCAAATTACCATGACCTTTTTCACAGAACTAGAACAAATAATCCTAAAATTCATATGGAACCATAAAAGACCCAGAATTGCCAAAGCAACCCTGAAGAAAAGAACAAAGCAGGAGGCATAACCATCCCAGACTTCAGACAATACTACAAAGCTACAGTAATCAAATCAGCATGGTACTGGCACAAAAACAGACATGTAGATCAATGGAAGAGAACAGACAGCCCAGAAATAAACCCACACACCTATGGTCAATTAATCTTCCACAATTAATTTTTCCACATACAATGGGAAAAAGACAGTCTCTTCAGCAAGTGTTGGGAAAACTAAACAGCCGCATGTAAATCAATTAAGTTAGAACACACCCTCTCACCATACACAAAAATAAACTCAAATTGGCTTAAGGACTTAAACATAAGACATGACACCGTAAAACTCCTAGAAGAGCACATAGACAAAATATTCTCTGACATAAATAATGCCAGTGTTTTCTTAGGTCAGTCTCCCAAGGCAATAGAAATAAAAATGAAAATAAACAAATGGGACCTAATCAAACGTACAAGCTTTTGCACAGCAAATGAAACCATAAAGAAAACAAAAAGACAACCTACAGAATGCCAGAAAATATTTGCAAATGAAGCGACCGACAAGGGCTTGATTTCAAATATACAAACAGCTCATATAACTCGACAACAAAAAAACAAACCAATCAAAAAATGGGCAGAAGACCTAAAGAGACATTTCTCCAAAGAAGAAATACAGATGGCCAATAGGCACATAAAAGATGCTCAACATAGCTAATTATTGGAGAAATGTGAATCAAAACTGCAATGAGGTACCACCTCATGCTGGTCAGAATGACCATCATTAAAAAGTCTACAAATAACAAGTGCTGGAGAGGGTGTGGAGAAAGGGGAACCCTCCTACACTGTTGGTGGGAATGTAAGTTGGTGCAGTCAATATGGAAAACAGTACAGAGGTTCCTTAGAAAACTAAAACTAGAATTACCATATGATCCAGCAATCCCACTCCTGGGCATATATCCAGACCAAACTACAATTCAAAAAGATACACGCACCCTTATGTTCATTGCATCACTATTTACAATAGCCAAGACAATAGCCAAACATCTTAAACGTCCATGACAGATGAATGGATAAAGAAGATGTGGTACATATACACAATGGAATATTACTCAGCCATAAAAAGAATGAAATAAAGTCATTTGCAGCAACATGGATGCAACTAGAGACTATCATACTAAGTGAAGTAAGTCAGAAAGGGAAAGACAAATACCATATGATATCACTTATATGTGGAATCTAAAATATGACACAAATGAACCTATGAAACAGAAACAACATCAGGGAGATCTATAGAGAATAGACTGGTGGTTGCCAAGGGGGAGGGGGCTGGGAGAGGGAAGGATTGGGAGTTTGGGATTAGCAGGTGCAAACTGGTATACATAGAATGGATAAACAACAAGGTCCTACTGTAGAGCACAGGGAACTATATTCAATATCTTGTGATAAACCATAATGGAAAAGAATATGAAAAAGAATATATATATGTATGACTGAATCACTTTGCTATATGGCAGAAATTACCACAACATTGTAAATCAACTATACTTCAGTTTAAAAACAGAGAGAGAGAAAGATAGTGTTTGTTCAGAAAATCATGCACACACAGTAATAAACCATGGCTGTTCAGACACGAAATGCAAAAACCTGTGTGACCTGTCACACAGCAGAGTGACTCGTTCAGGAGCAGATAAACCTCTGGCGGAACTGCCTCTTGACTCGCAGCTGCACCCTCCGTGACACGCAGATCGCCCTCAACCCACAACTTCTTCTCATTGTGGGATGGCTTCTCACCACGGATTTCATCACTCACAGCTCCCTCTCAATCCTGACAGCAGACAAGCACAGAAATCTACAAGCAAACAGGTGAAAAGCTGAAGCCAAACTTCAGCAGTCTCATCCACATAGGCAGGTCCACTCTTGAGCTGCCCATGGTAACTGCGATTATTATCATTTGTCTTCTGCTGGAATGTCCTTTGAACTGTGGGCTATTTCAGGCTCTTGACTTCATTGCAGGAGGTGTGGTAGAACAATCTGATTTCACAGTGGATGCTCTTGTAACAAGTGGGTGATTTCTCCTTCAAGGTGATGAATACTTACTTATGCCTGTCATTTTTTCCTATATAGTAATCACATAGCTTCCTCCAGCCTGTCATTACTTGCTGATTGTCTTTAAGAAAGTGGGTGGATTCTACTGAGGACACATGACTAGGAAAGGAGCTTTGTTTTTCTAGCAGAAGTAGAGAAAACCTCGTGACTTCTGCCTGTTGGGTTCAAGTTCACTTGGCCTGGCCTGAAGCAGATCCCTGTGCCCAGGGTCTGGACAAAATGTTGAGGCCATGACACTCGGCCAAAAGACTCACTGATGGGGGAGGGTTTAGACCCCTTTTTTGATTCAAACACTGACCTACACAGTTGTCAAGAGACTTCCCTCAAACTCCCAAGACTGTTCAACCCAAACTTTCATTTACAAAGACGAGCCATGAAGAGTAAAACATAGACATTTGAGGAGAATTAGCAACTAGGAGGAAGGATTGGGCAAACATCTTTGTAGTCTTCTTAAGAAAGCAGATTTCCACATGACACCCTAATAACAAGTTTCACAACTGCCACATGCGTATAAATATTGTGCCGGTTACAAACATTCCTTCCCAGATCATAGTGCAGGCCTTGTCAAGACACCTCCATGGCAATATTCTGTTAACCATCTTGTATTTCTAGGTGTTATGGAGTGCAGAAGCAAAGAAAGTGAATGCCATCGCACATAACCATTCACTAATTTAAACTTGACCTTTCCCCACATTTCTGAACTTGGGATCACCTCACCACAGTGGCAACAGGTGCTGCTGAGTCACACATACTTTTTAGGATTCCCTTATTACCAAAGGGCCAAGGTGTAAGACAGCTAGTCACGGCAAACCCTCATGGTCCTCCTGTGATGGACGGAGCCACCTGTCTACATCCACCTCCCCCTCTAGATAAATAATGACATCCACTCCCCTGTTCCCGGACCTAAATCCTCAGCCTTTTAATAGAAGAATTCAATAGGCACTTCCCTCTGGGAATCTTTGGGTTAAGAAAAAAATTAGCAAAGAAATGATGGGATATTATATCTGCCCTGCTACAGCCCCAGGAGCCCTAGGAACCCCAAGGCCTAGCACAATGGGAACGAAATGGTAGGAGATGCACAAATATTTATTGAATAAGTAATCTGGGTAAAGTCTATGAGCATAAAACAAAAGGCAGTTTTCCCTGCATCAATAAGCCCCATCGCTCGGCTCATTCCTTCCCCTCAAGGTGGACCCACATTCATACCTCACCCTGTTCTCATAATGTTTAAGCCTCTCTAGTAGTAAATGTCCATGTTCTGGGATCCAGGCTTCTGGCCTGGGGGTACTGTGAATTTCTTCTTCATCAGTTCCAATGACAATATATATTAATAATGAGCAATGTGGGACTTCCCTGATGGGCCAGTGGTTAAGACTTCCCCTTCCAGTGCAGGGGGTGTGGGTTCAATCCCTGGTTGGGGAGCTAAGATCCCACATGCCTCATGGCCAAAACACCAAAACATAAAACAGAAGCAATATTGTAACAAAAACGACTTAAAAGTCTTTAAAAATGGTCCACATCAAAAAAAAAAAACTTAAAACAAAATAGTAATAATGAGCAATACAAACGGTATTGTTTTTTTCTCTTAAGATGACAGCCACGGCCTACATGAATCTCTGCTGTAAGTATGATTGCAAAACAAAAATTCACTCCAAAAAAATGTTTAAACGACCTTATCTCAATAACCTAACATCTTCTGGTCAGACTTTTATTTTCTTTCCCTTCCAAATCAAGCTTCTGGAATAAATAGCCTGTACTCACCACTTTGTACAGCCTTATCCCCCAATTAATTGACTTTCAACACACTGCTATCTGCTTCTACTCCCATTGCTTACCTGAAAGCACTCTATCAAAGGTCACCAATAGCCTGCTTTGGGTCAGGAAAGAATTAACGGAGGAATACCGATATCCTATTCCTCCTCCCCACTTCTGCCAAGAACGCTGCCTTTACCAGCTTGTTCCTTGCACAGAATTAGGGTCATGGATGAGCGAAGAATTGAGAAATACTGGAAAAGGTGGAGAGTTACTAGAAGACCAGAACAGAATCAACGTGGAAGATAAGAGGTGCTGAGGTGAAAGAAAGGGCTGGATTGGAGAGATGTTGGAGAATTTACAGGACGGGGACCGGGTAACTTGGAATTTACAGGACGGGGACCAGGTAACTTGGAAGGTGGCAGATTACAGGGAAGGAGCAGGGAGAATTTTAAAATGTTGTTGGGCATTATGAATGGAATCGCTTTTGGCGTCCTTTGAAAGATTTCAGCAAAGATTCTAATTGCCTTTTGGATATCAAACGGCTGATATTTTCATATATATCAGATGAGACTGTAAAAGATATAACGTCAAGACTGAGCCACAAGGCACATGAGCTCTACGCAGGCTTCGTTTTCCATGACCTGCTGGTGATGTTGGGTGTTTCTTCTCGTAACAGACACAGTCCTTGGCTTCTATGCTGTGCTCATCTGCTTCTCCTCTGATCACTCTGATTTTTCACCCTGACTCTCCGTTGTTGGCTCTGCTCCTCATCTTGCCCCTAAAATTCAGGTGTATTGCTGACCCTCTCCTGTTACTTGACATGGTCTCCCTTATCCACCCCCCCTCCCCCGGTTATACACAAAATCATCCCCTAATCCATATTGTCCTTCCGCACTTTTTGCCTATCTCCAAATCCAAATGCCAAATGGACCTCCCATAGACATCTCAAATTCCACTCCTCTTTTCATGCTGAAGGGCCTGAGAATCCACTTACAAGCACCAAACTCAAGCCCATTTTGACTGTTTGATCTCACAAACTCTGGACTTAACCACCTCCATTCCAGCCTCTATGCTGTCAATCAGAACTTTTCAAAACCACAAGTCCAGTAGTGTCATTCCAGTGCTTAAAACTTTCCAGTGGCCATGGACTATTACTCAGCCTTTAAAAAAGAATGAAATAGGGGCTTCCCTGGTGGCGCAGTGGTTGAAAGTCTGCCTGCCAATGCAGGGGACACGGGTTCGAGCCCTGGTCTGGGAAGATCCCACATGCCGCGGAGCAACTAGGCCCGTGTGCCACAACTACTGAGCCTGCGCGTCTGGAGCCTGTGCTCCACAACAAGAGAGGCCGCGATAGTGAGAGGCCCGCGCACCGCGATGAAGAGTGGCCCCCGCTTGCCGCAATTAGAGAAAGCCCTTGCACAGAAACGAAGACCCAACACAGCCAAAAATTAATTAATTAATTAATTAATTTTTTAGAAAAAAGAATGAAATAATGCCATTTGCAGCAACATGGATGGACCTAGAGATGATCATACTAAGTGAAGTCAGTCAGACAGAGAAAGACAAATATCATAGGATATCACTTATATGTAGAATCTAAAAAAAATAACACAGATGAACTTATTTACAAAACAGAAACAGACTCACAAGCATAGAAAACAAACTTTTGGTTACCAAAGCAGAGATGGAGGTGGGAGAGGGATAAATTAGGAGGTTGGGATTAACAGATACACACTGCTATATATAAAATAGACAGACAACAAGGATTTACTGTAGAGCACAGGGAACTATATTCAATATCTTGTAATAACCTATAATGGAAAAGAATCTGAAAAAGAATATATATACATATATAATATATAAGTGAATATATGTATACATATATATAAGCGAATCGCGTCTGCTGTACACCTGAAACTAACAGAATACTGTAAATAAACTGTACTGCAATTAAAAAAAAAAAAACCTTTCCAGTGGCAACCCATCACCTCCACAGTGCAGCCCACGCTCCTGCCACTAGATGGCTTAAAGTCCCATGAGTGCACTGCTTTGTTTCAGACCTTGGTTCTGCTCTCTCTGGCCAGAACGCCCATGGTCTACCAAGTGATCTCCTTTTAATCCCTTCAGATCCGGCTCAAACTTTGCCCCTTGAGTGAAGTTCTCCTGTCATCTCCACCACAATTCCTTGTACATACCTTTACCATAGCACCACTGGATTAGAGTTATTTGTTGCTACATTATTTGTTTATACTATACTGTAAGCGGCTTGTGACAGGAAATATTTTATTGGTATTTATTTAAACCTCAATACCTCATAACGTACTTTTCACATAGCAGATGCTCAGTAAACATTCACTGGCTGTGTAAATAAATATTTTCTGTTACGGGTTGAATTCTGTTCCCCCCGAGTCCATATACTGAACTCCTAACCCTCAGGACCTCAGAATGTGACCTTATTTGTAAATAGGACATTGCAGATGTAATTAGTTAAGATGAGGTCATACCGGAATAGGGTGGTCCCTCATCCAATATGACTGGGGTCCTTAGAAAACAGAGAGATTTGGACACAGATGCACACACACACACAGAGCACCATGTGAAGATGAAGAGAGAGATCAGGGTGATGCTTCTACAAGCCGAGGAACATCAAAAATTGTCATCAAACCACCAGAAGCTGAGGAAAAGCCTGGAGCAGATTCTCCTTCACAGGACTCAGAACCAGCCCTGCTGACACCTTGATCTCAGACTTCCAGCCTCCAAAGCTGTGAGACAGTAAATTTCTGTTGTTTAAGCCACTTGCTCTGTGGTCCCTTGTTATGTCAGCCCTAGAACATTTATACATTTACTAAGTGAATAAATGAATAAAATTACTCAAAGCGGTTATTGCCGGAATATCTGCAACGCGTCTTGTGCGAGCTGTGCTAGGCAGCAAACACAATACGGTACTAGGTGGAATTCCTCCCACAAGCCACATTGCATTTAGATCTGTCAGGACATGCTTCCTCCTCTCTCTATGAATATTCTGAAAGGAAAAATGTTTTTTCCATAATTTTCCGTAATTTTTCCCCACTTGATTTTTATTTCTGTTTAAAGAAAACTCTAAAGGTAGGAACTGTTACCAAAGACTAGACAGATGGTTACAACATTCAAGAGTCAAAAAGAGCTGGGGGCTATTTCCATTCAGCTGTGTCCCATCCTTCCTTAGTTTTTTCTGCCTCATCTTACCTCTCCGGAACTACCCTCTCTCCTCTGGCCACCTCTAGGTCATCATAGCTTTTCAGTGAATCTATGGAAACCACCTTTCCTGAAATGGAAAAAGAAAATACTAACATGCAAACATCATCTCCTGGTCAAATGCCAGTCACCTCCTTGTGTATTTCACTGTTTCTCACTCGAAAACCCAGCACAGACACCATAAATCAGTGGAAGGAGCACAAATATGTGAGAAAGACATTTCACTGACCTAAGTCACCAATTCCCAAGTAGTCCTGAATGAGTCACTGCCCTGGGACATGGGGGGAATGTGGCTAAAATTGCCAGAGGGAATTAACAGAACCAAGACCCACATGCTCAGGAAATTTCCCTCAGACACGGGTTTCTTATGGATTCTGCTTCCAGCTCACTCACATTCACTTCGCTCCAAATCTGGCTGGAAGCACACAGCTTGCATTAAAGATAACGTTGGCAAGAAAACCAGAGATTTTAATGTGAAACGATTCACAGTGAAAATATGACACTTTTGAAAAGCTCATTAAAATTGTTAAACATTGATGGATTTGTTAGCTACTCCTACTGTTCCACTTAACAACAGCTCTTCGTCTTTTCACTGAGTGCTGGTTGTTACAGAACAGGCTGGGTGGGACCATTTTCCTATTAAAAAAAATGAAGCTAGAAATGTGCCCTAAGGGTTTTATTGAGAATATATAGTTTATTTTAATAATAAAAGAAACAAAGCATATCAGTTGGAGAAACGAGAGCTCAAATTTAGACTAAAATAAGTGAGTTATAAGCACTGTTTTCAAATCCTGGTAATTTTCATTTCAAGCCAGCATTCCCATTATGATAACTACATGTACTTCTGAATAGCAGTATAACTGTATACAGACCTAAGAGGAAAACAACAGGCCATCATCCCAGCAATAAACCAATAAAACCAGGAATTAACATTAAGTTTAACAAGATCATCAAATCCTAACCACTTAGAAATAAAGAAAATTAACTCTGAGGTGAAAAGGAGATATTAAAGGTGTAATAACAGTTTAATTATAAAACAAAACAAAGGAGAACACTAGATAAGATTCCTTAGAATGTGTTCAAAGTTGCTTTCAGAGGCAAATGCATAGCCTTAAGTATTTCCATTACTAAAGAAAAGAAGGAAAGAAAAGGACTAAGCTCTCAAAGAATTTAGAAAACAAATGAAAATTATAGAAAAGAGTTGGAATAATAAAAACTAAAAGCAGGATTGAATTAATTCAAACATTAAAACAAGATATTATTGATAAATACACACACATCCTCTCTTTGAAATGGACTAAGCTGTAGCATATCCAATAAATACAGGAAGAGGGGGCAGGAAAAAATAAAATGAGAAATGGAAAATGGGAAATGATACATACTGAAGACAGTCAAGATGTTAAGAGTTCTGTGTTTGGAATCCAAGGAACTGGGTTAAATCTTAAGTCAGTCACTTGCTAGTTATGAGACTCTGGGCATATTTACCTTCTTAAGACTAACTGATTCACTTTGTTATAAAGCAGAAACTAATACACCATTGTAAAGCAATTATACTCCAATAAAGATGTTAAAAAAAAAACATACTGGAAAACACTAAAAAAAAAAAGAAAATCAATTGGCACAGAGGGTTAAATATATTTCTGGAATTAAAAAAAAAAAAGACTATTGTCTCTATAAGTGAGAAATGGAAAACGTCTAAAATGGTAAGATAATACTAACTACCTTCTAAAGTTTTTGTGAAAGTCAATTAAGTACCTCACATTATCCAGTAACTAGTAAGCACCAGGCTACATTCTAAATCATTCCTAAGACTTCCATGATGTTAGTTTGTTTGATTCATAAAGCCCCACCATCCCTTCTTACATCTGCAGATTAATCACTTAATGTGGTCCTACTAGGTCCACTGTGCAGGGTGACACTTGTGATTTCATCTTCAAAATAATGCAATTCATAGAAATAGGTGAAAGGTCAAAATCTTCCAGGTTTGTGGTAGAACTGACATGGCTGTGTATGAGCTGTGAGGGGGCAGCTGACATGGAGTGATCTGACAAGGGTCAAAATGTCCTCCCCAAAATATGCCCATACAGCACAGTTTCATGCTATAAGAAGCCTCCTACTAAAAGGTATAGAGGTAACCTAATGAGAATCTGCCTGCATAAAGGTGGACAATGAAATGACAACAGCAAGACAATGTCTAGGAAGAGAACAATGAGGAGCAAAGAACAGAATTTAGGAAACAAGAGTCAGGAGGGGAACAAATGGAGGTGAAAAATGACCAACTGGACACATAAGAGAAAAACCAGATTACAGGCATCCCTCGGTATCCACAGGGATTGGCTCCAGGACCCCTGCGGATACCAAAATCCAAGGATGCTCAAGTCTCTTATAAAATGACGTAGTATTTGCACATAACCTACGCACATCCTCCTGTATACTTTAAATCATCTCTTGATTACTTTTTTTAAATTTATTTATTTTATTTATTTATTTTTGGCTGCATTGGGTCTTCATTGCTGTGCGTGGGCTTTCTCTAGCTGCGGAGAGCGGGGGCTACTCTTCCTTGCAGTGCGCGGGCTTCTCATTGCAGTGGCTTCTCATGTTGCAGAGCATGAGCACTAGGCACACGGGCTTCAGTAATTGTGACATGCGGGCTCAGTAGTTGTGGCTTGAGGGCTACAGAGCACAGGCTCAGTAGTTGTGGTGCACGGGCTTAGTTGTTCCGTGGCATGTGGGATCTTCCCGGACCAGGGATCAAACCCATGTCCCCTGCATTGGCAGGCAGATTCTTAACCACTGCACCACCAGGGAAGTCCCTAGATTACTTGTAATACCTAATACAATTTAAGTGCTATGTCAATACTTGTAAATACAGTGTAAATGCTATGTAAACAGTTGCAGGTGCGAGGTTTCTATAATTTCTTTTCTTGAATATTTTCTATCCATGGTTGGTTAAATTTGAGGATGCAGAACCCACGGATATAGAGGGCCAAATGTAACATTCCAATAGTGTCTAAAAACTAACACTTCCTATGGGCCAACTACTGTGTCTAAGCAGGTTTTATGTGATGACTCATTCAGTACTCACCACACATCTCCGAGGTGGGTGCTAATGTTCTCCTTCACTGAGGAGAATCCCACAGAATGAAGTCACTAGAGTGAGTTCACAGTCAAAGCTAGCATCTACAGTCAGGCAAAGGTCCACAGTCCTAAACCCCACTGCTCAGTCTCCTCCCCTCACAGAGAAGTGTCCCAGGGACCAAAGGAGCCTCAAGGAGGAAGAGGTCATCATCAATGCCAATCCTACAAAAAACTGTGGAGCCAGAAGCTCCTGGGCTTCCAAAATGCAGCTTCAGTGGAGGAACTGTGGCTAAAATCAGAGAGCAGATGACAATCCTTAGGAAGAAAAAGAAGGCAATGGGGGCAGTTGGCTTAAATAAAACTCTCTGTCCAAGGAACCAACAGCTAAAGAGACAAGAGTCCACAACATGGGATGTGGGAAGGGGAGGGAAGGAATGGATCTGTTGGGTCAAGTCTGAGAACAGGACAAACTAGGACAGCAATAAATAATAACCAATGGGGAACTATGATGGAGAGAGAAAAGCAGAAAAGAAATAAATGCCAGTCAATATCTTTCCCATAAGTTCATGACAGTAAGAGTATCTTATGTGTTAACAAGTAAGGGTTCATCAATAACAAAAAACAAACACCCATATTTAAAAGTGGGCAAAAAACTTGAATAGACATTTCTCCACAGAAGATATTCAGATGGCAAATAAACTCATGAAAAGATGCTCAACATCACTAATCATTAGAGAAATGAAAATCAAAACCACAATGAGGGGACTTCCCTGGTGGTCCAGTGGTTAAGACGCCACGCTTCCACTGCAGAGGGCATGGGTTCGATCCCTGGTCAGGCAACTAAGATCCCACATGCAAAAAACACAATGAGATACTAGTTCACACCCACTGGGATGGCTATTACAAAAACACAACTTTTTAAAAATTAACCGGTGCTGGCAAGTATGTGAAGACATTGGAACCCAACCTGTGCACTGCTGGTGGAACTATAAAATGGCATGGCACTGTAAAAAACAGTATGGCAGTTCCTAAAATAAGAAACCCTAGACATACCATATGATCCAGTAATTCTCGTTCTGAGTATAAACCCACAAGAAATGAAAGCAGGGGCTTGAACAAATATTTGTACACCCACGTTCACAGCAGCATTATTCACAGTAGCCAAAATGTGGAAACAATCACAATAGCCAAAATGTAGAAACAATAGCCCATTGATGGATGAATGGATAAACAAAATGTGTCATATTCATACAATGGAATAGTATTCAGCCTCGAAAAGAAAAGAAATTCTGACACACTACAACATGGATGAACCTCGAAGACATGATGCTAAGTGAAACAAGCCAGTCACACGAGGACAAATACTTACAAGAGGTCCCTAGAATGGTCAAACCCATAGAGGCAGAAGGTAGAATGGTAGTTGTTAAGGGCTGGGGGCTCTGGGGAGAAATGACTGATAACGGGTACAGGGTTTCCCTTTGGGATGATGAAAATGTTCTGCAACTAGATAGTAGGGATGGTTGCAAACCACTGTGGATGTACTAAATATCGTGGAATTGTGGCTAACGTGGTCAATTTAATTTATGTATATTTTACACAAATTTATAAAAAAGAATTTGAGGGTCAATGAATTGTAAACTCTATGCAAAAAAATATATGATGTGGATATTATACTCCAATAAAACTATTAAATAAAAAAAGAAAAAGGAAAGAATCAAGGGTTGAAGGGAAGCCAAGATGAGAGTGAGTGGGAACATGGAGTCCTTTCCATCAGTGTGGGGGAGGTTTGGCCCACACTGTGCCCCACTGTGCCCACGTATGTGCCCACACATACGTCAAGCAGACTGTGTGTGTGTTGGGTGCAGAGGGGTGAGGGTGGGAGAGAGGTGGAACTGCAAGTTGGGGAACCACTAGATTAAACAAAATTAAACAGGCTTCTTTAATGCAGGACTTTTGGGAAACTTTACAAAGACCATGTGCAGAGTGAACCTCAAGAGAAGATTCACAGGCAGAGTTGCCCAAATTTCTCTGATCTTCGAACAGTGTGTGAAACATATCCCACAGACTAATGAAGACATCGAACAAACAAAGAACAGACTGACTGCGTGGGGTAACAGCCCAGATGGGGTGGGGCAGCAAGACAGCAAAAGCCATCAGCCCCATGAATCTGAATAACCAACTACATGCAAAATGCCCTTCTAACCTCCGAAGTCTTCTTCTCTAACCATTCAAATCTCCCACGTGGTGGTTGGCATCATAGGTTTTCATTAGCCTGAAAAATCTCCTCCGTTTTACCTGATGGAAAAACAAGTACAAACTACAGGTGATCCAAGAAGGAGTTTCAATTAGACAAGTGTGAGAAGCATGTTAGAAGTCAGCAAAACAAGAACCAGGAAAAGTGGGCATGCGATACTGGACGTAAGTGCTATGCCCTAAGTCTAAAATGGGACGTGTAGATCCGTCAAAGCGTAACGCAGGGGAAATTGCATATTTTGCATGCAGTTTAGTTATCTTTCTTATAAATGATGTTCTCGCATGGGAAGCAACTGGTAAACTGACTCTCAGAGCAGAAGCAAAAACAAGATATACAAGAGAATGTGTATAGGGAGAAAAACTTCAATTTTGGGATAATGAATCTTACTTGCACTTTTTTGAGGGGTAAACTGATTAGTTAATAACTAGCAAGGAGGGAAATTGGGCATTTTGTCCTTGAGAAAGCCAAATAAGGGTATCCAAAAAATCCAGTTTCAGTTACTTATGGGTTCTCCAGAAAACTTTGAGAGTTAACTGTGGAGCATTCATGACAGGTTTTATCTATGGAATGTTTACGCCATTCTTCCATCTACACCTACATCTTAATAAGGCTATCTCTCTACCATTTATTTGCTTCATTCAAATTTCTCAGTTCCTTAATTCATGTCCAATTATAGTGGGTACCTGTTTCTTTCTAAAGATTCCAATCACCTGGGCATGGTGTCAGACCTCATACAAAATAGGGATCTTGAACACCCACTCTGACTGAAACCTAGTGGGGCCCTGTGGGGTTCCTGGGCACGGAGGCCTTTTTTGTCCCGTGTTTCCTGTAGGCAAGACTCCAGCCTCCATGGCCTTCCCTGAGTTCCAAAGGGCAGATTCGAACAGTTGCTAATCAAGGGAGGAACAGCCAAGAAACCACCCGAAGCAAGATTAAAGGGACCAGAGAAGCTCATCAAGATTAGAAGACTGACCACCTGAGGCCCTGCACACACCCTCATCTTGTCAGCAACCCCACCCTTGAACCGTTGCCATAAAACTCCTCACCAAACTCCCCTGGGTTGGGACACAGTTTTCGAGGGCAGGAGCCCACTGTGTCCCCCTTTGCCTCGCAAAGCAAGAAAGCTATTTTATTCTACTTCACCCAAAACTCTGTCTCCAAGATTCGATTCGGCACTGGTGTACAGAGAGGCTGAGCTTTCAGCATAATGACCCACTGCTGATGGGTTGAATAATATTAGCAATTATTGATATGATTGCTTAAACGTGTAATAGGGTACCGAGACATTTCTTTCTCTACTTTATCCACACTGAAATGAAACAATAAGTTCAAATGGGCCAAAATTATACAAGCAATACTCAAATGAAGGGACACAACTCTTGGCATACTCCTTGAAAGTGATGGTCCAGGAAAAACACTGGAAACACCAGAATTTTACATGTACAGGTGAATGGGCAGGTGAAGGTAGGAAAAGGTGAGGAACTGAAATTCATAAAAGTCTTACTTGTTGCACTTCCCAAGCTGGAGAAAAGTGAAGAGAGGTGGTAAGTCGGAAACCTGAGGGAAGTGATCCTCTAGAGCAGCGGTCCCCAACCTTTTTGGCACCAGGGACCATTTTCATGGAAGACAATTTTTCCAAGGACCGGGGGCGGGGGGGATGGTTTCGGGATGATTCAAGCACATTACATGTATTGTGCACTTTATTTCTATTATTATTACATCAGCTCCACCTCAGATCATCAGGCATTAGATCCTGGGGGATGGGGACCCCTGCTCTAGAGTAAAATGAGGGTTAAACCTCCAGGCTTGCCTTCCCAGTTTCCATAGAGAAAGGTAGACCCTTACTGAAAGGAGAATCATTATCTTCCCTCAGAGATAACTCTCCAACAACAACCAGAACTTATCAGAAAGACAAAGGAGATGTTGCAAACAGGTTAAGAGGATCAGCTTAATCTGACAAGAGTTCCTGAAGAAAAGAATTGAGGGAATAGCAGAGAAGAAATATCAGAAGAAATACCAGCTGAAACTTTTCCAGAATGAAGATATGAGTTCTCAAATCAAAACGGCACCCTAAGTACCCAGCATGATAAATAAAGATAAATCCACACCTCAACACATCATGGGGGCACTGTGGAACATGGAGGATAAGGAGAAAGTCTCAAAAGCTATCAGAGAGAAAGGCAAATTGTCCACAAAATCCACACAACTAGACTGACAGAAATTTCTCATGACAGAAGATAATTGAGTGTTATCTTCAAAATGCTGGAAGGAAATCATTGCCAATCTAAAATGTTACACCCAGTTAAACTAACATGCAAATGTAAAGCCATAATTAAGACATTTTCAAGCACACAAATAGTATGAAAGTTTACCACCCAGGTACCATCACTAAAACAATTATTAATGGATGCACTTCAGCAAGATGTACAAACCCAGACCTACATCGAGGGATATGGGACACAACAATGGCAGAGAAATTGACCAAATATGTGATTAATAAATTAATTTATGTGAATAAATTAATTAATTTTAATTCATTTATGTCCATATAAAGAACTAATTTTTCATGTTTAAAAAGTTAAAACCAAACTCTAGAAACAGTTACAAAATAAGGGAGAGAGGTTGTTTGATAATTAAAGTGTGTTAAGGTCCTTGTCATGGTAGGGAAAATGATAGAAATACTGAAAAACTTTAAATTGTATATGGTTAAAATGCATGACTCAAAATTAAGGATAATCACTAAAATAATGCAAATACAGTCTGTAGTTTGCAAACCAGCAAAGGGCTAATATAGAAACATAGAAAACTTTATCAATTCAACAGGAGACAAAAAATGAAGAAAAGAGAACTAAAGAAAAAATGGGGACTTCCCTGGTGGTGCAGTGGCTGGGAGTCCACCTGCCAATGCAGGGGACACGGGTTGGATCCCTGGTCTGGGAAAATCCCACATGCTGCAGAGCAGCTAGGCCTGTGCACCACGACTACTGAGCCTGTGCTCTAGAGCTCGCAAGCCACAGCTACTGAGCCCGCATGCCACAACTACTGAAGCCCGTGCACCCTAGAGCCCGTGTGCTGCAACTACTGAGCCCACGCACTGCAACTACTAAAGCCCACATGCCTAGAGCCCATGCTCCACAACAAGAGAAGCCACCTCAATGAGAAGCCTGTGCACCGCAACAAAGAGTAGCGCCTAATCGCCACAACTAGAGAAAGCCTGTGCGCAGCAACGAAGACCCAATGCAGCCAAAAATAAAATAAGATTTTTTTAAATCTATAAAAAAAAAGAAAACACTTTGGTAAAGAGAACACTCATGAGAAAATAGAATTCAATCCAAGTACCTCAGAAATCATACTTATTATAAGTGGATTAAACTCATTTATAAACAGAATTTATCAGATTGGGAGAAAAAGTCCATCTATATGCAGGTTCAAATAACACACCCAAAGTAAAGGTACAAAAATAGGTGGGACGGATACCTGCAGTACTAGGTAGTGAGGTGGGCTGGGGGAGATCCCTAGTGCAGCTATTTGAGACAAAAGAGAATTCAAGCCAAAAGTAGCAACTCAACATAGCAGTTCACCATTTAATCTTATAATACAGATCCTTGATATACCTGGAAGCCTTTCACAACACAGCCTTAAAACATACAACACAAAAACAGACAGTATTACAAGTATAAACTGTGTACTTGGATACAGTATATCCAAGTATTACAAGGATAAATTGTATGTGTACACACTCCTCTCAGAAAGTATAAGACAAGCAAACCAAAAAACAGTAATAATAGTGATTTAATAAAGAAAACTAATGAACTTCATTTAATATATATGTAGAGAAATAAAGAATAAACACTCTTTTTAATTGCACGTGTACCATTTTTAGAATCTAAAAATCAACATAAAAACATAATGGAGAAAAATGTATGTTTTGAAACTTTTAAATGTATATATGAAATAATTTATGGCTGGGACTTCCCTGGTGGTCCAGTGGTAAAGAATCCGCCTTCTAATGCAGGGGATGTGGGTTCGATCCCTGGTCAGGGAACTAAGATCCCACACGCCACGGGGCAACTAAGCCCACATGCCACAACTACTGAGCTTGCACACCTCAACTAGAGAGCCTGCGTGCCACAAACTACAGAGCCCACGTGCCCTGGAGCCTGTGCACAACAACTAGAGAGAGAAAACCCATACGCCACAATTAGAGAGAAGACTGCACACTGCAACAAAGAACCCGTGTGCCGCAACTAAGACCTGACATGGCCAAAAATAAATTAAATAAATGAATGATCAAATAAATCAAAATAATAATAATAATAATTTATGGCTTAAAGAGGAATTCACAACGGATATTTTAAACCAAATAACAATGAAAGAACAACATATTGAAACCTCTGGAATGCAACTAAAAATCACTTAAGAATAAATTTACAGATAGAAAAAGGATTTAAAATAAGCTACACATATAATTCAAGAAGCTAGTGAAAAGACAATAAACATTAAAAAGGCAAAAAAGATGGGGAAATGAGATGAGTAGCAATGAATGAAATAGAGAATAAAACAGAGGAGATACCCACATATTCAAAAACTGTTTATTAGAAACACCAATAAAATAAAGTTCTAGCAAGATTTAACCAGAAAAGAGAAAAGAGGCACAAATGAATCATATTAAAAATTAAAAAGGTCCATAACCATAAAGAAATAAACATTTTAAAATCATAATGGAATATTATGAACAACTTTATGCAATAAATTTCAACTTACATGAAATCATTTTGTAAAAAAATCACAAATAACAAGGTTCACTGAAGAAGAAATAGAACCTGAATAAACAAACAATAATTAAAGATATTGTACCTTACCCCACCCTAAAAGACAACAATTCAAAAAGATTGAGATTTAAACGTACAAAATTTAAAGGAACAGAATACTGATAAAAATCTTTCTCTTATACAAGCTGTTTTAGAGAAACAGAAAAAAATTTTTCAACTTCAGACAGCAAAAGTAAAAGAAAAGAAAATTATGAACAATATCTCCTTCAGACATAAATGGTAAAGTTCCTAAATAATATATCAGGTTTCTATTAATATACTATATCAGTAAATTAAATGAAGGAAAAAAAATACATGATTATCTCTAGGGATGCAACCAAAAAAAATGGAATCAATAAAATTCAGCACTAATTCATAATTGAGAAGGTATTCATCAAACCCCAATCATAAACATCATACTTAATAGTGAAACTTAAGAGAATTCCCTTCAAGGTCAAGATCAAGACAAGAATGTCTATTATCACTGCTTTTATCAAATATTGTACTCAAGTCCCCAGCCAATGCAATAAGACCAGAAAAAGAAATGAGAAACAAGAATTGGAAAAAAAGAAACTATGATATTATTATTTACAGAAAATATTGTATCAAACCAAATAGTCTAGATTATGTCACATTAACAAACAACCCCAAAATCTCAGATCTAAACACTGTAAAAGTTTATTTTCACATAAGCAAAGTCCATTGCTGATCCAGGCTACTTTTGAAGGAAGCTATCCTTCATGTGTTGATTTATCATTTTATGCTATTTTTCTTATGACATGTTCATATCAATATGTGCTTACACAAGCAGAGAATAGAGACCTGGAAAATCAAGCACCTGCAATTAAATCTCTTAGCATTCACCACTTCAGCTCCCATTTCACGACAAAAAAAAATCATATGACTGTGCCTAACTTCAAAAGTTTAGAGAAGTAAAACCCTCCCACATGCTAGGAAGACACAAATAACCAAAATATCTAATACAATTTTCGATATAAAACATTCAAGAGAATCTACATATAAACTATTATAACCAATAAGAAAATGTATCCAATTTACCAAACTTCAGTGTTACTATTGTTAAAAATGCATAACTTCAATCTAATCCTAAGAAAATGTCAGGAAAATCCAAATTGAGGAACATTCTACAAGATAACTGCCCTGGACTCTTCCAAAATATCAAGTTTGTGAAAGACAAAGAAAGACTGAGGAACTACTACAGATTGAAGGTTATCAGGAGACATAACAACCAAATGCAAAATGGGGTTTTGCTGGGATCCTGGACCAGAAAAATGACATTAGCAAGAAAAATGGCACAATTCAAATAAGGTCTGAAGATTAATTAAGAGTACTGTGTCAATGTTAATTTTCTGATCTCAATAGATGAACTATTAGTGTTAACATCTTACATAACCATGTAAAGGAGAAGCTGAGTGAAAGATTTACAGGGACTCTCTGTACAATCTTTGCAACATTTCTGTAAGTCTAGAATTGTTTCAAAATGGATATTTTTTAAAGCAGCACAAAACTTAACAAAAATCTCGTTCCAAGGGCATCAAATACTATAAGAAAGGTATCAAGGATTAATCTAACTACAGATGTGCAAGACTGCTATATTTTAAAATGTTATTAAGGAACATTCAATGAACAATGCAACAGACAGCAATATAATAAATAACAAATATAACAAAAGGACACAAACTATGTATAGACATACTATGTTCATAGATAGAAAGATGCAATATCATAAATATGATGCCATTTCTCCCCATAGCTATAAGATCTAGAAAAGTGGCTTAAAAGAACAAGGTGGGGAAACTTACCCTATCATAGCAAGACATATTATAAAGAGAGCAATTAAAGCACTGTGGTATTTGGGCAGAAACAAGCAAAACCATAAAACCATGACAAAACAGAACAGAAATCCCAGAAATAGACCCACAAACTTTTGAACTCAACTCGACAAATGAACCTAAAATTCACATGTAGAATAAAAGGCTAAAAACAGCTAAATATGTTATAAAGAAAACTTGCTCGATATATCATGACTTAGTGTAAGGATATTTTAAGTCAATGAAGTATTTGTGAGGTATAGACAAATAGAGCAAAGTTATGGACCCAATTGTTCCCCCACAAAAGAAAGCTCTAACCCCAATGTGACCGTATTTGGAGACAGGGCTTTTAGAAGGTAATTAGATAAATGAGGTCATAAGGGTGGGATTCTAATCCAATATGATGGCCTTTTAAGAAGAGGGAGAGGGAGATTTCACTCTCTTGTGAGGACACAGCCACAAGGTTGCCATCTGCAAGCCAGAAAGAGGGTTCTCATAAGAACCCAACCCTGCTAACACCCGATCTCCCACTTCCAGCCTCCAGAACTGTGAGAAAATAAATTTCTGTTGTTTAAGGCACCCAGTCTATGGCATTTTTGCTATGGCGGCTTGAGCAGATCAAGACAACCAATAAAACAGAATAGACAGCTCAGAAATCTACATATATACTCACAGAAATGACATCACAAATCACCAGGGAAAGGACTGACTATTCAATGAATGAACTAGGACTACTGACTATTCATATGGAAAAATTAAATCTGAATCCCTAGCTCAAAACATACCAAAAGTAAATCCAAGGAGGATTAAAAACCTAAACATGAAAAGCAAGACTTAAAGACTAATAGAAGAAAATATATGAGGTTATCTTTAAAACCGTAAAGTGGGGGAAATTTTAAGACAGAAAAAACTGCACAAACTATAAATGAAAATTTGGCAAATTAAAAATGGAAAAATATTGGCCAACAAAATGTAAAAATATAAGCCATAGACTAGTAGTAGATACTTACAATGTGTATTACTAAAATGAAGGATCTGGAATTTCTAAAAAAAACTTCTCTAGATCAATAAAAAAGACACCCCCACATGAAAAATGAGCAAAAGACATAGACCATTCACAGAAGAATAATTTTATATTTTTTTTTCTTTTTTTATTATTATGTATACATATATATGAAAAGCTGCTTTACTAGAATCAGGCAAACGCACATTAAAACAGAGATACTATTTCATACCCATCATATTAACAAAAATTTAAAAGTCTATGATCCAGCAATCCCACTCCTGGACATATATCCAGATAAAACTATAATTCAAAAAGATACATGCACCCCTATGTTCATAAAAGTCCAATAATTCTGCGTTGATGAGGCTACAGAGAAACAGAAATTGCCTACTGAGTTATACAGTAGCTTATACAGTAGGTGGGTGTATAAATCAGTACAACCACCTTGGAAAGCATTCTTCAGTATCTAGGAAAGATGGGGATAACATGTCCTTTTACCCGATTACTCTTTTCTAGAAGTGTACTCTAAAGGAAACTCACATGTGTGTGCAAAAGGAGACACAAACGTACAAGAATGCTGTTGTCATGTTGTGAATTCCCCAGAACTTTCCAAGCAACTTTGAATAAAATGACAGGAAAAATAGAGATTATATCCACTGATCGTAAAATCATAAATAGCCACAATTCCAGCTACACCTCTTCCTCATTCATCTCCTTAGGTAACAGAAAAGCAGATAAAATGTGATGTCCAGGACACAAACCGAAGCTCAGAGAAGAAAACACATTTCACACAAGAACAGAAGCAATCAAGGACAAGTCATTCAAATTATATCTGAAGGTACAGCTGAACCTGCCCTTGTTAAATATACTTGACATAAAAAGAAATGGCAGGGCAAATATACGTAACTACAACAGAGGAAAAGGGGGAAGCCAGACTGCAGAAGCCAGTCTGGAAGGAAATATTCTCCCAGAAGTGGGTGAAAAGTTCTCACACAGGTCCTGGTGATACTCAGCGAATACAAGAGAAGTATCTCTGGATGGCTATTTCTCCATCCCTGGTTCCATCTCTAGATGGAACATTTTTTGCCTTGCGTCTGATTTGGAATATTTCATTAGAAACTGGAGTGATTAGTACATCTAAACTCTGATTTTTAAAGCTGTCTGTGTCATACCATGCACTTCAGGGTTTAAAAATGTTGACCACACCCTAAGCCACCAAAAAAAAAGTTCTTGCAATAAATGATCTGCTACAAGAAATTAAGAACATAAAATCAGCAAAACAAGAAAGAAAACATGAGAGCACAAGGTTAAGAAATGAGATTAGAAAGGAAACTTGCAGAGTTCAGGAAACATCCTGAGTGCAAAATGCCTCTACAAAACTAATCAATAAATTAGAAATGGTAAGAAACAGCATAGACAAAGCTGAAAACTTAAATAGTAACGTCCAGGAATGGCTTCAAATAATTACAGAGAGTCAGAAGTTAAATATAAGGCGTAGGAACCAAAACTGAGACATCAAATTAAATACTGTGGCCCTGACGTTAGTCATTTTATTCCAACAATTCTGCTGTTGCCCAAAATAGTTTGGGCACATTTTGGGTGCAATTGCTTTTAAAACCAAGGTGCTTTTTTTTTTTAATTCAATAAAAGAAAACCAGTTTTGTTACTTCATTTTCATATTTCATTCTTGATCCGAAGCAATTTTATACAACATGGTTTTAAGTGCTTGGCACATAAAAGGCAAATAATAGTAATAGCTATAAGTTCTATGGTACATATTACATAATGGCACTGTTGTAAAACTTTATAGCTATGGAACCATTTAATCTCATAAACACCCCCAATGAAATAAATACCATTATGACCTCTGATTTCAATTGAGGAAACTGAGGCAGAGAGAAATTAAGTAACTTGCCCAAGGTCACAGACCAAGTACCTGACAGAGCTGGTATGTGAACCCAGGCATTTGGGTCCAGCGTCCAAACTCTTTATCCCTGCATGAATGCGTGAATAGATGGCCAGCTACTTCCTTTACCCAACTTGGTCTCACACAACTTCTGGCTCTTTTTTTTTCTATTGAGGCTATGGGAAAACATTCAAAGTTAGATATAAAAATTCTGGTTGATGTGTTCTTTCAAATGAGTCTCATTCCACCATATCCATATCTCATAATTCTGGTTTTCAAGGAAGGCCACGTTCATTGTCAAAATCTCTACAAATCACCTCACCCACCCCTTCACCTTGTCGCTTCAGACACAGGTTCACTCCCTTTGTAAACAAAGAAAAGTCTTGTCAAAACCCACAGGAGACCAGCCACAAAAACTCAAAGGAGCCCGGTATTCAGGCCAAGGGCAAAGGAGAAAAGTCTGGAATTAGGAGGGCTGGAAGTAGCCCCTACCCATTCAAGGGACTTTCCTGGGGGTGGGGAGGAACAGCAGAGGAGGTCAGCAGAGCACCAGGGCCAAGCCGAGTTTCACGGCCATTGGAACCAGGACCCAGGACGAGGATCTAGTTCTGGCAGAGAATCAAGTAAAAATTTGATCAGAAGCTGGGTCAAATAGACAAGCATCCTGAGAAGGCAAAGGACTCCCCTGGGACACCAGTGCCTGGCTCGGAGCCCAAGTCCAAGTCCATGCCCAGGCAGGAGGCGATGGAGACCCTGACACCCTTCCAGAATTGGTCTGAACTGACCTGAGTCTGCGCTTGTCTTCTGCCTGCAGCTGGGCAGGCAGGACTGAGGAAGGAGGGCTGCGCACTGGTCCCCTGATGAAAGGATGAACTTTGTCACCCACGCAAGGAAGCCTGGCCAGGCATGTAGCCTATCATAAAACCAGACATTAATCGTCATCCTGGTTTATTCAAAGCACCTACTTAGAAATCATACAGAAGAAAGGGTGCCAGTGTCTGGAAGAACCTTCGCAAAGACAGCACTGTCCTTGCCAATTTTTTGAGGTGACAACTTAGTGAAATATCTTTACACTCCGAGTTGCATATTCAGGAGTTAAGTGTCAGTGGACCTCATATTGAAATCCTCTCTGCACATATCAGAGCTTAATTATTTTTTAAGTTTACCTAACAAAGGAACTATATAAGATGAACTGACTTGAAAAGAGAAAGAAAACATGAAAGGACAGAGAAAACAGGTCTTAATAGATGTGCAGCCATTCCTTAAAAGGAAGATATACCTAGATAGATGGATAGGTGGATAGATAGATAGATAGATAGATAGATAGAGGTTTTTTTTTACCATGTTTTAAAAAACTTATTTCTCTTGTAATAAAAAATAAGAACTTATTTCTCTTGTAACTGGAAGTTTGTACATTTTGAGCCCCTTGACCCACTTTGCCTACCGCCCACCCCACCTCCACCCCTCAATCCCCACCCCCGGCCTCTGGCAACCACCAATCTGATCTCTATGCGCTCAGTTTTTTGTTTTGTTTTGTTTTAGATTCCACATAGAAGGGAGATCATACGGTATTTGTCTTTGTCTGACTTACTTCACCAAAAGGAAGATATTAAATGCACTCTCTTTGAAACAATTTGCCTATTACTTGTAGCTGTTTAAGAAGAAACACCATAAAGGATGGCCATCTGCCAGACTACACAACTTAACTGAAATATTTTAGTACATGTAAGGATGGGCAGAATCGGCATGCATTTAGCCACAAATGTGGCTCTAGGGACTTCCTGTCTATAAGACACTCTACACAGCCGCCATGTCCCATGCCCCAGTGCTCACTGGAATATGACACTTCCCCAGATCTCTATCTTCATTAAATTCTACTCCTCCATTTCAAGAAGCGGGGGCAGAAATAGTAAATGAGGGAGACAAGGGGATGGGAGGTGATATTAATATTTACAAAGGGTAAAAACATAACAGAGACTTTTTTTAAGTTTGTCATGCTAATATAAAGGAAGAGTGAAAAATAACTTCACAGAATCTGATTACTGCTGATTTGGAAAGGGTTTTGGAAGCTGTATTTATCCTCAACAAGTCAGAAACCTAAACAAACCAACAAAAAAGTGAAACAGAAACAGGATTTTTTTAAAAGTTAGATGCAATATTTACCACACATACATACACACACACACACACACACACACACACACACACACACACGACTGGCACAGATATTGCAAAAATGTTGATTATGAAATTGTAAGGTATCTCACCGCACTTAGGAATGATCTAAACAGACTCCCTTTCTCATCTCTTCCACAAAGTCAAAACCCTACTGGCACTCGGTGAAAAGATGTCTTTTCATCATATTGTCTGTCAGCCCCTGCACAACGCCCACGCTCTGCAGGAGCTGTCTGTGCAGACTGGTAAGGAGCTGACTTCTTTTTTTTTTTTTTTTAGATCAGTTATTCATTTTAACTGTGAGACATTTCTATCCAATGTTAATTCCCTAATCTTCTGTTTGCACTGTGTTCACCCAATAACCCAACTTCCTGGGTGTGTGAGGTGAGTAGGGATAACCCTTCAGAAATACATTGTTATCAACAGCAAGAAATAAACAAATCATCCAGTTTAAAAATGGGCAAAAGATGTGAACATTTTTTCCAAAGAAGATGTATGACCAACAGGTATGTGAAAACATGCTGAACATCAGTAATCATCAGGGACTCATCGGGGAAATGCAAATCAAAACCACAGTGAGATATCACCTCACACCTGTTAGGTTGTCTATTATCAAGAGAACAAGAGATAACAAATGCTGGTGAGGATGTGGAGGAAAATGAGCCCCTGTGCCCTGTTCATGGGAATATAAACAGGTGCAGCCACTATGGAAAAGAGTTATGTAGGTTCCTCAAGAAATCAGAACTACCACAGGATCCAGCAATCCCATCTCTGAGGAAAGGAAATGAAAATATCATCTCAGAGAGCTGTCTGTAGTCCCGTGCTCACGGCGGCATTATTCACAATAGCCAAGGTATAGACACAACCTAAGTGTGGACAGATGAACAGATCAAGAAAACGTAGGGGGGACTTCCCTGGCGGTACAGTGGTTAAGACTTTGCCTTCCAGGGCAGGGTGTACAGGTTGCATCCATAGGGTGGGAGCTAATATCCCACATGACTCGTGGCCAAAAAACCAAAACATAAAACAGAAGCAATATTATAACAAATTCAATAAAGACTTTAAAAATGGTCCACATCAAAAAAAAAATCTTCAAAAAAGAAAAGAAAATGGGATACACACATATGAATGATGGAATGGAATGTTTTCAGCCTTAAAAAAGAAAAAATCCTGCCCTTTGTAACAACATGGATAACCCAGGAGGGCATTATGCTAAGTGAAGTAAACCATAGGGAGAAGACAAATGCTGCAAATACTGCATGGTATCGCTTACACGGGAAGCTTAAATTTTTTTTTAAGTGGAAATCATAGAGAGTAGAAGAGTGGTTGCCAGGCTCTAGAGCGTGAGGGAACTAGAGCTCCTGAGGATCTACCGCATAGCAAGGTGTCTACAGCTGGTGACACTGTATCGGATAACTGAAATTTGCTCAGCCGTTAGAACATAAACGCTCTCAACAACAAAGGTAAATCTTTTAAATGAATACACTGTTGGACCAACTTTGATCACATCTAGTCTGTAACCACTGCCTTAATGTGCAAAGAAGAAAGAAAGAGATCAAGCCCAAGCCCACCGTAGGCGGTCCTCGGAAGTGCGCTGGCGGGCAAAACCGCCCGGCCCTGGCCGCCGCCCCCGGCTCCCCCGTCCCCGCGCGCCCGCTCGGCCCCGCCGGCCCTCACCGTGCGCCCAGCACTCCGCGCGCGGAGCCGGTGCAGCCGCCGCAGCTCAGAGCCGCATTGCAGCCGTCCGCGGAGGCGCGGGTCCAGGCCCAGCGCGGCTGTCCCCTCCGCTCGGCATTTAGGAGGTGGGAGGAGCGGCGCGCCGTGCGCACGGGAAATCTGATAGGTGAGGAGGCGGCGGCGGGGGTGGTGCGGGGACGTGGGTCGCTGCTGCAGCTGGTGCTGCTGCTGGAGGGGGGGGGGGCCCTCCCCTCCCCCCCCTCCCCCTCCTCCCTCCCCCCCGAGTCCCCGCCAGAGCCCCGCGCGGGGCTGCGGGAAGTGGCGGGACCCCCGCGGCGAGCGCCAGGGGAGGCGGCAGGCACAGTCTGCCTTGTTCCTCTTTGGTCGCCCCCAGGGGAAGAGCATCTTTCACGGAGCACCAGACGTTCACGACGGTGGAGTTTGCTCCGATGCCCCTTAGGCCGGGGCTTTGCGTTTACCGTCCTGCCCTCCCAGGGGACGGTCCCAAAGTTAACTTCCAAAACGCTCTCCGTGCGGGGGAAAGCCCCGCGGTCCCGCACTCCCCAAACCCCAGATGCCTCCAGAACGAAGTCCCTCCCCCCCACCCTTTCAGAAAAGAGATGCTATTTTCATAGCAAACAACTTGGTTATGAGCAGAGTCAAGGTCAGACGACGGAATGGGGAGTTATGGGGGCTCTTAAATCCTTAGGACCGCCGAGCGAAGTAGGCAGTATCCCCATTCCCACTTCACAGATGAGGAAACAGGCGCGGGGAAGTTAAGGAGCGTGCAGCGGCTGAGGGGGTGAGCAGTGAGATGGATGAGAAGGTGCCAGTGGGCCCCCAGCTCCCTCTGGCACGGAAAAAATAGCTAGCTAGAGATTCATGTGCGAAAATATACATGTACGCTTTTTAAGAGTTGGGGACACGTCACGGATCATCTCATTCAGGGCTTCTCAACCCTGGCCGCACATTAAAGTTGCCTGGGAAAGTTTTAAAATTCCCAACGCTCAGGCCCTACCCCAGGCCAAAGAAACTGACTTCTTTTCCTTAATCTCATATCTGCAGTAACCTCAGAACAATGCCAGGCCTTCTTTTGCCACGGTTAGCATGTGATCCTTCTTGCGCAAAGATGAAGTGAGCTCTTCTCGGGGGGAGGACGAAGACCCCCCCAATACTTGGTGAGCTACAGCGCCAAAGCCTGAAAGGTGCAGAACAACTGTTGCTGAGCTGGAGAGAAAGGAAGACACCCCCACCCCCACCCCAGCCCGGGGATCCAGTGGGCGAAGCTGTGGGTGGCTGGCGAAAGCCCCGTGAAGAGGCTGATCAGATAAGAGTCAGCGCTGGGAGCAGGGTGGCAGGATCACCAGCCTCACTCGGTTGATGCAGCTCGTTTCCTGGGGTAACCAAATGAGCCTCGCAGCTGAGCGCTGAGGGTCCAGCACAGCCAGGCGGATGCAGCTTCCACAGCCTTTAGGTGAGGCGGCCAGAGCCCAGGGGTGAGTGAGGTAATGCCTGGCCTCCCCAGGCACCCCCGTCCTCTCCCTCCCCCAAGCCCCTCCGAGTCTCGCGCTCCGTCTCTTGTGCCTCCTCTGTCCGGCGCGTTGGTACCAAGCCACGCCTGTCACCCACACACACCTCAGCTCACCTCGGCTCAGAGGGCTCTAGGCCTCGCTTCTGGTATCCCGAGGGGCTGTGACACAGGGCAGATGTTTTTTAATCGAGGAGAGCAAGGAGGGTCCAAGACCTAGAGAAAAGGGGCTGGGGAGGATGGGACTGAGTGGTGGAAGGCCAGTGTCCCCTGAGATTGGAACGATGAAAAGCCATCCAGGCAGAGGGAAGGCTGAGACAGGAATTTGCCTGCCCGTGGCTCAGTGCTAGCGTGTGGTGACACGGGTCAGTGTGCACAAATCGCGTAGCTTTGGATACACAGGTCGGGAAAATGAAAGCACAGTCTCCTGGACCAGAGCTCACCGACGCTGGCTGGTGTTTGCTAAGCTCCGGGAGGAGCCCGGGTAGTGGCTGCTCTGTCCGCTTCACCGTGGGGTGGGTCTCACCTGTGAGTCACGCACAGCGCTCCCCTTGAGGAAAGGATTTTGCAGAAGCAGAGGCAGCTCTGCCCCATGTCCCCCACCTCCACTCCACACCCTCTCCGCAGCAGGGGACCCGTGACTGCCAGTCATAGGCTGCTGAGACCCAAAACAAGGATTCCCAACCTCAGCACGATTGACTTTTGGGATCAGAGTTGTAGGACTGTCCTGTGTGTTGCAGGATGTTTAGCAGGAACCCTGGCCTCTCCCCACTAGATGCCAGGCGTGCACGCGCACGCGCACACACATGGTTGTCTCCAGACGTTGGCACGTGTCCCAAAGGGAGCGAAGTTGGCCCTGATGGAGAAGCACTGCTCTAATAAGAAGGAAGGGGACCCAGCGCCCCACAAATACTGCAGAACACATATTTATCAGTGATGGCCCCATGGAAAGGGGCCGTTTCTCAGATTGGAAGCCTCCACTACAGAACGGGGCCCCTGGCCAAAGTCCACTTCGTCCGGTCACAGCAGCCTTCCTGTGCTCCTTGAACAGGCCGAGCTCATTCCATGGCAGGGTCTGGGCACCTCCTCTTCCTTCTGTCTGGAATGCTCCTCTGCCGAACATCCATGGGAAGACCACCTCATCCCCAGCAGAGGCTCGGCCTGGCACGGAGTGGACGCTTGAACAGTACTTGTTGGATAGACAAGTGGGAGGATGGACAAAGGGCAGAGATGTGCGCAGGGGCTGGAGGGCGTGGAGAAAGCTCCGCTTATGCCGTTGGGTTGGGTCCGGGGGTTATGGGAAGCACGGGGCAATCCTTTCCCCCCTTGGTGATCACAGAGGGTGGAGGTGGTGCCTACTTCTCACTCATCTCAGAGAGGGGAGAGCTGCCGCAAGCGGGAAGTCCTGCACTTCCGATAAAGAACCCGGTGGAACCAGCACCGTGGCTCAGACAGTCCCGGGGACCCGCATGGAAATTTAGAGAACCGACCAGAGTTTCTTTGAGGCCTGGAAAATGGTGCTCCTGGGGCATCCACTGTACTAATTAGAATGATTGTGCCGGGGAGGTATTTCAGGCCAGCAGCGGTTTTCTGAAGCGTTAAGCAAAGCTCTCAGGGACCAAGGTGAAGGGTTGTGGGAATTGATATCCCGAGCTCGGAGGAAGTGGCTGAAATTGGCTCGGGATGTGGTGTATGTGCCGGCTGTGTGAGGCCTCAGTGAGGAGATTCTGGCTACAGCCAGGTTGGCCCATGGGGTCCTACAAGGCTGTGACCAGTCACGCCCTACAGACTGGGATAGGGCGGCCCCTCATTCTTATAAGTAGATGGGACCCCACCTTCCCAGGCAATGAAGGGATTCACACTCCGAGTGGGTCCAGAAAGGGCAGTCTACCCTGGTTAAAGAGGGTCGGGTTAGGCAGGAGGGCTGAGTTCCGATGACCCCGGCCACCTCCGAAAAAGTAGAGCCCTTCAGCCCTTAGGCCACAGCCGGCGTGTGGTAAACAGTGTGTAAACTCGCATCAGTAAGTTTTGTATTTTGTACTTTCATGTAAGTGTTTTGCTTTATTTGGGGATTTTTTCATCATAATGCAATTTTATGGCACATGAAAACCCAAGGACGCAGAACAAGACCCCTGACTCTCAGCTGTTGGGGCGGGTATTTGTACTTCCTCCTCAGCATAATGCACATCATCCACGGGGGGACGTGCTCCCCTTGACATCGCCAGTGAGTGCTGGAGCATCTAAACCTAACCCGGAGAATTCCCTGCTGGTCCAGCGGCTAACCAAGCAGAGCAAGTCCTAAGCTTTCACCGCCAAGAGCTCAGGTTCGATCCCTGGTCGGGGAACTAAGATCCCACAAGCCACACAGCGTGGCCAAAAAAATAATAAATATATAAATAAATAAATAAACCTAACTGGATTCTAAAGTCTAAAAATAGGTGTTTGCCTTGCATCTTTTTTCTTTAAAGCCTTTTAATTTTTTTTCTGTTTTTTTTTTTTAATTTTTGTCTGCATTGGATCTTCGTTGTTGCGTCTTCGTTGCTGCCCGCGGGCTTTCTCTAGTTGCGGCAAGCAAGGGCTACTCTTCGTTGTGGTGCGCGGGCTTCTCATTGCGGTGGCTTCTCTTGTTGCGGAGCACGGGCTCTAGGCACTTGGGCTTCAGTAGTTGTGCTTAGTCGCTCCACAGCATGTGGGATCTTCCCACACCAGGGCTCGAAACCTGTGTCCCCTGCATTGGCAGGCGGATTCTTAACCACTGCCACCAGGGAAGTCCCGCCTTGCATCTTAAAGGTAGAAGTTCCAAGCCAGGGAGGTGACAGAGAGGCAGGACCAGTCATCCTGGTTCTGCAAGCTTCTGGCTCTGGACGTTGGCTCCTCCAGCTCCCTTATTTGAACAGTGGACATCAGGACGGAGGGTTATGTGGAAGAGAGCCACCAACCCTTATCTCAGCATTGCCTGCAGGAGCATTGGCCACCCTCTCAAGAAACCCATTCTTCAGAGGTATGCACCATCCTTGTCAGAGAAGCTATCTACCTTCTCTTTTTTGAGGTGTTGAAATCAACTCCACACTCAAAGATTCTTTTACGATTGAGGAGACTTTCACGTGCCCTGAGCTCTGCTAACAGCTCCTAGAGAGGCGTTGAAGAGAGTCCCAGGGACCATTTGCAAGAGAGGACATTCATTTCAAGCATATAAACTCTGGAACGTTGACTTCATATATTGATCATCTTTTGAAGAGGGCACAAAAAAAAAGATAAAAGTCATCATCTTTCTCCTTCAGGGAACCCCCATGGCAGAAGAGAGACCAACTTGTCAGTAACTGTCCATTTCAGGAGTTGGATCTGGACGTGAATGAAGTTTAACAGAACATGGTGGGAGAACAAGGAAGAGCTGCTTGGTTCTAAGTGGGGGACGAAGGAGGACTTGTATCCAGAATATATAAAGAACATTCAGAACTCAATAGTAAGAAAACAAATGACTAAACTTAAATATGTACAAAAGACTTGAACAGTCACCTCACTGAAGAAGATATACAGATAGCAAGTAAGCTCATAACAGTTACCCAGCATTAGTCACCCTTTAGAATCAAGACTTCATCATTGTTTTCCATCTATTTTTAGTACTAGAAACTCTCTTTGCAAATGGAATGTGTCTGGGCCTCCAATACCCCAAAACGAGCTAGGTCAGAGTTGTTCTGTAGGAGGTTAGCAGGAACCCCCAGCCCACTCAACAGCTCTCTTCCATCGTCCCAGGGATACCATCTTACACCCCTAGGACTTTGCCCAAGCGCTTCAGCATCTCTAGACCTGAGCACAGGGACGTTTCCTTCTGATTCTAACCATCATGTCGGTTAAGGGGGAGAAGTACAGAGCAGGGAGGAGGCTAAGGAAGTCAGGGCACTGGCCACTTGTTTCCGAAGCTGTATGCTGGGGCCCTCCCCTTCGGCTCTGGCCTTTCAGACATTTCCTTCCCTTTAGCCCACAGGTGGGTGTGCCAGGGCACGGCAAGGAAATCAATTATTAATCAGCTGTGACTTCTTGCCCGCTCCCTTCCGCGGGGTGGAATCACGTTAAAAGCAAAAGCTACAGTGCAGTTTAGAGGGCCTCTTACTTTGTCCGAACTCTCCTACTTTGAAAGCGCCGTGTCTGTAAACCGTTTCATTCAAGCTTCCAATATTCCACCCCTCTACCACTTCCACCCCTGGTGGAGTGCGTGGGAGACTTTACTATTTTTCAGATGAAACTGACCCAGTGGTGACTGAGATCATGGGCTCCAAAGCCACTTACCAGCCCTGTGCCCTCTTGTCAGCACTGTGACCTGTGCCATAAGGGAGGTGCAGGAAAAGTTGGGGGGGGTAGTTTTCTGGTTTTTTTAAATTCATACATCTTTTTTCCTTTAAGCATTCGTGTTTGTTTTTTAACATCTTTATTGGAGTATAACTGCTTTACAATGGTGTGTTAGTTGCTGCTGTATAAGAAAGTGAATCAGCCATATGTATACATATATCCCCATATCTCCTCCCTCTTGCGTCTCCCTCTCACCCTCCCTATCCCACCCCTCTAGATGGCCACAAAGCACCGAGCTGATCTCCCTGTGCTATGTGGCTGCTTCCCACTAGCTATCTGTTTTACATTTGGTAGTGTATATATGTCCATGACACTCTCTCACTTTGTCCCAGCTCACCCTTCCCCCTCCCTGTGTCCTCAAGTCCATTCTCTACGTCTGCGTCTTTATTCCTGTCTTGCCCCTAGGTTCTTCAGGACCATTTTCTTTTTTTGTAGATTCTATATATGTGTTAGCATATGGTATTTGTTTTTCTCTTTCTGACTTATTTCACTCTGTATGAAAGACTCTAGGTCCATCCACCTCACTACAAATAACTCCATTTCGTTTCTTTTTATGGCTGAGTAATATTCCATTGTATATATGTGCCAAATCTCCTTTATCCATTCATCTTTTGATGGACACTTAGGTTGCTTCCATGTCCTGGATATTGTAAACAGAGCTGCAATGAACATTGTGGTACATGACTGTTTTTCAATTATGGTTTTCTCAGAGTATATGCCCAGTAGTGGGCTTGCTGGGTCGTATGGTAGTTCTATTTTTAGTTTTTTAAGGAACCTCCATATTGTTCTCCATAGTGGCTGTATCAATTTACATTCCCACCAACAGTGCAAGAGGGTTCCCTTTTCTCCACACCCTCTCCAGCATTTATTGTTTGTAGATTTTTTGATGGTGGCCATTCGACTGGTGTGAGGTGATACCTCATTGTAGTTTTGATTTGCATTTCTCTGATGATTAGTGATGTTGAGCATCCTTTCATGTGTTTGTTGTCAATCTGTATGTCTTCTTTGGAGAAATATCTGTTTAGGCCTTCTGCCCATTTTTGGATTGGGTTGTTTGTTTTTTTGACATTGAGCTGCATGAGCTGCTTGTAAACTTTGGAGATTAATTCTTTGTCAGTTGCTTCATTTGCAAATATTTTCTCCCATTCTGAGGGCTGACTTTTCAACTTGTTTATGGTTTCCTTTGCTGTGCAAAAGCTTTTAAGTTTCACTAGGTGCCATTTGTTTATTTTTGTTTTTATTTCCATTTCTCTAGGAGGTGGGTCAAAAAGGATCTTGCTGTGATTTATGTCATAGAGTATTCTGCCTATGTTTTCTTCTAAGAGTTTTATAGTGTCTGGCCTTACATTTAGGTCTTTAATCCACTTTGAGTTTATTTTTGTATATGGTGTTAGGGAGTGTTCTAATTTCATTCTTTGACATGTAGCTGTCCAGTTTTCCCAGCCCCACTTATTGAAGAGGCTGTCTTTTCTCCATTGTATATTCTTGCCTCCTTTATCAAAGATAAGATGACCATAGGTGTGTGGGTTTATCTCTGGGCTTTCTATCCTGTTCCACTGATCTATATTTCTGTTTTTGTTCCAGTAACATACTGTCTTGATTACTGTAGCTTTGTAGTATAGTCTGAAGTCTGGGAGCCTGATTCCTCCAGCTACGTTTTTCTTTCTCAAGATTGCTTTGGCTATTCGGGGTCTTTTGTGTTTCCATACAAATTGTGAAATTTTTTGTTCTAGTTCTGTGGAAAATGCCATTGGTAGTTTGATGGGGATTGCATTGAATCTGTAGATTGCTTTGAGTAGTATAGTCATTTTTGCAATGTTGATTCTTCCAATCCAAGAACATGGTATATCTCTCCATCTGTTTGTATCATTTTTAATTTCTTTCATCAGTGTCTTACAGTTTTCTGCATACAGGTCTTTTGTCTCCTTAGGTAAGTTTATTCCTAGGTATTTATTCTTTTTGTTGCAATGGTAAATGGGAGTGTTTCCTTAATTTCCCTTTCAGATTTTTCATCATTAGTGTATAGGAATGCAAGAGATTTCTGTGCATTAATTTTGTATCCCTAGTCCTGCTATTCCAGGGCCCTTTGAGTGGTTGTTTGAGTCCGCACAGAAGCACTTCTGATCTCCAAAAGAAAGTAAAAAGTTTTAGCATTTATTTATTGGTGAATGAATGAACAACACTGTGATGTGAAAGCTCTGTTATCCAGAATTTTTAATTGTTGATTTCATTGAGTGAAGCCTGGGAGAAAGAATTAATCATAGTCAGTGTGACTAACTCACTGTCTTTTTTGGAGGTAAAATTATTATTAACTGTTATCAAATCTCCATGCCAATCATTACGCTAAATGTTTTACAAGCATTAACTTGTTTCTTTCTCTCACTACAGTTGTGTGAGGTGAGTGCTGTTTTATCCCCATTTTACAGATGAGGAGAGTGAACCACAGAGAGGTCAAATAATTGGACCCCAGAAAACAGTCTCTGGCCAACTAGAAATAACCTAAAGTAATCATGTATGTCCATCACTTTTAACCTGATGTGAATGGAAGGCTGGCAAGAGATAGCAGAGATTTGTTTCAAAAGAAGAAACCCCAGAAGCCATCATTAGTGCCTGGACTGCAAGCTGGATCAGAAACCTTTAAAAAAGAGATAGGAAGCCAATTACCCTGCTTCCCTCTGAGGCAAAACATCCAGGAATAGGGTGGAGAGCAATAAGAAAAATTAATTAGAGATGAGGTAAAAAATGAAAAAGGAAGAGCCATGCAAAAAATGATAAGATCCTCTTTAGATGTCCAGGACCAGCCTTGCATTCCATTACCCATGGTTTTTCCATTTTTCTTCCTTTTTTTTTTTTAATTTATTTATTTGGTTGTGCCGGGTCTTAGCTGCAGTAGGCGGGCTCCTTAGTTGCGGCACGTGGGCTCCTTAGTTGTGGCATGTGAACTCTTAGTTGAGGCATGCATGTGGACTCTAGTTCCCTGACCAGGGGTTGAACACGGGCCCCCTGCATTGGGAGCACTGAGTCTTACTCACTGAGCCACCGGGGAAGTCCCTCTTCCTTTTTTATGGACTTAAGAATATGACTTTTAAGGTTCTCGTGGTTTGTGTGTGCTAGGGCAGCATTTACAAAAGTCTGTCCCCTGGGCGTTAAAAGTGTATTTTAAAAAATTAAAAACAGTGTCTAGAGTCTCATGTACTAACAACCTGGTCCATACAGTTTTTTAGTGCAGGACTTCTCAGAGCCTTTATGGTGAATTGTGAATATTCAAGAGGGGCATGAGGAATGCAGGCTTTTCCAAACGTATCTAATAATGTAACCCATTTTTCAAAGAGCACGTTGTAGGACTGTTGTTCCAAGGTCCTCACTTTGGAGAATGATGTTCTAAAGCAAAATAAATCAAAGGGAAATAAATAATGGCGCGATACGTCTGTCCTTTCTATTACACGATGTCCATTTGGCAACATGCTGTCTAAGTTCATGAACACAGATGAAAGGAAGCTTGTTGAGGCACTTTGAGAAGTGAACTTGGTTTTTGACATTCGTGCATGGACCACACTGTCCCCAAAGCCCACAGGGCAGAAAATAATGGCTACCCTTGGAAACAGGGTTGAGTGTTATAAAAGCATTATGGTTATGTAAAATTTTCTCAAGTACTGGGTCCTTCTCTCCCTGGAATCAGGAGAACATGCTTTTCTCAGCACTTTCTGCCTTGCCATACTCCCTGACCCCATGCAGCCAAGGAAGGATGGAGCTCTTATATGCTTTGTCCTAGAAAAAGCAAGTGATAAAGCAGGAATTTCCAGATCTACTCACTTGGATGAGACCCAGTCTCTCATCAATGGGCTGACTCCCATTATAGAATGCCCAGGCATGAAAACGCCAACACGAGCCAAAATTCGTGCCACGAACAGACATCTGTGGGCAAGCTTCTTCCAGCCATGTCACACCTCCTTCTGCTGCATCTCTTTAGAGCCCAGGCATGCTGTGGAGGGATGGGACCCTGGTTCTGCCTCACCATAAGGTTCCACCATCTCTTCATTCTGTAACAATTGCCAAAGCTCCCAAGACTGTGAAGTAGGCAGGGCAAGGGGTGAGAGGCAGAGAGGGCAGACAGATACATTTGAGAAGAGCCTTTCCATCCAAGAGGGAAGGACCCATCAGAGCAGACGTCATCACTGAGCTCACAAGCTTCCCCACCAACCAGCTGGATCTGTGACCCCCTTTGTGGATCTACAGTGTCATTGTCCAGCCCGACACCCGGGTGGGATGCCTGAGGCCCCTCCTCTCACCCTTCACAAAATCCAGTCAGTTCTCCATAAGCACGTCCATCCCAGTCCAGGCCTCCCCATCTCTAGCTGGTGCTTTGCAACCACCCCATGCTTGGCCTCCCCCTGAGCTCCACTCTTAGAAGAATCTGACCTAAATAAATCAGGCCCTTGCTTGAAAACAGTGGTTGCTTCTGGCCAGACGCATGCCCACACTGAAAAAACCATTCATAATTTGACCCCAACTGCTCACCCAGCCTCATTAGAGGCCTCTTCCCAACCATGCTGACCGTCTGCCACTTGTGACATAAGACTCTAGCATTATTTATTACTCTCCTGCCCACTCTTCCCTTCCCCAGGTCCCTAGAGAACTCCTATTCAGCCATCAGAACCCACATCAAATGTCCCCTTCTCTCCCCAGCTCAGAGTTAGTGATTTCGGCCTCCTGCCACATTTGTCCCTGCCTCTGCAGCCCCACTCACCACATTGCACTGCTGGGGCTGCTGGCTCTTGGCTCACATGTTTGTCACCTTGTCACTTGGGAATGGAGACCTCATATCATTTGTTTTTAAGCCCCCGACCCGCGCATGGTGTTGCCATATAAGTGTTAAATCATGCACTAGCCGACACTGAGGATACCCCTTCCTGTCTTGCTGCGACCCCCCCTAGAAGCCTGCCCATGGCATCATGCAGACCAAAGAGGAGGAAGAGGTGGCATCTCTTTGTTCTTGGTTTCTCACCCCTGTCACATGATGCGGCCAGTTGTCAGTCATTCAGGCTAAAATAGGGAAGAGCTTTGTTGAAAACTAGAGTGTTGTTTGCAGAAGGGGTGGCACATTAGGATGTGTGCTGGGACTCAAGGTAGGTACATTTCAATAGGAGACCATCGCTCAGGCCATGCCTGGCACTACTGGGGATGACAGCCTCGGCCACAGTGAAGTCCCTGGGGTGCCCAGGCTGCTGGGCTGGGACACCAGGAGGGAAAGGGATGCCAGTGATGGGGGCCCAGGAGGGATGTCTTGCTTCGTCATTTTGACTCTGGTCATGGTCCATATTTGGGGAATGTTGTTTTTGTTCATTTTGCCATGTACTTTAAGCCCTGGTCACAGCGAAAGAACTTTTGGAAATTATTCATTTTTGCTCATCTGCTCAAAAACAGTAGAATTGTACAATTAATATTTCAACTCTGCATCCTATTGGAAGCCACATACAAACAAATCAGGATGCCTTATGTTAGCCAAGTTCCACCTACAGAGCTGTAAATAGGATATTTTCATGTGTTCCTATCGACAGAATTATTGCCAACCATAAAAAAACCTCGTCATGCAAGAAAGTGCAATGTCATGCCGTTAGTGAATAAAATTCTGGAATGAATTGAACCACTGGAGTGAAATCAATAATTTAGAAAACGTGGAAAACTGAATAATCAGTTTCACTTATTTAAACAAAGGGAAGGTAGAATTTGCAGTGGACAGGGGCGATCTGTCATGGACAGAGAAATTAATGTAATTCAGCCAGGTCTCAAAATAGAGACAGTAACCAGTATTTTTCCACATCAAAGGTTTTAATCTTAGAAAAAAGATCATTAAAAAGACACATCATTAATCTTACTTTATAGCATAAGAAAATGGTTTAAGCATTTGATACCTAGATTTTCCAGTCTCAAAAGGGAGCACTATAAATTTCACTACATCAATGGTTTTAGTGATAATAATAGCTGTTCTGAAATTGGCAAAAGTTCCCCGTTGGTGAAAGAAGTTGCTGTTCAATAATTTACATAGCCCAGTTCCTCCTGGTGGAGTTCCACAGAGCAAGCAAGGACTGAACCATCATTCTCACAGTCTTTGCACAAGACCTTTCCTCTTGAAAACACATGAAGCAAGAATGTCTTTGTCGGACATTCTTGGCAATCACCCTCAGCTCCCAAAACAACAAGACCATGTTATAGAACCTTAGAAAACCTTTCCTCAGGTATAAATCTCCACGTCTTTCCTCCTGGGAGTGTAACAATGACAGAGGAGAGGCAAGGCCCCTCTAGGGGCTAAATGTGTATTCATACAAAAATGAGAGGCTGTGACACACCCTCCTGAATTATCTTTGGAGCTGGCTTGCTGCTCTCTGAAGGGAAGAACTTTCCCAGCTACTCTATCAAGTTGTCAGAAGCCATTGTCTTGGATCTGGAGCCCTCAACCCTTCCCAGGGCTTCCCTGTGGCCAGAAAGGAGCTGGCATCCAGGATGGAGAGGCCTCAGGCACAGCAAGGCCGCTGGACTCCGCGTCTGAGGCAACGCTTCTGCTCGGGACTCACATGAGAGCTTCCCGTTGCCTGTTACAATAATGAAGCAAAGGGTGAAAACATAAGCCAAAAGACATGCACATTAAGAAGTAAAGACAGCAAAGAAGTAAAGAGTTCTGGTGTATGTTGTAAAAGTCTCTACCAGCAAGGTCAGCTGACTCAATCAGGCCATGAATTGCCCCACCCAGAGAGAACACTGGGCCCATGGATCCCAGCATCCAGGCTGGTTGACGGGTCTCTTTCCTATAGTTGATCAATAAATTGGGGATCTGGCTGGTGAGAGAGAGCCTTAGCAATCTGCATGCATGAAATGAAGGATGGGGTGAAGGCTGCCTGTTGCCCTTGTGCCAGGGACCCCCGGAAAATCTGTTTCTCAGGCCCAGACTCTGGGGCCTTGTCATCTGGCCATCCTTCCTCCATCTGAGAAAAAGATGGAATTTGAACCCTGTCCCCAGGAGACCATGCTCTAGATGCTGGGGAGACAGGTATGAGCGGAGGAGCCCACCCGCTGGGGAGGACGCCCCGTGACACATGGCACAGGATGCCGCTGGCCAGGCAGATGGAGGTAGCCAGGATCTTCTGCCTTACTTTACCTCCCGCCCATGTTTTCTCCCGCTCAGATAGGGAACGGCTCCAAGTAGGTTACCTGCTCCTTCTTATGCCCCAAAGTCTTGCCATCAGTTTAATCACTGCTCAGTTCTGATGGACTCTGGACGTTGTCCACCCTTACCTTTACAATCAGTTACGATTTTAATCATGGGCTCACTCTACAGTGTGAATTCCACCTTCCTCTCTCTTCCCAGGATTGTCCCAAAGCTCACCCCTCCCTGGGTCACCAATATAACCTGTGGTCCGTTACTCCTTTGGCTTGGGCCACTCCTCTAGCAATCTCGATCATGGGACCTAGGTTTGGTGTTTTTGCTTTGCTTTGCTTTGCTTTAGTGACGGACGTCTTAAAATGCTGCGTGGAAGGCTGAAGTCTCTATCAGAAATCTTTTTTCAAATTTTACTTTTAATTTTTTATAGAAATATAGTTGATTTATAATATATATTAGATTCAGGTGCACAATATAGTTATTTAAAATTTTTATAGATTATACTCCATTTAAGGTTATTATAAAATATTGGCTATGTTCCCTGTGCTATGTGATGTATCCTTGTAGCTTATCTGTTTTACACATAGTGATATATACCTCTTAGTCCCCTGCCCCTATCTTGCCCCTCCCCCTTCCCTCTCCCCACAGGTAACCACTAGTTTGTTGTCTATATCTGTGAGTCTGTTTCTGTTTTGTTATATTCATTTGTTTGCTTTATTTTTTAGGTTCCACATATAAGTGATAACATGCAGTGTTTGTCTTTCTCTGTCTGACTTATTTCACTGAGCATAATACCCTTCAGGTCCACCCAGAAATTCTCTTGAAGGATGAGATTTCTCACCTGTATAATGGGGGTTCATATAATCCTAGGTTTGTCATAAGGATTCAGTGTCAAGGTAAAGGTGAAAAAGCCTTTTGGAAACTAAAACATATATGCACAAATATTCTCATTTTAGTCACCATATGAAAAAGGAAGTTTGAAAAGAAAAAGAAAAGCAACGCTCTGATTACTATACCCCAGGCAAATCGCGGTTGGACCAACTTCTACCAAGCCCTATACTAAGCATCTTGGTCTTACACCAGCCCCGCAGATGGTGCACAGAGCAGGAGGATGGCTCAAGATGTGTCTGCATGTGGCCGCCCCGACAGAGAGACCTGGCCAAGCCTGCTTCCTGGTGACTGTGGCCCCCTTGTTCCCAGGATGTATTGGTTCAATTGAGTCAGCAAATGTTTCTGGGCGCTGACTGTGTGTCGCCTGTAAGCCCCACGAGGATAGGGCTCGGGCCCGATTTAGGTATCACTGTGTCCGCCGCCACCTGAGACACGTCTGCCCAGCACAGCATAGCTCCTCAATAAATATTTCATTGACAGACCATCAGGCAGTAGCCTAGGGACAAGGGCACCAACCATTAAAAGTCAGAGGAGACAAGGAGTGGCCATGATACAAACAAGTGACAGTGTGCACCGGATCAAGGCAGGAGCCGAGATAGAACTTTGCGTCATAGATTGTGATTGATTCTGTTGGGCCACTGGGACGAGGAAAGTGCCACTCAGAGGAACTGCCAGGAAAACTGGACCCCTCGGGACAGGTGGAACTTCAAACAAAGTGGAGAAATAGAGAAAAGGTGTTCCTGGCAGCAATGTAAGCACCAGCAAAGGCCCACAGATGCCGAAATGGATAGGGTATGGTTTTTTATTGTGGCTGAAACAAACTACTACAAGCTTAGTGGCTTCAAATCACACAGGTTTATTATCCTGCACTTCTGGAGGTCAGAAGTCCAGTGGGCTCTGCTGGCTTCTTTGCTTTGAGTCTCTCAAGGCCAAAATCAAAGTGTCGTCAGGACTGAGCTCTGAGGGAGAATCCACTTTCAGCCTCACTCAGGCTGCTGGCAGAATTAAGTCAGAGGAATGAAGTCCTTACTTCTGACCAAGGTTAACATCAACATACCAAGGGGAAAGAGTGGAAAGTCTTACTCAATTTCTTTGATGTTTATTTTTTGCCTTCCTTTTGATCTAGTCTTCTTTTCCTGGTGTGGCAACTTTATGGCTTGAATCTTAAAGGAAAAACTGGACGGAATTTTTACTGAGAACTAATGTATGCAGGACACTAGGCTTCAAACATGTATAAAGAAAACCTTCCCACTTTACAGCAGCAGTTGACAAGTACTTATCAAAACAGATGTTGTGTTTCTTCTCAAATGGCTCCAACCAGCTGAAGGGACCTGGGATGTCAGACCCATTGGACTTAATTGAAGACACTTTCCTAAACAGTGAGCAATGGGACTTCTTTTGGCCAACAGTGTACAGACCTATGGACCCATTTCATCCTATCCAGAAGATTCTTCATTAGCATAATCACTATGAACTTCCCCTTTCCGGCATTTAAAACCCCCTGAATTTTTGCCTCAAACAACTACTTCTGTTGGCCAGGGTTCTCTAGAGGAATGGAACCAACAGGACATGGACAGAAAGAGAAAGAGATTTTAAGGAATTGGTTCATGCAATTGTGAAAGCTGGAAGTCCAGAATCTGCAGGGTGGGCTGGTAGTCCATTAACTGATGAGATGAGGCCCTCCCCCATTGCAGAGGGCAATCTGCTTTACTCAAAATCCACTGATTTAAATGTCAATCACATCTAAAAAAACCTTCACAGTTACAGTTGAGTTTTGAGAATTCTTTATATATGTGTCTGTATATGTATATAATTTAGTAGGTTTTTTTTTTTTTTTTTTTTTTTTTTTTTTGGCCTCGCCATGCAGCATGTGGGATCTTAGTTCTCTGATCAGGGATTGAACCCATGCCCCCCAGTGGAAGCACAGAGTCTTAAACACTGGACCACCAGGGAAGTCCTACCAGTATTTTCACTTTACATATACTAGTCCTTTGTCAGATACGTGGTTTGAAAATATTCTCTCCCTGTCTGTAGCTTGTCTTTTCATCCTCTTTCACAGAGCAAAAGTTTTCCATTTCAGTGAAGTCCAGTCTATCAGTTTTTCCTTTTAGGGATTCTGCTTGTGCCTAGTCCTAGATCCCAAAGGTTTTCTCCTATATTTCCTTTCTAAAAGTTGTATAGTTTTACATTTTAGTACATGATCCATTTTGAGTTAATTTTTATATAAAGTGTGAGACTTTTGAAGACTTACTTTTCTGCTTATGCATACCCAATTGTTCCAGAACCGCTACCTGGAAAGGTTATCTTTCCTCCACTGAATTGCTCCACCTTTGTCAAAAACAAATTGGGCTTACTTGTGTGAGTCTATTTCTAGGTTTCTGTTCTGTTCCATTGATCTATGGGTCCACCCCTCTGCCAATACCACAGTGTCTTGATTACTGTAGCTATGTAATAAATCTTGAAATCGAGTAGACTGTCTCTTCCCACTTTATTCTTTTTCAAAATTATCTTAGCTATTCTAGGTCTTTTGCCTTCTCATATAAATTTTAGAATAATCTATATTATTTTTTTCTTTATATGTACTTTTAGCTTTGTTTGTTTAGTTTCTTAAGCTGGAAGCTTAGATTATTGACTTGAGAGCTCTTTCTTCCTATTAAAAGCATTTAGTTCTGTACTATTTAATTCCAGAAGAGTTCCTCTATGCACAGCCTTAGCTGAATTCCACCAGTTTTGATAGGTCATATTTTCCTTTTCACTCAGCTCTACATGTGTTCTAAGTTCCTTTGTCACCTCAGTAATCCCTATGGATTGCTTATAATTGCCAAGTGTTTGGGGGTTCTCCAGATATCTTTCTCTTAGTGATTTCTAGTTTAATTCTATTATGATGAGAGAACATACTCTTAATGATTTCAATTCTTTTAAATGTGTTAAGGTTTGTTCTGTCCCCCAGAATGTGGTCTGTCTTGGTCAGTGTTCTGTGTGCATTTGAAAACAATGTACATTTGGGTGAAATGTTCTATAAATATCAATTATGTCAAACTGGTTCTTAGTGTTATTAGGGTCATCTATATCCTTGCTGATTCATTTGTTCTATCGATTCCTGAGAAAGGAGTGTTGACGTGCCCAAGTATAACTATGGATTTAACTACTTCTACTTTTTAATTCTTTTCAATTTTGCTTCATGTATTTTCAAGTTTAGGTGTATACACATATTAGGATTGTAATTCTTCTTGGTGATTGACCATTTATCAATGTATAATGCCCCTCTTTATCCCTGGTAAGCTTCTTTGCTCTAAGGTCTACTCTGTGTGATATTAGTGTAGATTATTGATTAGAATTTCTATTGATTAGAATTCTTATCACACATCTTTTTCATCTTTTTAACTTATGTCATTACAGTTAAAAATTGGTTTGTTAGACAAATACCATATGATATCACTTATATGTAGAAACTAAAATATGACACAAATGAACTTATCTACAAAACAGAAACAGACTCACAGACATAAAGAACAGACAGGTGGTTGCCAAGTGGGAGGGGAGGTGGGGAAGGGATGGACTGGGAGTTTGGAATTAGCAGATGCAAACTATTATATGTAGAATTGATAAACAACAATTTCTTACTGTATAGCACAGGGTACTATATTCAATATCCTGTGATAAACCATAATGGAAAAGAATATGAAAGAGAATGTATGTATATGTATAACTGAATCACTTTGCCGTACAGCAGAAATTAACACAACACTGTAAATCAACTATACTTCAATTTTTTTTAATTGGTTTGTAGAAGTCAGCATATAGTTAGGTTTTACTGACATTTTATTAGCCAATCTGACATCTCTGGCTTTTAACTGACATTTTTAGATCATTTACATCTCATATAATAATATGGTTAGTTGCCATTTTATTAAATATTTTTATTCCTTTGCTTATTGTTCCAGTTTTCCCCCTTCCAGTCTTCCTTTGGATTATTTCAATGGTTTTTAGTTTCCATTTTACTTTATCTTAGGCTTTTTGGCCATATTACATATATATATATATATATATATATATATATATATATATATATATATATACATATATATATATATATGTATATATATGATACTTTTTTAGTGGTTGCTCTAGGGATTGTAATATGAAATGTGTGTGTGTGTGTACATACATACATATATATGTATATATATATATATAATATAAATTTCACAGTCTACATAGAGTTAATAGTTTTCTGCTTCAAGTAAAATGTAGAAGATGATTTATAACTGTATAGTTTTATATGACTTATATCATAAACTTTATAGTTGTCATACAGATTATATCTTCATATATAATCAGTCAGTGTTATTATTTTTTTTATTTCAATGGCCATACATATTTTGAAACACCTAAGAAGTGAAGAAGAGTCTACTATATTTACCCAGATAGTTACCATTTTTGTTACCCTTCCTTTGTTCCTGTTCTAAGTATCCTTCTGGTATCATTTTACCTTAGCCTGAAGAACTTCCTTTAACATTTCTTTTAGAGCGGGTCTGATGATGACAAACTCTCTTAGTTTCCAGTCATCTGAGAATGTCTTCAGTTTGCCATCAATTTTGAAGACTGTTTTTACAGGATGTTGAATTTTGAGTAGACAATTCTTTTTTCAGCACCTAAAGATGTTATTCCACTGTCTTCTGGCCTCCATGGTTTCAGGTGACAAATCTGTAGTCATTTGAATAGTTGTTCCCCTATTTGTAAAGTGTAATTGTTCTGTGACTACTTTAAAGTAGTACAATGTGGACTAGAGAAAATATTACCCTCATGCAGATCTAACTTACAACATCCCACGTTCCCAGGGCCCCTCCAGCTTGTGCATAGGGGTCCCATTTATCTGTTCAGAGGTCTTGCCTGGGACCTTGGCCAACTGGCTAATACCCTAAGTGGCCAGCAGGGGCAGCAGCATCAAACATCTCTGCCAACGCCTCCCAAGAGGTGGGTCACAACCCCCAGGCCCACCTGCCCAGTTGCACTTATACTGTCATTGAAAAGAAAGGTCGGGAAGAAAGGGAGAGTGTATTTCTGGTCATCTTTCAAATTCAACTGCGTAACAGACAGCCCAGATGCTCCATCAGGCAGGACATTGCCAGGCATAAACCAGGGCTGAGCTGGCAAAACTAGGACGTCTGGACCGCATTTCCTCTCAGATCTCATCACCTCCTTCAGGTCTGAAGGCTGAAAGTTCTATTCAGATTCAAGTGCATTCATCCAATCGCCTCCCTCAGACACAGGCTTTCAGGCTGCCCAGTGGCCGAGCCTAGTTACCCTTCCAGATCTGGCATGAATCTCTGTCCTCAAAGACATCCCTACAGCTGTGTCCCTGCCAGGGCCAGAAGCCAGCCTGAGCTCTCTGTTCCCCCACATTGTCTGGGAACCCCACCTGCCCAGCCCTGGACCGACTTAATCCACACAGTGCTCGGCCAGAAACAGAGCAGATCTGATTGCATCCAGAAAAAAAAGAGTTAAGGAAAAGCAAATTTTACCACTCCCTTGAAAAACTACAGGAAATATCGAACAAGCAACAATTTAGATAAAGATCTGTTGAGTAGAGAAAGGAGATTAAATAGAAATATGTACAAATAAAATGAGACAGCCCTATACAGTGAATCTAAAGGCAAGGCCCTTCCGTAGACAAGCTCATAACCTTGGGCAAGCCTCTTACACATTGTCAGACCTCAGGGCTGTCCAGATTCAGTAACAGTGGGGCCTGGCACACGGTGACCCCAGCAAGTGCTAGATGAAGGAGTGAGTGAGTGAGTGAGTGAGTGAATGAGTGTAGGATGGGCTGAGTCCAGAGCAGAAGGTATTTTTAAAAATAGGTAAAATTTTATTTAAATCTTTTATTGCTAACTAAAATTGTATGAAGGCTGGTCAAGACCCATAGAGTTAAAACCAAAAGGAGTATATGTTTTTCTGGCAGGAAAGCAGTGAACTCTCCACACCCCTGAGAGCAGGATCAATGTGGATGCGGAAGACACCCCTTTCAGTGCAGTGCACTGAGGTCTTGGAGGGTCTTGCATGGAAAGCCAAGTTCAGGGATTCCCACATATTTAGTAAGCGGACTGCTTGTTTTTTGGTGGTTTTTTTTTTCTTGACATAAAAAAGACATCCTGCATTCCTGACGTCTGTTGCCTGGGAAGGTAAACACTGTTGAAAAAGCCTCATAAATTTTAAATGATTTTGCACCTTCTGTTTCACAAGTGTCTCTACACATAGTTGAACAACAGAGAACACGTAGGAGGAAAACTCTTTATCCGGGACATGCACAATGCTAATGGCACACACATGGGTTTAAAGTCCCTTTACAAAGCTCTCTGCTCCTCAGGAGTTTGGAAACCCTAATGAGGGGAAAACATCCTGGCCTCTGAGTCAGAGTGACATGTTTAAAGTTATATCTGGCCTCATAAAAGCTGTGTGATTGTGAGCAAGTTAAGAAAACTCTCTGAGTGAGCCTTGGCTTCTGTATCTGGAAATTGAGGGTGATACTCATTCCCTTGTAGGCTTCCTCTGATGATGAACTCAGACAACATAAGCCAAAGAGCTGGCATACAGCAGGCACTCAGCAAAGGCCTGTGTCCTCCCTCTCAAAAGGGGAGTCACGTTTAAACTCACATCCAATAATAAAACCCCAAGAGAAGAGGATCAATATGATTTTGAATATTTTATATCAAAATAATTATTCGATAAATCAAGTTTTCTCTCTATACATTTGGAAATTATGCCTTCCCCTTTCTATTCTTTGGGTGGTTATCCTTAAAATTAGACTAGACATACATGGCAGACGCCCAAAATTAATCCACTCTCTCATCCCACCGGGCAGCGCATACCTTACAATGTGGAGTCTCCAGCCCTTTTCCTGCTGTACCTCCCTGCCTTGTTGTCCTGCATTCTCATTCCCTTTATTTAGAGCCCCAAACTAGTCATCATTATTTTTGTTATTTTACATAGTCCATGCTTTTTTTTTTTTTTTTAATAGCTGTTCTCTTCAGTGAATTCAGTGAAGGTCTACTGGTTTCCATCTGGTTTCCATTTTATTTGTCTGAAAATGCCCTTGTTGTGCACTCACATTTTAATGATACCCCCAGGTATAGAATTCTAAGTTGAAGGTATTTTCTCTCAGCTATTTGAAAATGTTCCTGTATGGTGTGAGTTATAGGCACAGGCTCTGTCTGGCTTCGCCAACTACTAGCTGTAGGAACTTGGCACGTGACTCAGAGACTCTGGGCCTAGCGTCCTCATTGGCAACACCCGGATAATATAGGTCCTACCTTGTAGGATTGTTGTAAAGACATAGTAAATGTAAAACCCTGAGAACATAACAATGCCTGCCATAAGGTTAGCTATTCTTTTTATCGTCACTTTACTGTCTTCTGACTTTTACTGCTGTTGTTGAGAAGTCTGATGATGTCTAATTTTTGTTCTTCTTTTTTGGGTAACCTGACTTTGCTCCCTGCTTCCATGTAGGATCTTTGTTTTAGGTGTTTTACAATTTCATTCCCATGTATCTAGCTATTGTTTATTTTTATTTATTTATGTCTCACCGAACTTCCTGAATCAAAGAATTTGATTTCTTCCTTGAGATTGGAAAATTCTCTGCCATAATTTCTTTGAATGTTGTCTCTATCTCTTGCAAGCTCAACCTTGCATTTAGAAGGATCTTTTTTTATGTCATCCAGTATTTCTAGGGTTTTCTTTAATAGCAGTAAGGTTTTCCGTGTATGTGGATCCCCTCATTGACAGAAATAAAAGTCCTAATCTGTGCATTTTTCAAGTTCTTTAAATTTAGCATTAACTTCAAATATAATACCAAAGAACACTTTAGAGCCCCAAATTATTTATTCAAATGGGAAAATCTGAATACACTGCATACAAGGACATTATTCTTATAACAGTGCTAAGCTGATCATTGAAAGCAAGGGAATGTTTGAACTTAAATTTCCTCTGACTGACGCTCAAAGGATGTTCTAAGACCTTATTGTGCCAACATCTTTTTCCCGAAAACTTATCTGCCTGCAGAAACCTCTTACCAAGGCCAGTGAGTAAAAGAAGATACACCATGCGTTTCTTTTTTAGGGTCACCAACCTGCCCATTTCTATTCTCTTGTCTGTGGGCTAATTAAGCATCATGATTTCATTCCATTAAACATACCAACATTAAATTTATATTTTTTTCAGCATACTTGATAGCATTTTACATACTTGCCAGCTTTTTTTTCTTTTTGCCTAAATTCACACTCAAAATCAAATTTCCCTATTTCTTTTCTTTCAACTTAACTCTGCTGAGAAAATGAGAATATATTCATTTCTAAGTTAAATGTTTTGCTGCATAATTACATGCCTTTGGTTTTTCCATCTCCTGCGTTGGCATTCTTTAAGTCTGGACTTTGTTGAAATCATTAAATCATAAAATGTGAGCTCCAAAAGGACAGGGACTTGTTCTTATTCAGCCCTATATCCTCAGCCCTGTAGGATGCACTCAACAAATATATGTTGAATGAATGAAAGAAACTTTAAGCTTTTTCAAATGAACTTCCCTCCCAAAGCTGGAATCCCTTTTAGTGGCATCAGAGTAATCCAAACTCTGCCTAAATATCTCCAGTGGCAAAGAGCTCTCAACAGCATACAGAAATCTATTCCACTCACCCCTAGACCTGTCCCCCACTAGACCCAGTTGTTTGGTTGATTTGGGATTTTTTGTTTGAGTCACTCTACTTCCTACACCTAGCCTATCTGGGTCCCAGTTGATTCTTCTGCAGTAATGCTTCCTAGGATTATACCTGATTCTGCATGATAACCTATCTTAAAAAACCTCTCCCTTATCTTGTAATAGATTCTTAGAGTTGGACAGGATCTGAGGTTGGGTCAGTTTTTCGAATTTCCCCAGTGGCTTTGGATGCAATTGGTTCATGGGCCAGCACTAATCTGGTCACTATTCTGGCAACAAATTCTCCTCCAAATTTCTCCTCTCTTCAGTGAAACAGTCCTCATCCTTTTAACTGGGTCTATAAAGTGATGTTCTCCAGTTGCCTTCTTCTGTACTTAGTCTAATCTGGACATTCCTTCCAAAAATATGTCACACATATAAATGGATTCAATACTCTATGTATGGTCTGCCCACCACAGGCCATAATGAGACCAGATGGACACCATTTTTCTATCAGTGTAGACTGAGCTTTTCCATGGACCCAAGTTTTGTCCCATTTTTAACTCATTGTCATTTACTTCACAGTCCGCTTTTTTCTCATAGGCATAGCACCTGTAGTTGGAGGGGGTGGGGGAGACAATAAACTCAGTGCAGAAGTTTATGTTCACTCTTTTAACATCTTATATTGGCTTTTGGCAAATGTTCCAGGAATTGGAGAAATAGTTTAATCTTGAGTATCCAATAGGAATTTCCATTCGGCTTTTTGTGATTTGCAAATTTAATCCACATGCATTCTGTTTCTTCATTTATTCACTCAACAAACACTGATAACCCACCATGTGCAAGTCATTAGCTAAACCCTCATGTGGGACATGAATTTCTACAAGACACAATGACTGTTTGCAGGGACCTTGCACTCTAACAAGCACGTCTAAGTCTTCATTTGTATGACTGACAACAAAAGCCACCCCGGGGCAGAGACTTGTGGCCCGAGATTACAACTCTTTACCTCCAGACTGTGTCCTTCATCAACGCTATTTGAAGACAGTCCTTCATCAGGTCAGAATCCACCTCCTGGACCTTAGCCCATATTTCCTTATTTCTCCACCGTATCAAAGAACATTTCTATGAGAAACTTCATCAAGTATTTTAAGGAGATGAAAACATGCATACAGTATTCCTAAATTCACTAATTAAAAGCTAGAAGAAAATGAGGCTAATGGTGATGGTTTTGTTCATCAGGAACCTCAGCTGGCACCCAGCGTTTGTTATCTCCTCTTGTACATATTCAGACGCCATCTGTTTCATGAACCATTCCCAAGGCTACCAGGGACTGACTTGAAGTTCACCAGTTCAGAGTCTCCATTTTCCCATTTTTCTGAAGAGACTCACATGAGTCCAGTGTCTGGAGCCCCTTCCCAAGACTGTGACTCCTCAAAGGTGCCTGGTGGGAGCTTTGAGAAATGCTCTGGAATGTGACTGGTCTGAAGCTGAAGCATCTACTTGCCATTTAAATGCTCGACCAATTTTCCGACTACCTTTTCACTTCTCCTGTGTCTACCTCCCTTTATATGTTGTTCTATGCTTTCTAACCAGAAGACCCCCTTTGGAAAACCATAGATTGAGTGAGTCTGTTGGCTTTCCTCCAACTAGGGCACAAGAGCATCTTCCTCATAGAAAGGTCTTACACTTCTCGGTCACCTGACCCTCTTCTTACAGGTCCCTGCCAAAGAGTTTTATTCTATTTATATAGAGCACCTCCCCCTCCATCCGTTGTACATTATTTCATAAAGTTGAGCTCAAAGACCTTCTTATGCAGTCTTCTGTCTTCTCTAGATGTCTTTCCCTTTAGTAGTATTTGTGAGTTATAAATCATCATTTTATTTTTTTTCAAAGCTTCTATTCCTTCCAGATGAATATCCCTTTTAAGAGTCTCTAGTCAGATCACTGAATCTTAACATCCTTTTAAAATAAAGAGAATAGAAAAATCCAGAAAGCAGGGAAAGTTGTGTACAAGCAAGAGATTAAGTCGAGAGGATGCCAAGAAAATAATTTGAGAAGTTTGTAGCTGATGAAAAAAGATCACATTCAAAATTTCAAATACAAGAACGTCAAAAGTAGGACGGCACTTTAGTTATTATCGGAACATAAAAGGGATATTTGGGAATGAAAGCAAAGAAGCACATGGTTTTTCCCATACTTGCGCTAAAAACATCAAAAGTACACGTGCTTGCTGTGGAAGAACCCAGACATTCCAGAGCTGCACCAAGTTCTACAAATGCCATGATCACTACCCAGTTACAAACCACAGTAAACAATTCTGTATGTCTCTTCCTAAGATGTGAGGATTTCTTCGAGACAGTCTTTATTGAACCTGAAGATTCAAATGAGGTTTCATGGCAGAGAGATCAGAAGCATCAGACTTAGTCATGTTTAGCAAACAGGATGTTCTAAACCCAAACTGACAAAATCATTTCTAAATAAGTCATTCAGTCTTCAGGGCACCTACCCAAGGTGAAATTCTAAAGCAGCCGCTCATAATGTTGCTGTAGAACTCACCCTCCCTGGAGGACAGAGGGTGGCAGCTTAGCCCCCAGCCAAATACAATTACTGAAGAGTTTGCATATTTTCCTATTTAAAAGGACGCCCCATTCCTCATACATAAATAAAATGAGACTATACAAACATATGTATCTGCATCTGTATCTGTATACATATGTACATATACATCCCTCTTTCTTGCCGTCATACTTCTCTTGAACATGAGGTTTCCTAAATAGCTCTGAATCTGTCAGTCACCCCGTTTTAATGTTCTCAGGCTGCCATAACAAAGTACCCCAGACGGGGTGGCTTAACCAACAGAAATGTGTTGTCTCACATTTCTAGAGACTAACGGTCTGAAATCAAGGTGTTGGCAGGATTGGTTCCCTCTGAGGGTGGTGAGGAGAAGATCTGTTCCAGGCCTCTCCTTGGCTTGTTCATGGCTCTTTTCATGCTCACATGGCACTATCCCCATCTGCAAGCCTGTCTCCAAGTTTCCCCTTTTTATAAGGACGCCAGTCATATGGGATTAGGGGCCACCATAATGACTTCATTTTAACTTGGTAAAAACCCATCTCCAAAAACAGCCACTCTGTGAGGCACTAAGGGTCAGGACGTCACCATATGGATTAGGAGGGTTACACAGTTCAACCCGTAAAACACCCCCGCCTCCAGCCTTTGCCCTGAAAGTCATTTTAATCTAAAAGAAGCAGCTCTTCAGCAACAAACAACAAAATCAGCTGAGAAGAACCAAGGCTCCAAAGACTATGCCCAGTTCTTGTAGAAATCCATGTTCTAGCTGGCTGAGTATCTATGGAAAACCAGCCTTTCCCAGGAGAGTAAGAAACACAGGAGACATAAGAAAGGAAAAAAAATAGGAAAGGAAAGGAAAGCACAGCAGAGAAAAGTCCCCCAAGCAGGGTGAGAGTTGCAGAGGGAGCTGCTGAGTATCTGTTTGTTTAGCCCATCCATGCAATCCCTCTCTGGGAAACAAAGTCGGCCATGCCTGTGGCTGGAAACCCCGGGCCCTGACAGCAGACAAGAAGGACTCCACGCGCCCGCCATCCAAACCTGTACAGGCACTCGGGGTCGTTAGCTGCCATGTTTCATACCCACAAGGTCACAGTCGTAGCCTACCAACTAGATTGTTGTGTAGATCATTCAATGTCACTGAGATCCCTTCCACACTGTAGATGTGGGTGAGGGCGTCGCAGGATACGGGAGTGAATCTACATGCAACCCAAGCGTTGGTCCACTACATGCCAACATGTATTTATTGAGCTCCTGCTCTGGACCAGGCACTGTGCTAAATATTGTATTTCAGTGTAACTGGGAGTCTAAGTGGAGATCGAGTGTTGATGTGGTGTAGGACTCTGGTTCCTTCCACCCCACCCAGGCATCCATTTTCATAAGCTGCTTGGGGGCGGGGAATGGCACTGGAGTTATAGAAGGAGAGGAGAGATGATGCTTGGGGCCCGGGGAAGAGGTTTGGAGGGAACCAGGGGAACTTTGTGGGAGGATGTGGGGGACACAGCGCTTCCTCTACTTCCCCTTCGGAAAGTAGTGTTGTAAGTCAAAGGCAAAGAGAATGTTCTGATTAAGACTTTGTGACTTTGGGGCTCAGGGACAAGTTTCTCCCCTTTCCTGTGTGGACCTTGTAACCACGTCCAGTGGGGCCTGAGAAGGTCAGCAGAGCAGACTGCTCTTCCCTTAGGATCTTCTAAAATTGCAAATTTTCCCATACTTTGGTCAACAATTTATTTTGCAGGTATTTGCTGAACCAGTTTTTCTTTCATATCCCCAGAATATTTTGTTTCCATGAACAAAGTTCTGAGACTTGTAAATAATTGCATATGTTTTCATTTAACTAATTGTGAATTATTGAATCACATCCATTCTTAAATTACTTAGGTAGCCATTACAAGAGAAGCATCTCCATGCTGAGTCTAGTCACTGGGGGAGTTTTTCAATGATGCCCTTTGAGAGCTTATAACCACACCTGTTTAAGAAAGACCCACAGGACTTCCCTGGTGGCGCAGTGGTTAAGAATTCGCCTGCCAATGCTGGGGACATGGGTTCGATCCCTGGTCCGGGAAGATCCCAGATGCCACAGAGCAGCTAAGCCCGTGTGCCACAACTACTGAAACCTGCACGCCTAGAGCCTGTGCGCCACAACTACTGAAACCTGTGCACTTAGAACCCGTGCTCTGCAGCAAGAGAAGCCAGCGCAATGAGAAGCCCGCGCACCGCAATGAAAAGTAGCCCCCGCTCACCGCAACTAGAGAAAGCCCGTGCTCAGCAACAAAGACCCAACACAGCCAAAAATAAATTAAAGAAAGAAAGAAATTTATTTAAAAAAAGAAGGGACCGCTACATTATAAAAGAAAGCATATTAAATTCTTGGCTTGGTTTTAATATTCACAATAATGTTTTAGAATTTGCCTCTCCACATTTTAAAAATCCATTTCTATCCCACTTAAATAGCCATGACCGACTCTGGGCTTGCAACCTGCAAGGGTATTTCAGGCTTAAGAACACCATGTTGTCTTCTGTGCGTTATTCCAATAAGGCTACTAAGTCATTAATTTTGCTTTTTTCTCCAAGAAAAAGGCTATTTCCTAAAGTATAATTTCTCAAGCAGCAGTTTATGGTTCTCTTTCCTCCACCAGTGTATAAAGGCTTCTGTTATGATTCGCATAAACTTGCCAAGTGAATTAAATCAATGTGCAAAATGCAAATGTTACCATGCAAATGTAGAAACCTGTCTGAGTGTGAGGGAAACCCACCCACCCTCATGCCACAGAGCCGGGGAGCTGCCCAAACACAAGAGAAGTTTGGCTGAGGGCATAAAACAGTCGTTTTATAATCCATTTAGTGGGTTCCAGAACAGTTCATAATTCAATTTCCTGTAGTCTCAACTCAAGGCTTTCTTTGTTAGCGGACTGATGCTCTGCCGTCTGCAGATGGGCCAGCCACTCGCCCAAGGACCGGTTTCTATGTGCTTCCAGCTATTCCCTGGAGAGTTCTGAGCTTTCACCCAAAATTAAAATAAACATGGTCATCAACTGATTTTTAAGTCTGTACATATTTTTTCAGGATGTATTAATAAACAATAAATATAAACCATACTTCAAAAAATTCTAAATTTAGCCAAAATCGTCATTCTTTCCTTTCTCACCAATATTTAAATTTCTTCTCCCCATCTTCTTCTCTCTCACCCCACCCCACAACCGTCCATCCTCTCCTCCTGGTCTGTAACATTTCCAAGATAGAAATGGAGAGCAAAGAAGTGGTGCTGAGAGGAGAGGCAAGTTACCCTCTTTAGCTCCTCTCCCTACAAGATGTGCACCTATGGTACCCAGCTTCTGAGGGACTTGGGAGGAACTCAATTGCTTGAAAGGAAATTACAGCAATGTACTGAGGGAGCATTTTTCCCCACTCATCTTTGTCTTTTGTCAAATTCCAAGTGCCCACTTCTTCCCTGAATCCCTGATTAGAGCTGTGAGATGCTCTCCATAAGGAGAAGGCGTTTATTCTTTCTGTGCTTTCCTTAGTTCGTTTTTTTTTTCTTCCAGTTTTATGGACATATAATTGACATACAGCAGTGTATAAGTTTAAGGTGTACAGCATAATGATCTGACTTACATCCATCATGAAATGAGGACCACAGTAAATTCAGTGAACATCCATCTTCTCATATGGATACAAAATTAAAGAGAAAAAAAATTTTTTTCCTTGTGTGAGAACTCTTAGGATTTCCTCTCTTAACACCTTTCATATATAACGTACAGCAGTGTTACTTATATTTATCACGTTGTACGTTGCATCCCTAGTAGTTAATTATAACTCGAAGTTTGTACCTCTTGACCACTCTCCCCCAACCCCCTCTCCCCCACCTCTGATAACCACAAATCTCATCTCTTTTTCTATGCATTTGTTTCTTTTTGAAGTATAACTGACCTACAACACTATGTTGGTTCCTGTTACACAACATAATGATTTGATATTTCTATACATTTAAAAATGATCACCAAGATGACCTAAATGGGAAGGAAATCCAAAAAAGAGGGGATATATGTATACGTATAGCTGATTCACTTTGCTGTACAGTAGAAACTAATGCAAAATTGTAAAGCAACTGTACTCCAATAAAAATTTTTTTAAAAAAGAAAATTAACAAAAATGATCACCACGATAACTCTAGTTATGATATATCACCATACAAAGATATTATATAGTTATTGGCTATATTCCCCCACACTGTACATTTCATACTTGTGACTCATTTATTTTGTAACTGGAAGTTTGTACCCCTTAATCTCCCTCGCCTATTCCTCTCCTCCCCCAACCCCCCTCTCCTCTGGCAGACACTTGTTTGTTCTCCGTATCTATGACTCTCTTTTGTTATGTTTGTTCATTTGTTTTGTCTTCTAGATTCCACATATAAGTGAAATCATACAGTATCTGTCCTTCTCTGTCTGACTTATTGCACTTAGCGTAATATGCTCTAAATCCATCCATGTTGTTGCAAATGGCAGGGTTTCATTTTTTATGGCATATATATTTTTATATATCACATATATCACATCTTCTTTATCCATTCACTTATCGATGGGCGCTTAGATTGCTTCCATATCTTGCCTATTGTAAATAGTGCTGCAGTGAACATAGTGGTGCATATATCTTTTTGAATTAGTGTTTTCATTTTTTTCAGATAAATACCAAGAGTGGAATTGTTGGATCATATGATAGTTTTAGTTTTAATTTTTTGAAGACTCTCCCTACTGTTTTCCTTAGTGACTCCACCAATTTACTTTCCCACCAAAGTGCACAAGAGTTCCCTTTTCTCCACATCCTCACCAACACTTGTTATTGGTTGTCTTTTTGATAATAGCCATTCTGACAGATGTATGGTGATATCTCACTGTGGTTTTGATTTGCATTTCCCTGATGATGAGTGACATTGAGCATATTTTCATGTGCCTGTTACCAAAATCTGCACATTATTTAGTTTCAAGGAGCAAAATTGTATATTCTGCTGTTGTAAAACTTGAGAGTGCTTAGGAAACTGAGTGCTTAGCAGACCACAGATTCAAGCAATGAAGGTCCATACAACAAGAGGAATGAACTATCTACAACAACATGCAAAAATGTAGATGAAATCTCACACACATAATGTTGAGAAAAGCCAGACAGCAAAGAAGACCTACAGTAAGTTTCTAATGACACAAAATTCAAAAATAAAGGCAATATTAACCTCCAGTGTTAGAGTTCAGGAAAGCGGTCACCCTGGTGGCATGGGAGTGAATGGAAGGGGGCCTGAGGGGCACACCTGGGCTTCTGGTTATGCTCTGAGTCTTAATCTGAGTTCTCATACATAGGTGTGCTCTGTCTATGAAAATTCATTGACTTGAGCACTTAGGATAACTGCTCTTCTCTGAATGTACATTATATGTCAATAATTTTTTTCAAGTGTGTGCCTTTTTTGGTCCATTTCCTACTTTGGCCCTCACTAACACTTTTTTTCCTCAACTTTGAATTTCAACACAGATTTTCAGAGACAGAATCCAAGTCCCACTCTACCGTGAATGTAGTTCAGTATTTGTGCTACCTCACTGGCTGAGTACTAAGCTGTACAGATGGAGAGGTGAGCCCTAGGAAACCAGGCTTTAAAAAAAAACACACACAAAAATTTTTTAAAGAAAGCATATTCAACAACAGCTGGATACCACAGGGGAAAAATGTCGATTTGCAGATTTAACCAAAATAAGTCACTAAACAAAGGAACAAGGGGAAAAAAACAATAAAAACATTTGGGGGAAAATCAGAATTGAGAGTTGATACAATATACACCCTCAGAGATCAAGTTTTCTACAAAAAATTACAAGATGTAAATAAAACAGTGACCCATACTCCAGAAAAAAAAAAAATTCAATAAACACTGTCACTGAGTGTCCCCAAATGTTGGGTTTAGCTGACAAAGACTCCAAAGTAGCTATTATAAATATATTCAAGGAACTAAAGAAAACCACGTGTAAAAAATTTAAAGGAAATTATGAGAGCAATGAATCAACAAATGGAGATTTTCAATAAGGAGATAGAAAATTATAAATTAAAAAATTCTGAGGGTGAAAAATCCAATAACTGAAATGAAACTTTCACCAGGAGGACTCAGCAACAGATTTGAGAGAGCAGAAGAAAGTTTCTATGGACTTGAAGGTAGATCAATAGAAATTTCCAATCTGAAGAATAGAGAGAAAAAAGATTAAATAAAAATGAACAGAGCCTCAGAAACCTATGAAAAACCATCAAGTATAATATCTGCAATCAATGAGAGTCTCAGAAAGGGTGAAGAGAGAAAAAGAAGCAGGAATAAATTGAAGGAATAATGGCCAAAATTTTCCAAAATTTATGAGAAAGCATTAATCTACCATCTTAATTCAATCTGCTACAGCAATTACCATAAACTGGGTAACTTAAACGTCAAGCATTTACTTCTCGCAGTTCTGGAGGATGGCATCCAAATCAGCATGCCAGCAAGGTTGGGTTCTGATGAGATACAACTTCCTGTTGTATCCTCAGATGGCAGAAAAAGACCACGCTAGCTCCCTGGCCTCTTCTAATAAGGGCACTAATCACCTAATTACCTCCCAAAGACCATCCCACCTCCAAATACCAACACACTGGAAATTAGAATTCAACATATGAATTCAGTCAATATTCAACAAATATACAGTCAATAACATCTGTATATCCAAGAAGTCCAATGAATACTGAGTAGGATACATTCAAACACTACATAGTCAAATTGTAGAAAGACAAAGAGAAAATCTTGAAAGTATCAAGAGAAAAACAATTCATGTACAGAGGAGCATCAGTATGATTGATGGGTATCTTTTCATCTGACAAGTAGAAACCAGAAAGCTGGAGAATGACATATTCAACGTGCTTAAAATTGAAAAAAAAAAAAAACTCTCAATCAAGAATTCTACTTATTGTAGTAATCATTTTGCAATATAGCAATACATCAAATCACCATGTACACTTACAACTAATACAATGGTTAGATGTCAATTATATCTCAGTAAAACTGGTGGGGAACACAGGGAGAGCAGCTCAGTGCTTTGTGACCACCTAGAGGGGTGAGATAGGGAGGGTAGGAGGGAGATGCAAGAGGGAGGAGATATGGGGATATATGTATATGTATAGCTGATTCACTTTGTTATGAAGCAGAAACTAACACACCATTGTAAAGCAATTATACCCAATAAAGATGTTAAAAAACAAAAAAACTGGCGGGGAAAAAAGAATTCTATATCCACCAAATCTGTTCTTTGAAAATGAAAGCAAAATAAAGATATTTCCAGATGAACAAAGAGTAGGAGAATTCGTTGCTAGCAAAACTGCATTACACGAAATACTAAAGGAAGTCCTTCAGGGTGAAAGAAAATGGTACCAGATGATAAAAAATCCAGGAAAAGAAATTAAGAGTTCAGGAAATGGTAAATATGGAGGTTAAAGTCTATACATATATTTTTTTCTCATTTATCCTCTTAACTTCTTCAATAGACATAGATTCTACAAAGCCATAACTCCAACACTGTATTGTTGGATTTCTAACATCTATAGATTTAATATATAAGACAATAACAGTACAATTGGAGGAGGGAATAAAAGAAGAGGGGAATGGAACTATATTGGAGCAAAATTTCTACATTTTTGTCAGAATTAAGTTAGTATTAGTCTGAAGTGAGTTATGATAAATTAAGTCATATTGTAATCCCTACCTCAACCATTAAAAAAATAACTCAAAAGAGATATAATTTTTTTAAATCCACAGGAATTTAAATATGTTTTAAAAATACTTATTTAAAATAAAAAGTCAATTTTTAAAAAAGAATAGAACATTTATATTCATAATATGATTCTAAGCATTGTAAGCAGCATTATTGTTTTCAGAATTTTTTTCTCATCTCAAGCAGTTGGGTTGGAAGGAACATCAGATCCAGTAAAAAGATGGTTTAGAAATATGCCTGGGCCTCCCAGGAACTGAGGACGTCTCAGGAGCCACTCCCTTTCTGAGACCCCAAGGATTTTGATCGGTGCTCCTTTCTGCACGTCTGCTTCATTCACCGTCCAGCTTCGGTGTTGTTTTATCAGCACATACAGAGCTCCCGGTGGTTACCAGCCCCTGGGCTACTCGACCTTACAGACCTGGCTCACCTCTGTCTGACCCGGTGCATTCCTTTTTTCAAATGGGCTCAAAAGAGGTTCTGGTTGGATGCTGGTAGGCAGTGGATAGGCAGGCACGTGTCAACCCGCTGGGATCACCTTTCTTTCTTGGTGGTGGGAGAGGCAGGGCAGAAGAATCTCAGCAAGGGCTCGGAAGGGGCCAGCAAAATGACTCATGTGGCTACACTACTTTCTTTTACTGAAAAAGGAACATCACTTCGCTTTTTTTCCTGTGTGTTGGCTTGTTTGGTGGACACGTTTAGTTCCATGCATTCCTTTTTAGTCAGAAATCTTAACAAATGGCCAGAATTTAAGCAGTCGTTGGTGGCCCACAGAGGGGCCTCCCCTGGGAGGAGCAGTGAGTGTGAGCTGCAGCTGGGGGGCTGGGGGCAGGGCCCCAAGGAACCCGGAGGACAGGCAGACCCTGGCAGTCAGCCTCAGCCCTAGATGCACAGCAGGAGCACTGGGGGAGCTGTTAGTTCCAGGAGATGCCAGGGCTGCATCCAAGACGGACTGAATGGAGATGTCTGGGCGGGGCGGCCCCAGGGGACTTTAATGCGCTCCTAGTGCTGAGAACCTCCTCTGTAAAGGAAAACCTTGTCAAAATAGTGACGTCAGGGGCTTCCCTGGTGGCGCAGTGGTTGAGGATCTGCCTGCTAGTGCAGGGGACATGGGTTCGAGCCCTGGTCTGGGAGGATCCCACGTGCCGCGGAGCAGCTGGGCCCGTGCGCCACAACTACTGAGCCTGCGCGTCTGGAGCCTGTGCTCTGCAATGGGAGAGGCCGCGATAGTGAGAGGCCCGCGCACCGCGATGAAGAGTGGCCCCCGCTTGCCACAACTAGAGAAAGCCCTCGCACAGAAACGAAGACCCAACACAGCCAAAAATAAATAAATAAATAAATAAATAAAATAGTGACGTCAGGAACTTTAAACGACCTCAGAAAAACTCAGGTGATATGGGGAAGAGTGTGTGAGAATATAGCCAGGGAAAGAAACATACCCCAAAGGAGTGTATATCATATCCTCCTGGACGTTGTGAGCCTTGCGTTGTGGAGACTGAGTCTTCTGAAGGATGTGAATGTTTGTTTGCTGAGCAGGTAATTCATTTCTTTGGACTCAGACTGCACACTCTGTCTCTCCAGCAGGAGCTCGTTTCTCAGTTGACGTCCTTTCCCTTAGCTGGGCTCTGTCCCATCTCTGCTCAGTTCAGGGAATCAGGCAGGGTGGTGAAGCTTCCACCCAGAACTGGGGACACCCTCCCTCTAGTCCCCTCCTTCCCAGGATCACCCCTCACTCTCCAGTGCCTGTAGTTTCACCAAACTCTGTCCTGTGATCCTTCAGGAAAGAAAGAACAGGGGGTTTTACTGGGGTTTTGTCTTCTCCACAGGGCTTGGCCTGCTGCCAGACTAAACGCCATGGAAATGGGGAGCTTGTCCCAGGCCACTCTCATCTCTCAAGGGTCAATGCTGAATTGTGTGCTTTTTCTCATTCTCGTGTGTTGCTTTTGTGTTTTTGTCCAGAGGTTTACTTGTCATCTGTTGTGTGCTCGGAATGAGGGGGGCAGGAACAAGCTGGGGTTCCAGGGCACCTGGCAGTGACTGACACAAATAAACTAAAAGACACACGGACATGAGTCACGGGGGACACAGGCCAGTGCCTGTTGAGGCTGTGGGTGTTGGGAGGTGAAAGAGGTACAAGATCCAGATTCCCTCCACCTCAACCCGCCCAGATGGAGGCAAGGATTCCGGGAGAGAACAGCATCTGTGGCTCCCGCTGGGACCTGTTGAAACCCATTTTGGTGGATTATACAGACCAAGACAGCCGTGCTCCTCTTCCGGGGAAGGGATGCCCCATTTCAAGCCCTCAAGCTTCCCTCTCAACCTTTATCACTGGGTGCGAAGGAGTCAAGAAGCCATGAAAGATGACTCTTAGATGGGAAAACACTAGGGGACAAAAAAAAGTGTCATTCTACCTACATTAACCTATAGATGCAGTGCAATGGCAATGAAAATTCCAGCTGGGTGTTTGAAGAACTCAACAACCATTTGAAGATTTATATGGAGGAAGAAAGATTTGTAAATGCTAAGTCGACTTTGAAAAAGCCAAGTGAAGTAGTGGGCTTGTCCAAGCAGGTACCAAGACACACCTCAGAGTTAGAGTAATAAAAAAGTAAAATGTGTCAGGGGTCAGAATAGAGAGTGTGGAGTAAAATCTGGGTCTATATGGGAATTTAATATATGGTAGCAGTGGTAGCAAAAACCATTTAGGAAAGAACAGATTGTTTAGCAGATAGCATTGGGGAAATTAAGTATATCAAGCAAAATAAAACTGAGTTTCCACATAACACATAAATAATGGTGAGCTCCAGATGGATTTAATACCCACATGAGAAAGGTAAAACTATGAAGTTAATAGAGAGAGATAAGAGGATACTTTTATGATCGACAAGTAGGGCAGGACTTCTTAAACAGAACTTCAGGTGCACGGAAAAACTAGTAAGTCTGAAGACATGAAAATGAAGGACTTTTGGAAATTCCCTGGTGGTCCAGTGGTTAGGACTCCACACTTACACAGCAGGGGGCATGGTTTCAATCCCTGGTCAAGGAATTAAGATCTCACAAGCCACACATTGTGGGGAGAGAAAGAGAGAGAGAGAGGGAGAGAGAGAGAGAGAGAGTGAGGGAGAGAGAGAAAGAAGAAAGAAAGAAAGAAAGAAAGAAAGAAAGAAAGAAAGAGAGAGAGAGAGAGGGAGGGAGGGAGGGAGGGAGGAAGGAAGGAAGGAAGGAAGAAAGAAAGAAAGAAAGAAAGAAAGAAAGAAAGAAAGAAAGAAAGAAGGAAGGAAGGGAAGAAAAAAGAAAGAAAGAAAGAAGGAAGGAAAGAAAAAAGAAAGAAAGAAAGAAAGAGAAAGGAAGGAAGGAAGAAAGAAAGAAGGGAGGGAGGGAGGCAGGAAGGGAGGAAATGAAGGACTTTTGCTCAAAAAAGATCACCACAGACTAAGATAATAGATGATAAAGTGGGAAAAGATTTTGCAAGAAATAAAACCAACAAGGTATCAAAAATGTGGAACAAGAAATGTCTGTGAGCAACAAGAAAATCTCAACAACCCTGACAGAAAAAGGGTTAAAAGCAATTTACAGGGAGGAAGCTGTGAAAGGTGACCTGCGCTGGAAGGGGTGCTCAAAATCCTTAGTAGTCAGAGAAATGCAAATCAATACCACGGAAAATCACTTTACATCTGTCAGCCCAGCACAAATTCAAAACCTGACTGATGCCAAGAACTGGCAGGGATATAGGGTACCTGGGACCTTGTGCCGGCTCTGCTGGTGAGAGTAAAGGCTGGGGTGTGTTCTGGGGCACAGGCTGGCCCCAGCTTAGCCAAACTAAGCCGAATCTCCCTGATGACCCAACAATTCTGATCCCAGGTGTAGAAATTCTTACACAGCCCATGGTGGAGATGTGTTTTGAAATATTTATTGCAATAAGCAGCTCACAAAATGATAAATACTGCATGATCCCACTTATATGCGGTACCTAGAGAGGTAAAATTCATCAAGACAGGAAGTAGAATGGTTGTTGCTAGGGGCTGGGGGAGGGGGAATGGGGAGTTAGCGTTTAATGGGGACAGAGTTTCACTTGGGGAAGATGGGAAAGTCCTGGAGATGGATGATGGTGAACAAGTATGTGGGGTGCGGGGGTGTGCATATGAGCAGGTGTGCTCGTGAAGCGGGGGCTGTTACTTGGGCATCCAGGCTCAAGTAGAAAGTCTGTGTGGGTCCAGAGTGGGAGATAAATCAGGGGACACAGGTTAGGGCTAGACTAAGAGCTTGAACTTGACCTCTGAATGCCAGGTCAGTAAGGTTTTAGAACAATACAGTGCAGGGTTGACAGAAGTGTGTAGAGGGGGCTGGAGGGAGCGAGATGCCATCAAGGCAGATGGCCCCTAACACTGTGGACCAGATCAAGGGAGCAGGTAGGACAGCAGGCTCACAACCTGTACCCCTTCCCTTCTCCTTGTAGCTCTGTCCCTTACCAGCCCCCAGGTCCAAGCAGCCTTCCAGCCCCCCTCGGGTCTAAGGTGGACACACTGGCAGTGTAGTCTACCTTCAAGAGGATGGACCCATGGGACTTCCCTCACGGTCCGTGGTTAAGACTCTGTGCCTCCACTGCAGGGGGCACGGTTTCCATCCCTGGTCAGAGAACTAAGATCTCTCATGTCCCGTGGTACAACCAAAAACAAAAAACAAAACAAAAAACAAAAAAAGAAGGAAAAAGAAAGCACTGGGGGGCTTCCCTGGTGGTGCAGTGGTTGAGAATCTGCCTGCCAATGCAGGGGACACGGGTTCAAGCCCTGGTCTGGGAAGATCTCACATGCCGCGGAGCAACTGGGCCCGTGAGCCACAGTTACTGAGCCTGTGCTCTAGAGCCCGCGAGCCACAACTACTGAGCCCGTGTGCCACAACTACTGAAGCCTGCATGCCTAGAGCCTGTGCTCCACAACAAGAGAGGCCACGACAGTGAGAGGCCTGCACACCGCAATGAAGAGTGGCCCCCGCTTGCCGCAACTAGAGAAAGCCCTCGCACAGAAACAAAGACCCAACACAGCCAAAAATAAATAAATAAATTTATTTTAAAAAAAAAAGAAAGCACTGGGAAAATAATCTAGAAAAGAGTGGATATATGTATATGTGTAACTAATTCACTTTGCTGTACAGCAGAAGCTAATACAACATTGTAAATCACCTATACGCCAATAAAAATTAAAAAAAAAAAGAAGATGGACCCAGGAAGCCCTCACACTGGCCCTAGAAGTGGCCTGGGACACTGGGGTTGAGGTGTGCTCAGTGGTGATACCCCAAACTTCCCAAACTCTAGATGTAGAATTTGAATCACTCACCAGCTACCCTGCTTCGGAGATAGTTCCTGCTAAGCCACCACATCTTCTGGAAACTGTCTTCTGGAAACCTCCAGATAAACAAATGGATGGGAATATGGGCACTAAACTTACACAGGAAAGAATCAAGTGACATTGAATCCAGTCCCAGACCAACCCACGCTGTAGGTAAATAGGGGTAGATCAGGGGCTGGGAAGCAGGAAGCAGAAATGAACCAGTACTGCCCAGGTGCCACCCAGTGAGATAGCTGCTTTTCGAGACGCCAGAAACTAATCCTTTAGTCCCTGGATTGCTGCCCTCCAGGAAGTTACAACAGGTCACCTCCCTGGCAAAGGGCGATTTTGATTACTCACATGACAGTAAGCCCAGAGTTGTATCTTTCCAGAGGACCCAGGAGTAGCTGCCTAGGGATACGGAAGTGTCTGCAGCCATTCCTAAAGTGATATTTCCCACATTCTTTCATCCTTTGCCAGAGGTGGCAGAATCCATAAGCCCCTCGGTGAAGGTCTGGTGCTATTACCAGAAGCTATGCCAACGTGCGGTCATTATAGATGATGCTAAGCCACCATCTGCCTCTTATTCAAGAGAATATTCTTGAATATTATTCTACAGAGAGGATGTGCCACAATCTGACCAAGAGCCCAAACGATAAAGAGAGTGAGTCAGGGGCCTTTCAACGTGCCTCCTCAAGACCCGCTCCCCACACTTCTCCGCCATGGCTTTCGTGGGGATTGGGTTGACCACACACACAGCCCTGGTGATCAACAAGCCCCCTTGCTCTCTGGCTTCAAAGTTGATTCAGCAAAGGGGAGCCCCACAGGAGATTGGAGGGAGGAAGAACAGTACTTTCTTGGCATTAATTCTCTTGACTGCCTCCTGCAAGGTGACTTGGTCACTGCTCTCCTTAAGGCAGGATTAATCATTCTCGGAGAGAGACTCTCCCCTTCTTGATCCTTTGGACCACTTCCTCTTTCTCATTCTTTGATTCTAGTGTGGCAACAGCTATTACACCTTCCTCCTGCTCTTACTACTGCACTCACCCTAATGGTTTCCCTATACCCTGCCTCCACACTTTTGTACCTGGTGCTTTTATTAAGCCCTTCTTGGCTTGGCCCTGTGTGATGTACTTCCTGCGGGGACTCGGACTGATTTTGATACCCTATCGTTATGATAAGATCCAGCTCTCTATAACTGTATGCCTGGGCCCTCAAATGGGCTTATTTAATGACTTGCTTTTAAGAAACACCTGTATCACCAATCATTTTCATTGTGTATGCTTTGCTGGAGTCTTTTCTCAGTTCTTAAGAGTTGTAAAGCTGTCCTATATTGAACCTTTATGATATTCCAACTAAGCACCTAAACACTCCAAATGCATTTTTCCTTTTTAACTCACACAACTCCAATAAATAAAGCACATCGCCATCCTCATTTTATTAGTGAGGACTTTAAGGCTCTTGTCAAGATCACCCAGTCAATAAAGATTATACTTATCTATGGGATGTTACCAAGAATCTTTGATCAAGGTCTCTACTGATTTTGCATTATCATTTTGTGGAAAATTTTGCTGGTGATAAGTTTCTTCTCAAAATGGCTCGGCTTGCAATACTATTTCAAATTTCCATCAACAATTGTCAATTCTGTACCAGCTACTTGGAGCTCTCAGATGATTAGAGTATTGAAAATGAGTCTACATTCACCTAAAGTTTTAAGATTATTTGCCTCAATTAATGTAATAGACTAAATAGTGATGTAGTGAACCAAATGGACTATATCCCCAAAATTCATCTCCACCTGGATCTTCAGAATGTTGTTTTATATGGAAATAGAGTCTTTGCAAATATAATTAAGTTAGAGATCTCAAGATGAGATGATTCTAGATTTAGAGTGGATCCTAAATCCAATGGCTGGTCTCCTTATCAGAGGAGGGGACACACAGAGACATGGGGGTTGGAGGGTGACCACATGAAAATGGAGACGAAGATTAAGGTGATGCGGTCACAAGCCAGAGAATACTGGAAGCCACCAGAAGCTGGAAGAAGCAAAGAAGAATGCTCCCTAGAGCCTTCAGAGGAAGCAGCCCTAATGACTCCTTGATTTTGGACTTCTGGCCCCCAGATCTATGAGAGAATTGAGAGAATAAATTTTTGCTGCTTTAAATCACCAAGTTATCACCAACAAGTGATAACTTGTTACCTAGGAAACTAATACAGTTAAATTAAATGTGGAGACATGAACCGTATTTGAATCATGGAAATACTTCATAAGCAAACAATCTGAAAGAATCATAAAAAATAATGCAAAATTGGAAAACTTTGGTGATTGTGGTTTGCTAACCCATCATTCCATGTCTGCAAGAGAGAGTCTGACCGAGTCACTAACTGGACTAATGTCTCTGGATTTGTCTTAATGGACATCGCTTGGGTTTTCTCTGGAAAACCCAAGGGATGTCTACAAGGGAAAAGGAAGATATTTTGGTTGTCACACACCCTGCACCTATTCTTTGGGATTTTCACCCAAGCAGCTGTCTCAGCAGAAAACTCGGGAGCTGGATCAAGCAGAGCTTACCCTATGAACTGGGACCAAAGACCCACATCCCATGACATTCAGTAAATCAGGCAGAGCAAGATCTCATTCCCATAGGAGACATCTACAGAGGTGTGTCCCTGCAGTGGGCTGCCAACCAGAGACCCAGAACCATTCCTGGGAGCAGTAGGGTGGAGATATTTTGGTTAGACTTCCTGAAATTTCCTCAGGGTCACAAAGTAAGGAAAGCAGCCATTGTTCTACAATGACTCAGCTGCTTCTCCAACCTCAAGACCTTCAATAAATAAAGCACCACCACTGCTATAGCACAAGGTCAACCTCAAGAAAGGGTCCTCCTTGGCTAGTGAAAGACTGCTGGTCCCAACAGCCATAAAAGATGCTGGTAATTTAACTCTGTAAGCCTTCCGAACTTCTGTGTGAAGAAAAAACAAAACAAAACATCCTAACCAAGACAAATGACAAATGATTAAGCTGTTCTCAATAAGCGTGGTGTATATACACAAGAGCCTGTTTCTTCACTTTACAAAGAGCTCTTACAAATCAGTAAAGAGTCACCCAATAGCAGAAAAAAATGGAATTTAAATAGGTAGTTCACATAAAAGTACAGGAAAATAGTCTCAAACTGGCACATAATTACAGAAACTAAGACAAAAATAATAAAAATGATTTCCTTTTAATGTTGGCAAAAATTTAAAGGTCAGGTATGGGAAACAAGCATTCTTATACAGCATGGTCTGGAGTGTAAGTACAATATCTGGGGAGGAATTTGGCAATATATATTTAAAATGTACAAACTAACACAGTTTAAATTCTTAAAATACTCTTTAAGAATTTAGCTTATTCCCACCAAAAGACACAGGCTGGCTGAATGGATACAAAAACAAGACCCATACATATGCTGTCTACAAGAGACCCACTTCAGACCTAGGGACACATACAGACTGAAAGTGAGGGGATGGAAAAAGATATTCCATGCAAATGGAAATCAAAAGAAAGCTGGAGTAGCAATTCTCATATCAGACAAAATAGACTTTAAAATAAAGACTATTACAAGAGACAAAGAAGGACACTATATAATGATCAAGGGATCGATCCAAGAGGAAGGTATAACAATTGTAAATATTTATGCACCCAACATAGGAGCACCTCAATACATAAGGCAAATACTAACAGCCATAAAAGGGGAAATTGACAGCAACACAATCATAGTAGGGGACTTTAACACCCCACTTTCACCAATGGACAGATCATCCAAAATGAAGATAAATAAGGAAACACAAGCTTTAAATGATACATTAAACAATATGGACTTAATTGATATTTATAGGACATTCCACCCAAAAACAACAGAATACACATTTTTCTCAAGTGCTCATGGAACATTCTCCAGGATAGATCATATCTTGGGTCACAAATCAAGCCTAGGTCAATTTAAGAAAATTGAAATCGTATCAAGTATCTTTTCCGACCACAACGCTATGAGACTAGATATCAATTACAGGAAAAGATCTGTAAAAAATACAAACACATGGAGGCTACACAATACATTACTTAATAACGAAGTGATTACTGAAGAAATCAAAGGGGAAATCAAAAAATACCTAGAAACAAATGACAATGGAGACACGACGACCCAAAACCTATGGGACACAGCAAAAGCAGTGCTAAGAGGGAAGTTTATAGCAATACAAGCCTACCTCAAGAAACAGGAAACATCTCGAATAAACAACCTAACCTTGCACCTAAAGCAATTAGAGAAAGAAGAACAAAAAAACCCCAAAGCCAGCAGAAGGAAAGAAATTATAAAGATCAGGTCAGAAATAAATGAAAAAGAAATGAAGGAAACAATAGCAAAAATCAATGAAACTAAAAGCTGGTTCTTTGAGAAGATAAACAAAATTGATAAACCATTAGCCAGACTCATCAAGAGAAAAAGGGAGAAGACTCAGATCAATAGAATTAGAAATGAAAAAGGAGAAGTAACCACTGACACTGCAGAAATACAAAAGATCATGAGAGATTACTACAAGCAACTATATGCCAATAAAATGGACAACCTGGAAGAAATGGACAGATTCTTAGAAATGCACAAACTGCCGAGACTGAACCAGGAAGAAATAGAAAATATGAACAGACCAATCACAAGCACTAAAATTGAAACTGTGATTAAAAACCTTCCAACAAACAAAAGCCCAGGACCAGATGGCTTCACAGGCGAATTCTATCAAACATTTAGAGAAGAGCTAACACCTATCCTTCTCAAACTCTTCCAAAATATTGCAGAGGGAGGAACACTCCCAAACTCATTCTACGAGGCCACCATCACCCTGATACCAAAACCAGACAAAGATGTCACAAAGAAGGAAAACTACAGGTCAATATCACTGATGAACATAGATGCAAAAATCCTCAACAAAATACTAGCAAACAGAATCCAACAGCACATTAAAAGGATCATACACCATGATCAAGTGGGGTTTATCCCAGGAATGCAAGGATTCTTCAATATATGCAAATCAATCAATGTGATACACCATATTAACAAATTGAAGGAGAAAAACCATATGATCATCTCAATAGATGCAGAGAAAGCTTTTGACAAAATTCAACACCCATTTATGATAAAAGCCCTGCAGAAAGTAGGCATAGAGGGAACTTTCCTCAACATAATAAAGGCCATATATGACAAACCCACAGCCAACATTGTCCTCAATGGTGAAAAACTGAAACCATTTCCACTAAGATCAGGAACAAGACAAGGTTGCCCACTCTCACCACTATTATTCAACATAGTTTTGGAAGTGTTAGCCACAGCAATCAGAGAAGACAAAGAAATAAAAGGAATCCAAATCGGAAAAGAAGAAGTAAAGCTGTCACTATTTGCAGACGACATGATACTATACATAGAGAATCCTAAAGAGGCTACCAGAAAACTCCTAGAGCTAATCAATGAATTTGGTAAAGTAGCAGGATACAAAATTAATGCACAGAAATCTCTTGCATTTCTATACACTAATGACGAAAAATCTGAAAGTGAAATTAAGAAAACACTCCCATTTACCATTGCAACAAAAAGAATAAAATATCTAGGAATAAACCTACCTAAGGAGACAAAAGACCTGTATGCAGAAAATTATAAGACACTGATGAAAGAAATTAAAGATGATACAAATAGATGGAGAGATATACCATGTTCCTGGATTGGAAGAATCAACATTGTGAAAATGTCTCTACTACCCAAAGCAATCTACAGATTCAATGCAATCCCTATCAAACTACCACTGGCATTTTTCACAGAACTAGAACAAAAAATTTCACAATTTGTATGGAAACACAAAAGACCCCGAATAGCCAAAGCAATCTTGAGAACGAAAAATGGAGCTGGGGGAATCAGGCTCCCTGACTTCAGACTATATTACAAAGCTTCAGTAATCAAGACAGTTTGGTATTGGCACAAAAACAGAAATATAGATCAATGGAACAGGATAGAAAGCCCAGAGATAAACCCACATACATATGGTCAACTTATCTTTGATAAAGGAGGCAAGCATATACAGTGGAGAAAAGACAGCCTCTTCAATAAGTGGTGCTGGGAAAATTGGACAGGAACATGTAAAAGTATGAAATTAGAACACTCCCTGACACCATGCACAAAAATAAACTCAAAATGGATTAAAGACCTAAGTGTAAATCTGCCTGCTAATGCAGGAGACACGGGTTCGAGCCCTGGTCTGGGAGGATCCCACATGCCGCGGAGCGGCTGGGCCCATGAGCCACGGCTGCTAAGCCTGCGCTTCTGGAGCCTGTGCCCCGCGACGGGAGGGGCCGCGATAGTGAAAGGCCCGCGCACCGCGATGAAGAGCGGTCCCCGCACCGCGATGAAGAGTGGCCCCCACTTGCCGCAACTGGAGAAAGCCCTCGCACGAACCAAAGACCCAGCACAGCCAAAAATAAATTAAAAAAAAAAAAAAAAAAAAGACCTAAGTGTAAGGGCAGACACTATCAAACTCTTAGAGGAAAACATAGGCAGAACACTCTATGACATACATCACAGCAAGATTCTTTTTGACCCAGCTCCCAGAGGAATGGAAATAAGAACACAAATAAACAAATGGGACCTAATGAAACTTCAAAGCTTTTGCACAGCAAAGGAAACCATAAACAAGACCAAAAGACAACCCTCAGAATGGGAGAAAATATTTGCAAATGAAGCAACTGACAAAGGATTAATCTCCAAGATTTACAAGCAGCTCATGCAGCTCAATAACAAAAAAACGAACAACCCAATCCAAAAATGGGCAGAAGATCTAAATAGACATTTCTCCAAAGAAGATATACAGATGGCCTACAGACACATGAAAGAATGCTCAACATCATTAATCATTAGAGAAATGCAAATCAAAACTACAATGAGATATCATCTCACACCGGTCAGAATGGCCATCATCAAAAAATCTAGAAACAGTAAATGCTGGAGAGGGTGTGGAGGAAAGGGAACACTCTTGCACTGTTGGTGGGAATGTAAATTGATACAGCCACTATGGAGAACAGTATGGAGGTTCCTTAAAAAACTACAAATAGAACTACCATACGACCCAGCAATCCCACTACTGGGCATATACCCTGAGAAAACCATAGGTCAAAAAGAGTCATGTACCAAAATGTTCATTGCAGCTCTATTTACAATAGCCAGGACATGGAAGCAACCTAAGTGTCCATCGACAGATGAATGGATAAAGAAGATGTGGCACATATATACAATGGAATATTACTCAGCCATAAAAAGAAATGAAATGGAGGTATTTGTAATGAGGTGGATGGAGTTAGAGTCTGTCATACAGAGTGAAGTAAGTCAGAAAGAGAAAAACAAATACAGTATGCTAACACATATATATGGAATCTAAGGGAAAAAAAAAAAAAAGGCCATGAAGAACCTAGTGGCAAGACAGGAATAAAGACACAGACCTACTAGAGAATGGACTTGAGGATATGGGGAGGGGGTGGGGTGAGATGTGACAGGGTAAGAGAGTGTCATGGACATATATACACTACCAAATGTAAAATAGATAGCTAGTGGGAAGCAGCTGCATAGCACAGGGAGATCAGCTCGGTGCTTTGTGACTACCTAGAGGGGTGGGATGGGGAGGGTGGGAGGGAGGGAGATGCAAGAGGGAAGAGAAATGGGAACATATTGTATATGTATAACTGATTCACTTTGTTATAAAGCAGATGCTAACACACTATTGTAAGGCAATTATACTTCAATAAAGATGTTTGAGAAAAAAAAAAAACCACATTTATTTTGTCTGCATTATGCAAAATAAATCTGTTGCCAGAAAAAAAAAAAGAATTTAGCTTATGCAAAGAAGACATACAGATGACCAATGGGTACATGGAAAGATGCTCAACATCACTAATTATCAGAGAAATGCAAATCAAAACTACAATCAGGTATCATCTCACACCAGTCAGAATGGCCATCATTAAAAAGTCTATAAATAACAAATGCTGGAGAGGGTGTGGAGATAAGGGAACCCTCCTACACTGTTGGTGGGAATGTAAGTTTGTGCAGCCACTATGGAAAGCAGTATGGAGGTTCCTTAAAAAACTAAAAGTAGAGTTGCCATATGATCCAGCAATCTCAATCCTAGGCGTATATCCAGACAAAACTATAATTCCAAAAGATACATGCACCCCAATGTTCATTGCAGCACTATTTACAATAGCCAAGACATGGACGTAACCTAAATGTCCATCGAGAGAGGAATGGATAAAGAAAATGTGGTACATATATACAGTGGAATATCGGCCATCAAAAAGAATGAAGTAATGCCTTTTGCAGCAACATGGATGGACCTAGAGATTGTCATACTGAGTGAAGTAAGTCAGACAGAGAAAGACAAATATCATATGATATCACTTATATGTGGAATCTTAAAAAAAATGGTACAAATGAACTTATTTACAAAACAGAAATAGAGTCACAGATGTAGAAAACAAACATATGGTTACCAGGGGAGAAGGTGGGGGGGGGGGCAGGGATAAACTGGGAGATTGGGATCAACATACACACACTACTATATACAAAATAGATAACTAATAAGGACCTAATATACAGCACAGGGAACTCTACTCAATACTTTATAATGACCTATATGGGAAAAGAATCTTAAAAATAGTGGATATATGTATATGTATAACTGATTCATTTTGCTGTACACCTGAAACTAACACAACATTGTAAATCAACTATACGCCAATAAAAATTTTTTAATAATATAAAATAGATAAACAACAAGGTCCTACTGTATAGCACAGGGAACTATATTCAATATCCCGTAATAAACCATAATGGAAAAGAATATGAAAAAGAATATGTATGTATATATATATATATATATATATATACATATATATATATATATAACTGAATCACTGTGCTGTACACCAGAAACTAACATAACATTGTAAATCAACTAGATGTCAATTAAATTTTTTTTAATTTAAAAATTAAAAAAAAGAATTTAGCCCATGGATAGTTGCATAAATATATAAAATGACTGCTCAAAAATGTTTGAAATCGCACTATTTGTTAGAGCAAATAAGTAGAAGCTACTCCCAAATTCTACAGTGTATGTCTGGTTAAGCCAGTGTAGTAATACTATATGGTTTTTCAAAAAAATAAGAAAAATTTATATATGCTGATATGGAAAGATTGCCAGAATATTTTAAGTAGAAAGAAAAAAAGTCAGAAAAGAATGTAAATCCCATAATATACTATATTTACTATACTATACATAGTCTTCTTAACCATTGTACAACTTGGTTTTTCACTTATAGAAAATATATATTTGAATTCCAGAAGAATATACAAAAACCATATTAATAGTTTTTATTCATTATGAATAAATTACTAATATTAGCAATTATTAAATGGTTACTTCTAAAGACTGGGAAAAGGATCAGCAAGACAAAGGGAATTTTGACTTTCTCTTCTGTTTGAACTTCTTTTTTTTTTTTTACCACGAACATGTATTCTATTTATAATTTTTTTAAACTGACGCTAATGTTGAAGGGGATCCCCATGGTGGAGGGCTCGCCTTGTAAGTCAAGGGCACTTGGTGCAAACTTCTAAGCTTTGTTCCTGTAAGTCCTTGTTTATTGATATCCCAACATATTTTATACCCACACTTTGGGGCCTTTACCCCTTCAAGAAAGTTCTTGACTTTCCTTGGGTTGTTACTCTACATGTGTACAGTTAATTTGGTCTTCTGGAGTGTGGTAGGGTTTGACCCGCCCTGTAGCTTCTATTGCTGCCTTACTGAGAGTGACAGAGACAGAGACAGAGACAGAGACAGAGACAGAGACAGAGAGAACTACACCTCTCTATTCCCAGCCAGCTTTGCAGAGGTGTTGGGTCCTGCCACAGAGATCTCTGAAGGCTCTAGGAGCCAACAGCCTTTGGCAAGCTGGTTACTTTTCCCAAACATGTTGCCCAGGGAGACACCATCAATTTTTGCATCCCAAGGTGGTGGGGCAGGCAGAACGCTTGTGTCTACAGTCCAGAGTCCCACAGTCCCTGCCCACCCCATGCCAGCCCCACAGGGAACTCACCTAATTTGGAGCTACAGGGGGAAGTTGCAGGGAAGCCCTTGCATTAAGGCAGTTAGAAGTCCCTGCACCTAATAGGAAGCCCTTATGCCTAATTTGAGCTGAGGGCTTTGGAGGCACCATGAGTTGTGCTGGACATTTGGAGTATATTTTCATATGATCAACACATCACCCCTGTGGGTTAGGTTCTAGTATTCTTCACAGCTCTCCTGATGAACCAAGGCTTCTCGAGGCCACACAGCCACAAAACAGCAGAGCTGGGAGGCCTGCCCTTTCCCCCCACAGAGCCATAGACTCATGACCTCACACACAGGCTCCTGGCAGATCCCATTCTTAGGACCTTATGAATTGAGGAACCAAAACCCAAGCCATCTACTGCAAGACACAGTCTGACTTCCAGCTGTTTTCATGCTTGAATTTAAGATCCACAGGATACTCTGCTGTCAGGGATTTGTACCCACAGTTCAAGCCTCCAGGGATGGAAATGGGCTGGACCCTCGTCTATGATTCCTTGTCCTTAGAATTCCCCTTAGTGCCCCCTTTTCCTTGCTCTAGACCCCAGGCCAGCAGTTGTCCAAGGAACACAGTGCATTTCTAACTCTTGCCTGTTGGAAAAAGAACTTCCTTCCCGTTACCAGGCCAGGATGTTGTATAAGGAGCAGAATGGTTTTCCAATCCCATAGTGAATCCTATGGTGAGCTGTGAAGTCCAGAAGTTGAAGCTAACATCTTGAATAACTTCCAATCCAAGCCAAGAGATCGGCTAACTTTTACTGCACCCTTCCACCACCACATTCTCTACTGCATAATAGTTTCCAAAGAAATGCACACATGATCTGATGAATGTACCCATAATTGATCCATTAAGCATGCACTGATTTTATAAAGCAGTGCTGAACCCTTACTGTCACAGAACTAAGCACATCACATCAATTATCTCATTTAATGCTCACAATATTCTGAAGGGTAGTGTTATTTTTATCCCCACTTTAGAACTCAAGAATCTGAAACATATAAAGAGCTCATACAACTCAACAACAAAAAACCAAACAACCCAATTTAAAAAATGGCCAAAGATCTGAATAGACATTTTTTCCAAAGGAGACATACAGATGGCCAACAGGCACTTGAAAAGATGCTCAACATCACTGATTATTGGGGAAATACAAATCAAAATCACAGTGAGGTATCACCTCACACCAGTCAGAATGGCTGTCATAAAAAAGACAACAAATAAGTGTCGGCAAGGATGTGGAGAAAAGGGAACCCTGCACCGTTGGTGGGAATGTAAATTGGTGCAGCCACTGTGGAAGCCATTACGGAGATCCCTCAAAAAATTAAGAATTGAACAAAAGCACTAATTTGAAAAGATGTATGCACCTCCATGTTCACTGCAGCATTATTTACAAGAGCCAAGGTATGGAAACAACCGAAGGTTCCTTTGATGGATGAATGGATAAAGAGGATGTGGGGTATACACACACACACACACACACACACACACACACACACACACAGACACACACACTGGAAAACTTTTCAGCCATAAAAAGGAATGAAATCTTGCTATTTGTGACAATGAAGATGGACCTCGGTGGTATTATGTTATGTGAAATAAGTCAGACAGAGAAAGACAGATACCATATGATTTTACTCATATTATTTTTTACTCTAAAAAAAAATGAACATACAAAACAAAACAGAAACAAATTCATAGATACACAGAACAGTTTGGTGGTTACCAGAGGGGAAGGGGGTTGCAGGTGGGCGAAATGGGTGAAGGGTGTCAGTTGTATGGTGACAGACGACAGCTGGACTTATTGTGCTTATCACTGTGTAGTGTACACAGATGTCAAATTATAATGTTGTATACCTGAAAGATAATAATGTTATATACCAGGTTTGCCTCAATTTTTTAAAAAAAGAAATCGCCTAAAAAGAGGTTAAGTAATTAATCCAAAATCTTACACATGGAAGATTAAAAAAACAAGAGCAAACCACAAAGCCTAGGATTTACCGTCGTAACTTCCAACATAGCTGTTGTCATTGATCAAAATGAACTGGAATTCAGACACATTTTCACTGTCACTAAAACTTCCAAACTTAGCAATCCTCTTTCTTTAAAATTCAAAATTAAACCTTTTTTCAGGCTCAATACTTCCCATCCCAAACATTTTATTAACTTGGGATCTATTTTTGTCTTGAATTTGTAACACACTGATTATCTGCTAGTTGACAATAAACTCCCTAAACAATGGGACTAAAGTAGACAACTTTGGGAATCACACATCATGAAAAAGGTGCTACTTTGTTTTTAATTTTTACCGGAGTATAGTTGATTTACAATGCTGTGTTAGTTTCAGGTGTACAGCAAAGTGAAAAAGGTGCTACTTTTAATCCTACTTCATTTCTGAGTGGGGAACTAGTGGCAAAACCAACTAAAGCAGCACCTAATGGAAGCATAATATTCTAATAGTGGGGGTTATTTTAAAACAAACTCTGAGAGACGATGGCTTTTACGGTCCCTTCTAGACATTCAAGACAGCTTTGGCTACTGTGCAATTTGTACATAAAATGAGAAATAGTTAAAGAACACATTCAGACTCTGTGGACCATCAAAGGCGTTTATGTGGTAACATGTCAAATGAAGCAAAGATAACCTTTTAGGAGAGGAGCCCGAATCACATGGGCACATTCATCGGGTTTGCCGGCATTTTTTCATTCATCTTTTCATAAAATAATTAACAGTGCAACAATTAAGACACATTTTTCCCTCACGGGTCCTCGGGCTGAAGGCTTGTCATGGCCACTGTCACAGCCTGTGGCTTTCCTGGGTCCACCCGAACACAGAAAAGACTTTGTTGCAGGAATTAGCCTCCCAGCCTGAGCCCCTTGAGCTCTGAGAGCCATTTCATGTGGCAATGCTGTTGCCACAGTTACCAGGCCCTCCTAGGGTGCTTTCCAGATTACAGATATTGCTTGAAAACAAACTGGCTTCTTGGTCTCCGTTCACACAGTTCCCACTGTTTTATTCTTGGATGAAAAACCATCGTGACCCTCTGACATCAAAGAAAAATCCATCTCGGTTCCAGTACTCAAGAGCCTGTAAGCATCATGTGGTTTTATCAACCATGGTGCACGCCGCTTGGCTGGACAAATGGAATTTATGCCTTTATGTAAACGTCCTTACATTATGTCTATTTCACATCTTGGTGGGGTTTCCTGCCAGGGAATCCTGTGATGAGTTACTTCAATAAGCAAAAGAAAAAAAAAAGAAAAACACTCCTCTTCAAATATGCATTACTGATATAATAAAGTAAGAATTGCAGTGACCAGCTAAAAACCATCGTTTATGGCTTGCAGGCATCAGTTCTTTCCCAGTGGTCAGCATTACTTAAGGTGAAGCACGGATGGACCATACTGGGCCCTAGAGGAAAGCAAAGATCTCGGGGACGTTGTCTGCATCACTTCAGCAGCTGCAGCTCCAGGAGGGCTCTCTCAGAGAGAACCTGCCGGAAGCTGGCCGCACACACCAGCCAAGGTGAGGGCGGCACATGCCCATATGGGCACCAGGTCCCGACTGTCATTATGAAGTTAACTCAATCTACGCTAGTATAAAACAATACCAGGGGCGTTATTACTGACCTTGGAATTTTTTTTAATTAATTTATTTTACTTATTTATTTTTGGCTGCGTTGGGTCTTCGTTGCTGTGCGCGGGCTTTCTCTAGTTGCGGTGAGCGGGGGCTACTCTTCGTTGCGGTGTGCGGGTTTCTCATCACGGTGGCTTCTCTTGTTGTGGAGCACGGGCTTCAGTAGTTGTGGCTCGTGGGCTTCAGTAGTTGTGGCACGTGGGCTCTAGAGCACAGGGTCAGTAGTTGTGGCGCACGGGCTTAGTTGCTCCGTGGCATGTGGGATCTTCCCGGACCAGGGCTCGAACCCTTGTCCCCTGCATTGGCAGGTGGATTCTTAACCACTGCGTCATCAGGGAAGCCCCTGACCTTGGAATTTTACAAAACGTACAAGGCCTGAGCACCACTGAACCATGCCAAGAGGGAAGGCTGTGTGCTTTTTTTTTTTTTACATGGATGACCACAACAAAAGCAACAATGATTGCAATTACCAAACATGAAACACACTTATACTATGTCATAATATTGACATTCAGTCCAGCAATCCTCCACTGCAACAGCTCCTTTACTTTGCAGTGAAAATTGATTTGTATATTCTTTTCCTCTGAGTCCTTGTGGGATTTTTTTTTTTTAATTCAGACAGAAAGTCACAAAAATTATACTCATCCCCATCAGTTCACTCAGTCCCATGTAATTAATTTCTTTTTTTTCATCTTGATCTTTTGTTAGCACTTTTATGAGTTCATCAGTTTTTCATTAGAGTTCTGAAAATGCTTATTCATTCAGTTCAGCAGTACAGTCAGTTACCAGAAACCTGTACTTGTCAGAGTCTTTTCCATGAATTTCTTGAAGATGAAACTCTTTTATAGGAACATATTTGCAAAATCATCAGAGTACACCCAGAACTGTCTGTAAATGACAAAAGACTTAAAAATGACCATGGTTAAAGATTTGATGAAAGTTCATAATAATGCAGTTGACAAGAAAATTAGTTATTTCTGAGATATACATTTTAAAGTAATAACTAGGATTATTACTTATAACATTATACCAGAACATATAAGATTTTTAGACGTTTCCTGTAATGTCTGAAACATTTATATTAACATATTTCCATACATATTTCCATACAAATACAAATATAAGATTTTTAGAAATTTCATGTAATGTCTGAAACATTTATATTAACATATTTCCATACGTATTTCCATACAAATACAAATATAAGATTTTTAGAAATTTCATGTAATGTCTGAAACATTTATATTAACATATTTCCATACATATTTCCATACAAATACAAATATAAGATTTTTAGAAATTTCATGTAATGTCTGAAACATTTATATTAACATATTTCCATACATATTTCCATACAAATACAAATATAAGATTTTTAGAAATTTCATGTAATGTCTGAAACATTTATATTAACATATTTCCATACATATTTCCATACAAATACAAATATAAGATTTTTAGAAATTTCATGTAATGTCTGAAACATTTATATTAACATATTTCCATACAAATAACCCAATGAAAGTTTAGTATTAGTTGTTTTGTTTGTTTTTTTATACTGCAGGTTCTTATTAGGCATCAGTTTTATACACATCAGTGTATACATGTCAATCCCAATCGCCCAATTCAGCACATCACCATCCCCACCTCATCGCAATTTTCCCCCCTTGGTGTCCATATGTCCATTCTCTACATCTGTGTCTCAACTTCTGCCCTGCAAACTGGCTCATCTGTACCATTTTTCTACGTTCCACATACATGCATTAACATACGATATTTGTTTTTCTCTTTCTGACTTACTTCACTCTGTATGACAGTCTCTAGATCCATCCACGTCTCAACAAATGACTCAATTTCGTTCAGGCTGTGTGCTTTTTTTGGCTCAATTAAGATTTACAGATAAGTGGATATCAAGGCACTGTGCTTAATGATAGTTTAAGAGCACCAGCTATGAAGTCAGGGAAATCTGGGGTCAAATCCCAGCCCCTGGCTAGCCCTGAGAACTTAGGTGAGCCACGTAATGTTTCTAAGTGTCCATTTCCTCGTGGCAAAATGGGAATGATGACACCAGTTGCATGAGAAAATGTATTGAGACACTGTAGGTGAAATGCTTGATACAACACTCAAGACACAACATAGTAAACATTTGATAAGTGGTGGCTATAATAATAATAATGAGAAGAAAGAAGGCCGGGAGGAGGAGGAGGGGGAGGAGGGAGAGGGGGCAATGGAAGGAGGAGCCCCGAGCAGGAGGAAGAAGAGAGAAAGAGGAAGAAGATTCAGAAAACAAGTATTTACAATGCTTACAATGTTTACAGTATCTGTCATGTATAAACAGGGATGGAGATGGTGAGTCATGGCCTTGAGGTACGGAGTGATCTGGGTTCGAATCCTGACTCTGACGTGTATATATTCATGACTCTGGAAACATCTCTATTTGTTTCACCTTCCCTTCAGACCATACAGATTCACTTTTCTGCTTATAGTTTAACTAAATGAAAGAATCCACCCAACCACCCCCGACTTTAACAAGAACATTATTTAGAAGATATAACAAGGATCCAGCTTTAAGAAACTCTCAGTTTTACCCACTTTCTCTGCAGAACAGTCATTCTGTCCCAATGTCCATTCTCCAGAGCATAGCTAAGGAGGAAACCTCAGAGACTGGGTTGTGACTCAGAATTCGTTGGGGCCACTTAACCATCGTCCTCATAAAATTGGCCCCTCCAAGTGCCACCAAGCAACAAGGAGCAGTAAAGTCAAGTATTAGCTGGACTTCAAGGAGCAGGAACTATATGAGGTCATCTGCTGCCTTTTGCAACATTTGTTGGCTTCAGAACCGGGCCTGGGAGGCAGAGAGTAAAGATTACCAAAGAAACAAGGCTTAGGGAAACAATGCTGTGCTGATTTTCATCTTTCGCTGAGACATATCCCCAGCATATTTCAAGCTAAGAAGCAGAGTTATTTCCCTGATTCCAGGAGCAGGGTAGCTGTGCCATTATAGGAATTCGGAGTGGCAGATCCAATAGTGTGTGTGTGTGTGTGCATGCACGCAAAGTGTGTGCGTGCATGCGTGTGTGTGTGTGACCTAAGCATTTGAAATACAATTAGCAGTTAGAAATTGTTAGACATCAACTCTCAGTTTTCACACACAACAAACACTTTGTTTGATAAAAATACAAGCTGGCCAGGATAATAAAGTATGGTATACATTCTCAACTTCCAACACAACGACTTGAACAAGTCTAAAGTTATATAGAGTAATAATGTCTGGGTGTTGGCCAAAGTTTTAGTGAAGAGCTCATAACAGTTCAATTATTTTACGGTGTGCCTGGAACTGATAACATATAAGCCCCTGTGAACATTACAACCACTTTAGGACACAGGTCCCTGGCACCTTCCAGGATCTGTTCAGCATCTTCATAGACTTAAGGTTCTCATAGACTTGGCTTGTTCCATCTGGCTGTTATAATTGCTTTTCAGACCGAACTCCGCAATGCTTGGCCACCCCAACTGTTGGAAACCCCTTTATAGATGACCTCCATGCACATTCCAGTATCTACTTGACCCCCAAACCCTTCTGTATTCTCAAAACAAGACACCTCAGGATTATCTTGGTTTCCAAGATCTAAGATCTAGTGCTATTTACCCTTCAGGTGTATTAACCATGACATTTTCTGTGTCCTGATGCTTTGGCATCTGGGATCTTGCTGACCCTTGAAAGATTGCCCCTCCCAGGGCTAGCTAATTCCTAGAGATAGTCAACAACTCACGAGCTCTCCAAATGCAAACCAACCTGTCTAGAACCCACTCTCTGACCACTTCTCACATTCTGGGCTACTATCCCCCTGTCCTAATCAGGGCCAGGTACCAGACAAGTAGGCAGTCCCTAGGCCCCAGAGTCCACTGGAATTATTCAAACTAGCCCATCCTAAGCCTGCTTGCCTGCCTAGGCTCTTCCTTTCCACAAGAACCACAATCAAGCCTTTTGCCCATATTTCTCCCACTCCCTTTGCTTTCTGACCCACTCTGGTGCTTCCTCGTGTGCCCCCCCCCATGGCACAGAGCACCCCCTCCTTTGGGAACTGTGAGTAACAAACTATCATTTCAATGGCAATCCTTTCCTGATCAGTTGGCCTTAATGAACCTCAAGTTTTCTATAAATACACTATACGTTTTCCTGGGGGGAAGAGAGAGTAAAAGATTGAACGTTAGTTGCTGGGCCCACACAGTTGTAGGCAAATTGACCCCAGAAAGGAGCCTTTAGTTACTCACTGAGAGAAGAGAGTCTTACATCTTATAAAGTCATAAGTCTATACTGAGGTTTTCAACCCAAACCTAGTTTCACTAAGTCATTTTCTTACGGTAACCTCACACGAAAGTGTCTCCATGTTTGCTCTCTTTTCCTCATCTGAACAACAATCTTTTTATCATCTTTTGGAAAGGACATCTGTGCCAGCTTCAATGTATAGACAGTGGACGTTTGAACAACACAGGTTTGAACTGCATGGGTCCACTGATACATGGATTTTTTTCAGTGGTAAATACCACAGTACTACACATTCCAGGGTGGTTGAATCTGTAGATATGGAACCCCAGATACAGAGGACGGCTGTAAGTTATAGTCAGATTTTCAACTGTATGAAGGGTCATCGCCCCTAAACCCCACAGTTGACATTGTTCAAGGATCAACTATATAGTCACATTTATTCAATCAATTAGACAACACATATTTATTGAGCACCTACTGTATGCACTATTCTAGGCTCCTGGGATACAACAGTGAACAATACAGACAAAAATCTCTAATCACATGGAGTTTATAACCCAGTGAGGTAAGACAGACAGTACACAGATTAAATGGTATAGTAAGTTGAGATTAGCAGGAAAATAAATCAAGAAAGGGAGATAATGAGTATCAGAAGGACAGGGAGTTCACTTTTTTTTTTTTATAACAGCTTTATTGTGATACAGTTCACCCTTTAAAACTGTCCAGTTCTGTGGTTTCTAGTGTATTCACAGAGTTGTGCACCCAAACCCACAATCTACTTTCAGGACATTTTCATACCCAGTCTCCCCACCAAAAAAAAAAAAAACATACCCATTAGCAGCCCCTCGCCTTTACCCCCTCTCCCCAGACCCTGGCAATCACAGATCTCCTTCCTGTCTCTGGATTTGCCTGTTCTGGACATTTCATATAAATGGAGTCCTACAACATGTGGCCTTCTGTGTCTGGCTTCTATCAATCACATAATGTCTTTAAGGCTTATCTGTGTTGGAGCCTGTGTGAGCCCTCCATTCCTTGCTGTGGATGAATAATACTCCACAGTATGGAGAGACCACCATCTATTTATCTATTCATCAGTTGATTGAACATCTGGGCTGTTTCTACTTTGTGGTTATTGTGAGTAATGCTGCTGTGAACATTTGTGTACAAGTTCTTACATGGACATATGTTTTCCTGTCTCTTGGGGATAGACCTATGGGTGGAATTGCTGGGTCATATAGTAACTCTATGTTTAATTTTGAGGGAGAGAGTTCCATTTTCAATGGAGTGGTCAGGGGAGGCCTTATTGATAATATGACATTGATCAGACATCTGAAGGTGGTGACCTAAGTGAGTCATACATGGAGACGGAGGGAGGACATGCCAGGCAGAGAACAGAAAGAGAGAAGGCAAGAGCACAGGCGGTGTGTCTGAGCAACAGCCAAGTACACTTGTATGGCTGAGATAGAACAAGAAGGAGACCACACATTGACCTACAGGGCCAACCACCGAGTTAGAAATATCACATTTGAGTACAATTTGTTAATATGTTTTTGAGCAAATGGGGCCACATAGTCCAGCCTCATGAACTGAATTTCTTGCCTCAATATATTCACAAGAGTTTCCTTAATTGACTGATTCCCATTCCGTCCAGTGTCATCCATGATTCTGTGTCCTCCTGACACGTTTCGTAAAGGAATATGCATAATGTAAGAGCACAATGGTTATAGAACAAAGACTGAGTTACAGAGGTGTCTCTGGGTTCGGGGGTGGCATGGAGAGGTACACCGCTGCCCCAGCCGGGTAAAGAAAGTGAACTGGAAAGCCCATCACCAAGTTCTGGTAGTGCCCACCATTTCCCAGCCCTGGCAAAGCAGACCAAGTGAAAGTTCAGGAACAGCTGCATGATCACCGACCCCAGCAGGCTGCAATGGGGGTCACTACAGTTCCTGGATCACCTCTTCTTCTGTGCTGGTCAAACAGGAGAACTAAAGAGTGACCTGATGGGCTTAATCACTCACTCCTCCTGGAAGTCTTGATTTCTGTGGCTGTCACCCAGTTTCCCAGGACAGCCTTGGGTTATGATTTAATAGGGTGATCAGAGTTCTAAACAAATGGAGTATGTGAACGGCTAGGGGAGGCTCACTGGACACAGAAGAGATGGGGGCAGGGGAGCTGTGGTCAGGTGATGCTGCACTGAGGAAATGATGTCTTGGCTAAGATGTGAACAAAAAGGTTTTTCTAGGTATGAGCCAAAGCACCCTAGGAGAAAGAATACCACGGACAATGGCTCAGTAGGACCCTTTAAAAAAGCAATTCACTATGGCTCAAGTGTGATGGGGAATGCAGAGAGAAGACCAGCCCTGGAAAGAACAGCCTCATTGTAGAGCGTTTTTAGACACACAGAAGAGTCTGGACTTCATGCTAAAAGCAACAGGCAGGAAAGGGAGGATTTCAAGGAGGGAAGTGACATGATAAGGTTTGATGTGGCTGATGGTTATGGATTGAACATGAGCAAGACCAGAGGAAAGGCACTTAGATAAAATTCACAGTTCTCTCCATGACTTTGGACTGACTGAGTGTGCCACTTTGGGATGTCATAATGTGCAGATTTGAGTCCCACCTCTGCCACCAATTTTACTTAATATGAAGAGCATAAATACTCACTAACACAACAAATACACCCCAGTGAGCCAAATCTGACAAGATCAGACCAGTCCAAATTCAGCCACGTGAATGCTGTAACTATTTTGAAAAAGACCCATGTTAAGAGGGTTGGTTTGCCTACCTATCCTTTCTGAGTCCTTCTTTTTAACTTAAAAATTATTTCAATTGAGTGAAAGCAACTATAACAGATATGTGTATATACGCATGTTATATGTACACAGAAACATACAACCATTGTAGGTTTTCTCTCCACTAAACTAACATGTCATCAAGATAATCTTTTGCTTTGAAAACTTCCCAATGGGGGATGGGTTTTCTTCTATGAATGAAACAGGGGTTTGAGCCAAATTTAAGTAGATCTTAAAGGACAGCTACCCTTAGCTGACATCAAGATTATACTGGTAAAAGGAAAGAGGACTCTGGGACCTCCATTGTATTACTGTTTTTCATAAAACAAATAAAACCTTATTTGCAATTGCATCTTTGAAAATAATCTCCCATCATCATCACTTACCAAAAAAAATCTTTCCTTTTCTTAGGTATATTTCTAGTTTCTTCCTTTGTCTTCCCCAAGATACATCCAATGAACTTTTAACCAAGAATAGGTGTTCACAAAGGAAGCACTCTTATATGAAAATGGTCATAATCTTTTAGAAAACTTTATCTACCATCTGTAGCCCTTTCTCCTTGGGTCTGTGTGTGGATGAAGGAAGAACCGGTGGTTTAATGCTCTGCCATCATGAGGACTGTGCATTTGATCTGGAAGCTCCCTGCTCTTCATTTCTTGCTCAATGCTTCCATTTCTTTGGTGTTATTCTTTTCTACACACACACACACACACATATACACACACCCCACAAAGCCTATCTTTCCATCTTATTTCTTGACACTTTTAGAACGAAAGCTGCTATATAGCTTTTACCCTTAAAGCTGTGCCTGTCACATAAGATGGCCAACAGGCACATGAAAAGATGCTCAACATCACTAATTATTAGAGAAATGCAAAGCAAAACTACAATGAGGTACCACCTCACACTGGTCAGAATGGCCAACATCAAAAAGTCTACAAATAAAAAAAAAAAAAAAAAAAAAGTCTACAAATAACAAATGCTGGAGAGGGTGTGGAGTAAAGGGAACCCTCTTGCACTGTTGGTATGTAAATTGAATGTTAATTGCTCCAGCCACTATGGAGAACAGTACAGAGGTTCCTTAAAACACTAAAAATAGAGTTACCATATGATCCAGCAATCCCACTCCTGGGCATATATCCAGAAGAGATGAAAACTCTAATTCGAAAAAATACATACATCCCTATGTTCATAGCAGCACTATTCACAATAGCCAAGACATGGAAACAACCTAAATGTCCATAAACAGATGAATGGATAAAGAAGAGGTGGTACATCCATATAGTGGAATACTACTCAGCCATAAAAAAGAATCAAATAATGCCATTTGCAGCAACAGGGATGGACCTAGAGATTATCATACTAAGTGAAGTAAGTCAGAAAGAGAAAGACAAATACCATACAATATCACTCACTCATTCCACATATTCAGATATGTGGAATCTAAAATATGACACAAATGAATTTACGTACAAAACAGAAAAAGCCACACGGACATAGAGAACAGACTTGTGGCTGCCAAGGGGAGGGGAGGTGGGGGAGGGATGGATTGGAGTTTGGGATTAGCAGATGCCAACTATTATACATAGAATGGATAAACAACAAGGTATAGCACAATGAACTACATTTAATATCCTGTGATAAACCATAATGGAAAAGAATACCAAAAAATGTGTATATATATATATATATATGTGTGTGTGTGTGTGTGTGTGTATAACTGAGTCACTTTGCTGTACAGCAGAAATTAACACAACATTGTAAATCAACTATACTTCAATAAAATAAAAATTTTTTAAAAAGCTGTGCTTGTCATTTCAATTCAGAAATACGGTCTTACCAAGGGAAAGAATGGCTGGGAAGAATAGGAATCCCGATATTTGTCATTAATGATTTAAAATCAAAGATTCAAACCCCAAGGAATTTGCAGGGTTTCTGCCCAGGAAGCCATACTTCTTTGCCTTCAGTTGATTTTAGATGCAAGGCCCACAGTGATTGCCTGCTTCCTTCCAAATCTATAGGCAAAAAGAGTAAAGACCAAAATGCAAAACTCAAGCATTATGTTTGTCTTTCATTTTTAAAGCCTGTTTTCTCTTTACTTTCTACTATTTTGAATCAATTAATCCTTAGCAAAAGAATCTCTGACCAAAAAATGAAGACAGAAAAGCATGGAGCCAAAATCAACTTCAACAAAATTAGTCTGAAGCCATAGAATAAGCTCTTTTGGAATTCACAGCTACAGCCTCATATGTCTGAAAGGAGCACTCACTGAGTGAATCCACAAGAATTCAATGGAAATACAGTGGCCAACACTTTGGGAGCACCTGGTGTGAGATCTTTGCACCCATTAACTCATTTCTCCCTAACAACAACCGTGAGGTAGATATTACCATAACCATTTTACAGATGAGAAAACGGAGGCATAGAGAAGTGGTGTGACTCACCATAACTCATCAGAGATCACACATGCTAGGAAGTAGCAGAACCAAGAATCAAAAGTGAAGCTGTCTGTATGGTACTGGCACAAAAACAGAAATATAGATCAATGGAACAAAATAGAAAGCACAGAGATAAACCCACACACATATGGTCACCTTATCTTTGATGAAGGAGGCAAGAATATACAGTGGAGAAAAGACAGCCTCTTCAATAAGTGGTGCTGGGAAAACTGGACAGGTACATGTAAAAGAATGAAATTAGAACACTCCCTAATACCATACACAAACATAAACTCAAAATGGATTAAAGACCTAAATGTAAGGCCAGACACTATCAAACTCTTAGAGGAAAACATAGGCAGAACACTCTATGACATAAATCACAGCAAGATCCTTTTTGACTCACCTCTTAGAGAAATGGAAATAAAAACAAAAATAAACAAATGGGACCTAATGAAACTTAAAAGCTTTTGCACAGCAAAGGAAACCATAAACAAGTTGAAAAGACAGCCCTCAGAATGGGAGAAAATATTTGCAAATGAAGCAACTGACAAAGGATTAATCCCCAAGATTTACAAGCAGCTCATGCAGCTCAATAACAAAAAACAAACAACCCAATCCAAAAATGGGCAGAAGACCTAAATAGACATTTCTCCAAAGAAGCTATACAGATTGCCAACAAACACATGAAAGAATGCTCAACATCATTAATCATTAGAGAAATGCAAATCAAAACTACAATGAGATATCATCACACACCAGTCAGAATGGCCATCATCAAAAAATCTAGAAACAACAAATGCTGGAGAGGGTGTGGAGAAAAGGGAACCCTCTTGCACTGTTGGTGGGAATGTAAATTGATACAGCCACTATGGAGAACAGTATGGAGGTTCCTTAAAAAACTAAAAATAGAGCTACCATATGACCCACCAATCCCACTACTGGGCATATACCCTGAGAAAACCATAATTCATAAAGAGTCATGTACCAAAATGTTCATTGCAGCTCTATTTACAATAGCCAGGACATGGAAGCAACCTAAGTGTCTGTCATCAGATGACTGGATAAAGAAGATGTGGCACATATATACAATGGAATATTACTCAGCCATAAAAAGAAACAAAATTGAGATATTTGTAGTGAGGTGGATGGACCTAGAGTCTGTCATACAGAGTGAAGTAAGTCAGAAAGAGAAAAACAAATACCGTATGCTAACACATATATATGGAATCTAAGAAAAAAAAAAAAAAAGGTCATGAAGAACCTAGTGGCAAGACGGGAATAAAGATGCAGACCTACTGGAGAATGGACTTGAGGATATGGGGAGGGGGAAGGGTAAGCTGTGACAAAGTGAGAGAGTGGCATGGACATATATACACTACCAAATGTAAAATAGATAGCTAGTGGGAAGCAGCCGCATAGCACAGGGAGATCAGCTCCGTGCTTTGTGACCACCTAGAGGGGTGGGATAGGGAGGGTGGGAGGCAGGGAGATGCAAGAGGGAAGAGATATGGGAACATATGTATATATATAACTGATTCACTTTGTTATAAAGCAGAAACTAACACACCATTGTAAACTAATTATACTCCAATAAAGATGTTAAAAAAAAGTGAATCTGTCTGACCCCAAAATCAGTGCTTGTACTGCTGTGTTATAATGTCTGCTTGTGCTTTGGCACAGCCAGAAAAACTTGGAAATTGACTTTAACCAATTGTTTATGCCTAAAGCACATGCATGCATCATGAAGGGATAAAACAACAGGTTGCTGGGTTTTTTAATAATGAAAAGTGGGGTAAAAATATGATTGACCCAATGCCTGTACATTTCTGTTTTGAAAGTGACTTTTAGCCAGGAGTTATATTCTAACTTCTTAACAATTTCATGTCATGGGGCCAACCGGTGGGAATGGACAGTGGCCAGGACTTTGGAACAGGGTCCTGGGGGCCCCCTGTGGAGATGGGTGCTAACCCTTTAGTTGCTGGATTGCGGGGGCAGTGGAGAGGAGGGTGTCCCAGGGGAGGAGCCAGAGCAGTATGCTATTTACCTACAGCTGCAGAAGTGTTTCACCATTTTTTTCATCAATAGGAGCAAACCAGTGCATCCCAGCAAGGTCAGCCCCACTTCCAGCCCACCTGTCCTTATCCTGGCCCTGTGTGCCACACTGAACTCTGGTAGCAACTGCCCTCCTATATTTCACACTCACTTGAAGGAGATGGATGGATATAAAATCTTGAACCCTGGATCCCACAAAGATCTCTTTTTTCCTCCAAAAGATTCCCACGGCTCAAGAAAAAGGCTCCAGAATACAGAATAGCCAATGAACATGGTGGAAGTGTTATTTATTGTGAATCAACATGTGAAGAGCCAGATAATTAAATTTCCACAAGATGGCAATAGAGAATTCGTTTAATAGCCAAACATTGATAACATGGACAATGCAGGCAAAACTGTTAAACCCAACTGATGATTCTCTTATTTTTAACCGTATATCATTTACAACAGTAAATGATACAGCATCCCAGGGTTATGGGCTAACCCTTAGAGGCCATCGCAGCAGGATCTGACTTGTGTCTGTGGCCAGAGAGGCTCTACTGATCCCACAGAGGCTCTCTGGAGAATTTAAGGATTTTCCCACAAATTAAACTGCCTTAGCTGTTTGAGGAGGGACCAAAAATAGTAGGAACAAATAAACCTGCCCTTTGGAGTCAAAGAGGGTTTGAATCCTAGTTCTACAACTTCCTAGCTGTGTGCTCCAGGGCTGACCACTTAACTTTTCTGAGCCTCCATTTCCCCAGCTGGAAATAAAATTCCGTAAAAATAACACTTAGGTCTTACAGTCATTGGAAGGATTAAGTAAGGCAATCAATGAAAAATCCTTTAAAGAGTATCTGACACCTAGCAAATATTCATTAGGTGTTAGTTCTCTTTTCTGACCAAGAAATTTACATAACGCTTGGGCTCAAGGCGCTGTGCTCTGGGTCACAAAGGTGAATGACAGATGCATTCTATAATGCATCTACAACCGAAACCTACAATCGAAACTCCCTTACTTGGTATTTCCTCAAGAGAAATAAAAAACATTTGTATACAAAAAAGACTTGTCTGTAAATGTTCATGGCAGCTTTCTTCAAAATAGCCAGAAACTGGAAATGACTCAAATGTCCATCAACAGATGTATAAATAAACAAACTCTGGTAATCCCATACTCAGCAGTAGAAGGGTACAAACTGAAATGAGAGGCAAGGGGGCAGGGCACAACCATCAAAAGAATGACCTAGGGACTTCCCTGGTGGTGCAGTGGTTAAGAATCTGCCTGCCAATTCAGGGGACACGGCTTCGATCCCTGGTCTGGGAAGATCCCACATGCTATAGAGCAACTAAGCCCGTGCGCCACAACTACTGAGCCTGTGCTCTAGAGCCCGCGAGCCACAACTACTGAGTCCAAGTGCCACAACTACTGAAGCCCATGCACCTAGAGCCCGTGTTCTGTGGCAAGAGAAGCCACCACAATGAGAAGCCCGTGCACTGCAACGAAGAGTAGCCCCCAGTTGCCACAACTAGAGAAAGCCCGTGCACAGCAATGAAGACCCAACGCAGCCAAAAACAAAAAACAAAAAATATGACATAGCCATAGGACATGACAAAAGCTGGTTAGAACCAACTAGGTCCAAGATGGCAGAAGAGTTGACTTCCAGTGGACATTGAGCCTCATACACTCATTGTAATACATTAAAATAAGCTAAATGACACACCCACCAGCAGCATGACAGTTCTGAGGCCAACCATCATAGATCAAAAAGTGGGCAGTGGCCCAATTCCTGGAAATCTCTGCCCCTCCCCCAAAATAGGTGGAATAATCCTCCCGCTCATTAGCCTATGAAATTACCCAGCCCATAAAAACTAACCACCCCATATTTCAGGGCCTCTCGCCTTCTGAGATGGCCCACACTCTGTCTGCGGAGGGTGTTTCTCTCTAAATAAATCCACTTCTTACCTATCACATTGTCTCTCACTGAATTCTTTCTGCAACAAGACATCAAGAACCTGAGCTGCATTAAATCCTGAGACCAGGTGTGTGATCTTAATTAAAAGACGGTGGGACTTCCCTGGTGGTGCAGTGGTTAAGAATCCACCTGCCAGTGCAGGGCACATAGGTTCAATCCCTGGTCCGGGAAGATCCCTCATGCCACGGAGCAACTAAGCCCGTGCACCACAACTACTGAACCTGCGCTCTAGAGCCCATGAGCCACAACTACTGAGTCCGTGTGCCACAACTACTGAAGCCTGTGTGCCTAGAGCCCATGCTCCGCAACAAAGAGAAGCCACCGCCATGAGAAGCCCATGCACCAAAACAAAGAGTAGCCCCCGCTTGCCGCAACTAGAGAAAGCACGCGTGCAGCAACAAAGACCCAATGCAACCAATAATTAATTAATTAATTAAAATAAGAAAAGAAAAGACCATGGGTTCAAGTCCCAGTCTGGGTTGCACGGTTTCTAAACTACTGATTCAAGCACCAACATGGATGAATCTCCGAAACATTTTGAGGAGGGAAAGAAACCAGACAAAAAAGAGTAAAGAGTTGTTTTACTCATTGATATGAAGTTCTAGAAAGGGAAATCTATAGTGTCAGAGAGCAGTGCCGTGGTTGCCTGGGGATGGGCTGGAAGGGAGGGATTAGCCGCGAAGGAGCACAAGGGAATTCGACCAGGTGATAGAAAGGTTCTGTATCTTGACAGGGGTGTTAGTTACATGGATATGCACATTTGTCAGAACTCATCAAACTGCGCCCTTAAAATGGGTGCTGTGGTATAGTATGAAATATTTCTGGTCTTTGTCTCCAATTCCTGGCACAGGGCTCCTAAAACCCTTGGAATTTCCTTAGTGATAAAAGTGGATCCAAAAGAGCCCCTTTGAATCATGAGGTGACTCATTGAGGAGTTGGGGGGGGTCTAGATGGCTTCAGGATGGGAGTTGATGGACAAGAAAACCAACCACGTGATTAGAAGGTTAGAACGTTCATCGCTCCCCACCCTACCTCCCAGGAAGCAAGAGGAGATGGAGATTGAATTCAGTCACCAGTGGGAATGGTTTAGTCAACTGTGCCTACATAAGGAAACCTTAATTTTTCTATTTTATTCATTTATTTTTAATTTTATTGGAGTATAGTTGATTTACAATGTTGTGTTAGTTTCAGGTGTACAGCAAAGTGATTCCGTTGTACATATACGTATATTCATTCTTTTTCAGATTCTTTTCTCATATAGGTTGTCACAGAATATTGAGCAGAGTTCCCTGTGCTGTACAGTAGGTCCTTGTTGGTTCTCTATCTTATATATAGTAGTGTGTGTATGTTAAGAAAAAACAACAACTCAGATAAGTTTCGGGAAGCTTCCTGGTTGCTGAACACGGTGATGTACTTGGAAGTGGTGCTGCCCTACTCCTTAGGGACAGAGGTTCCAGTACTCAGGACCCTTCTGAACCTAGCCCCATATACCATTTACCGAATAAAGTTTGTGTGCCCAACACACAGTGAGGCCAAATAAACTGAAACATCGGAGTTTGGAGCAGAAAAAGGTTTATTGCAGGGCCAAGCAAGGAGAATGGGTGCTCAAAAAAAACCCCGAACCCCCTGATGGTTTGGCGGGAAGAGTTTTTCTAGGCAAAATTTGGGGTGAGGGTTGCAGGGTGTGTGGCTGTTTTCTGATTGGCTGGTGAGGTAACAGGGCGGGGCTCCAAGAATCTTACCCTCGGCCTGAAGTTACCATCCTCCACCCGGGTGGGAGCTCTGGTTCTACAGAAGAACTCAAAGATATTGTTATTTATATTGTATCCCTTGAGGAGGAGCCAGGACCCTGCCCCAAGGCTGCACTATTGCTCCTTGACTGCTCCTCCCTTGTCTCCCCATCCCCTCCCTTCCCTGATTAGCAACTGTTTGAATCTAACCCTTTGGAACTCAGAGAAGGTCAAGGAGGCTGAATGAAACCTATTTCCTACAAACAAGAAACAGGGGACACAGAAGGCTTTTGTGACCAGGAGCCCCACAGGGTCCTGCTGGGTTTCATACCTGTGCATCTGGCTGTTCCTTTGTATCTTACATAATAGATTATAATTATACGTATAGTGGTTCCCTGAGTTTTATGAGTTATTCTAGCAAATCGTCAAACCTGGGGGTGGGGTGGGGAGGAGGAGCCTCTGGATTTGTAGTCCACCGGACAGAAATGCAGAAAGCCTGAGGACCCCATTTTCCGCTGGTGTCTAAAGTCGGGGCAGTCTTATGGGGCTGAGCTAACCCCAGGAGATAGTGTTGGAATTGATTTGGAAGATATCCAGTTAGTGTCAGAAAACTGGAAAATTGGCTAGTGTTGGAAAAACAGCACAGGTGCATATTATTGTGTAAATTAACCTCAATGGAGTTGACCTAAAAAGAAAAATCTACAACCAAGCAAAGGGTTTTCAAACTGTACTCTGAATGAGTCCCCTTGGGGGTCAAGGTCCTTGTAATTACATTCAGAGCAGCTCTCTTTCCACCTGATTTTTATGTGGAGATCCGTTTAAACAAAGAGTTCCATGGCTTAAAGATATATATATATTTGAAAACCACGGGTTCCTTTGTAAAAGTCCACGAGGAGTGATCAACTTTATTGTCCCATACAGGTGTGGGAGAAAGAATTGGGTGTTTCCCAGGATCTAAATGCCTCCTGGCCAGCATTTCTTAAACCCAGCTTCACATCTGAGGAGCTTCTAAAAATACTTTGGTGCCTGACCCCACCAAGAATCTTCATAGTGAGTCGAAAATGCCATCATTGTACTAGAAACATTTCAGGAATTCAAGCCAGTTGGATAACCATCAACAGGTGTGTTCAGAAACCACGCAAAACTCCCATTCTCCTACCTAGATATTTTACAGATAATCTCCACATACCATGGAAATCCTCCTGTAACCACTCTGAAACACCATCAGGTACATTTTTAGTGGATTTGACCTACCAGTATTTCAAGGTTTAAATCTCTCTGAATGTAGTTAAAGGCTGGAGAAAGTTATCTATAGAGATATCTATCTAAGGAGTGGTCCTTAGAGAAAAATAAAGCCAGGTTGCATTTCCCTGCTTCATTTTTGCAGACTCTGAGGAGAAATTAGTTTATGAGTATGATGTTTTCTAGTAGGAGCTTTACTTTCCTCCCTAGATAACTTTTGCTTCATTCCAGGGGTAGACCAAGAAAACAAACATTTTTTATAACAGACCACAGAGAAAAGTGACCTGCTACAAAACAAGCAAACTAAAGTTCATGTCCTGGGACTAAGGTATACTTTACCTCATTAAGTCATTCTAGGAGCCTGAAGGAACCATCCCCTCAGCTACAACTACCGTGAGGGTTTGGCTGCTATGGGTGCATCACTGGACGGTAGTTGACAGGTAAGCCCCAGAGGACTTCTGGGCACTCCTTCAGCATCAGTGAGTGGAGTGTACCCAAGGACAACCAGACTGGAAAAGACAGATGACAATTTTTAGTTTTTCTCTCTGCAACCTAAGACTTGGGGTCTAAAACCACCAATCAATTTCTAGAGTATTGTCAGCTGACAGTGGTTCAAATCCCTCTAAAACTGGGGCTGGCATTGGTGGCCACAGTGAGCAGCCCAAGAACTTGAGAATGAGGGGAATGGAATTACCCTCTAATGCTTTTTTCTGTTTGTCTTGGGGGGTTTTTTGTTTGTTGGTTGGTTCGGCCGCTCGGATTGCGGGATCTTAGTTCCCCAACCAGGGATCGAACCCGGCCCCGGCAGTGAAAGCGCCGAGTCCTAACTACTGGACCACCAGGGAATTCCCATTTTATCTTATTTTATTTTATTTTTTTGATGGTTTAGCTAAGAAACCACCACACAGTGGATCACAGCCAACAAGTACGAGTCACCTTGCCCCGGGACCTGGCACTGAGTCTAAAGACAGAACACGTGGACCAGAGGAGGCCAGGGAAGGAGGAGTTCTGCGGGCAAGGCCCCACTGCCCACAGCCCGGCCAGGGTCGTGGCAGTGGTCAAGGGCAGAGAGGAAAGTATTTGTTGGGAGGCTGGTCCTGGCCTTGGATCAGAACACACACAGACCTCTGTCCCAGCGTGGCCGTTCTCAGGCTGTGTAACCTCACACAAGGACTGGATGTCCCCGTGCCTCAGTTTCCTCATCCATGAAATGGGTACCGTGTCCACCTCACCAGGTTACTGCAGGGATCACGTGGAGCCCTTGATACAGAGCCCGACTCACAGCGGGCACCCCATAAATGTCAGCAAGTAAAAGTACTATGAAACACAATATCCAGCAGCCTAATTTTAATCCTAAACGGTGAGTTTGCTTCCCGTGAGTCGATGAGGAAAGGCGTCACCCTCCTGAGCTGTCAAGATGCGTCTGCTGGACTTGACCGAGTTCCCCCCCCCCACCGCGTTCTTCCCTGACCCCCACACCCTCCACGCTACTCACACGCACCTGGCGGAGCCCTTTCCCAATTTGAATCTTCCACCCCTGAGAGCATTACTACATCTGTAAACAATCTCCAGATGTCTGGTTCTGGAAGACCTGTCCGACCGACTGATGTGTTTTAGAGATTTCACAACTCACTTTTTTCTACTTACGAGAAAGTCCTTCCAAAACAAATAGTCAAAAAGCCGAGTATCTCAGGCACCCATGAAAAGAAGGCTTTTGCAAGGATCATGAGTCTACTTCCTAACATTTGGAAATACGTTGTATTAGGATTAAAAGGCTTAAACCAGGAGACGACAATCAGCCATTTCGTCAATCGGGGTTCTGTTTACACTTCAGTGAGGAGCTAGAGCCATTTACAGGCTAAAGGACAATCCTGTATCTTGATCAAAATTGTCAGTAGGCAATCAGTTGTTGACCGACTTTAGACTCCTTCTATGTAACGCAAGGGTGTGAAATTCAAACAATCAATGACTGGCTTTAATGGCTTTTAAGAATGCACAACATTTTGCCCAAAATTAATTGTCTTGGATAAAAGCATTATAAACAATATACTGATTAATTGACCAATGGGTTTGGAGGGGTTTTGTTTGTTTTTCTTCTGTCTGGTGGACAAATACTTTATGCCCACCTTCTTTTGTATGTGTGTGTGTGTGTGTGTGTGTGTGTGTGTGTGTGTGTTTGCTTTAATCCAATAACTTTATTCCTTGGCATGTATTATAAGAAAATACTCCATTATCAAATGCTTTACATACAGAGACGTTTGTCATAAAATTATTTGTAAGTGTAATGATGTATGCCCACCTTCTGATCTCAACAGTACACTGACCCGCACGCATAGCCAGCGGGGCTCCAGGACAGCAATGCTGTATCAAGGAGCTTGTCTTTTATCACCACCTAGTGGTCCTTCTCTATTATTACAACTCACTAGGGTCGTCGTACCCTCACCACCCTTGCACAGGTTTGACACTTAACGTTTTTTAAAGAAAATTTTTCTAAATATTCCTCAAGGAACTTTGTAGGCAAAACATTCCACTCCCTTTCTACAGCTCTCACATTTAATCTAGAAAAGTCGATGACAACGATAAAGCCTCCTTATTGCATACCTTGGATCCTTGTACCAAAGTAAGATTACAACCCAAAGAAATGCAAGGAAACCCCAAAGGGGAAAGTGGAGAAGGAAGTATTTACTGTTCAGTGGTTAAAAAATGCACTCAAATTTTTGTGTACTTGCTTTTCAAATTAAAGAATAAAAAAGAAACAGTTACTTTGAATGTTCAGGCCCTCTGTAGACTAATCAACTCTTTGAAACTCTATTAGCTTCAGATCACCATAGAATTGCTCCATGTCTCTGGTCTTTTCTCTTTTTTTGCAGACGGATTTTGCTTATTCACTTGGGTTTTTCTTTTGAGTTATTCTTTTTTGCATATCTATAATGCTGTTTAGTTTCTAGAAACTTCCTATATTGATAAAGCATGTGGATTTTTTAAACTATATTTTGATATCCACAGCCCATATTTGTCACTGTGCCACTGGACCCACTAGCCACTGGAGGTTATAGGTGAAGCCAAATCTGGAAGAGAACTGATACTAGTTACATGGTATTATTGACCTCAGTGATTTTTGCATTTTAATAATATTTAATAGAAAATGAAATGTGAGTGACCAAATAATATTTACTAGAATATCAATTTCCTAACTACAGAAAGACAACATAAGAAAAAATTAATTCAATTTAAATAAGTGGTCTACTCTGCTTATTATTAGCACAAATATTTATCTTCATTTAAAAATATGAGAAATAGGAGGGAAATTGGCACCTAGCTAAATAAATCTATCTCCATCCTACTCTACCACAAGAGCTAAAAGTCAGCCCAAGCAACAGAAAAAACTTAAAGCCTATTTGGGTGTGGAGGTGCTATAAAATTGTGATGCTTTTTAGACAGGATATAATTTAATGCAACAAAGTACAAAATAGGAACTAATTTTTAATTATATGAATTTCCATCCCACTGCAGTCTCTCACCTTATTTTTAACTAGGGAGAAATGTCTTCAAAGTAGTCTACTTCAACAATTTGGAATAAAATCATCTTCATTCTCTTCAAAATGCCTCTTTTTGTTACTAGGGTAACAAGAAAAGAGCTGTTTGCCAGAGTTCCTGTGAGCCACGCGACTTCTGCCACCAGAGACTACATTCCCCAAAGACACCAACAGGCTTAGCTGCAAAATCAATAGGCAGATTCAGAAGGAGGAAAAGTTTATGGCCACTCCAAGCTGATGGCCATCATTGTCCTTAATCAGGAAAACAGCACGGGGAAGGGCCCTTCTGAGAGTACAGAAGCAACATCGGCTGCAAGAAAAATACACGGAGCGGCACATACGCAGATAGGGGAGAGATGTCAGCAACATCTTACCATAAAGAAAAACATAGCTATCAGACACTGAGATGGGGCAGGTGAGCAGAGAATCGCTTCAGACCTACCTGGTGAACAAGTCATGGGGCCAGACCAGCTCTTGCTGAACAGACACTCAGCGTCAAGAGGCAAAATTACAGTCACGGGCTTTGCACGTAGCAGCCACGACTGCAAATCAACCAACGCAAGAGAAGCAGAAGCAGCCACTCCCTGCAGCGTAGAAATGAGCAAAGGGCACTGGGGTGGCTAATTTATTTGTCTGCATCATGACCCCCACACATGTGGACGGTAGTGACATTTAAACAAGGCTTCGGAGACAATGTATGCAGCCGTGTGAATAATATAAAATACGACATAACAAGACATAACATTTGAAATCATGGACCAAATAATCAGTGCAACAAAAAGGATCCATCCCAATGGAGACAGAAAAGTTCTGCTGAGCATTCAGACTCTGCAAGAGACAGATTGAGTTCAGGTTGTACACAGAGAGACTAGAAATGAAGAAATCTCCTCCTTGGGACAAGATATTTGCTATTCATCTTTATTAGTATGATTATTCTCTATGAATCTCTTCATTTTCAAAGCTAATTCTGAGAAAAATAGGATAAGGCACATACAAAGAAATACTTTCATCATATCACAAAGAGAAGTTCTATATTTTGAAATTTTTTTCAGGGTATTAGAAGGTCTATTCATGCAGAGCAAAAAAAAAAAAAAAAAATTAAGCAAAGGCCACAAATGTCAGGCCCATGAAGGCAAGCATGTGTTGTCTTCACATTTGATTTCATGTTGTATGATTAAGCAGGTATATGCATGGAGATCTAACCGTGTCGGATCATACAATTCCTCGGTGAAGCCTGGATGTACTGACAGACGTGTGCTAGCTTCGGGCCAAAGCATTTTGTTGAATTTGGTTTGTGGGAAGAGAGTTGAAATGGTGCTTCGTGGCTTGGGTTTCCTAAAAGAAAGGGGAAATATTAGGGAGAAGACTGTTAAAGAGAGACAGAGAATGTTTATCAAAAACTGAACTCTTCAACATACAATCAAGGGAAGTATTGCTTTTTATTCTAGAAACCACTACTCATCAAGTGCAAAGAAAGGAAATTAAATTTTTCTCATGGAAAACCAAATGATGTTTATATCCTTTCTCTGTGCTAAACTATCAAACATAGAAGGAAGTTGATATCTTCCACAGATGTAGAGAACAAACTTATGGTTACCGAGGAGGGATGGGGGGGCTGGGACTAATTGGGAGACTGGAATTGACATATATACGCTACTATGTATAAAATAGATAACTAATGAGAACCTACGGTATAGCACAGGGAACCCTACTCAGTGATCTGTGGTGACCTACATGGGAAGGAAATCCAAAAAAGAGGGGATATATGTATACGTATAGCTGATTCACTTTGCTGTACAGCAGAAACTAACACAACATTGTAAAGCAACTATACTCCAATAAAAATTGATAAAAAATTTAAAACTTTTTAAATGCAGAAGGAATTGAGAATGATTAAAAGGGAAGTGTTAAGTAAATACTAAGCAGATATTATCGTAAAAGGGACGTAGACATTGTCTCCTAATAGTGGTAGGAATGTCTGTGGGCCGTTTCTCTTATAATTTTGAAATTAAATAGTCATAAAATACCATTGCTTAAGGCAAGAAAATGTAAGAATGTAAAAATAAAGACATAACAGCCTTTGGAAATAAATTAGATTTATTGGATTTCAACATTAAAAAAAAAAAGAAGGAAGTTGACATCTTCAATTATAGTTTCCCCGCTGCATTTTCATGGAAAATGGAGAGGCTGAATTTACAGCTTAGTCCTGGGGGAGGAAATGGAAATGGTCCACAGCTAGACTAGAGGCCAGTATTAAGCAGCTGCCTGCTAGGAGACAGAACTCAGTCTCAGACTATACACTGCTTCTCCTGGGGCATCAATTTAGCATCAATTTCAAACACAGGAAATGAGAAATGTTTCATAGTTCCATTCATTGCCACAGTCCGAGAACCATCTTTTCCAATAAAATGTCTGGCAAATCCGTGAGCCATGAGATGGGTTTGTCTTTAGACACTGAATGGTCTGCCCGATGAAATGCATGATTGCACTGCCATGTTGCATTTCCAATAAGGACATTGGATCTCTCTGGGGGTTGGGAGTGGGATTTAGGAAGCTGTCTGATTCCCTCCTTCACTGTCAGGCATTTTGACCTCATGGCAAATATAGTAATTCCAAACTAGAAGCCATCAGAGAAACAGTCAAAATGGGCTGGCCACAGCGATATTTGCCTTTCTTTTTTCCATAATCAGCCTATAAAGTCATCTGGCTACATGAAGGAGTCCCTCTCAGCTGTGTCATTTCACATTCAATATTTTTTTATAAGTACATTAAAATTGAATAATTTTAAAAGAACTTTACAAACGGAGTGAATGGAAATGAATTTAAACAGTATTTATGAGTCTTTTACTGTTGGGGGAGTTGGTATAATGATAAATATTGGCACATTTTCCTTTCCCATCATTCTTCAGATAAAATTTCTAAAAGTAAACTCGCCACTTTTCTTTTTTTCCAAAACTGAACCCCTATTCATTCCTTAGAAATGGGATTAGGGACACTAATCAGACTGACAACAGACTGTTCAATAGTAATGTTCTATTTTCTTTTATTTAGAAGGAAATAAAAAATAAAGAAAGGAAATGGGATCACTTCCAAAAAGACAATCATTTGGCCCTAAAATAGATGTCTATGTGTCCACAACATGAAGGAAACCACCTGGGAAAATATCAAATGATGGGCTGGATTTGCTTTGTAATTTGAATAAAGGAGTGATGAAACTTCCATGGTCCGATAATAACATGTGATGGTTACTCCCACCAGCTCCAAGATTTCCTAAAAATATATTCATTTTTTAATAGTAGTATTTTATGTATAAGTGTAAGTAAATTAAGAGCGGAGATTCATAATATTCAAATTGGTCTTTGGTACATAGAGCAGAGCTCTTTGTTGGACGATATTTACAAGCACTGGGGATTTCTTTTTCCTTATCCAGTTGAACCCTTTTGTCCGCCCTTCACTAGACAGGCTCCAAGAGTGACCGCAGACCTTAACTGAAGACCTGCTGTGTGTTCAAGGCTCACTCCCTCATTCTCCTCTTCTTCCTGCTCCCCTGATATCAACAGCCCCCAAATCTATCTTACATGTTTCAGCAGAGGCATAATATGGACAGAAAGGAGACTAAAATTTGTTTAATTTAAATTAACAAGAACACTTCTGGCACCAGAGCAAACTGTAAGCCTCACTGCCCCCTAGAGAATAAACAGCTGCCTTGGTTGCAAGGTCAAATAATGTCAATAAAAACATAACATTTACATGGGTATTTGCTAACTGTCTGTTAAACCAGATGTTTTTATAGCTCTTAATGATCTTTCGATGTTTTCATACCTACCGTCTTATCTGTATGGCCCAAAATATTTGAGCATTTCCCCTGTGATCTCAATATCCACTATCATTATCTTATTAATATATTTATGTGGCACTCACCAGACTGTTAAGAAGTACATAATTCTTTTTCATCGTCAGTATAAGTTTAAAACTACAAGGCAGCACTATGGAGAACAGTATGGAGTTTCCTTAAAAAACTAAAACTAGAACTACCATACGATCCAGCAATCCCACTACTGGGCATATACCCAGAGAAAACCATAATTCAGAAAGAGTCATGTACCACAATGTTCATTGCAGCTCTATTTACAATAGCCAGGACATGGAAGCAACCTAAGTGTCCATCATCGGATGAATGGATAAAGAAGATGTGGCACATATATACAATGGAATATTACTCAGCGATAAAAAGAAACAAAATTGAGTTATTTGTAGTGAGGTGGATGGACCTAGAGTCTGTCATACAGAGTGAAGTAAGTCAGAAAGAGAAAAACCAATACCGTATGCTAACACATATATATGGAATCTAAAAAAAAAAAAAAGGTTATGAAGAACCTAGGGGCAGAACAGAAATAAAGACGCAGATGAGAGAATGGACTTGAGGACACGGGGAGGGGGAAGGGTAAGCTGGGACGAAGTGGGAGAGTGGCGTGGACATATATACACTACCAAATGTAAAACAGATAGCTAGTGGGAAGCAGCCACATAGCACAGGGAGATCAGCTCGGCGCTTTATGACCACCTGGAGGGGTGGCACAGGGAGGGTGGTAGGGAGATGCAAGAGGGAGGAGATATATGTATATGTATAGCTGATTCACTTTGTTATAAAGCAGAAACTAACACACCATTGTAAAGCAAGTATATTCCAACAAAGATGTTAAAAAAAAAATTACAAGGCAGCAAGTGTACTTGTCAAAGTTACCTCAAGTGACTTCACCATATTCCAAAGTGTTTCTACATGAGTGTTTGGGCTAATATTGAATAAATGAATATTTTGATATAAATCAATGAATATAATTGAATAAATGTAATATCAAGCACTTATCGTTGAATCTCTAGTAGCAATATCTTTTTTCATGAGCAGCCAGCTTTGTGGTATTTTTAGGTTGTAATTTCTTGCCATCGTTATGAACATCGATGGTAAACTCTCCTATGGATACGTAAGTATGTTGGTCATGTGATAGAACGCTGATAACAGAACACGTCCTGTGCTTTCACTTAAATAAAGAGGAAGAGGAGGGAGCAAGTACAAAACAAACTCTTCCTCACCTCAAAGTTATGCTTTTTCCTAGAAATCATACCAACCACAGGCCTTCCTCGCCCTAGCGCCCAAGAAACGGGTCCGGTAGAGTTCACCAGCCCTGCGGCTCCAGGAAGGGGCAGCCCAGGGCCTCGGGAAGACAGACAAATAGATCGAATTGAAATCCACTTCTATCACCAAGTGAAATGTGGTCTACATGGCAGACGGTAATAAACAAACCTTCAACCCCAGAGCGACGTGGCTACCTGGGCAAGTGGAAGAATAAAGCATGAAAAGGCCTAAGAATCTTCCTCCTCTTCTCCTTCTTCTTCTTCTCCTGGCCCCTCCTCTTCTCCTTTCTCAGCTTCCTCTTCCTCTGCTTCCCCTTCTGCACCCTCCGCGGTTATTTCTTCCGTCTTATTGTAACAAAAATTACATTATTATTGAAAAGTGTAAGGGTCAACAGATACAGTGAGGAAAAGAGTGTAAAACATCAGACTAGAGTTGAGGGCCTCCTACACACCCCACCCAACACACAAACACACTACACACATACAACACACACACACACACACAAAGACATCATCTTCCTAAACACAGACCCCACAATCTGGGATGGTTCTGCAGGGCAAAACATTAATTCTAACAAGTGTCATGACACCTCTTAAGCATAGAGTCTTTACTCATTTTAACAGATTGCTCTCATCTTGTTGCCTTTAAAAATTCAGAAGGCAGTTGGAAGAATAAAATACAAAAAGAATCTCAGCAAATAGAATTTTGTCAGAAAGGATGAAGGTTTTAAACGTATAAGCTGGTTATATTTGTTATAGCGAGCTAATTTCTTAAAGCCAAAGTTATCAGCAACCTACATATATAATCTGAAGCTACTTTCAAATTAATAATACGTTTGTCTTATTTTTATATACAAAAATGGGATTTTAAAAAATGGAAGCTTGTCTAGTAAGAGAGAAACTAAAGAAATTATTATTGGAAAGACATATAGATAATGAAAAGTCGCTGTATGGAATAGGCTAAAAATAACTTTTAGGTCTAAGAATAGGGATTAGTTTGATAAAATAATATTAAAAATAATGAAGCAGATCTATATTTACCATTCCCCCAAAAAATATATAGATTAATTACATGAACAAAAGTAGATTACAGAAGCGTATTCATCAAAGTTTGATAAATATGTGCATGTGTATGTGAGTATGTAGCTAGTGGTTCTCTCTGGGTAACGGGGTTATAAGATATTTTTATTTTCTGTTTTTATCTGTATTTTCTAAATTTTCTATAAAGATTATGAATTTTTTGTAATTTCAAAAATCAACAAAAGTTTTGGGAAGGAGTTTCTTTTGACATTTGGGACCTTCTTTAATGTTGATGACCTTCCACTGAAATACCTAGACAATACACGTGACTTTTGGTAAATATTCTCTCTGTCCTTGAGTTTTCATTTTTAATTTAGCCCTCTGATTAGCATTTTTTAATGATTAACCCCAAAATGTTCAAAAACAATATTCTTAAAAGTCTTGATTACAATAAAGGTCACTGAGATTTGGCTAACATGAGAGGATGGAATAGAAGTAGGGAGAATCCGAGAATGTCACTTTGGACCTGCCCCCAGAATCCACTAACATCCTCGGAAAAGATTCATCCACACATTGACATGATGCCGTCCCTGTTAGGGGTTAAAGTTAAAACTCCCCAACATCCAGCTAATAAAGTGCAGATTCGACAGGCAAGCCAACTTGAGGCTCCCACACAGTGGGGAAATGGCAAATGTCACCTCTGAGGTACTGCCTTGGGTCTGGGCACAATCATTGGAATTCTTCGGAGCATGGTTAAATGCACACATCCTGTCATGAAAGCTACTGGGCTTCATCGCTTCGTATCCAACTGCATCCAGTCCTGAGGCTGCTGACACTTGACACGGGGAGCCATTTATTTAGTGCAGGGTGCCCATATGCATTTTGAGCGAAGAAGCAAGGCCTGGGGGTTGGGGTAGGGGGACGGGGTGGGAGCCAGTACTGAGTGCCTGCAGCATCTCCTATGTCTTCACTATTCAGAATTTGTAACTAAAATATTTAAAGAAACTGATTTTAAATGCAAATTAAAGGGCAAATGCTCCCAAACAGGGTTAAAAAAAAAAAAATTCTTCTCAAGTCGTTAGTGCTCCCTTGTGGGAAGGGATGAATTAGGAGCTCAGGATCGACATATACACACTACTATGTATAAAACAGATAACCAACAAGGACCTACTGTATAGCAAGGAAACTATACTCAATAGTTTATAATAACCTATAAGGGAAAAGAATCTGAAAAAGAATATATATATTCTATATATAGAATATACTGAATATAGATATGGATATATATATTCTATATATAGAATATATAGAATATATAGAATATATAGAATATATAGAATATAGATATGGATATATTTTTTCTGTATATAGAATATATAGAATACAGATATGGATATATATATTCAATACATAGAATATATATATATTCTATGTATAGAATATTTAGAATATATATATATATTCTATGTATAGACTATATAGAACATATGGATATATATTCTATGTCTGGAATACATAGAATATATATATGCATATATATATATTCTACATACAGAATATATAGGATATGTATGGATATATATTCTACACGTAGAATATATATTCTATATATAGAATATGTACAATATATATATTCTATGTGTAGAATATATAGAATATATATGATATATATATTCTATATATACAATATATAGAATATATATGGATATATATTCTATATATACAATATATAGAATATATATGGATATATATATTCTATGTATAGAATATATATATGGACATATATATTCTATGTATAGAATATATATGGATATATAGAGAATATATATATATCTATATATATATATATCACTTTGTTGTACATCTAAAACTAACACAACATTGTAAATCAACTCTACTCCAAAAAAAAAACCACCCCCCCACACATACAAATAATAATGCTCCCCCTAGGTAGATCCCCACTAGAAATCCTGGAACCATGTGGTTACCTAATGTCAAATATCTTCCAGATGCTAAGCGATGAGCTGCATGTTTAAACCTCATGGTGTCTAAGGTACACACCTGTGGTGCAAGACCTAAAATTAAGACTCAGTATTATCTGCTGCCTTAACATCTGGTAAAATCGGGAAGACTTAAAATGGCCTGACCACTGGTTCACCTCCCCTTCTGCTCCCACAGATTGGGTCTCCCACCTGAGCAGCCCTCCTTATCAAGGGACCAGACACAGTGCCTGCTTATCCCCCAGAATTATGCAAACAGGCCAATCACATCCTCCACGTGGACCAGGGGACACCCCACCCTGTTGATACTACAAAGTCTGCCTCCCACTGCCCCCAATTGTTCACTCTGGTACCAAGTGACCCCCCCCCCTGTGGGGCCCTGCATGCGTGGATAGCCTCATCCCTTGGGCTTGGAGAACGTGTGACTGATAAACCACTGTCCAGGGCTTCCCTGGTGGCACAGTGGTTGAGAATCTGCCTGCCAATGCAGGGGACACGGGTTCAAGCCCTGGTCTGGGAAGATCCCACATGCCGCGGAGCAACTAGGCCCGTGAGCCACAACTACTGAGCCTGCGCGTCTGGAGCCTGTGCTCCACAACAGGAGAGGCCGCGATAGTGAGAGGCCCGCGCACCGCGATGAAGAGTGGCCCCCGCTTGCCACAACTAGAGAAAGCCCTCGCACAGAAACGAAGACCCAACACAGCCAAAAATAAATAATAAATAAATAATAAATAAATTAAAAAAAAAAAAAAAACCACTGTCCATCTCACCTGTCCAGTGGCAGGTGTTGTGCCATTCCTGTAACCAGAGGGAGAGAATCCCTCCCTCACCCACAAAGTGAACAGGAGGCAATCAAACAACCCAGTAAGCACCATGCAAGCTGCATAAAGTGTGTGCCACTCAATGGGGTGGGAAGAAAAAATAGAGAAGAAATCTCCACTGAAGGACTTGGTCCAGCCTGGCCTGACTTCACTGACGACACCTTCACCACAGGAGGCTCAGAAAAGAGTCCAAAGCCACACCCTGTTTCCCCATCCATCTCCCTTTGATAAATGTATCTCCATCTTATTTGATTTCTCTTCTTGGCAGGCTAAAGGAGGACTTTCTGGGAGTGTGGGTTGCATCCGCTTCTCTGTATCATGAAGAACAAGGAGAATGTGGCTAAAGCTGCAACTCTCTCACCTAAAAGATGCTTTTGTTAAGTACAACACGACTGTGAAATATGCTACTGTACCTCTTCTGTTGCTGTCTCTCCCTCTTCTTCCTTAAGTCCATAAACAGAAATGAAAGAAAAATATAAATTCGCATAAGTTTTTAAGTTGAATCTAAAAATTAAGCAAACTGTATAGCCAATATTTTGTAATAACTGTAAATTAAAAGTGACCTTTAAAAATTGTATGAAAATAAAAAAATTAAAACACATAAAAATTTTTTAATTTAAAAAATAAATGAAAATTAAGCAAACTATAATAAAATGCATGTTTATCAAAATGAAAGGCATCTATTTATTGAGAAAACATATCAATAGCAAAGATATGATAACTGAGCAATGCCTACTTATTTCATGCATTAGATTTCAAGCCCTTGGAATATTATGAAATTAAAGACATATTTTCATCACTCTTACTCTTGAGAAAATATAACTAATTAGTAATACTGCTTAATTATATGTTTGATTCTGTATCTATATCTAAAGCATATTGCAGACCTATAGAGCTATCAGGGAAATTTCAAACCATATACGTAAGCAATTAGAAAATTTGAACAAAATTATGGCTTTTTGGCTTTTATGTCCTTATAAGCATGCCTTTACTTCAGTTCTGAACCAATTAATAAAAACAGATCAAAAGCTTTTTCAGCATCAGAACAAAATGATAACATTTCTGAACCATGTAATATTTAAACACTGATTTCTGGTTAAAGGAAGAAACTTTAAGGTAAGAAAGGGTGAGGCCATCCTGGGCTCAAACAGGTCTCCACTCTGCCAACCCACTGGAATTTCTATTTCCCCCAGATCAAAGTGGGAGAACAGGCGATATCTCCTAAAATTGCAAAGAAATAAGAACCTTCCCATCCCTGAGCTCATGGAATTTTGGACTGAGGGAGTTGAAAGCAATCTCATATTTGCTTACATCCTCTTACCCAGTCCCTTCTATGGACAGATGAGGACACCAAGACCATAGAGTTAAGTAATGTGCCCAGAATCAGAGCACAAGTAAGTAACATGACCAGGACTCACTTCAAGATTCCTTGTTCCTAATTTAGTCTCTTTCCTACTCTTCCATGCTGCCTCTCAAGATTCTCATGGAAGGCAGGTGGTGGAGGACCCAGCACACTGCCACCTTCTCTGGCCAACCTCATGTTTTTGGCCAGCTCCAGAGCAATACTCTCAGATTTCTGAGACTGGCAAAGAAAATTCAAAATGTGAAAACCTGATCCAGCCAGCCAAGACTGAGTCAGCCCAAGAGGTTCCCCAGCACTGGGAATCTCCAAATTAATTCTGGCAACACAGCAAGTTTTAAAGCTAAAATAAAGTCCAGGAAAAGAGAGTCCTGCACTTGTTGCAAAAACCGGGTGTTGGTTTCTCAGCGATGTGTTGATTGCACCTCTTTAATATTGTCTCATTCTGCCCATGCCTTGTCCTTCCTTTGCCAGGACAGCCATCTTCTCTCACCGGGGTTACATCACCTCTAGTCTTCCTTATCTCCAACCTGTTCTCCACACAGTAGCCAGAGATGCCACTCTAAAAGACAACCCACCTTACCATGCTGCCCTCGTGTTGAAAACTTTCCATCTTTTCAAGATAAATCCATAATCCTTAGAACGGTTGAAAGGCCACCATGATCTGGCCCCTGGTCACCTCTCTAGCCTCATGATTCTTTATTTCAGCTAACAGTCACATACAACTTTCTCACATCAGCGACACCTTCCAGGACACTGCTTAAAATGATCTTTTCAAGGAAGACTTTCCTGACCCATAAGCCTGAGTTAAGGGACTCCCTTATTTGCTACCATAATCATCATTTATTTATCTGTCTCCCTAACTAATCTGTGTACTCCTTGGGGCACAACTTGTGTCTTTATTCATTTTTGGATCTCCAGGACCCAGCCACTGTCTGGAACCAAGGTATAAGCTCAATAAATGTGTTAAGTGACTAGATAAATGAACCTATAAAGTCTCCTATTAACTCTTTAGATCTCAAAGAACATTCATTTTCTTCTTATCCACATGAGATCAAATTAAAATTCACTATATGCAACACAGAATTGTTAGCTATGTAGAGTTTTACATTTTTCTAAATCCAATTATTTTTATTAATTGTGTACAGCTGAAACAAATGAATTAACAAAAAACACACTATTAAAAATGGGATTATCCTTAGAGCTAGGCTGGAGGGCAGTAGGTGTTCTTACAGGAATAAGTGCTAATCTCAAGTTTTACAGGTTAGCTAGCAGCAATTACCGAGGGACCTAGGGCTTTATCAATATCTGAATTGACCTTAATTTCTTGAAAGAGACATTAAATAGAGAAAGTAACTGCTCAGAGAATTTATAGAAATACTTAGCCTCAAAAGGTCAGGTAAGCTTTGAAGAACCTTGGCTATGACCATCACCAGCTCCACCAGAATAGAAGCTCATTTTCAGTCCCTGGACTGCCCGGCATATGGCAGCGTTCAGTCTGTCAATAAAATGTTGAATGAAGGTATTTATGTATGCCACTCATGCCTCAAATCTTTCTTAGGAGGAGGTGGGATATATTAATTAAATAAAAACTTAAACATCCATCCTTAGCTCACAGAATTATAAAGTGGCAGAATTAGGTAGATCTTTAAAAGTCATCTATATACAATGCTTGGATTGATTTTTATGGTTGGCAAATAATTGTATTGGCAAAAGGTTATTTTTAAGATAATTATAATCACATGGTCAATTAAGTTGAGATTTTGCAGGATCTTAGGATAGGGTATGAATCATTCACTTGACGAAGTTACAACTTAAGATCATTTTACCTTGTTGTTCTTCTAAGAAAGCTAATCAGAGGAAGCCTTCAAAGTCTTAGAACCTCACCAACAGCTATTTCTGTTGGGAACTTGGCCAGGGAGGCAGGCTGCTGATGAGGCACGTGGCCAGGACTAAGGACAGGTGTCAGCCACGGTGAGTGTCAGGCAGTGGCTGGTTAGGAAAAGTGGCTGGTGTGGAAGGAGGGCGGGGGCCAGTCCAGAGGGACCTGAGGAGGGCAGCCAGCCTCAGAGAGGCTGAAGGTCAGGGGCAAGAGCAGGGTTCTCTCCATCTGCAGACAATACAGGGACGCAGCCTTAGACTCACGAGCTTGTGGAGGACCTAAACCAATGCCCACCCCTTGGTTGAGCAACTATCCTCAAGACAGATTTTGGAGGAAGCAAAGTGGGGAAGATTTATAGACCATAATCATGTAGTCAGTCAAGCCAAGGTCTTAGAAGATTTTGGAGAGGACCATTGAGTTAGCAAAGAATACCATGTAAAATACTTTGACCTCGATGGGAACCAAACTCCAAGATGAACAAGCTGCGTCTTCTCCATTTCCAGGGTTTCATAATGTTCTCATGACACCCCCAGTCTGTAGTCCCCTTCTCAGTGTGCCCAGAAGCTGAGGTGACCTGCTTTCCTCCTTTACTCCTCTGGTACTGTTCACAAACCTCCCCTCTCCTCCTTATCCCCTCATCCCTCCCTGGGTCATCAGGGAAGGGGACCATGAAGTCCCCTCTCTACAGGGGGACTGAAGCTACAGGTGACATCTCCTGAGGCAGGAATGAATGATCTTTTCAGTGTGCACCATCTTGCCTCCCAAACGCTGCCCCAACCTGTCAGCAAGTTGGAAATATACACCTCAGCATCTTGTGTGTAAGAACCCCAGAGGCTTGGGTTGGTGGTCAGAGGAAGTCCATCTTGCTAAAGGAGATAACAGTTTCTGTCCTCATCTCTTTTTTTCAAATCAAGGTGATATTCTTCGGTAAATATTTTCCCCATTAAAATGGCATCCTTTGAACATTTGCAAGTGTGTACTGAGTAAACATGTGCAATAGTTGAGATCAGATGAACACAACTCAGACACTCACTTAGCTGGTCTGTCACTCGTTTTAACACCGCCAGCCGCTGGAGGGAGCTGTTACCACTGCACACTTGAAAATGGTTCTTAACACACAGAGGAATGACTTTTAACATACAAATGAAAGGTTTGAAAAAAATGGCCAACCCTGAATAAGGTCTGCAAGTCTACTTAACAGAGATGCACCAATGTCATACTCCTGGTTTCCATCTCCTACTGCAGCCATCTGAGATGTCATCATTAGCGGAAGCCAGGCAAAGGGCACACAGGACTCTGTATTATGTAATCATTTCATACTCTGTAATCATTTCAGAATAAGAGGTTAAAATACATTTGTATTCCTTGTCATGAAGAGTATGACTGTATATACCAGGATAAGAATTCTCATTTTGTTCTCCCTACTACCCAAAATTAGAGGGAGGGAATAGAGTTACTGTCATTCCCCACACTCCAAGAAGACAGCCTCATACTTGTTCTGGTTCTCCGCCTCTAGGGAAGAAGTTATAAGCCTTGCTTATCAAAATCCTGGACTGAAAGAGGCGAGGAAGCTAGATAATCCCTGGAAAAACGAGCTTGGAGCTTAGGGCTTGCAGCTGAGGAGATGAAGCAGCCAGATTGAAGAGAGAAGGGGGCAGAAGGAGGTGGGTGTTCCAGGTGGCGCTACCCAGGCCCTGCTTGATGTAGACGCTGAACCAGGGACCACTGGGGCATCTGGGTAGCACCTGGGCACGATGTACGAGGAAGCATGCGACTGGTCACCGTGAGAGGCATGGCCACATCCAGCCAGGGCAGAGGGCCTGAACCAAGCTGAGGGACCAGCGTCAACAGCTGCCAAGAGGCAGCAGGAAACCCACGTCACAAAGTCACCACCACAAAGAACCAGGGCCCTCTCCCCTCCAGTTACCACTGAAGACCCCATGATGACTCTAAGTCCCCAAGGAGGAGTGAGTCTCTGAAACGCTTCGCCCAGATTGAATCTCCTGCCAGCCAGGAGGTGGGGGCATAAAGCAGATATTATGGCGTCTAGAGAAATTAGTGAAGCTGACGGTCCACGGCCAGAAGTGTTATGAACCGAATCTGGAGCCACAAAGATTATGTTATTTATATCCCTCACGGAATGTTGGTTAGAGAAGGAAGCACAGGGAGCTGCGGTTTAGATACAATGGGCTGGAGGAGCAAAAGGTACAAATCCATGAGATTTCCCCAAGATGGTTTCAACAGAGCCAGAGATTTTATCTAAAAGCCTTGGATTTATCTGAGAAGAGTCTACTGGATGTAACTGGTACTTTAAAAGTTCGCATTAACAATTTACTGGGTTGGCCGGAAAGTTCGTTTGGCTTTTTTCCATAACATCTTAGGGAAAAACCCAAACGAACCTTTTGGCCAACCTAGTACAATAGCCAACACATGGAAACAACCTAAATGTCCATCAACAGATGAATGGATAAAGAAGATGTGGTACATATATACAATGGAATACTACTCAGCCATAAAGAAGAATGAAATAATGCCATTTGCAGCAATGTGGATGGACCTCGGGACTATCATACTAAGGGAAGTAAGTCAGAAAGAGAAAGACAAATACCATATGATATCACTTATACATGGAATTTAAAATACAACACAAACAAACTTATCTACAATCAAAAACAGACTCACAAATATAGAGAAAAGACTTGTGGTCGCCAAAGGGAAGGGGTGGTGGAGGAGGGAAGGATTGGGAGTGTGGGGTTAGCAGATGCCAACTATTATATAGAGAATGGATGAACAAGAAGGTCCTACTGTACAGCACAGGAAACTATGTTCAATATCCTGTGATAAGCCATAATGGAAAAGAATATGAAAAAGGATATATATATAATAGATATAACTGAATCACTGTGCTATACAGCAGAAATTAAATACAACATTGTAAATCAACTATACTTCAATAAAATTTTAAAAATTAAATTAAATTAAAAATCGTGTTAAAGAGCTAAAACACATGATCTAATTGGCCTTTCTGTTCATCACAAATAAGCCCATGTAAGCCTGGGTGCACAGCCGGAAAAGATGTGATGTCAAATAGCCAAGACGGTCTTCCCATCTTAACATTGAAAAACAACCCAAAAACCAGAAAAACAGACAGAAGGTTCTTGAAGCACAAAATGCAAGCATCCCAAATATCAGATCGTTTTTGTCTCTTTTTTAAATTTCAATCGAGTTTCCTATATATTGAGTCCCAAAGCTAATCATGTTATGTCATTTTTAACGTTCACTGACTAATCATAGTTTTTTCCTTATTTAACTGAATTACAGCAAGTCAAAGAGCATGTACCACTTGTCAAATGAGAACAAGTCAAAATCTCTCTTTATGTAGAATAAATATTATTAAAGAGTTGATCATTAATGTTAATACTATATTCATCTAAAAGAAAAATGTCTTCTATGTAGTCATTTCTTCATCGCAGCCCAAGCAAAAATAACACAGCGATGTTTTTAATTCCTATTAGGATTCACAAGACTATAGTTTACTTTGTAAAGGGCTCACAATTTTTAAAAATATTAGCAAAGAGAATTCCCAAGCTGGATGGCTTATCACTTCATTGAACTAACCAGCCCAGCGGCTGAGAAGCTGAAGCCAGCCCTGCCCTTGCTGTAGAAGTCAGGGTCTGATTTTTAAAATGCTGTCTTCCTCTTGGTCTCATGGGAGAAAGGGATTGGGGTGTAATGTTTTTACCTTTGTCTCTCTGTCTTAAAAGGAGCAAACTGAATTTCAACATGTAAATCAATAATGCTGTACCAGTGCATTAGGCAATTCATGGAAAGTTCAAATTATAAAATGTTTTTAAAGATTTTTATAAATTACAGGATAATTAAATTGCCACTCTATTTCACCTTAAATTGATTATTTCTGAATTATACAGGCTGCCATGAAACCCCACCTAACTTCTAGGTCAAGACTGAAGATTTCATCTTTCTTCAAAACAGAAACGTCAAAGGGTCTTAAATCATCAACATTTTGAAATAGCAGTATTCAAACATAAGGGAATTTACTGCCTTGGTTCCTCCCAAATTTAAATTCCTTATGATAAAGACAAACTGATGCCACCCCCATTTTCCACAACGTGGTTGTCAGTCTTGGCCCCTTTCCTAGTCAAATTCCATCTGCTGGGAACAAGAATCCAGTGATCTTAAAAGCTGTCCACATCTCTCCTGGAATCAATAAATAGGTACAAATGCAAACCATCAGGGTTTGGTAAGTAGTCTTTGCTACAATTGGCCCAAGGCCGAAGCCCACTGAAATTCTCCCAAGAGGAGGCTCAGCCCATTCGGGCTCCCTGGTGGCTCCAGGGTTTCCCCTTTGCCTGGCTTCCCAACCACATTTTCAGAATTCCTTGAATAAGTAGACCATCTGATCCACCATTATCTTAGCTTGGTGCTTCCAGAACCATATTCTCCCCTCGGCCCTTTACCCTGCGGGCCCTGCATTGGAACGCTTTAGAATTAGCTCACAGGTCTTGCATCAGCGGGGCCCTGAGATTCCCCGATTGGCTTTGAATTGGTGTCAGTTTCCCTCCCCCAGGGACCCTATGATCCTCAGCTCCCATCGGCTTCCCACAAATCCTCTTGGAGTACACCAGCTACAAACTGGCACTTGCCATCTGCCTCTGCAAGGATTAAATCAGGAGCTGCTGCAGCTGCTGACCTTCAACACCCCTTGAAGGGAGTTCGGGGTGGAGATCAGGAATGAGGCACTCTGTGCTCTGGGAAAGACTCGCAGAACAGGTCTTCAGATAGTTAGATGCTTTCAGGAGAAGATTTTATGAGCCCAATTCTTGCATCTCTCATCATATCTAGAAAAGCACTACAATCCTTCATGCTGACATCTGCTCCTTGTGACTAGCAGCAACCTTCTGCAAAAAATATGCTCTTGATTGCATGGACTCCCCTTTACCAAAATCACATGTGTACTGACGTTTCCCCCTACCTCTTCGGAGCAGTTCCTCCGAGCTGTCTGAGATGCTGTCTCCCAGGCTATAGTCCTCATTCTGCCCCAAATAAAACTTAACTCACAACGCTCACATTGTACACTTTTTTTAAGTCGACAAGTGTGATAGGAGTCCATCACTACACATGACCAAGGCATAAGGTCCCTTGCTTTAGAAAGAACATGAACCCAACCTAACCGTAACAACACAATGACAAATCATTAAAGCCTTGCGTAGCCTGTCACTCCAGGCCTGGGTTCAGGGTCCTTCCTCTGGCTTCCTTTCAGCCCTCTACCCACCTTGAACACAGCAGTTAACACATTAAGTGAAAATTACCTGCTGCCTCCTGACTAAACCCTCAGTTCCTTACTTTCACGCCCACTCTCGTGTGCCCAGAAAGATTCCTGGCACCTGGCAGAGCTAAATAAATGCTTGTTGAACAGAACTGAATCCAGTGAAACTACAGTGAAAAAAGCAAACACTCACATTCTTCTCTGGGGATCCGGTGAGCTCGCCCGCATCTTCACTGCCCTCTTTCTGTGCCTCTTGCTGTCCACTTTCTTCAGCCTTCTCTGTTCCCTGGTCATAAAGGAAACCCATGGTATCACTAACCTTGGACAAGCTTCTAAGGCAACACCAGACCACACGTGCTGTGGTTTCCTTATTTAGATACACAATACATAAACAAAGCAAACGTGGACGTCTGTGTATTAGTCACTTAACCCCTAGAGTATGGGATCACCAACCCTCGACATTGCTAATTGGATCTGTCGGTGTAAGTCCATAGACCTGACTCATGTGCATGGTAGAGTAATAAAGACCCTAATAGGAGTTAATTCACCCATTTAAGGCTTGTGAAAAGAAGTCCAAAGGATTCCATATTTAGGGAGTATTTATTTTCTATTGCTTGTGTGGAAAGAGGCTTTATAATTTTAGAGATTAAAAAAGATAGAAAGATAGATGATAGATAGATGATAGATAGATAGATAGATAGATAGATAGATAGATAGATAGATAGATGATAGGTGAGGTAGACAGATAGACAAACAGATATGAAAAGATTAGAACCTAGTAGACATTCTGAGTAAATGGGTCTCCAGGAGATGGTTCAAGATACCAGCTCTTGGGCTTCCCTGGTGGCGCAGTGGTTGAGAATCTGCCTGCCAATGCAGGGGACACGGGTTCGAGCCCTGGTCTTGGAAGATCCCACATGCCGCGGAGCAACCAAGCCCGTGAGCCACAATTACTGAGCCTGCGCATCTGGAGCCTGTGCTCCGCAACAAGAGAGGCCGCGATAGTGAGAGGCCCGTGCACCGCGATGAAGAGTGGCCCCCGCTCGCCACAACTAGAGAAAGCCCTCGCACAGAAACAAAGACCCAACACAGCCATAAATAAATAAATAAATAAATTAAAAAAAAAAAAAAGAGGAACAAACCAGCCTCACTTTAAAAAAAAAAAAAAAAAAAAAAAAGATACCAGCTCTTACCTCTGTGGTGCTCTGTGCTTCTCCTGTCACATCACCATTGGGAAGGGAAGATGCTTCCTCGGGAGATTTTGTCACCTGCATCATAGAAATTGAGAATGTCTGAGAATTTTCTTGAGGATAAATAGCTTGCATTTCAATACCATTTAACTATCCAAATTATGTTTGTCTTCATCCCTCGTTTTATCTTCACTACGACACTGTAACCTAATTCCATAGGACAGTCACCACCACTCACACCTTAGAGGCAAGGAAATAGAGGCAAAAAATGTCACATTGCAAGTTAGGGGTAGGGCTAGGATACACCTTCTACTTTATGTTCTCTTGACTTAACCAGCGGTTCCCAGTCTCTTAAAATATTAGGTTATTTTTCTCATCAGAAGGAAAAAAATTGTAACTATGTGAGGTGATGGATGTTAACTTATTGTGGTGATCATTTCACACCACCTACATATATTACATCATTAGGTTGTACCCCTTAAACTCATACAATGTTACATTTCAATTATATCTTAGTAAAAATGGGGTGGGGGTAGGAGTCGGTGATTTTTATTACAAAGGCACTTCAAGCTCATGGGAAAAAATGAAGCCATATACACAATTTCCAGTCCCAAGCTTCTATGATACTCAATATTAAAAATTTTATATGTACCTCAATATTAAAAATTTTATAGGTACATATGAAGGTATCACTCTACCTTAATACATACATAGAGGCTATTTTTGTTTCATTTTTGTGGGGTTTTTTTTAAACAGATATGGGAACATACTATGCACAATTTGGTTTTTTAGCTTAGTACATCGTGGACATTTGTCCAGATTAATTCATATGGTTGTAATTCATTGTTATTAACATCTGCTTAATATTAAATATATAACAACTTATTCAAATATTTCCCAGTTGATGGTTTTTCAGAAAGTTCACACGTTTGTACCTGTACAAACAACGCTATATTAAAATGAATAAAACGGTGGGGAGGATTAGATTTCTTTCTAAAAAAAGAAATTGTAGCAATTTACATTCCCATCGTAATATGTGCCTGGCCCCTTTTCCTTTATCTCCATGAGCAATGAAGATGATTGTTCTTTTTAATCTTTGCCAACCCGTTGGGAGAAAATGGAATTTCATTTTTGTTTTAATTTACATTTTCCTCATTACTGGAAAGGAAAGGCATATTTTTCACGAGTTTTAGCCACTTACATTTGCTATTCAGATAAATGCCTTCATATGTTTTGCCCATTTTTACGAGTTGTTTGTGTTTTATTATCAATTTTTAGAGGTTCTTTATACAACAGAATTATTAGCCCTTTGTCAGGTTACAAGGTTTTTTTTCCAGTCTATAACTTTTTACAAATTTTGTTGGGTTTTTTTGTTTTGTTTTGTCGCCCTTTATGTACACAAATTTATCTAAGTTTTATTCTCTGAAATGTATTTCTATTATTTTGTATTAATTATTAACATCTAGAGATTTAATCCACCTGGAATCTAATTTTGTAAATGATATAAAGTAGGGCTCTGTTTTCTTCCAGACAGATGACAAATTATGCCCATACCATTATTTTTCCCTTGAACTGAGATGTTATTTTTGTCGTTTAGAAAGTTCTATGTATACATTTGGATCTGTTAACACACAAGTCTATATATAAATATATAAACATATCCATGGATGTATTTATCAGTTCCCATGCCAATATACAGCTTTTATCACTGTAGTTTTTAACATAAATTTCAGTATTCAGAAAGGCAAGACTTTGCTACACAAAGTCTCATTTTTCAAAATTTTCTTGGCTCTTCTCAGGCATGTATTATTCCAATTCATTTTAAGATCATTTTTCCTAGTGTCAAAAATATTAAATAGGCTTTTCATTGAAATAGCACTAAATGTATTTATTAGTTTAGGAATTATCACTTCTTATCGTTAAGTTATCCTACTCAGGGCATCATAGGTCTCTCCATTACTTTAGTATTTGTTGGTGTCTTTCAGATAAATTTATTCCTAAACATTTTAGAGATTTTTATCACCATTGTGAGTGAGATATGTTTTTTACATTTTAACTTCCTATCCATTATAATTGATATAAATAAAAGCTACTAATTTTTGCATTTTTTTAATCCAGAAACTTAATAAACTATAATACTAATTCTAATGGATTTTATTGGAGTTTGTTGAGATTTCTAGGCATACAATTACATCATACACAAATAAAGATAATTTTTATATTTCATATATGCTACATATATATGAGATATTTCATTTTCTTACTTTTTTGTAATAACTACAGCTTCTAAAACAATGTTTAATAATATGGTGATGACAGGCATGCCTATCTTTCTTCTGATTTTAATAGAAATGCTTCATTATTTCATGGTTCATTAGGATATAGTTTTCTTTTGATAATTGGTTTTTATCATATTTACTCAGTTTCCTTCTACTTATATTTTAATCCATGTTTATTTTAACTAGGAATGTCTGATGAATTATATCAAATATCTTCTTGGTATTTATGGACACAATCTTACAGTTTTTCTCCATCAGTAAGTTCATGTAATGAACTACTTTGATAGAAAAAATTCTGCTCTAATTTGGTGTATTACCTTTAATTCATTGCTGGATACAGTTTGCTAATGTATTATTTAGACTTCCCATCTGAATTCATAACAGAAATTGATCTAGGTATACAACTAAAAGTTTTCTAAGTAATATATCAACTGGTCAGGGATTTCATCAATTTCATTTGTCTGTTCAAATTATATATAGTCAAATTACATATAAATGTATTCAAATTATATATATTCAAATTATATATAAATTGTATTCATATATGCACACACAGAGGCACACAGACACACACTTTCTCTTTTGTATTAAATTAATCTTGGTTTTTCTTTTTATTGATTCACTGCCTACTCTTTTTTTTCTATTCTCCTAATTTTATAAGTTGAATATTTATTTTACTAAGTTTTTACCTTTCTGCTTTAATTATAAGAATATTTAAAGTTAACAATTTTCCTCTGTATAGAGATTTGGCTGTATATTGGGGTTTGTGTATGAAATAATATCTTTTGCTTATTATTTGATGACTTGTAATATCAGTTTTGTTTTCCCTTGGATATGGAGTTATTTGAAATGGCATATATTTATTTCTTAAGTTTTTATGATATTTCTCTTCCAGATTGTAATTCTATACTTGGGATAAAAATGTATCTTGTAAAATCATCCCTTTTTGAAATTTATGAAAGTTTCCTTTGTGACCAAGAACATAATAGATTTGGAAATTGTTTAATAAGTGTAATAGAAGAATACATTCTATTAATATCTATCTAATATATTCTTATTCTTGTGTGTGTATACATATATCTATACATATCTATTAAATTGTTTGCTGTCACAAAAGACCCCAAGTAGCCAAAATAATCTTAAGAACGAAAGACAAAACTGGAAGTATTATGCTCCCTAGTTTCAAACTATACTACAAAGCTACAAAATCAAAACTGTATGGTACTGGCACAAAAACAGACATACAGATCGATAGAAAAGAATAGGGACCCTGAAAATAAACCCACACATTTAGGGTCACTTAATCTATGACAAAGGAGGCAAGAATACACAATAAGGAAAAAACAGTGTCTTCAATAAATGGTGTTGGGAAAACTGGACAGCTACATGGAAAAGAATCAAACTGGACTACTTTCTCATACCATATACAAAAATAAACTCAAAATAGATTAAAGACTTAAATGTAAGACCTGAAACCATAAAACTTCTAGACGAAAACATAAGTAGTACGCTCTTTGACATCAGTCTTAGCAATATTTTTTTGGATCTGTCTCCTCAGACAAGGGAAACAGAAGTAAAGATAAATAAACTGGATTACATCAAACTAAAAGACTTTGCACAGCAAAGGAAACTATCAACAAAACAAAAAGGCTGCCTACTGAATTAAAGAAGATATTGCAAATACTACATCTGATAAGGGATTAATATCCAATATATACAAAGAACTCATATAGGGAATTCAGTGGTTAGGACTCCACTCTTCCACTGCAGGGGGCATGGGTTCGATCCCTGGTTGGGGAACTATTGATAAGACCCCACAAGCCACATGGCACGGCCAAAAAATAAAAATTAAGAAAAACTCATGGGCTTCCCTGGTGGCGTAGTGGTTAAGAATCTGCCTGCCAATGCAGGGGACACGGGTTCGATCCCTGGTCTGGGAAGATCCCACATGCCGCAGAGCAACGAAGCCTGTGTGCCACAGCTACTGAGCCCATATGCCACAACTACTGAAGCCCACCCACCTAGATCCTGTGCTCCACAACAAGAGAAGCCACCACAATGAGAAGCCCACACACCACAACGAAGAGTAGCCCCCGCTTGCCACAACCAGGGAAAAGCTCATGTGCAGCAATGAAGACCCAACACAGCCAAAAATAAAATAAATAAAATAAAATAAATTTATTTTTTTAAAAAGTTAAAAAAAATAAAACTCATATAACTCAACATAAAAAAATGTTAAATGGGCAGAGGACCTGAATAGACATTTTTCCAAAGAAGACATACAGATGGGCAACAGGCACATAAAAAGATGTTCAACATCACTAATCATCACGGAAATGAAAATCAAAACCACGATGAGATATCACCTCTCACCTGTCAGAATGGCTATTATCAAAAAGACAACAAATAACAAGCATTGGTGAGGATGTGGAGAAAAGAGAATCCTCATGCACTGTTGATAAAACTGTAAATTGGTGCAGCTACTAGAGGAGACAGTATGGAGATTCCTCAAAAAATTAAAGGTAGAACTGCCACACAATCCATCAACTGCACTCCTGGGTATTTATCTGAAGAAAATGAAAACACTAATCTGAAAAAATATATGCCCCAATGTTCATTGCAACATTATTTACAATAGCCAAGGTATGGTAGCCACCTCAGTGCCCATCAATAGACGAGTGGGTAAAGAAGATGTGGCATATATATATATATATATATATATATATATGGAATATTACACAGCCTTATAAAAGAATGGAATTTGCAACAACATAGATGGACCTAGAGGGTATTACGCTAAGTGAAATAAGCCAGAAAGAGAAAGACAAATACTGTATGATTTCACTTAAATGTGGGATCTAAACAACAAAGTAAATGAACAAACATAACCAAACAGAAACAGAGTCATAAATACAGAGTGGTTGCCAGAGTGGAAGGAGATGGAGGGAGGAAAGAAATAGGTGAGGGAGATTAAGAGATACAAACTTTCAGTTACAAAATAAATGTCACTGTTATGCAATGTACAATATGGGGAATACAGTCAATAATTCTGTAATATCTTTGTATGGTGACAGATGGTAACTAGACTTATGGTGGCCATTTTGAAATGTACAGAAATATTAAATCATTATGTTGTATACAGGGAACTAACATAGTGTTGTTGGTCAATTATACTTCAAAAACAAACAAACTCATAGACAAAAGTCTGTGGTTACCAGAGGCAGCGGGTGGGGAGAGGGGAATTGGATGAGGTAGACAAAAGGTACAAATTTCCAGTTACAAGACAAATAAGTACCAGGGATGTACTGTACAACATGATAAATATAATTACCACTGCTGTGTGTTATATACAAAAGCCGTCAAGAGAGCAAATCCTAAGAGTTCTCACACAAGGAAAAAAATTTTTTTTCTATTTCTTTCATTTTGTATCTGTACAGGATGATGGATGGTCACTAAACTTCATTTCATGATATATGTAAGTCAAATCATTATGCTGTCTACCTTAAACTGCAGTGTTGTATGTCAGTTATATCTCAATAAAGCTAGAAGAAAAATTTTTGATTTTTAAACTTTTAAAAATTAAGTTGGCTGATTACATTTGTTTGTATGCTTCAAACTGTGCCTGATATGTAATAAGTACGATATATTTATTGAAAGGTATGTTTTTAACAAGTTTTCATTGTATGTCTAGGAGTTTCTGATTTATGTATTTGACTGCCATGTAGTATGATCCATAAAGATCCATGACTACTATATTTTCTCTATAGATTTTAACCATTTCTCATAATACCTCTTTTACCTAGTTAATGCTCTTGGTCTTGAATTCCTCTATATCTAATATTATTAATGGCACTCCAGCTTTCTTTTTGTTTGTTTAGGCCCTTCATTTCCATTTTTCTTTGAATTATTGTTTTATTGTTATAAATAACATATGTCTCAATCTATGTTAAAATCTGATATCACTGACAACTCCAGTTACAGTGCAGGCAAGTGATATCCTATAAACTCTCTAACAAATAATGACTATAAACTCTGGGTGAATTTTTAAAAATAAATTTCCTTTAAAACAGAAGTAAAGGAAAAACAAGAGGAGAATGAACCAAAGTAAGAAGATTCAAGAGGAAGTTGACTTAAAAGATGAGAACGATTTGCACACTCAGGTTCACAGCTGCATTATTCACAATAGCCAAGAGGTGGAAACAATTCAAATATCATCAGTGGATGAATGGATGAGCATACATCCAATGGAATACTATTCAGCTTTAAAAAAGGAGGAAAGGAAATCCTGACACAGGCTACAACATAGAGGAACCCTGAGTACATTATGCTAAGTGAAATAAGCCAGTCACAAAAATACAATACTGTTTGATTTCACTTATATGAGGAATCTAAAATAGAAAAATTCATAGAAACAGAAAGCAAAAGAGTGGTTACCAGGGACTGGGGGGAGAAAAGAGGAGTTGTACAAGTATAGAGTTTCATTTGTACAAAATGAAAACGTTCTGGAGATCTTTTGCACAACAATGTAAATATACTTAACACTACTGAACAGTAAATTTTTTAAAAAGTTTTTTTAAATTTTTTTTTTTTTAAAGTGAGAATGGCACTGGGTGAGTTGCTGTTCTCAGGGCTTAAGCCTGAGAATAAGCAAATCTTGTGAGAGACATAAAACCACAACAGTAAACCCACAGTTTAATAACGTGTATGAGATATGTTGCATTTAAGTTGACCAAAGCCAGAAAGGTATTTCATTAAAAGGGAAATACCTTTATTTCCCCGTATAGAACCATTATCCCCTTATAGAACATTAACCAACTGTAAAATCTACATGTTACCATTTGGAGAAGGAATTCGTGTTACACCTGCCTGTGTTAACCTAAGCACTAAGAGACCTCAGGTGTCATTACCTGAAGAATGCAGACACATGGAAGACAGCACATCCACATGCTTCTGAGACACACCCATCTCTATAAGGTAGGATTTTTAGTTGTGTCTCCTATGGTGAGAATTAATTGGGACTCAGTCATCACAAATCTCTTTTGAAATGAAGCTGGGCACAAACAGATTAGTTAAGAAATAAATGAATTAGACAAATGTGTGCTTGTCTTGTATCTATGGAGAGTCAGGTATGAGATGCTTGGTAGAGGTGAGGAATGCAGTGAAGGTAAGGAATAAAACCAGGTGATCTCCACCAGACATTCAAATTCATGGTATTTGCTTTATTAGCATAATTCTTTATTTAATTGATATAATTATACATAATCAAAGATGAAACACCAGAGGGGAAAAGAAACCTGATGAAATTTATCTTGTTCTGGAGTCTAGATCTTACTTTTTCCCTCCTCATCAGACAAAAAAAGCAAAATTCAATTCATTTTAAATAGAAATAATTAATATAGGAGTACATATCATTATAAAATTAACTAACATAAGCTGTCATGAGAAATTCATAACAAAATAATTTCATAGACACAATCTGAGAATTTATATTTTTACATATTTAACTAACGCACTTAAGATTATTGAATGCAATGATATTTCTTAGGTAGTGTAAAGCTTACTATAACAAGGTGTAAACAGAGCAAAAATAATAAAAGCATAGTTTTGAAACATGCTTTAGTAGAAACCATGCATTATCTCTATGCATAAGACTTCATCAGAATAAGAAGTGTATTAAAATCATGTTAATTTAAAAATCATCACTTATTAAACAGTGTCGGTGCTGATTTTATCCTCACTTCTTATGACCTATATTGGACCCCAAGGGGGTGTTCAAGCTTACCTTTGAGCCTGGAGGGGGAGGCAAGCCAAGGAAGGAATAAATAATATTCTCTTCTTTTGCAGAGAAGAAAGAGTCAAAATCCTTGAAGCAAAGAAGAAGAATGATTAAACCGAGTGCACACTTGTGAGCCAGTATATTGACCTAAGTTAATATTTTTTATTTATTAGTCATTAAGTGAGGAGCTAACACAAAATGTTATCCCCATGTGCTTTGCCAAAATGATCAAGCCCAAATTTAGGAAACTGAACCATGAAGTTTACATTTGTTTTTACACACCTTCATTGTGCCTATTACAGCACAGTGAGAACACACACACACACACACACACACACACACACAAATTGTTCCTGCTCAGGAATTGCTGACAACACGCATACATACTGAGGAAGAACCTAGGGGCAGGACAGGAATAAAGATGCAGACGTTGAAAATGGACTTGAGGACACAGGGAGGGGGAAGGGTAAGCTGGGACAAAGTGAGAGAGTGGCATGGACATATATACACTACCAAATGTAAAATAGATAGCTAGTGGGAAACAGCTGCATAGCACAGGGAGATCAGCTCGGTGTTTTGTGACCACCTAGAGGGGTGGGATAGGGAGGGTGGGAGGGAGACACAAGAGGGAGGAGATATGGGGATATATGTATATGTATAGCTGATGCACTTTGTGATAAAGCAGAAATTAACACACCATTGTAAAGCAATTATACTCCAGTAAAGATGTTAAAAAAAAAAACAACAAACATAGTGGAAGGCTTCTCTAAAAGTTTACATCTTTAGCTGGTTTCCTTATAATTTGACCCTATGGATTTGGACCTTAATCAGGGTCCAAACAACACAGGACTAAAACAATTAAACCAACACAGGATTTCTCTGTTGTTATTATAGTAGCTTCTAAGGGCCCAGACCTGTCTCAGGCCCTTCTGATATCAGGAGCCACAAGATTACGGAGGGTTTAGAAAGGCGCTTGTTTTGCCAAAATGGGAAAAACTGCACAGCGATCTGAAACCTGGTAGCAGATAGAAACCGGAAGCTCAGTGAAACTCCACCCCCATGCCAGACCACATAAAGGTCAGTGCTTCACCAGGTGGGTCCAGCCCTAAACCAACTCTCCAGTAGCGTAGTTGTCAATAGCTCAGAAGAGTTTCACTTTTTATCATTAAACATAAAAGATACTCCCTGGCCACTTTCTTACTGCCAATCTTTGTCACTGGGGCTGTGATGCAATTTCAACAGTGTTGCCAAAAGGCTCAGAAGGTACAGGGTCAGTCTGACCTGAACTGAACAGGACACTCAAACCAACGTGGTCATGTTATTGCCTACCCTCCTCTTATGTGTGTTAAGAGCTTAAAACCAAAGACAGGCCACCTATATTGGGAAGAAAATGTTATGTACTTCTCGTGTGTTCATCTTAGCCTAAGATTTAATTTCCTATCTATCTGTAGTCCTGATTCTCTCAGTGATTAATTTTCTTCTTTTGTACTGAATGTATTTTTGTAAGCTGCCTCAAATCTTAGCTGAGGGAAATATAGCATGGTAAGTGATTCTTTGGTATCAGAAATTCTCACTAATTCCCAGAGCACACACTTACTAGGTGGTTATTAAAGGTTACATGATAGAATTCATTAGTAGTAGTAGTACTACTAAGTAGGTAAAAGGTAATAAAGTAAATTTATGCCAGTTTCTTAAAATTCCATAGATAAATATCTGATGATCTCTAGTTGTCAACTCTAGAAGCTTTCAAGTCAAGATAAGTTTTCTTATAATTGAATAGATTGTGTTTTGCTTCAACTTAAGTCCATATAGCTTCTTCAGAATTTCAGAGGACTGAAGAACAGTTTTTCCATATTTTTTTCCATATTTTTTTTCCATATTTTTTCCATATTTTTACTTGATGTTAACAAATAGATATAGAAAATAATGAGTATGAAATGGTTTTTCAACTTCCAGTTACATTAGTGTGGCAGATTAGATGACCTAAAACACCATCTTGAAAAAAAAATTTTTTAAGCCAGATTAAGAAAAAAAGTATAAATGCATTGCTAAGCTGGTACCGGGAAAAAAAAAAAAATAGTATAGCCAACTGAGTTCAAGAATCCTAAGAATAAGCACACAACAAGGCCACCATCCACGTTGAGAGTTTCTTACAAAACCAGGAAATCTTTATCTTCCACTCTGATGCCACAGACAGAAAAGAGGGATGTGGATAAAGCCTGGGCCTCCTTAAGGTGGGGAGTTCTATAAAACACACACACATAAACATACACACACATACATACACACACAGAGATATACATTTGCACATACACACACATACATACATACACATACATGTGCTCATATAAACATACATACACGTATATACATAGATGTATAGATACATATACAGACACATATATACACATGCATACATACACATGCATATGCACATGCATACACACATATACATAGATACACACATGCATACACATATATACATATATACACAGACACACACCAGAACCCCACGGAGGGCTCTACCCTCAACGTAAATATAAATGAGAAATAACCTTGCCATGAAAAATAGAATGGAAGAAAACTTCCCTGCTTCAACTTTGGTGCTCAGTGAAAGAGAAAACATTCTCTGAGAATTTACAACTACAAGCCAAAATTCATGAGAGTTTTTGATCCAAACTCCCATGACATGTGTGGTCCAGAAAATCTTCAAAGGAAATCAGGTTAAAAGGGTTCTAACTTTTATAGAGCTCCCAGGAAACTAGCAGAAACAAATTCCAGGCTCAAAGAGTATCTGCAAATAGCATTTTTTTTAATGAGCAATTCAGAGTCAAAAATCACAAAATAAATAAGGAAATAAAAATATACCATGAGTGAAAGCCAGCAGAAATAATGGAAAGCAGAATCAGACACTGGAATTATCAGGCAGAAAATATCAAATATCTATATTTAATATACACAAAGAAATGAAAGAAAAGCTTGAAAACACAAGAAATAAACTAGAAAGAACAATTAAGCTAATTTGGAAAGAACCAAAAAGTCCTCCTAACAATGAAAATGTGGATTAAATAGTTAATTAGACCACATCAGAAGAAAACAATTTAGCTAACTGGGAGATTCAACCAAAGACATTATCTGGAGAGGGGGGAAAAAGGATGAAAAATATGGAAGAAATATTATTATAGGAAGACAGAATGAGAAGGTCTAACACACATCTTATAGGAGAAGCTAACAGAGATAATGGGGGGAAAGCCATACTCAAAGATATGTGGCTAATAATCTTCTAGGCTTGCTGAAGATACCAATCCTTAGACTCAGGAAGCCCAAAAATAATCCTAAACTGGATAAATAAGAAGAACTCTAGGGAATTCGCTGGCGGTCCAGTGGTTAGGACTTGGCGCTTCACTGCCACATGGCAAAAAAAAAAAAAAAACCCTCTAAATCTAGACACATCCTAGAGAAAGATTATAATGCAGCCCATGGAGGGAGGGGTAGAAGGGGGGGGAAGGAAAAAGTTTCCCCCGCAAAGTATGGCATTAGATTGACAACTGGCTTCTCAATAGCAATGCAGAAGTCAGAAGAAAGTAAAATAATTTCAGCATGCTTACAAAACAAATAACCCCTGACTCAGAATTCTAGACGTAGTGAAACTAGTTTTCATACATGAGTGAAATAAAGACACTTGTCTGGAAAAATGTCTTTTTTAAACAAACAAAAATTTAGAGGATTTAACACCAACAGACCCTCACTTAAAGAAACTTTTATAGGACACATTTAGGCAGAAGGAAAATGATTCCAGGTGGATTATCTAAGATGCAAGAAAAATAATGAGCAAAGATATTAATAAATATGTGGGTAAATCTAAATCTAAACAAACCTTGACTATAAAAACAACAAGTAGAAATGTTGTGTGGTGGTATAATGGCCAACAAATTAAAATACTAAAATAACTGAACACATATAAATAGGAAAAGGGTGATTAGGGTTAAAGTAAAGATACAATCTTACCTAATTTAAATTAAGTATGGTTGTTAAAATAACTAAAGTAACCACTAAGAGAACAGATAGCTTATATTAAATAAAGGGGGAAATATAATTAGGAAAAAAGACTTTAGTCAAAATAAAGTCAAGAAATGATGAAAAAAGAAAGAAACTGCAAAAGTTGGAAAAATTAAAAGTACATAACAAAATAATAGAAGTAACTCCAAATATATCCAAATCTCAACGCATGGGTCAAAAAGAAATCATATTATGGACTACAAATGTTTTAGAAACAACAATGAAAATATTGCATATCAAAATACATGGAATGAGCTAAAGAAGTACTCAGAGGGCAATTTATAGCCTTAAATATCTACATTAGAAAAGAAAAAAGCTTTAAAAGTAGTGAGTCAAGCATTAAAGTTAGGGGAAAAAAGAAACCAAAGAGTATGGAAGGAAAAAATAAAGATGAGCAGAGATTTAGCAAATAGGAAAAAAATTATATATAGATAGAGATGTATATAGATATAGATCAGTAAGAATCAATAAGACAAAAAAAATGAAAAAAAAATTGAAAGTTGCTAAGAGACTAGATCGTATAAGTTCTCATCACAAGGAAAAAATGGTAACTACATGAAGTGATAGATGTTAACGAAACTTATTGTGGTAATCATTTTGCAGTATATACATATATCAAATCATTGTGTTGCACACCTAAAACTAAAATAATGTTATATGTCAGTTACATCTCAATTTTTAAAAAAGAAATAAGGGTAAATTTTTTAATAATTATTTTAATTTTTTTAAATCACCAGTTATTTCATCCAATTGTTTCATCCACAGTTAATAAAAAAGTCCATTCTTTCCCCATCTATCTGCCATGCCAGCACTGTCAGTCATAACCAGTTGTGTATCGTGTGGGGGTCTATTTCCGGACATGAGGTCTACCTGTCTGTTTATCCTCCAATATCATACTGTCTTCGTGATCACAGCTTTATAATGAGACTTGCTTATTTTCTGCTTCTTCTTGTTATTCTTAGACCTTTCCTTTTTCATTTTAAGTAAATTATCTTGCTTGGTTCTACAAAAATTCTTTCTGGGATTTTGATTGAAAAAGTGTTGGATCTATAGATCAATTTGGGAAGAATTAGGATCTTTAAGATACTACCTTTTTATAGAGATGGTCAACCCAAGGATATGTTCTATAGCATCATTTATTTAAGTCTTCCATAACATTTAAATTTTCTCCAGACATCTCTTGTTAGATTCTTTTGGAGGGACTTCACAATTTTTATGCTCTTCTTAATTATGTGTATGTATATATATGTGTGTATATATATATATATATATATATATATATATATATATATATACATACATACACATATATATAATATATATTATGCTTGTCCTTTTTCCATCATAAGGAAAAGGCAAAAACTCAATAGAAAAATGTTCTAAATATATACAGAAGAGGACACACAAACATGAAGAGCTTTGCAATCTCTTTACTAACGGCCACAGTTAAAGGATGTCTCCTGTGGGGCCTCCCCTGAACTGCCACAGGGAGCCAGAGCAGATGGTTTAGAACATTTTTTAAATGGGAGAGGGGTTGAAATAGAGTTGATGGATTATTTTGTTAAGGAGGAAAATATTTTTAAATTGTCAGCCACTGTCACCATCTTTTTTCATAAAATTGAAAAATATATTTTACCAAAAAAAAAGTGATAAAAATGTGCAACTCACAAAGGTTCTACTCCACTTGACCCCAGTCCTGACTCCCAGGACCTAGAGGGAAGGTCAGATCAAAACAACAACAAAAACCTTCTTAGAGTGGCTGGAAATGTGGGGGTGATCTCACCAGTGCTTCAAACATCCACGAAGCTGTCTTCCCTCTCCTGGAATCACTGCCATCACTAGTTTTGAAGTGTGACCATCCCTCAGCTCAGCTTTAAAAAAACTCTTTGTATTGTCTGTTAGAGCTAAACATACTGAGAGTGATGACCTAGGTCATGAAGGTGGAGTCTTCGTGAATGGAATTAGTGTCCTTTATGAGGAGACCCCCCCCCCCCAGAGCTCCCTCACCCCTTCCATCACGTGAGGACAAAGCAAGAAGGCACCAGCTGTGAAACAGGGGGCCCTTATCAGAACTCAACCACGCTGACACCTTGATCTTGGACTTCCCAGCCTCCGGAACTATGAGAAATAAATTTCTCTTGCTCATAAGCCACTAAGTCTGTGGCATTTTGTTATAGCAGCTCGGACGAAGTAAGACACACACCAGTGTCCACTCTGAAGCAATGAAAATGAATAAACTAGGAACAACACCAATCAACATGGTTGTATCTTAAGGGAGCTGGACACGATCAGGGAGAAGCACGCAGTGTGCTTTTAAATTTCTGGAGATATCATGCTACTCAAACCGATGGTGTGCACATGGTTGTTCATTTTTATTATCCCTCTTTAAATTACATATTTTTTATCATCTATGGCACATTTCATAATAAAATTTTAATAACATAAAATAGCTTGTTCAAGACTTGTGGTTGCCAAGGGGGAGGGGGTGGGGGAGGGAAGGACTGGGAGTTTGGGATTAGCAGATGCAAACGATTATATAGAGGATGGATAAACAACAAGGTCCTACTGTAGAGCACAGGGAACTAGATTCAATATCCTGTGATAAACTATAATGGAAAAGAATATGAAAAGAATATATATGTATAATTGAGTCACTTTGCTGTATAGCAGAAATTAACACAACATTGTAAATAAATTATACTTCAATAAATTTTTTTTTAAAAAGGCAAGGAAAAATTGCCCATAATGGCAAAACAAAAAGTAACTTTTATTAACGTGTTGGTATATGTACTGTCAAAGTTATATATAAGATATAATAAAATTGTGATCATACTGAAAAAGAAATTTTAATTAAAAAATAAAATAAAATAGCCTGTTCAGTAACATCAGTGTGTTGAGAACGCCCTCCCCCTGCCCTAATTGGGCAGGCATCCTGTCCTCCCTTGCAGTCCTGAGTCCCCACAGATACTTGCCTCTCTGCTGAATGGTCAAGGTCCCCTTTGGCTGCTGCGTCCCGGCCCAGGCAAGCACCCTAGCCCTCACTTAGGCAAAAATGCACAGAATCCAACTTGGCATCAACAGACAAGTTGGCTACTTCCTGTTAGTGTTTTTCTGCCAGGCAGGTGACCCGGCCTCCACTGTGCTGGCTTCCCGGTGGTGTCCCCTTTCTGTAGCCAACAGTTGTCTGCCATGCCCTCATGATAACATCTTCATCTATTCTGCCCAGAGCAGCAGGGGTTCAGGCTGGCAGGGACACGATGGTACTCAGAACTACCTGTGACACCCAGCCCTCTCACTGCCCTGGTGCAGAGAAAGCCACTGCTTGCCCTTGAGGTCCCCTCTCCCTGCTGCTATCATCAGGTATGGCATATAGGTGACCATTCAAGAATCCAGAGTCCAGTGATTCAACTTAAATGGTAGCATTATTCTGACAGTCCACCTTTCAATCGTGTGGAAAGATACATTGGCCATCCAGATTTATGCCATTTTATTTTTTTTAAGCAGGTTTATCACTTTCTTTTTTTATTTAATTTTTATTTTATATTGGAATATAGTTGATTTACAATGTTGTGTTAGTTTCAGGTGTGCAGCAAAGTGATTCAGTTATACATACACATATATCCATTCTTTTTCAGATTCTTTTCCCATATAGGTTATTACAGAATATTGAGTAGATTTATGCCATTTTAAACCTGACATATCCTTCATAACCTTTGAGTCTCCTTTCAAAATCAGAACCTACAATACAAATAGTCATTTTTACCTACTTTCTGAAAACAAAGTCCTTTGCCTCATTAATGAACTTTTGTTAAGAATATCCACAGACTGCAGAAAAGCAAATTTAGCAAAGTTGCTAGTAAGAAAAACTTCTAATACCTCTCTGAAGGCAGAACTGAAAAGAATTAAAAACAGTTAAACATAAAATAATTTGTATGCTTATCTCATTAGAGCCATACTTGTAATAGGAAAATACATCTTAAAAATAGAAGCCTTTTTTCTTACTTGGGAATTCTTTTCTTCTTCTTCCACAATTAAAATGAAAAGCATTGCTAGATCACAGCAAAACAGAATAAAAAATGCCTTTGAGGTTTTATTTTTATAGCAGAAAATAACTGCAGAACTTTTACCCTGGAAGTTAACATAGGTTGAAAGAAAATGCTTCAATATTGTTTCTACCGTAACTAGCCTTGATTGAAAAGGACAGCTAAAATAAGCAAAAGTAAGAGGTTTTAAATCCTACTTTCACTGGAAAAATGCTAGAAGAAAACATGAGATGATTCCTTTGATAATTTTAGAGTGCAGAACAATTTTCTAAACAAGACAGGAACCATTTTTTAAAAAAAGATTAATAGATCTGTCTGCACAAAAAAATTTTAAGTCCTGCATTCCAAAAAAATCTCTTTAAAAAGTCAAAAGACAAATAAGAAACATGGGAAAATATTTGCAATGGTAGTGACAGGGCTAATTTCCTTCAAAAGTAAAGACTCTTACAAACCAGTAAATGTTACCTGGAACCAAATAGAAAACTAGTAAGTCATAGAAAAAATCACAGAGAGCTTATAAACAGAGAAAAAGATGTTCAGCCCCACCCATTAAGACAGAAATCCAAGTCAAAGCAATAAGAACACATTTTTCACTTAACAGATTGGTGAAGATCCAAAAGTGTGCATATAGAGTGTTGTCAAAGTCACAGGGAAACAGCCACACTCAAATTACGTTTGAAAATGTAAATTGGTGCAACTATAGTCCAGGTTTAATATCTACTGAAGGGTGAGAAGCGTTTATGCTGTAACTCAGCACACCTTCTAGGAATTTATCCTATACATATACTCAGACTGAATACAAAGCACTGTACCCATAAAGAGGTTTCCTGCAGCATCGTTTGTAGCTGAGAAAGACTGGAAACAACCTGAATGTTCCCCATTAGAGGACTGTGCCAATAACTTATGTCACATCCAATGGAATGTTTTGCAGCCATTAAAATAAACAGTATGTGATCCAGCAATCCCACTCCTGGGCATGTATCTGGAGAAACACATGGCTTGAAAAGATACATGCACCCCAGTGTTCATTGCAGCACGGTTTACAGTAGCTAAGACATGAAAGCAACCTAAATGTCCACTGACAGATGAATAGATAAAGAAGATGTGGCACATATATACAATGGAATATTACTCAGCCATTAAAAAGAATGAAATAATGCCATTTGAAAAATGACAAATAATGAATCGATCAATCAATAAATAATAAAATTTAAAAATTAAAAATGATACAAATGAACTTATTTATAAACAGAAATAAACTCACAGACATAGAAAACAAACTTATGGTTACCAAAGGGGACAGGGAGGGAGGGATTAAGAAAAAAAAAAAAAGAAATAGTGCCATTTGCAGCAACATGGATAGACCTGGAGATTATCATACTAAGTGAAGTAAGTCAGACAGAGAAAGACAAATATCATATGCTATCACTTATATGTGGAATCTTAAAAAATGATACAAATGAACTTATTTACAAAATAGAAACAAACTCACAGCCCTAGAGAATGAACTTATGGTTACCAGGGGGGAAGGGTAGGGGAGAGGGATAGATTGGGAGTTTGGGGTTGACATGTACACGCTGCTATATTTAAAATGGATAACCAGGGACTTCCCTGGTGGCTCAGTGGTTAAGAATCCTCCTGCCAATGGAGGGGACACGGGTTCGAGCCCTGGTCTGGGAAGATCCCACATGCTGCGGAGCAACTAAGCATGTGCACCACAACTATTGAGCCTGCACTCTAGAGCCCGCGTGCCACAACTACTGAAACCCACATGCCTAGAGCCTGTGCTCCACAACAAGAGAAGCCACCGCAATGAGAAGCCCACGCGCCGCAACTAGAGAAAGCCTGTGCAGCAACGAAGACCCAACGCAGTCAAAAAAATAATTAATTAATTTTAAAAAAAAAACAGATAACCAACAGGGACCTACTGTATAGCACAAGGAACTCTGCTCAATATTCTGTAGTAACCTAAATGGGAAAAGAATTTGAAAAAGAATAGATACATGTATATGTATAACTGAATCACTTTGCTATACACCTGAAACTAACACAACATTGTTAATCAACTATACTCCAATATAAAATGAAACTGTTTTTAAAAAAAGAGTATGTGCAGCTATGCAATGATCTCTGAGATATGGTTATTAAGTGAAAAGAACAAAGTGTATAGAGTACACCCGCATTTTTAAGTGATATGCAATTGTTAATGCACATAGAAAATTCCTGGAAGGCCAAACAAGAAATTGCCAGCATTGGTTGGTCAGAGCAGGACCGGCTACATAATTTGCAGGCCCCAGTGCAAAATAAAAACAAGGCTTCCCTTGTTCAAAAATCATTATGGGGCTTCCCTGGTGGCGCAGTGGTTGAGAATCTGCCTGCTAATGCAGGGGACACGGGTTCGAGCCCTGGTCTGGGAAGATCCCACATGCCACGGAGCAGCTGGGCCCGTGAGCCACAATTGCTGAGCCTGCGCGTCTGGAGCCTGTGCCCCGCGACGGGAGGGGCCGCGATAGAGAAAGGCCCGCGCACCGCGATGAAGAGCGGTCCCCGCACCGCGATGAAGAGTGGCCCCCGCTTGCCGCAACTGGAGAAAGCCCTCGCACGAACCGAAGACCCAACACAGCCAAAAATAAATAAATAAATAAATAAATAAATAAGAAAATCCTTTAAAAAAAAAAAATCATTATGAATTTCAAGACAGCAACAGTAGAGCGTTAAACCAAGCTGAGAGCTCTCTTGAGCAGGGTCTGGTGTGACTTCCCAGATGGCAGATCCATGAAGCTGGCCCACCCGAGAGGAAGGAACTAGAGGGGGCTGAAATGGGAGGGAGAAGAATCTTCACTGCAGGCAACTTTGGAACCATTTTAATTTTTCCATGTGCACATCTATTAATTTTTCAATTGTTAAAGAATTTTATGAAAAATAAAAATTGCTCATCACCACTACCTCCCCCGAAAAAACTTATTCTCCCTTGCTTTATCCAAGAAGAGTTGCAGTTCTTAAAAATTCAGCGCAGGGACTTCCCTGGTGGTGCAGTGGTTAAGAATCTGCCTGCCAATGCAGGGGACACAGGTTCGAGCCCTGGTCCAGGAAGATCCCACATGCCGCAGAGCAACTAAGCCCGTGCGCCACAACTACTGAGCCTGCGCTCTAGAGCCCACGAGCCACAACTACTGAGCCTGCATGCCACAACTACTGAAGCCCCCGCACCTAGAATCCACGCTCCGCAACAAGAGAATCCACCGCAATGAGAAGCCCGCGCACCGCAACCAAGAGTAGCCCCCGCTCACCACAACTAGAGAAAGCCCGCGCACAGCAACAGGGACCCAACGCAGCCAAAAATATAAATAAATAAATAAATAAATAAATAAATAAATAAACAAACAAACAAACAAACATACATAAGGTCAAATTCAAAAAAAAAATTTCAGCTCAGGGTTGAGGGATGTCCGGAGGCCAGGAGGTCTGGAGGGGGTGGGGAGAGGAGTGTGGGGTGCAGGGGAGGCACTCTTCCTCACACAGCAAGTACTCTCTACACTCTGGGAAGCCCCAGCTTCAATCCCAGGAGAGCTGGACTGGACCACATGTTCCACTAAATAACTGCTTGCCACGTTAAGACTGTTTGAAGACACTCCCACATCCACAAGACTTTGAGCTAAGCCTCTGAGGAATCCTAACACAGCCATGTAAACTCACACAGCCTGTACTCTCACCTATAAAGCAATGTCCACCCAGGACCTCAGAAAGTGACCTCATTTGGAGCTAAAGATATTTACAGATGTAGTTAGTTATGATGAGGCTGTGTTGGACTAGGATGGACCCTATTCCAGTGAATTTTTGTCCTTATAAGAAGGCCATGGGGACTTCCCTGATGGTGCAGTGGTTAAGAATCCACCTGCCAGTGCAGGGGACACGGGTTCGAGCCCTGGTCCGGGAAGATCCCACATGCTGCAGATCAACTAAGCCCCTGTGCCACAGCTACTGAGCCTGCGCTCTAGAGCCTGTGAGCCACAACTACTGAGCCCGTGTGCCACAACTACTGAAACCCACACACCTAGAGGCTGTGCTCTACAACAAGAGAAGCCACCGCAATGAGAAGCCCGTGCACCGCAACGAAGAATAGCCCCCACTTGCTGCAACTTGAGACAGCCCACGCACAGCAACGAAGACCCAACACAGTGAAAAATAAATAAATTAATTAGTTAATTAATTAATTAATTAATTAATTTTTAAAAAAGAAGGCCATGTGAAGACACAAAGAGACCTGCAAGAAGACCATGTAAAGATGGAGGCAGAGATGGGCATAATATGTCAACAAGCCAAGGGATGCCAGAGATTGTTGTCAGCCACCAGAAGCCAGGAGAAAGGCAGGGAACAGATTTTCCCTCAGAGCCTCCAGAAGAAACCAACACTATTGACACCTTGATTTCAAACTTTGGCCTCCAGAACTGTGAGAGAATAAATTTCTGTTATTTTAAGCACTGTAATATCTCGGGCTGCCTTAAAAAAATACCATAGGCTGGGTGGCTTAAATAACAGAAATGCATCCTGGGTGCAGCATATTTGGGTTCTGCTCTCTTCCTGGCTTACAGACAGTTGCCTCTGGCTGTTTGTTCACATGGTAAAGAGAAACCGTTCTCTCTCTCTTCCTCTTCCTGTAAGGGCACTAATCCCATCATGGGGACCCCACCCTCAGCACCTCATCTAACCCTAATCACCTCCCAAAGGCCCCATCTCCAAACACCATCACATTGGGCATTAGGACTTCAACATATGAATTTGGGGGGGGACACAAACACACAGTCCATAAGAACCACCAGGTTTGTGATGTTTTGTTACATCAGCCCTAGGAAACTAATGCAAACCCCCAACAACAAAACAATTCATGATTCAAATAAAAGGCCCGAAAGCTTTTCTGTAAATGGGCAGATCATAAATATTTCTGGCTTTGTGGGTCATATGGTCTCTGTTGCAACTGCTCAACTCTGCCATCATGCAAAATTAGCTATAGGCACTAGGTAAGTGAATTAGTGCAGATGTGTCCAATAAAACTTTACCAAAACAGGCAGCTGCAGGCCTTGGCTCTCTGGCTATAGTTTGATGACACCTGCTTTAGGTGACAAACGTAACAGTAAAGAGAAGCTAAGCTAAAGGACCAACAGTTTTGTGCAGCAAGAAGAGAAGAGGTGAGTGAAGATTCCTACACCAGGCTACAGCCTTCAGAAGTAGTCAGCTCTGGGACTTCCCTGGTGGCACAGTGGTTAAGAATTCACCTGCCAATGCAGGGGACACCTGTTTGAGCCCTGGTCCAGGAAGATCCCACATGCCATGGAACAACTAAGCCCGTGCGCCACAACTACTGAGCCTGCCCTCTAGAGCCCGCGAGCCACAACTACTGAAGCCTGCTCGCCTAGAGCCCGTGCTCTGCAACAAGAGAAGCCACCACAATGAGAAGCCCATGCACCGCAACAAAGAGTAGCCCCCACTCACCACAACTAGAGAAAGCCCACGTGCAGCAACAAAGACCCAATGCAGCCAAAAATAAATTAATTAATTAATTAATTTTAAAAAAAAAAGAAGTAGTCCTCTCTTCAATTGATTCCTTCTGCCTTCCAGAACCCTGATTGCTGCGTCTGAAAAACGGCCTAGAAGACTTAGATGACCCCTAAGATAACTCCAGTTCTCATGCTCCAAAGCCCTTTGAGTTTTTAAATGTTTCCTTTCAACAATTTGATTTACTAAGCAGAATCTATAAACTCTGAGGAAAAAGTGATTTTATGGTAAAATGGACTACTAAATGTATAAAATAAAATTGCTATTATAATTAAATGTCCAGAACAGTTTTTGTTTTTTGTGTTTGGGTGGCTTATGAACAACAGCTATTTATTTCTCACAGTTCTGGAAGTCCAAGATCAAGGCACCAGCAGATTCAGTGTCTGGTGAGCCCCCTTCTTGGTTCATAAATGGCCATCTTCTTGCTGTGTCCTCACAAGGAGGAAGGGTGTCCAGAACAGTTTTTAAACTGTTTAGATATTATTTACACCAAACTCTACTTTTGCAAATTATTCTTTACAAAATTGAAAACATACCCAGTGTCCCTGTGGGAGCATGTATGTGTACCCTGCAAGGTTGACCATCTTTCCAATTAAATGTGTATTTTGCTTGAACAAGGGACCTCAATTCTTCAAAACAAAATAAGGAACCTAAAAGAATCCCAAGAACTTCTGAATCATTATTTTATTGTTTCCATCATTTTGTAAGTCTTAACTATTGATCCTTCACCATGGATCTACCATCCAGGTACTGAATGGTAGAAATAGATCATGACCTGAAAAATGTCCAAAAATTCAAATGCTGCCTCAAAATTGATCTGCTTTAAATGACTTCTGATAAACACACATGCAGAAGACTTTTCCAAAAAATCAAACCTCACCCCACAGTACTGCTCTTCGTTGAATATCTGTGGGGGCAAAGGAATCCCATTTTGAGGTTTCTTCTCTCCAGGAACGTTCTCTCTCATCCACCTCCGATTGTCTTCATCTCCAGCAATATCAAACTCCTTAAAATCGATTTTATTAGCTTCCAAAAAGCCCACTACTTCTTGCTGTTTCTTCCTAATCTGGTCAAGAGTAGAGAGATTACTATTAGACAGTTTGTAAGAAAACATTTTATTTATATGTACATAAATTAAGCCCTTCCTTCAACTATACCATACAACACAAATAATATCGCTAAATATTTAAACAAGGAAATCCATAAAATCACAGTTCTTCATTCCATAGGATCAACAGGGTCATCATTTAAATTCTGAAATCTTAATCTCATCAATGTTTAAATCACTGATGTATAATTGACGTAATAAAAATAGCAATGCTCTCATCATAGCTTTTGTTTGACGCCTTCAAAATGCTTTTAATTCTCTGTTAAGCTTTAAAGCCAAAAAATAATTAAGAATTGTTTACAAAGAAAAAGATGATAGAGAGAAGGAAAAAAAGACAATTTACTATGAAACTCAAATACCAAGTATACCCACATTAAAAGGCACTTTATTCACAGTTATGAAAATAGGAACGAGTCACATAGAACAAAAGTAGTTTTAGAAATAATACAGGAACTGAAAAGCCCACATGGAGATTATTAGAAGAGAAAGAGAGAAAAAAAGCTAGAAAAGCTGGTGGATATTTCTCCCAGAATACTGAAGAGTAATGCAGTAAAATAACCCTGTTCTCCTTTCCCACTCACACCCAGCTCTGCAACTGAGATCAGAGTGCCAGCCACACCTAAGAGAGAACATCCTAGGGCCCTTTTCTCTACCCTTGGTTCACGTACAAGGACTGTATCTACCAAATGCCATTTCTTTGTGAATGTGGTCATCTTGAAAGCTTAGAACTCCTTCCCCAGAAACAATTACAACTTTCTCTCTTCAATCAAAGAATTCACTCCCAGAATGAATGATGCCCTCTTTTATTTTTTTTATAAATTTATCTATTTTTTTTTTATTTATTTTTGGCTGCGTTGGGTCTTCGTTGCTGTGCACGGGCTTTCTCTAGTTGCAGCAAAGGGGGCTACTCTTCATTGCGGTGCACAGGCTTCTCATTGCAGTGGCTTCTCTTGTTGCAGAGCACGGGCTCTAGGCACACGGGCTCAGTAGTTGTGGCACGTGGGCTCAGTAGTTGTGGCTTGTGGGCTCTTGAGCACAGGCTCAGTAGTTGTGGCGCATGGGCTTAGTTGCTCCACAGCATGTGAGATCTTCCCGGACCAGGGCTCAAACCTGTGTCCCCTGCAGTGGCAGGCGGATTCTTAACCACTCAGGCAGATATACTTTTAATTAAATATTCAGAAGGCAACATCCTTTATTCTGTCCAAAACCCTGTCTTCCTTCCCCCTCAAATACCCTCCCGGGAGCCTCAGCATGGCTGAGGTCCACTCCCTCACCAGCGTTATTTCCATCTCTATTAATCATGCCTCAGGACTTAACTGAATCACTGTGCTGTACACTTGAAACTAACACAACATTGTAAATTAACTATACTTCAATTTTAAAAAAGAACTTTAAAAGAAAATCATGTCTCAGGACCTGAGGTGGGATGGAAAAGGATTTCATTTTGTTCCACAGTTTCTACACAGATGAACATTTCCCAAAGTCTTGACTTAGGTTTCTTCTGCTGGAAGTCAAAGAAAGATAGAGAAAACAGGAGAGGAAGATCTGTTTATTATCTAAAAATAGAACTACCGGGCTTCCCTGGTGGTGCAGTGGTTAAGAATCTGCCTGCCAATGCAGGGGACACAGGTTCAAGCCCTGGTCCAGGAAGATCCCACATGCCACGGAGCAACTAAGCCCGCGAGCCACAACTACTGAGCCCGCATGCCGCAACTACTGAAGCCTGTGTGCTGGGAGCCCATGCTCCGCAACAAGAGAAGCCACCGCAATGAGAAGCCCATGCACCACAATGAAGAGTAGCCCCCGCTCGCTGCAACTAGAGAAAGCCCACATGCAGCAACGAAGACCCAACGCAGGCAAAAATAAAAATAAATAAATAAATAAATTTTATTTAAAAAAAAAGAACTACCATACGACCCAGCAATCCCACTACTGGGCATATACCCTGAGAAAACCATAATTCAAAAAGAGTCATGTACCACAATGTTCATTGCAGCACTGTTTACAATAGCCAGGACATGGAAGCAACCTAAGTGTCCATCGACAGATGAATGGATAAAGAAGATGTGGCACATATATACAATGGAATATTACTCAGCCATAAAAAGAAACGAAATTGAGTTATTTGTAGTGAGGTGGATAGACCTAGAGTCTGTCATACAGAGTGAAGTAAGTCAGAAAGAGAAAAACAAATACCATATGCTAAGACATATATATGGAATCTAAAAAAGAAAAAGAAAAAAGAAAATGGTCATGAAGAACCTAGGGGCAAGACGCAGACCTACTAGAGAATGGACTTGAGGACACGGGGAGGGGGAAGGGTAAACTGGGATGAAGTGAGAGAGTGGCAGGGACATATATACACTATCAAATGTAAAACAGATAGCTAGTGGGAAGCAGCCTCATAGCACAGGGAGATCAGCTCAGTGCCTTGTGACCACCTAGAGGGGTGGGTTAGGGATGGTGGGAGGGAGAAGCCAGAGGGAAGAGATATGGGGACGTATGTGTACGTATAGCTGATTCACTTTGTTATAAAGCAGAAACTAACACACCATTGTAGAGCAATTATACTCCAATAAAGATGTAAAAAAAAAAAAAAAGAATCTGTTTATTATTCCTCTCAAGACAAGCAATTACGTCTACAGGAAGCTGACTGACTGTTGGGAGCACGGTATTGTGCTACATTTTATTTCTCAGCACCGCCCCCAAATAAAGAAAAGAAAAATAAAATCTGCCCCTCCGGACTCCCCAAACACCAGCAACTCAAACTCGGTCAAGAGCATGGCTCTCCTGGCTGTTTGGAGCACTTGACTTCTGCCTGGGTCCGGAGAAGGGTCTTAGGATGAGCCCAGAGGAGGGACAGGGGGAGCAGGGAGTGCACGAGCTCACCTGGCTGGCACGTGGCCTTTGCCCGCACTCTGATGCCCACCTGAGCGGGGCGCACCCCCCGCCCTCCCCCCCGGTGGTCCTTGTTCAAGGGTCCCTACTAGATGCCGCTCCCACCACAAAGTACAGCCTTTCTCCATGTGGCCTCCTGAGCTGACCCTAGGGACACGGCATCAGTCCCCAAAGGTCACCCCCCCTTTATGGTTTCAAGGGTAGGGGTGTGCACAGCACCCCAGTAGCCCTCACCACAGATGCACTCCCCCCTGCACCTCTCACCTCCTCTCCCCTCTTCAGGGCGCCATGGCCATTGCTGGTCCCACAGGCTGCACCGTCCTTCCGGGCAGCCCCTCTGGAGGATCCAGTGTCCTTGGGGTGTGTGTCACTTGGAGGCTTTGGGACCTCAGTGGAGGCTGAGAGAGTTCTGTTTTCTTATCCTGTTACAATGGGAATTCCCTGGCGGACCAGTGCTTAGGACTCCGTGCTTTCACCTCCTATCCTGTTACATTGACGCACAAGAATGTGCCATTCTCCTAGAGGACACACGTGGGGTGGCCAGGGGGAGGGGGGTGGGGAGGGACGGACTGGGAGTTTGGGATTAGCAGACGCAAACTGTTACGTAGAGAATGGATCAACAACAAAGTCCGGGGCTTCCCTGGTGGCGCAGTGGTTGAGAGTCTGTCTGCCAATGCAGGGGACACGGGTTCGAGCCCTGGTCTGGGAAGATCCCACATGCGGCGGAGCATCTAGGCCCGTGAGCCACAACTACTGAGCCTGCGCGTCTGGAGCCTGTGCTCCGCAACAAGAGAGGCCGCGATGGTGAGAGGCCCGCGCACCGCGATGAAGAGTGGCCCCCGCTTGCCGCAACTAGAGAAAGCCCTCGCACAGAAACGAAGACCCAACGCAGCCATAGATAAATAAATAAATAATTTTTTTTAAAAAAACAACAAAGTCCTCCTGTAGAACACGGGGAACTATATTCAATATCCTGTGATAAACCATAATGGAAAGGAACCTGAAAACTGAATCACTTTGCTGTACAGCAGAAATTAACACAACACTGTAAATCAACTATACCTCAATAAAATAATTTTTTAAAAAAAAACAACCGTCATTCTCTGTCCTGAAGTCACCGGCCACTGTTGGTGACGGTGCTGCATCTGAGTGATCTTTGGGTCACTCGCTGGGCATGTTCCGTTCATTGTCTTGTACAGTTAGGAACCTTTCCAAACAAGTTCACCGTATTGTAGTAAAAAGCACGCTGCACTTGAGTGAGAGGTGACTTGCATTTCCATCCTGGCTGGGAAGGTTGCTATCTGAGCACAAGCTCTGCCCGTCCATTGCCTCATCTGCAAAATGGATAGAACGCCGCCTTCATCCTGGGTGCTGGTGAGAAATGAGGAAAGCATGGAAAAGCATTTTGCACCACAAGTCGAGAAGCTGTGCAGTCAGGCACCCTGGCATGACTCGTCCTGATTGCCATGCCAGGCAAGAATTCTGATCACCATTTTAAGATAACAAAGCTGAGGTGCCAGTGAATTAAAGAATTTTCCAAGGTTCACATCCAGAGCCATCTAATTCAAGAGCCATGTTTTTCCCTCTATATTTACACTCAATCAAGACTGGAAAAAGGATTGCGAAATCCGGGGGCCACGATTAGGGTCTGTGCTTAAAGATGGTGGTCCAGGGGCTGTGCATCTTGAAAACAGGGAGGACCGTCCTCTCTCCCTTTGTCCCCCAACCCCTGTGGCGATGGCCTTCAGGAGGAGAGGAGGGTCATCCACAAAGATACAACAACTTTCTCCCCTACTCCCAGGGTCTCTTCACCCAAATCTGTGTGTAAAGTGGTAAAACACAGAACCACGCTTTGGCATCAACTGTTAAAATAGAGATGTGATACACAGCTGCATGCCTAAACCTCATCAAGAGATTACAGTTGGTTTTTTCCTTTTTCATTTATTTCATTCATCCAACAGAAGTCATAATGCCCTCTTTGATGAGGTCACAGGCAAGAACCTGCTTTTAAAGTATACAGACTGAAGAAGTAAGTAGCAAAGACCAACTGCCACACACACAGCGTAAGTACTGGCAGCTGCTCTGGGGTCGTCCTGCAAAGAAGTTTCTGGGTGAAATTCCCCAGCCGGGAAAAATCATTAGCACTGACACCGTGGGAAAAATCAGTTCTCATTCTTTAGGATAAGACAGAAATTCTTCCATTTATGTGGCTTGAGACAATTCTGAAACATCGTCACAGATGCAGATCTTCTAATATTAACTAATAAATATAACTACAAAAATATTGATTAATATTAACTAACATTAATAACCAATAGTTATAATAATTATAATACTAACTAACCATAGCTGATAATTATAACATTAACTAATAATGATAGGACTTCCCTGGTGGCTCAGTGGTTAAGAGTCTGCCTGTCAATGCAGGGGACACGGGTTCGAGCCCTGGTCCGGGAAGATCCCACATGCGGCAGAGCAACTAGGCCCGTGTGCCACAACTACTGAGCCTGTGCTCTAGAGCCCGTGAGCCACAACTACTGAAGCCCGTGCACCTAGAGCCGGTGCTCTGCAACAAGAGAAGCCACTGCAATGAGAAGCCCGTGCACCGCAACAAAGAGTCGCCCCCACTCGCCGCAACTAGAAAAAAGCCCGTGCGCAGCAACGAAGACCCAACTCAGCCATAAATAAATAAATAAATAAATAAAAACTAATAATGATAATATTTATTAAGCACTTGACACTCTGCTGGGCACCCTTTGCTTATTTCCTAAGTCCTCATGACAACGCTATGAGATGAGTACTATTCTTATCCTCATTTTACAGATAAGGAAATTGAGGCTTAGCAAGGTGCAATAACTTTCCTCAGGTCACATAGTCCCAAGTGGCACCAAAACATTTGCTTACGGCAGCAGAATGAACTTGGATTTTCTAAGATCCTGGAATAAACAGTACCCCTCCAGACCCCCCCAGGCTAACTAAATCATGCTCCCAAACTTCAAGGATGTAGGACATCAGATAATCCTAAGAAATCCATCAGTTTGTTCATTGTCTCCGGAAGGATGCATGGGGCCACTCAGACCTGATCTATGGAACATGCAGAAGATTGGCAGGTTAGTGGTAAAAGTTTCCAGCAATGAGTGTGTCAACAGCATATTTGAAGCCCACGAAAGCCATTTTCCACAAAAAAAAATTTTTTTAATCTAAACAATCCAAAAATGTGCTTTTTGTAGATCAACTAAAAGTTTCTGAGGTCATCAACAGCCACAAAAGATTTTGCAGTTTTGCATTTGGAATTGTTTCTCATCGTTTTCTGTTAAAAGATGTTCGAGAGATCACTGAACAGTTGCCCACCGGCTGTGCTCAGAAGGAACGACCAGTCTCTTTTCTCCTGTTTTCCTCTCGTCCTCTCTGGAAACCGCGTGAACTTTCAGGGCTGGAGGGGGCGAGGCGGGGGCGCCGCGGGTGGATTCAGGAGCTGCCACTAGGACAGTTCCCTGGGCCAACCATTTGTCTAGGCTATCATCCCTGGCTGAGGGACCACTGAAACCCAAGCTGCAACCCGAGAAGTTCCAGGAATCAGATATAAAAGGAAACAGCCCCTTTGCTGGTCTTCAACTTTCAGGATTAATAAAACTCTTTTCTCTCCACAGCCTCCTAGATGCTAAAATGCTGGTCGAAATGTCGGTCCCAGATAGACACTGCAGGTTCAAGCCTAAAATCAAAGCCTGAATCATTTCCAAGGATAAACGAGTCCCTCCCTTGCCCCTATTTCTTAAGGCACAGAATGAAAGCTGGACTTAGAGAGATCGATGGGTGGTTCCCAGCCTGGTCCCAAGGAAATCAGACAAAGCAGTGTTTTGGAGGTTGGCTTTTAGTACCTATTTTTGGTCTGTTTGGATTCCTAGAGCATTTAAATCTTTAGCCTTAGAGATGTTTGTTCTTGTCACTGTGACATCATTATTCTCAAATAATAATATTACACATGCTAACTTTACGCTTTCGTTAGGATTACATTACATACACAAGTAATTACACCCAGGAGTCGTTTTAGTAATCTGGCCCATCATACGCTCCAAATATTGTTACACAAAGTGTCATTTATTTGCAATTTTAAATTAGTCTAAGTCTTGCAGAAGGAATGGCAGAAACATTCCACCAAAAAAAAAGCCTCCCATTCTATCATATATGCGACACAACATGACACAAATCACATGTTAAAAGTTCTAGTATCAAACACACCCCCTTCCCTGAATCCCCTTCCACACCCAGCTGTCCCAGATCACACACACTTCTTCAACACCATTCAAACCAAGGCAGAAAGCAAAGGGCTCACAGGCTTACTTACACACGCTCCAAAAAGACATGTAAAGCCAGCGCTGGGCCATACCCGCTCCTTCTACTTCCAAGTCTGAGTTATTCAGAAAATAGGACAGGAAGAAAGCCCCCAAATTCCATCAGACACCTACCGCTATGGACCCAGATGATGTAGCAACAAACACTTTGATAACCATTTTGAGAGTCGCAAAGAGGACTCCCCCCCAACACACCCCTGCGAGGGAGCGCAGAGTCAGACAAATCCTGAAAGCGACACAGACAAGTGCCAGGTGGGGACTGGCCAGGGGCCCAAGGCTGTCTGAGCTCCCGCCTCTCAGCTCAACTGAAGCCCTGCCTCTCCCAGGAGCGGCCCAGGCACCTCGGGCTCTCCCCGCCATTGGCCAGGGAATATTTGGGGATCTGTCAGGACAATAGTTGATTGGTTGATATAAGCAGCCGCTGGACCCTTTCCCTTATCACTTTGAAAGCCCGACAACAGTCCCTAAAAGGCAAGGCTGCGCTCCTCACCAATCAGAGACCTGCGGGGAGATGCCTCGGGCGGAAGGAGGTGGAGCCCGGGTAGCAGAGGAGGAGAGAAGAGGAGGGAGGCGCTCCCCGGAGCTGGAAAAGCCCAGAAAACACCAGCACGGGTGCCGGAGGAGGATTTGTTTACAGGGTTTTTTGGCAAACACACAGCAAGGGTCAGAACAGCTACAGAAGCCTTTACCTAAATAAAGAGCGGCTTCCTTACTTTAAAATTTTCTGGCAGATTAAAAAAAACTCAATGACCTTCAACTGGAGTCAGCTTTACTTAATCTCCACTTTAATTCTGTGATGCATATGTCATGCTTTATTATATTTTGCTTCAGATAAATTTCACTGAGCAAGAAAAATCAAGGGAGCACAGTGGGTGAAAATTTACTCAAGAAATTAAGTTTGTCATTAATACAAATGATAGGCCATCTGGATCAGCAATAACGGTCTGTTACTAACGAGTGTTTTTAAAGGGTGCATGATTTTTATTCTTAAACCGCTCAGCAATGGCACCTAATGTACAAAGCATGTATTTTAATCAGAGAAGGGGGCATGCTAATTAAGCAATACTTAATAATTGTTCATTATCATTTATGAATACTCACCTTTTACCACATTCAAGTCTACTCTGAGGAATACCTGGAAACTTAATGAAACCTTCAAATACAATTCCTATGGATAGAGTTAAAAAGTAAAAATAATGATTGTTTTGCATTGAAAAAAAAAAATTCAATGAACTGTCATACAATAGATTCCTTTAGGAGTGGCCTGTTCCCAGTTTTCCCCCTTTACCACCTGTTTCTCCTAAAGAACAAAGGCTGACAAGCTGAGGACCGTGTCAGGTTTCACTGACATCCCCGACCAGGCAGGGAGGGCTGGCTTACAAGCAAACTGCTTCCACTGTTTTAGAGACGTTGGGGGGAAGAAATGAATGACCTGTTTGTAACAGGCTCTCTCTCTGTCTTATTTGTATAGATAATTTGAATTGTGTTCAACGTTAGAGGCATTAAAAATCTACTAAGAAGCCCAAATGGTAGCCACTCCACTCTCCTGGTGGGTTTCAAAGTCAAGATGCAGGGCGTTAGGGGCAAAGGCGGGAGGGTATATTTAGTCTTCTTAAGATGGCTGACTCTCTCTCTTATTTTAAGTCCCTGGGTGCTCATGAAGGTCGTGGCTGTAAGATCCCGGGAGCGGGGAGGGATCTGGTGGGTTTTGACCTCCAGCCCCTTCACCAGAGCCCAGGAGGTCTGGAGGTCTGCTTCCCTTCCCCTCAGGTAGGTGCCCTCCACGAAAGGTCACCCTGACCCTAGAATATAGCTCAGCTTCATTTAGATCAGGATGAATGGTTGAGATGACCCCGCAACAATTTAACTTAGGGCATGCAAAGTTTACTCCCCAAATTAGGTGAAGATGACTCATGGTTCCCCACATTTAAGTCACAAGCATTATAAATTTTATTTATTTTTTAACATCTTTATCGGAGTATAATTGCTTTACAACGTTGTGTGAGTTGCTGCTATATAACAAAGTGAATCAGCTCTACGTATACATATATCCCCCTATCCCCTCCCTCTTGCCTCTCCCTCCTACCCTCCCTATCCAACCCCTCTGAGTGGTCACAAAGCACGGAGCTGATCTCCCCATGCTATGCAGCTGCTTCCCACTAGCTATCTATTTTACATTTGGTAGTGTATATATGTCCATGCCACTCTCTCACTTCGTCCCAGTAAATTTTATTTTAAAGCCCACCGAAGATTATAGGTCATTTTTGCTATTCTTCTTTGCTGTATTTTCCAAAATTTCTACAGTGAGTATATACTATTTTTGTCATATGAAATATTTTTTCAAACACCTTAGTCTTAAATCTACCACATGAGCATACTATTTTGCTGCAAATATTATTTAAGAAAGTAATAAGCTCTGTACATTTCTTAATGCCTTTGTAAGTTAGTGACATAAACTGTAGCTCATGTGCCCTAGAGAATATACATCTGCTGATCATATAATATAACTGAGGAAGACCCTATGGGGCCTCCCTGGACAGACCCCTCACCCCATATCCTCTGCCTGCCTCTTGTCTGTAGAAAACCTATAGTAATCTCAGGCCTCCCCTGAGTCACAAAAGCCTGGCTCAAGAATTAATGATTGAAAGGATGCGAACATGTAGTGACAAAAGTATCAGTTGGGCCAGGAGAACTGGTAACAATTTAAACAGTAAATCAGCCATGTGGCAGTCACAGAACCTTTAGTTCCTCCCTGAAGGACATAGATAACGGTATTTGATGCACATTCCTGGGCTGTTTTACAGATACTAAAGCCCCCACCAAATGGAAGAAGCTAACTGCATGATGATGGTGAGCACGTAGCCCCCAGACCAACTGGAGCCTGAGGATTGATGATGTTAACTCCTGTGACACCATCCTAATGATTGGTTCCCTCACCATCAACCAATCAGATAATTGTGCACAAGCTGATCACCCACCCTACAGCACTCCCCTCCCTCACTTTACCCTTGAAAACACTTTCCTGAAACCCATCAGGAAGTTCGGGTTTTTTGACCATCAGTTGCCCACACTCCTTGTTTGGTGCCTACAATAAACCCTGCACATTCCTTCACACCTGCACACCACAGCCCAGTGTCAGTAGATTGGCTTTACTGCACACAAGGCCAGAGGACCCAATATTGGTAACAACAGGGAAAAAATACTTCAATCTTGACACCCCCTCCAGCTGCCTGCCCTAGGGAGAAACAAATTTCCTACTTGAAATAATAGCTAACAATTTTGAGGTGTTTGCCAAGCCAGACCTGCTCTAAGAGCTTTGCATAAACCACTCCCTTAGGGGCTTCCCTGGTAGCGCAGTGGTTGAGAATTTGCCTACCAATGCAGGGGACACGGGTTCGAGCCCTGGTCTGGGAAGATCCCACATGCCGCGGAGCAACTAGGCCCGTTGAGCCACAACTACTGAGCCTGTGCGTCTGGAGCCTGTGCTCTGCAACAAGAGAGGCCACGATAGTGAGAGGCCCGTGCACCGCGATGAAGAGTGGCCCCCGCTTGCCGCACTAGAGAAAGCCCTCGCACAGAAACGAAGACCCAACACAGCCAAAAACAAATAAATAAATTTAAAAAAAAAAACCCACTCCCTTAAACCACACAACAGCCCTAAAACCGGGTTCTATTACTAACCATCCTCACCAGTGAGGACTTAGAATGGGAGATGAGGGAATTCCCTGGCAGTCCAGTGGTTAAGATTCAGCACTTTCAAAAAAAACAAAAAAAAGATTCAGCACTTTCACTGCCGAGGGCCCGGGTTCGATCCCTGGTCAGGGAACTAAGATCCCACAAGCCTCGGGGTACGGCAAAAAAAAAAAAAGCTTGGGAGATGATAGGAAAGGTAACGGTGTATCCAGCATTTGAACCCAACCCCGTTTATGTCCACACCACACCAGAAAAACTCCTGATTTCCTACCCTCAAATTCCTAGTGCTCCTTTATTTCACTATGAATTACTTTTAGAAGCTTATCCTTTTAATAATGACCATGAAAATGTACAAATCAGAAATTTGAAAACTCCAGCTGACAGATCTTTTGTTACAGTGACATCAGTGAGCTTCAAGATAATTAATAGGAATACAAAACATTCCAAATGAGTCTTGAAAGAAAGCTCAATGAATCTCCGACTTTGAAAATTCAATTCAGAAATAAGTTGTCTAATCGAATGAAGATGCAAGAGGCTAATTATTTCAGATCTCTAATCCTTGATGTTAAAGTCAAATAAAAATACTTTTAGATCTGACCTAATTTTTAACAGAATTTACTCTTTTTTTTTTTAAACTTTATTGAGGTACAGTTCACAAATAAATTGTAAGATATTTAAAGTGTACATTGTGATGATTTGATATGTGTATACATTGTGAAAGGACGATTTGACATAATTTTAGTGATAAAAGTATGAGGTATTGGCTCCAAACTTTGCAGAGATCCTCAAGGGATCTTATAATAAATGATACCAGATGCTATGTTTTGTTTATTTATATAATTTTACAGGTAAAATAAAATGCGAAATAAAGGCTGATTTTTATTCTTTTTTAATTTTTATTACTTATTTATATTTTTTATTCTCCTTATTTATATTATTTATTTATTTTTTTATTATTATAACAGTGGTGACCACCATAGTAGCAGTAGTGGGTAGAATATTGTCCCCCCAAAATTCATGTTCCCTCCCAAACCTCAGAATGTGATCTTATTTGGAAACAGGGTCTTTGCAGATGAAATCGGTTAAGGATCTTGAGATGAAATCATCCTGGATTTCAGGTGGGCCCTAAATCCAATAACTGATATCCTTATAAGAAGAGGAGAAAACACACAGAGAGACACAGAGAGAAACACTATGTGAAGACAGAGGCAGAGATTGGAGTGATGTGGCCAGAAGCCAAGGAACACCAGGAGCCACCAGGAGATGGAAGAGACAGGAAGCATCCTCCCCGGGAGACTTCAGAGGGAACACGGCCATGCTGACACCTTGATTTTGGACTTCGGTCTCCAGACCCATGAGAGAATAAATTTCTGCTGTCTTAAGCCATCAGTTCTGTGGTAATTTGTTAACAGCAGCCTTAGGAAACTCATACAGAGCAATAAAGGCCTATGTTAATATGTAGCGTGATGGAGGTGACCACCATAATTACTAAAAGGCAGTTCTTCAGCTTCGTACAGTAAGGGCCTCTCCGCCTTCCATAACACACAGACAGGAAAGAAGCACCTCTTTCCAAGGCAGAAACAAAGGCTATAGACTGGAAAGAGCTAGCAAAAAAGAGAGGGAGAGACAGTTCAGATGGGAAAGGACGTTCTGAGGAGCCTCCATCTTTCAGGTTCCTCCAGTCCTGAGGACCAGGGTTGGGATGTTCCCTTAATAATTAACAGCCACTTTTGGACTTCCCTGGTGGCGCAGTGGTTAAGAATCCGCCTGCCGATACAGGGGACACAGGTTCGAGCCCTGGTCCGGGAAGATCCCACATGCTGCGGAGCAACTAAGCCCATGTGCCACACTACTGAGCCCCCACACTACAACTACTGAAGCCCGCGCACCTAGAGCCCATGCTCCGCAACAAGAGAAGCCACCACTATGAGAAGCCCACACACTGCAACGAAGAGTAGCCCCCGCTTGCTGCAACTAGAGAAAGCCCACGTGCAACGAAGACCCAACACAGCCAAAAATAAATAATAAATACATAAACTTATTAAAAATAATCATAATAATAAACAGCCACTTTTGTTACTGTCTTGGGAGCACCAGCAGCAATGAACCAGCCATCTTTCCATGAATGACAAGTCTAGGGCAACACTTGTCTAATTTATGTCCACTTGGAGATGGTGCCCAGCTCACCCACAACAAAAACCACCACCTTATATGAATAACTCACCACCCAAGGTTGTAGAAACACATAACGCACCAAAATTAAGAGTGGGCACTCTAACAGGATAGGGAGGAGCAGGTGGTGATGGGACAGGAAAGCCTTGCCCCGCACCAACCCCTAAAAAGCTAGAATTAAATGGGGTCGGCTTGAATCCTACTCCTGGGCATACACCCAGACAAAACTATAATTGGAAAAGATATATGCACCTCTATGTTCACAGCAGCACTGTTTACAATAGCCAAGACATGGAAGCAACCTAAGTGTCCATTGACAGATGAATGGATAAAGATGTGGTACACATACAAAATGGAATATTACTCAGCCATAAAAAAGAATGAAATAATGCCATTTGCAGCAACATGGATGGACTTAGAGATTACCATACTAAGTGAAGTAAGTCAGAAAGAGAAAGACCAATACCATATGCTATCACTTATATGTGGAATCTAAAATAAGATACAAATCAACATACCTAGGAAACAAAAACAGACTCACAGATCTAGAGAACAGACTTGTGGTTGCCAAGTGGGAGGGGGGTAGGGGAAGGAAGGAATGGGAGTTTGGGATTAGCAGATGCAAACTATTATATATAGAATGGATAAACAACAAGGTCTTACTGTATAGCACAGGGTACTATGTTCAATATCCTTTGATAAGTCATAATGGAAAAGAATATGAAGAGGAATATATATATGTGTGTGTGTGTATATATATATATATATATATATATATAACTGAGTCATTTTGCTGTACAGAAGAAATTAACACAACATTGTAAATCAACTATACTTCAATAAAATTAAAAAAAGAAAAAACAGGGTCTGCTCGGAGATGCCCACTGCCCCCTATTACATAAAAACAAAATGAAAAAACCATAAAGGGAAACGTGATAAATTTGAGCTACACAAATACAAGATACACTATAAACAAAATTTAAAGGTAATTGACAAACTGAAGGAAATATCTGCAACATATACCATAGTCTGGGTTTTATAGAATGTCAAAAGTTCTAACAAATCAATTTTTACAAAGATGAACATCAACTGAAAAAGTGGGCAAAAGGCAAATCACAAAGTAAGTACAAATGGTCACTGAAAGTACAACAAAAATGCCTATCCTTCCTAGTAATCAAAGTTGTGAAAAAATCAAAGTAAGGTGTCACTTTTTGACAATAACATGGGCATACTTTTTTTAATTTTTAAAATTTATTTATTTTATTTATTTATTTTTGGCTGCATTGGGTCTTCATTGCTGCACACGGGCTTTCTCTAGTTGTGGCGAGCAGGGGCTACTCTTTGTTGCAGTGCGTGGACTTCTCATTGCGGTGGCTTCTCTTGTTGTGGAGCATGGGCTCTAGGTGTGTGGGCTTCAGTAGCTGTGGCACATGGGCTCAGTAGTTGTGGCGCATGGGCTTAGTTGCTCTGCGACATGTGGGATCTTCCCCGACCTGGGCTTAAACCCGTGTCCCCTGAATTGGCAGGCAGATTCTTAACCACTGCGCCACCAGTGAAGCCGCTACATGGACATACATTTTTAAAAGATATAAGATTATCCGCAAATGTGGATTAAGGATTGGAGACATTTGCCTGGAAGGCAAACTTTCGTATACCTTCAGAAAGCCTCAAAGTGGGCCTATCCTTTGATCCTTCAACTTCACATGTAGGAATTTATCCTAAGAAAACAGTCGGGATGACCCCTAGGATTCATCTACAAGGACATTCAACAGGGCGTTGATACAATGGGAGGGTGAGGAGGAGGAGGGAAGAGGAAAAAAGAAATAATGTGAATGTTCGTTAAGTATGCCTACGCATCACTGAAAACTCCTATGCAATCACTAAAAATCACCTAGAATTTTTATAGGTGATTTTTACTTTTTCTTGGTACTTTCCTGTACATGGTAACTTCTCTACACCAAACATGCATTGCTTTGTGATCAGATTTTCTTCCACCAAGAAATCCATCTTTATAAAGGTTAACAGAAGCGCTCTGCTCTTAGTCCACGGCCCTCCCAGGCTGGGAACCGGACATGTGCATCGGACTCAGATTCAAAACACCCGGTGCGCGGGCGAGAGCGACCGGGCGCGGGAAGGTACTGCGGGGTCAGCTCGCTCGGCCCGGGTGCGGCCAGTGCACAGGCGGGATCACGGGCGCCGAGGAGGGGCGACTGGAGGCTTGTTTGCGAAAGTCTATGCAGCCAGCTGAGTTCACCCTCACGGAAGAGTCAGGTGAGGAAGGCCTTACAACCCGACCCTGCACACCTAGCCCGGGCCAGCAACGCAGTCCCAGGTGCGCATGCGCGCAGGCCTCGCGGCCCGGCCTCTGGTTCCTCCCCTCCTGGCCGGCCAGTCCCAGAAAGCCCCGCGCGCCGGTTTCCAGGGCGACGCGTCAGAGCCAGGAGGCCGCGGGGTTGGCGCTGCAGCGGCAGCCGCGCGGAGCAGGTAACAGATCCGCTGCCGCCGCGCCCCGCAGCCGGAGGTCTCTGCCCTGCCCCAGCCGAACCTCCTGCTGAACTTTCCGAGCCTTCCGGTGTCGCCCGGTCCCTCAGTCCTGGCCCCTGCCCAGCTCGGGCCTCGCTGCCTGGCTGTGGAGTTGGTAACGTAGGCGGGCCGTCAGGCCGCTTCCTCCTGCAAAGCGCGGCCTGGTGAAGAGCGGCCCTCGGCGTCCTTCTTCCCAGTTCAGACACTGTGACTGCGCCCACGCAACACACTCACAAGCCCACGCTGGCCCGGGGACCCGCGGACCTGCCCGCACGCGGACTGGCCGCTGGAGGCATTCGGGCAAGGGGCGGCCCCGAGCTGGCCCGGGTATGGCCCGGGGGCGGGGCCCGGCCCCAGTCACATCACCCCGCCTTCCAGCCCCGCCTTCCGGCCCCGCCGCCTTCCAGCCCCGTCACGCTGGGGCCGATTTCACCCCTTCACCAACTTGCAGGCTTTCGCCGACATTTTTCTTTTATCTCTGAATCTGATACCTTAAATTTTGCATCTGCCTGCTTGCTTTGTTTTTTCCTTCTAACCTTAGCGCAGACATTTCCCTAATCCCCATCCCTGGGAAATCTGAATCCTTTGCAGTGTCTTCTGTGTTTTTGTCCCTCACTTGCTCAACTCAGCCTTGGAGCCCTCTGTCCACAATTTCCCGGTGGTGCTTTAACATTTCCTTGCCACACGTGTGCCAGCGGGTAAGTTTTCAGGCCAGTTTTTCACTGCCACACATGACCTTGACCTTTTTTTTTTTTTTAATCTACCCTCACTTCCTAGGTGAATTCATCCAGTCTCATAGGCTCAAAACCCATCTAAACGCGAATGAACCCCACATGTGTATCTCCAGTCCTGACCCTCCTCTGAACTTCAGACGCATGTCTGCCTGCCCATATCTCTGCTTAGATGTCTAAGGCATCTCCAGCACAGCAAGTCCAGAACATTCCCGCAAACCTGCTCCTGCCGTGCTTTTACCCACCCCAGTTACTGGAAGCCATTCTCCCAAGTTGTCTGGGCATTAGTGTCCTCCTTGACTCCTGTTTTTCTCCCTCCCCACATTCAGTCTGTCAACACATCCTTCAGAATGTATCCAACGCCCACTGTCAGCACCCTGGTCCAGGCCTGGATTATTTCAGTAGCCTCCTAATTGGTCTCCCTGCCTTGAGTATAGACAGCCTTATGCTGTTTTCTTTTTCTGTGTTATTTCATGTAAGTTTTTTTTTGAAGGATATGAATTTTATAGTTTCCATAGATAAAAGTACAAAATTTTTAGTATGCATTTTTGCGACTTTTAAACAAAGTAGACGAAGCTACGCAAGCACCTTACGATTAAGCTAAAAATTGAAAGATGCCCTTTAGCTTTCTGAGGTATATGAAAGTGTCTCTGGATAGAACTATGGCAAGAACTTTAAAACTGACTTTACGGAAGAATGAAAGAATTCTTCCAAGTGAGAAAAGAAGTCACATAGGAATTTACGCTCTGTCTGTTCTGTATTCTTTCTTTTTTGGTTTTTTAGAGAAGCACCAAAAGAGGCAAATTGAAATGAAGACAAGTGAGCATTCCTACGCTGATCACTTTGATAGTAAGTACCTGGGCGCTGATACTCCAGTCAGACACAGAGTGAGGCAGTGATTGATATGACAAGTCCCTGCCCTCAGGGAGCTAATGGCCCCAGACACCTGTCCCCTTGCCAGTTGCAAACCTCCAGCCTCCGTTGTCTCTTTTTCCATCTAGTGAAACCCTGACACACCAAAGTATAACAGTAGGGCAGCTGCAACTTGCAGAGGATCTATAGGATGTTCCTCTCTCCAGCCTCCCCTTGTGCTGTCACTTCGCAGAGGCTCTTAAAGCCACCTGAGGGGAATCTCCTCCGTCTTCAGCTGCCACAACTGCAACCCCCCTGTGCTTTGGATCTCACCCCCTCCCACTTGCTGTCACTCTCGGCTGTCCATTCTCTTACCTGTGTCATCACCTCTTCCATCTTGACTGGCACTTTCCCTCGGCTTTTAAACATGCTCAAGACCTCCCATCACAAAAGAAACAGAAACGAACTCCCTTGACCTCAGTTCCCTTTCATTTTCCAGTTATTGCTCAATTTCTCATCCCCTTTGACAGGCAAACTTTGGTAAAGAATTGCCGTATTCAGTGTATCCATTCCCTGCCTCTCATTCCTCGACCTGCTCCGGTCTGCCCTCCACTCTCATCTCTGCACCAAAACCACTAATCAGACAGACGTTCCCGGCCATGTCTTGTTCAGTCTCTCAGCAGCACATAAGTTTGACGCTGCTTCTCCCCTCCCAATCGCGAAGCACTGTCTTCCCTGGGCTTCTGCACCCTCAGCCACGCCCAGCCCTCTGCTCCTCCGGCTCCCATAGGTCCAGCTACTGGGCGGCAGTGCCTCTTGTTACCTCTCAGACCCCCGCAACTCAACACGCACGAGACCTGGCAGTCTCCCACCACCCACCCACTGGGACCCCTTCCACCGGAAACCAGGATTCCTCCTTGACCTTTTCCCTCACCCTAGCATCCAGTGGGTCACCAAGCCCTGGTGACATTGTCCCCTGTGCATCTTTCACATCGTCACGGGCACCTTGATCCAAGCTCCCGCCTTCCTTCGTCCCGCCTCCTGCATCCGCTGCTCTCTGACTCTGCCCTCTTCTGTTCTCCCCCGCCTGCAGCCAGAGTCACCTCTTCGGAAGGCAGCGCAGATCATCCCTTCCCCAGCCTCTCTCTCTCTTTTGCTTACTGCTAGCTGGCTGTTCCTCTTGGATGAAAGATCCAGACCATAAACATGCCTTCCAGTGACCCTGCAGCTGTTCACCCCACTGACCTCTGGAGCCCCATCTGGAACCGCTGGCCCTTGTCACGGGGCCCAGCCGCAGGGGCCTCCTCTACTCGCCAGCCCTGGCACTGCCTCCTCTCTCTGCGCTGTTCTTCCTTCCCACCCTCCATTCCTCTTTGCCCAGCCAATTCCCGCTGACCCTGCATATCTCAACTTAGAATGCACCGCTCTAGGGAAACTCCCAGGTCACTGTCTAGATCAGGCTTCTTTGCCATATATCCTCACAGAGTTGTAGCTCTTTCCTTTAAAACACTTAGAACAGTCACTGTTGTGATTATTTTATTACCGACGTATTAGCTTCACGAAAACAGACACGTTTCTGTGTTCATTATACCCTCCACACCTCACACGGTTGTAGCTCTTTCCTTTAAAACACTTAGAACAGTCACTGTTGTGATTATTTTATTACCGACATATTAGCTTCACGAAAACAGACACGTTTCTGTGTTCATTATACCCTCCACACCTCACACAGCTCCTGGCATGTGGTAAGCACTCAAATGTGTGTTGAAAGAATGAATGAAATGGACATTCGAATGTGTAACATCAAATGTGGGATATTTTCGTAGAATTTTATTAAAATAGACAGAGTGAAAATTCTAGTAAAAAAGAATCAGGTCAACACTGTAAATTAAAAAGAAATGTGGCAGTGGCCAGGAGGGGGAGCTAAAAGTTTACGTGTCTGTGAATGTAGCCCTAGACCTTGGACTCTTCCTGTAGCCCATGCAGTAGCTGCATTTGCCGCCACCTGGTGGGAGTAGAGAGGCATAGCTTCTAACCCTGAAGGTTCTGCCTTGGGAAGCTGAGTCTGGTGATGAACTTGAGCTCTTTGTCAAAAATCAATTAAATATATAAAATTGGTAAATAACCAAAACCTACATAACTTGTCTATAACCATCCAAACCTTGAATGGCACAATTCCATGTTGTCCAGTAAAGCCTGAGATTTCTGATGTATATAGGTATATTTAATTGATGGACTTTCGTGCCGGACTAAACCTTAAACGTCATTGAAAACAGCAAATTTCGTACATTAAACCATTGAGGCCAGGCAGCTAGCTAGTACTGGCAGAGCTGGAATTATAACTCAGACGTCTTGCCACACAAGCCTTTTTCCTTCTGCAGCATACTTCCTCTCTTCTTAATTCCAGTGTTCATTCTTTTTTTTTTTTCGGCTGCATTGGGTCTTCGTTGCTGCGCGTGGGCTTTCCCTAGTTGTGGCGAGCGGGGGCTACTCTTTGTTGCGGTGCGTGGGCTTCTCATTGCGGTGGCTTCTCTTGTTGCGGAGCATGGGCTCTAGGCACGCGGGCTTCAGTACTTATGGCACATGGGCTTCAGTAGTTGTGGCTCATGGGCTCTAGAGCACGGGCTCAGTAGTTATGGCGCACGGGCTTAGCTGCTCCACAGTACGTGGGATCTTCCCAGACCAGGGATCGAACCCGTGTCCCCTGCATTGGCAGGCAGATTCTTAACCACTGCACCACCAGGGACGTCCCCTAGTGTTCATTCTTAAGCTTCCTTTCTTCAATATTAGAGCAACCACATTTCTGAAGCCAAAAATTGGGACACATCATCTTAAAAGTGGACACAATGTTAGAAATCGTGTTCTTGAAAGCCTTGAGGTATGTGATCATCTTGCCTATTTTTGTAACTATTCTTATAAGCTAAGGGAAGAGCTTTTCTGGTCATTTAACATTCTGCTGAACTTTAAGTCAAAGAGTTCAGGCCTTTTGTTCTGCAGGAAGACCCTCAACCTGGGTCTGGTCGGTGTCTCCCCCTGACCTGACTCAGGCCTGATCCTGGCAGGGAGACCACAGGAATGACCCTGTGCTCTTCTCAGTTTCCGGGAGGCACATGAGGTCCACCTGTCCCACTGGTGGTGCAGGCCTTGCTGACCTGGTGATGGTCAAGGTGTCTGCCAGGTTTCTCCACAAAGCCACCCTCTTTCCCTTTGTATTTGATTAGTGTCATGCCAGATCCTGTTCCTTATCAGACTTACGTTCACTGGCCTTTAGCATCCACTGACAAGTCCTGCCTGTTTCCACTACCTCTCTGATAGCTATCAAACAGTCATCGTCCCCTTCAGCCATTCCTTGTACATTTATTAGCTGTCATTCTACCATAAGGAAGAGCTTTCTCTTCCTTTCTCTATTTATTTATTCATTTGTATTAGTATGGACTCATGGATTCCTATCTTATTTAATAGGTTGTCATCTTATTTCATCCTTATGTATTTTGATGCTCAAATTGTCCTAGATTTGATCAGTGAAAACTTCAAGTTGGCTTCTGTGTCCTTTTTCACATACCAGCCTTACCTTGTACTTTGCCTGCCCCAAGCCTGGAATCATCCATTTCTCTGAGGAACCCTGATTCCCTTTAGCAGAGGATGGTATTTAGTGGAGAATGATACTCAGTGTGCTCATGGTTACCGGGGTGTCATTGCTTCTAGGCCTTCAGCAGAGTTAGGAAACTTACACACACACACACACACACACACGCATGCACGCGCATATATGCACATAGATTGGTAACTAGCTATCCTCGTGTATATATATATATAAAATATATATAAAATATGTGTGTGTGTGTATATATATATATATATATATATATATATATATATATATATAAGCCCAATATTCCCTATTCTAATCGAACACCTCAGAGTTATTTCTAGACGTCCCCCTTTCTATGTAAGTAAAACCTTTCAGGCAGAAATAAACTTGTCTTCTATGATTCTAAATACATTTATTTATTTCCTCAATTATCTTGTTTGCTCTGTGTAATTAATTTCCTGATTGTGCTGCTACCTGTCACCTTTTGTCACCCATCCCCCCACATTTCTCCTCCCCACCCAGCCCTCTCAGCCTCCGGGCATGCCTCCACCGATGCCCCTGCGCAAGGGCCAGCCTTCTTGCTTTTTAAAATCCCCATCCTGAGTGCTTGATGAGAGAGTTTGCTCATTTCTGCAGCTAGTTTTTACAAAACAATCCCACCAGCTCCCCGCAGTTGGTGATCTTTTTCCTAGGTGTAGTCCAGACAAGGTATAGCAAGACGGTGTTGAGAGCGTTAAGTTATTTCCCCAAAGCACGTGAAGTCATCCTCTTCATTGACTTCTTGAAGTTTAAAATAGTATGTTTCATTTACATTTTAATAGCCTGCTTTTAGTCTCATTTTGATTTATGATGTTTTTCAAGATAACTTCTATTAGTCTCCTGTTGCTGCTCTAACAAACACCACAAACTCTGGCTTAAAACAACACAGATTTATTCTCATATAGTTCTGGAGGTCAGAAGTCTGAAGTGAGTCTCATAAGGCTAAAAATTAAGATATCAGCAGGGTTGGTCCCTTCCAGGGACTCCAGGGGAGAATCCATTCCCTTGCCTCTTAACAGCTTCTAGAAAAGCCAGTATTTGGCCTGTGACTCCCTTCCTCCATCCTCAAAGCCAGCAGGAAAACATCTGTCTCTGACTCTTCCTCCCTCATCACATTGCTATCTTCTGACTGACTCCCCCTGTGTATCTCTTATAAATGTTTTTGTAATTGTATCAGGCCCACATGGATAAACCAGGATAATTCAGGATAATCTCCCCACCTCAATCAATATCCTTCAAGTGGTCATCGGCAAAGTTCCTTTTGCTCTATGCAGTTATCACATTCTGTTCACAGGTCCTGGGGATTCACAGTTTCTAGGGATTAAGATGTGGACATCCTTCGGGGCAGGGGGCAGTATTCAGCCTAACACAGTACCAAATATAAGTCTTAAATCTTAAAACTACGATTTTAGGGCTTCCCTGGTGGCACAGTGGTTGAGAATCTGCCTGCCAATGCAGGGGACACGGGTTCGAGCCTTTGTCTGGGAAGATCCCACATGCCACAGAGCGACTAGGCCCATGAGCCACAGTTGCTGAGCCTACACGTCTGGAGCCTGTGCTCCACAACAAGAGAGGCCGCGATAGTGAGAGGCCCGTGCACCGCGATGAAGAGTGGCCCCCACCTGCCGCAACTAGAGAAAGCCCTTGCACAGAAACGAAGACCCAACACAGCCAAAAATAAATAAATAAATAAATAAATAAATAAATAAAAACTAGGATTTTAACCCCTTTCTTTATGGCAGGTGATGAGCAACATGTAGACAATGATTAGGAACATGACTTGGAGATCTTTGCATATCCACACATACAGAGATATATTTCAGTCTTTTATTTTTTAAACAACTATGCAGTATCAGCATTACTATTAATCATAGGTACAATAACAATGTTTCGACAGAAAGACAGACAAGATGAAAAGGCAGAGGGCTACATACCAGATGAACAAGATAAAACCCCAGAAAAACAACTAAATGAAGTGGAGATAGGCAACCTTCCAGAAAAAGAATTCAGAATAATGATAGTGAAGATGATCCAGGACCTTGGAATAAGAATGGAGGCAAAGGTCGAGAAGATGCAAGAAATGTTTAACAAAGACCTAGAAGAATTAAAGAACAAACAAACAGAGATGAACAATACAATAACTGAAATGAAAACTACACTAGAAGGAATCAATAGCAGAATAACTGAGGCAGAAGAACGGATAAGTGACCTGGAAAACAGAATGGTGGAATTCACTGCTGCAGAACAGACTAAAGAAAAAAGAATGAAAAGAAATGAGGACAGCCTAAGAGACCTCTGGGACAACATTAAACGCAACAACATTCGCATTATAGGGGTCCCAGAAGGAGAAGAGAGAGCGAAAGGACCAGAGAAAATATTTGAAGAGATTATAATCAAAAACTTCCCTAACATGGGAAAGGAAATAGCCACCCAAGTCCAGGAAGCACAGCGGGTCCCATACAGGATAAACCCAAGGAGAAACACTCCGAGACACATAGTAATCAAATTGGCAAAAATTAAAGACAAAGAAAATTATTGAAAGCAGCAAGGGAAAAACGACAAATAACATACAAGGGAACTCCCATAAGGTTAACAGCTGATTTCTCAGCAGAAACTCTACAAGCCAGAAGGGAGTGGCATGATATACTTAAAGTGATGAAAGAGAAGAACCTACAACCAAGATTACTCTACCCAGCAAGGATCTCATTCAGATTTGATGGAGAAATCAAAAGCTTTACAGACAAGCAAAAGCTAAGAGAATTCAGCACCACCAAACCAGCTCTACAACAAATGCTAAAGGAACTTCTCTAAGTGGGAAACAAGAGAAGAAAAGGACCTACAAAAACAAACCCAAAACAATTAAGAAAATGGTCATAGGAACATACATATCGATAATTACCTTAAACGTGAATGGATTAAACGCTCCAACCAAAAGACACAGGCTTGCTGAATGGATACAAAGACAACACCCATATATATGCTGTCTACAAGAGACCCACTTCAGACCTAGGGACACATACACACTGAAAGTGAGGGGATGGAAAAAGATATTCCATGCAAATGGAAATCAAAAGAAAGCTGGAGTAGCTATACTCATATCAAATAAAATAGACTTTAAAATAAAGAATGTTACAAGAGACAAGGAAGGACACTACATAATGATCAAGGGATCAATCCAAGAAGAAGATATAACAATTATAAATATATATGCACCCAACATAGGAGCACCTCAATACATAAGGCAACTGCTAACAGCTATAAAAGAGGAAATCGACAGTAACACAATAATAGTGGGGGACTTTAACACCTCACTTACACCAATGGACAGATCATCCAAAATGAAAATAAATAAGGAAACAGAAACTTTAAATGACACAATAGACCAGATAGATTTAATTGATATTTATAGGACATTCCATCCAAAAACAGCAGATTACACTTTCTTCTCAAGTGCACACGGAACATTCTCCAGGATAGATCACATCTTGGGTCACAAACCAAGCCTCAGTAAATTTAAGAAAATCAAAATCATATCAAGCATCTTTTCTGACCACAACGCTATGAGATTAGAAATCAATTACAGGGGAAAAAAAGTAAAAAACACAAACACATGGAGGCTAAACAATACGTTACTAAATAACCAAGAGATCACTGAAGAAATCAAAGAGGAAATCAAAAAATACCTAGAGACAAATGACAATGAACACACGACGATCCAAAACCTATGGGATGCAGCAAAAGGAGTTCTAAGAGGGAAGTTTATAGCTATACAAGCCTACCTAAAGAAACAAGAAAAATCTCAAGTAAACAATCTAACCTTACACCTAAAGGAACTAGAGAAAAAAGAACAAACAAAACCCAAAGTTATCAGAAGGAAAGAAATCGTAAAGATCAGAGTGGAAATAAATGAAATAGAAACAAAGAAAACAATAGCGAAGATCAATAAAACTAAAAGCTGGTTCTTTGAGAAGATAAACAAAATTGATAAGCCATTAGCCAGACTCATCAAGAAAAAGTGGGAGAGGACTCAAATCAATAAAATTAGAGATGAAAAAGGTGAAGTTACAATAGACACCGCAGAAATACAAAACATCCTAAGGGACTACTACAAGCAACTCTATGCCAATAAAATGGACAACCTGGAAGAAATGGACAAATTCTTAGAAAGGTATAACCTTCCAAGACTGAACCAGGAAGAAACAGAAAATATGAACAGACCAATCACAAGTAATGAAATTGAAACTGTGATTAAAAATCTTCCAACAAACAAAAGTCCAGCACCACATGGCTTCACAGGTGAATTCTATCAAACATTTAGAAAAGAGCTAACAACCATCCTTCTCAAACTCTTCCAAAAAATTGCAGAGGAAGGAACACTCCCAAAGTCATTCTATGAGGCCACCATCACCCTGGTACCAAAACCAGACAAAGATACTACAAAAAAAGAAAATTACAGACCAATATCACTGATGAATATAGATGCAAAAATCCTCAACAAAATACTGGCAAACAGAATCCAACAACACATTAAAAGGATCATACACCACGATCAAGTGGGATTTATCCCAGGGATGCAAGGATTCTTCAATATACGCAAATCAATCAATGTGATACACCATATTAACAAATTGAAGAATAAAAACCATATGATCATCTCAATAGATGCAGAAAAAGCTTTTGACAAAATTCAACACCCATTTATGATAAAAACTCTCCAGAAAGTGGGCATAGAGGGAACTTTCCTCAACATAACAAAGGCCATATACGACAAACCCACAGCAAACATCATTCTCAATGGTGAAAAACTGGAAGGATTTCTTCTAAGATCAGGAACGAGACAAGGATGTCCACTCTCACCACTATTATTCAACATAGTTTTGGAAGTTCTAGCCATGGCAATCAGAGAAGAAAAAGAAATAAAAGGAATACAAATTGGAAAAGAAGAAGTAAAACTGTCACTGTTTGCAGATGACATGATACTATACATAGAGAATCCTAAAAATGCCACCAGAAAACTACTAGAGCTAATCAATGAATTTGGTAAAGTTGCAGGATACAAAATTAATGCACAGAAATCTCTTGCATTCCTATACACCAATGATGAAAAATCTGAAAGAGAAATTATGGAAACACTCCCATTTACCATTGCAACAAAAAGAATTAAATATCTAGGAATAAACCTACCTAGGGAGACAAAAGACCTGTATGCAGAAAACTATAAGACACTGATGAACGAAATTAAAGATGATACCAACACGTGGAGAGATATACCATGTTCTTGGATTGGAAGAATCAATATTGTGAAAATGACTATACTACCCAAAGCAATCTACAGATTCAATGCAATCCCTATCAAATTACCAATGGCATTTTTTATGGAACTAGAACAAATCATCTTAAAATTTGTATGGAGACACAAAAGACCCCGAATAGCCAAAGCAGTCTTGAGGGAAAAAAACGGAGCTGGAGGAATCAGACTCCCTGACTTCAGACTGTACTACAAAGCTACAGTAATCAAGACAATATGGTACTGGCACAAAAACAGAAACATAGATCAGTGGAACAGGATAGAAAGCCCAGAGATGAACCCATGCACCTATGGTCAACTAATCTATGACAAAGGAGGCAAAGATATACAATGGAGAAAAGACAGTCTCTTCAATAAGTGGTGCTGGGAAAACTGGACAGCTACATGTGAAAGAATGAAATTAGAACACTCCCTAACACCATACACAAAAATAAACTCAAAATGTATTCGAGACCTAAATGTAAGACCGGACACTATAAAAGTCTTAGAGGAAAACATAGGTAGAACATTCTTTGACATCAATCACAGCAAGATCATTTTTGATCCACCTCCTATAGTAATGGAAATAAAAACAAAAATAAACAAATGGGACCTAATGACACTTCAAAGCTTTTGCACAGCAAAGGAAACCATAAACAAGACGAAAAGACAACCCTCAGAACGGGAGAAAATATTTGCAAACGAATCAACAGACAAAGAATTAATCTCCAAAATATATAAACAGCTCATTCAGCTCAATATTAAAGAAACAAACAACCCAATCCAAAAATGGGCAGAAGACCTAAATAGACATTTCTCCAAAGAAGACATACAGATGGCCAAGAAGCACATGAAAAGATGCTCAACATCACTAATTATTAGAGAAATGCAAATCAAAACTACAATGAGGTATCACCTCACACCAGTTAGAATGGACATCATCAGAAAATCTACAAACAACAAATGCTGGAGAGGGTGTGGAGAAAAGGGAACCCTCTTGCACTGTTGGTGGGAATGTAAATTGATACAGCCACTATGGAGAACAGTATGGAGGTTCCTTAAAAAACTAAAAATAGGGGCTTCCCTGGTGGCGCAGTGGTTGAGAATCTGCCTGCCAGTGCAGGCGACACAGGTTTGAGCCCTGGTCTGGGAAGATCCCACATGCCGCGGAGCAACTAGGCCCGTGAGCCACAATTACTGAGCCTGCGCATCTGGAGCCTGTGCTCCGCAACAAGAGAGGCCGCGATAGTGAGAGGCCCGCGCACCATGATGAAGAGTGGCCCCCACTTGCCGCAACTAGAGAAGGCCCTCACACAGAAACGAAGACCTAACACAGCCATAAATAAATAAATAATTAATTTAAAAAAAAAAAACTAAAAATAGATTTACCATATGATCCAGCAATCCCACTACTGGGCGTATACCCAGAGAAAACCATAATTCAAAAAGACACATGCACCCCAATGTTCATTGCAGCACTATTTACAATAGCCAGGTCATGGAAGCAACCTAAATACCCATTGACAGACGAATGGTTAAAGAAGATGTGGTACATATATACAATGGAATATTACTCAGCCATAAAAAGGAACGAAATTGAGTCATTTGCTGAGACGTGGATAGATCTAGAGACTGTCATACAGATTGAAGTAAGTCAGAAAGAGAAAAACAAATATTGTATATTAACGCATGTATGTGGAACCTAGAAAAATGGTACAGATGAGCCAGTTTGCAGGGCAGAAGTTGAGACACAGATGTAGAGAACAGACATATGGACACCAAGGGGGGAAAACTGCGGTGGGGTGGGGATGGTGGTGTGCTGAATTGGGCGATTGGGATTGACATGTATACACTGATGTGTATAAAATTGATGACTAACAAGAACCTGCAGTATAAAAAAAACCAAACAAACAAAACAACTAATACTAAACTTTCATTGGGTTATTTGTATGGAAATATGTTAATATAAATGTTTCAGACATTACATGAAATTTCTAAAAATCTTATATGTTCTGGTATAATGTTATAAGTCATAATTCTAGTTATTACTTTAAAATGTATATCTCAGAAAAAAAAAAGATTAACTATGAGTTGAACCTGGATGATGGATACAGAAGAGTTCATTATACTGCTATTTTTGTTTATATTTTATTGTTTTTATTGTTTTCTATAATAAAATGTTTTTAAAAATTAAAAAAAAACTTAAAAAAAATGTTTCATCCAATTTTTTAATTTTTGCCATTCTGATGAGTGAAACTGGAATCTAATTCTTTTAATTGGCATTTCATTAATTAAGAGCAAGTTTGAAAAACATTTTATATATATTTTTGGTTGTCTATGTTACTGTAATGTGCTTGTTCTGTAATGTGTTCATACCCTTTGCCCATTTTACTTATGGAGTATCATAAGAGTTCTTTGTAAGTTAAGGAATTAGCTCTTTGTCATATGTGTTGAAAGTAGTTTTCTCAGTTTCTGAAGTGCCTTTTAACTTTATAATTTTTTTTGTTACAGAGAAGTTTTAAATTTTTATATATGCATCCAAAATAGGAACACTTAAATACATAACAGATATAAAGGGAGAAATTGACAGCAACAAAATAATAATAGGGGACTTTAACACTCCACTTACATTGATGGACAGATCATCCAGAAAGAAAATCAATAAGGAAATTCTGGCTTTAAATTTAAATTTAAAGCAGAATACACATTCTTTTCACATGCACATGGGACATTCTTCAGGACAGATTACATACTAGGCTACAAAACAAGTCTCAGTAAATTTAAGAATATTGAAATATATCAAGCATCTTTTCTGACTGCAATGCTATGAGACTAGAAATCAACTGCAAGGAAAAATAAAAGACGGCAAAAAAACAAACACATGGAGGCTAAATAATATGCTACTAAACAACGAATGGATCACTGAAGAAATCAAATCAGATATTAAAAAAATACCTGGAGACAAATGAAAGCAAGAATACAAGGATCCAAAATCCATGGGATGCAGCAAAAGCAGTTCTAAGAGGGAAGCTTATAGCAGTACAAGCTTACCTCAGGAAACAAGAAAATCTCATATAAACAACCTAACCTTACATCTAAAGGAATTAGAGAAAGAAGAACAAACAAGACCCAAAGTTAGTAGAAGGAAAGAAATCATTAAGATCAGAGCAGAAATAAATAGAGACTAAAAAAACAATAGCAAAGATCAATGAAACTAAGAGCTGGTTCTCTGAAAAGATACACAAAATCGATAAAACTTTAGCCAGACTCATCAAAAAAAAAAGAGGGCCCGAATCAATAAAATCAGAAATGAAAAAGAAGTTACAACCAACACCACAGAAAAACAAAGGATCATAAAAGATTACTACGACCAACTATATCACAATAAAATGTACAACCTAGAAGAAATGGACAAATTCCTAGAAATGTACAGTTTCCCAAGACTGAACCAGCAGAAATAGAAAATATGAACAGATCAATTACAATTTCATTAGTAATGAAATTGAATCAGTAATAATAATAATTTTTTAAAACTTTCAACAAACTAAAGTCCAGGACCAGATGGCTTCACAGATGAATTCTACCAAACATTAGAGAAGAGTTAACACCTATCTTTCTCAAACTATTCCAAGAAATTGCAGAGGAAAGAATGTTTCTGAACTCATTTTACAAGGCCAGCATCACCCTGATACCAAAACCAAAGATATCACCAAAAAAAAAAAATTATAGGCCAATATCACTGATGAACATAGATGCAAAAATGCTCAACAGGGCTTCCCTGGTGGCGCAGTGGTTGAGAATCCGCCTGCCAATGCAGGGGACATGGGTTCGAGCCCTGGTCTGGGAAGATCCCACATGCCGCGGAGCAGCTAGGCCCGTGAGCCACAACTACTGAGCCTGCGTGTCTGGAGCCTGTGCTCCGCAACAAGAGAGGCCGCGATAATGAGAGGCCCGCGCACCGCGATGAAGAGTGGCCCCCACTTGCCACAACTAGAGAAAGCCCTCGCACAGAAACGAAGACCCAACACAGCCAAAAATAAATAAATAAATTAAAAAAAAAAAAAAAAAAAAAAAAAATGCTCAACAAAATATTAGCAAACCAAATCCAACAATACATTAAAAGGATCATACACCATTATCAAGCAGGATTTATCCCAGGGATGCAAGGATGATTCAATATCTGCAAATCAATCAATCAATGTGATACACCACATTAACAAATTGAAGAATAAATACCATATGACCATCTCAGTAGATGCAGAAAAAGCTTTTGACAAAAGCTAACATCCATTTATGATCACACACACACACAAAAAAAAAACCCTCCAGAGAGTGAGTATAGAGACCCAACATAATAAATGCTATATATGACATAATAAATGCCATATATATATATATATATATATATATATATATATATATATATATATATATATATGGTCCACAGCTAACATCATAGTCAGTGATGAAAAGCTGAAAGCATTTCCCCTAAGATCAGGAACCAAACAAGGATGCCCACTCTCACCACTTTTATTCAACATAGTGTTGGAAGTCCTAACCACAGCAATCGGACAAGAAAAAGAAATAAAAGGAATCCAAATTGGAAAGGAAGCAATAAAACTGTCACTGTTTGCAGATGACATGACTATACATAGAAAATCCTAAAGACACCACCAAAAAACTCCTGGAACTCATCGATCAATAAAGTTGAAGGATACAAAATTAATATACAGAAATCCGTTGCATTTCTATACACTAACAACAAGCTATCAGAAAGAGAAATTAAGGAAACAGTCCCATTTACCATCACATTAAAAAGAATAAAATACCTAGGAATAAACCTACCTAAGGAGGTAGAAGACCTGTACTTGGAAAACTATAAGACACCAATTAAATATACTGAAGACGACACAAACAGATGGAAAGATATACCGTGTTCATGGATTGGAAGAATTAATATTGTCAAAATGACCATCCTACCAAAGACAATCTACAGATTCAATGCAATCCCTAGCAAAATACCAAGGACACTTTTCAGAGAACTAGAACAAATAATTTTAAAATTTGTATGGAGGCACAAAAGACCCCAAATACCCAAAACAATCTTGAGAAAGAAAAGAGCTGGTGGTATCACACTCCCTGACTTCAAACTATACTGCAAAGCTACATTAATCAAAACAGTATAGTACTGGCACAAAAACAGCCACATAGATCAATGGAACAGAATAGAGAGCCCAGAAATAAAACCATGCACTTATGGTCAACTAATCTAAGACAAAGGAGGCAAGAATATACCATGGAGAAAAGACAGCCTCTTCAATAAGTAGTGCTGGGAAATTTGGACTGCTACATGTAAAAGAATGAAATTAGAACATATTCTAACATCATATACAAGAATAAACTCAAGGGTACACTAATATGTGTAAAACAGATAAGTAATAAGAAACTGCTGTATAAAAAAATAAATTAAATTTTTAAAATAAATAAATGAATAAACTCAAGGGACTTCCCTGGTGGTCCAGTGGTAAAGAATCTGCCTTCCAATGCAGAGGACGTGGGTTCAATCCCTGGTTAGGGAACTAAGATCCCACATGCTGCGGGGCAACTAAGCCCAGGCACCACAACTACTGAGCCCACGTAACTCAACTAGAGAAACTGCGTGCCACAAACTACAGAGCCCACGTGCTCTGGAGCCTGCGCACCACAACTAGAGAAGAGAAAACCCGCATGCCACACCTAGAGAGAAGCCTGTATGCTGCAACAAAAGATCCTGCATGCCTCGATGAAGATCTCGTGTGCCGCAAATAAGACCCAACACAGTTAGATTAACCAAGATGGCGGAGTAGAAGGACGTGCACTCACTCCCTCTTGCGAGAGCTCCAGAATCACAACTGGCTGCTGGACAATCATTGACAGGAAGACCCTGGACTTCACCAAGGAGGATACCCCATGTCCAAGGACAGAGGAGAAGCCACAGTGAGACGGTAGGAGGGGCGCAATCAGAGTAAAATCAAATCCCATAACTGCTGGGTGGGTGACTCACAGACTGGCGAACACTTATACCACAGAAGTCCACCCACTGGAGTGAAGGTTCTGAGCCCCACGTCAGGCTTCCCAACCTGGGGGTCCGGCAACGGGAGGAGGAATTCCTAGAGAATCAGACTTTGAAGTCTAGTGGGAATTGATTGCAGGACTGTGACAGGACTGGGGGAAACAGAGACCCCACTCTTGGAGGGCACACACAAAGTAATGTGTGCATCGGGACCCAGGGGAAGGAGCAGTGACCCTGGGGGAGACTGAACCAGACGTACCTGCTGGTGTTGGGGGGTCTCCTGCCGAGGCAAGTGGTGGCTCTGTTTCACCGTGGGGATAAGGACACTGGCAGCAGAGGTCCTGGGAAGTTCTCCTTGGCGTGAGCCCTCCCAGAGTCTGCCATTAACCCCACCAAAGAGCACGGGTAGGCTCCAGTGTTGGGTTGCCTCAGGCAAAACAACCAACAGGGAGGGAACCCAGCCCCACCCATCAACAGTCAAGTGGATTAAGGTTTTACTGAGCTCTGACCGCCACAGCAACAGGGAGGGAACCCAGCCCCACCCATCAACAGTCAAGTGGATTAAGGTTTTACTGAGCTCTGACCGCCACAGCAACAGGGAGGGAACCCAGCCCCACCCATCAACAGTCAAGGGGATTAAGGTTTTACTGAGCTCTGACCGCCACAGCAACAGTCAGCTCTACCCACCACCAGAGCCTCCCATCAAGCCTCTTAGATAGCCTCAACCACCAGAGGGCAGACAACAGAAGCAAGAAAAACTACAATCCTGCAGCCTGTGGTCCAAAAACCACAGTTACAGAAAGACAGAGAAGATGAAAAGGCAGAGGGCTATGTACCAGATGAAGGAACAAGAAAAAACCCCAGAAAAACAACTAAATGAAGTGGAGATAGGCAACCTTCCAGAAAAAGAATTCAGAATAATGATAGTGAAGATGATCCAGGACCTCGGAATAAGAATGGAGGCAAAGATTGAGAAGATGCAAGAAATGATTAACAAAGACCTAGAAGAATTAAAGAACAAACAAACAGAGATGACCAATACAATAACTGAAATGAAAACTACACTAGAAGGAATCAATAGCAGAATAACTGAGGCAGAAGAACGGATAAGTGACCTGGAAGACAGAATGGTGGAATTCACTGCTGCAGAACAGACTAAAGAAAAAAGAATGAAAAGAAATGAAGACAGCCTAAGAGACCTCTGGGACAACATTAAACGCAACAACATTCGCATTATAGGGGTCCCAGAAGGAGAAGAGAGAGAGAAAGGACCAGAGAAAATATTTGAAGAGATTATAGTCGAAAACTTCCCTAACATGGGAAAGGAAATAGCCACCCAAGTCCAGGAAGCGCAGAGAGTCCCATACAGAATAAACCCAAGGAGAAACACGCCGAGACACATAGTAATCAAATTGGCAAAAATTAAAGACAAAGAAAATTATTGAAAGCAGCAAGGGAAAAACGACAAATAACATACAAGGGAACTCCCATAAGGTTAACAGCTGATTTCTCAGCAGAAACTCTACAAGCCAGAAGGGAGTGGCATGATATACTTAAAGTGATGAAAGAGAAGAACCTACAACCAAGATTACTCTACCCAGCAAGGATCTCATTCAGATTTGATGGAGAAATCAAAAGCTTTACAGACAAGCAAAAGCTAAGAGAATTCAGCACCACCAAACCAGCTCTACAACAAATGCTAAAGGAACTTCTCTAAGTGGGAAACAAGAGAAGAAAAGGACCTACAAAAACAAACCCAAAACAATTAAGAAAATGGTCATAGGAACATACATATCGATAATTACCTTAAACGTGAATGGATTAAACGCTCCAACCAAAAGACACAGGCTTGCTGAATGGATACAAAGACAACACCCATATATATGCTGTCTACAAGAGACCCACTTCAGACCTAGGGACACATACACACTGAAAGTGAGGGGATGGAAAAAGATATTCCATGCAAATGGAAATCAAAAGAAAGCTGGAGTAGCTATACTCATATCAAATAAAATAGACTTTAAAATAAAGAATGTTACAAGAGACAAGGAAGGACACTACATAATGATCAAGGGATCAATCCAAGAAGAAGATATAACAATTATAAATATATATGCACCCAACATAGGAGCACCTCAATACATAAGGCAACTGCTAACAGCTATAAAAGAGGAAATCGACAGTAACACAATAATAGTGGGGGACTTTAACACCTCACTTACACCAATGGACAGATCATCCAAAATGAAAATAAATAAGGAAACAGAAACTTTAAATGACACAATAGACCAGATAGATTTAATTGATATTTATAGGACATTCCATCCAAAAACAGCAGATTACACTTTCTTCTCAAGTGCACACGGAACATTCTCCAGGATAGATCACATCTTGGGTCACAAACCAAGCCTCAGTAAATTTAAGAAAATCAAAATCATATCAAGCATCTTTTCTGACCACAACGCTATGAGATTAGAAATCAATTACAGGGGAAAAAAAGTAAAAAACACAAACACATGGAGGCTAAACAATACGTTACTAAATAACCAAGAGATCACTGAAGAAATCAAAGAGGAAATCAAAAAATACCTAGAGACAAATGACAATGAACACACGACGATCCAAAACCTATGGGATGCAGCAAAAGGAGTTCTAAGAGGGAAGTTTATAGCTATACAAGCCTACCTAAAGAAACAAGAAAAATCTCAAGTAAACAATCTAACCTTACACCTAAAGGAACTAGAGAAAAAAGAACAAACAAAACCCAAAGTTATCAGAAGGAAAGAAATCGTAAAGATCAGAGTGGAAATAAATGAAATAGAAACAAAGAAAACAATAGCGAAGATCAATAAAACTAAAAGCTGGTTCTTTGAGAAGATAAACAAAATTGATAAGCCATTAGCCAGACTCATCAAGAAAAAGTGGGAGAGGACTCAAATCAATAAAATTAGAGATGAAAAAGGTGAAGTTACAATAGACACCGCAGAAATACAAAACATCCTAAGGGACTACTACAAGCAACTCTATGCCAATAAAATGGACAACCTGGAAGAAATGGACAAATTCTTAGAAAGGTATAACCTTCCAAGACTGAACCAGGAAGAAACAGAAAATATGAACAGACCAATCACAAGTAATGAAATTGAAACTGTGATTAAAAATCTTCCAACAAACAAAAGTCCAGCACCACATGGCTTCACAGGTGAATTCTATCAAACATTTAGAAAAGAGCTAACAACCATCCTTCTCAAACTCTTCCAAAAAATTGCAGAGGAAGGAACACTCCCAAAGTCATTCTATGAGGCCACCATCACCCTGGTACCAAAACCAGACAAAGATACTACAAAAAAAGAAAATTACAGACCAATATCACTGATGAATATAGATGCAAAAATCCTCAACAAAATACTGGCAAACAGAATCCAACAACACATTAAAAGGATCATACACCACGATCAAGTGGGATTTATCCCAGGGATGCAAGGATTCTTCAATATACGCAAATCAATCAATGTGATACACCATATTAACAAATTGAAGAATAAAAACCATATGATCATCTCAATAGATGCAGAAAAAGCTTTTGACAAAATTCAACACCCATTTATGATAAAAACTCTCCAGAAAGTGGGCATAGAGGGAACTTTCCTCAACATAACAAAGGCCATATACGACAAACCCACAGCAAACATCATTCTCAATGGTGAAAAACTGGAAGGATTTCTTCTAAGATCAGGAACGAGACAAGGATGTCCACTCTCACCACTATTATTCAACATAGTTTTGGAAGTTCTAGCCATGGCAATCAGAGAAGAAAAAGAAATAAAAGGAATACAAATTGGAAAAGAAGAAGTAAAACTGTCACTGTTTGCAGATGACATGATACTATACATAGAGAATCCTAAAAATGCCACCAGAAAACTACTAGAGCTAATCAATGAATTTGGTAAAGTTGCAGGATACAAAATTAATGCACAGAAATCTCTTGCATTCCTATACACCAATGATGAAAAATCTGAAAGAGAAATTATGGAAACACTCCCATTTACCATTGCAACAAAAAGAATTAAATATCTAGGAATAAACCTACCTAGGGAGACAAAAGACCTGTATGCAGAAAACTATAAGACACTGATGAACGAAATTAAAGATGATACCAACACGTGGAGAGATATACCATGTTCTTGGATTGGAAGAATCAATATTGTGAAAATGACTATACTACCCAAAGCAATCTACAGATTCAATGCAATCCCTATCAAATTACCAATGGCATTTTTTATGGAACTAGAACAAATCATCTTAAAATTTGTATGGAGACACAAAAGACCCCGAATAGCCAAAGCAGTCTTGAGGGAAAAAAACGGAGCTGGAGGAATCAGACTCCCTGACTTCAGACTGTACTACAAAGCTACAGTAATCAAGACAATATGGTACTGGCACAAAAACAGAAACATAGATCAGTGGAACAGGATAGAAAGCCCAGAGATGAACCCATGCACCTATGGTCAACTAATCTATGACAAAGGAGGCAAAGATATACAATGGAGAAAAGACAGTCTCTTCAATAAGTGGTGCTGGGAAAACTGGACAGCTACATGTGAAAGAATGAAATTAGAACACTCCCTAACACCATACACAAAAATAAACTCAAAATGTATTCGAGACCTAAATGTAAGACCGGACACTATAAAAGTCTTAGAGGAAAACATAGGTAGAACATTCTTTGACATCAATCACAGCAAGATCATTTTTGATCCACCTCCTATAGTAATGGAAATAAAAACAAAAATAAACAAATGGGACCTAATGACACTTCAAAGCTTTTGCACAGCAAAGGAAACCATAAACAAGACGAAAAGACAACCCTCAGAACGGGAGAAAATATTTGCAAACGAATCAACAGACAAAGAATTAATCTCCAAAATATATAAACAGCTCATTCAGCTCAATATTAAAGAAACAAACAACCCAATCCAAAAATGGGCAGAAGACCTAAATAGACATTTCTCCAAAGAAGACATACAGATGGCCAAGAAGCACATGAAAAGATGCTCAACATCACTAATTATTAGAGAAATGCAAATCAAAACTACAATGAGGTATCACCTCACACCAGTTAGAATGGACATCATCAGAAAATCTACAAACAACAAATGCTGGAGAGGGTGTGGAGAAAAGGGAACCCTCTTGCACTGTTGGTGGGAATGTAAATTGATACAGCCACTATGGAGAACAGTATGGAGGTTCCTTAAAAAACTAAAAATAGGGGCTTCCCTGGTGGCGCAGTGGTTGAGAATCTGCCTGCCAGTGCAGGCGACACAGGTTTGAGCCCTGGTCTGGGAAGATCCCACATGCCGCGGAGCAACTAGGCCCGTGAGCCACAATTACTGAGCCTGCGCATCTGGAGCCTGTGCTCCGCAACAAGAGAGGCCGCGATAGTGAGAGGCCCGCGCACCATGATGAAGAGTGGCCCCCACTTGCCGCAACTAGAGAAGGCCCTCACACAGAAACGAAGACCTAACACAGCCATAAATAAATAAATAATTAATTTAAAAAAAAAAAACTAAAAATAGATTTACCATATGATCCAGCAATCCCACTACTGGGCGTATACCCAGAGAAAACCATAATTCAAAAAGACACATGCACCCCAATGTTCATTGCAGCACTATTTACAATAGCCAGGTCATGGAAGCAACCTAAATACCCATTGACAGACGAATGGTTAAAGAAGATGTGGTACATATATACAATGGAATATTACTCAGCCATAAAAAGGAACGAAATTGAGTCATTTGCTGAGACGTGGATAGATCTAGAGACTGTCATACAGATTGAAGTAAGTCAGAAAGAGAAAAACAAATATTGTATATTAACGCATGTATGTGGAACCTAGAAAAATGGTACAGATGAGCCAGTTTGCAGGGCAGAAGTTGAGACACAGATGTAGAGAACAGACATATGGACACCAAGGGGGGAAAACTGCGGTGGGGTGGGGATGGTGGTGTGCTGAATTGGGCGATTGGGATTGACATGTATACACTGATGTGTATAAAATTGATGACTAACAAGAACCTGCAGTATAAAAAAAACCAAACAAACAAAACAACTAATACTAAACTTTCATTGGGTTATTTGTATGGAAATATGTTAATATAAATGTTTCAGACATTACATGAAATTTCTAAAAATCTTATATGTTCTGGTATAATGTTATAAGTCATAATTCTAGTTATTACTTTAAAATGTATATCTCAGAAAAAAAAAAGATTAACTATGAGTTGAACCTGGATGATGGATACAGAAGAGTTCATTATACTGCTATTTTTGTTTATATTTTATTGTTTTTATTGTTTTCTATAATAAAATGTTTTTAAAAATTAAAAAAAAACTTAAAAAAAATGTTTCATCCAATTTTTTAATTTTTGCCATTCTGATGAGTGAAACTGGAATCTAATTCTTTTAATTGGCATTTCATTAATTAAGAGCAAGTTTGAAAAACATTTTATATATATTTTTGGTTGTCTATGTTACTGTAATGTGCTTGTTCTGTAATGTGTTCATACCCTTTGCCCATTTTACTTATGGAGTATCATAAGAGTTCTTTGTAAGTTAAGGAATTAGCTCTTTGTCATATGTGTTGAAAGTAGTTTTCTCAGTTTCTGAAGTGCCTTTTAACTTTATAATTTTTTTTGTTACAGAGAAGTTTTAAATTTTTATATATGCATCCAAAATAGGAACACTTAAATACATAACAGATATAAAGGGAGAAATTGACAGCAACAAAATAATAATAGGGGACTTTAACACTCCACTTACATTGATGGACAGATCATCCAGAAAGAAAATCAATAAGGAAATTCTGGCTTTAAATTTAAATTTAAAGCAGAATACACATTCTTTTCACATGCACATGGGACATTCTTCAGGACAGATTACATACTAGGCTACAAAACAAGTCTCAGTAAATTTAAGAATATTGAAATATATCAAGCATCTTTTCTGACTGCAATGCTATGAGACTAGAAATCAACTGCAAGGAAAAATAAAAGACGGCAAAAAAACAAACACATGGAGGCTAAATAATATGCTACTAAACAACGAATGGATCACTGAAGAAATCAAATCAGATATTAAAAAAATACCTGGAGACAAATGAAAGCAAGAATACAAGGATCCAAAATCCATGGGATGCAGCAAAAGCAGTTCTAAGAGGGAAGCTTATAGCAGTACAAGCTTACCTCAGGAAACAAGAAAATCTCATATAAACAACCTAACCTTACATCTAAAGGAATTAGAGAAAGAAGAACAAACAAGACCCAAAGTTAGTAGAAGGAAAGAAATCATTAAGATCAGAGCAGAAATAAATAGAGACTAAAAAAACAATAGCAAAGATCAATGAAACTAAGAGCTGGTTCTCTGAAAAGATACACAAAATCGATAAAACTTTAGCCAGACTCATCAAAAAAAAAAGAGGGCCCGAATCAATAAAATCAGAAATGAAAAAGAAGTTACAACCAACACCACAGAAAAACAAAGGATCATAAAAGATTACTACGACCAACTATATCACAATAAAATGTACAACCTAGAAGAAATGGACAAATTCCTAGAAATGTACAGTTTCCCAAGACTGAACCAGCAGAAATAGAAAATATGAACAGATCAATTACAATTTCATTAGTAATGAAATTGAATCAGTAATAATAATAATTTTTTAAAACTTTCAACAAACTAAAGTCCAGGACCAGATGGCTTCACAGATGAATTCTACCAAACATTAGAGAAGAGTTAACACCTATCTTTCTCAAACTATTCCAAGAAATTGCAGAGGAAAGAATGTTTCTGAACTCATTTTACAAGGCCAGCATCACCCTGATACCAAAACCAAAGATATCACCAAAAAAAAAAAATTATAGGCCAATATCACTGATGAACATAGATGCAAAAATGCTCAACAGGGCTTCCCTGGTGGCGCAGTGGTTGAGAATCCGCCTGCCAATGCAGGGGACATGGGTTCGAGCCCTGGTCTGGGAAGATCCCACATGCCGCGGAGCAGCTAGGCCCGTGAGCCACAACTACTGAGCCTGCGTGTCTGGAGCCTGTGCTCCGCAACAAGAGAGGCCGCGATAATGAGAGGCCCGCGCACCGCGATGAAGAGTGGCCCCCACTTGCCACAACTAGAGAAAGCCCTCGCACAGAAACGAAGACCCAACACAGCCAAAAATAAATAAATAAATTAAAAAAAAAAAAAAAAAAAAAAAAAATGCTCAACAAAATATTAGCAAACCAAATCCAACAATACATTAAAAGGATCATACACCATTATCAAGCAGGATTTATCCCAGGGATGCAAGGATGATTCAATATCTGCAAATCAATCAATCAATGTGATACACCACATTAACAAATTGAAGAATAAATACCATATGACCATCTCAGTAGATGCAGAAAAAGCTTTTGACAAAAGCTAACATCCATTTATGATCACACACACACACAAAAAAAAAACCCTCCAGAGAGTGAGTATAGAGACCCAACATAATAAATGCTATATATGACATAATAAATGCCATATATATATATATATATATATATATATATATATATATATATATATATATATATGGTCCACAGCTAACATCATAGTCAGTGATGAAAAGCTGAAAGCATTTCCCCTAAGATCAGGAACCAAACAAGGATGCCCACTCTCACCACTTTTATTCAACATAGTGTTGGAAGTCCTAACCACAGCAATCGGACAAGAAAAAGAAATAAAAGGAATCCAAATTGGAAAGGAAGCAATAAAACTGTCACTGTTTGCAGATGACATGACTATACATAGAAAATCCTAAAGACACCACCAAAAAACTCCTGGAACTCATCGATCAATAAAGTTGAAGGATACAAAATTAATATACAGAAATCCGTTGCATTTCTATACACTAACAACAAGCTATCAGAAAGAGAAATTAAGGAAACAGTCCCATTTACCATCACATTAAAAAGAATAAAATACCTAGGAATAAACCTACCTAAGGAGGTAGAAGACCTGTACTTGGAAAACTATAAGACACCAATTAAATATACTGAAGACGACACAAACAGATGGAAAGATATACCGTGTTCATGGATTGGAAGAATTAATATTGTCAAAATGACCATCCTACCAAAGACAATCTACAGATTCAATGCAATCCCTAGCAAAATACCAAGGACACTTTTCAGAGAACTAGAACAAATAATTTTAAAATTTGTATGGAGGCACAAAAGACCCCAAATACCCAAAACAATCTTGAGAAAGAAAAGAGCTGGTGGTATCACACTCCCTGACTTCAAACTATACTGCAAAGCTACATTAATCAAAACAGTATAGTACTGGCACAAAAACAGCCACATAGATCAATGGAACAGAATAGAGAGCCCAGAAATAAAACCATGCACTTATGGTCAACTAATCTAAGACAAAGGAGGCAAGAATATACCATGGAGAAAAGACAGCCTCTTCAATAAGTAGTGCTGGGAAATTTGGACTGCTACATGTAAAAGAATGAAATTAGAACATATTCTAACATCATATACAAGAATAAACTCAAGGGTACACTAATATGTGTAAAACAGATAAGTAATAAGAAACTGCTGTATAAAAAAATAAATTAAATTTTTAAAATAAATAAATGAATAAACTCAAGGGACTTCCCTGGTGGTCCAGTGGTAAAGAATCTGCCTTCCAATGCAGAGGACGTGGGTTCAATCCCTGGTTAGGGAACTAAGATCCCACATGCTGCGGGGCAACTAAGCCCAGGCACCACAACTACTGAGCCCACGTAACTCAACTAGAGAAACTGCGTGCCACAAACTACAGAGCCCACGTGCTCTGGAGCCTGCGCACCACAACTAGAGAAGAGAAAACCCGCATGCCACACCTAGAGAGAAGCCTGTATGCTGCAACAAAAGATCCTGCATGCCTCGATGAAGATCTCGTGTGCCGCAAATAAGACCCAACACAGTTAGATTAACCAAGATGGCGGAGTAGAAGGACGTGCACTCACTCCCTCTTGCGAGAGCTCCAGAATCACAACTGGCTGCTGGACAATCATTGACAGGAAGACCCTGGACTTCACCAAGGAGGATACCCCATGTCCAAGGACAGAGGAGAAGCCACAGTGAGACGGTAGGAGGGGCGCAATCAGAGTAAAATCAAATCCCATAACTGCTGGGTGGGTGACTCACAGACTGGCGAACACTTATACCACAGAAGTCCACCCACTGGAGTGAAGGTTCTGAGCCCCACGTCAGGCTTCCCAACCTGGGGGTCCGGCAACGGGAGGAGGAATTCCTAGAGAATCAGACTTTGAAGTCTAGTGGGAATTGATTGCAGGACTGTGACAGGACTGGGGGAAACAGAGACCCCACTCTTGGAGGGCACACACAAAGTAATGTGTGCATCGGGACCCAGGGGAAGGAGCAGTGACCCTGGGGGAGACTGAACCAGACGTACCTGCTGGTGTTGGGGGGTCTCCTGCCGAGGCAAGTGGTGGCTCTGTTTCACCGTGGGGATAAGGACACTGGCAGCAGAGGTCCTGGGAAGTTCTCCTTGGCGTGAGCCCTCCCAGAGTCTGCCATTAACCCCACCAAAGAGCACGGGTAGGCTCCAGTGTTGGGTTGCCTCAGGCAAAACAACCAACAGGGAGGGAACCCAGCCCCACCCATCAACAGTCAAGTGGATTAAGGTTTTACTGAGCTCTGACCGCCACAGCAACAGGGAGGGAACCCAGCCCCACCCATCAACAGTCAAGTGGATTAAGGTTTTACTGAGCTCTGACCGCCACAGCAACAGGGAGGGAACCCAGCCCCACCCATCAACAGTCAAGGGGATTAAGGTTTTACTGAGCTCTGACCGCCACAGCAACAGTCAGCTCTACCCACCACCAGAGCCTCCCATCAAGCCTCTTAGATAGCCTCAACCACCAGAGGGCAGACAACAGAAGCAAGAAAAACTACAATCCTGCAGCCTGTGGTCCAAAAACCACAGTTACAGAAAGACAGAGAAGATGAAAAGGCAGAGGGCTATGTACCAGATGAAGGAACAAGAAAAAACCCCAGAAAAACAACTAAATGAAGTGGAGATAGGCAACCTTCCAGAAAAAGAATTCAGAATAATGATAGTGAAGATGATCCAGGACCTCGGAATAAGAATGGAGGCAAAGATTGAGAAGATGCAAGAAATGATTAACAAAGACCTAGAAGAATTAAAGAACAAACAAACAGAGATGACCAATACAATAACTGAAATGAAAACTACACTAGAAGGAATCAATAGCAGAATAACTGAGGCAGAAGAACGGATAAGTGACCTGGAAGACAGAATGGTGGAATTCACTGCTGCAGAACAGACTAAAGAAAAAAGAATGAAAAGAAATGAAGACAGCCTAAGAGACCTCTGGGACAACATTAAACGCAACAACATTCGCATTATAGGGGTCCCAGAAGGAGAAGAGAGAGAGAAAGGACCAGAGAAAATATTTGAAGAGATTATAGTCGAAAACTTCCCTAACATGGGAAAGGAAATAGCCACCCAAGTCCAGGAAGCGCAGAGAGTCCCATACAGAATAAACCCAAGGAGAAACACGCCGAGACACATAGTAATCAAATTGGCAAAAATTAAAGACAAAGAAAATTATTGAAAGCAGCAAGGGAAAAACGACAAATAACATACAAGGGAACTCCCATAAGGTTAACAGCTGATTTCTCAGCAGAAACTCTACAAGCCAGAAGGGAGTGGCATGATATACTTAAAGTGATGAAAGAGAAGAACCTACAACCAAGATTACTCTACCCAGCAAGGATCTCATTCAGATTTGATGGAGAAATCAAAAGCTTTACAGACAAGCAAAAGCTAAGAGAATTCAGCACCACCAAACCAGCTCTACAACAAATGCTAAAGGAACTTCTCTAAGTGGGAAACAAGAGAAGAAAAGGACCTACAAAAACAAACCCAAAACAATTAAGAAAATGGTCATAGGAACATACATATCGATAATTACCTTAAATGTGAATGGATTAAATGCCCCAACCAAAAGACATAGACTGGCTGAATGGATACAAAAACAAGACCCATATATATGCTGTCTACAAGAGACCCACTTCAGACCTAGGGACACATACAGACTGAAAGTGAGGGGATGGAAAAAGATATTCCATGCAAATGGAAATCAAAAGAAAGCTGGAGTAGCTATACTCATATCAGATAAAATAGACTTTAAAATAAAGAATGTTACAAGAGACAAGGAAGGACACTACATAATGATCCAGGGATCAATCCAAGAAGAAGATATAACAATTATAAATATATATGCACCCAACATAGGAGCACCTCAATACATAAGGCAACTGCTAACAGCTATAAAAGAGGAAATCGACAGTAACACAATAATAGTGGGGGACTTTAACACCTCACTTACACCAATGGACAGATCATCCAAAATGAAAATAAATAAGGAAACACAAGCTTTAAATGACACAATAGACCAGATAGATTTAATTGATATATATAGGACATTCCATCCAAAAACGGCAGATTACACGTTCTTCTCAAGTGCGCACGGAACATTCTCCAGGATAGATCACATCTTGGGTCACAAATCAAGCCTCAGTAAATTTAAGAAAATTGAAATCATATCAAGCATCTTTTCTGACCATAACGCTATGAGATTAGAAATGAATTACAGGGAAAAAAACGTAAAAAAGACAAACACATGGAGGCTAAACAATACGTTACTAAATAACCAAGAGATCACTGAAGAAATCAAACAGGAAATTAAAAAATACCTAGAGACAAATGACAATGAAAACACGACGACCCAAAACCTATGGGATGCAGCAAAAGCGGTTCTAAGAGGGAAGTTTATAGCTATACAAGCCTACCTAAAGAAACAAGAAAAATCTCAAGTAAACAATCTAACCTTACACCTAAAGAAACTAGAGAAAGAAGAACAAACAAAACCCAAAGTTAGCAGAAGGAAAGAAATCATAAAGATCAGAGCAGAAATAAATGAAATAGAAACAAAGAAAACAATAGCAAAGATCAATAAAACTAAAAGTTGGTTCTTTGAGAAGATAAACAAAATTGATAAGCCATTAGCCAGACTCATCAAGAAAAAGAGGGAGAGGACTCAAATCAATAAAATCAGAAACGAAAAAGGAGAAGTTACAACAGACACCGCAGAAATACAAAACATCCTAAGAGACTACTACAAGCAACTTTATGCCAATAAAATGGACAACCTGGAAGAAATGGACAAATTCTTAGAAAGGTATAACCTTCCAAGACTGAATAAGGAAGAAACAGAAAATATCAACAGACCAATCACAAGTAATGAAATTGAAACTGTGATTAAAAATCTTCCAACAAACAGAAGTCCAGGACCAGATGGCTTCACAGGTGAATTCTATCAAACATTTAGAGAAGAGCTAACACCCATCCTTCTCAAACTCTTCCAAAAAATTGCAGAAGAAGGAACACTCCCAAACTCATTCTATGAGGCCACCATCACCCTGATACCAAAACCAGACAAAGACACTACAAAAAAAGAAAATTACAGACCAATATCACTGATGAATATAGATGCAAAAATCCTCAACAAAATACTAGCAAACAGAATCCAACAACACATTAAAAGGATCATACACCACGATCAAGTGGGATTTATCCCAGGGATGCAAGGATTCTTCAATATACGCAAATCAATCAATGTGATACACCATATTAACAAATTGAAGAATAAAAACCATATGATCATCTCAATAGATGCAGAAAAAGCTTTTGACAAAATTCAACACCCATTTATGATAAAAACTCTCCAGAAAGTGGGCATAGAGGGAACCTACCTCAACATAATAAAGGCCATATATGACAAACCCACAACAAACATCATTCTCAATGGTGAAAAACTGAAAGCATTTCCTCTAAGATCAGGAACGAGACAAGGATGTCCACTCTCACCACTATTATTCAACATAGTTCTGGAAGTTCTAGCCATGGCAATCAGAGAAGAAAAAGAAATAAAAGGAATACAAATTGGAAAAGAAGAAGTAAAACTGTCACTGTTTGCGGATGACATGATACTATACATAGAGAATCCTAAAACTGCCACCAGAAAACTGCTAGAGCTAATTAATGAATATGGTAAAGTTGCAGGTTACAAAATTAATGCACAGAAATCTCTTGCATTCCTATACACTAATGATGAAAAATCTGAAAGAGAAATTATGGAAACACTCCCATTTACCATTGCAACAAAAAAAATAAAATACCTAGGAATAAACCTACCTAGGGAGACAAAAGACCTGTATGCAGAAAACTATAAGACACTGATGAAAGAAATTAAAGATGATACAAATAGATGGAGAGATATACCATGTTCTTGGATTGGAAGAATCAACATTGTGAAAATGACTATACTACCCAAAGCAATCTACAGATTCAATGCAATCCCTATGAAATTACCAATGGCATTTTTTACGGAGCTAGAACAAATCATCTTAAAATTTGTATGGAGACACAAAAGACCCCGAATAGCCAAAGCAGTCTTGAGGCAAAAAAATGGAGCTGGAGGAATCAGACTCCCTGACTTCAGACTATACTACAAAGCTACAGTAATCAAGACAATATGGTACTGGCACAAAAACAGAAACATAGATCAATGGAACAAGATAGAAAGCCCAGAGATTAACCCACGCACCTATGGTCAACTAATCTATGACAAAGGAGGCAAAGATATACAATGGAGAAAAGACAGTCTCTTCAATAAGTGGTGCTGGGAAAACTGGACAGCTACATGTAAAAGAATGAAATTAGAATACTCCCTAACACCATACACAAAAATAAACTCAAAATGGATTAGAGACCTAAATATAAGACTGGACACTATAAAACTCTTAGAGGAAAACATAGGAAGAACACTCTTTGACATAAATCACAGCAAGATCTTTTTTGATCCACCTCCTAGAGTAATGGAAATAAAAACAAAAATAAACAAGTGGGACCTAATGAAACTACAAAGCTTTTGCACAGCAAAGGAAACCATAAACAAGACAAAAAGACAACCCTCAGAATGGGAGAAAATATTTGCAAATGAATCAACTGACAAAGGATTAATCTCCAAAATATATAAACAGCTCATTCAGCTCAATATCAAAGAAACAAACACCCCAATCCAAAAATGGGCAGAAGACCTAAATAGACATTTCTCCAAAGAAGACATACAGACGGCCACGAAGCACATGAAAAGATGCTCAACATCACTAATTATTAGAGAAATGCAAATCAAAACTACAATGAGGTATCACCTCACTCCTGTTAGAATGGGCATCATCAGAAAATCTACAAACAACAAATGCTGGAGAGGGTGTGGAGAAAAGGGAACCCTCTTGCACTGTTGGTGGGAATGTAAATTGATACAGCCACTATGGAGAACAATATGGAGGTTCCTTAAAAAACTAAAAATAGAATTATCATATGACCCAGCAATCCCACTACTGGGCATATACCCAGAGAAAACCGTAATTCAAAAGGACACATGCACCCGAATGTTCATTGCAGCACTATTTACAATAGCCAGGTCATGGAAGCAACCTAAATGCCCATCAACAGACGAATGGATAAAGAAGTTGTGGTACATATATACAATGGAATATTACTCAGCCATAAAAAGGAACGAAATTGAGTCATTTGTTGAGACGTGGATGGATCTAGAGACTGTCATACAGAGTGAAGTAAGTCAGAAAGAGAAAAACAAATATCGTATATTAATGCATGTATGTGGAACCTAGAAAAATGGTACAGATGAGCCAGTTTGCAGGGCAGAAGTTGAGACACAGATGTAGAGAATGGACATATGGACACCAAGGGGGGAAAACTGCGGTGAGGTGGGGATGGTGGTGTGCTGAATTGGGCGATTGGGATTGACATGTATACACTGATGTGTATAAAACTGATGCCTAATAAGAACCTGCAGTATAAAAAAACAAACAAAACAACTAATACTAAACTTTCATTGGGTTATTTGTATGGAAATATGTTAATATAAATGTTTCAGACATTACATGAAATTTCTAAAAATGTTATATTTCTATTTGTATGGAAATATGTATGGAAATATGTTAATATAAATGTTTCAGACATTACATGAAATTTCTAAAAATCTTATATTTGTATTTGTATGGAAATATGTATGGAAATATGTTAATATAAATGTTTCAGACATTACAGGAAACTTCTAAAAATCTTATATGTTCTGGTATAATGTTATAAGTAATAATCCTAGTTATTACTTTAAAATGTATATCTCAGAAATAACTAATTTTCTTGTCAACTGCATTATTATGAACTTTCATCAAATCTTTAACCGTGGTCATTTTTAAGTCTTCTGTCATTTACAGACAGTTCTGGGTGTACTCGGATGATTTTGCAAGTATGTTCCTATAAAAGGGTTTCATCTTCAAGAAATTCATGGAAAAGACTCTGACAAGTACAGGTTTCTGGTAACTGACTGTACTGCTGAACTGAATGAATAAGCATTTTCAGAACTCTAATGAAAAACTGATGAACTCATAAAAGTGCTAACAAAAGATCAAGATGAAAAAAAAATTAATTACATGGGACTGAGTGAAAAAAAAAAAAAAAAAGACCCAACACAGCCAAATAAATAAATAAATAACAAATAAATCTTTAAAAAAATAATAAAAATAAACTCAAAATGGATTAAAGACCTAAATGCAAGACTGGAAACCATAAAACTCCTAGAAGAAAACATAGGTGGGATGCTTTTCTTTTTTTGGCCGCACCATACAGCATGTGGGATCTTAGTTCCCCGACCAGGGATCGAATCTATGCCCCCCCTGTAGGAAGTGTGGAGTCTTAACTACTGGACCACCAAGGAAGTCCAGGTGGGACACTCTGACATAAATTGTAGCAATATTTTTTTTGATCTGTCTCCTAAGGCAAAGGAAACAAAAACAAGAATAAACAAGTGGGACCTAATTAAACTTAAAAGCTTATGCACAGCCAGGGAAGCCACTGACAAAACAAAAAGACAACCTACGGACTGGGAGAAAATATATGCAAATGACATAACCTATAGGGGTTAATATCTAAAATATATAAACAGCTCATACAACTCAATGTCAGAAAAACAAACAACGCCATTAAAAAAATGGGCAAAAGATCTGAATAGACATTTCTTCAAAGGAGATATACAAATGGCCAAAAGGCACATGAAAAGATGCTCAGCATCATTAATCATCTGAGAAATGCAAATCGAAACCACAATGAGATATCACCTCATGCCTGTTAGAATGGCTATGATCAAAAAGACCATAAACAACAAATGTTGGGGAGGATGTGGAAAAAAGGGAGCCCTTGTGCACTGCTGATAAAAATGCAGGTTGGTGCAGCCACTGTGGAAAACAGTATGGAATTTCCTCAAAAAACAAAAAATAGAACTACTATATGACCCAGCAATTCTACTCCTGGCTATATATCTGAAGAGAATGAAAACATCGATTCAAAAACATCTATGCACCCCAATGTTCATAGCAGCATTATGTACAATAGCCAAGATTTGGATGCAACTTAAGTGTCCATTACCAAATGAATGGATAAAGAAGATGTGGTATATATGTGTGTGTATACACACACACACACACACACACACACACACACATATACATATATGTGGAATACTACTCAGTCATAAAAAAGAATGAAATATTGCCATTTGCAACAACATGGATGGACTTGGAGGTTATTATGCTAAGTAAAATTAGACAGAGAAAGACAAATATTGTATGGTATCACTTATACATGGAATCTAAAAAATAAAATAAACTAGTAAATATAACAAAAAAGAAACAGACTCACAGATACAGAGAACAAACTAGTGGTTATCAGTGAGGAGAGGGAGTGGAGAAGGGACAAGAGAGGGGTAGGTGATAAGTACAAATTATCATGTATAAAATAAGTAAGCTACAAGGCTATATTATACAGCACAGGGAATATAGCCAAAAATTTATAATAACTATAAATGGAGTATAACCTTTAAAAATTGTGAGAATCACTATGTTGTACACATGAAACATATAATATTGTAAATCAACTATACCTGAATAAAAAAACTTTTTAAAAATTTTATGCAGCCATTTTTACTAATTGTTTCCTTTGCGGTTTGTGAACTTTATTTCTTACCACACTCCATGTTTTCTTTTAAGATTTGTTTTTAACATTTACATTTTTAATTCATCTAATATTTAAGTGTAAGAAATGTAGTAAGAATTCACTTTTGTTCTGATTTCCAGACAGATGTCTAGCCTGTTGCCCCACACCATCATTTCTTGAATGTCTGCTTTTCTCCACCTTTGTCTTATACTGTGTTTCCATATGCATTTGTTTCTGTTTCTGAACTCTTTATTTCATTATATTGTTCTGTCTATTCAAGCACTATTATCAGGCTCTTTTAATGACTATAGCTTTATATCACAATATCTGATAGAGGTAGTCCCTTCTCATCATTTTTTTAAAATCCTTTTGTTCTCATGTATTTTTCATATTCATAATTATATGAATTTAGTATGATCTTGTCAAATTTCCAAAAAACATTACTCTTGACATTTTTACTAGGAATACTGTGATTATGTACATTAAATTAGGGAGAATTTACATCTTTATCACCTTGGTCCTTCTTATATAAGAATACTATATGTCTGTCCACTTACATAAATCTTTTATTTCTTTCAGTAGTTTTAAAGATTTTTTCATATTATTTGTATTAAACCTGTATCAGATGTTTTAAATTTTTAGCTGATATATAGTAAGTGGGATCTTTTCATCTATTTTCCAAGTCATTTCAGTTAACATATAGAAAAGATTGATTTTTATATCCATTTAATAACCAATAGTTTTATTGAATTCCCTTTATTTTATACTGTTCTATGGGGTTTTATAAGTTTAAAATCATGTTACCTGCACATAATAAATGATTTGCCCTTTCTTTTCTGATATGTATACGTGTTATTTCTTTCTCATGTCTAATTTCATTGGCTAGTACCTCCAGAGCAATATTAATTAGCAGAAGTGATTGTTGGCATCTTTATCTAAATCCTTACAGCAATGTAAATTAATGTTCCACTGTTAAGCATGAGATTAGCTTTTAGTTTGAGATATGTATTAATATGTCTTTATCATATTGGGAAAGCATTCATTTAGGGCATTTTGAGTTGGGTCAGCACTAGTGAGAAGTTTTTCAGGAGTAATGGATATGGAGAAAGGACTTAAGAAGCATAGAGGCACCCTGAACATTCATTTATTTAGTCAGTCTTTATTGAACACATTATTTCCCAGGAACTCCTCTAGGCACAGGAGATACAGCAGTAGACAAAACAGTCAAAAATACTGCCATTATGAAGCATACAATTTAATTGAGAAGTCGGGCAACAAATCAGATGAATAAGTAAAACATGTATGAAATTAGACTAGTGATATGTTCTAAGAGGAAATATAAAGTGGGAAAGAGAATAGGAAGTGTTGAAAATGGGTGAGAAAAGAGGGAAAACTTGTAAGTCAAACTACCGTTTCCCACGAAGCAGGACTGAGAATACAGTTAAGAATACAGTTACCTACCCACACAATAATTTGGGTTGGGAAACATAGCCGTAACCATTTGAAAACTAAATGGTCCCTATGAATTAATTATAACTTCACTACAGAATATTTACCTTTAAGAATTAGGATTTTCTGGTTGTAATAAAAGCCAAGAATCTGACAATTTGTGAGACAGATTGTTGAGTCAGAAGGATACATTTCAGTACATAATACTAAAGTCTATCAATATCAGTGCTTCTAAGATAAGATCCAGTGCCCACCAGTAGTACCTGTTGCTTTCAGGCAAGTAACACATAATCCAAAAACTTTCATTATTCATGGTCAAATCTTTACTAGAAAGAACAGGCAAGTGGGCCACACAATCTTTTGTTTTGTGCCCCAAATTTTGAGACGCACTGCTCCTCTGTGGGCCCTTCAAATCTTATTTCAGCAGGACTGCTTGATAACTACAACCAAGAATTTCCCAATCAACTGCCAATAACTGATTCACTTTGATAGAGAGAAAGCCTTATAGTGTGTGAAGTATAAAGCAATCCATATGCAAATGAATATATATAAATTAATACTGGTTCAAAACTTTTAACTTCCTATTATATAAATGTTTATTGATGAGCTCTTAACATTTGCCTTTTGTAATATTATTCTAGGTTTTTTGAAATATATTATTTTCTTTTTTTAATATAAATTTATTTATGTTTATTTATTTAATTTTGGCTGCATTGGGTCTTCGTTGCTGCACGTGGGCTTCCTCTAGTTGCGGCGAGCGGGGGCTACTCTTCGTTGCGGTGTGCGGGCTTCCCATTGCAGTGGCTTCTCTTGTTGTGGAGCATGGGCTCTAGGCACGTGGGCTTCGGTAGTTGCGGGTCGCGGGCTCAGTAGTTGTGGCTCACAGGCTCTAGAGCGCAGGCTCAGTAGTTGTGGCACACTGGGCTTAGTTGCTCCAAGGCATGTGGGATCTTCCCAGACGAGGGCTTGAACCCGTGTCCCCTGCATTGGCAGGCGGATTCTTAACCCACTGAGCCACCAGGGAAGTCCCTGAAATATATTATTTTCCTAAAAAGAGACCAAAGAATGTCAGAAAACACTACCCTGGAAACTTCATAAATATTACAGTGTGAAGAACCCTCTGCTCAGGACACAAAGTTGATTTTTCATACATCTTAGAAACATTTGGTAAAGAACGGCAGGTACACATTAATTCATTTTAAAACATTTTTGCATGTGTTTAGTTTTTGGTCCGCCTTGTTGTAAAAGAAGAATTGAAGGCAACTACACAACACTGTAGTATTCAGAATTATTCAGATGTATATCTCGATCTTGAACAGTCTCATTTCTCATTCTATAATTAAATGAATGTGATACACAAACTTATTGTATTTATAAGCAGCCACCCCTTTTCACCATGGTGCATTCCAGAAAAAACATATCATCAACAGGGTCACATTTTTCCATTAGGTTTTTAATTGTGGGTTATATTCCTGAGTCATACACAACAGCAAAGAAACTACTATAAACCCTATAATGATAGCAATATAGTGAAATCATGCTTCAAGTGCAATAAAATGGGCACTGTTATACTGTAAACACTAGTTGTTTAAAATATAAATGGTGCCAAAAATCTGAACTATACACTATCATAAATTTGATATCAAAAACTGGCATGCTAACTATATAGTGAGCATTAATTACATAATTACTAACTTTATTTTCAAATCCTTGAAGGCAGAGTTTGCCTTTCTCCTAACCCCAGTGTCTGGCAGACACTAAATAAATGACTTTTGACTGAACATTTTAAATTAATTAATTAATCAATTAATTAAAAAGAACATTAGATGGCTGGCTTAAAGCCTAGATTTTTAAATAATACACCACATAATCAGAAATCCATATATGCGGAGCCTGCTTACATTTTTTTATTGATAACAATGTGGTGTAGCCTACTTATATTAATACAAATATACTCGAAAACAATTTAATCAACTTAAGGGTAGTTATAGGCCTGATACTAGTCCTCTATCAATTTTTAACAGATCAATGAGAAAACTACCATTTAACAGACTGAATATTCCAGAGAGCTGCTTGATATATGCTTTCAAGGTACATGCTGACTAGGAATAGCCAAAAATCAAACTTGGTTTTACCTTGCTGATGACTCTCAGATTCAGTTTCATGAATTAGAATGGAATTCTCACAGGTGAACCCAAACAAACCAATATTCCGGTTATATAGATAGAAATTTTAGAACAGTTCTGGGTCCTGGGACTTTCAGAATTCTAAAAATGTTCTCTCTTGGGGGACTTCCCTGGTGGTCCACTGGTTAAGAATCCACCTTTCAATGCATGCGACGCAGGTTCGATCCCTGGCCTAGGAACTAAGATCCCACAGGCCTGGGAACTAAGATCCCACATGCCTCGGGGCAACTAAGCCTGTGAGCCGCAACTAAGACCTGACACAGCCAAATAAATTAAAAAATAAAAAAAAATGGGCTTCCCTGGTGGCACAGTGGTTAATAACCCGCCTGCCAATGCAAGGGACACGGGTTCGAGCCCTGGTCCGGGAGGATCCCACATGCCGTGGAGCAACTAAGCCCACGCGCCACAACTACTGAGCCTGCGCTCTAGAGCTCACAAGCCACAACTACCGAGCCCGCGTGCTGCAACTACTGAAGCCTGTGTGCCTAGAGCCCGTGCTGTGCAACAAGAGAAGCCACTGAAATGAGAAGCCCACGCACCGCAAAGAAGACTAGCTCCCGCTCGCTGCAACTAGAGAAAGCCTGCGCGCAGCAACGAAAACCCAACGCAGCCAAAAATAAAATAAAATAAATAAATTTTAAAAAATAATAATAATAATAATAAATTAAAAAATAAAAAAAAATTAAAATGTTCTCTCTCTCTGGTGGGTATAATTTGTGTTAAGCCCAAGTAACTCTTTTGGAAACTGAACCACCCTGGGAAGATACACCTGAGTGTATGAGTGACCTACACCTGTGTAACAAATCACCCCAAAACTTAACAGCTTAAGACAACAGTGTGGTCGGCCACCACTCCAAAAAACTACTTTGATAAGATCATGATTTGATTAAAATTAATGGATTAGAGATAGAGAAAATATGGCATTATATAGATTTTTTCAAAATTAAGTAAATACACATTCTAGAAAGCATCTATTAATCTAAATAAACTAAGTTGTTTAGCATAAAATCCCGTTCTTCCATTTTTCTGCAAGATCACTGTTGGTTTCATAACCTCCTGGGGTCGATTCACACGGAAGTTTGCAGTTTTATAAGTCTGTCTCCCGTTCTCAAATGAACACCTACTGGCTGGAAAAACAACAACGAATGTTTTTTATCCGGTGGGTCAGGAATCCGGGCACAGCTGGGTCCTTTGGCTCAGGATGTCTCGCAAGGCTGCTTCAGCATGTCGGCTGGGGCTGCAGTTACCTCCAGACTCGGGAGGAAGTTCCAAGCTCACCCGAATGGTTGGTGGTAGGATTCCTCTCCCGCAGCCTGCTTGACGGAGGGCCTCAGGTCCTCCCTGGCTGTGGGCCTGAGGCCTCCGTTTCCTGCCATGTGTGCTTCCCCGTGGGTCAGCTTACAACAGGGCAATTGGCTTCCATCAATGTGAGCAAATGAGAGAAAAAGCGAGGGTGATTAAGAAGGAAGTCAGAATCCTTTAGTTACCTTACCTTGGAAGCGACACCTGAGTCACACTCGAGGCAACAGGATTATACCAGGAAGTGGGGGTCAGCGGAGGCCCTTAGAAGCTGCCCCTCACGCTGTGTGCGTTCCAAAGACAGCCTCAGAAAGGTGCATGATATCTCCCTTCTTTATCACTCTCTAGGGAAGGAAAAGTGACTGACTACACATGGAAGGAATCACCTGGTTGTTTTCCCAGCTGAATGAATGTCTGCAGTTAGGTGACCCTCAGCATCCGGTAGACAACAGTGAGGTGCTACTTCTGCCTCTTGATAAACTGTGGAGAGGACTTGGTATCTTCCAGACAATGCCTGATCACCCTTTCCCAAAGCCAAACACAGTTCAGACTGAGTCTAAGGAAGCTCAAAGTGGTTCCTACAGAAAGATTCGGGAATAGAACTGGTTTGGGAACTTAACGCATTCTTTTTTTTGTTCTAGCATGTATATATGTATGTATGACTGAATCACTTTGCTGTACACCTGAAACTAACACAACATTGTAAGTCAACTATACTTAAATTAAAAAAAAAAAAAACAGTCAGCCTTAGAGAATGAGACTGTAATTCACTAACTTTTAAATTGTTGTCATTGTCGTTACCTGATGTGAACTTTATATTTCCTGTGAATATAATCTCCCCAAAGTCCAGTCTCAAGAGTCTTACATTTTAGGTAGAAAAAAATATAAAAACCAAACTGAAAATTTTTCCAGAAAATACTTCAAAATAATGTGTTGTTTTGTATTCCTAATTATTCATTTATAGTTAAATATATTAAAGCACAGGTTCATTTCAATGTCAGTAGCTATAAGTCTAAAGATACTTTTCTTCTATTAGGTTGTTTACTATGTCATTGGCTGATCTAACAGAAACAAATCTAGATGGACATTTCCCCAGTGTGGCCTTAGAAAACGGCAGGAGTTCTGCAAAATGCCAGAGCAGCAGCCCAGGTTTTCCCAGGAACAGCAATGATTCCGACAAGAGTGTTGATTACAGCAGATCTCAGTGTTCCTGCAGAAGTTCAAGTTCTCACTACGATTATTCAGAAGACTTTCTCTCTGAATGTTCAGAAACCGCGGCTAAAAAGAATTATTTAGAGAAGCCTGTAGTAAAAGAAAAAAAGGAGGAGAAGAGAAAGTATAATGTTTCTAAAATCTCCCAACCTAAAGGTAAGAAGCAAAATTTCCCAACCAAGACCAAATTTCTGGTTATAATGACATTATTATTTAATGCACTACTATCTGAAGTGGTCCATATTCAGTTTTATTGTTTTTCCAGATTGTAAATTATAAACATTATAAGTGAATTTTTATAGAAGGAATGGGAAATAGAGAAATTAAGGATAATTACAAAATAACAGAAAGCTAGGCTTAAAACATAAAGCCTAGCCCTCTTGCACGGCTTACCCTCCTGGAACCCCCTAGTGAGGTTAGTTCCGTTTTTAGTTAACAGGTGGACTTGTTACAGAATACCACAGTATTTGGAACTCACTGGCCTCTTGCCTTTCATCTCAGCTGAAGAATCAAGGTTTCAGTCACCAGTGAAATGTAAATATCTGTCTCAGCACCCCAGGAAGATGGTCTTCGCGTCCGGTGAGGCATATTGGCAAAGATACTCTTTAGAAACAAGGATGGTTCAAAAGGCTGTTAATAATGTCATTTCCTTGTGGATTTTAAAAGTACTCCATCAGCTCCTAACTATCCAAATTGGGATAAGCTTTGCAACACCCTAGGCCTCCTAACTCCCCGCCCCCTGCCCAGGCGGTGATTATTCCCAGGCAGGCAATCCTAGGCTTATAAATATTCCCTATGTAGAAATAGCTGGAACTCTTTTCCCACTGTGACCGTCAGAACTGCCCAGTCAGTAGCTGGAAAATAGTTAAGAGCCTACTCTCACTGGAGCACATGTAGTGTCACATTTACCCAGTACCTGCCTCCCATCCCCAGCCTGCCATGACCAGCTGTGCCCGGGACCCCCAGTGAAGATCTAGAATCTTCAATTGCCCTTCTTCCCAGCTATAGAGCAGGGATTCTTCGTCTAAGACCCACATCTGCAAACCCCAGGGAATCCTTTGCATTTTTGTGTGTATTTATTTGCGTTTGTGAACTTTCTAGGCAGAAGGACCCATAGTTTTCATCCAGATTCTCGAAAGATTAACAGCCCTTTCTCTGGAGAGGTGGGAGTCCCGCACATCCTGGCAAGGCCCAGGGCAGAAGACTCTGTCATGGGAAGTCTGTTCGGGCATTTGTAGAGATAATCACGACAGCACATAATCATGGACAGGCTCTACAGTCATACTCCCTCGGCCACACTTGAAATTTACGAAACTCTGAAAACCAAACGTTTTTTGTATCTTTGGCACCAACACTGATTTGGCAACAAACACCTGATTTGAACTGACATGAGACTGATCTTTATTTATTTCACTTTGCGTGAAATATAATCATATAAATTTCACTACAAAAATATTCACTACAAAAACAAAGCGTGATGTCCCCAGCCCTACTGGGCGTACTTTGGAAAATACTATATGTGCATCACAAAGAATAAACCCCCCAAAATTCAGAAACAGCTTGGCCCCAGGGGTTTATGACAAGAAATCCTCAAACGATACATCTTACATGGAGTCTGGGCTTTTGTGGGACTGCGTGAGAATGCAGTTAGCATTTATAAAACCATTTCTACAAGAAACGAACTGTATTTTGAGTTCTAAGCACCTTATAATTTGACTTTTAAAAACTGATTCCTCGTTTATTTATGCCACAAATATTTATTGTGTCCTTTATGCAAGATACCTGTTCATAAATTGGGAGCAGCCTAAATGAAGTCACTTCACAGTGGACTAGAGCCTAAATTCCATGATCCGAGTGAGGGCTTGCTCTCCCTTGGGTATGCTTTCGTGTATGAATACTCTGAAATTATTTTAAGTAAATCTTGGCTGCATCATTAACCCAAATTATATGTCCCTGAGGATCCTCGTACCGGTGTCTGATGACCTTAAAACACTCATTGTAACATCAAGCTTTGTCACAGAATGATGAAAGTGTCTCTTGGTTTATTCTTTTATTCTTTTGTTCTCTCCCAGCTCATGTTTTACAAGTGGTTGCCAAAAAAATTTAATCGGCAAGTAATTGATGAATTAATGCTGGGGTAATGTAATTCTAACCCAAAGCAAAAAGGCGTAACGTTTTAGCCGGTGCAGTCCGTTCTCCAGTGAAGGTTCAATTTCTGTTCAGCTTTCTTATATATAAAAGTAGACCTCTGACCCTCAGGGGCTGGTAACACTGGATCAGGAACCACCACTACAGACCCAGAATTCACTCAAGAATAATAACATCAGAGATTATTTTCAATTCCCATCTTAGAAAAGCAAGTTTTATAGCAGAAAAACATTTCATAGAGAAAAATTATAGGGATAAAAAGAGGACTTCAATATGATAGGATATTTGCTCTGGTCAGATATTGGAGATTTACTTAAATCAATGTAAATAGCGAGCAATATATTTCTATAATTTGATTTTCAAAACATGGTTCTTTCTTTCTTTTGTAGAAAAATGTACTTTCAGAATTCCTTCAATTATATATCCTTCCTTGATGTGTTTTGTGTTTAACACAATGCTAAAATATGTGATAGTCATTCAAAAACTGGTACACAAAAAAGAAGTTATTTTACTGCATTCAATTGTTCTGGACAGCTTTTGCCCTGTTGTCTTTAGTCGGGGGAAGGTGGAAGCCCTACGGTGGGGTTGAGGAGATGCCCTCTCCACTAATGCCAGGGCTCTGGAGAACAGGAAGGGGAAAGGCCTGCCTTTGAACCTCTTCTTACCCTGGTCCTTGAAGGAAGTGAGCTACGTCTTTTAAGGTGACCTGGAAGAGAGCGAGAACCCGGCAGAGGGCAGAGCCAGCGCCAGCAGGGACGTGGCTCAGGCTAAGGCCCAGAACCAGATTGAGGGTGTGGACGACTTCGGGAACGGAACGGGACCGAGAGACCAAAGAGGAAAGTGGCCAGGAGACGGGCCTACGACGGGGCCAGGGAAAATGGGGGAAGAGACAGCATGGGTACAGCAGTGAGACAGGAGGACAATCATGCTTTTAAAAGGAGGGGCTGAGGGTGAGGACGCACCTGGGGAAACAGACGGGCTGGAGCCAGTGAAGAGGCGAGCGCGGGGCTGTCCTTAGGTCTGTTCAAAAGAGCACAGTTCACTCGTAGTGGGAAGCACGCCTGCTCTTAAGCAATGACAAGAGTCCCTTTTTGGCTAACATGGACTTAAATGTACATGTTTTTGGTGAATTAAGTGTTTTAGCTTAGTGGTTTAACAATTAGTTATCTTAAGAGTAGCTTAATCATTCAGCTAAATCTGCCTTATTTTGTGAAATGGGACAGAAATTGTAAGCTTTACCATTCTTATGTATAGGTTAGGATAATGAGATGTAAATCTTTAAGGATTAAACCCTATTTCAAGTTTCCTAACCTTTATTATTATACAAGTATGCATGACATATATGGTATGAATTTATTCTACATCACTCAAATGCAAGTGGGATATTTACCTTTCTGAAGCAAAACAATCTGGTTCTTTCTCTCACACGCACCCTCTAGGGTAGATAAGACATTGGATCTGTCATGTTTGGGGAATGAAGGGAGTATGGGGGGCCTTACACAGACAAGGACATTTGGGGAAGGGTCTCTGGCCCTTCCATCTTCACCACGTCTGTGTTTCTTGTCCAGGCCCGTGTGATTTTTCTTTTTTTTATAAATTTATTTATTTATTTATTTATTTATTTTTGGCTGTGTTGGGTCTTTGTTGCTGCACGCGGGCTTTCTCTAGTTGCAGTGAGCGGGGGCTACTGTTCGTTGCGGTGCGCAGGCTTCTCACTGTCGTGGCTTCTCTTGTTGCACGGGCTCTAGGTGCGCAGGCTTCAGTAGTTGTGGCTCGTGGGCTCTAGAGCGCAGGCTCAGTAGTTGTGGCGCACGGTCTTAGTTGCTCTGCGGCATGTGGGATCTTCCCAGACCAGGGCTTGAACCCACGTCCCTTGCATTGGCAGGCGGATTCTTAACCACTGCGCCACCAGGGAAGCCCGGCCCATGTGATCTTTAAAAGGCCGACACCTCCTGTTTTCGAAGCGCCCAGGCCCTCGGTGCACATCTCGACCTGGGGCCTTGGCCAGTGCCCCGTGCCCGTGGGGTTTAGTCCCCACTCATGCTGACTCTGCCCTCCCATCACTCGAGTCCAGTGTGAGGTGGGGACACAAGCCTCCAGTGCCCATGGAACCCACCACCCCTCATCCCTCCAGGCTCAGGAAAATCTCTTTCTCCTCCACGGTCACACCACCCAAGAGCTGGAAGGCATTACAAGTTGGGGTCAAGTTCAATCATGCTGGACATGGTGTGGAGCCTGAGAGCCCTCACCCACCCCTGTTTTCATCCAGCCTGATCCACACTGCCTGGGTCTAGAACTCCCCCAGCCAGTGCCCAAGGTACTAGAGTGTCCAGCCTGATACAACCACAGACACCTCTTCTCTGGCCTTCTAGTAGGTGTCTTAGAGTCTGACCTCTGCTTCCCAGTTTTCAGTGTGCTCAAAAGTCTATTCCAAGATACTCAAATATTCAACCATAGCCCCTACTACATTGTTCCCAGTGGGAAAATAAAAACCTCTGGAGGCATAGTTGTAAAGACAGTCCATTGGTTGTTGATTTGATACCGATCCTATGATCATTGTGAAATCTGTGTGGTCTGTCATGCTCAAGATTCACATGCTTTATCCTCAGAAAGCATCTTCTGTTTCTCTTGACTCGTTGTTTCCACCACAGTTAGAACTGCCTTTCCCACCACCTAGACCAAACACGCTAAGCCATGTCTCAGATGATGTGTGCACACTTGGCCAATAGCTTAGGGTTAGGACTCCAGTGACATTGGCCACTAAGAGCCTTTCTCTCTCCAGGAAGAGGACCATTTTTTTTTAGATTCTAGAATCCAGTTTCAATCTCTCTTTCTCAGAGTATAGATATACTAATATGTGCACATGCACACACACATATATTTACATACACAGATGCACATATGAATATCATACAGATACACATACAATACATATGGGGCAGTGACAAAGGCACATAGACGTGGGTCTGTCTCACCACTTACCAGCTGTGTGCCCATTGATAAGTGACATCACTCAGCACAGTTTTTTCATCTTTAAAATGGGATAATAATACAATGAGGTTACACATACATTTGACATACTCAAATTCAGTTACATAAGCTTCATGTAATATCATTTAGACTCCCAAATACAAACCATCTAACTAGTTAATTTAGTGCTCACCCAAAAGTAACAGAGGAAAAATTGGTTGTGTTGGGTTTATTGAGAGATGGAATCCTTATATGAATATTCTAAGCAGTTTAATGGCTTTTTAAGGTTCTTTTTAAATATATGAGATCATCATATATATAACATTAGGCTCTAATGTTACACTCTAATTGCCTTGTAACATTTTGTTGGAAGAATTACATCAGATAATCTACATAAAGCATTTAATTCAATGCTTCACATATGGTAAACCCTTAGTAAATGTTATCGATTATTATGGTTTTTAGTATACCTTTTATGATAGAAATAAGTACAGGTTTTAGAGTCAGGGAAGACCTGGTTTTCAGCTCATTTTATGTCACTTTGTGGTTATGTAACCTTGGACAAATGACTTATAATCTCCAGCTATAAAATAGACTACTACTGACCTTAAAGGATTGTATTAAATGAGATACCTAAACATAAAGTACCTAGCCTAAAGCATGGGTATTTATTCAGTGTTAGTTCCTTCCCCTTCTAGTTTGCGTGTGTGTATGTATATGTGTGAGGGCAGGGGGCAGGGGGTATTACACACGCCTGCATATTTACATATCTACATATCTATATACACATTACTAGTAACAAACTGGATTATCTGCTTACACAGGCCAGAAGGAAATCTCGGGGGAGAAAAAGCACAACTGGAATGCACCAGTTTTAAATTCTCAGATCAGCGTGGCTGCCCAGAGACGAGATGCCATGGCTCACCGCATACTCTCAGCGAGGCTTCATAAGATTAAAGAACTGAAAAATGAAGTAGCTGATCTACACCGCAAACTGGAGGCCACAGTCATAGAAAACCAATTTCTGAAACAACTCCAGCTTAAGCACCTGAAAGCTATAGGAAAATATGAGAATTCACAAAATAATCTACCTCAAATTATGGTTAAACATCAGAACGAAGTAAAAAATTTAAGGCAGCTACTCAGGAAATCCCAGGAAAAGGAAAGAGCCGTGTCTGGGAAACTTAGAGAAACAGATAGCGAGCTGTTGAAGACTAAAGACGCCTTGCAGGCACTGCAGAAACTTTCTGAAGACAAAAATCTTGCAGAGAGGGATGAGCTTACTCAAAGATTGTCTGTTCTTACAACAAAAATGGAGGGAAATGACAAACAAATACAGGTCTGTATTTCAGAGGTCTAGAAACATTAAGTTTCCAAAGTTAATAGAGAGAGGGTGCGCATTCATCATATATGCCTGTGGAATGAAGCACTACCAGCTGCTGTGCTGAGCAAGAACTCACAGATGGTGGTGCCTGATGGGGAGGGGGCGGGGAAGGGGAAGGGGAGGGCCACAGGAGAGACAGAAACAGCGCCTTCTGTTGTGCACTGAGCGAGAGGTTCTGTGGCTGTGTTACCCAACCTAACTCAGGTCCACTTGCCCGCGCACAGTAAAGCCAATCTACTGACACCGGGCTGTAGTGAAGGAAGGTGTTTATTGCAGAGCACCAAGCAAGGAGTCCAGGCAGCTAGTGCTCAAAAGGCCCAAACTCCCTGATGGCTTTCAGGGAAAGGTTTTTAAAGACAGGGTGAGGGAGAGGAGACGTGGGCTGTGTGATCACCTCGTGGACATTCTTCTGATTGGTTGGTGGTGAGGTAATTGGGAGTCAGCATCATCAACCTTCTGGTTCCAACCCGACTGCGGTCTCCATGCTGATGGGCAGCATGCAGTTAACTTCTTCCACCTGATGGGGTTTCAGTATCTACAGAACAGCTCACAGGACATGGCTCAGAATATTAACTGTAGCCCCTGAGGAGGGACTAAAGGTCCTTGACTTTGTTTAATGACTAAACTGTTATTATTTTGTCTTTCTTGACTATTTGCCTTTCTTTCTGCATTTTCTCATTTCTCTGATTAAATTTACTCTTTGGAACTCAGGAAAGGCCTAAGAGGATAAAGTTTTTCTACAGACCAGAGGCAGGTGGAGGACATTGCAGGGGGTGGGGTGAGGGGTTCTGTCCTGGGAAGGCCCTGTGTGGTTCTGCTCAGCTACAGCTGGGCTCATTTATCTGGAAATGACCGTTCTCTCAGTCAGTCCAGCTGCTGAGGTCAGGGGAGTTTGTTCACATGCTGAAGGGGGTTGTGCTGTGCTGTGTTGTGGGAAACCTCTCCTAGAAAGCAAGCCTCTACTCCAAACTGCCTTCTTAAAAGGCTACTTCCCTAAACCCTGAGTGCATCTCCTCACCACCCCCCTCCTTGTTCTCTCCCTTATCAGTCTGTCGAGACATTTCTAATGTCCTAGAAATAGAAAATTTCCCCAGGTAATATTCCTGGGGACAGATAGGGAAAAGGAATTTAAATAATTTTAGAAATGAATAGATAGATATTCCTCAAGGGTGCATGGTGGTCAAAAGCCTAGGGATTACATTGCAAGGGATGATTTGGGAGAACACTCTGATCATATTGAGAATTCTGCCTATTTTACATTAGGTAGTTTTGGTCTCTATGGACATAAACACAAATGGAAGTAATTTACTGTTTAATTCCCTAATGGTGAGAGACAAGTATTTTCAATGATCTTGAAATAATAATAAGATGTGAAGTTCATTTCAGCCACTTTTTTTTCTGTTATTTCTTTTTTGATAAAACCCTCCTCTATTTTCAAAGAGAATTTTCTCACATAAAATGGATATGGGAGCTACAGGAAATAATGAGCCACCTCATTTTTCATTCATGTAAATAGTGTACCAGACTTCTAACGTTTGGCCTTTCAGGTAGAATTGGATCCATCTTAGCATCTGTCTCTCATGTGAAAGTAAATGTATTTGTATCTCATCTACATATTTTGTACACAAACATGTTTAAGTAGCTCATGTTTTTATACTACAACCAAAACCAAAAAGAATTTGAGAACTAATCAGCTATTTTCTTATCGGAGGCACTTGGTTGTATGGGAAATTTCATTTGGTTGTAGGGCATTTGGTGGGAGAAAAAGTTTGTGGGCCAAAACATGTCGGTATTTTTTTAAATGTTAATATGTTAGGAAATGGGATTTTTAGCGATTATTTCATCCTATTAGCTTACCATATTTTCCACTTTAATGAGAAAGTATTAATGTTGTAATGAGGGAAACCACACTTTATGGAAAAGAAGGAAAGAAAAGGCCTTTTGGCCAAGCTCCTGTCAAAGTCCCGCTCAAACGGTTCTCCAGTAAAACAGTTCTTGTTCCACAGAGAAGGCAAATATGCAACAGTGAGTCCTTCGTACTTATAGATGGTTACTGTGCTAAGTCAGTCGTTTCATTGGCTTATAATCCATCCACGTGGTGTGGCTCTGTGAGACCCCATCATAACTTCCCGTCTCAGTTATCTGAGAATCATAGTCCGAGCGTGATGGTCTGCACTGACGCTGGTCAACTCTTTGGCAAGAGAGACTTGAAAGGTTTTCACGGAGTGCACCATGTCAAGTTAGCGGTATACTTCATTTCAACAGAACTGCTTAGGTTTAGTTGTAAAGTATAACGTTGATTTTATTTATTGATTTTTCAGGATCTGTTCCAAAATTTTTTTTTACCAAATTCCAGAGTGTAAAAAACATTAGGCTGGAAACATGATATTTATTCCCTAGAGTTGGGATCTGGAATTTTTTGGCTTTTTGTGTGTGTGGTAATATTTAGTTCTAATATGTGTCCTCTAGATAAGCCATCCACTAAAATTGTATTAAAATTTTGCACTTTTCATAAATGTAATTAGTTCCATTACAGTCGAAGTTTTTTATGATACTACACTGGTTCCAGAGAGTTGAAATATATACTATTTTCAGAGCTTGGAGAAACAACTGAGGCTGAACAATAAAACCTTTACTCAGCAGTTGGCCTTTGAGAACCGGAAGACCTCAGCAGCTCAAGCAGCTACAAAGACTCTGCAAATGGAAGTAAAACACCTTCAACAAAAACTTAAGGTACTTCTTTTAAAGCAAAATGTAACAAAATTTGTGAAATGCTGCTTCCCAAAATATCAGAGCTATTTATGCCTAATATATCTTTAAATTACTTAACTTCAAGTATAGCTTTCTCAAATTAACTTTTTTCCCTACAACCATATGAACAGAGGATCTGAAATTATGAGAATCAGTTAACAGCCTGGTGAATATGTAATTAGAAAAATTAAAACTCTTGTCTATTCATTCACAAGACTTCTTATTATCATTTTTATCTCATCACATGAAGTAATATTGTACTTTGTTAACATTTTAGTGGAACCCAAAATAAGTTTTTCTATTTAAAAAATTCACTTATAACATTAAAATATTTAGAGTAATTTTTGTGGCCCATAAATTCATTTTTTCATTTTTTTTTATTGAAGTATAGTTGATTTACAATATTGTGTTAGTTTCGGGTATACAGCAAAGCGATGCAGTTATATTTTTTTCAGGTTATTTTCCATTATCGTCTATTACAAGATACTGAATATTGTTCTCTGTGTTGTACAGTAAATCCTTGTTGTTTATCTACTTTATATATACATAAATTCATTTTAAAGCCTCACTTGCAAATATGCTTACAAAACTGTCTTTTAAAATGCGCCCGGGCTTCCCTGGTAGCGCAGTGGTTGAGAATCAGCCTGCCAATGCAGGGGACACGGGTTCGAGCCTTGGTCTGGGAAGATCCCACATGCCGCGGAGCAACTAGGCCCGTGAGCCACAACTACTGAGCCTGCGCGTCTGGAGCCTGTGCTCCGCAACAAGAGAGGCCGCGATAGTGAGAGGCCCGCGCACCGCGATGAAGAGTGGCCCCCGCTTGCCGCAACTAGAGAAAGCCCTCGCACAGAAACGAAGACCCAACACAGCCATAAATTAATTAATTAATTAATTAATTTTTTTTAAAAAATGTGCCCTCACTTGGAGAGTATTATGCTAAGTGAAACAAGTCAGACAGAGAAAGACAAATACTCTATGATATCACTTATTTGTGGAATCTAAAAAATACAACAAACTAGTGAATATAACAAAAAAGAAGCAGACTCACAGAACAAACTAGTGGTTACCAGTGGGGAGAGGGAAGGGGTAGGGGCATTATAGGGGTAGGGGAGTAAGAGGTTCAAATTATTAGGTATAAAATAAGCTACAAGGATGTATTGTACAACACAGGGAATATACCCAATATTTTATAATTACTATAAATGGAGTTTAACCCTTAAAAATTGTGAATCACTATACTGTACACCTGTAACATATAATATTGTACAGCAACTACACTTCAATTTTTTAAAAATCTGCCCTAAAAATGAGAATTAAAAATATTTTCTTTGGGGAGTTCCCTGGCGGTCCAATGGTTCCCTCCCTGGTTGGGGAACTAAGATCCCACAAGCTGTGCAGCTCGGCCAAAAGAAAAAAAAAACATTAAAAAAAATTTACTTTTCAGACTTTTGTTCTTTCTGCCTTCAAGATTTCTAAAATGCGCAACAAGTTGGAAAAGCTAGATAAAATACTTAGGAAATATAGGTCGTTCAAGCCTCAGTTAGTAAATCTTAAGCATGATTCTTTAAGACAAGAATCTTTAACTTTTATGATAAACAGGAAATACAGGTTTCCCGGGAGCCTTCAGAGCACTCAGAGACAGGGAAGAAAGTTGGATGTAAACTCTCCCTTTGTAAAGCAGGGAAAAGAGTTCTGTTTCATTCTTCTCTGGTGCCTCAGGAAACTTCAGAGAGAAGAATATGCCAGAAAATGGGCGTGGCTATAGGAACTACCTTAGAAGTCTAACAGAAGAGGCTTCAAGATCCACTGGTCAAAGCAAACACACACACACATATGTAGACACAATCAGGGAATTTTAAAATAAAGTTTGTGCTTTCATATGCAGCCATGTGCACATATATACTATACAGTCATTAAAAAACAATTTTGACAGGAGAAAAGCTTAATAATTAATGAAATGCTTAATGAAAAGAAGGATACAAAATTCTATATACAGTAAGATCCAAATTTATTTTTAAAAAGAAAAGTAAATATACGCAATGGATTTCTGTGCATCTGTAAAATGGAATGAGGGTTCTTTATATTGTAATATGGAGCAATCGCCAGGATATATTGATAAGTGAAAAAAGGAAGGCAGAGGGAAGTGTGTAGTATGCCATCATGTAAGAAAAGGAGACAATACAAATATATCTACAAATTTCCTTATATTTTGAAAAAAGCATAGTAGGATAATAGTGGAAATGGAGAGAAAAGAGAGTAGAAGGGACAGCTATAGAACCTAGATTTCCTTGAATATCTTTTTGGTAGATTTGACTTTGGAAATATGTAAATATTTTGTGTAATTATGAAGCAGAATGAAATGTAAAAAAAAAAAAAAAATCAAAAAACGTTCCCTAAAAATCCAGAGTAAAATGAAAAAAAAAAAAGGAGCCCACTGTGTATTCCGGTGTAGGCATAATGTCACAGAGAGACACCACTCCAAGAGACTTAAAACACATCAATTTCACTGCATATGCCTAGTGAAATACACTCTGATGACAGAGTTGGCACGGTTATTTTGAGACTGTTGTATATATCTTATGGGATAAAGCACATAATGAACTATGTTGGTGTCATTGAGAACTGGGATTCGGGGGATGGAAGAAAGAAAATACAGAAGTAAGATAAGGTCAAATAAAAATCCTGTAGTCCTGACTGTGAAGTGAAGTGAAAGTATGATTTTATGATACATTTTATCTTTAAAAATAAATACATATTTCCTAATGTGACCCACTCACTAACAATGAATACCCCTAATGACATACTATGGTCTTCAAAATCCATAACCCACTAAAAAGAACTAAGGCACCTTAAAAAAATTCTAGGTCTGGAGCATGAACTATACTATGTGAGCCTGGGACATATAGAGAAGCAAGGAAAGCAAAGTTTACAAAGCAAGGTTTACAAAGAACCATTAGGGTACTGTCAAAGAGATTCAGGAGCCAAAGATGGTTCTTACTGGCCAAAGATGGGGCAATTTAGGATCAGTAAAGATAACTGTGTGGATTGAAACTTAGCAAATATACAGAAATCAGAAAGTTCATAAGGATATTTACAAAACAAAACACCTCAGTGATTACTCAGTCACCTTTAGAGGATACTAGGGAACCAGCACACTATTTCAAAAACTGGTAAATAAAGGAAAAGAAACAATTACTTTTACCTTTCCTATACTCAGAGTAACCAAATAATTTGTGAGAAGGGAAGACCTTCCATGTAAAGGCATTCCCATAGATAATGAAGAAGGAATGAAAGGATGAGAATATCACTATTTTGGAACTTCTAATGAAATAGTGGATCTGAGCAATGATCGTCACAAAGGGAAACCATCTGATGCTATGCACTTCCTGACAGACATACACACCTCCACCTAGGGAGTACTACTGCCAGAAAAAACATACGTAGATCTGATTAAACATTTAGCTCTAACAACCAATTTAAGAGAAATATGGTAGCAGGGGAACATGACAAGCAACACCTCAGGGATGCAATCAGCAACATCAGACTGTGGCAAACTCTACAGCACAAACTACCCAGTTTCCACAACAAATAAATATCAAAGTGAAACAAATAAAAGAGATGAGGGGGCTTCCCTGGTGTTGCAGTGGTTGAGAATCTGCCTGCTAATGCAGGGGACACGGGTTCGAGCCCTGGTCTGGGAGGATCCCACATGCCGCGGAGCAGCTGGGCCCGTGAGCCACAATTACTGAGCCTGCGCGTCTGGAGCCTGTGCTCCACAACAGGAGAGGCCGCGAAGGTGAGAGGCCCGTGCACCGCGATGAAGAGTGGCCCCCGCTTGCCACAACTAGAGAAAGCCCTCGCACAGAAACGAAGACCCAACACAGCCATAAATAAAATAAATAAAGTTAATTAATTAATTTTAAAAAAAAAAGAGATGAGGGTGGGAACTTATAGATTAACAGAGACTGTGAGGAAAAACTCAACAACCAAAAAACAAATAACCCAACTCAAAAATGGGGCTTCCCTGGTGGCTCAGTGGTTAAGAATCCGCCTGCCAATGCAGGGGACACGGGTTCGAGCCCTGGTCCGGGAAGATCCCACATGCCGCAGAGCAACTAAGCCCGTGCGCCACAACTACTGAGCCTGCACTCTAGAGCCCGCGAGCCACAACTACTGAGCCCACGTGCCACAACTACTGAAGCCCTTGCGCCTAGAGCCTGTGCTCCGCAACAAGAGAAGCCACCGCAGTGAGAAGCCTGCGCACCACAACAAAGAGTAGCCTCCGCTCGCTGCAACTAGAGAAAGCCCACGCACGGCAACGAAGACCCAACACAGCCAAAAATTAAATAATTAATTAATTAATTTTAAAATATATATATTGTCCACGTCACAATGGTTTATTACTCTGTTAAAAAGCTAGTGCTTTTTTTTTTTTTTTTCTAAAGCTAGTGCTTTTGGATGTCGGGAATGATATATAATGATCTGGCCCATTTCTGTTTCTGCTGGAACCTATAGATTTTATTCAAAGAACACTGAGCTCACTTTAAATTGTTTTTTTACAAGAAATCAAGGTTGATAAAAGCAAACAATTATAGAAATATTGGTATTGTGCTTCTCTTTAGGAGAAGGGTCGAGAGCTGGAAATTAGAAACATCTATACTAACCAGATACTTAGAAATTTACGTGACAAAGAAGATTACCCAAAAGGTAAGGTATGTTTTAATTATTTTTGCTCGAAATCTATTTTGAAGTATCTAGTCAGATTTTCTAACTTATATCACCACGATAACAGACATTTTAAAAAATCGTTTTGTTAGGCATTGAGACACATTTTGTGATTCTAGAATAACCAAACTGTGACATGGTTGAAACAGCTAGAAGAGAATAGAGAGGCTTTCCCATGTTCCCATCCTCCACTCGGTCTTTTATGTCCTTACTCGGGTGAATGAGAGGGTAACTTTCAACTTGATGCAAAATGTCTGCCAAATACTGGACTTTCTAGGTAGATCTGTTGGCCACTGTGTGGATTTTTAAGGTTAACTTTATTTAGGTACAGTTTACCCCAATACGATGCACCCGTTTTAAGCGTGCAATTCCATGGGTTTTGACAAGTGCTTATACCCATGTAACCACCACCTCCCTCAAGATTTAGAACACCCACCCATCTCCTCAGGAGGTGCCCCTCATGCCCCTGGCAGTCAGGGGTCCCCCAGCCCCAGCCCAAGACAACCTCGGATTTCCTCAGTCACAATAGCTCAGTTTGCCTGTTCTAGAATTTCATGAGTGGGATCATACAGCAGGTCCTCTTTGGTGTCTGGCTTCTCTTGGCCAGCATGTTTTTGAGACTCATCTATGCTGTGCTACTATCATTAGTTTGTACCTTTTTATTGCTGAGTAGTATCTTTTCCTTCAAGACAGGATGTACTTATTCCCTCCCCGCCAAGATCTCCCAACATAAGATTCTGCTCAGAAGAGGCACAATAGGAACACTTGCCTCTCATTTTGCTACAAGTAACTATGTGTTTACTTTTCAAGGCAACAACCTCAGATTTCCTTCCCTGCCTTTGTTTGCTTTTGATTTATAATCCAGAACAACAGCCAGCAGAGAAGGTGATAAAATCAAACACGGGGTCATTTAAATGGCATAACACTTCAAGGAAAGTGGCTGCTGGGCTTAGCGTTCATGCCCTTTAGCGTGAGCAATCCAACCATCGATAACGAAGAGCTCTGACATAGGAGACACGACGGCGCACCCTCTCACAACTGCGCAGCTAGGTTTTGAATCCCTTCTGCCAGCAGGGACAGCCGTGTCCTCCAATGGCAATGCCGAGCCATCCTAACGCCTGCTTCTTTGGTACTTTACCACTGTGAAAGCCATAACCTCTGGGGCCCAAAATAAGGCAAAACAGGCAAGATGCTAGGGGGAAAAGTGCAACTGGCAAATGTTATATATTTACTGAAAATCTTTAGAAAACATCTACTATACTTTGTTTTATGATTACATTACAAACTTCAGTTGTTATTTTTATATTTAAAGTCAATATTGCTTCCAAATGTAAACTATGTTTCTTACATATAATATACCTGTTCTGTAGTTTCTTCAACAAAGTCAGTACAAGCAGACAGGAAAAGTGTTTCATTTACAAGTATGCGACACCAGGAAACCCAAAAATCGGAAGATGTTCCATCTTGGACAAATAAGGTACAGCAAATTTGAATTCTTGCAGTGTCTAATTAAACATATCTTTACAAAAATAAGCTTTACTCACTTGTTCTATACAAAAAGTATTTGTATTCATTAAATAAAACACAATTTAAAATTACCTCTACTGCCAAAAATATGTTTTTGCCACTTTTCTAAATTATAGGGTAAAAAGACAAGAGGAAACATTGGTCATAAAGAAAAATCGATTGAAATAATCCATGCAATTCCTCACTGTATCAGTAAACTCCCAAACCAAGAGGATTCCAAGAGAAAATATGAAGGTAATTTTAACAACTTTCAAAAGTCTCCTTTACTTTTTTTTTTTTTTTGGCTGTGTTGGGTCTTCATTGCTGCATGTGGGCTTTTCTCTAGTTGCGGCGAGCAGGGGCTACTCTTCGTTGCCGTGCGCGGGCTTCTCATTGCAGAGGCGTCTCTTGTTGCGGAGCATGGGCTCTAGGCGTGGGGGCTTCAGTAGTTGCGGCACGTGGGCTCTAGAGCGCAGGCTCAGTAGTTGTAGCTAGTGGGCTTCGTTGCTCCACGGCATGTGGGATCTTCCAGGACCAGGACTCAAACCCGTGTCCCCTGAATTGGCAGGCGGATTCCTAACCACTGTGCCACCAGGGAAGCCCCTCTCCTTTACTCTTACTTTATTTTTTTAACTTGTGAATTACTCAGTGTGTGTATAAAAGTATACATAAAACAGATATATTCAATTTAAAGAACTGTTATAAAACGAACTCCACTACCTGCTTAAGACGCGGAACATTAGCGTCCCCTGGGACACCCTGCAAGCCCTTCATAACCATAACCCTCCCGCCGCCCACCACAAACAACCACGATCTTCCATTTTATGCCAGCTTTTCCGCACAACTCCCGATCCCGTGTGTATTCTTAAACAACATGTTCAGTTTTGAAAAACGGAGTCTCAGTCTCAAACCCAGCTGAGTAAAGGGCAGCACTGCCCCTAAAGAAGATTCCAGAGCAGGCAGGCTGGCCGCAGCTTCCCTGAAGGCACCGGGGCCCAGCCAGGGCCAAGGTCAGGCGGGGTCCTGGGAGCTGGGGACCCATCGGAGACGGGCAGCGGCAGGGCTGCTCTGCGGGTGGGGTGTGGGGAGAGGCCCCGTGTGCTGGGCTCCCCAGAGAGAGCAGGGGGCTCTGTGCGGTGAAATGAAGGTCCTCAGCCCACCCAGGCTGCAGGCACCATAGGGAGGGCGACAGCTCGGCCAGGCCCCGCGTAGTCAGGTCGGACCAAGGACACTGGAGGCTGCGGGGTTAGCGGGGCAGGTGCTTGGTGGTGCCAGCCCTTAATGCTTAAGCCTTTGGCCTGGTGCCCTCTGCGGTCCTGGGGCCTCCCTTCACCCTTCCTGCTGGTTCCTGTCACCCCTGCACCACCAGGTCTCTTTCCTACCCTGTGTCCTTCCCTTTCCTGGTAAACGCCATCATGTCCTACGAGCACAACCTCTACTGGCTTCTTGAGAACTCTTGCGTGGAAGGCAAATCTGTGTGCGTTTCCTCTGGAGATGTCATGTTTCTACTTAGACTTGATTAATAATTGACTGGAAAGAAAATTCTAGGCTGGAGATCATTTTCCCTCAGAACGTTGAAGACACTGCCCCATTGTTTCCATGTTAAGTTATTGCTAAAGGGACATCTGGGCGACACCCCACCGGCCTGGGAGAGCACAACCTCCCTGGGAAGAGCAGCCGCGGGAACAGCCCCCGAGGGGCCCAGGGCCGTGCCGGGAGGGGCCACCTCTTAGCTGTGAGGCCAGACTGGCTTTAGAATGAGGTTTAAATGACACCGAGGGTGGGCAGAACCCCTGGAAAGCCGCTGGCTCCCATGCGGTTCCTTCTGTGGTCACTGGTCAGTTTACGTTTTCCACCTATTTTTTAGTCCATTTTGGTAATTCTTTTTTTTTTTTAATAAATTTATTTATTTATTTATTTTTGGCTGTGTTGGGTCTTCATGGCCGCACGCAGGCTTTCTCTAGTTGCGGCAGGTGGGGTTACACAGTTGTGGTGCGTGGGCTTCTCACTGCGATGGCCGAGCACCGGCTCTAGGTGCGCCGGCTTCAGTAGTTGTGGCTCATGGGCTCTAGGCGTGCAGGCTCAGTAGTTGTGGCGCATGGGCTTAGTTGCTCCGCAGCATGTGGGATCTTCCAGGACCAGGGCTCAAACCCGTGCCCCCTGCATTGGCAGGCGGATTCTTAACCACTGCGCCACCAGGGAAGCCCCATTTTCGTAATTCTTACTGTCCTAGAAAGTTTCCTCATTCACTTGACAAATATTTTCTGCGCATATACTGTGTCAGGCACTGCTCCGGGCCCTGGGGACAAAATGCCCCGCCCTCGGGAGCCTGTGCCCTTGGGGAAGACCTGTGGGGCTGCCAGAGGGCGGTGGGTGCTGGAAAGAAGGTCCCCACCGAGGACGGGGCAGGGAAGGGGCTGAGGGTGAGCTGACAGCAGCTCAGGAGACTAGAAAGAAGTGATCCACGCGGAACCCCGAGAAGAGAAGGTCCCACGGACGCTGGGCCCAGAGGAGGGGTCGCACAGGGGGCGACGAAGTAGGAGGTGGCGTGTCGGAGTGGGTGGTGGGCAGGGTGCTTCGGCCACGGTGAGGACCATGGAGCCGGGAAGGAGCTGGAGCGGAGGAGGGACCAGACCCGCTCCTGGGCGGCAGCAGGGAGGCCAGGCGGGGCTGGGGAGGTCGTGGAAGGTAAGTACTTTCCCCCATGTTCTCAAATGCTAACATCCTCATCAGGTATCACAGGGCAGAACATTAACAGCTATTTAGAGTTAATTGTACGTTTGACTGGCTTCCAGGCTCAGCATTAATTCTTTTTTTTAATCTACTTTTTTTTTAACTTTTTATTTTATATTGGAGTACACCATTCTTGAAACATACTTTTCTCCTGCTAGTATTATTTTCATTTTCCTAGTGTATAAGTGAATAATTCTATTCCAGAATGTAGTCACATGAGGAGATGTTCCAACTCTTTGCACACCCGATATTGTCCCCATCCTCCCTCACAAACGATGGCCTCACTGAGCGGTTCGCTGTTAGCGACGCTGTTTGCTCAGAACCCGCGAGGGTCTGGTCCTCTGAGGAGGGGAGAGCTGCACACAGGCCTTCCTCGGTGCCTGGGGAAGGATCTGCAGAGGAAGTGACTTCTTTCCATACAACAGTATTCTGCGATCATCTCCTCCTGGCAGTGCATGCTCACCTCCTCATTCAGTAACTCAGTTTCCACAGTCCCAAGCGCTCTAATTCATTTAACCAGGAATCCTTGAACAGATGTTCAGGATGTTTCACTCTTACTAAACCAGGCTACAGGACTTCCCTGGTGGTGCAGTGGTTAAGAATCTGCCTGCCAATGCAGGGGACACGGGTTCGAGCCCTGGTCTGGGAGGATCCCACATGCCGCGGAGCAACTAGGCCCGTGAGCCACAACTACTGAGCCTGCGCTCTAGAGCCCACGAGCTACAACTACTGAGCCTGTGTGCTGCAACAACTGAAGCCCACGCGCCTAGAACCCATGCTCCACAACGAGAAGTCACCGCAGTGAGAAGCCCGCGCACAACAACAAAGACTAGCCCCCGCTCGCCACAACTAGAGAAAGCCCACGCGCAGAAACAAAGACCCAATGCAGCCAAAAATAAATAAATAAATAAATAAATAAGTTTATTGGGGGAAAAAAACAGGCTGCAGTGAACATCTTTAGACGCATCTTTATGTATTTCTGTAGGGTTTGGTTCTACAAGTGAAGTTGCTGGGTCTAAGACCATGTTCACTTAAAATTTTTATAGGGCTTCCCTGGTGGCGCAGTGGTTGAGAATCTGCCTGCCAATGCAGGGGACACGGGTTCGAGCCCTGGTCTGGGAGGATCCCACATGCCGCGGAGCAACTAGGCCCGTGAGCCACAACTACTGAGCCTGCGCGTCTGGAGCCTGTGCTCCGCAACAAGACAGGCCGCGATAGTGAGAGGCCCGCGCACCGCGATGAAGAGTGGCCCCCACTTGCCGCAACTAGAGAAAGCCCTCGCACAGAAACGAAGACCCAACACAGCCATAAATAAATAAATAAAATTAAAAAAAAAAAAATTTTTATAGATACTACCAAATTGCCATCCAAACTACATACCAGCTTACAAAGCCACCAATGGGGAACAAAAGTTTCAATTTCCCCATATTCTCTCCAACTCTGGAAATTATTTGCCAATTGGATGGATAAAAAATATTCTCTTGTTTTAACGGGCACTAATTCTAGCTGGTGGTGTTGAACACCTATTAATAACATATTTGCAAAGTTTATGAATATCATTTTCTTTTGGTTTCATAATTCTCATTTATCTGGTATGTTCTAGGAAAGGATAACATTTCAAGCTTGTTAATAGCACCTTTCCCTGTATTTTCTTTCCTTTCTGTCATTGTAATGTGCTTGTCAGTAGGTGTAAATAACTGTGCTCAACATGCCATCTTGAAATAGAAATCCATTAATTTTAAACATCAGTAAATTAACTATTTTTCTACTACAGATTTATCAAAGGAAGAGAAACGTTTGGAAGCACAGCCACCTCTGGAGAATATTGGACGGCAGAGAGAGAGAACAGAAGATCAAGAAAAGAAAACCACTTTAGTGAAAGAAGAACAGGAACTACCACCAAAAAGAATTCAAGTAATCCGTCCCGAAGGGGAAAGTGGTCAGGAAGATGATACAGTAAATGAAAAGTCTAAAAGAAGTCCAGAAATAAGTGAAATGGGCGAAATGCCAGCTAAAAATGCTGCTCCAAATATCAAAATACCCTTCAGACAAAGAAAGCATTATTCATTCACAGAAGCAGTCGAAAACTTGCATCACGGGCTTCCTGCCTCAGGCGGGCTGGCCAATGCAGGCAGCACGAGGTGCACTCATAGCACAGGCAAGCACCACAGCCACGGGGAAGAACTGAGGCTGGAGCATCCTACTGTCACCTATGAACCCTCTTTTGGTAAATCTTCCAGAACAAAAGCAAAAGACACAACTTTCAGAGAGAAGAAAAGCAGTCTCATGGAAGAACTCTTTGGATCAGGCTATGTCTTAAAAAATAACCAAACAAGCACTGCTGTTATGAAGGGGCCTGAGGAGACTTTGCAGAGTAAGAAGATGCATCATTTACCCCCTAGTCAGGCCTCCACCAGCAATGCTTTCGGAGATTCTAAAGTAACTGTGGTAAATTCTATTAAGTCATCTTCACCTACAGAAGGAAAGAGAAAAATAATTATTTAAATATATTCCAATATTCTAATCCACTCTGGTTTGATATTCTGGTTTTATGTGCCTTTAATCTCGTAGTTTTAATGTGTGTGTGTGTGTGTGTGTGTGTGTGTGTGTGTGTGTGTGTTTTCAGTACTTAAAGTGACTGAATAATTAAGGTTTTGTTTTATTGCTAATCTAATTTTTAAAAGTTCATTGTATATTAGCCAATGACAACATTTCAAATACAAAATTACATATTTTTTCTTCTACAACTGTAACATGTCCATTATCTTTTGGAAGACTGATTTATTACATGGCTTCAATATACTATGGGATTCCACAGCTAGTAAGTGTAAGTTAGTCAACCTAAGACATACACATATCATGCATGTAAGAACCTTATCAGGAATCAAATCACATTGTAACTTAAAAACACGGAAGCAGCTCTGAAAGGAAACAATATAAGAAGCCTCTCTTTATTTAAAAAAAGCACAGCGGGCTTCCCTGGTGGCGCAGTGGTTGAGAATCTGCCTGCCAATGCAGGGGACACGGGTTCGAGCCCTGGTCTGGGAAGATCCCACATGCCGCGGAGCAACTGGGCCCGTGAGCCACAACTACTGAGCCTGAGCGTCTGGAGCCTCTGCTCCGCAACAAGAGAGGCCGCGATAGTGACAGGCCCGCGCACCGCGATGAAGAGTGGCCCCGACTCGCCGCAACTGGAGAAAGCCCTCACACAAAAACGAAGACCCAACACAGCCAAAAATAAACATAATAAATAAATAATAAATAAAAATTTAAAAAAAAAAAAAAAAGCACAGCAATTACCAAACTTGGTTTTATGAAAATTACTTTTGAGCATTCTCTTATTCAGCTAAACTGGGCATCTAATATCCTGCCCTTGTGGGTGACACCTTCCTCATATACACCCAAGACTCAGTATTTTTTATCTGTTGCACACCCTGTACGCTGACCCTTTTTCTGTTAATCTTGCTCTTTAAAAAGAGCACATTGGTATAATCAGCGTCCACGCAAGTTAGCTGCTCAGTCCTAATGAATATATTCATTATACTTAGAATATTTTATATTAGGACTATACAGAGGAGGCTGTACTCCCAATGTTAGTCAATTAACTTACTTTCATTTATTTATAAGGGCAACTTATTTGCAATGTAGACCATACTATTTCCAAACATGTTTATGGGTTGGTGTGTAATACTGTCAATGAAAAAAATTAATCAATAGTTGATCTAAGAAAGAAATGAAAAATTTTATTCAAGCCAACCTAAGGATTATAACCTGGCAGTCCTTCAGAAAGTTCTGAGAACTGTTCCGCCCATTAGAGGTCGAAGTGCAGTTATATGTAAGTTTTTGAGGCAGAGGGCTATATATCAAATGATGTATTATTGACAGTTTACACAATCCAGATCTACAAGTACAAAGCGAGTAGTGTGAATCATCATGACCCCTTATAAGATTAAGAAGGAAGGTTATCTCCTAAATTGTGACCCTTCCTGAGATTAAGAAGGAATGTTATCTCCTAAGGAGGTCTGGTTAATGCAGATGCACAACGCACACTAAAGGGGAGAGAGAAGGCCCAAATGGGCAGAGAAAATTTTTATGTTTAAAGTCTTGCCATAAAATGTGAATTTTATTTCATTAATATCAACACACTTTTGAAAATTGAGAATAGTAAACTTTCAAAAGGGAATGAAAGTCATCGTGGGAAAAAATTGTATTTAAAACCAAAGATGAGATAAATACTACAATTGGCATAAGCTTTGATCTTTATGAAAATCACAGTGGAAAAAAAAAAAAAAGTAAAGGGGAGAGAGGGAGGGAGGAGAGTTAGAATTCGCAGAGGCTTACATGGGGAGATACACAAATACACATGAAATGACACAACTGCCAAGCTCAAAATTCTAGAGAAATGTACTAAAAGGATTCTTAGAAATTGTGTACAGAGTAATATTATAATATTGCAATGCCTACTCCTGCTTTATAGCGGATGGAGGATTCTTCAAGGGATCTTTTCTTATGCCTACTCACAACAGAACAAATGATAACATGAAATCAGAGCAGTCCAGAAGTGCTTCTAGGGAATTCCCTGGCAGTCTAGTGGTTATGACTCCACACTTAATCACTGACGAAGGCCCGGGTTCAATCCCTGGTCAGGGAACTAAGATCCCACAAGCAATGAGGGGCACGGCCAAAAAAAGTAAAAAATTAAAATAATAAAAGTGCTTCTGTACAGAATAACTTAATTAAAATATAATCTAAGCCTGTTACCTTCTGGTCATCTTGTTTAAAAAATTATATGCAGGGCTTCCCTGGTGGCGCAGTGGTTGAGAGTCTGCCTGCCAATGCAGGAGACACGGGTTCGAGCCCTGTCTGGGAGGATCCCACATGCCGTGGAGCAACTGGGCCCGTGAGCCACAATTACTGAGCCTGCGCGTCTGGAGCCTGTGCTCCCCAACAAGAGAGGCCGCGACAGTGAAAGGCCCGCGCACCGCGATGAAGAGTGGTCCCCACTTGCCGCAACTAGAGAAAGCCCTCGCACAGAAACGAAGACCTAACACAGCCATAAATAAATTAAATAAATAAATAAATAATTTTTAAAAAAATTTATATGCATAGGAAGTTGCAGGGTAATAAATTAAAATGCTAACTTTTTATCTCTGAGGAATGAGACTGTGGCCAATTTTTAAATTTATTCTTGGTTTTTTTTTTTTACTATGATTTTCTATAATGAACATAACCTTGTAATCAGGAGGAAAAAAGGTTTCAAAATAAAAACAAGAGATCCATTTCCTGTAGTTTGGTAGACAAGGTACTCTGGCACTACTGCTGTAAAAAAGCTAAAAATGCCATATTAACTATACAAACATGTTTTTTAATCAGTTGTTCAGCTGGTAAACACTCAGGAAAGTGGGCATCAGGGAGGCAGGTAAACAGAGCTCTGAAGTCAGCTCACCTAATGGGCTGTCAACTGAAAAAGAAAAAAAAATGAACAAACTAAAAATTGAGCGTTATGTTTTATTCGGCAGACAAAATTGAAGACCTAAGCCCAGGACACAGCATCTCAGATGGCTCTGAGGGACTGCTCTGAAGAGGCAAAGGGGGGGCCAGGATATACACGAGTTTTTGCAGCAAAGACCAGGTAGTAGGAACATCAAAAGATTACTGTTAATTAAAGAAAACCAGACATCTCAAGTTAAGAAATTTAGTACTTTTCTGTATACAGGAAGATGCAAGTCTGGGCTCACTGAAATCATTCCTTTGATGTGCACCTGTTCTGTCTGGAGCCAATAGCCTGTGTTTTCCCATCCTGAGTCTCCTCAGGAAATGTACTGAGGGTGTAATGCACCCTGTGGGGGGCCAGGGGGGGCTGCAGTGGCTGACAGCTTGATGGTGGGCATCCTGTTTCCATCCTGAGTTCCCTCAGGGCTCACCTTCAGGGAGGCTGTATTGTGATGGCGTGATGGCTGCAACATCCTTTGTTTACTGATATGGCAGGCGACATTTTTAGTTCACAGGGCATTTGCTGAGCATCCAAAAAGCCTCCAGGACAAAACCCAGGGAACAAAATCAGCCTAAGTAGCGGCCTAAGAGGAGGTCCCTCCCACAAACTGGGACATCCAACCTGAGTGAGCTACCAAACTTAAACTCTGTAACCATAATCAGCCCTCATCCTATTGGAGAGCCTGAAATTGGGTTACCGGGTCTCTGTAACTTAAAGTTTAAAGCGATTGAGGCTGGTAGTACCCCCAGGGCAGTGGAGATGCAAACCGTCTCCGGAATAAACTACCTTTAATCCAGGCCTCAAGAAATTCCCCTAGAGAGGTCACAGAAAGACACAAGAAAACGAGGTGCTATGAGAACCAACAGGAACAACAGATATCTGGGTCAGATCTACGAAGACTTCACATATTAGCGTTATTACACTGTGGACAAAGAATGCGCCTGACGTTTCAGTAAACGAAGGATGCTGTGGCCAGAAAACCATCAGCCACTGCAGCTGCCCCTGACTGCTGAGGGGATTCAGGATGGAGGAAAACAGGACACAGGCCCTAGATAGTAAAGATGCATATCAAAGGAATAATTTCAATAAGCCCAGACACCTCAGGATATGGCTGCATTCCAATAAAATAAACACACTTCAGCCTATAGGCCAAGTCCAGGTGCTGCCTGCAAATAGTGGTTTGTTAACCCTGTTCTAACAGATAAACTTCAAGCAGGAGGAAAGTGATTTGAGATAAAAGGTCTCCTACGCAAGAGACTGGTAATTCTAAGAGAACATTACCATTTTATACAATTGATCCCTCGTGGGGTTACAAAAAAGTAAGATATAGCTAAAGTATCATGTATCTATCACATAGGTTTATGACAAGAGTAGCATATACATCGGGAGGGAAAGACCAGAGTTAAACTGTTGTGAGTCTTACACTGCTGATGAGGAGAGTAAAATATTAACTTTAAGCACTGATAAATTTTCTAGTATAAGCAGTAAAGCAAAAATCAAGTAACTTCAAAACGTATGGGTGAGAGGGATGTGAAAAACAGAAGGTAATTGTGAGATAACAGAGTGTATGCATTGGTCTCTGCCCCCAGTTCCTGGCACAGGGCTCCTGAAACCTGGTAACTCCTGAGTGATGAGACCACCAGGAGCATCTTTTGTTCTAGTATTTCATCCTTGACCCCAGTTCCTGACACAGAGCTCCTAAAACCCTTGTCATTTCCTGGGTGATAGTAGTGTCTTTTGTCCTAAGAACGCGACTCTGGGTGGGCTCCTGAATGGCTCCTGGATGGGGGCTGATCATGGCAAAGAACAAGCCATGGTTAGAAGCTTAGACTGTAGCTCTGCACCCCGTTGTCTTGAGAGGGGGAGAGGCTGAAAATGGAGTTAATGATCAAACATGCCTACGTGATGGATCCTCCATAAAATCCCAAAAGCACAGGGTTGGGGAGCTTCCAGGTTGGTGACCCCATGAAGATCTGGGGAGACCGGTGTGCCCAGAGAGGGCACAGAAGCTCCTGCCCCGCCCCACATACCTTGCCCTATGCTTCTCTTCCTCTGGATGTGCATCTGTGTCCTTTATCCTATCCTTTATAATGAACTGGTAAACAGTAAGTAAATGGTTTTCCTGAGTTCTGTGAGCTGCTCTAGCAAATTAACTGAACCTGAGGAGGGGGTCGTGGGAACCTCTGAGTTCTAGCTGGTCGGTCAGAAGCACAGGTGACAATCTGGACTTGGGGCTGGCATCTGAACTGGGCGGGGGGTGGGGAAGGGGGGAGGAGGGCAGTCTTGTGGGGCTGAGCCCTCAACCTGTGGGATCTGATGCCATCTCCAGGTAAAGAGTATCAGAACTGAGTTAAACTGTTGGACACCCAGCTGGTGTCCCAGAGAACTGCTTGTTACGGGGTAAAACCCACACGCATTTGGTTATCAGAAGTGTCAGGAGTGAAGTATTCTGTGTGCGTCGTAAAGGGGACAGAGAAGAAATGCAGGAGGAGGAAAGAACTATAGGTTCTCCTAAAACAACAAATAAGGAGGAAAAAGAAAACAGAAAAGTGGAAAGAATACAAACAAAAATAAAAGTACAAAATAATATGACATAAATCCAAATATATCAGTAATTTCAATAAGTGTAAATGGGCTCTATGTTCCAATTAAATGACAATATAGATTGGATTTTTAAAATACAGCCATGTGCTCTTTATACACATATCTAAGCCACTGAGATACAGGAAGTCAAAGGGTGAGAAAAGGTCTGCCAGGCAAATACCATCCAAATGAAAGTTGGTGTAAAAAAAAAAAAAAAAAAGACCTGAAGGCAAAAATTATTGCTAGAGATAACATAGGTTATTTACTATAACACAACAAAGAGTTCAATCCACCAGGAAGCTGTATGAGTTCTAAACATGCATACATTTAATAATAACTTAAAAACATAAAGCAAAATTGACATAACTACAAGTCTGCATCATAATGGCAGACTTTTATATACCTTTCTCAGTAATGGACAGCTCAGGAAATAAAAGAACAGCAGTAAAGGTAAAGATTTGAATAAGACAACTGGTAAGTCTGACCTAATGGACATATACAGAAGCCATACCCCAAAACTTTAAAACTTGTATTTTCCACCACCTACAGAGTATTTACAAAAATTCTATCCCAATATATTTGAAAGTTGAAAAGAAATGGATAAATCCCTACCCTAACATGCCTAATATGACTCAAGAAGAAATATAAAACTGAATAACCCCAGAATCACTATTAAGACATTGAAATCAGTAGTTAAAAATTTTCCAATAAAAATAAGAGAAAACCCAAGCAAGTTTTTACGAGCAAGTTCATCATATATTCAAAGAATAAATAATTCAGATCTTAAGCAATCTAGTCCCGAATATAGAAAAAGGAGGAACACTCTCCAACCCATTCTTATGAGGCTTGCAGAACCTTGATACCAAACCAGATGAGGAAAAAGGCAGTAAGTCCACACTCACCATTTCTACTCAGCATCATACCAAACACCCCAGCCAGAGCAATTAGGCAAAAAAGAAACCAAAGGCATTAATTGGAAAGGAAGAAGTAAAACTACCTATATTCACAGATTACATGATTTTTACATGGAAAATCCTAAGGAATCCACTAAAAAACTGTTGAATTGCTAAATGAGTTCTGAAGGTTACATAAAACAAGATCAATGTACAGAAATCAATTTCTGTACACTTGTAACCATCTGAAATGAAATTTTTTTTTTTTGAAATGAAATTTTAAAACAATCCCATTTGTAATAGCTTCAAAACAAGAGACGTGGGACTTCCCTGGTGGCGCAGTGGTTAAGAATCCGCCTGCCAATGCAGGGGACACAGGTTCAATCCCTGGTCCGGGAAGATCCCACATGCCGTGGAGCAACTAAGCCCATGGGCCACAACTACCAAGCCTGTGCTCCAGAGCCCACAAGCCACAACTACTGAGCCCGGTGCTGCAACTACTGAAGCCCGTGCTCCACAACGAGAAGCCACCGCAATAAGAATCCCACGCACTGCAACCAAGAGTAGCCCCTGCTCGCCGCAGCAACAAAGACCCAACACAGTAATGAAAACCCAATGCAGCCAAAAATAAATAAATTTATTAAAAAATTTTTTAAATAGTGACACGTTTAAAAATTAAAAAAAAAAAAGATTGAACTCAGCAGCAAGAGTCAGTATTCTGAGTGTTGAAAGAGGGATGCATACACTTTACATTCCAAACATGCAGGCAGAAAAGCTGACCCACACAAACAATAGTGAACCCAGAGAGAAAATGAACCGTCTGCCCTGCGATCCACATGGTGTGCAAACCAACTACACACAGAGCTTTGAATCTTGTGACACCACCAAAAGGCTCTGTCATGAAGGACTTGTAAGAAAACAGCACCCTAGAAAATTTCCCTGTTAACTGGTAACCCCCAACTATGAAAATGTACTCCCTGTAAAAGGTATATGTGGCCCTAGTGGAAAACCATTATGTGTTTTTTTTTTTTTTTTTTTTTTTTTTAAAGGATTTTCTTTTCTTTTTTATTTATTTATTTATTTATTTATTTATTTATCTATTTTTGGCTGTGTTGGGTCTTCGGTTCGTGCGAGGGCTTTCTCCAGTTGCGGCAAGCGGGGGCCACTCTTCATCGCGGTGCGGGGACCGCTCTTCATCGCGGTGCGCGGGCCTTTCTCTTTCGCGGCCCCTCCCGTCGCGGGGCACAGGCTCCAGACGCGCAGGCTCAGCAATTGTGGCTCACGGGCCCAGCTGCTCCGCGGCATGTGGGATCTTCCCAGACCAGGGCTCGAACCCGTGTCCCCTGCATTAGCAGGCAGATTCTCAACCACTGCGCCACCAGGGAAGCCCCATTATGTGTTTTTTTTTTCAAGTTAAATATCCCTGGGTACTGACTTAACACGCTGGGAGGGGTATAAAACAGTCTAAGGAACAGTCTCTGGCCCTAAAGGCACTTGCAGCATCGACAGAAAACCCTTTATCACAAAAGTATCTAAAACATTAGAAATAAAAACACACAACAGTAGACACCACAAGTCAATACAAAATTAGTTGACAGAGCAGTCATATTGGTATTATTTAAGATGTTCTGATGAGGAAGGGAAGAAAAAAGAAATCACTATTATCTAAAGCAGTCAGAGAAGGCTTAAAGGTCCAATAAAATATAAATAGATTGGACAGGAGGGGCCAGTGTACGCACCACACGCATGTACACGTGCGCGCGCACACACACACTGCCCCCCCAGAGAGCTATGTATGTGTAAGAAAAACCACGGGAGGCCACAAAGTCTGGCCAGGTCAGGGAAGAGGAAACTAGTTGAGTTAGCATTCCACCCACTTGCACTGGCAACAGAACTGTATTAACCCCATACAAAAATGACTGTGGGTTTGTACATAAAGATTTCCCTGCTTGATTCACCATAAATATAAAGCAAATAAAATTGGCATGATGAGAGATTTAGATGTATTTTTTTAATATAAATTTATTTATTTTATTTTATTTTTGGCTGCATTGGGTCTTCGTTGCTGCGCGCGGGCTTTCTCTAATTGCGGCGAGCGGGGTCTACTCTTTGTTGCGGTGCGCGGGCTTCTCATTGTGGTGGCTTCTCTTGTTGCGGAGCATGGGCTCTAGGCGCATGGGCTTTAGTTGTGGCTCGCGGGCTCTAGAGCGCAGGCTCAGTAGGTGTGGTGCACGGGCTTAGTTGCTCCGCGGCATGTGGGATCTTCCCGGAGCAGGGCTCGAACCCGTGTCCCCTGCATTGGCAGGCGGATTCTTAACCACCGCGCCACCAGGGAAGCCCACTTTAGATGTATTTTAAATCAAACAGATGTCTATTCTCACATGAAACTATAAACTATACCCAGTAATTTTAAATAGAAACACAAAACCTACAGCTATCCATAAAATTTTAGAAAAGAGCGAAAAGCACAAATGTTAACACCAGTCGTCCCACTTCTGTGGAATCACAAGAGACTTCGCTTCCTTGCTCCTTTTCTGTACTTTCCAGGTAGGATTTAAAAAAAAAAAAAAAAAAAAGCAAACAGTTTTTGTGGGGTTTTTTTTTAGGTATTACTTTTTAAAAGCTATTTTAAAAGCACATACATCGATATTCATAAATGTATGGAATATGATGGGAAGAATCGTAAAGAAACTAGGAATAGTGGAAAACTCTGGAAAACTGGGTGACACGACAGTAGAAGGTCAGAAGATGTACTTTCATCACATCCCTTTCTGTATCTTCTGAATTCAGTGCCACGTTTACTACCTATTTAAAAACAAACACCAGGGAATTCCCACCGCAGGGGGCACAGGTTTGATCCCTGGTCAGGGACCTAAGATCCCCTGCAAGCTGCGGCACAGCCAAAAATAAATAAATAAATAAATAATAAAAACTTAAAAACAAAAACAAACACCATTTTTCAAAAACCACAAGAATGTGAAATGTGACGGACATTTAAATTTCCCTTATTTAATCCTCACAAACTATTAATGTATGTGGAAAGAGTGAACAGTTGTGAATTATAAATCTTTTCCTCTAGCCTCAGTGAAATCTGTCAAAAGTCCTGCAGTATTAATTGCAAGAATATGTCCTTAGGAGATAAATAAGGGTCTTGTCAGGGAGACTTTCACCAATTAGTGATCCCAGGACGATCCAGAGTGCGCGTACCTGGCCACCCGACTGTTGACTGTGTGACCTGCCATTCACGCCACAGCTCACGAATCACGGAGGGCCTGTGGCCTCGAAGGGGCCCGAGACCCCGAAGCTTCCTTCTGCTGCTGTCATGTCCTCAGCAGGTCGGCTGCTCATCCTCTGTGGCTAAAACGTACCAGTGAGGTGACTGGACGCTGGACACTGGTGTTTGCTGAAAATATGGCTGTATTCCCAGTTCTGCATCCTCTCCCAGAGCTGCAACAGCCTGGGGCCAGGTGAGTCTGGGTGATGAGGGGAACCCAAAACCCACTCTAGTGACCATCAACTAAAGCAGCACAATGCTCCGTCTCTACATAGCTCGATTACCAGAAATAATAACGAACGTACTATCATACCATCAGGGAACACAAGGATACAAAAATGATCTTTTAAAAACTCGTGCTAGAAGTTCGCTTTACAGGGCTGTGGCCCACTTAGTGAACGTTTCAGGCCCTCTGCCACCGATCGGTCATAGCAAGTAAGTGGCCGTAAGGAAGGAAGTCACACAAGCACTTGCAAAATTGTAATTAGAAAAAAGTGTTTTTAAAAATACTGAGCAGAATTATACTTGACGGGGCAAACATGTAGCCGTTGAAATTAACTTAATTAGGCTTCCCAGTTTGTTTTTTAAGTTTGTTCCATTCTACAGAGCATAAATATTAAATGCTTTAAAAATACCCTTCATTTGAAATACATTAAATATAAAACACAGTTCAAACACAAAACAATGCATTATGGGCTCATGAATACATTTATAAAACACAGTAATGAAAAGTTAACAGCTTCAAATAAGTGGATAATACTATCCAAAGGCTTGCCCAACAAATGACATTTTAAATAGAGGAAGGAAAAAGCACAAGCAATGTCAGTTAGTGTTATTCTCCCGGGAGTACTGCATGAGATTAAAAAACAAATTTTCAAATTCTAGTAGTGGTATTAAAATTAAGTTACTTTCTAATCTGGATTAAAACTAGCGCAAAGTCTTTAAAGTACTTAAGTTATTAGAAAAGTTTGACTTTCCAGTTGGCAATGTGACCTTTAAAATACGCCGAGAGTGCAAATCACAAGTAACAACATGTAGCCCATAATGTCACACCCGTCTTATCACAAATCTGGTACCATGCTGGCTGGTACACACGAGACTGACTTCCACGGCTCACGACAAATGGGCAGAACGGCGATTCTTCTAAGAATCTCCACATGAAGTCCACGAACAAACACGTTCGACAACAATGACTAACCTGTGGCTTGTGTTTCCTTTTTTTAAAAAAACAAACAGACAAAAATAAACAAAACAAAAAACAATAAAACAGTATAAATCAGATTTGTAATCTCCTAAGTGAAAATTCGTGTTTGAAAGTGCTGTAGCCAAATTCATCTTCTTTTTCAGCTGAAAGGGTGAAGCACAATGGCCACAACTTTGTTACAGACTAAAATCCAACAGGTAATTCCAACACCACCTAAAAATAAAGAAATTCAACATGAGAGCATGCCAGGAGTTCCGCCCACATTTCCTGCCTCTGCTACCTTTGACTTCTAGGAAATAGAGCACTTCAGTCTTTTTTGAGTAGTGTTGGGCTAACACCAAGTTTGTGTTTCCTGGGTTCAAATTGATCAGACTTTTTTTTTTTTGGCTGCGTTGGGTCTTCGTTGCTACATGCAGGCTTTCTCTAGTTGCGGCGAGCGGGGGCTACTCTTTTGTTGCGGCGCGCGGGCTTCTCATTGTGGTGGTTTCTCTTGTTGTGGAGCACGGGCTCTAGGCGCGCAGGCTTCAGTAGTTGTGGCACGTGGGCTCAGTAGTTGTGGCTCGCGGGCTCAGTAGTTGTGGCGCACGGGCTTAGTTGCTCCGCGGCATGTGGGATCTTCCCAGACCAGGGCTCGAACCTGTGTCCCCTGCATTGGCAGGCGGATTCTTAACCACTGTGCCACCAGGGAAGCCCCCAGACTTTCTACTGATTCACAGAGCTGCCTTCTTTACTAAGGAGGAATTATTTAAAACAACAAACAATGATTTGAATTTGTCTTTCCTGCCAGAGACATGTGCATCATTATTTATGATATTAATAGACTGTAAGACCACCCTGTCAGATGATCTGTTTTTCCCTTCCCACCAAAGCATTATAAGAACGGAGGAATGTTTACCCACACCTTTCTTGCCCCACTGATGCTGAGAGACAGGAAGAGAGGCCACACGATGCCCGGAAGGGTGGCCTCTGGCTCCTCGGCTCAGCAGCGCTGAGAGCCACCAGCCATACAATCCTGGCCGGGTCCGGGAAGAGGGAGGGGGAGGGGGAGGAAGGGGCCTGGCTAAATTGGAGATCTTTGACACGGTCATCCCTTTGACTTAGCAATTCACCTCCAGCACGATCACAAATCGCAACCAAAGACTGGCTGACCAGGATGTGTACTGCAGCATCATCTCTACAGCAAAAACTGGGGACTTAAATAAATATCCTTTAACAGGGAAACTAGTAAATTATGACACATCCCAATGAAGAACAGCTGTTCAAAATTCCTTAATGAAGAAACTTATTAAGCTGCCCTCTCAGCACAGCCAGCAGCACGTCATCTCCTAATCTGAAGAAATGCATTGATGTGGGAAAAGGCTTACATAATAAGAGGGGTAAAAAATGGTATGTGCCAGGTAACCTTAACCGTACAAAAATAAATAGAAAGACTGGAAAAAATAAATCACAATGTTAAGAGGGGTTATCCATAGCTACTGCGTCTTTTTAAAAGTTTTTTTTTATATTTCTAATCATTCTACGATGACATGTACTAATTTTAACACCCAAAAGAAATTCTTTCAGAAGTGAAAGAATGGCCGATAGCAGGAAATGCTGCGGAGGGGCTAAGCGTAGTGTGAATTGAAAAGGAGTCACAGAATTTGGGAACCAGAGGTGGTGTTTCAATAAACGGGGTATCAGACCCCAGGTACTGGGCTTGGATTACGGAGGCAGGCTGGGGTTGAGCCGTAGCCCTGCTACTTCACATTTCGGTGACACTGGACACGTCAGTTCTCTAGACGTCAGTTCCTTTGCTGCAAGCCCTGTGTGTGGCGGAGACACGGAGCTGCTCACTGTGGGCGGCAGGCTGAGCTCAGCTGCCTGAACCCCCCGCCACATGCCCCTAGGTCGGCCTGGCCGTGCTCCTCCACCGCGTCTGCCAGCGCCCGCATACCTGCTACTCCGGTAGGAAACGCTACCAGGCGGTCGAGTGGAGTTATCCACCTACTCGGCACCACGGCCACAGGGACAGCGTAGTACGTCCAGATGAGCGTGACCATCAGGGCAGCCTGCAAAGACACGGCTGGTGAGTGGAAACATCCTGCCAGCCACACAAACGATCACCACGGAAGATGAGGAAACACGGAAACAAGCCAAGGAAACTCTCCACATCAGTGACCTCCAACCCTACCCATCCAGTCCTCACAGCCAGCAGATACACGCACACCATCAAATTAGCTGATAGAGTGACCAAGGTCTCCCACAGCGCGAGGGTTCCTTCCTCATCGAGCACCTCCTCTCAGCAGCCAGCTTACGCTAACTACACCTCATCAGTGACAAAAGTGATCTCACGCCTCTCAGGTCCTTGCAAAACTAGCTACCGCTCCCACCCGCACACCCAAGTGCAGAGGTGAGCCCTCTGTGAGGTTAAGTGGCGGGACTAGACGCGCTGCCTGCCCTCTCCTCCTTTCCCAGCAGCGCTCGGTCAGCTGTCTTCCGTCCCCTTCGTGGCCTTGAACGTGCCGCTCGAGGGAGCGGACCTCAGAGAGCGCGGCTTGCTCGACTCCTCTCCCCGTGAGACCTCGCTCGTACCAAAGTGACAACGCCTCAGGATCAACGTCCTCAAACACACCCAAACCACCTGGGCTTTGGGGGGGCTGGGCGCAAATCTTTTCCCCCAGGAAAGATCACACGTAGGACTGAAACTCGGAGACCATTTAAAGCAGCCACTAAGTGTGCGAGCGACACATCCACACCCTCGGGTGAAGAAAGCAGCAGCAGGAGCAGGGATTGTTCCGCAGCAAAGGGAACAAGTAAACATCCCCCAGGCAAGGAAGCTGGGAATCAACGGTCCTGGACTGAGGTGAGAATGACGTGTTCCCCGCCTGGAGAGCAGACATCTACACGTCACCTACACGTCTGCACACCCGGTGACAAGCAACGGCCACAGTCACCGACCGCCTTAGAAAATACGATGTCTAAATAAGCTCTCTCACTGCATACCCGCCCAGGCTCCCAACGCTGCACTGAAACAAAGGCAAAATGAAAGAACTCCAGAGAAGCGCGTCTGCTAAAAAATCCCAACATTTAACAGCTCTAAAAGACAAAGGCTAAAAGAGACTAAGAGAAACAAAGGCTTCATTTTAGTCTAACTTAGAAATTCACAGAGTGGGGCTTCCCTGGTGGCGCAGTGGTTGAGAATCTGCCTGCCAATGCAGGAGACACGGGTTCGAGCCCTGGTCTGGGAGGATCCCACATGCCGCGGAGCGGCTGGGCCCGTGAACCACGATTACTGAGCCTGCGCGTCTGGAGCCTGTGCTCCGTAACAAGAGAGGCCGCGATAGTGAGAGGCCCGCGCACCGCGATGAAGAGTGACCCCTGCTTGCCGCAACTGGAGAAAGCTCTCGCACAGAAACGAAGACCCAACACAGCCAAAAATAAATAAGTAAATAAATAAAAAATAAAAATAAAGGAATTCCTTTTAAAAAAAAAAAAAAAAAAGAAATTCACAGAGTGTTCAGAGTTACATGCTAGCAGGACCACACAGCACAGCAGCTGAAAGCGGAAAAGCCTGAATTTCCAGGCCCGGATTCTGGGCCACATGGTTCTGGAGGACAGTCCGTTACCAACTTCAATGACCCCAGGTGACAGAATAGGACACTTACTTGCAGTATGTAGAAAGCAACACTTATAACCCATTTTATCTTGGCCAACTGAGCTGTCCGTGCTTTCACTGAAAGGAAAAACAGAATGAAATGGTATCAGTCCTAAGAAAAAATGAAGAAGATATTCAAGCACACAGAAATGTTATTTCTCCTCATAAACTATTTTCTAACTATGTACGTAACATCTGCTCAATATACTTAGACAAGGGAGTTTCCTGATGGTCCAGTGGTTGGGACTCTGTGCTCTCACTGCCGAGGGGCTGGGTTTGATCCCTGGTCAGGGAACTAGGATCCCACAAGCTGCGCAGCACAGCCAAAAAGCAAACAAACAAAATATATATACACATACATACACACACACACACATAGAAAATATAAAATAGAATTTCTTAAAAGTCACCCACTGTGCCATTATTTAAAATAGAATCACACACAGATTATGAGATTTGAAGCTTTCATTTTAAAAACTCTTAAAGCTATTCATCTAAATCAGAGATTCTTTTATGAGGCACTTACCAACAGGACTACCTTTTTCTTCCTGGATTTCCCAGGCCACACAGCACACTAATCCGTAAGTGGGAGTCTAGTTTGTCTCAGGCCTGGGCAGGCCCCTCTGCAGGTTTCACTAGCCACACACTCTCTCAGCACACAAGCTGACCTCCTATCCATCAAAGGAGACTGTTAGGAACGGTGGCAAACATAAAGCTGAGTAAGACCTGATCCCCAGCCTGAAGTCTACACTTGGATAAGGACACTGCTGGGCATTTTTTAGAGCATTCACAAAAGCTCCTGGGAATCCATCATGAGATTTTTCTAGGCTTCTCTCAGAAAAGTGTTGAATTTGAAAATGTCAACCTACAGAGAATGAAGAAAATCAAAGATGTTAGAGGTTTCTGTGTGATTGTGTGGGGTTTTTTTGTTTTTTGGTGGTTTTTTTTGGCCATGACTCTCGGCTTGTGGGATCTTAGTTCCCGGACCAGGGATCGAACCTGGGCCCACAGCAGTGAAAGTGCCAAGCCCTAACAACTAAACCGCAAGGGAAGTCCCCAGGCTTCTGTGTTTAGAAAGCAAAGGTTCACCAGCAAAAAAGGAGGAAGTAACAATTATTACTGGGTCTCTTCTAGACAACTTAAAACTCTCTGTCAACATCAGAACCTCAAAGATCAAAGCACATATGCCGTGCCTCTTTCTATAAAGATTTCTCTATTAATCAGCTCGTACGAAGCTTCCCACGCTACAAATGAGAACAGTACCGTGAGTTTTGAGCTTATCAGTCATCTTGTTGATCTTTCTCTCCAGCCTGGCGTATCTGGCAAACTCGTCCATCATGTTGACGGTGGAGAGCTCCTGCTTCATACCCTGGATCTCCGCTCGCATCTGTGACTCCTGCTCCACGTCCTTCTGCAGCACCCTGGACATCTGGTGGAGGTGACAGTCGGGATCAGCCTTCGCCCCCACCCCCTCCCCCCATCCGCTTGCTGCCTCCTGCAGCTGGGCACGCTGCCCTTTACCCCCATGGCCAGGCTCTGCTGCCCGGTCCCCGTCCTGCTGCCTGCCCCCGACCACAGAAACGAAAACTCCCCCCCCGCCATGAGTCTTTATTCAATTACGTTTTTCCTTCTGCAGATATGCCCATGGACTGCTACAGCACAAATGTATGTATCCTTCACTTTTACAGCAAAATTGTGATTACAGGGTGAAAACTGATTCCATCCCCAGAGCTTCATTCAGGTGACAAGGACCGTGCACGCCCCTCATTCCTGTAGAATTCTGTGCTAAATTAGGTGGGCAGAGCAAGGGGGGGTGCCGGGGGTCAGGGATGAAGCGGTGGCGGGTGAAGAGGGCATTCCCGCAGAGGGGCTGCCTGGCATGAGAGTCGGGGTTCCACAGCAGGAGGGGCACATGCGACAAGAGGAGGTGGTAGTGGAGGCCGAGGGTGAGTTACAAAGGATTGAGCAAATCATGGAGACCTACTAAGGATACTGTGAGCCAGTTTTCTCACTGTGAGAAAAGGGAGTGAGAAACATGCATCGGGAGAGAACCCGAATGAATCCTGTGGGACTGGATGAGAACTGGAGGCGCAGGTGTGAAGTCGTGGTTTTCCATAGATACACAGACAGATGAAATAACAGACGTAAATGTTTGTGAAGAGGAGCCTCTGACAGCCAGGCCCCACATGGGACACGACCGGCCCAGGCGCCCTCCCCAGGGCCCTCCTGGCCGCCTGGATAGTGGAGGGGACCCAAGTGTGAGGGCACCTGCCCGCGCCGTCCCCAGATGCCCCCTACAGACACACACACCGGCCAGGACACTGCCAGCGGCCCGGGCTACACATGCAGTGGCTGCCAGGTAGCGCCCAACAACCCCCCGGGACAGGTGAAGGTCCCAGGAGAGCGAGGGGAGAGCAAGGGGACCACCCTCGCACCAGAGCAGGACGACCTCGTAGGGGACTGAGAATTCCTCAGGGACTGACCCGGAGTGATGAGTGTACCTCCCCAAATCAACGCCCACGGTACCTGGTGAGATGCAAAGAGAACACAGCATCCTTTATGTGACATCCTCGCCAAACACTGGACAAGGATGTCCACAGAAGGCCATTCTGCAAAATCACTGCCCTGCGATATTTGGAAATGTCATCCTCGCAATTCAAGGAAAGACCAAGACTCCTTCTAGACTGAAGAGACATTACAAGTATGTGCTATGCATGCTGCTGACTGGGGTCCTTCTGCTATAAAGGACGTCACTGGGACGAGGAAACCCTGAACGGGACAGGAGGATTGTACCTGACAGCTGTACTGCGAGCAAGGCCACTCTTTATACACTAAAGTATTGGGGAAAGAGGGCACTCGGGTTGACAACTTACTTTCAAATGGTTCAGGAAACAAAACCCGTTCTTTCTAATGAATGTATAACTTTTCTGCACGTTTGTGTTTGTTTCACATTTTAAAAAATATATTAATAAAGATACATTAATAAACTATATTAATATACTTCTCTGTACTGGTACACAGCAGGTACACAATAAATCAGTCTGTTCCTCTAGCCCCCGGTTCCCCCCCTGCCTGGTGCACAGTAGGGTGACGCTTCAGTTCGAGCTGGCCAGCCGCTCCCCTCTTCCGGGTCTCCCAGGGACGCCCGCACAGCCTCACGGGACACCAGCTGAGGCCCCTTTCCAGAGCCCGAGCAATGAGGCCCTTCGGTCTCCAGAGGGCGCCTGCGCAGCAGCACAGTGTGCTTACCACTGCGCAGCCTCCTGGAGTAGGGGGGTCTTCAAACTCAGCTGTCGTGTCCCCACTACCCAACACTCTAACTAAAGGACATACACGCTAGCCAGATCCACCCTAGAGCAGAAAACAGGAATGCACCAAATTATCTTTAAAAATCACAGAATCATCTTAAAGAGCAAGGAGTTCATAGATGCCGCTTAAACTTTGTAAATCAAGAAACAGGTGCAGGGACTTCCCTGGCGATCCAGTGGTTAAGACTCCGCGCTTCCATTGCAGGGGGCGTGGGTTCAATCCCTGGTCCAGGAACTAAGATTCCCGAATGCCATGTGAAACGGTGCGGCACAGCCAAAAAATCAATTAAAGGTGTATTTTTTTTTTAATTTGATTTTAAAAAAACAGGTGCAGGGTGGGGAAAGGACTTTCGGAGGTGATGGAGATATTCTTTACCTTGATTGTTTCGGTGGTTACCCTGATTAAGTGTGCCAAAACTCATCAAACTGCCCATGTACAAGAAGTGAATTTCACTGAATGCAAATTACACATCAATAAACCTGACTTTTAAAAGTAGGATTTAAAAAGAAATAGAGGGGGGACTTCCCTGGTGGCGCAATGGTTAAGAATCTGCCTGCCAATGCAGGCAACACAGGTTCGAGCCCTGGTCCAGGAAGATCCCACATGCCACGGAGCAACTAAGCCCGTGCACCACAACTACTGAACCTGTGCCCTAGAGCCCGCGAGCCACAACCACTGAGCCCGTGAACCACAACTACCGAAGCCCACGTGCCTAGAGCCCGTGCTCCACAAAAAGAAAAGCCACCGCAATGAGAAGCCCTTGCACAGCAACAAAGACCCAACACAGCCAAAAATAAATTAAAAAAAAAAAAAAAAAAGAAATAGAGGGGCAAACACATTACGTACATAGCATTATAGAGAATACAGGCTGTGCTTCACAGATTTTTTTAATTGAGGGCTTGTAGCAACCCTGCATCAACCAAGTTTATTGGCACCATTTTTCCAACAGTATTTGCTCATTTCATGTCTCTGTGTTACATTCTGGTAGTTCTCATAATATTTCAAACTTTTTTATTATTGTTATATTTGTTATGGTGATCTTTGATTAGTGATTTTTTTTTTTTTTTAGGCCACACCACGCGGCTTGCGGGATATTAGTTCCTGGACCAGGGACCGAATCCCGGCCCTCAGTAGTGAAACGGCAGAGTCCTAACCACTGGATCAGCAGGGAATCCCCTGATTAGTGATCTTTGATGTTACTACTACAACTCACTAAAGGCTCAGATGATGGTTAGCATTTTTTAGCAATAAACAATTTTTTAATTAAGGCATGTACACTTTTTTTACACAATGCTATGCTATTGCACACTTAATAGACTCTAGTGTAAACATAACTTTTTTATGCACTGGGAAACCAGAAATTGCACGTGACTCACTTTACTTCGATATTCACTTTATTGCAGTAGCCTGGAACCAAACCCGCAATATTTCCGAGGTACGCTGTACATAAAACAATTAAAAACTGGAAAGGCCAAAAATGGTTACTCAGGAGTGGAAAGTGAGTGAGGGCAGGAGAATAAACTTGAGGGGAACTGAAGAGATTTGTGGTTAAAATTAGGAAATGCAGTGCTTGAAGAAAAACTGAATGTATCACATCTACAAGTACAAAAAAAGAAAATTTGGAAGTGTTTAAGTTTGCAAATGGGTACCAACATTAATCCAAAACCTCCTTACAAATAACTGTTAAAATATACTAGAATTATGAATTGAAATGTAAGATTTCAGGAGGTCTAAATTTTTAAAATGTTCTTAGTATTAATTTTTTAACATATTTATTTATTTGGCTGCACCGGGTTTTAGTTGTGGCATGTGGGATCCAGTTCCCCAACCAGGGATCGAACCTGGGCCCCCTACACTGGGAGCACGGAGCCCTAGCCACTGGACCACCAGGGAAGTTCCAATATTAATTTTTAAAACATAAACATCTGGGGCTTCCCTGGTGGCGCAGTGGTTAAGAATCCGCCTGCCAATGCAGGGGACATGGGTTTCAGCCCTGGTCCGGGGAAGATCCCACATGCCACGGAGCAACTCGGCCCGTGCGCCACAGCTACTGAGCCTGCGCTCTAGAGCCCGTGAGCCACAACTACTGAGCCCGCGCGCCTAGAGCCCGAGCTCTGCAACAAGAGGAGCCACCACAATGAGAAGCCCACGCACCACAACAAAGAGTAGACCCTGCTCTCCGTAACTAGCGAAAGCCCGCGCGCAGCAACGAAGACCCAAAGCAGCCAAAAATAAATAAATAAAATAAATAAATTTTAAAAACATATATCTGAAGTCTTTTTTTTTTTTAATTTCTATCAGGTTTTTAATTTGTTTTTTTCGGCTGCGTTGGGTCTTTGTTGCTGCATGCGCACTTTCTCTAGTTGCCGCGAGCGGGGGCTACTCTTCCTTGCAGTGCGCGGGCTTCTCATTGCAGTGGCTTCTCCTGTTGCGGAGCACGGGCTCTAGGCACGCAGGCTTCAGTAGTCTCTTAACCACTGTGCCACCAGGGAAGTCCCCTGAAGTTTTTATGTACTCACAGGCGTATTAAATCTCCCACCTGACAGAAGCTGATAAGCTTTGCAGGGTACGGTTTTTCAAAGACCTGGAGATGGGTCCACAAATAATTCTAAAACAGAAAAGAAAATAAGTTTTTAAAGACCAGTGAGGCAATTCCCCAGCGGTCCAGTGGTTAGGGCTTGGCACTTTCACTGCCTGCTGCCCAGGATCAAATCCTGGTCAGGGAACTGAGATCCCGCAAGCGCGGGAGGAGGCCATGAATCAATAAACAAACAAACAAAATTTGCTTATCACGAAAAAAATTCCGGTGGGAGAATCTGGAGAGCAAACAAGGGCAGAACCAATCCTTCGTTTCTCTTGTCCCCAGACGCTGGCCCTCTGCCTGTGTGACATCCCAGTGTCCTCCTCAGTCACCCTCTGATCCTGTCCAAGTTGGAAACTCCCTCTGCCAACAAAATGCCAGGACTTGCGGTGGCACTGGGGTTGTTCAAATGCTCACTCCCCCGCTCGCTGGCTGGCAACTCTCTGGACCAGACCCATCTGAAAATCGTGCCCGACGACATTTACAGCCCAAAGGCTCTTCCCTCCCGGAACACAGCAGGCATCCCTGGGAGTGGCGGCTCAGGCGTGTCCCTAACACCGCAGGGAGACCCCTCACCCCGGGAAGGGCCCAAGGCCCAGAACAACCCCACATGCCCCTCAGCCAGGACCGGCCAAGTCGGGCCCACTCCTCGGGGCCCTGGTCTCCGGCACGTGGGAGTCCACATCCGCCAGGCCGCACCTGCTCGTGCGCCCTCAACCCCCGTCGCCGCCTCTGTCCCCTCCTCAACCAGCACTTGGGGCCCATCCTCATGCCTGGTCCACAGCAAGAACTCACTAGGCGACCGTGCTCCCTGGAAACGGGGAGGGTCTCAGCAAGGCCCGCAGCGGCAGGCCCTGCAGTGTCCACCCCTCACCTCAGTGGCCCGGGCCCCTAGAGGGAAAAGGGAAGCGGCCACTTTTTAGAGCAGAAAGTTAAGTGTGATTTTGAAGTTGTCAAACACAAAAGTGGCGGCCAGTCCCACACACCAAATCCCAGAGGACAGCCTGCGCTGCACCTATGCTCAAGGTCTGCAAAGCAGGGGGTCTGTGAAGAAGGGGCCCCTGGCGCCTGAAGCCCCCCTCCAGCGCGTAGGTCCTGGGGCGCCTGCGCAGGGCACGTGCCTCGCCCGGACCCTCACCACTCCCTCCGCCACACCAGTCCTAGGGCGCCTGCGCAGTGCACGCATCTCTCCGGGACCCACAGGCTGCCCTCCAGCGCATCGGCCCTGGCACGCCTGCGCACGGCACGAGGCTAACTAGGAGCTCCTCCCGCCCGCGGCCACGCCAGTCCTGGGGCCCGGGGCGCCTGCACAGCGCGCCTCCGCGCAGCCGGCACGGAGCGGGGCGCTCCGCAGGGTGGTCTTTGTTCCCTCTGCCTCCGCCTTTGGCTGTGTTGATCGCAAATGCGTCCTGTGACCAGCTAGAAAGGAAACATGAAAGAACTCGCAGGAAAATTCTAACCAAGTCAACGCCAAGGATTGGGCGTCCTTATCCAGGCCCCCAGCCCCCACCCCAGTATTTGGCTGAGGTCCCATCCCAGGACCTTGCAGCACTCTGCTGGGAGAGGACTTCTTGCACTTGCGAGACTTCCTCAAGGGTCTCTCCTGACTAATGGGAAGGTGCGCCCCTTCCCTGCTCTGGCTGAAGGGAAGAAGCTTCGGAAACCCTGGAAGGAAGGCTACAGTCTGAGGTGCAGGGGCATGGCCCGTCCCCAAACTGATCCTCCCTGGAGTCTCTCCCACGTGCATCCTCAAAGCAGCGCCTGCGATGGGGCAGCCTCTAATGGTCGAGACGGAGCAGCGTTTTACCCTACACGGGACCAGTGCGTTCCTTACAGCTCTTCACTGACCCTCAACACAAACCAGATCTCTTTATTACTTCTCCCTGTTTTGAACACCAGCAACTGTACTCTGCTAGGATAATGTTATCCTTCTGAACCTGGCTAACAATTCTGACAGTGTTACAACCAAGGGAAAACGGGTCTAAGAAGGCTAACTGGTTGGAGGTTAGAGAGGTTACACAGCCTGTAGGATGCAGCAAAGGAAGTGACACAGGTCCAAGGACAAACCCAGGGCTCATTCACCTGAACGACAAACAGCCACCCTGATAAGGCACAAACCTCGTGCATGTGTAGCCTGCAGCAATAACTTCTTATGAGAGAGTGCTAGCTGCAGGGCACAGGTTTGGTGAAAGCTTGGTGAAGGAGCCAGAGACGATGACAGTTCTTATTTACAGCCGCTGCCATATCCCAAACTCTCTCCTCCTTCCCCCTCAGCTTATGAGAAACTAGGAACAATTCACAGAGGAATACAAAACCAACACAGCCTCTTTCAGCAATTGAGGTTAGTTTTGTGTGTGGTTCCAATATAAGGTGAAATGAGATGGGGTACATAGGAAGAATCGAAGTGATACTGCAAGTAAGATGGGCAGGCAACCCACAGAATGGGAGGAGATGTTTGCAAATCATATATCTGATAAGGAGTTAATATCCAGACTATATAAAGAACTCCTAACTTAATCACAAAAACGCAGCCACTCACTCTAGATGTGGGCCTCCAGAGAGCGCCCTTCCCCTAGGGACAGCTCCTGAAGCCCCATTAGAAAAGGGGCCACAGACCTGAATAGACGTTTTTCAAAGATATGCAGACGGCCAATAAGCAAATGAAATGATGTTCAACATCACTAATCATTAGGAAAATGCAAATCAAAACCACAAAGAGAAGCCACTTTGCATCCATTAGGATGGCTATTATCCAAAAAGGAAAAATAATAACTAAAAAAACCAATGTTGGAGAATGTGGAGAAACTGGAACACTTGTGCATTGCTGGTGAGAATTTACATGATGCAGCCGCTGTGGAAAACAGTGCAGCAGTTTCTCAAAAAAATTAAAAACAGAATTACCATATGATCCAGCAATTCCACTTCTGGGTACTTACCCAAAAGAACTGCAAGCAGAGATTTGAATAAACACTTGTACACCAATGTTCTAGCAGCATTATTCACAATGGTCAAAAAGCAGAAACAATCCAAATGTCCATCAAAAGATGAATGAACAAACAAAATGTGGTATATACATACAGTGGAATATTATTCAGCCTTAAAAAGGACAGAAATCCTAACACAGGCTACAACAGGGATGAACCCTAAGGACATTATGCTGAGTGAAATAAGCCAGACATAAAAGGACAAATATTATATGAGTTCACTTATATGAGGTGCCTAGGAATAGTCAGATTCATAGAGATGGAAAGTAAAATGGTGGTTGCCAGGGACTGGGGAAAGGGCATGCGGATAACGCCCCATGTTTACTGGGGACAGAGTCTCAGTTTAGGAAGCTGCAGTTCTGGAGACGAAGGGTGATGAACAGTTGCACAACAATGTGAATGTACTCAATGCCACTGAACTATACAAGTTAAAATGGTAAATTTTATGTTATGTCTATTTTACCACAGTTCTTAAAAAATAAGAAGAAAGAAAAGTGGGCTGGGGCCTACTCTTCAAGGGTCTTTTATGCAATGCTGAGTACTTCGGACACCATCTTAAAGACAAGGAAGCATCAGGAAACATTCTGAACGGGGGATGGGATTAAGAGAGAACTGCCTCAGGACAACTTGGGTGATAAGGTCCTAGAATAGAGTTTTACACAAAACAGGCACCCAATGGATACCAGTAGAGTAGAACAAAAAGAAGTAGAAACCCTGTCTAGTCTTAAATACCCCCCCCACCACCAATTTATACCAGGAGAGAAAAGCAGAACTGAGTTCCCAGGATACTGCTCCAGTGTGTGCACCCCATCTTTGAGTCTCGGTCTACGTCAGACAGCCCCTCACTCCCACTGTCGGCCTACAGAGGGCGCCCTTCCGCGGCTCCTCACCTTCTCCACAGGCACCTCCCATCAAATATGCCACCAAACCCCCTATTCAGGCTCCAACAGGCAGAGGGGCAGACCTCGGAGAATCACAAACCAAGGATCAAACCTCCACCCCAGCAATCACTAGCTGGATGTCTTTGGACAACTACTAAATTCTGAATCAAACACACCTCCTCTGAGAGGTACAGGAAGATGGCATGACAGTCACAGCAGCCGTGGCGACTGGACACGAGGAAATTACTCACGATGGACACAACGCCCCGCAGGGAGTGCTCCCAAGTGCCCGTCGCTCCTCTGGGTACAGGAAACATCACAGAGCACTGGGATTCTAAGTCTACACTGTCTCCAACCCCTCCCGCCCCAAGAATGGGGGCCCCTGCATCCTGAGACCCGTCCCCAGGGACCCTGCACAGCTGCACTGCACGCGAGAAGGCGAGACTTCCCGGAGCCCCGGACGCCGTGCTGCAGGCACTGGCCCTCCCCACGCCCCCACCCCAGCAGCCTGAAGCTGCTCGACGCCCCCAGGAACCAGAGAATAACGGAAATGAGTGCGGCTGGCAGAAGGGCACTGAGAACTCCAGACCGCTGCCACGTGAAAACGTGGCCAAGAGTTATCAGGCATTTTTTTTTTCTCCCCAAAAATCCAGAAAACCGGATATGGGGGTAAAGCGTTGCGACTTGACGCTAGCAACTCACTCAAAAACATCTTAAAACACAGAACGGCCTAACCAAGACGCCTCTGCAGGCCGAATCCGGCCGTCGGGCGGCCAGTTTGAGACCCCTATGTCTACGGCACGCTGGGGCGGCGACCCCACCGGCCCCTGGAAGGCCAGGTAGCCACTTACGAAGGAGGAGAAGGACGGGAGGAGGATCCTGAGTACATTGCATCCAAACACGAAGCTGAGCACCAGCAGCCAAGCCCAGCGGTCGGCCTCGGCCGCGCTCATCTCGAAGGCTCACGGCGGCGCCAGCTCTGCTAAAGCAGCTCCACCTGGGACCAAGCCGACGGCCGCGCGTGCGCAGTGAGCCCAGCGCGCCGCAGAGGCGCGCCGCCGCGCCTGCGCACTGCGCCGCACTCGGGGAGGCGGGGCCGTCTTTTGCTCCGGGCTTTGGTTCACGCCAGCCTTGCCCTTGGCCTTCCCGGCTTCCGTAGAGTTCTCGCACCCGCCCCACCACGCCGCGGAACCTGTTTTCTAAATTCGGCCTTCACCGTGTCTCTGGTTTTGTTGTATCTGCAAACCACTTGTGTGATTATGTAATTAATACTTTCTTTAAACTGACTCACCTTTATTCCTAAATAAATGTATTTTTAAATAAACCTTTCCGTAAATAGAAAGCTACGGTAATGATAGTAGCAAGTAATCGTAAAAAGAAAAACGTTTTGTAAGTAGTTTTTAGTAAGTAGTGTTTACATTTCAAAGCTAAACATTGTAATAAATGTAAGTAATTTACAAAACTGCATACCTGAGGTCCTGGTTACATTCAGCCTGTAATAAAGTAGCCTACATTTATGGGAAGATGAGGTTTTACAGCAGAAGAATCCCAACTCACAGTTATGTGTAGTAGGTAAAGCAAAAGATGATTAGCTGCCTCTTCTGCCCTGGTTGGAGTCTGAGAACTAACTCCCAATCAGAGTGAATCGAGGAGCTGTGGTTCTACAAATTTCTGATTAAAGAAAACATGTGAAGCGAAACTATTCGATAGCGGTAGAGGGAATTATTTCCCTGGAGAGGTTTCTTGGCCGGTAGGTGATGCTGAACTGACCAAAACAAAAGACAGGCTTGGAGCCTGCTTCTCCTCCATAGCCTTCCCCTCCAGCTGGACCACCCAAGGCAGCCTGGCTACTAGCTCCTCTACCCACTAAAGGTTTGGAAGGATTGGAAGTAGAAACCACCTCGTGAAAAGTGATGGCAGATCCTCCGGCCTCCATCTCCCGGCCCCCAGTCTCTGCTTTTCAGGCGGAAGAGGAGAGCATCGCCTGCTCCCCACCCGTACCACACCCCATCCCACTACCACATCCCCCCAGGAGGAGGATCACCAATTCCTGGTGAGACGAGAATTTGACAAAAAACGCTGGAGAATGTCCTTGACTGTACAACAGTGGTAGGAGAGGACCAGCAGTACCTGGCCAGTGTGAACAACTCAGCTCTCTCCTATTGCTCCATTTAGGCAGCTCTTAAGAAGAGCACTAACGGTTAAAGGCTGCCAACACCATCCGAGTACCACACTAGGCCATCAAGTTAAAAAGAAAAAAAAAAAAAGTATCCGTCCCATAGAAAATAAAGATTGTGATAATGTCACAAATGGATTTCAGACCAGAGCAAGACTGGCAGAAAATACTAACACCATTGGGGGTTTTCATCAAACCATTTCTTGTTCAGAACAAACAGATCTTGGAACCTCTGACATAATACAACAATTCCTCTTCATAGGACTTCAGAGAATGTGTTTAGCAAGCCCTATATCAGTGACTTTTATGTTGATTTTAAACCAATCACGACTGAGATTGGAGAAATGAGTACTCTAATAGAGACCAACTCTCCGTCAGAGACTCAGAGGAGTGTCAGCAGGGACCAGAGACATGCCCAGAACTGAGCGATTTAGGGCCAGTGACTGAGGGTGGCCCACCTGAGGCAGAGTCTTCTCAAGACAGGCACACCCAGAAGGCAACACTGAAATGCAAAGTGAAAATGAGATTGCCTCAACTATTCCCAAAACAGGGGAAACAGAGCGGACAAAGAGAAGAAACAATTTAGCTGGAACTGAATTTACCTCTTCTTAGCTTTGCCCTCTTGGTTTTACTAAATGAAAATGATGATGATGATCACATACCAGGTTGAATCAAAGAACAGACTGACGATCTTTCCACCGGGAACTAGGGGTACATCAATATTCAGAGTAACTTAGGTAAAATCTGCGGTGTTTATTTCAGTAACTGGCTGTCACAAACTAAGTGAAGGCAGATACCTCACTTGCACAAATTTTATAGCCAGCATATTTCTCAGTGGCTGTCAGAGGATTGGACATGTCTATATGTTGGCAGCCAGTTTTAGGTCCAGGATAGCTAACGATGAATGAAGTATTAGGATCTCTTGGAAAACTGCATTTTAGCGTAGTTGAATATTTGAGCATTCTTGTGTGTGTGTGTGTGTGTGTGTGTGTGTGGTGTGTAGGTGTGTGAGGAAGTAATCAGAGTGCAAAATATCACAGATTGTAATTCAAGCTATTTTGTTGTTTTTTAAACTTGTTAAACTTGTTTAACAAGTTTTAAAAAAGCATTTCTGCAAAATTTTAAAATGCAAATGCTAAATATCTTTAAAAGCAGCGAGGTTATTGATAGATGGTGGTCGAACAACATTGTTAATGTACTAAATGCCACTGGACTGTATGCTTTAAAATGGTTAATTCATGTCATGTGGATTTCACCTCCATTTAAGAAAAATATTGCTACAGCCAAATAACCTTTAAAATGTTTTTATTTTTGTCTCTTTGTTATGCTAGGCCCTTCTGAATATGCAAAATTCAACAGGTTAAAAATTAATCTTCTTATTATTATTAGTGCAATAAATTTCATTTAGACCTCAAATTTTCACAGGCTTTTACTATGTCCAGAAATTTATCCCTAAATAAAACTGTCATGAGCTTTTTCTTTTTAAAAAATTATTCTAAAATAATTTCAAACTGAGAAAAATTACAAAAAATATAAATGGTATCAAGAACACCCAATACCCTTTTTTTATATTCACCTACTTTAACGTTAACATTTTAGCCCATTTGCTTTATCTCTTTCAAAATATCACTAAGAATATTACCTTATATAATCACAGTACATTCATCAACTTCAGTGAAGTTGACATTGATACAATACTTTAATCTGCCATTTGTGTTCATTCCAGTTTTGTCAGTCCACTGAATAATGTCCTTTGTAACATTTTCCCTCCATTACAAGATCTAGCCCAGGGTCAGGCATTGCATTTAATTAACATGTCTCTTTGGCCTCCTTTAATCTGGACCATTTCCATAGCCTTGCTTTGTCTTTTATTACATTAACATTTTGGAAGAATTCGAGTCCAGTTCCTCTACATTCTCGCCAATACTCGCATGGTCAGTCTTTTAAATCTTAGTCATTCTAATAGGTGTGTAGTAGTATCTCACTATAGTTTTTTGCTATATTTGCATTTCCCTAGTGACTACTGATATTGAGCAGGTTTTCACATGCCTATTTGTCATTCTCATATCTTCCTTGATGAAGTATCTGTTCAAATCTTTTGCCCCCTTTTTTACTGAGTTGTTTATTTTCTTAGTATAGAGTTTTGAGTTCATTCTGGACACAAGTCGTCTATCTGGTATATCCTTTACAAATATTTTCTCAGTCTGTGGCTTATCGTTTCATTCTTTTAGAGGTGTCTTTTGAGGAGTAGATTTTAAACTATAGTAACAGAAATCTGCCTGGGGCTGAGGATGTGATCAAGATTGGCTGAGAAAGGACAGCAGGGATTTTTTTCCAGGTGATTTACATGTTCTAAAACTGGTTGTGGTGATGATTGCACAACTGTGTCGATGTATTAAGAATTATTGAATTTTAAAGTTAAGGCAGGTGAGTTTTATGCAGTGGGTTTTTACCACAATTTAAATTATTTTTCAACTTTTAAAGATTAAAAATTTTTTTAATTTAAAGGAATTAAAGGCTTCTGTGTGTCAGACACTTTACTAACTGCAGGATATAATATTTTTTTAATAGAATATTTATTTATTTTTTTATCTTTGGCTGCGATGGGTCTTCGTTGCTGCACGCAGGCTTTCTCTAGTTGTGGTGAGCGGGGGCTACTCTTCGTTGCAGCACGCGGGCTTCTCATTGCGATGGCCTCTCTTGTTGTGGAGCTTGGGCCCTAGAGCGCAGGCTCAGTAGTTGTGGTGCACCGGCTTAGTTGCTCCGCGGCATGTGGGATCTTTGCGGACCCGTGTCCCCTGCCTTGGCAGGCGGATTCTTAACCACTGCGCCACCAGGGAAGCCCTGCAGGGTATAATATGTTGATGAACCAAATGTCCTCAGTCCTTGTTCTCCTGGGGCTTAACTAAACAAATAACTGTAAGTACTGTCAATAATTGCCAGCATACAAAGTTTTTAGAAGGGACACACAGATTTATCTAAGCAACTGCCTCTGTCCTAGTTCCAAGGTTGGATGACAGGTTTATGGGTGCTCACTAGATTGTTAGTAAAGAACATAAAATAAAAGAGGGTGGGAATTCCCTGGCGGTCCAGTGGTTAGGACTCTGTGCTTTCCCTGCTGAGGGAGCAGGTTCTATCCCCGGTTGGGGAACTAGGATCCCCCAAGCCGCGCATGGCACGGCCAAAAAAATAAAAAATAAAAATAAATAAATAAAAGACCTCTAAACTGGTCTCCCTGCTTCTGCCCTTGAGCCCCTAAGACCCAGAGCAGTCAGAGTGGTCCTTTAAAAGAAATAAAATAAAATATAATAGGGTTATGGATGAAATAATAATGTTATGTGCACCATTTAAAATTTTTTTTTCAAAAATGTAGTACAAGGAGGGGGCTTCCCCGGTGGCGCAGTGGATAAGACTCTGTGCTCCCAACGAAGGGGTCCCTGGTTCGATCCCTGGTCAGGGAACTAGATCCCACACGCATGCCGAAACTAAGAGTTCACATGCCACAAACTAAGGAGCCCACGTGCTGCAACTAAGGAGCCCACCAGCCACAACTAAGGAGCCCGCCTGTCACAACTAAGACCCTGTGCAACCAAATAAATAAATATTTTTTTTTAATGTAGTATGAGGAGGGAGGGATAAATTAGGAGTTTGGGATTAACATTTACACACTACTATATATAAAATAGATAACTAACAGGACCTACTGTATAGCACAGGGAACCGTACGCAATATTTTGTAACAACCTATAAGAGAAAAGAAGGTATACATATATATATATAAATAACTGAGTCACCTTGCTGTACACCTGAAACTAACACAACCTTGTAAATCACCTATACTTCAACTTTAAAAATGTAGTACAGGATGCTATTAGATACAAAGGGGCCTGATCTAGTGTGCGGCTTGAGCATGTAAGAACTAATGAAGGACTTCATATACTTCACTCTTCATCTCACACCCCTGGAAAAACACACTAGATTGATTAATGGGTCTCTGTTAGAAATTTCCAAAAGAAAAAGAGAAAAATACAGCCTTCTGATCCCCTGCACCACCCCCGCCCTCCCACCAACTGTGAACTCACTAGCACTACACCGGAAGAGGCAATTCTCTTTTCCCTTAGGTTGGCTCAGAGATGAGAGAGGTGGAAGGTTCCACATCAAGTTTCACCATGTCTTGTATACAAGACAAGCACACAAGTAGATTCAGTGAATCTACAAGTCTGAGATCACTCATCCCACTTAGGGCTGTTAATGGCAAGAATAACTTTGCTGGTCCAGCTAACAGGACAGGTAATTTTTGGCAATAGGAAAGCTCTTTTTAGATTGAACCTAAATTTATGGTATTTCATACACAACGTGGTAGGCTGAGCTGATTACATAGCCTAGTATCACTGAAAGGAGCAAAGAGCATTGTACGACGTGCAAATATGATCAATACAAGTGACAGGAAAATGATGCCAAATGATGTGAAGTAAAGACTATAAGTCAGAGAATTAAACTGGATTACACTTGGGCTCAAAAAGCAGGAAAAGATATCTAAGACTCATCTATTTTTGCTAATTATTCTCTGAATGGAAAGGAAAATGAGAGGTCATTCAGATGGGAATCACATTCTATATCATTTAACTGTAATGAAATGTCACATTCTGATCCCTCTCTTCCCATTTTTTCCTTAATGAAAATTACACCAAAGGGAGTTCATCAATTACAGTGCATCAGTTACAATCTAAGAAAGGATTCAGAAAGAAATCTTTTTTATTATTATTATTATCTGAAAAATGTAAAAGTAGAATTAAGAAAACATTTTTTTTTCTGCTTTTAATTGTTATTCTAGCCAACACTCCAAACCACAGATGTGGGGCAACATCTCACAAATTTGAGACAGCTTCCTCCTGTAGGTTTATGAATGGGGCAACCCTCAAACCATGTCAGCTGAACACATCTACACCATTGCCTCTGCTTTTATTTTATTTAATTAATTTATTATTATTTTTTTGCCTCTGTTTTTAGAGTTCACACAAGCCAGGGAAACCTTGAACACTTTCATGTGATTTCAAGAGTTGGGTAGAACAAGTGCCCCTTAATGATGGAGTAGACTCTTTCTGCTCAAGCCTCAAATATTACAAAGTGGCTGCCCATTTGAAGGGGTGATTCTTTTCTGAAGCCACAGAAGCTGAGCAATCTGGAAGAGATGCAGGGAGTGTTCCTGCTATAGACAGAATATTTGTGTTCCTCCAAAATTCAAAAGTTGAAACCTAATCCTTAATGTGATGGTGTTAGGAGGTGGGGCCTTGGGGGTGATCAGGTAATGGGTGTGGAGCCTTCATGAATAGGATTAGTGCCCTTATAAAAGAGACCCCAGAGAGCTGCCTTCCCCCTCCTGCCACTTGAGGACACAGCTCAAGACAGCAGTCTATGAACCGGGAAGTGGGTTCTCACCAGACAATGAATCTGCCAGCACCTTGATCTTGAACTTTCTAGCCTCCAGAATGGTGAGAAATATATTTCTGTTGTTTATAAGCCATCCAGTCTATGGCATTTTTGTTATAGCAGCCCAAACAGATTAAGACATTTCCTTTTCATATTTGGAAAGCCAAACTCAACTAGGGAGCAGGAAAAAATAATGTGACCATTTTCCAGTTTCCAATTTTTTTCTTAGTGTTCTTTCTAAAATAACAATCGATACTATGGACTGCTGGAAGGGAAAGCTTATAACAATAATTCCAATGATCTTATCTAATAACAAGTATTTATATAGTCATGTATCCATAAAGTTTGCAAGCAGGCTAGCAATATACACTGCATGGTAAGTTCTATGTCTATTGGTCATCTTTGGGCTCTTTGTTTGTGTTGGGGCATTTCTGGCCAACTCATTGAGCATAGTGGTCCTTGAGAGCTCCTGTATCAGGGCCTGTATCTTTGCTTTCATCTGCATACTTTGCGTCTCATCTTTCTGCAGCAACTTGGATATCCAGCAGAGTAGTGAACAATAGGTATTCAAGTGCTCTGACCATCATCTCCCTTCACACCTTTTGCTCACAGGCTCACACCTGCCCTAGTTTATCCTCCATCTTCACCACATGGACAAACTGGCCCAGAGACTGGGCTTCTTGGGATACAGTACAATTCAGCACAGCGCAATAGGGTCTGGAACTCTTCCCACTTCTTCTTCCTTTCTACTCTCTTTAACTTAAGTCTGGTTCCCTCCCTACCACTCACTGAAACTGCTCCATCAGGACAGTTGGTGACATCCTTAGTTGTCAGTGTGGTAGACACTCTCCAATCCCTATTTGACTATCCACATTCCTGCGGTCTCAGCCCTCACAGCACATCACTTCTTTCAGCTGTGTCCTTCCCCAAAGCTCCAGACCTGTAGATCCAACTGCCTGCTGAACACTGGACGTTCCCTAAGCACTTCAAACTCAATGTGTCAACACCAAACCCACTGCTTCCCCTCAAGCCCCCTGTGTCCCCAACCTGGTGAGTGGCTCCCCATCCACACAGCCTACTGGACACAGATGATGATCAGCCCATCCCCCTCTTTGTCCTTCCTCACGGGGCTCTTATTTTGTTCAGGCATCCACGCCCTCTACTTCTGGCCCTACCCCCGACTCCAGGGGTGGACTTGATTTGCTCTAAGAGAATCCCATCCCCCCTTGCATGTGACCCAGTTCTGACCAGTAAGTAAAGGCAATCGAGTGAGGGCTTCTGGGAAAAGAGACACGCTTTGCCTGGATGCTATAAATCTGGATGTGACATCTGGAATTGCACTTCCAGACTGAGGATGAAGCCAACTCACAAGGAGGAGTCTATAGCAGTCAGAAGCACAGCAAAAGGCAGAAAAGAACCTGAGACTGTGATAATACAGTAAGCCGATGAATCCCCCAGTCTGGAACACTCTGTCATGGGAGATAATCCATCTCCTTATTGTTTATGCTGATTTGGGTTTCTATTACTCCTAGCCAAAACTCTCTCTCCTCTCCCTCCCACCCAATCCACTGAAGAATCCCGTCAGCTACCTCCACCAAAACACATCCCAAATCCCTCCCTCCACCGATCTCCATCCCCACAGCCAACATCCTAGTCATTCGTTGCCTAGACAACATTAAAATGTCTCCTCTGGTCTCCCATGCCTCCTCCCAGCAACTGGACTTCACATCCCAGCCTCTCAGCCTGACCTCTACTTGGAGTCCAGATCAGTGACATAAGTCCCCTTCATAGCTCTGCCACTGCTCTCACATCCTGGCCACTGCTTTCTTCTCTAACTACAAACACGTTTCCCTCCTTCCAACACGCCAAGGTCAATCCTACCTCAGGACCTTTGTAGGAGCTGTCTCCTCTGTCCAGAGGCTTCTCCCTCAGATCCCCCCGAGGCCAGGTCATCTTACCCTTCACTTCTCTCCCCAGAGACCCCTCCTGACTATCCCATCTACTAGCCCCATTCGGCGTGCCTCCAGCACATTCTATATTGTGACAGTTTTCTTCCTTCAAGGCACTGTCACCCTGTGAAAGAATCTCGTTACCTTTTTTATATGTACTCCCACTAGAATGGAAGCCCCATGAGGACAGGCAGCTTGACTCTTGTGTTCACCACTATATCCCTAGGTTTAGGACAGCACCTGGCACGGGGTAGGCAAACTGTTTAACTTTGTCTATCACCACCAATTCTGCCCTACATTATGCTTGTAATTCTTTTCTCTAAAATCCCTTGGGAAAAAAAAAAAAAAAGAGACTTCCCTGGTGGTCCAGTGGTTAAGACTCCACGCTTCCACTGCAGCAGGCACAGGTTCATTCCTGGTTAGGGAACTAAGATCCTGTATGCTGCGCGGCGCAGCCGAAATAAATAAATGAATAAAATAAACTAAAATTCCTGCAAGCACCTCTTCATTGACCAGCCTGAATCAATGTGTGATTTTCCAAAGTGGGACACGTGGACCCCGGGGTGGAGTGGTGGTAAGCATACTTCTGTGAATGTATACAAAGGTCCTGAAGGTTCTTGGGGATTTTTTAAAATTTTGTGTGTTCAGGTGATCATCGACATTCAGCATCACCCAGCATAGATTGCTACTTTTGACCAAGCATTGCCTATTTTTGTGCCTGTGTTGGGTGCGTGTTTAGGTTTGGCCCCAAGTGGGACCAGCTTTCCACAGTTTTACAGGTAATTATAAAAGCATCTATAAAATTATAGATGATTTTAATTCATAAATAGTGTTATCTAGGCTTCCCTGGTGGCGCAGTGGTTGAGAATCTGCCTGCCAATGCAGGGGACACGGGTTCGAGCCCTGGTCTGGGAGGATCCCACATGCCGCGGAGCAACTAGGCCCGTGAGCCACAACTACTGAGCCTGCGCGTCTGGAGCCTGTGCTCCGCAACAAGAGAGGCCGCGATAGTGAGAGGCCCGCGCACCGCAATGAAGAGTGGCCGCCGCTCGCCGCAACTAGAGAAAGCCCTCGCACAGAAACGAAGTACCAACACAGCCATAAATAAATAAATAAATAAATAAATAAATAAATAAATAATAATTAAAGGTGCTAATAATTAAAAAAAAAAGTGTTATCTATATCACATGAAACCTAAGTCACACGACAAAGGGCTGAATGAATGATAGTTTGTCAATTGTACACATAAGGTGCCAGAACAATCACCACAGAGATCATACGGGCCAAACACCATAGGCATGCAGCAGTTTGCTTTTAGCAAAACTCATTCTTCATGTTAATGCTGTTGGTTTAAATTTTATTGGTTTTGTAGAGATTTTGGGGTTCAAAAGTTAGTTTTAGATTTATAGTTGTTTAAAACCTCTAAGTATTAAACATTCCAACCTTATCTTAAGCTTTCAAAGACGTAAGTGAACTTTATAATAGAAATAATTTAAGAAGTCAGGACTTGCAAGAACATTCTGTTGTTTTATACAATGTGCCACGGGACGTGTACATACGTGGTTATTCATTGCAGCGTCCTTTGTGGGAACGAAAGACTGGGAACAATTTGAAAAGTCCAGTCAATAGAGAACTGGTTTTAGAATGTTTGGCACGTCTATACAGTGGACTACAGCGCAGCAATAAAAAGGAGGAGGAATCGTATCAGTACTCATAGGAAACCAACGCCATGAAGTGAAAAATGCAAGTTGTCAAAGTGTGAAAAATGAGAAAAAGGAAGAAAAATATATATATACACACGTATTTGCTTGTATGTGCATAAAATATGTCTGGAAGGATCCACAAGAAGCAGCAACATTGGCTCCTCCTTGAGAGAACCAGACATCTGGGGGGGACAGAAGTGGAATGGAGACTTCACTGGCAATCATTTTGCACTTTTGGAATTTTTTTTTTTTAAAGCTTCTTTTTTTTTTTTTTTAAATTTATTTATTTACTTATTTATTTATTTATGGCTGTGTTGGGTCTTCGTTTCTGTGCAAGGGCTTTCTCCAGTTGCGGCAAGCGGGGGCCACTCTTCATCGCGGTGCGCGGGCCTCTCACTATCGCAGCCTCTCTTGTTGCGGAGCACAGGCTCCAGACGCGCAGGCTCAGTAGTTGTGGCTCACGGGCCCAGCTGCTCCGCGGCATATGGGATCTTCCCAGACCAGGGCTTGAACCCGTGTCCCCTGCATTAGCAGGCAGATTCTCAACCACTGCGCCACCAGGAAAGCCCCACACTTTTGGAATTTTGAGCCACATAAATATTTCTTCCAAAAGTAAACAGAAATATAAAAGGTGGCATCTATAATTATGCATGCTCACACACAGGCATCTCAAACTAAAATGCCTTTGGAGGCTCGGCAGAAGACACAGGTGAGAAAAATCAGCAGCGCTGGGACCCTGGCACTCTGGAGAAAGGAAGCCTCCCTGCAAGTTAGAAGGTCAAGTGCAGCCTGTGGAATGCACACACGAGGGAGGCCAGGAGAAGCTGAAGAGCTCAATTTGGATGCGAAATCATCTGATTTTGACATGTTGCCAAAAAAGTCTTTAAAACTTTACTGCTGATACCTAGCCAGAAATGTATACATAAGTGCACAGCTCGATGAATATTCACAAGGCGAACACAACAGTACAAGTAACATCCAGATCAAGAAATGGAAGATGGCCAGCTCCCTAAAGCCCTCCGCTGCTCTGTTCCGGTCACTAGCCCCCCACCTACCCCCACTACTATCCTGACTTCAGACAGACTAGATTCGTTGTGCCTGCCTTAGTACAGTGTACCAACACAATCACAAGTACTGTGGTCTGGCATCTTTCAACACTGCTCGTGTGAGATTCATCCACCTATCGTGTGGAGTTGCAGACAGCTGTTTCTTATTGTTCATACTTCTCCATTTATTCATCCATTCTCCTGTTGGTGGGCATTTAAGTTGCTGCCAGTTTGGGCCTATAAAATAGTTCAGATATGAATATTGTATTTCATGTCTTCTTGTGAACAGACGTAAGCATTTTTGTTGGGTATGTTTCTAGGAGTGGCATTACTGAGTCATGGAGTATCTGTTTTGCTTTTAAAAGATACTAACAGTTTTCCTACTGTGTTCCCGGTAGCTCCACGTGCTTGTTTTGGCAACTTTAAAAAAATCCCGACCAAAGCAAACATCTGTAGGCAACGAGTCTCTCACCTCTGGCCTAGCACATCTTCAGTTCTCATGGGAGAAAGATCTTCATGAGGTTGAGATCTCAGCACATCATCTCTTGATTAAGACCGTACGGGATTCCCTGGCAGTCCAGCGGTTAGGACTCCGAACTCTCACTGCTGAGGGCCCGGGTTCAGTCCCTGGTCAGGGGACTAAGATCCCGCAAACCGCACAGCAAAAAAAACAAAACAAAAAACAAAACAAACAAACCCAAACCTTGCAATGTCTCCCACTCCTTGCATAATGGCCAAACCCCTTAGCCTGGCATCAAATGCTTTCTGCAGGCTGCCCTTCTTTTTTCTGCCTCTTTTCTTTAATCTTCACTTTCCACCCTCGATGTGCCCATCCGTGCCATTCTGAGGGCTCTGGACAGCCGTCACGTTCTGTTAAGTCTGCACGCCTTGAGATGTGCTGTCCCTCTTCCTCTGGCTTCCCCCTTCCCTTACTAGGCCAGGCCAATTTGTGTACTTTATTCTCTCCACTAAACTATCACCCCAAGTCCTTGGGAATAGTGTCCTGCCTTCAGTCTCTCTACCCCAGGGCCTATCACAATGACTGGCACAGGGCAGGTGCTCACTACATGTTTGTGCCACAAGCTTGGACTCTCTGATGCTATTATTATTATTATTATTTTTTTGCTGTGTTGGGTCTTCGTCTCTGTGCGAGGGCTTTCTCTAGTTGCGGCGAGCGGGGGCCACTCTTCATCGCGGTGCGCGGGCCTCTCTTGTCGCGGAGCACAAGCTCCAGACACGCAGGCTCAGTAGCCGTGACTCACGGGCCCAGTTGCTCCGCAGCATGTGGGATCCTCCCAGACCAGGGCTCGAACCCGTGTCCCCTGCATCGGCAGACAGATTCTCAACCACTGCGCCACCAGGGAAGCCCCCTGATGCTATTATTTTTTAATGAAAATAGGAGAGGGGAAAAACAAAGAAAAATAACCTATAAGGGAAAAAGCATCTGAAAAAGAATATATGTATATGTATAACCGAATCCCTGTGCTGTACACCTGAAACTAACACAACACTGTACATCAACTATACTTCAATTTAAAAAAATTACTAATTCAACAAACATGTAATAGTTTCTGGGAACGAAGTGGTGTCAAGATTAACAGGGTTCCTACCCTCATGGAACTCATACTTCTGTGAGGGAGACAGGCAACAAATAACTAAATACATAAAGCAATTACAGAATGTGATCAGAGCCATAAAGGAAATACGCAAGGTGATGTGAAAGGAAGAAACAGAAAAAGGGGAGATTATATTAGAGAGGGATAGGATTGCCAGAATGGATCTCAAGAAGAAGAAAAGAAAAAAATTAGTGTTCTCATCAAAAAAAAAAAGAGAGAAAAGGATAAATTTCCATCTTACCCTACTCCCCCCAGTTGTCCTTCCCAAAGGCAACCACTGGCACCACGTCCTTGTGCATCTTCCTGAAATATACAATGAACGTATAACTTTATACTCAATATAGCTATTTAGTCTCAATAGATGCTGTGCAGATAACTGGAGATGGGGAGTTGCAATCCTGAACTGAAAGGTCAAGAAAGGCCTCAATGAGACGGTGACATCTGTGCAAAGATCCAAAGGGGATGAGGAATAGAGCAGCTCTGGTCTGACGCAGTGCATGAAGCATTCTAGGCAGACGGAGCAGCAGGTGACAAGTCCTGAAGCAGCACTGCCCCGCCTACTTGAGGCTGGGAAGGTGAACCGAGGGTAGCATTGGTGAAAACCGTTTGAAGTGGGCCAGATGGCAGAGGAGTATATAAGCCACTTTAAGGACTTGAGATTTTATTTTCATTTTTTTGGCGGCGCTGCGCAGCACGCGGGATCGTAGACTCCCCCACCAGGAACCCGCGACCCCTGCAGTGGAAGCGTAGAGTCTTAACCACTGGACCACTAGGGAAGTCCAAGAATTTCTTGAATGAGAAGGGAAGGCACTAGAGTTACTGATCAGGAGTCAGAGTCTGACTAGTGGTTTTCAAAATTCACTTCTTCCGTGAACAGCGGCCTCATTCTTTTTCGAATCACTAGAATACGTAGCTCATTAATCTACTACGTGAAGGTGAAGGTGTCATAGTTTCTCCGGGCCTTTCAAATGGTGGACATTTAGTCTGTTTCCAAATTTTCGGATTCAAAGTACTCCAGTGTTTCTTCTTCTCCATGAATTCCAGCTGACAATTTTCCGATTAAAAACTTTTTCTGCATTAACCCAACGGAATCGATCCTTCTAAACATAATTTTCTTATTCATTAACGAAACTGGGTAACATGTGACCTCACAGGTTCCGGGGTTCCCAGCTCAGACCCCCCAGACTGAAGCTCTTTCCACCTCAGAAAGGTGTTTAGGTGAGCCACGTGGTTAAAAAACAGGCAGGAGCCGGATGGGCGTGCTTCCTGTTTCACTTCTGCGCAGGAGTGGATCAGCCGGCCAGGGGGTCCGAGAGTGGGTCCGCGTCCTAGGGGCGGTGGGGGCCGGGACTCAGACGCCCACTATGCTCCTGAGACGAACCGCCTGCACCCCCGGCCCCCCAATGAACGGATGACTTAAGAGAAGCTACAGAAAGGCCCGACCGCGAGCAACCTTGTATGGTAGACGGGCTGCAATTCCAGGGCCTTCGCAAAGACCCGCGCCTGCGCAGTGGAGCCCCGCGCGTGCCCGCGCCGACTTTCCTTCCCACGGCCTCCCTTCCCGCTCCTGCGCACTAGGACCCACTTCCCGCGGGCCAGCGAGACGGGAGACCTATTAGATAGCCTTTCTTACTGACTGAAGTGGGAGAAATTGGTTCGTACTTGAACCTGTTGTCTCTCCCTTCCCAGTCTGTGCGACCCAATTGACCCTATAGGGGAGAGACCCTATCCTGGGGCTTTCCGGGCGCTGACGGGCGCTCAGGTATCCAGCAGGGTGGTGGCCGGGCTCACCCGGCGACCACGTGGCGGGCCTCCGCCAATCGGCGCGCAGACCGCACTTTGCAGCTCAGCTTCAAACAAACTACCGTGAGGCGAGAGCTGCCTGTGGGGCCCCGCCCCCTCGCCTGGGTCTGGGGCCCTGCGAGACGGCGGGCGGGTAGGGGCGCCGAGAGCGGGGGCGGGGCGCAGTGGTCGAGTGACGGCCCGCCTCACCTATTCGGGGCGCGGGCCGCGGCGCGGTGGGCCCCGTAGCCAATGGGCGGGGGCGGGGGGCGGGGGGCGGCCCGGCCGACGGGGAGGGGGAGCCCGCGGCTGGGGGACGCGGGGGGAGGAGGGGGCGGGCTCCCAATCCGGTTCCATCCGGTTTTCCCACCGCCCCCGCCGCGGGTCCCAGCAGCTCGGGCGGCGGGAGGAGCGGCAGCGGCCAGGCAGCCCAGCTTCGCGAAGGCTCTCGGCGCGCCGCGGCCCGCAGGCACCCGGCACGCGCCCGCCCCGCCGCCACGATGCCCAAGAGGAAGGTGAGCGGTGGCCACGGCCCGCACACGCCCCCCTCCGCCGCCCGGCCAGCCCCGGCGCCCCGCGAGGCCCAGGCCCGCCGCGCTCTCGGCAGCGCTGGGCCCGGGAGGCGCCCGGACCTGCGGCGGGCGGGCGCGCGGCGGCCCCGGGCGCGCCGTTCTGGAACGTTCGGCGGCCCGAGGAGCAGGGTGGGAGATTCGAACGCGGCGGCGGGAAGCCGCTGACGTCACGCGGCCGGGCATTGTTCTCGCGGGCGGGCGGGCGGGCGCGGGGCGCGCGGGCACTTTTGTTCGCGGGCTGCGTCCACTCGCCGTCTGCTTTCTCCCGCAGGTCAGCTCCGCCGAGGGGGCGGCGAAGGAGGAGGTAAGACCGCGCTCCTCTCCCGGGGGTGGTTTCGGTTTGCACCGCACCCCGCATTCCTTGCTCATTTTCCTTTTTTTCTCCCAAAGCCCAAGAGGAGATCGGCGAGGTTGTCAGCTGTAAGTAAAGCGAGCCCTCTGACCTTTCTTTTCCGTGGGATCGTACCCAGGGAAGAAACTCAGTCCTACCTTTGCCTTTCAGAAACCAGCTCCTGCAAAAGTGGAAACGAAGCCAAAAAAGGCGGCAGGAAAGGTAGGTTTCACACTCACCTTAAGAGATCGTGGTGTCTTCGAAATGCTGCAGTGCTACCTAACGTGCATTGCCAGCAGCTGAGGTCGTGACTTTGAGAATCTCGAAATCAACTACAGTTTGATGTCATAGTCTCCTAAAAAGTCGTAGTGTTACCTTATTCATCACTTTAATTTTATGTTATAGTAACTTCAGTAAACAATGTTTTTTCTGGTTTGGATAAAATACAGTAGATGTAGTGATATTCCCGGTTTACGGGAACATAATGTATCACCTTAATGCTGCTGCAGAATTTGGGAAACTTAAGACGGCTAAAAATATTGGAGAGTAAGTTTCGCTTACCAGGGAAATCCATTCTTTGTGTTGTGTACGTTTTGGTTAGTGGTCCTCTCTGCATGCTTGTACTTCCTCTTTTGACAATATCAGCAACGCTAGGACTGAGGCCAGGAGATGGGGAATGTGTAAGTTTTTGCATATAAGGTGCTCGAGGCAAGGTAGGGGGACATATCTTATGTCCAGGGGTAGATCAAGAGCTGTGTTCTCTGAAAACATGATTAACAGTCTTCTATAAGTATTTTATATACCATTATATGTATAGGAGTTCACTTAGTTACTTTATTGTAAATAGCATGATGGTTGCTGCTCTAGAATAGATTCATGATTGCTTTATTCACATTGCCGGTCTTTGGGTAGTTGTTGGATATATATATGTAGGTTTGAAAACTTTAAGTTGGAAAAGCTAAATGTGTGCATGTTATTTGTAACTTTGTGTTTGGATCTAGCATTGATACCACCCTCTGTAAAGCTCTTCCTTGTTCTTCAGGGGAAATTCATGGTGTGATTAATTTCTGTTTACTCAAAACTTCAGTGAGAGTTTGCTATTAGAAGTCTTCTCTCCCCAAAATCCTTATCATCATTACCTCTTTCCTAAAAGTGTAGGTGAAAGGTAAACACTGCATAATCAAAGATTTCTTCCATTTCTTTAAACATTGTACAGAGCTGAGTGTAAAAATCTTAACGTTTTTTCAATAGAAAGTTCTGTTTTGTGATCCTTTTTAAGAGGGTTCAAGTAAGGTGTAGGCGTAGTATGTCAACTTGAAATTTCTTACACCAGGAAATAATGGGATAATTCTGTAGGAGAAATAAGAGTAGGCGGGAAAAATAGTGGCTCTTGTTGCAAAAGGTCTGCTTGAACAGTGTACTATTATTACACATGTTTTATTATTTGCTTTTTTAAATAAACTGGCTGGAATACTATGCCTGTTTTCTCTTAAATTTTTCTTTGATTTTTTAAAAAATTTATTTTTATCTTTATTGGCAGTCTTGGGTCTTCGTTGCTGCGTGCAGGCTTTCTCTAGTTGTGGCGAGCGGGGACTACTCTTCGTTGCAGTGTGCGGGCTTCTCATTGCAGTGGCTTCTCTTGTTGCAGAGCACGGGCTCTAGGAGCGTGGGCTTCAGTAGTTGCAGCACGCGGGCTCAGTAGTTGCGGCTCGCAGGCTCTAGGGCACAGGCTCAGTAGTTGTGGCGTGTGGGCTTAGTTGCTCTGCGGCATGTGGGATCTTCCCGGACCAGGTCTTGAACCCGTGTCCCCTGCGTTGGCAGGCGGATTCTTAATCACTGTGCCACCAGGGAAGCCCAAATTTTTCTTTCTTTATTTACCTGCATCTGTATTTTGATTTGCCCTAAAATATTTTTTTAATGAAAACAGTTCAAATTTTACCTCCAGTTGGGTTTGGGACGTCAGATATAATCAACAGGTAAGTTTTCACGTCAGTGTTCCTTGAGAAACAAACCTGTCAGTTCAGTTTTCCCAAAGGAAAAATGATGGGAAGGAGGAGGAGCCTTTTTCCCCTTGTAGTTTCAATAATATACCTTTGTCTTCATAACCGAATCGTTTTAAAGCCTTAAACAGAAGGTAAAACTTTTGATATGTTGATTACCATATTATAGACGTGTTGATTTATTTTGTTTTGTCTCGCTTTCCAGCTGTTAATAGTTAAAATGGTATTATTTCAGTCCAGGCTATTGCATAATTCTGTTTTCACATTTCAGGTTTTACGTTTTTATGTTACTGTGATAATGGTTATTAAATTAATGAGAAATCTAAAGAAATCAGATTATAAAAGAATCGTTTTTAAATACAGAAACGATTGTCACACTTCATGGTGGCAATGTATGTAGTGGTGTTGTCCCAAATATATTTGTTTAGGTAATTTCTTATTTATTCTAAAGATACTGAATTACTAGTAGTTGTCATGCATTCATGTATGGAATGCCATTATAGAAGTTTCAGTTACTATTGGTCTTATCTAAGTCGACTGTTAACTAACTACATTCTCAACTTATAGGAAATACTTAAGTGTCTCCTTCCCAGTTGATGGATGGTGTCCAGAAATACTGTTTTATATTACTTTAAAGCGGCTTAACCTTTGAATCTCTTTTATCATCATACTAACACCTGTGCTTTTCAGGTTCTTCAAACACCTAAATGAAAACGATAAACTCAAAATTGATCCTTTTAGCTACTCATTATATGATACCAAGGGACTAACTGTAGCAGGATAGTCAGTCTGACCTTAACAACATGGTGCTTTTCTCAGGTGAATGAATGGTCTAACTGTGAGGGTAACCATCTCGTCAGGACAGTGGTTATTTGACAATTTGATTATTGTTCCTGCTTAAAGAGTTTGGGGGTGGGTAGGGTTACAGTGGGGAAGAGATTCCTCCAGCGGTTCTTCACTTCATTTGTTCTCTCATGTGGAACTTTAGAGAATAGCGGGTAATTGAGAAAGTGGAGAAGGGTCGTAGCTGACGCTTTAGGTTTAATTAGGTTTAATTGTCGTAAGTCTGATGACGCTTAGTGTGCAGGTGCTGTTAGGGGTCTCCTCAGTGTGCTGTGTGGTCCTGGTTACTGGGGGTGGACCTTAAGGTGTGTCCTGTAACTCGGAGTGACACGCGACCTCATTAACGTTGCAACTGTGCAACGTTGCAACTTTGTGCAACTGTGTGTGGATGCAATCTCTCTAGCAAGTCAGAAAATGTTAGTAAGTGCAGAGTTGATACTTAAAATATACTCTTGTTCTGTCACAGGATAAATCTTCCGACAAAAAAGTGCAAACAAAAGGGAAAAGGGGAGCAAAGGGAAAACAGGCTGAAGTGGCTAACCAAGAGACTAAAGAAGACTTACCTGCAGAAAATGGAGAAACTAAAAATGAGGAGGTCAGAAGTGATTGTGTGTTGTTCGTTTTGACTCTGAAGAGTGGATAATAAACTGTATATTTTTATGTAACAGATAAGGCAGTCTTTATCCTTTATGATATTGAACAAAGTTTTGTACAGTAACTCCCAAGTGAATGGACAGATATTAGATCATATTTGAAAATATATGTGTAAATGGGTTTTTTTAAGTGAGTGAATGAGAAATTATAATGTACTCAGAATTTCAAACTCAGATTCATGATCTTTATTATATATGGGGTTCATTAATTTAATTGCTGGTGTGAGTTTTTATAAAGATTTAATTTACTAAATGGTATAACACATTTTTCTTTCTTTAACATGACCTAGGGGTTTTCTTTAAACAAATATTCTAGGCTTTTTTTTTTTTTTTCCTCCAAATTGCCATCTGTAGAACTGTTAATAATCTTGTTTGGTTTTTATATTCTGGATATTGCTTTAAATTTTTTTTTAATCGATTCCCTTCGTTTGTCATATTTTTCCCACTTTCTAATAAAGGAGGCTTATTTTTCTTAAAAGCCACTTGTCTAGGATTAAGTAGTAACTTAGATTAAGCAATTAAAAAGATTGATGTCCTTAATCTTTATCCTTTTAAGCTCTGAGAAAAAGAGGTTTTACCTTAAAAAAAAAGTGTGTTGCAAGGTTGTGGTAAATAACTTTTTAAGCCAAGCCTTTTTTTTTTAACATTGGCTAAGCAGAAAATATAAATAGAGTATTAATTTTTAGACTGTTATAGTTATAGATCAGATTTTAAAGTAATGACTACTTACTCCCCCGATTTGCAGTCACAAATTCCTAAATCTAACCCCAAGTCAAATATTATGTGATAGTAAGATGAAATTAACTAATCCAGTTATAAGGGGAGAATGAGGCCTTCTGATCCCTTTTATCAACTACAGTTGATTCTCGTTATTCATGATGGTTGTGTTCTGTAAGGTTGCTCTGTATACTGGACAGTTGCTCATAGTGGAAATTCTCAAAATGTTCTCATCACAACATTTCCATCAACAGATCAAACCGTGACCTATTTTATGTGTGTCTGTTTAATGTATGTTTTTGGTAAGTTAACATTGAACTCAGGGCCAACAGAAACAGCACGGTAACTCGTGCCTCAGTGAAGCTGTCTAACGCGTGTCTTCTCCACGTGGCACGCCACAGCCTTCTCGCACAGCACATAGTGCTGGACGCCACTACACTTGTCTGGTCAACATTGTTGACCAAAAGCACACAAAAAATGTGAAATGCGTGGCACTAAATAGACTGTGAAAAAGACACTTGTTTACAGTGTTACAGCTGAAACAAGGCAGAAGGGCCTCAGCTGGGAATGTCTGTGTCAGGTGACTCATTTTTTGCTGGTCTGTATCTGCACATACATGACCATGGAGCATGAAACATAAGTATTGATTTTGGGGTTACAAATAAATTTTAGTGAGTCAGTAAATCTATAAATACAGAATCTACAAATAATGAGGATTGAATGTATTGTTAAGACTTAATAATAGTTGTAATGAGTAAAACTTACACTGCGTTAAATGCTAAATATCTCTAACGTTATAACACTGACACAGAAGTCAAACGTTCAGTCACTGTTTTTCCTTTGATTTTGCAGAGCCCAGCTTCTGATGAAGCAGGAGAGAAAGAAGCCAAGTCTGATTAATATCACACACCTGGTCCTATCAGTGGTCCCTGTTTCCCTTCTTGTACAATCCAGAGGAATATTTTTATCAACTATTTTGTAAATGCAAGTTTTTTAGTAGCTCTAGAAACATTTTTAAAAAGGAAGGAATCCCACCTCATCCCATTTTTTAAGTGTAAATGCTTTTTTTTAAGAGGTGAAATCATTTGCTGGTTGTTTATTTTTTGGTACAACCAGAAAATAGTGGGATATTGAATATGGGAGGCTTTGATTGTCTTGGGTGTCAGCTTAACATTCCACAGATGGAGGGTAGCTTTTATATCCTATAATACAAAGCATACTAAATGGCAGTTTGGAGTCAGTTGTGCATTTAATGTCTTAAACACTTTAAATTACTTCTCTTCCCACGTTGTTTTTGGTAGAATTGTTTCCTAAAGCAAACCACTCACCCCTTGATCTTGGCTCTCCTGGGCACAATTTTGTGCACTCTGTAACAACTTTGGTCGTGGTAGTCCAGTTCTTCTAGTAACTGTTAATGTGCTGTGAACGATTGACAATTTGAGTATGTAGTGTATATGATATTAAATTGTGAATTAGTGGGACTTACAATGTAACAGCATATCAATATTTGAAGATATTGGTACTTGATATCCTGCGAAGGAAAATTTGCCCCCAAATTTTAAGCTGGAAAGTCACTGGAATAACTGTTCAGAAAAGAATCACAACTACATGATTTTTTAGGTTTTTGGTACGTATGTTGAGAATTGTGTACAAATTGAAATGTCTGTGTACTGATCCTCAAAACAACCAATAAAATCTCAATTATGAAAGAATTTCTTGAAGCACATGAATGAAGTTGTGGTTTAAATTTCATTTTAAAGAATTTTCACATTTCTTCCAAAGTCAATAAAATTTTGGAAGAGTGGAATACTTCATTTTTTCTATAATACTTCACCAGTGTATTTTGAAGATGCTTTTGTGACTAAGTTGGCTTAATGGGAAATCAGTCCCCTGTTCTCTGAAGCAAAATAAATACGTAATTATTCACTCTTCTTATGAAGTAAGCTTATAAATACTGAATAAGCTAGCACTAGATCTAGTAGGTTTGTATTTGTGTATTTCGAGATTCGCTTTCATGCAAGTCCTTGTCCTTCTGTTTTGCCGTCTAAATAGTCTTTAGAGGTGGTACTGGACGCTGCTGATTTGGCACATGCAGAAGCGGAGCCAGAGATGGCACCTTGCCAAGGTCACCGCTAAAGAGGGAGAGGCCTTGGAATGAAGTTTAGAACTCAACGTTTGATGTTATTTTGCCTGTGGACTTGATTAGTAGGAGGCAAGAATGCTTTAAAAATTAGTCCTTGGGGGGACTTCCCTGGCGGTCCAGTGGTTAAGACTGAGCTTCCAATGCAGGGGCTGCAGGTTCAATCCCTGGTTGGGGAGCTAAGGTTCTACATGCTACGTTGCTGTGTGGCCTGGCCAAAGATTAAAGACGAGTCCCGGGGGATCATAGAACTCTGCAAGGGCTGTGTGCTGCTGGAATGAACAGTGTCATGGAATGAACAGAGCTCACAGGGAGCGGTGAGGTGTGGCATCGTGAAACGTGAAACTACAGAAAGAAATGCAGAGGACATTGATTTGGGTTGAAATGACACCCAAAAGAGGGCTTTGGCAACTCTTGGGGAGTGGGAAAGTTCTTGGTGGAGGACCTGAAACCGTGATGCAGGTAGATTTGCCTGTAGTTTCTAAGTTTTGTTAAGACTTTGGATATGCAAATTTAAATGGAGCTGAAACATTTTCGCTTGCTGTGTGTATGGGTACTTCATGCAATTTTTTGGTACCAGAATTTCTAGCAGCTATTTGTTGCAGTTAAAGGGATATCTAAAAAAATAAAGGGAATTCCCTGGTGGTCCAGTGTTTTAAGGCTCCACATTCCCAATGCAGGGAGCCTAGGTTCGATCCCTGGTCAGGGAGCGAGATCCCATATGCCTTGACTGAGAACCCCCATGCTGCAACTAAGACCTGGTGCAGCCAAATAGGTAAATATTTAAAAATTAAAAAATAAACCAATGGGGAAAAAAACTACTGAATTTTAACCCTGTAACCCATCCGGCAGTGATCATTTCATATTACCCAACCGTCCACCCCTAGGAATGTGATAAATGTTTACAGACACAAAGATTTTCTTATTCTGAACTCATTGCTAGTAATATGTTTAAAGAGATTTATTAATTTTCTAAAAAGCACAACAGGTAAGGTTTTTTCACTTCTTGTTGTATAGATTGATACCTAAAAGAAATTGCCTCTTTTGTAGAAAATTGGAATGTAGTACTTCTAGATCCTTGCCTTAAGCATTATCCTTTTATGATTTTTTTATGATAAAATGAACCCTCAAGTGGGTGTTCTCTTCAGCTGTCAAAAGAAAACAATTACTTTAAAAAAAAAACCCAAAAAACACGCTGAGGCATCTTTTCTGGGATCAGTACTTAGAAAAAGTTAATTTCTTGCCCTTTCAACAACTAGTTGAATGAGAACTGAGTGATAGGAATGGTTGAGTGGACGTCAGTTCAGACGGCCTAGAAGGACAAGGAAGATAGCTGTTTAGTAATAATGCTAACAAATCAGTCTCATTTGTTAACTAGAAAAGGCAGTCAGCAAGAACCCTGCATTCTCTTGGCTTGTTTGAGGTTGAATGTGACCTTTCAGATGTAGACTAATCAGAGGAATTAAGGCATGGAACCTGGTGCCTGATGCGGAGATGCATGATAAAATCGCGGAGGGCCCGGGAAAAGGGTCTGTTGTCTGGGTGTTTGGGAAGTGTGTATACAAGCGTGAGGGCGGGGGCAGGGAGGAGAAGTGTGTGTGTGTGTGTGTGTGTGTGTGTAATTTCAGTACAGGGGCAATCCGTGCTCACTGGGGGAAAAACTCAGGAAACAAGCTAAAAACACCCGAAATTATAATTCACTCACTAGGCAACTATTTAAAGATGCGTTTTTCTCAGATCCTTTTCTGTGTTTTTACGAGTTTACAAAATTGGTGTCATTATACATCCGTTTTTTGTTTTTTTTTTTTTGTTTTTTGGTTTGTTTGTTGTTGTTTTTGTTTTTTAGGCCAAGCCTCACGGCTTGCAAGTTCCCCGACCAAGGATTGAACCCATGCCCCCTGCAGTGGGGACATGGAGTCCTAACCACTGGCCGGCCAGGGAATTCCCGCTACAGCCTGGTTTGTAATCTTTCTCATACTGTGAACTTTCTCCTAGGTTAATGAGTATACTTACATAGCATTTGTAAGCACTGCATACTATTTTATTTCAAGAATGTAATTTGTCATACATTTAGATAGTTTCCCCATTAAGATAAGCATTGTGAAACTAAAATACGGGTGATTTCTATTAATGCATACAGATATATCCTAAATATGTATTTGCCTGTCAGTCCACAGCTGTTCCATGAGTTTGCAGTAAAAATACGTAACTGCAAGACAGTTGAGAGTTTCAAAACATTAAACTTGAATAGGTGATGAAGAGTCTTAAATAGATGATGGGAAGCAGCTCAGTAACAAATTGGTTTTCAGATCATAAATGTTCAGGGTTGTTAAAAAAAAACCCCTGAAAAATAAAGTAAAATCATTTAATCCCAGAAGCTAAAAGTAATTATTTTCAACGTGTTGAATTTTCTTCATATATGTTTGGGTTTTTCTTTATTTGTAAAATGTTTTAACGTTTGCTTAATAATTCATTGTATGGCTGTGCCGTAATTTGGCCATTACGGCTTTTTTTTTAAATTAAGGATAATTTTACCCTTACTCAGAAGCAGTACAGTATACTAAACCCCCATGTTCTAGTCAAACAGTCCCCAAAGCCATCCAACCATTGCTAAGCTAGCCCATCCTTATTATTTTGAAGTAAATAAGGATGGATATTTTAAAAATAGTATCTATAAATAGGAACTTAAAAGTGAACAAAATGCACAGGAAGCGGATATTTACATAGGTAGTAAAAATTATTAATTTATCTTTGGTCTTTTACACATTTTGTCGGGGTTACATGCAGATTCAATTTAACGAGAAGCTGCTTTTTTCTTTATTATTATTTTTTTTAAATTTATGGCTGTGTTGGGTCTTCGTTTCTGTGCGAGGGCTTTCTCCAGTTGCGGCAAGCGGGGCCACTCTTCATCGCGGTGCACGGGCCTCTCACTATCGCGGACTCTCTTGTTGCGGAGCACAGGCTCCAGACGCACAGGCTCAGTAATTGTGGCTCACGGGCCTAGTTGCTCCGCGGCATGTGGGATCCTCCCAGACCAGGGCTCGAACCCGTGTCCCCTGCATTAGCAGGCAGATTCTCAACCACTGCGCCACCAGGGAAGCCCTCTTTTTTTTTTTAATCCAGTGTGGCTAGTTCCATCTTTAGCATCAACATATTACCTTCGGATGCTGATTCCACATTGATTTTTTTTTTTTAAGTAAAACATTTGCTCAAGTTTATTGAATAGCATTAGATTAATAGGAAGCATTAAAGAATTGAATACCAGAGACCAAAAAAAAAAGTCTGTGCAAAAGATGTGAGTAAAAAAAAAAGTTCATCAAAGCCAAGGTATAAAAGAATACATCTAAGTATTACCCTTTAAATCCTTTTCCTGAATATTCTATGAATTTAAGTCTGGGGATCTTTGAATGTTATTAGCTTTTATCTGTGGCAATAAATCTTATAAAGGAACTCTTTAAAAGTAGAAGAAGGGGGCTTCCCTGGTGGCGCAGTGGTTGAGAATCTGCCTGCCAATGCAGGGGACACGGGTTCGAGCCCCGGTTTGGGAAGATCCCACATGCCGTGGAACAACTGGGCCCGTGAGCCACAATTACTGAGCCTGCGCGCCTGGAGCCTGTGCTCCGCAACAAGAGAGGCCGCGATAATGAGAGGCCCGCGCACCGCGATGAAGAGTGGCCCCTCTTGCCGCAACTGGAGAAAGCCCTCGCACAGAAACGAAGACCCAACACAGCCATAAATAAATAAATTAAAAAAAAAAAAAAAGTAGAAGAAGGACCTCGTTCCTCTCGATAGTGAGCTTTTAAACGAAGGATATCTATTATGTGAACCCTCAGTCTCTTAGAAGGCTGAAATTCCATGGGTTTCCCAGGCAGCTTTTAAAATCTCTTATGGAAGCTTGCTAATTCCTAGGGTGTAAAATGATTGAAATGCATTCCCTCATTTCCTCCTTAATTGAAGCCACATGTTCAGATTAGAGTTTTAAATTCTCATTCCCTTATTTTGTAGGAAAATTCAGCATTCAACAACAGGTATGTTATTGAAAGAAACCTATATCATTTATAACTAAGTAACTGTCCTTCAAGAAACTTTCCTCCTTGATGACTAAGAATGCAAACTCTTAAGTTTGTAGGGTACTGTAATCAAAAAAACCTCAGATTTGCCCCATCAGCTTCTGCAAGGTTATTTGCACATAGATTCTCATGCTTGAGCAGATGGGGAAGATCTTTTTCCTGGAAAAGATCCAATCAAACAAAAGTAAAACTGAGGGCAGGAATGAAGGGGGAATGCAGGTGTTCTTGGTGGGAATATTGGCATTAGGCAGTCGTTCTCTTAAACACTGGAGCTGGTGAAGTTGAAAAAGCACTTTTTCTTGACACTCTCATTAGTTTTTGTGTCCATTTGGCTCCAGGGTTCAAGCAGATAACTGACTTATTCTTCATCCAGGCTATGATTTCTGTGTTTGGACATCCATTCCCAGGGGGCAAGATTTGAAGCTTTCCAATGAGCAAAATGGAGACAAAGTTGAAGGTCTCTCGGATGCATTTACACTTTAAGTTTGTGTTATAGTTCTCCAGGACACCATGGACTGGAGAGAGGCTGCAGGCCAGCAGCACAAGAAGCAGAGATCCCGGGGGGTGAACCTCATTCTGCGTCAAGGTGAAGTTCCCACACTGATTTTTTTAAAAGTAAGTGGGTGTTTGGAAATTTTCGGAGGGCGTGGAAATGTAAAGTGATGTGATTAGAAAGTTCGTAGGAGGAAGGGAAGCCACAGTGCAGGGATGCAAGAGATAGTCTGGACATGGTGCAAATGCAGATCTGAGTCAAGGGTGGTTACAGCAGCTTCACCGCCTTTGGTTGCAGAAGACTGTGACCCCACAAGGGAAGGGGCGAAGGATTGGTAATAGGACTTAACTGGAGTGATAATAATGCCTTTCCCAGGGGATCCAAGGAGCTAAAGCAGTGCCTGCACACAGTACCTGATATAATATCTGATGCTATTCCTCAGTGATTTTCAGAGCTTACGGTAACTAGATTCTTGGTGGATTTATTCCCCTTTACAACGATGTATATTGTTGGGTAAAGCCTTAGAAAATACTTTTGATTGAACCAACTTTAAGTTGAGCGCTATAAATGAGAACTTTTGCTCATAAGATCTGGCTGTGGTACTTACTAGACTATGGCGTTGGTTAAGTCCCGCAATGTTTCCTTACATCTTTAACTGTGAAGATTACTGTTGTGTTTTAGGTTTAATTCATAACTGTAGATTCTGTTACTATTACATTTTATCTCTGAAAGCACTTTGTTACCCAGAGAAAATTCAAGTTGAAAAATGTATGAAAACTAATGATACATTCAAGTTATGTATGAAAAAATTTAAATACACTAATCTGTTACGCATGATTCATAGAGAGGAAAAGCTGAAAGTCTTGCATGCTTGGATGTGTCTGTATAAGGATTTGGCTGTGTATTAAAATATGCAAGATTATAATTTCCACCAATGCTGATTTGGGTTTTCACAAGAAATATATTTAAAGACAGTCTTAGCTGTTGTAGCATGATTTCTCACTTTTTGCTTCACTTCTTATTTATCTTATTTTTTTTTTAATTTTATTTTTGGCTGCGTTGTTGGGTCTTCATTGTGGTGCGCGGGCTTCTCATTGCAGTGGCTTCTCTTGTTGCGGAGCACGGGCTCTAGGCGCAGGGGCTTCAGTAGTTGTGGCACGTGGGCTCAGTAGTTGTAGCTCGTGGGCTCTAGAGCACAGGCTCAGTAGTTGTGGCACGTGGGCTCAGTAGTTGTGGCGTACGGGCTTAGTTGCTCCGCGGCATGTGGGATCTTCCCGGACCAGGGCTTGAATGTGTGTCCCCTGCATTGGCAGGCGGAGTCTTAACCACTGCGCCACCAGGGAAGTCCCAGAGAATAACGCCCATTTTTGATGCTGGCCAAGACCCATTTTGAGTCCCGAAGTTCAGAAGAGCAGTGTGCTCCCTTGCCACGTATCCAGGCTCTGTTTATCCCGACATCTAAAAAAACCATTTTGTTCATATTAGCTCAATTAAATTAGTTGAATTTAATATTTAGTTCATTTTCGCTTCATAGATAAATAAGAGGGGCTTCCCTGGTGGTGCAGTGGTTGAGAATCCGCCTGCCAGTGCAGGGGACACGAGTTTGAGCCCTGGTCCAGGAAGATCCTACATGCCGCGGAGCAACTAAGCCCGTATGCCACAACTACTGAGCCCACGTGCCACAACTACTGAAGCCCGTGCACCTAGAGCCCATGCTCCACAACAAGAGAAGCCACCGCAATGAGAAACCCGCGCACCGCAACGAAGAGTAGCCCCTGCTCGCCGCAACTAGAGAAAGCCCACGCACAGCAACGAAGACCCAATGCAGCCAAACATAAATAAATGTATTTTAAAAAACGGGCATTTTTCTCTACAAAGAAAAATATGAGGGCTTCCCTGGTGGCGCAGTGGTTGAGAATCTACCTGCCAATGCAGGGGACACGGGTTCGAGCCCTGGTCTGGGAAGATCCCACATGCCGCGGAGCAACTAAGCCCGTGAGCCACAGCTACTGAGCCTGCGCGTCTGGAGCCTGTGCTCTGCAACGGGAGAGGCCGCGACAGTGAGAGGCCCACGCACCATGATGAGGAGTGGCCCCCGCTCGCCGCAACTAGAGAAAGCCCTCGCACAGAAACGAAGACCCAACACAGCCAAAAATAAATAAATAAATAAATAAATTTATTTAAAAAAAAAGAAAGAAAAATATGACTTGACTGAAGGACGTAAAAGATCTGAATAGATGAGGAATACGATGTTCCTAAGAAGAGTCAATATTTAAGAGGGTCAGTTCTTTACATCTAAAAATGTAATGCAATTCCAATCAGAGTGCCAGTAGAATTTCCATCAGGAATTGGAAATCTGATTCTAAAGTTCATCAGAAAGAGAAAATTGTGAGACTAGTCAAGAATTTCTTGATAAAAGAATATGAATAAGGGGGGCTGTGCCCTACCAGATATCAAAATGTCCTATAAAACTACAGTAATAAAAGCAACGTGAGGGACTTCCCTGGTGGTCCAGTGGTTAAGACTCCTTGCTCCCAATGCAGGGGGCCCGGGTTCGATCCCTGGTCGGGGAAACTAGGTACCGCATGCCACAGCTAAAACAAAGATCCTGCACGCCGCAGCTAAAGATCCCGCACACGGCAGCGAAGATCCCACATGCCACAACTAAGACCTGGCGCAGCCAAATAAATAAATATTTAAAAAAATTAAAATAAAAGCAATGTGATTTTGGAGCAGAAATAAAAAGATCAATGAAACAGAATAGGCCAAAACAGATTAATTTATGATAAATGTGGCATTTCAAATCACTGAGGAAGAGACCATTCAGAAAAAAGTTTCAGTCCAATTGGCTATCCATTTAGGAAACTATCAATTAGTAAATTAGGTTCTCTACCTTGCACCACACACAAAGAAAAATTCCAATAGATTAAAAAATCTAAATATAGAAAAACTCTGAAAGTATAGAATAGTTTTATAATTATGAAATGGAGAAGGCCTGCCTTTCTCCACAAAGTAATAAATCTGAAGCCATAAAGGAAAAGCTGCATATTTGATTTTGTAATATTTTTAACTTTTATTGGTGTTATTTAAACAAATATCTGAGAAATGTTAGAGAAGGAGAAAATATTTGCAATACATATAACAAACTGTTAAATATCCAAAGTATAGAAGGAATTCCTTTGGTCAATATGAAAAAGAAAAAACTCAACAGAAATAAGAGCAAATGATATGAAAAGACAATTCACAAAAGAAATATAAATTTTAAAAATAGTTATTTTTTTAATTGGAAAATATGCATACCATAACATTGCTGTTTCAACCATTTTTAAGTGTACAGTTCTCTGGCATTAAGTACATTTACATTGTTCTGCAACCATCACCACCATTCATCTCCAGAACTTTTTCATCTTCCCCATTGAAACTCTGTATCCATTAAACAATAATTTCCCATTCTCTCCTCCCCCCAGCCCCTGGCACCCACCATTCTACTTTCTGTCTGTATGGATTTGACTAAGTACTTCATGTAAGTGAAATCATGTAGTATTTGTCATTTGGGGCTTATTTCACTTAGCATAACTTCAAAGTTTCATCCATGTTGTGGCATGTGTCAGAATTTCCTTCCTTTTTAAGGCTGAATAATATTCCATGTTTTGTATGTAACACATTTTTTTAATCCATTCTTCTGTTGATGGACACTTGGATTGCCCCCATCTCTTGGCTACTGTAAATAACGCTGCTATAAACTTGAGTACAGATTGTCCTCGACTTACGATAGAGTTACATCCTGATAAACCCATCCTAAATTTAAAATAGCATTAAGTTGAAAATGTATTTAATACACCTAACCTACTGAACATCCTAGCTTAGCTTCGCTGACCTTAAACATGCTCAAAACACTTATGTTAGCCTACAGTTGGGCAAAATCACCTAATACAAAGCCTATTTTGTAACAAAGTGTTGACTGTCTCCTGTAATTTATTGAATACTGCACTGAAAGTGGAAAACAATGGCTGTCTGGGTACAGAGTGGTTGTTGGTGTCCGGTTGTTTACTCTTGTGATTGCGGGGCTGGCTGGGACCTGTGGCTGCTGTTGCCCAGCATCCCGAGAGAGTACCAGGCAGCATGTTGCTAGCTCGGGAAAAGATCTCAATTCACAATTCAAATTTGTGAATGCGTATCACTTTCACACCATTGTAAAGTCAAAAATCATAAGTAAAACATCATAAGTCAGGGACCGTCTGTACACAAATATCTGTTTACATCTCTGCTTTCAGTTCTTTTGAGTATATATCCAGCAGTGGAATTGCTGGATCATATGGTAATTCTAGGTTCAATTTTCTGAGGAATCATCATACGATTTTCCACAGTGGCTTCACCATTTTACATTCCCACCAGCAGTGCACCAGTGTTCCAATTTCTCCACATCCTTGTTAACATTTGTTATTTTCTGTAAGAAATAGTTTTAACTGCACTAGAGATGAGTGCAAATAAAAACAACAGATACCATCTTCACCTATTGATTGGTTAAAAAATGAAAAAGAATGATATTTCATGTTGGTAAGGATGTGGGTTTAAGGGCATGCCTTTACACTTGCTGGGTCAAAGTATAAATTGGAATGACCTTTTTAGAGCACAATTTGGTAATAACTTATAAAAATTTTAAATTAACATATCTTTTGTGATGGCTAACTTTATATGCCAATGTGGCTGATCCATGGTGCCCAGATATCTGGTCAAACATTATTCTAGATGTTTCTCTGAAGGTGTTTTTGAATGAAATTTGCATTTTAAATGGTGAACTTAGAGTAAAGCAGCTTGCCTTCCATAATGTGGTGGGCCTCATCTAATCAGTTGAAGACCTGCATAGAACAAAAGACTGACTTCCCCTGAGCAAGAGGGCTTTCTGCAGCAGATGGTCTTGGGACTTGAACTGCAGACTTGGGACTTGCCAGCCTCCATAACTGCGTGAGCCAATTCCTTTAAATAAATCTCTCTCTATATATTACACATTCTGTTTCTCTGAATGTGTTTAATACATCCTTTGACCTAACAATTTACTTTCGAAGAATCTACTCATAAGAAAATTGCAATTGCACAAGGATATACATACAAGAACATTCAATGTAATAGAATTTGTAATAGTGTCCAAATATCCAACAATAGATTATAGTATATCATCATTGTTCCATATTATGGAATAGCACTTGGCTAAAAAGAATATGATAGACCTGTATATGTTGACAGAGAAGGAGTTCCAGAATATGTGGGTAAGTAATAAATGCCAGTTGCAAAAGAATATGATTCCGTTCTCATGAATGTATTTGGATGAGCATGGAATAAGGGCACTTGTAAACAGTTAACCGTGGCTACTCCCCCCAGAGAGAGGGCTTCAAGGCAGAGGGGAGCAATGGTTAGAAAGGGAGTTTAACTTTTGAATTTATTTGTCTATATGATTTGAATTTATTGAAACAAGTCCATAATACTTTTGTAAAAAACTTTTTGAAACCAAGGAGAGAAAAAGAAATCCAGGTCCAGATCAGTTTTTTTAGAGGTTAGCTACAGAGTCTCAAAAAAGGACCAAGAGGCTGGGGTTCCCACTTCAGGGTGAACTGGACAAATCCCTTGGTGGGTCTGGGGGTCCTGAACAAAGTTGGAGCTTTGGGTCTTCTCTGGGGTAATTTTAACCCCTCCCTTCCACCCCACCCCGAACTGGTCAAGAATCAGGGTCGTGGAGGTTGAGGAGAGAAGGATACCCGACTCAGAACAACTGAACTGAGTGGCAGCTGATGGGAGGTTACAGATTCCAGCAGCATCAGCAATTTATTGATAAGTTGAAGACATTTCTGAAGAAGATCTTGCGGTCAACCCTTGGTGAGACATGCCTTGGCAGGAAAGAGGAACAGTATACTTCACAGAGGTTTGCTATTAAACAGCAGTGTGCCCTCTGCATTTCAGTATGGACATCCCCACCATCTGCTCTGTCACAGTTCCTTTTGGATGAAAGACTCTGGAAAGAAATCTTCAAGTATCCATAAAAATATCGTAAAAGACGAGTTGGGGGCATTCAAGGAGAAGACGGTCACTTGAAAAGAATCTATTCCCATCTCTTACAGTGCTGTGTGCACCCTCCCTCCTTTACCCTTCCCTAAATCCCTCCAAGAAAAAATCCCTTTCACAGAGGTCTACAACCTCCATGTAGATAGACAAAAAGCTGAGAAAGGGCTTAAGTGTCTGAGGATGAGGCAAGGCATTTGAATATCCAAAAATAGTTTTTTAAAAAATACCTTCAGCTGCATGATGTAGGGGAGGTTATTTGTTTGTTTGCCGCCCTGCACGGCTTCCTTTCCCAACCAGGAATCGAACCCGGGCCCCCTGCAGTGGAAGCGCAGAGTCCCAACCACTGGACCGCCAGGGAAGTCCCCTAGGGGGTATATTTTTGAATTAGGGTCCTTTTTAACTTACTTCATGACTGGTTTGGGGACTATATGCTGATTTATCCCCAGCTCTGGCAGCAAGCACTGGAAATAAAATAATCAGGGACCCAATATGCTTGACCATCTAGCTCTTTGCTCATGTTGCATGAAAAGTGATTTATCAGTGAAAGGCTCACTGGTAAAACAACGGTGTGGGATCAGGAAGATAGAGTCACGCACTCATTCAACATGTGGGTATTAGGACGGCCCCTGTGTCTGGGTAAGGTGAGAGATACTTCAGTGAACAGACAAGTTCCCTGCCTTGTTGGAGCTTACGTTTTACTGAGGAGGCCAGCAGGAGACAAATGAAAACTACATACATGAGATAATTTCAGGAAGTCAGGTTATAAAAAAACAAAATGAGGGCAAGACTCTAGAAAATGGAACCATGATATTTTGCAGAGGGTGTTTAGGGAAAGCTGCCTTGGGGCAGCGGCATCTCTGAAGAGACATAGAGGAAAGGAGCCCCCCATGTGAGGGTCTGCTGGAAGAGCATTCTGATCAGAAGAAACAGCAAGTGCAAAGGCCCTGAGGTTGACATGAGCTGGGTTTAGTCCAGGAAGTAAAGGCAGGCTTAATCAGGGTTAGGAAGAGCAGTAGGGGCTGAGGAGAAATAGGTACGCAGGAGCCAGATCACAGAAAGAGTCTGGGTTTTGTTCCGAGTGTGATGGGAAAACACTGAACAGGGGATCAATGTGCTCCAGTTTATACTTTTAAATGCTAACTCTGGGGCTTCCCTGGTGGTGCAGTGGTTAAGAATCCGCCTGCCAATGCAGGGGACACGGGTTCGATCCCTGGTCCGGGAAGATCCCACATGCCACAGAGCAACTAAGCCTGTGCGCCACAACTACTGAGCCTGCACTCTAGAGCCCATGAGTCACAACTACTGAGCCCACACGCCACAACTACTGAAGCCCATGCACCTAGAGCCCATGCTCTGCAACAGGAGAAGCCACTGCAATGAGAAGCCTGCGCACCACAACGAAGAGTAGCCCCCGCTCGCTGCAACTAGAGAAAGCCTGTGCACAGCAACAAAGACCCAATGCAGCCAAAAATAAAAATAAATAAATTTATTTAAAAAAATAAAAATAAATAAAAGCTAACTCTGGCTGCTGGAACAAATTGCCACAACATTGGTGGCTTAAAACCACACAAGTTTATCACCTTGCAGTTCTGGAGGTCAGAAATCTGAGATGCATCTCATTGGGCTTAAAACCAAGGTGTCAGCAGGATGGTGTTCATTCTGGAGATTCTAGGCGACATTCTGGTTCCTTGTCTTTTCCAGCTTCTGGAGGCCGCCTGCATTCCTTGGCTTGTGTGCCACCCCTCAGCGATTGCATCACGTTGTCCACTGTTTCTGCTGTCACATCTTTCTCTGCCTCTGACCCTCCTGCCTCAATTCCCTTTACAAAGACATTGGGCCCACCCGGATAATCCAGAAGAATCTCCCTGTGTCAAATCCGTAACTTCATCCCATCTGCAAAATCCATTTACCGTGTAAGGTAACAAAGTCACAGGTTCCAGGATTTGGACGTGGACACCTTTGGGGGCCATCGTTCTGCCTACTACACAGGACAAGAGTGGAAGTGAGACAGCAAAGGAGGCTGAGAGGGGAGATGGTTTGCACCTTGGAGGGCGTGTTTTTTTGTTTTGTTTTCATTTTTGTTTTTGTTTTTGGCCACACCGCGCAGCATTTGGGATCTTTGTTCCCCGAACCCGTGTCCCCTGCATTGGGAGCATGGAGTCTTAACCACTGGACCGCCAGGGAAGTCTCTGGAGGGCGTTTTTTCAGTCCACACCTTTAGGGTGAGATTGACCTGGAGGAGTTGTTGCCCCAGTAGAGAAAGGACTCTTTTTTTTAAATTAATTTATTTTTTGGCTGCGTTGGGTCTTCGTTGCTGTGCGTGGGCTTCTCATTGCAGTGGCTTCTCTTGTTGCAGAGCACGGGCTCTAAGCACGTGGGCCTCAGCAGTTGCGGCATGCGGGCTCAGTAGTTGTGGCTCACGGGCTTTGTTGCCCCGCGGCATGTGGGATCTTCCCAGACCAGGGCTCGAACCTGTGTCCCCTGCATTGGCAGGCGGATTCTCAACCACTGCGCCACCAGGGAAGCCCGAGAAATGACTCTTGTTGGCAGCTTCAGTTCCTACCAGGCCCTGCATCTTTTGGCAAAGAGGGTAAAGAGAATGAAATTTTGTTTCCAGAAAGTTGTAAAGCAGTAGACAGTAAAATTCTACTCTCAGACAATGGAATTGAAAATTGTCTTCACTTCACATGTAAAGACCCTGCCCCTGAAAGGGTTCATGGGTGCCTAGTAAATTGTTCAAGTCTTCCTTTATCAGGAGATTGACATACGCAGATATTTTAATTTTATTTTGAAAAAAACAAAATGTAGGGTCTTCGCCTCTCACCAAACTTGCCCACGTGAACTCATTCTTGTTTCTAGGCCTTTCCTCAGACTTTTTTTCCACCAGGAAAGCCCTTGATTTGCTGTGCCTGAATTCTACTCTTCTTTTTTATTTTTTATTTTTTAATTTATTTATTTTATTTATTTATTTTTGGCTGTGTTGGGTCTTCGTTGCTGGGCGCAGGCTTTCTCTAGTTGCGGCGAGCAGGGGCTACTCTCCGTTGCGGTGCACGGGCTTCTCATTGCGGTGGCTTCTCTTGTTGCGGAGCAGGGGCTCTAGGCACGCGGGCTTCAGTAGTTGTGGCACGCGGGCTCAGTAGTTGTGGCTCGTGGGCTCTAGAGCGCAGGCTCAGTAGTTGTGGTGCACGGGCTCAGGTGCTCCGCGGCATGTGGGATCTTCCCGGACCAGGGCTCGAACCCGTGTCCCCTGCATTGGCAGGTGGATTCTTAACCACTGCACCACCAAGGAAGCCCTCTACTCTTCTTTAAAATCACACCTCCTAGGAAGCCTCCTTAGATTTTTCTAGTCCGCATCGAGGGCTATCTTCTTTGAACTCTTACATTATAGTCACCAAGAGTAATATAAAAGCGCCCATTCATTGTTTACCCGCTATGTTTTTAATATACTTTAAGTATATTACCTAATTTCATTCTCACAAAACCCTACAAAAGAAGAATCATGTCCACATAATATACAGGAAAACTGCAGCAGACACAGATTAAGCAACTAGCTAGAAAGCTGCATGGCTAGAATTTGAACTCAGTTTTATCTGGCTCAATTTTAACCTTCCAATAAAAGTTTAGTTTCCCCAATTTGTGGTACAGTTTTTGTCCCAACATTTTATTATGATAGTTTCAGATGTACAGAAAAGTTGACAATTTTATAGAGAACACCTATGTACCCACCACCTAGATTCTACAATTGATGTTTTCACTATACGTGCTTTATTCCATATCTTTCTGTCCGTCTACCCGTTCCTTCCTGCATCCAACAATTCATCTTGTTTTTTTCATTTATTTCAAGGTCAGTTGCAGACATCAGGACACTTCCCCCTAATACTTCAGCATGCATATAATTAATTAGAGTTCAATATTTGTTTATGGTTCTATTTTTTTCTTTTGAGGTGAAATTTGCATCTGCTGAAATGTACAAATCTCAAGTGTACTGTTGATGAGACACACCTGTGTAACCCAAACCCCTATCAAGATATAGAAAATCATCATCACCCCAGAAATCCCCGCACACCCCTTCCTGTTCCATCATTACTCCCACTCCAGTCTTACCTTATCCACCATAGATTAGCTGTGCCTATTCTAGAACTTCATGTAAATAGAATCACGTGATATGTACTCTTGTAACAGGCTTCTTTCGCTCAGGAATGTTTTTGAGATTCATCCATGTTATTGCATGTATCAGTTCATTCCTTTTTTTTTTTTTTTACTGAAGTATAGTTGATTTACAATGTTGTGTTCATTTCAGGTGTAAAGCAAGGGGATTCAGTTATACATATACATATATTCTTTTTCAGATTCTTTTCCCTTATAGGTTATTACAAAATATTGAGTACAGTTCCCTGTGCTATACAGTAGGTCTTTGTTGGTTATCTATTTTATATATAGTAGTGTGTATCTGTTAATCCCAAACTCCTAATTTATCCCTCTCCCAACCCTGTTCATTCCTTTTTATTGTTGAGTAGAAATTCAGTGTATGAATATACCACAATTTGTTTATCCAGTTTCATATTGAAGGACAGCTGGACTATTTCCATTTGTTGGCTATTATGAATAAAGCTGCAGTGACCATTCTGGTACAAAGGGGTTTTTGTAGACATGTTTTCACTTCTCACAGATAAACATGATACAATTTTGAGTTCCCGAGTTGCTGTAATCATGGACTAAATTGGAGATGGTATATTTTTAGAAAGGTAAAAATGTGGCTCTTATTACTAGGAAAACTGCTTGTTTCAACCAGTAAACCAAGAAAGTTTATCGTGTTCAAAGCAAGGTCAGCAAACACATGTGTTGAGTCCCCGTTATGGATCAGGTGCTGTTCAGAGCATCCTGAACTTGCGACAGTGAGAATACACGCTCCTGCCTGCAAGGTGGGAAGCTGTCTGCTTTCCATACCTCTTCATCTTCTGAGCTTAGAACAGCACCAGGGCACATAATAAACACTCGATGAATACTTTTTGGGTGAAATAAATGAGAAACTTGTGTACCCGTTACTCAAAAAGGCTTGGGAGAGACAGGACCTCAATTATATATTTTTAAAACACCCGCCCAAACCTGCTTTTAGATCTTCAAGGCTCTGGAAAGTGACTGTGATTTTATATCTATATCTATATCTATATACCCATTTCTAGAAGTTTCAATAATTGACTGAGGAATTCAGCAGTACCTATTAAATTAAAATGTAGCATTTCCCATGTCCCAGTAATGCCATTTTTTAGTACCTACCCTAAAGAAACACAAGAGAGCACAAGGAGGGAAGACAAAGATGTTAATGGCAGAAATGTTTGTATTGATAGTAATGGCGGAAATTGATAAGAGCCCAGTGTCTCTCAGTAGGGGATTGGCTAAATTAACTTCATCAAATCCTGCTTCATAAGCCTAAGACCTCCTTTACATTCACCACACCTTTAATGTTTGGGGGCCCCCTTAGGGAAAAAAAGGAAACATGAAAATAAGAACTTTTACTCTTAGTGGAGGAAAAAGGGATGAACAGGCAAAGCACAGAGGACTTTTAGGGCAGTGAAACTGGTCTGTGTGATACCATAATGATGGATACCTGTCATTAGATATTTGTCTAAACCTATAGATTGTACAACACCAAGGGTGAACCCTAATGTAAACTGTGGCCTTTGGATGGTAATGATGTGTCAGTGCAGCGTCATCAGTTGTAACAGAAGTACCATCTGGTGGGGATGCTGATATCAGGGGACGCTATTCATATGTGGGGACACGAGGTAGAGGGAACTCTCCATAACTTCCAGTCAATTTTGCTGTGAACCTAAAACTGCTCAAAAAAAAAAAAAATCTATTAAAAGAGATTTTTTTTTTGGCCGCACTTCGCGGCTTGCAGGATCTTAGTTTCCTGACCAGGGATCGAACTTGTGACCCCTGCAGTGGAGGCACAGAGTCTTAGCCACTGGACCATCAGGGAATTCCTAAAAGAGATTTTTTAAAAAACTCAAACTTGTATTCTCTTCTCAGCTAAATTCTACCCAGCACTGTGTGTACCTTTCTCATAAATAAATCAAGAAATTTGAAAATTTGAACATACTATGTGTGTAAAATTTGTGGGAGAAACCTTGGCTTAACAATAATGCCAGCTAAAAAAAAAAAATAATGCGAGCTAGCTGTTCAATTTTACTACTTTAATAAACAGTTGCCCTGTGAACACACTTAATGCCACTGCATTGTACGCTGAAAATGGTTATAATGGTAAGTTTTGTGTTATATATATTTTAGCACAATGAAAAACAGAAACAGTTGTCCTGCTAATGAATCCCCCCAGGAGTGACTGGGTCACCTCTGCTCCAGGAAAGGTTGTAAAAACCCCAGGATTCTTCCCGGCTTCGATGAGACTCTTGGTTGCAGGCAAAGCCCTCCACCCACTATCCCAGAAATCTTCATAGCAGCATGCATTGTTCATAGCCGTAAAACACTAGAAACAGTCCAGACGTCCGTCCACAGAGAATGGGTTAATAAATGGTGTACATCCATCCAATAGCATATTAAACAGTTCTTAAAAATGAATGAACCACAGTCACATGCAACAAGGCTGAAACAGAAACAATACTGTATGGAGTGAAAGAAAATCTCAACCAAGCATACACAGGTTTTCATTTATTTGCTTCCATCCACCTGCTCTCTGTCCTCTTTTTTTTTTTTTTGGCTGCTCTGCAAGGCCGCTCTGGTCTTGTCCTTCTTGGTTCCCACAACTTAGGCCCCAACTTGTAGCTCCTTCAATACAATCTTTTCCTTTGAACCATGAGAGTGGATGTTTGTTTTGGGAGAGATCTCAGCTGATACAACTACATATGATCTCATTTTTTCAAAGCTCAAAACCAAGGATGCTAAACAGTATGCTATGGAAGGAACCCTATATACCTAGTAAAACTATTCATAACTAAAAACCAAAGCAGTGTCTGATAAACATACAGTTCAGGCCAGTGGGTACCTCTGGGGGCCAAGCAGGGAATAAAATTGGGAGGTTAACTTCAACAGTGTTGATCATGTTTTGTTTTGTTTTGGTTTTTGGCTGTGCCGCTCAGCTTTGGGATCTTAGTTCCCTGACCAGGGATTGAACCTGGGCCTTGGCAGTAAAAGTGAAACAGGAGGGAAGGGGGCAGGGCACAACCTTTGAAAGAATGACATAGCCTGAGGACCTGACATAAATGGATGAGAACCAAATGGGTCCAAGATGGTGGACAGGTAGACTTCCACTAGACCTTGAGCCTCAGTATACGCTCATTGTAACACATCAGCAAGCTAAATGACACACCCACAGGCTCCATGATAGTTCTAAGGAGACCATAATGATCAAAAAGTGGGTGGTGGCCCAATTCCTGGAAATCCCTGCCCCTTCCTAAAATAGCTGGAATACTCCCCCCACTCATTAGCCTATGAAATTACCCACCCCTATAAAAACTGACAACTCCCATACACTGGTGCCTTTCTCACCTTCTGAGATGGCCCACACTCTGTCTGTGGAGTGTGTTTCTCTCTAAGTAAATCCACTACTTACCCATCACTTTGTCTCTCACTGAATTCTTTCTGCGATGAGACGTCAAGAACCTGAGCTTCATTAAGTCCTGAAACCAGGTGTGTGATCTCAGTTGGAAGACTGTGGGTTTTGGCTGGGTTTGAGTCCCAGACTCATGGGTTCAAGTCCCAATCTGAGGTGCATGGTTTCAAAAGAACCGAGTCCTAACCACCGGACTGCCAGGGAATTCCCGATCATGGTCTAACTCTTTAATTGGATGGTGTGTTCAAGGGAGTTCATTTTAATACTGGGCTTCATGACTTAATACATAAATTATTTTACATGAATCAACTTTAAAAGCTAAAATATGGGGGGACGGACAGATCTCCTAAAACATAAGAAAAAGAAAAAATCTCATAGGAGACTGAAGTAAATGTCATAACATAACATTATGCAATAAGCTAGTTGGTACAGCTCAGAGGCAGAAAAAAACCCTTGGACTAATTTCTAGGTTATTTATTGTTAAGTTTTAAGAGTTCTCTACATATTCTGCATAGCAATCCCTTATCAGATCCATGATTTGCAAATGTTTTCCCCATCTTTCACTGGGATTTTGATTAAGAAAAAGTTGGGCTAGTTGTCTTAGTCCATTTGGGCTGCTATAACAAAATGCTAGACCGGATGGCTTACACAACAAACATTTATTTGGTAGAGTTCTGGAGGCTGGAAGTCCAGATCAAAGTGCTAGCAGATTTGGTGTCTGTTGAGAGTCCACTTCCTGGTTCTTAGACAGCTATCTTTTAGCTGTTTTGTCAGGTGGCAGAAGGGGCAAGGGAGCTCTCGGGGTCTCTTTTATAAGGGCACTAATCCCATTCATGAGGGTTCCACCCTCATGACCTAATCACCCCCCAAAGCCCCACCTCCTAAGACCATCACACTTGGGGTAAAGTTTCAATATAGGAATATTGGACAGGGGGGACTCAAACACTTAGTCTATATCAGTAGACATCCCAGATCTCGTCAAGTGCTTAATACACCACCCTATGGAATAGCGGGACAGTTTAAAAAACGAAAAACACAGGGGATCTACTAAAACAAAGATTTTCAAAATATTGTTAGAGAGAGAGAAGCAAATTAATTTAATAATTAAATTGCATTTAATCTCAAGCAAATTAATCATTGCATGATTTTATTTATGTTAAAAAAAAAACAGGGACTTCCTGGTGGCACAGTAGATAAGAATCTGCCTGCCAATGCAGGGGACATGGGTTTGATGCCGGGTCTGGGAAGATCCCACATGCCTCGGGGCAACTAAGCCTGTGCGCCACAATTACTGAAGCCCACGTGCCCAGCGCCCATGCTCCGCAACTAGAGAAGCCACCACAAGGAGAAGCCCGTGCACCACAACGAAGAGTAGCCCCCACTCGCCACAACTAGAGAAAGCCCACGCTCAGCAACGAAGACCCAACACAGCCAAAAATAAATAAAATATTAAATCTTAAAAAAAAAAAAGTAATCAAACTTGGCATTACCTCACAATATCCAGAGTGATATTGTGCCCCTCCTAATATGAAGCAGTGAAAACTAAATGGTATCACCTATGAGACAATCTTGTCCAAAATGTTTGGCCTGAATCTAATCATGAAGAATAATTGCACAAATTCAAAATGTGAAACAGTTCAGAAGACAAATGGCCTGGACTCTTGCAAAAAGTCAATTTCTAAACAAACGTGGGAGACAATAGATGAACAACAAGGACCTACTGTTTAGCACAGGGATCTATACTCAATATCTTGTAATAACCTATGATGGAAAAGAATGGAAAAGGAATATATATATATATATATAGAACTGAATCACTATGCTGTACACCTGAAACTTACCTTATATTGTAAATCAACTATACTTCAATTAAAAAACAAAAAACAAAAAACAAAGGTAGGGGAGAAGGTTGGGGAAGGAACAATTCTAGAGGCCAAAGAAATAAAACCAAACATAGTACATGAAACTTGATTGGATCCTGAATCAAAAAAAAATTGTTATACTTGACAATTTTAGACAATTGGAGAAATTTGAATATACACTGCCTAGTAGATAACTTTGAAAGATTCTTGTTTATTTTCTCGGATGTCATCAAGTACTGTGATCATGTGGGATAATGTCCTTATTCTTAGTAGGTATGAAACGGAGCAGGACGCTATGGTCCTTGCCTCCCATGCCCTCTGCTTACCTTTTGTCTGTGGAAAAACTTTAGCCAATGAATAAGTTTAATCAGAGAAGTGAGAAAATGCAGAAACAAAGGAAAAGAGTCAAAGGAGACCAAATAATAATAATGTAGTCATTAAACATAGTCAAGGACCTTTAGTTCCCTCTTAAGGGCTACAGATAATATTCTGAGCCATGTCCTGTGAGCTGTCTTATAGATAATGAAACCCCCGCCAGGTGGAAGAAGTTAACTACATGATGACCAGACTGTAGCTATGACATAAGCTGCCACAGTTCCAAGAATTGGCCTCAAGGAAGTGGGAACAAACCGACCCTGGAACTGAAGACTAACTGTACTTAAAACAATCAAGATGATGCTGATCAGACCACCGATGACCCATTTCAAGATGACTGGCAGGGACTTCCCTGGTGGCGCAGTGGTTAAGAATCCGCCTGCCAATGCAGGGGGCACGGGTTCGAACCCTGCTCTGGGAAGATCCCACATGCCGCAGAGCAACTAAGCCCATGCACCACAGCTACTGAGCCTGTGCTCTAGAGCCCTCGAGCCACAACTATTGAAGCCCGCGTGCCACAATTATTGAAGTCCCCATGCCTAGAGCCCATGCTTCTCAACAAGAAAAGCCACCGCAATGAGAAGTCCACACACCACAACAAAGAGTAGCCTCTGCTTGCTGCAACTAGAGAAAGCCTGTGTGCAGCAACGAAGACCCAATGCAACTAAAAATAAATAAAAATAAAATTAAAAAAAAAAAAGATGACCGTCAGAGCTGCCTGTGCTGTTTCTGCATGTAGCCCCTCCCTCAGCCTATAAAAGCTCTTGCCCACTGATTGTCAGTGGGGAAGTCCGTCTTCGGAAAGGCATCCGCCCTCCCCCCGTCCCCTGTTGCCGGCATCCAAAATAAAGCAAGCTTTCCTTTCCACCACCCTTGACTCTTTATTGGCTTTTGAGTGGTGAGCAGCCAGTTATAGGTACATGTTAAATTATTTGAGATGAAAAGTCATGATGTGTATGACTTGTTTCACATGGGTCAGATGAAATAAATATAAGCCAGTGTGGCAAAAAGTTAACAATTGATGGACTACATAAAGGATATACAAGATTTCTTTAGTACCATTCTCTCAACTTTTCTATAGGCTTGGTGAATGTCAAGATAAAAATTTGAGGGGGAAGAATGCAAAACAACAGTGAAAGAAGAGCATCACTTGGTTAATGAAACACTTGAGCTTTGACGTTGTTAAACTTGGCATTGCATTTATTTGGAATCTTGAAATAAATATTTTTAAAATGTGGATATTTTTGCTGAAGCATCTAAATTTAGATTACAGGGTAGCCATGGAGAAATATTTGCCCTTTGAATCAGATGCTGAAAAGGTAGAGTTGATTTTGGCAGGGTGTGCCCTGCCTACTGGCTAGAAGAAAATGTTCTCCCTATGCTAATCATATTTGAGTTTTACAGTACAACTATTCACAAGATACATTTGCTGTTTACCTAATAGGAGTTAGGACAGAAATCGTCCCTCTTATGGAAAGGAGGAGCTAGAGGAATCTAACAGATGGGGTAACGATAAAAACTATATGGAGAGGGTGAGATGCATGCTTGGTCTTGGGACCACAGAAAGGATCTAATTCTAAGTATTTTTTCATAGGTGGAGGAGCAGAAAGCACGATGGAAACTATGTAAATGGAGTCAAAGGAAAGGGCTTGTGAAAAAAAGACAAGGGGTTTTATTGGGGGGGAAGGTTGCTTCAAAAATAACGTGTAAAGTTTATTGTAGATGATTTTAAAGACATAGAAAAGCACCAGGAAGAAAACAGAGCCACCGACATGCCACCACAGAGGACAGCATTTAGGTTGCTTCCAGGCTGTTTTCTACACATTAGTAAAAATGATGATGATAATGAGCAAATGTTTATTCTGGGAATCTACAAAGCAAAACAAAGGAACAAACATAATACAGAAACAGACCCACAGATACAGAGAACAAACAGGTGGTTGCCACAGGGGAGGGGTTGGGGGGGATGAGTGAAATAGGTGAGGGAGATTAAGAGGTACAAACTTCCAGTTACAAAATATATGTACAACATAGGGAATATACTCAATAATATTGTAAAATCTTTGTATGGTGACAGATGGCAACTAGACTTATCATGGGACCATTTTGTAATGCATAAAAATATCACATTGTTGTACACCTGAAACTAATATAATCTTGTAAGGCAATTATACTTCAATTAAAAATATAAAAAACCAGGGACTTCCATGGTGGTGCAGTGGTTAAGAATCCGCCTGCCAATGCAGGGAACACAGGTTCAAGCCCTGGTCTGGGAAGATGCCACATACCACGGGGCAACTAAGCCCGTGCGCCACAACTACTGAGCCCACGTGCCTAGAGCCTGTGCTCTGCAACAAGAGAAGCCACCGCAATGAGAAGCCTGTGCACTGCAACGAAGAGTAGCTCCCGCTTGCCACAACTAGAGAAAGCCCGCGTGCAGCAACAAAGACCCAATGCAGCCAAAAAACAAAAAAAAAAACAAAAAAAACACAAGAAAATACTAAGATCAAATAATGTTTCCAGGGACTTCCCTGGTGGCGCAGTGGTTAAGAATCCGCCTGCCAATGCAGGGGACACGGGTTCGGGCCCTGGTCCGGGAAGATCCCACATGCCGCGGAGCAGCTAAGCCCGTGCGCCGCAACTACTGAGCCTGCGCTCTAGAGCCTGCGAGCCACAACTACTGAGCCCACGTGCCACAACTACTGAGGCCCGCATGCCTAGAGCCCGTGCTCCACAACAAGAGAAACCACTGCAATGAGAAGCCCGTGCACCGCAAGGAAGAGTAGCCCCAGCTCACTGCAACTAGAGAAAGCCCGTGTGCAGCAACGAAGACCCAATGCAGCCAAAAATAAATAAATAAATAAATTTTAAAAAATAATAATGTTTTCACATCATATTGCATTTGACCCCACAAAAATAGTCTTTCATTATTGAGGGGGAAAAAGAAGCGTTTATTGTGCACTTTGCTACGTGCCAGGTACCCACATTTTCTAAGATAACACGACTCTGCGAGGTGAGGACTATCACTTTCATCTTTCACTAACAGCACAGTCACCATGTTCATCTCACATGCTCACATGGCTAGTACGAGGTGGAATCCAGAGTCAAATTCACGTCCTCTGACCTTTTTGTCCTACAGAAATAGATAAAAGATTTATGATGTTATCACTAATCTTAAATTTGCATGTAATAATTCTTTTACCATTTCAAAGAGCTAATTATCTTTTTGAGAGACCAGAAGTACATTTAGACCAAAAGTACATTCTTTGAGCATCTAAGTTCGTAATAGGATCAATGAACTCATTCAACAAAAATCTGAGTGTCTTATATTCTAGGTATGGTGCCTAGAACATATATTATTTCTTTTAAGTCTCAAGAAGGTCCATGCGAAATTATTACAGTTTCCATCTTTCAGATGAAGTGAAGGGATTTTCCCCAAGGGATGCCAGCTAGTAAGAGCACAGCCACTGGTGGCTTTGTAATGAGCCGGCCGACCTGGTGAGCTGAACAGCATTTCCCAGAATTCTCCTCTCTGTGTGTTTCCATTGCAGGGGGTAGAGGGGGCTACAAAAGACATACTGCATCCGATTGGGAAGGGAGGGGTGGAGCCAGAGCCCTGTGGTGGTTTACACTGAGGCCTATGCAGGGCACCCAGGTGCTGTTCGAGTTCACCTGCACGGGTTACTTGCTGGCCCAGCCTCTCCGGAGCTACTCTTTTCTCGCCCCAGATGCTCCAGATGTGACTTAGCTCTTTGACAAAGAGTGCTTTACCTTCTCTCGCAGGACACCACATCCTCAAAGTTGGAGCCTGGCGGTGAGCTGACATCGGTTCCCCTCTGTCTCTGTGGATTTGTCTGTCCTCCTTCTACCCCCTTTACGTACATTTTTTTCTCTTTCTGACTGCCTGCCCTGTGGACGTCAGCCTCCAGCGTTAGAAAGCAAGAGGAGAGCTTTACAGAGACCGTTTAACCAGCTTCCACAATTGCAGAAGGTCAGATCCTTGTTACGTACCGAGTGGTTTGCTTTCTGTGGTCGAACCCCGATTACTGATAGAAGCCCAAACTTAAAAACCAAACAAAGAAACAAAGAAAAAACCAAAAAACCAAAAAACAGCTAAGTGGCCAGATGGAAATAACTTGATCATTCATCTTTAAATACCTTGGAGTCACAGCTGAACCTACTTTTGAGAATTATCTAATTAAGCTGAGAGGGAAGAGAGAGGTATTTTTTCCAGAGTCTGGAATTTTTGAATGATGAATTAAATAGTTTCATGTAACTTGGCAAATTATTAATTACATTACTGGAGTTGATTATTAGGATCTTAAAAGTTGCTTCTGGCACCCATAGCTGCTGTAATAAATGATCACAAACAGTAGCTTAACACAGATTTATTATTTTATATAGTTGTGGAGGTCAGAAGTCAAGAATGAGTTTCAGGGACTTCCCTAGTGGCACAGTGGTTAAGAATCCACCTGCCAATGCAGGGGACACGAGCCCTGGCCAGGGAAGATCCCACATGCCACGGAGCAATTAAGCCCGTGCACCACAACTACTAAGCCTGCACTCTAGAGTCCATGAGCCACAACTACTGAGCCTGCGTGCTGCAACTACTGAAGCCCATGGGCCTGGAGCCTGTGCTCCACACCAAGAGAAGCCACCACAGTGAGAAGCCCCCGCTCGCCACAACTAGAGAAAGCCCGTGCACAGCAACGAAGACCCAAAGCAGCCAAACATAAATAAAATTTATAAGAAAAAAAAATGAGTTTCAATGGGTCAAAGCCCAGGTGCTGGGGGTAGCTGTGCTCCGTCTGGAGGCTCTGGGCGAGGGTGAGTTTCCGGGCCTTTTCCAGCCTCTAGCGCCCACATTACTTGGCCTGCGGCTCCTGCCTCCAACTTCAAATCACGTCTCTAACCTCTGCTTCCCTCCTCTTGGACTCTGAGTCTTGCTTTCTTTGGATAAGGACCCTTGTGATTGCATCGGCCAACCTGGATAATTGAGGATAGGCTCCCGATCTCAATCCTGGTCCTTAACTAGATCACATCTGCAAAATCCCTTTTGCTGTGTAACATAATATATTCACAAATTCTCAGGGTTAGGATGTGGGTATTTTGGGGGAGCCTTTAATCTGACTACCACAGGCACCATGGAAGTTTTTCCTTGTTTCTTTTCTTCTAATGTAAACTTTTAATCAACATGTAACATCTATTTAGAAAAGTGGGTAAGTCATAAGCATATGGATGAATGAATTTTCCGCCAAGTGAATAATACATCCCAGATTAAGAAACAGAGCATACTCAGAGATCCAGAAGTGTCCTTCCCGTCACTCTCCCCCCTGCCAAAGGCAACCACTATCCTAACTTCTAATGCCACTGGCTCGTTTTACCTGGTTCTGAACTGCACATCGATGGAATTATATAGTATGCACTCTTTTGTGTCAGATTTTTTTTTTTGAAGTCTTTATTGAATTTGTTACAATATTGCTTCTGTTTTTTTTTTTTTTTTAATTTTTAATTTTAATTTTTATTTTTATTTATGGCTGTGTTGGGTCTTCATTTCTGTGCGAGGGCTTTCTCCAGTTGCGGCAAGTGGGGGCCACTCTTCATCGCGGTGCGCGGGCCTCTCACTATCGCGGCCCCTCCCATTGCAGAGCACAGGCTCCAGACGCGCAGGCTCAGCAATTGTGGCTCACGGGCTTAGTCGCTCCGTGGCATGTGGGATCTTCCCAGACCAGGGCTCGAACCCGTGTCTCCTGCATTGGCAGGCAGATTCTCAACCACTGCGCCACCAGGGAAGCCCTGCTTCTGTTTTTATGTTTTGGTTTTTTGGCCACAAGGCATGTGGGATCCTAGCTCCCCGACCAGGTATCGAGCCCACACGCCCTGCACTGGAAGGCAAAGTCCCAACCACTGGACCGCCAGGGAAGTCCCTTGTGTCCGTCTGATTTCTTTTGCTCAATCCTTATAAGTCATTTATGTTGAACATCCATTTTCACTTCTGTATAGTTTACCAGTATTATGAATAAATTTCGGTTTCTTTATCCATTCTACAGTTTTTGGGCACTTGGATGTTTCCGGTTGGGGGCTATGATAAGTAGTTCTGCCATGAACATACTTGTACGTGTCTTCTGATGAACACAAACATGCATCTCTGCTGTGTGTGATCTGAGAAATGGGACTGCCGGCTCACGGGGTATGCATACACTCAGCTTCCCCAGGTACTGCGGAAACCCGCTCCATCCGCATCCCTCCCATTCCTGAGGCTGCCCCTTACCCCTGTCCCTGACCTCCTTGTTATTCTGCAACCCCCTCTGATCCCTCCTCCCAACACCCTAAGCCCCAGGAACTGGCGACGGGGTAAAGTTCAGCTCTGGAATGAAGCTGAGGGATCAGATGAATGTAGGTACTTCATGCATGCCTTGGTTGATTTTTAAAATGATGCAAGTGTTAACTGTCTTATTTATTTTAGGCTGTGACATAATGTCCCTTGGGTCAAATGAAGGTGCATGCCAATGGTGTGTTAAAATACTTGCATTCAGAAGACGACTGGGGTGTTTTGTACTTGGTGGCAGGGCATTAAAGCTTCAAGTGTCAGGTGGGAAAGAGGGTCAGGAAGGTTAAAAAAAAAAAACACCAACCAGGAGAATGGCAAAAAAAAAAAAAAAAAAGCTTCTTCCACCTGATGGAATCTTTGCTGGTTCTAGGTTCTTGTGGGGAACTTAGGAAACTCTGAAAGCTGTGCTTGGCTGGGAGCAAGCAGGCAGCTTGTGTGTCTCCTGCTTTATGTAACTGGCAAAGTTTAGTTCTGTGTTCTTTGCCACTGGGGGAACTTTATACCTATAGGTCAATCCATCCCCATCTTAATGAGACAACAATGCAGTTAGAATCCTTGAAAAGCTGTAAGATTGTAGAGAATCCAGAGTACTGGGCTGGTCACTATTCTTTTTTTATAAAGAAAAAAAGAGAAAGCTGAAGAACTTATATTCTAGTAATTCCAGTTACTAATTAGAAAGTGTTAGCCATGTTGGACCAAGATCTGTATCAAGGTAAACGTTTAATTTATAGTGTACCTTGTCATCATAAAATTGAGTTTTTGAATATTTTACTGCAAAGAGCAAGATGTTCTCTTGTCATATTCTGCTCTCTGCAAAGTCTTTATAATTAAATTCTGTGGAACGTGTAACCTTTGTGAGGTTAGATTTTGGCAAAGCTTGTCTAATCGGTTTGTTGTAGGAAATTCTATCTTTTAGTTGTTAATGTTATGGAAAATGAATCTACTCACAAAATTGTAATGAACATACCCACTTTGGGATAATTCTCACACTACCTATGACTGCATTAATTTTGTTTCGTTATCTCCTCTGTGTGAGTAGTACAAATCCATTGGCTGGTCCGTATTCTAGCCTCTGCTCTCTTAAAGGCCTGGGGAAAGAAACCAACCCCTGTCTAACCCCACACAAAGCCCAGTTCTTCTGGAGGTTAGGCTGGGTCCTATGGGGAGTAGGTTGATAAAGTCTTTCCCTCTCACGTAGCTAGAAAGATCTGCTAGAAAGATTCTGGGTTCTCACATAGCTAGAAAGATTCTGGGTTCTTAACTCAAACATTATCTTAACCTCATCATTGCCATCATTCGTATCTTAAACCTTTGGTGGCTTTAATTTTTTTTTAATTAACATTATTTTGTGTTAGACTGTGGGTTTCTTGACCTGCTCTAGGCCAGACTTGCCCATAAGCGAAAAAGAGGGACCAGGAAGCTTTCTTCAGGTTGTAGACAGGGAAGTTATCACTGCAGTTAGGTGTCAAACGTCATCACAGAAAATGGGAAGTCTTCCCTTAGGCACCCAGCTTACACTTCACCCGCACTACTCAGGAGGGCAGTATTCCCCAGCGAGGGGGCCCGGGGCCCTTGGAGCGCTCCTTCTCCCCCAGCCTCCACCCTTTGTCCTTTCCTCGTTACAGACTTCCTCCTGGGCTCCCGGGGCTTCCCCTCCCTCCCAGCAGCTCCAGAGGCACACCTCTCAGGCAGGCCCCGAAGCCAGTTTCCTTGGTCTCCTCATCTTTGCCTGAGGGAAGCCCTGAGGAAACCCCAGAAGGCGGTGCCTGCTTGGGGGAGAGGCTGGGGAAGGGGGGAGGGGGGAGGGGGTGCTTTCTGTCTTGTGAAACAGGAGGGAAGGAGGCAGGGCACAACCTTTGAAAGAATGACACAGCCCGAGGACATCGTAAACTGATTAGAACCAAATGGGTCCAAGATGGCGGACAAGTCGACGTCCACTAGACCTTGAGCCTCAGTATAGGCTCACATCAGCAAGCTAAATGACACACCCACAGGCCCCATGACAGTTCCAAGACCCACCGTGAGGATCAAAAAGTGGGCAGTGGTCCAATTCCTGGAAATCTCCGCCCCTTCCTAAAATAGCTGGAATCCTCCTCCCACTCATTAGACTATGAAATTACCCACCCCCATAAAAACTGACAACCCCATACCCTGGTGCCTTTCTCACCTTCTGAGACGGCCCACAGTCTGTGGAGGGTGTTTCTCTCTAAATAAATCCACTTCTAACCGATCACTTTGTCTCCCGCTGAGTTCTTTCTGCGATGAGACATCAAGAACCTGAGCTTCATTAAGTCCTGAAACCAGGTGTGTGATCTCAGTTGGAAGACTGTGGGTTTTGGCCAGGTTCAAGTCCCAGCCATGTGGGTTCAAGTCCCAATCTGGGTTTTGGCTGGGTTCGAGTCCGGGCACGTGGGTCCAAGTCCCGATCTGAGGTGCCCGGTTTCATCTGGGGCTCAGGCCGGAGGCTGCTGGTGGTCGGGGTGAGCCAGCTGGTCCCGGGGGCACGGGGCGCCATGTGGCCAGGGAGGCAGAGGCCATGCCACACCCACGGGAAAGGCATGACAGAATGTTCCATCCCTGGAGTGCTCAGTCCTCTCCTTAAAGCAACCTCCAATCCTGTTCCTGAAAATTCTCTTTCCACTCACCTTCATCTCTTGAAACTTTGTTTTCTTCCTGCCTTTGAGAGAAGCCAGGAGGCCCTTCCCTCACGGGGTCACGGTGGGTTGGGGGGTGGAGAGGGACAAGGCATTCCCGGCCTTCCAAGCTCTACCCGTGCTGGCCTTGTCTTCGTGGCAGCAGCCCGGGCTGGGGGCCAGGTCTCCAGGTGTGTTACGAGCCAAGAGGATTTTGTGGGCTGTCCCCAGATCTAACCACCACACCATCCAAAAGGTTTATGAGTGAATGTTGAGAGCATAACTATCTCATATTTGAGGAACTGTCTGGTCAAGGAATTTTTCATTAAACATCCAACAACTATTTATTGTGTACTTACCATATGTTAGGCTTGGTTGTAGCTCTAGAGGTATTTCAGAGAGCAAGACACACAAATCTCTGCCTACCCTCATAGAGTGGGAGGAGACAGGCAATAAACAAAAGAGATGAGCAAATTTCACAGTAGGTTAGAAGGTCAAAAGTACTAAGGAAAAAAGAAAGGAGGATCTGCTTGCCAATGCAGGGGACACGGGTTCGAGCCCTGGTCTGGGAAGATCCCATATGCCGCGGAGCAACTAAGCCCGTGTGCCACAACTACTGAGCCTGCACATCTGGAGCCTGTGCTCCGCAACGAGAGGCCGCGATAGTGAGAGGCCCGTGCACCACGATGAAGAGTAGCCCCCGCTCTCCGCAACTAGAGAAAGCCCACGCACAGAAACAAAAACCCAACACAGCCAAAAATAAATACATAAATAAATAAATTTATTAAAAAAAAAAAAAGAAAGCAGGAAGGAGAAAAGGGAAATGGGGGTGCAGAGTGAGGGTAAGTTTTATTTTTATTTAGGGTAGTCAGGGAAGGTCTCACTGAAAAGGTAACATTTGAGCCAAGGCTTAAAGGAGGAGAGGGACTGAGCCATGCAATTTTCTAGGGAAAGAGGGTTCTGGCAGAAGGAACAGCAAGTACAAAGGCCCTGAGGCAGCAGCGTGCCTGGCACAACAAGGTGGCCGGTGTAGTCAGAGCAGAGTCAAAGGAGGGGAGAACAGTGGGACAAGAGGTCAGAGAAGTACCAGGAAGGCCAGCTCCTTGGGGCCTTGTGGGACTTGGGCTTCTCCTCTGAGTCAGATGGGAACCATCGGAGTGTTTTGAGAGGAGGGGAGACCTGACTGGTTTTAAGGATCCTTCATCTGCCTGTTGAGAATGGGCGGTAACGGGATGAAGACAGAAGGAGGAAGACATTTAGGAGGTTGCTGTGCTCATCTGGGTGAGAAGTGCTTAGATTCAAGATCTACTCTGAAGGTGGGCTCATCAGGGCTTACTGACGGATTGCACGTGTGATAGAAAAGACAGATGATTCTAAGATTTTTGAAAAGAGATTAACCAGGACCCAAATGATGTAAGAAAGGTTTTGTGAAGGAAGGAGTTTGGGGAACTAGGTGGATTCTTTCAGGCTAGAGGACAGATATATACAGACAAGGAGGAAATATGGGAGCAGAGGGGAGACCTGGAGAGCGGGTGTTCTGGACAGCCACAGGGGATACAGTGGAGGGTAGGAGTCATTACGGAGAGAATTAGTACCTATCAGAGTTCTGGAAGAAAACAGAATGCATAATCCGCTGGGATAATTGAGGAGCGTTAGTGATGCTATTTACAAGGGTGTGGGCGGTTAAAATAAATCAGCAAAGGACGGCACAGCGCCCTGGGCTGCCTCCAATGGCCATCTGACTCAGAAGACAAGCCCAAGTCCTGGGGGGCCAGGGGAGGTAGGGGTATCAAAACCCCGAGATGGCTGCTGTGTGGAAAGAGGGCCGTCCTTCGTGAACTGTGGCCTCCAGGAGAGGAACAGCGGCCGCCACTAACCTACAGCTTGGCAGGAAGGGAGCTGGGAAAACAGAAACCCACCCCTGCCATCTCCCGCCGGGGCCTCCTACTGGATGAAGCCAGAGGGCAAGAGAGCCCTTAACTGTTAGTGCAGTCAGCTGGGGGTGCAGAGGGGGCAGTCGGGGGGAGGGTAGAGCCCGGATAGCCCCCCTTGAAAGCCCACCCAGCTTTCAAAACAAGCCAGGAGTTCAGCTTTAGGTGACAGGGACCAAGAACGGCTTGATTGGAGAATATTCAAAGTTGTGCTTCGGGAAATGTAAAAGTCGTGATAGGATTAATCGGGCGGGGAGTCAAGGAGGAGGCTCTTTGGTGACCGAGGGAATAGAGAGAAAAATACTCATTTTTATGTGATAGCATCATGCTGAGAGAGAGGCATTGTTCAAAGAGTTTTACAGGCATCCTCTCTGGCAGAGCTCCCAAACAACACCAGCTATTGCATGAGAGTGAAAGAATACACGTCAGTGGTTTAGCACAGTGCCCAGGATACAGAAACATTCAACATGTGTTATCTGTTAGCTGTCATCCCCATTTTAAAGATGATTAAAAAACCAAAAACAAATGTTGAGCCACAGAAAAGTTGCTCAACTAGTAAGTGGCGTTCAAACACAGGGACGTTCTGATTCTGGCTCCCACATTCCCAAGGTCATGTCCAACCTGTGTTTTCTGCAACGCCCTGAGAAACATTTCAAAGGAAGAACTGGTAAGTTTTGGAGACGGACACGGGCCAATGCCTGCAATGTGGGAACACTAGGGACCGAAGCCAACAACAAGGGAGAGGCAGAACTGGAGAGGCAAGAGATAAATGTGGAAACAATTTGCTGAGGGAGGCAGGGACAAGTTGCATTAAGGGGACAGCTGGCGGGGTCAGACTTAGAGGGAAGAAGAGGCCCTGAGAGAAAGGTGACACTGCCGGAAGGTGGAGGAAGGGCCTTGGGAATTAGATGCAAGGTCTGCGAGTGACTAGGGGCTGATCCCAAAGTCAGACATCTTCCTTCGTTTTTCCTTTTAAAGTCCTCTGGAAGCCACGGAGCCACTAAGCCCGTGCGCCACAACTACTGAGCCTGCGCTCTAGAGCCCGCGATCCACAACTACTGAGCCCGCTAGCCACAGCTACTGAAGCCCGCGTGTCTAGAGCCCATGCTCCACAAGAGAAGCCGCTGCAATGAGAAGCCTGTGCACAGCAACGAAGAGTAGCCCCCGCTCGCCGCAACTAGAGAAAGCCCGCGCGCAGCAACAAAGACCCAATGCAGCCAAAAAAAAAAAAAGAAAAAAAAGTCCTCTGGGAGTCTCTCAAGATGTTAACTCTTCTATTTCTAGGGATTTATCTTACGGAAGCCCGGGAGCCAGTGTTTACCATATGGTGCCTGCCTTAGAGAAATGCAGTTTTTGTTGAATGAATGAAATGATGCAGGGCTTTGGGTGCACTTGAATTCACTTCCATGTACTGATTCAGTTTTGTGGTATCGTTCCGTAGGTCCGATGTCATCTACTTTTTTACATCCCTCAGAACTATGCTGATATTGTGCCTGCATCATTGATGTCTGCTAGCTGAATCTAAATTCAGTTAATAATGGACATTTGCATTAACATATTGATATTAGAATCTGAATGATGTATATAATTTTCTTTGCATAATCCCCACTGCTCACAGACCGACCTCATTTTTTACTTTTAAAATTGACCCTAATCTACTCTTTAATCCTCATTTTGGACCACTCTCCTATGTGAACTGTTGGAAACAGTCTGGTTTGCTCACCATTTTCCAGATGTGCTTTTCACACTTAATACCTTTGTGACTCCTAAATGGTGACTTGGAAGGCCCCACTGAATTTTTTTTTTTTTTATTATGATTCATCCTTAGGCAAATTCTTAAACTTTCTAAGCCTCAGTTTCCTCATTCTTAAAATGAGAATAATAGAGTCTAGCTCAGACTTGCCTGTGGTGAGATAATGCACGTATCATGCACTTTCAAATTTCAGCTCTCTCACCTACTAGCTGTGTGATCTTGTCCAGGCCCCCTGGTCTTTGGGCTCTGATTTCCTCCTTCATGAAATGCGGCGAGGGCAGAAAGCATTTTGCAGTGCTTGTGCTCAGTTTAAGGTAGTGCTGTCCCACCGGGCTTGCAGCTACATGCCCTTGGGCCCTTCTCAATCTCTCTGGGCCTCAGCTTTCTCAGCTGTGAAGAGAGCGTATTAACAGCACCTGACCGTTGTGAATATCAGTGATGTGTATCCAGGATGCTTGCCAAGGACTAAAACATCATAGTAGCTCCCTTTTAGTGGAGATGGGTGACAGCATTATAGCTGATGTCACCAGCCATTAAGATCTTCCAACCCTTGCTTACCAAGCACTTTTTCGATAATTTAGTTTTCCATGCAGCTTTCCTGTGATGAAATTCAAAAGCTATTTCCATTTACCCAAAAGCAAACCTTAGTGTGTGCATTTGGAATGGCTTGGATTTAGTTGAGTGAGGGACCCAAACATGATTCTCGCCTACCACTTCGGGCAGGTCCCAACTATGGAGTCGCTGATGGACAGTTTTCCCCCTCTTCACTGGCGTAAGTGGGAGTCAAATCTGGGTTTCTGTCACTTGACAGCTGAAGGGGGAAGATATTCTGACTCTTGTCAGAAATCCTTGCGTCTCTATTCCAAACCTAGGAACAGTGCTTGTCATGGACGTCAGGGTAAGTTGTAAAGGAACTAGTAGGGCTTGTACAAGGGAAAACTCCTGTCATCTTTTCTGACCTCTTGTAATGGTTACCATGCTGCCCACACCAGAACTGCAGTTTTGGACAATGACCAGTGCTTGGGATATAAATTCTTGTAACATGTTTTGGGGCTATCTTTTACTTTTATGATTTTGCTACAAAATGAAAATATGCAACTCCTTCGTCTATCTCTGAAAGGTTAAATTCTCTCCTCTTCATGTCTTTGTTATTTGCTAACTTTGGTAATCTTGTAGCATCAGATCATACTGTCCCACAGGAATATATGCGCTGTAACTTCAAATAATCAAGTTGTTCCAAGCAGTTATCCACCGTAACAATTTAACTAGCCTGGATGCCCTATCTCAGTTGGTGGCACAACCTTGACCTACTAAGCCCCAAACTTGAGATTTTTGTGACTTCTCCTCTCATTCCACTTCAACCTCATCTTACTGATTGAACTTCCTATTTCTGAGCTTCTTTTTTTTCTTTTTAAAATTTATTTTACTTATATTTATTTTTGGCTGCATTGGGTCTTCGTTGCTGCGCACGGGCTTTCTCTAGTTGCTGCGAGCGGGGGCTACTCTTCGTTGCCGTGCGTGGGCTTCTCATTGTGGTGGCTTCTCTTGCTGTGGAGCATGGGCTCTAGGCACGCGGGCTTCAGTAGTTGTGGCTCGCGGGTTCCAGAGCGCAGGCTCAGTAGTTGTGAAGCACGGGCTTCGTTGCTCCGTGGCATGTGGGATCTTCCCGGACCAGGGCTCAAACCCATGTCCCCTGCCTTGGTAGGTGGATTCTTAAACACTGCGCCACCAGGGAAGCCCTGAACTTTCTATTTCTGAACCCGTCTCTCTCTCCATCTTTACAATGATTGCCTTAATGCATCTCATCTCTTTCCTATTTTTGGGGTCGACTAAGTGGTTTTCCTGCCTCTTGGTCTTAACCCTTTCAAATCTATCCTACAATGAAAAGAATCCTTTCTGGCTTAGAACCCTTCAGTTGTTCCCAATTTTAACTCCCCCCCCCCCAATTTAAACTTTGATTTAATGGGTCCCATTCGTACTTCCAAAGTCACCCCAAGTAGTCATATTAAACTTGAATTCCTTAAACTTGGAATGTTATTCATGTCTTGGCCCTTTGTTGTTCATGTACCTGAAATCCCTTTCCACACACTGAAGACTCAAACTTCTAACATCTCCCCCTCCCACAGGTGGGTTCACCTTCCTTCTTGTCATTCTTTGCAACGATGTAAGCATCATTTCTCCTAAAAGACACTGAAATCTTGGTTGGCAAAGCTGTAGCTCATTCCTTCATCTCAATCCCCATCACTTGATAAGTGTTTGCTGAACCAACAGATACAAGAGAAGACTGCTGATGCACTCGTTCAAACACGTTTGGATCGCTCCCTTACAAACATATATAAAAACTTTTGCTATGTGGTGTCTAAATAATTAAAAGCTGGCACGTACAGGGTGCTTGCTGTATGCTAAGAACACATATTAACCCATTACACCCTCACAACCCTATGAAATAGGCACAAATATTATCTACAGTTTACAAGTGAGGAAAATTGAGGCTCAGAGATTGTGATTTGCTCAAAGTCACACACTGAACAGCCCGGCAAGGCCCAGGGTCAGTCCCACTCCAGGGTCTGCTCTAAACCACTACCTTTAATTTTTCTATGCTGTGGTTGTTATTCTACTGCGTAGGAATTGGAATTACAATGTCCTCTCCACGAGGGCAGTATTTTGCTCGCTGTTGTACCTTAGGACTCCGAATAGGGTTCCTTGGCTATGCCGAGTGAATGAATCCGCAGCCTACCACGGCATTAAGGGAATTTTCTGGACCCTTGTGCACTGCTCCAGCCTCAGATCCTACTACTGTCTTCCAAGAGCATCCTAATGACGCATGGTTCCCCCCACGCCCCCCCCCCCCCCCCCGGTGTCCCTCAAGGGACTGGGCTGCTGCGTGTCTATTGCCCGCTTCCTCCCACCAGCCTTCCTATCCGGCTAAGTCATCGCCGGCCTGGACTGCCTTCCCGGACTAGCGAGGTTGACATCCTCAGCGATGTACTGCATTTTCTTTAACCCTTTCTACGAGACTGCTGGGTTCGCCTAGGGCTGCGGCTCGGCCTCATGATTCTATCTTCTTCTACTGAACGCGGCAACGTGGACTCTTAGTAAACGTTTGCTGTGCCCTCCGAGCCACAGAGGCTCAGTGTCCGCGGCCCCCCGGTCCCCACCCCCATCCTGTGACTTCCCCGCATCCCTCCTCCCCTCCCGGGAGAAAGCTTCTCGGGCCGGCGTTCTCCTCTTTGCGGGTGACACGATTCTCAGTTGTAAGGGTTTCGCGTCCTCGAAACAAGCGATCTTCCGTGGGGGGCAAACACACTGGCCCCACATGACCGTCCGTGAGGTCCTTTCCGAGAGCCAGAAGCTGGCGACCCCGCCGCACCCGCCGCGCGTCCTGGGCCCCCCCCGGTTCCGCGTCAAGGGGGCTCCCTTCCGGCCGGAGAAGCGGAGACCTGTCCCTCTCCCGCCCCCACCCCCCACGACCCCCACCCGACCTCCGCCCCCGGTGCCCGCCCCTCCGCGCAGTCGGGCCGCCGCCTCACAATGGCCGGGAGCCTTCTCACCGCGCGCAGGGATCCCGGCCACGCGCGCTCCCCTCCCCCACGCACCGTCTCCCCCGGGGCTCGACCCCTGGCGCACATAGTCTCCTCCCTGCGCCCCCTGAAGAGGAAGAGAGGGAGGCGAGGCTCGCTCTTCCGGCCGGGGCTCGACCGCCGTTCGTCCGGTGGCGCCGGCGGCCCACAACGGAGGAACTACTTTCTCTCCCTCAGGGGCACTACTTCGCGGAGGCGTCGGCGCTGGCGGCGCGCACGGCATGGCGGCGGCAGCGGCGGCGGCGGCGGTGGCGCGCCTGAGGTAGAGAGACGCCGGCCCGGTCAGGCCTCGGCGCGGCCTACACGCTTCGCTCGCCCGCTCCCGCCCCGGCTCCGCGCCCGGCCATGGCGGAGTCCTCGCCCGCCCGACGCCCGGTGCCCCTCATCGAGTCGGGTAAGACGCGCCGCCCTCGCCCCGGCTGCGGCCCCCTACCTGCCGCCGCGCCCGCTCCTGACCCGACTCCCCGTCTCCCCGCAGAGCTGTACTTCCTCATCGCCCGGTACCTATCGGCCGGCCCGTGTCGGAGAGCCGCCCAGGTGAGTGCGGGCCCGCGGGCGGCGGCCGCGCTCCGGGGGTCGCGGCCCCGCCGCCGCCTGGGGTCGCGGGAGGAGGGTGCCGGGCGGACTGGGGTGCGGCCCCCGCCCCCCTAATTGCGCGTCTCTTCGGCTGCAGGTGCTGGTGCAGGAGCTGGAGCAGTACCAGGTCTGTGCTGCGCGGCGGCGCCCGGCCCGCCGCGTCCCCTGCGTCCCCTGCCGGCCCTGCCCGGGGGCCGCTCGCCCGGCTCCCCCGCCCCCCGCCCCGCCGCCCCCCGCCTGGCCCCGCGCGGTGGTCACTTGTGTGCGTCTCGGGTCTTTGCAGTTGCTGCCGAAGAGGTTGGATTGGGAGGGCAACGAGCACAACAGGAGCTACGAGGAATTGGTGAGAGTTTTGACATTTCCATCCCGGTATTTCCGAGCGCCCGCCCCCCGCCCCCTTTTCGGGGCTCCTGCTGGGGGGCGAAGTGACCGAGCGGCGCTCGGAGGGGGCGGGAGGGCGGCCCGGGCGTCACCGGGACGACGGGACTCCACCCTGTAGGTAGTATTTTGCTTTGGGGTGGCCGGGTTTGTTTGGGTAGGAAACGGCTCCGGGGGGCGAGGTGGCGGGGTGGGTCCCCAGGTGCGGTGCCTCTGGTGAGAGCCGTGGGCGCGCCAGCCATTCAGCGAGCTGCGCTCATCCGTGTTTCTCCTGAACCCGACTTGTAACTCGACCTGTGATTGGTCTTCCTCCTTTTGCCCCGCCCATCTTCTCCAACCACTTGTTCCTAGGAATAGAAGCATCGGTGTCTGAAAGGTGGAGAAATGTTCCTCTTTTTTCCCCTCAGCAGAGTAATAAAAAACCTTGGCTGCTGTGAGACTGTGCCGCTCCTCCAATACTTGTGCTGTTGTAAACTGTGCTACACTTGTTGAATGCCTTAGGAAACTTAATGTGATGAATTTTTACGTTGCTGTTTGGTGTATGTAACTTAATATAGGCTCTAAAAACGCAGTTTCTCTTTCTGGAGCACCATTTAACATAGATTACAGTTCTCTTTCCATTGTATTTTGTCGTCTTTTTTAGTTGCTCTCACAGTATATGATTTGGTTTGATTCACTCGTTTTGTCCTTAGTGAAATAAAACATTTTTCAGGAAAATATTTTTCCAATTTGTATATTAGGGCCAAGGATTTCTTTAGTTGCCAGGCCATATTCAGCATCTTGTATGCACAAAACAACTGGGAAAAAAAAAAGAGTTCCTGAATGATTTTTTACCACAGTTCTAATACCTGCAAGCAGAAGTTGGTAGAATATGATCACCATTGTTGAATTATACAAAAGAACAGAAATAGGGGGATTTGTTATCTGTATGTGAACAGTTAAGTATTTTTTAAAAAACTTAATTGTAAGTATAATTGATTTACAATGTTGCGGTAATTTCTGCTATACAGCAAAGTGATTCAGTTACATATACATTCTTTTTCACATTTCTTTCCATTATGGTTTGTCACAGGATATTGTATCTAGTTTCCTGTGCTCTACAGTAGGACCTTGTTGTATATCCATCCTCTAAATGATAGTTGGCATCTGCTGACCCCAAGCTCCCAGTCCTTCCCTCCCCCACTCCCCCTCCCCCGTGGCAACCACAAGTCTGTTCTGTGTCTGTGAGTCTGTTTCTGTTTTCATAGATACTGAACACCTAAGTGTTAACAGTTAAAGTTGGGTGGATGTAACAAAAGATTCTATTTCAATTGTCAGTTTTAATATTTGCCTTCCTAGAGTTTTTTGAAGCAAACACTTAAAAGTGAATATTTTCAAGCAAGTGGGCTCTAAAGGTTCTGTATCATGGCAGAGTTTTTATGTTTTCTTGAGTTTGACATTTTGAGACTTAAGGAAATCTTTAAAGGACTGTTCCATCTTATTCTTTTACTCCTGTTGTTAGGTGAAAACAGTGTTGTCAGTGAAGCAGAAAAGCATTATTATTTTTTAAATTTATTTTTTATTGAAGTATAGTTGAATTACAATGTGTTAATTATTGCTGTACAGTAAAGCGACTCAGTTATACACATACATAAATTCTTTTTCATATTTTGCATCATGGTTTATTATAGGATGTTGACTGTAGTTCCTGTGCTATACAGTAGGACTTTGTTGTTTATTCATTCTATATATACCAGTTTGCACTGATAATTCCAAACTCCCAATCCAACCCTCTCCCACCTGCCTCCCCAGAAAAGCATCATTGACATGACAGTGCAGTCATGCTGCTGAAGAGAAAATTGCTTACATTTTGAAATAAGCGTAATTCTATAACTACTGGAAAAGTTTCTTTAAAAATAGATTTGTATATTTTTTGGCTTTTGCTGGTAGAATTGCTTAAAAATATTCTGCTTTAAATTATTCAGACTCTCTCTTTGTGATATATCCCTATGATGTGGCTGGGACATACGTCTTGTCACTGTCTGGATGATTTGTCTGATGGGTATCCTCTTCCTCCTCTACCTTCCTGCCGCCTCCTCTCCCAGCGCTGAATGGTAGAGGATGAGTTTCCTATATAGAGAATTATTCTTTTGTCAAGGGTATATGAGTAGCTTCTAGTTCTCCAACAAAGTCTCCTTTTTTAAAAAAAAAATATTTTAAGAAGTGTTCAGATATACACAAATGAGAATAATGTCATGAATCCGCATATATCATAAACAAATTCATTAGCAATGTTTTTTTTTCCTTTGGTCTCACCCTGTGGCATGTGGAACATCCCTGACCAGGAATTGAACCTGCGCCCCCTGCAGTGGAAGCACGGAGGCTTCACCACTGGACCACTGGTGAAGTCCCCCAATTTGCTATACTTATTTATTTTTTTATATTTGGCTTGAATTGGGCTTCAGACAAGTTCCATGCATTGGGCCGAAATTAAATCTCTTTTTATCTCGCATAGTTTTTTTCCCCGTGCTGTTGATTTACTGAAGAGACTGAGTTATTCTGTAGAATGTTTCACATTTTGGTTTTGTCTGATTGTTTCTTATGATGTTGTTTGTTTCTTTACTTTGTTTAATTTACCCCTTTTTCTCAGTAGTTCGCATTCTTGGATCAGAACCACCTGGGAGCTTTATAAAATCTGGATGCCCAGGCTATGCCCCAGACCAGTTAAATCAGAATCTTTGTGGTGGGGCTGGACATCACTATTTTTTAAAGCCTTTCGGGTGATTCCCATGTCACTGTTTACAGAGCTATAGTTTATCTTAGACTTGTGACCATGCTGTTACTCCAGCCTGTACTTTGGAAGTAAGAATGTTTTTGATACTTCTCAGGAGAATTGAGACTAGTTATCTCTCAATACCTAACCCTGCATTAGCAGTTGGGCCTGTGAATTTAATTGGAATTTTTATGATTTATAGGTGGTGAAGAAAGGGGAAGAATGAAATAGAAGTATAGAACTGGGCATGGGAATTGGGAAGGACTAGGTTTGTAAAGGAGGGGTGTATTTAAAAAGGGGAAAGTGATTTGATATACTTTGTGATTGAGTAACATGATAGATCAATTTTTGTAGGCAATCTCTTAACCAGAAAAAAAAAAAATCAGAAGATTCTTATAGTGTAGCCTATCATTAGGGGATTTATTGTCAATAAGTCATCATTTATTTATTTTTGGCTGCGTCCGGTCTTCGTCGCTGTGTGTGGGCTTTCTCTGGTTGTGGCGAGCATTGCAGTGGCTTCTCTTGGTGTGGAGCATGGGCTCCAGGCGCGTGGGCTTCAGTAGTTGCAACACGCAGGCTCAGTAGTTGTGGCTCACGGGCTCTAGAGCGCAGGCTCAGTAGTTGTGGCACATGGGCTTAGTTGCTCCGCGGCATGTGGGATCTTCCCGGACCAGGGCTCGTGTCCCCTGCATTGGCAGGCAGATTCTTAACCACTGTGCCACCAGGGAAGTCCCTTGTTATATATATATTTTTTAAATAATGTTTGAGTAGGCCTTTTGTGTGAGGAAGAGTCTTCAGAGTTACTTGTATTGAAATCAGTATCTGGTTTATTAGAATTTTAAGTGGTCATATTTTTTAAACTTTTACGTTCATTTACAAATTTTAGAAGTCTAGTAACATATATAGAAACAAGTATATTTGTTTTTACGTTTTGATTAGTGTTTAATTTGTCACGAGAATTTAATCTTAAAATATTTAACACCAACTTAATGTTGTTAATTAAATTTCCTTGGGGGTTTCCACACTATATATACAAATAGATGATGATTTTAATCTATAGATGCCTCAAGATGGCAAACATAAGATCTAAGCATAATCTTTCTAAGAATTTAACTGTTGTAAGTATATTTAATTAATTTATTTATTTAATTATTTTTATTTTTGCCCGCTCCATGCAGCACGCGGGATCTTAGTTCCCCAACCAGGGATCAAACCTGTGCCCCCTGCAGTGGAAGTGCAGAGTCCTAATTACTGGACCACCAGGGAATTCTCAGTATATTTTTATTTTATTTTATTTTATTTATTTATTATAAATTTATTTTAATTAACTTATTTATTTTTGGTTGCCTTGGGTCTTCATTGCTGCGTGCGGGCTTTCTCTAGTTATGGCGAGCGGGGGCTACTCTTCGTTGTGGTATGAGTGCTTCTCATTGTGGTGGCTCTAGGCGCGTGGGCTTCAGTAGCTGTGGCATCTGGGCTCACTAGTTGTGGCGCACGGGCTTAGTTGCTCTGCGGCGTGTGGGATATTCCCGGACCAGGGTTCGAACCCGTGTCCCCTGCATGGGCAGGTGGATTCTTAACCACTGTGCCACCCGGGAAGTCCTATTTTATTTACTTTTATTTTTAAAATATTTATTTATTTATTTATTTGGCTGCATCGGGTCTTAGTTGCAGCATACGGGATCTCTCATTGTGGCGCGCGGGCTCCAGATTTCACGGGCCCAGTAGTTGTGGTGTGTGGGCTTAGTTGCCCCACGCCATGTGGGATCTTAGTTCCCCCATCAGGGATCGAACCCGTGTCCCCTCCACTGGAAGGTGGATTTTTAACCACTGGACCACCAGGGGAGTTCCGTAAATGTATTTTAAATTTATTGTGGTAAATTATTCTTTTTTACTCTTACAAACATTAAAAATAGTTGTTATTACAAAACTTGTTACTATATCAGAATAACTATAACTTGCACAAGTGTATCCATACTTCTTTTCTTCATATCTACTTATTTGTCAACCTTCCTCAGTTTATGAATTCACTGTCCAAGCCAAGGGGAGAGTGGTATTACCATCTTGAGCTCCCTACTGGATTAAGGACTCAGGTTATGATTGAAGATTACGACTCAGGACTTGAAATTTGGGTGCACTGCCAGATAGACTCTACTGGAGTCTCAAATTGAGCCTTTTTTTAAATAGTAAGGCTACTTACTTACCCATTTAAAACAAAACAACTCCTGGGACTTCCCTGGCGGTCCAGTGGTTAAGAATTCCCACTTCCACTGCAGGGGGCGTGGGGTCGATCCCTGGTTGGGGAACTAAAATCCCGTATGCTGTACTGCGTGGCCAAAAATAAATAAATAAATAAAACTCTGTATTCCCCACCTGTATTGCAATTAGTCACATTACCGTTTTATTTTCATTGTGGGATTCTAAAGACCCTTCATCCTGAGTGCAGCTTATTTCTTTCCTCTCTGTAGGGATTCTGCATTTTCTTTGTACTTGACTATAGAGATCTGTCATTCTACAGGCATTTCATTGACAACACTTGGGAACACTTAATGATCATGGCAGTGTGATGATAAGTTACAGTCTAGCAATAGAGCAGTATTAAATTAGAAATTTGGGTTTTGGTGCCAGGTGGCTAGGCTGTAATCCTGACTTTTTAGCATTACTTAACTAGATGTTCTAAGGCAGGTTATTTAATCTCTACCTCAGTTCCTCGATCTGCAAGACAAGGGTAATAATAATTGTATCAAAGTGTTGTTGTGAACCTTATATGGAAATAAATGATTTTGCAGTGTTTATTAGTAACAATGTTGATAGGACAGTAAGTCATAATATTGTTAGACTTCCCCTTCACCTAATTTATATTTGTAGGGTCTTATAAAATAACAAAATATAGTCTCTGTGAGCTCTAACACTTGTATGAATGGTAGCTGGTATTCACCCTTATGGATGACCACAGAGTAGGAAGGGGAACGGCAGTTTCTATACCTTAGTGCTGAATAACGGTAGTGGTGTCGCAGTCTGAGTCACTTAGCCTTGACTCTGGTACTTTATTATTTATTTATTTATTTACTTAATTTTTTGGCTGCGTCAGGTCTTAGTTGTGGCGCACAGACTCTAGTTGTGGCGCACAGGCTCAGCATTTCGCACGGCCTTAGTTGCCCTGTGGCATGTGGGATCTGTGTTCCCCAACCAAGGATGGAACCTGCATCCCCTGCATTGGAAGGCGGATTCTTAACCACTGGACCACCAGGGAAGTCCCTTGACTGTGCTACTTTAAAAGAGAATAGTTGTTAGTTACTTTGTTTTCATAGGCTCATCTAATCATAACAGTTATTTTCCTCTAAAGCAGGGGTTCCTAACCCCTGTGCTGCAGACTGGTAGCTGTCTGAGGCCAGTTAGGAACTGGGCCGCACAGCAGGAGGTGAGTGGCTGGCAAGCAAGTGAAGCTTCATCTGCCGCTCCCCATTACTCCCCATCACTTGCATTATGCTTGAACCATCCCCAGCCCCCCACCCTAGTCTGTGGAAAAATTGTCTTCCACGAAACTGGTCCCTGGTGCAACAAAGGTTGGGGACCGCTGCTTTAAAGGACAAAGGTCATGTGACGTTTTAAAAAATCTCCTACCTATGTGGAGTTATCTGTCTCTCTTTTTTTTTTCTTAGTTCTTTATTTTAAAGCTATGTTATTAGGTGCATACAAATTCCAAACTATTATCTTCCTGTTGAGTTGATCCCCCCACTTCTTTCAAATGGACTTAATTTTTTAGAGCAGTTTTGGGTTCATAGCAAAATTGAGTGGAAGATACAGAGATTTCCTATATACTCCTGCTTCCATAAATGCATAGTCTCCTTCATTATCAACATCTCCCACCAGAGTGGTACATTTATTGCAGTTGATGACTATTTTGACATATCATACTCATCCAAAGTCTATAGTTTATGTTAGTGTTCTCTTACATTTACATTCAGTGCTCTTGGTGTTGTACAGTCTGTGGGTTTGGACAAATGCACAATGACATGTATCCATCAGTATAGTATCATAGAGTAATTTTACAGCCCTAAAAATCCTCTGTGCTCTGCCTAAATATCCCTCCCTTCCTCCCTTCCTCCCTCCCACTGATGTTTTCGCTGTCTCCATAGTTTCACCTTTTCCAGAATTTGACCCTCATTTTATTTTATTATTATTATTTTAAGATTTATTTATTTTTAAATTTATTTGTATTATTTTTATTTATTTTTGGCTGCATTGGGTCTTCATTGCTGCGCACGGGTGTTCTCTAGTTGTGGTGAGCAGGGGCTACTCTTCGTTGCGGTGTGTGGTCTTCTCATTGTGGTGGCTTCTCTTGTTGTGGAGCACAGGCTCTAGGCACGCGGGCTTCAGTAGTTGTGGCATGCGGGCTCAGTAGTTATGGCTCGCGGGCTCTAGAGCGCAGGCTCAGTAGTTGTGATGCACGGGCTTAGTTGCTCCGCGGCATGTGGGATCTTCCTGGACCAGGGCTGAAACCCATGTCCCCTTCACTGGTAGGCGGATTCTTAACCGCTGCGCCACCAGGGAAGCCCTGACCCTTTTTTAAAAAATTAGGAAATACTCTCTCTTCATACTTTTTGCCTTAGAGTCTAACATTGCCTCGTGTTATTGTAGCCAGCCCAGCTTTCTTTTGGTTAGTGATGGCGTAGTATGTTTTTTTTTATCCTTTTACTTTTGGTATTCCTGTGGTCTCATTTTTAAAGTGTGTCTCCTGAAACAGCATGTAGTTTTATTCAGTCTTTTAGTTGGAGTGTTTAAACCGTTTGTATTTAATATAATTACTTAAACATGATTGTGTTAGACCTACCAAGTATCTGTTTTATATATGTCCCATTTATTTTTCCTCTCTTACTTTCTTTTGGATTAACCAGCTGTTATTCTATTTATTTTTTTTATTGCTTTTCCATAATACATCTTTTTATTGTTTTAGTGGTTACCCTAGAGATTATAATATGCGTTACCATTTACTTTAGGTACTTTAACCACTTCTCGTATAAATGGAGTTAAAACTATTAGTTGTCACCCTCTTGTCCTTTGGGCTATTATCATATTTTACTTTTACATATGTTATTAATTTTTCCAGATGTTATTGTAGTTGTTTTATTTTATTTTATTTTATTTTTTTTGGCCACACTGCACAGTATGCAGGATATTAATTCCCCGACCAGGGATCATACCTGCATACCCTGCATTGGGAGTGCGGAGTCTTAACCACTGGACCACCAGGGAAGTCCCTGTAGTTGTTTTAAAGTCAATTTTCATTTGCCTATCCACCTGTATACCTTTCCTGATATTTTTAATTCCTTCCTGTCTTTCCATGCCTCTTATATGTGATTATTTTTTCTTCCGTCTCCACAACTTATTTTGGTATTTCTTTTAATGAAAGTTTGTTGGCAGTGACTTCAGTTTTCCTTTTTTTTTCTTTCTTTTTTTTTTTTTTTTTTTTGGTTTGAAAACTTTGTTTTGACTTTATTTTTAAAAAATATTTATTTTTTTGATTTATTTATTTTCCTTATTTTTTGGCTGTATCTGGTCTTAGTTGTGGCACGTGGGAGCTTTCATTGTGGCGTGCGGTCTCTTTGTTGCGGCGCTCAGGCTTCTTTGTAGTTGCAGCGTGTGGGTTTTCTCTCTCTAGCTGTGGCTCATGGGCTCCAGGGCACGTGGGCTCTGTAGTTTGTGGCATGCGGCCTCTCTCATTGAGGTGCACGAGCTCAATAGTTGTGGCGCGTGGGCTTAGTTGTCTTGCAGCATGTGGGATCTTAGTTCCCCGACCAGGGATCGAACCCGACTCCCCTGCATTGGAAGGCGGGTTCTCTACCACTGGACCATCAGGGAAGTCCCTTGACTTTATTTTTAAAGTTTTTTTTTCTTTTTTTTAATAATTTTTACTCATTATTATTATTAAAATATTTTTTAAAAATTCATTTCATTTATTTTTGGCTGTGTTGGGTCTTTGTTGCTGCGCGCTGGCTTTCTCTAGTTGCGGCGAGTGGGGGCCACTCTTGGTTGTGGTGTGCAGGCTTCTCATTGCGGTGGCTTCTCGTTGCAGAGCATGGGCTTTAGGTGCACAGGCTTCAGTAGTTGTGGTGCGCAGGCTCAGTAATTGTGGTGCACGGGCTTAGTTGCTCTGCGGCATGTGGGATCCTCCTGGACCAGGGCTCGAGCCTGTGTCCTCTGCATTGGCAGGCAGATTCTTAACCACTGTGCCACCACAGAAGCCCAGATTTTTTTAAAAAAATTAATTAATTAATTTGTTTTTTTTGGCTGTGTTGGCTCTTCGTTGTTGCGCGCGGGCTTTCTCTAGTTGCGGCGAGCCAGGGCTACTCTTCCTTGCAGTGTGTAGGCTTCTCATTGTGGTGGCTTCTCTTGTGGAGCATGGGCTTTAGGCATGCAGGCTTCAGTAGTCATGGCATGTGGGCTCAGTCGTTGTGGTTCGCGGGCTCTAGAGCCCAGGCTCAGTAGTTGTGGTGCATGGGCTTAGTTGCTCTGTGGCATGTGGGATCTTCCCGGACCAGGGCTTGAACCAGTGTCTCCTGCATTGGCAGGCGGATTCTTAACCACTGCGCCACCAGGGAGGCCCCCCAGATTTTTTTTTTTTTAAGCTGTGAAATTCTGGTTGGTTGGTTCTGGTGTTTTTTTCTTTCAGCACATTAATATTGTAAAGCCAGCAGTCTTACTATTGCTTCTTTCAAGATAATGTTTTTTTCTCTGGCTGCTTTTTAAGATTTTCATTTTGTCTTTAATTTTCAGAAGTTTTACTATGATATACTGTAGTCGTTATCTATCACTACATAAAAACTTATCCTAAACTTAGTGATTTAAGACAACACAGATTAATTAAGTAATTATTTTTACTTGGCTGCGCCACACAGCATGTGAGATCTTAGTTTCCCGACCAGGGATCAAACCCATGCCCCCTGCATTTTAAGAGCAGAGTCTTAACCGCTGGACTGCCAGGGAAGTCTCACAGATTTATTATTGTCTCTATTTAAGTCAGGAGTCCAGGCACAGCTGAGCTGAGTCCTCTGTCTCAGTCTCTCTCAAGGCTGCAATCAAAGTGTTGGCCAGAGCTGGGGTTTGAACTGAAAGCTTGACTGTGGAAGGATCTGCTTCCAAGTTCACATCGTTTTTGGCTGGCTTCAGTTTCTGGAGTGGATTGTTAGACTGAGAGCCTCAGTTCCTAGTTGGCTCTTGGCTGCTCTCAGCTCCTTGCCACATTGATCTCTCCAACATAGTAGCGTGCCTCATTGAAAGATGAAGGCAGAGAAGGCAATAGTCCGCAGGCAAGACAGAAGTCACAGTCTTTTGTAACCTAATAATGGATGTGTTACTCAATGTTAGTGTGTTCTGTTGGTTAGAAGTAACTTACTCAAGGGCAGGGGATTTCACAGGTCTTGAGTACCAGAAGGTGGGAATGTTGGGGTCCATGTCAGAAGCTGCCTACCACATGTGCCTAGGTAGATTTCTTGGCACTTACTTTGCTTGGGGTTCTCTGAGCTTCTTGAATCTGTAGTATATCAAGTAGTTCACTGTATAATTAAAGTCCCATATGGAAAGCATAGAAGAATAGGGAAGAATATGTATTTTGAAGAGATAATGGCTGAGCATTTTCCAACATCTGGGCCATCTCTGGGTCTGCTTCTTTTTGCCACACCCTATCTTGACCCTGGGTCTCATATTTTGCTTTGTTGTACGTCTCATCATCTTTTGAAGTATACTGGGCCTTTTTGCGTTAAAAGAGTAGTGTAGTTAGTCTCAGTAAAGGATGTGCTTTTTTTTCCTCTCTCAAAGCTGTTAGTTTGTGGGGTTGGGTCAATCTGATCTGTAGCTGATCATCTCTGGCGTTTGGTGCAGCTTTAGTTGCATTCACTTCATAACTGGCTTCACGTGTTTTGAGGGTGGGATTGAGACTCTCTTTCAGCAGAGTTTAGAATTTGGGTACCAGTGAGATTCTTTTTTTTTAAATTGATTAATTATATTTATTTTTGGCTGCGTTGGATCTTAGTTGATGGCACGTGGGATATTCGTTGAGGCACGTGGGATATTCGTTGAGGCATGTGGGATCTTTCTTTGCGGCACACGGGCTTCTCTCTAGCTGTGGCGTGCAGGTTTTCTCTTCTCTAGTTGTGGCACGTGGGCTCTGTGGTTGTGGTGTGCGGGCTCTCTAGTTGAGGTGCACGAGTTCAGTAGTTGTGGTGTGTGGGCTTAATTGCCCTGCGGCATGTGGGATCTTAGTTCCCTAACCAGGGATGGAACCTGTGTCCCCTGCATTGTAAGGTGGATTCTTTACCACTGGACCACCAGGGAGGTCCCACCAGTGAGATTCTTGAGAGGTCTATACTTTATAGCTGAGTTGCCAGCTTTCCAAATTTGTAAGATCTTGCACTATTTTATAGTCCAGTTGCCTGCATTTTGGTTGATGAAGAGTTCTCTTTGCTCTCCAGTTCTGCCTTGTTGTCCTATCCCTAGCCAGCTGCTCTGCATCCAGTTTTTGGCCCTGTGCAGTTGGTGAAGGCCTGTGGAAGGGAATCGGCATGGGTGCAACTCACTGTGAGGAGGCTCCTTAGTGTTCTAATCAGTCATCAGCCCACAGGTGGCTGTTTAAAAGTTTGACAGATTTTTTTCTTTTTCCTTATGTCTGTGTCAGTTCTTCCTGCCTGTCTGCTACGGATGAAAGCAGCTGTGAGTGTTTTTTCGATTCACAGAAGGGCTCATCAGTTTCTGGGGTACAGTTAATTTAGATTTGTTTCCTTAGCTCTGTGAAGGGGGTAGATAATCCAGCTTGTTCTCATTTTTAAGGTGAGAGCATGGTTTTTCTTGCATTATCTCCTTTGAAATAGTTGGAATAGATAAATGATTATTTTTGACTTTTAAAAATTATGTGGGACAGGAATTCCCTCGTGACGCAGTGGTTAAGAATCCACCTGCCAATGCAGGGGACACAGGTTTGAGCCCTCGTCCGGGAAGATCCCATATGCTGTGGAGCAACTAAGCCCGTGCGCCACAACTACTGAGCCTGCGCTCTGGAGCCCGTGAGCCACAACTGCTGAGCCCCCCGCGCCTAGAACCCATGCTCCGCGACAAGAGAAACCACTGCAATGAGAAGCCCACACGCCGCAACGTAGAGTAGCCCCCGCTCGCCCCAATTAGAGAAAGCCCGCACGCAGCAACGAAGACCCAACGCAGCCAAACATAATTTTTTTTTTTTTTTTAAATTTATGTGGGACATACAACCACCTGTAGTTATCTGTAGGTACAACTAATTATATTTCTTGGCACATAGTAGGCTCTCAGTATTTATCGAAAGAATTAATGTTTAATGCTTAGTATATTTTTTTACTGAGAACCGGTCATTAACAGTTTGGTTATTAAATAGTATTTTGTCTGATCTTTGATTTCTTAAAATTTCTCTAAGAAGTGTACTTCATTTGTAGGGCAGTTAGGGCAGTGTTTAGCACCGTATGGTCACGAGATACATGGAAGTTATACATCCCTTTTTTTTTTTTTTTTTTTAAAGCTCCTTAATCCATTTTATTAGGAACCTACAAAATAGAATTTTTCAATGATTGTTTATTATGTTTCCTTTTTTATGTGGAAATGGGGAAATGGCATTTTTTTTGAATTACGTATATTCAAATGATGGTGTTTTAATTCACACTGAACAACAACAACAAAATCTTGATAAAACAAGAAATGGGAGAAATAAAAACTGATTTCGGAACCAAATGTGTACTTACACAATAGTGAATCACTGGGAAATGTAGTCATGGAGTAGGTAAGCTCCATGTGAAGAAAACTGCATATAGGAATTCAAAAGCGTTATAGCACATACTCTTTGTTTTTTAAATAGATAGGCCTCAGTGTTTTTTACAGCACATCTTTTTAAAATAAATTCTCACTTTTTTTTTTTTTTTTGGCTGCATTGGGTCTTCGTTGCTGTGCGCGGACTTTCTCTCGTTGTGGCGAGTGGGGGCTACTCTTGGTTGTGGTGTGCAGGCTTCTCATTGTGGTGGTTCTCTTGTCACGGAGCATGGGCTCTAGCCTCGTGGGCTTCAGTAGTTGTGGCACGTGGGCCCTAGAGTGTGTGGGCTTCAGTAGTTGTGGCACACAGGCTCAGTAGTTGTGGCTCGTGGGCTCAGTAGTTGTGGTGCACGGACTTAGCTGCTCCATGGCATGTGGGATCTTCCCAGACTAGAGATCAAACCCATGCCCCCTGCATTGGCAGGTGGATTCTTTTTTTAAAAAAATAATTAATTAATTAATTAATTAATTTTTGGCTGTGTTGGGTCTTCGTTTCTGTGCGAGGGCTTTCTCTAGTTGTGGCAAGTGGGGGCCACTCTTCATCGCGGTGTGCGGGCCTCTCACTATCGCGGCCTCTCTTGTTGCGGAGCACAGGCTCCAGACGCGCAGGCTCAGTAATTGTGGCTCACGGGCCTAGTTGCTCCGCGGCATGTGGGATCTTCCCAGACCAGGGCTCGAACCCGTGTCCCCTGCATTGGCAGGCAGATTCTCAACCACTGCGCCACCAGGGAAGCCCTGGAGGTTTTATTTTTAGAGGTTTAAGTTTTTTAACTTTTTACATGTCTTAATCTTTATTTTTGCCTTTATGGTTGTTCTTAAACCATACTTTCTGTACTAGAAAATTATAAAGGCAATATTACGTATTTACTTATTTATATTTTTTCCTAGGCCATTTATAATTTTTTTAATTTTTATTTTTATCGTTTTATTTTTTTAAAATAAATTTATTTATCTTATTTATTTTTGGCTATGTTGGGTCTTTGTCGCTGAGTGCGGGCTTTCTCTAATTGTGGTGAGCGGGGGCTACGGTTCGTTGCAGTGCGCGGGCTTCTCGTTGTGGTGGCTTCTCTTGTTGCGGAGCACGGGCTCTAGGCTCATGGGCTTCAGTAGTTGTAGCTCACAGGCTCAGTAGTTGTGGCTCGTAGGCTCAGTAGTTGTGGCTCGTGGGCTCTAGAGCACAGGCTCAGTAGTTGTGGTGCACATGCTTAGTTGCTCCACAGCATGTGGGATCTTCCCGGACCAGGGCTTGAACCCATGTCCCCTGCATTGGCAGGTGGATTCTTTTTTTTTTTTTTTTTTTTTTTTTTCTCCCAATCTGTGAGTTGTCTGTTTACTTTCTTTTTTTTTTTTTTTTTTGTTTTTTTTTGTTTTTTTTTTCCACACACACACACTGTATTTTATTTTTACAAGAGATAGATAGACTGACACCAAGCATTGTACATGGATTACCACAACAAAAGCAACAATGATTGCAATTACCAAACATGAAACACACTTATACTATGTCATAATATTGACATTCAGTCCAGCAATCCTCCACTGCAACAGCTCCTTTACTTTGCAGTGAAAATTGATTTGTATATTCTTTTCCTCTGAGTCCTTGTGGGATTTTTTTTTTTTAATTCAGACAGAAAGTCACAAAAATTATACTCATCCTCATCAGTTCACTCAGTCCCATGTAATTAATTTCTTTTTTTTCATCTTGATCTTTTGTTAGCACTTTGGCAGGTGGATTCTTAACTGCTGCACCACCAGGGAAGTCCATAATTTCTTTTTAAATGTCTTTATTTAGAGTTTATTTTAGCATTTGGTTGGTATGATATATGGATCTAGCCTTTTCCAGATTGTCCGTCAGTTTGCAGGTAACATCTGAGTCATCTTCTTTATCTGCAGAGAATGCAATCATTATCATTTTCTAAGTTCTTTCTGACTTTCCTCTGGATTTTTTCTGTTCTTGTGACATTCTGTACTATTATGATTGAACTTTTCTTTTTTTACATCTTTATTGGAGTGTAATTGCTTTACAGTGGTGTGTTAGTTTCTGCTTTATAACAAAGTGAATCAGCTATACATATACATATATCCCCATATCCCCTCCCTCTTGGCGTGTCCCTCCCATCCTCCCTATCCCACCCCTCTAGGGGGTCACAAAGCACCAAGCTGATCTCCCTGTGCTGTGTGGCTGTTTCCCACTAGCTAGCTATTTTACATTTGGTAGTGTATATATGTCCCTGCCACTCTCTCACTTCGTCCCAGCTTACCCTTCCCCCTCCCCGTGGCCTCAAGTCCATTCTCTGTGTCTGCGTCTTTGTTCCTGTCCTGCCCCTACGTTCTTCAGAACCATTTTTTTTTCTTTTAGGTTCCATATATATGTGTTAGCATACGGTATTTGTTTTTCTTTTTCTGACTTCACTCTGTATGACAGACTCTAGGTCCATCCACCTCACTACAAATAACTCAATTTCGTTTCTTTTTATGGCTGAGTAATATTCCATTGTATATATGTGCCACATCTTCTTTATCCATTCATCTGTCGATGTACACTTAGGTTGCTTCCATGTCCTGGCCATTGTAAATAGTGCTGCGATGAACATTGGGGTGCATGTGTCTTTTTTTTTTTTTTTAAATTTATTTTATTTATTTATTTATTTATTTATTTATGGCTGTGTTGGGTCTTCGTTTCTGTGCGAGGGCTTTCTCCGGCTGCGGCGAGCGGGGGCCACTCTTCATCACAGTGCGCGGGCCTCTCACTGTCACGGCCTCTCTTGTTGCGGAGCACAGGCTCCAGACGCGCAGGCTCAGTAGTTGTGGCTCACGGGCCCAGTTGCTCCGCGGCATGTGGGATCTTCCCAGACCAGGGCTCGAACCCATGTCCCCTGCATTGGCAGGCAGACTCTCAACCACTGCGCCACCAGGGAAGCCCGCATGTGTCTTTTTGAATTATGGTTTTCTTAGGGTAGTTCTATTTTTAGTTTTTTAAGGAAACTCCATACTGTTCTCCATAGTGGCTGTATCAGTTTACATTCCTACCAACAGTGCAAGAGGGTTCCCTTTTCTCCACACTCTCTCCAGCATTTACTGTTTGTAGATTTCTTGATGATGGCCATTCTGACTGGTGTGAGGTGTTACCTCATTGTAGTTTTGATTTGCATTTCTCTAACGATTAGTGATGTTGAGCATCCTTTCATGTGTTTGTTGGCAATCTGTATATCTTCTTTGGAGAAATGTCTATTTAGGTCTTCTGCCCATTTTTGGATTGGGTTGTTTGTTTTCTTGATACTGAACTGCATGAGCTGCTTGTAAATTTTGGAGATTAATCCTTTGTCAGTTACTTCATTTGCAAATATTTTCTCCCATTCTGAGGGTTGTCGTTTAGTCTTGTTTATGTTTTTCTTTGCTGTGCAAAAGCTTTTAAGTTTCATTAGGTCCCATTTGTTTATTTTTGTTTTTATTTCCATTTCTCTAGGAGGTAGGTGAAAAAGGATCTTGCTGTGATTTATGTCATAGAGTGTTCTGCCTGTGTTTTCCTCTAAGAGTTTTTATAGTGTCTGGTCTTACATTTAGGTCTTTAATCCATTTTTTTAAAAAAATTAATTAATTAATTAATTAATTTTTGGCTGTGTTGGGTCTTCATTTCTCTGCGAGGGCTTTCTCTAATTGCGGCAACCGGGGGCCACTCTTCATCGCGGTGTGCGGGCCTCTCACTATCGTGGCCTCTCTTGTTGCGGAGCACAGGCTGCAGACACGCAGGCTCAGTAGTTGTGGCACACGGGCCTAGTTGCTCCATGGCATGTGGGATCTTCCCAGACCAGGGCTCAAACCCGTGTCCCCTGCGTTAGCAGGCAGATTCTCAACCACTGCGCCACCAGGGAAGCCCTTTAATCCATTTTGAGTTTATTTTTGTCTATGGTGTTAGGGAGTGTTCTAATTTCATTCTTTTACATGTAGCTGTCCAGTTTTCCCAGCGCCACTTATTGAAGAGACTGTCTTTTCTCCATTGTATATTCTTGCCTCCTTTGTCAAAAATAAGGTGACCATATGTGCATGGGTTTATCTCTGGGCTTTCTGTCCTGTTCCATTGACCTATATTTCTTTTTTTGTGCCAGTACCATACTGTCTTGATTACTGTAGCTTTGTAGTATATAGTCTGAAGTCAGGGAGCCTGATTCCTCCAGCTCCATTTTTCTTTCTCAAGATTGCTTTGGCTATTCGGGGTCTTTTGTGTTTCCATACAAATTGTGAAATTTCTTTTTCTAGTTCTGTGAAAAATGCAAGTGGTATTTTGATAGGGATTGCACTGAATCTGTAGGTTGTTTTGGGTAGTATAGTCATTTTCACAATGTTGATTCTTCCGATCCAAGAACATGGTGTATCTCTCCATCTGTTTGTTATCATCTTTAATTTCTTTCATCAGTGTCTTATAGTTCTCTGCATACAGGTCTTTTGCCTCCTTAGGTAGGTTTATTCCTAGGTATTTTATTCTTTTTGTTGCAATGGTAAATGGGAGTGTTTCCTTAATTTCTCTTTAAGATTTTTCATCATTAGTGTATAGGGATGCAAGAGATTTCTGTGCATTAATTTTGTATCCTTCTACTTTACCAAATTCGTTGTTTAACTCTAGTAGTTTTCTGGTAACATCTTTAGGATTCTCTATGTATAGTATGTCATCTGCAGACAGTGACAGCTTTACTTCTTCTTTTCCGATTTGGATTCCTTTTATTTCTACTTCTTTGATTGCTGTGGCTAAAACTTCCAAAACTATGTTGAATAATAGTGGTGAGAGTGGGCAACCTTGTCTCGTTCCTGATCTTGGTGGAAACGGTTTCAGTTTTTCACCATTGAGCACGATGTTGGCTGTGGGTTTGTCATATATGGCCTTTATTATGTTGAGGTAAGTTGATTGAACTTTTATAGTGTATAATCAGCGTTGTAGATCAAAAAGAAGGTGGTGGTTAAATACACTGTGTTGTGCTTTAAGGTGTTAGGGAATTAGGAAGGAATTGGTTTTGAACTATACCTTAACCAATAGCTGTGTAGCCATGTGTGCTTTCTGGCCTTGTATTTGGGAAATAATATTTCTGTTCTGAATTATTTAAGTGCATTTACTTAAGTATTTTAGACATTTCAGGACTCAGCACCTGAACCTTTGACTCTCCACCAAGTACATTTCTTTTATTTGATTCTTTGTAAACTCTTGATTTATGTTTGTATTGCACTTTATGAATTTGTTTTAAAGACATAGCTAAAATGAATAGGTTTTATTTCTTTTGGTCATTTGGAATAGGACAGACTTCTGGGTGAAATAACTAAGTCTGGCTAGGAGATGTTTTGCATTGATATTGAAATCTATGGTCTTTACTATGTACATGTGGCTGAAATTGTTATTTGACCAAGAACATTTATTATTTTATATCTTCTGTAGGCTATACATGTGTAAAATTCATGCATTTTAAAGTACCTGTCTTGGGAATTCCCTGGTGGTCCAGTGGGTTGGACTCTGTGCTTCCACTGCAGGGGGCATGGGTTCTATCCCTGGTCAGGAAACTAAGATCCCACAAGATGCGTGGCACCAAAAAAAAAAGTGTGCCTGTCTCTTCTGTTTTAATACATCTTGTTAAACAGTATTTTTAAAAAATGAAGTTTGACTTCTTTGGGAATATTTGTGTCTTCATTAAGTTCCATATGCAGCGGTCCCCAACCTTTTGGCACCAGGGACCAGTTTCATGGAAGACAGTTTTTCCACGGGGTAGGGGGAGATGGTTCAAGCGGTAATGTGAGCCATGTGGAGCGGCAGATGGAGCTTCTGTCACTCGCCCACTGCTCACCTCCTGCTCTGCAGCCCGGTAATGGTCCTTGGCCTGGGGGTTGGGGACCCCTGCCATATAGGATCCATACTTTAATTAGTCTTTGCACATTTTGATCATATTCTGCTCAGAAAATTCTGTCATTTTGATTTGGTACAACAAAAATGTCAAGATGAGTGTTTTCTTTTCAGAAGTCAGGTGATTTATGTCTAAAGTCCCTGAGAATTTTGCATTCTGTGTTTTATTCTTTTCAGATGATCTGATGGTAGTTCTAGAAATAGCAGGAGAACTCCCTGTCAAGAGTATCAAAAACCTTATGGGAATTACCTGGTGGTCCAGGGGTTAGGACTTGGTGATTTCCCTGCTGGGGCCCGGGTTTGATCCCTGGTCGGGGAACTAAGATTCCACAAGCTGCGTGTTGGCCAAACAAACAAAAAAAGAATATCAGAAGTTTTAGATTTTTTTAATGCTGAATAGTTTGTAATTTGGAAAAGCTTATATGGTCTAGAAACAGGGGTCATTGTTTTGCTAAGGGAGGAAGAAAATATTAATAGACTGCACAGAAATGCTAACTAAGGATATGTCCGGGCAGTGAAACTGAGAATAAATCTCCTGAGGTAGGGGACCGTTCCCGTAAAAATTCTCCTCCCTAATAAAATAGTCATAAGAAGAAAGAATCCTTCCCTTCCAGCATTTCCAGGGTATGATGGCAAGAGCTGCAAAAACCATCCAGCAATGTAAAAACTAAGAGTCTGAGGGGAAAAAAGCCAAAATGTCAAGGCTGCCCAAGCAGAAAGACATGCTCTTTAATGACACCATTAGATCACTGCATCGATTCCACCTAGAGACTTGTTAAGACACCATTACATATCTTTATTATTACTTAAGCCACTGCTTTGCAGCAAACGAAGTATTCAACAAGCCTATTTTCATGTGCTGCGCAATCTCACAAATCATAAAAGCATGTCCACCAATCTGAATATCTGTTACAAAGTCACCCACCAACCATCTCAGTAAAGTGAGGCTTGCCTGGAAAATGCTATTAATGCTGACTTCAGTGTTGGCTAAGCAAGCAGTCACCGCTCTGGGAAGCTAAAACTGGTTAACTTTTTTGAATTAAAATACATTGAAATGCTTTTAAATGAAGGATCTTCATGCCAGCACTAGAACATTTCTCTGCCTAGATCCTTTTGTATATACTGAGTGTTAAGCTCCTTTTTCCTCTTATTTATATAGGAATATTCTGCCATTGACTACTAAACTTGTACTTTTTATTTAGTTATTTATTAAAAATTTTTTAAAAATTAGTTTATTTTGGCTGCACCATGTCTGAGTTGCGACACGCGGGATCTTTAGTTGGGGCATGTGGACTCTTAGTCATGGCATGCATGTGGGATCTGATTCCCCACCCAGGGATCGAACCTGGGTCCCCTGCCTTGGGAGCATGGAGTCTTACCCACTGGACCACCAGGGAAGTCCCTGAACTTGCACTTTTTAAATAAAGAAGATAGTCTGTCTCATCAGAAGCTGGGGGGAATTTCTTAAGCAAGGAAGACACCAAATTTTGGTTTTTTTTAATAAAAGGCAGTGCTTTCTGTCACTTCTTATGTTTCATTGTTATACTGTACTTTTCATTGTTATAGGAATTATGATATGGTAGTTTACTTACACGTTTTCCGTTGCAGGATTTCTAGGTGTAGCTTAAAATAATTTGAGGGAAAGCTAAAGATCAGACAGGTACATATTAAAGATATTAAATATTTATTCTAGATCCTGATTAGATTACAGCATCCCAAACTTTACAGAAAAAGCTACTTTTCCCCATAACGTTCCAATTATTTATTTATTTTTGGGGAATTTTTGAATTTTATTTATTTTTTTATACAGCAGGTTCTTATTAGCCATCCCTTTTATACACATCAGTGTATACATGTCAATCCCAATTGCCCAATTCATCCCACCCCCCCCAGCCCCCGCCGCTTTCGCACCTTGGTGTCCATACGTTTGTTCTCTACTTCTGTCTCTCACTTTCTGCCCTGCAAACCAGTTCATCTGTACCATTTTTCTAGGTCCCATATATATGTGTTAATATACGATATTTGTTTTTCTCTTTCTGACTTACTTCACTCTGTATGACAGTGTCTAGATTCGTCCTCGTCTCTACAAATGACCCAATTTCGTTCCTTTTTATGGCTGAGTAATATTCCATTGTATATATGTACCACAACTTCTTTATTCATTTGTCTGTCGATGGACATTTAGGTTGCTTCCATGACCTGGCTATTGTAAGTAGTGCTGCAGTGAACATTGGGGTGCATGTGTCTTTTTGAATTATGGTTTTCTCAGGGTATATGCCCAGTAGTGGGATTGCTAGGTCATATGGTAATTCTATTTTTAGTTTTTTAAGGAACCTCCATACTGTTCTCCATAGTGGCTGTATCAATTTACATTCCCACCAACAGTGCAAGAGGATTCCCTTTTCTCCACACCCTCTCCAGCATTTGTTGTTTGTAGATTTTCTGATGATGCCCATTCTTACTGGTGTGAGGTGATACCTCATTGTAGCTTTGATTTGCATTTCTCTAATAATTAGTGATGTTGAGCAGCTTTTCATGTGCTTCTTGGCCATCTGTATGTCCTCTTTGGAGAAATGTCTATTTAGATCTTCTGCCCATTTTTTAATTGGGTTGTTTGTTTTTTTAATATTGAGCTGCATGAGCTGTTTATATATTTTGGAGATTAATCCTGTTGATTAATTAATGTCTGTTGATTCGTTTGCAAATATTTTCTCCCATTCTGAGGGTTGTCTTTTCGTCTTGTTTGTAGTTTCCTTTGCTGTGCAAAAGCTTTGAAGTTTCATTAGGTCCCATTTGTTTATTTTTGGTTTTATTTGCATTACTCTAGGAGGTGGATCAAAAAAGATCTTGCTGTGATTTATGTCAGAGAGTGTTCTTCCTGTGTTTTCCTCTAAGACTTTTATAGTGTCCGGTCTTAAATTTAGGTCTTGAATCCATTTTGAGTTTATTTTTGTGTATGGTGTTAGGGAGTGTTCTAATTTCATTCTTTTACATGTAGCTGTCCAGTTTTCCCATCACCACTTATTGAAGAGACTGTCTTTTCTCCATTGTATATCATTGCCTCCTTTGTCATAGATTAGTTGACCTTAGGTGCGTGGCTTTCTATCCTGTTCCATTGACCTATATTTCTGTTTTTGTGCCAGTACCATACTGTCTTGACTACTGTAGCTTTGTAGTATAGTCTGAAGTCAGGGAGTCTGATTCCTCCAGCCCCATTTTTTTTCCCTCAAGACTGCTTTGGCTCTTTGGGGTCTTTTGTGTCTCCATACAAATTTTAAGATTTTTTGTTCTAGTTCTGTAAAAAATGCTATTAGTAATTTGATAGGGATTGCATTGAATCTGTAGATTGCTTTGGGTAGTATAGTCATTTTCACAATATTGATTCTTCCAATCCAAGGACATGGTATATCTCTCCATCTGTTGGTATCATCTTTAATTTCTTTCAACAGTGTCTTATAGTTTTCTTCATATAGGTCTTTTGTCTCCCTAGGTAGGTTTATTCCTAAGTATTTTATTCTTTTTGTTGCAGTGGTAAATGGGAGTGTTTCCTTAATTTCTCTTTCAGATTTTACATCATTAGTGTATAGGCATGCAAGAGATTTCTGTGCATTAATTTTGTATCCTGCAACTTTACCAAATTCATTGATTAGCTCTAGTAGTTTTCTGGTGGCACCTTTAGGATTTTCTGTATATAGTATCATGTTGTCTGCAAACAGTGACAGTTTTACTTCTTTTCCAGTATGTATTCCTTTTATTTCTATTTCTTCTCTGATTGTCTTGGCTAGGACTTCCAAAACTATGTTGAATAATAGTGGTGAGAATGGACATTCTTGTCTTGTTCCTGATCTTAGAGGAAATGCTTTCAGTTTTTCACCATTGAGAATGATGTTTGCTGTGGGTTTGTCGTATATGGCCTTTATTACGTTGAGGTAGGTTCCCTTTATGCCCACTTTTTGGAGAGTTTTATCATAAATGGGTGTTGAATTTTGTCCAAAGCTTTTTCTGTATCTATTGAGATGATCATATGGGTTTTCTCCTTAAATTTGTTAATATGATTTTTTTTTCTTCAATTTGTTAATTAGTCAGGTTATCTAGACCCTACTACCACTTTCTGTAACTGCTACCCAGGGCTTGAAGGGGCCTATGCTCACAGCAGTATTTGGTGACAATGATAGTAATACAGTGATTCTAGGATAGTTGCTGATAAACTTTCTGAGACTGAATATGCCTACAAAAAACAAGATGGTAGAGAGATGGGCTCTTTGACCATTGAAGGGACTTTGTTTCTGGCTTCACTCCTGAGGACCTTGTGTAACTGTGGCTTACTCATTGAAGTTGCTGTTAGAAACTGTTACTAACGTTCATATCTAGGACTTGAAAATATTAAAGGAAAATTAGCTATTATATTGATTTTTGTCAATATGATATTAATTTTTAAAAATTCAGGACCATTTTTTCATTTTTTTTTGTTGTCTGTATTGGGACTAGAACCATATTATTTTTCAGATACACCGTATTTTGTACAAAAATAGGATAATCCTCCCCCCGAGATCTTTGATTATGTTATGTTATCTTTGATTTGGTTTTGTTAGAATCCTCAGAAAAGCAGAGAATCTGTAATTCTCTTTATGGGAATGAATAGCTGCCGGATGGAGTCCATGTTCCTATAGTATCTGGACTTTGTCTGTATCTACTTGCCTATGTTGAATTCTTCTTTTAAGTTAATGATCAGTTTTATTGCTTCTTCAGTACTGGCAATCTTTTATTGCATGTTTGTAAAGTCCTCCTTCCATATCATGTAGGAGATGAAATATCTAGCAGTGAGAAGCAATCTGTTTAAAATTTTCTATCCATACCTTTTCTATCTGGAGAATTTCTTTTTATCCATATCTTTTATAGTTGATTTTCAAAAACAAGTCTCCATTCTCAGATAGAGTTGGTTGTGTAACCTCAAAACTTAAAGTCAGTTATATAATTAAAAGTTGTCTATCCACCTGAATAGTGGAAATCTCAAAGAAAACTATTAGAATGATTTTCCACCTTACAGAAGTCATGTTGCCATTGTCCAAAGTCATTTTCTCTTAAATATTTAATCCTTTCAGTTATGTTGTTTAGGTCAGTCAGTACAGTTACTTTAGTTGGGTTTTTGTTTTCAGATTTGCATTACTAACAAGTTCTTAGATCTGTGATTTTCCTTATCCTGTTGGAATTAACTTCCAGTTCCTCCAGTCTTCCTCTCTACTCTTATGATGAGCTAATTATTTACATCAGTTTTTGGACTTTTACGTACTGACACTTTTGAAGCACAGAGTGCTAATTAATATTAAATACTTTTTTGAGGTCTATCTGAGCTTTGATATATCTTTTGAGTTTTGTCTTGGAATATCTGTCATGGTGGGAAACAAGTCAGGTTGGAAAGTTGAAGATGTCACCAGGGCTTATGAACAAAAACTTTATATTGAATCCAGTTTTATTTTACATTTGAATTCATGATTCAGAACCAAAAGTAAGATCTAGAACTCGGTTTCAAATTTTCTTTGTAGCAGTGTTTCTCAGGGAGTTTGAAAATGTGTGGGGCATTCATTGTTGGTGTCAGAATGGCATGGGGAATATTGTTGGCATTAATGGAAGGGAGCCAGAGATACTGTGTGTCCTGAATGTGGGGACAGTCCTATGCAGTGATGTTCTGTCAGCACTTCCTCAGTGCTGGTAGCATCACAGTTGAGAAACCCTAGAGATGAAGCATTAAAGTTTATGCCAGATACATTCATATCAGGTAACATTAGGCGTATTCATGAGTTAAACTTACACGGTATCCTTTGTATTCGCTTTTTTTTTTGATGGTAGATTCTTGAGTCTTTTTATTTATTTGTTTGTTTTGGTTGCGCTGGGCCTTAGTTGTGGCAGGTGGGCTCCTTAGTTGTGGCTTGCGGGCTTCTTAGTTGCGGCTTGCTGACTTCTTAGTTGAGGCTCACTGGCTCCTTAGTTGCAGCACGCGGGCTCCTTAGTTGTGGCATGCAAACTCTTAGTTGCGGCATGCATGTGGGATCTAGTTCCCTGAACCAGGGATCAAACCCAGGCCCCCTGCATTGGGAGCACATGATCTTAACCACTGTGCCACCAGGGAAGTTCCAATCCTTTGTGTTCTTTTTTTTTTTTTTTAAATTTATTTATTTTTGGCTGTGTTGGGTCTTCGTTGCTGTGTGCAGGCTTTCTCTAGTTGTGGCAAGCGGGGGCTACTCTTCGTTGCAGTGCACGGGCTCTAGGCACGCGGGCTTCAGTAGTTGTGGCTCGTGGGCTCTAGAGCACAGGCTCAGTAGTTGTGGTGCACGGGCTTAGTTGCTCCGTGGCATATGGGATCCTCCTGGACCAGGGCTCCAACCCATGTCTCCTGCACTGGCAGGCAGATTCTTAACCACTGTGCTACCAGGGAAGTCCCTTTTGTATTCTTGTTTTGTTTTTTTTTTTGAGGTATAATTGACATAATAAACTGAACGTAAAGTGTTCAAGTTGATAAATTTAGATGTGTTACGTGTACCGTGACCCAACGCCTCAGTGAAGATAGTGAACATACTATTACACCCAAAAGTTTCCTCTTCTTTATAATTCTTCCTGCTTACCTACCAGCCCCCAGTTACCTGTGATCTGCTTTCTGTAACTATATATTAATTTGCATTTTCTGGAGTTTTATATAAATGAAATCATATAGCATGTGCTCTTTTTTCTGGCTTCTTTCAGCATAATTATTTTGAGATTCATCCACGTTGTTGTGTGTTATTAAATTTTTTTATTGCTGAATAGTATTCCATTGTACAGACATACAGTAATGTGTGTAGGTATTCACCTGTTAATGGACATTTGGATTGTGTTCACTTTGGGGCTCTTAAAAAGAAAGCTGTTCAACAACATTCACATACAAACCTTTATGTGGATGTGTGCTTTCACTTTTCTTGGGTAAACAGCTAGGAGTATTATAGCTAGATAATATGGTAATGTATGTGTTAATATTAAAAACGCTACCCCATTGTTTTCCACAGTGATTGTTCTGTTTTACATTTCCACCAGCAGTTTCTGTACATTCTTGCTGATCTTGGTCTGGTCAGTCTTTAATTTTAGTTATTCTAGTAGGTGTGTAGTGATATCTTATTATGATTTTAATTTGTGTTTCATCAGTTACTGGTGATGTTGAGCATCTTTTCATGTGTCTGGTTGCCATCTGTATGTCTTCTTTGGTGAAGTGTCTAGTCAAATCATTCTTAAAAATTAGGTTTTTTAAAATACTGAGTGTTGATAGTTCTTTATATATTCTGGATACAAGTCCTTTATCAGATATATCCTTTGCCAATATTTTCTTTCAGTCTGTGGTTGTCTTTTCATTCCCTTAACAGTACCTCTTGAAAAAACAAGCTGTTAGTTTTGCTGAAGTCCATTTTATCGATTTGTTCTTCTGTGGATTATGCTTTTGGTGTCATTTTAGAAATCTTTGCTTAACATCAGGTCATAAAGAGTTTCTCCAATGTTTTCTTTTATAAATTTTATGGTTTTAGATGATACATTTAGATCTATGATCTGTCTTGAGATAATTTTTATTTATTGTGTAATGTATAGACTAAAGTTAATATTATAATTATTTTTTGGCAAATGGGTATTCACTTGTTCTGGCACCATTTGTTGAAAAGATTATCTTTTTTTTTTACCTTTGCCAAAAATCAGTTGTTCTTATATAACAAGTCCTGAAATCAGGTATTGTTAGCCCTCAACTTTGTTCTTTTTCAAAGCTGCTTTGACTTTTCTAAGCCATTTGCGTATACATTTTAGAATAAAATTGTCAATTTCTACACAAAAAGCCTACTGGGATTTTGATTGGGATGGCTTTGAATCTGTAGATTAATTTACTGCTTATTTCATTCTTTAATTTCTCTCAGAAATGTTTTGTAGTTTTCCTTACGTACATGTTTTTCACATGTTTTGTCAGACTTATCCCTAAGTATTTAATATTTTTTGAAACTCTTGTAAAAAATGTTGTTTTTGAAACTTGCTCTCCAATCAGGTCTTGTCCAATAAGCATGTGGCTCCTGATCATCTGTTGCAAATCTGCCAGCGCATCGGTCCCATGTTGGATAAAGAAATTCCACCCAGTATTTCAAGAGTCACTTCTTTACTTGGTGCAGGAAGGCAGTCTTTGCTACGTACAGCAAAAGGTACCTTAATTTGAAGAAGTGTTCTGCTTTGTATTACTAGCTTAATAATTATTATAATTGTGAAGTAATGTAAGCATTGTGGAAGAAAGGTGATATGTAACTAAAAACCATGCTGTGGACTATAAAATTCTCTGCATTTAGCATAGATGTTGAATTTTATTACATCAGTGTTTAATGGGTCCTTCTGCATTTAAAAAAATGATAAAGGTACAGATGTTAAGCTTAAAAGCTTGAATTTATTCTGAGATGTGTTTGAGGTTTTATCAATGTGAGTTCTTATTTTTCCATTTTGTAGCTCACTTATAACTTCATTGAATGTAATTGTATGTGTCTAATAAACTCTTTAAATGCTAGAAGTATTTCATTTGATATTTAGATTCTGCAAGCCCTTTTATAAGGGGAAGTGATTTTCTAAATTTGGTAGCAGTTTGAAAATGAGCACCAAAAATGTACAAATGCATGGTTCTTTTTCACCAGTTTAATTTTTTTGCGAAATTATGTGGTAGCAAAATGTTTGGAATTGCTGTTCTTTTTCTGTTAGCTTGGTATAAATTACTTAGACTCAGTATATGTATGTGATATGATCTATGTATACAACGTGGCTTAACTGCTAATGGGCAAGAATGTTGGCTCTTCTGATCCTGAGTATACGTCAAGTTCATCCCTCATGATTATTTTTAAGATCTGTTGCTGATGTGATGCTGCCTCTTAGATGCTCCACCAGTGTAAATTTTGACTGAGAAAGAACAACCCTTCCTTTTGGTTCCATGCCAGACTGGTTTGTCAGCTTTAGTTGTTTCTCAGTGCTCTATGGTCATGCCACACTGTGGCTTGAATCAGGAAACTGTTCATATTCTTCCTTTTTCTGTGTCCCTATTCACCTTGTAATTATTCTGTTTTAGGTTGTTATATAGTAGTTGCCTGGGTAGCCTGTTTTCCTGTTTTCTTTACTTGTGTCAAGCTCAATGTCGTTTTGTGATGAGCACTGCTTTAGAACTGGCAGACCTTAGAAGAAACTTCAGCAAGCTCTCCTAGGGTAGGGACCATATTTCTCTGTTTTGTACTAGTGACACAAGAGGATGCCTTGTAACTGCTCTTTGATAATGATAGTGGTAATGAATTCATTCATGTAACACATGATATGCCTGTTAGTTTGGGGCACCCGAGGCTCAGTAGAGGGTTTATATAATGCCTTTCTTACCTTCCTCTTTCAGTTGTGAAGAAGCAGATTTCTAGCACAGCATAATCTGTGTTCTGCTGCTATCTCCTATACAGGGGGTAGACAGTTTTTCTTAGTACATTTGCTAAGAGGGATAGGACTTGAGAATTAGTGTTCAGACTCAAAGATCCTACATATGCTCTTGTGTAAAGGGTTATCTATGATCCTAAAACAAGAGGAAAGCCATTTAATTTTGTCAGTACTTTCTAAGGTGATTAAAATCATGGTAATATTGGCCATCATTATTTTTAAAACTCAGTAACATTTCAATAAGTTAATTAAGTCAGGATTTTCATATAAACCAAAAAAATTAAAATTTTCCTTACAAAAATTTCCGGTTTTGGAAAGTTGGATCAGTTGTGATTAAGACCTTTATCATTAATAATTGTACGGTATAATTCTGCAATGAAAAATAAAAACCTGTTTGGCACTGAGTGGGACTGGGAGTCAAAAGATCTGGTTTTATGGTCCATCTTGACTAATCATTTGCAGTGGATCTCTTTAAAGGTCCTGGAACCTTTGAGCCTCAGTTACCTCACTTGTAAATTGGCAATGATACCTACCTCACAGGGTTGTTGTGAGGATTCAATGAGATAATGTATGTGGAAAGCACTTTGTAACTTGTAAAGTGCTACACAAATGTTAGTTGTTGTTGTTGTATCTGAGATGTCTTAAATTTTTTTTTTCCTTCAGAAATAGTCTAATAAACCTCTAGGGCTTTTCTGTTAAAGTATATTAGTTGGTAAACCTTTGAATAAACAGTTTATTACCATATACGTAAGTATTCTATAAAATCTTTCTTGGGGTTAACTTTCAAGATTTTATGTGTATCTAAAATTCATTTTAAAGACTGCAGGCACACAGTTTGGAAGGGCTCTGCCTTTGCTGCTCTTCATAGAGGAAGACCTCCTGAAATGCCGGTGAATTATGGTTCCCCACCAAATCTTGGTAAGTGAGGTTGACTTTTCAGAGACCCAAAACCATTTTTTAATTTCTTGACCAACTTTGTAACTGCTATATTAAAACTTAAAAGGTAGTACTGGTAATGTTGTTTCAAATTCCTAAAATTATTACTAAAAGTAATAAAAGTCAATGAAAACAATCTTATTTTAATAAGAAGTCTGTACTAGTGCTTATAGTAGAAGAGAACTGGGAAGAAACTTCGTCTTTAGGATTTCTCGAACATTGATTTCTGTGACCCTCTAGAAATTATTTTGGAGGTTTTCTTAGCTTTTTACATATTGGCTCCCCCTTAACCACTTTCATTGTTTTTATTTCCTAGTGGAGATACATCGAGGAAAACAACTCACAGGGTGTTCCACTTTTAGCACAGCATTTCCAGGAACTATGTATCAGCATATAAAAATGCACAGAAGGATTCTCGGACATCTATCTGCTGTTTACTGTGTAGCATTTGATAGGACAGGACATAGAATCTTTACAGTGAGTTAACATTTTAAACTCAATTTGGTATCATCTGGAGCACTTTAGTGTGCCTCAGAATTATCTAGAAAATCTTATAAAACATGTAGATTCTATCTTTCCTCTTTGTCAGGAATTTTGACTCAGTAGGTCTGGTGTGGGGCCCATGAATTTACATTTTTATTCAATATTGCAAGTGATTCAGATGCAGATAATCAGGCCTTGTGTGTTTTTTGTGATACTCTGATTTAGAGCAGTGGTTCTTGAGCATGGTCATCAAGGATGCTTAAAAATATGCATTCCTAATACTTCCCCTCCAGCCCATTCTAGACCTACTGAATTAGGTTATAGTATGTATTAACCAGAAACAATCCAAAAAAACCCCCTCTACATTAATCAAAAAGACCCCCTTACCCCCAAAATCCAAATCTCTACAGGTGATTCATATTCACATTGATTAATCATGATCTAGGGAAATTGATTAACACTGAAAGATTATTTTATAATTGTTGTAAAACTATATGTAAATATTTGGAATTTAATTTACCGTTTTAATGTTTTAAGGGAAAATTAGGGTGGGTAAGAGGTTTAAATTTCATTTTTCAGTTGTTGAGACTCAGAGTAGATACTCAAATATTTGCTGAGTGGATGGATGCTTGCTGGTACTATAAATTTGAGACTCTGTTGCTTAGTTATTTAAAATGCGTGTTCTAGTCCCATTATTTTTTGTTTTTGGAATTGCCACTTCCTCAACTTGTGAAACATAGATCAGTCTTAACTAATACTTATCAAATTATTCAGCTTGATGTGAGCTAAACGAACATTTAACCATTGTTAATTGAAATGGGTGAGCCATGAACTTTTAGTTGGACTTATTACATGGCAGAGAATTTGGGGAAAATAGTATTTATAATAGGTCTAAGCCATAGAAATGAAAACTTCACGGTATCTTTGTTATTTGATTTGAAAAAAAACTATTATAAGTGTTCTCGGCTGTCAGAAAAAACTATTGTAAGTGTTCTTGGCTGTAAGATTCATAATTTGCAGAATATTCTACAGTTGGAAAGAGAGGAGGAGTTATAGACACTTAATTTGAGTGACATGTTAATGGTATTTTTTTAAATGATGAAAAAGACTTGCTGTATTAACATTTTATTTTTGGGTGTATTTTTTCTCAGGGTTCGGACGATTGTTTGGTGAAGATTTGGTCAACACACAATGGCCGCCTATTATCCACATTAAGAGGTCATTCTGCAGAAATTTCAGATATGGCAGTAAACTATGAGAATACAATGATTGCTGCAGGGAGCTGTGATAAAATAATTAGAGTGTGGTGCTTGAGAACTTGTGCTCCAGTTGCTGTGCTCCAAGGACACACGGGGTCAATTACATCTTTACAGGTAAACCAGCTTTAGTGTGCACATTTGTGTATTATCTCCTTTTCCTTTAAAACTCTTTTTCTTTGGAGATGAGAAATAGTAAGATGCTTAGTAGTTATATGCTCTATTTTAAATTTAGTAATAAAGAGAAATATAATTAATCATAGTTCCATGAATCTTAGAAGGGTGATGTAACAAATATATAATGCAGTTAAGAGCTTTATATGAAGGCTTGATGGATGACTTATTGTTTCCTTAAGGTTTATAGTTGAACTGAATGAGTGTCATTACACACTCATGGTGTTAAAGGAGAAAAATCATCAATTTAAGACTTGTGGATTTTGATAAGTGGATTAAATTTGCTGAAATATATTCATTTTTTTCCTTCATTGGGGATGTTAATTTTGAACCACATACACAGTAGACAGAATAGTATGATGAACCCCTGTGTGCCCATCACCTCAGGCCAATTCTTCTTCAGCCATTTCACCTTGTACCCAAAGCAAATCCTAGATTTCATATCATTTCTTCTGTAAAAACTTCAGTATGTCTTCCTAAAAGACATACTGTGTTTTATTAAAAACATTATCATCACTCTTGTTTGTTGATGTTCAAATTTCCAGTTGTTTCATAAATAGCATTATTTTGTTTAGTTTGTTTGAATTAGGAATCAGACAAAGCCTGTACCTTACAATTGCTATAGATTAAAAGAATTTTAAAACAATTGCAGTCTTGTCCATGTTTTTTTTTTTTTTTTTTTTTTAAATGAGGATCTTGAATCAGATGCGTATGTTTTTTTTTTTTTTTTGATTGATTGATTGATTGATTGATTTTGGCTGTGTTGGGTCTTCGTTTCTGTGCGAGGGCTTTCTCCAGTTGTGGCAAGCGGGGGCCACTCTTCATCGCGATGCGCGGGCCTCTCACCGCCGCGGCCTCTCTCGCCGCGGAGCACAGGCTCCAGACGCGCAGGCTCAGCAGTTGTGGCTCACGGGCCCAGCCGCTCCGCGGCATGTGGGATCTTCCCAGGCCAGGGCTCGAACCCGTGTCCCCTGCATTAGCAGGCAGACTCTCAACCACTGCGCCACCAGGGAAGCCCCAATTTTTTTTTTATAACCACTTGCAGCTTCTTTGTTGAGGAAGTTGGGTTTATCTATAGAGTTCCCACAGTTTGGGTACCGTTTGCTTCCTTGTGGAGTAGATAACATGTTTCTTTGTGTTTCTTGTAAGTTGGTTGTTGGATCCAGAGCAGTAGTTTTATTTAATGTGCATGAGAATCACTTGGAGGCCTTGTTTAAAACACAGATTGTGGGGCTTTCCTGGTGGCACAGTGGTTAAGAATCCGCCTGCCAATGCAGGGGACACGGTTCGATCCCTGGTCTGGGAAGATCCCACATGCCGCGGAGCAACTAAGCCCGTGCGCCACAACTACTGAGCCTGCGCTCTGGAGCCCATGCTCTGCAATAAGAGAAGCCACGACAATGAGGAGCCTGCGCACGGCAATGAAGAGTAGCCCCCGATCACCGCAACTAGAGAAAGCCCGCACGCAGCAATGAAGGCCCAACGCAGCCAAAAATAAAAACAAATATAAATAAATAAATTTATATAAAAACAAAAAAGACAAAAAAACCCAAAAAAACACAGATTGCTAGGCCCCAGTGCCAGAAATTTTGTTTGATTCAGAATGTTGGAGGCGGGGCCTGAGAATTTGCCGTCATAACAAGTTCCCAAGTGCTGCTTCTGCTCCTCCTTTATTTATTATTATTATTTTTTAAATTTTATTTAATTATATCTTTTATTTTATTATTTATTTATTCATTTATTTAATTTTAGTTGCGTTGGGTCTTTGTTGTTGTGTGCAGGCTTTCTCTAGTTGCGGCGAGCGGGGTCTGCTCTTTGTTGTGGAGCACGGGCTCTAGGTGCACGGGCTTCAGTAGTTGTGGCACGCAGGCTCTGGAGTGCAGGCTCAGTAGTTGTGGCTCACGGGACCAGTTGCTCCGCGGCATGTGGGATCTTCCCGGGCCAGGGCTCGACCCGTGTCCCCTGCATTGGCAGGCGGATTCTCAACCACTGTGCCACCAGGGAAGTCCTGCTCCTCCTTTAGGGACTACACTTTCAGGATCATTGATTGAGAGGCTTGGTTACCTTGAGGTATGCTCTTCCAGGCATTGAATGTCTGGTGATCTCTGCAGTTGCCTTAGATCCATTAGTACTGAGAATGGTGCTACTCAGTCATTTTTTTTTTTTTTTTTGAAAATTACGTTTTGCTAGTAGATAATGATTTGTAAGGCCTTTTAAGGCATGTTGGTGCCTCTGATTTGAGTTTGAGTAAGACAAGCAGAGTGGTTTCATTTTCATATGTGAATTTACCCAGGGTATATGTTAAGTGGTCTATAAGTAGATTTGGTGTGAAGTTCTGTGATAAAAGTGACTTTTCTCAACTCTTGTGGTCAATATTCTTGAAGAATAAAGACTGCAGACTTATTTTTGAAGGATGACACTATAATTGGGGTTGTGTTTTACTTTGAGAATGTAAGCAAAATTTTTGATTTGCCTGTTTATATTTTGGCAAGGAGTATATTGTTCTCTAGAGGATTTCATAGGTTAAAAATTAATTCAAATCCTGGCTATGTTCCACAGGTTAAAAAATTTTTTTTTATTTTGTTATTTGATATGAACTTATAGGCAACATAACAGCAAATAAGAACATTTATAATACTTTTTGAGGGTGTCTGTCTTAAAACCATTAGGGAATTCTTCAGTGTGAAAGTGGAGCTCTGGTCTTCACTGAAAGCCCCATTCTTTTGGTAACGGGGGCCCACATGTGTTTACTACCTACTGAATATATCAAAAAACTCTACTCGGGTGGTGATAGGTTTTTATACATCAGAAGGCTTATCTGTGCTTGCTGGTGGTTACTCTGAAGTTCAAAGTCAAGCAGATGCATGATTTTAGTTATTAATCTTCTTCATGTTCTTTGCCTTGTTGTTACTGGCATGTATAAACCATTTTAAATTTTAGTAAAGGTTTTCTTTTTATTTATTAAAAAAAGATATGTAAGTAATATTGTTTGCAAAAAAATTAGACAGTAGTTAATAGCAAATAAAATTAAAAACTTCCATAATCTTACCATCTAGAAATAATCACTTTCATTATTTTAGCACACACCTTTGTCATGGGTAGAAGTATACAGTGTCATTTAACATAATTTACATTCTCAAAAATGTTAGTATTAGACTTAACTGGGTTAGAGGTAGAACCTTTTGTCTATCTAAGAGGATCAAGTGAACATTCTTCAGGAGTAAAAGACATACTGCAGAGCTGGCAACTAGAAAAGCTGGACAAAGGTGAAAAAAGTATGTGAAGTACTAATATAATGAGAAATTATGGGACGAAGAGACGGGAGATAAGGAAAGCCCATGGAGAGGAACTTGAGTTTGAAGGCATATGCCAGTTTCACAGGAGGTGGCTGAGAAGCTTAGCAGAAATTTTGACAGACTTGTAGGGTTGGGGAGGATATATCTTGGAAGTATGTATGCATAATAAATTCATAATAAATATGCAAATTTCATCAGCGAACTAGAAGTTAGTAAAAAGGAAATTCTAGAATTGAAACATATAACTGAATTTAATAATTCAATGGATGGTTTTAACACCAGATTAGATGCAACTGAAGAAATCAAAGAGAGAATTAATGAGCTGGAAATGAGGTCAGAAGAAAATAAATAGATGGAAGCACAGAGGGAAGAGTTTGGAATGTACTGAAAGAGATTAAGAAATAGACAGGAAATGCTGAAAAGATTCCACATGTGTATACATACATATATACCATATGTGTAATTGGAATTCCTGAAGAAGAGGAGAGAATGAAGCAAAAGCTCTGTTTGTAGTGATAATAGCTGCGAATTTTGCAAAATACGCTAAAGAAATAAAGCCACAGATTGAAGAAACACTAAGGATCCTGGGCAGAATAAATATACAGACAACTACAACTACTAAACATTACAGTACAAACTTTAAAACCGAAGACAAAGAGAAATCTTAAGTAACCAGAGGGGAAAATAAAAAAGGAATAAAACTGACGGCTAGCTTCTCAGTAGAAGCAGTGGAAGTTGATAGACAAAGGAGTACTCTTCTTGAAGTGTTAATAGGAAATGACTGCCAGTCATGAATTCTGAACCTACTGAAAATACCATTGAACTACAATAAACACATTTTCAGACAAATTGAGAGTTTCTTAGTGATGGAACAGCACTAAGGAGAATTCGAAATAGTATCCCTTAGGCAGAGAAGGAGTGTGATCCCAGGCTTGGAGTAAGAAAGAATGAAGAATTAAAAAAAAAAATGTGTGTGGGCAAATGGAAATAAACATTGACTTCATGCAACAAATGTAATGTCTTAGGGTTTTAAATTATGTATGGAATTAAACTAACAGTAATAATAGCTTGTATATAGGGAGGAGGTAACTTTAGTGTTTGTTAGATCTTTGCATTTCGTAATCTCTAAAATAATTAAAAGACTAGCAAGAGAATATATAACTACTAAGCTTAATAGAGGGGGAAATATGGAATAATAAAAAGGCAAGAAAGGAAAGAAAGAGAAGTGTGGGAAAAGTACTGAGATGATACTAGGATATCATTAAATGGCAGTGTAATCATAGATTACATGTAAATGCATTAAATGGTCCAGATAATAGAGAAAGATTTCAGACATAATTGAAAAACAAACCTCACCTTCAATATAAGGGTATAGGGAGTCTGGATGTAAAAAAAAGTAAAGGATGGAAACAATTATCCAAAAATTAACCATAAGAAGGCTGGTATAGCATACTAATATAATTAGATAAAAAGGCATTAAGGCAAATACCAATTTTAGAGATAGAGGGACAATTTATAATAATTAAATGTTTCATTAGGCAGGAAGAAGAGTTCTGAATTTGTATGTGTTCAGTAACAGCCTCAAAATACATTAAGCAAAAATAGAACATATGGGGAAAAATAGACCTCCATAATATTAATGGGCGATGAGCACATCTCTGTCTCTCTCAGTAGTTGGAAGAACAATGTGTCATTAAGAATATAGATTTGAACAATGTAAATAATAAGCTTGATCTGTATGACACATTAGAACACTGTGTATTATATTCGCATCATTTCTTTTCAGTCGTAAGTGGATTATTATCTAAATATTGTCCACATTCCAACCCTTAAACTAAGTTCTCAATAAATTTGAAAACACTGAAAATAATCAAGTATATTCTCCAAGAGTGCTATTAAGCTGGAAATTACTAGCAGCCAGAATTAATAGAATAATCCTCACTTTTATAAATTAAGCAATACACTTTTATGTAACCCATGCATCAAAGATGAAATCACAATAAAAATGTGAGAATATTTTGAACTGATTAATAATGAAAATATTATAATTATAACTTGTGGGATGTAGAGTTTGGTAGCCAGCCACCAAGATGGTGCCCAGTGATTCTTGTCTCCTCATACTCTTACCCATTGGTAGTCTCCTTGTTGAATAGGGTTGACCTGTGTAACCTATAGGATACTGGGAAAGTGATGTAGGGTGACTTCCATTGCTTGATAGTGAAAGGTTATAAGACAGTGGGAGTCACTATCTTATTCTCTTGACTTGAATGGAAACGTCTGTCTTATTCTCTTGACTCACTCGTCTTGAGGGATGCCCACTGTGTCATGTCGACAGGACACTCAGACAGCCCTATGGAAAGGTCTTCATGGTGAATAATTGGAGTCTCCTACCTTAGCCGTGTGAGTCGGCCTTTCTGGAAGCATATCCTCCATCCTCAGTTAAGCCTGGGCTGACATCTTGACTTCAACCTCAGGAGACCCTGAGCCAGAACCACCCTGCTAAGCTGTTCCTGAATTCTTGACCCTTAGAGACTGTGAAATAATGAATATTTATTGTTGTTTCCAGTAGCTAAGTTTTGGGATACTTTGTTATACAACAGTAGATAATACCCAGCTGAAGCGGTGCTGAAAGGGAAGTTTATAGCCCTCAACGCATAAATTAAAGAAAAGGCTGAAATTCAGTGATTAGATGTATTTCTCAGAAAGTTAGAAAAAGGACAAGAAACAATTAAGGATGGAAAAAATAAGCATAACAGTAAAGAGTATCAACAAAGCCAAAAGTTCTTTGAATGAAATACTAAAAATGGTGTAAGACTGAGATTAATCTAGGATCAAAATAGAAATATCATAAATAACTATTATCATATTTGAAAAAGGGAATCACTATAGAACCTTCAGACACTAAAAAGTATATTTTAAAAGTTTTATATGGAAAATTTGAAAAAGTGAAATAGGTAAATATCAGAAAAACACTAAGACTGGCACAGAAAGAAATAAAATCTGAATAGACCTGTAACTATAAAATGCATTGAACCTGTAGTTAAAATTCTTTCTCTACCTCTTAGTATTTCTGCCAGAAATGTTTAACCTGAATCACATGAGGAAGCAGTCAGACAAATCCAAATGAACAGTTTATGAAAGCAATCTATATCCTTCAAAAGCTTAGTTTCAAAAAGACAAAAGGTGGGAGAACTATTTTATAAGGAAAGTAAAAAATGTGACAAATATAAATATGTGATTTGGATCCTGTCTTGAAGAGAGGGAAAAAAAAAAAGAAAACCTATAATGGACATCTGAGAAATTGGGGGAAATTTCAATATTAATTGTGTATTAAACGTCTTGAGTCTTATAAATGTATTATGTAGGAGAATATCATTGTCCTTAGGAGATACATGCTGAGGATTTTAGGGTTGAAGTGTCATGATGTCTGCAACTTAGATTCAGATGGTTCAAGTCCATCCAGTAGCCAGGGGCAAGTGTGGCGAAATATTAACGATTGGTGAATCTCGGTGACTGGTATGTGAGTGTTCATTGTACTATTCTTGCAACTCTTATGCAGATTTGAAATATTGCTAAGTGACACTTGGGGAAAATGAACAAACACTGTACTATCACTGCAACTGTTCAACATTAGCAAGTACTACTAAGCAAGAAAAAACAAAAATGTATAAATATTGGAAAGAAAGAGAAAAAAATTCTCATTTTCTTTTTTTTGGCCGTGCTGTGTGGCATGCGGGATCTTAATTCCCTGACCAGGGATCTAACCCCTGCTCCCTGCAGTGGAAGCATGGAGTCCTAACCCCTGGACTGCCAGGGAATTCCCCCAAATTCTCATTTTTTTTCAAGCAGTTTGATTACCTACTTGAAAAAGCCAAGAGAATTAATGGAAAATGCCTTGACAGATTTCAGTTTAATCTTAAATAGTTGTGGGACCAGATAGTGATAATGGCTGCAGAGTATTGTGAATGTACCAAATGCCACTTAATTATACATTTTAATTTTATTTATTTATTTATTTATGGCTGTGTTGGGTCTTCGTTTCTGTGCGAGGGCTTTCTCTAGTTGCGGCAAGCGGGGGCCACTCCTCATTGCGGTGCGCGGGCCTCTCACTATCGCAGCCTCTCTTGTTGCGGAGCACAGGCTCCAGACGCGCAGGCTCAGTAGTTGTGGCTCACGGGCCTAGTCGCTCCGCGGCATGTGGGATCTTCCCAGATCAGGGCTCGAACTCGTGTCGCCTGCATTGGCAGGCAGGCTCTCAACCACTGCGCCACCAGGGAAGCCCCAATTATACATTTGAAAATGGTTAAAGTGGTGAATTTAACGTTGTGTGAATTTTACCCTCTCCTCCACTCCCCCATGCTAATAGCTCTGTCTAGAATGCACATGTGAGCACACAGGAAAGATTTGCATTTTAACAGTTAATAGGACAGCTTACTACCTTTAAATAATGCATTCTTTAATAGCAAAATAGAGGATCAACATACATTAAAGACTTCTTATTTTGCCACTGAATAAGTTGTAAAAGTAGAAGTTATTATGCTCTCAGGCACATGTTATATACTAGACAGTTACTCAGAATGTGTGATTTCAGGAAAACTATTCTGACTTTGGAAGTAGACATGTGAGATTGCAGTACAGAATCACAAAGCCAAAGGGGACTTTGAGAAATTGCAGTTCTTACTGTTTCCTTTATTTAGAGATGCATGTTACAGTCATCAATGAGTAGCTTTGAGGGTGGTTAATAAAACATGGCTATATGTCAGTGATACTGCATTTGAGGAAATGTTGTTACTTAGAAACAGTAAAAGGAAGGCTTCAAAAGTTAAAAATGCCTGTTGGGTACTAAAAAAAAAATCTCTTAAAACACAAACTTAAGAGGATTTCCCTGGTGAATTCTATTAAAACCTATTAGAACTGCTGAGAGCTTAGTAAAACATGGGACCCATGTCCTAAAACCAAAAGTTTCTTATAAACCATCAATAATCAGTTTGCAAACATAATGAAAAAAGTATATAATTCACAATAGCAACAAAATCTTCACGTAGGAATAAACTTACCAGGAGACGGGAAAGGTCTTAAAAATAATGACAGAACCTTGGGTGGTGGGGAGGGAATAGTCTAATTAAGTGAAAATGTCTACCATGCTCCTGAATCAGGAGATTTGATGTTGTAAAGATGTCACATCTCCAAATCATGGTATAAAGTCAGTGTATTTACATTTGAAATCCCAGTTGCTTTGTTTTAATGGAACTTGGCATGTTATCAAGTTCATTTAGAAAGAGAAAGATAAGCACAAATAGCCAACCCCCCCCCCCAATCCCTCAAAAAAACAAAAAACCCTCAACTTTTTGGCATACTAGATATTTAAAAATGCTTTAAAAGATGTTATAGAGAAAACAGTATAGTGTCAACCCAGGGCTAGACAAAGACATCAGTGAGACAAAATAGAGAGCAACAAACGACTTGTGTATCTGTCATATTAAGTCACCTGTGTTCTAACTAACTTTAATTAAAATTCTTAAAGTACTCTGTGTTTGCAAGGTTACAAATTTTACCTTGTTTTAATTTTAATTAACAAGAATATCCAATTGTCAATATAATTTCAGTTATTACTTTTAATGGGATATTCTCTAAAACTCATTGTTAGTCCATGTTCTGAAACATACCTACCTAGATGTAAATAATCACTTAAAAAACCGTTCATTTCATATATTCGAAGAGAAGGAGCTTAGAAGAAGCTTCGCTGAAGAAGTCATAGGTTCAGATCCTATCTCTCTTACAAAGTGTATATAACCTTGGGAAAAAGCATGAAACGGAGATAATAAACTATGTCTCTCTGGCATGTAATGATAAGTAAGTATGTAAATCATACGGAAAAACAAAACCAACCCATTTCTTCCCAACACTTCCTTTCTCTTAATGGCAATACTGGTCTTCCTTTTGCTTAAGCTCCTTTATCTTGAATGTCTCATGAGTCAGCAAGTTGTGTTGCTTCTTTCATGAAGGTAGCGGGTACTGCCCTCCAGTTAAGGTTCTTGGATCAATTGGATTGATTCTTGGTTCTTTATCTTATCTGTTCCTTTTCATCAATATTGTATACTGCTGTCAGACAGATCTTTGGGTTGCCTTCAGTGTTTTGCTTGAGAACTACAGTTAACCTCTTAACTTGCTCTTATTGGGTCGAGATTTTCTGTCCATTTAACCCATTTCCATACCACTTCCAAAATGAACACTTAGTCTTACAGATCCTTCTGTTAACTATCACATATCACATTCCCTCTCACTTTTGTATTTTTGTTCATCTTATTCCTTTGCCTAGTGCGTTTTTCTTGTTTTCCTTATATTTTTCTGTCTTTTAAGCTGCCTTAAAAGCTGCCTTTGGTCCAGGATGTCTCTGGACCAAATTGATCTTGCTTTCTCTAGCTTGTTTGTGTAGCACAAATGTTAGCCCTGTTCCGAAGTTACGATATAATTTTTGTGTTTTCTTATAATACTTTTATGGTTTTGTTATTTAAATATTTAAAATGTTGATCACTTGGAATTTATCCTGCTTTTTTACAGTCTGAAGAATGGATCCATTTTTTCCCCAGATTGTTGCACAGTTGTCCCTTTACCATTTATGCATTTACGATCTATTGTTTCCTCAACTGACTGAGGTGGCTCCTTTATCTTAAGTCTTGTGTATTAGCATCCAGTTTGGACTTCACATTTTTCCATTGGTCATTCTGTCATTGTGTACCTACTGTGCCCCACAGTTTTAATTAATCGGCTTTGTGGTAGGTTTCACATTGATAGGACTAGATCTTTACTTTCTCTTTGTAAAAGTTTTTCTGACTGTTCTTGTTAGTTTTGAAAATAATCATTTATTGAGATCACATTACATTTACAAATTAGAGATAGACTTCATTTTTTTACAGGTTATGAGTTTTCACTGCAATAATATCACCTATATTATGGATTTCTTGTGTTTTACTTAAAGTGTTAGTTGAAGTTAACTTTGAAAAACTGTTTAACTTCAGTAGCAGCTCAGGAAGCTGAATTGTAAATATTTATTCCTTTTTAGTTTAGCCCAATGGCCAAAGGCTCTCAAAGATACATGGTCTCTACTGGTGCTGATGGGACAGTTTGTTTTTGGCAGTGGGATTTAGAATCCCTGAAATTCAGGTAAGTGACTTTAATTGTGTAATAAGTTTTCTTTTTTAATGGTGTTACAGTTTAGTCTAGTGAAATGAAATCTGATTATAAAGAGAAATTGTGTATTGTGGTTGCCTTTTTACTTTTGAATTTAATTTTTGTTATATACAGCATATGTGCCATATTGACTGCTGTTTACACTGTACGATTTAGATAGTTGGATATGTAAAAGGAGCATAGCCATGCTGTCTTAGTGGGCACATTTTTTTGAAAATGAAAAGTGATAGTATATATGTGAACATTCTGAAAAATGTTAGAAATGTATAATTACATAGGCAGAAATTTAGGCAGGATCATTTAAGAATCAGACCTGGATTATAGCCCTGCACTGCCCAGTGTGTTACCCGCTAGCCACATGTCTCTATAGAGCACTTCGGATGTGGCTAGTGCAATTGAGGAATCGAATTATTAATTTAAATTTAACTGATACGATTCAGTTATTACAAAACTTTGAAGCATATTTCAAACAACTTGAGTATGTGAATTTAGTTTTTCAGCTATAAGTTTTATGAAATCTTGAGTACAGATCAAGTATTTTTGATGAAAACTCTTCAAATTGAGATGTATTACTAGTGTCTAGTATGCTCTGGAAGATTTAAAAGATTTAATATGAAAGAACCTAAAGTCCTTAATAAAATTTTATTAAAATTGATGTGATATTTTGGATATATTGGTTTAAATGAAGTAAAACTAATTTTATCTTTTTACTTATAATGTGGCTACTAAAAACCCTAGTTTTATCTTTATACTTATGATGTGGCTACTAAAAATTTAAAGTTACACATGTGGCTCGCATGCCCTTTCTGTTGGACCATGCTGTCACCTGGTGGTTCTACATCCTGCTCTGCAGCCTCGATAGTGGATTCTCTTACACTGTCTGAGCTTTCGTCACCTAAGTTACAGAACGGGGGTTAGTAGGCTTGCTCTTTCTGTATACTATGTTCTATATAAGTCTGGGGATTGGACAGTCCTCTAAAATCCATCCAACTATAACAGCATATGTGGAAATATTTGGTATACTGTGAGGTACTAGAAATAAGATTATAACATTTAAATATGCTAGATTAAAACCAATATTTTAAACCATGTTACTATGCTAAACTAACGTATTTTAAAACATCTTCTTTTCAAGTCCACGTCCCCTGAAGTTCACTGAAAAGCCTAGACCAGGCGTTCAAATGCTTTGTTCTTCTTTTAGTGTTGGTAAGATAACTTTAGTGTTTTTTTTCTTAGTTTTATTTTAGCATTTTGAATGACCACATTATGAGAGAGAGCTGGCAAAAAGGAGGCTTAAAGTGTCCATATGAGCAATTTCTGTGCCCTGTGCCCTGTGTGTATGATAAACCAAGAATGTGGTTCTTTAACTGAACTGCATGTTTTTGGTAGTTTAAATTTGTTTTCCACACATCTTGTGAAATTATTCTCCATTTTCTTTCCTTGTACAGTGGACTTGTGTGAAACCTTTCTTTTTGGGAGAGGTCAAAGATCTTTCCCCACAGAAGTCTGAAAATTTGAACAAGTGAACTTTATATTCCATAGCTAGGTTTAGGTGTGTAAAGCTGTTTGGAAAGCAGAGCCCCTTTTCATGCATTTTCAGAGCCGCAGCATCTTAAAGTCATTGTCACAACTAATACAACAGAGGGAGATAGTGAACATTTCCAGACTGAATTAACTTTTAAAAATTAAGCCTCATTTGATGTGTGCTTCCTGCCCCCCCCCGCCCAGCACCACCAAACAATTCTCCGACACTAGTTGGGTGTCCTAGAACTCAACTCAGTTCTGACACTACCTACCTAGGGATTAGTGTGAGATCCCACAGGTTAAGGGCTCAGTCCTACAAGATGCCCCACCTACCCCCAGCCTCAGGCCAGGTTGTCACCTGTGCTTCTGACTGATGGGCTATATAGAGCAGAGATTCCCACAACTTCCTCCTTGAGTTTGATTAATTTGCTAGAGCAGCTGACAAAACTCAAACATTTTACTCACTAGATTTTCGGTTTATTATAAAAGGATATAATTCAGGAGTAGCCAGATGGAAGAGATGCATAGGATAAAGTACGTGGGAAGGGGCACTCTGGGTGTGCCATTCTTCTCTGATCTCCACCTGTCCATCAACCTGGAATCTCTCTGAACCTTGCCCTTTTGGGTTTTTTATGGAGGCTTCATTACATAGGCACAGTTGGGTAAATCATTGGTCATCACTGTTGATTCAGCTGTCTCCCAACTCTCTTATCACATGGTTGGTTCCCCTAGCAGTTAGTTCCCATCCATAGGTGCTTTCCAAAAGTCACCTCATTAACATAAACTCTGGTGTGGTTGAAATGGGTTTGATGAAAATCAAGACACCAGTATCACTTCACTTAGGAAATTCTAAGGGTTTTAGGAGTTCTGCCAGAAAAAGGGATGAAGACCAAATATATATTTCTTCCTAAAAGTCACAGCATTACACTGCATTAATTTTAAAAGTTCTTTATATAATGAATTAGAAAACGGATTTATTGAGATAGTTTTGGCATAGAGAGCTTGCTTAATTTAATACAGAAATTTGGTTAAGATATTTGTTACAAACTGGATTTTTTAAACCTTAAAATTTTTATTTCAGGTGGTATGTTTTTAGCCACAGGTAGTACTGATCACGTAATCAGAATGTATTTTTTGGGTTTTGAAGCACCTGAAAAAATCGCAGAACTTGAAAGTCACACTGTAAGTATTTATGTTTTAAAATTCTGTAGATTGTTAATATTCCTGTTGGTACATAACCTCATATTGCTAAGGGAAATTGTTACTGATTTTAATTTTAACTTAAATTTAGGGGGAATTGGATTTAAAGGTGAAGCATGATATTGACAAACTCAGCACCTTACTGTGCCAAATACTTTGCAGTGGTTATTTCAGCTTTAAGTCCAAACTCTTGATTATGATAATTAATCTGGGTGGATTAGGTTTGAATTGGGTCTATTGATCTAAACCAAGCTCATGAAATTAGAATGCTGTTTTATCAATGTGTACTAAGATAGAGAACTCTCGGTATTCTGGAGCGCTGGTTAGCGATCAGGTCATCTTTTCTCCTATAGGAAGTTCTGTGAAGTTATTTGATAAAAAAATCACTTTAAAAGAAATTATTATTGTTATTTTTTGCACATAATCATCGAAGTGAATATGCCTTGTTTTCAGCTACTTAAACCTTTTATTTTGATTACTTTCTATACATATCAATTTTTATACAGATGTAATTAATTGCAAATACCACTTTAATTTTAGAAGTAGGCTTCTTTTTACCGCATGTGTCTATCTTTGAGACAAGAGCTGTATCTTAGTCTTATTAGGTTCGTAGTTAGATTCTTTGCACTTAAATGTACAATATATGTTTGAATGGCAGGGTTAAGCAGCGTAAGTGCATATCTCTAGCTTTAAACCAAATATGCTTCTGGCTCTAAAACTGAGTGGGTTTTCTTTGTATACAGACTATGTAGATGATTACTTTTGTGTTTGGTTTTTTCCCCTCTTTAGGATAAAGTTGATAGTATCCAATTTTGTAACAATGGTGATCGGTAAGTAAGTGTCTGTGTGTTTGTTTTTTTTTTTTTAATTTAATTTTTTTTATACAGCAGGTTATTAGCCATCCATTTTATACACATCAGTGTATACATGTCAATCCCAATCTCCCAATTCATCCCACCCCACCCCCCCCGCCATGTTTGTATTTGTGAGTGTGTTTTTAGGTAAATATACTATGCTTCCTATTAGTATAACTAATATATCACTTTGTAGGTATATATCATATTGCAGGTACTGGTTAGTAAATGTAATAATTGAAGGAAAAGTGTCTGGGGCAGGGAGGAAACAATTAAACGTAAGTTTTTAGAATTGTAGTTTCTGCAGCCTCCTATGACCAAAAGTAGTTTTTCTTTATCTCACTGCTGGCTAAATGTTTGATTTATAGGAAAATTAGGTGTAAGGATAAAGAAATTTGTTATATTTGAGTAGTTAAAAGAAAATCTTTTCTAATCAATTACTGTGAATGCAACAGAATTATCACTTAAATTAAATCTTTTGTGGTCCCCCGTGTCTTTTCAGGTACCATTCCTAAACTGTGATTTTTTAACACTTAACTTTATTAAATGATTGATTTATTTTTACACATGGCTAGCATGAATTAATTTGAGTTTAGAGTTAAAATGCTTATAATGGTGCTTTTGGTTTTACTGTTTCTTCCATACATTTTTAATTGTCCTTCTCCCCCCACACCCCCCCCTCCAAATGCTTACTGTACATTGTCTTTTCAAAACTCAATCTATTCGAGAAGCTAGTGATTGAGTTTGAAATGTGCTTTACTTAATAGGGCCAGGCAAATCATAGCAAACCAGATTTTCTCTGTTTAGATACACGCTAAATTCCCTGTCTTTTGGAATTAACACCTATAGGTTTATCTGCAGTCAAGATAGCTACATTAAAAATTTTTTCACTTGAAATTTTAACCGTAGCCCTTGGTAGCACGTATGTGAGAAGAAGATCTTCTTTTCTTTTAAGGTTTTTAAGTGGTAGCAGAGATGGAACAGCACGGATTTGGAGATTTGAGCAGTTAGAATGGAGAAGCATCTTACTGGATATGGCTACAAGAATCTCAGGGTAAGTTGAGGCGGTTTGTTTCTAAGTAGGTGCGTCCTAAGTACTTGGTCTCTCTCTCTCTCTCTCTCTCTCTCTCTCTCTCTCTCTCTGGTTGGTTGATTGCTTTGTTCAGGGGACTGGAGCCACCTCCTATTAGAAGAGCTGCTATCTCAGTGAATGGCTCCCTCCTGCACATCTGACAGATAAATACTTAAACCTCGTATATTCTTTTTTTTTAGAATTAATTAATTAATTATTGGCTGTGTTGGATCTTCGTTGCTGCGCGTGGGCTTTCTCTAGTTGCGGCGAGCGGGGGCTACTCCGTTGCGGTGCGCAGGCCTCTCATTGCGGTGGCTTCTCTTGTTGCAGAGCACAGGCTCTAGGCGCTCGGGCTCAGTAGTTGTGGCTCGCAGGCTCTAGAGCGCAGGCTCAGTAGTTGTGGTGCATGGGCTTAGTTGCTCTGCGGCATGTGGGATCTTCCTGGACCAGGGCTCAAACCCGTGTCCCCTGCGTTGGCAGGCGGATTCTTAACCACTGTGCCACCAGGGAAGTCCCCGCCTACTATTTCAAAAAATATATAAAAATAACTCAAGTATATCAAATGTGGAAATTTTCAGAAAATTCTCCTTTTTGAAGCTAGGAGTTTTGGAATTTTTAAGAAGTCACTTACAGCTACTTCTGGTGAAAAAAGCAAACAAACACACTTTAAGTTTAAAAAAATTGGGCTCCAGTGGGAGTGAAAATTTTTCTTTTTGTATGCTGAAATTTTGGTTTGTAAAATGGCATTGAAGGCAAGTTTGTCTAACTGTTCCCCTCCCTCAACCTCCAAAGTCTCAAAAATGTATCTTGAGCATCTTTGAGATAAGTTTAGTACTTTCCAAGATAAATATTACAAATTTCAAATACATTGCTTTTTTGGTTTGTATATTTTGGGAGGAAGTACAGGTGGTAGAAAGAATATGTGTTTTGGAGTCAGACCTTTGCTCAAATACCGTTTATACTGTTTATAGCTATATAATTTTGAGAACATCATTTAATATTTACTAATCTGTTTCATCATCTGGGAAGTGAGACTACCTGCCTTTAAGTATTGTTGGCAATTTTAAATCGTATGAAAATTTCTAGCACTGCTTGGTCTAGAGTAGGCACATCAATGTTCTTAGCAGTTTTTCTGAGAAATGTTACACATTTTAGACATCTTCACGTCTGCTTTATTTTTAGTAATAGTAGGAGAAATCAACCCATTCTCTGCTGTGGCTCAAACAATTGTATTGGATTTCAAAATAAATTTGATATTAATATTTTTGTGAAATAATCTGTGATAGAGAATGGAAAGAATACATACTAGAAATCTGATAATCCTTGTTCACAAACAAATCTTTACAATTATTTAAGGATGTTACATCTGGATATTTAGAAGCATCTTAATGTGAAAGTGAAAAATAATGAAAGAATGGCAGTGAAGAACATCTGAAATGGTATTCGCCCATGAACAATTATTTTATTAGGCAAAATAGGAATACCATTGTAAAAACTTGAATAAAAATCTTTAAATGAGACTGAGAACTATTTATTTTTCTTGTTGTTGCCCTCTCTTCATGGAGAGAACTTTTCTTGTATTTTCCCTCATGGTGGAAATATTCTTTTCTCATTTAAAGTTTTACTTATTTCATATCTTGAAAGGCAGTGTTTTCTGTGTGTAAAAATTGATGGATATATTTGTTTTAGTGTTCTAATCTTGGCTAATCAACTTGATGAAATGCAACACGTCTGTTAGTAAATTCAAATGAAGCGTGGAGGGTCTTAGCCTGTATTCCATTTTGTCATTTATTTATTTACTTATTTGGCTGCGTTGGGTCTTAGTTGTGGCATGTGGGATCTTTGTTGCGGCATGCAGGCTTCTCTCTAGTTGTGGCGCACGGGCTCCGTAGTTGTGGCACGTGGCCCAGTTGCCCCGTGGCATATGGGATCCTGGTTCCCCGACCAGGGCTCAAACCCGTGTCCCCTGCGTTGGAAGGTGGATTCTTAACCACTGCACCACCAGGGAAGTCCCCTTTTGTGTTTTATGTTACACTTCCTCTGATCAGTCTAGTTAGAATTATTCTCTCATTTGTGTTCCATGGTGCTTACATAGATGGGTGTTACATAGCACTCATTCCATATTCTTGTAGCCGTTTTCTTTAAAATACGTGTTTATTATATGCTTAATCATTTCTTAGAATGTGCTCTATGATTTCAGAAGCAGCTAGGTCCCCCCAGTCCCCCCAACCCCATACTACTGACTGCTGTGTTTTATACAGAAGCTTTGCATATTGCTTTCATAAAGGCAGCAAAACACTGCAGACGTGTATCCAAGACCGTTCCTGGCAAGGACTTGTAGGAACAGTTTATAGGGAAGTAGAAAGAGTTGAATGCAGCTCATTTACAGTTCAGCAAATTGAGAGTCTGTGTCAGGCACTTTACTAGACATTGGGGTCATGAAGATGAATTACTTTCTTTCTGTCTTCCTGAAGTTTTTTGTCATCTATAGAGAGTGAAGCAGTTGAAAGTATTACTTATAGGGCTTGGGGTCAGGAGAAGGGAATAATTAGAAAAGAGGTAGAGAGAAAAAGCTTTGCTTTTATGAGCAGCAGTGGTATTCTGAAATCTGCCTGTATTCAGTCTCCGAACTGTTTGTAAATCATCCCTTACCCCTCGGGATTTTGCCCTTATCTGTTTATAGATAACCTGTTGCGGGTCAGATGTGATGAACTCTCTATCGAGTTGGTAAGGTATGGACATGAGCTGGATTACTTTAGTTATTTTTGTATCGATGAGGGATTGTGTACATAGTACAGCCTCCTACACATATAGCATTGCACATTTCATATTTTTTTTCTTAGAGATTTATCTTTAGAAGAGGAAAGGTTTATGAAACCCAAAGTAACAATGATAGCTTGGAATCAGAATGATAGCATTGTTGTCACAGCTGTGAATGATCATGTCCTCAAAGTGTGGAATTCTTACACTGGACAACTGCTTCATAACTTATTGGTAGGTAGTTTTTATAAAATATAACAAATCAAAAATTTTTGAACTATAATTTTATTTTTAATAAACATGTTTCATTTATATTATCAAATGAATAGAAATTTGTATATATACTAATGTATAAATTACTGTCATTAATACATATTTAAAAACTCTTATACACTGTGACAATATGGGCTTTTAATTTTAAACTTATAACTTGCAAACCCTCCTTAACTGTATGACTTTGTTGAATAAAGGGACATGCTGATGAAGTATTTGTTTTGGAGACACATCCCTTTGATTCCAGAATTATGTTATCTGCAGGACATGATGGCAGCATATTCATATGGGATATTACAAAAGGCACCAAGATGAAACATTATTTTAATATGGTAAGTGGAGTGAGAGGTATCTTCACGCATGTTTGCATTTGTTTCAAGTATTTGGATAATGAAGTGTAGCCAGAAACCGATCTGCATATTTTGGCAGTTTATATTTCTAGGAATCAGGGTACTACTTAGTCTGATAAATATCTGATAGCCATATATACATACATACATACAAATGTGAAATTAATCTGTATAACTAATTCACATGAGGGAAAGATTTTCAAAATTTATTTATTTAGCTTTGTGTGTGTGAATTTGTCCCCGTCCTGTTTATATTGGCAAAATTATGGTAATTCACACAACTTTTTCAGTATTTTAAATTTATTAAAACATTTGATAATAAGGACTTCCTGGCCATCCAGTGGTTAAGACTCAGCACTTCCAAGGCAGGGGAACTAAGATCCCACATGGCACGTGGTGCGGCCAAAAAAAAAAATTTGATAATTAAAAATAATACTCAGTAGAGTCATCTAGGGAATCAAACATCATTGTTTGTTTTTCAGCGTTTCTTCTTTTTGCACATGAATATTTGAAAACCAGATTACGATCTTATTGCATGTTTTTAGAATTTCTTATACATGACTACAATACAGTTACCAAAATAGGCAAATTTAACATTGATAAAGTAGCATTATCTAATCCAGGTTTACATTCAGATTTTGTCAGTTGTCCTAATAATGCCTTTATAGTTTTGTTTTACCCCTTGGACCAGGATCTAATTCAGGCTCATGCATTGTATTAAGTAGTTATGTATCTCTAGTTTTGTAAAATCAATAATTCTTCCTTTTTTTTTTTTTCCCCCTGTATCTTGCCCTTTTACAGGCAAGTAATGTTACAGGATATCTCTGTTTTGTCTGATATTTCTTCATGATTCAATACTGTTTCACATTTTGTTTTGTTTTTTTATAAGATGTACAGTTTGCAAATATTTTTTTTTTTTTTTTTTTTTTAATTTATTTATTTATTTATTTATTTATGGCTGTGTTGGGTCTTCGTTTCTGTGCGAGGGCTTTCTCCAGTTGCGGCAATTGGGGGCCACTCTTCATCGCAGTGCGCGGGCCTCTCACTATCGCGGCCTCTCTTGTTGCGGAGCACAGGCTCCAGACACGCAGGCTCAGTAATTGTGGCTCACGGGCCTAGTTGCTCCGCGGCATGTGGGATCTTCCCAGACCAGGGCTCAAACCCCTGTCCCCTGCATTGGCAGGCAGATTCTCAACCGCTGCGCCACCAGGGAAGCCCCAGTTTGCAAATATTTTATTCTGTGAGTTGTTTTTCACTTTTTTTAAGATTTTAATTAATTAATTAATTTATTTTTGGCTGTGTTGGGTCTTCGTTTCTGTGCGAGGGCTTTCTCCAGTTGCAGCGAGCGGGGGCCACTCTTCATCGCGGTGCGCGGGCCTCTCACTGTCGCGGCCTCTCTTGTTGCGGAGCACAGGCTCCAGACGCGCAGGCTCAGTAATTGTGGCTCACGGGCCCAGTTGCTCCGCGGCATATGGGATCCTCCCAAACCAGGGCGCGAACCCACGTCCCCTGCATTGGCAGGCAGACTCTCAACCACTGCGCCACCAGGGAAGCCCCACATTTTTTTGATGTAATAAAACATAAATGATAGTGTGCCCTCCATTATATTAGAAGGCACATGATATTTATATGTTCCATTGTTATATGGTGATAATTATTAATATTTGGTTAAGGTGGCATCTGCCAAGTTTCCCCACTGATTTTTAAAATAGTTGTTTTTTTCTTTGTAAATCTTAAACTAATTTTTTCAGAGACTATGTAAATGTCTGGTTCCTCATTAAACTTTCACAAATATCAGTATCCATCGAAGGCTTTCTAATGGCATCGTTCTTTACATGTTTATTAGTTGGCATTCTTGCACATAGTTTTGTAATCCTTTCTCATTTTATATAAAGAATGTTTTTCAAACCCTTAAATATTTTTTAAGAATTTGCAAATATATTTTTGACGGTAAATTCAGCCTATCTTAGAAGTATGTTACCTATATAGTTAATTTACTGTTGTTGAGTATTTAAGTGGTTTCTAAAATATGCACAGCAACAATACTTTGAATGTTTTTATACATGGCTGTTTAGGTAGATCCCTGATTATTTTCTTGGGATAAATTCTGAGGGAAATGTGTAAAAGGGCTTGTACATTGTTAAGACTTTTGATTTATATATATATATATATATATATATATCTCATATATATATGATAGGTTTTATACAAGTACTCTTCAGTTTATATTGAGATCCAATGCAAACTATAATTAATTTTTGAGGCAATATGGTAGCATCCTATAGGTGAATGATTCTTAGATATTTGATTGAAGACCATCTTAGTTCATGTGTTCCATGTTTTTGTTGGGTTTTTTTTTACCTTAAAATTTTAATTTCAATGTGCTTAAACTGGACAGTTTCTTCAACAAACAGTTTAAAATACAGTTTTTTATTTATTAACATTAAGTGCACTAAAACAACTCAAATAGCATGACCCAAGTACATCATTAGGCATCTCTGAAACTTGCATCTCTGTTCAAATTACTGGAAAAAGAACTAAGCCTTCTTCAATTTTTCTATGGCCTTAAAATTCATAGGTACATCCATCTTTTAATTAGCCTTTAAAACTCAATAGGAACATTACATACTAAATTTAATCTATTAAAACAGAAAACTACATTAATTCAGACTTTAAACAGAATATAAGCTAAAATAACCTCTAAGCCAAAGAGTAATCTGAAAAAAGTCTCAAATGGGCAACGATGATCTTATTTCCAGTCAGACACCAAAAATTGGCCTTGTATACTGAATTCTTCTTACCTTTACTGCTCATCTGAGAGTCTCCTAATTCTTTAATGCTAGACAAATTACTTAGGGTTGTAAACTACTAACAAAAACAGTATTTCATTAAGTAAATAGTTAACATAATGTGACACTGAAGTGTTCTCCAGGCACAGTTGCAGGTCGTATTTTGTCAGGAATCATTGTGTAGGACTCTTCAGACTGCAGGTAAAAACTGGAGTCTCTCTTGCTCTGCCTAGGTAGGTTTGCCCACTTGGGAAAACTTCCTTCTCAGCAGGTACCCTTAGCAAAGCTTTTGGTGCAGTAAGTTCCATGTGTATGATAAGAGAGTAGCTGCCACCATCTTTGCTTTACCAGCCAAGGGCTCTCCCCTCCCCACCCTCCTCTGCTTTACTTGGACTGAAGGTCTCAGGCCAGAGGTGTGAAGTGGTGCCAGGGTGCAGGTTGGGCTGTGGTGGAGGTGTCTCTTCAGAGGACCCTGGGGGTGAATCTGTGTAATCGGAGGGAAAATATTTACACATTTTTTTCCTTTTTATGTTATGAGAGAATGCAAATTTGTATACATGGATCATCTTATTCCGCAAGTCCCTAAATATCCCAATACCTTAATTTTTCCCCCCATTTTGTTAATTGGCACTCATTCACGTGTGGTATAGCAGTAGTGAATTGTTGCTTTTCGAGCGGGTATTTAGGTATGTATGTGAGTTTGTTTTGGCAGTTAGTTGGGTGGATGAATCCTTTTTCCAACGCTGATTTAACTTGTCCTAAAGTTTAATTATTGGAAAGTTATAGGCTGAGACAACAAATAAGCATAGCTCTACACTATTGAGTTAATGAAACAACTCATTTAACTATAAATTGATAATACTAAACTACTATGATTTACAGTTAAAAAAAACAAGAATAAAACAGTTTAAAAGTTATCTATTTAAGGCAACATTCATGATGCACTTAGAGTATCCTTCCTGAAATTTGTGGCAGTTTGAAATAAGGTAGTTGCAGGTGCAGGCATTTACATATGCACCCTTGAGACTTTGCAGCATTACAAATTTGCATTTCCACTTAGTCATCTAAGTGGAAAGCTTAAACTCCATAAAAGTATTGATTTTAGTTCATGAATTCCAAACTTCATTAATCTTTAATCATTTCCTTTGTAGGTTATTAATCAAAAGATTTTTGTTATATATTGAAAGAAAAGTTTGTGAAATTGTCATTCACATGTAAGAAGTAAAGAAAGCCTTCATTTTGGATTGGTTTATGATCCTTCATTTGATCAATTTGAGAACTAATTCTTAGATCTTTCGAGATATTTTTCTAGGCTAGTGGTATCTAAAATGAATTTTATTTTCTGAAAATATTAACACGTGCTTAACGAAAAATTTGTTTAAAAATTTTTTTTTTCAGAAGTTGATATAGCAGAAGCTCTTACATAGAAATGGTCATACATTTTTCCCTCCGTGTTTCCTAGATTGAAGGACAAGGACATGGAGCTGTATTTGACTGTAAGTTTTCACAGGATGGACAGCATTTTGCCTGTACAGATTCTCACGGTCACCTTCTGATATTTGGTTTTGGATGCAGCAAGCCATATGAAAAGGTCATTTCATATACTTTCTTATAGCATGTAAAATAGTTATAAAGGATGTTTTGAAAATAGGTTAGATGTATTGATTTGATTTTTTTGTCTTTTCAAATAAAGTTAACTGGTTAATAATTTATTTTCTTTAACATGTATAAACCTCAAAATATCAATTTGTAAACTTCCCTTTTCTAGATTCCCGATCAGATGTTCTTCCATACTGACTATCGGCCACTGATTAGGGATTCTAATAATTATGTCTTAGATGAGCAAACTCAGCAGGCTCCTCATCTTATGCCTCCACCATTCTTGGTAGATGTAGATGGAAATCCTCATCCAACTAAGTATCAGAGATTAGTACCAGGCCGAGAAAATTCTGCAGATGAACATTTGGTTCCACAGCTAGGTTATGTGGCAACAAGTAAGTTCTAAGTCTTTTTTTTTTGTTTTGTTTAATTTTTAATCTGAAAAATGTAAGTAATAATACAAAGAACTCCTGTACTTTCAGATTCACCAGTCCTTAATATTTTGTTTTATTATTCTATCTCTAGATACATATTATTGTTTTGAACCATTTGACACTTAAGTTCTGGCCCTCATGTCCATTTACCCCTAAATACTTCAGTATGTATTTTCTAAGAACAAAGATATTTTCTTATGTAATCATAAACAGTTATCAAAATTAGGATATTTAACAATTATATAATACTGTTATCAAATCTATAGTCTGTAATCAAATATTATTGTTCTAATAATGCCTGTTATAGCTTTTTTTCTCCCTTGATGTAGATTTTAATTTGGGATTGCCCATTAAATTCAGTTGTCATTGATTAAGTTCAGGTTATGCATTTTGGAAAGAAGACAACATAAATGGTGTTGTAGCCTTCCTGGAGTATCATGTCAGGATGCTTATGATTGTGTTTTGTGCACTTATTGGTGATGCTGACTTTGAACACTTGGTATTCGCCAAGGTTTGCCACTATGAATTGTTTTCTCTTTGTAATTATTAAGTAGCTCGTGGTTTAAATAACCTGTTCTATTTCAAACTTTTAGGATCCATTGATAATTTTTGCCTGAATCAGTTGTTACTCTGAAGGTTGCAAAACGGTTTTCTAACTCTGTTATCATTGCACCTGCATTTTATCATTAGCTGGCCATCTACTACTCTCCCATTTATTTATTTATTTCGTTTATTAAGTTTTATTTTTTGAAATTCACGTTCTTTTATTTATTTATTTATTTATTTATGACTGTGTTGAGTCTTCGTTTCTGTGCGAGGGCTTTCTCTAGTTGCGGCAAGTGGGGACCACTCTTCATCGCGGTGCGCGGGCCTCTCACCATCGCGGCCTCTCTTGTTGCGGAGCACAGGCTCCAGACGCTCAGGCTCAGTAATTGTGGCTCACGGGCTTAGTTGCTCCGCGGCATGTGGGATCTTCCCAGACCAGGGCTCGAACCCGTGTCCCCTGCATTGGCAGGCAGATTCTCAACCACTGCGCCACCAGGGAAGCCCCATCGTTTATTAAGTTTTAGTATGGACTTCCGGGTTGTTATATAGTGGGTTACAATCCAGTACTATCATTGTTTAGTTGCTCATATTATCCTTGGATTTGGCTGGAAGAGCCCATTCAAGCTGAGTTTTGTGTATTTTCCCAAGTCCCCATCATTCCTTGAGCACTTCCTTACTTTCTGGCAAAAGATGTTCCAGTCCTGTCTTGTACTTTGCCTGTCCTAGCCAAGTACAGAGTTTTTTGTTTTGTCTGTTTTTGTATTTGTTCATGGCAGTGTAGTGTTTTTCCCTAATATTATTAAATGAAGAAAAAGGATGCTTCTATTTAGTTCGGATGAGGATTAATTTACTGAAACTAAATCACCTTAAAGTTAAAGATTAATGTAAATCACTATATGTTTACTCTTTCAAATTCTTTTTATTAGTTCGATTGAAGTGTACTTTGTATACAACAAAATTCACCACTTTTAAGTGTACAGTTCAAATGAGTTGAGAAATGTTAAACAGTCATGTAAACCACCACCACAATCAAGATACAGAATATTTCCAGTGCCCCCAAAAGTTCTCTTGGGCCTGTTTGGAATTAGTCCTCTCCCTTCTCCTGACCCCTTGTAATGACTGTTTTATTTTGTCACTTTGAGTTTTCCTTTTTAAGGAATTTTGTATAAATGAAATCATACAATATGTAGTCTTTTGTGTCTGGCTTCTTTAACTTAACATGGTGCTTTTGAGATTCATTCCTGTTGCAGGTATCAGTCTTTTTTTCCTGTTTATTGATAGTGCACCATTGTACAGATATATCATCATTTATCTGTTCACTAGTAGCTGAAAAACATTTGTCTTTTTTCCATTTTGTGGCTGTTTTAAGGAGTGCTGAAATATCCAACTATCCTGTGGATTTGTCTTATTTTTTCCTTCAGTTCTCTCAATTTTTGCTTTATGTATTTTAAAATTCTGTTATTATGTACATACACGTTTCAGATTGTGCTCTTGGTGAATTAATTCTTTTTTTTACAATTTTATTTATTTTTGGCTGCGTTGGGTCCTCGTTGCTACGTGCGGGCTTCCTCTAGTTGTGGCAAGCGGGGGCTACTCTTCCTTGTGGTGCGCGGGCTTCTCATCGCAGTGGCTTCTCTTGTTGCGGAGCACGGGCTCTAGGTGTGCAGGCTTCAGTAGTTGTGGCACGTGGGCTTCAGTAGTTGTGGCTCCTGGGCTCTAGAGCACAGGCTCAGTAGTTGTGGCCCATGGGCTTAGCTGCTCTGCGGTATGTGGGATCTTCGCGGACCAGGGCTCGAACCCGTGTCCCCTGCATTGGCAGGCGGATTCCCAACCACTGTGCCCCCAGGGAAGCCCTGAATTAATTCTTTCATCATTATGAAATGTTCCTTTTTATCCTCAGGAGTATTTCTTGTTTTGAAGACCATTAACTTTGTTTCATATTAAAGTAAATAATCCAACTTTTTAAAATTAGTGTTATCATGGTGTATCTTTTCAATTCTTCTAACCAATATGTCTTTATATTAAAACAGATTTCTTGCAGGCAGCAATCCAATCTGACAACCTGTCTTTTAATTGGACTATGTAGACCATTTACATTTAATATAATTATTAGTATAGTCAGGCTTAAAGCTCTACATAATGCTACTTGTTTTGTCTTTATCCTTTCTGTTCTTTGTGCCTTTTCTCCTTTTTTTCCAAACTTTTTTGAAGTTGCTTATTTTTTAGTGTTTTATCATTATTGCCACTAATGTTTTATTAGCAATACCTGTTAGTCTTACTTATTTTTAATGGTTGTTCTAGGGCCTAAATTGTCAGTGTGTAGTTTGCAGACCCATGGTTTTATCCATGACCTTTTATGGGGTCTTCGAGGTTATGACTATCTTCATAATAATATGCAACTATTATTTACCTTTGATATTTGCACTGATGAAACAGAAGCAGTGGTGGGTGAAACATTTGGTACCTTAGCACAAATCAAGGCCGTGGCACCAAACTACTAGCGGTCATTGTATTCTCCGCTGCTTTGAACACACATTTTTAAATATTCTGAGTGTTAAAATTGGAAATATGCTTAAAACAGCTCTTGTTTGTGTCTGAAGTCTCTATTCTGGCTAGTGGGAACATGTACTATTGCCAGCCCTGTGAGAGTTCTGGCAATTTTTTGGCATTAAAAAATGGCTTGGCTTTTTCATGTTTTATTCCCCAGCATGGTGGAGTTTTAACCAATGTGTGCACATATTATTTAGCCAAAGAATCGATTCCTCATTGTGTACCTCTGAGCCTTCTGTGCTATCCAGTCCTCTCTGATATTCAGCCCTGCATATTTTAGTCTTTCCCCTGCTCTCAAACTCTGACCTCTGTCCCTCAACTCATTGTGACCTCTGGGTGGTACTTGGGTTCCCTGTCCTTGTTCTGTAGTCTGGAACTTGCTTCCAGGCTGTTACCTGGAGCAATCAAAAGACTGGGCTCCATTGTCTTCTCTCAGGGATCACAGTCCTGTGCTGTCATCCAACGTCTGAAAGCCCTTCTTTCATATATATTTCTTCCAGTGTTGTAGTAGTTCAGTGGAAGGGCACTGTAGTACTTAAGCCTTTATGTGTAGAACCCTTCTGTAGTATTTGAATGGTGACTGCATTATGCCAAGTAGAAACAAGTATCATTCTTGATATTTCCCAAGTTACATTTAAATTCAGTGCTGTGAAAGAAAAGTTACATAGGGTTTTTTGGGGAGGGGAGAGGATTAGAAGTCTCCTTTTCTGCTGTTTTCCCTTTGGTTCCATGTTGTGATCTTAGGGATGTTATGTTATTCCTAGTTCTAATTAAAGTCTTTTTATCCTTTTACGGAATTTTTTTTTTAATATAAATTTATTTATTTTATTTATTTATGTTTGGCTGTGTTGGGTCTTCGCTGCTGCGTGCGGGCTTTCTCTAGTTGTGGCAAGCGGGGGCTACTCTTTGTTGTGGTGCGAGGGCTTCTCATTGCGATGGCTTCTCTTGTTGCAGAGCATGGGCTCTAGGCGCAAGGGCTTCAGTAGTTGTGGCACGTGGGCTCAGGAGTTGTGGCTTGTGGGCTCTAGAGTGCAGGCTCAGTAGTTGTGGTGCACGGGCTTAGTTGCTCCACGGCATGTGGGATCTTCTCGGACCAGGGCTCGACCCCGTGTCCCCTGCATTGGCAGGCGGATTCTAAACCACTGTGCCACCAGGGAAGTCCCTTGTTATCCTTTTAGATTAGGGCTCCACTTCTTGCTGTCTTAGGTCATTTTTTGACAGTGATCAAAAAATTTCCGTGGTTTTTGTTTAGCTCTTCTAAATTCTTCATTGATTTCCACAGTAAAATGGAGATGTTATCAATAAGATTTAAGGGATCTAAAAGTAGATTAGTAGAATAGAAGGATAGAAGTATTTTTCCCCCGGAATAGTATATGACATTTTTCAGTTTCTGACATGTTACTATGGATGCAAGTATGCAAGTATATCTTTGCATTCTTTTTGCCTAATACCCTATTAATTGCGATTTGTTAAGGTTCTGCTTATAAGCTGGTGGGGGGGGTGGTCCATGTTATATATTATGTTCAAAGAAGATGCATTTTATGGTGGGAGGATATGTAATGAGTTGTTTGCATGAAAATGTCAATGTTTAGGTAAATTTCAAGACCCCACAACCATCTAACACTTTTTATCCATTAACGCTAACTGAACCTATTAAATATCTCTGAAAATGTATTATTTGAAAAATAAAGAAGCAAAGACATCTAAAAATATCTGATTTTGTACATGAAGGATTATGGCTATGCTTAAAGCCTATTTGAAAGAGTGACTTAAGCTTGGTGGGAGAGGCATGTGGAAGCTGCCTCCCTCAACTGTACGTGTTTGGGGTGGGAGAGAGCTGGGGTTGGGAGTGGTCATTTGTTGAAGGCCTAAAAGGTGTTACTTACTCTTATTTATTTCTTAAGACAAAGAAATGCCACTGCTTTTCTCTACATCAGAAATCACACATTGTTGGTTGTTATAGTCAGAGAGACCTTGGGAAATAAGATTTTAATGAAATACTTGTATAAATGAGGGGCGTTAATGTGAAACAGAAAAACAAGACTTTCACTTTCACTCAAGTGTGTTTCCAGGTGCTCACTTCTAGGGATTTCAGAACCTCTGTTGAGGTTTTTGTGGTATTAGTACCCTAAAGTTTGTTTTGAATTTTTTCTGTGACTTAATTAGTTATGAATATAAAGGGTATCTTTAATTAATTATTTTTGAAAAGCAAGAATTCTGACAATTGCTAATGTAATTTTAATTGTAGCCTATTGAAAGTTTTTTCCTATTCATATGTATTATGATTTCATATTCATTCATTGAATTTGCAGGTGATGGAGAGGTAATTGAACAAATTATAAGCCTACAAACCAATGACAATGGTGAACAAAGCCCAGAGTCCAGTGTTCTTGATGGAATGATAAGACAGTTGCAGCAGCAGCAAGATCAGAGAATGGGAGCAGGTCAGGATGCTGCTCCAAGTGGACTTTCAAATGGGGAAGAAACGCCCCGAAGAGGTAATAAATATATGAGAGATATTTTACCTTAATGTGGCTGGATTGAAATTGAAGAATAAATGAAGTCATTGTCCCCTACATGCAGTGTAAAAAACCTTAAGCAATGTACACTTACAACTTGAGTAGTAGTCTGGAGGTAGCTTTATTAGGTGTAAGGTTGATGGACTAACAAATGGACATTTGAATTTCAAGTACTATGAAAGGCTATTGAAATCTTTTTGCTCTAAAATAAGAGTATTTACAAAATTACATTAAATAAATAAGAATAAAGAACAAAGTGTTTTCTAAAGGAAACACTAGGTTTCCTTTTCTTTATAATCCTTAAAAAACTGAATTGAGTAGAGCCCTGTTTCTTCCTGAATCAGGAAGCTTGAAGTGAGTTTTCAGGGCAAAGTACTTGATATTGGAATGTAGTAATAATTATATTAGTGGAAATAATCTAGAAGAGATGGGTGATTGTTATGCAACTGAAAACTCACTCTGGAAAAGCTAAAACCTTGTGGAAGATAAGAGAAGATTTGAGAGGCTGTAAAATGCTATAAAATTTCCTGTCTTTTTATCGCTCAGTGCTGTGTTCTGAACAGTTTCTTCAGCTCTTTCTGCCCTTTCACTCTTGATCTTCCTTTCATCTAATCTGCCTCGTAACTAGGCTTTAGATTTTTTTTATTATTATTTTTTATTTTGGCTGCATGGCTTGTGGGATCTTTTTTGTTTGTTTTTAATTTCTTTTTGGCTGCGTTGGGTCTTCATTGCTATGCACAGGCTTTCTCTAGTTGCGGTGAGTGGGGGCTACTCTTCGCTGTGGTGCGCAGGCTTCTCATTGTGGTGACTTCTCTTGTGGAGCATGGGCTCTAGGCGCGTGGGCTTCAGTAGTTGTGGCACGCAGGCTCAGTAGTTGTGGCTCATGGGCTCGAAAGCGCAGGCTCAGTAGTAGGCGCACGGGCTTAGTTGCTCTGTGGCATGTGGGATCTTCCCGGACCAGGGATCGAACCCATGTCCCCTGCATTAGCAGGTGGATTCTTAACCACTGTGCCACCAGGAAATCCCGGCTTGTGTAGTTCCCCAACCGGGGATCGAACCCAGGCCCTCAGCAATGAAAGTAGGGAGTCGTAATCACTGGACCGCCAGGGAACTTGCAGTGCTTTAGATTTTTATTTGCAGCGACTGTTAGGTCTACAAGTTTTATTTTTTTCTCTTTAAAATATGACTTTAAAATTAGTGCCTTATACTTTTAAGTTTTACTTCTTTTATATATTTAACTGTTTTGGATTCTAGCAGCACAGAATTGGGTCTATCAAAACTTTGTTCTTGACATACTCTTATTGTTCGTTTACACATGCTCCTCTTTGGTTTGTTTTAAATCATGATAATAATCTACATCTTTTTATGTGGTCCTGTCCTGTTTCCCTATCCCAAGATAACAACTACTCTGAATCTCATGTTGATTATTCGCCTTTTAAAAAATAGATTTGACACTCTTAAATGTATGAATAAAAAGCATTTGTTTTTAAACTTTATCCAAAGGTTTGTAAAGGTTAACTTTATCAAAAGGTTTATAAAGGTTTATAAAAGGTTTATAAAGGGACTTAATTTTTTTCACATAGTGCTGTATATTTAAGATTGCTCAGTTGTCGCATTGGATTAATTTTGACTATTGTGTACTCTGTTGTATATCTGATTTTATTAATTCATTCTCTTGATGCGCTTTTGGGTAGTTTTGAGATTTTGCTAATCTCAAACAGAAATGCTGTTAACAGTCTTGTATGGGTCTCGTATACACTTGAAAGAATTTCTTTCTCTCTGTTATGTTTTTTTTCTAAATTTTAGAGTAAGATGTGAACTTTATCCCTTAGGCTTCTTTCTGTATCTTCCAAGAACAGGAACATTCTTTTATATGATCATAATACAATGATCACAGTCAACAGACTTTACAATACTACACAATGTACAGAGTCTACAGTACTGCTCTCTGATGTACAATCTTCACATTTCCCCACTTGTCCCAAAATTGTCCTTCATGGCTTTTTAAAATTTTAGGGTTTAATCAAGCCTTGGTCCATGTGCTTAATTATTGCGTCTCTTTTAATTTAGAACAGTTCCCTCATGGCACTGGTACTTTTGAAGAGTTCAGGCCTGTTGTTTCACAGAATTTCCCTCAATTTGAATTTGTCTGATTATCTCATAATTGGATTCAGGTTAAACATTTTAGGTAAGAATACTGCATAGTTGCTCTGTTCTTCTCAGTGAATCAGAGCAAGAGGCACAAGATATGTATGCATTTTTCTGCACCTTGCTTTTTTCCCTTAAGAGCATATTCTAGAAATCACTCTCTTTCCATTCACAGAGCTTGTCTTCATTCCTTTTAGCTTCATAGTACTCCACTGTGTGGAATAACCAGTCTTTGTAATTAATCTGTTTATGGCCACTTAAGTTATTTTTCATGCTTGCTATTACAAGTAATGTTGTGATACATAACATATATTTTCTTCAAATTGTTAGAGAATAATACTATGACTTGGGCAGTCAAATTTAGAATTTAGGGCTTCCCTGGTGGCACAATGGTTAAGAATCTGCCTGCCAACGTAGGGGACATGGGTTCGAGCCCTGGTCCAGGAAGATCCCACATGCCACGGAGCAACTAATAAGCCTGTGTGCCACAACTACTGAGCCTGTGCTCTATGGCCCACCAGTCACAACTACGGAGCCCACGTGCCACAACTACTGAAGCCCATGTGCCTAGAGCCCGAGCTCCGCAACAAGAGAAGCCACCGCAATGAGAAGTCTGCCCACCACAATGAAGAGTAGCCCCCACTTGCTGCAACTAGAGAAAGCCTGCGCACAGCAACGAAGACCCAGTGCAACCAAAAAAAAAAAAAAAATTTAGAATTTATTTTTAGTTCTTAATTCAAAGAGTGTTTCTTAAACATCAATATATTTTAATATAAATTTTGGATTAATAGCAGGGGCATTTAATGTCATTTTTAATAGATGGAGTATAATATGTTGTGTAGGGCAAATTGGTTCACATTTGATTGGTGAACAGAATGTTGTACATAGAAGAATGCAGAGGTTTGTTCACTCATATTTGAGTTTTACCCTAAGCAAGGAGAGCTGGCATATTTGGAGTAAAATTTAATAGCCTCCCATAGGAAAGGATATAGCCCCCAGTTTTTTTTGTTGCATTAGTAGCAGGATCCCCTTCACCCTGTGGTTCAAGAAAACAAGTACTTTGCCTGGGATTCCCTCCACATCCACCCAGGGTGGTCTCCGTCCTTTGTGACTTACAGCTCTTGGGAGGTTGCCCTGCCTCCTGTGTCTACCTGATCAGCTCTGCATAGGCTCAGGGCTTGATGTGGTCTGCATTGCCCTGTCACCCACTCTCCTAGCTCCAATTCAGGTGCTGCCAGCATTTCCCCACTTTACATTTTTGTGAATTTTAATAATGGGCTCTGGCAGCTTGCCTGCTTGAGTGGCTTAGATTATCTCTTTAGGTCACAAATAATGTTTGTTGTTAGAGCTCTTACTATAAAGCCACCACAGTTTGAAGCATCTATTTGCAGTGCTAATTTTTCCAGAAAGATGTGTTTTTAGTTTGCAGTTTTGAGGAAGGCAAGGTTTTTAGGACTGCAAATATAACATTATTATAGAAAATGCGTGAACGTTAAATTTCAGAAAGTCTAATAAAAATGGAAATTGAGGTTAATAGTTATGTTAATGTTTGTTCTGTAGTCTAAATTTTTTTTTAAAGAGATCTTTATTTATTTATTTATTTTGGCTGTGTTGGGTCTGTTGCCGTGTGCGGGCTTTCTCTAGTTGTGGCGAGCGGGAGCTACTCTTCATTGCAGTGCACGGGCCTCTCATTGTGATGGCTTCTCTTGTTGCAGAGCACGGGGTCTAGGTGCGCGGGCTTCAGTAGTTGTGGCGTGCGGGCTCAGTAGTTGTGGCTCGCGGGCTTAGTTGCTCCACAGCATGTGGGATCTTCCCGGACCAGGGCTTGAACCCGTGTCCCCTGCACTGGCAGGTGGATTCTTAACCACTGCGCCACCAGGGAAGTCCCCATGTAGCCTACATTTTGATCTCAGTCACATTAAGATTCTTCTTTCCAAAGGTTTTTCAGTAGATCTTTTTTTTTTTGGTTTGTATCTTAGTAGGAGGAATGTATATGCATATTAGATTGAAGTTTGTTTTGTAATCATTCTTGACAATTTTTCCCTAGGTTTTAGAAGACTAAGCTTAGACATCCAGTCCCCTCCAAATATTGGTCTGCGTCGTAGTGGACAAGTGGAAGGTGTTCGTCAGATGCACCAGAACGCTCCACGTAGTCAGATGGCTACGGAGCGTGACCTGCAGGCTTGGAAGCGAAGAGTGGTTGTACCAGAGGTACCACTAGGCATATTTAGGTTTGTTTTAGGATACCTATTAATATTGTTGATATCTTTGAAAATATATCTATATGGTTATTTACACATATTTTAATCATTAGTGGTATAAATAATCATATACATATATTTTAGTAATGGGTTGGGATGTATTTTAATTGTGGTAGGAAAATGTCAAAATTGTTCTCTAACTCCATAACCAATCTTGTTTCATCTATACAAACACCTCCCTGTTCTCCCTTCAGTATTATTTTGGAAGATATTCCAGACATAATATCATTTTGTCTAAAAGTATGTCAGTATGTAATTTCTAAGGATAAGGAATTGTCTTAAAATATAACTATAATGCCATTGTCATATCTTAAAAAACAAACAATTCCTCAGTAAAACCAAATAGCCAGTGTTTAAATTTCCAGTTGTTCCAAATGTCATATTTTTAGTTTTTTGCAAGACTATTTCATAAGTGGTAAAATTCCATCAGAAGGCACATAATATCTTTTTCTTTATTTCTTTCTTTTTTTTTTTTTTTTGTGATGCTAGCAGGAACTGATACTCACTGCCCAGGTTCATTAATTTATTAGGGATTATAAAATAGTGATGTTTCAGCTCTGAAGTCTTTATTATCTTGGATACTTCCAAATAAAAATTTACCCACATCTACTATTTGATTATCCAGTAGTAAAGTTTGTATATAAAAAACAGGATAGCTGCCTGCTCATTTTGCTTTATTTACCTTCAAAATAAAGATTTATTTCTTTATATTCTCCTGCAGTGGCCAATTTGTGTGTTTGTGTTTTTCACTGTATTAATTACACTGCTGTGATTTAGCTTATTTCTAATGTCCTTATTAATGTTTAAATTTTTTTATCTCTGGCCAGGAGGAGCTTCTTCAAGTTGGCTCCTGAGTCCTTTTGAAATGATGTAGTAGCCTTGCGTAGCATCTTTGCTGTCAGGCATGGCAGGGTGTTACAGGTTCTTCTTGTAAATTTCTTGACCTAGACTTAGGATTAGTCTTTTCTCTTAAGCGGCCCTATTTTCTTTTAGTGAGAAATGGTATTTCATAAGTATAGTGTGGATCGTAGGGTTTTCCTTGTACTGAATTGTAATGTACTGATTTTCAAGTTATCAAAATGGAGGCAGCAAATACTGTTTTTCATTGATATCTAAAATGTTTCAGTATTCTGTCATGTTTGTGTCTCATAATAACTAATACCTTGAAGATAATTTTGTAAAAGTTTTCATGTGTTTAGCTAGAAGAGTCAGTTGATTGGTGGAGTAATATTGGATAATACTTATGTTTCATACAGTGAATTTAAGGATGTTTATAAGTATACGATAAACTAGTGAAAAGCAAAATCTGGAATTGGGATGAGAAATAACAGAAAATCACCGTCGTGTATGCAGCATGCTATAATTAAGCCTTAAAATTATGTCTGAGTTGCATGGTCATCAGAACTGAAAGTGTCATTTTAGGATACTTTCTGTTGTCAAAATCAAGGGAAGCAAATAGGTATCAGGAGTGAAAGTCCTGAAGAATAGTTCCTTAAACGATCATTTATTTTCTTAACATAAAGGAAGACTGGAAGTAGTTTAAGGCTAGAATCATGGTTCCCCAGTTAATCAGGGACTCAGGCTCCTCTCTTTCTGCTATCCATCTTAAGAGTGTGGCTTCCAGTCTTAAAGTCACCTCAAGGTCCAAGATAGCTGGACTTTATAATAGCTATCACACATTGCATCTGTGATAGAGGTTGAGATTTAGGCCAGAAGAAGGAAGAGAAGGCAGAAGGCAGCAAAAAGGACATTTCTAGTTGAAGGAATTTCATTTAAGCAGACTTAATGGTCCCACATGACATGTCTCCTCATAACTCATTGACCAGAATGTCCTCATATGGCCATACTTAGCTACAGAGGAGGCAAGGTAATACAGTCTCTATTTAGAGCAGCAAAGAGCCTAGATGAAAATTGAGATTTTGCTTCTAAGGAAGAAAGAAGAATGGATTTTGTGAGTCAGCTAGCTGCTGCAGTATAATTTTCCCAAAGAAGAGCATAGCTCTTTCTAGAACTCTATTCTAAAATACACTTGAGTTTTTATGAAGGAGATGCTGAGTGATACAGTAGAATCCTTTAGAGAATGGATTTGCAATCTTGGAAAATCATGGGTACATTTTGAGTAGCTAACACGAGAGATTCTGTTTGAGTTGGTCCTCATAGGACCAATCAAAATATAAATGAATGAATATTTCTGTGTTAAATATGAAAAATAGGACCTCCTAGCTGCCTCTGAGATTTTGGTTATATTAAATTTCTAGAAAAGTATAGTTTGCCTTAAGTTTTGTTATAACTTTAGGAATTTTCTGTATTAATTAAAAAAATACTTAAGTTGTGATTCCCAGAATCGTAATGATTAGTTTTTTTCTCCTTATATCCTTTATTTATCAGCAACTAATATAACTGGGTACTTAAATTTGTAGGAAGTTAGAAGACTTCAGAATAGAGAAAGGTGAAGAAGAAAGAAATCTTTATGTAATTGGAAGAAAGAGGAAGACTCTCCATCTTTCACAAAAGGTAACCTAAATTCCATTTCCTTAGGAATAAACAAATTAGAAATTAAACTGAAATTTATAGTTTTCTTTTTGATCAGTGAGAATATTAGTAATATTAGTCTTCTGTTTGGGATTTAAAATAGTAGACATAAAGTTGTACAGGTGTTAGGAAAAGTGGCTTGAAACTTGCTGGAAGTAGCCTAATGCCTAACAGTGATGAAGGATTCTAGAAAATTATTGTTGGGATTTCCCTGGCGGTCCAGTGGTTAAGACCCTGAGCTCCCAATGCAGGGGGCACGGGTTTGATCCCTGGTCGGGGAACTAAGATCCCACATGCCTCATGGCACGGCCTAAAAAAAAAGTTATTGTCTAATAACCACTAGAACATTGCCAGCCCATCAAAAACATTTTGCATCCATTCCCAATCACTACTCTCTCCTTTCTCCTGCAGGTAACCAACTGTTTGACTTCTAAAGATGCTGGTTAGCTTTGTCTGTTTCTGATGTTTTCCAAATCATGCATTTATAAAAAATCTTAGGTGTCACAATGGTTTGCAACAAAGCCCAACCCTACCTGAGAAAATCTTATTCCGTAGTGTTTAATTTCTTGACCATCATATGTGAAGCATTAACAAGTTAATGGAATTTACACAAAATGTATGCACGATCAGTGCTACAAAACTATGGTGAAAATGGTTGTGTTTGCAAGATATTCTCTCAGTTGATCATTCAGTTTTGTAGCCATATTGTGAGAAATGGCCTGTGCATGCCTGTCTGCCACATTAACTGCCTTGATGCATGGTGTTTTTGTTTATGACTTGGGCTTTGAGAATTAAATAAAAATAGTTTCTATCTTATTAATTTAAAAATAATTCAAATCTATTACGTCAAGTACTGAAAAGAAAAAAATGTTGACTATCTTCAGCTATAGTTAGGATATTTTCTCATGATAAAAAACCTTCAAAGTTAAATTTACTAAAATTTTTAAGAAATTAATTTTTTCATTTGTTTTATTTTTGCTGGAAAAGTTTTGGAAGATTTTTAAAAATTTGATTACTGTGCTGTTATGTATTCAGAAATTTCTAATTTGGATATGTAATTTGATAAATTACAATCTGTGTAATTAAATTACATCAAAAGTTATTCAAGAAAGTCATAAAGTTAAATGCAGAGAGCTTTAAAAATTTCAATTTAGCTTTTGTCTTAAAAATATTATCTATTTTAAACCCTGTATTGGATAAGAAGGCTAAGCCTTACACTTAATCTGTTTATGTACAAAGTACAGATATACTACATAAGTGTTTATGTACTGTATGTATGTCTGTGGTATTACAATTCGAGGGAGTAAATTAGGAGAAAGTCAAGTTTCCTGTAAGGTAGTGGTAATGTAAAAAAAAAGGATAAGAAACACTGATCTAAATGGAATCATACAGTATGTATATGTAATCTTTTGTGTCTGGCTTGCATTTGCCCTTGTGAGATTTATCTTTGTTGTGAGTAGTTGAAGTTCATTTGTTTTCACTGTTGGATTATTCCCTTAATGAGAATGTTGCTGTTTAATCTATTCTTAAAGGACGTTTGGGTTGTTTTCATATTAGGAATATGAATTAGGAATAGTATGTTAGGAACAATATTGCTTTCAACATTTTGTACATATTTCTTGGTATCCGTCTGTGTATTTCTTTTGAGTATATGCACTGGAGTGAAATTATTGGAGCATAGAATATGTGTATATTCAACTTTAGTAGTTAATGCCACATGTGGTTTCAAAACGATTGCACTCTTGCTTATAGTGAGATAAGTATTAAAGTCTCACTATGTTTGTAGATTTCTTTGTTTCTACTTACTTTGCTTTGTGTGGTTTGAAGCTATGTTATTTGGTGTGTACAAATTTAGAATTTCCCTTTTTCCTACTGAATTGAACCTTTTACCATTATGAACTTATCTCTAGTAATGCTTTATTCTTCAAATTCTTGTATATGAATGTAGCTGTGCTACCTTTCTTTTGGCTAGTGTTTGCATAGTACATGTTTTTATCCTTTACTTCCTGTCTTTCCCTTTTATTTTGTCTTTTTTTTTTTTTAATAAATTTATTTTTGGCTGCTTTGGTTCTTTGTTGCTGTGCGCTGCTTTCTCTAGTTGCGGTGAGCAGGGGCTACTCTTTGTTGCGGTGCGCAGGCTTCTCATTGCGGTGGCTTCTCTTGTTGCGGAGCACAGGCTCTAGGTGCGCAGGCTTCAGTAGTTGTGGCACACGGGCTCAGTAGTTGTGGCTCGCGGGCTCTAGAGTACAGGCTCAGTAGTTGTGGCGCACGGGCTTAGTTGCTCCGTGGCATGTGGGATCTTCCCGGACCAGGGCTCCAACCCGTGTCCCCTGCATTGGCAGGCGGATTCTTAACCACGGCGCCACCAGGGAAGCCCTATTTTCTGTCTTTTTTGTTTTTAGGCTGTTTCTTGCTGTTCTGAATTTTTTTCTGACCGAATATATTCCATTTAGTTAGTTCTCTTCAGCTGTGTGTATCCTGCTAATAACCTTGTATTCTTAGTTTTAGTTATTGTATTTTTCTGTTCAGAATTTTCCAGAGTTTTCAGTTTTCTGCTGAAGTTCTCATTATTTTAATTCCTTGAAAATCAGCCCTGGTTATTTAAAAAACCCATTTCTGGTAATTTCATTATTTCAGTATCTTGTTCCCCTGTTAATCTGTTTGCCTTCGGTGTTGATTTTTTTTCTCATTTTTTTTACAATCACATTTTCTTTGTTGCGTGTGTTTTTGATTGAATGTTAGATGTTAGAGATGGTTTGAAGCCTAGGATGGCATTTCTTCTCCAGAGAAGGTTTTAATTTGCTTCTGGTAGGCTGCTAGGGCCACTCTCAAACCTGTATCACCTTTACCCAGACAAGGATGGGCTTTTAGTTCCTTGGGATTACTGTTTATCTGTAGTTTACCTATATGTCTAGATTATACCCCTATGGGCTAACAGCTGAAGCTTGAGGTGTTTGCCTGTACATAGGAGACTCCGAGTTGTAATTTTTGTTAGCATGACTCAAGAGTTTAGTCTGTCAGTTTTTTGCTTACCTGCTAAACCTTTCAAGCTTCCTCTTCCAGAGTGAAATTCTAGGGTTCTTTTTTATTGCTTGTATCCTTTTTTGTGTATTGGTCCTGTAAATCTTCATAGCCTTGTTAGGTATATAGGGCCCTCAAACCGTTTTTTTAAAAATATATATTTTGACAGATTTTCTTGTTCTTCTCAGTGGTAGTTTTGGTCCATCTGAATATACATATTATTAGTCATGAAATTCATTAATAGGAGTTTTTGCTTTAACAAAAAAAGTACTGACAAATTAAGGAAAGATGAGTTGTATTAAAATCAGCCAGGATATATTGTTCAGGATATGTTGAAATGATAAAACATCCCAACGATTATCAAACAGATGGCACTAATGTGAAAATTGATTTGTATATCAGTTCTGGGAATATGTACTTTCACTGAGTGATCTCGCATACGTGACTTTGGTGTTTGAGGAATAGCATGTGCCCCCCCCCGCCCCACCGCCGTTTCAATCTAGCTATTTTATTTGGCTGATTTTAAAAGATTATTTAATTATTTTGTTTTAATTTTTAAAAAAGATACTTAAAAAATTCAAGCACAACTGAAAAGTACTGACAACAAATCATCCAAAAAGTTAAAACCTGGAAATAACTAGGATTGATATTTGAGGATCATTTCAGATATTTCTCTATACCTGTGTATTCACACAGTGATATATTCCTTAAGGTTGGTTACTGCATCATAATATATGAATATATATTTTCACTTCTAAGATATGTATTTTAAAGTGATTTCTTTTTTGGATTATAGTTATTATTATCTAATTTATGGTAAGCCAATTAACTTATGGTTTAGTTTGGAAAATGATGATCTAATGTGCCTAAATTTAGCCATGTCTTCTAAATATCTTAAAAGTAACAAAAACCAATCTTGGTTAACAGTATGTGGCAAAAATACCCATTCAAGAATATTTTATTTTTTGAACTATTATTATTATTATTTTTGCCTTAAATCCTTTTGGGATTAGATAGAATGCGAAATACTTTATTGAAGATTGTACTTATTTAAGTGTTGATTTTCATCTGCATGTTTGTGTTTCAGTCTGATTCCGTGGCTTTGATGTCACAGTCTAGGCAGAGGACATGTAGGCGTAAATATCCAAATTATGGTAGAAGAAATCTTGGACGGCTTGAGTTGTCTTCTGGAAATGAATCTTCAAGCTCCGTAAGACATGTCAGTTTCATAACTTTAAAATATATAAAATAATCTTGAATAATTTGTCTTAATTCTTTACTTGGAATCTACCTTGAAATTTTGTGAAAGTATAGTATTCTCTAGAGATTAAGATGAAATTTCACATTTTGAATTTCTCTAACAATTTTGAACAGCTTTGTTGTACCATATAAGTGTACAATCCAGTGGTTTTAGTATATTAACAAAATTGTACCATCACCACCACTATTTAATTTCAAAATATTTTAATCACCTAAAAAGAAACCCTGTACCCATTTGCAAGTACTTCCCATTCCCACTCCACCCAAGCCACTGGCAACCACTAATCTTTCTATCCCCGTGGATTTTTGTATTCTGGACATTTCATTTAATGGAAGCATACAGTATGATCTTGTGACTGGCTTTTTTCACTTACTATGTAATGTTCAAGGCTGATTCCATGTATAGCATGGATGAATACTTCATTCTTTTTCATTGCCCAATATTCCATTATATGACTAGACCACAATTTGTTTACCCACTCATCAGCTGGTGGACATTTGTATTATTTCTACTTTTTGACTGTTATGGATGTTGCTCCTTATCAGCATTAACGTACAGGGTTTTGTTTGGCCATAAGTTTTCAGTTCATTTGGGTTTATATCTGTGAGTCAATTTGGTGGGTCATATGGTAACTCTGTATTTTTACCTTTTGAGGAATTGCCAGACTGTTTTCCAAAGTGGCTGTATTATTTTATATTCCCAGTCAGTAATGTATGAAGTTTCCAGTTTCTCCACCTCCTTGTCCACACTTGTTATGTTCTGTCCTTTTGATTTCAGTTGTCCTGGTGGATGTGAAATGGTATCTCACTGTGGTTTTGATTACGTTCTCCTAATGACTAATGATGTTGAACATGTTTTCGTGTGCTGTTTTCCACTTGTATGTCTTTGGAGAAATATCTATGCAAATCTCTGGCCCATTTTTCAATTTGGTTGTCTTTTTTATTGCTATAAGGGTTCTTTATACATTCTGGATACAAATCCTTTATATCAGATGTATGACTTTGAAATATATTCTCCCATTTATTGGATTGTCTTTTCACTTCTTTGCTTGTTTCCTCTGAAGCACAAAAGTTTTACATTTTGATGAAGTCTAGTTTGTTTTTTCCTTAGTTGCTTGTGCTTTTGCCATCATATCTAAGAAGTCTTTGTCTTAACCCTTTTCTTGACTTACAATAATCATATGTAAGTTACTGTTCTTCTTTTTGATTTTTTTGGGGGAAACCAGTATTTCTGTAAAGAGTTTTTAAAGGTTAATATTAGAATGTTAGTATTTTCTAATCAGTAATGTTTTGAGGATTGAAATGTTACATAAGGATGAACAATTTATTTGAATTCCTCTGTGAAGCATTAGGGTAGTAGTCAAACATAGGGTTTGAATTTAAATCCAAATTCTTCTACTTCGACAAGTTGGTTAAACTTTTGTGCCTCTGCCTATATCTGTAAAAGTAATTAATAGTATGTCCCTCAGAGGTGTTGTGAGAATTCATTTAGTTAACCATGTAAAGTGTTTAAAACACTGCCTAATATCCAATAATGTTAGCTGCTAACCGTTCACTTAAATGATTTTGTGTAAGACCTTTCTTATTTATTTTCTTCTTCTTTATATGTATTGAGCATGTTTTAACCTTTAATGATTTGGGGTAATTATGATAAATGTTCCCATCCATCCTCACTAGTTTCTGGCATATCTTTCCTGTGTTTTTCTTTTTCTTTCCCCTATATACTCAATTAGATATATGTATATTTTATTATTTCTCCTTTTGTACACAAAATGTTGCATACCACAGATACTCTTTTGCACTTGGGTTTTTTCACTTAAAATATTCTTAAAATCACTTCGTATCAGTTCATAAATGCCTTCCTTATTTATTTATTTATTTTTAAAGAGTTGTATCATATTTAAGTTATCTGATTATAACAGAGTTTATTTAACCACTCTCCTGGTTATGGGCATTTAGGATGTTTACAGCGTTTTCATTTTAAATAATGCTACAATGAATAATCTTGTAGATGTATGTATTTTTCTAATGATGGAGATGTTATTGGGGGTGGGGTACATTCCTTGAAATGGGAGTGCTGGGCCCAAAGATAAACACGTTTGCATCTTATGAGATGCTGATAAAAATTCCTCATAAAGGAGAATTCCAACTTGCTTTCGTCCCTGTGGCATAAGAGATGTCCGTTTTCTTACTGTTTACCAACAGTGTGTTACACTTTCTAATTTTTGCCAATTTAATTGGCGAGAGATGGTATCTTAGTTTTATTTTTTATATGTTTTGGCTATTCTTTTATGTGATAGAATATTATATGTAACATGAAATTTACCATTAGCTGTTTTTAACTATACAGTTCAGTGGCATTAACTGCATTTACAGATGTATGCAACTATCACTGCTCTTCATTTCTAGCACTTTTTCATCATCCCAAATAGCAGCTCTGTACTCATTAAACAATAACTCCCCATTTCCTTCTCTTCCCAGCCCCTGGTAACCTCTCTTATACTTTCTGTCTCTATGAATTTGCCTATTTTAGGTACCTCATGTAAGTGGAATCACAATATTTGTCCTTTTGTCTTTGGTTTATTTACAGTGTAGTTTACATTTCTCTTATGTGTGAAGTTGAGCATATTTTTATATATTTAGAGTCTTTTTCATCTTTGTGCATTGTGTTTCATGTCTCTTGGCCATTTTTCTATCGTGTTTTTGGCCTTTTTCCCCCTTCAAGTTTTAATTTTTTCCACCCTGCTACATTACTGTATTTTTGAGTTAATTTTATCATTGTATTCTGTGACGTTTTCCAGGTACACTCTCATTTATACAGTATTCAGTTTTACTACTTCTCTTCTAATTTTTATACTTTTAATTGACTTTTCTTGTCTAATTGCAGTATTTAATACTTCCAGTACATTGGTGGATACTAGTGGAGATAGTGGACCATATTCCTGTTGTCAGTGGAAATGTGTCTGCTATTTTCACAATAAGTAAGATGCTTTGTTTTAGGTTTCTACAGTATACATATATATTATGCTAGGGAAATATCAACTAATTCTTATTTTCTTAAGTGTTTCTGAAAAATCAGGAATGATTATAGATTGAGTTTTAATTTTTAGATCAGTAGTATTAATCTTATGATTTTATGTCTTAATTTGGTCTATTTGCAATTAATGGGGAACTTTTAAATTAACACAAGTATAATGTAGAATGTTAAATCCACTTGACCTTTTAAGATAAGTCATAATTTTGTGTTGTGGTAGTTTACCTCTTACAGTGGTATGAATTCATTCTCCTGAGTGTTGCAGATGGCTGGAGATTGTTGTGTATATGTGTATGTTGGTTCCATTACGCTTTGGTTTGGAAAGCACTGATAGTGGAAAAAGTATGGGTTTTAGAGTTGGCCTGGTTTCTGATTCCATTTCTTATACTTACTCTTCTGTGACCCCAGGCGTATTTCTTTACATTTCTTAGCCTTGGGTTTCTCTATATATGAAAAGGTAGTAGTGGGCAGGTAGTGACTTGAGATAATACAAAACTCATTGGCAAGACGGATCCAAGATTTGTGGGGTTTGAATCTTGTATAATTTTAGGGACGTTCTTTAGAAAAAGAATTCAAAGTTACAAATAGACACAGGGCCTTGGTAGGCAAGTTAAATTGAAAGCCTCTGAAACTTAAGTTTCATTAGCTTTATCTTAACCCTGCTTCTGTTTACAGAAATATTTTGAGAGTTAATGCAGATAAAACATTTAAAACTTTTTCCCAGAATGCATGGTTTCCAGGTAGTAGATTTTAAGAGTTTATTTTATTACTGTGATTTTTTAGAAGTCTATTTTGAGCATAAAAAGCAGACTCCTGTTGAGTAGATCTAGTGTGGTTGGCCTACTAGGAATCTGTACTCCTTGAATAGCATTGGGCTCACATTTTGAGGAACATTTTTTAAGAATATGTTTACTTTGCATTTTGCCTACTCAAATGAAGTAAACAAAATAGCTATTTCCTTGCAATTCCATCTTTTTAGTTTTGTTTCTCTACAGCATTTTCATTATCCATTTATGATTCACTTAATGTAAGTAGCTGTTATAGGAAAAGGTTGTATCTCAATTTAAAAGTACCTGCTTAGTATCCAAGACCAGAATTTAAAGTAGACGGCAGCTATTAGGGTTGTGGGAATTAGCTACTTGTTCCCCTCTCTTCCTTTAAAGACTTCCATGTTTCAGGTTTAAAAAAAATGACACAGTAAGTACAGCGAGTTCCCATATACTGGTTCCCATATACTGTTTCCCTAAGTGTTTCCTATTAATAACATCTTGATTTAGTGTGGTACATTTGCAACAACTGATGAACCAATTTTATACATTATCATTAACTAAATTCTGTAGTTTACATTAGGGATCACTCTGTGTTGTATGGGTTTAGACAAATGCATAATGTTATGTACCTACCATAATAGTATCATACAGAATAGTTCCACTGTCCTAAACCCCCCCTCTGCTGTACTTAATCATCACTCCCTCCCTCTTCCTGAGCTACGGGCAACCACTGATCTTTTTACTGTTTCCATAGTTTTGACTTTTCTAGAATGTCATATAGTTGGATCAAACAGTATGTGGCCTTTTCACATTGACTACTTTCTAGTAATATGAGTTTAATTTTCCTCTATGATAAGTCTATATTTAGCTCTGTAAGAAACTGCCCAACTATTATCCAAAGTGGTTGTGTTACATTTTGTATTCTGATGAACAGTGAATGAGAGTTCCTGTGCTTCACATCTTTTTAAGATAGTATTTCTTCCCAACTTCATCTATAGATTCAACACAGTTCCAGTCAAAATCCCAGCAAGTTTATTTTGTGGATATTGGCAAAGAGATTCTGAAGTTTGTTTGGAGAAAAAAATGACCCAGAATAGCTAACAGTACTGAAGAACAACAAAGGTGCAGGACTGATAGATACTACCTGACATTAAGACTTAGTATAAATCTCCAGTTTTCAAGACAGTGTCGTACTGGTGAAAAAATAGACAAATATATCAATGGAATAGAATAAGGAACCCAGAAGTAGACCAATACAAATATACTCAACTAGTGTTTGATGGAGGAACAAAGACAACTCAATGGACAAAGCGTTGTCTTTTCAACAAGTGGTGTGGGACAACTGGATATCCACATGCAAACAAAATAAAAAAATCTAGACACAGTCTTTTCACAAAAATTAACTCAAAATATATCATAAACTTAATGTAAATGTAAAACACAAAATTATAAAATTTCTAAAAGATAACATATAATAAAAATCTAGGTGACCTTGGGTGTAATGATCACTTTTTAGATAAAATTCCAATAGCATGATCCATGAAGGAAAAACTTGACAAATAGAAAAGCCTGAAAGATACTGTTAAGAGAATGAAAAGACAAGCCATGGACTGGGAGAAAATACTTGTAAAACTCATGTCTGATAAAGGACTTGTATTCTTTTTTTTTATTATTAAAGAAATTTTGTTTTAACATCTTTATTGGAGTATAATTGCTTTACAATGGTGTGTTAGTTTCTGCTTTATAACAAAGTGAATCAGCTATACATATATCCCCATATCTCCTCTCTCTTGCGTCTCCCTCCCACCCTCCCTATCCCGCCCCTCTAGGTGGTAGGACTTGTATTCTTTTTTTTTTTTTTTAATTTTTTTTGAGAAAAGGACTGGGAAGGTCTTTTTTAAAAAAAAATAAATTTATTTATTTATTTATTTTTGGCTGCGTTGGTTCTTTGTTGCTGTGCGTGGGCTTTCTCTAGTTGCGGTGAGCAGGGGCTACTCTTCGTTGCCGTGCGCGGGCTTCTCATTGTCGTGGCTTCTCTTGTTGCGGAGCACGGGCTCTAGGCGCGCAAGCTTCAGTAGTTGTGGCACATGGGCTCAGTAGTTATGGCTTGCGGTCTCTAGAGCTCAGGCTCAGTAGTTGTGGCGCACGGGCTTAGTTGCTCTGTGGCATGTGGGATCTTCCCGGGCCAGGGCTCGAACCCGTGTCCCTTGCATTGGCAGGCAGATTCTTAACCACTGCACCACCAGGGAAGTCCAGGACTTGTATTCTTAAAACTCAATAAGAACACAACCCAATTTAAAAATCGACAAAAGATCTAACAGGGACTTCGTTAAAGAAGATATACAGATGGCAGATAAGCACATGAAAAGGTGCTCAACATCATATGTCATTAGAGAATTGAAAGTAAAATGAGATACCACTACCCACCTATTACAGTGGCTTGAGTTCAAAACGCTGAGAACATTTACATTGACTTATTAACTTTGCTCAGAGAATGGCCTCTTGTATCAGTTTCTTTTGTTAATAGTAGTAGTGTTAAGTCTCACAAATATTTTCTGTTGCCTAATTCTTTGATAAGAAAAAGGATATAGTAAAGACACTTGCTTTTTGTTTTAAGTTTACCTATTTTATTACCTGGTTATCATACTTACTCCTGAGATGATTAGAATGACTGTGTGGTTTCTCTTGACTTGTGTTATTTAATCTCAGAGATCAAGATTTTTATTTTATTTTTCTCCCCCTCACAAAATTAGGAGACTTCATGTGATCAAAGTGAAGGTTCTTGTTCTTCTGAAGAAGAAGAATGGAAAAGTGATAGAAGAAGTGAAAGTGACAGTGAAAGTTCAAGGTACCTGTTTTTACTCGTTTTAATCTTCTAAGCAGTTTAGTCATGACATTGAATGGCATCATACTTGAATGGCATTCAAGGTGTAAGAGCTTCCAACTGTGGAACAACTAACATTGAGTTTTTAATACATTTAAAAGGAGAAGAAAGCTGGATTAACAGCTGTTTCTACAGAAAATATTTTGGGTATTTTTTTTTGACTATAAAACATTTGAGCCAACAGTGTAATTATGTGTACTCAAAACATCAATTTAGTCTTGGGCTACGTTTATAAAGAGGAGTATACAACGTCTGTGTGATAAAATCACCGTTGAATTTATTATTAGTTATTGCATACGTTGATGAAAGTTCAATTAACTATCAAGAAGAAAAAAAAAAGGGAATTTTATTCAAGCCAAACTGAGGATTATAACCGGGAAGCAGATTCTCAGGAAGCTCTGAGAACTGTTCCACCTGTTAGAAGCTGAAGGCGGCACGGTCATGTACATTTTCAAGACAAATGATGGTACATCAGGATGACATACTGCTATTTTATATAAAGTTCACCAAGAATACATAGTCCAGGTAAACTTTTACAAAGTGAGCACCAAGTACTATGACCCCCTACAGAGCTGGGAAAGAATGTTATTCTTTTAAGAAGTTAAATTGCTAACGTCAGAAGAAAGAAAAAAATTGATCTTTACTGTTGAGCAGACACTCCCATCTTTGAGCAGCTCTGGTTAATGTTTAATGCCGATGCCCGCTGCACGTTAGGGAGGGTGGAGGCCCAAATGGACACAGAGAATTTTATGTTTAATTTTTCTTGTCCTGCCTTAAAATATAAACTTTATTTTATCATACATACTACCTTTTGTTTAGTTTTGGTATCCAAATTTCATGGGACTAAGATGTTAACATCTGTTCCTTGTCTTGGTAAATGTCAACTTTGTCCTGGCAGGTGCTCCAGCCAGAAACCTGGATATCATTCTCTCTTCATAACATTTCCATCACCAAGTCTAGAAAATTCTCCCTTCTAAATATGACTCAGATTATTTTAATTTCCATTGATACTGTGCTTTACAGACCACCATACCATACTCCTGTCTTCCTTTCTTGTCTTCTTTTATTCCATTATGCTTAGGAGCTGGAGTGATTTCTAGAGCACTTGTCTACCCTTGTTTTTGTTTGTTAACTTAATTTTAATTGTGGTGAAATATACAGAACGTAAAATTCACCATCTTAACTGTTTTTAATTGTACAGTTCAATAGTGTTAAGTACATTCACAGTGTTGTGCACCCAGTCTCCAGAACTCATTTCATCTTGCAAAACCGAGACTGTATACCTACTAAACAACAGTTTGCCACTCCACCCCACCCACCCCTGGCAACCACCATTGTCCTTTCTATCTCTGTATTCACTATCTTTTAATTTAACTTTTCTTGAATTTTATCGTACAAAGCAGATGTTCTTAAGATTTTTTTTTTTTTTTTAAAGGTTTGCATTTTTTTTTTTTAATTTATTTATTTATGGTTGTGTTGGGTCTTCGTTTCTGTGCGAGGGCTTTCTCTAGTTGCGGCAAGCGGGGGCCACTCTTCATCGCGGTGCGCGGGCCTTCTCACCATTGCGGCCTCTTTTGTTGTGGAGCACAGGCTCCAGACGCACAGGCTCAGTAATTATGGCTCACGGGCCCAGTTGCTCCGTGGCATGTGGGATCTTCCCGGACCAGGGCTCGAACCCATGTCCCCTGCATTGGCAGGCAGACTCTCAACCACTGCGCCACCAGGGAAGCCCCTGTTCTTAAGATTTTTAAAACAGCTCTTTTTATAACATAAAATATAATGCAAAAATAATATTTGTAATAAATAGCTTTTGGAACTGTGTGTTTTATCAAGGCTGAGGTATGTGGTTGGACAATGATGGCCCCAGTAGAGGATTTTTATCCTTTTCTGTGTTTGCTAAAGCTGGGAGTGGGCCAGGGGCTAGTTTTCTAGTTTCCTATTTGACTCTGCTTTTGCTCCAGGGTAGGTTACAACTAGGCCCTCTCTGGGATCTTTTCTCATATCAGGGAGAGTCCCCCTGTTGGCAAGAAGCTCTGTCCACTTAGAGCTTTCTGTTCTGTGCTTTCCTTGTGGCTCTCAGTGTAGTCACTGACGGTTTGTCGTTCCAGTTACAATTTCTAGTCCCATTTTGGAGCCTCCTGCGGTTTAGGGGGCGCGCTGCTCTTCTGCACAGTCTCTCCTGCTTTCGTAGCTACACTTCACTTTTGGAAAGGGTATTATTAGTTGGCTCTAGATGTTGTCTTCTATGAGGTCTCATCCAAATTATACTTACAAAAAATTTCTCAGGCTTATATCCTTTCCTAATTCCCAGTGTCAGTGAAGATTTTTCTCCTTCTCATGGTCTTTGGTCATTTCAGTATGCACTGATAGGGAGGGCAGTCGAATCTTCCCAGGATCTTTTCTTTCCTCCTTGTTGTCTCTCCTTTCTTAAGGTTGTAGGATGAATTTACTCTTAGGGCTTAGATTCTGGTTCTGTACAACTGAAACTGTTTTCCTCTCTAGTGGCTCTTCATCTAGATATTCTGATTGGACGGCTGACGCAGGCATCAATCTGCAGCCTCCTTTACGAACGTCATCCCGTCGACGAATTACTCGGTTTCGTAGTAGTTCAGAGGACGAAATGTCTACTGAGAATTTATCTCCTCCAAAAAGGAGACGAAAGAGAAAGAAAGAAAATAAGCCTAAAAAAGAGGTAAGAAAAGTATATCTTTAAAAATACCATCTATCTACACTTTTCTAGTTTCTGTCCATATTTAGAAATTAGAAATCTTTGGGAATTTGTAGGCTTTATTACTATTATTTTTTTGATCGACATACATCATCAGGAGTCAAACGTAAAATGCAAACAAACTTATTTTTGGAAAATCTCCTTTGTTATTAAAACTTCTCTAACCTGCTCTGAGTTGGACTTGGCACTTATACCTTTCTGAATCTGTAACTTAGAGGGAAAGCTCTATTTTGCTCAGATCCCCACCATAACTCTTATTTTGTCCTCCAGTTCCAACACCAAAAATATACTTCAAGGCATTTTAAGATCCTTTATTCTTGTTTTGTCTGCTGTTGTCCTGTTTCCCATTTTCATTTGACATGTTCTGTCTTCATACTTTTCTCCTAATTGTAATATTGCTATACCTTGTTCCATGTACAGTGCTACATGTGCTCCTGTCATATGGGTAGCTGTTGTTATTTAAAGATGCTATGTCTTTGTATTAGGTATCTATTGCTGTGTAACAGATCATCTTGGAACTTAGCTTAAAAACAAGAAATTTATTATTTCATGTTTTGATGAATCAGGAATTTGGGAACTGATTAGCTGAGTTTTGGCTGATGAGGTTGCAGTCATCATGTTAGCTTGGGTCACAGTTGTCTAAAGGCTTGACTGGGGGTGGATCTTTGAAGTTTGTTCATAGGGCAGTTGGCTGCTGGCCTCAGTTCCTTACCATATGGGCTCCTCCATAGGGCTGCTTGAGTGTCTTCTTGACATGGTAGCTGATTGTCCCCACAGCAAGTGATCCAAAAATTAAGCAAGGGCTAAGCCTTTTATGACCTAGTCTTGGAAGTCGCACATTGTTACTTCTGCTTTTTTCTATTTGTTAGAAGTAGTTGGAGCCCACATTGAGTGGAGTATACTTAGGCTCCACCTCTTAAAGAGGAAAGGAGGCGTATCAAAGAATTTGTGGTTATATTTTTAAATTACCAGTCTTTTTTTTTTTTAAATTTTTTTCCATTATGGTTTATCACAGAATATTGAATATAGTTCCCTGTGCTGTACAGTAGGACCTTGTTGTTTATCCATCCTAAATATAATAGTTTGCATTTGCTAACCCCAAACTCCCATTCCATCCCTGTACCACCCCCCTCCCCCTTGGCAACCACTAGTTGTTCTCTGTGTCTGTGAGTCTGTTTCTATTTCATAAAAGTTCATTTGTATCATATTTTAGATTCCACATGTGATATCATATGTAAAATTACCAGTCTTAAAACCTCAAATCAAGAGGAGACTCCCTGAGATGATTAGTCTGTGGTGAAATTCACTGTGGAGTCTTGGCAAAGCAGCCTTAGTGTGTTGAAGAGGATCCAGCTGGAAATTAGACCCGCTTCATAGGATGTAAAGTGCTATGCAGAATCTGTTAGAAATTCAGGGGACGCTAGGAAAGTGCTAGGTAGATCTACAGTGCTTGCACAGCTGATAATGTTCCTATGTATGTTAAAGAACCAAATATGTATGCTGTTTAAAAACTAATCATTAGGTGACATGCTAATAAAACAGCCATTCTGAATGGTGAAGTCTTTTGTTTTTCAATTAAACAGTGCACACTGCCCCTTTCTATTCTATTAAACTTTGTTCGCTTCCCCTTGGCAGAATCTGCGGAGGATGACTCAGGCAGAGCTTGCAAACATGGAACGCTTATATGAATTTCATCCTCCGGTTTGGATAACTGACACCACACTTCGGAAGTCTCCTTTTGTTCCTCAAATGGGTGATGAGGTGAGAGTAATAAAGTTTTAAAATGTGAATATGGAACGTAAAATTAATATTACTCTTAGGTTTTTATTTTTAAATGTATACTTCCCTTTTGTAGGTAATATATTTTCGACAGGGTCATGAAGCTTATATTGAGGCTGTCAGAAGAAATAACATTTATGAACTGAACCCTAACAAGGAGCCATGGAGAAAAATGGATCTTAGGGTAAGATGATGGTATCATTAAATCATTAAGCATTTAGCACATACATGTATAGTTAAATTATTTATAAATCCATTAAAAATAACCTACTGGAGGCATATTTCATTACTACCTTTCTGTTAATTTCCAACTTAAAAACATTTCGGCTATTACCTGCTAAGCATTAAGGTCTAGTCAGAAGACATGCTTGTCAGTGGGCACTCTGTACATTATTGGAAGGCAGCTTGGCTGTATATATCATTAATCTTAAAATGATTGTACCCAGGACAGATTTTCAAAAGAAGTGCAAGTTTTCAAAAAAACCAATACAAATTGGAAAAAAAGGTTCAACCTCACATGTAATAAAATACAGAAAAAACTTTAGCTTCTCTGTACTTAACCAATTTTATGTATATACATATTTTTAACATTTAAAGAAAGAAAATACCATGTTTTAACAAGTAGCAAAGGTTTAGGTTTGTTAATAGTTGTTCAACTTGGTGATAAGGGTGCATGAAACAGGTGCAGGCTCCCCATAGGGTATCTTGGCAGTTGGAATTGAAACTGAAAATATTTAGACCTTTTAAATCAGCAGTTCTACTTTTGGTAATTTAGGAAACAACCAGAAGTGCATACAAATTTAAATTCTATATCACTGTTTATAAAAACAAAAAATTAGGAAAAAATCCAAATATCCCACAGTACTGAATGAACCAAACCATGATATATTCACACATTTGGCTACTATGTAGAGCCCACCATGTAGCCGAGGCTTTTAAAATGTTTGTAGAATGAATGTTACATATTCACAGTGTGTTACTAAGAGGAAAAATGGGATGTGAAATTCTGTTTTTGGTTATGATAAAAATTTAAAGACATATGGTCAACCAAAGTAAATACATTAAAATGTTAGTGGTGATTACATGTAGAGTAGTATTACAGGTGATTTTTAATCTTTATACTTCATATTTTTGATACTTTCATTAACTGTTAGAAGATGAAAAAACTCAGTGGCTCTACTTCTATGAATTTGGCTTCAGATACATTCAAATTTATGTCTCTTTCACTTATTACTGTGTACCTGAGGACAGCTGATCCTCATTTTTCTTGTTTTCTGTATTTACGAATTTGCCTTTCTCACTGTTTGCTATTTGTGACACCAAAATCAGTACTCAAGGTGCTTTCTAGTCATTTGCAGACATGCACAGTGTGGCAAAAGATTTGAGTTGTCTGCCCAGCATGTTCTCAGCTGAGGTTGAACAAGGTGATACTTCCTTCTTTTGAGCTCTCATATTGTAAATAAGTGTTCTTTTTGCAGTCTATTCAGTGCCACATTAAACATTTTTCAGATTTTTGTGCTTTTTTTTCAGATTTTTGTGTTGGTGACTTGCTGTTTAAGATGGCCCCCTAGCGTAGTGCTAAAGTGCTGTCTTGTGTTACTATGTACAAGAAGGTGATGATGTACCTTATGGAGAAAATCTGTGTGTTAGATAAGCTTCTTTTAGGCATGAGTCATAGTGCTGTTGGTTGTGAGTTCAATGTTAATGACTCAACAACCTAGATTAAATGACATGTCTTTACATAGAAATTCACATTACACAAGATACTATCTTAATTAGGTGACTGAAATGTTACGACTGGGGGCCTGTAGCCACCTAGCCTTGTATTCCCTCCAGGAGCAGTGGTTCAGTATTCACTGGGAACTCACTAATTCATCATTTTGGGTGGCACTACAGAATAGTAAGAATGCTGCAGATAATGAGAACCAACTGTATTTTTAGCACTTTGTTTGGCACATTATAACAATAACATTTTGTGCAGTGAATAAATGGATGAATCATCTCATATTCTTAGTATTAAGGAAACAGGTATTGGGGGAAGGCTAATTACAGTAGAATGAGTAGGATGCTCTATCATGGTAGGAAGTTTCTCCCATTCCCTGTGTTACCCCTACTGCCTGGAATAGGTCATGGCACATAGATCTTCAACAAATATTTATTGAAATGTATTAGGTAGAAATTTAATGTCAAGTTTTTGAAGAATAATAAGCCAAATGCTTACATAGTTTGATTTGCATAGTACAAAATTATATAAATGAAAATGTTTCTCTAGGAAGAGAAGAAAGCCAGAAGGAAATTCTGATTGTGCACAGTGGTTGTGTTTAGATACTGAGCTGATGGGTGATTTGTGCGTTCCTTCTTATACTTTTGTTGTGTTTTTTTCTAAAGTTAGTATATTCCTTACGTTAGAAACAGTGTTAAATACCGGTCTTCAAAAAGATGTGAAGATTTAGCAAAAACGATTGTAAATAATGGTAAATTAAACCCCTCTTCTGGTTTGGAATTCTAAATTGTGAGCTGACTTAATTTGGCAACATGTGGAGAATTATAATCTTGAGGAATTGCTTTATTTTAACCATTTATTCTTTTAAAAATATCTGTTAAAGGATCAAGAGTTGGTCAAAATAGTTGGAATACGATATGAGGTTGGTCCCCCTACACTTTGTTGCCTCAAGCTAGCATTTATAGATCCTGCGACTGGAAAACTTATGGACAAATCTTTCTCTATTAGGTATGTGTTACTTTTTAAAAAATGAAATTATTTAAATTTAGATTTTCCCTCTCGCTGATCAGCATGTCCTTTGCATTCAGCTGCAGGGTAAATAGTAGAGCACTGTGGACAGCCCAAGATGTAAGTTGAAGTTCTGATAGATGGGACCCACTGGAAGTAAAAATACTGGTACTGCAGCAGCAATTAGGCAGGAGCGTGTTCTATACATTTTTCATGCCACTTAAATGTGTAGAGAATTCTGGCCTGTAGTGGAAATTGCTTCTGCATTTGTTTTGAGAAAATGTTAGAATAAATAATTTGCTAAACCTGTGCTGTCCAATATGGTAGCTGTTAGCCACGTGTGGCTGCCGAGGACTTGAACTGTTGCTCATTTGAATTGAGTGTGATTAAGTGTACACATTGGATTTTGAAGCCTTGGTATGAAGGCAAAGAATGTAAAATATCTCATTATTTTGTATTGATTATATGGTGAAACAATATTTAGGATATATTGGGTTAAATAAAATACACTATTAAAATTAATTTCAGTGGTTTCTTTTTACTTTCATAGGGCTAGTCAAAAATTAAAAATTACATATGTGGCTCCCATTGTATTTCTTTTGGACATTGCTGCTCTAGACTATAACCTGCTGTGCAGGAAATTTAACAGTCTTTTATTTTTGTTTAGATATCATGATATGCCAGATGTTATTGACTTTCTTGTACTGCGTCAATTTTACGATGAAGCAAGACAGAGGAACTGGCAGTCTTGTAAGTCTGTCCTTACCCTGAGAAATGAATCTCTCATTTTATTGCTCTAAATTTTTGGGTTGTGGTGCTGCTTATTATGGTGGATGCAAACATGTAAATTCTGGAAAGAAATATAAGACTGCTAAGTATATTTTGCTTAGGGCTTGGTATGGTATGTGACATTTTGGAAGGATGATTTCTTACTCCTGGAGTATAGGCTAGAGTAGACCTTCTATTTCCTTTCAGACTTGTCCACACTGCATTACTTCCATCTTTAATGTGACACTGGTATAATTCACAAAATTACCTGTAATGTAAAACAATAAGAAAGTTGAAAAATAACGCAGTAATGTTCTGGTATGCCAGAATATCTTACCTTTGATAATCATATCAACCCAGACTTAAATAGGTTGACTTGAGGTAACCATTCCTTTAAAAAATAAAAAATTTGTGTAAAACTTACGCTTTATAACCATGAATTGTATGGGTCGACAGAAAAAATAAAATCACCTAAATGTAGGCACTAACTTTTGAATGTGGCTTTGTGAATGTGGTTTCAATGTGGTTTTCATGGTGACTATTTAAGGCAGGCTGGTAGGCTCACTTGCTTAGACTTGTGTAGGTTATTAATCTCCTTAGGACATAATTGATGACTGTAATTAGGCTAGCAACTGTAATAGTTATTTCACAGGTGTATATGTATTACTTTCCAGTATGTAATGCTGTCTGGGGAGCTCATGTATTGAGTTTGACTTTAGTCACCTAGGAGAATGAAAAGTCATTCTCCTTTTATCAATTTTAGTGAAATACTAAGTTCTACCTAGGCTGTGTCAGCTGGTGTACACATTCATAAATGATGTTAAGACCTCATTAATTTTCCTAATTCCTGCTGCCTTTTTCTGCAGGCAATAGAAACGGGTAAATAAATTCCCTGAGTTGTCCCTATTTGAAACGAAATCTTATCGGAGAGTGTGGCTGCTCTTAGTAGACTTTTTTTTTTTTTTAATTAATAGCTACTTTATTTATTTATTTATTTATTTATTTATTTATTTTTAGCTGTGTTGGGTCTTCGTTTTGTGCGAGGGCTTTCTCTAGTTGCGGCAAGCGGGGGCCACTCTTCATCGTGGTGCGGGGGCCACTCTTCATCGTGGTGCGCGGGCCTCTCACGATCGCGGCCCCTCCCGTTGCACTTTTTTTTTTTTTAGTAGACTATTTTTAATGGTAACGTCCACACAAGTAATCAGGGTTATTTTGGGGACTGGAGGTGTAAAGGAAAGTTTTCTTGAAGAGAAACATCTAGCCACCAAAGACGAAACAGAACAAAACAAAAAACAAACCAGACAGCTGGAATATGTAGAAGTTAATGTTGTACAGCCAAGTCCCAAAGAACTTTATAGTTTCCTAGCCAATCTGGTTTTCAACCCCCATGATGTGTAAATTAGAAGCTCTCATTTTGTTCTACCAACATGCCCATTCAAAAAAATTTCTTAACCTTGATTCTCTACAAGTAAATGCTAGAGATTGGTTCCTGACTACCCCTTGTAATTTGGTGGGTTTTGTTTTATTTTTGAGGTTGTGAAATTATTGTATCATATCTTCTATGCTAATTAATTTGTTTTTGCTCCCCCATAAAAATCTTACTTCTTCTCCTGAAGTTTGAGCAGTTATTATAGGAAGTTGCTTGTGAGAACTTTTTACTGAGCAGATGTTTATCCTGCTTTTGACTAGCCAAAATAGGTTTATTTGAAAAATCTTAATGGAATAGAAAAGCCCATTTTTACCATGAGAAAATGAATTTTTTAAGCCTCCTTTTAATTTAAAGTTTTTAGTCTTACACCAAAGAACTATTTTTATCTCAACTGAAAGTATTCTAATATTAGATAAATAGGGAAGAAAAATATTACCTAACTAATTCTTGGTGTCAAAGACTGGCTCCCTTAGTAACCATATATTTTTGTATTAGGCTTCTCAAAATGAAGCCCCTGGATTTGTTATTATTACAGTAATACTTATTGTAACAAATATTATAATTGATATTTGTTAGATTGGGTTATTTATAGAATTGGACAGAAACCATGGTGCTACATCAAAATTTTAGTATATTCCTTCCATTAAAAAGGTTTGTTGTTAAAATTTATTAAGACTTCTTTTTAAAGTTGAAGTGTTGTTTTGGAATATCTGTATTGATGAAATACTGTCAAAAGTAGAATTTTATTAATGGTAGAAGGGTGGTGGGATGAGGGGCTTATGGGTTTCTAATGATTTTGAAGTAAAATATACATAAAGATCATGTTTATATAAATTTGAAAATATATTAACCTCAAAACATGTAGCTCCAATAGTTGTGATATTACTATTTTTTTCAGTTTTACAGAATTTATTGAAAGCATACTTTCTTTAGTCAAGACTATTTGTGGGGAATATTCTCTTTCTTGGGAGTGATATGTAGCTTTAATTTTGATTGATACTATTTCTGTAAAACTTTTCTTGAAGAAAGTATTGTTAATCTGGCAAAGAATTATTAATGAAGGATAAGTAACTTTTTTTATATTGATTTTGTTTTGAAAACGATGGGATGGATGGGAAGGAGGAGATAGGGTTATTATAGCAGTCTGTGTTTCTTTTGTAATATATGTAAAACAAAGATCGAATACAGTTTCTTTCTCTAGAAGTTGTTAACAGTTATAGAATACACTTAGAAATGTGTATGTATAATCTAAAATCACTGAAGTCAGTTGAAGTATTCTTTCCAGTTACTTTGGTTTGTATAGGGAGCTCTCCTAAGGTCTGCTTGCCTGCTTTTATATTATGCTGAGATAATGGGGTATGTGGATGTTTAATTCTTTTAAATAATAAATAAGTATTTTCAAGGGTACATTTAGACCTGATTTTTATTATGAGATCTTAAGAATTAGAACACCGTTTTATGTGGAGATATATATATAGCAGCAACTTTAGAAGAATCATGGATTAACTTCTGATCATACGTTTATAACTTGTTTTATTCAGGAAATGTTACATATTTCATAAGTATATTTAATATGCTTATTAAATATTTATCGATTTGTATACATCGTTGTAAAAGATTTTTGAATTTTGTTAAATTTTGTTCTTTGTAATAGAACTTATTTTGGAGTGGGCCTTTGGATCCATTAAATAATGGAACCTAGTCATGAACCATTCTCATCAACTATATTCTATGGTTTTATACCTTTGGTAAATTGCCGAGTGTAGTACTATGTCTTTTTCACGTATGTTTTATCACTAAAGATTGCAGCTAAGTGGCGAAGAATGGCTAAGTTTAAGATAAAAATATTATTTGATTTGTTTTATCTGTGTCATAGGTATTTTATAAGTTAAAAATGTTAATGTTAGCAAATTGATGTCTCAGACTTGGTCGTCTCTCTTATAGGTGACAGGTTTCGTTCTATCATCGACGATGCTTGGTGGTTTGGAACGGTGCTGAGTCAAGAGCCGTACCAGCCACAGTACCCTGATAGTCATTTCCAGTGTTACATTGTTAGGTATGTGTGCAGATGAAAAGCAGTCATCGACAAACGTTCGTTCATTGCGGCAGGTTGTGGTATGAATGACGTGTTTCAGGTTAAAAAAAACACCACTGAGTTCATTGTTAAGTCACGTCAGTCTCACCTTTGCAGCATCTCTCTAGAATGCCTCTGTTACTAGTACCCGCCTTGGTACAGGTTCTACTTGCTTCCCTGGGACCTTTTTTGTAGCCTCCTAATATTTCCTCAACCCAATATTGCAGGATCATTGTTCAGGAGCACATGTTACTTCATTTCCCTTGTTCAAAAAAAGTCTGTGCTGCCTTTCCATTGGCTGTGGAAACAAAGTCCACATTCTGAAGTGTGGCATTCAAGGCCTTCACACTGTCTTTCTTCACTTACCCTGGGTACAGGCCACACAGGATTTCTGGTTTTGTCCTTGAATCCACCATACATTTTTATACTTGTTTGTTATAATCTATTTGAAAAAAAACCATACTGTTAATATTTAAACTTACTGCTACAGTGAGGTTAATTTTTGCATTTTCTATCTTTTTGTTTACTCTTGTAGTGGGTACCTAGTATTAGCCACAGGTTTTTTTTGTGTGTTTTTTTTTTATTGGAGTATAGTTGCTTTACAATGTTGTGTTAGTTTCTGCTGTACAGCAAAGTGAATCAACTATACATACACATATATCCCCTCTTTTTTGGATTTCCTTCCCATGTAGGTCACCACAGAGCACTGAGTAGAGCTCCCTGTGTTATACACAGTGTTCTCATTAGTTATCTATTTTTTACATGCTATCAATTGTCTTTATGAAAGGCTAACCAGACTTTTTTTGGTTTTAACAGGTGGGACAATACTGAAATTGAAAAACTTAGCCCTTGGGACATGGAACCAATACCTGATAATGGTATGTAATTTTTAAACAATGAAAATATATTTTCAAGTTTTTATCTTACTAATGCACATAGAGCACATTTGTGGTCTTTGAGAAACATTTTTAAATTATGGTAACTGTGAGCTTTACTAAAACAAGTGAACAGAATCGTGTGTACCTGGCTCCTTAATTCTTATCTTGTTTCCAGCTTGTTGCTCGCTGTATCTTAGTCACCAACTGTCATTTCTCATGTAACTGTGCTTTAGTCTCTTCTTGATCTCCTTCACATAGCCTCCATTTCCCTTTCCTCATCCTTATTCCTTTACCCTTGTTCTTTCTTCAGAGAGGAGCTCTAACCTGGCTTGCGTCTGTCTTTCGCATTACCTCAACTTGTCTGAGAGGTAGAGGCCTCTGTTCCAAAGGCCATTTCTTCTCCAGTGCTTGCTGTCCCACTCCTTTGAACTTCTCTTGGACCTGGTATTTACACTTAGTTCATTCCCTCCATCAATTTTAGTTTCCTCCTTCCTATCTCCATTCAAGTTTGGATTTGTGTCTTGTACCTTAAAACAGCTTTCATTTCGTTTTCTTGAACATTTTGCTACTGAATTACTTCACTCTTGTTAAACTTTTTGAAGGGGTACCCTATATATCTGTTGCCTCCCATCTCTCCACTATCAAGCTTTCTTTTATATTAGTGTTGATTCAACATAAAAACATGCAAGAACTTGTGTCCTTCCACATCCACCATTTTTGACACATGAAATCTTTGCTCTGTGTTTTCTTCTTGTGTCTGCCTTAAGGATCAAGCCCTTTTTCCTTTGTGTTTTATTCTCTGACATATCTCCATCAACTGTTGCCTTACTTTACTTTGGAAATAAGGAGTTGTTTTTTTTTCTTTTCTCTTTTTGTTTTTTTTAACATCTTTATTGGAGTATAATTGCTTTACAATGGTGTGTTAGTTTCTGCTGTATAACAAAGTGAATCAGCTATACAGATACATATATCCCCATATCTCCTCTCTCTTGCGTCTCCCTCCCACCCTCCCTATGCCACCCCTCTAGGTGGTCACAAAGCACCGAGCTGATCTCCCTGTGCTATGCAGCTGCTTCCCACTAAGCAGTTTTTTTCAGAAAAATTTGTTTTAAATAACTACACTCTTGAAAGTCACCAGTGACTCCTTTATTAAGTTTTCTTTTGAGCTTAGTATCTTAACAAATAATACTTAGCAATATGAAATGACATTTTGCATTGCATAAAGCATATATAGATAAGTGAAAACCAACATTTTTTTGAGGTCTTACTCTGCTGCTAAGAACTTCATATGTATTCATTAATTTAATCTTACTCTGAGGTGATGCTCTATTATTAATTTTACAGATGGAGGAACTCAGGCTCAGAGCGCTTTCAGTAACTTAGCTAAGTCACACACCTCTAGAAAGGTTAGGAGTTTGGATTCTAGCCTAAGCCATCTGGCACCAACCAGTGCTTTTAACTGCTAGTTATAGCTGCCGCTTTGTAAATGATACCAAATCAATGAAAGCACTTACATAAAGAGATTTTACATGTTAATGAGGCCAATAAGTCTTTAGAAGAGTTGTCAAAAGACATGAACAGGCAGAAAAATAAATTTGGAGGCATATGAAGAAAAGCTCATTTGCATTATCAGTCTCAGAAAGGTATATTAAAATAATAATATTTTAAATAATAATTTAAAATATTAAAATATCGTTTTACCTATCAGATTGTTAGATTGATACATTTGTCTTCTTTCTGTTGACATTTTTCTTTTTTAAAAAATAGTTTTCAAGAAACTATTCTCTGAATATTTACATTGCCTCTTGTTCTTTTTAAAAATGTGCACACTCTTCCATTATCAATTTTTACTGCACTTTTTAAACATTTCATTTTGAAATAATTTCAAACTTAAGAATATTACAAAAAGAGTACGAAAAATTTCTGAACACCCAGTTTTCTCAAATGTTAACATCTTAACCCAAGTACAGTGCATTTATCAAAATCAGGAAATACCATTGATACAATTCTAATCTTATAGACCTTTTCCAAATTTTGACATGGTCTTAATGTTCTTTCTTTCACACATTGGATTTCATTGCCATGTCTTCTTAGTCTCCTTTAGTCTGGAATCCCTGAATCTTTCCATAATCTTTCATGACCATGACACTTTTGAAGAGCACTGGCCACTTACTTTGTAGAATTTCTCTCAGTTTGTGTTTGTCTGATGTTTCCTCATGATTAAGTCCAGAGTTTGCATATTTGGCAAGAGTGTCAGAGAAGTGATGTTGTGGCTTTCTCAGTGCATCATATCAGGAGGCACGTGATAGCAATTTGTCCTGTTACTGGGAATATTAACTTTAATCATTTAATTTAGGTGGTGTCTGCCAGGTTTTTCTGCTATAAAGTAACTTATTTTTCCTTTGATTAGTATCTTGTATATGAACTTGGACAACTGAATTTAAATATAGTGTATATTTAGTTTGGTTTGATTTTTTGTTTTCTTTTCTTTTTTGATGGAATCATAGTTGATCCACCTGAAGAATTAGGAGCTAGTATTTCTGTCACTTCAGATGAGCTAGAGAAATTGCTCTACAAACCCCAAGATGGTGAATGGGGTCAGAAATCGAGAGATGAAGAATGTGAACGAATTATTAGTGGTATAGATCAACTTTTGAATCTTGGTAAGTTTTTTTACAGTGACAAGTTTCATGTTCAAGATTTCTTTTCCACAAAAGTATTTTAAAACAGTAGCATAATTGTGGTTATGTTCTTTATTACAATTTGTATTTATTACTTTTTGGGTAAGCCTGTAGTGCTAATTGTAGCTCTGTTTTATGAATGATTTGTAGAGAAATATCACTTAGAGGTAATGAATTCTTGATGAAAATTCTTCCTTCTGCCATTACAGATATAGCAGCAGCTTTTGCAGGTCCAGTTGATCTGTGTACATATCCAAAGTACTGTACTGTAGTGGCCTATCCAACTGATCTGTACACAATTCGAATGAGACTTGTTAATCGATTTTACAGGTCAGTAGAAACCTACTTTAAAAAAAATTTGAAAAGATATTTGGCCATTTAACCAGGTAGAGTTAACAGAGGTAGTGGTGGCTGATTGTGACAGTGGTGGAGTGGGGGCTGATTAACATTATTTTCTGTTTCATTCTCTTCTTTTGTTATAGTCATTTTTTGGTCCTGTGTGTAAGACAGTGTGTTAGATGCCTGTGGGTAGGTGTGGATAGAACCTGGATAAGGAGAAGTACCACGTTTCATTCCTCAGTCTTTAGTAGTCTGTTTTTCTTGCAAAAGCTGCTCCATTTAAATATAAAATTTAGTTAATAATGACTTCGGCCTTTGAAAGATAAAATCCCCAGAGTCATCAACTTTTTATCTCTGGCTTCTAGAGCTTTGAAAACTATAAAATTTCCCATTCTCAGTGATTTTTTTTTTTTTTTTTTAAAGCAGGTGATGTTATTCTGTATGATTCAGCTGCTTTGGGAAATTGTCTTTACAAAAAACTGACTTCTTGAGTTCACATTGTTGATGTTAATTTACCTCTGTAGTGCATTCGTTCAGAAACCAGTTTGTGAGTTTATAGTCAGATTGACTTTCTTAGAATTGATGGTATTTAACACATTTTCTTCATTGAGTCTCAATAGCTTCAAATATACCTATAGGCAGTGTGAAAAGGGAGGGTTGCTCTTTTGGTTTTCTGGATGTGATTAAGTGATCTGTTACGACTTTCAGTCCTTAAATGTATTCTCTGCAGTTCAGCTTCCAATATAATTGCTTATGACTGTGATCAAGTTGACAGTATTAGAAAGTTATTCATTATAACTTTGCACTTATGGTTTAATTAATATATCATGCTGGCTTAACATGCTGGATTTTTTTACTTGGTTTCTGTCTTTTCATTTTTTAAGCCCTAAATTGCCTATTTTTTACTTTGAAGGAGGCTATCTGCATTAGTGTGGGAAGTCAGATATATAGAACATAATGCCAGAACATTTAATGAACCTGAGAGTGTAATTGCAAGATCAGCTAAGAAGATAACTGACCAGCTTTTGAAATTTATCAAGTAAGTGACCTCATATTATAGATGTTGTGGAAAAGTGACTTTGCATATTGTGCTCTTAAAACTATCCAGTTCTTAATTTGTGCTCTCTGAATTATACCCTTTTAATGTGTTACATTAAATGACATTTCTTTACATTTCTTCTTTCGTGATTGTAATTTAGGTAAAGGAATGAGAAATTGAATAGTTCCATTTTTTCTATTTTTTAAATTTTGAAATAATTTTATACTACAGAGAGTTGCCCTATGTATACATATACCCTTCACCTGTTTTCTCCTTAGGTTAACATTTTACACAACTGTGGTGTCCTTATGAAGTGTTAAGAAATTATCCTTGGTACAGTACTATTGACTAAACTGTAGAATTTATCTGGATTTCATCAGTTTTTACATCAATGTCTTTTTCTGTTTCAGGATCCAATCCAGAATTCCCACTGCATTCACTGTTTTGTTTTCTTAGTCTCTTTTAATCTGTTCTCTAGTCTTTCCTTTGTTTTATCACTTCATCATTTTTTATGAGTGCTGGACACTTATTTTGTAGTGTGTAATTAATTTGGCTCGTCTGATATTTTCTCATGATTAGATTGAGTTTTAATCTGTTTTGGATTGTATCCTGTGAATATTCCACACTTTTCTTGCATTTGGAAATCGATTTGGACTAGTAGGATGACAACTGACCTGCAAATTGAGATCCAGGTTCTAACCTAATCTGTTCTAGTGAACTTTCTGGGTGACTTTGCACACGTTACTCAGCCTCTTTCCTTTAAAATGAATGATTTTGCTATATGATTCTTGTATGCCTTTACCCCAGTTGTAAAAATTCTTTGAAAGAATTATATACTGGAGAAGATAATTTATAAACGCTGACATCATTTTCAGTATCTGGCTACAAACTGGGGAATAACTGATTCCAGCTGTTTCACTCTCCTGGGCTGAATCTGTCCGCTGTCTGGAGGACTCAAACTTATTGCCTCTCCTCCCAGATTTTCTTCTTTCTACTTCAGGAAGGTCACATACCCATTTTCATCTCCGTTGTGTCTAGATACCCCTATTTTACGATTCTTTATTCTGCTGTGTTTACAGTGAGGTTAAGACAGAATTTATTTTAGTTTCTACTTCCTTTTTTGCTTCTATTCTTTTTTATCTCAAATCAACCATTTTCCTGGTACTTACTGTACAAATATTACTAGTGGTGATAACTTAGAAAAACTCATCCGTGTATTCATCCAATTGAGGCTATACATATAGTATTTCTGGATTACCAGCTTGATTTCTGTACACACTTAAATTGAAAAAAAAATTCACTTTCATTGTTCTAGTATGGTCAGTTGTTTCCACAGAGGATAGAGTAAAAACCTGATATCCTACTGCTTGAAATTAGGTGTGCATAGTTGGGGAACTGTTTGCATAGTTGGGGAACTGTTTGTATCTTAACCTGTGGTTTGAATGTTTGGGGACTACATTTGCATACTGTTAAATTAAAAAATTGTCTTTTAGGAGTCAAGACTGTACAAATATCTCAGAACTTTCTAACACTTCTGAAAATGATGAGCAAAATGCCGGGGATTTGGTATGAAGTTTGTCAATTTTATAATGATTTTTATTAATTGCAAATGATAACTTAGAATGAAGAGTGAAGTAGAAAACGTTGGTTACCTAAATCAATTCTTGCTATATTCCAATGACTATGAAAATAGGGCACTTGATAAAACTACATTTTAAAATTATCTAGATCATCAATGAGGTAATAGCCAATAATTGATATTAAATAAACAAGTTATGTCTAAGTGAATTAACTTAGGTGTGGAATATGTTCTCTTTCCAAATTTGAGATAGAGAAAGGTGTATTATAAGAAGTACCTTGGATATGTTTTTGGTAAAATCAGCATCTGAGGGAATTCCCTGGCAGTCCAGTGGTTAGGACTCGGTGCTTTCACTGCCGTGGCCTGGGTTCAATCCCTGATTGGAGAACTGAAATCCTACAAGCCATGTGGCACAGCCAAAAAAAAAACAAAACCAGTATCTGAGAGTTGGATTTAATTGTAATTAAAAATTAATGAACTTTACCATGCTGTAAGTACCCTAAAATCCTTCACTCAAGATGGTGTCGAAGTGTAAGTAAAGGCAGATATCACTGATGTTGTGTAATTTCACTTCATAGAAAATCAGGTTGTTGTATGGAGTTGCAGGAGGGATATTTTTTAAAAACAGTGTGGTGTCAGTTTCTACACAAACTATTATTGTAGTTCACTGATTTTCATTGGAATAAAAATGGGGATGCTAATACGTGATTTAGGGAATAAGAAAATGTGTAGCGTACAAAATGTAGGAATCTGTGGGAGACTCTTTCTGAGTTTTATGGAAGAGGTAAAAACACAAATTTAAAGCTCCTTGGGCATGTCTTCTGTGGACATGCACAAGGCAACTTTTTATAGCTATATTTTGGATTTAGTGCATGTTTACGTTAGGGAATGTAAAGGGTTATTAAGAATAAGAATAAGGGTTGGTTTCTTGGAGGGTGAGTGCCACAAGACCATCTGATAGTCTGTATTTTGAGATTTTGTTAACAAGTTATAACCCTCGTAAACCTAATGTCTTTGATATGCTAAGATTATTGCATATCTAATGAAAATATTAACACTTAAAGTGCTCTGATTTTTATTCCTAGGATGATAGTGATCTTCCTAAAACATCTTCTGGAAGAAGGAGAGTAAGTTAATCTGTGTGGTTAACCTTAGTTGTTTATTTACTCTGTGTTTTAAAATCAACGTAAGATTTTAGGTGTTGTCTTTGAAAAGTTACATTGATACTGATATTGAATATTTTATAAGAGAAATGGGAGAAACCACTGTAAGGTGGATGGCTAGGTAAGGTTTAGCGGAAGGGTTGGGATTTGGACTGTGTCCTCAGAATGAGATAGAGTAAGAAGAGGACACTCGAAAAGTAAGGGTTATTATGATTCAAGCCAAAAAAGTAGGAAAGTGTGGCATGTCAGTGGGCTACTGAGAGCACTGGCCTGACTGGCGTAGGGGTTGAATTTTGGAGTGAGCAGAGTGCTTGTGTCTGGCTGTTATGTTGGGAGCAGATGATGGTGATGTTGTAAACCCAAGATTTCTTTTAAATTTACAGTAGAGAGTCAACTCCATAGCCAAAACAGATAGATTTTGATTAAAGTTAGATAGATTTGTATTAAAGTTAGGAGTTCATTGCAAGAATCTCAGAGAAAAGGTGGGAAACTTAGTCAAGAATAGTGCTGGCTGGGAATTCCCTTGCGGTCCGGTGGTTAGGACTCCGCACTTTCACTGCCGAGGGCTCGGGTTCAGTCCCTGGTCAGGGAACTAAGATCCCACAAGCACACAGTGGCGTGGCCATTAAAAAAGAAAAAAAAAAAAAAAAGTGTTGGCTTGCAGTAGAGAGGAAGGAAAGAAGATGAGACCTTTTAATGGGAAAATTAACTAGGATTTCATGACTGAACCTTTTTTAAAAATGAGGATTTGTTGGGAGGATAGGGAGAACAAAGTGGGAAATAAGCTTTGGATATTGGGTAGTTAAAATTATGGTGTCATCGGCAGTTCTTGAAGCTCTAATGTAATATGTTAATTAAAAGTAAAGTTTATTAATTGGAAAATGCTTAATAGTGTTATCTTATATTTCATTCAAATGCTGCTTAAATTTAAGCTTTTTATCACATCAATTTTCATAATATGCTGCCTCAAATAACAATGAAAAGTTAAGACTTGAATTATTACCATTTTCATATAATTTCATTTCTAAACAGACTTCTAAGTATTTAGTATCTGTTTAGTATTTGTCATGATTGCTGTAGCAAATTATAAATCTAGTGCCTTAAGCAATAAAAATATCTTGTAGTTCTGTAGATTAGAAGTTTGACATGGGTCTCACTGGACTAAAGTCAAGGTGTCAGCATAGCTGTGTTGATTTCTGGAAACTCTAGGGTAGAATTCATTTCCTTCCATTTTCCAGCTTCTGGAGCCTCATGGCCCCCTTCTCGCATCTTCAAGTCAGCAGCATAGCATCTTCCAGTCTGCCTCTGACTCTTCCGCCTGACCTTTGTGATTACATTGGGCCCACCCTGATAATCCAGGACTATCTCCCCATCTCAAAGTCTGTCTACTCTTTTAGTCATATCTGCAGAGTCCCTTTTGCCATAGTCACAGGTTCTTGGGACTAAGATGTACACATCTTTGGGAGCATTATTCTGCCTACTACATTATCCAGTGTGATACTTCATATCCTGTGAAAACATTTTCTAAACTTAGGAGATAAGTGGTGGAATGAAAATGTTTTTAGAGTAACAGATGTGACATTGGGTTTTTTAAAAAAGTGGATTTTTTCCCCAAGTAGATAGAAAATCATGTAATGACATATTATGACATAATACAGAAGACAATAGCTCAGTTGCATTCTTACCATTCTACTATACCATACCATAGTGTGACTTTTCCAAGATTGAAAAAACTTTTAATATTATGAATGTATTTTTAGGTTCATGATTGGAAAACAAGGAGCATCAAAGCAACCAATTATGTTGAAAGCAACTGGAAGAAACAGTGTAAGGAACTAGTGAACTTAATATTTCAATGTGAAGATTCTGAACCATTTAGACAACCTGTTGATTTGGTTGAATATCCAGTAAGTTGTCATTATTTGAATGTTTGAGGCTTTTCTTGTTGGTGTAGAGGAGATTGGGGTAGAGGTATTCAAATTAAAAAGTAAGGTGTCTAGAATTCCCTGGTGGCCTAGTGGTTAGGATTCTGGGTTTTTCATTGCCATGACCCGGGTTCAATCCCTGGTCGGGGAACTGAGATCCTGCAAGCCACGTGGCGTGGCCAAAAAGAAAAAAAAGAAAAAAAAAAACCCTAGCAACCAAAAAGTAAGATGACTAGGCTTCCTGTTAACTTTGTCTCTGACCACTAATTCAGCTGTGGAAGAGTGTTTTACACAGTTTTCGTGAATTAATAGACACCCTTGTAACTTGGGTTAAGACTTAGTTAACCAGTGTTACATAATATAATCGGAGGATTAGTAGGCCCAGCCCCAGGAAAACTATGAATTGGTTAAAAGTGTCTGTCTTTACTTTCTAATAGGGAAATGGAAAATGACCTTAAAAAAAAAAAAATTAGAAAGCACAAATTTACTGTAGGAAGCTTAGAAATTATAGAAGGGTATAAAGAAGGAAATAAAAACAATTCCATATCTTGCTACCAAGTATATCATTTTGTTATATTTCTTGTCCATGTATTTGGATGTCTTTTTAAAAATTATTGATGATTCTTAAGATCCTTGTAACCTTTTTTTCTTCTGTCATTTTGAATATTTTAGAGATTTGATGCACTTACATTTCTAAAAACAGGAATCGAATCTTTGAACTAATTATTGTTTTTAAAACCTAGGATTACCGAGATATTATAGATACTCCCATGGATTTTGGAACAGTAAGGGAAACTTTAGAAGCGGGAAATTATGACAGCCCTTTGGAATTTTGCAAAGACATCCGGTTGATATTTAGCAATGCAAAAGCATATACACCAAATAAAAGATCAAAGGTAATTTTAAAAGTGGTTTATATATAAAAAAAGAGTATGTGTGATCTGTGTAGATGGTAATTTTCTAGTGTTTGGTAGAGGTGGGAGCATAAAAGATCAGTGAGTAGAGTAAGACCACTGTTGAGCATAGAGTGCCACTGCCCAGGCATCTGCTTAGGAGACATTTCCTTGTGACACTGTTCCGCTTCCCTAAAGTTTCATAAGCAAAAGAGGATTGGTGCGAGTGAGGACACCAGTGAAAAATGAACAAATTTGCATTTGATGTATAGAGTGAGAAAAATCTGTTTTCTTACATATGGGAATCTTGAAAAGTGGATTGGGAACTTAGTGATAGAGGCTGGAAGAATATTAAAAGTAAGAAAAGGAAAATCTGAAGTGGGCGTGGACTACTGATGGCATACTAACATTTTGGATCTGAAGAAGAAACACATGGGCCATCTGATTAGTTAAGAACCCAAGTAGAGTGGACATTCCTAAATTTTTGTTCAAATGTTCTATGTTGGATAACTTTTCAAAACTTGTTGAAACATAATAAATACACAAAAGGGTACACATACTCTCAGTGAATAATCATAAATGTTTGTAGCCAGTGTGCTGGGTAATTTAAAAAAAAAAAAACAGCAGTAATTTGAGAGTAAGACTTTAAAATAAAGCCCTTGCTTGATGTTACAGCACTTTCTCTATCATCAGTGACTATCACTGCTAATTAACCATTTTGTCTTAATTTCACTTCCCCCTCATTACTTATTATCAGACTCTGCCTGCATTATTAATTCTTCTCTTAATCTGAGAACCTTTTCATTGCATTCAGTATCCAAATTGCTTATTGGATCAGTTTAACATACAAGTCTAACATTTTTCCAAGCTTGTGTTATTGTCAGTAGTCACCATTTGTGAGACTTTCTTTGCAGACAGAAAATAAATTTCATTCATGTCTTTTTCCCTTTTGTTTAAAATATATGTTTGAGGATACATCATACAACTCATTTAAAGTGCACAATTTAGTGGGTTTTGGTGTATTACCAAATTTTCAAAATTGTGGTTACATATATATATATATATAAAACATAAAATTTATCATTTTAACCATTTTTAAGTATATAGTTCAGTGGCATTAATTACATTCAGAGTGTTGCTCAGCCATCACTGCTGTCTATTTCCAGAACTCTTCCATCATCCCAAACAGCAACTCTGTCACCAGTAAGCAAGTAACTCCACATTCTCCCCTTCCCTCAGCCCTTGGTAACTCTAATTTACTTTGTATCTCTCTGAATTTGCCTATTCTAGATATTTCATACAAATTGAATCACACAATATTTGTCTTTTGTGTCTGGCATCTTTCACTTAGCATAGTATCTTAAAGGTTCATCCATGTGGCCTGTATTGGAACTTCATTCCTTTTTTTTGGCTGAATAATATTTCATTGTATGGGTATATGACATTTTGTTCATTCATCTTTTGATGGACAAGTGTTGATGGAGTTGTTAACACTTTTTGGTTATTGTGATTAATGGGAATACAAGTATTTGTAAGAGTTCTTGTCCTCAGTTTTCTTGGGTATGTATCTAAGAGTGGAATTTCTGGTTCATAGAGTAATTCTATGTTCAGCTTTTTCAGGAACCACCAAACTGTATTCCATAATGGCTGCACCATTTTGTATTCTCATTGGCAATGTACGAGGATTCTAGTTTCTCCACATACTTGCCAAAATTTGTTATTTTCTGTGTTTTAAAAAAAAATTGTAGCCATCGTAGTGAATGTGAAGTGTTATCTCCTTGTAGTTTTGATTTGTATTTGTTATGACTTATGAAAAAATTATATCTAGAATTTGTTTTAATCAGATATAGTAAGACATGCAGACATGAATTGTCATGAAGGAAGAAGTTTATACTCACAGATCCCTAGAAACAGAAGTGTGTGATACAAGGTTGATGAGTAGGCAGAGGGGAGGGGAGGGGAGGGAAGAGTATGGCAGAGCCTAGATTGGGGTTTTCACAGGATGGCAAGGCAGGGCAGGGTAAACAGTCTAGGATTGGCTAGTTTGTAGTAATTGGAGCTTTGATCTGTAGGGGTGGTCTCTAGATGTCTGATTCCTGGCCCTGGGGTGATTTGGGTAGGGGGAATATTGGCTTGGTGTATGAGAGTTTGATAAAGAAGACTGTTAGGTATTTGATCTCTGGATTGATTGTTTTCTGTATCAGAGGTACACCTGCAAAAAAAAGCCACTTGCTATCTCTGGGAACTAGCCCTGGGATGGGGTAGTCTCTCCAGGATAAAGGCTCCAAATGCCAGAGCATCAAGGATACAGAAAATAAGAAAATATAGTCAGTACACTAATGATGTTGAGTATCTTTTCATGTGCTTATTGACCACTTGTATATTTTCTTTGGAAAAATATCTATTCAAGTGCTTTGCCCAATTTTTAATTGGATTTTTGTCCTTTTGTTGTTGAGTTGTAAGAATTTTTAAATATATTCTGGATATTAAGTCCTAATCAGATGAGTGTTTTCCAGTTATTTTCTCTGTAGGTTGTCTTTTCACTTTTGATAATGTCCTTTGATGCACAAAACTTTTTAATTTTGATGAAGTCCAATTAATCTATTTTTTTTTCTTTGGTTTCTTGTGCTTTTGGTTTCATGTTTAAGAACCCATTGCTACTTAGGGTCACACAGCCTGTAAGATGCCCAACACTATTATGGAGCAACTTGAAAAATATGTGTCAGAAGCTTAAGTGCCATTTGACCCATTAATTCTAATTTTAATAATTATTTTTTATAGACAGTCAATATTAACTGTGGAAAAGACTACTTGCACAAAACATGTATATTAAGGAGTAATTTATAGAGGCAAATGTTTGGAAATAGTGTTCAAAATAGTTTAAAAAAAATCCATTGCCAAATTCAGTGTCATGAAGATTCACCTCATGTGTTCTTCTAAGAGTTTTATGGTTTAGTTCTTATTTAAGCTATTGATCCATTTTGAGCTAATATTTGTATATGGTGTAAGGTAGAGGTCCAGTTTATTCTTTTGCATGTAGAAATCCAGTTGTCCCAGCACCATCTGTTGAAGTGACTATTCTTTCCCTATTAAATGGCCTGGCACCCTTTTTGAAAATCAGTTGGCCATAGATATATGGGTTTATTTCTGAACTCAGTTCTGTTCCATTGGTTTATACATATGAGTGTCTGTCTCTGTGTCAGTACTATGTTTACTGTAGCTTTAGTAGTAAGTTTAGCAATAAAGGAAATTGGAGTCCTCTTACTTTGTTCTCTTTCAGGATTGTTTCGGCAATTCAGGGGGTGCAATTCATTATGAATTTGAGGATTGACTTTTTCTATGTCTGTTTTGATAGGGATTGAATTGAAGGTGTAGATTCCTTTGGGCAGTACTGACATCCTGACTACTGTTTTTCTATCCCTTAATGCCAGATGTCTTTCCATTTATTTAGGTCTAATTTCTTCCAGCAGCGTTCTGTAATTTTCAGTGGAGAGTCTTGCCGCTCCTTGGTTAAATTTATTCCCACATATTTTATTGTTTTAGATGCTATTTGAGATGCAGTTGCTTTCTTAATTTCCTTTTTTGCTTGTTCATTGTTGGTGTATAGAAACAGAGCACATTTCTCGTGTGTTGATCTCATACTCTGTAATTTTGTTGGATTAATTTATTAGCACTAATAGCTTTCTTGTAGAATCTTTGATTGCTTCTATATATAGGATCATTTCATCTGCAAATAGAGATAGTTTTACTTCTACCTTTCCAATTTAAATTATTTTTATTTCTTGTTTAATTGCTCTGGTAGAATTTAAAGTACAGTGTTGGATAACAGTGGTGAAACCAGGCATCCTTGTATCATTCCTGATCTAAGGGGGAAAGATTTTCAGTCGTTTACCACTGTGTATAATGATAACTGTGGGTTTTTCACACATGCCCTTTTTCATGTTGAGGAACTAATAATTTTAGCACTCATTTTTGTTAAACAATTTTATTTTTAATTCAAATGTATTATTGAATTTTTCAGATGAAAGTGGTGGTACTCAAGATTATCAGAGCTTTCAAACTTAATATGATTGAGGAAAAAAAATCACTCTTGTTAAAATTGGTGACTTATGCTAGAGTTCAGGTTCGAGGGAAAAGAATAAATTTAATATATATACAAGATACTGGAAATAACTGTTAAAGATCACTTCAAAGATAAAAAGGGATTACAGATTTCACATATACTTATTATATGTATATGTATATAGGTTTCCTCCTGTATTTGAAAGTACCCCATTTCTAGGTGAAGAACCAGCTACCTTAGGACACATCTTGATAACAGATGCACGGAATAGATCAAGATAAGGCACAGATGCTCACAGATACAGTTCAAAACTGTGGCGACCTGCCTAAACAAAATGAGTCACAAAGCGATGTACACCAAGATGCATCATAATTAAAATGGTAAAAGCTAAGCATAAAGAGAGAATTCTAAAGACAGCAAGAGAAAAACAAAGAGTCATAACGTAATGGATACCCCTTAAAGCTATCAGCTGATTTCTCTGCCAGAACTTTGCCTACCAGAAGGCTGTCGAATGACACATTCAAAGTGCCGAAAGGGAAAATCTGTTGTCATTATACTTTTGTCAAAGCCCATAGAATATTCAACACCGAGAATGAACCCTAATGGTTTTGATGGACTTCGGGTGATAACGTGTCAGTGCAAGCTCAGCAACCATGATAAATGTATCTCTCTGGTTGGGATGTTGCTAAAAAAACAAAAACAAACAACAAACAAAAAACTGTGGCGACCTGATGCTGAGATGCTGAGTGTAGTTGCTGGGGAAGGAGCTTGGCGGTGCTACTCTTGCTGTTTGGGGTATGCACTACCTCTGTAACAGCTTGCTGCAAACAAATGCTGAACTCTGTTTTCACCTTTTTTCATAAAAGTGAAAATCTTCTTTGGATTTTTTTTTTCAGTTAGCGAAAACAAGTACTAATAAAGTAGGTCTTTTGTAAAAGTGAAGTGGCAGAAAGTAGCGTTTTTGAAAGTGGGGATACCTGTATATGTATGTGTGTATATGTGTGTGTATATATGTATGTGTGTGTGTATATATATATATATGAATATGGGAAATTCATACATTTTACATACTTTTTAAAGGTTCCCCAGTGTCAGTCTCTTCACCCTCCTCTACCATGCACCAGAATGATTGATATTTAGCTTTTGAATATTAGATTTTTACTTTTCAGGAATGATTGTGGCTGAGTAAAGGTACTTCCTGTGAATACATAGCTGTGCCAGAAAGTTATTTATAGTGGCACTTAACGTCACATTGCTGTTCTTTTGAAGATTTGATGTTATTTAATTATAAAAGTTATTAGAACACAATCTTTCTTATATAAAGTCATAGGGCATAATGTCTTCTTTTGGATATAAGCAATCGTTTTTTTCCCAATAATAATCTAAGTGGCATCAGAGGCAGTCAGATTTCAAGTAGAGACTAGTGTAGAAGTGATTTTGTTCCCTTGCCAAGGAGACACTGCTTTTCTGCTGCCTAAATAGCAACCTTAAAACCAACCAACTTCCTATCTAACTTTAGGAGAAGGAGGCATTTTGGGGATTTGTACACGTAGATGTGGAAAAAACCAGTTGAGAACCATTGACATACAGACATAAACCCTAGATACAACCCTAGGGTTGATTGATTTAAAATTACTTTCTTTTCATCGGAGAAGTGTATATTTGATACTTCCACTGTCCTTGCAGGGAAGGGATGGGAAATAAAGTAAGGAACAGTCATTTATCTATAACAGTGATATAATAGATTACAAGTAGCCTCAATGACTATAATTTTACTTGTAAAAATATTTTAAAAGATATTTTATAGTACTAGTTTTGCTTTCATGTCCTTGCAGATTTACAGTATGACGTTGAGATTGTCTGCCTTATTTGAAGAAAAAATGAAGAAAATCTCTTCTGATTTTAAGATTGGTCAAAAATTCAGTGAAAAACTTCGAAGGAGCCAGAGGTTCAAGAGACGGCAAAATTGTAACCGTGTCAATCAGGCTAACAAAAGTATCAGGTAAATTGGTTATTGCAGTCTTTGTGTGCAGTTTTTTAAAATTTCAGGTTGTGATACTTTGATTTTATTAAGCTAAAAATTCTTAATCATTTTAGAGTACAGTATATTCAGAAAAGAATAGTCATTGTTTTTTATGGATTGAAAGCATTCTCTGCATATAGAGCTGTTGCATTAATTTTTAATTATATACATTTGTAAGCATTTAATGAGAAGCATCAACTAAATCTTACTAAGGATTATTCAAAATATTACTTGTCTTTTGCATAAGAATTTTTTTTTTAAATGCAGAGGGTAAAGTGATTACTGTGTATGGCTATTGAGCATTTGATCGTGTAAGGGAAAATGCCAGTTAGATGTAATGCACTCTGTTTTCACTGGGGATTAGTTGTAGAGAAGAAATGTAAAATGCAGGATTTATTCTCTTTATAGTAAATTAATATTAATTTATATTTTGCCATTTATGACTATGTAGCTTACATTAATATCAAATTTATAGATATTTTAAAGTGTTGAAATGTGGAAATTGAGTTTTTCAGTGTTTAGTTTGTTTTCACGTACTTTTTTTTTTTTTAATAAATTTATTTTATTTATTTATTTTTGGCTGTGTGGGGTCTTTGTTGCTGCACGCGGGCTTTCTCTAGTGTGGCGAGCGGGAGCTGCTCTTCGTTGTGGTGCGTGGGCTTCTCACTGTGGTGGCTTCTCTTGTTGCGGAGCACGGGCTCTAGGCGCGTGGGCTTCAGTAGTTGCAGCACGCAGGCTCAGTAGTTGTGGTTCGCGGGCTCTAGAGCACAGGCTCAGTAGTTGTGGCGCATGGGCTTAGTTGCTCCGTGGCATGTGGGATCTTCCCGGACCAGGGATCGAACCCATGTCCCCTGCATTGGCAGGCGGATTCTCAACCACTGCACCACCAGGGAAACCCGTCATGTACATTTTGAATGTGCACTATACCCTTGATGGATTTCCTCATGGTTGTTCTTGGGATTACACCATGCATCTCAATTGAAAACAATCTACTTCAGGTTAATACTATTTAATTCCCATAGATATAAGAATTTTCCCTTCCCCTTCTTATTTGTGCTGTTACTGTCATACAGTTTATATCTTTATATGTTGTTTTATGAAGTTGTCTTTTTTTTTTTTTTTTTTTAAAGGATTTTCTTATTTATTTATTTATTTATTTATTTATTTTTGGCTGTGTTGGGTCCTCGGTTCGTGCGAGGGCTTTCTCCAGTTGCGGCAAGCGGGGGCCACTCTTCATCGCGGTGCGGGGACCGCTCTTCATCGCGGTGCGCGGGCCTTTCTCTATCGCGGCCCCTCCCGTCACAGGGCACAGGCTCCAGACGCGCAGGCTCAGCAATTGTGGCTCACGGGCCCAGCCGCTCCGTGGCATGTGGGATCTTCCCAGACCAGGGCTCGAACCCGTGTCCCCTGCATTAGCAGGCAGACTCTCAACCACTGCGCCACCAGGGAAGCCCGAAGTTGTCTTTTAAATCAGATAAGAATAAACAAATTATTTATACTGTTATTTATATTTACTTATGTAATTACCTTTCCCCGTGGTCTTTATTTCTTTTTATAGATTTGAGTTACCCTCTGGTGTCATTTCTTTTCAACCTGAAGTCCTTTAATATTTCTTGTAAGGCAGACATGCAAGCAGTGAATTCCCTTAATCTTTGTTTATCTGGGAATGTCTTTAATTTCACTTTTATTATGTAAGACTAGTTTTATTATTTAAGACTAGTTTAGTTGGCAGTGTTTTTCTTTTAGCACTTTGAGTATGTCATCTTACTGCCTGCTGACCCCCAGTGTTTCTGATGAGAAGTCAGCTATTAATCTTACTGAGGTTCCCTTCCTTGTGCATATGGAGTTTTCTCTTGGTGCTTTCAAGATTTTCTTTTTGTCTTCATCTTGCAAATGACTGTAGGTGTGGATTTCTTTCAGTTTATCCTTATTGAAATTTGTCCAGCTTTGTGGATGTATAATGTTTTTCATCAGATTTGGGTGGTTTTCAGCCATTATTTCTTCAGATACTTTGTTTTGCTCCTTTCGTCTCCTTTGGGGCTCCCATATGTTGGTATGTTTAATGGTCTCCCAAAGGTCTCTGAGGCCTTCTGCATTTTTTTCTTCATAAAGGATAGGATAAAAAGGGAAAGTTTTCACTCTTGAGCTACTATCACCTTGTCTACTGTTAAAAATCAAGTTTAAGATAAGTATATAAGCATATAATTATTTCTTTTTGTATTACCCTCCAGCTGATATTAATGGAAGTTAAAATTTTGACATGACAAGTTTGAGTTTTCTTTTAAAAATTTTTTTATTTTTTATTTTTTAATAAAAGGAGGAAACCAAGATGTTACGTTTTACAGTCATTTGTCCCCCTCCCATTTGTAGCTGACAGATTGGATTTAACACATGGAAACTGAAAGACTACTTGTCTTTAAACATGGTCTATTTACATTTGGAAACTTGAATTTTCTTGATTATGATAAACAATAACTGCTTAAAAGAATTGTGTTTTTTAAAAATTGAAGTATAGTTGATTAATTGTGGTTATCTTTAAGCTCAGATGTCTTAGATACTCCTAAAAGCTCCTTTATCTTTTTGTTTTACAGGAAAGCAAAACCAAATCCTTTTGTTTTAAAGGATTATCTTTAAAAAACATGAATATTACTCAGATCTGTAATTTAAACCCAAAGATTGGCTTATCTTAAACTTCCACTGTTTTTCACCATAATCCATGGCTCAGGGGCCAATTTTGGTGAATTGGCACTTAGATGTAAACAGATTGGTCTCAGAAAAAAACTAGCTTGTTCTCTTTTTTGCCTCGCTGTTCTTTCTCTTCAGGTTTTGTCAATTTCTCCTAATTTTATACTGTCTTTAGGAATATATAAATAGGAGCCTAGAGGGAATGTTGTCATATTGAGACTCATATTTGTAATATGGGCAGTTCCTTGGTGGCCAAGTGGTTAGGATTCCAGGCTTTCACTGGCGTGGCCTGGGTTCAATCCCTGGTCAGGGAACTGAGAATCCCGCAAGCCGTGGTGCAGCCAAAAATCAATCAATCAATCAGTCAATCAAAATCAAATCACATCACAAGCTCTACAGCAGATATAACTTTAAAAAAATTTGTAATATGAATGAATGCCTGTATTACATAAATGTTGGCTCCCCTTAGCATTTAATCCAAAGAATCTAAGGTATTCAGCATGATTTTCTGTAATTCTGTTACTTGGATCATTTGTTCATTACTCAAATTTGGAATAAAATGATGTCAAATTTAAAGAGAATAGTAATCCATGCTAGAATAAGATGTTAATAATGAATATTTTAATGTCTTGATCATAAAGTTATTCTCAGGTTAAGTAATAATACACTTTATTTAGGCATCCTCTGTTTTGTTAAATATTGTTTTATTTTTCCTATCTTTGACCAGAAATATCAAGCAGAAGCGCTTAAAATCTCAGGCAAAAGTAATTCCTGAGTTGGTAGGTTCTCCTGTCCAGTCTACCTCAAGTAGGGCAGCTTATTCTGCAAGCCGCAAGACAAGTGCTAGTGTCTCTTCAGGTGTTACTTCGGGTGATTCTTCAGATTCAGCGGCATCATCAGAAAGAATGAGAAGAAATACACCTGTCACTCTAACAAATGGTTCTACATTATCTGGTGAGAAATGGAATGTTATATATTCACCTGTTGAGCACTCACGTTTGTAACATTGGTAGTTACTATGGGTTTAGAGGAAAGAATAAAGAAGTAAGACATGGCCTTGACATTCAAGGAACTTAAATTTAACAGAAGAGACGTAAGTAACACATGGAATAATTAGATTATATTTGATAAATACTGTTCTTTGCAAGTGGTGCAGCCACATTTTAAGCAAATTTGAATCCTTCAGGTTTTAAATAATGTGATATAAGTACCACTTTTTGTGCAAAATTTGACATTTAAAAATTTAAATTAAAAAAAGGACTTGGTAATCATGTAAGTTTAAAGCTGATGACCTAGTAAATTCTAAACTGTTTATTTTATTACTATTTGGTGGTATAACTGTAGCTGACGCTGACCCTTTGTTAGCATTGTGCGAATGAGGCCATGGTGTGTACATACTTGCATATTGCTCTGAGTGGTTTTGGTGACTTGTGATGATGGTATAATGATTACTGTTGTGATTTAAAATAGTAGGATCAAACAGGTAAAATGCAGCCACATTTTAGAGACTGGCAAGCCTTGCAGAAAAGTTTGGATTACTTAATAGGGTCCCTTGTTGTGAAGGAATCACATGACGAATTGTGTTTCAGGAAGATTAATCAGTTTGGCAGTGATATGTGGGGAAGGAGAAGAATCTGGAAACATAGTCAACATGATGGGAAGTGGGATACAGTAGGAGCAGGCAGAGTGGGCAAACTGCAGAGCAATTTCAAAGGAAGAAACACGATTTGGTGACTGATACCCCTGTAACAGCCACTCTGTTCTTTGACGTGGAGTTGGGTTGTAATATGGAGCAAAATTTTGTCTTTCAACAATACGTTCCCACTCATTTTGGTGAAATATTTATTTTGTGATAGGCATGCAAGAACTGAGCCTGGATGAAGGAACAGGAAATTTGGTTTCCTATCTTGTGCTTATACTTGTGCATATACTCATTAAGTATTATGGTGGGGGGAAATGACCTGTACTATTTAAATTATTCATCTCACACCTTTTCTACCTTTTTGTGTGTGTGTGTGTGTGTGTGTGTTGAAATGCTCTTTCTTGACTTGGAAGCCTGTATGGTACAACTATGCTGTTAGGAAGGGCTACTAGAAAGAGACCTGAAAGCCTACTGAAATACTGGACTTGAAACGATTGTCTTTTCTATAGGAAATACCTGTCTCATAACAGAAGGAAGAAGATAGTGGAGCTAATTAAATTTTTAATGAAAGCTTGTTTATAAAATATATAAACTGTATTTTCTGAATCCAAACCAGTATTAACATGTTACTTTCAGAAATAAGAGAACAAATTTGATTTCAAATGCTGATTATGTACCTTTTAATACCAAAATGTTATCAGCTATTCTTTGGAACAGTTTTTAAAAATATACTCTCTTCTATTTTAAGAATCTGCTTTTAGTCTGTTGTTACAAAATAACTGCTTTTGTGTAAAGATAGGAGAATATATGTAATGAACTGTTGATGCTTCATTTTTCTTAGAAAGTGAAATGGAAGATTCCTTAGGTACCTCTTCATCATCTTCAGCTTCAAATAGTTCAGAGGAAAGCAAAGAGAGTTCAAGAGCTCGTGAATCCTCCTTACGTAGTGGGTTGGCCAGGAGCAGGGTGACCAGAACCAGAGCCGCTAAAAGAAAAACTGGTGAGAAGAGGCTCAGTGGTACTTTGGAGAAATGTATATCAAGAGAATTCAAAAGCTAAATGTTGGATGGTTTATTTATTTATTTACTTAAAAAATTTTTTTTTTTTTTTACTGTAAATTTTTATTTATTCTTTGGCTGCATTGGGTCTTCGTTGCTGCGCGCGGGCTTTCTCTAGTTGCGGTGAGCGGGGGCTACTCTTTGTTGCGGTGCGCGGGCATCTCATTGCAGTGGCTTCTCTTGTTGCAGGGAGCACGGGCTCTAGAGCGTGCAGGCTTAGTAGATGCGGCGCTTGGGCTCAGCAGTTGCGGCACACGGGCTCTAGAGCGCAGGCTTGGTAGTTGTGGCGCACGGGCTTAGTTGCTCCGCGGCATGTGGGATCTTCCCGGACCAGGGCTTGAACCCGTGTTGCCTGCATTGGCAGGTGGATTCTTAACCACTGCACCACCAGGCAAGTCCTGGATGGTTTATTGACTTAACGCATCTGCACATGATTACACATCCTTTAGGCTTTTTTTTTTTCTTGAGGTATAATTGACATATAACATTATATTAATTTCAGGTGTACAATGTAATGATTCGACATTTGTGTACTTTACAGAATGATTACCACAATATGTTTAGTTACTGTGCGTCACCGTACATAGTCACAAAAATTTTTTTTTTCTTGTGATGAGGACTTTTAAGATTTAGTCTTAGCAACTTTCAAATATGCAGTACAGCATTATTAACTATACTTGCCATGCTGTACATTATATCTTCATAACTCATTTATTTTATAACTGGAAGTTTGTACCTTTTGACTCCATTTACCCATTTCACTCACTCCCTATGCACCCTCCCCTCGGGCAACCACCAGTCTGTTCTCTATTTACGAGCTTGTTCTTTGTTTTGTTTTTGTAGATTCCACATATAAGTGAGATCATAGGGTATTTGTCTTTCTCTGTCTGACTTACTTCACTTAGCATAATGCCCTCAAGGTCCATCTGTGTTGTCGCAAATGGCAAGAGTCCATTCTTTTTTATGGCTGAATAGTATTCGTGTGTGTGTGTGTGTGTATCTTCTTTATCCATTCATCCATCAGTGAACACTTAGGTTGTTTCCATATCTTGGCTATTGTGAATAATGCTGCAGTGAGCATGGTGGTGCACATATGCTTTCACATTCATGTTTTTGTTTTCTTTGGATAAATAGCCAGAAGTGGAATTGTTGGGTCATATAATATTTCTATTTGTAATTTTTTGAGGAAGCTCTATACTGTTTTCTATAGTGGCTGCACCAGTTTACTTTCCCACCAACAGTGCACAGGGGCTCCCTCTCCTTCAGATCCTCACCGACACTTGTTATTTCTTGTCTTTCTGATGATAGCTATTCTAATAGGTGTGAAATGATATCTCACTGTGGTTTTGATTTGCATTTCCCTAATGATCAGTGATGTTGAGCATCTTTTCATGTGCTTGTTGGACATCTGTATGTCTCCTATGGAAAAATGCCTCTTCAGATTCTCTGCCCTTTTTTTTTTTTTTTTTAATATTTATTTATTTATTTATTTATGGCTGTGTTGGGTCTTCGTTTCTGTGCGAGGGCTTTCTCTAGTTGTGGCAAGCGGGGGCCACTCTTCATCGCGGTGCGCGGGCCTCTCACTATCGTGGCCTCTCTTGTTGCGGAGCACAGGCTCCAGATGCGCAGGCTCAGTAATTGTGGCTCACGGGCCTAGTTGCTCCGTGGCATGTGGGATCCTCCCAGACCAGGGCTCGAACCCGTGTCCCCTGCATTGGCAGGCGGATTCTCAACCACTGCGCCACCAGGGAAGCCCTCTGCCCATTTTTAAATTGGATTGTTTGTTTTTTTGTATTGAGTTGTATGAGTTCTGGGTATTAACCCCTGATTAGGTATATGATTTGCAAGTATCTTCTCCCATTCAGTAGGTTGCCATTTCACTTTGTTGATGATTTCCGTTGCTTTTTAGTTTGATGTAGTCTTGCTTTATTTTTGCTTTCGTTGCTTTTGCTTTTGGAGTCGGATCTAAAAAATCATTGCCAAGAATGATGTCAAGGATTCTTCTACCCGTGTTTTCTTCTAGTATTATGATTTCAGGTCTTACATTCTTTAATCCACTTTGAGTTAATTTTTGTGTATGGTATAAGATAGTAGTCTAGTTTCATTCTTTTGCATGTGTCTGTCTGGTTTCCCAACACCATTTATTGAAAAGACTGTCCCTTCCCATTTTTATATTCTTGGCTCCTTTGTCGTAAATTAACTGACCATATATGCATGGGTTTATTTCTGGACTCTCTGTTCTGTTCTGTCCTTTAAACTTTTTAAATTTAGAAAGGTAAACTTGTTTTGGCACTAAAAAAATAAGGAACATCAGTACTAAAATGAAGTCATTTAAAAAAGTTGAAATAAGGAAGACCTTTCTAATTTTACTGTTACTTTATTTTTAGGTCCAGTTTCTTTAGAAAATGGATGTGGCAGAAGAGCCACTAGAAAGAGAGTCTATTTAAGTGACTCTGATAACAATTCTTTGGAGACTGGTGAAAGTCTAAAAGCCAGAGCTGGAAGTAACCGAAAAGTGCTACGAAAGTGTGCTGCTGTGGCTGCCAACAAGATAAAGTTAATGAGTGACGCAGAGGAGAATTCTAGCTCTGAAAGTGTCTGTTCTGGCCGTAAGCTGCCTCACCGCAATGCTTCTGCTGTAGCTAGAAAAAAGTTGTTACATAATTCTGAGGATGACCAGAGCTTAAAGTCAGAACTTGAAGAAGAGGAGCTAAAAGATCAAAATCAACCATCACCATTGTCCAGTTCTCATGCTGCCCAGAATACTGAAAATGGAGATTCAGAGTCAGAAAGTGATTTGCGGGTAGCCCGGAAAAATTGGCATGCTAATGGTTACAAGTCCCAAACTGCAGCAACTTCTAAAACAAAATTTCTTAAGATAGAGTCTTCTGAGGAAGACTCTAAAAGTCATGACTCAGATAATGGACGTAACAGAACTGCTGGCCCATCAACATCTTCGCAGAAACCTAAGGCAGAAAGCATCTCAGAGGAAGAGGAGGAAGCAAATTCGGAACCAAGAAAATATGGTGGTAGGAGATACAACACAGGTCGCAAGAATGCTGCTTTCCTTAAAAAAGCAAAAATCTTCAGTGATTCAGAGGACTCTGAATCTGAAGCAGAAGATGGAGAAGACGGTAGATGTCATAAAATGGAAATTAACCCGAGTTCAGGGAATGTGAAGTGTGAACCTGTTGCTGGGTCCCAGTGCTTTTCAGATCATGTATCTGAAACTGATCTGGATTCAGATGATGACAAGAGAACAAAAGAAAAACCAAACAATTTTATGAAAGGTAATTCAAAACATTTAACCTTGGTTCACTGATTTTTCTCACTGTCCTTTTTTTATAGCATACATTGTCTTTTCCCCCCATGAAACTTTTCTTTGCCACCTGTTTTCTCTCCACCCCCTGCATCCTCCATTAGTCTTTTCTCTGTGTACTGTTGGTTGAGTACATTTAGTTTTGCTCATGTAACAGGCCGCCTTGGCCATAGCTGTTTTTAATAGAGATTTCACTTCTTATAATGGAATTGGGGATATTGTATTGGCTATGGGCTTAAGAAAGGCAGAGGCCAGCACATTTATAAGCTGTTGGTGATAATAGTTTGAGAAGAGGAAAGAAAAGGGTGGTTGAAAGGAATGTGATAAGTAATAATAGCAGCTAAGAACAGTTACCAAGTTACCAAGCTATTTCTTATCAGGAAGTTTTTCTAAATGCTTTACATTTATTTATGAACCAGTTTAGTCTTCATATCTTTTATGAGATAAATACTATTATTATTATTATGTCCATTTTACTGATAATAACTCTGGAGTATGGAGAATTCAGATAACTTGCTGAATTAAGATTGTCCTGGTAAATGGAGATTGAAAAATATTAAAGAGCAAGAGGCATCTAAAGCTAAGACTAACTGTAGTGTGTGATGGAACCTGTGAAGTTAAGAAGTTTCAGGGAGGCTGAGAGCGATGAGTTTGCATACTTCAGTGCAGTGATGAAGAGGGTGTAGTTTGTATTCATGTAAATAACATACTCTAGTGTCAAGTGTTTTGTGTATATAGATAGAAAGGCATGGGATGTTATTGATGGAGTGTGTTATACTTGTGGATGGTGGTGAGGCTGAAAAAGGCAGTTCTAAAGTAGTAAAAGCCCAACCCATTCACTGCCACCCTCTTTCCAAGTTAGAAAGAATCTTGGACTTCAGTTGTTTAAAATGTTGAACATTTAATTCCTTTAGACTTAATCTTCTATTAAAGATTAAAAGAGTACTCTTAATTTTTAGACTCTGCATCACAAGACCATGGACAAAGCAGAAAAGTCGCCAGGAAAAGGGTCTGCTCCAGTGACTCAGACAGCAATTCGAAGGTGGTTAAGAAAGCATCAAAAGCCAAAACGGGTCTCCTAAGAGTTCCTCGAAGGTGTGCCACCACCGCTGCTACTAGGATCAAGCTGATGAGTGATGTGGACGTCAGTTTAGAAAATGTGTGTACTAGGAGCAGAAAGGGAAGGAAAAAGTCCCTCCATTTTGCATGCACCACAGCTAAGAAGATAGTGAGTGATTCTGAGGGAGATGCAAACTGTGACGTGCCAAACGAACAGCATGGCTGTGAAGGGAAGCCACCTGAAGCCGGCTCAGACGGTAGTACAAAAAGTATTAATCAGTCTTTAAATGAAGACTCAGACTCTGAAGGTATGTTGAATTCAAGACACAAGAACAGGCATACCAGTAGTCACAAAACAAATGTTGCACCTTCTAAAACAAAGAATTCCTTGATTGGGTCTTCGGAGGAAGATTCAAAAAGCCATATTCCAGGGAATGAGACTGGTAGAAAATGTTCTTCTGAGTCAGCTCCGGTGCAAAAAGCTACTGCAGAGAATAACTTTGAAGAGGAACTGAATTATGGGCTACGCAGGTGGAACGGCAGAAGACTCAGGACCTATGGGAAGGCTCCTTTCAGTGAGACAAAGGTGATGCGGGATTCGCAGGAGGCAGCCGAGGTGGCGGAAACGAAGAGGAAGAGACTGCGTCCTGAACTGGAAAATGTGAAAGCTTCTGAAACACCAGGGAGCCCGAAGTGTGGACCTGACACTAGTCCCAAATCTGATTCAGATTTGCGATCTGCCACTGAATCAGATGCTGACTTTACTGATGATACAAAAACCAAAAAGAGGAAAATGAAAGGAAAAGCAAAAGTAGTTAGAAAAGGTAAAACTTTCACAGCTAACGTATCTAAAACCATGAGACGACAAAGACAAAGCAAACGTCCTAGGTTAAATGTGGATGACAATGACTGGGAGGACGTGGACTATGCAAAGTCTAGAAGAGTTCTTCGGCGTTCAAAGATAAAGACGAGGAATCAGGGCAGGAGGACCGTGAGATACCACGATGGGGATGACGACAGGAGCTTAGAAAATGTGTTAGATTTTGATGATTGCACCTTATGACCTTGAGGGAAAACCAGTTCATTGAAAGAGGGAATGGACTGGAATTTATAGTGAAAGCTGGCTGTTGAAATTATTTTTTGTCCTACAATTCAGGGAATATATTTATATTTTTCTATGAAAAGTTATGAATGTGACTAAATCATGACTGTTATTTTTATTTGCACTTGCTTGCCTTTGTAGCAGCATTCAGCACAGGTGCCAAAATATGCTTCATTTTGGGGGCAGATCTACTTTGACAGTATTTAACTACATATAGCAAGAGTTTGAAATATGTTAAACACTAGACATTCTGGTTATCAAAACCAATGAGCATTACTTTCATGGTAGCAATTGTCATAGTTATTTTCAGAATTTGTCAAGAGGTGGTAGTTTCTAATCCCAGTCCTATTGTAGTATGAATTTCATGTGACCTTTGTTTACAGATTCTTCATAAATATTATGTGCATACTGACATAACAATCGTGGGAGGGGTAACCATGATTAGTAGGCAAGGTACCTACCACTTTTTTCTTTCCCTGGCTACTTGAGTAGAGTGCATTATACCAGATTGGTCATTTTCATTGAAATGGTTTCCAAGTTTTGTTTCCAAGCCCTGTTGGGTCTGTTTCTTTATTTTTAAGGAAAATATCATCCATTTTATTTTATAAACTTGAATTTATAAAGTGCTGGTAAATTATTATTATTTTTTTTAACATTTGTACATTTTAAACCTCTAAGGCCAGACCATAATACTAGCATTTTCTTTTAAATTGTGCACTAACAAAATGCTATATAATTTGTCTTTCCAAGATCTCCTGGTTTCCATGTACGGAATTTAACCAAAATCTTGGTCTTCCATAGTCTTACTCTGTGAAATAGAGGAGTTTGTGTGCCTTAGATTTAGATAAAGTGTGTTCTTCAATAGAGTGTACAGGGCTAAAAGAGTAAATTATGTGTAATTTCGCCCCATCTCTTGAAATTGTAGAGTTGATTTTTGTTAAGAGTGCAATCACAAATCTCATTTATATAGGAAAATAGTTAAATGTCATTCTCCATCTCTTTTAGTCTACTGCTGCCATGTGCAATCCCAAGCATTCTTTGCTGGTGCAACTAAGTATCTTTATTAGTGACCTCTAGTTTAAATCTAAGAAACTGTCATGTGTTGTGGGAAAATAATTTTGAAATCCACTTAAAGCGTAACTTTTACATCATCAAATACCATAGTACACTTATTTTCGAGCCAAATATTTTTACTTGACAGGTTGTGCTACTCCAAACAGTATATAGGTGGCCATTCCTAGCTTTTTTGTGCCTGAAGATGGACTTGATTCAAGTGGTTTACATATTTCGTAGCTAATGGGGTATGTTACAGTACTCCCACCCTTTGTTATTTATTGGCCCTAACTGTGTTTGGTTTCAGACAAAATTAACCCTTTTCTCCTGTGTATCCTTAAGGTGGCAGATAAGGAAAAGCATCAGACTCTGGTATCAGTGTTAGAATGTTCTTAAGTGTTGCTACTTTTTAGTTATCTTTTCCAGTTGACATGGTAGAAGGTACTTTCTCTTTCTACTCTGGTGTAAGGGGAAGGATGTTCTTAGACATTACCAACTGAGGTAGGTGGTATACCTACCTCTCCTTCGGTTGTTGAGAGAGCTATCACCACTTCAAAACTATGATGCTTTTCTTCTCAAAGCTCGTGTTAACTGTATTGTTAACAGATTGAGTCAGGATAATTGTCCTCGACTACTGACCTGAAAAAAATTAGTGGCATGCTCTTTACTTCCTTAATTTTAAGAAATGGTGATAGATGTCATATCCATTAATTTATTTTAACTCTTCTTAAGCTTCTGTTTTATATCTATTCTCAGGGTTATAACTCCATGTTTACCATCACCTGGAAAAAGGTACCAAAAAAATCCATAAATAAATACGGACTATATTCATAAATACATCAGTTCTTTTGGTAAAATGATATTTGACCATTTAGGCTTCATCAATAGAACTAGTCTTATCTTTTGGACTGAATTAACTGAATTGATTGGCTGGTCAACCGTTCATAATTGTTCATTTTGTCCAAAATGGTTAGGCCTTTGCGTGTAGAAGCAGTATTTTGGTTTCATCTGAAAAGCAAACAAACAAAAACCCCCAAAAATCGGCCTGGTGACTTTGAAAGCATGGTTGACAATGGTAGCTTCTCAAGTTCTGAAGTAAACTAAGGGATTATAGAAAGAATCATTTTTATGGGTTTTTTTGGTCACGGTGCTATTCCTAAGGTTAACTTTGAATATGTGACACACACTGCTAAGTACCTTTAAGGAAAATTAATAAATAATTAATAGTTCAAAATGTTTACATTGAGCACTAGAACATGTTTGACTTTTTTTCTACTTTATGTGAAATGAGCAGGGATTTCATGCACAGATGTACTTTAATATGTTTGGGATCAGTTTGTATTTTTCTTGTGAAAAAAGACAAAAGGTTACAAAGTGAATGTGAACTGATCCAGAAGTAAGTGCTATAGCTTTCAGTTGCACTTGAAGTAACTTGATGTATATGAAAAAAAGACTACTGTGGTTGTGTATGTCCAAAGTCCTATGATTTTATTCATTTATGGTTAAAAAAAAAAGGTTCGAGGTGTATTTAGATTTGATTTTTGATTCCTTTGAAAGACTAATTTTACCAAGCATATTAAGACGAAAAGATTTCAGACATTAAAAAAAAAGGTGAGGTTTAAAAAAGCTTTTTTCTCCCCACTTCCTGCTTATTTAAAAAGGGTATACTGACAATGTGTAGTAACTTCTGAATAAAAGGAAAAGTTTATCCCATTTTCAGATAATTCCTAGGGTAACCATTCTCCCTTTATTTTAGGGATTAAACCCTTTGTCAATTTAGTAATCCTTGAAAGAATGATAAAGCATTTATTTACTCACAGCTTCTAAGTTACAACAAAAAAGTTTCTTCTAGATAGTTAAGAGTTGTACCTAAAAAATAAATTAGTTTTATAATAAGAGAATGGGGGGAAAGAACTTGTTTTAGGAAAAGGCACTTCAAAACCTAGACGTGCAAATGGGAAAAGGAGACGTAAACCAATAAACATGCCATCTGAAGGTAACTACTGTCCAAAAATAAGACCCGTCACTGAATCCTTCACACTCCATTGCTTGATGACTTCTTAAGTAAAAGTTCTCATTCAGAGTGACGCTGGGTCCATACCGTGTTCCCTGTCCCTCTTCCCGCTTGTTTTTCTTTAGAATAATCAGAACACAGAACTTATTAACTTCACTGTATGGTATTAAAAACTAAAATGAAAGGGTTTTATTAATCTCTCCTGTCAGTACAAATTGAATTTGTGTTACCTGAAAAAAATGAGACGTTTGTGTATCAGTAGATTGCAAGAACATTGTTAAAGGTGCATACAATATTTTTGGTTTTTCCTTTCTACTTCCTTTGTACTCGTTTTTTGAGGAATAGTTAAATGGCTAGAAAAGGTTTTTTTGCCTGCCTTTTTATAGCTGAAATGCCATCTCCATTCTTTTCATTGATACTAAGTCAATATATTTACTTTATCAGGTATCTTGTGGTTGTCACCAAATCCTTTAGTTCGTACATTGTATGGAAATTATAGTTCAGTTATTCCAGTATGATGGAGTTTAACAAAGCACCTTCATTGTAGAAGAACTTTCCGTCTGTTAATTATTTAAGTTATATCTCTCAACTTCTGCTGTGGGTTATCAGGGAATAATAAAGCAGAGACCCTAAGAAATTTGCAACCTAACAGAATAAGACTGTCTCTTATTCTAGTATTCGGGAACATACATACCAGATCAAATATATTTGTCAAAGCTAGGGAGAAAATGGAGCATTGTGGAAGAATCTAGTCCAACTTGATTAGTAAATGCTAATCCTACTTATAGCTCAAATTGTGAATTTAATGGAAAGAACTGAAGTGTGAAGAGTATAATGGTGAGGGCTGTGTTGTCTTTTCTCACATTTTAAGAAAAGTTTTTATAGCTGTTTCTTAAAATTATAGATGTTGCCTAAGGATACATGGGAATTCTCAAAGTTAAGAGAAATTTTTACCAATCACTCATAATCGGCCAAACTGGTTCCTAATATGTTGTTAATTTGGTAGAAGAATATCAAGACTCTTACTTGGTGTCTCTTCAAGGATTGCTTTTATGGATTTGATGGAGGAGGGGCAGGGACACTCACAGCATTTGAATCCTACAAATTTGCAGGCTCTATCTTTGGCAGCATGCAAGTTGCTACAGACTATTTGTCAAGACCGATAATTTCATTGAATTTAATTATCAGTGCTATAGCATATTGTCTGGTCATAGTTTAGTTTTTACGTTAATTTTAAGGTAAGTTTTATCATTTATTAAAATCTTTCATGGGAATTAGGACTGTAAAGAGAAAGAGGCATTCTGACAATTGAAATGAGATGGCACAGACTATGTGGACTGCAGCAGCCAGCCCTACCTACTGTTGGTTCCACAAGGAAAATTATGTAGAAATCATTACCTTTTTTGATCAGTGGTTAAATGTTAAAGGAATCTTTAATTTTTAATAGGTTGAAGTTGATTTCCTAAGTTTTGATCCACCCTTAGTCCTTGGACTGTATGGACATATTCAGTTCATCTGTAAAATTCTACCACTTTACTGGAGCTTGTCAAAAAGGCAAATCTTTAATTTTCCACTCCCACATGAGAGCTCTACTTTAACTTTCTAAATTAGCTCGTTACCACGACTGAGTCAGCATTGTCAACTAGGAACCAATTTTTTAGACAACTAACTGAAGTAGTAGAGTATAATAAATTTAATAGTCATCATAATTACAAGCAAAGGCTTTTTTTTTTTTTTAAACTACTACGAGCCTTCTAGCTGGTTAATTCTGTGAGGTCTGCAACATCCAGTCAATTTCCATTGCAGCTCATCTTTACCTCTTGTCTTAAGCAACTCTCCAACCTTTATCCATTTGTGATTTCTTCTCATGCAGGCAGAATGCAGGGCTACAGTTTGTTGTGAGCCAGGGGAAACCGGAGGGAGTCAGATGTTCTTGAAAAGGGGCTGCCGTTGGACTGTCTGTGGCCCTGCTGCTTTTCATTCGTAAACTAATAAAGTAGATGGAAAACCCAGTATTTACTTCTGATATCTTCTTTTCCTGCCTACGTTAGTCTGAAATGATGTGAAATCTCTCTGAAAAAAGTCATTAAGCAGATAAATGTAAGATCCCTGAATTCATACTTCATATAGTTTTTATCAAATTTTTAGAAAAAAAGTTGCAGTAGCCATCACAACTCTTGTGAGAATCATTATATGACTGTTACCAATTAATTGCTCCTAGAGATGAAAGAAAACTACAGAGAGATGAGCTGTAGATGCAAAACAAAACAAGGTTCTATGTACCCATCATTGAATGAATTAAAGACTTAAGTTCATGTGTTCAACCACAAAAGTGACCAAACTAGCAGAGAACAACTCTTGGTTACAGAATTATTTCTGACAATCCCTTGACCTGACACTGCCATACCACAGACATTGACTTCTCAGTGTTACCAACTCCCCCTAGAAAAATGTTAAACCCAGCGAGTTACAGAAAACACTATTCTACAGCCCTTCTCTAAAGAGACTTTCAGTTTATGGGATCTTCTGGAAATTTACGCTGTAAGGAATATCAGTAGTAAATGCTATTTGCTTCCTGAGTTTTGGTCATTTCGTTGCCTATCAATGAAGGAGAGACGATGAAGAAAGGACATCTCAGATCTGCTCTGATAAGAGGCTTGCAGGACAGAGGTTATGACTTGCAACTAAAATGTTTCCCCTTTATAGGGATTTGATTTATCCACCAATCACAGTGACCAATAATGTCTGTACTTAAAGTATATGAAATAGGCTAGCATATTTTCATTTTGATTCACACATTCTTTTATATTTTTCCATTATCAAATTTGTTTCTAATACTCCCAGTTGAAATGCTGATAAGATTAAAATTGTTTATGCTTCTATAGCAGTGATACGAAGTTTACTTTGGATTTAGGAATACAATTTTGTATCATGAAGTATCATAATTGGAATATGAACCTTAAAGTACAGAAACTAGAGATGGCTGCTTTGAATCAGAACTGTAATGTCTATATCCAAGTTTCTATTCACTACAGACTATATTAGAATACATAGTGATCTCTGAGTTATAATTTAAAGTGGTCATCTAGGTAAACTCTGATGGAGCACCATTAAAGGTGTAAATTTTCACTCTACTAATGAAGTTTTTACCATACCCAAATAGGGAATCATTTACAGAAAAGCAACAATGCCTCTAGCACTCAGGGACTATTCCAACACCTGTGGCTGACCCAAGACCATCTAGGATAGTAGGACTTTTGGGATTATACTGATTTGTTAGTATTAAATGACACGATCACAGATGTATTTTTAGAGCAGTATCCTCCAAAAATTTTAAGCTTGTACCCTAATACATAAATTGGACTTCTCTCTAACCCTGAATTATCCTGTATATATTTCTAAAAACTGTTTGTGATTTTCTCAAGGACAATAAAACACTTTATAATTTACCAAGTTCTCAGTAATAAAATTAACACTGACTTACATGTATGTATTATATTTTAAAAAGTTCCCCACTGTCATTCTTCTGTCTTCCTCAGATTGTTTTTATCTTTATGAAATTCCCATTTTATGGTCTGAGTCTTTAGAGATACAGCTATATCAAGTTGGAGTTGCTTATACAGTATAACTTATTCCTGTATTCTCTCTCCTCTGGACACAGTTCATATTTCCTTAAAGCATTTTTAAAAGCCTAATTATAGTTTCTTCTGTAGAATCTTAACTTTTCCCTTATTTTGGATTACAAATGTCTTAAGAGTTGGTATTACTAGGTTCCTAAGTTGTCAGTATAAGGACTTTCATCACTACATGAGAAAGGAATTAGTTTAAAAATAAAAAGGAATTAGTTAATGCAATTTAAATCATTTTGTCCCACAGAAATTTTTAGTGTAATAGGATTTTATCTATACCATTCAACTGGATATGTTGTTGGGAATGAACCAATTGTCTATTTTTAATATTTTTTTCAACATGCAAATGGATGTAGTTTGTTGACTGATAATAGCATATCCTTATCTTACCATAAAGTACAAATTTCACCTTAATTTTGCCATATATTTTTAAAAACTTCATCTGTTGTAGCATATTTATATTCTAGCATTTGCTTAACATTGATTTAATGTGCTAAAGATTCACTTTGAATCCAGGGTTGGTTTGCTGAGACAGTAGTTTATAATTTAAAAACATTGTTTGAAGTGGTAAAAACACCACTTTAAGCCAGTCCTCCTTTCACTCCCCAATTTCATGCGCATGGGGCTCCACAGAGCCCAACCAAGGGTGTGGAGCGGGGGGACCTGCTGCATGGAGCCCTGGCCTGCTGAGTAGCTCAGCCTGCTAAAATGCCATTTTTGCAATGCCATGGGACTTATATTGAGCACATCATGTCTTTAGAAATAGAACTTCACTGGAAAAGCAAATAGAAGACTGAGGCATTTGTGGGGGGTTGCTTTTAGCAGAGTAGTTCCTAATCTACTTTGGGAGAACTTTCATGGGTCTTGGAGAAAGCACAAAGCACATCTTTGAAACGACTTTCATAGACTTAAGGTAAAATCTGAAGGGTTTTTGAGTGTGGAAGACCTTCCTCATAATCCTTGCTCTGTTGTTAATGAACATGTCAATCCACAGAAGCCATTTTCACCTGTACTCATTTGCCCTTGGTGACAGAAAGATACACATCTTCCCCTCACAAAAGGAAAAACTAAGAAGGCTGGTAATTTGTAGTTTCACTGCTACAGAGTAACCGTGTTGATAGCTGAGAAAACCCTTATTTTCTGTCCTTAGCAGTGAAAAGGATATAGGGGAAGTGAGTCCTCCAGATGTGTGGTGATTTCAGTATCTGCAGTCTGTCCTTATCAACTGCTGAATGTCTGGAGACATGAGGCAGGGTCCTACAACCTCACCTCCCAGCAAGACTTGTGAACCTTTAAGACAGTTTTAGGTAGTTTGACTCAGTGGCAGCAAGACTAGATTGCCAACAGATAAGGCCCAACATTCAGGGGCTAATGAACTTCAGATGCATTTTTATCAAGGGATACTTTTGCCCCAGATACTTTTGCTCATTAATCTTGTATTTGAAACTTGAAAATACAGCATTCAGATGTTGGCAAAAATAAAAATGATTTGAGCCCATCTCAGCTGGTAGATGTCGAGTGGTAGGCCCAGCACCACGTGGCAGCTCAGCACGACCCCACTGAGACCCATCTGAGCTACCTCGGAGGCCGCCTCAGGCCGCGTGAAGGACCTGCCTCTGTAGTGTGCCTTTTGTCCTGCCTTTTGGCTGGTGGACCCCGTCAGCTTCTAGCTCACAGCTACAATAACACTTCCTCAAAGGAAGCTTTCCCTTACGAAGTTAGGTTTCTGGAGTATTTCTCACAGCACCCTGTGCTTCTTCCTTATAGCAACTATACTTGCGTGTGTAGAGTTCATTTCTTTTAGAATATTTAGCCTGATCCTCTGTGTGCCCAGCATATACCAGCTCAGAAAGTATCTGAATAATAGTGAAACTAGGATTTAATCATTTCAGTTATATAAAATGCTGGAATAATTTGAAGAAAATGAATCTAGGATGAAAACCACATTTCAGTTATATAAAACTAATATACAGTTCCTTTTTATCTACTAGTTACCCATGTAATTTTTTTTGACTAAAGGAAATATTGGTGTTGGAACTAAAACCTTAAGGATCTTGAAGTAGGGCTGATGCTATATCATCATAGTCATGATGGCATTTCCTTCTTGTTTAGGTTCTAGGAAAATTATTTCAGAAATCATACTGAGTATTATAAAGTAATTCAACATAGAGTATTAGAAATGATACCAAAATTTAAAACCTACAAACTTCTATTGAAAAAATTCAGATTTTTAAAAAGTGCTTTTAGGTTAGTAGCTTTAGGTTAGTGACTAAATGTACTTAACTCCATTCTTACAAGTCTGCTACTGTTTGAGTGACAGTTATCCTTCCAGATTGCAAAGTATGCCAGGTGCAAGGGATCGTAGCTTCTACCCAAGACTTCCTTTTGTAGATAAGGAAATGGAAGGTTATATCAATGTCGAAAATGTTATCATTGACGATGATCATTTATGTTTTTTAATTTAGCAATGTGAGTAGTTTTAACATTTATTGTTGAGGAATGTATTGTTGAGGAATGTAAGTAGTAGTAAAATCTTGTGTTACAAGATTTTTCCATTTATATGAACTTTCACTCATTTTTCAGAATCTGTTCCTAGAGACAGAGAACCCAATACAAAAATGAGAACACGTATGCATAATCAGAAGGATGCAGTGCAAATGCCTAGTGAAACTCTGAAGGCAAAAATGGTGCCTGAGAAAGTTCCCCGCAGATGTACCACTGTTGCTGCAAATAAAATAAAGATAATGAGTAATCTAAAGGAAATGATTTCAGGACCAGAAAATGGGTGGATTAGGAAGAGTAGCAGAGGACTGCCCCATTGAAACGCTTCTGCTGCAGCTAAGAAAAAATTACTGAGTGTTTATAAAGAGGATGATGCAACCAGAAACTCTGAAAGTGAAAAGGAGCTACAAGATATTAATAGAAAAATGCCTTTTTTAAGGCGGTTCAGATCCTGGAAAGAAAAAGCACAGTAGTGACTATGAAAATGTAGAGTGCAATTGAAAACCAGGGGCCACAAGTAAACTGGCAGTTGCATTCTGCTCCTAGCTCTAACGTCAGTCCCTTGTTGGCACCTTCCGAGCAATTTCTAAAAGCCATAAGCCAGTGGGCCAAAGTGGGAGGGCGGCTTCCTCCTAGTCATCCCTTGTACAGACACACGTTGCAGAGAATTCTGAGGGGGAAATAGATTGTGGAGCCTGTAGCTGGAGAGGCGGAAATAAAAGACAAATGGTCTGTCATGAGATTATTCCTTTCCAGAAAGGAAGGGCCTTGAAGAAATCTCTTGATTCTTTAGAGGAAGAAAATAATGGGAATTGTACAGGGTTGAGATTTCAAAATCTCAACCTGATGCTAATTTTCAGGGTTCTGCATTACAGTATAAAATTTCAGACCACCATAACTATAGTGTCGTTAATGAAATGAGAGAAAAAAAGGCACCTTTCAAGAGGGAGTGCCATTGAGCCTATTTGACTTTTGATTGAAGCAAATACTTTAACAAGATCCAGTCCCCATAATTCGCAACCCCCAAAGTTATAAACAGCTTAAACCAGAAGGACCCGGGGATTCAATGATGGGGATGTTGATAAATGAGTTCTGAAGTAGAGCGTTGGAAATAGACAATTAGAGAAAATCCATTAATATTCTTCTTTTGTTTATGATATTGGAATTCATGCTGAATGGTGACCACTTGATATGACTAATTCAGGGAATATATATTTTTCTATGAAAGCTATGAATGTGACTATTACAACTTTTTCTCATTTTTACTTTCATGTAGCGGCATTTACAGAGATGGCCAAAATGTGCCTCACTATGAGGCAGATCTTAGTTTCAATGACATAGAAAATAAAAAGTATAAAGATCAAAACAGTCCTATTTTTAGATGATACAGTCACATCCTCTTATGTTTCTCTTCAGCACCTTAAAAGAACTTTATGAACTTACTACAAATTTATTACAGTCTGATCACAATGGAAGCATGTCTGGGCTATTTCAGTCCTTCACTAGGATTGGAAAATCTGGTCTTGATACTATAAAGAACTTATTTGCAATGAGGTTTAATTTGTTAATAGTTGAAATTAAAATCACCAGATTAAATGAACGCACTGTCAAATCTTTTTAACATGGTAACATGCTATTGGAAAACTGAATTGTTAGAAGCAAGTTGTTTTCCCATTTAAAAATATCTGTGAATATTAATATAAGATTTGCATGCGTAAATCTGAGAAAGTAAAATATAGAAACTTAAGGGTTTCTATTCCTTTTTCATTAGACTAATGTAGTGCATATTTTTTGGTTATACAAATCAACCGAGTGTCTTGATTACTTGAGAAACTTGTGGTTGCATGTCTGCTTAAAAAAAGACTTTTTGTTATTTTCTTTTTCTTAGCATAAGCCAGAGTATTTCTAACCTACGGAGTCTGTGTTCTTTGCTCTGTTTATAGTATATTTTCATCTGAAATACTGATACCAGTAACTTGTTACTAGTACAGGTGAGGAAGGGAAGAATTCCTAATAAACTGCTAATATTTTTAGGTGCATGAGGTTTGATTTTTGATCTTTAATGAAATGTTTAAACCCATTTTCAGTCCCATATTTACACTTAATTTCATAGAAACTTCTTATTGGGTATGCTATGTCCTCAACAAATGCCATAAAATGAAAATGTTAAAATCTCAGTTTGAGACTATTTTATGCAAAGTTTTTTGACAGTTTCAGTGTCATGAAGATTTCATTTTGAAATTACAACTTACTGTGGTGGGGTCAATTTCTGTCAGTACTTGAGATTGTATCATCAGCCTTCTTTCATAGTGGAATCCCTTTTCTGGTTGAGTATTTAATTTGAATATATACGTGCCATTTTTTAAGTGTTTGGCCTAAATTTATTGTAACTGCATGAAATAAGCATTTGTTTAAAATTTAACATTCTTGTAAAACTCTCTCTCTCTGAAATGTATGCAGAATTTTAATCACGGCTAAATGTACTATCATTACCCTATTTATAATTTTAATCAGCTTTCCACAAGTGATTTTTTTCATAATGTAACTGAAATCAAACTGAGGATCTTACTGGTAAAAATGAAGCTATTTTATTCAACAAAAGGACTAAGTGATGCCCAAACTTTTATTCTGCAATTCAGTCATTCTGTAAAACCAAGTAACCCAGGAGTGTTAATGCAGTTTTAAAATATTACACTGGTAACCTTGTATATTCTAGCTTGCTAGCTATACCCAAAGTTTCCTAAGCTCTAACTGGATAGCAATTTGGTCTTATTGTTTATACTTAAATGTTCAAATTTCTTCAAAACTCAGTATATTATTTTGCAGTAATGTGTAAAATTGCTAAATACTGATTTTATGGAAAGGCTTGTTCCACTTCTTTAAACAAGATGTTTCTAGCAACAGATTTCTGAGATTTTTTTTTTAATCTCAAGAGGCTCCCCCGACCCCAAATTAGCACTTAACTTTGTTACTATTTATTGATAGGGTTCCAGAATGTAAGCAATGCCCTCTAGTTTCAGCACAACTAAATCTAGGTGAATGGACTTTTTTTTTTTTTTCCGTTGCAATACTGGGTATTTTCATTTAAACTATGGTATAGTGTCCCTTTTCTCTCCTGCTTGGATTAGTGCTCCGTTAACTCTGTCTCGATTAAATTTGAAAAAAGAGAACCAATTCAAAAATTACATACTTTGCTTATTAATGAAAGGCTATTTAAAACGAAAACAAACTTTGTATTAGAAATGGCCAAGTTTTAAAAAAGAAGCAACTATTTTTGCATTCTCATGAAGTCTTTTAGATCAGCTTGACAAGCATCAGCTTTTGAAATGTGACTTCCTATTGCCAGAGTAAAGGCTCATTTTTACAACACCGCGAAGCACTGTATTTCTTCCTGCCCTTCCATCCGCCCTCTGTCCACTGTCACTAGGACGCGCCGGGCCGGCACCTACCTGGGGCGGTCGCGGTTTGAAGCCGGGTGCTTAATAAGCCAAAGCTCACCCAGTCACTCCTGACGGAGAAGAAAACGGAAACGGATTTAACGAAGGAAAGGTAACCAGCCTGGCCTCTTCCCGGAGCGCTACAAACTGGGGCTCGGGCGGCCGAGCCCCTCCTCTGCCCGTTACCTGCCGGACAGGAGGCCCCGCCCCCCGGCTCGCCTCTTGTTTCTCGCCTCTCTAGCCCGCAGTCATCCGATCTCTCGGTGGCCCCGCTGAGCTCTGGCGGCTGAAGAAAAAACGCTCCGGGTTTGCGCCGCCGCGAGGACCGGAGCGCATGCGCGGGGGTGGTGCCCGGGGAGGGGGCGGTGTGTGGCGGTGCTCAGGGGCGCTTGCGCGGGGCGCAGGCGTCGTGCTGTGGAGCCGCAGTTCGGCCGGGAGGGTGTGAGGGCGGCTATGGCGGCAACGTTCTTCGGGGAGGTGGTGAGGGCGCCGTGCCGAGCCGGGACGGAGGACGAGGAGGAGGAGGAAGAGGAGGGGAGGAGGGAGACACCCGAAGACGGGGAGGTCCGGCAGCAACTGGCGCGGAAGAGGTGAGGTCTTGGGCGCGCCGTCGCAGACCCGGCCCGGCGGGCGCAGGAGCAGACGCGCAGGCCCAGGGGTCGCGGCTGCTCCGCGCTCGGCACCGGCCCTCGGGGGGCACAGGGGGTCCAGACAGCTCCGGGGGTGCCGGGTGGAGGCGGCTCGCGGGGCCTGCTGCAGGCTCCGTGGAGCCGTCGGATCCTCGCGTCTTTAAAGGCTTCCTTTAGCTTTGATGCAGGTGGTTTCCTGCGGCCTTGTTAGGTCTTCCAGCGCTGCAGGGCTGTCTTCCCGCCCCAGGTTTGTCGTGTTTTTGGTTCATGGACATAAGACAGGTCTTTTAGAACTTTCTTCTCCGCCGGACACCTCAGTTATCATTACGTGTCAGTAGCAGATGGATATGTCTTTTGAAAAAATGGATTATTTCCAAACACACAGACACTGGAGAAAATAGTAAAATGACACTTTAAGCCCATCCAGTCACGTAAGTTCAACAGTTATGAAGATTTTGCCACATTTATTTTATCTCCCTCCACCCCCTAGGTGGGTCCCAGTCACCGTGGCCTTTCACCGCTACAGTTTTCCGAATGCGTCTCAACGATATAGGCATTGTCTTACGTATGCTGTCATCCCCGGTAACAATAATACTTTTTGCATACTGTGTAATAGCCAGTCCATGGTCAGATTTATGCAGTTGTCTCAGACGTGACATTTTACAGTGGGCTTCTGGAAATCAGAATCCTGGCCAGGCCCGCACCTTACATTTAGATGTTTCCTCTTTTGAGCTTCCTTTCGTTTGGAGCCAGTGCCCCTGGCTGAGAGACTGATTGTCCTGCAGGATGTCCCGTGCTCTGGATTTGCCTGATTGCTTCCTCTTGGTGTCATGTATGCAGATGTGTGTCCGTCACCTGCATTTCCTGTAAAGGGAGCTCCTTCTGAGAGGCTTGGTCAGTGTTTTGCTGGCACGGATGCCTCGGAGGTGGTATTTGCGGTTTCTTACCGCGCACTGTGCCCAGCTGCCCCACTTTTAGGGTTGCTAAGATGGATTGATGAGTGGGTCCGCGGGACATCCTGATCCCTCTTGTACGGTTCTCCAGGAGCTTTGCAGCAAAGGGTTTTACCAGTTAGTTATCGTCGCCTGAATCCATTGTTTCCTTAGGATTATAATTATGTTCTTTATAAAATTAAAGTTTGCATTTTACTTAATACAAAATCCGACTTACAGTAGCCTTTTTGTCATAGTATAGTACTGATTACATTTCAATTGCTTTCGTTTCGTCTTTCGTTTCTTGTGTTAGGGAGGTGCGGCTCCTTCGAAGACAAACAAAAACAACTTTGGAAGTTTCTCTGCTAGAAAAATATCCTTGCTCCAAGTTTATAATTGCTATAGGAAATAATGCAGTAGGTAAGTGGAAGTGCATTGGACTACACATTTTTTTTTTCTTCAAAATTTTATTTATTTATGGCTGTGTTGGGTCTTCGTCTCTGTGCGAGGGCCTTCTCCAGTCGTGGCAAGCGGGGGCCACTCTTCATCGCTGTGCGCAGGCCTCTCAGTATCGCGGCCTCTCTTGTTGTGGAGCACAGGCTCCAGACGCGCAGGCTCAGTAGTTGTGGCTCACGGGCCCAGTCGCTCCGTGGCATGTGGGATCTTCCCAGACCAGGGCTCAAACCCGTGTCCCCTGCATTGGCAGGCAGACTCTCAACCACTGCGCCACCAGGGAAGCCCTAGACTACACATTTTGTTGAAAGAGCAAAAGCTGAAGTTATTTATTTCCACCATAAAAGATTTCAAATGTCTGTTACTTTTTTAGAAAAAGTTGTAGCAGAGTAACTTTGTATCTGAGTGAATTCTATCCCTGCTCATGTGGCACTGTCTTTTTGATAAGCTTGAAAAATGAGATTTAGAGGAAATATTCTTGGCTTCGGGAACTTACGGAGTCAAGGAAACACTGTTTCTAGTATACAGGTTTTCTTAGGCTTCTGGGCCTGTCATGGCCAGACTGGGAGGGCAGCGGTGGCATGTGCAACACGGCCCCCTTGTCACAGTGGTCCTTGTATGTTTTTGAATTAACCAACTTCTTTAAAAACATATGGAGCACTCTAAAAATGACAATAATAATTGCTACATTTTTCAGTACTTGGTTTCTGAGATCTTCACATACATGAATTCATTTGACAGGTTAAAGCCAGAACGGTGCAGAGTGCAGCTAGAACAACGCGCACACACACAAGTACACAAACCTGTATCGTTTTAGGGGGTTCCCAGGCTTGGAGGAGAGCCTTGGGGAACCCCAGTGAAGATTCCTTGCCCTGTAAGGTACCCCTAGTGCTTGTAGAGCAGTACATGGTAAACAACTGCTGACTCATTCACATGAAGTTCTCCTGGCCTGAAATTTTCCACAAGTGTGTTACAGTGTGAGTCTGGTGAAGTCTGTGAGCAAACCTGTCTTCTCGATTCCTGGCTCCAGTACCACCTGTACTCAGGGTGTGGCCTTTAGCTTCTTGAGGCCTCAGTGTGTTTTTCTGCAAGATGGTGGTGTGCATAAGGTTGATGGTCTCAATGGCACTTTCAGCTCTAAGATTCTCAAGTAACTTGAATATCTTTTTTATTGAATAGAAAATGCAACTTGCAGAAGCAAACACTAACTTATGCGAATTGTTTTTCACAGCATTTTTGTCGTCATTCATCATGAATTCAGGAGTCTGGGAAGAAGTTGGTTGTGCTAAACTCTGGAATGAATGGTGTAGGACAGTGGACACTACACACCTGTCCCCCACAGAGGCTTTTTGTGTGTTTTATCACCTAAAATCGAATCCCTTGGTATGTGGGGCCTGACTTGTATGTTTAAGTGGGGTTCCTTAGGCATCATTTATGTAGTGTTCCTTTGAATTCCATGTTCCTTTATATCTCCTTTTGGGCTGAGGAATTCTGCCTGTAGGCAGTGGTAGTAACCACTTTTTGGTCTGGTTCTTGTTTTTTTATTTTATTTTTATTTTTTAAAATTAAAAACAAATTAAAAAAATTTTTTAATTAAAAAAACTTTTTTTATTGAAGCATATTTGGTCAACAGTGTTGTTACTTTTTTGTTTATATAAATGTTAATGTGGTGTGTTGGTAAACTTCTGAGGAAATTCTGAAATAACTTTTTTAGAAACAAACCAGAAACATTAGATATTTAAATTTTGCCCTCATTCAAAGAATGATTTAAGCTGGCAAATGTAAACATGGGAAAATGCGTACTCGGTGTGGAAGCAGGGAGTTCTGCTTTGTCGCTGTATACCCGCCCGGTGTTCAGCCAACGCTGAGCACAGCCTAGGGACTGAGTTAACACTGAGCAAATGGATGCTTCGTGCATTCTAAATACAGTTCTGTTGACCTCAAGCTGTCATCCTCACCTAATTCATCCTGATTTTTTTTTTTTTTTCTTTTGGCCGCTCCCCTCGGCTTTCGGAATCTTAGTTCCCTGACCCAGGGATCAAACCCATGCACCCTGCAGTGGAAGTGCAGAGTCTTAACCACTGGACCGCCAGGGAATTCCTAATTCATCCTGATTTTTTAAGTTATGAAAGATAACTCTGTAGCTGATGCCTAGTGATTTCATTGGAGCCGTTTGTCCTAATCCTATCCTTGGGTTCATTGAGAGAAAGCAGTGTCCTGGCGGTTTGGGAGACAAGTCAGGCAGGTGAGGTGGCCAAGCAGATGATGTCTGTCTCGCCACCTGCTTGTCTGACAGAGTGCCGTTCCACAGCTGCTGAGCGCTTGAACAGAGGCCAGGGGCAGGGATTCAAACAAGGCAAGAAGTCAGTAATTCCATAATACTATAATGTTAGCCTTGAAAACTATAAAATTTGATTTTGTAATACTTACAGTTTGTTTTTGTAATATGTTATCCAAAGTTATTAAAGTTTACATAAGGATTTTTGTAAACATCCAGTATTTATAGGAAATAATAAGGAAATTAAGCTTTTTTTTTTTTTTTTAAGAGTTTTTGATGTGGACCATTTTTAAAGTCTTTATTGAATTTGTTACAATATTGCTTCTGGTTTATGTTTTGGTTTTTTGGTCCCGAGGCATGTGGGATCTTAGCTCCCTGACCCGGCATCGAACCTATACTCTCTGCATTGGAAGGCGAAGTCTTAACCACTGGACCGCCAGGGAGGTCCCAAAGCATGTTCTTTATCTGGTCCTTAGTGGAAAGTTTTCACTCTAGAATACATCATGGAGGTCAAGCAGTAGAAATTTCTGGTACTGCATTTAGTTACACCATTGATTGGTTAGGTGTGTCTTGACTATCCAGAATCTTTGTGTGTAGCTAATTACATATCTAGTCTTTTTCTTCCCCCTATCCCTGGGCCCCCTTTTTCTCTCTTGTGCTTCTTCTTTTTTTTTTTTGGCCACACCACACTGCATGCGAGATCTTAGTTCCGCCCAACCAGGGATCGAACCCGTGCCCCCTAAGTGGAAGTGCGGAGTCTTAACCCCCGGATCACCGGGGAAGTCCTTGTGTTTCATTTTTTCCCACTTGTGTCATTAAGTGTTAGTGTTTCTGGCAATATTTCAGTAGAAGACAAAGTTGACTTTTACGGATGCTATCATTCCACAAGCATTAATACTCAGGAATGTCATCCTTTTACAGCACTGTGCATTGCATGTTTTCACTTCAAGCACATGGTCTGGACATGGTTTCTAGGATAATACCGCCTTCCAGGCATCAGCAGTGTCCTGGGGTACCGCTGGGCTGAGATGCTGCTGGGCTGCTGTGCTGATAGCACTTAATGTTTTTGTAACGCTTTTTGAGTTTGCTCTTCACGGTGTGTGGCACCCCCCACCCCCGGAAGGGCAGCAGGCCTGCTGTCCTCTCTGTTTTATAAAGAGGACTCCGGGAGTACTTACTGACAGTATCTTCAGAATCTCCTGTGCCAGCCCTCACGGTTGCTCTGTCAATGTGCACTTTTCTCTGATGCTAATTGCCAGTAGTGGCTTGATTCTTAACTTTTAAACTTTAAAGAAAAATAAGTAAGGCAGTAGCAGATTAAGCAAAACAAGTGTTATCCAGAGGTTATGTTGGGATTCACATGATATGTATATGATGACAGTGTGGGGTGTGTGTAACATTTATTTGACCTGACAGAAAACTCGGGATTTGATTTTCAGGTTGTGCTCTGTCAATGTAGTTGCTACGTTGCTGAAGATCAGCAGTATCAGTGGCTGGAAAAGGTAAGAGAGATTCTGGGGTTGCTACTTTATCAAGGTTCAGTATCTTTACACTTAAACCTATGTAGTCAGATGTTGAAGCGGGATAAGTATTTGCTCTTTCCCTTAGAAATATAGTAGGAGTTTGTTATAGAATATAAAGAATAAAAGAACTCATTTGGCAAACGTGATCAGCGATGTGCTAAAGATCGGTGGTCATAGAGACATAAGACATAGTTGGAACAAGTTACCCCCATGAAACAGAGCAGGGTTGCAGCCACGGTGAAAACGGGCCGTGCTGACGACGCTGCCGGAAGTGCAGGGGCGGGAGGTGGGAAACTGGATTCCTGGGGTTGGCGCTCAGCTGACACTCACACCAGGGTTTCATCCATTTTTCGTAGCATTAGAATGGATCAATTGAGGCTTCATCTTGTGGGAAAATTGAGCACATGGTATGTGTCCACTAAAACAAATTTTTCAGTGAAGAACTTAACTCAGCTAGAAATTTTAGAGAATAATCATTAATTTTGGTAGTTGCAGGTTATTATTTTAATTATTTATTTACTTATTTTTGGCTGCGTTGGGTCTTCGTTGTTGTGCGCACTTTCTCTAGTTGCGGCGAGCGGGGGCTACTCTTTGTTGGGGTGCGCGGGCTTCTCACTGCAGTGGCTCCTCCTGTTGCGGAGCACGGGCTCTAGGTGCGCGGGCTTCGGTAGTTATGGCTCGCGGGCTCTAGAGCGCAGGCTCAGTAGTTGTGGCACGCGGGCTTCAGTAGTTGTGGCTCGTGGGCTCTAGAGCGCAGGCTCAGTAGTTGCAACACGCAGGCTCAGTAGTTGTGGCCCACGGGCTCTAGAGCACAGCCTCAGTAGTTGTGGCGCACAGGCTTAGTTGCTCCGCGGCAGGTGGGATCTTCCCGGACCAGGGCTGGAACCCATGCCTCCTGCATTGGCAGGCGGATTCTTAACCACTGTGCCACCAGGGAAGTCCAGTTGGTAGTTGCAGGTTATTTTTAAATGAAATCGCCCTTTTATATATGTCTTTTCAACATTGCAACTTAAATCTTAGGTATATTTTTATGCAGGTATTACAGTTAAGTTCATTAGAAATAAAAAATTTGGTGTACACCTGCTTTAAACCAGATTGGCATACTTAGAAACATTTATTAAAAGTTATTCAATGCATTTTATTAAATGAGGAATTTTCTAATAAGATCTGTGAATCTTATGGTTGTATATGTGATTTTATGCTGTGTACCTATGTGTATTTTCTAGAGAGAGGGTCCATAGCTTTCAACAGATCTCAGAAGGGTAGGAAACTGCCATATTAATTTGTATTGTTAATTTATGTGGGGAGTTTTATTATTTTTGTTCCATGGAACAGCTTTTCTCTCTCAGACTTGAAGAAATGTAGAATTATGCATTTCCAAAACAGAATTTTTTAATCAGTATTTTTTCCCCCGGGGATACTCTTTGGGTCCCTCTGCTGTTTGGTTCATGTCAGCCGCATAATCCTGGTAATCACACACAGTCCAACAGTTGTCAAGTATTCTGGCTTCAGATGGTAAGTATTTTAGCGAGGATGATAAGTCAGGCCTTGTGAGTAATGTTATAGCCCTTAAATGGGACATACCTGCTGACAGATGCATGTGGTGTCAAGTTTTGTGTCTATTTATAAAGCTACACTGTAACTACAGTGGCCTTATAAACACTTACGGCACATAGTATAAAATCTTCAGTTCCCTTGCTATTTGAAACAGCCATTCTGTTCTCTTCATGAAATATTTTCAAACAAGGTGCAATGACCTAACGTCTACTCTTTTTTTCCTTAAAAGATAGCTGTTTTTTTTTTTTCCTTACATCACCAAAGATTTTAAAAGCTGGAAGGGTCCCTGGAAATCCATGAAATACCAACTTAGGTGGACATTGAGGTCTTGAGCGATTGAAACGTAGTCTACAATTGAAATAAATTTAAAAGTGAATTTAAGAATCAATTGCACTGATAAAAACACTGTTATGAGTGCAACTTGCAAGTGATGTTCTTAGAAACATCCTTAATACAGTGTTCTTGAACCTATTATATTAGTGAAAGGATCACTTCCTGTTGCTGATACAACACTAGTCTAAGTGGAGCGTTCTTAGAGATACCTGTGTTAGAAGAGATCTTGATCACGTCACTTTATCCAGTAAAGAATGGGTGTCACTCCCATTCACTTCTATTCAGTGTAACACTGTTCTCCACGCTGATTGCAAGTAGTGATCTTAGAAACAGAACGAACTGGAACAAACCGAAAAGAATAATTTGCAGGCATCTGTGGCGGGCGAGAGAGGGCGTAAATGAACAGGGGCTCATAGTTGAGTGACTGCCTTACCTGCCATGGCATCCCTGGGTGTTATAACAGCTGCTCTGCCTCCTTTGTTCCTGACTTCATTTAATCCAGATCACACCTCCCTCAGGTAAGTAGTCCTTAGTTCACGGGTGAGGAAAGTAACTTGGAGAAGGTTACCCAACTAGAAAGTGACAGAATTAAGATCAGACCCAGGTGAGGGCGCAGGCAAAGCATGGGTTTTGTTTTTCCATGGACAGTTCCACCCCTGCAAGGTGTGTGTGTGTGTATATATGTGTGTATATATATATATGAATGGTGTAGATAAACAACTAGAGGGATGTTTCTATTCTGTCACAAAATTATATATATATTTTTTAATTTGAAATCAATTTTGTGCTAGGTTTTTGGCTCTTGTCCAAGGAAGAATGTGCAAGTAACTATTCTTACATGTCGACATGTTACTGACTATAAAACTTCAGAATCTACCAGCAGTCTTCATACTCCTTTCCTGAAAGCCCTAAAAACACAGAATTTCAGAGAGCCTCCTTGCTGTTCACTGCTAGAACAACCAAATATCGTACATGACCTTCCTGCGGCAGGTGGTATTACAGTGCATAGCATTCACATTTTATCTTGTTATTGCTTTATTCATAGTTATTAGTTGGACTAGTAGGGATCTTTTTGAGGTAATTTGTTAATGATGATTGATACCATTGTATTGCTGTTTGTCCTCAGTAGTTGCTCTAGTTGCTGGTATATTCTGTTTGGTTTGAGTGTTGAAACTTTCCAGACACACAGTTGTATGAGAGCAGCTCAGAGTTCTTAACTGTTAGCTTCAGAGTTGCCATTTCTTTTTGGTCTTTGATAACTCATCATGCAAGCCAGTGTTAGATGTAAATTGTTGGTGTATGAGAAGTTGGTAAAGTATGTTGTAATTGTCAGAATAGAAGCTTCAGATATTGAATTTTGGTAGTTGCTTCAATAGTTTATTTTTTATTCCTGTTACTAATTATACCCTAACATCATATCAGACTATGATTGTCACTTTTTAGTGGCTAATATGTTATAATATATAATTCAGTGTTATTTGTTAATAAATAAAAGGGTTTTAACTTTAAATGTTAAGTTTACTAGAATAAATGGCTAAATATTTTACATTATGCATTGTATATTTATTATTTACTTTAGTGTAGTCAGCAAAATTTTAATCTTGTGTCTTAGCTGACCCAGATGTGTCTCAGTAGTATGTTCAGAAAATGCTAAATAAACATATCTGTAAAAGCAAGAGATAACTTAGGAAAATAAATTGGCTTTGAAAGAAAATGTGCATTATAATTGGTTCAAAATGTCAGTAAATGCTTTGATTAAAAGAGGCAACAGAGATGACTATTTTTAAAAGCAGCCTTTATGAGTTAGAGGTATTTAATTTTAAAATCATATAACAGAAAACTTAAGTGATTTTTTTTTCTTGTATATTCATAGTTCTGAGTTATTGTCAAGTATGGAAAATCTCTGCAATTCTGTACTTATGTTATACTGATGTGATGAAATTAGACCTAATCACAGTTGAAGCTTTTAAGCCTGTACTTTCTTCCAGAAGCTTGAAAAGTTTGGTTAAGGTAAGGTTTTATCTCATTGACTTAATAGCTGAGTTACTGTAATGAACTTAGTAACAAACATAAATGTATGGTATCAGTGTGAAACCTAAGCAGCACGTAGAGATCCTTTTTTCTCCACATAAAGAGAAAACTGCTGGTCTGGCAGTTTGAATTTGATTGTCACATATTCTTCTAGATATACTTCTGTAACTTGGAGAATATTTTGTTCATGTTTTGTCAGGATAGATCAGTGCTTTAAATCCCAGATGTTTGTGTGGAAAGATGTTTTCAGTGTTGAAGAAGTTTCTGTAACTAATTAATTTGGAAGGTGTAATATTTGAGAAGGCATTTTTGAGCACAGTATGGATCACATTATCGTCATGTTTATTCACTTAATTTTGCGTGGGACTAGATGAGATAAATCTGTTCCCTGTTCTCAGTCTGGATATATCTGTGGGCTCCTTTCCCAGAAAAATACATATGGGAACATGTATAGAAAAGTTTTGCCAGTAATTGCAGGTAGTTTAGGAACTCCAGTCCTCTCCCTAAGAGATTAGCTGAAAGTCCGTGGACTCCTGGTTTAAGAACTTCTTCCTTAAAGGGAAGAGATTATAACAACATTGTTCCAAGTTGGAAGCCTTGTTTTATTCTAGAATGGCCATTAGTATTAGGGCAGCTTTTCTTGTAAGTTCTGTTGGCGTCATCTCATTTCATAGCTCTCATAAATTAGTTAGATTGTCAACTCCGTGGGAACGTTTTCCCTTTTGGTGTCCCCAGATCATCCTGAATATGATGTGTGGAAGGCCCTCAACCATTTGTTGAATTAGTAAGAGTGAAACTGTAACTTAGTATAATTCAAGTATATCTTTCAGAAGAGCTAGAGTCATGGATAATCTTTCAGACAAATTGAGTTATTTTGTATTTAGCGTCACCTTCCGAGGATATAGTAACTAATAGTGCTGCTTGCATCTGTAGTTAACCGATTGGCTCTTCCCACTTCGTTGAGAGCAGGGGCCATGGCCGTTGTGTCTCTTCTGGGCACTTTCACTGGAGCATCTTTGCCACAGACATCGTGGCCGCAAGCATGTTCACTGCAGAAATTTTCATCACATAACTAATTGTCTGAAAGGCAGTTTGCCACAGAAGATAAAATAACGAAAAATAAAAGAGGGACATTAAAAAGGACATAGTGAAACATGAGAAATGAATAACAGATTTGGAAAGATTTTATTGCAAAATACAAAATATTTGAATACATTTAAAATGTATGTAAATTTATGGCACTACTGTGCAAATAACAGATTCTGTGGGTTGTACCTAAGCTCTTGTCTTCCAAGTTGTACATATATGTGAGCATACGTGTGTGTATGTATATATACATATACATATATGTGTGCACACACGCACACACACAAACACACACATACATATATATATATATAGGCTTGTTGATTTGTCTCTTCTTTCAGCATTGCACCTTTTCTTTTTCACCAAAATTTCTTCCTTCATTAAGAGAGGTATCAGTTTCCAAGCCTGGGATGCATGTGTGACCTGAGCCTCCTTATTGCCTTGTGAAACTTCTTCTGCACTGTTTGTTCTTGGCCTGTTGTCACATGTCCACTGGTGGACATTCTAAGTAGGATGGGAAATGTGGACTCTGCTCTGCACCTTCAAATCACTGAAGGATTTGTGAACTGGTGTGTTACCGTTTTCTAGTGTAGTACACGGTCTGGCTTTATCCTCTCCTATTTCACACGTCCCCTAAGTTTTGTCACCGGATTTTCTGTCAAGTTGATGTGCATGGTTGTCACGATCCCCTGTTTTAAGATGCCCGGTCTGCTCGTCACCCTGCACACCATCATGAGGGCCGAGACTTAAGTGACTTAGAGAGTCCTGTGTCAACAGAGAGACCCAGACTGTCGGCTGTTGTTTCGTCTTTTGTAGCAGAATTGCCGTGCGGCCAGTTAGCCCCGCGGTGAGCACGGTAGAGAGGAGCTGGAGGCTTGAGCAGGAGGGCCGGGCGGGTTCTGCCCGTGGTGCAGTCGGTGCTCCGGGCACAGGCGCTCCAGGAGCATCTGCACTCATTCTCAGACTTGCAGATCATCTGCCATGTGGGCTGTAAGTCAGCTTCCAGTGTCTAAAAATATTCTTTGGAGAGGAAGTTTAATTAACTTTTTTGAAGTGGCTCTTTGAAGGGTGCTGTTTTCTTAGTGACCAGATACAGTCATCCTGGCTTAGGTCATCGCTTCTGTCCTCAAAGTGATATTTGGTCAACAACATGGAATTCTCTTGCACGCCTGCCGCGTGGACCCCACGGTGCTGGGCGGTCCACAGCCTGGAGGTGGCGCAGGCGGTCACTGTGCCAGGTGCCAGCCAGGGCGGGGGGTGGGGGCGAGGCTGGCCCGAGGAGAGGCCCCAGGGGGAGGGCGGCCCTCCAGCTGGACTGGATGGATGGGTGAGTCCTGGGGGAGGAGCGTGCAGAGGGATGCGGCATGGGCATGAAGTGGGCAAGTTCAGGGTGCGTGTGAGGAGAACGGTGGGGAGCGTGGTACTGGGGTGCAGACGGGCGTGAGCTCAGGTGGGAGAGGTGGGCCAAGCAGAGTGTCCTGTCCGTCTGAGGGCTTTAGGCTCCCGGGAGGCCTGAGGTCCCGGCAGAGCTTTGGGCGGGGGGCGGGGGGACACGCTCGATGTCCCGTCTGCCGAGCGAGGAGGTGAGGGGCAGGACCTGTCACGTTTGGTGCCCTTCCCTGCTTCTGCCTCGAGAGTGTGCCTTGCTCCTGACTGAATGCTCAACCTCACTACATGAACGCCTTTTTTCTCTCCTTCCAGAATATTCCCCAGAGCACAGAGATACTGAAGAAATTGATGACAACAAATGAGATTCAGAGTAACATTTACACATGACTCCAAAGATTGTTTTGTAGAGTGCATTACCCATCCGTTCCTTTAGGGGAGCCGCGTGCACTGTTTTGTAGGTTACTTTTTTTTCAGGGGAGTATTTTCAGGATGTTAACAGAATAAACTTATTTTAAATTCATTGTAGTTTTTGTTCTTTTTTTATGGTGGTACTGTTCACACCTGAAATAAGCCAGACGTTTTTCTTTATCCACTAGGTGGGAGTATTGTTTTATTTGAATATTTTAAGGTAATAGAGTTAAATTGTTAAAAAGCTACAGATAACGACAGGTTTTATAATATGGAAAAATATATACTTTGGTGCAAAAATTCTGTATGAAACCTGAAAGTTGATGATCTATTGGTGATTTTTATTATTTGGAAAGGTTCTATTTTATGAGTTCTTCAGTTGTTTTTGTTTTGTGAATAAAAATCAAAGTTATATATTTACTCAAAGTTAAACCAAAAAATTTGTGTTTCCTCACTTTCAGTAATATCTCACAGTAGCCTCTTTACGCAGACCTCTGGGCTCTTTTGCAAGGTTAATGTGTCGATGTCCCCAGCTCTACTGCGGTAGAGTATTACACTAGAGTGTGACTAGATCGTGAGCTCCAAGGAGCCGCACTGCTTCACAGACCCACAAACTAAACCGTAACCTGCATCAGTGAAGATAAATTTTAAGATGGTGGAGTGGAGAAGTGCTTCTTATGTCTTCTTCCTTTCCTCCTGTTTCTTTATTGAGTCATTGATATGTTATAGATTTAGACAGCTTACCCATTTCTGTCTTCTAGATTCAGTGTATTTGTTGCTACTGGTTGGAGGTGGGCAGGGGAGACTCTGTTGGCTCCCCAGGTAAGCTCAGTTTCTCTCGTAGTCAAGTGCTGTGAGGCTTATGCGCAGCACACGTGAATGTGCCCGTGTGATAGAAACTGAACTATTTTCCTTCGTGCAAGAATATGTGTATCCATTCAGCACTGGGTTTGTAGAACCCTGAGGTAACACTGGGTTCTGGCCCCAGCTGGAGCTGGAGTTTTTCCCTGCCCTGAGGGTTAGTGTGGAAAGTAAGGAAGATTCATCCTGGAATGAACCTATGTTCAGATCTCAGGGCAACCCTTACAGGCTGGTGACCTCAGGCAGATGCCTTCAAGCAGGGCAGATGCCCAGTTTCCTCATCTGTAAACTGCAGGTAAAACTAGAAATCAGGGACTTCCCTGGTGGCGCAGTGGTTAGGACTCCATGCTCCCAATGCAGGGAGCCTGGGTTCGATCCCTGGTCAGGCAACTAGATCCCACATGCGTGCCGCAACTAAGAACTGGCACAACCAAATTAAAAAAAACAAAAACAAAACTAGAAATCAAAGTTTAATGACTTAATGTAAATGTGCAGTCAGTGTTACTTCCCTCGAGTCTCAGGTTTTCATCTGCCTGATGAGGAGGATTCTGTCTGCTTACATTGTTGGGTGGTTGTAAGAATAAAAATATAAAAATGCTTTTGATGAACAGTAGAGTGGTGTTTGCACACACACACACACACACATTTGTGTACACACATCCCGAAGATGCAGACCTCGTGGTGCAGCCAGGAAGAAGCCATTTCCTTCTCAGCACTCCTCCCACCAATCTGAGAACCACAATTCTTGGCGATGTAGAGTGGCCAGGAGTGGAGTAGTTGGAGAAGTTTCATCAGGAGTGATCCTAGGAAAACCATAAAAACAGATACCCTGGGATGGTGGTTTCTCATTAATTTTGGTAAAGAAAGAATCACAGGCGGCATCAGCTATCCAGGAATAAGCCTCTGCAAGAAGCAGCAGGTGGCACCTGCGGGAGATGGGTCATCAGTGCAGCAGAGGGGGCCGTAGTGAAAAGCGAGATACCAGAGACTTGGTGTAGGGTGTGCGGGTCCACAGCCCTGAGCGGGGGCGGGCGTGGGAGGTGTCGGGGGAGGACTCAGAGCTCGCAGACTTGGGAGGTCGCCTTTTCCAGGCAAACGTCGGGCTTGGGTAGGGTTCCCAATCAAAGGGGAGTAGCCGAAACAACATACGTGGGCCCCACGAAGAGAACTGGTGACGTAAAGGATAGGAAACTGCCTTAAAAATAGAGAAGAGCATTCTATTGAAAACTATAGAAAACGGCTATTTTTAAAAATTCAGAGACTTTGGATTTTTCTGATAGAATGAGAATGTGTGAGATGAAGCTAGCTGAAAGGAAAATTTAAGAACTGCATAGAAGATTTTGAAAGACAAAATTTAACTTTAGAATTAAAATCGGTATCGTATAGAAGTAAAGGGCAGAACGAGTGCAGTATGTAATCTGAAGTGTATATACTGTTACATGTAAATTACAGTATATCATACAGAGCCGTTATGTTGGAGACTAAGCTGAGGTGGTGTCCTTAGTTGCCGAAGGACAGAAATGGAAAGGTAGCACGAGGTGGCACAAGATAGCTTGCCTCCAACATGTAGGTAGTGTCCTGGTGAAGGGATCAGATCAAGACAGTAATGAATGACAAAGAACAGAGATTTTTCCGAAGTGAAGAAAGACTTGGAGTCTGTAAATTAAAAGAGCCCCATCAGTGGTAAGAACAAAGACATAAAAAGCTAGATGTACTGAACCTAAAGGCCAAAGTGCCAGGCAGATAAGAACAAAATGATAACTTGTCCACTAGCTATTAACTGCCTAATACTCACACTTGAACTTGGAGACTAAATGCAGCCACTATCCATTTCTCGAGTCTGCAGGTTGGATGAGTGACCCTGGTCAGGTGGTCTTGGCTCCTGCATCTGCGGTCAGGTGTCTGATGTGAGTTGACTGGGTCCTGGCTGCTCTGGGATGGCCTCAGCTGGTGTGGTTTGGCTTCCTTCCATGTGTCACTCCTGTTCCCCCAGCAGACAAGCCTGGGTCAGGGCTGTCTGGGCATTTCTCATGGTGATTACAGAGCAGCAAGAGAGGGAACAGAAGCTAGCAAGTGCTTCTTCGAGTTTCTGTATCAAGTTTGCTGTAATCCCCATGGTCACATCCAGAGACAGTATGGGGGAGGGGGGCACCACCAGAAGGTGTGGATGGGGCGGGGGCGGGGGGGTCGTGAGAAGTTGGGGCCGTTAATTGTGCCGGGTCTGCCCTCTGACCACAGTTATCCTTGCCCCTTGCACGTGCAAAATATGTGCATCCCAGCCCTAGGGCACCCAGCGTCTCATCCAGTATCCGGCTTGAAGTCTAGAATCTTGTAACCTAGATCAGGTCTAGATGCATCTTCTACGGAAACCAACAAACTAAAAAGACAAGTTGTCTGTTCTCTACACACCCAGCACACAGCGGTGAGACGGGGACAGGCCATCTGCAGGAAGTGCTTCCATTTGAAACGGCAGAGACTAGGACATAGACCGTAGGCATTGGTCTGTACCAACTCTGAAATTGCGCTGGGCAAATAGTGCCCAGCTCCCCTCCCCTGGGAGTGGGGAGTGTTCCTTGACGAGGCCCAGTTTCTGTCCTCTGGCAGAGCCTCTTCAGTCTCATTCTCAGCCTTTATCTAAGGTGTCCTTTTTCATCTCATGCCTTGTCTACTCTCAAAGAAATGACCTTTGTTAGCAGCTCTGTAGCTTTCTGATTCATAGAAAGATGAGTGCCTGAAATACAACACCCTTAAAACACTGTGGGCTTTCTATGTATCTTTTTTTTTGGCTGCGCTGCACAGTTTGCAGAATCTTAGTTCCCTGACCAGGGATCGAACCCATGTCCCCTGCAGTGGAAGCGTGGAGTCCTAACCACGAATTCCCTCTATGTATATAATCATAGTTCACTCCATGCTCTGAACATCACACTGTCAAGAGCTGTGAAGGGTCAGGGATTTTGCTGACGTGCAAACTTACAGGTAAGCCTGCCACAATTTCCTGGATCCTGGTATAGACTTGAGACTCTGGGATAGAGACAAAGGACAGTATTACAGCATAGCATGAAGCCTGTGCTTCTTGTTTGTGTCAGTTTCACCTGCCCCCCTCAAGTCCTACAAGGATGATGCAGAACCATCCAGGTGGATACTGTGATCGCAGTGGGTCTGCATCACCACTGAGGACCCTCAGGCTTAGGGAATCCAGATCTTTTATGATGGACAGCAAGCAAACCTGTCTTTTCTCTGTAGGAAACATTATTTCACTGGACATTAAGCAGATTTGCCCTTTGCTCCAGGAGACACCATCTCTATCTTCCAAGACCGTCTGCTCTACAAACAGCCTTGAAAAGATAGCATCTCTGCTCTTAACAAGTGCAGATATGTGAGACTTCTCTCCCAATAATATTCACTCCTCGTATCTACACCGCCCCACCAGCCACTGAGCAATCTGACCAATAGGATTTGCTAACAGCTTGGATGGATGGAGGAGCCAGGGTGAACCCCAGGTCTGTGTTCTGAGCACCTAGTAGAGTGGAATTACATCAGCCGAGGCGGGGGTGCTTGCAGGTTAAGGAGAGAAGCCCAGTGTGGGTCTGGGTATAAGTTCGAGGTGTCAGCTGGATGTTCAGATGGAGATGTTGAGTTGGACACCGCCTGGGGTTTGGGAGACAGGCCCCGGCTGGCGGCTAAAGATGGGAGTCATCGGCAAAGGGACCATTTAGTGCCTTGGGGCTGGGTGAGATCACCAGGCAATGTGTACAAGGGACTGAGGTTTGAGCCCCGGGGCCCTGCAGTGTCAGTGGTCAGGGAGATCCCAGGAGACTGAGAAGGGCCTCCGGTAAAGGAGGATGGAGCTGGGAGACCATGGTTTCCTGGAAGCCTGTGAAGAAGGTGCTTGAAGCAGGAAGGACTGTTACCTGGGCTTCATGCTGAAGACACATCAAGGAAAATGAGGTTGGATTTCTCAGTGTGGTGGTTGGTTGAATGAGTTACATAGTCCTTACTTTGCACAGAGATTAATAAAGGGTAACAGATCAATAATTGTTCTGAGGTTTAGGATTTGTGGATCATGAATGTGAATGGTGGTGGTTTCTGGAGAAAAGTAAACAGTAGAATGTACACAAACGATTACTTCTGATTTCTCTCTTTTCAATGCAATGGAGACTCATTTCTGAGTTGTAAAGTTTCGCGATCTTCATTTGTGCAGAGGAGAGGGCAGAGAGAAGGGGAAGGTGTGAGAAAGATGAAAAGAGAAAAAGAAGGGGAGCTGACCGCCTCCAGAGCGGCCTGGAATTCTGGGCTCTCAGGGAAGCGGGCTGATTGATGCAGCTTGGATTCCCCTTTGGGACTTTCCAGATAAATCAGGGTTCAAGAACAACTCAGATTCGGCTTGGTCGAGAGCCTCCAATAACAGGAGGAACTCAGTTTGCATGGCATGCCGCCCACGTCTGTGCAGCTCCTGAGCTAATCATCCAACTTTAGAATGTCTCGGTGCTGGTAATCCAGTCTGGTCCACCCCCTCCCATTAAATACGGCCGCCACAACCATTTTGCAATATGAACACTCTCCCCAGCTCCCCATCTCATGACCTGTTTAACAAAGCACTGCCTGACGCTGCTTAAATAAACTCCATTACGACCACAAATAGGAGCCCTGTCTCGGCATAATCTGCAAATTATATTTTATAATTTGTGAAACCCCACGGCAGTGTCGCTCTTCATCAGTGCCTCAGAAAAGCAAAGAAGGGGAGATGAAAGTGAAATCATGTTGATGACTGTTAACATGTCTCGCAAAGGCGATCCTGAGTTCCCTGCAGGTTTATCTGGGCCGTCCTGGCTTTTCCTCTGGCAGAGCCAAGAGAGGGGGTGGGAGGGGACGGTTTCCAACGAAGCCAGGTCAGTGTTGTTTCTTGTGGGAAATGATAACTTCCAGCCAGGAACATCAGACTTGCTTATTTAGAAGAACGATGAACGGAATGAACTTAAGCCCCCTCTCCTTTCTCCATCCTCGGTACCATTTGGAGATGCGGCTACTCCCCTTCCACCGGAATTCCCTCCTAAAAAGAAGCTACTGCGATTAACCAGAGGAGAGGGGACTCATGCTTGTTAAATCCTCACCCGGTATGTGACGTTGCCTAGGCAGGGTTATGTTTGCCATTTCATATCATTCTTTTTGTTGCTGTTGTTGTTTTGTATGTGCGTGTGACTCTCTCTCTTTTTTTTTTTTTTCCCACACCGCGCGGCGTGTTCCCTGACCGGGGATCGAACCTTCACCCCCTGCATTGGAAGCACGGAGTCTTAACCACTGTTCTGCCAGGGAAGTCCCTTGTTTCTTTTTTAAAAAAAATTTTTTTGGAATATATTGATAGTTGGTTTACAAAGTTGTGTTAGTTTCAGGTGTACAGCAAAGTGATTCCTATCTCTATATATCTATATATCTTCTTTTTTAGATCCTTTCCATTATAGGTTATTACAAGATATTGAGTATAGTTCCCTGTTCTATATAGTAGGTCCTTGTTGGTTATCTATTTTGTATATAGTAGCGTGTGTATGTTTATCCCAGCCTCCTAAGTTATCCCTTCCCTGATACCATATCACTCTTGAAACAGGCCTAGGAAGAGCCTAGTTGACAATACAAATGAGTTGAGTAGAACAGCCTCGGGCCCTGGTAAGGAGTGGATTCAGTCCTGCCAACCTGCCCTGCCCGGGGCTGGGGAGGCGAGGTCCCGGGGCCTCACGGCTGGAACCACCCAGCAGAGCGGAAGCCCTGCCGCCACCGGAGCCTGGGCTCCACCTTGCTGGGGGGAAACGGTCCAGAAGAACTAGGCTCCTAGCCTCGGCAGCTCCGGCTCAGGCACAGCTGGGGCACTGGACGCCGGGTGGCGGCCTTTGGCCAGGCCAGGGTGACACGGGGCAAGGCTGCCCAGTGGTGGCCTCTCCAAGCTCTGCCGGAGGGTTCCCATCACAGGTGCCTGCGGGCCACGTGCTCGGAGCTCCGGGCCTGGCTCTCCTCATGTTCCTCCCTGGTCTGAACACAGCAGTCTCTGTAGGAGCCCGTTTCCTGCTGCAACAGTTTGAAAACCATGGGCAGTTGGCTGGGCAGACAGAGCAAGGGTCCAGGTCTCAGGTCCTAGTGGAAAGGGAATTAGAGGTCGTGTAGGCTGTGGCTCAGACACCGCCAGGCTGAGGATGTCTGCAGGTGTTTAGTGAAGGGTAAGATACACCGCCAATCCGAGACCTGGCAGCGGAACTGGGCTCTCGACGGCAAAAGGGTATTTGGAAGTCCGTCTGGTGGGCACGTCAGCTCCTGCGACGAGACCGTTGGGGCCCAGCCAGGAGCGGCTGAAGTGCCAGGGTGGCCGTCCCAGGGCTTGCCTACCCACCACCTCGAGTCTGAATCCAGACAGCGTCACCCGCTAGGCCTGGCCGTAGACCTGACGGCCAATGCTGAGTGCCAGCCGGCCTGCCAAGACCAAGCCTGCCTTCAGGCCTGTCCGGCCAGGCTGGCTTCTGGGCTCGCGCACGAGGAGGTGGGGTTTCTCTCTCTGCTCCCAGGCTGCCTCCAAAGTTGACAGGCCCCAGGAGGAGCAGGTACCCCGGCGGCCGTGACCTCGAGGTGCAGGCAAGGCCTCGGCCTCTGACCCCTGGGCTCCGAGTTCCCCGTGGTGCTCTGGCTCCAGTGAATGCCCTGGGTGGTGCGTGTCTCCTCCGGGTCAAGCCTGGGCCTTTGATATTTATAACAAAACAACCGGCTTTTCGGGTTGCCATCTGGCTGCCAGACTGCTGAGCACGGCCGGTGATTACTCAGAAACCCCGCGCGCGCTCTCCAGCGGCTGGAGCGCTGGGTTTAAACACATATTAATAACTCAGCCATCTGTTCCGTCTCTTAATATTAAAATGTGAGATTGTTCCTAGATTCACATCTATACATTGTGAAACCGATATTAAACATGACTGATACCAAAATAGCTCAAAGCATATTTATTTCAAAGGAAGCAGGGCAATTTACATCTGAATCCTCACATTTGCAGTGAACTTTAAAGGCATCCCGAGAAAAGGATAAAAAGCCCTGCAGTTATGGCTGCAAGTTCACAGAAATGGTTGGACTTTAAACAGATGCAGTCTTTTTTATTTAAAAAATTTGAAATGTTATTTATAATCACAAAAGGATTTCTGCTTTTGGACTCATGATCTGGTTAGATTTTTGACTAAATCTTGTTTCTATTTCTCTCCCTGGGATGCTATCCTTCCATCAGCAAACGTGGTTACTTCTGCCCTGTTTTAGAACTCTCCAACCTTCTTTCCGTCCTGCTGTTCCTTGAAGCTCCCACCCCCTCTCTCGTCCTCTGCCCTGTGGCGCTTCTGGAGCAATAGTCTGTTGAGGTGCACGATGCAGTCAGACTACCTAGCTGACCAGGTTCAGCGCCTCCTAAATATCCAATCGCCTCGTCTTAGACGAGCCTCGTCGGAGAGAATCGGGTCTCAGGTAAGCAGGAGGCTCATCGTATCACCACGCTGGTCTCCTTCTCAGTCTGGGCACCTCCATTTCCCCCTCCCCTGCCCGCATCTGCATGGACGTGGGAGCCCAGTTTTTCTTTTTTTTTTGAAGTTGGCTTTTATTTTATTTTTTAAATTAATTTTTATTGGAGTATAGTTGCTTTACAATGTTGTGTTAGTTTCTGCCGTACAACAAAGTGACTCAGCTCTACGTATACATGTATCCCCTCTTTTTTGGATTTCCTTCCCATTTAAGTCACCGCAGAGCACTGAGTAGAGTTATCTACTCTATACATAATATCAATAGTGTATATATGTCAACCCCAATCTCCCAATTCATCCCACCCCTGCCCCTTTCCCCCTTGGTATCCAATGTTTGTTCTTCACGTCTGTGCCTCTGTTTCTGCTTTGCAAATGAGATCATCTATACCGTTTTTCTAGATTCTACATATATGCATTAATATACGATATTTGTTTTTCCTCTTTCTGACTTCACTCTGTATGACAGTCTCTAGGTCCATCCACGTCTCTGCAAATGACACAAATTCATTCCTTTTTATGCCTGAGTAATATTCCGTTGTATGTATGTACCACATCTTCTTTATCCATTCTTCTTTTGATGGACATTTAGGTTGCTTCCATGTCCTGGCTATTGTAAATAGTGCTGCAATGAACATTGGGGTGTATGTATCTTTTCAAATGAGAGTTTTCTCCAGATATAAGCCCAGGAGTGGGATTGCAGGATCATATGGTAGCCCTATTTTTAGTTTTTAAAGGAACCTCCATACTGTTCTCCATAGTGGCTGCACCGGTTTACATTCCCACCAACAGTGTATGAAGGTTCTTTTTTCTGTGGGAGCCCTTTGTTTATCAGATACCCTCCAAATATCTGGTCCCCTTTCAGGCTCCTGAACGATCTAGATCTACCTTATCTTTCTCACCTTATCGCCCCCTTTCTTCAAAACTCAACTACATGCTGCCTTTTCCAAAAGCTGCCCCCAGCTGCTCAGCTGAAAGCCGTCTGTTCTGCTCCTGGATGTTTGCAGAGCCCTACGGCATGTACGACTGTTTACCTAGAAACGGAGCTGTCTGTGTGGACCTCACTGCGAGGGAAGACCTTGGAGGGTGAGGGCAGGATGCTCTGGGAGGATTTTGGAGAACTCATGGGCGGGAGCAGAGATGTCTGTGAAAGTGCAAGAGTGAGAATAGAAATATCAGAACACACTTTGTAAACGCAGGGCAGCTTTGAAAAGGAAGAAGGTCACATGTGTGTGTACTGCATGAGTCCACTTATACACAGACATTTTCAATATATTGTATATTAAAATGTATTTTAATTTACAGATCTTTAAGTGTGGGGAAAAGTCTGTGTTCGTTAGAGATCACAAGGTGTGGAATAAAAAGAACTAGGGTTTTTATTGAAATATAGTTAATATACAATATTTTATTAGTTTCAGGTGTACTACATAGTGATTTGACATTTGCATACACTGTGAAATGATCACGATAAGTCTAGTCACCTTCTGTCCCCACACAAAATTATTACAGTATTATTCACCGTATTCCTTATGCTGTGTATAACATCCTCATGGCTTATTTATTTTATGTTTTTTCTTTTAATTTTTAATTGAAGTATAGTTGATTTACAATATTATATTAGTTTCAGGTGCACAACATAGTGATTCAAAATTTTTATAGATTATACTGCATTTAAAGTTATTATAAAATACTGGCTATATTCCCTGTGCTGTACCATATACCCTTGTAGCTTATTTATTTTATACATAGTAGTTTGTACCTCTTACTCCATTGCCCCTCTCTTGCCTCCCGCTTCCCTCTCCTCACTGGTAACCACTAGTTTGTTCTCTACATCTGTGAGTCTGTTTCTATTTTGTTATATTCATTTGTTTGCTTTATTTTTTAGATTCCACATATAAATGATAACATACAGTATTTATCTTTCTCTGCCTGACTTATTTCACTAAGCATAATACCTTCCAGGTCCATCCATGTTGTTGCAAGTGGCAGAATTTCATTCTTTTTTATGGCTGAGTAATATTCCATTGTATATGGTGTGTGTGTGTGTGTGTGTGTATATAAGAGTTTCCTCCAGGTGTATGCCCAGGACTGGGATTGCACTAATATATATATATATATAAATATAATATATATATTATGTATATATACCCATCTATCACATCTTCTTTATCCACTCATCTGTTGATGGACACTTAGGTTGCTTCCATATCTTGGCTGTTGTAAATAATGCTGCTATGAACATTGCGGTGCATGTGTCTTTTTGAAAAAAAAAATAAAAAATCTAGGCACTAAAAATATGATCCTCAGCCTTTTAATGGTCATAGCACAATTTAAAAAAAAAAGAGCTAGGGTTTGATTCTATCCAGACTGCTTCCGCTTCCTGCCTTTGGGTGAGGCATTTATCAATTCCTTAGTTTCTGAGGATGAGAGACCAGTATTGGGATTTTCAGTTGCATGGGGGATGCAAGGTAACCCATAACCCCCGAGTTGCGCAAGAGTCAACGTATATATGAGCAGTGGGTGCGAATCTCTGCCCAAACCCTAGTGGTTATACAAGTGCTTTACTTTCCTGCAACGGGGCTTGAATTTCTCTTTTAGGCCCGCATTCCACCAGCAACAGGACCTGAACGTCCATCAGTTCAGAGGTGGCCCCTTCCCTGGGGTGTGTCTCCACATGGGGGCCTCGGGGAGGCGTCACACTGGGTAGAACCTGCCCCACCTGCTGGGGCGTCCGGGGACCAGGAGGGCTGTTTCAGGGGGGCTTCCGGACCCCACGGAGGGGAATTCCTTCTGCTCCACGTTGGGGGGCCCCCCCTGTTCCTTTTGGAGGTCACTTGTAAGCGTGTCCGGTACCAATTCTGGGTTTGAGCGCTGGGCTGGGACCTACCTAGGGAAGGCTCCGTCGTCCCTGCGGCCCTGGCTTTGGGAGTCGGGTGCACACAGGGACCCCAGTGACATCCACGCTTATCGTCTGCCCCTCCGCACACAGATCCCCTGTGATCTCATCTCTGGGCCCAGGAAGGACCAGCTCGGACTGATCTTATAATGCCATCTCTCTCTTTAGGCCAAGACCTCACTTTAAAAAAAAAAAAAAGTATTTATTTATTTATTCTGGCTGCGCCACGCGGCTTACAGGATCTCAGTTCCCCGACCAGGGATCGAACCCGTGCCCCCTGCAGTGGGAGCACCGAGTCCTAACCACTGGACCGCCAGGGAAGTCCCAAGACCTCACATTTTAGAACTCAAGATGCCACAGCTTGACTCCTGTTCTCTGAGCTCTGCCGTGTCAGCCATTCTCTGAGGCACGAAGCAGAGGGTGCTGGAGGGAGGCCGGGGTGCAGGGATCTACGAGGAAAACACACCTGAGTCAAACTGCAAAAAACTGTGGGCAGAAAGGAGAATATTTGCTTAAATTTTAGAACTGTTTTTGGGTGGTGGGGATTTGGTAGTTTTTTTTTTACTTAAATTTTTTTTCAACATTGAACATGAATTACTTTTATAACTAGGGGGAAAAAACCCCAAACCAATGACTTATAAAAAAAGACCCACTCTGTTTCATTCTTAAACATGTCTGGTTTGGATCTCATTTCAGTGTGTGTGTTCAGAATGCCCAGCAAATCTTGTTTAATCTTCGTAAAGACCCAAGTTAAAGCACTAATTCCAAACCTGGTCATTCATCTCCCTCTGTCCACCATTCAGCATGTTTTTACTTCCAGGTGCTCGGGATGCACCAGCGGGCAAGGTAGACAGTTTCTGTCCTCACAGAGTTTGTGGCCCTTAAGGGACTGACCTGATGGATGCGTGGATCTGACCCCCAGAGTCCCAGTTCTGAACAAGCAAACACAGGAACAGCCCCACATGCAGACGTTTTCCTCAGAAAGCTAATTTTGTCTAGGCTGTTACATGTTACAGTAGCAGAAAAGTACAGCCAACTCTCATTATTTGTGGATTCCGTATTTGCGAAATCGCGTATTCACTAAAATTTATTTGTAAGCCCCAAATACTCCCAATACTTTTTTGGTCCTTTGTGTGGCCATGCGCAGAGCAGCAAAAAATTTGAGTTGCCTGACGCACATGTTTCCCGCTGAGGTTGAACCAAGTGATGCTCTGCCTCCTTGCCTCGGCCTCGTACAGAGATGACCAGAGGACGGAGCTGGGAGCGGACAGTGCAGTGCAGAGTAAGAAGCTCTGGCTCTGGGGCCAGCTGGGTGGGGTTGAATCCCAGCTCTGGAACCCATTAGTGGGATGGCCTCAGGCAACTCACTCAACACTTCTGAGCCTCCTTTGTTTTCTCTTTTGTAAAATAAGGAAAATAGGATCTGCCTGGATGAGTTGTTTTTAAGATTACAGACTGTGATCTGTGTGAGATTCGTATATACCTACCGTTAGTGTGTTCACATCTCCCCTAGGGCTCAGCACTCACTGATCCAATGTTTATGGCAAGTTCATTACTAACATGAATAATGAGAATGGACTCCAGTGGGTTTAGAGGCCTCCAGCCGAAGAGGCTCCTGTTAGGTGGACGGCTGGCAGGGTGACAGTTCTGTGCCCTGAGGACTGGGGTTGTGTGGGGCAGGAGGAGTTGTGTTGAGGAGTGTCTTAGCTCAGGCTGCACGACAGATTACCACAGACTGACTGATTTAAAAATCAGAAGTTTACTTAAAGTTCTGGAGGCTGGGAAATCTGAGATCAAGATGCTAGTTGGCTTGTTTAATGATGAGACTCTTTTTCTGGCTTGCAGACGGCTGTTTTCTCCTTGGATATTCATATGGCAGAGAGAGAGAGAGAGAGAGAGAGAGAGAGAGGGAGGGAGGGAGGGAGGGAGAGAGAGGAAGCAAGCTCTCTCGTGTGTCTTCTTATAAGTGCACTAATCCTATCACGAGGGTTCCACTCTCATGACCTAATTACCTCTTTTTTAAAAGATAAATTAGTTAATTAATTAATTTATTTTTGGCTGCATTGGGTCTTTGTTGCTGCACGCAGGCTTTCTCTAGTTGCAGTGAGTGGGGGCTACTCTTCGTTGCAGTGCGAAGGCTTCTCATTGCGGTGGCTTCTCTTGCTGCGGACCATGGGCTCTAGGCTCATGGGCTTCAGTAGTTGTGGCACGCAGGCTCAGTAGCTGTGGCTCATGGGCTCTAGAGCGCAGGCTCAGTAATGTGGCACACGGGCTTAGTTGCTCCATGGCATGTGGGATCTCCCTGGACCAGGGCTCGAACCCGTGTCCCCTGCATTGGCAGGCAGACTCCTAACAACTGCACCACCAGGGAAGTCTCCTAATTCCCTCTTAAGGGCCCCGTTTTCAGACACCATCACACTGGGGACTAGGGCTTCAATATGTGAATTTGGGAGAGGGGGACACAAAAATTCAGCCCATAGCAATGAGGGAGAACCATTGCCCTGCAGGGCAGGCCTGCAAAAGGAGTTATAGATAGTCAGGGAAGGATAATTCTGTACTCAGCACTTGGGCAGAAATGGAAAGAAAGTGCAGAGAGGGAGACTGGAGGCTGCTGAGGGTACACGTTTCCACGGTGTGGAGAGCAGTCCGCAGGCTACCGCGCCAGCGACGCATTGCAGGAGAGTAAATCCAATTATATTTATAACTTCTTCCGTGGGTTAAAACATGAGTTATCTTTTAAGATAAGGTTTTGTTTTTCATTTTCATTGACCATTTCTCCCCCTGACTTATGGATGGTCTGGAGCTTGAACGTACAGTTCTTGGGATACGGCCACTGCATTTGCGTCACAACCGACAACCACTATCTTAATCCCTTCATTACCAAAGAAAGATTTATTTTCCCAAGTCTTCAGTCTTAACTGAGTGGAATATTTACTAGAATCACTGGGTTTTGTGACCCTCCCTTCCTCCTTTCCCTACCAGGCTGGCCTGGGAGTCCACTGCAAAGCCTCTGGGCTGGAGCGTGGTCTCATTGCTGATCTTCTGCAGCTATATTGGCCAGGATGGAAGAGAGCAGTGGTGGTCCAAAGCCTTGCTTCTTGTCTGATGTTAGACTGAATTGTGTCCCCCTCCCAACCCCCTAATTCACACATTGAAGCCCTAACCCCCAATGTGACTGTATCTGAAGGCTGGGATTCTAAGGATAATTAAGGTTAAATGAGGTCATGAGGGTGGGCTCTAATCCACAAAGAATGGGGTCCTCGTAAGAAGAGGAAGAGACACCAGAGCTCTCTCTTTCTCTGTGCACGTGCACAGAGAAAGGCCATGTGAGGACACAGGAAGAAGGTGGCCGTCTACAAGCCAAGGAGAGAGGCTTCACCAGAAACTCACCCTGCTGATGCCTTGGTCTTGGACTTCCAGCTTCCAGAAGTGTGAGAAAATAAATTTTTTATTGTTTAAGCCCCCAGTCTGTGGTATTTTGTTATGGCCACCCAAGCTGACTAATACCTCTGGTAATGAAGAACGGAATCAGGGCTTCTCCACTCTGGTACCCTGGAGCCTCCTCAGCTTCCACTTAGCCCTCCACCCTTACTAATGGGATCCAGAAATTCCCAGCTATGTGGGAATTGGGTGGGACTGATTCTGATCAATCAAAGCCATCTGCACGTTGAATTCTTTGGTTATGGTGATCAGTCTAAGATTGAGCATATTGACCCAACCAGAGAGAAGCCCAGGGCTCTTGCTCAATGGTTGAAGAAAGAGAAGATCCCTCTCCTTGGGAATAAATGACGATACATGAGCCTGTAGGCTCCTGACACATACCTCACTACCATGAGGGCTTGAGACAGACCCAGGGGCATCCCAGAGAAACAACTGCATCTGAAGACATCATGAATATTTGGCCCCAACTGCACTGTCGTACCTCTGGACTTTTTAGTTATGTGACAACAAATCGCTTTCATTGTTTTAGCTAAATGCGTTGTGTTTCTTGTGACCTGTCCCTGGAACTCATCCTGACTGGAACTCTCTCCCACCAATTGATTTCCCACACAACACTCAGAGTGCGCACTTAAGAATACAAAGCTGATTCATGTCACTTTGTAGCTTGAGTCCTTCCAGTAACTTCCTGTTCCATTTAAGATAAAATCTAGGGGCTATTTCTGGTAATGGTGGTGAAAGAAAGTCAAGTGACTTCTTCCCTCTGCAGAAAATAAGTACAACACTGACAAAATTATTAAAGACAATCATTTCAGGTCACTGGAAAGTGACAAAAGATAGGCAACAACTTGAGAAGAATTTACCCATGAAAATTGCTACAACATTGGGTAAGAGTGGTGAGTCTGTGGCCTTCTAGTCTGGAGGCGTTTCCATCTCACCAAACTTGGGTGGGGAAAGCTTACAACTTTACCAGCTGGACTTGACAGATTTGATTCAGGGAGTTGACAGAGCAGCTAGAAATTTAAGGGTGAGATTTTGGAAGTGAGAGAGCCAAGGAAGAGCACAGACGGAAGTCTCTCCACACATTGCTGGTTGACTGCTAGACAATGCAGGCACACAGGAACCACAGGAGGTCTAGCAAAAATCGAAAGCCTGGGAGATGTGTGACTTTACTGCACTTTTGAGAACACCCCTCAGTCCACACATAGCTTAGGCAGCGGAGAGCGGAAGACTTACTGGCTTGAAGTGTCTGAGCATAATCTCTGCCTAAATCATTGCCTGACTATAAAACCATGCAGGTGAAGGGGAAACCCCTAAGAGTCAGACCCCACCCCCTTAAAAAAAAATGAGCAGAGATTTCAGTGGCTGTCCATTGACAGTGAGATAGATTTGCAGGTTGAATCCAGGCAAGTTACTTGTCTGCTAAAACTAAGAGCCCTCAGAAGAGCAAAACAGAATCCAGAATTGCTGCAACATTGCCTACAATGTCTGGTTTTAAATAAAGAATCATTAGACAGGCAAAGAAAAAGTAAAGTATTTTCCATACCCAGGGAGAGAAGGAAGGAGGGAAATCATTCAATAGAAACTTACTCTGAGTCAGCTCAGACATTACACCTAGCAGACAAAGTCTTCAAAGCAGTAAAATAGATAGCTGGTGGGAAGCAGCTGCATAGCACAGGGAGATCAGTTCGGTGCTTTCTGACAACCTAGAGGGGTGGGATAGGGAGGGTGGGAGGGAGACACAAGAAGGAGGAGATATGGGGATATATGTATATGTATAGCTGATTCACTTTGTTATACAGCAGAAAATAACATACCATTGTAAAGCAATTATACTCCAATAAAGATGTTAAAAAAATACATATTCAAAATATTCGAGGAAACTATGCCAACAACAAATAAACAAAGAATCTCAACAGAGAAATGGAAAAAAGAAGCAAATGGAAATTCTAGAGCTTAAAACTGTACTAACTGGGCTTCCCTGGTGGCGCAGTGGTTGAGAGTCTGCCTGCCGATGCAGGGGACACGGGTTCGAGCCCTGGTCCGGGAAGATCCCACATGCCGCGGAGCAACTAAGCCCGTGTGCCACAACTACTGAGCCTGCGCGTCTGGAGCTGTGCTCCGCAACGAGAGCCCGCAACAGTGAGAGGCCCGCGCACCGCGATGAAGAGTGGCCCCCGCTCGCCACAACTGGAGAAAGCCCTCACACAGAAACGAAGAACCAATACAGCCAAAAAATTAAAAATAAATAAATAAATAAATAAATAAATAATGTATGTTTAAAAAAGAAAAGAATAGCCCCCGCTCGCCGCAACTAAGAGAAAGCCCACGTGCAGCATAAAAGACCCAACGCAGCCAAAAATAAATAAATAAAATACATTAAAAAAAAAAAAAAACTGTACTAACTGAAATGAAAAATTCATGGCATGTGTTTATTTGGGATGTGAGAAGAAAGAATTGCTGAATTTGATAGAATGACAGAAATAATTTAATCCAAAGAACAAAAAGAAAACACCTCATGATCAAACTGCCAAAAGCCAGAAGTAAAGAAATCATTTTTTTCTATATTTTGGCCACGCCCCGTGGCATGTGAGATCTTAGTTCCCTGGCCAGGGATCAAAACCCTGCAGTGGAAGCATGGTGTCTTAACCATTGGACTGCCAGGGAAGTCCCAAGAAATCATTTTTAAGAGAGCAAAAAGAATGTTACATTCTACACAGGGAACAACAATATAATTTACTGTTGACTTTTCATAGAAATAACAGAAGCCAAAAGACATTGAAAGCCTAAAATACTTTGTGAATTTGCTGCATTTTCTGTGAAAGAACAGTGGCTTCCTATTCTTTTTTAGTGATTTCCTATTCTGTTTAATGACAGGCTAAAAGAAAATAAAAAGCTATAACCAACAAGACCGTCTCTCAAAACTGAAGACAAAACATAAAACCATTTCTAGGTTAAAAAAAGGGAGAAAATAAAACTGAGAGAATTTGTTGCTGGCAAACCTGTGCTAAAAGAACTGCTAAAGAGAGGTGACATTGGATGGTAACTTGGATAGTAACTTAGATTCAAGAAGGACTAAAGAATACCCCAAATGGAAATAATATATATTTTTCTTCTATTACTTTTTAAAAAAAGACATATGACTATTGGAAGCAAAAATTATAATACCACATGGTTGGGCTTTAACATATAAAGATTATATATATGACCACAATAGCACAAAAAATAGCACAAAAGGGAATGGAGTTATATAAATGCAAAGTTCCTACATTTTATTTGAAGTTAGTATTAACTTGAAATAGATGGTGATAAATAAAAGATGTATATTGTAATACTTAGGTAAAGCACTAAAATTAATGCAAAGAAACATAGCTAAAAAGTCAATACAGGGACTTCCCTGGTGGTGCAGTGGTTGGGAATCCGCCTGCCAATGCAGGGGACATGGGTTTGATCCCTGGTCCGGGAAGATCCCACATGCTGTGGAGCAGCTAAGCCCTTGCACCACAACTACTTAGCCTGTGCTCTAGAGCCCGCGAGCCACAACTACTGAGCCCGTATGCCTAGAGCCTGTGCTCTGCAACAAGAGAAGCCACCACAATGAGAAACCTGTGCACCGCAACGAAGAGTAGCCCCTGCTCGTCGCAACTAGAGAAAGCCTGCACAGCAATGAAGACCCAATGTGCTAAAACAAAATAAAATTTAAAAAAAATGTTTAAAGTTAATACAAGAATTAAAATGAAATACTAAAACATATTTGTTTAATATAAAAGTGCAGGAGTAACAGGGATTAAAAAGAGAGAGAGAGAAAGCTGAAACAAGAAAAAAATAGCTAAAGGCAGATTTATAACCATGGGAATGAACTAAAAATTCCAATCAAATGACAGAAACTGTCAGACTGGAAAAAAGAGAGGGATGTTGCCTATAAGAGATCACTTTAAGTTCAAAGACATAAAGAGGTTAAAGTTAATGGATGAATAAATATGTAGGAGGCAAATACATAAACAATAATCAGAAGGGAGATGAATGATTTTTTATTAATGTCAGACAAAATAGACTTTAAGAAAATGAATATTACTAGAGACAGAGTATTTTATAATGATAAAAGTGTCAATACAAGAGAAAGAAATGAAATATTATTAATTTATTTGTACCTAAAAGAGAGTGCCAAAATTCATAAAGTAAAAACTGACAGAATTGAAAGACGAAATAGAAATACCAATAATTATAGTTGAAGATATCAATACTCTTCTCTCAGTAAGTGATAGAATAAGTAGAACAGTAAGAACAGAAAACTTGAACAGCACTATTAAACAACTTGACCAAACTGACATCTATAGAACACTTCACTCAACAACAGCAGAATACCTTTTGTTTTCAAATGTACGTGGAATGTTTACAAAATAAACTCTATGCTGGATGATAAAACATTTTAAATGTCTGTACATTTAAAAAGATTACTATCGTATATAGCATGCTCTTTGATGACAATGGAAATAACTTTAGGAATCTACAACAGACAAAATTTGACAAATCCTAATATATGGGGAAACTAAACATACTTCTAACTAACTTATGAGTCAAAGAAGAGATCACAAGGAAAATTAGAAAATGCATCAAACAATGAAACAGAGAACACAACATACTCAAATTTGTGGGATGTAGCTAAAGCAGTGGTTATATGGAAAATTTATAGTTTTAAAAGCTTATGTTATAAAAGAAGACAGTTCTAAAATCAGTGAACTAAGCTTCCAACTTAGGAACCTAAAAATGAAGAGAAAATTAAATACTGAGTAAGTAGAAGGAAGGCAATAATAAAGATCAGTAGGGAAATCAATAAAATACAACATAGAAAAACAATAGAAAAAACAAAAAAACCAAATGTGGGTTCTTTGCAAAGATCAATAAAATTGACAAACCTTTATCTGGATTGAGAGAAGACACAAATTACCAATTAGGAATGAAAGAGGGAACATCACTACAGATCTGATAAACATTAAGTGGGTAACAAGAAAATATTACAAACAACCTGCTCTGAAATTTAAAACACATTAATGAAAGAAATTAAAGAAGACCTAAATAAAATGGAGGGATATACCATGTTCATGGTCTGAAAGATCCTGGGTACCCTCTCGCCATCTTACCTGGGGGCCTTGACAGAAGACAAGTTCATTTCTTGCTCATGTTACAGTCCTGTGTGGGTTGGGGGAGGGGAGGGAAGACTCTGCTTCACTGGGTGACTCAGGGACCAGCTTCTTCCATCTTGTAGCTCCTCCTTCCTCTAGACCCTCAGAGTCCTTTCCTTTCAGCTGGAAGGTGCATGAAGAGCAAACTTGGAGAATTGTGCAGGGATTTTTTTATGACTACATTAGATTTTGCTATACAAATCACCCTGAACTTAGTGCTGCCGTTACCACTGCAGGTGGTGATTCTGAACAGTGTCGTGGTTCCCGCCACACCCCGCAGTGGGGATGTGTGGATGGTATTTCAGCTTTAGGTTTCCCCAGGGCTTGGGAAGCCCCGCTCTGATTGCTTGTCATCCTCTCCAACCAGCAAAATGAACATATACCTCTTCCCCAAGTGGCAAAACCACTGGGAGTGATTCTCCCTTTTCTCTTGGTTGGGGGAATTCCCTTTGGGCTGCAGTTCTGAGGGGACCCTGTGGGCACCGTTGGGCTCCACCCTGCAGTGTCCTTTCAGCACACGGTTCTGGCACCTTGGTGACCCTCTCTCTGTGCGCCCCCTCAGTGCTCCTCTGATCCTTACAGCAACATTCGATATCTTTCTCTGGTGTGTCTGGAAGTTCCCTTCCTTCAGCTTTTAGCGAAGGGTACTATAATGAATGCATTTTCTAGGGAAACTTAACCAAAGCGAAGCACTTCTTGGGGCCAGTTTTTTTCTTTAGACTTTAAGCAACAAAGAAACGGGATGGTTTCCAAGACCTCAGCCCAGGGCAATTTGGTATGTGTGCCTTTTCTGTGACTTCCTCCGTCCAGCCCTTTCTGTGCGGGCAGCCCCTGGCCTCCACAGCGGGAGAAGTGATTCACCATCTCCCTCCGGGCACAGGGATGATGGAGCAAATTGACTTCAGGGACCAGGCTGATCACCACAGCTCTGTTCATCTGTTACCTCCAAGAGGTGAAGTTCAGAAGTCAGCCTGACCTCTTCTACCCCTAGGTCACAGCAAACTGATTCCCTCTTCCCCTCCCATACTACCTAAAATAACATCTGTCTAAAACCCTGCTGTAGGCTGAAATTCTGGGCCCCCTACACCCTGCCAAATTCATGTGTTGAAGTCTTGACTCCCAGTACCTACAAATGTAACTCTATTTGGAGACACGGGTCTATAAAGAGATGATTAGGTTAAAATGAGATCCTGTGGATGGGCCCTAATCCAACTTGACTGGTGTCCTTACGAGAAGAGGAGAGTAGGACATGGACACACACAGAGGAAAGATCACGTGAGGACACAGGGAGAAGACAGCCGTCTACACGCCGAGGAGAAACCAACCCTGCTGACACCTTGAGCTTGGGCTTCCAGCCTGAAGAACTGTGAGAAGACAAACGCCTGTCCTTTAAGCCCCCCAGCCTGAGGCATTGTGTTATGGCGGCTGGAATAGCCTGAGACCCCTCCCTACCCAGTCGTTCTCTATCACGCCACCCCTCTTCATTTTTCACGATGACTCCACTCACTGCCTCGAATGTATTACTTGTTTACTTGCTTGTGGCCCCCTGGCCCTCCTGAGGGTTCATGAAGGTAGAGACCCAGTCTGCGCTGCCCACCTCCAGACCCCACGACCCAGGACGGCGCCCGCGCATGCTCAGCTCACAGAGTTGCCAGATGTGTAGACCACTTGCTCACCGTGGAGGCTTCGCTTCGCGGCTGGCAACCGGTTTATTTTAAAGCAAACGAAATCTTGTAATTACTCTGGTTGCGGAGAAGTACATCCTGGCCCAGGCCAGTCCTGGAAGGCCCTGCAGGTCCTGGGGTTGAGAAAGGAAGCAGGACAAACGCACTCTCGCCAGCTTTTAACGGCGAGCAGGGTTCGAGCTCTCAGGACCCCAGCTCCCGCCAGCTTAGCAGCCTTGGCCGCCAGCTGAAGGGCAGACGGAGGATGCTGGGACATCCAAGCGCTAAGCGTGTGAGGTTTCGGGCGCCTGTGTGTGTGTGTGTGTGTGTGCGCGCCTGTGTGTGTGCATGTGCACCTGTGTGTGTGTGTGTGTGCGTGTGCGTGTTGGACACGTGGGGTATGAAACAATAGAGATAGAAACAAAAATGTTTTAGACGTAATTACCCAATGAATCAAAATTGGGCTCCGCTAGGGTTTGGCTTTATGTCCAATCAGGATGGCTTGCTTTATGAAAGTGTAAAAATAAATATTTATCCGAAGTCTGTACTCCCAGCCACGGAATGCAGCATGTCGTGCAGACGTCACCCTGGATGTGCTGCTTAATTAACGCGGGGCTACCCTCGCTTGGAATTCGTCTGACCCTTCCAGCTACCACGTGGGGCTGGCGGAGCTCGTGAAGATTCAGCGGTCCCGAACAGAAGCCACTGGTCACATGTGGCTCTTTACAGTGAAATGAAGGAGAGGAGAAGTTCCGTTCCTCGGCTGCTCTGGTCACATTGCCCATGCTCAGCGGCCTCATGGGGTTACTGCGCGGTGGAAACATAGAACATTTCCGGGATTACAGAAAGTTCTATTACCTTTGGGTAGAGAGAAGCAGGCTGGCAGAGATCGCTCTGGGGATGTGGAATGGGTTTGGAGGGGAGTGGTCTTCAGTCTGGAAAGATCCCCAAAGGGGTGTTGGGACCCTCGGGAAAGCTGGTTGGTTGCCTGTCTGCTGGCCCTTTGTCATCAGCCAATAGCAGAAAGACCTGCTTTAGCTGAGAGTCTACGATGAGCCCAGCTCCTGGTGTTCCAGATATATTTAACGCTTGTAACAATTCTCTAAGGTAAGTGTTTCCTCATTTTTATGATTGAGAAAACTGCAGATCAGAGAAGTAACTTGTACATCACCAACTAGCAAGTGACAGAGTCAGGATGTAAACTTGGGTTTAGTTAGTCCTGCGCAAAGGCTTTTTCTGTGGTATCTTTCTGCTTTCTTGGAAACCTGGGCTCTGGTAGAACACAGGGGAGGAAGAGGGTGATTGCACTCACTCTCTGGGCTCCCCTCCCCTCCATCAGGGTATCCCAAAGACCCCTGGTCTCCCTCCTAGCTGGTTGAAGCCAGCGGGCTCTGAAGTGTGCATGTTGCTTTCCCGAGGGTCCTTGTCGTGATGTCTGAGCGTCTTCCTGCATCTCCAGGCAGGTACCTAGAGACAGCTACCTATAGCACAGTTGATAATGGTGTTAATGAAGCACACTGGTATTGCAGTTCCTGTAGAGGGAGGACCATGCCCGCTGGGGCATCTGCAGTGCTGCTCACGGATGGTGGGGCTCGGTAGAGGGGGCTCGCCCATGGAGGCCCTGATGTCCTCACGGGGGGAAGGAGGACTTGCAAGGAGAGCTCAGGCCCTGGATTTTCTGACCTCACTTTTCCTGCTCATGAAATGAGAAGAGAACAAAGGCATGCGGCCCTCCAATCCACAAATTAATGTACTTTTCAATCACCTTATAAATTCAGTGGGTTAGAATGTTTTCTGTATGTATATCTCTTTAAAAAGATTTTTATATAAATAGGGATTTAAAAATCTAACTTTATTAGAAAAGCCTATTTTTCACTTTTAGTGCTTTTTTTGGGGGGTTTATGCCCTTAATTATCATATGCAATTGGCACACAAATGCAGTCTTCATTAGGCAAAGCCAAATGAGCGGTAATACAAGGCATTTCAGGGACACATGGGGGAGATTCTAGGATCCCAAACCTTAGACACAGAACAGAGGCTGTCTTTTCACGAAGTGCAAGTCTGACTTGTGAAAGTCCTCTTTCAGCCACACTGGGGAGGGAATGAGACTTGAGGCCGGAGTGGCCAGAGCAGCACCCCCTTCCCCTGTATAGAAAGTGCACAGATCATAAACCTACGGCCACAAGTGGACACATTCTCGTGAACACCCAGGTCAAATACAGGGACGTTGCCCCAAAATGGCATTCCACTAGCAATCTTATCTGTCTCTAAAAATGCCTTTGACTAAAATTATATTTAATCTGATATATATTTTTTAACTTTCACCTACTGCCTTTATTTATTTATTTATTTAAATTTTGGCTGCATTGGGTCTTCATTGCTTCCCGCGGGCTTTCTCTAGTTGTGGTGAGCGGGGGCTACTCTTCGTTGTGGTGCGCGGGCTTCTCATTGCGGTGGCTTCTCTTGTTGTGGAGCACGGGCTCTAGGCGTGCGAGCTTCAGTAGTTGTGGCACGTGGGCTCAGTAGTTGTGGCACACGGACTCAGTAGTTGTGGCTTGTGGGCTCTAGAGCGCAGGCTCAGTAGTTGTGGCGCACGGGCTTAATTGCTCCGCGGTATGTGGGATCTTCCTGGACCAGGGCTCCAACCCGTGTCCCCTGCATTGGCAGGCGGATTCTTAACCACTGCGCCACCAGGGAAGTCCCTCACCCACTACTTTTATTTATTTATATTTTTATTTTCTTCCAGTTTTACCGAGATATCGTTGACATACAACACATGTAAGTTCAAGGTGTACAATGTGATGATTTCTGCATGTGTATATTGCAGATAATTACCACAAAAATGGTTAGTCAACCCATCTATCCCCTTACTTGTTACACTTTTGTGTGTGTGTGTGTGTGTGTGTAGTGAGAATATTTACAACCTTCTCTCTTAGCAACTTTCAAGTATATCGTACAATATTGTTCATTAGAGTCACCGTTCATTTGATCCCAGAATGTATGCATCTTAAAGCTGGGAGTTTGTACTCTTTGACCAACGTTTCCTATTTCTCCCAACTTCAGCCCCTGGCGATCACTGTTTTACTCGCTATTTCTCTGAGTTTGGCTTTTTTGATACCACATAAAAGTTAGAACATACAGCATTTGTCTTTTTCTTTCTGACTTATTTTGCTTAGCATAATGCCCTCAAGGTCCATTCATACTTTTGCAAAAGGCAAAATTCCCTTCTATTTCAAGGCTGAATTATATTATTTCATCTGATATTAATTAGTGGCATTCACTCTCTTTTGGTTAGTATTTGCTTAGTGTTTGTGTATAAATATATATTTTCCCTGCATCTCTTGTAAATTGGATTAAAAAAAATGGACGGCCTTTTAAGTGAGACATTTACTGCATTTACACCTAATGTACTTGTTGTATTTGGATTATTTCTGCCATCTTATTTTGTGCTGTCCGTGTTCTCTCTCTCTCTCTCTTTTTTTTTGCCTTTTTTGGGATCTAATGAGTTCTTCCTTATATCGTTCCATTTTTTCCCCATTCACTGGTTTGTAAATTATACTGTCTGTTTTTATTCTTTTAGTGGTTACTTTAGAAATTACAACATAAAAAATTAAGTTATTGTTTAAAATTTATGAAAACCTTTACTCTTCTCCTAGGTAATACACAGATCTTAGGAAACATTCAGCCTATTCGTGCTCCTGACTTATGTGACTATCAGATGGGGTTTTAGGTCTACCTGTACAAATTAATAAAACCCAGTGGTTATTATTACTACCAATTTATATAACTGATGGTCACTGAAATCTCCCCACTCATTTAACACTTTCTTTGTCCTCCATTCCTGTTGCATTCTTTAGACCTCTTATCTGAAATCACACCCCTTCTACGTGAACTATATTCCTATAAATTCCCTTTCACGAGGATTTACTAGGAGAGAAAACCATTCGTCTGCTTCATTTCTACCACGAGAGGTCTCAACTTAATGCTTAATGCTTTTATGGGTTTATTGCTTTTAAATATCCTTTGCTTTCATTTGAATGGTTTCTTGGAAGGAGGAAAATAACTGTATCTTGTTTTGCACAGAACTTTCTGTATGTATTTCCCCATAAATATTTTGAACGTTATCGTCATAAAGATATTTACAAAGAATAAAGGACACATCACTTCACTTGGCACACAGATGCCATTCAATAAAATCTTGTTGAATGAAGAAATTAATGAAGCAAACTATCCTGGACCACCTTCTGGAAACTCATTGCCATTGAACAATTTCCCTCAAAGATCTTCTAAACTGTAAGGGAAAAGTGATTGTTAAGGAAATATGCAGTATATAATTTCCTACTATTTTTAGTTAAAATGTATGCAACAGCTATGTTTCATGTGCTGTGTGTTTATTTTAACTTAATTGCCTCTGTGTAGTCAGAAAACACTTTATTGATGCTCTGTCAATTACAAAATGTTTCCACAGACGTTTTCCACATGCTTTCCACATCAGCCTAGGGAGCTAGGCGACAGTTCTTAACACTATTTTATGAGTAATTAAATAGAAGTTTGGGGAGACCAAGGGGGCTTGGTCTACATTGCCCAAGAGCTCACAGAGCCAAGCCCTCTGATTTCTAGCTCAAAGCCTTTCCACAGTGTTCTGTCCTCAGCCCAGTAGCCTTATGCCCACCCATCAGCCCTGCAGGCTAATTGTGCTACTTTGAGTGATGTTGGACAGTTACTCTTCCTGCACCTCTTCTTCTGTGACGTAGGGTTGGTCATATCTATTTCTTTGTTGCAGGGTTCTCAGTCAGGAAGACAACCCTTGCCCATTATTCTATGGTTCCAGAAAAGAGGCCGCATTGATCCAGGTGATGATCCAGGGACACACCAGTAAAACCTTCTGCCTGTCCTTCACCTGCCACCTTAAAAAGGTGAGGACCACAACATGCAGCTCATGAAACGTAGCAGTTGCATACACTGTAACTGAAAATAGTGGGAAATTATGGCAAACACTGCACACTTCCCTCTATTGCTAACACTATGTTTTGTCCTGTGTTATTGCTCAAAGAGGTGTATGTAGGTTTCTGGAGGGCCCTTACCAAGCCATCGAAATATTTTCATCAAAAAATCATGGAGCTTAGTGAAACTTGATGATAAAGGATTTCTAATTTCTCCCCTTTTATCATTTAGGACAGTGGTTCCCCATGGCATCCCTATTCACAATAGCCAAGACATGGAAACAACCTAAATGTCCATCAACAGATGAATGGATAAAGTAGATGTGGTACATATACACAATGGAATATTACTCAGCCATAACAAAGGATGAACTAATGCCATTAACAGCAACATGGATGGACCTAGAGATTATCATACTAAGTGAATTAAGTCAGAGAAAGACAAATGTCATATGATATCACTTATATGTGGAATCTAAAAAAATGATACAAATAAACTTATTTACAAAACAGAAATAGAGTCACAGACACAGAAAACAAACTGATGGTTACCAAAGGGGAAAGGGGGTGGGGGAGATAATTTAGGAGTTTGGGATTAACAAATACACACTACTATATATAAAATAAACAACAAGGACCTACTCTATAGCACAGGGAACTACATTCAATATCTTGTAATAACCTATAATGGAAAAGAATCTGAAAAAATACACATATACAATACATATATACACATATACATATATATATAACTGAATCTCTTTGCTGTACACCTGAAAGGAATACAACATTGTACATTAACTGCACTTCAATAAGAAAATGATTAAGAGACAACAAAACAATGAACAGGGGTTCCCAAACTTTGCTGCCTTTAGAATCACCCAGGGAGCTTTTCAAATGCTTGATGCCCAAGCCACACACCACACTGTTTACATTTGTTTCTGGAGGTGAGACCCAGGTATCGTTATTTTCTACAACTCCCAGAAGATGCCCACAGGCAGCCGGGTTGGAGAACCAGCGTGGTCTTCAGGCTAGCATCACCAGCATCACCCAGGAACTTGTTAGACATGGAAATTCTCAGGCTCACCTCAGAGCCACTGAGTCAGACACCCCGGGGTCGGGCCCAGCAGCCTGTGTTTTAACACATCTTCCAGATGATTCTGAAGCTTGTTCACACCTGGGAACCCCCCACCCCCCTCCGCAGAGCATCCCAAACACTCAACTTCAACCATGTGGGGGATCTTGTCGAAATGCAGATTCAGACTCTGGGTTCAGGGGTCGCGGGCTGGGGAGGGTCGGGGGCTTGGGAGGGGCGGGGCTGTGATCCTGCCTCTCTCATAAGCTCCCAGGGCTGTAGCTTCTGTTGGTGGGTGGACTCAGCTGAGCGTGGCGTCCCAGCGACACTGGCATAGAGTAGATGCTCAGTTAAGTCCCTGGTGAATAGGATAAATATTTGGTGAGGATGAGGATTAAGTGCCATAGGGGTGACTACCCGTCATTCACAGGGCAAAAATGACCACAGTTAGGGAGTTTGGGGTTGACATGTACACGCTGCTATATTTAAAATGGATAACCCCAAAGGACCTACTGTCTAGCACAGGGAACTCTGCTCAATAGTATGTAATAACCTAAATGGGAAAAGAATTTGAAAAAGAATAGATACATGTATATGGATAACTGAATCACTTTGCTGTACACCTGAAACTAACACAGCATTGTTAATCAACTCTACTCCAATATAAAATAAAAAGTTAAAAACAAACAAAAAACAACAAACAAGCAAACAAAATGACCACAGTGAATGCTCTTTGCACAGTCTTAAAAATCGCTGGAAATGTTTTGAACAGCAGTCTGTCCTTAGAGCAAACAATCCAGCAGGTAAGTTATGTGGGCTGGAAGGAATTTACACTTTAAATCCCTCAGGCATTTGCAGCTCCCTTATTTGTGGGGAATGTTAAAAAAAAAAACACACAAAAAAACAGCTGGGATGGAGGTGTGAGGCCTTCTTCACCATGTCAGCAGTCCACATTTTCTAAAGTTGTCCTGGGAACGCCATTGTGACTCTTTGATGACATTGTTGTTAAATCAAATTTCTCTTTACTTAGAGGTGGTGCTGTATCTGCCCGCCTCCTTCAGGAGTACAAGAGCGTTAACCGGGGGTGAAAATATCTTCCTGCAGATTGTACAAATCGGGCAGCTGTGTCGGTTTCCAGAGGTTAACGTCCTGACATAGTTAAGTAAAAGTTGGTCACCAGGGGGCAGTATTGCCCCACAAAGATTCTTCACTTCGGCTGCTGAACCTGGAACTGGTCACCTGCTCCTTTTAAATAGTCTATGTATCAGTAATACTCTTTGTTCTTCTTTCTTTGAAGACCCGGAAGCAATCAAAAACATGCCCCCCAAATCTGTAGGCAACGGACCTTTATAAAAACGTCTGTTGACTGTTTTAAAAAATATTTTTAAGGACTTTTGTTCTCTTGAAATTTTTATGCGACTCCAGCTCATTATTACCAAAGATGAAAAAGTGATCCTTTCCTGGAAGACGCTGTTCTTTATCAGCAGTGCTGGAACATACAGCCCCGGAGACATGAATATTCTTAAGATTCAGGAATTTTTGTTCCCGAGGAGAAATTGATCTGTGAGGAAGCCTGTTGGCTGAGAAACTCAAGAATGAGTTATTTTGGACGTTTCAGTTGCTGCCTCAGTTTCTTCTGCGGGGCAACGGTCACTAGGGAATGGGACAGCCGAGGGGTCTCCCAGAACACGATGTCCTTGTCCACCGTCGCCTGTTCCAAACTGAGCCCCGTCAGATCCCCCTCGATGCTGGTCTGCATGGGTCTCAGATGGTGACGTTTATCAAAACTCAAAGTGCATGGATTTCTGCACTGTCCCTTTTTGAGCCGTCTGACCTAGGAGTTGCTGGAACGCGAGGCGTTTTCTTCCTTCCTGGACCCCGGGGCTGCGTGTGCTGTTTTGCCGGCCCGTTAACGAGGCTTCCTCTTGGGTTAATTGCACGCCCCGCCCGGCCACATCTCCAGAGGCCAGCTTCTCCCCGCCCCCGCCGAGATTGTTTCCATATGTGACCCCACATGCTCCCGCGGCCACCTCTGAAGAGGCTGGCTCCCAGCTGCCCCCTCGGGAACCATAAATTGTCTGTGTCTGCTGGGCTTCCTTCCAGGCAGCTCTGCACCCCACACGGGGCTCTGCTTTCGAGCCATCAATGTGGGTTTTCTTTGGAGTGGCTGCAGGCTCAAGAGGCCGGATCCACGGTGACATGGAAGGTGACAGTTTCCGTGTTCTCCCTGGTGGTTTCCATTTGGCCTGCTGGGAGCTCTCTTCTTTGTCTGAGGCCACGGCAGGATTTCAATAGGGGCTTGATATTGTTTAACGGACACTGATGTGATGCCCGGCCCAGTCCTGGGCCCGCCCTTTGGGAGCCTGCAGCCCAGCGGGCTAATCCATCCATCACAGAACTAAGGCCAGCATGGAGCGTCCCAAGAGTTCAGATCTCCCTGCGAAGGGAGTCCTGGGTCCCCTTGGACTCACGTGGTCATGAGGCTGTGGTCTGGGAGCTGTCTGGTCTCTTGGGTCTGCTCCAGCCTGGATCCCAGCTCTCGTCCACAAAACCCGGGGCCGTCCCCGGCCACCAAGATGAGGGGGTTGGCCAAGGGAGACGGGGTGCCGGTGGACTCAGGCGGGTTGTTTCCCAGCCCTTCCGCCTGAGGAGGGGATTGGTGGGTTCTGTGAATTCACACCAGGGTGGAGAGAAGGCAGGTTGCAGCTCGTGTCAGATGCAAGCACATCTGGCTGCTCGTATCAGAACACCTGATGGCAGAGGTGGAAGCAAACAGGGATGAATAGTCATAAACATTTATTTTCAATAAATAGAGTTTATTTTTTTGAGCACATTTATGTTCACAGTAAAATTGAGCAGAAAGTACAGAAGTCTTCCATCTACCCCCTGCTCCCACACATGCAGCCTCCTTCACTACCACCACCCACCAGCAGAGGGGGACGTTTTACAATTGATGAACCTGCATTGACATGGCATCATCGCCCAGACTCCATAGTTTACATTAGGGTTCACTCTGGGTGCTGTACATTCCGTGGGTTCGGACCAATGTACAGTGACATGTATCCACCACTGTAGAATCATATAGAGGGGTGGAGTCAAGATGGGGCATGGGAGGATGCGGAATTTGTGTCTCTCCACAACTAGGGCACCTTCCGGATGCTGGTGGGGGACCTCAATGCCCAAGGAGATGGGAGGAACCCCCAAGCAACTGGGTAGGACGTGGGGGGAAGGGAGGGGGGACAAGAAGTGGAGGCTGGACAGGACCAGCACCCCTGAGGGGTGGCTGGGAGAAGGGAGGGGTTACCACTCCTGGAGGGACCCTCGGGGGCTTGAAGGATCAGGAGGGAGTGAGCCTAGCATTTTCCCTGCCCAGTCGGGCTCCGGGAAGCCTGCTGGGCTCCCGGGCTGGGTCCTCCGCCCTCTGAGGCCCCCTCCGGGCCATGTGGGTCCTAGGACCATGGGAAGGAGGGAGGAAAAAATCAGAAAGAGAAATTAAGGAAACAATCCCATTTACCATCGCAACAAAAAGAATAAAATACCCAGGAATAAATCTACCTAAGGAGGCAAAAGACTTGTACTCAGAAAACTATAAAACACTGATGAAAGAAATCAAAGATGACATAAACAGATGGAGAAATATACCATGTTCGTGGATTGGAAGAATCAATACTGTGAAAATGATTATACTACCCAAAGCAACCTACAGGTTCAATGCAATCCCTATCAAACTACCAATGGCATTCTTCACAGAATTAGAACAAAAAATTTCACAATTTGTATGGAAACACAAAAGACTGCGAATAGCCAAAGCAATCTTGAGAAAGAAAAACGGAGCTGGAGGAATCAGACTCCCTGACTTCAGACTATACTACAGAGCTACAGTAATCAAGACAGTATGGTACTGGCACAAAAATAGAAATATAGATCACTGGAACAGGATAGAAAGCCCAGAGAGAAACCCACGCACATATGGTCACCTAATTTATGACAAAGGAGGCAAGAATATACAATGATGAAAAGACAGCCTCTTCAATAAGTGGTGCTGGGAAAACTGGACAGCTGCATTTTACATCTTTCAGTAAAAGAATGAAATTAGAACACTACCTAACACCATACACAAAAATAAACTCAAAATGGATTAAAGACCTAAATGTAAGGCTGGACACTATAAAACTCTTAGAGGAAAACATAGGAAAAACACTCTTTGACATAAACCACAGCAAGATCTTTTTTGACCCACCTCTTAGAGTAATGGAAATAAAAACAAAAATAAACAAATGGGACCTAATGAAACTTAAAAGCTTTTGCACAGCAAAGGAAACCATACACAACATGAAAAGACAACCCTCAGAATGGGAGAAAATATTTGTAAACAAAGCAATGGACAAAGAATTAATCTCCAAATATATAAACAGCTCATGGAGGTCAATATCAAAAAAACCAAACAACCCAATTAAAAAATGGGCAGAAGACCTAAATAGACATTTCACCAAAGAAGACATACAGATGGCCAAGAGGCACATGAAAAGATGCTCAATATCACTAATTATTAGAGAAATGCAAATCAAAACTACAATGAGGTAACACCTCATACCAGTCAGAATGGCCATCATCAAAAAATCTACAAACAGTAAATGCTGGAGAGGGTGTGGAGAAAAGGGAACCCTCTTGCACTGTTGGTGGGAATGTAAATTGATACAGGCACTATGGAAAACAGTATGGAGGAGGTTCCTTAAAAAACTAAAAATAGAACTACCATATGACCCAGCAGTCCCACTACTGGGCATACACCCTGAGAAAAGCATAATTCAAAATGACACATTTACCCCAATGTTCACTGTGGCACTATTTATAATAGCCAGGACATGGAAAAAAACTGAATGTCCAACGACAGATGAATGGATAAAGAAGATGCGGTACATATATACAATGGAATATTACTCAGCCATAAAAAGGAACGAAATTGGGTCATTTGTAGAGATGTGGATGGACCTAGAGTCTGAGTCTGTCAGACAGAGTGAAGTAAGTCAGAAAGAAAAAACCAAATATCGTATATTGACGCATGTATGTGGAATCTAGAAAAATGAACAGTTGAACTTATTTGCAGAGCAGGAATAGAGACATAGACGTAGAGAACAGACATGTGGAGGGCAGGGAAGGGGAGGGTGGGACGAATGGGGATATTTGGTTTGACATAAACACACTACCATGTGTAAAATAGCTAGCTAGTGGGAACCTGCTATATAGCACAGGGAGCTCAGCTTGGTGTTCTGTGATGACCTTGATGGGTGGGATGAGGGGGGTGGGAGGGAGGTCCATCCAAGAGGGAGGGGACATAGGTATACATATAGCTGATTCACTTCATTGTACAGCAGAAACTAACACAACATTGTAAAGCAATTATACTCTGATAAAAAAAAGAGAATCACATAGAATAGAATTTTCAGTACCTAAAAATCCTCTGTGCTCCACCTCTTCATGCCTCCCTCCCCCTAGACCCTGGAGACTAATCTCTTTACTGTCTTCATAGTTTGGCCTTTTCCAGCACATCATGAGTTGGAATGGTGCAGTGTGCAGACTTTTCAGATTGACTTCTTTCGCTCAGTAATAAGCAACACGCATGTCTTTTTGTGGCGTGATAGTGCATTTCTTCTTAGCATGATTAATGGAATAGTCCTGTTTATCAAGAGGTCCGAGTGGGTTGGTCGTGGGCTGCTGCAGGGGCTCAGGGACCCATGTTACTCTTTTGGCTCTGCCCTTGCAGCCCGTTGCCTTGGCCACTCGTGGTTGCAGAGGCAGTTGCGTCTCCAGAAAGTACCTCCAGGACAGAGGCCAGAGGAAGAGGGAAAGAAAAGGGGGAAGGGTGTTGGCAGCCAAGGCTGCACCCTTTTTGCTGGGAAACAACAGATTTCCTAGAAGCCCCTGGAGGGAATGTCCCCTTACATCTCACTGGCCAGAACCAGGTCACGTGGCCACATCTGGACATCAGAGTGGAAAGAAATTGCCAAGACGGGTCTAGACCCATCATGGCTCCCCCAGCACTGGGCAGGGGCTTGCTGAAGACATGGGGGTTGTTAGCAGAGAAGTGTGTGAGTGTGAGTGTGTGAGTGTGTGTGTGTTGAATGGCTGCTGGGGGGTAATAGAAGGGGTCTGTTGCCACAAACTCAATAAACAGGCCCTTTACGTGGTGGGGAAAGGCGGCCCTTCCTCCCCTGGTGGGTGCTGTCAGAGGTGGATGCTGTCATGTCGGGACATAGAGGAGGTTTAGGGCTCAGCTTGCGGGAAGGAGGCTGTTTGAGGGTAACTGTCACATGAATGGTGTGGGTATAGTTTGGAGGGGGAAGGAGTCACTTAGGTCAGAGAACTGATGAGGGAGGAGATGTCTGATCTAGGCTTTGAAGGATGGATAGCATTTTTACAAAGTAGCTGTTTTATTATAGAAGAGCATCGCAGGTTGCTAATTGTCCTTTACTGGCTACTGTCCCATCTTCTGCAGTAATGACACCCCCAGTTTTGGGGCTACCTAAGGACTACCTTTCCCAGCTTCCCTTGAAGCTGGGTGTGGCCAAGGGGAGGAAGCATTAGATGCAACTCCCAGGAGTGACACCCTTCCCTTTCTTCTCTTCTACCAGCAGGCAGGTGGCCATGGTGGTACTTAGCCAGTTTGGATGCCATGGCTGAAGCCACCCCCAGGACTGATGGAGCGATGAGACAGAGGGACCTGACACTCAGACCGGATGTGACAGAAAAGAAAAGTCTTTCTTGTTTAAACCAGTATTAACGTGGCTACAGCTCTGGTAAAGCTATGAGCCTATGTCGTAATTTAAAATAATAAGCTTTTAGTGTCTCTTGAAAGCTAACTTTAATCACACTTAACCAAATCAATGCTTACCTAGCCTTGCATTGTTAAGCAACAATGTATAGCCTCCTTTTTTTAAAAAGGAGTTTTCTGCATTACGGTAGGTTGATGGTCCAGTTTGCTCTTGGGTCTGAATCTCCCTGTGGTGTGTCAGCCTATCTGACAAGTGTAGCAGCATATGATTTGGAAAAATCAGTTGATGTTTTCCTTTTTGCCCTCTGATCCTTCACTCAGGTGAGGTTTTTTTTTGTCTCAGGGAAGGGAGGGGACCGCAGAAAGAAAAAACTGGAGTCGGGTCTGGGCCAACCCTGGGGGGCGTCAGAAAGGATTCCTCTGTAGAGACCACTGAGTGGGAGCAGGTGGGAGAGACCCGGACAGAAAGCCGGGCCCTGGGGTCCTTGGGCCGGGGAGAGGGCCCTGACTCAGCAGGATGGGTGGGCCTGAGGCCACCTCAGCAGGGGCAAGCATGGACAGATGACCCCCCCTGAGCCCCTCTCCAACACCAGGGAACCATGAACTTCTCCTTGAACTCAGCTGCAACTCAGGAAAGTCAGGGGACCCGGATTCGATTGGTGGAAATTATGCTGAGCTACAGAGAAATGGACAGAGTTACACCTGCATTTATCAACAGATATTTGTATCTACTACACAAGCCTTTATGGACATCAGTTCTGGGCCTGGCAAAATAATGAGTATTGCAGATGCAAAAACTGTCACAGACACAGAGATGCAGGAGACATTGGTCTCTTCTTTCCATCCTTTTATTCTCCACTCACTGGTCTCTTCTTTCCATCCTTTTATTCTCCACTCAAGCCACCAGGGCCTAAGGTGGCCATGCTTGAAGGTCTCATGCTACTTGATGTCTGAAGAATACTGGGCTATTATACTATTATCACGAGTGTAGAATCTGTAGAACTAAATTATGGGGTTCCTTTGCCGGCGGCAATTTTTCAAAGTAGTTTTTTGCTAGCAGCTACCCACTTTGGATAGTTTGCTTTGCCCAGAGTAGGGGGTGCGCTAAATATTTGCTAAAGGAAAAGAAGGAAACTCTGTTTCTTTATGATTTTCCAAACGATTTAGCCTCTGTTTGAGAGGCAGGTGACTTTATTTGAGTGAATACTATTGGCACAATCATTATTTTCTATTGGAAGTAAACACTAAGCAAAAGAGTGACCTGTGAGGGCAAACAACCCAGAGCACATAAAGTCATGCCCTGTTCAAGTAAGGCTGAGAACTCAGAACTGGAATAAACAGTATCAGTGACTACATGTGAATAATGCTGATTTTGCACCAAAAAAGAGCTTCCCATGAAATTTTATTGCTTATCTTAGAACCACACTAAGAATTGTATATTAAAGGGTGAAAATAATTTGCTGAAATCCTACTTCTTTCCCTTAAAAAGTCACTGATTAGCAAAATTGTGAACAGATAGCTTTTCAAGCAAGTCAGCAGCAAAATAGTTTACATAAACAAATTACATTAGTAGTGAAGAAAAATTCCCCCAAATGGGATGCTTGGCCATAATAATGAGTTATTTTAGGAGAAAATGTGAATGGGATTTTATGTAATCTTGGAAGGGGGGAGGTCTTACATGACATGACACAAATCATGACAAAATTCAGAAGCTGTAAAGGAAAATATTGATACATTTGACTTCATGCCATTTGAAAGATTTTGTTACGTCAAGAGTACCATAAACAAATTTAAAATATCAACCAAAAAGTAACCATCAAATTCAAATATGAAGCTAATCTTCAACCTAGCAATTTTCCATTGCTAAGAAAAATATTTGCAACCTAACGTGGTGTGGGCTGATAGCCAGTGTCCTCTGAAATCTGTATTCTTTCTTCCATTGCCGTGGAATACTAGGGAGGCCTCAGTAGGACTCTAGAATGGTGCCCACAATCCCTGATGTTCACGCCCTGGCATAGTCTCCTCCCCTTGAGTGTGGGCAGGGCATGCAACTTGTTTCTAACCATAGAATATGGCAAAGGTAGCAGGACACACATGCTTGTGTGCACGTGATGATGTATGTAAGTTTGCACCACCTATCTTGCTGGAGTCTCTCTCTCTTTTGTTGGCTTTGAGGAAATCCCATACGACGAAGAATTGAACGTGGCTCCTAGGAACTGAGGGAAGCTTCTGATGGGGTAGTTAGCAAGAAACTGAAGCCTTCAGTTCTACAGCTGCAAGGAGCTGTATTCTGCCAACAACCAGAAGCAGATCTTTCCCTAGTCCAGACTCAGAGGAGACTGCAGCCCTAGCCAACACCTTAATTGCAACCTTGCAAAGGACCCAGTTGAGCTGTGCCCAAGCTCCTGACCCACAGGAACTGCGAGCTAAGAAATGTTTAGTTTTGAGATACTAAATCAATGGCAACATTATTAGGCATAATAGATAGCTAATGCAAACCGAACTATACTGCATCTCCCAGGCTCCCTTGCAGTTAGATGTTGCCATGTGACTAAGCTCTAATCCACAGAATGTGAACAGAGGACACGCAAATGGCCAATAAGCACACGAGAAGATGCTCAACATCACTAATCTTTAGGTCATTAGGGAAATGCAAACTAAAATCACAATGAGATTCCACCTTGTACCCATTAAGATGGCTACTATAAAAAAAATAACCAGTGTTGGCGAGGATATGGAGAAACTGGAACCCTTGTACACTGTTGGAGGGAATGTAAAGTTGTGTAGCCTCCGAGGAAAACAGTTTGGCAGCTCCTCCAAAAATTAAACATAGCATTACTATATGATCCAGCAATTCCATTTCTGAGTATATACCTGAAAGAATTCAAGGCAGGGTCTTGAAGAGATATTTGTACACTCATGTTCATGGCAGCATTATTTATTCACAGTAGCTAAAGTGTAGAGTCAACCCGCGTATACACAGACAGAAGAATGGATAAGCAAACTGGGGTCTATGCACACGATGGAATGTTATTCAGCTTTAAAAAGGAAGGAAGGAAATTCTGACACATGCTACAACCTTGATGAACCTTGATGACATAATGCTAAGGGAAATAAGGCAGTCCCCAAAGAGACAAATGCTGTATGATTCCACTTATATGAGGCATCTAAAGTAGTCAGATTTATAGAGACCGAAAGTAGAATGCTGGGTGCCAGGGGACGAGTGAGAAGTTGTTGTTTAATGGGGACAGAGTTTCAGTTTTGCAGGATGAAAAGGGTTCTGGAGATGGATGGTGGTGATGCTTGCACAGCAATGTGAATGGACTTAATGCCACTGAACCGAATACTTAAAAATGGTTAATATGATAAATTTTATATGTATAAAGAGTTGAAAAAAAGCTAGTTGCAAAAACAATATGTAGCACAACCCCAATTTATAAAAATATGTATGCTTGTTTGTTGTATACATAAAGAATTTCTGAAAGAATACACAAAAAAACCGACAGTAGGGAGGTTGGGAAATCAGATGAAGGGGAGACCAACTTTTGTATACTTTCTGGTGCTGTTTGGAATTTTAGTTTATGACGTACATGTCTTACTTTTAAAATTTAAAACAAATTATTAATGAGTAGATTGGATTTTCTCCTACATTGATTCCTTAAATTACTCTGGGGCCAGCCCTTGAGGATTATACTGATTCCTTATGTTGGTTTCTGCTGAGATGTTTGGAGCTGTTGGGCTTTGGTTTCTTCTACAAAACTGTTTTCCAAAGGGTAATACTTAATTCTTCAACAGCAGAACAGCCAGAATAAATTTTGAAACTTTGTTGGATTGTATTTGATTGATGTGAATCAACAAATAAAGGTTACTGAAAGAGGCTTCAGTGTTTCTAAAACACCAAATAGAGCCACAATCGAGACAGCATTTGGCAAAAAATGAACACACACAATTCCTCACATGTAGAGACCATGTCTTCTACGGTTTTTGTGTCTTCCATGGCATCCAGTAAATTCTATGTAGTATTAAGTTAAATGCTTAATAACTCCATGGTGGGTGGAAACAATTTTCATGGCTAATGTCGACGATAATAGATCATATGACTAGTTCATTTTGACTATGTTGACCTTTTAATCATCAATCTCATAGTTAAAATAATTAAATCACTCAAATTACCCAATTAGGCAAAAAGAATGTCGAGCAAGACACTATCTTTAGGGGAGAGAAGAATACACAGAAATGTATATCTTGAATGACTCCATATAGAAGCATTTGGATGCGGGTACCCTCACAGGCCCAAAGACGTAACAGCCTTTAGGTGAAGGAGAGAAGTATTAGCTGGAGAACAGAGTGGCCCCGCCGCTGATAAAGGAAGTATTAAAAGTTGCACAGAAGCCCCGGAAAACACGTGCTCTCATTCCCTGACTTTTTCGTTCTGCAGCTTTGTCCTTTTCGATACAGGCTGAATGTATCTACATTATAACCATGTCCTGCTTAATTCTGCTTAGAATTTTTTTATTCTAAACTTTTAGCTAAAACGTCCACGTATGTAAAATCAGTAATAATTTACACCACTGCTCCACAGTCGGGCGTTTCAGGCAGCGTTTTTCAACCTCACGCTATTGGCATTTTGGCCAGATGGGCCTCCGATGGTGAGGGCCTGCCTGTGCGCTGGAAGATGTCCGGGCACCATTCCTGGCCTCCACCTACTAGATGCCAGAGGCACGTCCTCCCCAGTGCTGCCAACCGGAAATGTCTCCAGACGCCCTGGGGGCCAAACCGTCCCTGGTGGAGGACTGCTGCCTCGAAAGGGGACGGAGAGAGGGCAGGTGGAGGGGGCCAGCCACACCCGCGATGCCACTGCACCTGGGGGGACCTTCCCCTGCGGGGGTGAAGGGCCCAGCGAGGGGGCTGAAGTCCTCCAGACCCTCGTTTCATCCACCTGGGAGGGGGCAGCGGGTCTGAGCGCCCGTTTGAGTGTTGGGAGTACAGCAGGGGAGGGACTGCAGAGCCAAGGGCTGCCCGGGCTCGCCTTCCACAGGTGAGCGCTGCATAGTTTCCGCCAGCGACTGGGTTTATGCCCTGATGTGTGCGGTGTGAGTGTAGCTGCTTCACGGGCTCACCAATACTTAGTGTTCCTCCTGTGAGCATTCGGGGGGGAGTGTATGATTTTAGTTTGCATTTTTCGATGACTGATGACATTTGGCCTCTTTTCAAATGCTTTACTTTTATAATTCGAAAAAAATGTAAAGATGTGTGTGCATGTGTGTGAAAGGAGGAGTTATAAATATATAAAAAGGTGGAGCCACGAAATTGCAGGCGTGTGGAGCACATCCGGCTGCCTTGGTGGCCCGGCCAGCACGTCGAAGGGGCAGTCCCAGCCCCCAGTCCTCCTAGGAAACGTGGCGCCTTCCTCTGTATCCCAGGCCCCCCGCCACCCTTCACGACGCCAAGCGCTGCCGTTCCCTTTCCACCAGAGTTGGGAAATAGTGCCACAGAGGAGCCTCTAGATGGCGCTGCACCCTGGAGATTTGTTCGGCAGGGCCCTTGCTGTCCCATCCGAGGGTGCATCGTGACCTGACTTTGACCTGTTTTGCAAGCTGAGCCCTGCCAGCACCTGGGTTCAGAAACTCTGCGGGAGGTGTCCTACGGGCCAGGGGTGTGTGCACATGCACGTGGGGTGCGTGGTGTGTGGGTGGTGTGTGTGCTGTATGTGGTGTGTGTGTCGGAGTGGGCGGGGAGGGGAGGGCATGCTGTGTTCCAGAAGGAGAGTGGGTTCTTGCTGGAGATTAGGAAGTAGAGCCAGAATCTCTTAGAAGACAACAGTTCATCCGAAGGACACACACACACACACACACACACACACACACACACACACACACAAGGCACAAAGAGATAGCGTAAAGCAAGTGTCCCTTACACTGTGCCCCCAGCCTCTGCTTGTCCCTTTCCTGCAGTGGAAAGGAACACAGTGAAACAAGTGTATGTAACATGTGTGTGCGCACACGCGCGTGCCCGCAAGCTCATGGTGGTGGGACAGGGTCTTACCTGGACCCCAGGAGCAGCTCCTTATGCCTGGGCTCCTGTCAGGTCTGCAGTCCTCAAGCTGTAGATGGTTTCCTTCCGCCACAAGGGATGGGGAAGTTCTGGAAGGTCAGGATCCCCTGCCCCCCACTCACACGTAGGCACGCACATTGGTTTCCTTTGTTTTCTTTCCAAGGTTGGCTATTTACAGATTTGGGCACAGCCCCTCTAAAAGGGATCCCCACCCCCCTTGAAAACGGAAATGGTGTTTCTTAGCATTGTTTCCTTTTCCTTTGTTAATGCTTTTTCAAATGGAAAAATACCATAAATATACTCAGACAAAAAATCATATCTTGCCCTCAAATTATCTGAGGAACAAAAGGCCAGCTTTCTTTAACTAGAGCCTCCATTTCAGCCTGTTTTCAGCTTTGGTCATTTCCCAGCAGGGCAGGTGCTGGGACCCGAGTGTGCAGCCCCAATCAGCCTGTGTCTGGACTCACAGCTACAAGTGCATGGCCGCCTCCAGTGGGACACGCTCTCCTGGGACACAGATCGGGCGCGTGTGCGTGTGCACATGTGTGCATGTGCATGCGTGTGTTTGAGAAGTCTGATACCATTTTGGGGGGACAATTCGGAGGAAAGCAGTTGTTACCAGAGTGGGAAAGAAGCCCGCCTTTTTCTTGACCATGAGACTGAGCAATGCTGGTTGAACCCTCCCTGCGTTTCTTGGATGTTCATGACATCTTTGGCTGTGAGTGTGGGTGAGTTTTCTGTTTCCTCTGACGTCTTTAACTTTGGCAGATCGGCCGACCTGGGGCTCATGAAGAAATGTCCACATGCGCTCAACTTGCCAGAAACAAGTTGGTTCCATTTTCTTAAAATGAAATATGTGAGCATCTTTGAAGATGGTTGCGTCTTTGCATCCACAGTGAGACCCCCTGCTCGGGAGGGCTGCACCCCAGACCTCCTCCCTCAAGACTGGCGGCCCCTGATGACCTTCTGAGTGTGGTATTGTTTGTAAGGGATCTGGGGATCTCACAAGCCCCTCAAACACAGTGCTGGCATCAAAGCAAGGGGTGAACTGCTTCTGGGGGAGGGTGGTCTTCTCAGGCCCACAGAGCTGGGAGAGGGTCTTGGGGCTAAGCTTCTCGGCTCCAGAGTGAAAAGAAAATGTTGTCAAAAATCATCAACTGTTACCGAGTCCAAGCTCGTACTGCTCGCCACACGACAGGCCAATAAATCAGGAGACGAGGTGTCGGGGCAAAGAATAGTGACTTTGTTACAAAAGCCAGCAGACCGATAGGATGGCAGACTGATGTCCCAGTTAGAATTCAGGCTTCTTTTATATTAAAAGGAGAGGGAGGGCAGCTGGTTGTTGGAAACTTCTTGGTGCAGGAATCCTTTGTTCTTTCATCTGTCCAGGTAGGTCAGGTGACAAACCTCCAAGGAGACAAATGTTATTGTCTGTTATGCAACTTTTTATCTGTATATGAATGGAAAAGTATTATACTCTTAAAGGTCAGAGCCTTGAGAAGGGGCTATCCTGTATATTTCAGGCTACAGGCAACATTCTTAACTGGAAGCAAAAGCAATAGAATACAAAGGTTAAAGTAAAAGAAACAGATCCAGTATGGAGTTAGATTTGTTCTTCCCTATTACACGAGTCCAAAATATTAGGTTCCTGGGCTTCCCTCGTGGCGCAGTGGTTAAGAATCTGCCTGCCAATGCAGGGGACACGGGTTTGAGCCCTGGTCCAGGAAGATCCCACATGCTGTGGAGCAACTAAGCCCATGTGCCACAACTACTGAGCCTGTGCTCAGAGCCCACGAGCTACAGCTACGGAGCCTGCGTGCCACAACTACAGAAGCCATGCACCTAGAGCCTGTGCTCCACAACAAGAGAAGCCCCATTTGCCGTAACTAGAGAAAGCCTACGCGCAGCAGTGAAAACCCAACACAGCCAAAAATAAATAAATTTTTAAAAATATTAAAAAAAAAATTAGGTTCCTCGTGCCTCAGGCCAAGTTCCTGGAAGCAGAGCCTTGGAGAGGGGTTCTTGGGAAGGGGTATATGAGGGTCTCGGGAGGAGTGGGGGGAGGGTACACGGCAGGAAAAGCTGTGAGTGGCTGGAATCCAGCTCTCATCAGCTCACTGGTGGTCATCACTGGCCAAAGTCAGCCCTGGGATGGGGCAAATGCCATCTTCTCGGTCTGCTGGCTTTTCTAATAAAGTCACTATTCTTTGCCCCGACACCTCGTCTCCTGATTTATTGGCCTGCCGTGTGGCGAGCAGTACGAGCTTGGACTCGGTAACAGTTGATGATTTTTGACAACATTTTTTTTTCTTTTGCTAAATTTTAACCTGATCCCTACTTGTTGTATCTTTCTGCTTTCTTCCGGATTCCTTTTTTTTTCTTCTTCTTCTTCTTACCAGAGTCAACAACTCAAGGATTTTCTCAAAGAGGACTTTGTGGGATAAATTCTTTGAAATCATGTAGGTATGAGAATAATGTTACTTATTATGTTAAGTAATAATTTAGTTTTCGTCACAAAGCTGGATACGCTGTTTTAGGCTCAAATGCTTTTCCTTCAAAATATTTAAGTGATTCTCTGCTGTTCTCTTGTGTCTGTCACCACTGACAGCTCTGTGAAAATCTGGTTTTGCCCTTTTGTAGGATTTGTGGGTTGCATTGTGTACCCTGAAAAGATATGTTGAAGTCCTAGCCCCTGGTACCTTGTGAATGTGACCTTATTTAGAAATAGGGTTGTTGCAGATGTAATTAGTTAAGATGAGGTCAGACTGAAGTAGGGGGGCCCCTAATCCAATACGACGGGTGTCCTTGTAAGAAGAATAGAAGAGACACAGACACACAGGGAGATGCCATGTGACAATGGAGGCAGAGATGGGAGTGATATGTCTACAAACCAAGGAGCGCCAAGGATTGCCAGCAAACACCAGAAGCTGGGGGAGGGGCCTGGAACAGATTCTCCCCTAGGCCCTTCAGAGGGAGCGTGGTCCTACTCATACCTTCATCTTGGACTTCTAGAACTATGAAAGAAGACATTTCAGTTGTTCTGAGACACCCAGTTTGTGGTACCTCCTTAGGGCAGCCCAGGTAAACGAATACAGTAGGTAATCTACTTTTTCCTTTGGGGGGATTTGAAATGTCACTTTCTCCTTAATCCTTATCTTCTTATTACTAACAGCAGGTTGATATTGTCTCCCTAGAGGTTGGATAAAAGGCCTACCTGAGGTCGTTGGGGTGAGTTTTAGGAAGATAAAAGCTTCTAGTATGAAAAGGGCTCATCAGCCTCATCCCTCACCCCCAGACGCCCTCCCACCTCCTTCCAAGCATTTCCCTTTATGGTGGGGGGTGGGGAAGCCAGCCTCTAAATAATTGCCCTGGGGAGGCCTGGGGAAGGCAACTTTTGCTGGGGCTCCCTTGGCCTGGCTCCAGGGCTGCAGGGAACAGCCAGGCTGGCACAAAGCGCCCTCCCCGAGGTGGGGATGGAATGGGATGGGCAAGGACGCGGGGGCTCCAGGCTCCAAGCTTGCGTGCGCATAGCGGTGGTTTCTCTCTGCGCCCTCTGTCTCTCGGGGCCCTGAGCACCCTGAAACCCCGCGGCCCTCAGCTGAGCAGTGCAAGTCTGGTGGGGGAGCTGGGAGGGGTCGGCCCTGATTGCTCCGGGGAGAGAGAAAGAGCCACAAGTCGAAGGTGCCTTTCCAGCCCCCATGTGGGACCCGTGGCCTTGACGGCTTTCCCTACCTGCCCGTCACCTCACCCCACCCACAGTGCCCACCTGGCCAAACCAGCTATTTTGTCAGCGTTGAAGGGGCTCTTAGACCCGCCAATTTTTTTTTATCCGCTGTTTGATCTCAGGGGTGGTTCCCGGGGGGCGCCTGGCAGCCCCCCCGAGTTCTCCACTTCGCGTGGACGGCACGAAACAAACAAGTCAATGATCACATCAAGAACTTCATTCACGGCCTCTCGTGATCTGAGATGTCCTCAGATCCCTGAGTCACGCCTGTGCCGACACCGCAAAGTGAGAAGGCGCGTGTACTTCCGCTTACTCGGCGGTGGTGACGGGCGCGGGCAGGGGAAGGAAGGGGCACGCGCCGGGGTCCGTCCGGGGCCGGGGCCGGGCCAGGCCTCTGTTGCTCCTGAGTCCGTGACTCCATCCCCAAAGGGCTGCGGATTCAAGGAGAACCAGCGTTCCGGGCCCCAGGAAGGATGTGGGTCCCCTGTCGGCATTCCGGGCAGGAAAAGCCACGAGCAGCGGTGACAAGCCAGGCGGCGCCTTCGAGGGCGCCCTGGGGGTGTCAGCTGTGCGCGGAGCTGCGAGGCCCCGGGGCACGACGCCGGGGTTTTGTATCGGCACCTGTCTCCCCCCAGGTTAGCGGGAAACGGTGAGCGCTGCCGGGATGCAGGGAACCCGGGGCCACGTCCTTCGGGGAGGAGACGCTTCAGCGCTGGGGCGGCCAGGCCAGGGTCCCCGATCCCCGTGCTGCGGGCCGCCCCGGGCTGTCGGAAAGGCGCACCGGTCGGCCCTTGGGCAGAACAGCGCGCGGTCCGGAAGGTTCTGACTCCCTGGGACACTGTGGTCAGCTGAAATTTGCAGACCATCCCCGGCCGTCGTTCATGCCCAGCGGGTACCGCAAGCGCTTAGGACGGCGCCAACCAGGCGCTTGGCCCTGTGGGCGGGGGAGGAGGGGAGGGGCGCCGTCCGGGCACGTGGCCCAGCGACTCCTCCCCGCAGACCCCGCAGGAGGTGCCCGGGCTCTCGGGGCGTCAACCTGCCCTGCCCGGCCTCCTGCCCTTCGCCCCGCCCGGCCTAGGCTGTGGGCTGGTCCCGTCCAATGTGTGTTTATTGAGGGTCTGTTCTGTGGCAGGTCGGGGGCTGGGCACCTGCTGGGGGTCACAGAGGTCAAAGACACTCAGCTTGTGCCTCTTCGTGACTTACTATCCAGATAGCATTTTGGAGAGGCCCATATGTCTACCAGCGTGTGTCAGGGTTCCCTAGAGAAACAGAACAAATAGGATGTGAATACTTGTCTCTCTGTGTCTCTCTCTCTCTCTCCATATATATACACACATATATATGGAGAGAGAGAACATATATATAAAGGATTTTTGTTATTAATGAATAATATATATATATATATATTTATCATTTAGCTAGCTAGCTAACTAGCGATTATCTATTCAACTATCTAATCTTTCTAAAAATCTAAGATCTGCAGGGCAGACTGGCAGGCTGGAGACGCCCGGAGGAGTTGATGCTGCAGCCTGAGTCCAAAGGAAGTCTGGTGGCAGCCGCCTCTTCCCCTGGGGACCGTAGTCTTGTCACTTAAGGCCTTCGACTGCTCGGATGAGGCCTGCCCCCATCGCAGAGGGAAATCTGCTTTCCTCAGAGTGCACTGATTTAAGTGTTAATCACATTTAAAAGTAAGTCAGATGGAGAAAGACAAATACCATATGCTATCACTTATACGTGGAATCTAAAATATGACACAAGTGAATTTATTTACAAAAACAGAAACAGACTCACAGACATAGAGAACAAACTTATGGTTACCAGGGGGGAAAGGGATGGGGGAGGGATAAACTGGGAGTTTGGGATTAACAGATACACACTACTATATATAAAATAAACAACAAGGGTCTACTGTATAGCACAGGGAACTATATTCATTATCTTGTAATAATGTATAACAGAAAAGAACATGAAAAAGAATATATATGTGTACATATATATGTATATATATAACGGAATCGCTTTGCTGTACACCTGAAGCTGACACAACATTGTACGTCAACTATACTTCAATAAAAACAAAAAACACCTTCACAGCCACATCTGTGTTTGACCAAACAACTGGGCACTGTGGCCCAGCCAACCTGACACATGAAATTAACCATCGCAACCAGTAACCATTAAACAATTTAAAAAATTTAAAAAATCAAATGTAACAAAGGCATGATTGGGCCAGGAGTGCATGGGAGCCGGAGGACTCAGTTCCCCTGGGGACTGGGAAGAGCCACTTGGAAGAGGGGATGACGTTTGGAAGAGGGTCTCATTAGGCTTGACACGCGGTGGGTGGCAGGAAGGCTCCTGGCATTTGCCTTTGGCCTGGGCCGCCGAGGAGGTGGGGTGGGAAAGACCCCGAGGCCTGCTGTTGTGGGCAGGTCCACGTGCAGCTGTGCTGTGCACAGGGACGCCATAGCGGCCCCGGTGCTGGGCTCTTGAGACTGGAGGGCTGAGGTTCCAGAATCCTGAGCAGAGGCAAGGTCATTGCAGGAGAAGCGTTATCACCCTCTGCAGGGGGGACGCGCATAGCGCACCTCAGCTGGAGACAAAGTCAGGGCAGGGCTGGTGGAAAGCTGCTCTCTCCCCCAAAGCCTGGAGATTTTCCGACAGCTTTTCTGCCTTCCCAGGGGCTGGAATGCAGCCCTCTTGGTAGGCTGGAGGCGGAGGGGTAGCATTGGGACTGATGGATAGCACGTCAGCCTGAGTGGAGGTCTCATTCCTGCTCCACCATCCTCCCCGGCAAGTCACCAGGGGGAACCATCTCCAGACGCCCAAATCCAGAGAGATGAGAGACCTTGTTTAGGGGCAAAGTGTGGTGCAGGCTGGTTTTCCCCCAGGAGCTGGTGTGGGTTTGCACATGTGTGCATAGAAAACATTCTGGTTTTCTGTGTCAGTTCCCACCGTGTTATTTGGAGACCGTTCAATGCCTTCCCAGCGAGGTTTCATTTTCCACTCACCACCCCCTATTGTCTGAAAGGGCCCAGCGCTCCCCAAGCTGTAGGGTAATGCATTTGTCATCTTTGAGAGGATAAGGCACTCACTGAACACTTAGCCCTTGAGTGGCGACACTACCTCACAGCACGAGTGTCAGCAGGGGCGAGCCCCGCCAGGGGGCCCTGAAGCCCGGCGTTTGGAGGGGCTGTCCCCTTGCTGGGGGCTGGCTGTGTCGCCAGAGGCAAGCTTGGCCACCAGCCCTCACTGGCCGGGGTCAGCTCCCCTGAGGGATGGCTGTGTGGGGAGGTGAGGGGGGACCGCAGGGCTAAGCTGGCCTTGCATGTCCCGAGTTCACGGTCAACTCAGAGGTGCATCCAACATCTGCACGATTATCCCAACTAGGGGTGCCTTTGGCAGCTTAAAAACACCACCTGAAAGATCTCCAGGTTTTATTCTGAGGTCTGCAGATCGGTTTGTGCTTTGCAATTTCTATCTACAAAGTGATAGTTATTCGTGAGAGAGACCGCAATGTCAGGAGCCTGTGGTCTTACCGTCTGGGCCCTGGGTTAAGTGCAGGGCTTGGGTTGCAGGTGGCTGGACCAATGTGGAGAGAAGAATGTCTACCTTGTTCTGGAAACTTCTTGAATCTGTGACAACCCTTAACAACCCCCAGAGAAGAAACCATTATTCTCCTCAGAATTATGTTCTGTGATCTTTGAATGAGCAATGTTTTCATTTTTGGTGGATTGTGGCTCAAAGTATAGAATATTTACCTTGACACGTCCCCAGGAGTGGGATAAACTTGTTCCGAGCCATCCCTGGTGGACGCATCCCTGTAACTGCAGGAGTATGTCCACGGGGGCCTTGGACCTTCAGCAGCACCTCTTATTATTGACTCGTTGTTTCCCACTCAGGTTGTCTAAATCGGTAAGTTAGGACCATATCCAGGAGAACACTCACACTGTGCCTGTATGTAGACTGGATTCAGTTCATACCCCCAATCCAGTGCCTGGGAGGGGGGTACCTGGCCTGGGACTCCTGGCACTGCAGTCACTTCAGGCTCTTTAACCAGTGGTCACCTTTCAATGTGGCACGTTCTAGTATCATTCTGAGAAAAAACTCTCAAATTACAGTCTGTTTCTGTTTTGTAAATAAATTCACTTGTATCATTTTTTAATTAGATGCCGCATTAAGTGCTATCATATGATATCTGTCTTCGCCTGACGTAGTGAAGCGCATCCTGTGGGTTCATACCTCCTCCATCCCATGCTAGACACACTTGGGTCTCCTCCATCATCCCCAAACCATACGGTTTCAATGCCTGGCCTCATCTTATTGCCTGGACACTCTTGGATACTATGACTGTCTTTAAATGTTGTGTCCGGAAGGGGAGAGAACATTCCAAACTGATGTAGCATAAAAAGAGGGCGCTACCCAGCTGTGCTTTTCAAGCCCTCTATTGTACGTCTTTTCTCTCTCGTTAAATCGTAAGGTTCTTAACAGCAGAGACCTTTCCTATATTCTATCTTTCCTATTGGGATTTTACCCATGCCTCGTAAAGTTAGCTACATAGATGCGATGAATAATACATGTAATTGTAGTAATTCTCTTCAAGACAGTGGTGAACTGAAGCTGCCTTATACCCTCTTCTGAGAAGCAGTTGTTAAATATTCAGGAATTTGAGGGATCTGATTGTTAAACTGTTGATGCCTTGACATTGGCCGTGGTAGGAATAGCTACACCATGGAAACTGGCAAAGGCAGCAGATTTTCCTCTCAGAGAGATGGTTTACCTACACACCACTGCTTGAAGATGAGAAAAACCTCCTGTCATTCATTCCCGGAGAAAAATGAGGAAGACCCATGGATTCCCATCCCCCGCCCCCGTTTGTTCAGAGGATAAAATCGACTATGCTTTTTTGCTTTCTGGAATATTTTTTTTCTCAATAAAGAATAAAAAGTAACTCTGGGTTAAAGATGGGCAACTGAAAATAATCATAATATTCCCAGGCACATGTGCTCTGGAAATGTAGACAACTCCTCCCCCCTCCCTTTCTCATGAAAGCTCTTGTTCAGCCAGGGAATTTTGCTGAGAGAATATAAGATTTTGCAGACACTGAGAATGTTAAACCACAGGTCTTACTGTCATCATTTTAGACACTTATTTACTTTAAAGAAACCGTGGGGTGGGAATATGAGATTCAGCTACTATTCGAGTCTGGTTTTCTGAAAATAACTTGCCGTTTGGGAAGATGATAAAGAGTGTTGATCTCAACGGCTTGGCTGAATTTCCTAGAGAAGTTTTAACTTTGCCAATCCCAAGACTAGGTGAAGTGTTTCTTAAGGAATAACTCATTTTTCAGAGTGTTCCTTGTGCTCTGAAATCTCAACGTGCCAACACTAAACTATCCTTTTAGAGAGAACAACCCTCTCTTGAGAATCCCGAGGCCTCACGCAGCTGGGCTTGACTGATACTCAAAACACTGAAAGACTTAATTTTTTCTTTTCAAAATATATTTTACTTCAGTAAACCTTAAGCCAAGCCTCTTGCAGATGGCAGACAGCTTAACTGCTGTGGTAAACTCGTCTGACGTTTTTGGGAAAACTTTGGGTGCTTTAACCATCCATCGAACCCAGAGAAAATAGATTTCAACCCACACAAAGTCATGCATATGGACCAGCCTCTTGACTTGGCGGCCAAAGTTTTACCCAAGGCTGTTCCTTTCCCCCCTTTCTTTTTCAGCCTCTCTCGAAAGGCTTGCAAGTCAAGAATGTATTATTGGGACAGCAAAACAACAGAGGCCCAAGAAGAAATGAATCTGCAATGCTGTTTCTGTCCCCACCCTATCTGTCTTCCTGGTGTGTCTGAGATGGTGGGTGACCGGATCAGTTGACTGTATTCATGTATTAGCTTCTTTTATTTATTTTCTTATTTTTAAATTTCGCAGGCACCGGTGTGCCTCTAGGTAGCTCACATCCTTGGTTCTTGGTGGCATTAGTTGTAAATTGCAGGAGACACCACATCTCTCTTTTTTTTTTTTAATCTTTTGGCTGGGCCACACGGCATGTGGGATCTTCGTTCCCTGACCAGGGGTCGAACCTGTGCCCCCTACATTGGCAGCGAGAAGTCTTAACCACTGGACCGGCCGGGAAGTTCCCACCATACCTTTCTTGTGTGCCGTCCGTATGCCGGGCACTGCCCAGGCTTTATTATCTTGGACAATGCATTTTCTGTCTCTGTATCAATCAGGGATATTTTCTAAATGAGTGACTTCTGATTCAACATGGAATTTATAATTCGGGGATTATAAGAAAAATATTCAGCATGAAAGCTGCTGTTCCTCACCGCGCCCGAGATCCCTGCCGTCTTCGTGGCAAAGTTAAACACAAAACCCAGTGGAGGGTGGCTTGGTTTACTTCAATAACCAGGGACTATGAAGTTTGATTACTTGTTTATAAACACTTGCAAACACCCCGTAGCTCGAATAGCCAACCCATGTTGGTACTTTACACGGATTTGTTTTAACTGCTTCCTTTTACGTGTGTTACCGTGGGTATCGATGAGAGAGCCCTTGGCTTTGACCCGTGCTCTCAGCGTCCAGCGTGCACGGTCACGGGGCAGCTGCAGGCGTCCCGCGCCACCTCGTACACATGGCGGGAAGGAAATCCGGGGGCAGGTGTCGCCGGGTGGGCATGGTAGGGCCTGGACCTGGACGCCGAGAAGGAAGCAGCTGATGTAGGTGGTGGTGATTGGACATCTGACCAGATTTGTTCACAGAATGGGCAAGACACCCCGAGAACCACCACCCCACCCCCAAGTCCTTGGGTGGGCAGCAGAGGCAGGGGTGGGCTCTCATTAGAGGGGGGATGGGCTCCAGGAGAGTGCGTGGCCCAAGCTGGTGCTGGGGAGGAGTGACGAGCATCCTTCTTCGTCCAGCTCATTGTCCTATCAGAGCAGTTTGGAAGATGAATGCCCACGCCCTTCAGTGACTAGATGGGGCTGTCATGTGGACCACAGTGGTTCCACATCCATGGACTCTGAGGAGAACCCATCTCTCACCATGTCACACCCACTCTCCTGCTGTAGATACGGCTGGTTTTGTCATTATGCCCAATTTGGAGATGAAGACATTGAAGCTCAGAGAACTCACTGGGCTTGCACATCTTCCCTTGGCATCTCAGTGCCAGGGATCTGAGGGAAACCTGACATCTTCCATATTTGTCAGCTCAGGAGCCAGATCGCTCTGGGCTTCCTCACTTTATCTTCCTCTTTTCTTTACCACTCGCCCCGGGCTGCCTCCTTCAAAGCTGCTGTTCAACCAGATGTCCTTTGTTTCATTAAATACTTTCAAGTGTTTTTCTCTCTCCCAAGAATCATCCTGCTTAGACAATGTTTTTCTCACAGAATACACTAGTGGTTGCTGGTGATCTGTTTACTTTCCCTTTCCTTTCTCCAGGAAAATCAAAGATGTTAAGTCCCTTTGCAGAAAAGAAACTTTCCATGTATGACCAGGAAAGGGTTCATTGTCCTTAGGAAGCTTTGGGCTATGAGCCATTGAGAATCCTAGTGACAAAGGCTTAAATATAAAAACAAAACAAAACAAAACACCACTTCTCTAAAGCCCAGAGGCAGCACTTCTGGGGCTCAGTGGCCCACAGACGTCATCAAAGACCAGAATCCTTTTCCCCTTTGGATTCGCTGCTCCTTAGCCTTGTCCTCTTCTGGTCAAAAGATGGCTGCTGCTGCTCCAGCGATCACTGCAACATACAGATTGTTTAGAGGCAGACACATTTCTCTTCACATGACTTTATCAAGGAGGAAAAGATACCTCTGCTGCTCCACAGGTTCCTTCCAGCTCACCTACACGCTCAGCCAATCCACACCCCCTCACTGGGGCACTTGGTCCCCTGCATGCTGTACACAGGTGGGGGGGCCATTTCTCAGTCTCATCTAGGTTTCCATCTATGGTCCCCTCCTCTTCCATCTCCTTCTTATCTGAGCTGAGGGTTGGAGTTCTCCATGGGGCTTGAAGAAATCCTTCCTCTGTGCCTGGGATATTCTAAGCCTTCCAGGTATCTTTCTGGGTTTTTCTAAAGGCTCTGTGTCCCAACCACTGAGATGTGGGCCAGAAGGGGTCAGGTTTTCACTTCCTCCTGCTCTCTCTCCTCCTCTGTCTGACCCCCTGACCACATGATGCAGGAGCTGGGTTTCTGACCTTTTCTTTCTTTTTTTTTTTTTTAACTTATTTTTTTTTTGGCCGTGCCACATGGATTTTGGGATCTTAGTTCTCCGATCAGGGATCAAACCTGGGCCCATGGCAGTGAAGGGCCCGAGTCTTAACCACCAGGGAATTCCCTTGTCATTTTCAGTTTCACAATCTTCTCTTACCCATGGCTTGGTCACCACAAGGAAAGGGGGATCCTCCCTTCCCCAGGGAAGCATCTTGATGATATGACCCCTCTCCACTCAGAACTTAGAAAATCCTCCTTCTCAATGAGAACAGCCTTCCAAGGGACAGTCTTGCTGAGATGGAAACAGATAAGCCACTTGACAGTCAGAGTTGAGTTATGGAGTAAGGCAATTTGTGTGAAGCACGCACACGAGTGTCTGGCATATAGAGCCCTCCACAGGAAGTAGCTGCTGACGTTATGATTTTTATGAGTGACGATCACTGAGCCTCATGTCATGATCAGTCCTGCCCTGAGGTCTGGACAAGAAGGGCTCCACCTTGGTTTCCCCATGGGGTCAGAAATCTGTGGGGCTGAGCCCATGCCCCTCCCCCCTTCTAGACCCTGTTCCAGGTGCCGGGGACTCTGGAGTTCCCACCCCCGTGGTCCCAAGACTGCTTCTCCCTGGGGTCTGACCCCCTCCCCAGGGTGAACCTGCGGCAGGTTGTGCCCCCTTAGGCCCAGGGAGGTCGCCGTGGAATGGCTTTTCGTGAGATGAATGATGGACAGCTAAGTGAGCTGGACCGCTACAGTGGCTGGGAGGTTTCGCAGGGGATGGACGGAGCCAGGTGGGGGGATAGAGACGACAGAGTGAGGGAGGGGCCCCGCACTGGCGGATGGAGGCCGTGCCACCGATTCCAGAACCCCTGGGAGAGGGAGTCGTCTACATTCAAGCTGAGTTTTCCAGGTTGTTATAAGGTCTATTTATAGGGGTGGAAGGCTAGGACTCAGTTGAACACTTTGTCCACTTGATTTATCACTTTAAAATATTTCAATGTGTGGTTTGTATGCCTCCACTTTAGTTCTCAGCCTGGGTCCCCCCAGTGTTAAGGGTGGGCCCAGTCGGAATGGTGTTCCCGAGTTGCCCTTATGGTGCCTCAACCATCGACTGAGTGATTTTAATTTATATTATCTCCTTTGATTGCTCTTATTAACTATCAAAGCAACTGCAGACTGGGGTATTACTGTGACTCCCCACTTGACAGTATTGAATGCTCTGAAGCTAATGCATCACGTAATTCCATCGTGTAGTTTAAATTTCTTTCCTGGAAGAAAAATGATCAAGGCACTGCACACACGGGGCCAATGTACACCCAGCGCTGGGAATTCTTCCATGCGGCAGACCCGAGTCCTGAGTAACAGAGTGGCTTTGATTCCCTAATAGATCTACTCTGGCAGGTGCCATGCTTCACGTGCCTCCTCATGGCCTTTGGAAATGCCACCTCCTAACAAATACTGGACACTTGGCAAGAAACTCACGACAGGGGTGTTTGTACTCAGGGCTGTGCCAGGTTCTGCCGAAGACGGAAGATTATAGGACATGGTTCCTGCTCTCTGAGTAGAGAGTAGAACTGAGGAAGAAATATAGTATGAGAGAGCACATGCTTTAAAAAAATTTACTTCTCAACAATTTTAATTAAAAAAAATTGAATAGGTAATATAATCACATGGCTCAAAATTAATAAGCCACAGAAGGCTCTTCCTTCAACACGAATCATCTAGCGACCCAGGTCTCTCCTCCATAAGCAATCAATCTTACTAATTTCTTCCAGTGATGTTTTATGTATATGTATTTTATACATATTATATATATATATATATACATGTAAATATATGTATATGTCAATACATATACATGTGCATTATATATATATATATAATAAACACATACACGCATTTCTTCTCCTTCTTACACAAATGGTAATACATTACGTACTTAAAAACATAGACTATCTTTTAAAATTGAGGTATAGTTGATTTACAATGTTGTGTTTGCTTCAGGTGTACAGCAAAGTGATTCAGTTATACATATACGTATATATGTATACATATATATATTCTTTTTCAGATTATTTTCCATTATAGATTATTACAAGATGTTGAATATAGTTCTCTGTGCTCTACAGTAGGCCCTTGTCTTTTATTTTATATATAGTAGTTTGTATCTGTTAATCCCAGGCTCCTGATTATCCCTCCCCTGCCCCTTTCCCCTTTGGCAACCACAAGTCTGTTCTCTATGTCTGTGAATCTGTTTCTGTTTCGTAGATAAGTTCATTTGTGTCATTTTTTAGATTCCACATATAAGTGATATCATATGCTATTTGTCTTTCTGTGCCTGACTTACTTCATTTAGTATGATAGTCTCTAGGTCCATCCATGTTGCTGCCAATGGCATTATTTCATTATTCTTTATGGCGAGTAATATTCCATTGTATATATGTACCACATCTTCTTTATCCACTCATCTGTTGGTGGACACTTAGGTTGCTTCCATGTCCTGGCTATTGTAAACAGAGCTGCAATGAATATTAGGGTGCATTTTTCTTTTTGAATTAGAGTTTTCATCAAAAGTAGACTATTTTAAAGGTAGTTTCAGGTCCACAGCAAAACTGAACACAAGTACAGAGGCTTCCCATATACCCCCTGGTCCCACACACCTACAATCTGTCCCGTTATCAACATCCCCAACCAGACGGTACGTTTGTTACAATTGATGAACCTTCACTGACTCATCATCATCACCCAGAGTCCATAGTTTACATTGGGGTTCACTCTTGGTGCAGTACATTCTATGGGTTCGGACAAGTGTTTGACATGTATCCACCATGATAGCATCATACCAAACAGTCTCGTTGTCCTAAAAATCCTCTGAGAGCACATATTTTAATACTCTATTGTGTTGGGAGTCTAGAGCAGGGGTTGGCAAACTTCTTTTATAAAGTTAGTAAATATTTTAGGGTTAATGGACCATACCGTTCCTGTCTCAGCTACTCAACTCTGCTATTGTTGCAAGAAGGCAGCCCTAGGACTTCCCTGGTGGTGCAGTGGCACAGTGGTTAAGAATCCGCCTGCCAATGCAGGGGACATGGGTTTGAGCCCTGGCCCGGGAAGATCCCACATGCTGCGGAGCAACTAAGCCCGGGCGCCACAACTACTGAGCCTGTGCTCTAGAGCCCACGAGCCACAACTACTGAGCCTGTGTGCTGCAACTACTGAAGCTCACGTGCCTAGAGCCCATGCTCCACAACAAGAGAAGCCACCACAATGAGAAGCCCGCGCACCACAACAAAGAGTAGCCCCCGCTCGCGGCAACTAGAGAAAGCCTGTGCGCAGCAGCAAAGACCCAATGCAGCCAAACATAAATAAATAAAATAAATAAATAAATATATAAAAAGAAAGCAGCCCTAGGTGATATATAACCAAATGAGCACGGGTGTGTTTCAGTATAACTTTATTACAGATGCTAAATTTGAATTTCATATGCTTTTAACCTGTAATGAAATACTGTTTTTCTTTGGATTTCTTCCAACCATTTCAAAATGTAACAACTATGTTTGCTGGCAGTACAAAGACAAGTGGTGGGCTGTATTTGACCTGTGGGCTGTAGTTGCTGACTCCTGGTCTAAAGCTGTGTCTCCTGAATTGGTTAGTAGGACAAAATTACTTCATGGGCTATTAATAGGCATGCAGAAAAATAAGTTTGGGAACTACTACAGACTCTGTATCCTTCTTAGAGAGTCGTGGTACACATTAGCATAATAAAGGTTCTGAGAAGTCCTGCAATTGAATAACCTATGCAGCATTTTCCCACTGTTTACTTAGTGCAGCCTTTCCCATACTTGGTCATGAGAATCTTCCTACTCCTCCTCCTCCTTCTTCACCATAGGATATGTATTAACTCCTTGTAGAACTGGTATTCTGAAGAACCCAGATTGGGAAATGTTGGCCTAGAGGTCCTAAACCTGTTGAGCACAGTTTGGAAGTGGTGGGAAGAGTCCAAGGAGGGTTTTTGGAAAAGCTGGGATTTAAGTCTAAACAACTTGCTGTTTTTTTTTTGATAGGTAAGAAGTGGATTTATTTAGAGAGATACACATTCCATAGACAGAACGAGGTCCATCTTAAAAGGCTAGAGCAGCCTGGGAGAAACACATTCCACAGTGTGGGCCATCTCAGAAGGTGAAGGGCCTAAACAACTTTCTTGAGTTCAACTTCAGATAGAGGGATTCTTTGGGGGAAAGCTAACATTCACTGTGCACAATAGACTCTTCATCTTCGCCTTCCCACCCACTGCCCGCCCCGAGCCTTGCCCTCCCCGTCTCAGTCAATAGCACCTGCATCCAGCTGCTTGGACTAAAAACAGGATTTGTCCTCTTTCCTTTACACTCCACATCAAATTCATCAGCAGGTCTTTTCAACTCAACCTTCAAAACACATGATGAATCCAACAACTTCTCACCACCTCCACCCTCACCACCTGACCTATAATAGCTAACATCCCATCCCTCAAATATTCCTAGACCAGTGGTCTCCAGAGTAGGGAGGAAAGGAAGCCATTAAATCTTTTATTTATATTTTCTCATTTCCCATCCTTCTGTCTATTTAAAAATGTACACATTGTACATTTGCTAATGTACATAATCTATTACTAAAACAGAACATGCTGATAATTTATAAACAATATGTTTGTGTGTGTCTATGTTTATAGAGGGAGGAGTGGAGAATTTGGGTTATTTTTGCAAGCAATCCATCACACACACAGAATGAAATCCAACTCTCCTCCTGAGAACAGCTGGAAATGAGGACAATAGGAAAAGTATTTGAAGGCACTGCAGAGTTAACAGAGCAGTGAAGAATTTTAGGGCCAAGATCTGGGAGAGGAATAAAGTACAGCAATGTGAGCCAGCATTTGTGACTTCTTTCCCCCAGGTGTTCTTTTTCCAGAAGAAGAAAGAAGCTGAGAAGAAGAAGAAGCTAACATTGCTGTTGATAGACAAATGGGGATAGAAGAACAAACATTGGCATTTGGGGCCCACAAGGAACTGGAAACCCTTGACACCCCCATTCCCCCAGAGTGTTTGGTTTGGGAAAACGGCACAGGGCTTCGGTCTAGGAGTGAGGCGGTGACAAGAAATTCATTTGAAGAAATGAAGCCCAGCTTTGAATTTTTTCAATCCCGGATTGGATTAAGGAGATTAGGCATTGCTAGTGCCCACAGCTGCCTCCCATAAGCAGATGCAATTTCTTGCTGGACCAAGAAAACACCTTCCGAGATCTCGTTTTTCATACACAATGTCTGGCATTCAATCAAAATAACCTGTGCATGGGGAGACAAAACAATGATATTCAAAAAAGAGAGAATTAAGAGATAAAGGAAACATACCAACAGGGAAAATAACTATGCTTAATATATTCAAGGAAATGAATACAAAATGAGGATTTTGGTAGAAAACTAGAAACTATAAAGGAGAATCAAAAGAAAATCTTGCAAATGAAACATAAAGTAACAAATTAAGACACTAAGTTTTCATTCACAGATTAGACACAGCTGAGGAGAAAATTAGTGAATTAGAATAACAGAAATATCTAGAAGGAAGCTCAGAAAAGAAAGCAGAAGAGAGCCAGAGACATACAATGCAGAGAAAGCTCTAACATGTATATATCTGAAGTCTCAGAAGGAGAGAAGGGAGAAAATGAGGCAGAAGTAATATTTGAAGAGATAATTACAGAAAAAATTCCAAAATAGATATCAAATGACATATTCCAGAGGGACTCTGAGCCCTAAGCAAGATAAATAGGAAGAAAATCAAATCTAAGTGCGTTACAGTAAAATGGCTGGCCACCAAAGACAAAGGGAAACCTCAAAAGAATCAAATCCAAGTTCCCTACAATGGCTGACAAAGACTGCACGACCTGGTCCCCCCGTTCAATTTCATCTCCTGCAACCCTCCACCTTGTTTATGTCACTCTAGCCTTTTATCCCCCAGTTTTATTGAGACATAATCAACATATAACATTGTATTAGTCCAAGATGTACAACATAATAATTTGATGAATGTATATATTGCTAAGTAATCACCACAATAAGTTTAGTTAACATCTATACCTCACATAGTTACAAATTTCTTTTTCTTGGGATGATAACTTTTAAGATTTAGAAGCTTTCAAATATATAGTACAGTATTGGTTAGGGTTAGGGTCACCAAGGTGTACATTACATCCTTAGGACTTATTTATCTTATAACTGGAAATGTGTACCTTTTGACTCCCTTCACCCATCTCACCCACACTGTACCTCTGGCAACCACCCATCTGTTCTTTATATCTATGAGTTTTTTTTTTTTAAATTTTTTAAAAAATTTTTTATTTTTTTAATGCTATTCTTGTCTGCTTACATTCTTTTTATTTATGTATGTATGTATGTATGTATGGCTGTGTTGGGTCTTCATTTCTGTGCGAGGGCTTTCTCTAGTTGTGGCAAGCGGGAGCCACTCTTCATCGCGGTGTGGGGGCCACTCTTCATCACGGTGTGCGGGCCTCTCACTATCGTGGCCTCTTGTTGCCGAGCACAGGCTCCAGACGTGCAGGCTCAGTAATTGTGGCTCACGGGCCGAGTTGCTCCACGGCATGTGGGATCTTCCCAGACCAGGGCTCGAACCCGCATCCCCTGCATTGGCAGGCAGATTCTCAACCACTGTGCCACCAGGGAAGCCCTCTATGAGTTTTTTTGAGTCTACATGTAAGTGAGGTCATACAGTATTTGTCTCTCTGACTTACTTCACTTAGCATAAAGCCCTCAAGGCCCGCCCATCCATGATGTCACAAATGGCAAGATTTCCTTCTTTTTTTTTTAATGGCTGAATAATATTCCATTGTACATATATATATGTGTGTGTATATATCTTCACATCTTCTTTATCCACTTATCCATCAATGGACAGTCAGGATGTTTCCATGTCTTGGCTATTGTAAAAGATGCTGTACTGAACACAGGATGCAGATATCTTTTCCAGACAGTGATTTGATTTCCTTTGGATAAATACCCAAATAAATAGGATAAATAATAAATAAATAAATAAATAAATAAATAAATAAATAAGATAAATAGGATAGCTGGATCACAAGATAATTCTAATTTTTAATGTTTTGAGAAACTGCCGTACTATTTTCCATAGAGCCTGCCCCAATTCATAGTCCCATCAACAGCCACAAGGGTTCCCTCTTCCCCACATTCTCACTAGCACTTGTCTTCTCTTGTCTTTTTGATGATAGCTATCCTCACAGGTGTGAGGTCACTCCAGCCTTCTTGATTGGCTTTTCCTTGAACACAGCAAGCTTGTTCCCAAGTCAGGACTTCCGTTCCCTCTGCTTAGAAAGTTATTCTCAGATATTTGTTTGGCTTCTTCCCTCACATCACTCAGGTTTTGCTCAGACATCACCTCCTAAGAGAGGGTTTCTCCGACCACCCTAGGAATCCCTTGGCTCCCTGCCCATGGTTCTCTGTCTGCTTCCGGGGTGTTATTTTTCTTCACCACCTGACACATTATTACGTGTGTATTTATGTATTATTTGGTCCCTGTCACTGGAATGGCAACCCCATGAGGGCAGGAGTGTACTTTTTCACTCCTGTATTGAATACAGTCAGCACTTAACCCATAATTAGCCTCAATAAATATTGTTGGATGCATGCATGAATGAAAGAATGAATGAGTGAAGGCTCGGCACTTGGTAGGTGCTGTAGGCATGGGGAAGAATTCTAAGAGCACTTCATTCTGATGAATTCATCAGGGGACACTTCCTGCAGGGTTGGGTGATCTCTTCATCAGGTGGGGTCAGTCCCCAGGTTACCAAGGAAAACAGTTCTTTTTTTTTTTTTTTTTTAAGAATTTTGGTAGGAACTTTATAAATTTATTTATTTATTTATTTTTGCTGTGTTGGGTCTTCGTTTCTGTGCGAGGGCTTTCTCTAGTTGCGGCGAGCGGGGGCCACTCCTCATCGCGGTGCGCGGGCCTCTCACTGTCGCGGCCTCTCTTGTTGCGGAGCACAAGCTCCAGACACGCAGGCTCAGTAGTTGTGGCTCACGGGCCCAGTTGCTCCACGGCATGTGGGATCTTCCCAGACCGGGGCTCGAACCCGTGTCCCCTGCATTGGCAGGCAGATTCTCAACCACTGCGCCACCAGGGAAGCCCAGGAAAACAGTTCTTTACAGGCTGTAGAAGACTCTTGCTCCCCCAGCTATAAAGGTGAAACAGTGTAACACAAATTCTCAGAGGATGTTGGGGACGAAAGGCTCCTTTTCAGAAAGCCCACATTTGCTCTGGCTGGGATTATGTTTGGTGATTTTTCAGTTTAACTTAGAAATTTACGACAGCCAATGAATCTTTTTTAAAAGATCCAGTTAATGCAGTTGAGACTTTTTTCCTGAGATAATTGAGATGAAGTTAATGCAGTTGAGACTTTTTTCCTGAGATAATTGAGATGAAGCTTGAAAGAGGTTTAAAAAATTTTTTAAAGAAGGCTTTTTATTTATTGAACGGCTAAAGGCAAAATCATCTGTTGCTATAGTGATTGTCTTTGGGGAGTAAAGTGATAAAGACGCCAACAACAAGTGAATATGGCCATAAAATGTCCACCAACATCCTGCAGTGTGGTTCCTTTTCTCACTCTCTGTCTTCGGTGGCTGTGCTTGGGTAACTGAGGAGTAAATGACTCCAAGTGTTTGCTGGTGTTGCTGAATGAGTTCAGAGCCTGGGTCTCACTCAGGGTTCATGGCACGAATCTCTGATTTGTTAGATGTGAGTTTCCTGGAGACAGAGATGGGAGGCCTTGGGTGCCAAGGCCAGATTTCCTCTTGGGATGACTTTTGACCCTGTCCTTTTCCTAGGGGTCACTGACACACAATACATCCCTATGTTGTGCTGGGTCACTTCACACCACGAATAATTAAGCAGAGCTTTGCTGTTGGAAAACCCAAGGCCAATTTGGGGTTGACATGCACCACGTTGGCCTCTAATCGATGACTCTGGTGTCCCCCACGCATGAGAATTTTCCAGGTTTCTGAGAGCTAACCTGGGAGCAGCGATGTGGGGATATGATCACATGGTTCTAGAATCGGGCTTTCTAGAATCTGCACACCAAATTGTGATTTAAAAATAAGCTGCCATGCTCTGCTCGTTGCCGCCCTCCTGTCTGCCCCTCCCTACGAAGCTCTGTTTTCATCGATATGATTGAGCTGAAACTGCAGTCTGTCACATCTCTTCTGAGCTCCCTTGTAGGTTTCAGACAGAGCCGGGTTTTGTACCGAGGATCATTTTCACTCTGCAAATAGGTGTGCAGGAGATTTGATGGCAGCGTAACGTCAGAGACACTTTAATTCCCGAGCCCTGGCTTAGGTGTATAGGGAAAATTTCCAGACGGTGCTCTATTAGATTTTCACCCCAGTTACGCGGGGGCCGTCCCCTGAGGGGTTAGCACGGACCCTGCACTTACAGGGAGAGATTGCCAGGTGTCACTGACAGCTCTGCTCCCAGGCGTAATGACCAGCTGGCCCCAGTGCAAGAGAGCTGACACTTCTGCTACTGATGGAAACCAGATGCAAATGGGACTGATGTAATTGCAGAAAAGCTCGTTAACAGGATGGGGGCTCTGCCGAGGAGGGCACACAGGGGAAGGGCAGGCTTTGTTTTTGTTCTGTCTTTAAATGAAGACTCTTTCATCGGCACTTTGAAATGCTGACGATGACCTGCAGTTGCTTGTTCAAGAAATCACGCCAGCGATATTTGCATGTTTGACACTTCCTTACTTGGAAGGGGACGAGCTGGCAGAATAAGAGGGTACTTTTGCTTTTGGAATGACTGTTTCATGACTTTGTGACATGGGTCCTGTGTGAACTTGGGACGCCATCGGGGGACATGTCTTACTGGACTGGAGCGTGTCCAGCCCACAGGTGGGCCCAGACCACTTTGGCAAGAAACGAAAACTGCACATTCATGTTTATTGCTTAAGTTGGAGGCTTACAAGTCTTGTTTGATTCCCCTCAAAGTTTACTTCCACTTCCTTGGCCGACTGTTTTTTTCACTTCCCTAATATCTTGTTAAAACCACAGGAAAAAGAAAACATGGTTTCTTGCCAAAGGTCATCTTTTGTAGAAGCACATTTGGCTTTCAAAGGCAGCAGGATTCCTGGCCTCCATGGAGAAATGCACTGATCTGGTGAACTTTTGAGTTGAATGATCCAGGCAGAGAAAACATATAGAGGGACCTTGGGAGTCGGGACGGGTCTGAGCATAACAAGGCAGGAAGGCCATGGGGAGGGGAGGGAGGGGGAGAGAGGATGAAATCAGGACAGATTCCAGTTGCCTTTATGTTTCCCATGATGGTGGCGGTTTAGGGAGGCGGGTCCTCTCCTCACTGCTCCAGACACTGGACCAACTGACGCACGACAGCGGGTCTTCCTTCTTTTGGGGGCATGGCCACCTCAGGGGCCAAGTCTTGACCTGACTTTGAAGAACCTCCCTTTCACAGCCCAGGACCTCTGCGGGGAGGGTGGGAGCAGCCCCAGGGCTCATACACATGCTCCAAGGCTTGGTGGGATCCCATCGCCTGTTCTGTGCAGCCCTCGCGATCTGCCTCAATTTACTGGCCTCCCCAGTGTCACCCCCTCCTTCCGTGGTTCCCGTGCTCCACCTAATGGGGCGCTTGGGGTGTTCTGGACGCCCCTGGTCTCTACAGCCAGCTTTTCATTGTCTGGATGCCCTCACTACCCTCCACGCCCAGCAGTGCCATCCGCGTTCATCAGGCACAGACCACGGGTCAATTCTGTGACCCCCCCACCTGTGTGACCGTAGCTCAGTTCTCTAGCCACCAGAGCCAGTATGGTCTACCCTCCTTCTCAGAAAGCACTTTGGAGCCAGCCTTGATCTACCTGGTGTCCAGGTGCTGCCCAGCTATCCAGAGACCAGCATGGTTTTCTTCACCTTCATCTCTTTGTACTTGGTCCAAACAAGTACAAACAACAGGTGTTTAATACATGTCAGCTGGAGGGACAAAAGGGTTACATGGTGGAATCCTCTTCCAGATTTTCAAGGGATCAAAAGAGAGTTCACCTTCAAAATAGAGTACGTGAAGGCTGTGCTCCAAAAGAAATATCTAGGGGGTTTGGCTATCATATCAGAAATAGCAGGTGACCCATATCCTAGCTGGAGAGATGATATTTTGTTAGAGAATTTTGAGTCAAAAGAAGCCTAAGATTAAAGCCTTCAGGCCATTCATCCATCCATCCATTTATCCATCCATCCACCCATTTATATCAAACCATCAATTTATCCATCCATTCATTCATTTATCCATCTATCAAATCATCCACCCAAACCTTTATTCATGTATTTATTTCCCTTCATTTTCCCCCAATACTGATGAGAATACGAAAACATATAAGACAAGCGTCCAGGCTTGAGAAGTATCTAGATTTTTTTTTCTTAGAGATTTTCATGGCTATGTGATTAATACTAGGAGAAATTTCAAAACAATATTTGAAGGTAGGGGAATAGATAATGTCCACTGGCGTATCCCGTGATGAAATGTTACACGACCATGAAAATGATGGCTGCTAAGGCCAGGCAATAATATGGGAGATTGTGTGATAGGATATTAAGTGAAAAAGTGTATATAACATTTGAAATAAATATATTCAATAAAAAAGTCTGGAAGGACGTCGACACAAATGTGAACAGCAGCTTGAGCGATGGGGTATGGGTGATTCGTCTTCTTCATTGCACTTCTGTGCATTTCCCATCTTCCCTAATGAGCTCATTCTCCCTGCATTCCCCATTCTCATTGAGCAGAATGCTTTGGCAGAAATTTCTTCCATGTTCTCCTTCCTTCCTTTGGATCACTTGAATCTATATCAGTAGAGTTTATTCCATATAACAGGAAAGATATACTGTCTTTCTCTCTCTTTTTTTTAAAGAAATAATTGGAAAACTTTATTTGAGCCAAATTTGAGGATTATAACCCGGGAAAAGCATCTCAGAAAGCTCTGAGAACTGTTCCGATATGTCTTTCTGTGATTAAAAGAAAAAGAATGTGTGTGTGTATAAAATAAATACATAAAATAAAATATTATAAATACACACACACATATACATATAAACACATCTATATATATACAAATACATGTATATTCTTTTAATTTTTTTTCAGATGCTTCTGTCTGTTTCCAACCAGATTAAACCTGGGTGGGCTTTGCTGGTGGGCTCCTCTGGACCCCCTGCTGGGAGCCTGGAGAGGAGCCCAAAGGCTTCAAGTCAGTCACTTGAAAGAGCGTCATCTCATCTGCGGCCACCCTGAAGAATCAGCTCTCAAGGTCCTTCCTTTGGGAGAAATTATTAAGAGGCCCGTTTACAAGCGTTAATGTGAATGTGCCAGTTTCCTCCAAGCAAACCACACTTTCCTCAGCTGATATTAGCTCGTCGTGTTTATCTGGGCTGCACATCCTTTGCAGTTTAATGTTCGATGTCACAGTTTCCCCATGGGCACTTTTCACCGCGTGTCTCTTGAACCTCTCATTTTATCTGCTGCCGTTCCCTCGCTGGTGGTCCTGTGAAGCAGGACCCCCCCGCTCCCCCTCTTCACTTCTGAAATTCATACTGTAATGTGATAGGATGCGTTTTTGTTGGCAGCCTCTGCACAGAGTGAGATTCTGAAGGATCTAGACACGCTCCCCCCAAGGGCGTTTGTATGTGTTTCCACTGCTTGGAAAAGACAGTGACTTTTCCAGGTGTGCGGTGACATCTATGAAGCCAGATCAAACCTTAGTACCCTCCGATCTGGCCACTGAGAGCTCTGAGGGCGGCTCTGCCAGGACAGCAGGCCCCTCCAATCGCAAACTCACCCTGGGGATGCTTTTGGGTCTCCCATGGTGACCGGGCCTGGGGAGGACCCTGCCTCTTGACGGGGCCCCCCCTGCAGCCTTTCCCTGGGCTGCTTGGTGTTAATACTCAGCACTGTGCATGCCTTGCTGTGACTGAGTCCTGACTCAGGCGGGAAAGAGAGGTCAGGGCTTTACACGAGTTATCTGCCTTCATCAGAGAAAACAGAGGAATCGCCCACGGTCAGGCAGGAGGTGAGAGCCGGGCCTGCCGTGTGTGTCCGGCTTCCAGATCTTCTCCCTTCACCTCTGTGCTCATGCTTTCCTATATCTCACTCAGCTACACAGCACAAGGGACTCCCATGTCCTGAGTTCCTATACTACCAGGTTAATGTAGAGCTAAATACCAAGGAAGAGAACACACAGAAGAAAATCACCTGTCAGAGCAGCTCTGGTGGCCCACGTGGAAGCCCCCAGCCTTTGGACGGGAGAAGCGTGTAGGGGTCTACATGAAACAGCCTCTTCCAGAGGAGAGGGAGAGCTTGGGAAAACTTCAAAAGGGGACAGATTTTTAAAAATGCGATTATTTTAAGCTCCTGAGGACTTGGTGAAGGAGGATTAGAACTTGGCCTCATTTGAAGGTCGCTGACAGCCAGTAGGACCCTGTCTGTCAGGTTCTGTGTAAAGTGACGCATACACGTACGGTGCACTTTTGTAGGTCGTGTGATACTGGAGTTTATGGATCTCATCCTCTGAAGCTCTCTCTGACATTGTGCTCTTCATGTAGACATTATATTCTCATCTGCCGTCATACTGGGCCTGTGTATCCAGCCCTTACAGCCCTTCTGTTTCTCTGTCCTGGGCTAGGGAGGAAATCCATGTTGCCATTCACATTGGATAACGTGGCATTTTGAGGGGTAAATTTTTTTTTTTTTTTTGGCCGCATCTCATGGCCTGTGGGATCCTAGTTCCTCGACCAGAGATCAAACCCGGCCCCTCGGCAGTGAGACTGCAGAGTACTAACCACTAGACCACCAGGGAATTCCTGGGGGTAAATATGTTTTTGCTACTCTGTTTTATTTTTTTTTGAAAAGCCAATATCTTTAATAGACAAAGGTGACAATGTTCATTTTCCAAAGCAAACTGCAAGCAGAAAAAAAACCCCCCAAAAACTAAGAAGAAACGGGATTTTCCACAGTTACCTTGATGGTTTATGCACATTTCTCAGTGAATCACGTCAAACATTTACTAAAGATACAATATATGAACTTCATAGTGGAGGAATCTTGCAGAAAGCACCTGAACTAGGGAACATCAGGTGTAAAGGGACAAATGAATATCAGGTGCCTGAAGCACACAGGACACATTATCACTTCTGTGGTATTCTGGGCAAAAGTACAAAATAAAATCATAATCTAAAACTCTCATGAAAAATGTCAGTTTTATGCAAATTGCCATCCACATATACCTCCCATGTTCTCTGACTCTAATAGTGTATTTAAACAGTCTTTCTTGTCAATATAGTTGCTACTCTATTTTTGAATCAGGTTGAGATGGTATAAACGAATAGATCAGAAGCCGTCCTCTTCATGTGCACAATTCATTATTCACACCGAAGCTTTCAGAAGGTTCAGGGTCCTAAAGGGGCAGAGAAAGCACAGAGGGCCTCTGCTGAGTTCTCTGTTCGGTATAACTTGGCGGTTGCGAGGCTAGGGTTGGAGGTTAGTGGGCAGACACACGCCTGGACCCCCATCCTGCCATCGAAGCCACGCACTGCCAGGTGCAGATGTCTCTTCAGAGACTCACTCATATTCTGAGGGCACTTTGGGAAAGAAAACAAAAGAAAACAGTGACAAATCATTGTTTCCCAAATCTCACAGCGGATGTGATTTGTCAAACAATGAAGCCAGCCTCTTATTCTTCACTTGTCATTTAATCAGACTTGAACTGACGTACTTTGAATACCAGGAAAAGGGGAACTCGTGTTCCCTGGTATTCCCCAAAGAGGAAGTGAAACAAACAAGCAGAACAATTCAATTCAAGGAAAAAAAAAACCCCAAACTGCCTATAGAACTATGACTTATACCTTCAGTTAACCAGGCATCTAAAATAAGGGTGGTACTCAGCACAGATTCTGAGAGGGCTTTTTAAGAATGGAATGAGGAAATGAGGTGTCACCCTGGGCTCCTGGGGTTCAGGGCTTGCCTTGGTTGTGGTGTTTGAAGATCACCCCTGCCAAACCTAGAGCCACGGTCCATGGTTGGGACACTGCCCACGGGCCACTGACGGTAAAAAAGCTGAGAGAAGTCCACTTAAGCACTGCGTGTCTTGTTTGTGGCTTCGAATGATGTCGTGACTTTGCTTATTCAGTTTAATTCAAGACAGGCAAGCTGCCATTTCTATTGTTCTCAGCTCCTTCCAAAATGGGTCGCCCTTTCCATGGGCTTCTCACCTGGACAGGCTCCCCTCACCTGGGGAAACAGGAGTTCCTAAGTGTATGTTGGCCAGTTTCTACACATGGGCTACGATGTATGGGGGACAAGAAGGGGACAAGGAGAGGTGTCTCTTGGATACTTTCTTCTTCCCTTGATAACTCCTGAGTTTTTCCCAGGGTCACCAGGAAGGGCGGCTACTTCACCTGTTGTCACAGTGGCAGGTAAGTTGGGTAGCATCTGCACCTGTTGACTGCCCCATCTCGCTGAGGGTTGGAGTTGGTTGTGAGGGCGCAGACTGTAGGAATCTTTGCGAAAGATGCTGTCCACATGGGGCCACTGGCCAGTCATCATTATGGTCTCATGGTTACAGGCAGGGCTCAGTTGGGGCCCGCGTGTACGTGAGTGCCTGGCCAGGCTGGTGGAGGAGACGCGAGATGATAGGGATGCTGGGACGGCAGATGAGGGACCAGGAAGCATGGCGGGCCCCTCCTCCTCCTCCTCGGGGAGCCCTTCTCAACCACAGATCCAATTCAAGGGTCCTGGACCCACTTGGGAACAAACCATATCCCTATTTTCACCATCTCCAGCCTTGGACCAAATTTGGCATCTCCTTGCACTGTGGGACCAGTGCCCAGCAGCAGTGGTGGCAGGACTTCCTGCCACATTGTCCCCACGGAAACCCCAGGTAACTTCCCGCTGTGATACAGTTGCTACAGAGATGGAGAAATCGGGTTTAACCTTTACTCCTTCAAAACATCGGGCGGGCGTGTTAGACTCGCTGCCCGCCCTTGTTATCGAAAGAGTTAAAGGAGCACATCTATTTTTATACCAGAAATGTAAACACTGTTTTGATCAGACTGTATGTGTCAGTATCACTGGCTTCCTTTGTAATCATATGTGTTTTATTTTACGTATTTGAGAACATTCTTTCGTGAAGGGGTTCAGAGGCTCCCCCAACACGGCCACCCGCATCAGGACCTTGGATACAGAGGACTTTTTCCTTCCCTTTGGCCTCAGCATCCAACACTGCACTCTTCTCACGGAGACTCTGGGGCTGCTTCAGCTGGAACCTGATCCCATGCTTCACGGGGAATCAGCACCAAGCTGGGCGGAGGGTGGCATTGCCTTCCAGGCCAGGATGGCAAAGCCCCTGTAGTGGGAAGGGTCAGAGGCTCGGTCAGCATGGGGGCCAGGTGCCCGGGGAGCAGATGAAAGGCTAGTCTTGGACTTGGTGTTTCTTTGGTTTCCTCTTCAAGGCTGCGCTTGGAACTCAGACCCCTCCAATGTGGCTGGTCTTTTGACTGGTGTCAGGTTTCTAAATCTCCTCCACTGAGAGGTCCCTGGACAACCAAGGGGGTCAGTGAGATGAATGGAAGTTTTTTTTCCTTTAACTTTATTTGAGAAGAGCTATTTTGTTATGAAAGTATTAATGTTTGTTCACTGTAGAAAATAGATCAATTAAAAGGAAAAATGTCAACATAGCTTTCTGTCAAATACTCTGCCCAGGATGTGGGGTTGATCTTTCCATCTTACCCACACTGCTTGTAACCTGCTTTTCTTCTTGCTTAGCACTGTATTGTGAACATCTTCCCACGTTAAAATGTTTTGCTATGCTACTATTCCTTCAATACGACTTACTTTGTCAATATGGAATTAATTTTTATCCCTGATGTATTTGTTCAACGTCCTGGTGTTAGCACAGTGATTTTTTTACCATTATAAATGATGCCCACCTTGTGTCCATGAATCAGTATTTGTTTAGCTCAGGAGTAGGTCTGTTTTTTTGGGTCTCAATCTATAAAAGAGGCTTTTGTTTCTTTCTGGCAATACTGTGAGACATAGAAATTAAAATCAAAATCGAACCTTCCAAGTAACTGGCTGGGGTAGTTGCCCGTTCATGAACACTTTCAGCCAAAGCTCACGAACTCTCTCTGCGGCCCAGGAACCAGCCAGATGCCAGGGGAGCTGCCCTCTGCTGGCTCCCCACTCCCCAGCCTGGCAGGGTAGAAGTATGGGAGCGGGCAGAGCAGGGCGGGAGGTGGTCAGCGTCCAGGGGCTGGGTCTGTGAGGGAGGAAGGGGAGGGAGAGTGTGTCATCCGAGCCATGAGTCAACTTCCTAAAAAAGTGGGGTGAGGTGAGTGGTGTGTTGAGTACAGAAATTTCTAGAACCCGGGGGACCTGGGCCTGGATTTGTCTCTAATCAGCACCAGACCTTGAGTTTAATATTACCGTGCATGGCCTTTAGCTGAGCACCTACTTTTTTTTGAGTCTGGCCTGTTTTAAGGATCAAAATAGATACTTTTGGTAAGAGTGCTTGAGAACAGCTTATTTCAGTATAAAATGTGGGGAGTTTTGTTGGGATTAAAAGAGCTCTAAAATCTAGTCCCTGCTGTAAGTGAATGTACCTTTTCTTAATAAACACACAGTGTCACCCTTCCGGTTGCCACTGGAATAAGCCCCTTCTGGAGGTTTCCTTGTCCCCGAACACCTGCCAAGGAGCTGGGTCACCTCCATTTTGACCTCAGGGTACCCCCTCTTTCTCTCACCCTCAACCTGGGACCAAAGATCCTGAAGACAAGGCCAGGGGTCTTAGGCCGAGGCACCGGGACCTGTGAACAGCCCGAACAAATCTGTTGGTTCCCATAACTCAGGAGCCGGCCAGAGCCTGGAGGCCTTCAGTCATCCCAGAAGTCCTCCTGGGCCCTGTTCTCCTCCGCCCTGAAAGGACCAGTGCCAGCCTCTGGGGTCTGGGCGGGTGTGTGAGCTCGGGGCCTGTCAGGGGTTGCCTTGTGTTCCTCAAAAGCTATGTTGGAATCCTAACCCCTGGTACCTCAGAAGTGACAATGTGGAGACAGGGTCTTTATAGAGGTGATCAAGTTACAGTGAGGTCATTCGGGTGGCCCTAATCCAGTAGGACTGTGTCCTATTAAAAGGGGAAATTTGGACACAGACAAGCACAGGGAGGTCACGTGAAGAGGAAGACAGAAGTTGGGGTGATGCTTCTCAAGGAAAAGATTGTCAGCAAACCACCGGAAACTGGGGGAGGCCTGGAACAGATCCCCCCCTGCTAGTCTGCAGGGGGACCCAGCCCTGCCCACACCTTCACCTCGGACTTTTAGCCTCCAGAGCCTGGGTCGGTAAATTTCCGTTGTTTAAAGCCCTCCGTCTGGGGGACCGTTTGGTACCCAGGCACCCGCCTGCGTTGACCTCCTGGGAAACCTCACTGGCTCTGCTTTCTTGGCACTTCTGGTTTGCTTTCAGGCACCACTTATTTGGAGCATCTCAAAATCCAAAGAAAAAACCCCACAAAAACCAACCAACCATACAGCAACAGCAAAAAGCAAAGAAATGACAACTGGACACCTTCTGGGTCCAGCTCCACCGGGGAAGTGGCTGGTGAGAGAGGCTTTCTCTCCAGCTGTTAAGGCTGCTCAACTCAGCAAAAGCTGTGGGAAATTCAGCAAGGAAAGCCCGGAACTGTCACTCTGTGTGCGTCGTGCTAATGAAGGGCCAGATCACTGGTGTCCAGCATGTGGGCACAGCCAAGCTTTGCTTTCAAAAGGCCTTGAGTTTTTGGCAGCTGCTCCTGACCCTGGCTGGACATCAGTGTCACCTCGGGGGCTTTAAAAATGTGCCCCCAACAGAGCCCGACACAGACCAGTGTCATCAGAATCTCCAGGGGGGCCTGGACAGCAAGATTTTACAAAGTGGATTCTGGTGCACAGCCAGGCTTGGGGGCCACTGGTCCAGGAGGTGTGGGCAGTGCGTTCTAGATCTGGCCAACAACCCTGGCCTCCCCCTGACCCCCAGCCTCTCCAGGCGTCACCTTCAGTCCTGACCCGCCAGCCATTCTCAGCCTTTGCTGCACCTGACATTCACCCATGGAATCCTGTCCTGGGGCTGCTACGAGTAGCAAAGAACCACAGACTGGGTGCTCAGAACAACAGAAATGTATTCTTTCATGGTTCTGGAGGCCAGAATCAAGGTGTCCGCAGGGCTGGTTCCTTCTGGAGACTCTGAGGGAGAGTCCGTCCCTGGCCTCTCCCCCAGCTCCTGGTGGTTCCCACAATCCTTGCATCCCTTGGCTTGTGGACTCATCACTCCAATCTCTGCCTCCATCTTCACGTGGCCTTCGTCCTGTGTCTCTGTGTGTCTTCTTTTCTGTCTCTTATAAGGACACTAGTCATTGGATGTAAGGCCCACCCTAATGTAGGATAATCTCATCTAGAGAGCTTTACCTTAATTACATCTGCAAAGGCCCTTATTCCCAATCAGGTCACATTCTGAGGTTCCGGGGGACATATCTTCTGGTGGGCAGTACCACTCAGCCCATGACACCTGGAGGGTTTTAAAAGTCCTGCTGTCCAGGCTCACCCCAAGTCAGTTACACCAGACCTGGGAGTTTTCAAAGCTCCTGGTGATGCCAGCATGCAGCCTTGGTTGAAAAACCCAAGGGAGTCCTATGTTTTCAGTTGCCTTTTATACTGAAAAATCTAAACCGAGACAGGCTCAGTGGGGATCCACCTGGTGGAGGGCGTCAAGGCAACTTCTAGTCTTGCTGGGTCCTTAGTTGTAGGGTGTGTGTGTGTGTGTGTATCTTTTTTTGGTAAATGAAAGGGCAGTGGTGGGCACCCTAGCTCTGGCGTCAGCTGTCATGTGTTATTTCTGGCTTTCTTATACCTGGGCAGCCTTGGCTTTGCGAGGTGATGTTTGCTGTCACTGGGCAGTGCCAGCTGCTTTGTAATCCGAATCTTTGGTGGTCACACGAGGGTTGGAACAAAGCGTTTCTTCAGTCCTCGACGATGTATTAATGGTTTTCTTAAAAGAAACCATGAAGTCGGTTTTCTTGGGTTTGTTAGCTGGGTTTCCAACCGAAGGCTTTTGACCCACAAAAGGGCCATTCAGTGCTCCCCTCTGTCTTAATTAATTGCAGGCCCTTGGACAGCGGACCCTGCGGCTCTGACAGCCCCGTTTGGTTTCCATTCCACCCGAGGGCTGCGACCCCTCCTTGTGGGAGCCTCACTGGCCCCAGGCCCCCCGGGTGGCTCTGTCCCCACTGCCCCAGCTCAGACCTCAGCTGGCTCCTTGTGGGGCGGAACCAGAGCAAACAGGAGCCTTAGACGTCAGCTCGGGGCTTAATTTCCAGGGCTGGCGGCCTCAGGCTTTCAATCCTGGACCTGGCTCACTTCTAGGGAAGGGAGATGAGAACCTGGTGAAGCTCCACGTGGAGAGGGCTGGCTTGTGGGATCCACATCTCTGCCCGCCCCAGAGCACAGCCCTCGGGACAGGCTTGTGTTCGCAGCCCAGCTTTGTCATGCCAAGCTGTGGGACCTGGAGCAATTTTGTAACCTCTCTGTGCTTCCTTGAACCCCCATAATGTGGTTATGACAAGGGGTGATCGCATGTGACCCTTAGCTCCCATGCCCAGTAAATGCTCGCTATCAATGCTGGGGCCTTATTGAAGCTGTGACTCTGCCTGAGAATTTTTTTTTTTTAAAGGATAATTTCAATTTATTTAAGTTTTGACCTGAAATTTAGGGAAATAGAGTATGTCAGTTATCTGCTGCTGTATAACAAACTACCACCAAATAACAACCATTTTATTTGCTTATGATTTTGTAGGTCAGCAATCGGGCTGGGGTCATTGGGCAGTTCTGCTCTTCTTGCTGGGTCACTATCGACGCTGTGATCTCCTGGTGCGTAAGCTGGGGCTGCTTGGGCTATGGAGCCTCCATTGAGATGGCTTGTCTCTGCTCCCTGTGTTCTTATCCTCCAAGACGTAGCTTGGGCTTCTTCACATGACAGTCTCAGAGATGTGATATACACTACAAGTTCTTTTTAAGCTTTCTCTTGTGTTACGTTTGCTAACATCCCATTGGCCAAAGCAAATCATACGGCCCAACCAGGAGTTAAATAGGAGAGGGGGCCTACGCGTGGATTTAAACATTGGGAGGTGTAATTCGTTGGTTCCATTACTTTAACAACCCACCACAATTTACTTTGACAGAATATACTAATCAGTTTCTGGTGGATCATCCGGCTGGTCACCAAAATCAGTAGCATCGAAGGACTTATCCCTCAAACATGTTAAAGTTCACATTTCTTGTTCCTGTTCTTGTTCATAATCTGCTTCCATCTACCTTTCTGGAGGTCAAAAGTCTAAAATCAACGTATGGGCTGGGCTGCATTTCTCCTGGAGGCTTCAAGGGGAGAATCCCTTTTCTTCCCTTTGTCAGCTTCCAGATGCCCCTTCAGTTCTTGGCTCACTGCCCCTTACATCACTCTGACCTCTTGCTGCTTCGCCTTGGAGGGCACAGTTTGCTCATCAAAGATCACGTAAGGGAAATGCCATTCTTTATCCGTGGTCTGGAAAGACTCGAAAGGACTGCAGTCGATCACGTCCAGCAACCCCGCTCTTTCCTCCTTCTCCCAGGCACTGCAGCTTTCTTCTCTGGATGCCTTTCCAATGCCCGAGGCTCTTCTCTGAAATGCTTTCCCAGTTCTTGATTCCCAAACTCAGATGCCTCCCAGAGCAGGACACCCGCCTGGGCGGGTGCAGGAAGGGGAGACACCGGCTGTGTGAAGCCAAACTCTTCCAGGGAGAAGCAGGTCTCCTCTGGTTAACAGTTATATTATTAATAAGTTGTGAGGCTGGGGCTTGAACCCAGGTCTGTGGACGCCCAAGCCCTTGCTATGTTGTCAACAGGAGCACGTGTGGGGGCTTGTGTGAAGTCCCTCGGAGCCAGGTTGACCATGAGGCATGGTTTTCAGGGGGTGGTGCTGCTTTCTTGTCTTTATAAAGGACCCAAAGCTCACCCACAGGCCTCAGGACAAATGCCCTGTTGATCTGGAACCGTCCTAAGGGTGTGTGCATGTAAATCTAGAGCTCTTCGTGCAGCAAGAGTGACATAGATGTCTTGCCTTTCGTGATGAGGATTTTACTGTCATCAGCAGATCTTTACTGAGCACCTAGGCAATGACTTCCTTGGGTGCTGAACAATTCGAGGGAAGGAAAAAAAAAAACAATATATGAATATCGGGCCTGCTCTCACAGACTGGTATTTTCAGTGGGGAAATAAAACAGAAGTCCAAGAGCCCCAGAAGTGCCAAATGCTGAGGGCAACTGAGTCTCCATGAGTGGAGAGTGGACAGGTCAGTGAGGGCTGGAAAGGGCCAGAGAAGATTCGTGGATGAGGAGAGCTTGAGCGGGGCTTCAGAGCACAAGGGGCAGGTGGGTGCGGGATTGGGGGGGTGGTGGCAAAGGCTGGAAGGCCCCATGTGTCACGTGATTCCCAGGGGCTGAGCAGAATTGCAGCAGGAATGCAAAGTCCAAGTCAATTCAATGGGGACCACATAGGGTTCCCTGTTTTGTTCAGAGCTATCCCTAGAACTGGCTCTGAGTGTGCATTTGGGAGCTGGGGATATTTGTTGTATTCTTCAAACAAGTAGAGAAAGCACATTCCACACTGGACTTTGCACTCCTGGGACTCTGGAAATGCATAAGGCTCTGGTCAGGTTTTAGGGCCGATTTGGTGCAAGACAGACCAAACCAGAACCTTCTAGAGGTTGCCACAGCAGTAGGCAGGCGTCTCTCCCCCCTCACAGCAGTGTCTCCCCTGCAGACACAGCTGCCCTGGGAGCTGGGAGGCGCAGACAGCCCCCTCTGGAGCAGCCAAGACTGGGACACGTCCATGCCCTTGGGAGCTCACAGTCTCCCCTGAGACTCTCACACTTCCGCTGCATCAGAATCACCTGGAGGGTGGGGCCCCACCCCCAGAGTTTCTGATTCAGCTGGTCTGGGGCAGGGCCTGAGAACCTGCATGTCTAACAAGTTCCCAGGGGATGCTGATGCTGCTTGTCTGGGGACCACACTTTGAGAACCACACGTCTAAGATGGGGTCCCAAACTTTGGATGCCTGAGAGTCATCTGGGCCTAGTTTCTGGAGATTTCGACTTCAGTAAGTCTGTCACGTATTGGGGTAGATGCAAGCATTTTTGACCATGTCCCTGGGGATCCTGATATTTGTGAGCCACCGGCATATGGACGGGGGTGCTTGTTGCTGCAGCTCCCCAGGTCCTGCCACTGGAGAGCTGGATTCTGGAGCTCTGGGGCTGGGTCCAAACCTGCATTTTAAAAAAAATTTATTTAAATTTATTTTTATATTTTTTAACATCTTTATTGGAGTATAATTGCTTTACAATGGCGTGTTAGTTTCTGCTGTATAACAAAGTGAATCAGCTATACATATACATACATCCCCATATCTCCTCCCTCTTGCGTCTCCCTCCCACCCTCCCTATCCCACTCCTCTAGGTGGTCACAAAGCACTGAGCTGATCTCCCTGTGCTATGTGGCTGCTTCCCACTAGCTATTTATTTTACATTTTAACCCATTCTTTTTTCTTTTTTTTTTGTCTTACTGGAGAGTCGTTTCTTATTTTTTATTTATTTATTTATTTTTAACATCTTTATTGGAGTATAATTGCTTTACAGTGGTGTGTTAATTTCTGCTGTATAACAAAGTGAATCAGCTATATGTATGCATATATCCCCATATCTCCTCCCTCTTGCGTCTCCCTCCCACCCTCCCTACCCCACCCCTCTAGGTCAAACCTGCATCTTTAACAAGCACGCCTGTGCCTCTTACAAAGGGCCAGATGACACTGTCCAGGTGGGGGAGAAGGAGTGGGAGTGGGAGCTCCTACTTCACCAGGGAGGAAGCATCTGTTGTCCCTTTGTCAAGCCTTGGTTGTCTTCCACCTCCCACTGCCAGCCCCCCTGCCCCCTGCCCAACGGCAGCAGTGCAGCCACTAGTGTGGGTCCAGGAAGTGCCCATTGTCCATCCTGTTATGCTTGGCACTTAGTAAGCTGCCCACACCCTTTGGTATTCTCAACTGTGGAAATGCCCAGCAGCTGTGAGGAAAATTTCGACCTGGCTCAAGCTCATCAGGGCTAGGTCCTGGACCTCCCAGCGTTCCCTGCCCCCCAACTTCAGTTGCTGTTGACTGTTTCCTCGGTAAGAGGCTCAGCGAGCCCGTTTGCAGCATTTTGAATCCTTACCTCCAATCTGTAAGAAAAGAGAGATGCTATCGAATGGCTGATGATATACAGATGCTCATGCACATATGTGCTCCTGGCTTCTCTCTCATCTTTCCTGTGCAAGGCTTATGCAACCTGCCGGATTGAGTCACCTCCCCACCCCCCATGCCCCACCCCAGCACTCAGGAGATTGAAGGATGCTAAACGTGGGTGCTTGCAAAACTGTGCAGTTTAAACAGGATCTGGTTTCCTAAGCAAAATGTTCCAGCTCCACCCCATGCAATCCTGTGACTAGTACTTCAGGGAGATTCCTCCAAGGAAGTCCCGGAGACTGAAGGGAGATTTAAGAGGTCAGAGGGCAGGGTAAGAGGGCAAAGGGCAGTTTTGCTGCTGCCAGACTCTATTTGGGGGCAATCAACGACTGTAGATCACAGAGGAAGGGTAATCCAGACTCATGCAGAAAGCTGACGCCTGTGTGCGCGCGCTCTCTCTCCCCGCTGCAGAACCAACGGCGGGGGTGGGGGTGAGGTGGGGGTGGAAGGAGAGCTCAGGCCAGGGAACAGGCGCCAACCTGTCTCCCCCATGCCCGAGTGGAGTCCCTCAGTTTCTACATCTGTAAAACGAGAGGAAATTGTCTCTACGACTCCTGGAAGAGCGCCGTCTGAGAGGATGCGCTGTACTTGAGGCTGCTTCCTGGGTGGGTTACCATCACTAGGCTGCCAGCTGGGCCCTCCCCAGTGACAGCGGCTGGGAGCAGGCACCCCCCCCCCCAACTTCAGGTGTCGGATTTTAATGGGGAACCCATCTGGAGAAGCCCGAGGAGTCTAAGGACAGCAGTGGGTCAGGAAATCAAAATGCTTTCTGACCTTTTATGTGTACTTTTACGAATATCCTGGAGGAAGTGGGCGACTGGCCGGGTGCTTCCCTCGTTGTTATTTTCATCGATTCTATTTGTCATTGCCTGGCTTTCATGGCATCCTCAAGGGCACCCGAACGGAAGACGGGGAGACAGCACCATACTTTGAGAAACCAAGGGACTCCCAGGCCAATAAACAAGGGCATACTTGTCCTAACGGACCTTGTCACGTGGCGTCGCATCCACCTAAGTTCAGGCGGAGGGGCGGCAAAGGCAGGTGGGCTGGGAGGCCGGGCTGCAGGGCGGCCGCACAGAGCGCATGCGCGGCGCAGGCAGGCGTGAGGGATGCCCGGGCGGAGGGCGGCGAGCGCCAGGTCCAGGGCTTAGGTCCACGCAGACCGAGGCGTGGGGCTTCGCTCCACCACTGGCACATGGATTGAGTGATGCTGGGCAAGACACAAATGTATTTCTTTGTTTCAATTTCTTTCTTTTTTTTTTAAACTTATATAACTGTGCCTTGATTTTTTTTTAAAAATTAATTAATTAATTAATTTATTTTTGGCTGTGCCGGGTCCCCGCTTCTGCGCGAGGGCTCTCCCCAGTCGCGGCGAGTGGGGGCCACTCTTCATCGCGGTGCGCGGGCCTCTCACCATCGCGGCCTCTCCCGTTGCGGAGCACAGGCTCCAGACGCGCAGGCTCAGTAGTTGTGGCTCACGGGCCCAGTTGCTCCATGGCATGTGGGATCCTCCCAGACCAGGGCTCGAACCCGTGTCCCCTGCACTAGCAGGCAGATCCTCAACCACTGCGCCACCAGGGAAGCCCTGTTTCAATTTCTTTATTTAAAAAATGGCAAAATCTCCAACCTGACAGCCTTGCAGTTACGGGGTTCTAGTGCCATGGCTCGCATACTGTCTGTAAACTGTTAGGTGAGAATGAAACATTTTATAACCAGCCATCTCCGCTCTGCAGAAGAGCTTTGAGACAGTTGAGTTACACTAAAGTGTGAACGTGGCGAAGATTTTGATGGATGCCCCAGGAGCAGCCGTTTCCCGCCGCCTTCCCTGGAGTCTGAGCTGCTCAGTTGCTCACCTGGAGGGAGGGCAGCCTCGCTTCGGGGTCTCCTGGGTGTACTCCCGGCTATTGTGAGCTGGGTTCTCATTAGGACAGGGCTTCTTCCCTCTCCGGGTGCCATGACGTCTTTGACGAAGCCTGTGGACCCTTTGTTAGGATAATGTTTTTAAATGCATAAAATAAATAAAATAATAAAACACTCTGGATTGCAAAAGAAATCAATTAGTATATCGATACAGTTATCAAATTTAAAAAACTGTGCTCTTATTTTTACTGTATTTTGTGATAAGACCTACCAGCAGTTTTGATAACCAGTCATATGAAAGTAGTGGTGGGCAATCAGTGCTCTTCTGAGATTTCTGGAACACATGTAATGTTCCATCAAAGTATCTGTGATTTCAAATCCATGACCAAGTACCGGGTTCTGTCCGTGCTGTTTGTTGTGTCCATTTGTAATGGAAGAAAATGCTGATTTTCAGTTGGAGATTAGTGAAAATATAAATGTCATTATTTTCCTATGCAATTTCAAAGACCCCCTAAGTTCTGCCCATGGACACTCCTGATTAGGACCCCTGGAATTAGAGCTTACTTACTAGGAATGTCTCCTGGCTTCCTGCAACCATGTTGTGCATTTCTTTCCCTCCCTCCCTTCCTTCCCCACTATTTTTCCCAGCCCGATTCAAAATAGCCCTTGATAAATATTTCTGGAAGGAACAAATTCCTTCGATTATAGGCATGAGGGCAGCTTGTGTCGTGAGCCCAGTGCCGTGTCAGGTGTTGATAAAGAAGAGCTCTACCAATGTCCCCGCCCTCCACGTGGAGCTCTGAGGCTGGGGCGTGGGCCCAGCTGGCCAGGAATGGAAGCAACAGAGAAGGAGCCCTGCCGTAGAGCTCTGGGCTCCGGGTCAGAATCCCAACTCCATCCTCACCACTGGTGTGACCCCGACACCTCTGTTTTTAAAAAAATTGAGATATAATCGACAGATTGTGTAAGTTTCAGGTGTACAACAGCTTGATTTGATACATTTATATTGCAGTTTGATTTCCACTGTAGCATTAGCTAACACTTCCACCACATCCCATAATTATCATTTCTTCTAGTCCCATCACTGCCTGATGTCTCAATTCCATACCTGTTAAGAGGAGAGGAGATCAGGGGCTGATTCATGGGTGGCCCAGGTCAAATGAGCTGATATCTCAGGAGTGCTTAGAACGTTGGGTACATGGTCAGGGTGACCAGTTGTTTGATCTTCCTGGGGTTTCCTGAAGGGACTGAAGTTCTCTGGACACCGGGCTTCCAGTGTTAGAACTTCGATAGTCCCAGGCAAATTGGGATGAGTTGGTCACCCCATTGGGTGCTCAGCAAGCGTTAGCTACTGTCACCCTGTGGGGTGGCATTGCCAGGGCACGAGCAGGAGGAAAGGAAAGGCAGGCGATAGTGGAGTGTGGGAGACTGCAAGCCTGACCTTCAAGGGGAGGGAGTCCTGTGGGATTTTGATTTTCTTCGCAACTCACTTAAAAGGAGGCCCACCCTTTGTGACCTGATTTAAAATTGAGTGCCTCAAAAGAGGGAAGACGTAAAGCCCAAACCTCAGAACCCCAGCACGATGAGTGGACAGGTTGAGAGGAAGCCCTGGGCACCACCTGCATGGGCCCTGCTTCACCATGGACTTCCCAGGCTGGTGACACCTGCCTGGGGTTCTCAGACTTAGATATTTTGCTGTAACAACAGGCTGATGGGTGACTAGAAAATTTTTTCAAGCCCACAGGTTTTGGTATCTCTACGTGAGTGTTATAAAATCAGGATTCTATTCTTCGCGCTGATATTTTAGTGGATTTGCTGCAGTTTATACGCCCACCGCACCCCTGCCAGGTGCAGTTAGCTGGTGCTGAAAGCTAGAAAAGTCAATATTCTAATCTGTGCTTCCTGAGCATACGAACACTGGGTTTATGAAAATGCAGGTCTTTCTCGGGTACAAGCTTGGCTTATGCGAATGGGACTGGGAAAGATGCAAAGCGGCACTGGCTAGTAACAATTAGAGCTCTTTTCCACATTTTTCAATTGACTGTGGAATTTCATTGTTGCCTTTAGAATTAATTTCACGAACCTGTCTCTTCAGGAAATAAATGAACATCTCACGGCTCTCCATACATAAAATACTTGTTGATTGGCTCTACCGTCTGCTTCTGCTGCCCTGACCACCTTCCCCAGACAGCATGATGTGGTCATGAAATTGAACCACAGGTGTTTCCCCTCACTGGCTCCCAGAGGTCCTGAAGGATGCATTAGACACAGGCTTCCAATCCTTCCCAACTGTAACTGAGAAAAGTTTAGCAAAATATGTGTATACATACATACACATATACGTGTGTGTGTGTATAATTGGGGAGGTTTCTGCAAACAATACTCACTCTTAAAGTACACATACATGCTGACATTTTTGGTTCTAGGCCATGTGAGTATACCTGTATGTATCCATGTATGTACATGTATGTATACACATGTGCACGTTGCTGAAACAGTGTAACACAACACACCCTACATATGCTATGCATTCTTACATATTCTATTCTATTCCATTCTTGTTTCATTTTTACCAATTGCTGGCTGTGACGTCTCAATTGATTTCATGACTTACTGGTGGGTTGAGCCCCCGTACAGATGGCTGCTGGGGAACAGATCTTACAGGCGTGGGCAGGATGCACTGAGGCTTGTGATGCAGCCAAGGAATTCCTGGGCTGGGGTGGGGTGGGCCTGCTTCTTGTGGCTTCAGCACTGGGGCACCTCCCCTTGTCTCCTGGCCTTGACCTCTGTCTGCCTCTGTTTCCATCAGACTTATTCTTTTGGTTTTAACCTCAGGCTGTCAGCCTAATCCCTCACCCCACGGCTGCTTGGTTTCCATGGGGTGCCCTCCGCCCAAAGGCCTGCACTGGATTCTCTTTAGCCTCTCGTGAGCAGCCAGGTGGGAAAGGCCTCTGACTGTTAGCGCCTAGCCTCGCGGCCACTGCAGGTGGGGTGGCTCATCCAGGCAGCTCTGTGAAACTGCTCGATTGTCAACCCCTCCTCCAGCTGCTAACTCGCCCCGGGTCCAGGTCCTGCAGCAAGTAGGAGAAAGGGCAGCCCCTCCAGCCCAGACCTGCCTGGCCCCCAGGCCTGTGGTTTTCATCTCTGTTCCATCCAGACTCTCTTTGCCTTTTTTGGAAACCACGGTTTAAGGGAAGAGCTCTGACAGTGCCCTTGGAGGGAGGATGTGCTCTTCTTTGTGGGAAACAGCACCTTAGAATTTGATTGTCAACTTTGCCCGAGTTAGGGAACTTCCCAGGAAGTCATCGGATGTGAAATTGATTTTGCTTTTAAAAACATCGGGGGGTGATAAAAGCTGTTGTCAGTGTTCCTTTGTTCGCCTGCTATTTCCTTGTTTCCTTGCCTGTTCTCTTTGTACCTGTATGTGGCGGGGGTGCCTGTGGATATTTGACTGGTGGGAGGCAAGTGTGGAATCATGCTGTGGAGGTTTAGGTGTTTCTGAGGAAGCAAAGCACTGTCCAGCCATGGGTAGGCTGCTCTGTGCAGGTCATGAGCTCCCCGCTACTGGAAGTAACCAAATTGCCCAAGAAGACCTCCTGGAATGCATGATTTGGAATACTCAAGATGTAGCATGGTGCCTATATACAGTCGGCGCTCAATAAATGCTTGTTGGATGAATGAGTTTCTGAGCTTGGGCGCCCCCTTCCTGCCTTGAGGAATCTTAGACAGGGTGAATGTTAGAAAAGACATTGAGGGATTTGTCAATGAAGTCATTGGCCTTTCATCTTCAAAACCAGCCCAGCCAGAGGGTGGCCACGTTTCCTCAAACTCACTCAGCTGCTCATGTCGGGGACACATCCCAGGACTTCAGATGTTTCATAATCAAGAAGTTCTTAAGGTGCTGTCTCGAGACCCTTCTGCCACAAGTGAAGTTCACTTCCCTTGGCATCCTCCCTGGCAGTGGAGATGTAATTGCGCCTGTACCCACATGTGTATATGTATATGCGTTCTGTCCTATCCTGTCCTGTCCTGTCCCATCCATCCTTGGAGGATGCAGCACTTGGAAGGAGGTCACATCCTTTAGTGCTCGTCCTGGAGCTGAGGTTTGCACACTCCAGCATGAGGGCCATATCTGGCCTGCCGCCTATTTTTGTGAATGAAGTTTTATTGGAGCACCAAGAATATTTTACGTATTGTCTGTGGTTGCTTCATGCTACAAAGGCAGAGCTGAGTAGTTGCAACAGAGACCACAAGGCTCATGAAACCTAAACTATTTACTTATCTGGCCCTTAGAGGAAAAGTTTGCTGACCTTTGATCTACAGCAAAAAGATTCAAGATGAATGTTGAAAATATGAGCAGATATTACACAGAATACACTGAAATGTAAGGTCTCAGCAAGGTCTGCTGTGAAATCAAAACGATGGGGATGCAGAGCAATTTCATCCTTAGGTATAGACCCCAAAGAATTGAAAACAAGGACTCCACAAATAGTCGTACACGAACAATCGTGGTGGCATTATTCACAATAGCCAAAAGGTGGAAATAACCCAAATGTCCATCAACGGACGAAATGTAACATATCCATACAATAAAATATGATTCAGTCATAGCAAAGAATGAAGTACTGACACATGCTACAACATGGATGAACCTTGAAAATATGCTAAATGGAAGAAGTCAGGTATAGAAGGTCATATATTGTATAATTCCATTTATATGAAAGGTCCAGAATAGATAAATCCAAAGAGACAGAAATAATTAGTGCCTTCCAGGGGCTGGGTGGGAGGGGAAGAGGGAAGGACTACTTAATGGGTGTGGGGTTTTATTTTTGGGCTGATGAAAATGCTCTGGAACTAGATAGAAGTGATGATTGTATAACATTGTGAATGTACTAAGTGCCACTGAATTGTTCACTTTCAAATGGTAAATTTTATATTGTGTGAATTTCACCTCAACTGAAAAAAAAGACAAGAATGCTAAACAGTACGATATATCCCAGAGGGGCACCTGCAGCCTCAGGGTCCTCGGTGCGCCGGCCTCCCCGCGTCTGCGATGCACTTGTGCTTGTGTGTCTATGATAACCCCAAGTCCCTTTCAATGCAACACCATATACATGGTTTCCTCCAGGTGGAGTTCTATTAGGTAGGCAACCAGAGTCTCATTATCCCTCTTCAGAATTTCTCCATCATGTAGATCCCATCAATTACCAACTAATTTCCCCATTCCAACCTTCATGCTCCTTAAAGTTTCCTTGCTTAGATAGAAGCCTATTTTCCGCAATTCATCCATGTTAGATGTATGTACATTTCTGGGAGGTGTAGGCGGGCAGGGAAGGCAGAGAATGGGGTGGAAATACATTAACACAGACAGTCTTGGGTCTTGTTGCAGGGTTCTGTAAGGGACAGGATGGGGATGGCACTGGGAATGGGAGAGACTGAGAACTATGGTCAGAGAGAAGGTCCCCGTGGACAGTTAGCATGAAGACAAGGGAGGGATTATTTGTTGAAGGGATGCTTGCTGAGTTGTGCAGTTTTTTTTGTTTTATTTATTTATTTATTTTTGGCTGTGTTGGGTCTTCGTTTCTGTGCGAGGGCTTTCTCTAGTTGCGGCGAGCGGGGGCCACTCTTCATTGCGGTGCGTGGGCCTCTTACTATCGCGGCCTCTCTTGTTGCAGGGCACAGGCTCCAGACGCGCAGGCTCAGTAGTTGTGGCGCACAGGCCTAGTTGCTCCGCGGCATGTGGGATCTTCCCAGACCAGGGCTCGAACCCGTGTCCCCTGCATTGGCAGGCAGATTCTCAACCACTGCGCCACCAGGGAAGCCCCGAGTTGTGCAGTTTTTAAGCACCATAACACAATGGCTACATGTGTGGAGTCCCTGGGGTTGAGTAGTGCACAACCTGAGCAACCGTACATGGTGGCCTTGGGAGAAAACCAAATCACCAGGCTGATTAGCTTTAACTTTGATGTTCAAATTACAGACTCACCTGAGATCATTATCTCATCTAACACCCTTATTTGAGAACTGAAGAAACCAGGATCCTAAGAGGTTAAGTGCCTTATCCAAGGTCACATAGCAGAGACTTTGAGTCGTAATTCTTTCTTTTCTGATGCCCTTAATCACTGAAGAGGTTGGTGTAGAAATGGAATGAATTGGAAAACCAACTTTCATAATTTCTGCCCCCGAACTTTGCCCTTGACAAGACACTAAGGGACCCTAACATACGGCAGAAAACACTTGAATTTCATCTTTTGGTTTTCTTTGTCGGAGAGAGAGCCAAGCAAAAAGACAGGCATAAGAGAAGGGGTTAGTAATGGGGAAAGGACAAGGAAAGGGGTGTGTCAGAAATTTAGAGAGAAAGGCTGGGAGAAAGAGAGGAAAACAGAAAGCTGTGTGTGGAAGGAAGGGAAAGCAGAGATTGGAAAACCATCATAGCTGATGGTAGAAACTTGGTTCCGTGTAACACAGCTTGGGAATCAACACTGGTGGGAAGACAAATAGCCCAAATCTGCAGGTTCATGGGGCTTTAGGAGAATCTCCACCCAGCCTCCAAGTTGCTACCAGCAACAACTGTACTTTAAAAGCCGCAACCTGGCAGTTGTTAGTCATGAAAGCATTTAGTGTAGCCTGCTTCCTTGTCTTTACGCTTGTCTTCAGGACCTGTTATGTAATTTGTGGGCCCCGTGCAAAAGAAAAATGCAGGGACTCTTGCTCAAAAATTAAGAACTTCAGTATGGCAACAGCTGTGTGGGCCCTTCTGAGCACGGGGCCCTGTGTGACTGGCCCTCTCTGTTCTGAACAGGCTAGGGTGATTATTCTCATTTCAGGTGGAATAACTTGGTCACAGAGATGGGCTCTATATTTTGAACTACAACATAGGTATTAGATAAATGGCAACAGGGGATTCCCTGGCGGTCGAGTGGTTAAGACTCTGTGCGTCCACTGCAGGGGGCATAGGTTCAATCCCTGGTTGGGGACCTAAGATCCCACAAGCCATGTGGCATGGCCAAAAAAAAAAGATAAATGGCAACAACAGAAATGTGTCACCTACATGGAAAATGCCAGAGTTGAGCTGTCTACTAGAGCACTTAAGTTTCTGCCATTCATCGTGTGAGCATCAGTGACCTGATGCCAAACAACAAGCCTTGTCTTCTGGCCCAGCTTTGTGGAAATTCTCCCAGTTCGTCTTGTGGCACCAAATACATGTCTTTTCCAGGGAGTCGGAAGTATTCCAAAGATGCTCCCTATCCAGGGTTGCCAGATAAAATACAGGATGCTCAGTTGAAGTTGAATTTCAGAAAAACAACCAATAATTTTTTTAGCATAAGTATATCCCAAATATTGCATGGGACATACTTATACTAAAAAATTATTGACTATTTGTCTGAAATTCAAATTGAACTGGGTATCCTGTGTTTTTATTTATGAAATTGATAACTCTATATCTAATGCATTCTTAGGACACCTGGGGCTGTACATGGGAGCTGCCAAATCATTGATGTGGGTCTGGAGCCCAAGCTGGGCTGACATGTCTGAATGATGGAAAATAAACCAATAATGGGAACTGTTGGAATTCTGGTCTGTGTTAGTTTCCTAGGGCTTTTGTAACAAAGTACCATAAACTTGGTGGCTTAGAACAACAGATATTTATTCTTTTACAGTTCTGGAGGGTAGAAGTCTGAGATCAAGGTGTCGGTGGGACTGTGCTTCCTCTGATGGTGCTGGGGAAGGATCCATGCAGGCGTCTCTCCCAGTTTCTGGGGCCACAGATGGTCCTTGGCTTGTGGCAGCATAACTCCAGTTTTCTCACGTTATTCTCCTTCATCTCTCCACAGCTCTCCCTCTGTGTGTGTCTGTGTCCAAATTTCCCCTTTTTATAAGGACGCCAGTCATATTGGATTAGGGCCCACCCTCACGACCTCATTTTAACTTGATTACCTCTGTGAAGACCCGATCTCCTCGTAAGGTCACATTCTGAGGTACTGGGATGTCTTAGTCTGTTTGGGCGGCTATAACAGAATACTATAAACTGAGTGGCTTGTAAACAACAGAAATTTATTTCTCACCATCTGGAGGCTGGGAAGTTCAAAAGCAAGGAGCCTGGCGAGGGCCGGATTCCTGGTTCACAGACCACACCTTCTTGCTGTGTCCTCACGTGGTGGAAGAGGTGAAGGAGCTCTCTGGGGTCTCTTTATAAGGTCACTAATCCCATTCAAGAGGGTTCCACCCTCATGACCTAATCATCCTCTGAAGGCCTGACCTGCTAATATCATCACCTTGGGGGTTAGGATTTCAACATATGAATTTTGGGCAGACAGATATTCAGTCTATAGCATAGGTGTTAGGACTTCAGCATATCTCTTTTGGGAACACAGTTCGATCCATAACATGGCCCTAGAACTGTCCAGGGCCTTTCCTTTCTGAGACTTGGTTGGATGGCTTACATTTGGAGGGCTGGAGAGCCCATCTGTATCTGGCCGTGAACAATGTCTTAACTGATGACAGTTCACAAGGTGACAGCCACGGCCGGTCCAGAGGGGTCAAGTCACAGGAAGTCAGCTCATCAGAGGACAGGCATGGAGAGGGCCAGGGCCGTCTGTGGAGAGGAGAGTGTGTGTCTGCTCAACACTGCAGCTGTTGTGTGGACATGTGGAAATTTTCAAGGGAACGGGCGAACATGCATGCTTACTTCTGCAAAGTAAACATCTATGGAAACTCTTTCTTCATGGAAGCGGCCCACGCATTTTGCACAAAATGTTGCATAAGCTTTGGAAGTCATGGGTAGAAATTGTTTGCAAAATCCCTTGGAGCCTTATAACAAATGTTTGCCTCAGTCTTGAAGCCTAAAACAAACAATCCTTCTGTTTCGAAAACGTTGGTTATATATAAAATAGATAAGCAACAAGCATACACTGTATAGCACGGGGAATTATACCTATTATCTTGTAATAACCTATAATGGAGTATAATCTGCAAAGATATCGAATCACTATGCTGTACACCTGAAACTAACACAATATTGTAAATCAACTATACTTCAATAAAAATGTCAGCTAATGAGATGTTTTGTTCATTTTCAGCTGAACCTGTAATAGGGAAGAGCCTTTTTGTTCTATTTACAAGTTAATCACTAAAGGGATATTGCCTATATGCTTAAATTATACATAGCGGCCCATCTCTGGGAACCCTGCCTCCCAGATAATGAGCATTAAGCTACAGTACCTTTGTTTACCTCACAGGAAACATCCTGACCAGGCCCACCTGTGAGTGGCTGCAGAAAGGAAGAAAGTAACACATCCTCTCTGGAGTCTGGCCAGAACCAAGAAATGTTGGACTTTATCCCCTCCCCTGTTAGTATGAAAGGAGCCTGAATTCTAACTCAGGCAAGATGGTTCTTTGGGACACTAGTCCACCATGTGCTAGGTCTGCTGGCTTTCTGAATAAAGTCAATATTCCTTGCCCCAACAACTTGGCTCTTGATTTATTGGCCTGTTGTGCAGCGAGCAGTATAAGCTTGGACTTGGTAACAAAAGGGACAGGAGAAGGTATCATTAGGAAAAAACAATTTGCTTGATCATGTTGGTCAAGCAAAGTATCAGCTGGGGACTCCAATCATGCTTGTTGCTTTTATCAGAGGGTGATAGCAGGTTAGTATTTTGTTGGATAGACTTAAAGATCAATTTAAAGGATGAGCCTCTGATACCTGGAACTGGATATGTTCAATCAAAGGCCACCATGATAATTTTCAAAGGAAGCCTTGGCGAGGCTGAGGGATAACTTGCGGCAGATAAATATCTGGTTCCATTAGCCCTTTCCTTCTCCTTTCTAGTGAGAAGAGGTGGGATGACAAGACCATTTTGACAAGCCAAGAAATTGTGTGGATTTTCGAAAAAGAGGCAATCGGATATAAAATGGTCTTTAAGAATACTTCCAAGAATCATAGCTTTAAAGTTTGGGAAGAGTTGTAGATCAAGGCTGCCCAAGAGAAAGAGAATCTGAGCCCTTTTGTTGTCTAAAATTTTTTAGTGACCACATTCCAAAAAAGGAAAAAAGAAACAGTGAAGTTAATTTTAATCATAAAGCTTATTTAACCCAGTATATCCAAAATATTATCATTGCATCATATATTCACTCTAAAAATGGAGATTTTTGCATTCTTTGTTTTATTCTAAATTAAAGTCCATTGTGTCTTTTATACCTATAGCACATTTCAACTCTCATTTCTGACCAACTACACTTCAAGTGCTCAAAGCCACAGTAGCTAGAGCTACCTAGCTATATTGGATGGTACAGCCCTGGACCTTTGTTTCTCTAAGTGTGGTCGGTATGGTCCAGGTCAACTGGTCGTATCTGCATCAATTTAGATAGAATTTAGTTGTTTTTTAAAGTTAATTAATTAATTTTGGTCTCGAGGCTTGTGGGATCTTTGTTCCCCCACCAGGGATTGAACCTGAGCCCTCGGCAGTGAAAGCATGGAGTCCTAACCACTGGACCACCAGGGAATTCCCTGGCTGTTAGCTGTTTACATGCAGAACCTCAGGGCCCACCCACACTTGCTGGGTCAGGCCCTGCATTTTAGCCAGACGCGGCTCTGTGGTACACTTCACCTACGCAGGCCATTTACCTTGAGGCAGAACCCTTCTGTGCAGAGAGATGAGACAGTGTCTCTCTCCCAGCAGCTGCTTTCCAATCCCCAGCTTCTCATCCCGGACTCTGGGCTCCCCCAACTCAGCTGCCTCTCTGTTGAAGCCCTACTGCCCTGGGCTCTCTGGGGAAGGTGCCCCCTCATATCTGATGGCTAATGACGAAAGCTCGCCTGCAAACAGCAAAAGGGAAAAGAAATGTTCAATTCCCTCCTCCTCCTCCGATGGGGGCTTCAGCTGGCTGGACTTTAGTTCAGGACATTCGGCAACAGTGAATGGACTGTTGTTTGCTGTTAGCACCAAGGCGGAGAGGAGGCGGCCCTGGCGTGTGAAAAGCCATGTCTGTGTCCTGGGTCACGGGAAACCGGCTCTTTCATCGTATCTGGGTGAAGTCAAGGAGGTGGGTGGGTCGTCTAAGCTTTTCTTCTACTTTCCTGAAGAATGATGCTCTCCCCTGCTTGAACTTCACAGTTCGGTTTTCTCCCTTACGTGGGTAAGTTTAGATTTCTATATACCGGACCCCTGTAAATTGAAATTCCATCTTGCAAAATTTGTTGGAAAGTCGGTCTAAGGGCTGTGACTTTGACTCATTTGCTTGCTGATCCCGGGGTAGGTGTGGTCACAGCAGATGCGCCGTGGTTGGGAAACGAAGCCTGGTGGGGAGATACCAGGATCTCCCGTTTGGGATGATGGAGCATGTAAATGCAGGCTTCCCTGGAGGTCAGTCAGAGAGGCTCCTGTGTGTGGGTGTCGGCCCTCGCTAAGGACAGCCAGCTACAAAAGCAAGCAACCAAGAGCCTAGCAAATCGCTTAGCCTCTTGGTGTCCCTGTTTTCCCATCGATGACACGGAAGTTACATTCCTGGAGGGTCTTTCCTGAGATTGGAGAAGACATTTGAGGGCCACCCAGGGAGAGAAGGAACGAAGTGCAGGTGCTGGGAACAACACACACGCACAGATGGGATACAGAGATGTTGGGGTAATAATCTCCAAGTAGGAAATCCAAGAACCTCCCAAATTCAGATTTTATCAGAAAGGTCATATGATCCTCAGGCAGTGTAAAGAAAAAAGAGGAAAACAAAATTAAACAAAAACGTAAAGAAATCTAAGAGATAATGGAAAAAATCCAGCCAGACCCTCCCAGGGTATAAATGACCCCATGGGAGTAGACCAGGCTGCTGTTGGCTGTAGGAACGTTTCGAGCCCTTCTGGAACTTTTGAGGCTGGTGAGTAACAAAGCCTTGCTCAGATCTCTGTCAGTATTCCTTTCATATGATTTTAAAGAAAAATTCCTAAGAAGCCACTGGCATACAAATTCCTTTTACCTAAACACCCCACTGGAAAACGAGTTCCCTGCTGTAGGAGGTGGCTCAGGGCCGGGTCTCTGAGGACACGGCTGCCAGCAGAAATGCCACTAGACAGGTTCCCCCCATGGTGCAGGGACAGAAAGTCTGATTTCTTGTGGAGAAAGGCGTCAGAAGAGTGTGTAGAATCCTCGGCATTGTATCTTTCTGCAAAACAAAAAAGGTGAAATGCCCAAGTCATCTCTGGACAGAAATCTCTAGAAAGATGATTACCTAATAATAATTAACCAGATTCTGGTCCTCTGGGGACATCTAGGTACTCAAATCTGACTTTGGTAATGTTGAGTGGAATTCTGGAAGCACAAATAAATCCTTAATTCCATGATACGGTGGCTTATTTTCAAAATCAAGTAATACATTCACCAGGTGTGAATTTTAAGTGCTAAGGTGCATTATGGGATGGCATTAGCCCTTCCTGAGAGAATGTTCCCCAAACACATGGCTGAAGACTCAAGAGTGTTACTTCAAATGGCTCATCACTCTCTACTCTTAAAAATTAAAATATATATATTTTCTCTAATTATCCGTTATACATGCCCATGGTAGAAAGCTGGAAAATTAGAGCATAGAGTAACGAATGAAATTTACAATAATAATCCCACCAGCCAAGATAGCCACTGTGAACATTTTGGCCTAGAACATGTTGATTTATATAGCTTGGATCTTACTGTATTGATTTTTTTTGCTTTTCTACTTAATATGGTGTATAGTATACAATGACATTTTTCTCATGTCACTGAAGATTATTTGTAAGCATGGTTTTAAAGCTTTTTATTGTGGAAATTTAAAAGCGTACCAGATTTGAGAGCAGTTTATCATGAACTGGAAACACTGGCAATGATCGGAATGTGATCAATCTTGTTTCTTTTAACCCCTCTAATCAACACCCCACCCCCGAAATCATCTTGAAGCACTTTCCAGGAATCATATAATTTCATCTCTAAATATTTCAGTATGTAACTGAAAGATAAGGAAAAGACTGAGAACTTAAATAATACCAAGAAAACCACAGTACCATTATCTCATCTAAAAACAATGACAAATTTTTAATCAAATTAAAATCAAAATTTTAATCACCAAATACCCAGTCAATGAGTCAATGTTTACATTTCCCTGAATGTCTTGTGAATGTTATTTTGTTTTAGACAGTTTATTTGAATTGGAATCCAAACAAAGTTGGTTCATTTAGATTGGTCCATACATCTCTCTCTTCTTATTAAATTTTCTTATAATTTATTCATTGAAGAAACCAACACATTTGCCCTGTAATCTCCTAGAGTCTGACATTGCTGATTGCATCCCCATGATTTTGTCTAATGTGTTGCCCTTTTCCTTCTTTTTCTTACCCATTAGTAGTTATTGGCGTCTTCCAGTGAGTCTGCAAGCTGCAACATGCCCCGAGGGAGAATCAGCATCCTGAGAAGGGGCGTCAGCAGGACCAAGGTGGTCGCGTGTCAACAAGAAATTCCAGGTGCAGGTAATCCTGCAGGTGACTTCTCCCCTGAGGACACATGACTTCTCCCCTGAGGTTCAGTAGGCACTGAACCCTGTGGTTCTCTGCCAAGAGAGGCTGCAGACATGGGCTCACAGAGGGAAGAGTGGAGGCAACGTTCTAGAAAGTATAAAAGGTGGGGGTGAGGGGCGTGTGTGTATGTAAAATACCGGGATAACTGCCTTACCTCTAGGCTGGATCCTGTGGTTGAGATAGAATTAGTTTGGTGCTCAAATTTGGAATATTTGCTATTATTGATGGAACATAACTTAGATTAGTTGTAATCAAGTTTCTATGTTTGTGTGGTGATGTGGGAAGAACACTGAGCTGCGTTTGGGTCTCAGCTCCACCACCGAAGAGCAGTGTGACCCGCAGCAGCCCCCTTGTGCCTCCCAAACCTCAGTTTCTTCATCCATAAAATGGGGGCAGCAACCCTTGCTGACCTCACAGCACTGCTGGGGGTGGACAACGGCAGGGCATTTGGCAAATGCTTTGTGAATTTGAGGAACTCAAAGCGCAGTCCCCGCAGGAGACAGGTCGGTGGGGGCTGTGACTTCCCCCATCCCCCCACAGTATTTTTTAAGTGCAGAGCCCTGGGCTTTCCATGTAATATGTGTTCAATAAGCCTTTGCTGTATTGCGCTTTAAAAATTTTTTTTAAGTGAAACATTCTTCTTTATTTTTAGTAATTTTTCTTGCCTTACAGTCTACATTATCTAATAATAGTGTAGCTATTCTGGTTTTAATTTTTTTAATATATTTGTGTATATATTGCATGGTATAGTTCTATTCTCTTACTTACATTCCATTTTCTCATAACAGTAATTCATTTTTTTATTGTGGTAAAATATACATAGCATAAAAGTTACCATTTTTACCATTTTTAAGTGTACAGTTCAGTGGCATTAAGTGTATTCACTTTATTGTGCAACCATCACCACCACTGGTGTCCAGAACTTTCCCATCTTCCCCGATTGAAACACATTAAATGCTAACTCCCCATTGTCCCCTCCCCCAGCCCCTGGCAACCACTATTCTACTTTCTCTATGGATTTTATTCACTAGGGGCCTCATATAAGTGGAATCACATTATATTTGTTCTCATGTGATGACTTACTTCACTTAGCATAAAGTTTTCAAGGTAGTATTGAAATCCTAACATTATTAATTCTTCCAATCCATGAACCCAAGATATCTTTCCATTTATTGGTATCCTCTGTAATTTCGTTTAGCAATATTTTATTATTTTTGACTCTATTATAAATGAAACTGTTAATTTCCTTTCTGCCTTGATCATTGTTAATATACTTTGTGTGATGATTTTGTATCTGGCAACTTTGCTGAATTCCTTTATTAGTTGTAACAGTTTTTCTTTGGTGGAAATTTTAGGGTTTACTCTGCATGAAATCATGTCATCTGCAAGCAGAGACAATGTCACTTCTTTCTTTCTGATTTAGATGTATTTATTTGCCACATTAAATCTTTATTAATCCCATTCTAGAACCATTCCTCAGATAGCTATAGGTCAGAAAAGGAGGAAGCAGAAGCCAGGCTAAAGACTGTGCATTTGGTTAGTCTCTTCCCCACCCATAAAGGAGTGTCTTAGTTCAAGACAATTTTGACTGAGGGGCCTGGTTTAAATTAACACCAAAGCAGCTGAAAGTCTTAATTTGGGACTTAGACGCTTTGCCATGTGTCCACTGAAGCTTCCAAAGTGGAGACTGTCTGGTCAGTAAAGAAAGTGCCAGGGAACACTCTGTTGCATTAATCGCCCAAAGTTCACAGACACTGAATTCTCAGCATCTAGGAAGATGGTTAAATTAGCAATATCTCCTTTGTTGATAATCTGAACCTCCTTCTGAACCAAACATCATTTTACGGTATTTTTCCACAAGCAAGAATGGTCATATATAATTTATGTAACTTTATAACTTATATAACTGGCTAAAAATAACAGCAACTATAATACACGAATCTTCAACATTTCTCTGTATTAGAGGGCCCTGCAAGATTTGGGGAGAGAAGATGAAGTGTGATAGTAGATGGTGACCATGTCCTGGGATTTCTCTCTGCACAGCTGTGTCACTTATCTGTGTCTGTAAATGTGTGTGTGTGTGTGTGTGTGTGTGAGAGAGAGAGAGAGAGAGGCAATTCTGAGATCCACATACAGGAACTGTTTGAATGAGTCACCAGGAGTTAACCTTCGTAACAAACAATCCCATCATTTTACTGGCTTAGTGCAACAGAATGTATTCTGTATTCACGTGAAGTCCAGTTGGTGGTAGAAATTTGGTGGGAAGGGAGTGTGCCCCACAGCATCATTCAGGAACCCAGGCTCCTTCAGTCTTATGGCCATGCCATTCTCCAAGGCCTTGGCATCCTCTCCACTCAGCAGATGTGGCAAGAGAGCATATGAAAGATTTCCCAGAAGATTTTTCAGGGTCAGACCAGGAAGTGGCATGTGTTCTGCTCATGTTCCATTGGCCAGAACCATCACGTGTCCACCTGTTTGCAAAGGGGACCGGGGAGTTGGTCCAGCTGTGTGTCTCGGAAGCAGAAGCCCCTTGGGACACAGGGCATTCTCTGTCACGCTGGCCAACCTGCAGATTGGTAAACCAAACCATCCCAGGAATGGGAAAATAATCTTTTTATTAAATCAGAGTATATTGAGTTAGTATCTATTACATTTCTTTGGGATTCAGTTGCTTTTTGACTCAGTGAAAAGACTTTTAAAATTAATATCTTGTTAATAAAGTTTTTCTCAGTGTTTGGTCTGGCTTCATAGGCCAAATTTAAATTTTCTGTATAAAGGTCTTAAGACGTATACCTTTTTTTTCTTCCCAGTTTTATGGAGATATAATTGACATACAGCACTGTATAAGTTTAAGGTGTACAGCATGATAATTTACTTCCATACATCATGAGATTATGACCGCAGTAGGTTTAGTGAACACCCATCGTTTCAGATAGATACAACATTAAAGAAATAGAAGAAATTTTTTCCTTGTGATGAGAGCGCTTAGGAGTTCCTCTCTTAACCACTTTCATATATAATGTACAGCAGTGTCCATTATATTGATCGTTTGTACATGACATCCCTAGTACCTATTTGTCTTACACTGGGAGTTTGTTACCTTTTGACTGCCTTAATCTAATCCTTCCTCGCCTCTGCCACTGGTAACCACAAATTCCGTCTCTTTTTCTATGAGTTTGTTTGTTTCTTCATTTTTACTTTGTCAAGAACTACAAAGGGCCCTAGATTTTACCCTACTTATAAGCTAACAAGTCAGCCTGCCACTTTCATAGCAAAAGACATGAAACTCCCGAGTCAGAGATGTTATTTATCTTGTTCACTGCTGTCTACTCAGTGCCTAGAGCACACCGCACGGCACACAGAAGCCTCAAGTAATAGTTAGGAAGGAATGAGTAAGTAAATATTCATTTATTATGGATTTGTTAGTATCCAAAATAAATTAATACTTACTTGCATCAGTGAATAATTATGTTACTAATGAATAAGGAAATATTATGACCTACTCTCATGAAACCCTCTACTTACACTTTGTCCTCTGTTTCAATAAAGGACACTTCCCAGTTGCCCAGATCAAAAACCGAGGGCCACTCTCAACTCTCCCTACCGGAATGGAAATGATCACAGGCACGAAAACACCTACCAGCCAACGATGGTTCCTCCACGTGCCAGCTCCTGGTGATTTGATTCTGCTGTCGGCTTTAAGATGGTGGAAGGAGCCATGGAATGCAGGCAGCCACTAGAAAGCCGGAGAGACAAGGAAACAGATTGTCCCCAGCGCTTCCAGAAAGAACCAGCCCTGCTGAGACCTCGTTTTTGGTGCTACCCATGTCAGATGTCTGACCCCTGAATTGTAAGATGACACATTCGTGTTGTTTTAAGCCACTGTGCTTATGGTCATTTGTTACAGCAGGAGATCAACACACAGGAGAGAGGGGGCTCACGGGGAACCCACCCCTACCCCTGGGAACTGGCCAAGGACTCTGATGACGTCCTGAAACGTTTTGTTTTGTAGGATGAGCGCAGAGGGGGAAGGGGTGTTTCACGGATGGTCAGGAGCAGGAACTGGAGAGCCTCTGAAAGAGGTTTCCAGGCTAGGCTGGAAGGATCCAGAAGGGGGCATCCTGGCTTCTCCGTCCTTGTTGTTGAGAATCTTCAGTGTGTACGGAAGGGCATGGGGACAGGTGGGGAAGGGAGAGGTTAAAATTAGCACACAGGTAAAAAGAACTTAGCAAACAGGTGTACAGCTGTGCAATAAAACCAAACCCTCCCCCTGCCCTTGGGAGCAAAGGACTTTTCTCTCCTTTGCAGGGGACCTTCCCAGCTTCTTTCATCTCCATGTGACTGAGATCTCTGCAGCTTACGTGAGGTCCATCTTCCCGGCTCTGTTCTGGCTGCTGAGATAGTAGCTTTTTCTTTTTTTTCACTTTCTTTTAAATATTCTTTTCTTCTCCTGATTGCTTCTCCCTCAAGTTTTTCCAGCAGAACTTGGAATTTAATAAAGGGGAAAAAAAAGACAGATGAGACTTAAAATTGGGATGTTCTAAATTTCTAAAAGGAGACCATCGAAAAGGAAAAATGCTCAAGTAGCACCTAAAAGGGAGGAAAGAGAAACAAATGAAATGATCGTGCAAGAGGCGTGGATGGTCAAGGATTGAGCGGTCCCAAACAAGTCACCCACCGGTGCCCCTTGTCTCCCAGAGAGAGATGGATGGATGGAAATACAAGATAAAGGAAGGTCGAGTTTTTCGCATAGACATTAGAAAGGCCCAAGGAAGGATGCACACTTCACAAACCTGATGGTTTGATTTCCCTATTCTGATCCTTGGTCTTCTCTTTGATGTCTTTTCTCAAAGCTGCATCATATTAGAAAGAAGAAATGGCTCTTGGAATTCTGCACTTCCTTTCTCGTACTTCCTGAAATAGCAGTCCCAGTAATGTAGGTTGCAGTCTTGGAGCACAGATCACATTTTCTTCCACAGCACAGCCTCATGGTATTTTGTGTCCTGTCCATTTTTCACCTGATTCCAAATATGTATATGGTCCTTATAGTTGAAAGAGACAGTGTTTCAGGTCTTATGCATGTATACATTTCTGAAAAATGCAGACTGCTTTGTCTTCACACCCAACGTTAAATAACTTGTATGGACTTGTCAAGTGACGTTGTGGATTATTATTCAGGAGTCATCCTCTCTAAACTTGCTTAGAAGTTATGAAATGTCTCTTGATATTTGTAATCAGCCTGTGCGTTTGAGCTGACAAGTGGCCTCAATACAAAGATGTTTCCAAACAGATGCGTGTAGACGGGTTCCCTGATGCCTTCCGCCACTCATTAGAGCTTTTATTTGCAGTTGTTTTTTGATCACTTATCAGTTGTGTTAATTATGCTTTGTTAATTTGTTCAAGTTTCATATTTGCTGTCATGTATAATCATAACATTGTCATAAAAGCCAATAATTTGTAGGTGATGGCAGATGGTAGGGCTCCAGATGGATGCCAGAGAGAGAAATGAATTTATAGATCACATCATGATGTTCTTGTCGTTAAAGTTCCTTTCTTGTTCTCTTGCAAATTTTTTTTTTTTTTTTTTTGGTGTGTTTGTCTAGAGGACACGAGCCTTTGAAATAATTTTTCTCCAGGATGTCTCTCTGGTGCCAACTCTCCATGACGACTGTTGAAAACACCCTGAGATGTTTTATATACAAAAACCAAAACCCAATAATAGTAATAAAATTACTGGAAGCAAGGGTAGAGATCAGCCAAGGCAATTAAAAAGTTTCTGAGTAGCAGAGCAGTCATTTCTGCAGTTGCAATTCCAATCATGTTGGAAATTGTCATTGTCTTGAATCCCTTTGATGAGAAATCTCTCTGGGTCGCTTGTAACGCCTCTGGTATGAGTGTCTTGGAAAAACAAGTGTAATTTCTGGCTTCCCTTGGGGAGGGGGAAGATGGACTATTTTTTGCTTTTCTTGAGCAGTGTGTGATTTTGCCAGATTCCCTCTGTGAAGCTTCAGATGGCATCGATGAGATAAATGGCTACATGGCTCTGCAAATAATTTGAAATCCCAGGGAAATTCTCCTGGGTTGGCAGGAAGAGGGGGTCTGTGCCACCTTTTGGGAAAGTAGATATTTGACATGAACGGGATCCCCACCAGAGTACACACATATATCATGCCAGTTGCCCACCTAGAAAGGGCAGACCAATAAGACATTGACCATCTCACAATGGGGATATTGACCAATCTCTCAGTCCTTGGACATGGCTGAACTCTCCTTTTAAGACCTGCCTGCAGAGAATGCGGGTCTGTCCCGCACCTAGGACTTCAGAAAGTTGGCAGACAGCTTCAGTTATGTTGGGGAAGCATCCAGATGAAGGTTTCCCCTGGGGCTCTCGTTCTGACTTGAAATTACTAGAGTCATTTACTCATCTGGGAAGCTGAGCACCTTCCAATGGGTGGAAATGGCATCTGAATGTCTCCTTGTTTGGATCCTGGCTACCATCACTGTAGATTTGTGGTTTCTAGTGGGAGGCCAACCTCCTCGTGGGGCCTCTCGCTGCCAAGACATGGCCAATTTTAGGGCCTGGGACACCCCCTCCAGAGACTTGGGTATGTGTTGATGGGAGGAGAAGGAGGGATTTGTCCCTTTCTCCCTCGACCCTTTTTGGGCTGACCTTTTCCTGGAGGAGGGGATAGCGGATGTTGCCTTTCCAGAGCATCACAGAACAAGCACTTGTTCTAGTTGCCTCATCAGATTCCCAAGAATCTCAACATCATTGGAAGAGATCCTCTTAGTCTGTGGAGTCTTTCCCATGGAATTTCATTGAGGGCGACCAGTCAATAAGGACTGAGCCAGCAGTTAAATCAGGTCTGTGCAGATTTTAAGCACTTTGGGAATGCCCTGAGACTCTGCCTCCACGGCCTTGCCCCTTCTTGGACAGCCTCCACCTAGCAAAGACCAGGGTTGGGGAGATCTTCATGGGCCATACTTGAAACCCCACAACTATTTTTTTTTCACATACTGTAAAAGTCATCCTTTTAAAGGGAACAATCCAGTGGTTTTTTAAAAATTTTATTGGAGTCCAGTTGATTTACAATGTTGTATTTGTTTTAGGTGTACAGCAAAGTGTTCAGTTATACATATACATATATTCATTCTTTTACAGATTCTTTCCCCATATAGGTTATTAATATTGAGTAGAGTTCCCTGTGCTATACTGTAGGTCCTTGTTGGTTATCTATTTTATATGCAGTAGTGTGTGTATATTAATCCTAACCTGCTAATTTATTCCTCCCCCTACCCCCTTTTCCCCTTTGGCAACCGTAAGTTTGTTTTCTATGTCTGTGAGTCTCTTTCTGTTTTGGAAATAAGTTCACTTGTACCTTTTTTTGTTTGTTTGTTTGTTTTAAGATTTCACATATAAGTGATATCATTTGTCATTCTCTGTCTGACTTAACTTCACTTAGTAGATAACCTCTAGGTCCATCCATGTTGTTGCAAATGGCATTATTTCATTCTTTTTATGGCTGAGTAATATTCCATTGTATATACGTACCACATCTTCTTTATCCAGTCATCTGTCGATGGACATTTAGGTTGCTTCCATGTCTTGGCTATTGTAGATATTGCTGCAATGAACATTGAAAACCCCACAATGATTGCTAGCCCCCTAGGTGCAAGGAGTTCTGGAACTGAAGAGCATGCCTGCGTTCCTGAGGGGCAGGAGGAAAAGTACCTTCTTGCTGGTGAGTCTATGGCATACTTTTCCTGTAAAGGGCCAAAAAGCAGGTTTTTAAGGCTTTGCTGGTCATCTAGACAATGACTCAACGCTGCCATTATAGCATGAGAGCAGCTATGGGTGATACTTAAATGAGTGGTCACAGCTGTGTTCCAATAAACATTATTCGCAAAAACAGGCAGTGGGCTGCAGTTTGCTGATTTCTGGTCTATAGTAACTCTCTCTTCCCGCTGAAAAAGAACGGCAGGGCACTAATTAGTTTCTCAATGTCTCAGCTTATGGAATATAAAAGCTCGATTATATCACACTCTGGTAAGAACAGAGCAGACAGACGAGGGTGGGAAGTGCTGGTGGAGCATGGGGGAGGGGTCCCTGATCTCCCCCACATGGGGGCTAAGTTTGGGGGAAAAGACTTGGAGGGTGGAGAGGGTCAGTGAGCTTCTCAGGTGTCATGGTGCCAAGATGGGTTTTGAGGATGAAGTGGGAGTTTCAGGAGGTCAAAGCCAGAAGGGGATTCAGGGAAAAGCAATGGCAGGTGCAAAGGCACTGAGACAGAGCAGAGCTGGAGTTTGCGGGGTGCCCACGTGCTCTGGTGTGTCACTGCCTAGGTCAAGGATGGGAGGTAACTTCAATAGCAGAGGAGGCTGGTGAGTCAGGCCAGGACCAGGTCATGAATGGCTTCCTGCCTTATGCAAGGAATGTGGGCTTTCTCCTATTACTGCTGCAAAGCCACTGAGTTCTAGGCAGGTGACAGACGTGATCAGAAATGGGAGGGTGATGAGAAGGGGAGATGGGAGGTAGGTGGGATGCCCATGCTTGGCCTTGGCCCGAGGACCCTTGGATGAGTTCTGAGTCCTCTGCAGGATTGGTCCAGGGCCTGGGTTAGAGATCCCCAGCACCCCCTATGTTCAGCCACTTGTGTTTGTGTGATCTCGGGTTGGCCAACAGATGCTTCACCTGGTGTGTGTCTCAGCGTTTTCATCTGGGAAATGGTGCCAGTGTTCCTCCTCCGATGACAGAAAAACATTTCATGGTTTGATGGTTAGTTTCATGTGTCATCTTGGCCTGGCTATGGTACCTAGTTATTTCATTAAATGATAATATAGGCGCTGCCGTGGGGATATTTTGTAGGTATGATGCTGATTTAACCTCAGTGATCGGTTGATTTTGTCAAGGAGATTACATTATCCTCGATGCTGTGGATGGGCCTCATGCAGTCAGTTAATAGGATGTAAAAACACATCTGAGGCTTTCCTGAGGAGGGAGAAATTCTACCCGTGGACCGAAATTCTACCTTCAGTTCCTGCCCGAGAGTTTCCAACCTGCCCTACAGATTTCAGACTTGCCCAGCCAGACCACACAACTGCATATGCCAATTCCTTGAAATCAATTAATCCGTCTGCCTGTTTGTCTCTAAACACACACACACACACACACACACACACACACACACACAGCTGGTTCTGTTGGTCAGAACCCTGAGCTGATACACATGGTAAGAGCAAAACTGAGATGTAATTGTGATGATGAGTTTAATTAACAAAGTGAAAGTTTAATGATGTTTTCCACTGCAAAGGTAGAAAAAAAAGCGTCTTGAATGGAAAAGGTGGGTATATTTTTGGTTCTTCTGTTTTCATCCCAGGGGTCATTCAGAGACACTGAGACTTCTGTTAACCTAGAAATGTATTAATGGGCCCCTCTGCCTGCCCCCCGCCCCCCAGTTTGGCTCTACGGGCCTTGGAGATGTTCACTTACGATTCCCAGGTATGAATCAAGACACTCCAGGCATCGTAGATGCTTGCCTAATTCCAGCTCTGCAGGTGAGATTATGCCCTGTCATGCACACCCCAGTAGGGCTTTGTGGGAAAATCCAGTGGTGTGTTTAGGCATTATTCACTCTTGCTAATGAGTAAGTCATCTTGTGTAGACAACAGAGCTGGTCTGGGGAAGCGACTCCAGGGGCTCAGAAGAAAGTTATGAGCCATGTCGGGTCTGAAGCTTAAAGTAAATTACCTGGTTGGCGCCCAGGCTAAGTGCCAGGCAGGGGGCCCGGCAAAAGCTACTGGGCTGGGTCTTTTCACAGAGAGTGGCTGTGATGAGTTACCCCAATGCCAGCTCATAGAAACACAGTCCAACAAGTGTTTCACTTCTCACAGGCAGAAACCTTTGTGCAATCTGGCCGATGGCCTATGGACAAGAAGGGGATTTGTGGGAACTGAGGTGGCAGAGGGCAGGAAGGGCGACTGTCTAACTGCAGAGCACAGAGAGCCCAAAGGGCGCCGCTGCCATGGCCCAGAGGGCTGGGACAGAGATGAAAGGCCCTCTGGTGCCCACCATTTTGGAAAAGTCCACACCTTCTATCGGAGGAAACACCAGAGACCTGGGGTGGGAGCTTGCTTACGGGAAGAAGAAACGTTCTTGAGTTTCAGTTGCTGGTTCGGGATTTAGAGCGCCCAACTTGAAGCAGAACAGGGGGTGAGACCAGATGCCAAGAAGCCAGATCCAACGAGGGCTGTGTCAACTCTGGAACATCAACAATGGTGCCACTGCCAGCACGTGCTAACAGAGGCCAGCCCATGGTCAGTCCTCGGCAGCTCCCACCCAGTGTTTAAGGGCAAGAGTTGGAGGAAGATGTGAATTCATGCTAAGAGGAAAGAAGGGGGTGAGCACCTCCCCCAGAAAAGATCAACCCGAATCTGCCAAGGATTAGGGAGTTCCAAGCTTTGTTCCAGTGGCTAAACCTCTGACTAGGGCTTCCAGATTTAGCAAATAAAAATACAGGATGCCTGAAAAAATGGTGCTGGGACAGCTGAATGTCCACATGCAAAAGTATGAAGTTGGGGGCTTCCCTGGTGGTGCAGTGGTTGAGAGTCTGCCTGCTGATGCAGGGGACACGGGTTCGAGCCCTGGTCTGGGAGGATCCCTCATGCCGCGGAGCGGCTGGGCCCGTGGGCCACGGTTGCTGAGCCTGCGCGTCTGGAGCCTGTGCTCCGTGGCGGGAGGGGCCGCGATGGTGGGGGGCCCGCGCACCGCGGTGAGGGGTGGTCCCCGCTTGCCGCAACTGGAGAAGGCCCTCGAACAGAAACGAGGACTCAACACAGTCATAAATAAATAAATAAATAAATAAAAGAACATGAATTTCTTTAAAAAAAAAAAAGTATGAAGTTGAAGCCCTTCTTTATATCATATACGAAACTTGCTCATAGATCTAAATGTAAGAACTAAAAGTATAAAACTATTAGAAGAAAACAAAGGGTAAATCGTTGTGACTTTGGGTTAGGTAAAGCCTTCTTAGGTAGGACGCCAAAAGCATAAGCAACAAAAGAAAAAGTAGATAAATTAGACTTCATCAAAATTGAAAATGTTTGTACTTCAAAGGACACAATCAAGAAAGTGAACAGGCAACTCACAGAATGAGAGGAAATATTTTCAAGTCATATATCTGATACAAGTAGAGTATTCAGAATACACAAAGAACCCTTAAACTCAATAATAAAAAGATAAACAACCCAATTGAAAAATAGACAAAGAATCTGAATAGATATGACTTCAAAGAAGATACACAAATGGCCAGAAAACACATAAAAAGATGCTTGTTAGCCATTAGGAAAATGCAAATCAAAACCACAGTGAGATAGCAAGCACTTCATACCCTCCAAGATGGCTATAATAAAAAAAGCCCAGAAACTAATAAGAGTAGTAAAGAAGTGGAAAAATTGGAACCCTGTATATTGCTGGTGGGAATATAAAAAAAATATCACTAGTTTAGCTGCTGTGGAAAATTCTCAAAACGTTAGAGTTATCATATGACCCAGTAATTCCACTCCTAGGTATACAACCAAAAGAAATGAAAACATATATTCACACAAAAACTTGTGCACAAATGTTCACTGCAGCATTATTCATAATAACTCAAAAATAGAAACAGCTCAATGTTCATCAGCTGATGTTCGGGTGAATGAAGTGTGTTATATCCGTCAAATGGAGTAGTATTGGGCAATAAAAAAGAACGAGGTACTGACATGTGTTACAACATGGATGAACTTTGAAGAAATTATGCTGAGTGAAGTATGTTAGTTCTAAAAGACCATGTATGGCAAGATTTCATCTATATAAAATGTCCAGAATAGGCAAATAGTAGAGTAGTGGATGTCAGGGACTGGGGAGTGGGGTTGGGTGCAAGGGGTAGAGCGTGACCACTAATGGGCATGGGGTTTCTTTTTGGGGTGATGAAAATGTTCTAAAAAAATTGATTGTGGTGATGGTTGCACAACTCTACGAATATACCAAAAAACCATTGAATTATATTCTTTAAATGGGTGAATTGTATGGAATACAAATTATACCTCAATAAAGCTGTTAAAAATACAAAATGCATAGTTAAATATGAATTTCAGATACATTGTGACTAATTTTTAGTATAAGTATGTTTCTTGCAATGTTAGGGATATACTTATACTAAAAAATTCGTCATGTTTATTTGAAATTCAAGCTGCAACAGGCATCCTGTATTTTATGTGGCAACCTGACACCTGAGTGCACTGCAGTCATGTGAGAATAACTTTGAGAATGATTAAGCCTGGAGGGGCGGGTCACTATTTTTTAACCCCCCCCCCCACCAGGCTACCTGGAATCAGAGACCAAATCAGCCTGGAGGCTCCTGATCTCATAGCCCAGAGGTGCTTCCAGCTCTCTGAACGCCCTGCCTTGAAACGTTTCCCGAGTTACTTCTAAATAGTTTGTTATCTGTTTTGCCAGCTAGGGAGGGTTTTCCTGGAAGCTCTCAGGGCTCCTACCGTGAATGAGCAGGGCGTACAGGTTATCTCTTTTCTGCATCTCGTCCTGTAATACAGGCGCATATTTCCTGTCACCTTGTTTGGAATCAGGGCAGGCCCCGTGGCTCTTCTGGTTACTTTCAGATCAGTGAAAATTCTCTGGGCATCTTATTTCCCTCAAGGTCTCAGATCAGTAATTAGCACATGTCCAGCCCCATGTACTCATGAAAACCCCTCACTTCACTCCTTCCCCAGCCTTGGGAAAGGGAAACAGGGAAGGGGGCTGGTTCTTCTTTCTTTACTCTGCCAGCCAGCTCCTTCCTAACTGCCCTCCCCCACTGGGGCATTGACTTCTCCAGGGAGGGGGAGAGGCAGGACATGTTCTACTGTTCTGGTACCAATGTGGAGCTGGTCTTGGAGGGTTTTTCAATTAGATTTTCTCATGTTCTGTACCAATTCATGAGAATTTTTGGATTCTATGTTTCCATGTAGCTGTCTGCTTTATTCTTATAATAGGTACATTGGTCACCAATTAAATATTGGACTTTTTGATCCCCTCCTCCATGTTTCCATCCCTACCCTTTTTGGCCAAAAGCCTGCTTTTGGTTTTAGGGTTCATTGGATTTGCTGGCAAGATAATCACTTGTCTCACACAAATAAACAGCTTCAATCAAATTTTTAATAGAAGGTGATTTAACTTAATTTCAATATACAATCATTAAAAGGAAAGGAATAAGAACATTAACAGAGTATATAACAAAGCATACATTACTGAATTGGGCTGACACCTACTTCCAGATCCAAGCAGCAGCTGGGAAATCCCTTGAACAACAATCTGGAGTCCCAGTTGGGAAGGTCCCAGGCGGTGCGTCCACCCAATGGGTGACAGTTCAGAGTGCTGCCCAAAGGAGTCCTGCTTTTAACGCTGATGAATATCAGCTTGTGTGCAAATATGTAGCTCTGGCTATTATTGCAAATGCTTTGATACTTTAGTTGTAAGTCTCAGAATATTCCCTGATCCCCGGGAACTAGCCAGATCCCCAAGGCCCAAGAAGCTTCGTGATTTACTCCCTTCTTTATCTGTTGGTTCCCAAGACTTGTTAACACCATTTCTGCTGACCTGCATGTAGTCTAGCAGTTCAGTGTGTAGCTCTTTCAGGGTCTTTGTTTAGTCAAAGGCCTATTGTTTCCTCTGAAGCCTGAACAAGACTATTTTACTAGCTTCCCCAACATGCCTTCAGACCTTCTGGTCAAACCTCTGCTCTAGGGATGGGTGGCCAAGCCATCTGGGCTCACATCTGGGGGTGGATGTGAATCGCCCATCTGGAGGAGTGCTGAGCTCTGGCTTGGGACCCACAGTCCCCAGAGGGTCATAGGTGTGGTCACCAGGCTTGAGTGGAGCCCTCCTGCTTAGAGGTCATCTGACTTTGGAAACACCAGGAAATTCTAGGTCATTCTCTCTACTCAGTGCTGTTGGGTACTGGTCTATGTTACTGCCACACGCACACACACTAATAATTTATGGGGTGTGATGCAATTATCTCAGGTTTGCATGGCTTTTAATCTGCTAACAACCACCAGGAAAAAAATGTTGTGTCCTCCTAAGGCAGGTCCCCATATATTGTCTGGCAAGAAAGATAAGCAATGGCTTCTCTGTGACATTCAGGTGATAGGTTGATAGTGTGTCATCTGCACTTGCTCAGCAGGGGGTCAACTCAGGTCTCCTTCCCAGCTGCTGCGGCCCCAAGACATCCTCCCGAGAATTGTTCTGGAACTTTTCTCAGAATAGTCACCTCCTCAGATGAGTACAGAGGGAGGACATGAAGTCAGCCTTGCTTTTACTGAGACCTGAGGGGAAGTTGTCTGGGCATTGGTGTCATCAAAGAACCTGGATACAGGGACAATCTCCAGGGCCAGGGCCGGGTGGAGGGCACTGTGGGGGGTGGCAGGGATGTGGGCAGGTACCTGTTCACCTTTGCTCATCAGCGTCACTCAGAGTGGCCAAGAGGTGGAAGCAGCCCAAGTGTCCATCGATGGATGATTGGAGAAGCAAAATGTGGTCCATCCATAGGATTATCCAGCCTTATTCCTTATTATGAATATTATTCACCCTTCAGAAGAAGTGAAATTCTAAAACGTGCTCCAACAGGGATGAACCTTGAGGACGTTAGGATAAGTGAAATAAGCCAGTCACAGCAAGACAAATTCTGTAAAGATTCTACATGATATGAGATGCCTTGAGTAGCCAAACTCATAGAGACAGAAAGTAGAGTAATAGGTTCCAGGGGAGAGGGGAGGGGATGGGGAGTTACTGCTTAATGGGACAGGGTTTGAGCTTGGGATGATGAAAAAGTTCTGTGAATAGAGGGTGGTGATGGTTGTACAACCATGAGAATGTGCTTAATGACACTGACCTCTACACTTAAAAATGGTCAAAATGGTAAATTTTGTGTTGTGTATACTCTGCCACAATAAAAAATAAAAAAAGTAAAAAAAAAAAGACACTATGAGGAACAACCTCCCCTCCTGCCCTGGGAGGAACTTGAAATGGTCCTTCCAAAGTGCTGGATGCACCATGACAGGGGCTCTCTTATCATTCAGCTTCTCAGCGGGGCTTTGCATCCTCCCCTCTGAGCCCAGAAGAAGGAGCAAGTCTTCTCTCTGTCCTGAGGTCAAGATGCTTAATTTGCAGTGGAACCTCTACTCCCAAGAGTAAATTCTCTCTTGCCCACAAATACTTGTTCCAAGTGGAAAACCAAGTGCCAGGCTGATCCAAGCCCTGTTACACAGCTCCCTTCCAAGGCTCACTCTAGCCCCGTGTCAGTTAAGTGACTTGCCTAAGGTCATGCAGCTAGAAAGTGCTGGAAGCTGAAACTGAAGCCATGTCAGTCTATCCCAAGGCCCATGGTCTTAACCACTGTTCTTTATGGCCATTCATTTTTCAAAACTCAGCTCTGATTCCCATTATCTCTGAAAGCATCTCCGGGCTGGGAGCGATCAATATCACAGCTGCCTCCTGTCCCTCTGCGTCATCGTAACAAGCAGGCCAGCCTCTCTGTGAATCCCTGGAGCCTTCAATATGAGCATGATGCTGTCTGAAGTCCCTTTGAGTGTGATGCATGGAGAAAAATGACTTCTGCTCTGCTAGGGAATCAAAATATTAAAGGAAGATTATGTCTTTCACAGCTGGGAGCAACTCTGATTTTTTCCTGTCTTTCATTGATTTGTGCTTCATTAGTCTTTTGGGAATATCTTAATTCTACAGTGTTCTGAGCAAGGAACAGATTTAGTTGGCATGGCTGGCATTGTGCAATTAGACAAAGTCCTGCTGATTACTGAACTGGAGAAAGTCATCTGAGCCCAGCGGAGCAAAATTCCAAGTTGTCCTTTGTCCTTCCACATGTGTCCGCGCCAATAGTATAGCACATTAAAATGAACAGAAGAATTTTTGTTCAATAAAGAAGACCTGTTCAGTAAAGAAGATAAGGCAGACATGCAAGTGTCACTCTAGGAGAAAGTATTTGTAATATCTAAAACTGACAGAAGATTAAAATTGAGATTAAATGATACAAAAAAATTCTTAGAAGTTGTCAAGAAAAAGATTGACTCTATCTTGCTAACTTGTGTTCTTGCTTCCTGATTTAACGGTAAAAAAAATTTAATGGTTGAAAATATTTAGGCCAGGGAAGACCTGAGTCTTAGTGTGTAATGTTGTGACTGAAAATATCCAAAATTTTAGTGTATTTTCTCTAATTGATATATTGATACAGAGAGGCCACATGATGTAGTAGAAAGACCATGTTATGGTCTGAATGTGTCCCCCTAGATTCCTGTGTTGAAGCCCTGACCACTGGTGTAGCTGTATGGGAACTGGGAGCTCTAAGGAAGTAATTAAGGTTAAACAAGGTCGTAAGTGTGGGACTCTTCTCTGAGAGGATTAGTGTCCTTGTAAGAAGAGACACCAGCGAGCTTGGCTGTTTGCAAGCCAGGAAGAGAGCTCTCATCAGAAACCGACAATGTGACACCTTGATCGTGGACTTCTTCTCAGCCTCCAAAATTAGGATAAAATAGGGACTTCCCTGGTGGCACAGTGGTTTAGAATCTGCCTGCCAATGCAGGGGACATGGGTTCGATCCCTGGTTCAGGAAGATCCCACATGCCGCGGAGCAACTAAGCCTGTGCGCTGCAACTACTGAGCCCGCATGCTGCAACTACTGAAGCCCGTGTGCCTAGAGCCTGTGCTCCACAGCAAGAGAAGCCACTGCAGTGAGAAGCCCGTGCACCGCAATGAAGAGTAGCCCCCACTCGCCCCAACTAGAGAAAGCCTGTGCGCAGCAACAAAGACCCAAAGCAGCCAAAATAAACAATAAAATAAAATTAAAAAAAATAAAGTGCTTTAAAAAAAAAAACAAAATTAGGATAAAATAAATTCTTATTGTCCAGGCTGCCTGGTTTGTGATATTTTGTTATGGCAGCCTGAGAAGACTAATACAGACCAATAGTTTGGGACCAGAAGAAATTAGTTTGGAATTCTGGTTCTTTCACTTTGCTGGTTGACCTTGGACAAGTTACTTAATCTTTCTGAGCTTGACAAGTAACACAGGATCAATGTACCTTGTTGGTAGGTTTGTTATTAGTTAGAGATAACATTTGACACAGAGTAGACACCCAATATGGTCTAATTCAATTGTAGGATATGCCCTAAGCCAGTTTTCTTTCCTAAAAGCCAATCCTTGCCCATCCCTTGAAGTGTGAAACACTGAATATTTGGTAACTTGGAGGATATGTGTTATTGGAATTGACAAGGCAAATGGGGACACTTTTCCAAACGCAATGTGTATTTCTGTATTTCTTCTTTTCATTGTTAGGTATTGGCACAGAATCTTCTTGGGAAGAAAGCAGTTCACACCACTACTAATGACCACACTGGTGGTCATTACTGGTCCAAACTCCTCAATGAGGCTCTTAGGAGCTGGAAACTTACAAATAGAATCCAACCTCTTCCCTTAGACCTGGCCAAGAGAAATGCATCTTCGCCCCAAGGGAAAATGCTTTTAAAAGAGCCTGTTTACTTAAAATGTGGTGAGCACCTTCATGCCAACCACACACAACCAATATTTAACTAGACACTAACTATTAATTCTAAGGTGGGTCTTTGTGAAGGTGTCAAGAACACTGAGAATTAGACACTTAAATGTTGCTCCAATACCTGGTTCCTGCAATCTTTGTGTGGATTGGAGGAGGTGGCATGTGGAGAGGTCTTTGCCAAAATTGATCTTACTTGTGACAAGTCTCAAAGTTGCTTCTGCAAATGTTGGAAAGCTGTCACTCAACATCCCCCAAATCCTTAGGTTTAGAGTTTCTACTGAGCCTGAATTTTTGTGCGCTTGGTACAGTCACTGCTTTCCAAGCATGGGACCATATTCTGATGATCTAATTATCAATTTTTTGGATGAATGTGTGGGAAGAGTCCAGAAATTCCTTTGTGATTTTTGTTACTGTGGATTCCAATGGGGCAAAATGTGAAACTGGAGAATTTATGTCGCCTTTTTAAGCTATAAAATAAATAATACTGACATTTGATCCATCAAACAGTTGCGACAACCCATGATGAACCTAGTTTAAAATCGAAGGTAAGCTTCTTTTCTTCCTGGGAAGGACAACCCTCTGCCCCTTGATTATTCTTCTCCCTATTAGTCATGGAGACTTTTGTTCAGTACTTAAAATTACAGGCTCATCTACATTCCTGAAAGGCCATATCAATTGTAGGTGTCTTGAGCCGTTCGCCGTTGAGGATTCCAAATTTACTGCGTCATTGCCACGGGCTTTTCTAACCCCCATTCTAAGCTAATGGACTTCACGGGCAACTAAACTAGGAGTGGAGAAAGTGGTTGGTAAGAAAATATCCTGAGGATGAAAAACATTTATCTGGCACCCCTGAGAACTGCTTATCGGTTCGTTGAGAATGTGTCAGTGTGTTGTTCTCTTAGAATCTCTTGGGCAGAGTGCAAACGACTTGGCCTGACATGACACCTGGGTTCCTGGCATCGGTTCTGATCCTGAAAGACACATGAGGGGTGAAGTAGCTAAGAGGTACCCGACATTCTGTGGCAGGTGACAAAGAGCATCATTCAAGAATCCACGTGGGAAGGCTAGTCCAGGAGAGGAATTTCTTGAGATTGTACCTCTCTTCTCACTATATAAAGTGATTTAAAAGCATTGGTCATCTGAATGACTGACAGCAGAATTCTTCTCAAGGAGGAAATCGTCGTGATATTTGGAAAACACCATGACACTTGAGGTAGGAGAAAGACCCCTTGCTTTTTCAGAGATGAGAAGAGGAGGATGAGAAAAGAGGGGGGAGGAGAGAGAGGTCAGGGGACGGGGGTGGTGGTGCTGCGACGGCTGATGGTCTGCAGTTGGAGGTAGTTTTGCACGTGAACTTCAGTTTGAACCCTTCTCCATCTCTCTGGCCACCAATCTGCAGTGAAGCCAGTCACCCCTAACGGGTGTTCTGTGCGAGTTGCTTTTGTGCGACTGTGCACACTTGTTCATACACATGTGTCCTCTCATGTGTATACCTCTCCGTGTGTGTTCATGCATGCACACATGAATAGCCAGGCATGCTCGTGCCCACATGTGCACGCATTTGCTGTGCTCGGTTTTTCTTTCTTTTTTCTGACATTCTTTTTTAAAATATTCTTTTCCATTATGGTTTATCACAGGGTATTGAATCTAGTTCCCTGTGCTACACAGTAGGACCTTGTTGGTTATCCATTCTCTATATAATCGTTTGCATCTGCTAATCCCACACTCGCAGTCCTTCCCTCTCCCACCCCCTCCCCCTTGGCAACCACAGGTCTGTTCTCTATGTTTGTGAGTCTTTTCCTGTTTTGTAGATAGGTTCATTTGTGCCATAGTTTAGATTCCACATATAAGTGATATCATATGGTATTTGTCTTTCTCTTTGTGACTTACTTCACTTAGTATGATCATCTCTAGGTCCATCCATGTTGCTGCAAATGGCATTATTTTGTTCTTTTTTTATTGCTGAGTAATATTCCATTGTATATATGTACCACATCTTCTTTATCCATTCATCTGTTGATGGACATTTAGGTTGTTTCCATGTCTTGGCTATTGTGAATAGTGCTGCTATGAACATAGGGGTGCATGTCTCTTTTTGAATTATAGTTTTGTCCAGGTATATGCCCAGGAGTGGGATTGCTGGATCACATGGTAATTCTATTTTTAGTTTTCTGAGGAACCTCCATACTGTTTTCCATAGTGGCTGCACCAACTTTCATTCCCACCAATAGTGTAGGAGGGTTCCCTTTTCTCCACATCCTCTCCAGCATTTGTTATTATGCTTGGGTTTTCACGTGTGCTTGTGTGTTCACATGCTGGAGAAACTTCAGGAAACCATTGGGTGAATGGAGAGGACCTCACATTGTCGCATCTGACATGGAGTTGGGGGTCCAAGCTGACGTCGTCGAGGTCTGGGGGATGGGTAGAACCCCATTTGACATGTGGCTACAGCTTTATTTTTTGTTTCATTGAGGTATGGTTGACAAATAAAATTGTAATGTATTTAAAATGTACACTATGGTGATTAGATATCCATATACTTTGTGAGAGATTCCCACCATCCTGCTAATTATCACACATCCAACACCTCACGTATTTACTCTCTCTTTTTTTTGAGAACACTTAAGTTCCACTCTTTCAGCAAATGTCAATTATTCAACACAGTATTCTAAATGACAGTCACCATGTTATACATTCGATCCTCAGACCTTCCTCATAACTCAGTTTGTACCCTTTTACCAGCCTCTCCTGTTTCCCCTGCCCCCAGCCCCTGGCAATCACCATTCTACTCTCTGTTTCTATGAGTTTGACTTTTTTATTTTTATTTTTTTTGAATTTTATTTTATTTATTTTTTTATACAGCAGGTTCTTATTAGTTATTCATTTTATACATATTAGTGTATACATGTCAGTCCCAATTTCCCAATTCACCGCCCCCCCCCCCCCCCACTGCTTTCCCCCCTTGGTGACTTTTAGATTAATTAATTAACTAATTAATTTTTATAAAGTTATTTATTTTATTTTTATTTTATTTTTGGCTGCGTTGGGTCTTCGTTGTTGCGCGGGGGCTTCTCACTGCAGTGGCTTCTCTTGTTGTGGAGCATGGGCTCTAGAGCGCAGGCTCAGTAGCTGCGGCGCACGAGGTTAGTTGCTCCGCAGCATGTGGGATCTTCCCAGACCAGGGCTTGAACCTGTGTCCCCTGCGCTGGCAGGCAGATTCCTAACCACTGTACCACCAGGGAAGCTCGTGAGTTTTTTATTTTTTAGATTCCACTTTGTGTTACAACCTTAACAGCGAGCATTTCTTGCCATGGCTCTGCATTTGCCCCAGCTGGATTTCAAGCAGTCACGCTGTTACCAGGACCCTCAAGCAAAGGGCTGGGCTCAAAGGATGTACAAGCCATGAATGGTCTCCTGTAGCAGATGCTGGAAGGTTGGCCAATGACATTGGTTTCTCGGGGTGTAATGTGTGTCACTCCATGTTCTGCGCCTGATGAATTCTCACCAGCCACGTCTCATCACTCCCTGGAATGTCTCCACTGAGGCTTCGATGAGACCTTACACCACAAGCAAGATCCTGGGGTAAAGGGTGCTAAGTGCTTACGACAGTTCCTGGCAGAGAGCAGGCACTGGTTATTGGAATATGTAGGTATTTCAGGTACTACTCTGATGATACCTGCTTCTGCCACATTGGAACCACAAATTGGGTTTTCTTGGAAACCATGAACTCAGATGGCCCCAACATACTGGGGCTCAGTGGGGTTTGTCCTGGGGAGGAAGGCGTGCATGGGTGTTTGTGCCGGGGGCTCCGGATGGAACAGCTCCATTAGAAGGAGCCTCCGTAAAGCCTTCAGCCACTGGAATTTAGAACATACCTGCTGAGCCGTCCCCAGAGGTACAGGCTCAAGATGGGGACTCTCTGGCCATTGCAAGGAAATGCCTGGTTTTTATACATTGGCACGGCTTGGTTTGCAATGTAAAGATAACTTCATTACCAGCTTTGACTCCCACTGGACTAAAGACCTAAATGTGAACTGTAAAACCATAAATTCAATAGAAGAAGATGTAGGAGGATGTCTTTGGCCTTAGAGAGGGAAAAGGATTAGTAAGCCAAAGTTTAAAAGCTCACATCACAAACAAACAAACAAAATCAATAAAACCTATTGCCCATGAGGACCCCATGGACAAGGTTAGAGAAAGACAACAGATTGGAGAAGGTGTCAGGTTGCAGAAAGATGTGTCCACAGCTGAAACTAATAAAGAATATATGAGAAACACCTACAAACCAGTAAGACAGAGAAGGAGTTCTGTGAAATAATGCCATTTGCAGCAACGTGGATGGACCTAGATATTCTCATACTAAGTGAAGTAAGACAAAGAAAGACAAATATCATATGATACCTCTTATATGTGGAATCTAAAATATGATACAAATGAACTTATTTACAAATAAGTACAGCAGAAATTAACACAACATTGTATATCAACCATACTTCAATAAAAAAGACTCTTGAATGCATAAGCCAGCAGAGACTTATAGACTAACTGGTAGAATGACTTTATTTCAGAAACTGGTTAAAAAAAAAAGAAAGGCAAATACCATATGATATCATTTACATGTGGAATCTAAAATCTGATACAAATGGACTTAATTACAAAACAGAAACAGACTCACAGACATACAAAACAAACTTATGGTTACGAAAAGGGGAAAGGGGGTGGGGGAGGGATGAATTAGGAGTTTGGGATTAACATATACACACTACTGTATATAAAATAGATAACCAACAAGGACCTACTGTATAGCACAGGGAACTATATTCAATACCTTGTAATAAAACATAATGGAAAAGAATATGAAAAAGAAAAAAATATATATATATAAAACTGAATCACCTTGCTGTACACCAGAAACTAACACAACATTGTAAATCAATTATATTTCAATTTAAAAAAAGAAGAAATTCTAATGGAAAAAAGGGTGAAGGATATAAACAGGTGATTTACAGGAGAGGCAGACCTCCAAAGGTGCTTAAACTTAGGCGGAGACACTCTTTAGGAATGGGAATGGGAAAAATGCAGAGTAAAAGAATAAGATATCACTTTCAATCCATTAGGCAAAATTAGGAAGACTTCTAATACCAAGTGTTGGTTGGGGAGTGGATAGAGGAGCCCTCAGGCCTTGCTGGTGGGGTGTTCACAGGAGGGCAAAATGGCAGCTCTTCAGCTAAGTGCCCAGGCACACTCAGTGATGGGCACCCAGGGCAACAACATCAGCACCATGTGTCCCAGATACATTCTTTTTTTTTTTAAATAGATCTTTATTGGAGTATAATTGCTTCACAACACCATGTTAGTTTCTGTTGCACAACAAAGTGAATCAGCCATATGCATAAACATGTCCGCATATCCCCTCCCTCTTGAGCCTCCCTCCCATCCTCCCTATCTCACCCTTCTAGGTCATTGCAAAACACCAAGCCGATCTCCCTGTGCTATACTGCTGCTTCCCACCAGCCAACTATTTTACATTCTGTAGTGTATATATGTTGATGCTACTCTCACTTCACCCCAGCTTCCCCTCCCACCCCGTGTCATCAAGTCCATTCTATGTCTACCTCTTTATTCCTGCCCTGCAACTAGGTTCATCAGTACCATTTTTTTTTTTTTTAGATTCCATATATGTATGAGTTAGCATACGGTATTTGTTTTTCTCTTTCGGACTTACTTCACTCTGTATGACAGACTCTAGGTCTATCCACCTCACTACAAATAACTCAATTTTGTTTCTTTTTATGGCTGAATAATATTCCATTGTATATATATACCACATCTTCTTTAACCATTCATCTGTCGATGGACATTTAGGTTGGTTCCATGTCCTGGCTATTGTAAATAGTGTTGCAATGAACATTGTGGTGCACGTCTCTTTTTTTTTTTTTTTTTTTAATATGAATAAATCTTACAAACATAATATATGCTTTTTGCTCATAATATGAGCAAAAAAGCAAGTTGCAGAAAAATACACATAATATGATTATGTTTGCATAAAGGCTAAAACATGCAAAACAACAGTAAATATGACTTATGTAATATATACGTACATAACAAGAATATGAAGAAATACATAATAGCAATCAACACCAAACTCAGAACAGCAGTTGCTTCTAAAAAGAAGGGTAGGGCTATAAATGGGGAGGGGAACCAAGAGCTTCAACTGAATTAGTATTGTTTTATTTCTTAAACTGTGTGATGAATACATGGCTTTTCACCCTATTATTCTTTGTATCTTTTTATAAGTCTTGCCTTGTCATCGAGCCATATTGGTACCTCTGAGTCCTTCTAATGGAGCGAACCCCAGAGTCACCAGTAGTAATGAGATTGAGTTCAGTGAGGGAGAAGGTGTGGTGTGAGAAAAGCAGACAGCTGAGGTCCACCAACATCTCTGAAGGCTGCAAAGCGGAGTTTACAAATCCATGGAAGAAGAGAATTTTAAGAATGCTTATTTAGTAGGCAGCTTCTGAAATAGCCCCCAGTGATCCTCACCTCCTGGTATTTATATCTTTGTATAATAACCTCCCATTGAACATAGACTAGACACAGTCACTTGATTCTAACAAAGGACATGGCAAATGTGACAGAATGTCTCTTCCCAGCTTAGGCTATAAAAGAATGTGACTTCTGTCTTGCTTGAATTGTCCTGTGGAGAGGCCCACTTGACATGGAACTGAGGGTGACTGTCAGTCAACAGCCAGAGATGAACTGATGCTCTGAGGAACTGAATCCTATCAACAGCTGTGTGGGTAAGCTTGGAACGGGATCTTTCTTTAGTCAAACCTTCAGATGAGACCACAACCCTACTAACTTTTTTTTTTTTTTTTTTTTTACCCTACTAACATTTTTTTTTTCACACACACACACTGTATTTTATTTTTACAAGAGATAGATAGACTGACACCAAGCATTGTACATGGATGACCACAACAAAAGCAACAATGATTGCAATTACCAAACATGAAACACACTTATACTATGTCATAATATTGACATTCAGTCCAGTAATCCTCCACTGTAACAGCTCCTTTACTTTGCAGTGAAAATTGATTTGTATATTCTTTTCCTCTGAGTCCTTGTGGGATTTTTTTTTTTTTAATTCAGACAGAAAGTCACAAAAATTATACTCATCCTCATCAGTTCACTCAGTCCCATGTAATTAATTTCTTTTTTTTTCATCTTGATCTTTTGTTAGCAGTTTTATGAGTTCATCAGTTTTTCATTAGAGTTCTGAAAATGCTTATTCATTCAGTTCAGCAGTACAGTCAGTTACCAGAAACCTGTACTTGTCAGAGTCTTTTCCATGAATTTCTTGAAGATGAAACCCTTTTATAGGAACATATTTGCAAAATCATCAGAGTACACCCAGAACTGTCTGTAAATGACAAAAGACTTAAAAATGACCATGGTTAAAGATTTGATGAAAGTTCATAATAATGCAGTTGACAAGAAAATTAGTTATTTCTGAGATATACATTTTAAAGTAATAACTAGGATTATTACTTATAACATTATACCAGAACATATAAGATTTTTAGAAGTTTCCTGTAATGTCTGAAACATTTATATTAACATATTTCCATACATATTTCCATACAAATACAAATATAAGATTTTTAGAAATTTCATGTAATGTCTGAAACATTTATATTAACATATTTCCATACATATTTCCATACAAATACAAATATAAGATTTTTAGAAATTTCATGTAATGTCTGAAACATTTATATTAACATATTTCCATACAAATACAAATATAAGATTTTTAGAAATTTCATGTAATGTCTGAAACATTTATATTAACATATTTTCATACATATTTCCATACAAATACAAGATTTTTAGAAATTTCATGTAATGTCTGAAACATTTATATTAACATATTTCCATACATATTTCCATACAAATACAAATATAAGATTTTTAGAAATTTCATGTAATGTCTGAAACATTTATATTAACATATTTCCATACAAATAACCCAATGAAAGTTTAGTATTAGTTGTTTTGTTTGTTTTTTTATACTGCAGGTTCTTATTAGGCATCAGTTTTATACACATCAGTGTATACATGTCAATCCCAATCTCCCAATTCAGCACATCACCATCCCCACCTCATCGCAGTTTTCCCCCCTTGGTGTCCATATGTCCATTCTCTACATCTGTGTCTCAACTTCTGCCCTGCAAACTGGCTCATCTGTACCATTTTTCTACGTTCCACATACATGCATTAACATACAATATTTGTTTTTCTCTTTCTGACTTACTTCACTCTGTATGACAGTCTCTAGATCCATCCACTTCTCAACAAATGACTCAATTTCGTTCCTTTTTATGGCTGAATAATATTCCATCATATATATGTACCACAACTTCTTTATCCATTCGTCTGTTGATGGACATTTAGGTTGGTTCCATGTCCTGGCTATTGTAAATAGTGTTGCAATGAACATTGTGGTGCACGTCTCTTTTTGAATTATGGTTTTCTCAGGGTATATACCCAGTAGTGGGATTTCTGGGTCATATGGTAGTTCTATTTTTAGTTTTTTAAGGAACTTCCATAATGTTTTCCATAGTGGTTGTATCAATTTACTTTCCCACCAACAGTGTAAGAGCGTTCCCTTTTCACCACACCCTTTCCAGCATTTATTGTTTCTAGCTTTTTTGATAATGGCCATTCTGACCAGCATGAAGTGATACCTCATTGTAGTTTTGATTTGCATTTCTCTAATAATTAGTGATGTTGAGCATGTTTTCATGTGCCTCTTGGCCATCTGTATGTCTTCCTTAGTGAAATGTCTATTTAGGTCTTCCACCCATTTTTTAACTGGATTGTTTGTTTCTTTGATATTGAGCTCCATGAGCTGTTTGCATATTTTGGAGATTAAACCTTTGTCTGTTGTTTCATTTGCAAATATTTTCTCCCATTCTGAGGGTTGTCTTTTTGTCTTGTTTATGGTTTCCTTTGCTGTGCAAAAGATTTTAGGTTTAATTAAGTCCCATTTATTTATTTTTGTTTTTATTTCTGTTACTCTAGGAGGTGGGTCAAAAAAGATCTTGCTGTGGTTTATATCAAAGAGTGTTTTTCCTATGTTTTCCTCTAAAAGTTTTATAGTGTATGGTCTTACATTTAAGTCTTTAATCCATTTGGAGTTTATTTTTGTGTATGGTGTTAGGGAGTGTTCTAATTTCATTCTTTTACATGTAGCTGTCCAGTTTTCCCAGCATCACTTATTGAAGAGGCTGTCTTTTCTCCATTGTATGTTCTTGCCTCCTTTGTCATAAATTAGGTGTCCATATGTGTGTGGGTTTATTTCTGGGCATTCTATCCTGTACCACTGATCTATATTTCTGTTTTTGTGCCAGTACCATACTGTCTTGATTACTGTAGCTTTGTGGTATAGTTTGAAGTTGGGGAGTCTGATTCCTCCAGCTCTGTTTTTCTTCCTCAAGATTGCTTTGGCTATTCGGGGTCTTTTGTGTTTCCATACGAACTGTAAGATTTTTTGTTCTAATTCTGTGAAGAATGTCATTGGTAGTTTGATAGGGATTGCATTGAATCTGTAGATTGCTTTGGGTAGTATAGTCATTTTCACAATGTTGATTCTTCCAATCCAAGAACATGGTATATCTCTCCATCTGTTTGTGTCATCTTTGATTTCTTTCATCAGTGTCTTATAGTTTTCTGAGTACAGGTCTTTTGTCTCCTTATGTAGGTTTATTCCTAGGTATTTTATTCTTTTTGTTGCAGTGGTAAATGGGAGTGTTTCCTTAATTTCTCTTTCAGATTTTTCACCTTTAGTGTATAGGAATGAAAGATATCTGTGCATTAATTTTGTATCCTGCTACTCTACCACATTCATTGATTAGCTCTAGTAGTTTTCTGGTAGCGTCTTTAGGATTCTCTATGTATAGTATCATGTCATCTGCAAACAGTGAGAACTTAACTTCTTCTTTTCCGATTTGGATTCCTTTTATTTCTTTTTCTTCTCTGATTGCTGTGGCTAAAACTTCCAAAACTGTGTTGAAAAACAGTGGTGGGAGTGGGCAACCTTGTCTTGTTCCTGATCTTGGTGGAAACGGTTTCAGTTTTTCACCATTGAGAACGATGTTGGCTGTGGGTTTGTCATATATGGTCTTTATTATGTTGAGAAAAGTTCCCTCTATACCTACTTTATGGAGGGTTTTTATCATAAATGGGTGTTTAATTTTTTGAAAGCTTTTTCTGCATCTATTGAGATGATCATATGGTTTTTATTCCTTAATTTGTTAATGTGGTGTATCACATTGATTGATTTGCATATATTGAAGAATCCTTGCATCCCTGGGATAAATCCCACTTGATCATGGTGCATGATCCTTTTAATGTGCTGTTGGATTCTGTTTGCTGGTATTTTGTTCAGGGTTTTTGCATCTATGTTCATCAGTGATATTGGTCTATAATTTTCTGTTTCTGTAATATCTTTTTCTGTTTTTGGTATCAGGGTGATGGTGGCTTCGTAGAATGAATTTGGGAGTGTTTCTCCCTCTGCAATTTTTTGCAAGAGTTTGAGAAGGATAGGTGTTAGCTCTTCTCTAAATATTTGATAGAAGTCACCTGTGAGGCCATCTGGTCCTGGACTTTTGTTTGTGGAAGGTTTTTAATTACAGTTTCAATTTCATTACTTGTGATAGGTCTGTTTATATTTTCTAATTCTTCCTGGTTCAGTCTTGGAAAATTGTACCTTTCCAAGAATGTGTCCATTTCTTCATGGTTGTCCATTTTACTGGCATATAGTTGTTTGTAGCAGTCTCTTATAATACTTTTTATTTCTGCAGTGTCAGTTTTGATTTCTCCTTTTTCATTTCTAATTTTATTGATTTGTGTCCTCTCTCTTTTTTTCTTGATGAGTCTGGCTAAGGGTGTGTCAACTTTGTTCATCTTCTCAAAGAACCAACATTTAGTTTTATTGATCTTTGCTTTTTTTTTGTCATTTCTATTTCATTTATTTCTGCTCTGATCTTTATGATTTCTTTCCTTCTACTGACTTTGGGTTTTCTTTGATCTTCTTTCTCCAGTTGTTTTAAGTGCAGGGCTAGATTGTTTATTTGAGATTTTTCTTGTTTCTTGAGGTGAGATTGAATTGCTATAAACTTCCCTCTTAGAACTGCTTTTGCTGCATCCCATAGGTTTTGGGTCGTTGTGTTCTTGTTGTCATTTGTTTCTATGTATTTTTTAAATTTCTTCTTTGATTTCTTCAATGATCTCTTGGTTATTTAGTAGTGCATTGTTTAGCCTCCATGTATTTGTGTTTTTTACAGTTTTTTCCCTGTAATTTATTTCCAATGTCATAGTGTTGTGGTCAGAAAAGATGCTTGATATGATTTCAATTTTCTTAAATTTTCTGAGGCTTGATCTGTGAAACAAGATGTGACCTATCCTGGAGAATGTTCCATGTGCACTTGAGAAGAAAGTGTATTCTGCCACTTTTGGGTGGAATGTCCTATAAATATCAATTAGATCTATCTGGTCTGTTGTGTCATTTAAAGCTTGTGTTTCCTTATTTATTTTCTGCTTGGATGATCTGTCCATTGGTGTAAGTGGGATGTTAAAGTCCCCTACTATTATTGTGTTACTGTCGATTTCTCCTTTCATGGTTGTTAGCATTTACCTTATGTACTGAGGTGCTCCTATGTTGGGTGCATAAACATTTATAATTGTTATATCTTCTTCTTGGATTGATCCTTTGATCATTATGCAGTGTCTCTCCTTATTTGTTGTAACATTCTTTATTTTAAAGTCTACTTTATCTGATACGAGTATTGCTACTCCAGCTTTCTTTTGATTTCCATTTGCATGGAATATCTTTTTCCATCCTTTCACTTTCAGTCTGCATGTGTCCCTAGGTCTGAAGTGGGTCTCTTGTAGATAACATATATATGGGTCTTGTTTTTGTATCCATTCAGCCAGTCTGTGTCTTTTGGTTGGGGCTTTTAATCCATTTACATTCAACTTTATTATCGATATGTATGTTCCTATTACCTTTTTCTTAATTGTTTTGGGTTTGTTTCGTGGGTCTTTTTCTTCTCTTCTGTTTCCCACTTAGAGAAGTTCCTTCAGCATTTGTTGTAAAGCTGGTTTGGTGGTTCTGAATTCTCTTAGCTTTTGTTTTTCTGAAACGCTTTTGATTTCTTCATCAAATCTGAATGAGATCTTTGCTGTGTAGAGTAATCTTGGTTGTAGGTTGTTCTCTTTCATCACTTTAAGTATATCTTACCACTGCCTTCTGGCCTGCAGAGTTTCCACTGAAAAATCAACTGATAACCTTATGGGGATTCTTTTGTATGTTATTTTTTGTTTTTCCCTTGTTGCTTTTAATATTTTTTCATTGAATTTAATTTTTGTTAGTTTGATTAATATGTATCTTGGTGTGTTTTTTGTAGGGTTTATCCTGTATGGGGCTCTCTATGCTTCCTGGACTTGGGTGACTATTTCCTTTCCCATGTTAGGGAAGTTTTACACTATAATCCCTTCAAATATTTTCTCAGACCCTTTCTTTTTCTCTTCTTCTTCTGGGACCCCTATAATTCAAATATTGGTGCGTTTAGTGTTGTGCCAGAAGTCTCTGAGATTGTCTTCAATTCTTTTCTTTCTTTTTTCTTTATTTTGCTCCTCAGCAGTTATTTCTACCGTTTTGTCTTCCAGCTCACTTATTTGTTCTTCTGCCTCCGTTATTCTGTTACTGATTCGTATTTTTCATTTCAGTTATTGTGCTGTTCATCTCTATTTGCTTGTTCTTCAGTTCTTCTAAATCATTGTTAAACATTTCTTTTATTTTCTTAATCCATGCTTCCATTCTATTTCTGAGATTCTAGATCATCTTTACTATCATTACTCTGAATTCTTTTTTCAGGTAGATTGACTAATTTCTCTTCATTTATTTGGTCTTGTAGGTTTTTACCTTGCTGCTTCATCTGTGACATATTTTTTTGCCATTTCTTTGTTTCTTTCTTTCTTTCTTTTTTTTATGAGTGGGATTGTGTTCCTGTTTTACTGGTTGTTTGGCCTGAGGCTTCCAACACTGGAGTTTGTAGGCTGTTGGGTAGAGCTGGGTCTTGGTGCTGAGATGAGGAACTCTGTGAGACCTCACTCCAATGGATATTCCCTGCAGTCTGAGGTTCTCTGTTAGTCCAGTGGTTGGGACTTGGAGCTCCCACTGCAGGAGTTTCCGCCCAACCCTTGGCTCCCAAATCAAGATCCTGCAAGCCGTGTGGGGTGGCAAAAAAAAAAAAAAGAGAGAGAGAACAATAACAAATTAAAAAATAAAATTAGACTAGGAAACTAACAGATATGTTAGAAAGAATATAAAAATAAAAATACAGATGAATCAACAACCGGAAGGTACATCAGTACCACAATAGTAAAAAAGAGGAGGAAGGAAAAGAAAAGGAAAAAAAAAAAAGCTTGAGGGGGAAGGCCTTGGCTGTGATGCATGGGGCCTAAGCAAGGGTGAGGTTTGGGTGGTGGGCAGGGCCTATGCTCAGGACCCACAGGGCTGGAAAAGGTGCTGGGGGCTGTGGGGGGTGGGGTTTAGGCTCAAGGAACAGACGGGGCCCAGGCATAACCCCCACCCCTGGTCTCAGAGGGCGGAGACCTCACCTGGGAGCTCAGCAGGCTTCCTGGGCTTGAGTGGGCGGGGCAATCGCCCTCCTCTCCTCTCCTGCTCCTCCTGCATGGTCCCTCCTGCCTGCCACTCCTGATCTCCCCGGCCTCCCTCCTATGCCCCCAGGACCCATGCGGCCTGGCTGGGGCTTTGGAGGGGGGGTACTGGCTTGGGAGCTCAGCAGGCTGCCCCGCCCGAGTGGGCGGGGCAATCGCCCTCCTCTCCTCTCCTGCTCTTCCTAGAGAGTCCCTCCCACCCGCGTCTCCTGATCTCGGGGCTTCAGGGGCACCGATCTTGTCTGGCCTCCACTTCTCCTCCCCCCTCAGTCCCCCTACATCCTACCAGTTCACTCTGGGGTTCCTCCCGTCTCCTTGGGCGTCAGTGTCCCCCACCAGCTGCCAGCAGAACCCTTGGTTGTGGGGAGACGCTAACTCCCCGTCTTCCCACACCACCATCTTGACTCCGTTCCCCTCCGAGATACATTCTTATCAGAACCATAGGGGCACGTGGGTGAGGGTGTGTGGTGCACAGTTGAGGGTGGTCCCAGAAACCTGGGTACACCTGGCTGCCCAGGCTTGGGACTGAGGGGTGGGTCACGTGCGAAGAGGCTCTTCGTGAAGCATCAGCAGCGGTGAGAGGGGTTGAACCAGATGCGCCAGACAAGCCTTGCTGGGACATGAACATCTGTTTACGTGTTTCCTGCCTTCCCTTCCTTTCCACATAGATCTCCAAGTCTTTTTCCATTTGCTTATTTTCTTCACGGTAAGCAATTCACCCCAAACAACTTTCCATATTCTCTTGGAGCGTTTTCCTACCTTTGCCTTAGTTGCACTACTTAGTGATAATTGATGGAAAGGTCCTTGGGTCTGCTCTGCCCCCTCCCCTCCTCCCTCCTTCACACACTGGGCACCACCACATGCAGGTGCTGTGTGGGTGCTGGGAATGTAAGTGTGACTAAGTCCACAGGCTGGCTGACCCCCTAGAACTTCAGGCGAAGGGACTGATAACCAGCATATCTTTGTTTGTCATACAGGGTAGGGGTTCTCAAACTTGTTGGTTTTGGAACCCCTTCACACTCTTAAAAATTACTAAAGACCTCCAAGAGCTTTTGTTTTTGTGGACTGTGCTACCCAGAGCATTTTTACTGTATTAGAAAGTAAAACTGAGAAATTTTAAATATATTTTATTGAGTAAAAAATAATAGGCCCATTACAGGTTGACATAAATAATATATTTTATTAAAAAAACTATATTTTCCAAAACAAAGTTGTCTACTAGGAAGAGCAGCATTCTTTTGCATTTTTTTTTCAAGTCTCTTTAATGGCTGGCCTACTGGAAGACAGCTGGATTCTTTCTCATTCCTGCCTTTATTTTCAATCCGTTGCAATATCACTTGTCACAAATCTTCTGGAAAACTCCACAGTATATTGAGAGAGCAAGAGTGAGAAAGGCAGGTCTTAGTGTTACTATAAAACTGGCTTTGACCTCATGGAGTCCCTGAAAGGGTCTGAGACTCCTGGGGGTCTCTGGATAGACCACACTTTGACAACCACCAACATTGGCCTTTCTGGCGATGTGGTGTAGTTACTGCCTTGATTCTAGAACCCACAGATCTAGTGCTGTGATATGATCCAGGGTTGAACTCTGGCTTAGATCATCAGACATTAACCTAGAAATTGGGGGTGGGGGAAAACTGAGGTGGGCTGCAGGCATTAAACTTTCTTTTCAGTGTTTATTCATCTCTTTTGAGTGTTTAAGTGGTTCGTATTTTATTGACTACAGGAAGCAGGTTGTAGGTGGCTCATTGATTTTTTGCTGTTATTTACTGAGCACTTGCTATGGGGTAGTCATTTTGCTGAGTGCTTTCTCTTGCTAAAATTAGTTTATCCTTTGCATGGCTCTTAACATACAAAGTGTTTGAATCGAAAGAATCGGGGGTTAGTGGAAATTTAAAGGTGCTGTGGGCCCTTTAATTGTGTGATGGCTTTGGTCTTGTGTGAATCTGTAATACCCAGAGATTCTTTTGTATATTGGACATAAGAGGGTTTCACAATCCTTACATTGGAGGCAAATTCTCAGGAAAATTCTTGGAAGAACTTAGGTGGAGAGGGAAAAATCTTCAGTTCCCAACTTTTGTGGGGTAAAAATGTGTGCTCCCTGTTGGAAATCCACTTTTTACAACTGAGACACATGCCTTGGGGCCCTGGTGTGATTGGCAGTGATTTCTTCATTGCCTGATGGCTTCTTCAGGCACTAGTGAACAGATCACATTTGAAAAATAGATTTGGGTAATTTTGTACAGCAAAATGTTGGCAACAACATACTTGTCCCCCTAAAATAAGACTGGTTAAGTATATTATGGGACATCCATACATACAATGGAACGCTACAGGGGGTGTGCCTTTTATGTACTAATGAAATGGCTCCAAGAAAGAGTGTTAAATTACAAAGGAAAGTACAGCAAGTCCCCTGCATATGAAACTTCAAGTTGCGAACTTTCAAAGATGTGAACGTGTGTGCGCATGTCCAATCACGTAAGTTAGTTCACGTGTCTGGTGAATGTTGTCATGTGTGTGCATCCTCTACAAGTGGCTGTGCTTTTGTGTACTTTACTGTACAGTACTGTATAGAGTGCAGTAGTACAGTATCTTTATTTCAAACCCAGAACCTGTACCATCAACATCAGGCGTGAGTGAAATTGCAGCTTGCCCTCCGTCTCCTATTGCTGACCACCCTTCAGCTCTACCATCTCCCACCTCCTCTCCCTCCCCCAGTCAGTAACTCTTCTTGCCTGTTCACTTGATGCCAGCCCCTGTATGCCAGCTGTTGTACTGTACGACTGTATTTTTCACGATAATATACTGTAAGATTTAAAATGTTTTCTTTGTTTCTTGTGTTTTCTTAATGTATTATTTGTGTGAAAAGTATTATAAACCTATTACAGTACAGTACTATATAGCCGATTGTGTTAGTTGGGTACCTAGGCTAACTTTGTTGGACATACGAACAAATTGGACTTATGAACGCGCTCTCAGAACGGAACTGTACAGAATAGGGTATAGGGTATGCTACCGTTTGTGCAAAAGGGGGAGTATCCGTTTGTATTTGCATAATAATCTCTGAATATTATTAGATAGAAGGTAATATGTAAAACCACCCACTAAGTGTGGAGGTTTGTTGGATGGGGCAGGAGGGAAACTTCTTATTTGTATACCTTCTCACACTTTTTGATAACAGGCAAGTATTACCTTGTCAAACATTAACTATGTCTAAAAATAATTAAAAACCTAAAATAAAATCCAGATGGAAAGCAACCCAAATCCTTTTCACTGAAGCCCCTTGCTTTTTCTAGACAAGAAGGAGCCCCACCGTAAACCGAGACAGTCCTGCTGTTGACGTGAATGACCTTTTAGTTTTAACGGACGTCAGACTTTCTGACTGCATAACTGTGATAAATGCAAAAAGGCACGCACTAAAATTGGCTGAGGTTGGCTCAGCAAAACCAACCTTTATGGATCCACGTCGCGTCTCATTGGCTTGGTTTTAGCAAGGAAACACACAGACCCAGTGTTCAGAACTGCTGGATCAAGGGTGGAAGTTTTACAGTTTTCTTTGGACAGGTTTCAGGGGCTGTGAACATTCTTGGAGAGAGGGCCTGAGCGTGCAAATCCGTTAGGTTAGACCCCAAGGCAGCCCCTTGTTTAGCCCGTCACCGGGAAGGATGTAGTGCCAAGCGGGGGCAGGTACTTAGCCGACTGGGGTGACAGGATTGCTGTGTCTCTGGGGAAGCTCTCAAGGAACAGCAGCTAAAGAAGGTAAGTGAAATTTTCAGTGCAGATGTGGTGGGGATGGGTTCTGGTGATGTCTCAAACCTAGCAGTAAAGAAAAGGATTTGGGGTCCTGACAAAAATGACCATTTTCACAAATGAACTTATTTACAACACAGAAATAGACTCACAGATTTAGGAAACAAACTGATGGTTACCAAAGGGGAAAGGTTGGGGGAGGGATAAATTAGGAGGTTGGGCTTAACATATACACACTACTATATGTAAAATAGATAATCAACAAAGACCTATTGTATAACACAGAGAACTCTACTTAATGTTCTGTGATAACCTATATATACGTGGGAAAAGAATCTGAAAAAGAATAGATAGATGTATATGTATAATTGAATTACTTTGCTGTACACCTGAAACTAACACAAGTTCAGTATAAAATAAAATTTTAAAAAATGATCATTTTCAAAATGTTTCAAAAATCACATGATTCTCATATGGTTACACAGTGAACATATATATAGCAGAGTTTTAGTTTAATTAATGAGGAGACAGAGGTTTGAAACATTCCCCCTTTTCTCAAACATTCCTGCTGTGCACCAGTGAGTGTCCAGTGCCCGCAAACAGCAAAGATGACCATCAGCACAGGTCCAAGCCAAGTCAACCTGTCTAGGCTTCCTTGGTGTCCCACCTGTGTGCCGTCCCGCCTGTGTCCCCACACTCAGAAGTGACCTGCTCATGGTTTACTGCTCAGTTGTAATTTCTTAATTTTTTAAATGGGGGTCCCATGTTTTCACTTTGCAATGGGCCCCCAAATAATATAGCCACCTTGCACTCAACTCATTGTACCTGGAACCAGAGTTCCATGATAGCTGTTTTTTTTTTTTTTTTTAATTAACTGTGTCAGGTCGAATATGCTTTAAAATGGAGGTCTGCTCTTCTTGAATTTTATTTCATTCTAAATGCACTCTATAGATTGGTTTTCTATAAAAGGCCATCTGTCTACTCAGGAGTAGTTTTGTACAATAATCCCTGATAATTAGCTCATAATCTTTCCTGGAACGAGATGTTTGTTCTTAGGATAGGAGGGGCCCGGGAGCCAGAAAAGCAGAGCCCCATCTAAGGTAAATGAAACCTGGCACCCTTGAGTTATTCTATTAGAGGTACTGAGTATTTAAACAGCTTTGTCATCAGAGCTGGCTGTGTGTTTACGTTTGAACTGAAGTAGGACCTTTAGTGTGATCGGTAGAGCTACCAGGGAAAAAGTCTTCTATTTTTCTTGGAACGTGTGAAGAGTTTTAATTTCAGAGAGTGTATTGAGTAAGCATTTGCTCTTTCACCTGAGAGTACTTTGTGTGTAGTTTTGAAAATGCGATGCCATGTCCTACTGCAAGATTAGCCTTCAGTTTTACTGAGGATATGTTAAAACAACAAATGCTTCTATTTAAGCAGGAATATTCTAAAGGAACGGCAGGACGCTGCCTGGGGAGCAGCCCTGTGTTTTAGACTTTCTGCTTCATCAGGATGTGTCGGGAACAATTGTGCAGAGAGTTAACGGTTTTAACTCAATCATTTAAGAAAGACTTAAACATCCAAATGAATTTTTTCCTTAAAAAATTTAAAATTTATGTTCTTTTGTTTTATTCTACTATCTTCCCTTAGCCTCTCCCTGCATGTTGGAAGATAAATAACTTCCCACTTCAGTCTGAAAGTTCGAAGTGTTCCTTCTCAGTGTACAGCCATGCATATTGTGGGATACAAATTTGGTAGATGATATTGACATCGTTAGCCTATTAATTTTTTTTAACATCTTTATTGGAGTATAATTGCTTTACAATGGTGTGTTAGTTTCTGCTTTATAACAAAGTGAAACAGTTATACATATACATATGTTCCCATATCTCTTCCCTCTTGTGTCTGCCTCCCTCCCACCCTCCCTCCTATTAATTTTAACATATACAACAACGTCATATGAATTCTATATAATTTTAAGGGTGGCTTTTATACTGGATTATAAAATTATAAATATAAAGACTATAAAATTATAAAATAGCTTCATATATATATATATTAGATGATTTTTCTTTTAGCAGTTTATGTTTACAGAAAAATTGAGTGGAAAGTACAGAGATTTCCGATATATCATCTCACTCCCCCTACCCCCCATTTCCCTGTACTGAACATCTTATATTAGAGTGTGATATTTGCTACAAATGATGAGCCAATATTGATCATTATTTTTTTTAATTTATTTTTTATTGAAGTATAGTTGATTTACAATGCTGTGTTAGTTTCTGGTGTACATCAAAGTGATTCGTTATATAATACATATATTATATATACACATATACTATATATACACATATAACATATATACATATATAATATATATGTATATGTACACATATATATTCTTTTTCATTATGGTTTATCACAGGATGTTGAATATAGTTCCCTGTGCTCTACAATAGGACCTTGTTGTTTATCCATCCTCTATATCATAGTTTGCCTCTGCTAATCCCAACTCCCAGTCCTTCCCTCCCCCACCCCTTGGCAACCACAGTACTGATCTTTATTATTAGAACAAGTCCCTGGTTTACATTAGGGTTCACCCTTTGTGTTGTACATTCCATGAGTTTTGACCCATGTAGAATGACATGTGGTATCATGACAGTATCATACAGAATAGTTTCACTGCCCTAAAAGTCCTCTGTGCTCCACCTCTTCATCCCTTCCCTCCTACCCGCCCTGAACCCCTGACAACCACTGGTCTTGATACCATCTCTATAGTTTTGCCTTTTTCATAATGTCATATCATTGGAATAATATAGTATGCAGAGTTTTCAGATTGGATTCTTTTGTTTCATATAATGCATTTAAGGTTGTTGCATGTCTTTTTGTAGCTTGATAGCTCCTTTTTTAAAATGGCTGAATAATATTCCATGGTACGCATGTACCATAGTTTGTTTATCCATTCACTTATTGAAAGACATCCTGGTTGCTTACAAGTTTGGTGGCTTTTGTGGCCGCCTGGTGATTGGGACTAGTGCTACCCACCAGCCCCTTGTTCTAGGGTTTCCTCAGACTTGTAAGAGATGAAATTTCCAAGGAGGCAAGCCACGAATTAATCAGATGCTTCACTTCAATCAGAATCAGGCTTTCTGCCAACATCTGTTTTGTCGACAGCCCCCGTCACCACAGGATCTGGCCTTGGAGCCAGTTTTTCCGTCTGTATTTGGAAACATTGCCCATCTTCTCCCTGGCTGGGTGGCCTGTCATATATTCCAAAAACAACCTCACCTCTGTCATCTTTGATGTGATCCTTGGCTAAGTATTCTGAGGGCCCCATGCATTTTCATCCATGCCCTTCGACTACCGTGTTTGTGATCCTCCTCCTCTCTGGGTTTCTTGGAACACAGTACATACTGTTTCATTGCTGCTCTAATCATCAATCATTTCCACCTAGTTACAGGAATGCCTAACATTTACTTCTTTCTCTTAAAACTTTAATGTTACTTTGCTTACAAACTTACGTTCTCTGAGTTGGAATACAGCCATCAACGACTAATATTTTAAAAGGTTGCCTGGTTTATTTTTTGTTCTCAGTAATTTTTGTGCATGCAAAGGCATCTATTTCTCCTGTCAGAGTGCAAATGGAACTGAGAACCAAAGTCACTGCTCAGCTTCCACTGTAAATGTTGAATGATTTTTAAGTGCATAGTGAAAATGATGATCTCAGAGGCCTGGGCGTTCTCTACACTGACGATAAACTGATAAACAAATGAGGGGGGAGGAAGACTTTCTTACAGGAGGATGCCGACTTGATAAATGAAATGCAAGTGTTGCAATTGTAAAAACCATCATGTTGCATGCATCATGGTAAACACTGGTTTAAGCAGAAACGTCAATGGATGCTAAATCGTGTGTGTGTGTGTGTGTGTATGTGAGTGTATGTATGAGTTAGTCTCCATCCAGATTGCATAGATGACTCATTATTTGCAAGGGGGAAATAGAGACAATACTGTGCATGTGTCAGATAACACCTTTAACTGGGAATTAACATCCCAGTCGAGGGCAGACGACACCGGGCGCCTCCAGATGGGGTACCCCCAGGAGGATACAACATTCCACAGGCTGCATCGAGCTGGGAGGCATGGCCTGAATCTAACCAAGAGGAAACATCAAACAAACCCAAGTAGAGGGACATTCTGTAAAATAACTGGCCTGTATTCTACAGATATTATGAAAAACAAGAAAAGTTGAGCCGTTAAAGGAGATTTAAAAAGGCTAAAGAGACGACAACTAAATTCTGGACCAGATCCTGTATTAAAGGGGATTAAATGCTACAAAGGACATTATTAGAATAATTGATGAAAATGGAATATGGACTACAGATTGGATAAAAGTATTGTGTCAAAGCTAAGTTTTCTGAATTCAGTAGCTTTCCTGTGGATCTGTAAGGGAATATCTATGTTCCTAGGAAATTACTACTTTAGTATTAAGGTGTAAAGGGCCATGAATATAACCTATTCTAGAGTGGTTCAGAAAAAATAAATAATAATATGTGTATAAGTAGGTTTTTGTGTGTATGTACACATACAGGTAGACCTCATTTTATTGCACTTTATTGCACTTCAAAGTTATTGTGTTTTTTTTTACAAATTGAAGATTTGTGGCAGCGCTGCATGTCTGTCAGTGCCATTTTTCTAACAACATTTGCTCACTTTGTGTTTCTATGTCACATTTTGGTAATTCTCACAATATTGAAGAATTTTTCATTATTATTGTATTTGTTAGGATGACCTGTGACCAGTGATCTTTGATGTTACTATTATGACTCGCTGAAGGCTTAGATGATGGTTAGCATTTTTTAGCAATAAGGTATTTTTCAATTAAGATATGTAAATTGTTTTTTTTTAGACATAGTGCTATTGCACACTTAATAGACAACAGTACAGTGTAAACATAACTTTTATATGCACTGGGAAGCCGAAACATTTGTGTGGCTTGCTTTATTCCGATATTTGCTTTATTTTGGTGGTCTGGAACTGAATTTGCAGTATCTTTGGTGTATACCTGTCTATATGCACATATTTTTAAAAAAGAAAGAAAAAGCAGAGCAGGTAGGAAGGAGTGGGGCTATTGGGGGTGGGAGGGGATGGGCAGGTTGCAGTAGTCAATAGAGTGGTGGAATAGTGTCCTTGGGCTGCCATAGCAAACAGGGTGACTTATAACAACAGCAGTTTATTCCCCCATAGTTCTGGAGGCAAGCAGTCCAAAATCCAGGGGTCCGCAGGGCCATGCTCCCTCTGAAGGCTCTAGGGAAGCCTTGCCTCTTCCTTGTCTCTTTAAGCTCCTGGCGGCTCCAAGCAGTTCTGGTCTTGTGGTCACATCACTCTGATCTCTGCGTCTGTCTTCTTGGCTTTCTTCCCCTGTGTGTCCCTCTGGGCATCAAATCTCCCTTTCTTCTTACACAGACACCAGTCATTGGTTTTAGGACCCACCCCAAATCCAGGATGATTTCATCTCGAGATTCTTAACTAATTACATTTGCAGCATCCCGATTTCCAACTACAGTCACATTTACAGGTTCCACGTGGGCATGGATTTTGGGGAGGGGCACTATTTGATCCACTACAGGGTAGGTCAGGATAAGCATCAATGAGAAAATAAGGTGGAGAGAAAGCTTAACGGAGGTGAGGGGCTGAGCCAGACAGCACTCAGGGTTAAGTGTACTCCACGAGGAGGGGTCAGCCGGAACCGAGTCCCCGAGAGGCCGTGTGGCTGGGGCAGAGGCAGTGCTGGGTGGGGGGGGGGGAGCTGCAGAGGAACAGGCATCACGGAGGGTCCTGTGGACCATTATAAGGACTCTGCCTTTAACTCTGAGTGAACTGAGGGCGGAAGAGTGACACCAGGTGACCACAGGTGATGAGAACAGGAACAGGAGCTGTCAGGAGGCTGGTGTGCGAATCCGGAGCGAGCTGAGGGTGGCCAAAGGGCCAAGACACTGAGAAATGCTTGGGTCCTGGATATGGTTTGAAGGATGGGCCAGCAGGGTTTCCTGTCTATTTAGAGGTGGAGGGGGGAGCTTGGGGGTCGGGAGAGCGAGGGAAAGGAGAGTAGAGAACGACTCCAAGGCCCTTGGCCTGAGCAACCAGAAGGCTGAGGTTGGAGTCAAGGGAAGTGGGGAGTGGTGGGGCAGTAAGTTTGGGTAAAAAGAGCTCAGCTTTTGGTACACTGGTCGGGAGATGCAGGGGTTGAGGTATTGAGTTGGCTGGTGAATAAGTGAGTCTGGAATTTGGGAGGGAGATCTGGGCTGAAGACCTAAATTGGTGGGTGGATGGCTTTTGTTCATTACTGGCTTTCCCCAGATGTTAGTAATTTGGACGACAGAAGGAAAAGGAGGGGGGGAGAGGATCGAGGAAGGAAGGGGAGTAAAGAGATGGCAGGGACGGTAACTGGAGTTGGACAACCTCACACAGGGCCCATGACTTGGGTTTTATTGGCAGACGTGGTATGAAGGTGAGAAGAAAGGGCTTTGGAATCAGACAGACCTGAGCCTCTGTTTCCACAGCTGTGAAACAGGGATAATCATCATTGGCATCCAACCCTTGAAGACCCCGGTGTGAGTGAGAACAGAGGTAGAACACTTAGGTTCTGTTAAGACAATAACAATAGCTAACGTGTCATGGTTCTCACTATGGGCCAAACTCTGAGCACTTTGCCTGTGTTCACTCATTTACCCTCACAATAGCTACGAGGGAGGGTGATTATTCTTTCTATTTGGGAGCTGGTCATTCTGAGTCACAGAGAGGTTACGTGCCTGAGTTCACACAGCTGCTAAGAGGTGGTGCTGGTTTCTCTCAGACCATCTGCTTCCAGCACCTACGTTCTTCACCTACACTGCTTCTCTGCATGTGTGCTTGGCATGGACTAAACGCTCAAAAAGTACTCCTGTGTCAAGTCAGGGGCATAACTGCGAGTATCGGGAATTATAAAAAAAAAGGGGTCCTGGGACAGCCAAGCTGAGGGAGCGACTCCCATCGTTTTCTGCATTTCCCCCGTGTAGGTATGAAGCTGAAAGGAAATAAGCGTGAATGTCAGGCTAAGAGATGAGAAAGAGGGCCCATTCCGTTCTGCTGACTTAAAATGTTTCAGCAGATCAGCCTGGGGGCACTTTTCTTCATATCCTGTTACCTTTGGACAATGATTTTCTTTATTTCTCTTTTCCGGAATTGCCTATCTCCCTTTGATTTTTAATCGTGTGTGTGTGTGTGTGTGTGTGTGTGTGTGTGTGTTTGTGTGTGTGGAGAAGAGAATCATGTAATATTTATTAAATAATTTAGTGTTCAACAGCTAAGGGCCTGGAAGGCAAGATCAGGGGGGTCAGGGTCCCTCTGGCTCTGCTGCAACCCTGCAGGTCCCAGGGCGTTTGCCCCTGAGGTCGGGGTTCCGGGTGTGCAGCTGCCCTGGGCTGTCGTGTGTGTGAAGGCACATGTGATATATGGGTGGTACCACCCCCAGCAGAGAGACAGCAGGCGAGGCCGTGGTGCTCCCGAAGGTTTCCCGACCAAGGAACGACTTTGAAGATCCATCTCACATTGATGGTCACAAACTGCCCTGGTGAGGGATCTGTATTGGAGGTGAAGCTGATCAAAAACTTGTAGCAGGTGATTAACCAAGATGGCGGAGTAGAAGGACGTGCTCTCACTCCCTCTTGCGAGAGCACCAGAATCACAACTGACTGCCGGACAATCATTGACAGGAAGACCCTGGACTTCACCAAGGAGGATACCCCACGTCCAAGGACAGAGGAGAAGCCACAGTGAGACGGTAGGAGGGGTGCAATCAGAGTAAAGTCAAATCCCATAACTGCTGGGTGGGTGACTCACAGACTGGCGAACACTTATACCACAGAAGTCCACCCACTGGAGTGAAAGTTCTGAGCCCCACATCAGGCTTTCCAACCTGGGGGTCCGGCAACGGGAGGAGGAATTCCTAGAGAGTCAGACTTTGAAGTCTAGTGGGAATTGATTGCAGGACTGTGACAGGACTGGGGGAAACAGAGACCCCACTCTTGGAGGGCACACACAAAGTAATGTGTGCATCGGGACCCAGGGGAAGGAGCAGTGACCCTGGGGGAGACTGAACCAGACGTACCTGCTGGTGTTGGGGGTCTCCTGCAGAGGCAGGTGGTGGCTCTGTTTCACCGTGGGGATAAGGACACTGGCAGCAGAGGTCCTGGGAAGTTCTCCTTGGCGTGAGCCCTCCCAGAGTCTGCCATTAACCCCACCAAAGAGCAGGGGTAGGCTCCAGTGTTGGGTTGCCTCAGGCAAAACAACCAACAGGGAGGGAACCCAGCCCCACCCATCAACAGTCAAGTGGATTAAGGTTTTACTGAGCTCTGACCGCCACAGCAACAGGGAGGGAACCCAGCCCCACCCATCAACAGTCAAGTGGATTAAGGTTTTACTGAGCTCTGACCGCCACAGCAACAGTCAGCTCTACCCACCACCAGAGCCTCCCATCAAGCCTCTTAGATAGCCTCAACCACCAGAGGGCAGACAACAGAAGCAAGAAAAACTACAATCCTGCAGCCTGTGGACCAAAAACCACAGTTACAGAAAGACAGAGAAGATGAAAAGGCAGAGGGCTATGTACCAGATGAAGGAACAAGAAAAAAACCCCAGAAAAACAACTAAATGAAGTGGAGATAGGCAACCTTCCAGAAAAAGAATTCAGAATAATGATAGTGAAGATGATCCAGGACCTCGGAATAAGAATGGAGGCAAAGATTGAGAAGATGCAAGAAATGATTAACAAAGACCTAGAAGAATTAAAGAACAAACAAACAGAGATGACCAATACAATAACTGAAATGAAAACTACACTAGAAGGAATCAATAGCAGAATAACTGAGGCAGAAGAACGGATAAGTGACCTGGAAGACAGAATGGTGGAATTCACGGCTGCGGAACAGACTAAAGAAAAAAGAATGAAAAGAAATGAAGACAGCCTAAGAGACCTCTGGGACAACATTAAACGCAACAACATTCGCATTATAGGGGTCCCAGAAGGAGAAGAGAGAGAGAAAGGACCAGAGAAAATATTTGAAGAGATTATAGTCGAAAACTTCCCTAATATGGGAAAGGAAATAGCCACCCAAGTCCAGGAAGCGCAGAGAGTCCCATACAGAATAAACCCAAGGAGAAACACGCCGAGACACATAGTAATCAAAGTGGCAAAAATTAAAGACAAAGAAAAATTACTGAAAGCAGCAAGGGAAAAACGACAAATAACATACAAGGGGACTCCCATAAGGTTAACAGCTGATTTCTCAGCAGAAACTCTGCAAGCCAGAAGGGAGTGGCATGATATACTTAAAGTGATGAAAGGGAAGAACCTACAACCAAGATTACTCTACCCGGCAAGGATCTCATTTAGATTTGATGGAGAAATCAAAAGCTTTACAGACAAGCAAAAGCTAAGAGAATTCAGAACCACCAAACCAGCTCTACAACAAATGCTAAAGGAACTTCTCTAAGTGGGAAACACAAGAGAAGAAAAGGACCTACAAAAACAAACCCAAAACAATTAAGAAAATGGTCATAGGAACATACATATCGATAATTACCTTAAACGTGAATGGATTAAATGCCCCAACCAAAAGACATAGACTGGCTGAATGGATACAAAAACAAGACCCATATATATGCTGTCTACAAGAGACCCACTTCAGACCTAGGGACACATACAGACTGAAAGTGAGGGGATGGAAAAAGATATTCCATGCAAATGGAAATCAAAAGAAAGCTGGAGTAGCTATACTCATATCAGATAAAATAGACTTTAAAATAAAGAATGTTACAAGAGACAAGGAAGGACACTACATAATGATCCAGGGATCAATCCAAGAAGAAGATATAACAATTATAAATATATATGCACCCAACATAGGAGCACCTCAATACATAAGGCAACTGCTAACAGCTATAAAAGAGGAAATCGACAGTAACACAGTAATAGTGGGGGACTTTAACACCTCACTTACACCAATGGACAGATCATCCAAAATGAAAATAAATAAGGAAACAGAAGCTTTAAATGACACAATAGACCAGATAGATTTAATTGATATATATAGGACATTCCATCCAAAAACGGCAGATTACACGTTCTTCTCAAGTGCGCACGGAACATTCTCCAGGATAGATCACATCTTGGGTCACAAATCAAGCCTCAGTAAATTTAAGAAAATTGAAATCATATCAAGCATCTTTTCTGACCACAACGCTATGAGATTAGAAATGAATTACAGGGAAAAAAACGTAAAAAAGACAAACACATGGAGGCTAAACAATACGTTACTAAATAACCAAGAGATCACTGAAGAAATCAAACAGGAAATAAAAAAATACCTAGAGACAAATGACAATGAAAACACGACGACCCAAAACTTATGGGATGCAGCAAAAGCGGTTCTAAGAGGGAAGTTTATAGCTATACAAGCCTACCTAAAGAAACAAGAAAAATCTCAAGTAAACAATCTAACCTTACACCTAAAGAAACTAGAGAAAGAAGAACAAACAAAACCCAAAGTTAGCAGAAGGAAAGAAATCATAAAGATCAGAGCAGAAATAAATGAAATAGAAACAAAGAAAACAATAGCAAAGATCAATAAAACTAAAAGTTGGTTCTTTGAGAAGATAAACAAAATTGATAAGCCATTAGCCAGACTCATCAAGAAAAAGAGGGAGAGGACTCAAATCAATAAAATCAGAAATGAAAAAGGAGAAGTTACAACAGACACCGCAGAAATACAAAACATCCTAAGAGACTACTACAAGCAACTTTATGCCAATAAAATGGGCAACCTGGAAGAAATGGACAAATTCTTAGAAAGGTATAACCTTCCAAGACTGAATCAGGAAGAAACAGAAAATATGAACAGACCAATCACAAGTAATGAAATTGAAACTGTGATTAAAAATCTTCCAACAAACAAAAGTCCAGGACCAGATGGCTTCACAGGTGAATTCTATCAAACATTTAGAGAAGAGCTAACACCCATCCTTCTCAAACTCTTCCAAAAAATTGCAGAGGAAGGAACACTCCCAAACTCATTCTATGAGGCCACCATCACCCTGATACCAAAACCAGACAAAGACACTACAAAAAAAGAAAATTACAGACCAATATCACTGATGAATATAGATGCAAAAATCCTCAACAAAATACTAGCAAACAGAATCCAACAACACATTAAAAGGATCATACACCACGATCAAGTGGGATTTATCCCAGGGATGCAAGGATTCTTCAATATACGCAAATCAATCAATGTGATACACCATATTAACAAATTGAAGAATAAAAACCATATGATCATCTCAATAGATGCAGAAAAAGCTTTTGACAAAATTCAACACCCATTTATGATAAAAACTCTCCAGAAAGTGGGCATAGAGGGAACCTACCTCAACATAATAAAGGCCATATATGACAAACCCACAGCAAACATCATTCTCAATGGTGAAAAACTGAAAGCATTTCCTCTAAGATCAGGAACGAGACAAGGATGTCCACTCTCACCACTATTATTCAACATAGTTTTGGAAGTCCTAGCCACGGCAATCAGAGAAGAAAAAGAAATAAAAGGAATACAAATTGGAAAAGAAGAAGTAAAACTGTCACTGTTTGCGGATGACATGATACTATACATAGAGAATCCTAAAACTGCCACCAGAAAACTGCTAGAGCTAATTAATGAATATGGTAAAGTTGCAGGTTACAAAATTAATGCACAGAAATCTCTTGCATTCCTATACACTAATGATGAAAAATCTGAAAGAGAAATTATGGAAACACTCCCATTTACCATTGCAACAAAAAGAATAAAATACCTAGGAATAAACCTACCTAGGGAGACAAAAGACCTGTATGCAGAAAACTATAAGACACTGATGAAAGAAATTAAAATGATACCAACAGATGGAGAGATATACCATGTTCTTGGATTGGAAGAATCAACATTGTGAAAATGAGTATACTACCCAAAGCAATCTACAGATTCAATGCAATCCCTATCAAATTACCAATGGCATTTTTTACGGAGCTAGAACAAATCATCTTAAAATTTGTATGGAGACACAAAAGACCCCGAATAGCCAAAGCAGTCTTGAGGCAAAAAAATGGAGCTGGAGGAATCAGACTCCCTGACTTCAGACTATACTACAAAGCTACAGTAATCAAGACAATATGGTACTGGCACAAAAACAGAAACATAGATCAATGGAACAAGATAGAAAGCCCAGAGATTAACCCACGCACCTATGGTCAACTAATCTATGACAAAGGAGGCAAAGATATACAATGGAGAAAAGACAGTCTCTTCAATAAGTGGTGCTGGGAAAACTGGACAGCTACATGTAAAAGAATGAAATTAGAACAATCCCTAACACCATACACAAAAATAAACTCAAAATGGATTAGAGACCTAAATATAAGACTGGACACTATAAAACTCTTAGAGGAAAACATAGGAAGAACACTCTTTGACATAAATCACAGCAAGATCTTTTTTGATCCACCTCCTAGAGTAATGGAAATAAAAACAAAAATAAACAAGTGGGACCTAATGAAACTTCAAAGCTTTTGCACAGCAAAGGAAACCATAAACAAGACGAAAAGACAACCCTCAGAATGGGAGAAAATATTTGCACATGAATCAACGGACAAAGGATTAGTCTCCAAAATATATAAACAGCTCATTCAGCTCAATATCAAAGAAACAAACACCCCAATCCAAAAATGGGCAGAAGACCTAAATAGACATTTCTCCAAAGAAGACATACAGACGGCCACGAAGCACATGAAAAGATGCTCAACATCACTAATTATTAGAGAAATGCAAATCAAAACTACAATGAGGTATCACCTCACTCCTGTTAGAATGGGCATCATCAGAAAATCTACAAACAACAAATGCTGGAGAGGGTGTGGAGAAAAGGGAACCCTCTTGCACTGTTGGTGGGAATGTAAATTGATACAGCCACTATGGAGAACAATATGGAGGTTCCTTAAAAAACTAAAAATAGAATTACCATATGACCCAGCAATCCCACTACTGGGCATATACCCAGAGAAAACCGTAATTCAAAAAGACACATGCACCCGAATGTTCATTGCAGCACTATTTACAATAGCCAGGTCATGGAAGCAACCTAAATGCCCATCAACAGACGAATGGATAAAGAAGTTGTGGTACATATATACAATGGAATATTATTCAGCCATAAAAAGGAACGAAATTGAGTCATTTGTTGAGACGTGGATGGACCTAGAGACTGTCATACAGAGTGAAGTAAGTCAGAAAGAGAAAAACAAATATTGTATATTAATGCATGTATGTGGAACCTAGAAAAATGGTACAGATGAACCAGTTTGCAGGGCAGAAGTTGAGACACAGATGTAGAGAATGGACATATGGACACCAAGGGGGGAAAACTGCGGTGAGGTGGGGATGGTGGTGTGCTGAATTGGGCGATTGGGATTGACATGTATACACTGATGTGTATAAAACTGATGCCTAATAAGAACCTGCAGTATAAAAAAACAAACAAAACAACTAATACTAAACTTTCATTGGGTTATTTGTATGGAAATATGTTAATATAAAGGTTTCAGACATTACATGAAATTTCTAAAAATCTTATATTTGTATTTGTATGGAAATATGTATGGAAATATGTTAATATAAATGTTTCAGACATTACATGAAATTTCTAAAAATCTTATATTTGTATTTGTATGGAAATATGTATGGAAATATGTTAATATAAATGTTTCAGACATTACAGGAAACTTCTAAAAATCTTATATGTTCTGGTATAATGTTATAAGTAATAATTCTAGTTATTACTTTAAAATGTATATCTCAGTAATAACTAATTTTCTTGTCAACTGCATTATTATGAACTTTCATCAAATCTTTAACCATGGTCATTTTTAAGTCTTTTGTCATTTACAGACAGTTCTGGGTGTACTCTGATGATTTTGCAAATATGTTCCTATAAAAGGGTTTCATCTTCAAGAAATTCATGGAAAAGACTCTGACAAGTACAGGTTTCTGGTAACTGACTGTACTGCTGAACTGAATGAATAAGCATTTTCAGAACTCTAATGAAAAACTGATGAACTCATAAAAGTGCTAACAAAAGATCAAGATGAAAAAAAAATTAATTACATGGGACTGAGTGAACTGATGAGGATGAGTATAATTTTTGTGACTTTCTGTCTGAATTAAAAAAAAAAAATCCCACAAGGACTCAGAGGCAAAGAATATACAAATCAATTTTCACTGCAAAGTAAAGGAGCTGTTACAGTGGAGGATTACTGGACTGAATGTCAATATTATGACATAGTATGAGTGTGTTTCATGTTTAGTAATTGCAATCATTGTTGCTTTTGTTGTGGTCATCCATGTACAATGCTTGGTGTCAGTCTATTTATCTCTTGTAAAAATAAAATACAGTGTGTGTGTGTGGATAAAAAAAAAAAAAAACTTGTAGCAGACAAGTGCGACCCCATGTCACTTTGTGAATGTCGCAGGGCGGCCGAGGGGGGTGTGCCTTGCTCTGGAACACATAATAATTGTTTGGGCTGTTTCCGAACCTCGGGGCTGGCAGAGGGTGATGCTAAAATAGATGCAAAAATGTTAATATGCCACCGTTCCTAACATGCAGAAAAGAAATAAAAGGGACCCCATTCCCAGAGTCTCCTGGGGCCATTTATGGACATGGGCAGTGCCCCCTGCCGCTTCTCTTTTTTTTTCCCCTCTAACAAAGTGTTGATATTCCTTTTATAAATAAGTTCATCAATATAGAGACATCAAACACAACGACCTTATCAAAGACATGTAACAAATATCAACAATTTACAAAAAATATGCACAATGTCCTTAAACACATGAAAATAATCTCAAACTTGATTCAAGTTAAGAGAGATGCAATTACAACCACACTAAGATACCATTTCTAAACTGATAGATTGGTAAATCCAAAGGTTTGTCAACACACTCAGTTGGTGAGGATGTGAAAACCGTGTCCTTTCCCACACTGCTCACAGGGATGGAAAATGGTATGATCACTGTAGTAGGCTTAATATTGGCTTCCAAATATATCAGGCCCCAATCTCTGGAGCCTCTGAATATTACCATATATGGGAAAAGGGTCTTTGTAAATGCGATTAAATTAAGGATCTTGAAATGGGGAGGTTATCCTGCATTATCCAGGTAGGCCCTGAATGCAACCACAAATGTCTTATAAGAGAGCCTCTGCCTCTTTTCTTAAACGGTTCTAAACCACTGCCAAAGTAGCATCAACCACAAACCCCAGCTTATTTTTCTGAGAAGAAAGTCATAAAATCACTGGGAAGCAAATGGAAATTCAGAGAATTATAAAGAAGAAAATTAAAACCATACGCTCTTCTGTCACTGTTAACGTTTTGGCATATTTCCTTCCCAGGCTTTTCTCTATGTGTATGTGTTTTGATGGTGTTACAAAACTGGGTAAATTTTTGTTTCTCACATTTTAAACTTATTATCTTGTGATTGCATTCAACTTTGAAAAAATGATTGTAATTAAAATCATCTTTATGAAAATGATCTTAATTGATCCCTATCATCATATTGTATCTTATGCTATCATAATTGATATTAACAGTTTAATACTGTTAGTCTGTTTCCAATTTTTTTCATAACCAATTACGCTGCAGTGAACACCCTGGCAAATAAATCTTGGTGCATAGCTCATATTCCTTGCTTTGGATAGTGGTTCTTCAACTTTCCTTCCTAACTCTAAAGTGAATCTAATAGCAACTTGGAGGTCTTCATTTTTTTCTTAAAATGTTATATGAATTTTATCTTCTCTAGAGTGGACTGGCTTATTTTAATGTTAAAATAATGCTTTCAATTACTGATCACTTAAATGACCTCTTATAGCCTTACCCCCAAAGCCTTTCAGTACAACAGATGTCCCAGGAAGATGTGACCTGGGGACCCTGAGGCCTCAGTCTCAGCTGGTAAGCAGTCGCACACCTCAGGGGACAAACGTGTACCAGACTGAGAAACAGACCTCAGCAGAGAGTGCAAAAATGGAATTGCAGGGTTAACGGGTGGGAACTTTTTAGAAATTCTTGATTCATATTGCCATTAAAATAAATTCTACGTGTATAAAAGTTAAGTATAAAAAAGGAATCATAGAAGAGTTAGAAAATGTAGATGCATACTGATTGTTCTCAGGGTAAAGGATTTCCTAGATATAGAAGCAAAGATACAGCCTAACGAAAAAATGAAAGGATTCAACTACATATCCAAAAATGACATCAATGAAATTAAAAGCTAAACAATAAACTAGGAATCTCTATTTGCTGTACATTTGTAACATATATGTATCTATATGTGTATATGTGTGTGTGAGAAGGAGCACCCATCTCTTTACTGAGGATCCCTTTCAACAGAAATTAAGCCAACAACACCCAATGGAAAAACGAGCACCAAACATACACAGATATTCACAAGAAGAGATAGAAATGACTAATACTCATAAGAAAAGCAGTCAACAACCTCACTAGCAATCAAATAAATGTTATTAATACAAAATGCCACTCTCAACTAATGTATTGGCAAAGATTTTTAAAAAGGCCAATGGGCAGGCCAGGCCGAGGCTGAATTCTCTACCCAGCATTCTCCTGTGCCTCTGCTCTGAGTGTAATAAGTTAGTCCTTGTCTCCTGCCCAAGCCTGGTGACTTCGGGCTGTGTTCCTCAGCTCCCGTTTTGCCCTGTCTCTGTTTCCCCCAAACCCAGGTAGAAACAACTTCACCTTCATTTAAACCCCTGTCACCTGTGTCTGTGACTCTCTTAGGTAGTATGAACTATTTTACTTGATATTATTAATACTAAAAATAGCTATGGTTTTTTTACAGTTTGGAAATAGATAGCATTATGTTATTGGATCTATTCAACAAATACCTTTTGCAAGTCCATGTCCTGTTCTGCATGCTGGGCATGCTGCAGTGGAAAGAACAGACCTGGTTCCCGTATGTCATGGTCTGCTAGTGGGGGACACAGATACTAAGCAACCAGATACGTAAAAGACTAAATGTATGGTTTCAGTAGGGGTGACCCCAAGAGAAAATTAAGAGGCAAGACGAGGGTAATGGGCCACGGAGGGGGGGCTCGGAGGTATTTTAGCTCAAGGTGTGAGAGAAGGTGGCGTTCGAGGTGAGACCTGAATGCAGGGAGGGGACACGTCATGGTAGAACCTGGAAAGTTCCTCCAGCAAAGGGAGCAGCTGTGCCAAGGCCCTGAGGCAGGAACAGGCTTGAGCAGTTCCAGGTGCAGGAGGGAGGCCAGTGTGGGCACCGGGAAGTGGTAGGAGGTGTGGGCAGGCAGGTGGCCAGAGCGGGAACACACAGGGAGGGCCAAGCGGGTCAGGGGGAAGCTCTGCCTTGTACTCACAGGGGGCGGGGAAGCCTCCAGTCTGAGGACTTGAAGCTAAGGAATGTCATGTCCTAACTTACTTTTTTAAAAAAATTGAGATAAAAGTCACATAAAATAAGATTCACTCTTCTATTTATTTTAAAGAGTATCATATCATTCAGTGGTTTTTAGTATATTCATGATGTGCAGCTGTCTCCACTATCTAATTCCAGAACAATTCATCACTCCCAAAAGAAACTCCTAGCCCATCAAGCAATCACTCCTCACCTCTCCCTCCCCCCAGCCCCTGGCAAACAGTACTCTACTCTCTGTCCTTACGGATTTGCCTATTCTGGACGTTTCATATAAATGAGATCATACAATACAGGGTCCTCTGTGCCTGGCTTCTCTCACGGAGCATAATGTTGGCAAGGTTCATCCACATTGTAGCAGGTGTCAGAACCTCAGTCCTTCTGATGGCCGAATAATATTCCATGGTATGGATGGACCACGTTTTGTTTATCCAGTCATCAGGGGATGGACATGTGGGTTGCTCCCACCTGACTGACTTTGTAAGAGAATCTCTCTGGGCCCAGAGCAGAGCAGGTGAGCAGGCAGGAGGCAGCAGCCATCAGCCTAGTCATGCAGGTGAGGGATGCCACTGGGGCCCGCAGGTGAGTGACGGCCGAGGGAGGAGGCGCAGCCAGAGAGACAGAGCCTATCTCCGCACGTGTTTTCTTTTTTTTCCTTAGCCTCTTCCGCTTTATTTATTTTTAACATCTTTATTGGAGTATAATTGCTTTACAATAGTGTGTTAGTTGCTGCTGTATAACAAAGTGAATCAGCTATACATATACATATATCCCCATATCTCCTCACTCTTGCATCTCCCTCCCATCCTCCCTATCCCACCCCTGTAGGTGGTCACAAAGCACCAAGCTGATCTCCCTGTGCTATGCGGCTGCTTCCCACTAGCTATCAGTTTTACATTTGGTAGTGTATATATGTCCCTGCCACTCTCTCACTTCGTCCCAGCTTACCCTTCCCCCTCCCCGTGTCCTCAAGTCCATTCTCTACTTCTGTGTCTTTATTCCTGTCCTGACCCTAGGTTCTTCAGAACCATTTCTTTTTTTTGGATTCCATATATATGTGTTAGCATACGGTATTGGTTTTTCTCTTTCTGACTGACTTCACTCTGTATGACAGACTCTAGGTCCATCCACCTCACTACAAATAACTCAATTTCGTTTCTTTTTATGGCTGAGTAATATTCCATTGTATATATGTGCCACATCTTCTTTATCCATTCATCTGTCGATGGACACTTAGGTTGCTTCCATGTCCTGGCTATTGTAAATAGAGCTGCAATGAACATTTTGGCACATGACTCTTTTTGAATCACAAGTTTTTTTCTATCAGTGCCCTACCTGCTCTTTCTCAGTCCTCTGCAGGCTGGCTTTAGGAACTCGGTCATGGTTACCATGAATGAGCATCCCCCCGACCCCCGCGGGATGTCCTTCCCCAGCGCTCCTCCACCTGGACCACGCTGACTTCCTGTGCTCTTTCTTTTGCATGAGGATTAACTGTTAAGTGGCATCTGGAGTGAGCTGGGCATCCTGTGCCAACCTGGAGATGGGTATTAATAACGATTTTCCTCTGTGAGGTGTAGAACCATCAAGTCAGGACAATGGGCCCCACGGAGAAACCTTCCAGAAGCGACCACATGCTGCTGCTGCAGACTGAGCCCCCGAGGCCCACACTGCCCACCTCTGCGGGGAAAATAAGTGCACAGAACAATTTCTGAAATTAAGTGCCATCCGCTGGGTTATTTTAAACCAGAGAAGGAGAAAAACCTCCTTCAACAGACAGAATGGACTGGATTTGATCCCATGTTTCCAGGGTCAATGCTAGTGCTTCGGGTCAATGCCACCCGTGCAGTGTGGTTCTGTGTTTTATTGCCAAGGGCGTCACCATCTAGTAAAAAAGAAAACATCATGTGTTGTGTGGGTGAGATGGTGTTAAGTCTGCAGCTCAGAGTAAAGCTTGGCAATTGCTGTTCTCAACATCCCTCTCTTTTTTAATTTTTAAAAACTTCCTTTTCTTTTTTACATTTTAAAAGAGTTCTTTTCATATTTCAAATGGAACACAAACTTATACAAAATTCAAAAATTACAAACAAAACCAGCAAAGGTTAGATTCTGTCACGGTGCCGACACCAAGGACCTGGGCTGTCCTCGCAGGTGTGCTCACGTTCTTATTGGTACGTGATGTTTTTCTCAGCTGCTCTGGGATCTGAGAGCTGGTTTGACTCCATCTGCACTTCCTCCGACTTTCGGCTCTGGCCTTGCCTTAATTATGACTTGCTATCTACAAAGAGTGCAGAGAAGGACGGTGACAGAAGCAACAGGCTTGCCGTTGATGCTGTAACCGAGCAGGGCGCTGGCTAGCCTAAACTGTTCACAGGATCCTCTCCAAACGCTTTGAGCCGAGGGCTGATTGAAGCAAACGAGCAAAAGATACAGCAACACGGGGAAGGGCCCTGATGGGTCTTGGACCTCGGATCTATATATCTATATCTATATCTCTATATCTATATCTATATCTATATCTATATCTATATCTATATCATCTATATCCTTCCCCAGAAACCCAGCTTCATGGAGACCCATTGACACTTCTGAGACACAACGGAATGCCTACCTCATCCTAACTGGAATCAGTAACTCAGAGCTGCCCTGGTCGTCATGTGTTTGGGTGGCCTTGTGAGGACGTCCTTCCATTCTCAGTTCCAGGCTGGTAAGTTTTCTCCAGATCCCCTTCCCTCACCTTTCCTATACTCTTTCCTGCATTTCTCCCCAGAATTTTTTCAGAAACTGAGAGATTCATCAAGTTGCCCAGGTGGCAAATCTGGATCAGAACCCCAGGCTCTCCACCTAGAGCCAAAGCTCTGAAACCCCCAGCAGGGTTCTTGGGAAACTCGTGGATTTACAAGGAAAGGAGGGAATTCCCCGGCGGTCCAGTGGTAAAGAGGTCTCGCTTTTACTGCTGAGGGCCCGGGTTCGATCCCTGGTCGGGGAGCTAAGATCCCACAAGCCGCACAGCACGGCCCCCCCCCCCCAAAACAAAACAAAAACCCCAAAACAAAACAAAAACAAAGCAAACAAAAAGAAAAAACAAGGAAAGGAATGAATGATGCTGTGAACAGGGATGGTTAGAGGTGGTCTCCCTGGGGAGGCGCCACTCTCCCCAGATGGAAGCCTCTGCCCAGGGAGGGGACCGCAGCTCTCTGGGACCCAGTGCAGGCGGCTCCCCTTCCCTCCGTCTCCGGGCAGCAGGAGTTTGCTTAGCGCTGCCCGGAAGAGCGTTTGCGGGGTTCTGAGATGAAGACCGCGCTTCTCAGAGCAAACCCCTCGGTTCGTTACTCCCAGAAGCAGAGATGACATATACTTCAGTGGGTCTAGCTGTACTGCACGTGCCTCTCTGTCTTGAATTTAAGGACGTACATCCTTACAAGCGAGCCAGGAAGCATGGTGGCAGGAAAGATGTGCTGGTTTGGGGATCACCTACTCGGTTCCTGTCCTGCATCTGCCTCTTCCGGATGGGGTGACCCTCAGCCAAGCTACTTGGCCCCCTGAAGCCCCAGTTTCCAGTTTGTAAGACGGGGCCAATACTCTGGGAGTGACCATGAGGACCAAGGAAGGTAGTTCAATTCTCCTCCATACAGCACCTGGCTCCTATGACGCACTCAGGGACTGGCGATGTTTACTTGCCATATTTACACTTCCTAACGTGGGTGGGTGTTAACCTCCCCTTTGCCGCATCTTCCAATGTTCCGGTCTCCACTTATCTGCCTGCATGAACTCTCCCTCGCCCCCTCCCAAACCACAGAGGTTTCCTCTCTTCCGTGGTCAGTTTAGTCCATTTTACTGCACCCCAAGAGCTCCCTGGGAGCTGGGACTCAGTGAGCTTCCTGAGTGTAAATATCGCTTCACCAAGAGCAGGAGGTGGCGGAGGTGGTGGCTCAGTGGTAGTTTAAGATGCTGGTGAGGGAACAGACGGGAGCCACATTTCTGTGCTCAGATAGGCAGTGACGAGGCCACTTACTATTTTTCTTTTTTACTTCTATAGCTTTACCCAATACATCCCTCCATTTTTAAAAACATCTTTATTGGAGTATAATTGCTTTACAATAGTGTGTTAGTTGCTGCTGTATAACAAAGTGAATCAGCTATACGTATACATATACCCCCATATCTCCTCCCTCTTGTGTCTTCCTCCCACCCTCCCTATCCCACCCCTCTAGGTGGTCACAAAGCACCGAGCTGATCTCCCTGTGCTATGCGGCTGCTTCCCACTAGCTATCTATTTTACATTTGGTAGTGTATATCTGTCCATGCCACTCTCTCACTTCGTCCCAGCTTACCCTTCCCCCTCCCCATGTCCTCAAGTCCATTCTCTACATCTGCGTCTTTATTCCTGTCCTGGCCCTAGGTTCTTCAGAACTTTTTTTTTTTTTTTTTAGATTCCATATATATGTGTTAGCATACGGTACTGGTTTTTCTCTTTCTGATTTACTTCACTCTGCATGACAGACTCTAGGTCCATCCACCTCACTACAAATAACTCAATTTCGTTTCTTTTTATGGCTGAGTAATATTCCATTGTATATATGTGCCACATCTTCTTTATCCATTCATCTGTCGATGGACACTTAGGTTGCTTCCATGTCCTGGCTATTGTAAATAGTGCTGCAATGAACATTGTGGTACATGTTTCTTTTTGAATTATGGTTTTCTCAGGGTATATGCCCGGTAGTGGTATTGCTGGGTCATATGGTAGTTCTATTTTTAGATTTTTAAGGAACCTCCATACTGTTCTCTATAGTGGCTGTATCAATTTACATTCCCACCAACAGTGCAAGAGGGTTCCCTTTTCTCCACATCCTCTCCAGAATTTATTGTTTGTAGATTTTTTTGATGATGGCCATTCTGACTGGTATCAATGAGGTGATACCTCATTGTAGTTTTGAGTTGCATTTCTCTAATGATTAGCGATGTTGAGCATCCTTGCATGTGTTTGTTGGCAATCTGCATATATTCTTTAGAGAAATGTCTATTTAGGTCTTCTGCCCATTTTTGGATTGGGTTGTTTGTTTTTTTGATATTGAGCTGCATGAGTTGCCTGTATATTTTGGAGATTAATCCTTTGTCAGTTGCTTCACTTGCAAATATTTTCTCCCATTCTGAGGGTTGTCTTTTCATCTTGTTTATGGTTTCCTTTGCTGTGCAAAAGCTTTTAAGTTTCATTAGGTCCCATTTGTTTTTATTTCCATTTCTCTAGGAGGTGGGTCAAAAAGGATCTTGCTGTAATTTATGTCATAGAGTGCTCTGCCTATGTTTTCCTCTAAGAGTTTGATAGTGTCTGGCCTTACATTTAGGTCTTAATCCATTTTCAGTTTATTTTTGTGTATGGTGTTAGGGAGTGTTCTAATTTCATTCTTTTACATGTAGCCATCCAGTTTTCCCAGCACCACTTACCGAAGAGCCTGTATATTCTCCATTGTATATTCTTGCCTCCTTTATCAAAGATAAGGTGACCATATGTGCGTGGGTTTATCTCTGAGCTTTCTATCCTGTTCCATTGATCTATATTTCTGTTTTTGTGCCGGTACCATACTGTCTTGATTACTGTAGCTTTGTATTATAGTCTGAAGTCCGGGAGCCTGATTCCTCCAGTTCCGTTTTTCTTTCTCAAGATTGCTTTGACTATTTGGAGTCTTCTGTGTTTCCATAAAAATTTTGAAATTTTTTGTTCTAGTTCTGTGAAAAATGCCATTGGTAGGTTTGATAGGGATTGTATTGAATCTGTAGATTGCTTTGGGTAGTATAGTCATTTTCACAATGTTGATTCTTCCAATCCAAGAACATGGTATATCTCTCCATCTGTTTGTATCATCTTTAATTTCTTTCATCAGTGTCTTATAGTTTTCTGAGTACAGGTCTTTTGTCTCCTTAGGTAGGTTTATTCCTAGGTATTTTATTCTTTTTGTTGCAATGGTAAATGGGAGTGTTTCCTTAATTTCTCTTTCAGAATTTTCATCATTAGTGTATAGGAATGCAAGAGATTTCTGTGCATTAATTTTGTATCCTGCTACTTTACCAGATTCATTGATTAGCTCTAGTAGTTTTCTGGTAGCATCTTTAGGATTCTCTATGCATAGTATCATGTCATCTCCAAACAGTGACAGTTTTCTTCTTCTTTTCTGATTTGGATTCCTTTTATTTCTTTTCTTCTCTGATTGCTGTGGCTAAAACTTCCAAAACTATGTTGAATAATAGTGGTGAGAGTGGGCAACCTTGTCTTGTTACTGATCTTGGTGGAAATGGTTTCAGTTTTCCACCATTGAGAACAATGTTGGCTGTGGGTTTGTCATATATGGCCCTTATTATGTTGAGGTAAGTTCCCTCTATGTCTACTTTCTGGAGAGTTTTTATCATAAGTGGGTATTGAATTTTGTCGAAAGCTTTTTCTGCATCTATTGCGACGATCATATGGTTTTATTCTTCAATTTGTTAATATGGTGTATCACATTGATTGATTTGCGTATATTGAAGAATCCTTGCATTCCTGGGATAAACCCCACTTGATCATGGTGTATGATCCTTTTAATGTGCTGTTGGATTCTGTTTGCTAGTATTTTGTTGAGGGTTTTTGCATCTATGTTCATCAGTGATCTTGGCCTGTAGTTTTCTTTCTTTGTGACATCTTTGTCTGGTTTTGGTATCAGGGTGATGGTGGCCTCATAGAATGAGTCTGGGAGTGTTCCTCCCTCTGCTATACTTTGGAAGAGTTTGAGAAGATATTTTGGAAGAGTTTGAGAAGAGTTTGAGAAGGTGTTAGCTCTTCTCTAAATATTTGATAGAATTCACCTGTGAAGCCATCTGGTCTTGGGCTTTTGTTTGTGGAAGATTTTTAATCACAGGTTCAATTTCAGTGCTTGTAATTGTTCTGTTTATATTTTCTATTTCTTCCTGGTTCAGCCTTGGAAAGTTGTGCTTTTCTAAGAATTTGTCCATTTCTTCCAGGTTGTCCATTTTATTGGCATAGAGTTGCCTGTAGTAATCTCTCATGATCCTTTGTATTTCTGCAGTGTCAGTTACTTCTCCTTTTTCATTTCTAATTCTGTTGATTTGAGTCTTCTCCCTTTTTTTCTTGATGAGTCTGGCTAATGGTTTATCAGTTTTGTTTATCTTCTCAAAGAACCAGCTTTTAGTTTTATTGATCTTTGCTATCGTTTCCTTCTTTTATTTTTCATTTATTTCTGATCTGTTCTTTATGATCTCTTTCTTCTGCTAACTTAGGGGTTTTTTTGTTCTTCATTCTCTAATTGCTTTAGGTGTAAGTTTAGGTTGTTTACTTGAGATTTTTCTTGTTTCTTGAGGTAGGATTGTATTACTATAAATTTCCCTCTTAGAACTGCTTTTGCTGCATCCCATATGTTTTGGGTTGTTGTGTTTTCATTGTCATTTGTTTCTAGGTATTTTTTGATTTCCTCTTTGATTTCTTCAGTGATCTCTTGGTTATTTAGCAGCGTATTGTTTAGTCTCCATGTGTTTGTATTTTTTACAGTTTTTTTTCCCCTGTAATTGATATCTAGTCTCACAGCGTTGTGGTCGGAAAACATACTTGATACGATTTCAATTTTCTTAAATTTACCAAGGCTTGATTTGTGACCCAAGCTATGATCTATCCTGGAGAATGTTCCATGAGCACTTGAGAAGAAAGTGTATTCTGTTTTGGATGGACTGTCCTATAAATATCTATTAAGTCCATCTTCTTTAATGTGTCATTTAAAGTTTGTGTTTCCTTATTTATTTTTATTTTGGATGATCTGTCCATTGGTGAAAGTGAGGTGTTAAAGTCCTCTACTATGATTGCGTTACTGTCGATTTCCCCCCTTTTATGGTTGTTAGCATTTGCCTTATGTATTGAGGTGCTCCTATGTTGGGTGCATAAATATTTACAATTGTTATATCTTCTTCTTGGATTGATCCCTTGATCATTATGTAGAGTCCTTCTTTGTCTCTTGTAATAGTCTTTATTTTAAAGTCCCTTTTTTCTGATATGAGAATTGCTACTCCAGCTTTCTTTTGATTTCCCTTTGCATGGAATATCTTTTTCCATCCCCTCACTTTCAGTCTGCATGTGTCCCTAGGTCTGAAGTGGGTCTCTTGTAGACAGCATATATATGGGTCTTGTTTTTGTATCCATTCAACCAGTCTATGTTTGTTGGATGGAGCATTTAATCCATTTACATTTTATGTAATTATCGATATGTATGTTCCTATTACCATTTTCTTAATTGTTTTTGGGTTTGTTATTGTAGGTCTTTTCCTTCTCTTGTGTTTCCTGCCTAGAGAAGTCCCTTTAGCATTTGTTGTAAAGCTGGTTTGGTGGTGCTGAATTCTGTTAGCTTTTGCTTGTCTGTAAAGGTTTTAACTTCTCCATCGAATCTGAATGAGATCCTTGCTGGGTAGAGTAATCTTGGTTGTAGGTTTTTCCCTTTCATCACTTCAAATATGTCCTGCCACTCCCTTCTGGCTTGCAGAGTTTCTGCTGAAAGATCAGCGGTTAATCTTATGGGGCATTCCCTTGTATGTTATTTGTTGTTTTTCCCTTGCTGCTTTTAATATTTTTTCTTTGTATTTAATTTTTGATAGTTTGATTAATATGTGTCTTGGTATGTTTCTCCTTTGACTCTCTGCACTTCCTGGACTTGATTGACTATTTCCTTTCCCATATTAGGGAAGTTTTCAACTATAATCTCTTCAAATATTTTCTCAGTCCCTTTCTTTTTCTCTTCTTCTTCTGGGATCCCTATAATTCGAATGTTGGTGTGTCTAACATTGTCCCAGAGGTCTCTGAGTCTGTCCTCAATTCTTTTCATTTTTTTTCTTTATTCTGCTCTGCAGGAGTTATTTCCACTATTTTATCTTCCAGGTCACTTATCCGTTCTTCTGCCTTAGTTATTCTGCTATTGATTCCTTCTAGAGAATTTTTAATTTCATTTATTGTGTTGTTCATCATTGTTTGTTTGCTCTTTAGTTCTTCTAGTTCCTTGTTAAATGTTTCTTGTATTTTCTCCATTCTATTTCCAAGATTTTGGATCATCTTTACTATCATTACTCTGAATTCCTTTTCAGGTAGACTGCCTATTTCCTCTTCATTTGTTTGGTCTGGTGGGTTTTTACCTTGTTCCTTCATCTGCTGTGTATTTCTCTATCTTCTAATTTTGCTTAATTTACTGTGTTTGGGGTCTCCTTTTTGCAGGCTGCAGGTTCGTAGTTCCTGTTGTTTTTGATGTCTGCCCCCAGAGGGTAAGGTTTGTTCAGTGGGTTGTGTAGGTTTACTGGTGGAGGGGACTGGTGCCTGTGTTCTTGTGGATGAGGCTGGATCTTGTCTTTCTGGTGGGCAGGACCGTTTCCAGTGGTGTGTTTTGGGGTGTCTGTGAACTTATTATTTTAGGCAGCTTTTCTGCTAATGGGTTGGGTTGTTTTCCTGCCTTGCTATTTGTTTGGCATAGGGTGTCCAGCACTGTAGCTTGCTGGTCATTGAATGCAGCTGAGTCTTGGTGTTGAAATGGAGATCTCTGGGAGAGCTCTCGCTGATTGATATTACGTGGGGCTGGAAGGTCTCTGGTGGTTCAGTGTCCTGAACTCGGCTCTCCCACCTCAGAGGTTCAGGCCTGACACCCGGCCAGAGCACCAAGACCCTGTCAGCCACACAGCTCGGAAGAAAAGGGAGAAAAAAAAAGAAAGAAAAAAATAATAATAAAATAAATAAAGTTATTAAAATAAAAAGTAAAAAATTATTAAAATAAAAAAGTATTAAAAAGAAAGAAGAGAGCAACCAAACCAATAAACAAATCCACCAATGATAACAAGCACTAAAAACTAAACTAATATAAACATAAAAATCAGAAACTAGTCAGTCACATACAGCAAACCCCAAGTCTACAGTTGCTACCAAAGTCCACCTCCTCAATTTGGGATGATTCGTTGTCTATTCAGGTATTCCAGAGATGCAGGTACATCACGTTGATTGTGGAGATTTAATCCGCTGCTCCTGAGGCTGCTGGGAGAGATTTCCCTTCTCTTCTTTGTTCGCACAGCTCCTGGAGTTCAGCTTTGGATTTGGCCCCGCCTCTGTGTGTAGGTCGCCCTCTGGCATGTCTTCTTTGCCCAGACAAGAGGGGGTTAAAGGAGCAGCTGATTAGGGGGCTCTGGCTCACTCAGGTTGGGGGGAGGGAAGGGTATGTAATGCGGGGCGAGCCTGTGGTGGCAGAGGCCATTGTGACATTGCAACAGCCTGAGGCATGCCGTGTGTTCCCCCGGGGAAGTTGTCCCTGCATCACGGGACCCTGGCAGTGGCAGGCTGCACAGGCTCCCAGGAGGGGAGGTGTGGAGAGTGACCTGTGCTTGCCCACAGGCTTCTTGGTGGTGGCAGCAGCAGCCTTAGCGTTTCATGCCCGTCTCTGGGGTCCATGCTGATAGCCGCAGCTTGTGCCTGTCTCTGGAGCTCGTTTAGGCAGTGCTCTGAACCCCCTCTCCTCACGTACCCCGAAACAATGGTCTCTTGCCTCTTAGGCAGATCTAGACTTTTTCCCGGACTCCCTCCTGGCTAGCTGTGGCCCACCAGCCCCCTTCAGGCTGTGTTCACGCAGCCAACCCCAGTCCTCTCCCTCAGACCACTTACTATTAATGTGATTTTATTTCATTTTCTGTAAAGTGGGTCCAAAATTCCTCCTAGAGTTGTTAAAAAGAATTAAATGAGATCTTATGCATAGACCTCTTAGAACTTTGCCTGACCTTGTAATTGCTGCTTACGTGTTAGCTGTTATTATTATTCCCACTTATAAAATTTTTGGTAAATCATTTCTTCTTTCTGAACCTCAGTTTTCCCATCTGAAGTAGTAGTAAAATCTGTCCTCCTGGGCTGTGGGGATTTGATGAGGTGCTGTGTGTGCAGGATTGGTGTGGGGTAAGCACTCAACCCTGGCAGCAGTTGCCCTACCACCTGGGGGCAGGAGCCCTGTCCTGATTCCCCTTCCCTCGAGAGTTCTGGCAGGAGCTGGCCAAAGATTTAGCAAATAAAATCACAGGACTCCCAGTTAAGCCTGAATTGCAGATCAACAACAAGTAGTTTCTTATTATGTGTCAGATAGTGCATGGGACATACTTATGCTAAAGAATTGTTCATTGTTGATGCACAATTCAAATTGAATGGGAAATCCTGCCTTTTATACGGCAATCCTGCATGAGAAACTAGTGTGAGGCTCGGAAGGTAATTATGGTCAGAGGCAGCAGGGGCCAGAGCAGAGGTGCCCGTGGGTTCCAGCTTGTTCTCTGCTCTTCTCTGCATCCCTGTGTCCCCACTGCTGGCCCTGCTGACAGCTTCCTGCCTCCCGGCCACGAGCTATCCCTTGACGGTTCTGCCTCAGCATCTGGATGTGCTTGGCTTGTCCTTACCCACGCATTAGGCTTCCCAGCTTTTCCAATGTCGCATAAGGCGAATTCTCACCATAACCCATGGCGCTCCTGTTGGTTCTGAGCCCCGCCAGCTCCCCACAACCCACACTGGTCCCGACTGCGGCAACCTGTGGCATCTGAATGGTCTTTAAACATCTTGTCTGTTCTCCCACCTTCAGGATCCCTTTCCTGGGGTGAAAAAACAAACTCCATTGCAGATTTGGTTTAGGAGGAGCTCTGACACCCCCCTTCCCTCCTCTCAGTGTGACAAGCAGCCCTATCAGAGACCTGGGGACGCTTATGACACGTCCTCCTTTCAACAGCATCTCGGAGATTTGCGCAAAACCCGAGTGGAAGAGCATCTCCAATTTCTCATGGTTCTGGACATAGTGCAGTCTGGGGCGGTTCTGGAAGCAGGCTGGCTCCAGCCAGTTCCCTGCAGCCTGGAGACGCGGCGTGGGTGGAATTCCCCTCGCTGCCCCACCCCAAGGCTTCGTTCACCATAATCATCCCCCAATGTGACCTCTCCACCCCTCCCTTTCCCAGGCTGCTCCTCTTGGGGTCTTCCAGTCTCAGGAAATGGAAATTCCATCATTCCGGTTCCTCGGACCCAAACTTTTGAGTCCTTCTAGACTCTCTCTCTCTCTCACATCTGATCCACCAGCAAATCCCTTAAGGATTGTGCAGAACCTGGCCGCGTCTCATCCCTCCCGCCACGTCCGCCCTAGTCCAAGAGGCCACCGTCCCTCCCTCGCTGATCTCCCAGCCCCCGCCTTGCTGCCCCCCAACTGCCCCCCCCCGCATACAGCAGCAGAGTGAGCCTTTAAAGACATCACTCTGCTCAAAACCCTCTAGCGTCTTCCCTTCTTGCGCAGAATAAAATCTCCCAGCCCAGACCTCTGCTTTCAAGACCGTAGGTGGTCTGGCCCCCGCGGCTCCCTGACCTCTTCCCCCCACCCCCCAGCACTCTCCCTGTTTCAGACACACCGGCCCCCTTGCTGCGCCTTGAATACACGCACAGCCGTCCCAGCCCTTCTCATCCCAGCTTTGCCCTTGCGGGCTGGTCCTCCCGGATGAAACCTTCTCCCCACGGCCCCCCAGTTCTCCACGTCTTCGCCCAAATGTCCCCTCACCCAAGAGGGCTCTGCTCACGTGGCCTTGCTTTTCCCTCCTGGCGCTGGACTCCGTGTGGACCACCGCCCCGCCCTCATCACAGAGGGATGCTTTCACATAGGCAGATGCGGAAGGAATGCGTCACACACCGGTGGAGAGGCGGCGGGCTGGCCGGCCCCATGGGCTCCAGCACTGCCAGGGAAACACAGTGCACGTTCTCGGGTGGCCGGAGGGAATCACTGAGAGCGAACCAAGCTTCTGGGCGTTTCTGCCCGCCCTCCTCATGTCTGCTGGCGAGCTCACCTTGATTCTGTACTCTTTACATCTGTTAATTCCTCGTCTTCCTTCTCTTTGTTGCCGCAAGTATCTGTCGGCCACACAACACTCTCAGGTATTTAAAAGGACAGCCTTGCCCCCCAGTAACAGGAATGATGAAAGGTTTTGCTCAGTGGACTTGGCTGTCAAGGCGGTTCCCTATCCTTAGGTCACTTCGGCCCGTGTGCCCTACAGCCATTCTCAGAGGTTGAAGGGACACATATTCTGTCCATTCTGCAGTTAGAAACCCGAGGTGTGCAGAGTTAAACGCTTTCCCCTAATCTCACAGCAGCTGCGTGGTAGAGGTGATGTGAATCCATTGTTTCTTCCTTGTTTCTAATTTTAAAAATGTATTAAATAAAGAGAAGTTTAAGATAAAATGCTAAGAGGAAAACTGTCCATAACCCCTTGCCTCCAATACAGCTCTTTTTGTTTCCCCACCAGGCCTTGCTCGTGTGACAGGCATCTCTCATAACTGTACTAACAAGTATGACTCAGCCTTGTTAGAAATAACATGTCAGGCGGCCACATAGCCTCGCAATAATCATTTTTAACGACTGCAAAATAGTCCAACAAATAAAAATTCCAAATGATCTTCCTTCGGGTTATTTCTCTATATTTTTAAACTACCACATTGCAGTGGAAATGTTTGAGTTGTATTGTTGTCTTTCTTTTGAGCCCAGGTGTTCTGGGCTGATGTGTCCCTCCAAATATATGCTGGAGTGCTAACCCTCAGTACCTCTGAATGTGACTTTCTTTGGAAATAGGGTCATTGCAGATGTCATCAAGGTAAGATGAGGTCCTTAGGGTGGGTGTTAGTCCAATGACTGGTGTCTTTAGAAGAAGAGACAACGCCACAGAAGCAGAGACTGGAGTGAGGCGTCTACGAGCCAAGGACTACCAGCCCCCTCCAGAAGCCGGGAGAGGCACTGAAGGATCCCCCGCAGAGCCTTCAGAGAGAACGTGACCCTGCCAGCACCTTGAGTCAGACTCCGGCCTCCAGACGTCGAGAGAAGACATTTCTGTGGTTGTTAAGCCTCCCAGCTTGTGGCGCTTTGTTACTGTCGCCCCAGGGAACCAACACAGACTCTAATTCTGATATTCTGTCACATACACCTGCATCCCATGACTATGCCTTGCTGGCCGGGGGTGACTGTTGGCACCAGGCGAGGTGGTACAGGTCCAGCCACCCTGGGAAGAGGCCGTCTTTGTGGTCCAGCCTCCAGAGGGCTACACGGGGCAGAGGCCTCGGCCTTCCTCCAGCCTGGCCGGCAGGGTCCTCTGTAAAAGGATGGACTCGAAGCTTTCGCCTGTCAAGCTCAGCCGGGGTGACCTCGGTGGCCAGCCTCACGTCCCTTCTCTACACTTGGCTGTGTGTCCTCAGCACTTGGGTCTGGAGCTGAGCCCCTGTGTTGAGACACAGGTATGCAGCTCGGCCAGGCCCTAAGTGACCCCCAGAGGGGCCTGGGACGCTGCCTGCGCCTCCTTAACTCTGGATGTCATTTGTGTTCCAGACGGTGCGGCTGCAGGAGCGCAGCCAGAGTGCAGTTCAAGCCCGGATCCGAGGGGCGCCCTGCTGTGGGCTTGCCTCTGACCCCAGCGACTGCATCATCGCTTCAGCGCCCCTACCCACGCCAGCCCTGAGTTAACCGTGCATCTCCCCTGGCTGGCTCGCGGCACTGCCACGTTCACAGGTGCTCTCTGGTGGCACAGAAAGACGATGCCCCCCTCCCTTTGGGTCAGTTTCTCTCCCTGGAGTCAGAGCTAAGCTGGAAGTATTAGCTGGGCCTTCAGAGACATGAAATCCTCTACCAGCTCTGGTCCCTGAGGAGGTAGGAACGGGAGGCTGGAGGTGCAGGCCCTGCGGGAACGGGGCGAGCCTCTTCCTAGAAAAGACGCTTCCCGGCCCTTGGCGCAGGGCTTTGCTCTTTTTTCAACCTCCTTGAAAATGGCCCGTAGGGGCTTTTTTTTCTTACACGCATGACAGATGGGGAGGTAGGGTGTGGGCTCGGGGGGGCGTCTAGTCTCAGCCTCTCCCCGGCTTGGTGACCCAGCCTCAGTGGAGCCCTGACAGCGCCCAGCCCCCTCCTCGGACGGGGGATGTTGGGTTGCTAGTGGTGGGTGAGTGTGTGAGCTCTGGGAAACAGCTCCTGAGAGCTTGCAGGTCCCATGATCAGCTCTTTGATTTTACGGTTGGAACGGATTTCCGAGTGAGTGTCTGGTCAGCGCCTTTACAAATGAATGGAAGTGGAGGTGGAGAGGTATGTCACGTGACACAGGCTCCTGGGTTCCCTGCCCCGTGCTTTGTTCCTGTCCCACATTTGGGACGGAAAAACACCTGGCTGTGGGATTAGCGACAATCGATGTTATTATTGGCATCACCCGCAGGGACTAAATGAGCCTGTCCAGCGGGGATGGCGGCTGGACACTGCCTTTCCCCAGGGGTCCGTTCATGTGGACGGTGACAGCCTGTGGGCCACCCCCTGAGGCGGGGCGGGGACTCTCCCTGAGCCACTGCTTCCAGAAGCCTGAGCTAACCCAGAAACGCCATGTGCAGGTTGGAGACGGGGTTCGGGTGGCCCCCAGGGGAAGGCCCTTGTGGGCAGGTGCTGGGAGAGAGTGGCTGCCGAGGAGGAACCGCCGAGAAGTGAGCCCGCCCCCTGGGGAAGGGGCTGAGCCCAGAGGCTGGGCCACCCGCCTGGGGCGGGGAGGGCTGGACACCACCCTCCAGCTCTCATCTTCCCTCAAAATGTAAAGGCTCTCACCACCTGGGCTGCGACCCTCTGGGCGTGAAGATTGTGTTTGCTCGTTTGGAACTTCCCACAAAGGACAGGGAAGAGATGCTGATGGATGACTTGGAAGGTAGAAGGGAGACCCGGGTCTTTCAGGGGCAGCTTAGAGCCAGAGCCCACTGGACCCTGAGCGTGGCTTTCCTCTTGCTCTCTTCCCTTCCCTCCCCTTTTCTCCTCCAAGGATCCCCTCCCCCCAGCCATCTGTGAGAGGGGCTGTCCCCTCCCCACTCCGCTCCTTGTTGCCCCTCGCAGCAGTTTGTGTTCAGGGCTTCCTTCCGGGACGCAGGGCCCTGAACACCCACCTGCTGAGCGGGATGAACTTGAACCCTGTGGGGTCAGGCAAGCTCTAGGGGTCCCCCCCCCCCATAGAGCCCCCTTCCAGCAGCTCCTTCTGGCCCACGCTGCCTTCCTCCACGCCCAAGGTCCATGGCAGGTCTTGGGAGAACTGTCCTACTACTAAAAACTGTGTTTAACGCAGAGCTTCACGAAGACAGGACTTTGGTACAAGGTTCCTTGAAAATGGTTACAGCCCTGCAGAAACAGGGACACCGAGCAGGCAGACACAGCAGATTTCTGTATCTACCAGGGCATATCCACCTGCCTGGACACAGCTCTACAGAGGCCCAAGCCACAGACAAGTCGGGCTGCAGCTTTGCCCCCTGCGCACCGCACCCGTGTTTCCAGCCCGGTGTAGCCAGAATTCCCACGGTGGCTGCAGAGAGAGCCAGCCTGTGCCCGGTGACGTGCAGCCGCGCCTGGCAGCAGGCCTGAGCACCTGGGGGCGGATCCAAAAGTGATAACGGAGCACCTGCTCTCCTTCTGGGGTGTGGCGGGTGGATTTTGTTGGTGGGCACGAGCCCTTCCACCCTGCCTCTCCCAGGGGCGTCAGGTTTGCCCCTTTTGCTGTTTTGTTTAGGGCGAGGATGTTAAGGGTGGAGGGTGATATTTACAAGGTGGTGTGAACATTTTACCCTTCAGCTGAAGGGCAGGAAGAGGCGGCAGCTGCCCTACAGCAGGAAGTGACACCTCCGGACTGGCAGGGGAGGGTTTCGCCAGGCAGTTGCTATGTCTTTGATGTCCCTGCCCTTTTCTCTCTCCCCGACCGCTGGACAGCTGAGTGGGCTTAGGGGGAAGCAGGGGCAGGCTTCCGTTTCCAGGAAAGCAGCCTCTGCAAAGGTCACTCCAGACAAGCTGAGCAGGGACCTGGGACTCCTGAGTCCCTCCCTGCCTGATCCGAGACCTGAGTTTGGCCCTTGGCCTCATCTCCATCCTCTGTGGCCACTTCCAGCCTCTCTAGGTGAATTCTAGCCACGTGGCAACTCCAGCAGGAGGCCCACCCTGGGGTCATGCTTATTAATTTACCGCAGGGGAAAGGAGCTGGGCATCTGTGTTACTGTGTGGAGAGGGTTGAAAAAGAAATTCCCTAAGTGCATTTAAAGAGTTAAGGAGTCTGATTTAAAACAGGGAGGAGGAAAGCTTTTAAAAAACTTAATTTTAAATGTGATTTATAGGTTCTTATTCTATATTCACCTATCAAATGGATTATTTCCTACCCCCAAGGATAAGCAGAAGAAGAAACGTATTAGAATATATATTTTGAAGTATATATAACTTTTTTTTTTTTTTGAAGTATATATAACTTTTAAGTAAACATTTGTTTGGCCAAAACCTACTATTATGTGGTGGTAATTTATTATAATTCTCCTATGAAATTATTTTTATCTCTATATTTGCTTTTTACAGCTGCTTAAAATGAGTTTATGAACATGGTAGCAAGAGTATTCACCACTAGTGCTAGTACAGTAGCCAGTAGTCACATGTAGCTATTTAGCATGTGAAATGTTGTTAATCTGAATTGAAATGTGCTGTAAGTGGAAAACACTCACTAGATTTTAAAGTCTTATTATGAAAAAAAATCTCATTAATAATTTTTTATTGATTACATGTTGAAAATAATATTTGAATGTATTGGGTTAAATAAAATATACTATTAACATTAAAAAAACTTATTTTTAAAAAATTAAAAATGTCTTAAAAATAACATTTATCTTTTTTTTTCTTATTATAAAAGATGAAATGTTTACTGTAGAAAATCTAGAAGTGAGAGAAAAGTTTCAGGATAAAGCAAAAAATCATTTTGAATTCCACCAGAAACTGATAACCAACCTTTATTAACTTTATGGTTTAGTCTTGATCAACAGACAGACGCACAGACACATAAACAGACACCCCTTCACTCATGAAGGAGACCATCCTACAAATACAGCATACATCCTCTTATTTTCATATAAAATTTCATCATCAGCATTTTCCCCCCTGTCTTTGAAAATGTGAATTTTTAACAGCTACCTGCCGTTCCACGGAAAGGCTAAGCCATTTATTTGGAAAATTTAATTTAAATGGATTGAAATGTGTAATTTTGTCTTACAAGGCAGAATAAAAAATGTGCCGCCCTGCACCTCAGTTTTCCCCATCTCTAAAGTGGGATAACACAGCCTTAGTTCAGGTGGCTGGTGTGGCCTTTAATTAACATTTAGGAAAGGCCTTGCAATTCATGAGTAAAAGATTGCTGCTTAAGATTTTGTGTCATTGTCCGTAATTATTGTAATTTTCTCATTATGGGCAATTAGCACATCACAGGACAACAGAGAGGAATTTATTTGGGAGTGGATCTGCGTCTTGGTCTTGCTTGAGCTGGCAGTGGAGGTTCAGAAGGCCCATGACTTTCTTCCGGGCTGGAGAGACAAGGATCAGCCAGGAGGCGTTCGTCCTAAATGGGCGGAGATAACTGCTGGTGCTCCCGTGCTGCCGAGGGCGGCATGGGGTGGTGGGGAGGAACGCCACACACACACACACACACACACACACACACACACACACTCACTCACGCACACTCATACACACATGCTCACTCTCACACACACACTCGCACACACTCACTCACACACACTCCCCCCCACGCACACACACTCACAGACATGCACTCACACACACACTCAGACACACACACTCCCCCACACACACACTCACACATGCAAACGGCATTGGGGGCAGGGTGCAACTGGGCTTTCCCCCATGCAGGGTGGCCACTCGCCATTCCCCTTTGCTGTCCCGATTTTCATCTCTTAGAACACATAGATAATTCCAGGATTTTCATCAGAAGCCTTTAGAGGCCAAAGGTATATTGGTTCATTTAGACTTTCCACAGATTTTTCTAATGACCCATGAGCTATGTCATGGCCATGACTTTGGATGCTTCAGAAATTCTCAGACGTGACCAACGAGGCCTCTTGACATCTTCATAAAATGAGAGAAAGAGGTAGAATAGAGCATTTAGTGGCCAGTGAATTGAGCATACATTTGCCACAGTTTGTAGAAATGTTTAAAGTCCCTCTCCTGAGGGATGATGACCATATTTTCTCACCCTCAAATCAGGACACATGGTCTGACCAAGGCCTGTCTTCCTGATCTGGGAGAACAGGTATGTAAAAGCTAAGGAGATGGAACATTGGCAGTGGACACTGACATGGAGAGTCCAGGCCACGTGGTCACCTTGCACTTGGGAGCGATGTCCACGGTCCTCGGAAATTCTTAACACCCTAGCCAGCTTTTCGGAACGTTCAGGATCTTGCAGGTTTCCTGATGTCAGTTTCACAGGTACTGGAGACCCTTACGAGCAGTGATGAGTCTTGGACCTGCTTCATTCCTAACAGCAGTCCTGACACTGCTTTCCCCTTGGGTGTGGGGCACTGGGGAAGGGCTGTTTACACCATTCTTGAGTCAACATCTGGTTCTGGGGGACAGATTTAAACCTGAGATCATTGAGGGGTTCAGATTGTTGGTTGATCCAGATTTGGGCTGGGACCCATGGGCTACGGAAGATAAATACAGATGTATCCCCCATAGACAGACTGTCTCTATGGACATCCAATAATGGCTTATTCCAAGCCTAAGCTGACCCCTTAGATTCATTATCAGACTTTGAAAAAGAAGTTGGGATGGTTTCAATCCTTCACAAAGCAAAGGAGGAAGTGGGTGGACGGCAGCCGTGTCCTTCTTCTCCAATCGAGATCAACTGATAGACCTATTGTTCCCGTAGAACAAGATTAACTGGTCCTGAGCAAACCGAAGTGCTTCTGCTGATCTGGGGCTGCATGATTCTAGCACAGCCCTTCTCAGATTTTGAAATACTGAGTTCTTTTTCACTTCTCACGTCTAGGCTTTGTGATTATAAGCCAGCATGTCTTCATTTTACCAAAATATCTCAGACTGAGATGTTGAATGCCCCATCATTCCTTGATCTCTGGAAACAGTGGGCTAATAGGAAACATAAATCTCGTAAAAGTTTTCTCATTTACCAGATCAGATATCCCCAAAGTGGGTGCACGCACTTCCAGGACTCTGTAGAACAATCCGATGGAGGAGTTCAGGAAGAAAATTCCAGAATGTCTATTTCTATGTTTTTCACTTTCACCTTGTTGATTTTTTGAGTGTGTTTTATAACATACACAATGTAGTGTACATGAGCATAATGTTTTTGTTACTGGTAGAAGTGCTGTAGACTGGGGGTCAGCATACATTGGCCCACAGGCCAAAATCAGCCCGCCCTCTGTTTTTGTATGGCCCACAAGCTAACAATGGTTTTTACATATTTAAATGGTTGGGAAAAAAAAATCAAAAGAAGAACAGTTCTTTGTGACACATGGAAATTACATGAAATTTCAATGTTAGCATTGTCCATAAATAAAGTTCTACTGGAACATATTCATGCCCATTCACTTACATGGGATCGGTGCTGTTTCTGCATACTCTGATGGCAGATCTCAGTAGCTGCAAAAAGACCAAATGGCCCTAAAAGCCAAAAATACTTACTAGCTGGTCCTTAAAGAGAAAGTCTGCCACCCTTGCCCTTGGACCGTTGGCTTCAGGTCCTGACACAGTATTTTTTGTACCGACTCACCTTTGTGGAAAGAGTATTTTTTTTTCAATTGAAGTATGGTTGATTTACAATGTTGTGTTAGTTGTAGGTGTACAGCAAAGTGATTCAGTTATACATCTATACATATGTATTCTTTTTCAAATTCTTTTCCATTATGGTTCATCACAGGATATTGAATATAGTTCCCTGTGCTATACAGCAGCTTTTTGTGTATATGTGTGTATATGTTAATCCCGAACTCCTAATTTATCTCTTCCCCCCTTTCCCCTTTGGTAACCATAAGTTTGTTTTCTTTGTCTGTGAGTCTGTTTCTGTTTTGTAAATAAGTTCATTGGTATCATTTTTTTAGATTCCACATATAAGTGATATCATATGATACTTGTCTTTCTTTTTCTGGCTGACTTCACTTAGTATGATCATCTCTAGGTCCATCCGTGTTGCTGCACATGGCATTATTTCATTCTTTTTCATGGCTGAGTAATATTCCACTGTATATATGTACCACATCTTCTGGAAGGAGTATTCTTAAGCTGGGTAAGTGTAACTTCCTTAAGAAATTTGCAGCGTGTGTCTTGGAGGACCTCTGCAGAGCATTTTGCAGGTCAGGTGGGAGGTGGTGGAGGAAAAGCAGGGGAAAGCTGAGAAGCTTTCTCAAGAAAGTCCTGCAGTCAGACTTGAAGAAATGAAGAAACTGCACAGAGAGCTGATGATGGGATAGGAACACGTCCAGGACAAGTGATCCTTTTTCCTTCAACCTGTTAGTGTCTTTGGATGTCAGTGCTGGAGTCACCCCCTAGTTAGAGAGACATCACCGCGGTCGTGTTAGCGGTCCCGCTGCCTGCACTATGCTTACCCAGCTCCCGTCCCCTCGTGTGTGTTTATTTCTCCCCATAACCTCCCTGGGAGTGGTGTTTCCATGGGTTAAACTGTCTCGGGATCAGTTCACTTCCCTTTCGACACATGAAAGAAAAACAGTCAAACCCTCATCCACATGGGAGGACCTTCCAGCAAAGCCAGGTGGATGATCACAGGTATTTTTTACTCTGTGTTTTTTTTTTAAACCAAGAATGGAGGCGAATACTTGGGTCCAGCCGCTGCACCTCAGTGGATCCAAAAATGCAACCTTGCTTGTCAGACTCCTGTTTGATCACTGCTCTGCTACCGTGTATAGGAAGACTTAGGTCAAGGAGCCCTGTTTATGTCAAAGGTTCGCTGAAGCACTACAGGCTCCTGCCAAGGGGTAAAAAGTTCATCTCAGCAGGATTTTTTTGTTTTTTGGTAGATGTCCAAAAAAGCAGCTCTGGAGAGCCCAGGTGAGAGAGGGTATTCTGGTTAGAAAACTGGTTAGTCTCCAGGGGACCTGAGATGGACCAGAGGCCCTGGGGAAGGAAGTGGCTTATTCCAAATGTTGGAAGGCAACAAAAGATGTAACTGGATTCTGAGTCTGTGTCATTCACCGAGGGACAGTCCAGTAGGATAGTAAGAGGAAAACATCTGGGTGCTGATGAGAAAAAAATGGTTCCCATCAGGCAACCCTAACTCAGGGAAGATGGACGGTTTCATCGCAGGAGGAAGATGTGATCCGTGACATTCACTGGACTCAGCTCACACACCTCACACAGCTCTGAATAAACATTGCTTACTAATACTATGGGGTGACTTAAGCAGAAGGGCGTATGAATCAGACTTTCCAGGAAAGCAAAAACCACCCCAGTGGGCAGAGTGCCCACTTCTCCTTTGCTTGCATGGTGGTGACCGCGAACGAGATTTCTGTGGGGACGGGTGGTGCCTGTGGACGAGAAGCCAGGAAATGCAAATCTCTGGTTGTTAGTGATCATGTTGGAAGTTTTGTTTTCATGGAAAGCATGGCGTGGTGACCCATGGGGTGACGCGAGGGCCAGGTACCCCCGCCCCTTGAAGCCGGTCTCCCGGGTTGCTTGGTGACAATGTGTCAGTGGATGCAGGAATTGGAGCTCCAGCCCCTGCTGTGGAGACAGGGCCCACTTGCAAGGTCAGAGGAAATGGACTGACATTTCGCCTTTCATTAAAAGTATTTTAAAAGTGTGAAACAACGGCCACGTTAAAGAAATAAATGGAAAAACTCCCAATCCACCCCTGTAAGATGATGACTATTTTCATTTAAAAATATTAACTTCTTTGAATTTTAAAACACTCTCAGGAATGGGGCACACACATTATTTTGCACAGGGAACCCTCGCAAAGAGTGAAATCATGGTTCTTTCTGCAACTGGTGGCACGAAAGCCCTTTCTTCTTCCTTGAGTCTGCCTGCCATGTGTCTCTGTGGACAAGGTTGGGACAGAAGGTTGTACTGGGCTCCCATGTCCGTATACAGGGCCAGGGCAGGTGACAGTGGAGGGGCTGTCAGGGCCCCAAAGCAACACACCCAGTGCTTTCCTATGATGGGTTAACCTGCAGTCACGAAGCTACCCGCCTCACCTGCCCACAGCTGATTCCGAAGGACCATCTAACTGTCTCCTGATGGCTGTGCCCTGGAAGCACCCTCCATCCCCACCTGCCCACATGGAGGGCCCTAGTCTCCTGCAGACAGGCTTTAGGCTAAAGGGAATGAGCTAGAAGTGGAGGTGCCACTAGGAAGAATGGTGATGCATGTGCGCGTGTGGGGGTGTGTGTGCACCTGAGAGCATGTATGGGAGCATGAATGTGAGCTTGTGAGAGTGTGCGTATATGAGTGTGTGAGTGTGAGCATGTGTGCGCGTGTGGGGGTGTGTGTGCACCTGAGAGCATGTATGGGAAAATGAATGTGAGCTTGTGAGAGTGTGCGTATATGAGTGTGTGAGTGTGAGCATGTGTGCGTGTGTGCGTGTGTGTGCGCGCAGCGTGGCTGCAGCAGGCTTGTCTCATAAACCCAGCCCTGAAGGCAACTCCCAGAACAGCTGTTTCCAGAACGTTCCGGGGAGCATCGCTACAGAAGCTCAGGGCTTCTCTGGCTGAGCCTGCAGTGAACACCCGATCGTGCAGGTCAACCAATCCTGCTGCTGGATTTGTTCTAAGCCGTGTACCACGCTGCCTTACAGGCACATTTTGCAAAGGGAATGGTTTGCTTGGCCTGAAACCGAGTCTGGGGAGGTAGGGAGGGACAGGTACCTAGAGAGGAGGATTTCCATGTGGCCCACAGCGAGCCCCTCCACGCCTCTACCCAGGGGCGTCCAGGGAGTCTGTCCATAGAGTCGTTCCCGGGAAGAGTCCCTGGAACAGTGATGAGATCATCTTGCGTTCTCCCAGGAGAGAATCCCCTGTCAGGGGAGGCGGGGTCCCCTCGTCTGGCTGAGATGACGAGCGGGGGCAGGCGGGCTCCCAGCAGCAATGGGCTGTTTGTGCACCTGCAGCGGCAAAGCTCAGGGCGCAGGAAGCATTCATTCATCCATGCTTTCATTCAGGAAACTAGCGGAGGAGATTTAAAAAGGAGCGTCAGAAACATCTAAAATGAATACACCTTTGCCATCACGCGGAACTATATTGTGGGGTGAGCGAGCCGCTGAATGAGGGGCCGCTGTAGGTGGAGTGGCAGGGCCCCCAGTGGAGGTGGGTTCCTCAGGGCTCAGTCCTGAACGTGCCTCTCGCTCCGGCCCCTTTTGCCTTTGGCAGGTTCGTGATAGCCTGGGGCCCCAGGTGCCTGTGCTGCCTCAGCTTTACCTCAGCTGCTTCTTCCCATCTGAGCTCTACATCCACGTGGGTGACATATCTCCACGCGGGGGTGTCCCAGGCCCCCAGACTCAGCGGGTCCAGAGCACACGCATGGCCTCCCTCCCCTCCCCTGCCCTCGCTCCTCCCCTGGGGACGAGGCCCCTGTTTCTTGGAGTCGTAACTCCCTACGATAGCTAATGTCTGTGCGACTGGGTTACAGGGTGCTTTGGATTCTGGTTAGACCTTGTTCTGGGTGTGTCTGTGAGGGTGTTTCTGGATGGGCTGAGCATTTAATCAGTAGATTGAGTAAAGCAGGTTGCCCTCCCCAGGGTGGGTGTGCCTCAGCTCATCCTTTGAGGGTCCGAATAGAACAAAAGATGGAGGAAGGGAGCATTTGCTCTCTCTGCTGGACCGTTCGAGCTGGGACATCGATCTTCTTCAGACTCTGACCGAAAGTGCACTGCCAGCTCCCCTGGGTCTGCAGCTCGCTGACTGCAGGTCCAGGGGCTTCTCAGCCTCTGTAACTACTGGAGCCAAATCCTTATAAATATATTCTAAGTCCGGTTTCTTGAGAGATGCTGGCTAATACCCACTGCCTTCCTCTCCCACGACCTGAGTCCTGTGCCTCTGGCTCAGCCTCCAGTGTCTCCCGCAGGACCAAGCCTTCATCATCTCTCACCTGGATGGCTCAGATGACCAATGCGTGGCCATCCAGGTGAGAGATGGGAGCTCATTAGGCATCCTGATGGGAACGTTTGCTTCTCATTCCAACAGGGTGGCCCTATCTCCCCTGTAGGTGACATCCCCTGCCCCATTCCCCCCCCAGGGCCCCGGCCCACCCGTCATCTTGTAGCACAGGGAGTTCTCTTCCTTTGTTGCACTCACATTAATTGTGGTTAAATAGCCACGCGGGTAACTGTTGAGTTTCTCCCAGACACTGGGCTCCGTGAGAGCACAGCGCCTCTGTCCTGTGAACGCCACTGCCCCCAGCCCTCTCCAGGGTGGGCTCCGTAAGGGTCAGGGCGTGACTGATGGAGTCTCCAGGGGCGCGAGGGGGAAGGGAATTCCTGGAACAGGCAGAGAGTGAACACAGCACGTTTGGGAAACCGTGTGAGCTGGACATGGCAGGCGTGTGGAGGGAGGGGCTGGCGATGGATGGCGGGGGGACCATGGCCCGGAGGGCTCAGGGCACTGCTCCCCAGAGCCTGGACGCACCCGGGAGCGAGGGGAGTAAGGATGCAAAGCGGGGGAGTGACTGGCTGGGGGGTGTCGCGTGGGAGGCTGGGCGGCAGGGCAGGTGGGCGCCGATGCCACGTGAGCCTGAGCCTGGGGAGGGGGCCTGGCTTTAGGGGCCGATTCAGGGTCAGGTTCTGTGAGCTGGTGCAGGAGGAGGACCGGCGTCAGGAATAAGGGGCCTGGAGTAGCTTGGGGCGGCTTTCCATCCTAGCCTGGCCTCCTTAGGACGCTTGAGGGTGAACCTCCAGGTCTGAATATTCAAAACGAATGTTTCTATTTGGGGGTGTGTGTGGGGTTGGCCCCTCAGCTCCTTTTCCCCATCTTGGAAGTTGGCGATCGGCTCTTTTATTTATACAATTCACGTGCTTCCAGAGCAACGAGAACTACTCTACCTCCCCAGCACGTTACCATTTGTGCAGATCAGTCGTCTGTGGGCATTTGAGGTGATTCCACTTCCTTTCTCCGCCTCCCACCCCAAAACACTGCGGAAGCTCCAAAGAGCAAATCCGTGTTCCTCAGTGGGAGAGGGGGCTTGACAGGACAGGGTAGAACCCACGGTTGGCACCTTGCACCCAAGTGTAGGACACCCGCCAGCTCTGCCTGCGTCCCCAGGGGAGGCTTCTGGCTCCAGGGGCTGCATTTTCCATCAACCCATCTTGTCTGGCCGGGTGGGGAGCGAGCAAGGTCTGGAGGTGTTGGAGGATGTCACGGGGAGCCGTGTCCTGAGAGGCCAAGCTTGCCCAGGCGAATGGCTGCCCCGAACAAAAGTGCTTTCTGATCTTCATATGCAAACAAGCAAATGCACGGCGGGTTGGGGGGATGGGGTTAAAACAAAAGCCAAGAAGTCCCTTCCCCTGGAGAGCCTGTCCCCACCCCTCTCAGACCTCAACCTCCCAACACACCTACTGCCCAGACCAGGGTCTCCCAGGTCTTTGGAAAGTGAGGGTCCTTGTGATTCAGCACATCTTGAAGACCCATAGGATCTTGGCATTTGTTGATTGAGAAAAGGTGTCGATTGTCAAAAAGGTGTTGTAAATTCCTAACTCTTTCAAGGAAGGTGGGTTTCGTCAATCCCAACAATCCTAATCCTTACATGTTATCAAAAAACAGTTCATTGTACTTGTTGAGTTTTCAGACAGTGCTTGATTGACCTCTGTACCCATAGCCCCCTTGTCATAATTCTGTGCTTTCTAAGCCCAGGCCTGTGGCTCACTCAGCAGGGGTGTTACATAAGCTACTGGGTGAGCTCACCATGTTCCTGAATTTGTTGTTGGGTGAATATATGTCCTGTCTTCCTGGGGGGCTTTGTAAGCCTTCTTGGGGGGCAGGAATGATGTCAGGCGGCAGGTGCCTTGTGTAGCGAAGGTGCAAAACGCAGGCATGTTGTTAAGATGACATGGTAGCAGGACCAGAAGGGCCAGGTGCTGAGACCAAGTGTTTGGGGGAAAACAAATCTCTGATGAAAACCTACATTGTGATAGAACACTACTCAGTCATAAGAAAGAATGAAATAATGTCATTTGCAGCAACATGGATGGACCTAGAGATGATCATACTAAGTGAAGTAAGTCAGAAAGAGAAAGACAAATACCATATGATATCACTTATATGTGGACTCTGAAATACGACACAAATGAATCTATCTACGAAATGGAAACAGACTCATGGACGTAGAGCTCAGACTTGTGGTTGCTAAGGGGCAGGGGGAGGGAGAGGGATGGACTGGGAATTTGGGGTTGGTAGATGCAAACTATTACATATATAGAATGGATAAACAACAAGGTGCTACTGTATAGCACAGAGAACTATACTCAGTATCCTGTGATAAACCTTAATGGAAAAGAATATAAAAAAGAGAATGTAAATATGTGTATAACTGAGTCACTTTGCTGTACAGCAGAAATTGGAACAGCATTGTAAATCAACTATTAAAAAAACCCCTACATTGTGGTCACACAAGAAGAAACAGTCATTCAGGATGCAGAGGTGGACACAAATAAGGGCATCTAGAGGTACATTTTTAAAGAAAAAATGGGCACGGCCAGGAAATTGGTCAGAGCTCGAAATTCCGTCCTGCAGCCCAGGGATAAAGGAGAGAGCCAATTGTGTTAGAACCTTCCAGAATAAAAAAAAAAGGGAAACTCACCCTTCGTAGAGCAGAAGACTTGCAGAGACTGCGGTGGGGTATGGGAGTGGGGTGGGGGCAGTAGTTCTGAAAACAAAGGTGACAGAGTGACAGGGAAGAAAAAAGAGAAAAAGGAGGGTTACATTGGGACAGCTCCGCATCCAGGTGGGACGGAAACGGAAGCAGGCTACAGGGTGTCGGGAAGAGTCATGACCTCCTCAGAAAAGGCTGAATTATGACAACTAGACCTACTGCTGATAAAACGTTCTTCTCCAAAGAAGATAGCTGTTTGGCCCATTATCCATTGGCATTCAGAAATTCTCTTGTTCACGTTAGGTTGGGCCTCTAGTTCTTACGTTTTGTGAACCATGGAAGCTTTGGAAGTGCCCACGGACCCCTGGCCTCAGAGCCCTCCCCTCCCGTGCTGTCCAGGGCCAATTGCCTTTCTGAGTGCAAAGTGCACTATGGTTCGGGAGGAGGATGCCAGCCGAGAAGTCGCAGGCATCAGGGTTTGTCCTGGCTCTGCTTGGGGACCCTGGGCCTTCAGGGTTGGACTTGATTGCCTCTGAAGTCCCTTGCAGGATAGGTGTCTCTTCTATTCTAGAAACCATCTCCGAATGATTCTTTCCTGTAGAGTTGATGACTTGTGAGAGTGGGGATCAGGCAATATGGATGCCATCTCTAACTTTGTCCCGATCAGCTGTGTGACTTTGGGCAAGTTGCTTAACCTCTCTGGGCCCTAGTTTTTCTCATCTGTGAAATGCAGTTAATAAGTTGTTTTTTTTTTTTAATCACCGGGTTTGTTAGGAGGATTAAGTGCTCAGTGAATGACGTGAGCTCTCCAGCACAGAGCAGCATCAGGAGTTGTGTGTTATGTGATTGGTCAAAAGGGACACGTTGCAAAATGACATAGGCAGCAGGTGAAAATATGTGCAGAAATTGCCCTTGGTTCAATCAAATGCTGCAAGATCTGCTCGAATTCCAGTTTCTAGCATAATAGTTTGAATATTCATCATTTTCTCAGGCTTTCCTTAGGGGCAGAATCTCCCGGAGGGCTTGTTAAAACCCAGATTTCAGTTTCTGGTTCAGAAAACTCACCTCTGAGGTGAGGTCCGAGAGTTTGCATTTCTAACAAGCTCCCCGGGGATGCTGATGCTTCTGGATGGGAAAACACACCTTGAGAACCACTGGATTATGGATTGTATCCTGACACTTATTTTTTATCCCTCCAAATCTGAGTAATGCTCAGATCCCACTTAAAGGAGGAAAAATCAAGGATTCTCTCATTTGTAAAACACTGAGTTAGTCTTATTCTATGAATCTGTCCTTCAACTGTGAATTTGTGAAAGTAAAATCATTTTTTACATTTATATTATCACTGAAATGAAAACATAAAATTGAAACATTTTTCTGGAAAAGACGCAGCCCACTGAATACAACCTTAGAAACATTACTCCACAACAGAAACATTGCTAATTCTTCACATACCCTTAAGAGTAGTGAGGAAGGAGGGGTAGGGAGGGGGCAAGGAGTGGCTGATTTGAACCTTGAGCCCCTCTCCTCGCTGAGTGGCTTTGGGCTGTGTCCGGGGGCCTCGGTCCTTGGATGTGAAGCGCTGTGTGGGGTGTGTGTCCACGTGAGGCTCTGGATCTTGCTGGCTGCAGGTGGGCAATACAGAACCTTCCGTGGGCCTGGTCAGGCTGGCAGGGTTCTCAGCTGAGGAAGGAGTGGGTGGGAAGCTGGGTGGGATAGTGTGGGAGGTGCCAGGGCCCTGGGGTGAGCTTTCCCATCGTTCTGTGCTGCTGGCGAGCTCCTCCGTTTAGTTTAGGTTAAAATAAGACATACATTTCAAGCTCAAAGTCAAGAGTTCCCCAGGGACAGCTGGCTATGCCGTGGAGATTCACACTGCTTGGGTTAATTCTGTATTCTTTTTTTTTTGCATCAGGTGTCACTCACTGAAGGTTAGAGTGATTCCCTGGATACTTCATACTTTAAACACTTCTTTTGATCTAAACCTTGAATCTCTTGACCACACAACAAGCAGTGTTTCTTCCAAGTGATCGGCCGCCCATAATGTTCTGTAAGTCAAACTGGATGAGCCAACATCCCACCCTCCTCCACCCCCCCGAATCCATATCCTTTGGAAATTTTGGAGTGCTGTGTCATGTCTGAATACATGGGAAAAAAATGGAAAGTCATCCATATTCTACTACCCCAAGAGTTCTTTAGCTGTGGAAGGAGATGGCGTGTTACACAAATGGAAGGTTCTTGGCTATTTGTATCTATGGATACAAACGTTAGCACTAGAAGGGCCGAAAGGTGGCAGGAAGTGGGGTGCTGGGACCCCAGCCCCCTTCTCTGGCCTTCCTGATGATGGAGTGACTCGTCTCTGCCAGGAGCTGGAATGCTGATTTGATGCTCCTCTGGGTGGTCTTCTCCAGCTCCATTTTTCAGAGGAGGTGTAGTGGGGTGAGGCTGGGGCACTGATAAGCTGTTGTGTCCACCCCTCAAATTCACGTTCACCCTCCAAATTCATGTCCACCCCCAAATTCACGTCCACCCCCCAAATTCACATCCACCCCCCAAATTCACGTCCACCCCCCAAATTCATGCCCACCCCCCAAATTCACATCCATCCCCCAAATTCACGTCCACCCAGAACCTCAGATTGTGGCCTTATTTGGAAATAGGGTCTTTGCAGGTATAATTTGTGAAGTGGGGATGAGGTCATGCTGGATTAGGGTGCACTCTACATCCAATGACCGGTGTCCTTATGAGAAGAGGAGGGGACACAGAGACCCACAGGGATGAAGGCGCGCGAGGATGGAGACAAGGGTCGGGGCAATGCGGCCATGAGCCGGGAGCCACCGAGGAGTGCCGACAGCCACCAGAGGCTGGAGGGGCTGGAGGGGCTGGAGGAGGCAGGAAGCGTCCTCCCCTGGAGCCTTCAGAGGGCTGAGGCCTCTGACACCATGATGTCGGGACTTCTGGCTCTAGAGCTGTTCAAAGTCCCTTTGCTGTGTGGCCCTAGGATATGAATACAGCAGGGAAGCCTTTTTTCCAGGGACTTGGGTGTCCAAACGCATAAAAATAAACACATTCCTGTGACGGTCGGGAAGAGGCCCGGGTCTCCCCTTCCCTCCCTCCTCACTAGTTTTCTCCGGGCTAAGCCTTCGCGGGTGCGGGCGGGCAGGCAGGCGGGAGACCTGGCTGGGCCACGTCACAAGCTATGTGTAAATCTTGGTGTGTTGGGCTGGTTCTTTTCCTTTGCGCCCGGTAGTGGTAGCTGCTTGTGTTTAAGAGATAAGGGGCAGGGAGGAAGTCGGGGGGAGGGGACTTCAGCGCAGAGGACAGTGATGGAATTACTGCCAGAAATAGTGACCCAGTGGTGTCTCCTTGATGCCAATGCCCGGAATGGCCTTTGCCGGGTGATCAGAGTCAGAGACCTGTGCTGTCGCAGCTCTGCCTCTCATTACGTGACCTCCAGCAGGACATGACTCTGAGCTGCCTCAGTTTCCTCAGCTGAGAAATGGGCTAATGACTTGCACAGACGTGCATTCTGGGTGAGGATAAAGTGACTGAGTGCAGGTGTGAGACTATTGTCTCGTCTGTCAAGTGCTTTCAATTGGTAGTGACACCACGGTTGCCTTGGTAACAGATGTTGCTGTTTGGCAAATTCCCAGCCAACAACCGAGCTGTGGTACTTGACCTGGGTGTCGCTGATCCCGTTCTCACCCCCCAGGGTTGTCTTCAATGCAGGTGAATTTGTGCCTCCAGGCACGAGGCTGCTCCGAGGGCATCACACACGCACACACACGTACCCTGAATCACGCCGTCATGCCCTGTGCTATGGTGACGTGGACAGGGTGACAGATGCGTGTGACCATCCCAGGGAGCCACACCGACCTTTCACCTTTGTTTTTAAAAAAGGTTTCTGGGACTTGGAACTTTTAGAAAATGACTCCTTCCTCTATAAGATACTATCTCCTGACAAGACCTTCTGAGCCATGGGGAGGGAGCGATGGAATATTTTCACAGTATTGGCCCTTTTGAACGACTGAGAAACCAAAGACCAATGTCTGAAATTAGGATTCCGAGCATGTGACTCTCCTGGGCAGGGGTGCAGAGTCATCTCTTCCTTTGGGGATCTGCTTTCTCGGAAGTTGGGTACTTGCCAACCGCGCAATCGGCTCCCTGAAGGATGGTCATCTTCTTTCATGTTGGGTTGCAAAGAAAGTAAGTTACTCAAGGTCACAAGCCTACTTAGCACCAAAGCCGCGACCAAGAGAATGTCAATCAAAGAGCTCACGTGTGCTGAGCCCGTGCTGTGACCCAGTCCTCGCTCAGTGACCTCCGTGCACGAGTTTGGTGACTCTTCGCGACCTCCGTGATACAGGCTTCATCCCCATTTTACAGCTGAGGACACTGAGGCAGAGAGGAAAAATAATCGGGAGCGAGGCAGTGTGGTTCTGGAGCTCCAGTTCTTAACACAATATCCTCCTGCCCCCCCATACCCGAAATCAAGCTGCCTGGGCGATCCCGCCGCACAAGGAAATGGGAGGGATGCTGCTTGGGGTGGGGCTGACGCTTGGCCCTGCAGCTCACCCGCTGTAGGACGCGGGGTTGAGCACTTAACCTCTGACCCTGGGTAAATTACTGAACCGCCCCAAGACTCAGTGTATTCTTCTGTAAAATGGGCATCCTGGCAGATACCTCATCAGCTGCTGTGAAGATTAATTGCGTGATGTGTGTAAAGCACCTGTCAGATTTTATTCCCAAGAGGCCTTATCTATTCTTCCTCCTTCAAGACTGGAAGTGTCACCTCTGAGGCCTTGCTGCCTGGCCGTGCTAACTCTGCAGGCATGATTGATTAATCAGATGAAGGCAGTCTCGGACATTTCAAGGATTCTGCAAGAAACTATCCGCACACCTTATCGCCTTGGCCTAATCAGCATGAGAGCTTTTCTCTATATTTATTGTCTTGGTGTTTCTTTATCCCTGACCTGAGGTCGCTTTTGATCAGCTGTGGGATCAGTAGAACTGCAGTGTCATCCTGGACCGACGGGTTTGGCCTGGGCCTTCAGATGCTGTGTCCATGACCAGGCTTTTAGACTCAGCAGGGAGCCCCACGTCCTGCCCATTAGGTGGGTGTCAGGGCTTCCCAGCAGGTATCTCCTCCCTGGGACACCCTCCACTCCCCACCCAGGGCTTCCCTCCAGCATCCTGGTACCCAGCACCTGCCGGGGCCTTCCCGTCCCTCTGACCACTGACTCAGTCTGGTAGGGGCGGGGTAGGGCCCTCCCTCTGTCTCCGATGCCCTGCAGCTACTCAGCCTCTGCTGCTGCTTATGGCCTGTGTGTGGGGTCAGTGGGAGGTGAAGGCCCGAGAACAAGACACAGCAGCCCCAGGGCTCACTCTGGCAGCAGCGTGAGTTTCAGGTTGTCATTATCTAGTGAAATAATTACAGGCCAGAAAGGCCATTCTCGTGATTTGGGCCACAGCTCCTCCCAGAAAGCCTCTTACTAGCTGAGAAATGTTGGCTACCCTGAGGACAGCAGGTCCCCCCATTGCATCCCGTTCCCATTTTTCTGAGCCTAGAAATGAGCATTGGCCCCAATATATTCTGTATCATTCAAAAAATTACTCATAGGTAGGGGGAATTACACAAGTACATATGAAGTGTCCACCATATGATGGTACTTTCTGGGTTCTGTAAGGGACACAAAGGCAAATCAGACATCATCTTGTCCTTGAGACCTCTGGCATAGCAAGGATACGTGTGCACGTACACACACACACACACACACACACACACATATACACAATATAATGTTGCAGTAATTCTGTTATTGTAGTAACAATTTACCACAAATTTAGTGGCTTAAAACGACACAAGTTTCTTCTCTTACTTCCTGGTAGTCACAAGTCTGACCCAGGGCTCCTTGGTCTGAAAGCAAGGTGTCAACACCGGGTGCGTTTCTTTCTGGAGATTCTGTTTTCTTGCATTTTCCAGCTTCTAGTGGCTCCTCGGCTGGTGGTCCCTCCGTCCATCTCTGACTCTTCTTCCTCGCCGTTATGTCTCTCTGTGACCACAGCTGGGACAGGCCCTCTGCTAATCACAGGACACCTGTGATTAGATTGGGCCCAACTGGGTCACCCAGGATACCCACCGGGTCTGCACCCAAGCACACCTGCCAAGGCCCTTTGCCATGTAATGTAACAAAGTCACAGTTTCCAGGGATTAGGACGTCGGCATAATCTGGGGAGGGGGGAGCATTATTCTGCCTGCCAGAAATATATATACACGTAAGTAGTAACTACAATATGATATAAACTTGAGCTGATATATTGATACCTATAAACAGTCATTTTAATATTATATAGATGAGTTATTCCAACAGCTCAGAGTGTTTGTCTAGGGGAAGTAGGTGTTCTGGACCTGGGTTGGCAGGTGAGGGCAGTAGGGGTAGGGTGGGGAAGATTAGTTTGGGAAAGCATACATTCAAATAACAATACAATATGGTGTATATCTATCTATTATCTATCTATCTATCTATCGTCTATCTATCATCTATCTATCTATCTACCTATCTACCTACCTATCTGTCTATCATCTATCTAATTTTACGTGTTGCTCACAAGAAATCATAGTTGGGGAACAGTTCCTGCTTTATGGGTACCAGAGGAGGAGGGGTGATTTTTATACTTGGGGGCTGGAAAGTCTTCGAGGGGGAGGCATGCTTGGAGGACTTGAGGCTGGGCCTTGGAGGGCAGGAGGGGGTTGGACCCATGGAGATAGGAGATCAGGATGGTCAGGGACCAGAGGGAAGATGTATTGGGCAGCTGAGGGGATCTGACTCTGTCAGCTGGGCTGTAGTAGAGGATTTCACAAGGGGCAAAGGGAAGGTAAATTAGGGAGGTTAGGGCCTCCCCAAGGATGCAGGCCCTGGGCAACTTGCAGAGATTTGGAGCAAAACAGTGAAACACCCAGGAGTAACGGGGCCTGGTTCCAGCAGCAGGAGTCAGATGGGCTGATGGAAGGACCGAACCCACAGCGGGTACCTGGGCGAGGTTGGTGGGGGGGCATGAGGGCCTATCCCAGGGCAGAGGAGGTGCAGGTCTGCTGGGGGCATCTGGGTCCCTGCTGGAGATGCCCTGGGTCCCTGGGGATCAGCTTTGAGAAGGTGAGTTGGATGCACCCCTGGGAGGAAGTCGGGGTGACTGGATGGATCTGATGGGATGGGTTTTAGGGTTCCCTGTTCAAATGCTGCAACGAAGTGGGAGGATGACAGGTCACCACGGGGGGGCGTGGCCACAGCACAGAGAGGACGGCCACCCCTCTCTCAGTGTGGGCAGGAGGCACGGGAGAGAAACCTGCGATACTGGGATAGGTTTTGGTTTGTCAGGCATTCATTCCTCAGCATGCTGATGCCAGGTTGGCACGGGAAGCTGGACGGCCAGTGGGGTTTTTTGTGTGTTTCTCCTGAGAGGGTGTCCTTATCCATCACGGTGCCGGCAGCCCCTCCCAGCCGTTGGCAGAGCAGATTCTCTGGCCCAACCCAGAGCTCCTGAATCAGAAGCACTGAGATGCCGCCCAGACATCTGAGTTTCCCAAGCCCTCCAGGGGATGCCGATGTCCCTCAGCTTGGAGAACCACATCCTATTGCCTTCCTCTCTCTCCGTCACCCCTCTCCGTCCTTCTCCCGTCCAGTCCTGCCCCATGGCCGATGCCACATCTTCACAGATCTGACACTTGGCAATTGCCATTGTGACAGGCTCTGGTGGGGCTTAAGGCTTCAGAGGAGAGTCACTCAGGTGATTCAAGGTGAAATCGTCTGTCCTGCAGGAGAGTCGGGGGACAATGAGTGAGTATCACCCCCGTCCCAGTAGGTGGAAGCCAGGTGAGAGCAAGACCCCCCCTCCCCCCGCAGCATGAGGGATTCAGATGGGACGGAAACAGGACCTCTTTCGGGATGCGACGTCCAGGGTGTGATGTTGACTCCCCCACTCTGGATATCTGTAAAAGCAGGGTGACTGCCATCCATGATGAGCCCGCCTGGGGGCGGGAAAATGGACTTCATGACCTTGTATGGTCCTGAACCATTCAGAGTGTCTGCGATCTTACTGCCAGCTTCATTTCTGTCTAGAACATTCCACGGAGGACTTGGTGGGATTGAGAATGAGGCTTTTCTTACAAATGCAGACCTCCATCAGGGCTGCGGTGGGAACCTATGATGACGTCAAATAGAACTATGGATGCTGCTGGCCCCGCCACACCCCTGTTCACCCATGTCACGTGCAGCTCCATCTGAGGGTGGACCGTGGCTCTAGCGGGCCGTGCTGCTCGGGGCCAAAGAGGTCTGGGGTGAGAATATAATCATGCTGTGATGTGATGGGTTTCTATAAAAAGTGCATCACCCATGAGGTCTTTCACTTTGCTTTCCAATTGGAAAAGGACACTTCTTATTTTCCCTACTGTCGGCTGTCAATACCTTTCTCAGGTATTCCTTTTACTAGCGCAGAAAAATCAAAGACACCCGAAACAAAGGCCGGCACCTAAAGAACGAGGAGGTGGGTACCAATGCTGCTCTGTGCCAGGCCTGAGCAGACGGTCAGGAGGAGTGGTGATCGGGCGGTGGCAGGGACGAGGCGGGTAGAGTGAGGGCCGGGGCTCTGGGTTGGGTGCCGGCTCCACCACTTACCTGTGTGAGCACAGGTAAGAGGAAGGAGAGGGGGAAGGAGGCAGCAGCTCCCGGCCAGAGCCCGCCCCACCTGAGGCCACGGTGACCCAGGAGCCTCCTTGCCCCCGCCCTGCTCTGATGGGATGGACTAAGGAAAGACTTGGCGTAAAAAAGGCTGCTGACCTTTTTTAAAAGAGTTGAATTTTTTTTTTATTGTGGGAGAACACATATAACATTGACCATTTTAACCCTTTTTTGCACATACCATTCAGTGACATTAAGTATTTTCACATTGTTGTGCAATCATCACCACCATCCATCTCCAGAACTTTTCATTCATCACGAACTGAAAATCTCCAGAACTTTTCATTCATCATGCCATGAAACACTCACTCCCCCTGTTACCTGCCTCAGCCCCTGGTCACCTCTAGTCTACTTTTTGTCTCTATGGATTTGACTACTCACAGAAATGGATCAGACAGAATTTATCCTTCTGTGTCTGGCTTCTTTCACTGAGCATAATGTCCTCCAGGCCCACCCATGCTGTAGCAGGCGTCAGAATTTCCTTCCTTTTTAAGGCTGAATACTCTTCTATTGTACGTATGGATAGACCACATTTTCTTTATCCATTCATCCACTGATGGACCCTTGGGTTGTTTCTACCTTTGGCTATTATAAATAGCGTACAAATATCTGTTTGAGTCCTTGCTTTCAATTCTTTTGGGTATATATCCAGAAGTGGAGTTGCTGGGTCATATGGTAATGTCGTTTAATTTTTTGAGGACCGGCCATACTATTTTCCATAGCAGCTGCACCATTTTACATTCGTACCAGCCATGCGCAAGGGTTCCAGTTTCCCCACATCCTCACCAAATTTGTTATTTTCTGATTTTTTTTAATAGGAGCCACCCTAATGGGTGTAAAGTGGTATTGCATGGTGGGATTTGCATTTCCCTAATCATTAGCGATGCTGCCTGTCTTTTCATGTGCTATTGGCCATCTGTATATCTTTTTTTTTTTTTTTTTGGCTGTGCCGCATATGGGATCTTAGTTCCCTGACCAGGGATCAAACCCGAACCCTCTGAAGTGGAAGGGCAGAGTCCTAACCACTGGACCACTGGGGAATTTCCTATGTATCTTCTTTGGAGAAATGCCTGTTCAAGTTCTTTATCCATTTTTGAAGCTGGTCTCTGATTTTACCTGCAGTTGGAAGGCTGGCTAGTTGAGCTATAAGATGCCAATGTTTTAAAAAAGATTTTCTTTTAGAATTTTCTTTGAAGGAAAGAAACTTGTTTCTGTAATTGGCTGGGCAATGTTATACTTAGGCAAAAATGTTTCTGTACCATATTTCTTCTGTCTCTAGGGGGAGGCAGGGCCTTCACCTCTTGCTGGTTCCTTGCCTCCCCGGTGTGCCCAGAGAGTTTGTGATTTGCTGAAGCCAACACTCCTTCTTAGAACTGGAGCAAAAAGGAAGATTTTTGTGAGGCCCCAGAAAGCAAGTGGCTGAAACCACTGAAAGTATCAGCTGTGGTTAACAGGGCGGAATGGCCAAGGCAGAGTGGGGAGGCTTGATGCTCTATCCTATGCCTAACTCTTGGCTTTGAGAACTATTTGTAAGAAAGTCTTTAATCTTTTTGTTATTCTTAGCCAATAGGCACATATTAATGCTGTTTATTGTCAGAAAGATTTTGGAAAAACTCTATGGTTGGTTAAATGGATTAAAACATATTTAAAAAATGGACATAATTGTTCGGGATGGTTGATAGTAAGGGGGCTGTGCAGGTGTGGAGGCAGGGAGCTTATGGGAACTCTGTATTTGCCAGTCAATTTTGCTCTAAATAAAGTCTATTAAGAAAGAAAGGACTTTTGAAAAGGAGATCTCCTACCACGTCAGCACCAAACCTACAGAGATCGTATCATAAATTAAGCGGTAATACAAAGCACATCTTCTGAGAGGCGTAGCTTGAATAACTAAGGCTTTATCTTCAAAGCTAGATTGATATCTATTGTTTGGCTTGAAGTGGGAGATACACATCTTTACTAAAGGAATAACATCTGTGGTGGTAGGCCCCAAGGACAGTTCATTCATTTGCTGGTGCATGTTTGTACGCACGCATGCACACATACGTGCAACGCCCGTACATGTGTGCTGCGTGCAAAGCTGGGGAGGCTGAACGTTCCAAGGCAACAGCTTCTCATTCACTGTGTCTGGATCGCAGGGTAGATAAGGCTTTTGGTGTGTGTGCTTACTATGAAATTCACTCCCCTTCTCCTTAACCAAGAGTTTCTTTGGCTTTGAGGAGCGTCCTGACTCTATTGTCCCCCACCACTGCGGCTGAGGGGGCCTGGGTCTTTCTCTATTCATCGCCTCTTGGCGGGTTCTTACTCTCTGTAGCTCTTACCATAGATCACAGCCGCCTTCTTGAAGTTGTCTTGGCTTCTGGGATACCATTTTTTCTTGATTTGCCTTTTATTCCTCTGACTCTCAGGGAAGCCTGCCCTGGCTCGCTGTATTGGTTAGGCGGCCCACTGAAGGGGGCTAGTTTGAGGAGAACTTAATAAACGGACAATTTACCAGCTTGGAGGCAGGGTGGTGCAGCACCCCAGGACCAGCAATAGTGGGGAGCCCTTGCTGACTCTTGGTCCGAAGGCCGAAAGTGGGGGGAGCGGTTTTATCATTGACAGAACCTGGAGAGAGAGCTCAAGGAAGTGCATCTCTGAAGCAACCCAGCAGGGAAGGTTGCGGGGGGGGGGGAATAAATACCACAATACCCTCCTCTCTGTGATCTTCTGATGTGCTCCCAACAGAGGCTGGCAGGCGGGGGCCACTGATGCGTTTCATCCCCAGGATCCTGTGGCAAAGTGCAGAGTGGAAAAGCGGGGAGAGTGAATCTACAGGGGCAAACACAAGCATGCGGCCACTGCCGTACCTGATATGGGCTGAATTATGTCCCCCCCAAATCCATATGCTGAAGTCCTAACCCCCAGTACCTCAGAATGTGACCTTGTTTGAAGATCAAGTCTTTAAAGAGATAATTAAGGTAAAATGAGGTCACTAGGGTGGGCCCTAATCCAATCTGACTGGTGTCCTTATAAGAAAAGAGATTAGGACACAGACACACACAGAGGGAAGACCATGTAAGAAGACAGGGAGAAGATGATGGTCTATAAGCCAAGAGGTCTCAGAAGAAACCAGCCCTGCCTGCACCTTGATCTTGGATTACCAGCCTCTGGAACTATGAGACATTAAACTTCTGTTGTTGAATCAGCCTGGTCTGTGGTGCTTTGTTACAGTAGCCTGAACCAGGACAATACCTAGAGCTGCAACTTCCCCCAACACTTTTTCCTCTTTCCTTGCCTGATTTTTCTCTTTAGGCTTTATTACCATCTGGGATACCATGTTTTATTTATCTTGTCCTTTGTCTGTCCCAAAGCCCCCTTCATCCCCGTGTCAACCCCATAAAGGTGTGATTTCTGTCTATTTTGTTCGGTGCTGAAGCCCCAGGGACTAAATCATCACCTGATAAATAGAAAGTGCTCTGTTGGGGCAAAAGTTTGTTGAATGGAAGGTTTTCCAAATCTCTCCTTTCTAATAATCTTTGCTGGTTTCCTTCTCTGATCACCTCTTAAGCCCAAATGCCCCACACTGCACTCATTGGTCTTGGTCTCTGCAGACCAGCATCTCCTCTGGTCATCGCTTTGATGAGTAGCACTGAGACCCAAGGGTGTCTGCAGCCAGGGACTCCAGAACCATTCCGGCCGCAGCCTCTCCTGGCTGTCTGACACATCTAATCCTCTCTGTCTGCGGCCATGGCCTTGCACTCGGCCACATGGGGATGCTCTCCACGCCTTCTCCGAGCTGGAGCCTGGGCTGGGGTAGGTGGTGAGGGGAGGTGTTCCGAGCGTGAACACTTCGTCACTTCATAGTGTCAGCTGTGGGTGGGCCGGTCCAAGGGAGGTGCCAGGAGGTGGCAGGAGGCTGGTGTGTGAGTGAATCAGACGTGCAGTGCTGTGTGTGTGTGTGTGTGTGTGTGAGAGAGAGAGAGAGAAAGAGACAGAGACAGAAACAGAGACAGAGAGATTGAGAGAGACACACAGAGAGAAAAAGAGACATAGGGAAAGAGAGAGAGAGACAACACATGTGTATGAAGTTTAACAGACTTCCTTCCTCTTCATGTAACATGATCTAATCCTATCAATTGTCAGGATATTGGCATTTGGCAAATGTGATGAATAAGTTTTTCTGGAAGGAAAAAGAAACTGCCAGACTCAGCCAGAACGTGAGGTCTCTTTGTACTTACGCGCCACATTTCCTCAGAAGCCTCTTGGGGTTTTTTTTGCTCATCTGAGATACGGCCCTCCAGGCCTCAGGACGGGGCCTGCATTCATGTTGACTGTTTTCCAAATGTCTTAACTTCATCACAGAGAGAATCAGGACTGACCTAGGGTCAGGGAATGGGAAAGTTGAGTTGGAGCCTGTTTCTTCGGAACACACGGGTGGCCGCCCAGCACAGGAGATGGGAGAGCTCTGGACTGGGGAGAAAATCTTGAGCCAGTTCAGGTGTTGGCCGTCATTGGCAGGTCCTCAGACTCACCTGTTCCTCTCTCGGAGGCGAGGACCATGGTTTCCATGGTTGGGGTCCATGTGTGCAGGTGTGCACATGTGTGCACGTGCTTGGGTGGGTGTTCGTGTGTGTGCAGGCTTGTGCATGCATGTACACATGTATGTGTGTGTATGAGAGAGAGAGGATGCCTGAATTAGCACATTTGGTTATTAAAATAAAATGAAAGCCTCTTTGAAGAAGGTAACGGGTCTACCCAGATGCGGGGCATGTTGTGGACGGCTGGATTAGTAGACTCCTTCAGGGCAGTTTGAACCTGTAGCTGTCTGGACATGATCTGGGGACGAGCGGAGGCCAAGAAAAGATGCTCAGAGAGAATAACAAAGAAAAAGAATGTATGCGAGGGTGGGTTGCCAGGGATTATTTGTACCCAAGAATGTCTTGTTTTATTTGTTAGAAACTCAGAAAAGGAAATAAGAAGAAAATGTAGAATGTACTACATTTCAGAATTTAGGGTGTCAACAATAAATTGTGCAACTACTGACACTTATTATGAGGGTTCCTTATTATGTGAATTTGAATATGCCATTCCTAGCCCCTGAATTCATTCTTTCACTCACTTAACCATTGAACAAATATTTCTTGAGTGCCTGTGATTTATTGATTCACTGATTCAGTCAAGCAACGGAGAGATATCACCCTCTCACTACATGCATCATATGGTGCTAATTTTGCCAAAATGTTAAACACTTTTGTGGAATAATTTTATTCTAGAAATGATTTTTCCCATCTCTTCAGCATCCTAGAAGAACTCTAAATAATCCTTGGCACGTTATTTCAATATTTTTACGTCACTTGATTAAAAAACATTCCTAAAGCCAACCATTGTGTTTTCATGTCAAAATATCAACAAAATATGGTGCTATTGATGTAACTGTAGGAGAGATGACATCCACACACACTAAATTCTGTAAACTATGACTCTCCCCCGATCAGGTTGGCACAGTTTGTAGAAGGAGGGAACAGGCTTGAGTTCTTACAAATACTGGGGAAATGCAGGTTCAAGAGCAGTTTGGAAATGATCGTTTCCTCTATATTTTTTGGCGGAATGTCCCAAACCCTTATCCTGGCCTTTTCCTTCTTTTGTTTGGAAAGCTTCTGGTATCCTTGTCCCAGCTCAGCCTGACTCTTGAATGAATCACCCCCTATGACCGGCTATTCTTTGCAGCCAAGCACAATCTAGCAGTGTGATATTTTTCCCTTTCCAGAAAGCCAGCTAAGTTCATACCCTGGGGACCAGACTGTGCCGTTACTTGCCACTTGGGCAGAAGCTTATCTTCATCTCCATGAGCCACAGGCTGGAGTCCTCCCAGAGCAAAGACCAGATTGGCCGTTTTGTGATAAAGTGCCCCGGGTCCCTAGTGCTTCTTTCATTTGGAGCACAGGGCTGGTGTCTGACTGCTGATGTGACTAATGTTCCCATCTGACCCTCTTACTTCGGGGGGGTGGAGGAGGGGGAGTGGAATGAGGCCTCCGAGAGGAGGGGACAGGGCTTTGTACCCCAGATCAGATGAGCTCCTGCCCTTCCTAGCCTGCCTGCAAGCCCTGAGGGTCAGTGTCAGCCTATGGCCTCTGCCTTGGACCCCACCCCCCACCTCTGTGAAGAGCCCTGCAGGGGGCTCTGCTAGGCTTCGTGCCGCTGAAGCCTCATCCAGTGATGATGGATAACCTGGGACATCCGTGGATGTCCTTCAGGGCAGAATGCCATGAACTGGAGTCATGGTATTTGTAGACCGCTGGCCGGTGGGACCAGAGGGCTGGGAACCAGCAGAAAACCCCCGGGGGCTGCTCCCCTGCGGCCATTCCTTTCTCAGTAGGTTCTCACAACCCTGACCCTGGTTGACAAAGGGGCTTCAAGCCTTGCCTTACTAACCTGTCCAGCCCCATCCAAGCTCTCTCTCTAGCTCGCGTAGCTTTGCCCCATAGCCATCCTGAACTTCTTCCAGCTACTGGAACTGCGCTTGCCCACCTCTGGGCTGTCACACATGTGGTTCCGTTTGCTGATACACTCTTCCCTCCCCCAGCCTGGCCATGTCCTACTCCTCCAGCAGGTTTCAGCTTCCGTGGGGCACCCCTGGGGGTGTCATCCTTGGCCATCCTAAACAGATCAGGGGCTTGATCCTGTGGTCCCACATGCCTCACACATTCCCTGATGACAAAGGCTGGACCACGTGGGTCGGCCTCTGGGCTCGGCCACCTCCTACCCTAGTATGTCAGCTCTGCGGGGACCAGACATGTGTGACACCGCTCTCTCCCCAGGGCCTGCACGTCACGGTCAGTTGGTAGCTGTTGGAATAAAGAGCCCTGCGCACCTAATGCCAGGTGCTGAGCAAGGTGCCAGGACACAGGGATGAGAAAAAGGCACAGGACCGGGGCTTCCTGGGGCTGGGCTGAGGGAATCAGAGAATTACAACCTGGCGCCGAAAGTGGTCCTCTGCATGGGATTCTAGTGTTCTTGGAGAGGCTGAAGGATGGATGCAGGATGCCCAGCCCCGGGGAGGGGCAGCAATCAGGGAAAGCCGCCTAGAGGAGGTGACGCCTTAGATGAGTGTTCTCCTTACTGCCTTGTGCTGCCCACTAGGTTCCTGGAACCATGGAACTGTGGCCTTGGGCTGTGCTCTGGAGCCGGGGGTGGCGGCAGGGCTCCCAGGACCGCAGGTGGGAGTTTGGTGCCCAAGGTGTCCAGGCTGGTGGGAGCCCTGTGGCCTCTGGCTCTCTGATGGTGGCTGTATTAGTCAGCTAGGGCTGCCATAGCCAAATACCTGAAACTGAGTGGCTTAAACAACATTTACTTCCTCATCGTTCTGGAGGCTGAATGTTCCAGATCAAGGTGTTGGCTGGGCTGGTTTCTCCTGAGGCCTCTCTCCTTGGCTTGTGGACAACTGCCTTCTCCCTGTGTCCTCACGTGTCCATCCCTCTGTGTCCAAGCCTCCCTGGTGTCTCTATGTCCAGATTTTCTCTTCTTACGAGGACGCCAGTCAGATTGGATTAAGGCCCCACCCTAATGGCTTCATTTTACTTTAGTCACCTCTGTAAAGACCCGATCTCCAAATACAGTCACAGTCTGGGGTGCTGGGGGTAAGGGCTTCAACATAGGAATTTGTAGGGGGATGCAATGCAATTCAACACAACAGTAGCTAAGGCACACACTATGTGCGTCATTTGTGTAATGCTTGCGCACCTCCGTAGAGTATGTAAATGTCACCTAAATACCCTGAAATTTGTCACCCTTTACTCACCTATTCTTGATTTTCCCCCTTGTTCCCCATTGGGTTTCAAACCTCAGCCACCTCTATGGCCACATTCCAGCACAGAGGGCAAGTGTCCAGGAGGCGTGAGAAGATGTCGTGAGGTCAGACCCTTCTGGGTCGCAGGGACCCTCGGACCACAGTTAGGCTGTGCTGTTTACTGGTTGGTGAAACTGAGCTTGATGTAAACTTCTGCTCATTTGCTTTAGTTTTTATTTCCCTGAGAGGATTTTCAAGGTCAGCTGAACCCCTTTCACTGTCAATCAGTGTCAGATGTGTCCCCACAAGAAGCACCCTGACTTCGCGGGGAGGTGGGATTTCCCGGCTCTTGGGTCCTTAGTTAGGGTCCCCTTGAAAGGACTGTGGTTACTGGACCACCTTGGGTTGCGTCCTCATTAAAGCAGATGGGACAGAGCAAGCATGCTATGGTTGATGGTGAATAATCATAGCTTTTTTTTTACCTTATTATTATTTTTATTGAATGAAAGATTCCTTACATTCTATAGAGCTTTACAATTTTCAAAGCTTTCACACATATGACTTCATATAATCCCATAATAACCCCCTTTTTTTCCTCCCCACCCTGTATTGACCCTCCCCACTTCCCTCGCCCCACTGGTAACTACTGGTTTGTTCTCTATATCTGAGTCTGCTTCTTTTTTGTTTTATTCACTAGTTTGTTGTATTTTTTTAGATTCCATATATAAGTGATATCATACAGCACTTGTCTTTCTCTGTCTGACTTATTTCACTTAGCTTAATGCCCTCAAGTCCATTCATGTTGCCACAAATGGCAAAATTTCCTTCTTTTTTATGGCTGAGTAGTATTTGGACAACTACTAGGTCCCCTCAAGGGCCCTGAGTCCTCCCCAAGGGGCTCCATTTGATTCCCCTTTCTGGGACTGTCATTAACCCCTCACCCTGGTGTTTTTGCTTCCCATGCGGTTTCAGATGAACTTAGCGACCCGAAGTTCCACTTTCTCGCCTGAAAGAAAGAGTGCTGGCATAGCTCTTCACCACCCCTCCTGCAATGGCATCAACTAAATCCGATAAAGAGAACTTTATAGACACTAATTATAGCTGAGGACTCCATTCTGTGTTTTATATGCAAGCCTTCTGTGCTCTGTTTAATTTCTTAGGAGAAACCTCATAGCAAATTAACGTTTATATGGGCCCATTAATCTTCAAAGCATTGCTATGACTTTAGTCAATCCCAATGACCCTCTTGTTCAGGTAATAATGAGCCTTTCTGGTCTCATATTCTTCTCCCTTCTACATCTACATTTTTGTTGATGCAAGAAAAAACAAACACAGAGAAATGAAATACTCCATGTGATCCGTGCCTCAGGGCTGGGGCCAGGTTTGGATGGTCCACATTCCAGGCTCCCGGTCCCATGTTCTGGTCAATCAAGGCCTCTCCTCAAAGTGGACTCTCTGCAGTGAGAAGTTCAAAGCCACGTTTGATTTCCGAAGCCTTCGGCCGACTGTAAACAGGCCGTGTTTTATTAAACATGCACAGACACACGTGCACACACTGTTGTGTTGGCACGCACTTTTGCAAGCTGGCAAAGAGGTTTGTGTGTGGGGAGGTGGGAATAGAGGTGGGCTTCTCTGAGGAGCCCTGTATCAGTCGATCAGGGCGTTTACTGGCTGCCAGGTGAAGAAAACCTGTGGAAGGAATTGGACAGGCCACCCCCTCTCGGAAAGGCGGCTCTCCCTCCGTTGAGGTCTGGCGCACGCAGAGCCAGGATGGGCTTAGTCAGCCCTCTACTTCTGGTTTCCAAAGTGCAATTTCCAGCCGCATTTTGGTCACTTCATTGCAGACAGAGCCCCTCTGTTTACAGGGGACCCCGGGAGGTACAGGGGCTGCGTTCTTCCTTTGTGGCTGTGGTCTCCAGCCTAGACCAATTGTCCGGCTCCTTGATTCCAGGTTTTGATTCCAGCTCCGTGTCTTTCACTGGCAGAGCTCTCGGCAAAGGGATCTTTCTCCAATGATTCAGAAAAAAAGTCAGTGAAATAGTGGTTTTAAGTGTTTTCAGTGGATTTGGGGGAAAGAAGTCAAGAAGAAAATGAGCAGAAAAAGTCCTTCCGGGTACAGGCTGATGCAAAGGTTCCCTAGAAGATGCAAAGAGGGCAGGTGACCCAACGATTAGTCTGTGCATTTTTGCTCCATAGAAACACTCCCGGGAAAGGGCCAGACTCCCACGGCATCCATCAGGAAGTGCAGGAGAAACATTCTGGAGGGGATGGACAGCCACCTAGACGCTGCTGACGCCCCCTCCCTCTGAGCCTCGGTGTGGGAATTTCTTAGAGCAGGACGTGAAAAGGGCACGTGACCCTGATGTGAACAAACAAATCCCCTGCAGGTGCTAATCTTACGCTCATGTTCTTGCAGTTTTTGTTTTCCCGACATCACCAGCCTGACACCAGCCTGGTGTTCAGACCACAGTGACCACCACGGGATGCTGTTAAAAGGGATAATCCACTCAACCATTCCTTAGCCTCATCTGCCCAGGCTCGCGGGGAGAGATGCTGATACAGATTTTCTAGTTGAGAAAGAATAACCTTTCACTTATTACTTGTCACCTTCATCACTTTTTTTTTTGTTGTTGTTAGAGGGACCGGTAATCCTGAGAGGAAAATGATGGCTAGAGAGGGTGTCAGGGGTCATAGCAAGGACCTCAGATAAGGACCCTCCGATTCTTCTGCGGGTGGAGACCCAGGCCTCTGCTTCCAGGCTCAGCCTAGTTCCAGGCAACCAGTCGGAAGAACAGTTTTCCCACCTCTAAGGACATCTATTCGACAGATAGCAAGGCAGACCCACTCACCTGGTGGACCAATTTCCATGTGTATTGCTGCCTACCTCTCTCATATTTACTACCTCTAAGTGCTCATCCATCCCCCCTACTCACTGTCTCTTCCACCCAGCACAGCTTTGGACACCTAGACTGTACCTGTACCTGCATCCATGGTCTTGGGCACCTACAATTTTCTTTGTGCTTTGGGACATTCCTGCAAAAAGTCAGAAGCGATGCAAAGCTTACCCATGACCAGGGGTGGGTAAGGGAGGGTTGTCGGATTCCAAACTGCCAGTGATGTTCAGGTATAAACCAAAGGGCCGCCACCAGCCCAGTGGGGAGGGTGGTGGTACCTTTCCAGTATATCTCAGTGGTTAGTTCTTCGAGCCTAGAGAGAGACAACAGTAGAGCAGTGGATGGGTGTGGCCTGAAGAAGGTACAGACAGGAAAGTCAGGAATACATACAGTACTATCCTGGAAATTAGCAATCAGATTTTAGGTCAGCGGTTTTAGAAAATTATATGCTTTCTCACAGTTAAAAAAAGCCTTATTTTTAAGGGACATTTCTATTCTCATTTTTTTTTTTAACATCTTTATTGGAGTATAATTGCTTTACAATGGTGTGTTAGTTTCTGCTGTATAACAAAGTGAATCAGTTATACATATACATATAGCCCCATATCCCCTCCCTCTTGCGTCTCCCTCCCACCCTCCCTATCCCACCCCTCTAGGTGGTCACAAAGCACCGAGCTGATCTCCCTGTGCTATGCAGCTGCTTCCCACTAGCTATCTATTTTACATTTGGCAGTGTATATATGTCCATGCCACTCTCTCACTTCGTCCCAGCTTACCCTTCCCCCTCCCCGTGTCCTCAAGTCCATTCTTTACGTCTGTGTCTTTATTCCTGTCCTGCTCTATTCTCATTTTTAAGATGGAGCAACAGAGGGGCAGAAATAGTGCATGTGAAGGATTAGAGCTCCAAAGCGGACTTGTGGTCAGAACCAGACTGAAAACTCTTCCTATCGCTACTCGGTGGGTCGATCCCAAATGTGTCTAGAAGAGCCATTGGTGGAGACCATGAAGGTGGAGAGCCCTGGGGTGGGGGTGAGGGTGGGGATGGGCATTGGAGGGGAGAGGCAAGGGACGAGAAGGCAAGCTGATTTTCCTCAGGGCAGCTCCTGGCTCATGCTGCCGCCGAGAAACCATCTCCAGCTGCATTAACTGCTCGGGGCAGGAGAGGAGAAAGGCTTCCCAGACCAAGAACATCATTCTGACCAGGTTTGGATAAGAAGAAAGGGTTTGAGGAGGAGGATTATCTTGGCGAGTTCTTGGAGAGAGTTGTCAGAGCGATTTGCAAATGAAAATCGACTTTGAAAACCATCACGTGTGTTATTCTGAAACGATTTTATGTAAAACTGGAAATGCCCACCCACGTGAACTACTTATTTTGGGGATTATCTGCTACACGTTTTAAATTCCACCTGGGTCCCCTTTGCCACTGCTCACATATTGTAGCACCCTTGCCCCCAGGCTACAAGGAAGATGGGGAGAGGACAGAGGATGGGGTGGGGGATGACCACATGGCCCACATCAACCATTGTCACATGGTGGTGGGGGGAGGGTGGCCTCATAAAATACTGGACACCCAGTTACATTGAGATTTCATTATTTTTACAATATAAGTATGTTCCAAATACTGCTTGGGATATACTTATACTAAAAAAGTAATTCATTGTTTATCTGAAATTCAAATTTAACTTTTGGTTTTGCTAAATATGGTGCAGGGAGACTCTTTCAAATAGACTTAGCTGAGGTGTTATTCCCTTCCTGCCAAAAGCCCTGGTGTCTATGTATGGGTGTGTGTGTGAAGACACAAAATGCAACCCTTTGTTGCAGGACTGTAGAGAGTGAAAGAATCTTATAGCAGCGAGCAGCTACAGCAATGACTTGTGGGTGGGATACCTCGGCAGAGAGGGGGTCTCCTTAATTTTCAGCCTCAGACAGAAGAGTGCATCCGTTAGAAACAGCAGGGAGTAGGTCTCTATACGCAGTTACTGAGGACCATCCACTCGCAGGACTGCTATGGGTTGAATTGTGTCCCCCCGCCAAAAGATAGGTCGGAGTCCTAACCTCTGATACCTCAGAACGTGTCCTGCTTTGGAAATGGGGTCTTTGCAGATATAACTGGTTAAGATGAGGTCACTCATAGTGGCTTAAGATGGGTCCTATCCAATATGACTGGTGTCCTTATAAGAAGAGAAGCAGTAACACAGGACACACGGGGAGATGCCATGTGATGACAGTGGCAGAGATGGGAGTGATTTGTCTACCAGCCAAGGAATGCCGAGGGTTGTTGGCAACGCCAGAAGCTAAAAGAGAGGTGGGGAGCGGATTCTCTCTCCCTCACCTCCCTGAGGAGGAACCAACCCTGTTGACACCTTGATCTTGAACTTCTGGACTCCAAACTGAGAGGTAAATTCCTGTTGTTTAAGCCACCCAGTCTGTGATGCTTCGTCACAGCAGCCCCAGGAAACTAACAGAGTGGCCGTCATTTGATGGTCAGCAAAAAGACTGAGGGTGGTCTGCAATAATTTCAAGTCCTGAATTCAAGAAAGAGGCTATTCCAACAACCAGCGGAGTGGGATACAAAAAACAGAGATGGTTCACCAGGATTAGTGACTCTAGACACAAAAATAAGAAGAGTACCTGGCCAGACCCAGGAGGGAGCTATTTCCGCCACCCACCATAGGCTTGGTGACACCAGAAATACATTTCAGGTATTCCTAACCTATGTGTGTGTCAGTGTGTGTAGATAAAAACTCCGTTACATTATCTGTTGACTGCACTCCGTCTATAATATATAATATATATTGACTGCATTCTGTATATAATATATAGTATATATTGACTGTGCTCTGTATATAATATATACTATATATTGACTGCACTCTGTATATAATATATACTATATATTGACTGCACTCTGTATATAATATATAGTATATATTGACTGCACTCTGTATACAATGCCTTCCCCGGGAGGGGTCATACTCTTGATTGTCATTATGAAGTCTCAAATTAAAATAATTGCTTGAGATTCTGTCATCAAGGTGAGTAGATCAGGACAGTCAAGATGCCAATGTCAGTCTAATATCTAGGTCAGAGGAGCCTCCACCCTCTTAGGAAATGTGTCTTTCACATACACTCTGCTCAAGGGTGACGTGTGTTCTGTTCCACCCTCCAACTCCATCAGTTGCTGTATATTCTGAAACTACAAAGTGAGTTTAGTGTGATCTTATATGCATTCAAATAAAAATCAGGTATGTTCCCCATCACTTAGGATAACTCCCAATCTCAATCGTTCAACTCTACTTCATTCAGCTCATCCACAAGCAAAAAGAGGTGATGAGTTTAAGATCAAAGTTCTTAAATTAGACAGAAGTGTTTATTCATTGCCCACTATGTGGAAATCCTAGGTGTCACCAGGCTTAGGTGTACCGGGTATACAGGTGTCTATACATTTGGCGTCATAGGGACTCTGGGTGACATTAATGGAAGGCTCGATTGTTTTGACATGGGTTACAAATTAAGGTTGGGGGTCTGTCAGACCTTTGCTTACAGCCAGGGGTGAACATCCTCTACCCTCCCCACCCTGTCCCCCCACTGGGCATCATCTCTGAAGGACACTCATCCTTGAGTCGGGTTTCTTGTCTTTCAGCCATTTGGTTTTGGGTTTTTCAATTCTGTTCCTACTCTTTCCTTGGCTTTAGTGCCCTTTCTTTTCCCTATGTCTGTCCCCCAACTGTGCACATCATCTCTTTTAAGAGCTCGCCTCTTCCAGGAAGGATTCCTGGAATCCCTCCTTTGCCTTACATCCTCATCGTTTATATAATCCATCTAAATAAATATACCATAGTTGGGGTCACAGTGATACACTGCTTTGCAATGTGTGTCTGATTCCACCAAAACCCTTTTTGGTCTCTTTTCAGAGTCCTCAAATTTCACTCTACGCCCAATGGGCCACTCCTCCCTCCTCCCCTTCCATGCATGAGCCGACACTCAACGCCTTTTTGTCCATTCACACGTGACATGAGTCCACCTGTGCTCTTCTTAAATAACCTTTATGACATTCGTGTGAGTTAGGGAGAAAATTAACAGGAAAAATTGCAGAGCCACCTGGAGCAGTCGCCCTGCTTATCACTCGGGGTTTTATCCCATTTCCCCCATAATTAGGTTACTTGTGATGCAGCCAGCTAATTGCCCGCCCCACCCCCCCAGGGAACTCCAGCGCTATCTGTGAACCCACACTGCAGTGATCTCCCCACTGCAGGACAGATGTCAGGTGTGGTTTCCTTCCCACACAAACATCTGCTCTGTTGTTCCAAGTCTGTCATGAGAGCCAGCCGGCTCAGACTAGCAAAGGGATGGGTTCTTGGGTGAGGTGCTGGGTCCTGCCAAGTTCTAGGCACCCGGCCTGGGCCTCTCAAACTGTGTGACCCATCATCCCTGACTGGCAGAGCCTCTGTGGTTGCATTTAGAAATAAGCCCCCAGGATACTGTGCTCACATGTTCTGGTGGCCTGGGGCAAAAATGGGTCTAGGGACCAAATGACTCTTGACATTGATGTGAATACGCTGAGTAATTTTTATTTTGGGCAGCCACAGTTTTTTTTCCCTTTTTTCTCACAGATGAATGAATGACCAGTGAGCCACGACCTGGGAACCAAGAGACTCACGCACGTAGGGTGCAGCCAGCTGTACTCACAAATGTCTTCAAGGGCTTCCTAGGCATTCCGGGGTCCTGACCCAGCCACCTCCTGGCCCCAGAACTTTCCCTGTGGGCCTGCAGGAGACCTTCCCCCCCCCCCCCCCCCCCGCCGCCCCAGGGACCGTGGTTGCAGCTTGTGGTAGCAGTTGATTTTTTTTTTAAGCACATAATAATTTGCAGATGTTGGCTGTCACCGGCAAAGCCAGAGCAAAGTTCCAAATGTTAAACCACAAACACATATCATTTTTACCCTCTGATTCCCGGAAATGAGACAGTGTCACAATACAACAATTCACGAAGATGAATATGCCTTTTCCATTGAGGCAGTGGACTGGTGTCGATCTGGTGGAGATTATTGGCTATATATCAATTGCATTGTTCTACAAAGATGGAGAGACATCTCTTTGCTTCTGGTTAGTGAAGAAGAAGATCACCTGTCTTCTTCATGTGACAGTGAATCTTTAAAAATTCCAGCCGCACAGAGCTTATGTTGAAAGAGACACAACAGCACTTGTGTAGGTTTCTCAGGTCTAAATCTGGAGTTCTTAACCTACTTTGTGCTTAAGACTCCTTAGGATTCCTTCAGCAGCCTGGAGAAGCCTAGGATGGCTTCTCAGAATAAGGACTTAATTATATAGGGTTACCAAGGAAACCATTATGCTGAAACACAGTTCACAAAATATTACAAAAAACCAGAACTGTGAAATGGTAATCCATGTGCTTCTTTATTAATACATTAAAAACAAGATCGAGCGGTCTGTCGAATAACTACCATCATTTCAAAGGAGAGAGAAGCATGGAAGGTATGTAAGATTCTTGCAACGGCAGCAATGCAATATGAAAATATCTGTGGGTTCGGTGGTCACAGGCGTGGCAGAGCCTGTGGGCTTCGTTGCCTGTGCTTCTGAAGCAGGGAAATGCTACATTCTGCTGGAGGTCAGTGAAAATAACAGTAAAATTTCTTTCCCATCCAAGTTTATAGACGGCTGGACTTCTAACTCAGGTAAGCCCCTGTGTTCTGTGCCCCGGTGGTGACGGCTCCAGACACATGTGGACGCTGCCTTGCCCCTGCTCTCCTGTGTGCAGATCCTTGCTTGGCCTTGCGGCTCTGATGACCTTTGACCTCCTGCCATTTCTGAGTCCTGGCTTATCTTCCCTAAGGTCTCTTGGTTGAACTGGGTCCTCGTGATGAGGCTAGAAATTTACCCCCTTCCAAGGAGTCAAACCCAATCGAGTGAGTTGGTTCTTTTTATACGGGTCTAAGCCCGTATAATGGGTCCACTCCATTTGAAGGAGTTTTTCCAAAGAAACAAGACATCGAATATGAAGCCTGGTTTTCAGCAAGGCAACCTACCTGCACCTGGGCTTTTTCTTGTGTCTGCTGTAACAAAGTGGCCCAAAACAATAGAAAGCTGTTCTCCCACAGTTCTGGAGGCCAGAAGCCCCAGATCAAGGAGTCAGCAGCGCCAAGCTCTCTGAAGGCCCAGGAGGGGATCCTTCCTGCCTCTTCCAGCTCTTGGTGGCTTCAGGCAGTCCTTGGTTTGTGGCTGCATCACTCCCATCTCTGGCTCTGTTCATGTGGCCTCTTCCCTGGGCATCTTTTCTGAGGGTACAATTCAGCTCACTAAAACACCCGAATCAGAAATTGTCTATAGGAGTGATGCAGTGTAGAAACCAGGAGAGTGGAGAAACTAAAAGTCTCCTCATCTTGCCGCCCCTCACTGGGCTGCCGCAGAACCACAAAGCCGGGCTTCCTGGAGAAACTGCACTGTGCCTGACATGGAGCCTGGAGCTCCTGTGAATCGTCTCACTAAGTCCTCACAACCACGTGGAGGTTGTATAGGGCTGTTGTATTCCCATTTTACAGGTGAGCAAATGGAGGCTCAGAGAGATTAACTTGCTCTCATCCACAAATCAGTCCGGGAGTGAATCCAGATAGCTTCATTCCCGGTGCTCTCATCAGCTGACCTGCAAGACCTTCCTGTGTCATCCAGGATACTAGACCCTTACTACATGTGACTATTTGAATTTAAAATTATTAAATCTAAATAAAATCTAAAATCCAGTTCCTCCATGGCAATGGAGGGAAGTAGCTACCATATTGGACAACACAGAAACAGAGAACGTTTCTCTCAGCACAGAAAGCTCTACTGGGTGGTACTGCTCTAGACCAATGTTTATATTTATCTTATAATACTACCTATATCAATGGCATGACAACTAACCAGAATCCTCAATTAACCAGACAGTTTTTTCAACAAATAATTTTGTGGAGTAAGAAGAAAATGAGAGGCAGACAAATGGAAGAGAGATTTAAAAAATCCAACCACATTCTGAGTAATCCCGGGAGAGTGGCCAAGTGTAGCTCCACCTAGGAGTCCCATGGGGTCATCATGGACCCCTGACCTCCGGGCGGCCGTCCTCATTCAAAAAAGCAAGAGTAAATTATATCCACTCCATTGCACTGACTAGGGCAAGAAGGTAGACCGGGCTTATTCCACAAATGCCCAGCTTTTGCGAAGGTCTCCTTGAACTAGCCAGTAAAATGAACTTAAACTTCTTATTTTGGGGGCATTCCACTTGACCGAGTTTCATCCGTGTTCCCAGATTGGAGGGAAGAGGACCTGTTGGCCATTGGACCAACCAATTCTGCCATTTTCTTGCAGTTGGGGGATTTCTTTAATATCCACCTTGGTTTTATAATGACGCCAGTGAAAATACATTCAAAACGGAGGCAGAAGTTCACGCTCCAATGATGACAGCTTGAGCAGACCTTGTTGGGGTCCTGGGTGAGGTGGCAGCTGGCGCTGGAAGAGACGGGGGTGTGGAGGGGCTACAGTGGACACCAGTGGCCAGAGGAGTTCATGGCCGGCACACCTGAAAGGAGATAGTGCAGTGGGCTCTGCTCAGGGTAGCTTAGCACCTTTGGCTGGGGATGGGGCTTGACAGGGATGGGGTGGGGAGGTGGCGCTGTTGCTTTCATGAACTTTGCCCTTTGTAGGAGGGGCAGGTTCAAGCTGTAGGCAAGTTTTAGAAGCCACGGTAATCATCATTGCGCATCCTTGGTCCAGATAAGGATGGAAAACCCTTTCTCGTGTTCTCTGATAGCTGGGGAAACTGAGGGAGTGTGTGATCAAGGCCCAGGACTGGTCAGTGGGTGAGCACACAAGTCAGAGGATGGAAGGTCTACTGGCGTCCAGCCAGGGATCCTGCCGGGGGTGTGTCCCAGAGTCACGAGGCAGCTGGGGGCTGGGGGCGATTGTGGGCCCTCTCCTTATGCTCATGAAGTCTGGGTTCCTTTTTGCACCCCTGGGTGGCTTCCTCACGGAGAAGCTGCTGCTTCTGCATTTACAGTTTGCCACAAACCAAACTGCAAGGGCAGGGTCGATCTGGGGTCCCACCGCTCCTGGGAAGGGCTGGGGGCTTCCAGTGTCTGGGGACATCGTTCCCCTCCGTTGTCTTGACTCATTTATGAAAAAGCAGGTCAATAGCCTGTTTGTGACTTCTGTGTTTTCCTGAAAATGTGGGGATGTGCCTGGTCCCTCTAACCCAGGCACAGCAGAGATGTCAGAGGTCTGGGGTCTCTCAGATTCCTCTCTGTAAACACTCCCTCCCAGCCCTGGGAAGGAAGCATCCAGGGAAAGGGAGTTAGCAATGAGCCAAATGGGGATTTGCCAAAATGCCAGTAAATGCTAGACACTCAGATGGGTGAGGTGGGAGCCCTGAACTTACACAAGCCGCCACCCCCAATCATTAAATCATGATTCACTGAGAAATTCCAAGTGCCAGGCATGGGGGAACAAGGAGGGAGCAGGACCAGACCCCAGGCCTGCCCTTAGGAAGCCTGAGGTCCAGGGAATGGGATCAGACCCCAAACACCCATTGCTTTGCTTTCCTTTCCACACGTCCTTCCTCTCTCTTCAACTGAGACACCCAATCTCTTGCCGAGAAAGGACCACTCAACATTTACTATGACTCTTGAAGTTCATGGTCTTGAAATGCAGGGCTTCTGATGGCCAAGCAATGTGTTCAATGCCAAAGCCACTCAGGAACTCAACGCAAGTCCCTGTCTAGCGGGATGAGGGGCGATGCTGCAGAAGCTGGGCTCCCGAAGGAAACTCCCCACCCCTGCCCTGGCCTGAGTGCTAAACCAAGGTGCAGTGTGTCTTAAAAGAAGTTAGGAAGGCTGTGGACTGTCATTCTGAAAACCAACTCCCAGTTTTGGCCAATCCAATCATGACTCCAGTGCTGAGCACCAGACGTACCATGGCTGGGATGTCACCTTTACCTCCTGCTAGCTTCTCACCTGGGCCAGTCTGTCCAGTGCCTCCATAACACCTTCCAGCATCCAGGTACCCACTAGTCTAACTCTGATGACTCTTGGTGTAAATGCCTCTGGATATTCAGAGTCGGGGCTGGTTGTGGTTGAATTGCAAAGTCAAAGCCATGGCCATTGGGACATCCTTGGCTCTGAATGTAGGCAGCATAAGTAAAGACCAGAAGCAGTAAGGACAAAGTCTGATGCGCCATTGTGCAAAGGGTTGGTTGAGGGTCAGCCCCTCCTTAGGGGATTAGGAGCTGGGCCCCACCCTGGCTTCCTGGCAGCCCCATCTGCTGGGGAGGCTGAGTGGCATGGGAAGGGCTGGCCTCACGCCCTCCCCACCCTCTCCACCCTCTCTTCTCTCCCAAGTGTGGACGCACCACTGATCAGGCCTGGAAGCTCTCCCGACTGCCCAGGCTTGGGGCCACCTGCCTGTCCTCTGAGCTCTTACCCTGCTGTTCCCCTCGCCCAGAGAGCACTTCCAGACACCCCTCCCTGCATGAATCTCACCTGTCCATCAAAGTCTAGCTAAGATGCCTCCATCTCCATCAGACTTTCCCAATCACACCTTTGAACTCCTATTGCGCCCTTCAAATGCTTACCCTGTTTTAGGTTTGGTTGTCATGGTGATTCTCCTACTTGACTCATGGGAAGGGATTTCACTGAACTCCCTCACCTCCCCCAGAAGGTCTGGGTCTGAACCTGACCTGGGAAAACACTCAGTAGAAGGACTACCCCATCCTCTTTCGATTGCCTTGGTCGCAGGACAGCAAAATGCTGCTGCAGACGGCCTGGCTGGGTGCAGAGTGCATGGCAAAATACAGTTACATGTGTTGGCTTAAACTGGGTGGCAAATATGGTGACACAGTGAGAGAAGTAAAAATCCCGCACTTTACAGTGTGAACTGCCCAAATTACCAAGGATAATAATAACAAAACAATATTTCTAAAAGCTACGATTCTTTAAATGCCCCCAATGCACCAGGCAATTTATATACATGTTATAATTGACTCTTACAATAGCTCTGCAGTGCTCAGCCAATCATCATCACCACCATCAGTATCATCATCATCACCATCACCACCATCATCACCATCACCACCATCAGTATCATCATCATCATCGTCACCATCACCATCACCATTATCATCATCACCACCATCATCATCACCATCACCATTATCATCATCACCATCATCACCATCACCACCATCAGTATCATCATCATCACCGTCAGTATCATCATCATCACTGTCACCATCACCATTATCATCATCACCACCATCATCATCACCATCACCACCATCACCACCATCATCACCATCACCACCATCAGTATCATCATCATCACCGTCACCATCACCATCACCATTATCATCATCACCACCATCATCATCACCATCACCATTATCATCATCACCATCACCACCATCACCACCATCAGTATCATCATCATCACCGTCACCATCACCATCACCACTGTCATCATCACCACCACCATCATCACCATCACCACCATTAGTATCATCATCATCACCATCACCATCACCACTGTCATCATCACCACCATCATCATCACCATCATCACCATCACCACCATTAGTATCATCATCATCACCGTCACCATCACCATCACCACTGTCATCATCACCACCATCACCATCACCACCATCAGTATCATCACCATCACCATCACCATTATCATCATCATCACTGTCACCATCACCATCACCATTATCATCATCACCACCATCATCATCACCATCATCACCATCACCACCATCAGTATCATCATTATCACCATCACCAACACCATTATCATCATCATCGCCGTCATCATCACCATCACCATAATTACCATCATCATCATCATTGTCCTGTTGGGATGACCAGGGTTGGGGTAAATCGAATGACTTACCTGAGATCCCACAGCTCGTTAGGGTCAGAGCCAGCACCTCAACTTGGGTCCTTCTGCTGTTCAAATCCATGCTTTACCCAAATAGCCTAAAATTGTCTTGTAAAAATAATAATTATATTATTTATTTTTAAATGGATTCAATGGTTTTCCGTTCATTATCTCATTTGAAATAAAAGGAAGATTTCAGAAGTTATTATTACATATATTGTAATACCAGTTGAATCTAGTTCAAACCCTTGGTTTCCACCTGGCTGCCCATTGGGACCACCTGGAGATCTGGTTAAAACCAGCCTCTGATTCCTAGATCCCAGGGGCCTCCTCTTCCAGGCTACTCCTATGGGCAGCCAGATTCAGGGCCTCCATCAAGCCAGGATGTGATTTGGCCCCAAGGCCAACATAACCAGGCTGACACTTTCTTCTCAGGGGACTGTTGGCCGTGGGCTTCATGGTCTGTGGGGAATTAGGACCCTTCTAATCTCCCCAGGTTCAATGGGTGGGCCTGCTGTCCCAGAACCCACACACACACACACACACACACACACACACACACACACACACACACACGGGCTGGCCTTCCGGGAATTCGCCTGGAGGCCTGATTCCAGGGAGGTGTCTCTTCCCTCCCCAGCCGCTCTCCCTCTTTCTTAAGAATCTGTTTTGGTTTCATATGTTAACAGTCTGTTAATACATCCTTTTACTTCCGCACTTTCATGGGTGGAGGAAGTACATGTGGGGAAGAGGATTCCAGAGCAGGAGTGAGAGACACTGGCTTTGCACCTGGGCCGTAATGCTTAAAGTCCACATGGCCTTGAAAAACCCAGTTCTGGATGCTTTCTTTCCTCTTGTGGAAAAGACCCACACGCCTACCCTGCCTAACTCACAGGGTCACTTAGCTCCAGAGAACCATAAACGTCCTTTGAAAAGTATAAGGTCTAATGCAGTGGATGGTGGGATTGGGAGCAATGTAGCCCAATGGGACTGGCATGGTCTGATGTCATAGATGGGGTGACCTGGTCCCCTGGTTTGCCTGGGGCAGTCATGGCTCATACTAGTGACCCTTCAACTCTCAAAACTAGTAAAAGATACTATTAACTTCAGCGTAAGCCCCAAGTCTTAAGATCTTGGGCAAATCCCTGAATTTCTCTAAGTCTTAGTTTTCTACTCGATAAAATGGGAATCGTAATACATGCATTTAGATGCCTATTTTGAACGTCAAAAGAGATTCCAATTGAGAGCTCTTTATGAACTGGAAAAAAATCATACAAGTAGTAGGTGTTATTATTGTTCAGTCCAGGTGGTGTGAAATTTGGAGGCACCATTTCGTGTAAGCTCTGGAATTTGGTTCTTTGCCGAGGGTTATCCTGTCTCTCCTGTAGACTCTTTCCTCCTCTGGCCCAAGAGGCCACTTGCTTTCCCAGTTACCTTGTCTGAAAACTAGAGGGACTGGCGCCCGGATTTCTGAGCTGCCTCCCAGGGTTGACATTCTATGATTTCACAATTCTTAAAATGTTTGGCCCGCTGGTATGGGTTGGTTGTTTTCTTAAGAACAAAGAAAGCCAGGCAACCTAAACATGAAATCCAACCCCAGCAGTGCATTGCATGGACTTTGAAAACAGCATTAAGCAGAATGGTTATGTCTAATACTGAGCCTGCCAGCCTTGCCAGGGCCTGATAACTGGAATCAGATGTCTGAACTTGATATACACCTGCAGGTACAGTTACAGATTTTAATCCACCGAGCTCTGTTGTTGAAGCTGCTTGAGGACATTCAGTAACTTTCTTTAAAAGCTTGTGTTATATGACTCTTTGTTTTCCCAAGAAAAATTACTCACGTTGTATCACAACTGACTTCAGCACTTTGGCCTCTGGTCGAGGGATTTTTTTTGGTTTGGATTTGTTTTGCTTTTGTAGAGTTTCCATGCAATCTCTGGGGATGTCTCCCTGAAATTAATTAACGTGCATTATGTGTTTGGGGATTGTCTTTCCTTTCTTCCCTGCATTGGACAATGAGATTACTGGGGGGAGTCTGGCTACAAGATTTACAGATGGAATCTGTGGGTGCAGGTTTCTCAGAACCTGGGCTCCAGGGACAAATAATAGAGATGAGAGAGAGAGACTCTTTACATCCAGGCCAACCATCCTAGGGCAGCACCCACCCTTGGGTCAGCCCTGAGCCCAGGCTCTGCCTCTCAGGGATGGCGGGTCACTGTGGGTCCCCTGACCAGACCCACACCAGGAGAGGCCGGCTGATGAACACAGTGGCTTGAGTATTTTGCCCTTGACTTGATTGGCTGCCTTGCTTTTCGCTGACAGACCACAGCTGCAAATCCCTCCTGGTCCTCTCCCTGGGTCAGATGAAGTCACTGCTGTGTCTGCTTTGCAAAATACAGTGGAATAAAGCAAACCGGCAGAGGCCTCTTTCCTCTACATGGCTTTTCTGTGGTGTGGGTGGTATTTTCCTCCATGCTCCATCCCGAGGCCAGTCCTGACCCTCACTCACGGTCAGAGCCCACACCCGCGGGTTCCCTCTGCAGGGCGACTGTTCAAAGCACCTCTGCTCATTGTTGGTGTGGGGGTCTGTGCCGAAGATGTCAACTGTGGTCACCCAGCCTCTGAAGTTCTAGGCTGCAACAAACCCATTCTGCAGGTTGTGGGAAGTCCAATTTCTCTGAGCTTCTGCTTCAGCTGAGTTGCTTCCCTTCAGGGACCATCTCATCAGCTTCTTCTGCCATCCCCGTTTCTCACTGTGGTGGGTGTGCACGCTGGGTGGCCAGACATGGAGTTCCAGATCTTTCCTCTACAAATAACTCAGCAAAGCGTTGTGTGATTTGGCCAGTGGCTTGGGGAGCTGGAGCACTTACGCTCCAGCAACACCAATGACTTTGGAAAGAACTATTTCTGTGCCCAAAACAGTCCCCCTCTGCTCAGGGCCATTTGCTCAGCTGCAACTCACCTCCTCCTTGTGGTTTTCGGCTCCTTCACCATCTCCCCTTCCTTGAAAAAGCCCTTCCTGGCTCTTTCTCCTTCCCAAATTCCTCAGATAACCCCCAGTGCTGCAATTTACCTCCTTCTTTTACACTAACCCATGTCCTTAGGTTCTCAATTTCTACCCCGAGCAGCTGGATTGAGATGTTTGGATAAACAGAGACAGCCGCTTCCCTAAAAGATACCCTGGTAACCTAAATTTTTTATTTTTATTATTTTTTTCTTTTCCACTATGATGTATTACAGGATATTGAATATAGTTCCCTGTGCTATACGGTTGGACCTCATTGTTTATCCGGCCTATATATAATAGTTTGCATCTGCCAACCCCAAACTCCCAATCCATCCCTCCCCCACGCCCCTCCCACAAGTCTGTTCTCTATGTCTGTGAGTCTGTTTTGCAGATAAGTTCATTTGTGTCATATTTTGGATTCCACATATAAGTGATACCATATGGTATTTGTCTTTCTCTTTCTGACTTACTTTGTTTAGTTTGATCATCTCTAGGTCCATCCATGTTGCTGCAAATGGCATTATTTCATTCTTTTTTATGGCTGAGTAGTATTCCATTGTGTATATATATAGACCACATCTTCTTTGTCCATTCATCTGTTGATGGACATTTAGGTTGTTTCCATGTCTTGCCTATTGTAAATCGTGCTGCTATGAATATAGGGGTGCATGCATCTTTTTGAATTAGAGTTTTTTTCTGGATATATTCCCAGGAGTGGGATTACAGGATCCTATGGCAACTCTATTTTTAGTTTTCTGAGGACCCTCCATACTGTTCTCCACAGTGGCTGCACCCATTTACATCCCCACCAACAGTGCAGGAGGGTTCCTTTTCTCCATGCCCTCTCCAGCATGTGTTATTTGTAGACTTGTTCACGATGGCCATTCTGACCGGTGTGAGGTGGTCTATTCTGATAAACTTAAGATAGTACATTTTTGGAGATGCCTATGACACGGGTTGGCTGTAGGATGGGAATTTAAAGTCACGTTTATTTGTCTGATCAGTATCTATCACACATCCACTCTTGGGGGCGGAAGGACTCTCTGTGCTCCAGGAGCTTTCAGGCTCATAAGAGAGACAGTCCTAGTGAGCAGCGTTACTACCTGAAGCAGAGCATCTGCTGTGCCCAGAGGGAGGTGGAGCAGTGCTGCTGAAAGTTCCAGCGGGGGAGTCAGGGAAGACTTTGCTGCAGGAACAAGCCTTCAGCCAGACCTCAAGCATGTTGGAAATGGAGAACTGGAGGGAAGGGAGGGGACAGGACCCCCAGGTGGAGTTCACAGTATCATCCAAGGCTCAGAGGCAGTGCCATAACAGATTTCAGAGGCTGTGTTGGCCGTGAAAGCGATGGTTAGACTTCCAGTTTCTTGTCCAGCACGTGGGGAGCTTGGGGGTCATCCCTCTCACCCACACAACAAGAGAAACACTTAACAAACTGAAAGTCAACAACCAGATACAGAGAACCTGGGAGCAGAAATGCATGAGCAGAAACCTCCCTGAAATGAGTATTGGGTCCTTTTACCCAGCGCAAGATGTCTGGCTTTCAATAAAAAATTACAAGACACACTAAAAGACAAAAAGGAGTTTGAAGACACAGAACAAGCATCAGATCTTGACTTAGATATGGGAGATGATTCCGCTCTGATGGAATCATCAGAGCGGGAATTTAAAACAGCCATGATTAAGATGCTAAGGTCTCCAGTGCACCAAGTAAAAGGAACGGAGCTTAGCCTGGGGCCAGGCTGTGGGGAACCTGAGTGCAGGTGTGTGTGCACACACCTCAGGCGGCAAGGGCTGTGTTCACTGTTCCCAGCAGGACACTCCTCTGCTCTGTCCTCACAGACTGCCTGAGACCGGCCAGGCATGGGCTCTTCTAAACCACTGATTCTCCTTGTTCAGCGACCCCAATGCTCAGGTTGGCAAGGACAGCAACAACATAAAAAAGGTCTGCTGGCTTGGCCTTTGGGTGAGGTCAGGATTCAGCTGAAGTCTGGCTTCCTGGAGTTGAGGGCAGGAAAGTGGGCTTGGTGACAGCAGCCTGATGAAAGCAATGACTTTTTATTGTTTGAGCAGAAAGATGTCAGACCAGGTCATCCTTCCTTCCTTCCTTTTTTCAGCCATTCAACATTTGTCGCCAGGCTGAGAGAACACATCACTTACTCTCTTAGCCCTGATGAGAACTGCCCACCAATAAAGGCAATCTTAGGAAGATGGGGACTAGGGCCATACAGTGGTGTAGTCTGGTTGCCATGGGGAGATTAGGAGGTTCAGCGGGAGGAGAGGGTAATGAGTCTTGGGTCCAGAGGATGGCCAGTCCTCTACCCTTGGAGGGGGTGTTGGTTTTGCCTTTCCAGACTCCCACCCCCTCTCCTGATGTCAGACCCACCCCCGACCATGGGGTGGGCGGGATTGCACTCAGCTGGCCACTTGTCTATGAGGGCAGATTCAGATGCAGTGACACCGCCAGACATAAGGAAGTGAAGCAATCAGCAGCCACTGGGGTCTCTCCCCAGCGTTCTCTCTAATAAATCTGCTACCCCAGCATTTCAATGGGGAATTTAACTGAGTCCTAACCCTTCCTGTGAGAGATTTTCAAGTCAAGCCCACAAATACTCTTGTACACCCACTGCAAGGCAGTGCTGCATCCTGATGCTTTAGGCTTTTGCCCCCCCCCAAAAAAGCAAAGGCGCTGCCTGGTATCACATCATCTCCTTTAGACTCAAAAAATTAGATTTCCATTAAAAGCAAATTAGAGTCACAACAAAAACACACTTTTTGTACAGCTGCCAAAAGCAAAGGGAGCCCCTCCTCCCAGCTGGTCACCCACCATGCTGACCCCCTCACTGGCTGAGTTTGGGGAAGTGTGTTTGGTTTTGGGGTTGCACCCATTTGCCACTTACTAGCTGTGTGACCTTGAGCGAGTCACATACATTTTCTGAGCCTCTGGTTCTTATTCTGTAATGAGGCCCCCGAATATCCTCTTGCAGGGCCATTATGAAGATGAACGGTAACAGCTGCTGTTTCTGAGGCTCCCCTGGGCCAGCCCCAGGCTGAGCCTTTCACACCTGCTGACCCAGCAAATCCCCACACTGACCCCAGGAGCAGGCTTGGTTATTATCTCCTTTCAACAAAAGTAGAGGCTGAGGCACAAGGTCACGTGGTTCTAAGGGGTGGAGCTGGGGTTTAATCCCAGCAATCCAGCTCTAATGGATACCCTCACCTCTTTGCCACACCCCCTTTTGTAAGGTGAGCGCCCACCAGGTAAGCAGTACCAGGTATGGAGCTAACATCGTTCATTTCATTTTCTCAGCGTCTGTGGAGACTCTCTGTAGCCCAGGCCCTGACACAAAGGATGGTCTCCAAAGGGTGGTTAATGTCAGCCCTGTGAGGTGTGAGTCTCAAGAGTGGGGCTGCCATGGGGTTTACAGGTAAAGAGAGTGCAGGATCCTATCTAGAGAGCAGCTTTCCGTTTCTGTGTCCACAAAACAGGTATAGGAGCTGTTAGTGCCATTTCCATGGTAAGCAAGGACGCCTTTGGGTAAGACAGAATCTTTAACATTTAATGTTGTTTCTTCATTTCTGTTTGAAAACAGGTTTGTGTCAATCCAGCTCTTGTTTCATAGGACCTGAGAAGAGACTATGGCAAAAACATTGATAGGAACTGGGAGAATAAATGACAAAAAAATCCAGGATCAAAGCTCTGATCCCATTTCCCATTCAGATGATCCTCCCAGAGAGACATAGAAGGACATTAGCATGCGTGATTTAAGAGCGAACGGCTCTGAAATTGACACGACCTCTTTGGTTCAAATGAAGTGGACCCCTTGGTACCCAAATCCATCACTGGCCCTAACCAGGAGCCTCCAGGTCTAGACACATGGCCTGTTTGTTAAAGGCTGTTCCAAGGCTCTGTCCTCTATGTGAGTCAAGGTCAAGGCTGACTCCATACAAAGCCCACTCTGAAGATGCCCAGTATGAGGTCAGATGAGAGCTTCACCTTGCCTCCCGGGACAGAAAGGGTTTGAAACAGCTGAGTCTGTGCTATCCTTCCTCCCCCTTGGCTTTGAAGTAGGTGTGTGGACTGGCCAATGTTCCAGAAGGCAGACTTGGGGCTGCCTGGGGCTGTCTCTGGGGGTTGGGCAACCTCTCACGTGTCATTGGACCTCCCCAAACCTCATCAGCCAAAAGAGGTAGTCACCATGGAGAGTAACATAGCCATACGTCACTGGGTTTTTACTGGAATAAAATAACACTCGTCTTCCGATTTTGGTGGATGACTGAGCCTATTTAAATCGCCAGCTCAGCTTCACTTGTTTTCTCCTGAACATGATGTCATGCTTATGGATGGCCCAGGAGATTGTATTCTCCGCAAACCCAGCGGGAACCGTGGGGCTGAGCCCAGCTGCACTTTCCCTGCCCTCTGTCCTTGCTCCTTGCGAAGGTGCCCTGTCTGGCTTCTGTGGGCGCTGCTCTCCTTTTCTCCTGCTCAGCCTGAGGTCTGAGCCTGTTAACCACAACAATTTGAGGGCTAGTTTTATGAGATTGCTAGCTCTCTTTGCCCAGGCGTAATTGCCCAGCAGGGTGGAAACTGGCGTTTGGCTCTCCTAAGGGTTTAGAATTCCAGAATCAATCGTGGCTCTCATTTCTTTATTGAACACACTAAGCTAGCCCCGGGGTTCTCAGCCTCGGTGCTGCTGACATTCTGGGCCCGGTTGTTCTTTGTCATGGGGGCTGTCCTGTGCATTGTAAGATATTGTGCAATGTGTCTGGCCTCTTGATGTTCTCTGCTCTGGACCAGAACATTCGAACTTTCATGTGGCTTCAAGACATGGGACCTAGAGGCTTAAGGGCATCATGACCCATCCAGGACTCAAGTGGATGTTTTCATAATCACAAAACACAAGCCAGAGTGCTAAGAACTATGATCCCCAAAATGACCGAGTCTGGATTACAATGCCATAAGGTATAATAAGAACCACCCTTCGATTCTTGGTCTGGTCACTTTGGGGTAGGGGAGGTACTGCGATTCCAGTTCATGAGGAAAGATGCCTTAGCTGCCTTCATTCCTTCTCCCCAGGGTGATGATTTTCTATAGAGGACCTGTCAGGTAACAGGACCTCCTGGTTATTTAATAATGTCATGAAACTTCCCCCCAAAATCTCAAAACCAGAACAAAATCACTGAAACATGAAAAACAAGTGTCTACAGTAGGAAAGGTGGTGGTCGTGATGTCAAGGGCCAGAAGAGAGGAGATTTCTATCCCAGAAATTAGGAGGAGCCAGGGATTGCTCGTTACTGTGAGGATGTACCCTTCAGGCTTGCCCTGCCCCCCATACCTGCGCCGTGATTCAGGTGTGGTCACAGATGGGCTGGGCAGCAGTGTAGGTTCCAGAATTTCTCCCAAGGAGAGGCTTGGGGACATAATCTGGTTGAAGGAAAAGGTTAAGTTTGCACATCAAGTTGACAAACTCCTACTTAGACATCATGTTTCAGATCAATAAAAGGAGCAAGAGGGTTTTGGCCACATTTTTAAAAGATTAAGAAAATCAACTCTAAATCAAATAGTGTTATTTTCATATTCTCATTTTTTTCAAGGGGGTGGCACTGAGGTTGCCGATGGAAAGAAAAGCAGAGCCTGATGTGCATGTCCCCAAGGCCTTCTTGGCTGGACAACTGCAGGTAGCCGGCCACTTCCCTCCTGCAGTCGGGGAAAGGCTTCCCCCAGATGGCCATCTTTGTGTCTCTCAGCCTGCCCCCCTTTGCAAGGACACGATGTGAAGTAGTGTCCCTTACTTCCTGCATTTTCTGCTTTTTCTCTGACTCTGCAAAAGTAACCTGGGTTTATATCCAAGTCCTATCATTTGATAGCCGTGGGTGACCTTCAACAAGTCACTTTCCCTCTCTACGCCTCAGATTCTTCATCCATAAAATGGGGACCAGGATAATCCCTACCTCGTAGGACACTGTGCAGATTAAATAAGGTAATGCTGGGAAAGCAGTTGCCACAGTGCCTGGCATATTTCAAATGTTCTCATCGCACAGTTATTATTAGGAGTAGAAGTTGTAGTCATACTAATAGGTGTCCATTTATGTGCTCTTACCGGCCCAGTGGCCTGCAGGAGAGGCCAGAGTCTTGGGGAGTCTTTAATTTGCCTAGAGGTACTAATGAATTGCCATCTTTGCTGGAAAAAAAGACTGTTGAGCTTAGTTGTTCTCTGGGCAAGTTCATAAATAAATGCCCATTTGAGATTTGGGGCAAACACACTCTTTTAATCATTGAAAAATGCAAATAAATTATTTTCCCCAAAGACCACTGTAATAGTCAGGACAACCTAGGCTTACGCTGCTGCAACAAACAGCCCCAAAATTTCAGTGGCATAATATGTAAAAGTTTATTTCTTGCTCATTGCAAGCCCATCTTAGGTCAGCAGCGGTGGGAACTCTGCTCTACATTGTCACTCAGGGTCCCTGGCCTCACTCGCTGGAAGTTTGCTGATTGACGTGACAGGGGAAGGAAGAGAGTGGAGAATTGCACAGGGCTTGTCACTGCCCCAGCCTGGAAGTGACAGATATCACTTCTATTTGTATTTCATGGGCCAGAACGGGTCGCACAGGCTGGGAAGGGCGGGCTCCCATCTCCCCAGCAAGGTGGGGGGATGGGATGCGAGCGAGCACAGCTGGCCTCCACCGCTCCCAGAAACCACAAGCTGGGCCAGAGGCCCTTTGGCCAGTGAGGTGTGTTGAGAGCAGGAGTCCACAAACATTTTCTAAAGGGCCAGAGAGTAAATATTTTAAGCTTTGTGGCCATCGAGTCTTTGTCCCAACTGCTCATCTTTGGAAAACAGCCATAGACAATGTGTCAACAAATGGACGTGGCTGTGTTCCAATAAAACTTTCTTTACAAAAACAGGTGGGCCATAGTTTGCTCAGCCTGGTTTAGGGTAAGATCATCCCTTAGAAAGCCCCAGTTGAGTTTTTAATAAAAACATAATATTCCAAGTGAAGCTTCTCATTTGTCAGAGGGGTAGGGCTCCTACGAGGAGTTAGACAAAGTGAGAGGTGTGTGAATGTGTCAGAAATGACCACAGTCAGGATTTCAGTAACCTGGATGTCGAGATGTCAAGTTTCTACCCTTGACCCACAGATTCTTAAAGGACCTCAGTTATTCCTACGACTTTTTCAAGAGAAGGAAACTCCCTCACTGTTCTGGAACTGTTAGTTTCTTATTTGAAGTGGCAAAACATGACATTTTAAAGCAGAGGAGAAAAGATAGCAGCTGCAGTGTCTTCTTTTTTTTAAAATTTATTTTATGAAGTATAGTTGATTTACAATGTGTTAATTTCTGCTGTACAATGAAGTGATTCAGTTAAACATATATACACATTCTTTTTCATATTCTTTTCCATTATGATTTATCATAGGATATTGAATATAGTTCCCTGTGATACACAGTAGGACCTTGTTGTTGATCCATTCTCTATATAATCGTTTGCATATGCTAATCCCACACTCCCAGCCCTTCCCTCACCCATCCCCTCCCCCTTGGCAACCACAGGTCTGTTCTCTATGTCTGTGAGTCTTTTTTTGTTTTATAGATAGGTTCATTTGTGTCATATTTTAGACTCCACATATAAGTGATATCATATGGTATTTGTCTTTCTCTTTCTGACTTACTTCACTTAGTATGTTCATCTCTAGGTCCATCCATGTTGCTGCAAATGGCATTATTTTGTTCTTTTTTATGGCTGAGTAGTATTCCATTTTGTATATACAGCACACCTTCTTTATCCATTCATCTGTTGATGGACATTTAAGTTGTTTCCATTTAGGGTGTCTTGGCTATTGTAAATCGTGCTGCTATGAACATAGGGGTGCATGCATGTTTTTGAATTCTAGTTTTGTCCAGATATACACCCAGGAGTGGGATTGCTGGGTCATATGGCAATTCTCTTTTTAGTTTCTTGCAGTGCCTTCTTTTTTTTTTTTTTTTTTAGTTGTTAAGCAGTTTAAATTTTATTGACCTCCTGGTTTTTTTTAAAAAAATTAAATTTAAGGTCACATCTCTAAGTTTGATGCACTAAATACAGATCATGCAGAGCATGACTACAAAGAGATACAAATTAGTCCAGGCTGGAAAAGATTTACTAGAATACATAATCATTTTCATAAATACATATAAAATTCTTGTGAAGATAGAAGAGGACTGACTCTTCAGGTTTTCTGAGACACTTTTCAAAGTGATTCAAGGCACAAAATGTGCACTATTGTGAATACATACAAGTGCCTCTAATACAGCCCATCATGTGCCTCTAATACAGCCCATCAAAGATTTGGCTTCATGACTTACAAAACTAAATGTACTGAAATGAGATTCTGCTTCTTAGCTGAAAAACCACAGGACCTATAAACATCATGTAGATAATTATTCCAAAATATGGAGATACAAATACAAGCACTTTATTTGAAAAAGCAAACACGAAAGGTAGGTGTAAATTCAAAGTGTTTAAATGCTTCCATTTTGAATAATTCAATTAAGAACCTATACAAGTTTGTTCCCAGAAGCTAATGCATCAATCACTAGTCTCCACTAAGGAAAATGAATTCTAAAAATTAACATGGTTTTCAATAATTCAAATTTCACTATTTATATAAAAACGTAGAGAGACCAATAATATCCAAAAGCTTCAAAAGATAAGCTAAAGACTTCTTTGATGTAATCAATTTACCGATGTTTGTCCAGGTCTGTTTAATATATACACAAGGAAAATACACTCACTCTATAATTTCTTATAAAACAGCAAGTAAGGAGTAGATGTAGGCGATGTAGAAGGGGAAAGAGAATTCAGAAAGTCCTTCTCTTCAGTAACTTTCACTTCAGAATCATCAAAAAGCAACCAGTTCCCCTCATACTCGTTTAAGCTTTGCACTACATATGAAATTTTGTTTTCAGTGCCACTCATGTTAATGCCTGTTTGGTCACTGGATTCCTTGTTTCTATCAGATTCATGGGTCCCATTAGTATTGTTAGTCTCAGAGTTTCTATTTTCAGCAAATGCTGTACTGGCAATTTTATCAGGATTAGATGCTTTGTTGTATGACTCATAATCTGCTTTGCTCTTTTGTCCTCCAAGAAGTCCAACAGCGTCTACATTTTTTTTTGTTCAAAACTTTACTTGGTTGGGTATTTCCACTGACTCTAATCGACACTTCTTCATCGTCATAATTTTCGACCACACCCCTTGCTTCCTCCTCATTCAATGGTTCTGGCTCACCTATTTCACACGTTTGGTCGAACACAAAATTTTCCTTATCTAGTTCTAAACTGTTAAGGTCAGTGACTTTAACAGAAGCAGTATAATGCCCACTACTAACTGTAATGCCACTGTGCATCACAACTACAAATAATCCATAGCTGTCATCGGTTGGCTCTGTACTCCATTCTTCTAGTGACAGTTTAAGAGGTGCCAGTAAAGGAGTGTTGATCTTGGAAAGTCCACCACCATAACAATCAAACTCCAAGCCACTAGCAGCAAAGCACTTCAAATGAATAGTTATAACTTCAGGCATTTTGTCAAACAAAAGACTTCGTTCAGCTTCAGTATAATGATGGCAATTTTCACAGAAATATTTATCTTCTCCAACAATCCTCTCCACTGAAGCAAACTGTGAAATTGCCCATCTCAGGGTCTTCATTTCTGTTTTTGGCTCTGGAGAAATTTCAGAACTCTCCTCTACTTTGGAAAGTTCATCTTCTTGCACTGGTACACTGATGTCTTGAAAATCTTCTCTTTCTGTTAAACTTTCACATTCTAAGCAATGAGTCCTTAATACCAGCTGACCTTGAAATAATTTCTCCACTAGCTCAAAACCAATTTGCTCTGCACCTTTGTTTATGGGCTTAACTTCATTTACAGGCATAACATTATTCCCTGGAGATTCAAGTCTACAACCATTAGTTGTATTATCATTTTCACACGTCCCCAAGTCCTCTTCAAGATCATATTCATTTTCTTTAGATTGTCCTTTGGATTCTTGGTTTGTTGTTATTTTACCCAAACTACAGAATTTAGAAATAACGCTGGGTTACTTAGCTGCAGACTTTAACCACTTTATAACTCTTGATTTCTTTTGTGAGGGTCTCGCACTCTCATTTTCAGAAATGTACTTGGGGATTATTTTAGGAGGAACATCTAATGAATCAACTGTAGCTTTTCTTTTTGATCTGGCTTGTCTCTGGTTTTCTTCCAAAGATTGGCGTTCTTTAAAGACTTTAACTTTTTTCTTCATGTTACCAAATTCAGTGTCACTTTTCCTTTTCCCATTTACTTTTGGCAATTTTTCTTTATAGTCTTCAGAATGCCTCATACTGTCCATCTCCATGTTGTTATTACCACTCATTTCCTCTTTCTGATGTTTTTCTTCTACCTTAGTAGGTAACTCTTCCACATTTTTTACTTCTTTTTTTAGGGGTTGGCATGTTTCTTGAATGTTTCCCAACATGCGCTGTAATACTCCCTGTGCATCATGCTGTAGATATCCTTCACACATAGGGCTGAGTTCCCTGAGTGTGTTAAGTAGTGACCTTGGCTGAGAAGCAAGTTCATCAGTATATTTCTCTGGATTTAAGAGAAAACTAGCCTGAAGCTGTTCAACTGAAATGATCAAGGACTGTAAGCTACATATTAGTTCATAACTTGCCGGAGAATCTTCTTTGCAATTTCCCTTATCTTTTGGACTGGCTTCATCTTTTAGGGCTTCCTTCTTCCTTGAAATAATACTAAATACGTGCTTCACTCCAGATTTAAAACCAGGACAAAAATATAATACCTGAAGTGTACTATTAAGATAGCAAGTATTGCCGAGGTTATTCAGTCCCACAAAGGGTAACAAGTTTTCTCTCTTCTCACAGTTGATAGGTGAGGAGTGCTGCAGGAACAACTCGATTGATTTCAGATCCTGTACGTTCAGAAGGTTTTTCTTCCTCTTCTCGAGAATCTGTGAAATCCAAGGCTCTCTTGGTTTCCTTTTTCTGAAAAAGCTTCAAGGAAAGTCTGGGGTTTTTTTTTGTTTGTTTTTTGTTTTTGATGGACTACCTCTTGAAAGCCCGTTACTTTCACTAGGTATGACAGCAGGCATTTTCTCTTCAAATCGCATGGAGTTGACAAGAATTAATTTATACAGGGACCTGGTAATCACCCGTCATATCTGGCCATGGCCCAGAGCGAGGTCCGCGGCGAGAGCGGGGGCGACAGCGGAGCCCCTGCCCCGAGCCCGCGGGCGCCCGCGACCCACGGAAGAGCGGGCCCATCGCCCTCCCCGCCGGGCAGTGACCGTCCGCTCTCAGGAGCGGGAACCCGGCCGCCGCTGGGTCCTGCCTGGCGCCGCCCCGACTACCTCCCCGAAGCGGCGCCGCCCGGGACGCCAAGGAGCCCCGCTCGCCGCCGGCGCCCGGACCGCGGGGCCCTTCTTCACTCCACCGCCCACGGACACTTGGCGCGTTTCTGCAGTGCCTTCTCAAGCATAATTTATTTCACCTATGACCTATGTATTTTCAAATATTTCAAGTGTTCTAAAAATGCCTTTGGAAGTTTCTTAAAGGAGAAGCTGAACTTAGAAATTGCTTCTTCCCCTCCTGTAATGTTCCCTCTGCCCTTCTGAGTTCTGGCTGAAACCAGAGTAATAGAAGAGATTTACAAGAGGAAAAGGAAGAGAAGTGTATTAAGATGTATACCGCCTGTATACACGGGAGATACCAAGGAAAATGAGTAAACCCCCCCGGGATGGCCCAAGCCACCACCTTCTAAACCATCTTCAGCTACAGACAAAGAAAGATGCGGTTGGGGAGAGGGGAGGCCGGTTACAGGAGGTGATGGGAAAAGTGTCCTACAAGGGCAGATTGTTCTGCAGGTTTAAGTCGGGCTTTCTCCATTTACAAGAGCTTCTTGTAATTTATTTAGTATTTATTTAAGTTGATAACTTTTATTATTATCAATACTATACATAGCTTCTCCCAATATTTCATGAATGGATTTCTTCATTTATTTACTTAAATGTCTATTGCGGTATAGTTGATTTACAATATTGTGTTAGTTTCAGGCGCACAGCAAAGTGAATCAGCCTTCTCTTCCAGGTAAAGAGAGAGGCACCCTTGTAAATGGAGATTTCCTTTATACATGTAAATTTTCCTTGCACAAGGATAACCTCTACTCTGTTTTCAGAGCTTTTCCTCTGTCTGTAGTTTCTCAAAAATAACCAGCTCAAAATAATCCTCCGCCAAAGAGATTGCCTTCAGGGGTGGCATCTTCTGCTACCCTCACCCGCTGCTTCCCTAAATACCCAGGGAGCGCCCCAGTGAGCCGAGCCCTGTGCTAGACGAGGGGACATGGCACAGTGAGACAGGCAAGGTCCGTGTTTGCACCATTCAGGCAAGAGACACGGAAGCACGACCTGTTAGACGTCACTGAGGGCAACCAAAAAGCAGACTAAGCGAGAGTGGAGTTGAGTCTTTAAGGAGAGTGGCATTTGAGTCTAAGTGGAGGCTACGGGTTGGTTCAGTTTCAGAAAGGCGGCCATTCTGGTCATGTTAAGCAGAACGGGATTTCATGCGGGGAATTAGGTGCTTTCAGAACCCTTTGAAGGCCCTGGGCCACCCAGATGGCCTACCAGGAGCTGTACATACTGCCGCTACCAGGAAGGTGGGGACCCAGCAGCCGGTGAGGGGAGCCTGGCTCAGGAAGTCGTCGGAGGCTGCATCCAGGGATCTGGAAGCTCCTGGAAATGCCCCTGGAGGCCCCCAAAGCTGGGTCTGGCCACTGCTCCCAGAGAGAAGCCTTGGAGGCTGGGCAGGACTCCCACTCCGGTCCCCGTGCTGCCATCACTGTGCTGCAGGACAGCTCCAGTCCCCCCTCCCCCTCCCCTCCCCCTCCCCTCCCCCTCCCCTCCCCCTCCCCTCCCCTCCCCCCTTCCCCCTCCCCTTCTCCTGCAAGTGCATGGAATCCCAGCCCTGGGGGTTGGGAAAGGTGGTGGTTGGCTTCCCACTGCAGCGCTCCTAGGGCTGTTGTGAGGAAGCACCACACACTGGGTGGCTTGAACAATAGATAGGTGTTGTCTCACAACACCAGGGGCTGGACGTCTGAGACCGAGGTGTCAGCGGAGTTGGGTCCTCCTGAGGGCTGTGAGGGAGGACGTGTTCCTGGCTCACCGCCCCCCGCCCCCCCACCCCAGCTTCCAGGGGTTTGCTGGCATCACACCTTCTCTGCCTTCATCGTCACATCATGTTGTCCCTTGTGTTCCTGTCTCTGTGTCCAAATTTCCCTCTTTATAAGGACGTTTGTCATATTGGATTAAGACCCACCTTAATGACTTCATCTTAACTGACTACATCTGTAAGGATATTATTCCCCAACAAAGTCACATTCTGAGGTTCTCGGGGTCAGGACTTCCGCATATGACTTTGGGGGACACGGTTGTGTCCACAGCACTCAGCTTCTGTAGGAAGAAGACCTCAAAGTCGAACGGACTGGAGATGGGGAAGGTCTACACTCTACCACAGGCCAAGGGGCAGCTGTTGGGGGGCAGATTCAGCTCAGAGGGAACCACTGGGGCCAAAGATCTAATGCAGGAGTGAGTGTTATTTGAGGAACAGAAAGGAAACCTTGGGGCTGCAGGGGTTGAGTTAGGGGGCGGCGTGGGATAGGGTTGGCCGGGTCATGGGGCTTTGAGGCCGCTTGAAGCTGCTGACTTTCACGCTATGTGTGGTGAGAAGCTACTGGGAGTTTCTAAGCAACAAATGACACGACGGATGTGCATTTTGGGGACACACTCTGGCTGCTGCGTGGGGCAGTGGCATACAGGGCCATGTGGGGGAGTGGAAGGATGGTTTGAGGGGCTGCTGCCATTGTCCTGGCGAGAGACTATGGCAGCTTGGACCAGGGGGAGCGGTGGCCAGAGAGAGGGGATGGATTTAGAATAAGTTTTGTTGACAGCTGCCCAGATATGCAGAGCATTAGCTTACAGCCCACAAGGATGTGGGTTAGAGAATGCGGATGTGGCAGGTGGCATCTGCAGGTGTCATAGAGCTTTCTAGTGGGTGTTTGTTTCCTGGGATGACATCCACAGCACAGGGTTTCTAGTGACCACATTTTCTTAACACCAGATCAGTACACTGAGCTGGGCAGGAGAAAGGACACTTATAGGGTGGTGGCGGTGTGTGGATTTTCTGGAGAGCTGGACCGTAAGTGCTGTCATGCCGGGATGCCAGACCAGGAGCCCACAGCTGCTCCCTCCCTCCTAGTGCCCCCTGACATGCGAGGCCCCGTGTGCTGTGGCTGGGACCCTGGGTTGTTTGGGGGACGTGGATTCCCAATCCCTAAGGACTGTGAATGTGTCACCTTTCATGGCAAAAGAGACTTTACAGACGTGAATAAGTTAAAGATGTTGAGATGGGGAGACGATTCTGGATTATTTGTCTGGGCTTGATGTGATCACAAGGGTCCTTATAACAGTGAGGCAGCCAGGTAAGAATTAGCAAAAGGTGATGGGGCCATGGAAGCAAAGAGACAGAGCTTGGAGGAACCTCTGGTCTTGCTGCTGACTTTGAAGTTGGAGGAAGGGGCTAGAAGTGCAGCGGCCTTTAGAAGCTGAAGAAGGCAAAGACGAGTCACCCCTAAAGCCTCAAGAAGAAACCAGCTCTCGCCAGCACCTCGGTTTTAGCCCAGTGAAGTGAATTTTTGAGCTTCTGACCTCCATAACTATAAGTTAATAAATTTGGCTTGTTTTAAGCCACTACATTTGTAGTCGTTCGTTACAGCCGCATTAGGAAACTAATCAAGGTGGAGAGAAGAAAGATCATATAACTAAATCCCACCAAGAAATACCAAAATGAATCTAAGGGATATTTCAGGGGCCCACATGTCTCTTACAAGCACGAGTTACGTTGGCCGATGAGAAGAATTCGGCAAGGGGGTCGGGGGTGAGGGTGCGGTAGGGGGTCGGGGGCACTGAAGTCCACTGCCAGCTCCCCAACCAGAGACAGAGTCAGAGAAGCACCAGTGACGCGGCTGCTTGATTTGTTGTGACTTTTTCTCTGGACGAACAGAATATAACCTTGGAAGCAGTAGCAGGTGTTAGACTAGCCACTGTCAATCACACACCCAAGTTAAATTTTCTTTGGCTTGCAAACTCTCTTCCTGCTCCTCCTGAAAAAGCTCACTCCAGCTGTACTCAGCAGACAAATACCCACCAGGCCCTCAGGTCTCAGGGGCTGTGATTTCAGCCAAACTCCAACCCGCATTCTCCGCGTGCATGTTGATGGAGACCTAGGAAAGGAGGGTGAGCGGGGGAAGGTCAAAGATGATGGAAAAAGTTCTCACATCACAGCAGGAGCAAACCTCAGCTTGGACCTGACCCCTCTCTTGGACCCATTCTTCAGGACAGAATAACACTGCTAATATTTGAGTTTAACCGTCACCAAGAACGCCTCGTTGTGGCTGGAACGATGTAATGAAGATTTTGCAGTTTACGTAGTGATCTGTTTGGTTTTAGAAAAAGATGTTACTCAAACATATTAAAAAAAACCCAACATGGAGTTTGGGATTTGCAGATGCAAACTATTATATATTTTATGGATGAACAACAAGGTCCTACCGTAGAGCACAGGGAACAGTATTCAATATCTTGCGATAAACCATAATGGAAAAGAATATGAAAAAGAGTATATGTATATGCATAGGTGAATCACTTTGCTGTACAGCAAAAATTAACACAGCATTGTAAATCAACTATACTTCAATAAAAATAAATTTTTAAAACCCCCCAACTTATTCAGAATATTGACAAGACCTCACTGACTGTGGGAGGTGGGGTCCCCTTGGTGGTCCACGGACCTGGCTCCGGGGGAAGCCTCTAGGAACTGGTTTAGGCCCTATGCAAATGCTGTGGATTAGTGTGATGGTGGCCATAAAACACGCAGCTCCAGCCAGCTACCAAAGTATTTCGAGAGCTGCCAGTTCGCTTAATGCCACCGGCGTCTAAATAACATGCTTTGGAACAGGCGTTCAGGCAGACTTGAATTTCATTTGGAAAGAATCTGGGGCAATATGGTTTTCTTGGGGAATTAGTTGCTGCTGAGAAATTTCAAAGCCAGCATCCTGCCTTGTACTCACCCAGAAAGTCTCCAGGGAGGCGGGATCCCGCAGGAAAGTGCCATTGGCCACGGTTGACTTCACCCAAGAAATGTTGGGGTTACATCAGGAGCTGTCAGTCACTGGGCTTCCTGGGCTGTCACCATAAGTACCACGTAAAACGCCGTGGCCCAAACGCCTTCGACCTCTGGGCTGGCGAGACAGTTTGCAGAGCCTCTCAGGTCACGGCTGCCTTCAGTATCCGTCGAGGCTGCCATCTCACCCCGGACCTTTGAGTTCTCTATTCTCTGCTTTTCGGGACCCTAGGCAGCTTCTCCTGCCCTGGGATTGTGCTTATAAATGGAAACGGAGGCTGTCAGTTCTGTGCTCAATGCCCGCGGGTCCCTGAGACCCCCATGCATGACTTTCTCCAAGACCCACTGCTTCATTTTCAGCCTGAAGCCACCCATTCAAGGAGGCCTCCCTGACCCTCCAGTGAGGCCAGTGCCCCTCTGGTCACTCACACGACATCCTACCATGTGAGGGTCTTGTTGCTGCTGTAACAAATGACTGCAAATTTAGTGGCTTAAAATAACACCCACTTATTACCTCCCAGTTCTGCAGGTAGAAGTTGAGGCTCACCATGACTAAGCTGGTCCTCTGCCTGGGGCCGCACAAGTCCAAAATCAAGGTACTGGAAGGGCTGTGTTCCCTTTTGGAAACTGTATCCATTTCCCAGTGATGCTGTGACAAAGCACCACAAACTAGGTGGCTTAAAACAACAGAAATTTATGCTCTCACAGTTTCAGAGGCCAGAGTCCGAGATCAAAGTGTCAGCAGGGTGATGCCCCCTCTCGGGGAGAATCCTTCCTTGACTCCTTTGGCTACTAGTGGCTCCAGGCATCCCTTGGCCTGCGGCTGCATCACTCCCGTCTCTGCCTCCACCTGTGTCTTCCGTCTCTTATAAGGATACTTGGTGCTGGATTTAGGACCCACCCTCAATCTAGGCTGATCTCATTTTGATATCCTGAACTTAATCACATCTGCAAAGCTCCCTTTTCCAAATAAGGTCACATTTACAAAGTCTGAGGGTTAAGATGTAGAGACAGCTTTGGGGTCCACCGTTTGCTCCAGCCACTCCGACTGCCTGGCTAGTGGCAGCTGTGGTTAACATCTCCACCCCCCTTCACACGACAGCTCAGGGCATCCCAGGCATTTTACTAGGTTTTACTAAGCAAACTTCTCAACCTCATTTTAATATGAGTCATGCCTGAAAGACCTCCAGTGAAGAAGAGCAGCGTCTTCCGAAACATGACACGGAATTGTGTTCTGTTAATTGGAAAACAGTTCAAGGACTAGATGCAAAACCCACCAGGTTAACTCACGTAGCACCTGCCAAGATGTGTGCTTTGAACTGGTTTGCATTTGGGGTTTGAGCTCAATTGCTTCTTCATCTCAGGCGATCAACACATTGCTTGTTTAAAAGAAATGCTTGCAAGCCTGGAAGTCTGAGGATGAGGAGGGAAACATTTTCTCCACGTGAACGGTTTCTATTTTATTTTGATAAGCCCTGCACGATAAACCCCCGAAGGCCTTGGAACTTACCGTTTACTCATTTCTAATCATGATCTTAAAAAACAGCCCGTCTTTAGTGCAAACGAGAATCGGGTTACGAGCTGTGGTCTGTACCTGGCTCTTCTCCCCGGGGCTCAGGGTGGCCTCACGGGGAGAGGCAAAAGTGCGACCATGGCTCCCATTTCCAGCTAGCTGAATCCTCCATCCAAGTGTTCTTTCCTGTTAGTAAACAGAGATCATGACCTAATCCTGGGGCTGCCGGGAAGCACATTGCCACAGCTCTGGGCGCCAGTCACCACAGGCCACAGACACAGATGGGGACTCTGCCACCCCCGGGCCACCCCGGAAAGACTTCCTGCTGAGACTCCCAGGTCGGGATACCGTCCGGGGGTGCGGAGAGGAATGCACAGTCTGGAGGGGTCGCTACAGTCTCTCTATCCATCACATCCCGTCCACACCCAGCGAGACCCTGCTCTCCTCTCCATGCCCCTGTACCCCATCTTTGTGACGTTTTCCTCTCTCTCCTCCTCCCAGCTGGCCACCTCCTCAGCCAGCTCCACCCAGCAGCCAGAGTGAGCCTGCTAGAAAGAAAGCCCATGCCTTCTTTGCACAAAGCAGCGGCTGCCACGTCACTCGTGGAGGCCACCGGGCCCTCCGTGGACCCCCGTCCCCTCCCTGCTGCTGGCCTGTTCGCCCAGCTCTAACCACGCTGCTCCCTCCTCCTGCTGGGACCGCTGTCGCCAGACAACCTCGTGTCTCCTCTGCACCTCCTTTAGCGCTTTGCCACCTTCCCCGGAGGCTGCCCCTAATCGCAGTTGTAGCGCCTACCCCAGGCCCTTCTCCCCAGCTTTCTTTATCCCGTAACTCATTACCACGTGATAGGGTTTTGCTAACAGTTGCCTCTCTGACCCGCATTGAGTGGACGCTCTCAGGGGAGAGCGAATTTGGGGCTTTGCTTCTCGTGCTGCTGCTACTTCCCCAGTGCCCTCAACCCACCCTGGGGCTCAGTGAGTGCTCGGTCATATGGGCTGAACGAATGAACGTGAGCCTGCAGGAGTGACCGCAGAGCGGCATCGGCCAGTGTCCTGTCAACCCACCTGCTCAGAAATGGCCTTGCCAGTTCTCTCTGAAATGAGTCATCAACTTTGGGGCTCACAATTCTTCCTGCCTCCTTGCCCACAGACTTTTTTTTTTTTAAATGATGAAAGGCTGGAGGGTGTGAAATCACCGTGGGATATGTGTGCTTCTATAGCCCTGCGTGTGGCACTGACCGTGTACTTTTCCATGCACTGGTTGAAGGAGGCGGTAGATTTCCACCAAGAAAGAGGGAGAAACAGATGGCAAAGTCGAGAGTGGGATCTTATTGGGGAAATCCAGGGATGGCCGGTAGACAAAGCCATCTGCAGGCCTGGTGCTAACACTGGAGCCCTCCAGCAGGTGCAGGGCCTTAATTTAGAAGCTCCAGAACAGAATGTTTATGATCTATTATCTGAGATTACACATTTTCAGTTGACCCTGCCCCCAAATTGATTCCTGAGAAAAGCGGCATTATCTATGGTGTGGCTTTAATAGCAATAGCCCCGCTCAGTTGAATTATCTGGAGAGCAGCTGTCCACACTCACCTTTCTTTTAAAAAGGTGCTTCCAACAAACTGGCCACCTGACCTGCTAAGCAAGCCGGCTGAGGGAGAAAGGCAAGAGCTTTCATTCAACACGCCCACTCATGCTGTTCTTACAGAGCTGCCACTCTTTTGTTCTTTTTTCTCCTCATTTCTCTCCTTAAGAGAGCTGTTCGCCCAGCACAAGGATCTGCAGGAAGGAGAACGGTCTAGATTTATCTGTGGGTCTACTGACCTTCTACAGCCCCTGTGGATGGGCTCAGTTTGCGCTGGGTCGCACGTTGCCTGAGGACATTGACAGTGTGTGGCCATATGTCAATTGTTTATGGTTCAAAACAACCGTAGAGTGTATTATAGTGAATGACAAAGTTACAGACTCCAAAGCCGAAGACCCAAGTTCACATTCGATCACCCGCTGACTGGCTACATAACCTTGGGAAAGTTCCTTAGCTTCTCCGAGCCTCCATTTCCTCATCTGTAAAATGGGTCAGTTCATAGCCAACTCATGGAGCCATGACGGGAACTAACTGCAAGAATTTATTTAAAACATGCAGCACTGTCCTGGAATGAAGGAAGCCTTCAGTGAACGCTGGCTACTGCTGGTTGAGTATCTGGCCATGTCTTAGCTTGGAAGCTGCAGGAGCTGTGGGGTCAGTGCTTCAGCTGCTGAATGTCCAGTGAAAGCCAGAAGCAGAATTAGCACAGGCCCACCACGCCCGGAGCTCAGAGCTCTGGGACCCTCCACTTCTTGGATGCCTGTTCTATATACAGCTAGCCTTGCTCTACAGCCTAAAGTACAGCCATGTTTTATGTCACCGCTCCCTGTATTTGTTACTTATTATTAGTCATGAGCTTGTTCAGGATGATCCCATGGCCAGGGCTGCTTCCCTCCCTCCTCCGCAGGCAGCTCTGTGCCCGGCTCCCTGGCTCACACGGTCAGTTGCTGGTGGTGGATAGGAGGTCCTGGCAGGGCCGGCCTTTCCTTCTACAGACGGTGGCCGCCCTGCTCGTGGACACCCCACTTTCAGCTCTAACTTCCTGGGTAGGCCTAGAACAGGATCCGGCCTTGCAGGCAGAACTGGACACACAAGGAGCAGGACCCAAAGCAAAAGGAAAAACGGGCTCCACGTTCAAAACAGCTCAGCAATACAAGCCTACCTCAAGAAACAGGAAACATCTCGAATAAACAACCTAACCTTGCGCCTAAAGCAATTAGAGAAAGAAGAACAAAAACCCCCCAAAGTTAGCAGAAGGAAAGAAATCATAAAGATCAGATCAGAAATAAATGAAAAACAACTGAAGGAAACAATAGCAAAGATAAATAAAACTAAAAGCGTCCATAGAGTGTATTATAGTGAATGACAAAGGACATATATACACTACCATATACCATATATACACTACCTGGGGTGTCCATTCCCTCCCAGGCTGCCCTCCCGGCCAGGACTCTGTCCACACGGTTAATGGATAAAAGTGGACGGCGTGGGGCTGATGAGACTTGTGTGTCTCTGCACACCCGTGGTGGCTCTGCTGCCGTGTCACAACCAGCAGGTGAAACAGCGCACTGTTTAGAGAGGGATGGATACCGCATAGCACAGGGAGATCAGCTCGGTGCTTTGTGACCACCTAGAGGGGTGGGATAGGGAGGGTGGGAGGGAGGGAGATGCAAGAGGGAAGAGATATGGGAACATATGTATGTGTATAACTGATTCACTTTGTTATAAAGCAGAGACTAACACACCATTGTAAAGCAATTATACTCCAATAAAGACGTTAAAAAAAAAAAAAAAAAAACTCAGCATTTCAAGATGGTGACTGCAGAGCATTAAAACAGGAGTGGGCCCGCCTGGGGGCAGGGACCTGTGGCCATGACGCCAGCCCTGTTTGGAGGCAAGAAATGTGTCTTAGGCTGAACTGAATAAAAAATGTGATTCAATGCGCGTAGATGCCTACATGCCCCAAGGAGTCCTGACGCTCACACCAGGGTGACGAGTGAGCCTTGGGCCGACAGCTGCTGGTTGAGCTGAGCTCTCATCTAATTTGGTGTCAGTCGGTTGAGCACACAATACAACCTCTAGGAAAACCCGTCCAAGGGATTCTGATTTGATTTGTCGGGGCAGGCTCTGGATGTTGTTGTTTTTTTTTTTTTCTTTAAAAGATTTGTTTGATGTGGACCATTTTTTTTTTAAAGTCTTTACTGAATTTGTTACAATATTGCTTCTGTTTCCTGTTTTGGTTTTTTGGCTGCGAGGCATGTGGGATCTTAGCTCCCGGACCAGGGATCAAACCCACACCCCCTGCATTGGAAGGCGAAGTCTGAACCACTGGACCGGCAGGGAAGTTCCGACGTTAGTGGTTTTAATCCTGCCTCCCATCTACCCATTGGGTGGATTCTAGACGCAGCCGAGATCGAGAGCAGCAGACTCAGTGAATTGGGGTCCACGATGCAGGACGGCTTTCCTCTCTCCTTAGCAACAAAGATAGAATTAGGGCAAACACATTATTACCTATTATTAGCATTAGTTTTATTTTTAAAAAATTTTATTGGTGTATAGTTGATTTAGAATGTTGTGTTAGTAGTGGTTTTAAATTGAGGTAAAAAACACATAACGTAAATTGTCCCATCTTAACCATTTTTAAGTGCACATTTCAGTGGCTTTGAGTACACTCACATTGCTGTGCAATCAGCACCACTATCCACATCCAGAACGTTTTCATCTTGTGAAACTGAAAATCTACACCCATGAAACACGGTGCCTCCTCCCGCAGCCCCTGGCAGCCACCATCCTATTTTCTGTGTCTCTGAATTTGATACTTCACTGACGTGGAATCACACGGTATTTGCCTTTTTGTGGCTGGCTTATTTCACCGAGCAGGATGTCCTCAAGCCTCCTCCACGTTGGCGCCTGTGTCAGGATTTCCTTCCTTTTAAGGTTGAATTCTCTGTATACCATGTTTTGCTTATCCATTCATCTGTCGAGGGACACTTGGGTTGCTTCCACCATTTAGCTACCGTGGGCAAACATTATTTTTATAACAATGAGGTTTGATTGTTACCCCCATTCACAGAGAGGAAAACTGAGGCTACTTGGGCGGGGGGTAACTTGTCCACACAAGCTGAGAAGTGGACTCCAAACCCAGGACTATCTGCTCATGCCCCCTCCCCTTTTCTCTCCATCTCTCCATTCTTCCTTTTAGTCCTCCAGAAGGGTGTTTTTTTAGCATGAGGATAAACAATGACTATTTACCCAGTGAGTGGCTTAGTAGTTTTGCTCCTTTCACGCCCAGTGGGTGAGCTGGTGTCAGCAGGAAATTGGATAGACACAGGTGTCCTCTTACTGGAGTCTTGTGTACACGACACCTGTGGGCACCTGGTCGTTTGGACCATGGGGCTTGCTGGGCGGGTGAAGAGGTTGAGAAGCCTTGTGCCTCTCCAGGGTGCGGGACACCTGAGGACGTGCAGAGGGTGGACACAGGGGAGGTGCTGCGGCAGAGCTGGTGGTTCCTGTGCAGGTTCTCCTGCAAGGTGGTTCATGTTTTATTAACTCCTTTCCAGTGTGGTGGGAAAAGCAGGGCGTTAGGCTTCTAGCCTGATCCCATGAATATTTACACGTGAGGTTAGCATTGGTGACTTAACTTTCCCCAAGCACTGGGTTTCCTCACCTTTAAACAGAGATTATAGTGCCTGCTTTTGGCATTCTTGGGAACATTAAATTGATAACAAAGGTTCAGTACCCAGGACGATACCGGTCCCTTCCAATCAGAGCACACAGAGATCTCTTGCCTTGGGGACATACATTTTTAATTAGTGATGTTTCAGCATATATAGTTTGAACAAAGCATCTATTTTTGTGCTGAAAAGAATGGAAACTTCCCTTTATTTCATATCAGAGAGGAAGAGATTTGTTCTGTGTGATGGATATATTTGTCTCCTTTATTTGACATGAAAGATAGTGGAACATTACTTTTTCCAAAAGTTTTGAGACCGAAAGATAGCATTTTTTTTCTAAATCTATAAATGTGGGAAAGTAAAAAAAGAGGGGGAGGTTTAGGTTTTCCAGCTTTGCCATTTTTCAAAAATTGAACTTTTTTGGCCTTTCTTGGATTTGCTGATCCTTCGATGATTCTGATGAGGACCTAACTGGGGAATGGAAATCTCTGGAATAGACTTTAAAAATTTTGTGTTTTCTATTGGCATCTTTCCAAAGACCCTAAAGCACTTCCTTAATAAAAATTTCGATAGGAGATCAAGTGTTGCAACTGGGATCCAGGTTTGCTAGTGGAGAGGTCGTCGGTTGAGTCCACGTGGCATCCGCTGGTCATTTTTTGTTCAAAGGTGGGAGGAGGGGTGTCCATTCCCTCCCAGGCTGCCCTCCCAGGCAGGACTCTGTCCACACGGTTATTGGATATAAGTGGACAGCGTGGGGCTGATGAGACTTGTATGTCTCTGCACACCCGCGGTGGCTCTGCTGCCGTGTCATAACCAGCAGGTGAAAGGGCGCACTGGTTAGAGAGGGACCGAAGCCAGAGTGGCTGCCCAGGCTGTGGCTGACGATAGGGTGCATGGGCACCACATCCACCTGCAGAGTTTTGGGCCCCAGAATGGACGCCCACACACCGGACGTCACCAGGCTGGTGACGCATGATTAAGCTCCTGTCCTCCAGAATCTTACAGTCGAATCAGCCACACACCATGACGCAGCTCTCCACGTGGGATGAAGGTGATTCTTATAAAATTGTGGCAATCAGAGGAAGGAGAACTAGAGGCACCGTGGCTTGATCAGGTAAGTCTCCTGGGGAAGGAGGGCGGACAGCTGAGATCTGAAGGTGGAAAGGTTTGGAAAGGGAGGGAACCAGCATGGGGATGAGTAATGAGGGGGCTACAGACTGTGGGGCTGGACCAGACCTTTGGGACCTGGTTTCCAGTCCCAGCTTGACCCTGAACTAGCTGAGCGAGCTTGGGTCAGTCGCCCAATCTTTTGTGGCCTGGTTCTTCATCTCCAAAACTGGTGCATTGAGGTGTATAGAGGCCCACCTCGGCGATATTGTGGGTTTGGTTCCAGACTGTTGCAATAAAGCAAATATCACAATAAAGTGAATGACACAAATTTTTTGGTTTCCCAGTGCATAGAAAAGTTATATTTACACTGTACTATAGTCTGTGAAGTGTGCAATAGCATTTTGTCTAAAAAAATGTACCTACCTTAATTAGAAAATACTTAATTCTAAAAATGGTCAACATCCTCTGAGCCTTCAGTGACTCGGTATCTTCTTGTAACCGTCACATGAAAGATGGCTGACTACGGATCGCCATGACAAATATAACGACGATGAGAAAGTTTGCAATATGGCGGGACTTACCGGAAATGTGACACAGAGACATGAAGTGAGCAAACACTGCTGGAAAAATGGCGCCGATAGACCTGCTCAACGCACGGTTGCCACACACCTTCAATCTGTAAAAAAGGCAATATCTGAGAAGCACAGGAAAACGAGGTCTGCCTTCACTCCAAATAATTAAAAACGGGAACTCAAATACTGACACGTGAGAGTGCACAGCGGCATTAATTCACAACAGCAAAAAGGTGGAAACAACCCAAACGCCCATCAGTGGTCAGATGAGCAAACAAAACGCGGTCTCCCACACGATGGAATATTACTCAGCTATATTCGCTAAGAACCAGCGAAGTTCTGATGCGTGCTCCCATGTAGGTGAACCTCGAGAGAATTATGTAAAGTGAGAAGGACAGACACAAAGGACCACATAGTGTATGACTGCACTTATTTGGAATATCTAGAATGTGTAAATGCATAGGAACACAGAGCAAGTTGGTGGTTGCCAGGGGCTGGGGGGAGGGTGGGGTGAGGAGTGGCTGCTTGATGGGGGCAGGGTGATCTTCTCAGGGCTGACGGTGCTTTGGAACTAGATCTATGCACAACATTGTGAATGCACTAAATGTCACTGAACTCTTTACTTTAAAATGGTTGTTTTAAAATGAACTTCACCTCAGTGATACTGAGGAAGGGAAAAAATGGTACATTGTACTAAATCCAAGCATTTCCAACTTTCCTCTGGAGCCTGAAAAATTCCATGAAGGGGCCTTGGCTACCTTCACAGGTGGGAGAGGGGTTTTACCCGGCCTGGCCTCTTTCCTCTTCCACGATCACAGCTCTGCTTTGAGTATTTTATGCCCTAAGAATCCATGCACAGTTTCATTGAAGAAAAGCCTGATCATGATATATTTTTTCAAATGGTCAAAGGTAAGCTCATCTCTCTGCTGTCTTTTCCAGACTGAAAAAAAATTCCATAATTCCCGTGGGAATTGGTGACATGTCCTTTGTCTGCATTGGGCTACGCTGAGAAGGGCTGAATTGACCTAAAACAGCGCTCTGTCCTCACTTGGCAGGTGAAAATGGCAAAGGTGGCTGCTTGAGTGTCTTCTGAGGAATTTCGGCCACAGGAGTTCGAGGCGTCCTGGAGCTTACATTGCAATGGGAAATCTGAAGACAGGAGGGCGTGACCAACTCTCCACTAGCTGGACAGGTGTGAGTTTTTTCTTCAAAGTGCGGTCCAAGCACCAGCACCATCGGCATGGCCTTCAGGCTTGTTAGAAATGCAGAATCTCAGACCAGCCCCCGACCCCCCATCTGAATTAGAACCTGCATTGTCACAGGACTGGCAGGTGACGGTCATACCGCTGGCAAGGACAGTTCAAAGGCCTGAGGCTCGGCCACCTGACTCCATTCCCAGGCAAGGCTCCCGGATCCGCCGTGCCCTCATGGTAAAAAGGAGACAAAAATAACCAACCTCATAGAATTTCGCTGATCTTAGCAATGGATGCTGCACCTAGCACAGTCCCATGCAGGCAGCGATCACTCCATGGAAATCTATTCAATCTCAGTCGAACATCTGTGATTCTTAGGGACTTTTTGGAGTTGCACTGGGTCTAAGTCTCAATCCTGATGAAAGTTTCCCATTTCACCCCATGTTCAGAGTTGAAATTTCAACTTTTGGACCTAAAGATGTTCAGTTGGGTTTTTCTTAAACAAACATGACCCAGGAAATTGAAAAATATAGGCGCTCAGACTTACATCTAGAGACATTTAACGAGTTGATGTTTCTGGACAGTCTTTAAGGGCTGCTTTATAGTCATGTGAAGACAACGCTCACCAGCAGTGTGCTCTAACCATCCCATAAACCGAGAGGGCGGGGAACATTGTGTAACACGTCAGCCCCGTAATAAAACAACTGCTTCCATGGTGGATGGACCCCAGTCCTTTCATGTGTTATTTGAGTAAATGATACAAGTAGCAATTAAGTTTTAATAGGATATGTTTAAAAAGCTTTTTTATAAAACCACTGTCAACATATACAGTGAACAGTCTGTATATGTACACGCTCCAAGGTGGAGTCTAGATTACTTCGATTTTTTTTCCTCCTAATGAAGTTTTTCATTAACCAGGGCTTTGACGTTGGCTGATCCACTCCTGTGGTTACCCGGATCAGAAATGAGAGTGGTGTCTGGACAAAACACCCCCACTCTTTAATAAAAACAGAAAAGCTAAAACACTGGGTGATAGCTTTGAGTTTGTACTTGAGTGTTTCAAAGAAAACCAAAGGTGAAAAGAAATGTTTCTGAGATCCTAAGCATGATAATCTTCTGAGTCATGCTGCATTTCTGGGACACCATTGGGCTGATTAAAAGCTACTGATATTATTTAAATTACAAATGTAAATGTTGTTCTTCGATTGTCTCTAAGCTTTTGATCATTTGCACTGAGCTTTCTTTGCTCTAACTTGAACTGTTCCATATTCAGCAAATTTTCATAATAAATATAATACTATTATTCTGTAGCTTAAAAATAATTTCGTGGTGTATGAAACTTATAAGGACAGTGTCTTCTACTTGGGAGGTTTCAAACGGATAATCCTGGTTAATAATACGTTGTTAAAATCAAAGAACAATCTCACATATCTGTTACCTGTGTTCTTTCCATCAGTGTTGAGTCATGTCTTGCAAAGGAGTTGAAAACACAAAAGTCACCCAGGGCTTTACAATCTAGATGCTTTCTCTGAAGCAAAGAAAATTAAATGAGTGATACATTCTGTGCTTGATCCATGGTGTGGATGAGGCTGTCTCGGGGTTCAGAGCAAGCACAGGGCACTGGCTCTTGGAAAGATGCTCCCCAAAGCTCATCCGCCGTGCTCGGATCAGTGGGGCATTTTCCGCCACAGAAGACAAAATATGTCTCAAGATTCCAGTTAAAAATAAGGCCTGCATTTGGTTCTGTTTTTTGCTTTCATGCTGAGGAAATGCAAGTATTGGATTAAAAAGCGTGTTACTCAATAGAAACTAAATAAAATTAAGACCATTTAGGTCCAGAGCTATTAGGGCTTCATAGAGCTGATACTACCCAGACACTTGTTGAAATGATCAGGACTCCTTCAGGTATAAGTGACAGAAATTGAGTTCAGACTGGCTTAAGCAAAAATAAATACATAAAAATTTAAAATAACACTGGGTCCAGGATCTCAGATGATGTCATCAGGGCTGTCTCCCTCTTCCCAGTTTCCCACCTCTTCATCTGAAATCCTATGTGCCTTCTTCCATAAACACCTCCCCTGCCCACAGACGGAGGAGGTCCCAGTCCTGCCTCCTTTTCTGTATTATATATAATACACACACTCCCCTCTCTTATAAACGTGGGTGCTTCAGCTAGAGGCGTAGAAGTAGCTGGTACTGGGTTTAGGGTAATGGTCTCAGTGGGAGAGGGGAGTGTGTGATTTTGCCCCTAAGGGACATTTGGCACCGTCTAGAGACAGTTTGGGTTGTCACAACTGGGGGTTCTGTTGGTACCTAGTAGATAAAAAGCAGAATGCTGGGCTTCCCTGGTGGCGCAGTGGTTGAGAATCTGCCTGCTAATGCAGGAAACACGGGTTCGAGCCCTGGTCTGGGAAGATACCACATGCCGCGGAGCAACTAGGCCCGTGAGCCACAACTACTGAGCCTGCGCGTCTGGAGCCTGTGCTCCGCAACAAGAGAGGCCACAATAGTGAGAGGCCCGCGCACCGCGATGAAGAGTGGCCCCCACTTGCCACAACTGGAGAAAGCCATAGCACAAAAACGAAGACCCAACATAGCAATCAATCAGTCAATAAAGAAATCTTAAAAAAAAAAAAAAAAAAGTTGCTTATATTTAAAAAAAAAAAAAAAAAAAAAAAAAAAGCAGAATGCTGCGAAATGTCCTACACTGCACAGGACAGCCCTGCAACAAAGATGTATCGAGCCCACTGTGTCCGTGGGAGACTCTGGTTTAAGGTAGGCGGCTAGCAGGGGCTGGCTGAGGCGAGGGACTGGTGATACAGCCCCACAGGGCCGGCGGAGTGGAGACCCCTTTGCCTGAGCCTGGCTTGAGGCACCCAGCACGTCCCTGCGGAGAGCATACGGCTGCCCACCAGCCGTCTCAGCCTCACCCGAGGTTTGGGGAGAAGCACTGGCCCCTGGGGAGGGGGAGGCCTGGATGGGGCACCAGCGGCAACGTCCCCGCCTGGACTGGCTCTTGCGCTGGTTGTCACCTCCCTGCTGTGTTGCCTGGACACCTGTGGGGCTAAGGTTAGGGTAGGGTCGCTCACAGAAACTCTAAGTGGAGGTATTTTTGTTTTCTGGAAAAAGAACTACCACTTACCTTCACCGTAATATGCGAGGCCGAGTTTGCTATGTTTCTTCCAAATCTCTTCTGAAGACTAGACTTTTCAGCGGAACACACGGCCACCTTGCAGCTAGGTGAAGACACGTGACTGATTCTGGCCAATGAGGTGACAGCAATGGAGTCCGCCTGTGCCGCGTGGAGCCTTCCTGTTGCTTGGAACACAGGTGTGGCCACAGGGGCGCCAGCTGGACCAGGAGACAAGGACCTAACCATCGGGGTGGCCAAGGGGAAGGATGGAAGGAGCTTGGTGGAGCCGAGCTGGATTGCTTCTGCCACGGTTTCCAGGCGAGGGAAGCCCCCTTTCATGCCGTTTAAACCACTGCTATCCTAGCTGATCCTAACTGGTAGAATACGTACATCCGCTCTTTGACTTGCCGATTTTCAACATTTAAACCTTTTGGGGCTAAAACAGAGGGCTGCCTGATAGAGAGTGGCAGGTCCCCTGCAAGGTGCCCAGGATGCAGACGCCTAGGAAGGAGGGGGCCTCACCCAGACCCGAGTCCTCTGTCATACGTGTCCCTCTGGGCTGCCTGACCTTTTGTCTCTATCTGGAAAGGGACATCTCCTGGATCAATCAAGAGAACCTCGTTGACATTTATGGTGTGTCTGTCACATGCCAGGTGCATGCTGAGGACACCCCAGAGACGCTGCAAGAGGTGCGCTGATGCCCAGGCCCTTCAGTGTAAAGGGAAAGCAGAACAGTGGGCATAAACCTGGCCGGCAGGGGACGCTGGGATTCTAAGTGTAAGTGACACCCCAAGCTAGAGGAGCAGGAAAAAAACAAAAACGGGGAAGAGACCATGTCCAAGAGGGTCTCTTCCTAGCAGTGTCAAGCTCTTAATGAACCGAGTCCTTTGCTGGCCCTGCAGGCACGACCGATGGTGCGTGCATCTCCATTGCGGTCCAGGCTTGCTCATGTCCTGCTTTCCTCCTCTCGATGATCCTGGGGCATCTGTCCCCCCTCCTCGGAGTCTCTGTTTCTGAAAGGCCTGGGAGGAGAGAGAGATGGAGAAGGGTTCTCTTCGCCCGTCTGAAGAGGCCTTGGGTGCTCTCTAATTCCCAACGCTCTCCGCATCCACCACGCTCTGGCCCTTCCTCCCACTGGTGGACACACCAGACGCAGCAGACAGGGATGGTACTGCCTCTTCCTTGCGCTCCCGCCCTGCAGGCACGCTCCTGCACCTTGCTCATCGCCCCTCCCTCATCTCGGTTCTCCTTTGCTTCTCCTTCTGAGAGATCATCCCCTCCCTGTCCACGGAGGCGGGGCTGCCCCATCCCTGTGGTCCCTACAGATCCAGGGCGTGTGGGGACTCTTCTACAGACAGAGTCCAGATTCACAGGATGAACTGGGACTCAGATCTAAGGCTTCTGATTCCAGGACCCTCTCTCTCTCCACGTACTATACAGTTCCCTTGGCCGTAAAACATCTGGATAATACAGAAATATAGAAAGTTTTCACCTATATAGAATGACCAAACTTTAGGATGACTTCATTATTTTTTTTAGCGCAGAATAAAGTCTAGGGTTTTATTTTTTTGTAATGACAGTATAATAAAATGTTATGATTAAGAGCTGAATCATACTCATTTAAAATAAGCTTCTTTAGCAGAGCCAATTAGCGATGCTAAAATTGCCTGCAGTGCTCTCCTCGAATGACCAAGAGGTTGGAAACATGAAGTTCCCCAACCGGAGAACAAGACTTAAACAATAAAGTGTCTTTAAGAGGAAAAATCCGTTCTCAAGAAAGTGTATACCCAACAGCAGGAAATGAAGATCAGCCCTAAATGAAAGAAATGCTTCTCCACAGGGCTGGGGAAACAGAAGTCTCCGGAGTTTGCTTCAAAGATGGAAAGGAGCATTGTTTCTGCAGGGCTGGCAGAGGGCTGGCTATGGCAATTACATAAGCAAAGGGCCACTCTGTCTGGCTGACTAGACACATTGCCTTGCTCTCGAGATATAATGGGAATTACCCACTTAATCCTTGGCCCATGGTGCTGATAATGTAGCAATTAATGACTAATTAGGAAGATTTTTCCAGAACATTAGGTTCTGGGAGAAAGCCTTATTTGAGACCCATCGCTTAAATCTCTTCTCTTTCTTCCTGCGGTTTTCAGCTCAGCAGGCAGCCCAGCGAGCGCGGCTTTGTATGCAAGGACCCCGCGGCTGCTGCGTTCACTTAGTTAAAGCAGCTGGTATAAAGCAGGCTGCGCTGACCTTGGTGATCCCCAAGCTGAGGGAGCAAAATATTAGCGCTGGTCTCCCACCGTGAGAGGGACTCCCATCTGATTCCCTCCTTCCTGAATTCTTGAATATGAAAGCCAGGTGAGCCAGAAAGGAGGAGGAGAGGATGCTTCTTTTTGGAACAGAGAGGAAGGGCCTGCTCTGGTTCCTTTGCTCCATTTTCTGCAGCTGGGACTGTGGGATCCCACCTACCCCCATAGCTTCTGGTTGGGAGGATGGAGGTGGGTAAGGGAGGGTGGAGACCAGGGTAGGACCCCTTGCAACAGCAATGAGGGGCCTCTGTGGACCCTGGGGGTGGGGAGAAGAAAAAGGGAAACTTGAAAGTGATTCCCAGTTTCCCAACTTTGGGAAAGGAAGAGGTAATGATGGATGACCAGTGACCAGCCAGTTATAGATGGGCAAGCCTTTCCCACATCCTACGGAACAGTCCTCCACATGTTCACTCAGTCCAACACATCCACAGAGCACATGTCAGCCTCTGTCCTAGGCTCTGGGACACAGTGGTGACTAGGAAGTCGCTGTCCTCATGGAATTCATAGTTTATGACAGGGTTTCTCCATTTCAGCCCTATGGACATTTGGGGCCAAAGCATTCTTTGTTGTGGGACTGTCCTGTGTATTGTAGGATGTCTGGCAGCATCCCTGGCCTCTACCCACCGGACGCCTATAGCGTCCTCGGTTGTTCATGACATTCAAACATGTCTCCAGTCAGTGCCAGCTGGTCCCGGGATAGAGAACCATTGGTCTAATGGGAAAGTCAGATGATAAATGAAGTGAATAAGCGAAAATATGTGTGCTAAACTGTAGAGAGAGGTAAAGCAGGAGTGGTGGCCCAAGGGGGCTGTGGCATGTCTTACTGAGAAGTGACATTTGAACAAAGTCCCCGAGGAGGCGAGGGAAGAAGCGACGCCGGGCAAGTGCATTCAGGGTGAAGGGGCCGAGGCATTGTGCCGAGCAAGTACAGGAAAGGGGGGATGTTGTTCAGCTGGAGGAGGGGGTGGCAGAGGAGCATGTGGAGAAGAGACAGAGGCAACAGGCCTCGTGGTGCTGGAGAGGCTGGACGTAACTCTGCCGCACTGGGCCTCAGCGAGTTCAGCAGAGGGAAGGGTGAAATCGCCACTGATCGGCTACAGGTCTGTGGTCAGGAGGCCAGGTCGGCTCAGCCCGTACCTCTGCCTCAGGTCTCACGAGCTGACATCAAGGTATCGACCTGCTGGGCTGTCATGGGGAAGCTCAGGGGGAAATCCCTTTCCAAGCTCTTCTAGGTTGTTAGCAGAACCCAGTTCCCTGTGGTTGTAGGACTGAGGTCTTGTTTCCTCATATCCATCAGCTGGGGCTGCCCTGAGCTCCTAGAGGCCTCTCTCTGGTCCTTGGACATGGTCCTTGCGACTCAGAGACAGGAAAACCAGGATGAATCCTTCTCCTTCTTGGACTCTGACTCTCCACCTGCTGCATCTCTCTTCCGCTTCCAGCCAGAGAAAGTTCTCGGCTTTTGAGGACACACAGGATTAGCCTGGGCTCACCCGGATCATCCAGGATAATCTCTCTATTTTAAAGTGTGAACCTTAATTACATCTGAACAGTCGTCTTTGCCATAGAACACAACATATTCACGGGTTCCAGGGATTATGATGTGACATCTTTGGGAATCATTCACCTCTTGCAGCTCTGAAACAAAGGGCATGGTTTTATTTATCTCTGATGAGGCTTTTATAAAGTGAACCATGAAGAAGGCTTATCTGGGCATGACTTTCTTAGGGTTTTGTATTTTTTTAATTTTTTTTGGAGTATAGTTGATTTACAATGTTGTGTTAGTTTCAGGTGTACAGCAGAGTGAATCAGTTATGCATATATATATATCCACTCTTTTTTTTTTAGATTCTTCTCCCATATAGGCCTTTATAGAGTATTGAGTAGAGTTCCCTGTGCTATACAGCAGGTTCTTATTAGTTATCTATTTTATATAGAAGTAGTGTGTATATGTCAATCCCCATCTCCCAATTTATTGCTCCCCCTTATCCCCCGGTGACCATAAGTTTGTTTTCTACATCCGTGACTCTACTTGTGTTTTGTAAATAAGTTCATTTGTACCTTTTTTTCAGATTCTACATATAAATGATATCATATGACATTTGTCTTTGTCTGACTTACTTCACTGAGTATGACAATCTCTAGGTCCATCCATGTTGCTGCAAATGGCCTTATTTTGCTCTTTTTTATGGCTGAGTAACATCTTAGCATGTTTTTGACCCTAGCTTTCCCCCATGATGGCGAGGTGTGTGTTCACAACAGTGAACATACATTAGGCACTCATGCTCCCTGCAAGGCCAGGTGATGAGGGCTCCCCTCGCCACTCGTAGCCCAGGTTTCTTAAGAGGAAACCGAGGCTCCGAAAGATGGAGTAGGAGAGCCAGGTTCACTCTACACATGGTCACACCAGGAAGCAAATGTTCTTCCCTGAGACTCTTCTCTCCTGGAACATCCCCGACAGTCACCCATGGTTTTTCATTCACATCCACTGGGAAACATTGGCCTACAGAACGCCCCAAGGACAACGTTCTGTCATTACTGAGATGCTGGCATGTCAAGGGGAAGGAAGGAGTTTAAACGATGAGCAGAGTGCGAGGGCCCATGGAGGAGCCAGTGGTGGAAATGGTCCAAGTGAAGGCGAATCTGAATGTCAGACACGGGCCTCAAGATGGAGAGGCTGGGAGGCCCTGGGAGGGTGTGGGCTGAGAAAGGAGGAGGAAAAAAGGTGATGAGAGCCGTGCTGGGGACTGAAGACAACGCACTGTGTCATCTATAATGATGACGTGGAGCAGACGTTCCCTAGCAACCAGACTGAGAAAGGGCCAGGTGCACCTAGGTGTGGGGAGTGTCCAGCGGGGAGCTCAGCATGGTGCTTCATCGTTCCCGTTTCAACCAGACTCTCCCAATGGCAGCCAGCAGGACAGGTGGACCATTTGGTGGGAAGAAACGCCTTCAAATGGCATTGATGTAAATATCCCCCTGACCTCTCCAGAGCCCAGCAAATTGTAAACGCTCAGCAAACATCGCATCCAGCTTCCATTTATAGGAAGTTTATATTCGAGTCCATTCATCTGAAGTTCTAGAAGAGGAAAGTCAAAATCACAGTGTCAGGGAGCTGTTCACTGGCTGCCTAGGGCCAGGAGTGGGAATGACTGCAAAGGCATATGAGAAAATTTGGGGGGGGGGTGATGGGGCCATTCTGTATATTTATTGTTGTGTTGATTTCATGTTTATATCTGTCAAAGCTCATTGAACTGTACAAACAAAATAGATGCATTTGATTGTTTGTAAGTTATATATCGATAGTGTTGACTGAAAAGCCAGACGGGAGCATGCCACAGCCCTTGCCTGGGAGAGGGGAGGGTTTCGGGACCAAGTTGAATTCAGATCTTGCCGTTGATGACCATGCTGGGCCTGGGGCAAGTCACTGGGCCTCCACAGTCCTGCTTTCCCATCATCAGGATGAAACGATATCTCAGACCCAGTCCCATGGGGCTGTGCGGGTGGGCTCGCTGGTCATCATGTGGCTCTTAGAACCAACGACCAAGGGTGGTGTAAGTGCTGAGTGGCAATCTTGCTTGTAATCACGGACTTGTTGAGTCAGGTGGCTATTAAGTCGCTTCCCAAGTAAAGATGATGGATTAGATGCGGCTCTGGTGCTTTTATCTGATGCCGGTTGGGTATCTGCACAGCAGTTGCCCTTTGAAGGATGAAAAATAAGCAAAGTCAGGGAGATGCGAGTTTCCTTTTAGACTCCAATGGTTCATGTCCTCCCATTAGCGGGCAGGGCGGTGAGCTACAATGAGGGTTTCCTAAACGGCCTCGGCAGGTCTGGCCAAACTTCTGTAACTCTCTGATGCCTGTTTCCCTATGTGAATGATGGCATGGAAAGCATGATGGTTAGAGCGTGAGCCCCATTCAGACAGACCTGGGTTTGAATCCTACCACAAAGTAGCTGCGTGAAGATGAGGAAGAGCCAGCCAGTAGTGTGAAGGCCAGATTTTGCATGTGTGCTCGATGCACGTTGAAGAATATCCTGCTTCAGTGTCTTTGCTTTGGTAGAATTAATTGAAACAGGATTAGATTTTAAATAACAAGCATAATGGCTCCTGTGGTCTGTAGTGAGTTTCGTGTTTTCTCCATGCCTTGGGTTTTAATTTTTTAAATGTATTTTTCCCCTTTGGAAAATCTGGGTCAACTTCACCATTTCTCACTTATGTGTGTCATTTTGGCATGACTTTTGAGGACTAGAATGGTAAAAAAAAAAAATAGAGGTAAATAAATAACATCCTTAATTTTCTTTGCAAATAATCCTCCCTCCATGGATATGTGTATTTATCCAGAATTGTATATGCATTGATCAATCAATTGATTGAATGATAGATAGATATAGATACATACCCTTCTTAGTGAGGTGCCAATGACCGACTTCACAAAGGGACAAAACACTGATAATAGTAGACAACATTAGTGATAGAATATTTTCCTCTCTGGGGCCCTGAACTGTTTATGCCATGGACCTCGTTGGCAGTCTGTGAAACCAGTAGACCGCTTTTCAGAATAGGGTTTTTAAGCGCATGGAATAAAACACATAGGTTACAAAGGAAATCACTTATATTACGATACAATTGCCAAGCAAATGAATTATAGAGCAACATATATGCTATGTCATAACCAGACCCACGGGCAGGACTCACACCTACGGTCATTTGGAAGCAGTGATGGGCAGTGATGTGTGGAGACATTGGCAGTAAATGTAACATGGGGTGAAGCAACAGTCTGTGATTTTTTCTCGTTGTCAAGGTCGCAGGGATAGCAAACATACCATTGTGGTTGCCTGCATGCCTATTGGGAGGAAATGATGAATTTCAGTTAGAAGCTAGTGAAAATAAAAACGTCGCTTTTTACTAGTCAGGTTCCTGGATCCAGGTAAGGAGCCCCACCTGCTTGGCTTGGGTCCACGGCCCCTCCCCTGTGCCGCCTCCCTTCCCTCTCCCCCATCCCTCCTCCTGGGCTGGGGACCAGAAGGCGGGGGCTGCGCTGCCCTGCTCGCTGTCTCCCAGCACTGGAACCCCTGGGTGTAACAGCACTGCAGGTGAGACACATCTACAGTGGACCGATTTTCTTCTCAGAGACATTAGTATTTACACCATATGATGGGTCTCAGAAAGATAAAGGGAACCTCACGCCTTGTGGAAGGCAAAGGAAGCAGCTGCAGTGGTTCCCTTAGAATCTCACTGATATAAATTTATTACAGCCCCAAATGTGAGAAAGTCCAGAAGTGACTCACAGGCTGCCCTCCGCGAGGTGGCACGGGGCAGCACAGAGAGGGTGATGGGCCCTTGTCCCTGGAACGGTGATGAAGGCCCCGACACCAAAGCAGAGTTGCTTAATTAAGGTGCTTTCATAACCTGCAGTGTCGCTGAGGGTAATGAAGGTGGTGCCTGATGCAGAGTCAGGCAGGAAGCTGGAGCCGCGTTGCCCTGGCAACGGTGTCCTGGCCAATCTCGGGTGTGGTTCAGGCCTGCTATCTGAATGAAGCGCTTTCTCTAATGTTCTCCGTGGTTTTGAAATGCCACCCACGTGAACATAGCATCTATTTGTTGCAACAAATTTAAATAGACTCTTTAAGACAGAGACATGGAGAGAGAGAGGTAATAACAGAAAGAGGGACGACAGACACACCAAGAGAATCACTTCTGGCGAAGTTGGTGACATTAGGAAAAGGCACATTTCTCTTGGGACAGATTTGCTGCTGGGAGGAGGCTGGCTTATCTCTCTCCTTGCCCCTCCTGACTGCGCTGAGCATGGCCCCAGGAGGTTTGGCAAAACCAGCCCAGAGTCAAAGCTACCTTCAGCCACTGCACCTGAGGTGGTCTCCCCTGTGTCACGGGGCTGCCGTGTACAGCTGCACAGATTGCGTGCTGCCCCAGGCACCCAAAGGAGGGCTCCAAGGGGCTGAGTCCACCTGTGCTCCTTGCCTGGGCCCTGATGAGCACCTGGGTCTCCCTGGAGAAAGGGGAGACTTTCCTAACAGGGACGAAGGCACCAGCTGGGCTACAGCAGCCCGTTCCATCCCACATTTTTCACTTTGCAATTAGGAGAATAAGGAGGCTCTTAAAAATACGTATATGCGACACCAACTTCCCATTCTCGACCTCCTCGCTTTGAAGGAGAGGGTAAAGACTCAGTTCCCGGCAGGTGAATAGAAAGTGTGGTGATTGGAAGTTGGTCTTGGGGTCTGTGTGGGCACGAGGTGGGTCCTTGCCCGCCCTTCTTGGGGTTGATGTGAGGAGCCTGCAGTGCCCTGGAGGTGACGAGAATGTCAGCCCTGTGTTAGAAGCTCAGCTCTGCCATCCTGAGCTGATTCCTCGGAATAAGACTTTGGCCCCCAGAGCCTCAGTTTACTCATCTGTACAATGGAGGGTAATAATACCAACGTCAAAGGATTGTTATGAGGGTTCAAAGAGATAAAGTATATGAAGCGCATAATGGGCGGTGAGTGTGTGGGTGTGTACGTGTGTGTGGGTGTGTACATGTGTGTGCACACATGCGCAGAACCCGACTCCCGGGTTGGGGGGAAGGGTGTGAAGGTCCACGTGCCCTGGGGAGGCTGAGAGGGGCGAGATGAGGTGTCTCCCCTTATGTATGTAATAATCCCCCCTTATCTGCAGTTTTACTTCTGAGGTTTCAGTTACCTGTATTCAAATGAGGGTCCAAAAGTATTAAATGGAAAATTCCAGAAATGAACAATTCGTAAGTTTAAAATTGCCTGCCATTCTGAGTAACATGGTGACATCTCACACTGTCCTGCTCTGTTCTGTGTGGGGTCCTCAGCTGTCGACATCCTCATGGCCCCGTGATCCAGGATCCGGGAGGTGCGTGGTCCTCCTTCTCACGTATCACCAGAAGGTCAGTAGCATCCTCACACCATCCCAGTACCCGAATCGTTCATCTCACTTCATCTCATCATGTGGGCTTTTCATCATCTCACATCATCCCAAGAAGAAGGGTGAGTACAGGAAGATAAGCTATTTTGAGAGACAGAAAGGCCCCATTCACATAACTTTTATTACAGTATATTGTTATACTTGTTCTATTTTATTATTAGTTGTTGTTGTTAATCTCTCACTGTGCCTAATTTATGAATTCAACTTATCAAAGGTATGTATGTAAGGAAAGTGCATTGTCTATATACGCTTCAATTCAGTACTATCTGCAGCCTTAGGCATCTACTGGGGGTCTTGGAATGTGTCCCCCATGCATAAGGGGGGGAACTGCTGTATATATATATTGCCCACTTATATATTGTGCCCATTTTTAACTGATTATTTGGGCTTTCTTTATTATTTCATAGAGTCTCTTTATATACTCTTTAAAAATTTTTAACTATAGTTGATTTACAATATTGTGTTAGTTTCAATATATACTCTTTTTTTTTAACATCTTTATTAGAGTATAATTACTTTACAATGTTGTGTTAGTTTCTGCTGTATACCAAAGTGAATCAGCTATACATATACATATATCCCCATATCTCCTCCCTCTTGCGTCTCCCTCCCACCCTCCGTATCCCACCCCTCTAGGTGGTCACAAAGCACAGAGCTGATCTCCCTGTGCTATGCGGCTGCTTCCCACTAGCTATCTATTTTACATTTGCTAGTGTATATATGGCCATGCCACTCTCTCACTTTGTCCCAGCTTACCCTTCCCCCTCCCCATGTCCTCAAGTCCATTCTCTACGTCTGCGTCTTTATTCCTGTCCAGCCCCTAGGTTCTTCAGAACCATTTTTTTTCCTTAGATTCCATATTCAATATTTACTCTTGATTCTAACCCCTTTTTTGTTACAAAAGTATCATCTTGTCTTTTCACTGTCCTCAAGTTTTTAAATGATGAACAAAAGTTCTTAGTTTTAAAAGAATCAAAATTGTCAATCATTTAATTTATGGTGTATGCCTATCGTGTCTTAAGAAATCCTTCCCTACCCACGTTAGGTTAAATATTCATCTCACTTTTCTACTACAAATGTCGCTGTTGGAATTTCATTCAGTCTTTGAGCTGCCTGGGGTGGTGTGAATAGTGTGAGGTAAGGGCACAATTTCCTTTCTTCCATATGGAAAAATATTTTTCTCCAGCTTCATTCATTGAATTCCTATTTTCTTTATTGGGAAGTGAATTAGAGATTGCTTGGTGGGAGACCAGAATGGGCAGAGACACTTTGAAAAAGTTTGTCATCATCTCGTAAAGTTGAACATTCATACCAGGCACATACTGAGGAGAAACTCCTGCCCGAATCTATCAGAAACATGCAGAAAAATCTTTACAAACCAGCACTATTAGGAATAACAAAAACCTGGAAATAACCCACTGCCCACCACCTGGACAGTGGATAAACAGATTGTGGTAGATCACAAAACGGGATGTGATACAGTGGTAAGAAAGAATTAACCACAGCCGTCCACCATCATATGACTACATCTTGGCAATTGAAAACATCGAGTGAAAAATATGAACCCCAGAAAATTTCATTCAACTCGATAAACTTTGGTCAAAGTGAAAAATGACTAAAGCTAAAGAGTATATTTTTAGGAATATGTGTGCATCATACAATTATGCATCTTTTTTTTTAAAAAAAAACAAGGCTAAACACAAATTTCAAGATATAAGTGTTCCTCTAAAGGGGGAGGGACATGAAAGTGGATGTGAATTATCGTTAATGCTCTGGATCTTGTGATGCGTGGGCAGCTCACTGAGTTTATTACAATACTGCACACTCTGTCGGTCTATGCATTTCCAATGAAGAGAGGCTGACAGCCCATTTCTGTGAAGCTGAGACTGGAGAGGGAGTGGGGGGGAGAGAGGGGCTGGTTTTCTCTAAGCAGTCTTTCCCGAATGGCCCTGCTCTGGCCTGGAGACAGAGAGGAAGGGGGAGCTGTCAGTTTCATAGCCGTCGATGACAAACATAAACCAAACCCACCGTGTCCTTAGCAGAGTTTGGGGACTAATCTCCAAGACCAGGCATTGTAATTGTGTAGCAAGAAGACATAAATAGCAACTCAAAAGTTTCAGCGAGAGTAAAAGAAATACGATTTTAAAAGAGTTCAGGACACGCCACCCCAAAATATGCCGCTTTGTCATATTGATTATTTTGAGCTGAAGCCACTGGAAAAGCAGCGAACACAGGGAGAGGCTGTCTCTGAACTCCCCCTCTCTGCCTGAAGACAGATTCTCCAAAGGGAACTCAATGGTCTTAAATCCCCTCCCCAGGAGTGTCGTCAGCTGGGAAGACTGACCGTTACCCCAGGAGAAGAGACCAGAAGTCGGCACCACACCCAGACAAACGTCCTCACAAACTCATATCTCCCATCTGTTCCTCTAAGGGTCCCTTCATCTTTCCTAAGGGTCATTTGCTCTCCCCTGAACTGGCTACATCCCCGCTCCCCTTCCCCTGTTGAGATGGTATAGAAGCTCTCAAATTGCACCAATTTATTGAGTATTCACCTTTTTTCCCTGTGATGTCCCCGTGCACATAATATTAAAAATGAATAAATGTGTACACCTTTTCTACTCTTAATCTGCCTGCTGTCAGTTTATGTCGGAGACCCAGCTATCAAACCTAGGAGGGTGGAGGAAAAGTCTTTCCTGCCCTGCATTTCATAGAGTATCATTTTGTGGCCATACGGTCCAAGGCTGCTTTACTTTGAAGACAAAAGAACTCCCATTTAGCAAAGAGAGTGGAAACGAGTATTTCCGCTGCATTAACTGTGTGCCTGCCAGGCAGCACGCTGGGGGCTTTTGGGAGGTTGTCGCATTTCAGCCACAGGACAAACCCCACCCACATGACCCTCCTGGCTGGCGTCTGCATCTCTCCTGGTGTTCATCTCTAGTTTGACTTGTGCGTTGCAGGAGATGTTCAGAATTTCCTCTCAGGGACACAATAAAATACAAACAAATTGTGGGACATTCAGACCATGGATGAATGAAAAGAAACTCCAAATACACAAAACTGAGACAGGAGGAAAGGGGGCAGGGGACGACCTCTAAAAGAATGACGTAGCCTTTGAGGATTCAACAGAAACAGGTTAGAACCAATTAGGCTCAAGATGGTGGAAGATTCAACTTCCGGTAGACCTTGAGCCTCAGTGTACGCTCATTGTAACACATCAGCGCGTTAAATGACACACCCACAGGCTCCAGGGCTGTTCTGAGGCCGACCATAAAAGGCCATAAAGTGGGTGATAGCCCAATTCCTGGAAATCCCTGCCCCTTCTCCAAAATAGTTGGAATAATCCTCCCACTGACTAGCCTATGAAATTACCCAGCTCGTAAAAACGAACCACCCCATATTTCAGGGCCACTCTCTTCTGTTGAGACAGACCAAATTCTGTCTATGGAATGTGTATCTCTCTAAACAAACCTGCTTTCCCACTTAGTTCTCAGGGCAGAGCCCCCATGCCTGCCTCCTTGTATCCCTCACAAGCGTCCTATGTTAATAAATCTACTTCTTTGTTGGGACTTCCCTGGCGGTCCAGTGGTTAGGACTCCGCACTTCCATTTCAGGGGTCACAGGTTCGATCCCTGGTGGGGGAACTAAGATCCCGCATGCTGTGTGGTGCAACCAGAAATAATCAATCAATTAATCAATCAATCTACTTCTTACCTATCACTTTGTCTCTCGCTGAATTCCTTCTGTGCTGAGACATAAAGAACCTGAGCTTCACTAAGTCCTGACACCAGGTGAGTGATTTTAATTAAAAGACAGTGGGTTCGAGCCTCAGCCCGTGAGTTCAAGTCCCAGTCTGAGGAGTGCAGTTTCACCACGTTCTCTATGCGTTATCTATAGGAAGTTCAAGAACAGGCAAAACTAACCCACAGTGCTAGAAATCGGAACAGTGGCTGCCTTGGAACAGAGACTGAATTGATGGAAAAGGGGATGGGTCTGGTCTATAGCTTGATGGGGTGGGGACTGCACAAGCGTTTAAATTTGTCACATGTATTGTGCATTTCACTGTATGAAATTGCACCTCATTTAAAAATGTTTTAAATCTTAAAATTTTAAGAAGAAAGTTTTAAAACATTTTAATAAAACAAAACAACAGTGCAGGGTCTGAAGAGAGACTGCCTGGGTTTATATCCTGTCTCTATGAGTTTTCTTTGGCTGCTGTAATAAATTATTACAAACTTACTGGCTTAAAACAGCAGAAATTTATTCTCTCACAGCTCTGGAGCTGAGAAATCAGCATCACGGAGCTGAAACCAAGGCGTCAGCAGCCCTGTGCTCCCTCCAGGGGCTCTAGGGGAGAATCCATTCCTTGCTTCATCCACCTTCTAGAGGACACCTGCATTCCTTTGCTCATGGCCCCTTCCTCCATCTTCAAGGTCATTCGTGTAACATCTGCTTCAGTGATCACATTGCTTTCTTCTCTCCTGTCTGTGTGAAATCTCCCTCTGTCTTCCTTTTACAAGGACATGTGATAGCATTCAGTGTGCACCCGGCTAATCCAGGATAATCTTCCATGTCAAGATCCCTAAATTAATCACACCTGCAGAGTCTCTCTAGTAACATTTGCAGGTTCCAAGAATTAGGATGCAGATATCTTTGGGTGTCAGTGTTCAGCCCATCACATGCACCACTTATTAGCTGTGTGTCTGTGGGCAAGTTTCCTCACCTCTCTGTGCTTCAACATCCTCATTTTTAGAATGGAGATAATAATAGTACTTACATTATGGTTCTGAGGATTAAATGTGGAGTGCTGAGCACAGGGCCTGGCACATAGTAAGTGCTCAACAAATGATAGTTATTATTTTATTATCATCATTATTATTATGCCCTTTAATTGTGCCAGGCACATGCTAAGTGTTGGGAATGCAAGGTGAAAAGACACAATTCCTGTCCTCAGGAGGTTATAATCCACTGGAGACACAGAAATGCAAACACCGTGTATTCATTTGCTTGGGCTGCTGTAACAAGTACCACAGGCTGGGAGGCTTAAACAACGGTTTATTTCCTCCCAGTTCTGGAGGCTGGAAGGCCAAGATCAAGGTTTGTTCCTCCAAGGCTTCTCTCCTGGCTGTAGACGGCCGTCTCCTCCCTGTGTCCTTACATGGTCGCCCCTCCGTGTGTGTCTGTGTCCTGATCTCCTCTTCTTATAAGGACACCTGTCATGTCAGAGTAGGACCCACACTAATGACCTCTTTAAAATCCCTTTCTCCAAATCTAGTCACATTTTGAGGTACCAGAGGCTAAGAATCCAACATATGAACTTTAGGTGGACACAGTTCAGCCCATAGCACAATGTATAACCAAATAATTCCAAAAGGAAAGTGCAACATGGTCAGGGAAAGGTGGGGAAAGGGATGGCATCTCCTTGTGGGCACGTGTGATCCTGTGAACCAGCTCAGTAACCCTTCATCCCAAGAATCAACCACTGACCGAGGACAAACAGGGAAATAGCTGTCTGGGTACAGAAGGATAGAGGCTTGTGGAGGGTGTGGGTTAGAGCGCTGAGTTACTGCTGCGGAGGTGGATGGCAAGGAAGGACAGGTCAGGAGAGGCTAGGGGAGGGGAGGGCAGTGAGGAAGAGAAGTCCTACTGTCCCACACCTCCGCCTCCCATCACATGAGGGTGACAACCTGATGCCGTCCCATGGTCAAATCAATGAATGGTCCTCAACCTGGAACCTGGACCCGCATCTCACCATTCTGGAGACGTGTTAGCAGTGCAGGATCTCGCGCCCACCTGGACCCACTGCATTGGAAACTCGGGAGCAGGGGTGGGGGACAGGGGAGAGATGGGTGTACAGGTGTTCTAACAGGCCCTCGGGTGATTCTGACGCTTACTGGAAGTTTCAGAGCCGCTGCGATAGTTATATAATTATGCTGGGCGGTTGAATTTAAACTGAGCAGCCGCATAGAACCTGGATGGAGACTCTGAGACACCGGGCTGTGGGGCAAATCTCTGTGATCTTTGGAACAAGAAGACCTCAACTTGGATCCGGCTTGCACACAGCACATGCAGGATGGGAACCCTGGCCCTCAACTCAGGTGGGCGAGAATGAGATATTCTCCATACGGCTCCCAGCAGAGCATCTGGCATGCACTGGCTAGCTCCTTCCTTCCCTCCATCAGCCCTGTAGATCACGTGTATGGCATTCTTTTCTTTTTGTTTCGCTCCACCCTGCTTTAAGAGAACTTGCTTCATGGATATGTCTATGAAACAAAATCAGACTCACAGACATAGAGAACAGACTTGTGGTTGCCAAGGGGGAGGGGGTGGGGGAGGGAAGGACTGGGAGTTTGGGATTAGAAGAGGCAAACTATTATACATAGAATGGATACAACAAGCACAGGGAAATAAATTCAATATCCTGTGACAAACCATAATGGAAAAGAATATATATATATATATTATATGTATAACTGAGTTACTTTGCTATAATAAGAAATTAACACAACATTGTAAATTAAGTATACTTCAATAAAATTAAAAAATAAAATAAAATTATGTAAATAATCTAGAAAAAGAGAGAGAGAACTTGTGGGGAGGGTGCTGGAGAGAAGACACCCCATTTTCTTCCCTTTGGAGTCATTCCAATCCCAAAGAGGGCCTTGGTGGTCCTTCCTCACATGTGAAGCCCAAATCAGGCTTAGGAAATCTCCAGGGCAGACATGAGAGGCAGCAGAGAGCGATTCGGGACAGAGCCAGACAGCCGCTTCTGCATGAAGGTGACCAAAGGGGCATTTCAGGGCCGCCTGACTCAGTGCATTTGTGTGCTAGGGCTGCTGTAACAGAGCACCACAGACGGGGCGGCTTAGAGCAGCAGAAATTACTGCCTCACAGTTCTGGAGGCCCGAAGTCTGAAATCAAAGTGTCTGCAGAGTTGGTTCCTTCTTGGGGTTTCAGAGGAAGACTCCTTCCTCGCCTTTCCCTACTTTCCAGGGGTCGCCGACCAGCCTTGGTTTTCCTAGGCTCGGAGAGCACCGGGTCCATCCCAGGCGCTCCCTGTGTCTCCCTCACCCTCTTGCCTGTGTCTTCGTATGAGGACACCAGTCAGGGCTTCAGGGCTCACCCTGACTCGGTCTAATCTATGTGAACTTGATTACATTTCCAATAAGGTCACATCCGCTGACACCAGGGGTTAGGACTTCACCACACCTCTTCGGGGGACACAATTCAGCCCGGTGCTGACATAGCTGTGCTGACTGATGGCGGCCCTCTGACCCCCTCTGTAGCAGTGGCAGGTGGGTGACCGGCTGCGGCCAGCTGTGAGGTTTCTCGAAAGCGTTTGTACCTCAAGGAAGGAAGCTTCGCTTGGGAGCAATCAGCTGGACTCCCAGACCCTTAAAAAGCGGCGGCACCTTCTCGGGACCTGCAAAATAGGGAAAATCGGGACATGTATTTGGTCGTTTTCTGAAACCAGCTATTGCCTATTTAGCCCCATTTAACTGAAAAAAGAAAAAGGAGAAGCAGCCACTTAGATCTTTATGACTTTTTTTTTTTTGGCCTGGCGGCTATTTAATCAAATGAAGGGTGGGTGGGAACAATAATGAGGGTGGTCTGAAAATAAATGCCTTAACTGTCCTCTGCATGTGGATGGAATGTACTGGAAGGAAGTCGTATACGTTTAATGATGTGTTTGTTAGGATTTAAGTTCCTTGGGACTGTTTGGGGGCCATTTCTTTAAAGGCTTGCTTTTTTTTTTTAGGAAAAAAACCCCCAAAAACCCCCTGCTGGGTTGGGGGAAAAAAATGAGCTTAGCCAAACCTCCACAAAACTTTACACATTGCACCCTGCTGTGCTCTGGAGAAAGGGACAGAGAAAGGGGTGACCTCACTTCCCATAAGCAAAGTATTGCACAACCTCAGAAGGAAGGACCTGGTCTGGTCTTGGGGATAGTGCCCCTTCCGGAGTTTTCAAGTCTCTGTCTGCTTGAATGTGGCTTGTTTCTTTTAACAGAGTAGGTGACAGCTGCTCACCCCTAACACTGCCCTTGTCATTTGACCTTTATTCCTTTAATCCAAAGCTATCTTCAAAAATGTAAATGTCCGTGGGAAAACATTCTTGCAAGAGGGTCTGCAAGACCCCAGTGTCTCTTGGAGAGTCTCCTAATGCACAGGCTGCCAAGTTAGCCTGTGTCCCATGATTTAGCCACTCTGACCACCACTGATGTGGTCTGTCCTCCAGGCTGGCTGTGGCCAGTAAAATGGCCTGACACAAGAACTCTGCCCTAAGGCATGTGGTGAGCTGAATAATGTCCCTCCCCCAAAGATGTCCTAATCCTCGGAACCTGCGAATAGGTTGCCTTATATGGCAAAAGGGACTTTGTTGATGTGATTAAGGATCTTGAGATGGGACTTTATCCTGGATCATCCGGATGGCTCCTAAATGCCATCACAAGTGTTACAAAAGATAGAGGGAGATTTGACACAGAAGAGAAGGCAATGTGATGAGGCAAGCAAGATGCTACACCGATGGCATTGAAGATGAGGAAGGGATCACCAGCCAAGGAACCAAGGAGGTGCAGCTCTAGGTGCAGGAAAAGGCAAGGAAACAGATTCTCCTCTGTAGCCCCCGGGACAGAGCACAACCCAGTGAAACTGGTTTTGGATTTCTGAGCTCTAGAACTGAGAAAGCATACATTGCTCTTGTTTTTAACTCCCAAGTTTGTGGTAATTTGTTACAGCAGCAAGAGGAAACTAATACCTCATGCTAAACAATTTCTCTGTGAAGTAACGAGGTCCCCATCTCTGATGGTGATCAGAGACCAGACTGCTTCTCAGAGCGTGTCCATAAAGGAGAAGGTGGCTCTGGGTGGCAGGTCACATGGGAAGACTTCTGAACCCTTCCCAGCCCTAAGACTATTGTATTAGCCAGCTCGGGCTGCCAAAACTAAGTACCATAGACTGAGGGCTTAAACAACAGACATTTATTGTCTCACAGTTCTGGAGGCTGGAAGCCCAAGATCAAGGTGTTGGCAGGGTTGGTTTCTCCTGAGGCCTCTCTCCTTGGCTTGTAGATAGTCATCTTACCCTGTGTCCTCACATGGTCATCCTTCTGTGAGCATTTGTGTCCTAATCTCCTCTTCTTATAAGGATACCAGTCATATTGGATTAGGGGCCACCATATGACTTCATTTTACCGTAATTACCTCTGTGAAGACCCCATATCCGAATACAGTCACATTCTGAGGTACTGGGTGTTAGGACTTCAGCATAAGAATTAGAGGAGGACACGGTGCAGCCCATAGCAACTGTGGCAGGATGACATTACTGACATATCTGCGTAAGGATGTTTTTAGGAACACCCCTGCTTTGAATTCGGGAGCTCTAATGACTGTGTATAAAAGGCGGACATGTCTCAAAGTGAAAACCCATGATGCCAGCAAGTTCCTACAGCTTTAAGCCTTGCATCCAGGCACTTCCCATAGGGAGGACCCAGCTGGGTGTGTTCCAGCTTCTGGGAGCTCCAAGCAGCCTCAGAGCCCAGGGTGGTCTGCCTGCCCGTGTTTATGGCTCTGGCCCATCCCGGGACTTCTCCTGATGCACTGCAAACCACACTTGGCTGTCCACGATGCACCCGGCCTCTGCCAGAAAGCCTGCCAAACAGACGGAAAACCCACCCCACAGACTGAAATAGAAAACTCATTTGTTTTCCAATGTGTAACAAAGGAAGAGAGGTATTTAATTTTGAAAGGAGCTGAGCCAGCTTTCCTATGGGTCATTTTCTTTCTGGCACAAAATCCTCCTTAGTAGACTCCCTGGGATGGTCTTTCCTCTTATCTGTCCATCAGCATTTTGAATGGGGTAATTCTCTGCTGTGAGGGGGCCGTCCTGCGCACTGTAGGATCCCTTCCCCACCCATCAGATACCAGTAGCACCCCGCCCCATTTGTGCCAACCAAAAATGTCTCCAAAAAAATTGGCTAATGTCTCTGAGGGCATAAATCACCTCCAGGGGTGAAGGACTGGTCTGAATAAACCATTGAGAAAAACAGAATGCATGGAAAGAATGACGCATGTCCTGGCTTTGCCCTCTTTGCTGAGACTACAATAAGCTGTGCACGGTACGTGGATAATGGCCTGGAATATTTAAGGTGGATGGAGGGACTAGCAGAGAAGGTAAGTGGCCCCATATGTAAGGGGCACAGGAGGCCAGCCTCCTTGGGTGTTGAATCAGACGGTTCCTCCACTGGCCCCCTGGGTGGTTTGGGGCTGCAGGTGAGAACAGCGCCCTCAGAGGACACGTGGAGCCTTTACTCTCCTCACTGATGCTGTGAGCGAGGGACCCCGTCCACTGCTGTAAACTCAGCCTCCAGCAGGTCCCGCCCTCCCTCCACTGCAGCCATACACTTTGTTGTTCCTTAAAAACCCCAGATCCTTCTTGTCACAGGGCCTTTGCACTGGATGTTCCACCCCTATACAGAGATTTCCTCCTGTGTCTTTGCTTTCCTGGCGTCTTGGCATCTCTGAGGTCTCAGCTTGGCTGTGGCTTGACCACCCACCTATAACTACCACCACAGACTTAAAGAATGAACTTATGGTTACCAGGGGGAAAGGGTTGGGGGCGGTGGGAAAGTTAGAGAGTTTAGGATTGACGTGTACACACTGCTATATTTAAAACAGATAACCAACAAGGACCTACTGTATAGCACAGGGAACTCTGCTCAATATTATATAACAACCTAGATGGGAAAAGAATTTGAAAAAGAATAGATACACACATGTCTATGTATAACTGAATCACATTGCTGTACACCTGAAACTAACACAACGTTGTTAATCAATTATACTCCAATATAAAGTAAAAAGTTAAAAAAAAAAAAAAACTAAACCACCCACGGCCCTCTTCAGCACATCACTTTGTTTATTTTCTTCATAGCATTGTCCTTGTCTGCAGACGGAGATACGGAGGCTCGAAGCTTCACCAGGGGTTGCCCCTGCCTACCTCCTCCCTTCTGGTTCTTTACAGTCCACAGAGCTTCTGCAAGTCTAGGACAAGCTTCTGCTCTCCATTCCAGAGCAAGGGACATCCCTCCACTCCCCATCCTCATCCTCCCATTCAGAGCACCAGGACGCCTTTTCCCAGCATGCTCTGGGGTCCGTGTTGGGCTTGTTAATTTCTGTGCAGGGCTCCAACCACACCTGCCTTCCATGACCACAAAATGCATAACTGTTGGCAGGGGCTCTCCTGTGGCTTATCCTAGGACCCCCCAGAAGAAAGCTCATCCTTCTTTCTGCCCAGACTTTAAAGGAGGGCAGGAAAGAGTGGGGGGAAAGGCCAACAGAGGGGATTTGGCAATAACCATGCCTAAGTCATTTTCCTGCCCTGTTAAGAGCTTGTTGCCATGGCTGGTGCAATATGGTACCCAGCCTGGCATCTCAAGTGGCAACAACCAGACCCAGCCAAGCCCCTTGCCCTTGGCACTGTATTTGCGTTGTATTGTATGGTTGCTCCCCCAGTCCTGGCCAGAAAGAGACCTTCCTAATTAGGTGTCCTGGAAACTGGCGGTAATTGAGTTCTTATCCATCTTTCCCACCCTCTGGCCCCTAGGGTACATCACTGCTATGGTCTAGAAACATGAAGGAGAGGGGTTAAAGCCAACCAGCGAGTGTGTTAATATCACTCCAAATTAGCCCCAATTAAGAAATTGAGAATGACCTGCGTGTGAAAAACACGTGACAAGACTTTTTATTTGTAAACTTTATCTGACAATTGGGTATTTATTTGGTACAATCAATCCTTATTTCTCCAAAGTCCATGCAGGTGCATTGTAAAGAGAGGAAAGCAGCTCTTTCAGTACAACAAATAAGATGTTCAGAACAAATCTAGCCAAGAAAGATTATAACATATTTAACAGGGATTATTCTTGGAATGTTATGACTGGTCACTCCCCCAGCTGTATATATCTTTTTTTTTTTTTTTTAATTTATTTTATTTATTTATTTATGGTTGTGTTGGGTCTTTGCTTCTGCACGAGGGCTTTCTCTAGTTGCAGCAAGTGGGGGCCACTCTTCATCGCGGTGCGCGGGCCTCTCATTATCGCGGCCTCTCTTGTTGCGGAGCACAGGCTCCAGACGCGCAGGCTCAGTAATTGTGGCTCACGGGCCCAGTTGCTCCGCGGCATGTGGGATCCTCCCAGACCAGGGCTCAAACCCGTGTCCCCTGCATTGGCAGGCAGATTCTCAACCACTGCGCCACCAAGGAAGCCCTGTATATATCTTTTAACATGTCATTCTGAAATGTGTGAGTGCCTTAAAGAGAAAACTTGAAAATACATATGATATGGGTGTTTACGACCTCTGCAGTCATGCCAGAGACTCTTTCAAAAATGAAGTTCTCAAAAGACCATTATTCTAGTGGCAAGAATAAAAGACCTTTATTGTTTCTTTCAACCTCAAACAACAGAATACGTCTTTTGAGGTTTGTTGTTAGCCCAGTTTGTTGTCCTTAATGGGCACACAGGAAATCTGTTATTATGAGCAACGTTGCTTTATGGGACTTATCAAAAATTATCTCACACACAAAGTGCTTCCACACTTGGGCTGGCCACACAGTTGAAACACAGAGCAAGCAGTCTGGAGATTAAGGTTAATTTTATGGCCAAGTTGGAGGGCTGTATGTCTTTGAACACTTTGTAGCAGATGGTTTATGACACAAGAACAAAGGGTACCAGCCTTAACTTACTGTAACGACTACAGTGACTTAGAACAAATCTCAGGAGCCATCAAATTTCAACAGTTGAGACTTTTTTCCTTGGAAAGCTGGCTGCACCTGCCCCCTGCTAAGACCATCCATCGCAGAGTATAAGAAAACCACCTCCCTCAGCTGGAACCGTGCCAGTTCTGGATGAGAGGGGACTTAGGTCTGCCATGCCTTAGCTTTGAAGAACCAGGAGCACGGCTATTTCTGGAGCAGCAGGGTTGGTAAGATCAGAAACAAGCAGGGGGAAGCTTGGGACACAGGCATTGCTCAATGTCTGCTCCAGAGAAAAGGGAACTTTGCGTGTTTGTCAGGGGGGAGTGTAAAATACACATAACAAAAATTGATCACTTTAACCATTTTTAAGTGCTCAGTTCAATAGTATTAACTACATTTACATTGTTGAACTACAAGGATGACATCCGTCTCCAGAACTTTTTCATCTTCCCCAGCTCAAACGTCTTATCCATTAATCACTAACTCTCCATTGCCCCTCCCCCAGCCCCTGGGAACCATCATTCTACCTTTTTCTTTATGAATTTAACTACTCTAGGGACCTCCTATCAGTGGAATTATATAGTATTTGTCTTTTTGTGACTGATTTATTTCACTTACATCATGTCCTCAAGGTCCAGCCATGTTGTAGCCTGTGTCAGAATTTCACTCCTTTTTAAGGCTGGATAATATTCCATTGAGTAGATATACTACATGTTTGCTTATCCATTCATCTGTCATCTGGTGAAAACAGAACTTCTCATATTATTAGTTTGTGCAGGGACATGACTTATTCCAAAGAGCATTATGCAACTTACCTGAATAATTTGTCCAATCTCTTTAATCTGATGGAAAAAACTAGACCATGAAAGACAAAAGTAAGTGGGGCAAACAGCACGTATGTAAATAGGGGTGTCATTTTTCCCCCTATTCTTTTTTGTTCTGGAAGAATATTCAGGGTACAGAGTCTACATTTTAAAAATAGAATGTATGAGTCTAATCATATTAACTCAACAGGGAACACAGATGTCAAAACAGCCTCTGTGAGTCATTCCTTGGATTCTAAAAGGAATTAGTTTCAGACAGGAGTTTGCGCTTCTTTGAGGTTTGTTTTAAAGAAGTTCCAAAAGCAAACAGCAAAATAACAAAATGCCTGCATCTCACAGCGGCTCTTCGAAATGGCAGCCCCGATGCCGGAAACCAGGCGCTGGCTCTGGCCAGAGGGGGCGCTGTTTCTTGGGCTGTTCAGGCTTGCGGATCATGCTAAGTCTCTATTTGATTTAGAAAAGCATGATGCTGAGGGAGAAGGGTGGGGCTTGGTGAAGAAGGGGAGTGTGAGAAAGGACACAGAAAGGATCTGGGTGTTTTGAAAAGCCATCACCATGTTTGAAAATAGATCCCCTTCGGAAGCACCAAGTAGGTTTACTGATTTTTCTGTTTCTAGTTGTCAGCCTAAGTCTAGAGCAAGCTTAAATTTAGGGCTTCAGTGTGTTGCTGCAGAATTACATCATGCGTGCCACTCTGTGGGCCAGTGATAGCTGCTGGGTTAGGGTTGGACTTCCTGGTCTCCGAGGCACCCGCCCCCTCTCCTTCCCCACCAAGACGGTTAGGTACCATCTTGCATTTCTGTCTTGTGTGTAAGCCATCGCTGAATTGTCTCATTGGCTCATCCTTACCCATCCCCTATGCCTCGGGGACAAAACCTCTGTGTCAAGAATAAACAAGCCCATGTCTACATCACCACAAACACCCCAGTAGATCAGGGTGGATTCCCATGAGGTTCTCCAGGACCTGCAAACAACAGAACAAGTGTCCTTTGGTGACTTCCATTTTCTAGATCTGTGTGGGCCAAATGTGCTGCTGACATTAGCTTCTTCTTTTTCCATGGTCAGGTAAGTTTAGTGATCAAATAAATTAGGGAAATCCTGGGTTAACCAATGACAAATATGCATATTTACTGTAGGAATTATCATAAATTTAATATGTATTGGGAATCTCAAGGAGACAGATAAGAGACAACACATTTTCCAAATGTGTTTAATCGTCAAACCCTGCTATCAAGGAACACAGTATCCTCAGAAAACCCCAATTTATTTACCTGTTAAATTCAGTAATTTAATATCATGTCCAAGACATAGTAGGTAATCAATAGAGCATCAGTAGTGCTTCGGGCACTATTAGTGTTAAAGGCACCAATAATCCTAGACTCTCTTTCCCAACCCACCCCCAGGGTCCCCCCATTTTGGAATGCCAGCTTAGTCTTGATATTTTTGGTACAGGGAAAATAAAAGAGAGGGAAAAGGAGAAAATGGTAGGATTTTCAACAGAAGGGTTTGAGAGCTACTGTTGCACAAAAACGACAGAGGGAAAGCAATGAGGATGTCCTCCTGGAAGAGAGGGGCAGAGTTTGTTTGGGCAGGAGAGAGAGTCTCAAAGAACTGAAATGTGAGACACAGAGAGGAGAATGGAGAAGGAAGGTAGGAAGAAGTGGCACTCTGTGTGGTGACGGATTCTTTCTTTGGCCTTTCCAGAGACTTCATTTGCTCTTTGCTTTATTCTTTGCCTGCTGGGTTGTTTGGCTTTTGAATCAAACACGGTACCATGGCTAGCTTCGGGGTGCCAGCAGATCAACCCAACTTACTGCAGGTTTCACTGATAACAATACTGTTTAATATTATTCTTATCGTCATCCACCCATAGGTGGGTCTTCTTGCTGGCTCTCCCCAGGAGAGGATATTGGAATTGGAACCATAGATCTGAGTACTGGCCACCTTGATTGAGTCAAATGCCACCTAAAGACCCAGAGTCTCTAAACTATAGTGGCGAACTAGCCAAGGAAAGCCAAACCCAGACAATCCAAGGGATCCCCTTTTCTGAGGTCTTGGACAGCAAGATGAGCGTTTGTTTCTAGCAGGTAAACCTGACAGGTCTCCTGTGGTCTCAGCCCACTTATCAGGATGTAGGAGCACATCCAGGGGAGTCAGAGCAGACCCCAGCCTGCATTGTTGCTACTCCCCCTCCCCCCAAAAGAAAAATAACGTGCAGACTGGTGCTTCAGCCATGGTTAGATTCCAATGGTAAGTCTGAACCCAGGGGTTCTGCCCAACTTTATGAAATCAAATGAGTGCATTTTGTTTCTTGGCTACAATTTCCACCTAAAGCATCTCTGCAGGTGACCTCAAGGTCTGCTTTGAAATCAATCTCCAAAGCACAAAGGGATTCTTTTTGCACCTTTTTTTCTTCAAGGAACTCACAAATCAAGATCTGATAAGCGCAGTTGATGATTAAACACAATGAGCTGGCTACCAGGAGAGCTTTGATTTGCTTTGAAAAAGGCTCTTTGAGCTTGGTTGAAAACCAGAATCTGTTTTGTTTTTGTTTGTCTCAGCCTTTTCTGTTGGAGACCTTGATTTAAGTCTTGAAAGGATGGAGGTTTGCTGGAAGGTTCTGTAGGTTGACGCATCTGTCCTTGGTGGGGATGGCTGAGGGATCTACATGAAATGGTCATCCAGCCACCTTGGGGAACGCCTGGTGATGGCGTCAGCCGAGGACATTTGGGGAAAAGATTTGTATATGATGCATCTTTCTATATTTTAATTTCTTATTTTAAAAATTAGAATATGTTAAAAAAAATAGAGGGGGAGGAGGAGAAGGAGGAGTATCGCAGAGAAGTGATATCATGACTGTGTAATCCTTGAACAGTCAGTTTTGAATTGACTTTCTAATAAAGGAGTTATCAGACAGATTTTTCTTTCATTATTTATGCATTTGTTCATTTCTGTCACAATTTTCCCTGGTACTGATGAGGCCTGGCAGCAGTTCAGGGGCTCACATGGGAGCTTTTTGAGATGCACTGTCATTGGGTCCCCCGACCAGAGAGGATAACACATCCAGCATGGTGGGTGTGGGGGGCAAAGGACTCTTCAAACACAAATCATACCTTTCTTTTTAAAGTGAGACATGGCTGAGGGGAACATACCAACCAGTGTAGAAAGGATTATCTTAGAAAACAAGAGTTCCCTGCCCTACCCTCTCCACTGCGGTCTAGCTCTACAGAAATAACCATTTTAAATGAAATTTTAAACTATGTCTGTTCCTAGTCCTATGGTAATCACTGCCAGGTTGCTAAGTAAAATACGTATACCACTTAAAAAAAAGATCCATTTTTGGCAATACCTACAGACTTGTTGTCATGGGAAATGAAAATGTCCTTCTCTTCTTCTCTCCCACCAGTATAATTATTACACGACTTGGGTTTCTCAGCTGGTTGACTTTGTGAGTTAAAATAATGGATTTGTTGCCTCTTCAAGGGTCTCTTAGGCCCTCACTTGGCAGGATAAATATATTAGTGTCCTGACCTTCCTCACTTCTCCCCCCACTCCCCCGACTCCGTCCAGCCTCTCTCCACCCACCCCCCACCCACCCTAGGTATCACGCTGGCTTTGGAACCCACATCAGCTCTCATTTGCTCCCTCTCTAGAAGCCAGACGTCTCCCCCTCCTTCCCAAAGAAGTTAATTGCACAGCACTACCTCTCTTCTGAATTTCCTAGCTTAGGGCATTTGGAAAGGTCTAGAATATACCATTTTACCAGATGGCTGTGATGCAAGTGGTCTGAAAAATGCACTCTAAATCCTAGAGAACAGGTGACATGAAACAGCAGTTCCTGTCTGGGCAAAGACAACCAACACTAACACAGGAAGCTAAAATGGGGTGACCGTTTTTGCAGCCAACCCTACAGAAAAGTAGAATACATTGTGTTCAAGAATATCATTAGGGGCTAGAATTCCTTCATTCCACAAGTGTTTACTGAACTAGTTCTGACTGTGTATAATGCATTTCCTTTTTTATTGTGTGCTTTTTTTTTTTTTCAATCTTTTCAGATGCTTTTACATATTTCTAATTCCAGGAGTGTTTACTCAGTGTACTGCGTCAAGATAAAGAAGGTCTCCATAAATGGGTGCAACAGGCCCTGGCCTGTGTTGGCTGGGGGTGAGGGGTGCCTGCAGCACCTCTGTTGATGAAGCAGAAGGCAGGGAAGGCCTTTTACTTCTTTCTGATTCACATGTGGATAAATAGGCGAGGATGAGATGGGGCAGCTCTATTTTAAGGAGTCGTGTTTGCTTGGCTAACATAAGCTCATCTTCTTTCTTTCCTTCCTTTCCTTTCCTTTCCCTCCCTCCCACCCTTTCTTCCCTTGATCAATCCTTATTTCTAATTAAAAGAGCTAGAAAACAAAAATGCAAATTTCAACACCCTTATAAGCATCCCTTTGATTAACTCCAGTAACTAAAATAACAAAATCATCATGGTATCTCGCTGTTGTGATTTACATTTCCCTGATAGTATTTGACATGGAGCATTCTTTCCTATGCTTACTTGCCATCTGTATATCTTTTTTTGGTGAGGTGTCTGTTAAGGTCTTCGGCCCATTTTTCAATTGAGCTGTTTGTTTTCTTATTGTTGAGGTTTTGAATTTTTATATATTTTGGATAACAGTCCTTTATTAGATGTGTCTTTTGCAAACAGCTTCTCCCAGTCTGTGATTTGTCTTCTTTTTATTTTGACATTGTCTTTCACAGAACAGAAGTTTTAAATTTTACTGAAATCCAGTTTATAAATGATTCCTTTCAGGAATCGTGCCTTTGGTGTTGTATCTAAAAAGTCATTGCCATACCCAAGGTCATCTAAATTTTCTTCTATGTTTTCTTCTAGGAGTTTTATAGTTTTGTGTCTTCCATTTAGGTCTATGATCCATTTTGAGGTCATTTTTGTGAAGGGTGTAAGGTCTGTGTCTAGCTTCATTTGTTTGCATGTGGCTGTCCAGTTGTTCCAGCACCATGTGTTGAAAAGACTATCTTTGTCCCACTGTGTTGCCTTTGCTTCTTTTGTCAACGATCAGTTGACTGTGCTATACGGGTCTACTTCTGGGCTCTGTATTCATTCCATTGATCTATTTGTCTGCTCTTTCTCTGATACCACACTGTCTTGATTACTGTAGCTTTATAGTAAGTCGTGAAGTCAGGGAGCATTCATCCTCCAACTTTGTTCTTCTTCGATATTGTATTGCCTATTCTGGGTCTTTTGCCCCTCCATATAAACGTTAGAATCAACTTGTCATCATTTGTTTTTTCTCAGGTGCACGAAACTTATTATGGAAAAATATTCCAGGGCAAGGAGAAGTGCCTACAATAAGCCAGAATTTTGCATACAACCCCTCACTGAATCTTTACAACAGCCTACCACGGAGGTATTCTTACCATCGTTCATTTGGAGATGGGGACACCAAATCTAGAGGGGGTTAATTAGCTAGTAAATGGCAGAGGTAGAATTTGAACTCTTGACACTATAACCAGGTGCCAAAAAACACCCAACACACACCTTCACACGTAAATCGACCTGGTTGTGCAGATAATGTGTGCATACTTCACCCATCAAGAATCCATCTAAGGGGACTTCTCTGGCAGTCCAGTGGTTAAGACTCCTCGCTTCTACTGCAGGGGGCTCAGGTTCGATCCCTGGTGGAGGAACTAAGATCCCACAGGCTGAGCAGCAAAAAAATAAAAAATGAAAGGGTAATTAAAACAATAAAAAAGAATCCATCTAGGTCCATCCAAGCTAGCACTTCAAATCACTTTGACCTAAATACAATGCACCTGGTTAAACAGTGTTTTTGAAAGGACATCCCGAGTTCCTGCCTAGTACTGAAAATGTCCACAGTAGCATTTAGAAATTTCTATTAGTTAATAATCCCAGTTTAAGAAAAATGGGTACGATTTCCAATGAAGGGCTCAGAATAAAGTCCTGGTCATAATAATTCTCATTCTCTCTTCTGAAGCTGTTCTATAGGCTGTGTCTAGCTGCTCCTGTGTCTCGTTTCGACTTTAGATTTCTTGATCTTCTCTTTAATGCCTTTAAAAAAAAAGAGGTCAGTGTATTTTTCTGTGTTTCACTTAATGGGCTAAAATAATCATTGAGCCCTAGGACAAACAGCTAGCCCAGACTATGAATAAAGAAGCCAGTCTCCATTGTGTTGCCCTTGGCTTTGAGTTAAATGGTCCCTCTTTCAAACTTCTGTTTTCAGTGTGTGGATCTGGAGAGTGATGGGGTCACAGAAAGCTGCCTCCACCAAGTAATATTCTTATCCACGGTGAGACAGTGACCTTAGCACGTCTTTCCAGTTCTGAGGACCAGGCCTTTGGATGTCAAGTCCTGCTGTCCATCACTCCTTTTCAGAGAGGAAGGATGTCTGCTTCTAAAGAGGGGGTTAAATTGGAGAAGAGAGGCTGCTCAGGATCAGCTTTCCAGAAACACACACACACACACACACACACACGCCAGACACCACACACACACACACACACACACACACACGGGAATACAGGTCTTTGAAGCTCTTTCACGTGAGAAAAATTTCCTTTTCCATCCCATGAGCATCATAACCATCTACCCACTGGTGAGTCCATGCAGCGTGCGAGCTGGTTCTCAGGTATGGAAAGATTTATCAGCGTGGGGCACTGCAGGCTCCCACCTGGGAGTGAGATGTGTCGATACCGTCATCATGAATCAGAAGCGGATGCACCCCGAGCCCGTCCTTTGCTGGCACAGAGGTGGCTGCACCCTGCGACACTGCCACACTGGCAGTTGGGGTCCCACCGCAACCCCCTCACGGCTGTGCACGGCCACCGCACTTGGCTCCCTGGGTCACAGGCACGAGGCCAGCAGACTGTGCCCCCGAGAGGGCGGGGTGTCCCGAGAGGTGACCTCACGTCACCGGCCACCCCTCTTCTTCCTTCGTTCATTCTGCAGCTCCTGGAGAGCTGGGCCCTGCCTTCTGACCCCGGTTGACCTCCTTCCCGGCTGGTCTTCCCGGAGCCAGGAGCCAGGGGTGCTGTCCCCTCGCGGCTCTGTGGACCTCGCCCGTGGGGCGGGGCTGGGGGGGAATTAGTGAATGTGTGTGAAGCTCTTTGAGGACACAAGTGTTCCCCAAACGCTGATTCTTGCTGTGCTTACAACGACAAGACCTCGGGGCGGGGCTGGTCTTCCTGGTAGAGAGAGTGGACTTTGTGTTTTCCCTTCTTTTCTTTTTTGGGGGAAGCTGAATCCCAATAGGCTCAAAGAAGTCAAATAGCTGCTCCCATTCCTGAGGAATGCAATCGGCTGGGGGGGGGGTGTGCTTGTATGTGATGTGTGTGTGGTGTGCGCCGTGTGTGTATCTGTGTGTGCATGTAGTGTGTGTACCCGTGTGTGTGATGTGTGTATGTATGTATGTGTGGTGTGTGTATGTGGTGTATGTGGACCTGTGTGTTTATGGGGTGTGTGTGGTGTGTGTGTGTCTTTCTGTGTGTGTGTGAGGTGTGTGTGAGTGTATGTGGTGTGTGTGTGTGAGGTGTGTGTGTGTGTATGTGGACCTGCATGTGTGTGGTGTGTGTGTGGTGTGGATGTGCGTGGGGTGTGTGTGTGTGTGTGGTGTGTGTGGTGTGTATGTGCATGGGGGTGTGTGTGTGTGGTGTGTGTGGTGTGTATGTGTGTGTGGTGTGTGTGTGTGTGTGGTGTGTGTGGGGTGTGTGTATGAGTGTCTGTGGTGCGTGTGTGTGTGGTGTGTGTGTGTGGTGTACTTGGACCTGCGTGTGTGGGGTGTGTGTGGTGTGTGTGTGGTGTGTGTGTGTGTGGTGTGTGTTGTGTTTGTGTGTGTGGTATGCGGTGTGTAGGTGTGTGTGGTGAGTGGCATGTGTGTGTGTGTGGTGTATGTGGACCTGCGTGTGTGGGGAGTGTGTGGTGTGTGTGTGGTGTGTGTGTGTGAGGTGTGTGTGGTGTTTGGTGTGTGTGTGGTGTGTGTGTGGGGGTGTGTGTGTGGTGTGTGTATGGGGTGTGTGTGGGGGGTTTGTGTGTGTGGTGTGTTTGTGTGAGGTGTGTGTGTGTGGTGTATGGTGTGTTTGTGTGTGGTGTGTGTGTGGTGTGTGTGTGGTGTGTGGTGTGTGTGTGGCGTGTGTGGGGTGTGTGTATGGGGTGTGTGTGGGGTGTGTGCGGTGTGTTTGTGTGTGGTGTGTGTGGGGGTGTGTGTGGTGTGTGTGTGGTGTGTTTATGTGTGTGGTGTGTGTATGTGTGTGGCGTGTGGTGTGTGTGTGTGGGGTGTGTGTGTGGGGGGGTGTTTGTGTGTGGTGTGTGTGTGGTATGTGTGTATGTGTGGTGTGTGTGGTGTGTGGAGTGTTTGTGTGTGTGGTGTGTGTGTGGTGTGTGGTTTGTGTGTGTGTGGTGTGTGTGTGGTGCATGGTGTGTGTGTGGGGGGTGCGTGGGGTGTGTGTGTGTGTGGTGTGTGTGTGTTTGTGTGTGGTGTGTTTGTGTATGTAGTGTGTGTATGTGTGTGTGGTGTGTGCGTGTGTGGTGTGTGGTGTGTGTGTATGTGTGTGGTGTGTTTGTGTGTGTAGTGTGTGTATGTGTGTGTGGTGTGTGCGTGTGTGGTGTGTGTGTGGGGTGTTTGTGTGTGTGGTGTGTGTGTGGTGTGTGTGTGTGGGTGTGGGGTCTGTGTGGTGTGTGTGTATGTGTGTGGTGTGTTTGTGTGTGTAGTGTGTGTATGTGTGTGTGGTGTGTGGTGTGTGTGTGGTGTGTGTGTGTGGTGTGGTGTGTGTATGTGTGTGGTGTGTGTGTGGGGGTGTGTGTGTGGTGTGTTTGTGTGTGTTTGTGTGTGTGGGGTGTTTGTGTGTGTGGTGTGTGGTGTATGTGTGGGGGTGTGGGGTCTGTGTATGTGGTGTGTGTGGGGTGTGTGTGTGGTGTGTTTGTGTGTGGTGTGTGTGTGTGGTATGTTTGTGTGTGGTGTGTGTGTGTGGTGTATGGCGTGTTTGTGTGTGTGGTGTGTGTGTGTATGTGTGTGGTGTGTGTGGTGTGTGGTGTGTGTGTGGGGTGTGTGTGTGGGGGTATGTGCGTATGTGTGTGGTGTGTAGTGTGTGTGTGTGTGGTGTGGGATGTATGTGTGTGTGGTGTGTGTATGTGTGTGGTGTGTGTGTGTTTGGTGTGTGTGTTGTGTGTTGTGTGTGTGTTTGTGTGGGGTGTGTGTGTGGTGTGGGGTGTGTTTATGGGGTGTGTGTGGGTGTGTGTGTGGTGTGTTTGTGTGTGGTGTATGGTGTGTGTGTGTATGTGTGTGGTGTGTGTATGTATGTGTGTGGTGTGTTTGGTGTGTGTGGTGTGTGTGTGTGGTGTGTGGTGTGTGTGTGGTTTGTGTGCATGTGGTGTGTGTGTGGGGTGCGTGGGGTGTGTGTGTGTGGTGTGTGTGTTTGTGTGTGGTGTGTGCTGTGTGTGTATGTGTGTGGTGTGTTTGTGTGTGGGTGTGTGTATGTGTGTGGTGTGTTTGTGTGTGTAGTGTGTGTATGTGTGTGTGGTGTGTGCGTGTGTGGTGTGTGTGTGTGGTGTGTGTGGTGTGTGTATGTGTGTGTGGTGTGTGCGCGTGTGGTGTGTGTGTGGGGGTGTGTGTGGGGTGTTTGTGTGTGTGGTGTGTGTGTGGTGTGTGTGTGGGGGGGTGTGGGGTCTGTGTGGTGTGTGGTGTGTGTGTATGTGTGTGGTGTGTTTGTGTGTGGTGTGTGTGTATGTGTGTGTGGTGTGTGCGTGTGTGGTGTGTGTGTGGGTGTGTGTGGGGTGTTTGTGTGTGTGGTGTGTGTGTGGGGGTGTGGGGGTCTGTGTGGTGTGTGGTGTGTGTGTGGTGTGTGTGGTGTGTGTGTGTGAGGGTGTGTGGGGTGTTTGTGTGTGTGGTGTGTTTGTGTGTGTGGTGTGTGTGGTGTGTTTGTGTGTGTAGTGTGTGTATGTGTGTGTGGTGTGTGTGTGTGTAGTGTGTGTGGGGTGTGTGGGGTGTTTGTGTGGTGTATGGTGTGTGTGGTGTGTGTATGTGTGTGGTGTGTTGGTGTGTGTATGTGTGTGTGGTGTGTGCGTGTGTGGTGTGTGTGTGGGTGTGTGGGGTGTGTGTGTGGTGTGTTTGTGTGTGGTGTGTGTGTGGTATGTTTGTGGTGTGTGTGTGTGTGGTGTATGGTGTGTGTGTGTGTGGTGTGTGTATGTGTGTGGTGTGTGTGTATGTGTGTGGTGTGTGTGTGTGTGTGGTGTGGGGTGTGGGGTGTGTGTGTGTGTGGTGTGTGAGTGTGGGTGTGTGTGTGTGTGGTGTGTGGTGTGTGTGTGGGGTTTGTGTGTGTGTGGGGTGTGTGTATGTGTGTGGTGTGTAGTGTGTGTGTGTGGTGTGGGATGTATGTGTGTGGTGTGTGTGTATGTGTGTGGTGTGTGTGTGGTGTGTGTTGTGTGTGTGTTTGTGTGGGGTGTGTGTGGTGTGGGGTGTGTGGGGTGTGTGTGTGTGGGTTGTGTGTGGTGTGTGTGTGTGGTGTGTGTGTGAGGGGGGTGTGTGGGGTGGTGTGGGGTGTGTTTATTGGGTGTGTGTGGGGGTGTGTGTGTGGTGTGTTTGTGTGTGGTGTATGGTGTGTGTGTGTATGTGTGTGGTGTGTGTATGTATGTGTGTGGTGTGTTTGGTGTGTGTGTGGTGTGTGTGTGGTTTGTGTGTGTGTGGTGTGTGTGTGGTGCATGGGGTGTGTGTGTGGGGTGTGTGGGGTGTGTGTGTGTGTTGTGTGTTTGTGTGTGGTATGTGTCTGTGTGTGGTGTGTGTATGTGTGTGCTGTGTTTGTGTGTGTGCTGTGTGTGTGGGGGGGTGTGGTGTGTTTGTGTGTGTGGTGTGTGTGTGGTGTGTGTGGTGTGTGCGTGTGTGTGGTGTGTGTGTGGGGGTGTGGGGTGTGTGTATGTGGTATGTGTGGGTGTGTGTGTGTGTGGTGTGTTTGTGTGTGGTGTGTGTGTGTGTGGTGTATGGTGTGTTTGTGTGTGTGGTGTGTGTATGTGTGTGGTGTGTGGTGTGTGTGTGTTTGGTGTGTGTGTGGTGTGTGTGTGGTGTGTGGTGTGTGTGTGTTTGGTGTGTGTGTGGTGTGGGGTGTATGTGTGTGGTGTGTGTGTGTGTGTGGTGTATGGTGTGTTTGTGTGTGTGGTGTGTGTATGTGTGTGGTGTGTGGTGGTGTGTGTGTGTGGTGTGTGGGGTGTGTGTGTGGGGGTGTGTGTGGTGTGTGTGTTTGTGTGTGTGGTGTGTGCGTGTGTGGTGTGTGTGTGGTGTGCGTGTGTGATGTGTGCGTGTGTGTGGTGTGTGTGTGTGTGGTGTGTGTGTATGTGGTGTATGTGGACCTGCGTGTGTGTGGTGTGTGTACCTCTGTGCATGTTTTCGCTCCCGGGGCATGCGCCCTCCCTGACCCTGGGCTGTTGGCGCTGCCAGGGCAGGTGTAGGGGGAGAACGGGGCGCGGTGGGGGGGTGGGGGGGCGAGGAAGGGAGGGAGGACAGAGCGGGGGGCCGGGCGGGGGGGCGGCTGTGGGAAGTGGGGCTGGAGACCAGCAGGGAGGGGCGTGCCGCCTTAGGTGATCTGCTCCGCGGCCTTGAACTTTTATTCCGGGAACTAAGGCCGCCCGCGCTCCAGGCCCGCTGCCAGCACTGTGCCGCCCACGCGGATCAGTCGGGCCAACGTGAAAGGAATTAGTTTCCAAGTGACAGGGAGTTTTCGTTTTTTCTTTAAGCCCCACCCCCCTCCCCCCCTCCGCCGCCCGCCCCAAGTGCTGCTTGTCTTGTCTTCGTCCTGATTTCTGCAGACCTTGGTCAGCATCCCCCTCCCGCCCCGGGAAAGGGTCTATCAGTGCTGACGCCAGCCCGTCCTTCTCTGGACACCCCGTGAGCTGGCAGGTCGCCGCTGTCACTCCCCGTGGATGATGCAGGAGCCGCGCCCGAATTCTTCCCCAGGAAGCCTTGTCCTCTGGACGCTGGATGGCTGGGAAGATGGGGTATCTGAGGGCAGAGGACGGCCCTTCCCACAAACTCGGAGCTGATGTTGTGGACCGGGGAAGGCGTGTCCCGCGCGGTCCCCACCGGGAGCGCCCCCTCCCCGCCGGCCCGCCCTCTGGAAAGCGTGGCCGCTGGGACCAGAGCCCGGGCTTGGCCCTGGACACCCTCACTGCCTCTGCACCTCCTTTCTGCCTCAGGGTCCACGAGGGCAAAGGCCCCCTGTGGCTTCTTTTCAAAAAAGTAAGATGCAACTCCCACACCGTAAAATTCGCCATTTGAAGGTGCACAATTCAGTAGTTTTGAGTGTATTCACGAAGTTATGCACTAATTCAGAACACTTTCATGACGCCCCAAAGAAATCCTGTACTGTTAGCTGTCACTCCCGGTCTCCTCCTCCACCCACAGGCCCTGGCAACTCCTTTCTCTCTCTGTGGGTTTGGCTATCCCGGACATTTCACATCACTGGAATCACACAATGTGTGGCCTTTTGTGACAGGCTTCTTTCACTTACCATAATATTATCAAGATTCTTCCATGCTGCAGCATGTATCAGTGTCTCCTTCCTTTCCAGGGCTGGATGATATTCCATGGAATGGCCAGGGACCATGATGTTTGTTTATTCATCAGCTGATGGGTTGCTGTGGCTTTGGGCAGGATTTTTGTTGTCCACTGTTGGAAACTTCCAGTAGACTTGGATCAATGTGCACATCATTTGTTTGCTGAGCACATAAGCGAAGGATACCTGGGTTAGAATATCTGAGTCATGATGCTTGACTCTGCCACAGATGGGGAGCTGCGTGCTCCCCCAGCATCCCTCCACCTCACCTGGCCTCAGTTCCTCCATCTGTCAAACGAAGGGCTTGAACCACATGGCCTCTAACATCTGGCTCTAACATTTTAAGATATTTTAGAAAGCAATTAACATATTACCTTTTGAAAAAGGTAGAGAAAAGCAAGCTGCAGGCTAACATGATTAAGTGCGTCCATAACTGAAACTGCTTTTTAAATGATAATCTGGGTCAAGCCACAGAAGGCGCTTTTGTAACAGGTTTCCAAATGACAGAAAATTACCGTGAATGACAGGGGAGGAATGATGGGTCAAACTAAAAAGATGAAATATAACAGGAATAAATATAAAGTGTGACATTTAGCGCCAAAACCCAACAGAACAGCTACTGTCTGGGGGAAAGGAGGCCAAACAGCGCCCATCTACAACAGGGTTTTAGCTGACTCTAAATAAACCTCACTAAGAGCCACGATGAGGTTGAGCTGCCAAAAAAGAGCCAATGTGATTTTAGATTATATTAATAGGAGTATAGTGGCTGAAACAAGGGAGGTGGCCCTGGTGAGACCACCCTTGGTACGGCTGCCACATTCTCAGAGGAAGGCCACCAAGAAGAGCAAGCCTGGAGGAGGATGGGGAGGAAGATGGGCAGGACGGTGGAGCTTTCCAGAACCGTAATGTGTTAGGAAGTCTAGGGTTTTGGTGTGCAGAGGGAAGCCAGAATGCACTTCACAAATGTGAAGGAACGTCCCATGACAAAGCGAGTTGACTTCTGCCATGTGGACCTGGAGGTTGACTGGAGCCATGAGGTGGTGGATTGCTACCCAGGGTGAGGAAGAATTCTGTGATAGCAAAAGTTACCGGAACATGGAGAGATAGACCACCTGGTTAGGAGCACTGAGGTGGGGAGCCCGCTTATCAGGGGCAGTGGCTGGGGACCGAGTCATGACTTGGAGGATGCTTTTCATGTATGGGATATAGATGGCGGGGGTGGGGGGGGGAGAAGGGGGGGAGAGGATGGGGGAGGCCTGGAATCCCAGGATTCCTCCCTGTCACTGGGTGCTGCCAGCCAAAGAATGGCATGCTGCCTGGACTTGGAGTTTAGGCTATTTATGCAAATGCATTGTTCTTTTCAGTCCTTGGAACTCCCAGAGGTAAATTACCTGCTGAGGCAATTGTGGATTAATCTGAGGCAATCAGCTATCTCTAAGTCCACCCAAGCCCGCATTTGAATCAGATAGGGTGATTCATAGCAATCTGAAGTCAACTTTGAAAGCTGGGTTCTTCCCAAAACACCGGCACGGTGCCCTTGATGACGGATCAGACACAGGGCTGGGCTCTGCCTGGGGTTGGCACGGCTGGTTGGCGAGGTTGCCTTTTGTGCCCTAAGAACTTTGGGAGGAGGGACGGGAGCCCTGTGGCTGCTTCCTGGTCCCGGGTCTGAAAACCACTTAATTTAACACAGTTGGCAATTCCTCCACCCAAGTTGCCTTGGGCTTCCTTCCACAGGCAAAGCGTGTGGCCAATGAGGTGGACGGCCTTGCTCATACTGGAGCTGGTCCGTGGCATTCGGGAGGTCAGTGGTCATTTCTTACTGACCCCGGTGGATTTGGTGATCCTAAGGCCCAGATCTGTCTCTGTAGGGGCAAGTGTTCTAAAGGGAGTGCCTTCTGACCCATAAGTCCTTAAGTACTGAAGTCACAGATGGCCAAGGTGAGGTGACACTCTTAATTGTTTGGATAAGATTATCCCTGCCACGCTTGATGCAAATAAAAGGCAAAGCCCAGCTGGGCTTGAGTGACAAGCGTGGCTGCTTTTCCTAAGGAGGGAGGCTGGCTTTGGGGCAACCGTGCATCTCAGGGTGCACACAGAGGACTCCCTACTGTCAGTTCTGTGGCCCAGGGCTGCCTGGTCTTTAGCTGGAGCTCAGCCACTTGGAGACCAGAAGCATGCATCCCAACATGCTTAGTAGGCAAGGGCACCCTGAACTCAGGAAACAAAAGAACAGGAGAGAGAGGAATCGTTAGGCAAACACCGAGTGATCCTAAGACCGACTGCTAGCTGCACATGGATCCGGGAAGCCCAGGATCTCCTGGGAGATCGCTAAGAGCAAGTGTGAGATGGAGATGTGTGTCAGCCCCGCGTCTGAGCTGTAAATGCTGATGGTCCAGATGTCAGACACAGGCCCTCTGGGGGCGTGGCCGAGGCTGGGTGATTCAGCCCCATCACCTGTGATGGAGACCTCAGGCCTGGAGCATTTTGCTCAGAGCTGCAGTTCCCGCTAGCCATGAACACATGGCTCCCGTTCCTGGCACCGAATTGGCTTTGGGATGCGTCCAGGAACATTCCTGCTCTCCGTGGGCCTGAGTCTTACATCTAGAACTGCTCATCCATCTTCCTGGGCTCCTGGGACCTGCCCCCCACAGGTGGATCTGGGAAGAGGAGAGTTACTCTCCGAAATGTGAACAGTGCCAGCGCAATGCCAACCGCCATTGCCCTGCACAACTCACACAGACATGAGCCGCAGAATTTGGGTGCGGGGAGTGAGGGGTGCTTCTGGCAACCCTTATGCTCCCTCCTCAGAATCCCCACTGCTGGGCCCTCCTCCTCAGCTTGCCTCGAGACAGCGCCCACTGAAGGGAGAGCTAGCGGGCAGGTCCCAAGACCCAGGGGGATGGCGTCCAAACCTCTACCCCCCAACGCCCACGTGCTGCTGTTCCAAACACCCCATCTTCCCCCCTCAACCCCTCCCAGGCCTTCCAGTTTCCAGGCTTTGTACCTGCTCCCCACATCCCTGGTTCCCCCCTGGCCTTTTCTTTCCTGCTGAGAAAGAGAAAAGCCAGGAACCTGGACTCAGGCCCACGTTGCCTCACCTCCTGGGGGGGTCCATGTGCCCTGTTACCAATGAGGGGTTACCAGGGCCTGAGACTTTCAGTGCTAAAATCAGGACAGACCCTGGCAAACCAGACAGTTGGTCCCCCCTCCCTCCTTATTAGTTGCTATGTTAGGGTCTAGAACAGTGATTTTTACAAGTCTTTTGATCCTGAGTCTCCTGAGAATCTAAAGGCCATGGGCTTTCTCTTCTGTTTAGCATAGGTAGGCCCTTAGACACACCACTTTACATACATTTTCAGGGGTGCTGAGTTACCCTTAACAATTCAAGGGGGAATTCGGGGGCCCAGGGACCTGTCCAGAGACCCAGGGTAAAGATGCAGTGCATGGGGAGGAGGTTTGGCCTGGTGGTCAATTGTATGAGGCCGGGGGGAGGACTGACCCCTCTTTCTGGCCAAGCTCTACTACTTTCAGCTGCAAACCCACGTTCAACCTCCCCAAGCTTCCCTGTGCATCTGTAAAATGGGAATTAGACCTGCTTCATAGGGGTGGGAAAGACTGTTAGTAACACAAAAACAGTGCGAAATACAGTGTCTGGTGCATCTGGATGCATGCCCGCACAAGCCTGTCTAAAACACATATATTGAGCTGCTATGTGTCAAGGACTGTTCTAGGTTAGAGATACCGCAGGGAACAAAACAAAATCCTTGCCCCTGAGAGCTGACATTTTGGTAGGCTGAGGCTTAATAAGTAGTAGCTGTTTTATTCCTCCTGTTTTTCTCAACGGTTGGATTCAGAACTTACCAATACACCCACTTCTGTGCCTACTCGTGGCTGGTTACCCAACAGCATTGTCCTCTGCAGGGGTGAAGGACGGTGAGCTTTTAGATCCAGGGAAGAAGCCTCCTGTCCGCCTTTACTAAAACACTGTCATGGCCTTAATGCTTTTGTACCACAGTTTTCTTTTTTACTGATATTTTAAAGAAGCCAATTTGAGTCTTCATCCTCATGTTTCTTTTTTTTAAAAATTATTTATTTTTTATACAGCAGGTTCTTATTAGTTATTTATTTTATACATATTAGTGTATACATGTCAATCCCAATCTCCCAATTCATCCCACCACTACCCCCCGCCGCCCCCCCCCACCCCCCGCCCCATCCTCATGTTTCTAATGAGGAGCTTTCACTTCTTTCTTCCAATAGGTTATTTAGGCCACCTATGACCTCTGGCTGAGCTGTGATTTTTTTTTTATAAGCAAACAGTTCTCATTTGTCGAGAACTGACAAGGAGACCCCAGATGGGACCACCGGGTCACTGAGGCACAAAATAAACACTCTAGCCAGCAATCCACCAATCCATGCAATTTCTGTTTATAGACCCAGTGATCCGATCATTATCCGTATTCTGATTCACTTTTCCTGCTCAGCTGAATGTGGTTGCCCCGGGAGCAGCTCCCAGGTCCCAGTTTTGAGCATGGAGCTATTTACCCCAGGAAATCTGGGCGCTCCAGAAGCCAGGGAGGGAGGGGTCAGCTCTGCCAGGCGCTGGCCAATTTCATCCCGCAAGCGTGGGCAGGCGGGGCCGGCCTGAGGGCAGCATGGCAGCTGGAGAGGGCTCTGGCCTGAGGCTTCAGCCCGCCTTAGCTGACATCGGAGCCTCGCAGCAGGGCTGCTGACGTGTGCTGGCTGGGCTGGCTGTTTACTAGATTGTTTTTTAAGAGCTGCACTTCCAGTAAGACCTGAAAACACACCACGACACCTTCATTTACAGCACTGAGCGTGCCACTCAGGCAGCATGTGGGCCAAGAAAGGGAGAGTCCAGGAAAGGTGAGATTAGCAGACAGTCGGGAAAGTCACCTGATGTGAAGAGAGAGAGACTGGGGTAGACCAGATGGCTGCATCAGCACTGTCCAGGGACACGCTGTGGGCTGCATTTTGGAAGGGTTGATTCGAGCAGAATTTCTTCCTGAGAAGGTCCAAGTAGCCTAGTCTGGGAATAGGAACTGGCCTCAGGCTAGCTGGTTTCCAGAGTGACACAGGCAAGTCATTTCTCCTCTTTGAGCCTCAGTTTCCCTACCTGTGTGATAAGGGTGTTCAGTCATTGATTCTTTAGTGGGCAGCAACCAGCCCAGGGTTGGCATGGGGGCTCCTGGGTTCCCGTTCTCCATCTTCCTGGCTGTGGGACTGTGGGAAAGGCCTTACCTTGTCAAGACATAGTCTTGTCATGTGTTAAGTGGAGACATTTGTGTACTGTGATCTCTTGGTGCTGTTCTGAGAATTTTTGTGATAAAGCACACAGGACGCTTAGCAGACAGGCAGGTGCACAGCAAGCGCTCAATACCCAGGAGCTTGTATCAGCATCAGCACCAATAATGAGTGTTTGTGGAGGGCTCTGTGTACGGAGAGCACTGTGTGCTGGGCAGGGAGGTTCTGAGGTCCCTTCCCGCTGGAACATTCCATACCTGTGATCTAATAAAAGGCCACTGGCCCTTTTCCTCCCTCCTGATGGAAGTTACAAAAACCTCCATTTCCACTGCACTCATATTCATAAAACACAGTCCCTTTTTATTTGAAACCATTTCCCTAAAGCAAAGGTCAAGCTGTCCATTTGGGGTGAAAGATGATGATGACGATAATAGTAATAAAAATAATAATAATAACAATAAGTTCCTTTTTACTTGGTACTGTAGACTTGAAAAGCATTTTCAAGTGCTTTATCTCATTTGGATCCTCCCGACAGCCCTGTGAATGTGAGGAGGGCAAGTATTTCCCAGGAGCTGCAGGTGAGGAAACTGAGGTCCAGAGCGATTTTCCAAGGTAACATGGATAGTGAGGGCAGAGGGGGGACGAGAAATCGTGTCCTCCAGCTCCAAATCTAGCGTCTTTCTAAAGCAAAACCATAGAGTAGTTGGCTTTTCCAAACCTGGAAATAAATGAAAAGAGGTTTATTATTTGTCTTCCCATCTTTGCACATGGTTGGTTGTTTGTTGGTTGTGGACAAACAGTCCAGATGTGCTGTCTGGGGGTGTGTGCAGGTCACCCCATGCAGGGGATAGGTCCCAGCGCTGGTGTGGCCCTTTACATGCTCCAGGAAGACCCTCCCCTAGCGGTCGCCTCATGTGGAGGTATTCTGTGTCATGTGTCAGCATTCCACTCCTTTCTGGGCCAAGCTGTGTGAGCCCTTGAGGAGACCAGAAATCTGTGTTGAAGCCGAGGAATGATCCAGTCCAATTCTCCTAGGGGACAGGGAGATATCCAAGCTCAGCAAATGGAGGAGAGTGATTTGGTTACTAAAGGCACTTGTGAAGAGTGGAATAGACCTTTAAAACAATACAAACGTGAGTTTTAACTGGAAATGACCCAGCAAAAAAGACAAGAGCAGAGACCCTGGACAGGGATGCCGGCGGCCTGAAGGGCTTCGCCTAAGCGCCCTGCCACCCCCTCCTGCAGATCTGACAGGCCAGGAGGGAAGAGGCTGCAGGAACAAGTCTCATCAGGCTGCAGGGGGCCCTTCCCAGACGCTGCTGGCATCCTGGACCCGATGCTGCCTCCTTGCTCACACGTAAGCAGTTTATCTCAGGTCTTGTTTTGGCTTAGAAATCCTTTAATCGCCCAGGATTGTTTTAATGGATCGGTCTCTATTTTTATTCTTGGATGGCAGAGTGCATCAGAGACTCAGCCGAGTCCACTAGACGTGTGGAGACCTGTCCCCGAGAGCACTAAATTCCTGGCAGCTTCCAGCAAGTTAAGGACAGAGCCCAGAGACTGAAATGAAAACACCAACAGGAGGAGGCCTGCTCTTAACCACCAAGTTTGGGGCATAGTAGGCATTCGGCAGATATTTGCTAAAAACAAACATTGAGGGGTCCTATGAATTCCGAGCAGTTTTCTGCCCCTGCTGCACAGCATGGGGAACGCATGGCCATGGCAACCAGCAGGTCGTTTTCTGAATTGATGAGCCTGATGCCTATAATTTTCCCAAAGCAAAATATTTGTGGGTATGGCTACGTGCCATGGAATTTCTAGACTTCATGCCTTCCTTTTCTATCCACGGAAACTTTGCTTTTCTTTCCTATACGTGGTCACTTCGTTTACCCTCCTCGGTTTCTCTAAGGGGAGCCCTGGGGCATGTGGACATTACATTGAGCCTATGCGTCCTTTTTGCCGCCTTCTTTTTATTTTATTTTTTATTTTATTTTACATTTTTTTTATTGAAGTATAGTTGGTTTACAATGTTGTGTTAGTTTCAGGTGTACAGCAAAGTGATTCAGTTATACATACATACATATATATACATATTCATTTTCACATTCTTTTCCTTTATAGGTTATGACAAAATATTGAGTATAGTTCCCTGTACTATACAGTAGGTTCTTGTTGTTTATATATAGTAGTGTGTATCTGTTAATCCCAAACTCCTAATTTATCCCTCCCCCCACTATCCCCGTTGGTAACCATAAGTTTGTTTTCTATGTCTGTGAGTCTATTTCTGTTTTGTAAATAAGTTCATTTCTATCATTTTTTTAGATTCCACACATAAACGATATCATATGATATGTGCCTTTTTCTGTCTGTTTGCCTCCTTCTCAGTGCTTATCAAAATCCAGTCTGGACCCTATAGACGTGGGATTTGGGTTGTTCTGGCTGCCACAGTCCGGGAGCTGGAGAGTTACTGGACACCAGCAGGGTTGTGTTGTAGGGATGCTGCTCTGTTTTAAACTGTCAACACCCTCCCCAAACTGAGGACTGTGGAGTTAGAAATGGGGAGCGAGAACGATGTGTCCTGAGTGGAGGCTGAAGACTCAGAGTCTGGGGCCCCAGGCACTAGGGCAGTGTAGTGAGCTTACTATAATCCCAGAGGTCCTGAGGAGAATGGTTGGCCATGGCCGTGGTCACACACAGAAGCCCACTGGTTCCGCATCTGGCTCACGCAGTCAGGAGGACCGTGCTGAGGCCATGACTCACACACCTGCCATGGTTGCCCCTTCTGGAGGTGAAGAAAGCTCAGCCCATAGCTAAGCCGAGGGAAGCATCTCTAATCTGTTCCTTATTCGTGGGTGACCATGTCTCTATTAGTCAGGATTTTCCAGAGAACAATAGGATATGTATCTATATCTATGTACAGAGATTTATTATAAGGAATTCACTCATGCAGTGATGGAGGCTGGGAAGGCCTTAGACCTTCAGTCAGCAAGCTGGAGATCCCAGAAGAGCTGGTGTTTCAGTGGAGCATAAAGGCTAGAAAAGACCAATCACACAGTCAGGCAGGAGTTTCCCTCTTACTTGGCTTTTTTGTTCCATTCAGGGTTTCAACTGATTGCATGAGGGCCACCCACATTAGGAAGGGCAATCTGCTTTACTCATTTTACTGATTTATATGTTAATCTCATCCAGAACACCCAGAATAATGTTTAACCAAATATCCAGGCACCCATGACCCAATCAAGTTTACACATAAAATTAACCATCACAGTGTTCCAAACCACAATTCCCATCCTTGGAGAGACTGAGTTGGTTGAGGGTCTTGCCCAAACCAAGGGCGGCCACTTTGTGGGCTGAGTAATGACGTATGAAGGAGTGTAAGATAAAAACCTTAAGTAGGGACGATAGTAATTAGCAAGGATGGTTATGGTCTCTTTCATGGAGACATAGATGGAATCAGTCAATTGGTACCAAAAGGAGAAGCAAGGGGACCTCCAGAGAGAAGCGAAGACCAATTGGCAGTAGGGGATCCAGGCTAACGGGGGCGCCATAGTGAAGATGCAAGAACGCCTGGTGCTACTGGGGCAGCAAGACAACATGGAACCCAGAACTACCTTCTGTTCTGAACAACTTCCCAGGTTCATCCTCTGTGGGACTAGTAGTACATTAGATTCTGTCCTCCCCTTGTATCCCTTATCACCAGATAGTTCCTTAAATATACCATAAAACCCCAGTTCTTAAGGTGAACTGAATGAGTCTTTTCCTTACCATCAAATGAGATGAACCTTTATCTACCACACATGACAAACTAATGCCAGTGACGTTATTCTACTTGACTTTTCAGAATGATTCAAGTCCAAGTTTAAGAAGAGACTCATTCAGATGCTTTCTGCTCCATCTCCTTACTTTGTTGGCTGAGTAAGAGCTGTACTGGAGTAAGAGAAACAGAGGGGGAAGGAGATCACAAGATAGGGCTGGAGACTTTGCTGTTGCGTAGACGCAACTGTTCACAAATTGCATGGGATAGAAAGATATGGGTTGGGGCTGTTTTCTGAGTTGTTTTCCCCTCTGTTTGCCATCACAGGCTTTCAGACCACTCACTTCACTAGTCTTGTCTTTGATGTTCAGCACAGTCCTTATAAGTCTCCCCTAAGTCAAGTGTTGGGTAGGTGGAAGGAAAAGATGAAATAAATTCTTACAATGGCAACATTAGGGTCATTATTTACGTTAGCTAGAGGAGCATAGAAAAATATACCCTTATCCACTTGATAAATATTTTTAAGCACCTGCTCTGTGACAGGTAGGGTCCTAAGTGCTTAGAAGATGTCAATGAATAAAACAAAGAACCCTGCCATGAGGCACTTACATTGTCACAGGGAGAGCAGGCAACAAACAATGAATATAGTAAGATAGTAATATAATAAATAATAAGTGTAATACAGTAAGGTAATAAATATAATAAAATGAGCCAATATGACAGGATGTTGAAGGTGATAAATGCACTGGAAAGAAGGAAAGAGAACATGGGAGGAGAGCGAAGAACTTGTCTGGAGGAGGACAGAGTTCATCCCCACTTAGAGCATGACCTTTATGAAAAGGCTTGCAAGAGGTGAAGGAGTTAGTCATTGGAGCATCTGGGGAAGAGTGTTCAGGCAGATGGAACAGTCACTGCAAAGGTCTTAAGGCAGGAGCATCGGGCATGGTCAAGGAATAACAAGGAGGCCAGTGTGGCTGGAAGCTGGAGGGAAGGGAGGAAGTGGGATGCTGGGGCAGAGGGGAATGGGGCCAGAACATGTGGGGTGTTGGAGAGAAAGAGAAGAATCAAGGATGGGCCTGAGCAAAAAATGTAATAGGCAAATGGTGTTGGATTAGTTTAATCCCTGATGGAATCAGTGACTCTCCTGGTCGGGGAGGGGAGCTGTATATCATAACTCCCCCTGACCCCTGGAAAGTCTTTGTATGGCTCCCCTCTTTAGAACACACCACTGTCTTAAGGAGGCATCAGTACCGATGGGCAATGATGTTTCTTACTCCTGGTGTGTGAGGGCAGGGAAAGGGTTGAGGATCAATGTTGTAACATGTTGAAATTAACTAATATCTCTTCTTGTCTGCTATGAGTAAACTCTCTTCTAGGGCAACTCTTTATTTTTATCATTTATATTCCAACGAGGTATCCTGACCAGAAATACACTAGACAACATGGTATGATTTTTTAAAGCCTCTTAAGGGTGTATCTTAACGAAGCAACTAAGTGTTCCAGTAGTTTTCCACGTGTGCATTTCAGATCACAGAACCAATGTAAACTTCATCACTTTCAGATGGAGCTAGACTCTGAGGGGTGGTGATTATATGGTGGGTAAATATCTTAGTTAATGTGGTTTTGTTCCTCAGGAGGTGAGATGTCTCTGTCATTTTAAACCTCATATAGAAAACATTCTCTGTGGCTTCATCTGGTGTTTTTAATATTCTATCTTGCAGTGATTACATTTTGGGATGTAAATTTCCCCTTCTGAGCAGTTGCCAGCTACTGTAGAGGTTCATGAGTTGTGGTGAGTTATATTTTTCTGAGCCTCAGATCCTGCAGGGATGGTCCCTAGAGGTGGTTCCTGCTTCCCCTCAACACCTGGCCTCATTGTGGCTTCATTGTCCAGTGCTGGCTCCTGACCTCCTCATGTGACAGAGGGACACTTTATTGGTGAAGTTGTGCTCTGTAGTGATATTAACAAGTGTTATGCACTAAATGTTTGTGCTCCCCCTAAACTCACATGTTGAAGCCCCAACCCACAATGTGATGCATTAGGAAGTGGGGCCTTTGGGAGGTGATTAGGGTTAGATGAGGTCCTGAGGGTGGGGCCCCCATGATGGGATTAGTGTCCTTATAAGAGGAGGAAGAGGCACGAGAACTTCCTCTCTTGTCATGTGAGCACACAGAAAGAAGTCGGTCACCTACAATCCAGGAAGAAGACCTTCACCAGGAATGGGATCTGTTGGCACTTTGATCTTGTGCTTCCAGACTCCAGAACTGTGAGAAATACATGTTGTTTAAGCTACTCAGTCCATAGTATTTTGTCATAGCTGCCTGAATTGACTAAGATAGCAAGTATGAGGCTTTTTGTAGTCCTTGCTATGCAAACTCACAAATGTTTACTATTTCTATTTTTACCTTTTCTGACCATTTTTTAAAAATTGAAGTATAAGTGAAGTATAATAAAATGCACAGCTCTTAGATGTTTAGTTCTGTAAGTTTGGACTATTGTCCATCTGTGCAACCATCACCTCTATCAAGATCTAGAGCACACACACCATCCCCTTCTGCCCCTTCCCAGTTAGTTATTGGCCCACTCTCATGACCTTGGAAGTAACCACTCTTTGACTTCTGTCACCATAGATGAGCTTTGCCCGTTCTAGAGTTTCAAATAACTGGATTCTTCCAGGATGCATTTGTGTGCATGACTCCATCACTCAGTGTTTTAGAGATGTGTTCTTGTAGTTGCACCTATCAGTTCCTTTTTATTGTTGAGTAGTATTCCACTACATGCATATACCACAACTTGTTTATCCATCTTCCTGTTGATGGGCATTTACTTTTTTGGTTATTGTAAATAAACCTTCTTGCATACACCTTTCTATAGACGTGCTTTCATTTCTCTTGGATAAGTACCTAGAAATGGAATTTCTGGCTCATAGGGTAGATGACTATTGAACTTCAAAGGAAATACCAAACAGAACTCTAACGCAGTTATACCATTTCATTCTCTCCTAGCAATGTACAAGCGTTCCAGTTGCTCTGCATCCTGGCCAACATTTGGCATTGTCTGTCTTTTTTATTTTAGCTCTTCTAGTGGGTGTGAAATGACATCTTGCTGTAGTTTTAATTTTCATTTCTCTGATGACTAATACTGTTGAGTAACTTTTCATATGCTTACTGGCCTTTCATATATCTTTTTTTGTGAAATGTCTGTTCAAGTCTTTTGCTTATGTTTAAAATTAAGTGCTTTGGTTTTTCACGTTAATTTGTAGGAGTTCTGCTATTTATTTCTGTACTTGTCTTTTTACCTCTTTACTCTCTAAATTCCTTGAGATATTTTACCAAGGATTATATTATCTCACTGTAGAGAGATATTTCTCTCTACAGTGCTCACCACAATTCTTTGTCAGTAACAGGTACTTGATATTTATTGGATTGTCAGCAAGTGCTAGGCTCTGCCTGTATAGTATAGTGGTATAACTTGTTGATTTTCTTAAAATAAGTTTAAGTCAAGTTTATATGTTTAATTTTTTGATTGACAGCTTCTTTTACTTTTCAGCTTTTGAATTTGACATTAATCTTTTCCAGTATCTTGACCTTTGGCAAATGTTCAGTGTATTTATTTCCAAATGTTTTAAGCCAATCTTGCATATTCTACTTGACTTTGGAAACTACAATAAACTTTATAGTTAATCTTTATAAGATTAGGAAGATCTGAAGTATTCATGATAGGTGGTCTGTTCTAGAAGTTAAAATATTTATAGTCTTAAAAAATAGAACATTATGTACTAACAAATATCTTATGTTTTTCTCCTATTCTGAAGTTTATGAGACATTTCTTAACCGAGAACTGGAGCCTAAAGGGCAGAAGGAAGAAATAGAAATACTTTTATTTGAAGATGAAGATGGTTAGCATTAACAAAGAGAATATCTGAGGCTTTTAAAATCTTGTCTCCCTTCCAAGTTTGTCAGCCAGAGCATTATAAATGTATGTACTACTTTGAAAGAACACCTGCAATGATGTCATTTCATATTCTTAAATTAGTTTCTAGACAGACTGGCGAGCTCAGGAAAGCCAGAGAAATATTTCCACTCGTCCATTTGAACTTTGTCCCAGACTCTTTGCTCTTGGGTATTATCCCATGTTTTAGAGAAGCTCTTCAGATTGATTCAGAGAAGCATAATGTTGAATCTTGAAAATTATAAGTAGCCAACAAATTTATTATATTTCACTTGATTGGTTTTAAACTCAATTCAAGTCAAAATTTTTTCAGACCTCAAAAATCATATTTGCTTGTTGCAGATAATAGAGCATAAAAGTACAGAGAAAATGAAAATGATCTGAAAATCTACCTCCATAAAAATAATAATTATTATTAAAATCTCTTAGGTTTATCTGAAATCTTTTTTATTTTTATTTTCTTGGGACTTTATATCATCTCTATTCTACAAAAAGGAATCACAGTGAATATACTCTTACGGATTCTAGGTTTTATTTATTCAGTTTTGTTTTTTCCAGAACAATTTTCACACATCATTGCAGATTTTTAATGGTTGTGCTTATTTTAATGTACTTTTTGTCCATTATGTTTGTGTTGCATTTCCGTCAAGCTTTGTTGGTTTTCTTCATGTTGTTAATAAGAAATCTTTTCTATCCATGACCGTATGCTTTCTGTTAGCTTCTTGTTGGTATATGTAGAAGCTATTGACTGTTATACATTTATTATTTTAAAAATCTGGCTCTTTTGCTAGGCTTTCTTTTAAGTTCCAAGTGTTTCAGAGTCGATTCTCTTAGATATTTAGGTTACCTAATCATATCGCTGGAATATAATACAATATTATTCTCCTCCCTCCCAACAGTTATAGTTCCCAGTTCTCTTTCAGATCTTATTACATGAGTCAGATCTTCTTAAGCAACATGAAATACTAATGCTTGAAGCAGCCATGCCTGCCCTGTTTCTGATTTTAATAGGAATACCTTCAGTGATTCACTATTAAGTAAGATGTTGACCATTTGTTTACGTAATTATTATGGTGTTAAAGAAGCATCCTTTTGTTCTATTTTTCCCTTAGGGATATTTTATAATTTGGGGATGTGTTTTAGGTGTTATTTATGTCCTTTAAGCCACTATTAAAAGGGGGTGCTACTGATATAAAGTATTATAATGTCAAATTTCCTAATAGTGAACACTTTTGCAATCCAGGCTAAGAAAGTCTTTCCTTGATCATGATAGAAAATTCCTTTAAGATACTATTTATTTTGAAGCTACTTTATTTAAGATTTTTAAATTAATCCTATGTGAGGCTGGTTTATAGTTTTCCTTTCTTGTGTTATCTTTGTTAGGTGCTGGAATCAGGGTTAATGCACCATCATGAAATAGATTGTGTAGCTTTCTATCTTTTTCTATGCTTTGGAATACTTGATATGACCTAATTCCTTAAAAATTTAAAAGAAAAACCTTTGAGATGCATAACTTGTATTTTATATTTCTTCTGTGGGTAGTAATCTATTAACATTTAAAATTTCTTCTTAGGTCAATTTTGGTAATAAGCCCAAAAAATTATGCCCCCTCCCCTTTTTAAAGATTTTCAATTATATTTTGCATGGAATAGAATATCATAATTTTCTATCAGGTTTGTTTTCACCTCAGTTTCATTTTAAAAAACCTTTTTATTATAAAAAAATTGGAGAGAATATTACAATGTAGTACCGTTCCACCCCCTGGCTTCAATAATGATCAACTCATGGACAACTTTATTCTATCAATACCCTCATTCACTTGCTCACCTACTGCCCCCTCTCCCTCATTATTTTGAACAAATCTTATCATCATAATTTTATCTGTAGCTCTTTCAGCATTTATCTCTAAAATACAGACTCTAAAAAATAATAATATTACTACTCACCTAAAACATAAACAATAATTCTTACTATCATCAAATATCCATTCTGTGTTCACCTTTCTCCAATTATCTTTTGCATGTTTACGATTTGTTTGAGTCCATACTTTACAATTTGTTGATAAGTCTCCTACATTTCTTTGATTATATATTTCTCCCTCCAACTCTCTTTGTCTTGAAATTTCTCATGTCTAATTTCTTATTTGCCATTACTTTTCTTGATTATATTTGCTTGAAATTTATTTATTTGACTTTTTTCTCATTTCTATATTTGCTCATTTTCCCGTTTTCTTGATTATATTTGCCTAGAGTTTATCTATTATATTTTTTAAAGAATCAAGTACGTATTTAATTACATCAACTCTGACGCTGTAATATTTTCCTCCTCCCAAACATATTTATGTTACTGCAATTTTAGTTTCCTTAGACTCCTTCCTTATCTCACCAAACCTGTTTATCTGTTTATCTCCTCATCTTATAGTCTTGGCTCATCTTACTTTTTTTTTCTTTTTAAGAAAGTGATGTTTATTTTTCATCAACTTTATTTCCATTGTCTCGGAAAGAGCAGCGAGGACCACTCAATTGCAGCCCTGTCTTCAGGGGCAGGCGGGTGCTCCAGTCTTCAGTAGGGAACTGCTGGACAGGCACAGAGGGTAACCATGTACCTTCAGCCAGCCTGCCACCTTGGGTGGAGGAGCAGTAAACTTGGGAGCTGGATGGTCCATCCAACTTTTCCATCTCGCCACGATTTCTATAGAAGTAGAGATTGGATCTCCAGGAAGAAGGTGTCACATGCGTGCAGGACACCCTGGACCAGGGTCCACCACGTCAGACCCACGGAGCGAGCTCCAGGCCATTTTTCACACATTTTAATCCTTCCTCAAAGCTCTCATACACTACAATGACTACTCCCCTGACTCATTGGGCCACAGACTCTTGTGGAGCTGGTGAAAAACTTGCCTCTCACACAGTATACTACCTACCATCTTTCTGTTTTTATTTTTCTTTATTTTAAAATATTTATTCATTTATTATTTATTTATGTATTTATTTATTTTGGCTGTGCTGTATCTTAGTTGCGGCATGTGGGCTCTTAGTTGTGGTAGGCATGCGAGATCTAGTTCCCTGACCAGGAATTGAACCCGGGCCCCCTGCATTGGGAGCGTGGAGTCTTACCCACTGGACAACCAGGGATGTCCTATCTTTCTGTTTTTAATGCTCATTGTTTTTACTCTTTCACCCTAGCCTGTTCCTAGATTTTGATTTTCTGATCCTATTTCATGGAGGTACCACCTTCTTGTATTCTACCAAGGATAGAAAACTATTTCCAAAATAACATTTCTTTTTTCTGTAGTAAATCATTTTCAGAAATTTCTTCATCCTCCTCAGAGTCTTCAGGATTGTTGTTTCTTTCAACTTTTTTGAATTTTATTCAAATTGGTACCATATCAATTTTTTTCCTTTTAGAAATGAAGTACTCTTCCAAGAAGAAACATTTATTTAGGCTTAAGGATGGCCTACAGAAAAACGTATTAACTGCCCTTTCGTTGTGGATGAGATCGCTGGTTATATTGGTCAAGGCTCATAGTGACAGATAACAGAATGCATTCTAGTTAGCATAAAAAGTGATTTATCAGATGGTATTATGAAGCTTACAGAATCTCAGTGAGACCCAGGGCATGAGATTTGATTGCTACACAATCAGAAACAGTGGCAACCAAGGGAAATGACCAACAGTGTATGGAACTTTCCTAGTGGAAACCTCACTGTTGTCACTACTTACTGCTCAGTACCTAAGATATTAGGAACCTGACTTCAGAAACTCTGCCAGAGCTGCCCCAGGAGAACCAATGTGCCTATCATCTTGCTTGCGAAGACCCCTAATTTCCCTGTGCTTGGCCACTGCCTTACATTACTGGCATCCTCCTAGTGTCATGCAGGTTTCTACTTGTCAGAAATTAAGTCACATGCACCATCCTGGCTCTTCTAAATGAGGTTTTTAGTTTCCTAGCATCTGTAATTCTGGAAGGCTCACTAAACGGCAGTAGGAATGGCATTTGAGTGAACCTATGAAAAATCTACTGCACTAAACAAGTTTAGTGATAGATGGAACACGGCTAGCCACAATCCCAGATCCAGGAGGTCTTCATCTCTGATGGGTTTTGCTGCATAGGAACTGGTCTTCACAATACACCACTGATTTCCTGGGACTCTGTACCAAAGAAGGATATGAAAAAACTACAGTTCCTTCTCACACTAACTCTAGGGCTTCTCCTGCCTGAATCTTCTTCCCCTGAACTTTATTTTCTCAAATGAAATTTTTTACCAGCAATCTCTCCCCAAACCCTCCATGCCACAAACCTCCACACTCACTAGTCTTTTGAGACTTTCAGTTTCTGGGTGGAACTATAAACATGTGGGGATAAAAAGGAGAAATTAATTCTGACCATAACATAGGCGTGGACCAGCTGCACCATTTCTGGTTTGGTACAGATCCTGGATACATTAGCTGGAAACAGAATTGGTGCAAGTATGGCCTTGAGTAAATTAATTTACTTTGTTTGAAGGCTAAGTTACCTCTTAGCGTATTTCTAGGGATAATGTCCTATGACTTTATGAAATTTGAAAGTCATTCATTTACATATTAGAAGAGTGTTTTTTCTTTCTTGACAAAAATGATATACGACTTTTCAACAAATGGTGCTAGAACAACTGGATATCTACATGCAAAATAATAAAATTGGAACCCTATCTCACAACACACACAAAAATCAACTCAAAATGAATCATAGACTTGGATGTAAGTGCTAACACTATAAAACTTTAAAAAAAGAAAACACAGGAGTAAATCTTTGTGACCTTGAATTGGCAATAGTTTTTTAGCTACAATACCAAAAGCACAAGTGACAGAAGAATACATATATAAATTGGGCTTCATGAAAATTAAAAAAAAAAACTTTGTGCTTCAAAGCACAAAATGCCCAGAATGAGAGAAAATATTTGCAAATCACATATCTGATAATGGACCTGTATCTAGGATACATACAAGACTCTGACAACTCAATAATAGAAAAATAATCCAATTTTTAAAAATGGGCAAATCATTTAAGTAGGCTTTTTTGCAAAGAAAATATACAAATGACCTAGGATGCTCAACATCATTAGTTGTTCAAGAAATGCAAATCAAAACTAAAATTTGACACATGTCACACATAGTAGGAAGGCTAAAATTTTTTAAAAACAGAATTTGGCAAGAATATGGAGAAATTAGAACCCTCATTCATAGTTGGTAGTGTGTTTCTTTTTTAATTTTTAAAATAGTGAACTACACTTATTGATTTCCTTTTTTTTCTTTTTTTAAAATTGAAGTATAGTTTAGTTGGTAGTATTTTAAAATAGTGCAAGGCAGTGACTTTGGGAAACAGTTTGGCAGTTCCTCAAAAATTGAAACAGAAAGTTACCATATGACCCAGCAATTCGAGGACCTACTCCATGTGTATTGAAAACATATATCCACATGAAAATCTATACACAAATGTTTATATAAGCATTATTTGTAATAGCTAAAGTGTAGAAAATCACAAATATCCATTAACTGATGAATGGATAAATAAATATTTATTGAAATATTTCTCAGCAATAAAAAGGAATGAAGTACTGATACATACTGAATATGGATGCATTTTAAAAAGATATTTATTTATTTATTTGGCTGGGTGGGGTCTTAGTTGCAGCACGCGAGATCTTCGTTGCTGCACATGGGATCTTTAGTTGTGGCATGTGAACTCTTAGTTGCGACATGCGAACTCGTAGTTGAGGCATGTGGGATCTAGTTCCCTGACCAGAGATTGAACCCGGGCCCTCTGCATTGGGTGTGTGGAGTCTTGGCCACTGGACCACCAGGGAAGTCCATGAATATGGATGCATATTGAACTCATTATGCTGTGTGAAAGGAGCCAGTCACAAAATACCAGATACTGTATGATACTATTCATAGTAAATGTTCATTATAGGCAAATTCACTGAGACAGATAACAGATTAGTGGTCAGCAGGGGCTTGGAGAAGGGATGAAAGGAGAGACTGTTAATGGGTACAGTGTTCATTTTGAGGGTGGTGGAAATGTTTCAAAATAACAGTGATGGCTGCACACATTTGTGAGTACAATTGGCCCTAAAACAACATGGGTTTGAATTGCATGGGTCCATTTCTACATGGGTTTTTTTCAATGGTATAGAATTATATGATCCACGGTTGGTTGAATCCACAGAAGCAGAACTGCAGACACAGAGGGCTGACTATGAAGTTTTACATGTATTTTCAGTTGCAGCAGGTTGACTCCCCTAACCATTGCATTGTTCAAGGGTGGACTGTACAATATATGAAAAACCACTAAATTATACACTTTTAAAAGGTGAATTTTGTGGTATGTGAATTTCATCTATTAAAAAAGTAATGCATGGGTTTCCCTAGTGGCGCAGTTGTTGAGAATCTGCCTGACAATGCAGGAGACACAGGTTCGACCCCTGGTCTAGGACGATCCCACATGCCACAGAGCAACTAGGCCCGTGAGCCACAACTACTGAGCCTGCGCGTCCAGAGCCTGTGCTCCGCAACAAGAGGCCGCGATAGTGAGAGGCCCGCGCACCACAATGAAGAGTGGCCCCCGCTTGCCGCAACTAGAGAAAGCCCTCGCACAGAAACGAAGACCCAACACAGCCAAAAGTAAATAAATAAATAAATAAATAATTTTTTAAGAAAGAGTAATGCATGAGATTTGATTTCACAAAGTTTATTCATGATATGCTCATGGCATGAAGTACAGTCCTAGCTTCAGATAAAAAATTAATTGAAAAAGAAAATAAGAAATTGAAGTTCCAAATTAAAAAATTTTTAAAAGCAAAACAAGAGAGAGCAGAAGAAAGCAAATAATAAAGATAAAAGCAATAATTAATGAGGAGATAGAAACTTTAAAAAAATAGTATAAATAATAAATTCAAATGTAGTTCATGGAAAAAAAACCAACAAAGAACAAAGTGGACAACACCTACTTAAGGAAAAAGGGAGAAACAATTATAAACACAATGACAAGGGGAAAATAATTAATGAAACCAAGGAAGTTAAAATATAATGAGAACTATCTCTGGCCAAGAGGGAAGACAAGGTCAGATTTACCCTCTCACTGTAAACAATTTGAAAACTGGACAAAATAGATTAGACAACTGTTTTCAGACATTAGACAATAGATAGCATAGTACTATGATCCTTACTAATAGAAAAACAAAAAAGATAAGCCTTACAATTGCCCCAGCTTTCTACTTCCAGACATTTTTCAGACCATAGATGACAGAGGGGCAACCAAGACAGAGCCCAGTGCCCTCATGAGTTGAAGAGATAGAGATCAGAATTTAAGAAGGCTGGGGCTACACGAAGTCATAGGCAGGTTCCCAAATAGGAAAGAGCTACTCAGAAAAAGAGCTGCAGAAATCTACATAGAGATTCCTTAGGTGTTTGCTGAGTATTAGAGTGCTTCTGGGTACAGTGAACCTTGACAGAAATAGGCCAAGAATGACCAAGTGTTGTAAGCTGACAGAGTATCAGAGTCACACCGGGAAGCAAGTGGACTATTTAAATTCTGACCCGTCAGAGTGGAGGGTCCTCAGTAACAACCTGGTACCTTCACTGAAGACCCCAGAGTCGTCACACCATATCAGCAGGACTGAACTCTTTGTGGAGCGAAGTTACTCTAGACCTTCCCCAGCAAAGCTTAAAACCAGAGCTCACAGGGATCAATCTGATCTTCAAGTAACTTTTCTCCTTCCAAAACAAAGTCCATCACTCTACACAGGAAAGCAACAAAATCTGGACACTAAAACATAAAATTTACAGTATCTTGCAAAAATTACAAAAAGCCAAAAAAAGTCCAATAACTAGGAGAAATATCAGTCTTTAGAAGCAAACCAGAAATTACAGAGATGATAGAATTGGTAGACAAAGACATTACATCAGGAATCATAACTAGATTTTAATATTTAAAGGAAGATATAATGAGAAGAGAAATGAAATACATTTAAAAGAACTAAATGGAAATTAAAGAGGTGAAGCATACAATAGAGGAAATTTAAAAAGCATTAGTGGAAGGAATAATAATAGTACATTAAATACTTCAGAAGAAAAGATCAATGAACTTGTAGATGTAACAATAGAATTTACACAAAATGAAGCATAGAGAGAAAAAAAACTGAAAAAAAAATGAGCTGAGCTTCAATTATCTGTGGAAAATTTTCAAGCCCTCTAACATGATGGTAATTGAAATCTCTGAAAGAGAAGAAAGCAGAAAATTATTTGCAGAAATAATATCTCTAAATTTGATGAAAATTATTTAGCCAGAGAAGCTCAACAAATCCAAAGTAGGATACACACACACACACACACACACACACACTACACCATAAAACATCACAATAAAATAGCTGAAAAGCAGTGACAGAAAAATTCTAAAAGCAGAGAGAGAAGATGGACAGATGTACAAAGGAGAAAAGGTAAGAATGACTGCAGATTTCTTGTCAGAAACTATGCAGTCCAGAAGGCAAAAGAATGATATATTAAAGGAAGAGAGATAGAGTGATGATGATAGATAGATAGATAGATGATAGATAATAAATCCTGTCAACCTATAATTCTATATTCAGGGAAAATAATGGAAGTTATTATTCCATTAAAAATGGAAGTAAAATAAAATCTTTTTCAGACAAACATAAACTGCAATAATTCACTTCTAGGAGATCAGCTCTACAATAAATTGAAGCCAAGTTCTTTATATCACAGGAATATGAAACATGTGACCACATGAAAGCTTAGACCTATGTAAAGACATGGAGAATGCAAAAAATTGGCAAATATGTGGTAAATATAAATTTTTTGCCTCATTTAAAAATTCTTTTAGAAGATAATTGAATATTGAAAGCAAAATGTAAAAAATGTATTATGGATTTAATATGTGAGAAATAAAATGTGACAATAACAAAATAGCACAAATAGCAAGGAAAAAAATAGAAGTATTGTATAATGTTTTAAGAATTGTATATTGTACATGAAGTGGCATAATATTATTTCTATATGGACTGTGATATGTTAAAGTTGAATATTGTGAGCCTTAGAGTAATCGCTTTAAAAATAATCAGGGACTTCCTTGGCAGTCCAGTGGTTAAGACTTTGCCTTCCAATGCAGGGGGTGTGGGTTCAATCCCTGGTTGGGGAGCTAAGATCCCACATGCCTCAGGGCCAAAAAACCAAAACATAAAACAGAAGCAAGACTGTAACAAATTCAATAAAGACTTTAAAAATGGTCCACTTCAAAAATAATAATAGGACTTCCCTGGTGGTGCAGTGGTTAAGAATCCGCCTGCCAATGCAGGGGCCATGGGTTTGATCCCTGGTCTGGGAAGATCCCACGTGCTGTGGAGCAACTAAGCCCACATGCCACAACTACTGAGCCTGTGCTCTAGAGCTAGCACACAATAACTACTTAGCCCACGCGCCACAACTAATGAAGCCTGCATGCCCTAGAGCTCGTGTGCTGCAACTACCGAGCCCATGGGCGGCGACTACTGAAGCTCACGTGCTCTAGGGCCCATGTGCCACAACTACTGAGCCCGTGTGCTGCAACTACTGAAGCCCGTGCACCTAGAGCCTGTGCTCCACAACAAGAGAAGCCACAGCAATGAGAAGCCCACACACCACAATGAAGAGTAGCCGCCACTCACTGTAACTAGAGAAAGCCTGTGTGCAGCAACAAAGACCCACTGCAGACCCAATGCAGCCAAAAATTTTTTTAAAAATAATAATAATGGTAAGACATGAAAAATATAGCCTATCAGGTAATAGTGAATATAAACAGAATGGTAAAACAAAATTATACATTTAATCCAAAAGAAAGTAAGAAAAGAGAAAAAAGGGGCGGGACAAATATAAAAAAGTAGCAAGATGACCAATTTAAATTCAACCATAATGATAATGATAACACATGTAATAGTCTACACTCCAAAGACAGATATTCTAAGATTAAAAAACAAAAAACAAAACTATGTGTGATCTCCAAAAAATCTACTTTAAATGTGATGACAAAGATATGTAAGAATAAAAGGATGGAAATAGATATACCATGAAAACAGTAAACAAAATAAAGTAAGAGTAGCTTTATTAACTTTTAAGAGAAGATGGACTTCAGAAGAATTATTAATATGGGTAAAGAAGAATATTTCATACGGGTAGAGGTCAATTTACCACAAAAACATAACAATCCTAAATGTGTACATATACAATAAGTAAAACAAAACTAACAGGCCTCATAAACTAGGCAGATCAACTATTTTAGTTGGAAATTTTAGCATTCCTTTCTTAATAATTTATAGAACAAGTAAACAGAAACTAAGTAAGGGTATTATTCACCAACTTGACCTAATTGACATAAAAATGTCTACCCACACCAGCAGAATAAACCATTCTTTTCAAGTGCACATGGAACATACACCAAGATAGACCATATGCTGAGTCATAGAATAAGCCTCAACAAATATATATATATTTTTTTGGCTGCATTGGGTCTTCGTTGCAGTGCATGGGCTTCTCATTGCTGTGGCTTCTCTTGTTGCAGAGCACAGGCTCTAGGCACACGGGCTTCAGTAGTTGTGGCATGCGGGCTCAGTAGTTGCGGCTCGCAGGCTCTAGAGTGCAGGATCAGTAGTCGTAGCGCACGGGCTTAGTTGCTCCGTGGCATGTGGGATCTTCCTGGACCAGGGCTTGAACCCGTGTCCCTTGCATTGGCAGGTGGATTCTTAACCACTGTGCCACCAGGGAAGCCCAACAAATTTTAAAAGGATTGAAATCATACAAAGTTTATCCTTTGCTTAACAACAGAATTTAGTAAGAAATCAACAACAGAAGAATACCTGAAAAATCTTCAAACATTTGGAAATTAAACAGCATACTTCTAAATTACACATGGGTCAAAGAAGAAACCACAAGGAGGATTAAGAATATTTTGAACTAAACAAGAATAAAAATACCAGCAAAATTTGTGAGGTATAGCTTAAAAACTAAATTAAACTTCCATCTTAAAATGTTAGGAAAGAAAAAAATGCAAATTAAACCCAAAAATCAGAAGCAGGAAATAATAAACATAAAAGTAGAAATCAATGAAATGAAAAACAACAACAAAATAACAACATGAATGAAACCCAGAGTTAAGTCTTTGAAAAAAAAATACACAATGAAATTGATAAACCTTTAACTAGACTTATTCAGAAAAAAAGAGAGAAGACACAAATTACCACTTCAGGAATGAAATAGAAGCATCACTACAGACACTATAGGCTTTAAAAAGATAAAAAAAATATGAGTAATATTACTCCAATTACTTTAATAACTTAAATGAAATGATAATTTTTTGTCACAATATTACTTTGGTTGTATTGAAGAGTGTCCTTATTTTTAGTATATACATGCAGAAATATTGGAAGGGCAACTCACTTTCAAATGGTTAAACACAATTTTGATGGTTGGTGAATTGAAATTTTGAATCTCACTGGTGGGTGTACAAATGTTCATTGTGTTCTTCCTTTCCCTTTTCTGTGTACTTGAACATGTTCATAATATGACATTGGGAAAAAGAAATCCGGTATAAATACTTGTCAGCAAAGAGGCTCTCACTCCAGATTCTTCACTTGAAATAGGCTGATGGTGGGAAGGACAGTGTCATGACCTTTTTTCCCAGAGGGCAGTGTTGTGACCTTCCCTCTGTCAGGATGAAGCTTCTTCGTGGGGATGCTGGTGGGCCGTGGAACCTCCTACAAGACAAACACAGAGAAGAAGGACCTAGATCACTGGGTCACCAGTCTTGCCCTTTCACCAGCAGCAAGAGCCAAGAAAAATATTTAGTAGCTTAATCTAGAGGTCTAGCTACTAACAACAACTTGGGAAATGCCCAGGGGAGTCAGTCTTGGGCCTTGTTCTGTAAACAGAGGCCTGACATACTTAATTCGTCCCAGAGGTTGGAAAAGGAGGCCTTGACTCACACAGACATGAAATTTAGGCTAATTAAATACTAATTACTCATAAGAGCTTTGTTTACCCAAACTTCCCATAAACCAAGTTTGGTATGAAATGAGAGCAGGCATAAAGAAGCAGAATCACTGCTAGGAAAATGACATAAATTCAGTCCTTTTTTCAGAAATGATGTTGCTAATTGCACAAGAATAAACAATTCACGAGTTGATAAATCCCACATTTAGGGGCTGTGAACAGCTTTCCTACGTCCCTAAGGAGCTGTAGGTTTGGAATGGGTAAAATGAAAGGAAGAATAGTTGGTCATCTGAAGCCACTTTGGATGAAACAAGCAGAATTCTCCATATTTCTATATATCTCTGTAATGAGAGAATCTGTCAAGGAAATGAACGACTGCATGCTTACGATTTTAGTAAGATATAAGGAAAAGAGGCCTGGTAACGTGAGTGTCCCTTTGGCCTGGGTGCCGGCTGTTGTTTGGGCATCCAGCCACCCTCTCCGTCTGAGTGGAGACCTGAGAGGGAACCAGAGGGAGGAACAGCATCAAAACTTTCTTGCAGGACGAAAACAAACCACTTACTACTTATTTTTTTATGGTCCATTTGTTCAAGAAATGGAGCGTCTCAATCATGAATGCTGTTATAGACACTAGATACAGTGGAGAAAAAGACAAAATAAATTGCTGTTTTTATGCAGCTTACACTGTGGCTGATGTCATAAAATCAAAAGTATTTAAATAAGAAAAAAAAATATGTGAGGAAAGCTTTGGACTTAGAAAATCTGGTCTCTCATCCCAGTGTTGCAGCTAGCTTGCTGGGGACCCTGAGCGATGAGTCCTTTGACTCCCCCTTTAGACCTCAAGGTCTCATTTATCTTGGGCGGAAACGACCACATTTCCCAAAACAGCCCCTCCAGCCCGATCTTTGTAAGGGGAGATCTGAGTACAGTCCAGTGGGGAAGGGCTGGGCTTTGAAGTAAAGCATTTGGGCTGCTCAGTTATTGAACCTCTGACCTTGGTCAAGTCATTTAACCTCTCTGAGTTTAGTTTTCTTGCTGTGAAATGAGATGATAATGTTTGTTCAACTGAGATCCCACAGGCAAAGCAACGCTCTTCCCCTGACATGCCCTCGTACCTGGTACCTGGCCGCGGCTCCGCTGGGGAGCTGACCTGTGAAAAAGGTTTCGCTGGGCAAAGACAATGGTCATTTTGCTAGTGAAGCAACCCAGAAGGTGGGCAATTTCCCTCCAATCGCACCATCAGCTGAGGCCCAGCCTAAGAAGGTTTGGCTCACAACGGAAAAGGCGTCCCACCCCCTCCCTCATTCTGAACATCTGTGGTCTGAAGAACTGGAAAATTACCTTCAAATGAGAAAATAATTCCTGGTGGCACATACATTCATTATCCACACTGAGTTTGTGTTCCTTTTGGAAAATGTGTCCAGCTGAACAAGTCAGGGCCATTTTTCACACAGCCCCTCCTGGCTCGGAGAGTCGCAGCAAGAGGAGCAGAGGGGCCCGGGCTTGGGCTGCTGTGTGTCAGGTGTGCCCCTCGGGGTGACTCTGGCAGAGGATGGCCCTCCCGGGTCCACGTGTCAGGGGAGGATTTCTGTGACCATGGTCATCTCATCCCCCAGGGGCCTTGTGGTAGAAACCTCGAGGGCAAGGCTGGAGCAGTGGTCCAACACAGTACCATCATTTCTTCTAATTTCCAGAACATGATAGATGATTAACAACACAAGACTGGGATCCAGAACTTACAGAGAACCTGCACAAATCACTAAGAAAAAGACAAGCGAACCAATTAAAAAATGGGCAAAATTCCTGAGCCGGTGCTTTACAGTAGAGCAGGGTCCGCAAATGAAGGCCCCTCAGGCCAAATCCCCCCACCCCCAACCTGGTTTATAAACAGTTTTATTGGAAGAAAGCCACACCCGTTCACTCCCATGTGGTCAAGGGCTGCTTTTCTCTACAGCAGCGGGGCTGATGAGTTGGGGCAGAGACTGTGTGGCCTGTAAACCAAAGAGGTTTACTATCAGCCCCTTTCAGAAAAACCTGCAGATCCTGTAATAGAAGAAATCCAAGAGCCCACTAAGCATATGAAAAGGTGCCCAACGTTATCAGCCAAGAGGAACATGCAAACCGAACCCATAGTAAATTACCTCGTGCACCTATTAGAATGGCTAAAATTCCAGACACTGACCAGTGTGACAATGGTGGGACAGCTGGGGCTCTCAGACATCCGTGGCTGAAGGGCAGAGTGATACCACCTTGGAAACTGTTCTGCTGTATCCCCTACAGGTAAACACACGTGTTTCCATGACCAGCGGTTCCTGGGTGTGTGTACACTCAGGTGAGATGGGGGCTCGGGCCACCAACAGACACTCATGAGAATGTCCATAATCATTTTTACGTATAATAGTCCCAAACACGAACTAACCCAAATGGTCATCAGTTGTAGGACAAGTTGAATCAACTGTGCTATATTCACACAATGGGACGGTACACAGTAAACAAACAAACAGTTGTTCCAGGTGAGGACACGTTACAGACACAGTGTCAAGTGAAAGAAGAAGATCCCAGCGCGTGTACTGTGTGAATCCACCTGCACGAAGTTCAGTAACACCTGGGGCTGGGGGTCGGGACAGCAGCCATCTCCAGCTTGGGGATTATTGATGGGGGTTGCTATTGACCAGGGGGCCTGCTGGGGCCTGGAAAGTTCTACATATTGCTCGGGGAGGTGTCCCATGCTGGAGACATATGTTAAAGGTCCCTGAATGGTACCCCGAACATTCAAGCACCTGCAGTGCAAGTGTGGTATCTCAATAAAAAAGAAAAAGATTAAAGAAAAGAAAGACTGGGAATCCTTTTGGACTTGAACCTTAATACCAGCAGTGGCCACTGCAGAGTGAAGTTTTAACTAGAATTCACACTGTAATACCTTTTAAGCTTTGCCCTAAAAGGAACGAACATTTCAGAATGTACTAAAGTCCTCTGTGGTAACCCATTTCTCTCCCTCCGCCCCCCGTCCCCACCAAAGCTGAGGACACTAGCTACGGCCCTGGCCTGATCCCTGATGTAGATGTGTTTCGAGGTGACACGTGTGGGGTGTGTGTGTGACTCATACTGAGGGGACCAAGGACCCGGGCTGAGGCCAGTCCTATTCACTGGAAGGCAGATGTGCTGGAGGTGGTGCCTGCCCAGGGTCAGCTGGTCCCATCGTGGGTCCAGGCGGAGAACACAAGGGCCATGGTCTTTCTGGGTGAACCCAAGCCCCACCTTAATGGAGCAAGTACCGAGGACCCCCATCACACCTCTGACAGGAAAGCCTCCCTGCCCCGTGATGCATAGGATCCCGGCGGATGCAGGATCACAGGTGTGAAGGAAGGAAAGCTAAGGCAGCGCCTTTTGGTCTCAGAGCAGGTGAATGTTTCCTATTAGGTATTGGGATGATGTCTGCTGCTCTCAGACTGTCCCTGGGAAAGACTCAGTGGTTTCCCAATGGTCTCCCACGGGCTGGGATTTTGGGTCCGACTGGATCATCCGGTAGTGGAGGGTAGAGTCACATTGGGAACGTCCTGGTACCTCCCCCATCACTGCGCACGCATGTGAAACGCTGCTCAGCTGAAGTGCTCACGTAACAGGGCTTGAGGATAGGCAGGTCCACGAATGCCTTTTCCTGGTAGGTTTGACTTAAAGCCACCTCTTCACTCACCCCCAGGGAAGGCGAGGAGTCACACAGAAGGAGAGTCAGTGGGATAGACTGTGAACACGTCCCAGCAAGGGGACCTTTATGAGGACGTGATTGAGGTCACAGGTGTGGTGGGACTGCCTTTCCTCACTTTTCCTTCCTGCCCATCCTGGGGCAGAGACGGGCCTCCCAGGAGCCGAGCACAGCAAACAGAACAGAACTTGTCTTCGTGGAGCATTTGCAGGATTACACGCAGGTGCAAACTATGAACTCAAGGTCATTGGTCGAGTCATGATGAATTTGTGTCAATCCCAGGACATTCCCTAGAAGATTACTTTAAAAATATCTAAGGGGTGTGTGTATGCGTGTGTGCACGTGCGTGTGCACGTGTGTGTTATTTTTCTTTATTGTTTTACTGTTTCCTTAAAAGTATAAGGAGTAGATATCAGACACATTTTTCATTCTGTCCTAGGTTCAGGCCAGTTGAATCCCAGCTTAGAGGTTTTGCAAGGCCTCCATTTTGAATTATCATGTGGTACCGTATTCGTTTCCTGTGGCTGCTATAACAAGTGACCACAAGGGTGGGAGGGAGGGAGACGCAAGAAGGAAGAGATATGGGGATATATGTATACGTATAGCTGACTCACTTTGTTATAAAGCAGAAACTAACACACCATTGTAAAGCAATTATACTCCAATAAAGATGTTAAAACAAACAAACAAACAAACAAAAAACAAATGACCACCAACGGGGGTGCTTAATACAACAGAAATTTATTCCCTCCCCAATCTGGAAACCAGAAGTCTGAATCAAGGTGTCGGCAGGGTTGGTTCCTTCTGGAGGCCCTGAGGGAGGAATTGGTCCAGGCCCCTCTCCCAGCATCTGGGTCTCTGCCTCTGTCTTCACGTGGCTTCTTCCCTGTGAGTCAGTGTCTGTTTTCCATAAGAACACCAGTTATGCAGGATTAGGGGCCCACCCTAACCCAGTATGACCTCATCTTGACTAATGACATCGGCAAGGACCCTATTTCCAATAAGGTCACCTTCTGAGGTTGCAAGTGGACATGAATTTGGGGAGATGCTGTTCAACCCAGCACAGGCATCAAATGTGTCCATCAGTCACCTCACACTGCAGAGGGTTGGAAAGACCCGCCTGTGACCACATCCTGAAGACCACCTCAGGAAAAGCGTTCTGGAAGGAAAAATGTGTCCTGAGCACAGGTGGGGAGGGCCAGGGCTGGCGAGCAGGTTGCCATGGTGACTGTGTCTCACGTCTACCATGGTCCCCCCGGTTCTCAGGGGGTCCTGCCCTCCCGCCATGGACCATTCACGGTCTACACACCCCGCACCCAGGGGTCTGCAGCCTTTCCTCCTCCCTTGATCGTCTGGGGTCCAGGGATGGTGGAGCTGTAGAGCAGCTTGTAGCTGTGGGAGGGGGTAGGAGAGGCCGCCTTCCCGGAGGGTGGCTGCCTGGGCGAGCCCCGGGTGAGGGCGCAGATCTGTCGCCCTAGCAACGGGTGGAGGACCCTCTGGGCCTAACTCAAAACACAGTCGTTCACACAGGGGGTTAGCCTTTAGCGGTAAGGCAAGAGTTCTGGGTGGAGTTTTATGCCAACTGATGGCAAAGCCTCCAGGATTTAGTATCCTCACCATTATGTTATGAACCTGGGAACTGGATGGGGGGTTTGCATCTCATAGGTCGTTCTCTAGTAGGGTACGTAGCTGCAGTGATGTAGTCTGTGTTTGGGGGGCGGTCCAGGGAACTCCTTCAAGTCTCAGATTCCACAAACACTGTTCCCTACACCTTTTTGTCTCAGAAGTTAGTTGATATGGCTTGGCATTAACTTGGCCCAGGAGAAAAAAAATATATATATATATATATATTTATCTGCAGCCTGTTTTTAATAAATCTTAATAGATGGGGTAGGAGCTGCCTTATTGTCTCCTCCCACTCAGAGAGTCCAATGGCAGGTAGAGATTTTATTTCGGCTTAAAGGTTCTGTGTGATGCCTGAAATGAGATATTTAGAAGGCATGTGAGGTAGACCTGCCCATTAGTTCTAATCTTACAACTACTCGAATCTCCCCGGTTTTGTTCATCCTGACCTCATGATTCAGACTTGAAATTTCACCAGAAGTGGGAACTGGAGAGAATATTCAAATAGAAAACCAGCCCCAAACTGGCCGTCATTGACATTCATTGACCAAATTGCATCAGTGAATATTTGCCAAGGTTGAGGTCAGATGTTGGTGTGGGATGAAATGGCAGAAAAACTATGACTGTGGATGACATGAGAGCTCCATGGATCTGTCTGATTAGGTGCCTTGTCTTCCGGCATTGCTGATAACTTCTAGGGGTCTAAGGATGGGGGTTCCAATCAGGACCAGCTTCTGCCTCTTCCTCAGGTCTGGTTTCGAAGGTCCAGGAGTAACCCTCAGTCAGAAATCCAGAGAGCACTTCACCACCATCACTGTTGGGGACAGAATACCTGGGTCTCGCCCCTTGTGGCCTCTCCTCCCCTAGGAGAGTGGCAGCACCTCCCCAGAAGCTTCCCTGGCAGGGAGGTGCTCCCTATACACACAGGAGTGGGAGCCCCCAGCCCCAGCCCTGCTCCCTGGAGGAGCTGCTGTGGGTCTGATGGGTCATTGGCGAAGGCTGAGCCCTTGTGGTCCCTGCTGTCTTCCCTGGGAAGTTTGGAAGCCGGGCCAAACAATCCCCTTCCCTGAGGGCCCACAAGGAGAGTGCAACAGCCTTGGACAGAGGGTGACCCCAGAGGGAGGATGCCTTGTAAACTCAGAAACAGGGATGTTGTCACTGCTCTTGTACTTGTAAAGCATGAGCCCAGGTGTGGCCAACTGCACCTTTGAGCTCTCTCACCTTGTCTGTTCTGATGGACGCTGTGACTCTGAACAGAGTGTTCTATTTAAGACAGAGTTTGCTATTGGCAGAATGATTATAAAAATATAGCCAATAGGATTAATTCACATGCAACTGATAGAAACTCAGCTCTGGCTGGCTTAAGCCTCAAAGGGGACTCAATGGCTCAGGGCGTTTAAGAGAGGAGGATATGGGACTTCAGGAACAGCTGGATCCAGGGTCCAGCTCTCAGGACTCTGGCTCTGTCTGTCTTTTGGCTTCACTGCTTTCTCTGCAGTAGCTTAGTTCTCAAATAGGAGATCTCCAAAAGGGAGGAGATGACCAATGATGCCCCAGGATTACAGGATTCTTGGTGCTCATGATTTCAAACTGAGAGAAGCTCCCTCTTTCTTAACATCTGTACTACTCTGTAAAAGAGGGCTGGGCCTGGGCCTGCAGGGGTCACATGCCCACCCTGTACTTCAGGGCTGGAGGTCATTCCCACTTGGAGGAGGGCAGCTCCCAGAAGGCAGGGAAGGGGGCAGAGATGCGGGGCAACCAGCATTAGGCTTCCACTACCGGAGCTCAGAGACCAGCCTCCCCGAGGGGATGTGTTCCCTGGCACCTAGTGAGACCTGGGAGACAGCAATCAGCAGAGGCTGGATGTGACACAGAGCCTCTAAAAACTCCTGCTTGCTGACCATCTCACAACTCTGAAAACCTGAGAACGTCACCTAAATAACAGGAGAAAGGGCTGCGAGTCCCTCTGCCCCGTCCTGGGTGACAGGCACCACGGTGAGTCCAGAGCTTTCTCCAGGCTGTGCCAGCGGACTGGTGCACTTGACATTTAAACCATATCCCACCCCCGGGTTCCTTTGAGAGACTAGAGCATCTCTGAACTGAATATCCAGGTAAATCGGGAGAAAGATTGGGAGAAGATCCCCTCTTCTGAAACATCTGTTCCTTAGGAGAAGCACAGGGAGGGAGCAGGACCAGTCCTCCTCTGTGACTCTGCACCTTCCAGGGGGTCCCAGCTCAGAACCAGGGGTGAGTTCTTTCCAGTATCCCCGCCCTTCTAACCCCCACTTGGCGATCATGGAAAAACCCAGGGACGTGACTTTTCAGGGTCCATAAATGAACTTGGATGGGCAAAAAAAAAACCCACAACATTTTAATTTTCACTAGCTTCCAACTAAAATGTAGCATTTTCTTCATTAATTGAATGGAGGCAACACGTTACAGCAGCATTAGCAGCACCTGTGATTTTGTCACCAATCGAAATCACAGATATTTCATACTGCATTAATGCTGTTGTGAAATCTCGAAACACCACTTCTGCTCGTAACTGCTTTGAAATTGCAGTAGTTATTAGACCTGCCACCGATCTTATTCTACAACATGTTAATAAAAAGCACATAGATCACTTTTCCACAACTATATTTCAATATGCGTTTCAATGTACAGTAACTGGTTTCATTTGTCATCCTCTGAATTTTATGTTATGCGTTTAAAAATATGATTCTGAGAAGGGGCCCACGGTCTTCACCAGCCTGCCACCGAGAGCCACAGTACGTCCTATGTGCTGCCACCGTGCTGTGAGTTTTACAAGTGTTATTAAGAGAATCCCCACAACTACACTATGAGGTAGGTATGAAGAATTCCCCCATTTAACAGATGAAAAGATTGAGGCTCACAGAGTGGATAAATTCCCCCAGGACTCAGAGTCAGTAAGTGGCAGAGTTGGAATTCAAATCCAGAGAGTCTGGTGGGGAGCCTACCTCGCCTCCTTGACTCAGAGGTGACAGTCAAGCTCTGGTCCAGGGAGGGGGCAGGTGTCAGACCTGTTCCCAAAGCCGGTGCATCCTCCAACCAGGCTCACAGGAAGGTATGAACAGAGCAGGTGCTTGTGGGCACAGGCGGGGCCTTAGAAGGCACACCCTTGAGGGAGGACAGGTGAGAACAAGAGAACCTGCCTCGGGCTATATTCGGGGATCCTTGATTTTTCCCCAAACACTCCTTGCAGGGTTCCCCAAATTTTACTATCTGTGATATCTGACCTACACTTAGATATCTGATTTTAGGTATTTTTTTCAAAAGGAGTCATCAGAAATTTTAAAACAATAAAGAGGAGGTGCAATGTTTTAGGCTGGTAATAATATTATCAGTTTCTGATCAGTGAGAGAGGTGATATTTTCACCCTTCCACCAAGATCTCTCCATCCCTGTTGATGACAGAGAACTTGACCCATTTCTTTCTTATTCTTTAAACTGGAAAATCCCAGTTCATAGTTAAAGCTCATAATGATTGACAGTGAATAAATAATGGCTCAGAGAGGATTTAAGTTCACAATGAACCCAAAAACTAGGGAGCGATTTCTCAATGAAGAAGATTCTGCTTCCCTGAAAGATCATGGGATCATCCGGGAAAGCCTGAGTTCCCGCTGGGGATGCTGACTTTTCTCCCCTCCCCTCCACTCCCCTGTCCTTCCTCATGGTTCCTGGCAGGTCCTCAGCTGCCCAGCAGGTCTCTCCCCACCCCGAAGCTCCTCTCCCTGAATCACGCATCAGCAGGGTTTACTTGAAATGATTATTGAATGTTGCATAGAAATGGAAACCAACTAAGGAGAGATGAGTAAAATATCCAGCTCACCTGCTTTCTCAATGGAAAACACTGAACGCAACCCTTTTCCCTGTAATTTCATAAGCATATTTGCAAGTGCTCCCGGGTGGGGAGAACTTCTCCATGTGTCTCCAAGTGCTTGGCGCCCATCACGTGCTCAGTCTGGGTGGGGTTGGGATGGATGTCGGGCAGATGACTTGGACTGAGGTGGGAAGAGGAGGTGAGGGAGGGAAGGAGTGATGGAGGTGGAAAAGGGGAGGAAAGAGGCAGGAAGGGGAGTGAGGGGAGGCAGGAAGCAACTGGAGACAAAGACGAAGCGGGCAGATCAGAGAAGGGAAGGGGCGGAGACGTTGCTCTTCGCAGACTCGGGTTCACATCCTGCTCTGGCCTCACCAGCTACTGAATCTGACCTGCTTCTCACCTGGAGACTGGAGACCCTACACAGACCTCGCAGGATCGGCGTGAGGGTGGTCCCCTCTGCGTGTAGACAGGGAGGTGGGCGCCCAGACGGAGGACACGCAGGTGATGTGGGCCTGATGTCCTCTGTCACCTTGAGCTGCTGCTCACCTGGGCTTCGAGGACAGAACGTTCTTCAGTGTCTGATCTCCGTCCGTGTGTTGCCATGGAAACCCTCTCCCCATCCTCCACCTGCTCTTCACTCTGAACCCATCCCGGCCCTTCCGGATCAGATGCCCGCAGCCGCCACCAGCCAGGAGCTGTGGCACCAGAGATGGTATCATGGCCCCCAGAGCACCTGGGACAACCCAGCTGCAGGCCAGCACTTTTCCTCTCTGAAGCTCTCAACACAGGATCCTGAGCCCCCGTGTCACCTGTTGGCCCCAGTCCCACAGGAACCAAACTGGGGGTGTCGGTGCTCAGGGTCCTATCGTTTCACCTCGTTCCGTGAGCGTTCTCATCTTTAGAGCGACCCGAACATCACCAGGGGAGCCCAGACTTTCCGCACTTGTCTCCCTATTCCTGAGCTCAAGACGACGGGAAATGTGGGTTTATCATTTCATTGGCAGCATCGTCCTTACTAAAAACCCCACCCCCTCCATTTCCTGCCATCGTTTCCTGGCTTCCTCACTGTCACAGCTTAGAGACAATAAATAACAAGTCCCTTATCCAAACATCCTTTGGCATCGTTCAGCCCTGAAACCAGGCCACGCCATCAACCAGGCGGGAGTGGCCAGTAAAATTACTACCTCGGTCCCCTGTTCTTAATAACTACCTTTTCTGTGTATAAGATTTAGATATCTTGTCCCTATACACACAAATTGCACGTGTGATTTTTATTTTTCCTTTTTTAACTAAAAATTTTTTCTCTTTATTTTTACATTTTCCTTAGGTACTGAAATAACAAATAAATTGTCTTAACCCACATTGTAGTTTTTGTGTGTTTGTGTATGTCTGTGTGTACATGTGTGTATGTGTGTGTGTGCATATGTGATTTGTCAGTAGAAAACTTTTATTTTCACTTCGTAAACCTGAAAAATGTCTAAACAACAAACGATACTTTAAACAAAACAACAAAGGTTAAAAATATAATAAAACAAAAAATGAGTGCAAGATATCAACTCCTCTAAATTATTCAATGAATTTAGACCATTTAATAAAAAAATTATGACATTTCAGTGGTAGTATATTCAAGGGTTTTTTTTGTTTGTTTGTTTGCATTGTGTTTTAAAACCCATCTAATTTATTGGGGGCAAATTTTAGATTACCTGTACAGATTTCTAATAACAGTTCATAGCATACAGAAATGGTCTTTATTATTTCAAACATCTCTCTCTATGTTAAACTTCAATGATGGCTTAAGGAATAGTGACTTTTGATTTAAATTAAAATACATTATTTATACTATCATGTTCTAGACGGTGCAAGACATACAAATAAATTATTCATAAGAATTGTATTAAAACTTTATTTGAAAAATCTTACAAATTATAATGCATTATCTGTATGAATAAAAAATAAATTATGTAATAGAAGCTAAACTAAAAAGATACAAATCAAAATTACTCTAAAAAGGGAAAACACATGCAGATGTTTCATCCTGGTTGTGAGTGCCCAGACCCAGCTGCTGTGAGCTGAGTCAAACCTGCAAGTGACCCCAGGTCCCTGAGCCCTCATGCTATGATCTTCCTCCTTCTGGGGGGGGTGGTGCCTGATGACCCAGGGGATCCCCTGACACCTCCGGGCCTCTGTGGGCTGTGGTGGGACAGCAGGAGCACAACAGCCCCTTGGGAATGGCTGGATGTTGGACTCGACCTTGGCCAGCATCTGCCTGTTGTGGTCACTCTCTTGCCTTGGCTCCTTGAGCTTTCTCTCCATCTCTACCACCCAGCTTTCTTGAGCTTTTTTTCTCATGGAGGCAGGTCTCCTGGTGATAGTAGGAAGTGGTTCTCTCCAATTCTTTGCCCATGTCTTTGGCTATCTTCTTGGAGAGGTTGTGGTTCTGATTATGGAGTTCATGGCTCTACACACGTTGAAAAGTTTCTTCAATCCTAAGCAGCGTGCTTCCTCCTTAAACAATTTTTTGTGAAGTTGCATCACATAGTCGTCATGTGTATCAGGTAGACTTTGAAGTTTCTGCTTCAGCAGCTGAATCTCACTGTCAAGAAGTAAAGTTTCACACTGCAGAGATGCTTCCTCAGTTTGGAGACTCGTGATTTGTCCTGTAAGCTCTTTGATCATTTGCTTTTCTTCCCTCAGTTGTCTGGCTGTTCCTTGATGTTCCTCTTCAGGATGTGGCAGGGACACGTTGCAGTCAACATCATCAATGATGCCCTTCAGGTCAACTTCTGACCCATGGACAGGGCAATGGCCATTTTCTGCTTCCTTCTTTGGCTGGATGTCTGAGTTCCCTTCATCCACGTGATCTCCAAGGGGGTCAGGTGAGGAGAAGATTGTCAGCAGGTGTTCTGCTATGGATCTTAATCTGCTGACTTTATCTTTCAGGACCTGCTCCTTTCGTGCCTTCGACTGCTCCAGGCTTCCTCCCAGCTCCTCCTTTTCCTGGACTCGCCGCTTTTCTCTCTCAATTTCTTGGTCAGACAGTTCTAGACTTTCTGGAAAATCAACATTGTTATTCAGATCATTTATTTCTTTCTGCTGAGGTTGTTCTCCATCCTCCTCTGATGCTTTAAAGGTGTGTTTTCCATCAGTAACTTGGGAAAGTTGAGGAGGCTGGCTGTTGTGTACCTTTTCCAGAAAGTCCACAGTGTCCTAAAATGATGACCTGCTCAGGTTTTCATTCATTGCCGACAAGCACAGTTTGTAACATGGGAGGACTGGCCTCCACCCAGCTGGCCTGAGGGCTTCATCAGCCTGAGCTATTGGTCCAATATTCTCATTACATTTTCCACAGACTTCATCATGGTCAGAAGACCTTTTCCCTAGGAACTTCACACTTCTTAAAGTGTGCTGTCTCTTTACTATCAGAACCAGCAGCACAGCACGTAACAGGATCTCGCAGGGAAACGCAGGGAGACCTGGGAGGTGCGTCAAGCTTTGGGGAACCACCAGCAGAGCACCCCACAGGTGTTCCAGGATCAGTTGGAAAGTGGGCCAGGGAGCAGGTGGCAGACCTTCCATGGCTGTGCGGGCTCCACAGATCTGCCTCTGAGGGCCAGTGTCCTCTGGGTCTCAACTGACCACTCAGAACCCTGCAGAGTGTTCTGTCTCCAAGGTAAACAAGTGCCTGACAACCAGGGCTGATCCGTTAGGCTGGGGAAGGGGAGGCCAGCCAGGTTCTAGGAAACAGTTCTCCCTAATTGCTCTGAAATAGAAAGTGATCTAATCACTTATACAGGCCTTGGGGGAGGTGGAAAGTGCTGATCACGGCCTGGAGCTGGACCCCTCTAGGCCCCACCTGGCCCTACAGCAAACCTAGGGGGTCAGAGCAGGGCCAGGCCATGTCTCTTCTGTGCAAAAGAACAAGTCTGTGCAGAGTGGTGGGGCCCTGTCCTATTTGCATTGTGGTGAAAAATAACCTCTTCAATACCCAATTTGGTGGAGTTTACCAGCAAATAGCAAAGTTGTTTCTGCAGGGCTTTACATGGAGATGGATCATGGCTGATACACAATATTTTTGTTCATTTTCTATTTACCATTTTCCTTCCATTTCTATCTCCATCCTCCAGCCAGCCCAGGCCACAGGCCCCCTTGAATCAGCCTGTCTGTCCCCCAGCCATGTAAACACACAGGTGTGTGCTGAGCCCTGGTTATGTGTACTCAGCGTATGAAGCCATAGACACAGAAACAACTGGTGGGGATCAGATGTGGCAATCTGGGGCTGTTTTGCCATCTGAACATGAATTCGGTAAGCAAGGAGGGGTCACTTAACTCATAGCACATGGACAAAGGTCATGCCAATTCCAGTTGCAAAGGTGTCAACACATCAGCTGTGACCAAAAATGGTCTTTTCCCTAATATTAGATTTCAAGCAGCATCACATGTTCTAAACCTGCCCAGGAGTATCAAAAGGGTTTACACAAGAAGGGGTTTCCCCTTTCCCTGCTTGCGTCTCACCCTTCTGTTGTGCTCTTACAGAAAAGACAGATTAACTTCTGGCCCAGGTTATGGGATCCTCTCATCTGCTCAGAGAGCGGAGCTGCCGCCAGCTGCTGCGCGTCCAAGGACTCTGTGTTCTCTTGTAGGAGGTTCCTGGATAATTTAAAATTCAAAACCAAGGGCAGTGCACAGAAGCCTGGGGGAGCCCCTGGGTAGCAGTTTTAATGACATCAACAAAACTCAGTCTGGTTATCTTGGCAAGAGAACAACATCAGGAAACAGAAGACCTGGGTTTGAGTCCTGGTTCTGTTCAGTGTCAGCTTTATCGCTGAATTCTACAAGCATGCTGCTTCTGGAAACAGAGCATTTACTGTGAGGAGACGTGTTCTTTGCAGAACCCCTGCTGGAAGGCTTTGGTTGAGACTTCAATGGAGTCCCCAGGCCACTGTCTTCCCACAGTCTTAAACCAACCATGGATACATCCACCAGGGACCTCATTTTGTGGAGGGGAAACTGAGGCATGGAGTAAGTCACGTGCCCACGGTCACAAAGGCCGGGTAGGAGTGATAAGCTGAGGTCTGGCTCCTAAGCACAATAAACCCTACTGCCAACTTGATGTTTCCAAAGAGATGATGAAACAGCCCACCCTGCCCCCCTCCTTGGACCCTGCCCACCTCCTCCGGCCCCACATCCTGTCCCTCACACACCTGTCAGTCTCCCAGTCCCTATCTGCTGTGAGTGCCCACCGTTTGCAGCTCTCAGGCCCCTGATATGAGGAATAGCTGGGACACAGGGAGGAGGAGGCAGCTAAAGGCAACTTAGTTCTGCTTCCTCTCCACCTTGTGGAAAAGCCGGAAGACAGGCCACAGGAACCTCTTCTCTTTATGACCTCAGATTTGACTATGTTAGGAAAAATAATTTTTAAAAAATATTATGGTAAAATATACATTTAAAAAAAGGTTTGGAATTTCAGTGGAACTAGGAAAAGGACAAAGAGTGAGGCTAATAGAAGGACTTTGAAAGGATCCATCTCAGCCTGGATGAATGAATTTTTCCTTATCATGCAAGACATTAGACCATTCTATTTGCTTTAAATAAAAGATGCTTCATCTTAGCTGGCTATGAAAGGGTAAGATTGGAAACACAGACCCTGAATTAGAGATACAAAAAGAAAATGTTCTGTGCCCCCCTCCCTGCCCCAGTTCCACCCCTTTTATTCTGGGTGAGCTTCTCCTCTTTCTAGAACAGTTCTCAAAGTGAGGTCCACAGACAACACCCTTTCAGAGGGATCCTCAAGGTCAAAATGATTTTTTATAATAATATTAAAACATTCACCTTTTTTACTGTGCTGACATTTGCACTGATGGTGCTTAAAACTCCTGGAACCTTAGCACTAAACTGTACTAGCAATCACAATATTCTTCATCATGTACTTGCAGGAAAAAAATACTAGTTTCCTTTAAAAAATGTCCTTGATAAAGCAGTAAAAATTAAGTTTCTTAATAAGTGAAGACACATCTTTTTAGTTTCTGGGTAATAACATGGAAAAGTACACAGAAGGTCTGGTGCTACTGAGATAGATTGGTTGCCCTGGGAAACGCAGTTCTGGATTTGAGTTGCAAGCTAAACTAACCATTTCATTCATAAGCGCCATTTGTATTCGAAAGACCAACTGACAAATGATGTTTATTCAGACTTGGGTATTTGGCAGGTATTTCTGCAAAAGTAAATGAAATCAGTCTGTCACTTCCAAAAGAACAACTTTGAATATTTGTTGCTGATGATAAAATTTGAGCTTTCAAGTGAAAATTTGAAGTTTTGAAAATTTGTATCTGACGCTGGGAGCTTGATAGCTTCTCAGGACTCTGAGAAGCTGGTGGTGCTCAGGACTCAGGTGAAACTGGTGGTGAGAGTAACTAATGTGATCGTTTGATATCATATGTTGAAATGAGTCAACATTTTGAAGCAGTGTTTTCCAATGACTAATGCATGTGCATGTTACAAAACCACACATGGGTAAAAGATCCATTCAAAGTGCAAGATGGACCAATGGAATTTACTGTAACCATAGGAAAGTTTATTGATACGGTTTCATATGCCAACTGGAATTTAAGAAACTACCATTTGTCAGTTTAGGTGTAGTATAAAGCAATATCCAGTTATGTAAAACTGCTATAAAACACACCTGCCTGTTCCAATTACAGATCCCTGTGACGCCTGATTTTCTTCAAAATGTATCACAACAGACTGATGCAGAAGCCAATATAGGAATCCAGCTCTTTCCCACTAAACCAGACATCAAAGAGATTTAAAAACATGTAAAATAGTGCTGTTCTCACTTTTTGGGAAAAAGTTATTTTTTATAAAAATATTAATATAGATGTAATTTCAAAAATGAATCATAGTTTTAAACTTGTTTTAATTTCTAATATGGTTAACATTGAGGACCAGTGGTGTGCTATTAAATGTTTAATAACCTGCTCCCTGAGAAGGGTTGGTGGGGGAAGCCCTGATTTGTAGCATTTGCTGGTTTCAGTGGTGTAACTTACTCTCGTCCCAAACAAGTTTGAGCTACTAATACCTCGCTGACGCAAAGTTGGGGAGAGGCCCTCACCTTCAGCTCTGGCCAGCCCGTGGCAAGCCGGCTTCAGCACACCACTGATACAATCTACCTAAGTTTTTAGAATCCTCACTTATTTTGGAGAGTAGAAAGGAGGTCCAAGAATGAGTTTGAGACGAGGTGTCCTAGGGACCACCAACCTCATCTATGATAAGTCATCTCGGCAACATCAGAACTCCAGGGGAGTCAAGGCCTAAGTTACAAAAGTCCTTGAACTTCAAACCCCAATGCTCTTATTAGAAATATCCTAAAATCTCTTCTGTTATCCCTGCCAAACCCCTGGCAAAGACTAGACCCCTGGATCTTTCTATTTTAATCCCTTCTTGAAAATTTTTCGCCTTAAGGAACACTTTTGGGGAATTCCTTCAGGAAGTGCTCACAGTTGGTTCCAGCTTGGTCCCAATTTACTAGGGGATGGGTGTGTGAAATCAGTTAAAGGGAGATGTAACTCTGAGGGACTGAGCAGGTGTGTGTCCGGCGGTTCTGAGCCCAGTATCCTGACTCCACTGCCTCCATGCCGGGGGGTCGGTGGGGACGAAGAATGAGGACCCTTACAAGGAGGAGTTTATATAAACAAAATACTTTATTATTTGAGAAAGAAAAGGCCAAATTACAAAACTTTTATACTCCTGCTCATTACCACGCCAAAGGTTTACCATGGATTTGATTTTCCTTAACTATTGGGTTGAGCCACATACAACTGCCAACTTCGTAGATGAAACAGACAAGCATTGGCAATTTCATGTGGTCAAACCCCATATAAAATGAGCCAATGGCTAAGATTTCTTTTTGGCAGCAAGATGTTCCCAGTCCCATGTCTGTTGATGTTATAAACAGATGTCTGAGAGATAAACAGGTCCTGGTTGAGAAAAACACCTTGGGCGTAGTGATAACTGGAATACAGTCTTGTGTGGGTACTGAGGCTGTGTGGTACCCCTTCCAGCTCTGCTCTCCCCCGCTCGCCCCACCACCCAAGCCCCTGGTCTCATCGCATGGATGGACGATTCTTCTTTAGAGATGTCACCGATGGTCCTAGTATCTCCTCATGCCGCTAGTGAAGGCTGTCCAACTTTGAAACCAACTTGACTTGATCATTTACAAAAGGCAGGAGGCACAGGCTGAACCAGGGATTCCTTTGAAACAACTACAAAAGTCTCCATCATGATCAAGATGTTTTCTTCACAGGAACAACCCCAATCCCTTCTCTTTCCCATCTTGTTGGCCCTCTTTTTGCCTCCGGGCATTCTGCATCCAAGAAAATAAAACTGTGGACACTAAACAGAAAGGAGCAGCTTAGTATCCAGAAAGCCCAAGACTCGACAGGTAAACAAGATGGGGCAAATCAGGCTTTACTCACATTCAGGAGGTTTAATAAAGCTTCCCCTCCCCCTGCACCTTCAGCTCTGTACGTCAACTTTACATGGAGCTGAGATAAAAATAAAACTTTCTTTACAAATCACACTTTTTTCCAGTGAATTACTTTTGCAGTAAAAATAGCTGCTACATAAATCCCTCCTGATCTCTGAAAAGGAGTCGCATATTTCCAAAAATAGTATTCTTATTTTAATCAGACAGCATAATTTGGGGCACAGGAAGGAAATGGCTGGTCAAGGGGAGGTTAGTTGTTGGGGGAAAAACAGTTGAAGTAAAAAATAAGTTTTGTATATAAACTGATTTAAAGGCATGCATAGAAATGGAAAACATATGCCATTTGTCAAGAAAAATACTGCTTTATAGCTTTTACATTACAATTACAGGAGAAGCAGAGAGGCCAGATGGGCCCCCAGATAATAACATTAAGTTTCTTATAAAAATTCCCAAATGCACAGAGTCCTTGCCATAGATAACCCAGACAAAACACAACGAAAAAAACCAGGAATCAACCCTCTTAGACCTTATTCCTGTAGGTATATTAAATGTAAATAATACACACTTTACAACTTCTCTTAGTCTGCCCTGGCAGATTAAATGTTTGCAAAATGCCACCTGTGCTCCTGACAGCTGGAATACATTGCAAGATGCCATCTGCATTCTTATTTCACATACAGTTACATAATTATTTTAAATTACAATATATCATTTCTGTTAAATAGGTCTGTTAGGGGATTTTGATAACAATTATAAGGTTACAGTCATATATACAAACTAACTTCTGAAATGGCATGATTGTTTCCTTGCACTCTCTTCCCCCTCTGAACCAGAGACCTCTTTGGCATTGGCGTTTCCTGGTTGCAAAAGGCAAAAGAAAATCCAAAAGTGTGTGTCCACAACACGCTCGCTCCTTTGAGAAGACCCAACAGCCTGAACGATCCTGTCACGACGCAGCCCGCCCAGAGCCAGGACGGTTGCCCGGCGCTTCTTTCTGGGCCGTTCTAACGTTAACAGCATCTTAAGTTGCGTGTTCCTGGCAGCAGGCTTTAGAAGCGAGAAACTGTGCTGCTTTCGGCGGAGAACCGCGGTACCAGATGAAATAAGGCCACTGCTTCTTGGAGACGTTCCCAGACGCATCGATCCTGCCTTTCAGGGTCCTTGGATGGGTCCCCACGGCCCCAGTTCCAGCCCCGGGCGGCCTCAGTCCTCCGTGTCCGGCTGGACGCCCAGGATGGCGTGCAGCTCCTCGGGCGTGAAGCCCAGCAAGTTCTGGAGGTCGCACACGAAGCGGTACACGTAGCGCTTCCCCGACGTCTTGTGGATGATGTTCTTATCGTAATAATAGCGTAAACCCCGGCTCAGCTTCTCGTAGTTCATCTTGGGCTTGTTTTTCCGCTTTCCCCACCGGCGGGCCACCTGTGGGACGGATGGAAAAGAGTTCCATTCCATTTGGCAATTAAGAAAAAGTGCATCACTTTCCCAGCAATGATTTGGACGCATGCTCACTTGACCACTACGTAAGGACCACAGAGATGTCATCTGCTTTTGTGCACATGCCAGGGCTCTGCATCCCCCGGCTGTTTCTCGGGGGATGGAGGGAGGTGCTGATGCGAGAGCGAGGTGACCCCACCCAAAGCTCCGTCTGCGGAGGCCTCTCACTCAGCAAAACCCCCAGGAGCCAAGGGTTCAGAAGCAGGGAGGTCCCGAGACAAGGGAAATGCTGTGTCCCACCCGCCTCCCGGGTTTGAATTCTGACCACCACGTCCACAGCTGCTGAGTGGGATCAGGACCTCAGGACATTCTGCATCCCTCAGTGCTTCTGCTGCCCCAGGATACTGGGGAGGTGACAGACCGCACTCCACTGGTACCAGAGACCAAGGGCTCCCCCCTTACACTGTCCTCGAGGGGCTGGTATCGGACCTGCCCTCGGCTTTCTGATCCAGGTGGGGCTGGAGCAGCGCCGCCAACCTCAGCTGAGGAGAAAGCTCAGTCCGTCCAAGGGAAAAGGCAAATTTCCTAAAACACCTTCAGATGATCAGGCGAGAGCCTCAGTGGACAGCTTTCACCTTTTAACTAGATGACAGAGCAGGGCGGTGAAGCCTGCCTGGCGCTGGATGCATAAACAGGGGACACTATAAGCTGTTCATCAGCGAAACAAGACTCCACATTTCCCGACAGTCAGGGACGCCTCCTGTGGAAGTGCTCTCATCTGTATACTGGTGACCCCAGAGAACTGGATCTGTGAACCCCAAGTGATGGAATCAGGTTTGAGAGACTGGAGAGCAAGTTCCCAGGTTCTGGACGTACCTCATCGGGGTCAGCAAGCTTAAACTCCCATCCGTCCCCCGTCCAGCTGATGAAAGGCTGGCAGGATTTGTCGGACAGCAATTCTAGAAGAAACTGCCACAGCTGGATAGGTCCGCTTCCTGAGGGGATAGGGGGCGGGTTGTGTTTTTCTAGATTTGAAATACAGCATGGCTTTAGTCATCCTACTGAAACAAGGAGTGTGAGATCTGGCTCTGGACTGGGTGTTGAGGTGAAGGTGACTCTGGGTGCTGGTGAGAATCCTGGAGGGCTTCCTCCACGCCTCCTGCTCTTGAAAAAGGGGCCACTGGGCCCTTGATTGCTGGGGTTGGTCTTTTTGGAAAAAAAAAAAAAAAATTCTGGGCCACCAACTCTTGGCATCAAAATTCCTCACCCTATTTAATTGTTCCTTATGTAATAACTTTCAAGGTTTATTTCTAGAAACACCCAGTGGCACAGGGGTGCGGGCGGTGGAAGGAGCCTTTCAACACAGGATGAGGCGTGTCATTCTCCGAATCCCATGCGTAGCTTTCTTGCCAGATGACAATGGGCAAACTGCTTAACCCAAGACTTGGTTGACTCAGAGGTCACTGGGGCATTTGGGGTTGTAGCCATGGCCTCACCGCCTCTATTTGATGAGGTATAGTGCTTTGCAAAGTAGTCTTCATATACCTTCTCATATACCTTCTCTTAGAACTGCGGCCACCTTGTGAAGTATCACTGTGTCAGTATTTTAAAGATGAAGGATAAGATGGGCTCAGCGGCCGGGTGCCTTGCCCTGGATCACACGCTTATCCAAGCGCCGTTCCGCAAGGCACAGTGGCTATATTGTTGATAAGGCTGTGTGACCTTTGTGACCACAGACTGCTATCTTCCTCTGAGCCCATTTCCCCACCTGTAAAATGGGTTAATACCACCCATGCTAGGCTGTCCTAAGGTCTACTGACCATAGGCTTAGTTAACCACACGGAGCTGGCAGGCAACGAATGGTAACTAATATTAAAATGAAAACCACCAACACCATGGCTGTTTACTTTCTTATCAGGCCCTGATGCCCATGTATGAAAATTACAGTAGTTTCCACACTCTCTGAGTATTTTAACCCTTTTTCATGGCTAGTTGTTTTCTATGACGGGAAAAAAATGGGTGCCTACGTATTCTTATTTTAACCTATTGGATTTTTTTAAAGTAGGTATTTTTTAAAAATCCCCAATGGCTCCATATGTTCAAAATGTGAAGAAAAAAAAAAAAGCACATTTAAGAACACATGAAGCAACGAAAAAAATCTTCTGATATTTTCGCTAAAGTACTGGAAATATCTGGTTCTAAAAACAGCTTTAATATTTGTCCCCGGCCTAGAATAGCTCTTACCCAAACCTTCAAAATAAGATGGATTTGAGAGGCAAGAAAAGGTAAACAGTCCCTGAGTTACTGGAGGCTGGCTCTGCGGCCCCTCCCCCAGCCAGTTTACATTCTCTGAAATTCCAGGCGCGGCTGAGTCAGAGCTCCAGCCTCCACAGGCCCGAGTCCCCTGCTGCTGCCCGGCTAGGAGGGAGCCGCCTGAAGATTCTCATCCACACCGCGGAGCCCTGTGTCCATGGACATCCCTGCAAATTTGGCCTCTTCTGAATTCAGGGAGACAGCTCGCTTGGGTTCAGGATTACACCCCACGCATAAAACGTGGGGTGTCAACACAATGCGGTCCAGCGAGAAACGCCCTTGATAAACAGGGCGGGCGCGGGGCTGGGCGGGTGCAGGGGAGGGGACGGGGACCCGGGGTGGCGCCCACCTGTGAAGCCGGCCAGCACGGCCGCAGGTATAACTGGTTTGCCCTGCTCCACCGGGTCGCTCCTCTCCTGGATGTAGTCCTTGAAGGACATGGTCGGCTTGCTGAGGCCGAGGGACTGGCTGCAGTCGTCCTCGAAGCTCTCGAAGGACGGTACCCGCTGCACGTCCAGCAGGGACGACTGGCTGTTCCAGGACTGCAGCAGTGACTCCGAGCTCTCGAAGCTGTCGGCGCCCGTCTCGGCGGAGTCGTGGTCTCCGGGCTTCCCTGGCAGAGACAACGACAGACTCTGACCCTCCAGGACGACGGAACGTCCGGTGCTACCACCCACGGAGGCGGCGTCATCGCCATCACCCCCTTTAAATGTTTGCCCTGCTGGTGCAGGATCACCCAGACTTTTCACGATGCCCTGAAACAGAGCTGCTTATTCCTTATGATACATAAGCTACACAGTCGCATCTTCCATCAACGGCAGGAGGGGGGCATCAAATGTAGCTCCGAGCACAGGGCTGCCCAGCAAGGAAAAGGGCAGCAACGTGGATGGACCTCAGGCTCGCACAATGTGAGCAACAGACAAACACAGAAGAAGACACAACTTGTATCAGGTTCAAGAACTGGCAGAACTATGGCGATAAAAGTCAGGACGATGAGATCCTCTTGGGGTGGGGACGCTATTAACTGGGAGGGGCCGTGAGGGGGCCTTGTGGGGTGCTGGCACTCTCTCCACGTCAATCTGGGTGGCTGCCACACAGGGGTGTAGGTGGAAAAATCCAACCTGAGCTCCATGCACAGTACACATGCATCCCCGTACAAAGAGATCTGTCACCTTCCTACACTGCCTCCCCCAGTAGCCCACTGCGTGGACGACGCTGGCCACAGGAGCAAGGACTGTGTCATTTACCCGGCACCCCCAGTGCCCGGGACCTGAGGTACGTTAGGAGTAAGCTCGCCGAGCGCCACTGTTGGGACCGTGACCCAACGGACCAGTCCTTGACCTCCTCCACTGGCCGAACTCCGGATGTCTGAGCTCATGTCACCGTGGCTCTGGGAATCAAACTGACAGCCCTGCTGAGAAGGGCGCTCGGAAGCCTGGATCTTACCAGAACTGCTGGAGAGCAGATTCAAGGTGCCGGCCGGGAAGTCCTGGCTGATGGAGCAGTAGTTGACGCTGACGGTGCTGAGTTGGGCCTTGGGAAACATCTGGAAGTCCTGCTCGGGACCGAGCGTGCTGGGCGCTGAGGATGCTGGGCACAGGCCATCCAGGAGGCCGCCTTTGGGGTAGTTCTGCGTCTGCATTCCATACAGCGCCTGCTCCGCACCAAAACCTGCAACAGGATCACAGATGGCGGAGCCGTCAGGCGACATCAACGCGATGACCAGAGACCCTCCACACCTCAAAACGGAGGGCGAGCAGCTCTGCCCGCTCCAGCCCTCCCTCCCCAAAACCCCAGTGGCCGTGTGGGCTTGGGCGGGCAAATTTTCTACTGTGTCCTCCCCTTCTCTAACTGTTCGTCTTCTCAGTCAGTGAGCCCTTTTCCAAAACGCCTGCAGCCCCTGGACCCCAGATGCAATGCCTCATGTGAATATTTCTACACCTCTTGTTTTTCAAGTGCTTCCATGTGAGCCTTGGAACAACGGGGTCACTGGATCTTTCAGCTTCTGAGGAAACTAAGGCTCAGACAGATGAAGTGATTTGCCGTCCAACCAGTGACCCATAAGGGAGTATCTCCAGTTGCCCTGCCCACTCTGGCTGGGGGACCACCAAAACCTACATTCGCCAGTGTCAACCACCAGGAGGAGGGACAGAATTCCATGACACCTATTTAAACCCCAAAGTTCAGAGCAAATTTAGTATTGCTGTCCACACACTTCCTGGGCCTGCTACCTTTGTTTGTTACACTAATCTGACCACAGCAATTGGCTCACTCCATTCTGCCCCTCGAGCTATAAATTGCCAATTTATAGCCCTGGCCAAAGCAAAGATAACATAAGTCACTGATGTGACGTTAAATTTTCTAGTAGCCACGCTGAAAAACTAAAAAGACACTGGCGAAATGAATTTGAATATTTTACTTGACCTAAGAGAGCCATTATCATTTCAATATGTAATCAGAATTTTTAAAATTATTAAGGAGATATTGACATTCTCTGTTCAATCCTAAGACTTTCAGATGGGGCGGGTGTGCATTATATTCTCACCACACATCTCAATGTGGACCAGCCGCACTTCTGGATTTGTGAATGTGTGTGATCACCGTATGGGACAGTGCAGGTTCTGCCTTCGAACCTTCCGTGAATCTAACGGGAAGACTCAGAAGCTCTTAAGGGCAGAATCGATTGCACTGACCTAACGAATTGCTATTAATCCAATGAGGAACTGAGTTGAGGTGTGAATTTTCTTCATACTGATCTTCTGTCTTTTCTTGGTTTTCTGAAAAATAGACAGAGGAGACATAAGATTAAAAATTGAGAGGTTTAAACTACACACACAAAAAAGTTCCTTTCTGAATTACTGTTCTATGGTTATTTCAGCATAACAAAATGCATTTTAGCACTTCCCACTTAATCCGACGGTGCTGCATGTCATCACGTTGTTTAAAAGCACTAGAGACAGAAATGCATTTTTCTAATAACTAGAATAAGTCTTCTAAACTCCTCAGTGCTGTCATTGGCAAAGTTAAATTTTCTAGTATACAATTTGAGAGATCTAGATGGTGTATTGAATTCATCTATGTAGTCGACAAAGGGTTAAATGCTTACAAAGTACCCCCTGTACCAGGGGCTGGAATACAGCAGATTAGTAACATGGACACAGTTCCTGCCCTGGTGAAGCTTCTGACCCACTGCCTCAAACCCTGAGGTGTGTCCAGAGGTGGTAAGCGCGACAGAAAGAGAGGTCAAAGCAGTGCTATGGGCATCCGAACGGGGACACACACACCCAGGAACTTACAGGGAAAAGGTTAGCATTCCCTGTACGTGCTTACGTCCTACCAACACACAACCACATGCACACCCACAAATCCAGACCCACACAGACTCACACAGCGAGAAATGGCAAAACAGGTCTAACTGGCCAGCAAATGGATTCACCAGAAACTTGTCAGACCAGACGTGTCCAAGTTCAGGGAAAATTTGAGGGTCTTTAAGTTTCCCTGGCCCTCAGAAGCCATAACTAAGAAGAGCTGGCGGGCGACCCTGAGATCTTTTTAAGATTCTGAGTCTGTAACAGACGTTGAAACTCAGAGTTTAAAATCAATTAAATGAGGACTACTTCCCTGAACTCTTCTAACGGGCTTATTTTCTTACATTTTTAACTTGAAGGATTCCCTCACTATACCGTTTCTCCTTTGTAACTCAATATATTTTTAACATTGGTGTCAATGCTCTTTTTAGGTCTAAATCAAGACTTTCTATATAAGAGCTCTTTTGCTCAAAGGCCAGTTCCTGTATAATATGTCAGCGTGTAAATATGTATCAATTACTTCTACATAAAACAAAAAAATTCTCTGTTGGATTCCATTTGGTCTTAGGAAATGTTACTATAAAATTCCCAGTTTATCTGAACAAAGGCTCACTTTTGCCGAGGCTGACTTATTTCCTAAGGCTCTGTAAAGTGAGCCCCAAACACGGGCCTTCTTGCTGTCTCCTCACCTGAGCCACACGTATGCCTCCAACTCCAACTCATGACGTCTGGCGACACTGAACACCTTGGTGACTAAGGCTCCTGCCTTGTGGCCAATGCTCCCCACACACATACTTAAGTGGAGTCAAAATCCATAAATCACCGCCACGTAGCTGATTCACGCTGGTGGCATTTTCAGACAATCTGCCCTACATCACTGAAATGCCAGCCCTACGGTTGGCAAGCATGACCCCCCCCCCCCCATCACTCTTCCCTGCTATGCTCACCCCGCCCCGGGAACCCAGTTGCTCACCGGTACCTTTGATCATCTGCTCCAGGTGTTCCCAGAGAATGTCACCCACAAAGTCAGGCGCCAGCTCCAGAAAGCGCTCCTTGCCAAGGTTACACAACACCTGGCCGGTCATGCCAAACCTCTGGAGGTTGACGTCCACCAGACTGAACTCGTTGGTGGCCCAGAGAAGCCACTGGCACACCTGTTGCTCAGTCCACAGCCAGGGATCTACAGGGGAGGGAAGAAAAGGAGGCAGTAAGGCCAGAAGCACTCCTGATTTACCCACAGAGCCCAGACGGGCACCAGAGTCCAAGGAAATGAATGAGACACCCAGGAAGATGTTGAGGCACTGACAGCAGTGCTGGATGACGTGTTCATTTGGTTGGATTTTGAAGTAAAAACTGGCTCAGCTTAATCACAGCTCTGTCCCTCTTTTCAATACGCCCTAAACAAACGCTTGAAATTAAGTCATCTCAAGCTATGGCAGCCTGACGGCTCTGTCTAGTACAGCGCAGGCGCAGAAAGCTCCAGGAAGGAGCGCTTACTCTTCGGGATGCCAAGGCGGCGCTGCTCCTTTTTGAAGCCACTGAAGGTAGCTTTTAAGGCTTGACTCATCACAGCCTTGCTGCATGGGGTCAACAGAGGCAACTCACAGTTGGTCGAGTCTGGAAAAGAAACCCCACGGGGATGTTAGGAGTTCAAGCTGGCAGCAACACAGGGAGAATTGAGGGGGGGATGTCTTAGCTTCTAGGGAAGAACAATTCTGATCTCAAATCTTCCACATCATTCCTTAGATGAGTGTAAATATTAACAAAAACTGGGTTTTTTTGACTGCAGTTGAGAAAATATTATACATCTCATAACTACACTTATTTAAAAAGATCTAAAATAAAACCCGAGTTTGATTTTTTGCCAAACTTCATAGAACAGTGATGCCTAGATAACATTTCTATTTAAGGCTATTCTTACATTTTTGACAATGGAAGAAGTTGCAAGGTTTTTGGCCAAAAGCCTTAAGGGGTTGTAAATGGCTAATTTGGAAGCAACTTCCATTAAACTAAGCGGCAGCAAAGGAACATCAGATGAAACAGGAACACACAGCACTTAGCACCCGTGACGTCAATTTTTATTGAAACACAGCCTTCTCTGGATTCCCTCAGCAATTTCAAGAATGATAAATGACCGTCACGTGACGGCACGCTTACGCAAGCATGTGTGTTTTCATTAATTTTCTGGGCTGTATTTTCTAGCACCTACTTCATATGACAAAGTAATTTCTGGAATGTTTCCAACTAATAACTCTATCACAGTAATCTCAGAGGCATTACTTGACGTGCTAGTCCCTTAAAAAGAATAAACAATGACGTTAAGAACTACAGAAGCAAACGCAGATGGGTAAAGATGAGCAGGAATAATTTGTTGCCCCAAAACTCGGGGTAGGGGAGGAAGATCCAGCTAAGGATGCGAACCCGGGATGAAAAGTTGGGGTGCATTTTCATGTCTACTGGTCTGCTTCACAGAGGGGACTGGGAGATGGGGCCCGGGCTGGCTGCAGAGTTGAAATATCCTAAAGAGAAGCTGGGGCGTGAGGGGGAGACCCCCTGTGGTTTGCTCCCAGCAGGGCACCCACCCTCCCTGGGGTGTGTCTGGCAAGTGAGGACTTCCGAGTCACCAAGCACATAAAAAAGGAAAACTGTCTTCTCTCAGATCTGAGCCTCTACCGGACTTTTCATACAGAGATTCAAGATACCAACATTCGTCACTTATGAATTATAATCTATGAACTGAACTACTTAGGGACGTCACGCGCAACTTGTCAAGTCTGAGTAACAAATTACCATGAGAAATTGAATCCAAGCCCGTTGGCACTTCCTGGAGTGTTTGCTCTTCATTTAGGGAGGGGAAAACAGCGAGCAGGGAGCCATCAAAGGTGTCAAAGGCAGGCTGGCGCTGCAAAGGCGGAGGGAGAGAAAACGGAAACGTGACATTTAAGCTTATTTAATGACCTATTTTCAAAGTGGTCCGTGGGCAGCCTCGCGGATGCTCCCTGATTAAGCCGCCAGTCATAAAGCCACGCATGGAATCAACCAGCCAGTACTCTGAGTAGACTTCTGACAGGGTCAAAGTGACCAGAAGGATTCTATTTTACTCTGGATCACTTACAGGCATACCTTGGAGATACCGCAGGTATGGTTCCAGACCATCAAAATAAAGCGAATATTGCAGTAAAGCGAGTCACACGAATTTTTTGGTTTCCCAATACGTGTAAAAGTTACGTTTACACTATTAATTGTGCAATAGCGTTATGTCTAAAAACTAGGCATACCTTAATTAAAAAATACTTTATTGCTAAAAAATGCTAACCATCATCTAAGCCTTCAGAGAGCTGTAATCATTTCGCTGGTGGAGGGTTTGAAATATTTCGAGGATCACCAAAATGTGACACAGAGACACGAAGAGAGCAAATGCTGTTGGAAGGATGGTGCTGATAAACTTACGATGCAGGGTTGGCACAAACCTTCAATTTGTAAAAAGCCCAGTAAAGCGAAGTACAACACAACAAGGTCTGCCTGTCATCAACCACAGAGCCAGAATGACCGGGAATTTATTTTTAATGGCCTCACCAATTTAAATGAATAAATTAAGTAAACAAAGCTAAAACCAAGAGAATCTTAGAACAGTGCCTAGAGGGACTCAGAGACCACTGCGGTCCAAACACCTGGGCCCTCTAAGCTACTTGGGAGAGATGCTTAGGCTGTGTGTATAAGAAAAACGACTTGGTTCACTGCAGTTAAAATGAAAGGCGAGTGATTTAATGAAAATGAAAAATCAAACAACAAAATACATTACTTTTTCTGTTGAAGCATTTATTCTGAAATGTTTACCATGAAACACTGCAACTGAAACTACACGTCTTTCCTCATCTATTCCAACCGTTCAGAAAATAATAATACGTATGAGAACATTCCTTAAGACTTAATTTTGTAAAAGTTTAGTGTATTGAAAAGGACACCCCTTCCCCATCATCTATTAAGGGGAAAGATTTCTAAAGGAAATAGGTTTAAAGTTAAACTACCTATAATTTAGGGGAAAGAGGGGGAGAAATACACAGAGAAAGATAAGCCTGGAGCTGTGAGGATTTCTAATAATCTCATCTAACATTTACAAATGGAATAGCCTTTAATGTAAGACTCACTGGGACTTCCCTGGTGGTCCAGTGGTTAAGACTGCACTTCCACTGCAGGGGGCACGGGTTCGATCCCTGGTTGAGAACTAAGACCCCTCATGCTGCATGGCACGGTCAAAAAAAGGAAAAAAGACTCATTTATGAGTAACACATGTAACAGATAAACGCTTGATTCATCATTGCCTAACTTGTTGAAGAAAAACGTGAAGAAAGGTTATATTTTTCCAACATAAGCTGGAAATCCCATGTCATGTGCAATGCAATGACCCATCTGTTGAGTCATCAATTAAAAAATGTGTAACACATTTACAAATCAGTTTGTGTGCTTTCTTTTTAGAAATGCAGAACAATGAATGACGCATTACATAAGAAGTAGGAGTTCAACCCAATGATGTCCCAATGATGTTGGAGCCCAGCCCCCCAAAACCCAAAGCAAGGATGTCCAATTGCCCAAAATCCACGGGGGAAAGACCAATCCTGCGAGTGTGAAATACTCATCTCGGCTTATGAACTACCTTATAGCAGTGCCAATTTTGGTGAAATAGCCAATAGATTTTAAAAATTCCCACCAGCATTGCCCAGGTGACTAAGAAATGCCTGCCCTTTCCTGACTGTACTCCTGACTGTTCTTTTTTTTAAAACCAGGAAGCCAAAAGACAAGACAAATTCCTGCTGCGTATTTCAACACATCAAATTTCAGCAATGACAGTTTCTTCTCCAAGCCCAGAGATCGCACGCATAGGCATCGTCAAACTCTTCTAGTTTATAGGAGAAGTCTTCTCTCTAGAGGGGTCGTTTCAAACTTAATACCATAATTTCTTGTATGGTTTCTGCCATGCCAACAACTGAAAACGTCTGACCAAAATGAACAGAAAAAAGAAAACCTCGCTGACTTGACGTCTGATAAATTTCATTACACTCTAGAAAGGCCTGTGCCAATTTTTGCCTCTTGGGGCTCTATCAGACAGATAACCTCACGCTGATCTACTGAGAAAAATGTAACATGCCAGAGACTCATTATCATACAAAACACCAAGCTAGGAGGAGGCCAATTTAAAATCGCTGTTTCTGAGACATGTTTACTACTCAACACTAAAAAAAAACCCCATCAAATCTCGCTGTCACATTTGTAGAAGGTAAATGGGAAATTATCAGTTTGTGCTGCTAAAGAATGTTCCCCAAAGGGATTGAGACAGAAACTACACAGAATGTTTATTACGCAGCTGAGAAGGCTCTTTCATCTTTAATCTCTTCTTTGGTTTACATAAACAGGCAGCGCAGTTGTGCCTGGAAGGACAGACTGCCTGCATCCCGGTGGGCACTGACCCTTCTGATGGGAGCAGTTGGGCCCGCCTGCCTCTTCTAAGCTCTTTCATTTCAGTTCTTAAACAGCTTTTCTGTCACCCAAGAAAACTCCTGGGGGGACAGAACAGATAGCTCCCCCAGCTCTGTTCTCTGGAGAATTCATAGGATTTTTCACCTGGTAGGAGCCTCCGAAAGAAACTACAAAGTCCTCACCATCTACAAATTAAATGGTTTCATATATTGGAGGACAAATCGAACAAGCACCAGGACACCCATTTTGCAGACTAGAAAACGGAGACCCAGAGAAATTAAGCAAACAGTCCAGAGTCACACAGCCAGTTAATTAAAAAGCTAGGGCTAGAACTGGTCTTCTGGGACCCAACCCACTGTTTTTTCTCCTAGAGATTGAGTTTTCCAATTTTTTTTTTTTTTAAGTTTTAATTAAAACTTGTTCACTCACCTTGAGTGTCCCTCTGTAACTGCTGGACACAGGGGCCACCTGGTCCATGTTCTTGATTCCAAAATCATTCATCTTTAAAAAAAAAGGAAAAGAAATGAAGAAAGTCAAAGAGGCAACAAATCAAGTCCATTTTTAAGAAGTCTGCATCGGCGCATCCACACCTAATTCTGGCACAGTTGGTCCAAGTTCTCCAGCCCTAACAGGTCATTCAAAACTGAATGCCAGGAATTCTTCTCGCAAACGGCATGCTACTTAAGTAATTAAACAATAATGCTGGTTCTCCGCTGAATTCTATTTAGATTTGAGGCATAAGGATAAAGTTGCCTTCTGGCTGGCTGGGTGAGCTGGGCTGGGGGCCTGGGTCCTTCCAGGACAGGAGTGGGAGGATCTGCTTTCCACCGTCAATTCCAAGGTCACCTCGGGGTGTGGGCCGGGGGGTGCTGCCGGGCAGGCCGAGGGCTATCTCCCGAATGCAAGGGCGACAGTCAGCTCAACCTGGGAGCTCCAGGGCAAGCGCAGGGATGAAGTGCCACTGCAGCTCCCAGACAGATCCAGATCCAGGAAAGCCTGCTGGGAGACCCTCCTGGGAGGCCCCCTCCCCTCTCCAAGCTGTGAGGAAGCACAGGCCCAGGAGGCAGATAAAAAGGAGAACCAGGGCCGGAGCTCAAACCCCCTTGGCATTGTCTAGATCCTCCTGCGTTGAATACACAAAGCTCAAAATACGTCTGCTTGGCGTGTTGCTCAGCTGTGCATTTCTTCAAGAGGAAGTAATTCTGATCACGGATCTGCCTTACTTGCTTGGTCTGGGCTTATCCTGGACCTGCACTGACCAGCGTGGCGGCTACCAGCCACGCGGGGCTCCTGAGCGCTTGGCACTGGGCTAGGGCGAACTCCGATGTGCTCAGCATGCAAAACACACGCTCAATTTCAGATTTCGTAGCGAAAAGTAAAGTATCTCGGTACTCATTTTGTACTTACTGCATGTTTATGTCATATTTTGAATGTGCGAGGTTAATTGAAATACATGGAAATTAATTTCACCATATTTACCGTGGCTATTAGGAAACTTAAAGTTACATGGGTGACTGGCATTTGGACAGTTCCATATGTGACCTTTGATTGCTGTAATCAACTGAAAACTTATTTGGGGCCCTAAAATGTAATTGTTTGGCGGGGTAAGTTAAACATTAATAAGTGAGAAAGGTACTTAGATAATCCTGCCCTAGTGTTAGATTAAAAAAACAGAGCAACTAAAGCTGATTTTCAAATAACCTGGGAATCCCCTATGACAGTAACCCACCCTCCCTGCTTCATGGCCTTGAAGTGGAGGTCTAGAAGGAAGTTTTATGGGGTACCTCTAACTGCCCACCCTGCGGTCTCCACTGAGCACTCCTACCTGTTACAACTGAGAACCTTGAGTAATTAAAACATTGCACAATGGATAGACTCACTGGCAGAGGCAAACAGCTTATTTTCCTGTAACTACTTAATTCGAGTTTGTACTTTCTTGTTTTCTCTTTATAGTCAACGTTATGGCTAAACAGACCTCCCAACAACTCAGCACACAGACACACACCCCCTTGGCTAGAAAGGCAGTATGGGAGGAGAGTCCCAGCCACCAGGGAGGCCAGAGGCACTGGACAGGCCCGTAAAAACCCTCAGAGTGCGGGTAATTATCTTGGGGGCCAGTGGAGGCGCGAAAGCTTTGACAGTAAATCATAGTTGGGGGTGGAGGGGTGGGAGTAGGGGTTTGGAGGGGAGGAGTTGTCCTGGATCAAAAGTGACCGCGCGTTTGCTCAGAATCTCCACTTGGTGGATCCTGTCATCCACAGGCACTCAAGAATCAATACTCATTACTGATGATCCCTGCCCTGGTAGAACCCACCTTGCTAAGGGCTAAGCCTGAGCTGGGGCACCACACCTTCCCTCCTCGCTCAACTGTCTGACATCCCTGAGAGGCAGATGTTATACCACCTTACAGTGAGGCAACAGAGACCTCGGGATCTTGCCCAGGATCACACAGCTACTGCGGGGGCATCTAAGGGGCACAGGGCAGACCAAACCCACGGGGAGTATGGCCCTACCTCCTGAGCTCCTCCAGGAGCCAGGATCACCCGAATGATGAGGCGTGTGCCCTCCTCCCAGCACATCAATAAGGAGCAGAGATGGCTCACAGATATCATTAGACTCGGCCCCTGCTCCAGACGCTTCGTGACGTGAAATGCTCCTTAAGGTAGAGCTTTATGCCACTGACCTGGATGAACTAAGTCCTGTCACCTGTTGATTACATCAGCAAGCCTCAAACAGGAGACCAAAATGAAAGCACACCTTGGGTGTTGTCAGTTACCCATCTTCTTCGCCTGGTTTGCAGACTTTATTCCACATTCTTCAGCTTCACGGAGACGGACAGAGAATAGATGTGGAAGGCAATGGAGAAGCCTCGCCTGGTTTTTGTGTACAAATACCAGGAGGAGAGGCGGTCTACCACTCCCACAAAAAGAGCTGTAATGACTAGCTATGGAATAGAATTCTTCTGTTGTCCGGCTTTTAATTTGTTTTGTAAAAACCATGTAGAATCAAAATGCTCTACCAATGGTTTCTGACAAACACATAGCTAATCAAATTTAAGTTCCCTTATTTTACTCGACACAGCTTGTGAAGGTGGCAGACAGGCCAAGTTTCTCCACCTAAGTCAATTTCACATTTAGATCTTTTTGGTGTTGCCCTATTGATTGATGCTTTTGAACAACAAAAAAAAAGGGAAAATGGCAGAAATGGAAGGGCTGAGAATGGTTAAATTTTAAAAGAAGCAGAACTTGCCAGACAACAGTACCCTTATGGGAACAAGTGATCGCTTATGTGAGATTAGAGCACAGGTTTGCATTTAGGTAACTTCAAAAAAAGCAAGAATAAAGAAAAACAAAAACAAACCTGAAACGCACTTTTGAAGATTGGTTTGCTTTTTCCTTTGAAAGTTATCAATTTAGAGAGAGGAATGACTAATCCCAGAAATGAGTGTTTGACTATTTCCCTGCAGGACTCAGAGCGCTAGCGCTTACTATATTGTGATATTATTCAGAATTTTAATAAACCTTAACTTAGAGATTTATCTCTCTGATTGGTGGTGATGTGGGCAAGCAGGCAGCGCACAGCCGCTTCCACTGTACAGAACAAACAATCTCTTACAGGTAAATTAAAATAAATTACCCCTATCTCCAAAGGGGACTGCTCACTTCTTTACTTTCTAAATCAGTAGAAGCAGGTCAACTACTATTTTCGGATACCCTAAAATTGAATACAGGCCAATATAAAAGTCTCATGTGCTAAAAAAAAAAAAAAGCCATACACGCTCAAACGCTGTTACCCCTTCATCCAAAATGCTCTAAGAACGGGAAAATAAAGTCAGCCTTGTGCACCCATATCTCCATTTCCGACAGGCTCCCCATGTTCGCCTCGTAGGACCGAGGGGCCCGGATCCAGAGGTCCTGGGGCGCCCGTGGGGGTCCCACTGGAGCCGCAGGACCCTCCCGGCCCCTCCCTCGCCCGCCGCCCCGGCCGGGCCCGGGACCTGGCCGCGCAGGTGACCGGGGGATTGGGATCGGCGCGTTTTCGGGAAGCCGCAGCCTCCCAGGTGTTTCAGGCGCCCGGCACCCCAGATCTTCCCGGGCCCGGCGTCCTCCCGTAAGTCACCCGCAAACCCGGGCGCGCCGGGGCCCCTCGGACACCCTCTCCAGCGTCCGCCACCCCTTCGCGAAATCAGGTCCGCCGGGCGCCCACTGGCAGGAGCCCCCCTACCACGCCCGCGTTTCCTTTTAAAACAAAAGCAAGTGAAACAAGCCGGCGCGCCCCGCCCGCCCCTGCCACCTCGACGACCCCGGGGCCGCGGCCCAAGTTCACAGGCTGCTCCGCCCGTCACCGCCGGACCCACTCCGAGCTCGGCCCGCCGCCCCAAAAGCCACTCGGCCCCAGGAACACGAGCCCCGAGCGGACCGGATCCCAGACGCGCGACCCCCGAATGCTACGGATAGCCGCCACCTCGCCTGGACCCCGGCTGCGCCCCGGGATCCGGACCTCGGCGCCACCCACGTCTCCCGCCCGGTTCCTGGGTCCCCCGATAGAGGATCCGGCGCCGGAGGACGCTCCCCGCCGGACCCCGGCCGCCCGCCCGGCCCGATCCCGCTCTTACCGCGCCTCTTCGGGCAGGGCCGCCGGCGGTTCGGGGCCCGAGGTCCTCGGTGCGCGCCGACTGGGGCGCGGGCGCGGCCGCGGGCGCGCGGGGGGGGGATGTCCGGGAGGCCGGGACGGGCGGGGGGCGGCGGGCGGCGGGCTGCTGGCGGGCGGGCTCCGGGCGCTCGGGGCTGGGACTACACCGCGCTCCGCGCAGCCGCTGGAGGAAGTAACCGGCTGCTCTCCTCCGCCGCGCGCTCTTCAGGAGCCGGGGGAGAAGGGAGGAGGGAAGAGGGAGGGGAGACGGCAGCGAGGAGGGGAGGAGGGGCCGAGGGGGAGGGGAAAGGAGGGAGGGGAGGGGAGGAGTGGAGGAGAGGCTGCCGAGGGCGGGGGGAGGGGAGGGGAGGAGAGAGAGGAGGGGTGGGAAGCGGAGGGGAGGGCAGCGGGGGGGGGGGGGGAAAGGGGGAGGAGAAGAGCAGGGGGCGGAGCCGGACCTTTCAGGCGGGACCTCGCTCGGCGCCCGATGTCACTCGGCTGTCCCTCGCCTGCTGTTCCAGGGCCGCTCTGAGCCGGGGACTCCGAGGCCTGGCGCCCCGTGACCTGTGTGTCCCGGGAGCTCAGGAAGAGAGTCTTTCTTTGGTTTCTTCCCCGGGTCCGGAGGCTTTAACCCCAAACGTGCCCTGGCAGGACTGGAGTAGTGCTGGTGTCACCGAGTGGCCGCAGGGCTTGGGGTCATGAGGGATTCATTCTGGCCCCATTCTTGGACCTCCTCGTGGACTTACGATTTCTGATCATTTTTATTTCTGATCATTCTGTCATGCTGACGCTGAGATGATAAAGATGCAAAATGGGCCCTTCTATGGGTCACGGAGTCGCCCTGCTCCGAGAAGCCCCATTCCTACAGCCTCCGTGCGAGTGGCACCCCCTAGAGTTGAGCGGTGCCTTGGTAGTAACCAGCCTTGACTGAGCTTCCCTGGGCTAATCCTCATGATAATTCTCCAAGGCATTATTGTCCCCACTTTAAATATGAGGGAGTTGACCCTCAGGGTAAATAACTTGCCAAGTCATAAGACATATAAATGGGAAATTCAGGGTTGAAACTCCAGTTTATCTGACTTCTAACTATGATCAAAACCATCACCCATACCTCCCATTTCCATTTTTAGCAGGAAATATTCAATGCTTGAGTCCCTGGCTAGAAACGTGCACATTTCCTATTCAGATTCAGGTCAGATTCTCAATATTTTGGAGGAATATTTAGATTCCTATAAGTGGTTATAAAATGAAATAGCTCAGCTTAGGCAAGGCCAGGGGCTGAAATTTGGTGCATCTCAGGGACTGCAGTGCTGTGAAGGGAGAGAGGAAAGGCCTCACTTCTCTGTTACCAAGGTTCCTGGTTTCCATGGCAACCCTAAACCAGGAGTTATCCAGATAATTGAGATACTATTGCACCTTAATGTTTCCAGGTACCTGACGGTCTCCGGGTATCAACATTGCATGGGTCAGAGGCAGGGTCTACACGGCTCAAACAACCAGGTGCTGAGAAGATTGATATTTCCAGCAGATGGAACTGATTCTGATGGTTTCTCCATGTACATTCAGGCCTGGAACAGAAATCACAGATAGGTCAAGAAGGAGTTTCATAAATGGGATACAGATCCATAGTAAGTTACCATGGAGACATAAAGAGTATTTTTTTTTTTTAACTGTAGCAGAAAATACTGACTCATCTGGGCTGCAGTTTCAGCTAATAACAGGGTCTTTTCCCCCAGGCTACTGAAAGCATCTGAGAAGCTTGGTACAGACAGCCATCAGGTCAAGTTCAGTTGCCCGGAGTGGGGCTGCCTTGTCCATAGGACCTGTTCCCGTGCCCGTGGGTCTCCGGTGCTAGGTGATCAGGGGCTCCCTGAGTCCCTGAGGTCCACCGACTCTTTGGGAAGACATCTTTCCTCCTTGAGGGGCTGGTCAGGGGGAGGGGCATTTCCAACACATCTGAGCAGAAAGATGTCAAAAGAAGCCGCATTGGAGTCTGGAGACAGTCCGTTCCTGACAACCAACTTTTCCTCTGCTCTAACTGGCTAAACCCTGGGCCAGTTCTTGCCTCTATAGAAGCAAGGGTGATTATGGCACTTATGTCATCAGGCTGTTGATGGGCATTCGACACAGAACCAAATTTGTAAAGAATTTGTTCAGCACATGGTAGATAGAGGTTCAAAATGATATAGGTATTAAGTGTCTTTTTCCAAGCTCCCCTCTGGGAGCATTTTATGAAAAATCGTTTAAAAAATATATATGTGAAGAAAAAAATCATCTTTATCCTCTCAGATATAAATGTGTGAAACCCGATAGAAAATAATCTAACCAGGAGCAAAATGCAGAGCTGAAAGAGATGCAGAGACTGGAGAGAGGAAGCTGGGGTCACACACAAGCCGGTACTCCTGACTCCCACCCAGGCCTCTGCCACTCCCTGTTCCCCTTCCCAGGAGCCCTGGGCTCAGTCAAGCAACCCCCTTGCCCTGGGTCCTACGCGGTGGCTGATCCCCCTCTACGCTTGGGTGGTCACATGCTCGTAATAAAATGTCTTATCCTAGTTCTGAGGCCATATCAGGGTTCCTAACATTTTTTACCTTCCCGTTGTTAGTCGGTTTCCTAGTTACTCAGCAGAACTAAAACCCAGCCTGGCTGCAGCCTGTGATTATTCATTGACTATTATGGCTTGATTCACAAGGAACATCGGGTGTTCCAGTAAATTAAACCCAATAAAAGTATGGCCCTTGCGCTTCAAGATCAAAAGTCAAAGGTGTTAGAAGGAAATTAAAAGTCAGGAGGCCCATCAGGTGAAATGACCAGATGTACCACGTCAGGCTGAGTATGAGAGCAGTCTTAACTCTTCCTTTAAGAAAGAGGGAAGCTCATAGAGGAGAAGAAGAAAGAGGAAATTACAGTAGAATGTATGCATTATAAATAGTAAAAATCTAGAGAGTAAAATGCAGATAAAGAGTTCTTTAGAATCCATATGTAATTATTAAAAATGATTAGCTTACCAAGTTATCCTGTAAAAACAACAACAAAAACTTTTCCTTAGAAACACGTCTGTATTTATCTTGAAATCCAAATCAATAATCAACATAACAGTTGCAAGTGGAAACCATACAGGTGGTTTCCACTTGCAAGCTAAACAGACATCATCTGGTCTGAGATGTATCATTTATTCATTTAGCAAACACAGTGTCAGCGGCTGGGAAGACAGATGAGTAAGGGCTTAGTCCCTGCCCTTGAAGAAGTAAAAATGAAGTCCACTGCTCTGCAAAAATCATGCACAAATGTGAGACTTTGGAAATCCTGGGAGGGGGGTGGGCAGTGGAGGGGGAAATGCACTTAGAGATAGAAATAATTTAATGTGTGCATATTTTTCTGGCACCTACATTTCCTTTGCTGACCATTCACCCTGCAGTCACGGGGTCATGACGGGCAGTAGTTATTCCACTGATGCATGTTGGGGTCAAGGAACAGATGAAATTAAACTTTATAATCTCCCCCATTTCCTCCCACCACACACAACAAATATGCATACAATGTGTATACCATCCAGCTGCACTCTCTTTGTGCCCATCTACAGGCTGGCACTGGTTCCTGGAATCCGGGTCAAGCTAGGGTCATCCAGCAGCCTCCCAGCCCCCTCCCCCGGACAAGGTGGTCTCACACTATGCAAGAGCAGGTAGTTTCTACCCTTTTCTTTAAGATTCCTCGGAACAGCCAACATGGGACTACCCACGGGAGGTCAAAAACTTCTCCTAATGTCCTATGTTAATTTCAGCTGCTTTTGGCAGCCTCATTGGTCCCTTGTGTTTCCTGGGGCATGAAGGCAGGGTAACTAGATAGAGCCTGCGATCTTATCCTCTGAAGGGCGGCCTGTGGGGTCAGATTTCCTGGGGTCAAATCCCACCTCAGCCTTTCACTGGCTGTCTAGCTGTGGCCCCAGCAAGTTACTTAAAACTGTCTGGATCTCAGTTTCCTTCTCTGTCAAGTTTGCATAATAGCCTTGCTTTTCTTCTAGGGTTGTGTGACGATTAAGTGAGTTAAAAGTTTCTTAAGTACTTAGAACAATGCCTGGCACATAATTAAGTCTAAGGTTGTGATAAACAAGCAACAGCTCCGCAGAGAGTTGGTCCTGCCATCCCCTTCAGCCACCTCTGATCATGCCTTCTTCTACACTCTAAGCAGGATTTTGATTCACAGCAGGGAATAAGGTCAAGACCAATGCTGTCCATTGGAGCTCACAGTTTCACTATAATTCTCTTGCCTTTGGTAGCAGGAGACCAGGGAATGAAACACTGAATTTTAAAACTAGAAAAGTCTTTAGAGTTGATAAGTGAGACCAACTCCTGTTTTTACCAGGAAACTGAGGCCCAAGGAGGATCATTTCCTTGCCAACGGTCATAGGACTATTTCCTGGTGGGCCTGGGGCCTCAGTCTAGACCTACTGCCCCCACTGCCTCCCTGACGCAGTCATTTTTTCCTTATAAGGCAGTGCTCTTGGAGTATAAAAACCACCTTCAAAATCCGCTGTGATATTAAACTGTGTGATGACATGCTTTAGGCAAGTCTGAACAGCAAAAATAGTAAGAGGGACCTGCTGTATTCTGTAGGATTGACAATCCCTAAATAAATGTGTCTGCAGTGTGAGTCAGACCTGTACAGATAGAGGACTTTGGAGTTGTGTGTGTTTCTTCTGAAGCACAGAATGATTCCCACAGTACACACTGGACTGAATGATGCTTCGAGCACCAACTTGATTATTTGTCTTGCAAACTGGACGCGGAACTGCTAGTCTTCACGCAAATGAAGCCTTAGTCTCTATTGTACCTGTCAGTCCAGCAAACGATTAAGGAAGGCTAATTCTCATGCCACTTTAGGTGACAACATAAAACCTGGATTAGCGTTTTAAAGCTCAATAATGTAACAGACATAAGCAACACATGAATAAATCATTAAAACGGGATATTTATATTATGTCCATTTGAAACCGCACACCTCAAGCTGGGAGATGAACCCACAGGCCGGGACTAGAATCCAGCCTAAACCCAGATTGGGATTTGAACTCACCGTCTTTTAATTGAGATTGCACACCCGGTCGCAGGACTTAATGAAACTCAGGTTCTTTATGTCTCAGCGCAGAAGGAATTCAACGAGAGGCAAAGGGATAGGTGAGAAGTGAATTTATTTAGAGAGATACACATTCCATAGACAGAATGAGGTCTATCTCAAGAGGCAAGAAGGGCCCTGGGGAGTGAAACAGGCAGACTCTACAGACAGGGTGTGGGGCATCTCAAAAGGCTAGATGCCCCGAAATATGAGGTGGTTAGTTTTTATGGGCTGAGTAATTTCATAGGCTAATGAGTGGGAGGATTATTCCAACTATTTTGGAGACGGGGTGGAGATTTCCAAGAATTGGGCCACCGCCTACTTTTTGGCCTTTTAGGGTTACCCTTGGAACAGTCATGGCGCCTGTGGGCGTGTCATATAGCACGTGCTGATGTATTACAATGAGCGTATAATGAGGTTTAAGGTCCCCTGGAAGTCGAATCTTCTGCCACCTTGGACCTAGTTGGTTCTAACCAGTTTATGTTGTATCCTCAACTGGTATGTCATTCTTTTAGAGGTTGTGCCCTGCCCCCTTCCCTCCTGTTTCACCTTCTTTTGAGGAATGGCTTTCCAATTGCTGCAAGATTTTTTTCCCTCACTTCTTCACTTTTATGAATTTTGGTGTCTATTTCAGACCCACTGAGTTGTTAGTGCCTCTTGTTTATAGCCGTTATGTAAATCACCTCTTTTCATTAAAGCTAATGCTTGCTTTACCTCTAAATGCCAGACTTGTCACCTTGAACATGCCTCTTTGGTTCTGGTTGAGGGTGAGGAGGAGGGCCCACCCTCCACTCTCAGCTGTCAAGGGGGATAACCAGCAGCGCTCATCTTCTGGAAGGTTCTCACAGAATGCTGCAGGAGGCACCTCAGCTCTCCTAGCAAAGGAACATCCCTTTATGCGCCCCCTTAATCAGAACAAAGCAGAGCTGACTAGCAGAGACACCCCCTCCGCCTCCACGCCTGGAGAAAGGGACAGTGAAGGGACCAGGTCCCAGTCGCCATCTTGAAATTCTTAACACTTCAAAATTATTTATTTATTTTTAATTTTTTGGCCATGCCCATCGGCTTGTGGGATCTTAGTTCCCTGACCAGAGATCTAACCTGCGCCCTCGGCAGTGAAAGCACCGAGTTCTAACCACTGGACCACCAGGGAATTCCCTTAATACTTCTTTTAAAAAATAAGAGGCACTTTTCCATTTTGCAGAGGGCTCTGCGAATTATGTAGTCGGTCCTAGGTGGGACATTTCTCCCACGCCCTTCCCCACGTGCAGAGAGCCAGCTGGCACTTCTGTCACACAGAACACACGGCAGACGTGTAGCCATCAGTCCCTCGCTCCCGAGGCAGGTCTGGGGCTCTGTGTCAGTCTGACTTGGTCTCTTCAAACTACACACTCCACAAACACACATCAGCACCTTTATTGAGATATAATTCACATACCATAAAATTGATCCATTTACAGTATAGAGAATTCGTTGTTGGTTTTTAGAATATTCACGAATATGTGCAACTCTCACCCCAGTCAATTTTAGAACATTTTCATCACCTCAGAAAGAGGCCCTGTGTCCATTAGCTATCACCCCATCGGCCCTCCTATCCCCATCCAGCCTTATGTAACCATTGATCTGCTTTCTGTCTGCCTATTCTGGGCATTTCCTATGAACCGAATCGTACCATACGTAGTCTTTTGTGACTGGCTTCTTTCACTCAGCCTACTGTTCTCAAGGGTCACCCATGTTATAGCCTGTGTCAGCGTTTCATTTTTCTTTATGGCCAATATATATTTTATTATAGACAATTGTCTGGTTTCTGTTGGCAACTACCTGTGAAACTGCTGGCCTATCAATGAGTCTTAGAGCATCTTGAACACCCAGAGAGGGTTGATCCCTTGATGTTCTTTTCCTGGACCAGCCTGGGTAGCAGAGGAAGAAGCAAAGCCAGTCCAGGCAAGAGCAGCCTGGGCTGTGCCAGACGGTCCATCACGGGGCTTCCTTTAGGTCCCATCTGTGCTTCCCTCACAGCGGCTCCCCCCGCAGTGGGCCACGCCAGGAACAGCCGGGCCTTCCTCGTAGGGGATGGACGAGAGACCAAGAAGACCAAGAGGTGACCCTAAAGATCACCTCTGATCTCTAGCTCATGTGTTTCTTGGTAAAGAGGGAGAAGAATGTCTGATGAAACTTAGCGAGTTGTTCCCTTATTTTATCTCTTCTTGTTCCTTATTTTCACCCTGCACTTTGAGGTTTGTGTAGAAAAATGAGTCAACTATTTCCCTGTAAGAACCACCTGATCTGGTTTAATTGTTTAAAAAGTAACGATTTGACATTTTATTCATTCATTCATTCATTCTAGTTTTATTGAGATATAATTGGCATCACTTGACATTTTAAAAATGACTTTTCAGTGTGACTTATACTCATTTCTAAAGACCTAAACACTATGCTTGTTTTCAACACAGCAGCCAGAGGGATCCTGTTAAAAAAAATCCGTCAGACCTGTCCCTCAACAGCTGAAACCCTCCAGTGGCCCCGGGTGACTCAGAGGAAAAGCTTGAGGCCCCACCAGGACCCCCGAGGTCCTGTGACCCGGCCTCCCTCCGTGTCTGTGATTCTCTTCTTTCCCCGATCCTGGTACTCCTCAGGGCACTAGCAGGCCTTCCCCAAGCACCAGGCGGGATCTTTCCTCTCCTGGGAAAGCTCCTCCCCCATCGAACATTTCAACCATTGCTCCTCTGACACAGCATGATTTTTTTTTCTAAAGCCCTTGTCATTATGTAATGTTCCTTTGACATTCTACTTCTTTACCCTGCTAATTCTCTATTTCCCTAGCATGAATTCTACTCCATCCAGGGCAGGGCTTGTATCCATTTGGGGCACTACTTTTCTACAGTGCTCAGAACAGTTCCTGACACACCACTCAATAAATATTTGTTGAGTAAATGACACTCATGAATTCCGAGGATGAATTTTTGTCACCTTTCCGAGGAACACATAAAATGTTGGTTGATAAGTATGGAGGCAGATGTTAAAAGTTTTACCAATAAAAAGAGATAAATACATTATACGATGTCTTTCATTTTTTAATTTTTTTTTTAAATGTTATTTTATGTTGGAGTTTAGTTGATTTACAACGTTGTGTTAGTTTCAGGTGTACAGCAAAGTGATTCATTTATACATATACATATATCTGTTCTTTTTCAAGTTCTTTTCCAATTTAGGTTATTACAGAATATTGAGTAGAGTTCCATGTGCTATACAGTAGGTCCTTGTTGATTATCTATTTTATATATAATAGTGTGTATATGTCAATCCCAAACTCCTAATTTATCCCTCGCCCTCACCTTCCCCGCTGGTAACCATAAGTTTGTTTTCGAAGTCTGTGAGTCTGTTTCTGTTTTGTAAATAAGTTCATTTGTATCATTTTTTTAGATTACACATGTGATATCATATGGTATTTTTCTTTGTCTGTCTGTCTTACTTCATTTAGTATGATAATCTCCAAGTCCATCCATGTTGCTGCAAATGGCATTATTTCATTCTTTTTTAAAGCTGAGTAATATTCCATTTATATATATATATATATATATATATATATATATATATATATATATATATTTATTTATGCCTCATCTTCTTTATCCATTCATCTGTCAATGGACATTTAGGTTGCTTCCATGCCCTGGCTGTTGTAAACAGTGCTGCAGTGAACATTGGGGTGCATGTATCTTTTCGAATTATGGTTTTCTCTGGATATATGCCCAGGAGTGGGGTTGCAGGATCGTATGGTAGCTCTATTTGTAGTTTTTTAGCAATGTCTTTTATAATACTTTGCTGAAATAGTAAAAACCAGAATAGTGACAGAACCTTGCATTTACATTGTACTTTATGCTTTTCCTAGGTTTACCTTCTGTGACATTACTTATTTTGGATAACATTAGTATTTCCAATTTAATGACTTGTCCAAAGTCACAGAGCAAACTTCAACGTGATTCAGGACTAAAATCTCCTGAAGTTTTCATTGAGAGTGTCTTCCCGTTAAAGTACATAGTACTTCGCACGTGTGTAGCCCTTGACAGTTTGCACACTGTTTCACAGACATTGGCTGCCCGTCCCTTGCCCTGTGGGAAGCAGAACATGCCCTCTTATCCCTGTTAACCAGTGAGGGAACCGTGACTCAGCCTGGCCAGCGTCTTGCCCTGCGGACGTTGGCCAAGCTGAAGGCCAGGACCAGGCCTCTGCTCTGTGTACTGACTGGACAACAGATAAGGCCATCCTTGTGCTTTGCAGAATGAGGTATGACGGGACCCTCGGCATTCGAGGCTGTCATGTTGGTCAGTACCATCATGTGAGGGCAGCCTGAAGACCCCTGGTGGGCTGGGTTTTGAAACTTGGCTGAGACGTGTCTCAATTGCTCCAGCCACGTGGCTATGGGGGGAAGGGTTTCCCCCACTGCCCAGGGTGCTTTTCACCTTGACTTGGGTGGGTTCCCCTTCTCTTGGCCTGTGCAGTAACTCTCCACGAGAGGTAGTGGTCATATCCCTGAAGTGAGCTGACTGGTGGCCCCCCCAAAGATATGTCTATGTCCTAACCCCCTACGAATGTGACCTTATTGGGAAAAAAAGCTTTTTGCAGATGTACTTAGTGAAGAATCTTAAGATGAAACCATGCTGTGTTACCCTGGCAGCCCCTAAATCAAGTGATAAGTGTTGAGGAGAGACACAGGGAGAAGAGGAGGAGGCCAGGTGAAGACGGAGGCTGGGGTTGGAGAGATGCGGCCACAAGCCAAGGGACATCTGGAGCCACCAGAGGCTGGAAGAGGCAGGAAGGACCCTCCCTCAGAGCCTCCAGAGGGAGCGTGGCCCTAGTGACACCTTGATTTTGTACTGCTGGCCTCCAGAACTGTGACAGAATTAATGTCCATTTTTTCAAGCCACCGAGTTTGCGGTAATTCATTACAGCAACCACAGGAAACTAATACAATCCCTTTGTGAGACAAGACACTGAAAGGAGAGAAAGGAGGCGCCCGGGGTGAAGTCAAGGGACAGGAACCTTTCTAAGAAAGTGAGGGGTCTTAGCAACAGTAAGGAAGTTTTGAGTAAACTGAAAAAATAGGGTAACAAGTAAAAAGTTGAATTAGGCAGTGACTTGGATCTTTGACATTCTCTACAAGAAAATGAGAAAAAGGGGTGTATGAAACTTCTTTCTCGAATGCTCCAGCCAGTGGGGGCAACATGCGTTTATGGTGGCAATTACACGTTGGACTCTTAAGTGCAATCTTGGGAGTGAGTCACCGTCTACGATTCATGTGAAAAATATCATTAAAATAAAAGAATAAGAGCTTAGAATTCAGATCAATTACATGTTAATAACGTTGTGAAGTGGTCAACAGCCCGAAGATTAGAAGAAACCAGAAGGTCGCCTTTGGCTCTCCTGTCCCTGTTTGTTCCTAGTTTCTCCTTGTTGGGCTCTCTGGGGCCCCTCCACGTTGGGATCTGATCCAGTCCCTGTTCCTGAGTTGGGAAGAGAACTGGACTGGCCCCATGGACTTTTGGACAGCAGCTAAAAGTACCTCAATAGGAAGCCCCGTGGTCTGGTGGAGATTGGACCCAGGGTCACTGCTGGGTCCTGAGAAGTCCCCTGGTCGCTGCTGTTCTGTGCACCAGGACCTCTTCCTTCCCTCACTTCTGGTCTCCAGGACGGAGCTTCTGCCTTGGTCTTGTTTCTTCAGTTCAATCTTCTCCCCTGCTTGGTGTCCTCAGTCCCCTCCCTGGCCAGAAGCATGTCCAAGTTCTGCCATCCAAGGACAGTCCCTTATAGTGACCACCTGCCTGTCTCTCCTCCGAGCATGAACCACATTGGGATTTCCTTCCAGCCCGTCTGTTAGCACGTGCGAGTGTTTCTGTGGGACTCCGGGGCTGATCTCAACATACTCCATCACAGATTGTGGAGGACAGGAGTGGGGGCCTCAGGAAGGCCAGCCAGGTGACTGCACTGGGAGTAAAGGTAGGGTCCAGGGTGGCTTGAACCACCAGTGACTTAATGGTGGAGATGGAGAAAACGATTCACCATCTTAGGAACCAGCACCACCATCCAGTTACTCAAGCCAAGGTCCTGGGAGTCATCCTTGATTTCTTTCCTTTCTCAGCCCCATAAACCATCAGCAAATCCTGTGGACTCTACTTCCATAGCGTATCTCAAATCTAACCATGTCTCACTCTTTCTGCTTCTATACTCTTGTCACCATTTTGCTCACCTTGACCATGCATCTGTCTCCTAAATGTGGACCACCCTCCACTGCAGCCCTCCTATGAGTCATCCTTCACACAGCAGTCAACCTAGTCTTGAAAAAGTAAATCCCGCAATGCTACATCTCTCCTAAGAATCCTCCAAAAGCTTCTCATTCTAAGTAGAATAGAATCTCAACTTTTTCCAGTGCTCTGAACACCTGGCCCCACCTTCTTGCCCATCATTCTTCCCCTTGATCATTATACTCCAGCACGCCTACTTCTGTCTGTTCCTGAAACACCTGAAACTGCTCCCACCCCAGGGCCTTTGCACTTGCCCTTCTCCAGAATGTTCTTTGCCCTGTCTCTGCATCCAGGATAAATATCACTGGCTCAAAGCAGTCCTTTCTGACCCCTGATGAGAAGGAGCCTCACCTTCCCGTCACTATCACATCACACTTGTAACACTCTTTCTAGCATTTAGCACTTCAAAAATTGTTATTAATCTGTTTCTTTTATTTTGCTGTCTTTCTACTGCAAACTAAAACACAAGCTCAGTGACAGCAGAGCCCATGTCCATCTTGTTCATTGCTGTGTCCCAGCACCTTCAGTGAATGAATGAATGAGTGAATGAGTGAATCTGACTGGATTCAGTGTACCAGTCCTACCGCTCAGATCTTTACGACTCCCAAGTTTTGTTATCCAAAGTATCTTCCATTACTAACCACTTTGAGTAACCTATAACCTTGATAAGCAAGTCGTTGAACAAATAGCGACTAAGAATCAGTAGTATGTCACTAGGACTCTCCCTCTGGGTGACGATAACCTAGGAATGATTAACTCATTTTGTATAACTGCCCTTAAAGATATAAGACATTGGGCGAACTATCCTGCTAAAGAACAAATAACATGCCACATTCACCTTTTCTGCTTCACCAATAAGCCCATCAGGTGCCACCGACGGAACTTGATTTTGTGAAATCCTAGCGACCCTGAGGCCCTCACTCAGTCAGGAGTGTGTCCTGGTTCAGCCCTGCCAGAGCAGTTGTGAAGTGTCTGCTGCTGCCCGGATGCCTGCTGCACACCTAAATGGCCTCTGTTCCTGGGCTGGCATGGGCTGTGGACACCTCACAGGGCAGAGCTTGTGGGCAGAGGATGGGTGGCTCTGAGAGCCTTTAGTCCAGAGATAGAGTTTCTCCACCTGTTGGTCCCTTAAAATACAACAAAAGCAAATGGGTCTGCCCTTCACATAGGATGGCATGTAAACATGTCAGAAACAAGACACCACAAATACAGGGGCTTAAATGAGATGGAATTTTACTGATCCTGGGCATAACACTCGGAGAAGGTGGTCCAAAGCTGGTTTTGGTGGCTCAGTGATGTTGGGACCTAGGGTCCTCCCATCTTGTTCAGCCCTTGTCCCCCTGGTAGAAGATGACTCACTACCATGTCCACATTCCTTCCTGGGACAGGAGGGAAGAGAAGCAGAGTCACTTCCCTTTAGGGGCACGATTCAGAATTGCACATGGCAGTCCAGCTTGTTCCCATTGGTCTGGATTGAGTCACATGACTTCATCTAGCTGCAAGGGAGGCTAGGAAGTGTAGTCTCTGGCTGGATGAGCCTGTGATAAGAATGGCTACCCACAGGGCAAGCAGAGACTCAGCTACATCCATCCCTGAGATATGCCCCTCCCCCTGGGCTATTTCCCCGTTGACCAGGGGCATTCCTCAGGCTCTCTGTCTCTTGCCCTCTCCAAATCAATCTGAAATGGAAACTGCGGATACTAGCTCTGACATTTCCCTAACAATCTCTTCTTCCTATTCTTACTGATCTAATAGGGATGAGCACGATGGTGTCAGCCAGTTGTTTTCCCATCAGATGCCCTCCCCCTGGTACCTTCCTTTCAGTCAGTACTACACCAGGCAGCCCAATACGCTTCCTAATCCATTGCTCTGATTATGTTATTCCCCTGCTCAAAGACTTTCAGTGCCTCAGCACTGCCCTCAAAATGAAATCTAAACAGCTTGGCATGGCTTTCATCTGCAGTGCCAGCCTTGTCTCCTGCTACCCCACATCACCTACCCTGTGAGCCTCAAGATCCAGCCAAGGGAAGGGAAGAGAGTGAGGAGAAAACAAAATAGAAATGTACTGAGGGTTTTTTGAATAATCATTTCTATGATCTGAATGTTTGTGTGGCCCCCAAATTCATATGCTGAAACCTAACCCACCCTGAGATGGTATTCGGAGGTGGGGGATTTGGGAGGTGATTGGATCATGAGGTCTCTGCTTATTTTGCACACGGTCCTTACAGTAGCCTTGCTGGCTCTCTGAGCCGACTCCTGGGTCTTAATCCCTGGGCTGTAACAGCCAGCTTTGCCTGTTTCTGCCTAGAGACTCTAAGCTTCCTGAAGGTCCAGAAAATTCCCCTTTCACCCAGGCCTTGAGCCTTCTTTGGTGAAGGGAGCATCAGATCTTTTAGAGGAGTTGCAGGCGGTTACTTCCAGGCTGGAGAGGCTGAGATTGAAATGGGCTCCACAAGCTCAGTGGATGTCAGGATCCTGGCTGGCTGATTGCAAGAACCGCTCTTCCTTCCCAGAGATTTCCAGAAGAGGCAGCCAGGCCTGGTCTGCGGCTGTGGTTACTGAATCATGGACTTAACCAGGAGCAAAAGCGGTGGGTGGCCCTCAGAGGGCATGCTTCACATAGCAGGAAGCACTCCAGGGCTGGTGCACGGGGCTTGACCTGTGTCACCACACTGAACTTGGAAGGCTTTCTGTGGATTCCAAAGCCTGAATCTGTTCACAGACCCAGAGATCTCCTCACACCACCCGCGTTGACCTGAGCCTTCCTGCTGAGCTCCTCCGAAGGGCTCTGAGTGCTTTCCTGGGAATCTATGCATCTTTCAGTGTCAACTGGACACAGGCTCTCTGTTAATACCAACTCCAGGGGGCTCAGATACCCCCAGGATCGACTGGAGAAAGGGTTGCCTTCTGGGGTCAAATTATAGAGCCACGTTACAGAGGAAGCTACAACAGGAAGTTTGGGCTTTACCACCACCATGGGACCTCCAACAGGGACCTTCACTTCCGATGCCTCAGTTTCTCCCATAAAACAGTGACAATGCAACCTGCCCTGTCAATTATACAGATACTGGAAGAGCTATGCCCCGTCTCCTCCCCCTCCCCCTCCCCTCCCCCTCCCCCTCCCCCTCCCTCCCATCCACAGATATTTATCAGGTCCCTGCCACGTGCCAGGCCCAGTTCTAGGCAGCCTGGGATACTTTAAAACAAAACAGACAAACATCTCAGCCCTCATGGAGTTTATACACCAGCAGAGAAATACACATGACAAATAAGAAGCATAACAAGTAAGTAAAGTATTGAGTAATTAAAATGACCATAAGTGCATTGTGGGTAAAGAGGAAAAAAAAAACTGACAACAAGGCAAGGAAATCTAAATTATGAATGACAAAGGGAACTTAAGATGACTTAGTGCGATGGGTGTCAAATCTTTTTGTCTCAGGATGCCTTTATGTTCTTAAAACTTCTTGTTTATATGGATCATAAACATTTTTACCATATTAGAAATCAAAACTGAGACATGTCGAAAATATTTATTTATTTAAAAATACTGACCATAGACCTATTACATGTTCACCTGAATAACACTTCTTAATGAAAGGTAACTGAATGTTCTAAAACAACAAAACATTAGTGTGATCCATGGAATTGTTTTACATTTTTGTGAATCTTCTCAATGTCTGGCTTCATGGAAGGCATTTGGATTCTCATATCTGCTTCTTTCTTTTTTTTAATTTTATTTATTCATTTTTGGCTGCGTTGGGTCTTTATCGATGTGCACGGGCTTTCTCTAGTTGTGGCGAGCGGGGGCTACTCTTCGTTGCGGCACAGGCTTTTCATCGCGGTGGCTTCTCTTGTTGCGGAGCATGGGCTCTAGGTGCACGGGCTTCAGTAGTTGTGGCATGCAGCCTCAGTAGTTGTGGCACACGGGCTCTAGAGCGCAGGCTCAGTAGCTGTGGTGCACGGGCTTAGTTGCTCCAGGGCATGTGGGATCTTCCCGGACCAGGGCTCGAACCCATGTCCCCTGCATTGGCAGGCAGATTCTTAACCACTGTGCCACCAGGGAAGTCCTCATATCAGCTTCTGAATTCAATCCCTTGCAATATCACATGTCATTGAAAAGCTCCACTGGACACTCATGAGAGAGTGAGAATGAAAAAAGCAAATATGTAAGTTTTGCCCTGACAGACACTGGGGAAAAGGCTCAGGGACCCATAGGTGCCCTGGAACACACTTTGAGAACTACTGCCCTGTTGTATTCCAATCTCATTTTTTAGATGAGAAAACAGAGAACCCAATGTGAGTTTATGAGGCCTGTCAGCTGATCAGTACCATGTACTGAGGACCAGATGCACAACTTCTTACCTTAGCCCAAGATTCTCTCCCCAGCATAATGTTTGTTGCTTGATCATTTTAATGCAAAGCAAATGCCTAGGTATTTAACTATGCTTAAAATGAAGGCACAACTTTTGAAATAAATACGGTATCAACTCAATGGCCACCCACAGCCCAAGGTAAGTCATACGTGCCAGGGGAGCACAGCTGTCAATGGCATATTTACTACTTCCTCCATCTCACTGGGCTCTGGTTTACACAATGCCCCTTTGTGCTTTCTGAAAGGCCTGTGTGTCTTAAGTGTAGCCTTGGGTACAGTGAGAAGTGTCATTACAATAACAGTAAATATTCCCTTTGATGAATGGAGCAAAGGTGATTTAAGCTGCCTCTTGATGGAAGGGGGAGAGGTAATGAGCTGCTCTGTGTCAGCTGGTCACACTTCGAAGAGCTTCTCACCTTCTGGACAGGTGTATTTGACACACCTTGACTTCAGTCCCGGGAGGCCCCAAGTCGGCTTAATCACAGCCAACTAGAGTGAATGGATCAACTCCTCTTGTTCAGGGACTGGAGGGACATAGCCACCAATTGGCACCACTTGATCCCTATTCCGGGAAGGACAAGCCCTTGGAGCAAGTGTGGTCTGAACAAACAGTGCCTTCACCGAGCTTCCCAGGTATTGTAGGCATTAGTCATCTAGGTGTTATCAAGATGTAGAAAGTCCTGACTGGGTTGGGAGTGAGTCACTGGGCCCCATCAAAGACCAATGAGACAAACAGAAACGGAGCAGAAAAATCAATATGGTGTCCTTCACCTGATGGGCCCGGCAGGGATTGTGCAAGCAAAGATTTCACCACCTGGAAGGAAGGTAATGTCCCCTGTACCCAGCTGATGGGGCCCAGGGAATTGGTGGGGATCTCTAAGCTGAGACCCAAGACCTGTTATGTTCGTCCACTACCTCTCTGATCTCTCAAGGTGGTCTGTACCCCTTTTAGAATGTAAAAATGTAAAACCAGCCTCATGGGGGTAAGGCGGAGGCATTTCTGGGAAGGACGAAAGGGAAGGGGGCTTTGCAAGAGAAAGAAATGGGTTGTTATTAGAATTAGGAAGAGCAACTCCAGAGTTCTCAAGTTTATTCCTTTAACGGCTTTAAGTAAGGATCTATATTTTAAGATTTCAGTTCCTTGTTTTTCTTCAGACATTTCTGATATCATAAAATAATTTGGTTGATAAGGCTTTTAGAGCCATCATAAATTTGAATTATTAAGTATTTACCATGTTTACTGAGACTCTAGGGTAAGTTTAAGGTGACATTTAATGTACTGTTCTCTATAAAATAATTCATTTTCATGTTCCCCTTTTCAAATTGTCAACTCTTTGTTCATAAAGCTATACTATAATTAAGCATAATTGGAGAAAATCTGGGCCTGTAAATACTGTCTCATGAGAGGGCTCAATACGAATGCCAACTTAAAAAAAAAAGTCATTGCTTTAAAATCTAGAGAAATGATCTAGACAAAAGTTAGAATATATAACTAATTTTACACCATATTTAATGCTAATGTTAAATAGTTTAAAGAACTATTGACTTATTTCTATTGAAATGACATTTAAATACCCTTATCCCTCTCACTATAAGAGCTGGACATTCTTATTAGTGACATTCACTCATCTGTATCACTTATGACTGGGGACAGTCACACACCAAAGACCCTGACATTAAGCTCTCTGCATTGGGTCAGTGTTGTGGAGGTGTGTAAGGTGAGAAGCTTTGCTTTTGTTCGTGTCTGACAAAGTTAATGCCCATCTTTCCATGTATCCTAAGGACTTGGGCCCCTTACTCAATTTAGCATGTTCGTAAGAACATTCTAGATCTACCTGAATCAGATGCACTATGTTTTTCCCAGTGGTATAATATAGTGAATGAGAACACTCAGGCTTCTTAAATAACGCATGTTCCTGCTTCTCCTTATGTCAATTCACTCAGCAGGTAGTAGATGCTCAATAAATATTTACTGAATGAATGTCAGAAACAGATTGTAGAAGAAACAATATATATTACAAAGTCATTAAACCATAAATTTTACAAGGAAATTCCTATCTTGATAAAAAAAAAAAAACACTTAAAAAAATGGTTGCTTAGTGGTGGATACTCAGGATGAGCAGGAATTTCAGGAGAAACTTGAGAAAAATTAGGCAGTAAACATACAGTTACAGAGACCATAACCCGACTGCGTTCCCAGGCATCTGGCTTGGCCCTCACAGGAAAAGATAATATAAGTCCCCCTGGAACCTCCATCCCCCCAGCCTCGAGGGCCAAGGTGATCACTAAACTCTGCACCTTTAGGTATTGTTGAAATAAATTACCAGGCCCCAGGTGGAGGTGCTCTGGACCCAGGGGTACCACGTCAGCAAACCGAAACATAACTTTGGTGGCCCTGTAAATGCTCTGCTTGACCAGAAACACAGTGTCCCTGGCCAGCCACTCCCCAGACGCCAAGCCAACTCTGGGCTGTACACTCAAGTCCTTGTTTTTTATGCTTTATCCTGTAAACGCCTCCTGCCTTCTGCCGCATTTTGCCATTTTCCTAATGGAGACTGTCCGCTTCATGAAGGGTTAAGTAAAATTTGTTTGTATCACCTAAGCTGTCTTTAATCATTTTTTAACAGTACCTTTGGGGCCTGTTAAAGGAGGAACTAAGGCCTATTAAAATGTTTTGAATTTCTTTGAGCAAAAATCTATTCAAATCGGGCAGCACCAGACTGGAAATGGTTCTCAGCCCTCCACCCACTGTTCCCAGAGAAGAAAGATACATATAGAGAGAGTGTGGAGGCAAAGACAGGAAATCACTGGTTGATTGTAGCGTGAGGCTTAGTTGGCTGTTTGCAATTGGTTGCCCTTAGCTTTTTTTTTTTTTTTTTTTTTTTTTTTTTTGCCCTTAGCTTTTGATTTGGGAACTTTGAGGCATTTACAGGCTTAGGTTCTGGTTTGCTTATGAAGCTGCCACGTCAGACTAATGGCCTCTTTGTTTAATTAACTTAATGGGCCTAAACTGCCACATTTGGGCTTAGAAACCTATAAAAACTTAATTTTAGGACAGAGCTTTAAAAGAAATAGTTGGCCCCAAAACAGTCACATTTAGACTAATATACAGTATGCTGGCTTATTTTTTTATTTTTGTAATTTTTATTTTTTTTGCTACTGGATATTTTAGTTTGCAGTGCACTAAGATGTAATTCAATTCAGTAGCAACCCAGTAGAATTAACTGTTCGCACTATACAAAGTGTGAGTTCTGTTTTGGATGTATTTTGAGAGGCAGCCAGACAGTGTGGATTAGATTCTGGTATGGATCAGATCTTGGCTTTGCCTTTCACTAGCTGTGTGACCTTGGGCTAGGTGTTGACCCTCTCTGGGCCTCAGCTGTAACATGGAGATCGTTAACACCTACCTCAGTGGTGTCGTGAGGGTAAGTAGCCACCCTGATGATTGATTGATTTATCTATCTAGTTATCCATCTTCTGTCTATGTATCTATCATCTATCTATCTACCTATCACACAGTCTGTAGACCAGGCTACAGTGTTTTCGCACAATATGTGCAGGAAATACAAATGCTGTCATTGACTACACTGCATCCAAAAATGATTCGATTTTATGCTTTTGTCTCTCTCTCTCTCTTTTTAATTGAAGTATAGTTGATTTACAATGTTGTGTTAGTTTCAGGTGTACAGCACAGTGATTCAGTTATACATATATTTTTTTTCAGACTATTTTCCCTCATAGGTTATTATAAAATATTGAGTACAGTTCCCTGTGCTATACTGTAGGTCCTTGTTAGTTATCTATTTTATATATAGGAGTGTGTATATGTTAATCCCAAACTCCTAATTTATCCCTCCCCTCCCTGCCCTTCCCCTTTGGTAACTGTAAGTTTGTTTTCTATATCTGTGGGTCTTTTTCTGTTTTGTGAATAAGTTTATTTGTATCTTTTTTTTTTAAAGATTCCACATATAAACAATATCATATGTCTTTCTCTTCATGCCGAAAACTCGGCCTCTAGGCACCAGTGCCAAATCAAATCTTGCAGACAGAGTTTTGGGTGAAGAAGAAAAGAATAGCTTTATTGCTTTGCCAGGCAAAGGGGGACACAGTGGGCTCACGCCCCTCAAAACTGTGTGTCCCACTTGGGAGAATTTAGTGAGGAGTTTTATAGCAGTGGTTGAAGGGCGGGGTTGCTGATAAGATTGGGGTGTGTGCAAGGCCTGTACTCCTTTAATCTGGCCTCAAGGAATCTCTTGATGAGTTTCTCTAGTTCCTTTAATCTGAAGAATGCTACATCTTCCATTTGTTGGGGGTTTTAGTTCTGTAAAGAGCTCAAAGATATTGTTAATGTGTATCCCTTGAGGTGGAACCAGGACCCTGCCCCAAGGCTGCACTATTGTTTCTTGGCTGGCCCTCCCCTGTCTCTGCATCCCCTCCCTTCCCTGATTAGCAACTGTTCCAATCTGCCCTTTGGGACTCAGGGAAGGTCATGGAGGCTGGAACCTGTTCCCTACAAACAAGGAACGGGGGACACGGGCAGGCTTCCATGCCCAGGAGCCCCACAGGCTCCTGCTCAGTTTCATCTTTCTGACTTACCTAGTATGATAATCTCTAGGTCCATCTGTGTTGCCAAAAATGGCATTATTTCATTCTTTTTTATGGCCGAGTAATATTCCATTGTATACATGTACCACATCTTCTTTATCCATTCCTCTGTTTATGGACATTTAGGTTGCTTCCATGTCCTGGCTATTGTAAATAGTGCTTCAATGAACATTGGGTTGCACGTATCTTTTCGAATTATGGTTTTCTCTGGATATATGTCCAGCAGTAGGATTGCAGGATCTTATGGTAACTCTATGTTTAGTTTTTTAAGGAACCTCCATACTGTTTTCCATAGTGGCTGCACCAATTTACATTCCCACCAACAGTAGGAGGGTTCCTTTTTCTCCACGCCCTCTCCAGAATTTATCTTTTGTAGACTTTTTGATGATGGCCATTCTGGCCAGAGGGAAGTGATACCTCCCTGTGATTTTGTGCTTTTGTGTAAAGTAGGATTGTTTACTTCTCTAATTTGAGAACATTTTAGATGGATGGAAGTTTGAGAATCTAGTAGAACATGGTAAAAATGGAAAACTGAGAAGAAACTGTAAGGTACTATTTTCTGGTCTTTGTCCTACTGCTGTGTAACAGAACAGAAATGACTTTTTAAAAGTTCAGTTTAATTGTATCGGACAGTGAAGTGAATCAACCTACTGTTTTAAGTAAACGATTACGGCCCCCGGGCTATGGGTAGCCACTTGGGCTCACAGCCAGTTTCTTACTCTATAAAAATGGAACTCTGAAGTTCTGAGCCTCCCTTTACTGTAGTGGGGAAGATTGATGAGACAATGTTTGCTCAGAGCCGGGCTGGAGGAAATGCTTTAAAAAAGCCTGTTTCTTCCTTCTCGGAAGACCTTCTTTAAGTTATGTAAATAGAAACTATTTTGATTTAAATAGAACCTGCTGCTTGGTTAGCAGTGAGTGATGTTTCTGGCATGCCCAAAGCAGACCATCGTGTGAAAATGAATTACAGTCCTGAAAGCCTTCCTCTTTGATAAGTACTTGATCAGGCTGGTAACCTTCCGGAGAGAGGGTTCTCTCTCTTTTTCCTGAAGAACCAAATTTGACTAATGCACACTCAATTTAAGATGCCAAATGAATCCCTTACATTTAAAAGTTTTCTATCTACGATTTCAGACTTAAAATGGTCGATCAGAGCCCTGCAGTCATTCAGTCAGTAAAGCTGGAAATTCTGGGCAAGAGTTTTCCTTTCTAACTGGGACTCTATCTTCAGGTCTCACTCTTAAGTATGACCTTACAGGGAGGACCTTTCTGACCTCAGGCTAGGTTCCATTCTGAGCAAAGTGACCCAGGAAGCCTTCTGGCAGTGGGTGGTGGAACAGATGCTCAGGGCCACTGGGGTGTTCCAAATACTAGTTCCTTTTCCTACAGGCAGATTCTTCATCCTGGCTTTTTCCCCAGATGGGTGAGTGGTGCCCACTGACAGGCCAACTTCCCACAGAGGTCTGGCTTCGGTTGTGCAGCAACACCTTTCTTCTAGTTGCCGTCATGTCAGATTGTGAAAGCCGGGGAGACAGATCTGAACCCCAGCACTTCACCCAGTGAAGCTCCATTCCTGGCTTCAGATGCTCACCACCAACTATTACACAGAACCGGCCATGATCCTGTTAATTTCACCCTTCGTGAGGTTCTTGCCTTTCTCGGGAGAATTAATGCAGATTTACACACAACACAATGAACTGGGTGGGGTCTTAACAGTTGTCTCCTGAGTACACAGCAAGAGGCGTGGAGGTTGGGGCTGGCCTGGAGGTGGTGGATCGGCAGTGAGGTGAGCAAACTCTCATTCTAGAAACATCTTTCTGACTACTGTGTAGAGAACAGATGAAGGGGGGAAGCTTGTTGCCATGAGGCCAGGTTAGAAGAGGGCTGTGAGGTAAGGGAAATGGAGATGCAAAGGGGCATTGCTGAGTCCATGTCGAGAGCAAGTTCTTTACTGTGGAAATTGGTAAGAAGAAACCATCAATTGAGAAGTACCAGACCACATGACAGGTTAAAAAACAACTGAAAATGGTGGTTAAAATAACCAAAACAGCTAAACATGTGTGGAAATAACAAAGACTGCCCAAGAGAGAAAAGCAAAGGCTATTTATTTCTAGCTGGTGGCAGCAAGGAAGTTGGCCACCATCACTTACTTCTCTTGAGCCCCCTTGACTGACCCAACAGCTATAGAAGGACCACAGAACCATGACTATAGATTCACCTTCTTGTCAAGCATGCACAGAATATTTACCTACATTGTACACATACTGGGCTAAAAGACAAGCCTCAACCAATTTCAAATGATTGGTAAATTGGAGTCCGCATTTTCTGACTACAATGCTATTATATGGGAAATCAATAACAAAAAGGTAACTAGAAGAAAACCCATGTGATTGGAGTTGAAGAAACACAGTTATACATAATTTATGGATGTACAGGTCAAAGATGGTGTCTTTGTCTGCTATAGTTTCCATCACAAAGTACCACAGATCAGGTGACTGAAACAACAAAAATTTACCCTTTCTCACATCCTTCTATTGGTTAGTTAGTTTTATCCAAAAACATTTAATCTATTTTATTTTATTTACATAATTTTATGTGTCAACTTAACTGGGCTAAGGAATGCCTAGATCGCTGATAAAACATTATTTCTGAGTGTATCTGTGAGGGTGTTTCTGGAAGAGATTAGCATTGATTCAGTAGAGTGAGCAGAGATTCACCCTCACCAATGGGCAAGCATCATCCAATCCATTAAGGGCCTGACCAGAACAAAAAGATAGAGGAAGGGCAAATTCTCTCTCTCTTCTCCAGCTGGGACATCCATCTCTCCTGCCCTCGGACATCAGAACTTCTGGACTTCAGACTGAATTATACCACAGGTTTTTCTGGTTTTTCAGCTTGCATATTGTGAGACTTCTCAGCCTCCATAATGGTAGGCCAATTCCCATAATAGATTTCCTCTTATATGTCTGTATATATCCAATTGGTTCTGTTTTTCCAGAAAACCCTGCGTACTACACATATTATTTTGCTTGAGTTACCCAGAGTTGGTTTTGCTACTGACACTCCCAGAACGACAACTAACTTGGATTTTCATCTCTGCTCAACCACTTAATAGCCATATGACCCCATGTTAGGAACTTAACCTCTCTGAGATTTAAGTTTCTCATCTGCAAAAGAAGCACAATAATAAAAACAAGCAATGCAAAAAATGTCGAGAAGATTAAATTAGACAAAACATGTAAATAGAAATATCCATCCTTGAATCTCAAAAGGGAGCTGTAGCTCAATAAGGCAGAGGAATAATTATTATGTATCAATAGAATGAGCACCATGATTCTAAGCTAGATTTTATGTTGAATATCAACAAGAATAGCTGACTATACTTTCCCTCAGAATTGCCAGAGAGGAAAGACAACTTCTGGCATAAATTCAAGGAATTCACAACTTCTTTTCCTAGAAGCTAGATGATATAACTCTCTTGCTATGACCTGACTCTCAAGAAGAACAAAGCAGTTAGTCATCGCTACTACTCCGTCAAAATCCTGAATATATTTGAATAAATGGGTAAAAAGTCCTTACCTTACTACATACATTGCCAGTTCTTTTTAAACTTTCCCTTTGAGTGTCACTTTCATGATGCCATCTTTGTTAGCTATTCTCTTTGTACTTGTCTCTTTTGTATCGGTTGTTAGAGTTGTTTGTATTAGTTGTTTATGTTTATAAAAACTTGATGGGAGGGTAATAATATGTTTCAGAATGTCAGAGTTTATTAATATTATGATTCCTGTTGTTAGAACTGCTTTCTATACAATTGGTGTTACTTTTCTCATTAGTGTTACCCCAGTGTTATTTCTAGCAGTTCCTTCTCTTTCATTTTTTAAACAAAAAACAATAACAACAACAACAACAACAATTTATTTCCTCACAGTTCTGGAGGCCAGAAGTCCAAGAACAAGGTGTTGGCAGGTTTGGTTTCTCCTGAGGCCCCTCTCCTAGGCTGGCAAATAGTTGCCTACTTTCTGTGTCTTTACATGATCACCTCTTCATCTGTGCATCTGTGTCCTAATCTCCTGTTCTTATAAGGACACCAGTTCTTATAAGGATTAAGTACCACCCTAATGACTCTATTTTAACCCAATTACCTCTTTACAGAATCTATCTCCAAATACTGTCACATTCTGTACTAGAGGTTAGGGTTTCAGCATATGAATTTTGAGGGGACACGATTCAGCCCAAAGAGATGACCAGAAATTCTTTGCCATTTCTCCCATCCAGAGGCAGGATCTGTGTCCCTTCCAATGAATCTGGGAGGTCTCTGTGGTTGTTTCAAGCAAGAAAATATGGCTGAAGTGGTGCTGGGCCAGTTTCCAGGTCTGAACCTTAGACTGGCAGTTTCCTTCCTCTTAGAGCTCTCTCTCTGAGAACCCTGAGCCACCTGGAATTAGTCCAACCATCCCGAGACTACTGTGTGGCAGATGCCATGTGTGGACATACCAGCCAACAGTCTCACCTGAGCCTTCCCTTCCCTCTCAAGATGCAAAACATGTATGGGGGTGCTGTCTTGGACCCTCCAGACCAGTCCATTTACCAGCTGAATATCATCAGTTACCTCAGTCAACACTGAGGGGAGCAAAAGAGTCACCCAGCTAAAAGTTGCCCAAATTCATGACCCACAAACTGGTGAGAGAAAATAAAATGATTGTTGTTTTAAGCTGCTGTGCTTTTTTTTTTTTTAATGCAGCAATAGATAACCAAACCAAAATGTCAAAGAAGAAATCATAATGGAAATTAGAAAATACACAACTGAACGACTAGGAATATACTAAATATTAAAACTTGGGGGATGCAGTTAAAGCAGAACTTAGAAGTGCATTCATAGCTTTAAATGCTCACATTGAGGGGGAAAAGGCTGAAAACAAATGAGTTAAATATCCGTCTTAATATTACAAGAGAAAGAACAGCAAAATAAATAAACTTGGGATCCAAACTTGCAGATTAGATCTTCAAGAAGTCAGGGGGACCCCTGAAATTGCCAAATTTTGTGTGTATGTGGGAGAGGGTCCACATATCTCAACAGATTTGCAAAGTTTCTCTGGGTTGGTCACACAGATTTTTCTGACTTCTTTATTTAGTTTCCTTAATTGCTGCAGCTTCTGTGGCTGTGGCTCTGGGGATTACTTCTTTTATGTGTGTCTCTGTGTTTGCACTGTTGTTCATTTCTCTTTCTCAGAAAGAGATGATGACTCTGTTAATATAATCATAAAAGTAATGCAGGCAGCCTATGGCGCTGCTCATTTTGCTCAGGTCTGTCCCCTGGTGTGGGCTCTCAAACCTGGCCCACTCTTGGTCACCATTACTACCCAAGTCCCTAAAAGGCCCTAATGATACATCCTGGCCACATTGGTCCTTCAAAGCCCATCTTCTTTCGGCTACCTGACTTTGGCTACCATCCTGACATTGAGTACCCCCCAGGATCTGGCCACCGTCCACCTTCAGAGTCCTCCATTCAGGACTCACCTGGACACATCATATACTTGCTAGTCTTTACTTCTGCCCATGAGTTCTTCCCACTACACACTATCTCTTGTGCACAGGTAAGAAGGAGTCTCAGGGGAGTGGAAGGATGGGGCCTCTAAACTCAGTTTGACCCAAGTTTAAATTATGGCCCTACATTTTACCGGTGTGTCACCCTGGGCACATATCATACCTATTTCCAATTCCTCACATTGCTATTGTGAAGGAATATGAAAGGAACTGTTCCTCAAAAAAGTTAAACATAGAGTTACCATATTAACCAGCAATTCCACTCCTAGGTATGTACCCAAGAGAAATGAAAATGTATGTCCATACAGAGACATGAACATGAATGTTTATGGCAGCATTATTCATAAGAGTCAAAAGGTGGAAACAACCCAAATGCCCATTAAAAGACAAACTGATAAACAAATTGTGATGTATACATACAATGGAACATCATCGTTCAGTCATAAAAAGGAATGAAGTACAACACAGATGAACCCTGGAAATATTATGTTAAGTGAAAGAAGCCAGTCACAAAAGATCCCATATTGCATGATTTTTTTCATATGAAATGTCCAGAATAAGCAAGTTTATAGATAAGCAAGTTTATAGAGGCAGAATGTAGATTAATGGTTGCTTATGACTGGTGGGACTGGAGAGATAATGGGGTGATAGATAATGAGAACCAGGTTTTCTTGAGGTAATGTAAATACAGTTGACCACTGAACAACATGGGCGTTGGGGTGCTGACCCTCTGTGGACTTGAAAATCCGAGTGTAATTTATAGTCGGCTCTCTGTATATGCAGTTACTCATATCTATGGTTCCTCCGCTATCCACAGTTTCAATTCCGTGGATTCAACTGACCAAGGATCACGTGGTACTATAGTATTTACTGTTGAAAAAACTCCGGGTATGATTGGACCTGCACAGTTCAAACTCATGTTGTTCAAGGTCAATTTTATTCTAAAAAAGAAGCCAGACACAAAAGGTCACATATTGTGTGATTTCATTCATATGAAATGTCTAGAAGAGGCAAATCCATAGAGAAAGAGAGCAGATCAGTGGTTTCTAGGGGATAGGGGGGAGGAGTGAATGGAGAGTCATTGTTTGATGAGCACTGGGTATTTTTCTGGGTTGATGAAAAAGACTTGAAACTAGAGAGAGGTGGAAGCATTTAGTGAATGTACTCAATGCCACTGAATTGTAGACTTTAAAATGGCTAATTTATATTATGTGAATTTCACCTCAATTGAAAAAAGAGATGAAAGGAATCAATGGTACATGATAAGTGGCGATGACTATTAACCACAGTTATTATTACCAGTGTCCTTAACATTCTGTCAGGCATGCTGTCTTTCTGTCCCATAACCAGCAGACCTGTTTTTTTGTTTTTTGTTTTTACATTTATTTTTATTTTTTTAATTGAAGTATAGTTGATTTTCAGGTGAACAGCAAAGTGATTCAGTTACACACACACACACACACACACACACATGCATATGTATGTATATGTTCTTTTTCAGATTTTTTTCCATTATAGCTTATTACAAGATATTGACTATAGTTCCCTGTGCTATACAGTAGGACCTTGTTTATCTACCAGCAGACTTGTTTTAAGGGTCAACCTCACTTCTGAAGGAGCCATAATGCATTATATCACATATATTAAAATGTACTCATTTCCCATCTTAAATGTTTTTTGAATGTAAAATAACCCGAGAAGATGTTTTTAAAAAATAACATTGCTTCCAAAATGAGCTGGCTACAAGTAGCTACTTTAATCTATTGTGCATAGTTGAGAATTCTATATTCTGGTAAATTGAGAAAATCAAGCTTACAAATTATTTTAAAACATAGTGGAATTTGTACCTATTCGAAGTTCAACAATTAATGAATTGAGATAGCGTTACAGTTTGTAGACATTCAATGAAACAATTTGGATTTCATAATTTTCCTCTCTCATCTAGGCTTTCAAACATTTTCACAGGCCCCTCAAAAAGTTCTTGGCTAAAAGTTTAAGCCCAAGATACCTAGTGGATAAATCAGTCTGAGAGCCAGGTTCCATTTTGGTGTCTCTTCTGTACTATGCAAATAATCCTGACAGAGTCCAAGTAGTGTTTTGATGGGTGAGGCCAAGTTAGGATGTCTGTAAGGTTTTGGAGGTTTGGCAGGTATTTCAACATGGGAGGAAGCTTGATTATGAAATAAGAATCATGAAATAATGATTTAGGATGAATATGAACAGCAAGATGAGGGATACTCAAAAGAGTCTCAGAGAATAAACAATCCTTGATACTATCTATTGAAGAGTGGAACAGCTTGATGTTTATTTAAATGGATTTTTCTGGGAAGTTCCTGAAATCAACAATAAAGTTAGTAACTTTTACTTTCCAGGGCACAGTGGGATGGTACAGTCATGTTAGGGAGGGCTGCTAAACAGTGAAGCCACATCCGTATATACAGGAACCTGTTTGGGTGTAGATGTTTCCGCTCCTGGAGATAATCTGAGGCTATGTCACAGAGCACTTTAAATAATATTTGAAAGAATTTAAATTTTATTTGAATGAAAATGACAGAACCAGAGCTTGTACTGGAGGATGAACATGGCAGCAGGTTGGAATGGAGACAAGATCAAAGGCCAAGCGGTCGACAAGGTGGATAGTGAAATAGTTCGGGTGGGAGGGCATGAGAACTTCCTAGAGACACTGTAGCCTTTACTGTCCACGTTGTCATTCATCCAGAAAATATTCTACTGGGTGGCAGGCACTGCTCTCCACGCTGGGGCTCTTGGGGACAAGTACAGGCAAGGACCTGTTTTTGTGGTGCTTACACAGACCTCCTGCAATGCATGCACGTAGGATGAGTGATGTCATGCCTTCCGAGTCCAAGACTCTGATTGCTTTACAGGTTAAAGTCTCACCAGCCTCAAACTCAAAGTCCTGGGTATTCGTTTCCTACAGCTAGTGTAACAGATTACTGCAAACTTAGTGGCTCAAAACAACACACATTTATTCTTTTCCAGTTCTGGAGGTCAGAAGACCTAAAATCCAGGTGTTGGCAGGGCTGCATTCCTAGTGGAGACTCTAGTGGAGAATCTGTTTCTTGGCCTTTTCCGGCTTCTACAGGTCATGCACATTCCTTGGCTAATGGTCCCTCTTCTGTCTTCAAGGCGTAGGGTCATAGCATAGCACCTTGAAATCTCTCTCTCTGACCTTGGCTTCCATTGTGATAGGTCCTTCTCTGAGACAGAAACTCCTGCCTTGCTCTTATAAAGACTTTTGTAATTACCTGTAGGTTCCACCTGGATGATCCAGGATAATGTCCCCATCTCAAGGTCTTTAACTTAATCACATCTATAAAAGTCCCTTTTGCCATGGAAGGTAACATTCATAGTTTTGGGGATTAGGACTTGAACACCCTTGGGGAGCCATCGTTCTACCACCCATACCCTCCAAGAATAGATCTCATTCTTCTTGAGTCTTCTCATTCCCTTGAGCCTTCTTCTCTACCCCCCAATGGAAGTTTCCACTCCAGCCAAGCTGGTGTTCTCACAATCTTGGCCTCCAGATTTTCTTGTAATAACCTTACCCCTTTCTTGACTTTTCCATGTTCTCTTCATCTTTTAGGACCTTTGGAAGCCCACCTCATCTGGGAATCCCTCTGACGATTGTAGCCCATCTCTTCCTCCTCTTCCTCAGATATCTCTCATTCATTGTAAACATAAGATCCTGTTAGCTCTTTTATGTCTCTGTCTTATCTCTTTTAGAGCAGAGACTGAGCCTCAGCCATTGCTGGTTGGATTAAATAAATTTTGGAGCAACGCATTATTTTACCTAGTGAGGAAAGAGCCATGAGGCATTCATGTGGTGTCAGTAACCAAATAAATGAAGACATACAGTGTGGCAATTGTGAGCAGTCTGTCCTTCATTGAATGGAATGAATGGGAACAAGGTGTGTCTGCCAATGGGCTTAGGTCAGCTTTCAAAAAGAACCTCCTGGTCCCCGACTTTTGGGTCACTGAATTACTAGGGTGGGCTGTGGAATCTCACTCTTGGCTGCCTTTAGGAATAGGGTAACAGACTACCCCTCAAGGATGACCTGGGTGCAGCTGTGTTTATTTAGAAGCAGGGAGAGGACTGAATAACACTTTTGCTCTAGGAATGTATGTGAATCAGGTCCAGAGTGAGCATCGCCGCACCCCTTTCATTCCCCACTTCTCTTTCTCTTCCCAACTGTGACCTTTTGGGACTGATTTTGAACTACACACCTGATCGGGAAAAAAATCTGAAAAAGAAGTTACCCGTAAGCACCCTGCTCAGTGGTATCCATCTATACTTCCCAGAACTAGATGCATCAGTCAGATAATAAATGCTAGCTGCTGTAACATTGTCTTAACATCATAAAGATCTGCTTTCCCTCCTCCACAGTCTGATGCAGGCTGGGCAGCTCTCCTGGGCTCTCCTCCAAGTGGTAGCCCAGGGATCCAGTCTCCTTATATCTTGTGAAGCCATCATCTTCACGCATGACCTCTAGGGTCGTGATGGAAGAAGGGCATGCATCAGAGATCATGCAGGGAGCTTTAAGGCCAAGCCATCACTCCCAGACCTTCTGCCCACTTTCCATTGGCCAGAACCCAGAGAAATGGCCAACCTAACCACAAGGGAGGCCGGGAAATGCATCCTCCTGTGTGCCCAGGCCGAGGACATGCAACTATGCATATCTTGCCTCACCCACCTCTACTACAGCCTGTCCACACAGACCAAGCATCACCTGTGGCCGCATCTGAATGTTTGATTAATACGACATCTTATCCCAATACTCACAGATGTCTAGCAGCAAGGAGACCAAATCTTCAGGTCACTGACTGGTGACGGTATTATATCAACACAGTTAGAGATGCTTCTGCAACTCTTGACAATGTGCTCAGCCTGTGCATGCAACCCAGAGGTAATTTCCTATAAATAATACTGCCCGGCAGAAGACCTAAATAGACATTTCTCCAAAGGACATACAGATGACCAACAGGCACGTGAAAAGATGCTCAACATCTCTAATTATTAGGGAAATGTAAATCAAAACCACAAATGAGGTACAACCCCACACTGGTCAGAATGGCCATCGTTAAAATGTCTACAAATAACAAATGCTAGAGAGGGTGCGGAGAAAAGGGAACCCTCCTACACTGTTGGTGGGAATGTAAATTGGTGCAGCCACTATGGAGAACAGTATGGAGGTTCCTTAAAAAACTGAAAATAGAACTACCGTATGATCCAGCAGTCCCACTCCTGGGGCATATACCCAGACAAAACTATAATTTGAAAAGATACATGCACCCCAGTGTTCACAGCAGCACTATTTACAATAGCCAAGACATGGAAGCAACCTAAAAGTCCATCAAAATAGGAATGGATAAAGAAGATGTGGTATATATATATATATATATATATATATATATATATATATATATAATGGAATATAATGGAATATTACTCAGCCATAAAAAAGAATGAAATACTGCCATTTACAGCAACATGGATGGACCTAGAGATTATCGTACTAAGTGAAGTAAGTCAGACAGAGAGAGATTACATGTGGAATCTAAAATATGATACAAATGAACTTATATACAAAACAAAAGCAGACTCACAGATATAGAGAATAGACTTGTGGTTACTAAAAGGGAAGGGCGGGGAGAGATAATTTAGGAGTTTGGGATTAACATATACACACTACTATATATAAAATAGATAATCAAAAAGGGCCTACTGTATAGCACAGGGAACTATATTCAACACCTTGTAATAACCTGTAATGGAAAAGAATCTGAAAAATTCTATATAGATATCTATATCTATATATCACAATATAGATATCTATATCTATATCCATATCTGTATTGTGATTGGGGCTTTGTTTTGACTTTCTTTTCTTACAGTTCGAGAAAGAACCATGTTCCAGGTCATTTGGCTTCATGACAAATGAAATGAAAGTGGGGCTTTTCTACCTTAAACCTCAGCCAGCCTGTGTGTCCACACCTGCATATGGTCAGCAAGGCTGCCATGCCCTCAAGGTCAGGAGTGCCAGCCCTCTCTCCTGTGTCCACTGACTGGATGGGGAGGGGACTGGCAAAGACGACCCCTGGGGGTTTTCCAGCCTGTTTTGCCCTCCAGCTGTGGGTCCCCATCTCAGTCCTCAGCCCCTGCAAAGTAGCCACAGTTTCCTTCCGGGGAAACCTCCATCCAAGGGCAATGTTCCTTGCCACACGCTCCTGGATGGAAGGGAACCTGCTTTGCAGAGTCTGGTAGAATTTTTTACCATATAAAGGGTAGTAGAGTCAAAAATCCATACTTGTCTTCCGTCTCTAATTCCTTTGGAGTTTTAAATGCTTTACTACATCGCTCACATTCAGGGAGGGAATGCATGTGAAAATGTTTCCTAGCACAGTGCCTGACATGCAAAAAATGTGAATTGCTCTATTTATAAATGACCTTTCTGCCTGGTTCTAGTTTTCTTGATAATCTCACTGAGAGTATCCTTCCCACTGAAATGTGGATTCGTTTATCAACTTTCTGATCAGTTCTTGCCCCAAGAGAATGAGAGGCAGGCCTGTTCCCAGTGAGGACTGTGGCCCTACGGCCGCTCTCACTCCAGAATCCGGCCGGCTCCTAGCTTCTTCTTCCACTGACGTCAGCGTGACTGACCCAAATTCCCAGTAACTTATTTCCCAATGCCTCCCACTTAGTACTCCCTGAAATAATATTCTGAGGCAGTCCAAGTTCAGGAGCCTTCCGGAATGTTCTTCAAATTAATCAATGAGTACCATGAGAATGTGTGAGTAGGAGAACGTATCATGACACAGGCTAGCGGACGCTCTTGTCGACTGTGTGCTGCTTACACATCTGCTTCTGTGGCACAAAACAAAATATTCTCTCTTCCACGCTTTACTGTCACAGCCCAGTGAAGATTCACCTATTGGAGAAAAAAAAAATAAAAGGAAGCCAAGATGTCTTTGAACTTAACTGTTTTATGTGTTTTCTTAACATTTTGGTCTGGGACATCTGTCTTTGCTTAAAAGCACATCTATTTATATCAACAACTGTTTACATTGAGTCCTGGGAGACTGATTCACACAGATGTTGCATGACGTGGGTTTTTAATACAATTCACTTTGAAGAAATGTGGCATTCATTTCTAGCCCACTCCTTCCCCCAGTCAAGTTAAATCTTAGAAATTTGCAAACCTTAGATTTCTGTGTACATGACATCCATCCTTTCGGCTTTTATAACACGCCACTCACATTATTGTGTGATGGATGGACGAATGAATGATTTTTGTACTGTGAGGGCTGGAGGATGGTACTCCTGTGGGAGCTGGCTTGCCTAGAAGACTGGTAATGGGATTACTCATTCAAATAGAGACCAGCATGAAGGCTGGGAGCTGCATTCCCAGGGATGTTTATACAACCACTGCCTTGGCACGGAGGAGCAAGGGGCCTGGGCAGATTGGAATTGGGTAGGGGAGGCTGAGGCTGGCATTATGGAGTGCGGCAATGCGAACGAATCAGACACTGATGGAGAGTTGGAGAGGAAAAGACCCAGGGTGAAACCGCCCTCCACTGCATTTGAAAGCCATGCTCAGGCAGTGAGGTTTCTTGCACACAGCAGACTAACTCTTCTGGTCTCCTCTCCATAGGGCTCTGCTGGCTTCAGGTGGGAGGGCTTCCTGCTTTCAGGGGCCCCGGGAGGTCTGCACTGCTTTTCAGGGAAGCAGATTCACTAACAGAATCCTGTTCTGTGTATTGTCTGTTTGATTCTTCTTCTTGCTGCCTTCTCTTTATCTTGTCCCATATCCATCCCATTCACCGGTGGCACACAGGAGATTTAATCCTATTCAACACGTGTTTGTCTTGTATTTGTGCCTAAAGAGAGTTCCTGCTGATGGAATATAATTTATGAAGCCATTTCTTCCTTATTCTGTGAAATGACCTATGTGAGTCTATATACACAAGGGCCTCTTTTCTTGGAGGATATTTTCAACTGAATCAAGGCCACTTAAAGTGAACTTAATTAGGATGGGGAACATGATTTCACAGAACCCGTGGGAGGAGAGTGACAACTGGGACATCATCTTGAAAATAAACCTTTAAAAAATGACAAAAATAAATATTGTTTTTTTATTCATACATTTAAAGTAATAATTGCAACGTCAGCCTTCACCACACACTGAACAATTCCAGTAGTTCCTCAGTCGTGTTCTTTAACTTCAGGAAACTTATCATCCCAGGCAAGGTTTGAATTTCCACTTTGTCATCAGTTTGCATTGTTTTTGCACATTGTTTTCCCACATTGTTTTCCGGTGGTTTCAATATTTGTCTGTTAATGAGACTGGTGTAGACACTGACACAATAGTCTGCAATCAAGACTGGTGTGGGGTGTGGAGGGGTTCGAGTGTCATCTACTTCTCTAAGTTCATTAGAGAATATTTAAGGATTATGATTAATTTGGCTTTGCTCTGCAACATGGTCCTAATTCTAAGTTCAGGAGGAATACCCTGATTTAAAAAAAGACCCCTCTTTGATACATGTTGGTGTTTATTGTGAGCAAGGCACTTTATTCCCATTAATTCATCTGAACCTCACAATGACTCAGTAATTTAAGCATGACTGCCCGGTTTTATAGATGCAAAAATCAGAGGCTCAGAGAGGTTAACTAATGCACCTGATGTCACACAGTGGATAATGGAGGAGATGATATCCACCCTAACTTCTCTACACATTTCATCCAAGTCAACTGTGCTGGGTGGCCAAATATGTAAGGGTCAAATCTAACCACCGACAGTAACCAGCCTTTGCTTTTCCTCCTCCAAACCTCTGATCTGGACTAAAAGGAACCCCTCCCAATTCAGCTGAAAGGTAAGGCCAGTGGTGGAAGCTGGTATAGGCCACGCATGCCTGAAACAGGACATAACTTAAATTCTATGTGCCTCTGTTATAATCCAGTCCAATTCTCGCACTGTCACGGACCATCTATCTCTACTTCAGAGCATCAGAAACATATTCTCTCAAGGAATAACTTTCCAAGAACAACAGAAACCCCTCCTGGCAGTGATTGTCTCTACAGACCATGTATATTTTGTTGTTGGATTTGAACTAGTTGACATCTCCTCTGACGAAGGCACTGCAGGAACATCACAGCTGTGACGGTTTTCTGATGAACTTTCCAACAGTATTTTGCAGCGTCTTTGTTGCAAAGATCAGGCAGTCTGCAGCCGGGCACTGAGGACGATTTTTACTTGCTCTGACTGTGTTCTGTGAAAGACTCTGGTAAAAATGTCAAATCCTTCCTCGATGGTGAATGTACAATGTGGACTCTGCATGAGCAGGTGGGAGGGAGCGGAGTCATGGGGTGCTTGTTATGGCGGCCCCTGATTGGCTGCTGAGCTGCATGGCCCCGCCCATGGGGCGTAACGCTGAGTGAGGTAAAGGTGCAGAGCAAGGAAATCAGGTCTCCAATACAAATCGGACCTTTGCAAGTGAGTTCTCCAAGCAGGTGAACCTAAAGACCAGCCTGCAGAGATCTTGTGCTGGCCAAATTACCGTTCCCACCTTCGGTTTCCTCACTTCTAATGTAAAAAATAGCAACACCGGGATCCTGGAAGTATTCCAGAGTCAGGTGAGATTTAGCTGGATAAAGTATGTGAGAGTGTGCATTTAGCGATAAAAAGCTGATTTCTAGGGAAGGGCTGATGAGCGATCGCACTTTGCCCAGAAAGTGATTTTTTTTTTTTTTTTTAAGATCAGTACTTCTTTAATGATAATATCATGTTGCCATGTTCGAAGACACTCTTTTGGAAGAAGATATCTGGGCATACAAATCCAAAAGAAAATCAAAACCAGTACATTCCGACTTAGAGCTTCAAGGAAACAAAGCTTCTGTGAACCTGACAACTGAGAATTGAACTTCTGAGACTGACGCTAGACTGTATCCTAAATGACTCTAATAAACAACCCTCTCACCATCACAGTTACCAGAAGGGTAATTTATATGATACGTTTAAGTTTGAGGTACACTATCAATCATCCCATTGCAAACCCCTATTTAATGAACTAGATTCCAAGCGTTGTTAATCATTCGTGTAGGGTGTATATTTGCATGTGATGTATCTGCAATTAGGTTTAACTAAAACCACCCACTTAGAGCATGCTGAAAGACCAGCATTTAAAAATAGGAGCTGAATAATTAGAGTCATTAATGGGCGCTGATTATTTAGTTTATGAAGGCTTAAAAATAAATAAGGATCAGCAGTTTTCTCATTTCTAATGGAAACACAGAGGACAGAGCAAAGCCACTTTGGAGGGACCCCCTCATTATAAGGCCGAGAATGGCTATCGCTCTGCATTTTCCTCCAAAGCGTCTTCATCAGGCTGCTGTGAGTCGATACTGTGTCCTGTGAGGGTTAGAGGAAAGCCCCGCTCCCGGGGCAGAACAAGGACAGCCAGTGGGGGCTGGAGTCAGCCTCCCCGGACCCCTGGGTGGGGCCTTCGAGCTGGGTCTGAACTGCACAGCGCTGGGTGGCAGCCCTCATTCCCGCAGAGGCCTCGTGGAATTAATTCTCCGTCATCTCTGGTCCTGTGTTTACTGCATGGATTTTTCTAAGGCCACCGTGAACCTATTGATGAAACTCCTGGCTCACCCACTGTCTATGACTCCCTGCCCTTAAGTAAACAGTTTAAGTACACGGTGCTGCTGCTGTCTGTCTGAGACATGCCACATTCTTTTGCCTCGCTGGGGGGCTTAAAGAGCTTCAGACGACTCACTAAAAGACAATGGTGACTTTGAAAGCACGTGTGAGGCAATGAGATACCCAACCTGTACTAATACCCAAGGTGACCTCAGGAGTACAAAATCCATAGCTGTTCCCGGGTGGGGTGGAGGTGGAGTGGTGACAAGTTAAACTCATGCAGCGCTCCAGAGGCTAATACCTATGGCTGGTACCCAGTGATAAAAGGGGAGATTTTTCTGGCCGTGATTTTTTCCTAGGCTTGAACTGGATTATATTCACAAAAATCCAGAATAAGTGGGGTGTGTGTGTGTGTGTGTGTGTGTGTGTGTGTGTGTCTTATTAGGCAACTAACCACAGACGAGGCTGAGTTTCTATTCCTTCCTTTTACAATGGAAATCAATTTAAACCATGTTCCCCAGGCTCGGAGTGTCATTTCAAGCTGTGAGTAGGTATATTGTGAGGTACACAATGGTGCCCGGATCAGCTCCCTGAGAATCAGCCTTCCCCTCCAGCGTCTGAACTCGTGTCTTGCCCACCTAGAAATCCGGTTCTGTGTTTTGGGTACCACTGTTTACCCTTACTTCATAGTTTTACAAGTGCAGTAAATCTCATTCGAAAGTCTCACTCCAACTTTTTTGGTGGGAGAGTCGGGGAGTTGAGTTTAGATTGGTTTAGATTCACAAGAAAATGGTATGAATCTGTTTTGGATGTGTTTATGAAGTTGGTTAAATAGGATTTCATACCCATTATAAAACAAAAAGCAATCCCTTTAGAAAAGCTATAATACAGGGCTTCTCAGCCTCATCGGTTCTGACATTTTGTGCTGGATTATTTTTCGTCATTGGGGGCTGTCCTATATGTTGTAGGATGTTGAGCATCAACCTGACCTCCACACACGAATGTCAGTAGCACTCTTTCCTCCCCCCCACCCCAGGGTGACATTCAAAGCTGTTTCCAGGCATTGCCATATGTCCCCTGCGGGGGGTTGAGGGGCAAAATTGCCCTGGTTGAGAACCTGATATAACATGATTTATCAGGGTAGGGAAAATTCATTCTGCCCTTCTCAGTGTCTAAAATATCTTGAATTTTGTTTTTCTAAGGTTCTCAAGGAATTACTGAATCTCAAGATTGTTTATCCTCTTCAAGAAGATAAAGTCTTTTACTTTCTTAAACACTTTTTTTGGTCACATTTTTGTTTTTCTATGCAATTTACCTCCCCAAATTTTAGTATTTAGGAATGAAATTGTACATTAGCCATCCTCGCACTAGGTAAATTAGGTCTACCTTCTACTTGACCCGAGATAAAAATATATCATTTCCCCTGGCTTTTCAACTCCTTTCTCCATTGACGAAATGTTTAATCATCCATAACTGTTGACTTTTTCAGGAGCTTCCTTAGGGATCACTTTCTCCCAGCCACAGAAGAAAGACTTCACACATATATGGCGGGAAGTCTTAGCAGTAAAATTGGCTGCTTAGTTTTTTTCCATTTCTCCTGTTGATCTCCTTCAAATCTATTTCTCCCCAGCCTTTGTGGTGTACCAGATTCACGTGCTGCAAATTGTACCCACTGAAACATGTGGTATGTTTCCCCAAGGCACACTGTACATTTATACTCACCCAGATATTGTCCAGGGCTACCCCAAGACCGATTCACAGTTACTTTCTGAGATAAGTCTCTCTTCGTTGATGTGGGAAGATGTCGATAACATACTAGCGAGTGAAAAAGGAAGTTGTCAGACACTGTGCTTTTAAAATACAATGAAATGAAACGGACGGTGTTACAGCACGTCTGTATGGGCAATGGAGAGTCTTCCGCTAGGCGGACTCAGCACATATTATATATAGTAGTTCCTGGGGAGTCCGAATGTGGAGGACAGGTTTTGGGGGTGAAAACAGAGGCAGAGGCACTTCTGTTTTGACTCTATATGCTTCTATGTAATTTTAGTGTTTTGAATCATCATGTACTGACTTTATAACTTAAATTAGCGAGACACTTTCTCTTTTACTAGACAAGTGGCACTTTTGTGTTTTCACTTCTGCCAATGTCCCCTTCCACTTATGACATTATCTTTCCCTTACAGTTTGAATAAGGGCATCATTTTTCACTAGCCAAGGATACTAGTCAAGAATGCTCTACAGACCAGGATACCAGTCAGGTAGCCTGGCCTCAGCCTACCTCATGTGTGTAATGGCGTGTTGGGGGTAGAATTTGACATCATTGTAAATATGTCCAGCGTGCCTTTTATGTGGCAGCAGAGGTGTTGGGCACAGCAGACTTGGCAAGTCCTCCCCCCATTTCCTCCCCGGCTGGCCCCCAGGGCTCAGAGCTAAGATACCTACAGTTCGAGACCCCTGCAGAGCACAGGCGGGCAATTGACTAATGCAATTGGGGATGTTCATGCTGATGGAGAGTGAATGCAATGGGCCTGAAAGCAGTTACTTCTGTAAGATCAATCAAAATAAGGATGAGGCTTATAAATAAGGAAAAAGGCTAAAGGCAGAATAGCAGCTAAACCCAAGCCTCACCCTCGTGACTCGGATGCTGTGTGAGTGTCCTGGGGCTGCGGTAACAAAGTTCCACAAACTGGGAAGCTTAAACAACAGAAAGCTATTCTCAAAGTTTTGGAGCCCATCAAGGTGCCAGCAGGGCGATGCTCCCTCTGAACCCTGTAGGGGAGGGTCCTTCCTTACTTTGCCCAGCTTCTGCTGGTTTCTAGCAATCCTTGGCACTCCTCGGCTTGTAGACACACCACTTCAATCTCTGCCTCCGTCTTCACCTGCCTTCTCCCTGCAGCTCTGTCTCTGAGTCTCCTCTCTTTATAGGGACAGCAGTCATGTGGGATTAGGGATTAATCCAGTATGATCAGTTTTGAATTTAATTAGTTATAACTGCAAATAATCCAAATAAGGTCATGTTCCAGGGCATCATTTGGGGGGACAAGATTCGACCAGTAACAGAGTCCTCCACGGGCTTCATTTCTGGACCCTGAATCTTCCTGGTCAGACCTAGGTGTGGGGACCGGGGAGGGTGATGAGTCCCGTTTCACGTTTCCGCTCTGCTGGCATTTCACAGCCCCTTTCCTAGTGCCCCTTCAGGTGCTGGAGCCATCTTCTCCCACGCCTTCCTCTCGTCCACAGAAGTGATGCCAAACCTGCGACTCACCTGCCATGCGCTTGGGGTTCCCACTTGGCCTCTTTGAGTTTCTCCAGGAGAAACATGAGGATGTTGGTCTAGAAAGTCTCCAAGTTCCCGTCCTAGATTTGTTAATAAGGGTGATTAATAGAAAAACCTGCGATCCCTACCGATTATCTCTGGAAGCAGTTTGGCTATGAATTGCTCTAAAGAGGGTGTTTCAACTGAAGGGGCCTGAGAATCAAATACGACACAAGTCACATATGATTTCAATTGTATGAAATGTCCCCAACAGACAAATCTAGAGATCCAAAAAGGAGATTTTAAATGTTGCACAACTTTGTGAATATATTAAAAAAAACCCAACTGGATTATGTACTTTTTTTTTTTTTGGCTGTGTTGGGTTTCATTGCTTCACATGGGCTTTCTCTATTTGCGGTGAGGGGGGGTTTCTTTTCATTGCGGTGCACGGGCTTCTCATTTTGGTGGCTTCTCCTGTTGCGGAGCACGGCCCCTCTAGGTGCATGGGCTTCAGTACTCGCAGCACGTGGGCTCAGTAGTTGTGGCACATGGGCCCTAGAGCATGTGGGTTTCAGTATTGCGGCATGTGGGCTCAGTAGTTGCAGCACGGGCTCTAGGGAGTGTGTGCTTCTGTCGTTGTGGTGCGTGGGCTTGGTAGTTGTGGCTCACAGGCTCTAGAGCGCAGGCTCAGTAGTTGTGGCACATGCGCTTAGTTGCTCCGCGGCATGTGGGATCTTCCTGGACCAGGGCTCAAACCCGTGTCCCCTGCATTGGCAGGCAGATTCTAAACCACTGCGCCACCAGGGAAGTCTGGATTATGTACTTTAAAAGGATGAATTTTATATTAGTGGATTATATCTCAATGAAAAAAAAATTTTAACTCTGGAGGAAACAGATACTGTGCCTGCTCTTAACATCTTCAGAGAGATGAGAAGATTTTCCGCTATGAATCAAGAAAGGGATACTATAAAAAAGTAATATTTAGGAAACAACAACATCCAAAGGCACTTTGGGAAAGTAACAACATGATGGCAGGCATAGAAGACCCAGTGGAAGTGTTGGAAGGTGTGGTTGAAAGATTCTATCAGAAAATAGAACAAAATGACAGAGTGAAAAAGGGGAGAAAATATAAGAAATGGGAGGCCCGGTCCAGGAGGTGCAGTGTCCAGATGGAAGTGTCCAGGAGGAGGGAACAGGGAAGATGGGGAGAGGTCTTTAAAACACAATTCAAGAAACTTCTCCAAGAATGAAGGTTGAAAGGGCCCAGTGCGATGGGTAAAAATAGACCCACACTAAGGCCCAGTGTTGTGAAATTTCAGACCAACCAGGACAAAAGAAGATTCTGCAAGCTTCCAGGGAGTGAAGAAAAAAGCACCATACAAAGAATCGAGACTCCTAATGGCTTCAGCTTTCCCAGCAGCAACTCTGGGAATGAGAAGATGATAGAATGTTCTGGAGGTAGATGATTTTCAACCTGGAATTCTATACCCACAGAAACTATTAATCGAGTGCAAAAGCAGAATAAAGATATTTTCAGAAATTTACAATTACAATAAGTTAGGTATTCATCCTACAATAACAAAATAGTCCTAAAGGAAAAGAGTCAGAAACACAGTGAAATAAATAACACCAGGTACGAGGGCTTACACAAAATACAATGTGAATCCCACAGATGGTTGCAGATGTGAAGCCAGGTGTGGAGGGGGCAGAAAGGAAGAGGGAAGAGGGTGGAGACGGGAGGGAAAGTGAGGAGCCATGAGAGGAGAGGGGAATGAGCAGGCGGGGTGCCTGTGCCCTGTGCCTTTTACTGAAGTCATCTCAGAATGGGACCGCAGCTTTGCAGAATCTGAAGAGCTTTCAAGAAACAGCAGAAGCCCCACTGTAGCCCTGGGAGACCTTGTGTTGGTGTCTTTGTCGGCTCAGGCTGCCATAACCAAGCACCACAGACTGGGCAACTTGAACAACAGGTGCGTATTTTCTCAGTTCTGGAGGCTGGGTTCCTAGATCAAGGTGTTGGGTGCTTTGGTGTCTTCTGAGACCTGTCTCCTTGGCTTGTGGATGGCTCTCTTCTCCCCACGTCCTCACATGATCACCCCTCTGTGTGTGTCTGTGTCCTAAGTTTCTCTTCTTATAAGGACACCAGTCATCTTGAATTAGGACCCACCCTAATGGCCTCATTTTAACTTATTCACATCTTTACAGAACCTATCTTCAAATAAGATCCCATTCTGAGGTACCGGAGATTAGAACTTCAATTCATGAATTTGGGGAGATACATTTTAGGCCATAACAGCTGGACAGACAACCTTCAGACATTCAGTTTCATCACCTATAACATGTACAAAATAACAGTGCCAAGCTCTCGGAGGTATTTGAGAATCAGCCGGATAAAGTGTGTAAGAGTATATTTTTCAGAGTTAAAGCACCAAACGCACCTCAATTATTATTTCTGCAGGTCAAGGGCCCATTTTATATGATACTTAATCTTATTAAAGATAAGTTGCTGGAGCTGTTCCCTAATTTTCATCAGAAACCACTTTAGCAGGGTTTTATCTTAAAATGTTTCTCCATCGTGCCATCTCATGGTTTGTTGCTTTGATCTGATAGAGCCTGGTCATTCGGTGGGGCAGTTTCTCTCTTGTGGCTGGCTGGGGGCTGGCCGGGTCCGGTCCAGCACAGGGTAAGAAGCAGAAGTTTGTCTCGACAGTCCTTCTCAGTACCCACCCAAGAGCCTTTATTCATAGAAAAATGGGCTTCTTATTTAATATAAACAGAGGCACAAATGGAAGTTTGAGCTTTTTTGCAGTTTTGAAACAAGGTTCTTATTTACGTTTTTACCAAACTTGGCGTTTTATTGTGGACGGTGAAAGGGGCCCCCTTTTCTTAGAAGCGAAGCGCTCTGCCTGCCTGGCTTTCAGGGCCTCCCATGTAACATGGTGTTTAATGATGAGTTTTTGGAGTCAGAAGGTTTTGTGGGACTGTGTGGGTGGAAAAGAGTGCCTTCTAATGAGAAATAGAGTCCAAGTTTGTTGGCATCGCGGTGGGAGCTGTTTACATGCAAAGCTGAAACCCAACCAAACTGATGGAGTGAAACCTTCCAGGCCCACAAATGTCATCTTACAGAGCAACATCCAGCAAATACCAGATAAACATGAACAGCTGTGGGAAAGCCCCAGAAACTACCAACCGCGTAGACAGAGGCTGCAGAAAGGTATGTGTGCATGGGGGGGAGGGGGTGTGCTCCAGAAAATTCCAGAAACTTCCAGAAATTGCTCATTGGTCAGGTTAAATGAATGGAAACATCCTGAAAAGTTTTTCTTGTTTAACAAAATTGTATCAGTCATGCCTAAGTGCTGTGTTAGGCCTTGTGGGCACTCAAATGTGAGACAGACATTGTCACTGTTGTCAGGGGCATGCCTGTGTGTGTGTGTGTGTGTGTGTGTGTATGTGTGTGTGTGTGTGTGTGTAGCATCGGGCAGAAAACACAGTCTCAAGATAGCTTTTCTGATCATAAAACAGGGCAAGGTGAAATGTATAATTCTTCTCAATGTAGCTCTTCCCACCCTTTTTTCCTGGTCATTCTTTACCAGGAAAGATTTATTTTGTCCTGTTTTATTTTTCTTCAGAGCATATGGAACATGATGTTACATTACACATTCATTTGTTTACTGTATTGGGTGTCTCCATCCCTCTCCAGGCTGTAAATGCCACCAAGGCATGTACTTTCCTTCATTCCCAGCACTTGGAACTACACCCGGTATATTTATGCACCATAAATATGTGTGGAGTGAACAAATGCAAAACAGAAGGACAAGCACAAGATGAGAGCCCCAGAGGGAGGGACTGAATCCCCTGGCAGGCTGGGGACACAAATTTTGAGAGTCCTACACTTACAAGGTTGAGGGAACTGAGGATTCTAGTTCCACTAAATGGTGGAAAGTCTGGGCTAAAACAATGAAACTGTGTGCATCTTTATGTCACACTGTGATAGGTAAAATATTGTATTATCCAAAGATTGTTTTCCAAAGCTTTCTTGGGTAAGTGATACAGGCACACAAAAACATGTGAATGGGCATGGGATGTGAACAAAAGAGGAAATGCAACTAGTACCTAGTTTATGAGAAATAGTTCCACTAGCAGTGGAGGAAATGGGAGTTTAAGGAAAAAAACAGTTTTTAACCTATGAAATTCACAAGAAAAGGGTAAAATGTCATGCTATTCTCTAATACTGGCAAGGATAGGGTAGACAAAATATTCAAAGTTACATAATAATAGTCAAGTATTAACATTGGTTGCTTCATGATGGTAGGATTATGGGAAACACTTGTCTTTGTTTAGCCTTTAAAAATGGTTTCATTTTATAGACACACGCACATATTCACAAGCACATACAGCTTATCGCTGCCTTGTAGGATTCCGGTTTGGGCTGTGGCAGGGCAGGGGGCTGCTGCCCGCACAGGTGAAGGTAAATAGTTTGCAGGAATAACGGAGGCATAAGAACTTCAGAAGCCTTCTAACATCTCTACCTCCTCAAAAGAAGTGTGCTTAGGAGATGGCCATGAAAGAATGAGACTGACGATTTCTGTGGCCTGTGGAATCTGTCATTATTTTGCGGGAACTCTTGGGACTTGTACCTCTTAAACGTGTTCATGAACTTGTCAGAACATTCATGAAGAGAGATGTTATCACATCATTAAGAAAGATACCATGAGGGTGCTTCCTGACAGTAATACTGGCCGTAGCAAAAGCAGCATAATGCCTGTAAATGCAGATAAAATGGTTAAAGAAGATTGGATCCCAAGAAACAGGGTGGCTGGAGATGGGCAGGGGGCAGGGGGAGGTTGCAGGTGCTCATGTTTCTGGACATTTGGGAAAATCAGTTTTCAGATTGGCTACCAACTCAGAAGTAATTTTTTTAGCCAAAAGGGTGGACTCGACCACCTCCCTCCTAATACTGAAGTGTGAGAAAGACCAGGCTCAGGATTCCTCCATCCAAGGACAAGGCCTTTCTCTTACTTGTTATTGAAAAGAACAAACTTTCATGAAAATGAATCGATGAAAACTTAGTCTTTGGAGTGAAATGTGAGTAATTGCATCAGCACAATCTAAAAAAACCTGTAAATAGTCAAGGTCCTGAAATAGGAATGTGAGCAATGCCATGCAGACCAGCATGGAATGTGGAGGAAACAAAGTAAAGCCAAAGAAGATAGAAAGAAGATCTCTATAACCTGGAAAAAGCAGAATCTCGGTTGGGCCAATACTATAGCATTTTCATAATCTCACTAATGAGGAGTTCCTGGGAGCTCCTTGGAAAGCAGAGCCTGGAAGGGTCTACCTCGATCCAACAGTACAATTTTATAGTTATTGTATATGCTTATCCTCAAGTTGATGAACAGGAAAATGGGCATAATTCTTACTTCAGAACATGGATTTTATCATCGACACATTATTTTGCCACTGAAACAAGCATTCCTGTGCACCTACCAGGCTTAAGTTTAAGAGGGGAATTTTATATTGTAATAGTTGGCTAGGTAATTCAGGGAAGCCAGAAATTCGGTGAAACTAGTTTTAAAATTTTTTCTTCCATTGACAGAGAAATGGATAAAGAAGATGTGGTACATATATACAATGGGATATTACTCAGCCATAAAAAAGAATGAAATAATGTTGTTTGCGCAACATGGATGGACCTAGAGATTATCATACTGAGTGAAGTAAGTCAGGCAGAGAAGGACAAATATCGTATGATATCGCTTATATGTGGAATCTAAAAAACTGGTACAAATGAACTTACCTACAAAACAGAAATAGAGTCACAGATGTAGAAAACAATCTATGGCTACCCAGGGGGGAAGGGAGAGGGATAAATTGGGAGATTGGGATTGACATATACACACTACTGTATATAAAATAGATAACTAATATGGACCTACTGTAAAGCACAGGGAACTCTGCTCAATACTCTGTAATGACCTATATGGAAAAGGAATCTAAAAAACAGTTGATATATGTATATGTATAACTGACTCACTTTGCTGCACAGCAGAAAGTAACACAACATTGTAAATCGACTATACTCCAATAAAAAAAAAGATTCCTTAATATTGATTTCTTGGAATTTCCTAGTAAATAAAAGGACCAATATATTTGGAAATTTAAAAAAAAATTTCTTGAGAGCATCAAAAAGCCAACAGAATAGTAAAGAATTACCCAGCCAAAATGCAGGGGAGGATGAAATTCCAAGATGGTAGCCTGGATCTTAGGCTGCTTTTTTTTTTTTTTTCTGATTCCTGCAAGGGCATCGGAAAGGTAAAGAGGCTGAGCCTCCGGGGATGAAACTATGGAACCCAGGGTTTGTCAAGAGGGGAGAGGAAATATTAAAGATAAGAGCAGGAATGAATGAGTCTTATGTCTATATAACAAGCACTTAATAGAGCAAATTAACAAAGCCAAAGCCAAAGTTCTTTAGAAAGATTCATGAAATTGATAAATCTCTGGCAAGACAGATTAAGGGGAAAGAAAAGACAGAAGACATAAATAATCAATACTAAGAATTAGAAAGGAGATAACATTACAGTTTCTATGGTAAGTGGATACAATGGTTAACTTTGTTGCAAAACATTTAAAAATTAAGATAATAATTGACAAATTCCTAGAAAAATACAACCTACCAAAGTAACATTTAAAAGAAGAAAAGTTAGGACTTCCCTGGTGTCACAGTGGTTAAGAATCCGCCTGCCAATGCAGGGGACACGGGTTTGAGCCTTGGTCCAGGAAGAGCCCACATGCCATGGAGCAACTAAGCCCATGAGCTACAACTAATGAGCCCATGTGCCACAACTACTGAAGCCCACCCGCCTACAGCCCATGTTTCGCAACAAGAGAAGCCACTGCAATGAGATGCCCACACACCACAGTGAAGAGTAGCCCCCGCTCGCCACAACTAGAGAAAGCCTGTGTGCAGCAATGAAGACCCAATGCAGCCAAAAATAAATAAAATAAAATAAATTAATTAAAAAAAGAAGAAAAGTTAGAATAGTTCTACAACTATTAAAATAATCGAATCCAGAATTTAACACTGGTTCCCTACCCCTCTCCCCACCACTCACACACAAATTCTTGGGGTCAGAGGGCTTCACTGGCAAATCTAACAAATATTTAAGGAAGGAATATCACTAAAATTACACAAACTGTTCCACAGAGTAAAAAAAGAGAACCACTTCTCGACTGTTCACAAGAGCATATCTCTGATACAAAAACCTGACAAAGACATCACAGGAAAGAAAAATTACAGGCCAATCTCATGAATGCAATATAGATGCAAAAATCCAAAACCAAATCTTAACAAATCAAATCTAGCAATATAGAAATAGGATAGCACACAATGACCAAGTTGGGTTTAATTCAAGAATATAAGATGGAAAACATTTGGAAAAAGATCATTGTAAATTTACCACATTAACAGAATAAAGGAGAAAATAATAAGGTCTTCTCAGTAGATGCAGGAAAAGCATTCTATAAAATTCAACATCCAGGCATGAGAAAAAGTCTTAGCATATCAGGAATGATAGGAACTTCCTTGATTTGTCAATTGATAGATAGGAAACCTATAAAGAAATCTCATCCATTATGGTACAGTGTTGAAAACTTTACCTTTGAAATCAGCAACAAGGCAAGGACATCTTTATTGTTATTTCTATTCTCCACTGCATTGGAGATCTTAGCCAGTGCAGTAAGACAAGAAAAAGAAACACAAATGAGTGTGGTAAGGCAAGAAAAAGAAACACAAGGTATAAGGTTTGCAAGGGAGTAAATAAAATCATCAGTATTCCTAAATGATATAATTATGTATATAGAGAATCAAAAAATGAATTAAGATTCAGGTTACTTAGTCATATCAATAAGTAAGTTTAGCAAGACTCCTTGATATGAGGTGTATATACAAAACTCAAGTTACCCAATAGAAAAATGGACAAGACTTGAAGGTGCTTGACCAGGAAGGATATTCAAATGGCCAATAAACATAGGAAAAGATGCTCAACTTCATTATTAATAGAAAATACAAATTAAAAACATTGAGATTCTACAACATGCTCACCAGAGTAGGTAAAATTAAGGTGAGTGTCTACATCAAGAAAAAGATGGGGAGCAATGTAAACTCTCTCCCATACACTGCAGTGCTAATAACTGATGGAAGCAGTTTGGTGTGAGCTACTAAAGTGAATATATGCATACCTTCTTTCTTAGTGGTTCCACTCCTAGGTAGATACACAGAAGAAAATCCTGTCTGTGTTCACCAAGAGACTTGACAAGAGTCTTCACAGCAGCATTATTTGTAGTAGTCTTAGACTGGAAGCAACCTGTCTATCAACAATGGAATGGATTCACGAAAATGTTTTCATGATAAACTACTCTAGAGCAGTGAAAATAATTGAACTACAGTCACATGAACACGAATGGCTCTCACAAACATAATGATGAGCAAAAGAAGTCAGACAGATATTCAAGAAAATCCGTGGTAGAATTCCATAGACATAGAGTTTTAAAAACAGGCAGAAGTTAACTATGGTGTTAAGGGAGCCATGCTTAGATGGTAAAACTATAGAAGAGCAAGACAATGTTTAGCAAGAGTCAGGAAAGGATAACCGTTGTCTTTGGAGGTGGGGAGGGTGTAGTACCAGGAGGGGACACTAGGAGCTACCGGGTGCTCCGAATGTTCTTTTTCTTGACCTGCAGCATTGTTACACAGGTGTGTGTGTTTTATTCATTGAGCTGTTCATTTCTTATTTGCACACTTTTCTGTTGTGTATTATATGTAACATGAAAAGTCATAGCACAGTCTCTCTACATTTTACAAACTGCAGTTATTTGGGTCTGGTATTGGCAATGTTTAGGTATCCCCAGTGAGGAAAATCATAATCTATACCAGGGTGCCTTGATGAGGCTAGGTTCCTCTGTGTGTGTTAGTCATTACGTAACCATGGTGATAAAGAGCACATTGGTCAGAATGAGGGAGAGCAACCCATCATTATGATTCTTATGTTTGCACAGCACTTTGGGGGGCACTAAACAGAAAAGGAAGGTCAGAGGTAAAATGTTTCCAACATGCTTTAAAATTTCACTTGGCCTAAAGAAACAGCAGTGCTACTGAGACGATACTACAACAGCTGAGGGGGACTGCGAGAGAGAACATTTTGAGCAGTTGCCAAGGCTAAAAGACAAAAGATGTACATTCCATGAGTCATTGAATCCACATAGCAGGAGACCAGTATACAACCACTGTGGGAAATGGGGTGTCTACATTCAAAGCAAATCTACACGGGGCTCTCTTGCATGTGGGAGATCAACAGATTCAAAGAGAGAAAGTGCTCCTATTGCAATGTTGGTGATGATAGACCACGGTGACCAAGTTGACAAAAGGTGCAGGCAGGGCATTTCTCTGCCTCACAGGGATCATGGACCAAATGGTTCATTATAATAAACTTTCATAAGAATTAGCTATATGTATATGGTGCTTTGTAGCCTACAGAATTTGTTTGCATACATCAGTTTCATTTTCTTTTCAATCCTATTGGGTAGGTAGATCTGCTATTATTACTCCCATCTGCCACACAAGGAAACCAAGACCTGGGGAAATCACATGGGTTTGCTCAGGGTTACATAACCGGTAATAGGATCAAGTCTTCAGCATTTCAATTTATCACTTGCCCCCTTGCATCAATGATTCTCAATGGATTGTCTTGGAGTGACTACTAGCGGCTCAGAAATCCATAACAATGATTAAATAATAACTTATACACTCATACACGTATACCGCCATTTTTACATATATGTATTTATTGCATGTAATAAAAGACACAATCTTTCAATGCCATTAATGAATTCACAGTGCCTTTTGTCATTATAGTTCTTCGTTAATTAAGCAGCCCTACAAACATTTATTGAGCACCTACTATGTGTCAGGTGCTTTTCTAGAACCTGGGGATACAGAAGTGAATAAGACAGAAAGAGTTCCTGTACCCTTGGAGTTTCGTTTCCTGTCAGAAGAGAAAGTCAATACATGAGTTGAGTAGTAATATAGTTGAGAGGGTATTAAGTGTTGTGAAGAAAATAAAGCAGCTTTAGGGGAGAGCGTGATTGTGGTGGAGGTGAGGATTGTGGGGACGCCCCCCTCCACAAAGCTGAGAATGCCCCAGCCCTCCACAAAGCCTGCCCCAGCGGCAAGAGATGCAGGATGATCATTTTATAAAGTCAACATCCATTCACGGGATGTTGGACCTCCACAAGTCCAGGCCAGTAGGAGGGAGGGGCCACTAGGGAAACAGTTTTGTTAAAGGAAAGTGATAAAAAAGTCATTAAAAGCATTTCTTTACCTTGATGGAACTGGAAATATTTTTATAGCTTGAAGAGATTGGGGCAAATAGGGGGCAGTTTATGGAATAATATCACAATGCTTTAAAATCATAGACAGTTCTCGAAGAGAATTATGTTGGATGCTGTTAACGATGACTGATTTTGGAGACAAAATGTCATAGTTCTAAATTTAAGACGCTGAGTGTGCTTTAAAAAAAACCTACTTTACAAAACATCAGCACTCGAAATATTTGACTTTCTTGCCCAAGGAACTCTCATTTGGCCATCATTACAATTACATGTGTGACACCCAACTTGGCAAGTTCCACGTGGCAGGATAAAAGAGGAACTGCCTTCCACCAAGATATTATTAAAGCAACAGATACATTTTAATTTTGTTTAAGAACAATTAAGGATGGATCATCTTGGCTTTCAGCTAAAGATTTCTCCTAGCCAGAATTTTCTCCAATTATGTAATAAATAATGGATGTCTCATACTTCAGATTATTTCCACATTCGTTGTACAAGCTATAGCTTGTCTTTGAACGTAAAGCACATTCAGCTGTAAACTGGGAACGGAATGTTCTTGAGACTTGGAAACTCTATGTACTTTGCTTTCTTCTTCTTTTTTTAAATATTATAGAGCTTGTTTAAACAAATTTAGCCCAGACTTTAACCAATCCTAGTTAAGACAAGGAAATGATAAGGCAAGTGCTGCATTAAAAAGACTTGAGAGAGAGAGAGTTAAAGAGATGACATAATATTACATTTAAAAAAACTTTTTAAATTGGAGTATAGCTGATTTACAATGTTGTGCCACTCATTTTTAGATTCTTTTCCCATATATGTCATTGCGGAGTACTGAGTAGAGTTCCCTGTGCTATACAGTAGGTCCTTATTAGTTATCTATTTTATATATAGTAGTGTGTATATGTCAATCCCAATCTCCCAGTTTATCCCTCCCCCCCTTCCCCCCAGTAACCATGAGTTTGTTTTCTACATCTGTGAGTCTATTCCAGTTTTGTAAATAAGTTCATTTGTACCATTTATTTTTTTAAGATTCCACATATAAGCCATATCATATGGTATTTGTCTTTCTCTGTCTGACTTACTTCACTCAGCATGACAATCTCTAGGTCTATCCACGTTGCTCCAAGATATTACCTTTTTAGAAAAATCAACTTGATTTTCCCCCCAAAGTTTTCAGAAATTGTCCAGTGTGGCAAAGGCAGAGATCAGTCATCTTCTCCATTTCCTGAAGATGCGGTGTCAGTTGCCTGCGTGGCTGTCAGCTTATCTGGCCGGTCCCCAAGGCGGTCACCTGCCCCTTCTCCTCTCACTTAGAAGAACCACTTGCTCTCCGTGCTCTCCATGCGTTAGAGCAGCCCTGCTAATTTCACTGCCCATCAGCTTTTTCAAAAACAAAGTATATTATTTTTTTCCCAGAGATATAAGCAACGGAATTACTGTAGGAGGCATGGAGTCCCCTGTGCCCTATTGTGTGGTGCATATTGGTGTGGTTTCCCATTTTCCCCAGGAGGCCAAGTTGTCACTAGGGTCTCTGAGAAAGGGCCCCCTCTTGGGGGAGGGGGAGGTTTGTCCAGGCCTGATCTTGTCAGATCAGCGGTGTCCTGTCCTGGGGAGTCTGGCCCGATCTGATCTATCCTTTCAGTCTTACTGGGGTGACAGCAGGGACACAGAGGAAACGGTCCTGGGGGTAAGGAGAGCCACTCTGTGGAAGGTGTTCCTGCCTGCTGGCCCTTTGGTTGGTGGGGGGAGCGTTTATCTGTGTATCACAGGCGGAAGCCCAGGATCTCAGGGGGAAAGGGGCCTTTTGACTCGTGGGAGGGGATCCCGCAGAGGCCATCAGAGTCCAGAGCCCCCGGATCACCTACGTGATGTGTCCCAGGTGCTGGCTGGGGGCCTCTCTCCACCTCCCCCTGTGACCCACCAAAGGGCCAAGCCACAGAAGATGCTGGAAAACACAAGTTCCTATCCTCCCCGCCTTCCCTAAATACCGCTGCTTTTGCTTGGTGGGGTCTGAAGTGGTCCCCAACGGGGCACCTTTCCCTCCCGACAAAAGAGGAGTCTGGGAATGCAAAGAACGTGCCAACTTAATCCTTGCCAGGTCGTCAGTGTCGAGTCTGGTGGCTTTCACCCCGAGTCATTTTCAAAGATGGCTCAGCCGGATGGAGAGATGCCGTTCTGTTAACGTTCAGGAGAGGGCTCAGCAGAAAGCAGGGGAAGCAGGAGCAGAGAGAACCCGCGGAGGCCAAGGGCAGTGTCGGCTCCCGCCAACCCACTGCCTTTCTCGCCGGATTCTTGGGGACTGACTCCTACTCTGAGCCGCGGCGCAGGGAGGGATGCTGTGGTACGAGGTGCTCTCCTCCAGGTGGAGGGGGAGCGATGTGGTCCTGATGCGGGAGGGAGAAGGGAGCTAAGTGATGCGTTCGATCTGCTGCTGTCGCTGCAGGTGAAAATCCCCCCACCTGGCTTGAGTCGCCGTGGGTGTGCCTCAGTGTCCGGTCCCCCTAAGGGCCTTACGGATGCTCGGTGCCAGCCTCCCGTGGGACGCATCAGCCTCGTTCCTGGTCAGGAGACATCTGCTCTCATTTCCCAGTGGAGGGATTTTCTTTGGTCTGGTGCAGCCATCCACGGAAGCCACAATCTTGACTCCTGGGAGAATAAGAAAATGGCTCTTTGCAGAGGGGAGGGGGGAGAAGCCGTGAAAGGAGGTGACCGAGTAGAACTGAGTTTGGAAATGATACTATGGACTGGACGGATTTTGGAGGAGATAGTTGCAAGCGTGATAGGAGCAGGAAAAAAAAAATGAGGAGATGCAAGGGGTGATGTGAAAGATTTGGAGAAAAAGGAGCAGCAGTAGATGAGAGGTACCTGGCAGGCTTTCAAGAATTTGATGAAAGGAAAAGAAGAGGTCTAGGAAGAGATGAACGAAACAAAGAGAAAGGTTAACAGGTAGGTACTTGAAAAAGTGCAACAGGGCAAAGCAAGCTCTTAGCCCGGTTCCATCCAGGGGTCTCCAGCTCGACGTGCGCTGAGTTTCTGTGCTTGTTAAATCAGCAGGTGTGAAACCTCACCACACCCTAGGTGGCGCCTATCGGTACGTGTTCTTGGACTCATCACTCCAGTGGTGACGTCGTGGCTCGTGGCTCCCCTGGGGGGTGGGGTTGGTTGTCAGCCCTGGGTGGTTCTGAGAGTCTTCCTTGAGGTCCATCCAATGCTCTGTAAGCAAGCGTCCCTGTTTTCACCTCCGCCCCGTGTGACTCGCCTACAGTACTTCCTGATCCTGTGCTCCGTGTTCTCAGACTACATCTAATACGTTCCCCTGGGTGATGGGCTGAATTGTGTGCCTCGCCTGCCCCCTCCCCCCATCCACATGTTGAAGCCCTCCCCTCTAAGACTTCCAAATGTGACCGTATTCGGAGACAGTGTCTTTAAAGAAGTAAATGAGGTCATTACAGTGGCCCCAACCCAGTCCTTTTAAAAAGAGGAGATGGGACACTCACACAGGAAAGACCTTGTGAAGACACAGGAAGAAGACGCCATCTACAAACCAAGGACAGAGGTCTCAAAAGAAACCAACCCTGCCAACACCTTGGTCTGGGACTTCCAGCCTCCAGAACTGTGTGTGAGCCCCCCAGGCCATGGTAATTGTTGTGACCACCCTAGAAGACTAATACAACCTCCCTCAGTTTACTCCAGCTATGCTGGCTTCTTTGCTGCTCCTCAGACACACGGGCAGCAGACTCCTGCCTCAGGACCTTAGCACAGGCTGTTCCCTCTGCCTGGAACACCCTTCCCCCAGACTCCTCATAGCTTATCTGCTTCAGGTCCTCGCTCAGAGACCACCTTCCATGACCTCTCTCACACGGGGAGCCCCCAACTCTCCCGATGCCTTCCCCACCTAACTTCTTTCCCTAGCATTGATCACACCCTCAACATGCTCTGTCTTCCACGTCTCCTGTTTATCATCTGTCTCCCTCACCGGATGTAAGCTCCCTAAAGGCAGACAGTTTTCTGTTTTGTCTGCTGTTCCAGTCCCTAGAACAGTGCCTGACACGTGGTTGTTGCTGCATATATATATATTTTTTTTTGGATGAATGAATGCACTGAGCGCTCTCCATGTACCATGTATTAACTCAATCCTCACAAACAACCCCTAGAAGTAGGCTATCTGTCATCTTCACCTGAGAGCAGAAAGGTTAAGTAACCCACCTGAGGTTGCCTTCTGTATTGGCAGGGGAATGGGGATTTGAACCCACACAGCCTGTCTCCAGTGTCTTGGCCCTGAAACCTTTTGGCCTTGGACAAAAGGTTGACTGTCCTGTGCAGAAGTACAGCTGGGGGCAGGGTGGGGATCCCAGGCAGAGAAATGCAGATCTAGGGCCTGGGGGTGACCATCTACAAGTGAGTGGTGTTTGAAACCAGGGTCCAGGGCAAGACAAGACCATGTTGAGGCCCTGAGCTCTCCTTTTTCTTTAAGGAGGAGACCCCTGCCTACATCAAGTCACACATTTTTTTTTTAAATTTTATTTATTTATTAATTTATTTATTTATGGCTGTGTTGGGTCTTCATTTCTGTGCGAGGGCTTTCTCCAGTTGCGGCGAGTGGGGGCCGTTCTTCATCGCGGTGCGCGGGCCTCTCACTGTCGCGGCCTCTCTTGTTGCGGAGCACAGGCTCCAGACGCGCAGGCTCAGTAGTTGTGGCTCACGGGCTTAGTTGCTCCGCGGCATGTGGGATCTTCCCAGACCAGGGCTCGAACCCGTGTCCCCTGCATTGGCAGGCAGATTCTCAACCACTGCGCCACCAGGGAAGCCCCGAGTCACACATTTTAAAATACAGCCACATCTCATCTCACATACATATGTATTTGGCTATAAAATAATTTGAAAGACTTGTTATACCATTTGTTTTAAAAATGAGTTGTGTTATGCTTTGCTAAGATGTCTAGGCAGTTACTTTGTATACTTAAGGATGTTTTCAAATCAAACCTACACTTTATTTTGAAAAATAATGGAATTTAATACAAAACATCCTAAGAGACTACTACAAGCAACTTTATGCCAATAAAATGGACAACCTGGAAGAAATGGACAAATTCTTAGAAAAGCACAACCTTCTGAGACTGAACCAGGAAGAAACAGAAAATATGAACAGACCAATCACAAGTAATGAAATTGAAACTGTGATTAAAAATCTTCCAACAAACAAAAGTCCAGGACCAGATGGCTTCACAGGTGAATTCTATCAAACATTTAGAGAAGAGCTAACACCCATCCTTCTCAAACTCTTCCAAAAAATTGCAGAGGAAGGAACACTCCCAAACTCATTCTATGAGGCCACCATCACCCTGATACCAAAACCAGACAAAGACACTACAAAAAAAGAAAATTACAGACCAATATCACTGATGAATATAGATGCAAAAATCCTCAACAAAATACTAGCAAACAGAATCCAACAACACATTAAAAGGATCATACACCACGATCAAGTGGGATTTATCCCAGGGATGCAAGGATTCTTCAATATACGCAAATCAATCAATGTGATACACCATATTAACAAATTGAAGAATAAAAACCATATGATCATCTCAATAGATGCAGAAAAAGCTTTTGACAAAATTCAACACCCATTTATGATAAAAACTCTCCAGAAAGTGGGCATAGAGGGAACCTACCTCAACATAATAAAGGCCATATATGACAAACCCACAGCAAACATCATTCTCAATGGTGAAAGACTGAAAGCATTTCCTCTAAGATCAGGAACGAGACAAGGATGTCCACTCTCACCACTATTATTCAACATAGTTCTGGAAGTCCTAGCCACGGCAATCAGAGAAGAAAAAGAAATAAAAGGAATACAAATTGGAAAAGAAGAAGTAAAACTGTCACTGTTTGCGGATGACATGATACTATACATAGAGAATCCTAAAACTGCCACCAGAAAACTGCTAGAGCTAATTAATGAATATGGTAAAGTTGCAGGTTACAAAATTAATGCGCAGAAATCTCTTGCATTCCTATACACTAATGATGAAAAATCTGAAAGAGAAATTATGGAAACACTCCCATTTACCATTGCAACAAAAAGAATAAAATACCTAGGAATAAACCTACCTAGGGAGACAAAAGACCTGTATGCAGAAAACTATAAGACACTGATGAAAGAAATTAAAGATGATACCAACAGATGGAGAGATATACCATGTTCTTGGATTGGAAGAATCAACATTGTGAAAATGAGTATACTACCCAAAGCAATCTACAGATTCAATGCAATCCCTATCAAATTACCAATGGCATTTTTTACGGAGCTAGAACAAATCATCTTAAAATTTGTATGGAGACACAAAAGACCCCGAATAGCCAAAGCAGTCTTGAGGCAAAAAAATGGAGCTGGAGGAATCAGACTCCCGGACTTCAGACTATACTACAAAGCTACAGTAATCAAGACAATATGGTACTGGCACAAAAACAGAAACATAGATCAATGGAACAAGATAGAAAGCCCAGAGATTAACCCACGCACCTATGGTCAACTAGTCTATGACAAAGGAGGCAAAGATATACAATGAAGAAAAGACAGTCTCTTCAATAAGTGGTGCTGGGAAAACTGGACAGCTACATGTAAAAGAATGAATTTAGAATACTCCCTAACACCATACACAAAAATAAACTCAAAATGGATTAGAGACCTAAATATAAGACTGGACACTATAAAACTCTTAGAGGAAAACATAGGAAGAACACTCTTTGACATAAATCACAGCAAGATCTTTTTTGATCCACCTCCTAGAGTAATGGAAATAAAAACAAAAATAAACAAGTGGGACCTAATGAAACTTCAAAGCTTTTGCACAGCAAAGGAAACCATAAACAAGACGAAAAGACAACCCTCAGAATGGGAGAAAATATTTGCAAATGAATCAACGGACAAAGGATTAATCTCCAAAATATATAAACAGCTCATTCAGCTCAATATCAAAGAAACAAACACCCCAATCCAAGAATGGGCAGAAGACCTAAATAGACATTTCTCCAAAGAAGACATACAGACGGCCACGAAGCACATGAAAAGATGCTCAACATCACTAATTATTAGAGAAATGCAAATCAAAACTACAATGAGGTATTACCTCACTCCTGTTAAAATGGGCATCATCAGAAAATCTACAAACAACAAATGCTGGAGAGGGTGTGGAGAAAAGGGAACCCTCTTGCACTGTTGGTGGGAATGTAAATTGATACAGCCACTATGGAGAACAATATGGAGGTTCCTTAAAAAACTAAAAATAGAATTACCATATGACCCAGCAATCCCACTACTGGGCATATACCCAGAGAAAACCGTAATTCAAAAAGACACATGCACCCGAATGTTCATTGCAGCACTATTTACAATAGCCAGGTCATGGAAGCAACCTAAATGCCCATCAACAGATGAATGGATAAAGAAGTTGTGGTACATATATACAATGGAATATTACTCAGCCATAAAAAGGAACGAAATTGAGTCATTTGTTGAGACGTGGATGGATCTAGAGACTGTCATACAGAGTGAAGTAAGTCAGAAAGAGAAAAACAAATATCGTATATTAATGCATGTATGTGGAACCTAGAAAAATGGTACAGATGAGCCAGTTTGCAGGGCAGAAGTTGAGACACAGATGTAGAGAATGGACATATGGACACCAAGGGGGGAAAACTGTGGTGAGGTGGGGATGGTGGTGTGCTGAATTGGGCGATTGGGATTGACATGTATACACTGATGTGTATAAAACTGATGCCTAATAAGAACCTGCAGTATAAAAAAACAAACAAAACAACTAATACTAAACTTTCATTGGGTTATTTGTATGGAAATATGTTAATATAAATGTTTCAGACATTACATGAAATTTCTAAAAATGTTATATTTGTATTTGTATGGAAATATGTATGGAAATATGTTAATATAAATGTTTCAGACATTACATGAAATTTCTAAAAATCTTATATTTGTATTTGTATGGAAATATGTTAATATAAATGTTTCAGACATCACAGGAAACTTCTAAAAATCTTATATGTTCTGGTATAATGTTATAAGTAATAATCCTAGTTATTACTTTAAAATGTATATCTCAGAAATAACTAATTTTCTTGTCAACTGCATTATTATGAACTTTCATCAAATCTTTAACCGTGGTCATTTTTAAGTCTTTTGTCATTTACAGACAGTTCTGGGTGTACTCGGATGATTTTGCAAATATGTTCCTATAAAAGGGTTTCATCTTCAAGAAATTCATGGAAAAGACTCTGACAAGTACAGGTTTCTGGTAACTGACTGTACTGCTGAACTGAATGAATAAGCATTTTCAGAACTCTAATGAAAAACTGATGAACTCATAAAAGTGCTAACAAAAGATCAAGATGAAAAAAAAAATTAATTACATGGGACTGAGTGAACTGATGAGGATGAGTATAATTTTTGTGACTTTCTGTCTGAATTAAAAAAAAAATCCCACAAGGACTCAGAGGCAAAGAATATACAAATCAATTTTCACTGCAAAGTAAAGGAGCTGTTACAGTGGAGGATTACTGGACTGAATGTCAATATTATGACATAGTATGAGTGTGTTTCATGTTTGGTAATTGCAATCATTGTTGCTTTTGTTGTGGTCATCCATGTACAATGCTTGGTGTCAGTCTATTTATCTCTTGTAAAAATAAAATACAGTGTGTGTGTGTGGGAAAAAAAAATAATGGAATTTTTTGGACACCGAATTTAGTTATTTTTTAAGTTGATAAATGCTGCGTTATGTACACACTTAAGCGGATTAGTTTTGTTGCTGCAGTTTTCATATTCTGGAGACTGTATATATTTTTCTTTCACCAAACTTAAAATATTTTTTGTAGTCTTGCAAGAAGCTTGAAGACCCAATCGTTAAGTTGGATCTGAGTGAAGACCACTCAGGGGAGTCAGGCCTAGAGGTCAAGGCCACAGGTTCTGAAGCCAGACCATCTGGCTCTCTGGTGACCTGAGCAAGTTAGTTACCCTCTCTCTGTGTGCCTCAGTTTCTTCGGCAAAGTGGAAGCGATGCTAGTATCACCAGGCTCGTAGGGGCTTGTGAGGGTGAGGGTGAAATGAGTTACAAGTAAGCATGCACTCGACAAACACTAGTTTTTTTAAAATAGATTTTTAATTCATGTTTTCCTCTTATTCCTAACGTGTGTGTGTTTCCTCTCTTCTATCATCTTGTTTCTTTCTCACATGGCTGACCAATCCTACTTTTTATTACACGAAACAACCTCCAACCAAAGCAGAGCCTGTGTTGGAGAATTTGAAATAGGTATTAACAAATGTTAGTTCTTGTTGTCATGGGATGGAAGGGTGCTGGGGACAGCCTGGGAGGGCCCATGTATCGGGGCGGGGGGGGCATCGGGAGGAAGTGAAGGAAGGAAGAGGAGACGGGGGTGGGGTGCAGGTTGGGGGGTAGGGCAAGCCACACGAGAGGAGGTGTAAGGAAGGAGAGCTTCTGATACAGGAATGATCCCTTCTGAAGGTGGGACCCAGCCCGAGGCACACTGACAAGTGGAAACAGCAAGGATCCCAAGAGTGTAGGAGGCGTACACTTTCACATAGCACTATGATCCATTTGGGAAGAAATGAACCACTTCACGTGTATAGACCTTTAGCATATACAGCATTCGCACATTCGTTCAGGACCAGAGAAAACGATCACACACTGTACAAAGTGATCTTATTAATCAATGGGAAAAATTTCAATTGTCCTGTGACCTTAAAATGGTTTTGTCAGAAATTAAAAGCTGTAAGTATCAGTTATAAATATGTAGGGCAATTTTTAAAAACATAAAACTAACATTTACTTTATATATTGTAATTTAAACAGAAACATTGAGAATCAACGTGTTTTCTTTCTTTGTAGAGAACACATCGAGGGTAGTTTGAACAATGCTTGCCTTCTCATCATAGAGTTTGTGATACTGAGAGAGCATCATTCCTTTGCCTTGGCAAATTGGCATACTCCATTCTAAGTTTGGATCAGCTTCCCACATTTTAGCTTTTGTGCTTTCAATGTTGTGAAATATCTATGCAAGCTCCTTTAATGACAAGATTTTTACTTCCTCTGGGACATCGTTTAGCCTTTATATCACAACCACTTAGCTCATTAATGTCATTAAGTGGCTTTCACTCAGTTCCTCTAGCTGCATATCTAGAAGTTTCCGGAACAGCGGCGGTGTTGACATTCCATGATCAGCTATTTCTTCTATAACTCCGTGTACATATTTCATATTTCACTTGGACATTATCCATTTTTTTCCTTTGATGTACTTTCTTTTTTTGTTTTTTGGCCAATTCCCTTTTTCAATTGTCCATTTTTGTAAAATGTCATGTGGGTTTATCAGTGGGGTACAAGGAAGCAACACAACTACACATTTTGCTGCCTGTGTGTGAACTGAATCACAGACATGCAGTGACCAGTCACCCACAGACAGAAAGAAGTGACGTGATTATTATTTAAGCAGCCATTTGTGGAGTGAAGAGCTAGCATCAAGGTTTGTACTTCATGCAGTTAGTTAATGCACCCTGGTAACCAAAATTTGAACCATGTTGTTGGGAAACCAGTGTTATTTAAGTAGACTATGGTGAGTGAAGTTTGTATGTATAGTAACAAAATGAGGACCCCATGCTTTAACTAGCTAACACTGATGACACTGCTTTTTGAAATGCGATGATTAGCTGGGGTTCCTAGAACTGTTTCCTTGCTCTGGAGACCACCTTCTCCTTCTGCTGAAGATGATCTGAGTTCTTATAACATGTTACTGGATTGAGGGGTTTGAGCCCAGGCTCAGCTACTTGCTGGCTGTACGACTTTGGCTTGTTACCCAAACCCTCTGTGCCTCTGTCTCCTCTTTTGTAATATGGGGATGGAATTCACAACACCTACTCACAAGGTTTTTTTGAGGGTTAAATAATGTAATATACATAAAACAATTACAACAGAGCCTTGATCATACTACAAGCTGTAAATGCGTGAACTGTTATTTTTATTCTTTAAAAATAGCTCACTTTGGGTATTTCCTGAGTTCAGGGGCAATGCTAAGAAACCTACAGGCATTGCCTTATTGAATCCTCATAACAGTACTAAAAGAAGTTTCCAGAACCCCCATTTTACAGATGAGGAGACTGAGCTTTGGAGAGATATGTAACATTTCTATGGCCACATTGGACTCAAATCTGTCTGACTCGAAAAGCCAAGCTTTTAATCACTATGTTATATTTCTTCAATCGTCAAAACCCTGAGGATATCTGGTTGATAACATTTCCCATATATACAGTTAACATGCATGTACATTAGGTGAATGTAATACCCAAATTATTTATTGTACAATCAGTTAGGTCACATCTGTATATGTCCTTATGTTGTTGTCATGGTCACAAGAACTGTCTGCATCCTGAAAAGTAGATTTCTGCCTTCTGGTTTATTCTTTAAAGTTTATATAAATTTAGGTCTTAGAAGAGATCTACTTAGCACAAAATCCGGAGCTTACCACCCTGAAACGATGGAAATAACTTAGTTCTGTAATAATTTCCAGGCAGCTTCAGATTAAATTTCTTTCAATCTACTTTGAGGTGTAAATATTTCTCCAGGGGAACCATTGAGTTTGGCTTTCTAATTTGATTTAGCAAAAAAAGGAAGTGGAATCTCTGTTTCGTGGAGAGCAAGGCGTTTCAGTGCATTTGAGAGATGTTCAGATATCTGTGTAGGTGTTTTTAATAAGTTAGTTTACCTAATTTTATTTCCTCTCCACTAAAGAAGAAATGTCCTACCCTAATGGGTTTAATCTTTCTAAATTATTTGCTGGTTTTAATTGTGCTGTTTCCCACAAGCACCTAATTTCATTATAAGATTATAATGCTTTGCTGTGAAAGGCTTGCTTGCACATTATGAATGCTGGGATTCAAATGTGTAGAGGGGGACAAAAAAGCATGCTTGTTCACTTTCTCAAGAGTGAGCAGAAAAGTGTCCGAATGCCCACTTGCCCCAGTCGTTGGGGTCTTTGGAAGGTGTGTAATGTGAGGGGCCTGACCTAGTCAGGGACTGAGGAAGACCCTTCGACCTGTCCCAAGACAAGTCCACATGTCACTAAAGACTCACACCATGGTTCCACTGGACCATGGTGCCTGTTATGGACTAAATTATGTTCCCCCTTCCTGATTCCTATGTTGAAGTCCTGACCTCTGATGTGACCGTATTTGGAGACAGGGCCTTTAAAGAAGTACCAAAGGTGAAATTAGGTCATATAGGACTGGTGTCCTTATAGGAAGAAGAAAAGACACGAGGGAGCTCTCGCTCCGCACCTGCAGAGGAAAGGCCATGTGAACAATTTTCTGGCACCTTGATCTCAGACTTCTAGCCTCTAGAACTGCAAACGAATAAATGCCTGTTGTTTAAGCCACCCAGTCTGTGGTGTTTTTTTTATGGCAGCCAAGGCAGAGCTGGTTCTTAGGAGCTGGTGGTGGATGGGGAGAGGCCTGGGAGACCAAGGGCTGAGGGGAAGGGCAATGCATGGACCACTGAGGCCCCTTCAAGGATCGTCCTGGAGATGGAAGGATGAGAGGGAAGGGAGGAAGTCCGGGCACCATGTTAAATGCTTGTTCCTTTGATCATAAATGGAAGGAGAGTCGAAAACCCTGTAAGAAAGCCCAGGTAGACATAGGATCATGGATTTCTAGCCACAATTGGGAAAGGGAGTGGAGGAAGCCAGCACCACGGTCTAAAAATGATTTATCTCTTTGTGCTTCTGATTCCTCAGTTGTAAGATGGGCTAGTAATAGTAACTGCCCCACTGGGATGTTATGAGTCTTAAGCAAGTTAATATTTGTAAAGAGCTTTAAAAATGTGTGTTTCTACAGACACACAGACACAGAGAACAGCCTTGTGGTTGCCAAGGGGGCGGAGGAGTAGGGGAGAGATGGATTAGGAGTTTGGAATTAGCAGATGCGAACTATTATGTATAGAATGGATAAACAACAAGGTCCTACTGTAGAGCACAGGGAACTCTATTCAATATCCTGTGATAAATCGTAATGGAAAAAAATGAAAAAGAATATATATTATGTATAACTGAATCACTTTGCTGTACAGCAGAAACTAACACAACACTGTAAATCAACCATACTTCAATAAAAAAAAATTTTTTTTATTATTATTTATTTATTTATTTATTTGGCTGTGTTGGGTCTTCGTTTCTGTGCGAGGGCTTCCTCTAGTTGCAGCAAGCGGGGGCCACTCTTCATCGCGGTGCGCGGGCCTCTCACTATCGTGGCCTCTCTTGTTGCGGAGCACAAGCTCCAGACGCGCAGGCTCAGTAGTTGTGGTTCACGGGCCTAGTTGCTCCGCGGCATGTGGGATCTTCCCAGACCAGGGCTCGAACCCGTGTCCCCTGCATTGGCAGGCAGATTCTCAACCACTGCGCCACCAGGGAAGCCCAAAATTTTTTTAAGTTATATGAAAAAATGAGTTTCTAAAATAAATTAAGATAAATTAAAATAAAACAGGATAAAATAGACAGGAACTAACATTTACTGAACATCTACTACATGCAGGCACCAGGCTAGACATTTTAGACACAACATCTTACTTAAGAGTGTAGGTAAATTAATGGTACAAGTTTCCTGGTGCAATCTGTGACATATTTCGGTGACTTACATGAGAAAGCATAGGTATGAGGTTGTAAGCCTAGCTTTATTTGCTAGTTACCCTGCTAAAGATTTTCTGTCCTAACAGCCTGAGGCAAGGGAGGTACATATTGAACATATGCTAATTAAATATTGATTCTATTGATAAAAAACAAACCAAACAACAATCAACACTTTGGGTTTCATAGAATTAAGAGAGAGATACCGATATTGTCCATTTGGTTTTTTTAGGCAGTACAATTAGTCGTCAAATCTCAAAGAAGGAAGATCAAGAGACTTTGTTTACTGGGCATGGTTATCTCTTATTTACCCCTCAGCATCCTCCTACGCCTGTGATTTAGGAACCCCAAGTGACACCTTCCTGGAGATGAAAAGGGCTTGATTTTATAGACGAGATTACCGAATATTTAGCTACTTTTGCAGAACAGAATTATCTTTTCAATTGTACAAAGTCTCACAGGTAGGGTAATGCTTCCTCTCTTTCTTAGTAATGGTGGTATTTTTTAGCTTTGCTTTATTTTATTTTAGATTTTGTTTTGAGTTGCTTGAACTGCACCAGACACAGTTGTGTATCCCGCACATGTAATTGTGCCAGGGAGGTGGTATCGTGCTGTGAGGAGGAGAGGCAGGTCCGGGTGACCTCAGTGACTGGGTTCCTTATAAGGATACAGGGAGGGGAGGAGGGATGCATGGAGACAACAGGAAGCCCAGCTCCACCTGCACCACAGAGAAACAGTGCCCACCTGAAACCCCTGTCTCCCATCAGCCCCTGCACTCCCACCAATCAGAGTAGCTGCTGGGCCATATGCCGAGAGTAGGGTCCTGAAGACCAAGTGCGGCTGAGGGATGTCCCAGGGGAAGGGCTGGTGTGGCTGGGCAGCTGGGGTGAGACACTTAGCAACCAGGGTGGAAGTCATTCAGTACGGGAGCTCTGGGTGCGGCCGGACCAGTGGCCCCAGCTGCACAGCGTCCTGGGTGTGCGTGGAGGTTCCTGCGGCTCCCGCCTCCATGGAGGTGGCCACCCTGGGATGGTGCTTCCCTCCTCCTCTGCTTCTGTGCTCCTGCTGTCGCCTCACTGAGCCCCTCTCAGACCCATGCTCTCTGCTTTGTGTCTGAGGGTCTCTGTGTCATGCTCTGGCTCTGTGGACTGTCTCCCTGGGCCTCCCATTAGACTTAGTAGGAGTCGGGGGCATCATGTAGCATTGTCCCTGGCCCACACAGGCAGGAGGCTTGTGTCAGCTCATCTCAGTGCCCCCCATGTGCCCCTGGTCAGGGGATGACCCTTGGTGACCCGTGGCAGCCTTGTGATACTTGTGCGTAAGGAACCACTTTGGGTTGGCCCAGGTAGGGGTCTATGGGCTTGGTAGGCACACTGGACTTCTTAGAGGGGCAGAAGGTAACTGGGGGGTCCCCTCCATGGCTTTGTCTGTGTGTGTATGGAAAAATTTGATTTGGAAAAAGAAGAAGTAAAGAAAAGAAGGCCAAATAGGCATATGAAAAGATGCAAAAGATGCTCTAATTATTAGACAAATGCAAATCAAAACTACAATGGGGTACTACAACATACTGGTTGGAATTAAAAAGTCTACAAATAATAAATGCTGGAGAAGGTGTGGAGAAAAGGAAACCCTCCTACTCTGTTGGTGGGAATGTAAATTGGTGCAGCTACTATGGAGAACAGTATGGAGGTTCCTTAAAAAACTAAAAATAGAGTTGCCATATGATCTATCAATCCCACTCCTGGGCATATATCTGGAGAAAACTGTAATTCAAAAAGACATATACACCCAAATGTTCATAGCAGCACTATTTACAATAGCCGAGACATGGAAGCAACTTAAATGTCCATCAACAGATGAAGGGATAAAGAAGTGGAACATATACACAATGGAATACTACTCAGCCATAACAAATAATGAAATAATGCCATTTGCAGCAACATGGATGAACCTAGAGATTATCGTACTAAGTGAAGTTAAGTCAGAAAGAGAAAGACAAATACCATATGTTATCACTTATATGTGGAATCTAAAATATGACACAAATGAACTTATTTGCAATATAGAAACAGACTCAAAGACATAGAAAACAAACCTATGGTTACCAAAGGGGAAAAGGGATGGGAGAGGGATAAATTAGGAGTTTGGGATTAGCAGATATAAACTATTATATATAAAACAGATAAACAACACGGTCCTACTGTATAGCACAAGGAACTATATTCAATATCTTGTAATTAACCATAATGGAAAAGAATATGAAAAAGAATATATATATATATATATATATATATATATATATACACACACACATACATACATATGTGTGTATATATATGCAAATGACTGAATCACTTTGCTGTACACCAGAAACTAACACAACAATTTAAATCAACTATAGTGCAAAAGAAAAAAGAAAAAAAAAGAAGGCCAGAAGAAAGAGAGAAAGATGCCAAAATCTTAGCTGTGGTGGGATTACCCATTTTTTTTTCTTTGCATTTTCCAATTCTAAAATAATTTTTAATGACGGTGGCTATGCATCATTGCATGTTTGCGTGAGAAACAGAGAGAGAGAGAGAAGGAGAGGGAGGGGGTGTAACAGCAAGACAGCTATTTTGACTGATGCTGCTGATGATATTTTTAGTTGAAGTAAATTTTAGGCAGAACAATTCTCTAAGAGAAAAAATGCACAAGATACAAGAATGAATTCTGGGATCTTCCATAGCAGTGAAAAAACCTGGACAACATCATAGTTTTGTTGTTTTTTCCCCTCAAGCAGTGTTCCTGAGAACTTCCTAAAGTGTCTGTTCTTTAGAACAATTGTCTCAAGACGTGTTCCATGAGTTTGGGAAACGACCATCTGTTGGTGAATCCTTTATTTATTTATTTAATAAATATTTATTGAGACCTTACTATGTTTGAGACACTGTCCAAGACACAGAATATTTAAGAAGACACAGTCTTTGCCTTCCTGGTGCTTATACTGTAGATACAGAAGGAAAGCAGGGTACCCAGGGGTAGGACCAATATAGTTGCTATGGTGACACAGACAGACACCCACCCTGCCGTTCCAGGTCAAGGGCTCTGACAAGTCCTGTGGTCAAGAAATCTACTTCATTTCTCTTCATTCCATCTTTGCCAAACCTTTCCATATAACATAGTTTGACATCTCTCAAAACATCCACCATCCACACTTGGAGAAATACTGCCTTTTAATAAATCCAACAGTTCAATCAAAGTGGACCCCAAGCTTCTCTAAAACAACTGCAGGGAAGCTCTTGTAATTGGACCGTTTGGGACCACGATGGTTTATTGCGTAAGTGAGGTAGGGGAAGCTAGCCTGTTTCCCCTTCTTCCCCCTTCCTTCCTCAAATGACTGGGATCTTGAATTTTTATCGCAGAGGCCAAACCCTTCTGTGCTACCGTGAAAAATAAGACATAAATACCAAGTCGCAGTTGTGACTGAGATACATACAGCGTGCAGGTGGAGGATAGCGGAAGTGGCGTGGAGGGTGCCTCTTTGTCTAGGGACAAGGAGAAGGGTGTGGGGAGGTCCTGGGAGCCTGCATGTTTGCAGATGGAAGCTGCACTAGACTCACTTGCATGTGGCTGATCTCTGCACTCAGAATAAAACCCACACTTGCCATGCAACGTCTGAGGCCGCGCAGGAACTGGTCCTTCCTGTCTAAGGATGTCCTCTTGTGTTCTGTCCGCTAAGCTCCAGCTGCACTGACCTCTCCAGTCTGGAATTCACTAACTAGGCTCTCTGTGGCCTTGGCCTTGCACCCTTACCTGCCGTGGTGGCTCCTTCACTCCCTCAGGTCTTCTTTTTTTTTTTTTTTTACATTTTTATTGGAGTATAATTGCTGTACAGTTTTGTGTTAGTTTCTGCTGTATAATTAAGTGAATCAGCTATATGCATATGTATATCCCCATATCCCCTCCCTCTTGTGTCTCCCTCCCACCCTCCTTATCCCACCCCTCTAGGTGGTCACAAAGCACTGAGCTGATCTCCCTGTGCTATGCGGCTGCTTCCCACTAGCTATCTATTTTACATTTGGTAGTGTATATGTGTCCATGCCACTCTCTCACTTCGTCCCAGCTTATCCTGCCCCCTCCCCGTGTCCTCAAGTCCATTCTCTACATCTGTGTCTTTATTCCTGTCCTGCCCCTAGGCTCATCAGAACCATTTTTTTTTTTCAGATTCCATATATATATGTGTTAGCATACGGTATTTGTTTTTCTCTTTCTGACTTACTTCGCTCTGTATGACAGACTCTAGGTCCATCCACCTCACAACAAATAACTCAATTTCGTTTCTTTTTATGGCTGAGTAATATTCCATTGTATATATGTGCCACGTCTTCTTTATCCATTCATCTGTTGATGGACACTTAGGTTGCTTCCATGTCCTGGCTATTGTAAATGGAGCTGCAATGGTCTTCTCTTTAATGTCCCCTCCCTGTAAGGTGTCCCCCCTCACTTCCTCTAAGAGCACTCCCCTTTCCTCTCTGGAACCATGAGAATATGGAGTAATCTGTGAGTCTGCGTGCTCCCTTGTTTCCTATTTGTTTCCTGCTTCAGAGAGTCACCTCCTTGGATGCAATTCTGTTTTGTCTCCGCTGGAGAATAGAGCTTCATAGCGCCGGCCACATAAGAAGAGGCTCTGAAATATTTGCTGGGTGAATGAATGGTTGATTGGCTTCCATCCGGTTGCTGGAAGGATGAAAGAATTGGTATATAATAGGTGATTATGAAATATTTGTTCATTCATTCCCAATACTCATTATTTTTATGGATGAATATTAAGTTCTTTCTCCTGTTGCCTGGGGCTCTAAGGGGATACTGAAAAACCCAAGAGAAGAGTCAGAGCTGTTGACGGCTGGTGGCTTCAAGCCCCATTGCTCAGGAGGGTGTGGGTTGGCTCAAGGGTGATAAAGAAAAGCTCTGAGGACTTCCCTGGTGGCGCAGTGGTTAGGAATCTGACTGCCAATGTAGGCGACATGGGTTCGAGCCCTGGTCCGGAAAGATCCCATATGCTGCGGAGCAAATAAGCCTGTGCACCACAACTACTGAGCCTATGATCTAGAGCCTGCGAGCCACAACTGCTGAGCCTGCGTGTCACAACTACTGAAGCCCGCATGCCTAAAGCCCGTGCTCTGCAACAAGAGAAGCCACTGCAATGAGAAGCCCAAGCACCGCAACGAAGAGTAGCCCCCGCTCGCCACAACTAGAGAAAGTGCGCATGCAGCAATGAAGACCCAACGCAGCCAAAAATAAACAAACAAACAAATAAATAAATAAAATGAAAAAAAAGAAGAAAAAAAGAAAGAAAAGCCCTGAGGAGAGGCAACCGAAGTATTCAGTACAGTCCAGTGGGGTGGAAAGGAGGAAGGTCTTCCTCGGTGCCCAGCGCACTCTGCGGAGAAAGGCAGCTTCCTGGGCTCATGACATTTCATTGTTCTAGAACCACAATGTGAGAACAAGGAGGAGTCTTGTGGAGACTCTTGTTCAGACTTTCTTTTTTTCAGGTGTGGAATTAGAGGCTTGAGAGGTGAAGGGTCTTCCTCCTCATCACCTTGGGTCAGGACCATGAACTTCCTTGCACCTTGAGATTCCAGGTCCCAGGAGCACATCAATCACTCTTTGTTTCTTGGGGTCTAGACGCATCTCCTAAAAATTCTTTCTTAGACACATATTGTGCTCAAAACTGTTGCATCATGTCCCTTTTAATGTTATATTTTAAAAAGAAAGAAAGACTTCTTCACAATTCACCACAACCACTTTTGATCTGCAGAACAGGAATATTTTACAATTTAGTTGCAGTTTACTGGGCAAATCCCTATGTGCAGACTGCTTACAGAAAGATGAAATTGTCCTATTTTCATATTTCCTGGTAAGACTGGGAGACAAAAGCCATCCCTTAGTTTAATTTTAAAGGCTAGAAGGAAGTCAGTTTTAAGGGTAAGAATGCTTCTTTGATTGATGCAAATAGAGTGAACTCCGATGGTTTCCTTTTAGAAATCACAATATTATGCAATTGTAGGACGGCCAGTGTAATATGATTAAACAAACAGGCAAACAGAAAGGGGAAAGCCAGGAGGGCATGGTTTTATGACAGTTAGAGCCAATGAGGGAGTGTCCTGCTTTCAGAATCTTACCTGTGTTTTAATTCTCCAAAGTTCACTTCTTGAATGATGTTGCTTGTTTTAGGTTTACTGCTGGCACACTGATGAACAAAACTTTCCCAGAATCTTTCACAAGTTCAGTTGCTAGCTTCCACCTCGCATCACCAACTTAGCCCTTGTCCACCTTTTTCATCGTCTACCAACACACTTTCAAGGAGAAATCTTTATGTTTACTTCTTTAAAAGGAAGCTTTGTCCAGAGTTGACATTGGATGGTTCAACATATCCCTGACGTTCTCTTTCCTGAGATCCAAACATCTGCAACTCTTTTTTTAACTTCAAACTCCTGGACTGAGCAGGCATTTCAGAAAGGATTTGCCAAATGCTTTTAAATCTTAAAAATGTGACTGGCACAATAGAAGATATCCAATAAATATTTGGTGAATGAAAATATTGGAATGTCAGTTAATGGCCTAGGTCATTGTAACCTGCCACCTCCCATCATGTTGGGATCTTGAACCAGAAATCCTTTTTTTTAAGCTTTTCTTAAGATACCAAATTGAATGTAATTTTAAATGAAGAAGAAATATCTTCTTTCCCACTTTTATGTTCAAATTCTCCACCTTGATCCTCAAAGAAGACACAAAATGAAATAAACTTTGGAGTTGTGTGGAGGTTTATGATTCTGAAATAAGTGGAAGTCAGTTTTTATTTCCTGCTCAGTCTGTAATTCTCTTTTCCATACAGCCATTTCCAGATCCAAATTGCAGAAAAATATTCCAAGATATCCCCAATTCAAATACGCTTCTAAAAACACATTTCTTTTAATGATATAGTAGTTATGTCTTTTGTTTAGAGGAGAAATCTGGATTTGTATTTCTAGAAGGTACTTTCAACAAAGATATTGGAAAGAAATAATATTTTAGAGAAATCAAAACAACTCATACACGTTTAGTATTTTCCAGATACTATTTTGGGCTGTATAAAGACTAAATCCAGAATCTATATGAAGAATGGTTGTATGGTAAACACCATAGTTTGTCAAGATTTTTGTCAGACAAAATTAAATTCTTTAAAAAATGATCTTCTTTCCTGATTTTCAAGTGATGGATACATGAAGAGGCCATGTAGCTTGATGGTTTACGGCACTCAGGAGTCAGAAGCCTGCTTTAGAATTCTGGCTTTCCCATTTGGTAGGGGTGTAGTCGCGAGCAGTTTATTTTTTCTCACACTCCCTTGTTTTTTTTTTTCCATCTGTAAAATGGGAACAATAGTGCATCTATGTAAAATGGTTTTTGTGAGAGTAAATGACTTAATACACATTAGATACTTAGACATAAGTTTGTGCTTTGCACAAACTAAGTGCTCAATTAACCTTGTGAAAATTTGGCAAGTCTGGAAAAGTCCAATGGAGAAAATAAAGTCACCCATTTTCCACGACTCACAGAACCAACTAAATAGCATTTGACTTTCAGTCCTTCCCTATTCATTTTTTAACCTGTTTGAGAGTATACTATTTATACAAATGTTCATACCTTTGTTGAACTTAACATGTTACTGCACTTATTTATATTATTTAAATTATTTGTAAGCATTCTGTGCCCCTTCCATAATTTTCTTAACTATTTCCCTATTGTTGGATACTCAGGGTGTTTCCCCAAACATCAAAACACATTAAAAAAAAAAACCAAACTTAGTTCTATACTTATTATATAGAGCTATCTCTAAACTATAGAGCTGTTTTACTCTCTCTGCTAGTAAAGTAACATGCGTTTTAGAAAACCATACAAAACATGATGTATTAGACACAAGATTGTTAAGACATGGTGGGATTGAAATTTTACCTGTGTATTGGGAAATACGTGTTTCCTATGAGAAATAGTAATAGAGTAAAATACATTGAGCACCTTATATGTTCTTGCCCCAGAACTGATCTTAAATGCTTTACATGTATTAACTTGAACCTCATAGCCACCTCAAGAGTGGTGGTTATCTCCATTTAACAGATGAAAAAACTGAGGCACTGAAGGGTTAAATGATTTGCCCATGGGCACCACTCTAAGAATTTACAGAGATGGGATTTGAACCCAGGAAATCTATCTCCAGAAACTGCATTCCCCACCACCTAATCTACATGGTCTTTTAATGTAGGGTTTTTATTCTGGGTATGTAATCAGGAACACTCTACGGCTGCTTACCCTTCATTAGTCTTTACTGGGAAGAAAAAAGGTCAAGCAAATTTTGGTAAACTGATACTTGTTCTGAATCTAGTGGCCAAAATTTAGACGAGCTTTCACATAACAAACTATTTAGGCGTTTGGTTTTCTGAACTCTAATTTAGAGCTGGATCAAGATATCAGCAGGTTGCTTCCCACCCTATTTTATTTTATTTTTATTTTTTTAACATCTTTATTGGAGTATAATTGCTTTACAATGGTGTGTTAGTTTCTGCTGTATAACAAAGTGAATCAGCTATATGTATACATATATCCCCATATCCCCTCCCTCTTGTGTCTCCCTCCACCCTCCCTATCCCACCCTTCTAGGTGGTCACAAAGCACCGAGCTGATCTCCCTGTGCTATGTGGCTGCTTCCCACTAGCTATCTAGTTTACATTTGGTAGTGTATATGTGTCCATGCCACTCTCTCATTCGTCCCAGCTTACCCTTCCTCCTCCCCATGTCCTCAAGTCCATTCTCTATGTCTGCATCTTTATTTCTGTCCTGGCCCTAGGTTCTTCAGAACCTTTTTTTTTTTTAGATCCCATATATATGTGTTAGCATACAGTATTTGTTTTTCTCTTTCTGACTTACTTCACTCTGTATGACAGACTCTAGGTCCATCCACCTCACTACAAATATCTCAATTTCGTTTCTTTTTATGGCTGAGTAATATTCCATTGTATATATGTGCCAAATCTCCTTTATCCATTCATCTGACGATGGACACTTAGGTTGCTTCCATGTCCTGGCTATTGTAAATAGAGCTGCAATGAACATTGTGGTACATGACTCTTTTTGAATTATGGTTTTCTCAGGGTATATGCCAAGGAGTGGGATTGCTGGGTCGTATGGTAGTTTATTTTTAGTTTTTTAAGGACCTTCCACACTGTTTTCCATAGTGGCTGTATCAATTTACATTCCCACCAACAGTGCAAGAGGGTTCCCTTTTCTCCACACCCTCTCCAGCATTTATTATTTGTAGATTTTTTGATGATGGCCATTCTGACCAGTGTGAGGTGATACCTCATTGTAGTTTTGATTTGCATTTCTCTAATGATCAGTGATGTTGAACATCCTTTCATGTGTTTGTTGACAAACTGTATATCTTCTTTGGAGGAATGTCTTTTTAGGTCTTCTGCCTATTTTTGGATTGGGTTTTTTGTTTTTTTGATATTGAGCTGCATGAGCTGCTTGTATATTTTGGAGATTAATCCTTTGTCAGTTGTTTCATTTGCAAATATTTTCTCCCATTCTGAGGGTTGTCTTTTCGTCTTGTTTATATTTTCCTTTGCTGTGCAAAAGCTTTGAAGTTTCGTTAGGTCCCCTTTGTTTATTTTTGGTTTTATTACCATTTCTCTAGGAGGTGGGTCAAAAAAGATCTTGCTGTGATGTATGTCATAGAGTGTTCTGCCTATGTTCTCCTCTAAGAGTTTTATAGTGTCTGGCCTTACATTTAGGTCTTTAATCCATTTTCAGTTTATTTTTGCGTATGGTGTTAGGGAGTGTTCTAATTTCATTCTTTTGCATGTAGCTGTCCAGTTTTCCCAGCACCACTTATTGAAGAGACTGTCCTTTCTCCATTGTATATTCTTGTCTCCTTTATTAAAAATAAGGTGACCATATGTGTGTGGCTTTATCTCTGGGCTTTCTATCCTGTTCCATTGATCTATATTTCTGTTTTTATGCCATAAATACTGTCTTGATTACTGTAGCTTTGTAGTATAGTCTGAAGTCAGGGAGTCTGATTCCTCCAGCTCCATTTTTCTTTCTCAAGATTGCTTTTGCTATTCAGGGTCTTTCATGTTTCCATACAAATTGTGAAATTTTTTTGTTCTAGTTCTGTGAAAAATGCCATCGGTAGTGTGATAGGGATTGCATTGGATCTGTAGATTGCTTTGGGTAGTATAGTCATTTTCACAATGTTGATTCTTCCAATCCAAGAACATGGTATATCTCTCCATCTATTTGTATCATCCTTAATTTCTTTCATCAGTGTCTTATAGTTTTCTGCTTACAGGTCTTTTATCTCCCTAGGTAGGTTTATTCCTAGGTATTTTATTCTTTTGGTTGCAATGGTAAATGGGAGTGTTTCCCTAACTTCTCTTTCAGATTTTTCATCATTAGTGTATAGGAATGCAAGAGATTTCTGTGCATTAATTTTGTAATCTGCTACTTTACCAAATTCATTGATTAGCTCTAGTAGTTTTCTGGTAGCATCTTTAGGATTCTCTATGTATAGTATCATGTCATCTGCAAACAGTGACAGTTTTACTTCTTCTTTTCCAATTTGGATTCCTTTTATCTTTTTTTCTTCTCTGATTGCTGTGGCTAAAACATCAAAACTATGTTGAATTATAGTGGTGAGAGTGGACAGCCTTGTTTGTTCCTGATCTTAGTGGAAATGGTTTCAGTTTTTCACCATTGAGAAAGATGTTGGCTGTGGGTTTGTCATATATGGCCTTTATTATGTTGAGGTAAGTTCCCTCTATGCCTACTTTCTGGAGGATTTTTATCATAAATGGGTGTTGAATTTTGTCGAAAGCTTTTTCTGCATGTATTGAGATGATCATATGGTTTTTGTCCTTCAATTTGTTAATATGGTGTATCACATTGCTTGGTTTGTGTATATCGAAGAATCCTTGCATTCCTGGGATAAACCCCACTTGATCATGGTGCATGATCCTTTTAATGTGCTGTTGGATTCTTTTTGCTAGTTCTTTGTTGAGGATCTTTGCATCTATGTTCATCAGTGATGTTGGCCTGTAGTTTTCTTCCTTTGTGACATCTTTGTCTGGTTTTGGTATCAGAGTGATGGTGGTCTCGTAGAATGAGTTTGGGAGTGTTCCTCCCTCTGCTGTATTTTGGAAGAGTTTGAGAAGGATAGGTGTTAGCTCTTCTCTAAATGTTTGATAGAATTCACCTGTGAAGCCATCTGGTCCTGGGCTTTTGTTTGTTGGAAGATTTTTAATCACAGTCTCAATTTCAGTGCTTGTGATTGGTCTGTTTATATTCTCTATTTTTTCCTGGTTCAGTCTCGGAAGGTTGTGCTTTTCTAAGAATTTGTCCATTTCATCCAGGTTGTCCATTTTATTGGCATATAGTTGCTTGTAGTAATCTCTTGTGATCCTTTGTATTTCTGCAGTGTCAGTTGTTACTTCTCCTTTTTCATTTCTAATTCTATTGATTTGACTCTTCTCCCTTTTTTTCTTGATGAGTCTGGCTAATGGTTTATCAATTTTGTTTATCTTCTCAAAGAACCAGCTTTTAGTTTTCTTGATCTTTGCTGTTGTTTCCTTCATTTCTTTTTCATTTATTTCTGATCTGATCTTTATGATTTCTTTCCTTCGCTGACTTTGGGTTTTTTTTGTTCTTCATTCTCTAATTGCTCTAGGTGTAAAGTTAGGCTGTTTATTTGAGATGTTTCTTGTTTCTTGAGGTAGGATTGTGTTGTTATATACTTCCCTCTTAGAACTGCTTTTGCTGCATCCCATAGGTTTGGGGTCATCACGTTTTCTTTGTCATTTGTTTCTAGGTATTTTTTGATTTCCCCTTTGATTTCTTCAGTGATCTCTTGTATTAAGTAGTGTATTGTTTAGCCTCCCTGTGTTTGTATTTTTTACAGATTTTTTCCTGTAATTGATATCTAGCCTCATAGTGTTGTGGTCAGAAAAGACACTTGATACGATTTCAATTTTCTTAAATTTACCAAAGCTTGATTTGTGACCCAAGATATGATCTATCCTGGAGAATGTTCCATGAGCACTTGAGAAGAAAGTGTATTCTGTTGTTTTTGGATGGAATGTCATAAATATCAATTAAATCCATCTTGTTTAATATATAATTTAAAGCTTGTGTTTCCTTATTTACTTTCATTTTGGATGATCTATCCATTGGTGAAAGTGGGGTGTTAAAGTCCCCTACTATGATTGTGTTACTGTAGGTTTCCCTTTTTATGGTTGTTAGCATTTGCCTTATGTATTGAGGTGCTCCTATGTTGCGTGCATAAATATTTACAGTTGTTATATCTTCTTCTTGGATTGATCCCTTGATCATTATGTAGTGTCCTTCTTTGTCTCCTGTAATAGTCTTTATTTTAATTTCTATTTTGTCTGATATGAGAATTGCTACTCCAGCTTTCTTTTGATTTCCATTTGCGTCCTTCCTATTTTAAATTGGGTTATGGTATAACTTTGAGAAAAGACTACATTGTCTTCATATAAGCATTTCTTTCTTTTTTTTTTTTTAACCAACCATGACCCTGTATTTCACAGAAGTGTACATCTCCTGTAAAGAATGTGTGCAGCTGTAAAAAATAGAGCATCGACTGTCTTTTCTTCATAGGTGTTTTCTAATCAGCCACCCGGAACAAATTTGAACAACACACTTTCCATTTTTCTGCCTACTTCTTCAAATTGCACAATGAATAGGTCATAACTCAACATCTGTGTACACTCTTGGTGGTTATAGGTGAGTTGAGTTTGGGAAGAGACTCCACGTGCACAGATATTCAAAGAGTGTTTACTGGGGGAAAAAAGTCTTAGTTTCTCTTTCTTATAGGACTTGGCTCCTCCCAGGAGAGAGAGGCCTCGTGAGTTGGAAAACGAAGTCACAGAGAATTTGCAAGGGACAAGGGACAAAATGAAACAGAAAAATAGGAAATGACACGACAGAAGATCTTGTTCTCTTCTCTTACTAAAAAGTCTATCTTGAACTTCAGTGTTTCTGGAAGAGGTGTGTGATTATTCTGGTCAAATTATTTCACGGCTTAGCCTCATAAAAAGTGGTTATTGCCCTGGAGGATGCTGGCCTTTTCTCATTCTTTTCATTATTCTTCCTTAATGCATCATTTTGAGCCACAAGCCTCTCTCTTTGTCTTTCCCTAAATTTTCAAGGAATTGAATGAAGTTTTTACAATTATGACTCCAGTTAGAGGTTATTTAGAAATTAGAAATGAATCCAAATGTACACATCTCTAGAAAGTTTACTTTATTCTTGTAAAGGGCAGGGTTGCAGAATATGATTTGCTTATTGAAAAGACTAGAAAATGCCGGGTTTCAGGAACATTCCATTTTAGAAGTATTTTCTTGAAAAAATAAGCAGACTTAAGCTAAATGTACAGTCCTAGCTTTTAGGAGAACTTCCTTCCTTAAAATGAGCTTTTGCCTATTTGGCCCTATTTTATTTTCCTATGTTTATTTAAATAGAGACAAGAATTACCCATATTTTAACAGTCATCGGAAGGACAGATCTTTTTACTTGCAAAAGGCCATCATAATTTTGTAAGGTGATAAGACACCGGGGGAAAAACAATCACTTTGAATTAATTTGCATATGAAAGAAGAACAAACGTAACTTGAAAAGGCCTCTTATTACATCTGAAAGGTAGAAATGGGGATTAATTCTCAAATGCTTAGTCCCAATAAGTCTCTCTAAGATCTGGGTTTTGCTCCTAGCTTTTACGTGCACAAAGGCTTTTAGGCTGCACTCTGGGCCGGAAGCTGCGGGGTGCTCTCAAGGACCCTGCCAAGCGCCCTCTTACTCCTAGGACAGGGCCTGGCCTTCTTGCCGCCGAGGGGCAGTCGTTTTCAGGCAATCCGTTTCTTTTCCTGCAGCTGCAGCAGGTGCTGCGCTTGGTCCTGGCTGCTCTGGCATTTCCTCGTATCCAACAGCGTGGTCTCCCTCTGAGGCGCCCCACTCTTTTGGGGCCCTTTTATTCGTCTTCCCGGCATGGCTTCCAGATGCTTCTCCCATTCACCCCAACGCGATGTTTCTGACCATCTCAAGTCCATTCTCTGACGATCCTGTTTGGAGAGCATCTTCAGGATCCGCGCTTCCAGGGCCAATATAGAAGCACCATTTGCCTGGAGCGCCACCGTCTGGCCAAAACGGGAACGACCTCCGCCCATCGCTGAGGATCAACTTGGAAAGTTGCTGAGGTCGCTCTTCTAGTTTTTGTACAATCCTCATCCTCACCCACTTTCTGTAAAGTGACTATGATGGATACTCTTCCTTACTAATGTAGGTAGTTTTCTTCTGAATAACTCTACACATTTCTCTTGCAATAATTTGAGTTTAAAGATACTGAAATAAGAATCTGCACCATCAACTAAAAATCATATAAATTGTATTATTTATAAATGGGTGGATATGATATGCTTTGGTGATATAAAAATACAATAACAGGACCATTCAGGAAATATTCTTTTTCTCACCTATTTTTTCAGCATTCTGTCTATGTTGGGATAGATCTAAATGGAAATGGCTCACCCCACATGGTAGCCAAATCACCTGGCATCACAGCTGGTTGATGGCCAAGTCATAGCATTGACTTTACAGACCCAGTCTCCAGAATGAACTGGATTGGAAGGTTTTAAAAAGTGTGTACACCCCAGAGTGTGTGTGTAGTGTGTGCGCACATGCTTTGTGAGTTGACCCCCCTGGGATGCTAAAAGAAAATTTAGGAATTCTACTTATATTTATTTTGTATCTCAAACTTCAACATTTCTATTTTATAATATATGTAAAATTATTAGAACAGTTGTTGTAAATCATTTACAAATCAGCATTTTAAAAGGTATTAAGAGTGTGGGTTAAATGTCTTATTGATAGAAGTTTGTGACCAAAATGCATTAACATTTTATATGTCTAAAAGTGCATTACAATTAAGGATGATTTCAAAACAGTCCTAACTGGCATTACAAAACAACATAATGGATATCCAGGCAGTTGGAATGGGGCCTGGCCTGCAGGTCCTGTAGCCAGCCTCTCCCTCTGGGTGGGGATCTAGAATGAGGTTAGACTCAGAAGGGGGTTCTGAACCTGCCTCTGACAGCCTCATTATGAAACCTGGGTAAATCATCTCACAACCGAGAGGTTTCTCCCTTGCTACACAAATGTGTAAAGAGAATCAGCTAAGTGTTGGGCACCAGATGGGGTGGGTGGTTTGAAGATAATAGGTGACAGGAGATGGAGCTTATCTTGAGGCGTTTGCAGTCAAGGCTAACTTTTGGCTGAACTGAAAAATTATATGAAAGTACAAAATAAAAGTACAAGCAAGATTAAAAGGAAAGGATCTAAAATGCCTAAAAGAAGATGAATTATAGAGACCTCTCAAGCTCTTGAAGACCCTGCATTTGCTTACAGAAGTTCGGTGCCCTCTGTGTAGAATATCCTTACCAATTAAAAAAATTAGAACGGAAAAAACTCTAATTCGGAAAAACACATGCACCCCAATGTTCATAGTAGCACTATTTACAAGAGCCAAGACATGGAAGCGGCCCACGCGTCCATCGACAGATGAATGGATAAAGAAGATGTGGCACATATTTACAATGGAATATTACTCAGCCATAAAAAGGAATGAAATTTTGCCATTTGCAGCACCATGGATGGTCCTAGAGATCATCATACTAAGTGAAGTCAGTCACACAGAGAGAGACAGATATGATATCACTTATATGTGGAATCTAAAACATGACACAAATGAACAGAAACAGACTCACAGACATGGAAAACAAACTTATGGTTTGCTATTATGCTATTATGGTTACCAAAGGGGAAAGAGGGTGAGGAGTGATAAAGTAAGAGTTAGGGATTGGTAGATACAAATTACTATATAAAAAATAGATAAACAACAAGGACCTGCTCTATAGTACAGGGATCCTTATGCCTCAATTATCTTGTAATAACCTATTATGGAAAAGAATCTGAAAAAGAATATATATATATATATATCACTTTGCTGTATACTTGAAACTAACACAACATTGTAAATTAACTATACTTCAATTAAAAAATAAAATAGTAGCACACACAAAAATGAGAATCTTGTGTGATAAATCTGCATTATATCTATCTGTGACTATATCTTTTTTTTTTTTTTTTCCAAAAAGTGGATGGAGAAAACAGGATTAATGATCCAAGGGCTGAATTGCCATTTCTCAAAGATCATTTTTGTTATATGTTTGGACAAAGAAACTAGAAACTCCAGTTCTAAAAGGATAAGTGGGAATATTTTAATATGCAGCCCTGGCTTTGGAATGGTGATGTAAATTGCTCTTCAAGTGACAGCTTTGATTAAACTCTAAAACCAGTATGGTCCCACTGACGTGACCCAAAGCACTGTACTGGACAGAAATCTTGTCTTATTTTAAGAGAAAGGCAAAAGACAAAGACCTGTGTTTTTCATTTACCTATGACTTGCTGACAGCTGTCAAGTTTATTATTATTTTTATTTTAGATTTGAAAACAGAGGCTTCCCTTTGAACAGCTTGAGGTCAGGATATTTTATTGGTGTTGGATCTTGTCTGCAGTGAATAGCAAGTTCCTCATCACATGGGTCATTTGGTGACTGTGTGGGTGAGAGAAATTATAATTTGACCATGATTTGGAAATGTTCTGGCAGTTTCCAAGAGACGCAGTTTCTGGAATCACTAAAGACGTAGTGTGTCATTTGCTTTGCAAGAGAGTATGTGGGTGGCCAAAAGTTGAGGGGTGGAGAGGTAACATCCCAGGCTGAGGAATCTCACCTGGCTCTTGGTCTACCTTCTTCTATTTCTGAGGAAATGCTATTCGTTGTTCCTGCCTGCCTGGTTTTGCCACGCATCTTGGGCAAGGCACCCAGCTAAACTGGGCCCTCTTTCCTCATTTGTGAAATCTGGGTTTGCGTGCATTGAGAGGGCAGCATGATTCATCCAAGAAACCTCTAGCGACAGGGCTCTAGGGTTTTATCTGCCCTGGTGGGGATGAATATTAGTCAAGCCTTTTGAGGGCACCATTTGGAAGCATGAATCACATGCCTTGTTAGCCACATGCACGCTTTCTGACCCAGCAGGTCTGCCTCTAGGAATTCGTCCTAAGGAAATAGTCTAGTGATGGAGACAGAGATTCATGTACATGCTCATTTACTCCCAAAATTTTAAGACAAGCTAAATGTTTAAAAGTAAGGGCATTTCTAAATAAATTAAGTCAATTTGTTCAATGGAATATTGTGTAGACTTTACACATTATGTTTCAAAGCATATTAGCACAACGAGTGTTCATTATATAAAATTATGATTGTAAAAAGTAAGACAGAATGTCGAAATGCACAGTACTAATTTTTCATCAAATAATTGAGACATACATTTGTATTTAAAAAGTCTGGAATAAAAACAACCACATGAGAACAGTGCTCCTAGGTGATTTAATATTCTTATTTTTTCCCTGAATTTCCAAATTTTCTTCAATGAATATGTATTTTTTTATAATTAGAAAAAACACAAAGTAAAATTCAAAACTCAAAACAACATGGAGTTTGTGGTTTGATCACCTTTGTGACTAGTGTGATTGTGGACGTTTCTGGGACTCAGAGGAAGAGTAGGAAAGTGCTGTAGACCATGGACTCTAGAACCAGACTACTTGGGTTCAAATTCTGGCTGCCCTTCATCTTGTTTGCATGGCTGGAGTGATCCCCTTAGCCTCTCTGTGCCTCGGTTTCTTCAACTGTGAAGTGAGGATAGTAGTACCTGCTGAGAGAGTTAAAGGTCAACATATGTAAATCCCTGACCCATACCAAGTACTCAATGAATGTTAGTTATTATCATTAACATCTGTAAAGTGGAAAAACTAATATTAATTCAATAAATGTTTATTGGGCACCTACTCTGTGCCAGGCACTGTCCTAGGTGCTGGATATGCAGCAGTCTAGGAATGATCGATGTGGCAATGACTCTGCTCTCATGGAACCGTGTTTTAGTGGGGAAGACAGACAACAACAAATAAACAGGGGAGTTAGAGTGTTCAGAAGAATAATGAGAGAAAGAATGGGAGAGGTGTGCTCCTCAGGGAGGTGTTGGATAAAGTAACATTGAGAGAATGAGTGAGCCTGGGGTGAGCTAATCGGGTATATGGATGAAGAACAATAGGGGCAGAGTGAAAAGTCAGTGCAAAGGTCCTGAGGTATGCTCGGCTTGTTTAAGGAGCAGTAAGGAAACTATATAATATGGTTATCCCCAAAGCAGACTCTGAGACAAGGATTCAAGAGCAAGTAGACTGCTTGGAAGGTGATCCCAGAAAGATGGATCCCACAAGTGGGGAAGTGAGATAGGGAAGGGAAGGAAGAAAACCTGAGGGGCATTAATGAGTGAGCTGTCACTGGTGACAACTGGTCAGGACCACAGGGAGTGTCAAATACGCCCTCTGTGTTGTGCCACCTGAGGGATGAGGGAACAGGAGTATCGAGCCTCCAAATCCAGTCTGTCGTTAGCCGAGGGCTGGCTTTCGCTGAGTACGGGCCCCTCACACCAGAGAAAGCACCAGAGAAAGCACTGAAGCTGAGAGTCGCAGGTTCTTACAACAGGAAGTCATCACCCAGGCTGAGGAGCTGAGTACTGAGGGATGGATTCTGGATATTGCCAGCATCTGCCACAAAAGCCATTGTAGCTACAGTGGAACCAGCAAGGCTGACTGTGGCAGGAGTTCCACCCAAAGAGGTAAGGGATGGGGGTGTGGATCACTTAGGGTGCTGTGGGCCATTGTAAAGAATTTTATTCTGAGTAATATGAGAGTCATTGTAGAGTTGTGAGCAAAAGATTGGCATGATCTGACTTGTTCTAGAAGGACAGTCTGGATGCTGTGTGGAGAACAGCGTGTTGGAGGGCAAGTGGGTGGAGAAGCGGGGACACTGTCGGGGGTAACAGTCAAAGTCCAGGTCAGGGAGGATTGTGATGTGAACTTGAGCAACAGGCATGAGATATACTTTTGGATCCTGGACATATTTTAAACAAAGAGTCAAGCGAATTTGCAGACGAATTGGATGAGAAGTGAAAGAAAGACAGGAATCAAGGAAACTCTAAAGTTTTGACCTGAGCAACTGGTAGAACAAAGTAGCCATTTTTCAAGATGGTGAGGATGGCGGGGGGTGGTGATGATGGGAGGGGAAGAGTGGGAAAGAGGAGTTTGGCTTTCATTTATTCAATTGGAGGCATATATTAGTACTCTATCTCATCTTTTTTTTTTCTGGGAATTAAAAGTACAGTGTTATGAGCTCTCAGTAAGTATTACTTTCCCTACCCTATTCACTTTCCCAGCTTACTTTCTGTATAGGTGTCCTATAGTCACAATAATGTTGTGTCACAAACAAAAGTCTCAGTTTCATATGACAAAGAGGGTTTATTTTGCATCTTATGTCCGGGGATCAGGTGGCCTAATCAAGGCTCATCTGATCTTGGCTGGGCTTGCTCATGCATCTAGGAATTGGCTGGAGGTCAGTTGATCCGGGCTCAGCTCTGCTTCTGTGACTCTCATCCTTCTTGTGGGACCAGCAAGCTAGTCTGGGCTTGTTTCTTTAAGAAGGCAAGTGGAAACACATGAAGCCTCAGAAAGGCTCATACCCGATACATCATCACTCCCATGTTTGTTCTGCTGGCTAAAGCAAGTCACGTGGCTATCCCTAAAGCCAAGAGACAGCAAAACATATTCTGCCTTAGTGTGTGTGTGTCTGTGTGTGTGTGTTGCTCGTGGTGGTGGGAAGTGAATATTTGTGAACAATAATCTAAGTAATAATCACCCTCTTCTTGATAAATATTAATTATTCTTCAACATGCAAAATATGTTAACCCTATTCAAAGATCCCCAAAGTTTCATCCAATCATGGTCAAGACTTGAAGGTCAAGATCTCATGATCTACATCAGGGCCAGATGTAATTCCTCTTTCTTGGAGGCTTTAAAGAACAAGTTGATCCTTCCTCTCTACACATATACAAAATAATACAGTGAAACAGACAGGATAAGCACAGTAAATATGTCCATCTAAAAGAGGGAAGAATGGCCGTCATTGGTCCTTAGCAATTTTAAAGTCTTGCTTGGTAAATGTTTCCATGCCCTACGACATTGGGGTTGGTGAGTTTTCCCCAATTAACACCAGATTCAGTTCACTGGGTGTGGTTCCTCATTCCATTGTTCACTATGGCTCATGGCTATGTTCTCTGAGCTGTCCTCTCTTTTGCATCCCTTTTCTGGGACACTTCTGAAGAGGACTTTGGAAAATAAGCTATTTTTGGTGACTCAGAAACTTTCTTGGTCTACTTTCTGTCAGGAGAAAGTTGGAGGCTGAGATGGTTAATTTTACATGTCAACTTGGCTAGGCCACAGTACCCAGATATTTGGTTAACCATTATCCTAGATGTTTTTGTGAATATATTCTGTAGATGAGATTAATATTTAAATCAGTACACTTTGGGTAAAGCAGATTGCCCTACATAAAGTGGATGGGCCTCATCCTACTAGTTCCTTAGTAGGAAAAAGTTGACTTCCTCCAGAGAAGAGGGAATTCTATCAGTAGACAGCCTTCAGACTCAAGCTGCAACACCAATTCTTCCCTGGGTCACCAGCCTGCTGGCTTATCATACAGATTTTGGACTTGCTACTTTCCAAAATCATGTGAGCCTGTTCCTCAAAATAAAGGATCTACCTATCTATCTATCTATCTATCTATCTGTCTATCTATCTATCTATCTATCATCTATCTTCTGTCAAGAGATTCTATTCATTCTGTTCTTTTGGAGACTGGTACACAGTCCCAGAGATTTTTCTGTGTTTTGGACAATCACTTTTACCCCTGGTTGCCAACACTTTGTCTATGTGGCGGCCTCAAAAATGTTGTGTGTCTTATATATATTTGGCTGCAATCTACTCCATGCACAAAAAACCACACACATAATTCATTTTGAGATATTCATCTCTCAATGTACTTACTGCTCTTATAGTCACATCAGGCTGCCCTTGCACCCCACCCTATGTTTTCTAAAAGTCTTTTTGTCCAACTGAGAAAGTACATCAGACTTTACCTTAATTCTTACAAAATTCATAACAAAAGCTCTTACATCCATAGGCTTAATTTGGTTTTTACTCTGAGGCCAGGTCTTACTGGGGGTGTTGTTGGATTAATCATTGTTGCCAGTCTGTATCCTGATTTGAAAATATTTTGCTACCCGGAAAGGCTGGAAATGAGAGACACTTTTATTTTCTAACTCAGTAAGTTCTGAATTCCTATATTCCCTCCAAATTCTGCTTGTAGACTGGCTGGTTCTTCCTGATCTCATTTCTTTCTTGAAGTAACTCATCACATGTGCTAAAAGCAACCAACTCACACTTTTGGTATTTTGCCTGGAGATCTCTTTGTCCAGGTTCACAAGTTCATTAGGTACATTTTCCATTTTCTACTCCCACCATGCATCATCACTATTTCAGCCCCCTAAAATTGTTTTCTAACCATTTTCTTACCTTCTTTAAGTTTCCCAACCTCTTGCCACTCATCCCTCAAACCAACTCAACATACCTTGGGTTTTGTTAGAATAGCACTCCAATTCTGGTACCAATTTTTGTTCTGGTTTAGTGTGGCCAAAGCAATGCTGTGTAAGAGGCAACTACAAAATCTCAGTAGCCTACAACAGTAAGCATTTATTTAACTCATCCATCTTGGAGTCAGCTGGGGATCAGCTAATCTAGGCTGGGTTTGGCCAGGCAGGTCTGATGATTTCGGCCAGGTTTACTCACACATCTGGGGGTCAGCTAGTGATGAACTGACTTGTGGTTGGTTCATCTGGGGCAGTTCAGCTCTGCTCCATGTGTCTCTCCTCCTCCCCTCTGGCCAGCCAACAGTCCAGCCTAGCGGTCTAGTTTCCTGCCAGTGGCAGAAGTAAAAGAGGGTGCATTGAAACACGTGAAGTCTCTTTTTCTTTTTTTGATTTTATTTATTTCTTTATTTTTTGGCTGTGTTGGGTCTTCGTTTCTGTGCGAGGGCTTCCTCTAGTTGTGGCAAGCGGGGGCCACTCTTCATCGCGGTGCGCGGCCCTCTCACTATTGCGGCCTCTCCTGCTGCGGAGCACAGGCTCCAGATGCGCAGGCTCAGTAGTTGTGGCTCACGGGCTTAGTTGCTCCGCGGCATGTGGGATCTTCCCAGACCAGAGCTCGAACCCGTGTCCCCTGCACTGGCAGGCAGATTCTCAACCATTGCGCCACCAGGGAAGCCTGAAACACGTGAAGTCTCTTAAGGCTGAGGCTCAGGATTGGTACTCATCTCTCCCGGTTCCATTGATGAAACAAGGCAATGAATAAACTTAAAGCCAAGGGATAGGAAATATACTCCACCCTTTAAGAGAAGGATGGAGAGTGAATACGTCTGATCAATGATCTAATCTTTCCACTCCCCAATCATTCCAGTGATGCTGTGTTTCTATAAAATGTTTCACCAGAATCTCCAGTTGAATGGTCCTGTGTGGGTCTGACTTAGAGTTAACCAGAAGAGAAATGTGTGTGATTTTTGAAAGGCAGTGAAGCAGTGGCTGTTACTCCCTGAGGTCTTTGTAGAATCTGGATGTGGAGGTGGGTAGATGCAGAGGTCTGGTGGGTTTCAGTCATCATCTCCCTTCTCTGCTCCCCGCCGGCTCTTGACCCTGACCAGTGGCTTTCTCAGGCTCTTGGCTGCAGAGGTGATAGCTGCCTTCTCCCCAGATCTGCCTCTGTGCTCTCATTTTAGCAGTGTGAAGACTGACTCTCAAGTTGATGGACTGGGGTCTCCAACACTGATCATCACCCCCCCCCCCCACAACGTTGGCTTAACTCAGCTCCTCCCACAATCGTGGAAGATCTAATTCCTGTAATTCCTCTATCCCGTGACACTCACCGCGACCTTGCTCCCCTGCCTGAGTCCCGCCCAACTGAAACAGCCCACAAGCCGTCCACAGCCCTATGCTCTCTCCATTCCCAGGACTCAGCCATGGACCCCGTGTCCCTTTTCTGCCTCTTAACTGCTCAGCAGAGGACTTCCCTGGCAGTCCAGTGGTTAAGACTTCCCCTTCCAATGCAGCGGGTGCAGGTTCGATCCCTGGTCGGGGAGCCAAGATCCCACATGCCTCACGACCAAAACACCAAAACATAAAAACAGAAGCAATATTGTAACAAATTCAATAAAACAGTCCATATCAGCTGCTAAAAGCTCAACACCTAACTCTTTTTTTTTTTTTTTTTTTTAGATAGATAGCTTTTTTTTTTTTTAAAGGATTTTCTTATTTATTTATTTATTTATTTATTTATTTATTTATTTTTGGCTGTGTTGGGTCTTCGGTTCGTGCGAGGGCTTTCTCCAGTTGCGGCAAGCGGGGGCCACTCTTCATCGCGGTGCGGGGACCGCTCTTCATCGCGGTGCGCGGGCCTTTCTCTATCGCGGCCCCTCCCGTCGCGGGGCACAGGCTCCAGACGCGCAGACTCAGCAATTGTGGCTCACGGGCCCAGCTGCTCCGTGGCATGTGGGATCTTCCCAGACCAGGGCTCGAACCCGTGTCCCCTGCATTAGCAGGCAGATTCTCAACCACTGCGCCACCAGGGAAGCCCTCAACACCTAACTCTTAAATGCTCCCTCCTTTCCTGAAACAATCCTCCACCCAGGTCCCTTTATTTTTTTTAATTAAAAAAAAATTTTATTGAAGTATAGTTGATTTACAATGTTGTGCACAGCAAAGTGATTCAGTTATACATACATATATATCTATTTTTTTCTGATTCTTTTTCCTTATAGGTTATTATAAAATATTGAGTATAGTTCCCTGAGCTATACAATAGGTCCTTGTTGGTTATCTATTTTATATATAGTAGTTTGTATATGTTAATCCCAAACTCCTAACTTATCCCTCCTCCCCCCCATTTCCCCTCCTATGTCCCTTTAAATAGTCTCCTGCTCTCTGCTTCCCATGGTTCATCAAACCAAGACAATACCCGTTCTTTAGTGGATTCCAAAGTGTTACGAGGTCATTTCATCATTTTACATCTGTATCTTTCAGCAGGACCTCTGGGTACAATGAAAACCCAGAGCAGTGATGGCGTGAGTTTCAGGCTCTGTGACGGTCACCAGGAAGCCACTCAGGCACCAGTTAGGGCCATGCAGAGTCCCCTAGGGAACAAGTGGCTTTGGATTCCCCAGAAGCTGGGCTGGAGCAGGATTACACTCACTCCCACGCTTCTTTGCCTAAATGAGTTTCGCTTTTCCTCTGAATAACAGGGAGGTTTTGTCACAAATAGGTGGGACTATACAATCCAGGTACTTTAAAAACAAATCAATGTATAACTTAAATTTCTAAATAAAAAACAGACGTTTTCTAAGTAGCCACGTTGTGGGCTTACACACTTACCCGTAGGAAACCTCGCGGCAAGTCTCAGTACCTTTTCACAGGCCTCGTTTGGAATCTAGTAAGTGACTGCAACTCATCCCACGTAAAGATGAGCTGGATCTTTTGAAACAACCAGAAGTCAGTTAGTGATCAGCTTGATGAATAAAGGGAGTTGTCGGGGTGAGTGAAATTACTGTATAAATAAAAAGGTGGTTCTGAAAAGCCACCTCAAAGAGGTTCTTGAGAGCTGTTTTGATTCCTTCACGTTAACCCTGGAAAAAGGTCACAGTCTTTGAGAGACAGCTTTGAAGAGGGATACATGAATTTAGAGGTTAAATCTTGGTATTTAAAATCGTTCAGGTTTTCTCAAGCCTGAGACCTCTATTGTATTTTTATTCGTAGGTCTTATTGGTTAAAATCCATTATTGAAGATTCTTGTACCTCAAACTAATATTCCCTTCACACTGCTCCTGACAATTATTGTTTCCTTTCCTAGCAAAGTTTAAACAGGCTGATTTGTCCTGGAGGGAATTAAAGGATATGATCAACAAATTAGCACATGCTGAAAGAAAAATGGATAGTTTTGCCTCTTCTGACTTTGGAAGTGACTTGCAGCTTTGCTGGCCAATCTTTCCAGCAAGGTGGATTTTTTTTTTTTTTTTTTTTTTGCAGTTGAGCTTAATCAGTGCATCACTGAGACCCCCATCAGCAAAACAGAAATGAGGAGAAGTTGATATGAAACTGCTTTTGCAGGTACAAAATGGACAAGTATTGGTGATTTAATATGGTTAACCTAATATTTCCACTAGTTTCCTGCCTATGCTCCCCCCAGGCAAACCCAGCTGGAACGCAGTGGGCAGGCGAGCCCAGCCTGCAGAGCTGAGCAGGAGAAGGGGGCTGAGGGTCCACTCAGAGGCAGGAAACTTGGAAGAAATGTCCAGAGCATCCCTGCCAGATGAAGACCGGGAAAGACGTCAACAAAAAGAACTTCTTGGAAAGACAGGACCGTGACCTGGTCAAAGCGCCATTGCAGGTAAATTCCTTCCCTCATTCCCTCCATGTGCTCTAAAAGCCATTCTTCTAAGTCCTGGTGGCTGCAGGTATTGGAGGATCAGGTCCACTGGGGTCACACGACTCTGGGCAGCAGACTGCGGTGTGGACACAATGGTAGGGGTGGACCTTCTGTTATCCTTACACCAGGTCTTGGTCGTTTGACATCACAAGTATAACTTAAAATATTTCTTATGTCCGAGCTGTATGACTGAGGGGCTGTTTACCCAGTGTGATTTGAGGAGGTATTGTAGGTTGAATTGTGTCCACCAAAAAGATACACTGAAGCCCTAACCGACCCCCGTCCCCCGCCCCCCCCATACCTGTGAAATTTACCTGATTCGGAAACAGGGTCTTGGCAGATGTCATCACATGGAGGTGAGGCGGTACTGGGTTAGGATGGCTCCTAACCCAATAGCTGGTGTCCTTAAAAGAAGAGGGAAGTTTGAACACAGAGAGACACAGACTCACAGGAGATGCCATGTGACAACAGAGGCAGAGATTGGTGTGACGTGTCTACAAACCAAGGACCATCAAGGACTGCCAAGCTTTTGGCATCCACCAGAAGCTGGAAGGGGCAGGAAGGACCCTCCCCTAGATTCTTCAGAGGGAGCTCCGCCCTGCCGACACCTTGAGGTCGGACTTCCGGCCTCCAGAACGGGGAGGGACCATACTTCTGTTGTTTTAAGCCCCCCCAGTTGGTGATCATTTGTTATGGCAGCCCAGGGAGGGGGCTCATCCAGGAGGTATCTAGCAAAGGTGATTGTCTGAGAGAATTAACACCTGGGTAGCTCTGGGCCTGCCCCCCAACTTCCAGATTCTTCCCTCTGTTCCTCTCCTCCGGGGTCCCCCGTGTCTGAAACAAGTGCTACTAACAGAGCTTTCCATTCCAGAGGGCAGGTGGAAGGCCTATCAAAAGTCTCATGTAGTCAAAAAACTCCACAGGGTATTTTAAAGAAAGAGAAGAAAAGGAAACAGTTCCCTCCCTCCCTCTCTCCCCATCACCCCCCGCACCCCCCCCCCCCGTCCTTCCTTCCGACCTTTTGTAAACTTCCTTCAATTCTTCCTCCCTTACCTGTACGTTATTGGTTGACAGGGGTGTTAGACATTAGGAAGCAGTTTGTTCAGGCTCTCATTTGATCTTTAAACGTTTACTGGTTTATTGTCTATATGCCTTCAGGGAGTAGGAAAGCACACTGCAATCCCCTTTCCTTCTTTTTGGAATGTGTCTCTGTTACATTATGACAGAATGTTCTAACTGGGCTGGGCTGATTTTATGCTCCTTTCAACACTATGCAAAAAAGTGTAAAGAATGGGTGGGAACTGAGTCCCAGCTGGTATGAATTATTGGCTATCCTTCTTTTTTCTTCAGAAACTGTTGTTGGCCTTTTTTACAAAAAGCAACACCTAGATCTTCCCATGTAACTCTGTCTATCCCTGTCCTCTGTGTATATCTTGAGAGCCATTGGGCTAACTGAAGGGAAACTCATTCCAAATTAGCTAAGCGGGGAGGAAATAGCCAGCTAGTCTGACAGGATAGAGTAGAAGCCAATTGGTCTCAGCCAGCATTTCTTAAGGGGGTGCTTCTTCATGTTGGGTGAGACATTTCTTGCTGGTGCAGAATCATCCCAAGCATGGCCTCAGCCAGTAAATACAGGTAAGAACCCCCAATTATTGTGACAAGTAAAACCCACTCCCCGTCACACGCACGCGCTTTATCTCCGAAAGTCGTCTGTCGCAGATGCTGTTGGTGTCCTTGGATGTCATCTCTGACACAAACGGCTGCTTACTGTGAACACGTGAGACTTCCTGCCTGCAGGCTTGTTGCTGGACGACTACAGAGCCCTCTCAGATGCACGGAACAACCGGAAATGCTGGAGCGTTCCCCTGCTGGCTGTAGATCAGTGGTGGATGCCCCAGCTCCTCACCCTTGGTTGGGCGACCTGGAAGCATGCTGTCCACCATCTTCCAGAAGCCCCCAGTGTGCTGGGCTCCAGCTGCCCACGTGGCAGCTGACCCCTAACACCCTTGTATTCGTTTCCTATTGCTGCTGCTACAGATTTTCATGCCTTAGTGATTAACACAACACATATTTATTATCTTATGGTTTTGGAGGTTAAAGGTCAGAAATGAGCTGAAGATCAAGGTGCCGGCAGGTGCATCTGGAGGCTGTAGGGGAGAATCCATTTCCTGGCCTTTTCCATCTTCTAGAGGCTGCCCACACTCCTTGGCTTGTGGTCCCTCCCTCCAACTTCAAAGCCAGCACCGTTGGGCTGAGTCCTTCTCCTGCTACCATCTCTGGTTCTCTCTTCCGCTCCCTCTTCTCCTTTTAAAGACCCTTGTGGTTACTTTGGGCCCACCCAAATAATGCAGGATACTCTCCTTATCTTAAGGCCAGCTGATTAACCGACTTAGTTCCATCTGCAACTTTAGTTCCCCTTTGCCTGTAATCCAACATATGGACGGATCTCAAGATGCAGCATCCTTGGGGACCATTATTCTTCCTACCAGAGCACCCTTTATTGGCTTCCTCTCCTTCTCTGTCTCACTATCCCATTTCCCTATTGGTCTTTCTTGGGACCATCTCCCAAATTAACTACTTGCACTAGAAGTCTTATCTCATAGTCTGCTTGTGCAGAAATCCAAGCCAAAATGCTGTCTAAAAGGGAATTTTAGACACTCAGAACCACTGGCCTGGGGACTCCAGTGCATCATCAGGACTTAGTTTCCCTGTGTCCCTTGGCTATTCCTCTCAGCACCTTTGTCACAGCTGGTACAATGGCTAAGGTAACTCCAACTAAGCCAACAAACTTCCAGATTCAATTCTATGGGGAAAGAGTAACTTCTGTTCACATTGTGAGATAAATTCTAACTTGACTTCTTTAGGTCATGAGTCTATCCCTCGCCTGATCCTTAAGGCTGGAGGACTGTGGTGTTTTACTTGGCTAAGCCCGAGTTGCATCCTCTACTCCTGGAAATGAGGGTTGAGCCTCACCCAGGCTTCATGGACTCAGAGTGGAGTCTACTCAACGAGGCAGCAATGAGTGCTGGAAAGGCCAATAACAAATATCAACTACATCTCGTCTCTTCTTTCTTCTTCTTTGCTCCCTCTTCAAGCCCCGCCGCATGGGGGTCCATGCACCTGTGCTTGTATAACACAGGACACCTGAGCGGGGCCTAGGGAACATCCAGTGAATTTCCTAGATTGCAAAACTGAGGGCAAAACAAACTCAAGGAATTGCTGTTGGTTGCACACCAGCATTGTCAGTCCCCCTTGAGAACACCTGTCTCCCGATTCTAGACCCTGCGACCTGTCCACCACAGTCTGACCTCTTCCAGACTGTAGCCTTTTGTAGCTCAGGTCAATTTTGTATTAAAAATGGATACATTTGCGATGATAGTGGGAGGTATCTCCCTGTTAGTAATTTATGTTCATTTGTGTTTATTTGTTTGCTTTTATCCTTGCCCCAAATACACTTTTGTTGCAGGGTGCATACACTGGTGACATGGTGTAGAAGCAAATTGAAATGTGCATTCAACAGACCACATGAAACATAGTCAGTGTGCTTTGTGATATGGATGTGATGGCTAATTTCATATGGTACTCAAGAAACGTGGCTTTTATTATGACAATGATGGTGGTGGTGATGATTAATAATAAACGACTTTAACAAGAAAAATGTCTTACAACTTCAGAAACTGCAATACGTTAGATATTCATGTGGAGATAGAGAATCTCCTTTGGAACCCTTAGATGATTACATTCTTTTCCAGGAATTAACACCAGGAAATAGAGATCAGTTCCCTCCCTGCATCATTTATAATATGCATTGCAAATTCATGAAGCAGAGTTGTGAGAGGAAAGTTATTCCTCTCTCTGAAATATATTAGATCAGCTGTAAATCAGTTCAGTATTTCTTGGGCTTAATTCTATGTAGACTTCTCTCCCATCTTGAGTATTTTCTAGAATCTCTACTACTTGGTTATTGTCTCCTTTAGGTCACTCATTGTGTCTCTCAGTCTTAATTTTAGGTGAGACATTTAGCCACCTGCTTCCTTGAGCTGCCTTTATAAAACAAAAATAAAAATATAAAACTAAACCAAAACCAAAACCAGAAACAGCTTTCCATCCAGCCCCTTTGAAATAACCCCTAGGACTCTGGGGAGGGGTGTGAGAGAGTGTGAACCTGTGGGTTCACATGATTTTGGTTGGCTACATGAACGTGCACGGAACATTTACAAGTGATGACTGGAAGTCAAAGCTTCTATAAACTTTTCCCATTCTCCTTGCAAATGGCAAACACCACTGTGGGGTAGAGAGAGAAATTTGCACTAAGAGCTGGCAGAGTGAAGGTGAGCAGAGATAGACATTGGACCATTGGACGTTGGGCTGGGACTGGTGTGGTGATGGTGGTGGGGAAAGCATGTGGCCAAGTGGGAGAATATTTTATTTTGATCTTATTTTCTTTCTGCTTTATTATCTTTAGGTTGGTTGAGTGTAAAACTCATAAATGCACCAGAGGTTTTTTTTTTTTTTTTTTTTTTGGTATTTATTTCTAGGCCAATAGTAGCCCAACATAGGAAGAGAGAGCACGAACAAATTGCACTGTTTAATGTAACGTAGCAATTAAAATTGGAAGGAGAGGTCTGGGAACCTTGACATTTTGGGGTCTTGGAGTTCTAATCTTTAAAATTAGAAAGTTAGTCAGAGGATCCCTAGGGACATTTCTCAGCTCTAGCACTTTAGAATTCATTGGCATAGGTCCCTGTGCTACAATTCTCAGAAACTTCTGCCTCAGGTTCTGCTAAATTAGTGAGGGGATACCCAAAAATACCTTCAAGATAGCTCATTGGGAGGTGATGGAAAGGACCAGTTGTGTGAGGGGATGGGCACTCCCACCTGTGTCCAGTTGTCATATAGCAATATGCACCCGGTTTCATTTGTAAATTTGGCCACCACTGAGAAATGAAGTCATTGGCAGGCTTGAAATATAGAGACCTTATATGATTAATTTTCCACATCTATAATTCATAATACTGAAGAGGAATTGGGGGGAAGGAAAAACATTTGGAAAGGGTAATGCTTTTATGAAACAAGCTTTGTTGAGTTTACTTAAAGATTATGCATGTTTTGTTTGCTCTTTATGTTGTTAAAATGTTCAGGGAAGAAAGAAAGTTGGAACCATTTAAGAAATACCTGGCAGAATTCCACGGTACAATGGAGGAACCATTCAGAAATCGAAAGTGGTCCTGTTAGGTGAGTCAAAATCATAGGGACCAGGGCCCCAGCCTCATGTCTGCATTTGGGGACTTCTTTAAGGAGCCGTGAGGTGTGCATGCCTGTGTACACACACACACACACACTCTCTCTCTCTCACACACATACACGCACATACACACAAACAATGCAGGGTATATAGCTCATCAAATAAAGGGCAGAGGGCAGTCTTTGCAGATACAAATTGTTTCTCCCGGGAATGGGGGAGATAACAGTGGGAAAGGGTGATTTCATGCCTCTCCACTGATGAGCCGCTGAGGGCCCAGTAATGAACCTACAGGCTCCTGGGGGCTTTGTCTGCACCTCTGCAGGCTTGTCTGTGAGAGGGCTGAGGGCTGAAGAAAGGAGTGCCTAATATAAGGAAACAGGCTGAAAACTGAGTAGGGTGGGTGATGGTTAGCCAGTATCTAGCAGTTTGTATTCATTTTGAGACAGGCTGGGACCAGGGACCTGGGACCTGGGACCCTTTGGTGCAGTGCTTGCACCTGGACAAACATCTCCTGGAGCAAAAAAATACAAAGAAATTATAAGGGACTAAAAATAACTCGCTGCATGCACAGTTGGGGCAAATTATAGACAAAATGATACAAAAAGACCCACCCTCCCCCCCCGCCCCCGCCCCCGCCCCCGCCCCAGACACCACTAAAGGGGTGGGCAAAACACCTAAGCCACCCCTCTGGCCTGACCCCTCCGCACACCCCTACCCTCACCTCGTATAAGGAAACAGCTCGCCCTGCCCCCAACCTTGGGGAGCGAGCAAGGGAAACTGTTACTTGTTTTCACTCCCTCCTGCTGAGGCGGGGATCCCAACAAAGCCTTGCCTGAATTTCCTGTCTGGCCTCTAATCAATTTCTGTTGATTGGGGAAGGCCAAGAACCCTGGCCGATAGCCATTCTCCCATTTGAAAGCAGAGACTAAAAATTCAATGTATCAATAAGGAGGATTCTTGGTGCTGTAGTTGTATATGTTTGCGGTAGATAATGCCAGCAGCTCACCCAATATTCATGTTTTCCCCTTTCTTTCTTATTAACAGAACCTTCATATGGCCCAGAAATCCAACCACTAGCTAAGGAAAAGTCACTTCCCCAGGCTTCTCTGCTGCTGAGGAAGCCACGGGCATAGCTTAGGCACGGAGAAGTAGCTGCTAGTCTCAGGACAGGCAGCCCCTCCTGAATCACTTCTTTGCCTTTCATCTGGTTACCCTTTTTCCTTTTTCCCTCTGGATGGTGACAGTGTGAATTGTGAGTGAAGCTGCCATCTTGTAAGAAGCAAGTTTCATTGAAGAAACATGGCAAATGTGTTTAGATGTCATGGACTGAAAAAAGAATAGTGGTTTCCAATGAGGCAAAGAGTCACGTGGAGAGTGCCTTGAAAATGCAGACATTGGTTTGTGATCCAGCTGCTTCTCACACGATTAACCTATGTAGCATGGGCTAAGGTGATTATCAGCAATTTTATTTATTTAATGGTAGTTAATAGTTCTAAGGACTACTGGGAAAGCTGGCATTTTACACGCCATTTAGAAATCTTATAGTGGTGGTGTATAAGAGATAAGACCATGACTGCTGGCTAACCCAACATTCATTTTCAAACCCCCTTCACTTTTGCCCAGCTCCATTATATGAGCTGGAAAAACGGATCATCTTTTCCAGCCTGTTTTGTGCCTAGCATGGCCATGTGTCATAGTTCAATGGGACATAAGCATAAATCTTCATGGGGAGGGTTCTGGGAAGGAACAGATATGGCTGCCTTGTTCTTCTTCCTTTCTTCCCGGATGTGATGCTGGATCTGGGGCAGCCATTTTGCCACCATGAGTGCGAGGCCATGAGATTGGCAGAAACACTGTCATTGACACTATTGAGCTGCTGAACCAACAATGGCAGCCAATTTCTGCAGAATTCTGAAAAACGCTATTGGTTTGCATCATTGTAAGTCAGATCTTCCTCTTATTTGCAGCTCAGAGCATTCCTGAAAACACAATGTGAAAAATAAGAATCACAAATGGCCGGTAGGATATGAAAAAAATTCAGCTTCAATAATAATCAAATAAGTGAAATTTGACACCAATTTTGAAATAATGCTCACACGTAGTGCTAGGGACGCTGCTGCAAGAAAGTGTCCTTGTTCCCTACTGGTGCCATTATGAACGGGTAGAGATTTTCTCAGAAGATGTGGATGAATTTACGAAGAGCCTTCAAAGATTTTTCAATCCTTTGACCAAGTAAGTTCACTCTTGAGAACCTATCCAAAGGAAATAGTATCAGGAACCCAGATTTGCATGCATTATGATCCAAATTTTGTAAGAAAGAAAAAAAAAATTATCTTCATAGATGTAGACTGTTAGGTAAGGGTACAAGAATGTTAAGCATTGTTATCTCTTGTTCTGAGGGACATTTTTTTTTTCAAATGTTTAAGAAAGAACAGGTATTCATTTGAAATTAGGAATATACAACAGAAGTCATTTAAAAGAATAATACCACTGAATGCTCAAGTCTCTGTCCTTTGTGGAAATAACAGTGAAGCATCTTCACAGGTCTTTGACCACAAGTCCTTCTTTTCATTTATTTTTAAATTTATTACTGAGATACTAAACAGAGTCATCATATAAAAAAACTCTGGGTATGATTGCATGCACTCATGTACTCACTTGAACTTGACAGTGGCTCTGGGAGTTATGAAAGGATGTTATTATTCCCATTGTACTTTTTGAAAAGGCAAAGGAAGGAACCAAATATCTTCCTGAAGGTCAGTCTGCCTGTGAGAGGCGGAGGCAGGACCTGACCTAGGTCGGCTGATTGTAACCTTGAGCTCCGTTTTGACACCAGGATTTCTATCCTGCATGGGTGAAACACACACCCAGTGAGGGCCACAGCTGAAGTTCCCTGTAATTGCAAAAGAGACCAAGGAGAAAACCTGGTTTCACATCCAGACAGGAAAAGGATGAGGGAGGCAACTGCCAGCTACACAGATTATACACACTCTGAATGCTTATTTATACAAACCCATCCACCCACGACTCTAACGTAACCAATATGCAAAAAAGAAATCTATTTTTGAGCTAAATACCAAATCAATCATTGTTAAAAGAGAATAAACTACAAGTACATTAGACTGTTCAGGCCTCCATCAGGGTATTTGGAAGAGTACGGGAATCGAAATTGTGTGTGATCCAAGAAGACCCACAGAATTGGGTTTATATAAATGATGGACAGAATTTTTAAGTGGCTGCATTCCCATTAATTCCCGTTCTCTCCATGTGCATGGGGTGCCACGGCCAAACTTTTCATTTTGGAAATTAACTTTTCCTTTACAGATAGGTGTGACTGAAAAGACTGTAGGTTAGAATATTATATTTTCCCCCAGAATTTTATGTTATTTTTCAAAATTAATTTTTATTGGAGTATAGTTGATTTACAATGTTGTGTTAGTTTCAAACCGCTGCACAGCAAAGTAGATGTATATACATATATCCACTCTTTTTTAGTAGAATATTCTTAAATAATGTCGTGTGTAGGAAAGAGATGCTTAAACTGCAAGGGCCAATACAATGTTACCTAATTTTTAAGAGAGATGAAAATAAATGCCAAAGTATGAAGCAGCAGTGATAGAGTCTTTGCCAGTTATGAGCAATAGTTAATAGGGTTCTTTAAAACTGAACCATACATGACGGAAAGCTGGCAAGTTTCTTGAAAATTAACCAGGCTCAACAAACTTATCTTCTGTGTGTCAAGTTTGCAATGCTCCAGCCCACTTCCTGCATGGGCTTGGGCTCCTGGAGCCCACAATTGCCCTAACTAGCTAGGCGGCCCCCATCTCTCAGTAAAAGCCAATGCAAAGCAAACTGCGCGATTAGAAGTAAGAGAGTGAGGATATTACATTTTATTGTGGACGACTACCTGATTTTTGTTAAGCTTATTCAGATTTATTTTACACTATGGACACCTGAGTTAGCACTTATTTTTAAGTTGTCAAGGGATACCTTCAGAAATGAAAAAATATGGCTTCTCTATTTACATAGAACTTTTCACTCTCTGTTCACTTTGAGTTCCTTTACCCCCTGTTTTTAATTTATGACTTTTTAAGTATCCTTTAAGTAGCAGATGTTTAAACACTTTTTAATCGGGGAAACTGCAAAGTGTCATTGCTGGATTTGGCAGGTGGCCCTCTGGGAGCCCCTGGCTCGCTGATAAACGTGTTCTGAATGCAGTACCATCTCCCTGCAGAAGCAGTGAGACCGTATCACAGCCTGCAGATGTCTTTTGTCAGGTTTGGGGAGAGTTCTTAAATTAATCAGTCGAACTGGTTTAAACTGAATTGGATGCATCAGGGAAACATCACCTCCTACTGTCATAGGAGGATAAGGTGGAGGTTGAATCTCCTCCCTGAATGAAAATAAAGACTCTCTGCATTCTGGGGGCCGGGGAGATGAAAGCTAAAAAGTCCGTTTGTCTGTTGGCTTGACCGAAAAAGCAAAGATGGAATCAATTAAGACACCAAACCATGTGTCTCAACTGTGAAGTGTCATTTGCATTTCTAGTTGGTTGCTCTCACCCTGTGAGCCTGCCCAGGGCAGGCGAGGGAAGCAGTGCTGAGGAAAATAAATGCCAGTTCTCTACTCCTGTCATTTGTCTGTTCCTTCCAGAGTCTTGGTGAAGAGCGAATATTTCAAAATGAACACAGTGAGATACAGGCATTCTTCTTTCAGAACAATCATTCAGGGGGCAGAACCTCATGAGTTGGTCACACAAGAGCTCACTCGCCTTTGGTGTTTTCTGCTACCCACCAATGTCCCTAAATGTGTATTCTGGTACCTGCCTCTGTCCCCGGAAGGATGCACAGCAGTACGCCTGGATGTGGTCCATGCCATTTGCCCGGGGCACAGGGGACGGTGATGCGGTTCTCACCTGGACGGAGGGAGTGGGGGAGGGGTGGAGCCATGGGAATGTGCTGGGACCCGTCATTACACCAGCTGTGTTCCCTCTCCCTGGTCTGATACCAGGAATAACGACCCTGAGTACTCCCTGAGACTCTTGCAGGGGTATCTGTTAGAAATGCAAAGTCTGAAGCCGATCCCAGACCTCCTGGAGCAGGTGCTCTGAGTGGGGCCCTGGGCATCTGCATTTTGAACTATCTCCATAAGTGACTGTGTTGAGGACCACAGAGGTCACGTGCGGGATCCTCTCTGTACTGGAGACTCCAAGTCTCTGCACGGTTTGTTGTCTCTGAGACGAGGGTAGAGGCAGATGACACCCTGTCTCACCGTTTGTGTTGGCCTCGGTCTACTTGACTTCTGCCTGGGATGCTGAGGCCGGGTCCTGCTCCTCAACCACGCAGTGAGCGGCAGTGCTGGCAGACACAGGGTCGGGGAGCGTGTACATGTGAAGTTAGATTCAGGGTGAGAGGTGCTGGGGTGTCGGGGGGCCTTGGGGGACGCATCTCACCGAGGCCTGTCATTTTCCAGCGCTGTTATATCCAGTTTGACGAGCTGGGAGGCTGAGAGTTTCGGAGTGAAGTGGAGACCCCGTGAGTCAGGACCCCGAGGCCCAGACGAGCATCTCTGTATTCCCTCCCTCAGTGGTGTGGCCTCGGGTGAGATCTGTGGGCTTCTGTCCCTTCCTCTATAAATGGAGGATAATAATGCCTGATTATTTTGCCCTGTGGGGTGACTTGAGGCTCCAGTGAAACAGGACAGGAATGTGAAAGTGTCTTGACAACTGTACAGTTTATCAGAAGCTCTTTTCTCCACTTCCTGACCCGGGTCCTCTTTCCCTCCAACTCATTCCCTTGCCCCTAATTAGGTCCTTTATTTCCATTAATGATGGATAATGGGTTTGGAAAAGGTGGATGAGAATCTAAGTGTTTTTTTTCCTATCAAACTATACCTCCAGGAAGAATTTCGTGGCCAGGGGCCTTGTGGGGATCTATGAAGACCACAACAGGCACCCCCAAACCGCCCCCCCCAAAACAGAACTCTCTGTGCTTATTCTTGCAGACAAAATTAGCCAACAACATCACTGCATTTCTTTCTAGTTTTGTGTAGCTATGATTTAGGAGACCATTTTTAAGTCTCCCAATCTGACTGCTTGCTTTGCAGACCTCAAGCTCCAGCACCAGACACAAAGGCAACAGCCTTTGGGAGACTGTTTCACCAGCTCCCACAACTGTATACAGTTAAATCTCTTGTTGAATCTATCACTTCCTAAGTGCTTCTGTTTCTCTGATCAAACTCATATAAGCATGATCCTATTTGCAAGACTAGATGGGGACCCACTGAGCGTTTTAGGTAACAGGCAGCTCCAGGGGTACACTCTCCAGATACTCCTCGGGTTGAAGTCATTCCACTGTCTGATGCTTCCATCTGATTTGCATAGACAAGGCAGTCCATTAAGGTTCCAGCTAATTTCCTTCTCTCAATTCTTTGTTGCTTGATCGAATTCTGGATTCTTTCCATATTTCCCTGTCTTCATAGATTTGGAAATGATACCTGAGCGGTGACCGCTGTCTCTCCCAGGCACTGGCCCACAACTCTGGTTTCCTGATGTAACCAGGCCTTTGGCGGAGCAGGACGCGGCTTTGTTTGCAGCTGGCCCTTTCTCGGGGGAACCTCCGAGGCCCCACTTCGAGCGTCACCTCCCTTTCCACGAGGCAGGTGATGTAGGCTCCCCTGGTGCAGCTCGGCCCTGCCCCTGGTTGTTGGAGTTCCCCTCTCCCAGAATCTCTTTGTTGCGGCACCAGTGCCCTTCCAGGATGTTCCCCTGAGCACACTTTAAGATCTGCTGTCTCTCCATCCTGGCCCACACCTGGTCCGTGGGAAACAGCCCGGAGTCCCGTGCGCCCATCGATGGGAGTGACCTCATGCCCCCTGCATCCCGTCCCCCTCTCCCTGCCCTGCTGCTGCCGCAAACCCACAGCCCACAACTTTTCATCTTTGGGTTCTTTGCACAGATGTCAGACATCAGTCCACCAGGCCTCCCGGAGTTCAGGGCACATGAAGCCCCGTCTCCAATCCATCCTACAGAAGTTTGAAAGGAAGAGAAAGACACACTTCCATGTACCACCCCTACAGGGGTGTTTTGTACTTTTCTCCAGGCAAATCCTTGTCACAAAACCTGCATCTCCCAAGCCTGACCTCTTTGTAGCCTTGATGTGGGTGAGTTCTCCAATTAGATCTTGACTATTTAAAACATTTACATTGAAGTCGATTTTGCCATTCACTTGTAACCTGAAATCTACCACCCCTGGGTGCCTCGGGGAAAGCATCCCACGTAATATCAGCTCCACAGCTTGGCAATACTTTGTAACGTCTCCCAGGGAGACGGTGCCCTGACCACAGTGTTAAGTGTGGGCTCTGGGCCACAGGGAAGGCCCTCAGGGGAGAAAAGCACATCAGGATCCTAATCTGATGACCACAGCCCATGGCTGCGATATCAGGCTGGTCAAGCTGCCTTTCCATCATAATTTGTCTCTTTCGTGTATCTGCCTGAGTAGGGTTGGAGGGGGCGAAGCAGCTCTGCCCAGCCACCTGACGGTTATGCTTCTCCTTGCAATTAATTCATCAATATCACGCCACGCTTTCATCTGACAAACCTCCGGAAGGACGTGGAAACTTAGGTGCCGCAGCTTAGTAAGCGCCGCACTCGCAGCAAGACGCTCCGTTTTCTCTCCCGCCCCCGGCTGCGCAGCGTCCGGCTCTGCACCCTTGTTGCCTCCTCCTCCACCCATTTCTCTCGGGTTGCATTTCCTTCTCCTTTGCCTCAAGCAGTCCCTGTGCATCAACAGTTTTCTCGTCTCTGTCACTAGATTATCAGTGACTCAGTGACATAAAGTCACTTTGTCAGACTCAGCGAGATTCTAGGGCTGTTCAGAACTCAGGCTGGGGCTTATCAACACGTGTTGAGAAGAATCGAGGTGGATGATTCCAACGTCTCTGGGCATGAGAAATATTCCTGAAAGGGCAGAAACAGTAGAGAGCTTAGCTTTAACTGACCTTTAATTTGTAAGCTGGTGTCTTCTTCACCAAGGGAAGCTGCCATCTTGGAGCCTCTCTGAGGATGCTGGTTAGCAAGATGCCCAAAAGTTTCCCAAGGCTGGGGGTCTGGGGTAGGTGGGAAGGCAGGGCGGGTTAGTGGAAACAACTATAAGTCTGTGTCGTACCAGGCGGGTCCCAAGCACCTTCCATGAATTCCCAGTTCCGCTCTCCCAAGAAATCTATGTGGTGGATACCCTCATTGACAACCCACTGCACAGACGGAGGTCTGTCGATGTTAGTTATCGATATCTTTCTCAAGGTCACACAGCTCATAAGTGGTGGAGCTGAAATTTGAACCAGGGAGTTCCACCCCTGAGTCCACCCTGCAATTTGCCATATTGTATTTCAATGGCTTTGCCGGCTGGGAGGCAGCAGTACAAACCCTGGCCCTGCTACTCACTAGCTCTGTGATTTGGGACCAACGACTTGATATATATGAGTCTCAGTTTCTAAACTGAACAGGAGCATGAGACTCCGTTGGCTGTGAAGGTGAAAAGACAGAAAAGGACCGGCTGGTATAAGAGGCCCCTCTCCATCCTCTCTGCTCTGCCCTGCCACACACACAGATGGTGTCCAGTTTATCCTGGTAAAGGATAAAGCGATAGATGCACCAGGATGGCGATGGGGGCGAGGTTCTAGATTGTGGGTGCATCAGCATGATGTAGGGCTGAAGCTTCCAGAAAAGGAAACTCATCTGAAGAGACTCATCGTGCGTGTGGTTAAAAGTGGGGAGTCCAGGGGTGAACGAATGCCTGTCTTTAGCAGGTGTGCCCGGGGGACAGCGGTGGGGTTCCCCGTGGCCTTTCACACCCACGACATCGTGTTCATCTTTCAATCACGTTCTCTCCTTTTCACTGACTTCTGTACAATTTCCCCTTAAAAATGGCATTTTATCGATTTTTCTTTTCTAAAAAGTAATTTATGTTCATGCGGGAAATTTTAGAAAGCAGAGGGAAGCAAAAGTAAAAGCCCTAAGTCACATGCATGTTAACCTTTCATTCACCAGGACTGTGTGTGTCCCCACCTCTCATCCTTACCCTCCTCGAATGAATTCCTTCTCTGCACTTAAGCCATTGATCCTTTTAAAATGCAACAAGGTGCTACTGTAGAGCACAGGGAACTATATTCAATATCCCGTGACTAACCATAATGGAAAAGAATATGAAAAAGAATGTATATATATATATATATGTATAACTGAGTCACTTTGCTGTACAGCAGTAATTAACACAACATTGTAAATCAACCTTACTTCAATAAAATTAAAAAATAATAAATTGCAAATCTGATCCCATCACTCTCCCACTAAAAAGCCATCCATTGTGCCCCTTCGCCCACAGGATGAAGTTCAAAGTCATGGCCCTGCCTCCCGGCCTTGACGACCTCCCCTTGGACCCACGCGTCTCTGAACTTCTTTCTCTGACCTTTGTGCCCTTCTCGATATGCCTGGAAAACCACCCTCTCCACCCTTGCCCACCACCTCAGGGCGAACCTCGTGATCCTCCAGGTCTCAGTGTGAACGCCACTTCCGTGATCCCCATTGGATGATGTTGGGGGCTTCAACTCCCCAAGCCCTCTTCCCTCAGTATAATACAATGCATGCCCGTTCTGCGTTCTGCCCACCACTTCACTGCGGGGAATGTGTCTGATCTGATTTTAAGAGAGGTCGCTGGCAGCTCTCACAGCAAGACGGACTCAGAGCCTCTCCTCTCTTTGACCTCTAAGTGTTGAGATGCACAGGACCACGTCTGAGGCCTCTTTTTTTTCCCCATCAACACTCTTTTCCCAGGTAATACTATCCCTTTTCATAGCTTTAATGCCATTGGAGTGACCAACCACCATGGTTTGCTTGGAACTGAGGGGTTTCACGGAACGTGGGACTTTGAGTGCTGAAAACCAGGAAAGTCCCAGGCAAACTGGGATGAGCTGGTCGCTCTAAGTCCCACCCAATGCTGGAAACTCCACAAATTTATATCTGCAGCCCTAGTCTCTCCCCTGAGCTCCAGACATGAGACTCTAATACCTAATTCCATTCTGATGTGTCGTCAGCATCTCTAAGCTGAGGTGGCCCAGACAAGGCTCACTGTAGTCTAGACTCTGCCCCACTTCCTGTCATGCCTCATCCCCCCCTCACCCTATCTCACTGGTCTCCACCCATCCTCAAACATGCCAAAGGCTTCCCACCCCAGGACCTTTGCACCTGACATCTCTCCTGCTGGGAACACCCCTCCCCTCCTCTCCTCTGCTACCCGCTGCTCTTCTCTCCAGTTACTCCCTAATAGTTACTCCCTCAGAGAGCCCTTTCCAGATCTAAAGCAGCCCCCTTCCCTACTATTTTCTCCATCATATCACCTGCCTTATATCTCTCATGACACCACAACCAGAAATTATCTTATTCATAGCATTGCTCACTTGTTTACTGCCATTCTCTCTCCCTCCTCCTTCCTGCCCTCACTCGGATGTAAGCCCACAAAGGTAGGGGTTTTGTCCTGTTCTTCTATAACAGTGCCTGGCACACAGTAGGCTCAAAAATTTTGATGAATGAAAGAATCAATCAATATATTGGAATAAGAATGTGCTGGAGAGGCAGAGTGGAACAATTTTCCTAAAATGGGTTCTGTGCCAGAGTACATTATTCACAGACAAAATGTTACCACTTTGCTACCATTTTATTTAATTATGTGTCCTCTCTCTCCATGTCTTGATAGGACAGTTGACAGTGGAGCAGAGCATTTCCTACCTGAGTACTGATGCACACAGCAAATTGGGAGAAAATTTGTCATTAGCCCTGGAAGATATCATTTAACATTTTACTTGATGACTTGGACTAGAGATTCATTGATTTTTTTCGAAGACAATTTTTTAGAGCACTTTTGGGTTCATAGCAAAATTGAGGGGAAAGTATAGAAAGTTCCCGTATGCCCCCTGCACCCACATGACATGGCCTCCCCCACTATCAACATGCCCCCCCCGAGGGGGACGTCTGTCATAACTGATAAACCTGCAGTAACACGCCATCATCACCCCAATCCATAGTTTACATTAGGGTTCACTCTTGGTGATTCACATCCCATGGGTTTGGACAAATGTGTAGTGACATGGATCCGTCATTAGGGTGTCACGCAGAGTGTTTTCACTGCCCTCAGACCCCTTGAGCTCTGCCTAGTCACCACTCCCTCACCCGTAGCAACAATGATCTTTTTACTGTCTCCATAGTTTTGCCTTTGGAGAATGTCATATAGCTGGAATCACAGGCTATAGCGATTTCAGACTGGCTTCTTTCACTTAGTAATATGCATTTAAGGTTCTCCCATATATTCTCATGGCTTGATAACTCATTTCTTTTTAGCGATGAATAATATTCCACGGTCTGCACGTACCACAGTTGATTTATCCACTCACCTACTAAGTATTCCATTCTCACCAGCAATGAATGAGAGTTCCTGTTGTTCCACATCATTGTCAGCACTTGGTGTTGTCAGTGTTCCAGATTTTGGCCATTCTAATGGGTGTTGTAGGTTCGTTAATTTTTAAAATAAGAAAAACGTAAAATACAAAGAGCAAAATATTTTTTATAATGTTTCCAGACACAGATATCATTGTTAAAGTTCAACAATGATTCTTCAGGATTTTGTTTTTTCTGCTAGTACAGGCAAACCTCATTTTATTGTGCCTCATTTTATTGTGCTTTGCAGATAATTGTGTTTTTTACAAATTGAAGGTTGGTTGGTGGCAACATTTGTCTGTTGGCACCATTTTTGCAACAGCATTTGCTCACTTTGTGTCTCTGTGTCACATTTTGGTAATTCTTGGAATATTTCAAAAACTTTTTCATTATTATGATATTTGTTACACGATCTTTGATCAATGATATTTGACGTTCCCATTGTAATTGTTTTGGGGCCACATGAACTCTGCGTGTATAAGATGGCAAACAATCAGTAAATGTTATGTGTGTTCTGATTGCTTCACCGACCGGCTGTTCCCCATCTCTCTCCCTTTTCCTTGGCCCTCCTATTTCCTGAGACACAACAATATTGAAATTAAGCCAATTAATAACCCTACAATGGCCCCTAAGTGTTCAAGTGAAAGGAAGAGTCAATGGATGCGGCAACTTCATTGTGTCTTAGTGTTCATAATTGGCTCAGCTACCCCTACCTTCCCAGCCACCGCCCTGATCGGTCAGCAGCCACCAACATCGAGGTACTCTTGGCCCTCCACCAGCAAAAAGATTCTACCTCCTGAAGGCTCAGATGATGGGTAGCATCTTCTAGCAATAAAGTATTTTTAAATTAAGGTATGTACATTGTTTTTTTAGACATAACACATTGCACAATTAATAGGCTGCAGGATAGTGTAAGCATAACTTTTATATGCACTGGGAAACCAGATATGCTTTATTGCAGTGGTCTGGAACCAAACCCACAATATCTCTGAGGTATACCTGTAGATGTATTCTGATTTTTATGAGACTGATGTAATTGTGCATGTCTGGTTTGGTAGTTGCTTTAATTTTTACTTGATAATATGCCATGCTGATGTTTATACATCACTTTTGATGGCTGCATGAGATCCCATTATATACACAAGTCTTACTTTGTTTAACCAATTCCCTATTATTGGAAAATTAGATTGTTTCCAAATTTTTACTGTTATAAACAAGGTTGAGACAATCATGCCAGTGACTACATCTCTGCCTAGATTTTTTGTTATTCCCTCTTAATAAACTCCTTGAAGTGAAATTAGGGGGCTACAAAAGTTTTAAAATTTTGATATTTGTAACCAAATAGCTCTATGGAAAGGTTAAATGAGTTTATATTTCCCAGCAGAGGAGAATATGCTCAAACGTCACCAATATCAAGTTAGTGAGTTTCTTTTTTCAATCTTTGCCAATTTGAATTATACTTTCCTGTTGTTTAATTTTCACTCTGTTGAGGATGGGGAACATGGCTTTTGGTATTACCTTCTGGAAGACAAAGCAGGATGTTTTTCTCTAAACTCTCCTGGGTGTCAAGAGGTAGGAAGCATCCTGGGGGGGGTTGGTGATGAGGAGACAAGGGGTGGGTGGGATAGGGTGGGGTCTGAGGGACAGCCAGTGTTGAAGGGCGTCACCTAAGAGAAGTCAGGGCTGCTGCTCCTTAATTTCCAGTTGGTGGGACAGAGATGGGCACGAAGTTCCCCGGAGTCTGAGGGAAACGTTCCTCTCATCCTAATTGTTAGCATCATGCCTCACACCTAGCACAGCACTTGCACAGGATATTCTGCTCTTGTGGCTAAGGCTTTGGGGAAGGATAGTTCTTCTGAATCTTTGAGGACTTACCATGGGTGCATGGATCTCAAGGTCCACCCCTGGGGTCAGATTCGATGGCGATCCACAGGGACCAGTTCAACCAGAGCTTTGCAGAAAGGGTCTGGACATTTACTGACAGCTTCTCCAGTTTCAGAAGGTGGACCAAGACCTCCCGCTGCCGCTTTCCACAGGGGATGAGCCAGGTGGGCTGAGGCTGATGGTGGTGGAGGAGGCCACCTGGAGGGGGCAAACAGCTGTGCTCCCGTTAGGGTGTGGGCACGGGGGAAGGGCTCTCTCTACCTGCAGGTAAGAGTGAACACAAATCTCCTCTGTCATTATTCAATTCTTGTCACCGAGTGGCTTGCCAGAGATGCTGTAGTTAAACCTAAAAGCAGAGCTTTATGAATGTGCTGAGTGCCATTCTGCAAGGTCCCAGGGTTCTCCGAGGCTCCTGTGCGGTCCTCTGTAGGACACCCCATGCCGTTCAAAGCACCTTTGAAAGAGGACCGGCACCTACAAGGGTCTATGTTTTTTAAAAAAAGGGAAAGAAAGAACAATTTTGTAGACGTTTTTCTTTGGCATTTTCACAAGACTCTGATGTTTTGTCTAATTTGAATTGTTTGTTGTTCTTTTTGGTTTGAAATTATGGGAGGTGCGTGGAAATGCAACCCGTTGGACTCTCTCAAAACCGGACTTTCCAAATGTTTAATGCTTAACTTGGCCAAATGGCTTGCACACCCAAAATCTATCTCCAGAACTGTGGAGAGATTCATCCCTTCTTCCCTCTCTGTCTGGGTGTGGACACCTGGCGAGAGGTGGTTGGGTCATGTTCACCCCCAGAGCAAACCTTCTGAGTGAGCCGCTCACAAGCACCTGCCCAGAGGAGCGTTTGAGTCGCTTTTTTTTTATTATTCATCCTCACTGATTCCTGAAAACACACGTGATGGATATTTGGTGCTGCAAACAGAAGCAGGTGGGCAAACAGCCTTTCTAGGAAGGTGTTTTTATTCAAGTGTGCTGAATGAATCTCTTGGCAGGCAATAGTACATTTGGTCTGGAGATGTCAAAACTTTGCTTTTGCTTAGATGTTCTTGTACCCGCAGAGTGTTGAACTAGATGTGTTTTTTGAACCAGGCAGAGCACAGAAGGAGCTTCCTTTCATGCTCATTGACAACAGTTCAGTGTGAACAAATTCTAATCTTCCTGGATTTTCGACACCTCATCTCCTCATAAGGAAGTGGGGAAATGAGGAGGGGGGCAGCCCACTCCACAGTCTCTTTTCTAGATGATTAATACTTGCATTCAATTGTTTATTCACCAAACATTTATTTAACACCATCTGTGCGCAGGGCCTGGGCTTATTGTTAAGGAGAAGAAGATGAACAGGGCAAAATCAAATGGAAATGCAGAGGCAACAGGTTGGGCTCTTTTGAAGGTCAGGAAGGCTTCCAGAGGAGCTGACTTTAAAAAAAATTTATTTTATTGAAGTATAGTTGATTTACAATGTTGTGTTAGTTTCAGGTGTACAGCAAAGTGATTCCGTTATACATCTATACATGTATTCTTTTTTTAGATTCTTTTCCATTATAGATTATTACAAGATATTGAATATAGTTCCCTGCGCTCTACAGTAGGGCTTTGTTGTTTATTTTATATATAGTAGTGTGTTTTTGTTAATCCCAAACTCCTAATATATCCCTCCCCCTCACCTTCCCCCCTGGCAACCATAAGTTTGTGTTCTATGTCTGTGAGTCAATTTCTGTTTTGTAAACAAGTTCATTTGTATCATTTTTTTTTTAGATTCCACACATTAGTGATATCATATGATATTTGTCTTTCTCTGACTTACTTCACTTAGCGTGATCATCTCTAGGTCCATCCGTGTTGCTGCAAAAGGAAGTGACGGGCTTCCCTGGTGGCGCAGTGGTTGAGAATCTGCCTGCCAATGCAGGGGACACAGGTTCGAGCCCTGGTCTGGGAAGATCCCACATGCCGCGGAGCACCTGGGCCCGTGAGCCACAATTGCTGAGCCTGCGCGTCTGGAGCCTGTGCTCCGCAACAAGAGAGACCGCGATGGTGGGAGGCCCGCGCACCGCGATGAGGAGTGGCCCCCACTTGCCGCAACTGGAGAAAGCCCTCGCACAGAAATGAAGACCCAACACAGCCATAAATAAATAAATAAATTAATTAATTAAAAAACACACATTTAAAAAAAAAAAAAAGGAAGTGACTTTTGAATAGGGTCTTGAAGAGGCGTTGAGGTATAGCAATATCTGACGTAGGGCCAAGGGATGCTTATTGCATAAGTATCACACTCAGCTTTTTTAAAAGGTCATTCCTGACTGAGAATCTTTTCAACATGTGCGGTTGATGTTCTCCTTAGTGGAGAAGAGAGGATGACACAAGAAAACACACAGCATACACTTCCCACACCCTATTTAGATCCAGGAAACATTAAAAGGACATGTTGATTCTAACACTATTGTGAGTATCCACTTTTTACTTTCATCCATCGCCAGCTGTTATTCTGTTTTCCTTTGAAGATAAAGCAGGTGACATTGCTAATTAATATATTTTTTAGATAGGATATGTACTGTTTTATTTTTTCCTCTTGAAATGTTTTTTCACTTTGAATTTTTAAAGGATGAACATTGAGTCGTGATGGCAACAGAAGTAATCATGTATCTTTATAAAGTTCATGAAATTAATATGTATAGTTGCACTTTAAACAGGGATTTTAAAACATTCTAGAGATGTCATGTTCCCTCTGGTGGTGAAGTGTGGAGAGAAGTAGTGGGGGTCAGGCAATTCCAGGTCTAAACGGGAAGCCTCTGGGGGTTCTGAGTGGAGGAGAGACTTGCTTCTATTTACATTTTGGGAAGAATGGGGAGGTAGAGACCTGTACAGAGGCTCCTCCAGTGGTGCAGGAAGGGCTCAGATTCAGGATGTTTCTTAAAGGTGAGGATACCAGGATTCTCTGATGAATTGGATCTGGCGCATGAGAGGAAGAGAAGAAACAGGGACAAGGTCTAGGTTTCTGTACCGGGCAACTGGGAAAAGTTGCCATTTATGGCCATGAAGAGAATCCAGGGGTCATAGGACCCACGTGGGAGGAGTTGATCGGTAGCACGGTTTGGGCTGGTAAGTGGGAAACGTAGCTCTTAGATTGGGCTTCCTGGAAGCAGAGCCTGAGCTGGGGATTCTTGTGCAAGTGATTTATAGAGGAGGAGCTCTCCACAGAAAGTGATGCGGGATACGGCAGGAGAACCAGCTGGGCAAAGCCATGGTTGCAGTCTGGTCTCGTCTCAGCCTGATCCCACAGGGGACTCTGGGGCATGAACGGCACTGTGGAGTTGTCCCTCCTGGATGCACAGAGGCTGGGCTTCTGTACCCCTGTAACAGCCAGTCATTGGGTAGGGCGCCCGTTCACCCCTTCTAAGGTATAGTCCCCCCAACATTTCTGGGTGAGGGGTTTTTCATCATCCCGAGCACCTTTTATCAGCCAAGGCAACACTCCAGAAAGGGTGCAGCTGTGTGCTATTAGCAGCCAACAGCCCCCCGGGCTAGAGACACACGGGCCTGGTGAAGGTCTAGGACACCACCTAGTGGACCGCCAGGTAGAAGTGTGGAAGGGGCAGCTGGAGCTCAGAAAGGAACTTGGGGTGGGGATATAAAGTTAGGGGATCGGCGGTGTATGTTGTGCCAATGAAAGCCATGAAACCAGCTGAGATCAAGTCAGGAGGTAATACGGATAAAGATGGGCAGAGCCTCAAGAACTGGCACCTCGAGCACCTCGACTTTCAGGGCTTAGAAGAGGAGGAAGAGGCCGGTGAGGTAGGAGGACAGCCTGGGCAGTAAGGTTCCCAGAATATACTGGAAAGAGGGTGACCAAGTAAGAGGAGGACCAAGAAAGGACCACATGTTTGGGCAAAACGGAGGTTCCTGGTGACCTCGATGAGGACAATCAGATGGGCAATGGGAACCAGAGCCAGGTCAGAGTGGGCTCCACAGAGAAGGCTTCTGAAATGGCAGAGAAGATTGCAAGGGGGGAGGGGTGAACGGCAGTGACGAGGGGATGGAGCAGAGGGGCAAGGGCTAGCTCATCAAGGTCTTTGGATGCCAGGCCAAAAAAGCTGGGATTTTAGGCAATGGGAAGAAAACACTGGGGATTTTAAGGAGAGAACAAATGTGGTGAGATTTGTATCTTGTTCTGGAAATATTTTACGCCTTTGTATGTAGGTTTGCACGCCTACACTGTACACCCTTTGTAAATCTGTGGGAAATCATCACAAAGGTGTGTCTCTGTAACTGTGGGTCCATTGTATTTCCCTGCAGTTTAAAAGAGATTTCACCTTGTAAAGTCTCCAGCCAGTTTGGATGCTCCCTTTCAATTTCCTTCAACTTTTTTTTTTTTTTTGAGCTAACGATGCTAGAAAATGATGCATCAATGAGAAAAATTGGAAAATTATTAAAAATTTATCCCAAGAGTTTTAAAATTTTCATCAGCATTTTCCTCCTGATGCACCCAAGGAAATTTTTCTTTGCAAAATAGGCTAAGCATTGTTGTCAGATAGCCCTGAGAGTTTGACATGTACAATTTTACCCAGATTTAAGCCAGCTAAGTTCAAAACAAGAACCATAATTTCCTGGAAACATCTGGCTCTCTAACCACCGTCTGGCATGATCTTGGTTACTCTTAACTGTTATTTTGTGCCATTTTATCAACCTTTATTTATTTTACATTATTCATTCATCTTGAAAAGGAGTCCTTAATGCTTATCAGAACACCCTTCTTTCTAGTCTCCTTCCTTTTAAAAACAGTACAGCTAACTCTTACCTTTGTTCTAAGAAAGCAAAAAAATATTTAATACTTAAACTCTCAGGCCACGCTGACTTGGTAGAGAAGAGATTTCTTCAGTATACATGTATTGCCTGAGGGAGCATTAGAGTTTTTTTGTTAACCAAATCTTATTGACTTTCTGGCTGCTGGTGGGAATATAAATTTGTGCAACTGCTTCAGAAAGTTACTTGGTAGAACCTACTAAATCTGACAATCCACAAACCCTATAACCTAGCAGTTCCATTCCTAGGTGTGTGCCAAACAGGAATGCGTACACGTGTTCACAAAAGGACAAGTACATGAATATTCGTAGTGGTAGTAGTCATAATAGCCCCAAACAGGAACCTATCCAAATGCTCTTCAGTTGTACAATGGATACATTGGCTGTGGTATATTCACACAACGGAATACTACACAGCAATAGGGATGAGTAAAATACAACCATATGCAACAATATTATTGAATCTCTTAAACATGATATTGAGCAAGGTCTATACTATAAGATTCCATTTATATAAAGTTCAAAAACAGGCAAAGTTAATCTATGGAGTTAGCAGTCAGGTTAACGGTTACCTGTCGGGGGAGAGTTAGTGGCTGGAAGGGCCACCAGGGGGAGATTCTTAGATGATGGTCATGTTCAGCTTCTTGATCTGAGTGCTGGCTCCGCAGGTGCGTTAACTCTATGAAAATCCTTCAAATGTACGTTTTTGATTTGCTCACTTTTCTGCACTTATGTTATATGTTAATTAAAGGTCAACAAACAATTCAGAAAGCTAACAAGGAAATTTAAAAAATAGAACTAATTCTAAACATCTTAATAAAAGTAAATGAGATGAATTTAGCTATAAAAGGAAAACAGTTAAAAAAACTGGAACAGATAACTGTGCCTGTATGTTAGACAAAGCTGGACTTTCTTACTGGCTTTATAACAATGCAGAGGGTATTAGATTTCACAACACCAGCTGTATTTCTCATCCCTGATTTAGGCCCAAAGCATAGGGCACCTGGATCCCCCTTTTCCTTTTCGAGGATGCTCCTTTAAGAGGTGTATCAGAGAAATGGTTCACATCAGTTATCACCTTTCAACACTGATCAGCTTGTCTCCTGCAAGATGTCTTCCCAGACTTGTCAGTCTTCACCGGTTGCCATCCTTTCCTTGACTCTCAGCACACCAGGTCCACTACTCACCCTGGGTCGCTAATCACGGCCTGTCTCCTTGCATCCTTGCTCTGTACCTGCCCATTCCACTTGGCTTCAGGGGTCTGTCTGTGCAGCTCCTGCATAAGAGGACAAACTTCTGGAGGACCAGAGTCATTGCTCCTTCATCTGTGTGCCCATTGGCCCCACAGCCAAGTTCTTGATGGATGCTTGGTAAATGGTTTTGGTAGGATTCCTTGGTGGGTGGTTGAATGATATTCCCTGGGCGGTGGTGTTGTCGGTGACACTGTTGAACACACCCTAGCTCTTAGAAGCATCTTTCTAAAACAGAATCTATGCAACCTGAACGCACGTTACTCTGATGAGTTCTATGCATAAACATGGTAGTTTAGTTTTGGGGTCGGTTTCCTAGTGTTTTCGAAAACTGTGTCATTTGATTACCTGGAGAACTTCCCACCCTGGAGAACTGTGATTGCTGCTCAAACACTCTCAGCTTCCCCTGGATCGCAGTCGGAGGGACTGGATTTGAGTGGGGATTTATGTCCTTGACTACCTTACCTACAGGGGAGGAGAAACGTGTCAGATCCTTTTTCTTTTTAACCATCAAACTCTCAATTACTCATGACAAGAGTGACATGTTCTCAACTTCCACCCAAATTAGACCATCTCATGTTTTCTCATTTCTTATTTTGAGCTTCATTTTCCTTCTAGAATCCAGTTTTTCAGAACATTAGTTTTTATAAACCCACAATATGCTACACACTCAGCATATTAATCCCATTGTTATTGAGCTCTCTGAAGACTGAACAAGACTGAATCATTTTCTGATTTAGAAAAGGTTTTCTTTTTTTTTCCCATAGTGCTACATAATTTGACGGGCTTCCTCATGAATGTCAGAGGGTGCAGAGTTCACATTTGGCATGATTATGCTTCATCCAGAGGAAAGAACTTTCCAGATGGTTTGGAAGGCTGAGGGATAATATTTGGGAGATTAGGAAAACTTCTCAGCATATAATTGATTGGAAATGCCTGTCCAGTCCTTTTTTTTTTTTTCTTTAAGCAATATCCTTTTTTACTTTCACCTTTGTCCCCTTCTGTGTTATTTGAAGCTTCTCTTCAAGGTGTCTAAACCCCTGTCTCTTGGAAACAATTTTTAGCACTTTTTAGTGCTGGGGGACAGTATTTCTAAGACAGTTTGTATATTAGATAGAACCATAAAATTGCCATTTTTTGGTAGGTCAAAATTCATCAAATATCAGCAATTTCATTTGGCTTAATCTAAACATTGGTTCTTGTTCTTGTATTCATCCATAAGTCAAGTAGCTGTTCAACCCTTACCATGCATGTGTCCGACACAGTGCTAGGTTGTGAAGATACAACAGGGAATAAGACAGAGCCCTTGCCTTCCAAGACCCTGATGGGGAGCAGCTGTACAAACAGGTAATAACAGCAGAGAAGTCATGGTGGGGCACTTAAGCCAGTGTTGGGACCACCCTTAGGGAAAGCAGTGACCCTGCAGAAGGAGTAGAAGTTGGCCAACTGAAGGAGGAACAGGAATTGTAAGAATAACACTTCTGTTCTGGAATGTTCCAAGGCCTGGGGTGGTTCACGGGGAACAGAACATACTTGGCTGTGGTGGAAATAGTGTAAAGGGGGCATTGGGGAGTTCTGAGGCTCTGAAGATGGGTGGGGGTGTGTAAACCTTGATACGGCTTTGGAAATGATTCCAGGGTAATGGGGAGGAGAGTTTTAAACTGAAGCATAGTTTATGCCACTCTGTACCCATGTTGAGGGCTAGAAGGAGGAGCAAGAGTTGTGCCAGGGAGGATCACTGGGATAAAGGCCAGGGCGTACTTTTCCTTTGTTCTGTTGATTGTTTGTTTGTTCTTGGGGGAGTCACTTTATTTAATTTTGCTGTGAAGCAGAAAAAAGATGGAGAAAATCTGATCATGTTCATGAGACAGTTCAGGAAGGGAGTTGTTCCAGGGCAGTTGTGGGTGAAAAAGGCAGAAGAAATGGCCTCAGAGCTTCAAGTGACCCAGCCCACTGCCTATGTAGTGGGCCAGCCAGGGCTGGCAGAAGGGAGGACCTCAGATAGTCAGCACAGCTTCTTCGAGTAGCTGTGCAGGGCAGCTGTGGGGCAGCTTGTCCAGCCACCAGCCATGGCAAGGATGGCAAGCCATTGCCTTGAGCGTGGAAGCCACACAAAAATACCAAGACACAGGCCAGCGCCCCAAGGCAGAGTCCTTCTTAACTATATAAAGGAGCCATAAAAGTACACAAAAATGCAAATGGAAAAGAATTACATGTAGGTGTAGCAGAACACCTTTTACTGAAAAATTGCCCCAGTCTTTTAGAGGGAGGAAGAATAGGACATAGGCAGAGAGACCTGCTTAAACGCTTAGCCTGAGTGTTGCTTTCGTTTATAATTTAATATTAAAATTTGAGTCTCTAAAGCACATAAATTTATCTGATCCTGTACAGTGCTTTGGCTACCTCCCCAAGCCCCCTGTTATTTTTCCAAGCTGGTCTAAATTTTCCAGGTTGTTGGAAATGCTGGTTATCCTGTGGCCTTCAAGAACATCTTACATTAAAGCCAGTCACACTGAGTTATGGTTTTTCCATCAACTAAACCTTTTTGCCAAATTGCCCACGGCTGAAACTATTTTCTGATAGATAAATATTTTCAAAGTTCCACTGTCAAACCCAGTTTAGAAATGTCAAGTCTCTAATGACTGTACCCACTGGTGTCTCTTCCTTCTTATGGCACTTTTTTTCCAGAGCAACAAATCTGGGGCGAAAACATAGAGATCCACATATTAAAATGATATTAGCAAAGAAAGAAACAATGGCTTCTTTGTGATAATTTCTAGTTATTCAGAGGGGAAATATATTCATACCCTTATTTTTAAAATCATACCCACTTTTGTGCTCAAACCCAGTTCTTGTGGCCATGACTGTTATGACTTATTGTGAACAACACAGAACAGCAAGAGACATTGTTCAAATTCTGCAGAGGAGAGATGTGTAGTCTAAAAAGTTTGAGGACATCACTTCCGAAAATTGAAAGATATTCATCCTGTTTGGCAAAGTTTAAAGAAGGGATAAGGACAGACTTTCTATCAGAAACTATAAGCCAGATTATTTCAGGTCTGGCATAAAGTTGAGAACAAAGGAAAAGCAACGTATTCTCTTTGTGGGATGTATCACATGATATTTTCTTGTTTCTTTATAGGTTTATTCATCTGACCCCTGCCCCAGGATGATAGCTCCTTGAGGGGGCAGCTGTTTGCTCACCACTGTAATCCCAGGTCCTGGTGAATGGAAACTTTGGTGAACAGGTATTAAATAAGTGAGCAAACACGTGAATGAATGAAGAGTGAAAGTGGTCCAGGAAAGTGCTTTTTTCACATAACTGTTCAGGACTGAGCTTTTGTGTCCCCCTTAATGCCTCCCCTCACCCCATTCATGTGTTAAAGCTCCAATTCCCAGTGTGGCTATATTTGGCAGTGGGGCCTTGAAGAAAGTAATTAAGGTTAAATGAGGTCAAAGCGTGGGCCCTGATGCAATAGGATTAGTGTCCTTATAAGAGGAGACACCAGAGAGCTCTGTCCCTGTCTCTCTGTGAGGAGAGGCCATATGAGGACACAGTGAGAAGGTAGCCATCTGCAAGGCAGGAAGAGAGCCCTCACCAGGAACCCAACCCCACCAGAATCTTGATCTAAGACTTTGGCGTCTGCAGAACTGTGAGAAAATACATTTCCATTGTTTAAGCCTCCCTGTCTATGGTGTGTTGCAGGCAGAGCAGACTGTCTATCTCCTGGAATTCAGTTGGAATGTGGACTCTAGAATCAGCTCTCTTTGGCCTCTAACAGCTGGCTGGTTAGCAGTCCCTGGTGAGAACTCTTCAGTTCATTTTATCCATAAACCATGAGAAACTTCTCTCTTAATAGCAAAGCTGATGTACCAGGCAGAGGGCTGTGGTCTCAGGGCTGGAGTAACAGGGGTCACACCCTTCCCTTAGATGAGATCAAACTTAGGACCAGGGCACTTGGCGGAAAACTGCCAAGTAACTCAGGAAAAAACTAAAGTTTCCTTTTAGTTCTTGGAATCAGAACAATACCATTTCACACAGCCCTCTTAGGGGGCAGCACCCCAAATTCACATCCTGAGCAGTTGAATGTCCTGGGAACAGCAACACTGAATGTTATTTATCTTTTAAAAATGAATCTAAGGGAGTCAGAGGTGAGGATGGAGCTGCATCGTGAAGATGACGGGAACAATGATTATAGTCTCAGAATGAAAATATCTTATCCCCTGGTGAACTCATATTTGTTTTACCAGTCCGTACCCTTTCTTTTTTAACAAGTCCCTCTTGGTCTCCTTCTCTGATGGAAAGGCTCTGTGACCCATGCTGACCTTCCAGGACCATTCTCATTTGTGGGGTGCTGTTGGCGGAGATGGCCCTGGCTGCCTGGAGGCCAGGAGGTGTTCGATTCCCACAGGTCATGTCATTTTCCTGCTACCTCTTGGTTTTACTCCTGTCTCTGTGGTCTGGCTCCTCATGGTAGCCTCACACCATGGAGCTCTGTGGAAACTCAGTGCTTCAAAGCCGGCTCTGAGCTCAGCTTATGCCCCACCTTGGGAAACGGGCAGAGCAGGGACAAGCAGCGCTAGGTGTCTGCATGATGCCATGCACACTGGGTGTGGGGAGAAGAAAGCAGCAGAGGACCTGGGCTGCTCTTGAACCCGTGACCTTGTGAAAAAAGTTGCTATCCAGTTACAAAGTCATCCAGGGAACTCGAGCGAGCAAACAGATGAAGTGGGAAGCTGCCAGCAAGCAACCCTAAGGTTTGCCTAGGACTCGTGGCCGGGAGAGGTCCTGATGGAGCTGAGCACACCTGCCCTGGACAGTTGCCAAACTTGGCTCCCATGCAAAGAGAGCTGTCGTCCCACATCACTGCATCTGCTGCAGTCTGCTGGCTTGGGCATCCTGAGTGAGATCTTCAGCCCACAGCCCTTGCCATCAAAGATCTTACAGTCTGAGATGGAGCTGAAGCGATGACCTGTCTCAGGTCTGAGCCGACACGCCAGGTCTGAGCAGAGTCAGGCAGTGTCTCATCCTCGCCACTAGACTTCGTACTTGGGGAAAATATCCCATGGATATGTCTTCATTTTTCAAATATGGGCAGCATGTGAGTATGATGAAAACATAATTAACACCATGATTTAAGATGAACAGGACAAGGCAAATTTTAACATCCAAACCAAAGTTTCTAATGCCATTTGAAAATTCCTTGTCATGGGACACATCACAAGTACAATCTGTAACTTATCTCCATAACAAGGGTTTTGTGATGCCTCATGCTTCCTCTGAAAGGCAGTCGCCCTCTCGTGTGTATTTACCAGAGGTGCACTTGCTGATTATTTAATTGCTAGAATGAAAAATAACATCACCAGTCTCTGCGTTTATAGCCTGCAAATCCGAGCCACTCTTCCGCACCTATGAGATTTCCATAACTGTTCTCCTTCAAACAGAGGATTGGATTTGCCTTCAGCACAGAGTAGAGGGGAACCTGTAGTTCAGGAAATGGTTTTTGCAATAAAGAGATATCATCACACTGTGGGTTTTCAATCCCCACCCCGGCAATGTTCAGGGAAGGTTCACTAGGTACTACCCAGAACTCTGCTAAGCTGGCCAACCAGCGACATAATATTGAGCCTAAAACAGCTAAAGAGGGATGCCCAGGGCTGCTGCTGGAGGAGGGCAGGCGGTGGAGGGAGGGCATTAGAGGCTGTTTCATAAGAAGTGTCACGGCGTTTGTGTTTTGGCTCCGTAGCAGAGCTGTTCTCAGCTCCTCTCAAAGTAAAAAACGACCCTGCCTACAACCAGAGGTTTCAACTCTCACCACCACCCCTTGGCCAGAGCAAGGAAAAATCCTGATCCTAAAGGAGAGTCTGGTCAAGGGAAGCCAGGACTTGGAAGACGGTGGTGGAGGCTCCCCTTGAGCTGTCATCTCTCAGAATGCACTGGAAGCAACACCTTTCCGGAAATCAGTTGAAAAGGATGCAGGGCTGTGTTGGGACAAACAGGTCAATATGGACCAAAAGGCATAAATCAGGACGTGAAAGGAAGAAACAGACATAAGGTGAAGATGACTGTGTTTCCCCAGGAGCAAAAAGGGATGGAGTCAGCCCACGAAGACGCCCCAGCCAAGTCCGACTACCACGGTTTCGAATGGCCTGTGAGCTCAGAAGGGTTTGATATTGTTAAATGATTGGAAGAGAACCAGATGAGGAATCTGACACGTGCAGAGTGTATACGAGTCAAATGTTAGTGTTTATTTTAAAAAGTTTTACTGAAACTCAATCCCGCTCGTTCTTTTGCATAGAGCTGCTCTCATGGGACAGCAGCAGAGTGGAGAAGCTGTGAGGAGACAGAATGACCCTCGAAGCCTGGAATATCTGCCGCCTGATCTTCTCCTTGAAATAACTTTCAAGGAGAAGTTTGCTGACTCCTCATCCAGGGCATCACCAAAGAGACCGTGAACGATCCCAGTTCATTGTGTGGCTTTTACAGGATGTCATGTATGTTAAATCAGAAACAGTCCTCAGAGTATGGTCTGTGATCTTTCTGGAGTCTAGTGTTAGAGCATCTGAGATGTTGGCAGAAGTGTAAGAGGGAAGAACAAATCTGACTCCACATTGGATCTGCTTCTTCTAGTTTAACCTTTGTATTCTATTGCTCTTGCTTGGAGTTAAGAATGTTGCCTAGAGCCTGAAATATACAGGATAGCCCGTTCCCAAGGCTCTGACCTTTAAAGGTGTAAAACTTTCCCATTCCTATAGAGATAAAAAGTTACAGAGCAGAGAGAATAACATTTCTCTTGTTGGATGTTTACAGGGGCCTCCTGACCTGACCTACATGGAAAGCTGCAAGAACAAAGGATTCTGACACCAAGAAGTCTTCAACAACCAACCACACCCCTCCCTCACCTTGCCTTTAAAAATGCTTTGCTGTAAAAAAGAAAATTACAGACCAATATCACTGATGAATATAGATGCAAAAATCCTCAACAAAATACTAGCAAACAGAATCCAACAGCACATTAAAAGGATCATACACCACGATCAAGTGGGGTTTATCCCAGGGATGCAAGGATTCTTCAGTATATGCAAATCAATCAATGTGATACACCATATTAACAAATTGAAGAATAAAAACTATATGATCATCTCAACAGATGCAGGAAAACCTTTTGACAAAATTCAACACCCATTTATGATAAAAACTCTCCAAAAAGTGGGCATAGAGGGAACCTACCTCAACATAATAAATGCCATATATGACAAACCCACAGCAAACATCATTCTCAATGGTGAAAAACTGAAAGCATTTCCTCTAAGATCAGTAACGAGACAAGGATGTCCACTCTCACCACTATTATTCAGCATAGTTTTGGAAGTCCTAGCCACGGCAATCAGAGAAGAGAAAGAAATAAAAGGAATACAAATTGGAAAAGAAGAAGTAAAACTGTCACTGTTTGCAGATGACATGATACTATACATAGAGAATCCTAAAGATGCCACCAGAAAACTACTAGAGCTAATCAATGAATTTGGTAAAGTTGTAGGATACAAAATTAATGCACAGAAATCTCTTGCATTCCTATACACTAATGATGAAAAATCTGAAAGAGAAATTATGGAAACAAACACTCCCATTTACCATTGCAACAAAAAGAATAAAATACCCAGGAATAAACCTACCTAGGGGGCTTCCCTTGTGGCACAGTGGTTAAGAACCTGCCTGCCAAGGCAGGGGGCACGGGTTCAAGCCCTGGTCCAGGAGGATCCCACATGCCGCGGAGCAACTAAGCCTGTGTGCCACAACTACTAAGTCTGCGCTCTAGAGCCCGCGAGCCACAACTACTGAAGCCCGCGTGCCTAGAGCCTGTGCTCCCAAACAAGAGAAGCCACCGCAATGAGAAACCCGCGCACCACAATGAAGAGTAGCCCCCACTCGCCGCAACTAGAGAAAGCCCGCACGCAGCAACAAAGACCCAACGCAGCCAAACATAAATAAATAAATTTATTAAAAAAAAAAAAAAACCTACCTAGGGAGACAAAAGACCTGTATGCAGAAAACTATAAGACACTGATGAAAGAAATTAAAGATGATACCAACAGATGGAGAGATATACCATGTTCTTGGATTGGAAGAATCAATATTGTGAAAATGACTATACTACCCAAAGCAATCTACAGATTCAATGCAATCCCTATCAAATTACCAATGGCATTTTTTACGAAACTAGAACAAATCATCTTAAAATTTGTATGGAGACACAAAAGACCCCCAATAGCCAAAGCAGTCTTGAGGGAAAAAAATGGAGCTGGAGGAATCAGACTCCCTGACTTCAGACTATACTACAAAGCTACAGTAATCAAGACAATATGGTACTGGCACAAAAACAGAAATGTAGATCAATGGAACAAGAGAGAAAGCCCAGAGATAAACCCATACACCTATGGTCAACTAATCTATGACAAAGGAGGCAAAGATATACAATGGAGAAAAGGCAGTCTCTTCAATAAGTGGTGCTGGGAAAACTGGACAGCTACATGTAAAAGAATGAAATTAGAACACTCCCTAACACCATACACAAAAATAAACTCAAAATGGATTCGAGACCTAAATGTAAGACTGGACACTATAAAACTCTTAGAGGAAAACATAGGAAGAACACTCTTTGACATAAATCACAGCAAGATCTTTTTTGATCCACCTCCTAGAGTAATGGAAATAAAAACAAAAATAAACAAATGGGACCTAATGAAACTTCAAAGCTTTTGCACAGCAAAGGAAATCATAAACAAGATGAAAAGACAACCCTCAGAATGGGAGAAAATATTTGCAAATGAATCAATGGACAAAGGATTAATCTCCAAAATATATAAACAGCTCATGCAGCTCAAGATTAAAGAAACAAACAACCCAATCCAAAAATGGGCAGAAAACCTAAATAGACATTTCTCCAAAGAAGACATACAGATGGCCAAGAAGCACATGAAAAGCTGCTCAACATCACTAATTATTAGAGAAATGCAAATCAAAACTACAATGAGGTATCACCTCACTCCTGTTAGAATGGGCATCATCAGAAAATCTACAAACAACAAATGCTGGAGAGGGTGTGGAGAAAAGGGAACACTCTTGCACTGTTGGTGGGAATGTAAATTGATACAGCCACTATGGAGAACAGTATGGTGGTTCCTTAAAAAACTAAAAATAGAATTACCATATGATCCAGCAATCCCACTACTGGGCATATACACAGAGAAAACCATAATTCAGAAAGACACATGCACCCCAATGTTCATTGTGGCACTATTTACAATAGCCAGGTCATGGAAGCAACCTAAATGCCCATCGACAGACAAATGGATAAAGAAGTTGTGGTACATATATACAGTGGAATATTAATCAGCCATAAAAAGGAACAAAATTGAGTCATTTGTTAAGATGTGGATGGATCTAGAGACTGTCATACAGAGTGAAGTAAGTCAGAAAGAGAAAAACAAATATCGTATATTAACGCACGTATGTGGAACCTAGAAAAATGGTACAGATGAACCGGTTTGCAGGGCAGAAGTTGAGACACAGATGTAGAGAACAAACGTATGGACACCAAGGGGGAAAAACTGCAGTGGGGTGGGGATGGTGGTGTGCTGAATTGGGCGATTGGGATTGACATGTATACACTGATGTGTATAAAATTGATGACTAATAAGAACCAGCAGTATAAACAAACAAAAAAAACAACTAATACTAAACTTTCTTTGGGTTATTTGTATGGAAATATGTTAATATAAATGTTTCAGACATTACATGAAATTTCTAAAAATTTTATATGTTCTGGTATAATGTTATAAGTCATAATTCTAGTTATTACATTAAAATGTATATCTCAGAAATAACTAAATTTCCTTTCAATTGCATTATTATGAACTTTCATCAAATCTTTAACCGTGGTCATTTTTAAGTCTTTTGTCATTTACAGACAGTTCTGTGTGTACTCTGATGCTTTCGCAAAAATGTTCCTATAAAAGGGTTTCATCTTCAAGGAATTCATGGAAAAGACTCTGACAAGTACAGGTTTCTGGTAACTGACTGTACTGCTGAACTGAATGAATAAGCATGTTCAGAACACTAATGGAAAACTGATGAATTCATAAAAGTGCTAACAAAAGATCAAGATGAAAAAAAATTAATTACATGGGACTGAGTGAACTGATGAGGATGATTATAATTTTTGTGACTTTCTGTTTGAATAAAAAAAAACAATCCCACAAGGACTCAGAGGCAAAAAATATACAAATCAATTTTCACTGCAGAGTAAAGGAGCTGTTACAGTGGAGGATTACTGGACTGAATGTCAATATTATGACATAGTATGAGTGTGTTTCGTGTTTGGTAATTGCAATCATTGTTGCTTTTGTTGTGGCCATCCATTTACAATGTTTGGTGTTAGTTTATTTATCTCTTGTAAAAATAAAATACAGTGTGTGTGTGTGTGAAAAAAAAAAAAAAGCTTTGCTGAAACCCTTCCGGGAGTTCGGGGTTTTGGGGGGCATGAGCCAGCCATTTTCCTTGCATGACCCTGCAGTAAACCTTTCTCTGCTCCAGATTCCAATGTTTCGGTATTGTTTGGCCTCGCTGTGCATCGGGCACGTGAACCTGCATCCGGTTTAACAGGAGGAGACCTGGTCTCTGAATTATGGTGTCTGCAGTGGGCAGGATGGGGCACCAGCACCCCTTCCAGAATTCACGTTGGTTTTCCTCTCTCTACATCTACTTGGGGGCTAAATGTTGAAGCAGAGAGCCTAGAGGGGTTAGATAGATATTTAATGACTAAGAAACCCTGGTATGTGTTGAAATTACAATGTAACAGAGACATTTAGCTCTTACTTGGACTTTCTATCTGTAGTGGGCTGAATTGTGGTCCCTCCCTCACCCTACCCGGAATTCATGTGTTGAAATCCTGACCCCAGTACCTCAGAATCTGACCTTATTAGGAGATAGGGTTTTACAGAGGTAATTAAGTTAAAATGAGGTCATTGGGGTGGGTCCTGATCCAATAGGACTGGTGTCCTTCTAAGAAGAGAGATTAGGACACAGACACATGCAGAAGTGAGATGGTATGAAGACACAGAGAGAAGATGGCATCTACAAGCCAACACCTTGATCTTGGACTTCTGACCTTCTGAGCTGTGAGAAAATAAGTTTCTGTTGTTTTAAAACCCCCTGTCTCTGGTACTTTGCTATGGCAGCCCTAGCAAATGAATATACCACCTCATTCAATGTTAGAGTGACACTCTCCTTTTAATATGTAAACATTTCTTCATAAATCATTTCACATTTCTTGTCTAATTATTCACAGATTTTGTATAAATGATGATACATATCTGAAGTGAAGGAAATAGCACTGATAAAGGGCAGAGAGATTTTCAAAAGTCATCCCGGCTGAAGGCTGGAATATTTTGAATAATTTACTATAGACACTGTGAAAGTTGGGCAGCTGTTTTGCTTTAAACATTAGTTTCTTCCATAGGGAGTGGAAAATTACTCTGAGAAGTGATTCTAAAAAGTTGATTCTCATTCTTTGTGCCAAGTTTTCCAAAAGAAGTTAACAAAAAGATTGTCTTTATCTGGAGGGACTTTTTGAACTGCTGCCTCCTCACTGTCTCGATTCTGCCCATTTTTGTCTCCACTCCCACCTCATCCTATTGGGTACTTGTTAAGCAAATAATATACACGCCCAGGGTTGGATTTATTATTTTTATGCAGATTGTTAAAAATAGTGCAACTGTGGGCAGAGGAATGACCACAGGAAGTGATTCACTTCCTCTGGTCGGTTTCTCTGACACCTACCAAGACCAGAGAAATACAAATAATGGAAGGATTCATGTTGGAAAGTCAGGGCACCATCTCTTGATGCTTATTTCTGCCAGTGACTAACCCAATCTAGGATGTGCTTCTACTTGCCACCCATGCTGTATGTCTTTGAAGTCTGGGATCACGCTTAACATCTACTCCGGGAACCTGATTCTTCACTCTGGCGTGCATCTGACACAGTTGATAAAACTGGACTTTAACTACAGCAGAGACACTTTCCCCTCTGCTTTTGGGGAGATGATGGGGGCTCACGTTGGTGGTGTGGGTTCCCATCGGTGGTCCTTGGTCTGCTTCAATCCAGTTTCAGCAAACCTTTCACAATGGCCCAAACCATTTTACCTGGTCTTGATCCTAGACTCCATTTGCTTCTCTTAGACGATGGTATGACCAGACGAGTATAATTATGACAATCTTGAGCCTTGCCTGGTGTCTACAGATTGTGTTTTCTCCAACATGGTCTCATTAGTGTGCATCAATTCTGGAAGGTCACTGGCGCCCTTCACTCGATTTACTATCTGGGCAACGGAACAGGGTTCAAAGACCCCACAGGTTGACAGTGAACCTTCTTTGTGGACCACTCAGCCTGACAAATGGGGAAATATGACTTTACCCAGCATGTTAAACGTAGGTGAGCTACAGCTGGGGAGACTCCTGCAGGGTGGGTCTGGGCTCCTGGAAGCCTTCAATTCTCCTTTCTTATTCTTATTCTCAGTAACGGATGTCACACATTATTGTTCTACTAAATCTTTAAGCCTTGAGTAAAGAATCGTTTTTTGAAAGGCGTAAATATAGATTTTTAAAAATCACCCAATGAAGATTTTGAGATAAGGTGGATTAAAAATAAAGAAAGAAATGCAATGAGCAATCAAATCACAATAGTTACAAAAAAATCCATCAAGGGCCATTAGGAGAAAAAAAAAATTCGAATCATTTGAGATGTTGGAAAAATAATTTTGAAAAGTTAAAAAATTAAAAGCATTATTTTTAATCCAATATACAGAAACCAGTGTTTTCATTCCACATTCTCGTTAGTAAAGAGTTTGGGGAAGGAAGATAAAAGGGAAAACAGGAAGAGATATGGGGGAGTGGGAGAGATACAGAGGAAAGGGGAATGAAGAGGAAAGTACAGACAGGCTGGATGGCTGTTCAAAAAAAGGGCAGCAGGACCCACAGATTAAGTCAGAGAAGCATAGTAGGAGGAACAGGGCAGAGCTAAAAGTCCAGGGACATTCTGAAGAGCTTGTAAATTATTCTTACTGCAGGCTGGTCCCCGGCCCTGCGGGCCTTCCCTCGCCCCATCCTATATGTATGACTGCCATTTGAAAAGCAGACTGGCTAGTCACCCAACATTTGGAAGTTTTCAATGGCTCTTCCACAAGCAAGCCAAAGTGGCATTTGAAATGGATGGTTTCAGACAGCTTGGGAAGGATGCCCTCCAGTGGGTCAGAGCAATAACCTCCAAGGTTTGGAATAAGACGGACAGAAGGACAGAGGGCCCTTCAGTGTGCAGGTCCCCCAAGACAGCTGGCCAGAGGTTCTTAAGCTGGGGCGTACGACCCCCCCCAGACATCATCTCTCCACCTGTAAGGGCTCAGATACTGAGTGTTTTCCTGGGAGAGGGTGCCCCTCTTCCTCCAGGATCACTGAGTTAGACTCTGCACCCAGGGAGAGCGGGGCTGCCCAACAATGAGATAAAACCCCTTCCAGCAGGAAGAGAAAGGGGGAAATCACGAAGGTAGATGCACTGCAATCCCCACAGTCATTTCCAACTCTATAACAACCTCTGGTTCTGTGATTGAACAAAAAAGACTGGAGTTCTGATAGGTGTCATTAAAAAAATTTTTTTTAATTATAAAATTCAAACATGTAAGAAACAAATCAGCAGTTCAGAAGTGTATAAAGAACAGAGGAGAGTACCATCTTTAATACCATTCCCGGGCGATAATCATTGTTCAACATTGGGGATATATCCATTCATTCTTCCACATTAAAAATATGCAGAGTTGGGCTTCCCTGGTGGTGCAGTGGTTGAGAATCTGCCTGCCAATGCAAGGGACATGGGTTCGAGCCCTGGTCCGGAAAGATTCCACATGCTGCGGAGCAACTAAGCCCGTGAGCCACAACTACCGAGCCTGCGCTCTAGAGCTCACGAGCCACAACTACTGAAGCCCGTGTGCCTAGAGCCTGTGCTCTGCAACAAGAGAAGCCACTGCAATGAGAAGCCCGCGCACCGCAACGAAGAGTAGCCTCTGCTCGCCACAACTAGAGAAAAGCCCGCATGCAACAACGAAGACCCAATGCACCAAAAATAAATAAATAAATAAATTTATTAAAAAATATATATATATGCAGAGTCAAACATACGAAACATACCACACATATACACGGATAACGTCTTTTGTATGCAACTCACTAATTTTGTTTGCCATCTCATGGCAAATAGTGGATACACTGCCATGTCAGTACTTAACATCTATTTCATTCTTTTTTTTTTAAATTTGGGCTTATGTGTACTGGAATTAAAACAGTACAAGAAAAAAACATGATTGGCCCTAAGACTTCAGCACTGTTAAGATTTACTGAGGCACTGTTGAGGGTCCAGAGAGAGGACTGCAGGGTTATCTCTGGCTAAACCCACCAGCTTCCCCCTGGTCAGGTGGAGCTTTTCAGTAAACGCCCAAAAGCAGCAGTCATGGGAGCTATTTCTCAGGGCTGCCAGGGGGCGTGTTCTCCCAGGCAGGATGTCAGCTCAGCTGACTTGCCTTCTGTACCTCCCGTGCTGTGATGCTCTTTCCTCTTCCTCCCCATCAGCCTGAGTGATCCAATCTCTGACGCTCTCGGATGTGAAAATCTGCTTGTGGGAAAGGCCTGAAATGTCAGCTCACTCTCTCTGTGTCTGCCTGTAAGTGACAACTGTGGAAACCCAAGTTCTGGCCCTTGGAAAGCACACCTTGGGATGGAACACGGGGTGTCAATTTCCACCATCATCACACAGGGTGCTGTTGGGGAACTCTTAGTACAGTCAGGCATTTTACTTCTTATCACCTCTGATTTTCAGAAACCCTAGGAGCGAGGTATTACTATCTCCATTTTATAGAAAAGGAGAATAAAGCCCAGAGAGCTTAAGGAACTTGTCCCACGTTGCACAGCTTCATGGTAGAAGCAGAATTCCTTTTGGGGTCTCCCTTTGCCCTTCACACTGCACCCTGCCAACCTGGTGAAGGAGGCATTGGCCTCTGCAGTCACGCCGTGTGGCCCTAAGGCAGCTGCCTGGCCAGAGTCAAGCCTGCCAGTGGTCACTTAAAAAGTGGAGCCCCCAGCTGGGGTAGGAGGCTGGAGGCCTTGGGTTCTCCTGGAGACTTCAGGGGGCCACGACCTCCAAAACCATCCTGGATGGCAACCTCCATATCACTGACCCACCTCCCTAGCCCGCTGGACCTCTGGTCTCATAACAGAAACATTTCAGCATTGGTGTCTTAAACACTTGGGATCTAAGTTTGGCATCTAAGCCAGGGTTTTGGTAAAATGAATATGTCACTCCTGGGTGTCAAAATCTTCTGATAAACTGGCTTGTTTATTGCAGGTCTTACGGCAGGTGTCTTTCATTGTAAACTATTTCAAACTTTCTTTGAAGGTCAAGGGTGTTCCAAAAAAATTGTAGAGGGGTGTAGGAAAATTGGATACAATTCAGAAAAGAACAAAAGTGATGATTCTGAGGATGGAAAACAGACCTCTTAGGACAGGGGATTAAGGTAATTATTCGTTTCCTGGAGGGAAGTTGAGGGGTGGCTATCATTCTTAGGACCTTGGTTGGATTCTGACCACTGACCAGTGATTCCTAACTCCACAGACAAATAGGAATTTGTCCTTGAAGGGGGCATTCTGGCCAGATGTGGTTACTGCTCGCTGGTCCAGGCCCCTGGCCCTCTTCAGAGCCCTTTGGTATCTGCTTCTCGTTTGGTTCTTGGAATTGCCTTGTGAGGGAGGGCAAGGATGCTTATGGCTTTGCCACTTACTCTCTTGCCAGAAACTGGCTTAATCTCATGAAATTTCTGCGCCTCCGATTCCTCACCAGCAACATGAAGATATTAATTGTATCTATCTGATGATTAACTGAATTAACCTATGCAAATGTTCAGAAGAGTGGTGGTCACATTGCAAAGACAATGTAAGTGTTAGCTATTACTGTTGCTGAAATCAGAAACAGAGGACCAGGGGAATTCAGAGGCTTGCACAAGGCTTGGACTAGACTTAATTTTTTAAATTAATCAATTTGCTATTTATTAATGGAGCATGATTTATGTAAGCAAAAATGAAGTGTGCACAGTTGGATGAATTTTGATCAGTGAAGCACCCGTGTGGGTATCACCCTCTGGTGTGTTTCCAGTGGCTACACAGTGCGTGGTCAATGGCAGGGGTTGCCCCAGTTTACTCAACAATCCTTACTGCAGGGCACACAGAATCTAATGTTAGAAGGGGCTCCTCATCTTTGGTGTTTTGCCGCTGCCACCACCAGCATCACCCCTGAGTCCTGGTGGGGTAACAGAGTCAGCCCTGAATCAGAGTCAGGGAAGTGTTTCTAGACCCTTCCTCCTTCTGGTCCAGACTCACCGACTCTGCCAGCACCGCTGCAGCAGCGTCCGCCTTGGTGGCCCACTGTCCCTGCTCCCTGCAATCCCCAGGGAGCCTTCCACGAGGTGACCCAGCGCACCTGGCACCTTGACCACTGTCCACGAGGCTCCACCCTTCCTGGGTCCCTGCCGTTCTCCAAACCTGCCTCGCGTGACCCCTCCTCAAATATCTGTCTGCCATCTTCCCTTCCTTCCTTCAGCTCTGTGCAGCAGTCGCTTTATCCAAGGGCTTCCCTCATCTCTGCCCCTCCACGGCCTCTCTGACCCCTCACCTGCCTGGTCTTACTTCAGCGTTCCTCACCTGGCACCTGTTTATCACTTTGTGGTCTATCTCCCCCTCCATGCAACATCAAATGCACACTCCACAAGAGCCAGAATTTGTTTTCTCCATTGCTGGTCACCAGCGGGGAAATGTGTGGGGTGTATTAATTAGGGATACACACGACTAGATATAAAGTAGAGAACCAACAAGGACCTACTGTAGAGCACAGGGAACTCTAGTCAATATCTTGTAATAACCTATAATGGAAAAGAAGTTATGTATAACTGAATCACCTTGCTTGACACCTGAAACATTGTATATCAACTATACTTCAATTGAAAAAAAAAAAAAAAAAGAAGGCTGCCTGAGGCTGAAAGTGAGGGTGTTCTCTTGGGCCTGTGGGGGGGCGGGGGGGGAGGCTGTGAGCGTGTGACTCTCTACTGCCCCCTCCTCGGGGCAGGGGGGGTGTCAGAGTGGGGCTATTGCTCGAGGGATTTTTAGAAGAGTTCTCCCTAAGGCTCTGGTTAGTAACCTGGTGTTGATGAACTTGGATGACAAAAAAAAAATGATCCCCATTTTCACCACGGCCTCACTGATGTTTAGCATTTTCTTGACTTATACATGAGCTAAGCTCTCCCCATGATCATTAGCAGGATTTGTGATTTTGTCACTGATACCATTCACATGTTTTCAGGGCATATTATAGGTGTTGCAGATATCTTGGTATCTGTTTTTTGCTCATATTATAACTATCAGGGACACCACTAGATCATTTTATTTAACAAGTTAATAAAGAAGCATGTCGACCACAAATTTATTTTTGTACTATTTTGATATCTGATGGCAATGTCATTGATTTGCTTTGAGATCCTATGTGTTCTATTTTATGAATTTAGAAACATTTCCTGAGGAGCAGTCCACAGGTGTTACCAGAGAGCCGAGGGGATCCACGACACACAGAGGAAGGGGTTCTTGTCTGTGGGGTTGAGGGTCCCATTGAGATAGAGGATGGAACCTTGGCTGTGGGCAGGAAAAGGTCTCCGTCAGACCAGAAACCTCGGTCCCTCCCATTCAACCTCGCTGCAGGTAGGGCCTGGGACTTGGGCCAAGGGTGACCTTGGCCTTGGCATGAAGGAGCTAAACCTTTCCCTTATCCAGGCCTTTCCGTCAGCTCTCCCATCCCTTCCCTCCAATTCTCTTTCCGTTCCAGCCCCAACTCTTCCCACTAAACACCACGAAGGCCCCTTGTGTCCTCCCAGGATTTGCTGCTGTCACAGAGGGAGACACATGACCTTGCCCTTCCCTGGTTGTCAGGGTGAGGACACCTGCGTGGAAGTGGTTACAAAGCCAGCTGCCACTCCTGGGCACCCAAGTCCCTAATCTAGACAGAGCCTTCCTATTTTGGACAAACACTAAATTCATAAAGACAGATGATCAAATTTTCCTATCAGGTTCAAACAGAACATTAAACTGTAGTGACGAATGAGTCTCTAAGTCCAAAGCAAAGATTTGCAGAAAGGATGCTGGTAGGAAGGAAAATGTAGAAAGAGTAAAAAAAAAGTTATCCATGTCGGCAGATCATGTATCCTGTTATTCTCATGAAATACTTTCTTCTGTTTAGTTTCCTTAGTGGAGGCTGGAGAATGTAAAGGAGACAATAGGAATTACTTTATTTTGGTCTCTATCATGAAGGCCACTGTGTGAACTTGGGCAAGTCACTGAAACGTATTTCATTTCTCATTTTATGAGCCAGTCATTTTCTCTCTCTCTATCTCTCTTTTTCTCTGTGTCTCTGTTTCTGTCTCTGTCTGTCTCTCTGTCTCTGTCTCTCTTTAACACACACACACACACACACACACACACACACACTAGGTAAGGATAAGGTCTAAGTCCCACTCCCCTTTTCATTCCTCTGCATGAAGACACTCCATGGCATCAAAGCCCGTACACAGCACCCTCTGCAGATTCAGCTCCTGGCTACAGCCCCATCTCCGTCCTCAGGTCCCAAGAATATTATGTGACCAAGTGTTAATATCTGAAAAATGCTTTGAAGTCTTGGGAAAAGACACTATATTAAAGGATTCTTAAAAAATCATTACCCTGCCTAAAATGTAGAACCATGCCCAGCAAGAAGGCTGTGATTGTGCGAGCAGGCCAAGCTAATGATTTAGAAGTTATCATTGTAACAACAAATCAACTCAGACCGTAAATTAGATCCTAAAATAAGCCTTCGGACCTCAAGAGTCTTCATCTTACTCTTGAGCAAGTCTTTAGAATAGAAATGTGTCTCATTTCATCACACATATAACCTACTTTCACATCTAAATATTCTTCATAGAATGTGACCACTTGCCAAATTTAGAACACGATGAACATTTTTTGGGGGGGGGGCTGCTGAGAGGGATCCCAGCTTTCCTGAAAAAAAAAAATCACATTGCAGAACGCAGGGAGGAAGATATCCCACGTCCAGAATATATACGGCTGGTTCAGTCGCCACAGTCCAAAAGCGTCATCTGAGCATCTATTTTTCCAAGCAGTTGAGAGAAATGATGTGTACATTTTTCATGTGTAATTAGGCAGTGTAAGGCGATCCCCGCTGCCGACGGGCTGCCGCTGCCCTCGTCGGGTGAATGGCTTCCAGATTTCACCCCCATCTCTTCTGTCTAGACTCTACGTTGCTACTTTTTTTCCTCCTCACTTAAAACAGACTCCAACATAAAATGCCAAAAACAGAAGTTTTGTCCCTCTTTCTCATAAAGATGTGGGACAGAGCTCGCTCTGCCAGACAAGCAGGGGCCCCAGACTTTCATAAGACACGTGTCATCTGAAGCTGGCATTAAAGATTGTCCAGGCGTTTCAGCGGGTCATGCAAACCTTTTTTTTTTTTTTTTTTTTTTTTTTTTAAATATGGTTTTCATTAAGAAAGAGAGTATTTCTAGAGAGGTGTGGTGCAGTTTGGAGCTGGGGCAGCGAAGGGTAGGAAGAGAGGCGGGGAACAACAACGCCGTTATTGACGCCGTTGCTGAAATGTACATTGTCTTATAAAAGGGCTTTTGGGGAGTGAAAAAATCATTTCATTCTATTACCAGGGGCCTATCTTGTTGAGTGTGCTGATAACTCAGGTTAAAATCTAGTCACTTAATAGAAGAAAATGGAGAAATTCTTATGACACTAATGCCATTTATTAATTGTAAGAATTTTTATGTATCCTGTTCTGGTGGGGGAGTAAAAAAGTCATTTTTTAAAACTTAGACTTAAAAAAACCTGTATTATTAGTGAATTTATTTAATAAGATGAGATGCTTATTAAAAAGATGAGACAGGTAGTTGAAGGTCCATGTGATTTGACCAACAAGGGCTGGGATGGATTCACGCTTTGGTTGTTTAAAGCTGCCTTGTTTAATCTTATCCAAAACTTCTGCAGTTTCTATGGAGATGAAGCTCATATTCTTCTGTTTACCAAGCTGCTTCCGTATGTGATTAACAGACAAAGATAATAATATAGAAAATCATTTTTAAAGAAAAGGATGAATAAAATAGTGCTGTTTATTGGGTATCAAAAATAAAATAATATTTTCTCAGAAAGCTGAAGATGGGTTTCAGTTTTCACTGAAACAAAGCAAAACAGAAGTAGTGAACACACAGTATGAAAATAAGCTTCAAATAAGTAAATGATAAGAAAATTCAAATGCTTCTGTATATTTTCTTTTTCTGTCTCCCCTCTCTAGTCTATTTTAAAATACACCCCACAGAGTGGTACCCATGGGGCTGTTAACTAGAGATTTAAAACCTGAGAACCTAGGTGTAGTTTGTGTTATAAACTCTTTAGGGATTACTGCTAGCCTTTTACTAAAAATATGCAAAATCATCCTTATATTATAGAACTTGGGTAGAATTTTCAAATCTTCAGAAACGGTTAATTTGCTGACTTTTTAAAAAATCTGCTTTATACATTGGTACTATGTAGGCTGTAGAAAATCAACTGTATCTTAATTGTTTCAAAGACGATTCAGCAGCCACTAAGCTGAAATGAATGATCCAACAACACTTTAAAAATTCCTGCATTTACCAGTGTTCCAGAGAACTTGAGAACTAGAGAAAGGGGGAGAATTGACTAGATTTTGAAAACTCCTCAACCTCAGCAAAAAGACCAAAGTCCTTACAGCTGAGAAATGAAAAGCCAGCTGTATGAGGCAGAAAGAGACAAACAGTAAGAGAAGAAGGGGGTTTCTGACACCTTGAATAAGAGATTTTTGTGGGCCAAGGAGGTCCGGGAACACCCCACAACATAATTTCACTTTTGAATTTATAACCAATTTTCTTAATAGTGCTAGACCCCAGCACTAAATGTTTCCTTAAAAACATTATAAACTCTTTAGGAGGCACTGCTGGCCTTTTACGGAAGACCATGCAAATTCATGCTTAGATTATAGAACATGGGTTGAATTCCCAAATCTTGAATCAATAAACACAACAAAAATCCAAATACGTGCCGTATACATTGTGTCGAATACATTTTATTCCTTTACTCCTAATTTAAATGTGTATGTTTGGATTTTATCTGATTAGGATAATAATATGTCTATAAAGCAGGGTTTAACTTTAATCTATGGAATTTGTATTCCAAGATTTATCTGCTTTGACTCCTGTTCATTCACACAGTGATTTTATTTATAATGTTTGTATCAATAGTTGTCATCTGCCTTGCTGTGATTTTGCTTGGACATCTAAATACAGCTTCCTAGATGGCTATAGTTTGCATCTACTTAAAATTAAATAGCTCTGCTGAATGATCGAATGAGATCTTATCTAATCTGTTATTGCATCTGAGTTCACCCCAGTGACTCTTCTGAACTGAGTCCATTTCTCTCTCTCATTACACTTAGCACAGTCCTCTGCAAGGATGAGTTTGCATACCTCTCTCCCCCATCACACCGTGAATTCCTGGAGGGCAGAAGGCATATCGTCTTTTCATCCTTAGTGCCTGGCATGATGCATACACTCACTAGGTGCTTAAATGGATGTGTGCTTCTCCAATTGGTGCCTAATCCGCTTTCAGTGGAATGAAGAAAGCACAAAGGCAATACATCTCAGTTTGAACCGCTTACAGGAAGCCCACCTAGGTTCCCGAGGTCAGAAAAGATTTCGCCTGCAGCTAAACTCTGCAATAATACTCTGCCTTACTTCTATAGCCCTTATTTTACATACCCTTTTTGTAGATTCTTGTGTAGGCGACTTAATTTCCTTATAAGGAAGTGAGCTCGGGAAAACTGGGATCATTTAGTTCTACATCTTTGTACTGCGCATTGCACCAGGCATGGGAAAGCGTGTGTTGTGGGCACAGGGGGCAATAATCTCTTGAATTTCTCTTTTACGTCTGCCCAGCGCGTCGCAAGTGCATGGGAAGCAAGTCATCTTGTTGGGTGTTTCTTTATGTGGTGCTGTGCTCACGGCTGAGAGAAAGGCAATTTTTGATTAAGCTTTATTTTTCTCTGGAAAATATCTAAATGCTCTACTCTGTCTTTACGTGTCAAATGACCACCACAGATTGTCCTGGAAGTGAGAGGACATTTTGGCCAAACAGAGGCTGAGAAACATGGCTTCTGGCTGTAACTCAGACTCTGATGTATTCATTTAAAATGAGGAGAAATGAAACCCCAGGAAAGTCTGATGATGCATTTCACTGTAATAGAATTTAGAGATCTCGCCACGGCAAAACCCGAGACCCAATTTGCCAAACGGACGGGCGTGGAGCCCTCCGCAGTGCCAGTCATAGAAGCACTTCTGCCAAGACAGGAACAACAGCCTATGGTGCAAAGCATGCCATCTGCATGGGCTCAAATTCTGCATGCTGGTGCATAATTTTTTTTTTTTTTTTTTCTGTTCACATCAGAGAACACAGGGTTGGAGTTGTTTTCAGAAGACTTAAGTAGCACTCATTTAAATTATTCAAAAGTTGTATTTGGCTGAATGTTGAGTTTCATTCCTTCTTAAACTGGGATCATTTCCAAGGATTGTTAAAAAAAAAAAAAATCCCAGTGACTTTAGTGGTGAAAGAATGTAACTAATTTGGTGATAGCCCCCATAGAAACAGACAGCTAGCTCAACAGACGTGGTCTGGTCTGAGGCAATGTGGCCCGCGGTGGGACCTGGGGGCTGGCGGGGCTCCGCTGGAGCTCATGAAAGGGGCTCAGTCCCAGGAGTGGCCGCACAGGCGGTGGGAAATGGCAAGGCTGGGGGGAGGCAGAGCTGCCACGGGCGGGCTTATACCCGCTCGCCGGGGGAGATCATAAAAAGTATGTAACTTTCATCTTAATTGCCAAGAGTAAATGGACAACTAAGGCTGCCTATTCATTAGCAATTTGGCTCTCGTGTGCCGGCCTAGAAACAATACCCACAGGGAAAACCACTCTTTAGAACTGAACGCTTTGGAGAAAAGGTTCACGTTTTCTTTTCTTTGGAACTGGGCTGTGAGGCCCGGGGTTCTGGGGTTGTCTTTCCACGGTGATGATTTGGGATTGTCTGCTGAACCTCGTCATCAATGAACAGAACTCTGGACCTGATTGATTAATGGAATGAACAGAAATTGGCCTGCCTCAACTTAGACACATTTGGAAGAGAGTGTGTGTTCCCACAGAAGTATTTATTCTTCCTATCTATCTATCATCATCTATTTATCCATCAATCATCTATTTTCTATCTATCAATCATCTATCTAATAAATATCTATCTATCAACTATCAATCATTTATCTTTCTATCTTTTTATCTATCATTTATATCACTCTATCAGTTATCTATCTTTCTATATTTTTATCTATCATTTATATCTATCTATCATCTATTCTATCTATCATATATTATTCTATCTATCATATCTATCATCTATCTATTGTCTATCATATCTATCTACCTATCTATCATGTCTATCAATTATCTATCATATCTATCTACCATCTATCATATCTATTTGCCATCTATCATATCTATCTAGCTATCATCTATCATATCTATCTATCATATCTATCTACCATCTATCACATCTATCATCTATCTATCTATCATCTATCTATTGTCTATCTATCTATCGTCATCTATCTCTCGAACAACTCACACAAACTACATTGCGCTTTGTTCTTTGCGCCAGTGTATTTTAATCCAAGCCAAAGCAGATCCAATTTAATTCCTTTCAACCCAATTTAAAAAACATTTATTCAATATCTGCCATGTGCCAGGCTCTGAGAGTACTAAGATAAACACGACAAAACCAAGCAGCAAGCAGCCTGCCTGTTTGGCCGGAGACAGAGGCAGATGTCATCAGTGTCCCGTGCTGAGCTCCGTAGTGGACAAGTGTGTGAACCAAGATGGACACGGTGCAGCCTGGCCTGTGCGAGGGGCGGCGTGGGAAACAGCCACGACTGCCGACTGCCCTGTGCGATGCTCTCTGCCAGCACGTTCTCTCTGACGTTCACAGAGAGATGAGCACCTACGTTCTCAGTGCCCAGTGGGTCTGTGTTGCCCTGTGGGCTGTGCTCTGTGCCAGGTGGGGCTCTTTTCCTCTGACACCATGAGTCATGCGGTCCGGGTCACCCGTGGGCGATGCAGGTGACACCGCGTGCATTTTACCCTGACCTCCCAGGACTTCTTTCTGTGAGGGGAGAGGGTTGTGCTGTTTGCCTTGGTGGTGATGGTTGGAAGGGTGAGGTTATCCAGGATAACAGGGAGCTTTGGGCATTTTTAGACAGTGGCAGAGATGCCACCTTCTTTGCCAACAGCATCCTCACCAGTCAGGTTGTGAGAGGGTGCGGCCCCAAGTCTCTCAAGGTCCAATTCTCCACAGACGTGGCCTTCTGGCTCATTCTGGGTTCTAGAGCCGAATGCTGGCTGTACCGCCTGGGCCTCGGTCCGCCCCTGGATCAGGTCCACAGGTCTGCTCTGTACTGACAGTGGCAGGATGAGGGTCAGGGCACACGTGGACAACAAACGGCCCCTTGGTGATGTTTTTGTATGGCTCCCATCAAACGCAGACTTGAGACAGGGGTTTGGCTTCAAGAAGTTTATCTGGAAAGTGATCCCAGCAAGCAAGAGTGAGGGAGTGGGCAAGAGGGATGGGGGAGGGCAAACCAATGAAAAGAACGTGCTCTGGAGGTGGTTTCTGCACCAATGGGCAGTTAGGGCCCAATGCATGGAAACCATCTGAGGAGCTGTGTAGACTATGCTTCAGAGCTGTGTCTCTGAGCTGGGACATTGGCCCACCACGTGCCACCCCTCATGGTTGAGGGCTGGGATCTGTGCCTCCCCGGCACTCCTGGGCTGCCTTGCACAAGGGCTGAGCAAGCTCTGGGCACCCCAGAGAAGGCTTCTCCAAGCAGCCAGAGAGGCTCAGACAGAAACTGTGGATGCAGGAGGAAATGGTCCACCACACTACGGGTGAGCTGGAGGGGTCGGTGGGGTCCAGGGCAGGGCGTAGACTGCGTTGATCATATTTAGGTACCAGGAGGTGAGTTAAGTCACAAGTGTGTGAGATTTAGGATGTGATGCTAAAGGTCCGTGAATCAACAGACATTTGTAAGATGGACTATCTTTCCAACGTTGTGCTTGATGCTACGAAAATGAAAATGGTAGGCTGTGCACGGTTAAAAAAGAGTGGGAGAGGAGACTGGGTATATTGAGAGATTCATGTAAGGAAGTGATGGGTATCAAATCACAAAGAAAACCTGGACCCAGATTGTGGGTCAATATCTATGTAAAACAAATACCTATGTCAAGGAACCGCAAATCTTAATTCATGCCACGATTTACATGTTCAGAGAAAGGGGATTTCTTCAGTGACTCTGAGCTCCCTCCTCTGTCCCACCTGCTGGTTAGCGGGAAAAATATTTGCTTTATGAGTAGGTCTGGTTTAGCACTTCTAGCCTGACCCAATAAATTAAACAGTTTCTCTAGGCAGAGCTAGGCCTCCCTGGTCTTCCCAAAGACTGGTACTCATCCAGTCTTTCACAGACTGGTACCCATCCAGGGACCACACTTGGAGTAGCACTGTCTTCTGGTAGAGATGGGGCTCTCAGACATAAACCCTAAGGTTTCAGGGGAAGGCCCCTTATCCTCCTGGTTGTCACTCACCCTGCTGGCAGCCTTGTGACCAGAGCCTGTGGCTGGTGGGGCCCACTGTTCAGACCCCTTCTGGGCACCTCCGAGGCTTGGCGGAAACCTCCACCTGGCCTGTGAGCCCAGAGGTTAACTTCCCATGGAGACAGTGATCTTACCTCACCACGTGGGCTCCGGGGATCACAATTCAGAATCCACGCCACAGGGGGGGACATGTGAGTCCCCCTCTGTCGCCCTGGACTCTGGGGCGTGGGAGCTTCCAGGTCCCTCATTAGGGATTGGGTGTCAGAACCCCCTTTTCCCCACCGTTGGCCTCACATCCCTGCATCTCTGCACAGAAAAAGAATGAGGCAATAGGGACCCAGACTTTCTTATTCACGACTCCTCCCTTTATCTCTCACCAATCCATGGGCCTCAGAAGGGGGTGGGCTTTCCCCTATATTATGCTCTCCTCTCCTGAATCCAAATGCCCAGCTAAATCTTGATGGCCAAGAGAATTCTAATCTCCGCCACCGTGGGAGGACTCCCCGAGCGGGGTCCTCCAGGCCAGTGCAGAGCCGATAAGGGCCGAGGGTCTTCGAGAAGGGAGCTCTTGTCCTGCCCCTTAATCCTACTTGCATGTCAGCATCTTCTACCTTTAGTTTCTTCTGCAACAAATCTTAATCCCCCTTCCCCCTCCATGCAGGTAGGTAGACATGGAGGTGAAGAGATTGCCCTCTGCAAGGCTTGTCCATGATTTCCAAATTCTCACCTGGTGCGCTAGAAATGCATCTGGAATCTACCCAACGGGCAAGACGTGCTCCTGAAGGTTTCTGAAGCCAGCTGTGGTGTGATGAGGTGAAGGCCCTTTGGCCAGATGGTACTTGGTATAGTGCCAGGGAGTGGGTGGGCAGTTAGGAGACAGCCTCCGTGGCCAGAGGCTATAGAAGCTCAAGTGAGAGGCCTGGACCCTGGGAATAGACAAAGCAGCTGTCCATGGGAGCTGTGGTGACTCAGTACGGCCGATGGTGACCGTTTAGCTAGGGGCCAAATGATGGGCAGGTTCAAAGGTCAATTCTTATTGAGTTCCAAGGTGTGAATGATGCAGTTACAAGAAAGTGGTGCTGTCCCAAGGCTGGGAAGGCTTGCTGGAGGGCGGGAATTAAATTAGGCTCAGGGCTGGTCAAGAGGGGTCCAGAAGGAGACTTTGAATAAGGAAGGGTGATGAACTGGCCACACAGTGAAAACTCCCAAGATCTGGGTCTGAGTCTTGACTCACATTGGAGCCCTTTGAACTTGGAGTGCCTCAGGCCTTGTTCCTACTGCATAAGTGACTGAACGGTACCTGCATGATAAACATGCCTGTTGAATGGTAGACCACAATGAAGAAAGGAAGAACATTCCAGGAAACAGGGGCAAAATGAGGAAGAAGTCCTAAGGTTCTAGGATTTTGGGACTGAGTGAAGATTGACACTAAACACAGAAGGAGGGCAGTCTGGCCAGACAACTGTTTTTGGGGGACAGAGTTCATCTTTGAAGCGCATTTTCTAGAATTATCTCATTAGATAGAGATTCTGGACTTCCTTCCTTATTCAGTGAATGACTGTCATTTCAACAGCTGTGATCATTGACCCTGGAGGTCCATGCCAACGACCTGAGGAGTTTCAAACATCTGTATTGGCGCCATAGACCTCCTTGTCCCCCAAGATTCTGATTCACACGGTCTGAGATGGGGTCAGGAGGATGGCATTATTTTTGAAGCTGCCAGGGGGTTTTGACGTAGAGGCAGGGCTCTGATCACTGCTGTGTAGACCTCAGTTCTCCACCCACGCCTGGACTGTAAGGGAACCTCTGCCCAGAGGGTGCTGTTCTCCCTGCGTGGGTGCACGGGAGAGAAGCAGGAGGTGCGTGCTCAGGGCTTATTGAAGAGAGGTGTAATTTCTAATATGTGCCCTCAGTTAATCAGTTAGTCACAATGCAAAAAGCAGGGAGATAAAGATGAATAACCCAAATTCTCCCCTGGGAGTTCCTTTGTTTAGCCTATCTGAGGTCATCCACTCTAGTACCCTCAGTTAATAGATAAGAAAATTGAGATTTCAGTCAAGAGGCCAGTGACTTGCCCAAGGTCATAAGGCTGGTAAGTGCTGGATTCCTCTTCTCACTCATTCCTTGTCAATTGTCTGTGTATTTTATCTGAAATAGACTTTTCACCCATTTAAATTATATCAGGTCACCCATAATCATAGAATAATAATTTTCTATTGTAGGATACAAAAGAAAGTCATTAAGACATGGATTTTATTTGCATTGAGGCACTGTTATGCTAAGGTCATTATCAATACAAAAAAAAATCACTGAGAAGTTGTGTCCATTTTCTAAAAATGCAACTATTTTCGCACTCATGAGTAATCCCATTGATGAAAACGTACATGACGAAACTATTCATTGACAGAATTAGTGTCACAGTATGTATGTGAAGCTCACAAGCAAATAAGTGTAAGTATAATCATCAGAAGAGCTGCAGCAAATCTCCTGATGTGTCCTATGTAATTCCATTTTAAAAATGCAAATACAGTCTCCCGATCCATTTTGTATAACCTTTGTCACCAAAGCTCACTGACAGATGTACAATGTGTTTCATATCAGCTCATCGTGTGCATTATGCAAGTTGATAGGAATTATGCATTATGCAATTTTATGGAGCAGTTTGTGGTCACCACGTGTTATTAAGAACTGCTGTGTATACTGCAGGCTTAAACTACATCTGACGGCGATTGAAAAAGTGCTTCAGAGGATAAGAGTGTTGCATGAAATTAGTTTGTCTAGGAGGGTAAGGAGCGCATAAAACTGACTTCTTAGCAGCTGATGATAAAAGATCCTGGTGATAGCGGGGATGCTTTTGTGGTGGGTTGAAGACTCTCCCAAGAGAATTTACACCTCTGCCCTCTCGTGTTCACTTACAATAATGAAGAAAGTCAGGGAATGGGATGAGGATGGTGGTGGGGAGAGGGCCCCCAGGGAAGCTACATTTAGGACCCTAACTCTAGAATTCTAACGCTTATTCTCCTCCCTTTCCTGTCTTGGGTTGCCCCAAGGGAATGGTAGGACCCCCATCCAACCCACCTCCAGGATGAAAAGAAGGTCCCAATTGATTGAGTGGAGGCTATGGTGGGGGGCTGGGGGTGGGCTCTGGAAGCCCCGAGAAACACTGAAGATGCTCAGGGCTTGAACAGTGGGAAATGGCCAGTGGCCGAAGCACACATACTGTCTCCTTTCTCAAACCAGGGCTGTTCCTCAGGAGGGCTTCTCGCCAGGTCTGAGCTCACCCAAGATGTGAAAAGTGTCAGTGTGGCGAACCTCACTCCAGTACCTCATTTAAAACTGAATCTGAGACTTCCTCCCTTGAGAGCCTTTACCGCAGGGGGATACGCTCCCCTTTCCATATTTAACACGTGCACACACAGAACTGCTAAGCCATAAAGTAAGCTCAAAGACGCTCCCTGCGAGGACTACAAAGGCCAGACCTTACAAAATGATAACCAGGAGTTTATAACTCATAACTCCACGCACGTGATATTAAACGTGGAAGGCTTTTTGAACTGCAACCTTTACATCCCAATCCAATAGTTCTTTCAGCTTTGAAATATCCACAATCTGAATTTTATAGGGATTATTTTTTATTATAGGTAAAGCAATTAAATCTCCATATTGAAGGATGTAAACCTTTTAAGGCCCTTCTCAGAATATCAAAAGAAAAGGAGGCTTATATTTAACAGGTGTGACAACCCAATTCAGGACATTTCATTGAACAAGAGCTTGACATTCTCCAGTAACAAATACTTAAATTAATCCAAAACATCTTTTGGATAAAAGGGATTTCAAAAAGAATTAAGTCGACCACAAAACTTTACATAGAAAGATTATCTCATGTATGAAATACTTAAAAATACTAATTCTTGTGCAATGTGTCAAGCGGTGTTTTTATAAAATCCTTCCTTTTATATTGTATTTTATGAACTTAGAATGACCATATTTCCTATCTGTCTTGCAGCACAGATAGATGGTGAATGTATCTCCATTACTTGTGTTCTGTTGGCCTCTCAAATTAACTCAATTGATTTAACTAGCTGAAATTGACTTCCCACTACTTGACCTTGATTATGGACCAGACTCAACGGAATGCTGTGGTAGAAGGTGGGGATTACATTAGACAATAGAAAGAACTTCCTAACTGCAACTGCAAGATACAGTCAGTTGGAGGAGATGGTGTCCTAACTTTGTGAAACTCTGGGATTCTGGGTTCTAAGATTTTTCAACGTTAATAACCTCAGCTTTGAGAGTGGGCTTAGTATGTGATTTTGTCTTTTATGCAATTCTCTCTCTCCCTTCTCCTCTCCTCCCCCCCCACCCCTCCTCCTCTCTCTGTGTGGTATATTTGGGGGAATGGGAGAGAGTAGCAAGGGTGAGCCACAGATGACATTGTTTCAAATATTGTGGTTTTTCTGAACTCACTTTTTCTGTTCTCAACAGTGGTAACGGGCTGTTGAAATCATGTTCTACTATGAAAGTACAGTTCTTAATTCATAAAGCAAGCTCCTTTGTCAGTTAGCACACATTATATTACTTTCAGCATTGTTCTATATTATTAGAGTATTCAGTACAAGTGATGATGTTGAAGGAACTTTGCTAGGGTAATGTATTACAAAGCAGAGTCATTGCCGTGGACTGCGGACCTCATTGGTCAGGTTGAGAATCTATTCACTTTAAAGCACTCCCCTAAACCACAAAGGCTCTCTGTGGTGAGTTTTGGACATGAGTGGCTAAGAGGAAGATTTCTAAATACAGTGAGGTTTCTTGGATCTGGAATCTTTGGAGAATAGTTCTGAAGAATAGGAACCGAAATATGCACTTGATAGTTTAGGGGGGAGGCAGGTTGAATATTTTTTAAGATCACGTGAATGGCAATACTGTGACTTCTGCGATACTAGCGAGCAATTCAAAGGAGTCAAACAATTCTGCCAATTTTGATTCTAGCACAGGTTGTGAAAACTGACATAACCCTATTACTAAATATGCACTTTTTAATATGCATTCTGCTGTTTTGTACCGCATCCTCAGAAAGAAAAGGATTGCATGCTTCTCAGAAACTTAATCTGTTTTCGATATTTATTTTTATTGGTATCTTCTCCTGGCCACCTATGGAGAGATGGGCTTGCATCCCATCTACCATGGTGTGCCTGTTTGTTCAAGAAATTTCCTAGGAATGCATTTGTAGTTTGTGAAGGTCGTCCACTTAAAAGAGAGGTACTTCCTTGGGGAGTGTGGAATGGTAGATTTTCATATCAGTGATTTCATTTTGGCATCTCTAGGGTTAAAGAACCTCTTGGAATCTATAGGTCCTGGAGAAGGCGGTTTCTAAACTCAGCTGCTTAGACCCATCCTATTTTTTCCCCAGCAAACAGGAAATGGAGCCCTGAAGGGCTTTTCTTTTCTTTTTTCTTTAAACTGGAAATTGTGTGGAGAGGGGGCATACTGGTGATGCCCACTTACAACCCTGAGCCTGACCCAGACTTGGGGGTCTCTGTGTGTTTTTTCTTCCCTCTCTTTTTTTTTTCTATTATTTTGGCAGACTTTTTGGAATGTCTGGGAGCTAAGGGCTTTGCTTCATGGAGCAGAATTCTGAAGCAAGAAAAAGAGAAAGTTATAGACTAAACCACAGAAATGTAAACACGTCTGCAGCTAAAATAACTCCACTTTCATTGAAAACACTCCTCCTTCACAATCAGACTTCTGTGTGCTATGGTCAATAAAACTGCATGTTAATAGCGACCAATTAATAGATTATGTTGCCCGGTCTTAAAAGTTGAGGGAGTTTTAATTATTATTTTTCAAATTAAAGGAGTGCTTATTCCCTCCCTTCCCTTGGGGTGGCGGGCGGTGGGGGGGGCTTAGTTTTCTTTCTGGCTGTTTGCTGAAATTCTTGGCTGTTAAAGTTTGGAGAGGGAGGGACACGAGTAGCTTTCACTTGGTCGGAAAGGGGAGAGTCTGCAAGAGGACGCTCTAGGATGGGTTCCCAGCGATCAGGCAGGGACGGTCGGGACGGTCCCCGCGGGACATGAGTGAAGAGAAGCAGCAGTCAGGTAAGCGCAATTTTGATGTCAGAAATCACTTATAAACTAAAACATATGGAGGGGCTTCGCAGGGCCCCCGGGCCGATGAGCCAAACCTCGCGGCTCCCCCTTTTGGAGGCCGTATCTTGCAGACACCGTTCTCAGGAGGGCCGCTGTCAGCGCGTCTGTCCATCAGACCAGGGTGTCTCCTGGACATCTTGGCATCCTCACGACCGCGTCCCGCTTCTCCTCAGTCTCCTCCATCGGGTCCCAACGCTCTCGGGACGCGCGGGTAGTGACTAAAGCCGGTGGCACCTGGCATCGCGTCTCTTCGTTAAGCTGAGGGCGACGTCGTCTTAATTCTGATCAGCATCCCAGGCAGTCGATGGTCACTTTAAACTTCTCCCGAAACAACCAGTTTTAACTTTTATTATTTGTAACGTGTGTAACGGCCGAGGTTGGGTAAAAAGTTACTTCTCAGTAAGTTCCGAGGAGCAAGCACCTCCGCGGCGTCCCCCACCTCCCGGGCCCTCCCCTCCCCTCGCCTCCCCTCGCCTCCCCTCGCCTGGTCTCCGGTCCTCGCTCCTCTCCCCTCCCGGCTTTCTCTCCCGCCGCCGCCGCCGGGGCCTGGACGCTGGCTCCCTCCGTCCCAGGCTCCGCTCCTCCTCCTTCTCCTCCTCCTCCTCTTCCTCCTCCGAGCCGCCAGCTGCTTCCCAGAGCCAAGCAGGGTCCAGACCTGCCCGCGCCGCCCGCGCTCCCCGGCCCGAGGGCGCGCTCACGGCCACGCGCGCCCGCATCCCCACGCGCACTTGGACGCGCGCGCGCGCACCCGCACCCACGCGCCCCGGGACACTCGCGCCCCCGCGCCCCGCCCCGCCCCCGGCCGGCGTGCACTCCCGGATCTGGAGCAGTGCGTCGGGGCGGCAGCCCTGCTCGGCGATTGGCGGGAGCCAGAGCCTCCCGGAGGCCGGCGCCCACACCATGGGCTGAGCCCGTCGGCGCCCAGGGACTCAGTGCCGCCCGGCTCGGCGCCCACCGCCAGGCACGCGCGCGGGCACACGCGGGCGCGGACACGCGCGGACCCCCCACGTGCGGGACACGCCCTCCCCCGACGGCGGCGCTCGCCTCTCGGTAAGTCCCGCGCCCCGCGCCCTCTGCCCGGCTCCTGCGCTGGAGGCGGCGGCGGGGACGGTGGCAGAGGGGTGACCTCGCTCTTCCGACGGCGCCGGGACAGGTGAGGTGGGGGACGCCAGGAGGGACGGCTCATCGTTGCCCGGGTCCTCGGAAGGCGCGCGCGCCTGGGACGGAGGGAGAGGAGTGGAGACCCCCACAATAGGCGAGGGCCGGGAAAGCTGACCGCGGGGGCCTCGTCTGGGACACCGAGAAAGAGGTTATTTGTTGTTGTCTGGAATGGAAATAAGGCTTGAATTAAAGCCCACGCTTGGCTGAAAGTCGAGACCAGGTGTGAGCTTGGCTGTCACTGCCGGGTCGGCCCTTCTGTGCGTGGAATCGCCCTCCGACGGCGCTCTCACCGCGCGTTCCTAAACCTGGGCTTAGTCTCTTCTCTGCACTTCTGTCTCTGTCGTTTCACCTTCTGACACCTCAGCCTGCAACTGTTATGTTTATATGCTTCCCGTTTACCACCTTAATTGGGAAACTTGGCATATTTAAAAATTATGTATATATATATGTGTATCAGCTAGCCTTCTTGGTTTCTACCTGAAATCCAACATCTATGTATCGCTATTATATATTGTATAGAGGTTTTACAAAAGGTACTGCATAAAATTATTTTTAACATTTTAAAGCAGTTAGATGCTATTACCAATAGCAGACTCAACTGCCCAATAAAATGGATAAACAATTTTAATGCCGATGTGAACTTAATACATGGAGTTGTTTATTTACTCGTTGGGATAATTTCGTTATCTTTCCAAAGAACATATTCATATGTGCCACGGATTTCCCACTGTGCATGTTTCTGGAGCTTCTGTAGTTCAGAAAACTTTCAATGTGATTTAAAAAAATTTTTAGTCTTCCCCTGGTGACATACATAGGGCATAGAGTTTATTTACCATTGAGATTATTTTTGAGTATTTTCAATTCTCTCCAAATAGCTTAGAGCCCTTGACCTGGCCTCAGCTACCCGTCACCTTATCACCAGGAGAACTGTCACATTCCTGGGGTTAACCCTTGCTTTGCTGGCAGCAGCTTGCACTGGTTCATCAGTGGGAAGACCAGGCAATAGAAGTTACTTAAAAATCCAACCAGATAAATTAACTCACTATGTATCAAATTATGAATGAGCTAATTATACCATTGAAATTACAATTCTAGTGGAAACCGGATGTGCTGTGCAAATTTGTGGTTACTATGCAAAGTTTTCTACTTCTGAAGAAAGGCATTATGAGTTCTACACATATCACAAATACTGTTTGCGGTCTGGTAACCCCAGCTTCGATTTGACTCAATGACTTTTGGAAATTACACTAAACCAGCAAATAGGTATTATATCTTTCTGAGTTATTTAAGAATATATAATTTCAGTTACACTTAAAATTTTGGTTTCTTCTCTTTTCTAACACTTTATAATTCCTTCATTTTATTTTTAAATATTTGAGGTAGCATTGTGATATATTATTTTCCATGTATCTATTCTCTCATGATGAGTTCTTGGTGATTTACTCTGATGCGCCTTTTTTAGGTAAATTCTTGAGAATTCTTGTTTACCATTGGATTATGTAATGGGGCTGCGTGTACCCGTGTTTATAACCATTGCCTCCTCCACTTCTTTTTTTTTTTTTTTTAAAGCAACTTCATTTTTATTTATTTATTTGAATTTTATTTATTTTTTGGCTGTGCTGGGTCTTCATTGCGGTGTGCGGGCTACTCATTGCGGTGGCTTCTCGTTGCGGAGCACGGGCTCTAGGCGTGCGGGCTTCAGTAGTTGCAGCGCATGGGCTCAGTAGTTGTGGCTCGCGGGCTCTAGAGCGCAGGCTCAGTAGTTGTGGTGCGCAGGCTCAGTAGTTGTGGTGCACGGGCTCAGTTGTTCTGCAGCATGTGGGATCTTCCCGGACCAGGGCTCAAACCCATGTCCCCTGCATTGGCAGGCAGATTCTTAACCACTGCGCCACCAGGGAAGTCCCTTGTTTTGTTTTGGTATTAAAGAAAAATCTTGAGTTTCTCATCTCATAAAATCAGCTATTTTATTTGTGGTAAGGGTTGAGATCCCGGTGGACTGCCGGATATGTGAGTAAGAAGTAAAGCCTCTTTGAAAGATGTCAACCTTGATTTTTAACTTATGTACTGTTCTAAAGTTTTATATGTTGTGAGTATATGGAATATATCATGTTTTGTAAGTAGGTAATAGGAAATTTTCAACTTTTTTTTCTAAAATTAATATTAGCTCTGGTCTTTCCTTGTAACCTGTCCTTAAACAACAACAACAAAAATAATAAAAGGGGGATTCATTTCTTCACAAGACATAGGAACTAATGTTCCTAAGATCTTTTGCTCTTCCCCAGTGAAAAACCAGAGCGGGTCAGCATCAGTCAGATGACATGGAGGGTGGGGAGACAGTGTCGTGTTGAATAAATGTCGGTGCTACCCACTCTTTCATGGAACTTCATTCAGGAGGTGTCGACAGAGAGACGCCCACTTCTAATGAGACTGCTGGAGCCTGGGAAGCAAGAAGTGGTCCAGGTAATAACTTAGATCAGAAGGAAGTCATTATAAGCAGAATCCCGGCTTTGTGATGCTGCAAGTCAGTCCTCCATTTAAGCTGGGGGTCAATCTCTCTAAATGCAGGTCTCTTTGTCACCTCCTGGCTTGATCACCCTTTGCTTCCTGGACAAGCTTTTCCAGTGAGGAGGAGAATGCCAAAGGGCTTCCATTTTCTTTCTCCAAAGCGTAAGGATACTTGGGCATTCCCAGGGTATATCGTCCTTCAAAACACAGCCTGTGTTTATGATCTGCACCTTGAATTTGAAACTCTTCAAACCTTTCGAGTTGCATTTGTAAGAAAAACAAGCTGACGCAACAGAGGGATTCAAATATTTTGGACACAATTTCAGAAAATTTTGATACATGGTGGTAGCAGTGTGAGTTTTGGGGGGGGGACTTTGAAAGTCCCTGCCGTAGTTGGTGACACTCACACAGGAGGTCTCCTAGCTGCCCCTGTATTGTTGATGTCACGATGGCATCTTCCTTGGTACTTGTTTGCACCCTCACTTGGCTTAGGAACAGGTAATTATCTGTACATTGTGCTTTGTCAGTATACACCTTCTCACATTGATAGATTCAAAGCAGTAATTCTGTAGATTAAAAAAACAGAAGTCTCCGATGGCTGGGCTGTCATTTGCACCAGTTTTTCAAAATAGCCAGGGGGAAATGTTGCCCTTTTAACTTTTTTACCTTTTATTTTAAACATTTTAGTATTTAGAAGAGAGAGGATTCGGTGCTCTATGTTTGTAACATTGCAGATCTAGTGAAGGTAGTGAAGTGATCTAAAGGCGAGTGATCTAAAATTACTTTGCTAAATTTAAGCGTAAGTAAGATGTAGACACCACCAAGTAATTAAAGGGTGCATCTAAAAATGGAGCACTGGGTCTGAGTTTTAGATTTAAAGTAACTTTTAAGTTCTTCTGTTTTGACAGTGGCCTGTCATAATCTGGAAGACCCTGATTGCGTATGAGAAGCAGTAATTTAACAATGAAAGTAAGGGGTTCAGTTACCTTGACTCAGCGCATGGTCAGAAGCAGGAGCAAATGAAGTTTAGTTCTGTGACTTTTTCCCATTTCAGAATGGCTGTGGGTGAAGCCTAAAATATCCTTAAAAGTGTGTACAATAGGCCTTTTGAATTAATTTATCACTTTTGAAAATCACAACCCTAGAGAATTAGACGGGAGATCTGATCTAGAGCAAACTGTTAGCATGTCTAAGGGTTTTGAAAACCTAGATCTGTAGTTAAAACATACCGTCTAATTTTGAACTGTTTTAGTGGGAATGAGATTTTCACACGTTAGTGCCTCATATCGGATTCCTTTTAGTGCTACTATTATTTTAATAATTATTCCCCCAGGAAAACCTACTCTGGGGGAGAAAAACATCCCTGCAACAGATAGGAAGAAAAACATATATTGTAAAAAATAGTAAATAAATGAAAAGTAAAACCTAAAGAATGGTTAAAAAAAAAAAAAAGAAAAGAAAAAAGAAAAACAGGCACGTCTACGGTGATTTTTCAAAAACAGGAAACCCTTACTTTCACTTGATTAAGGGTTTGGCTGAGGTTCCCAAACCCTTCATTTAAAAGTGAAGAAGAGTGTTTGCCCCTTAGTTTGCGTGCAGGGGAGTGAAGGGGCTCAGCTTTGAGCGGTAATGTACTCGTTTGGTCATATTTCCACTGAGCGATTCTCTGTTCTTGGTGGAGAGATTCGTTTCCTCTGTGAGGGAGTGGAAATGTGGGTTACGGATCCTTGGGGCTTTACGAAAGTAGTTAAGTTGCAAAGTAAAAGAGAGATGCGTGTGCATGTTTCTCGGTGCTCCAGGCAGGGAGGTTTGTGACACCACCTTGAGGAAGGATTAGTTTGTGAAAAGTCATAAGCAGCATCGCGGGAATGGATTAACTGGTGTTGTGTACCTTTCCGTCTGAACTAATCTGGACGTCAGGCTCTGTGCTCTTCTGAACAACAGGAGAAACCCAAGATCTTACTATGTCTGTTAGCGACCCGTTGCCTTAATATAATCAATTGATTGGAACAGGCAATGGAAAAGCACTGTTCCCTCCTCTCTGTACTACTGGTGCTTGGAATTCTGCTTGTGCTGGAGAGAACGGAGAGCTCAGGCTTTTGAGTAGAGATTGAAAGAAGCTGTTTTGAGGAGGCTGGCGGGAGGGAGGTGATCACAGTGGCACCTTGGGACCCCGGGAGTGAACAAGGACGATTTCAGGATGCTTCCATGGGACGTACAAAGAACCAAGCTGAATATAAATACTAGCTGAAGTGTGTGCTAGTAAAGTGAAATGTTTGGAAACACAAACTACGCACACTTGCCATCTCAACATAAAACTTGAAATTGAATATATCAGAAAATCGAGATTTCTTTTTATTGGGAAACAAGACGCCAATTGGCGTCTTAGGGACATTTTAAGAAGATCGCATTTTAAGAAGAATGGAATCTCATTAAAATCATATCCAATCTCACAAAGCTGATGCGGGCCTGCTGCCGGGTTTACAAATCTGGGTCTATAATTGCTCAAAATTTAAACGTGCCTTGTGCAAGGCTGGCTCTTTCTGGAGTGCAAGTTACAGTAGCAAGATGACAGAATAAGCAAAAGTGGAGGAAAAAATTTGCTTCTTCAGTATCGAAAAGTACTTTCTAGTCTATTTGACCCTGGCAGGAACATTTACTTCTCTACAGAGCTTTAAAATAGAAATAATGGCAATGAAGATGAAATCCAGGGAATACTGTGAGTCTTTTCTGGAGAAGGGGTGTTAGGTCAGCATATTACCAGGATTTAAGTTCTGAGACCCCACCCAAAACCCTGCCATTAAAGCAGAGAAAGAGATTGTTGCTTGCTGGCTTGCAGGGTCAAAGGGAGAGAGTTTTACAGCTGAAGTAGTATCAGGTCTGAAGTGCCTTATAATCCTATCTCATGAGAAAATTTGATGGATTTTTGCAGTTTTCTAAGACTTGTAAATATAGATGATTAAACAGAACATCCCACAAGACCAGTTTCTCCTACGCACTTTATTCCCAAATTGTAAAACTGGAGGTAAGTCCAGAAAAATCGTCCCATAAGTATGTAGAACCCACAGTAAACTACTGGGAGGCAGAAAAGGGGTTATATCTATTTTAATTTTAAGATCACATTTGTAACTATGTTTTGCATCCATATAAGTTTTTCTTTGCAAACATTAAGCATTAAATCATGTTGAATTTTCTTTATTAAATTGAAGCAACCTGGAAACACATTTCTCAATCAAAATTTATCGATCACCTATTAAATGAGAGCACTGCCCTGAAAGAGAGGGGGGAATGTGGATCACATAGGACACTGGACATATCTAGAGATGAGAAAAGCAACTGCAAATGTAATGGAAAAGCCAGAACATTTCAGAGCTTGCCTGTCTGCCTGTTTGATTCCAGCCATTAGTGGCCTGCCTCAATTATTCTTTGCTCAACTAGTTGTATTGACAACATGTAAACAAAACTATAGCCCCTTGCACTCCAAATAGCTAATAGCATTCACTCTGAACGCAACATCCTTGAGATAAATATCCACAGGTGGAAATTCATGCAGGAGAACGCAGGGAGTGCCGAGCAGGGAGAGACCTGTCTGAGGTCAGATTTGAACCAGGCTTGGAAGGTTCAGGACTCCAGCAGAGGAGGGGCATTCTGAGTCACAGAGGGGCAAGCGCCAGGAAGAGACTAGAAGGGCAAGCTGACCTTTCAGTGCAAGGCACTGTGGGGAAGCCTCGGGTCAGGCCTTCCGGAGCTGAAATCTAGAAAGGGAGTGAGTGTACATGCTACCGAATCTAGAAGGGGGTTGAAAGCACAGGCCATGGGATCTAGAAAGGGGATGAACACACAGGCCATGGGATCTAGAAAGGGGATGAACACACAGGCCATGGGTTCTAGAAAGGGGATGAACACACAGGCCATGGGATCTAGAAAGGGGATGAACACACAGGCCATGGGATCTAGAAAGGAGATGAACACACAGGCCATGGGTTCTAGAAAGGGGGTGAATGCTCAGGCCAACGAAAATGGCACATTCATCAGTGCCACCTGCTTGAACCAGGCCGGTGTGACAGTGAGCCAGGGTCCTAGGCTGTGCAGTGATGGAGGGAGTGGTCCCTAGGGGGCTCTGATGTGCTGCATTCGGGGCCATGACAGAGACCATCCCCATGCCTGCTGTAGGTCAGCTGTTGGGCAAGCTTGTTAACTTATCACACAGGCCCTTCTCTCTTCAAGACTTTGGGTCGACTCAGCATCAGGAGTAGTTGTCTGAGTTGGATGTCATTCCTCCAGCTTGGAGGTGTGCGTGTGCCCCAGATCCGGCACGGGTGCAGGATCCTGTGACCTGCTTGGTGGGCTCCCGCGTTCTTAGCTCCTCTTCCCGTTCTTCCCCTTGTTTCCCTTTAGCCTCATCTCTATTGTTTAATTTGCGTCTACTTTAGAATTTTTAAAAAACCTTGTTATATCACCTATATCCTTGTGGATCACTTTAAATCCTTTTACGGAACAAGATAGAGTGTAAATAAAATAGTCCGCCTCCTAAGAATCATACAATCAAAAAGGGATCTAGACCATGCCAGAGGGAGACCAAAAAATGCTTCCCGAAGGTTGGTGCATTGGGCCTGCACCATGGCGTGTCCTGGCTCTAGATAGGCAGGGATGGGGGTGGGAGGGCAGCCGCAGGCAGCCGCGTGGCGGAGTCAGGCACTGCGGTGCTCGGAGTGTGGGAAGTGCCCCCCTGGGAGCTGGGGGACACAGCACAGGAACTGCCCAACCCCTGGTGTTGGAAGGACCAAGCTAGACCCCAAGTGCGAAGTTAAAAGGCAGGGAATAAAGTAATCTTGCAAAGGGGAAGCGAGATGTGATGTTTAGAGTGTGGTCACTGACCTTGACTCCACCAGGCGGTGCAGACATGGGATCCCTGTTGCCCCAGGGCATCCTCACCACGGCTCTGTGAAGGTGGTGCTTTATTGCCCCATTTTCCAGAGTAGCAAAGTGAGGCTTGGGAGGGCTGAGTGATGTGCCCGGAGTTACACAGATAGTCAGAGCCAGAGCAGAGTCAGAACCCAGCTGGGGGTCGGCTCTGCATCCCCACCGCGACAGGGAGTTCTCTTGGTCAGCACAGAGGGTCCACTTACGGAAGTGACAAGAAGGGGGCAGGGTGACATGGAGGCAGGGTGGGTGGAAGGTCAGAGCAGCGCTGGGCAGGGGATATAGAATGTGAGTCTCACGTATAGTTTTAAAAAGGAAAAAGAAACATGAAATTAATAATTAACTATTATTAAATTATTATTAAAAATTAATAATCTATTGTATGTAATACATGTCCAAAATATTATCACTTCAAGTGTCATCTATATAAAAATATTGATGAGCTCTTTTACATTTTCTTCTGTATTAAATCTTCAAAATCAAGTGTGTGGGTTACATGGAGCACATCTCAGTTTGGACTGGCCACACTTCATGTGCTCAGTGGCCACACTTCATGTGCTCAGTGGCCACATGTGGCTCTTGTATTGGACAGTGCACGTCGAGACTATTTAGCAGAGGCGTTCAGATTTCGTATAATTAGTAGTTGTGACGTCTACTATATAACTTGATCACAGTAATAGAATTTTTGTGACTTCGTGTCCCCCTTGGCAATATCGCCCAATATATCACGCTGGAGCCAGAAATGATAGCAATAAAAAAGTGAATGCTAACATGGTATGTTCAGTATCAAACCTGCAGTTTTCAGATTGGAGGGATCACGTATGTATGATTTCCTGTTGACTCACTTCATGCTTTTAAGAGGCAAAACCAAATATCTACTTTCAGACTGAAACTTCATATGCCTGATGACAAATAGTGCTGCTTTTGTTGGAATCATGCTCTGACAACTTCTCGTATAAACATCTTATTTGAGTATTCCCTGTTTAAGGGTAATCCCGGCAGGATGACATATTTCTTATTTTGCCCGTGGACAGTATCTTGAGGATAATACAATTTATCATTTTGAGGAATAGCGTTCTTGAGGTGCTAGAATCCCAGAGAAAGAAAGGATAGCCATCAGATGGATTGCTACAGAATTAACTTCTCAGAGCACACATTCACACAGTTTGGTGATGGCAGATTGCATCTAATGCGGGCCCTTCCCTCTCCTGTAACGCTGAAGTTCATGGCCAAGTCAGTCGCATGCTGCTTATTATTGCCAGTGTACTATGTGTAATGTGTCATTGAATAACTTAGCCCTTTTACCGTATGCATGTTTTAGAGCTGATTTAATTTAATTTTTATGCAAAGTAAAAACCTTCCCTTATAGATTCTTACTCATTCACCTTCCCCTGAATAAGAAGTTTGTGTTCAGTTCAGGGCCTGGTCTGCAGCGAACTCCTTGTCTGCACGTTTTTCTAGATAGTTTGTGTTCATTACCACCCGTGCAGGAGAGAATTTCACTCCCTTGTTCTGGTTTATTTTTGCTGGTGGGCAGTGTTTACTGTAAACGAAACAAAAGTGTGTTAAATAAGATATGTGTGCCTTTTCTCAACTCGAATTTGCTGTGCAGAATCTAACACCTAATTCAGGGCAGTTATTGGCATTCAAACACAGAGAGAAAGGATTTTGCGATTTATTAAAAAAACCCAGAGAACTCAGAACTAACAAATGTGGCTTTGTGTGCTGGTCTATATGTTCCGCATGTCTCATTGTCGGGATGCTTCATTTTAGGTCAGCAAGGAATAAACCAAAAAGCGAGAGGGTTTGTGCGGTGTATGTTTTTGCTGCTTTCAAACACAGGCAACACGTTAAATCTTGTAGCTCAGTCCTGTTTCGTTCAACACGGAGCATCGGCCGCCAGGTGAGATCCTGTCAACGTAACTGCAATGCTGTTCCGAGACCTACTGCATGTCCGCTCAATGCCATACGCCGCGTTCAATGCCACTTTCCCACGGGAGTACAAATTTAATTTAAAGTCTAAATTATATTTGAGAAGTCTGAAGCACATTAAGCCTTCTTAAATAATTCACTCGGGGTTATGTTCAGTGAACAGGCGTAAACATGAGAACGTGCGAGGCAAGTGGTCTAAACAGAGCGAATACGAGACCACACTGATGCGAGCCACATGTGCTTAAAATCTTGGAGGAAAAACCGTGTCAGCACTGGCACCCAGAGCCTTCGACTGGCCTCGTGGCTCGGCGGGGAAAGTTGAGGTCCAGTTGCTTCTGTGTGGGGTCCCTCTGCAGGTTGCCACGTCCTCAAACAAGACCTTGGAGGCAAATTGCTGAACGGCTGTGACAGCTCGTGGCTGCAGCTCTGGGCTGGGGCACAGAGAAGGTGACAGGGACCCAGCGGGGCTGTCTGCCCTGTCCCCACATGGATTCTCCACCAGCTTCTCTGGTTGGGTGTCTGTGGGTGTGAAATGGCTAAAATGTGCTCTTGGAAACTGCTGTATTTAGGTAAACTTGGATTAAGAATGTCAACTGTGGAGTGTTTTCTTTCCTCCCTTCGGGATGAACAGCTTTCATATGCTGTAGGGATGTGTGGGCGGATTCAGTGACAGGACCAGTAACACCCAGTAGAGTCACCTTGTAAAGGCGTTGCTAAGCATTTCCCTGTCCCTGTGGTCTCTAAACTCACTGATCCCCCTCTCTGCAGCCAGAGCCCCTGTCTCTCCTGCACGGGTCTTACTTCCTTAAGTGTCTGGATAGCACGGTTTTGAAGGTCAGCGTCAGCAAAGTGTCACCTGCAGTGGACACGCACAGGGGCTAAAAGAAACAAGGCAGGGAGTCTAATGAAATCAGGCTGCAGATGTGAAGCGATTTTGGAATATCCTGCCCCTGGTTTCTGTCCTGTGTCTGGTTTTCATGGAAATTTGTGTCTGGGAATGAGGGGGAATCGGAGTGCATTTGCTGGAGGCAGGTGACTGCGTTCTTTGGCCCCGGCTGTCAGGACTCTGGTCCAGGCACTTCCGAAGAGGGGAGGGAGTCAGAGGCTTTAGGAGAGTCAACGAGCACCATGCAATCTTTATCAGACAGGGAGGATTTTCGCAGACTTCCTGATATTTGAAAATTATTCATAAGTCTGCCCTAGTCTGGGAGTTTTAGCACCAAAAACATACCCCACTTACTGTCCATAAATTACACTTTGAGGTCATCACAGAGTTACTTCTGTATTCTGTGATGCTGGCTTATGTAACCTCTGAGATGATGAGTCAAAATGACTCCGTTTCTCTCTCCAGCAAGGGCACAGGCAGCGCAGGTCAGGAAAACGTAGCATTGTGGACGGCCCTGTTGGAAATACAGGCTATCTCTCCAAAGGGCTGGGAATGAGTTCTGGCTTAACTCAGATGAAAGGAGATACAAAAAGTGGAAATGAGGATGAGAATCAGTTACGTTGGCACTGGCAAAGGAAGCAAGATAAAACACTGTTTTTTAGTCTTCGCTCCAAGCAAGTAAAAAAAAGAATTGCACATCATGTATTTGAGAAAGATAAACGCATGCTTCCTTTCTGGAATAAGTAAGGTTCTTAATAGACTAAGGCAAGGCAAAGATTGTTTGCTGCGTTGGATATTTAATATGGAATGAGAAGATATTCTGAGAGATCTTTAGTTTGTAGACATTAAAAAAAAATAAGTCATTGTTTTCAAATAAGTACAGGCATCTGCTTCATTTGCATCAGCGTATTAGCTCTTTATTTCTTTCCTTTTCTCTAGTTTTTGTTTTTTTCTTTGGTTTTGTTTCTTGCGCTCAATGCCCATTGGCTTCTAAAACAAGAGGAGACATGTATGTGAATTGCTGGTGAAAGAGTATCTCAGTGTAACATAACACTTCCAATTCCCAGTTTACAGAGAAATAATTATGGGCACATCGTAAACAGACTGGAGTAAATGCAAACAGGATTTCTTTATCACTGAAGCACCAGTGCTAAACATATCAAGAAGTCATAATATTTTGTGATGCAGTTACCCTTAGGCTTACATTATTTTTCAACCTTTTTTCATAACCAATCCCCTAAGGAGTCTTTTCAGACATTTTTTCCCCTAATCACCCCTCTCCCACATGAAAATTTAATACCACAGTTACACAGCATATCGGTTTAGGAATCTTACGTTATACATATACATGTATATCTACATTTAGGTGTATCTGTGCTTTATACATAAAAGAGTGAGACATTTTTTTCTCCTCCAAGAACAGATTTTAGCCTCCTTGGGAATGCATGGCTTAACTTCGAGAGATGCTGATTGTTTAGAGAAAAGATGGCCGATGCCAGTCCCTGATCTTAGAAAGGATTGACAGAGGGGGGGAAATCCAAAGGGACTCAGGACATCATGCTGGGGAATTACGTTCTCCCTTGTATCCAGAGTGGCCTGAAAACGGACAGTATTAAAGCAAGGGCAATTTTTTTTAATTTTATTTTTTTATTGAAGTATAGTTGACTTACAGTGTTGGGTTAATTTCAAGCAAAGGAAGTTGATAGCTCCTTGTGTATTTTTCAAAGGGCTCCATTGACCATGCCTTTCTGCTGACCACACACACTCTCCACACGAGAACAGGTGATGGGGTGCTTATCAGACTTAGGGTATACACGATCAGCAAGTCTTCAGAAACACCCAAGTTGCAAAAACAAGTCCCCAAGAGGCCAGGGCACCCTTGCGTGTCAGTGACCAGAAAGGCCACGTTTACTTGCCCATTTGGGCAGGAGTAGCCCTCCTCTGCTTCTGCAGACAGCCCTTCCCCATGTCTTGGATGTAGAAATACAGGTTGTGTGGCCGATTGGATGCAGCTGGATCCCTTTGGCGCTAATGTTTCCCCTCCAGTAAAAATGGAAATATATTAAACAATAAACAGCCCCCCAAAACACGCCAAGTTGAAACCAAAAATCAATCAGCAGAGAAAAACATTTGGGCCAGTGTCAAGAGAAACAAAACCAAGCCAGCACAAATTTTTATGAAAATGATCTCGGAATAGTATTTCCATGAACAGGCAGCTGACTCAGAGGCGGAGGATGAGTGTTCTGAGCAGGGTCTGAGCAGCCAGCCCGCGGCCGGAGGTGACGGGACACTTACTAGAAGGGACCCAGTGATACCGAAAATAGGAAACACTGGATGAGGGGAAAAACCAGATTCTTAGGAAGGGAGAGACGTGCGAGCTGTGAAACCAGCGCGGTTTGGTATGAAGCTCACGTTGTATTTGAGTTTCCCCTCCTCACCAGCAGTCCTGCCAGATCCTCTGGTTCTCAAAGTCAGTAAGAGTATCCAGCGCCCCTTTCCTTCTAGAATAATCGAATGATAAATAACATTACTGTGAGTGCAGAACGCACAAAGGTTAAGTTTTTAAAAACTGCTTACCTCCAGCTCATGGTATAGGAGGAGTTATGATATTTTCTGGGAGTATGCTTCTTTCTGGAATGTCACCAAGAAATTTGCTTCTGTTGAGATAGGCGATCCAGGCGGGTATCTGGGCCTGAGCATCTCTGAGCCCGTGATGTGGTGCAGAGTCGGCTGCTCTGTCTGTCCCTCCCCTGACGCTGTCTGTGCTGTGCGTTTGGAAGGTAAAAGGTGCATTTTCATGGGTTCTGTTTGTCTTTGTCGTCTTCAAGAGGTGCTCACCTCCAAGCAAGGAACATTTAATTATGAAAGCTCTCTCCTCACCCTTCCCCCTCTTCTTCACACAAGGCTCCTTTTTCATTTCTTACAAATAGTTGGAGTCAGTGGTGATCCACAGTCAGAATTTTGAAAACCAAACAGGAGAATTGACCAAGTGCTATGTCGTGGTCACATGAAGAACAGATTTGGAAGTTGATGAGTGCTTGCCCTTAAAAATCGCTCAAAATGCCTCTTCAAGATATGACTGCTCTCACAGTACATGCCATAGTAAAATTACGTTGTTATTTACTTTTTTTTGGTAATAGGACCAGATTAGATGACGCACCACAGTGTATGCTTAAACACTTGTTTATATTACGAGCTATATATCTGATCTTCTGCAGCCATCGTTGACACTTATTTCACGCTGCCTTTTCTGGGGAATTCCCTTTGAACTTACTAATTGAGGCTGTTGACTATAAAGCAGTCTAGGAATTTAGAAAACTTTGAGGATCCTAACCAACCAGGGTCAGTGATAACATGAAGTCCACGTCTGTATCCAGAAAAATAAATATCAAATACCATTTGGTTTTCTAGGCCATTTCAGCATTGTTTCACTGCTTGGCTCAATTGCCTTTAACATGATTTTTGCATGGCATTCCCCCGCCCCAAATCTTCTAGTAAATATAAGCTATTATACATATATATATATACACACACATATATATATATATATATATATATATATATATATACACACACACACATACATTTACACATATATATAATCTAGTACATAGATTTCATGTGTACTGTACATATAATCTATTGCATAGATTACAATATTGCAATAATCCTGTAAATATTGTGATAACCTCTCACCAGAGCCTAGAATTCAGGATAAGTTGTCTCTTCTTAGACCACATTCAGAGAGGTCCGAGGAGGACCCCAGTCTTACTGAATTTCACTCTGTTGCTAATTACTCAGGTAGAAAAAGACCATGTTCTATGTGATCTCCTTCTATGGGGCTCCTATAGGTCAAGGCATCTGCTGCCCTTGTACGGGAAGGCCCCACACCTAAACAGAAGCCTTCACAAGACTAGTGGAACCTGGGGTAAGTTCTTTTAACATTGGAGAGTTCAATCCCCTTTAAAAATATAAGATTTTTAAAAGCAAAGATGTCTTCCCATTATTTTATAGTATGTTGTAATAAATAGAAGCTTCTTTTAAAGGGGTTCTTCTACTGAGTAAAAATAGCATCACGTTGGTTTGCAGACAGAATGCCACTCTAGAAAACGGAACCCCGTTCTCACTGGAATCAGAAAGGCAGTCACTGTCCCTGCTTTTCCCTCCCCTCTTTATGCCTTGGCCTTGGTTCAGGCCGTCGACTCCAAGTCCATCCACAGTGGATCCACGGGTGCCACCCACAGAGGGGGTGAGTGTGGCTGGAAAGACCCTTCCAGGGAAGACAGACAGCTTCACTCACGTTTGTTGAGCTGATGGGACAGAAAGGGAGAAGGGTGACAGAAGGGACTGTTATGGTCACGCTCGTCCCTGGGGACACCAGCCTTCGGCAGTGGCTGGTTTCTTTGGGTGCTGGGCTCTGAGTCACCCCCTGCAGGGGAGGGTTTGTTACCTGCCCTACGTCACCAGTCAGCATTCCAGTCAAGGCCTTTGTGCTTCTCTTCTCATACTGACTTGAAATCTCTCTGAACACATGGGATTTACATACACACACAATGTCATGATTCTCTACATTGACCAAAAATGGAACTGGGAAAATTTCCAAATGATCCTGCCAGCCCTGAAAAGGAACAGTCTTGGTTGAGTCGAATCTACCTTTGACCTTTTGAGCGTTGTTCTCGTGGGTTGGGGTATTTCAGGAGCGGGCTGATCAAATGGGTCCTTTTGTTCCGCAGAACACCTGAGATTCTGTGTGTGGTCTGAAGGCCTGTTCTACCATGAGAAAGCATTTTGCCTCTTAAATAAAGGACCAGGGCCTACCGTGCTCTAGGCTCTGGGATGTGTCAACGTTAGAGGAAGGAAGAGCTGTGTCCTGGCTCTGTCCCCCTGCAGACTTGCAGGTCCATGGGCTGTAGGTGAGGTTCGTGGAGTGCATGCGGGCTCACCAGGTATGTCCAGAAAGATGTTTCTGTCCCCTCCTTGGGGTTTAGTCCTGAGACTACCCATTAAACCATTCAATAAATCCTCCATTAGAGGTAGTAAAACCTAACTTTAGATTTCCTGCTTGCTGCAGTATCCTGCTTGATTGCTACTAGTTGGCAAAAGGCCGGGCCTGGGGAGCAGACGCTTCACACTGCACCACATGTTCAAGCCTTTTTCTCACATATTTGGCGTTTGGTCTTAATTCCCTGACTGCTTTTATCTTGAGTTTCAGAAACTTCTGAAGATAGCGATTTGCAGAACTCTGCAGCTTACTTGGTTCTTTTTTAGTGGACAACTTTGATGCAAAGACTGAGGGAAGGGGGCACGGAGAAGGCAGTGGGTGTCAGGGTGGGTAAAGTGAAGGGTGAAGGCCTTTGCAACTTTTGCTCAGAATATGAAGGTCTGTCCCCTGCAGGTGTTTCATGCTCTGTGATCTGTAACTCGGCCCCTTCCTCATGCTCAAAGCTTCTTGGGAAGACACACACGTGTTCTGAATGCCTACTGGGACCAGTTCGTCCCTCCTACCTCTCCCAACAGCTTCCACCAATGATCCTGAATGTTACCAAGTCCAAGCTTGTACTGCTTGCTGCACGACAGGCCAGTAAATCGAGAGATGAGTTATTGGGGCAAGGAATAGCGATTTTATTCGAAATACCAGCTGACCGAGAAGATGGTGGACTAGTGTCCCAAAGAACCATCTTACCTGAGTTAGAATTCAGGCCTCTTTTATACTAAAAAGGGAGGGGGTTTGTTGTTTGTGGCAGCCTTTCTGGTGCCAGATCCTTTATTCTTGCCCCTGTCCATGAGGGTCAGGTCATGATGTTCCTGTAAACCTCCAACGAGACAAATGTTATTCTCTGTTCTGCAACTTTTTATCTCTATATGAATGGAAAAGTGTTACACCTTTAAAGGTCAGAGCCTTGAGAATGGGCTGTCCTGTATATTTCAGGCTATGGGCATCATTCTTAACTTGCAACGAAAGCGATAGAATACAAAGGTTAAAGTAAAAGAAACAGATCCAGTACGGAGTCAGAGTTGTTCTTCCCTATTACACGAATGGTTTAGCAGGGCTAGAATTTGGGGGGATTTGGTGGTGGGCTTGTGTCTTCCTCATTGTCTCTCTCAGAGTCACAAATCCACTCTCTGGTTTCCTGATATTATTACAGTAAAAACAGCTCCCCTCTCATCCCTTGAATTTAGAAGGTCAGTGGGTGTAAGGAGGTTAACTAGGATATTCTGGGTTTGAGGCAGCCAAACTTTATTACCTACAAAGGAGAGAGGAAACTCATGGAAAGTTGTCCTCTCACCCTGGAGACTTGGCAGGGAGCAGTGTGCCCCGAAAGACTCGGGTGAGAGTTTGGGTGTGTATACAGATTTATTGGTTGACCAGGAGTGGGGCGTGGGGTGAAATCTATGTGAACAGTGTTAAAATGTTTAAAACTTACAAATGACACGTCTAAGTGTTTTTGAACTTTGGAAGGCGATGTCTGTAATAGGCAGTCTCTATAATACTTTCTTCATTGTGGAAATATTAGAACATACAGATAGACAAAAATATTTAAATTAAATCTTTCCACACTCAGACATTACGGCTACTGACAATGTTGCATTTAATTCCAGAATAGTGGCTTTTTTCCAAAAGTGGATCATATCACGTATACTTTTGTAACCTGTGTTTTTACTTAACATTGTAAGTATCTGACCATGTCAATAAATATGCTTAATGAAATATCTTTTTTCTGCCGCATTATTTTAACACTGTCTAGGATTCCATTGTATGGCCCTATCATGATGGACTTCACCCATCCTCTCTGTTGAGTATTTAGGCTGTTTCCAGTTTTCTTTATTATAAACCAAGAGCTCTCCATCTTGGCTGCTGAATACAGATGCCCTGGCCCCATCACAGACCAATTAAATCAGGCTGTCTTGGGGGCGAGGCCCAGGAATCAGTATTCTCACATTCTCTTAGGATTTAAGGTCACTGTTGCAAACCAGTGGTCTAGTTTACCAAAGACTAGGATACATTCTTGGAAGTGGAATTTTGGGGTCAAGGGTGTATGTCTTTAATCTTTTGATGTGTCCTGCCAAATTACCATTCAGAAGTATTTTTTGTGTTAAACTAATTTTCACCTTAAGCTTTAAGGCTTTTAAACGGTGAAGGATGAAAAAATTTGTGTGTGGATTTGGGCAAGAGGTTTGTAGAACACCAGGTAACTACACTGGGCTGTTTGGCTTCTGCTAGTGTTTGGTATAGTGACACGACCTAAATAAACAAACGAGTGTTACTAAAGTAATGAAGAGGGGTGTGTTTGGTGCCTCTTTCTCCGCATGGAGCTTTGGTCAAACCACCAGGCAGATGCCGCAGCCCTGACGGTGAGCGTGTGACAGTCCTGCAGGAGGTGCTTTATACCACCTCTAGGGTCCTGATCCATCCTCAGAAATCTGCTTCACAACCGCCTCTTCTTTAGTTTATTCACTCTGACGGTCCCCTACATATTTTATCCCTTTTCTAATGTAGTTGTTATTGTTCTCAAAATAATACATATCTATCTATCTGTCTATCTAAGTTTAAAAGTCAAATAGTATTTCCAAGCTTATAATGAAAAATAGCAGTTTTCTGCCCAGTGCCTCCCAAAGGTAACTCCTGTCGTCTTAGCTGTTCTTCTGTCATTTACCTCCATGTTTATAAATCATGGGCTTGTGCTGCTCCTTTATGAGTTTTCAGTTTGGGCACTATTGATTTTCTATTAAGGAAGAGCAGAATTTGCTCATCCCCCACCCCATCCCCTCCCTGTTCCTCCATCCTTCCAAGTAGTTAAGCAATGATGTCAGTTACATTAATGTTCACTTCTAAGTGATTATAACTACGTAACTATTATTAAAGGTGAACCATATGGTGTGCTGCGTTTGCCTTTTGTCTTTAATACCTGGGATTTGAGTGTTGCCTTAGTTTTCCTATGTACTTATCAGTAAGACGCCAGTCAACTCCCCAGCGGAACTGGCATTTCCCGCCAGAGCGGGAGGATACATTCAGTAATCTCTCAGGTTTTTGGAGGGAAGGGAGAGGATGACCTTGGGATCCCTGTGTTTTAGGTTCTAGGTGAACTGGCTGCTTCCAAGAACTGGGGATCTCTTGTGCGGGACTCCCTGTGTCCCCATTATCCCATCCTTCTCATTCTTGGGGTGGCCATCAGCTTGGCCATTAGGTCAGGCATTCAGTTCTCTTTAAAGAACATTTTCCTCATGATTTGGAAAGCGATGCTTCATTGACCCCTGGTTCCTGTTTCTTTTTTCTACTGAAGTATGGTTGACGTACAATATATAAGTTACAGGTATAATAGTGATTCACAATTTTGACAGGTTATATGGTTCCTGTTTCTTCTCTCTGAATGCTTTCAGGTTTTTCTCCTTGTGTCTGGTCTTCTGAAATTTCACACTGATGTGCTTCAGTCAGAGTTTGCTTCCTCTTATTGTGTTAGGTGCTCAGGGGGCCCTTTCTGTCTAGAAGTTCATGCCTTTCAGTTATAGGAAGTTTTCCTGTATCATTTCTTTGATAATTTTCCTTCCATTTTTTCATGTGCTCTGTTCTTAGAACTCATCAGTTAGGAGTTGAATCTCTTCTCTGATTTGTTATTTCAGCATCCTTTTTTAAAAAAATGGAGGCAGCATCTTTACTTATCTCTAGTATCTGAATGATAGTTTTTATAAGTTAAAATATTTTTCTCTGCTTCATGTCATCTTTTTGCTTTACGTTTTTCTTTGTTTCTGTTTGTTGGTTTTTGGTCACTGTCTCTCATGTTGGGGGTTTTCTCCCATCTGGTGGTGCTTGGATGCTTGTTCTGATGAAGAACGAGCCCGGGTGGGGTTGTTGGCTGTCGTGGGTACCATGATGGGGATGGGTCCTGACCATGGCATTGGGGAACACGTGGCTGTTTCGGAGCTTTTTCTTTGGGGCTGGTCAGTATCTCCAGCGAAGGGTGCTGCAACCTTCTACCCTGGGAAGGCTGGGGGTTGTGAGAGCCTGGCTGCAGTGTGCTGAAGGTCAAGTAGAGAGAAGGTCCTTGGAAGGGGGGGGCGTGTCTTACCATTCATTTAATTCTCCTTCCAGTCCAGTGCCTCATCCCCACACTCTGCAGGGCTTGGAAGCCTCACCATCCCTGGAGTGGGACCTCCAATTTCCTGCCAGGGTATGCCCAGGAGAGGAGGACACTTGAGTTGCTCCTTACGCCAACTTCCTTAAACTCGCGTTTTTGCCCCTCCTCTCCCCCTCCACCATGTGCTGGGCCCTCAGACGTCTGGACCTCTCTGGGGTTCTGTGGTGTGAATCGTATTTCCCTTTACTGGCTTCCTCCTCTGCTGGCACAGAGGTCCCCTCCATCAGCTTCCACTTAACCATTTGCTTCTCATCTTCCAAACTGTGTGGGTATCTCCCTTAGGCTGATGTCTCCTCTTTCTTTCCTCTGTCTGCCTGGGTTTCTACTTTTTGTGATATTAGTCAGAAGGTAAGCTTATGGGTCCAACATGCCATTTTTAAATGGGACGTGCTATGTTTTAGCGATGAAGTAAGTTGCAAATGTTCACAGATAAGGACTGTGTTTCATCATGAACTACAACAGCTGTGAGTGGGAAGGGCTAGATCCATGCAAAATGATAACACGATCCTAATGAAGCCAACATTTACAGAGTGCTGATTGTGACACACGTTACCTGTATTAACTCACTTAATCCTCACAGCCCAGTGGGGGAAGACCCATTCTCTCCAACTCACAGAGGAGGACCCTGGGACTTGGAATCGCTGAGTAACGTGCCCAGGGTCCCAAGGGGAGAAGTGGCTGAGCTGGATGTTGGACTCAGGCTGGCTCATCCAGAGGCTGAGACCTGAACCACAACACTGTCCTTAAGCAGGGAAGGGGGGTGTTTTCTGGCAACCTCTCAAAACTCTCCTCCTGGTATTGAGGAAAACCTCAGATTCCACACTAGTTTTTCTCTTTGAAGAGTCCCATGAGCCACAGTTCCTCCCCTGGATCACACCCCGTCCCCAACATTTACTTCCAAAGTCACATGTGCCATGTCCCATCCCTTAGCATTTAGACATTTGTTTTCTGTGGGTATGTCCAGGTGGTATGTTCATGGGTTATGGATACAATGAGAACTCTCCTGGTCTTGAATCCATTCAGTGAACATTTTTGCAGTGCTGAATGTTTTGCTTTTATAATTGTACAGACTCCAGAGGAAAATTTCTAATGGGAAAATGGAAACTCCTGTTGGAGCACTTATGTGTGTGTATACACACACACACACAAAACCTGTGAAAATACGCAATGTAAAGCAGACAGATAACACCACCGATTAAAAAAAGACATGCAGAATAAACGACTGAGCACAAAACAAGCCAATAAGTCATTACAGTGGAATTATGTAAATCTTTTATCATTATTAATAATTTTAATAATTAAAGTCAATAATATTAACGTAATGCTAGCTGCTACTTCTTGGGTCCCTGTATGTACTAGCTCATTGTCATGACAACCTTGCAAGATGGACATTTTAATACTTTTGTTTTTTATTTATTTATTTTTTTAACATCTTTGTTGGAGTATAATTGCTTTACAATGGTGTGTTAATTTCTGCTGTATAACAAAGTGAATCAGATATATGTATACATATATCCCCATATCCCCTCCCTCTTGCATCTCCCTCCCTCCCACCCTCCCTATCCCACCCCTCTAGGGGGACGCGAAGCACCGAGCTGATCTCCCTGTGCTATGCGGCTGCTTCCCACTAGCTATCTGTTTTACGTTTGGTAGTGTATATATGTCCATGACACTCTCTCACTTCCTCCCAGCTTACCCTTCCCCCTCCCCGTGTCCTCAAGTCCATTCTCTACGTCTGCGTCTTTATTCCTGTCCTGCCCTTAGGTTCTTCAGAACCTTTTTTTTTTTTTTTTTAGATTCTACATATATGTGTTAGCATACAGTATTTGTTTTTCCCTTTCTGACTTACTTCACTCTGTATGACAGTCTTTAGGTCCATCCACGTCACTGCAAATAACTCAATTTCGTTTCTTTTTATGGCTGAGTAATATTCTATTGTACATATCCATTCATCTGTTGATGGACACTTAGGTTGCTTCCATGTCCTGGCTATTGTAAATAGAGCTGCAATGAACATTGTGGTACATGACTCTTTTGGAATTATGGTTTTCTCAGGGTATATGCCCAGTAGTGGGATTGCTGGGTCGTATGGTAGTTCTATTTTCAGTTTTTTAAGGAACCTCCATACTGTTCTTCATAGTGGCTGTATCAATTTACATTCCCACCAACAGTGCAAGAGGGTTCCCTTTTCTCCACACTCTCTCCAGCATTTATGGTTTGTAGGTTTTTTGATGATGGCCATTCTGACTGGTGTGAGGTGCTACCTCATTGTAGTTTTGATTTGCATTTCTCTAATGATTAGCGACATTGAGCATCCTTTCATGTGTTTGTTGGCAATGTGTATATCTTCGTTGGAGAAATGTCTATTTAGGTCTTCTGCCCATTTTTGGATTGGGTTGTTTTTTTTGATACTGAGCTGCATGAGCTGCTTGTATATTTTTGAGAATAATCCTTTGTCAGTTGCTTCCTTTGCTAATATATTCTCCCATTCTGAGGGTTGTCCTTTCATCTTGCTTATAGTTTCCTTTGCTGTGCAAAAGCTTTTAAGTTTCATTAGGTCCCATTTGTTAATTTTTGGTTTTATTTCCATTTCTCTAGGAGCTGGGTCAAAAAGGATCTTGCTGTGACTTATGTCATAGAGTGTTCTGCCTATGTTTTCCTCTAAGTTTTATAGAGTCTGGCCTTACATTTAGGTCTTTAATCCATGTTGAGTTTATTTTTGTGTATGGTATTAGGGAGTATTCTAATTCCATTCTTTTACATATAGCTGTCCAGTTTTCCTAGCACCACTTATAGAAGAGGCTGTCTTTTCTCCATTGTATATTCTTGCCTCCTTTATCAAAGATAAAGCAACCATATGTGCGTGGGTTTATCTCTGGGCTTTCTATCCTGTTCCATTGATATATAGTTCTGTTTTTTGTGCCAGTACCATACAGTCTTGATTACAGTAGCTTTATAGTATAGTCTGAAGTCAGGGAGTGTGATTCCTCCAGCTCCGTGTTTCTCAAGGTTGCTTTTGCTATTCGGGGTCTTTTGTGTTTCCATACAAACTGTGAAATTTTTTGTTCTAGTTCTGTGCAAAATGCCAGTGGTAGTTTGATAGGGATTGCATTGAATCTGTAGATTGCTTTGGGTAGTAGAGTCATTTTCACAATGTTGATTCTTCCAATCCAAGAACATGGTATATCTGTCCATCTGTTGGTATCATCTTTAATTTCTTTCATCAGTGTCTTATAGTTTTCTGCATACAGGTCTTTTGTCTCCTTAGGTAGGTTTATTCCTAGGTATTTTATTCTTTTTGTTGCAATGGTAAATGGGAGTGTTTCCTTAACTTCTCTTTGAGATTTTTCATCCTTAGCGTATAGGAATGCAAGAGATTTCTGTGCCCTAATTTTGTATCCTGCTACTCTACCAAATCCATTGATTAGCTCTAGTAGTTTTCTGGTAGCTTCTTTAGGATTCTCTATGTATAGTATCATGTCACCTGCAAACAGTGACATTTTTACTTCTTCTTTTCCAATTTGGATTCCTTTTATTTCTTTTTCTTCTCTGATTGCTGCGGCTAAAACTTCCAAAACTATGTTGAATAATAGTGGTGAGAGTGGGCAACCTTGTTTTGTTCCTGATCTTAGTGGAAATGGTTTCAGTTTTTCACCATTGAGAAAGATGTTGTCTGTGGGTTTGTCATATATGGCCTTTATTATGTTGAGGTAAGTTACTGCTATGCCTACTTTCTAGAGGGTTTTTATCATAAATGGGTGTTGAATTTTGTCGAAAGCTTTTTCTGCATGTATTGAGATGATCATATGGTTTTTGTCCTTCAATTTGTTAATATGGTGTATCACATTGCTTGGTTTGTGTATATCGAAGAATCCTTGCATTCCTGGGATAAACCCCACTTGATCATGGTGCATGATCCTTTTAATGTGCTGTTGGATTCTTTTTGCTAGTTCTTTGTTGAGGATCTTTGCATCTATGTTCATCAGTGATGTTGGCCTGTAGTTTTCTTCCTTTGTGACATCTTTGTCTGGTTTTGGTATCAGAGTGATGGTGGTCTCATAGAATGAGTTTGGGAGTGTTCCTCCCTCTGCTGTATTTTGGAAGAGTTTGAGAAGGGTAGGTGTTAGCTCTTCTCTAAATGTTTGATAGAATTCACCTGTGAAGCCATCTGGTCCTGGGCTTTTGTTTGTTGGAAGATTTTTAATCACAGTCTCAATTTCAGTGCTTGTGATTGGTCTGTTTATATTTTCTATTTCTTTCTGATTCAGCAGTCTCGGAAGGTTGTGCTTTTCTAAGAATTTGTCCACTTCTTCTAGGTTGTCCATTTTATTGTCATATAGTTGCTTCTAGTAATCTCTCGTGATCCTTTGTATTTCTGATGTGTCAGTTGTTACTTCTTTTTCATTTCTAATTCTATTGATTTGACTCTTCTCCCTTTTTTTCTTGATGAGTCTGGCTAATGGTTTATCAATTTTGTTTATCTTCTCAAAGAACCAGCTTTTAGTTTTATTGATCTTTGCTATCGTTTCCTTCATTTCTTTTTCATTTATTTCTGATCTGATCTTTATGATTTCTTTCCTTCTGCTAACTTTGGGGTTTTTTTGTTTTTTTCTCTAATTGTTTTAAGTGTAAAGTTAGGTTGTTTATTAGAGTTGTTTCTTGTTTCTTGAGGTAGGATTGTATTGTTATATACTTCCTTTTTAGAACTGGTTTTGCTGCATCCCATAGGTTTTGGGTCATCGTGTTTTCATTGTCATTTGTTTCTAGGTATTTTTTGATTTCCTCTTTGATTTCTGCAGTGATCTCTTGGTTATTAAGTAGTGTATTGTTTAGCCTCCCTGTGTTTGTGTGTTTTACAGATTTTTTCCTGTAATTGATATCTAGTCTCATAGCGTTGTGGTCGGAAGAGATACTTGCTATGATTTCAATTTTCTTAAATTTACCAAGGCTTGATTTTTGACCCAAGATATGATCTATCCTGGAGAGTGTTCCATGAGCACTAGAGAAGAAAGTGTATTCTGTAGTTTTTGGATGGAATGTCCTATAAATATCAATTAAGTCCACCTTGTTTCATGTATCATTTAAAGCTTGTGTTTCCTTATTTATTTTCATTTTGCATGATCTGTCCATTGGTGAAAGTGGGGTGTTAAAGTCCCCTACTATGATTGTGTTACTGTCGATTTCCCCTTTTATGGTTGTTAGCATTTGCCTTATGTATTGAGGTGTTCCTGTGTTCGGTGTATAAATATTTACAATTGTTATTTCTTCTTCTTGGATTGATCCCTTGATCATTATGTAGTGTCCTTCTTTGTCTCTTGTAATAGTCTTTATTTTAAAGTCCCTTTTTTCTTATATGAGAATTGCTACACCAGCTTTCTTTTGATTTCCATTTGCATGGAATATCTTTTTCCATCACCTCACTTTCGGTCTGTATGTGTCCCTAGGTCTGAAGTGGGTCTCTTATAGACAGCATATATACGGGTCTTGTTTTTGTATCCATTCAGCCAGTCTGTGTCTTTTGGTTGGAGCATTTAATCCATTTACATTTAAGGTAATTATCGATATGTATGTTCCTATTACCATTTTCTTAATTGTTTTGCGTTTCTTATTGTAGGTCTTTTCCTTTTCTTGTGTTTCCTGCCTAGAGAACTTCCTTCAACATTTGTTGTAAAGCTGTTTTGGCGGTGCTGAATTCTGTTAGCTTTTGCTTGTCTGTAAAGGTTTTAACTTCTCCATCGAATCTGAATGAGATCCTTGCTGGGTAGAGTAATCTTGGTTGTAGTTTCTTCCCTTTCATCATGTTAAATATGTCCTGCCACTCCCTTCTGGCTTGCAGAGTTTCTGCTGAAAGATCAGCTGTTAACCTTATGGGGATTCCCTTGTATGTTATTTGTTGCTTTTCCCTTGCTGCTTTTAATATTTGTTCTTTGTATTTAATTTGTGGTAGTTTGATTAATATGTGTCTTGGCGCATTTCTCCTTGGATTTATCCTGTATGGGACTCTCTGTGCTTCCTGGGCTTGATTGACTATTTACTTTCCCATATTAGGGAAGTTTTCAACTATAATCTCTTCAAATATTTTCTCAGTCCCTTTTTTTTCTCTTCTTCTTCTGGGACCCCTAGAATTCAAATGTTGGTGCGTTTAATGTTGTCCCAGAGGTTTCTGAGACTGTCTTCTATTCTTTTCATTTTTTTTTCTTTATTCTGCTCTGTGGTACTTAGTTCCAGTATTTTATCTTCCAGGTCACTTATCCGTTCTTCTGCCTCAGTTGTTCTGCTATTGATTCCTTGTAGAGAATTTTCAATTTCATTTATTGTGTGTTCATCATTGTTTGTTTGCTCTTTAGTTCTTCTAGGTCCTTGTTAAAAGTTTCTTTTATTTTCTCCTTTCTATTTCTAAGATTTTGGATCATCGTTATTATCATTACTCTGAATTCTTTTTCAGGTAGGCTGCCTATTTCCTGTTAATTTGTTTGGTGTGGTGGGTTTTTACCTTGCTCCTCATCTGCTGTGCGTTTCTCTGTCTTCTCATTTTGTTTAACTTACTGCATTTGGGGTCTTCTTTTCACAGGCTGCAGGTTCGTATTTCCCGTTGTTTTTGGTGTCTGCCCCCAGTGGGTAAGTTTGGGTCAGTGGGTTGTGTAGGCTTCCCAGTGGAGAGGACTGGTGCTCATGTTCTGTTGGATGAGACTGGAGCTTGTCTTTCTGGTGGGCAGGACCGCGTCCGGTGATGCGTTTTGGCGTGTCTGTGAACTTATTATGATTTTAGGCAGCCTCTCTGCTAATGGGTGGGGTTGTGTTCCTGTCTTGCTATTTGTTTGGCATGGGGTGTCCAGCACTGTAGCTTGCTGGTTGTCGAGTGGAGCTGGGTCTTAGCATTGAGATGGAGATTGGAGATCTCTGTGAGAGCTTTCACTGTTTGATATTACATGGGGCCGGAAGGTCTCTGGTGGACCAGTGTCCTGAACTCGGCTCTCCCACTTCAGAGGCTCAGGACTGACACCTTGCCGGAGCCTCAAGACCCTGTCAGCCACTCGGATCAGAAGAAAAGGGAGTAAAAAAAAAGAAAGAAAGAAAGAAAAAAATAAAAAAGTAATTTAAAAAAAAATGAAAAGAAAAACCAAACCAAAAAACAAATCCACCAATGATAACAAGCACTAAAAACTATACCAAAAAACCCCCCAAAAACAAAAAAACCCCTAACAGACAGAACCCTAGGACAAATGGTAAAAGCAAAGGTATACAGACAAAATCACACAAAGAAGCATACACATACACACTCACAAAAAGAGAAAAAGGAAAACATATATTTATTAAAAAGAAAATGAAGAGAGCAGCCAAATCAATAAACAAATCTACAAATCATAATAAGGTCTAAATACTAAACTAAAATAAAAATAAAATCAGAAACAAATTAGATGCAGAAAGCAAACCCCAATTCTGCAGTTGCTCCCAAAGTCCACCTCAATTTTGGGATGATTCGTTGTCTATTCAGGTATTCTAGAGATGCAGGGTACATCAAGGTGATTGTTGGGATTTAATCTGCTGCTCCTGAGGCTGTTGGGAGAAATTTCCCTTTCTCTTCTTTGTTCGCACAGTTCCTGGGGTTCAGCTTTGGATTTGGACCCGCCTCTGCATGTAGGTCGCCTGAGGGTGTCTGTTCTTCGCTCACACAGGACGCGGTTAAAGGAGCAGCTGATTCGGGGGCTCTGGCTCACTCAGGCCGGGGGGAGGGAGGGGTACGGATGCCAGGCGAGCCTGCGGCGGCAGAGGCGTCGTGACATTGCAGCAGCCTGAGGCGCGCCGTGTGTTCTCCCGGGGAAGTTGTCCCCGGATCACGGGACCCTGGCAGTGGCGGGCTGCACAGGCTCTGGGAGGGGAGGTGTGGAGAGTGACCTGTGCTCGCACACAGGCTTCTTGGTGGCGGCAGCAGCAGCCTTAGCGTCTCATGCCCGTCTCTGGGGTCTGCACTGCTGGCCATGGCTCGCGCCCGTCTCTGGAGCTCATTTAGGCGGCGCTCTGAATCCCCTCTCCTCACGCACCCTGAAACAGTGGCCTCTTGTCTCTTAGGCAGATCCAGACTTTCTCCTGGACTCCCTCCCGGCTAGCTGTGGTGCACTAGCCCCCTTCAGGCTGTGTTCACGCCGCCAACCCCAGTCCTCTCCCTGGGATCTGACCTCTGAAGCCCAAGCCTCAGCTCCCGGCCCTCACCCGTCCCAGCAGGTGAGCAGACAAGCCTCTTGGGCTGGTGAGTGCTGCTTGGCGCCGATCCTCTGTGCGGGAATCTCTCTGCTTGGCCCTCTGCACCCCTGTGGCTGCGCTCTCCTCTGTGGCTCCGAAGCCTCCCCCCCGCCACCCCCTGTCTCCGTCAGTGAAGGGACTTCCTAGTGTGTGGAAACTTCCTCCTTCACGGCTCCCTCCCCGAGGTGCAGGTCTCATCCCTATTCTTTTGTCTCTGTTTTTCCTTTTCTCTTTTTGCCCTACCCAGGTATGCGGGGAGTTTCTTGCCTTTTGGGAAGTCTGAGGTCTTCTGTCAGCGTTCAGTAGGTGTTCTGTAGGACTTGTTCCACAGTAGATATATTTTTGATGTATTTGTGGGAAGGAAGGTGATTTCCACGTCTTACTCCTCCGCCATCTTGAAGGTCCCCAATCCTCCTTCTAAATTGACAAACTGAAACTTGGAGATATTAAGTCACTTCCTATGGACATCTAATTAGTAGTGCAGGGTCTTTTCCAAATTGTGGGTTCTTTCCACTACACCATGGTATCCTTCAAAAAACTGAGTCAAGTAAAGACTATTTTTAACATTCAAGCTTTGATGGCAGTAAGAAATCCAAATGGCTGTTTCTTCAACTTCTTTTTTCTGTTCTTTTTTTAGAAATAATTAATTAATTTTTGGCTGTGTTGGGTCTTCGTTGCTGCGCGTGGGCTTTCTCTAGTTGCGGTGAGTAGGGGCTACTCTTCGTTGTGGTGTGTGGGCTTCCCATTGCGGTGGCTTCTCTTATTGCAGACCACGGGCTATAGAGAGGCAGGCTCCAGTGGTTGTGGCTCACGGGCTCTAGAGCACAGCCTCAGTAGTTGTGGCACATGGGCTTAGTTCCTCCATGGCATGTGGGATCTTCCCAGACCAGGGCTCGAACCCATGTCCCCTGCATTGGCAGGCGGATTCTTAACCACTGTGCCACCAGGGAAGCCCCAAATGGTTGTTTCTTAAACTCTCAATCAAGTGTTTCTTCACTCAGTCAGGTTCCGTTTGCCAATTTGCAGGTAGGTCATATCCTTTTGTGAGCTTCAACAGAAAGGCAGGCACATATGCAATGACACACACACAGTCATGAATGCATAGACATGCCTATGTGGCTTTCAGAAGACTGGGAAGGCAAAACATTTGAGATGCTTTTTACACTGACTGGAAAACTCAGAGAGGCTGGTGCCTGAGTAGAAGGACCTTCATCTAGATCTTCACTTAGAGTAGATCATCACTGGCAGTACCAGCTTTGGATCCCGGGTCTACCTCCTATTATGTAACATTTCACAACATTTTTCTCCTCTGTGGCTTTATTTCCCTCCTCATTTAAAGTCTTTTATAACTTAAGAGTCCATGATTCTTGTATGTAAACTATAATGGGTGTTTGCCCTTTCCTTTTTGATCGTTGTCTTATTATTTAATAAATGCTTTTGAATAAATATTTGCTTCCTTCTAAGTAGGACAAATACTCAGATGGCACTCACCCATCCCTCCAAACATGGGCCCCAGTATTTCAGGTAGAATCTTACCCCCTTAGGCCATTGGAATGAGAGAGGAACACTTTGGATAACATCCTGCAGAACTGCAGCAGTGGGCCAAGGTGGGAGATGAGATATTGGATGGGTTTATAGGAGCCAAAGTACATTCTGCCTTCGATAATCCCCTTCGAAATGAAAAAATGGTTCTCAAGTTTTTATATTTCCAGCTTTCATCTGCTCCTCACCCACAGGTGCTTCATTCCTTGGCGTGAGCAAATACCTTCAGGGAAGAGGAACCAGATGTCTCTTTTAATTTTCTTTTTCTTTTTTTTTTTTTTTTTAGCTAAGGAGGTCTCTGTTCAAATAAAATTGTACACAAAAGCCCAGTCAGTAAAACCTCCCCCAAAAGAGTGGAACTCTTTCGGTGGAAGCCAGTCCCCTCTTGCCCCTCCCTATCCTCCCATCCCCACTGTACCCAGCCCCTCTCTTCCAGTGGAGATCAATATCAAAACTGCTGGCTGGTCTGTTCTGTTCACTTCTTGTGTGAGAAAATAGACACCCGTCAAAGTCAGTTGCCCAACTTTGCAGAACTAGTGATTGGCAAAGTGGGGACCCTGCCCAGTATCTTATTTCCTGCATCTCATTCCACCCTTAGTCCCGCTGGGGTCAACCACGTTTGAACATGTGTGGTAATAGCCAGAGGGGATCTCTGTCACTGTGACCCCAAACATCTACGGCTCAGCCTTCAGCTATACAGTTGACCTTACCTAAACACAGAAAGTTATTGCAAAGTTGTGTGTTGTCACATTGCATTTTATACTCAATAATTGTGCTTTAAAAATATCACATTGAATTCTTCTGCAATAGTTTTTGGGTTTTACAGATGAGAACATTTTTTTTCCCCTTAAAGGAAGACGGGCATGTGAAGTTTCATGAGTTTTTCATTTCTTTAATTACTTACTATTTACTTATCTCTGAATCTATTAAATTTTTTCCATCTCAGTGTAGTTTTTTGTTTGTTTTTAAGTGTGGTACATTTGTTATAATTGATGAACCAATACTGATACATTATTATTAACTAAAGTCCATCGTTTACATTAGGGTTCATTCTTTGTGTTGTACTTTCTATGGATCTTAACTAACGTCTAATGCTATATAGTCACCTTTACTGTACCACACTGAATAGTTTTACTGTCCTAAAAATCCCCCGTGTTCCACCAATTCATCCCTTCGAACCTATGATGAACACTGACCTCTTTACTGTCTCAATATTTTGCCTTTTCCAGAACGTCATATAGTTGGAATCACACAGTACTGTGATTTTGAGGGGGCTTCTTTTTCTTAGTAATATGCATTTAAGGCTCCTCCATATCTTCCTGTGGCTTGCTAGCTCATTTCTTTTCATAGCCAAATAATATCCCACAATACGGATGTACCACAGCCGGTTTATCCATTCACCTATTGAAGGGCATCTCGGTTACTTCCAAGTTGTAGCAATCACTTTCATGATTGCTTTCAAAGCTGGCATGAAATTTGTGAGGGAAGGATGCTACCTGCAGAGGAACCACTGTGCTGTTGTAATTTACATGGAGATTGTAATAATGGATCATCAGTATGCACCCATGTGAAGGGACATGGTTATATTTGATATAATAAATGTCGCAGACTTAGTATAGGTCTACGTCATTTTAGGTCTCCTATCAGGTTGTCATGTGGAATGAGTAGTGAAGCTTTTCTAAGCATTTTATCTTGAGGTCACTCTGAATGTACCGGCATTCTCTCCGCTCAGTGTGCTTTAAAACTGGATTTCATAGAGTTTTCTGGTTGGAGGAGAGGTAGATTGTTACCTTCACTACATCTATTTAGAACCTAGTGTAGAAGTTTCTTCTCCACATTCTTAATGCTCATATTGCCTCTGCCTGCGTAGCCCCAGGGATGGGGACCTCACTCCCTCACTAAATAGCCCTTTCCACCGCAAGATAGCTGTTTATCAGTATGTGTTTCCTTTGAGTGACCTCAGATTTTCTCCTTCATCCTGTCTACTTCTACTTTCTAGGAAAGCACAGTAAAGTGGCTGTTTTTGCTCATGATTGGTACTATTAACACCTAGCACAGTGCCTGATTCTTAAAAATCTTACAATAAATATTTACCAAATAATCTCAAAACTGAACAAGCGAATGTGTGAACATTTGACCGACCTTCATATATTTCAAATGAGTATTTCCTTAAACTTCTCTTTTTCAGATAAAACACAACTAATTTTTAAACTCCTATTTCATATAATACATTTTTTAGAGCTATCATATATTAGTTTTATTTTTATGGATATATTATTTTTTAATCAATGTTCTTCTTAGAAATTCATGTCCAGAACGGTCCCTAAGAAATCTGGGAGCATTATATTTTGTGATCTGGGCTTTATGCTTCTAACTGTGTTAGCTCTGGGGCAGCCCTGTCATACTGCCTTTGAAAACAACCATGTCTCTTCTTGATCAACTGCTGCAAGCTCACAGTAAATAGGAAGGCTCTCAAAAAGTCTAAGCAAAGAGAATAATCCAAACTTATAAGACTGCATCTTATGAAATTGAATAATTGGCGGTTAATTTTTTCCTTAAAAAATTCATATTATACTTCTTATTGTTATCCTAAAATGAATAATTTTAACATAGAATGTGTAAAGCTTCTAAAACAATTAGCCATAGAGAGCAATACATGATATGGAAAACCGAGAAGATGAAAAGAAGTAAGAAAACAAAAGCCCAAACAAGTAAAAAGACACCAAACCAAACCTAAAATAATTCACACACGTTGATGTAGTGTGGAACAAAATACGTGGATTCATTGATGAAGATGACATTTACAAAACATTCACTCTGTGCCAGGCAGTGTTCTGTGCTTTACATGTATGAACTGGTTTAATCCATATGACAGCATGTTTTTAATGATGATTTTTTTGTCTGTGTGGTAAAAAGCACATAATATAAAATTGACTGTTTTAACCATTTTTAAGTGTACAGTCAGTCAGTAGTATTAAGTATATTCACATTGTTTCAAAGCAGACCTGTAGAACTATTTCATCTTGCATATGTAAAATTCTGTCCCCATCAAACGCTAATTCCCCATCCTCGTTCCCTCCCATCCCTGGTAACCACCGTTATACTACATATTTGACTACTTTAGGTACCTCATATAAGTGGAATCATACAGTATTTGTCCTTCTGTGACTGGCTTATTTCACCAAGCCTAGTGTCCCCAAGGTTCATCCATGTTATAGCATGTAACAGAATTTCCTTCTTTTTTAAGGCTGAATAATGTTTCATTATATGTATATACCACATTTTCTTTATGCGTGCATCTGTTGATGGACACTTGGGTTGTTTCCACCTCTTGGCCAGTAAAAAAAAGGCTGCTATAAACATGAGTGTGCAAATATCTTTTCAAGACTCTGCTTTCAGTTCTTTTGATTAAATACCCAGAGGTGGAATTACTGGATCGTATGGTTATTTTATGTTTAATTTTTTGAGGAACCTCCATTCTATTTTCCATAGCAGTTGTACCGTTTTACAGTCCCACCAACAGTGTGCAAGGGTTCCAATTTCTCCATATCCTGGTCAACACATGTTCTTTTCTTTTTCATATTAGTCATCCTAATGGGTATGTAGTGGTATCTCATTGTGGTTTTGATTTGCATTTTTCTAATGATTAGTGATACTGAGCATCTTTTCATGTGTGTGATGGCCATTTGTGTGTAGGGAGTCAACTTTTACTATACCCATTTTAGGGATAAGAAAATGGAGGCAGCAAAGGTTAGTCAGCTTGTTCAAAGTCATAGATAGTAAATTATGGAATCAGGATCTGGACAGTCAGGCAGAGTCTTACTTTCATCCACTGTGTTATATCCCTCCCTATGAGGGGAGAATGCCGCTCTTTCAAGTAATTTTTTCTCACACTTATCCTTATATTGGGCTCATGGCTGGATTTTGAGCAAGAGGAGAAGTAGGAGAGAGTTCTTCTTTCCTTCCTCCCTCCCTCCCTTCCTTTCTTTCAACAAATAACTACTTGTACCCACCTGGGTCAGCTGCTATATGAGGGGAGACTCCTTGGAGAACGGAAAGGTTGCCAGGACAGAATCTTTCCTATTATCAGGGAGGTGACGCACACATTGGAGAGATTAGTTGGGTGTCCGTATAATTTTTCTTCCAAACTTGAAGTGAAAGAAGACACAATGAATAATTATATTGACAACAGGCCAAACTAGAACTGTCTTGGACGAACTAGAATGTGTGATTCCCTTAGAGATGACATATGAAAAGCTGTAATATGAGATGGATAATAAATGCTAAAAAATAAAAGGGAGGATTTAAAGTGTTCTAAAACTCAAGAGATGACTTTCTGTAGGGGTGATGCTGATGGAGGGATGATTCAAGCAGAAGCCATTTAAGCTGGCTTCCTCAGCCAAGCACACCTTCTAGAACTGTCTACGGGATTTTGTTTGCAGGCCTGGGTCTGAAGTGCTTCCTGACTTGAATCGGTGGCAGGAGACAGGTAATGCCAGGAGGGCTGAGTTGGGATAAGGGCTGTGGCTGCCAGAACAGGGGTATGGGGGCTTTATACCTCTATGTACAGATAGATCTCTTCCAAAACAGGGGACGAGAAAGGCATGGGAATCAGGTGTGCATACGCAGTCACACAGAGTTGTTGAAGTATTACTGAGGATTACATGGATTTTGTCCAAAGGAAAGGAAAGTAGTAAGAGGAAGGTCAAAATTGGGACGACGCCATCCCTTAAAAAGGATGAGAAGGCTATAAAAGTCTTCCCAGGCTGTTAGCTATTTCGCCTCTGCTGAAAGTGACATATATAGCAGCAACAGAATGTTAGGTTACCACTAAAAGCAAAATTTCCCCCCATGTGCTTTAAAGAGACGAGACATGTGGGCGTTTAGTGTTTCTGATTCTTCCTGATGCCATTTGTTTTTGAAACCAAACTTTCTATGACTCATAAGAACTCTCATCCTCTCTCTTAACTGTGTGAATATGTGAAACCCTGTACTTGGCCTCTGAAATTTTCAACCAAAGACAGCCTTCATGGGAAACAAAGTGTAGGGGAGGGGGCGTTTTGAAGGTGCTGAATCTTTTTCCTTGAGGGCAGGAGGCATTCAGAGTTGAGGGAGGTGGGTGCCCTGGAAACGGCAAGTGTTTGTTACCCACCTGAAATGTCATGAATGTGCCAGTGGGTGCTTCCTGGTCTCTGCCAAAGCTGAACACAGCCCAGGTCATAAGTGCTTTTCTTTGTATTCAGTTATTCCAGGTGTTTGAAATTCTACAAAATGGATGGGGTGAGGCATTAGGAAAGTAACTCTTTATCTTCATTTTTTTGTTTAAAATTTTTTCTTATTTTCTTTCTTTTTTCCTCCCTCCCTCCCTTCCCTCCATACCTTTTTCTTGCTTTCTTTTGCTTTTTTTTCTTTCTTTCTTTAATTGCTTCTCAATTTAGCTGTACTTATTCCTTGGAGTACATGGTGAATAACAACTTCTGTATTGCATATCCCTATAAGGTTCCAGATTCCTTGTATGTTGCCAAGTGAGCTTACCAAAGAAGAAAGTACTCACTTGGTCACAGCTATTTCTTAAAGCTACCCCTTTCTGTGTTGTGATCCTAGGAAATCTTGAAGATTTGCAGCTTTGTGCCAAAAAACATTTGCAAGGTGATTTTCAACTTATGCAGAGATGGCTTGTGTTCTGTCAGTCCTCATCCTTCCCTTCTTCCTCAGTAACAGAACTTCTGAATGTTAGCTGAGAAGGTCAGTGCCTGGAACAAAGACTACATTTCCCAGCTTCCTTTGCAGCTGAGTGCAGCCATGTGACTATGTTCTGGCCAGCAGGATGTGAGCAGAAGGGCTGCAGGCAACTTCTAGGAAGTTGACCTTCCAGGTAGAGTCTTTAAAGGGAGAGGTATGCCCTTCTCCTTTCCTTTCCCCATTCTACTTGCTGGATTGCTGATGTGATGACTGGAGTTGGAGCAGCCATCTTGTTACAAGAAGTAAGCTGTGTGTTGAGGTAGTAGAACGTCAAAACAGAAGGAGTTGGGTCTGTGATAAATCATAGCAGTCTTTATCTAACTATTTTGATATGATTTAAGCCACCATTAAAAAAATTATATTCTGGTGAAATATAACAAAATTTACCATTGTAGCCATTTGTAAGTGTGCAGTTCAGTGGTATGAAGTATATTCACAATATTGTGTAACCATCACCACTGTCCATTTCTAGAGCTTATTCATCATCACAAACGGAAACTCTTTACGCATTAAACTAACTCCCTGTCTTAGTCAGCTCAGGCTTCTGTAGGAAAATTGTAGTATGGATGGCTTAAATAACATATATTTCTTACAGTTCTGGGGTCTGGGAAGTCCAAGATCAGGGTGCAAGCATGGTCATGTTCTGGTGAGAGCCCTCTTCCTGCTTGCAGACAACTGCCTTCTTGCTGTGTCCTCACATGGCAGAAACAGAGAGAAGCAAACTTTCTCTTGTCTCTTCTTATAAGGGCACTAATCCAATCATGAAGGCTCCCCTTCATGACCTAATTACCTCCAAAAGGCTCCATCTCCAAATATCATTGTATTGGCAGTTAGGGCTTCAACATGTGAATTTTAGGGGAACACAAACATTAAGTCCATAATACGCCCCATTCCTCTATCCCCCTAGCCTTTAGTAACTTCTATTCTGCTTACTGTCTTTATGAATTTGACTACTTTAGGGACCTTATATAGGTGGAATCATATAGTATGTGTCTTTTGGTGTCTGGCCTATTTCACTCAGCATAATATCTTCAAGGTTCATCCATATTGTACCATGTTTCAGAATTTCATTCCCTTTTAAGGCTGAATAATATGGAATTTTGTTTATCCATTCATCTGTTGATGGACATTTGGGTCCTTTCTATCTGTTGGCTGCCGTGAGTAGTGCTGCTGTGAACATTGGCATGCAAGTGTCTGATTCTGTGCTCTCAATTCTTTTGTGTATATACGCAGAAGTGAAATTAATGGGTCACGTGATAATTTTATGCTTAACGTTTTGGGAAACCGCCGTACACTCTTCCACAGTGGCTGCACCATTTTCTATTCCCGTCGGTAATGCCCGGAGGTTCCAACTTCTCCACGTTCTCACCAACACTAGTTACTGTCTGTTATTTTGATAGTAGCCATCCTAACAGCTGTGAAGTGGTATCTCATCATGGTTTGGATTTGCATTTAATTAATGATTGATGGTGTTGAACACCTCTTCGTGTGCTTATTGGCCATCTGCCTATCTTCCTTGGAGAACTGTCTGTTCAAGCCCTTTGCCCATTTTTAAATTAGGTTGCTTGTTTTGAAAAGCTACCATTTTTAAAAGTCAACGTTATCTCTTAAATCACAGAGCCATAGATGAAGCTAATGGAATATTGAATTCAGATGTCCAGCTTATTCTCAGTTTTCCTGAGACTCTGTGACAATGAAAGTTTCAAAATGTGCCCAGTGTCTTATTTGTCCATATTCACTTGAGGGGCTCATATAGGAAGGATGTAAAGAATGTAATAATGAACAGAAAAGATATGTTTGACATGTGTAAGTGTGTCTGGTGCAAAATGGATTCTTTATACTAGCAAATGTAACTATAGAAGAAAATGAGGGTTGCAGGGTAAGTATCAACTGACAATAAATACAATGATAAAAAGAAGTCAGTGTTATCTATGTTGCGTACAACTAAAATGAATCCTAACTAATACACTTGTCTGTTGCTTTGACTGTGATGCGAACCTCCCGGCGGAGGAGGTCCTAGGGTCCTGGTGTACCAGTCCTGGAAGTCAGTTATAATCGCCTCTGGTCTATGGCAGAGAGAGTGGCTGATTGGTCTCAGGTTCCCTGCTTAGAGCTTGAGCAGGGATGGGGGGGCTTAGGTTTCCTATCTCCTATTCCGAGGGTTTACCTGTCACTGTCTCCCATTGGAGAGGTCTACAAGCAGGCATCTCTGAGCTTTCTGTATTCCTGTCCAGGGGCTGCAGGATGTTGTAATTGTGAACTCAGCATGGGAAACTTTGCTACTGGATTGTACATGTTGTCTACCTAAAAACAGGTCATAACTTAGCATTAATACTAATAGTGATAGTAATAACCACAATAATAATAATGATAATATTAATTAGTTTAGGATACTTCGGTAGAAGGGGGACACTTTGGAGGACCCTAGTCATTTATAAGCAAAAGCTGTGTATCGCTGCTCTCTTTATCTTTTGATAAAAGGGAAAAAAGTTAATAATACAGATGTCATGAACAGTGATTGTTTATGAGAAATTGTGTAAAAGTGCTCGACCTAGCCTGGTTGGCTCTGTGGATAACAGGGGTTATTCTGAGAGCTTGGAGCATGTGGACGGAAGAGGTGGGAGGTTTTGATGGGAAGGGAATTAGAGGTGCTGTGCCCCCCCCCCCGGGAGGGCCCCACTTCCGTGGGAAACAAGACCCTGGGAAGGAGGTGGCCAGGTAGACTCTTGAGCTGCCCAACTGTCAGACTGTGCTGCGTTCCCAGTTATTCTGCTATAGATACATCCTGGAATGAATGCTCTAACGCTTTGCTTGGCCCAGTAGCTAGGGGTGGGGTGTTGTGTGTTTAACTGACTCTTCCTCATCCACATCCTAAGGTCATCACATTCATACTGGTTGTGTTTGTGGTTCTGGGTGACGTGTGGGGTCCGTCAGTGATAGACAGCTCACGTGATCCCTTAGACAGGCAAAGCTCTTAAAGATGTTTTTAAATGGCTGAACTCATGTCACCCTCTTATGACTCTGTGGTCTTTAGTTCTTAATGGCATGAGTGGAATTCAGTGTAGAAAAAGATGATAAATACAGAGAAGCAAAAGGAAGAAAAAAACTCTCTGTAATGTCCCTGTAGAGTTATCCACTGTTACTATTTTGTTTTATATAGTTCCAGACTCTTTTATGCATAGTTATATAAAGATACACATTGAAAAAACACTGCATCCCTTCTTTGCCTAGGAGTATTATGATATTTAAAAATACTGAGGAGGGACTTCCCTGGTGGCGCAGTAGTTAAGAATCCGCCTGCCAGTGCAGGGGACATGGGTTCGATCCCTGGTCCGGGAAGATCCCACATGCTGCGGAGCAACTAAGCCCGTGCGCCACAACTACTGAGCTTGCGCTCTAAAGCCCGCGAGCCACAATTACTGAGCCCGCGTGCAACAACTACTGAAGCCCGCGTGCCTAGAGCCTGTGCTCCACAACAAGAGAAGCCGCCACAGTGAGAAGCCTGCACACTGCAATGAAGCGTAGCCCCCGCTCACCGCAACTAGAGAAAGCCCGTGCGTAGCAACAAAGACCCAACTCAGCCAAAAATAAATAAATGTTCCTTTTTACAAAAAAGTAAAAATACTGAGGAGATCAGATGAATAAGCAAGTCTGTCTAGTTCACATCTTTAAAAAGCTGGGAAAATACTGGTTTCTTAGAGAAACACTGGAGTTCATTTCTGCTCGTCTTCCATAATATCGCATAAGGAAGACAGAAATATTGAATGTACTGCATTAGCTTTCAGGTCCTATGTCACTCAGTGTGTTATGCAGCTGACACTTTTTTTCCTTGTAGCACTAGACTTTCTCTAGAAAGGAGGCAGTTGTTGAGTTTATATTCAAGTGTATGCACCTTAAGCTGGACAACTATTTCATGCTAGATCCCTGGAATTGTAGCTATGCTCTCTGTCCTGTCTTGAAAACATTGAGTTAGGATATCATTGCGAAGTGGTATTTGATCTACCTATTTGTTTTTTTTTTGGTCACAGATTCACCTAACATTCCCAAAAAGACTCCTCTGATGCAGTTTTACATGGATGTCTGGACAATTTTATGTTTTTGTTTGTTTTTAGTTTTTGCAACCCAAGTCCCTCTTCACTAGAAGTCTTCAAAAGCATTCATTTTATGTATGAAATATTGAACATCTGCTTCTGTTGCTTTTCAATGAATGCTGTTTCTTGCAAATATTTGTTTTGTTTTGAGCTTTAAAAAAAATGTTTTGAGTGTAAAATGCTGCTTAAGTTTTGATAGTTTCATTGTTTCGTTTGCCAGTGCATCTTTCCAAATGACATACAGTGTTTTTAGCACTTCTTCTTACTGACCATGGCTATGTAGCTGAATTTGGTTGCTCTGTGAGGGCTCATACCATTATCACATAGCTGGCCAGTGGTGCAGCTGAGAGTCAAATCCAGGTTGTTACACAAGGATGGAGGGAGACAGGTGCTCTAGAAGGACCCATGGAAGTGCGGTTTCACCAAGACTGTCCGGGGGTCAAGGATGGCTTCTCAGAAGAGCCAGTGCATGCACTGGGTCTAAAGGCAAACACAAGTTAGCTGGATTGAGTAGGGAGGAAGTTTCCAGGAGGCATATGCAAAAGCATGCCACCTAGTGCTTATGCGTTCTGGTGACAGTCAGCAGTTCACCGAGGCCGGACCATAGGATGGACGGTGAGGAATGGCCAGAGGTGACCCAAAAGGTAGGAGTGAGGACGTCTAAGTCCCATGGTCGGCTCAGCTCAGAGCTCTACCCTAAGGCTTCAAATGCAGCCTGAAGGATGAAGAAAGCTGAGATTATTTAATAAGCAGTTTCTCTCTTCGAAATGAAAAGCATCTCAAGAATGTTTTTATTTGCTATGTGATAACAACAACTCTGAGAGCTTTAAAACTTCTTTTGTAAAAAATGTGCTGGGGAAGAAATGGCTCCCTTGGATTATGTTTTAGTGAAGATAGAGCCAGGATGTCCTTTAAGAAATCTAATGACTGAATGTTACGAATTGCCTTGTTTCGTTATGGAAGGTTTCTTGTGTGTCACAGGCAAGGGGCCCAAATACATAGATTCATTTCAAGTTCAATTCCTCCCGGGTAGGTGATCATCTGTGCCTTTGTCAGAGGTGTGTTGTCCGTGCAGAGCAACACATGTGCTTCTTTAGGGAGCAACACATCTGAGTCTAGGACTTTCATTTTCTGCTACAGTGATGTGTAAAACAAGCTAACATGTGTAAAAGCTCTGTTGCGCTGTGATACTGCGAAACGTGCTATTATAGTTCAGGTGACAAAACCCCCAGACACTACCCGACAGGTGAAGAGATAAATGAAATCATATTTTGAGCATGACAAACATTTCAGAGATAATGTATAAAGATCTTACATTTGGCTGGTCTTCTCTAAGTTTGAATCTAATCTGCGCTGCAAGAAAAATGAATCAGTGTTTCCATTTGCTTTCTGTTTACTTCATGCAAACTGTGTGTGCGTGTGTGTGTGTGTGTGTGTGTGTGTTAGCTATTTGATATTGAAAGAGACCTAAGAAACCTTTCATTCAGGAATGGCAGAGTCTCATTTTCCTAGATGTCAGCCAGCCTTCAGTCTCCTCCATTGATTTGGCTGAGAACGCAAAGAGGAATGCTCTTTGGTGAGTTGTATTGACCTGTGGAGAGTGAAAAGCCCAGATTATGGTCAAAATGAGGGCATATCCAGTGCCCCTCCTGAATGGAAGGCTCATGACAGGTTGTGTCCTGGCACAGTGGATGGCGGCACCTGAGGTGGTGGTGACTGCAGGGTGTGCCCACCCTTCTTCCCTGTGGCTTGGCATACCTGGGGCTGCACCTGAGCAGTGTGGGCATGACCCAGAGTCCCACAGGTGCTGGGTCAGGCTGCATTACAGAGCAGTCGCTTGCTTGTTTACCCAGAGGTTCAAGGCAGTCTCTGCCCTCTGTCAATTTCCCAGTCTTTTGCACTCAGTGAGTAGACTGGATGTCAACCCACTAAGGCCAAGATTGTCTTGTGTTCGTTCGTCTTTGTATGTAAGCATCTCTGCTGGCTCATAAATCTTGTAATTGTTTGTTGAAATGAGCTACCACAATGGCTCATATCAGAACCTTTCTTCAGGGCAGGTTTTCCCTGTGGGAAAGGCACTGGTGGGAAGTGGGATGGAGAACACCTAAGGGAAGTCTGGAAGTTCTGATGGTAAACGTGGACCATTTCATCGTCTGGCCTTGGGCTGACCTTGCACAGCTCCCTGGATCACTCTCAGGCTTGGGGCCCTAGCATCTTTGAGGTAGACTTACTCTGCTTTTTGGGAAGTATCTACTGGCGGTGATAATTTTCATTTATGTATTAGTTAGCTTTTGCTGCAGTAACAAACAGTCCTAAAACTCTCAGTGGCTTATAACAACAGATATTTATCTTACTTGGAAGACTACAGGTCAGAGGTGGCTCTTTTGGGCTCCTTTCTGGGTCCCGGGTGGAAGGGGCAGAAGCTGACGGGTGAGCAGGGTCCTGTGATTCCTCTCGGAGTTGCCTCCTGGAAGGGGTGCACTTTCACTTTTGCCTACATTTATTGGTCAGAACCAAATGCATGGGCAAGACCAAAATTAATGAGGAGGTGAGTGCCCTGTGCCCATAGGAAGGCCAGGGCAAGTCACAGACAGCGAGTGGGGCTGCATTATTCTCTTACAGGAGGGACAGAGCTACGAGTTGGAACAATAATCCACAATAATCTGCCATAATTCCTTTTTCACAGAAGGGGTTAGTCTGTTACTCTCTGAGTGACCTCATTTAGTCCCCCTGGCTTCCAGCACCACCCATGGGCCGGTGACTCCCAAACATCTCCATCCCTAATGGTCCCGCCACACTCAAATTCCTATATCCAACTGTTGACTTGACATCTTACTTGGATGCCTAATGGGCATCTTTAAAATCGTTCTTCCAATAGTCTGTGCTTTTTTAATAAATGGTGAAAACCCTTGGCGTCATCCTCAGATTTTTCCCGGAGACCAGGGGTGAAGTGTGCTAGATGATGGCTAAGGCCCTTCTAACTCAACAAGTCTGTGTGTCCGTGCGTGTGGGTAAGCGGCTTCCAAAGAGATTCCACTTTCCAGGCTCCTCAGACCAAATTTACCAGCTCTCTGCTCCGCACCTGATGACCCCTGACCACATCTGCAAGGGGAAACTCGATTTAGCTCTGGACTGGTGGGGAGAAAGTCCTGTCCTTGGATAATAGTTAATGGTGGTACCCACATTCAAATCCATATCTTTCTGCCTCCTAAATCCATGCTTTTTCTGCTACACAATGTCACGATAAAGTCAGCTGCTGTGGCATCCTTCAAATCTTAGTGATGGCTCAGATTTTAATGGCTCAGAATCTCCATTTTTTAATTTATTGAAAAAAATCTATTCCTTATGCATGAGACAACGTAAGCTGTATTTTAAAATAAATAGAACCAGTGTTCTCTTTCGTTGGTCATTTTCAAATTACAGTATTGTTCCTTCCTAAGCAGACAAGCTGGCTGCAGGGCTGCAGAACACACTGGGGATTTTGTAGCTAGAAGCCAAAGGTTCGTTTTGGCTATTACACATGGGCAGGAGAGTTGACTTGGCATTGTTCTTAGTCCTTGGAATAATGAAGTAGAACAAAAGAACAAGTCATAGCTTTTCCACTGCTCAACCTCTCCAACCACGAAACCAAACCAAACTCGCAACTGACCACGTAAAACCTGACCAGACCAAACAGCCAAATAGCAGAAGATCCTTGCTGAAGACACCAGATCATGTGGAAGGAATATAATCCTGATTTATGGAGTCTCTTTATCTAACACTTAAAATACTGATTTACAGAGGGAACCCAGCCCAGATATCTCAACAGAACGCAGCACTTCTGCTTGGCTGGCGTTCTGCGGATTGTCAATGGTCTCTTCACCCCATGTTTTCCCATTCAAGTGTGTAAAGCTTTTTGAGTTGAAATAACACTAAGCACATTCAAAAATCATCCAAACTTTATCAAGTATCTCCTTTCCTTTTGGGATAGATTCAGGCAATTAGACCATAACCTACATATTTTTCTTTCTCTTGTGTTTTTGTTGGTATTTTCATAATAGCTGTGATGAATTATGTCCCAGGATAAAATTAATGCTCATGGTACTGGAAAACGATGGCAGTAATGCTACATGAAGCCAGCATACCATAAATTGACGGATACAAGAGCGCACTGAGATGGGGCAGTGGCTTGACTAGCTAATTTATGAAGCCATAAGGCTGGTAATAAATTCTGGCTCTATAAACTGTGTCAGGCAGTGTAGATTGAAATATAGTAGATTCACCTAGTACATTGTGCAGGGCCTCCTGAGCTGTCCCCATTAGTTAGACTCTCAGAAAAGCAGTGCTCTGGGGTTTGCTAGGAGACCCCGTGTGCCATTTTGTTTCTTTCCAGGTAAGACTGAGGGCCACGGTGTTAATGAACCGTGAGGCCAGGGGGTGAGGTAAGCTGGGATTGCAGTGAGATTGAGCGGGAGAGAGAGGAAGAAGGGAAGAAGGAAGAAAAAGGGGGAGAGGGAGAAGGAGGAAATGTCAGGTCTTGAAGGAGACATCTAGAAGTGCCCAAGGCTCTTCTCTGGTTCTCTGGATGCCAGGTCTGTGGGCCACAATACCAGACTCCATTGGCTCATGAAGCTGGAGTCCTTGAAATACTTTCAGCTTAGTATCTGGACTGCCTTGGGTATGAGGAAGGGACGGAGTCTACAGGTAGAGTCTGTCATTGGCGCCATCTTGGAGATGTCAGGAGATGGATGGCAGCAGAACCCAGTGAATTTGATTTGGTTGGAAATACCTGGCGGACCCGATAGGCTTCCCACTTAACCCAGCTTCGCATGACCCTTTACCGTGACATCTCCTTAATATTTTAGGTTCCTCTTCAGTTCCTTCCTTGGTCATTAACTTTGTTTTATTAAGTACTCGCTAAGTTCTCAGAACTGGGTTCCAGTCTCCCAACACAGAGCCACGCACTTAGTGGTCCCCACAATCCAGGGGGCTTAGATAATTTTATTCTCCTTTGATAGCTGGTAGAACTGAGGCACAAAGTTGTAACTTGACCAGTGTCACACTGCTAGTGAGCGGTGGAGGGGAGCGTGAATGCACCTCAGCGGGCTTAGTCCTCATGTGCTCTCTTCCCCGTCTCGGGGGGGGATGCACAATTTTGTCAGTGCTGGCTGGTCCTGAATGTCCCCGTCTTGGGGGAGGTGGGGCCATTACTGCTCTAGTGACAGAACAGCTGTGCTGCCCAGAGGCCATGGCCTTTCTCTAGAGGAATTTTCTGAAGGGCTCACTATTTTCTGTTTTATTAAGTTGTGAATTTTTAAAGTTTTAAAAAATTTTTCTTTCTTTTCCTTTTTTTTTTCCCCCAAGTGAGGGGATTTGATCATTCTTGCTAACCTTATAGTTATGGCGATTTAAAATGTTACCAACCAAGCTTCTTGCTTTGGGGGCCAAAGAATGTCTTTGAGATTCAACCTGATCTAAGTTGCTTTATGATGCTCACTCTGTGTTACTTTTTCATCGTCCACTATGATTTCTAAGGGGCCTGTATATAAATTTTCACCAATTTGTATCCTGATGTTTGCTCTTTCCACTCCTGTCATCTCCTGAATGAATCTGTTTATTCTAAGCTGCTCTTTTGACCCTGGTTTTGCACAGCCTGCAAGGCCACTTTCACTCCTCAAAGCATCTTACACGATGGGGTCTTACTCCAGGCTTGGCTCCCAACTTCTGTGGGGCTGGGAGCTGGGTTGCTGCAGGTGATTCTGTCAGTTTCCCACCTATGACTTTGCCTTGATTTTCGATGTCGTCTGACTTTCTAATCTGACTGCTGATGGTCTGGAAGCCTCCATCCCCCTGTCCTCCCGTGAAGCAGCAGAAGTTGCACCCGACACGCATGGCCTCATGCCCACTGGTCACCCCTTCACCCGCGGCTCCAGGCTGACTTGGGGCCACTGGGTGCTCCCCCGCTCTGCTTGCTGTCACCTGTGAGAGCATCTCTGTGGGGAAGAGAGAGCCTTCCTTGCCTCTCTCCTCTGGAGACGGATTCCTCCTGGTGCTTCCTCAGCAGCAGACTCTCAACAAACCATTTAGGAAACAAACGACGTTCAGTTTCAGTCTGAACACATGATATCAAGTGTTCAGGTGAAATGGAAATAATACAGAAACTGATGGAAATCTCCATACCACTTCCATGAAATAGAAACATTATCAGTTGCTTGAGTCACTATGTGGAATAGAAATGGGTTCGGGGCTTGCACTAGTCTCCTGTCCAGTGAATGTTGTCATGAGCTGAAGAGGTGAGGCAGGAGGTGAAGCGAACAGTGTGCCTCGCTACACTTATTTTTTCTTTAAAAAATCCATCAAGGCCACTTAAAATGAAGGCAGAGAGACGTTTTTCAGGACAACTCTAAACTTATTAAATAAAATGTTCTCCTAAATGTCAGGGGCGGCTGATGGTGCGTGGAGAGTTCCCTGTGCTGGGCAAGCAGTCCGCCTGCCCTTTCCATTTGGTTTGGGGGAAGGCTGAACATGGGCCTGTTTGCAGGATCCTCCTGGCAGGCCGTTCCAGGTCTGCCGTGGTTGGAGAGATGGGCTGGAAAAGAGCACATGATCTGTGCCTGAGGTGTGCTGGGCCCGTGTTTCCCCATGAACAGCTCTTTCCAGGGGAATTTTTCATTAAATTTCCTTAGTTAAGACATATTTATGGTACCATTGAGTCTTAGAATTGGAAGAAGCTTGAAGCCATCTCTGCCAAAATCCATGAGGGAAAAAAATGACATTTACCCAGACACAGCAGTGTTATTAAATGCGACTCTGTTATCTCCAGGTGGAGATCATTTAGAAGTTGGGTTTGGGGAAGCAGAATGGGATGTGAGTCCTTAGGCCTCTTTGCTAGAAATCCAGGCAGATAATTTGATGAGATGCTGTCTCTCTCAGTATATTCTGATGTACGGATGGACCTTGGTTGGGAATCTTCAGGGGATTTCTTGGTTTTCCGAATCCTTTGGCTCCGTATATAGGTTGATATCAATGTAGACGGACAGAGGTGATGGGAAAGCACTGTCCTTATTTGGTGTGCTCACAGCTAAGTGTGGGCCGCAACCCAAGCTCTTAAACATAGCCCTTCCCTATTCTGATATTCATCAAAACATTTTTTTTCTGAGTCCCAGGTCAAATCTATGCCAGATGATTAAGAGATGAAAATAGCTGAGTGCCTGAAGAATCGTAATCAACCATCCATTCATTCACTTAATGTTTCTTAGTGCCCACATGCCAGGTGTTATGCCACACACGTGGGAGCCCACAATGAACAACAGGAATCACTGCGGGGCCGGACCAGTGCTGAGCTGCTGTCAGCTCTTACCGCTCATAGGAGTTGATAGTGTAACTTATCTTCCCAAGTCTGCATTCAGTGACATCACATTGATAGCTGGAAGCTGGCCCCAGTGGGAGTATTTGCACCATGGAAATGGGTAATGGCTACAAATTGGGGCTTTTTTTTCTAAGAAACAGACAACACTTTTACCAGCGTGCCCCTGCCTCAAGCTTATATTCTGATAATCAGCTATCATGTATTATGAGTATTGTTACAGGTGGACCTCGTCTTACTGCACTTCGTTTTTTTATTGTGCTTCACAGATACTGTGTTTTTTGCAAATTGAAGGTTTGTGGTAACCCTGCATCGAGCAAGTGTCTCGGGGCCATTTTTCCAACAGCATTTGTTCACTTCATGTCTCTGTGTCACATTTTGGTAATTCTTGGAATATTTCAAACTTTCTTCTTTATTATGATATTTGTCACGGTGATCTGTGATCAGTGATGTTACCGTTATAATTGTTTTGGGGCACCATGAACCGCACCCATATAAGACGGTGAATTTAATCGATAAATGTGTGTGTTCTGCCTGCTCCACCAATTTGCTGTTCCCCCATCTCTCTCCCTCTCCTCCAGACTCCCTTCTACCCTGAGACACAACAATACTGAAATTAGGCCACTTAATAACCCTACGATGGCTGCTAAGTGTTCAAGGGAAAGGAAGAGTCAATGGACGTGGCAACTTCACTGTTGTCTTATTGTATGTAACTGGCTCAGCTACCCCTACCTTCCCAGCCACTGCCCTGATCAGTCAGCAGCCACCAACACGGAGGCAAGGCCCTCCACCAGCAAAAAGTTGACGACTCGCTGAATGCTAAAAAATAGCATTTTTAGCAATAAAGTATTTTTTAATTAAGGCATGTACATTTTTTTAAAGGTATCATGCTATCGCATACTTAAGAAACCACAGTATCCTGTAATCATAACTTTCATATGCACTGAGAGACCAAAAATTCCGTGTAACTCACTTGATTGTGGTGGTCTGGAACCAAACCTGCCCTATCTCTGAGGTGTGCCTGTATTTAATATCATTATTATTATTTATATAATAGAAGCCATTTATTTATCTGACTCTCTGCATGCCAGTTGCTTTACCGACCTTGTCTCAATATCTTTACAACTACCTCTGAGATGGTTTCCATTGACCACAAAACTGAGGCTCGGGGAGGTTAGGAATTTAACTAAGGTCGCACAAATCGTAAACGTCAGAGCCAGAATCGGAATTGACCCTGACCTGAAAGCCCATGGAGCCCAGCATCGTGCTCTGCTGCTTCTTTCCAGAAGACCTTTCCAGAGGACCACACAGGCATCTTAACAGGTGCCGTCCACATGTACGGTGGCTTCACTTCAAGGCGTAGGAACTGGGGGACCTTTAGGCCCCAAGTCAAATCATTTTGGACATTTTATTCAGATAATCGTTTTACACAGCTAGATAATTCAGCACTTCTCAAATTTAAATTGACATCACCTGGCATTTTATCTACCGGCGAGGTAGCAGCGGGTTGTGTGGGTAACACTGGTATTGCCGGTTAAATTCTGCAAGCAGGTTATTTGCTTTAGGGAAGTGCAGAATTAACCAGGTATCTCGGATTTCAGGGTGCCTCTCTGCTTCCTAATGGGAAGGAATGGAGCAACTTCAGGGCCATTGGTCACCCTCACTGTTTTACCAGGACGGCAGTCTGTCTGCTGGTGAGGGAGTTGGTGGGAATGGATTGAAGGAGACAGAGGGGAAAAAAGTGGCACTGTCCCTTGCTTGTCCCCATAGTGAACAGTGAAGAACCCTGGTCTGCAGGTGTGTTGACTGCTGCTGTTTGCTGAAGTTGGCGCTCTAGGGACAGTGTATGAAAATCATGGGCAGCCCACTGTAACAGGGAAGGAAGGGAAGTGGTGCTCTCCATGACTGTGTTTCGTTTTCGTTGGAATGTGGTCATGTGTGCTTTAGTGTCTGGGCTTCATGAATTCATCCAACAGCTCTGATGACGCTGTGATCGTCGAATTTTATACTGTGGTCACTTCTTAGAGAACACACATCAACAATATACTAGAAAGTAGCTGCTTGTTCTAATTTTTATTTTGGAAACTAAGCCTGACTAAAGGCCCGTGATTTCTTTTTTAAACTCATGGCAGTTTAGCATCTTGGACTCACTTGTGAGTTTACTGAACAGTCTTAAATAAGATGATCAATGTGTCCCCGGCTGCCCTGGGGTGGACACATCCAGAGTCCCTGCTACACCGATCCAATTGTGTGCTTGAAATGCAGTTGACAAGATGAATATTTTGTTATGCCGATAAGAACCAGCGAGCAAACTAAGATGAATTGGGACTTCGAGGGTTCTCCCTGTTCAGAGTTGTACATCTTTTACAAACAGTTAACATGGTTTGCAAATATAATCTGCTGCTTAGAAGTGTCAAAGCAAATAACTGTAATGGTACCTAGTTGCTGTGTTTTATTTCTTCATCTTTTTATTCATAAACATTTAAATAATTCTCCAGTTGAAATGGAAGATGGAGGAAGGCAAGGGGACATTTCTAAAAGGAACGTATAGGATTTAATATGTGCAAATGCTCTTGATGTAAAAGGAATCCTCCCATGACGCATGATTTTAGCCTTATGAAAAATAGACTATAAGGGAGGCACCATGTGTAATGATAGAAAATGAAAAACATTTTATAACCAAATAAAATATCAAAGTTTTACTAATATGCTTTAATCAAAATGCTACTCCTATTATGTTATTTCTTTAAAAAAAGGAAGAAAAAGAGGGAAATCAATCCGAGTCAATCACATTTTCAGGAAACTATTTTTGAGCAGAATTTTAAGGTCCCACTTAAGTAGTATTTTAAACTTTTCTAAACATTTTATGACCATGATTTTGTAAAGTGGAATTCTTCAAGCAGGACATGGCTGGACCCTCAGGACATTTTTGTATGTTTTTTACTTGGCTGGCGTTTGCTACAGTCTTGGAAATGTCACCCACATTCTTCCTCCTATTTACAAGCTAGAGTACATATAACTTAATGACAAAACTCATTTAAAATATCTCCGACTAAATTTGGTTTATTTAAAAATCAAAGGCATTAACATTTTGACTCAGGAAAGAAGAATCACACAGAACACCTTTTTTTTTTTCCTGCTTAGCAGGAGTTTCATAAACCAGAAAACAGAAGTACGGCCTTCTCTACCCTCCTATTTTGTCATAGACTCTCAGTGTAATTCAGTTCACAGAGATTTATTGCTCATGACCTACGTGCCAGGCCCTGCTCTGGGTGCTGAGGATACAACTTGAGAGCAGAGCAGACTAAGGGCCCTGCCCTTGGAGCGACCGTTCTCCCCGCAGAGACAGTCCAAAAAAAGAGATAAACAGCAAAAGGCCTGATTGGGTAGAAATTAGTGCTAAGAAGAAAAATAAAGCAGGGACGAGGGAATAGAGAATGTTGAGGGTCAGGATTTTATAGTGACCGGTAATGGAAGGAGTGACATTTGAGTGAATGCCCTGCAGGAGGTGAGGGGCTGCCATCAGCTAGCTGGGGAGGAATATTCCAGACAGAGGGGACAGCCGGTGCCTTCTGCGTTGAGAAGCAGCAAAGGGGCCAGTGTGGGAGGGGGACAGAGGGACCGGGAAGAGTGGAGATGAGGTCAGAGAAACAAGGGAGGGCCGAGGATGGAGGGTGCTGACAGGCCGCTGTGAGGACGTGGGTCTTCAGTTTTTAATCCGTGTGAGATGGGAGCCCAACACTGAGGGTTTTGAGCACGGGGGCGGGGGGGTGACATGATATCATGTATGTTTTTACAGGATCACGCTGGTTGCCGTGTGGACAGTATTTTTTGGTTCGAAGCAGAAAACACAGGAAGCTCTGGGATGAATCGGGATGAGAAATGATAGTGGTTTGGTGCAGGGTGGTTTTCCTGGAGGTCTGGGGGTGGGTGTATCGCATTCTGGCTGTGGTTTGGGCGTGAGAGGAGGAGAGGAAGTGAGGACGAAGCTGACGATTTGGGGTCTGAGCAGCTGGCATGTCTGTGTCCCACCTTCCGCCGGCCGGTCTCGGTGGTTCTTGGGCGAGAGGAGTTTCTGGTGGCAGCACAGGGGGAACAGAGCTGAGGGCTTTTTCGCGGAGCCATCTTACTCGAAGCGTCTGTCCTCCTTCATGGGAAGCGCTGTCTTCCTTTTTCAACCTCTCCGTGGACGTCTCCTCCTCCTGCGCGTCCCTGCTTTGTGCGCAGGACCAGGCGCTGGATGGGGAGAGGCTGTCCAGATGCACGGGGCTGTGTGGTCACAGGAAGGCGAGTATCATTCCTGAGGTTTCCTTTCCCACGCCGCAGAGCAGAACGATGGCTCGGATCAAAAGTTCATTGTCCGTAAGCACGGTATGACTGCAATTCAATATCGCCCACTTCGGTCTGCATGCTGTGTTTTCATCGAAACTTCGAGGAATCCAGCCCCCTCCTGCTGGCACTCGCACTGACGGCGGGGATCGGGTTTAAGACGGGGGAGGCTGGAAGGCGGAGGTGTGGGTGGACGCTGGCCAGGTTGACCTGTTACAGAAGGGAGGCTGAGGCCACGGATGGGCAGCTTTTGGGTCATGACCTTTGCCGTTGCACAGAAGCAGGCGTGGCCGGGAGCTGCCAGGAGCTTTGAAGGTGTGCCCTTCACCCCACCAGGATCTGAGCTCGGAGCCGATTTGTCACAATCCAGCATGTTTAGGAAAACATTTCAGTTCTCGTTCCTTCCTGGGAAGCTTTGCTTTTGTGGGTAGGAGCAAGTGAAGCATTAGCTGCTCTCAGTTACTTGCTGTGTGTTTGAATACTGATGGCAGCGCTTCTGTGCTGAATCACAACCCGCTGTGATCTCGCACCTCCCTCCTTCCTTCATCGTGGCTTCTGGTCCATCCCGCCTGCAGGGCTCCAGCCAGAGCCACACTCAGAGAAGCAGAAGCTGCCTTAGAAACAGGCTTTGCGTGTTTGGAGTGGCTTTTCTTCTTTAATGGTGTGTATTTGAAATACGCCAAGACCGGTCATAATGAAACAAACAAAATCCATGTACTCACTGACCCAGTTTAACATTTGCTAACACTTAGCTGTTATTTTCTTCAGATTCTTTTGAAAGAAATACTTCAAATAGTCAGTGATTCATTTACGTCCCTTCCCAGTCTCGGCTCTCCCGTCTCCATTCAGTGGCCAGAAATGGGTGTGTGTATTCTTCCCCTCACTCTGCACGTATGTGCCACGCATCTCACACACATTCACACACAGGCGCACACACGTGTATTCTGTAAATGCATTAAACATTTTTTACACAAATAGTGTTATTCCATACATATTCTTCTGCAGTTTGCTTTTCCACTCAAACTTTATGTTTTAAGGTTTATCAATATTGGTATGTGTAGGTCTAGTTTATATACCGATTTTTCTGGTGGTTCAGTTCTAATTTTTTCATAGTTTTCTTCGACTCATAATTAGATTATTTTTTAGTTCAAAAGTCTTTTTTTTGAGACGTCTTTTTGTTATTTCTAATCTTGTTTCATCGTAGTGAGAGAGTGTGGATATTCATTCTTTGGCATTTGTGGATTATTTCTTTGGGACCTACTACCTTGTCAGTTTTTATAAATCCTCCACATGGGCATGAAAAGAGTGTAATTTTTCTACTTTGTGCAGGATCCTTTGAAAACCTGTTAGATCTAGCTGGATCATTGTGTTTTTCAAATCTATCTGTAATAGGCACATTCAGCGATTTTTTTTTCACCCTCTGTTTTTATCCTTGGGTAGATGAATCTCTTTCACAGCCCTTCTTGCTGACTCGCTGGTAGATTCAAACTTTCCAGTCTCCTTCAGCCATTTGTAAAAGTCTGGTCTAGACTAATTAAAAACTCTTAACGTGATTTTACCCCTCCGTCCTCCCTAAACTGCCCTCCAAGGCATGAGGGACAGGCCACGGGGATATAGAGGGGGAGGTCTATTCTGTTATCTGTCCCCCACCTGGTTCTGGCTCCCCAGTGTATGGGTATAGGGGTGGGTATAAGGTGAAATGAGTTGTCTGGCTGCTTCTGTAGGAGAAGCTGGGCTGTTGCTGTGTGTCCGATACTGTCCTACTGAGGCCCTCTGGGTGGCAGCCCATGTGTAAGGGTATCAGGGGGATCTATAAGGTTCCCTGGAGTGGGAGACCCCTTTTGGCCTGATTGCTTCCAGGGTCCCTCTGTTTGCCCTGGCAGCGTCCTGCTGGGCAGGCGGCTCTTACTGATTCCCAAGCTCATCTCTGTATCAGCAAGAGGCTTCAAGACTCGCTGTCTCTTCCAGCGTCCCTAGGAAACATCCTGGACTGGCCCCCATCCCCTACATAAACTGGCGAGGGACACTGCACCCACCTCTTAATAAGCCCAAGCCCCTCATGCCTCTCTCGTCCTCAGTTTTGGGTTTTAGCCACCAAATCTCAGGTGACAGCTAAAGTCTCACAAAACATCCTCTGAGAACCATGCATACTCGTTTTTTTGATACAGTAGTTTTGGAGAAAGTGACAGTTTCTCTCCATAACCTATAATAGATTTGTCTATTTCTCCTTACAATTCTGTTAATTTTTGCTTATCTATCAATATTTTGAGGCTCTTGTTAGGGGCATAGAGCTTCTAGATTTGTTACATCTTCTTGGTAAATCACCCCATTTTATCATGCAGCATTGCCCGTCTTTATCCCTCATTATGACTTTCGTCTTAAAATCTACCTTTTCCTGATACAAAATCGCTACTCCAGCTTTCTTTTTGTTAGTAGGTGAAGTTTTTCTTGCTATATCAGGTATATCTTTTTCAACAAATTTATGTTAAACTTTCCTGTTTACATTTTAAATTTATCTGTTGTAAACAGAATATAACTCGGATTTAAAAAAAAAAACCCAAAGAGGATATTTATGTTTTGATAACTGAGTTTAATCGACAAAATATATAGTTATAATATTATTACTATATATATTTGTATTTATTACTGTTTTTTCAGCTTCCCATTTTTACTCCTTTTCTGACTTTATCAAATGTATTTATTCCTCCTCTCCCCACCTACTGTTTTTGGAATGTATACATTCTAATTTTAGTCAATTTGGGCTACTCCTACAATTTTACAAGTATTCCTTAGCTAACAGAGTCCAAAGTTAAATGGTATCTCTATCCTCTGTCTACAAAATACAAGACTTCTGACTCCCATCTGTCATGTTATTGTCACCAAATTCCTTAGTTCTACACTGCTTTAAAATCCTTCTAAAATGGACCATTGTTGCCGTATTTTTATCGACATTTATCTGGATTTCTCAACTGCTAACTAGTTCCTTTTGTGTGCCTTTGCTTCTTGAATTTAATTTTTTTCCCCTTCTGGGCTTAATTTTCTTGTTACTGAAGACATACTTTGGTAGTTCTTTAATTAAATGTCTACGAGTGGAAAATCTGTCAGTCTTTCCCTCAACATTTTCTCAGTTCCCCCTGGTTCTTGAATGATCATTTTGCCTGACAGTTGTTTAGATTACCAGCACTTGGAAGATATTGTTTCATTGTGTTCTGGTATCTGTTCTTGCTGATGAGAAGTCTTGTATCAATTCACCCTGGCTCCTTTGTGGTTAATCTCTTTTCTGTTCTCTGGTCACTTTTAGTATTTCCTCTTTGTCTTCCACGTTTCATCATGCTACGACTAGTTGTACATTTAGCTGTATATATTTTGCACAGGACTTCTTTTTCTTTTTTCTTTTGAAGTCTCACTTATTTCCTCAAACCTGGTTATGATTTCTTCCCAGTTATCTCTTTGGAATATTTTTTATCCCCCCATTTTCACTATTCACTTATCATGGAAATCCTAGTAGGCACTGGACATTGCATCCTAGCCTCCACGCTCCTTAATACCTCTCTCTGTCTCCCTCTCTCTTTTTCCTACTTTCTAGGTAGTTCACTAATTTTTCCATCATTTATGAAACACTATTTTTTAAATGATCTATTAAATTTTTTATTTCTGGAAGTGTCTTCAGTTATTTCAGCTCTGCTTGTGATTGGTTTATACTGTCCTGCTTTTTTCATTATGGTTTTAGATACTTTTTGAAAAAGTTATTTTACAGATTTTTTTTTTTTGGTTTGATCTTTTATCCACTGTTTTGGGGGTGTTATTCTTCCTTCTTTTTGCATATCTACATCAACTAAAATCTATTCATTTTAGTTTTTTCATCATGTACTTTGTAATATTTTCTTGTGAGCTCATCTTCAGTGGGAATTAATTTTTCTTTGTAAGTTTACTGTAACCTAAGATGTGAAAGTGTCCCTACAGAGTAGGTTTTCTGTTTGCTCCTGCCAGAGTCCTAGGGGTTTTGATGGTTATGGATCAGTTATCTATCTATCTATCTAATCTAGCTATGCTGATATACTCTATACAGATAACAGAAATGTGGTTTTGATTTCTCACAGATAGCTTTTTTTTTTTTTTCCCCCTCTGCACAAGGCCTTGGGCACTTAGCAAGCTTTCTAGCTAGGAAGAGTCCTAATTCTAGTTCTCCTGCTTCCCCTGAATCATAAGCCATGTTTTGTCCCTGTTTGAGCCTTAGAATCTACCCCCCACCTCCCGCCAAGTTCTTAGGACCTATATTTGTGGCCCAAATTCCTGTGGGTTTTGGTGATTTCAGCTAGTACTTACCACTCTTGCTTTATTTTTTCTCTTTGATTCTGGAGCGTGTGGATTTCTCTTTCCTTTGCTCTTGGGTATTATACAGACTCTTTTTCTTAGTGGTGGGTATTGGTTGTTATTTGTTCTATAGTATTTCACTGTGTTTGTAATGGGAATAGGGCCTTGACTGTGTCAGGTGAGTCTGACATGTGGTGACCTATGGTAGCATTTTAGGAAGAATATTTACTGTACTTCTAGTTAAGCCCAGAGGCAGAATGGGTATTCAACAAGAGAAATCATTTTTTAAAAACTTGTTGGATGACAGTGGCTACTGTACCACTCAAAGATGATTTGCTATATATAATTTTCTATTATTGGTGTTGAAAGCATTGGGATAGTATAGATAACTTCTTAGTGGTTTAAACAGTGGAAAGAAGTGGGGAGGAAGAAAATAAATGTCATACCATTCATCTGGTAGGAAAACTGAGAATTCAGCAAGAAAATAAACCTTCCAACTATGGGAAAGAGGAAGTTGGAAGGGAGGACAAATAGAGAAAATGATTTCATCTGTTAAGCACTGATAATATTATTATTATTAGAATATTTAACATGAGATCTACCATCTTAATACATTTTTAAGTGTAGGGTACGTTATTGTTAACTATAGGTGCAGTGCAAAGATCGTTTTAAGGAGAACCAAAGCGGAACCTTCAGTTAGAATTGGGAAAGAAAAGAGGAAAGATGTACACTTTCTAGTTAACATTTCAGACTCCCAGTAGGAGAGCAAATGGATTTTGAATCTTGTAGTGGCACGAGGCTAACAGAACTTTTATGAAGATTTTAAAATCGCTCCTATTCAAGCTGACCCTGTCAGAGAAGAGTCTTTGAATATGGCCTAGACTGTTCTGTAGGACCCAAAATGGACATGAAGACTGGATTAGTCCTTAGATAATGTCCAATAAATAATACTCATAATGTATAAATTATAAAAGTGACAAAAGAACTAACATTTATGTCAATATTTTTGGAAAGACACACTCCAGTGGCTACAGAGAGAATTGTGTATGCTTCAATCGATAGTATGTGTTCACTCGAAACTTCTTTTAATTTAAAAGATAATTCTATAGGAATATTAAAAAGAAATTAAAAAAATTTTACATTGTCCCAATTATACCATTCTTTTGCAACTATTTTCATTTTGCATTTTATATCACATTTGTGTGTTCTCTTTCCTGGCCATAATCATACCATATATAATATTTTGCATTTTCTTCTATTTATTATGGTAAATGTTTTCAGGTATCTAATTAAATTCTCATAATTTTGCAGGCATTTTAGATGGAGACTTGCGATTAAGACGTGGGACTAGTAAAATAAAAAAAAATGAAAGGGAATCAGGATTTCCAATTTGTTTTGTTAAATAAGGACATTAAAATCAAAAAACAAGAAGAAACAAACAAACAAAACCTATTCTGTAATTTCACAGCATTTCCACAAATAAAGGACATTTTAACATCAAAAGAGGATATAATCTCAAAAGAAAGGAAAATGCCTTTAATTTAGCCTTTTGAGTAAAGTTACTCTTCTTCCACTTCTCCCCCTATTTCTCCAAGGATGGTTGAAAACCTCATCAGGGAACTTTCCTGATCCAAAAACCGGGTCAAGGGTTCCCTGGACCTGGGCGATGTCTGAAGGAACTTCTTCATGTCTGAGTTTGTGACTTTCCTTGCAAAATATCTGATTAATGCAGTAACACCAGTGAGAAAGCTGGGTGTTTCAAATGGCGGACCCCAAATCCACCGCTTTCCACACAGGTGGAGCTTCCCCCCAAAGTCCCAGAACAAGGAACCACAAATAATGGCTCTGATATCTGTCAGTTTTAATACGATTTTTGTCTGAAAATCTTGAACAATGTTCAGTTAAGGCCCATTGCTGGAGACCTTGCAAAATTATATGCCATTTTGTTGAAAAAGGATCTGATTTGGACACATTTCAGATCTCTTCATGTGGCAGAGATACCCTCTCAAAGACAAGTTCTTTAGGTGATAAGGATATAAATTAAAAGCGTAACACTTTTGAACTGGCTCAGTTTGACATTGGGGCATGCTCCTGGTGCCCTGGACGGGACAGGTTCTCAGTGTCACCTTGCTTGTGCTCCTGCCTGAAATAAGTCTGAGCTCCCCCTGCCTTGACAGCACAGCTGGACTCCTGCCCTGACCATGGCCAGGCTCACCCGTTCTCAGCAGAGACAGAAAGCCCTTCAGTACCTTTTTTGATGTGGTTTATCTTTCACTTCTCAGGAGGAAATTCCACCCAACTGGATCATAATTTTTTGAGGACTTTCACCAGATCTTAGAGTTTCAGGAATGAAAGCCTCATGTGTTTTATTCAGGAAACTTCCAGCTGCTGGAAGGACTTGAACGTTAAGCATCAAATCAGTGTGAGGTGTTCAAAGATATTCTTCAAAAGGGCTTGAGAGAAGAAAGAAGAGAAAAAGGGCAAGCCCACACATCAGTGTGTTATTAAGCATTATTTTCAGTGCCGTTTCTCTGTGCTGCTAGTTACAAAACACAGAAGCATTTTTAATGATAATTTTGTATAATATATGATAATTTAATGAAACATTTTAATGATAAGGGTGGATTTAAATTACTGTAAATATATCAGTTTGCTGCCTTTTCACTCCTCACCACCTCTCCTCCCCATTTAAAGTCAATATTTATCAAAAATCGTTTCATTTTCGAATGTCTGATGTTTGCACAGCTGTTTTGGTTTCTTTTTTTCAAAGTTCCTACATTTGCAATGAAAGTGTCAAAAGTTAAAGGCCGAAATTAAATCAAGAAGTAGGACGTTTATGCCAAGTGCGAATAACAGGATGCAACGCAGTCAGAAAGACAATGCAAGTGGCTCTGAGGACCTTCAAAGTCTTCCCAAGTTCAAAACGCTTTTCGTAAAATAACTTCCTTTTCAAAAAGTGTTTGGTAAGCTTTGACTTCTCATTTTAATTTTTTTATGCCTATGAATTTATTTTAAAGTTGCTTCTATTATTATTCTAGGAGAAAACTGTTATCCTCTCTCCTTAAAGTGGTGACTGGAAATGCTGGCAGAAATAAGAGGGTCAGTAAAAATAGAAATAGGAGTAAAATGCTCATGGGAGCAAGTCAAGGGGATGAGAAACTCGGGGAGTCAGGTCATCTGAGAATTAAAATGGGAGAAATTCCTCTGGTATGGGGACAATGTTTAGTCGTGTTTCTAACCGCCCCCCGCCACGCCCATAGCCATCCTGAATTCTCTGGTTAGCCTTTGGCAATTAAAACTGAAAATATTGATATCAATATCTAACTGTCCATCATCTGTGTCTATCTATCACCTATCATCCTTCTTTCTATCTATCTATCTATCTATCTATCTATCTATCTATCTATGTATCTATCTATCTACCTACCTATCTACCTATCATCTATCTCTCTGATTTTCTCCAGTTGAGCATGTCTAGTACAATAATATGGGATTGGATTGCTTCATAAATTAACTTCGAGATTTGCCTTGATTTCCTTTGAGCTTTACCAAACTTTGTATATCTTTCGAGACCGTGGTATCCTCGCAGTTGAGCCTTCCCCTCACTCATGTTATTTAAACATTAGGTTGGATTTCTGCCTCATATGGCTGTTGTGTTTTAGGCTATGTCATCTGAATTGGTGGGAGTGGGGAGTGGCGGGTGGAGGTCCTGGGACCAATTCTGGAACCCAGTGATTCTCTGAATTATGTGAAATCTATTAGTTGCAACAATACAAGCTGATGAACCCTATGTCCTGTAGGTGGAGGTGATGTTTCTGGTTGTCTCTTTGTTCCCTGTAAACCTGATTGCTGTAACCAGAGATGGAAGAAACTAATAGTGACAACGTGGGCGTCTCAGAGCCAAGGATTTCCCAGTGGGGCCAGACACACGGACACGCTGGAATCGCCGGGCTGCCTCTCATTTTCCGTGAGCTCTGTCAGAGTTTAGGAATTGCCTGAAATCTCCAATTGACGTCTTGTTGGCTCACCTATAGAAGATACTCAATATTAGCTACTGGTTGTCTAAAAAAATTAAAACATAAACAAAGAAACAAAAACCTCTTGGCATATTTCAGCTGGAAGTGTCTCTTAATTGTTTAATTCTGTGTTCTACTGGTGCTATGATTTCCTCCTTATTAAGATTTCTTTCTGTTGCATTTCTGGTCAAATAAAATGGAACTTCTCCTCCCTGCTCTTCTTCACTCCTCTCAAGAGCAGGGAGGGGTGGTTGACAGGATTGATGACGTCCTACAGTCCTGTCATGAGACAGGCTGCCACCTAGGGTGGCATCACTCCAATGTCCCCTTTGGACCCTTTCATCGCACCCTGGGGGGGCTGCCTTCTGTGGAGCAGGGGAGGGGGTCCTCTGTGACACTGCACTGGAGCTGTTCTGTGTCCTGTCTTTCGGGGGACATTTTCTGTCTCACCCACCCTTCCCGCAGGCAATATGTGAACCCACCTGGGAACTTTATTTTTTAATTAATTAATTAATTAATTTTGTGTGTGTTTTTCTTGGAAGTGTTCTCTTTTTTAAATTGAAGTAGAGTTGAGTCACAGTGTTTCAGGTGTATAGCGAAGTGATTCATATATATATTCTTTTTCATATTCAATTCCATTATAGGTTATTACAAGACATTGAATATAGTTCCCTGTGCTATACAGTAGGGCCTTGTTGTTTATCTGTTTGATATACAGTAGTGTGTATCCATTAATCACAAATTCCCATTTTATCCTCCCACACTCTTTCCCCTTTGGTAACCATAAGTTTGTTTTCTGTGTCTGTGAGTCTGCTTCTGTTTTGTAAATAAGTTCATTTGTATCCTTTTTTTTTAGACTCCACATATAAGTGATATCATACGGTATTTGTGTTTCTCTAAATGTTAGAGTCTGTATATCGGGACATTTCTTCCAGCCACTGGCCTACAGGCAGGTGCTTCTGATTGTGATGTTTTCAGAGCTCCTTGATGTACAGCCGTTCTCCCAGCCAGGTGTTTTCACTCATTACTTTGCAGTCCCAGGTGAGCCAAAGCCAGGGTGGGATGAACGGGGTGGGGCTTGGAGTGTGGGTCTGTCACTGGCCTGGGTCACTCACCCTCTCTAGACCGTTCTGTCTCTTGGTGTTTGTCCAGATGTGTGTCTCACTTTTTGTCCCTGTCCCCGAGGTCGGCCTCCACTCCTCTGTGATTTCACCTCTTGCACCACACCTGTGAGAAGCCGGACATCTGTGTTTCCAATGTGCTGGACTCAGTGGGACGCAGTGCAGGATGAACTTTATTCCCCCAAACTCACGGTTCAAGTCTAGAGCACGTCTCACCCCCATCCCAGTCTCATAGATGCCAGACTTTCCCCAGAACTTCCAGGGGCTGAGTAACAGTCTAATATTCAAGTACTGAGAAGTCTAATCAATGCAAGTCTGTCTTTCAGTCTATTTAAAGATCCTTTGCGTGTTGAGCCTGTCTCAGAATCAGAAAGACTTCTGGGGCCCCTGTCTCCCAGCCCTGCCCTTCCTCTCCCCCTTCTCTGCTGCCCTCTGTCTCTGCTCCTCCAGGGCTGGAGCAGGAAGGGGAGGGCGGCAAGGGGCTGTTGGAAGGCTTGTTCCCCAGGGCATTGTGATTTGTGAAGCTGAGGTCCAAGCACCGGCTGTCTTGCGTGGGGCGAGTTGGCAGGTTCCTCAGGGGTCTTGTAGGGACCACAGCTCTCCGTGGTGTGGTTTATGATGCCCTCCTCATAGCTTCTCCACCCCTAGGACACCTCCAGCCACCTTCTCTCAGGCTTGACTTGCTCCCGGAAGTCTGGCATCCAACTTTCCAGAGGATGTTCAGGCTGTTGATGGCAGCTCAGCTCTCTCCCCCCGTGGCCCGTCTACCTACCTGTGCCAGGTGACTCCAGGCCGCCTCTCTGAGAGATTCTTCCCCTGGAAGTCAGGCACCAGTGCCTCTGCCCCGGCAGCTTGGAACCCTGGGGGGTCCTGTGAGGCCCCCCAAATGGTTCTTCTGAAGCTTTGAGCTCTGTGTGTGTGCGTGTGTATGCTTGTGCAATTTCACCATCTAAGTCCCTTTTCCCTTCACCCCTTGGGGTGGGGGAGACACCGCACAGACGCTGGCAGCACCTCCCGCTAGAGAAATGCGGGGTCTCTGACCTCCCCACTCAGTGCCCCACGTGAGAGCTGTGAGGACGCATGTGCGCTGCTCTCCCTACAGCTCCCGTCGGCCCATGGAGACCGCGGGCGGGGTCCTATTTACAGCACATGGAAATCAGCAGACCCCGCCCGCCCTGACTCTGGGTTTTAGAGACGCTCCCTCCCTCCTGTGCATGGGGAGGGGTCAGGCTTCATCCTTGCTGTGCGGGAAGGTCCTGGACCACCCGCTATCAGAGGTCTCATAACTTCACGTGCAGAGCCTTGGTCTGCTGAGATCGGCCTCAATGTACCGTGATCATCGGATGCTGTCCATTTGTGCCGGAGTATTTCACACTAAATTAGTGATGTCTGAGGTTTTTCCCCAACTCTAAATTACGTGATGTTATCCTGGTTTTTACCTGACAGTTCTGGTCATTTACTCTGTACCTATTCAGTTTGCCCGGTTAGCATGGACTCTGGAATGTGCTGCCCTCCTCAGGAGTGGAGGGCTTATTGCCTCAGATGCTGGGAGTGTGGCTGGAAGATGTCTCAGCTGTCGGCCCCCTTTGGGGAGTACCAGCTGCAGATGACGCCCTGCCCAAGGTCATGCCTCCTTCCTGGGGCAGCCAATGCCTTCTCAGCACAGGGGTACCAGTCAGGTTCTCCAGAGAAGCAGATCCAATAGGATGGATTTAGATATATATGTGTAGATATCTATATCTATATCTATGTCTACGTCTATATATCTGATTTATATCATCTCTATCTGTTTTTATATCTATTTTAATGAGATTTATTTTAAGGAATTGGCCCACACAACTGTGAAGGCTGGCAAAATCTATAGGATGGGCCAGCAGGTTGGAAACTCAGGCAAGAGACGATGTTCCAGTCTTTTTTTTTTAGTTGAAGTATAGTTGATTTACAATATTGTGTTAGTTTCTGGTGTACAGCAAAGTGATTCAGTTATATATATATTTTTCAGATTATTTTTCATTATAGGACATTACAAGATATTGAATATAATTCCCTGTGCTATATAGTAAATCCCTGTCTTGTCTATTTTATGTAGAGTAGTGTGTATCTGTTAATCCCATACAGTTAATTTATCCCTCCCCGCCTTTCCCCTTTGGTATCTGTGAGTCTGTTTCTGTTTTGTAAATAATTCATTTGTATTATTTTTTAGATTCCACATAATGTGATATTATTTCATATTTGTCTTTCTCTGTGTGACTTACTTCACTCAGTATGAAAATCTCCAGGTCTGATGGTCCAGTCTTGATGCTGAAATTTGTGGCCGGCAGGCTGGACACTCAGGCAGGATTTCTCTGTTACAGTCTGGAGGCAGAATCCCTTCTCCCCGCCAAACCTCTTTTTTTCTCTTAAGGCCTTCAGCTGATTGGGTGAGGTCCACCCACATTAGGGAGGGTAACTGGCTTTACTTAAAGTTAACCGACTGTAGATGTTGACCACATGCTCAAAATGCCATCACAGAAACACCTAGACTAGTGTTCGACCAAACAGCTGGGCACCAGAGCCTAGCCCAGTTGACACATAGATTTAACCACACAGCAGGGGTTAAAGGCCTGGCCCCTTGCCCCTGACTCCCAGCTGTGAAGGGCCAGATCAGCTGCAGAGTACCCCAGGGGCATGCATGAGGCCTTTCCTAGGGCTGCCTGACAACTCACCTTTCCCCCCACGTCCACACCTGCTTCCTCCCCCTGCATCCACAGGATACACCCTGTCAAATGCCCTCCACCTTTATCTCTGACTCAGGTTTTGCTCCCCTGAGAACCCATCCTGCAAAACCAGTTAATTAGCAAAGCTGAGCTACAGGAGTGGGTGCCCTGCCTTGCCTACCCTGGGTGTGTAATTCATACTCACTGGAAGCGCTCACCTTTAAATGACCTCTGTGACTCCGGTGGACAAAGTATTTAAAATTCACAAGTAATCCCCCAAAACTCGTTGGAACTTCTTCTCTATAAACCATTTTATGCAACGAATTCAATAGTTCACATTTATTGAGCACTTGCTACGTTCCAAGAACTCTTCTAAGCTTTTGAAATATGTTAGTTCATTTAATTCCCCCAACAGACTTATAAGTAGATATTACTATTGTATCCATTTTATAGATATGCAAATGGAGGCACAGAGAGGCTAAGTCACTCACCCAGGGTCACACAGCTTGTCCTTCTGTCACTCAGGAAGGTATAAACACGAAGCGGGGGTAGATGGAAGGGAGGTGATGGGGTTGTCCTGGGTTCATTCATCCTCCCCAGCACCAGGGGCGGCTGGAATGTTTTCTGGGTCCCAGGTAGACTGAGAGCTGTGAATTGGACTGCGACCAGGGCCTCGTTCTCTGCTTTGGCGGAAAGTTCTCAAGAGCAAGTAGCAGGCTGGTGGTCACGGGGAGAATAAAGAAGACGATGATGTTAATGAGGGCAGCTGAGCTCTCCTCCCAGACCTGATACATGGGTGTCTGCTCAGCTTCCCTCTGCAAGGTCTCAAGGCTTTCTGTTCGGCTGCCTGTGTTTTTGGTAAATGGGGCGGACACGATGGGGTGGAGAGCGGGTGGTGTGATGTCTGGGTTCATGCCACGTCTGAAACACCAGCGAGGGGAACACCTTCTGGGAGCGTCCCCACTATACCCACTCAGCCTGAAATGACATTCTTGAGCCTTCCCAAGAAGGCCACAGTGGCTGGGTGAGATTTTAGGAAGTTGATTCAGAGAATGAATGGACAAAACTTAGCATTTCGGAGACAAGCTAAGGAGAAACTGAGAGGCATTAAGGCAAAGGTTGGCTTGCATGTGTCCTACCTGTGGATTTCTGTCTTTGGGGCATGAGCTGGTTCTGAGTGATCAGGGTAACAGAGTTCAGCTCTCTAAGGGACGTCTTCCCACTCATCCTGGGTTTTAACCAAAAGAGGATCATGGATCTCGGGAGGGCGCCCCACGGTGGAAATGACACATAGAGACGGTTCAGGGATGCTTGCCTCCTCTTTGTCTTCTCTGCCGTCAAACCAGAGTGTGACTTTTCCTCCACGGAAAGGACAGCAAGGTTCACGGAATAAATAGAGGCAGGGCTTGAATCCTGAGTTCCAATCCCTGCTCATCCGCTTAGCAGATCTGTGACCTCGACTTCGTTATCAGAGAAACAAGGGGAGTGATAACCACCTCCCAGGCTCTCAATACGCCAGCTGATGATGAGTGCCATCAAAGGCTCCACAGTTTGGGTGATGAACGAGGCCATTACTACCACTCAGGGGAATTGCAGCAGCCTTGTTGGGTTAACTGGCTTCTGATGCATTTTTTACACAAAGATCAAGTCATTCTATCTGCCATAAAACGAGAATGGAGAAGGGCCCTCCTTCCTCTTTTTTAGAGAGATAGAGCCAGCCTGGAAGATCTGGTTTCGAGATTGCAAAACCTGGTCACATTTCAGAGGGTTAGACTGGCAAAGAAAAGTCCAGGTACTTGATAGCTCTTTTCCCAGCAAGAAGAAAAAAACGTGCTGAATAAACGTTATCATTGTATTTCGTGAATGCTGCAAACAGAAAACTCAGAGAAATTTCAAGCGAGAAGATAATCCCCGAACGGAACAGCGTGTGGGTTCAGCAGGCGGGTGTGTGTAGGATGAAGGTCAGGCTCGGCTCCGCAGGAGGACGACAAGCCCCTTCCATCTCCCTGCAGCCCCTCCCCCAGCCCCCATCTTAGCCACCCTCCCTGCCCTGGGAAACTCTGTCATTGCTCTGCGGCCCCGAGAGAGTCCAAGCCCAGTCCCTGCCTGGACCAAGCCCTGGAGCTCCTGTTCACCTTGCCCAGCTTCATGGGTTGGGGCCTGAGGATGAAATTTTTCATCCTTGGGACTGGAACAGAATGCCCCATCTTCATCAAGACCTCACTTTCCCATTTTCCGTCCTTTCTCCTTCTCTCTCCCCCTCCTCTTCGGTGTCCGATGGGCCCCCAGGTCTTGGCATCTCCCCTCCCCTCCATCCTGCCTCCTTGCTCCTTGGCTGGACCGCCTTCACTCCTGGCTGGACCATGGTAGCATTTCCCTCCCTGCAGTCAGCTGCCTTGGGAATCTTCCCAAAAGCCTCTTTGGGAAACTCCATTCTACAGATGCTCAAAAATCCCCAGCTGCTGTTTTCAGAGCAAGGGCCACACTTCCTAGCCTGTACTTTGAGGCTCTCTCGGTGGCTCTGTCTGGCCCTCTGCGATCCACACAAGTCTTCCTGGTCCAGCCACGGTGCCCACCATCCCCTACCTTGGGCTCTCCCACTTTCCTGCTTTTCTGGAACATCTGCCTGAGGGACTGGCCCAGCTTCTCTCCACACCCTCTGTCCGAGGCCTTTGTGCTGCTTTGAAAAGCCCTCCTTGACCACCTCAGGTGATGGCAAAGATGATTTGGATGTTGTTATGCTGTTTCACAGAGACTTTTACTCACATGCAGAGGTGGCTGCCTAGTGCCCCCTTTGTGGGCTCGTGTTCTGCAGCCCGATTGCACTTGACGGCCTGCGGCGCTTATTCCTTCTGCCTGGGCTGCCCTCCTCTCTCATGTCTGTATAACATTCTTCCTATTTCTCATCATCTGATTTAAATCCTACCACCCAAAGCTGAAGCTCCCTCTTCCTTTTCCCTGAGCTGTCTCAGTGCATCTTATCGAAGCTGCTATGTTGCCCCTTATTCTGTATCATAAAACATTAGGCCACATGCTAACTCTCCTGCAAGGCATGAGAGACACACCTTGGAACTTTTTCATCCTGCCTCACCCCTGGACACAGCTCTTTGCATGATGTCATCAGTTAATACTTATAGAAGGACTTGCTAATGATGTATTTCATGGAAGATTCTGTATGGATGGAGTGCATAGCTGTACAGCCAGAGGCACATTATAAACCTTGCCTCCTGAGTACAGTAAGTTCCCTACATATGCACCTCCAAGTTGCAAACTTTCAAAGATATGAACGTGCGTTCACCCGTCCGATCACATAAGTTAGTTCACGTGTCTGGCATACATTGTCATGTGTGTGCATCCTTTACAAGTGGTTGTGCTTTTGTGTACTTTATTGGACAGTACTGTATAGAGTACCGTAGTACAGTATCTTTATTGCAAGCCCAGGATGTCCGGAAGCAAGCGTAAGAGCAGTAGTGATGTAGCTGGTACTGCTAGGAAGCGCCAAGCGATAATGATGGAAACAAAAATGAAAATAATTGAGAGAGTGGAGTGAGGCGAAAAGATGGTAGATGTCGCTTGTTCTTATAACATGAAACGTTCAACCATCGGTGCGATTTTAAAGACCAAGGACAAGATCATGAAACATGTGAAGTCTGCCGTGCTGATGATGTCGACAATGATATCGAAGAAGCGTGGAAAAGTGATGGAGAAGGTGTTGACAATAATATCGAAGAAGAGTGGAAAAGTGATGGAGGAGATGGAGAAACTTCTCAGTGTGTGGACGCGGGATGAGAATCAGCATCGAGTCCCGCTCAGCTTAACGCTGATTCAAGAGGAAGCTAAAAGCCTTTGTGAAGACTTGAAGAAGAAACACGGCGAAGAATCAGAGGACACATCTGTTAATGCCAGCCACGGCCGGTTTCGTCGGTGCAAGGCTAGAGCCAGCCTTCACAACATAAAACTGGCGAGGCAGCGAGTGCAGATATGGTAGCTGCCTGGGAATTTCCTGAATTCTCTTTGTCCTAGAGAAAGAGCGAAGGGAGACAAGAGGAGAAGAATAATCGAAGAACCGGAGAGATTCACAATGCAGGAAATGGCAAGGAGATTTTCTTTATTTGAGGAGGTACTGTTAGTTTTTGAGGCACAGGACCCGAATGTAGAACAGTACACAGAGGTTGCAGCGGCCGTTCAGAATGCAGTCCAGTGCTACCGTGCCATCTATGATGAGAAAAAAGAGCTACTACCCAAACATCACTGGATTGTTTTTTCAAGAGGGTAGATAGAATTGAATCCAGCAAGGAACCAGAACCTGTGCCGTCAACATCAGGCGTGAGTGAAATTGCAGCTTGCCCTCCGTCTCCTATGGCTGACGACCCTTCAGCTCTACCATCTCCCACCTCCTCTCCCTCCTCCAGTCAGTAACTCTTCTTGCCTGTTCACGTGATGCCAGCCCCTGGATGCCAGCTGTTGTACTATACTACTGTACTTTTCAAGGTACTGTACTGTAAGATTAAAAATGTTTTCTTTATTTTTTGTTTTTTGATGTATTATTTGTGTGATAAGTATTATAAACCTATTACAGTACAGTACTATATAGCTGACTGTGTTAATTGGGTCCCTAGGCTAACTTTGTTGGACTTACAAACAAATTGGACTTACGAACGCACTCTCAGAATGGAACTCATTCGTATGTAGGGGACTTACACTGTATCAGCGAAGGGCGTTTGTGGTGAGGCTCGTGATTTCTATTTAAATATATAAGAAGAGTGAAAAATCTTTATTTCCAGATTGTGTCCAGTACAAATGAGGTAATTTTGATGCAGTTCTCTTAAACTAATCAAAATCAGCAGAAATGGAAAAGCTGGTTTCAGTGCTCCTGGTGGTGAAAATCCCATCACCAGGGAGGCCAAAGTGTTTCAGCCAACCCAGTGGACACAGAACTACTTTCAGGATGAGTTCAAGGTTCTTTGAAATTCCTCACTCTTAAAGAGCACAAGGAAACCTTTCCCAGTTAATATTCTGTAAGTATTTGGCCGTTGGTTTGTTTTTTAATGGCAGATAATGTAGAGAATTATCTACATTATTGGAGAGCCTCAGTATTTTTTTCTTTCTGCCTTTAGGCCAGTTGATTTTCCTTAGGAAAAGCTTCTAACTCTCCTGACCTGCCTCTCCATACTGTATTCAAAATAAACACATTAGAGGGATGCTGAAAGAAGAATTTCATCTGAAAGAGATGCTCTGTGATAGTCTCTGGGTCCCTTACGTAGGATATCTCTATTAATTTAAGTTATTTTCATTTTTGCTCTGTTATAGAACTTGCTGCTCAGGAATTTTGCATTTATAATATTGAGATGGTAATACAATATTGATTAATTTAACTAGCAATTAGTTATTTTATATGCATCCTCTAAAGCAGTTATGCATTAACAATGTTTTACTTTTTTCTGCCCAGTGTTAATTTAAAAATATGAAACAGACCTCATTGTTTGCATAGATGGCTATTGAGGCAGTTGCTGTCTCTAAGGTGTGCCCTTGTGATTACATCAAGACAAAATTCATTTTGAAGGCCAAATTTGCTTCTAAAACAGACTTTGGGATTCTGTTCTCAAAGATATATTTTGTTTGATGAACTTTCTTAGAAATACATCATGTCCCTTTAATCTGTGGCCTGCTTGTCAGTTGTCTGCCGTTATGAAATGACTAAATATTTATGTTTTTCCAGTTGAGCTTAGGGGAAAAATAAAAAACACAACTCTGGTAAATGTGTTTCCTTTAACAGAAGGCTCAGTGTAAAACGGGAGAGAAGTAGTATTTATAGTTGTTTTCCCTTTTCTGGATGTCACCCGCCTTTCAGACGCAGCCTGTTTTCTTTCAAATGTCTCATTTTTACTGGGGACCTCGAGGCAGACCGTGGACCCCAGACCGAGGGGCTGCGGAGCCGTTTGGTGGTTGCGCGTCGTGTCGTGTCGTGGTGGAAGGCGGCGGCCATCCCGCCGTGAAAGCTTGAATGCTTTCACGTGCGCATGATGAGGCCGAGAAGGAGAGAAAGACCCAGTGTCCCTTCCTCCAAGGACATCACAGGCTTGTAAGGTGCATTAATGTCTAGGTTCGTTTTGCTCTCTCCTTGGAAAAAGAATAAGGGAAGAAGCATTAAGGATGGAGGTTGATTTAAGGCTGTGAATGGCAAAAAGGCTGACCCTGGGGAACAAAATGAAATGAAACCAAACAACCACAAAACAAAACAAAACTGACAAGCAGCATCCAGGCATGGCCATGCGTGGCACAGGCGTGATTCCTGAAGACTCTTGCCATTTTCTTCTGGCAGAACTGCTCTGGTATATTTTTACCACGTTTCTCTAAGATGGAGAGTCAAAGGACCCCCTTTGGGGAATTTGAAAAGCTGCCCAGAATTGCCTCGCTGAGTTCTGAGTTAGAGCGGATAAGGCAGCACAGTGACTTACAAGTGGAAAGGTACGCACGTGTGCGCACAAACAATGTCAAGTTGAGGCATGATAACGATGGAACAGCATACGACGTTTTGGGTTCTGAGCAGGTGCAGGAGGCCGAAGAGCTGATGTGGATGGCGATTTCAGAGCACTGCCGTGTTTTCTAGCTCTGGAACGCCAGCTCCCTAGTTTCTGCCCTGCCTACAAGTGACATGTCTCAGGGACTCAGCTACTGGCAGAGCAGCTGCTTTGGTTGGTCTTCACAGATTTCCTCGCCATCACCTCTTAACTTCCCAATAATTTCGGGGCCTTTTTTCTCTGCTTGGCTTCTGGAGCACAGGTGTGCCAGGGCTGGTACCTCGGACTTACTAGAAAGATGGCCCATATCTCTATTCAACTCTGTACTCAGGGACTTCTGTTACTTTCTTGAAATTGCCCATGATAGGGATAGTTACTCCACAAGAATTGCCAAATGCTTCAAATCAGAGGATTTCCCCTGGAGAGCCGGTTGCTAAACATTTAGTAACACACCACTTCTGAGACACTGGGGTCCCTTCCACCCGCCAGAGCTGACATTATGGCCTGGCCTTTCCTCTGTCTCTTCCAGACTGGACTGTCCCTGATCCTCTGTCTCTAGAATCTATCTCTGCTACTACACCTTTCCCTTTATCCCACCTATAAATGTACCTGCTTTTCTCATCCTTAACAAACCAACTAGACAAATAAGATAAACCTTCTTCTAATTGGATTGTAAACTTCTTGAGGGCAGGACTGAGTCTTGTGCACTCTTGCATTCCTAGCTGCTGGCAATTTCTGACACACAGTAGGCATGCAACAAATGTTGGGTGAGTGAACACGTGTTTCTTTTTTTCTTAAACTACTCTCCCCTTTGCTCTCTTTGTTGCTTAGTGCCTTTCATGAATAGCCTATGTTGACCTTCCCATATCCTCCCAACCTTCCACTAGCAAACCTTTGGAAACTGGCAACATTATTGGAGGTCACCCAGAGGTTTTGACTTGACAAATCCAATACCTTTTTATCAACTTGTGTGGTTGGTTGATTGAATTTCTCATTCGTATTCAGCTCTCTGGAGATCGACGCTGTGAACTGTTTCTGCCTTGCTGAATGTCCTTCCTTGGCATCCAGGACGTGGGTCCTTTCTAGCTTTTTCCTAATTCTCTGACTGCTCCTCCTGTGTTCTTGGTTGTCCAGTTTTCCTTCTTCAGTCTCTCAGATAGTTCAGTTGCTCTGCTCGATTGGATTCTGCCTGCATACCTCCCTTGGTGCGAGTTATTCTGCAGCTGAGGGTCAAGCGTGGTAATGGAGGAGTTGGTATTTGTGATTGTTCCTTTACAACCTTGTCTCTCCCACTAGACTCTGAACTCATGGCAGAGCCCACCCCTAGTTAGTGCTTAGCTCAGTGATGGCACTTGGAGGAAACTGACTTGGTGAATGTTGGATAGATGGATGGATGGGTGGATGATGGATGGATAGACTGGTGGATGGATGGATGGATGATGATGGATGGATAGATTGGTGGATGGATGGATGGATGATGATGGATGGATAGATTGGTGGATGGATGATGGATGGGTAGATTGATGGATCATGGATGGGTGGATGGATGGATGATGGATAATGGGTGATGGATGAATGGATAGAGGAACAATTGAATGAATGAATGGATTTGAAGGGTAGGTTGAACTTAGATTGTGAAAAGAAACAAGTATCAACATAACTTCTTAATTATAGAGACAAGTCATTCAACATTTCTGAACTGTGTTCTGAGAGTAAAAGACACTCTACAGTGTGCCTCTCCTGCGTACTTTTTCACTTTCATACCTTTGCTCATCTGTCTCCTCTACCTTGTATACTCTCCTCCCTGTTCCCATCTATTGAATACTAAGTGCCTATGGTATACTCACTCCTATGAGGAGGCATTGCCATTCCATGAGGCTCGATGGAATTGCCACCTCCTTTGTACTTCTCTTATGACCCTCACCACATTCTGCCTCCAATCAGTCATTGAACCAGAAGTGTAATCTCCCCTCAAATCCTTTGTTTACTGAGGGCACCATTCTGTGTCACCTCTAGTACCTGGACACTCAATACATACATAGACTGAGATAGATCACTTATTTTGATAGTAGTTATTTGTTTCTCAAGTCTTAGATATAATGTTATAAGTAGGAAGATTTATGGGCTGGGCCAATTTCCAGCAGATCATTTTATTTAAAAAATTAGAACAGAAAAGTGTATTCAGCATGTCTGTTTGAGTTGGACACAGATAATAAAAGAGAGGAAGGTGGCTCTTTTGAACATAGACACTGTCGTGTATAGGATGCTTCGTGTCTTCAGGGTTGATTAATCCTGCTCTTCCCCACCCTAAGCAGAATCCCAGGGGATTGCCTTCATTTTTTACCCCTGACATCGCAGCATATTGCTTTTGTCCTCAGGCCCCCTCCTCTCATGGTTCTGAGATGGCTGTCACAGTTCCAGCTGTCCCCAAGACAGGACAATATCACATGACCTTTCTTTGTCAGCCAAGAGACTTTCTCCAGGAGTCCTCCTGTTATGTCCCCCAGGGTTGAATTGGCCAAAATTCAACCTCATGCTCATCCCTAAACCAATCAGTGGTGAGAGGAATGGGTGCCCAGTGACAAGATTTGCCCCTGGGGGCTTCCCTGGTGGCGCAGTGGTTGAGAGTCTGCCTGCTAATGCAGGAGACACGGGTTCGAGCCCTGGTCTGGGAGGATCCCACATGCCGCGGAGCGGCTGGGCCCGTGAGCCACGGCTGCTGAGCCTGCGCTTCTGGAGCCTGTGCCCCGCGACGGGAGGGGCCGCGATAGTGAAAGGCCCGCGCACCGCGATGAAGAGCGGTCCCCGCACCGCGATGAAGAGTGGCCCCCACTTGCCGCAACTGGAGAAAGCCCTCGCACGAACCAAAGACCCAGCACAGCCAAAAATAAATAAATAAATAAATTTAAAAAAAAATAAAAATTAAAAAAAAAAAAAAAAAAAAAAAAAGATTTGCCCCTGAAGTTGGGGCAGGGTCACCCTTCGCCAGGGCATGTCGGGGGGCTGGGCTACATACCCAGGCGAAGTTGGGTTTCCTTTCTCAGGAGAAGGGGGCAGCCGGTGTGTCTGCTGCCTTTGCCACCTGTGGGGAGGGGGCGGTAAACACACGAGCGGGCCCACAGCTCACCGTGACTGTGCCTGGTGTCGCTGGTGGGAATGGAGCCTTTTCGCAAAAGACGGCTGTTGTTCACTCAGGGTCCGGGGTGTTTTCTGTCGAGAAGGCAGCAGCTCTCTAGGACATCTAGTTTTCCATCTTCCCAGTAGCTGACCTCAGCGTATGAAACATTCACTGTTGCTGACACAGGTGGCCAGGAAAATCTGTGCGTAGGGAGTGGCTTCTCGTCCGCGTGTTTATGGAACGAGGACGCTGCATGTCCCTGAACATACGATGCCTTGTGTCTCTTCGCTTGGCACTGCCACAAACACTGTCTCGTTGGACTTGCACCATTTCTCTCTAACCCGTGGCTTGCAGATGGGCAGACTGAGGCGGAGAGCGGTCTGTTGGCTGCTGGTGGTCAGCACCCATCTGGCTCTGAGCCTGGTCTCTCTGTGCACCGCGACTGCTTTGCAAATTAAACTTGCCCTTGAGATGCTCAGGTGTGTTTAACTTTGACCATTTCCAGTGAGAGTTTTCCAATGATCGCGATCACGTGTGTTCTCCTACTGCGTAGATCAGGGGGCTCATTGGATCCAGGGGTGACGGGGTTCAGAGCACTTGACCTTGGCAGGGCTGGGCACCATGTTCTTCATCATCTGCTTTCTGCAGGACCAAGGGCTGTTCAGCTGGCGTGAGCAGTTTGCTCTCATACCAAGGTTCTCAAATGGCTGTGTTTTTTGACTTCTTGAGTCTGGTTTGCATAATTTTCTGACTTTTCTGCTTTGATTGGGCCGGTTGTTACCTCACGCGGCTGGTAGCGTGCCTTTCTCTGGCAAAGCTTCTGTCTCCCTAGACTTCGTGACATCTTTTTGGATCCTTTGTGGGCTTTACAGCTGCATTACGGATAATTCACGTTGTCAGATAAATGCCCTCTGGATAGATGAAATATTAATAACATTATAACGCTAATTTAAAAATACCCATTGCACATATTTAATAGAATCTTCTCTGGCCTTTGCTCTTGTCTTTAAATCAGGTCCAATAATATTCAATCATAAATCAAGTGTTTCTTTTGGCATAGAAGAGGTTTGGGCACGAAAATGTACTATAGGATGACACAGTATAGGAAATTTTAGCCCAGGCTTTTAAAACCCATGTTCCCTTTGCAGCAATTGGAAACTAAATACTATTTTAACCACTTGTCCGTGGAAAGCATTTAACCAAATCATAGTCAATATTGGCTTTTGGATTTAGAGAAAAAGAAATTTGGAAACACCTTAATTAACTCAAGATCTGTGCGGCCATGCAAAGCATGACCTAATTCACTGCTATCCCCTCCTTTCCTGCTGAGCGGCCTGTCTCTGAGCACGGGAGGCCCCATGGTTCCATGAGGCTGGGTGCTTATCCCACATCACTGTGAAGAAAACACTTTGCAAATGTGTTTAGGATTATACAAGCATTATTATGTAGTTCTTCTCTGATTATCAAGATGAATATTCTTGGTTCTGAAAATCTGGAAAATGCCCATGATTATAAAGAAGAAAATAAGACTCCCCAGAAATCACATTGGAAACCCAAAGACCACTTCCAGTAGTGATTTCCTGAACTTTCTTAGAGCCTTCCTTCCTCCTCTTTCTATCTCCCCTCTTGTTTTTTTTTTTTTAATTTTTATTGGAGTATAGTTGATTTACAATGTTGTTAGTTTCTGCTGTACAGCAAAGTGACTCAGTTATACATATACATATATCCACTCTTTTTTTTTTTTTTAGATTATTTTCCCATATAGGCCATTACAGAGCATTGAGTAGAGTTCCCTGTGCTATACAGTAAGTCCTTATTAGTTACCTGTTTTTTTTTTTTTTTAATTTTCATTAAGGTCTGATAGAACTGAAATCTTATGAGTTAAGTTTATTTGTAATTTATTTATTTTATTTTTATTTTTTAAATTTATTTATTTTTGGCTGTGTTGGGTCTTCGTTTCTGTGCGAGGGCTTTCTCCAGCTGTGGCAAGCGGGGACCACTCTTCATCGCGGTGCGCGGGCCTCTCACTATTGCGGCCCCTCCCGTTGCGGGGCACAGGCTCCAGATGCGCAGGCTCAGCAGTTGTGGCTCACGGGCCCAGTTGCTCCGTGGCATGTGGGATCCTCCCAGACCAGGGCTCGAACCCGTGTCCCCTGCATTGGCAGGCAGACTCTCAACCACTGCGCCACCAGGGAAGCCCAGTTACCTATTTTATATATAGTAGTGTGTGTATGTCAACCTCCATCTCCCAGTTTATCCCTCCCCTTATCCCCTGTAGAAAACAAACCATAAGTTTCTTTTCTACATCTGTGACTCTACTTCTGTTTTGTAACTAAGTTCATTTGTACCCTTTTTCCCCTCTTGTTTTTCATCCATCTGTTTTCTGTTTATGATATTGGAATCAGACTATATATATGGTTTTTGTATCCTAATTTTCCCCCAAGAATTTGGATTTTCCATATCCTACCAAACCCTTTGCCCCACCAGTTGGGCAATTTGGTTTAAATACCTCGATGCACAGGCCCGCAGCCTTCTGGTGGAGTTGGCTGGGGGCCTCTTGGGTGGAGTGGGAGGCTGAATTGGTCTGTGGAACCATTTATAAATAATATTGTCCATTGCAAATATTGATTTTGATGCAATACTTAAGGCATTTTCTAACTTGGAAATATTTTTGACTGAAAAAGCTGCCGTTTGCAATTTGTCATGTTGTGAGGATTTTGTTAAATGTACTAAATATTTTGGGATTGGATATTTGATTTGGAAACTTGCATAAGCACAGAAATTCCTGTATCTACAAAGAAAAAAAAAACAGATTGGATTTTAGAGCTGTACCGACAGGCATATTCTGAGGAAAATATTTTATTTTTATTTTTATTTTTTTAATATGGTAGTTCTCTAATCTCTTAAAAAAATATGGATCCTTGTGGTATCTACAAATTAAAAAGACTGTTTCTTTCCTGGGACTAAAACAGTTGTCTAATTACAGTTCTCAGGATGTTGAATAAACCCCATTACTCTTTGTTTTGAGCAGACAAAAGTGCTAAAGTAATGATCTGGGGAAACCATTATTACTAAAGCTGTGGGCTGTGAGGAAAGGAAAACATTTTCAAAATATTTTCTTTGCAAAAGTATACGTGGGCTTCAGTATATCCGTTCAGACTTGGCCCTCATTTCATCCCTGATTTTTGCTTCGTAATGCTGAACTTCCCTGGGAGAAATGGTGCCCCATCTCCCCCCTCACCTTTTTTTTTTTTAAAGTAAGGCTTTTAAGTTCATTCCCCTTTTAGGATATTTTAAAGTAACGTTTCAGAAATAGGATTTGTCACTAAATGTATAGTTGATCCTTGGTTTTAATATTTGGGAAAAAACTGGGGCTTAATATATTGAAATTCTCTTTCAGGTTGTTCCAAGATCTTTGAAGACCCAGGAAAAAGCCGTGTTGACCAAAAGCAAGACAAATGACTCACAGAGAGAAAAGATGGGGGAGCCAAGGGCAATTAAAGGTAAAACAACAAAACCCAGAAAACCCTACCTTTCCTAGTCAAGAATTTTTAGAAAAATGTGAATGTAAATATTTTATATCTTCAATATTTTGATATTTGTGGTCCCAAACCTCCAAAGACCTTTTCTTGGGTCCTTTGGTGTACTTAGAGGACTTATGTTGGTTCCATTGATTCTCCCGCACAAATAAGATGCCCCTCGCCCAGTACTACCTGTTCCTGCCTTCAACACTGTAGAGTTGTTGTTGTTGTTTTTTTAAGAGAAGAAACCCCTGCAAAAATCAGTGGGGGGAATCTTATTTCACAGGTGTCTTAAGACTCTCAACTATTTATTTATTTATTTATTTATTTATTTTTTATAAATTTATTTTATTTGTTTATTTTCAGCTGCATTGGGTCTTTGTTGCTGTGCGTGGGCTTTATTTGTAGTGAGCAAGGGCTGCTCTTTGTTGCAGTGCTCTGGCTTCTCATTGCGGTGGCTTCTCTTGTTGCCGAGCACGGGCTCTGCGTGTGCGGGCTTCAGTAGTTGTAGCTCGTGGGCTCTAGATCGCAGGCTCAGTAGTTGTGGCGCACGGGCTTAGTTGCTCCGCGGCATGTGGGATCTTCCCGGACCAGGGCTCGAACCCATGTCCCCTGCATTGGCAGGCGGATTCTTAACCACTGCGCCACCAGGGAAGTCCCTCAACTATTTAAATAAACAAAAACTGGATATTATAGATGATGTATGATGTTTGATTTATGCAGCATAGAATAGCAATGACTTAGTGGATCTACACTTAGGAAAGAAACCTTGGCTATACATCAATGGCTAAATGAATGTATAGTTAGCTATATTTAGTGTTTAGTAAGCTCTTCATGCATCATTTTATTTTATTTTATTTTTAGGTGGGAGAATTTTAGTTTATTTTTAAAAATTTTTTATTTTTAAACATCTTTATTGGAGTATAATTGCTTTACAATGGTGTGTTAGTTTCTGCTTTATAACAAAGTGAATCAGCTATACATATATCCCCATATCTCCTCCCTCTTGCGTCTCCCTCCCACCCTCCCTATCCCACTCCTCTAGGTGATCACAAAGCACTGAGCTGATCTCCCTGTGCTATGCGGCTGCTTCCCACTAGCTATTTATTTTACATTTGGTAGTGTATATAAGTCCATGCCACTCTCTCACTTCATCGCAGCTTACCCTTCCCCCTCCCCGTGTCCTCAAGGCCATTCTCTATGCCTGCGTCTTTATTCTTGTCCCGCCCCTAGGTTCTTCATAACCATTTTTTTTTTTTTTAGATTCCATATATATGTGTTAGCATACAGTACTTGCTTTTCTCTTTCTGACTTACTTCACTCTGTATGACAGTCTCTAGGTCCATCCACCTCACTACCAATAACTCAATTTCACTTCTTTTTATGGCTGAGTAATATTCCATTGTACATATGTGCCACATCTTCTTTATCCATTCATCTGTCACTGGACACTTAGGTTGCTTCCATGTCCTGGCTATTGTAAATAGAGGTGCAAAGAACATTGTGGTACATGAATCTTTTTGAATTATGGTTTTCTCAGGGTATATGCCCAGTAGTGGGATTGCTGGGTCATATAGTAGTTCTGTTTTTAGTTTTTTAAGGAACCTCCATACTGTTCTCCATAGTGGCTGTATCAATTTACATTCCCACCAACAGTGCAAGAGGGTTCCCTTTTCTCCACACCCTCTCCAGCATTTATTATTTGTAGATTTTTTAATGATGGCCATTCTGACTGGTATCATTGAGGTGATACCTCATTGTACTTTTGATTTGCATTTCTCTAATGATTAGTGATGTTGATCATCCTTTCATGTGTTTGTTGGCAATCTGTATATCTTCTTTGGAGAAATGTTTAGGTCTTCTGCCCATTTTTGGATTGGGTTGTTTTGTTTTTTGATATTGAGTTGCATGAGCTGCTTGTATATTTTTGAGATTAATCCTTTGTCAGTTGCTTCCTTTGCAAATATATTCTCCCATTCTGAGGGTTGTCTTTTCATCTTGCTTATAGTTTCCTTTGCTGTGCAAAAGTTTTTAAGTTTCATTAGGTCCCATTTGTTAATTTTTGTTTTTATTTCCATTTCTCTAGGAGGTGGGTCAAAAAGGATCTTGCTGTGATTTATGTCATAGAGTGTTCTGCCTATGTTTTCCTCTAAGAGTTTTATAGTGTCTGGCCTTACATTTAGGTCTTTAATCCATGTTGAGTTTATTTTTGTGTATGGTGTTAGGGAGTATTCTAATTTCATTCTTTTACATATAGCTGTCCAGTTTTCCCAGCACCACTTATAGCAGAGGCTGTCTTTTCTCCATTGTATATTCTTGCCTCCTTTATCAAAGGTAAAGTGACCATATGTGCGTGGGTTTATCTCTGGGCTTTCTATCCTGTTCCATTGATATATAGTTCTATTTTTGTGCCAGTACCATACAGTCTTGATTACAGTAGCTTTATAGTATAGTCTGAAGTCAGGGAGTGTGATTCCTCCAGCTCTGTGTTTCTCAAGGTTGCTTTTGCTATTCGGGGTCTTTTGTGTTTCCATACAAATTGTGAAATTTTTTGTTCTAGTTCTGTGAAAAATGCCACTGGTGCTTTGATAGGTATTGCATTGAATCTGTAGATTGCTTTGGGTAGTATAGTCATTTTCACAATGTTGATTCTTCCAATCCAAGAACATGGTATATCTCTCCATCTGTTTGTATCATCTTTAATTTCTTTCATCAGTGTCTTACAGTTTTCTGAGTACAGGTCTTTTGTCTCCTTAGGTAGGTTTATTCCTAGGTATTTTATTCTTTTTGTTGCATTGGTAAATGGGAGTGTTTCCTTAATTTCTCTTTCAGATTTTTCATCCTTCGTGTATAGGAATGCAAGAGATTTCTGTGCCCTAATTTTGTATCCTGCTACTCTACCAAATTCATTGATTAGTTCTAGTAGTTTTCTGGTAGTTTTTTAGGATTCTCTATGTATAGTATCATGTCACCTGCAAACAGTGACGTTTTTACTTCTTCTTTTCCGATTTGGATTCCTTTTATTTCTTTGTCTTCTGTGATTGCTGTGGCTAACACTTCCAAAACTATGTTGAATAATAGTGGTGAGAGTGGGCAACCTTGTTTTGTTCCTGATCTTAGTGGAAATGGTTTCAATTTTTCACCATTGAGAAAGATGTTGGCTGTGGGTTTGTCATATATGGCCTTTATTATGTTGAGGTAAGTTCCTGCTATGCCTACTTTCTGGAGGGTTTTTATCATAAATGGGTGTTGAATTTTGTCGAAAGCTTTTTCTGCATGTATTGAGATGATCATATGGTTTTTGTCCTTCAATTTGTTAATATGGTGTATCACATTGCTTGGTTTGCGTATATTGAAGAATCCTTGCATTCCTGGGATAAACCCCACTTGACCATGGTGTATGGTCCTTTTAATGTGCTGTTGGAATCTTTTTTTTAGTTTTTTGTTGAGGATTTTTGCATCTATGTTCGTCAGTGATATTGGCCTGTAGTTTTCTTTCTTTGTGACATCTTTGTCTGGTTTTGGTATCAGGGTGATGGTGGTCTCATAGAATGAGTTGGGGAGTGTTCCTTCCTCTGCTGTATTTTGGAAGAGTTTGAGAAGGATAGGTGTTAGCTCTTCTCTAAATGTTTGATAGAATTCACCTGTGAAGCCATCTGGTCCTGGGCTTTTGTTTGTTGGAAGATTTTTAATCACAGTCTCAATTTCAGTGCTTGTGATCGGTCTGTTTATATTTTCTATTTTTTTCCTGGTTCAGTCTCGGAAGGTTCTGCTTTTCTAAGAATTTGTCCATTTCTTCTAGGTTGTCCATTTTATTGTCATATGGTTGCTTGTAGTAATCTCTCATGATCCTTTGTATTTCTGCAGTGTCAGTTGTTACTTCTCCTTTTTCATTTCTAATTCTATTGAGTTGACTCTTCTCCCTTTTTTTCTTGATGATTCTGGGTAATCGTTTATCAATTTTGTTTATCTTCTTAAAGAACCAGCTTTTAGTGTTATTGATCTTTGCTATCGTTTCCTTCATTTCTTTTTCATTTATTTCTGATCTGATCTTTATGATTTCTTTCCTTCTGCTAACTTTGGGTTTTTTTGTTCTACTTTGTCTAATTGCTTTAAGTGTAAGGTTAGGTTGTTTATTTGAGATGTTTCTTGTTTCTTGAGGTAGGATTGTATTGTTATATACTTCCCTCTTAGAACTGCTTTTGCTGCATCCCATAGGTTTTGGGTCATCGTGTTTTCATTGTCATTTGTTTCTAGGTATTTTTTGATTTCCTCTTTGATTTCTGCAGTGATCTCTTGGTTATTAATTAGTGTATTGTTTAGCCTCCCTGTGTTTGTATTTTTTACAGATTTTTTCCTGTAATTGATATCTAGTCTCATAGCATTGTTGTCAGAAGAGATACTTGATATGATTTCAGTTTTCTTAAATTTACCAAGGCTTGAGTTGTGACCCAAGATATGATCTATCCTGGAGAATGTTCCATGAGCACTAGAGAAGAAAGTGTATTCTGTTGTTTTTGGATGGAATGTCCTATAAATATCAATTAAGTCCATCTTATTTAATGTATCATTTAAAGCTTGTGTTTCCTTATTTATTTTCATTTTGGATGATCTGTCCATTGGTGAAAGTGGGGTGTTAAAGTCCCCTACCATGATTGTGTTATTGTTGATTTCCCCTTTTATGGCTGTTAGCATTTGCCTTATGTATTGAGGTACTCCTATATTGGGTGCATAAATATTTACAATTGTTATATCTTCTTATTGGATTGATCCCTTGATTATTATATAGTGTCCTTCTTTGTCTCTTGTAATAGTCTTTATTTTAAAGTCCATTTTTTCTTATATGAAAATTGCTACACCAGCTTTCTTTTGATTTCCATTTGCATGGAATATCTTTTTCCCTCCCCTCACTTTCAGTCTGTATGTGTCCCTAGGTCTGAAGTGGGTCTCTTATAGACAGCATGTATACAGGTCTTGTTTCTGTATCCATTCAGCCAGTCTATGTCTTTTGGTTGGAGCATTTAATCCATTTACATTTAAGGTAATTATGGATATGTATGTTCCTATTAGCATTTTCTTAATTGTTTTGGGTTTGTTTTTGTAGGTCCTTTTCTTCTCATGTGTTTCCCACTTAGAGAAGTTCCTTTAGCATTTGTTGTAGAGCTGGTTTGGTGGTGCTGAATTCTGTTAGCTTTTGCTTGTCTGTAAAGGTTTTAATTTCTCCGTTGAATCTGAATGAGATCCTTGCGGGGTAGAGTAATCTTGGTTGTAGTTTCTTCCCTTTCATCATGTTAAATATGTCCTGACACTCCCTTCTGGCTTGCAGAGTTTCTGCTGAAAGATCAGCTGTTAACCTTATGGGGTTTTCCTTGTATGTTATTTGTTGCTTTTCCCTTGCTGCTTTTAATATTTGTTCTTTGTATTTAATTTTTGATAGTTTGATTAATATGTGTCTTGGCATGTTTCTCCTTGGATTTATCCTGTATGGGACTCTCTGTGCTTCCAGGACTTGATTAACTATTTCCTTTCCCATATTAGGGAAGTTTTCAACTATAATCTCTTCAAATATTTTTTCAGTCCCTTTCTTTTTCTCTTCTTCTTCTGGGACCCCTATAGTTCGAATGTTGGTGTGTTTAATGTTGTCCCAGAGGTCTCTGAGACTGTCGTCAGTTCTTTTCGTTCTTTTTTCTTTATTCTGCTCTGCAGTACTTATTTCCATTATTTTATCTTCCAGGTCACTTATCTGTTCTTCTGCCTAAGTTGTTATGCTATTGATTCCTTCTAGAGAATTTTTAATTTCATTTATTTTGGTGTTCATCATTGTTTGTTTGCTCTTTAGTTCTTCTGGGTCCTTGTTAAACGTTTCTTGTATATTCTGCATTCTATTTCCAAGATTTTGTTTCATCTTTACTATCATTACTTTGAATTCTTTTTCAGGTAGACTGCCTATTTCCTGTTCATTTGTTTGGTCTGGTGGGTTTTTACCTTGCTTCTCATCTGCTGTGTGTTTCTCTGTCTTCTCATTTTGCTTAACTTACTGTGTTTGGGGTCTCCTTTTCTCAGGCTGCAGGTTCGTAGTTCCCGTTGTTTTTGGTGTCTGCCCCCAGTGGCTATAGTTGGTTCAGTGTGTTGTGTAGGGCTCCTGGTGGAGGGGACTAGTGCCTGTGTTCTGGTGGATGAGGCTGGATATTGTCTTTCTGGTGGGCAGGACCATGTCCGATGGTGTGTTTTAGAGTGTCTGTGACCTTATTATGATTTTAGGCAGCCTCTCTGCTAATGGGTGGGGTTGTCTTCCTGTCTTGGTAGTTGTTTGGCATAGGGTGTCCAGCACTATAGCTTGCTGGTCGTTGAGTGGAGCTGGGTCTTAACTTTGAGATGGAGATCTCTGGGTGAGCTTTTGCCGTTTGCTATTACGTGGAGCCAGGAGGTCTCAGGTGGACCAATGTCCTGAACTTGGCTCTCCCACCTCAGAGGCTCAGGCCTGACACTAAGCCGGAGCACCAAGACCCCATCAGCCACACGGGTCAGAAGAAAAGGGAAAAAGAAAGAAAGAAAGAGGGAGAGAGAGAGAGAGAGAAAGAAAAGAAAAAAAGTTATTAAAATAAAAAATAATTATTAAAAATAAAAAAATTAAAAAGTAATAAAAAGAAAGAAAGAAAGAAGAGAGCAACCAAACCAAAAAACATATCCACGAGTGATAACAAGCGCTAAAAACTATACTAAAAAAAAAACCCAAAAAACGGACAGACAGAACCCTGTGACAAATGACAGAAGCAAAGCTATACAGACAAAATCATACAAAGAAGCATACACATACACACTCACAAAAAGAGAAAAAGGAAAAAAATGTACATATATCAATATACGTTGATTCGTTGTCTATTCAGGTATTCCACAGATGCAGGGTACATCAAGTTGATGGTGGAGATTTAATCCGCTGCTCCTGAGGCTGCTGGGAGAGATTTCCCTTTCTCTTCTTTGTTTGCACAGCTCCCGGGGTTCAGCTTTGGATTTGGCCCCGCCTCTGCGTGTAGGTCGCCTGAGGGCGTCTGTTCCCCGCCCAGACAGGATGGGGTTCAAGGAGCAGCTGCTTCGGGGGCTCTGGCTCACTCAGGCGGGGGGAGGGAGCGGTACGGAGGAGGCGGGGCGAGCCTGCGGCGGCTGAAGCCAGCGTGACGTTGCACCAGCCTGAGGCGAGCCCTGTGTTCTCCCGGGGATGTTGTTCCTGGATCATGGGACCCTGGCAGTGGCGGACTGCACAGGCTACCGGGAGGGGCGGTGTGGAGAGTGACCTGTGCTCACACACAGGCTTCATGGTGGCTGCTGCAGCAGCCTCAGTGTTTCATGCCCGTCTCTGGGGTCCACGCTGATAGCCGTGGCTCGCGCCCTTCTCTGGAGTTCATTTAGGCGGCGCTCTGAATCCCCTCTCCTTGCGCACCAGGAAACAGTGGTCTCTTGCCTCTTAGGCGGATCCAGACTTTCTCCTGGACTCCCTCCCGGCTCGCCGTGGCGCACTAGCCCCTTCAGGCTGTTTTCACGTCACCAACCCCAGTCCTCTCCCTGGGATCCGACCTCCGAAGCCCGAGCCTCAGCTCCCAGCCCCGCCCGCCCCGGCGGGTGAGCAGACAAGCCTCTCGGGCTGGTGAGTGTTGTTTGGCGCCGATCCTCTGTGCGGGAATCTCTCCGCTTTGCCCTCCACACCCCTGTGGCTGCGCTCTCCTCCGTGGCTCCGAAGCTCCCCCCTCCGCCACCTGCAGTTTCCGCCCTCGAAGGGGCTCCTGGTGTGTGGAAACCTTTCCTCCTTCACGGCTCCCTCCCACTGGTGCAGGTCCCATCCTTATTTTTTTGTCTCTGCTTTTTCTTTTTTCTTTGCCCTCCCCAGGTACTTGGGGAGTTTCTTGCCTTTTGGGAGGTCTGAGGTCTTCTGCCAGCATTCAGTAGGTGTTCTGTAGAGATTGTTCCACATGTAGATGTATTTCTGATGTACTTGTGGGGAGGAAGGCGATCTCCACGTCTCACTCCTCCGCCATCTTGAACGTCTCTCCTGTAGAGTTTTTAAAATCACTGCTTTCTAGGTACTGCAGTCGTCACAACTCTTCCTTTCTACACTGCCTTCCGCTTTCTTCTGCTCCTTCCAGAAGAGCCATAGGACCATGAACAATGTCCACAGCCCTGTGCTTTTATGATAACTATATTTTTCTGTCCTGTTACTAGGTTTTGTTCATAGTTATTTTATAGTTATTTTGCCTGAATTCAATTGAAACCTCATTTTGAGAGGCACAGGCAGGGATTGAGTCTACGCATTCATTAGCTATGCAAATAAATAAATAAATAAAGGTGGAGGATTTCAGCACTTTATCTACAAAACATGCCCCTTAGCTCTTCAGGACTGTCAGGCTTCCCTCCAGAAAGCGTTCCAGGGGTTGGAAGAGATTATGGTGGGACCTGTATAGCACTCACTTAGGCCGTAGAACTTAAAAGAGTCTCTCCTCTGCTGACATTAAGCCAGGAGTGATGAGTAGATGCCACAACAGTCCATGGTGTCTGGGACGGGCCTTGCGCAGAGTTCGTGTCCAGTAAGAAACAGTGCAATTCAATTGGATGTGGTTCTTGAGGCCATGCCCCCCATCAGGGCCTGTATTCTTCATCAGTTAAAATATTGAAGATAAAGATGTGTTAGTTTGCAGGGCTGCTGTAACAAAGTACCACAGACTGGGGGAGCTTAGGCAACAGAAATTTCTTCTCTCCCAGCTCTGGAGGCTGCAAGTCTTGAGATCAAGGTGAGGGCAGAGTTGGTTCCTTCCGAGGGCTGTGAGGGACAGTCTTCCCAGGCCCCTCTCCTTGGCTTGTAGATGGTTGTATTCTCCCTGTGTTTTCACATTGTCTTCCCTTTACACAGGTCTCTGTTTCAAAATTCCATTTTTTAAAAAAAATAAGGGCACTAGTCATATTGGGTTAGGGCCCACCCTAATAACCCCATTTTAGCTTCATTACCTCTAGAAAGACCCTGTCTCCTAATAAGGTCACATTCTGAGCTACTGGGAGTTTGGGCTCCAACCCATGAAGGGTTGCATGCTGGAAACAGTTCAACCCACTGCAGTAGTTATTTGTATTCATTTGGAAAGATAAGCCATCTCCTACTGAAGGAGTTCAGTTTCTTATTTTTAGACAAATATAGAGGTACATTTGGTTTCTCATTCTTCCACGTCCCACTGGTCTCTCTTGCTTACCTTGGGGAGTGCAGGCACCAGGGCTGGGGCCAGGGTAAGCCAAGTGAGGCACAAAGTTTAAGGAGATGCTTCCTCTCAGGTGCCGGCTGGGCACCTGCAGGAGCCTGAGGGCGGGCGTGGGGCACCTCCTTAAATCGTGGGCCCCAGGTGGGCATCTCACTGGCCTCCCCCTCCTCCCACTCCCTTTAGTAGACCACTGCCCACAGCAGAGTCAGCCCTGAGTCAGCCCTGTGCAGTTCTTAGGGTAGGTTTTGCTGCTAAGGGACTGACATGCCTAATATCCACTCACCTAGAACGAGTGTGTCTCATGATCGGCTCATTCGGTGAATGGATCCATTATGATGAGTCTGCTCAGAGCCATTTTGTCTAAAATGTCTTCACTTAATCACTAGTTAGCTTAAAATTAAAAATTCAGTTTTAACATTAAAGACAAAGGGCCCTTATGAAAAACTGGCAATTTATTTCTTGAGAATTGTTTTTCTCAAAGGTGCAAGATTTTATACAATATCAGAATATTTGCTTTCTTCCCAAAAATGATTATCTCTTATTAAGTGCTTACTCTGTACATAGCACTCTGAGAGGTTTTGGAGGCGTGATTCAGTCTAATCCTCACAAAGGCCTTATGAGTAGGCAGGGAAGAGTAGCCAAACAGTGGTTCTACTCAGGGACTAACCAGTTGCAATAGAGGCTGGCCAAATCTTGCGTCACACCTGTGTGAACCTCTGAACATCAATTTGGAGGTGGTAATTGAGGGTACTTTCCCTCCTGACATCAAATAGGTGGTGTCTTTTCCAATACCATCCACCAGTCTTCCAACTCTCCAGTATCAACTGAGTATCCTACAGTTTGATTCATTTCTGAGACTGCCTGGAGTTAGCCCCAGACACCACAGGCTAAAGGCTCGGTTCCACAAGACTGCCGCCCACTTCAGAGGCCAGCAGAAAGCATCAGGTCCTCAGGTTACCCACCCTTCTGTCCACCTTGGCTTCAGAGTTGCGGGTTCCCACAATCCCCCCCCCTCCAGGATTCAGTAATTTGCTAGAAGGAGTCACAGAACTCAGGACAATGCTGTACTTACTGTTACAGGTTATTATAATAAGGATACAAATGAACAGACGGATGGAGGTTTGTGGTCGAGGTCCAGAAGGGTCCCGAGCACAGGAGCGTCTGTCTCCAAGGAGTCGGGGGGGACCACCCTCTTAGCACATAGATGTGCTCACCAACTTGGAAACTCTCCAAATCCTGTCGTTTAGGGGTTTTTATGAACATTTCATCACATAGGCAAGATCAATAATGAATCAATCTCCAGCTCTTCCTCTCTCTCCAAAGGAAGGGGGTGGGGCTGAAAGTTCCAGGCCTCTCATCCAGGCTTGGTGGTTCTGAGACCATCCTGAAGATTTCTAGGGGTTTGCCAAGAGTCACTTCATTGGAGCAAAACATAGTCCTGTCACCCTTAGCACTCAGGAAATTTAAGAGCTCTGTGCCAGGAACTGGCAACAAAGGCCAAGTGTGTTTTTTATTCTACCACGGTAATATGATCCCCATTTTACAGATGTGTAACGAAAGACCATAGAGAGTAGAGTGACCTTTTCTAGGTTTCTGAGGAGGGAAACCGAATCTGGCTTCCATCTTCCATCTGACTCTGCACCTCTGCTTGGATGCACTAAGAGAGAGCCCTTGCCCCCATGCCTTCTAGGGCCTTCTCTTGCCCATCTCCCATTCCACACTGCCCTTGAGGGGCCTGGGAACCCAGAGCTCCTGCCCAAACTGGCCTGAGCATCTTCCGGGCCTACACAGGCCTCTTTCCTGCAGTCCGTCTCCTTGGGCAGGTCCTGTGTGTGCTTCTCTAGGCCTGAAGGATGACCAGCATGGCCGTGTGGGCTGGAGTGTCCCGATGACTGTGTGGGGACCTTGCAAACAGGCCAGAACTGGCTTGGGAAGAGAAGAGGGGTAGGGAGCGCCCATTTCTGTTCTTGCCCCAGCCCTGCAGATATTCAGGTCTTCTCTTAACTCTTTTACAGTTTTGCCTCCCTAATTACAAAATGCTTATTTTCCCTTTGGCCCTGTGTGCCAGTCCACACTTGATGCAATTATAGCTAAAGCAACCCAAATCAAATATGTGTTTCTGTATAGTAAGCCACTGGCATTTGCAAAACAAGAACGAAGAAGGGAGCGTTTCATTTTTCAAGATACCCAGTAATAAAATAATATTGGATTGTGAAATCCAAAGTCATAAACATATACATTACCAAAGGAATTTATTGCAAGAAATAGGTAGTAAAGAAAGGGTTTTTAGATAACATGGATTCAGGTTTTGCAAGGCTTCAAGGGCAAGTAAAATAGAAAATAGAAGGCTCCCACAGTGATATAAAAGCATCACGTCATTCATCAATGACTAAATATTTGAGAAATGCTCATTAGAGACATAAAAGTAAATTAGAAGTGCTCTTAAAAAAATCCATAAAAACCCCTCAAATGGCAAAAAGAACAGACACCAAATGACTGCAGAAACAGTCAAGGGTATTTGTGGTGGGAAGAGGCATGGGGAAGGTGGTAGAACTTTCATCCTTCTGGGCTTTAGGGACTTTGCTTCTTGGCTGATCTGGTTTGGAGGATGGCAGCACCATTCACACTGACTGGTGAGTAGATCCCTTGAGTTGATGATGATCCTGATGGTGGTGGTGGGTTAGGGTCATAGAGTCTGGCTCCCTAAGGTGGAGGAGCTGGGAGGCATTTTTGTTCCCTGCTTCCCTGCCTTTCTGCCAACGTACATGCCTCTTGTTCTTCAAGTCTCCTTGATGGCATCTCCTTGATTCTCTGTATCACTCAGCTCTTTTGCTCCCCTAGGTATTACCCACGTCCCTCATCTGGCATTGCCACTGGCCGTCCGCTCTCAGGACTGACCTCTGGGTGTCTGTGTGAATTGTTTCCCCTTCTCTATCTCTGGAGCGGTGCGACAGTGCTGCATCTGGAATCTATATATCCCCTTCCCCACGGTTTCATCTTTATGCGTTGAAAGTGCCCAAAACTTCCCCATACAAGACATGAGACGTAAACAGTTGTTATTAGGTTTATGTCTTGCTTGGTTACAGATTGAGTGGCCTTTGTAACTTCTGTGATGTTTCTGTGGTCTTGGATATCCAGAATGTTGATTCCGTTTCATTATATTTGGAATCTCCAGCAGGCTGACAGGGTCCCATCATGTTAAGTGAGAATTCAGCTGTTGCCTGAGAAGGGCTCTGAGAATCCCAGAGTCTTCTGGTTGGAGTTTCTTGGTTACTCTTCAGTTTCCAAACTCATTTTGAGGGTGGGATAAGGGTTTGAGATCGTGTCTTTTAGATGGATGGAAATGGTTTGTTTGTGGGTTGGGATGAATTTCCTTTGAAATTTCTGTCGGAGTCTCCTTTTATCTGTCTAGCTGGGAAAGTTTTAAGGGGCATCTTGGTAACCTGGTTATTAAGAGCGTATTGTGTATATTAGTAATTGACTGTCACAAAAATGCTGTGTAACAATATACTTCCAGTCTCAGCGGTTTAAAACAAGTAGCATTTGTTCAGCTCCTGAGCCTGTGGGTCGGCCATGTTGACCGTGGCTGGGCAGTTTTGGTTCTGTAGTTTCCCTCACAAGCCTGGGGATTGGTAATCTTTCAGATGGATGATCTAGAGTGGTCTTGGCTGGAGAGATTGGATGACTGGGCTTTGTCCACATGCCTCTCATCCCCAGCACACCAGCCTGGGTGTGTTCCCATGGAGCTGGAAGGTTACAAGTGCAAACACTTGATGCCTCTTGAGATTTGGGCTGTCCTGCTGTGTTCTGTTGGATGAAGCAAGTCCCATGGGCAGCCCAAAAACAAGGCTTGGGGAAGCAGACCCTACTTAATGAGAGCAACCACAGTCACATGGCAAAAGGCATGGACCCAGGGAGGAGTAGAGAATTGAAACCATCATTTAATCTACCGTAGTGTGACAGGAAAATGTAAGCTATTTAGTCTACCTTCTCTGTGTATCTACAACACATGAAGGGTATTTCGATTATCTATGTGTGTAATCAACTAGCCCCAAAATGAGTAGCTTCAAACAAGAGCCCACTTGCTATTTCTCATAATCCTGTGGGTTGACTGGACTCAGCTGGACAGTAGTTCTCCTTTCTTGGTGTCGGCAGGGGCTGCAGTCATCTGAGAAACCACCGTTCTGGAATGTCCAGGATGACTCCCTCGTGGGCCTGGCACATGGTGCAGGTGTCAGCTGGACACCCACTTCAGGCCTCTGCTGCGTGCTGCCCTGGGGCACAGGGACCGGGTTCCCAGAGGCAGGAAGGGAAAGCTTCTGGTTCTGTGAAGGTCTGAGCTCAGGACCCCAGAGCGTCCCTTCCACGGCGTTCTCTGGATCAGAGGCAGTCCTTAACTCAGCTGGGCTTGGAGGGGGCGGGGGGCAAGCTTGTGGCTCGAGCAGCAGCATGTGGGTGCAGGGGGGAGCGACTGTGTGGGTTGGGTTACCCTAGAGAGACACTAAAACCTACAGAAAAAGCGGTAGTTCCTGAATGTGGGGTCCTGCAGTGGGGGGACTTGCTGTTGTCAGGAAACCTCCAGGATGGACCTCTCTGGGCTGAATGACCCTAGGAGCAGAGTGGTCTTTTCCTGGGGTGACCTCTGCTGCCCTGAGGAGGCCGTCTTGGAGGAGTGGAAGGAACTACCCACCCAACCCGCTCCCAGAGGAGCCAGCTCCGAGAGACCTTTGTCCAGGTTGCCTGCCATCCTCTGTCCTCTCCGTTGTGCGCCAAGAGCATGGGTTACCTTCAAGAGCTGCCCAATTCAATTTCAAGACAGTGCTTCATTCCTTGTGCATTTTTTAGCAACTCTTATCCCCCAAAAGGACTTGCTTTAGACTTAGGGGGGATACTGCCTACTTTCCAAGATCAAGAAATTTGGCTAACAACTACTGAGCCTGCGCGTCTGGAGCCTGTGCTCCGCAACAAGAGAGGCCGTGACAGTGAGAGGCCCATGCACCGCGATGAAGAGTGGCCCCCGCTTGCCACAACTAGAGAAAGCCCTCGCACAGAAACGAAGACCCAACATAGCCAAAGATAAATAAATAAATAAATTTAAAAAATTAAAAAAATAATAATAATTAAAAAAAAATTTGACGATAGGAAAAAATAATGTCTAAGGTTCCAAGTTTGTCATCTTGGACAGCCAAGCTTCCCCTGATCTTGGGAGGACTCCGTGGAGCCATCTGGGGGACAGACCCACCCCACACACAGACCTGGAGGCGAACACTTCCCATGAGAAGCCCGTCTATGTTGGAGGTGGATGTGTTTGCACCTGGAGAGGGTCGGAAAGCCCAGAATACAGATGTACTTGGGACTCCGGCGAGTGCCCTGGCAGATCCCTGGAGTAATGTGTTCAATAGCAAACTTGGAAGTCAGCTTTTGTGTCTGTAGTCCTGTAATGAAGATGTGAATTTTTGTTTTGTGGTTTCCTACTGCTAAGAGTCATAGGCCAGATTTACCAAGAAGAAAACACACAGATATAATAGTTAATAAAAAGTCATGGCCCCTAAAAGTGTAAATTAGAAGAGGTATTTTCAGTGCCAGAAAACAACTGATGGCTAAGATCTACAGAGAACCAAAGATGGGTTGGGGAATGGTTCCTGGAGCCTGGAGCCCTGGGGGAGGGTCCCGAGGATGGGAGGGGTCCCCATAGGATCTAGCTATGGCCAGACCATGGCCAAGAATGGAGGGAGCCTCCAGTGGATGGTGGGAAGGGTTGGGGGCAAAATGTCCCTACTCTTCTCTCCTCCCGCCTCGTGATCTCCAGATGGTGTCACGTTGATCAAACTTGACGGGGGCCAGAAGGCGAAGGAGCCCAGCCGAGGTAGTCTGTAGGGGTCAGCCCTGGGGGGGCTATGGGGCAGGGGTGGAGAATCTGGGATGGGGAGGGGCAGGCAGACAAGAACCAGAACGCACTGGTGCAGAATCTGAAGAAAGGAAAATTTTGGATGAAGTATTTCTCCCTAGAGTATGGGCACCTTAATATTTCATTCATTTAAGTTTAAATTAAATTTTCAAATGAATTAAAGTATCTTCAAAATACAGGGTGAAACCTGTTAATTATGTCAAACCAAAGTTTCTTATGGGCTTTGGAGTCAGGCCAGTCTGGCTTGAATCCTGGCTCCGTTGCTTATTAATCCGGTGATCGTGAACAAATTAGCAACCTCCCTGGGTGTCCACATCCCCAACTAGACGATGGGAATGTGAGCTTTCAGAGTGGTGGTCAGGGTTAAATGAGAAATGTGTGTGGAGCCCTTAGCCCCAGGGCTACCACTTAAGCACTCGATGACCAGTATCTGTGCTTTTTATTAAGTGCTTAATTATGAGGCTTACAGATGTGTAGATGGCATTAGTTTCAGTAGAAAGTTCAAAAGTCCAGTTCTCTCAATATAAGAGAAAATATCATTCTGGGGGTCTCATTTCTTCCTTTAAATGATCACTCATAGATGCTGCCCGTGTAAAATGATGTGTGTGAACTGAATTTGACTTGGGTTTTGGGGGACTTGTCGTATTAGGGTTTTGGGGACTAAAAGTAAGTGATATTCCCAACGGGAGAGAGCTGGGTTTTCTCGTCACTTCATTTACTCTGCATATCTAAAGGCAAATGTTTAGTGCAGAGCTGGGATTATTTTACCATTGGTGTGTTGTGTTCAGTCCTAATGGAAAACCAAACAAAGAAACCTGGTTATTACTATTTGTGTTGCCCCTTTGTGTCTTCTAGCTGCCTCAGGTTCTGAACAGATGGTAACCGTGCTGGCCTCCTGAAGGACATGATTCAGACTGTCCCAGACCCGGCAGCTCATATCAAGGTAGGTTCCATCTCGGCCAGGAAGCTGCCCTGGCTTTCTCCTTGGCTGGACTTTTGCAGATGCCTGCCCACCTGTCAGCGAATGTAAGGGTCAGCCAACCACAGCCGTGGGCTGGACCCAGTCCACCACCTGTCTTTATTCAGCCCATGAGCTAAGAAAATGCTTTTCACGTTTTTCAATGGTTGAAAAAATATCAAAAGAAGAATAGTATTTCATAGTGCATGTAAATTATAGGAAATTGAGACTTCATTGTCCAGAAGGAGAGTTTTCCTGGGCTGCAGCTTCACACTCATTTCCATGCTGTCTAGGGCTGCTTTCACACTGTCACGGCAGAATTGAGTCACTTCCAGCAAAGAACATAGGGTGGCAAAGCCGACGATATTTCCTATCTGGTTCTTTGCAGAAGAAGATTGCTGACCCCTGAGTTAACATTGAAAACCACATCCAAATTCTCTAACTTCTGTTCTAAGTTCATCTCCTTTACACTTCCTGGGGTTACCTAGGGAGAGACGAGAGGGTTTCCAGTGCTCAGCCGTGTCGTTTTATCTGGGCGTGCTGACACTTCAGCAGCTTGTCACCCCGCACCTGCCCCGCCTGCTCACTGACAGCTCTTCCTGGAGCTCTGGAGGTGAGAGAACCACAGGGAAGGGAGACTCCAGCCCAGGCAAGTCCCCGAGAGGAAGCCGGCCCATTCCTTTCAATACTCCGCGTACACATGGTTATAGCCACCGGGAGAAATGAAGTGATGGTTTTTCATATACTTGACCCAAATAAAAGTTACAGAAAAAGTTGGGGCTCGAGCTACATGATCCAGATAGGCTGTCTACACCTGTGCTGATTGGTTCAGCTGTCTACATGGGCCCAACTCACTCACTACCTTGCCAGTTCTTGGCTTCCCCCATATAAATTCATTCCCCCAAATGGCCTCATCGGTTTTACTAATTTTTACTCTTTTCGTAAAACATGTATTGAAAATGGAAAGTGGCTTATAAAGGGGAGGAAGGTTTATGGTTTTGAAAAATTTATGTTTTTTTTTTTTTTGGACTGAAATATAAAACGCCCTCCAAAATGACACGTGCACACACACATTTACAGACTCACGTGCATTTTAAAAGCAGTATATTTGCGAAAGTGTTATATGTACCATGTACAACTCACATTCATGCATGTTTAATTTCTTTGAAAGTGGAATTAGAAGTAATAAGAGTTTAAATGCGTTTTCTGAGCTTTGTGGGTGTTACTGCAAGTGTCAGCGATACGGGGAATCCCAGGGGTGTGGCGCAGTCTGAGTTTCATCCAGGGACAGACACGGGCAGATCCTCTGGGTTGACACTATCATTTGATTTCTGTGTGATAGTTGATTGGGGCATGGCCATTATGTCTACAGAAATGCACGTGGGAAAACTCTTGTGGATGTGATAAGGTTTCTTCAGAAATATCTGGAATGTGTTTGTGTTACACACAGATGGGGGGAGGGGACTTTTTTCTTTTAGTCTCTGTTGACCATGAAGCTGCAGGATGCAAAGAAAAGCTCTCAGGGAAAGAAGCTGATACAAGAAATATCTTCTATAGTTCAGAGTATGAGCGACAACAACTAAAATCCACTTTGACTGGCATTTTATTTGTAACCAACCGGAAGGAAAAGATGAAGTCAGCAAGAAATTATTGCAGATTTTTAAAAGTTAATTCATCAAGTGCAAACAGACACATCTGAGAAACATGATCTCTGAAAAAGTGTTTAGTAGAAATGTTCTGTATTTGATCTCAGGAATGAGCTATGTTTTTAGCTCTGATTTATCTTATTATCCTCACATTGGTTAACGTAAATATAAGTGACAGATAATTTTAAGAAATGGAACCCTGAGAGTCTCTTAAAAACAAATTTCAACTAAAATTGCTTCTGTGTCTTTTGAAGATGACTTGGTAATTTAGAGTTGCATATACTAATAGCTGATGTTGGCTTTGAGGCAGAGAGAATTGCATTAAAGACATTTGTTTCCTTGGTAAAGCTATCAAATTCCACCTATTGGAATTTGAATAATTATTCCTGGACTTCCTTTTTTTTTGTATGTGAAATTGGTGTCCTTGACAACAGTCAGGAAAATAGTTTGCCTTCCACTGTTCCCTTAAAATACTCGATTTGGGGAATTTATTCAGTAAAATTTTCTATGCTGAGAAGTTTCTGGTTGTGGGCTGAGGAATGCAGCTCTTATTTCTGGGAGAGGAAGTTCTTATAAATGACACGTGACAGGTTCCACTTGCTATGTTAATGTAGATAGTGGAAGATTTTGTCTTTGGCTCACTGCTACAGAAATGTTTTTCTCATCTGAAAAGGACTTGAATTCTCCACAGAATTGACTTCACCTGGCAGGTGTGCAAGGAGACAGCCATAAAGACTTTATGTGGCCTTCGTATCCCTCCATAGGCTGATCTGGAGGAAAGAAATGTTCCTTTTTATTTAGGAAATGTATTCCGCAAAATTTCCTATAGTTCTTTTCTGCCAGAGCAAATTACTTTTACCCTTTCATATATTTAAGGAGCTGGAAATAGTTTTTAAAAAGGAAGGATGGTAAATAATTGTGAAATATTAGATATTCTTGATTTAAATAATGTAACAATTGTGGCAATTTACTTACAAAGAAAATGAACAGAACTTTAAACGTATTTCAGCTTATTCTTTATTGATGAAAATATTATTAAGCACATTTTTTGATTTGTCTTTCTTTGCCGGCCCTTCCAAGCACTGTTTTATCATAGAAATTATGGTGAGTGTCACACCAGTATGCTCTGAGCTGGTTAGGCCATGTGACCATGCCTCTGCTCTGCTAAGGGGTAGCACCTTTCACTGCCAAAGACAGACCCAGACTCTTATCCCTGTTACTGAGTCCAAGTTCGAACTGCTTGCCACATGACAGGCCAGTAAATCAAGAGACAGGTTGTTAGGGGAAAGGAATAGCGACTATTCAGAAAGCCAGCAGACTGAAAAGATGGTAGACTAGTGTCCCAAAGAAGCATCTTACCAGAGTTAGGATTCAGGCTGCTTTTATACTAAAAGGGGAGGGGGCGTGGCTGGTTGTTGCAGACTTCTTGGTGCTGGAATCCTTTGTTTTTACAGCTGTCCAGGTGGGTCTGGTCACAGTTGTCCTATAAACCTCTAACAAGACAATTGTTATTTTCTGCTCTGCAACTTTTTATCTCTATATGATTGGAAAAGTGTTACACCTTTAAAAGTCAGAGGCTTGAGAATGGGCTGTCCTGTATATTTCAGGCTCTAGGCAACATTCTTTTACAAAAGGTGCAGAGCCAGCATGACTAAGCACAGGCAACAGAGCGCAAGGGTTAGAGCTGAAAAATGGATCTAATAGGGAGTCAGGTTTGTTCTTCTCTGTTACATCCCAAGCAGGGAAAAAAGACTAGAAAATCCATTTTACTAGGATTTGACAAAGATTTTGGTCATGAATTCTCATTCCGATGAGAATTCTCATCGGAATTCTCGATTTACATCATTGCATTTCCTCACAAGAGCTCCATTTTAATATTTTCATTTACTAACATTAGAGACGAAGAGGATGAGCAGAGTGGAGAGTAGTCAAGTTTCCAGCTTTAAAGAAACATCTGATTGGTACAGTTTGTAATTGTCCCCTTTGCCATTCATCAGCTACCCACTTGGGTATAGTATTCCACTTGGAATACTAGACATTTTGGAACTGGCCAAAGGAGGATGGGACTGAGAGGGGAAGGGTCTGAATTTTAGTTCTACTCTATGGATCACTGGCTGTGTGACCCAGAGATGCTGGTTCCCAAAACTCTCCGAGCTGCATGTTCTTAGCTAGGTTCATATCATGGATAAGAGAGACGGTCCTAGTGTCCTAGGACTCAATTCAAATCCTGCCCTGTCGTTTACTAACTCGGTGATGCTGTACAAGTTCCTTAATCTCTCTGTGTGTTGGTTTCCTTTTGTCTGAAGTGGAAGCACCTACTTTGGGGGTTAATGTGAGGATTCAGTGAGCTATTATTATGGGTAATGCACCAAGACCCTGCTGAGAGCTCCTGTGGTCTGTAAAATGAGGATAACATATCCATCTCGAAGACAGAATATTGTCGTGTCTGATGTACACAGAGCGACATGGGTATGTCTTAAAAAATATTGACTTGAATGAAAAAAATCTAAAACAGGATGTGCTCTGTGGCACAATACTATTTACACATAGGAAAACATGTACACTTTCCAAAAGACATCATGTACTTTTCATGGATACGTATGTATCTAAAACATATCATGACCACATCAGAGGAGATGAGTGCATATATGGGACATGTTGGCTAGTTGCTCTGAGAGGTGGTTAGGAGATAAGGGAAATAATAGGAATAATATACAGATAATGTCAGTTCCTACCATGGAGGTTTGGATGGGACACAGAGGGTCCTCTCCTCCACACTGGTGGTTAGTTGGTACAATACCAGTTGTGCTTTGGTACCAGTTTGGCGTTACCTTCTGAAGCTAACGGTGCTCCAGCAGGTCCACCCCTGGGTATATGCCCTGTTGCACACAGGTGCCAGGAAACATGCATAAGCAAGAAACTAGAACGACCCAAATGCCAGGAGAACAGATAAATAACTTGTGGTCTAGTCCTCCAATGGAATACTATACAGCAGTGAAGAAAAAACGACAAGCATCTACCTGTGTCTGTGCATCGATGTGCATGATTCTCAAGGTTGAGTGAAAAAAAAGTCACAGAAGAATAAATACAGTATCATACTGTATTTATCATACTGTATTTATTTAAGAATAAAGTATCATACTTTAAACACAGTATGATTCCATGTATAAAGATCAAAAAAAGGCAAAACTACAAAACATATGTTGTTCATAGACACTCACGTATGTGGCAAAAAGAAGAACAAAGGCACGATATGTACATAATTCAGGATAGAAATTGCCTTGTGGGGGAGGGGAGAACTTTGGGGAGGGACTCAGGGGGCTTCTGAGATCCTGGTACTGCCTGTTGTGGGCTGAGGATGCAGGCAAGAGCGTTTGCTTCTTATTCTTTAACTTGCACAAGTATCACATATCATATTTGTGTAAGAGTGATATTTACAGTAAAGAACTTAAGATACTAAAAGAAGAGAAAGGGAAGATCAAGGTGGGCAGCTCAAGGTGGCATGATATTTGGGAAGACACTTTCTAACTGTAAACCATTCTGCGCTGCGGCAGATCGTCAGTGTTAGAGATCGCTCTGTCCAGCGCTGGTCTAGCTGCTGAGGCGGGTGGGAGCCAGGTCTGGTCAAGTGACAACTGGGCAGGGACTGCAGTGAGGGGCTATGTCTACACGGAAGCTGAGCACGAAGCTTTCCAGGCAACTCTGGTTATTTTTTTTTATTGGACTATAGTTGATTTACAATGTTGGGTTAATTTCTGTTGTACAGCAAAGTGATTCAGTTATACATATACACGTATATATACACACATACATTTTTAAAAAATATTCTTTTCCATTATGGTTTATCACCGGATATTGAATATAGTTCCCTGTGCTCTACAGTAGCACCTTGTTGTTTATCCATCCTATATATACTAGTTTGCATCTGCTAACCGCAAACTCCCAATCCATCTCTCCCCCTCCCCTTGGCGACCACGGTCTGTTCTCTGTTGGTGAGTCTGTTGGTCATTTCTGAGTTGAGTGATTCCACCGCCTGTAGCTCTGTGGGTGGCTCCGCTGCACCCTTTCGCAGCAAGGAATCTTGTCTCTGATTCACTCGTTCATTCATTCAGCAAACATGTATCAAAGCCTTCCCTGTACTCGAAACAGTTGGGAGTGTGGGTGTGGGAATAAGAGGTCATAAAGACACAGCACCTGTCATCCAGGGCACAGGACACATGTTCCCAAACACATGTTCTGGGACATGGCACAGGGCAGAGGCTGGGCCTCCCCCCTGCCGCCACCTCACGCATCCCACCTCGTCCCGCTCCTAGCCCTGTGCTCGGCCAGCATTGCTTCTGCCTGGAGACAGCCTGGTGTCTCCAGGGTCTTCCTGGGGGGGTCCCACGTTGCCGGGTATTTCAGGTAGAGCACACACGCGATTTGGAGTGCACTTCACGGGCCTGATGGCTCCCAGGTGCAGGTCGCATGCCTCTGTGTCTAGAAATGCCTGGAGTTTGTCACTGCCCTGTTGACCCTCTGTCGTCCTGAGGAGGACGCCGGGCTCAGTTCTGGTGTCCATGACTAGCTCATCCCAGCTCCTGCTCCCCAGGGTTTCATGTGAGGATCAGTCACAGTTGACCACGGGGTAAACAGTTTCTCTGTTCTGGTTTCTAGTTGATTCCTTCCACTTGTGGAAAAGGACTGAAAAATCGGCTTACTCAGGATTTGTTTCTAATGATTTTTTTGCCTTCCTGTTCCTCTCCCCTTTAACTTTTATATTTTTTTGCCCATTTTTAGGGTTGGGGCCAGATGGTCTAGATTTGAAGCTTGGTGCCACTTCTTATCAGTTGCCTCAGTTTCCTCAGCTGTAAAATGGGGGTATATAGTGTACCTACCTCCTAGGATCATGAGGATTAAGTTAGTTAATGTTAATGCTTTTAAAGCACTCAGAGCAGTGCCCAGCTCCCATTAACACTTATTATAACTTTACCTATTATTATTAATATATTATAATGTCATTAATATCATATTCATTATATAATGTATTAATATATGATGCAATATATTATATATCGTATTTTGTTATAGTAATTATATAATATATTCTTATATTGTTTATATATTACTGATATTAACATTTTATATATATATAATTAATATATTATTAACATGTTGTATATTAATATATTATTATTGTTAATGATATAGCAATATATTATTATTTTACTAAAAACTAAAGCAGTTGTATAATATAAAGTTATGTTATTAATATATAATATTATATATTAGCATGCTCTTACATAATAGCAGTAGAAGGAGAGAAGGAAGAAGAGGGAATATTCTGGAAAGAACTGGAAAGATAACAGGGTCAGTACTTGCCAAGAAGCCAACTGCTGAACTGACTTCTTTCCCACATGATTCTGTGGCTGCCTCTGAAAGTAATGCTAAATATTTCTGACTATAAAAGATGCTAAACTTAAACCCTGTTTGCATTTCATAGAAGGAAAGGTCTGAAAAAGATTTAAGAAGTAGCCAGTATTAAGCACAAGGTCACTGGGAGGCCTGAGAACCCAGAAGATGAGCAGAATGCTTTTAAAATAACACGAGGCAGATACAAAAAGTGCCCTGATCTGCATCCCGAGTAAGCAATTAGGTGGCTTCTGTGGCTGGCGGTGACTTAATCCCATCGCCCTGGAGAAGAGTGGATCTCACTACCTAGCTCCTATGTGACTGACAAAGGACCCACTGAATTGTAAGCATTTTGCACATCTTGCAAATCTGATTTATAGTGACTTTGCTTCCCTGGAAGGTGGACAGCTTATCCTTTCGATGATATACTCAACAGAGGCCAGAGTTTTCCTCCCCAAATCTGTGTACTGTGAAGATGATGTAAGCCTTTGATACGCTGCCTGTTTTTTCCTCAGTAGATCAGCTTTGATCAGATGCCAGTGGGGTTAGCACATCCCAATAAGCCTGGTGACTGGCTGTTCATAGCTGCCAGCTCATTTTTTGCTCTTTCATTTTTCTGCGAGATGGTGGCACTTAATGAAACCCAGAAGAGCAAATCTGCGAAAATTCCCAAAATGAATGCGTATTACTTTTTATAACCAGAAGGTAATATTTTAAAAAAATTTCAGGACATTCCATATGGCATAACTGTGGAGACTTCTAACACCCAAGCGTCTCACCTGCAGGTGTCCTAGGTGAGGTTTGCTGGAGCAGGGCTGTACTTTCTGTCTCTCCCCGCTGGCTTCCTGCGCCCCTCGGGGCTGAGCCTGGTCACCTGCTAGAGGCTGTGCTCAGGGTGGGTGCAGGGGGCCTTAATGGCGTGCTCCTTCCCAAACTAGCAATGCCTCATTAAGATTCAGTGACGCTGACATTCAGGGAGGGCACCCGCCTTACCGAGGGGTGTAAACGGGGGTCAGAAGAGGTTCAGATCACTTCCCTGGAGAATGGTTAGAAGTTGTCCGTGCTTGGCTTAGAAGCCCCTCTGGGGCAGTTTTCCTCCAGAAGTGGTTCTCAAAAGGTATCCTGGAATTCTAATCAAAATGCAGATTCCTGGGCTGTCTGCCAGAGCCGCTTCTCCAGTAAATTTGGGTTGGGCTCAGTGATCTTCATTTTAACAAGCACCTAAGGTGTTTCTGTCGACCTTGCTTAGATAATGAATAATTACTAATTATTAACCTAGCCTTATGGTAAATATTTATCAAAGCAACTGATTTTTTTTTCTGTCTACACTGGCGGCTGCATTGTTCTGCACCACTGCTCTGAATATCTGAGTCACACGTGGAAGGGTTTAGAGAACATTATTTGGACTCGGGTTTCAGAATGCCAGCAGGTTTCCTGGGCTCCGTGATTGGGTGTAATGAGAGTCCGGGAGACAAGTGTCCTTCCCCCTTCTTCCGCCTTATGGGAAATTAACTAATCAAGAATTTGAATCAAGAATGTTTCAGGTCAGCCCCCAGCAATTGAGTGTTTTGGAGTCATCAGCCTCTGTGGCAGACGCCGATGTTGCCTGTGTGGCTCTTTTGGTGCATTTGGGGTTTGAGCATCGTTTTATCCTTGTTGCAAGACTGGTGTTGGGACTGCTGATGTGGAGGAGGGGGCGTGAGCTGGAGGTGAGCTTAGTGGGGACGGTGAGTCCAGGATGCGACATGTGTGTTTCCCAATGGGCGCACCTAACGCTCTGCCTGAGTGGGGACGGGACTTAACTTACAGGTTCTCCATGGTTGAATTCCACCTTCGGCTTTTCTTCTTGTACTTTCTTTACCTTCTGACCTCAAACTCTCATGGCTTCAGTTGTCACCTTCATACAGGGGACTCTGTTATCTCTGGCTCTGGTTTCTCTCCCGAGCTCCAGCATCACATTTCTAGGTGCAGGCTGGACACATCACCTGGATAAGGGTACTAGTGCCTTCAACTCAGCAACCAATCAGAGGAGCCATACTTAACGTTGTGTGATGCTTCGAGTCCTGGAGCATCTTCATATACTCTGGTGCATTGAATGCAGAGCTTAGCTTGTTTGTCCAGGTCACAGAGAGTCCAGCCTCCTCCAAGGCCAGGTTCATTCATTAGGATATCATGTCATTTCTGGTGAACCACTTCCCTTTGGGACAAGGCAGCTCCAGAGTAATGGGTGAGCAGACAGGCTGTAGAGCTAGACTTCCTGCTTTATAATCTCCAGCATGACATTTGTTATTTGACCTTGGGCAAGTCACTGAGCCCCTCTGAGCCTCCATTCTCTCATGAGTAAAATGAGAGTGGTGTCTACCTCCTGGGGTTGTAGGAAGATCAGATGAGGTGATTCATGTGAAGGTCTTGGAACAGTGTCTAGTGAATAGTGGTTAGCTATCATCATCATCATAATTGTCACCATTTAAATTTTTTGTTAATCCCCCCTTTTCCTTTTTTCATCACGGCCACTTCTCCCAGTTACCAGGCTTAAAATTTAGGGCATATCTTTAACACTTTTCTCTCCTTCACTTTTCACTTTGTGTCTAATTCGTGGTACCTTTTTATAGCAGGCCTGCTTTATCTCTTGTCTCTGACTATTCTTCTGCCTGCTGCTTTTTTCCACCCAGCCTTCCTTATGTGCTTGTTATCTCATGCTGCCAGGTTAATCTTCCTACGAGATGGCTTTCTTCAGCACCTCTCTGATCAGAAACCTTGATTAATTCCAGGAGTAGGAACATTTTTAAGGCTTTCGATAACAATATCTCCCCACCCAGTTGTGCCCTTCTTCCTTCTCCAAGGAGTATCTGAAAATGCCATTTTATCACAATCTATTGTGATTTTTAACCTTCGCTGATTTGATGAGTGGAGTTTTATCAAAGTTATTTCATTTGGAAACTTTTGCAAGTGGTCATCTCCTCATATGCTTATCAGCAAGTTATAATATCTCTTTTGTAATTTTTTTGGACCCATTTCAATGAAACCATTCAACATTGCTGAGGGTATAGCATGAACCAAACAGATAAGATCCCCAATTGCATGAAGCTTACATTCTAGGGGGTAAGATAGATGAAGCTCAAATATAGATAGTATATTACCAGCATTACAGCATTACAACCAGCATTACAACGTGTGTGTGTGTGTGTGTGTGTGTGTGTGTGTGTGTGTGTGTATTTTAAAATGCTGGTTATTGTTCTTTTAGAATAAAAGTAAAGTAAGCAAGAGGTCATCAAGAGAGTGATGGAGGGGAGAGGAGCCATTTCGCCCAGGAGATTAAGGAAGGTTTTTGGGAAGAGCTGAAATTCAGAGAGAGACCTGAGGGAAGTGGTGATCAGATTGGGGAATTGTGTCCCAGAGAGAGCGGATAGCACATGCAAAGGCCATTAGGCTGCAGCCTGGTGGGCATGTCCAAGGAACAGCAGGGAGATTGGGGCTGGTGTAGAGTAAGGGTGAGGCCATGTGTTAAGTTCTAATATGCAAGGACAGGGACTTTTACATTTTATTCTGCATGTTGGGGGACAGGGGACCATTGGGGGGGTTTAAGTAGAATGGGCGACATGATCTGATTGAAGTTTTCTGATTTTGTAAACAGCTTCATTGAAGTATAATATCATGTACATTGGTTGAGTCATTTACGTTATGAGTCATCGGCCTGTATTTGAGGCTGGGTGACTAATGAGCTCACCTGGAGACCAAGGTACAGAAGAGCCTTAGGGTTGAGCTTTGAAGTCCCTGCAACACACAGAGGTTGGGAAGAGGAGGAGGAACCATCAGAGGCCGAGAGGAAGAGACGGTGGGTCGAAGAAGAACAGAGAGATTTCCAGGTCCGTAGAGGGGAAGACCATCAGCTTTGGCAACATGGAATTGGTTGGTGGCCTTGGGAAGAGGGATTTGCATGGAGTGGACAAAAGCCACATTGGACTGGTTCAAACCCAAAACGGAGAATGAACAAGTGCAGACAGCTCATGCAGGCGACTCTTTTCAGGGATTTAGGAGGTTTTGTTCTTTCCTCAACAACTTGTATACATTATACTTTAATGATATCTACCTCGAGCTATGTCATATTTGTCATACAGATTGGTTTTGATGTTTATTCTGCCTTTTAATTTTTACCTCCACGAGATAAATATTTTTATTTGCTTACACCTCTTGATGTTCTTCTTTGGTATCTTTCCCTTCACTTTACAACCTAAAAAGTGCCTATCTGTTTTTCTTGCTTTTACTCTTGTGTATTTCCCAGTTTTCTATATGGCTTCTTTAATAGAAATAAAAGAAAATGTATATTATTTTTAAAACCACCAAGAAAGTCGTTCAGGGTTCACAGAAGACACGCAGAATTGCTGCCAGCATCAAACCCAGGGTCTTGAGTTCTGCGTTCTGTGCACAAGGAACCCAGCCTAGCCTAATTTGGCAGCAATTTTTTTCTGCTAGTTTCCCCTGGAGGGTAGGATAATCAAAATATAATATTTAACAACTGGCACGGGCACACCAGTGGGAATGGGGCAGACCAACCAGAAGAGATAACAGTTGGAAACACCTGGTGCCTCTGCCGAAGTGTTTCTATCCTTCCTCCGAGTGCCCACGTGCCAGGGCACTGAACCTCTTCCTCCAGCCTGTTCTGGCCTCTTGCTTTTGTTTTCATCCTCCAAATCTTGATGTTTGCTCCTTGACATTTGGAGAGAGGAGCGGGTATTCACCATATATTGATGATTTTTGTGCCTGTTTTCTTTGCGTGTGGATTGTCCATTACTTGAAGTGGTCCTATAATCACCTTAGTGTCTTTCATGGTACCCTGTGCCTGGCAGATCCTTAACATAGAGGTGTTGATGGAACAGAATAAGCAGTGGTCACAGGGGAGCAAGAGTGATCCAGGGACTTCGTTCTGTTCTGGGACCGAGGGCCCAGTTCAGTGTTCACCTACTCCTTACCCTTCTCTCTCCTCCTTTGCAGGTATGGTTGTAACCACACAGCCCATTTGCAGAAGAGACAATGTGTTCTCAAGGGCAGTGTGTCTTAACTTTTGTTTGTATAGTTTTATATGTGTAACTTGATGAGTTTTTTTTAGAACGGTTTTAGGTTCACAGCAAAATTGAGCAAAGTACCCTCTCTTCCCACACACCCACAGCCCCTCCCACTGTCAACATGCCCCACTAATGTGGCACATTTGTTAACAGTGGATGCACCTGCACTGACACGTCATTATCACCCAGACTCCAAAGTTTACATTAGGGTTCACTCTTGGTGCTGTATATTCTGTGGCCTTGGACCCACGTATAATGACACGTTTCTATCACTGTAGTTTCATGCAGAGTATTTTCACTGCCGTAAAAACCTCTGTGCTCTGCCTGTTCATCCCTTCCCTCCCTTCCAAACCCCACCCCGTCCCTGGCAACCACTGATCTTTTTACAGTTTCCATAGTCTTGTGGTTTCCAGAATGTCATAAAGTTGCAATCATACAGTATATAGCCTTTGCAGACTGGCTTTTTTCACTTAGTGATACGTGTTTACGTTTCCTGTAAGTCTTGTCATAGCCTGATAGCTCATCTTAACTTTTCTGAATCTTAGAACTCTTTAAAAATTTGGTGAATGCTATATATTTTCCCCTCAGGGTAAGCACACACACACACAAACACACACACACACACACACTCTCTTATATGCTCACAGATCTATTTCAGCCAATTCAGCACCCGTGCCCCACAGCCCTCGGAAGCCCAGGGATCCCAGGTTGGGAGCTCTGTGCTGGCAATGGAAACCCCATTGGACGCAGTTGATAAAACTGAAAATAAATTTTCATTTGCACCTAACTGGCCTGCCAGAAAATGTGTTGCCTCTTGAAGTCGGTGGAATGACAGAGCTTCTTTGAACAAAGCCTGTTTCGAGGCACATTCTTGGTCTAAATTCAGTTCAGATGACAGATCCTTATTCTGCAGTTTTGTGTTCTAGAGCAAAGCTTCTCAAACTTTAATGCGCACATAAGTCACCTGGAGACTAGGATGGATGGGCCTTGAGATTCTGCACTTCAAACAAGGCCTCTGCTGGTGCTGCTGGCCCAAGGACCAGCATTTTTACAGCAAGGCCCTGAAGCCCTGGTTTTCAAACTACAGGTCAAGACCCATGTGTGGAAGTGAGTCAAAGCCAGTATTAACCAAAGGAAATGGAATGGAATGGAATAGGATGGAAACTATCAGGGTGTGTCACATATAGAAAGGAAAAGTATTCTTTTGGAAAGCCTTTTTAGTTATATATGCGTAGGTGCATATACTGGCTTGTGTTATGTAACATGATTTTTTACTCTGGGTACATTTGGAAAACACTCCTCAAGATTTCTGTGGTATAAGAAATGAGGGGGAAGCACCTCCCTAGTCGTTTTATCCGAAAAAATAGTGGGTTTGCAAGCATAAAATTGCACATGTGTCTCCGTAGATTTTGCTGCTCTGATTCTGGTATCCAGATGTTGAGATTTATCCCAAAGCAGGAACTGTAAATAGCAGAGAAAGTTTTTTTTTTTTTTTTAATTTTAAAGATCAAATTCCAGGGTTAAATGAAAATCCTGGTTGTGTTTGGCTTAATTGAGAGTACATGTTACTTTTGAGAATGTACTTTAAAAAAGTAAACAAATGGAACTGAAGCATGGCTATTAATTTTTTAGTGATTCTTTGTGGATTTTCTGAAAAGGGCTGTTCATTTGCATTCTACATGAACTGCTAATACGCTGCTATTATCAGTATCCAAAAATAAACAATAACACCAATTTATATGGACCTCCAAATTAGCCCCATAAAATTTTATGATAGTGGTATTATTGCTCCAACTCAGTTTGAAGCTGACAGAAGTATATAACTCTAACCATGTGATTCTCATATCCTTTGTTTTAAAACCCAAGTTTAAAATGTCTTTATGTTTAAGTTTATCATCACAAATTAAAAGGGTATGACTAAAGTAACAGTCAAAAATAAGTCAAAATTTTGATGACTTATGTTGTTTGAAAAGCCCACAATTCAAATTCTTACTTTCCATTATTATTTGAAAATAAAGTTATGCAAATTTACCTATTTCCGTACACATTACAGAAGGGATCAGGAGCCTGCAGGTGAAAGGAGAGGTGATGAGTGAGTTTCCTATTTGGCCATCAGGGGAGGTTGTCCTGGAGAATTATACATAAAATAGGCAATATTAGCAATGAACAAAGGCATCAAGAACAGAAACTTTCTTTCCCCAAAGAAAGAAGATGTTTTTGTCTTTTGAATAATTTAAACAATATGCTGCTGTTCTTATTCCTTAGTCTTTAGGAATGGAAAATTCACACATATTCAATAAAAGAACTTAAAAAACCCCTTACTTTATTCCTCAAAAGTGAAATTTAAAAAAATAAAAACAACAAGGATTTACTGTATAGCACAGGGAACTATATTCAATATCTTACAATAACCTATGGTGGAAAAGAATCTGAAAAAATATATATGAGTCACTTTGTTGTACACTTGAAACTAACACAATACTGTAAGTCAACTATACTTCAATTTAAAAAAAAAGTAGGGCAGTGCTCTGATAACTACTAGTTTATCAAGTTTACAGTCATTTTTCCAAAGTGATTTTGATCTTAGGGCTGTTGCAATAAAATGGATTGATAATCAATAAAAACAAAACAAAACAAAAAACCTTCTGTGACATAAGACATACCTGGTGAAGAAATGCGGCTATGAATAAGAAAAAAATGACGCAAGTATTGTTTTGTTTGTTTTTTTTCCCCAGCTTTATTGAGATACAATTGGTATGTAACATTGTGTCAGTTTAAGGTGTACAATGAGAGGATTTGCTACAGGTATATGTTGTGAAGTGATTGCTGTAATAGGGTTAGTTAATGTCTCCATCACCTCACAAAATTCTCTCTTTGTTCCTTGGTGGTGAGAACATTTAAGATCTACTCTCTTAGCAACTTTCAAGTATACAGTACAGTGTTGTTAGTCATGCTATCCATTAGATCCCAGAATTTACTCATCTTATAACTGGAAATTTGTACCCCTTGACCAGCATCTTCCCATTTCCCTCACCCCGACCCCCTGACAGCCACTATTCTACTCTCGGTTTCTATGAGTTTGGGCTTTTTTAGATTCCACGTTTAAATGAAATCACACGGTATTTGTCTTTCTCTATCTGATTTATTTCACTTAGCCGAATGCCCTCCCAGGTTTTTTCTTTTAAATGCATTTTACAGTATTAAAATATGTGTCTTAGAAAACCTTTTGATTGATACGATGTAAATCACTTGAAGGATTTAGTAAGTATCTGCTATTATTTTTGCATCAAATAACAGTATTTAGATTTACCTGAACATGTAAAAGCATGTTACACGCAATCCTAATTATTTTGTGTCATTATGACAATAACAACATTTCAATCATCGGTTTACTCACTGACGATTGAAATTTGTGATGCTTATTTATTCCCTTTGAAATGGCCAAATAACATGGTTAATGGGAATTGCATGAAATATTTTTTTGGTATGAAATGATATAATTTTTTTAAGTTGGTTTACAATGTTGTGTTAATTTCTGCTGTGCAGCAAAGTGACTCAGTTATACACATATGTATATTCTTTTTTTATATTCTTTTCCATTATGGTTTATCCCAGGATATTGGATATAGTTCCCTATGCTATACAGTAGAACCTTGTTGTTTATCCATTCTGTATTTAGTAGTTTACAGCATGAAATTTTAATTTCCGGAAAGTTGATCTTTGGACTGGGGCGTGGAAAGTCACTTTCCACTAGTATTGGTTTCAGGAGCATTGTGTTAGTTGGGTTCCCTGGGAAGCAGATGTTGGGACAGAATTAGGAACGCATGAAGTTTATTTGAGGGGGAGGGTACTCCTGTGAACGATAAAATGAGGATGAAGCAGGATTCGGCAGAAACAGCCTCAGCCCGGATGCAGATTGGACAGTTGGACCAGCCCGGTGGGAAGCTCTGGGGCAGACGTTGCCTTTGGAGCCGTCCAGTGATGGGCAGAAACGGCCAGGCTCTTGCACCCCACTGGGTTCGGTTATTGGCTCTGGTGTCTGAGATGAGGCAGACGGGGTGCGAGCAGCTGGAGGCTGTTCAGGTGAATGCTGGGTTCTTTCCTGAAGGGAGATCTGAGGGGCACACCTCTGGGGCTGCCACAAGCAGCTGCAGAAGCAAGAGCAGGAAGTAGCCACCTGCTTTGAAAAGCCCGGCGGGGTCATCATTTGCTTGACATTGTTACTCCATCCTTTTTCCTTTTTTGTGGGGTGCAAACTTACCGTTTGCAGGATTATCTTCTGCTGAATAGCAAGTGCCCTTTGTTCACAAAATCTGTGTGATTTTCACAACATGGATAGCCTCTTGTCCTTAGTACTTGGATTGGGGCACTTCACTGCTGGGCAGTTCCACCATTTATCCAGTACCACCATGATGGAAAATCGGAATGCTTAGAAAAATAGATGATTTAAAAAAAAATCCTTTTTGACTATTAATGCTATTGTTTGGATGTTTCTTGGGTTTAGACCTCTAGATAAACAATTTTTTACTCTGTTTGTTGTATTATTTGCCTCTTCAGTTACAATTCAGAGTTGACATTAAATTTCTCTTTGGGCTTTTGGTTAAGTCATTTATTGGTTCCTCAGATCCCAGGTCTAAACACCTGAATCATGTTGGTCATTCTGTAACCTTTTGCCCCCCAACAGTTAAGCCTAGTAATTGGGGCTTTATTCTAATGCTGCCTTGGGCCTGGGTTGCCCCGCTGTGATCTTCAGTGCTTGAAATGAAATGAGATTCAAGGAGAGGGAGTTGATTTCCTACCAAGTATGGTGCTAGAAAGCAGAAAGGTCCTCTCACATGTGGAGAAAAAGGAACCCTCCTACTGTTGGTGGGAATGTAAATTGGTGCAGCCACTATGGAGAACAGTATGGAGGTTCCTTAAAAAACTAAACACAGAACTATCATATGATCCAGCGATCCCAATCCTGGGCATATCCAGAGAAAACTATAATTTGAAAAGATACATGCACCCCACTGTTCATAGCAGCACTATGATAGCCAAGACATGGAAGCAACCTAAGTGTCCATCAGCAGACTAATGGATAAAAAAGATGTGGTACACACACACACACACACACACACACACACACACACACACACAGTGGAATATTATTCAGCCATAAAAAAGATTGAAATAATGCCATTTGCAACATGGATGGACCTAGAGATTATCATACTAAGTGAAATAACCATACAGAAAAAGACAAATACCGTATGATATCACTTACATATGGAATCTAAAAAAAAAAAAGATACAAATGAATTTATTTACAGAACAGAAATAGACTTGCAGACATAGAAAACAAATTTATGGTTCCCAAGGGGAAAGGCGGGTGGGGGGGGGAATAAATTAGGAGTTTGGATTAACACATACACACTACTGTATATAAAATAGATAACCACAAGGACCTACTGTAGCACAGGGAACTATACTCAATATTTTGTAATAACCTATAAGGGAAAAGAATCTGAAAAAGAATATATATATCTCTGCGTCACTTTGCCGTACACCTGAAACTAACATGATATTGTAAATAAACTATACTTAAATTAAAAAAAAAAGAAAGGTCTCCCCTCACATGCGGGCACCAGGAGGCAGCTCTACCCATGTTTTTGCCATGCTCCTGCTCCAGCCTTTTGCTTCTACCAGATTTGGGAATTTCTGGACCAGAAAAAAAATTGGGGGAGGGTACTCACATGGGTTTCCTTGTTCTACTCCTGATGTTTCCACACAAGGCTCCTTCTAGGCTTCTTCATGCAAGGTCTGTGGCTTCAACGCTGGGCAAAGCTTTCTCTCTACTGTGGGGCATCTATCGATAGCCTTCATCCTTGTGGCACTTCTGTTTGTCCTGTGTCCCCATAGGAGACTGAATCTTCATCTCTCTTCTCTTTCTTGGCTGTCTAATATTTTCTTTACATCCTGATTATCTAGTCAGTAATTTTGGTATTATTTTGTGTGTTTCCCTCCATCTTGATGAAGGACCTTGTACATTTCTCATCTTCCCCTGTGTTGATGTTATAAGCTGTTTACAAATACTGCCATCATGCTTCATTTCTTTTAAATGTGCCTTAATGTTTTTAGTTGATTCATTGGAGTCATTTACTTTCCCTTTCATTTTGCAGTGTAATTTTTGTCACCTCTGTGTGTGGTAAGTATATCCGGGAGGTTTCTTCACATCTTACTTTTGGCTTACTTAAAGCCACTTTCTTTATTGATATATGATGGAAAATAAAGCTCCTGAGGAAGGGCTATTCCAGGCTGCAGGAATGTTGGAGCGACATTAAACACCACTTTATCTTCTATTTCCATGCCTTCACTATTTACCATTTGAGGATTTGGAGAGTGATACCATTTTTATGAATGAGCTGGACTCAGTAAAGTGTGCATAAAACCTTACTTTTCTTGGACTTCCCTGGTGGCGCAGTGTAAAAATCCGCCTGCCAATGCAGGGGACACGGGTTCGAGCCCTGGTCCGGGAAGATCCCACATACCACGGAGCAGCTAAGCCCGTGCGCCACGACTACTGAGCCTGTGCTCTAGAGCCCATGAGCCACAACTACTGAAGCCCACGCGCCTAGAGCCCGTGCTTCGCAACAAGAGAAGCCACCGCAATGAGAAGCCCGCGCACCGCAACGAAGAGTAGCCCCCGCTTGCTGCAACTAGAGAAAGCCCGCATGCAGCAACGAAGACCCAACGCAGCCAAAATAAATAAATAAAAAAAATCTTACTTTTCTCACCACTGCTCCTTCCCACCTGCTTAGAGTAAAAATCCTCTTCTTCTCTCAAATGATACATCAGATGCATCCAGAGTTTTTATAATCACTTATAATTGTTAATACACAATTTTATTTTCAGGTATTGAGAAATACAGTTAATTATTTTTTTTTGGCCACGTTGCATGGCATGTGGGATGTTAATTCCCCGACCAGGGCCCATGCTCCCTGCCGTGGAAGCAGAGTCTGAATCATTGGACCGCCAGGGAAGTCCTGGGAAATCCAGTTAATTCTTAAACAAACTTCAATCTCCTATTCAGTTTCAGGTTTGTTGCCCTCCTTGGTTCTGACCTGTTTCAGGGTGAGAAACTTCAGAGTGGAAGCAGGGTGTGGTCAGTTGCCTCTTGTCCCATCTTCCTTGCCCACTTCTCCTGTCATCTCCTTCCTCCTCCTGTGCCTGTGAAATCAGTGATGGGCTGAGTTCACCAGACCAGGTTTAGGGCAACTCTAAACATGTTCTGACTCAGTAGTCATGTCCCTCACTTTATAATGAGGGCCTCTGCTGCAAGTCTGAGACCAAAACTCTTAAGTTCCACCAGGAATTTAATGTCCTGCTCCAGTTAAAAGAAAAAAGAAAACACGGTAAAGTTAAATATAAAATGCCAGTTGCCAATAGCATATGTCAAACAATTCCAAGCCATAGAGAATTTAAAAAAAATTTATTCACTTCTTGACACACAAGGAAAACCTTGTACATCTCCCCAGTCTCAGTTAATTCTGCATCTTTAGGAGCAAAGAAGAAAGGTCAATAGGCAGATGCTGTGTAGGCGTGCATCTTTATGGGACAGTCATCCCAAGAGACATACTTTAGAACATTCTGAGAGTCTTCTGAGGAAACAAGGGAAATTGTCCACAACACATATTGTTTTTCTCATGTGGCTAGGATTTAATCTGCACCTTGAAGAGCTTTTCCATGTAAATTGTCACTCTGCTGTTTTTGCTGGTTGAAGCCCCGAGAATACTAAGCTGTTAAACATTTAACCATTATTATTTTTAAAAATAGTAGCTTTTTCTTAAGCTAATATATCTTGGGTCACTGATCCTCACAGATCCCTAAAACCCCCAGTGTGGCCCTAGAAATATGGGAGATGTCTCCTAATAGCAGGTGACACAAAGTCTTACCAATCCACTTGCAACTTGGAGGTACACCATGAGAGTGAAAACCAGCAGGGATTATATAACTTCACAGATCTTCATGTACCGGATCTTTTAATTTTATTCTAAAACAGCATATTGCACTATTGAAATTCAATATGGAAATGTTTCCTTTGGTTTTAAATAAAGTGTTCAGAAATGCGTAAGTTAGCAACTAAAAATAAAGTCCCAAATTTCTCATTTTTCCATAGTTCTCGGAGAGATTTAACACTTTTCTTGGCACTCCAAGGAATGTCATCTATGACATCACTGGTACCAGGTCACAGAAACAGAACTTCCTCTTCATGAGCACCTATAGCTTTGAGTGGCTGAATACATGTGCTTTGTGAGTGTTCAAGTGCAGAGTCACAAAGCATGGGATGCGGTTGAGTGGCACGTGCAGGAAGATCCCGTCACTCTGAGTGATGGCTGCTCTGCTGGGGGTGCTGGGTAGGAGTGAGGGACTACCTCAGAGTTAATTGGGGAATACTGACAGCTCTAACGAACCCCCAGATTTCAGTGGTCCAACAAAAAAGTTTCTCACTCAGTCCAGTTCAGGGGTACCTGGTGTGGGGGCTCTCCTGGTATCTTTTTTGTAAGCAGTGACTCAGGGATCCAGCCTTTTTCCCTCCCAGCCTCTGCCTAGACTTTGCTCTTCTCAGTGTCCCCAGAAGCCTTTCCATTCAGCCACTGGGTGGGAAAGAGAATGGCGGATTGAGTGTAGGAGCGTTTCATAGACCAGACTTCCATCCACTTCCCATTGGCCAGAATCAGTCACATGACCACACCTGACTGCAAAGGAGGCTGGGAAATATAGTCTACCTGGGTACCCAGGAGGAAAAGGGACATTAGCAAATGCTTAGCCAGTTTCTCCTGTGCCCGCAAAGTGCCATGGAAACCTGATTGAATCATAGAGGAGCTGCAGGTCCGTCATTTCACATTACTCTCTCCGTATGTGGCTTTCTTTTCTTCCTGTCTGGCTCCTTCTATGGCTACAAAATAAACGTCTTTTTGTTCTTTTCTCTCATGACAAAACTCCATATGTCATTGTGAACAACTTATAAAATAATTACATAAAACCCCACCAACTCAGATACCCACAATTAATGTTTTGATGGACATCTTTCCAGTCTATTTTTTCATGAACAAAATGACATGTAATTATTTTTGCCAAAAACGGGCCATAGTAAATATTTTTGGAAACTGGTCTTCTATCATCCATAAATATTGCATTGATGGTTTTGCATGTCCTAAACACTGTTTAGTGACCTCATGGAATTTCTATGCATATTCCATAAATTCTGAACTAAATATTTATTGATGCATTTTTAGGCTTCAAATTTTGGCTCTTACATGTGCTGTGTTGAATATCCTGTATCTTTCCTTAGACCTATGATAACTTTTTAAAGTTGCAATCATAGAAGTGGAATTGCTAAGTCAAAAATACACAAAATTCTAGTATTTTACAGGAATTTCCAAGTTGCCATTTGAAGACTTGTACCAGCTTAAGCATGCACCGCTTTATGAGTACTTTTTTTCCCCAATGCTTGCCAATATTTATTAAATCTTTCTAACTTGACAATGTAAATGGCAAAAAATTGATATGTCATTTTGTTTTCACTTTCTTTAATATTAATTTTTCTAAAATGTTTATTGGCCATTCATACTTCTTCATATCCTTTGCCCATTTTTTCCCATGTGGTCTTGAATATTTCTTCTGCAGTTCCTCAAATATCTTGCCAGTGTCTATTGCTGTAGACAGGAAATAAACATTTGTTAAATGAACAAAGGAAAGTGGGAAGGTTTTTTTTTTAATATGTTTAGGATGTTAAAAAGCTGTCACAGGTAGTTCAAATATTTTCCCCAGGTGGTTGAAAATTTTCTAATTTTTTTTATAAAGAATATATATTTTTTTTGTCATTGAGAATGAACAAAACTATTTGCTTTTTAATTTAGTCTTTTTTAACATACAGGGTATCTTACTTTTTTTAAATGTAGTTTAATCTCTCAGTGTTTTCCTTTATGGACTGTTAGTTCATCATGACAGAGGCTGTACCCACCCACCCTAAATTATACAAATATTTATCTTTTAAAAATTTCTTTTTTTTTTTTTTTTATAAATTTATTTATTTATTTTTGGCTGTGTTGGGTCTTCGTTTCTGTGCGAGGGCTTTCTCTAGTTGTGGCGAGCGGGGGCCACTCTTCATCGCGGTGCGCGGGCCTCTCACCATCGCGGCCTCTCTTGTTGCGGAGCACAGGCTCCAGACGCGCAGGCTCAGTAGTTGTGGCTCACGGGCCTAGTTGCTCTGCGGCATGTGGGATCTTCCCAGACCAGGGTTCGAACCCGTGTCCCCTGCATTGGCAGGCAGATTCTCAACCGCTGCACCACCAGGGAAGCCCAAAAAATTTCTTTTAATTTTTAATATTTACACCTCTCATCAATTTGGATTTTAGATATATAAGGTAGCTTTTTAAAAAATAAATGATTGTCTCAGTGCTATTTATTGAATAACTCATTTTAACCTAACTGATGTCCCCTTGCCTCCTAAATTCTTATGGATACAGAGGTTTGTTTCCAGATTTTGTAGTTTGTTTCATCAACCCGTTAATTGTATGTTAATTCCTGACTGCTGGCCTTGCTGATTCATCTACCTCCTATTTCTTACGTCACAAACTTAGTGTGAAACTGAGTCCCATTGGCACTGGCCCATCTCTGGCCAGTTGTATCACTAGGTATAGTCTCTGCGTCCTCAGTTTCTACAAGTCAGCTGCTCACACGGTAGACGGTACAGCGTGCGCGTGGAAGCCCATCGCGTGGCCCCTGCGCATCCCCTCCCGCCGAGACCCTCAGCCACTCGCCCTGCCTCCACCCGCGTCGGCGGACTAACTCCTCCTGCTTCCCCTGATAGGAGTCGGCCAGCGCCGGTAGGGCTGAGCCTTCCGCCCCGTGGTTGAGCAACCAAGTGCAAGGGATTCCGGATCCTCTTGCCATTTCTGCCCTTGAACGAAGCACCCCACACGGGCCGTAGTATCTGACTTTGGGAGTGGTGACTCTGACTAATGGCACACAAGATGCAGAAATAACATAGGCAACTGAAGTCCCTCCTCCCTGCCTCCCGTGGGCTCCCATGAGGCAGGGTTTCTCCTACAAGCTGCCAGAAGGCATCCGCAGGTCTCCGCAGAGGCTGCTGTCTCTGCCCGTGGCTCATTGTGCAGCCGGCAGACACGGGGCACCTTGCCTTGCTCCCCGTGCCTCTCTCCCCACCCCCCCCACCCCACCCCACCCCCACACCCCCGCTTCCGTTCCCCTCACTCTCCCCACCCTGGGTTTGCAGCTCCCAAATGAAGCAACAGCGCTTAGGCTTCCCTTCAGGCTAAGTGTTCTAAGAAATCCAGGCTAAAACACCCTGTATGAACAAACATTACTTCTGGCATGTTTTTTTCTCTGTACTTTTTTTTCCCCATGAAAATAAATATATGCACACAAACTAGCCTCTTTCGAAAGACTCATCTCCCATGACATTGTCCTATTATACAACTAAAGAAGTCACGAGTGTGAAGCAATCCTTAGCAGTCACTCCACTGTGCCTTCCTGTGTGTGTGTGGGGCGGGGGGGAAGAGAGACATCAAATCACAGAAAAGCTTATTGAACATCTAGGCTAGGGGAGCCTAAGCTTTCCTAGATGGGGACACATTGTTAGTTGCAGATTTTTGTAAGGTAGCTAAACTAGCTGCGTGGATATGGCCCTGTCTTGGCGGCACGGCTGGTTAGTGTTAGGACGTGCAATAGAGCATCATCTTAATTCAGAACTTCTCTAATACTCTTAAGGAGCTGTCATATGATGCTTTTAACACACTGGTTTACAACCTGAGATACCCAGGGGTCATCTAGGGAGCATTAAAAAATGCCTATGCCTGGGCCCTATCCCCAGAGATTCTAATTTCATTGGTCAGGAGTAGTTTTGTCTGTCTTTTAAAAAAAATGCCTCCAGGTGATTCTAATGTGCTTCCACGCCACTGTTCTAAATAATAACAATAAAAAATACTGTTCCAGAGTCATGCTGTGTAGGGTTTTAAACAATTATCATTTAATTTTCCTTTAAAAATTCGTATGAGAATGGTCTCTGTTCAGGGGAAGCAAATTTAGGAATCTCAGAATGGTTGCCTGCATTGGTTTAAGAGGCTTTATTTGTTAACATAAGTTAAAACATGAAATGAATAATGAATAGCTGTCAAGTTATATATGGTGTCACAATTTTTAAAATAAGCTGTCATAGATCTCTTGATGGCTTGAGTCCAAAACCGGGTGGGATATGGTCCTCACTCTGAGATAATCAGAGATTGCTCAGGGAGACAGGAGGGGCATCTTTTGCTAGTTTTTGCTTTCACTGAGCTGCCAACAGGTGCAGTTTGTGTCTGTCTAGCTCTTCCACTTTTTTAGCCCTTCAGGGCCGGAGAAAGCCCTGGAGAATGATGTGGCAATGTTTTATCATACATCTCAAAGTCATTTTGATGCAGAACAATTATGATTGCATAATTTTAGGTCTCTTAGATACTTTCCTGCTTAGAATCTATGTGTTGAATTAGACAAGAAGTAAAGGATTATGTCATGTTTTGTGCATTTTGTGCTTTTTATTACACGTGATTGTACCTTACACATTAAAAATTGCCTCAAATTAAATAACAATGGTGCAGTCTTACAAATGCTGGCTGGGGTAACAAAGGTTCTGGTGTTGGGCTGTTCCTGGCCTGTTAGATTCATGGAGGTATTTCAAGGGCCAAGAGTGTAGCTGAACGGGATGAAGGCGCTGTTTATCTTTCTTTTGTAAAGGTATGTGGTGATAGCTGCGTTTATTTTGCCAATGAAATGCAAGTCAATGTCCACAGAGTAAATAAAACAAACAAGGCAAAACAAAAAACATCCACGAGCCAGCACAACCTGCGTGGCATTTTGGCACTAAGGGCAGACGTTGCCTGGGATCTAGCTGTGCTCTTTCAGAGTTAAAAGCTCACTGTTCACTTTGGCTTCTCTCTTGTTCATTGTTAGGAGAATCACTTCCAGGGGTCCCAGATCATGGCTCCATTCCCACCGAGAGGTAGTCTTCCCTCTTGTTTTTTTAAGAATAAGTTTGATACCCTCTTCATTTTAGTGCATTGATAGTGGAGTTTGTAATGTCACATACAGTCAAACATGTGCCGATGGTCAGCCAGGCTAATCTTATGTGCATGCAGAATATACCCTCTTCCGTCACTAACTCAATTCCAAATATTTTAGCAAGAATAACCCATAGCCACATACGTGGGAAGCTGAATATTAATGCTAAATCAGGGCATTTGAGGTCGAGAAGATGGCAGAAAATCCACGTCTCTTCCTTTAACCCTGTGAACTGGCTCAGAAGTTATGCAGGACAGACTAGACCAAATAGATGGGAAATTCCCTGGGTCTCCCTTAGATTCTTCCTTATTCCAACACCCTAGCTCATACTCCAACGCAAAGGAAATTATAAGAAGCAATTCTACAGAAAGGCAGACTGCCTGCAGACAGGTAAAATCACCTTCGAGGCCTAGGAGAGGAATATTATTCCTCATGGTTGTCAGCTGGGTTGCAAATCACTTCATGTATCCACCCAGACAAGAAGTAAATCATCATTGATTCGTTTTGCCAGGCACTAAACATGTTTGGATTAACCTGGACACCATTCTTATTCTTCAGAAACGTCCAGCTGAGGGAGGGAGCTCGACAGGGAGACGGATAGCCAAGGTCAGCAGGAAGCTTGACCTTGGCATTCTGCACTGCCCACTCAAAAGTTCCCCCAGAAGATGTGCAGTTGTTTCTGGGAAGTTGAGTCCAGGAGCTGGTACCTCTAATGAGCATCTTCCAAGCATCTCTGTGGTGGCTGTGGGCTGGGTCTGGACTAGGTTGTTTCTTAGTGCCACCCCCAGCCTCCTCCTCGTTGTGTTTCTGTTGATGGGGACACAGAGATTAGGAGGAAAAGGACCTTGGCCCCAGAGTAGAGCTGTTGAAAACTGTATATCACAGAATGGGAAAAATGCATTCTCTTAGGAGTGTGGGCACTTGTGCCAACTCCTGGAAGTGAGCTCATATCACAAGATTGTGATAGTGGCAAAGACGTATTGCATAGTAAGCAGTGCCTGTGGTGGTATCACATGAACCCACACCTGGATAGGGAAGGACGTGTTAAACCGAGACTGGAGGAAGCCTAGGACAGCCCTTGTTGCACGTGGTTCTGTGGCGGACGGGAAAGGGAATAGAACAGGGCGCCCGTAATTGGAGCACTTCTGTGTGAGTAGGGGAAGGTCAGACATAACATAAAAAGTTCTAATATGAGTGGATGGGGTAACAGGAAAAAAAATCAAAACTTTTATGGGATTTTAAGGAAGAGGGTTGCCACTCACATCTGGGGTAGAAAAAGGCTTTACTGATAAAGGGACAAGATGTGGGCATGGAAGATGGAGCTGGGCGATGGGAGGCTCCACATAGAGCAAACGCCTTTAAAACTGCCTGGGGCTGGGGACCTGGGAAGGGAGGAATTAAAGGTGACCGGAGGCTGGACCTGGAGGCCTGGAAGATGAGGATGCCATTTCTAGGAACGGGAACATTCATGAGGAAGACAAGGATGGAGTTGGATGGAAAAGAGAAAGGAGGGAGAAGTTTGGAGAATTTGGTTTCTGACCTTTGGCTTTCGAGATTCAAGTAGAGATGTTGTGCAGGAAGTAGATTGGAGCTAATGGGACAGGCCGGAGCTGGCGGGTTTTGAAGATCACTGAGGAGGGGAGAGTTTCACCCTTGGGAATGGGTGTGGTCCCATATGAAAGATCTCTCAGTGGGGTTCACTAGAAGCCATCGTAACTAAAGAGAAAGCGGGCGACATAGCAAGGTGTGTTGACTGTTCTTTCTTTTGAGAAATATGATGGGGAAGGCCAGAACCCCATCATGTTTGTCTTTGTGTCTGAGAATCTTAGCACCTTCCTGGCTTAATTAGCTTTTGTTGAAACAAGGGAAAGTGAGATATTGAATGTTGGCTTAAGTGGAGTCAAGAGATGTTTTGGATTATTTGTTTTAGGATAGAAGAAATTTCTCTTGCACAGAGAAACTATCCATTGCAGAAAGAAAGATGGAAGGTACAAAAGGGAATAGACAGTGGATAAGACAGCATGCTAGCAAACCTTGGCGGGTCTGTTTCAAGGGCACAGAAGGAGGGGTTAAATTGGGAAAGGCACAAAGGAGATTTTTTTCCTCTGAGTCAAGAGAAAAGTGGGAGGGTATGGGTGACTCTCCTGAGAAACCTTGAGAGTTAGAGGCTCACACTGAAAGCACTTACTTTTTGTGGCTTCCTTCTTCTCAACAAAATAAAAAGCAAGATCATCTATGAGTGACGTGAAAGCAGGTTTGGAGTAAGAGGCAGAAAAATAGAAGGTTTTCAAGAGCTGTGCTGGGTATTACCTAGACGGTGAATTAGAAATGAAAAAAAAAAAAAGTCAAGGAGTAGATGTAAATTCCAAATGAGTTTGAAAAATTACGGAATTTGTGGTAGACCCGACCAATACAATTGCATGGTTTCCCCAGCAATGCTCAGTCTCTGGGATCAGGGTGGAGAAGGAAGAGGGGGCACCCGGCCTCTTGGTTATTAAGAGATGAGAGATTTCAAGGAACCAGTAAGATACTGAGATGACCACAGGGAGGTAAGTGAAACCAGGAGTTGATAAGGAATCTGGGAAAACAGTCTAGATATGGAAGATGGAACTTAACAAAGGACATTTCAGAAAGAGGGCCGGAGAGGGAAAGATAGAAGGAGAGAGGGCTGTGGTTAGTGGGAGTTTAGTTAGAGATGCTTTTGCCCTCGTCAGGTCAGACCCCACATGGGCTGTATACCTTATGTAGTCATTTTCATCACGCTGGCTGGCTCGCCTTTAGGGTGTTTGTGAGGATAGGATACCCTGGGAAAGGAAACGTAAAATCGTCTCCCTCTTCTGCCATGGTGAGGCCACATTTGGAGTGTGATGTTTAGTTCCAGACCTTTAACTGTGTTTTCTCCACAAATCCGTTGACTGAACCCTGGAAATCCAGAACAGGACCCCTTCTCTGCTGCTGTTGGTCTGGGCCACCATTGTCCTGTGCGGGGATCACGCCTCTGCTCTACTTCCCAGCCTCCCTTCTTCTGTTCTAACCTTCCGTGGGTCTGTTCTCCAGGCAGCTAAAGTGACCTGTTAAAACACTAAGCTAGACCCCGTCACTCCACTGTGGCAGACTTTCCAGTGCCTTCCACCTCCCCGGGGGTAAAGGCCCAAGTCTTCACACTGGTCCTTGAGGCTCTACACCATCTGACAGATCCTTCCTTGACCTCATCTCCTATGGCCTGACCCTTTGTTCTCTCCACTCCACCCACACAGGCTTTCTAGGTGTTTCTCAAGCATCCCAGGCCTGTTCCTACCCCAGGGCCTTTGCAGGTGCTGCTCCTTCATTCTGGAATGTTCTGCCCACATAGAGTGGCTTATTCCCTCACTTCTTTTAGGTCTTTATCACCTTCATAGTACAGTAAGTTCCCTACATAAGAACGAGTTCCGTTCTGAGGGTGCGTTCATAAGTCCAATTTGTTCATAAGTCCAACAGAGTTAGTCTAGGTACCCAACTAACACAATCGGCTATATGGTACTGTACTGTAATAGGTTTATAATACTTTCCACACAAATAATACATAAAAAACAAACACAAAAAATAAAGAAAACATTTTTAATCTTACAGTACAGTACCTTGAAAAGTACAGTAGAACAGTACAGCAGCTGGCATACAGGGGCTGGCATTGAGTGAACAGGCAAGAAATAAAGACACTGTACTACTGTACCCTATACAGTACTGCACAGTAAAGTACACAAAAGTACAACCACTTGTAGAGGATGCCCTCACAGGACAATGTACGCCAGACACGTGAACTAACTTACGTGATTGGACATGCGAACGCACGTTCACATCTGTGAAAGTTTGCAGCTTGAAGGTTCTTATGTAGGAGACTTACTTACTGTAAAGCCTTCCATGTCCATCCTATTTCGCAGTGCTTCCCTCACTTCACCCCTGTTCTCCTTCTCAATTTTATAGCACCTTCTAACATGCTATTAGTTTTACTCTTTTTTTTTTTTTTTTAACTTCGTGTCTCCTTCAGTGAGAAGGTAAGTTCACAAGGGCAGGGGTTTTCATTTCGCTTGTTTGTGGCTGCATCCTCACGTCACACGACAGTTCCTGGCACATAATGGGTGCTCAGTAATGGTCGTTGAATGAATGAATATTGAATTACCTGGCTGCAAAAGTCGCATATGCCCGTGGTAGAAGGTTGAGAAAACACAGAAAAGCATAAAGAAGAAAATAAAAATAGTCCATAATTCTATGTGGAAATAATCTCCATTAATATTTCAGTGTAATCTCTTTTTTTTAACCTGTGCATACATAGTTGATGTATTAATAGGGATATTGATAAATAGAAGGTGATGGCAGGAATATGACCAGGAAGATAAAGATCTGAAATCACATCAGCTAAAGGGACATTTTGAGGGATGTTTGGCCTGGAGATTAGAAGGCTGTGGAGGTGCATGATGGATGCTTTAGATATTATGGTGTCTAAGACCAATTATACTTCTTTACATAAATCTAGACTAGGCAGAACCTACATTAATGGGGAAAGCTACAGAAAGGGTGATTTCAGCTCCATAGAAAGATCATTTCTCTCTCATTGGTCACACATCAGTGGGACTAAATTCTAGAGGACAGAATTTTCCATCACTGGAAGTTCAGATAGAAAGTCTATGGCTGGGACTTCCCTGGCGGTCCAGTGGTTAAGACTTCACCTTCCAATGCAGAGGGTGCAGGTTCGATCCCTGGCTGGGGGGCTAAGATCCCACATGCCTCGTGGCCAAAAAACCAAACAAATATAAAAACAGAAGCAATATTTTAACAAATTCAGTAAAGACTTTAAAAATGGTCCACATCAAAAAAAAAAAAAAAAAAAATCTCCAAAAAAAGAAAGTCTATGGCCACATGTTTTACTTGAGGGCTTTCATCTGAAGAATCTCAGGTAGCAGCAAAACAAATTCAAAAAACTATTAACAGTTTTAAACTGGTAACAGTAGATTTGCATACAGTAATAGGAAATTTCTTATACTCCTGTGGATATTTTTCCTTTTCTATAAAATATCCGAATTATTTCTTATAAAATAATGACTTGTATGAAATACCTATTTAGTGTTTATTTACTTATATATTTTTCTGTGATAAACCCCTTTGTATTCACAGTTTAAGTGTCATATTATCTGAGAAGAGTGTGAATTAGTTCTGCACACGATAGATCAGACAAGTAATTGATTTTTTTTTAACAAAACTATATCTCAATTTTTAGAAATCTATTATTCCGGAAACATCAGGAACACATTAAGCTACACAGTAACTAAGATTTTAAAGCCATGTTTTGAAGACCCTCTAAAGCCAATTGGTATAAACACGGTCAGGCTTGTCATGGTGATGATGTCATTTATCCTGTAAACATCTTTTAGCTTTCGGGAATCATAGCAGACCTATCAGAATTCGTAAACAAACCATTCGAAAATACACACAAAGAAAAGTCGGTAATTTGAGTAATTTAATTGGAAAAATCACAGGGCATCTTGATGGATTTATAAATGAGGTGATAGAACTAACAGTATATAGGATTTTTGCTTTGAAGCTGTTGATCTTTTCAGATTATTTTTTAGAAGAATGACATGATTTCTACTTGAATTGCTCTGTTTAGTACATTACAAATTGTACATTTTATTCCATATATATTTTAAATCAGTTTGAAATAAAACTTTTTTGCAATAAATCTGATGGCATTGCAATTTCAGTCATTCACAAAATAAATTTCAAATAGTTTGATTCTGTTTAAGCCTGACGTATTGCCTTAAAGTGCATGTTATGATTGCTTTTTTCAGTTAATATTAGTGCTATGTCAGCCGTTTAAGGCTTGTTTTCTACTACAGCGAGTGGCAATCAATCGACGGCATAAAACAAGTCCTTCCCATTACTATAAATGGAGTGCAGTTAAGTGTGTTATAATAATGAAAAATGAAACAGGAGACAAAGCATTTGTTAGCCAGGGCTATCTAGGCAACCCACCTTCATGATCTGAATGTATTTGGATTACCAAAATGATTGAGGGGATTTTTACTCAGGTCATTGTGGTTGGGTAATCTGGACTTTTCTTCAAATTTCATTTGAAAGAAGTGCCTTAAACAGAAACATCTGGGCGTGGAAAAGCCAGCATCGGAACGCTTACAAGGCAATAAAAAGAGTAATAAGAATTTATAATTGGAGGGCATCTTTCATCCAGATGGGTTCTGTGCGAGGTTTAAAAACATTGCACAGAAAGGCAAGACAGATACACAGTGGTGTGCTTACCACTCGCGGTTGCTATCCAGTTAAGAGAAATTTGAAGTCTACAAATCCCCCCTCCCCCCAGACTTCTCACAACCACCAAAGTGCTGAAGGGACAGCTAAAGAAAGGAGCTCTCGCCCTGGACTCTCAAGAGCTGGCCCTTCCTTTGTGAATTCTGCTGGATTGAGAGACAGGTCCAGACATGATCCTGGCCTGGCCATCCTCAGGCGCCTCCATCAGCCTCCCCAGTGTGTCCCCCACCCTTGTCATCACCACAGGTCCTCTCCCTTAGATCTTGGAGGTTGGTTCGTCAGCTGGCATGTGGCAAGTATTGTATGGAGGCCGACTGAGAAGTTGCAACGCTCAGAAGAGCCTAATTCATGGAAGGATTAGACTGAGATGACAGGGGACATTGGAAAGCTCTCCAAGGCAGGGTCTGGTGCTTGCCTGTGTGTTGATGTATTGTGCAGTCACAGGACCTGACCCCTGGCTGGGCCTCGCTCTGTGGAGGGGGTTTCATTGGAGTAGGGGGGTGGATATATATATCCACCATATATATATGTTCTTGTCAGTGTCTTCCATTGTGTTATAGGTGAATCATTCCATGTCAGGATATTGAGAGATACTAAATAGTTCACTCACCATGGGCTTGTAGTTTACTCATCATTTTTAACTTAATAGCTAAGAGCAAATCAATTGTGCACGAAACAGTAGGGCTGGAGGGGGAAATGGGGAGTAGGTTTCCTTTTGGGGTGATGGGAATGTTTTGGAACGGGATAGAGGCGGTAGCTGCACACACTATGAATGTGTTAGATGCCTCTGAATTGTTTAAGACGGTTAATTTCATGCTATGTGAATTTCACTTCAATAAAAAAAAAATGGCAGGAGAAAACAAAATATTTTTGAATGATGTTAAAAGATGGGGTGAGCCAGGTGCTGCTTTTGCCCATCAGACCTACAGTTAAAGAAGAACTGGAAAAATGCTGCATTAGAGCTGTGCTGGAGTTTCTGGATGTCGCGTGCTTTTACCGCACGTCCTGCCGGGTCCTAGGGCTGTTCCTGCCTGAGCGTGTCTGCACAGGAGCTGGACTCATTAGCAGAAAAGAAAGGTAGGGAGAGGGGAAGTCAGCCAGTCATCGGCCTCAGTGGTCAGGAATATGCTCAAAAAATTACCGCTTCAAGGAAATCACCGCTTCAAAAAATATAGTCATGATTGCTAAATGTCTCTATTTTTTAACTTTTGGGCTTTATTTACTGATTTCTTTCTATCCTCCCATGCTTAAAAATAACTCAAAAGTTATATTCATCAGTCTAGAGCAGTGCTGTCCAATATAAATAAGAATGTGAGCCATGTATGTAATTTTACATTTGCTAGTAGCCACATTAAAAATGTAAAAGTAAAAAGAAACAGGTGAAATGAATTTTATTTTTGTTTTAAATTTTGTATTCTTTTTTTATTATTAATTAATTTATATTTGGCTGCGTTGGGTCTTCGTTGCTGCATGCGCACTTTCTCTAGTTGCGGTGAGCGTGGGCTACTCTTCGTTGTGGTGCGCAGGCTTCTCATTGCGGTGGCTTCTCTTGTTGTGGAGCACGGGCTCTAGGCGCGCGGGCTTCAGTAGTTGTGGCTCGCGGGCTCTGGAGTGCAGGCTCAGTAGTTGTGGCGCACGGGCCTAGTTGCTCCGCGGCATGTGGGATCTTCCCGGACCAGGGCTCGAACCCGTGTCCCCTGCACTGGCAGGTGGATTCTTATCTGCTCTGTCACGAGGGAAGTCCCTGAAATGAATTTTAATTGCGTATTTTCTTTAGATAGTTTCTTTAAATACTGTGTCAGTATCTGCCTAGAGAGTGCAGTATATCCTTTCAACATGTAATTAATATAAAAATGATTGATATCAATTTTGCTTTCCTTTTTCACACTAAGTCTTCAGAATCTGGTGTGTATTCTACTCTTACAGCACATCTCAATTTGGACTCGCCACCTTCAAGTGCTCGAAAGCCACATGTGGCTAAGTGGCTGCTGTAGGGGGTGCAGATCTAGAAGTTACTATTTTTGTTGGGTTCTCTGGGCTCCAGAGACGCTCCGTAGGTGGAGATGAGGACCATCACACGGCACATTAGGGCTTCAACATCATTATCGTTCAAGTGCCTTTACAAATAGGGCAGTTCCTGATCTCACAATTTTGTGAATGGGGTAAAAGAAGCGTTATTCTTTGTCATTTTGTGGGTGAGGAATCTGAGATTCTTATGACCTAACGAAGCTTGTTTACTCCTTCCTAGGAAGGCTGAACTGCCATTCTGGTTACCTGGTTGTCCTGGATAGACTCTGAGAAGTCTCTGTTTCTGGGGGAAAGGGTTTATGCAACTGTGAAAGGAACTCAATCTCGTTTTACAGACTAAAGAGTGAATCTCGGAGCAGAAAAGTAGCTATCCTGGTGGTCTCAGGAGAGCCAATAGTGGACATTGAATGAGAGCCATATGGAGAGCTCCTTTGACTTGCTGGTTACAACCAGGAATCCAGGGCACTTCCTATCCCTGTCTCCTGGTCAGTATCAGTCACACTTGGCCATGTGGCTGAAAGCAAAGGGTTGTGGTACCTTGCAAAATTGCACCACTCTGTTGAAAACATGGAAACCAACAGCCTAGTTCACTGACTTAGCCACTTAGCCCTAGGACAATCTCTGGCCAGACACCAATTCCAGAAATCTGGAATTGCCCCCAGCCAGTGCCTCTCAGCTGGGTAGTAAAGTGGTTGGTGACTGGATGGGAGCCCAGTTCTCGGACCCCTTCCTCACTTTGGATATATTTCTATCTCTGTGGTCCAAGAGCTGCAAAGGAAGGAGGACCTACTGGATCCAGGAACACTCAAGGACACATTGAATTCTATTTTCCTTCCATAGTGCTAACTCCTGAGATTTTACTGACCCCCCACAAAAGTGCATCTGTTAAATTTATCAGAACATTTTTTTTTTGGTTAGGCAAAGACTTCACTTGCAAAAAGAAATTTTTGGGTTGAAATAATTTCAGGCATATGAGTTTGGCATTTCTAAGTACAGATCAGTCATGGCTAATTGCACAACTTTTAGCTAGTGTGTTGAAATATGAGTACTGATGAGACCCCCTTGCCTTGTGTGTTCACTCATCCTTTTATCCACCACACACAGAGTCTCAGGCTCTGTGTTGGGTTCTGAACATTCAAATGCGTGGCCTCTTGCCTCCACATGTAATGGTGGCTACAGCTGTACAAGCAGGAGCTTTGACAGACGAGGCACAAAAGGCTGGGAACACAGAAGCGGGGGTGACTTCCAGGAGAAGGCTTCACTAGGAGGTGAGGCTAGATCTGGTACAGAGGGATGGAGAGGAGTTCTCAAGGTAGATTAAAAAGAAGGAGGAGTTATTTTAGACCTGGAGCAAATGGCTGTTCTAGAAACCACAGTTATTTGATGTGGGCTGCTTCTCCCCATGGCTCACCCTTGGCATTACCTGACCAGCTTTCTAGTTTGCACCCTAGATGGAGATGTTACCATGTTACTGTACAGCTCTGGTGGCTTCCAGAGCCCCTGTGCATAGGTTGGGTTTGGTTGGAGACTACCTCAGTGTCTACCTGGAGAGTTCAATTTCAGGGCTAACGTTCCAGCAAGATATTTAATCCTGGTCTGATGGAAGTCCGCACGTGAGCCCCATTCCTAGGGGTGCAGAAGAGCTGATGGCTTTCGGCCCATGTAATGCTTATCATCAGATATAATAACCTAGGATTGGGTCCAGAGACAGCTTGTGTAGGCAGCGCAGAGCAGCGGAGAGGATGAGATATGAAAAAGCACCAAGAAGGTAGTGTTGATTAAAAGAACCCAAAACAATTATGTGTGTGTTTCTTAAAGGTTGAAGATGTGGATTTAACAGGAAGTACCTTCTACTCCTGGAATCCCGTAGCATTTTATCTGTATCCTTTTGGTGAAAAGGAAAGCTGTGTCAAAATCAAGCACATTAATTTGTAAGCACTAGTGAATTTATGGGGCCAACGTGGCAGAATATTTGAAATTGCCATTGCATCGAAAAAATCTTGGAAACACAGCAGCTTTCAACAGTGAACACATTCTACTTTGTATTTATGGCCCTGCAGTATCTTGAAATGTAGGGCACACCCCTGATTCACCTTTGGGTCTTTCAGGTTGAATAGCTGATAGGTGTACACATTGTGAGTTATCTATAAATACGGGGTATATGGAGGAATGAATGAGGGAATGGGAAAAGGTGCTCTGAAAATCATGAAATAGTTACCAGTGTAAGATATCAAATGGTTTTTGTCTGTAATAGGTGCTGAAAAATCATTTTTATTTTTAATTTTAGTAAAATACACAAAGCATAAAATTTACCATCTTAAGCATTTTAAGTGTACAGTTCAGTAATGTTAAGTATACTCACCTTGTTGTACAGCCAATCTTTAGAACTTTTTCATCTTATAAAACCAAAACTCTGTATCCATTAATCAACAACTTTCCATTTCCTCCTCTCTTGAGCCCCTGGCAACCACCAATTCTACTTTCTGTTTCTATGAATTTGACTATTCTAGTCAAATAGACTAGCCTCACAGAAGAGTATGTGTCTTTTTTGTGCCTGGTTCATTTCACTGAGCACATTATAATGTCCTCAAGATTCATGCATGCTGTGATAGATGTCAGAATTTGCTTCCTTTTTAAGGCTAAGTAATATTCCACTGTATGGTTATACCACATTTGTTCATTTGCTCATCTGTTGATGGACATTTGGGTTGCTTCTACCTTTTGGCTATTGTGAATGTGATGCTGTGAGCATTCGTGTACAAATACCTCTTGAAGGCCTTGCTTTCAATTCTTTTGGGTATATATCCAGAAGTGGAATTGCTGGATCATAGGGTAATTCTATTTTTAATTTTTTTGAGGACATGCCATACTGTTTTCCATGACAGCTGCACCATTTTACACTCCCATGAACAGTGTCGGAGGGTTCCAATTTCTCCACATCCTCACCAACGCTTGCTATTTTCTGTGTTTGTTTTTGTTTTCATAGTAGCCATCCTTATGCGTTGAGGTGCAAAACTCTTTTTTTAAGATTAATGAATGAAGCTATCGAGTGCCACCTGCTTGTCTTCTATCAGTCAGTACCTTGTAAGAAATCATTCTTCAAAGAAGACTATATTTTGAAGTCATAAGCTTCCTATGTGTGACTTTTGAGAACTCTTCGAATCAAGTGTTGTTTTGGCAATCGCAACTTTGGTGAAACACCCAAAACAACCTCTTCTCCCAAAGCTTTAAAAATAGTAGAAATTGTTTATGAAAAGCCACAGATCGGTCCTCTGTCAACAATGATTTTCGGGCCCACTCAAAGCTTAAGATTAGTAGGTAAGTCATCCCAGGATTGAACGGAGATAATGAGATCGGAGTGGACCCTATGGTATTATCTGTCTTGGGAAATATGTGGGTGAAGGAGCTGTCCAGCAGGAGAGAGGCAAGGCTTTATTTGCACATAATGTACTACAACTTTTTGTTGCACCGCAAGTAGAAGTGAAGTGTTTGGTGTGTGCTCTTGTATGTGCCTGTGTGTGTGTGGCCAAGGGAGAGGGAGTGTTTCTTGTGTAGGAAAAAAACGGCTCTGTTTACTCCTGAACCTCCCCTTGCTTACTGTATGAGAAAGAATATATACTTGCCAAAGGCAGGCAATTTTAAGAGCATGGATCCTGTGGCATCATCCAGCAGAGTGAAATATCAGTTGAGCCGCTGGTATAAGAGAGCTTTGCAATGAGTTATGAGGCTCTGAAACTTTCCAAGTGAGTTTACGTACGCCCTTTGTGGCACGATATGAAGACTTTCGTTTAGCCTAAGTGTTTTAATGAGGTACTGCCATGTAGCACACGCAAATGAAAAACATATGATGTACCCCAGGCAAGAGAGAAGCAATAACTCTACAGATATTTGAAGAAGACTAGTCATACCACAGGCTACCATTATAACAGAAAAAATAACAAGCATTTTAATACCGTTGTCTGGCCAAATATATTAATTTAAACTGAATGCCTTTTAAAAAATATTATAGCTGTGAGGCAGGACGTTCCATTGGCGAGCATCTTCAAAACGTTCATTTTAGAGGATTCCCTGAAAATTATTGAAGTGGAGCAGCCTTTGCCCATCCGCGCATTTGGAGGAACCACTGAAAAGTCTTTGATCATTTATGTGAGGCTTCTTTGAGTTTGACACAAAGAAGCTCAAATAAGAGGAGACGCTTTTTAAAAAAAAAATTTTTTTTATTTACTTGTTTAGTTTTGGCTGCATTGGGTCTTCGTTGCTGTGCACAGGCTTTCTCCAGTTGCGGCGAGTAGGGCCCATTCCTCACTGCGGTGTATGGGCCTCTCATTGCAGTGGCTTCTCTTGTTGCGGAGCACGGGCTCCAGGCGCACGGGCTTCAGTAGTTGTGGCACGTGGGCTCAGTAGTTGTGGCTCACTGGCTCCAGAGTGCAGGCTCAGTAGTTGCGGCGCACGGGCTTAGTTGCTCTGAGGCATGTGGGATATTCCCGGACCAGGGCTCAAACCCGTGTCCCCTGCATTGGCAGGCGGATTCTTAACCACTGCGCCACCAGGGAAGCCCGAGATGCAATTTTCAGTGTGTTGACCTCTTTGCATTTACATAAGGGCATGGCCGATTTACTGATAGCAGACACACGATGGAGGAATTCCAGAATAAGAACATGGGGTTGTGCTTTCCAGGTCAGCTGTTCCATTGCCCAGACCACGTGCCAACTTGGGTTCACATTCAGTCATTTGTTAGATTTCTGTGTATCTCGTTTGGAAATGTTTTTAGAAAAAGGTGTTCTGTGACCTCGCTTGGGTATTACTCCTGGGTTCTAATAACCCTTGTCTGAAAAAAAAATACATTTTTGTGTATATCCTTTAATTTAGAAATCTGAAATCTCAAAGTGTTCTCCTACATTTTCATCCAAAAAGCATTTTGCTGACTTTCAGGTTCGGGAAACACAGAGATGAAAAAGAAATAGTGCCCTCAGGAAGCTCTGTAGCTTACTAAGCAGTTAATTTTTACCAAAAGTCTCTGAAGACAAGTGATGACTGATACAGCACTGGGAAGCTTTTTAGGTCAAGTGATGTAGCTTTCTTATTTGATATCTTTATATTTCTTTCGAGTCTACCTCACACAAAACCACTAATGAGAATGTTCGGGTGATCATGGCTTCTATCTGTAGAGACTGTTGAATTCCAGGTAAGAGGAGTTGGGGGACGGGGAGCTGAGAGTGTGTGTTCAAGGCGATATCATTGAAGGTTTCTTCTCATCAGAATAATCTGAGATGACAGATGGTCTGTTCTCAGCTTGAACACAGCCGGAGACTAGCGTCAGAGATCTTTGCTTTCAGCTGTTTTCCTCACTTCAGTCCTTGAAGCTTCTCCTGATCCTCCAGGCTTTTCCGTAAAGCTCCTCCTTTGGAATCCTCTACAAAGAGTCCCCTTTTCCAAACTAGAATTGTTCCAGATGAAGGGAGAACACAGGTGTGGAGGCTTCTTTCAGTTTTGTGAAATAACCTTTAGAAGTGACTTCAGGAATGATTTCCCATCGCTTGGAATGGCAGCCCACAGACACATTTTCCCCCCAAATACTCTCTTCATCTCCAGCTATTGGGTCTTTCTTATGTGAAAAAAAAATCGGTATTTTTTTCCCTGCAGCTCAAATGAAGCCAGAAATGAACACCTGTGACTCAAGTATTAGCTCATCTTGTCAAAACTTCCATGCATCTAGTTAGCGTTGGTTGTCCGTCTGTGAATAATGAGAGAAGGTCTCCCTGTTTGCTAGCTCTCCTGGGCAAGGCTTGAGCTTTCTCTCTCATACTTATTCTCTTTGCTACTTACAATTGTTCTGAAAGCAACCAAGAAAATGCAAAATATTGGTTCTTACACTGACGTGACTAGGCTTTGTATTGAGAGGCAAAAGAGAGAAATCATATGATAATATTTTTTTTTTACATGTTTTTCTCTTTAAAGAACTGAATTGTCTATGTGGTTGTTTCAGATGAAAGAATGACTTTGGGAAGCTTTTTCTGGATGGGGGTTCTGCTTAACACCCTGCACTTTGGTTCTGTCTGAACATGTGTAATTGGAAACATGTACATTCACAGTGGCCCTTGACTCTGAAGAATGGTACGGACATTTTCCCCAGCTTTGTTCGTTCTTATTTTGTCCCTGTGCCATGATTTTTTTTTTTTAATTGAATTCAAATTTGCAGCTTTTAAAAGCAAACCACAAGAACATGGTTTTTAATCCCTTGAGATTTGTTTGCCCCTGTTCTACGTATAAAATAGCAATTGCCTTAATATGGCCACGCCAGACTTATAAAACAATTAAAAATGGCATCTCTTTATTCATTTAGGTTTTAAAAAAAATCTTTTACCAGTTAAGGTAGAGCATGTCTTACCAAAGCAAAGCAGAGGTTTTTCCCTCTGGCGAGTCCAAGGAGGTAGCGTAACTATTTACACGGATCCTTCTTCAAAGTGTCAAGGAAGGGTCAATCCTTGTTTTAAGTGGTAATTTTAGCCTGCAGCCAGATTCCAATCTTGGGGAGGAAAAAAAGTCCTGGAAAAACTGTGTGACCACATGTCGAATGATGTCACCAGGTGGGGGAGGGCACCAAGAGAAGATGAAGAATCTTATGGCTTATTTGATTTGTGAACTGTTTCTGATTATCCCAATTGAGGGGGGGGGTCCTTTGAATAACGACGCCTTGACATCCCTTCCCTGGGGAATCCACACTACTGGTCACTAGATGTGTTAGGGCAGCCGCTTCAAGCTTCAGACCTGTCCTGTGAGCTGCACATGTCCAGATACTGCTTTCCATTTACCCCTGCTGAAGGAAAGCCAAACCTGAAACCCGCTCTCCCAACTAAAGAAAGTTCTAGTTTACAGTGATTTGTTATTAATATTCATGTCTTTGGGCCCAGTAATTGTTCTTTGGGCATGCCTGTCGGGCATGGGCTGTAGCTCAGCAGCTGCCCAAGTAGAACTCTCTTGGTCCTTTTGAGCTAAATATTAAATACTATGAGCATTTTCTAATACAGGAATTTTTATGTTTAGACATAACTACAAAGCCCTAGATTGTAAACCTTGAAGGGACTTTGAAGATCACACCACTCTTGCAGATCTTTACATTTTCAACTTTTCTATTAGAATCTTGAAAAATATAAAATGATTGCTATTGAAGTGAGGTTCACTATCTGGAAAAAGCTTGCTTTTCTAGCCTGTGTCACTGTCATCGGGAAAAGCCATGTGCTAGTTGAATATGTAACTGTCTGTGTATGAGAGATTTAGGGAAATAAAGGCATCACCTCCTCTCCAAGAAACCTAAAAATGTAGATCATGGATTGAGAGAAATTTAAAGCTGTACCTGCCAACCCCTCACCCAGTGGAGGAATCTCCCCCCCAGAATCCTGAAAGATGTTATGCCACCTTTTCTTGCCTCTTTCTTCTACTGGAGGAACCCTTTGGCCTTTTGGAAAAGTTCTCCCCTTGGGCTTAGATAGACCCTCCAGAACTACTCAAGCCCAAAGAATAAGTGAATCCCTTTTTCACATGCAGCCTTTCAAATATTTGAGGACAAGACACTCACGTCTCCGTCTGATCCTTATTTTTCCTTTTTCAACACAGCACCCCTGGTTTCCTCCCCTGTTCTCTCCCATGGTTTTTATTTCCTGTATCATCCTGGCTGTTCTCCCGTGGATGTGCTTCCTATACTAGCATCACTTTGTAACATTCTGTCACTTTACTCTGTGCTTGTCAGACTACAACTAAAAAATAAAAACGAAAAGTAAATGCGACCTATTCGCAGGGCAGGAATAGAGATGTAGAGAACGGACATGTGGACACAGGGGTAAGGGGAGGGTGGGACGAATTGGGAGATTAGGTTAGACATATATACACTACCATGTGTTAAAATAGATAGCCAGTGGGAACCTGCTATATAGCACAGGGAACTCAGCTCGGTGCTCTGTGATGACCTAGATGGGTGGGATGGGGGGGGCGGGGGGTGGGAGGGAGGTCCAAGAGGGAGGGGATATAGGTATACATATAGCTGATTCACTTCGTTGTACAGCAGAAACTAACACAACATTGTAAAGCAATTATACTATAATAAAAAAAGTAAAAAAGCGGGTCAATGCGGTATTTCTGATTTGATCCAAGCAGCAAAGTTTCTTTTTTTTTTTTTTTTTTTTTAATTTTTCTTAACTAAGAGAGCTGAATAAGTTACATTGTCTTTCTGCTCTTTTAAAAGTCTATTTATTTATGGCTGTGTTGGGTCTTCGTTTCTGTGCGAGGGCTTTCTCTAGTTGTGGCAAGCGGAGGCCACTCTTCATCGCGGTGCGCGGGCCTCTCACTGTCGCGGCCTCTCTTGTTGCGGAGCACAGGCTCCAGACGCGCAGGCTCAGTAGTTGTGGCTCACGGGCCTAGTCACTCCGCGGCATGTGGGATCCTCCCAGACCAGGGCTCGAACCCGTGTCCCCTGCATTGGCAGGTGGATTCTCAACCACTGTGCCACCAGGGAAGCCCAGCAAAGTTTCTTCAACTGTGGGGTGCTCTCTCTGAGTGACCTACAATGTGTCACAAGGGCCTATTGCTCCCTATTCTGATTTCACTAACTTTTTGTTTTCCATATGAGGAGAGCTTTACTGGAGAACTTCACTGTGTTTGTATGTGTGAGGTTATATAAATAATTATCTGCTCATTTAAAAAGTGCAAATAATTCACGAAGATGTAAAGTTGAAAAACCTGGTAAAGCCAGCGACCCCACTGATGGAGCTCTGAGGAAGCTGTGGTAACCAATTGACTCCAAATCCCAGGGGTTAACCTAACAAGCTCCCACACAGTCACTCAGGCTGACAGAAGTCCCCCCATCTTATGACTTTCTTGCATCAACACGTGCCTTCCAGGCCCATCGTAGCAGAGGAAAGAGACACACAGAACTAATACCTGTTCTATACGATCCCTGGAGCACCAGTGACTTCCTTCACTTGTGTTTATAATCCAGTGGCCAGAGTCTCTCGCAAGGTCCCAGTAATCGCAAGGGCTGGGAATCTTCCAGAGTGTCCAGGAAGTTACTATGAAATTCATTAAGCTTAAAAACTTTTAAAAAAGATAATAGTAGTAAATAAATAAACAGTAAAAAAAAAATTTCTAAGAAATTCATTAAGCTTAAAAATATTTTTCTTAAATAATAAAAAATAAAATAAATGGTAAAAAAGGTTATTAAGAAATTCATTAATTTTTTTAAGCATAGTGAATTTCTTAGTAACCGCCTACAGGTAGCTTATTTTCTAAACAAACAAACACTTGAATGACTGAAGATTTTAGTGCTAATCCCTGAACTGAGATCTGAATGCCAGCCATAGACACTGGTTTGTCTATAGCAGAGGTTGAACAAAGGCCCCCAAACCACAGGATTCTAATTGTGACCTAGTCTTGCCTCTGTTTATGTGACGTGTGGTTAATTGTATTAAGCCCAACAAAGACTCCTGGAAAATTTTTTTTTCAGCGTTTGAATCCTTGGACACCATCCCCATAAGATGGTTCGTATACATGACATTAAAAGCGTTTGCTTCTGAGAACTGAATGTCAAGTCCATTTGTCTGCTGGATTAAAACTCAACGTCTGATTTCTCATTAGTGAATCTCAGATGAGGGTGTCTCAATTACATGTCTAACCTCAAGATTGGATAGGTTTTAGGATGAGTTATTATATCATTGACTACTGTTAGATTATTGGTGTGATTTAAATGTGGTCATGTATCTGGAAATAATTTATAAATTGTAAGCTTGATAATCCAGTGTGAGGTACACATTTGGCACCATTACAGAAACTTTCAAATCATTTGTATCCTTTGACTTAATACTATTTCTAGGCTTTTTTTCTAAGTGAATTATTGGGCATTTTTAAAAAGAACTTTTTGCTTGGACTTTCCTGGTGATCCAGTGGTTACGACTCCACGCTTCCACTGCAGGGGTGTGGGTTCTGTCCCCGGTTGGGGAAGTTCGCACACTGCGGGGTGAGGCCAAAAAAAAGAAAGGTCTTGCCTTAGTACTGGAGAATATGGGGAGTAATTAGCCCTAGACTAAGTGCTTCTGAGTGCTGCCAAAATAATTTTAAAAAGATCCGAAAGGATCAAACTATTAAAAAAGAAGGAGGGCTTCCCTGGTGGCGCAGTGGTTGAGAGTCTGCCTGCCAGTGCAGGGGACACGGGTTTGAGCCCTGGTCTGGGAGGATCCCGCATGCCGCAGAGCAACTAGGCCCGTGAGCCACAACTACCGAGCCTGTGCTCTGGAGCCTGTGCTCCACAACAACAAGGGAGGCCGCGATAGTGAGGGGCCCACGCACCACGATGGGGGATGGCCCCCACTCGCCGCAACTGGAGAAAGCCCTCGCACAGAAGCGAAGACACAACACAGCAAAAATAAATAAATAAATAAATTTATAAAGTTCCTACCAAAATTCTAAAAAAAAAAAAAAAGAACTTTGTCCTCAATATTGAAATATTGGAAATGACTTAACTTTCTACTACTAAGAAAGTAGTTCAGTTATTCAACAGTTTTTATTTAAGTCTGTGCTAAATGCTAAGCACTGTTCTTGACCAAACCCAAAGGATGAAATCCCTATTCTCTGAGAGCCGTCATTCTGAGGAGGAAGACAGTTACCAGGGTAATTAAATAAAATACGTAATAAAATAAGTGAGATGGAGAAAAACCAAGCGAAGAAGAACAGGACGTACTGGGAAGCAGGAACTGTAGTGTTTCATGAAGAGATGAGCTAGGCTGCAGAGAAGGCGACCTTTGAGCAAACACTGGAAGGAGGGAAGGAGCGAGGCGGATGGATGAATTGGGGGAGATACCTTCCAGGCAGAAGGAATAAGAACAAGGCTCCAAGGTGGGAGCCTACCTGACGTGTGGGAAAACCAATGACCCAGCCATTCAAAGGACTCCTAGGCAGCCATTAAAATAATAACCTAGACCTGTATGTATTCACAGGGAAAGACGGTGATATATAATTAGTGAAAAAAGCAAAGTGAATTTTAAAATGATATACATAGAAAATCCCATTATTTTTGGCTGAAACATTTTACCCATGGCGATTTATAAACGTATACTTAGAAAAATATCTACAAGGATATAACTCAAAAGGTTGACAGTGATTTTCTTATTTCCTTTATACCTGAAAAATTGACTATGAAGTAATTGCAATGCAGGTGTAGGATCTTTTTATAATTAAAAGATCATTCTATTAATAGTGCCCATCCCATATCATGGTACTCTAAATGAAGCTGAATATTTTAGCTAAATCTTGTCAGGAAAGATATTTAAATATTAATTCTACTAAACTCAATAGTCATTTTTGAAAAGTTTTCTATAGCTTCCTCGTACATAATACTAAATGACCTGTTATAGGTTGGATTGTGTCCCCACAAAATTTATATGTTGACGTTCTAACCCTCAGGACCTCAGAACGTGACCTTATTTAGAAATGGGGTCATTGCAGATGTAATTAGTTAAGAATAGGTCATAATGAAGTAGCATGGGCCCTAATCCAGTATGACTGGTGTCCTTATCAAAAGTGGTAGTTTGGAGACAGATACGCGCACACACATATACAGGCAGAACACCAGGTGAAGATGAAGGTAGAGTTCTTGTTCAGGCTTATACGAGCCAGGGAACACTGAAGATCTCAGACCTTTTCTGGGCAAGGCCATGCACAGAATATTGAGTCGCCCTTTGGTCTTTAACAGACCCTGCTCTTAATGGAAAGCTCCTGCTCTGTCTTTGGTGACCCTCCAAGAGAAGAGTGCTGGGGGTGGGGCAGGAGCAGGAAACACCATGGGTCGCCTTTCAGTCAACAGCAATCCATGCCCCCGCTTCAGACCCTCCCTTGTCACCACGGTCCCGTTTGCCATCTGCTGTGCAGCATTCTGGCCAGGAGGGAATTCAATAGACTAAGGAATGATGTAGGGGGTCGTTCCTTGGTGTTCACTAAGCACTGGCCCTCTACTAAGCAAGCAGGAAGTTGTCTACCACGAGGGTCTTCAAACTATAAGGCATGTTAAAGCATGATTTCCTGGTCTACCTCAGAAATGCTCTTTTGGGGGCCTGGGGTGGGGCCCATGCCTTTCGTTTCCATCCAGCGAAATGATGCTGATACTGCTGGTCTGGAGACCATGTTTTGAGTAGCTCTGACCTCCCAGGACTGGACCATGTTCTTGTCCCCAGTCCAGGGGGGAATTTTCTTCTCACAACTCCAATTGGATATTATGGTCTTGAATTTCACCAAAAGCCAGTGTGGGGTAGACCACGCTTGTGGTGTCTGTCGCCATTTCAGAGAAGTCCTCTCAAGGGCTTTGCTCACTTTTGTTGCTGGGTGTCCTTCATGGAAAATTACCCTCAAGTCTGAGGATGTAGATAAATTGACTCTCTTCTTATAAATTGCTGGGCTTCTTAGTAGATGGCAAAAATTAAGAGTTAGGGATTAACAGATACAAACTACTATATATAAAATAGATAACCAACAAGAACCTACTGTAGAGCACAGGGAACTATGCTCAATATCTTGTAAGAGTCTATAACGGAAAAGAATCTAAAAAAGAATGTGTGTGTATATATATACATACATATAACTGAATTACTTCGCTGTACACCTGAGACTAACACAACATTGTAAATCAACTATATTTCAATAAAAAAATTCTGTCATTCTGTTTTTCTCATTACTTTGTCTAATAAGAGGCTCAGAATGAGGATTTTTCTCAACTGCTACAGCTTCACTCAGAATTCCTAATTTTCCAATTCTGCTGCTTGATTTTGTTCTTTCATACGTCCTGATAATATTTCTATAACTGTGTTTCTTATTCTTTTTTGAAAAAGTAACATTTTTATTACAAAGTTAATAATGGTAGATATTTAGTAAATATAGTTAGCAAAAAGAAAAATAAAACCTTCCTAGCCCCAGCACTCAAAAATAATATCTGTTATTTTTCGGTAGTAGTCCTCTAGTTAATACATAAAATTTATCTTAATTAAATTATACACGTTTATATAAGAATATAATGTAAATTTATTTAAAAAGTAAAATTCAAATGATTTAAATAACTGAAATTAAAAATATTTAACTTAGAGTTTTATTAATTGCTGTTGATTGGTAGAATCATGAGTATCTTCTGTTGTGACATAGTCTCCTATGACATAGTAAAGACTCTCATCTATTCTTAGATTCCAACTTTGACTCTTCTAGGTAGTTTCTAGTTTTTCGCTATCACAGACAAAATTGTGATTAATGTTACAGTAAATACATCTAATTCATCTAGTATAAAATTCTAGGATTTATTTGGTGAGAGAGAGGTGGGGGAGGGAGGGAAGGGGAGAGAGAGAGAGAGGTGTAGAGTGGAGCTTACATTTTTACCTAATCACCTCTGGCTCTGGGTTCCTGCTTCCCGGAAGCTGGTCCATTCACGGATTATTTTATACTTTCCTTGACATCCAATCCCTGTCCTCCAGCCACGCCCCTGAGGAGAGAGTTCCGTGAGTTTCCCCAGCCCCTCCCTCGCACAAAGCATCCGGGTGTAACAGACCACATCCTCTCTTCTTCAGGACTCCTTTTTCAGTTCCACCTGTCTTTGAATTCACGCCCCTGCCCCCAACCCTAAAGTTACCTTTCCCAAGAGTCGAAACAGTATTCTATTCAAAAAATAGATTCCTCAGGTATCCCTGTGAACCTCGTCGCCTTACAGAAAAAATGAGCTTGATGTTTTGCTCAGCCCCTCCCTCATCGGCTCACTTGGCTTCCAGTCGACCTTTTCAAACTCACAGACCCATGTCTCAACCAAAGGTGTGGTCGCTAAGGACAGGTGAAAACCGCGATTTCAAGCTTGCTTTCTCCCTCTCCTCTGCCAGTTCTAGGATCTGACGGGAGATGTACAGAAATCAGCTTTCCCACTGATGTAAATATGCCTCTCCTGCCCCGTAAGAAGCTTTTCTGGCTGAAGTCAGTTAAATAGCAACACGTAGGAGATTAGGGTTAAGTCAGTGGAATCGCGGGGGTGAACGGGACGGTGGGGATGAAGCAGTGAGATGGCTCGCAAACGGACCCCCTGTATCTTGGCTCCGGAGACTGGGGCGTGGTGGGGAACGTGGAGGGGAAGCACCGAGGAGACCTCTGCATTTGGTGGGTATCAGGTTTTGTTGAAGGGCTAGTGTTCATCCAGGTGAGGTGTCTGGCAGGCATTTGGATGTACAGATCTGCATCAGGAGGGGGGCAGAGCTGGGGTAGCTGTGAAGGCATCAGTCTAAGAGGTGTGTGGGGACGTGGCTTTTCACAGAGGACGTGGGCGGGAACCTGCTAGAGGACTAATGCCCAGGGGAGGTGGTGGAACCCGAGCCAGGAAGGAGATGTGAGTGGTGTCACCTCCACTGCCATGATCCTCACATCACACCAGCAGAGATGGGTCTTGAGGCTCCTCTTACGTTGTCTTTACTCATTTTCTGGGAATATCTGAAATAAATTTCCCTTTTCCTTTTTCAAATTCATTTTCTGATCTTTTTCTGTGATTATAAATGCTGTTAACTCTGTATCATCCTTCACTCCTTCCAACAGTGGCTTCATGTCGAAAGCAGCATGCATACTTTCTGTAATGGATTGAGTCCTAATTTATGACTGTTGGTCTCATTGTTTGTAATTAGCACGAGCTCTTGCCTCTTGCATTAATTCTGTACTTTCTTTGGGAAGAATTTCAAACAGAGGAGTCTTGAGAATTCTTCTGCAGGAAAATTCCAGAAGTGCTCAGGTTGAACTGGGAGATCACTCCTTAGACTTTTAAATGTTTCCCAAATAAAGGGTGCTGTTTCTGGCTCTGGAATTTCTTGCTTTGGGTACTTCTACAGGTTCCTGTCTTCTCCACTTCAATAAAGAAAACCTAACCTCTTCTCACCTCTCTCTGTATTTGGGAGTTTCTCATAACAGAATGTTCCGTTTTCAAGGATTCTTTTGTTTATTATATTTTAAACATGCAATGATGTTTCTAAAAATGCTCTGAAAGGGAGCAGGAAAAGTCATTGACAGCGTTGTTCAGACTCTGCCAGTTTGGATGGCTGAGGCTGAGCGATTTCAGGGCAGTAGCTCATTTAGTTTTGTGCTGGTTCTGTTGATTAGTTATTTGAAATGATCAGCCAAGAGTCATGTATATGAAGACATGGACTCTCTTCCCAGCCAGCATTGGTTGCATAAGTCTTCCTAGTCCAGTGGTCACCAAGTTGCTGCCACTTTGTGACATATTTGAATTTATTTTTTGTTTATAGAAATCCAAGCCAGAAAGACTCACAGTTTTGGCAGTTGATTAAAGCCATTTAAGGTAGATTTTTGACACTGTAATTAAATGTGAGCACAAATCAAATAGTGCTGCCATATTCCTGACAGTGGGGAGGGCTCCAGAGCTGGCAGAGGGTCCCTGCCTAGCTTGGGTTAGGTCTCTGGGATTCCAAAGAAAGCTTTGATTTGTAAATGGTTGGGTTGAACGATGCCTTCCAAAATATATCTTTTAGAGGCATGAACTAACAAAATAAATGAAAGAAAATTGGATTAATTTTAATAATTCTGCCTCTTTGATTCCAAATCCTTGAACACCTACAAAAACAGAGTGCCTCTTAAAATCACAACTTTGCCTTTGGAGACTAGTACTCTGTTTCTGTTTATGAGCGGGAGAAGCCAGACATGTATTTTTAGATGGATGGAGGCATCCAGCGGAGAGTGAAGGTGGCTGAGAAGCCCTTCCAGGGTGCTGGTCGGAGATCACTGGGCTTCTTGGAGCTTTCAGAGTGAATTCCTTTCAAATTATGTTTTTGAAACCAGATCCAGGCCCTTTCAGTTATTGATTGTTTTCATATGAAATAACATTGAAATCCAGTAGCAAATTGGGCTAGATGTAGATGAGTATTCCACATGGGTACCGGGATGTTAATTGAGAATTACAATAATGAATGGAGTGAGAATAGACACAGAACATTAACCAGGGTGGAAGCCCAGAGAAGCAGGTCAGGATGACCGCCAGTTTCGTGGTTAGAGAGTTCTTTGTTGCAACTCTGACCCTGCCTCTTACTTTCTGAACTTGGATAAAGGACTTACCCTGTCTAAGCCTTAGTTTCTTCATCTGTAAAATGGGAAGAATAGCATCTCATTCGTAGGACTATGGTTAAGAATTAACGGCTTATAATTAATGTACATAAAGCATTTACAGGGATTCCTGGCATATGATAAATTAGTAGTGTTTGTCATTATTTTAAGAACCAATACCACTGTTTAGATACAATAGAAAAGAGATGTTTTCTTAGATTTTTTTTTCTGAGTATTTTTGGGGAGATGTCAGTGATAGGTACTCATTAGAATGTTTACTATAAATACAGACTTGGTGTTATATAAGATAGCAACAATAACAGTACTCTGGATTCTATGAAAAGGTACAGGGAGAACATAATGGACTGTTTATCTGCAACAGACAACCATGGACAGTATATAAACATTAACCCACATTATTTTTAGTCTGCCCTTTCTGCCACCTGTGTGGGTTTTTTGAGAACTATAGGCCCCATTTCGGGGAGGGAGCCTGGAAGTGTGGGATCCAATGGCATTACTTGAAATGATTTTGAGTGGAAAGCTCAGCTCCCCCAAACACAAAGCCTCCTTTGATAAACCATTTTGCACAGCCAAAGTTGCTCCCACGTAAGAAATAACTGCCCCTAGCTCATATGGAACAACTCATTTCTTCCCAAAACACATTTTATGTCCAAGAGAAATAGTCTAATAGAGCTTATACCTTCTTTTTTTGTATTATTTCCATCATATCGTATCTAAACAGATGGTCAGAGCAAGATTAATCAGATTTTTACTGGAAATTCACATGAGAATAACAACTGTGTCTTTTGGGATGGCTTGGAAAATACTGAAACAAACAAGAATTTGCTTATTCCTTTTGTCTAGCATGAAATTGATTTATGAGACAGGACCACTGTTGAACTTTGATAAATACCTTGGAAATATCTGATCGAACTTTCACATTGTAAAATGAAGCCACATATAGATAATTGCTTGATTAAAATGACATATTTTGACATGCTTGATCTGCACTATAAACTGATAATTAAAAATAGTTGGGGTGTTTTTAACATTGCTGGTAGAGCAGTTATGGCCAAATCCACTTTATAACTTTCCAACAGCTTTTATTGATTGTGACTTTGTATAATCATTTGTCATATTGCAAATAAGAGAATAGAGTTCGTGTATGGATTTTTAATTTATGATATCCTCTTGCAATACCAATATAATGCATCTTTTCAAACGTTAGTAAATCAAGACAAAACCTTTTATTAGTAAATTTACAGACACTAAGAAAAAGGAAACCAAAAATGCATATTTTGTAAAGACCATTACTTCAGAAGTAAATCGTTCCTTTCATTTGAGAAAAAGTACATCTTTTTATTACATCTTTTAATTCAATTGACTATATTTTACCAAAATTTATATATGAAACAGGTCACACTTATACCACTTTCTAAAAGCAAACCTTTTTTTTTTTTGCCATCACTTATTCATAGAGAGGGGACCACACATTATGAAAAATTATGAATGCTACTCCAGGTTTAGATTTAAGCAATTCTTTCCATAATAGAAAACTCTCCATTTTCATATGGTACTATTTGTAGTTACTGCACGTAACACAAATTATAACCCTTCATACTGAGAACTTTAGCTGATGAGAGGGCTGATTATCAAATTTATACCCAGAAATAACTGAATTTCATTCACATCATATTTTTAATATTCAAACCACACATTGCAAATATATGATCAAGAATATCACATATAAGAGTGTCTGGATCTGAAAATGTACCCCCAGAGCCCCTTTAATGCCTGTCTGATCGTAATAGCCAGTTTGAGTTCTTTTATTTGGAACTCCAGGTAGTCTAACTCTGCCTGCTCAGAGGAGCTTTGTCATCGTTGTGTCTAATCTGGGCTGCAAATTTCTAAAACATTTCCTAAGTGGTTCCCCATCTTATTTTAGTTTCCAAAATTCAAAACCTGAATTATGGTTTCTTGCAGACAAATTCAATGAACTTCATTTGCATCATTTTCCTCTCTCATTTTATTCATCGCGCTGTGATGAACCATATTGTGTTTCTGTGGAGGATGTCTTTCCCAAGAACCCTGAATATTGTTCTTAAGTTCCACACTTTGGCTTTTTTTGTCAGTTTCCTTTTTTGTGGGCTTTTTTGGTCCGAGAGTACCTTTTCTCCCCCTTCCTTTGGAGGTAGCGTTAGAACAGTGTTTAAGGATATGACATATGGTTGAGAAAGACTTTGCCTCAAGGTTGATGATTCCCATTCTTGCCGCCCTGATTATAACTATCCCCTAATGGCTGTGACGGTGGGCATATTACTTAACTTCTCTGGGCCTCTGTACTTTCAGCTGTAAAGTTCGGTTAAGAGTAGGCATACCTAGTAAGGTTTTGTGATGATTGGCCCTGGGCTTGGCTCCACTCATAGTAGCTGCACTTGGAGCCGTTGAACGTTACCTGAGAGAACATACAGAACTGTGTGCTGGCTGCTGTCACTCGGCATTTGTGACCACAGATCTCCGACAGGCATTCAAGGCCGTATCGACATCCTCCTGCACTGCCCTGAGTCATACGCTGGCTCTTTTATCTCTGCTCAGCATCTAAGTGATGGACAGTCCCAAGGCTCAGCTTTAATCACTTTGTCCACACCCACCTCCCCCTTAAAAAATGTGGTCCAATCACATGGTTTCACTCCCCTCCCCACCACCAGTTTCAATGATTCCCAATCTTACCTCCCTGTTTATAAGCATCTCTTAATTGATATCTCAACATGCATATCCATAAGCAACTTTGACTTTACGTACAAATCCTGACCTGTCCTCCCCAAACTTGTATTCTCCAAGTCTCCCCATCTCTGTAAAGTGGAAACACAATCTTCCCAGTTGCAAAGGCCATGCAATTAAACAAAACAACATCCAGACGCCACAAATCATCTCTGATTCTTTTCTTTACTCTCTGCCTCCAGTGTATCAGCCAATCCTGTCAACTCTTCCTCTGGTGGCTCCTGGTCCATCATCCTTCACCTGGGTTGACACAGTAGCATCTTAGCTGCATTCTCCCAGCTTCCCTTTGTGCATGTTGACAATCTTCTCCTTCATGCAGCATCTGGAGCCTTTAGAGCACGTCCATCAGATCATACAATCTTTATTTCATCTCCAGCCCCAGTGGCTTCCCGCCATACTGGGGATAAGTCCAAACTCCCAAGTATGATCTGGATCTTGCCCGCTTTGCAGACACTGGATGAAATTACTGGGCCCTGGCTCGTGGCGCTCCAGTATTGTGTTTCTCTGATGTGCCGAACAGCCTGACTCAGGAATATGGAAGTAGCTGGTCTCTCACCTGGAGGGCTGCTCCTCTGCATCTGGAAATGGCCCCTCTTTGTTGTGTACATTTTAACTTAACGCCACCTCCTGGTGAGGGCCCCATGTCACTGAGGGCCACTCTCTCCAGTTCCTGGACCCTCACCAAGGAGATGCCCCTCATTGAAGAATGGTGAGGGTCAGGAGAAATATTCATTATCCTTCATATTACTGATCTCCACTTCCTCCCACCTGGAAAGGTGGAATTGGTATATTACCGCAAGTCACGATTCTCCCTTTTTCACTGCCAGATCCCATGTTTCATCTGGCTGCCTGTAAAAGTATTCCCTACGTGAAAAATTCTGATCTGCTGAGTTGAGGAGAAGAGTTAGCCTTGGAGGTTTCTCCCTCCCTCCCTCCCTTCTTTTTCTTCCTTTCTTTTTGAGGGGGGATTACACAAAAGGTATTTTACATAAAATGTTTTCTATGACCTGCTCTGAGTTCCCCTTATTTGGAAGCTAATTGGGTGGCAGAGTCTTCTCAGTTGTTCCTTTCTCCCAGATCAGGGTCTCTGTCCGAATTTACGTCTTACCCATGTAGCCATTACCAAGTCCAAGCTTGTACTGCTCGCCACACGACAGGCCAATAAACCAAGAAACGAGTTTTTGGGGCAAGGAATAGCGACTTTATTCAGAAAGCCAGCAGACTGAGATCTTTCCCGAGTTAGAATTCAGGCAGCTTTCATACTAACAGGGGAGGGGTAAAGTCCTGGTTGCGAACAGCCTCCGGAGGGGATGTGTTAACTTTCTTCCTTCCTGCAACCATTCACAGGTGGGCCTGGTCAGAATGTTTCCTGTGTGCTAAACAAAGGTATTGTAGCTTAATGCTCATTATCTGGGAGGCAGGATTCCCAGAGAAGGGCCATTATGTATAATTTAAGCTTGTCAGCAACATCCCTTTAGTGATTAACTTGCAATAGAATACAAAGTTTCTTCCCTGTTCCGTAGCCAGTTACATTGTTTAACCGAGCAAACAAGAGAATGGATTCCTAGCATCTAATATTTCATGGTTACATAACCTTTTTATTAACTTAAAAAATTTTGAAGTGTAACACAGAGAGAAAAGTACCTGAAAGATAAATGTGCACCGTGGTTAATTATAATTCCAGGAACAGCCCCACTCGTGCCCGTCCCCGATCCTTGCTCCTCCTTCCTTTCCTCTGAAGGTAGATATTATCTTAATTTTTAGATCATTGCTTCTTTGCTGTTATTTGTAGTTTTCTCATCTAACTATGCATACCAAGTCACTAGAATGTAGCTTTGCCTCCTTTTCAATCTTTGTATAAAGGTAATTGTACCTTGTATTCCTTTGTGTCAGGCTTTCACTCACCATTACATTTGTGGCATTTATCTGTATTGCTGTGTGTGGTTTCTTCATTTTCATTGCTGTAGAGGGTCCAGTGTGCCACAATAGGCCACACTTTATTGATTCATTCTACCACTGAAGGGTATTTGAGCTGTTCCCAGCATCAGGCTACGACAGTGAATACTGCTGACAACATTCCCGTATGCGTCTTTTGGTGCACATGTGCATATATTTGATTGTGTATGTATTAAGTAGTGGAATTGCGAAGTCTTTAATGATATAGATGTACTGGATTTTCTCCGTTTACTTCTCCTGTCTGCTCTCTATCCTTCTCTGCCCTGCTTCTTACCTGGGAGTTGGACACCAGTGGACTACGTCAGAGGTGCTCCGTGGTCCTCTGTCTTCCACTGAGTTCAGCTCATGAGAAACACCAGGAGGAAATCAGAGGAGGAGGGAGAGTTTACATATTAACTTCCCCAACTTTCTCTCTCTGGCCACAGGTTGGCAGTGGCTTTTTCTCTCCAGGGAAAGCCACAGCTCCTATTGTTTGTCCTCGCCTATAGTTAAAGCTACAGCTGCATCTGTTTCTAGGTGCTAATAACCACCTTCTCCCTTGCTGTTTTGAGCCTGAGGATCGTAGTGCCTTCCTGTTCTTGCTGGCCTTTGGGACTTCATCACCCTCTAGTTTTTACTCAGTTCTGCCCTTATCTTTATAAGTTCTTTCATTAAACTCTCTGTATCTGTTTCCTATAAGAACACTGACTCATAAATAAAGATATTTTCCAAACTCCAGCTGTGTGCAAAAGTTCTTGTTGCTACATCTTTGCCAAAAATGTTGTCATTCCTCTTCATTTTAGACATCCTGATGTATATGTTGTGTTATCTCATTGTGGTTTTAATTTGCATTTCCTGGATTACTAACCAGGTGGAAGAGTTTTTCCTATATTTAATGGGCATTTGATAGCCTCTTCTATGAGTGCCTGTTCAACTTTCTTCCCTGTTTCTCCATTGGGTTGTGTGTCTTACTGATTTATAGGTGTATTTTACATATTCTGGATATGAAGAGTAGGTTAGATGTGTTAAAAGTATTATCTTCTACTCCATGGCTTGCCTTTTTATTCTTTTAATAGGGTCTCTTGGTGAAAAGAAGTTCTTAATGTTTTTCTTAATTTTAATGTAGTTCAATTTACCAGTCTAATTTTATAGTGTTTTTGTGCCTTTTTACAAAATTTTCTCCATCCCAAAGTCATAAATATATTCTTCTATATTATGTTCCAGAAACTTTGTTTTCCTCTCACATTTATATCTACAGTTCACCTGGAATTGATTTTTGTGATGGTGTTAGTTGTCAAGTTTCTTTTTCCTGTATGGATATCCCATTTCATCAGCACTATTTTCTAAGAATTTCTTGACTGCTCTGCATGATACCTTTGTCAAAAATTAAGTGTGTCCATGTATGTGTGACTCTGTTTCTAGGCTCTCTTTTCTTTTCCATTGTTTGTTTTTACCTGCATGAATACTACTCTAGAGCAAGTTGTCATTAAGAATCACTCTTCTTTAAGAATATCTGGTCTGTTTTTGGCCTTTGCATTTTCATACAAATTTCAGAATCAATTTTTCAAGTTCTACAAAAATCTTGTTGCAATTTTGATTGAGTCTACATTGAATCTGTTGATTAGTTTGAAGAGAATTGACATCTTTACAGTATTAAGTCTTTCAATCCATGAATATGGTATAGCTATCCATTTATTTAGATCTTCTTTCAATAATATTTTGTAGTTTTCTGTGTAAAGGTCCTGCACATCTTATATTATTCCCATATTTTAAGTTTTTTTGATGCTAATACAAAAACTATCATTTAAAATTTATTTTCTCCTGATGCTGATATATAGAAATAAAATTGAATCATCTGTATTGACCTAACCAGCAAAGTTCCCAAACTTAGTCATTCTGATGACTTATTTCTAAATTCTCTTGGAAGTCCTATGCAAAAAACTATATCATCTGCAAATAGTTAAAGTTTTATCTATTTTTCCCCAATCCCTTGGCATTTTATTTCATTTTCTTGCCTTACGTACCATCTAGGACCACCAATACAATTTGTGACACATGTGGTGATAGTGAGCCTCTTCGTCTTTTTCCGAACTTTAAAAAATTAGATTTCAGTATTTCACCATTAAAGTATGTGGTTTATTGTAGGGTTTGGTAAATGCCCTTTATGATATTGTTAAAGTTCCCTTTTATCTCTAGTTTACTAAGAATTTTTATCATGAATTGATATTGAATTTTATCCTCTTTTATTGGAGATCATCATATGATTTTTTTCTTTACAATGCAAATTGAATAATTTATATTGATTGAAATAACCTTGCAGTCTTAGAATAAACCCAAGTTCATCATAGTACATATGATTCTGTTTTATATACTGTTGATTTGGTTTTCTGGAATTATTTTCAAGCTTTTGCATCTGCACTTATGTGTGAGATTAGTCTATAATATTCCTTTCTCATAATATCCTAGTCACATTTTGATATCAAACTTTCCTCTTTTTCTATTATCTGGACAAGTTTGTGTAAGACTGACATTAATTCCTGTTTTTGTTGGAATTTGCTGATAAATCAATCTGGGCTTGGAATGTTCCTTCTTCATTTTTCTGAAGGTTTTAGATGATTCTTTACTAGTTACAGTAGTTCAGATTTTTTGTTTTTTCTTTGGGAGTTTTGGTAAATTATATCTTTCAAGAATTTTATCAATTTCAGCTAAATTTTCACATGTATTGATAAGAAATTATTTATAATGTGCTCTTATAATTCTTCTAATGTCTGTAGGATCTGTAATAATGGCCCCTTTTTTATTAGCTCCCCCTCCCCCCATGCCTTGCGGCATGCAGGGTCTTAGTTCCCCACCAGGGATCGAACCCATGCCCCCTGCAGAGGAAGCATGGAGTTTTAACCACTGGGCTGCCGGGGAAGTCCCCCTTTTTTATTGTTGACTTTGGTTATTTCAACCTTCCCTCTTTTCTCCTTATTTGTACTCATCAAGGATTTATAAATAACTAATCTTATCAAAGAACCAGATTGGGCTTTGTTAGTCTTTTTCCACTGTATGCTCATTATCTATTTTATAAATTTTGTTCTTGGGCTTCCCTGGCAGCCCACTGGTTAAGACTCTGCACTTCGAATTCAGGGGGCGCAGGTTCTATCCCTGGTCAGGGAACTAAGATCCCACATGCTGTGCGGCCAAAAAAGAAAAAAAAAAAATTAAAAATTTTTGTTCATATCTTTTTTATTTCTTCTCTGGGTTTTTCTAACTTCTTAAGATTAATACCCTTGTTTGTTTCCTGTGAGAGATTAACCACAGAAACAGTAACATTATTGTCTAATCCATTTCATATTTACTCTTCTTTTTTAATTTGCAGAACCAAACCTAGTTCAAGTTAGGATATAAATAATTTCTACAGCCATTTCTTCATGCCATGTCCTAAAATGTGTTCTAATCTGAAGCATTTTATGTGTGTCCTTTAAATTAGTCTTGTGATCCTCATTGCCAAAATGAATCAATAATAAATATCTGTCTATAGATGACAAGATATTTCCCTCATTTTGACACATTTCTTGGAATAATCTTACCTGCAGCTTCTTTGTTCCTTTCATGTTGAACCAACTCCTTTACCTGAGTTTTTAAATTTCTTATTCCTAAAATACTTTGACACTTTTTTCCCCCTACAGTCTGAACACATTCTAATCCTGTGTGACTCAACTAAAATTTTATTTTTCCCAGGAGCTTTTATTAATGAGTCTCACTTATTATTTTACTAACATTAATTTAATAAAATAGATGCTCAAATATTTCTGGGTTAAGAGATTAAACCTCTACCTCTTTGTATCTATATTACTTTGTATTTATGTTATGTATTTTGTAAAGTCTATTCTGTAGCCTATTACATGTTTTTATTAATATATTTAAATTCTGTGACATTTTAATATTTATTTATCAGAATATGAATTAAATTTTTTTCTGATTACAGAAGCAACACACATGTGTTATAGCTCAACTTTCCACAAATGTTTGACTTAAAAAGAGGCAATTATCCCATGATCCCAACCTCTAAACTGAGTTTTATACCTCAGGATGTTTTCTCTGCATTTAGTAACACACATCTGGTAATTTTTAAAACGTATTATGCCTTGAACATTTTCTATGCAGTGAATTTAGATCTCATTCTTCTTAATACTGTGTAGTCTATTATTTAGTCTCTGATTGATAGCATTCAATTTTTTCTCATATTTTTACGATTGCTAAACAGGTGAACATTCTTGCACCTGTCTTTGTCTCTTGTGAATATTTCTAAAAGGTGGATTTCTAGGATAGAAATTGCTGAGTCAAAAGATAAATTAACTTTCTGATAAGGTGTTAATCTATATTCCTAATAAGTGTGAATGAGAGTGCTCTTTCCTCCACATTCTTGCCAGTGTTGCAAAAATTAAGATTTTTTCATTTTTGAAAATATTCAATATGGATAGGCCCAAAATGCTGTATTTTGATTTTCTTTAATTTCTTCCTTATTTTGATCTTCTTTAATTCTTTTCATAGTTATTGGATAGTCTGTATAAATAGTGACATCTTGTGATAGTGACTTGCCTCATGCACGTTACTTAATGTTTCTAATTTAAAAAATTGTATTGACATATAATTGACATATAACATTGTATTAGTTTTAGATGTACAACATGATGATTTGATATATGTATGTGTTGTGAAATGATTATCACAGTAAGTCTAATTAACATCCATTCCCACACAGTTACACATTGTTTTATCTTGGGATGAGAACTTTTAAGATTTATTCTCTTAGCAACTTTCCAATATACAACATAGTATTGTTAACTATAGTCATCATGCCGTACATTACATTCCGGGGGCTGTAAGGTAAATATCTCATAATTGGGGCTCTGTGCCTTTTGATCCCCTTCACCCATTTTGCCCACCCCTCTCCTGCCACCTCTGGCAATCAACAATCTGTTCTCTGTATCCATGAGTTCATTATTATTATTATTACTGTTATTTCACATATCAGTGAGATCATGCAGTATTTGTCTTTCTCTGTGTCACTTACTTTACTTAGCATAATGCCCTCAGGGTCCATCCACGCTGTTGAGAATGGCAGAATTTTATTCTTTTTTATGACCAATATTCCGTTTTATATATAAACCACATTTTCTTTATCCATTCATCTGTTGATGGGCACTTAGATTGTTTCCATGTCTTGACTACTGTTAATAATGCTTCAGTGAACAGGAGCGTGCAGATATCTTTTTGAGATAGTGATTTTGTTTCCTTGGGATAAGTATCCGTAAGTGGAATTGCTGGATCTTATGGTAGTTATATTTTTAATTTTTGCGGAACCTCGATACTGCTTTCCATAGTGGCTGTACCAATTTACATTCCCACCCACAGTGCACAATGGTTCCTTTTTCTCCACATCCTTACCACCACTTGCCATTTCCTTTTCTTGTTTTTGTTTTAGATAACAGCAATTCTAACAGGTGTGAGGTGACATCTCATCATGGTTTTGATTTGCATTTCCCTAATGATTGGTGATGTTGAGCACTTTTCAGAGCTCTTTCACACCCCATTGGTTGGGATGGCCAACAGGCACTCTTATCCATGCACCAGCTATTTGTTTATGTAATGTTTTTTAGGTCAGTACATCTCATCTAACAGTACACTTTCCAGTTGGCTTTCCAGTTTGTCATTTATACATAAACTAAATTATATTGTTAAGCTGATCAAATTGAATTGCTCTGTTCCAGTGTTTCCCAACTGGGGTGATTTTGCCTCTACCCTCAGGGACACTTGGGAATGTCTGAAGACAGTTTTGGTTGTCATAACCGAGGGTATGGAAGATGCTACTCGTATCTAGTGGGCAGAGGCCAGGGATACTAACAAACATCCTACAGTGCACAGGACAGCTCCCACAGCAAAAAGTTACCCAGCCCCCAAATGTCAGTAGCTTACAGGTTGAGAAGCCCTGCAGTCTGCTCTGAATAACATTTTAGCGCTCTCATGATTTGTTCTTCTGTAAGTATACCACATTACCTCTACGCTAAGGCACATATTGGTTTCCAAAAGTTGGGATGTGTCTGCAATTGATGGATAAGCAAGTGTTATGGCTAATTTTGTTTGGCTGAATGTTTTTTTTCTTTCCGAGTGATACATTAAATCATGGCGTATTTTACATCTTCTCATCCACAGTCTTATGTTGATGAAATGTGATTATGACTCTGTCTTAGTCTTTCTCTTATTTATACATATGCACCAGTCTAATTTCACTGTAGGACTAGAAGTCCTATGTAGCATGACAGTGTAATTGCCATAGTTACAGGCATTAAAAATCAATGTCTAGCCTTGTACCTATAATCATTCTACTCTGTGCCTGCTTTAAGGTAAAAAACAATATTCAATGTCTAAAACAATTTTATATTTAATTTTATGTTAAAATAGTTCCTCTTGGATTTAGTAAATAGACAATATTGATAGAATGTTCAAATTTAGTGCAGAATGATTGATTTCTCCATTTGGGAGGTTCTGAATCATTCCTGTTTCTATTGATTTTTCCCTTTTACTTATATCGATTACTTTTAAAATTCGGGAAAACGATTGGAAATTCAAATGATTTCCATGTTAGAGAAACATTTTACGTTGCTAGATTTTTTGCCTTAAACCTATTTTCTTACATTTACAAGCACTCTGGCTAATTCAAGGAACTCTGCATCTACTGAGTCTTGGGAAAAGGTAACAAGACAAATATCTCGTTTTCAGTATAAATTCTCTCCTTTCAGATCTTGTTTTGTTAACGGCGATGATCACCTAACCTAAAACCTAGTCAGATGACAACAGCACAGTTTGGTGGAGAGAGCTTTCATTTCTGGCTCTTATCAGAGAAAATCTGTATGTGTTCAGAGGGAAATGGATTTTAACGTGTGCTGTCGATTCTTTTTTGCATTTATAAGTGAGAAAAAAATTAGATAGTTAAAGGGTGGCAGTTTTGAGTTATTAAGAGTGATCTGGATTAGCCTCAACTTCCCTGGGTCAGTACAAGGTAGCCACTGATATTTCACATCTGGTTTTGGTTTGCAGTAACTAACAAAGAAGCCCAAGGTATGTGTAGCCCCATTGTTAGGGGTCTCGGGGCTCTTTTAAAGACAAAGAGCTTCCCACTCCAAAGGTCCTGAAATACTTTTAACTCCAATTTACAGATTAGGCCAAACCTCTTAGGTTAAGGGTCATTTAAGGCAGTCGAACGATTTCTTTGTGAACTTCCCAGTTTTCTGGCTGTTAAAGAAAATAATAAAAGAAAAAGAGCTCCCCAGTGCAAGAATTCCATAAAACAGAGAGAGGCGTGTGAGACACATTAATGGTTTCCATTCCTGATGAAAAGCTCGAGACAGCTTTAAGTGATATGGAATCAAATATCTCAAATCCTAGCTCAATCTGGGAGGTGAGGCTTGGGTGCTTCAGCTGCCTGAGGAGAGGAACAGCAATGCCTCATCTACAAGAATTCAACGTGAGGGGTTAAAAGCAAGGTAACTGACCTTCTTTAATTAAACCTCAGATGTTCAGGGAGAATTCCACTCAGGATTGCGCTTTTCCTCGCCCTCTTTTGGGGCATGAGCACGCGGCACTGTGGTTCTTGGAAACACAGACCTACTGTGTGTCCCTTTGCTCGTAGTAAAGCTCTCGTCCCAGACCCACCATTGCCGTCTTCCAGATGGCTCTCATTATAGTCAAAAATTGACCGACGGCAGCCCCCAAGGCGTCCTGGAAGGCTTTGAGATGGCCATGGGGACAGAGCCCCTGATTTCTAGGAGCTAATGTTTCAGGGAAAATGATAACAACACCTTCTAAACACTAGGGCTTTTCTTCTTAGTAACTCGGGGTCATGAATCCTCTCCCTCTGCTTCTCATTTCCCACCCCCTTTTCTGTGAAGTCACAGAGGGGGAAATTCAAGTTTTCCCATGTCTCCTTGGGAGAGTCATCTGGGGTCGATGGGCAGAGATGTTTCTAACAAATGGGAATGGGGCACCAGCCGTATGAAGCCTGGGGAGCTGCTGGCATTGGGTGTGGACCCAGGGTGAAGGCCAGGGGCAGAGCAGCAGGGATTCCGTCTCCATGGGGTCCAGTGACCCTGAGGCACGTTTACATTTAATGAGCAGAGAGAGGAAGAAGGTAGAAGAGGGGAGGAAAGAGCTGTATGTTCACAGTGTTTGTCCTTTCTCTTGGGTTACGATGCTGTTGTGATTTTGGCATCTTTTTCTCTCCAACTAATATACAGGGTTTTTTGTTCGTTTGAGGACTGTTTCTCTTCTTTCCTGCATCTTCAGTGGCCGACACAATGCCGAGTGTATCATGGGTGCCAATAAAGGTTTGATGAATGGATGAATAAGCACATAGCAAAAATATTTTCTGCTGTAACAATGCTGCAGAAGATAAAGGATCTTCTGATGGCATCCTCATTCCTTATGGCTGCTAACACATCACTCCAAAACTTAGTGGCTTCAAATCACAATGATCGTTTGATTACTCCTCGTGGTTCCAGGGGTTGACAGGGCTGAGAGAGGCAGTTTTCGCTCAGGGTCTCTCGGGTGGTTGCAGTCAAGTGGCAGTTGGAGCTGGAGTCACCTTGAAGGTTGCCTCACACTGCTGGAGGTTGGTGCGGGCTGCTGGCCTGACTGATGACCTATAAATGGCCTCTCTGTGTGCCTTGGACTTCCTCTCAGTATGGCGGTTGAGGTGTAGGAGTTGCTGTTCCCCAGAAAACCAGGTGGAAGCTGTATCATCTTTACAGGTAACCTTGGAAGTCACGTAGCTGAACTTATGCTATAGTCACAAGCCCACCGGCTTGGATGGGAGCAATGTCAATGTCACCTTGTAAGATGGGATTGTGTGACAGGACATCTTACTGAACTGTCTTGGGAAACATAGTTGTCATGGGTGATACAACAAGTGCCTAGAAATGCAATGAATCTGTCATTCAGTGCATGTGAAGCCAACCTGGTTGCTGAAATAGTTTAGCTGGAAATAATTTTCGTCAGAGTTACTTTGAAAAATGGCAAGGGCTATGGAGCGTACAAATGGGAGCCATTATTTCATTTTGCAGGTCGGGTAAATCTGCTGTAAATACAATGTGGTGCAGGCAAAATAGAGGGCATGTACTCACTCACTCGTTCAGTCTTTTTTTGCCTGCTCGTTCATTCAGTATTTATTTATTTATGATTGAATATCTACTCACTGCCAGGTATTTAGGTCAGTTACTGAGATGGAAATCCCATAATTTATAGAGTTGGAAGATCTCTTAGAGACCCTTTGCCTTCTTCACTTCCCAGCACCTTGATCTGGGGCAATGGCTCAGGAAAGGCACCTCCAAAGTTGTTACCCAGGGTCCCTTGACCAAAGTTTGACTTTTGGTCCCTCCTGGGCTGTCCATTGGCACAGCCCATGCTGCCCTCCCAGGGCTCCTGGCTCTGTAGACATCTTCATTCATTCATTCATTCATTCAGCAAAGGCTTGCTGAGCCCCAGCGCTGTGACAGAGCCCTGGGGCCCCCTGGGGGCTGCTGCTCTCAGTCTGTGGGGTGCCGGAGGGTGGCACAGAGCAGCATGCTCAATGTGTGCTAGTTCCTCCTTTGAACAAGCCTGCAGAGTTACTCATTGATGTGCACGTGGAAAATTGGGACAGGTGCATTAGATGCCTCCTTAAGTCACTAAGGAGGCTGAGGATGAGGCCAGGCTGAGGCCCCTCCGCCCTAAGCCTAGGCCCTTGGGATCAGGGTGCCTCCCTGGGCTCGTGCTCCCTGAGGGATGTCTCCAGGCTCCCCCGCCAGCGTGTGCAGGTCTGTTTCACCTGCGGATGTAGGCGGTAGCCCTGCGCTCACATCCGCAGTTCCCACCTGAGCCAGCTTATCGTTGGCAGTTAGGATTGTGGGTGCTGGCTGAGCTCTCCTCAGCTGCTGACGTCCTGTATCTGGAGCTGGGTCAGTGTGAAGCTGGATGAGGGGTTCCCTGCTCTTACAGTTTTCAACGCGTCACCCCACTACTCTGCGCCATTTACACGCCCAAGTCACAGTTGTCGTTCCCTTTAAAAATCACAGACGGACAGATGAAATACTGCCTTAACTATCCTTCTGTAGAACACACCGCGCGTGAACCTCTGCTCCACTGGCGGACCGAGAGGAAAATCCATCGTCAACTGCAGTTACTGGGGCCTCTTCAGATGTCTGTGGGAGCCATCCCCACGCAGCCCCCCCTCTGGGCAGCCCGGAGCCCAAACAACCCTCATCTACTGCCCTCACTCTTCCTTGGTATAGGAACCAGAGTGGAAGAAAAACAAGGAAATTCTACAGATATGTTTTAAGTACAAGTGAAGACAAAAAGAGGAAAGTTGCAAAATCAGTTAACTTTTTTGGTTTTGCAAATATTTCCAAGACACTGCATTTTGCTTTAAGTGTGTTTTTGATGACCTGAAAGTCAGTGTAATTGCATAATAGGGTTATTTTCAAGAAAACGCTCGTATTTAGTTTTAAAGCTTATTTTATTTCAACTATATTTATATATACCTTCATATTGTATATCATTTTGGTAAGTGTTGTATTATAAGCATATCCCAAGAGACTACAGTTTCTTTTTTTAAATGAAGGGACCACAAAGTGTCTCTCACATGTTACAGTATAATCCATATCCCTCCTACAGGTCTCATGTCTGGAAAGGGTATACTCATATCTGAGTTCAGGCAAAGTGCTTAACCCTGAAACCGGAAAATAAATGCCCTCAAAACTTATCATTTACTTGATGAAACTTCCACTGGGAACATATTGAGCCCTTTAGAATTATTGTGAAATAGAATATTTTTCAGGGTTTGAAATTATTAATAGTGATGTAGAACAATTATACAATTTCCATAGTCAAATCTCACCCAGAATGATGCCGTTAGTCCTATGTGCAGATCTTTTTTTTTTTTTTTTTTGGCCGCGTCGGTGGGACTTGTGGGATCTTAGCTCCCCGACGGGGAGTTGAACCTGTGCCCTCGGAGTGAAAGCGCGGAGTCCTAACCACTGGACCTATGGGGAATTCCGTCTTGTGTGCAGATGCATATAATTTATATTTCCTTATGCTCCAAAATAATGAAACATTTTAAATTTTCAAAAATGTTCTACATTTTGAATGTTGGACTTTGATTTTAGTGGATAAATGAGACAACTTTGTAGGAGGATAATATCAATTCAAGAAACGTAGAGGCAAGAATTATGCATACTCATCTCCCCTCTAAGGACCTTTTAGAGGGACATTTAGCGCCCTCTAGTGACAACAATCAAGCAGTTCAAAAAGAAATTCCCTGCAAAGCTTACTTCTGGTTTCCAGCTAGCAAATAAACAAAGTACTTTAGTTTTTTGGTCAATAGGTGGTTGCTTCCTGAAATTCTTGAGGCAGGATTATTTTTGTAGCTGTAATAAAGGATAAAATAGTATCCTCTAGGCAAACTGCCGCTTCTCTTCTGGCCCTTCATTGACAATACATTCAGAAAGAACACTTCCATTTGTCCCCGGAGACTGCAACTTTTCCCAAATTATGTGCTGAGATTTGTATTGGGATCAGATGCAACCTATGAATTAACCTACATCATAGTTTCAAGTCAATTCAGTGTATTTATTTATTTATTTATTTATTTATTTTTTATAGCTACTTTATTTATTTATTAATTATTTATTTTTTGGCTGTGTTGGGTCTTCGGTTCGTGCGAGGGCTTTCTCTAGTTGCGGCAAGCGGGGGCCACTCTTCATCGCGGTGCGGGGACCGCTCTTCATCGCGGTGCGCGGGCCTTTCACTATCGCGGCCCCTCCCCTTGCGGGGCACAGGCTCCAGACGCGCAGGCTCAGTAGTTGTGGCTCACGGGCCCAGCTGCTCCGTGGCATGTGGGATCTTCCCAGACCAGGGCTCGAACCCGTGTCCCCTGCATTAACAGGCAGATTCTCAACCACTGCGCCATCAGGGAAGCCCAATTCAGTGTATTTAAATAGAAGTAAACAAATTTTCTTTCCGCGAAGGTGAACTGGAAAAAAACTGGCCTGTACCCTGTACCTCCAAGAGGGAACAGTTCTGTACCTCACTTTGCAGAGGGAGAGGATACAATATAGAGAGGGGGCATGTAGAGGGGATGCGATGCAGAGAAAAGAGCACAGTGCAGAGAGGGTACAATGCAGGGAGAATACAGCCTAGCGGGGCTGCCATAGTGAGACCCTGTTTCACATACCTGCCTTCAAGGTGTAGGCCTAGGACTAAGTTAAGTCTGCAGGTTGCCTGATTACGCTCATGCAAATCTAAATGCATTGTTTATGGTACAGCACTTTGTTCCTTGGCTTCCTTTCTGATTCCAATTGCGATAGGAATATATCAGCAAAAACATAAACAAATTAAGTGATGTGGAAAGAAAGGCCATCTCAATCTGAAACTAAAACGCCTTTATAAACAGGCGGAGCAATTGTGGAATGCAGGCTTCTCTGTAAATTTCCATTAATTGCGTGACATGATGGTGCGATTTGAATGCTGTTTCTTTGAGAAATAGTATATAATTTCTTTAAGAAATAATTTACAAAATCATTACAGATCAAGACAAAAATAAATGCTGATGTCCAGTATCTTATGAGACTGACACACTTTAAAAAAAAACATTTAAAAATCTAACTAGTGATCAAAATCTAACTTAATTTCAGCAGCTCCAGATAACTTCTCGGGGTGGCCAGGGGTGATGGCTGAGGATAGTCATTGGGACACAGAACCCTAGATCTGAGTAGCGGGCAGAGGAGCAGGACAGCCTTTAGGCAGAGGGCCATGTGCCTTTGTGTGCCTTCCAGTTACGTGACATAGATGCTAGACTGTCCTGTGGTGAACCAGTGGCAATCTGATGACTATAACATTTATATTAATTTATGCCCCAGTTAGATGGATGAAGACCTTGAAATGCATTTTATGGTTCACAAATTATATATAGAAACATGATCTTTGAAAAAGGAAATTTAAATGTTCCTTTATACTAAATTAGTGTGTCAAAATAAGTACTCTTGTTTCTTTTGTTTCTGCTTTTTAATTAAAAAAAAAATTTTTTTTAAGCCACGAGTATTAAGTTGACATACTTAGGGTTCCTGTTATGGGTTTTAATACTCCTGCATTTTTAGAACCATTGGGTAAGAGACAAAGTTGGCAAAATGTGAGGATATAGGTGATGCTTATGAAATCCTGTGCACTGAAATCATTGCTCCATCTGAGCCTATAGAACTGAACTTGACACATGCTTCCAAATTAAGCAACTTGGTGTTGAGAAGTTGAGGATTTAGTGTGTGATAACAATTTCCTTGGTTTAGATTAGTTCAAATCCACCGAGACGCTGAAGAATATATTAACCACTTAGAGAAAGTGTTGAAACAATAGTTATTTAAATTGTAATTGGATTATTTCTTCATGAGCGGCTGGAGGGTACGCCACACACACACACAGAGTCTTACCCAATGGAGTGAAACTGTCCTCACGAAGTCTGCTTTGAATAGAAAAATGGTCCTTAACCAGTGTAAGATGGGTGACCTTGGGGGCTAAGAGTGCCTTATGCTCCCTGTGTTCTCAGGCAAATCCTCCAATTGATAGAGACGGAAAAGTTCCACTGAGTGATGTAGTTTTCCATTGTGGGGACAGCTCCAGATGCTTGATCCTTATCTACAATCTCAGGCATGTCCCTGCCAAAAATCCTTGGGACATCCTTCTTGCCGGGCTCTCTTGAATAATCCAAACATTACACATTTTAAGATTCATGTATCATCCTAGGGACAATAAATATACAGCACTTTTATCCTATTGTTTTGCCCATAAAGAATCTGCGGTTCATGGATTGGTCCCACGCTCTGCAGTTTTATGTGTGCGGAATTTGAGTTGCCGAACAGAGACTTCCTGAATGCTGAGACACCCAGGGGCTGGGTGTCTGGGACACCCAGAGTCCTGTCATCCTTGTTTCCTAGTGCCCACCAGAGCGCTGAGTGGGCATGGAAAAGGCACTCATTGACTGGAGGGAATAATGCTGGGGAGATAACCATTACAAAGCACATGAGTGTCTGCAGGGTTTCCTTAATGAAATTAATCAAAAAGAGCTACTCTAGGGCTTCCCTGGTGGCGCAGTGGTTGAGAATCTGCCTGCCAATGCAGGGGACACGGGTTCGAGCCCTGGTCTGGGAAGATCCCACATGCCGCAGAGCGACTAGGCCCGTGAGCCACAATTACTGAGCCTGCGCGTCTGGAGCCTGTGCTCCGCAACAAGAGAGGCCGCGACAGTGAGAGGCCCGCGCACCGTGATGAAGAGTGGCCCCCACTTGCCACAACTAGAGAAAGCCCACGCACAGAAACGAAGACCCAACACAGCCAAAAAAATAAAAAAATAAATAAATAGCAAAGAGAAATTAAAAAAAAAAAAAAAAAGAGCTACTCTATTCTTGTAGATGTTTATAAAAGAATGTGCATTTTGGTACACACACATAGAGTTTGACAAATAGGTATCGTGTGCTGCATGTTATACAGATATTTAGAAAAAAAATAGAACATTGCATGTTGCTTATATAACTTTTTCATTACAATGTAACATGTTTATTGTAACTTTTTTAAAGAAAGACATCTATGAGAAACTTTTATTCAACACTATATTATAAAAAATTTAGAACTCAAAGGAGTACAAATAATACAATGAACACTCATGTAAGTTATGATTGAGATTTGACAATTGTACAATTTTGTCATATTTGCATTATGCCATTTTTCATGAATTCTTTCAAATAAATTACAGAAATTATTACCTTTTCATCTTCAATACTTTGGAACACAGCTCTAAGTAGTAAGGACGTTTTCCTGCAAAGTATTCTTAAAGCTATAAATAGTTAACAATAAATCTATAATATGATGTAACAATCATTATATATTCAGATTTCTCTAGCACCCCTGGAAAAGCCTTTGACTTCTAATTTGTTCATATCAGTATCTAATTGTAGACCATCATTTGCATTTGGGCTTTGGGTTTCTTAAGTTCCATTGAATCTAGAACTCTCCTCCCCTCTTCCCCACTTTTTTTTCATAATATTGGCTTGCTGAACATATGAAGCAATATGTTCTACATATTTTGTAGAATAGGTGAGTAAATTTTATTCTGTTTTACTATTTCTTTATTTTTATTGAAGTTATTATAACTGTTTTGAAAATATAGATGAACCAAGGGGGAAAGGGGGAAAAACAAAAAAGAAAAGATTCTCTACTATTAGTATTGTAGTATGTAGCTGACTAATATTTCTATTTTGCCTTTTTATTTTTAACAAAATGAGTCTGTGATATAATTCTCCTTTATAACCTCATTTTTAACTTACCAGACATCGTACCATAATTTTCCATATCACTAAGTATTCATCTACTACATCATTTTCCTGCAGTATTTTCAATGATGATAAGTATGTCGTTGTATGGATGTTGAATACAGGGATCAATCAGTCAATCATGAGTGAATCTTCTGTTGTGTCTCCAATTAAGATTCTGGCTCATTATCTCTTTGCTACGCTCATACATGATTTTTAGAACTATGTTGCCTTCACCCAAAAGTGTTCTCAGCCCTTGACCTTCCTCTGTAGATCCCACGCAGAGAAGTTAGTAGGAGAAGAAGGATGAGAATTTGTTGACTTCAGAAAATGGGAAGTTGTGGTTTTAGGATAAATAAATGGCAGTGCTCCTTTTATGGTTACCGTAATGGTAGAGTCTATGTTACACTCTTTCCTTTGTCATTTGGGGTAAGATATGAACAGGCTTTTGAAGGGCTATGGTAAATTCATGGGTAATGGGTCCATGATGGATAAGTACAGAATGGAAATGTGCAGTTCATTCACACATATGCTGGAGGTGCTGCACTGTTCCAGCATGGTGTTTACTGAGTCCCAGGGAGGGTGGAAAAGGACCCTGTCTTGACAGATTCATGGCAGGGTGACCCAGGTGGAGGTCACCTGCAGTTGCCCCGAAATGGGTCTGTATAGTGACCTGAGGGTGGTTTCCCCCAAGGAGCGGTGGTGTCTCGTTGGAAGGGCAGCCCGGTCCTTAGGCTGCTGAGTGATCTGGTGCTGAGGCCGTTTAATGGCAGAGGCTTGGTTGTGGGTGACGGGAGCATAGAGTGATACCTATATCTTCAGATGATTTCCCCCAGAATGAGGTTTGGGAAATGATTTCTGCATTACTAAATATATTCTAATTAATAGATATGCCTTATGCTGTCGATAGCCAATTGAACTTTGTTTGTTTTTTTTTTAGAACTTTGCATTAAATAGTCAGAGAATGCTGAAGTGGGATGCTATTATGCCATTCTAGACATCAGGAATAACTCTCTTGGAAGATGATAGACATCAGTCAGCATTTGTCATTAGAAATGAGGACGGTTGGCCTTTTTAATTTTGTAACTGGGTTTACAACTCATTATCTCAAAACTGGATTTTTATTATATCACTTTGTGTTATATGCATTTTCAGAATTAGACACGATGAAACTTATGGATAGACTCTTCAGGGAATAAATCAAAGAGTAGCATAGAGTTTTCTGTTTGTAAGTTCCAAGCAGGTACATTAGTCTAACAAAATTTTATTAAAGAATAAAATATGTGTGTATATACATATATATGCGTTAGACATAAGTAAGAGAGACAGAGAGAGAGAGACAGAGAGAGAGGGAGAGAGAGAGAGAGAGAGATAGCAAAACAAATTATGTAAATTACCAAAGTTGGAGGAACTGGTGAAGGATATTAGGAGTTCTTTGTATTATCTTGTAACTTTTCTCTATAAGTTTCATTCTTTCTGTTTTCTTTTTTATTTTATTGAAGTATAGTTGATTTACAATGTTGTGTTAATTTCTGCTGTATAGCAAAGTGACTCAGTTATACATATATATATATTATTTTTCATATTTTTTTCCATTATGGTTTATCACAGGATATTGAATATAGTTCCCTGTGCTATACAGTAGGACTTTGTTGTTTATCAGTCCTATATATAATAGTTTGCATCTGCTAATCCCAAACTCCCAATCCTTCCCTCTCCCACACCCCTCCCCCTTGGCAACCACAAGTCTGTTCTCTATGTCTGTGAGTCTGTTTCTGTTTCGTAGATATGTTCATTTGTATCGTATTTTATTTTGTTTTATTGCTTTCTTTTTTTTTTAATTAAAATGAGCTTTTAAAAAAAATTTTATTGGTGTGTCATTTTATATTCCACATATAAGTGATATCATATGGTATTTGAAGTTTGATGTTATTTCTAAATAAAGAGTTAAAAAAATGTTACTGTTCACTGATTTGAATTAAACAAGAACCAAGGAGTTCAGGGCAGACCCTCAACGAAGAATTAGATCTCCATAAAATTGTTGATGCTTTGCTGCTGTAGAGGACAAGGGCTGTGTCAGAAACCAGGCGGCAGTGGTGAGATGGGACCGCACAGAACTTTCTTCCATGGCTATTTTTTTTAGCAAGGGGTCACCCTACTTAAGGCTGCTCTTTGGGAAATTCATAATAGAACACTGCTTATTAGGGTACTACAGTTCACATTTGAAATTGATGCTTCTTAGGAGAGTAAAAACAAGGAATCTCAGTGGAGCTGAAAGAGCATTTTTCCCAGCACTCCTGAATCCTAGTGGAAGCTGCCCAGATAAAACAACTCAGTACTTTGAAATTTTAGGGGAAACACAATTTGAATCAGCCTGCCATCTCATTTATTGTTTGGAGATGAAAAGAGCGGAAATCAACATCCCCTCAAAATGTAGATGCTGAGAATTTGTCAGGTTCTGATTTTTACATGAGATTTCTTATAGTTTCTCTTTCTTTCGTTTTCCTTTTTCCCCCTCTGTTTCTTTCTCTTCCTTCATTTCCTTTCCTCTTTTCTTTCTTTCTTTCTCTCTTTCTTTCCTCTCTCCCCCCACCTCTCTCTCTCTTTCTTTTCTCCTCCTCTCCTTCCTCCCCTTCCTTCTCCTCATCACAAGGGGAAATCTTGGGATCAGTGAAAGATATAGAAACTTGGGCTCATTTCTAGAGCTCTGATGTAGACAGGCCTAAGTCTGAGTGAAATCAATTCACTGACTGTCTGCCTCTGAAACCAAGAGCTGCTGGATGACTCAGGGTTTGGTCTATTGTGTTCTGCGGGTCCGCTCTGGAGACCACACCTCTTTACTGGCCCAACTTTCGTGTAGCTAGATACAAAGCAAAATGTTGTTTCTTCCAGAGAACAAGTAATTTCCTGAAAATGAGTAATTAAAAGGCCTGAAATCCTCTAAGGAATGTTCAGGCCTACATTAGCTGTATTTCCTCTGAGTGGAAAACAGACGTGTGGCCCTGAACTTACAGCTCAGATTTTAAAACACTTAATGAGGACGTGGCATCTCTGTGTAGCCAAGAGTTCTATTGGGGTCTGTTGTCTGCAACCTGGACGTTTGTCAGAGGGGGCCAGCTTGCTGCCATTATAAAGCATTCGTAGTCATTTAAGTGCTTTGGATTTTAAATAAATATTTGAAAACGAGGATTTGACAGGTTTATTTTCCTCTTTATTTCTCTTAGCTACTTTCATTCTAGAGTCTTTGCATTTTCAACTACTTTATCGTGGAGCCGATGGCAATTACTTATGTTTGGAAGGAGAAAATGAAACTGTTCTGGAACATTCACTTGAGATGCTGAACCAGTGGAGGTTGTTAAAAATCATCAGGTGAATGGCTATTATTAAACGCCATCGCCTATTAACATGAAATAAGTGCTACCTGCAAAGTTTCCTTTGAAGAGAATGGAGCAGGGAGTGGGTAGGGGCCTTAGGCCCCGTGACCCAGGCGTGCGGCAGATCCGGGGAGACGGAGGCCCAGAAGTCCTATCCACACCCAGGGACCCTGAGGAGTTCGCCGCCCACGTGAAGCCACTCGGAGTCCCGCCACATCTGCATCCTGCCCGGGGCGGCGTGTCACACGGCGGCATACTGGGTCACACCTGCTGTGGTCATCCCAGGCCCAGGCAATGATGTCTTTTTTTTTTAATTGAAAAAAAAAAATCTCCTGGCTGCATATCATCAAGAAAAACAACATTGTTTTCAGGGTCTCTTATCTCTCCACTCCCAAATATCCTGTTTCTTCGGGCTGGGCGGCCAGGACCAATAGAAACCTCTTCCTGCCATTGACTGACTTCATTTCCCAGACTTAGCACAATCTCATCCGCTCTAAACAACCTGATCAAAACTACTTTCTGGTCAGAGAGAAGCAATAATTATTATTAACATTTATTAACGATCAATAAACTTGATTGCATTATGGCCAGCACTATTAAGGTAAGGAGAGGGTTCCTTTTTATTTGACCAAATCTTGTGCTTGTTACTCTTTTCTTTGGTTTCCTTTATCAACGCAGATAAGTTAGCATTGGGCAACACCCCCGCTGCCACAATAGAGGACAACAAGATTTCCTTTGCACTGCCTAGTAAATTTCCTTTTTCCTACTCCAACCATCCGCAAGGCTTAAAAACTTCAAACTCAGAAAAAAATTGGGGTTTCTAAATTCACGGTTGAGGGCTGTGGATGACTTTTTGCAAAAGCTTTTCAGAGCGCGTCCGAATTTTCATATTCTTTAACTATCTCTAGCGGTGCCTGGATGTGTATCCGCTGGAAGGCAATGGACTTGGAGAGTTTGGAGGGCAGGGTCGGAGAAAGAGATGGGCTTGGGAATGTTGAACTTTTGGATGATCTTGAAGGCCTCCTTACCATCAGGGATGCCAGCCGGTCCCTGTGGAAATGAAGAGATGCCTGGCAAGTGGCTGTCGGTCATGGGACATGCCAATGTTGACTTGATTTTTGGAAACTTCAGGCTGAGAACAGAGCGTTCTCATAATTCAAATGGTGGTAATTTGTTTGTTCGGTTATGTATTTATCTTTAATAAAGTACCTACTCCTCGGTGCACTGAGAGTAGACTTTCTTCTCCGTGATGGTTGCTTTGTGGGAATTGCCGGTTGGTTCTCTGTGCTCTGGGGTGTGTGGTCTGATGTTTTGTTTTTCTTGCAAATAGAGAGAGATTAAGGTGGAGGTGAACGCACAGAGGTAGATACGTGAATGTAGCCTGATTCCTGGAACTGAAGCCAGTTTGATGGTTAGTGCAAGTTGGCGGCATAGAGCCCATGAAGTGGTCTGTTACAATATTTTCAAGGCCAACACGCCTTGGTGACATTTCTAGAAATGAGAAAAAGGCAGGAGCAAAAACAGATACTGAAAGGAGGAAAAAGCAAGTTTTATTGGTTGCATGTCTTTAGTTTTGCTGCATGTAGGTGAGAAGCATTTGGTTGTGTTTTCATCAAGGGTTTTTAGTTGATCTGAAAGCTCATGAATATGGAAGTTTGCCCAGAATTGGGCCAGGACAATTTTTAATAGCCTCTTTGATTTGGAATTTGAAATGTTTGTGTGAGAGGATTTAATTAATACCCGTTGCATAAACTATGTTTCATAAGTTCTCTTCAGTTTCTATTTCTCAAGATAGGTTTTGCTTTTCAAGGTATGTTCAATAATACATATAAAAAATCATGTATCAAAGATTTTAATCTTACAGAGATTTTTCTTTCTTTGGCTTCAAGGATTGAAGTCTGCTGAGGTATAACTGTATAGAAAGGAATTTTAAAATTGAAGGTTTGATGTACTCTGCTTTGAGCTATATGAGTAGAAATTATTTGATTTTATAACCCCAAATGCTGCCCTCTTAATTCTTATTTTTACCCTTATTTGTGTCCATATTTCATAGCAGTTGAATCTAATGTTCTTTGTAAATTTTGAATAGCTTGGGTACAATTTGTGTGTGTGTGTGTGTGTGTGTGTGTGTTTAAAAAAAAAATCAGTGTATTAAAGGACATTGAAATAACAGACAATCCTTTAGGGTGTGGGGTATGTTTTGCATAGAATACAAATGTGTCATACTGTTTAATTTAAAGTATACGTTTCTGAAAAGATGAAGATATTTTTGGAGCTTGAACGTTTTGTGTTTTTCAGGATGAATTTTGGGAAACAGTTTCCACTTACCCAGGATACTATGCTTACTTTAACATTTGATTACACTGCATTATCTGTATATCATATATAGCTTAAGTGAACTTTCAAAATGACTTCAAGTGGACTCTTTTTAATCCTCTGTTAAAATAAAATAACCCCTCTTTATAGGTAACTTCCTTTAAGAAATGTTCTGCTAGGCTTCCTGGGTAAAGTAATGAGATGATTTTACAGACTTGTTTATAGAGTGGAAAAAAGGAGGCCTGAGTCTGTTGACTGCAGTTTTAATTATGTTAGTGCAAAGCTCAAATTAGCATAGGGAAAATTACGGCTGTCCGTTGGAATTAGGAAACAGTCTGTCATACGGGCAATTTCCAGTCTCAAACGCACTCTGTTTTTTGTTGTTTCAGTAAATAAATCAATTAGGTCATCAAGCATCAGATGCACAGAATCTGTTAAGTTGGTCTCCGCATCTCAGTGGATTTTTTTTTTTTTTTGGCGTGAATATCTATAAGACCCTATGAGGCACTATGAAAAGCTCAATGTTTTTATCCCGTCTTTATGATTCTCACCATCATTTTCCCTTGGTATTTTGGAAATGGTAACAAAGTGTTTCCATGGGAAGAAGTAAAGGAATTTTATGAGTTTATGTGAGTGTGTCGGTTGGTTTATCCTTAAAGGGCCGTGGATTTTAAGATCAGATTAAGAGTTCTAATAAAAACGTAAGCATCAAGAGTGATGTTCCCATATGTAATTCACGAATCAGTTTTGGTGTTTCCACTGCTTCTGGGGCCACCTGACGATACTGGGGGGGTGCTTTACACCCCCTCCCTTCCTTCTCCACAAAACAGTGCTGCCTTTGCTTACAGACTCCAAGGAGCCAGTTGTTAGCCTTGGAACTTGATTTTGCTTCGGTTAGGATTTTTAATCCAATCTCCCAAAGACTTACTTCTCTGATCCTTTGTTATGCCTTGGGCCACTCGGGAAGTCTAATGAAGCCTGCAATCCCTCCTCAGATTAATGCTTTTAAAACGCAGGAAAGGCAATACATAGAGTGACAACGGAAGCTAATACTGTTGAAATCCAGTTCTGTCCTTGGACTCCTTGGGTGGTCCGTGAACCCCAGGTTACAGCCCCTGATCCTAGAGTTTAAAGGTCCTTAGTCTTTAAGATGGGATTGTGGGCATTTTCCTTTATCACAGATCTGGCACTGGAAGACCAGAAGAGAGCAAGCTGCAAACAGCTTGAGTTGGAGAGCATCTTAGAATCAGACAGGGGATGGAAAGTTACTAACAAGGCTTACTGAGGGAGAACATGATGACGGTTTCAATGAGCTGTTTAAAGAAGTGCCTTTCTTTGATTTGACAGAGGTTGGAGGGTTTTGATGATCACCATGATATAACTTATAGGTGGAATCTAAAAAATACAACAAATAAAAAAAAGAAGCAGACTCACAGACGTGGAGAACAAACTTGTGGTTACAAGTGGGGAGGGGGAAGGGAGGAGGAGTAACGTAGGGGTGGGGGATGAAGAGGACAAACCATTATATATAAAATAAGCTGCAAGGATATATTGTGCAACACAGGGATTATAGCCAGTATTTTATAATAACTAGAAATGGAGTAGAGCCTTTAAAAATTGGGAATCGCTATACTGTACACCTGTAACTTATATAATATTGTACATCAACTATACTTCAGTAAAAAAAAAAAAAGTTAACTTAAAAACATGAAGCTTCTTTTACGTATTTCATGCCTTGCACATAGCAGGCTCTTGCTGAATATTTGCTATCATGTGTGAAGCAAACTTGTTTAAAATTAAAAGCTCAGGGTTATATGAAGGAAGTTCATCTCCTTCATATATAGGATTTTAAGGGATGTGGTGAATGAGTTTAATAGCTCTAGGGCATATGAATGTTCAACAACTCATTGGCTCAAGTGGAATTTGAGTTGTTTCATCCCTTGTTACTTTAGAGGGCTCTGTGACAGTGGAAGGAGTAGAAAACGGAAAATACTGTTGCACGACTATGTGAATGTCATGTTTCTAGAGCACTGGCCTAAAGGTGGAATTATGGGCCATTATCTTAAAATGACTTGCTGCTTGTGTCCGTGGGTGGCTCTGGACACAGTTTGCCCCCTCTGGACGGACACAGCACTCTTCCCCCTACAGCTCTCTCTGAGGCTGGGCACGCTGCTGCCTCAGTGGCCTTGGAAAGGATAGAATTCGTGGATCATTCTTCCCATGAAATATACTTATGGAGGACTGCAGTACTCTCAGAGAATGTTCTGGAAGTCTGAACTGTTTTTTAATCATCTATATTTTCTTTAAAGTGATTATTTCATTAAATTTGTTTTTTTTTTTACAAAACAGATCTTTGCTTAAATCTCTCCTCCACCCTGACACATACATATGCTTGTCGATGTCTCTTGAAAAACCATACGTAGAAATAAAATAAATAAATGAAACAATCATTCCTGATGCTTTCAGGAAAATATGACTTCTGCGTTTAGAATTTCAGAATAAGGTTCCCTCTGTGGGAGGGGAGACCCAAAGCAGAGCATTCTGCTTTGGCATCCCAATACCCTGGCAGATGTAACAGCTGACACAGAAGAGAATCACAGTACAGGAGGCCGTTGGAAAGCCAGGACCAGAGAGTTTCTCTGCAGTGTAAAATCTTCCGAGAAGGGGTTTTGACAGAGACCGTCTCCAGGCCTTTCCAATGGCCATGGTACATCTGCTGCAGCAGGACTTTTCCCTGGGGCTTAGGGAACGCCTCAAAGGCAGCAGGGGACCCATCCCCTCCTTTTGTCCCCGCAGGATGGAGGACGGCTCTTCTCTTCTCGGGGGACTTTGTCCCCCCATCACCTCTGAGATTTCTTTACTTATGTGGCCACGGACACACCTGCATTTGAACCCTTCCTAGTCACGTGACCCTGGGCAAGGGCCCTAACCTGTCTGAGCTCCGTTTCCTCACCTATAAGGTGGGATTATAATGACCGTCCTGATGCGAGTCCAGGGTGGGAGAGCCTTTAGTAAGCGCTCAGTAAATGGCAGATGCCATCAGACAATCCAAGTCCATCTGACCTTCGCTAATAAATTGCACTGTCTTTCTGGCCCTGCTCTGAATTCTCTCTCTGTGTTCCATTACCCGGCTTCAGTCGTGAAGCCCAGAGGCACACAGACTCTGTGCTAACGCTTTTGAAGAGACAGGGAGAATAACAGGTCACTTCCACAGGTCACTACTGCGGCCTCCCAGCCAGGGCAGGGCGCACGGGAGCCTGGAGAGGTGAGGAGCAAGGAGCTCGCAGGGGTCCCTGGATAAGGGTCTAGCAGGGCAGGTACCAAACACCTGGGCAGGCGGAGTGTCCAGGGGTCCCTCAAGGCATGGGTGATCAGAGGGTTGGTTTAGTCCTGTTCTGAGGATGGAGGCTGTTTGCTTTGTTGCTGAAGGAGGGCGGGGGCCTGCAATGCCTCTTGCTCCTGATTAGGGCAGGAACAGGCTTACTGGAATCCTCCACTGTTCTGTATTCTCATTAATTTTGAAAAATGCATCTTGTTATTTTGTACAAATTACAGTAATAAAACATTCTCACTGTAGAGAAAATGAAAAAAGAAATCATTACAAAGTCAATATAAATTGTTCCTAGTCCCAACCAGTCAGAGAAAATTACCAGCATTTGGTGTGTGTCTTCCTACTGTGTGTTTCTGTCTGTCCTTCTGTCTCCCTGACTGTCCTGCTTATCTCAGTTAACATTGTTTTACAAACATTTCCCCATGTCACTACAATTTTTTAATAAGCAGAATTTTTATGCTTAATTATATTCCACTTAAAATAAGTATTATGATTTATATACCCAATATCCTATTGTAGGAAATAATATTGCTTTCAATTTTTCACCAATTACATTGCAATGTACCCTTTATGTAATTTTTTAAAAATTTATTTTATTAGTGTTAGTACTTAGAAGAGGAATCATTGGACCAATGGGTGTACATATTTTTAAAGTCTCTGCCAAATTTAAATATTTGCCAGTTAAAAAAAAAATGACCACTTTACTCTCTAGAAGGGTTGTACCGGTTCCCACTTGTAGCCATAGATAAGGCCAGTTCCACTGCACTCATAGCAACTCTGAATATTTCACTCTTTGAATCTTTGCCATTGTGACAGGCAAAAATGGAATCTCATTTTTATTTGTATTTCCGTAATTACAGTATTTCATTACCTTTTTTTTTTTTTTGCTGTGAACCTATTTCAACTAGTGACCACTGTGACCTCTGGATCTTTTTCTTATTCACATGTTCATTCCCTGTTTGAGCAAACTTATTTCCCACATATTTCCCCTATTGAACTTGGCTGAGGCATGTTTTATAAAGTTTAAGAACATTCCTCATTCTGTCCACTCTCTCCTGCTTTGTTTTCTCTCTTGGCGACACATGCTCCCAGCTTTGCTTGTGTTTGTGTGACTCTACTTTTTGTCTACCTATGTAAACAATAGAACCTGTTTTTTTGTGATAGTCTGTCCATCTCTGTTGTGTCCTTGACAGAGCCTGGCAAAGCATAGGGGTTCAATAAATAGTTGTTGAAAAATAAATTTGGATTAAAATCCTTTAAGGTCATCAAGAGAAAGTTAAGATATTAGTAAGATCATCATTATTGCAGATTTTAAATAGATGTATTCCTTTAGAGATATTTCTCCTAGTTTAAATACAAATTAACTACATAGAATTAAATTGCTGTGTTGAAAAGATCATAGAGAAAAACGTTTTTAAAAGGTAGATCCTGTAGCTTGAATTCATAATCCAAATTAATATCATCCTTGTAACGGCTTATTCCAGGCCAGACTCTGTGCTGGATGCTCACGTTATCTCCTGAGGTGCTCACCACAGCCTGCATCCTGGTGCTTTTTTGTCCAGATAAGGATAGAGGATTAGAGAGGCTAGGAAACTTGCTCAAGGCACACAAATCTGTTTCCCCTCAATTTATCATCATCTGATCTTTTTTCCCTGCGATTTGCCTTAGCTCCAAATAATAAATTACTGTGCAGGAGAAAAAACGGTTTATTAAATGACATAGTGATACATTAAATAATGAAAATTATTATAATTGGCTAACTTACGTTACCACTCTTGTGTGAAACACCCCACAGCCAACAATTATTATGCTCTCACTGGCTAATTAAGATAAAGCGCTAGAAAACTGAACAGCTAAAACTCTAGCACCCCATTCTCCATTTGCTTGGTGCCAAGAATTCTTTCCATATTTGGCAATATCCAAGGGGCCCGTGCTTGCAGATCCCAGATCAGCTGCTGATTTCAGTTTCCTCACCCCAAGTATCAACTTCCTTGCCCACGTCTCTGAGTTTTCCATCAGGCCTTACCAAGTCTTTCCGCAGGGGTGTTCATGGAATTAGACTCTGGGAGGAACGGTAATCTGCTGTTAGGCACAGATAAGTGCCGAGACCTTTAGAAAAGAAATGCCAAGGCCAAGCAAAATTATTTATTTTCAAAGCCACATCATAATCCAATCATAACATTAACATCAGGGCTGTTACTTCAAATGATTTTGTTCAAGACAATGCACGTCAATTTCTGGAGCATAAAATAAAGAACATTTCTAACATATGCAAAGAACTCGCACTCCTGAATCTAACCCAGTGACCTTTAAATCACTCTACCTTGATGATTTCACATCTGTCTTTCCATTATAAAAGTATAGTATAGCAAACTGATGGGGTTTTTTAATTTAGCAAGTACTGAAACAGAGTCACCACTGAAGAGAAAATCTCCCCCCCCCCATCGCCCCCATCCACATGCCCCCAAGTCCATTAATTCAAATCATCAGCCAATAGGGACTTTACCATCTCGTTCCCTTTGGATCCCATTGGGTCTTGCTGACTTTTATTTTTTGAAGTTAGCCGTAGGCATGTGATGCTCACCTTTGAGGAAGAGGAAACTGTTGAAACAACACTTGAGAATTTGTCAACACGATTAGTTTGTGTCTCAATTTGAGGTAGATTTCCTAAGATGTTGCTCCGAGTTAAAAAAAAAAAAAAAAAAAAAGTGTGTGTGGTTTTATATTGCGAAGTCCCCTTTGGATCTGTGCTGTACGTGGATGTTACCTGATGTTCCCAAGAGCGTCAGAAGCATGAAGGTGAAATAGAGCGAGCCCAGCCATGTTTATCTTATGCCCAGGGAGGCCCTGAAGACTCTATTTCTTCATGGCATCCTTAAAATAGCCTCTTTGGGGAAAGGGTTGGTCTTATCTTGTTCACGAGGAAAGGGAGGCATAGATGTGGAGGCTGGGGACGGGCAGTGGAAGGAGGCTGGCCTGAGAGAGGCTGGCTGAGGCTGCAGTTGATGCCGTAGGGCCTCGGCAGGTGAAGGCACCTCTCCAGGCCTTAGTTCCTTCTCGGGAAAATAGAAGTGGTCTTCCTGGCATTTCACCCTGGACAGGTCCCTCACCTCACGATCTCTGGGTATTTCCATCTGTAAAAAGCAGTAACCACAGTTTCTACTTCGCAGGGCTAGGGGGAGATGAACCGAGTTGGAATTGTATGGAGCACATTAGAGGTACTTAATACTTGTTAGCTAATTTTATTTTTCACTCGAGTCAAATCAATTTTCCTTCTAGGACTAAAATCAGGAAATCCATATAAGGGTTTGTTTTTTTTTTTTCCAATTTCTACAACAGGTTGTGAATTGATTCTTTTTTTTTCAAGTAGCCAATTTTCCTCTGATTAACATGTTCTTTTCTCTTTATTAAGAAATAAAGACTCTTACAGATCAGTGAGTTCTCAGTGATTCACAGTGCTTTATCTGTATTGGAGGTGACCTAAGACAGTGCTAAGAGATGCTTGCTGAGGAGTCTGCCTGAGCCCCTGCATGGCCGGCCCTGGAGAAGAAATCTGGGGCTTTGCTACCCTCTGCTTCTCTCTGTACTTCTCACTCCCATGCTCCTTCCCTCCTCTTTCTTCCTCTCTGCAGTAGTTAACAACCCAACAAGGGCTTTTCAAAACATAAAGGACAACAGTAATGATGAGGGGGGACCCCCTGGAACATCTCCAGTGCTCAAGGGTCCTCCTCGGACCTGTTTCCATTCGCCCCGCACTGCCTCTCACAGATATCCAGTCACTCCTGTCATCCCAGGAAACCTGGGACAGGGAAGGCTCACAAGCTTTTCATCTGGAGGAAAGAAATAAAGAGAAGGTTGGCAGGAGGCTCTGCCTGCCACGGGTAAAAGTCATGAAAAGCAACGGCCACATGTCCACGTTTGAGTTCTATCTTTAACTTCTTCTTGTGTGAACTCTTAGGAACAGAAGCATATTTATACCCACATAAAAAAGATGAATGTTGCCCAAGGTCAAAGACAAGTGATTTTATGGGCTATCCATTCTCCCAGTTTGAGTTAACATGAAAAGTCTTGTTGACTTTACCTGTTCAGCCAAAGACCCTGACTCTTGTTAAGCCTGTGTTAAGCTTAGAAGAGAAATAAAATTTACTTTGCTAGAGTAGCATCTCAGTAAAGAAAACCAGGCTTTGTTCTTTGGGCATCCCTGAGAGAGAAGCTTCTGTTCTACCCCAAAAGCTGTTCCCATTGACTCACTCACTCTTGGAAGCACAGTCATATTGCCGACGGTTTTGATAAGAAGCTGGTTATGAAATAAGCGCACATACATTTTTTTTAAGCCTTGTTCTTTGGAGATGGAAAACATCTTTTTTTAGATCACATGTTTACTGCTTTAGTAAACAGTAAAATGCTGCTGTGGCAATTACCTTGAGGATAAAGGGTTTGTAGACAGATACTTCCTGCGTCCACTTCCTACACAGATAGCCAACCCCACCAGAGACTCACCAATGCAGGAAGAGCTCCCGATGGAAACTTCCTTTGCGAATGCACAGTTTGTGATGCGTTCGCTGCCCTCCAAGGGGAATGAGCCTATCGCTACAGATTTTCTGGCAGAATTCACTGTCTTGAAGTAGGTGAAAATACGACGTTTCTAAGGTAACGGCTTTAGACCCTTGTTCTCATCCTTGGTCTTGTCTGCTGGTTGGATTTTACAGAGAGGAGGGTAACTAGGTTAGACATGTCCATGAGTAAGATTTGTGCCCTGTGGGCACTTTAGTCTCCTTGGAATCACAGAGAATGATGCATAAGTCTGTTTTTGTATTTGTTGAAAAATACGCCTCTTTGAGATTCAGTCAGTGGTTTTCTTTTCTGTGGTTATTTAGATGTAAAGGTCATTTTAGATTTTGCTTTCTTTAGTCAAGCAGAGATCACCTGATTTGAGTACAGAAATCTCAGCGCACAGATTGTTCTCTGTGCTGATTTTACACCAGTTGTTAAATTCCAATGAATGCATTGTTTAGGTCCTTTGAACCAAAGCAGATAAAACCACCACACACAAACACTGAACAATAGGGAATCATCAATTTTCCACCTACAGGATATGTCCTTACCGAATGGCCCCTTTGTGGGGGGAAAAATATATCAAGTCAACAAACAGTAACACTGAACAATAAACTAAACAAAATAAATAGCACCTGAAAGCCACTCAGCTCAAGCACTGGCAAAACTCCAGAGAGTGATGTTTACTTACTCTAAGCATGGAAACCTACAGCTCCACCCTGATCTCCTACGGGTCCCTGAAATAATCAGAAGACTGAGCTGCTGTTAATTGTCAGGTCACTTCATGCTGAAGTGCCTCCTTTGATGATCAGAAAGTGCCTGTGAGCTTTGCATCGAAATGGACAAGAGGACAGTGTCCAATAGAGATTCTCCGTCCAGTATGTATTCCATAGATGTTGGTGGCTGTCCAGGGAGAGGCAGAGATTATATCTGACCCTGAGAAGCTGCCAGACGTGGTTAGATGTAGTACTGTCTCATGAAGGTGCTGGTACATGAACATACTCCAATGATTTTATTTACACAGTCACTCAAGGCACGGTATTTTGGTGGAATTGACATGAAACTGCCAAAGTGATATTTTTCTTTTGGAGACCCATTTGTTTATATGCTTTTGCTCATCTTGTTGGAAGACACGGGTAGCATCTCAGGAGCCTCCTGTTTGAATGAAGATCTTTCTTCCTCTGTACTTGCTCCCCCTCCCCCTTCATTGTGCAGTTTTGTTACCTTTTAGTGAAACTCCACGAGGCATCTCCCTACGTGTTTCCTTCCAGATGCTGCCTCCTGCCACTTCTGCTTTTTTGCAAAATGCCTTCTCTGGTCTCCTGAGTCTGTATTGGTTCCGATGCCACGGGAATCACGGTCGTGTGGTGCTGGTGCAGGGCCGTATAGCTGGTAGACCCATTTTGGACACATCCTCTCTGAAAATCACCGGTGCCTCCCTGAGGATGGCGGTTGGTTTTGGTCTGTTTTGTTTTCTTCAACCTGAATACAGGTTTAATAAACCCACAGGATAAAATATCTTTTAAACAACAAAATAATAATAAAAACTTTGTTCTTTTCCTCCATTTCCAAAACAATTATTGTAGGAGCTTAGAAAATAATTTAGAAAAGGAAGTTAAATTAATTGATATTACACCATCAGGGGTCTGCTAAGATTTGATTCTTTTTGAATTGTTTTGTCTGTTTTCCATGCACACAGATATATTCTTTAAAAAGCATGATAGAATTGGAGAAATTAAACTCATTTCAGTAGTCCTTTTTCATTCCCTTTTTCTTCCAGGATAGTGAAGAAAAGAGGAATGAGGGCTGAACTTTGATGACCCTGTCTAGAGATTAAGGCCCCATATCCCTTCCTGAGGACCCAGTGTCTTATTCTGGAGCACAACCAGACTGCCTAGGGCTGACCCTTGTTCCAACGAGTGTTGCCAGGGCACTTCACTTTTCTGTGCCTCAGTTTCCTCATCTGTAAAATAGACTCAGTAGTGATAATAACACTTGCTTGTTGGTGGTGGTTCAAGGATCCAACAGCTTAATACATGTCCATGCTTGAACAGTAATGTGTTCTTGTGTGCAAAAAATGTTCACTAATATGAGCTCTTTTTGGTTACTAATCCTAGTCTCATTCTTATTATTTAATTTACTGTCATATCTTATTTGCTTTGTTTGAAGTAATCAATTCTTGATTGTGTTTGTTTCTACTGTTCATCTTTTGAATGGATTCCTCCAATACCCTTTAGATATTTATAACTTCTTCTAAAGAGATGGAAGTGTTTCCCTCTACGTAATTGGTTTCTTTCTCGTGCCATTCATTTGAGGATAGTAGGATAAATATAACAGAGTTACCATTGTGAGTCCATTTAGGAGTTCAAGCAACATATTAACCAAACTTTTCAGCAGCTGAACTCAGCTGCATTTTTTTTGAGCCCAGAAATCCAATAGTTTTGAGGATCCAAAAAGAAAACCAAGATGGAGGGCTGCAGGATACGGTCTCTTTCCTTGCCTTTTCTCCGGCCTTTGCCAATGAATGAATGATTGATTGAATGAATGAATGTGTTTCTGCAGTGGGGAGCCACAGCTGGTCTCTGGAGTGGTCCTAGCATGGAAGGAGTCAAGTGCTATTTTGAACCAACTACTTTGGCTGACACATTCTTTAGAGGCAAGCAGACGTCTACTGATTTACCATATTGCCATGAATGTTCATGATTAGGAATCTATGGAATCTCATTGAACAACAGAAACTCTCAGAATATTGCTTGTTAAAGTTCAGCCCTCTATGCCCTAAGTTATATGGCTGGGGTCCTGTAATCTTTTATCTGTGCTGACCGTGCCTGGTAAGCAGCAGGCCTTTAATGATGTCTGTTCAATGAGTAAATGAATAACTGCTTGGATGATAAATGCATGAACGAGTGCATTAATTAGTGAGCTGATAACATCATAGAGAATTAATTCATTTAATTCAATGAGCAATTACCGATTTTTTTATACGCAAAGCATCGTAAAGTCGCCCCCCGCGAGGTTAGGAGAGAAGTTTGTACTTCTTGATCAGAAGACAGAATTATTACTATGTCTTGGGACCAACGTCTTGCGTGCCCCTGTGTCCAGTTTGAATGCCAGATGTTAGACATAAGTGTGTGTTATCTTAAAGAACCTGCCTGGGCTTGGGAAGGTTTGATGATCGTGGGGCTTCCCAGAACCTAATGGGGTTTTGAACATTTGTGAGCACGTGCCCGATAAATGCATGTGTCTGTGCCGGCCCGTGGTTGGAGATGCTTCCACGTGAAAACTAAAAGCAGAAACACAGTTCTCAGAACCTGAATTTTGTTACATGACACTTGTTTGGATGAGGCAAAACCAAGCAGCAATTTTGCTTTTGCTGAGTGGCAACACCTACCGGTGTTTCTCCAAGGTTTGCATTGGCTTATCTAAATGTTCAGCTGTTAACAATCCACTATGCAAAAAGTCCTCCTGGGCACAAAGTCATGAAAAGTTGTGTTTAATGGATTATGATGGGCACCATTTGATTTTCTTCTTTTGTTAACTGCAGTCACTCCTTAGAAATTTCAGTGAAGCTGTAACTTGATCCCTTAAACACATGTGCTGATATACAGTGTACTGGTTCACACTGAGGGTTTCCGTGCTCATTGGTGAATCAGGCAGCCCTTCCAGTACTGTAATTATTATATAGTTAACATCTGCAATGGATATGATGTGGGACAACATTGTCGTGAATAGCTAAGTTCTTTTGTATTTAATTGCAAGATAATCTGCTTTATGAGAAAGATTAATAACAATTAACAACCAACTTTTATCTAAGCCAGGTAGTAAAATTGGATTCCCTACTGAAGTTCAAATTTAGCAAACATATTATTAACTTAATGAGCTTTATGGTCAAAGTATTATATATAAGCCAAGGAAAATGTGATCTTTCATAAAACCTACAGAATTTGGTTATCTTGGTAAGAGTTCTAAAATGAACTTCCAATCTACTAATTTTTCAATCTAATAATTCAAATATTTGGCTCACTGTTGTTTCTTCAGTGCCTAGCACATAAAGTGCTGACTCATAAATATTTGCTGAATGAATGAACACAACTATAAATGGGTACCAAAATCTTTCCCTGAGGGAACCATGTCTTTGGCAGTATATGTCATTAGAAGAGGTCTGACTCTGTCCCTCTCCTAACAAACACTATGATCCAGTTTTTAAGGAGTTGAAGAGAAGGAAACAACTTTTATTTGGGAGTCAAAATGTTGGAAGAAACTTGACTGGCCACTGAGGAGTCCAGTATTTCTCAACCCAGTTTTCCTTTGGGTCAGGAAATTCTTAATTTTCTTTAGGATAATTGAAAGGAACTCCTCAGAGAACTAGGATTGTGTTAGGGAAAGAATATACATGAAGCAGCGGGGAGGGATAAATTGGGAGTTTGGGATGAACAAATACACATTACTGTATATTAAATAAACAGCAAGGACTTAACAGTATAGCACAGGGAACTATATTTAATATCTTGTAATAACCTATAATGGAAAAGAATCTGAAAAAGAATAGATATATGTATATATGCATAACTGAATCACTTTGCTGTACACCTGAAACTAACACAACATTGTAAATCACTATACTTCATATACTTCACTATGCTTCATATATATATATATACATATATATATGGGAGAACATTTTCATAAATAGCTAAGTTCTTTGTATTCAATTGCAAGATAATCTGCTTTATGAGAAAAAATAACTTTAATAGCAATTAACAACCAACTTATCTAAGCCAGGTGATAAAATTGGATTCCATATATATATATGAAGCAATCATAATTTGAAAAATTTGCCCACATGTTAGCTGGAAAAACATACTAAAAAATTAGGTTTTAATTTCCATTGGCTGGTTTTTTTGGTTTATTTTAACTTCTAACAGTCTTTTCAAACAAATGTTGAGAGATTTAAAGATGTTTGTTAAAACACCTCCCCTCCTGATCATGACATTCATTAGAAGGTGAATCAGACATTTTTCCCCCAGTGGTACAAGAGACACATTTTCCTAAGCAGAAAAATCAGGGCATGGTCAGACAAAGGAGTTTACAAGAAAAGCTTTGCAAAGTTAGTATTGTTCTTAAAAATTCAGGCTCTCTGGTTGCTGTAATCTGGGAGTTACCTTCAAGCACTTTTGGAAACTGTACTAACTCTATAAGGCAATTAGTGGGCCATATAATGCCCTGAGATGGTAAACTGTTTAAAACAGCATCTACAGGTAGTGTATTAGTATCCTAGGGCCCCCGTGAAAATAACCACAAACTGGGGGCTTAAAACATCAGAAATTTATTCTCTCAGAGTTTAGGAGGCCTGAAGTCCAAAATCAAGGTGTCAGCAGGGCTGGTTCTGGAGGTTCTGAAAGAGAATCCACTCCATGCCTCTCTCCCAGCTCCAGGTGTTTTCGTACAATCCTTACCTTCCTGGGGCTGTAGCAACATCACTTCCATCTCTGCCTCTGTCTTCACATCACCTTCTTCTCTGAGTCTCTGTCTGTCCTTTTTGGTCTCTTATAAGGATGCTCTCCTTGGATTTAGGGTCTATACTAATCTAATCCAGTCTCATCTCAATCCTTACCTTAATTACATCTGCAAAGACCCTATTTCCAAACAAGGTCACATTCTGAGGTTCCAGGTGGGCTTGGGGGCCGCTCTTCAGGTAGGGAGGAGACAAAGTAGGTTTCAAGGTGGATCTTCTCTTCTGCACTGTTTCTTGCCCATTAGAAGAGCAAGGCGCTACTCATTGGTAAAGCCTAATGACTGAAGTGCTGATGCTGGGATTCTTACATTCATGCTTAGGTAGAAATCACTCGGGTGTCAGTACCATATTGGAAAGTGTAATGCAGTTAGTTTCATTGAAAAAAACATACAACTGCACAGCATAGATGTCAACCATCCCGTCGTTCCATCCAGTATGATGATCAAAACAAAAATCAGTGTCAGGCAAAGTGTTTACTCTGCAACCGTTTCAGTTTCACAAGATACTGAGTTTGATGTTGTGGTTTCCCTGATCTCATCGTTTTCCTTGGTAAATGTCAAGAAGTGCAACAAGGTTAGGGCAGCCCACACGAGCTCATCAGAGTCACGTGGGGACTTGGGCAGCAAGTCACCCTCCTCCTATCTGCTCAGTCTAGACTAATGGTTGGGTGTGCTGTTCACATCTTATAAAAAAATGATTCCTGTGGCTTTTTTCATAATGTCCTCGAGTTGAAACTGCACTGTTCTAAGGCATAAAATGGCGTCATAAACTGTGTGACTGTCAGGCGCTATGATTTCTTTTTTTGTCTTTGGTCTGTATATCTGCCGAGGTTATATACGTAGAGGATTTGGAACCAGAAACATGAACTGCCCCTAAACATTCTGCTTTTTTATGTCTTATGAAATGAATCTGACTGTAAGTAAAATTGAACTTCGTCTTGTCACTGACGTTGAAGCTCTGCAAGATTTTCTTGGGAAAGAAATGCAAACTTAAATGAAGAAGCAGTCAGGGACTTTGGTCGTGTTGTTTGTGTGTACCCTCATCTACCTCAAGTACACCCGATGTGCACTGTGGGGTGAAAAGTTGGCCAGCTCGAGGGACTGTAGCCCATCTCCACCTTGCCTCAGGCTAAGTCGCCAAAAAGCTCGCCGGGTGACCGGGAGAATTGGCCCAGTGGAATCCCTTGCTGGCATCAACTTGGCTGCAAATACAGAGATGGTCTGAATCCCTGTGATGCAAGAGTTGGTCCATTTGCTTTCCTCTCACAGCTCCTGCTCTGGAGGGTAAGCAGGTTTTTACCCACTCCTGGCAGGAGGAGGCACTGTGGGAAGCAAATGAATGCAAACTCAGAAAGCAAGACCCTGAGGCCGGGATATTTTGTCCTAGTTGCATAACACTTCCCGATATGACGCATACCCTCTACCATGTCACTCTCTCATGCTGTTAATAGAGGCTGGTCCAGAGACCAGCATGGGTGAGATTTACCCTGGAGACTCAGCTTTGCTGTGTACATGCAAACACAGCCCTGAGGCCTGGTACATCGTGACTTATCCACCGGAAAAAGAGAAACCAGGTTCAAAGGAGAGCTAAGATGCAATGTTAAGATGAACTATTTTGAGAGCTGTCTTTGGTCATCGTGAAGACTGGATTAAAATCTTGGAGAGAGAAATTTGCTTAGAACATGCTAAATGAATCTTTTCCTTTTTTCCTTCTATTATTTTCTAATTATTTTTAAAAATCTGAGTTACAGTCACACTAGCAGAGAGGTTAGTTACATAGAACATCTGTCCCTCATATTACTTTGTATATGTACTTAAATATTTTTCTTGTTTAAACGCCATAAGTGTGGTATATTATTCACCCACATTGGTTTGTCACCAGTTCGAAGGTTCAGGGGCCTTCTCCTTTATCTATTCATTGTTAATATCCTGGATACAAACAACCCAATGGCCTAGTATAAACTGATGCTAAAGAGAGCTGTTGCCTGAGAGATGAGTTAAATGATGTCAGAGATTTCTCTTCAGTGTCATAAAAATTATTTTCAATTGTAGGTGGTAGATTTCCTAGCCACTTCGTAATTTACATGGGCTGGCTTGGTTAGCTCAATCACTTACAGCATATGCTGATAAAGGCAAGATCACAGGTTTATGCCCCATGAAAGCTAATAACTTCTCAGAGATAAAAAAAAAAAAAATCTCCCTTTGGTGACCACAAGCTGCATCACTCATGCAAATGCCGGCATTGGTTGGAAGAGAGGAATTGAGTGCAAGCGAGGGGCCAGCTCCGTGCAAATATTCCTCCTGTTGGACAAAAGAAATAGAAAAGGAAAAAAAACACTCAAATTGTGTTTCTCCTTGCAGACATGTGTTCCTGCATGAAAGGAACTCTGTCCAACTCCCTTAAAGCTAGAGATTTTATTGAAAAATGCCCCTAGTGATTTTTCACGCTAATAACCTCAATTTGAGCAAACTGAGCCCAAAGTTACCTGAGTTATCAGCGCAGTCCTGACCCACCTGCGCCCTGGACTTTGTCATCACTGCACATCTGCAGAAAGAGGCCATTTATGTGGAATTCAAATCTGGTTGTTTAGTCTACAAGGAGGGGGGGGGAAGGATTCTGTCTCTTTAATGTTTATAACGGTTGGACAGAGCTTGTCGGGTGAAGGTTAATTGCTCTCCAGTTGAAGCAGTTGTGTGCCCAGATGGGTTATCAGGGCTGAACACTCGTTACAAGATTAATCTCATTTCCGACAAGACTTCCCTTTCCTTCAACTGATTTTTGCCCAGCCATTGGCGCTGTCATCGGCCGTTAAAAGAAGGGTGGATTACTCTGGGATATTCACGCTGGTATGCAGCGAAACAATGCAGAGCGGTGTCATATCTCAGGGAACATCTTTAGGAGAACACATTTCAGGGGGCGTTACGAAGGCCGAGGCTCATAAACAGTGGGGACAATCGAACCCCTTACACCCGGGCTCCAGTGAAAAGGCGCAACGTCCGTGCAGCTGCTCCCCGCGCCCCCGCAGGACCCTGCTCCTAGGAGGGATGCCGAGTGACACTTAGGGCTTTGTTTGCTGCTGAAGATGTTAAAACAGTTATGATCAGGTCTTCATTCTTAAGGCGCCCACCTAAGTGGTGAGGAGTTCTGTTTGCTGCGTCCACACTGAATTCTGGGGCAGTGGACACTTCATTTAATTCCTGTGCACATTTCAAGCTTCCGTTTAATTTCTGGGATTTCGTAGACATTGTCTTCACGTATGTGCCTAGAAACAGTAGGCAGATTTTAGTTTACTGTGACAGGTAGCTTCATGACTTCTGGTTTGTCTCAAGAAATTCCTCCAAGAAGGAGCATGGCAAAAGAGCAGTGTCATCTTATCCCTTTGCGTTTGGCTTGTGGGCATCACCTCATCCGTGTATTCTGATGAGCTCCTGGGTACCCACCGTGGCTCTGGGTGCTGTGGGGGCGTGAAGCAGGGCGGCAGGCTCACACGGTGCTCTTGGTCCAGTGGGGACGGGGAGGTCTGACAGATGGAACACAGCGGAACAGTGATGATGTATCAGGAGGTGGGAAGTGTGGGCCACAAACAGGAGAGAGCGTGCTGGCAGGGGCGACAGGGGCTCTGGCCTGGACTCGGTGGCTGGGGAAGGCTGTCAGGCAGAGATGCAAAGGGAGTGTGCGGACAAGGGCTGGATATCCTGGGGAAGTGTCGTGGGCTGAGTGGAGCAGCAAGGGCAAAGGCCCTGAGGCAGGGTCGGGCTTGGGTGTCTGGGAGCAGTGACCGAACTTGGGCAGCTGGAAGGCGGAGCCTGTGTACAGGCGGTGGGCATCACGCCTCTTGTAAAGTGATTTCTCAGAGGACGCGCGAAGAAGAGCATCCTACCTAAAGAAGAGGTCCACCTGCTTCAGTTGTGGTCAGGTTCTGTCTTGTACCAGGTCCCTCTCCATTAGGTGTGAAAAGATGGGAACGCCATGGGGTACCAGTGAAGTGGGGGCACCCTTTTCAGGAGCGCAGAGTTAAAGGCATGAAGGAAAAGTTAAATGATCTAGGTTACCTTCCCTTCTTCTTACATGGCATCTCTGATACATTGTCTCTTTTCACTGGCTGGGCTAGTTTTCAATACTCTCTTGTTTCTTGCATTTCAAAGTGCCTTTGCAGCCGCTTCAGTTCCAGGCTATTTGATGCAGCGTGTTCAGTGGTTAAACACATGCCCTTTGGAATCTGGCAGCTGCTAGAACTCTGGTGTTTACTAGCCATGTGCTCTAGGTAGCTTATTTAATCAGGTGAGCCTCAGTTTCCACATCTTTAAAATGGGATCATGGTAGCTCCTACTTTAAAAAGCTAACATGCAGGTTAGAGGCATGAATTCACACAGGCGCTTGTCATAGTGAGAGCCACGATTTGATCATCCATTAAAGTTGTTATGAAGATCCAGCATCGTCTGTTTCCCTTATTTAGAGCCATCTGTTTCGCTGAGAAAAGGGAGCATAAATTGTTTATAACTGAATCACTTTGTTGTACACCCGAAACTAACACAACACTGTTAATCAGCTATACTCCAATATAAAATAAAAGGTTTTTTAAAAAGGGAGCATAAATTATCATTAAGTCTAGAGATACTTTTGTTGGTTGGAGACTTCTTGTCACAATGTTTTCTCCCCAAAAAAAAGTCAGCTGAGCTGAGTTTTTCATTTCACCCTGTTTGTTGTTGCTGTCGTTGTAGTTCTGTAAATAAGGGATGCATAGTTACTACCTTCCAAACAGCCAGGAATCTCATGGGTTTTCAGTGGTTTTTTAAGAGTAAGTGCTTTATCTGTCCCACAAACCATCACGTGGCTTAATGAGATTTTTAAACCCACAAGGAGCACATGATATTCAGGGTGAAAAGCTGAGGCAGAGAAGAGAGAGAAGTTTGCATCATTGGGCCACTGTCTCTTTGGGGCCTCTGACAGTCTGTGGCACTGGGGGGCAGGGGGCGGGGACCCAGCAGGCTCTGATGCGGGAGGTCACGTGAGGCAAACAGAAGATGCTGTAGCCAGGGATGCTCAGCCAACATGCCCACTCTGTGGTCCTGAGCACCTGTGAAGGTTGCACCGAATGGTGTTTGAGTTTGCATGTGCTGCCTTATTTCTTGGCTTTCCTCCTGATAAATTCTTCATTTTCCATTTGAGAATTCTTCTAAGGAATACACAAGCAGTGAGTGCCTTGGGTGGGGGGAGGGTTGAGAGGACAGAGGAAATTCTCAGGCATGACCATTTTTGTCCGTGGATTCCAGGACCAGCAATGGGTCTTAACTCTTACGCCATGGATGACTCATACGTGGGCAAGAACTGCCCCTCCCAGATTTCTCTGCTGTTTATGGGAAGGCCTTGAAAGATAGACTTACTGATGAGCAAACTTTTAACCATTTTTCTTTAGTCCCACACTCATGCCAATCTGAGGAAAGAAATCATTAGGCTTATCTTTCCAACTTACTTCCTCCTTTGATGTCATATATATGTATAAATAAATATAAATAAAATAAGTATACCTGTTTACATCCAAACTCACCCACTTTACATAGGCAGAATGTAAGTGAACTTTAAAATAATATCTGTACCATACATTTAAATATGTCATTCCACAAAGTAATAATATCCCCACACTACATCTCCCTCACCCACCTTGACTATTTTCTCTTGGCCACCAAGTGAAAGATATTTCCTCCTTGGCATTTATAAATGCTCCTGAATTTTTAACACTCCCAAACTTGAGGCAATTTCCCATACTTCAACATAGGCTTAAGTTTGAATCATTACAATTTCACCGCTCGCTGGTATCTAAAATAATTGTTTTCTTATTTAAAGTATTCTTCAAAAAAGGAGAGAGAGAAAGATTTTTATATATAGAATTAAGTGTAGCATCATGTTCATATAAAAAAAAAAATGGGCTCAGTCTCCCAAAGAACAATGAACAGCTGAACAAGATAAACTAAGGGATTTACTAAAGATAAATGATTTCACCCAACCCTCGCCTGCCTAGACAGTGTGTGAGTGATGTCAAGACGGGGTTGAAGTGATTGGAAATCAAACTTGGGAAATTGCTCGACGTGGCTGAGTTCAGTACAGAGTGTGCTTTTAGTGCCTGTGTTGTACCTGTGGCTTACGAAGTCTGAGTTATGAACGTACATCTCAGAGGCGACTGGCACCTCCTTACTTATGCTGAGCAGCCTGGGGTGCACACAGAGGGAGAAAATTCAGCTCCCTGTAGGTGTCAGCTCATGGGTTCAGAGCCCCCTGAAATGGCTGCAGCCCCAGGGTCAGGACCTCGTTCCTTCCCGCTAAGAAGGTCCAACACCTGCATCTCTGGCCGCTGCTCCTGGAGCCTCGGGACGTGGGCCCACAGCTCATCCTCGTGGATCACGGGCGTGGTACGTGCCCTGCAGTGGGTCCCCCTCCCCCTTTTGGTGTCATCTTTCCAAAACACAGACTTGGCTGCTCACCTGCAGAAGACCCCTTTCCAGCTCCCCATCACAAGTGACAAAGGCCACGCTGCTTGGCGTGGCAGACAGGCCCATTTGAGTCTCAGCCCAAGGGCACTCTGTGTTCCACTACCTGCAACCCTGGGGCCATGTTTAGGGTTCTCCAACGTGGTGGGGACTTCCGGGCCGTGCTCACGTGTGCCGGCAAAGCCCTACCCATCCTCCGAGGCCCAGCCCCAATGTCATTTCACTGTGAGGCTGCTTTCTTTATTCATTCCCATCCTGCCTAAGACGTGCTTAAAAAAATGGCCCCTTGACTATAGGATGGTTTGAATACCACCATTACACAAGGAGCAGCGCCCAGAGGTATGAATTCCAGTCCTGGTCATTCTCCTTCGCTGTAGCAAAGAACTTCTCATCTTTATTAGGAGGGGTTTGGAGTGGAAGATGGGGAGCTCGTTCATTTGCTATGCTGGGTTATTGAAAAACGGCACCCTGACCTAGGTTTCCATGGGATCTGTCCAGCCATTTTTATGAGCAGAGGCACAGTGGGGCTACCGCTATCCAAGGTCACCCCTATTAGCCCCCTTTGGGGATTCATCCTGAGGCTTAGCCTCATTTCAGGATGTACTTCCCGCTGCCTCTTCCAACGCTCACGTGGTGTAATGAGCCCGCTGTCTTTCATTCTGTGCAGAACAAACACAGGAAAGTTCCTGGAATTGGCCATGATTGTGGCATGTGATCTGTATATATGACCACTTCTTGAATAAATATAGTCACCAGGGAAAGAAGGTATAGAGTAAGGGTAACAAAGACCATCTAAAAATGACACACAATCCCCAAATTATTTCTACTTTATTAAAAAAGTTTTTGAGATAATTTTAAATTTATAGAAGAGTTGTAAAGATAGTACAGAGAGATCCCATATCCCCTTCGGCCTCCCCTTGTGTTAACATTTTCCATAACCAGGGCACAATGGTCAAAACTGAGAAACTAACATCAGTACAGTATTACTGTCTAGGAGTCAGCAAACTCAGCTCAAAGGCCAAATCCAACCCACTGCCCATTTAAAAAAATTTTTTATTGGAGTATAGTTGATTTACAATGTTAGTTTCAGGTGTATAGCAAAGTGAATCTGTTATACACATACATATATCCACTCTTTTTTAGATTCTTTTCCCATGTAGGTTATTACAGAGTATTGAGTAGAATTCCCTGTGCTCTGCAGTAGGTCCTTATTAGTTAACTATTTTATATATAGTAGTGTGTATATGTCAATCCCAGTCTCCCAATTTATCCCTCCCCCCTTCCCTCCTGGTAACCATAAGTTTATTTTCTACATCTATGACTCTATTTCTGTTTTGTAAATAAGTTCGTTTGGACCATATTTTTAGATTCCACATATAAGCGATATCATATATTTGTCTTTGTTTGACTTACTTCACTCACTATGACAATCTCTACGTCCATCCATGTTGCTGCAAATGGCATTATTTTGTTCACCACTGCCCATTTTTGTATGTAAGTTTTACTGGAATATAGTCACGACTATTTGCTGATGTGTGTTTTGGGCCACTTTTGCCCTACAGGGGCAGGGTTAAGTAGTTTCAAAGTTGAGAACATGGCCTACAAAGAGAAAAACTTTTACTATCTGCCTCTTTATAGAAAAAAAAATTGCCACCTCCTCCTTTTAAAAAAACTGCACACTTTATCCAAATTCTCCCAATTTTCCGCTGATGTTCCCTTTCTGATCTAGGAAGCTGCATTGCATTTTCTTGTCATATCTCTTTATATAAGACAGTTTCAAGTTCTTTCCTTGTCTTTCATGACCTTGATGTTTCTGAAGAGTACTGCTCAGGTATTTTGTACAGTGTCCCTCATTGGGGGTTTGTCATGCCGAGGCAGAGGTTATAGATTCTTAGGAAGAAAATACCACAGAGCTTACGCGCCCATCTCGTTGCATCACAGCGGGCGGTGCATGACATCGCTGTGTCTTCTTGCTGGAAATATTGACCTGTATCCCTTGGTGAAGGTGGTGTCTGCCATTTTTCTTCACCACAAGGTCACTGCTTTCCCCCTTTCCATGCTTTATTTCTTAGAAGCAAGTTACTAAGTTCAGCCCACACTCAAGGGGAGGGGAATTAAGCTCCATCTCCTGGAGGGGGAAGTATCAAAGATTTTTGTGGACGTGCATGAACGTAACAACAGTTATTAATAAATATTTTGAAGGAGATACTTTGAGGACATTCAGATATCCTGTTTCTCCTTAAAGTATCGCCCACTAATTCGAGCCCCGTCAGTACATCTTGCCTACAGCAATTTGGACTGTGTGAGTCCGAGGGTGGTCTTCTATTTCCCTCACTCCTTCTATGTTTAGTATTTGGGATTCTTCTGTAAAGAAGAGTTGTCTCTTCTCCCCCATATATTCACTTAATTCCATCACTTATTTAGATCAGAAGAGGCATTTGATATTTATCTGATTCTTTGGGTTATAATCCAGTACTCTCATTATTTATTTTGTTGCTGAACTTGTCCAGGCTTTGGCCATTGGACCCTCCCCCCTTCTTTCTTTCTCTCCCTCTCTCTCTCTTTCTCTCTGCCTCTCTCAATCGTAAGTTCATTGGTTCCTCTGCCCTTTTGACATATCTTGGCCTCTTTCTTTTTACTTTGTTGAGAACTTCCTTCATTTCATTTTGCAGTACATTTTTTTGTAGACTGTTCTGTGCTCAGGAAACATGCTACACTTCAAGATCCCACCTCAGAAGGGAGGAGACAGTTGTGCAGGTCCTGGGCCGCCCCCCCAGCCCCGCTCCCCATCTGTGTCTGCTTTCTGCCTGGTGCTGGGTCTGTAGGCAGGGCGCTGGGGGGTCAGCACAAGGAGCCCAGTTCAAGAGTGGAGATGGGGCTGCAAAACTTATTTCCTTTGGACCCTATGGGGGCTCTTCAAAATGGAAACAGTCCACACCAAGACCTGGCAGAGAAACTTACATAGTCTTGCAGCGCGGAGCTCAAGGCTGGCCCATGGGCAGTCATTTCCTTCTTCAGGAAAAAGAGAAACGAACTTAGGAGCTGCGACTTCTTTCCTCCCCCCGCCACTGCGATTTAGGAATGCCTTTTTCAGAACGTTCATTTTCTTTCTTTTCCCTCCTGAGCGGCAGTTGCATCCCCCGCATCTTAGGACTCCAGCTCTCTGAGGGGCCCTGCACAGGCTGCTTAGCTCAGAGGGGGTACCGGACAGCAGCATCTTACGTGGGCGCCTCACCAAACTCACCACTAAGGTGACACGTCTCTATGGGAGGGTCAGAGCGTTAGAAGTTCACAGGCAACAGACTCACAAGCAAACTTTTGCAACACAACCCATGTATTTATCTATAAACTAGATATCATGAAATCTCCCCTCTGTCAAATAGGGAGTGGTTAAGAGGATCGAATGAGATGATGATCAAAACGTGTTTATTAAACTGTAAAGCGCTCATCATATAATCCAGTAAACAACTGTGCATAATGGCTAATCCATTTCATAGCTCATTAGAACATCGTGTGTTATATGAGCACCTGAAGGTGGCCTGTAATAGTACCTCACGTCATTCATGCCTTCATTCTACAGACATTCAGTGCCTGGGATTTGCCGGGAGTTGTTCAGGTTCTGGAAAAACAAGTCTTCGCTCTCCTGGGTTTTACATTCTTGTGTATCTAGTGTTTCAGATAATAATCAAATACACAAATGTACATTTTACACTAATCATACATGCTAGGCAATCAAAGAAGGCAGGCAAAAGAGAATGATAGGGAGAAGGGTGGTTTTGGAAGGAGAATCAAGTGATCTGTTCTGAGCCTGTTAGGTCTGAGGTGCTTTTTATTGTCTTTTTTCTCTTTTTTAAGTATAGTTGATTTACAGTGTTGTGTTAGTTTCAGGTGTCCAGCACAGTGATTCTTTTTCAGATTCTTTTTCCTTATAGGTTATTACAAAATATTGAATATAGTTTCCAGTGCTATACAATAGAACATATATATATATAAACTATAATTCAAAAAGATACGTGCACCCCAATGTTCATAGCAGGACTATTTACAATAACCAAGACATGGAAGCAACCTAAATGTCCATCGACAGATGAATGAGTAAAGAAGATGTGGTATATATGTACAATGGAATACTACTCAGCCATAAAAAAGAATGAAATAATGCCATTTGCAGCAACATGGATGCAATTAGAGATTATCATACTAAGTGAAGTAAGTCACACAGAGAAAGACAAATATCGTATGATACTGCTTACATGAAGTGCTTTTTAGACATTGAAAAACTAGCCCAATCCCTCTTTTCCTCAATAGGTTTATTGAATACTACTATTTCCAAGTGTAATCAGAAAAGGAATTGATTTTCTTCATTAACAGATAGATGGGGCTTTGAATCATATTCATTCTTTCAGGCTAATGAATTCTCAGAATTTTTTATCTTAATGTTCAAATTCAGGAAAAGAGGAATTAAACAAAATTAAACAATCAATGATGCTAAACTCTTTTTCTTTAACTTGTAGAAAACTAATTATAGCTTGGTCATTGAGTAATTTTATTATCAGCTTAGGATCTTTAATTAGGTTTAATACTCATGATGAAGGTGTGGCCAGTTTACTCGGAGAAGTAAGATGGGATAAGCATAAAGGCTTAATGTGATTGGATATATCCAGAAAGAATGAGACTTTGGCCTCTAATGATTCTAGAAATTTATCATCCTTTGATGAGCTCTGTAGGTATTGCCCTTCTCAACAGGAGGCACTGTTGGAATTTTGGGCCAACAGTCTTCTTGGATTATGTAGAACTAAACCATATTTTGAAGGTGTCCTCGGCTCTGCCCACTGACTGCCAGATGCTCCCTCCATGGCCATGACAACCCAAAAGGCTCCACATATTCCCAAACAGCCTCCTGCCTGGAGATAAGAGGCATTTTGCCTTTAGCTGAGAACCCAGATGCAGTCATTTCTGTAAGAGCTTTCTTTGTTTTCCCTTATTCTAATATTTCAATCAAGTGACGGAACTGTTTACCCGCTTTCATCACTGAATCTCATAATCTAATTTTAGCCTTCATACAAATGAACATATTTATAAAAAATTCTCTGATGTTTATGTATCGTTCACTGGCCTCCACTATGGTGAACTAAGCTGCACTATATAAAGCAGAGTATACAAGCTGATTATAAGCTTGTAATATATACGCTCAATATATAAAGCAGAGAGTCGATATAGGATGCAGGGTATTCTACCTGGAGTACAGAGAAGCAGCATCAATTTCTGCAGGTTTGCCAATAGCATCGCCTTGACTAGCTCGTCGTCCAGTCTTACGAGACAGTTTACAAAGCGTCTTCCACTTTAGCCTTTCTTGTTTGTACTTGGTGTAGACTATTCTACTGTCACTGTGGGGGGATTTTAATAGACTCTTAGGCAAAGAAACAAATAGAATTTAATGGTGACAAAGTGGATTATACTTTTCATTTTTCCTTTTTTTAGGTTCTGAAAGCTGGGTCAATTTCATTTGGTTCCTGGTACAAGGTTTTGCTTAGGAAGCTGTTTGACAAATGTAATTATGAGATGTATATGTGGTAGAAAAGAGACAGCACTGTAGAGTGAGGACAGGTTTTACTATTTCTGGATCCCCTCAGCTAACCAGCATGTTAATGTCCAATGTGTATTGGGTAAGGTCATTGGAATTGTGACAGGAAAAGAGACTTTTTCTACTGTATGAATAGAAATAATTTTGAGAAAAAATCCTACAACTTTGGTAGACTAGACAAAGCTATGGACCAGGATAGAGAATCCCCGATATTCCTTTCTTTCTGCCAGTTATCCATCACATTCACTTGTGCAAGTTAGCTCACCTACAGGAATTTTCATTCAATCAACTCTAAATAACAACCACAGTAATAGTGGAGAACACTTATACAGTACTTATTATATGCCAGACATTGTATTAAGTGTTTTGTTGATCAGAACAGATAAGACAGGGGCAGTCATTATCCACATTTCACAGCTAAGGACACAGCTACAGAGAGGTTAAGTAACCAAGGAGGGCTGCATTCATTCCGTGCCTGGGGATACAGAAGTGAATTTGATACCTCCCTGCCCTCCTAGAGCATACAGTTTAATAGCCTGAGACAGACAAATAAACCATGGTTATGCAATCAAGTTGTTCACAAATTGTAAACATCTGTATGCAATACACATGATAAAATTAAAAAGACAAATTCCTGGGGAAATCTTTGTACCAGATATTTCAAGTGTTAATACCCATAATGTATAAAGATTATATTAGATCCAAATGAGATTGTGTATGTGCACATACGCCGTACAGCAGGAGGGAATATAAGAAGTTATAATTCCTACCCCAATGTTGCCTTACTAACACAAACATAAGCCTGTACACATTTCCTTTTTCAAGTAAAAGCAAGACATACTTACAAGCTGCCTATAAATTCAGTTTTTCACTCAGTTTAGTTGAAAATAAACATGAAAAATAATTTGTCATAAAATGTGTCTCTTACAAATTAATATTGCCTAAAAGATATTAAAAGGAAACATTTCACAATATATCCTAAAAAGAAAGAGAATAGCCCAGAGCAATAAAATAAAATGATTCTGGGGGGAAGATGCAATTAATTATGTTCATATGTAGTCATTCATTTTTCTAGGACGGCAGGATCTTCCAAAGCAATAGAGCCCAGCTCACAAAGATGACGCGTATGAGCATTTGTGGCTGATTTTTTAATAAAATAACAGCATACAAATGGCAGGTGGATAGAACTGTTAGATCTTCTCGTAAGAGATGTTGAAATTGTATCACAGTGCACAGCACAAAGTAATGAGTCAGCACATGTTTGATGAGTGAATCAATTAGTTCATGAGTGAGAAGTATAATATTAAAAACAAGTATGTCCAAAGTCTGAAGAGGAGGTTGAACTTCACAGATTTCTTAGATTCTCTGACTGAAACTATTCTTGGTAGAAAAGCTTCTATAATGGAAACTTCAGTTCCATCAGAGGTCTCGGGGAGCTATGATCTGATTGGACAAGGGCCTGGGGGTGTGGTCTTCACGTCACATTTTCTTCGTGAGGACCCTGCATTTGTCCAGAGAGCTGGTTTATTTGGGGTGGCTTCATGGGGTGTGAAGTGAACCAAAGACTCTGCAAGGCTCCCTTTGAGCTACAGTTGACAAAGGGAAATCTAGAATGTTGCATCCCTGCCTCTGCTGTGGTGTATGTTTTAGCATCATTAACTGTGCTGATTAGGGTGGCCAGAACTTCAAAGTCGTTCCGTGATTCTTGTGAAAAAAGTCTTTAGGAACTGAGGCCAATGCTATGGGAATTTTGCAAAGCTTTGCTTGTCTCAAATTTAATTTTTGCTTTTAGAAAACAATTAAGTTCACAGTATCCTTGCCATGTTAACCCCAATTTCCACCCCCTCCACCTCCATATCCAGGGAAGCACTTGTGTTTTCCATTGCCCAGAGCTTCAGAGCATCTTAACAGGCCAACGGGAGAGAAGAAGTCAGGCAGGTGGACCATTCCCAGTTAGGAGAGAAGCACTGCTGATGAACTGACCAGTGGGGGATGAGGAAGGTACAGATGCACGTAAAGAACAAATCTCATCCACACACAGGCTATCCCTGGCTCTCCACCAACAGACCTTTCCCCTGAAGCACAGATAAGTCCCGATGTGGATGGAGAGGAGGAGTTTCACCTTTTCCCCCTTTCTGCACCCAGCTGCAGATCATTGGCTGATGGCCAGTGAGATGTTTTAAGACGGCAGGAAGCTGGAGGGAGAAAGATAAAGATTCCAGTACCTCCCAGAGTGGGTGACAGGCCACGGCATGACTGACTCGTGTTGGGCGTGCATGTGGCCCGTGGTCATGGATGACACACTGGCACACACACACTGCAAGTGTGCTTTACATTTTGTTAACCAGGCTGATTTCTACATCACCTGCCAGGAAAGCAAACTTTTTTTTTTTGGTATGCAGATTTCACTTGGAATTAACCAAGTGATTGTGTGATTTGCATATGTACTGCTTTTCCCCTGTTTGAGCCGTGAGATGGTAACTACTGAGTAATTCTTGGAAGCCCTAAAGTCAAGGTGCAAATTAATGGATTTCTATCTGGCCTCAGATCCAAGTCCTTTGAAGGTGGCGATTTGATGAGAGCACATTGTCAGTTACAGAACCCGTCTCTGTGTGCCTGTTGGGGGTTCCTTCTTCTTATTTTCACGTCTCAAATCTCAACACACTTCCTCCTGAACTCCTTCCTCCCCTGCTCCTCCAACCCCACAGATACACCTGCCCCGCTGCATCTAACTTGTTAGTATAACGCACTTGTTCTTTGAAAATGTGTGTTTCTTTTTTTTTTTTAACATCTTTTTTGCAGTATAATTGCTTTACAATGGTGTGTTAAGTTTCCGCTGTATAACAAAGTGAATCAGTTATACATATACATATATCCCCATATCTCCTCTCTCTTGTGTCTCCCTCCCACCCTCCTTATCCCACCCCTCTAGGTGGTCACAAAGCACCGAGCTGATCTCCCTGTGCTATGCAGCTGCTTCCCACTAGCTATCTATTTTACATTTGGTAGTGTATTTATGTTCATACCACTCTCTTACTTCGTCCCAGCTTACCCTTCCCCCTCCCCGTATCCTCAAGTCCATTCTCTACATCTGCGTCTTTATTCCTGTCCTGTCCCTAGGTTCTTCATAACTAGAAAATGTGTGTTTTGTTTTGTTTTGTTTTGTTTTTAATTTATTTATTTTTTGGCTGTGTTAGGTCTTAGTTTTTCTGTGCGAGGGCTTTCTCAAGTTGCGGCAAGCGGGGGCCACTCTTCATCGCGGTGTGCGGGCCTCTCACTATCGCGGCCTCTCTTGTTGCGGAGCACAGGCTCCAGATGCGCAGGCTCAGTAGTTGTGGCTCACGGGCCCAGTTGCTCCACAGCATGTGGGATCTTCCCAGACCAGGGCTCGAACCCGTGTCCCCTGCATTGGCAGGCAGATTCTCAACAACTGCACCACCAGGGAAGCCCAAAATGTGTGTTTCTGATTTCACATTTTGATGTCCGACTGCTTGTTGGGAAACAGTATCATGTATAGAAGATCTGGGGCCAGCTTGGAGGAGAGAGGGTTGTTCGGGGCAACAGCACAAGAAGCCAGTTCATTCCCTCCAGTGCACATGCCGGGAGTGTGCTTATTTCCTTGGAAACATTTGTAGCACAAGAATTCTACAGTAATGTGTTCTTGCTCATGAACTTGAGCTGTGATATGTTTTTTTCTGCTTTCATTTGTCTGGTCTTTCTCTTAACTACAAAGTGGGACCTCATCCAGATAAAGAACAAGGTCCTTAACTCAAGTGACTTGAATCCCAAGATTGAATCCTGATTCCCAGCAGCCCATCCAAATGTTTCTTGAATTAGTAGAATAGGAGGATTTTCCCACCAAGTCAAAATGATGTAGGTCGTGCCTTGCCAAGTTAACCTGCCTCTTCTGGTTGATCGGAAGTTATCTTCATTGCTCAGGTCACTAACAAGTGAATGCAGAAATAGTTTACAAGAATAACAAACTGTAGACCCCTCTTTGCAGGATGTATGAGTTTCTAGGGGCCAGAAGATGTTGGGAAATCGATCGGATTTTATTTTAGGGCAGGAGAGTGACACAGTAGGATTTTTGTTCCAATAGAGAAGGGAGAGTATCTCTCCCTCCCTCCCCTCATTCTTTCCTTTCCTCCTTCCTACTTTCCTTCCTCCCTCCATCATCCAAGCAGTAGACAAACTCAGCACCACACTTAGCACCTACATACTAAGAATTTATGCAATAGATACTCAGTGTGTGTGTGTCACTTTTACAGACACTGGTGAAACATCACTGAAAAACACACCCCTGCCCTCGTGGAGCCTGCATTCCCCCAGTCCTGATGCATCTTCTGTTCTCCCAGGTGTTTTGTCCTTCTATTAAAGTGATTACAGTCTGTCTAGAATAATAGACTTTGAGGATGATCCATCTTATATCACTACCGCCAGTGCCCACCCTAGTTGCTTTGCACATGGTGGGTACCCAACTACTTGTCATTTGAATCAGATACCTTGGAGAAATGGTTTTAAAATGAGATAGCTATGTGCAGTCCCTAGCAAGGATATAAACAGGGAGGATCTCCCAAGTATAAGAGACAAGTTTAAAAATTAAAACAACCTGGTCATTAAAAAAAAAAAAAAGGAGAGTGGTCCTTAGCATTAATTGAAGAGTGCCACCTGTGCATCCAGAGATGCACCAGGTGTGCCAAAATGGGGTCGCTGGGGGATGGGCAGGGAGTCTGCCTGGGCCCTGCAGCCCCTCGCCCGCAGGACCAGTTTCCCAAGCTGGCTCGGATCCAAAGCACAGCCAGCTTGGTAGTGGGCAGGTGGTCTTCAGTCTCCGCTGATTTCCTGCTGGTCTGGGGTCCCTCATGGACCTCCTCTCGTTTTGCCAAGAGGCACGCCACTTTCAAGAAGGCTCAGCTGGAAATAGATGTTTGTAGGTAGTTTGTAGCTAGGCGGGGGTGAGCAACCTGCTTCTTTAGTAGATTCTGTCCAGTGTTAAGGGGTCTGGGGCCAACACTTGGCAGATCAGTTGAGATGCAAAAAAATGCTGATCCCTCCAACTCTTGGTGTTTTAAGTTCTTATGTTCCAAATTGAACACATCACTAGGTCGAGATCAGCTTTTCTTTTTTTCTTAATGAGAACTCTCTGTTGTCAACCTAAGGGGATGGCCAACAAACTTCCTTTTTTGTGGCACTTAGCTACTAAAAATATGTTCCTTATAAAGCGTCTTATCACCCTAAGACTGTGGGTTACTTCAGAGAAGAAAGATTAGGTCCTAGCCAGTTTACCTCTGAACAGCAGTGGTCCTCAAACTTGTGGTCTCAGTATCCTTGACACCCTGAAAAATGCCTCAGGACACTAAAGGGCAGTGGTTGATATGGGTTGTATCTGTTGATGTTTACTGAATTAGAAATAAAAATTGAGATGTTCTTAAAATATTTATTAATGAATTCATTTCAAAATAACAGTAATAAACCCATTATATGTTAATTTAAATAACACATGGCTATGAAAAATCACTCTATTTTCCAAAAAGATATTTAGTAAGAAGAGTCACATTGTTTTACATTTTTGCAAATCTCTTCAATGTCTGGCTTAACAGCTGATAGCTGGATTCTCATATCTGCCCCTGCAGTCAATCTGTTGTACTATCACATGTCCTGTAGCTTCTGGAAAATTTCACCTGTGAGAGGATGAGCCGGGAAGATGCAAATAATGTCCTAGCACGTCGTGAAAACTGTCGAGCAGCAGATTCCCTGGAAGGGTCTTGGGACCCCAGGGGGTTCCTGGAACACACTTTGAGAACCACTGACTTATTGTTCTTATTCTGGTACCTGGCACTGTGCTAGGCAGTGAATTAAATGGACACATTCTCTTGGGATTCCCTGGTGGTCCAGTGGTTAGGACTCTGCGCTTTCACTGCTGGGGCCCCAGTTCAATCCCTGATCGGGGAACTAGGATCCCACAAGCCACACAGCAGCCCCCCGAAGAAAATGGACACATGCTCTGCCCTGTTAAGGGTTGAATTGTGTGCCCCTAAATTCATATGTGGGAGTCCTAACCCCCAGAACCTCAGAATGTGATCGTGTTTGGAGATCAGGTCTTTACAGAGGTAATCCAGATGAGTTCGTGAGGTGGGGCCTGACACCAATATGGCCATGTCCTTATAAAAAGGGGAAATTTGGACGCAGATATGGACATGCATAGAGGGAAGACTTTGTGAAGGCCCTGGGAGAAGACAGCCATCTACAAGCTAGGGAGGGAGGCCTGGAGCAGCTCATGGCCCTCAGAAGGAACCAACCCTGCCCACACTTTGATTTTGGATTTCTGGCCTCCAGAGCTGTGAGAGAATGAGTTTCTGTTGGTTAAGCCCCCCTAGTCTGTGGTATTTGGCTTCGCAGCCCTAGAAAACTAATACACGGACTATACACTGAATGTTGAGATTGGATTCGGAGATGGCTACGAGGCCTATGTTGATGACTTGAGAAAATTCCGCAGCAGAAGGGAAGTCGCCCTTTATTAACCAGGAGGCACTTTCCACCAGATAGAGCTCGGAGAATTAGGGTTCTCCACCGGCAAGGACAATAAACAGTTCTTCTAAATGCCTCCTTCCTGAAGCAAGCTTATCATTGTGTTTAAAGAGGACATACCTGGTCATCTGCATCCCTGCTCAAGCCCTGAAACTTTCAGTCCAGCATGGCGGGGGTGGGGGCAGCAGGAAGTGATGTTCTGGCCTGTCATTTGCCACCAGAGCTGCCACAACCTGCGGGCCTCACACAGCTGACTTCGGAGCAGGGGATCCCTTTGGTGCTGTGTTTCCTCTTGATTCCAGAGGTAGGGCTCCCTGAGGCTGCCCGTTAGAGTGGTGGGGGCAGAGGAGCCTCAGGGAGGTATTTCCTGTCTGTGCAAAACCTTTTAACAGCGGTCATGGCCATTTACAGGCTCTCTGAATGAAAAACACATATTCTGAATTCCCACAGTGTCTCTGTATGATGACGAACAGGATCCCCCATTGCGTGGGGAGCAAAGGATGGCCGTAACATTTTGTGAGGTGTGGCTTTTGGTGTGCACGTGGTGGGCACGATACATGCATGCAAGTCACATTGAGCTTGGAAAATATTGGGCTGGCCAGAAAGTTCGTTGTGTTAGTGAATCCAATGTTCAATACAATTCTTGGTGAAAATGAAAAATGTCTTTTATTTTTACTTAAAACCGAACGAACATTTTGGCCAACCCAATAATAAAACTCACTGTATAGCACAGGGAACTCTGCTCAGTGTTATGGGGTAGCCTGGATGGGAGGGGATACAAGTATATGTAGGGCTGAGTCCCTTTGCTGTGCACCTCAAACTATCACAACATTGTTAATCGGCTGTACTCCAGTATAAAATAAGAAGTTAAAAAAAAAGAAAATAATAAAACTCAAAAGATAGAAAGTATTTTCTTTGCAGAGCCCATACGAGGTGGAAAATATTAGTATATCTTAGGAAAGAAGACAATCCCTGGGCTTTTAGCCAAGACATCTAGAGAGGCTCCCATTTCACTCCCAGTACCGCCCAGGTCCTGCCAACGACCCCCAGCCTCAACTTGCTCACCTCCTTGTCCACTGCTAGCACTTCCTGCCCCTCCTCTCCTGTGACAATACTTCCTCCTTGGCTGTTCCTGATCCCTGTGTTCCACCCTCAAACCCACCCTCAAACCACCTCTGGCCTTGTTCTGTTATCGCTGGGCCTCCTTCAAGTTTGCTCAGGGCTCGCCTCCTCCAAGAAGACCTCCCTGACTACTCTAATTAAAAACAGTAGTCTGCCCTCTCCTCCTCCTCCTCCTCACCCAACCCTGCCTTTTCTTTCTTTTGGGAAACTTACCACCTTCTCACCCAGTTCTCCACACTTAAATGTGCCTGCCATTCGCCTTGTGAATCTTGTTGAATAGGGTTTTGATTCAGTAGCTCTGGGGTGGGGCCTGGGATTCTGCTTTTCTGACAAAGTCCCAGGTGATGCTGGTGCTGCTGGTCCAAGGATCAGACCTTGAAAAGCAAGGTTCTGATTCACAGTTCTTTACACCTTGTTTTAATTTTTAAATTAAAGTGTCCCTGTGCTTGCAAATAGTGATCAGTGCAAGTCTACCGGACTAGAAGACAGGACAGCAAATCATCTTTTGTACTAAGTAAGTTGCCCTTTTAAGTAGGTGTGCCCCATGTGACCCCACCCCATAAGGCTCATTATGCAAATTAGATGGGTGGGTGACAGGAAACTCCACCCCCTCGGAAAGGAGATACATCTGCACAGACCCCTCACCTGTCCAGCAGCTCTCTTGGTGCCTGTACATGTACATGACACTGCACACAGTTCTGAGCCCTGGAAACTTCCTCTTTCTCCTGGAAAAGGTGGGTAGACATGGACATTCATGGTTCTGCTTCCTCCCTGGGGATTCAGCGTAATAAGTAAAGAGGTACAAGTAAAGAGGCAATCTAAAAACCGAAGTTTAGACCCTGGGGTAGATATCATGAAGATCTTCAGGCCACCAAGCTTTTCTGCAGGTTAGAGTGGTTTTGGTAGGAACGGATCTACAGATTTTTAAAGAGACCAATTTACAGAGGGGCTCAGGAGAGCCTCGTTGCGTATGATATATGTATGCGTAGTTTGAAATTGTTGGACGAGTTTACAGTGCATAATTCAAACGTATTAGGTTTTGAGATCAACACTCCCAGAGTTGTAAAAATCAGGTCTCGCTGGCAACCAGCTTGTTGGTGCATGAAAAGTGTTCTGATGACGGGGCCCTCCCTCGTGCCCTGAACTACATGATAGGCGGAGATTGAGCTCAGCGCAGAGCGGGAACAAAGGGCATGATACCCTAGCTCCTGGGTCCCCTTCCTGCGCAGCCGCCAGCACGGATTTATGTGCTGGAAGATCTGGTGCAAAGCACAGGCTTAGCCTCCCAGCGCCAGGGACAGAGGCGTCATCATTCGTGGAGCCGAAGTGAGAGTTGGCAGGGCTGGACCCTCACCGTGGGTGAGCTCTCGGCTCCTTCCACAGTGGGAGCTGGCGTCTAAGAAAAAGAAAATGTTCGTGTTCGTGTCTGCTTTATACGTTGCGTGGCCCTTGACAACAGTTACTTGGGAATGAGGATGGAAGGGAGAGGAAGGAGGTCCCTGGAGCACCTTGGGAAAAGTGAGGGCTTCTTACATATGCTCCCTCCCCCTACGAGAGGCCCAGTCTCTGTAAGACTTTCTGTATTTTATTGTTGCTGATGTGTTTTCTGAACAGACCCAGAGTTCCCGTGCAGGAGATTAGGTCCTAATGGCAGTTGAAGACATGAAATGAGCTCTCAGAGTCTTGACTGCCCTCCCACCACGAGCGTGGAAGAAGTTATCCAGAGGAAATTAAAACCCAGGGCAGCCTGGAAAGAGCCCACAGTTCACTTTGAACCTGAACTCGTAGGAACTTTCGGCAGCTCCCCAGGTGATAGGTTTTCCCCTTAGGCACGTAGCTGCTCAAAGATGGAGAAGGTGGGGCCTGTGGTTTGGCCCCGGCAGGAAGAGAATGTCACTAGTTAAATACAATAGATTTCATCTTGATGCAAGGAGGGACCTCAGGAAACATCAGGAGACCAGACCCTCATCTAACAGATGAGGAGGCCGTGGCGGCAGGGCACGAAGCACAGGGAGGAGCAGCTGCATCTCACACCAGTCACCCTGCGTTCCTGTTGCTCCTTTTAAATTCCCACGTGCCCATCCCGACACTTGCAGAGCGCGTCTGGTACTGTGCACCCACGTGGGGGGGACCGCATCACTTAATAAACTTAAGGCCTCCCTCTTTTACGGGGAAGTTTGAGTTGGAAGTTTGAAGGCACGAGATAGGTACCTGATGCAACGGGGCTGAACCAGCCGCAGGCCTGGGGGCGGAGGCCAGCACATCTGCTGCTGCTATCTTCTGCTTGCCAGCGTTTCCCAGTGTGCCAAAATTTTCTCATGAATAAAATTCTTGGAATTTTCTCGAAAACAGTGAATCCATGTGTCAGAGATTCATGGGTGAGACACATTCCAGATGTGCAGTGCACTGTATTTTTAGCGTCTGAATGTATGTTTTGAAAAGGCCAAGCACAGAGCTGCCTGTTTTCATGGAGCTCCTGGAGGTGAGCGGTATGATGTACCATCTCTCCCTTGGGGTTTAGAGAGGGCTGTTCCAATAGAGGAAAACTGCCAATGACTTTGTCACCCTGTGGGTGTGGCGGTGCCCTTCTGAGGGTCCTCTGTGCCTCTTGGAACCTGAATCACTTGCAGCCCAGCCTGGGCGAGTGAGCTTCAGAAATCAGAAGAGTAAAAGAGTTCCGTGAGCTTCTTAGCAAGACTGTCATAGAATCACTTCCTTGTCCAAGTTTGTTAAAAATCTCATGAGGTTTTAGGGAAAGTTAAGATGAAAAGCATCATGGATCCCACATCCTGGAAGAGAAGACTTTTTTGGGGAGTTTGAGGAACATCAGCTGTGTGCCGTGTGCAGTTTTAGGGAAACGAATGGGAATTGTGTTATGAGAACGTGGTGTATTCATTCATCCATTCATCCCTTCATCTATTCATCCATTCATCCACTCATTTTATAGAGAACAACAGCATGCCAGGGAACGTACCAGCTGTTGAGGCCACAGTTTTCAACAGGGAATCCAGATCCCTTCCCACACAAAACTTACATTTAATTGACATCCAACAAAACTAATGTAGAATTGCAACCAAAAACCCATGTACAAACTGGACCGGGAGCCATAAAGGCTAAATCACGTTGGACTAAATGCTCTCGACAATAAAAGCAAAGATGCCAGCTCATCTTTCTCCCCATGTTAGATAAAGATATCTGACTTTTAAATTTAGTACTTAACAAAGAATGAGTGACTAATGGCATACAAGAGACGATATACTTTTCCTGGCATGTGGCTTGTTAGAAGAATAGGACTTGAAACGGATAGTCCAAACCATTGTCTTGAACCACGTGGAGAACTTGGGTCAGTCACATCAACTTTCTAGGATGGGATAATAGTTGAAATGCAACATTAAGGCTTATAAAACCTTTTACATACACTAGCTCATTTGGCCCATTGGGAGCCCTGGTTGGGATTGGGGCAGCTGTTATCAACATCACCTTCATAGTTGAAGAAATTGAGACTCAAGCAAGGATAAGGCAGCAGGACTTAAACTTGAATATGCGAGTGTGCCAGGTTCACCTGGGGATGATGTTATGAAATGGATTCTGATTCAGCAGGGCTGCAGACACGCAGACTCTGCATCTGTAACAAGCCCTCAGCAGCTCATGTGGGACTAAATTTGGAGCAGAGTGGGGTTGTGGAAGTCCCAGGGTGACCCAGTGACCAAGGGCAGCTTCCACCTCAGGTCTTTGGAGCCCCAATCCAGTGCCACCATGCTCTACCGTGCTGTCTACGACATTTTGGTGCATCTCCATTGTTTATCCTAAATTTGGTGATCAAAGTGAAAAGCAGATCATCTTTTCATCTCAAATGAATTATTTCAAATGAGATACAAATAAGATGAAGGCTTTTGATGAATATTCTCTGAGTGTCACGTGATGGCAGTGATTAGAAAAACACGAACAAGTATGGAAAGTCAGGAGTAGAATCCGCCCCCCACAAAACCAAGAGGGTGCAGAAGGATCTGAAGGGGGTAGTGACTGCATTCTTTGCACTCATTCCGACTTAAAACACACAAACAGGATGTTTCCACACATGTTTTTACACTTTTTTATTCATCTCTAAAGAAGGAAAGAAGCCTATGGGGGGAAAATGTGTTTCTTTGTAGGAAAACAAAGAAGCTATTAACATCACTTATACATTGTTTCTTTTGTTTTTTCAAAAATGACTTTACTGAGGCTTGATTGACATACTAAAAAGCTGTACAGTATTTAATGTTTATAACTTAATGAGTTTGGAGATAAGTATCTACATATGAAACCATCACCACAATCAATGCCATAAACATATCCATCACCTACGAAAGCTTCCTCCTTCCCTCTTTATTTTATATATTTTTTGTGATAAGAACACTTAACATAAGATCTACTCTCTTAGCAAATTTGTGAGTATATGATACAGAATTGTTAACTATAGCAGGATGCTGTGCTATAGAACCCAGGGACTTAACTCATCTTGCATGCCTGAACCCTTGTACCCTCTGATTGCCAGGCTGAATATTCCTATCTCACCCTCCTTTCAAATGTTTCAAAGAGCATCTGCATAGAACTGAGAAAGTAAACAGAAGGGTTGTTTTAAAATTATGTTTGTTGGGTTTCTAATTTTTTGAGGTTCATTTAAATATAGTTCTCCTTATGTGGAACCTAACTATTCTCTCCTTGACATTTTTCTACAATGCTCCAATCTCCGCAAGAGTTCTAGGATTTGTGCTTAGCCATTGAATGCTTCTCTCCTTGCTTTGCTAATGTTCATTTTCTAGTAAGTCTTATTTATTTCATATGTTGCCTAACGACGCAGAGTCCCTAGTTCAAGCCTACGTAGATTTCAGGTAAAACCCTGCAATAATGTGTTCCAGGATCATATGACTGAGGATATAGTGCCAGGGCGATTAGCTTCCAAACTCCTGGTCACTGGGTGCACACTTCATCTCACAAGTATATTTTCCTTTGTTCTGATGTGAAAAAAGTTTTTGGACCTATAGCATTATGATGGGGCTTTCATATAATTTCATGACTTAGTTCTGTGGTTAATAGGAGCATCAACAAAATGTGATGTTAAGAAGCTATTTGGATGCTAGGGACACACACACACACACACACACACACACACACACACACACAATCCTGCCCTGGAAATGCTCATATCTTCATAAAGGCAGCAGTTGGGGAGAAGTATGTGAGCAAGAGAATTCCCAGGACTGGCTACGCTGCTCAGAGCCAAGGAGAAATCCGGTGAGTTCAGAGCAGGGAAATTCGTCTGAAGGTCATAAGGAGACTGGTTTCCAGATCAGTCTTTTCTTGAAGGGATTTGCTGAGGGGAGGAAAACACCTTCGAGTTTGAGAAAGAAATAAATCAAGGCAAAAAGGGAAGAATCCTGGTTTTCTACATCATTTAGGCAACATCTTCCCTAGGGGGTCTGCTGACCAATAAGGACTGTGTACAGGTCCTCTAAAGTGCTCGATGAGCAAAGATAGTAAGGATGGAGAGATAGATGGATATATATATGTGTATTATGTGTGTATGTAAATGTCTATATGAATAGGTATGCATGTATGTAAATATGCACATATATGTATATGTATGTATATGAATATACATGTATGTGTGTATGAATATGTATGTGTATGTAAATATGTGTGTGTATATGAATATGCATGTGTGTACAAATATGTATGTGTGTATGTGTATATTTGAATATGTGTGTATGAATATGTGTATGACTATATGTGTCTGTATGTATATGAATATGCATGTGTGTATGAATATGTATGTGTATGAATATATGTCTATGTTTATGTATGCATGTATGTACATATGTATGTGCATGTACATATGAATATGCATGTATGTGTGTGAATATATGTATATGAATATATTTAAGTGTGTATGTATGTATAGGCATGTATATGGAAATTCACATATGTGTGTATGACTATGTATATGTATGTATATGTGTATGTGTGTGTGAACATGCATATATATGTGTATGAATATGTATGTGTATGCATGTATATGAATATATTTGTATGTCTGTATCTCTGCAACAGTCCTGGGTTTCATTCTCTTAGCACTGGGCTGGTACTGCAGTTGTAAACGTGTTTGATACTGAAGCGATACCACATTGGGGAAACACTCTCTTTAGATGGACTTCATTTGACTACATACATTTTTCCTTTGAGGTTAATCCAAGATTTTTATATTTTTGAAGGACTAAAATAGCAATGTGTTAAATGAGAAAAACGTGAGCACAAAGCTAGATGCTGCATTTAATATATGATTTTAATGTTTCCTCCACTGAAGAATTAAGGAAAGAAAATAATATCAAGACGGGGCAAAATGATTCCCACTCAGCCTGACAAGGCATCTTTTAACTCAAAATGTTTGGCTTTTTTTGTGTTGTAATTAAAAGATACCGGTTAGAGGAAGTTTCTCGTCCCATGAGATGTTGGCAATATTTGAATGCAAAAATATACACGTTGAGAATAAAATTCTGGAAGGATTGGCCTTTTGTTGGGCACATGGAGTGGAGGTCTTTCCTAGAGACGTTGTCTATTCTATTTGTGTTGCTTTTTTCTCCTCTAAATGTGATTAGGAGTAGACTTTCCAGAAGCATCTACTGCATGCACTCTGCCTTGAAGAGAAGCTATAAACAACTGGGCTTGAGACAGCCTAATAAATAGTTTTCCAGTATCATTAGGTCTGCAGACATCCATTGAAGGCCACCACGTGCACTGGCTCTAACATATTTATAAATGGTGTTCCTACCTGCCCTATTCTTCCCTTGCAGTATTGATTGAGAAGCCAGGCAACCACCTGCAATGAGCACACCCCAATACACGGCCATCAATTTGGGTCTGAATTATCTGATTAACCAATGAAAAGAACAGGTTTGTTGATTTAAACTATTAAGTAAGAAAGACTAATTAAATGTATCTGGGACCTATTGCTGCATAGCCTTTAGCCTCATAAGAGAGCGTGTTGTACTTAGGAATTTCCCTCCTAGTTTCCAACAGGCTTTCCACTTACTCTCCTGATCCTTTAATTCCATCGAAGTCCTGGGATTCTGGGCATTTTATCCCCTCAGCCTTCTCCCACCTCTTCCCTCCACCAGCCTCTCTCTTTCTAGGTGGTTCCATCTCTTATCTGCGCTGTCAGCTCTGCTCTTTCCACAGCTGTGACAAGGCAGTGAAGCACTGTGCATCTGACCTCCATCAGCCCAATCTGTTCTTTCTCCGCGTCACACCCAGAGTGGCGAGTGTACAGCCTCAGGGAGTGATTCCACTCCCCGACACGAACGCTGCTGCTACCTTGTCCTCATGTTGACATTACTCTTCTTCCCAATCCTGCTTTCTCACCTGTGAGCAGGAATGACACCTGACCTTATAAGACTACTGTCAGGACTGTATTTCATAAAATTAAGATGTCACTGATGATAAAACGAGCCATTATTTTACCGGCCATCAAAGGAGAAGAAATGCTGCCAGTAACCCACGACATGCCATCGATGGTGAGATGCATCCAGGTTTCAGAGCTCGTAAAACGTGAAAAAAGGTGTATCTTAACATCAGTGTCATAAGATTTAAAGGGATACTGCATATGAAGCGCTTACCCAGATAACCTGGTTTATTATGTGATGGATCAGCTGTTTATGAGTCAAGAGAATGTGGCTAAAAGATGTCTTATTCATCGCAGTGTAAGCAGTTATGTGGTGTTCCAGATTCTGATTGGTTACATGTGGGGGGGGGGGAAAGGCAGACTATTGATTTAAGATGACCTTGGCTTCTTAAAGTGTATTGTGATACCAAAGACTTCTATAAGAATTTTTTTTTCTAAAGCATGACCATAATCTTAACATGCTTGTTCCACTTAGTTTTTCCATTTGTTTTTCATAACTATTTGAGGCACCTAAGACTTGAGGAAACTGAGGGTCAATTTGGGAATCCTGTTCTCTGGACACCTAGTTCTGGCCGTCCTCTGGATTTTTGAAAACAACGTAAGGATCATTTCCCTCTGTATGCTTCACTGGCTCCAGCTGTGAAAGAGAGCTGATCATTCTTTAAGACTTTCTTAGTTTCAACATTTTACCACGCCCAGATTTTCATGAAAATTTAAGGATGTTGGGTTCTGTGGATTGACATTTCAGTGTTTTTATGAACCATGGGGATCAAAAGTTAAGAGCAAAATTGAGCCCAGACCCTTATTTTATAATTCTTTTGCTGGAAACATAGGAGCTTCTCAAACTATTCATCTGTTACAGAAAAAAATTCATCTGTTTTAGGCTCTCTGAAATCATTTGCTGGAGATGTCAGTATGCTTAAAAGTGCATTCGACTTTTAATTTTTTTAAAAATCTAAGCATTTTGGAACCTTTGTTGTACCCAAATCTAGTTACTTAAAAATAGAATCGTATTTTAGTCTCACGTGTGAAATATAATCTAGTTGAGTTCTCTTCACTTTCTAGAACTGTCAGTCAGCTGTGATGAGCAAAATCCGAAGGAGTGGTCCTCACATGTTATTGGTGCATTCAGTATTCAAATGAAATAATAAACATTGTATACTAACACGACGGTCCCTTTGGTTTGGGGGCAGTTCGCTTAGAATTTATGCATTTCTCAGAAGTTCATGAAAAATGGCATTGGTAACCTGACCCTGAGCACATCAGAATTATCCCAGCTTTCCTGGAGCTACAGAAAAAAACACCCCGCACACAAGCACACACCAATCTTAAGTTCATGTCTTTTTATAGTAACACAGAGGCAGGCATATTAATTAATTATGCCACATTTCTGCCAGGTTTGGACTTTTTTTTTGAATTCTCTGTCATAAAGCAGCCAAAGCAGTTGGCAAGTCCCCGCGGCTGGCCAAAGGTGCTGAGGGAATAAGCCATACATGTTAACTAAGGCATCTGCCGACAGCTTTGGCAGGTAGGCAGGTAGGTAGGTGAGATGGCCACAGACAAGGAGGGAAGCCAGACGGCAGGGAAGCAGGGACAGTATCCGTCGAGGCCAGGAAGAGTCACTTGCAGAGCTGCAGTTGAGGGACTCACGTGTTCCTGGTTACCAGCCTGTGTGTAGCGATCCGTTCTGGTTTTAATCCTACTAGGCTAGATCCTTTCCCTGCTTTGAAGTCCAGGGCTGCTGGGGCGGGAGAATCCTGTGCATCAGCCTCTGTCATTCATACTGCAACCAAAGGGATGATGAAACCTACATGTAATATACAAAGTCAAGTGGGTGAACAAAGGCATGCTGTTGGTACATAGCATTTGTTTGCTTCTAAAGAACAGCAGTTAATTTTCGTGGTCATCTTTGTTGGAAGCAGTCTCTGAAGACCACCCTTCAGCTTCTTTTTACTCCTCCATTGTTCAGATGTGCTAAGTTAGCATGTGTGTGTGTGTGTGTGTGTGTGTGATATTTATTTATTTGTTTGTTTCCTTTTCCTGACTTGTACTTAACCCTAGGTGCTTGCCTGCCTTGGTTTAATTAGCATCACTTTGGGGCACGTGCTGTCTTTCCAGAATATGGACTGTGTTTCACCCCTTTGGAAATGAAACGTTTATCCTGAAGCCTCCTCGTTTTTAGACTGCTTCCCCTCTAGCGAACAAAAGCAACTTTTGATATTCTGAAGTATATGGCCTTTCTCATTTTTATGCAGTACTAACTTGGAGGAGAATTTTAAGATACGGAGAAAAGATGTGTGTCCCCCCCTTATCTCTAGCTTTTGTAGATTTTTTTTTTCCTAAATCGATCTCAATTAACTTTGATTTCTTTCTTTAGAAAACCATGTGGTGAAAAAATGCTTTGCCAGATGTGAGAAGGGGTTCCTCCCCCTCCAAGCACACACTGAAGCCTTGTTTCAGTTCTAGTATTTTGGTCCAGTTTTTAAATCTTACGCTACATTTATTTGGTCATTGGTTGTGTTTGTGAGAATATCCTACTGTATCTTGGGGAGATACTCATATTTTAACATTGTTACTCTTTTTGTTGTGAAAGCCATTTTCTTTCTCATTTGTGATTTAAAGGTTAGCCTGCACCTTATATCTAACCTGTTTCTGCCAATTTCTGATACACATCGCGCATTTATTCATGTTTCTCTTCACCGGTGAGCCAACGCTGACATTACATAGAATGGCATTCCCCTCCGAGGCTTGGTGGAGTCTGCAGGACCCGGCGGGAGAGTGGAGGCAGCCTTCAGCCTTGTTTTTTGCTCTGAGTGCGTAAAACCATTCCATCCAGTACTGCGATGGGAAAGGAGACCCTGTCTTGCACAATTTATTGAAGAAGCTATAATTCTGCCTTTATTAATTAGCAGGACAGCACTAAGTCCGTGGTGCCGATTTGACTTTTAAACCCACGTCTGTGAGTTTAGATTCCTTACATCCCCTCACTCCGTTTGTGACCAGAAGAGAGAGCCACGTGACTCAGGCTCCCCCGGATCTACCGTGCCCATTTCTCGGATTGTTGCCGTCTGTTTGTTGATGTGTTTGCTTTTGCTGGCAGTTCAAGATGCCTTACTTTTTTTTTTTCTTCCTTGTGCCTGATTCTGGCTCTCTGGCTGGCACAACCCATCCTTTTGTACATTTTGAATCATTGTTTAAACCCCCAGGTCACTCTTTCCCGAACTGTCACAGGGCTGCGATTCTAAGAGATTTCAGAGATGCCGTGGTGGGGGGGGGGGGGTGGTTATCCATGCACAGACACCTGGCCTCCACTCTGAGAGGCAGAGCATTGAGTTTGTTCCTTTTGATTCTCCCTGCTCACTGGTTCATAGCACAGTGTGCCTGGCAGTGAAGTTCATGTACTCGGGGACCGATGAAGAAGTTGGTCCCTGGGTAGGTGGGGGATGGGGGCGGAAGAGGACACACTGGATTGGGGGTGCTTTGTGAAATTGCATGTGTTCCCTAAAGATTCGGACACTTCTGCGTAAGGAGGAGGGGCTTCTGTCTAGAAAGGCTGCTTCGTAAGGCTCTATTATTAACGGGGGTGGGGGAGCATCCTTACTTATTTAAGTATCAATTCAAAGAATAAGAAAGGAGTGCTAATGTAGACAGTTATCGGAAACCAAGGAATATAAGAAGGGCATCCTAGACTGTGGGCATAGGAGAGAGCAGAAGATAAAACACTCACCAATGTCCTCACTAATTCCCTCCTTGACCTTGGGCAGCTCACCTCAAGGTGAGGTCTCGACCTTTCTGGGTCTCAGATTTTCCCGTTTGGGGGATGACGAGTTTGGACAAGCAGGTCTCCACAGTCCCCACTGGCTCCAAAGTTTCCATTTAAAAAACATGTGTGACCCAGACAGCATTTGCTTCTCACCAGCTGCATAGCAGTACCGAGGGTGCCCAAGGACTGAAATAAACATGAACTACCACATGGATTTCTGTTTTGGTTAGAGAAAGCAAAATTAGATGGTCTCGTAGTTATTCTGTGTAGTTGCTGCACAATACGTCATTCAAGTAGCTGAAATTTCCCAATCGAATTTGCCTTTGCTGATTGGGCTGTAGAATGTCAGCCTAGCCATAGGCTAACCACTTGTTTGACTTAAAACCACAGAAGAATGCTCCAACAATGACACATTTCTATTTCTTCTCACCAAATCATGCAAAATGAGCAAAGATAGGAATAGAAAGTAAAGAGAAAAAAAAAAGAGCTAGTCAGTGATCTAGATATTTTAAACATCCTTGTATTTGGAGGCCTATGGCTAATTCACAGCTTTTTTTTTTTTGGTTCATTTATCATCCAGATGTTCACCATCATGGAAGCACCACTTGAAACTCTATTTCAGCTAATAACTTAGAAGTGGAAAAATTCATATCTTTGTCTCTTTGTCCTTTGGTGCTCCATTTCCCCCTCACTCTTCTTCTAAGTAGCTCTTCTTTAAAATTTCCTGGGAATGTGGCAGTTTTGCCAGATGCTTAGGTGTTAGCCGTCACATGTCTTTTTAATCTTCACGACCATTCTGTACCCTGTCTGCTTGAATTATAGATTGCATTTGTCAAATAATGACACATGCAACTGGATGTCTTCTAAGACCTTTGAAATTCAACTTCCTTGAGTTGAGATTAAAGTGGGTATTATCTGCACGGCTGTGGTCAAGGCTGGGATGTTCGGAGACCTGCACAAAAGTTTTTCTAGGTCGGCCAGTTCCAACTCTTAACCGTCTCTAGGGGAAAGAAAGCCAGCTCCTTTTTCCTGCTGAAAGGTGGACATGTATACCATAAAAAGGGGGTCCCAGTTAGAAATGACTGTACAGTTAGCAGCGTTTTGAAGCATGCCTGTCCCTTGGAACGTCCTGAATGTGTGTTTCTTTGGGTGTTCAGGAAGCGTTATCTGTCGTGAGCGAGGACCAGTCGTTGTTTGAGTGCGCATACGGCACGCCGCACCTGGCCAAGACGGACATGACCGCGTCCTCCTCCAGCGACTATGGACAGACATCAAAGATGAGCCCCCGTGTCCCTCAGCAGGACTGGCTGTCTCCACCCCCAGCCAGGGTCACCATCAAGATGGAATGCAACCCCAACCAGGTGAACGGCTCCAGGTAAGGAGGCCGCCGGCTCTCGCTCTCCCACGCCTCTGGTTTCCCCACCCCTTGAAAAGGCAAAGTGGAAATTGATCACACTTCCCCCGAGATGGTTTCAGAAACTGAGGGCATTGAACGGTAACACCGGGCAATGCTGAGAAAATGTGTTCTTCAGTGGTTTGCGTGGAGGACAGAGGTCGTAAAACCAGTAGTACATTTACCGAGAACTAGCTTTGAAGATGACATGTTCAATTCCATTTCCCAGACGTGAGGGCTTTGTGGAAGGGGGCCTTGCCCACATATGGCAGAATTCGTCTCTGAGGTTTTTATTGCCTGGAAAGTAAAGCTGTCTTCTGTTTTCATGGAGGGAGAGTGTCAGCTAGTGGCCAGGCAGTGTAGCATATGTCCAAGCCATATGACGTTGCTAATGGACCTACTTCCTGTGTCCTCCAGCCCCCCGCCTCCCAACCTTCCCTCCTCTGTCACCTTCTCTGAATGCTTGCTGTTCCTTCTCATCTTTACTTACACTTAAAACCAAGCATCAGTGTCACCTGTAAGTACTAACTCTCCTGAGTCTGTCACGATAATGCTGCAGTCACCTAGAATGTATTAGCAAATTATCGAATGTATTATCCCTGGCACTCAAAAGCATTTCTTTTTCTTTTTCTAAATTTATGTATTTATTTTATTTATTTTTGTCTGTGTTGGGTCTTCGTTGCTGCACATGGGCTTTTCTCTAGTTGCGGCGAGCGGGGGCTACTCTTTGTTGCAGTGCGCGGGCTTCTCATTGCGGTGGCTTCTCTTGCTGCGGAGCACGGGCTCTAGGCACGCGGGCTTCAGTAGTTGTGGCACACGGGCTCAGTAGTTGTGGCTCGCGGGCTCTAGAGCGCAAGCTCATTAGTTGTGGCGCACGGGGCTTAGTTTCTCCACGGCATGTGAGATCTTCCGGACCAGGGCTCGAACCCATGTCCCCTGCACTGACAGGCAGATTCTTAACCAGTGCGCCACCAGGGAAGCCCACAAAAGCATTTCATTGGATGTAGTTTTGAAGAGTAAGGCTGATTTCAATTATGATATAATACCCCATATATATTCAGAAAGAATCGTATCACATCTCAGGACAAAGAAAGAATAATTTCATTTAAATTTGCATGATCTGCCCAGAGTCACAAGAACAGCTCACAATTTTTAGTGCTTTACTATGTATAAAGCCCTTTTACATCTGATGGCCTGTCAGTCCTCCAGGCAGCCCTGTGAGGAAGGCCTATCCCCATTTGATGGATGAGGAAACTGAGACTCAGGCATTTTCTGGCTAACCCACATCAGCACTTAAAGCAACTCAGAATTTGGATTCAAATCAAGGGTGTTTGACTCCACACCCAGTGCATTTTTCCCACTCTGTCGCAGCTATAATAGGCCCTTTTTGTTACATATATATTTTAATGCGAAATATGTTTTTTATAAGTGTCATGTTTTATAAGTGCTGGAAACCATTGCATCAACTTCTAGTGTGGTGTCCGTGAAGGTGCCAAGTCACAGCCCTCAGAGGGAATGTCAACCATGAGGCTGGACGTGCCAAACAGGGGCATGGGAGGGGCCAGAACTTCCCTGGGCCCTGAGAAGCCAGTTCACTTCTGTGCGTCGAGTTTCTTCTTCAAAGGGGGAATGATAATTCTGATGTTGACTATTTGCTACGACACTGGTCCTTTAAAGGGAATTCAAGCCAAGGCAGACCCATCTTAGACCTCATCAAGGGACTAATTCCTAGACTTCTGAAAGGACCATGGTAGAAAAGGCAATCATAGGGTCCAGGATGCCAGAGTCCCGGCCAGTTCCTCATTACATGTAAATATGTTACAGGGAAATCCTATCCATCTGATAGAATGGTTCCACTGACCATTCTTCACTGTATCTATTTCTGAGACTTGGAGGCATGCAGGCTAATCCTGTTCTGAAGAAGGCAGCAGTGTTTATATAAAAGGGTAGTTGTGGGGCTTCCCTGGTGGCGCAGTCGTTGAGAGTCTGCCTGCCAATGCAGGGGACACGGGTTCGAGCCCTGGTCTGGGAAGATCCCACGTGCCGCGGAGCGGCTGGGCCCGTGAGCCACAATTGCTGAGCCTGCGCGTCTGGAGCCTGTGCTCCGCAACAAGAGAGGCCGCGATAGTGAGAGGCCCGCGCACCGCGATGAAGAGTGGCCCCCACTTGCCGCAACTGGAGAAAGCCCTCGCACAGAAATGAAGACCCAACACAGCCATAAATAAATAAATAAAAACAAATACTTAAAAAAAAAAAGGTAGTTGTGGAGCCAACCCCGTAAACATTGATGGATTCTATTTTTTGATGGAGTCACGTGATCCCATGCGCGCCGGGGTAGTCACGGTGCGAGCACCGAGAGCAAGATCGATTTCTAAAGTGTCCTTCTTCCAAGGCTAGTTTCTACCTGTGGGAAATACATCAGCATATGTGTGTGTGTGTGCATGTGTGTCTGTGTGAGAGAGAGAGAGGGAGAGAGGGAGATTGTGTGTACAAGGGAGAGATTATGAGAGAGATGGAGAGAGAGGAAGAGAAATAATTAGAGAGAGAGGGAAAAAGCACTTCGGGCAAAGGGCACTGAGATGGTTTCCAGCTGGCAGCTAGCAGAGCGAGCCGTGCCCTGGCCCTTATTTGCGGAGTCTGGCCCAGGGCCAGCTCCAGGAATGCCAGTCTGGATTTAGCAAGCCTCAGAAAGGAGACTGAGTGAGGAGGTGAGAACAACGTTGCAGAAATAAAACTTTCTCTCCTTCTCGCTGAATTTAAATAAATGCATGAATAAATAAGTAAGCAAACAAACAAATAAATGAATGAATAAATAAATAAATAAGAGAGAAGTGTGAACACCGGTTCCTTCAATGCCGGCCTGTGCTTCCCTTCAGGAGCTGATGTCCACCTGCCCTCCTGGCCAAGCCCTGGGGCCGCCTTCCCAGCCCGAGGTGGTCACCACAGGGATTCGGGATGGGCGGGGGGTACTTGAGGTGACCCTGAGCCTGGCCTAGGGGCTTCAAGTCCCCAGGAAAGACACGGGCCCCCGGAAAGCTTCGCCCGCGTTCCTCGGCCGGCTGACCTTGGAAGGCTTCTTGGCCGTTCCTCTGTCAGGCAGGTGCGAAGCTGCAGACTCAGCTGAGGGTCTCTTTCCTGGGAAAGGAAATCGTTTTTGGAGAAACTGGACCGTTTTCTTGCAAGGGGACAATGGAAGCGTCAGTAGCTTCCACTCTCAGGCCCTCGTGGAATCCTGAGATGCTCAGAATGGTCCCCTCAGAGGATCGTTAAGGGCAGTTCCAGCTTTGGGAGCAACCTGGGATGTGTTTTGGTGGCGGCCACCGAGGGAAGTCAGCCTTGTCGTGGCCCTCATCTTGCTCCTGGATGTCCGGTGGTGCTGGCCCAGCAGCCGCTGCCCGGGAGGGGGGCACGGCTGCCTGCATTTGCCTGGGAACTTGATGGGAAATGGCAAGCCCGGTGTGGAGCAAGGGGGGAGCAGCACAGCTTGTGGAACTGATGTCAACTAGTCACCGAATGCCCTCCTGCCCCCCACTGTGGAATGTTCTGGGGAAACAGGAGGCAGACATGTATTGAACCTCTTTGTAGAAGAGGCTTCTGCCCGTCTTTTCCGAGCTCCGTGTCTGCTGAATCCAGCTCAGTGGGGCTGGTCTGGTGTGCCCGTCAGGGTTCTCCAGAGAAACAAAACCAATGGAAGGCACAATGAAGAGATTTACTGTAAGGAACTGGCTCACACAGTTGTGGAAGCTGTCAAGTCTGAGATCTGTAGGGTGCACCAGCAGGCTGGAAACTCAAGCAGGAGTAGATGCAACAGTCTTGTTTTGTTTTTTCAAATTTATTTTATTTTTTTGTACAGCAGGTTCTTATTAGTTATTATTTTATACGTATTAGTGTATACATGTCGATCCCAATCGCCCAATTCATCCCACCACCACCACCACCACCACCGCTTTACCCCCTTGGTGTCCATACGTTTGTTCTCTACATCTGTGTCTCTATTTTAGATGCAACAGTCTTGAGGCAGAATTCCTTCTTCCTTAGGGGAAGCTCAGGTTTTGTTCTTTAGACCTTCAGTTGATGAGATGAGGCCCACCCACGTTATCAAAGATAATCACCTTTATTTAACATCAATGGATGGTAGATGTTAACCGCATCTATGAAATACCTTCAGACCAACACCTCGATTGGCATTGGATTAAGTCACTGTGTGCAGTGGCCTGGCCAGGTGGACACAGGAAACTGACCACACCTGGTGCTTCTGGCCCCTCGGCTGGTCAGTGGTTAGTGGGGCCATTCCTTTCAGATTTCCAAATCAGCATTTCCTGGGGTCGCTAGTTCTCTGTCCGTGAAGGGGCTCAGCCTGGCTGGAGGGGAAGTGTTGGGGGGTGTCACACATCAGACTGATGGATCACCAGGACCGGCCTTCAGGCTGTGACCTTGTGGAATATTGCAGGTGGGTGGTGAGGCACAATCTGCCCTTCAGCACATAACGGGCTGCCTGAAGGGGCATGGAGGAAGGAAAAACTCAAAATTCATCAGCGGAGCTAAGACCCGTTTCATCAAGAGGATTAGAAGAGGCCAGCAGACAGATAGAGGGCTGCCCGGGATCAGATCCGCAGATTTTGCCAGCTCGCTGCGTGATCTTTACACGTGTCAGCTCCAGTTTCATAAAAGGGAACATGGACCTGCACTGACTCTGCTTTCATTCTAGAGACCTTGAATGGGCACCTGGCTGTACCAGCTCTGCCCAAGGTGTCAGGGGGCAGAGGCCCAGGTCATGGAGACAGGGATCCTCCCTGGAGGGGCTTGCGGCAGAGACACTGCAGAGGTGAGCGTGGTCGAGCACCAGGGACCAGGGTGCAGCTCCTCAGTGTGCCGCCTCCCTGCATCTTTCCGGAGACAATGGCTGCCTCACCTGCCGCCTGGAAGCCCCAGGCCATGGGTGCTGGGAGTTAGGGACTGCGGCAGGAAAAGAAGCGCATCTCCCGGCCCCCAGCCCGGTAGCTCCTTCTCATTGGCCTTGCGGAGTTAGGGACTGCAGCAGGAAAAGAAGCACATCTCCTGGCCCCCAGCCCAGTAGCTCCTTCTCATTGGCCTTGCGGAGTTAGGGACTGCAGCAGGAAAAGAAGCGCATCTCCTGGCCCCCAGCCCAGTAGCTCCTTCTCATTGGCCTTGCTCTGAGCTTTTGTGTGGTGGACTTCCACACAGTACACTTGCCTCTTGAAGTCGAGTTCAGGGGGAGTTTACGTAAGTCAAAAATCGGACTTTGACTGGAACGTGCAGGCTGTTACCTTTGTGACCCCTTGTTGCTCTTTTGCAAACACCCCCCGGGGGGAAGAGCCCCCTGTACAGCCTGGGCGTTGCCAGAACATGACGTAGCTCCTTCCGCATAAGATACGGTCCCTGGGCATGGTCGTCTCTGTCCCTACCGACCCATTACCCTCGGAGGAAAAGGCCAAGGCTTGGAGGAGGGAGGAACTGAGTTTCCCAAGCAAGTGATGGAATTCTGCAAAAGCTTAGCCCCAATGCGCACACAAGCTCCTGCAATGAAATACGAGTGGTGAAATGAGATCTACTGCCATTATAACAGAGCTCTATAAAAAATAATAGAAGGAAAACAGGAGAGAAAGGAACCATGCCTTGTGAGCCAACAGGGATGTAATTGTGGGTTTGGCTTGGCGGCTGCTGTATCAGAGGACATGATTCTTGCAGACACTAATCCAATTGCACATTGTGTGGACACAAGACATCATTTCCCAGCCTCGGTGGTCCCCGACACCCTGCCTTTCCCCTTTCTTCACTCCAGCCTCACACACAAGAAACCCCCAAGTGTTCACACAGTGGAGACGTGTCAGTGCAGTCCAGCTGGAACAGCTGTTCACAGAGGGCCCTGCTGGGGCTTCAGAACTGCCTGGCCTCCAGCGAGCCCCCTGCTGATGGTCTTAATTCTATGTGAGGTTCCTAAAGCTCAAGCCACTGTAGACGGGCAAGATAGATCAAGAAACACACACACACACGCACACGCACGCTCACATATGGTCCACAAGAAAATTGTCTTCCATCACAAGCAGGCAGTATGGTGTGCAAGCCTTTACTCTCTCTCAGCATCCCTGTCTCGGAGATTCAGTCGACGCTCAGGCGGGTGGAGTTGGGCATCCTTCATCCTTCCACAGGCAGTAAAAACTCCTGGTAGCCCACCAGGAAGTCGCGGCAGTTCCGTGCTGCCCACCTGGAGGCTCACTGCGGCTGGAATTGAATGACTCTGTGTGCCACACTATGAGTCCTGCTCCTAGCCCAGTACCCAAGCCACCTGGAGTCATTAATCTATCGGTGGAGTCTGTTGGGTGAGAGGTCCCCTAGTGTGCTGAATTTCAAAGTGGGGCCCTAATATCCGCTGCATCAGCACCATCTGGGAGCTCATTAGAGATTCAGATTCTCAGGCCCTGCCCAGACCTGCTGAGTCAGAAGCTCTGGGGGTGGGACCCAGCACTCCTGCTTTAACAAGCCCCCCTCCCCTACCCCGGGATTCTGACACTCACTGGTCTGAGAAACACAGCCCCGTTGCAGCATCCGGGGAGATAAAAAATGAGAATCCCCGGAGCTGGATAAAAGTGGCCTATAGAGTGGATAATCTGGGAGAACAAAGTGCAGAGGAGGGTTCGCTCTCAGGAAGTCTGTCTGCCTAGGTGGAGGGGCACCCCGCTGGCCTCTCACTGCAGTGGCTTTTGTCTGGCTGAGCCTGTGAGGTGAGAGATTGGGCCTCGCCTCTCTCTGTTGTCTGGGAAGGAGATTCACTGTGTGCTGTGAAGAACTCCAGCCTAGGATCAGATGACAGGATGCTTTTGATGTAATATTTAAAAAGCATGCCGTCTGGAGTGTGATGAAGATGACAGAAAAGGGGGCTACCTGATTGGTCCATCTTGGTGTCAGACGTCCTGGTTATGCACGGAGTCATTCATTCATCCAACAAGTATGTACTGAGCACCTATTATGTGCAGTCACTGTTTTAGGTACTTGACATACAGTCGTAAAACATACACAAAAATATTGCCTCTCTAAGTTCACTTTCTAATGGGAAAGACAGCCAGTGAACCAGATAGCTAATTAAAGGCTAACAGGTTAGACTGTGGTAAATGCTAAGGAAAAAAAATAAAGGAGGGCAGGGGGTGGGAGTTCTGGAAAGGGCAGCCTGAAAAGATCACCTCTGAGAACATGACATTTGAGTAAAGCCCTAAGTCAGTGAGGGAGAAGGTCCCATGGTTAACCAGTAGAAGAATATTCCAGGCAAAGGGAGTGGTAAGTGCAGAGACCCTGAGGTCAGCCTGAAGTGTTGGAGGACAGTTGTGGCTAATGTTCAGTGACCAAGGGGAAGAGTGATAGGAGATGAGGTTGGGTGATCGTGAGGCCAGTGAGGGGCTTTGATCTTCACTCTGAGCGAGCTAGGAGACCGCTGGGGGCTGTAAGCAAAGGAGGGACGTGACGTCACTCAGATTTAGCCGGATCTCCCTGGCTCCTGTGTTGAAGCCGAGACCGCTAGGAGGCCCTTCAGGAGTTAGGGTAAGAGATGGTGAGGCCTGCATGAGGGTGGTTGCGATGCAGGGGTGGGAAAAGTGATTGCATTCTGGATATATTTTGAAGGTAGAACTGATGTGTTTTACTGATGGGTATGGAGTGAGGAAGAGGGAAGTGAGGCTGAGCCCCAGGTTTGGGGGGTGTACCCCAAATGAGGGGTGGACAAACCACAACTGGAATCCTCCTGAGAATCGAGCCTAGGCCCCTCTAAGTATCAGCCCAGACACAGGGGGCTTGCACTTACCTCTAAGGAGCACCAGGCAAAATAGGAGGAGCTCTGGACTCCTGGCCTGAGTGCAGGGGATCTTACTCATGAAACCAGTGGTTCTCAGCCACTGTGACTGTGCCCCCAGGGAGCCATGTGGCAGCGTCTGCAGACATTTTGGACTATCACACCTGTGAGGCGTTCCTGGCGTCTAGTGAGCTGAGGCTACAGGTGCTACTCAGCGTCCTACAGCACACAGGACGGCATCTGCCCCCAGAAAGAATCATCTGGCCCCAAAGGTCTGTAGTCTCGAAGTGGAGAAACTCTGCACTCAACCGTTTATTTGGTGTTTACTCTTCATCATAGACTGTGTGTGCTATGACGATGAGTTAAGAGACGCTTACGGTCCATCAAAGGTGAAAAAGATTCCGTGAGGTCGCATGACAAGTACAAGTTCAGAGGGATGCTCTGGGCCTGGCCATAGCAGGGATGTGAGAGTATGACTCAGTTTCTCCAGGCAGGAAAGAAAGACTCCCAGAGGAGTGATATTAATATTTCCACAACGCACTGTGATTTATTAATAGATTTTAGGATACCACATATCATCCAATTTCCTCATTAAATCTATGAGATGGCATTAAGATTATACCCATTTTATACATGGAGACCATTGCATCTCCATAACTTAAGTCCGCCTGCCATGGGCCATGTGACCCCAGGCCTGTGCTCCTCTTCCTCCCTCAGGGCTGCTTCCTTTAGCCAGGCGTCACCTCTGTGTTGGCAGGGACGGTGGAGTTTCTCCAGGTGATGGATGAGCAATATGTCCGATTTTTTGTCTTCTGAGAGGCATTAAATCCAAACACCAACCATATTTTGATTTCTTGTATATATTACACAGTTAAAAAAAATTTACTTTCTTCTCATTTTACTTTATTATAACAGATCAATTAAACTGCGCTCATCTTTACATTCCCTTCATGAGGTGATTCCAAACAGAACCACATTTAAAAAATAATTAGCGTGATGGGAGACCTACGGTCTGAGCCCCGTGGTGGCTCTCAGTAAATACTCACTGGGCTGAAATTAAAAATAAAAAATTCTCAGTTTTAGGATAGTGACTATTCCAGTTCCCTATGTGTCATTGTGTTGGAAGAGGTGCTTTGCCCAATTCCTGCCTACAGAACAAGATCTTGGCTGAAGGTCTTTTAACATCAGTTTTCTCATTTTACGTGGAATAGTCAATATTTGACATTTGAAAGCGGCTCCCTGGGACTGGTCTCCCTCATGCCTTTCTACTTTGATGCATTGAGATTTGACTTCATGTATATTTTCTTACATTTTCTGGAAGACTTTATGTCTTCTTTTAGGACAGTGAAATTTGCAGCTATAATCACATTTGTTCCTTTCTGCCTTAAGGTTCTGAATCCGATTGGCATAAAAGATGTTTCCTAGTTAAGCTTGGCCACCTTCCAAACCTTCCAAGCTGTGGGCGGCTCAGTGTTGGAGACTGGAAAACTAGTGGTTTTCCCAGCTGTGCTAGTGAGGTCGGGTAGTAATCGTTTGTCCTACTTGTAAGGGGCCTTGAGTCTTTGCAGACATCAGTTCATTGGGCTGCAGGGCTGAGACATGGATTGAAAGGGCCTCACTTGGGGAAGATTTAGTGAGAGAGTCAAGTTCTCTGGGGCTCCCTCTCTGTCTGGAGCAGACTTTTTCTCATCCCCCTTCCTTAGTAGCACTCATGAGCATCTTTGCCATTTCTTGGGGCGTCAAACGGATGGACACCATTTTGTAGAACAGCCTAAGAGCCGTGCTCTTCCTTATGATGTAAGTGAATCCCATCGGGTCACTGTGGATATTGACATTGGGACAAGGGCACTGCTTGGCATTTTCTATCCTGAAATGAAAATCATCTTGGTTAACCAGAATTTACATCGCCTTTTAGGAAAATAAAACCCTGAAGCACCATAATGGCTATCGGGCTTAATTCTTTCCTCTCTGAAAAATGAAAGTGTTTTGAGAAAAACACACACACACGCACACAAGATAGAAAAGATGCCACGTCTTTGTCAGGTGACTATTTGTAGACATCTTATTCTACAGAATACTTTATTCTAAAGGATGAGTCCCCAAAGGATGCATTTCCTCCTCAGTTTTCAAGATCTAAATGTGCTGTGATCTTGCTGATACCCATTTTCGGCTGTTAAGAGAAATATACACTTAAACCATGAAACTTTCTCAGGGAAACTTCAAACCCCTTTTGGGGACAAAGAACTAACTGTTGGTGGTGACTTTTTAAATTAATTTCGTCTTCAACTGCTTCGGAGAAGGGAGAAGGGAACAGGCCTGGTGGGAAGAGGCTGAAATTCCAGGTGTAAGAGAGAATATTTAGTAAGGGTAAAAATAACACACAGCTGTGAAGACAAACATCTCCAGTTTCAGTTTGAGCCCAGAGTGCTACGTGAATCACTGCCGAGCTCCACCCGCTACTCAGGCCATGGGCTCTGAAGCAGCTTTTCCACTGCCTCTGATTCAGAAATAAACCAGACCTACAAATTACCCCGGCACTTTCCAGACAATCCCCTCCTTGTCTGGGATCCTAAAAATACCTTTTGTGGTGACTACCTCCATTCATGGCGTGAAACTTGATTAGGAGTTGGTTCGGTCGATTAGGACTAAGTATGTGCTTTTAGGATTCTTATGAAGAAAGCCACCTGAGGAGGGATTGATTCCTATGCAGGTTTAAGGCAGACTTGGGATGTGTGCCCTGGCCAGCCTCCTTAGGACCCTCTCGTGGAACTGACCTCTTTGGACTCTCAGGGTGGAGCTGCCAAAGAAAGCCTCTCTAGTCTAGCTTCATCATCAAGTTCTTAACATGAAGTCACCAGTAAACTAAAAAGAATATTTGGGAAGATAGTGCCATTCTAATAAACTGTAATGGGCTGAAGACTGCACGGGAGTAGACGTTCACTTGCTCGTCCACAAAAGGGTTGGATGGGCTGTGGACCGTGGTCTTCCAGGGCAGAGTATGTGGGGCTGGGGAGAGGGGCTTCACCCACCCAAACGCAGGCACCACGAGAACAGGGACACTGCTGGGTCCCCAGCACCTGGGACAGTACCTGGCATAGACTCGCTCTGTAAGTGTTTGTTACACAGATGAATGGATACAGAAGATGTGGTACATATGTACGATGGAATGTTACTCAGCCAAAAGAAAGAATGAAATAATGCCATTTGCAGCAGTACGGATGGACCTGGAGATTCTCATACTGAGTGAAGTAAGTCAGAGAAAGACAGATATCATATGATACTGTTTATATGTGGAATCTTTTAAAAAGAAAGTGGTACAAAGGAACTTATTTATAATACAAAACAGAAATAGACCCACAGACATAGAAAACAAACTTATGGTTACCAAAGGGGAAAGGGAGGGGAGGGATAAATTAGGAGTTTGAGATTAACATATACACGCTACTATATATAAAATAGATAAACAGCAAGGACCTACTGTATAGCACAGGGAGCTGTACTCAATATTCTGTAATAACCTGTAATGAAAAATAATCTGAAAAAGAACATATGTGTGTGTGTGTGTATAAAATGCATACCTGGATCACTTTGCTGTACACCTGAAACTTACACAACATTGTAAATCAACAATACTTTAATAATTTTTTTTTTAATGAATGAATTGAGGAGGCCCAGGGCCAGATGGCCGAGGAGAATCTAGGGAGTGTGGATTTGTCGGAAGGCTCTATGGGCTGAGGAAGGGCTTGGGTTGCACGTGGCCAGCGTGTACTTGTTTTTGTGGAAGATGACTCTGGTAAGCAGGAAAGCAGACTCTCTGGAAGTAAAGCTCAAGAATACTCCACCCTCTAATTTATCCCTCTCCCCCCCTTTTGCCTTTGGTAACCATAAGTTTGTTGTCTACATCTGTGACTCTATTTCTGTTTTGAAAATAAGTTCATTTGTACCATTTTTTTTTAGATTCCACGTGTAAGCGATACCATATGATATTTGTCTTTCTCTGTCTGAATTACTTCACATATACACACTACTATATATAAAATAGGTAATTAATAAGGACCTACTGTATAGCACAGGGAGCTCTACTCAGTATTCTGTAATAACCTATATGGGAAAAGAATCTAAAAAAGAATGGATATATGTATATGTGTAACTGAATCACTTTGCTGTACACCCGAAACGAACACAACATTGTAAATCAACTATACTCCAATGAAAGTTTTTTTAAAAAAATATGCATTTCAAATGTGAAAAAAAAAAATACTCCACCAGCATGTGATGGAGAGCAAGGCAGGGGAAAACCGTCTCCAAGTGCAAGAGGAATTCAGGAACAGGAAGGAGGAGGGGGCTTGAAGAATGGGTAGATTTTCGAGAGGACTGGCAGGGTTGCCTTCACCCACTAGGAGAAGTTATATCGATCGCCCAAATTCGATGTTGACTTGCCTTGGGCTTTCTCTCAGGCCTGAGCGCCTCCACTGACTGCTGTGAAGTGAGGGCGGATCACAGATTTAAGGTGGCTGGTGAGCTCGGCCCTGTCACTTGGGGCTGCGTTCAGTGACATTCCTGGATAAATGAGGTCCATTCACACTCAGCTCAGGGCACAGCGCATTCTTGTCAAGCTAACGGTCACATCTAGGCCATTTCACTGCGGGCTGTTTCTGTGATGGAATCTGCCCTGCTGTAAGTAGACGCTGATGTGAGAAAACCAATGTCAGATGTCAAGTTTATTTTGTTTTTCAAAAACCAAAGCCCTAATTTTAACATCTTGGTACATTTTTATAGGCACGTTACCCCTTTTCAAAGAAAGGGATTATGTATGGAAACAGCTAAAAGAAGCTTTTGTCTTGGGCTGGGGCCACTTAATCTTAAAAAAATTAGATGGACTACTTTCTCAGTGGTCCAGCTTCTGTCCTGGTCCTCAGTTCTGTCTTCTTAGACCCACGATCTGAGTCACAGGCATTCCCACTCTCCTCTCCGAGCACAGACACTTATTGTCTGATTTCCTCACACTCATGAATGTTCACCCATCATCTCTGCAGAGCCTGCACCCTGCTGAGCGCCTCAAGGAAGGTTTCGGGAGGAACATAATGATGTTCAACTGTAAATCGAGGTGGCCACCTTTTTTTTAAACCAGACTTATCAAAATTCATATGTATGTCCAAATAAACATTGCCGCCTTTAGTGTCTCCCAGGAGACTCTGCCTTTGTCTGCACAGGGCTGGCCCTACTCATCTCACATCTGCCGCCCTATCCATGACTGTCTTCAGGGCCACTCCCAGGATATTCTTCAGAAAATACCCAATAGTGATCACCTTGAGTCTTCTGAGGGTCCATCCCATTATGTGTTATGTCTGTGAAAGAGACCATTCGTGTGGAGTTACCAGGGGAGGTCCTATAGCATGGTGGTCAAGTCCTTGGACTCAGGACCCCAACTCTGTAGGTTCAAATCCCAGCTGCTCCACTGCTGGTCGTGTAACCTTGGGCACAACCTGCCTCCATCCTCTCTGCAAGTCACCTGTAATATTGCTGCTGCTTGTTGGTATTTGACCTCGTGGAATTGTGTGGATGAGATGAATAATAACAGCTAACACATAGCATTTACTGTGTTGTGTGTTAAGCACCATTTTGAATGTTTCACTATAACATGAATACATAAAAACAGTTTGGAGCCATCCCTATCATGAGTAAGCAGTCAGATATGGGATAGAAGATGAACCAAATAAGGTCTGTAAATATTTGTTTGCCCACCATGCGTTAGGTAAATTTCCCAGAGGCAAATTTGAATTTAAAACATGTAAATTAGAAGACTGTGGAAACTGGAATATGTAGCATTCCATCTCTCAAGATTGTTTTCATTTTTTAATCATTTACTTTTTATATTTTTGCACCCATTTTTCTGGTTGGCTGGTTCTTTCCAAAATCAGTGTCAAGAAATGGTAAGCATGGAGCGCTGGCTGAGGAAATACAGTCTCCCAGTTCCTGTAGCTGAAGCAGCTGAGAGCTGTGTGATTGGAGCATCCTGCTTTATGTGTGGTATGTTCTCAGGTCTGTTATGGGATGCTGGGAAGGATACTGCTTGCCGCATCCCCCAGTTGTCTTCAAGAGAAGCCACAAGAGAAACTTCTCTCAAGTTTCAGCCCAGGAAAAGCTTTGCTTCTGCTGAATGACTGGTTCATGTGTATCTTTTTGACACCTTGAATTGTCACAGGATAGACTTCCTTTTTTGCTTTGGCAAGTAGAAAGTTCAGAGATAGATTGATGTCCTACCTTGAACAACTATAAATAGTAAGCTTACTCAATGTGCTGATTTTATCTCTCGGTGAATTGCTTTTCTGCCCTCATATACCCTTCACTTCCATTCCTTTGATCATTTATGTCTTGTGTGCGTTTTTGCAGTTCACCTCAAATGTCACATAGTTTGAGGAAGGACAGGGGAAGAAGGTATATTCAGAGCCACAACACATACACATAAATATAACTCTGGAGTTGCAGAGGGAAATGTTGGACTCTCCTCCTTAGAAAAATGTTAATATAAGCTAAGCATTTGTTCATCCAAGTAGCTTCTGGAGAGTCCTGCCTGGGGGCTTGGGAATGGAGTTTCCCAGCCCTCTGATTCTGTAACCCTACGAGAACCCAGTGGAGTTTGGCAGCATGTCTGACTTCTCACCTTAATTTAAAATATAGTAGATTTTCCAATTTATTTGATATTCTTTGCCATGTTCTTTCATCATTAATTCATAATACTAGTATGTTTTAAGAAGTCAATGATCATGTTCTCAACTCACCTTAATTCTCCAAATGCTACTTAAGAGTGATTAATTAATTGAGGCTCAACAGGCCATCTTAGTTGGGCATGTGTCTCCAATTACCAGAAGGGCACCAACCCCCTATCTTGTTCGTCATGAAGGTTGAGGGGGTCTTTCTACATTATTTCTCTGTTTCCTAGAGTGACCGCAATTACACCCAAGTGGCATGGAAATCTGTTAGATTGCTGCAGAGATTAAACTCCTAAAGTTGTGTGGCCTCAAGGATGTTTTAAGGGACTTGGAGGCCGATACACCCAACTTTTTGGCACCCCAGCTGTTGTCCAATGCCTTCCTGAGATTCTTCAGTCTGCATCAGCCTCCCCCTCTCAGGGCAGCCCCAGCCCAATGTGGGATTTCTCCTGCTGTGAGCGGTCTTCCTGCCTTCTGTTCCCTCTCCCTGGTACCGCATAGTGTATGGAGTTGTCAGGACCAGTGTTTTGTGGGTTATAAATAGAACCCAGACCTGAAAATGTGAATCTGAGAAGATGGTTAAGACACAATAATTTTTTATTTATTTTATTGTGGTAAGAACACAACATGAGACCTACCTTTTAAACAAATTTTTAAGTGTACCTTATTGTTGACCAAAGGTACCAAGTAGTACAGCAGATCTCTGGAGCTTTTTCATTCTACTTGACTGAGACTTGATGCTGGTGGATTAGTAACTTCACCACTTCTCCCTCCCCCAGCTCCTGGAAACCAACATTTCACTCTTTGATTCTCTGAATTTGACTTTTTTAGATACCTCATATAAGGGGGAATCGGGCAGTATTTGTCTTTCTGTGACTGGCTTTTTTCACTAAGTATAATGTTCTCAAGGTTCATCCATGCTGTCATCTATTTCCAAATTTCCTTCTTTTTAAGGAGAATAGTATTCTACTGTATGAGTGTACCACATTTTCTTTATCTATTCATCCATCAATGGACATATAGGTTGTTTCCACATCTTGACTATTGTGAATGGTACTGTAGTGAACCTAGAAGTGCTAATATCTCTTGCCTGATTTTAATTCTTTTGGATAAATATGCATAAGTGGGATTGCTGGATCATATGGTTGTTTTTTTTTAAAATGTTTCAAGGAACCGCCATACTGTTTTCCAGTGCAGCTGTACCATTTTGCATTCCCACCAACAGTATGCGAGGGTTCCAATTTCTCTACATCCTCACCAACACTTGTTATCTTTTGGTTTTTGTTTTTATAATAGCCATCTTGACAGGTGTGAAGTGATATCTCACTGTGGTTTGACTTGCATAATCACTTTGCCATGCCCTTAAAAGATAGAGTCTTTGAGAGAAATATCTTGAACCATGCTTATTAGCAATAAAGAAATTTATGCCCCAAATAATAAGACAGAGAACTTTCATATTCACCAATTAATTACCCATTTAGCAGGCATCTCATGAATTGCCTTAGAACGTTCACAGGAACTGTTAAAGAACACATATGTGAATACTAAGAATATCATATTTAAAGGGATGCTCTTTGCTACGTGCATTTCAAAGTAATGTACTTGAATGCCCAAACCCTTACCATGTTAGAATAGAGAACATGGGATCCTCTGTTCTAGGCTTGGTACAGGTAGGATACCAGGCTGTTTGTGGGAAGCTTCTCCCTGTGACTTCTCGGAATGCACAGTGAAGGTAGAGCTAAACAGTGCAGTAAGCAAGGGGCAGATTTCCAGTGTGGATCTTTTCTTACCACAGCTGGGCAAAGAGCTGAAAACGCATTTATTGGGAGACTTTTCAATCTACACTTTGCAATTCTCTGAATCATGTTAAGATTTCTTTTTCTTAAAATAAGTGTCTAAATTCCATGAAAAAAAAAATCCTCCCCCAGGATTTCCCTCTCTTTCTTATTTCCGTCTTTTTAGATGCGCTCTGGATGGGTCACACATCTGCTGTGCTGGGGAATGAACAGTCCAGGGGCAAGGATGGTGGCCTAGACTATGAATCGTGTACGTATCACAGTGCACAGAGTAACATGTGGGGCAGGGCCTTCTTGATGCCTTTCTGAAATAAAGATCTGTTTTACCTTTTAAAGAGCCGCCATCCTAGCCATCTTACCTTTACTGGGTGGGGCTGTCTGTGTGGGGGTTATGAGTGTGGCCAGTGAGTAGAGGCTGCCCAGCTTCAAGCCTCAGTTCTGCCTCCTCCTGCCTCTGAGACCTGGAGCAATTCCCTTCTCTTTTGTGTCCTCAGTTTACACCTCTGAGAAATGGAGCTAATGCCAGCGGCCGCTGCACCAGGCTATTGTGAGGATTGGTAACTGTTAAGCGCTCAGAACACGGCAACATATATATATGCTACTCTTTTGCTATTAAAATTTCCAAGAGCATAAACAAGGCGAAATGACTGAACAGTGAGAATAGAACACCTGGGGCCCCTTTAACCAGTATTTATTGAATACCTGCCTTGAGTCTCATATGTCAGTGGCCCTATGGGGTGACCTCTCCCCTCTTTGGGGTTGGAGTTCTGTTAGATTTATTACTTAGATTCAAAAACTATTTGAAGTGATCACAAACATGGTTCCCTTCTGTCTTCCTCTGAAGCTAAAACAAAGTACAGTGGAAAAAAGACAATTTTTTAATTGAACTGAAGGTACAACATTTGAAAATAGGGTTTCATTCTGCTGCTTTTTTTCACAATGAAAGCTGGCTGGAAAAGCTTAATGAGATGAATTATGTCTTCTGGTTATAAGATGAAGACAAAGTAACCTTATTGAAGACTGCCCCTGTTTTAAATACTTACACATATTTTTGGAAAGCTCTGGTAAAATGCAATTTAATAGCTCATTATATCTCTGTATTTGTTGAGGGATCTATTTTAATGCCATGGGAAAACTGATTTGTTCCTAGAGCTTTAGTCCTCAGAGATGGAAATTGAACAATAGAATTGTAAGAAAATGGGAGAGTTGGAATGTAGGGTCTATAATCCCCCATGTTTCCTCTTTCTATAATTCTATACATCTCTTTGACTTTTAACTTTTTAGATGGATAACTGCCTTGCTGGAGAAGAAAGAATTTATGGTGCCTGATATACAGCAGGCCCTCAATAAAAAATGGTCTAAATGGAGGAGTGAACGAATGAATCTGAACAGTGCTCATCTTAGACCTTACAGAGGTTACTTGAGTGACACTCATCACCTAAGTAGCATCTAAAGTCTTTTTCCTAAAGAAACAAACCCCTTTAACTCTCTTGCCTAGTAACTTCTCTCCTTGAGACCAATAGACCAAAACATACATACTCCACTCAACTGATGGAATTTTCCAAAGGGAAAGGAAACTAAGTCTCAAGTGAAGACATTCAGTGTTTTGATATTAGGATGGGTCTTTTAGAGATAAATGTTGGAAGCCAGGAAAAATAGCATCAAGAGGAAATAATGCACGTGTAGGCAGCATTGGAAATATAGAGGGTTCCACCGTGGGAACTCCGACTGCTATTATTTTTAAATTTCCTTCATGTTAGTACAGCTGTGAGGATGCCATGAAACAGGGTTGTGTATTTCCAGGCCCATGGTAGGAACTTAGTCCTGGACGACCCCAACTATAACCTCCATCCACAGACATACCTGCTTCTCCCTCATCATCAGCCCTAAGCTCCCTCCATCAGCACCAGACATGTGCAAGGGATGCTGAGAACACATCTGTATTTTCAAAGTTCCCAGACGCTGAACAAACTTTTTCCAGGGCCTTTGGTCTGCTCTTCCTGTCTACACCCCTGCCACGGCTCTTGGGTCAGAATGACCCTCTCCACCGCACCTCAGTCCTGCCCCACCCAGAGAGTGCCCTTCTGCCTCAATGCCTCAGACCATCTCTGACTTGAAGATCATGTCCATGCCAGGCCTATAGTTCCAAGGTTTTGCAAATTGGCTGCAGAGTTCCAGCAAACAAAGCGTGGAGGAGACAAAGGAAGGCTCACTGGAGTGGAGCCCACAACCATCAGGGCCTCAGACATTGGGATGGAAATCTAAAATCCAGTGGAGATGCATAGATTCCCAAGAGTATGAAAAATACTGTGTTGGGTAGCCCTTGAGAGGAAATTTCCAGAAATCCACCTTAGAAGACATAACCCAACCATCAAGATCCCTCAAAAAAAACATTTTTCTGTTTCCTGGTTAAGCTGCATTTTCTGTTTGGAGTTTCCCCATTATGTATATTTCACCATGTCCAGTAACTTTCAAATCTCACTTAAAAATTTATATTCCCCTTTTTTCTTTTTTTAGAAAGGCAGGTTTGTCTTTATCCAAGAGGCCGTGGCTGTCTTAATGAACAGCAGCCCTGTGAGCTGTTCCCCAAGGCCCAGCAGCTGACTCCTTTCTGCAGGCACATAGCTGGTTTCACCCCCCATCCCAGTCCTACAGGGCTGCTGGGGTCCCCTGTCCTGCCCCTTCCTCTGATCTTCCTGCCTGCACCTAAGCCAGGAACACTGGGGGCCATCAAACTCTGTGTCTAAAGGTTGGCTGCAGGGATTTGAAATTGAGTGCAAGGATTTCGTTCTGAGGTTGTGAAGAGGCACGCACTCTAGGGTAAACCTTGCTGAGGGTCGTCTCCCAGCATCTGTGTGCGTGGCCTGTTTACAGTCACACGGGGAGAACAAGCACCAGTTCCCTGCTCCTTGCAAGTGTTTCCAATCAGTTGTCACGGAAGGGGGTTTGACACGACAGTTTCAGAAGGAGCTGGCTGGAGAAATAGAAGCCAGGTGGCAGCTTTGCTTCCCACGTGCCTGCCCTCTGCTTCCACTGAGCAAGGGCACTGTCTTAGTCTGCTCAGGCTGCCATCACAAAATACCATGGACTGCGGGCTTAAACAACAGTTCTGGAGACTGGAAGTCCAAGATCAAGTTGCTGGCAGGGTTGATGTCTGGAGAGAGCTCTCTTCTTGGGTGGAGGATAGCCACCTTCTCACTATAAACTCAGTGGCAAAGAGGAGATAGAGAGAGAGACAGAGAGAGAGAGAGGTATCTGGTCTCTTCGTCTTCTTATAAAGGCCACTAATCCCATCATAGGGGCCTCACCCTCAGGACCTTGTGTAAACTTAATTATCTCCCAAAGGCCCCACCTCCCAATGCCATCATGTTGGGATTAGAGCTTCCGAATATAGATTTGGAGGAAACACAGCCGTTCAGTTCATCAGAGACACTGCATTTGTCTTTTCACAGTCTCCTCCCCCTTCCTCACGCCCCTCCACCTTGCCCCTCCTCGCTTCTCTGGGTATCAACGCAGAGACAGGGAGGAGGGCTCTGGGTTGCCGCAGTAATGGAAGGATGTGTCTTCTTCCTCTCCAGGAACTCCCCTGATGAATGCAGCATGGCCAAAGGAGGGAAGATGGTGGGTAGCACGGACACTGTCGCGATGAATTACAGCGGCTACATGGAGGAGAAGCACATGCCGCCCCCAAACATGACCACGAACGAGCGCCGAGTTATCGTGCCAGCAGGTCAGAGGCTCGGTCAGCGACCCACGCCTTCCTAGAGCTTTGTTCAGGCTCTCTCTTCTAGCCCTTGGCACTGGTCACCCTCCACTGCCTGGAGCAGTGGTTGTAAATGGAAGCCAGCAGAAGTTGGTCCACCCACAGTGAAATGTTCACTGCTCTGGGTGTGTGTGAGTGTGTGTGTGTGTGTGTGTGTGAGAGAGAGAGAATCCATGAAAAGTGACCTCTCGAAGGAAGAATTGGCTTTTCTCTGAGGTTATTTGGTGTTAAATATCCTTCCTTTTATGAAGTGCTATTCATAATAGAAGGTAGGCTTTAAAAGTTTTTTTTTTATCTGGCAAAATTAAAAGTTGGGAGCCCTATATTGTTTGATCTCAAACTCTGAAATTCCAGCTATCACTGACCTATAAACACAGACTCTTGAGAGCCAGAAAAATTCTTTACCAGAAGTAATTCTAAACCCAAGCCAAAACAATAGCTCTGGATTTGAGGAAAATGCCAGGAATTTATGTATTTAGCAAAACTAAAGGTAATAGGAAGGATGCCTTAAACCTCCTCAGAGGAAATGCACTACATAAAACCAAAAATATCACCACAACAATAGCAGCAGTGACAACCATCACTGCTCAGTGGGTCCTGACTCTATATGAGGTATTTGGTGAGCGATGTGGAGACAGAGAAATTTTGGTGTCATGAAATCTTGGGAAATAGGTAGTGTCTTTGTCACAAGTGCTCTGATGAGGAAACTGAAGCTTGGAGAGGTCAGCCTGCAGTTAATAAGAGGCCAAGTTAGAGCTCAGGCCCTTCTGACTCCTTCGTTCTCTTCCTTTCGGGGGGTTGGAATGAATCTCAGCCCCTTGCAGTAGCCCCTGCCATCCCATCACCCACTGCAGCCACCTGGTCCCCCTCTTGTTCTGCCTCAGGGGCTGAACTTGCTGTCGCCTCAGCCCGAAACCCCCTTGATTCCAGGGAGTTCTGTCCTTCATCGGGGCTCTGTGCAAACATCTCTTCAGAAGCCTTTCCCGACCACTCCATCCAGAGTCGCCCCCTCCCCACTCCACCCAGTGACTCTCAACCCCCCACCTGCCTCATTTTCCTTTATTGCCTTTATCCCCATCTGTCACTATAGTGGACATTTATGTGAAAGCTCTCTTATTATCTCCTCCCTCAATAGAATGTAAGCCCCACAAAGGCCCTGCCTCCATGGCCAAGTGCAGTACCTGGTGTGTACTAGGTGCTCAATGCATATTAACCGAGGGAGGGATGGATGAAGGGGTGCCTAGCTACTGGGTAGTACTGCCCGGTCTGCTCCTTGTTGCCGGAGTAATAAGAGGTGTGCATGGGTGAGGTTGGTGCAAACTTGATTCTCCCTTGCCCCAGAAGTCACCTCTATTCACCTCCATGAAGTGTGATGGCAAACGGGTTCAAATCCCCTCCGTGGCATGATTGCCACCCCTGCCCCTTATTCTGCATCAGATCACATCCAGTGGACTTGTGTTCCCATTGCTTTCCGAACAGGAGAGTTCAGAGTGCAGAGTCCTTGGCAAAACATCTGACTTGGGTTCATGGACTGGATTTCCCTCCAGGGTTGTCACTGTGGCTTTGCAGGAAAATGATTTGATGCAGTTAGTTAGGTACGAAAGGGATCAGCCATCCCTGACCTCGAAGCACACGTTGTACGGCTTTTATAGGAGACAGTGGAGAGAGTCTCAAGTGTGCCTTAGGAGAGGGACAAAGCTGGTTTTCGTGTTTCTTGAGAGACAGTTGACATTTATGCAGAGGGCATGTATTTGGTTTGATCATGGGAACTAAGCTGCATTCCTGAGACCCATTACTTGTTACTGTGACTTAGAACAGGAGGCATTTCCTGTTGAATGGGAAGAAATATGGAAGGGCAGATGTCCGAGATGCCCATCCTGGATGTGTGGTACCTAAAAAAGGCTTGAGAACAGATATGTGCCTGGAGAGGAGTGGGAAGGCAGGGATGCTGTTGCCTCGGACACTGGCTGAAGCTGAACGGGATGACGTAGAAACCCAGAGGATGTCCGCCCAAGCCCATCTCGCCCTTTGCCTTCCTCCTTAAGAAAGTATTTTCTTCAGTTTAAGCAAAACGAAGTCTTTAGTCCTCTAAGGTGAGAGAATCAATCTGAGAAGAGGCCCACGTTAAAGATGCTTATCTGGGTTCCGTGTAGAATCGCAGACGCAGGAGCTAAGTCTGGTGCCGTTATATCCTTTTAACTGACGAGGTCCTGTTTCTGTCCCGCCAGCAGTAGCCTTTGATGTCATCAGTATCCTTTCCAGTAGGGCCAGACTTGCGGCTTCCTATGTTAAGTAAACTGTTTAGAAAACAGGAGAGATATTTACATGGGAAAGAGGCAAAGAAGCAATTTAATCAAGTCAGAGCATCCACCATTTGTGATCTATGTAGTAGGTGCTCATTAAACGGCACTCGGTTGGGTGGAAGCCTGGTCGCACAGATTGGCTCATATTAAGTTTTTGTGTAAAGGCTGGTTTCGTCTCCTGAAGAAAGTCCTCTTTCAGCTGTTCCCTCCTTTGGTTGCTTCATGCCAATGCAGAGGCAGTTATTCAGTTAACAGGGTTTGTAAGAGAGCTCATTGTGGCTGGTTTTGCAAGTTGTGAGTCTTTCAGTTATTGGTCAAGCCTCCTGTGTGTGTGTCCATAGACACACAGATGAACACACACACACAGAGCTACATTGCACAATCCAGAAAATCCCCCAGTGTAGAGATGGCAGGACGTGGGGACCACTCTGTCAGCTGCTGCCTCTGTACCTTAGGCCCCAGCTCTGGGATCCAGGCACCTCACTCGGGCACGTTTTGGGTGTAGAGAACTCTGCATACTTAGGTAGAATTCTCCAAACCTGGTTCTGATTGGTTCATATTGTTCCTACTACTTAAACACATTGATTGGCACTCATAAGTGCAAATCAAAAAGATAACCAAAAAAAACCCCATTATTTACTCTGAAGCACTTGCACCATCAATCACCTATGTACTGACATTCATGTCCTAGACCTAAAAATGGTCCTGATACACACTGGCCCGAAGATTGGTGTGTTAGCGAGAAGAAAAAGCAGAACCTGGCTTATTGTCTGTGTTCAGATTGGGCTCTTGTACCTGAATTCCTCGCTTCTCAAAGTTCCTGGTTTTGAGACTCACTGTCTTTAACTCAAGAGCTTTAAAGAAACTCATAAAATAACCCTAATGAATAAATATATACCTTCATTGGATATATTTACACTCTCTCCTTGTTTCCAAATGGATTTAAGAAAGCTCACACAAATATAAATAAAGGAACAAGACAGAATCCATTTTCAGAGTAAACGGATAGAGAACATGGGCTAACGTAAGAACTTAACAGACGGTGATACCAGGAGGGGGGTTTGTATGTTTATGTATATATGTATATATGTTTAACGCAAACTTTTAAATCCTGCACAGTTGCAAAAAGCAGGTGTTATTTGGGTCCAAGGTGTCAGCAGGCTGTGTGAAGGGGATGCCTCAATCAATACATGCCTCAGTGTCCCTAGAATAAAAAGAAAACAAATGTGGGAAAGACGGCCCAGGTATTAATTCTGAGTCTAGAGAAAAATGTGTTCCTCGGTTTATTGTAGGAGGGTAACAGGGAAGGCACAAGAAAAATAATCAGTAGAGATGCCAGACATTCTGGGAAACCCTGGCTTACACCTGTCATCCTGGCAAGGTTGGTGATTGTGCCCCTCCGCCTCAAAGTGTAGTGGTTAGACAATACATCACACCTGTTCTTCCCTTCTTTCTCTCTCTTCCTCCCTTCCTTCTTTCCTTCCTTCCTTCCTTTCTTCTTTCCTCCCTTTCTTTCTTTCTTTCTCTTTCATCATCTATCAATCATCTATTCTATCATCTGTATATCTATCATTTATCTATATCTATCTATCATTTATCTATCTGTCTCTGTCATTTATATCTATCTATCTTACCTGCCTGTCTATCTATCTATCTATCTATTTGGTGTGAATATCTGTATATCTAGGTCTACATCTCAGGGGGTTGGGCTGTTTCTTATGTTCACAGTTGTAGATCAAAGTATCATTCAGTGAAATCAGTCTTAATAAGAGGGGCCCTAGACATGGGACCCAGTTAAATGGCTCTTTGTTGGCTCAGCTTAATTTGGAGGCTGACTGGGGAATGTTTCTCCCAAGTATGATCAGACCACTTGCACCAGGATTCCCTGGGAGACTTGTGATTTAAAAACGCCCGTCTCTAAATTTTATGAATCCCGGTGTGGGGTTGAGGATTCTACATTGGTAACACATTCCTGTGTGATTTTCATGAATTCTAAGGTTTGAGGTGCTCTAAGCTAGATAGAAGACACTGAATAAATTTTGCTTTCATACACCTTCATTATTTGAAATAAAGGCATCATTTAGAAAAGGAAGTTGGCAAAAGAAAGAATTGTCCTAAAGCTTTTCCCTTCAGATGGGTTTTGGGGGCTGTCATTGGTTGGCACAATAAATTCTGTAAAGGTCCTGCATCAAGGCCCTCACAGGGAGATCCAGGGCCATTTAAGGCACGAAACACAGTGTGAGAGCTGAGGAAGAAGCCCCGCAGCTCCATTCATTGGTGGCAGCGCTGAGCTCCGTTCAGACAGATCAGATCAAGCGCAGTACGCAGCCTTATACATTTTACTGTGTTCCCATCAACAGCCGAGACAACTTGGGGACAACCCGGGAATCTGACTTCCAGGTGGTATTTCCAATTCTTGTTCACCAAGGCTGTGAGCACAGATCGATGTTTAGAAAGAATGGGTCCCCATTGTACAGTGGAACTAATATGTTCTAGAGAACGTAGGTTTTGTGATGTCTGAGGAAGCCCCTGCAGCAGTGATGTTGTCACTCCGTGTGCCGGGTGGCCTCCGGCCGTCGCTGTTATTTTTTTGGCCTTGACAATATGCTCAGCGATGTGCTAACTGAGGGAGCTGGCAAAGAGGAAGGCACGGTCTTCATCCACTTTTCTTCAGAGTTGCAAAATGCTGACCAAAATGCAACAGAACCTCTGGTTTCAGCAGCTTACATCATTTTGAGAAGATTTTTCTTTTTCTTTATTTTTATTCCCTAAAATGGGTGCTAAGGCATGGGGCTTTTCAAACACTTCCATTTTTATTTTCTAAATATACACTTTGAGCACAGATGCTCATGGGAGTCAGAAGTCTCAGAGACAAAAAGTTGCCACATTCATCTTTTAACTGGCTCCCTGTCTTCATTCATTCATTCATCCATCCATCCATCCATTCATTCATTCATTTACTGAGCACTTAGAATATTCTAGTCACCAAGAATAAAAGCTCTTATATGATTTAAAACCCCCTGTTCCTGGCCCCCAAACACACATGGCTAGAACGTCTTGTATTGTGTCTTCCTCAGGCCCTCCCTGCAGGGCAACTTCTACTCAATGCGTGAGGTATTTACTGAGTACTTGCTACTCTCACACCAGTCACAGAGGAAATGACCAAAGCCTGTGAGAAGCAGATAAGACCCAGCCACATGAAGTTAAGTAATTCGTGACAGCAGAGAGTATGATTAAGAGCTCAAATGAATGATTCAGACAAATGTTTCAAAATAGCTGAGGAACAAGATGACTATAAACATGACTAGTAAAGAAAAGCTTCCTTTGTTCCCTGATGACAAGATTTCTAAATCCCTTTGCAACCTCCACCCTACCCTGTCCTGCCCTCCAGTCACATCATTCTACTCCTGTGCTGCGTTGTCACAAGTGTCCTCGCCCATGCTGTTCCCTCTGACGGAATGCCCTTCCTCTCTCTGCTAACAAATCCTTCTCACTTTTCAAGGCATCTTTGAAATCCACCCTGTCTAGGAAGCCATCCTTGATCTGCTGGCACCTTCATTGCTTCTCTGCCAACGTCTTACCAATTCTTTCATCGCCACACTTTATTTGGTTTTATATTATGTTCTATAATGCATCTGTATACTGAATATAGCATTTAATTCCATGAAGGATTTGAGATGCCTTGTGAACTAAACTACTGATAATCATGTGAACCAAGCTACTGATCAGTTAGAAATTAGAGATCAGTACTAAGGCAATTACAAATATTAATGGAAAACCAAGGTCACATGAAGGAGGAATGCAGCCATTTTGGCCACAAGCTTGGCCAAGATGCTGTGTAGCTAAGCTTCCAGTATGGCTCTGAGCTTCCTGGTGGCCAACGTGAAAAGAGCCATTTGGGGAATTAATGCCTGTTTTCAAAAAAGTTTCACAGGGAAGGCAATGTTTTTATTGGTGCAGAATCCTAAAAGCAGGATCCCTGGACTTTATGTTCGGGCTTCACTGAGGCTACAGTCGTGGCCACCTTCCTGCCACAGTGGCAGTACCACGTAGCGGCAGCCTGCTTCTTGTGACATCCTCCACGGACAGAGTGAGTTACATTAGCGAACAGCTCGGTGCAGGCAGAGAGCATATGCCCAGTGTGAGTCTTTGCTGGTCTGGTTTCTTAGAAAGTCAGGATTTTGAGTTTTCAGAGTGGCAGAAGTCTCTCATCACCCGCACAGGGTCCTTTCTACATATGACATCTCCAAGCTGGGCTTGAAAGCAGACAAATAACAAGCAATAGAAGAATACACTCTCCAACCAAGCCCAGATGACCAACATATTACTACGATTTAATCTTATTAGAGTTAGTTATTTATAAGCCTGTCTGTTCTGTTAGATTGTGAGCATCGTGAGTTGGTGATTATGTCTTTTGCATATTCTTCACCACCAGGCAAAGCAGCAAGCTCATGGCCCGTGTGCAGAAGTCAGTAAGCATGCATTTATTCGAGTGAATGGGAATCCAGCTTTAGTTAGTGGGAATCACAGAATCATAGGAGATGGATGTACAAGATTCTTGATGATCTTCGTTCAGCTTTGTATTAGTCAGGGTTCTTCAAAGAAGCAGAACCAATCTTTCTCTCTCTCTGTCCCCATCTCCCTGTCTGTGCTTTACTCAGTCTCACAATTCAAATGCTGGTATCTTCTGGAAACAGCCTCACAGACACACCCAGAAATAATGTTTTACTAAATATCTAGGCATCCCATGATCCAGTCAAGTGGAAACATACAATTAACTATCATAAAACTCTGAAACATGAGAAAATTGAGCCCTAGGGAGGTGAAACAACTTTCCCGAGGACACACGCGGAGATGGGTGAGACCAGAGCCAATTCCCAGGCCTGTGCTCATTTATACTTAAAGAACTTGTTGGTAAAGCTACACATTTCTTTTTTTTTTAAATCGAAGTATAGTTGATTTACAATATTGTGTTAGTTTCAGGTGTATAACACAGTGATTCAGTATTTTTGCAGATTATACTCCATGATAGGTTATTATGAGATAATGGGTATTATTCCCTGTGCTATACAGTCTATCCTTGTTGCTTATCTATTTTATACATAAAAGTTTGTATCTGTTAATCCCACACCCCTAATTTGTACCCCCCCCCCTTCCCTTTCCCCTTTGGTAACCACACATTTGTTTTCTATAAACTATACATTTCTTTATTTTACTTTGTCATGCCTCTAAACGCTTCCAAAGATCTCTCCCATTATGTCTGCATTATGGAATGTGTTTCTATAAGCTTCTGGTTACAATTTTTTATGCTAAGTCAAGCAACTAAACAACCAAACCAACTAAAACTTAAATCCTAAAGTCAAAACTAATTTTATTTTTAAACTATGAGCTGAATTGAGGAAACTGCCATTGGGTTATACGTGTGACTGAAATGATAAAGACAGAAATAACAATAGTCACCATCTGTTGAGTGCACACTGTTGTCAGGCAGTTGGCCGTGTTCTTTATTAAAAAGGGATTATCTCACTTAAATCCCACAACTATCCTATGGTCTAGGGACTATTTATTATTCTCACTTTACAGATAAAAGAAACTAAAACTAGGGAAAATAAGATAGTAGCCCAAGATGTCCTAGCCAATGATGTGGAGAGCCAGAATTCTAACCCAGTTCTGTCTGAATCCATAGTCTGAGCTCTTATTCCTATCCTACATGATCAAAAATGTCCAGGAAGAACACAAGGTAATAGAATGATGGAGTAAATTTGTTAAATTGTTGTAGATTCTGAAATGGCCTTTTCAAAGGAGATGTAAGTAATAAGTCAAGGGATAAAGGAGATGTTCAAGATCGTCTGTTGCTCAGCCCTTAACCTTTACATTTCCATGATGATAATGATTTCTCTGTTTTTCCTGAAAACCAAGAGAAGAATCGCATTGAAAATAGCTTTGATTTGGCAAGAATGGCTGGGTGGATGTTAGTAAATGTAGAAAACAAAATTAAGATAGATGATTCTGGTTTGGTTCATCCTGTACTTAAGATACCCATGGGATACACACAAGGCAGTTCAGTGGGCCCATGTAGAGCATAGGGTTAAAATTCTTTATCATGGGTCACTGCACCTGAGTTCTAAACTATACTGTTTTCTGGCTCTGGGAAGTCATTTAATCTTGCTGATCCTTAGGTTTTTTGGCACTAAAATAAGGATGATAGTAATGCCTACCTCATATGGTGCTGTATGGCTTAAATAAGACATATGTGTGAAGTGCATCAACAGTGCTTGGGTTATAGTGATACCTCCAAAAATTGCAGCTCTTCTCTTCATATTTGGTCAGGCGTTTGGGAGAAAGCCCTAGACTCAAGGGATAAGCATGTATTATGGGTTGAATTGTTCCCCCACAAAAAAATATGTTGACGTCCTAATTTCTGGTGCCTTGGAATGTGACCTGATTTGGAAATAGAGTATTTTCAGATTTGATCAAGTCAAGATGAGGTCACAAAGGTGGGCCTGATAAAACGACTGGTGTCCTTATCATAAGGGGACATTTGGACCCAGACATACATGGAGGGAAGATGATGTGAAGACACAGGGAGAAGGCCATGTAAAGATGGAGGCAGAAACTGGAAGGATGCAGCTGCAAGCTAAGGGACGCTGAGGATTGCCGGCCACCGCCAGAAGATGGAAGAGGAAAGGAAGAATTTTATCCAGAGTCCCAGAGGGAGCATAGCCCTCCTGACAGCTCGATTTCAGACTTCTAGCCTCCAGAACTATGAGGGACCACATTCCTGTTGTTTTAAGCCACCTAGTGTGTGGTCCTCTGTTAATGGCAACCCTTGGAAACCAATACAGCATGCGTGTTGTAGTTGGAACGTGAGAGCCTGGACGCCCAGGGATATCTATGAAGTGAGGAGAGTGGAGGACCGAGGACAAAACTCCAGGGACACCAACGTGTAAAGAGGGGCAAAGAAAGAAAACCCAAGCAGGGAGAGACTTGGAAATGGGACAAGTCACTCCATTTCTAAAACATGATGAACATAAGCAGCGTTGTCACGGAATAACTAAGGGGAGGTAATGGGGGAACAAGTAAAGAAAAACAAAATCCCCAAGCTAGATAATCCACTCAAGAGGAGTCAAGAATGTCTCCATCCACTGAAATATTTTGGCATGTCAGAATTTCAAAGGTATCTTTAGAGCCCAACAAAAATAATGTAGTCATGTATGTTTTGAATAAAATACATAATGGAATAGTTGATTCTCAGAGAGTTTAAAGTAGGCACATTTTTTTTTTTACAGTTTTTGTGCTGTAGGGTATTGAACAATTCATATGTACAATTAAGTTTTGACAATTGATTAATGAATGAATGAAGTGGAGCATAGTGTGAGCTAGGTTGACAGCTGCATTGAAAATGGAAAAGTTTTAAAGTAAAATGGGTAAAAAATATGCAGAGAAGACTCTTGGTTCTAGTAAAATATTGAACTTAAAAGGATCTCTTGCGGAGCACCTGGAAGTTATGCATAGAATCTAACATCCTTTTAAATGCATAGCTGAACTGAGAAGAAGGTCAGTGAATTTCTTAGGGACAAAAAAAAAGGGGGGACTGAGAACAGGGCAGCCCATTCTCATGTTGTCACCTGGTTGTCTTAGGTGGCATGAATGGGGGTGGGGTTCCAATGTCTATAATACAGAGATTTGGGTTTTAAAGGTTAATTAGGGGCAGGAAATGAGATCTTGGTCTTGCACAAAGCAGGAGTTGGACCTGATCCCTCCCCTTACTCTATACACACATGCACACAACGGTGTGGTCCAACAATCCTGAGTCTGAGAAATTAACCATTGAAAAGTAGTTATGAGCCAGTGATAACCTTGGGCACCTGGTGGAAGTAAGTACAAAATCTTCCTGGAGAAGCTTGCCTTCAATCCAGGCTTTACAGAATTCCTACAAAGACCCACAGAAAATGATTCTGCAACCCCAAATTACGAAAACAGGAAGAAACAATCTACCAAGACCAAGATTCAGCAGAAACAACAGACAATATGATTAAACCCTCAAGATAACTGAAGTATGATAGAGAATATAAAGTGAATAGATTTAAAAGTGACTAGATACATAAAAGAAGGAACCAAAAAAGAGAGGAAGAAGATATTATGGAATAGAATAGATAATCTTGAGGAAGAAACAATAGAATTCCTAGAAACACAAAACAGTATTCAAAATTCAGCATCAAAAAATACCAAAAACTCAGTAGATGGATTAAACAGTTGATTTGAAAACATCAAAGAGTGAACTAGAGAAGGGAGACTTGAGATTGTTTTCAGAGTGCAGCACGTGACAAAGGGGTGGAAAATGAGAAAAAAAGTCAATGGTTGGGAAGGACTCATAGTAATGTCTTATGTAGATCTAATAGAAGTTCCAGCAAGAGAAAATAAAGAGAACAGAAGAGATGAAATATTGGAAGAGATAAAAGCTAAGACTTTCCCAAAATTGATGGACAAAGCCATTCTCCAAATACAGGAAACACCAGTCAGAGAAGGATAAATAAGAATTCATCTTCTCTAATTACATTATGGTGAGACTGAAGAACACCAAAGACAAAGTACTTTAGAGCCAGTACTAAAGAAAAAAGACAGACTATCTGAAAATAATGACAGTTATGAGGACAGCAGACTTCTCAACAACAAAACAAGGCACAGAGGGCAGTAGAAGAAAATCTCCAGTGAGCTGGGAGAAACTGACAAAACTCTAGTTATCTTCTGGGCTCTTAACCTTTCTTTTTTTTCCTGCCACAGACTCTAATAAGGTGGAATAAAAATATTGGCCAACATTATCTTATCAGGATGAATGATTAGTGTTGAGGGTTCCTAAATTCCTTCCATTCTGTGGGAAAAGGACATTTGGTGATTAACTTTAGATTCTGTTTAAAGATTAACAAGTAGAGAAACAAAAAAGGAACAAAGAAAAATAGATCAATCCAATCAGGTATTTGGAAAGGAGAAATAAAGAACAGCTATAGCAATAATAGAAAGCATAAAGTGGTAGAAATCAGATATATCAGTAACAATAAATGTAAGTAGACCAAACTTGCCATTAAAGACAGAAAGTGATGAAGTAGATTTTAAAAAAATATTCTAAAGTTAGTTATGTATATACTATTTACACAAACATCTAACACAGAGAAGGAATGACAGCAAATAGATGGGATAAGATATAGTAGTTAAATTTCAGTCAAAATAAAGCTGACAAGAATGGAAACAGAAAGCAGAAAACATTACTGGAGAAAATTGAGGGTTATCACATAATAAAAACAGTTTACATTTATGAAGAATATATAACAATGATAAAGTTGTATATACCTAATAACATAGCCTCAAAATACATAAAGAACTGTACAGAGAAATAGACAAATCCACCTTAGTGAGAGATTTAAATTTGCCTTTCTCAGCCTCTGATAGATCAATGACATGAAAATTACATATGCATTACTAATTTTGATCTAGTGGTTATTCATAGAAACCTGCACTCAACAATTAGAAGATAAGCCTTCTTTTTAAGCATGGTCAATCTGCAGAAATTGGCCACCAAAGGAGTAACAACCAGTATTCAAAAAATCAGTATCTTATACCTCCTTCACTGGCCAAAGTGCCGTAAAATTAGAAATCAGTAATTATCAAAACAGTAACTGAGCCCCATTCATAGTATGGAAATGAAAAGGTTCAGAAGTAACCTTGCTGTAGGCTCTTTACTTGAGCTCAAAGTTCAAGTGCTTGTGGAGTGAAGCTCAAATGTGAGCTAGTTCTCTTTATTAAGCTTCTTTATAAATGTAAAGTCTGTTCCGATGAGGAGGCAACATGCTAAATCTTATTTTTGCAGGCTTCTGAGTGTGTGGGACAGCAGACTGGCAGACTCACCAAGGTCTGGTTTTATAAACAAAGACCTCATAGGATTTTGATATGATTTAGAAGTACATTTTATTTTTGTTGGTATTTTTTCATTACCAAGGGTGATTTTTCTTTCTGGAAGCCAGTATTTTACGTTGATACTGTTCAAGAAAAATGACACTCAGAGCTTATATTATCACCAATTTGGTTCTTGCTTAATCTTGCTTTTATTCATTCCTCTGGGGTGGGGTTGGGGGTCTCTGAAACAGGATGTTTGCCTACATGAGGTATTTTGTTTCAAGAAGGCACAGTATGTCTTCAGCAATGCAATATCCTTTTGCTTAATTTAAATATCTACTTAATATTTTCCTGGCAGCAGTGGAACTCTACTAGGGCAGAATCCAGTTTCAGGGAAATGTAAAAAAAATGTTCAACCCTAATCCCACCCACTGCTTGTCCCTCCTCCCCCTGCTTCCCCACCCAAACCTTAAACGGTGCAACTCTGCTTTGCTTTTATTTATTGTTTTAATCCCAGTTTACTGCAATAGCATTTGTAAAACTTTTGGATATTAACCATGTAATCTAAGATACAAATAAGAAACTGCAGAGAGAGAGATGGCTTCCTTTTTCTTTTACGCTGTACCATGGGGCTTTACCATTTTGATGTCCACGAAATGTGGAGTGATGACACAGATGTTTTCAAAACAATTGGACTGGAGGGCTGAAAACAAAACAACTTATCTGTAGTGGCTCTTGGTTCATCTCACAGAAGCACCTCCGAAAACTTCTTAAAATAAAGTGATAAATCAGACTTTTGTGTTTAGAGGAAGAGGCTGACCCTGTGATAATAGATTGTTTATTTCATTTTAGCAGAGTTTGCAATGCAAAATCCAGTGCGTGGATGCATTATTGCTCTGTAATGTGTTATTATTGGCAAAGTGCTTTCACATACGTTATCTCATTTACTTTTCTCTTCCCCTAACATTTCACTTAATTAACCACAGCAAAAAGAAAACACATTCTAGAGAGGTTAACTTTTACATCTAAAGAACGGTTGAATCAGAGCCCAAATATGGGTATTCTGGCTCCCAATAAAGCCTTTTATTTGATCACCAACTTTGCTGTGCTTGATGTAATTTAAGACATTCTTTGATTCCTCAGACATTTTCAATGACTCTGAAATTCCGAGATCATAAAGTCTAGCCTTCTTAGCAAGATCCTCAAGGCTCTCCTTGATCTGTCACCAACTTTCATTTCCATCCTCCTATGTCTCTGTGCTCCCTCTTAAACCCTCCACTCCAGCCACACCAAACTTCTCACATGTCCCTCAAAACCATCAGATATTTCATGCCTCGGTGGGTGTGAAGCTGGGCTCAAGCTGTTCCCCTAAACTAAAGGTCTTCTCTGCTTTTGTCACCCTACTTCTGTCAAAATCCTTAATGCAGGCTCAAGCCAAACCCTTCTGGTGAAGCCTTTCCCTTTTTTCCTGGTTGGGATCAGTTGCTACTTCTCTGTACTCCCATCCTGCTTGGATAACACAGATTTCATTCTGCTTTGTGGGTTGTCTTCATGGCTGCCTACCTGAGTAGATTCTCAGCATCTTTGTCTTGGCCAATTCTGAATCCCTGAAATACTTGTGTATATTGTAAATGCTCAATAACTCAGTTAAATTCAGCTTAGTCATTATCCTATGGGTCCTTGGAGTCTACACATTGTTTTATAAATGTCCATCAACAGATGAATGGATAAAGAAAATGTGGTACATATATACAATGGAATACTACTCAGCCATAAAATAGAACAAAATAATGCCATTTGCAGCAACATGGATGCAGCTAGAGATTATCATATTAAGTGAAGTAAGTCAGAAAGAGAAAGACGAATACCCTATGATATCACTTATATGTGGGATCTAAAATAGGACACAAATGAACTTATCTACGAAACAGAAACAGACTCACAGACATAGAGAACAGACTTGTGGTTGCCAAGGGGGAGGGAGCTAGGGGAAGGACGTATTGGGAGTTTGGGATTAGCAGATGCAAACTAGTATATATAAAATAGATAACCAGTAAGGTCCTACTGTATAGCACAGGGAACTGTATTCAATATCCTGTGATAAACCATAATGGAAAAGAATACGAAAAAGAATGTATATTTAAGTATAAGTGGATCACTGTGCTGTACAGCAGAAATTAACACAACATTGTAAATCAACTATACTTCCAATTAAAAAAATAATAATAAAATGACCAAAAAACCCACAAAAATCCAGACTCAGTCGTGAGGTTAGGTGGCAGGTTCTGAGCTGCATCACTTCCTGGGGCAGAGGGTGTGGGATGCCACCCCTGAACAGAGGCAAAGGTGACCCTTGGTTGGAGCTCATCCTGTTGCCCCCTCCCCTTTCTCCTTCACATGCATAGTTGAGGAAAGAGATAAGGCCTCTTGAATCTTGTGGGACCTTGTGAGCTCCCTTCTGTTATGGTGGGTGGGCCAGAAGCAAGGAAACTTTGCTGACCTTTCATGGGCCATGGAGGAGACCTGGAAGCTTCTACTGGGCGGTCTGTGGAGTTGAGGAGTGAGCTGGGACCCCACACACTGACCTGAATCCTAAACAACACTGTCTACAGTGACACCATCCATGCCTGGCCCAGGGAGTTTGTGAGGAGCCCAGGGTGGGCTCTGCCATCAGGGCAGGGACAGGGCCTCCTGTCTTGTTACCAGTTCCCTGCCCAGAGATTCACGATAAGTGCTTACACCTCAAGAGCATGGAGGACAGACACCCAAAGCGGGTAGTGAGTGTGGGTGAGGATGCAAGAAGGGGCGAGTCCTCAAGCAGTGGGTGGTGTGTGGGCGCAGGCAGGGGGTGTGGGCTCAGGAGATGCCAGCTGGATGTGTGTAGGGTGAAGGGGTTGGGGAAGGACTGGGGATGACACCTATGAAGACGGTGGGCCCCGAAACCTAAGAGTCACGTGCTTTAGGCTGAAGAGTTTGGATTTGCCCCTTGCAGACTGTTCTCTTTTTTTTTTTTTTTTTTAATTTTATTTATTTATGGCTGTGTTGGGTCTTCGTTTCTGTGTGAGGGCTTTCTCTAGTTGCGGCAAGCGGGGGCCACTCTTCATCGCGGTGCGCGGGCCTCTCACTATCGCGGCCTCTCTTGTTGCGGAGCACAGGCTCCAGATGCGCAGGCTCAGTAGTTGTGGTGCACAGGCCCAGTTGCTCCGCGGCATGTGGGATCCTCCCAGACCAGGGCTCGAACCCGTGTCCCCTGCATTGGCAGGCAGATTCTCAACCACTGTGCCACCAGGGAAGCCCCCAGACTGTTCTCTTTACACCTGTAGAGTAGGTCCAGAGTAACGGCGCCCCATGGACAGGTTAGAAAGGAACATCTCATTTACTCTATCAAGTGGCCGTATTTTGTTTTTAATATTCTTTGCTTATAAATATATACGGCAGAGGTATGGAGATCAAATTCCAAAAGGATACAGGAGTAACCTGACTTTGTGTAATTTTATTCTTTTCAAATGAAGCAATTTCCATTAACAAACTGTATGAGAAAGTAACATTAAAATATTATACTCTTGAAAGTTTTATAAAAACACTTTAACAAATGTTATATATATTATATATATATATATAATCCTTTATAAAATCTTGTTTTGATTTTGAAACATAGAGAATACTTTTTTTATAAATAACTTTTTAACCCAAGTATTATATGTGTATTGTAGGAAAGAGAGAAGATAAAGTTTAGTGAAAAGAAAACCTTTAAATCTCCATTCCTTTTTTTCCGAGACAGTAGTTGCCATTTCACTGTATATCTCTCCAAAATTCTTTCCATGGTTATGTTTATATTTCTTTGCAAAATATAATTATTCTACCATAATGTTTCAAATGTTTAATCTATTTTGAAAAGTTTTCATATCAATAACTACATTCAGCAGTGTAATTTTTAGTTTCTAAATATCACAGGACTGTTTCTAAATGTACAACAACTTAACTAGTTCTCTTTCTGAGGGACATTTAGGGTGTTTCCAATGTTTTGCTATTATAAACAACACTACAAAGAACATCCTTGAAAATAAATGATTGCGCACTTCCTCTCTGATTTCCTAAGGATAAATTTCTAGAAGTGGAATTTTTAGTTTAGAGACTATACACACAGTTTTTTAAAAGGCATTTGAAATGTATTGCCGAATTGTTCATTGGAAAGGTTGTAGCAATTTATGCTCAGGCCAGCAGTACAAGAGAATGGCCATTTGACCAATCCAAAGTGAGAATTTAAGAATTGTAACAGGGCAGGTCAAGGAGGAATTGGTCTCTGGGGTCTTGCGTGTGATTCCCTTAAAGGAAAATTGAATAAGCCATTACAACCTTGGGCTTAGCGAGGGAAACCAATTAACAGGCACACCAAGGGATGCTGGAGAGACTGGACTTCTTTTTTGGCTATCTTCCTAAGATGTCATTTGACCATTTTAACATGAACCCAGGAACTTTCAGGAAGATGTTTATGTATCATTTTTAGAATATCTGTTTCCACCATTAAGAGAAGAAAATGCCTTCCTAGAATGAACTGATTTCTAGGAAGTAGTTACACCAAAATACAGTCCTTCCAGGTTGTTAAAGGCAAAACAAAACAGAAAGAAGAGTTTGGCTAATACCTAGTGGTGGAATTTATAGGAAATGGCTTGGGGACCCCTGTGGAAGGGAGGGTCTTCTATCCGAGAGGGCCGTTTAACTGTCCTCTGCACAGAACCAAGGAAAGAGGACTTGAATTCAGGGCATCCTAAGACCAATATATGATCTGTTCCTGAATAATGAGGAGTCATGACATACCATGAGAAAAAGGAAAAAAAGGACTTTCTATGGAAACATTCTGGAGTTTAGAACATTTTATCCCTGAAAGCAGAATGCTGACCCAATGGCAAAGAGCCATCTGAACTTCAGTGACTTGGACAGAGTTAACATTCCCAATACACATTCGGTTTTCACAGGCTAACAAAATGTTTCCATGTGTTTGGATTACAAAGGAATATGCACAGCTTTCTGTCAACACTGCCATTTGAGCTTTTGTAGATGTTGTGCGCTTTGTAGCAGAACCAGAGTTCTTAGTTTATAGCTTCTACGCATGCGCCCTATGACCAGTGATTCTACATCTAGGTACTCACCTAGGCCAGCACTTTCTCAGGCTTAACGTGCACACAGATCAGCTGAGAATCCTATGAAAATATAGACTCTGATTCAGTAGGCCTGTGGCAGCACCTGGGATTCTGCATTTCTAATTAGATCCCACGACCACACTCTGAGTAGTGAAGCCCCAGGGTAGATGGTCTGAACCACTTTAGAATTACCTGGTCAGCTTTTAACAACCCTGATGCCCGGGCTGCCCTCCAGCAGAATTAACTCAGAATCTTCGTGGGTGAGACCAGACATCAGTAGTTTTTTATCTCCCCATGATTCTAATGTGGAACCCAGGCTGTGGACCAATGCAGATTGCTTCACATGTGGGTGGGGAGGGAGACACAGGGGTCTTCATTGATAAGTAAGTTGGGTATATTTGTGGGGGGGTGGGGATATCCGAGAGCGGCTTAAATGATGAAATATACCTCCATGGATTGACTTGGACACATCTTGAAAATACAGTGCCGAACGCCAAAAGCAAATCAGGTACCATTTATGTTAACTTAAAGGCACACAACAATATATATACAATGGATATGGTAAAAGTATTCAGATGTGTATAGGGATGATGCATGTATCATTTCAGGATAGTGGGTCCTCCTGGAGTGTCCGGGAGGGGAATGGGTTAGGGATGCATTGTATTGGAGTTGAAAGAATTTATTTCTATTAAAAAAGATATGGAAAAGTAGGGAATGAACAAAAGAAGGGGGGGGGAAGCAGAAAGAGAGTGAGAAAGAAAAAGAAAGTAAAGAAGGAAGGATGGGAGGGAGGGAGAAAGGGAGGAGAATTCTGGTGACCGTGGCTGGCTGGCTGTTTCTCACTGTTACTGCTACTGACCCTGGAAACCGAAAATGTATCCCAACAGCACATCGCATGCCCATTCTTGAGCAGCCTGAAACATTAGTAAGACCAAACAAGCTTCTAAAACTATTAGCTAGAAAGCAATTCAGAAGGGTGATGTATTCCCACAGCAGATATTTTCACTCACGATGATCTGAGTATCCTGGCACGCCTGCCTTCCAGAGGACCCAGACCAAGGCTTTCATTTCACATGGGAAACAGACACAGAAAGGAGAAGCAGCCTCTGGAGGCTGCAGCGTTGAGAGACCCTGGGATCAGGACTCTGGGCTCCTGCTCCTTTGCCCAGGTGTCTCTCTGCGCTGAGGGACCCCAGGGAGGAGCCCCGTCTGCTGGTGAGGCGCCCTGGGTACCCCTCCACCCAGGCTGTTTGTGTGGGGTGGTCCCAACTTGTGTTTCCGTTGGGGATCACCTGCTCCTTTTCCCCAGAGACCTGCTCTCCTGGTCATGCAGGGGTCCCCTCCCATACGTGGCAGCAAAGCGTGATGACACCGCCTGCATCCTGTGGAGTGTTTATGCCCCAGCTGTGGAATGTGAAAGCCCCCCAGCCAGCTTGCCTCCTGCAGGTGTGAGTTAGTTGCAAAACCAAGTTCTCTGCAGGAAAAGCATGTAACTGACGGCTCTCTCTTAGAAACACTAGCTCCTGGGAAGTGCTAGGGTTCTGGTTGACCTACACATCATCTCCAATTCTGTGGTCAGTATTTTTCAGTATTTCATACAAATACTGTATGGGATTTTTTTTTTTTTTTTGGTAATCTGTAATTAACATCTTCCTGATATGTGTTGCTCTTATTTCATATAAAGATACCAGTAGTTTTCTGAGGAAAGAAAGTTTTCATTTATTCTTATTCATTTTTTCCCATTCTTTTTTAAGTTGAAGCATAGTTGATTTACAATGTTGTGTTAGTTTCAGGTATACAGCAAAGTGATTCATATATATATACACACACACACATATTTTTATATGAATAAATGAATAAATAAAAATTAAAAGAAACTAATAAAAAGAAAATCCCATCCCTACAGGAAACTTTAGATTATCTGAGCAACAAAAGGGCAGGTGGTGTGAATAATCCTAAACTTCCAGAACAATTCACTTTAAAGACAATGATCTCTGACTGTGAGTCAGTTGGTCTTCCTCAGACATTCTCCTCGGACTGGTCCCTGAGCCTGGCTTGAGGCTGTGCTTCTGGAAGAGTGGGAGGGGATGCTCTGGAAAGCTATGGCTGGTGGGAGATCCCACCTGGGATATGGCTCTACCCCAGAAATTTGTCTTCAGGAGTTGACCAAATATGCTTCCATCCCCTTTCAGATCCTATGCTATGGAGTACGGACCATGTCCGGCAGTGGCTGGAGTGGGCAGTGAAAGAATATGGCCTTCCGGACGTCGACATCTTATTGTTCCAGAATATTGACGGGAAGGAGCTGTGCAAGATGACCAAAGACGACTTTCAGAGGCTCACCCCGAGCTACAACGCTGACATCCTTCTGTCGCATCTCCACTACCTCAGAGAGAGTAAGGCAGTCCCTGCTCCCACAGAGAGCACTGTCGAGAGGTCCTTGTTAACATAAGATGCGAGGGTTCAGCCCAGTTGCCGACAGCATCTTGCTGCCCTAACCCAATTCCCATTAGGATCTGAGAGAATGCTTATAAGTGATGACTTAGGTGATTGCGTAATGAGAAGTAGTCAGTGCTTTTACGAGAAGCGGCAAAGTCAACTACCATTCAGCTGCCTCCTCCAGGGTCCCCCAGCCAAGAAGATCACATGCCAAAGGGAAACAGAGCTTTATCTGGTCACACATTATTTCATCTCTATGATGCCCAAATAGAAATAGAAACATTATGGAAAGGCTCCTACTTGATGGGAATTGTGGAGTTTATCTTCCCTAAAGCCAAACCAAGCTCCCCTTCGTATCCCACTGGAACACAAAATGAGGAACATTTTCACTTGGTATCTTGAGATGTGGCTTAGCCTGTCACAATGGGAATGGCGTCTTGGCAATGAGAGGCATGAATCCACAGAGTCTGCTGCATGCTTTAATATTTCAAATGTCAAGCATGATCAGAAGGAGATAGTAGAGATAGTGCAACAGTGGGTGGTGTGAACTCTTTGGTGTAAATGCTTTGCTTGGCATCCCAACCACTTCTTCCCTGAACTCAATATGGATCCCCATCTAGGTTTTAACATGCTAACCAGTAGCAGGGCCATGGAGAGATTTCCATGCAGCCCATGATAATAGGGTGGGGAGTGGGGTGGATGTTTTCCTTCTTTTTCTTCTTTTTTTTTTTTTTTTTCAAGGAAGGTAATTCTCTCTCTCTTTTTTCATTTGGATGTTGCTTTTTGTTTTGTTTTGTAGCACCTCTTCCACATTTGACTTCAGATGATGTTGATAAAGCCTTACAAAACTCTCCACGGTTAATGCATGCTAGAAACACAGGTAATGCTGGCCCTGCCCCTTCCCCCCAGGACAAGTGTAGGGCTTTGTTTACAGGTTGCATGCTTTACAGGTAGAATGTGGGACAGTCAGTGCATCAGGAAGGCAGAAGTCAGAGGTGGATGGTTGATGGGTCCTTGGTAGGTTGAGGCTGTGTGTTGGCGGTACCACAGCCTCAAGGCAGGAGGCACTCTTTGGTCTCTGAACACTCCCCTGCTTCCCTTGCCAGTCAAAGGATTTCTTTCAACCAGGAGATGTGCAGAATTAGCCTTCAGCCGTAGCCTTAGCTCACATTTGCTGGATTACAGTCTGCTGCTTTTAGTCCTCAAATATGCTCTGTGCTGACTGTAGAAACTAAAAGCATGTTCCATATGAAGGGGCCCTTAGCATGCTCCTTTTTTCTTCTTTTCCTTTTAAAATTTTTATTCTTAAAGGAATGTTTACTAGGACAAGCAGGAGTTTTGCTTTCCCCTTTTTGGTAAAGTTTTAGGCCATTCAACTTGACTTGAATCTTCTTGCACAGTCTTTGTACATTTGCAAAAGGCAGTAGGAGGGAATGTCGGTTACTTTTGGGGAGCTTTTGTTGTGAGGGAAACTGTGTTATGACTTCGGAAGATTTGAAATTAGTGACTAACTAAATACCTGCTATTCTATGTCTAACCATTGATTCTACATTTTGTTTATTTATCTATTTTGGGTTTTTTTGCCTGAGCCTGATAGAGTTTAACGTGATGCTTCTTCCTGGCTAACCCTCCTCCCCCCCATCCTAGTAAAGGCTGAGAGTAGAGGCTGGGCTTTCTGTGGATGAATGTGGTCCTGGTCACACCCATTTCCTCCCTGGTGATGGAGACACTTACGGAAGCATGGCCTCAGGCTGCTCACCCCATTGTTATCAGCCTGCAGGGACCCTCTGCCACCAGCAGGCTAGGGAGAAAACCATCTAGTGTTGGAAAGACTTCAGTAACCCCTCATAGGCAAGCCAGCCAATTCATGATCAGCCCTCACATAGGAATACAGCCATTTTCCAAATACTTGCCATGTTATTTTTAAATGTATGATGTGAGTGAGTCCAGGCTTGAGTATTACAAAGGGATTGCTAGTTGATCTCCAATAGCCAGAATGTTGTACTTTTAATCTGAAATTTTTAAAAAATTGCTTTGAGTCAATAATACACTTTTTCAATGTAGGTTACACAATCAGCCTATTAATGACCTTGTGGCCAGAAATAGCAAGTACCTTAGACAAAGTAATTCCCCTCCCATAGGAAATGCCTTGGAGATACACACGCTTTCTGATAATTTCTTAGTCATTTAAAAAATTTTTAGCAGAGGATGAAAGTGTCAGGAAAGCTCTGACTTCATTATTTTTCCTATTGCTAAACATAGAAGCAATCGAAAAGCAGGACAACAAATTCTAAACGGACTGACCTGTGAAAAGAGAATTAGTTACAATAACAATTTGAGAATTGATTGAGAGAGAGAAAGGGAAAATGTGCATCTGAACAGAGATACGGATTAATTTTTAAAAAGATCCATATATTCTTTGGCAAAATATTTATCATTCTTTGGTACTACTTTCCAAGGGCTCTGTAAAGTGTTTTTTGGGTTTTATACAATTTGAAAATTAAAACGTCCACCACAGAATTGTTTTAATAAAATGAGCTTGCAGGGGGATGGGCAGACCCACAGATGGGCTTCAGGAGGAAGCTGTAAAATCAAAACACAAGATGCCTTATGCCAAGTGGGGCACAGAGAGAGTCACATCTCTTCCATCTTCAGCATCTGTTTCTGACCCGTGTGCTAGTCCCTTCTCCCGAAGTCTGGCATGGCAGGTTCTAGTAGGCCACCTCCCTTGGTTGTCACGGGGCAAAGTAGATTAGGCGCTGTTGCTGAGATCAGATCAACGACCACAGCAAAAGACCTTCACATGTTTTGTCTTTCCTTTTGTCTGCAGGGGGTGCAGCTTTTATTTTCCCAAATACTTCAGTATATCCTGAAGCTACGCAAAGAATTACAACTAGGCCAGGTACGAAAACACCCCTGTGTAATCTCTTTATTGAGAGACATCCCAGGATGTCCTGTGAGATCCGTGACCTACGTCACGAGACACAAAGACAGCTGATCTTGGATCGGACCTCTAAACAGTCTTACTCTGCCTCTGTGGATCTGGCGCCTAGAATCAGACCGTTCCATTCAGAGATCACGCGAACAGTCCCTGAACTGTGGGATTATAAGCAGGTCAGCCCCTTCACTAGCTGCTCTCAAAGACAGATGGGCCAAGAAGGCATCCTGGATGCCTGGCGATAAGGAATCCATCCGGTTTCGAGTCTACAGAAGGACATAAGTGTAATCTATCCGTCCTCAAGGCACAGCACAGAGCAGGAGGCAGCCCCCTAACACTAGTGGCTGGTTCCCAGCTGTCACGAGAGCCAGTCTTTCAGAGCAGAAGCATGTAATCAATCATATTTACACCTGAGTCTTACTTTGTGTCTTTCCCGATGACTTGATTAGGTTATTAATTTACACGTCATTCACGAAAAGAATCACTATTTATCAAGTGTCTATTAGTGCCAAGCATGATGTTAGATTCTGGGAATCTAAGGATGAACCAGACTTTAGAAAGCTTCCTGTCTTCAGAAAGCTGGCCTGTTCATTCCACAGTTATCCATGGAGCCTCCTGAGTGCCAGCCACGGGGGTGCAGCAGAGAACAAGCCCACAGGCACACAGCCTAAAGCTCTAGATGTTTCTAGATGTAAAGCCACCTAGAGCCAGAAACATCACACACATACACATTTAACCTTACGGGCTAGGTACCTAGAGCCGGAGAGACAGATATGGATGTTTAACCTAAAGCACTGATTTTATAGTAGAGGCAACACCTCTAACGACAGAGGCTGTGGGAACAGGAGGGGAAAGGAATTCATCCCTCCATGAAAGGGGGAAGGAAGCATTGCAGAGGAAGGACCATATGCCAGAGGAGGATTAGGTGTTGCCAGGTGGAGAAGGAGGGGGTGACATTGGGCAAACATGGCTCAAACATCTGTCCCCTCGCTGGGATGTACAACCCCATGAACTGGATGACACATGCCAGCCTCACAGCTGAGGAGTCGTGATTAGGGCTGTGGGATGGTTTTTCCCTATTCACACGTGGATCTAGAACTCACGTCTTCTTAGACCCAAGCTGTTGCTCTTGGACGTCTGTCACGTGTCCAGGCTGCCCAAGTCCTAGTTTGAACTGGTCCCAGGCACTAAGCTTGGCGCTGCTGTTTCTTCCCAGTGAAAAAGACAGGGGGGCCAGTGAGCTAAATAGCCCGGGTGAAGATGCTTCTTGGAATTTTTCTCACCCCAACACAGCCCTGGTACTGCGACTTCAGGCTGGCGATTTTCTGTCCTCTAACCTCATAAAGTCTGCCACCGTTCCTCCTGGGAAGCATAGTGGAAAGTCTTGGCGATAGTGCTTAGTTACCTCTGACACAGGCCATTTGATCGTGGACAAGACCCAGGGTCTGGAGTGAACTAGATTGACCCTAAAGAAACCCGCCGTGGGTACTGAGAAAGGACAATGAAAGTGCATGTGTCACACTAGCTCTAGACATTCCTGAGTTTACCGCCAGTAAATGGTCCCTTGGGAGGACATGGGAAGTGTAGGAAAATCACAATGGTTTTGTGAGTGTTTTAAAGAAGTTTCCATACATACTCACAGAAGTCAAAGCTATCTGTGAAACATTTGGCCATGGGTTGCTTATTTGTTTGTTTGTTTGAAGCAATTTCATGGATTCCTCTAGTTGCAAAAGCCAGGGATTGTGAGCTGGTGTCAGGGCTGTGTGGCCGCATGAGTTCGTTCAACATGATGCTCGGAGCAGCCGGCCGGCTGCCTGTTGCTTCATAGACGGAACAATGGGTCCTGGAGCTCCTTTCCTCCCTATTTGAGGATATGATGGATTTGGAAGATACGGCGCCTCCAGGTGTCAGAGAGGAGAGTGGCCGGGAGGACTCCGGCTGGGACACCCCTCTGTGCTTCAGCCCAGGGGGAGACAAGGGTGGCAAACGCTAATTCACCTAGCAAAGCCCTGATAATGCTCTTTTCTTGGGTCTGTCATTCGAGTGTGACTTGGAAGAGACTTGATTTGTACCAAAATATGTATTTTGGTGATTGCTGCTGTGATTCTGAAAGGAGATACAAATATTAGTGTCTGAGCTACAAAGAATTGAACATCAGAGTGAATGAGCCAGAGAACGGTTTGCTGTCAGCCAGACTGAGGGATTCAAACTTGGAGAATAGACTTGTTTGTATACCTTGGGTGGACCAGTGATCAACCTTGCAGGAATGGTCTTGTGAGTGTGAAAGCTTATAACGGTGCAGTTGGAGAAGTTTGTGATGGGTCAGGGGGGATGGGTGTTGCAGATCATGGGGGGAGGGGGTCACTGGGAATCTGACTGTGTCCCTTTGGTTGGTGGGTATCTGACTGCTTTCAGAAGAGCTGGTTGCTGACTTTCCTTGGGAGAGGTCCTTGGGTCCTTGGGGACAGAGACCCGAGTTCCCGTTCCCCTGCACTCTTGGTTTGCTGATGGACACTCTTGGTGTCCATCCATTTCTCTAATCCCACGTCCACGGAGACAGAGGACTCCTTCCTCCCACCTGTGTCATCCTGCTGAGTCCAACTTCCCAGTGTTCCCTCCCCACTTCCTTCCTTTCCTTCCTCCTCAAGTAACCATCCCCGTCTACCTTTTCTTCTTGTCATGGCCCAGCTTCCCAAAAAGATCATTTATTCCAGAGTCCCCTTACTGCCTGCCCTGTCCAGTTACTGGGTCGTTTCAGTTCCCCCCCCGCCCGCAATTGTCCGGGACTGTTCAGTGACCTTACAGGATAACACATGATGGACAATATACTCTTTTGTTCATGCCTCATCCCCTCTGTGCTTGTTCCTATTAATTTTATCCAAATTTTCCTGATTCAAAATGCACCCTCTTTCATGATCCCTTTGTTGAATTAGCATTTAGATGAGTCTCTCCTCTCCTCTTAGAAAGTGCTAGCACATAGGCAGATCCGTTTACGTTCTTTTTTTATGATCGAATTTCATGGTGTCGCATGTGTTTCTTGGGTAGTCAGTTATTATGACCAGAAGCCCTTTCCCCATCTCCCCTGTAAACACCCTCCTTCTTTGCTGAACACATGCTTTTTGACCATGAACACATGGCCATGGCCCCTTGAGGCCTCAAGTGGCATAAACAGAGACAGGTCTGACTCAGAGAAACTTGCATGCTGGTTTTTGACCTCATGATGTGAACCCTGCCTGGCATCCTAGGAGCAGTGTATGTGAAAGCTCTGGTGTGTGCCCAGGACGATCTGTAACCCCACCTTCTCCTCCTCCATCACCATGGTAATCCACGCACCATGATACGCATCTAGGATTTTATCGAAGGAGACTGGAGACTTGGGTCTGCAAGTGCAGCCTTGACTTTCCCTTTTCAGCTGGTGCTCCTCAAGGGTTTCTCGGAATCTGAAATGATTCCTCCTTTGGAGTTTGCAGCTCAGTGCCATTCAGCATCACCAGTCATAGCAAGATGACACAGCCAATGCACTGTGTCCTCAGTTAAGTAAAGCCTGTATCACAGCAAGTGGCTGAAAATGCATTCTTGGCTTTGCCCTAACTGTACTCTAACCACAGATCTGTACATCTGTACACCTAGTTGAAAAGGGAAGGCAAAATGCCCCCAGATCTCCATGTCTTTGACAGAGGAGTTTAGAAGTCTGTAGGGAGAGCTAGAGGAAAACAAGAGAGAGTGATTTAATCATGTTAGTAGGCTTGACCCTGAAAATTGCTTGCATTAAATAGGGGTTTATAGATTGGTTTAGGTCAATAGCTCTCGGTCTTTGTCTTTGCCATTAGCATCTAAGTTCATTGAGAGCTGGCAAAATTCAACCTTTCACATCCAGTGCAACCAGGGACCTCTAGAGTTACTTTGAAAATGTGGCATGGATCCCCAGAATGAGGATAAGCTCTCCCATGATCCAAGTTCTGGTCCTTTAAAAAAATAAAGTGGTGGGTGGATGTCAAGAGGGCTAGTGGGCTGTTCTTCAGTAATCTTGATGAAAGGAGAGTGTAAAATTTGGGGAACTTAATCCTGCAGGAAGGGCAGCAAGGATGCTTGCTTACATCATTGATGTCTAGGGAAGGGAGTGGTTGGGGGAAGGAGTCTCATTCAGAATCAGGAACTGATCTTGACTCCCAGAAAATAAACAAAGGTGCTGGGATGGAGGGAGCCAACACCAGTCAAACTCCCTATTTGTAGTTTTCATGGTTTTTGGTCTAGATCATGGCATATAGCATACTTCTTTGGTAACCCTCAGCTGCCTGTGAAATGGCTTTTATAAAGTTCGGTTTTAAAACACAGTCTGTTACAGAAAAAAAATAGCAGAACCCATGCCAGAAAGCAGCCTTCCCTGACACAGGACCTTCTGCCAAGTGTATGAGTTAATGACCTTGAAGATTAAAGTTGAAGAGAAATGGAGAGTGGATTGAAATGACCACCAAAAAGGAAATGTAAACTGTGTTCTTACTAGAAGTCTTATGATCTACTCTCCATAAGGGGCAAATAGCAAATGTACACAGAGTAATAATTTTTCAAGGAGCCAAAAAGCAGAACTGCTCAAAGCTGGCTCTGCTTTGAGGTGTTGTAGCTGCTGACAGGGTCACTGAGATGATTGTCACCCATCTCAGCAAGCCTTAGTTCAACATTCCCCAATGTCACATCCCACAGGAGGGGGGGGGGTGCTTGGTGGCCATGGCCTGTGATCGGTAGCTGATAAGAGAACACTGGAGCAGAATTCCATGAACAAAAACAAAAGCCCACTTATCTTCCATGGCAATATGTTCATGAACACATTAATCATTGTTCACATAAACATCTCCAGTTCTTGGCAAAAAATCAGACTTGGAGTTGTTTAGGTCCTGACTGATTTTCAAGGGAAGATGAGACACACCATACTCAATATTTTGATGAGGTTACACACTCTGAGAAGGACTTTATGAATTAAGAGTTTCAAAATACTTTCCTGTTAGTAGTTTGGTGTTTGATTTCTTCCAGTCACATTTCATGGGCAATGTCTTTATGTTTAAAGTAGTAACAGACTAACTACTGACACTTGCTATTAATTCCATTGCTCATATTTCAGGTAAAAGCATTCAATCTAGAACTCTTTCCACACATTTATTTGTATTAACACACTCAGATAGCATTTCTGAAATCCTTATCTGTAGGAACACAGATTTTTAGAAAAGAATAATGGAAATTGTCTAGAACAGGCTTTCTCAAACTTCAGTGTACACCCAAGTCAAATGGGACCTTGTTAAAATACAGATTCTTTTTTTTTTTAAATTAATTAATTAATTTATTTATTTATGGCCGTGTTGGGTCTTCGTTTCTGTGCGAGGGCTTTCTCTAGTTGCGGCAAGCGGGGGCCACTCTTCATCGCGGTGCGCGGGCCTCTCATTATCGTGGCCTCTCTTGTTGCAGAGCACAGGCTCCAGACGTGCAGTCTCAGTAGCTGTGGCTCACGGGCCTAGTTGCTCCGTGGCATGTGGGATCCTCCCAGACCAGGGCTCAAACTCGTGTCCCCTGCATTGGCAGGCAGATTCTCAACCACTGCACCACCAGGGAAGCCCCCAGATTCTTTTTTTTAATTGAAGTATAGTTGATTTACAATATCATGTTAGTTTCAGATGTACAGCAAAATGATTCAGTTTTATATATACATATAAAACTGTGTATATATATATATATATGTATATATATTTTTTCTTTTTCAGATTCTTTTCTCTTATAGGTTATTACAAAATATTGAGTATAGTTCCCCGTGCTATACAGTAGGTCCTTGTTGGTTATCTATTTTATTTATAGTAGTGAGTATATGTTAATCCCAAACTCCTGATTTATCCCTCCCCCCCTTTAGTAACCATAAGTTTGTTTTCTGTGTCTGTTTTATATATAAGCTCATTTGTATCTTTTTTTTTTTGTTTTCTGTTTTGTATATAAGCTCATTTGTATCATATTTTTTAGATCCTACATATAAGCGATATCATGATATTTGTCTTTCTCTGTCTGGCTTACTTTGCTTAGTATGATCATCTCTAGGTCCAGCCATGTTGCTGCAAATGGCATTATTTCATTCTTTTTTATGTCTGAGTAATATTCCATTGTGTACATGTACCACATCTTCTTTATCCATTCCTCTGTTGATGGACATTTAGGTTGCTTCCATGTCTTGGCTATTGTAAACAGTGCTGCAATGAACAGTGGGGGTGCCTGTATCTTTTCTAATTATGGTTTTCTTCAGATATATGCCCAGGAGTGTGATTGCAAGATCATATGGTAGCTCTATTTTTTTGTTTGTTTACCAGAATCTGGTAAAATGCAGATTCTGATTCAGTAGATCTAGAGTGAGGTTCTGCATTTCTAACGAGCTCCCAGACATTGCTGATATTGCTGGTCTGCGGAGAAACAAGGACCTAGAACATATTTCTGGATTCTCTTGCTTTTTCACTTGGTAGACAGAAGCCCCACGTTGATACGGCTGTCTGCTCCTAAAGTAGGGGAGATGCTGTTACAGTTGCCCTGCTAGTAGATTTTTCTTTCTGAAACAATTCTCAAATTGAAACTCTGCCTAACCATTTTCTAGACAAAATGCAACTAGATGAGAATCTATGTGCAAGTGCTCCCAGCGACTTAAGTTGAAAGTTAGTTGTAAATTGATAGCGACTGCAGATTTAATTCCCATGTGTAACCTCAACACCAGAAAAGTGAGAGTCTGAGGAACTGGGTGGGAAATGCTTACAGTCCAAAAATACAGAAATGCCAGTGGAGAGGGAGTGGTGAGCAATAGAAGAGTTTCAAAAGAAAAATTATCGAACTCAACCAAAGCTCTGGAGGGTAGGATTTCACAGACCACACTAGTCGAGATGCTTGTAGCCAAACAGACCAAATACATTAAGGCAATTCTGCGTTGGATTTCACGTTGCATTTCATTGCTGTTCTCTCTGGGATATGAAACTAGGAAGAGACATGTCTTCTGCAACACAGTCAACAAGCTTTTTCAAGATTGACCCACCAAACTGCCAGTTTTAAACAAAGTTTAAAATCTCTCCAAGTGAGATTTTATAGTCATCTCCAGGTGACTGGCAGCAGAACACCTGCTGAAGTACCTGGCTATGGCTTTCAGCTGGCCCAGAATGACACATGGCATTGGACCGAGACCCGTCAATCCAAGAAGTCGTAGTTTTGAAATGGTTCTGTAATAAAATTGCGTGTAGCTGGCCATCCCACTCCCCAGCTCTATGTAGGCACAGTTAGTAAGAATATGCATAATAACGTTTCTGGAATATATTTTAAAAGGAAACTTGAAATGACTTAGAGTCATAATCATTAATAGAACTTGCACTGAGGATGCAGAAGTATAATTATTAAATTTGCATATGCAAAGTGTGATGAAGTTTTATGGGACAAGTAGCAATACATTATAAATACAAAAAGAAATCATTGGCATATACTTCAGCTCTATGGTCATTGCTGATGTTTTGCGGGGGCAGTACTATTTCAGTCTTACAATTCATTTTAGAGAAATTCTAAATTCATTTAGAGAAGGAGAAAGAGAAGTCATTTGCGTAGAAAAATAACTAGACCCACCTAAATGGGAGGGAAGTCCAAAAAGGAGGAGATATCTGTATGTGTATGGATGATTCTGTTGTGCAGTGGAGGCTAACACAACATTGTAAAGCAACCATACTCCAATCAAAATTAATTAAAACAAAAAAAGAAAAATAACTAGACCCTTAAGACTGACTTAATATAAGTGGATGAGGGAAAATGAGGGGTGGCTGAGAGAGGCAGCTGGCAAATAAGAGAAGGCAGTGCTCGTTTCCAAGGAAGAAGAAAAGGAAGGAACGTGAATGTCATTTGGTGGATTTAGTGTCAGACCTCAAGTAGGAATCGGTTGATTCATCAGCGTTGTAGGCTGTGTTTCAGACGGGTCATGAAGATGATAAAGGGGTGATGGACTTATGTCAATTCCAGCTGGAAGCAGGACAAATTAGATTGTAAGAAACTTTTGATATGGTCTTGACCTACGATTGCAGGAAATTACCTTAGAAGAGTCAGCCAGCTCCTAGAGAATCTGTCCGTGGGAGTTTTCAGATTAATGGGTGAAACTGTTAGATCAGTAAAAGATACAAAGTTATCATTTGTAGATAAAACCCAAATCTCGTGGAATCCAGGTTGAATATTACTTTGGATGACTGGGTTTTCTTGCACAATATTTATTCTAATAAACACAAAACAAAAAAAAAAGCACACAAAATAGCTGTTATCAAGTTATGTTATTGATCTTTTAGTCAATTTATTTATCTTTACAGATTTACCTTACGAACCACCCAGGAGATCAGCCTGGACCAGTCACGGCCACCCCACCCCCCAGTCGAAAGGTACAGTGTTGGTTCCCACTGCCTTGAATCCTCACATCACAAGGCAGTGGATAACTCTTGATGCAGTAAATGATAATTTCTGTAGCCAAACTATGCTTTTTCAACATACATTTGGTCCTTTGGCAACAAAGCGCAACTGATCTTTAAATGCAATGATTCTTTCTCTATTGGCATTATACCTATTTCTATAACAAAAAGAAATGAATGATGTAATATATCTCTATAACAAAAAGAAATGAATGATGTAATGAATGATGTAATGCATTTCTGGACAAATGCATGTCTCATAGGATGCTTGAGTACAGGTTAAATACTGGGTGATTTCCTAATCTTGGCCATGTTTAAAGTATTCCGTACTTTATATTTTCCTGGTGGTTTCCCTTTATCTTTTTATCTTAGAGTTGATTCATTTTAATCTGTTTTGTAAACCATCTCAATTTTTTTTTTTAGTTTTGCAAAAAGTGGGGTAAAAATAAATGTTTAAAATAAGTTAAAGTGCCCTCGTTTTGCTACCACATTTACATTTGGTTTCATTAGAAAGGAAATTTTTTTCTTACCATGTTTCTTATTATAAGAGTAAGGCTATTATGTTAATAACTAAGGTAAATGATGGAATGATGATACAACAGCAGCAAAGTCTAGTAGCCAAATACAAGTTATAACTAATTGTCTCTTTGTTTTTCGGATCTTCAGCTGCTCAGCCATCTCCTTCCACAGTGCCCAAAACTGAAGACCAGCGTCCTCAGCTAGGTATGTTTCACAGAGCATCTTGGTGGCCATAAAAGAAGAAACAGGTTTAGCAGCATCTTTCTAAAATGTGTCACTTTCTAAGTTAAACTCATGTTCCTTTGTCTTCTTTAGGACTGCTCCGTATGTAAAACAGGGACTAAATTATCAGTCTTCTCAACTGGGAATGACTCGAGATTTTGCTAAAACATTTCCAAAACCCATGCAATACATATGGAAAAAACATGCTGCGTGCACACAGGCAGCTTCTTTGCGGCCTAGCAATTCTTTGATTTTCACCTTCCAGGTCACATACAGCAACATCAGCGTGTGTGCCAAGTCCAGTGCGGAAACACAGTGGAAGGGTGCTGCTGCCGGTGTGCTGAGCCGCACGGCCCACACGGCCCTGGGCAGAATACATCTGCCCTGTTTAAATCCTGGGATGGAGAGGGCGCTGGGCTAGGTGTTGGGAACCCTGGGCCAAATCTGAGCTCGGCTACCAGCTAGGAGACCTTTACTAAGAAGCATCACTCAGATCCATGTGACATCTTTTCTAATACAGGAAGTGGTGCTGGGGGACTTTGGCGTGGGGGACATTTTCAACTCTGAAATCTGGAAACACCAGTGGGTCAGCATTAATCCTGGAGCTACATCCTACCTGCTCACAACTATGTCTTTGGGATCTGACTTCTTTTCTTTTTGCTATAGATCCTTATCAGATTCTTGGACCCACAAGTAGCCGCCTTGCAAATCCAGGTGAGATACTGCTGATGATTTTGCTCTTACAAAGTTATCTTTTGGGCTGTAGCTATTTTGAAACTGAACTTGTATAGACAAGAAATCCCTTCCACTGAACAAATTGAAGTTGTAGGTCTCACTGGACTGTTTGCCTAAGTGGAAAAAAATGGGTCGGGTTATAAATTAAGATTTAGCTTCAGCAAAGAGCATCATTACCTAATCCAAACTGTATCCGTTTCCTAGGGCTGCTCTAACAAGGTACCACAGACTGGGGGTTTAGACATCGACATTTATTGTCTCCTAGTTCTAGAGGACAGAAGTCCAAAATCAAGTGGTCAGGGTTATTTCCCTCTGTGGGCCATGAAAGAAGGATCTATTCCAGACCTCTCTCCTTGGCTTATAGATGGCCATCTTCTGCCTGTATCTCTTTACCTCTATATGTGTCTTTGTGTCCAAATTTCCCTTTTTCTAAGGACACCAGTCGTATTGGATTGGAGCCCACTCAAATGATATTACTTTAACTTGATTACTTCTCTAAAGACCCTATTTCCAAATAGTGTCACATTCTGAGGTACTGGGCAAATCCAACATATGAATTTGGGGGGGAGGGCCACAATTCAACCCATGACACTAGCAGATAAAATAATATCTTTTAAAAAAAAGAACCATAATGACAACCACAAGACTTCAAATTTAGGATCATCTTCAATGAATGGTCTATTTCTGAACTCAGGTGCCAGGAGAAAGTGCAGATTCTTAATTGGCCCATTTGTAACCTGTCCCTTGCCAAGGATTGTCACCTGTCATCACGCTTCAGTGCCAACCAAATTGTTTGATTTGTTTGTATTCAGATCAGAACCAGCTGTGCTGGCATCCACTTCAGAAATTCACAGCATATGCTGCATATTCTCAACAGCAAATTCAGATGCCAAGATGTCATAGGCGTATTGCAAATACAAGCTGGAATGTATATTTCCTAAACATTGAGGCCAAAATGGGGTTAGAAATGGGAAAATTTAGGTTCAATCAGTGTACATCCCCACAGGGAATCTATACTTTTGAAAACATAAAATATCATCATTATTTGGCATCCACGTCTTTGACATTAAATTTTGATTAATGTTAACTAATTCAGCAAATATTTTTTTAAGCAGCTTAGAAGTGAGAAAGGTCTGTTTTGTTTATTGCTCTACCCCTTGGGCCTAGACCAGGTGCTAAATAATTATTGGTTGAATAAACGAATGCAAGGACTAACAAGATACCATCCTTGACCCTCAAGGAGCTTCCATTCCGGTGGAGAAATGGACACAGGTTCACCCCAGCATCCACCTGGTGGCCACGTCTCCTGGGTCTTGGTCCGTCCTCCTGCCTATGCTCAGCTTTCTATTTGCAACTGCCTTTATAACCATTCACATAAAAACGGTTACTATGTTTTGAGATGATTATTATTAGTCAGGCTTCAGGAAGACTGATCTGGCAGCAATGTTCAGGATAGATTAGAAAGGGGAACAGGACGGAAGCTGGAACACGCTGGGAAAGTTAATACAATAATGTGAAATAACAATTCAATAGCTTTCCCCCCACCCCTCCCCCATATCATGCCTGGGCAAATGCCTGTCTCAGAACAGCCCTGGGAGGTCATTATCTTCATCCTACGGAAAAGGAATCAGAGGTCCAGACAAATTAGGTAACTTCTCCTGGGTCACACAGCCCATAAGAAAGGAGGCCAGGTTTGAACCCTGACTCTCTGTCTCCAAAATCTGCTTTTATTGACATTTTCTGGCTCTCCAGTGCCACTGAGTGAGCCTGGAAGAGGGAGGTCTTGGAGAATGAGGACCAAGAGGATAGAAAGAAAGGATTTCCGTTCAGTTTAACAACTGTTTCAATGCTTGGGATGAGGCTGAGGTCAGGGATGAAGAGGAGGAACATGTAAAGCTGCGCCAAACAAAACCAAACCGACCTTTTCACCCACACAAATTGGTTAAGTGAAACGTAAGCCTGTGCCCATGTTGTCGCAGCTCAAAGGTGTGGCTTGGTTGGTGGCTTGGGGCCAAAGAGAGTTGCTGGCCCCCTAAGCAGAGGGCTTAGTGTCTATTCACGCCGTGCCCAGCGCCCTGGGGTTGCCCATGGCGGGGTAGAGGGACCTGGGACCGAGCAAGGAGGAGACTGCAGACCCATCACTGGCCTGGGAAAATGTCTTGGTACCTAAGAGGTCAGCAGCACCGGCATCGTAAGCAAAGACTGCACTTTATCCCGCTGAGGCTGTGCCCACTGGGCCCGGGGAAAGTGGCAACATCCAACTTTTGACTCAAAGATAAAGATTTCTTTTACTTAGTTTATAATGAATTAGACCTTCTCTCCATCTCTCCTTAGGCTGTGTGTCAGTTACTTGCATGTGGCCTTTCCCCCTAAAACCAGAATGTCTTATCATTCTATTAATGAGAATGCTTCCTCCTGTTTGATTCTAGTTTCCCAGTCTCTGGTAAATAAATCCTTCACCACTTTAAACTGCTGCCTCTCCTCTTTTCACAATGCAGACGTTTTTTTAAACCATTTTAAATGGAAAGATGACATCATATAGTATGAATGCACAAGATGATAACAGCCTCGCAACATCTCCATCCAAAATATGCGTTCGGGGTGCACTTTGGACCGTATTTCTTCTGCTGAGAAGAGTGTGTCCCTGCATTATTATGTCCTGGATCAGATATTAGCGACATAGCCACTTTATATCCCGTCAGAATGGTTGACCATTTAATGTGGCTTCTGTGATGAACAGAAATTGCTTTTCCGTGAAAGAGCTTTCTTGGGAGCAAGAGTTCAGTAGCTCCCTCGGCGCTCACTGGATAGTCTTTAATGGTGGGCATGAAAGTGTAACCTGCTTCATGCAGAACCAGAGACCAGTTTTAGGGATGTTCTGCCATTGGTTAGGAGGCGGGAGTGGTCAGTCTTCTACTGGGAACCCACCGAGCTCCAGGCCCAGGGAAAGACTGGGGGAGACTGCAGAGGTGTGTGCAGAAACGAGGCCCCAAAGCAGTGTTGTTGTGCAGTGATTCAGCACAAAGGCCTAGAATCTGGGTTCCAACCCTTGCTGACCTTGGGCAAGATAAGTCACTCTACCTCTTTGGGCTCTAATTCCTCATCCCTACAATGGGCTATCACATGATTCTGGGGGGAGGGGGATTAAATTAACACATGGAAAATGTTCAGAATGATGCCTGGTACCAGTCAGCGTTCAATGATGCTGGCCAGCCCTGAGAATGCCACCATTCCCAGCTTTCGCCTGGCCAGCATGGGGTTTTTTGGGGGAAGGTGGTTGTCTTCCTTTGGCATCTCCTGGCTCTAGGCAAGGGATGTACCTTTCTTTAAACCCTACTTTCCAGCTCAAACAAACCATGATAAGAGCACTCACGTACCGAATTCATCCTCATAGTGATCCTACAAGATAGTACTACCACCTTGATAGTATTACCATCACCCGCATTTTGCAGATGAGGACCCTGAGACACAGAGAGCCGGGTGAGCTGCCCCACGTCCCTTAAGTGGCAGAGCCAGGATTCAGCTGCGACAGTGCCAACTCCAAAGGGGTGCTTCCGGCCACCATACTGCCCTGTCCCCCCCACCCCCCAACAAGTCCTGTCTGAGCCACAGACAAAGCCTTCCGTCTGAGACACATGCCTGCTGCCTTGATCCTGATGCGCTGGGGGGTCCAGGCTGTGCACATGGGTTTTTCTGCAGCACCTCCAGCTACTGTAGAAAGTAGCCCAAGTGATTGCCGCCGTGGTGCTTGCTGCTTTAAAGACCCTCTCTGCTTTATTTACTGCTCTGTTCGTCCATCAGCTGGCTGCTGAGTGCCCTGCTTGGGGACACCCCTCCTACTTGACCCACAGCTGCTGAGTCACTCACAGCTGTGCTTTTCTCTGTGGTTTATAACCCGTTTAGATGTTTTGCCCTTTTTTGCTTGGTCTGTACCTCTTCACTAGTATGTTTCTCTTCTTTTCTTCTAATTGCATTCAGAGACCACTTTCCTCCCCAGAATTAAAGGATTGCCTTCTGTCTTCTTTGAAGCCACGCCCCACGCCCCTTCACCCCACTGGACTCTGCTATAGGTGGGCAGCCGACATCTTTGGGTCCCCCCCCCTCCCTGTCCTGCCTTTTTAGTTAATTACCTTGGACAAAACTAGGACAAAAGTAGCTACTCCTTACAGATGTTCCAAAGGAGGTTATCAGGATAGAGAGAGAAAATAGATATGAAGAGTTTTTCCGAAGAAGGTAATTCTTGAGGTGCAGGTGGTGAGTCTATTTGGGTGGAAGGTCTGGTCTTATAAGAGCTTCTCCTTTTACTTGTTGGTTTGGCCAGTGGAATACCCAAGCCACTCTTAGGCTTCCAAATCTTAGGCATTCGTGTTCTGGAATCCCTATTCTATATTCTAAAATGTACCTTCAGTGCACAGTAAGTGTTATTGTTTCGACAGTGAACGAAGAATTTAATAAATTGCTTTCGAAATTTGTGGCCACGAGTAACTCGTTTAATTTACCACTGACTATAACTTCTCAGCAAACACTGTGCCCCCTTGAGGATTCTCGAACAGGGAGAAAATCTGCTGTAGACCGTGAACGCAGTGGATTTTGTCATATTAAATTTAACAAGTAATGAGCTTGACATAATGTTACATTTTATAACATCTACTTAAACATTAATTGATTTGCATTTATGGTTTTGTTCTCAGGTTCGGAAGCTGATGAGTTTTGTTTACAGGTGTCTTATTCCCATAGACTCTTGAAATGCTCAGAGGCCCGAACCCTGTGTACAAGGGCTGATGGGTAGAATCGTCTAGGGAGAAATTCCTCATCCATCCTCTGAACTTTGAATTTCTAGCCATGAATTTAGTTCCCTGACTTACTAGTTCTTCAGAAACAGGAGAGATGGGAAAACACTTTTGTACACTGGTTCTCTCCTATACATGTTTATAAAGGAAGTGAGTGAGGGACAAATTCCCAAGAGGCAATGCCAAGGCTTGAATAGATACCAAGTATAAGTTTGACTGTTGAGGAAGATCTGTGTATTTATACAAAATCTGTGGGATTGTTCTCTGTATGGGAGGAGGTTGACAGTGAATATTTATTTTCAAACAACTCTATGTGTTTATATTGAAACATATGTTACACTGTTAAACCAAAAATCTATGTTTTTCCCTATTCCCAGGTCATATATGGAATTTTTTTTCAAGTAGTAATCCTTTGGTTACAATATATATACTGAAACCATATGTTTTTCTCAAACTATTCTTTGTATTTTTTAAATGCATATTAATGAAATGTTGGGGGCAAGAAAACTTGATTGAGAACAGTTTGAATATGTGGTCCCGAAAAAGCAAAGGCTTCCACTGCGATGAACTACAAGCTGTTAATACATTTCAAATGTGTTGCTAGACTGAAAATGCTAATTTTCCAGAACAAATTCAGAAAAGGCTGACCTTTCTCACGTTGCTATTGTATGGATAAATTCACAAACATATCCATTTCCATGTAGCCAACATGGAAACAAAGATTTATGAGTTGGACAATTTATATAGGGAGCTAGTGGGGAGGATTTAGAGCAAACACATTTATAATTGAGTTTTACATTTCCTCAATGCCCTGAATAGTCAACAGTTCCTTTAAAGATTTTATCATATCTACTGATACTTACTGATAGTATGATACAAGATAATCTTTTTGGTGATAAGCCCAAGGCAGTGCTTGGGAGTTTGGGAGGAAAGGCCTGCCTCATGTATCCATTTTCAAAGCTTCTAAAATCTGCTTAAAGCATCTTAGCTTCTCCTGGTACTCAGGACCAGATACTCCTGGTACTTCGCCTCTCCTGGTACTTCTTCTGGTACTCCTGGTATGACTGTTGATGTTTGCATGTTTCTGTCTTTTAGGGAGCCAGCAATCATCTTAAAGTATTGTAGCATAGAGTCTAGAATGGTGTGCCTGGATTTTTCTCTGAATTTAATAAAACCTAAAAGCCACATCTGTAGGTCTCCAATGGGATCAAGAGAGTTCTGTGTCCACCCAGTCAAATGAGGTCCCATTGACTCTGTTGGAAGCCCCAAGAGGGCTTGCAGTCACTCATTGTTACAGTTTTTTCTTTTGGAAACTCTGCTTAACACAATTGGCATTGCAACGCAGGGACAACACGTGGATTTCCGTTAAGATGCATTTGCCTAAATACTGGAAATGGGTGATCTGGTTTGAAACAGAGCCAGCTTTTTTCTAAACTTCCTCATTTTGAGTGGGTTAATTCTGTTCTAGGAAGAGTTTTGACAGAATGGCTTTCTGCATGCCAGCCAAATGTTATGTTAGAAATAACGGTGTTTACTTCCATTCTCGATTTTTTTCCATAAACTTTTTGAAGTTCATTTCCTAAATCTGACTTTTATTATTTTACTTGACCTAGCCAGTATAAATGGTATTAAGTCATTATTGCCAGCCACATAACAGCACTTTCTGCCTCACAAAAGAGGAAAAGTAAGCCCTTCCACCCCCAAAACACAAAGTTGACTTGGCTATTCTTCTAAGGAAGTCAGAAATGGATGGAACAAACTTGAACTCTGACCTGTAGGAACTCTTTGCATTCCAGGAAGGACCTGGATCTGTAGATCAGCCTGGTAGTCACCAAGGATCATCATCTTAGGTCAGGTTCCTTAGACACAGAGCTTGGGCTAAGGATACTTGTGCAAGTGATTAATTAAGGGTATTTCTCAGGAGAGAGGGAGTGAGGACGCAGGATCGGACAGGGGGAAGTGAAGGAAGCTTGTGGCCTTAGCTGGAACCCTGCTTTAGTCTGATCCCATGCGGAGCCCGGGGCATGACCAGCGTCACAGAACTGGTCCCTCTTCGAGGCAAGGGGGCCGGCCTCTGGTACCCTGTGTCAGCCCATCGGGCTGTGGGCTACCTGGGGGTGGATGAGGCAGCTCCTCTTCAGCCAAGGGCAGTTCTCTGGAGACAAGCAGGGGGAGCTGGGGGACAAGAGTAGCCAATACCCCAGCCGCTGAGGGATGGACGCCCAGCCTGGTAAAGGAACTCTGGGTGGGACACCACAGCCCCCTCTTCTATCGTTGAAGAAAGAACCCCTTTAGCTCAGATCCTGTTCTCACTGGGGTTTTCTTCTCTTTTCCCACCTCATCAGGGAGCGGGCAGATCCAGCTGTGGCAGTTTCTCCTGGAGCTCCTGTCAGACAGCTCGAACTCCAACTGCATCACCTGGGAAGGCACCAACGGGGAGTTCAAGATGACAGATCCGGATGAGGTGGCCCGGCGCTGGGGAGAACGGAAAAGCAAACCCAATATGAACTATGATAAACTCAGCCGGGCCCTCCGTTACTACTACGATAAAAACATCATGACCAAAGTCCACGGGAAGCGCTACGCCTACAAGTTTGACTTCCACGGGATCGCCCAGGCCCTGCAGCCCCACCCTCCAGAGTCCTCCCTGTACAAGTACCCCTCGGACCTCCCTTACATGGGCTCCTATCACACCCACCCGCAGAAGATGAACTTTGTGGCCCCCCACCCTCCAGCCCTCCCCGTGACATCGTCCAGTTTTTTTGCTGCCCCAAACCCATACTGGAATTCACCAACAGGAGGGATCTACCCTAACACTAGGCTCCCAGCCAGCCATATGCCTTCGCATCTGGGCACTTACTACTAAAGACCCGAGAGAGGCCTTTCCCAGCAACATGCAACCGCCAACCAATTGCCACAAGCTCTATCGGAGACCATGAATCAGAAGTGCCTCAAGAGGAATGAAAAAGCTTGACTGGGGCTGAGGGGGAGGAAGCCGGGGAAGAGATCCAGAGACTCTCAGTGGGAGGGAATTACTAAAATATTACTACAGAGATAAAGAGGATGCTACAAATGTAATGTACGTGGACAGATCATCTGTGGACCAACCTTGTAAAAGGCATTGTAAGTAGAAGCATGAAGTCATAAGGACGAAGTGCCAAAGAAAATGTTCTGAAGAAGTGTGTAAACCTTAGAGTAGCCTTTGGGATCCTGCTCATGCATTAAACTGGGATTAAACTCAAGCAATAGAGATAACACAGTCTGGACCTAACATGCCATTTCTAATGTCATTTGAAGGAAAAAAAAAAACTACCTGTATTTAAAAAGAGAAACATATCAACATAGAAAAAGAAGAAAAGAAAAGAGACTGTGGCCCATCAATGGACATTGATAGGGAACTCATCAGCACTTGCAGTTTTGGGCAAAATCAGATTCATTCCATTTGATGGAGAGCGGTCAGCTGTCTCCAACTGTGAAGACAACCCAAAGCTTCCAACTCCTTTACGATAGGACAGGAACTCGGAGCCGAAGGGAGGGACTGAGAACGTGTCTGGAGGGCAAGCGTGTGGGTGTAGACGGACGAGGTGGGAGAGGAGGAAGCAGAAGAGGAGGCAAGGACTGGGAAAGAAACTTCTCGAGCAGTAAAGACTGGACTTAGGACGGTGTCGGTTCTGCAGAGAATTGAGTCATGGAGACTTGAGGTTCTATTCGGTCAGTGTTGTACCAAATCCAGTGTTACGAGGAAGGACACAGCGTCACGAAGGCAGGGCAAGTAGTAGAATTCAGAAACAAAATCATGCATCTCTCTCTTTGTTTGTTTATCAACAGAAAAATTGTAACTGGAATTGTCTGATATTTAAAAGAAACATTCAGGACCTCATCCTTAGGTGGGGGCCCTGCTCTCCACAGGGTCAGGTAAGAGCTAGCCTTCTGGGCTACCGCGATCCGAAATCACCTAGGCATCGGGGCGAGGCGGGCTCCAGGTTTCCTTTTGAGTCGCGAACGCTGTGCGTTTGTCAGAATGAAGTATACAAGTCAATGGTTTTTTTTTTTCCTTTTTATATAATAATTATATAACTTATGCATTTATACACTACGAGTTGATCTCGGCCAGCCAAAGATACACGACAAAAGGGACAATCAATGATCTAATGTGGCCTTGAACTTTAACTCTGTATGCTTAATGTTTACAATATGAAGTTATTAGTTCTTAGAATGCAGAATGTATGTAATAAAATAAGCTTGGCCTAGCATGGCAAATCAGATTTACACAGGAGTCTGCATTTGCACTTTTTTAGTGACTAAAGTTGCCTTTTAGAAACTTGTGCCGCAAGGGGTGGGTTTTGTGTTAGAATTCTCCTTTGTCCAGGAACTCGTGCAAGGGAGAGCCAAGCAAACGGCACGCTTGGCACACAAACAGTGGCGGCCTCTCCGGGGCCTTGTTGCCAGCTGGAGCCGTCTGGAACAGAAGGACCAAAGGTTTTCATTTGGGAGCCTCCAGATTTAGACCCAGAATGGAAAGAGGCCTCTAAAGCTGGGGTTGTAATTGAGAAATGCCAGATCCACACCTAGTCACGAATCACCCTTAATTCCTGCTATAAAGCATCCATTGAACGGCAAACAAGCTGTTGCTCTCCATGTAAACTGTATTATTGTTGATAAATAAAGCATCACAGATAGCAGCAATGGCTCACTTTAACAAGACAAGGGACAGCTTCTAAATTTGCCATTTGGCTTCTCCATCATAGGCTCTCACCAGGTTGACTGTGGCCTTGACCTTCCCACACCAGAATAATCTGGGTACCCTGGTTTGGGATTCACCAACCCTGAGCCTGACAGATGATCAGACACTGTTTATTTCTCTGATCCGAAGTCAATTCCCCTTGACATCTTTTCTCTCCTATGTGCCACAAAGGATGCCAGCCTTGGCCAAGGTGAAGGCAGTTCGAGAGCTAGGATGCAAGGCCGTGTGAGAGGGGGCGAGCCTGAGCAGCTCCCTAGCCTGAGTCAGTTTCTGAATTGGCCCATCTCCTAGCTGTTTGGGGGCTTGTTTTGCAGCAACTCTGTAATCCTTTTGCGATGATTAAATGACGTTGCCAAACCTCTGTGCTCTGGATATTTTGACAGTGGTCTCTAAAGCTGGTAGGATCCGATTACCAAAGCTGCAGACACTTGGCATTACTTGGATTAAAAGAAGTCCAACTATCCATCAATTACAGCAGCTTGGGAAGGGCCCGCAAAGTGCCTGTATCTCCTTAGGGAAGACATAAATAAGTAAAAGCATAAAAGCTGGCAGCTGGGGTGACCCACACTGTTTTAATGGGAAAGATCAGTCATTTTTATTTTGCAATGCAAAGTTGAAGCACACCTACATTCTGCATATAAATAGGCATTTACTCGGATAATCACTCAATTCCCCTCTTTCAGGATTGTATCATGAACAAAATAATAAAAACAAGGCGTAATTCTCATTTTCAATTTTAACAGATGTTTTCAGTTAGGGTCCCACCTCCCCCTGCCATCCAGATTATTAGCAAACTTTATGACAAGCATGAGCAACTGGGATTATTTTGGATAACGTGATAATGCTGAGTTCTCCCAAATAAATAATTATTCAATTATATCTTAAAATAATGTTCACTCTCTGCTCCTGCAGAATCGAATTCCAAAGCAGTCTCCAGTTCGTATTCATAGTGACATCAAGAACCTTTTTCTCTCTGCTTTTCCCATCTCTCGGTTTGCCCTGATGTACACTCAAGATCCCTGCAGGATCTCCCTTCTGCTGGCAAGAGATGGGCCCTCTTCTTGTTTTAAATAGTCTTTTGGGATTTGTACATGGTGGAATCTCTGCGGATTCCCAAATCTCAGTCAAGACTTCATTTTTGCTCCCAGTTTGATGTCCTTGCTATGTGACAGAGGGGTTCATGATGAAGCAACTTGTCAGGACTGGTGCAGGTAGAGGACTTTCTGCTCCTCCAAAGCACCTCTTCGCTGCTGCAGCCCCTGCCACCTGGGAACAAGGGTCTGGAGGGGCATGCCATGGATGCAAGATGCTGCAGGGACCACTGACACCTGGGATGTGGGGCGGTGATGGCAAATAGGGGAAACATGGAGATCCCGCAAGCCCCCGGATTGACCTGTAACCTATGGTTAAAGAAAAGAGCATCATGTTTATTGGTCTTCCATCATGCCACCCAAATAAAAGTTCTTGGATGACTACTGGGAGAATGAAAAAGATTTTGGACTGCTCAAAGGTACATCACATTCCATTCCTTCTTTTTATCTTAACCTTGGTTTAAAAAAATCTTGGTGAAATGTTTTCACGTCAAATGGGGAAAAGGTTGGCTATAGAAATCAAATATTAAAAATAACTGGAACCTCTTCATTTATCATAGAGCAGTGGTGCTCAAAGTGGGGTCCCAGGGCCAGCAGCAGCCTCACCTGGGGACTTGTTAAATATTCAAATTCTCAGGCCCCACCCCAGACCTGCTGAATTGGAAACTCTGGAGGGTGGGGCTCAGCCATCAGATCTAACACACCTTACAGGTGATTTGGAAGCATGTTGCAGTTTGGGAACCACTGCAGCAGAGGAAAAGATAATCTGTGTCTATGTGTGGAATGTTCAGTGTGAAATCTCAATCCCATAACATTTTTTGTCTGTGGCCACATGAAAATCAACCATCAGGTAAGCCAGTTTACTCTGGAAGTGTCATCCTGAGTTACGCTCCCTCTGAACAACCCTCTTCCCTACTGTTAACTCACCTTCATGTGTATTAGTTATCTACTGCTGCCTAACAAATTACTGCAAGCTCAGCAGTTTGAAACAACACACATCTATTATCTTACAGTTTCTGTGGGTCAGGAGTGCAGGCACAACTTAGCTGGGTCTTCTATTCAGGGTCTCTCCAGGCTGAAATCAAGGAATCAGCCAGGACTGTGATTTCCTCTGAGGATGGGGTCCTTTTCCAAGCTCACTGGTTGTTGGCAGAATTTAGTTCCTTGTGGTTGTAGGACTGAAGTCCTATTTCCTTACTGGCCATCACCAGGGACCACTCTCAAGTCTTAGAGGCCACTTGAGGTCCTTGCTCTGTGGCCTTCTCAGCAACAAGGAAGTTGCTTCTTCAAGGCCAGCAGGAGAACCTCTCTCATTTCAAATTTCTCTGACTTCTTTTAAGTGCTCACCTGACTAGGTCAGGCCCACCCAGGAGAATCTCCTTTTTTATTAACTCAGAGTCTGCTGATTAGGGGCCTTAGTTATATCTGCAAGATTCCTTTTGCCATAGAATGTAACCTAATCATGGGAATGATAAGCCAGCATGTTCACAGGTCCTGCTCACACTCAAGTAGAGAGGATTCTGTAGGGCATGTACACCAGGGGTTGGGAATCTTAGAGACCATCTTAGAATTCTGCTTAACACCATAGATATATTACCTGTCTTCTAGCGTTTTCTGAAATCCTTTGGCCAGTCAAAACTTTTTAATGCACATTGCTCAAAAGGCCAGGCTCGACTCAGCAGCACTGACACCCTGGGCTCCATGGCCGCCTCTCCCACTGGCATGTGGACTTCTTTGAACAAGTCTGTTGGTCTTAATCTGACCAATCTGAAAACCTTTGTGCTGAAAACGTAAGGGCTCATGCTAACTTTTTCACAGTATTTACATATTCTTTTGATTCTATTGAAAAAGCAGCCGAACTTCATTCTATACAGAAATCACTGTGCAAATTCTTCTAACTTATAACTTTTATTTTAAATTAATTTTATAAAGTGAAATGGCTTCATTCATTTTCTCATAAAAAGTTTTGACAAGATATTATTTTGTCAAGGCAAGCCCTAATACTACTTGATTATCATTTGTGTCAGAACATGTTGAATTACAGACTTACGTAGGAAGCATGTTAAATGTAAGACCTTTATGAAAAAAAGAAATAGGAGTTTTTCATGACTCATAGATACACATAGCATGTTCCCTAAAGAAAATAATACACAAATGGTAACCAGGATTTCATTCTGAGAGGACTTAATAAAACAGTTTAGAGATTTTGCAAGGTCATAACTGGTTGAGCACAGTCAAAGAGTACTGATTAAAAGATCAATACCCATCTGGAAGAGAGGTCCCGGGGACAGACTCCAGGCCTCTGCCCTTGACCTTACTCATTTATACCTCACTAGGGTGAAGATATAGGAGGTACACCAAAGACAACTCCAGGTGCTGTGGGCTGAAAGGAAGATAGGTTACATGACAATTTCAGGATCCGAAAGAGGAGGCTAAAGGGATGGGCCAAGTTTTCCAGGCTTACTGGAGCTTAATGATGTTAGGAGCTGCATCACATTCAAAGCACCTGAGAGTGGGACTGAGCAAAAGCACATGTGAAGAGCACATCAGGGTTTTGGAGATGACGACAGTGATGTGTGGAATATACAATATTAATGAGCTAAGGGGCAGGGAGAGACACCGCGCTGAGCACTTCAGACGCGTTGTCTCATTACTCCTTCCAGGCGTCCTCATGAAACCAGCTGAACATAAAAAATCCTGACACTCAGATTAAATGGCTTATCCAGCCCACCCAAGGTAAGAGGGTGAACTAATGCTTGTCCCAGTACTGACTCTCAAACCTCTATTCTTTCTTTTTATTATTAATTTTTATTGGAGTATAGTTGCTTTACAATGTTGTGTTAGTTTCTGCTATGCAGCAAAGTGAATCAGCTATACGTATACATATATCCCCTCTATTTTTGGATTTCCTTCCCATTTAGGTCACCACAGAGCACTGAGTAGAGTTCTCTGTGCTATACAGTAGGTTCTCATTAGTTATCTATTTTATACATAGTATCAGTAGTCCAAACCTCTATTCTTCATCTTAGGCTATGTTGCCTCATATTGACAGGATATGGGAAAGTGACATGACTACCCTAATGTAGGTTGCATTTTTTTAAAAAAGATTGTGAAAGAGAACTTGCTTATGCTGTTTTGAACTGATTCCAACATCAGTTCTGGACAGAACCTTGCACAGGTACATAGGCCAGCTAGAGCAAGCGTAATAGAGATGAGAGGGGGATGAGGGAACCCAAGATTATGGCATGGAAGAATAGCTGAAGGGACTGTCCAGTATTTATCCTGGAAGCAGGATTACATTTATGGTCCATCAATCCAGGACCCAGTGTGGTAAATGGAAGTATTAAGCTGTCAGTAAATGTCTTCAGCTGTGAACATGAATGAACATCCAGAAAAGTAACTGTCTGGACCATAGTTGGGCTCAGTATGGATGCCCATTGGCCAAACTCAGAGAAGAACATTTTGACAGTCAGAGGAGCTCCATATGGAACGGCCAACCCTTTGCCCAGCAGTTGCTGGATGTGGGTGCTCAAGTATAGACCATGTGATTAATCACCAGATATTTAGCAGCATTCGGTAGGTGGACCACTTGGCTGTTTAGGTCTTTTCCAGTTCTACGGAATTCAGGTTCTGCAAAATGACGAAATGTCATATATATATATATGTTCCTGGAAGATCAGGGAAAAGGGTCTGAAATGCATGACAACTTAGAAGTCTCACTCTTGGTCAGTATCACTTAGTCCCAAGGGCAGGAGCACATTTGGGGATTAAACATTATGTAGACATTACAATCCCCCAAATTTGTTTGTCCTGTGGCTTTATGTCTCCAGATTGATTTGAGCCCACTTTGCTTGGAGATTAAAATGTACATATCCGTTCAGCACCGCAGGGACCTGGTGAATGGGGAGAGGCGGCCGCCTGGTAGGACCGCTGAAGTTTCCCTCCACATTTTCTCACTTAACGGGAAGACCGCCCCCTGCAACACTCTTCCATAAAGGCACACATCGTGGGGTTGTTGGTCCCAGCCTGCTCAGCATTAGTCATGGCTCAGCTATTAGAGTGTAGGGCAGCCCCAGGGAGCCTCAACCCAGCTTCAGACTAAAACCGTTTCCACCTCCCAGCAGGCATCGGAGGCTGGGAGACAAGGCTGGCTTTCCACTTAAGGTGCTAAGGAAGGGATGGGAGCCGAGGTTAAATATGCAAGAAAGAATTTGGGCTAGAAGTGATGAAGCCAGTTGGGAAGATCTCTTGACTAGAAGGCCAGGATATTCCAAGAAGCTGGCACAAGGTGAGCAGAGTATGGAACGACCTGCCTTCTTCAGAGAGGGTGATACCCAGGGAGAGAGCAACCAGAATAGATTTCTGGGAGGGTAAGTCCTGTCTCTTCCTGTAGGAGACACCGGAAGGGGTGGGGAGCAAGCAAGAGTAACTGTGGGGAAAGCCCTCTCCACAGAAACGTGCGTCGTGGGGAGTAGTGGGACCCAATACAATTTGTAATGCTAAGGTAACCAATTGTACAAAATAACAAAAGTCAACAAAGGCAGTACAAAAAGGACAATCACACTTATGAACGTGAGATGCAAAGATATTAAACAAAATATTAGCTAATAGAATTCAGCCATGTATAACAAAGCACTTACATTATAACCAGGTTGGACTTATCAAAATAATGCAAAGTTGGGTTAATATTGGACAATCAATTAATGTAACTCCCACATGAGTACATTATGAGTAAAACACGATCATCTGATAGACACAGAAAATTTGTTTAATATAATCAAACAGGTATATATTACTATTAGCAAATTAAGAATAGAATGTGACTTCTTTAACCTGTGGAAGTGCATCTATAGAAACATACAGCAAATGTCAGACTTAAAGATTTAAAATTGAAACATTTACTTTGTTGTCAAGAATAAGACAAAGATGTTTACTAGTACCATTTATATTCCACATAATTTTGGAAGTTCTCCCCGGAACGCTAAGGCAAGAAAAAAAGAAATAAAAATTATAAGTATTGGAAAGAAAAAAAAACAAATATTTCATTAGTCACAAAAAATATGACTGTTATGTAGAAAATCCAAATTAATCCTTAGGTTAATTTTTTGAATTTATAAGAGTCTTAGCAAAATTGTTGAAATAAAAATTCAATTGCATTTCTACATAACTAGCACACACACTTAGAAAAATAAACTTTAAAATATTATTTACAATAACATGAAATATGTAGTACCTAAGAATAAATCTAATACAGATATGCAAGATCTCTATGGGAAAATAATAAAACTTCACTGAGAGACATCAGAGAAGATCTAAATAAATAAAGAGGTGAATCATGTTCATGGAGTTGATGATACAGTATTATAAAGATGTTTATTATTTGCAAAATCGGGAAATTTACTGCAATCCCTATCAAAAACTCCCAAGTCTTTTTCTTTTTCATTGTACAAGCTGACTTTAGAATTTATACAGAAGACACTCTTGAAGAAAACACAGTCTATATTTTGTGAGTTTTGTCCTCCCAGATACTAAATCTTATAAAGTTATAGTAATTAAGAATCACAGTGTTAGATGGCTCAAAAAGAGACAAATAGATCAATGGAATAGAAGAAAAGTCCATAAACAAATCCAACATATCTGAATACCTGATATAATCATAAATGATACTGAAGATCAGTGCAGAAAGAATGGATTTTTTAATAAATAGAGCTAAAACAATTAGAAATCTATATTGGGAAAAAATATGATGGAGTGTTATATAATACCACACAAAAATCAGTTAATGTGTGGTTAAGGACTAAAATTTAAAATGCAAAAGTACAAAGATTTTCAAAGATCTTCCAGAAAAATATCTTCATGAACTTGAGGTGCAAAAGAATTTTTTAAACATGACAAAAAAAAAAAAAAGAAATAAAAGAAATATTGATAAAATTTTCTGTGTTTAAATTAAGAACTTCTTTTCATTAATAGATATCATTCAAGAGAGCAAAAAGACAAGCTACACTCTGGGAGAAGGTATTTGTAACTCATATAACCTGCAAATTACTAGTATCCAGAATGTATAACTATTATAAATCAGTAAGAAAAAAGCAATAGAAAAATATGTAAAAGGGTTGAAAGGCTCGCTTCTCAAGAGTGGAAATGTGATAGACAATACCATCAAGCTTATGGTAATCAAGGACATGTAAATTAAAACCAAAATGATATCCATTTTATACCCACCATATTGGCAAACATTAAAAAGTCCAATTAAGAATGGTGATGGTGGTGATGTAAAACAAAGGGAGATCTCATGAATTACTGGTAGGAGCAGAGATTGGTACAATCTCTTTGGAAAACAGTTTGGCATTCATTGTAGAACAGACAAAGTGTATTCCCAAAATCCTGTTAGGGAAATTCCAAAGGAAACCAGGAACCTTCCATAAGTCCACTAGGATACATGAACCACAGTGTCCCTATAAGCATGCTTGTAATAATAACAACTGGAAACAACCCGGGAATCCATCTACATTATATTAGATAAGCCAGTTTTAGCATATCCACATAATGGAAATATAGACAACGATGAATGAAACTCACAAATTTAATATTGAGCCAAAGAAATAAATATCAGGAAAACATATACAATATGGTTTCATTTATTTAGACTTCAAAAGCAGGCAAAGACAAATAATATATTGTTTGGAGATTATGCAAAAGTGTTCCAAAATAGGAATAAAAACAAGGGACTGATGATTTCAAAGCTGAGATAGTGATTACTTCTCAGGGGGAAGAAGAGAGATGGGGTCAAGGAGGGATGCTCAGGTGTTTAAAAAATCTGGCCATGTTCTTTTTTCCATCATGAAAGCTATTTCTTTATTTGCTATGTATATTCATTTTAAACACTCTCTGTACCTATGGTGTATCTTCCAATTCAAATGTTTTTTAAATGCTATGACACAAAGAGGATAAACACATATGAAGCCACAGTTTCCCGCCCGCCAGCAGTGTGCTGTTGGAGCAATGTTTAGCAGCACTGAGAAACATGCTGCCCTCTGACTCCTCCTTGCAGAGGATGCTTCGTTTCCTCTTGTGAGGTGACTGAGAGTTCACTTTCGGTACAGTGGGTTTCGGTATTCCCCAGGGTTTTCTTCCTGTGCCAAATGCTCTCTGTTGGTTAGTTATTGTTGATGAATATCTGTACATCATTCTGTCTCTCTCTAAGATGAGTCTCCTGTGAGTCTTCTCCCTTCAAGAGATAGAGTTTAAGATTCCACCCTTTCAGTGTAGGCTGGACTCAATGACCTGCTAATAAACAGAAAGTTGTAGAGGTGACAGTGTGTGACCTCTGAGATTACATGGTAAAAGGCATGGTGACCTTCTCCTTGCCTTCTCCCTTGGATAACTCATTCTGGGGAAAGCCAGCTGCCAGGTCAGGAGGACACTCAAGCAGCCCAGTGGTAGGGCCATGAGGGACTGAGACCTCCTGCTGATAGCCAATCCTCCAGCCCCAGTCAAGCCTTCAGATGACCTCATTCCTGGTCAACATTTTTACTGAAATCTCATGAGCGACCCTGAGCCAGAACCCCCCCAACTAAGCTGCTTCTGAATTCCAGACCCACAGAAACTGTGAGATAATAAATGTTTGTTGTTCTAAGCCACTACGTTTTGGGCAAATTGATTACACTGCAATAGGTAAAGAATACAACTTGCTTTCTCAACCTTGCTGCCTATGAGCTCTTCCCGACCTACCATATTGCTTTAGGCTTTAAGAATGGCTAAGCTGACATAGCCTGGGTTGACCTCAGATCTGGATATCCCTCTGATTCTGAAATATCTTGGGCTGATTCTTCTGTCATTCCGTTGACAAATTATGTGTCAACTCTCAGGTTTTCTGAGGCTGAAGGATATTGCTTAAAGAAATACTTTTCTCACAGATGTAAAAGGGGTATTATAAACACCTAGGACCCTAAAATTCTGGGTTTTGCAGATTGTAGTTGAAATAGTGTGGGTTTCCAAACCCCACGGGCATGCAATGAGTCCTACCATTTGCTGGCTGTTTGAACTTGGTTATAGCATTTAGCTTCTCAGAAGTTCTCTTTCCTTCTCTGTTGGTCAAATAATAGTTACTTAGAATTAAGTTTGGCTATGGAAGAAGAAAAACAATGGTTTTATCAAGGTAGAAGTTTGCATCTCTTCCATGTCAAAATCCAAAGGTAGATAGATGGTCTAGGGCTGATGTGACATCCGTGATGTCAGGAAATACAGGATCTTTGTCTCTTGTTGTTCCACTATGTGTGGTTATTCTGATCAAAGGTTGATGCTCTAACTCCAAAATATTCACGGCAAAGCAAAAGTAGGACTTGGGCTATGTATCAGCTAGGGTTCTACCAGAAAAACAGAACTGGTAGAGTATGAATGACTGTATGCTTGTATGTGTGTATTAATGTATGTATGTATGTACAAATGTGTGTATGTATTTGTTTCAAGGAATTGGCTTCTGCCATTGTGGCATCTGGCTGGTGAGGCTGAAATCTGGTGGGTGAATCAGCTGGATGGAAACTCTCAGGCCAGAGTGGACACTGCAGTCCACAGGCAGAATTTTTTCTTCCCTAATTTTGCTCCTAAAATCTTTTAACTGGTTGGATGAGACCCACCCAGATTATTAAAAGATAATCTCCTTTACTTAAAGTGAACAGATTATGGATGTTGACCACATCTACAAAACACCTTAGAATAACACCTAGATTAATGTTTGAATAACTGCCAAGAGCACATGGAACTGCCCATCTCAGGCTACAAGTCCAGTCTAAGACTGATTTCCCACCAGTCGGTCTCCTGCAAAGCTCCATGAAAAACAGCTACAGCTGAGCGCTGGAGGTGGCAAATCAGGTCCCTTCTGCCACATCATAGAAACTGCATCTCCGAGGCTTGGACTTTGAGCCCTGGTTCTCCAGAAAAGGGACAGTGCTCCCCAGGCATGAATCTGAAGCTGCTGGGACAGGGCTCGAGAGAAAGTCTGGCCACCCCTACTGCTGTTGGATCCCGGCTCCTCGTCTTGCTGGAAGAGGCAAGCTTAGACCCCTCTAAGGGTAGGGTCCTCTTCTGCAGCCTGATGTCAGGCCCTGCTAGCCCTGTGTGCCCTAGCAGCCACAGAACAATGTGTCCACAGGTGACCCATACGCCCACTTCTGATTCTGACTCCTTGAGTTTTCCCTAATTAATGCTTCCCAGTAGGTCCTCTGTGTGTGTGTGTGTGTGTGTGTGTGTGTGTTTGTGTGTGAGATCAGGCCATGCGTCTTTGGCTGAGTAACATCTGCAATCCAGCTCGCGCCAGTGAGGGAAGGACAAAGAAGACGGACAAAAAGCACGTGACGAAGTGTGCTTACTTCCCACTGATAGCACGTAGCAGAAGGGAGTCTGAAGAATGCACGCGCTGCTCACTCACATGGAGACTGAGTGCGAGAGGAGATTGGGTAACTATTAGCTTTTCCCAGCAGGGCCGCCACCAGCACACAGGAAAGGTGCATGCTCTGGACCGACAAGCCATGTGGGTGAACGATTCACAACAATGTGGCCCGGTCTCTAGGCAACACATCCCTGAGCCAGGGCGCAGGTCTTGGTGATGGGCACATGGGCTCCACGTCAGCCTCTACCCGCCCCTCAGCCGCGTACCTTTCTGCTCAGAACAGTCTGTTCTTTCTGCAGGGGACTTTCGATTGTGGAAGCTTCCTATCATGCTGAGAATAAAACTAAACTCCTCACCAGGTCTGCAGACTCTGCAGGGTTTGCTCCTGCCGCCTTCTCTAGTTTCATGGCTCAGTTCTCCCCTTGCTCTCCTTCTCTCTCAAACACATGGCCTTTTCCGAGTTCAGGCCTTTGCACTAGCAGCTCCCACTGCATGGGGCGCTCTTTCTCCAGATCTTCACACAGCAGTCTTCTTGTCCTGTGGGTCTCAGCAAGGCCGTCTCTGACCACATCTAACTCAGCCTTCCGCACAATCCCACATCCCCAGGGCTACTTCCGTCAAGGCCCTTGGCACTGGCCTTCTCCTCTTTTACATATTTGTTTTTCATCATCATTGTTGTCGAAACCTCCATGAAGGAGTGTCCTGGCACCTGGCAGGTTGATGCAGTAAGGATGTTTTTATTTGTTTGGAAAGTTCAGAGCTAGACTTCAAGCAGAGGTGCCTCCAGGGGCTTCATGACTTGGTTTTCCTCCATCTCTCAGCTTTATTTTCCCTCTGTAGGCTTTGGTTTTGGGTGGGCTTGTTTTGTGTCATATCAACATAGTCGCCACAACAAAACTCCAGGTAAAGGCTTACAGAAGATCTCTCGACATCAGTACCATCGACATTTGGGGCCAAATGATTGTTGTGAGGCTGCTGTCCTGTGCCTTGTAGGATGTTCAGCAGTATCCCGGGCCTTTACCCACCATTTTGCCAGCATCCTGGACATAACAATATGAAAGGTGTCCAGATATTCCCAAATATCCCATGAGGAGTAAAATCACCACTGGTTGAGAATCACCAACTACACCATGGCCTTTCAACCACTCCAACAGAAAAGCATTTGTTTTTCCCCAGTAGTTCAAAGAGGAGACCTGGAATTAAGTGTCACTCCTGGACTTTGGTCACATGCCCTTCCCTGAACCCATCACTATAGCCAAAGAAATAAAATGCACTGATTGACCAGCCTGAGTCATGTACCCTAGAGCCAGGGTTGGTTCAATCACAGCCAAACCTTTGATGGTTAAGGAGGAGTTGTCACCCAAAGGGAAATGAGGGAATTGTGACCAAAAGGGAAAAATTTTCCCACTAGTCTGAAGGAAGTCTCTTTGGAAGAGTCCACATTGTTCTTTTCATACATTCAGGGGTCTGCGCTGGGCCCACTTCACGCCAATGTCATGGTAGTCTTCATGATCTAAGAAGGTGCAGATGATTTCAGTATTTTAATCCATTAAGCAGAGATCCTTAACTGGGGCTGGTAGTGCTCTAAACTGCATAGCAAAATTTTTTGCATTGGGGAATTTTTCTGGTGAGATGGCCCATTGCTTTCATCAAATCCCCAAAGTTTACTATCACCCTAAAATATTAAAAACAACTGCTCTAGAGATTGACCTTGTTTCAAGCCTTTTAATGGTGAATCAAGTATAAACCTAGGAAGAGCTATTTGTGCTTCATTGAATGATCCTAAACACATACCCAAATCTGTTGGTTTGGGCCCAAATAACACTCCTTTTACGTTAAACTGACTATGCATTTGTAGATAATGGAATTACTAGTTTAGATAAATCCAAATGTTCTCTGTGAGTTTATTAAACAAGGTTCCTAAATTTCTCTAATGAAGCCAAGAAATTAAAACTAGATGATATTAACCTTAATGTTTATGACTGTCCTCATCAGGAGAGCCTAAAGATGTGATTTCATGCAGAGAGCACTGGTTAGGAAGGTAATGAGCATTCGGGGTCCTGCTTCTGTTCTGAAAGGCTAGAGAAATCCAGGTAGTGAGTAGTCCCAGCAGCAGCAAGCATCAAGTCAACAAAACTTCCTTTTGAGAAACAGCCTTGTAGCACCTTCCATGAAATGAAGATCATGGTGGGGTCAGATGCCATCATGCTACTGGTTTGCATTATGATTTTGAACTCATGTGGCCACTTGGTCCTGCTCTATGATGTCTTTGACACCATATGGCGAGTGTTTCACACATGGACCTGGTTGGATTCATAGGGTTCCCGGGATACACTGTGAGTGGATTGGGGTAAAATCAATGTCTGTCCTTTGTATGGTCACTAGAAGGACCAGTTCTGTGCCTCCTTCTCTGAGGAAGACCTCTGGCATCTCTTTACTGGTGCTATAATTATCACCATAATCTCTGTGTATATCTGAAGGCTTGAATCAAAGTGAGTTTAAGTAATTTTCCCAAGACAACCATACCAGAGTCCCTGCCACGGGTCATATGGCTTTGCTTCTTCTTCCCCAGCCTCCCAAGGTATTCCTTTGTCTTCTCTCTCCCCTCTTTCTTTAATCCCCCACTCCATCCATTTCCTTGTTCCTCTCCTATTCCAGAAAAAGTGTCAGGGATAGAGTAGAGATACATGAACATACAGAGTTCCTTTTCTACCCAATAACTCCAAGAATAAGACATACTTTTCCTAATATTTCCTGGGCATTCCAGGCATCTTAGCAGGGATGGGAATGTCGAGGGACTTGAGGTCCCAGTGATGATGAGAGCAGCTGTGATGGAGTTACCTGGTGGAGATGCAGAAGGGAAGGAAGTGAAGGGCAACCATCTCATCTTAGGAAGATTGCTCTGATGGTTTGGCAGAGAAAGGTCAGGGTGGGAGGAGAAACTGGCTGCAGGGTGACTGGAGCAGCTCGTGGGTCTGCAGGCTGATTAACTCTCTTGGAGTGTTGGACAGAAGTGGAGCCAACTGTCCTTAGGGCAGGACCTGCTGATGGGTGCTCTGGCCAGATTGTTGGGAGATAATGATGAACTTGAGGGCAGGGAACATTGACCCAGAAGAAGAGGGGTCTTGAACAAATTGCATGCCTTTCATGGCAAGATAAAACCTCTCTGGTGGCAAAAGCAATCTAGAGGTAGAAGCTGGGTCAAGGCTGGGCCACATTGACAAATTGTAGCTGGGTGAGATGAAGCTCCGTTTAGGTTGGAATAAGGAAGGATGACCAGGGCTTGAGCCAGGACAGGGAAAGGCTATTTGTCATTGGTGGTAGAGACTTAAATCTTGGGGTCCATGAAGTAGTCCACCGTGAGTGAACCCAGTGAAATACTTTCAAGTAGAGGATGGTGACTGGGGATGTGAGTGATGGGAGGGTAAGCCTTCTAGATAAGGAAGGCAGGGTCCTGGAGATGAGCCCCGGCAGGCTGGTGAATCGTAGGCTGCCCACCTCCCCAGTGGGCTGTCTCACCCTCCTGGTGTTTACACACATGCTCCCTCTCCCTGAAGTGCTTCCCCCACATCACCACCTGCTCGGTGCTCACTCATCCTTCAAGGACCATCTCAGATCTCCATCTTTCACATTTTTGAGCACCCCAGGTACAGTCCTCAGAACTCTTCTTTGGTTGATCCCACACAGTCTCATGTCTTTGAGGACTATCTCTGTGTTCTTAGGCTGTAAATGCAAAAAGATGACTCCCAAGTTGTAATTAGTTGACATCTTCCATGGGCTCCAATCTCTACTTGGTTGCCTAATGATCTCAAACTTAACATGCCCCCAAACAAAATCAAACTCTGTCTCGCATGCCATGTGTCAAATTGAAATCTGATTGGCTTGACTTTACAGAAAATGTACAAAAATCAGCTCACTTCACATTACTTACACCAATACCTCTGCAATGTCATACTTTAACAGGCCCTGTATCAGTCAGCTCTGCTGATTAACAAACATCCCCAAACCTCAGAAGCTTTTGACAACAATCTATTTCTCATTCCTGCTTCATGTCAGTGCCTGTGTTCAGTTCTTGCAGCTTTGCTCTGTGTTTTCTAGTTCAAGGACCTGGGCTGAAGGACAATCCCCTATTTCTTCCTATTTGGGATGTCTGTTCTTTTAGAAGAGGGGAAAAAAGTAAGAGCCAGTCAGGCAATGGCCCCTTAAACTTCTACTCAGATGTGATTTCTGCCCAAGGCCCCTTGAGCCAAAACAAGTCACACAGTCAAGTGCACAGTCAACAGGGTGGGGGAGTTTATTCTGCCAGGGGGAGGCAGGTAAGCCCAGGATGCAAACTCCTGGGAGAGTAAAGGGACAGTAAGACAATCTACCATCTCTCCTAACTTGTCTCCTTATTTCTATTCTCCCCACCTACTCTGCAATTCTATTCTTAATTTGGCAGTTAGAAAATTCCTTTTAAAACCTTAATCCAATCATATCGCTCTTCTGTTCAAATCTTCCAATGGTGCCTGGCCCACTGGGGGTAAAAGTAAAAATGAGCATCCTCAAAGTGACCAACAATGCCCTGTAGCATCTGACTGCCAGCCTCTGACCACCTATGAGACTTCATCACCCACTACCCCCTTCATTCACTCCACTCCAGGGATACTGACCACCTTGCTGATCCTCAAAACCCATCCTGGCCTCAGGGCCTCTGCACTTGCTGTTCTCTCTGCCTGAATATCTTCAAGGCTCACATCCCTCACTTCCTTCAGGGCCCTGATCAAATACCACCGCCTTCAGGTCCACCCTGCTGAAACCTGCACACACCCCCCACCCCCTGGGGGGGGCACCTCTCCTCATATCCTGCTTCATTATGTCCTCCATCGCACCTGTCACCTCCACTACATTTACCTGTTTGCATGTTTACTGTGTCTTCCTCATCAGAAGGGAAGCTGTCTAGGGAAGGGACTCGGTCTTACTTTCAATTCACACCTAATGGGATGGTCAGAGCAAGTTGTAGACACGCCCCCTCCCTTGATTTATTCTCGTGTTTAATTCATTTTATCTTAACTTTTGCATAAGTAACATGATCTCATGACTCAAATGTTTGAAAATATAAAATAGCACACAGTGAAAAGCCTTATTTCTCACCCTATCCTCCCCCCTCCCAGGCTCCCCTCAACATATAACAACTATTGTTCAATTGTGTATCTTTTATAGTTTTTAAAATGCATATGCAAGACAACATGAATATAAACTCCTGCCTGGGACTTCCCTAGTGGTCCAGTGGTTAAGACTCCGTGCTTCCGATGCAGGGAGTGCAGGTTCGATCCCTGGTTGGGGAACTAGGATCCCACATGCCTCGTGGCCAAAAAACCAACAAAAAAACCCAACAAATAAACCTCCTGCCTTCTTCACTTCCTATTTGAAAGATGGCAGGACAGGTACCTGCTGAGTATCTTGCTTTATCCACTTAAAAATGTACCCTGGAGACTTTCCCCATCCATTCAGAGAAAGCTTCCTGGTTCATTTTTCATAGCTGCCTGGTTTTCTGTTGCTTAGAGGTGCCATTTTTATTTGACTTGTCCCCTGTCGAAGGGATTTGGGGTTGTTTTCAACCCACTGGTTATGCAAATAACACTGAAGGGAGTGATCATGGACACACGGAGGAGAATTGACAGAAGCCAGAGGTGGTCAACTGATTCATTTGAAAGGAACAGTTTTAAAAATATTAAGAACAGCGATTTCTGCCCTAGATGCAAATAAAATCACCCCAGAGCATCTAAAAATTACTGATGTCAAGACCTAACTTCCAAAAATTCAGATTTCATTCATCCGCAGTGGGGCCCAGGGGTTGGCCCGTTAAAAAGGTTTTCCTTTTGAATTTTATTGAAGTATAGTTGATTTACAATGTTGTGTTACTTTCTGCTGTACAGCAAAATGACTCAGTTATACATATATATTAGAATATATATGTATTTATCCTGTATGAATAAGAACTTAAAAAATGCAGCCAGGGCTGGCAACCATGAGTGTGGGGTGGGGGAATGCTTGGAAAGGATGATAATATTTTCAGGGGAGAGAGAGGAGAGGTTTGGGACAGCTGCCCGCTGCCAGGGACTTCAGCAAGGTAAGTTGGTAAAGCTTGGTTTGTTGGTTTGTTTCAGTAAATTTAGCTTCTGTGTATTCTGTGGCTCTGCCTCCCCACCTACCTTCAAATGCCAATCAGTAAAGGCCCACATTACTTTTCAAAGAGGACGGATTCAACTCCGGGTCTTTTGGACAGATTACCATGTAGGGTGGCCCTAAAAGAAGCCACTTTTATTCAGATAAACACATATTGTTGACTCATCTGGTCTCCATCATGAGGCACACGCTATCCGAATCTTTGTTTTGTGGATGAGGCAGCTGCGGCTCAGAGAAGTTAAGTGGTCTGCCCAAGGTCACACAGCTCAGAAGTAGGATATTCACACCCACGTCGGAGAGCCGAGGTTTCCTGCCAGAAGGGAGCCGATTTCTTTTCCTGCAGCTGTCAGGACTTGCAGACTTTTGTCACTTTCTGTTTGTTTGTTCGTTTTCCTTCATCTTTTCTAAATCCTCTTTCCCTGGCCGCTTGTAACTTACTTCACATCGGCTCCAGCAGGGTAAACCTTGTGTCTTGTGAAGCGCAGATCATCACTCACTTTCTTTTTTCTTTCTGGGGAAGAGACCGTGAGCCTCTAAGTCATGTTACCAGCCCCCGATTCACCAACCCTCACCAGGAAGGTCTCCACAGCCTGGTGGGCTAGCAGCCCCTGATAGAGGGCAGGGGGTGGTGGTGTGTGACCCAACCCCCGGACCTTCCGTCGCCCCGAGGAGGGCCAGCCTGTGAGTGTAAACCATTGGCCATCTCTCCCTCACCGGAAGATTCCCAGCTTGTTCCATTGTTCCCTCTCCTGGGACGCCCAGACCTGCATCCTTATCTGGGGTTGGCAGAAAAGGAGACTTAAAAAAACGAAAACAAAAACAAAACAGGGGCAGGACCTTGATAAGGCAGCTTTGGCCACCAGGGGTCATGGGTTTAATATTTCTTCCCCACTCTGGAATCTGGCAAGATCTGGGGAAGCCAGTCTGCTGAGGCTGTCCCCATGAGCCGGGCAGGGCCTGGAGGGAGATTGTGACATTGAAGCTGTGGGCATACACTTCTTTTGAATGTCCATGTCTGTGTGTGTGTCCCTGTGTGTGTGTGTCTGTGTGTATGTCTGTGTGTGTCCCTGTGGGTGTATCTGTGGGTGTGCGCCTGTGTCTGTGTGTCCCTGTATGTGTGTGACTGTGTGTGTCTGTGTGTATGTCTGTGTGTCTGCATGTATCCCTTTGTGCATCTCTGTGTGTGTATCTGTGTGTGTGTGTCTGTGTGTGTCCCTGTGTGTACATGTCTGTGTGTCTGCATGTGTCTCTGTGTGTGTATCTGTGTGTGTGTGTCTGTGTGTGTCCCTGTGTGTACATGTCTGTGTGTCTGCATGTGTCTCTGTGTGTGTATCTGTGTGTGTGTGTCTGTGTGTGTCCCTGTGTGTACATGTCTGTGTGTCTGCATGTGTCTCTGTGTGTGTATCTGTGTCTGTGTGTGTATCTGTTCTGTGTGTGTGTTTTGCGAGCTGCTGTCTCAGAGCTTCAATTCCTTTGAAGCATCTTTTCAGTTCATAGCAATGGGGAGAAGATTGCAGTTGTTCCCCGCTTTACTGGAGGAGCCCCCCAAAGAAGACCCAAGGTTAGAAATACTTCTAGAACACACTGTGCTGTCACCAAGCGTAGGGACCTCTGGGCCAGGCAGGAGGTGGCGGCACGTCTTGGTAGATTGATGTGAAAGCGCGGGGACGACTCCCATCCATCCACTAGGTGGCGCTGGAGCTGCACGCACGGCTACTGCGGTCGGGGACCCGAGACCCAGTTCCTACTTCACCATTTGCCTTTTTAACTTTGATCATTTTCTTTTTCAGGCATCACTCATCTCTCCAGAATAAGTTAGAAGTCAGTTGCGAGGTTACCTCCAGCGTGCTGCGGGCTGGCTCCCCCGTGAGCCTGGGCAGGGCTTGGAGAGAGATCTTGGGACTGAATCTGTGGGCACACACTTCTCTTTTTAAAACTCCGTGTGTGTGTGTGTGTGTGTGTGTGTGTGTGTGTGTGTGTCTAGATTTTGTGAGCTGCAACCTCAGAGCTCTTCAAATGTCCTTTCAGTTCATCAGTTCATACTGATGGGGAGAACATTTAAGTAGGTCCCCCAGAGAAGAGCCAGCGTTGGAAGATTTGGGTCAGCAGAGCTACTGATGGCCCTTGGGGTGTGAGGACATTCCAGTCAATGAACCCCGGAGCCTCCTGCAGATTCTTCCCTGGCCGTGACTTTCAGGACCCAGGCGTGGTCCTCTTGGGTGCATCTGAATCCCTTCAGGCACGAGGGCTGTGCGTTCCACGGCATCACAGGGTGGTGTCAGGTGCCAAAAACAGGGCCAGTGTGGCCAGGGGTGACCGCTGAGGGCTGCGGCCATGCTTCTGAATAAAAACAGAGAAAACTTCTCTGGCTCTTTGGTAAGAGCACAGACTTGATCCCCGCTCCCCATTGTAACTTCTTGTGAGTCCTTCACAAAAGGCGGTGTGTTTGTAACTCAGCAACACACATCTGGGAGGGATGGTTTTGCTTTTTTCTTCTCTCCATCCGATGTCCTTAAGTTTAAAGATGTGTTTGGTGGTTGATGCACCAGGGAAACGGCATCCCTTTATAGTAAAACATCATTAAATTCAGAGCCAGAATCCCTGCCATTTTCACCAATAACCTGTTTCCGTATATTTGTGTCATGAGAGACTTATTTATTATTTCATCTCCTTTTTGGATAACGTTCATAAAAACGGCTCAGATCTAACAGGGAAAGTGTGTTCATGTGTGTTCTTCATGGAGAAAACAACCGGCAGGACTCAGACTCTAAGTTGCCCTGAGATGTCCTGTTATTTTAACTTAATATCCAGTCAGTCTGTCTTTTGTTCATTCAAAAACCCTGTAGCAGAAGAGATGGAGAAGGAAACCAACATGAGCAGAGCATTTCCGAGGGGCCAGGTGCTCACTCTACACAGGTATGGGGCAGGGCAGACGATGGGGGCAGCCACTGCCCGGGTTGGGGCTCACAGGTGAGTGTGCATCTGAATCCCTGTGCCTGCGTGTTAACGATGTCCGTTCCCGATTGTGGCCCAGACCTAATCTGCTTATACCGCACACACTGCAGAAAACACTTGCCTGGTGGCTGAAATCAGAGCCGGTGAGGTGAGTGCTGCGAGGCGGGAGAATCGCCCTGAAACCAAGGATGGCAAACACCTAGCTCCCGATCCGTCATGGACCTGTCCTAAGTGCTTTAGGTATTAACTCATCTAATTCTACACCAGGCATTCTAGGTGGTTTCTGCAGTCAGCCTCGTCTTCCAGATGAGGGACTGAGCCACAGAGAGGTTAAGTAAGTTGCCCAAGGTCACACGACGGACGTCTGAGGGGAGGTGCGACCCTAACGCCAGCAGTCCAGCAGCAGAGTCCAGGATCTTAGCTGCTATGCCCACTGCCTCTGCTAAGATGTAAGAAGGAAGGCCTTTTGTGTTAAGAGGATAAACATAATCCTCTTAGAGAATTAGAAGGTTTGGACTGATTTATAAATTTAGGAACTAGAGTGGCAGCTTGGAAGAGTCCGGTCAAAGAGCCAGTGAAAGGGGAGAAATAGAAATGTTTAGATGGAAGAGAGGAAAAAACCAGAAATAGGCAAGATTCTTAAAAAGAAATAATGAAGAACGTGTCTCAGGGAAGAAACCCTGCGGTTCTAATTAGAAAGTACAGTTGAGGGAATGAAAAGACCCGCCAAACCCACGAGGGACTCGAGTCAATACCGCTCTCGGCCAGCAGATGGCGCTCGAGCTTCCCCAAAGAGACCCAGCGGAACTCGTCCCTGCTTCTCACAACAAGGCTCCTCCTCAAGTCTCCAGGCTCTTATTTTGTTTGCGCTGTTGCTTCAAAACAGAGGAAACCTTGACTGGGATTCCCCAGAGTGGGAAACATCCGGTTCTGCTGGTGTTAGCGAGACCACAGTCGGCTGGCCATAATCAAAGCCTTCTCAGCTTTGTGCAGGTCTGTGAGGCCTTGGGGCCAGCCTAGGGCTCCCCTTTGGGTTGGACAAGGGCAATTTGATACAGGAATTAAGACAGAGAACTTGATCCTGCGGGGATTAGGAGATGTGAAGAATAGACATTCACTTTTAAATTATTGACAATATGTGTCATGTTCTATATAACAGCAAATATTAGTTGGGGTAATTTTCATGATTTTGTGGTTCAGCTTTCATTTGCACTGCGGCTTATTTTACACATGTTGTTGACGTACATTGTTTCTAATTATATTTTTTTAAAAAAGGAGAATTTATTCCTATTGAGAAGCTATCAGGTGAGCAGTTCCACAAAGTCCTAATCCTCTCCACGGTGACTCTACTGAAGAGGTTATTGGTGTTTTTAGTCCCCAATGCACAGGCCACGAAATCAAGCCTCGGGGAGGTGAGATAACCTGCCAACCTGTGCCTGGTGGCTCTGGGATGGAAGCCCTTCTGCCACTGCCAGCTCCCTTTCCACCGCGCCACCCTGCCTCGGAGGATGGCGGGGGGTGCCTGCCCGCGCACGGAGCCGCTGGCTCTGAGTAGATAAATGCCAGGTGCTGCTTTGTTTTCTTAGTATTTGCTTTTCTCTTAAAGGTGGAAGCTAATCCGATTAATTGAGGGTTTCAATTAGATGCGTGCAGACTAACTCCAGGGTTTAAGGTACTTCCTGCTCCAAGTGGCTGTGTGACCAATCAGCCGTAATCTAGGTGGCTTAATATCTCTTACAGGAACGGGGACCAAGGCCTCCCCTTTTAGGAAGTGGGAAGCAAACATAAGAGGTCTTTGATTTCGGGGTTCTTAAATTCCCCACCCTTTGGTCCTACTTGACATCAACAAAGCTTACATGTGAAAAAAAGAAAAAAAAAAAGAAAAGAAAAGATGTGTCCTGTGTCTGGACTGACCTTAAGAGGCCAGCTCTAGCTATTCTCAATCTCTCTCTCCCTTCCTTCCTTCCCCTCTTCCTCCCTCCCTCCTCCCTCTCTTCCCTCCCTCCTTCCTTCTTTCCTTCCTTCCTTCCCTCCTTCCCTCCCTCCTTCCCTTCCCTCCTTCCTTCCTTCCTTCCCTCCCTCTCTTCCCTCCATCCCTCCCTCTCTTCCCTCCCTCCCTCCTTCCTTTCCTTCCTTCCCTCCTTCCCTTCCCTCCCTCCCTACCACTCTTCCCTCCCTCCTTCTTTCCTTCCTTCCCTCCCTCTCTTCCCTCCCTCCCTCCTTCCTTTTCTTCCTTCCTTCCCTCCCTCCCTCCCACTCTTCCCTCCCTCCTTCTTTCCTTCCTTCCTTCCATCCCTCCCTCTCTTCCCTCCTTCCCTCCTTCCTTTCCTTCCTTCCTTCCTTCCTTCTTTCCTTCCTTCCTTCCTTCCTTCCTCCCTCCCTCCCTTCCTTCCTTCCCTCCTCCCCTCTTCTCCCTCCCCTCCCCTCCCATTTTCTTCTTTCCTTACCTTGGTGGGGGGGGTGCTGGGGGAGAACAATGTACAGAAGGCAGAGGAGGCAGAAACCAGAGCTTCTCAAATTCTAATGTGCACACAACACAAATCACTTCAGGATCTTGTAAAACTCCAGATAGTGGGTCTCGGGTGAGCCTGAGATTCTGCATTTCCAATAAGCTTCCAGAAGCCGCTGCTGGGTGATGGTCTGCACAGCAAGGCATGAAGAGGTGCCAAAGGATAAAGTGAGTGTGCCGGCCGAGCCTCCTCGCTCTGACGACTGATGGTGATGAGGCCTGGCCAGCGCAGAGCAGCTGGCAGCACAGGGACAGCCCCGGGGCCACCTCAAGCTGCTCTGAAATCCGCAGCCGTGTGTCTCGGATCTTGGGGATCTTCTGAGCTCAGCAAGCTCTCCTTGTGTCCTGGCGAGATGGACCAGGTGGAAAGGGAGAGCCAGCCGTAGAAGTGGCAGCATCTTGGTGGGGGGGGGGGGGTCCCCTGGCTAGATGGTGAGGGAGGCGGGAGGTGCCCCTTTCGGGCTGGACACCAACTGAGCCGCCCCTGGGCTTCAAATTCCTCCAGTCTGAGAGAGTCAGACAACACTCCAGTTGTGAGATTAGCGTTTCACAAAATGTCGTGCAGTGGGAAAGGCAACCTCAGACTACATCTGAATTTTCAGGGGTGGGTCCTGGGCTGACCGGCCTCTTGACACACCGTCCAGGTGATTCTGACCTGCACTAAAGTTTGGGAACCAGCATCACCAAAGTCGCCTCCGGCTCTAAAAGTTTCTCTTTTCCCAACCAGTCAAGCTCTCCTCCCTACGATGTCTCCAGAGGCTCACAGGAGGGGCTGCTGTACAGGAGGTTGGGGTTCAGCCAGCCTCTTGCCTTCACTTTGGAGGAACTGAAGTCTGGAAGCATTAACTCTTGGTGGCCCAGCTGCCGAGCGTAGAGCCAGGACTAAGCCGAGGGTTGAGGGTCCCTAGTCTAAAGCTCCTCCCTCAGCCACCCCCTCTTTCCCTTCCCTCCGCAATGCCCCACTTAGCTCCTCACTCCTTCTCTCTTGGGCTCTTGCTCTGCCCTGTCTCTTATCCCTGCATTTCTCATCCAACTCTTTAATCCATTCTTCACGCTGAGAGCAGTCTACGCTTTCTCCCCAGATCCTTTATTTTTTCTGCTCCTACTCACACATTTTGTGTGCTTCCCAGCTGCTACCAAAGAAAAAAAAAAAAAGGCCCAAACTCCTATCTTCTGAAGATGCTCTATGTTTTGCCATCCACTTGTTCCCACCATAGTCACCTGACACTCCATCCTGCATCTTCCAGGTGTGGAAGAAGAATGTCACCGTCCATATCAGTAAACAAAGGATGTTGCAGCCATCACGCTACCACAGCCACCCCATCGGTGAGCCCTGAGGGGACTCAGGAGGGAGACAAATGGGCTGCCCCCTGTCAAGCCCTCAGCCACTGTAGCCGCCCCCAGCTGTGCGCTGTGAGCGGATTCAGGGTGGAGAAAAGCAGGATGCCAGCCCTAGATGGTTAAGGTGCATATCAAAGGAGTGATTTCAATGAGCCCAGACTCTTGCATCTCCCCATACATAGAAAAGCGCTAAAGTCATTAACTTGAGATATCTGACTTTCTTTAATTAACAGTAATCTTTTGATGTTCTCACTACCTGGTTTTTGTTGCAAAAACTCCTGTATATCCTGGATCCTTCCTGACCTCTTCAGAGCAGTCCTTCAGAGCGATCTGAGAGGCTGTTTCCCGGGCTTAAGTCCTTAGCAAGTCTGCTGAATAAAACATAATTCTCAACTTTTAGGTTGTACCTTTTTTTTCAGTCGACACAGGCAACCGCCATTTTAATCACTCAATTTTTCTCATTTCTTGCTTCCTCGGTTTGCTCAGACTTGGAAAATCATCTACCTACATCCTCTTAAAAGCCCTTTATTTCTTCCTGTCAAAGTCCTTCCCATTCTTGTAGGCCAACAGCAATATTCTCCCTCTCTGGGGACATCCCTGAAAAGTAACCACACCCTCCCCTGACCTCCTGTGGTGTTACAGATGTTGCTGTGTCCCTGGAAAGCTCTTTGCATTCAGGGTGGGGTCAGACTTCTGCAGGTATGGACCACATGTTGATAGGCTGAGGGAATGAACGAATTCTTGAACAAATGACCACGTATAAATGACTGATCTGATATGTGAGTTTCATGATCTAGAAATTTAAGATTTTCCACTGATTACTGAAGGTAGTTAGGTAGAATTTTTGAGTCCTTAACCCAAAATGCAAAATCAAGTGTAACACAACTTCAGTTTATCCTTCCCCAAATAGATAGAGGGTAACAGACACACGATACTGCAAAGGGTAACCACAAAGATACACCGGAGAGAAAGAACTAATTCTAATGGTCAAACAACGAAAATTATCTGCTTTTTAGAATTGTTATTATTATTTATTGGGTTGATTCAGAGCTATGGAAACTGTTCATGTAAACAGACAGGGTAGGGGGTCCCCAAAGAAAGAGAATCAGGCATGGCTTTCTTGACAGAAGAGAACCCATTTTTGGCCTAAGCCGGTTTGTGATCTAAGCCTGGCCACAATGCTTGCCCTTGAACAGGTTTCAGTAATCAGTGATCTTAAGGGAATAAAGGAATGCAGGAACAGAGAAAAGGCAGTCAAACAATAGTACAATGACAAAACAGGGTCCTATTCCCCTCAAGGGATATACATAATAATACGTCTTTGAGTTCTGCAGGAACTAAGGCCCCCATCCAGGTAGAGAATGGAAGGATGTTGACACTCCTGATTTCAATCAGCTAAAGCTTGGACTCTATCAACTTTTGCTCCAAGTCAATTTGAATTCTCCTCTGCTCAAGCCCGTTCATGAATATGCATGTACCCTTAGCTTAAAACTTCCCCAATTTTGCTGTTTGGGCAGACACCGCTTTGGAGAAGATCCCTGATGGCTCCTTATTTGCTGCAAGTAATAATAAATCCTTCTCCCGATCTTTGGCTTGGTTGTGTCTATTGGCTTGATACCCACCAAAATAATCCCACTTTCGAGTAACATTTATGCAGTTATACTATGGGCTCTAACTGTCTAAAATCATCTTCAAAGTCAAGTCAAAGAGTTTAGACTTTGGTTAACATGTAATAGACTTACATTAAAAGGGCATGAAGATTGGTCCTTTGAGGTTCACAATGGGTAGATGTCAGAGACCTGAGCTACATCTTCTCTGGGGAGTGTGGACCACAAAATCAGATGAAGTGGATTCTCTTATCCCATTCCAAAGTCTAGCCAGGGTCCAGATATCAGAACCTTCCCTCCTTCCACTTAAGTAACTAAACACATGCTCCAGCTATGGAATTTCCCTGATAGCTGACACAGAAGATGTTTTCCCGCCTTCCACCTTCTCAGTCAGTTGTACATCCTGCCCACGTCCCCAGGTAATTTGTAAACACTGCTCCACTTTGCTTCCTGTAACTACAGCCAGCGACGTGCGGGACAGTGGAGAGAGTCATAATTTCTGAAACTGTCCATGAGCAATTTTCTTACTTAAACCATGTCTCTCTGACTCTCCTCTCAGAAAACCACCCAAACTGAGATGTGTGTTCTTAACAAACCTCAGTCAAATATCTTGGCTGGTTTGCCATTTTCTTTCAGCAGATTCCAGGAAACAGGGATGCAGGGGTGCCTTACGAAGCCCCAGTTTGTGAGATTCCAGACGCAATCCTCCCATCCTGAAAAAGGGTAGCTGGGGGTCAGGTGCCTTTTGTTGTTGTTGTTTCCTCTCCCTAGTACACACAAAAGTATGAGTTTACTTTTTTGTGTGTTTGTTTTTCTCTTTTCTCTTAAGAAAACTATTGTTTTTTAAAAAAACATGCTAATGTGAGTTTTTCTTCTCTCAGTGCAGATGGTGATAATTACTGGGAAAATTAGCTACTTATTTCTAATGCAAACAGTGATAGAATCTCAAGGCATCTTAGCAAAGACACCGCATTATTCCCTGTGGGTTGCTGGTGCCATGGGCTGCAGAGAAGGGGGTGAGACCTGTCTGTAAAAGTCTCCCTCCCCCACGAAGTCCTGCCCCCAAATCAGGCATGATTGTGCCCCACAAAGGTTCATAAGCAGAGAACTTTCCCTCCCAGGATCTGGGGTATCTAGGAATCCTCTTACCTCCAAACCATCAGACTGTGAAATCAGAGCCTAAGGGATTCAACTGCCCCATTTCCTGTCCTACCCTTGGGGTGAGAGGTCGCCAGTGTCCTGAGTGGCTCTAAAGTGTATGACTCAGTTGCCTGCTTTGTAATCACCCCATGAGGGGCCACAGCACATGGGACCCACTGCCTTCCAAGACAGATTGTATTTTGGGAGGCCTCAGTGAAGAAAGCTCCTAAGTGGAGACGAGACACCACTCCTGCCTCCATCTCAAGAAAAGACTCCTCCAGGGTCACAGGAAGTGATGACATTTTTTCCTTGGAACCAACCTTGAGGAAAGAGAAGGATTCATTGCAAAGAGGATTGCTCCATCCATTATTCACATTAAAAAACTACCTTTCAGTTTCCAAGACTGTCTTCAGATAAACTCCTTTCCCTCTGCCCTCCCCACTTGCTCTCACTAAGCAAACTTCATATGTGGGACTTCCTTTTCATGCAAGGAAGCAAATGGCTGAACAGGGACAAAACATTTGTGAGATGATGAGGATCCCTGTCTGAGAAGACATCTCAGCACTGTCTGCATGGCTCATGACCACTATCCTTGCAAGACAGGGCACAGGATGAAAAGACTAAGGACAGGAGGCAATTGGAGGGGATTCCTGTGGTTCTAGGGATTCAAGCTCTGAAACGAGCAACAATTCGAGGGTTCATCTACTATGATCACCACCAGAGATAATAATTGCTACCATTGCTCGGCCACTGCATGTCAGACTCTGGGTGCTCTACATCTTACATATATATTATCTCATTGCATTCTCCCAGTAACCATATTTCACAGATAGAAAAACTGAGCTTTAGAAAGATTAATGAATTGTGCAAAGGCATAATCTCAACACTCACAAATGATAGGGTTTGGAATATATGCTGAAGCCCTAACTCAGCAATGTGACTGTCTGCAGAGGTATGGCCTTTGAGGAGGTAATTATGGTTAAATGAGGTCTAAGGGTAGAGCCATAATCTGATAGAACTTGTGTCCTCACAAGAAGAGGAAAAGACAACAGAGATCTTCTTCTTTCCTTGATGCACACAGAGAATAGTCCACATGAAGACACATGGAGAAGGCAGCCATCTACAAGCCAGAAAGAGAGACCTCACCAGAAACCAAACCATCAAGGCACCTTGATCTTGGCTTTTGGCCTCCAGCACTGTAAGAAAATAAATATTTGTTTTTTAAGCCATCCGGTCTTTTGTGTTTTGTCATGGCTGGCTGAGCAGACTAATACAGCATCTGACTTAAAAATCTATGCTCTTAACCATCCCCCATACTCACCTGTCCTCATGGTAGATGCTTTCATGCTTGATAGGATGATTTGGTGCTAATTTCCAGGGTTGAGGAGGGATGGGGGACTTGCTGGCCTCTGCAAAGAGACTTTAAGGGAGGTAGTGGCCCTCTCCCCTGTGTGTGTAGTAGGTAAACCATGTTAACAAATGAATGTGCCAGATGGATCAGAACCAAGCAGAAGGAGCTGCAGTCCTGTGGGAGGATAGAACCATTTCTCCTTCCAAGAATTCAATACAACCAAATATGTCACCAAGGTGCCTCAGTGCTCTGTAGGTCCAAGTGGACTCATGCTGTTCTCAGCCTCTTGCCCCAGCCCTGAAACACCACGACCCTGGTTCTCTTCCAGTGCCCCACATCTCAGTGACTGGTACCCCCTTTCTCACTTCCACCCCAGCACTATCCCTGAGACTGTCTCCCTCACGTCCTTATGACCAATTTACAACTGAATACTGTCTTGCCTTTTAATCTCCCACACTTCTGCAAAATGCATCCACTTCTCCCCAGCTTCATTGCTACCACCTAACTTAGATTACTGAAATAACTGTCCATCTGGTCTACCTCTCATATAGTATTGTGTCATGTTAAGTGAGTGGCTTTGCAGCTAGACAGCATGGTTGGAATCCTGGTTATTTATTCTGTCTGTGTTTTCATTCCTTCATGGTTAAAATGAGGATCACAAGAGTACCTGTTTTATTGGGTGCCTGTACTTCATTTAAACTTACAAGTGTACCAGGCACATAGTAAATTAATCAGTACAAGCTGTCATTAATATTATCCACTGTGTCCTCCCTCCTATCTGTCCTTCCCTCTGCAGCCAGAATAATCATCTGACTGCTCTACTTAGAGCCCATCCATGGCTCCTCATTGCACTTAAGATAAAGATGATGGCCTTTAATTGATCTGCCAGGAATTGATCACTGTGGCCCTCACCCACCTCTGCAGACCTGTCTCACCCCTCACTCCCCAGACTCTCCAGGCTTCACCCTCATGCTTCCAGGCCTTGTGCTCACTGATCTCCTTACCACGGGGGCTAGTTTGCACTTGCATTTTCTCAGATTTAGGAATCACCTTCCCTTCTTTTTTATTGACATAACTCCTACCCATCATATATTTCTCAGTTCAAGCATCACTTCCTTGGGGAGGCTTTCACTGACTGTTCTTACTTGGCTTATATCCTTGGGAGATTTTATTTGTTTGTGGAATGTTTTTAGTTAATGTTCACGACCCCCCATGTGAGTACCTTGAAGACAGGGACTAACATGGTGCTTGGTATATAACAGGTACTCAATTACCTGCTACACTAGGGTTTACTGAGACATGTTCCCCTCCCCCATCACTTCTGGCCCCTAACTCTTCCCTGCAATCTCTCCACCAGCTGGGGGATTGAAGAGCAGAGTAGAAACTCTTCCTTTCAGGCTGTTGTTTTCAAGCTGCCACTGGCTTTCCAAGCTTTGGTTCGAGGGAAGAGAAGTGGTCACCAGCTGATGGAGTTTTATGGTTCCCCATACATGTTCACATTCATTACCTTAATAGACCCTCACGATGAATCAACTCTCATGTAGGATCATTAGTCTCCCCATTTGCCAGTGTGCAAACAGGGTCTCTGTGAAATTGATTTATCCAAGATCACACAGCTAGTGACTGACAGAGCTCAGATGAGAATGTGGCCCTAGGAACCTAACTCCTGTATCCTTTCCACTGTGCTCCAGAGCCTGACTGCTGCAGAAACCCAGACAAGGAAAGGTGATGACAGTACAAAAGAAAGCAGATTTGTCTTTTGCCCTTTCATTCTCCTCTTTGTCTTGGGGAATTTCATCTGTTCTATTTTGTAGTTGTCACAAGTTGGGTTCCCTGGGAACAGACTCTGAAATGGAGTTTAAAGTACAGGATGTTTATTAAAGAGTGCCCTTGAGATTGACACCCGTGGAAGGGAGGAGAAGGAAAGCATGAGTGGGATGAGGAGAGACGGTCTCAGCTGACCCTATGGGGACCTTGGGGGTTAAAATGGCCAAAATGCTAGGCCTTTATACTCTCTCCTTGATCTGTCATTGGGCCACCTTGGTCAAGCAACTCTCCGCAACTAGGGCCATCCAAGTAGGAGCTGATAGCCCTCCTGGCAGCTGGGGCAAGATGTCCTTCACTGGGGGAGTGTGGGCAGGCATCCCACACTCTACTAAGCTTGTCTAAGGTTCCTGCTTTCTATGCCTAACTTATGGCTCCTCCCTTGCTCCTACTCCTACTCCTCTTGAATCACTGAGCAGTCTGGAAAGAATTTTCCCAAATGAGTCTCTAGAGGTATATGACCAAATGATCTGGGGGTGGCTGTGTGTCTGAATGTGTGGGATTCTTCATCTGTGATATCTGATACTAGAGTGATCGTGGGGTCTAAGTAATCAAAAATAAAAACTAGGGCTTCCCTGGTGGCGCAGTGGTTGAGAGTCTGCCTGCTAATGCAGGGGACATGGGTTCGAGCCCTGGTCTGGGAAGATCCCACATGCCGCAGAGCGGCTGGGCCCGTGAGCCACAATTACTGAGCCTGCGCGTCTGGAGCCTGTGCTCCGCAACAAGAGAGGCCGCGATAGTGAGAGGCCCGCGCACCGTGATGAAGAGTGGCCCCCGCTTGCCACAACTAGAGAAAGCCCTAGCACAGAAACGAAGACCCAACATAGCAATCAATCAATCAATCAATCAATAAAAAAATAAATCTTTAAAAAAAAAAATAAAAATAAAAATAAAAACTAAAGGTCAAAGGAACTTACTTGGCCTTTTCCACTAGAGTTCTTTTCCAACCTACAGTTCCTATTCCAGTAAGTTTAATTTCTACAAAACTGAATGATTACATAATGCATATCCTTGCAAAAGGCCCAGCAGTGATAGGATCTACATCCCACAGACCTTGCTTCTGTTCTGCACTTTGTCCTACTCAGAGGGCTTCCCCACCTGCTTGAGTTCTATCAGGGCAGGCACAGCAGGTAGCAACACTGTCCTGGACCTGAGAGGACACACAGAGGTCAGTACCATGCTCAAAGCCATGGTTCCAATTCACTGCAGAGCCAGGAGGAAGACACGGGTCTCTCAACACACAGATCTTTTCACTCTTCTGGTTTTTAATAAGGTCAGTCACAAGGAGAATATCCTTTTGTATGATGGTTTAATTTTGTTGCAAATATCTAGATTCTCTTTATTTTTCAATTAGATTATTCAGGCTGTAAAACTTGAGATAATTTGCTTTCCTTTTGGGGTCAGAAGGGCAAGAGTCTATTTTTTGCCACATTGCTCCTGTGAACCTCAAGGTAGCCTGAAAGCGTCAACACCAGCAGAAGTTAGCAAACAGCTCAGTGGATGTTTATGTAATGTACTATCATTATAATAATATAAATAATTATAATAATAATTACCTTTATCATCAGTATTTGCCCCTCTGGAAAGATGGGCTCTAGTCTCAACTGAGTGAAATTTTAAGTTGGCTCTGGTTTTTATTCCACTCCTCTCTGCTCTCCTGGGCTCCCAATCTGAAATGCTGCCTATAAATCCATGCCACGATCCATGGTTTTCAGACAGTTGGAAGATTATGTTGACTAGACTCGAGACTGATTTTCATTTTCCGCAAGTAGACACAAGTTCCCATCAGCTCAGCAACCTGGCAGCCTCTGTGACTTGGGGCTGTTCTCTGTGTCCTTTCCTTTCATGTCAGCAGTTTCCTAATCTCTCCTGGAATCGGGGCTCAGTCTGTTGCTGTGGGACCCGCACCAGTGGACACCATTCAACCAAAGTGACCCTGAGGCGGACTCAGCATAAACACTGTCCCTCTTGAGTCAAGCGTCCAGGATAAGGGAACCAACGCTGGGCTGAAAACCGCAAGTAGGTATTGTTTAAGTGCTATCACCTGCTCCTCAGCTCTTTCTGTAGCCTGGGGCTGGCAGGGCTGTGGAGTGCATGCCTGGTCCAGAACCACACAGAGGCCAACATCTTATCAACACTCAACAGCCAAGTAAACACTTGATTCACTTACTTTTTCCTGGCTTTGCTCTACTTGATAACAGAGGAAGTGTTCTGGGGAGAGAGGTTTACGGCAGTGTCAGCAGAAATAACTGCGCCAGTGTCAGTTGTGGTAGGTTTCTTGCTCCCTCCCGGGCTGTTTTCATGGATAGGAAAGGGCATTTCCCACTCAAGTCAATGGTGGCCTTTTGCATTGTGTGAAGCTGTTGCATTTGACTTCACTGAGGTTGAGGACTATTTGATTGTTATGAAGTGGGAAAGACTGAACAAAATGATTGTCTCACAGTCCAAGTTATTGAGACTGTCAGAAGAAAGGTGCTGGTTCTTTAATCTTCACACAATCCCTGCCATTCTCAGAAGACCTACTTCACTCTAGTCTACTGTAATGCTTTTGGGGCATTTGAGGTCAGCATCTCTGGAGCAAATGCAAGACCAAAACTCTGTAGTTGTAAATATGATTATAAATATGTTGATGACAATGTATTATAGTAGACAGCCTGGGTGCTTCAGAGACCTTTTAATCCTAAATTGTGGTTCTATTTTATGACTGTTTTGGGGAAGTGAGGAGGTTGAGGTGCAGAAGATGAAAAGGGATTTGCAAAGATGGGTGTGGAGGGGATGTTCCCTCCCTGCCAGCTTAGGAATTCCTGGGCTGAACCTTTCCCTATATTCCTGATCACAATTGGAGATCAACTGCAGAAGTAAGACAATAGAAGAGCTCCAATCCATGTCCTACAAGTGGGTGAGAGAGAGTGAAGCAGTTAATGAATAACATATTTAGAGACAGAACCTTGGTAATAAGGAGCTGAAGTTTTCTCCCTGGGCAAAGACCTGACAACATTTGCTCTTGGAGATATTCCGAGGCTGGCCTATCAGAAAGTGGGGGGCAAGTCAGGGAGAAAAACTTGGGATGAGTACAACTTCATCCTTTCATGAACCTAGTAGAAATGGGCTCACCTAGTAGAGTGTGGGATTTTCTAATCCTAGTCTACCTCACTATGATTAGAAAAGGGCCTTCATTTAGAAGCATTGGAGAGCACGAGTGCCTGGGATGAAAAGTAGTACAGGTGAGCTGGATAAGGCTGACCCCTTATCCTGTTGGGGTGGTGATGAAGCCCTGCAAAGAAATCTTTACAAACTCTGAAAAGTTAGAGCAAAAGGGGTCATCATCAATGACTTCCTGTGTTTGACGGAGTAAAAATCTTGATAAATGCCCTTTCCAATCAGAGTGAGTGTTCATTCCATCAATATTTGTTTAGCACTTACTAGGTGTCAGCACTATGATCTGTGCATCACAGATAAAATAAGGAATAAGACAGGGTTGTCCTTGCCCTCACTGAGCTAAAGTGTCATTCCCTGGAACAGAAGTTAATTGAAGACACGGCTACCACAGACGATGGTGCACATTTTTCTGGATCTACAGGCTTTATACCTTTTGGTGGAGAACATATGAGATCTGAGTGTGAGACTTTTCATGCTTAACTATTTGTATAACCTCAAGGATCAAGATACAGGAGTGAAGGCTCAACATAGAAAATATCCATTTAAGCCTCCTGACCTCTCCAAGGCTGAGACACTTGACTTTGCTATAGCAAGGAAATGAGGACTCTTGGTCACCCCAGGGACACCTCAGCCTCTACCAGGGGTATATTTGGAGCCTCAGCAGTCACTGGAGATGACTTCACATCTGTTTTCACCTGGGGTTTGTTGCCTTTGGCCCTTGGTCTAAGCTCTGCCCACATGTGTCCTCTGGCTGAAATTCTGATGATCACACTAGGGATGTCTCCTCGGAGGGAAAAACAGCATTGTTGGTTAGCTAGCAGAGTGAGCTGGCGGCCCACTGGCAAAGATGCTGGCTGTGACTCAGAGGCACCAGGAGTGGGCAAGGAAAACCCTCCTTTATGAAAACCGATAGGGTCCTTGGGGAAAAGGAATGGAGACTTGTGGTGGGGAGTCTGCAACTTTGGGCACAAATAGACCTGGAAGGAAAGCGAAGGCATAACTGCCAGGAACCAGGTCTGCTGGGAACTGCTGGGGAAAGGGCCAGCCAGGAGCACCTGGCCAGGAAGCCAAGGACACTGCAGCCTCTGTGCTTCAAGGATCTGTAGGTTGGGCAAGGTGTGTAGTCACAGGGACTATGTGTTCCATATTCCTCCCTCAAAGAAGACAAGCTGTCTGACAGCCGTACATGCTCTCTAAGGAAAACAGATCAAAGTATTGGAGTCTGGGGTCTACCCCGAAAATCTAAATTATGTGGCTGTTATTTCTGGGGGGAGGTAACGCTTCTTCCTTACCCCATGTGGAGGGATATCCATTACGTACTTTGGCCTCCTATTTGTCTTACTCGTTTCTTTATTTACTGAATTCTTGAGAATATGGGAATGTATGAGTGGTACCCTTTTCTTCTGGTGATAGTTACACTTTATATTGTTCACACACATCTTAAGAGAAGGTTGAAAAATCTATCTACCCCTGTGTGTATTTATAAGTTAGTATCTAAATGTTTTCATCATAAACTTGAAAAACTCTACTTCTTGGTAATAAATAAGACAAACATACAATACTCTATAAGATGAAATAAGAAGATGATGATGGATGGCGATTAGAATAAATATGATGTGACTTGATAAAATAGCGTTAACTATTTTGTTGAATAAAACACAGCAACTTTAGAAGGAATCTTATAAAATTTTTATCTGCACATTTTATATAATGTATCATGAAGAATTCGATAAGCTCACATTCTGTTTACATTTATAAGAACAAGTGACAATGACCTAAACTGCTTTGACTGTTCTATATTCAAAATATCACAATATAGGTCCAAATACACTATTTCTAATACCAAGCTTCACCAATTAACAGACATATCTTTCAGGCAGGGAAAGACAGGAAGCCATATGGTTCGATGGCCTTTGTTTAATCAAAGAAATAAATACCTTTTTTTATGGTGCCATGGAGGTATTTCAGTTGAGGACAAAGAGCCACAGTATATTAGGAGTGGGTGAGACACACATTTTTTAAGGTGGGAAAAGGGCTATTCTGAATGCAGGCTCACTCTCAGACTGATCAGTTTTAGGAAAGGGTACTGTCATAGGTACCTTGAAAATAGACTCAGAGAGCTGGATGGCGAAGTTCATCGGGGAGTGCTCTTGGGATGTGCACATCTAAGGAGGTGAGGGAGGCAGAGTGGGCAGAGCAAGGAGCTGGCCTACAGCACAGCCACAGGTGGAACCTCAGTTGATCTCCAGGAGCTCTGCAGCTGGGATGATCCTTCATAGTTGTCCCAAACTGAGGAAGAGAGGTTGAGTGTATGTGTCCCTGCAGTAGCCAGTCATTGACGACAGTTGTCCCCCTGGGAGGAGGTATAAGATTAGGCAATGCAGGACCCTGTGGCTGATGGAAGTTCCCATCAATGGATGCAGCTGTGAGCCATCAGCAGCCAAACCATCCCCTGGGAGATGAGTAAATCTGCTCCACCCAGGGTCTGGATGAAACCCTATAGTATCTGCTATGGACTTAGTGTGTGTGTCTCCTCGAAACTCTTATTTTGAAAATCCTACCTCCCAAATCCGATAGACTCACAGACTTAGAGAACGAACTTACAGTTACCAGGGGGAAAGGGTAGGGGGAAGGGATAGTTAGGGAGTTTGGGATTGACATGTACACACTACTATATTTAAAATGGATAACCAACAAGGACCTACTGTCCAGCACAGGGAACTCTGCTCAATCTTATGTAACAACCTAAATGGGAAAAAAATTTGGCAAAGAATAGATAGATGTATACATATAATTGAATCACTTCGCTGTACACCTGAAACGAACACAACATTTTTAATCAACTATACCCCAATATAAAATAAAAAGTTTAAGAAAATCCTACCCCCCCAAGTTGACAGTATTAGGAGGCGGGGCCTTTCGGAGGTAATTAGGTCATGAGGGTGGAGCCCTTATAAGGCTTTGTGCCCTTATAACAGCAACCTCAGATTTCTCTCTAGCCCGTTTTCCACCATGTGGAAGCACAGCAAGAAGTCGTTGGCCGTCTGCAACCTGGAAGAGGTTCCTTATCAGAACCTGACCATCTGGCACACGGATCTTGTGCTTTCAACTTCCATAATGTGAGAAATTAATGGCTATTGTTTATAGACCACTTAGTCTGTGGTCTTCTGTTACAGCAGCTGAAACGGACTAAGACCGTCATTACCCCTTGCACTGTCCAGATCTACTTGCTTCTTGCAGTAGGTTTGCCCTGTGTGGAAAGAACTTCTGTAGGATTTTGTTTGGTCTCATTTCCCCGACAATTGTATGAGAAGCACTATTAGAACAACTGCCACTTCCACTGCTTCAGTGGGTCTTAAACTGGTACTTACCATCCCCCTTATCAACTGTCCAGCCTCGATTCTCTCGGTTACATCTCTGCAGGTGTAGGCAGACTGCCTGATGGGATGAGCCAGACTCTCACCTCTGAGGGATCTGAGTCCCTGTCTCCCATGTGCTTTTTAGACCATGGCTACTTTCATTGTTTAATTTGGGCATGAGAGCATAAAGAGATGTCCTAGTCTTTTCCCCAAGGGCCAAACGTACTTTATTCTATGCTGTTTATGTAAGAGCAGCAGGACCACCTTCTGAAGATCAGGTCCCTCACCACTGACAGCATGGCAACCCCCTTCCTCACCCACAGGTCCCTTGGGCATAAGGAGCCTGAAGTTACTGGAAGGCAGCCATCGCTTAAATTTCAATGAGACTCTTGATGTGCCTCCTCTGGGGGAAGCATTTCCCCACTCTGGGAACTAGGACCTCTAGACCCAGAAATCCTAAAACTGTAGGGACATGAAACACAGATTCCGTAAGTCATTAGTAGTGATGATCAGCAAGACAAATTCTACTCTCAACCTTTGGTTCCTAGACCCTCATCAATTATCTATTTTGGACACAGAACCATATGATGATCATTCTTTAGAGTGTGTCACATTCTGTATGATAGCACCCTATCCCCACAGATTGTCATCCCTAACCCCAAGCCTCAGGTGCATCTTTAGGAGACCGTTCCACTGTCTTTCAGACCAGTGGCTCCTGGGAGGAGGCTGTATAGCACTGGGTTTGAGGATAGCACTGCCTTTTCTTGAGAGTCCCTGTTGATGGATCAAACCTTCAGAAATACTCAGACAGTGAGTCTGGTTTGGGCGCTGTGGGCAGGAAAGACAAACCCATATTTTCAATATACGTCTTTTCCTGAAAAAGACGTGTATTGCCTCTCCCTGATGGAAATGGGCCAAGGTAATCAGTTGCCAACAAGTGGCTTGTTGGTCACTTCTTGGACCAATATGTCAGGTTGAACATTCAGTAGAAGTAGGAGTTAGATCAGCCTTGGTGAGTAGGAAGCCCTGCTGTTGGGTCTATGTGTACCCTCCTTCCCTGCCACCATGGCTACTCTGTCCATGAGCTCATTGTGTCAGAACTGAAGTGGTTGATGATCTGCTGGGTGAGTCACTCTATTTGTGCCTTAGTGCTTGTTATAGATTGAATTGTTCCTTCCTTAAATTCATATGTTGAAGCTGTAAACCTCGTTGTGACTGTATTTGAAGATACAGCCTTTAAGGAGGTAATTAAGGTTAAACTGGGTGAGTCACTCTATTTGTGCCTTAGTGCTTGTTATAGATTGAATTGTTCCTTCCTTAAATTCATATGTTGAAGCTGTAAACCTCGTTGTGACTGTATTTGAAGATACAGCCTTTAAGGAGGTAATTAAGGTTAAATGAGGTCATAAGGGTGGGGCCGAATCCAATAGGACTGGTGTCCTTATAAGAAGAGGAAAAGACACCAGAGACGCATGTGCACAGAGAAAAGACCACCCAAGGGCACAGTGAGAAGGTGGCAGTCTGCAAGGCAAGAGGAGAGGCCACAAGAAAAACCAAACCTGACACTTTGACCTTGGACTTCCAGCCTCCAGAACTGTGAGAAAATAAACTTCTGTCATTTAGGCTCCCCAGTCTGTTATGGCAGTGCAAGCAGATGAATACATTGTATCTTCCGTGGTGAGTGCTTTCTGGAGAGCGCTGACACGACATACAAATATCCTCACATTGTACCCACATGTGTCAGTCCACACACATCATACCCAGGTTGCCTCATCTCCTGATCTTTCAGTCTTATTTTTCTCCTTGACCAGCAACTAGGCCATTCCTCACTGCCCATGACTCTGTATATATTCTAACCACTTCTACATGAAGTGGATGACCAGAGGCACCACCCAAATCTCCACGCGGTGGAATTTTCCCTCACCGTAGTCTTCCAGGGCCACCCTAAGTGGGGCTGCAGTGCAGTAACAGTTGCCCCAGGGAACGGGCAGCTTCTGTGATGGAGAAAGATCAGATGCAGTAGAGGAGGGGACAGGAAAGCCCCAGCTACAGGGGCAGCCGATCCTTATCATCAAGGAGCTGCAAGGAACAGCAAGGCTGTCAGGCCCTAATCTCCAGACATTAATGTGAACTTTCTCAATTTTTAAATGTTGGCTTAAAACATTTTAAGGAAACCCATGCCTACCACAACTGGAATAGGACAAAGTGTCTCAGCGAGATTCCTGTATTCTTAGGGACTCACGGACGGCTTCAGGTTTCTGGAAATCTCCAGAGGACACATGGACCTGAGAAACTGTGTGTCTTTTCTGGGGAGGGTCTCCATAGCTACAGCAGTGTTCAGACACCCCAAAATGTTAGGGGTCACTGCCTCACAGTGAGGTGCTGTTTTTTAATTTTGGCAGCATGGGGTGGGGGTGAGGGGTTCCCTAGAAGGTCTCCTGGACCTATGTGCAAATATCTCCTGGAAATTTTGCCTTCTAGTTGATTTCACCTTACGTGCATGTTTCTTAAGTTCAAGCCTCTGGCAGCCTGTGGTTTTCCTAAGTGTGAACCAGAGAAGGTTCTAGAATAGTTAGTAAGGTAAATGACTTACATCTGTGCTCTCAAACGGGGACATTTTTTAACCCCCAAGGCACAGTGCCCTGCACCCAAGGTGACTTGAAGCCGCAGGCGAACTGCGGACACAGCTTCCTGGGACATCAATATTTTTTTTGAGTTTTCAGACAATCACTAATTTTATATTTAATTTAAAATAGATATGGCATATTTTGGAGCAGAATGTAAAATTCTCATGAATTAGTAGGATAAATTCAAGACTTCAAAGACACTCCATGCTGACACGGGGCTGCTCCAGGCTATCCTCCAGATCTTGGGTACATATTCACCCCCTTGGCAGCTGGAGGTTCTCGGCAGAAAATTCTGTGAAATGTTGCCCTATATACACCACAAGCCTTGCTAAACTTTGACTACTCTTAGTGGTGATAGAGAGCTGGACTTATGGTAAGACAAGCATTCGGGACCCTGTGGGGATTTAGTTCTAAGTGGGTCACAGAGCTTCACAAATTCCAGGACTCCTGGAAGGAAGTGGAGCCTCCTGGCAGGACTTTGGACTCAGAACAATCTCTATTATGTGGGAGACCACACCAAGAGTACCCCTGGTATGGACTTGCCCCTGAGGCTAAGCTGGGGCATGGGATTGGCCTCTCTGTCTGCCTGGCATCTGCCCAGCAGCCTTCAGCTCAGGACAAGCACATGAACTGGACCCTCACATTCAGCACTTGTTGTTATCTTAGCCAAGTCCTGAGCTAAAGTATATTCTATATTAAACGCATCATCTAAAATACATTCTTAATTGCATACTGAATATGCAGCCTTAGGAGTCTCTACTGCATAAGATGTGCATATGTAGGTATCTCTGAGTATTGTAAACCATATGACTGGGTTGCCTGCTAAGTATATTTAAAATTCCAGGACCAGGGCTCTTGCAGCACAAACCCACAGTTTGGTGGAGGAAGGGTAGGGGGAGACCAAGCTCAGAGTCTCAGTTATCCACTGTTTTAACCAGACAGAGGCTGGTATTTGAAGGGAGTGGAGCTCTCAATGGGCACTGGTTTCTCCGTGGGTGGGAGGGATGGGTATGGGGTGGCTGGCACAGGCAGGTGACAGATGTGCAGTCAGGCTGGTGAATGGGGTCAGGGCAGGCTTTGAGCAGGTGGCAGGGCTAGGGCACAGTGCTGGAACAAAGGGACTGATTGATTCTGGTCCAAGGACCATCCTGGGATCAAGGTCCTGCTGGGAGGTCCCCAACTTGCTCCAGGAATCCTGGAGTGTGTGAACTCCTCTACTCTACATTGAACTCAATCTCCATAGAGCCCCACATTGCCTCCAAATTCCTGTATTATTATAAATCAAGCTCCCTGTGACTTGACTAAACCATGAAACATTGAGGGTGACATTGGGATTGTGGCAATCCCTAGACCTGGGGAAGCAGGTGCGAATCATGGATTTGGTGCAGGAGTTGAGGTTTGATGGCGTTGCTGCTAGGATGTCAGGACAGTCTGACCCCAGGATTTACAGGAGTAGAGTGAGAAGGTCTGGGTGTGATGTTAGAGCAGACCCACCAGCTGGAAGGATGGACAGGCAGGGAACACACCCAGAGGTTAAGAGCTCCTCAAAGTGCAGTCTGTGTACCATCCGTATCATGGGGATCCCCTGGGAGCTTTCAGAAATGCAGAGTCTCAGGCCATGTTGCTCTGTCAGCATTTCTGGGGGTTCCCCTCCTGGTTGAAAGACACCTTCTCTGATTTCAAGCTTCATGTTCTCCCGGGCCATTACAGGAGCCAGGGAGCAGGGAATGGTATATTCATCCTCTGGCTGCCATGACAAAGGACCACAGACTGGGGCCTTAAACACAGAAACTTATTGTGTCACAGTTATGGAGGCTGGAACTCCAAGATCAAAGTGTCAGCAGGGTTGGTTTCTTCTGAGATTTCTCCTCTTGTCTTGTAGATGACCATCTTTTCCCTGTGTGGTCTTCTGCCTGTGCGTGTCTGTGTCCTAATCTCCTCTTATAAGGACACCAGTCATATTAGACTACGGCTCACCCTAATGATCTCATTTTAACTTAATTACATCTTTAAAGGCTGCATCTCCAACTACAGTCACTTTCCAAGGTACTGGGGGGTTAAGACTTCAACATACTGGGAGACACAATTCAGCCCATAACAGGAGGCTAGGGAAACAATAGAGCTCTCTTTGCATGTCTCTTGCCTTCTATCAGGGAGGAAAATTCTCTCCCGGATTCCCTCCAGCAGATTCCTTCATGGCACAACATCTGGAAATGGGTCAGAGTGTCACCTTAACTCCGAAGACCTTTATAAAGGAAGGGGTGCAAGGGAGGAGGGAGTTGGCAAAGGGTTTAAGGAAGGGACCCAAGCAGGATCTGCCTTAACTAGGCTTGTGACCTTGGGGATGCCACTTAACTTTAGTTTCTTTAACTGTGAAGTGAGGAGGTTGGATTAGATGAGATATAAGGTCTCTTTCAGTGCAAAGGAATTTATTGTAGAAATCCAAGCCCCACTGGCATGCCCAACATGCTTGTCCAGGAGGGTGACTAATTCGGGGTCATCCTGGGCTTGGGATTTTGAAGCACCTGGGAGCTACGTGATCTGCTTGGTTGGGTTCTTTCCTGTGGGCTGTGTAATCAGAAGTGTGTCTGGAGCAGCTGGGCTTGTAGGCATTTCAGGAGCCACTGATTAAAATACAAGGTTGGATATCAGAGTCAGAGCCTGGCTGCTAGGGGTCGGTGGGGCTGTGTTATTAACCCAGCTGCCTTGGGGGAAGTTTGTATGAGACTCAGAAAGTCAAATGGTAAACAGCAAAAGTGACCGTGTTTGTTTAATTGCGCTTTCTGTCCATGGGGTGAGGTGTATTTGCTGATATCCTTAATATCTTTCTCTTCCCCTCTGCTAATCCACTTCTAAGGTGGTCTATTACATCTACTCTGGGAGCAATGGTTTATGGGGTAAGCAAACCCAGACTTTAATACCAGCTCAGTCGCCTATCATCTGGCCAACACTGGACAATCTACTAGCCTTTTCAGCCTTGAATCCACCATGTGTAGAATGGTGTGATAATATTTCATGAGTGTTTTGATGATGAAGTGTTTTGATGTTAGGCCTAAAATTAAGGCTCAATATTATGTGTTTCCTTGACATCTGTTCAAATCAGGAGGGCCTCAAATGACCTGAATTTTGAATCCAGTTCCCTCCAAATGCTGCTCCTGCACATGAAGTCCTCCTAAACAAGCAACCCTCCTTATCAAATGGACCAAGTGCTGTTCTTGTTAATCCCTGAGTAGCAGGTTTTATTCAGTTCCCTGCCAGCCTACAGAATTATTCAAGTAAACCACCACATCCTGGTGTCTGTGGGAACCAGGGCCCCCCTACCCTCTTGTTACTACCAAGCCTGCCCCACAATCCCAGCTTGTTCCCTCTGTGCCCAAGTGCAACCCTTGTATGGTTTTCAGTATCTTCCTTCCATGGGCTGTGAGTGTATGTGTCTGATAAAGTACTATTGATCTCATTTCTCCATTTTTGGGTGTTGTGTGTCTGACCATCCCCATAACCTTAGGGTGGGAATCTCTCCCTTACCATCTGGGTGAATAAGAGGCAAATAAACCCATTTGTAACATTCTCAGAAACTGTGGGACACATTTAGAGCCCAGCAAGTGGTAGCTATTGCTGTTGCTATTATTGTGAAGGAAGATGATAGTTTGGTTTTCTTTCAATGAAGTTTGGTTGGTGAGTGTGTTCTCTTGTTGCATTAGTCTTAAGTTCTTTCAGGAAATTTTTCTGGATCTTTCTATCCCACATTAGCTAATATTTAGACACATTAATGTGTGCCTGTGGGACAAGTGACAGCTGCATGTTTGAGGGCCACACTGAAAATCAAAGAAGGATTAATGCCAATTTTTCTCAAACTCTTCCCAAAAATAGAATAGGAGGGAACTCTTTTTATGAGGCCAGCATTACCATGACAAAGCCAGACAAGGATGCCACAAGAAAAGAAAATTATAGGCCAATATCCCTGATGAACATAGATGAAAAGTCCTCAACAAAATATTAGCAAACTGAATTTAACAATACATTAAAAGGATCATACCCCATGATCAAGTGGGATTTATTCCAAGGATGCAAGCATGGTTCAACATCCACAGATCAGTCAGTGTGATACACCACATAAAAAAAATTAAGGATAAAAATCATATGATCATTTCAATAGATGCAGAAAAAACATTTGACAAAATTTAGCATCCATTTATAATAAAAACTCTTAACAAAGTGAGTTTAGAGGGAATGTATCTCAACATGATAAAGGCCATATGTGACAAGCCCACATCTAACATCATACTCAATGGTGAAAAGTTTGAAAGCCTTTCCTCTAAGATCAGCAACAGGACAAACATGCTCATTCTCACCACTTCTTCTCAATATAATATTGAAAAGTTCTAGCCAGAGCAATTATGAAAGAAAAAAAAAATAAAAGGCATACAAATTGGAAAGGAAGAAATAAAACTGTCACTATTTGCAGATGACATGATATTGTACACAGAAAACCCTAAAGATTACACCAAAAAACTGTTAGAACTAATAAACAAATTCAGTAAAGTTGCAGGATACAAAATAAATATTAAAAAATCTATTGAATATGTATATATTAATAAACTATCAGAAAGAGAAATAAAGAAAACAATTCCATTTAAAATCACATAGAAGAGAATAAAATACCTAGGAATAAGTTTAGCTAAGGAAGTGAAAGACCTTTATATTGAAAACTATAAGACATTAATGAAAGAAATTGAAGAAGACACAAATAAATGGAAAGATATTCTGTGCTTATGGATTGGAAGGATCAATATTGTTAAAATGTCCATACTACCCAACACGATCTAAAGATTCTATGCCGTGCTTATCAAAATTCCAAGGACATTTTTCAAAGAAATAAAATAAATAATCCTAAAATTTGTATAGAATCACAAAAAATCCTGAATAGCCAAAGCAATTTTGAGAAAGAAGGTCAAAGTTGGAGGCAACATGCTTCCTGATTTCAAACTATCTTACAAAGGTATAGTAATTAAAACAGTATGGTATTGGCATAAAAACAGACGCATAGATCAATGGAACAGAAAAGATAACACAGAAATAAACCCTCACGTATATGCTCAGTTAATTTACTACAAAGGAGCTGAGAATACACAATGGGGAATGGACAGTCTCTTCAATAAGTGGTGTTGGGAAAACTGGACAGCCACATGCAAAAGAATGAAACTCGAACACCATCTTACACCATACCTGAAAATTAACTCAAAATGGATTGCAGATTTGAACATAAGACCTGAAACCATAAACCTCCTAGAAGAAAACATAGACAGTAAACTCCTTGACATAGGTCTTGGTGATGATTTTTTGATTCTGACACCAAAAGCAAAGCAACAAAATAAAAAATGAATAAATGAGACTACTTCATGCTAAAAAGCTTCTGCACAGCAAAGGAAACCATCAACAAAATGAAAACGCAAGCTACTGAATGGGAGAAAATATTTCCAAATCATATATATGATCATCTAAAATATATCTGAAGTACATAAAGAGCTCAAACAACTCAATAACAAAACAAAAACAAGCAATCCAATTAAAAAATAGGCAGAAGATCTGAATAGAATTTTTTCCAAAGAAAGCAAGCAAGTAATCAATAGGTATATGAAAAGATGCTCAACATCATTAATCATCAGGGAAATGCAAATCAAGACCATGATGAGATATCACCTCACACCTGTTAGAATAGCTATTATCAAAAAGGTAACAAATAACAAGTGTTGGAGAGGATATGGAGAAAAGGGAACCTTCATGCACTGTTGGTGGGAATGTAAATTGGTGCAACCACTATGGAAAACAGTATGGAGGTTCCTCAAAAAATTAAAAATAAAGCTACCATATGATCTAGCAATTCCACTTTGGGGTATTTATTCGAAGAAAACTAAAACATTATCTTGAAAAGGTATATGTACCTCCATGTTCATTGCAACATCATTTACAATAGCCAAGATATGAAAACTATTTGTATCCCTTGATAGATGAATGGATGAAGAAGATGTGGGGTATATATATATATATATATATATATATATATATATATATATATATATATATATAATATTATTTAGCCATAAAAGGAATGAAATATTGCTATTTTTGACAACATGGATGGACCTCAAGTGTATCATGCTAACTGAAATAAGTCAGACAGAGAGAGACAACTATTGTATGATCTCTATTATATGTGAGAATCTAAAAAATACAACAAACAAACAAACAAACAAAAAAAGAAGCCCATAGATACAGAGAACAGATTGGTGGTGGCCGGAGGAGGGGATGAGGAGGTGAGAGAAATGGGTGAAGGCAATGAAAAGGTAAAAAGAAAAAAAAATCAAGTTGATGTAAAACAGACACAGAAAATTTGAATCATATTCAAAACATTTACTTTATATATATGTTTATATAGTAAAAAGTGGAATTTATGAATGAATGAAGCGAAACCCTCCCTCAAAAACCTATTTAATCTCTAGCTACTCAACTCCCTCTCTGGTCTTCTTTATAGCAAAACTTCTTGAGAGTGTTGTCTATAATCATTGGTTCCATTTCCTAAGCTTAATTTTCTACTCAACCCACACCAACCATCAATTTCTTCATCGAAACTGTTCTCTTGTGATCATCAGTGATTTCCATGACAGTGAATTCAAAGGAAACTTTTTAGTCCTCATTTTCTCGGCTTTTCAGTTGCATTTGAGACTGCTGACAGTGACCTTGGCTTCTGTGACATAATACTCCATTTTTTCTCCTCTTGATATTCAAAAAAATAAAAATAAAAATAAATAAAAGTCCATTTTAAGTTAAAATAAAGCTGTAACTCAAACAGTGATGCCCTACTTCAACAGTCTGATGTCATGCCCAGATAAGAAAGAAGTTTACTCCTCCCCTGGCTCCTTATCTGTCTATTTCTAGAATGAGGAGAGCAAACTCAGCTGTGCTCCCTGAGGCTGGAGCACTTCACAGCCCAGCTACTGCAGCTCAGAGCAAGTGCTGTTGCACTGCCTGAGGTTGCCGCCCGAATATGGTGGTGGCGGGGGACCTAAACAGATACCTCTTCTCACTGCTGCTAATAGCTCCTAGGGCCTGGCAGGCTACTGTGACATGTTCAGCTTGACCACACTCTACAGCTGTCTGCAGTGGCTGCTCTCAATGGCTGCTGAAGCAAGAAGTAGGTTGTCTGGTTACTGAAACATCATCAGCCTAAGACTGTGTGGCTTGACTGAGTCTTCATCTCTGGCTCTTGCTCTGCCTCTTGGTGTAGATCCTACCATGGGATCAGCCAAGGGTGGGCCACACCAGAATTGGCTTGGACCCCAATATGTTACACTTATAGGCATTTACACAACCATTTCCTCAAGCTGCAAGCCTATCACCAGCACAGCCCCAGGATGGAAGTTTCTGGCATCAGTAACCTAAAATCTAAATTTTAGATCTAAAATTCCCACCATCCTCTAGTCCCACTACTTTCCCTTCTATGGTGAGTGCTATCTCATCCAATAAATTAAAGAAAAATATTCAGCAAGGTGCTTATTGTATAGGGCACATTTTCATAGACACTATGGATACAGGAGAAAAGAAGGAAAATCCCAACCCTCATAGAACCAGTATTTCCATTTCCAGTGTTATTGTCATTTTCTACCATTTGGGCTTAAATCAAGACCACCTTCATCTGTCCACTATGTTTTATACGAAGGGAAGAGTTTCTCTTTTTATTCTATCTTTCCTAGTCTATCCTATTTTATCCTAATCTTCTATGCAAACTCCCTGAGTGTGTAACAGCAATCAGCATGCTGTACCACACTGGGCAAACTGGGAGGTCAGCAAGAGGTGGTTACATCAGAGGAGGATGTTGAATCTTCACCTGCCTACACAACCAGGGCCTCTATTTCATGAGAATTAATTTCCTCTGCATCATGTATAATGCAGTGTGTAATTTACAGCAGTAACTGACCAGGAAGGCTTTTATGCTCACCTTGACATCTCAGTGTGCAGCTTCATGTCAGCGGCCTGGCCCACTTAATTTGAATAGAATGGGTTGTGCTCCCTTCATTTGCTCATGAGACCAGGGAACATTGTAAGAAAGGAGCAGTTACATAATTACACTCCAACAGCCTGATCTATGATGGATAATTGAAGCCCCTCTTCCCGACCTTAGGTGCAACCCATTATTCTATTTCCCCTCAGCTACCAATAAACTTGTTCTGGGTGATGGGGTGTGTGTAGTTTGAAATATGTCCACAAATTCTTTGACACTCTCTTGAAAAGCTGGAGCCTATTCTCCTCCTCTTGAGTAAGGGCTGGATTTAGTGACTTATTGCTAAAGAATAGGCAAAAAAAGCAAAAGTGACAGAGTGCAATGTCAGAGGCTAAGTCATAGAAGACATAGTAGATTCCTGTTTGCTTTCTCTCTTGGATCAATCTGTCCGGAAGATGCTGGCTTCCATGTCATGAGAATGCCCATGGAGAGGCCCATGTGGTGAAGACTGAAAACTCCAGCCAATAGCCAGTGAGAAATTGAGTCCTCCTATCAACAGTGGATCCTCCAGCCCCGATCAAGCCTTCAGATGACTGCAGCTCCTGGCGACACCTTGCTTGCACATCATAAAGACTTGGAGTCAGAATCACCTAACTAAGCTACTCCCACATTCCTGACCATCAAAAGCACTGAGATAAGAAGTGCTTGTTATACACCACCACCTTTCAAGGTAATTTGTTATTCAACAATAAGAAAGCTAATACAAGGTACCATTACATTCTCAAAAACTTCTAAGAATCTAGCCTAAAATCACCAGTTTTATTACTATCAGAGAATTACAGTGACACGTTTTAAATCAGTAACTCAAAGTTTACAGCATGTGTTAGTCAGGATGGTTACCACTAGCTACTGTAAAAAACAATCTTCCCTCCACCCACAAATCCCAATGGCTTAACGGATAGAGGTTTAGTTCTTCTTTGTACTCTGTTGGCCAGAACCAATCACATGTCCCCAGCCTAGCTACAAAGGAAACTGGCTAACTTTGGGAGTCCAAGGAATATTGATCACTGCTGCTCTCACTGCCATGTGGCCCTGTTTGAGTCTTCTAATTTCAAAACCAGAATAAATATAGTTTTAAAGACATGTGTAATCTATGTTTGCTCTTTGTACAGCAGCCTGGGGATTAACATGGGAGATATATTGACCATAATAAACCTTATTCTGTTATTGCTTCCTGCATAAAGTCCCCACCACAAATTGTTTTTCTGGGAATCCCCAGGGTATGTCTCCCAGGCACCTGAGACAAACTTTATCAGACACCCGCCATTTCCTTCTTTTTTCCTGCTGGACAGCATTCATTGCTCCACTAACTGCCCATCCCACTATGAACAGAAGTGGGTCCATTAAGGTTTGACGAGTTCTGTGCTTCCTAGACAATGTTCCGTGAGGGGTGGGGGACCACTGCCTCTTTCCCTTTGGGGTCTTACTTTGTCCCCTGGAACCTCAAGATGACCTTTAAGTGAAAACAGCTCTTTAACAATAGCTCTTTGTTTCCATATCTCTGAAACAAAGATGGCACTGGGGGTTCCCCCTGCCCCACCCGTGCCCACCTCCTGTGACACATTTCTTCCACCCTCTCTGGTCATCCATCCACTCCTAAGCATTCCATAATAACTCCTTTATCACATGTCTTATGACATGTGATACATGGAGAATGGTGGGGATCCAGGCTGGTGTGTGATGCCAAGATGCTGCAATTCTGCTCCACTCTACAATGGCTACTAGGGGTACTCTGCCTGAGTATTAGAGATGAGAAAATCTGGACCATTTCTTTAAAACTGTATTGTATTTTCCAGACTTCCCCTGAGCCTATACTTATTGAACTTACCCATCTTTTCCTCACTTTCGAAGAGATTTTCAAATACATTCCTTTAGCATATTATGACTGCACACCTCATGTGTGTGTAATTCTGGGCCCTAGAACTGCCTAAAAGTGTAAACTTTCACCCAAACCCACATTTTCTGGCATATGAATTTTCCAACCTTCTTCATTGTTTCCTTTCCCTAAATAAAAAAAGATTGATAAAAAAGTTATAAAATATTTCTCAGACTTCCAGGAAATTGCATTAAATATCTTGATAAGTGAAGTGTAAAGAAGTTGAAATATGCAGATCAAATTCCCATTAAAAAATGTGAATACTCATACAAATGAGGGGGAATGTGCTTTGCAGAACCATCGTTTTGGATTTTCTGAACCAAAAGCATTTGAAAAAAATAGTTGGAGACGTTCAGCAATTCCAAACTGTGGCTGGGCTCACCCGTCCCTAATTTCAAGGGAAATTAAACCCATGTGTTTCTCATTCATTTACACTCAGCTCACCAAAATACTATTTGGTAAGAGTGATGGGCCGACCAGGAAGCTGCCCAGCCTATTTTTCACTGTTGTCCTCAACTGGGAAGTGGGCTTGGCCAATGGCCATCAGCTTCGCTGGCGGTTGATCTTCTACATGGAACCCACAAAGTCCTAATGGACTTGAAACTCGCTGAGGTAGACTCATAGACATGTGAGGGCTTGGAGAGGTCAATAGTCCAGCTCCCTGCCTCAGGGCAGATGTACCTTTAGAGCCCTTGCTACTCCAGTTTAGTTCTGTCTTCTTTGCTAATCCATCCTTTTCATCAACAACCTTGTCCTTCAGGAAGTGCCTCCTTCTAGCCTCCCTGAAAGGCTTGTATACTGTACTGGACACTGTTAATGCATCGCTCATAGATCCTTGGACATCTTTTTCTGTAATTGAAATACAGTTCATTTACAGTACAATGTTGTGTTAGTTTCAGGTGTACAGCAAAGTGATTCATATATATATGTGTATATATATATGTACTGTAGGTCCTTGTTATTTACCTATTTTATATAGCAGTATGTATCTGTTAATTCCAAACTCCTAATTTACCCCTCCCCCCTTTCCCCTTTGGTAACCATAAGTTTGTTTTCTATGTCTGTGAGTCTATTTCTGTTTTGTAAATAAGTTCATTTGTATCATTTTTTTTAAAGATTCCACATGGAAGTGATATCATATGATATTCATCTTTCTTTGTCTGACTTATTTTACTTAGTATGATAATCTCTAGCTCCATTCACATTGCTGCAAATGGCATTATCTCATTCTTTTTATGTCTGAGTAATATTCCATTGTATATATATAGCACATCTTCTATATATATAGCACATCCGTTGATGGACATTTAGGTTGTTTCCATGTCTTGGCTATTGTAAATAGTGCTGCTGTGAACATTAGGGTGCATGTAACTTTTCAAATTAGAGTTTTTGTCTTTTCCAAATATATGCCCAGGAGCAGAATTGCCGGGTCATATGGTAACTCTATTTTTAGTGTTTTAAGGAAACTTCCATACTGTTTTCCATAGTGGCTACACCAATTTACATTCCTACCAACAGTGTAGGAGGGTTCCCTTTTCTCCATACCCTCTCCAGCATTTATTATTTGTAGATTTTTTATGATGGCCGTTCTGACCAGTGTGAGGTGATACCCCATTGTACTTTTGATTTGCATTTCTCTAATAATTTGTGATGCTGAGCATCTTTTCATGTGCCTGTTCATGGGACGCCTTTTTCCAGCTTTCTGTCCCCACCTCCCAACTTGTGCAAGCTTTTCTGCCAGAGGCTCCCCCAGGGGTCCTGAAGCTTTCTTACCCTCAGCTTAGGGGAGGAATCATGTATTGTAAGGAATAATTATGTTACTTAAAAAATTTTTTTGATGCTCAGTCTGATATGGACACAGAATAACACCAGAGAGAAACATATGAAAACAGAAGAGATTTATTGTACTTGCAGGTCCTAGAGGAGGGGGGCACAGCTTGGCATGCAGCAGCCACTGGGGCAGAGCATCCAGGGAGTGGGCTCAACCAGGCAGGTGGGAGAGACTGAGGACCCCTGGGCCAGTGCCTTTATGCGGGTCACGTGGACTATGCAAGCAAAAGGCAGGAGTGGGTTTCACTGGTGTGTTTGAAGGTCAACAGGTCACTGTCAGGGGAGGGCAAGAAGGGAAACTTGTGTCAGGGGATAGATAGCCTTATCACCCTGGTGCACCTGGTCACCTGGGTGGTATGTTCACAGCCTGTTCGTGGGGATGTTGAGGCAACTGGAAAATAGGAAGTTTTAAAACTTTGCACTACCAATCAGAGTCTTCTTGGAGGATGGATGATGAACCCAGGTTATCAGCTGTCTCCCCACAGACCGGCTGGATGGGAATGTTTGATGGGCCAATAGGAGAGAATGTCAGAGTCACCCCTGCCTTCCACTTAGAGTCTCAATGAATTTCTGCAAGTTGCAGGGATATCTGAACAATACTCCTTCTCCTTGGGAGGCAGAGATCAAAATGGCAGCCCAAGTCTCCAGACGCTCATAGCATGACTCTCTCATGGTGTGGACTCTCTGGTATGAGGAGACACTAGGGCAACGTGTGGGGCTGGTTCTGCTGGAACACAACACCACCACTGCGAGGACAGAGGAGGGTGGTAGGGAGCACCAGTCAGCATTCTTGGTAAACAGCTCAAAGAGTAGACACTGCTTGGATGCTGGGTTGGTTGGCAAAGGATAACACACTTTCAGGAGAACATAAGAAGAGCTGGCCCATCTTGTGGACAAAGGCTGATACAGGGCAAGTGCTGAATACATATCTGATGTTGAAACAATAAGGTTCTCCATAAAGAACAGCAAAGTGGGAAGATTCTTGGACAGGGATTAGTGGTTCTGATTTTGGGGCCAGAACCTGTGACATTTGGAGCATGATAATTGCTCTGAGGAGAAGCCATAGAGCACAATGGTTAAGTGTGTGATGCTTGGGGTTGAATCTGTCTCCTCTGGGTTTCAACCATGACCTTGGGCAAGTCCCTTAAATTTCCTGTGCTTTGGTTTTTTACATTTGTTGTTATGGGATAATAAGAGTACCTGCCTTTACACTGAGGATTAAGTGAGTAAATTCATGTGCAGCTGTGAGAATGGTGTCCAACACTCAACGTGTGCTTTATAAATGCCAGATATGATTGTTAGTATCATTAACAGCCTCATGGATGGATAACACTGTAGAGGAAGTTGTGGGACATGACCCAGCTCTATACGAATGAGGGAGGTGATGTTAATCACTCATGGCAAGAGGATTTATAAAAAGCTCTTCAGCTCCATCTCATCTAAATTGGATAGTTTAGTTCAGGCTCCTTTAAGTGCGGACTCAGACCAGCAGCTTGCGTGTCACCTGGGAGCTTGTTACAAATGTGGAATCTCAGGACCCAGTCCAGATCTAATGAATCAGAATCTTCATTTTAACTAGCTCCCTGGTGATTAGAACGTACATCAGTGATCAGAGGCAGACAGAGAGGACAGACGATATGAAGGCCCAGGGAGAAGACCATGGGAAGATGGAGGCAGAGATTAGAGTGATGCGGCCACAAGCCAAGGAGCATCTGGGGCTACCAGAAGATGGAGGAGGCCAGGAAGGATCCTATCCTACAGGTTTCAGAGGGAGAACCGCCCTGCCTACGTTGACTTCAGACTTCTTGCCTCCAGAATTGTGAGACAATAAATTTCCTTTGTTCTAAACCACCAAATTTGTGTAATTTGTTATGGCAGCCCTAGGGAAAGAATACAAATAGCATGGCTCTTCCAGGAATCTGCTTTTATCTCCTAATACAATAAATGTTGCCAAATCGATATTAATGTGGAGACCACAACACTCTAAGGACCTGGCGTGGTAATCGGGCGATTGTTAATGTGTCTAATTTGGCTGGGTAAGAATTAAGTGAAGAAAGCAACCACTTTATCTCATGATGAACCACACACCTATGGCTGTGAGGATGGGCTTGCTTCCTGCCCTCCAACCTCTGCTGTGGAGAGCACTGAGGCTTGAGCTGTGGTTTCCAGCTCAGATTCCTACTCAGGGGAAATGAAGATGCTCTGGGCCATTGGCTCCTCACCCAATCCACCTTACCCCAGGTCCTGTTCTCCTTGAACCCTTCTTCCCAATATTTTACCCAGTTCCACTCCTGTCATGGTCAGCCTATTTATGCCTGAGTTCCAGCCTTAATTTTTGCCCCAGAAATAAGGTTTTGTCTGTCTCACTTCTTCACTGACTTCTCTTAAGAACAGATTCTGCCCCTGATTTGGTTGCATTGGGTTTGGGTCCTGAAACTTCACTCTCTTGATCTCCACTCTTTGTGGTGGGTTCATTCACCATGTCTCTCTCCTTGGCCCCTTCCTTTACCCATCTGCCCATGAAATGAGGAGATTTGCAGTCCTGTCTCCCCAAGCATCAGGACCCATCTGTCAGGACCTCCCTCTACAGTCAGCTTCCAGGGACTCCCTTGTGTGTTTGCCCTGTGTTTCTAGCTTTTCTTGGCACCTGGGTCCTGATCTTGCCTGCTTAGCCCTGGTCATTATTATAGCAGTGACTGTGTGTGCTGGGGCCACTCACTTGTCCCCACTAGGCCCCCTACACTCAGGATCAAATTCCAGCATGCTCTGTTGGTTCTGTAGTGTTTGCTCATCTCTATAAAGCTCTCTTTGTCTCTCCATTAGCCAAGATCTTAAAATGATTACCCCTCTTGGAGCTTCTCTGAAGAACCCAGTATAAATTCTTGCAAATCAGGTTTTCAGAGATCAGCAAAACAATCTCTTGGAAACTTACCACTCCATCTGTATTGGCAGCACTCTGGCAAATCCCTTACTATTTGCATTGCTGCTCTTCAGTATTAATTCAGTACCCAGGGGTCAGGTCTATGGCAACATAGCAACTCAACCGTGGTTTGTTTTCACTTGACAAAAACACACGAGAGCTGAACAACAGCTGCTTTGTTCCAAGAACATCAACCACCAAATCCACTAGGCTACTTTGGATGCTCTGTGGAATGGCCCATCCAGGAGTCAGGAGAGAGCTTGCGTGGGGAGATGGGCTTTCACTTTGGTCAGTCCTGGGTTTTACTCCTGGTTCTGTCACTTCCTAACTATGCGACTTTGGACAAGTTACTTAACTTTTCTGAGCCTCAGTTTTATCATCTATAAAACTGGGATCCTGACAGTGCTTACCTGTTTCAAGGAGATACAACTTGATCATAATGGACGTAAGGAACTTCGAACTAAACTGGGTACGTACACTTGGCCACCGAGACTTTCCTTTGGGATTGCTTAATTTTGGGTCACCCTTATGTCTACTTTTCGGCCAAATGTTCATCCCTACATAGATAAACAGCAGGGTTGCAGATTTTGTTTAAATCTTAGTAAGCAGCATTCATATTCCTCTGCTCTTTTCTTTCAGCTGATGGATTCATATCATTTCTACCTTCTGAATACCTATCCTGTGTGCTCAGCCCCTGAATAACAGACCCCTGGCAGCATGCAAGGCCTCTGTGTAATTCTTCCAAGTTCCCAGCCTCATCTTTTCCCTGGGTGATCTACTCTGTCATCACTTAGCTCTGATTTTGACCCATCACACGTAGAAATCAGTTCCATGGTGAGATTCCCATGTTGTAAATTTAGGGGATGGAACATTAGACCAGAAGGGAGAGACCTGAATCACTGTACTTGCTTGCTGGGTCACACTGAGTGAGACACTGAACCTCAGTGAGTAGTAGGGTCTTCTGTAAAGTATAGGAATTAAACATATCCTACTTCCTTTGTTGGGTATAAAATAGATCATTAAATGTTTTGAAGTTGCTTAAAGCATTAAGAACCCTACAAGTGTGTGTATTGTTTGCTCTTTGCAAATCCAAAGTGTGACCAGAAGTCCTGGGACTTGCTTGCGTGCACATGTGTGTGTGTGTTGCTTGTATGAGGAGAAAAGGCATGTTGCAACAGGACACGCTACAACATATCCCCCATGTAGCAGGTCAGCCAGATTCATGGTGGGGGTGGGAGTTAGGAAAAGCACACGTTGTTTTGTATTGGTGTAGAACTGTGTGTCTGTTGTTTATAGCAGACTTATGGCAGATCTTTAAATCACATGCAGATCTTTAAACCATATGTAAACAGAGTTTTTGACAGACTCAATAGAGGCAAACCAAGAGAGATACAAAAAAAAAACGGCCCTAGGGACCGGTGAGACACATTTGGGACATTCAAATATACTACATGCTCAGCAGTATAGTGGAAGTGTTAAATTCAAGTAAAGGGATAGAAAATTTTGGGGAAAAAACCTCAAACAAGCTAATTGTTTCTGGAAAGAATATGGACTTTTGCATGAAAAATTAAACCATAAAACTTGTTTATCTGACTTTTTTAAAAAACATCTTTATTGGAGTATAACTGCTTTAAAACAGTGTGTTAGTTTCTGCTGTATAGCAAAGTGAATCAGCTATACATATACATATATCCCCGTATCTCCTCCCTCTTGCGTCTCCCTCCCAACCTCCCTATCCCATCCCTCTAGGTGGTCACAAAGCACCGAGCTGATCTCCCTGTGCTATGCAGCTGCTTCCCACTAGCTATCTATTTTACATTTGGTAGTACATATAAGTCCATGCCACTCTCTCACTTCGTCCCAGCTTACCCTTCCCCCTCCCCGTGTCCTCAAGTCCATTCTCTACATCTGCGTCTTTATTCCTGTCCTGCCCCTAGGATCTTCAGAACCTTTTCTTTTTTTTTTTAAGATTTCATATATATGTGTTAGCATATGGTATTTGTTTTTCTCTTTCTGACTTACTTGACTCTGTATGACAGACTCTAGGTCCATCCACCTCACTACAAATAACTCAGTTTTGTTCCCTTTTATGGCTGAGTAACATTCCATTGTATATATGTGTCACATCTTCCTTATCCATTCATCTGTTGATGGACACTTAGGTTGCTTCCATGTCCTGGCTATTGTAAATAGAGCTGCAATGAACATTGTGATACATGACTCTTTACCCTGAGAAAACCATAATAGCTGACTTTTTGAAGCCAGGTGAATGAAATCAAGGATTTCTGAGAAATTATGGCTGCCAGGATGCTCTGTTTCCTGCCCAGAACCAAAGCTTCCCATACTGCTGTGACAAAGTCCCATATATTCACTGCCCCGAAGACATGGTGTGGTAGAGTCAAAGCTCTTTCATGTCTTGGACATGGACAGCTCAGTTCTCAGCCAAGGTCACCCCACAAGGGCAAGCAGATGCTGGGAGATAATGGAGTAGAAAATAATATGTGTCTGAGAAATTTCATGCAAATTAAAATTAATAAAATGTATCCCAACTGATGAGCCTCATTACTGTGTTTCAGATTACTGTGAACTTTCTGGAAAGCATTTTGGCTTTTTTGCCGAAACAGCATCCTCCATTTTGACTTCCTACCATATGCACTAGACTTTTATATTTCCACCTGTCACATTCTCAAAGAACCTAGTCTTGCCACCACTGAGAATATCACAATGAATGAACCAAGATTCCAAAAGAGACACCTGTAGAGGGTTTGGAGCTTTGGTGGCTACTTTGTTGTATGCCTGTATGTGGCATTCCCGCAGGAGGACAATGACTGTTTCTTGGGTGCATATCTCCGCAGTGTGCATCTTAAATAGCTGTGTTGCTTTGCAGTCACACCCATACTGATGCCTTTAAGGCTTATATAATTATGTGTTTTATTTCTTTTCATCCATCAAAGTAAAAGAGCAACGGAATGCAAGGGACTTTGGTAAGGAATAAGGTGCTGAAAGGATGTTGTTAAACTGTTAACTTGATCTTTAATCATTGACTAAAATAAAATGAGCAAGTAGAGCATCACGGCACAAGAAAGAGAAGAAGCAGGAATTTCATTTTCTTTTCTTTGATTAGAAAAGAAACAAAATACATCCCTTTAGACATTGGTAGAAAATACCATCTCAACAAGGACCTAGTCATCCCCAAATTATTGTAGTTACCATCATTGGAAAAGGCTGTGTCAAATGAGTTTATCTCTGAGGTCTCTAAGAAAATATTAAAGTCCTGTCCATCAGAGCACCAGCTGTAACATCATTACCCTTCCAGTGAAATGAGAAGAAACTCAAGACTGTAAAAGTAGCTTTATTGTATTTGCTATTGTTTCACAGATTAGAGTGATTCCATATATATAAAAAAAGAAAGGTGATGGAGATACATATGAAACAAGAAATGGTTTGACAAATAGCAGAATGAATTCATAGAACATAAAAGGACCTATTTAAAGCTGATTGGTCATAGCATGATTGGGTTCAGTAGTGACCAAGTACACACACCTCAGTTAGTTTGAGATTTCTAACATGCACCAAGTAGTAGCTCAACCTTGAGAAACAGGAGTAACTACTATGCTAAGTTAAATTTAAGCCTACCTAGTTTAAAAATCAGAGGAGAACAAGGACACGCATCTTGCTGCATGGTGTAGTGATCAGATGGAGTGCTATATATAGCAAGAGAGCAAGGCATGATGGAGATTTTGGTAAATGCACACTGCCAGTATTTACGAAAAGTAGAACTGTTTGCTTGTAAAATCTCATGTCATTTGGGATTTCCATCTTCATACCATTCCCGTGAATTTCATTAAGTGGTATTTTGGAGTGGGCCCTTTTGGAATGGAGATGACTGTTTACCAAAGCATTCTTTTTCATAACTGACAATGCTATGATACCCTACAGAAATAATTCTTCAAAAATAGATCCAAGTTGGCTGTCATCCTGCCTTCCCCTCCTGACTGCTGTTGAATACTTTGTGTCAGCACACAAACACAGCTTCCTCTCATGATCTGGAAGTTTGTTTTTGTAAAAAGTCCCTGATACAGTCATACTTCCTGTAATGATTTGATTTAATGCAACATCCTTAGTCTTAAGATTGATTGCAGATGAAAGAATATGGTTATATTATAGTAAATGAAAAAAAATCATTCCTTTGAATTTCTCTCCAATCATGTTCTTGGAAGTTCTTTACTTTTTCAGCAATATTAAGGGCATTTGCAACAATAACAATCATAGGAATAATAAGCTAAGAGGTCATATTTCTTAGCTCAGAATCAACAACTTCTGATTTTTTTTGGGGAATGGGTAACTATGTAATCAATTGTAGTAGCTCCCTTGGAGTCTAATTTTGAGTAGGTTCTACCTCTAATATTTTTGAGGGGTGAAATTGGATATCTTAAGTTGTTGGGAAGGCATGGATACTAGATAAGATTTGGCCCTGAGTAAAGATAAGTTCACAGTTAAGTACCTCATAAGGCTGGAGCTGCTAAACAAAAAACTTGGTGATGGGCTTTTAGGTTGATGCCTTCATCTTTGGTTTTGCCCATCCCGTGCTGGTTAGGAATACAAAGCCATCAGCCTGATTCTCCAACAGAGGTTGGGAGTCAGGGCTCCTGTACATCATGTGGAGGAAGAGTTAGAGCCCATTGTTGCTGGCCCTTCTGTGATAGGCTCAAAGAATGTGCATGGAATCTACCAAAGTCCCCTGTGTTTGGCTGAAATTTACCTTTATTAGTTATATGTCCTTTATCTACATATATGACATCTTTGGCATTTATACTCATATGCCAATTATGTCCTTCGATTTCCATAAGCAATTCTTGTAATTTTATTAGGAATTAACTATTCACTCAAATCAACAGGTTTTTCTTGGTCTTCTATTTTTACACACTAGCAACATACTAACTGAAAGATAAAAGTTCCTATCCTCAGTTTTTAGGCATCTAAATGTCCACAAATTACTAATTTGGATTGATTGATTATTTTTAACCCACAGGCTTATTTGACTTGCTAGAATGGATGGCAAAGATGAAGAATAATCAGCCAAGGACATGTCAAGTTGAAAAGAAAATTGAGTCTAACAGGAGAACTGACAGAAGATCAAGATGAAGTGACATGACTGGAGCTTTATTTCTGCCTCATGTTTTTTTTTTCATTAAATATCTAGTAGAAAAACTTTGGGAAGAAGTGGGGCTTAATACATCAGTGTTTCTTAAAGGCTAGGAAAATTGCTACCCCTGGGAAGCCAGAAGGATATGATGACACAGTCTGTTGTAATGTGAGACTGAATGACCCATATTTCCCCTGCAATGAAGTTCTTTTCCACTGGTAGAAGTCTTTTTATGTGGAAGTCTAATTGATCAACTATTAGCTTTTATTTTTACACGTTTCTCACTGCCTTTCTTACTTTGAAGACAAAGACTTTGTTTCAGATTTCTTTAAAAAAAATCAAAACAACACAACGACAATAAAAACAAAGTCTACCAACAAATAGTAATTCCTCAAGAAATTAAGCAGCTCCTTTATTCTTTAAAATTCCAGTTGAATTTTGATTATACCATTTCATTGCAAATTTATACTCTGGAGACTCAAACTCTGCTCATAAGTTACCTCATTCTGAGAGCAGAAACTGCTCATTGCTACCCAGAGACCCAAGGACTGGTTGGCAGCTCATCCTGATTACAGATAAGCTGAAATTCACAAAAGGCAAAACGTGTGTAGTTAGTCAATTAGGAGTGAAATGTTAAATTTAGACCTTCAGGGGTAAGTCTTCCCAGGGGAAGAAAATTAAGGACACCTTGGACCTATGCAGAGCCCAATGCTGGAATTCGAGTGTACACTACAGAACTTGGAAATCAAGACTTGAAATGCTAATACCTTTCATTTGAAAAAAAATCCCATCCCAGAAAACGATTATAAAATAACCTGCATTCAAAACTAGTTATTTCTAATATTTAACAGTAAAAGTCTAGCAAGAATGAAAGCCAAGATTGAGAGGCTGGAAGGCTTTGTTATGCCACATGGTTGGATGTCTGACCCTTTGACCACAGGGACCAAATACAGAACCAAGCCCGAAGATGAGGTGGTCCTTTACTCAGCTACCAATGCAAAGGCCTCGTGACTTCCTTGCTTTTCTTTTCTCTTTTCTTCTTTCTCCAGTTGATGTCTGAGTACTGAGGATCCAAGCAAGGGAGAAAGAATCATATTGCAGTAGAAGTGTCCCTTTTTTTTTTTTTTAATCTGTCAATTTACATTTCGGTGGGATTGAAATCAGTCAATTAAATCTGAAAATTTAATTCAAAGAAAAATCAGACAAAATAGTTGTTTAAATGCATCTAAATACCTGACCCACTCATTCATGGCATTTTTTACTTTTAACCTCTAATTTTAGGTTTCTGGAATCTCATCTCTGGGCTGTAATTTCCTGTTAAGTGGGAAAGAGAAACAAAGATGGCTTGCTGTGAGGATCAATGAGTGAATCTTTGCTATGCTGTCTGGAGCCATTGGCTACCGAGTGCCGTGTCAGTACAATGTATTTTATCACTTAAATAAGACATGGCTTGCAGATTACACTGATTTGCTGCTCGTTACGTTGTGGTTTCTCAAATGGAACATGACATTTTTGAATGGCTGCACTGAGAAGGTCTCATGCATTGGAAATATTTCAAAATGCAAAAAACATTTTTGGGTCAAAATCCTCCGTTAGCTTAACAACTGTTAGTTGGGTGTTGAGCATGAATCTGTTTCAGTCAGATTCATGCCCAGATGTAATCAAATAATTTTGCCTGGATCCTTTTGTTAGCATGTTAACACGAGAGCATTTTGTACAGAGTAATAATAAGTGTGCTTAGAAAATGCTAAGTTTCAAACCAGAAGCAACTTTAGAGCTATTTATGGAATATTTTGTTATAATATGATTTATTGACTTGTACAAGTATTGGATTTTAAGACACTACATATTTATTTTGTGTGTAGTGCAATAGATCAGATGATCGAGTCTTCCAAATTTGGCTGAAATAGGTATGCGAAATGAACATACAGTAAGATTTCTCAATCTTATGCTACATCATTGTACCATATACAATAGAAGTATGCAAGATTCTTAATTTTGATCACATTCAAATTAGCACTGATGTAAATACTGTGGAAAAATGTAATAGTGCAAGAGAAAAACTGTAAACATGCCAGGGCATTATTTTCCTGTCAATTTTACCACATTATACAATAAAAAAAAGGTTTAATAACTAAAACGACTAATATCTAACTACATTAATGTGATTTTTTTAAATTAATTAATTAATTAATTTTTGGCTGTGTTGCGTCTTCGTTGCTGCGCGTGGGCTTTCTCTAGTTGCGGTGAGCAGGGGCTACTCTTCTCTGCAGTGCGTGGGCTTCTCATTGCGGTGGCTTCACTTTGTTGTGGAGCATGGGCTCTAGGCGTGCAGGCTCTAGAGCGCAGGCTCAGTAGTTGTGGCTTAGTTGCTCCGCAGCATGTGTGATCTTCCCGGACTAGGGCTCGAACCTGTGTGCCCTGCATTGGCAGGTGGGTTCTTAACCACTGCGCCACCAAGGAAGTCCTAATGTGATTTTTTTAAAAAGAGAATGAAGATCTAAAACAACCTGCCATGAAATGATCAACAGAAAAAGAAAAAGAAAAAAACTTCCTGAATAATTGAAGACAATAACTTCCTGTGCACGGAGATTGTATTTTAAACTTTTACAGCTTCAACCCCATGATTTTTACAGCTGCATTAAAGGTTCAGTTCTGGGTCAGAGGTTTTAGCCACATTTTCTGTTTAACGGAAGGAGACTTGAAATGTGGGAACATCATGATATGACACCATTTCACAGATAATCTGAATCCAGATTACTTGCCCCAGTGTTCCCATTCTTATGGAACAAAATATACATGAGCACACTTGTCCAGGACTTGCTCTTTTAATTGCAAATGTCTTCATGGGTAATTTCCACAATTGTGATGGGAGAGCCAGGACGAGCACGCCTCTGTGTGTGTGCGTGCATGCGGTGTGCACGCTCGCAGGTCAGGTCAGTGTATCCATATATGTGGGCTCATGTGTACGTCCATGCCGTGTCTACACACTCAAAGTCACATTCTTCTTGAGTGAATGTACAAATCTGTCCTGGTTTGAATGAAATGAGAATTCACCTTTTTCACATTTAGCCAATCCTAGCCCATTTATTCTCTGCCCCAAATAAACGCTCTAAATTCTGCCAAAATCCAAACGTTACCTGTGTCACACTGAGTTGTATGAGATTTATTTCATTACTGAGGGCATCCTTTACATGTTATCAGAGTATCAAATTTTGTTCATGCTTCAAGGAATCGTCTGTGTTTGAATTCCTTATCCTCAGCTCCACAAGTTCCTTGGAGTCCCATCCAACCTCACGGACTGGACTTCAATATAGGAGCACATTTCCGATTGTTACGGAGCTGAATGTTTCTTTTGTGTTCACTGTAATCAACAAGCATGTGCTTAGCTTGAGAGAGACAACCATTACTCTCAACAGTGTTATTCTGTTCTTGAAATACCTGTGGCAGTTCCTTTGCGGACAAGGTATTTTAATAAGGAATGAAATCACTGAAAGGAATATTTGTCCATAATAAAGAACTGGGGACCTGGGACCCACAGAGTCCCCTGGCTTCAGAAAGTTACTTTGAAAACATTGTCCAGAGTGAAGTTTTAAAACTTTCATTTTTACATGAATGACTTGTGGGGGTCCTGTTAAGATACAGCCTCTGATTCTCTAAGTCCAGGTGGGGCTAAATTACTAATAAGCTCCTGGATGCTGTTGATACTGCTGGCCTGTGAACCCATTTTGAATAGAAAGGGCTAGTACATTCCAACAAAAACAAATTAGTGTGAACAATCACATCAGCTCCATCTGTACATGTATTCACAACGATGCATTCCTGATTTGATCAATGTCACTCTGTACAATTACATTCACCGAAAAAGGTAAAAACAGAATTATTATATTTTGTGAGTACAGAGTCCCTTTGCCCCTTTTTATGTATTACCAGATAGCCTTCATTATAAATACCTTTTTCTCTGCTTGAAAAAATGAGTGTGTTTTAGAGCAATGATATAAGTGGATACTGAACCACGTTTCAGCTCTCGGCCATCTCGTCTTTGATACTTGGATTGAATAAATACATTTTGTTATAGCTGACATCCTTGTATGGAAATGCATTTCCTTTCAATATCAGCATTGCGAAATATCTGTCCATCCAGATTGTTTCAAGTAGCCTCCACCAAGTTCTTGGAAATGCAGCCCCCTTTTAGAAAATTTGAATTTGGGGAGTTTGCTTCACACAAAGCATTTAAAAAAGGAACCCTACCAGAGGTGGAATGCTTGTTTAGACAGCAGATCAAAGGAACAGGTCTGTACATCTGTGCGGTTTTTCAGAGTGTGTCCACACATTTTTGTTTTCCCAGTGGCCTCTGGGTTTGAAGGGAGCTCAGATGTGGAAGCAGCTCAGAGTTAAGTCGAGGCGACACCACTGCCGTCAGACGTTGCTCTGTTGCAACAAAAGCGTTCTCAGCTCTCTTTCCCTCTGATCTTCCTGCCTGTACTTCTCCTCAAGTTTCTGTTTCTCAGAATCCGTGCAGTAAAAGGTGCAATCTGGGCTCTTCCGGATCTGTTCAAACTGACTGAAATCAGCCACGTACTTGCCGGTTTTTGAGAGAGAAACCACAGGCACAAACTCAAAACCCCAGTAGATCTCCTCTGGGATGTAAGATGTGCGGCTCTGGCAGACAGCGCTGGTGGACTCCACCGTGGCATTGAGGAGAACCACCAGCTCAAACTCCTTCTCCTTAAGGTTTTGGGGGGTGAGATCTCTCAGGGGGCTCGTCTCATCCAGCATGTGGTAGAATGTCATGGGCAAGATAAGGAAGGGGCTCTCGGAAGAGGAGTCCACGTGGAATTTGACGGTGGCCTGGTTGAGGAGGATTCGCTCCCCCTCCTTGGTGACGTGGGTCTGGAGGAGCTTTCCCGAGAGCTGGCACTGAATCAGGAGACTCTTCCTCATGTTGGCCACCTGGATCACCAAGCACAGCTTCCCGTTCTGCTTGGTGATGACGGCACAGTGGCTGAACTTGATGGTCTCCGCCCGCTTTTTGGGTCTCGCGATTTTGGCCAGGAAGGTGCCCGTGATGAAGATCTCAATCAAGGTGGTGATGACCAGCTGAGCCACCAAGAGGAAGATGGCATGAGGGCATTCCTCCGTGATGGAACGGACTCCGTAGCCGATGGTTGTCTGGGATTCCAGGGAAAAGAGAAATGCCCCCGTGAGGGAGTCTACTTTCATGATGCAGGGGGTGTGATTTGAAGTGTGCTCACTGGGTTCTAAGTCCCCATGAATGAAGGCAATGGCATAGTAGATCACACCAAAAAGGAACCAGGTCATCACGAACGTGGCAGCAAACAGGGTGAGCTTGTATCTCCACTTCATGTCGATGACGGTGGTCCACAAGTCTTGGAGGTAGAGCAGGTATATGCCATCCACTTTGTCGATTCTCACGTTGCTGTGTCCACTCTTGGACATGACTCGGGGTCTGCTGGTCTTGAGGCCAGCTCCGGCAGTGTGCTTCACCAGGGGAGCACTGGCCATGCTGATGTTAATCGGGTCCATGGTCAGGCTTTGGGACCACCTAAGGAAATGACAAAGAAAGACGTTCCATTGTTGTCACATGAGGTAGAATGCCCAGAAAACAGAAACAGGATAATCATGTGAGATAAATACGAATGTACATGGACGTTTACAAGAAAGGATAATTCTGAGGGCAAGATTAATCAATGTGTACTTGAGGATGGCAGTAGGATGGAGTGAGGAGCACAGACTGGAGACAAGGAAACCTGGGTTAAATGTGGACTCTCCAACTTATTTGCTGTGAGACCTGGGGTAAGCTATTTAACCTTTCTGGACCTCAAACCTCTAATATGTAAAATATGGAAATAAAGTCTACTTCTCAGGGTTCTTGTGATAGTTGAATGAGATAATGGCTATAGAGTGCCAAAACAGAGCTTCACACTCAAAAAAATGATGCTAATGTTCTCTTTGTGATAGCACACTCACAAGAATCCACTCCACGGAGTATTATGAATATTGATGTATATTCAGCTCTTATGGATTTCCAAGTATAGAAAATTTAAAAATAAGTTGACTGAGCATAGGGCCAGTACTGATATAATTAAAATGCACCATCCATAAGATACTTCTTGATACAGTGATGGGAAATGTTAATACAAATTTTAAAACCTTGTGTAGTATTCATAAACGTTTTTAAAAAGCTACCATTTGCATGACATTCCCTGTAGTAACAATTCATTTTCCCCCTAGTCCAATGAATAATTGGGAATCCATGACCTGTCCTAGTTCTTGATTACAATGGAAAAGAGCAAGTTATCAAACAACCAAAAACAAACGTAGAGTGAATAATTAAGCTTTATTAACGGCTTGATCAATATGTTGGTTATTCTTAGAAAAGTGTTATCAATATAGAATATTAGGTGTGACAGTTTGGTATGGCGCAAAAATTCGGCCTTACTTCTTTTGAGCTAAGTAGAACCAGCATAGGAATCTCTTTTAAGGAGCTAATGAACAAGTAAATAAGTACAGGCATTCAACATTGTAGCAGAACAGACTTACCTGGAAGAAGCACTAGGGTCCCACACTGAGCCCTGGGCAATGCTCTGCCCTCTCTTTACAGATAGGGACAAGCTGGGTGTAAGGCCAGCTTCTTATAGTACCTGCCTGGTGACTGAGATAAATTACCCCTACATTCCTTGAAAAACATAATGTGAGTGATTATAGGGCAATTCTTCCTGGTTGGTATGCTTTTTCCACCTCATCGGCATTTTAAGAATAATAATAAAAAAATTTCTCCCCTTCAAAAGGAACTGGTATATGGTGGTCTGTGATTCATGCAATAATCTTTGCTGTTGGAGCAGTGTTATCTCAATAGAAGTTTCTAAAGTAATCCTTTGGGCAAATCCCTTCAAGGAATCTGAAACTGTATCCATTATAGGATAACACCTGTTGAGGATGCAGTAAATCTGTTGGGCTTTTTAATTTTCCTGTTATGTTATTAAGAGTGTGTCATTTACTGACTGTCCCTTGAAATGATTTTTTTTTCTCAGAAAGGAGAGTCACTGTTTCATTTTCTTTGCAAAGAAGGGCCCTAAGTTATTCAGAGTTTATTTTACTTGTTGAAGCCTATTCCATTTATTTGGGGATCAATTTAGATGAAAAGTACAGGATATAATTTAGCGTGGGCTTTATCAGACACTTTATGCAGCACTTCTCAGTAACCAAGAGGAAAGCGACCACAATGAAAGTTTGAAAAGGTCAATGCCATGCTGGCATGCCCAAATGCGTAGTCAAGCTCAGAACACTTTGCCAAGACAAATGTAGCTTATGGACAAGTAATTGCATGCACTTAAAAAAAAAAAAAAGAAACTGGTAGGGGAAAGTGCATGCCATTCAACCCACTGAAATAAAAACAGAAGCTTAAGTTTTCTTGTGTGAATGATGAAGAAGTGTCCTGCAGCACAAGCTAAGCTCCAAGCTCAGCCTTCCACCAGATTCTGGGAAACTTGGCCCTGTTTCTATGAAGGCAATGCCATGAAGCTTCTGTTTTAACCTCTGTTTCAAAGGGGCAATGGGCCAGGCTTGCGATGAGCTGAATCTTTCCCCTCTTTCTGCTGAAAGCTCTTGTGCTGCATTTTTGCACAACTATTGTTGGAATCAGTGACACCAATGGCTATCAGAGGATGGGGGGCATATATGGGGGAACAAAACTTTGAGTCTCTGGGTGGGGTGGGGGTCTTGGGATTAGCATCTCTCTGTGGAAAAGAGCGGCTGGTGGACAGCACTCAAAGGTTAAACACACCCCCCCTCCCTCTCAACATTCCTGTGCCCTCAGAACTGGGTGCTACCTGGTCACTCACTCGGCAGGTCAAATGGCGGTTTCTTCAAAGCAGGTGTATCGTCCTCGCTCCCCTTCGCCCACCTGGCTACCATGGGATTCTTCTACTTCCTGAAAGAAAGAGGGATACATGGAGTTCACAGTTGTTTACTAAGAAACTGACCCAGTGAAACTGACCCTTACTGATTCCCCCAAGTGCTAGGGCCCCAGCATTCACCTTCCAACCCCTGGTGATCTGGCATGGTGCCCAGAATAGATCCAAGCTCAAGGAGTGTTTTAGGAATGAAATTGAAGCCCCAATCACAGCCCTCACTGTAGAATTCCCACCCTCTGGAGGGAACTCGATAGCAAAACACCCTGGAAAGAGTGGGTTAACTCACCCCCACTGAAGCCCACTATCAACTGACCAGCAAACCGGGAGGCAGGAAGGGGAAGTGCAGAGGAAGTAAACAGTGAGAATTGGAAGGGAAGAGTCTAGAATATTTTTACCGCCTGTGGAAATGCATTATTGCTGTTGAGTCATAGAACAGTAGATTCAAAAAGAATGTCAAAACCAAGGCATTTGACACACGTTTTTCAAACGAGGAGACCTGGGAGGTTGCAGTGACTTGTCTTCATCACACGGATGGCCCACAGCAGAAAGAACGAGGTCCAAAGTCTTTGGAAGCTAGACTGGAGTTCTTGTCAGTACACAAATCCCTCTTAAACCTCCAAAGTTTAATGCAATCTGTTCTAACTCCACTAGATTCTTTTGCATGCTACTTTTCTGAAATACTTCTTCCTAAACTATACATATATATCTCCCCACATTTTTATCTGTCTTATACACAGAAGCTTACGTACACTTCACACTTCTTTTCTGATCTACTAATTATTGTAAATAATTACAATAATTACTCTTTTATCATTTAGGTAGTCCCAATTATCAGTCTGTATAGCCTTTTATATACTGGATTCTCCCAGTGTGTTCACAGTATGTTTGGCAAATGACATTTACATCATTGCTCTATTAAGATCCAGCACCTCCTTCTTTGCACCCATATCTTTTTACCTGTATGCTTTATCTTTTACACTTTATTATATGCTCTTAATTTATAGTATTTCATTCCTCAGCAGACTTCTTTAATGCAATTTACTTCATTGCACACTCTTCTTTCATATAATTTTATGTTATTGCTTTAGATATTTTTCCCTTAGATTCTGCAATCTACCTGGTTTCACTTCTAAAATATTAAGGGACCATAACCATTTCCCAAAAGTAAAGGATGGAAAGAATAATAAAAGATATTCTCTTCTAATTTTCCCTCTCTTAATCCCACAAAGAAACAATATTCCGTATGAACCATTAGTAGTTTTCTATAGTCTCTGGAAATTGTATTTATTTCTCCAGTTTTCATCATATGATTCCAACATGTGGGTTGGGATTGTAATTCTTAGAATGGTGATATCTTTACTGAAGTGAAGTCCTTGAAACTACTGAATGGAGAGGTCAATATTACACTCTCCTATTTCAGGCCAGTAACATATACATAGAATGAAGTCACTTAGTGCTTAGGCTGTGTGTAGCATTTGTTTTCTGGAGATAAAGGGGGAAAAACACATTTTGGAAACAGAACTAAACAGTAGCCACATTGAAAAAGATACTTATCTATATGAAGAACCATACTTCTAGTGTTGGGAACAAAACAATGAGAATGGAAGAAATAGAAAGGAAGTTCCCATCACCATCGTCAGTGGAAGGGGAAGAATTCTATCCAAGAAAGGGGATCTGGTAAGAATGGAAGACCAAAGAAATTAACTACTGTGAGCTGGAGCACACTGTCCTGTCAGAGAGAAATCAACCTGTAAATGGACAGAAAGTCCCTGACCATTTAGGAGAAATACATATGCAAATACTAAGCAAGAACAGAGTCAGGATAGAGCCAGAAATGGTCCAAAGTGGGAAAGATCCAGATAATAAAATGACAATAATAAAATAAAGATTCAGATAAGTGGCAATAATACTAAAGCTTCAGATCACTAATAACAATCATTATCATCATAAATAGATAACGCTAGCGCCATGTACCAGCCACTATTCTAGGTGCTTTCCGTGTGTGCATGTAATTAACCTCACACCACCCCCATGAGGAAGAAATGGAGTCACAGAGAGGTCGTGTGACTCACCCAAGTTCCCAACAGCTGGCACCTAGCAGTGTGTGAAGCTGTTGTATCTACACTCTCAACCTCTCTGACAAGGGTGCTCAGACATTAGCTGCATCAGAACCATCTGGAAGGCTTGGAGTTTCTGACTCGGTAGGTCTAGGGTGGAGTCCAAGAATTAGCATGTCTAAAAATTCCCAGGTGACGCTGCTGTTGTAGGAACACACATTGGGAACCACCACACTGGGATATAGATGTTGAATCATATCAGAAGCTTAACGGCTTCCCTCCCCCACCTTGATAAATCTCCGATTCCCCACTTGCCCTTAGCATTTCTAAAATAACGCTATTGCACACAGACATGGAGAACATCCATTTATTACTTTTCAGAATCTTCACCATCCTTACAGATAAATGAATGCCAATGACCCAGTGGTCCAAGGCTAAGTATTAATTTTTTAAGGCAGCAATATATGGAGAATCTGATCAAAACTGTAACACATTATTTATATTTATCATATAAATATCATATAAGTATTATGTGTTATAGGATATGTACAAATTATATATTATTTAACTTATATAACATTTACAGTAAACACAAAGATATTATGACATATTATTCATATCATATTAAATATATAATATAAATAATGCTAGTAGATATATTAGCCAAAATTAAGCACAGATAAGTCTCTCATTTCCACAGTAGACTTTCACCCACCATTCTTCTATCCAACCTGTATTTACAGGATATCTAATTCTCAACAATGTGATAATACAGCTAACTTTCATGTGATGCTTGGCTGGGAAAAAAATAAATATGCTTTAAGAATGATTTTTTTTTTTCCCCTCCTAGTTAGTACAAAACTGAGACCTTCTAAAAACGGATAGCTCTGTTGAGTCAAATTTTGGAAGTTTTCAGTTCACCCATGCTGGGAAGAACTTCTGTGTTCCATGGTGGGCTAACAAAGTATATGCACCTGTGGAAAAATAATTAAAAAATGGGGAGGCAGTGGCTCCCTAAACCTGGAATTTCTCAACCAGGCCTCGAGTGACGTCATTCTACACACCGTCAAATGGGCGGTGAGGCACGGAAGAATGAAATCCAAATCCAACCATAACTCTGGACTTCCAGACTAAAATGAGAATTTGAGGGACTTTGACTTGAAAACTCTGGCAAAACAGCTCCCTGTTTGTAAGAAAAGTTGCTTCCAAAGCTTTGTTGGATGTCAAATATTGTTGCCAAAACAATCTTTTAATGATCTCTCTTTTTGCTATGAATCTGAAATACCTGGCTGAAATTTCACTTTAAGGGTACATGGGATTAAATATTAAGTAGAAAAAAAGTGCTTGACAAGAATCTAGTTGGGGTTCACTGAACTCAAAAGGTTTAAAAATAATGGAAAATAAACTCAGTGAGGCTTAGCTATCCTTTCTTTGGGTCCTGTGACTGCGGCCGCACATACACATGCACTGGGGCCTTTGGCACTGGCCTCGTGCCATCTTCTACCTGCTCTTCAAAGCAGCCTAGGACTCGCTTCAGTGGCTGGGCTCCCTGTTCTGAATCCACTTCTTGACTTCATCAGTGTCAGCTGAGGACACAGATGGCTTTGCCCAGGTGGCCTCAGAACTGGACATGTTCATTAAAGAGAACAAGGTGGCCAAAGTTGACTCTCAGCAGATTCCAAAGGGTGGCCCTTTGGTTTTATCTGCTGGGGAAATTACTCTTTCCTTCTGCAAACCCATTTTTTCTCTCGGACCATTGAGGACTGAGTTTGGCTGGAAGGAGTGGCAGCTTTTGGGAGGCTGTGGAGTTGGACATTCTTCTTTGTGCGGAACAAGAGGCTCTGAGGGGAAGCACCAGTCAAGGTTATGGCAAATTCACCATCTAGTTTCCTCTATCCTAATGACCTGTATTTTGAAGACATGAACTTGGAACCTCATTGGTAGAGCCATGGTCAGTTTTGGTTGTCGTGGCTGATTGTTGCTAACTGCCCCTCTCTGTGGGGTCCATCCATGAGATTCCTTCCCTGGGTTTGTCCCTGCAGGGAAGTATGTTCTCACCCTTTTGTGTCAGATGTGGTCATGTGACTGCTTCGGCCAATGGCCTGTGAGCTGCAGTGACTCAAGCCTCACCTGAACAGAGGCATAAGAATGACACGGTTCTGTCACTGCTCTCCAGTGAGGCTCAGATTGGGCTGCTCCTTCCTCTGGATGGCAGTGGGGGGTAGGGGGGAGGTGGGGGACACTTGGAGCTGAGCTACAGCTGAACCAAAGGTGACTTGCAACCCAGGTGAGAAAAACACTCTTGTTGCCTGGTTGAATTCTTGGACTTGTTTGTTACTAAGGCAAAACCTAGTGAAAGTCTGACTGCAGTGATGCTCTTACTACACATTTTTGTATTTTAGGATTAAATATCTGACCTAAAAGGTACTGTATTTAAAGAAAACCTGTAAAGTCTTGAAATATCCCTCAAGGTAAACTTCAAATGTTAGTTTATGGCTAAACGCTGAATAGAAAAATAAATACAAATCTCACAGGATTTCAGTGGGAAGAAAGACTTGCCTGATCCCTAAGGACAGCATAGAAAAAGTGAATAATTCTTCTCATTCAATTACTTCTAAATCAGTACTTAAATTTATCATGGCAAGACAACTTTTCAGGGCAAGATATAAGGGCCTCAGATTCTGTCACTCTTATTTCTGTGGAGCAAGAAGCCCTTGCTTCTTGCAAGGTTCTGGTGGCCTCATAATCTGCTGATAAACATAGGGGATTATGTCATTAATTACACATTATGTCATTAAAAAGGACTAGGCCCTTTTCAGTGCAATTACAGACAGTATTTTATTTAATTCTTCTCTTTACCTTGTGAAGAAAGAGTTTTCTTGATTTTCTAAATGAGGAAACTAAGCTTAGAGAGATTAGATAATTTACACATGTTCATAAAGTTAATACACAGAGGACCTCGTTGGCAAAGCAAATCTGTCTCCTATCTAACCACTTGGCACCTCTGTCCTCACAACTAACTCAAGAACATCAGTCCTAATGATGCAGTGCAATGCATCGTAAAATAAGTTCCTGCTCATTACATGCTAGTAGCCCTTATAGAATAAACAGCTTTGATTTATTGCTTATCCTGTTCCAGATCTTACATAAGGTGCCGTATATTAATTTAACTCTCACTTAGATTCTGAGAGAGTTAATATGATTATTCCTGTCTTCCAGGTAAGGAAACTGATATAGCACAAGGTCTGTTTGAGTCTGTAATCCTCGCTTCTCGTCGCTATAACATGAATTCACCAACTTCAGCGAGTGTCAGAATCACGTGGAGGTCTTGACATACAGATGGCTGGGCTCCAGAGTCTCTGATTCAGTAGGTCTAGAGCAGAGCCTGGGAACCTGCATTTCTAATGAGTTCCCAGGTGATGCTGAGGTTACCGGTCTTGAGACCACACCTTGAGATCATGATCTGTACTCTTCACCGCTTAGAGTTATACAGAATCTGTGGGAAATTCACAAGCAGGTAAACTGGGTTGCCTAAAAGTTCAGCCTCATTACTTTCAAGCCAAGGAGTGGGCCCTTCGGTGTGAGAAGGAAGAGAAAATCAGTGGGGCTGAATGTACAAATATGGTAGCTGTCGGGTGGAGTTTTCAGTTAGCCAGGAAAGGTGTCCCAGGGGATAAAAGTTCAGGTGAATTGTCTTGAAGGGAAAAATGAGAATTTGGGAGAAAAGGAAAGCAATTGGTTTAAAATTGCTCTAAGTTTTCTTCCTTGGATGATGGATATCATCCTACAGTTGCTTTCGGGGTTCGCTGGCTAAGAACATCAGAGGCCGGAAGAAAGATCCTGGATTTCAGGGCTGAGGGAGCTGAAGCTAATAGAAGAACCTTAGCAGTTCTCTTGCTCAGGCTTCCCCTAAGTGTGTGGTATAGGTATTCCACAAATAAAGCAATTTGTGGTCAGGTAATTTGGGGAAGCTTTGCCTACAGAACCTCCAAGCACCCCATTGTCCCCACCCACTGGAGACTCACACAGCACATTTGTATATTACAGGGTCTGAGAAGTTCTACAGCAAAGAAACATGCTTAACTCTGTAAATCTGGCCTTTATCTGACATGTGGGAACACTCCAAGGAGTGCTGATCTGGTTTAAACTTTGCACTTTATATCTGGGGAAAAAGGATCACAAAGGTTGAGTGATTTATTCAAAGTCACTGAGCCAGTGGCAGGAGTAGGGATGGAAACAAGGCTTTATGAGTCCATTTGATGGGCAGATATCTTTCTCTGTGGTCATGAAATACCTTGAGATGAACTATCCATCTCCCTGGACCCTGAAAACAGGACAGCATATAATAAAAGGCTTGCAGCTCCAGCATCACTTAATAATGTTAATCAGAAAGTGAGAGAGTGGCATGGACATATATACACTACCAAACGTAAAACAGATAGCTAGTGGGAAGCAGCCACATAGCACAGGGAAATCAGCTCAGTGCTTTGTAACCACCTAGAGGGGTGGGATAGGGAGGGTGGGAGGGAGGGAGACGCAAGAGGGAAGAGATATGGGAACATATGTATATGTATAACTGATTCACTTTGTTATAAAGCAGAAACTAACACACCATTGTAAAGCAATTATACTCCAATAAAGATGTTAAAAAAAAAAAAAGAAAAGAAATCCCAGCTCTTGGGTCCCACACTCGAGCCACTGAATCAAAACCAGTGTCTTAAAAACACCCAACTTCCTAAAGGATTATGTGGCTGGAGGTTGTAAGTGATGGCTTGGAGAACTGGCAAAGTCTTTCTTTTGCCTTATTATACATTGGAAAAGCAACAAGTACTGCTTTAAAGACAAATCCCACATTTTACATTGCATGTGAGCATCTAATGATCCAATTTGCCTCTGTGGTCAAATATTTAGCCTTTTTCCTATGTTTCCATTTCATTATTATTGTTTCAAATTCCATAAGTAACTAAAAAAAATCCTTTGGTTTGCATAGTTATACGCTTTACTCCTCAATGTAGATTCATTAAAAATTATTTTCATTCCATAGAACATCAAGTTTTCTCTGGGCAAAGGCAAGTTTAAACAGATACTGGGTTCACTAGGAGACTCATTTCCCATTTTCCATGGCAAAGAATTCGAGCACTGGAATAAGGTATCATTTGCTGAATATTTTTGTAAAGACAGTTCAATTTCAGGCCCTTTATTTGGGAGAGAGTTGGCTAACCCAAATAAAACATTTTACATCTGTCTGTTGTTACGAGTGACCAACTTCAGCTGAACATCATTACTTAATAACAGCTAACTTTCCTATAGAGTAAGAATGCGCAGCAGCTAAAAAGCAAATGGAAATTTCCTTTGGTTTACCACCCTTGGTCTCTCCGTGCTCCAACATGTGAAGAACTTGGGTAATAAGCATATACTCCCCTCTAATCACAGCATGGCTTGGACATGCATTGTTGTAAGATGACTGGTAAAACAGGAAAATTTATGTCTGAGTGGAGAAAAAAGACAGGGCGGATTGGACTGCGTTAGCCTCACTAATGCACTGCCCCCAATTTTCTCTTTAGGGAAGAGATTTAACTAGCTCATGGAATCTTACTTACTATTCTAGTCTGGATTAGTTCAGATGTAACACAGAGAAGATGGCTCCACATTGTTCCCTTTAGATAAGGAGATGAAAATGTAGAGCATTTGGGTTTGTCTGATCATAACCCGGAAGCTGGAAATAATTCAGAACGGAAGGGATCTATTTTTGCAGATGGTACTTGTAGAGAAACAAGTATTTTATTTAGTATATCCTATTTAATGAAACTTCAAACTGGGCATAGTCAGAGCACTAAAAGACAAAGAAAAAAACGGAAAGCAAGCAAGCAAGTTTGTGTTCTCAAACCCGCATCTCTGTCCTTCAAAAGTTGCTTGAGGCTAGATCACTGCATTTTTACATTGCATCATTATATAATTTGCAACACTCAGATTGATTTTTCCCTAAATAAGTTTCTCATTCACTAAGACATTGAACCCACTGCCTTTAACCACTCACATCTATCTTTCTTTGTCTCACATTTATAATATTTTTTACTATGATGAAGGCATAGAAACACAGAAAGTATATCACATTATAAATATACATACCGACTTCAGGCCGGTTTGTTTTCTGGCTTCATGCTGACTACTTTTTCTTCTGTTAAAAATAAATTTGGAATTGTTGGCCTCGATCAATTGATGATTAATGGGCTTTGGTGTGATTCACCTGGATGCGAGGGTGAAATTCTCCTCCTTGGTGATTTCTATGTTCCTTATTTTCATGATTGGAATCTCATCCCAGACAAAGGAAATTATGACTTTTGCTTGATTTGGAACCAAAATATTTAACAACGGGATGAGTGTCAAAAGGTTTGGAAATTCAGTTTCACTGTCAGTCTAAACTTTGACCACATTTCTCTGATACAGAAACTGGATTATCACAGCATCTCGGGGGACACAGTTAACACCAAAATTCTTGGATGGTGGTAAATGTACTTTAAGGACTGGTAATATTTCTGAGTTGTCTGCTTGTCCCAAAGTTGAAAACACAGATGTTTGTGATCACTGGGTGATAATAAGAAAATTTCAACTTCAAAATACCTTCACATTTAATCTAAGTCTGAGACCTTTGGCAGCTAACTAATCTCCATCAGTAAACAGTGTAAGAAAACACTTTCTAACAATCTGTAGTTAATTCGTTGGGGGATACTGGCCCAATTTTGGTGTTTTTAGGGTTGCCAGGTAAAATACAAGATGTTGAGTTAAAACTGAATTTCAGGTGGACAACAAATAATTTTTAGTTGAAGTATGTCTCATGCAATACTTGATCTATACTTATTCTCAAAATCAGTCACTGTTTATTTGAAATCCATATATATGTACCATATAGATATAGTACAAAGGAGTCCCATATTTTTATTTGCTAAATCTGGCATCCCTAGGCAAGAGCAGATCGATGTTCAACAGTAGCTCAGAAGGTCAAAAAACTCAAAGACAAGGTTCAATATACAGACAACTTTCTTAGAAGAACAACAACCCAGATTTTCCCAGTACTAGGACTCCTGGAAACAATTCTAACCATTATGGGATGAAAGCTTTTTCACGCATGGTACATCAGAGGGTGTCAGGAAGTCTAGTAAGTCTAGTAAGCTGGTCTCATTTTTAATATTTTAGCTCAGGGATTCTTTTTTTAAATTTATTTTATTAAAGTAGAGTTGATTTACAATGTTATGGTAATTTCTGCTGTTCAGCAAAGTGATTCACACACGTGTATATGTATATATATATATATATATATATATATATATATATATATATTCTTTTTCATATTCTTTTCCATTATGGTTTATCACAGGATACTGAATACAGTTTACTGCGTTATACAGTAGGACCTCACTGTTTATATATTCTATATATAATAGTTTGCATCTGCTAATCCCAAACTCCCACTCCATCCCTCCCCCACCCCTTTCCCACTTGGCAACCACAAGTCTGTTCTCTGTGTAGCTCAGGGATTTTTAACCATCTTTGTGTTACAGCTCTTTATGGCAGACAGGTAAGACCTAAGATTGCTTTCTCAGAATGTGTTTAAATAGATAAAAATAAAATAAATATGACTACAAAAGACACCAATAATATTAAAATGCACTCATTAAAATATTTTTAAAACAAAATTGTGCTCTGTTTTCAAGTATTAATTAAGAAGAGCTAGCATCTTGAAAGGGTGGTGAGCAGAAATGTTATTTCAAGATTTCTGAAGCAACTACATGTTGAAATACTGTGACTTCTACTATGACTAAGTCACAGTTGGGGCTAAAATGATGGTGGTGTGTTACACATTCATAGTAAAAAAGAAAAAGTCCAAGAGGTGATTGAGAATAAACAATTCCTCTTCCCCCACCCCTGCCCACCATCCTAGGACATGGACACTCCTGAATCTACCCCGAATCTCTCCAGGCTCCCTGCACCTGGGTCTAAACCCTGCTGTGAGTGAGGCTTCTACATACAGTAATTCTGATAACGTCACAGAAATCGGGCCAACCTACTGAATCCTTCTTGATTGATTTCCCTACAAACACTCCCTTGCCATTGATAACAAAGATGCTGTTACTTCTGGAAGAATAGTTGAGATATTTCACAGAATTGCAGTTAACTGCCTTTCCACTAGGACATCACTGGGGGCACTAGTGTTGGCAGTGACCATTCCATTGGTGTTCACGTCATTGGAGCAACGATACCCATGGGGAGACAGTCCAACACGCCCTCCTCTGGACATGATGGTACAGTTTCTTACATGGAAACAAAGGAGGAAAGAGCAGCTCAGGTACACACGTAATCCTCTGTCTTCACAGCCTCAAGGGCTGCATTTCTCAGAACTGTGAAGCTGGATTTTTACAGTTAATACACTATTCGGTTGCATGCAACTTTGTATTACCATGATTTCATCATATCTCTTACCAGGAAAAAAGGAAGCATACTCATCTACAGAGTAATGCAGACAATAGTTCCCTTTATAAGTCCTCCAGCAGCCTCTACTGCTGACAGGACAAATCCTCATCCCCTTTGCAAAGCAAAAGGCTCTTCTAAGCCCTGGCTCTCGTACCCTCTTCAGCTTTGTTGCCTCCAGGATTTAGCCTGGTGTGTACTTACCTTTTCCCGACTGCTCAACGTGTTCATGGCTCCATGACCAGCAGCTGCTCCTTCCTGAGGGTGCTCGTCCTGCTCTTTCCTTCTCCGTCAAATTCCACCTGTTCTTCAAAGGGCAGGTTGAATATTACCTCCTCTGTACTTAAAAAAAAAAAAAAAATTAAACACTTCTTCAGAGGCAGCGTAGTGTAAAGGTTAAGAGTACAGTGTTCTGCTTCTGTTACTAGTTGCTGTGTGACTTTCAACAACTTACTTAACCCCTCTGAGATTCAGTTTCATCCTCTGCAAACTAGTGCTAATAATCATGCCCATTCATAGGGTGGTGTGAGGTTAAAACATATAAAGCACCATAAAACTCTGCCTGTTCACACTAATAATTATATGAGTTAGCTGTTATCGTTATGTGTTTACAATAAACAAAACACACAAAATATGACTTACCCAAAGGAAATTTACCACAGATGACAGAAAGTTCTTAGAAGTCAATAAATTACTGTTTTCCCCCCAAACAGTAACATTTATAAGTAAACAATTCAAAAAGAAATTAAAAGGTAAAAAAACTTGAAGATATTTCAATAATTATTCATTAATTTGTACACCAAGAGTTTACTGAGCACCTACTATGCGCTGCAGTGTGCAGGGGCCTGCAGATCCAGCAGGGAGAAAGACTGGCTTGGTCCTCACTTTCATGTAGTTTACAGTAGAGCAGGGAAGAGAGGTATTTAATAAATCATTAGAATAGAACATGGGGTGTACAACATGTCCTAGCCTGGGGTTCCAGGAAGACTTCCTTGGGGAGGTGGCCTTAAGGTGGAGACATAAAGAAGGACGAGCACTTGGCAGGTAAGGAGGCAGCCTGGGAGAGGGATGAGTGTTCTGGGCACAGGGCTACATGGCATTTGCAAAGGCCTGGAGCTTGCCTTCCAGGAAGTGAGGAAGGGTGTTGAGTTGGGGAGCGTGGAGGGGGTGGAACAGGAGCTTAGGGCCGAGCCACACCATGCAGGGCTCTGTGGGGCCCTTGAGGACCATCAGCACCATCTTAGCTGAACGAGCAGCATCTTGGGGTTTCAATCAAGGAAGAGGTAGGATCAGACTTGCCTTTTAAAGTCATCTTCTGTGACATGACACGGGGAATGGATTGGAAAGAGGCAAACGTAGATGCTGGAAATTGGGTTATCAGGTGCTTTCAGTAATCCAAGCTAAAATTAGGGATGTGCGGACCAGGACTGAGGCTGAGGCTGGAGGTGGCTACACTTTGGATTGCAATCAGAGGAGAGGAGCCAGGGGCTCTGAGTTTCACGTTCCAGATGGAGTCAGTAGGCGGCTCTGACAGGTGGGTGGGGCGTGGGTGGAGAGGCAGACGGGGTCTCAGAGATGACCCCTGACTTTCTGGCATGAAAAAGAGATGGATTGGAGGTGGGTACGTTACTGATTCCAAGGACACTGGAACTTCCTCTGTAGCTAAAAACCACTCATCCGTTATCAGACACCCACGTTGTTAGAATGTCTTAATGTTATATCAGTGTGGAGCTCGCTCTGGTACACAATCCCAATACTGAAACAGGATCCAGCCTTGGGGGTGAGATTCGAGGGAATGCACTAGGGCTGCCTCAGATGTGATCTGGGGTCTGTCCTGATGGGTCTGATGTTCAAAAGAGAGGGCTGGGCAGGAGAGATGCCTTTACTGTTCAAGTCTACAAATAGAAAGTGAAATATGTAAGTGAATGAGATTCTCCTAGACGTAGGGTGTGGGAGAAGCGGTCCCAGACTGAGTCGTGGGCAGCCCCAGGGCCAGGCAGAGCAGGAGACACTGGCAAATGAGAACAAGAAGGAGCCAGGGGTCCAAGAAACACAGCTTTTCACTGATCAGATAATCAGAGGTTTTAAAAGACACGTCAACATTCTGTATCCACAAGCATGCAGAGACGAATGGCTTCATACATGGCCTCAGATAGAGTAATTTGGCCACGCTGTTTTGGAGGCAATTTGACAATGTATAACCAAAGTTTAAAACTATTTATTATTCATAATCTTTGACCCAGCAAATGTATGTCTAAGAACTAATAAGAAATATGCATCAGGATTATGTGTAAGAGTGTTCTCTGCGTTAGTTATAATATTAAAACCTCCAAACCAACCTGGATCATCAATAATACAGAAATGATTTAAAATGTACAAAATATTTATAAGCTGAAATATTTATGTGGTCTTTAAGTCATGGCAAAGTGCTAAAATGTTAAATTTTAAAAAGGCATTATGGGGGGCTTCCCTGGCGGTCCAGTGTTTAAGACTCCGCGCTTCCACTGCAGGGGGTGCAGGTTCAATCCCTGGTCAGGGAACTAAGATCCCACATGCTGCATGGCATGGCCAACCCCCCAAAAAAAGGCATTATGTAAAGCTGAAAAGACAGGATAAGTGCTCTGCTTTTCTCTTACTAGATAAGATTAAAATGAAATGTCCCTAAAATGTTAACAGCAGTTATCTCTTCAAAGGAAAACAAAATTAGTAAGGTTTTTTTAAACCAGACTTTCCATTTTTATGCAGTTAATCTGAAAATTCAATTTCTCTAGCACAGACCTTTCCCAAACATTCCAGATTTTACTGTAAATGAGAAGTACTTACTGTGCTCTGCTGAGAAACTTTCCACACACTGTCGTGGCCAAACCATATGAAATAACTTACTCTCAGAGTCGTTTCGATTGTACAAACCCAAGAGCCTACTGTTCAGTAAGTGTTGAGGGTTATTATTTCATGTCAATTTAAATTATTTCATTTAACTGACTGAGTTAGAAGAGTTTGCACTTCACCCAAGAGGAACGCTGATAAAGCAGGTTTCCTGCCCAATGCCTTTGCTCAGGGAGGTCCCTTTACTCCAAATTCCTTCTCTGTGCCCTGTGCCTGGCAAACTCCTATTCATCCCTTAGGGCCCAACTCAAATGTCACCTCCTTCAACTTCCAGAGGAATCTCCTCTTACTCCTCTCTTCTGCCTTTTGCAAGTTGTCCACACTGAAAGATAAGACTTATGTATTGCTGTAATGATTTGTTGTGAAGCTTCTTTTTCTCCTTAAACCAGGCTCTGTGGGGTGATCAATTTGTCTTTTAACCCCAATGCCAACACAAGGCCTGCTACATGGTAAGAAAGAAACAGGGCGGTCAGAGATGCTGTTCACATGAACTCACAGCCATCCAGATTTAGTAACTAATGTAACTCATTTAAATGATGTTCTAGGTCAGAGGGGAAGCTAGTCCAAAGCTAGGTGCGTCAGAGAGGATACCAAATACGTTACTGACTTGAATGACTAAACTAAAAAACAAAGATTTAGACTTCCTATTTTGATTCATAGCCCAAAGAACATCCTACAACATCTTACTTTGAAGAGAAAAATGGGTTTTACATTTCTCAACCTTATGAAATCGATAAACACTAAATATAAATGCATATGCTGGGGATATGGCTTTACCTATGGGTGGCATACATATATTCAATTTAGCCCAACAAATTACTTTCTATGTGTGTTTTGTGTTCCCTGAGGTCTTAAGAACCCTGACCATCATATATAAAGTGTTCTAAGATTCCTTTCAGCTCTCTATTTGCTTCCTTAGAGCAGGGGTCTCCAAAGTATTGTACCCCAATAACCTAAGAGGGTACAATAAGAAAGTAATAGAATTATTCACATTTAGCTTCTGCTTCATCCTTTTAAATGTTTGTATTTTGTGCATATTTTTAAATGTACATCATATACTAGTAAAGGACAAAAAATTTATATATGATGCACTTATATCCCAAAGTGTTCTTGTGTGTGTGTGTGTGTGTGTGTTTGTGCACGCACAGAGAGGGACTGTACATTTTTTAATCCACTGCTCTAGACCAGTGTTTATTAAACTTTCATGTGCAGACAGGTTCCCTGGGGATTGTGTTAAAATGCAGATTCTGATTTAGAAGATCTGGACTGAGGTCTGAGAATCTGCATTTCTAGCAAACTCCCAGGTGATGTGATGCTGAGGCTGGAGGTGGCTACACTTTGGATTGCAATCAGCCTTTTGCAGCCCTGGTTCCTCATCTGAACCACACAGCATGGAACACAGAAGGTGGTTCCAATAACTGTTTATTGGTGACTCCCACAGATAGCCGTAGCTAGCACTGCTCGAGAGCAGAGGAGAGAAGGTAACTCATTCCAAGCAAAGGAAGCTGTGGGGACATGAAGCCTGACTCCTCTCACAGAGAAAGGGGCCTCCAAGGAGCATGCTGGCACATGGCTTTACCTGTGCAAGAAAGTTCAAGGGCACTAGACGACTTCATTAAAAAAAAAAAAAAAGGCGAAAAAACCCCCACTGTTTATAAATCACCGTACAGTCTTACAAAACAGTCCTGGAGTCAGCAATTCTTTTCCAGTGTTTGGCCTCTATCTGGGAACTTCCTTTACAAGAAGCATAGCTGGAAACCAAGGTCTTGACCACTTCTAATGGTCAAAGATCCTGGGGTGCTAACGTTAAGTGGCAGAGCGCTAAGTCAGGAGTTTCTGACTAAAAATGGCAAAATCCATACACCCTCACCCTAATGGGACCCTGATGTCGGGAGTCAGTGGGTTACAAATGCTCTCTGTCCAAAAGAAGAGAAGAAAAAAAACACATACATAGAGCCCCCAATGAATATTTGTGAGTGAATATACACACTCATACACACACACATTTTTGACAAATAAAATGATTCTCTTAATTTGCAAAGTCTACCCAACAATTCATGTTTGTGTGTCCCATAGAACTTTCGAAAGACAACTTTGGTCTAATTTGAACCATATGCCTTAGCTTAATTTCTGAGCTGGTTTACTATGCAATAGTGGTTACAAATGCATTTTTGAATATCTAACAGCTTTTCCACTGTGTAACTGGTGTCAACTAAAAGTGACGTATAGTTGAATTAGAAAGATGCTTCTTCTGACTCTAGGTCCACTCTCCACACAAACGTAACGCAGCCCAACAGGACTCAGCCTCTAACCACCTCAACACCTAAGGGCACATGTTCAAGATTAACAAAGAAAATGGAGACAAGAGGACGGAAGAGGAAATTCCAAGAGGCCTTTGAGTTGTCCACTTGAGATGAGCTGGCCCCTGAATTTAGACTTCTTGGCCAATTCTTAATGTTTTATCCTGGATCTATCTTCAGCGCTATTTTCAGGTGAGAGATCCAATTTTTGGGGGGTGAAATTGGGAACGGGACCGTGGTTGAAAGACCTGGGCACGACCCTCTTGTTTGTTCTGTGCGCCATCTTTTGTTTCCTCTTGATCATTGGTGATAAAGGTCATGAAATGAAAAGGGCCAAAACACCCCTCTTTGGGTTGTGGGGAGAGACAAGGTGTATATCTTGTATCACAAAGCCAGACTTCAGGGAACAGAATGGATGGCTGTGGAGAAGAGCTTTAAGAAGGAAGGAAATGATGCTTTGCCTCCATGCCTTTGGTGGCTGTGTGATGACTCTTCAACCCGGGGGGATAGTCCTCGGCCACCACTCTGCTCCATCAGCACAGCCGGTGGGCAGGTGGGCACATTCTTCACCTACTTGACACTTCCGTAGCATTTCAGACAGTTGCTACAGTCTTCTCCCAACTTCTCCCCACTTTTCTGGCCCTTTTTCAGTTTTATTTTAGACTCCTCCTCTCCCATCAGCTCCTTAAAATGGTATTTTCCCCGTGGCCCCATACTCCGAATCATTTTCTTCTCACTAAACACAGTCCCGTACCCACTCCCATGGCTTGAGATGCCACCTTTATTGTTCAGGAAGCCCAGACCTTGCAACTCCATCCCAGGCCTCCCTCTCCCCTGCAAGAACACCACTGCAAGTCAAGGAATGATTCTGTTGTCCCATTTGATTGACCACAGCTTAGCTTCATTATCCACTGTCTAGGTCAGCTCCCCTCCTCCTGTAGACCCTCAGGCACTGAAAGATACTGAATTACCCCTAGTTTATCTCGATATCCCTTGAAGCTGTCGCCTCTCCCTTCCCACTTCTACTTCCTTGGTTTAGATGCACATCCTTCCTTCAGTGACTCCAGCAAGTTGTCCTCCCTCTAAAGCATCCCCCATAGGGCAGCCTCTGTGATCTCCCTAAATACTCCTCAGCTGCCCAGCCCAGTGACGCCCCCATTATCTACAGACCAAAGCCTCAGCTCCTGACCTTGTGAACATGGTATGTGAGACCTTCAGGAACTGGCCCCGCCTACATTTTAGCCTTGACACCAGCCATTCTGCAGCCTGCTCCGTGATGAATGACTTTCAGTGGCCCAGATGGGTTGGTCCTCTATTGATTGATTCAAGGCATTGAAATATACCAAGCCATCTGCTGGAAGCCCTCTTCCTTTCTTTCCCTGCTTTCTCATATCTATTTTTTTGAGACATGGCCCATTCTATGTAGGTGCTTTCTCTGCTTGTTCTCACGGGTTCGGTGCTTTCCCTGTGGTTCTATCTCCCAGAATATTTATCTCAGTCTAGTGGAAGTGTTTACTTGTATATATCTAATTGCAATAATAATTATCAAACTAACAGCTACCAGTAGTGGAGAACATAGGTGATCAGCATCGTGTTGGTAGTTCATATACCTGAACTCCAAACTTCAGAGGAACACTGGTCAAAACAAGTAAATGGAGGCTCAGATAAGTTAGAGAGTGTGCCTAAGGTCACACACCTAGTCAGCAGCGGTGACAACATTTAGATCCTAGTATGTCTGACTCAAAAGCCAGCTCTCTATCCATCATACCCCACTGCCTCTCATTGGAATGTGAACTACCATATATTATCTGGTTTATGCTGGTGCCTAGGTTCTAGCAGGGGCTTCATGTTTGTGAATGTATGAATAAGTGAATGCATGAATGGAAGCAAAGGGAGCTTGGACTCTTCCAGTTTTGGAAAAGCAGTCTGGGGTCTCCAAAGAAAATCTCCTACATACTGGTTGTATTGATGAGCTAAGTTGAGGGAAAATCACTTTGACTCAGTCTCCTGTAGCACACGCAGCTGCTTACCAATGGAAGACATGGATGGTATCGTGCCTACAAAGTCAGTGTTCCCTGGGGGTACATTGTGCTGCGCTGCCTACAACCCTCACTCCAAACTGCTCCTGGTCCTATATCATTTATTTCTGTGAGTGTCTCCACTGTCACTCAACCCAGATGCTGGAGTCTGCTTCCCCTCCCCCTTCCTTCATGACCACAGCCACATGTCATCCAGATTTATCTCCCGAATAACTTTTGTTTCCACCCCCTGCTCCCCTGCCCTTTTATGGCTTCACCCTGCTCACTGCATCCCTGGCCCCTCCTTACCCCTCTCCACTCTGACCCCTTTTCAGAGCCAATCTCTCTAACCGCAAATATAACCTTTCAAAAGTTAGAACTTGTCCGTGTCGGTTCCCTGTGCCAACCCTCAAATCATTCTTCAGTTCTCACATGATAAAGTCTATACACTGTTTACCCAACGTCCAAGACTTCTGGCTACCATGTTGGTCACACCTCTGGACGTTCTCTCCACCATTCACACTTCAACAATGCCAAGCAGCTTCCACTTCTCCACACACTGCACACTGCCCCGCACTTTTCTACCTGCTTTTGCCCCCAATGTCTCCCCTGCCTGAAAACCCCATCCTAGAACCAGATCCCTCAATTGTCCCCATGGTTCTTCCCCTGGCTCACTCCTCCCCTGCATCTTCATTTAAGATCCTGCCTCTCCTTTACCATTATAAACGGTAATATCAATACACTCACCACAGTATGATTTTCTCTTCATGTTTCTTCTTCCCTTATAGATGGCTAGTTCTCTGAGGGCAGGGATTAGGCCATGTTCATCTTTGTACCCACAGTAACACAGCCCCTGGCATATAGTAGATGCTCAAACAAAAAAATAATAACTCATACTCATGACTCTATAAATGAGTCATCAAATAAATGAATAAATGGATTAATTAATATTAATATTAATTAATATTCAATCCATAAATTAAAGAATGAATAAATGTCAAAGACATGGCCAAAAACATGTGAGCAGTTTCAATGCATTTATCATGACATGTGAAGTTTTCTAAACGGCTTTTTTGGAAATGATTTATATTTGCACATTGTTGTATTTCTGTGGGAAATGAGTTTCCATGGTGTTGAAATCCTCTGGATTAGGAAACACTTCCTTTTATCTCTCCTGACTCAGACTCTCCCGGAAGCTGGGCTAACCCTTTCAGCTCACTCAGTTGATGACTCTTACGCTATGGTTCACCAGTGTCCTCAAAGTACGTGGATGTTCAGAGATGGCTTTCTCCCCGAGAACGGTTTACTTCTTAGGGTATGATTAATTGCTTCAAGGATTAGAGGTTTCCACTGGAGAAGCACAATTACTTTCACATGTGCATTTGTTCTTCACTTGTTAGCCCCACCCCAATCAGCCTGGAAATTATTGCAGGGCCCTATTCGTCTTCATTTATTTGGTGGCCATTTTAGCAGCTTTCTCAGCAATATCTTTAAGAGGCCCAAAGACAACTTGAAGACCATGGCAAGTTCAAGAGGGAAGGAGTAAGTCTCATGGATCTGTAGGGTGGGCAGTTGTTTCTTCTAATCCCCCCACCCCCAGTTCTTCCCATCAGCCATCAAACCATCCCATTTGATCTCTAGGATTTGCTTATTAAAATCAAAGGTGCTAAGTATTATTTTGGACAGACCATTACCACCTTCTAGTCATGAGAGAATGGACCTAGTTTCTAATAAGATCTTCTTATGACCATTTAAAATAAACTATGGAATGGATGGTTGAGGGAAATTGTAGAACTCACACACAGCTCAGGACTGAAAACGATGACATGAGTCTTTGAACTCCAGTGGGACACCGTCCACCGTGGGCAGGCACTGAACTATGGCATTACTCCCTTGAAGCTGACACTATTTCCCAATGACTCCTAATCACCAACATATTACTCATTCACTCATTCACTCACTCACTCATTCATTGATTCAGCAAACATTTAACACTATTGTAAGAGAAATGTGGTCTTTGCAATACATAAAGGTGAATGATGCATGGTCCTTGCCCTCAAACATACACCGATGACATATACATACATTGTTATTGCACCAGGAAGAATAGAGCCTTTTATGCCTAACATTATCTCATGGACACTTCCATATTGCTATCATAAAACTTATGATATTTGTTGGTTCATGTGTTTCTCTTATTCTGCAAGATGGGCAGCTATGTAAAGACAGGGACCTTATCTTATTCTAACACTCTGTATTGTCCTTATCTAACACAGAGTCTTCCCTGCTGATATGAATGAATGTAATACATGAAAATGTACTAACAATTTCCAGGAAAAGGATTGATTCTTTCCAGTGGGAAGAATTACAGAAGTCTTCTTGCATTTTCTGTAGGAAGAAGAATAGAGCAAAGAGAACTGCTGTCAGGGGGAATTGCTCAGGCAAAAGTATGGGGTGGTGGTAAAGTACTTTGCTAAGTACACTCATTTGATTGGATCAAAGGGCATATCACTGATTCTCAACTATGGCTGCATGTAAGAAGCACCTGGGGAAATTTTAAAGTGCCCTAATACCTTGGCTCCACTATAGGTCAGTTGAATCAGAATCTCTCAAGGAGGTGGCTGAGGGGGAGACATATGAGTATGAGACTGAGTTTGGGTACTTTTTCCAAGCTCCCCTTTTGCTTCTAATGTGTATCCATGGTTGGACATCACTGTAGTAGTACCTGTAGAAAGGTAGTACGAGGCCAGATGGGAAGCTATACTGGAAAGAGATTTGAAAAGGCCATGGAGAGATAGCTTCAAGATGGTGGAGGAGTAAGACATGGAGATCACCTTCCTCCCCACAAATACATCAAAAATACATCTACATGAGGAACACCTCCCACAGAACACCTACTGAACACTGGCAGAAGACCTCAGACTTCAGAAAAGGAAAGAAACTCCCTACATACCTGGGTAGGGCAAAAGAAAAAAGAAAAAACAGAGACAAAAGAATAGGGAAGGGACCTGCACCTCGGGGAGGGAGCTGTGAAGGCGGAAAGGTTTCCACACACTAGGAAGCCCCTTCACTGCTGGAGACAGGGGATGGTGGGGAGGAAGCTTCAGAGCCACGGAGGAGAGCGCAGCCACAGGGGTGCGGAGGGCAAAGCGGAGAGATTCCTGCACAGAGGCTCGGCGCCGAGCAGCACTCACCAGCCGAGAGGCTTCTCTGCTCACCCGCCGGGGCGGGCGGGGCTGGGAGCTGAGGCTCGGGCTTCGGTCGGATCGCAGGGAGAGGACTGGGGTTGGCGGCGTGAACACAGCCTGAAGGGGCTACTGCGCCATGGCTAGCCGGGAGGGAGTCCGGGAAAAAGTCTGCAGCTGCCGAACAGGCAAGAGACTTGTTCTTGCCTCTTTGTTTCCTGGTGTGCGAGGAGAGGGGATTCAGAGCGCCGCTTAAAGGAGCTCCAGAGACGGGCGCGAGCCGCGGCTATCAGCGCGGACCCCAGAGGTGGGCATGAGATGCTAAGGCCGCTGCTGCCGCCACCAAGAAGCCTGTGTGCGAGCACAGGTCACTCTCCACACCGCCCCTCCTGGGAGCCGGTGCAGCCCGCCACTGCCAGGGTCCCGTGATCCAGGGACAACTTCCCCGGGAGAACGCACGGTGCGCCTCGGGCTGGTGCAACGTCACGCCGGCCTCTGCCGCCGCAGGCTCGCCCCACATCCGTACCCCGCCCTCCCCCGCCTGAGTGAGCCAGAGCCCCCGAAGCAGTTGCTCCTTTAACCCCGTCCTGTGTGAGCGAAGAACAGACGCCCTCAGGCGACCTACACGCAGAGGTGGGGCCAGATCCAAAGCTGAACCCCAGGAGCCGTGCAAACAAAGAAGAGAAAGGGAAATCTCTCCCAGCAGCCTCAGGAGCAGTGGATTAAATCTCCACAGTCAACTTGATGTACCTGCATCTCTGGAATACCTTAATAGACAACGAATCAGCCCAAAATTGAGGCAGTGGACTTTGGGAGCAACTGTAGACTTGGGGTTTGCTTTCTGCATCTAATTTGTTTCTGGTTTTATGTTTATCTTAGTTTAATATTGACAGCTTATTATCATTGGTAGATTTGTTTGCTGATTTGGTTGCTCTCTTCCTTATATATATATATTTTTTTCCTTTTTCTCCTTTTGTGACTATGTATCTGCATGCTCCTTTGTGTGATTTTGTCTGTATAGGTTTGCTTTTACCATTTGTCCTAGGGTTCTGTCTGTCCGTTTTTTTTTTTTAAATATAGTTTTTACTGCTTGTTATCATTGGTGGATTTGTTTTTTGGTTTCGTTGTTCTCTTCTTTCTTTCTTTTTTTAATTACTTTTTTATTTTAAAAAATTTTAATAACATATTTTTTATTTTAATAACTTTATTTTATATTATTTCATTTTTCTTTCTTTCTTTCTTTTTTCCCCTCCTTTTCTTCTGAGCCATGTGGCTGACAGGGTCTTGGTGCTCCGACTGGGGGGGCAGTCCTGAGCCTCTGAGGTGGGAGAGCCAAGTTCAGGACATTGGTCCACCAGAGACCTCTCGGTTCCACATAATATCAAACTTGGAAAGCTCTCCCAGAGATCTCCATTTCAATTATAAGGCTCAGCTCCACTCAGCGACCAGCAAGCTACAGTGCTGGACACCCTCTACCAAACAACTAGCAAGACAGGAACACAACCCCACCCATTAGCAGAGAGGCTGCCTAAAATCATAATAAAGTCACAGACACCCCAAAACACACCACCGGATGCAGTCCTGCCCACCAGAAAGACAAGATCCAGCCTCATCCACCAGAACACAGGCACCAGTCCCCTCCATCAGGAACCCTACAGAAACCACTGAACCAACCTTACCAATGGGGGCAGACACCAAAAACAATGGGAACTACGAAACTGCAGCCTGTGAAAAGGAGACCCCAAGCACAGTAAGGTAAGCAAAGTGAGAAGACAGAGAAATACACAGCAGATGAAGGAGCAAGGTAAAAACCCACCAGACCAAACAAATGAGGAGGAAATAGGCAGTCTACTTGAAAAAGAATTCAGAGTAATGATAGTAAAGATGATCCAAAATATTGCAAATAGAATGGAAAAAATACAAGAAACATTTAACAGGGACCTAGAAGAACTAAAGAGCAAACAAACAATGATGAACAACACAATAAATGAACTTAAAAATTGTCTAGAAGGAATCAATAACAGAATAACTGAGGCAGAAGAACTGGTAAATGACCTGGAAGATAAAATAGTGGAAAAAACTACCACAGAGCAGAATAAAGAAAAAAGAATGAAAAGAATTGAGGACAGTCTCAGAGACCTCTGGGGCAACATTATATGCACCAACATTCGAATTATGGGGGCCCCAGAAGAAGAAGGGGAAAAAAAGGGACTGAGAAAATATTTGAAGAGATTATAGTTGAAAACTTCCCTAATATGGGAAAGGAAAGAGTCAATCAAGTCCAGGAAGCACAGAGAGTCCCATACAGGATAAATCCAAGGAGAAACATGCCAAGACACATATTAATCAAACTATCAAAAATTAAACACAAAGAAACAATATTAAAAGCAGCAAGGGAAAAGCAACAAATAACATACAAGGGAATCCCCATAAGGTTGACAGCTGATCTTTCAGCAGAAACTCTGCAAGCCAGAAGGGAGTGGCAGGACATATTTAAAGTAATGAAAGGGAAAAAACTACAACCAAGATTACTCTACCCAGAAAGGATATCATTCAGATTTGATGGAGAAATTAAAACCTTTACAGACAAGCAAAAGCTAAGAGAATTCAGCACCTCTAAACCGGCTTTACAACAAATGCTAAAGGCACTTCTCTAGGCAGGAAACACAAGAGAAGGAAAACACCTAAAATAACAAACTCAAAACAATTAAGAAAATGGTAATAGGAACACATATATCGATAACTACCTTAAATGTAAATGGATTAAATGCTCCAACCAAAAGACATAGACTGGCTGAATGGATACAAAAACAAGATGCATATATATGCTGTCTACAAGAGAACCACTTCCGACCTAGGGACACATACAGACTGAAAGTGAGGGGATAGAAAAAGATATTCCATGCAAATAGAAATCAAAAGAAAGCTGGAGTAGCAATTCTCATATCAGACAAAATAGACTTTAAAATAAAGACTATTACAAGAGACAGAGAAGGACACTACATAGTGATCAAGGGATCAATCCAAGAAGAATATATAACAATTGAAAATATTTATGCACCCAACATAGGAGCAACTCAATACATAAGGCAAATGCTAACAGCCATACAAGGGGAAATCAACAGTAACACAATCATAGTAAGGGACTTTAATACCCCACTATCACCAATGGACAGATCATCCAGAATGAAAATAAATAAGGAAAGACAAGCTTTAAATGATACATTGAACAAGATGGACTTAATTGATATTTATCGGACATTCCATCCAAAAACAACAGAATACAATTTCTTCTCAAGTGCTCATGGAACGTTCTCCAGGATAGATCATATCTTGGGTCACAAATCAAGCCTTGGTAAATTTAAGAAAATTGAAATCATACCAAGTATCTTTCCAACCACAATGCTATGAGACTAGATATCAATTACAGGAGAAAAAATCTGTGAAAAATACAAACACCTGGAGGTTAAACAATATACTACTAAATAACCAAGAGATCACTGAATAAATCAGAGAGGAAATCAAAAAATACCTAGAAACAAATGACAATGAAAACACGACGACCCAAAACCTATGGGATGCAGCAAAAGCAATTCTAAGAGGGAAGTTTATAGCAATACAATCTTACCTCAAGAAACAAGAAACATCTCAAATAAACAATGTAACCTTACACCTAAAGCCATTAGAGAAAGAAGAACAAAGAAACCCCCAAAGTTAGCAGAAGGAAAGAAATCATGAAGATTGGATCAGAAATAAATGAAAAAGAAATGAAGGAAACTGTAGCAAAGATCAATAAAACTAAAAGCTGGTTCTTTGAGAAGATAACCAAAATTGATAAACCACTAGCCAGACTCATCAAGAAAAAAAAGGGAGACGACTCAAATCAATAGAATTAGAAATGAGAAGGAAGTAACAGCTGACACTGCAGAAATACAAAGGATCATGAGACATTACTACAAGCAACTATATGCCAATAAAATGGACAACTTGGAAGAACTGGACAAATTCTTAGAAAAGCACACCTCCTAAGACTAAATGAGGAAGAAACACAAAATATAAACAGACCAATCACATGCACTGAAATTGAAACTGTGATTAAAAATCTTCCAACAAACAAAAGCGCAGGACCAGATGGCTCCACACGTGAATTCTATCAAACATTTAGAGAAGAGCTAACAGTTATCCTTCTCAAACTCTTCCAAAATATAGCAGAGGGAGTAATACTCCCAAACTCATTCTATGAGGCCACCATCACCCTGATACCCAAACCAGACAAAGATGTCACAAAAAAAGAAAATTACAGACCAATATCACTGATGAATATAGATGCAAAAATTCTCAACAAAATACTAGCAAACAGAATCCAACAGCACATTAAAAGGATCATACACCATGATCAAGTGGGGTTTATCCCAGGAATGAAAGGATTCAATATATGCAAATCAATCAATGTTACACACCATAGTAACAAATTGAAGGGTAAAAACCATATGATAATCTCAATAGATGCAGAAAAAGCTTTTAACAAAATTCAACACCCATGTATGATGAAAACTCTCCAGAAAGTAGGCATAGAGGGAACTTACCTCCACATAATAAAGGCTATATATGACAAACCCACAGCCAACATTGTTTTCAATGGTGAAAAACTGATACCATTTCCTCTAAGATCAGGAACAAGACAAGGTTGCCCACTCTCACCACTATTATTCAACATAGTTTTGGAAGTTTTAGCCACAGCAATCAGAGACAAAAAAGAAATACAAGGAATCCAAATCAGAAAAGAAGAAGTAAAACTGTTACTGTTTGCAGATGACATGGTACTATACATAGAGAATCCTAAAGATGCTACCAGAAAACTACTAGAGCTAATCAATGAATTTGGTAAAGCAGCAGGATACAAAATTAATGCACAGAAATCTCTTGCATTCCTATATGCTAATGAGGAAAAATCTGAAAGGGAAATTAAGGAAACACTCCATTTACCATTGCAACAAAAAGAATAAAATACCTAGGAATAAACCTACCTAAAGAGACAAAAGACCTTTATGCAGAAAACTATAAGATGCTGATGAAAGAAATTAAAGATGATACAAAGAGATGGAGAGATATACCATGTTCTTGGATTGGAAGAATCAACATTGTGAAAGTGACTCTACTACCCAAAGCAATCTCAGATTCAATGCAATCCCTATCAAACTACCAATGGCATTTTTCACAGAACTAGAACAAAATATTTCACAATTTGTATGGAAACACAAAAGACCCCGAATAGCCAAAAGAAACTTGAGAAAGAAAAATGGAGCTGGAGGAATCAGGCTCCCTGATTTCAGAGTATACTACAAAGCTACAGTAATCAAGATAGTATGGTACTGGCACAAAAACAGAAATATAGATCAATGGAACAGGATAGAAAGCTCAGAGATAAACCCACACACAGATTGTCACCTTATCTTTGATAAAGGAGGCAAGAATATACAATGGAGAAAAGACAGGCTTTTCAATAAGTGGTGCTGGGAAAAATGAACAGCTACATGTAAAAGAATGAAATTAGAACACTCCCTAACACCATACACAAAAATAAACTCAAAATTGGTTAAAGGCCTAAATGTAAGGCCAGACACTATAAAACTCTTAGAGGAAAACATAGGCAGAACACTCTATGACATACGTCACAGCAAGATCCTTTTTGACCCACCTCCTAGAGAAATGGAAATAAAAACAAAAATAAACAAATGGAACCTAATAAAACTTAAAACTTTTGCACAACAAAGGAAACCATAAACAAGATGAAAAGACAATCCTCAGAATGGGAGAAAATATTTGCAAACAAAGCAACTGACAAAGGATTAATCTCCAAAATATACAGGCAGCTCATGCAGCTCAATGTCAAAAAAACAAAAAACCCAATCCAGAAATGGGCAGAAGACCTAAACAGACATTTCTCCAAAGAAGATATACAGATGGCCAACAAACACATTAAAGGATGCTCAACATCACTGATCATTAGAGAAATGCAAATCAAAACTACAATGAGGTATCACCTCACACCAGTCAGAATGGCCATCATCAAAAAATCTACAAACAATAAATGCTGGAGAGGGTGTGCACTGTTGGTGGGAATGTAAATTGATATAGCCACTATGGAGAACAGTATGGAGGTTCCTTAGAAAACTAAAAATAGAACTACCATATGACCCAGCAATCCCATTACTGCACATATACTCTGAGAAAACCATAATTCAAAAAGAGTCATGTACCACAATGTTCTTTGCACCTCTATTTACAATAGCCAGGACATGGAAGCAACCTAAGTGTCCATCGACAGATGAATGGATAAAGAAGATGTGGCACATATATACAATGGAATATTACTCAGCCATAAAAAGAAATGAAATTGAGTTATTTGTAGTGAGGTGGATGGACCTAGAGTCTGTCATACAGAGTGAAGTAAGTCAGAAAGAGAAAAACAAGTACTGTATGCTAACACATATATATGGAATCTAAAAGTAAAATGGTTCTGAAGAACCTAGGGGCAGGATGCAGACGTAGAGATGCAGACATAGAGAATGGACTTGAGGACACAGGGAAGGGGAAAGGTAAGCTGGGATGAAGTGAGAGAGTGGCATGGACACATATACACTACCGAATGTAAAATAGATAGCTAGTGGGAAGCAGCCACATAGCACAGGGAGATCAGCTCGGTGCTTTGTGTCCACCTAGAGGGGTGGGATTGGGAGGGTGGGAGGGAGACGCAAGAGGAAGGATATAGGGGGATATATGCTTATGGATAGCTGATTCACTTTGTTATACATCAGAAACTAACATACCATTGTAAAGCAATTATACTCCAATAAAGATGCTTAAAAAATAAAGTAAAATAAAAGGCCATGGAGATCAAACTGGAAAGTTTGGTCTTTCAACAGGCCAAAAGAAGCCAGTCTCATCTGGCTAGATAGATTGAGAAGGAGGGAACAGCTGTAAAGAGATTATTTAGGAGGCTGCTGTATTCATTAAGCAACACACTAACTTAAGGGCATCAACACCTACGTTCACCAACAGGTAAACCTCACACACCTCTTAGATGTGAAGTGGAGGGTGGAGAGCAAGAGCTGAAATGACTCTGGGCTTTGGTGCCTGGATGAAGAGGACGCCTTGCCTGAAAAGCAGAGGGTATTGATCGTAACACTATGAGGTTGGCTCTGGCTATGACGGTAGGAGTCCATCTCTAGGAAATAAATTGGGGGCTGGCAATGGAGATTTGGGGATCACTGCCCAAGAAGTAGAAGTTGACCACCTATGAGTCAATGAGATTTGCAAGAAAGAAAAAATACAGAGAGAAGAAGGCAGCTGAGGGTAGAGTCTTGGGGACTGCCTGTACTGAAGAGAGAGAGAACTTTCTAGCAAAGCAGCTTGAGGAGGAGCAACCAGTAGAAGGCACAGCTCTGTAGACTCACCAGAGTGGACAACTAAGGAGGCACGATTTCGAGAGTGAGGACATGATCCAGAGGTCAGAGATTTGAGGGCAAACAAGGGGACATTGTTGCTCCCAGGGGCATAAGTCTTAGACTGGAGGGAGACAAATGATTCCCCAAGAGAGCAAAGGTTACATTCATCACACATGTATGTGTCAAGCACCTACTATTTTCCAGACTCTTCTAGACACTGGGATTCAAGAGTACAGGCAAGGGCTTCCCTGGTGGCGCAGTGGTTAAGAATCCGCCTGCCAATGCAGGGGACACGGGTTCAAGCCCTGGTGCGGGAAGATCCCACATGCCGCGGAGCAACTAAGCCCATGCACCACAACTACTGAGACTGCGCTCTAGAGCCCACGAGCCACAACTACTGAGCCCGTGTGCCACAACTACTGAAGCTCATGTGCCTAGAGCCCGTGCTCCACAACGAGAGAAGCCACTGCAATGAGAAGCCCGCGCACCGCAACGAAGAGTAGCCCCCTCTCGCCGCAACTAGAGAAAGCCCGCGCGCAGCAACGGAGACCCAATACAGCCAAAAATAAATAAATAAAATAAATAAATTTATATATAAAAAAAAAGAGTACAGGCAAGATGCTTGTTCCATGAAGCTTCTGCTCCAGTTGTGGAGCAGAGGAAAAAAGATAAGTTATAAAAAATTTTTGAGCATTTGAGGATGAAACTTGAGGAACTCTGTCCTTAGTCTGGGGACTGATGTCTCGGTCCTTTGGTGTAAGAGGAACAAGGCTGAAAAATGTCGAACAAACCTATGCTGGCTCCTGAGAAGCACAGAGGCGAAGTGATAAGAGTTGAAGAAAGAAGTTCAACCACTTATTGAGGAGGGAAGAGGTGGGCTGTTCTGAGTTAGGTATTGGCAAGACTGCCTATGGTAAAAGGTGCCCGGGACTCGGGATGACAAATACCACATTAGAAACGTAAACATTTGAAAACCACAGAATGGAAATGCTCAAGGTCACAGCAGCCTCATCAGCTTATGGAATCCGGATAGTAATTGAGCACATTAAGAAGCCTACTAACTCTGTTATCTTGTTTCAGGAGAGCTGTAATTTGGTATAACTAGCTATCAATTAGTCCTGTTTTCCTCATCTGTAAAATGAGAGGGTTGGACAAAATGACCTCAAAGTTCTCTCCCAGCATGGTCAGTGCTGAACCTGAGGGCACACGTGAAATTCTGAGTTAATTTGCTTCCTTAACATCTACATCTAATGTTTAACTATTAGCGTTCAGAAATGCAGCTGCAGAACAAACAGGACTCTGTGCATGCAAAACCCTTAGTTTTATAGATCATCTTGATTTTAAAATAAATTGCCCTGTGAAAATGTACAACTTAATACTGGTGGGAGAAATCTCAAGTGTGGTGGGTTACTGAGCAGAGTAATTGGTAGGTCATTGGTATGACATTGATAAGACAGACTAGAAAATGATTAGAGATGAATGGGTTCTAATATTTGCAAGCCTGGGAAATTGCTTTGTGAATGATGGGAGAAAAGGGAGAGATATTGGTCAAAGGGTTTCAGGGGATGGGGGGAAGGGAAGGAGCTTTTCAAATATTTGGATAAGAGTAGGTAGGGATATTAGATACAGTTATGCAAACGTGACTTCTCTCACAGAGCTAAGATTAATTTAGAGTAATATCTGTAGGACCTTTTTTAAAAATTTTTATTTTATTGACGTATAGTTGATTTACAATGTTGTGTTAATTTCTGCTGTACAGCAAAGTGATTCGGTTATACATATATATATACATATATACATTCTTTTTCATAGTCTTTTCCATTATGGTTTATCACAGGATAATAAATATAGTTCCTTGTGCTATATGTAAGACCTGTTTTTTAATCCCTCTCAAAATATGTGAATAAGAGTTAACCAGGCCTTGGGTAGATTCTGAAAACCTAAGATAAAATGTGATCACTGGGGTGCTAGCGAGCTACCATCATTTAATATTTGAAAAATCATATCACTTTTCATAGGCACTGTGACTTGTGAATAATAATACACGTGATCTTGAAAGAAATGAACCTAAGTATATGTGCTTTTTCAAAAAGCTGCGTTTTTATACATCTTGTCATTGAAATCAAGGTCTTTAAGGGTCAAAACTCAGCACTAACTCTGCAAGATAGTTGCTAGTAAATTTCATCTGGATTAATAGCTAATTGCTATTTACGGAAGCATGTTCAATATATTACTATTGAAAGGAGGTTTTGGCCTAACGAACCGCATTTTAGTTTTTTTTTTAAATTATTATTTATTTATTTATTTATTTATTTTGGCTGTGTTGGGTCTTCGTTTCTGTGCGAGGGTTTCCTCTAGCTGCGGCAAGCGGGGGCCACTCTTCATCACGGTGCGCGGGCCTCTCACTATCGCGGCCTCTCTTGTTGCAGAGCACAGGCTCCAGACGCGCAGGCTCAGTAGTTGTGGCTCATGAGCTTAGTTGCTCCGCGGCATGTGGGATCTTCCCAGACCAGGGCTCGAACCCGTGTCCCCTGCATTGTCAGGCAGATTCTCCACTACTGCGCCACCAGGGAAGCCCCTACATTTTAGTTTTATACCAAGCCCTTTGTTTATGCAAATAAATTCGGGTTTCAGTCTTACAGTATAAGGTACAAGTCTTAATTGCTTGTTTTTCTGGCCAAGTGAATATTCTATTTTATTTACAATGTCATTGAGCAGTGCTTAGTCGTTTTTAAGCACTGGAGTTTTCTTCAAATCAATAAGATATATAGGAGTTGAAATTGAAAAGAGTGGAGAGTAGAGAAGAAAATCATGCCTGAGGTCAAGATGAATCACGTTGGTTGGACCTTCCAGAAATTCCCTGGGCCTTTGAGGTTTGGGTGTTTTATTTTCCCCCTCCTTCTCTACCACCCAGGGTGAACAGCAGGAAGTGCTCTGGGGGTCTTACCTGGAGTCCAGGGGCCGGGGCCCAGCTCAGCTGAAGATCCCAGCCATCTGGGGAAGTGACGAAGGAGGCTGGCTCTGCAGGGAGGAGGCTCGAGGCGCTGAGAGACTGGTTTGCAACCCGCACCTGTAGGCTCTGTGCTCACGTGACAGCCGAGAGAGTGGGCCAGATGCGCCCTCCACCCGGACGTGGAAACTGGGCATCGAGCAGGAGCCTCTCTCCCTACCCCAGCAGCCCTCACACACCTCCAAGGATAGAGCCCTTGGGCCACGAGTGCTTTCTAGCACAAGACTTGGTTTTTATGCATTAAAGACTGTCCCCTTGCATCATAAGATAATTATATCCGATATAGCTCCAGATTTTTCTTAAAGCTATTGGACAAAAAAAAACCTGCCAAGCAGAATTACCACAGAAGCCTGGGAGGCAGCGCAGTGTTTTCTTATTCTTCAGAGGTCCTAGGGGACACTGGAAGGTCTTTCTCTCTCCTGAATTCTATCCAAAGGGCACTGGGACCTTGGGAAATTATCTGGGGAAGCCTCACATTTTAGAAGCTCTCAATGCCATCCTGGGGCTTCACACTTTCCCTCGTGGGTCTGATCGTGGCACCAAGTCACAGGTTTTGTGGTTTGTTTTTAAAATGTCAGGTAATTAAGCAGCCCCTTGTGGTGGATAATTATCACAAACAAATGGGACCCCACTAGAAACTTCCCGTGACGTTGGCTGGATCTCGTGCACTTTCGTTTGCGATGACCTCTCCATTCATTTCTACAGACGTTTCTTCCCTGCACAATCTGTTCCCATAATGACCTCAGGACAAGATGTGGACAATCTGCACGTCGTAACAAGGACCAGGTCCGGCAGCCAGGGCCTGGGTGATTCTATAGTGTAAGCAGCATAGTACATGGGCTCACCACATTCTGATTAGAAAAATACTAACATGCCACTCAGCCCAGTTCCCAGAGATTTTCCTTATAGGACCGACCTTAGGAATGAGAGTTCGGAGAAGGAACTATTGACAAATGTCAATGGTTTAGGAAAAGTAGGAGTCTGCTATTTTTCTTTTCTTTTCTTTTTTTTGGCCACACTGCATGGCATGCAGGATACTAGTTCCCCGACCAGGGATTGAACCCTTGGCCCCTGCAGTGGTAGCACAGAGACTTAGCCACTGGACCGCCAGGGAAGTCCCAGGAATCCTCTATCTTTTTAAAACATGCAAATGTTTAACTGATTTTCTATTTCTTCCCATTCGCTCCTCTCATCAGTTTCCAAACTATAAGATGGTTCAGTTATTTGGCATCCCCCTGAGTTGGGGTTCATCTTTTCCTCTTGGGTTCCTCCTGGGATAAGAGGAGCGCTGGTGAGGGGTCTCAAGCACCGTCAGAAGAACCAGCTTCTCTATGTGCTGCAAACCCCAGGCAAGTCATATGACCCCCGGGCTTCAGTGTCCTCATCTGTAATGGGAGAGAGGGTCACACTCATTTCTCTGAAACCCCTTTAAGCTTTAACTTTCTATGAAGTGTAATTTCAAGAAAAAGCACAGAGCCCAGACTCCAAATTTCAGCTTATTTAAGCAGGTATGGCAGTTTTATAAGAACATCTGTCTTGGAAGACGCCCCGTCCTGTTTTGTCACTGAGAAGATTTAGAAAGATGGAAGTTCCTGCAGCTAAGACTCCTGTTGCTTTTGGTGATTTCTGGTACCTCGGGGGACTTGGCTCCGTGAGATGAGTGACGCTGTCACTCGGAAATATCTTTGGCTCTTCAAGAAATTGTGCTAGAGACCTACCTGCTACATTTAAAATTCTTTATAAGACATGTGGCACGTATGGAAGTACTTGTGACCCAGGTGATAAAATAGTTACACACTCCCTTTAACATTAACTTGCTTATAAATCTTTTTACCCTGTTACTATAAAGCAAAGAACAAGGAGTCAAGTGTTGTCTTGGTCTTCCCATAAATATACAGGGAGAATGAGCTATCAAGTCATGAAAAGACACTAAGGAAACTTCAGTGTATATTACTAGGTGAAAGAAGCCAATCTGAAAAGGCTACTTACTGCATGATTCCAGCTACATGCCGTTCTGGAAAAGGCAAAACTGTGGTGGCAGATAAAGATCAGTGGTCGCCAGGGATCAAGAAGGAAGGGAAGGATGAATAGGGAAACACTGAGGGTTTTTTGGGCAGTGAAACTACTCTGTATGGAATTATAATGATGGATACATGTCATTACATATTTGTCCAAACCCGTAGAATGTTCGACACCAAGAGTGAGTCCATACGGTAAACTATGGACTTTTGATGTCAGTGTAGGTTCACTCTTGGTAAGAAAACTCTACCATCTGGTGAGTGGTGTGGATAATGGGGGAGTCTGTGCATGTGTGGTGGCAGACGGTGTATGAGAAACCTCCGTACCTTCCTCTCAATTTTGTCGTAAACCTAAAACTGCTCTAAAAAAAAGTATTGAAAAATAATACATATATACACTTTGAATATTTATATTATTTTTGACTTTATTTTTATATATTTCATATATTTATATATATTTTTATACACATATATACATATACACTCTACATATACATATACTCTCTCTATATACAGAGAGAGAGAATACTGCTGATCTGGTCAAATTTGCAGGTTTTTGTCATATTCCCTTGGTTTTGACAAAATGAGACGAATCACGTATTTATTTAATATTATTCCAGGCTCAACTTTGTCTTGAGCATTTTGGTGATAGGGAAGCAATGTGATAGAGTGTAAAAGTATAGGGTTGGAAGCACACACAGACTTGGGTTCAAATCTCAGATCTTTTGGTTATGACACTGGGGGGGGGGCAAGTTACTTAAAGTCTGAAGGCTGGTACCAGGGCCAACCTAATGGGGTCACCCTGCTGATGAAGTAAGATGCCTTGTGGAAGGTAATTGGGCTGGCGACTTTGAACAAGAGGTTTAGTCTCCTTGATTTTCAGCTTCCTTCTTTTGAAAAAGAGAGATAATAAAGCTCGCCTGGCATTAGACTGGGATTGCAAACCGTGAGCTGAATGCACCCAGTTCAAGGTGCAAAGTGGGACTCTGCAGAGGGTAGCTAGCTGGTTTTCACTTGGTCAAGTGTGATGTGCCCTCCGCCATCCAGGAGCTGGTAACATGATGGGGGAAATAGGCAACACCTGTACCTAACGAAGGTCCAAATCGGGACACAATATATGATTAGTTCCTAGGGGCACAGACACACTCTAGGTTTAACTCAGCCTCGAGAAAATGAAATTCAGAAAGCGCAGAAGTGGTAAGGGAAGGGAAAACCCAAGCCTAACAGGCCTTGAAGGGTCTCAAAGGATGGATAATGAGACTCTGCTAGGAAAAGGAAAGAAATGAGGGCTTTTAGGGAAGAGACCTTGCAGGCAAAGGCAACAAGGTGGGATGAATCCAGAAGCAACAGAGCAGGGGACCTGAGTGGGCAGGGACAGAGCATGGGTAACTGAGGTCAGGTGATGGAGAAACTTGACGATAAGCAGGTCCTGGTGCGGGTAACTGCAGGACACCACAGTAGATGCTTACGACTACTGAGTTCCATGGAACTAGTTAAGACTGCTACTAATTGCAAACATCCCCAGCTCCCAAGGGTACCTGGTGTTCTCTTGGTACCAAATTGATTCTGTCTCCTCTTCTCTGAATTTGGGAGACTTGTGGTTTCTTTCCACACCAGCCTGTTCAGTATGTAGTCAATTTATAGTTTACAGGGATTTCTCCCACACCCATATATGCTTTCCACTGAAGTACTTTTTCCTAGACCCACCCAAATTCCAGAGCATGGTTCAATGGTATGCCAAGTTCATAGTCTTTCTCTCTGTCACTCTTCTCTCCTTATGAGACCTAGGAGAAAGTTACCTTTTAATGCTTCTATGTATTTTTAACAGAAAAGAATGAAGGACCAAAAAAATTACAAGGGTAATTTCTGATTCAATTTGCATTGAGAACTACAGTCATTTCTAGAGGGAAACCCAGTAAGCTAGTCCTGCCAAAACTAAACTCTCCTTCATCAAAGTTTGAGTAGCTACAGGGGTATAATCCCTTTGAAAAATTAAAAATATTTAAAAAGCTGCTTGCAGATTTTGTAAGGGTGGTAACCTAGACTCTGGAATTGTGAGTTTCTTTATAAAGTAATTTCTAAAAAGCAGAATTGTATAAAAAGGGAATTAGGCCCTCAGGGAAGAAAGGAGGGTTGCTTTGGGTCATATTGAGAATGTTTGTTCCCTGCTGATTCATAGAACTAGGAGGGACTTCCCCACACTTTTACAAAAATCTGCTCATCGAGCACTCCTGTTTTATTCTTGCGGGTAGGAATTTCTTCAAGTTTTCAGATGAGAATCTAAGAAGTTAGATAACTTTCGGAGGATCACACAGCACAGAAGTGAAGACTCCAATCCAGGGATTCCACTCCCAAGTTTAACTTTTTTCTTTCACCAGCTGCCTTAAAGAAAAGCCTTGCATTGCCCTTGGGAGTGGGGGTGATGGTGAGGAATCAGTGGGGGAGGGTGGCGACCAGGAGTGGGGAGAGAAAGAACCAACCTCTGTTGATTGCTTCCCATACACTCTACAGTACACACTGAGGCTCTGATGGTCAGTGCATCTCACCCAAGGGAGTCTGAACACCTGAAATTCACATCCAGGAATGTCAGCTCCCAAGTCCAAAGTCTTTTCCTGAGACCAACCTGCCCCTCTTCACAGATGACCCTCTGTTTGTCAAGTTTCCACCGTTATCTACCTTGAGGCTTTTCTCATTCCTCTCCCAACTTTTTTTCTCTAGGGCTTCAGGAACTCTTACCAAACATATTCTGGAAAAAAAGAAATCGACATTTTCTTACTCCCCTTCCCCACACTGTATGATTTTTATGTCCTCTTTTACATCTTCGTGTTTATCCTTTTGCTGTTCATTGTAATTATCAAGTATACTTCAATAATAAGCTGAAAAAAAGAACTCATCAGATATTCATATTCTCTTATACAGAAGTTTCCAAAAGACTACTCATTTGACTTTTGCTAAGAAATTAAGACTGTGACTTTTTTAAAAATCCACCTACATATTTTTCAAAACTACTATAATATAGCATTTTAGGTTTTGCTGAAGTTTTGCTTAATCCCATTACAACAGCGAAAAAGTAGAAGATAGTCCCAGCAAAACAAACTTGAAACTGTAGATTCAAAGCCAACAATGAATTGTTCTGAAGGAACTGGCCCAGCCTGCTCTCTCTCTCCATCGTTAAGACTATCTGTCAGATCCTGTCTGTGTTCAAAAGGTCTCCGATCTTATAAAAGAATAAACTTGAAAAGTCTTGCTTTAATCATGTCAGTAACTAGCAAATTTAGACGCTGCATTATCTTTCCCTTTTTATTGGAAACACATTCAAGAATGGGCTTGTGGACTTCCCTGGTGGTGCAGTGGTTAAGAATCCGCCTGCCAATGCAGGGGGCATGGGTACGAGCCCTGGTCCGGGAAGACCCCACATACTGTGGAGCAACTAAGCCCGTGCACCACAACTAGTGAGCCTGTGCTCTAGAGCCCATGAGCCATAACTACTGAGCCTGTGTGCCACAGTTACTGCAGCTCGTGTGTCTAGAGTCCATCCATGCTCCGCAACAAGAGAAGCCACCACATTGAGAAGCCTGTGCACCGCAATGAAGAGTAGCCCCCGCTCGCAGCAACTAGAGAAAGCCCGCATGCAGCAACAAAGACCAAATGCAGCCAAAAATAAATAAATAAATTTATTAAAAAAAAAAAAAAAAAGAATGGGCTTGTAGTTTATCTAGAGCGTCTCAGAAAACTAAAGCACATAACTTGCAAAGACCAGATATTCATCCAGTTCCCAGGGGCCTGAGTTGCTGGAATCTTCCTTTGGGAATACATGTAACCACCCTCTGAGCTAAGCACAGACTATTAAAATCATGATAGATGTTAATCTATGGAATAACTTGACTGACTTTAAAGAGGAAAGGGAGCAGATTAATCATACTTAAAACAGGCAATAGAGGAAAAGAAACTCATGCCACTAACACGATTAGAATTAGCCATCCTCCCGGCCTCTGAGACTCTGATTGGCCAGCCAAACGATAATCTCTCAATTCCTCTGACTTTTTACCTGGAGAGTAAATTGGGACGGGGCTACCAAGCCCTCCTCCAACATCTTTTCTTGCTGGCACCTTTAGACTCTCTGCTGCTTCTCTTCTTCAGCTTCCAAACATGCTTCTCAGTTCTCTGATGTGTGAGTCAGGGCAGGTATTAGTAGCAGTGTCTTCAGAAAGTTCCTTCTGCCTTTTGCTACTGGGTCAGAAGACTCTTTGGTTATCCATCTGTTTCCCTGATTATCCATGCTCTTTCTGCCTCGTGGACTTTCCCTCTTCCTTCTCCCACCCCCAGTTATATCCCCCAGGGTCTTTTAGCCATCCCCTTTTATTTCTCTTTATTCTCTCTCAGCATCCTCTACCTTACTCCCTCGACCAGTCCTGGCCCCATTTCTTTACCTGTGGCCCCTCTTAGATTCAATCTGTGTTTCCAGTGTCCCCTGGTTCACCTCCCATAGAGAACTGCTCAGAACTGACTCATCCAAAACACAACTCACATTGTTCTCCCTACATCCAGCTACTTCTCCTGATGTTTGGTTCCAGACAATGGTGCCCTCATTCTCCCACCTGTGTGTCTTGACACTCCCTCACTCCTGCCTAATTAGAGCGAGCCCAGAGGTCCTACCTTCTTCGTGCATCTCGTGTGTGTGTCTCTCTTTCCCTCCCTGCTGCCCCTGCTCTGCTCCAACTCCCCAGTCCCTTTGCCCAGCCTCTCGAAATACCCTTCTGACAAGTCACATGATCTTCACTACTGGGCTGATATTCAAAAGTGCAGCTCAAGCAAAACCTTCAGTGACTCCTCATTGCTTATCAAACCCCAAACAGCCCTTCCCAACGAGCCTACCCTTAAGGCTCATCTCCCAGGGAGCAAAACTTCAGGGTGTGGCCTCTAGAGACCAATGGCCTCACTTCAAAGCCCAGGATCACACCGTCTGAAACCTGTGACTGTAAGCAAGTTACTGAACCTCTGCTCTCTGCTTTCCTCATCTCTAAAACAAGGTTAATACGAAAGCCTCACAGATAGGCAGTGGTTGTGAGGATTAAGACACAGCTGGAATGATCTGGCCTTTGGGGGGCACTCAGCAGTGTCCACCATCATCAGCATCATCTAGATTCTTGTCATCACTCGCCGACTCCTTCTCTGCAGCACACTTAACCCTCTGCCCACTGCAAGCCTCCCTGCCCTTTCCTTCAGGTGTACCTTTGTGCCTGCCGTTCTCCTGACCTCTGATGGCTTCTCCTCCCCATCCTGATTTTCGAAGTCTTATTCATTCTCCAAGGTTCTCTCCAAGACCTTTCCCAACTGTCCCAAACAGATCTGATCTTTCCCTCTTTGACTCTCCTAAGACTTTTGTTAAGGTCTCATGTAATGCTCATCATATTCTGCCGGGCACTGCAGCCGTTCATGTGTTTTGAGTATTTCTTACTATTTTTCCACCTGCATCCCCATCCACACCTCCTCCCAACGGTGGGATGGAGGTTCCTTGAGATTAAAGACTAAGTCTTCTCCTCCTGCATCTTCTGAGACACAGTCTTCTAGCCTCTTGCAGAGCAAGCTGCTGGCACATGTGTACCAGGTAGAGAGAACTGAGGGTCAGAGCCTAACCAGCCAAATTCCTGATGGGAGTTGATTAAGAAACTCATTAAATATACATTTTGACCAATATAGCACTAGGAAGTCACAAACCGTTTCTTCGGTTATTGAATATGAAACAAAGTGCTATGCAAAAAAGGCTAGTTAAGAGACCATTCCCAGGATATTGGACTAGACAAGTTAAAATCCACAATTGTAAAATGTCTGTTTAACTATACAACCCTCGTGCAGCCTCAGACTCTGAAACACCATGTACTGGTATCCACTACTCCTAGTCGGCATGAAATGCATTTGATTGTAATCACAGAAAAGTGGCTCTTATAAGTTTTAGTCCTATAATATTTCATCTTTAAAATGGGAAAATCTTAGAAAATTCTCTTCATCTTAAAATTTAAAACACATTGTGAGCCAAATACCCTCATTGCCGCAGGTATGCTAACACAGACTGTATCTAAACATAGCATTTGAGGGAGACCGAAATGATGTGAATTCCCTTGTCTCCTGGATGGGTCACGCCATGGATCAAATCACTCTTTCCTCCTTAAGACTGCAGTGAATTCTTTCATTCCTTTCTTTCCTTTATTTTCTTCTCCAGGATCAAACATTCAGGCCACACCAAACCCTGCTGGCTCTGCATTTACTTTTTCTGTTTTATTTCCATTTCCCTCTTTCCAAAATACTCTGCGTGTTTCCTATTTTCCCTACGTGGGGTTCACACAACTACTACATTGTAGGTACTTGGTGGCCTGTTTCTTCTCACTCATACAAATATGACTCCCTCCTTAAGAGCCCCCTTTAAGTGATTCTAACAGCCAATCTATCACTTTGTAATGGTCATCAAGGGAGAAAATGCACTAGTCAGGAGTTTTCAGATACATGTATTTTCAAAACACTTCACATACAAAGTCCTATGCTCTATGTTTGCAGGATGGGATGGATGTAGGTCATGGTTCAACAGAAGATGTAATTACAGCAGAAATTTTGCCTCGGTGTCAATGCATGTTGAGTCAACACGCATTGCCTAAGGAATTATTTGGGCCAAGCTCAGGGAGCACAGAGGAAGAATCAGGTAAAATCTCCATTGACATTGAGCTTACAGCCCAGTAGGGGAGAGAGACAAGTAGACAGGTGATTGCAAAGTAGGACCAAGTGGGATGAACCAGCTACATCCTGATGGAGAAAGTTTATAACCTCACTTACAGACAATTAAATTATAGAAATAGTGAGAAAAAGAAAAAAAGAAAAAGATCTTGAGAGGCAGAATTAACATTGTCTTTTAAAAGAATTATAAAATATGGTGCACATAAAACTAGATTCAAGGAGTGCCTAATTGATTTCCAGGGTCAAATATGAAGCATATTTTAAAACATACATTGAATTCTAAAGTCACAAACAAGATTCCACTGCTGTGGGTCAGGGTACATTAATTTGTGGTTTTTAAAAATAGATTAAAACTCATATAAGTAAATGATTTCATCAAATTACTTCTTTGAGGCTTACTCTTACTTTTCTTTTCCATCTACTTTTAATTAGTATTGTATTTGTGTGAGGGTATGTGGATGTGTCTTTGTAAATTCACTTGAATCCTTTTGGGAATAAGATGTACATAAAGAAACAAAGAGGCAAAAAGGAAATAAATTATTTGCAGCTGACTGTGGGTGGCCACTTTGCAATCCCAAAGGCTGGCCAGTCACCTATAGGTCCCAAAAGTACAACTCACAGCCAAGTGGAGTATAAAACTCGTAACATGTTCTTTTCTTGGAGTATGTGAAAACTTTCCAATCAGAGCCTGCAAAAGTGTCCTCCATGGGGTTGCATGAAGTATTAGTCAGAGGAGTGAATAATAGTTACAAGGAGGCGGAAGGAGGCGGCAGACAGTTTTGTAGTCCAACATGGTTTAAACAACTTGGGATTCAAAGTTAAAGGATGTCTTTGCTGCTGGTAATATGGTAATGATAACTGGAACGTTCCAAGAGGCAATTCTAGACTATGACAGATTTCCCAAACCTATCAGCGTATAGACCTTCTTATTTCCTGTAGGGCAAGAATTACACAGAACTCACCTCAGGACCACTTGCTGGCCAGCAGAACTTCCCAGGAGAGATGCTGCTTTACTGTCAAACTTGATTGTGTTTTGGGATGCTCCCTTCAGCCTTCTGGCTAGGGGATTGCTCCTGCCCCTGGACCCCTAAGACAAGAAGTAGAAGGCCAGCTTCCAAGGGGTCTTCCCCCAGTTCCCAAGAGATTGAGTCATGAAGGCACTGGAGTGGAGCCCTCAGTCCCCTCACCTCCCCATGCCAGTAGGGATCAGGTGGGTTGTGGTGCTAAGAGGTGAAACCCTGAGTGTTCCTTGATCAGATTATCATGACATCCGTGTGGACAATAATTGAGTCACGTGAATATGATACCCACCTCCTTTGTTAAAGGGTGATGCTAAGATCATTGTCACCATGCCAACACTGTTTAGAGGGCAATTTTTTGTACACTTAATCTTTACTATGGACCTTAAGTGTAAATTACAGATTTGAAATTTACTAAACAAGACAAGATGTTGAAAATAACATAGCATTGTATTGTGACATTGTTGGCGTTGGAATATTTCCTCTATACCTACAGTTAGTGTCATTATTAACGTTATGGCTAAATACACATCCACGCTGCCTTTGTTAGTTGCATATATATGTCTGCATGTGATGTAGCTCACTGTTGGTTTATACATAAATTCTTTCCATGGACTTTTGAAAATAGGACGAGGACAGGGCAGGTTCTCATTCCTTAGTATTTAGAGAATTCTTGATAAAGGATCCAGGCGCTCCTGGGCTCATATGTAATATTTTTAACTTGTAGCAGGTATGTGGGGATAGGATTGGTAGGAAAAGTAGAGATGATGTCAAATTTCATGATATTTCAAAGCAAATGATAAGCTTCTCAAATGTATTCTTGGAAGGTAGGGCTAGACAAAGGGGTAACTCAGGAAGTAAGAAAGCCAGATTCATTTGGGGAGCCAACCTTGCATTCTTTGGCAGGAGACTAGGATGAGCAAGATACCAATCTGCAATATTTGAAGACGTAAATATCACTGAGTGAGAGCATTATTTGGCCTGGTAGGCATGAGTTTAGCCAGCATTCATACTGAGAAATGACACTGATAACTGCGATTGGAACTGGAAACAGCACTCATAGAAATAGAAGAGGTTGTCCCTTGCCAGACACATAGATATTTCACTGGGCAAGGCCTCAAGCCTATTAAAAGAGAAGTGTGCTCTTGATGCCTCTAATATCTTTCTAGGTTCTAGGCCCACGACTAGCACAAAGTTCTTCGCTTTTTAACTTGAGGACTTTTCAAATTGAAAAAGTGTACCATGAATTTCAGTTCCCACATACTCTGCTGTAGGAGTTCTGATAGCATCTTACCATTAGCATCTTACCACTGGGTAGTTATGACCTAACGTTTTGACCACAAGGATCTACATTTCACAGCGTTGTGCCAGTGAAATGAGAAATGTTCTAGGTATCACCCACATCAGTCTTCCATATATCACCAATCATTAGATGTGTATAAGCACAATTATTTGATATTTTCACTTATCAGTTTTCAGAGTTACTTAGAGGGCAGCCAACAGCTAAAATTTACATAAATTAATTCAACCATTCCTTCAGGAAACAAGTATTGGGCCTTTATTACGTAGGACACAGAGTGGATTTGTCATGAAGTTAATGAAATGCAAGCTTCAGGGCTCCTCCCTTGCGCCAACCTTCTCCAAAGCTTTGTACCTAATTTTATAGTCATAATTTTGCATTCCTTTTCCTTAAAGAGGGCTCTCAAAATTGTATAATCTTCAAGCTCCATAAAATCTTGATCAGCCTCTGGTCCCGGCCCTGGAGAAAACTCACAAGAAGTTCATAGTTATCAGTCCCACAGCAGGGCAACTTCGGCTGAAACAGGATGTGGATTGAAACCCAAACCCAAACCTGGGCCCTGAGAACTGGATCCTTTTCTGCAGTGTTCCTCCTCTGAGCCACTTCTTTTGTATTCATTCCGATGGCCCTGACAGTGACTGAGGGTTAGTGTGATTTGTAATCCCAGGGTCACAGTCAGGCCATGGATGTCATTTCCCTGAACTCGGAACCCTGAATGGGAACCTAAGTAGCCAATGCAGCCATGTGGGCACAGATCAGCCCACCACGGAAGGAACTGCTTGCTTTGTTTAACGTGGATCAATACACTTCTAGATTGCTCTGAATCTGAGCTGTAGGGTCATGCGGAAGAACAAAACAAAACTGTGCTTATTCTATTGCTAATTCCTTTCAACGGCCCCTCTGGGTCCTCAGCCCCCAGGTAACACAAGCATGCTCTTCTACTTCACTGTTTCCTATGGACAGGTTCCTACGGACAAGTGTGTTTTGGTACCACAAATCAACACCTTGTCCTTCTCGTGTATCTTCTGATTCCGTGAGCCTGGTCAGGCAACCCTAATTCATCTTCAGATCATGACTGAAATATCCGGAATTCTGTGTTATAGGATTTTAGGTGTGGGAGCGCAGACTATACTGGAATTAGGCCAGGTGTGAATTTCTAAAGTCCAATTGGATTGCAGTGACTGTTGGCTTATGAATCCTTTCACCAGATAAGTCACGGTACCAAATGAAGGGAAGGCAGGTATACAGACCCCCTCACAAGCTCTGACTTTTGTTTATGAGAAAAGCAGAAATGTTTTTGGTTAAAAAGCCCTGGGAATACAGTGGGAATTTCTACGTGGACTCAGCTGCATTGTGAGCAGAGGTGCCCACATCACTGTCTGCATTGGCCCAAGGAGCATTTTGCAGGGAGGGCAGATTTTCAGATTCCTCTTTCTTGCTTTGTCTTTTACCAGGAACGTCTATGTGCTCATTTTTTTTTCCCCCTTTTATCTTAACAAAGTAATGCTTAGCAAATAAAACTTCTTTCCCAGAATCTTTGCTTTTAGACTTTAAGTTATTTTCTCTTCTCTCAATTCTCCATTTCAAGGTGGGGAAGTGGGCTGCCCTTAGTTTCTTTAGCTGTGGGAAGGTTCGGCACTTCTGGAGCTGCTCCTTCTGGCCGCACAGTGCTTTCTCTGTCTGTAAAACTGGCAGCAGGAGGCCACCTGAGCGGCAGCAAAGAGCCAGGTGTTTGGGGTCAGATCTGCCCCCTTCCATGGCACTGCATCCTGGAGGGGCACAGAGCAAGCCCCCCACACACCCGCCTTGGATCGCTTTGCTCCTCTGCTCTCCCCGTACCCAGCCCGGCCACTCCAGTTGCACCCAAGCCCCACTCCCAAGGTGCGTCTACAAGATGAAGGTGAAGGGCAGGAGAGAGGAGAATGAAGAATCACCCCTGTCTGACATGCATCTTTCACTTACCCATTAATAAGCAATACACTCTTCTTTGCAAGCATGGAAGCTAAGGTTAACTCTGGCCATAGCTTTCTGACTATTTTTGGAGCAGAATGCTTTTTACTTGAAAGAAGAATTGAAACAGCACAATTGGAGACACCTGATTTACTCTGGCGTGAAGTGCTTGAATGGTTGCAGGGGAGAAGACGGTAGCTGAATTCCTTACAGAGTAAAGGCTGAAGGGCATGACTAGGGAGGTTTATATGCCTTAAAGAAGCCTTCCCAGGGGCTGGTCATCAGCAGCTCTAGCATGCTTACAGTTCATTCTGCGGACTCCTGTGCTGGTCCTAAGATTCTGATGCGTCCACCAGGCAAATACTCTCCACAAACATCTCTGGACTCTGAAGCAGAGTCAGGAAGGAAGTCAGTGGGCTGCCCCGTGTCTCTGACAGATGAGAGGGGGTGTGGCAGGAAAGGAGATTTCAAATGCTTGACATTTAGTGATTAAGTCCGAAAATGTTTGTCTTTGATGCCTAAAGCCACACATTGGTGGCTCTTCTTGTACAAAGCACGTTGTCATTCAGGTACATAATTACACACACACCCAAACGAGAAAGTTCAGCCCTTTTAAGATTTCCTTCACACAAGGGCAGAGCGAGAGTAGAAAGATCCAGCAGACCTGCTTCTGTCAGCTCTCCAGGACCGCGGGCGTGGGAAGCCTGGGGTCTCGCTCTGTCTCTTTTCCCCCAAACACGGGCTGTTTGCACTGGTTCTAAGTGTCAGGAGAGGAAAGTGGGGAAATAGCACTTTCCGTAAAATGACCACAACGGTTGATGGGAAGAAGGAGTGATGAGAGGGCGGGAGGAGTTTTTAAAAATGTGTTTTCCTTAAGCAACCAGAATCACCAAATTCAGCTAAGTCTATTTCTAGAAAACCCCCAAACTACTTAGGCATTTATTTAATTCAGTGAGGACCTGTCAGCCCCGTTATTTGATTAGCATTTCTGAGATATGACTGGCGATTTGGTGAAACTCTTCTACTTTCCAGACGTTTGCAAAGACTTGTCATACGACCTCTGGGTTGCTCCCTGACTGGCCATTTACTGTATTTATCACTAGGGAAGGAAGAAAACTGCTAAAAAAAAAAAAAAAAAACCTGGGGAAAACAGTGCTGAGGGGAGATGTGTGTAAGGTAAGCCCTTGGTTGTCATAAAATGATGGCATTTAAAAATGCATGATAGTTATATTTGACTCTTCTCTTTTGATTTTTAGGACAATTTTAAATTGAAAGAATTTATCACCTAAGGCTATTGTAGATCATTACATATTTGTTTTAACATTTATGAGAGAGGACAGAATGGAATAGCATCTAGGATTAACAGCTGTGTGTGTGTGAGTGTGATTTTGAGGTTTCAAAAAAAGAACTTCAAGAATCACTTGTAATTTTTTTTCAAAATCCTTCCTTTAGATAAACAAACAAACAAAAAGATTAAGATATTTTCTGATAAGACGAAATAAATCTAAAGATTTGAATTGAGTAGGACTAATTTTGGTCTTTAATTTTGCCAAGTTGAACACTGCATTTGTTGTAAGTTTCCTAACCTGTGACTTAAAGAAATCATGAGGTCAAGAGACTTCTGTTGAACAGCACATTCTTATTTCCTTCAGGCAACTAAATGCGGAAGTGCAGAGAGGAGATAAAAAACTAGCTTCACAGGAACAATGTGGAAATTTCACCCAGTATAACATTGATTAGCTGAGAACCGTCTAGACCCCCATGAATTATACACAGGCTATAAAACGCATTAGCCATGGGTTGTGAACCAGGTTCCTAATGTTTCCAAAGTCAGAATTGTTTACATTCCTTATACCTACCACGGAAAACTTACATTACTTTTTTCTTATAAGGATAGGTAACAGATTTTAAAATATTCCGGCGAGGTTTCGCCTTACGCCAACCTAAACTGATTTCTCCACCGACTAAGGAAAATAACTGCTGAAGAACGACACAAAAAAACCATGTAATCACTAAAAATCAATAACAAACTTGCTCTCACAGACACTAGGAGAAAGAAACACTTGCAAACAGAGTAATTCTTCTCCCTCCATCAAGATCACTTACACCCACAGCAAACAAGACAACATCTGGATATTGTTTTACAGGCATGAATAAAGCTTTTTTTTTTTTTGCCCCATCATTAAGTAAAAACCCGTTTTCCACAGGCAAACAGCACTTGTAAATTCCCCCAGATAAGCCTGGAAGTCTTGAAGGATTTAAGTCAGTTTCAAAAGAATCACAACATTTTCATTACCTTTCGAAGGAAAGTTTTTCAGAAATCCCTCCAGCGAGCAGCATGGTCCAGAATTGACCTAAGCCTGTGCCTCTTACCTGCGAGAACTGGTGAATGCAGGCGCCTGGCTAGATGTGAGGTTACGAAAAGGCGAGGAGATGAGCCTTCCACGCAGGTCGCCTTGGGAAGCCTAGGTCTTCAGGTTCTCTCAGAATGAAGAAAACGCTCTTGCTGTGCACAGTCAGTCAAAAACAAGTTGGTACAAGTCGGAGTAGGATTTACCTGAAGGAACTGAAGAGAGAAAGAAAGAGATTGGGAGAGATTGGGCGGAGGGAGGGAGGAACGGGAAAGGAGGGAGGGAGGGAGGGAGGGAGGGAAGGAGAGAAAGTGAGAGAGAGAGAGAGAGGAATCTGAGAAAGGAGACCATGATGTCAGCAGTGTGTCTTAAGGGAATCTACAGACCAGCAAAATATTCTGATGGACACCCAGTTCTGAGTTCTCCAAACACCTGCATAAAAAAAAAAAAAAACTAATGCCCTTTTAAAGAATGCCAGTTAATCTTTAAGAAACTTTGGCCACTCTTATCACAGCCTTTTTAAAGGTCCCTTTGCGGAAATAAACTATAAATAAATAACCAGATTATACTTTCTAACAAGCTCTCCTTCACCTGTTCTCTCCTCCTCTTCCCTCTCCCCACTCCAGGTGAATATTAACAAAAATCCTTCCTCCTGGGAAAATCGGGATGAACCCGTATAGATAATACATATATCAAATATACGTATAAGCAAACATCTCAGAGGGACACTCTATGTTTTTAATTCAATCTCCTTCTGGCTGTATTGATTTGTTTCTATAGCCTTTGTTTTCCCTGATCAAAAAACATAACAAGGTGGATAGATATGGGTAAAATCGAGTTCTTCCACAGCATGGAAATTGGGAATGAGATTCCATGTTGGAATCATCCCAGCGTTGGTCCACAGAGTCTAGCGCTTTTATGAGAAATGGTCCGAATTCTGGAATGCATTTGTGTGTCCTTCCTACACCAAGCAGTTTCTTGCAGCCATCATGCCAAGGGACTCCAGTCCACAGCCCTTGCCAGTCACCAGCTGTCCTGTGGCCAGAGTAGACCCTGGTAAGCCCTAAGGGAGAAGATGCCCACAGGCACTTTCCCTACTGAGATCCCCTGCACTGGTCCAGAGGCAACACCTTGGTGGGAAGCAAAGACTCTCTGTCACCATGGAGATGATGACACACTCACACAGTCCCTTACACAGACACCTGGGCAGGGCCAGGGTGCTGCAGCTGCTTCACATTGGAGGGAACAGGGAGTGAGTTGATTTGTTGGAAGAAAATGATATGTCTGCTTTCCTGAGTTTTGGGTTCCACACTCCTGTGCATCCCTTCTCCTTGACCCTGGGTTCAGCTGCAGCTGTTCTGGGGCCTTGAACTAATTGAAGGCAGGAAAGCCTGAGGAGTTATTCTGCTTTTGGGGGGGAAGGTCTGAGACCTCCCCATTTTCTCCTACTTCCTCCCTTGATCCCAAGCCCAGGTATAAAGCATCCCCTGCCCCTGATTCCCCAGTGAGAACATGCACCAGTCCCCATCCTTTTGTCCTTTTCTTTCCCATGAAGCAATGGTTTCCTCTTCTGCTGGGAAGAGTGCAGTGGCCCCTGAGAGAAGACCCTGGGCTCCCAGAGGCTCAGGACTTGAAGAAGCCATGTAGGTCCAGACCTCTTCAAGCTGGTGGTCTTCCTCCAGATCCATAGACTCAGATAGATCTCATGCGAAGGAAGGTATTATAAAAGTCCCATATAAAACAGGTAAACACGGAGATGGAGGGAAAAAAAAGGGGGAAATGCAGCATTCAAGATCTGACGATAACCCACCCCAGATGATTTGCACAAGCTGTTCCCTCTGCCTGGAATGTTTTTCTTCAGATCTTCATTCACCTGCTCAACCCCTCATCACGATTCCGGTTTAGCTCAAATGGTACCTCTTCATCTCCCGTGGTTCCAATCCAACTCTGTACCTCAACTTTCCCTCGCACTTTGTATGTCACTTAGCACTGTCTAAATTGTCCTCTTTATCATTTACTGTCTGTGCTCCTTTTCAGAGCTTTACCACGCCTGTCTGGTTTGCTACATGTTCCTGGAGGGACACCTGACACATCATAGACCCTTAAAAAATTGTCAAGAAGATCGATGAACGATTATAAATGGATGGTATGGCCTGTTACAAGTGAACTTTAATTCTTATTTTTAATGCATATTTCCCGTTTCAGCTTTTATTAGTAAACTAACATTTGAATGTTCTTTCTCAATTTATAAAGCTCTTTCAGAAATGTGATTAATTGGATGCTCAGACCCAAAGGCATAATTAGTTGCATTTTAAGGGTGAGGAAGTGGAAGCCAGAGAGGCTGAGTGATTTTCTCAAAGTCACAGAGCTCGAAAGAGGTGGGCTGAGGCTCGAAACAGCTCTTCTCACACTCAGTCCGTGCATTTTTCATTAGGCTCCATTTTTCTCAAATCGGTCTATTGTGGGCATACATGTGCATGTGTAGATTCCTTTGAGTATCAAGCAACACACTGCATGAATTATAATCGCAGACTAACCGCCTGGCAAGCTGCAGTTCTTGCAGGGCCGTACACAGCAGAGCTTGGGTTCATTCATCACACAGTCTTTACAAGTGATGAAAGAAGAAAGTGAGTCCAAAGTAGTATGAACACACAAAATAATTTAAATGTTAAGACAATACTCTCAGAGAAGAACATAATTCAAAAGGGCACATGCACCCCAATGTTCACTGCAGCACTATTTACAATAGCCAGGTCATGGGAGTAACCTAAATGCCTGTTGGCAGAAGAATAGATAAAGACGTTGTGGTACATATATACAATGGAATATTACTCAACCATAAAAAGGAACAAAACTGGGTTCTTTGTAGAGTCGTGGATGGACATAGAGACTGTCATACAGAGTGAAGTAAGTCAGAAAGAGGAAAACAAATGTCGAATATTAATGCATATTTGTGGAATCTAGAAAAATGGTAGAGATGAACCGGTGTGCAAGGCAGAAATAGAGACATAGATGTAGAGAACAAACATATGGACACCAAGGGGAGACGCGGGGGCAGGGTGGTGGTGGGATGAATTGGGAGATTGGGATTGACATTTATACACTAATATGTATAAAATAGATTAATAAGAACCTGCTGTATAAAAATAAATAAATTAAATTTAATTTAAAAAAACAATAAAGGAGGCAACTTTCACACACACACACACACACACACACAAAGACAATACTCTTCTCACTTTGGTAATGTTAACCTGTTTTTGTTCTTTTTCACTTGAGGATATATCAATAATCAGACGGTGTTGTAGATCTGACAGAATTCACAAAAGAAGGTAAGGCATTATAAACACATGATTAAAGAGTTGAGAGGAGAGTGGGAGAATTCTAGAATCAGCATCCATGAGATTTCTGCCACACGGGACAGATTTTATGCTGCATGTTTTAATAACTGGATGATCCATGTAAGTATTTCTGGAAATTTCTGAGGGTAAATGAGGAGAATAAGGCAAACTATTAATCTTGACAAAACATTTTTTGTCACCCCATCTCCCTCCCATCCAGTGAGCAAAAGTTTTTTCACAATCTGGTTCTAAGGAGTAGATTCTGCAATCTGCCATATAAAATTTCTTCAAAGAACACGGCTAATCATTTTGTAATGGAAGATGGTCAGTGTTATTGATCTTTTAGCCTAATATAAAAAAATAACATGAATCACTGCTCAGTAAATCATCTTTCTCTCTTTCTTCCCACTTAACTGAAAGCAAGACTCTTGTAAATGTCAAATTTGAAAAGAGTATACATCTAAAGTCTGGATTTTTAATCAAAGTTCTAAAAAGATGTTTGAAAACTGGGCAGAAGAGATCACAAGAACCAGCTTTTTTAAAAGAACCATTTCCTGAGAATAATTTCCTACAAAGAAAAAAAAAAAAAAAACCAGGCTGTTTTGCTTCTAATTTTCATCTTGGCTTGAATCGAGACATTAAAAACCTTGAAGTGTGATGAGAGGAAAAAATACACATTTTTACCTTTGACTACATCTATTTAAGTTGGGTTAGATATGGAACTATTTATGGAGGGTTATGTCAGTTTTTAAAGCTTCTCGAAACCTCCGATGGCCCCAGCCGCTTAAAGCATCCTCTACGGGCTCGCCAGGATTTGGGCAGTTGCCTCCAGTTTGCCTCCGCAATCCCCATCAGAGGTTTGTAAAATGTCCTCTTGGAAGGTAAGTGAGCCGTGGAGGATGAGGGATGTCCATTTCAATCATTTCAAGACTCTGCAGGCCAGAGGCGGGGACCTGCTTGCCTTTGGCCTTTCCAGCGAGAAGCTTGTCTTAGAAAACCATCAAGTTGGAATCCTGTCTTGAAGTAGGCACTCTAGGAGCAGATGTTGAGACAAGGTTGCACATGCAATTTATTAAAGAAGGATTCCTCTGAGTGGGGGAAGCCAGTTGGGGGTAGGGAAGAAGTCAAGTGAGGGTGAGATTTCAGGCCAAGGCCAGTTCCCTGCCTGATTCTGGAGGGAGTTCTGGAGTAAAAGTAGTAAGGGTACTGGGTAATGGGTGATTAGGTAATGGGGGTTTCATGCTCTTGCCCCAGTCAGCCTTTGCTAGGAGTAGGAGTGGCAGGGCATGCAGTCTCCCAAGTGCTCTGGCTTTTCTGAATCTGCAAAGAAAAGGCTCCCACGGTCCAAGGGCAGGCTTACGCAGATGGCAGTAGGAGCTCCATGCCATCAGAAGTAATACACACAGAAGTGTAGGAACGGGCACCCATGAGCAGTGAAGGAGATCCAAGAGGATCTGGGCAGACAACCAACCACATTGGCTAAAATTGCTAATCCTGTGAATGCTGGAATGATTCTCTTCCACTGGTACAGCTTCTCCCCCTTACCATGGTCCCCTCACTCCCTCACCATCTCCCGCCCTCCTCCTCCACTACAGCAAGTTCCCAACCAAAATAAAATTAGGGATCTCAGCACTAACTCTAGAATTTGATTTAAGATGCACATAGCCTTACTGTGCCCAAGGTCAGTTACTCAAAGTGCCAGGAGGACCCCAGCAGGGCCTTCTATTACTAATAGAAGCCTTTATTATGGATATCCCGTTGATTTAATTTGATTCGTAACTACATGGGGTGCCTTCTCTTTGCCATAATCTCTGCACTGGAGTAAATTACAGTTCAGCAGAAAGATGGGCATAGCTGACTGCAATGCAGTGTCATAAGCGCTATATGATCAAAATACTCTAGAAGTCCATAGGAAGGGCAGTGAACTCTGCCTGGGAGTTCAAAGGTCGGCTTCCAGAAGAGGGAACAGTTAAGTTCAACTGGCAAGATTTCCATAGGTGGAGCCAAAGAAGAGTTGTGCACATTCCAGGAAAAAGAAACAGAACAAATAATGGTGAAGAGTAACAGAGCCAAGAGAGCTGAAGCTCAACAATGGCGGAGCCTGACAGCGCAGCTCTACCCTTAGACTCCCAGAGTTTAGACGGCATGAACCAAGAAAAATACTTCAGGGCTTCCTTGGTGGTGCAGTGGTTGAGAATCTGCCTGCCAATGCAGGGGACACGGGTTCGGGCCCTGGTCTGGGAAGATCCCACATGCCACAGAGCAGCTGGGCCCGTGCGCCACAATTACTGAGCCTGCGCGTCTGGAGCCTGTGCTCCGCAACAAGAGAGGCCGTGATAGTGAGAGGCCCACGCACCATGATGAGGAGTGGCCCCCACTCGCCGCAACTGGAGAAAGCCCTCGCACAGAAACGAAGACCCAACACAGCCATAAATAAATAAATAAATAAACTACATTCCTTAAAAAAAAGAAAAATACTTCGGTTACATTACCATTAAGGGGGTTTCATTAAGTAGGAAAGAATAGAGGTCAAATTTGCCTTAGTATGGCAGCATGGGATAGAAAGTTACACTACTTTGAAGAACATCAGAACACTAAAAGCCACATTTTGTTTGCTAACATTAACATTTTTTGAATATCATTCATTTTTAAACTGAGAAATCAGAACCCAAATGTGTTCTCTCTCATGTCTGCCTTCCATTCAGACTTTTAAGTCACCAAGCAGAAATTAGCTTGCCTGCAAATTTCATTTCATCAAGGCAACTCACCAGCTCTCCACGCCACCCCCATATGTGTAAGTGGCTCCTCTCTCCCCTCGGCAACCTCGCCTCTCCCACCCGACAGCTTTCTCCCACTCAGCATCTCCTCGGCATGGCTGGGCTCTGAGGGAGAAAGAAACTTTCATGAATGGCTATGTTCCAGAAAGCGAGCAATAAGAAAAATCACAAAGGCTTAGTTAGAGCTTGAAGGAGCCTAGAAATCACACCGTTCAGTTTCGTAATGTTTCTATTTAAGACACTGAAAACCAGAGAGTGACTTTCACAGCGTCTACAGAGCCTGGAACCCAAAAATCTGTGTCGACATCTCATGAAAGGTTCTCGTACACTTTACTGTGCTCTACTAAGCTAGTCCCTACGTTGACACATGTGTGTACCCATATCATTTTCAAGTGCCCGAAACCTACGTAAAAGTTTGTATTGATGTAAAAAGAGCTGTGAGTGTCAGCGTGGGGCTTTCAGGATGTGACAGCAAGCTACCTGACTGACTCACTCTCTCCCCCAGATTTGGCTGATGGACTTCAGCCAATGAAATTTTAGTAGAACAGTAAAAATAATTACTCCAAAGCCTCAGGCATGAGAAGCCCTCTTAGTGGATACTACGCCAGATTAGGTGAGAAAGAGAACAGTATCCCCAGGCGTTTAACCCAAAGTAGAAGCATAGCCATCCTTTGCTTTTGGTGCTTGAGTGGCTGATCATTGAAGATACTTGGAACATCTCTGAAGACTTTGAGGGCTCACTCCCAGGACATTTTCATTTTGCCTGGTGAAGATGCTGATGGGTTCTAGCCTTCCCTCCCTCTTCGCTCACCCTTCCCATAGCAGGTCATGTGGTCAAAACATCGTCCCTGCTGTGTTAACTTCTTCCCGCTGTCAGTTTGCCTCAACCCAGAACTCAAAGGCCACTTAATGTTTTTCCTGACTGAAGGTTCAGATGCATAAGTGTGTGCCCCTCTCCTGTTAGACAGAATCATGACCACAGATGCCTAGTTTTAGGGCATTATTTAGGGTGAGGAATGTGGCTGTTCTGTGAAAGATCTGAGAGATTTTAAAATTATCAGCAACAAATTCTGACCAGGAGCTTAAGAAGCTAACTATTTAAGTCACAGGGGCCACCACTGAACACATAAGGCCAGGTAACTATCTTCCCAGGATCCTAATAGAAAAGCTGGCCTTATGGGTGAGCTGGCTTTTAAAAGTTTCCCAGCCCTGGGGCTTCCCTGGTGGTGCAGTGTTTGAGAATCCGCCTGCCAATGCAGGGAACACGGGTTCGAGCCCTGGTCTGGGAAGATCCCACATGCCGCAGAGCAACTAGGCCCGTGAGCCACAATTACTGAGCCTGCGCGTCTGGAGCTTGTGCTCCGCAACAAGAGAGGCCGCGACAGTGAGAGGCCCGCGCACCACGATGAAGAATGGCCCCCGCTCGCCGCAACTAGAGAAAGCCCTCGCACAGAAACGAAGACCCAACACAGCCAAAAATAAATAAATAAATAAATAAAAATTAAAAAAAAAAAAAGAAGTAGGGATGGTCACGGCTGGGCCACCCAGCCTCACGTTCTAAAAAAAAAAAAAAGTTTCCCAGCCCTTGTGGCAAGGCCAGTTATTCCTGTTGGGCTGAAGGAAGATGTCTTGCAAACAACAGGTGAATGTCCCTCCCTGAATTAGTTAAAAGTGCATATGCTCTTGAACTTCTTTCCATCTATTGGTTTCTAAACCAGGTCCTGTAGGACAAAGCCCTCAGGCTCCAGCTGGCAGGTCACCTGCCTGTGGACTCTTCCAGCAGGTCCCCAAGTACCTGTCTCCTCTTGCCCCTCGGGGTTCCCAGGGCATCTCCTGCTGGAGGTTTCTCCATCTTTCTACCACTATTCCCAACTAAAAAGAATTCTTCCTCTGGAAAACATTGAGGCTGTTTTAGGGCTTTCTCACATTCTTCTTCAATGGGATGGCACAAAAATTATCCCCAAATGGAAGAGTAACTTAATAGAAGTGTTACCTCCAAGTGATTCCTCTGTAAGGTAATGATCCGGCCTGGTTTTCCCGTGACTGCCCCAGTGTTAGCTCTGAAAGTCTTGTGTCATGGGACATCACTTGGTCCCAGACAAACTGTGATGGTTGGTCACCCTACTTCTCTGTCTCCAGCTCTTTTGTAGGCTACTGTCACATTTTAACACTTAAAACATTTTTGTTCAATTTTTAAGTGTGAATATAGGCATGGTTTCCTAATTTGTTAGCACCAACTGGACATTTGTTAGGGCATATGTAAAATCTGATTTTGTCAAATGGAAAGATGTATACTTAAAAAGTTAGACGCAGGAAATGCTCAACACTCTGTACAGAGGCTGGTCAACTTCTTTTAAACCTCCCCTAAAGTTTGTTGGCGATTTCAGGTCCCCACCCACAGCGTGGCTTGGGAGTCGGTGAGTTGCAAAGCACCACTGACATTAATCCAATGGTGATCCAGCTTCCTCTTGCCTCATTCAAATTGGACATTGTTGCTTTAGCTGTTGTTGGTGCAACCTTATGCTGAATGTTAAATACACACATTTTGTTCCTGGTTCACTTCAGACCCACCTTACTAAGTGACCTGTTCTGTGGCAATTTCCATCAATGAAAGGTATATGATAATGACTGTTTTTCACTGTTGACAACATGGCTGGTAAATAAGAACACAACACCTACAGGGTAGTTTCCATCTCCAGGCTACTGCATCCAGAATCATCCCTCCTTCCTTACAAAACCTAACTGTATCATTCATCTGGCCACATGTTACCTGCTGGCTTGAATTGAGTCACCTCTTCTATTTCTGTCTTATTGTTGTTAACTCTGAATCAATTATAAGGGTGATCTTCTAGGCCAGACAGTGAGATGTCTGTGGCCATGGACCCCATCTCCATCAGGTGGCCAAGTACAGTATTTTACACATGGTAGATTGAGTCTGAGTTCAAAACTCAGAGTCACATTTAGACTATTTAAAATACAGTAGAGTGGATATATGTATATGTATAACTGACTCACTTTGCTGTACACCTGAAACTAACACAGCATTGTAAATCAACTATACTCCAATAAAAATTTAAAATAAAATAAAATACAATAGGACAGAAAATGCTATTATCACCCCAAATAATTTCTGTGAATAATTGAGGAACACAAAAGTAGTGAAATATTCTACCTTTTCTCTTGGTTTTCATATTTTAGTGCTTTGTCTTTGGTTAGAGATAAGCTACATACTTCAGCTTTAAAAAATCATCCAGTTGATGGAATAGTTTTCTTCTTGGATTGGAGATATCAAAGTATAGGCAACATGTTTGATTTTATCTGCTGGACACAGGCATTACCCTTCATCACCAAGTTCCATCAAACTGTCTCTTCCTTACAGGTTTCATTGTTCTGACATTTCTTGCCATAACATTTTGGATCCTGAGCACACGTAAAGCCTCTTTCCCACTTTTCCCAAGTTCAGTCCCTGGCCTCTGGCATAGCCCATTGGATGCACCTTGTATGTCTTCTGGCTCTTTATTTGGTTTAGCATTTAGTGATATTATTATACCGTAAATCTTTCATTTATAACTTCCTGAATCACTTCTCTATGAATCCATAGTTTCTATCTCTGATAACCACAAAGAAGAAAGTAATTAAAACCCTGATTCTCCATCAGTACCTCTATTCCTACATGGTGTAAATGCAGGAGAGCCCAGGAGAATTCTCAGGACTTATTTTAGGTATTTATTATTAGCAGAACCGGGTAAGCAACTAGAATTTTACTTTGGGATCCTTCCCACTGCAAAATTGTACCTTTTTGCCAAACCTTCTAGTTACTGTGGGAAAACTGAGCAATGCAAATTGGCTAAATTCATACAATGAAGATCCCAGCCGAGTTGTCATAAACTCTAAAGGACTTCATCCTGAAGAAGTAGTCTGGGTATGGAAAGACGGTGATGGGCACTCAAAATCTCAGCTCCAAACCCCATTGAATCCTGAGCTCCCTCAGCCAAATGCAGATGCTAATTGAGCAAACACTGCCTGGAGAAGTTGTAGCTTTACTCAAGGCTACACAAATTGGTTAAAGAAAAAAATGGCCTCAAAGGGAAAGCTGTCCACAGTCATTCTTGTTCTAGCATCGTGCTTCAACTTCTCAAGTGCGCTTGTAGAGACTGCTGAGTCACCAGCAGAACAAAGAGATGATAAAGAATGCCAATAAAATGATACTTTTTTCCTTATTGTTCTCCTTGATGGTCCAACCTGAAGAATAGAAGCTGGAGATGTAGGAGGCCAGGTTGGGCTCCTGAAACCAAAGTGATACGAATTCGACTTCCTTGATGTTTGACACCTACGCAGACTGGAAAAGGAGTGACTGGATTTTCTTTACTCTTCCTTTAAGAAATATTCCTAAGGTTTTTGTACCTTCTTGCATTTATTTTTTATCACATGCTGAAGAATAGTTTCTGTACCTGTCATTTGCTCTGTCCCACCAGCTTGGGTTTTCCATTGTGCTCACCCGAACCCAGAGTGAGTATTGACTTATGATTCGCTCTTCTTCAAACGACTTTCATTGGTGAACTTCTCCTAATCCCTGCAAATTTGCCTTCGCTCACTTCTCTTCTGAAATCTGTGTGTACTTAACAAGCAGCAGTAATTGCAAAAGCACAGCGTTATGGTTTATCAGTCAGTAACTACCGCTTATCACCCAGTGAAGCATGCACACCAACAAGAGTGCTTGGATTATCAGCTTAGACTCATGGCAATCTCTTGGCAAACATTGTTATGTTTTGTTTTTCAAATTGCTTAATGGTATATCTTATCTTACTAGTCAACTCTCACTTTATCCTTGACTCAGAACACAGAATTGTTATACTATCTCTTTCTGGCAAGCAGTACAGTATAATGGAGGTAAAAGTATAGGTTTAGTCTCAGATGGGCATGGATTTAATTCTAGAATGGCTACGTTCTAACACAAATGCATGACCTGGGGCAAGTTCATTGATGAACTGGCTTTTGCACTAGCGAACTTAGGAAAACAAGTATACCTTCCAGGGTTCTAATGCAGCATAGATGAGGGTGAGTGTAGAAAGTGTCTGGCCCCATGAGGGGTTCTATCAGAGGGCTTTAGGGAGTGGAGTTCCACAGTGAAGGTGGCCAGTGTCTAGACACTCTTCCTGCCCACTGTGGTCTGCCATTGTGACAGGATGCTCGCTTGTCTTGTCTCAACTCTCATCCAAGAATGGTCATATGAAAATTTCTGTTCTAACACTGAGATTCTCCTCTCTTCTTCTGGGTTTGAATTGTAAGACAGGTAAACCGGGTATTCCTGTTCCTTTAAGATCTGCTGTTTTCACTAGTCCTTCTGAAGAGGCCCTGAGCTGGCTTAAAATACCTTAAATGATTTGCATTCCCTAGAAGCCCTGCTGCTTCTTCCAAGGAGAGCCTGTAGGTAGGAGAGCTTTCTGAGTCCTACTCTATTTCTTTTATCACAAACCACTTGAGTAGTCAAATAGTTTAGATTACTTGAATAAACAGAACTTAATTAGATTGTTCCTAGGAAATGGAGTTTTCTCATGCCAATTTTCCTGAAGTGCATTGCATTGCAGTGATAAGCTATAAGTTTTATGCCACTTAGTTAAGCATTGTGTCTTGACTTTTATAGGACCTTAGTATTCCCAGCAATGGAGAATGAAAATCTATCTCCTATCTTGGTTATAGAACCTAAAATAATATTTGATATTGCTCAGACACCCCTTCTGTTTCTCATTTGCTGTTGAAGTGCTTACAGCACCCAACCCTGAATCAAGTGCAGATATAACTAATTTGCTGATGTGTGCAAGTCTGAAGGGGCAAAGATAAGGGGGTGGGGAGTATTATGTATGGCCTTGGCTGTTCCTTGTGATGTAATGTGCTCTTACTGGCAATAAGTATACAATGCAAACTTCCACCCAAATTGTAGGAATCTGTAGGAATCGCAAGGGCAGGTGACGGAAAGCTTCTTTCCAGTTGTACATGCTAAACTATGTGTGTGTTTATGAGGAACCTGGGAAAACATGGAACGCAGGCACAAGATGAAATCAACATGACAACAGTAACTCCACCCTTCCACCAGAAGGCTCACTGTACAAGTGGCCTTGGAATTTACCCAGCCAGCCAGCCAGCCAGCCATCTGCCCTTTGTTTTCTGGTTTTATGATGTAAACTTTGCCTTTTTCTTGAAACTGAAGCTCAGGATAACTTTCAGCTTTAAAGGTCTCCTGTCAGAAAAGCTATGTTCAAGTTTGGTTCTCAGACATGCGTTTATATTATTGTGAATGGCAAATCCCAAATGTTAAAATCTGTGGAGTAGGACTGGTACTACCAATCTGATAGATATGTAGGTAAATACATGACCCTTTAATTAACACACACACACACACACACACACACACACACGCACACACCCCGTACAGGCCAGGTAGCAAGTACTATGGTCATAATGTAGGGCACAGGAAACATAATTTAACTCCTAAAGATTATGTTGAAATTCTGCTTGCTTTGTAATATACTTATTCTTTATTTTTTAAAGTAGAAATCAAGCATTGGAGAGATTCATACTTTGCCTATATGCTTAACACTAGTTTTAACCAAGATTTTAAAAACACTCCCTTCAGGTCACTGTAACTCATCTCTTGACCCCCAGCAGATAGTAGGGAATATGGAAATATCTTCACTCCTCACATGAGCAGTTGTGACTTTAAAGGAAATCAAAGGCAGCCCTGGAATTTTTATTTTTGGTCTGCATCCTGCAGACCAAAACTTCCTCCAAAAGTTTCTCTTCCTTGAATGCCGACAGCAACCAATACTCCTGGATCTCATTGAACTTGACAATACAAGGAAACTCTAGTGAGATCATTGCTTCAAGAAAAATCAAGACTTCATTATTAGTGGGTTTTATTCTTTTTCCATATGACAAGGAATTGAGACTCTGACACACAATTCATTTTACTTTTAATAATAACAACTGCCATTTGTTGAAGAAATGCCAAGGGTCAAGAATTTGATTTACGTGTTTTATATCCACCACCCTGTTTAACTATTATTGAATATCAAGTTATTTTTTATAATTTCACATTTGCTATCATATTAACAGATCTATCTGTGAGACAGGGATTATTCTTCCCACTTTGTAGGTGAGAAAATTAAGTCTTAAATTAAGTCACTTGCCCAAGATCAAATAGTTAGCAATTTGAGTTGCAGAGATTCAAATCTCGGTCTCCCTTCCAAGTACACATTCTGAATCACTGTTTTACAGTCACTCATGTATTCACAACTAATGTGGGTCATCTCAGGCTTAACTGAGCTGCAGTAATGGATTACACCACGAAGGAGTAAAAAAAGTGAACACATGATGTTTGACCCAAGTTCTATTTGATTTCCAGCTGTAGACACCTTTCACCTTTTCAAAAAATGTTTATGAAAGGAATTATTCATAAGGTGACCTCAAAGCCTACTTTCAGATGCAGCCTTATCTGAAACTTATCTGAAAGCCTCATCTGAGGAGGTTCTCAGATGAAGGGATTGTGGGGTGGCTAGTAGCCTTCCTCATTTCCTTCCTGTATTATTTAAGCATCAAGGTGATAATGAAGCAGAACAGTGGTCCCCGACACTGACTGTCCAATAAATCACCCAGAGAGACTTTTTAAATGGCCAAGAGATTCTAATTTAGTTGGTCTAGGGTGAGGTCTTGACATCAATATTGTGTTTAAGAGACTGAGATGGTTTAAATGAAACCAAGTTTGAGAATAGGGGGGTGGACACAGAGAGAGAACATTGGGAACAGAACCAGGAGGAGGTAAACTCAGCTTTCAATCCAGGTCTCCAGTCCTCCATCTCTCCCCACTGAGCCTCACTCTCTGACCTCATCCTGTTGTCAGACCGTGTGATGACGGTGCCTGTAGAAATCTCCTGTGGTCAGGAGGGGACTGGGCCTGTTCTTGCATGTCATGGGTGAGTCACCAACCCTCAAAAGAGCATCTTAGACCCACAGTGTCCATGTGGTCATCGATCTCAGGATGTGTCCAATTCCCTTAGCTGGCCCTTTGGTCTGCTGCCAGTCAACAACTCTGGTGACTTTGATTACCTCGTCTCAGGAAGAAAAGAGGCTGTTCTTAGTCCAGAGTACCTACTGGTTCCCATTAGTTCTGCAGAATAAATACCTTATAAGTAACAAGACAATCCCCCACTGTCTCATTAGCTGCTAGTGCTATTGCCCTGAGGGCCTGGGGCGAGACATAGCTTTCCAGGGGTCAGTGACTTTAAGTCATTTGGAACTCAGGGGTGTGCAGGGACTGGGGTGGAACCAGAGATCAAGATCTTACTGCTGGGGACTTAGTTCTGCCTAGAAGGAGCCGTTGGAGCCCAGGGAGCTCTGGGTGTCCTCTCCTGCTAGGAGAGTGGACAGTTCTAGAGACAATCTCTGACCCACCCCAGATCTGATGGAGGCAGCATTGGGTGAAGGAGAGGCACACCTATGAGGAAGTTGGTTTGGTCTCCACCGGATGAGGAAAGACAATAGCTCTACATGCAGGCCCTAGACCTAGGTTAGGTTGGGTTTCTGTGCCAAGTATGGAATGTGGACTCATCTCTGCTTCCTGGTATTTTTAAAGTCTCAACTAAAGGACCAAAGCCTACCCCTCTTTCCCCACTTGTATGCAACTCGTATACAAGGATTGCTTGTTATTGGGCCTGAGGAGAACAAAGGAGGTACAATCTGGTTTATATTACATATTGATCCCTCCTCAAAACACGTCTAATCTGGTGTTTCTTTCCCTCTTCCAGAGTCTGGTGGGTGAGAAACCAGTTTAACCACAAAGAGCTTAGCAAGCCCTGACTTCAGACTATACTACAAAGCTACAGTAATCAAGAGAGTATGGTACTGGCACAAAAATAGAAATATAGATCAATGGAACAGGATAGAAAGCCCAGAGAAAAACCCTTGCACATGTGGTCATCTTATCTTTAATTAAGGAGGCAAGAATATACAATGGAGAAAAGACAACCTCTTCAATAAGTGGTGCTGGGAAAACTGGACAGCTACATGTAGAAGAATGAAATTAGAACACTCCTTAACACCATACACAAAAATGAACTCCAAATGGATTAAAGACCTAAATGTAAGGCCAGACGCTATAAAACTCTTAGAAGAAAACATAGGCAGAACTCTCTATGCCATAAATCACAGCAAGATCCTTTTTGACTCAGCTCCTAGAGAAATGGAAATAAAAACAAAAATAAACAAATGAGACCTAATGAAACTGAAAAGTTTTTGCACAGCAAAGGAAACCATAAACAAGACGAAAAGACAACCCTCAGAATGGGAGAAAATATTTGCAAATGAAGCAACTGACAAAGGATTAAGCTCCAAAATTTACAAGCAGCTCATGCAGCTCAATACCAAAAAACAAAAAACCCAATACAAAAATGGGCAGAAGACCTAAACAGACATTTCTCCAAAGAAGATATACAGATGGCCAACAAACACGTGAAAGGATGCTCAACATCACTAATCACTAGAGAAATGCAAATCAAAACTACAGTGAGGTATCACCTCACACCAGTCAGAATGGCCATCATCAAAAAATCTACAAACAGTAAATGCTGGAGAGGGTGTGGAGAAAAGGGAACCCTCTTGCACTGTTGGTGGGAATGTAAATTGATATAGCCACTATGGAGAACAGTATAGAGGTTCCTTAAAAAACTAAAAATAGAACTACAGTATGACCCAGCAATCCCACTACTGGGCATATACCCTGAGAAAACCATAATTCAAAAAGAGTCATGTACCAAAATGTTCATTGCAGCTCTATTTACAATAGCCAGGACATGGAAGCAACCGAGGTGTCCATCAACAGATGAATGGATAAAGAAGATGTGGCACATATATACAATGGAATATTACTCAGCCATTAAAAGGAACACAACTGAGTTATTTGTAGTGAGGTGGATGGACCTAGAGACTGTTATACAGTGTGAAGTAAGTCAGAAAGAGAAAAACAAATACCATATGCTAACACATATATATGGAATCTAAAAAAACAAAAAAAACGAAAAATGGTTCTGATGAACCTAGGGGAAAGACAGGAACAAAGGTGCAGACGTAAAGAATGGACTTGAGGGCACGGGGAGGGGGAAGGGTAAGCTGGGATGGAGTGAGAGAGTGGCATGGACATATATACACTACCAAATGTAAAATAGATAACTAGTGGGAAGCAGCCGCATAGCACAGGGAGATCAGCTCAGTGCTTTGTGACCCCCTAGAGGGGTGGGATAGGGAGTGTGGGAGGGAGACGCAAGAGGGAGGAGATATGGGGATATATGTATATGTATAGCTGATTCACTTTGTTATACAGCAGAAATTAACACACCATTGTAAAGCAATTATACTCCAATAAAGATGTTAAAAATAAATAAATTAATTAAATATTAAAAAAAAAAGGAAGAAAAAAGAGAAAGCAGTGCCCTGCTATATTTCCTAATTTGGTCAAGCTTTGTATAATCTAAAAATTAAATAAATAAGGACTCAAGCTTGGGATTCACTTAGCAAGTCTTTATTCAGTTAACAAATAGACAGCAATATAAATGGAACTAAAATTATCTCAGGCAGCTTATGTCCAATTCAGAAACACAATGGAACCAAACAGTTTGTTCTTAGGAATAGTTATTTTATGGCAAAAACAGTCTAGCACAGGGACCAGCAAACTACAACCCACAGGTCAAATACAGCCCACCACTTGTTTTTGTAAATAAAGTTTTACTGCAACATAGCCACGTCCATTTGTTTACAAATTGTTTATGTCTGCTTTCAGGCCAAAAAGGCAGAATTGCAGAGTGGTGACAAAAAAAAAGTGTGAGAATTATAGTCCACAAAACTGAAAATATTTACTGTTTGGTCTTTTTCAGAGGAAGTTTGCCAACCTGTGATCCAGCAGATGAAGCAATATAAAATGTATCATCTAAAACCACCTCCCTAGTCACAGTAAGTAGAAGTCTCCAGAAAAAAAGAGGTTCTTTCCAACAAGTAATTATTGAGCACCAGTTAAGTGCAAGGTTTGTCTTGTGAATATCAGAGAATAAAAGGATGTGCATTTTATAAACCTGCCCTTAAGAAAATTATAGTCCAGTAGGAAAAGTCAGAAAGGAGAATTTATTTCTTTACAAAGAAAATGTTTCTAAAATGTTATAGCTTGAAAAACCATACAAATTCTGAACCTTTTCAAAAGTCCTCATCTCAATAATTGTACAGACAAGAGCCAGAGATGTTCAATGTTTCTGAATTAGACAAGCTACGTGAGATGATTTTAGTTGCATTCCTATGGTCGGCCATTTGTTATTTGAACAAACACTTGCTAAGTGACGCTCAAGCTTGAGTCCTTATTTATTTCATTTTTAAACTGGGCTGAGGTCACACAGCCGGGTGGAGAGGCAGGGAAGTGAATCTCTACTGTTTGTTTCCTCCTCGTATACTGCACCATTTGACTTGATAATTTTGATTACCACCTTTAATGAAACATCTCAACTATGGGCCAGGCACTCTTCTATTGGTGTGGAGACAGCAGTAAATAAAACAGACCTCTACCCTGTCCAGTTTTTCTTTGCCTTGAATTTATAAGTAAGCATATACACACACAGTTCGTCAGGTGAGGATGGAGAAAAAGAAAGCAGGTGTGGGTGATGGGAAATAAGGAGGGGTCAGGAGGCCAAGAAGTTGCCACTGATGAGGCTACTTTGGGACAGAGCCCCGTAGAAACAGAGAAGTTGGGCAAACAGATAGACAGAAAGAGTCTTAGAGGGGACGGCCCGGAGGAGGACGGTCTGGGTGCGCACCAGGAGAAGAGCCAAGATGCCTGGGTGGTAGGAGAGGTGTGGCGATGAGGGATGGGGAGGAAATCTTGTAGAACCTTGCAGACCTTTGTACGAATTGGAAATGAAGCCACTCGGGCATTTTATTTATTTATGTATTTTAAGTTTTATACAATTTTTAATGGTTACTTTCCATTTAGTTATTACAAAATATTGGCTCTATTCCCCGTGTTGTACAATATGTTCTTGAGCCTATCTTATACCCCATAGTTTGTACCTGCCACTCCCCCACCCCTATCTTGCCCCTCTCCCCTTCCCTCTCCCCACTGGTAATCACTAGTTTGTTCTCTGTATCTGTCAGTCTACTTCTTTTATGTTATATTCACTAGCTTGTTGTATTTTTTAGGTTCTACATATAAGTGATATCATTCAGTATTTATCTTTCTGTCTGACTTATTTCACTTAGAGTAATGCCCTCCAAGTCCATCCTTGTTGCTGCAAATGGGAAAATTTCATTCTTTTTTTATGGCTGAGTAGTATTCCATTGTATATATGTACCATATCTTCTTTATCAATGCCTCTGTTGATGGACTCGTAGGTTGTTTCCATGTTTTGGCTATTGTAAATAGTGCTGCTATGAACATAGGGGTGCATGTATCTTTTCGAATTAGTGTTTGTGTTTTTTTCAGATATATGCCCAGGAGTGGAATTGCTGGATCATAGAGCGACTCTATTTTTAGCCTTTTGAGATACCCCATACAGTCTTCCATAGTGGCTGCACCAATTTGCATTCCCACCAACAGTGCACAGGGTTTCCCTTTTCTCTACTTGGGCTTTTGAAATGATCTAAATGTTGGATGAGGCCTTCTCTCTTTAAACCCCTAGCTCTGGGTTTTTGTTTGGTTTGGCTTCAAAGGGTGTACACATGGGTGTGTGCGAAGGAGAAGGGGTCTTTTCCACACGCAGCCCCATGTGAAATCCTGGCGCTCAGGTAACCCCAGAAACAGCATCAGAGAAGCAGCAGTGAGAACAGCACGTATATAGGAACAGCTCTGAGTCCATCTGGGAGTCACATAACCACCATCTTGCTCGCTCTCTGATTACATTTTCTGTTTGGGTAAATAACCAAGGCAGAGTGTGGAAAATGCACCATCCAAGTCTTGGCTGCACAAAACAAAATGACCAGTGGACGCAGTGTGGGGCAGAGGTGACGAGAGCCCCAAAGGGCAGTTGTGGCTTCAGGTACCCCCGTGCCTGTTAAGGATAATTAATCCCTCCCTGGACAGAAGAAAGTGCTTTACACACACCAACACTGGGCCTTTGTAGACAAAGGAAAAGAGGGAGCAAGTCATCCTTGAAAAGTTTAGACTAAAAAGTGGAGTAATCCATGGAGGGTGGAAATCCCATATTGCTCCAAGAGTATGTTTTGCCCAAATGTATTTACGTAGTGACCTCAACTCTACACGCGGTCACAAATTTGCTGTTCAGAGTGGAGAGCTTGGATCTGGACAGCGAGCTTATTTGCACAAGATGAAAATTCACTGAGCTGCCTCGGGCCTCTGCCATCCACCCAGGGCTGGCCTTTTCATGGAGACCATGGGCGCCTGCACCCAATGGTGCTGTGAACACCAATACCCCAACCTTCAGGGAGACATCTGGAACAAAAGCGATACCCGCTGCATTGGAAGGTGACCTGGCTGCCTTATACTTGGGGAAATTGCAAACCTGAAAATTCTCAGCAAGAAAAGCATATCTCACCAAAGCCCAAACCAGACACTTGGCACCTACGCTCTGTGACGCAGGGCTCCCCGACTGGCAGGAAAACCACAGCAAAGAACTGATTATGCTGCTAGAACAGATTTCACGGGCTGTCCCAGGCTATTTTTATTTTATAATAAGGTACAATATGTTCCGTGATGCTCCTACCCTGGACAGTTTTTAAAAATCGTATTTGCCTACTCATGAATCCCAGTATATCGCCAACTATCCAAAATTTGAACAAATTAACTAGATTTGGGCGTGTCTATTAAATTCAACAGCAGTAGTAATACACATGTGTAATTTTTTATCATAAGCAGAACACTGATGGCTGGTACCACCTGTTGACTACGGAAATCTTTCATGAGAGATGGGCATTTTGAAAGACCGAGCTCCGGGAAGACTCTCGAATTTTACAGATCAAAAATGCCTGCCTTTTTAAATCTTTTTTTCCTTTTAAGAGAAGTCAACTGTGAAAACAATGTTTGGTCAAATGTTATTTGGTCAAGAAATGGACTAGATCCTCATAATAGAACATTCCAAGAATTTTCCCCATAAGAAAATAAATGTTCCTGTTTTAACTTAGACTCCATAAAAATTAAAATTGTTTTGGAAGAAGGAATGGCTTCCCTGAAACATAATGGGTATTCAAGAACTCAGATGCATTTTGAGAGCAACTTTCCATCCATCTCTAAAAGGATAACAGACGATCAGTGTAAGATTACTCATAAAGCCCAGACCCAGCGTGAAGACTCAAGCTCAAGAAAAACTTCCTTGCTAGTGCTTAACTTGTTATCATAACCACGTTTGCTTTTTCAGTACTTCCTAGCTCCTTTGTAACCATTTTTAATCAGGCAAACTGGACAGAGTGTATCAAATCCAATCATTAGGTCCGCTAAGGAAAAACTAGACGTGATGAAATTTGAGTGTTCCACATTGTTTTTTTTCTCTGCAGACTTTGAAAAATCTAAGGGTCACGAGAGGGTTAGCCATCGGCAGTGTCATGGTGGGAGACTGCGCTTCTTGATGGTCCTTAAAAAGGACAAGCCATCACTGTAATACAGTGTACTTTGTTATGGGGGTCCTTGGAGGTACACGGGTGGGGAGAGATAGAAGTGACCAGTACATTTAAGTAATACATCTAACTACTCATAACAAGGAGAAAGAATAGGAAATATACCCCAGGAATAAAAGCTCTGTAAGGAACTGTAGTAAAAATAATGCTCATATATGCAAATTTACACCTCATAAGAAAACACACATAAACCAAGAGTCTTGTTTTAATTTTTTAATGGCAATTTTGCTGACAAGATCAGGAGACTTGGGCCAAACATCTGCATCAAATGATAAAAGTCACAGCAAAAATGTCATTTTTCCACTGTAGGAAAGTCACAGCAAAGCAGACACACAGAAATGCTTTCTGCTTTCACTTAAAGCTCAGATGAGGGTCCAAGCAGAGTTCCCCATGCTGGGAGTGGAAGTGCTTCTATTTCCCTTGTAACTCTAATTTCTATTTTAAGATAAGATTGAAGGAGCTGACCTTTTCCATATCTTTGGTTTGCTCATTGGCCTGCAAAGATTGCGCATATCTATGCTGTGCTTTGTTTACTATTTAACACTAACTCTAATAACACTATTATTTTTATTTAGCTTTTATAGGGTACCAGAAACGTGGTTGAAGTTAAGTACCTTTTCTGCCTTTCCAGCTACAATGGAAATTACTTTTTTGAAGGTTTTTAAAAGAAAAAAAGGGAGAAAAGGGTAAAATAAAAATAAATCAGGACCCCAGAAGAGGTTTTTTCAGAACTCATGCATTCAGATTCCCTGCCACGGGAGTCCTGTGGGTTGCCTGTGGATTCTCGGGGGAGGCAGGATGCCTTCACTGTAATGCCACCCTTGGTGGCTATTACATTTGATATACTTTCTGGGTGGGTGGCTTTGTGACCTTGGGCTGATCAGATAACAAGCTTGTGGGAACTGAGCAATGTTACAAATATCAAAGTTAAAGTAAATGTCACATCAAAAATTGTTCTGGTTGCAATCTTGGTAGTAAGGGTGAACATGCCTCTACAAACATCTGGCTCCCTGAAATATCAAAAACAAAAACAGAACAGCTAGATCTGAATTCTTTTCCGTCAGCTCCTGTGAATAGGTATTTTCTCCCGTGACAGTGAGCCAGCTTTTCCAGTTCAGTGGAAAATGGCTTGTTTCTGCAGGTTGACCCTCATCTAGAAACATCCCAGATGTTCCCTGTCACTTCTGCAAATCTACTTGGAGGGTTTTAACTTTCAGACCTTCCCAAGTCACTTGCCTCCCAGTTACAGGATCATGTCTAACCAGGGAACAACCTCTGAGAACAAAAATGTTTTGTGAGGGAAGGACAGGTAAAAGATGTAGAGAACTGAAAGGGAGAAACATTTTTCCCTGTGGTCTTTCTTTTCCACACCAATCCCTGGACATAGAGTATTGGAACTATATTCAATATCTGGTAATAACCAATAATGGAAGAGAATGTAAAAAAAAAGAATATATATATATAAAAGAATATATATAAGAATATATATAATATATATATAAACTGAATCACTTTTCTGTACACCAGAAATTAACACAACATTGTAAATCAACTATATTTCAATTAAAAAAAGTCATGGGCAAAAGGAAATAACACAATTGCAGAATAGAAATATTAGCACAGTCTTAATCATCTATCTTTAGAAAAATGACATACTTATTCTAGAGAAAATCATCTCTGGCGATCATCAAAGATCCAAGTGTTTTATCTTCACATGTCTCTTTGTTGTACGTAAAAGTTAACAACTTCCAGAGTACTTCACAGACCGATAGACACTGATGGCTTTTTTAACTACTTAGTAGTTCTAAGTACTCCGTATCTTAGTAATTTTGGTGTTCCACATTTCAGACAAAATGTTAAACTTTTATATTGTTCATAGATTAAAAGTACAATCACAGAAAACTAGGAGAACAAATTTCCCTCACTAGGCTCCCATTTGCACTCCCTTGGGTAGCAATGGGGTATCTACACCTTCTTCTCTGGGAATAATTAATAAAGCTCCAATTCTAGCTCAGCTTTTTGAGCAAAAGAAGAGAAAGTTTAGTCAAAACCTGAAGCAGTTTGTTGAAAGATTTTCCAACAAACAAAGGTAAAAAGAAAAGGGAGGAAATGTCTTTTATGCTTCAAAAAAGGCCCCAAAGAAGCGTTTTTGTGTCCAAAACCTATGAAATCTACTGACTCTGTGCATGGACTATATTGATTTTTCTCAAGAGTTAAGATCTCAGTTGAAATCCCAGCATTTCATGATTTTATCAGGAAACTACCTTCGTGGGTTTCTGGACATCACAGGCTGTTTGAGCATGGCGAAAGTGATCTAGCCACACAACTAACCTGTCTGACAGGTATTGCCTCTACCTGTATGTCTTACTCATGAGTCAGAAAACACCTCTGTTGCCAGGTTTGTATTTCATTTTGTTCTTACTTTGTCTGACTCAGGATGCTGCACGAGTTTTAAAATTCAGAAATATAAAATGTTGTAAAAAGCATGTGCTCATTATTCAGATTCCCCGAATAACAGATATCTTTATACATAAACTCATATTTATTGAAATGTTTATATAGGCAAAAAGGAACCCTAGAATAATGCCAATGCCAGCATTCAAGCTGTGTCTCTACAGCTATAAGAATATCGGACATTGAAGGGGTTGTGATAGTTTCAGTGCCTGGTTGGTCCACTTAGAAAGGGCTCCCCATTGTGAAGCTCTCTTTAATAAATTGAAGGGGATCTTTAAACCCAGCCTTGGTTGGTCCTTCAAACAGATCACAAATTCATAAAGTCCTTTAATTTCCATCATTACATCTTGCTAGAAAAAAAGTTGTTTATTTGTTTCTGTTTGGTCTACAAGGAACCCAGGACTGCAGTAACGAATCATTTTACTATGTGTAGAACTTTTATTCAAAATATGATTCATATATATATACACATTTTTATATGAATATATATAAAAATGTAATATATCTGACAATAACAGCATAAAGGAGGTGGGAGGGGACAAAGACATGTTGGGGTAAAGTGATGACGCCAGATGGTAACTTGAATCTACAAGAACAAAGAGTACCAGAAATGAAAAATAAGAAGACTGAGATAAACAAGTCTTTAGATACATATTTTCTCTCCCTTCTTATCTCAGCTTCCTTAAATGATATAAAATTACCTAAAGTGGTAACTAAAGCAATGTATTGTTGGGTTTATTATATACGTATATGTATATTTGTATACATATATAGACAGATGTATGTGCATATATATATTTATACACATATATATATGAGAGAGAGAGCATGTATACCAATAATACCACAAAACAGGGAGGAGGACTGTATAGATCTATGTAAGAGTAAAGTTTCTATATCTCACTGGTTGGTATTAATTTAGCACGAGTCTGAAGTCAATTCTGATAAATTAAGGTGTATAGTATAAGCCCTAGAAAATACCTTCTTATAAGCCACTAAAAAAGTAACTCAAAAAATTATTAGAGGAATTAAAGTATTACACTGTAAATATTCACTTAACACAAAAGAAAGTAGTAAAGGAGAACAGAGGAACAAAATGTGACATGAGCTATATAGAAAGCAAAAAGCAAAACAGAAGGTGCAAATCCAACCATATCAGTAACAATACTAAATGTGAAGAGATTAAATAGTCCGATCAAAAAGCAGACATTGTTAGACTGGCTTAAAAAAACCATGATTCAATTATATGTTGTCCCTGGGTCATAAACTTTAGATTCAAAGATATAAAGAGGTTGAAAATTTTAAAATGGAAAAAGATATACCATGCGAATAGCAATCATAAGGGAGCTACTAATATCAGGCAAAATATACTTTAAGGCCAAAGAAATGATACTGGAAATAAACAGGACATTTTATAATGATCAAAGGGTCAATCTATCAGAAAAATATAATAATTATAAACATTTTGCACCTAACAATCTGATTAGGCCTATAAAAATAAAAATATTGAATGACTAATTTTAAACTTCCCACAGAGAAAAGCCCTGACCCAGACCCACCTGACTTCACTAGTGCATTTACCAAACATTTAAAAAAAAATAATAGCGACTCTTCAGAAATTATTTGAAAAAATAGAAGAGGAGGAAACAATTTTCAAATCATTTTGTGCGACCATTGTTACAAAGACACAAAAATCAAACAAATACATCATAAGAAAACTCTCAAAACTATAAACTAATGTCTTTTATGAACATAGACACAAAAAAATCCCCATCAAGATTATAGTCAGCTGAATCCAGCAACATATAAGAAGGATTATTCAATATGACCGAGTGGGAAATATCCCAAGAATGTAAGACTGGTTTAACATCTAACAATCAATCACTCTTATTTACCGTATCAATAGAATAAAGGACAAAAACCACATAATTATCTCACTAGAGCATAAAAACATTTGACAAAAGCCAACACCATTCATGATAAAAAAACACTCAATAAACTAGGAATAGAAGGAAATTTTTTCAACTTCATAAAGGGTAGCTATAAAAAGCTTGCAGATAACAACACACTTAATAACGAAAAATTGAATGTTTCTTCTCCAAGATAAGGCAAAATACAAACAGGTCCACTCTCATCACTTCTATTTGCATTATACTGGAGGGCATAGCTTTGGAAATTAGGCAGACAAAATCCCTGGTCAGGGAACTAGATCCTGCATGCATGCCACAACTAAGAAGCCCACAAGCTGCAACTAAGTAGTCCGCATGCTGCAACTAAGAGTCCGCATGCCACAAATAAAGATCCCACATGCTGCAACTAAGACCCAGCACAGCCAAAATAAAAAAATAAATAAATAAATATTTTTAAAAAAGACAAACGAAATAAATAAAACCATCCAGATTGTAAAAGAAGAAAGAAAATCATCTCTATATATGGCATGCTCTTGTATATAGAAAATCTTAAGGAATCCACTAAAAAAAATTAAAATAAGTTAGTTCTGCAAGATTGTAGGATACAAGATCAATTTACAAAAATCAGTTTTGTATTGCTATATGCTTGCAATCTGAAAATGAAATTAAGAAAAGAATTCCATTTACAATAGCACCCCAAAAAAATAAAAACTTAGGAATAAATTTAACAAAAGTAGTATAAGACTTGTACACTGAAAACTTTAAGACTTTTTTGAAAGGAATTAAAGAAGACCAAAATAAATGGCAAGACATTCCACGTTCTTGGATTGAAAGACTTGATATTGTTAAAATAGTGCTATCCCTCAAACTGATCTACAGATTCAACACAATATCTATCAAAATCCCAGCTGGTTGTTTTTCAGATATTAACAAGGTGATTCCAAAATTCATATGGAAAGTCAAAAGACCCAGAAGAGCCAAAACAATGTTTTTTCTTTTTCATTTATTTTATTATTTTTTTGGCTGTGTTGGGTCTTAGTTGCAGCACACGGGATCTTTCATTGCAGTGCAGGCTATTCATTGTGGAGCACGGGTTTCTCTCTAGTTGTGGTGTGTGGGCTCCAGAGTGCGTGGGCTCTGTAGTTTGTGGCATTCAGCCTCTTTAGTTGTGGCCCATGTGCTCAGTAGTTGCGGCACACAGGCTTAGTTGCCCTGCCGCATGTGGGATCTTAGTTCCCTGACCAGGGATCAAACCCACATCCCCTGCATTGGAAGGCGGATTCTTTACCACTGGACCACCAGGGAAGTCCCTAAAACAATCTTGAATAAGAACAAAGTTGAAGAACTCACACTTCTTAATTTCAAAACTTATTACAAGACTAATAGACACTGTTGTACTAGCATAAGGACAGACATAGATCAGTAGAACAGAATTGAGAGTCCAAAAATCAGCCCTCATATTTATGGTCAGTTAATTTCAACAAGGATGCCAAGACAATTCCATGGGGACGTAGTCTTTTCAACAAATGGTGGTGTAACAATTGAATATCCACATGCAGAAGAATGAAGTTGGATGCCTTCCTTACACTATACAAAAATTAACTCAAAATAGATCATGGACCTAAATGTAAGAGCTAAAACTATAAAACTCTTGAGAGAAAACATAGAAGGAAACCTTTGTCACCTAAAGTTAGGCAAAGCCTTAGATATAAAATTTAAAAATGCAAGTAACAAAAGAAAAAAATAGACTAATTGGAACTTATCAAAATTAAAAACTTTTGTGCCTCAAATGATACTATCAAGGACTTCCCTGGTGGTGCAGTGGTTAAGAATCTGCCTGCCAATGCAGGGGACATGGGTTTGAGCCCTGGTCTGGGAAGATCCTACATGCTGCGGAGCAACTAAGCCCGTGTGCCACAACTACTGAGCCCACGTGCCACAACTACTGAAGCCCGCATGCTTAGAGCCCGTGCTCCACAACAAGAGAAGCCACTGCAGTGAGAAGCCTGCGCACTGCAACGAAGAGTAGACCCCGCTCGCCGCAACTAGAGAAAACCTGTGCACAGCAACGAAGACCCAATGCAGCCAAAAATAAATAAATAAATAAATAAATAAATAAATAAAAAATGATACCATCAAGAAAGTGAAAAGATAACCCACAGAATGAGAGAAAAATATTTGCAAATTGTATATCTGATAAGGAACTTGTGTCTATATAAAGAATTTTTAACAACTCAGTAATAAAAATATATATAACTGAATTAAAAATGGATGATTGATCTGAATAGACATTTCTTCTAAGAACTGGTTAATAAATACATGAAAAGATGCTCAGCATCATTAGCCATTGGGGAAATGCAAATCAAAACCACAATGAGATACTACTTCACACCCACTAGGATAGTAATAATGAAAGACAGATAGTGATAAATTATAAGGATGTGGAGAAATTGAAATGTTCATACATTAGTGGTGGTAATGTAAAATGGTTGAGCTACTTTGGCAGTTCTTCAAACTGTGAAACATGGAGTTATATGATCTAGTAATTCTTTTCCTGGATATATAGCCAAGAGAAATGAAAACACATTGACACAAAAACTTATACATGAATATTCATAACAGCACAATTCAAAATAGCCCCGAAGTGGAAATAACCCAAATGCCCATCTACTGATGAATGCATAAATAAGACAGTTTATTTACATACCGTATTATTCATCAATGAAAAGGAATGAAGTACTGAAACATGCCACGATATGGAAGAACCCTGAAAACGTTATGCTAAGTGAACGAAGCCAGACAAAAAAGGTCACATATTGTATAATTCCATTTATATGAATTATACAGAACAGGCATATCTATAGAGATAGAGAGTAGATTAGTGGTTGCCTAGGGCTTGGGGGAGGGGGTAGGGGAAGGGCAGGGAGATTATGACTAAAGTGTATGGACCTTCTTTTTGGGGTGACGAAAATGTAAAATTGGTTGTGGTGATTGCACAAGTCTATGAACAAACAGAAACCATTAAATTGGACACTCCAAATGTGTGAATTGTTTGATATGTGAATTACATCTCAATAAAGGTGTTAAAAATTTAACAGACTTATGAGCCAGTCATGTAGTATAAGGTTTTAGTCTCTTTAGAAAAATCATTTAATACAGTAGCGTTCATTAATGTTGTCACTTTTGATATTTTGGGCCACGTCATTTGATGCTGCAGCGGGGTGTGGGCGCGAGGCATCCCTCTGTCCTGTGCATTGTAGGGTGTTTAGCTGCATCCCTGGCCTCTACTCCCCAAATGCAGTAGTATCCCTTCCCCTGGGTATAACCACCCAAACGGTCTCTGGACATTGACATACGTTCCTTGGGGGAGGGGGGGAAAATAGCTCCTGGTTGAGAACCACCATATACAGTGTTTAATAGCAGTAATTGGACAACATCTGAAGACTTCAGCTTTTAACACTTTATATTTCTAGAAGCTTAACCATTAGCCCCTTATTACTCACAATAAAACTAAAGAATAGATTATTTTTGTTACTTTCACCTTATATCCTGGAGCTCAAGGGAAACCCAGTTAGGAAAATGATCTAAGTGCAATTATAACTTTCCACGGATTAGGGCCTGCACTGTGTTTCTATTTAGTTAGCATAACTGGTATTGTAACTTTAGTGAGTGTCAAAAAATATTAAAGTTGCTTGCTACCCATTTAATAAAGAGTCCCCTTAAATAAGAATATATTTAGAAAAGTAAAAATGCCTGCATCTTTTACCAATATTGGATTGGTAATAGAACGAATACTATTAATGCTTATGCAAAGTAAGAAAAGAAAAAAGGATTCTATGGGGATTTAAATAAAAATATTTCTCTCGAATTTACTCATTTTTGGTAAATTAGTCAGCGGGCTTCTCAACCTATATTCAAGGAGCTCAACAAAAACTCCAGTGATTGATTGGAAAACACAAAATTTGATTTCCAAGTAAAGCAAGAAGGCCTGTGGGGCTTCCTTGGTGGCACAGTGGTTAAGAATCCGCCTGCCAATGCAGGGGACACGGGCTCAAGCCCTGGTCCAGGAAGATCCCACATGCCGCGGAGCAACTAAGCTCCTGTGCCACAACTACTGAGCCTGCGCTCTAGAGCCCGTGAGCCACAACTACTCACCCAGAGAAAATATCTGGGTTTTACACACACAGACTCACGAACACATTATCACTGAACAGTAATACTCATTGTCATATATTCATTTCTTTTTTAAAAAATTTCTATTGGAGTATAGATGATTTACAATGTTGTGTTAATTTCTGTTGTACAGTAAAGTGAATCAGATGTGCATATACATATATCCACCTTTATTTTTTAGATTCTTTTCCCATATAGGCAATTACATAGTACTGAGTAGAGTTCCCTGTGCTATACAGTAGGTCCTTATTGGTTATCTATTTCATATATAGTAGTGTGTATATGTCAATCCCAATCTCCCAATTTATCCCTCCTCTGCACCATAAAGAGATAAAGATATGGAAAGAGAGATAAAGAGATAGAAAATATGCAGGAATAAATAATGTTAACATATTTCTTATAGATGTCCCAGAAATAAAATAGGAAAAATGAGGAAGAAACAACACTCAAGGAGGTAATTACTGAGAATTTTTCAGGGCTCTTCAAAGACAGGATACTCAGATTCAAAAGGTATACTGAGTCCTGAGTAGGAAGATATGAATTTAAATCCACATCTGGACACATTGTAGTGAATCCACAGAATATTAAAACAAAGATGACATATTAAAAAGTATCAGAGAGAAAAGTCAAGTACAAGGGAACAATGATTAGCATAAAACAGAGCTCTCAAAGCAATAATAGAGACCAGAAGATAAGGAAATAATATAAAGTGCTGAGGGCAAAATATTAATATAGAATTTTACATACAACTGAGCTATTATTAAAGAGTAAGGATGAAATAACAACATTTTGATTTATGCAAAACCTAAGAGCCGCAAACTTAATTGAATACACATATAACTACAACTGATTTAGGGACCAGTAAAAAATTTGCAACAAATATAAAACATAAAAAGTGAGGTTCAATTAAAGTAATAGATAACTATAGTCTATAAGGTGAGAGGGAGTGATTGGCCTTCAAGCAAACTCATATGTTTGTATAGTTCATGAGAATGGCTGAGATACTTGTTAATATTAGACTCAAGTTACATATGCATACTAAATATTTAAGCATCACCAGTTAAAGAACAGAAGCACAATATATAACTTAGGAAAGACTGGGAAAAGAGAATTTAGAAAAAAACAATTTCTAAAAGAAAATAAAGCAGGAGAGGAGAAGAAAAGAAGCAAAAAATACATAGTATATATAAAACTGAAAATAATATGGTACAAATTAATTTTCTTAATGATTGATTACAATGGACTGTGTTTGTTAATTAAAAGACTGGAATTTTCAAATTGGATTTTTAAAAAATCCAGTTATATGTTGTTTAAGTTTTTAAAAAGTTGGGCTTCCCTGGTGGTGCAGTGGTTGAGAATCTGCCTGCCAATGCAGGGGACACAGGTTCGAGCCCTGGTCTGGGAAGATCCCACATGCCACGGAGCAACTGGGCCCGTGAGCCACAACTACTGAGCCTGCGCGTCTGGAGCCTGTGCTCTGCGACAAGAGAGGCCGCGATAGTGAGAGGCCCGCGCACCGTGATGAAGAGTGGCCCCCACTTGCCGCTACTAGAGAAAGCCCTCGCACAGAAACGAAGACCCAACACAGCCATAAATAAAATAAATAAATAAATAAATAAATAAAAATTTAAGAAACTCATTTGACATGGCACTAAATGTGGTCCCCCACCCATCATACAATAGAATGAAAAAAAAAAAAAAGTAAGCAAAGACAGAAGAAAACTGATATCATTATTATTAATATTAGAAAAAACAGGCTTTAAGGTAAAAAAAAAAAACCAAAAAACCATTATTAGAGATAAAAAGGGTCACCACATCATAAAAGAGGAATAATTCAATAAAAATATATAAAAATTCTGAAATTATGTGTATCTAACTATGTAGCCTAAAAATGAATGCAGCAAAGATGAGAAAATTATCAGGTAAAATTTTAAAATCAACAATAAGAATTGAAAAATTTAACACATCTACCTCAGAAGAACAGATCAAATAGAAAAAGTATTAGGTGTGTAGAACTTTTAAGTGAGAAAACTGAAAACCTTGATCTAGTTAGCATTTATGGAACCCCTATCTCATTGCTGGAGGACATACATTGTCTTTATGCACCCATGGAACACACAAAAATTGACCTCTTTATAAGCCACAAAGCAAACCTTTAAAATATCAAAATACTTATGTATCATGGGGCCATGTTCTTTTGGCACAGTATTCCAAAAAATAGAAAATTACAATTTAAAGTTAATTTAAAACGTATGTTTTAAAACATTTTGAAAGTTTAAAAACACTTCTAATAAACATAGGTCATAGAACAGGTCAAAATGGAAGACTGTTAGAAATAAATGAAAAGAAAAATACCATACCCTCAAATGTAACAGTGTTTAAGAGGAAATATATAGGAATATATATCATATTCATTGGGGGGGGGGGAAAGAAAGTCAAAATTAATGAGCTAAGCAGTCAGTGTGAAAAGTTAGAAAAAGATCAGACCTAACTACAAAGAAAGTAGTACAGGGAAACAAAAAAGAAAGCCCAAATAATGAAATAATAATTGAAAAAAGAATAATCAATATCATCTCAGTGAAAAGAATATTTTTAACACCAGAATACCCCCCTAGTCTCCCCCCCATTGCATTCATAATGTAATGAATAATTTACAGTATTCAATGTAAATTGAATAAATGTCTTTATGAAAACTTATTATATTTTTCTTCTATTTCACATTTTGCCCCTGACTCTTGAAAATTACTTTATATTAGAATGGCCTTAATTTTTGAGCCATTTGTTGGAAATGACTGTATTATACCCTGAAGTCTCCTATTTTGATTGAACATGCTCAATACACTTCTAAAAACAAAGAAGTTTTTACATAAAATAACATTTTTATAACATGCACATAAATTAATTAGAAGTTATATTTTATTATTTTTTAAATACCCATGAGTTTAAAAGCTAATGGGAAAAACTGTTTATCTCACCATGCCAAGTGTTTGGAAAGAACTTCGATGTGTTTAGTGACCTCTCCTGTGGGGCATGTCTAGAATTTAGACTCTGCTCTCTTCTCTGACGACAATTTGACGTGTGCTCCAAGGTGCATGTCAAAGAATCTCTCTTATTTTAGGACTTTTCTTTCACCATTGAAGCAACCACAAGAGCTGAATGGCATCTTGTTATTACCATCCAAGGCACTTTTACAGTCAATCTTTTCTCTTGCTACTATTCTATTTTCCCTTTGCAATATTATCAGTAATTTTATTTGAAAATAAACTCACAATAACTAGCATGGTAAGAAAACTTTTTACAATGCCGCATGTTATAAATTAGTAAATGAAAGGTACACACAAAATCTTCAACTCAACTTATGCTCATGTGGACTCCTTTAGACCCACAGGTTAGTTGAAAGAGGTGATTTGTGTTATTTCGAAGAATAACCTGTGTTTATATACTAGTTCTATTCCTTACTAGTTAGTGAGTTGCTCTGCAAGTCAGGGTCCTCATCTGTAAAGGCAAAATAATAATGATATATTCCCTAAGGGATTCCGGTGGGTGAAATCATGGACATGGAATAATATTCTACTCACATTCCCTTCCTTCCATAAAGTAGCAGTAGCAGCAGCAGCAGTACTAAATAAATAAATAAAATGAATAAATACAAATCTTCCCTTTACTTAAGATGGGGTTACGTCCCAATAAACCCAATGTAAATTGAAAATATTGTAAATTGAAAACGCATTTAATACACCTAGCCCACCAAACATCTTAGCTTAGCCCAGCCTAACTTCAATGTACTAAGAACACTTACAATAGCCTACAGTTGGGCAAAATCATCTACCACAAAGCCTATTTTATAAAAAGTGGATGGACCTAGAGTCTGTCATACAGAGTGAAGTAAGTCAGAAAGAGAAAAACGAATACCATATGCTAACACATATATATGGAATCTAAAAAAAAAAAAAAAAAAGGTTCTGAAGAACCTAGGGGCAGGACAGGAATAAAGACACAGATGTAGAGAATGGACTTGAGGACACAGGGAGGGGGAAGTGTAAGCTGGGACGAAGTGAGAGAGTGGCATGGACATATATACACTACCAAATGTAAAATAGATAGCTAGTGGGAAGCAGCTGCATAGCACAGGGAGATCAGCTCGGTGCTTTGTGACCACCTAGAGGGGTGGGATACGGAGGGTGGGAGGGAGATGCAAGAGGGAGGAGATATGGGGGTATATGTATACGTATAGCTGATTCACTTTGTGAAACAGCAGAAACTAACACACCATTGTAAAGCAATTATACTCCAATAAAGATGTTTAAAAATAAATAAATAAATAAATTTTGGGGGAAAAAAAGTGTTGAATATCTCATGTAATTTACTGAATACTGTCTTGAAAAAGGGAAAAACAGAACGGTTGTCTGGGTACAGAATGGATGTCAGTGTTATTGGTTTCTTACCTACATGATTGTGTGGTTGCCTGGGAGCTGCCCAGCATCATAACAGAGTTTCATACCCCATATCACTAGCCCTGGAAAAGGTCAAAATTCAAAATTTGAAGCATGGTTTCACTGAATGCATATTGTCTTCACACCATTGTAAAGTCAAAAACTGTTAAGTTCAACCATCATCATAAGTTGGGGATCATCTGTAATACTAAAAATAATAATAGCAACAATAGCAATTGTTGTTATATTTATGAGAATATTATATACAAGGTACTAGGCTAAGCAGTTCCCGTGTACTAACTCATTAACTCATCCTCTAAATAACCACTTTGAGTGGTGTTATTATTATTTTTATCCCCATTTTACAGATGGAGAAACCGAGGGCTAGAGAGGTTAAATTAGATGTCAGCTTCTAGGGGACAGGCCTAAAGCTGCATGCATCCCTTCTATCCACATCTCCTGGGCCATAGCTCAGAAATATGGCCTTACTTAACTACAAAGACGGCTGAGAAATGTAGTCTGCCAGGAAAGCGAAATGGGTTTAGTGTACATTTGGCCAGTCTCTGCAAAAGTATAATTATACAACTTGCTTTTTTCACTCGATATTACACATTTAAAATTTTACCCATGCTGGTACATGTAGAATGAGCCCATTCATTTTACTTTGATATATTATTTCATTGTGTGGCTTTACCACAATTTATTTATGCATTCTACCATTGATAGGCCTGGGGATTGTTTCCAGTTTGGGGTTATTGCAAACAATGCTGCAATGAACACAGTTGAATTGGTCTCCTTGGACATACAGAAAGTTTCTCTATTGTATATACCAATATGGAAAATGTCCAGGCCTTATGGTCCATCGATCTGCAACTTTACCAGATATTGCCAAATTGCTCTCCAATGCATGTGAAACAATTTGCATACCCAGCGGAAGGAGCTAGGACTATTTTCCCGTGTGCTTCTTACATGTTTTAAATTTTGCCCATCTTATGGGTATAAGGAAACATCTCAAACTTAATTAATTGTTAAATATACATTGAGAGGAAACATATCACAACATATGGTGATTTTCAAGATGGATGATTTGGGTGATGTTTCTTTAGAAGTTCTGTATTTTCCCAGTTTTTCTATAATATTTTTATAAACAAAATAAGTATTAATTTTCAGTGAAAAGAGAAACATGTTCATATACAAGTATGAAATGTGAAATGATCAGTCAAGAAACGTTCAAGATATGCACAAGTGTACAATGCCCGCCCTCTCTAGCTTTCTAAAGGTGTATCTTTCTAGGTCACCTCAAAACTTAATAGATAAAAGCTAAACTCACTGGGAATTATGTGTTTAATACGTACAAGGCACTTTCACATGTGTAAGCCTTTCACCTCCTGTGGGGGAGATTTTATTATCCCAGGTTGAAGATTAGGAAAAGGAAGCTCAGCAAAGTCATGTGACTATCTCAAGATTCCACCGACAGAGCAGCTGAGCTGCGACTGACCTCAGAGTATCTGAATATAAGGGTTGAGCCCTTTCCAAGAGCTGCCAGGCCCTTCATCCTGCAGAAATGGCTTCCATTCATAACTGAAGGTGGCCAAGGGCTGGACATTTTGCTGCAAAACAAGGGGAAACCAGATATAAGGTCCATGGTAACAGCTAGGTCCTCTCACTTTGCCATCACTCCAGCTTTATGCTCCAACATCATGGGCTTCTGATGATATTTAGTGTAGTCTCCTCATTCCCAACCCCAAACTTGTTGCCCGGATTTGTAGAAGATTTTGCCACACTGTTTTGACTCTGAACATGTCCTAGAGCAGTGCCGGCACACAGAGTGATGCTTCACACTCGGGTCCCTTGGGGCTACCTGCCCAAATCAGGTACTTTGACCCTGACAAGAGAGTTCAGGGTTAGTTATTTTCTAATTATCACCAAGGTTTTGATTGTTTCCTAGACGTGTATGGTCTAGAAGAACAATAGCTAAACATTGTTTCCAGATAAAATTAGGTTCTACCCAGGGCTGCCTTCTTCCAGCCACGTGCATGCACATGCTCAAGCACACACAGGCACACACCCACACATACAGCCTGGATGAGAAGTCTAGCACTACTTGGCAGGCAGACTAAATGGGCATGACTTCCTGGGAACAAGTCTTTCCAGCAAACTGAAGAGTGTTTCAAGTGGAGAAACCTCTCAGGTGAAGAGCATTGCATTTCAGTTGTGCCCTTGGGCACATATCTAATGCCACTGAGTCCGGGTGTTGTTTCCTAATATTTGGATAACAGTAAGCACACAGCTGCATATTAGATTCTTAAGCCTAATCTCTGTTGCTTAATGTCTTGCTGCCAAGTCTGTTCCAGCAATGCCCTGGAGCGGGGAGCAGCCCCTCCTCCTTCCCTATCAGGAGGTTGAGCAGTGGCCCTGCAGCGCCAGACGACATCCATCATGGCGCCCGTACGGATGTGATGTTGAAGGAGCCGGTGGCTTCATCAAGTGGTCCCACTGGAAAGACTATGGATGAAGAGGGTTCCATATTCCCAGACATGAGTGAGGATCATGGGAAGTAAATGAGGTTCCTTAAGATAAGTGGGAAATTTCACCTCCTATTGAGGGCTAATAATCATATTCTTTTTGATTTCCTCTGAGGTGACAAGCAGAAAATTCAATTTTTTTGTATAAACAAATTTTAAAAATGTGAAATCATAGCATCCTAAGGAGGTTTGCTGTTGTCACTATTATTGTCCTCTTAGTTGAAGATTGTTCTATGGGAAAAGTGAATCTTCAATCATTCTGTTTGTGAATTTTAACCTTTTCCTGGGCAAGACCTAGAGGCAAGGTTGAAATATCCCTCCAGAGACATGGGTATAATTTATTTCTAAGTTCAGACACAATAGTGCAACTTTTTAAGAAGCATTTAATAAAAGTCGCACTAAGGAGGAGAAATCTGGTAAAACTTGACTCTGAAAGACCATCCAGGGCTCGCCTGTCAACTCCCTAGCTTAGTGTAAGCATCCAGGTTGAGCTTTAATTTTTTGTGGCCCTGCTGTGATTAGCTGGCTTTACTAGCTCCCCATGCATTGCTGAGGATGGGCTTGGATCCTTTGTGGGGCTGCGGGGGAGTGACGAGAGGTGCTTGTTCAGCTTCTCAGAGCGAAGTGGAAGACCAGGTGCAGAACTAGGCCTGCTGCCCCCAGCCTGCAAGGGCACAGAGCAGCATAGCTGAGACAAGCCCAGTGGGAAAGAGGAGGTGTTCAGGGCTGAACTGTGTCCCCCCCCAAAGATGTTGAAGTCCCCAGGACCTTTGAGTGTGACCTTATTAGGAGATAGAGTCTTTACAAAGGAAATCAAGTTAAAGTGGGGTGATTTGGGTGCACCCTAATCCAATATGACTGGCGTCCTTAGAAAAAGGAGAAACTTGGACACAGAGACAGACGGGCACAGACGGGTGATGATGTGAAGACACAAAATGAAGATGGCCATCTAGCCAAGGCATGTCTGAAGCTACCAGAAGCTGGGAGAAAGGCCTGGAACAGAATCCCCCTCACAGCCTCAGAAGGAACTAACCCTGTTGACACTTCTGACATCCAGAACTGTTGAGACAATAAATTTCCATTGTTTAAGTCAATCACTTTTTGATACTTTGTTATGGTAGCCCCAGGAAACTAATATAGGTGTCCAGAGCTTCTTCCACCAAAGGGCTCTGCTGTGGTAGGTGCCCTCAGAGCCTACTTAAAAACAGCTGGTACCCAGAACTCTCTGCTGGGGCTCATGCCTAAATGAAGGACAGAACTTCAAGGTCAGTGGAAGGCTTTGATTTGTGCCGTGTAAACCACTTCCTACGGGAACAGAAGGGGACACAAAGGCCCAGATATTTGTTTTTCTCTTTTCACAGTGCATTTATACAAAGTACACAATTATTATACCCTCTTGGAGAAAGCAGTTAATAAATGACTACTCCAGGAAAAACAGGACTGGTTCAGTGTCCTGTCCAGATTCCTCCTTGTATACTTTAGTGATAGTCACTGAATTACCCCCAGAGATCATTAATTATCTCCTCTGCAATCAAGAAAGGATTCATAATTGCATTCATTTTCAAGATGTACATTATTGTTTCTCAAATTCTAATGTTCATGGGATTCTCCTGGAGGGTTTGCTAAAAATCAGATTCCCCGAACCCACCACAGAGCTACAGAATCAGAATCTCTCGGGGTAGGACTTAGAAATCTCCAATTAATCATTCCCCCTTTCCCCCCTACCCCACCCTAGGATACTGTTATAGACAACTTGATCAACCTTCTTTGGCAAACTCTGTTGGAAATGATCAATTAAAGTGTATGGTTTTATCTCTGTGGTATCTGAATTTGGAGAAGCAATACAACCTCTGTAGGTCGAAGCCAAAGGAATGAAGATCTAACTGTGGAATGTTGGGCTATGGTGAGTTGGAACGTGGAGACACTTCCACGAATAGCTCCTCGACTAGGCTGGGCTCATTCCTACAGTAAATGGTAAGTTACTGGGCCGGGGAGTTGTGTCTCCATCTTTCAGTTCACGTGTCTTTCTTACGCCCAAGGGGACCGGGTGGTTTCCTACAATGGTGATTGTCCGTCTAGATCAGGTGGCACAGTGGGAAGCCAGGACACCCAGTGAAGTGAGTCATGGTGTACTGATGGATTTAATTCCACTTAGAAACACCACGCCTGTGCCTGGAGAAAAAATGACTTTATTACATGCAATATAAAATAACAACCAGAGGAGTATGTGGAAAGAAACTTCTATGTCCAGCATTGGTGCCTATTTCTGAATGATTCTATTGCTCATCGTCTGCCTCATGGTGACTCATCTTCTCACAGGCCAGCAAGTAGCAACAGATGATCAAACTGCACGGGAAATGTAGTGGAGAAAATTTGAAAGTGAAAAACTAAGACCCATTGATTTTTATTTTCTTCTGTGAGTTGATAACTTTTTGTTTAGTATGGGAAAAACTACCACTGAATCTTTTCCAATGACATAGAGTATTTTAAAGATGCTGTCTAAAATTGGGCAAAAATTCTTAGGTGTGTGGTAAGTAGAAGTGTTTAAGTGGTATAAAACTAAAATTTCAAGAGTACAGGGAAATAGCATCTTCCACTTATGTAGAGCTATGGTATTTTATTTATTTTATTTTTATATTCTTCATATATGTATCTATTTTATAAAATTATATTTTATGTTACATATTATATTTATTTATCTATAATATATTTTACATTTTATATTTATATAATACATATTTTGTATTAAATATCCATGTATATGATATATGGATATATTTTGGATATATGGATATATATGGATATATTTTAGAGTAGACTGGAAAATTCAAATAAATGTTTTAAAATAACTCTTAATTTCAAAGAAATATTATGTTTGCATTGGGTATCCTAGAAAGCCAGGCACTCAGATATTACAATATAAAAATATGATTACATGAAGCAAAAATCACAGGACAAATACAAATAGAACATAAATACAATTTTGTGGAAAAAGAAAATTATATATATATATGCATATATATATATATATATATATATATATATCAGAAAACAGTTATCTTTGATGGTAGAATTGGGTGATTTTTATTTTCTTCTACAGACCATATTGTTATTTTTCATATGTTCCACAAAGAACATGTGTATTACTTACATAATCAGAAAAATATATATAATCCACTGCCAAATTTTCCATGCAGTTTCCTATTTACTTTACTTAATTACATTTGTAAATCTATTTTCTAGATGATGTTACAAGCTCCTGGTAAAACCATAAACAAGAGTTTTTCAGGATTCAATAACTCCTATTGCCAGGGGAACACCATTTCCCATCTTCAGATCTGTTTTTATGTTCCTACTAATGATCTGGCTCTCCAATTCTCTTTGCATTATTCCCAGCAAACACTCCTCTGGCTAAAAGAGCATTCATGTATGCATGGCTCTTTCATCATATAGTGAATAATTGATGTTAATTCCAAGGAGCTTTCTGAGACTGTTAGTGTTTTGAAATAACAAAGTGTTTGATCTCTTTTAAGCTTTCTACATCGCAGGACAAAACTGCAGAGTTCAAGGGTATGTCTCTCTTGGCAAAGTTTAAAATGTGAGCTCACCCAAAGAGTAAAGAGTAGTTAGTAAATTGGAACCCAAACATTCTGGTGCCTGTTCGTCTTGTCGGGTACCAGGTCCTCAGGTCCTGATTCTTGGCACCCAGGGAATTTGCTAGAGGCAGTGGCCATGGCCATATTTGACTGAGGTGTTATAAAGAAGGCAGCACCAGGGACAGCCCCTTACTCTAGGAAAGATGGTTAAAATCAACTGGAAAAACAAATTCCTTTTTACCTCCTCCTGAGACTTTCATTAAGAGTGTTTATTCTTGGCTGATGGGGGTTAAGGGAAAACGTATTTCAGATGTTGGTGCAGGGCCAGATGCTGAGATGCTGGCTTTCAGCTTGTGATGAAATTATATAATGTGCACTTGGGTAAGAGCTGCTTAATCCCTCCTAGTTAGGGATCTTGCTAACTGAAAACAGGCTTCCTTATTGATTTTTGTAACACTTTGGTAGTTCTTGCTTAACATTTTCTCTCTCAAAATTCACTTAAGACAATTGTTTTTAACAATTCTTTATAGCAGTATGATGAGGGAGATGATTATTTTATCCCATTTGGAGGAGGTGAATCCAAGCACAAAAAGGGAAGTGAGTTTCCAGGAGGTAAGGCATGGATGAACTTGACAACTTAGAGAACAGATCACCCTTCTCTCACCAGGCAGTGATTCGTACCACAGCACACCCATCCCATCCCGACATGGCCAGATCTGAGTGTTTGCACACTGGCCTGAAGGTTGCTGTAATGTCAGCCTTGCCATTGTAATCCAGGACCAATCCTGTCCCAAAATCAGAGTCTGCCAAGATCGGAGAGGAAGCCTGCTACCTACCACTGGGTATCTCTGTTCTGTGAGAGGTTTCATGTAGGGTGCATGATATACATCATTTCTTCAATCCTTTCAACTTGACTTTGAGGTTGACATTACAGGTGCACAAACCAAGCCTCAAAGAAGTTAAGAGAGAAGCCCATAGTCATGTTTGTAGGTGGTAGTAGTGGAATTCAACCTAGGGTTGTTTTGAAGCCTGAGCTACTTTCCACATACCATGCTACCTTTTTTTTTTTTTTAACTTGCCTTTTAAATATTAGAAATAAAAGGAAGCTGAGAGAAGGATAAACTGACAAGAGAGAAGCTAATTGCCAAGATGGATAGGTTTTCTTTCATATGAAGATTAAATTCTGATGGTTCCTTTTTGCCCTTTCAAAGTTAAAAGCCTTAAACAAGAGTGTGAATGAATTAGTCCTACCTGTGACCAAACTAGGCCCATACAGGATCAGACCAAGGATCAAAGCAGTGGGAATCATTGTCTCACCTGTACACAAGGTGGCCCAATCCATGCCTCATGTTGCAGAGTTATCTTGAGACCAAGCCTGAATCAGAGATTTGTTGATTACCAAGTGCCAAAGTTATTATCACCATCACTATTGTTTTTACAAAGTCTGGTCTTTACGTAGGTGCAGTGAGAAAGGCAGCCAAGATTTTTTCCACACCACTTAAAAGTGAAGGAAACCATTAATTTGGTTCATCTGGGCATGTAGTCCTAAACGATCAAGACTCAAAATATACAGTCTGGATTTTTTCAGTTGATCAAATATGCAAGTAATTAACTTTTCTTTATCTTAGAGCCAAAATAACTAGAATGAGGTTGAACAGAAGAAAATTCAGTGGTTCTGAGTTACTCGACAAGCCATAGTCCTCCATGAGGGACAGAGAATGTGGCAGTAGGCACCCCATGTACCCCTTACAGCCATATCCTAGACAAATACCTTGACAAACAGAGCCATGCACATCTTTCACCTCTCAGCATCCTGTGTAGAATTCACACATGGGACACATAATATGTTTAATATGCCTGGATTCTGGGAGCCAGGGTTGGGTATGGGAGGGGCATACCAGTCTCGGTGGGATTATAGAATAAAGACAAAGGAAGAGGGATGTGTGGGGGACTCTGAAAGGTGGGTGGAGGGAAAGAGTCCTATGCAAAGGTAAAATCTAGAATCAAGAAGAGACAAGGCTAAGCTGGGGGTTTTCAAATTACCCAGAAACTCCATGGGAATTGAGGCACCAATACCAGTTTTAATGGGTTGAATAATGTCTCCCCAAAAGTGCATGTCAAAATGGAACCAAATAAGAATGTGACCTTATTTGGAAACAGGGTCTTTGCAGATGTAATTAAGGATCAAGATGAGATCATACTGGATTAGCACTGGCCCTAAATCCAAAGACTGACATCCTTAAAGAGGAGACAAGACAGAGAGAAATACAGAGAAGTCCATACAAAGATGGAGGCAGAGATGAACGTGAGACAGCTAAGAGCCTAGGAACAGCAAGGAGTGCTTGCTGATATCTTGATTTTAGAGTTCTGACCTATAGGATTATAAGAGAACACATTTTGGTTGTTTCAAGCTGCCAGTGGGCATTTAGAAACAGAGCTTTTCACAGAAGCCAGTGGGGACCTGGGAGCTAGACACTATTCAAGCACTGAACCAGTTTAGACATTATAATGGCGTGGAAGAAGGCTGAAGGGAGAATTTGAAGATGGAATTGATTGGATGATGGTCACACATTCCAAGTAGTAATACATGTTCAGTACTCTGTGATATGTCCTTGGAGGAACATTTCAGACACTGGGAGGCTCAAAGCAGATTTAGACCACCATAGGGTGTTAGTATGATTTTATATGTTGTGATTTCTCACTATGAAAAATTCCCACCCAGAAAACGAGGAAAAATCTAGCATGAGGCATCGCTTGGCTATAATGGCAGGACGTGGATATGGCTGAGGAATTACTGGTAACTCTGACAACTTTTGACAAAAGTAAAGCCATAAAGCCCCTTGACCCCCTAAGCATTTTAGTATTTCCTGACCATAGTACTATGACCAAAATTGAAATTTAATACTGACATAATGTTTATCTAATCCTTTGTCTGTATTTGAATTTTGTCAATTTTTCAAATACTATCATCTCTATTTTTTCCCTCTGGCCCAGGATCTAATCCAGGATTGTGCATTGCATTTAAATGTCATGTTCCTTGAGGCTCTTTAATCTGAAACAATTCTTCAATTCCTTTCTAAGCCTTTCATGACTTTTATTGTTTTGAAGTATATGGGCCAATAATTTTGTAGAATGTCCCTAACTTCAGGTTTGTCTGGTATTTCTTCATGATTAGATTCCAGTTATGCATTTTTGGCAGAAAAACTAAAGAAATATTGTTGTGTTCTTTTCAGTGCATCATATCCGGAGGCACATGAAGTTGGCCTGTCCCAATATTATTCCTGTTAACTTTTATTACTTGATCAAGAGGGTTTGTACTACATATATCCTAAGTTACTGTTTCTCTCTGCTTAGAAATCAAGAAGAAACTTACCAACGTGTGTGGAGACATGAACTCCATATATCAGAACTGCAACCTCTACGAGAAGGTAGCCTAAGACATGGGCAAAAAGTTAGAGAGAACCACTTCCTACTATCACAAGGAGACCTGCTTCTATGAGAAGAAAGCTCAAGAAAGCGGGTGGCGGCTATGGCCATGGAGAGAAAGCTCAAGGAGCTAAGGAAAGAGAGTGACCACAACAGGCAGATGCTGGCCAAGGTCAAGTCCAACTTCCAGCCTTTCCAAGGGGCCCTTGTTCCCCTGCTGCTCTACCCACAGTCCACAGAGGCCCGGAGGTGTCAGGGGATCCCTTGAGTCATCAGGCCTCCTGGGAAGGAGGAGGGTCACGCCATGAGGGCTCAGGAACCTGGGGTCACTTGCAGGTTCGACTCAGCTCACAGCAGCTGTGACACCGACAACCAGGACACAACATCTGCGTGTGTTTTCCCTTTTTGAAGTAATTTTATTTTTCTCTTTATTTTTAGCTACTATAACTTAATTGATTATTCTCTTTCAGGTAGATAAAGCATTATAATTTGGAAGATTTTTTTTTTTCAAATTTTCATTTACATCTGCATGTATTTCTGTTGAAGTAATTTTGATTTGTCCTTCTTTAGTTAAGCTACTATTCCTAAACTGATGCCACAATTACCCTTATTAGTATAGCATTATACATTTATGGTAGTATTATTTAAATATAGACTCCGTTGTATAATTCTCATGAATAAATAATATCTCCATTGGACCCTTCAGGATTATATAAGTATTTTATTTTGATTTAAATTAAATGACCACTGTGACTTAAATCATTCTTTAAGTTTGACATGGATAGAAAAGTTTAACACAATACAGACCATTTCTCTATACTCTGCCTATTTTTACAAATCTGAAGAGGTAACTTAATATTTGCCTTAATAAACTTTGGTTGGTTTAAAAACAATGCAAAAAAACCTTAAATAAAACAACACCACATTCAAACTACAGAAGACTTGTTAGTGTACTCCTAAATTCATAGTTTAGTCCTAAATTCATAAAATTAGTGTAGTCCTAAATATACAGATTGGAAGACTTAAGATTTTGCAATAATTTCTTACTGTTTAGTATTTTTTTCTTAACTTTTGTTGTTTCATTCAAGATAGTGTTTGTTTTTTAACATCTCTAAAGTTTATGAAGTCAAAATTAAAGTTTTGTCTTGATTGCAAGCACACGCACACACCACAGTACGGATAGATACTGGGCCTATTTGGTTGTTTGGTGAGTAACTGAAATGTAAAAATAGAGTTTCAAATTTTTTAGAATGTTTTAAAATAAATAATGAAAAGAAAATTTGTGTTTATAAAATTTGTATATAGAGAAAAGATTCCTAAATCATATACAAAGAAATGAGAGTTACCTGATGCTTCAGTAAGGTTCCAACTAGAACACTTCATCCAAATGGTGCAGATGGAGGGACTGAGATGAAGGTGGTTACCTGGGCTGTGGGAGGATGAGGGAAAGAGCAAGGATGGGGACTCCCAGGTGGCAGCAATAGGGATGCTGTCCCCACCCCTGGGCCTGGAGGGAAGCGGGACAAGTGGTGTCATCTGAGCTCAGTGAGGGGCTGTCATGGGACCGGAAATAACTCCCAGCACCCTGTGTCCTGTCCTTCCATCTACTGCTGGAGCAAAAGACAGCCACCCAGGGGCCCTGGTAGTGCAAGCAGGAGGTGGCCTCGGGGTACAGCACAGCCCAGAAGAGGGCCTGGTAGAATCTGGAGAATGACCAGCACAACTGACTCTATTTGATCCAAAGTGTGTGTATGTTTGTTTTATTCATTCACATCCATTTATTTAGTAAATACCTATGGAGTTACTCTGACCTTTGACAATGTTCAGGTATTGGGGATGCAGTGATGACAAAAGCAGCAAAGGGGGGCTTGTGGACCCCAGAGGTTACATTCTAGTCAGGGGAGAGTTCAGATAATAAAGAAAAGGAGACAAAGGATGGTAATAATTGCTCTGCAGACGATTCCACCAGGGTGACGGGTAACCAGGGTGACAGGCTAACACCAGGAGGTGACATTTACACTGATATTTTAAAAGGTAAGGGGAGTTAGCCTGGGAGAGTCATGGGGCAGAATATTCCAGGCAGAGAGGACAGGAGTCTAAAGGCCTGAGAACTGGGTTTCTGGACCGGGAAACAGGGCAAAGATGATGGGGGAGGGGCGAGGTGGGCAGGGAGCAACCCGCTGCACAGACATCTCTTTAATGCAGTGTAGTGACCCCAGGGGAGGGTGCAGACCTGGAGGGAGAGGGTTGGAAGGTGAGGACAATGTGTGATGTGTGCTTTACACAGATCTCAGTGGCCGTGGAGAGGGTGGAAGGTGGGGTTTGGGGAGGGGGCAGGGTTTGGGGCAAAGCCCTCACAGGGGTCTCCATAGAACATTGGGGGCTGGCACTGGGGTGGTCGAAACAGAGATGGAGGACGACAGATGGGGCTGTGTTCAGGCGGCTGGGGGGTCAGAGAGGAGGAATAAGAAACAGCTCAGACCTTTTCTAATCACTCTGTGTATCTTTGCTCTACTTCAAGTAACTCTCGTAAAGTCTCTTGAGAGGAAATCCCAACGAATTCAGCAAACCGTAGCTGTATTACATCCCATGAAAGCCTGCTTCTCTAAGGAGTAGAGCGCGGAGTACGCAGGTCCATTTGGACTCCACGTGGTCTCTGCTGTTCCTGAGGGCCCTCGTGATCAGAAGGTCTCACCTCCCAGGTGCTCCTACAACAGGGGTTCCAATGGCAGGAACAGGAGGGGCTGGAGTGTAGGGAGAGGATTCCCAGGTGTGATGCACTTCTTACCTAAGCTGAGCTGTCAGGATGCTACTCGTGGGGAGACTGAGATGAAGACTAGGTTTACCGCAGCAGACCACAGGCTGCAGAAGAGACAGACTCAGGGCCTAGAAGTGCTCGTGAAGGTGACGGGGACAGTCATTGTTGGCGTCTTGCCCAGCTCTCTAACTGTCCTCGCAGCAGGCTGGGGGTTAGGTGGGAAGTCTGGGAGGGCTCTCTGAAGGAGGTGGCCCCTGAGCTGATTACTGAAGGATGAGTAGGAATTATCTCCAGTGCTTTTCACACATTTAGGGGCATATGACTCACTAGCAGATTGTGTCACAAAGCGGATTCCAATTCATCAGGTCTTGGGTCGGCCTGAGTCCCTGCACTGCCACTCATGGTGTCGACAGGGACAGGACATGGAACAGCAAGGAATTTCAGATGGTTACGGGGGAGGAGTGGGGGGAGTTGGAGGGGGAAGGGGCATTTCTGGCAGAAAGCACAGCACAGGTGAAAACACAAGGACACAGAACAGCCTGGTCTGGGTGGGCAGTGCAATTAGCTTTCTGGGGCTCAGAAACTCAAAGCTAGGAGGACAGGACAGGAAAGCCAGAAAGCCGGACAGATGTAGAAGTTGTGCACACACTCTGTTCCCACTTATCCTGTCCAGGGCTCCTCTCAAAGACGTGGGGACGCTCTCCCTACAACAATGCCCATTTCAGAGGTGCACTAGGAACCACAGACTTAAGGTCCCCTGTGGGAGGCCAGCCATAGAGGACCCGCTCTGTCCAGACACAGACACAGCTTTGCACGATAGAACGCTCTTTATCCTGAAGATGTCAATGGCTTCAGATCACAAATACAAGCTCATTTGTCCCATGAGTGGGGTGTCTGACTGCTCAATTGTCTGTGCAGCTAGTAGGCACGTCAAATGCAAACACATCTTATGTGTCAGTATTTGGTGACACATGTATATATTGACCCCCTTTGGCAAGGTGAAAGGATATGTATTTTGCTGTGTCCACTTCAACTGAGGGTTTAGAGATATGTATATTTAACATGTGTTTTTTTAAAGCATCACAATGCTTTCTCCTTTCAACCTACAAAATTCTCAACTGACAGCTACCCCGGGTACAGGTTTCAAAGGCAGCTGCCAAAAAGATTGCATGTTTTTTTTCAAGGTTAAACTGGTTATACTTCTATTTTTTCATTCATTCACTCATTCACCTAACAGTGATTTTTTTTTAAATTAATTAATTAATTAATTAATTAATTTTTGGCTGTGTTGGGTCTTCGTTTCTGTGCGAGGGCTTTCTCTAGTTGTGGCGAGCGGGGGCCACTCTTCATCGCGGTGCGCGGGCCTCTCACTATCGCGGCCTCTCTTGTTGCGGAGCACAGGCTCCAGACGCGCAGGCTCAGTAGTTGTGGCTCACGGGCCCAGTTGCTCCGCGGCATGTGGGATCTTCCCAGACCAGGGCTCGAACCCGTGTCCCCTGCATTGGCAGGCAGATTCTCAACCACTGCGCCACCAGGGAAGCCCGGCTGGCGGATTCTTAACCACTGCGCCACCAGGGAAGCCCACCTAACAGTGATTTATTAAGGAACTTCTACACCAGGTACCAGGCACTTTTGGAGGATATCAGTATGAACAAGATAGACAAGATCCCAGCTTGAAAAAGTTGAACTTGACCAAAAGGCACTGGTGACTGAGGCCCCTGTGGAGGGCAGAGGTCCCCTGCCTGGATCCCTGGGGTAGCCAGGGTGAGGGTCGGGGGAGGCTCGCCTTCAGTACAGCATAGTCAGAAAAACTTATAATTACAGAGTTTATTAGGACATGTTACAGAGCTAAAAGGATCACATCATTAAAAGAACAATAAAATAAAAAGGAGATTAATGCAAAACCACAGAAGGCAAAGCCATGCATTAGCCTGTTTCTTATGATATTCATGACAGGGTGGAAATCTCCAACTCACCCTCTGCCCTGTGCAAGTATTTTTCTCAGGAAGAACCTAATGGGATCTTCCGTTTTGAGCCTGTGGCCACCACCTCATCAGCTGCATGCAGCTGGAGAGGCAGCTTTGCAGAGAACAGAGGCAGAGGATTGGCTTTGGGCAAATAACTTAATCCCAAGAAATTTCAGTTTACTTATCCGAGAGACAAGAATAATCATTGTCTTTGCAGGATTGCCACTGAGGAAGAAGTCACACTTGTGTTGTGACCAGTAAGTCAATTCTTAAAGAAGGGAAACTGTTAGCACCAGGCTGAGCCATAGTGGAGCCTGGGGCAAAAGGAAAAATCAGTAATAGCATTTCTCTTTATCTAAAATGTTGTTATTTTGTTCACCATGGATTTTTCTGCTTTAATTTTGATTTTTTTAAAATATAGCATTCAAATATTATCTGATTACTGGGTTTTGGGCAGTCAAATTATTATCATAAAATTAAATATATATTATTATATATTATATATATAACTTACAATTTTAACTAGTTTTAAGTATAAAATTCAGGGGCATTAAGTACATTCCCAAGGTTGTACAACTATCACCACTATTCATCGTCAGGACTTTTTTTATCGTCTCAGACTTAAACACTAACTCCCTGTCCTGTACTTATTCTTCTGCAACTTGATATTTTGCTCAGTCATCTGTGCTGGAGATTTAGTCATGTTGATGGACGTAGTTCTAGTTCGTTCATTTGAAAGACTCAGGAGCCCTCTAGTACATGAAGATCCCCACTGATCCACCCCCTGCCGGCCAGATGGGCCGTTTGTCTACCTGCCTGTCCGGTGCCTGATCTCCCTCCTGTCTCCAATGGGAGGAATGTGAGAAAGGATCTCCTGTGGGGACACCCAGAGCCCTGGGCGTGGAGGCCCTGGTCAGGCACGACAGACCAACCAGTGTGCTGTTACCCTGGACCTCGCTCCTCATGGATTTGAGGTGTGCACAGAAGAGCATCGCTGAAACTGAAGATTAAAAACTCGAATGCACGTGCGATCAGAGCAAAGAGAACTAAGACAGAAAGATGAGGAGGAGGAGGTCAGGATACGCTGTGTGGGTCACGGGGATTCAAGGGGTCCCAGTGCTGGGGCCCCATGTAACCCGAGCTTTCTGGGCCGAGCGGAAAGGGGACTAGACCAGGACCTAATGGTTCTTCCAGAAGAAGCAGAGACCTGCTGGAGACTTGCTGTCAGAGAGCTTCCCATGGGGTCCGCACAGGAGACCCTGAGGAGGCCACTGCCTGGGACTCTCCCTTGCACACAGGGCCCTCCCAAGGGGATGTAGGCTCCCCATCGCCCCACCTGCAGGTCCTGCCTCCCAGGGCAGCTATTCTGCCTGTGCTGCTCACTCACTCCCTCCAAGGCAGGAACCGTCTCTCCTGCACCGTGCAGTCCCCCGGGATTGCATGACCAGCGCTCAGCAGGCCCTGGTTAGACCTGCGGGTGCAAATGGGCTCCTCGGTGGGTGAACCAGGTGATGTGCTGCTGTGGTCTCTCCATCCAGGTGAGGATGAGGATCCTCGGGAGAAGCCGCCACGTGATGGAGATCAGCTCCCCTGGGGGACTAATCCCGCCTCTCTGCAATGCCCCCTTCTTGGCTAATCCAGAGTCATCAAGCGTCTTAATGTCAGGCCATATGCATTCTGCAGTCATAGGTAAGTCCCTTTTTAAAGACAGGTTCTGCAACTTAAGTGTCCATCATTGGATGAATGGACAAAGAAGATGTGGTACATATATAATGGAATATTACTCAGCCATAAAAAGAAACGAAATGGAGGTATTTGTAATGAGGTGGATGGAGTTAGAGTCTGTCATACAGAGTGAAGTAAGTCAGAAAGAGAAAAACAAATACAGTATGCTAACACATATATATGGAATCTAAGGGAAAAAAAAAAGGTCATGAAGAACCTAGTGGCAAGACGGGAATAAAGACACAGACCTACTAGAGAATGGACTTGAGGACATGCGGAGGGGGAAGGGTAAGCTGTGACAGGGTGAGAGAGTGGCATGGACATATATACGCTACCAAATGTAAAATAGATAGCTAGTGGGAAGCAGCCGCATAGCACAGGGAGATCAGCTCGGTGCTTTGTGACCACCTAGAGGGGTGGAATAGGGAGGGTAGGAGGGAGGGAGATGCAAGAGGGAGGAGATATGGGAACATATGTATATGCATAACTGATTCACTTTGTTATAAAGCAGAAACTAACACACCATTGTAAAGCAATTATACTCCAATAAAGATGTTATAAAAAAAAAAAAAAAAAAGACAGGCTCTGCCAAGCCTTCTGACATGTTCCCCATCCCGTCCCAGAGGCTAAACTAGGATTTCACCATCTGGTCCTGAGTGATGTCCTGTGAAAACCCCACCTCCCGTCTTGGCTGCCCAGGGCCCACTTGCTGTCCAGTTATTGCCAGAATCTGCATGAGTCACCCAGGAAAGACCTTCTTCCCAAGCGGCTGGTCTGGGGGACTGCACGCCTTCCCTCCCCAGCTCATGGCAATGGCCTTCTCCTCACCAGCCCACCCCTGTCCCAGCCAGCGTGGAAATCAGAGGACTGATCACAGGACAGGAACTTGTACCTGGTTCCCATAGCCAGTTATTAAAAACAGGGGACCGAGGTAGTAATTTTACTGGCCACTCCCACCTGGAAGACGTCGTGTCCTGGTTTCAGGGCCGAAGGATGCCAAAGGACGTTGGGAAAAGGGACTTGTTATTTATTGTCTCTAAGCTGTGATGGTGAGGAAGCCAGGAAACGATGGCAGGAAGTGGAGGGGGTGGGGTTTTTAGTAAGGACAATGCTGCCAATGAAATGATAAACCCACATTTCCCGTCGTCTTGAGCTCAGGAATAGGGAGACAAGTGCGGGAAGTCTGGGCTCCCCTGGTGATGTTCGGGTCGCTCTAAAGATGAGAACGCTCACGGAACGAGGTGAAACGATAGGACCCTGAGCACCGACACCCCCAGTTTGGTTCCTGTGGGACTGGGGCCAACAGGTGACACGGGGGCTCAGGATCCTGTGTTGAGAGCTTCAGAGAGGAAAAGTGCTGGCCTGCAGCTGGGTTGTCCCAGGTGCTCTGGGGGCCATGATACCATCTCTGGTGCCACAGCTCCTGGCTGGTGGCGGCTGCGGGCATCTGATCCGGAAGGGCCGGGATGGGCTCAGAGTGAAGAGCAGGTGGAGGACGGAGAGCAGGTTTCCATGGCAACACACGGACGGAGATCAGACACTGAAGAAGGTTCTGTCCTCGAAGCCCAGGTGAGCAGCAGCTCAAGGTGACAGAGGACATCAGGCCCACATCACCTGCGTGTCCTCCGTCTGGGCGCCCACCTCCCTGTCTACACGCAGAGGGGACCACCCTCACGCCGATCCTGCGAGGTCTGTGTAGGGTCTCCAGTCTCCAGGTGAGAAGCAGGTCAGATTCAGTAGCTGGTGAGGCCAGAGCAGGATGTGAACCCGAGTCTGCGAAGAGCAACGTTTCCGCCCCTTCCCTTCTCTGATCCGCCCGCTCCGTCTTTGTCTCCAGTTGCTTCCCGCCTCTCCTCACTCCCCTTCCTGCCTCTTTCCTCCCCTTTCCCACCTCCATCACTCCTTCCCTCCCTCACCTCCTCTTCCCACCTCAATCCAAGTCATCTGCCCGACATCCATCCCAACCCCACCCAGACTGAGCATGTGATGGGCGCCAGGCACTTGGAGACACATGGAGAAGTTCTCCCCACCCGGGAGCACTTGCAAATATGTTCATGAAATTACAGGGAAAAGGGTTGTGGTCAGTGTTTTCCACTGAGAAAACAGGTGAGCTGGATATTTTACTCATCTCTCCTTGGTTGGTTTCCATTTCTAAGCAACGTTCAATAATCATTTCAAGTAAACCCTACTGATGTGTGATTCAGGGAGAGGAGCTTCGGGGTGGGGAGAGACCTGCTGGGCAGCTGAGGACCTGCCAGGAACCATCAGGAAAGACAGGGGAGTGGAGGGGAGGGGAGAAAAGTCAGCATCCCCAGTGGGAACTCAGGCTTTCCCGGATGCTCCCGTAATCTTTCAGGGAAGCAGAATCTTCTTTATTGAGAAATCGCTCCCTAGTTTTTGGGTTCATTGTGAACTTAAATCCTCTCTGAGCCATTATTTATTCACTGTCAATCATTATGAGCTTTAACTATGAACTGGGATTTTCCAGTTTAAAGAATAAGAAAGAAATGGGTCAAGTTCTCTGTCATCAACAGGGATGGAGAGATTTTGGTGGAAGAGTGAAAATATCACCTCTCTCACTGATCAAAAACTGAGAATACTATTACCAATCTAAAACATTGCATCTCTTCTTTATTGTTTTAAAATTTCTGATGACTCCTTTTAAAAAATATTCCTAAAGTCAGATATCTAAGGGTAGGTCAGATATCACAGATAATAATATTTTTGGGAACCCTGCAAGGAGTGTTTGGGAAACAAACCAAGGGTCCCAGGGCATAGCCTGAGGCAGGTTCTCTTGTTCTCACCTGTCCTCCCTCAAGGGTGTGCCTTCTAAGGTCCCGCCTGTGCCCACAAGCACCTGCTCTGTTCATACCTTCCTGTGAACCTGGTTGGAGGATGCACTGGCTTTGGGAACAGGTCTGACACCTGCCCCCTCCCTGTACCAGAGTTTGACCATCACCTCTGACTCAAGAAGGTGAGGTAGCTCCCTGCCAGACTCTCTGGATTTGAATTCCAACTCTACCACTTACTGACTCTGAGTCCTGGGGGAATTTATCCACTCTGTGAGCCTCAATCTTTTCATCTGTTAAATGGGGGAATTCTTCATACCTACCTCATAGTGTAGTTGTGGGGATTCTCTTAATGATACTGATAAAGCTCATAGCACGGTGCCAGCACATAGAAAGTCCCTGAGAAATGCTAGCTCTTATTAATTGTACAGCCATGTGTGTGTGCGGGGAGCGGGGGAGTGGTGTTAGTGTGACAAAGTCCCTGCCATTTCAAACATCCTGAAACTGGAATGTTTCAAGTGCCTCTTTTGTAGGGAGTCTGCATGTCCACGTGGTCCAAAGTCTCACACCCAACAGGGAGGTAAGGGATCAGAAGGAATATGTGATGACAGCTCGTGTCCAGTCCTAAAGCTGTGCCAATAAAGATGTCCCCATCCAGATGCACTCAGGACTCTGCCGTTCCCCAAATCAGGGCTTCCAGGGGAACTTGCTGCCTCCTGTTCTCCATTTGGCATCTAATTAGACCTGGGATGGCTCAGAAGGGCTTGAGGCTGCAGGAGGTCCCTTTGTCAGGAGACATGAGACCTGGGAGGGAGTGAGTCCAGAGAGGACCCCTAGCCACAAAGGACAGGACAGTGAAGGGTGGTGGCCTTTCCCGCTGACCCTTTGTTTCCCTGTGTCCAGGATCCAGAGGAGTAAAGACTGTAAGAATGAGGATGAACAGGTTGTTTTTCTTTGTTTTTGTTTGTAAATAAAATGCATGTTGGAAAAGATTTGTCAAGATAATCTCGAGCGGCTTCACCATCCCTAGCTCTTAAATGCTACACACGGATCTTTTTGAAAGTCTGGCATGTGTCTGGACATAAGGGCAGCCCCTACAAAAATCACCGCAGAGGAAAATGTGACGCTCCTGGGAATATTCAAGAGGTAAAGGCAAGAGTAGGCATTTCTCTGACTACTAGAGCATTTTCCCATGTGACACATGGGAAAGTCATGACAAAGCATTCGGAAGGCACTACACCTGTGGACCAGGTTTCTGCAGCCCCAGAGGCAATGATAGAGGCATAAATTCCTGAGCAAAGGCCAAGAAATCCCAAGAACCACAATTCACTCATTCTGTGTGGTCCTTGCCTTCTAACCACCATAGGTGGGTTCCATCTGGGACGAATCCAGTGTGGATTTCTGATGGGTGTGGGTGGTGCCCAAGCCTCCTCCCTGCTCTGAAATAATGCTAAGAGGTCTTAAGCCCTGACAGATAGCCCACAACTAATGGAAAACACAAACTGATGTATTTAGATATGGCTATACATATGACAATTTTTGGTAACAAATGCAGCTTCATCATTTTCTCTATTGAGATACAACTGACATATAACATTGTGTAAGTTTAAGATGTACAATATGTTGATTTGATACATTTATATATTGCAATATGATTACCACGATAGTCTTAGCTAAAACCCCTATCACATGACATAATTATCATTTCTCTTTTGCAGTGGCAACAATTAAGATCTAGTCTCTTAGCAGCTTTGAACTTTATAATACAGTATTGTTGACTGTAATCTTTAGGCTGTGCACTGGAGCTCCAGGACTTATTCATCTACTAGTTGCACGTTGTTACCCTTAAACACCATCTCCCCAATTCTCCCACCCCACCACCACCCCCCAGCCCCTGGTAACCACCGTCCTACTCTCCTTTTCGATGAGTTCAGCTTTTGTAGATTCCATACATAAATGGTATCATACAGGATTTGTCTTTCTCATTTTTATAACATCTGTGCCTTACATGAAGATGAACTTTCACGTCCTGAGCAGGCCTTACTTGGAAAGCAAGGAGAGGTCAGAAGTGGGGAGAAACCAGCCAGGGCTTGACAGTGCTTGACCTTGATCATGTTCTTTGAGATCAGTTAGAATGACACATATTACATGCGATGGGGATCTGCATTACACTGAGTTCCATCCGTGAAGGGCCCTTGGATATGGGTGCCGAGAGCAACTGTGGAGAGAGAAATTAGTTCAACCCTCTGTGCTCCAGGCCCATTTACACTTGAGGAAAAGAGGTCAGAGAAAAAAAGCACCTGTTCATTGAGTTAGGAGAGGCCCTGGAGAAGAACCAAGGGTCCTGAATGGCCCCTGGTGTCCCCTGCTCAGCCTATGCCTTCTGAATTGCTGTTGGGCAGTGACTCCACCTATGTCTCTTGGGAGGGGTCCTCACATTTGTGAGCTGTGTTCCCCTCTAGCCGCTGGTGGAGCCAAGGGACAGTATCATGTGAGAAAAAACATTTCTGTGGTTGAAGCTGCCGAGTCTGTAATGTTTTGTTATGGCAGCCTTCCAGTGACCAGGATGGGCCCCCATCGCCATCGGGGCAGGACTGGCCTCAGCCCGGGCCCTTGGTCTCCTCGGTATGAGTCACACACACACCCCACAGGTGTCACCTCAAAACACATCTACATCAGGGATCATCCAGGGCCACAGCTAGTGTCCTCACAGCTTTGGTGGGGACGGGGGGGCGGAGGGAGAGAAATGGGTTACTACAGAGGACTTTATTTATTTATAAATTTGTTTATTTAATTTTTGGCTGTGTTGGGTCTTCATTGCTGTGCGTGGGCTTTCTCTAGCTGCGGAGAGCGGGGGCTACTCTTCGTTGCAGTGCGCGGGCTTCTCATTGCGGTGGCTTCTCCTGTTGCGGAGCACGGGCTCTAGGCGCGCGGGCTTCAGTAGTTGTGGCACGTGGGCTCAGTAGTTGTGGCTTACGGGCTCTAGAGCACAGGCTCAGTAGTTCTGGCACACGGGCTTAGTTGCTCCACGGCATGTGGGATCTTCCTGGACCAGGGCTCGAACCCGTGTCCCCTGCATTGGCAGGCGGATTCTTAACGACTGCATCACAAGGGAAGCCCCAGAGGACTTTAGTACATTCTGAAATGTTCATTCTTTTTAGGGCAAAGTTTAAAAGTCGTTACAGTTTGAATTTTAGTTAAAACTTCACTCTGCAGAATCCACTGCTGGTGTTAAGGTTCAAGTCCAAAAGGACTCCCAGTCTTTTTTTTTTTTTTCTTTAATATTTTTCTTTTTTATTGAGATACAACACTTCCACTGTAGGTGTTCAAATCTTTGGGGTACCATTCAGGGACCTTTAACATACGTCTCCAGCATGTGACACCTCCCCAAACAACATGCAGAACTTTCCAGGCCCCAGCAGGCCCCCTGGTCAATAGCAACCCCCATCAATAATCCCCAAGATGGAGATGGCTGCTGTCCCGACCCGCAGCCCCACGTGTTACTGAACTTCCTGCAGGTGGATTCACACAGTACACGCGCTGGGATCTTCTTCTTTCACTTGACACTGTGTCTGTGACGTGTCCTCTCCTGGAACAACTGTTTGTTTGTTTACTGTGTACCGTCCCATTATGTGAATATAGCACAGTTGATTCAACTTGTCCTACAACTGATGACCATTTGGGTTAGTTCATGTTTGGGACTATTATACGTAAAAATGATTATGGACATTCTCATGAGTGTCTGTTGGTGGCCGGAGCCCCCATCTCACCTGAGTGTACACACACCCAGGAACCGCTGGTCATGGAAACACGTGTGTTTACCTGTAGGGGATACAGCAGAACAGTTTCCAAGGTGGTATCACTCTGCCCTTCAGCCACGGATGTCTGAGAGCCCCAGCTGTCCTACCATTGTCACACTGGTCAGTGTCTGGAATTTTAGCCATTCTAATAGGTGCACGAGGTAATTTACTATGGGTTCGGTTTGCATGTTCCTCTTGGCTAATATCTTTGGGCACCTTTTTATATGCTTAGTGGGCTCTTGGATTTCTTCTATTACAGGATCTGCAGATTTTTCTGAAAGGGGCTGATAGTAAACCTCTTTGGTTTACAGGCCACACAGTCTCTGCCCCAACTCATCAGCCCCGCTGCTGTAGAGAAAAACAGCCCTTGACCACATGGGAGTGAATGGGTGTGGCTTTCTTCCAATAAAACTATTTATAAACCAGGCTGGTTGGGGGGGGATTTGGCCTGAGGGGCCTTCATTTGCGGACCCTGCTCTACTGTAAAGCACCGGCTCAGGAATTTTGCCCATTTTTTAATTGGTTCACTTGTCTTTTTCTTAGTGATTTGTGCAGGTTCTCTGTAAGTTCTGGATCCCAGTCTTGTGTTGTTAATCATCTATCATGTTCTGGAAATTAGAAGAAATGATGGTACTGTGTTGGACCACTGCTCCAGCCTTGCCCTCGAGGTTTCTACCACAAGGCCCCTGGGGGATGAGATGACCGTGGTCACAGAAATCCTCCCCTGACACGTGGACCCGGGAGGGCCATCCTCTGCCAGAGTCACCCCGAGGGGCACACCTGACACACAGCAGCCCAAGCCCGGGCCCCTCTGCTCCTCTTGCTGCGACTCTCCGAGCCAGGAGGGGCTACGTGAAAAATGGCCCTGACTTGTTCAGCTGGACACATTTTCCAAAAGGAACACAAACTCAGTGTGGATAATGAATGTATGTGCCACCAGGAATTATTTTCTCATTTGAAGGTAATTTTCCAGTTCTTCAGACCACAGATGTTCAGAATGAGGGAGGGAGTGGGACGCCTTTTCCGTTGTGAGCCAAACCTTCTTAGGCTGGGCCTCAGCTGATGGTGCGATTGGAGGGAAATTGCCCACCTTCTGGGTTGCTTCACTAGCAAAATGACCATTGTCTTTGCCCTGCAAAACCTTTTTCACAGGTCAGCTCCCCAGCGGAGCCGCGGCCAGGTACCAGGTATGAGGGCATGTCAGGGGCAGAGCGTTGCTTTGCCTGTGGGATCTCAGTTGAACAAACATTATCATCTCATTTCACAGCAAGAAAACTAAACTCAGAGAGGTTAAATGACTTGACCAAGGTCAGAGGTTCAATAACTGAGCAGCCCAAATGCTTTACTTCAAAGCCCAGCCCTTCCCCACTGGACTCTACTCAGATCTCCCCTTACAAAGATCGGGCTGGAGGGGCTGTTTTGGGAAATGTGGTCGTTTCCGCCCAAGATAAATGAGACCTTGAGGTCTAAAGGGGGAGTCAAAGGACTCATCGCTCAGGGTCCCCAGCAAGCTAGCTGCAACACTGGGATGAGAGACCAGATTTTCTAAGTCCAAAGCTTTCCTCACATATTTTTTTTTCTTATTTAAATACTTTTGATTTTATGACATCAGCCACAGTGTAAGCTGCATAAAAACAGCAATTTATTTTGTCTTTTTCTCCACTGTATCTAGTGTCTATAACAGCATTCATGATTGAGACGCTCCATTTCTTGAACAAATGGACCATAAAAAAATAAGTAGTAAGTGGTTTGTTTTCGTCCTGCAAGAAAGTTTTGATGCTGTTCCTCCCTCTGGTTCCCTCTCAGGTCTCCACTCAGACGGAGAGGGTGGCTGGATGCCCAAACAACAGCCGGCACCCAGGCCAAAGGGACACTCACGTTACCAGGCCTCTTTTCCTTATATCTTACTAAAATCGTAAGCATGCAGTCGTTCATTTCCTTGACAGATTCTCTCATTACAGAGATATATAGAAATATGGAGAATTCTGCTTGTTTCATCCAAAGTGGCTTCAGATGACCAACTATTCTTCCTTTCATTTTACCCATTCCAAACCTACAGCTCCTTAGGGACGTAGGAAAGCTGTTCACAGCCCCTAAATGTGGGATTTATCAACTCGTGAATTGTTTATTCTTGTGCAATTAGCAACATCATTTCTGAAAAAAGGACTGAATTTATGTCATTTTCCTAGCAGTGATTCTGCTTCTTTATGCCTGCTCTCATTTCATACCAAACTTGGTTTATGGGAAGTTTGGGTAAACAAAGCTCTTATGAGTAATTAGTATTTAATTAGTCTAAGTTTCCTGTCTGTATGAGTCAAGGCTTCTTTTTCCAACCTCTGGGACAAATTAAGTATGTCAGGCCTCTGTTTACAGAACAAGCCCAGGACTGACTCCCCTGGGCATTTCCCAAGTTGTTAGTAGCTAGACCTCTAGATTAAGCTACTAAATATTTTTCTTGGCTCTTGCTGCTGGTGAAAGGGCAAGACTGGTGACCCAGTGATCTAGGTCCTTCTTCTCTGTGTTTGTCTTGTAGGAGGTTCCACGGCCCACCAGCATCCCCACCAAGAAGCTTCATCCTGACAGAGGGAAGGTCACAATACTGCCCTCTGGGAAAAAAGGTCAGGACACTGCCCTTCCCACCATCAGCCTATTTCAAGTGAAGAATCTGGAGTGAGAGCCTCTCTGCTGACAAGAGTTTGTGCCTAATTTGTTTTTCCCAAACTTATATTACAAAAATTTCAAACATATAGAAAAGTTTTAAAAAGAGTATAATAATATTCATATGCCCACCACTTAGATTCAACAATTGTTAACATTTTTCTGAACCCTTTGAAAGTGAGTTGCACTTTAAATATTTCGGGTATATCTCCTAAGAATCAGGAAATTCTCCAATAAAACCAAAGTAACATTATTACAAAGATTTACTTATTCCATTTAAGTTGTCAAAATTGTTGGAATAAAGTTGCCCATAATATTTCCTTACTAGCCTTTTAAAGTCTGTAGGACAACCATAAAGCCAGGAACAAATTAGATGCAGAAAGCAAACCCCAAGTCTATAGTTGCTCCCAAAGTCCACTGCCTCAATTTTGGGCTGATTTGTTGTCTGTTCAGGTATTCCACAGATGCAGGTACATGAAGTTGATTGTGGAGATTTAATCTGCTGCTCCTGAGGCTGCTGGGAGAGATTTCCCTTTCTCTTCTTTGTTCGCACAGCTCCCGGGGTTCAGCTTTGGATTTGGACCCGCCTCTGCGTGTAGGTCGCCTGAGGGCGTCTGTTCCCCGCCCAGACAGGACGGGGTTAAAGGAGCAGCTGCTTCGGGGGCTCTGGCTCACTCAGGCCAGGGGGAGGGAGGGGCACGGATGCGGGGCGAACCTGCTGCGGCAGAGGCGTCGTGACGTTGCACCAGCCTGAGGCGAGCCCTGTGTTCTCCCGGGGAAGTTGTTCCTGGATCACGGGACCCTGGCCGTGGCGGGCTGCACAGGCTCCCAGGAGGGGAGGCGGGGATAGTGACCTGTGCTCGCACACAGGCTTTTTGGAGGCGGCAGCAGCAGCCCCAGCGTCTCACGCCCGTCTCTGGGGTCCGCGCTGATCGCCGCGGCTCGCGCCCGTCTCTGGAGCTCGTTTAGGCGGCGCTCTGAATCCCCTCTCCTCCCGCACCAGGAAACAAAGAGGCAGGAAAAAGTCTCTTGTCTCTTCAGCAGCTGCAGACCTTTTCCCGGACTCCCTCCAGGCTAGCTGTGGTGCGCTAACCCCTTCAGGCTGTGTCCACACCGCCAACCCCAGTCCTCTCCCTGCGATCCGACCGCAGCCCAAGCCTCAGCTCCCAGCCCCGCCCGCCCCAGCGGGTGAGCAGACAAGCCTCTCGGGCTGCTGAGTGCCAGTTGGCACCGATCCTCCGTGCGGGAATCTCTCCACTTTGTCCTCTGCACCCCTGTGGCTGTGCTCTCCTCCGTGGCTCTGAAGCTTCCCGCCCCCCGCCAATCCCCCCGCCCCCCCCCCCCCCCCCGCCCCATCTCCACCAGTGAAGGGGCTTCCTAGTGTGTGGAAACTTTTCCTCCTTCCCAGCTCCCTCCCCGAGGTGCAGGTCCCATCCCTATTCTTTTGCCTCTGTTTTTTCTTTTTTCTTTTGCCCTACGCAGGTACATCAGGAGTTTCTTGCCTTTGGGGAGGTTTGAGCTCTTCTGCCAGCATTCAGTAGGTGTTCTGTAGGGGTTGTTCCACATGTAGATGTATTTCTGATGTATTTGTGGGAAGGAAGGTGATCTCCACGTCTTACTCCTCCGCCATTGCAGCACTATTTACAATAGCCAGGACATGGAAGCAATCTAAGTGTCCGTTGACAAATGAATGGATAAAGAAGATGTGGCACATATATACAATGGAATATTACTCAGCCATAAAAAGAAACAAAATTGAGTTATTTGTAGTGAGGTGGATGGACCTAGAGTCTGTCACACAGAGTGAAGTAAGTCAGAAAGAGAAAAACAAATACCGTATGCTAACACATATATATGGAATCTAAAAAAAATGGTTGTGATGAACCTAAGGGCAGGACAGGAATAAAGACACAGACGTAGAGAATGGACTTGAGGACACGGGGAGGGGGAAGGGTAAGCTGGGATGAAGTGAGAGAGTGGCATGGACATATATACACTACCAAATGTAAAATAGGTAGCTAGTGGGAAGCAGCCACATAGCACAGAGAGATCAGCTCGGTGCTTTGTGACCACCTAGAGGGGTGGGATAAGGAGGGTGGGAGGGAGAAGCAAGATGGAGGAGATATGGGGATATATGTATATTTATAGCTGATTCACTTTGTTATAAAGCAGAAACTAACACACTATTGTAAAGCAATTTTAATCCAATAAAGATGTTAAAAATAAATAAATAAATAAATAAAAATAAAGTCTGTGGGGTCTGTAGTAATGTATCTCATCCTTGATGTGATAATTTATATTTTCTCTCTCTCTCTTTTTTTTTTGTGGATAAACCTAGTTAGAGGTTTATTTAATTCCATAGATTTTTACCAAAGAATCAGCTGTGGAATTCCTTTGTTTTTTTAAGTTTTGTATTTCAATGAGTTCTACTTTTATGTCTATTATTCCATCTTTCTGTTTTAGTTTTTTTTTTTTTTCCTTTTCTAGCATCTTAAGGTAGAAGTTTAGATTTTTTTTAGCTCTATCCTCCAAATTTGGGTATGTGTGTTTTAATTTTTATTTAATACTAAATATTCTTTGTTTTTTATTAAATAGAATTGATGTACAATATTATGTTAGTGTACTACATAGTGATTTGACATTTGCATGTTATAAAATGATCACCACGATAAGTCTAGTAACAATCTGTTCCCATACAAAGTTATTACATTATTATTGACCATATTCCTTATGTTGTATATTACATCCCCATGGCTTATTTATTTTATAATTGGAGGTTTGTACCTCTCACTCCCCTTCAGCTATTTCACACACATCCCCCGCCCCTCTGGCAACCACCCATTTGTTCTCTGTCTCTATGAGTCTGTTTTTGTTTTATTTTGTTTGCTTGTTTAGTTCTAAATATTTTTAATCCCCCTTGTGATTTCTTCTTTGACCCATGTGTTATTAAGAAATATGTGGTTTAACTTTCAAATATTTGAGGATTTTCTATATATTTCACTATATCCTTGTCAAGACTTATTATTGTCAGCGCTTTCTCTTTTTAGTTTAGCCATTGTAGTGAGTGTGAAGTGGTTTCTCATTGTGGCTTTGATTTGCATTTCCTGAAAGACTAATGATGGTGAGCATGGTTTAAGTGCTCATTGATCTTTTGTAGTCTTTTTGCCCGAAATGTCTATTCAAATCTTTTGTCCGTTTTAAATTGAGCTATTTGTCTTTCTACTGTTGATTTGCAGACATTCTTTACATATTCTGAATACAAGTTCTTTATCAGATATATGATTTGCAAATACTTTCTTCCATTCTGTGGGTTATCTTTTCTTGATATTGTCCTTTGAAGCACAAATATTTTTAATATTGATGAAGTCCAATTTATCTTTATTTATTTTGTCCCTTGTGTTTCTTTGGTGCTGTATCTAAAAAAACTATTGCTAATTCATAGTCACAAAGATTTCTTATATTTTTTTCCAAAGAGTTTTATAATTTTAGCTCATACATTTAGGTCTAGGATACATTTTGAGCTAACTTGGTGTATGGTGTAGGGAAAGGGTCTACCTACATTCATTCGCATGTAGATATCCAGTAGTTCCAGCACCCTTTGTTGAAGCCATGCATCATTATTGTCAAGAAAAAAGAAAACTCTTCTAATACATAAACTTTCTAATTTTATGAAGTCGTAGGATATTGCCTCTAGAATACTGCTTACAGATAACTTAGTCTAAGTGCCCTCAAACAGGTCAATTAATTTACTCAAGATCATCCATGCACCAATTCTAGTCCCAGCTCATGCACTCAGGATCTGCACCAACCCTAATCCTTAATGTGATGGTATTTGGAGATGGAGCCTTTGGGAGGTAATTAGATCATGATGGTGAAACACTCCTAATGGAATTAGTGCTCTTAAAAGAAGAAACAAGAGAGAGTTTGCTCTGCTCTCTGCTCTCTGCCGTGTGAAGACACAACAAGAAGACAACCATCTGTAAATCTGGAAGAGGGTCGTCACCAAGAACCCAGCGATGCTGGCACCCTGATCCTGGACTTCTAGCTCCTAGAATGATGAGAAATAAATGTTTGTTGTTTAAGCCACTCAGTCTGTGGTAATTTGTTAGAGCAGCCCAAACTAAGATACCAACTATGTAAAAAATGGCTTTGCTTGTCTTGAAGCTTGTTTCCTTATCTGTAAAATGAGACAACCACATCTAACCAGGGTTTGGGGGAGGATGAACGAGATGACATATATCAAGTCCTGTGTACACTGATGCGCTCAGTCTACGGAGCATATTCTGGCATGACACAAGGGTTTGAGATGTTGCCATGAGCTGGATGATACCTCCATTCACTATTTAAGCTCAAGAGGTCTCCTCCTTGAAGCATCCCCATTAGAAGCCCTCTAAAATATGCAGGATTCCAATCTTGGCTAAATAGAGCCTGAAGCTTCCTAAGACATACTCCCTAAGCCATTCTCTCATTGGCAAATAACCCTGAAACACACAGCTTTAACCCTTCCTCTGCTCTTCCCCCTGGAAGGCAGCCCCAGTCATTCTGGGTAAGAGCTCTTCTGTCCCTCCATTCAGGCCATCATCTAGCCCTTCTGTCTGCTGCTTTGCTCTCTGCTACTCTCCTCTCTGTCCGTCTCCCCCTCCCTACTCATTACCGTTTAGACTAGGACCCAATCATTATCCAATTAGACTATTGCAATAACCCCTCAGCTGATCGCCTCATCCTCAGATCCCCTACATTTCTAACCTCTTGATACACTGCCACCAGAGTAACCAACGAAAAGCACATATACAGTATGATCCTGATAGCTTCCGCTCTCAGAAGACACGATTCTCCATCTCTATCAGTGGGGATCATGAATGAAGCCATCAATCTGAGAGAAAGAAAACTTGACAAGTCTATCAGGAACTCCTTTTTATTTCAGTCCAAATCCAAGCTTCTTCGTATGTCTCTCAGGGCCCTTTAAGACCTGGTCCCTGCGAATGCTACAGCTCCATCTCTCAACACTCTTCGTGGAATTTCATGCTCTTCTCGTATTGAACTGGATGGGCTCTCTGAATTCGCCTGTCAATGTCCTGCCTCTGAACCCTCCCTCATCATTTTCCCTCCACCTACATCATCTTTGCTTCTCACCTTCATGCACATAACACTTACACGTCAACTATCTCAACTCAGGGGTTTCTGCTTTCAGAAGGCCTTTCTTGGGGCCTCAGCAGACTTAAGTGTCCTCTCATGTCTGCCCACAGTCTCTGTGACCCCTCTGCGCAGGTCCTTACGATAGTGCATTTCAGTTGTCTCTTGACTGGTCCAACTCCCTTGTCAGACAACAAACTTCTTGTGTATCTGTTCACTGTAGCCTTAGGCTCAGCACATCCCTGATCTCTGAGTGGGACTCCTTGTATCTATGGGAATAGGTGGGAGACCCTTGGTTTGGGAATGAGCAGGGGAGCATGCAGACATGTTCATATATGTCTGATGAACTGTTGTGAGGGACAACAGGCGACCTACAGGAGAGATCAAAGGGTCTCCTGGTAGAAAACTCAAGCTGTAGGAGAGTCTCCAGCTATGAGAATTTTGTTTTATGCTATTGTTTGATGAGCTGATGGCCTTCCTCTTCCCCCAAAAACTCAGATAAGAGGTGAGGGGTGGCTGGTACGAGAGAAGGACTACACTGGAAGGAAAACTGGGGGATGGAAAGTACTATGCGGTCCCCATGCCCTCTGAGGATGAAGGTTTTCCTGCTAGGTTATACTGCTCCTCCACACGCCACACACACATGCACAACCCTCCCTTCTAGCTCATTCTTAGCCAGATCTCCTAATCCCTCAAAGTCCCATTTTCTTCGCTTCAGATGACCCGCATGGAGCCTAGGACAGAGTAAGTGCTCATTAAACAACATTACTGTTCTATTAGTATTATCTCCCTTTGAGGAGCCAGAGACATTAATTCTCCCATGACGAGATTCACTGTTTAACGTGCAACACTGAAAGCAGGTGGTTAACGTGCACACACAGGTATGTCTGACCACTTGGTGTAGCTGTGGAGAAAGGAGAAGCGAGACCACAGCAGGGAAGGATGCTTTGCAACAGTATAAGCCGAGACTGTTCCCTCCCCAGGCGGAGGCTGCTGCTGTCATAAAGTGTCTCCTTATCCAGGGCAGTAGAGAACTTAATCCCCATTGATGTCTTTGTGACAGCCTTTGGGAGAAGGCAGTGGTTGCTGCCGCCTCTGCTCTCACAGGACACAACTCCCCCTCTCTATCGTTATGGGTTATAAATGGAGCCGTCAATCTGAGCGTGAATACTTGGCAAAGCTGTCAGCGGTTACACACTTAGCAAGCTCTGAGAACAAGAAATAGTGCGATGGAGATGCCAGAAATGGCATTCCATTTCCCCCTCAGCACTCTTGTCATTGTATTAGCCAATTAAAATGCAATTCCTGGCTGAAAGCGTGATTCTTGTCATCATTTTTCACATTTTAATCTATTTCACAGAAAATCTTCCTTAAAGTACCTTAAGGAATTTCATTATAAAAAATTATTTTTTTAAAAAAATTAAGCCATGCTGTAGAGGGAGAAATAACACTACGCACCCTTCAGGCAATGAAAACAAAATCATTGCCCACATTTTTATTTTCCAGTGGCACTTTGCTTTATTGCTTTGTTATTGTTTGCGGTCAGAAATACTAACCTTACTTAAAATTTAAGGCAACTTTTCTGTCTATTCAGAAATACAAGGAAGAATTCAAAACGACTTAAGTGTAATATTCTAATGATTTTCTTATGGTTTGTTTGATTCAGCCATCAAACAGTCAAAGGAGATTATAATTTTTAATTAAAGGGTCATGCAGTCCTTTGGTTAAAGTATAACTTTGCTCATATGAACTTAATAACTATAAATGCTGATTAGTATTTCCTGGTTTATTTATTAATGATAACATAAATGGTTACTTTTATATATGAGACATAACATTATTTGAATGAGTTCCTACCGATAATCCATAAGTTCTACTTGAATGAAAACACAGAAGTCCATGCCCAGTGATATTGTGTGAAAGGAGTAACAACAATACTGAGAGTTAATATTTAGTGAACATATATCATACTCTGCCTTGTGCTATATACTTTGCATTTATTACTTGTTTTTCATTTATTTCTCACAGCAACCCTATCAGATGTGTAGTATGTATGATTGTTAACCTTTTATAGATAAGAGAAGAAAAGCCTACAAAGTTTAAGAAACCTGCCAAAAATCACAAGTGAAAATATTAAAGTGTACTGAGTGCCTATGTAACGTGCTAGTCATGTGTTAAGCATTTAACTACTTCCTGCCTGCTTCTCTCCATCCCTCCTTCCTCGATCCCTCATCCTTTCCTTTCCTCCCTCCCTTCCTTCTTTCCTTCCTACAACTAGATATTTATCAACTGACTGCTACATGTCAGGCATGTTTTCTGGCACTGGATGTTATTAGACTGATGAACAAGACAGGCAATGTGTTTGTTCTCATGATATTTATTCTCTTATAGAGGGAGTCAGGAATATGTTAAATTAATATCAATAAAGCAGATGGTAACATGTTCTATGAAGCAAGATATAGCAGAGTCATTGGGTGGCTACTTTGGGTGTATTAGACATGGCTAGGCTTTCTAAAGCAGTGGTATTTGAATGACAGGAAGAAACCATTGTGGGATAGTCAGGGGAAAAGGAATTTCAGGCAGGGGAAGCCATGTTTAATCCTCTTAGTAACTCTATAAGAATTATTATTCTCATTCAAAAGAAAAATGGATGCTCAAATATAGTGAAATAGCCAGTCACAATCATGAAATCAGTACGCTGCCATGTTGGCCTCAGTCACAGAGGTGTCTAATTCTACTGTGTTGCTTTTGCCATTTAATTGATTTGAGGGTCACACATATACACACACACTACATGTATAAAGTGTATACAGAAAGAGGCAAGGCACAGGGACTCAGTTGTGTGTGCGTGCTTGGGTGTCTATGTTTACTTGTATCTATATCAGCTACCATCAGATGCTTAGTTCTGTGATACCATTATTAAAAAACTTAAAAACATTTTTCACCTCGCATATACCGAAACCCTTGACCGGCCTTTAAAATCTGCTTCTTAGAGAAAACATCATGCATAGATAAAGCTAAAAAATGTCAGTGTGGTTGGAGCTATTAATCAAATGAATAGGACTTGTAAAGGAACAGCAAGTTAGCAGTTAAAGAATTTATTTACAAATATCTACCTCAAATTTATAAGTAATAACTTATATTACAAGTGAAACATAATGTAGTGCTAGATCACTTGCTTAAATATTATTTGTTTCCTGAGAGAAAAATGTACAAATCCTTAGTAAGAGAAGAAGGAATTCACTTTTCTTTGATTAAAAACAAAGCAAAAGATCTTTGGTAAGCTCCTGGAGTTTAGGAAAGTATGGAAGGTTGGTCTTAAGGCATGGGGTATAAAATTAGGCAATTAAGAACATTCTGGGTGACCATTCTAGGATAAAATCATCACAATGGCATGGACAATGTATTGTATGAAGCAGTACTTATTTTGTTACATTTGTGATTTTTTTTTCATTAGAAGATATTGTCTGCCTGCAGGAACAAGGCATTTTACATGGAACTCTGCCTATTGTTTGGTTTTGTTCCGCAAAATCTTTCTCGTCCTTCTATTTCTCTTTCAACTTATACTAAAAATCTGTAAGAAGAGAAAAAAGCAAAGATGTGCTGGTTCTCCTTTGTGAAAGTTTTTTTTAATACACAGAAAAATTTTCCAAAAAATTCCTGATGGAATCCAATCAGATTTGTCATCCGCATTTAACGTTTACACTTCTGAAGTTTGAGAAGATCAGAGTAGTGCATATAGAGAAGCAAATACACCCCAAATGACCTTACTAGTTAGTTTTATTATGATAATAATAATTATGTATTTTTTGGAACAGTTTAGGTTCGTAGCAAAATTGAAGGGAAAATATAGAGATATCCTGTGTGTCTCCTGTCCCCACAAATGCATAACGCCCCCCATTATCAACATCCCCCACCAGAGTTTTGCTATAATTTTTTTTTTTTGACCACTCCTGAGGCATGTGGGATCTTAGTTCCCCAACCAGGGATCGAACCCACATCTCTTGCAGTGGAAGCACGAAGTCTTAACCACTGGACTGCCAGGTAAGTCCCACGTTATAACTGATGAAACTACATTAACACATCATAATCACCCAAAATCCATAGTGTTTACCTTATGCTTCACTCTGGGTTTTGTGCATTCCATGGCTTTGGACAAGTGTATAATGACATGTAACCACCATTACAGTATCACACAGAATAGTTTCACTGTCCTAAAAATTCTCTGTGTTCCAACTACTCATCCTTTATCCTCCCCACCTCAGCCCCTGGCAAGTTGTTTGTTTTAAGAATTAGCCAGTACTGTGCGGGGCAGTCCTTCTCCAATCAATAAGTTCCCAGATGCCAGAGCATCAAGAATACAGAAAATAAGAAAATATAGTAATATGTAATTTAGCAACAGAATAAAATGAAAGTGTATTCATTTTCTATTGCTGTATACCAAATTACCACAGACTTAGTGATTTAAAACAACAAAAGTGTATTATCTCTCATGGCCATGGGTCAGGAGTCCAGGCACAGAGCAGTGGGTCACCTGCTCAAAGTCTCATTAGGCTGAAATCAACCAATTAACCAGGGCTGGAATCTCAGCTGAGCCCCGGGGTCTTCTTCCAAATTCACTGATCGTTGGCAGAATTAAGTTCTTTGCAGTTGTAAGACTGAGGTTCCCATTTTCTTGCTGGCTGTTGGTCTTTTTTCAGCACCTACAGGCCACCCTCAGGTCCTGGCTATGTGGACCCCTCAATGGACATTTCAAACGTGGCTGCCTGCTTCTTCCAGTAGCGTGCCTCTCTCTCACTTTTGTCTCAAACCTCAAGAACCTGATTATGTCAGGCCCACCCAAGACAATAGATTTTTCATTAACTCTACTCTTCAGGGACCTTAACTGCATCTGCAAAAATCTCCTTTATCATCTATGGTAAAATAGTCACAGAAGTGATATCCTCTCATATCCACAGGTTCTGTCCACAATCAAAAGAGGAGATTATGCCAGGATGTGGGTCATCTTAGAATTCTACCTGCCGTGGAAGAAAAGTACTCCTTTGGAGACAATTAAAGAAAAGCTGTCAGAAAGATTTTCTTCTTTTCCTTTGGGATGTTTTCTGTATTTTAAATGGATTTATTGAAAACTGGAATCAGGTAGTATATGGTTTCCCAGCAGAGGGGTGTGGATTCTCCCTCTGAAAGGTTGCCTGACTCCTATGACTCATTCTTGGGTCTAGTCCTAGGACCACCTCAATGCAAATATCCCAGAGGGTTGGTGAGGCTTTGTGCATATGAACATCAAAATTCAGCAACAACTGAAATGTTCTCCCATTAAGGGAGCTGGGTACTACTATGGACTGAATGTCTGCGTCCCCCCAAAATTCATAGGTTGGAACCTAAATCTCCAATGTGATGGTATTTGGAGGTGGGGACTTTGGGAGGCAATTATGTCATGAAAGTGGAATCCTTGTGAATGAGATTCATGCTTTATAAGAAGATAGGAGAGAGAGAGAGAGAGAATATGAATCTCAGCCACGTGAGGACACAGTGAGAAGAGAACCAGGAAGTGGGCCTTCACAAGACACTAGATCTCCCAGCACCTTGCTCTTGGACTTTTCAACCTCCAGAAGTATGTGAAATAAATATTTTTTGTTTAAGCCACCCAGTCTGTGGTATCCTGTTATAGCAGCCTGAATGGACTAAGGCAGGTATTGTTAATGGAACAGACATCAGACGGCACGTAGAAGATGACAAGGAAGATGCTGAGAGTCTGGGTAATGGGGGTCCTTTCCCCCTCTCTCTGGGGTTCCCAGACCTGCATTTTCAAACTCCTTCAATTACCCAAACCCTGGGCTTTGATGGTCAGTCATCACAGATTTTCAGGCTGTCTGCTGCTAAGAATAGTTTAAAGGTGGTAGGAAAGGAAAGATGGGAGGAACGGGGAGTGTTCCGTACCCGTTCACATTTATTGTGCAGAAGATTTAGAGCTTTAATCTTTCTCAGCTTTGCTTCCAGAACTCCAGGGCCTCACTGTGACTGTTGTATTCAGAGCATGAAATGTTATTTTAGGCCGTTTCTGAAATCTCCTATAAAAAATATTGAATGAAGTAGAGAAAAGCTGTGTTTACTTTTTCGACACGCCTGAATGTTCCTTCCCTAATGGCACTGTCCCCCTCGCTCCATCCTTGAGCCCATCTGAGAGGCCATTTCATGACTAATCTAAATAATCTGGGAAAAATAGGTCGATGCTGGACCCAATCCAGAGGTCTAGGAGGGTTGAATTCAATTCCAAAAGTTTTTGTTTCTGTTGTTGTTTTGGTTCAGCTGTTATCAGACTAAACGAGTGGTTCTCAATCAGGGGCAATTTTACATTTTGGGTGTCACAGCTAGAGAGGCACTCCTGGCATTTGGTGGAGACCGGGAATGCTGCTAACATCCTACAGTGCACAGGACGCCTGCCCCCCACCCCCACAACCCCAAGGCAAAGAATTCTTTAGTCCAAGATATTAATAGTGTGGAGGTTGAGAAAGCTTGGATTAAACCAAACCCTTGGGCCTGCCAGTGCGGTGTCGCTTCCACCAAAGCAAGCTCATCTTGGGAGGCTAGGACATGGGGAGGCCGAGTTTCTAGAGCTGTGGTCACTTCTGCCCCTCCCCATGTTCCTCCCACAAAGAGGTGAGATGCCCCCTAATCCCTAGTGTCCTGTATCTGTGGGCCTGCCCTGTAGAAAACTCAAGATCCTGGATCTAGAAGCCCAGCCTTTGTAGGAGCTCCAGGCAGGACCGGGATGGAGCTGAGCTCTGCACCAGGGGGTGCCGTTGCCCACTCTCACCCCTGGGTGCCCTGACTTCTAGGAGGAGGTGGGATGGACACATAGCCCAGGGCTTTAGTTGATTATCATCTTATTCAGGACTTCATTTCCTGTCACGTAGGTAAATCCTGAATAAATGGTATGTTTTCCTGATTTTTACTTTCAGGAGAAAAGGTAAAGATCAGTCAAATGAACTGATATAAAAGATTCTGTAAAAGGAGAGAAAATATCCTTCCAGGTTATGACAGAAGCAAGTCAATACAGAAGACCAAAGCTTGAATCTAATGTGCTCACAAACAACCCTATTTTGTACATTTGTGTTAAGTAAGTTCCAGAAAGAAATAAAAGAAGTAGAAAATATTTGAATTTGGGGGATGGGAGGAGGTTTGGGGTGCTAAACCCCAAGTCCCCAGTATCTCTGGTCACTCCTATCTCTGGGTAAGGGCAGCTTAACTTGTTCTCCTTGCTCTGTGACCTTGGGTGTGGTGTAGTGGCTTTGGAGCCAGACACATTGGGTGTGATGACTTATCCTCTGTGTGTCCTTGGGCTTGTTACTTAACATTTCTGTGCCTTGGTTTCCTTATCTGTCAATTGAGATAATAATACTGCCTGTGCATAGGGTTGTTGAGAGAATGAAGTGAATAAATATTTGTAAGGTGCTTAGAACAAAGTCTGGCTTTTAGCTAATGGTGCCTAAATGTCTGTTGACTAATTTTAAGGTCTTTTTTTCCGCTGCAATGCCCTTTGAATCTATGACTCTTTTTTGTCGCTGACCTGGAGGCAGTGCCTCATTCAGAACCAGCAGGTACAGCACCATGATAGCCACTCTGCTGGGCTTTGTAAGCAGCACACACCTTTAAGGGATTTTCTACAGCAAGGGAGAAACACGGAGGTCTTCGATTAAGCTAAGCTTCGCCAGAAATTCAATTCACTGGACTCTGGTCCAACGGCATCATTCTCGCTGAGACTCTCCTTTGAGGCTTTCACTGTTCCCACTAGATAGCACGTCACCTTCTCGTGTTTCTGCTTCTCCCTGCTTCTCTTGGATATAGATCATGACTCTTGTTTTGTTTTGGAGAGAAGACTGGTGCTGGAGAAGGTTCTAGAAGGAGCATGGAGACTGAAATCTAACAGCCCCATTTAGCCCTGGGGAGGGGAGGGACTTGTTCACAGTTGGGGCAGCCTGGAGCAGCACAAAAGGTCCCCTCCACTCCCAGGCCAGTTAAACTCTGGACCGCACAGAAATGACAGGCTGAGGGGGACCAGCCACTGGCCTGCTCCCTTCCTGGTGAGGAAGAAAGTGGCCCTCTGGCAACCCCTGAGGACACTACGGGCAATGGGGGGAAATACATTCTCTTCCCCTCCCACATCGCATTCCCCACGCGGAGGTGCTGCCAGGACTGGGGGTGACAGGGTCCACCCTCCCAACCACACAAAACCTAGATTGACCAGGATCCCTTAGAAATATTCAGCACCTGGCCCTTCCTCCTATGTCTTCTGGTCTCGTAGCCTCCTCAGCTGGTGGGAGGACACAGGTGAGTGTCAAAGGGGGAGAATGATGGATGTCGCTTCCCCCTGCTGTCCTGGCATAGCTATGAACAATGTCCCTTCTACTCTCAAAGGTGCCCAAGTTTGGAGGATGAGTTATATGACCGACACTTAGCATCTCCTGGAATTCAGCAGCTGGGAGGCATATTTGTGTGTCTTGGAGGATGGACATTAGGGATATCAGTTGTGGCTCTGGGCCCCCTGCCCTTGTTTCCCTGACCAGTGCTGGCACAGCCAGCAGTGGGCGCACACTCAGCAGGTACAGTGGGCTACCCCAGAGCTGGCATTGCAGTTCAGGGAATAATGGCCAAGCCTCCACGTGAAGTAGAGAAAGGCACTTGGGTTCTGCTTCCAGGCAGACATGGGGAAGAATCCTGATAGATCTTTGCAGTGTTTAGAGGAGGACTAGGGATAAGGTATACAACATGCCTTGCAGATTCGATTGTTCAGCACGGTAGTAGATTTACTACATGGCAGCCTGGATTAATATCCTCGCACCATTAATACCATTATACCATTAATATCATTGCATTGCAAGTACCATGGCTGAATCTGGCTAAACTTTGAGATTTTGGTGGAACTTCAGGGCGTCCCTCTATGAGGAGCCACATAAACCAGTGCCTGCAGTCTTCGGTCTAGCAAGAGGGGGGCTTCAATGGACTCTTGGAGTGGTCTCTACCCAAGTGGGACATCTCACTGCACGGGTGTAAAGCAAGCACCTCTTCCCAAAGGCCCACTTATGCCTTTTGCTTTCATGGGACCCAGGAGGCTCTATAGAGTGAAAGGCTTGAAGCACCTTTTACTTTTCGGATTTACCTGCCTGAGGGATGGCCAATGCTCACAACAACCCACTGCAGGAGGGACAAAAAGGAGCGGAGGGACGGTTTGAGACAGAGCGATCCAGGAAGGAGGGAGGAACCAGACGAGCTTCCCCAAACTCCGCGCCAAGCCCGAAGAACTGGAACCAAGTGATGGTTTTTCCCAGCCAGATCTAAAGTAGCCCTGTCCTCAGTTATAAGAAATTAACAGGTATTTTTGTTAAAGGCTTACCTATACCCACCTCCGCAGCTAGACCCAAGCTCCATCAGGGCGACACCTTGTCCTTTTCATCGCACAGGCTCCCTCACCTAGTGCCGTGCCTGGTACCCAGCAGGCAGTGATGAGCCCTGTGGGGTACCTGGGTAGACCCTGCATGTGGGGCGGGGCTGACCCCTGTCCTCCTGCCTCCTGGCTGGGTGTGTGGGCTCCAGGAGAGTGGCTGTGGGGAAAGAGTTCAAAGGACAGGGTCCCACTGGGCAGACATAACTCAAAAGGCATGTGTAGGGCTGGGACAGCATGGGGGGTGAGGAGAGAGGTCCCGGATGGCCCAGCGGAGGAGCTGCCCTTTGGGAGCTGTCAGCTCTGTGTAACCAAATCTGTCTAGACCAGCTGCAGTGACAACAAGGACTGGAGGTGACCGGGAGTATCAGAGTTGTGGATTCTGAAAAAGGATGGGCTTTCCTCTAACCAGGCATCAAGGTGTACCTATTAATAGAATACGTAACGCGTATTAATGTAATATGCAGAGTGTTGACCATGTAATATGGAGGGTGTCAATAGTGTAATATGCAACGTGTATCGTTGAGATATGGAATGTGTGTTAGCATAACGTGTAATGTGTTATGAATACAATGCACAATGTGCTTTCATGTAACGTGAAATGTATTAATCCTGTAATATATAATGGGTTATCAATGGAACATGTGATGTGTATTAATGTAACGTGTAGTATCTATTAATATGATATGCAATGCATACTAATGTACTGTGCAATGTAAATACTGGAATATGTAGCATGTGTTAGTGTGATGTGCAAAGTGTAATAATATCATACATAATGTGCACTGATGTCATATGGAATGGGTTACTCATGGGATGGGGAATGTAAGTTGGATGCAGTTAGAATAACTGTGAGGACATGGTGCCCAGATGGCCTGTCCTGACACAGGTCTTTTCTTCTCAGAGGCTGGCTGTCGACACAGTGACAGGTACGAGGTCTCAGGGAAAGACCTAAACTTTCCGTAGCCAAAGGGAAAGTCCACAGGAAATGAGACGGAGCCAACCACGCACGTGCATGTACACACACACACGCACACACATACGCACACACCACTGTATTTTCAAGGAACAATAACTTGTAACTTTGCTCTCTAAATCTTTGATACAAATTAAAGGCTTTCAAAATAGTGAATACTTCAAGGGACCTTTCAAAAGAACAGAGTTTCCAGCTGTCTTCTGAGAGCAATGGGAGGATATAAATAGATAGATGGATGAGAGATTGACAGATGATGATAGATAGATAGATAGATAGATAGATAGATAGATAGATAGATAGATGATGGATAGATTTTACTAATTACGTGTCTGTTATACACATGTGTGATCCTATGCTTTCTCTTCATCAAGGTTCTCATCATCAGAACCTCAGCACTACTGATACTTTGGGGTGGATAATTCTTTAATGTGTGGCTGTGCTGTGCATTGTAGGGCATTTAGCAACATCTCTGATCTCTACTCACTAGATGTCAATAGTGCCTCTCCAGTTGTGACAACCAGAAGTGTCTAGAGAGTGCCAGTTGATGCTTACTAAATGCAAAATCATGGCCAGTTGAGAAGCCTTGCTCTGCCATCTCAGGGAGGGCATGGCAATGTGTTTAGGGGCACAGAGCCCAGAGCTAGATGGCCTTGGTTCAAATCCTGACTCTCCATGTAGTAGCTTGTGACCTCAGGCAAAGTGACCTCTCCGCGCCTCCACATACTCATCTGTGAAACAGGGAAATGGGGATGACAACATTAGCACCAACACGGGGTCTTTGCCCTGAGAACCAGGTGAGTTAAGATGCATTAAGCATTTGTTACAGACCCTGGAACAAAGTAAGAACCCAGTTCTTGTTATTCTAAATCCCCAAAGAAACAGAATGGCAATGTGAGGAAAGGGTGTTCTATATCCATAAACCATAAAGAACATGAGAATGAGAAAATCTGGACATGTATCTTGATTCTTAGCCAGAAACCCCTTGTGACTGTAATCTGTTGGAGTTCACATGAAATAACATCTTCCTTGAATTAGAATTGGGTTGATGAAAACACAAAGTATTTCCATAACAAGAAGGTACCTAACAGATGGATGTGTAGTGCTTGGCAAAAAGCAGATTAGATTTATGTTTAATCTTTTCATCATTTTTCACGATTATTGGAGTGAGTTTTCTTTCAGGGTCTATCTTTACCCAGAACTCCCAATTCCCGCTGGCTAAGGGTCTCCATCACCCTCTGCTGGAGCCTGTGAAACAGTCTAACAGTGAAAGAAACCATCCTCAGCCACAGGATGGCTTCACCATTTCGTTTTTGTGGGAAAATTGGAAAATCCTAATCATGTAAGGTCGTGGGTTCAGTTTCAGGATCACAACTTTCTTCTTCTAATCATTTCACACTCCTGATTTTGCAAAGGACACACTCAGTATTTGGTGGACCTCAGAGACAAGGAAAGTATCCACATGCCTGCCAGGGTGACCAGAGAGTCACAGAATCCTGGCCTCCGTGAGATGCCCAGGGATTCCCTTGGTGCTGATGTAACGTCCACCCCAGTGAGGGCCTGACAAGCAGAAAGATGCCCTGTGGCTGCCTTCACTTTAGGGAGGGGAGGTGACACAAGTGCAAAGGATTGCTTTCCCTCTGTGGAGCCTTTACTTTTCTGGGGGTACAAGATTCCAACTCTCTAATGATAGGAGCAAGTGGGATATTGCAGGCTTTGTGCGTGTGTGTGTGCATGTCTGTTTGTGTGTGTGTGTCTCTGTGTGTGTATGTGTGTGTGATTTTTAAAAAATCCAGGTTCCCCAATTAGTTGGTAAGAAGTTCGACTTTTCCTCGAATATACAGTTCCTGGGAAGAATGAGTTGCTCACAGAAGGTCAATGTCACCATCTGGACTCCAGCTGACTTGGCAAACGAAACATGTAAAGAACGCTGGTCTTTAATACAATCGATCGCTTTTGGCAAGCAGATGAAAATGAATTAAAAGGAGCCAAATTTTATAATTGTCGGTAAATCTGGTGATGATCAACTTTGAAACCTTTGTGGTCCCTTTCTTTCCATGGATCACCATTTGTTATATTCTGCTTCCCATGTTTTTGGAAACATAACCAGATGGAAACCAGGCGGCAGCCGTCAGGCAGGTGAGAAACAGATGGCCCAAGAGAGAAAGAAACCAGAAAGCCAGCAGGCAAGGAGCTGGCGTGCCAAGCAGCCTGCCTGGGTCAGGCCTCAGGACCAGGCGGGCTCCAGAAACTGTCCCAGCACTTTGTCCCTGTTGCTGTTATCAAGGAGAGGGCACAGGTCACCTTTAGGTAAGGACAATAGTGACAGAGTGAGGGGAAGGGGGACCTGCAGGGTGGATCAAACCTTCCAGCTGCCAACCTGGCTTACAGGTGAATAAAGGTGACTATTCCTGGCCTTCTGAGACCTTTGAACCTGTGAGACAGTCTTTTGTATTCCCTTTCCATGTGCATTTAGTGTCTATCTATTGTCTTTTGTCCATTCTATAATATAAGCAGAAATAGGTCCTCTGTATCCCCACCTGTTTCTCACATGCAAATCCCTTGACAGTAAATTTAGAAGTGCATGCAGAAACAGCAAAGCAGAAATCAAACTGGTAATTCACGCTGCTCTGTGTCAGAAGATTCTCATGACCCCTCCTCCAAAGGAGAACACACAGCCCAGACCCCGTGCAGCTTGAGCAAACCGCTCCACTTTGGGTGGGTCCTCAACAAAGGATCTGGATGTGACCTCATTACTTATCAATAACCCATCAGGAAGAATTGGCTCTGATAAAACAGAATTAGGACATTATCTCTCTGGAAAAGCTATTTCTGAAATGCAAGACAGAACCTCAATTCTTCCTGCTCTGCCAGGTTTCCTTTCCTCTTTATCCAGGAGCCAGACACTTGGGGATTTGAACAGACCAGCTCAGAAATCATCTCATCTCACCCCAATCAATTGTTTTTCTTCCTGTCATTTCCTTCTGCCTTCGGTGGGGCAAAGGATGCTTTCAGATTTTCAACCACCAAGGGATAGCAGGATTTTCAGCTTAGAGGGCACTGCTGGTGAGGCAAAGGCAGAAGCCAAGAAACAAAGGAGAGGAAAAATAGAAACAGATCCAAGACATAAGGAAAAGGGAGGAAGACGGGGACATGGGGGTACCAAGGGCAGCTGTGGAGTCACAGACAAAGGGCATTGCTCCTAATACCTTCTGTTTGTAGGGTGTAGGTTTGAACTCTGAAAATTTTGTCCAAATCTTTGTCCAAATACCAGCTCTGCTACTTCTTAATTAAGGGATCTTTACTGAGTTATTTGGTCTCTCTAGGCCTCAGATTTGACCACACAGCATTATTAGGATGAGAGGAGCAGGGTATGTTACAAATGTCCCAAGAATGTGGCAGGCACACAATGCCTGTCGAACTTGCAGTTAACAGTTATTGCAGTGACCACACTGTGTGAAGACCATCATAGGTTGTCATTGGTTGACATTACTACCATGTTGTGAACTGGCACCTAAACCCGGGGGGGGGGGAATAAAATTGGATAATATATTCTCTTACACTTAAAAGCAACTCTATTTTTTAACATTCTGAGAACAGTGCTTTAAGCTGTAGGCTTTTGTTTCATTTATAATTTGTAAACTATAGCCACACTGAGACAATGAAATTGTCCTGAAAGAATAGATCCTCAAATTGTTAAGTAAAAAGAAGGAGGAAGAGGATGAGAGAGAGGAGAAGGAGAAGGAGAAGGAGAAGGAGAAGGAGAAGGAGAAGAAGAAGAAGAAGAAGAAGAAGAAGAAGAAGAAGAAGGGGAAGAAGAAGAAGAAGGGGAAGAAGAAGAAGGAGGAGGAGGAGGAGGAGGAGGTGGGGAAGGGGAAGGAGGAGAAGGAGAAAGGAAAGGGGAAGGGGAAGGAGGGGGAGGGGAGAAGGGGAGGGGGAAGGACAAAGGGGAAAGGGGAAAGGGAAAGGGAAGGAGAAAAGGGCAAGAGTCAGAGTGCCTATGAGCACACAGTTAAGCCCTGAGATTAAAACAGATCCTGATGGGATCCCTGAGGAACTGAGGTTCACTGGTCACACGTGCAGAATCACTGGATGAACAACTGTGCAGAGAGGTAACACCTCTCATTTGTAAACCGCTTTACAGTGCACAGAAAGTTTTCACCTCTAGTAAGTTTATTTCCTCTTCCTCCCCATTCTATGAAGGAGGTTTCATGACCCTGAAGCCTTCTATTTTACAGATAAAGAACTTGAAGCCCAAATGTTTAAGGAACTGGTCAAGATCACTAGTGAGTAAGGAAGCTAAGGCAAAGGCCCCCAGCTCCTAACAATTTTTAAAAGAGCACATACAGGTTAAAATAAGGTGCTGGAAAGGCCTCCACTCCCAAGAGGTCCACTTTCTCTTCCACTCATTAATCCAGGACACATTTGTTCTTGGACGTTAGGAGACTGGGCCAGGCTCAGCTTCCAGACATCATAGAAGATGACCCCGTTTCTCAATGAGAAATGCCTATTGGACATTAGTTGACAAACAAGACTCGGATTCATCACTCAAAGTCTTATTTAATTGACTTCCTCGGGCTCACAATTTAGCAAAAATAATATTTTATAAACATGAACATTTGGGTAGTACACGGAAGAGTCACTCAAGAAATACGTATTTTGTTCTGTTAAATTACCTCCGCCAATTTCACAATTTGTATGGAAACACAAAAGACCCTGAATAGCCAAAGCAATCTTGAGAAAGAAAAACGGAGCTGGAGGAATCAGGCTCCCAGACTTCAGACTATACTACAAAGCTGCAGTAATCAAGACAGTATGGTACTGGCACAAAAACAGAAATATAGATCAATGGAACAGGATAGAAAGCCCAGAGATAAACCCATGCACATATGGTCACCTTATTTTTGGTAAAGGAGGCAAGAACATACAATGGAGAAAAGACAGCCTCTTCAATAAGTGGTACTGGGAAAACTGGACAGCTACATGTAAAAGAATGAAATTAGAACACTCCTTAACACCATACACAAAAATAAACTCCAAATGGATTAAAGACCTAAATGTAAGGCCAGACGCTATAAAACTCTTAGAGGAAAACATAGGCAGAACTCTCTATGACATACATCACAGCAAGATCCTTTTTGACCCACCTCCTAGAGAAATGGAAATAAAAACAAAAATAAACAAATGGAACCTAATGAAACTTAAAAGCTTTTGCACAGCAAAGGAAACCATAAACAAGATGAAAAGACAGCCCTCAGAATGGGAGAAAATATTTGCAAACGAAGCAACTGAAAAAGAATTAATCTCCAAAATTTACAAGTAACTCATGCAGCTCAATATCAAAAACAAACAAACAAACAAAAAACAACAACCCAATCCCAAAATGGGCAGACCTAAATAGACATTTCTCCAAAGAAGATATTCAGATCACCAACAAACACATGAAAGGATGCTCAACATCATTAATCATTAGAGAAATGCAAATCAAAACTACAATGGGGTATCACCTCACACCAGTCAGAATGGCCGTCATCAAAAAATCTACAAACAATAAACACTGGAGAGGGTGTGGAGAAAAGGGAACCCTCTTGCACTGTAGGTGGGAATGTAAACTGATACAGCCACTATGGAGAACAGTATGGAGGTTCCTTAAAAAACTAAAAATAGAACTACCATATGACCCAGCAATCCCACTACTGGGCATATACCCTGAGAAAACCATAATTCAAAAAGAGTCATGTACCACAATATTCATTGCAGCTCTATTTACAATAGCAGGGACATGGAAGCAACCTAAGTGTCCATCGACAGATGAATGGATAAAGAAGATGTGGCACATATATACAATGGAATATTACTCAGCCATAAAAAGAAATGAAATTGAGTTATTTGTAGTGAGGTGGACGGACCTAGAGTCTGTCATACAGAGTGAAGTAAGTCAGAAAGAGAAAAACAAATACCGTGTGCTAACACATATTATGGAATCTAAAAAAAAAAAAAGGTTCTGAAGAACCTAGGGGCAGGACAGGAATAAAGACACAGACGTAGAAAATGGACTTGAGGACACAAGGAGTGGGAAGGGTAAGCTGGGACAAAGTGAGAGAGTGGCATGGACATATACACACTACCAATTTTAAAATCGATAGCTAGTGGGAAGCAGTTGCATAGCACAGGGAGGTCAGCTCCGTGCTCTGTGACCCCTAGAGGGATGGGATGGGGAGAGTGGGAGGGAGACGCAAGAGGGAGGAGATATGGGGATATATGCATATGTATGGCTGATTCACTTTGTTATAAAGCAGAAACTAACACACCATTGTAGAGCAATTATACTCCAATAAAGATGTTAAAAAAAAATTACCTACACCACGTATGTCAAGAACTGGTTGCAGTTACTTACATTATTTGGGGGGCAAATTATTTTTACCTGTGAGGAGGAGATTAACCGCGAGGCTGCATTCTTTAGCGTTTTTTTGTTTTTGTTTTTGTTTTTTAAATATAGATTACTTTATTAATTTTACTTTTTTTTTTTTTTAAAGCAACACAAGTGGACTTTTTTTTTTTTTTTAAAGGGAACACTATTTATTTATTTTGGCTGTGTTGGGTCTTCGTTTCTGTGCGAGGGCTTTCTCTAGTTGCTGTGAGCAGGGGCCACTCTTCATTGCGGTGCGCGGGCCTCTCACTGTCCCGGCCTCTCTTGTTGCGGAGCACAAGCTCCAGACGTGCAGGCTCAGTAGTTGTGGCTCACGGGCCTAGTTGCTCCGCAGCATGTGGGATCTTCCCAGACCAGGGCTCGAACCCATGTCCCCTGCATTGGCAGGCAGATTCTCAACCACTGCGCCACCACGGAAGCCCTCTTTAGCGTTTGCTCACAATTTCGTCAGATCTGTTATTGATTTCTTCTCGATAAAAACTAAATTTGAGCATTGGGTGGATGTAGTAAAAGAGATTTTCTCACGCATACAGCTTTAGAGGAAGGTACACATGTACCAATTCTCCAGGGTGTTTGGGGGATGGTTGGCTTTTCTGTTTTTGCTGACGGGTGGGAAGTATGGCCAGTGAAACACACCCAGGTCACCTGACTGCTTGGAAATCAGAGAATGTGGCTAAAGGGAAGATGAGCTGAATCCAAGGTTCATCTAGAAGTGCCTTCCAGAAGCAGAAACAGACACAGGATGTTTGAAAACCAATTTCCAATGAAGCGCTCCATTTCCATCTCCTTATAATTGGAATGATCTTGATGTAGCCTATCGGCACTCACTTTGTGTTTCAGTGGAGTTTCCCTGGAGAGCAGCACGAGGCACCGTATCCTCTGTGCCCTGTGTCTTTGCTCACTGGATGCTGCAGAGGGGTTCCACGGCACCCCCGCTTCTCCCACCCCACACCCCCTCTGGCTCCTTGGAACTGTTGCCTCTTGTAATTGAGACACCTCCTTTCACAACCACAGCCCTGGATGCCAGTCTGCAGCTCAGAGCCTTTCAGCATACAAACTGGAGAGTCACAAATCAAAGGAATCCACTCTGGCAGTGTGCTGGACTGCATGTATGATTCTGGGGCATGAAGAGTCTCAGGAGGAACAGTTCTGATCGTTGGGGGCTTTGCTGTTGGATTGGACTTTTCATAGCAGTAAGAGCATTCTAAGATTCCTCCAGAAGGTGGAAGGAAACTCGCTGGGACAAAAGTCCTAGGGAGATACCCTTAAATGTATTCCCTTAAATGTCAGTGGAGTTAGACTTATTATAACCTCCTAGTGCAGTGGCTCTTAAATTTTAGGGCTATAAAGTCACCTATGGATTTGTTGCATATTCCTGGGCTGTACGTCAAGAGAGTCTAATTTGGAAGCTCTGAGGCTATTGGAAGAGGTTTGATCAATGCCTAAGAAAGCCTACAGACTCCTTTACCCAGCAGTGCTGGGGAGCGCCAGGTTTTCCCCTCTGAGAAACAACTATCATATCTCAGCCATGTTTTGTGTTCTGAACTAGGCAGGTATATTTGCTGTACCTCTCCCTGTTCCCCTACTTGCTGTGGATTCCAGAAGTCCATTGCATCTCATGTTCCCAGGATTTAGTTACCTTCAAATGCAATGAGGGGTTAATTCTGATAAGAAAAACCCTATGGCTTCCTAGATATCTCAGGAACATTACACTAACTATGTCCACTTATGAGCCAGGTTTAACGGGCTAAGAAAACACATGGCTTCAGATTGAAAGGTCTAACATAAACTTGGTTTGCTCAAAAAGTCTGAAACATTTTAAGGTAAAGATCCTTCTTTCATCCACATATCTCTTCCATACACTAAGAAGATTGTCTATTCCAGTTGGAGTATAAATATAGAAAAAGAAGGAGTGAAAGTAAAAGGGGCTGATTTTTTTTTTTTTTTAAATTGTGTGTCCACAATAGACGGACATGGAAGGGATCTAAGAAAACTCTTCAAACAACATGAAAGTGTTACCACCTTCCCCAGCAGGTATAGTTGGCACCTTTCTGTATCAACCACACCCAAACTTTGTTCCAAGAAAAAAAATTAATTAAATGATATTCATTGCAGGGCAATGGACTGAGCCTTCTAAATTCAACCCTTTCTTTTCCATGTAATTGGTGCCCCCTAGTGGCTGAAAAGACCGTCCCTCATTCAGGAGGTGGATGGTCTCAGAAACAGATCCAGTCAACTCTGTCCCTGGAATTCAGGTTTCTGAGCTGTGCCCTCAATTGCTTGTGAGACCACCAGGGACTGAGGACCGAGATTGGGAATGGAAGAAACTTCACTGATTTGTCATACAGTGTGCTAAGCATTTCCCATGGATTGTCTCATTAAATCCTTAAAAATCAAGGAGAGTTACCGTTAGTTCCCTGGCTCTACCGTTGGGTACTGGAAGCAGTGAAGTCATGTGACTAAAGTCACTATACTGGTAACTGGCAAAGCCAGGATTTAAGGCAAGCTTGACTTGACCCCAGCACTCATGCCTTTTCCCAGTGCATGGTAAAGCACCCAGAAGGGGAGGGACAGGAGTGGGGCAACCGCTGCTCTCAGAGCATCACAGGAAGAGAGAAAAGCTGCACCTCCTGAGCCTCTGAAGGTGCCTCTTTGCCACATTAGCCTGGGATGCAGGGTGTTCCCCTTTTGCCAAAGGTTCCTGATGCTTTTTCCACCCCCTTTCTGAAAAGAACTCCAGGTTGTACCAGAGTGTACAGTGGAGAACACTTGGGACTTGGTTTCCCTCAGAATCCATATTCTGGCAGCATTTTATCTTCAGCAACTACTGACTTGATAATCAGGGTAGTTTTCTGCTCCATCTAGAAAAAAAAATCCACCCTTAAAGAAATCTTTTTTTTCCTTTTCCCACACTGCTGGTCACATGTACTAAGTTATTCCTCAGATCCTCACAGTAACCCCTTTGGTGGTCTATATACATGGAAATTGGTGGTCTAATACATGGAAATTGATTTCACACTGCAACAAATGCCAAATCTATCCTGTGGGTGGTGGAGGTCATGTTTTGTTGGACTAGAATGATTGGTTTATAATTAGGGTACATTGAGAATCTGATAGGATCTTTCACTCAATCCATCTTGACAGAAGCGTGAGAACCAAGATGCTTCATTCAATAGAGTGTAGAAACTGGAGAATAAGTAGCTAGAGAGGCTTAAACAGTAAGAACTAAGTCCAAATGCCAAAACGGCCTGTGTAAAACCCTGGGGTTTTCCCTAGAGTCATCATAAATCTACTTCCATAAGTAAATTTATTTTCAGACAGAAAATGCTGGAAAGTGAGCCAGAGTCACTCTATGTTGATGAAACAGGCGTATGTGAAGCTGAGGACATCTTGGTACTTGTTGATCTAAGCTCTGCCTTGGAGAATGCCAAGAAAAGCTGGCTGAATCCATCTACTCAGGGGTGGGTGGAGGCCATGTAGGCATCACCTGCCCGAGAGCCCCCGGGAGCAACCCCAGGATACAGGGGGCTCAGGAAGCTACAGAGAATCACACATATGGTGGAGCTGGTGCTCCTTTCAGCAGCACAAAACATCACTCTGCAGTAGGTGAACTGTCTAGAAAGATGACAGCATCTCCACACAGACCCACCTGCTTGAAAAACAGTGCCTTGGCTTCAAAGGTGGCCAAAGCCAAGCAGGGGCTTAATGCTAATGTCTACTGTACACTTCAGAGCAAGGAAAACCTGCACATGAAAAATTTATCTTTCATTCAGTTACATTTGTTGAGGGTCCCGTAGTTGTTGGGCATTTAGAGGGGGCAAAGCCCATCCCGCACACAGTGCAACCCAGGCTAAGAATCCCAGACTGGAGGGGATTTCACTGATTGACCAGCCAAGCCAAATTCCCTACATATTACTAAACCACAAATAGAACCAGTATTAAAAACAAAACAAATTATTAACAACAACGATAATCAACAACAACCATAGTGGATTGATTGACGGGAGAGAACCAAAACTCAAAACTCTGTATTTTCTATATCATTGAATATGGAATAAAATTGCAACATCAAAACATTCCTAGAACTGAGTGGGGCAGCAGTGTGGAATAAGGGTTTGGAATACGGGCCTGGCGCGCAGAAGCTCAGCATACCATGCCCTCAAGATCCACCAGTTCAGTAAGACAGCAGTGGAGCACAGTAGCTGATTATCCACCAGAATCTAAACTGTGTTCATTGCAGAGGACCAGCCTTTCCTTTTAAGTTAACAGAATTAACCTTAAGGAGCTCTGTTTACCAGGGAATTAAAGGCTTCAGTTTGCTTTAATGCTTTTTAACAAGGTGTGTGTGTGTGTGTTCATTTTCTGGGTGAGATTATCCTATCTCCTCCGAAGCATTTTCCATCTCCTTTCTCTGAGCCTGCTTCTGTATTTCTCTGGATTTCCAGCCACCCACCACCCCTTCATAATTTGTTTCCAGAAAAACCCCATCCTCCAAGAAGCCTAAAGAGGTATGATTGCTTCACTACACAAAATGCCACAGGGTGGAAGAGTCATTCTTCACTATTTCACAGAAAACCAGAAAGGAAGAACATCAATTATCTCCCTGTTGAGCTCTTTGATGTGCTGTATGACCGTAGTTTATTTATTTATTTTTTCGTAGTTTATTTTTAAAGTCACTGTCTGTTCAGTCACACAGAGGGATGTTACCACATACCATGAAGGGCTGATGAATCATGAGTCTCTTGGGGGTTCCCTGGATGATAGGAAATGGAATCAAAGGATATTATACCACATTGGTGAAGAGGCACGAGAGAACAAGGTCATCATGCTGACACTACCTGTGAAGTTCTGACAGGAATACTTAAGCCATTCCTTTAAACTTACCTGATCTTAATTTCTACATTCTTAACACTAGGAGCGTTTTCCAACAATATCTCCCTACGTCAAAGCCTGAGTTTTCTTAAGAGCACGGAGAGCAGAACTTTTTCTGGAAACTCAGAAGAGAGAGATTGTCAGTACATAGCTGCAAAAATTATTGTAATTTCTTAAAGCCTGTTTTGGTAGGCATTATTGCCAAGACTGTCTTTGTTTCAATAAGATGATGCAAATCAGATGCAGAATTATTAAACTTTTGAAAGTGTCTAGCACACATGAAAGATATTTGTGCAGTGAGGTATGATAAGAATTTTTATTGATGGAAGCTTTGCAATTAAGTATGTGTTCACTCTTACGGAAACAAATGAAAACAAACAGTAAAAGTAGCTTTAAGGGAATTGCCACAGCACGACCTGGATGGACACCTAGTGGGCTGGTACTGTAGGTCTTGGCATGGACAGTTGCATTATTCCAGAAGAACTTTCTTCATTTCCAAGGCTTACAACATTGCTTTAGAGCATATAACTCATGGATCCACTGACATGGACAAAATAAGTCATTTTTATCACCCTATTCAAGAATCTACCATCTATTACCCATTAAGTAGTTTCTTATTACCCACTGGGTGAAAGACAAGACCCTCACTCAGGGCCCCCCAACTATAGCCCCTCTGCTCCAGCTATCCCACTTCTTTTGATATTTCCACCATACTTTGCTGATTCCTCATTCCGCATTATTAGTAAGCCATACATCCCTGAAAAATTCACCTGTCTCTTCTCCAAAAATTCATGCCCTTAACTTTCTTTAAGATCTTATAGGAAAGAGGTTTCAAAAAGTGTTCCTCTACCTTTCCCCCTTATAATTTTACAATTCATTCTTTATTCGCTGCCTCCACCACTTAAACAGAAAATAATTTATAAAATAAAATATTGATCTTATTTACATTTTATTGGAAAATGTTCCTCAATTTTGATGTATGTATTTCTTTGAAAGCAAACTCTATGTCTTCCTTAAAAAAAAATTACAGTGTCAAGTATCATCTGGAATCAGAATAGAGATTCCTATCATGTTGATCATGACCTACCAATCAATTTGAGTCTTGACTGTTCCATTCTCAAGTTGACGGTCATGATCGTGCTTCATGCTCATCAACACACAAAGCTGCTTTAATATTGCCTTTCTTTAAAAATGCCTTGCCTAGACTCTACATCACCTCCAATTGCTACTCTATCTCTCTGCTATCTTTATATTACTTCACAACTACTCCAAAGAGTTGGGTAAATTTACTGTACTTTCTCACTGTATGTTCTCTCTCCAGCCTATTTCATTCAGGATTTTGGAAACTACTCTGGTTAAGATCACCTACAATTGCCATCTGACAAAATCCAGTGTTAAATTCTCATACTCCATCTTATTAAAATTCATATCAGTATTTGACACTGATTATCATTCTCTCCTCTTTCACTTGACTGTCAGCAAACCACATCTCTAGATTGTTTTCTCACGTTCTCAGTTTCATTGGCTGTTTTCTGCTCCTCTTCCTGACCTCTAAACATTTTCCTAGTTTTGACTGGATTATTTAAGCCATTTAAGCTAACATCAGGTCCCAACCTAACCTTCTTTATCTTAGAGCATTTCTCAATTGCCACCATATCCCAGTTTCCTAAAAGCATATAGGACCGTGTTCTTGGACCTCTTCTCAATCTACTTATTCCCTAGGTAATATTCTCCAGTTGCACTCCTTTAGTTACCATTTGTATGTTTGTGGCTCCCCAATTTATATTTTTCTCCTCACCTTTCCCCTGAATTCTAGACCTGTGTATCCAACTGCCTACTTGAGACTTCCAACTTGGATGTGTTTGTGTCCACAGGAAAACTTATGACCAAACAATCTAAAAATGTTTTATTATTCCCCCTCCCCCCAGCCTATAAGGACCAGTTCTCCCCCTCTTTCCTGTGCTGTATGCTTCTTTTTGACAATCAGCTGAAAGGCTGGGAACTTTATCTTCCAGGCTCATTTGCCTTTCAGTTGCCAGTTACAGCTGTGTTCTTCTAATGAAATGCTCTAGTGTGAGATTTTGAAGGTAGAGGAGAAACAGAATATATTCTTCTCCCCTGTGCACTGATGTTGGACATGGGAGCTCTGGCAGACAAGTTTTTTCAGTGGCCTCTGGGTTTTCCATTGAGATAATTCCGCTCAGGGCTGTGAGGCAGCTGCAACCATCACCATCAGTTTCCTAGTTTCCTGCAGTTTTCTAATCTCTGGGTGGAAGCAACAATTCCTAAATTCACTGGACCAAACAGTGGTGGCAGAACTGAATACTACTGGTCACCTCCCTTAACTTGTGTTTCCTCAGCTCTTGCAAGGTTTCTGTAAGCACTCAATTCCCTATCTTAAATCTCTTTCTGCTTAAAACACCTGGAGTGGTTTCTTTTTTTTCTGTATGAACCCTCACTGATATAGTTACCCATCTTCTCAGCTAATAGCACCAACATTTACCCAGTTGCAAAGAACAAAAATTTAGGAGTCATCCTGACTCCTTGTTTTTGTTCTTTGCATCACACATTTAATCCAGCAAAGCGTCAGGCTGGATTTTCCTCCAAAATATATGCTGAATCCCACTTTCACAACCAAAGGATTCTCATTTCAATTATAGGATCCGTTTTTCAAATTTCTTTGGGATTATCTATGTTCTCCACCAGAATGTTCACAAGATAGCTTGGTCAGCTAGTTCACCAATGTGTCCCATTGCTTAAAATTATATCTAGCACATAGTAGGCATTCCATAAAAATCGATTGAATACATAACTGGATTGCATTGCTCCTCTCTTCAGAGACAACGAGCCTTCCAAGAGACACAATTAGTGATTTTCTCAGCATATTCTCTCCCTTAGCTAGCTACACTCATCAGACCCTGAGGAAGTCACAAGGAAAATTTTAAAATGGCAAGATTGTCAAGGACACAGACCACTTACCTAAATATACTTAAACTCTTAATGGGGATTCAGCTGAAAATAAAGAAAAGCTATTTTAAATGTCCTTGAGTAGCATTTTCTCTGTGCACATGTTTTTAGAAGTTGTTTATAACATAGTGTGTCCATATATTACATTCTTAAGTTGATTGACACAGCTCACACTTCCCTGGGAGGAGTCCACCTAATGGATTGATCCTTGATAAATGAATGCATATCATGTGTCAAGATCGATGCCATGTACTACTTGTGTAATATAATGGAGAATGGAAAGTCAATGGAGAACAGAGAGCAATGGAAAATTACAAGTTAAGAAATACAGTGATCTAATGGCCAATGAAACTTATTTGACTGCCAATTTTCTGCCTTGGTGGAATTATTTCTGAGAAGCCAAAATTATCAGGGGAGATTTGAAAGATATTGAGCAAGAAGTTCAGAATGAAATGCAAGAGGCATGACCTCCAAGAGCTAGTAAGTAACTGCATATTTGCACTTTAATTATTGCCCACTACCACCAAGGGTGTAATTGCTTACATAGGAAAGCTCCTTGATATCAGCCCAAGATGCTAAACTGCTTCTATCTGCTTGGAGACTGATGATCTCATAGCTCAGGGCTATAACTATTGGAGAAGCTGTACCATCTCTTAATAAGCCATACTTATCTCTTCTAAGTAAGATGGAGAGGATGCTTCCTGAAGAAAGCACCAATCTAATGCTAAAAGAAGTCTTTTGTCCTGAGCAAGGAAGCAAAGTGAAGTTGACTCCATACTATATAATATTAATTAAATATGCATAGACATGAATACATGTAAATACATGCTATGAATAATAATAACTGTGAAAGTTATTAATTCTGTTCTCCAATTATTTCATTTCTTAAGGCTCCACTTGACTACTTAAGTATTTCTAGTCAACAAGTTCTGAGAAAAAAAATGAGGTATTCATCACTGCAGTATAACCAGGTCTATCTTAACTGAGATAGGCAGTTACTGAGGGTCAGAAACCTTATATTAACTTTACTTGTATTAGCTCATTATTTCTCACAATAATCCTACGAGGTAGGTATTTTTATTATCTCTATTTTACAGATGAGAAAACTGAGGCCTAGAGTGGTTAAGTAGTTTTCCCACAAAGCTCCTAAGTGGCAGAGCTCAGATTTTAACCTATAGAATCTGACTCCAGCACTTTTTCTCTCAGTCACTCCAATAATGAGAAGGTCTCTTGCTGTGCCAGGAAGCAAGATGAAGTCACGTGTTTGAGGTAAAGCACACTTACACGTGATGGTCACTGACTCAACCCTGGACACCCACGGTAGCTTTTTATTTGCGTTAACAGGGACTTTTCTCAAGTGCTATTTTACAAATGGAATTATATTAGTCAGGGTTTTCCCAATAGGATATATCTACATAGAGATAGGTGTATCATTATATAGGTAGATCTATTCAGATATAAAAGATATCTATATCTATATAGGTAGATATAGATAGATATACATATATAGAGAGAGACGAAGATACAGAGGCAGACAGGACAGACTCGGGGGAGAGAGAGAAAAAGAGAGAGAAACAAAGAGAGAGACACACACACAGAGAAACAGAGAGATTATAAGGAACTGCCCCTGGCAAATATGGAGGCTGGCAAGCCCGTAACTGCAGTGTGGGACCCAGAGGAGCTGACGGTGCAGGTGAAGTGTGAAAGCAGAGAATTCCTTCTTGCTTAGAGAGGTCAGTCTTTTTCTTCTATTCAAGTCTTCGACTGATTGGTGAAGCCCACACACATTATGGACAACAATTGGCTTACCCCAAAGTTCACCAATTTAACTGTTAATCTCATCCAAAAATGCCCTCTGAGTTGACATATAAAATGAACCATCCCAGGAATACAGGTCTTGGAGAGGATGATTCAATGGTCCAGGGCTACATGGCAAAACCAACACCAGAGCTCAGATCCTCTGGACCCCTGGTCAGCATGACCACAACACCACACTACCTCCCTGTGAAGCCATGAGAAGCATCTGCTGCCCCAAAGGGAAGGGTAAGGAGAGTACTAAGGCATCCTGTTCTTCCAGCACTGCTGTCACCCATCAAGATTGTAAAGGAACTTCAATTCTTTTTTGCTGATTCTTTTGTAGGTTGATGTTTCAATGAAAAGTTTTTTATACTATGGGTGTTGTTTGTTCTTTCTCTAGTTGCTTTAGGCATAAGTTTAGGGTGTTTATTTGAGATCTTTCTTATTTCTGGAGGTAAGCTTCTATTGCTATAAACTTCCCTCTTAGAACTGTTTTGGTTCCATCCCATAGATTTTGGATCATCATGTTTTCATTTTCATTTGTCTCTAGGTATTTTTTTTATTTCCTCTTTGATTTCTTCAATGATCCATTGGTTGTTTAGTAGCATATTGTTTAGCCTCCATGTGTTTGTGCTTTTTGCATTTATTTTTTTTCTTTGTAGTTGATTTCTAACCTCATGGTGTTTTGGTCAGAGAAGATGCTTGATATAGATTTCCGTTTTCTTAAATTTACCGAGGTTTGCTTTGTGGCCCAGCATGTGATCTATCCTGGAGAATGTTCCATGTGCACTTGAGAAGAATGTTTATTCTGCTGCTTTTGGATGGAATGCTCTATAAATGTAAATAGCAATGTTCTATTATTTACTGCTCAGAAGGATGGTAACACAGGAAGCACAAAATAGGGCTTAAAATTAGGTGAGGTATATGATTTTCCTGAACTTAACACTTTTGTTTATGAGAACTATAGTTTGACCCCCTCAATTCAGAAAGACTGGATCTAGTCCATGATAAGGAATAGGAGACAGATGACATTTGAGCTTATCTGAAAATTACATTTTAATTGCTTCTTTCAGTCTAGTAGTTCCTGGCTTCTTCTAAATTATCCTTTTAACAATAAAACAATAATTGTCCCCCTGCCATGTGCCACACTTTGTGACATTAGCAGAGCATGTGTCAAACATTGTGTTTAGTGTAATATTGACAATCAACTCAGATGCTCAGAAACACATGATCTTGATCAAAGTTAAAGGCATTGTTTCATCATCTATACATGTAAGACATATGTTTAGATGTGAGCTGGACATGAAAAAGTCAGGGCACAGATTCTGTCTGTGCAGAGATGATGTCACCAGGACGTCTGTGAGAACTGAGAAGTTCAGAGATGTTTACCAAAGTCAACCATTTTTTTTCCCTTATGATCCCATTGACACATTATTTGTATACCAATAGCTAGTAACTAAATGGATCACTACCCAGGTGCAAATCACTGCTGAGAACTTTCCAAGTATTGATGATTTTTTCTCATACATCCCTGAGTGGGTGTGACTATGCCTGGCTTACAGATATGACAACTAAGGTGAAAAGAGGCTAAGTTACTACCTCAACGTCACTCCACTGGTAAGCACTGGAGCCAGAAACTGAACCTTACATCATCTAGGCTGAGGCTAACAAATGTTTTCTGCAAAGGGCCAGCTGGTGAAGATTGTAGGTTTTGTGAGCTATACATTTTAATTTGCAACTACTCAACTTTGCTGCTGTAGCCTGAAAGCAGCCACAGAAAATAGGCAAATGAATGAGCATAGCTGTGTTCCAATAAGACTTTTAAGGGCATCCCTGCATCATACAAAGCAAGCAACTGGCCAGATTTGCTCCATGGGCTATAGTTGCCAAGCCCTGATCAAGACCATCACAGAGTCTGACTTGAGAAAGAACGGCAGAATGAATGTAAAATGAGGAGTGAAACACATTCCTTCTACTAGCCCATCATAAAGTTGTAACTGCCAAGTAAATATTGGAAAGAAATACTGTATGTCTACTTATGAGTGGGTTTAAGTATCAGAGAAGAGACAGCCAAGATGTTGAGGTGTGTGCATGCAACAAAATGGCCTTGACCTTGACCTAAAGTTCTATTTGAGGATATTTGTGCTGGGAGTAGAAAGGGGTGAGAAAAATGATTACACCTTTCAGAAAGTAAGTGTAGGACAATGCCCTGGGGAAAAGTTTTTTTTTTCTGTATTTTTCTTTTTTTTCTCTGTTCTAGCAAGACTGACAGTGGAACATCACCTTGTCTTTTCTAAGGCCAGTAGAGAAACTTTGAGCTCAAAGGGGGATGTAGCTGCCTGTAGGTGAGCAGGGGGACAGCTCTACTTCTCCAGGAAAGGGATCTAATCTGACTGTTGGGAGTTGAGGGCCTGGGATCCCTGGAGGCAGTAAAGGGTGCACTTTAGGAGGAGGGGCAAGGGAAACCTATTAACCCATGAGCTGTGCACTAAAGTCTGAGAGCCTTGGAATCAAATCTTGGTGTCCCATTAACTGAGCTCAGCTCTGAGCATCATGGTCGACCCATAAAGGAGCATAGGGGTCTGGACAGGGACTGAGGTCAAGAGCTGCCTGTCAGTCTTCCAGGTGGATGGGATCAGGGTGCCCAGACATCTTGGTGCCTTAAGTCCTCAACCCACAGGACTTCAAGATTCCCAGTAGGAATAGGAGGGCAATTGAGAGTCCAGATCAAGGACCAGTTAAACAAGAGCAGGAGGCAGGGTGGGGACTGGTGGAGTGAGACCCCTGATGTAGGGCCTGAGGAACCCAAGGCTCATCAACACTAATTCTGTTTATTGACACTGGGAAACCAGCAAAGTGAGAAAAGAAAATCAAAGGTAATATGCATTTGAAAAAAATTTTAGATTGCTTATCATCTCTGCCTAATTACTGAGAAGCGATAATCATGACTACTTGCAATCACCAAGTGTCACATTTGCTTTCTGTTTCCAGTGCCATTTATTCTCAAGTCTACATCTTTGGGATGTGTGGTTGCAGCTCTGAAGAACAGGACTGTCTCCACGAGCTGCACACACGTTTTTGCAATATCTTTTTCTAATCATTTTTCAAAGATGTATTGTCTTGTCTTAACAAAGGAGAGGACATTGCTCCCAAGAGGTGACTCTTCAGACCAGGCAGCAGCTCCCGGGTCTCTTGTCTGCTTGGGTCTTCCAGGTCCTTGTACTAGCATCCTTTGTATTCTGATGCTTTTACATCTGGGGCACGGCTAACCTGGAAAGACTGCTCCTCCCAGGGCTAACCAATTCCTATAGACTGTAAATGACTCACCTACAAGCATACCTTCCATATGCAAACCAACCAACCCAGAGCCCATACCACAACCACATCTCACACTCCAGGCCACTCTTTCCCTGCCCTAATCACTTAGGGGCAGGTACTAGACAATTTGAGACAGCCCCTACACTCCAGAGGTCACTGAAATTACTCAAATGAGTCAATATGCCTGCTTGCCCTGTCTCATCCATCCCTTCCCACAAAGACCACAATAAATGCTCTCACTCACATTTTGCTCCCTTTCTCTCTCTGCCCCCTGACTCACCCTGGTGCTTCCCCATGTGGCCCTGTGTGGTGTAAACATGGCCCTCCATCTCTTGGTAACTATGAAGAACAAATTATCTTTTCAATGGCAGTTGTCTCCTGGTTCCTATACCTGAATAATAATAAAGCCTACATTTTAAAAGTCATGTGCCCCCAGATTCTGCAGATCCCCAGATCCTGCAAAAGCTTAAAATGACACAAACTTTCATGTGTAAAGATTTTCTAGCAAAAGTGTGTAAAGAAATGCCATTGGTGGGGGAGACCCTGGCTTTAGAATCAGACTTTGGTGCTGGAATTTGACTTCTGCCCCTTCTGCTGGAGACCTTGGTCTGATTCAGTTTCCTCATCTGCAAAACAGAGGCTCAATCAGGACCCAACTCAAAGGACTGAAAAATGACACATATCAAAATTGTGTGTCATACAATGAACATTTAAAACTACAATTGTTGTTGGTAACATTGTTCTTCCTCAATATTTGGTTACCTCAAAATTTTTTAACCAGTAGACTAAATTTTATCTGAATGAAGTTTGCCATTTTTCCTTTCTTCAGCTATTCTTTTTTTTTTTTTTAATTAATTAATTAATTAATTTAATTTTGGCTGTGTTGGGTCTTCGTTTCTGTGCGAGGGCTTTCTCTAATTGTGGCAAGCCGGGGCCACTCTTCATCACGGTGCGCGGGCCTCTCACTATGGCAGCCTCTCGTTGCAGAGCACAGGCTCCAGACGCGCAGGCTCAGCAGTTGTGGCTCACGGGCCTAGCCGCTCCGCGGCATGTGGGATCCTCCCAGAACCAGGGCTCGAACCCGTGTCCCCTGCATCGGCAGGCAGACTCTCAACCACTGCACCACCAGGGAAGCCCCCAGCTATTCTTTTAAACATTTGATTTCCATATGGTCATTTGAAAGGGCACAGACCTTCTCATTAATTACTAAGGTTTCAAAACCTTTGGGTCAGAACTTGACTAAGACATAAAACAATGTTTCCCAAACTCGAAATTTAGGGCACCCAAGAATACTTCTGCAGAACCCAGTTTGAAAAACCCTGCATTAAAAATTAAATACTGTCAGTAGAGGTGACTGCTTCTTGTTGACAGATTCATAAACCCCAACACAAATGGGACCCTGAAATATTGTAATGCATGGGGCTCTTACCCAAATAATCTATGACATGAATGTAACTGTATGAAGGGATAGAATCTAAATGAAATGAAGGAAAACACCTTTTCCAAGAGAGATCTTCATGGATCCCCAAGGAATGTAATTACAAAGTAATTTGAATCATCTTGTAAATTCCAAGAAATCCAGGGTTGAAGCCTTCTTTACAAATAGACAGTTTTCTTCTGGAAGCACAACTTTTATTAGAGTCATCTTTCCAGTCCAAACAGTTTATTTGGCCCCAAATCATAAACCTCAAGCCTCTGGCATAACTAGTTACTAAATCAATAGTGAGAAAGGATTTGCTTTCCCTCACTGAGACCACCAGTGCCAGCTTCATGGGCCCATGAGCTGTGCAGTCACCCAGGGCCCTGTTCTCAGAGGGGCCCCCCGTGTAGTTTAATTATCTTCTATCTCTGTCTTGAAAGTCTTACTGCTTTTTGAACAAAGTACCCGTATTTACATTTTGCAATGGGCCCCTCACATTAGGCAACCAATCCTGAAGACCTCCATTTACTGACCCCTAGTTAAAGGGTACAACCCAGGTCAAAAGCAACCCTGGGAGGCTGCGTTGAGAAATGTGTGACACCATCATGTCGTGCTGACAGGGGGCTGGCTCTTCAGAGAACCATCCTCTGGTAGAAGGATAATGAGTACACTTAAATCATTGAAAATTCAGCACATATCAACTTAGAAAAGATGAACCACCCTAATTCAATTGAAAATACCAGAACAAGAAAGAAAGAAAGAAAGGAAGAAAGAAAGAAAGAAAGAAAGAAAGAAAGAAAGAAAGAAAGAAAGAAAGAAAGAAAAAAGAAAGGAAGGAAGGAAGGAAGGAAGAAAAAAAGAAAGAAAGAAAGAAAAGAAGGGCAGGAAGAAAGGCTTGCATTTTTTTTTTTTTTCAAACCCAACCATCTGGCTGTTCTCTCCTATTCATCTTGACATCTGATTCTCTATTTGGTAGCAAATTAATCCAGGTAGTGATCCCTATCATAAGTCTTCTGAGTGGTTTAAAGGGCTGATTTTATTACAAAAGGCTAATTCTTTGATGCTCACTGCCTGTTGGAAGGATGCAGAACTGGCAGACAGAAAATGCTGCCTGTTCTATACATGGTCAACGGTCCAGAGAACTAATGTCTTGTCTCTGAACAAACAACCTAGGTGAGGCCAGCCCAAAACCTTTCCTCTTCATCTTTGGCATTGGAAATAGAGAATTGGGTCACTCTGTCAATCCTTGACCAGGCTGGGAGCAGACGCAGAGATGAATGCTGTCCTTAGCACCTACGCATCTCTTTTCAAAGTCACTGTTTTCTTGTTGTGAGCGATCCCGAATCCCAGGTCCCATTTCCAGGTGATGCTGTTGGTTCTCTGATGCGCCCTTCCTCGGTGGGGTACCTGACTGCCCTTCCAATCTCCTCCTTGTCAAGCCCTGCATCCTGCAACCTCAGAGCTCTGACCTCAGCCCCTTGTCCCTTTTTGAAAATATTAGGCAAGTAGCACAGCTGATGACTTTACATTGGCAGTCAAGGAATGTTTGCATTTCATAAAAGAGCAGACTCTTACATATGGAACTCTAACCCACAGGGAATGTTCCCACGTGTGGACATTGAGTTCTACTTCAAGAGTAACAAGGGCATGATTTGAGAGTAAGATGGGCTGGGAGAAAAGCTATATTTTGCTTAGATATTGAAAAAAATGTCATACAGTTGACCCTTCAACAATGCAGGGGTTAGGAGAGCCAACCCTCCGTGCTGTTAAAAATCATCTTGTAACTTATAATTGGCCCTCCATATCTGAGTTTCCTCCATATCCGCAGTTCTTCATCCATGAACCAACTAAGGATCCTATAGTACTGTAATATTTACTATTGAAAAAAATCCGCCATGTAAGTGGACCTGCGCAGTTCAAACCGTGTTGTTCAAGGTTCAAGTGTATTTTGCTTAAATGTTGCTTTGAAAACTTAAGTTGTCTGAAAAGAAGATGGTTTATTTAGCTGAGGCTGACTCTATACATCTCCTTGCAAGTATTTTGCTAGCAGTTGAGATTAACTGGTGGGTCATCAAGGGTATGGTCTGACTTCCCATAGACTTATCTGATATCAGCTATCAGTGCACTTGCTCCACTGATCTCTTATTTCAAATAAAAATAAGAAAATTAAAATTCTTGCGAATCCCCTGGCGGTCCAGGGGTTAGGGCTCCACACTTCCACTGCAGGGGGCACTGGTTCCATCCCTGGTGGGGGAACAAGGATCCCACAAGCTGCGTGGCCAAAATAAAGAAAGAAAGAAAAGAAGGTTACCCCCAAGTCAATATTTAAAGATCAATAGCAAAATACAGTTTAGATAGTCAAAAAAAAATTGTGAAAGACTTTGAAATGGACAAAGGAATGACTGAGTCTCCTGTCTAGGGCACCCGTCTGCCCTGGCTCTGCTTTTCAATGTCTTTCAGCTATTTCACAGCTCTATAAGTTGTGGAAAACTGACTGTAATGCAATTGATTCTTGTCTATAGAAACTCAAATAAATTGTGTCCAGTGGCTATGCAGTTGGTTATTGTTCTGGGAATATTAACCAATTTTGCTTTTACTTGGTCTATTCAGATTTAATTTTTTTTCTTGAGTGAATTTTTAAAAATTATAATTGCTAGGAAATTGTTTAATCTAAGATTCAAATTTACTGGCATCATGTTCTCTTGAGATTTAAAAATATTTACTGTACCCTATAGTTATATATCCTTTTTTATTCTTAATGTTGTTGTTGTTGTTTAACATTTACCTCAGTGACTTTTTATTATTTTATTTTATTTTATTTATTTATTTTTAAACATCTTTATTGGAGTATAATTGCTTTACAATGGTGTGTTAGTTTCTGCTTTATACCAAAGTGAATCAGCTATACATATACATATATCCCCATATCTCTTCCCTCTTGCGTCTCCCTCCCACCCTCCCTATCTCACCCCTCTAGGTGGTCACAAAGCCCTGAGCTGATCTCCCTGTGCTATGCGGCTGCTTCCCACTAGCTATCTATTTTACTTAATGTTGTTCTTTATGTTCTTTTTTTCCCTGGGCTATTCTCACTCAGGGAGAATGGAATTGTCCATTTTATTTATCTTTTCAAAAAACTAGCTTTCAGTTTTATTGATATTTTGTCTTCTTTATTTTTATTTGTCTTGCTTTAATCTGAGGTTGTGTTTTGTACCTTGTGCATGACACAGAATATAAGAGAATAGCTCTCTGCTCCTTAAAATATTTTCTACTTGAAAAAAACCTCATTATGCAGACATGATACAAGCTCAAGGTCAACAAATATTTTTAAAGGATTCTTTTTATTTTGATTAATATTAGAGTATGGTTTGATGAAATTTACACATTCAGCAAGTATGGTTCCAATAGGACATAAATTCATGGATTACTTCAGAAATGTCATATGCAACAAGATAAATAGTAAAACCAGATAGGTATTATACGAAACCATGAAAACATATACTTTATGACAATATAAATACTCATTTCCAAATTCATTTATTCAACATTCATACCACAAGTATTTATGGAGTACTGTCAGGTTACTGGAGGTTCACTGGTAAATAATACCAAATGGCCCCTATTCTACTCAAGTTTGCATTTTAGTAAGGAAGACAGATAATAAATAAGAAAATAAAAATGTATTAAGTAATTTCAGATGGAGATAGGTCCTTTGAACAAAAGTCAGGTTGAAAGGATACAGGATAAGTTGGTTTAACTTCTCTCCTGATGGTGATGGCTACTAGTAATGAATATACTTTATGTATTTTATGGGCTTTTTAAAGCATGCCTGGGCAGAGTCAGTGAATGGAGTAGTGGAGAGAAGACAGTTGAAATAATTATAAAAGCCTAGGTTAACAATAGAAGACCAATAGACTTCTCTGTTTGATTCATAGACAAGAAAACAAAAGACATCTTTATTAAAGAGCAGTCAACATTATCTACTTTGTAAAATATATTGAGAGTGTCAGCTAAATACCTGAAGGTATTATGAGTTAAAAAGAAAAGCCATGGAGATATAATTTTCATTGATGTGATGGCAATTTCGACAGTCATGGGATATTTCCATCCACTCCACTTGTCTCTCTCTCCTCTGAACAAAAGCTTCCATTTTTCTCAGTTTACTATGTGACCTGCACATCTTTAGCACAGTCTCACCTAGTCCCCCAACCACCCTGCCAAGTAAGGACTGTCATTACCCCATTCCACAACTGGAGACATGGAAGGTTAGAGCCATAGCCAAGATCAACAGCCAGCAGGTAGGGCTGTGGGTGGGGTTTGCCCTAGAGGTCAATGGCAGAACCTCCTGAGTGCCTACTATGAGCCTGCACTTTCTGCCATCCTCTCAATTTTGAGAAAAAAATAGACATGTTTTTCTTTGTGGAATTTCTTCTTGGCAAGTTGCCACAAGTGTGAATAACAGGAGGAGATTCTCTGAAGTTTTGCCAAGGGCAGATGAAGAATTCTGAAAGATTGTCTTTGCTAAAAGCACTGTAAATGGAGTAATGCTTAATTGATCTATTTTCATCTTTGTTCAGTGGCCCCAGCAGAAGGGCATTGTCTTTAGGCTGCAATAGATTCTGTTAAAATTTGTCCTGGAGGCCCCAAGCCACTTGTATGAAACACAACCTAGATTTACCCACCCAAGCCCTCTCCTCCCTTTTCTTCTTTATTCTCTTCTGATTTTGTCAGAGAGATATATTCTGAAGGCAGTGGTGGGGTCAGTGTACGTGCTAATTAAATAAATAATACACAAAATATACCCATCTAGTTGCATTGTCTTTTTGAATATGAACACATCAATATCTGTTCATAGCTTAAAATACATTTTGCCTAAATTCTCTACTTTTCCTCGAGGAATATTAAGCCAGATCTCAACTGAGAAAACAAAATTGGAGACATAAGGTGTTACTGGTTAGTTTCATTAAATAAATTAAACCAGCCTTTCCAAAATTGTGTGGGTAATTTAAGAAAGTCTTTTATTGTGACTGGATTATTCAATGAATTGATGCAATTATTTCACAAACTTTGATTGCAAATGCCCAGTCCCTGATGAGCTATCATCACTTCTTTGGGATCTCAACTCACATTTAGTGGCAGGAAAACCAAACAGACATCTATATTGGAAGTAAAGAAAGTGAGACACGCTTTCAAGAATCATGCATTTTTATTTGAGTTACAAATTTTAGCAACTACATCAGGCTCAAAGAATTACAGGACAGGCATTTCTCCCCTAAAGCAGCTAAGTGGATGAAATGCAAAAAAAAAAAAAAAAAAAAAAAAGGACTAAAAATTAAGAGAGAGGCCTAACCTTACCAAGAAAACATTGCCTCATCCCTCATAAGTCATTTAATTTCCCTATCTCTCAGTTTAAGCCATATGACTCTCAAAAGAATAAGTGGATGGATGGATGATGGATGAATGCCTGGATGGAAGGATGGATAAATGGTTAGATACATGATGAATGATGGATGGATGGATGGATGGATGGATGATGGATGGATGGACTACAAATAGAGGAATGGATGAGTAAATCATTTAGAATGAATTACTGATTTTGAAACATTGATGAATGAATTAATGATTTTTGCCAGTTTTTCCATCCCCTCTACCTCTAAAGTTCTGAATGTATTTTCTGGGTATCTACCTGAACCCTGATTGTGAATTTTACATACAAGAAAAGATTGAAACATTCTCTACTTTACAGAAATCTATAGTCTGAATCGGAGAGGCAAGTTAAACCACGTAAAGTAAACCATAAAAATGGGAATCAAGTGAAAACTTATGGGACGTAGACTTTGAGTGCTATAGGCATTCAAGGAATGGTGAAGTCTGTCCTACAATTCAATAGGCTCCTGAACCAGAAGGACAGGGGAAGGTAGAGCAGATCAGAACTGGAGCAAGTGGGCTAGATCCTCAAAACAGAAGGAGAGTTGAGATCAGAATGGGGTTGGTAGGGAAGCTCAAGGCTTTGAGCCCTTCTGGGTGTCATTCAGTTAAGTATGCATTAATCCACTGTTCACTTTCCTAACAAACATTCAAGCTTCTTGCCTTGATGGTTAGTTTTATGTGTCAACTTGACAAAGTAATCGTACACATTTATTTAATCAAATGCTAATCTAAGTGTTATTATGAAGGTATTTTCCATTGTAGTTAACATGCAATCACTTGATTTTAAGTAAGAGATTATCCTCAATAAAATGTTTAGGCTTTGTCCAGTCAGTCGAAGACCTTAAGAGCAAAAACGATTTCCCAAAGAAGAAGCAATTCTGCCTCAAGACTGTCTGAATTTCCAACCTGCCAAACTGACCTACAGACTTTGGATTTGCTAGCCCTGACATTGCATAAACCACTTTCTTAAAATAAAGTCTTTTAAAACTTTAAAAAAAATTAAAAATATCTATCTATCTATCTATCTATCTATCATCTATCTATCTATCTATCTATCTTCTATTGGTTCTGTTTCTCTGAAGAACCTTGATTGATGCAATACCTTATTTCAATATAAGCAGATTTCCCACTGGTGTGGAATACAGGTGTGAACCTGGGTATCTGTTTTGGCTTGATTTTTATGACAATTTTTATGTATATTTTTAGGACAATATGTGAAGTTGGTGATGAGTGCTGGGGTTCTGAAATTAGGCAGAGGAGACAAAATGATTGGAAACCACCCTACATGCATGGTCCCTCAGGGACGCTTTTCAGCTTCCAGTAAACATAGTCTTTGGCAAATTGACAAAGTCACCAACCTGCCTGAGTTCTCAGCATGATTTTGTTTATGGGAAATGAGGAGGCACAACCCTTCTCCAGCTCTTTCCACTCTGCTCTTTCTATGGTGTAATTAAAGCTTTCCAATATCAGGGACTTCAACACTTGAAAGATTTTCTTAAGGGAAGGCAAGGAATGTAAAGCATCTCAATTTTAATTAAAATTAAAAGGACCTCATTACACAGTGAATAAACTATGGTGCTGATAATTATCAATTCAGAAGAGTAAAAATGGTAATTCCTAGTTAGGAAATAAGTACCAGATCACCCCCTTATTTAATCCATCATATTTTAATTTCCTTCTTGTTTATGTAATTGAGGAATAGCTGCCAGGTTGAGGATGAGAGTGCTGAAGCCTTCTGCTTTGAAAGGAGGGGGCTTTCTTCTTAACTGTCACATAAGCAATTAAAGCCTCTGAACTGGGCTCTCTCAGATAGATTTTTCTACTTTCCACTTACTCATCCTGCCAAAAATAAGGAAGTTCATTAACCTCATACTGTTAAGAAATGGAGCTTATCACAAGAAGTCTGGAATGGGTTCCTTCTGTGAACTGGGAATGAAGGACCATTTTTCCTAAGGTAAGCACTACTCCACGAGCCTAGGGCATCACATGTAATCTGGCATCTTCCTTCTCTTTTTTTAAAAAAAATAATTAATTTATTCATTCATTCATTTATTTATTTATGGCTGCTTTGGGTCTTTTTTTTTAGCCATTTATTTATTTTTAACATCTTTATTGGAGTATAATTGCTTTACAATGGTGTGTTAGTTTCTGTGCGTTGGGTCTTCATTGTTGCACACGGGCTTTCTCTAGTTGCGGCAAGCGGGGGCTACTCTTTGTTGCAGTGCACAGGCTGCTCATTGCAGTGGCTTCTCTTGTTGCAGAGCATGGGCTCTAGGCACGTGGGCTTCAGTAATTGTGGCATGCAGGCTCAGTAGTTGTGGCTCACGGGCTCTAGAGCGCAGGCTCAGTAGTTGTGTTGCATGGGCTTAGTTGCTCAGCACGTGGAATCTTCCCAGACCAGGGCTCAAACCTGTGTCCCCTGCATTGGCAGGCAGATTCTTAACCACTGCACCACCAGGGAAGTCCCATCTTCCTTTTCTTAATCACCCCCCCAGAGCTCAGTCTCCCCCACCCCCAGTATGAGAAAGGTTTAAGGAAACAACATAGTCTCTAAATAATAATATCCAATGGCATAGCAATAACATGTTGCCAAATAACAAGCAAGACATTTGGATTTACCTTATTCTGGTGCTCTATTAGACTTTAGGACTTCTTCTGAGAGGAGGGCAGGACCAGAGGGGAAGCAGATGTGAGAGTCTAACGTCTCTCCAGTACATTATGCTGGAGTACAGTAGAATTACCTAGGAAAATCATTTTAAGTTCCCAGCTTCTAGTGCTCCCAGATGCCATAACATTTGATAGCTAGCTGTGTTTTTAACATGTGCATTATCTTTTCAGCTATTGGTATAATTAATGATTCCCTATGTGAGCCCCATCAAGCTTTGGAGATGTTTAAAATGAAAACATAATTTTTTTTCTTCCTCCTTTTACCTTTTCTTTGTTTCCAAGTGGTAGTATCCTTCAGAGTAAAACCTGGCCACCATTGAAGCATCTTTAGCTAAAGATTAATCATGGTTCCTACAAAATGTCAGAAAGGCAAGCTGAGGGGGTGTATTTCAGACAATGACGCGTGGAATGTCCTCTAAGCTATCAGGTGGTGCTAAAGTAGCAAATCATACTTAGGCTGGTTATAACTTCTCTGTTCTGCACTAACAACGGTGTGAAGTTCTTCTGAAATTAATTTTCAGGTCATGACCTCTCAGCTGTTCTGGACAAAACGGGGCTCAAAGGTTAATGGTGGGTTATCATCAGAGAGAAATATAATTTCTTCTTCCTTAGAGCAGAACTTCTCAATCTCAGCACTTCTGACATTTTGGGGCCACATTAGTTTTGGTGTGGGGGGACTGTCCTGTGTGTTGTATGGTACTCAACATCACCCCTGGCTTTTACCCCCTAGATCTCAGTAGCACCCTCCACAGTGGGGAAAATCAAAAATGTCCCCAGATACTGGAATGTCCTCTGGAAATGGGGGGCGGGGTGGAGGTCAAAATCAACCCTGGGTTAGAACCACTGCCCTAGAATAAAGCAGCCTCAAGTTGAATATATGTGAAAAACATAGATCGGGTATTACCTTTGAATTCTAAATACAATGTGTAATTAAAGTTAGAAATGCACTGCCCAAATCTCCACCTATTCCTTTGTTGCCACTTTTTTAAGGTATTTGCAAATAAATGATCACACCTATAATTGTTATAAAAATCATTCTGAAATAGTAATAGTGACAGTATTTGCCTCTGAAACAAAGACAAAGTTTGAATTCTTTTGCTAAGAGTACAAATGATGAGTGCATTTACATTTACTTCTCAGGATTCTAGGAAAGAATTTGTCTCAGTAAAATGAGCATAAAATAAAGTTAGTCCCCGTAAAAATTAATTAACTACTTCATATTGCCTGTTTTCTGTAGAACTCTACCTAAAGTTATGCATGATTGTCAATTATTGTGATCCCTCTTTAAGGACAAAGTCTCCATCGTCTTCTCCCTCCAAATTTTTCTGGCTGTGGTGTTATGTGGGCACTACCAGATGTTGTTAACTACACCAAAATTGAGAATTCTTTTCTCATCATGTCTAGATGGTTCTCACTGGAATGTATGATTGGTTGTGGGGTTTTAACACAGTTCAATAAAGGGAGATGCTACACCCAGCAAGGGAATGTTCTCACTTCCTAAACCATCACAAACCATCAGCATCTGGATATCTAAAATTATGCTTTAAACTTTTAAAAACTTGTCTGCCAGCTTATAAAACTTCAGTTGGCCAAAAATCTCATCGGTAGAACTTCGGGTTTTATGAACCTGCACTGGAGAAGCACTCATAAGATTACAGCAGGGGAGGGGTGTCATTTCAATAAGAAAAGGTAAAACAGAGCTTCAAACCCCCCCCTCTAAGTGTTCATGCCAGCACTCCCCCAACGCACACACACACTCACACACACACTAACACATCTATGTCCACCTACATCACCTATTTTTTGAGAAGGTGCTGTGAACAAGGACAGGTACATTTACTACTGTTACCATTCAGAGCATGATTCCCCAGAACACTGTGGACCATGGCTCCTGTGTGAACATCTTGGCAGAGCCTTTCTGAGCATATGTGGGAAGACAGATCTGTCCTGCTGGGATCTGGCATTTTCCAATGTGTATCCTAGACAGAACATCAGGCAGACACCTGAGCCACAAAGAGACACTGCTGGCATCACACCTGGCCTTCATTTCCTCCTAACATCAAGGTCATGACTGTAGCCCAACCATATGGTGAATCTGGTTCAGGTGAAACTTGCTGAGGCCCCATGTGCCCAGGAATTGAGCCAGAAGAGTCTCACATCCCATCTTCCTGACATGGCTTTAAGCCAAAGGAGTAGTGTCCCAGCCTAATAGGACTGGAGGAAACTGAAACTTGCCAGGTCAAACTCTTTATGTCAAAAGCAAGGGAACCAAGACTGAGGACATCTAAGGGATCCTTTCAGTGTCCTGGGGTTAACAAATCCAGAGCAGATGGTTGTACTGAGAACCAAGACATCTGAGTTTATTGAGCATCATTGTGCAAGCCACTGTTCTGAGGCCTGCTGGACATACAAAGAAGTATAAATTATGGACTCTGCCCAAAGAGCTCACAACAATCCTGAAAAAAATAACTCCAGAGAAAAAAATGCAAAGAGATCAAGACAATAATCGAAGAATAACTTAGGAAGTGCTGAATTGTGCCAAATGGAATGATTTGTATGTCATTAATTTTTGTTTGGTGAAGCCAGTTCAGCTCTATTTTGGCTGAGGTGCTTGGGAGAAATTATAACAGGTAAAACTAGATTTAAACTGGACTTTGAAGGATAAACAGATTTTGATCAAGTGCAGAAGGAAAAAGAGAGACACCCAGACAAGAGAATGGCAAAATAGGGCCAGGAAAAATAAATAACCTGGTGTGCTGACATAGAAGTACAGTCAAGGAAGGGAAGAATACTGGCTGTAGAGCAGAATGTTTTGGGTTCAAATTCTGTGGCTGGACTTGACCAGCTCAGCAACTCTACCCCACAGAGCCTCAGCTTCCTCCCTATAAGAGCAGGTAGTGGCCCCAGGCAGAGAGGACTCAATGAGATTGCGTGTATGTCACCCACACAGCAGCAGTAGTGTCTCTGTACTTTGAGTCCCCCACTCCATGTCTGGGGAAAGATCTGTGATCCATGACCACCCCAAGATTTCTCCAAGTATCCAGTGGTTTAAATGATGATAATCACTTTCTAGTCTCAGAATCTCCTTTCCAAATTCTTATCTCCCCTCCCAGGGCTGAGTTCCCTTTGACTGGCACTGACCCATCCCTGAAAGCAATGTGCAGGATGCCACAGTGATCAATGATGGGAGGACACAGTGTGTTTGGAGGCAAGGAGAACTATTGGACGGTTATTGCACTGACTGGGCATATTAGTTTCCAAGGTCTGCCTTAACGAATTACCACAAACTAGGTAGCTTGAAACAACAAAAATATATTCTCCCATAGTTCTGGAGGCTAGAAGTCCTAAATAAACATGTCCTAAATAAATATAAAACATGTAAGTGTTGGTTCCTTCTGTAGACTTTGAGGGAAAATCTGTGATGTGTCTCTCTTCTAGCTTCTGGTGTTTATCAAAAATTGTTTGTTCTTCTTGGCTTGTAGACATAACACTGCAGTCTCTACCTCCACTGTTACATGACCTTATCCCTGTTTGTATTTGTGTCCAAATTTCCCTTTCCTTAAAGATACCAGTCACTGGATTAGGGCCCACCCTAATCCAGTATGACCTCATTTTAACTTCATTGAATCTTCAAAGATCCTATTTCCAAATAAGGTCCATTCACAAATACAGAGGGTTAGGACTCGAACATATCTTTTTGGTGGACACAAGTCAACTCACAACCTTGGGTATGACCTGATGAAAGTATGGAGTAAAAGTCATCAGTGAGAAAGGAAAGACAGCAGGAGGTGAAAAAGTTTTCTGAGGGGAGAATCAATTGATCTTCCTAACATGGCTTTGAGAAATGGAAAGGAGAAAATGATGTCAATTTTTAGCATTGTGTGCTTATAAATGAGAAAAAAACTGTATATTACTTGGCAAGTGCTCAATAAATTTTGCAGGAGCCAGTGCAGTAGTATGTAAGTTCCATGAATAGAGGTGCCATATTTGTAACAGGGGAGAACAAATCTGACTCCATATTGGATCTGTTTCTTTTACTTTAACCTTTGTATCTTATTGCTTTTGCTACAAGTTAAGAATGTTGCCTAGAGCCTGAAATATACAGGATAGCCCATTACCAAGGCTCTGACCTTTAAGGCATTACACTTTTCCATTCATATAGAGATAAAAAGTTACAGAACAGAGAATAACATTTGTCTTGTTGGAGGTTTACAGGAACATCATGACCTGACCTACATGGACAGATGTAAGAACAAAGGATTCTGACACCAAGAAGTCTGCAACAACCAGCCACGCCTCCTCCCCTTTTCATATAAAAGAAGCCTGAATTCTAACTCAGGGAAGATGGTTCTTTGGGACACTAGTCCACCATCTTCTCAGTCTGCTGGCTTTCCAAATAAAGTCTCTATTCCTTGCCCCAACAACTCATCTCTTGGTTTATTGGCCTGTCATGTGGCAAGCAGTATGAGTTTGGACTCGGTAACAATATTGTATTCATCCACAGTATAAAGTTTTCAATAAAATGTGAGCAGAAAATAGTGGGAGGGAGTGAGGAACAGGAGGCCCATGTGAGGTTACAAAGGGAGGGAGAGAGAAAGGATGGGAGAAGGGTGGGAATTTAGAAGGGAAAACCATTTCTGGAGAAAGTAAGTCTTCAGTGTCAGTAATGCTGAACATAGATTCATATGCCCAGAAACCCAGTGGAACTATGTTTCTAGATCTCAGGCCAACATCTCATATTCATTTGGTATCTGGAATACAAATAAATGAAATAAAGAATGACAGCTCATAAGTGGAGACAGAAAGGTAACAACCACTTGGGGAGTTGTTTTTCTCAAACACTAACCCCTCCCCTCTCCTGGAAAAGGATGAAATAAGATCTTCACTCCAGAAAGACCCCTGGGGGTGGGGAAATAATAATAAAAAAACTAAAAAAAAAAAAGAAAGAAAGACCCCTGGGGCATTCTTACCTGGAGACTAGCCCTGACTCATATTTACAGAGTATGACAGATTGGGTGAAATGAACTTGAGCTTTGGGGACTTTCAACCCCCTGCAGATGCTACCTGTCGTACGGATGCTGTGAAGAGACTCGCTTTATTATTCTGCACCCCCCCCCCCCAAATCTGAGACACTTAAGTAATAAAGTCACTCTGAGTTATTTAATTTTTATTGTCTCAGATGAAATTGGACTGCAAATATACTTAGAGAATTCAGATTTTAGTTGTAACTCATTGCATTCAGACTCATTAAGTAGCAAAAGGACACCAGGGGCCAAACAAGAGGAAGGAGGAGCAGCATTTCCCAATTGAGAACTTACTCCCCGATCTCACGTGTCTGGGAGCCACATCTTCTTCTTACCTGGCAAAGGCATGTCCGTGGGGATGTTGGGGGGGCCTTAACCAAACCTGCTGTGGGAGAGGGAGTGGGCTTCCCTTCTAGTTCCTAATGCATTCCAAGACAGAACTCAGCTTGCTCATTTTTTTTTTTCTATGAAAATTCAAACTAAAGCAACAAGACCAGAGTTCTGTGCAAGGCTGTCACCTAGAGGGCAGCAGAGTGCAGACCAGCAACCCCATGCACAGGGGGCACCCTCCAAAGCAGGAGGAGGCAGAAAGGTGACTTGATTTGTTTGTTTGACTCTCATCTGGAGGTCTAGAATTACCACTCTCCCTGGCATGGGAGCTGTACCTTTTCAGAAAGGACTAAGAAATTGTAGAGGCTCAGGCCAGTTGATTAATATTCAGCAAATGAACAATAAGCAGCTTTTGCATGCTTATATGCAAAACACTGGATAACGGTGGGGAATAAAATGTAGATGAATTCTTCCCTCAAGAAGCTCAAAATCTGGTGAGAAAATAACATATGTACAAGCATCACAAGTGGTAAGTACCACAGACAAACACAAATTAAGGCTGTAGAAGGATCCCGTCTGTTAGTGCCTATCTCACTCTAGTCTTTTCTGAGCTGTGAACTCATTAGCTGAGACATGACAATGAAGCCAGGAGGAACCCTACTTCCTAGTTAACATATGGAAGGTTAATAATGGGTTTCCAAATGGTTTGTATTTTTTTTAAAGTTTTGTTCACTGCTGGGCCCATTCACCTAGAATGGAACCCAGTACATAGTTGAACCTCAATAATATTGGTTGAGATAAATTAAATTGTTCTTTAACATGTTCAGTGGAAAAGGAGTTTGTCAACTGGAATTATAAGAAGCAGTTTTAAAATCCAGTTATACCCCCTCAAAGTTGAAAACATTTATCAGTGTTATTATTTTTTTTTAAACATCTTTATTGGAGTATAATTGCTTTAAAATGGTGTGTTAGTTTCTGCTTTATAACAAAGTGAACCAGTTTATCAGTGTTATTGAGTTTGATACTTTACTAATGTCTATCCCTGGAAGAATGAGTGATGTGAATGTTTTTCCTAATTTGATGAAGACTGCCATGATGGATTTGTAACCACGTGTAAGAATGCTCCACATTTTAAAACTAAAACAAACAAACAAACACCAGGAAATAATAAGTGTTGGCAAGAATATGGAGAAATTGGAACCCTGTGCGTGCTGATGTGAATGTAAGTGGTGCAGCTGCTATGGAAAACAGTATGGCCATTCCTCCAAAATTAAAAATACAGTTACCATAAGATCCAGGATTCCACTTCTGGATATATACTCCAAAGAATTGAAAGCAGAGGTCCAAAAAGATATCTGTGCACCCTTGTTCATGAGAGCATTATTCACAAATAGCCAAAAGGTGGAAGCAACTCTAATGTCCATCGATGGATGAATAGATGAACCAAAGGTAGTAGTACGTGCATATGTAGACGTGTGTACATATATAAATGCACATAATGGAATATTACTCAGCCTTACAAAGAAAGAACATTCTGGCACATGCTACAACATGGATGAATCTTAAAGAATTATGCTAAGTGGAATAAGCTAGTCAAAAAAGGACAGATGCTGTATGATTTCACTTATATGGAGCACCTAGAGTAGTTGAATTCCCAGAAACAGAAGGAATTTTGTTGCCAGGGGCTGGGGGGGTGAGTTATTATTTGATGGAGACAGAACTTCAGTTTAAGAAGACAAAAAAGCCTGGAGATGGATGGTTGTTGCACAACATTGTGAATGTGCCTAATGCCACCAGAGTGTACACGTCAAGATGGTTAAAATGATCAATGTTTGATATATTTTGCCACGATTTTAAAAGATTAAATTTTAATTTAAAGAAGTTCCAGGTACACAAGAAGAGTGATGTTCCATTAGATGTTAAAGTTGATGTAACATAAGCAGTAATGTGGCACCTACGCCTCTACTCCCACTCAGTGAAACGGAAGAAAAAAGCAACATTAATGTCAATACTTGGAATCATAGACAAATCTAGATTTTCAGATAAAAATAAGAGCAGATAAAAGTAGCCAGCCTTAGGAAGCGCTGAGACAGAAACCTCTAAATCTTACATTAAATGAAAAACTTCAATTTAACCAAAAGCAAAAAGGAAATCAGAGTGAATGAGAGATGTAAAGAGTTCTTGTTTGGTTAAATAAACTGCTGAGTCAGAGCCCATTGATCTTATCAGAGTTTTCATTTCTAGGAACTGGAAACAACGTGGACTTTCACAGGTTTCAAAAGGGGTGTGTGTGTATGTGCGTGTGCACGCATGTGTGTGCGTTCGTACCTCTGTGTGTGTGTGTGTGTGCATGCGTGCACGTGTGTGCACATGTGCATGCGTTCATGCCTGCGTGTGTGTGTGTGCTGCATGTGTGCATGCGTGTGTGTGTGTGTGTGCGTGTGTGTGTTTTTATTTGCTTGACGCAGGCAGTGGGGAGAACATATATGAATGCTTGTATTTAATATATCCCAACTTTTTTAAGGTCCTCTTTAAAAAGAGCTGAAACTAGTTCTGATTTTGCCTTCTTTATACTTAGCATCAGTAAACTTTTAAGGGCAATTTATGTCATGGGAAGAAAAGATTCACAATCCTGATCAATGAGGCATAGAGGGGGTAGTAGGTAGATGCATGTGGTACAGACCAATGCTGTAAATGATTCCCCTGTCAGAGTCTTGGAGGGAAACATGGCAGTGCCCATACCATGCGACTGTGCTGAGCTGAATTAGGGGACTGTTTACAAAGATGTGGGCAGGGCTGTGGGAAACCAACAACAGCTGTTGAAACATCCATGCACAACAACCACAGAAGAACCTTGAATTCCCCTGGGACTGGGGTGGGGGGGGGACGGCAGTGAGAGGGGAGACCAGGACCCAGAAAGAGCTGAGATTGGAGCCATAGGAGAAGACTGGGGACAGGAGTTGTGCTGCCAACACGTGGCTTGAGAGTGATGCTGAAAACTTGGTCTCTGCGCGCTGGTGCCAAATCGAATATCTGAGACAGAGATTTGGGTGAAGTTGAAAAGAATAGCTTTATTGCTTTGCCAAGCAAAGGGGGACACAGTGGGCTTGTGCCCTGAAAAACTGTATGTCCCAACCTGGGAGGATTTGGTGAGGAGTTTTATAGCAATGGTTCAAGGGCGGGGTTGCTGACAAGATTACATGTGTGCAGGGCTTGCACTCCTTTAATCTGGCCTCAGGGGGTCTCCAGATAAGCTTCTCTGGTTCTCAAGGCTATCAAACCATGACCTTCTCTCTGGAATGAGGATTGTACCTTTTCCATTCATTGGGGGTTTTAGTTCTATAAAGAGCTCAAAAGACATTGTTATGTGTATCCCTTGAGGCAGAACCAGGACCCTGCCCCAAGGCTGCACTACTGTTTCTTGTCTGCTCCCCTGTCTCTGCATCCCCTCCCTTCCCTGATGAGCAACTTTTTGAACCTGCCCTTTGGAACTCAGGGAAGGTCATGGAGGCTGGACAGAAAGACTCCCATGCCCAGGAGCCCCACAGTGTCCTGTTTGGTTTCAAAAGGAGAACAGATACCCCACCATTTGGTTCTCTTGCTCCAGACTCCTCTGGTGCCTCCATGGGCCAAATCCCAGGCAGCCATAAACAAAGGAGCCCAGTTAGTTCTATTCATAGAGGTCAGTCTCCTGGGGCTCAAAACATGGTGGGGAAGGATGGAAGTGGACCTGAAGGGGCAAACACAGAATGCTCAATACATTGTTAGTGTGTTTTTTTATCTGATGCTCCTAAACCGATTTTACCAACATATTCTGTTTGAAAATACACATTACGAAGGTCTATATTATTATTATTTAATTTCAATTTGTATCTGTGATAATTTTAGGTGTTACCTTGACTCAGCCAAGGGAAGGACAGATATTTGATTAAACATTATTTCTGGGAGTGTCTGTGAGGGTGTTTCCAGAAAGGATTAGCATCTGAATCAGTAGACTGAGTACAGCAGCTGGCCCTCCCCAGTGCAGGCGGACATCATCCAATCCATCGAGGGCCTGAGTAGAACAAAAAGGCAGGGGAAGGTTGAATTTGTTCTCTCCCTGACTGCTGTCCTGGGACTTCAGTCTCCTCCTACTTGCTCCTGGTCCTCAGGTCTTCAGACTCAGACTGGAACCTACACCACAGGGTCTCTGGCTTTCAAGCTCAACCACACTACCAGCTTTCCTGAGTCTCAGCTTGCAGAGGACAAATTGCCAGACTTCTCAGCCTCCAAGGTCATGTGAGCCAATACTTTATAATAAAGCACACTCTCTCTCTCTCTCTCTCTCTCTCTCTATCTATCTATCTATCTCTATCTATATATATCTTACTTGCTTTGTTCCTAACTAATACAGTATCTATGCATTTACTTAGAAGACATAAAGTCATTTAAGAGAACTGAGTCACTCAGAAGAATCATTATATAGTTGCCCATCCGGTATCATATAAGGCAAAGTATTCCAAATTGTTTAAGAATAAGAACTCTACTAAAAAAGGTCCAGTTACCTGTGCTTACACAAAACAACTCATGGACGCTTTATTACCATACTCATTTTAAAAACTTTAACCATTATTGTGTTGTACATTCATCATCTGGAGTTTTTCACTGTTCAGTATTCCCCATTGGCAGCCAAACTCCTGTCTGGGAAGTGGATGAACAACTCTATATCTTCCATGATGAGTTTCCAATGAAGCATTACAGTCAGAGAATGATTTACAGTCATTAGTCATACTCATAACCAATGACTGTAAATGAGGCAACATTCTAAGGATTCAATTCCTTAATAGGAAAGCATATACTCACAATAGGTTAACAAATGCCGCCTTGAATGAATGAAGCTCCTTTATCACAGTAAAAGAGATGGGTCCAAGTTTCTTCATTTTTGCTCAGTGAGGTGGAGCTAAGGGAACAGGAGAAGAGATCAACCATCAAATCATTGTAACAACGGTTCTATTCCTTTTTAAAATTAATTTTTATTGGAGTATGGTTGATTTACAATGTTGTATTAGTTTCTGCTGTACAGCAAAGTGAATCAGTTATACATATACATATACCCACTCTTTTTTAGATTCTATTCCTATATAGGTCATTACAGAGTATTGAGTAGAGTTCTCTGTGCTATACAGTAGGTCCTTATTAATTATTATTCTCCACCATCCACCCCCAGATCCAGAGGATACTAACCATGGCCCTCCAGGTGCTGAGGCAAGAGTACTCCCACTGAGTATCCGTGACCCAAGGTGATCTTTCTTGGTTGATAGACGAGCATTTGTATTGGACATTTGAGACCCAGGAAACTGACAGAGATGAGGGGCAGTGACACACTGGAATCTCTGGAACCCCAGCCAGCGTTCTTCTTGGAGTTGAGAGCTATTTTGACCTTGTGAGAATGCCCACCAGTATATAATATGGTAGGGCAGAGAGATAAGTTCTCTTTATGAAAGCATCAAAGGATACTAACAACTTTCTTCTATTTTGTTTAAAATAATAGACATGACATCATGCCAACAACGAAGTAAACATGTTAAGAAACCAAACACGACTCCAAATCCACACACGGTGATGTGTGGCCCAGGTTCCCCAGAGAATGGAAGGAGGCCCCAGCAACCTGGAGCCCTGCCACCCAGGGCCCTCAGGTGTCAGCCCCCATTGGAGTTCCTTCAGCAGGAGACAGCTGCCTCACCCACGGTCACACCCCCTCTCCAGGGTGCCCCATGTCCAATGTTCAACTGACTTGGGTGCATAAAGGCCAGCCCTGCTGGCCCAACTCAGCAGAGCTCGGAACGGTCATTCCACCTTCTGATCTCCCTCGAGCATGGGCAGAGTTTCTTATTGATACTGCCTTGAGCTGAACTTCCTTCTTCCCAAATTCTGCTTCCTTCTCCCTTCCACGGGTGTTGATCCCAAGAACAATCCCTAAATGTTCTGCATGATAATCTCCATCTCAGCGCTCGCTTCGCTTCCCGGGGAAACCACCCTGTAACAATTACCAGCCCATTGGCTTCACTTTTGTTAACTATTTTTTTTCAATTGAAATATAACACATATTCAAAAATACATTTAAGTCTGTGTGATGATTAGTTTTCTGTGTCAACTTGACCAGGCTTTAGAACCTAGTTATTCAACAAAACCACAATGACATATCACCTCACTCTGGTCAGGATGACCATCAACAAAAAAATCTACAAACAATAAATGCTGGAGAGGATGTGGAGAAAAGGGAACCTTCTTGCACTGTTGGTAGGAATGTAAATGGATACAGCCACTACGGAGAACAGTATGGAGGTTCCTTAAAAAACTAAAAATAGAACTACCATATGACCCAGCAATCCCACTACTGGGCATATACCCTGAGAAAATCATAATTCAAAAAGGGTCATGTACCACAATGTTCATTGCAGCTCTATTTACAATAACCAGGATGTGGAAGCAACCTAAGTGTCCATCGACAGATCAGTGGATAAAGAAGATGTGGTACATCTGTACAATGGAATATTACTCAGCCATAAAAAGGAATGAAATTTGGTCATTTATAGAGACATAGATGGATCTAGAGATCCATTATACAGAGTGAAGTAAGTCAGAAAGAGAAAAACAAACATCGTATATTAATGCATATATGTGGAACCTAGAAAAATGGTACAGAAGAACCGGTTTGCAGGGCAGAAATAGAGACACAGATGTAGAGAACAAATGTATAGACACCAAGGGGGGAAAATGTGGGGGTGGTGGTGGTGGTGTGATGAATTGGGAGATTGGGATTGACATGTATACACTAATATGTATAAAATGGATAACTAATAAGAACCTGCTGTATAAAAAAATAAATAAAATTTAAAAAATCATTTAGGTGTTGCTGTGAAGGTATTTCTTCTATGTGGTTAACATCTATCATCAGCTGACTTTAAGTAAAGTAGATTACCCTCAGGAATGTGGGTGGGCCTCGTCTAATCAGTTGAAGGTCTTTGGAGCCAAAACAGGTTTCTCTGGAGAACCCTGACGTATACAGCCTCCCAACATTATTGTGGATTTGTTTATTTCTCTTTGAAGATCTGTCCATTTTTATTTTGTGTATTTTGAGCCTATGTTATTAGGTACACACAAATCTAAGATTGTTTCATCTTAAATTTAAAACTTTTGTTTTTCTTAAATGAACCACTTTTAGCTCTGACTTTGGAACTTTTGGTTTGCACAGTATTTTTCCCATCTTTACTTTCAACCTGTTGGTATCTTCATACTTAAGGTATGTCTCTTACAAGCAGTATGTTAGGCTTTGTTTTATTATATTATCTGGTCTGAGGATCTTTAGATTTTGATTGGAATACTTAGTCTGTTTAAATTTACTGTAATTTGGGTTTGAATCTACCATCTTACTATTTGTTTTCTATTTGCCTTGACTATTTTATGATTTTTCTGTCCTTTATTAAGATTTTTTGATTTATTTAGTATTTTATAATTACATTTCTTCTATTAGCTCATAAATTATTCTTAATTTTTTTTTTGCTATTTGCCCTAGAGATTACAATATGCATTCTTGACTTATTAAAATGCTGTTGTTGTTGTTGATTTTAACTTTCTATTTTAAATCTCATGACCTTGATGTTATTATTTATACAATTAGTACTTATCTAGATTTATCTATATGTATATTCTCACCATTACTCTTCATTCTTTTCTTTATTTCCATGTTTTGTTTTACTATATGTCATTTACTGAGATAAATGCATTGCATATGTTGCTTGTAAATCTAAAAACAACCTTGCAATGTAGTTCCCGTTTTATAGATGAAGAAACCAAAGTCAGAGAGATATCATCTGATACAGTAGAGTTTAATAACTAAGAGCATAGGCTTTGGAAGCCAATGGACTCTACCGCTTACTGGTCTTAACATTTTGAGCGAGTAGTTTACCACTGTAAGCTCTATATCTGTAAAATGGTAAATACTAATAGCAATAACCCCACCTCCCTCATATTCTGGTTGTGAGACTCCAGTGAATTAAGGCATGTTAAATGTTTAATGTCTGGCACATTGTAAGTGCTCTGCAAATGCTCACTTTGTTTACCATGATGATTCGCACTCTTGTAATGGGCACCTTGCCCACTATCTCCGCTCTCCCACTGTCCTCTTCTAAGGGAAACCCTGCCTTCTGCAGTATATTGAAGGAAGTAGCATTAAGCAGCCTTTGAGCAAGGGGTGGCCAGGGATCTGACCCAAAGGCAGCCAGTATATCAGTGGCCAGTGGCCTGACATGCACACCAAGTCTCTTGTTCAAAAAGGGTGGCTGTGAGTTTCTTAGACCATCAGACTCTCTCCCATTAGGATCTGAACAGGGAAAGACTGAGAGAACGGGCTGGTTGGTAGCTACTGGAGAAATAACATGACATATAAAGAGAAGAAGAACAACAGAGAGCATAATGACCAAAAAGCAATGACAACATCTCCACCATGGCTGAACTCACGGGCATCGGAGCCAACATGAGTGACCTTGAAGAATCCAGCTCTGGAGCACGGCTGACAGCAAGTCCTACTACTTGGTGAGACTGTAACAGAAGGAGCTGCCAGAAATTTGCCCAAAATCATACAGTTGTTAAGTGCTGGCGATGACAACTGCTCTCAACAGGTCTAACCACAAAGACATGGCGTTTATGCTCTGCCCCTCAGCCGTTCCATAATCATGTAAGTTGTTCCGGGACTGGGAAATGCATAAGGTGGGTCTGTGTTGCCTAAATGTTACAAATGGCATTAAATGAAAGCTAAATGGACTATTAAGATGTCAGGTTTTTGTTGTTGTTACTGTTATTGTTTAGGAAAAACATTTGAATGGAAATCATGACAGGATGAACTGTCTTATTTTTAATTTTTAGACATAAAGCTCTCATGTCCTTACTGAAATGTGGATTGATTTAGATTGAGTATAATTTAACTATTTTATAAATAATAACACAATCTTGGAAACAATGGGAAAAAATTTGCCCAGCTAATCTCTAATTCCTATGAATAAGAAACTCATACAACCTCATGCAGAGAAAGTGAATGCTGGTTCATAAGGGAGAGCAATATTTTTCCTCTGCAAAACGGGGATAATAATAGCGACTGTTACCCTTTTTTGACCAGCACACTCCCATCTGCATCTGGAACTCGGGCCTCTCTGAATTCCAAGGGCAGTGTGCTGAAGACACAGAGATCTGTCTGGATTGAAGTTTGGGGAGATATTTTCAATGACTTAATACATCAGTGCACCATGGAAGTGGGGCTATGAAATCCTAAGTTTCATTCCAAGAAGAAATCATCCTAGCGGCTGTCTACATGATAACCCATCTGTAGGATAACACACTTTCTAATCTTGTCCCAGTTCAAACCTAGAAGCATAAACCTCAGAATCAGGAGCAAGAGCTGTTATTATGAAAAGCTGAAGGGGGTTAACTTTTGAAATATGAAAGGTTTTATTTTATCCAGTCCTATCAATCTTCTGTTGTGACTATTTTGTATTGCTTTTACACTTAAAAGGCCTTTTTCTGTTCTGAGATACACAAATATTCTGCTATTCTTCCAGGATTTTTATCATGGCTAATTTTTCACATTTAAATCTTTAATCCACCTGGTATTTATTTGGGGGTATCGTATCAAAATACATATCTACATTTACTTCATATTTACATATTTATTCTGTTGTTGGAGTTTCTATTTCATTCTTTTATTCTGATAATGTTTTCTGTGCCACCACCACCTGTTTTGATTATATTAATATTAAATGATGTTCCTATATCTAGTAGGACAAATATCACAAGTTAGTCTTTTTTATTTTGTTTCTGTTTCAACTTTTCTCAGCTCTGCTCATGAATGTATTCTTCTAGGTGAATCTTAGTTTTACTTGAACATGTTTTAGAATAAATCCCACTGGAAACTTAAATGCAATTGCATTGAACACATAAATGAGTTTGGGAAGAACTGACATCTTTCCAATATTCAAAATGGGGTGATTTTTATTTAACACATTCTTTTTTTTTAATGTAGCTATCAGGTTTTTTGGCTACCTTCACATTTTTTGCAAAATTTTTATAAAGCTTTTTAGGTACTTAATATTTTGTGTTATCATTATAAATGGGAAATTGTTTCCATTAAATATTATACTTAGATTTTTTCCTGGATTTTATAAAAGCCATTAATTTTTATAAATTCATTAACTGTCTACCCACTTCATTTTTAAATTTGGGGGTCGGGGGTCTTTCTAGACAGAGAGCCATCATTATCTAAAAGTAATAAAAAGGTAAATTTCTTGTTTTCCCCAATGTTACATATCTTACTATGTTGGCTAAAATTTCTAGACCCTTAATTGATAGTGGTGGTAGAAGGCATCCTTCACTGGTTCTTGGTTTTAGTGGGGACGTGTTCATATTTCACTGTCAGATATGTCTTTGGCTGTTAATTTCATATAGAGATTCTGTCTTGTGTTGAGAAACAGTGCTTACATTTCTGATTAGGCTTCCTGCTTCTCCTCTCTCTCTAATAACAAAGACTCAAATAATAGTAGTAGTAGTAGTGGCTGGCATATTGAGTACTCATCACCACTTTATATACATTTAATACAGTCATCTCAATATTTATAATGTAGTATTGTTGTCCCCAGTTAAACATAAAGAAACAGAGATGTCACACCTGTAACTTATGTAATATTGTACAGCAGCTATACTTCAATTTAAAAAAGAAAAGGAAACAGAAATGTTAACTAACCAGTCCTTGGTCACAAAGCTGCTAAATGCTAGAACTCAGCTTTGAACTTGGCTCCGTAATGGTCTAGAGTGTGACATACTGATTTTTTAAATTATACAAGGAGCTTGTAGTCATTATTCATCACGTGTCCTCTCCCACATGGATTTCCCACCCATCTGTGCTCTGCTCTATGCCCCCAGGAGGATGACCTCTGCAGACTGCATTCCCCAGCCTCCCTTGCTGACTGACTTCTAGTGGGTTTTGCCAGCTAGGGTCACTGACATGACACTGGAAGATATGAAGAAGAGGTAAGGATATTTCACCCTCTGCTCTCTCCCTGCCTAGGCATGAAATCGTTAGTAGTAGTTGAGTTCACAGTAATAGTAAAGTTTCAACATGAGGTTCCAGCACCAACTCTTCCCTTTTTCCCATCAGCCCTAGGTGGTAATAGCTTACTATGATTACTATCTCTAGCTGCCTCACAACCTCTTATATGTTTCGTTAGCCTTGCCAACCCTGTTTTAAGTTGTCCCTTCATTAAACTCTCTATTTAAAAAATCTAGTGGGAACGCTGACTAATTCAGAGCTTCTATTTTTTTTAAAGTGTATCTTATAAAACTTCAAGAAGATAACATAGGAGAAAATCTAAGTGACTTCGGGTTTAGTGATGACTTCTTAGATCCAAAAGCACAATCAATATAATTTTAAAAAAAGATAAGCATGACTTCATTAAAATTAAAATTTTTTTTTAAATGACACTGTTAAGAGAATAAAAGAACAAGCCACAGACTAGTGAGAGTTTTTTTTTCAAAACACATATTGGATAAAGGACTTGTATCCCAAATCTACAAAGAACTTTTAAAACTCAGCAATAAGAAAACAAAAACCTCACAATAGGCAAAAGATCTGAACAGACACCTTACTAAATAAGACATATAGATAGCAAATAAGCATATGAAAATATGCTCAATATCAATAGGGAACTGCAAATTAAAACAAGGAGATACCACTATACACCTATTAGAATGGCCAAAATCCAAAACAATGACAACACCAGATGCTGGTGAGTATATGGAGGAACAGGAACTCATATTCATTGCTGGTAGGAATGCAAACTGGTAGAGCAACTTTGAAAGTCAGTTTGACAGTTTCTTACAAAACTAAACATCCTCTTATATGATCAGATAATCACCCTCCTTGGTATTTACCCAAATGAGTTGAAAACTTACTTTCAGACCAAAACTTGCACATGAGAAGTTTATAGTGGCTTTAATTATAACGGTTAAGACTTGGAAGCAATCTAGATATCCTTCAATAGGTGAACGTATAAACAGTTTATGGTACATCCAGACAATGCAATATTAATCAGCAATAAAAGGAAATGCTCTGTAAGCCACAAAAAGACATGGAGGAACTTTAAACACATATTACTAATTGAAAGAAGCCAATCTGAAACAGCTACATACTGTAGGATTCCTATTGTAGGAGAAAAAAAAAATTTCCCTTTACCCTTCTGAGTTCTGAGCCAAGACTTGTAATGGAAGATAGGTTAACAAGAGAAACACAAACAGAAGTTTAGTCACATGTATAGCTCGTATATACATGATGTATGTATATAGATACACCAGCGAAAAATGTGGAACTCCCCAAGGTGGCTTAGAATTCAGGATTAAATACCATCTTAATAGGGTAAGGGAAAGGGAGATATAGGCCTTTTAGGGAAAAGTAAATAATTTTTAGGAAAGAAGATGGGGACCTCTAGAATAATAGATGAAGGGATGATAGTTGGTGACAAAGTTTGTCTGGGTGGGATGTTGACTTCTAATCTCTCCTGTGACAAGAGTCAATTTTCCCTGTTTGATGAAGGGGATTTATGACAACTGTGTTCCTTTTGGAGGCTCTGTCTTTAGGCAGGTAATGGGAGTTTGGAGAAAGCCTCTCCCTGAGGTTGCTGCTTTTCAAATGCCTTTAGCCCAAAATAATCAATGTACCAAACAGCATATTTTGGGGAGTCATGTCCTGAACTCCTACAGTCATATTTTGGGGTGGCATATTCTGCTACCATTCTCTACTATATAGCATTCTTAAAAATTCAAACTACGGGGCTTCCCTGGTGGCGCAGTGGTTGAGAATCTGCCTGCCAATGCAGGGGACACGGGTTCGAGCCCTGGTCTGGGAAGATCCCACGTGCCGCGGAGCAACTAGGCCCATGAGCCACAATTACTGAGCCTGCGCGTCTGGAGCCTGTGCTCGGCAACAGGAGAGGCCGCGATGGTGAGAGGCCCGCGCACGGCGATGAAGAGTGGCCCCCGCTTGTCGCAATTAGAGAAAGCCCTCACACAGAAACGAAGACCCAACACAGCCAAAAATAAATAAATAAATAAAATTAATTAATTAATTAAATTAAAAAAAATTCAAAACTACGGAGATAGTGAAAAGATCAGGGGCTTGGGGAGAGGGAGAGATCAATAAGTGAAGCACAGGGGATTTTTAGGGCAGTGAAACTGTCATTCTGTACGATACTCTAACAGTGGCTACATGTCATTATACATCTGTCAGAACTCATACAAGGTACAACACGAAGTGTAGACCCTCATGCAAACTATGGACTTTAATAGTAACGTATCAATATTGGTTCATCACTTGTAACAAATGTACCAACTGACTGCAGTATATTAATAATAGAGGAAATTGTGGCCCAGAGTATATGCAATCTCTCTGTACTTTCTGTTCAATATTTTTGTATACTTAAAACTTCTCTAAAAAAGTCTATTAATTTTTTAAAAATTTGTCAATTTTCTGAATGCATTTTCAGTATTTTTAGAGATCCTTGTCTAGCTTTTACTTTGAACTATAGATAAGATATGTTAAATTGACAGCTTTCCTAGCATGGAGTGATCCTTGTATTCCTGGAATAATTCTATTTAATTGTGGTATGTTCTCATTTTTATTTAGCATTGAAATTGATTTGTTAGAATTTCATTTAGAATTTTTGCACCTATATTCATATGTGAGAGTGTCTCATGTGCTTTTTTTTTTAGCTTCATGGTTTTGATGCTTTCTCAAGCATTGGTATCAAGTGAGCCTAATTCACAAAAATAAATAGAGATTTATATATAACTTTATATGTTTATGCACATGTGTGGTATTATGTACAGTATAGAGTATGAAACTACCTGAACTTGAAAATTTTTGGAGTAAATTTTATATATTCTGAATAACCTTCTCAGTAACAAGCAATAGTAATTGGCCTATTCCGATTTTCTGTTTCTTTTTAAGTAAAGTTTTATCATTTATACTTGGCCAGAAAATTGTCCTTTTTCATAAAAATATCAAATTTATTTATAGAAAGTGTATTTATAAACTTACCCTTATTTTTGTAGTTTCCTCTGAATCTGTAATCTCATCATTTTTTTCAGTCCCACATTTATGTATTTTTATTTGAGTCAAATTTACTTAATTAAAAGAGTAAAAATTAAAAGGGAATGCATATCTTTCATTGGGTTTTTCTTATTCAAATAACTGGATTTCAGATTTATTGATCTATCAATTCAACTGTTTTCCCCTTTCCTGATGTTAGGGAGAAAAATCTCTTCCTGCATCTATCTTAGGTTCTCCTGCTGGGGCCTCTACCTTAGACTTGCCAAAGGCAGGTTAACAAGAGAAGAACAATCAGAAGTTTTTAACACATGCATTGTGCATGCACACATAGGAGTACTCAGTCACCCCAAGTGGTGGTTAGAACTCAGGCTTAAGTACGAAAACCAGAAAAGTGGTCTGGGAGCTTCTATGCGGGGAGGCACTTTGTATGAAGGTGACCAGGAAAATTATAGTTGAACAAGGGTGTTTAGTAAGGTGTGTTGTGCAGATTTAAGTCAGTGCCTTCTGGCCTGTTAAGGGTCCTCTTCTCCCAGGTACAGCAGAGGGACACATCTCTACAAATGGAAATGTCCTCTAAAGAAGGAAAATCTATACCCTGCTCTTAGAGCTTGTCCTGTGTCTACTGGTTCTCAGTGGCCTTTGACTCAAGATATTTCCCATGCCAAAGAGTATATTTTGGGGTGGCATATTCTGGTACTCCTCAGTGATTTTTTTTTTTTTTCTCAGTGATTATTTTTTTAACGAGATATAATTGAAGTATCACATTGGAGATTTGATATATTTGTATATTGTGAAATGATCACCAAAGAAGTCTTGTTAACATCCATTACTTCACATAGTTATAATTTTTTTCTTGGGATGAGACTTTTAGGGTTTACTCTCCTACAGAAACATTCAAATCCCATATTGTTAACTATAGTCACCATGCTGTATGTGACATCTCCAAGACTTATTTCTCTTATAACTGAAAGCTTGTACCTTTTGATCCTCTTCAATAATTTGACCCATACCACCCCACCCCACCCCCCTGCCAACCCTTTTCTGGCAACCACAGATCTGTTCTCTGTGTCTATGAGATCTTTTTTTTGTTTGTTTTTTGGGGTTTTTTTTCAGATTCCATAAATAAGAGATGTACAGTACTTGTCTTTCTCTGTCTGATTTACTTCACTCAGCGTAATGCCCTCAAGGTCCATCTATGTTGTTGCAAATGTCAGGACTTCCTTCTTTTTCTGACTGAATAAAATTTTGTTCTATGTATCTACCACATTTGCTTTATCCATTCATCCATCAGTGGACACTTGGGTTGTTTCTATATCTTGGCTATTGTAAATAATGCAATAAACACGGGGTGCAGATATCTTTTTAGGTAGTGATTTCATTTCCTTCAGATAAATACCCAGAATGGAATTGCTGGATCATATGGTAGCTCTATTTTTAATTTTTTGAGGAACCTCCATACTGTTTTCCACAGTCACTGCACCAATTTATATTCCCACCAGCAGTGCACAAGTGTTCCCTTTTCTCCACATCCTTGCCAACACTATTTCTTGTCCTTTTAATAATAGCCATTCTAAAAGGGGTAAGGTAATATCTCATTGTGTTTTTTAAAAAATTAATTAATTTATTTATTTTTGGCTGCATTGGGTCTTCTTTGCTGTGCACGGGCTTTCTCTAGTTGGGGTGAGCGGGGGCTACTCATTGTTGCAGTGCGCATGCGGTGGCTTCTTTTGCTGCGGAGCACGGGCGCACAGGTTTCAGTAGTTGTGCCTTGCAGGCTCTAGAGCGCAGGCTCAGTAGTTGTGGCGCACGGGCTTAGTTGCTCTGCAGCATGTGGGATCTTCCCGGACCAGGGCTCGAACTCGTGTCCCTTGCATTGGCAGGCAGATTCTTAACCACTGCGCCACTAGGGAAGCCCTCTCATTGTGGCTTTGATTTTCATTTTCTAATGATTAGTGATGTTGAGCATCTTTTCTTGTACCTATTGGCCATTTGTATGTTTTTCTCTCACTGATAATTTAATTTTGGCCTTTATGTTTATTACAAGCATTCTCCTTTGAAACTTGAATTTGTTTTGGCATTATTTTCTTAATTTCTTATGATGAATAACTAGTTTTAAAATATCTTAATGTTTATTTCTTAACAATGATATATATGGATATATATTTGCTTCTGAAAGAAAAGTTTAACTTCATCTGCTAAGTTTTAGCAGTTTTCCTATAACGTACCAAAGGATGATTTTCCTTTTTCTTTCTTTCTTTCTCTTTCTTTCTTTCTTTCTTTCTTTTCTTTCTTTCTTTCTTTCTTTCTTTCTTTCTTTCTTTCTTTCTCTCTTTCTTTCTTTCTTTCTTTTTCTTTCCTTCCTTCCTTCAATACATTTGCTGAACTATTTGGGTTTCTTAAATCTGTGGATTGATTTTATCAATCTGGGCACATTTTTGGCCATTGCCTCTTCAGTTATTGCTTTTGCTCCATTCTCTCTCTCTCTCTCTTCTCCCTCTCTCTCTCTCCCTCCCTCTCTCTCTCTCCCCGACACTGTGCTCCAACTATACATATGCATTTTTAATAAGACTCAGCCCATCTCTGGTTCTTCTCTGTTTGTCAGGTAAGACCCTTCAGAGATTTGAAAGCCTGGTGGGTTACTGTCTCCAGCCAGGAAAGACTGGGGCAAATCTACTTCTTACCTCTGGTTCCATCTTGGTTCTTTATCTCCCATTCCCTGGTAGCTTTCAAATGTGGCAAAAATCTTAAGTGGACAATTGACCTTCCCTGTTCCTCTGGGGAAAAGTAATTCCCAAGTACTTTGATATTAAGGTAGACTTTACTCTTTTAGAAACTCTTGGGCTGGCACCTCAATCTTCCATGTGCACAGGAATCTTCATGACTTTGGATTAGGCAATAACTATTTTTAATTATTTTACACGTAGTAACTAGAAATGTGTATACATATGTTTTTAATTATTTAAGTTTTTTAAAATCTTAAAACATACACTTTTATTGATATATATTTAATTATTATTGCCAAGTAAAGACAGTTTCTATTGATGCTTCTTTATGTAATATTTTAAAATTAGCAGCTTTTTATTTTCTTGCTCTTCTCCAGCATCTACTTTCTAACTTTGGTGACAATGATCTGAGATTTTAAAAGTGTATGTCTGTGTGTGAGTGTGTGTGAGCGTGTGAGGGGAGGGCTGCTTTTACTTTCTGGAGCATTTAAAAACTATATGCACTATGTTGTCAACAATATTTTTAATAATTATTACAATTTTTAAAAATATATCTGAATGTTCTCTAACTTATCTGCCATAATTTCCACATTCTCAAGTTTTTACTTTGCTTTGATATGTACTCAGTTTTGGGTTTCTTTGTTTTTTTGTGTGTGTTTTTTTTCTTTTTAAGAAATGGCATGGAAATGAACTACTTTTTAAAGCCTTGACTATTTACTTTTGCCTTTACAGATGAAGGTAAACTTGTTTAGTCTAGATTTCTGGGTTACAACCTTTCCCCTTTAAATCTTTGTAAATGTTACTCTTATTTATATCTGATGTTCATTATGAGGGAAAAGTCTGAGACAAGGGTTATTTTTCTCAATTTGCGGGTAAATTGACTTTTCTGCCTGAATACTTGCAGGGTGGACCTTTTGCCTTGAGATTTATAAATTTCACAAAGTTGCATCTAGAAATTGATCTCTGTTTTTAGTCACATGAAAATAGGTGAAGCATTTTTATTCACAGATTTAAATTCTTCAGGCGAAAAGAGTGCTCTTTTATTTTAGCTTTGATCATTGCTTCTGTTTGATTTCCTACATAACATAGACACATACACGCACAGTGTTAAATGTATCAATCTTTCATTGTATCTGGATTTTGAGTTTTTTCCTCCTTTCAAGATAATGTTTTATTGGAGTATTCATATGGTTTGAGTGTTAAGATCACTGATCATTTGGGGTTCTCCTTACGTGAAGAATTTTATCCTCTTACAAATGAATCTAGCAATGCCAACACCATTCACAAGAAAGTTCATAATTTAACAAATAATTTGAGATGCATTTTTCATCATATACAAGCTTACTTTATAGCTGGATCTATTTCTGGACTTTCCATTCTCTTTCCTTTGTCTGTCCATTCATGGAACATTTCCACATGGTTTTAATTGCAGATGCTTGAGGCATATTTTAATACCTCATGGGGTCAAGACCATTTCCACTTCCTTTCAGAGTTTCCTTAGCAATTAATTCCATATTTTTTATAATCTATATGAATTTTAGCATCAAATGTGTAGCTCAAGGGAAAACACAAACATGTTAGTATTTTTATTATGATTTTGTTAAGTTTGTTCATTGATTCAGGAAGAATGGACAAGTTTATGATGTTGGATTGTTCTATCCCTAAATAAGGAGTATCTCCATTGTTTAAGTCTGTTATGTGTCTTTTGGAAGTGTTTTTAGTCTCCCTTGGTTTTTTTCCCATTTCCTGTGACATTTATTTCTAAATATTTTTCATTTCTTTCTTAAAATCAATATATTTATTTATTTACTTTGGCCCTTGTAAGTGGGATCTGCTTATTCACTGTCTTCGAATTTGCAGGGGTGGTCAAACGTGCCTTCTGATGTGTAATGCTCTTTCCTTCCTGTAACATCTGCCTTTTGCTGCCTTTTTCCCTTTACCCTCAGGCCTGCACAGTGCCTCCCTCTTTCCTGGAAGACTTGCACTTCTGTTCCTGTGGAATTTCAAGCCTCTTCCCTTCAATCCTACCGTAGCCTGTGCTCCGGTCCATGAGGCCTCCAGCTTGTTCTCAATATCTCCCTATTCAGGAGAGCCTTCTCTTCTCCTGGGGGTGCCTTCTCATTCCACTACTGTGATGGGGTTCAGGACATGCTACCCCAAAATATGGCACATTGGAATATTGAATATTTTAAGCTGAAGAAGTTTGAGAAAATGGCAGAAGCAAGAATGTCACTCTGACCTCTTCCTCCTGTTGCCCTTCTTTCCTGAAACAGGGAAGAGTCATATAATCTTCATGTGACTTAGTCCTTTCCCTGAGGAGGAGATGAGCTCACTGAGATCTTACCTGTCTTTGGACATCTAGAGCTGGCCGGGACCTAAAAAGAGTGCACTGATTGAACGTTCGCGGAATGGAACTGAGCTGAATGAAATTGAACTAATGCAGGGCCATAGTCTAGACAGTGGAAGTCCTTCAGAAATGAATATTTTTAAAACATTTTAGAACTTCATTATAGAAGAGAAGGATTTTAGTAATTTAAATTTAAATCACTATTTCACATGTGATTCAATATTTACTGAGCTGTCAAAATACTTTTATTTTCACCAACTCTCCTTCAGTTTCATGTGATGCTGCTATCTTACAAAGAAAGATGAAAATGAAAATAAATTGTACCTTCTTTCCAGATTATGAATAAAATATTCAAAGTTAAAAAAAAAAAAACCTTCATGTAAGAGGTGCCCTTCATGTATCTGGAAGATACTCAGAGGAAAGAGGCATCTTTATCCCCAAAACATAGAGGTACCAAGAAGAATCTTCATGCATAGGGCTTGCTAAGTTTCCCCCAGTTTACTGAATGTCCTTCATTCTCCTTAACCTACCATGATCCTCCACAACCATCTACTCTTCGTCAAGCCTACATAAACATACACAGCTTTGTTTCTTTGGGTCTTCATTTTTTGGGGAGGCTCTCTGGTCAGTTAAAACTTACATTAAATAAATGTGTGTGCTTTTCTTCTGTGAATCTGTCTTTGTCAGTTTGATTTTCAGACCCAGCCAGGGACCCTTAGAGGGTAAAGGAAAACACTTTCCTCCCCCGCAATTGCTCCATCCGCACTGCAGTCCTATCTCTTCTGCCCCAGCCTGGCCCCTCTCTCTGCTCAGCCTGGAATCTGAAACTGGCTCTGCTGGTTTGGAGTGGTCTCTCCCATCACACTTAGAGTTTATACCATTCTTTGTCTCCTAATTTTATTATGATGAGGGTTTTAAGTGACTTTTTTGTGTGGTTCTCGTTGATCTGTATGCTTTTTGAAGGATATATGGAGAGATTCAGATTGAGGGCCAGGGATGCTGCCTTTCCTTTTTAATTTGGAAGAGCAGACCCTAAATATTTGCTTTTGTTTATGACGGTAGCAAAATTACAGTAAGGCATATAATATACATATAGCATATTTCTAATATGTAACTACTATATCAACATTGGACAAAAAGAGATCAATAAACCTCAAAAATTTGATCAACAAATAGGTTAGAAAGTGGAGATTAATTTTCTAAAATCTCTCATTATTATTGTTTTCAAATAAGTTCTCACTACAAACTCAGCCCCATAAGCAGTGAATGGCTTCTACCCTTTGTACCCCTCCCAAGGAACTTCTAAATTAATTGACATTAATTTTTGAATTACCATTAAAGATTGACTAAGAGAATGAGTACATAACCTATTTGAGACTCTGAATATATTTATGTATTAAATTACTCACTTGGACAACTGTCATCATAATTAGTATTTACATCAAGTGATCATCAGTCGACAACTCCAGCTATGATATTTACAAAGAAACCAAGTAAGAGTTGGATGTATAAGTGATGAGATAAACTATGCATAGAACTCTTTTCTTAACATATTTAAAATCAATAAATTTTTCTTCAAAGTAAAGTACCAAGAACTTTCCTTTTTGTCTGCCTATGAAGAAGGTAAGTTGGTTTTGAAAATTCTAAGATGATTAAATCTCATTTTAAAAACAGCTCAACGTCAATTCAATTAGATTTTGTTACAGTGCTGCTTCCAATGTTTCTAGATGCCTATTTATTAAATCCAATGAGTCAATAAAGAAAGACTAACGTTGCTTTGTTTAATCAAAAGTGAGCTTAAGGAAATGAAATAGAGCCATGTCAAATAAATTTCTATGGAGACAGAAGATTTTACAAGTGATGGACCATTTTTTTTTCTCAGAAAGTAATCACTAACTTTAGTCATCTAATCATTATTTTCTTCAAACATGTCTTTCTAGACATTCCTTATGAAAGATAAATTTGAATGTGAATCATCACTAAGACATTATTATTCATATCATTCAATATTTTAAACAAAGTGACTCACATTTTCATTTTAAAAATCAATAAACTTAAAGATTCTGGGAATCTCCCAGAGTAAGTTCCCTCCCACAAGTCCTGAATTTCTTTAATGAGTGAGGTTGTGTTGTAAATTGGCCTTTTTCTCTTTTCCCTTGTGCGTGGATGTCTAATCACTCGGTACTCAATTGGTTTGTTTTGTACATACATAGAGCTCAGGTACTGAGGTCTAAATACATAAAAGAAACCCACCTGGATTACAGACCCTTCCCTCAACTGACTGCTGCAGCTGGAGCTCACTTCTTGTCCTGTTGCTGTCCCTGTTCATGGTCATTCCCAATTGGAAGAGATTAAGAACTTCTGCCTTGCTTCCCAGGGCCATTTTCTCTTGGATCCAAGTTTTCCAATCCTTCCTCTCTCCTTGTTCTTCCTTCCACTATCAGCTTGCTGCCTCCCATGGAGGTCAGACTTTGCTGAGGTTAGAACAAATAGCTTGGTTGAAATCACATTCGTACAGTAATGTCCCCACGCCTTTTATTTTTCCTTAGTTTTTCTGATTCAAGGTCCGTGTCCTTCTGAAAAGGAGGACATTCAGAGAACTAATTACTATACCACCTACCACAATTTAATGTGACACTCCTTCTCATATTAAGTGTAATCGTGCTCTCATTAGGTGTACTCACAGCTACCAATTTTCATGCTGCCAATTTTCATATCTTAAGAGTTGGAATTGGAAATGCTTCCTGTAATACAGTTCACCACTTTTGCCAGATTAATGTCCATGTACCACTCTAGATGAGAGAGTGGTCTCTAATCCCCATAAATTGGGGATAGATTCCTGCCCTGTGGGCCCCAAGGGACGTGCGTTCATTTACTCCTTGGGGAGGAATAAAGACACTTCCCTGGTGGTGCAGTGGTTAAGAATCCGCCTGCCATTTCAGGGAATACAGGTTCGATTGCTAGTCCGGGAAGATCCCACATGCCACGGAGCAGCTAAGCCGGCGAGCCACAACTACTGAAGCCTGAGAGCCTAGAGCCCATGCTCCGCAACAAGAGAAGCCACCACATGAGAAGCCCGCGCGCCACAACGAAGAGTAGCCCCCACTCGCCACAATTAGAGAAAGCCCATGTGCAGCAACGAAGACCCAATGCAGCCAAAAATAAATTTAAAAAATAAATAAATTTATTAAAAAAAAAAAGACATTTCTATGTGCTACGTTCCCAGCTTCCTTCCCTAGGTTTTATTTATAGGTCAGTTTACTGAACTCCTTAAATGACTGAGGCTAGGCATTTTGATTCATCTATTTTGAGATTCATGAAAATGAAAGGAAGGATTGTTAAATTTCATCCAAGATTTCTTCTGAAGAAAACGATGTCCAATACGTACAAATTTTATATGCAAGCGAATAGCTCAACTGTCAAATGTATTTATTTTGTGCAATAATTAAGACAAATTCATGGATTTATAAGGACATAGTATTGAGTTTAATGAGAGAAAGAGCTTTCTAACAACCAAAGCTGTGGAACATAAAGTAAGTTGGTTGGGAATTAATGAGCCCCTAGCACCGGTTATCTCAGCAGAGGTCAGCTGGTCCCTGGGGATTCAGGGGATTCAAGCACAGACTGAGGAGACTTAAACTAGATTGACTTTTGGGTCCTTTCTACTCTGACAGCTAAGACTTCAAGGTAACCAAGCACAAGAAAAAAGTTATGTAACATTCCAAACAAACAAAACAAAAATGCCATTTTCAAAGGTATCCTCAGATGACTCATGTTGATGAATCTGAAATCTTGCATAAATATTTTCTTTCGCACGTGGGTTTATTACTCTCCCTCTGCCTCATCCCTCTTTCTGTCTATCTCATTACAGCCCTCCTCATCATCTGAACCAATGAACAAGAGGAGCATCAGTGTCTTCCTCATTTCTTGCCCTAACAGTCTCAGGTGGAATGGAGGGTGACAGAGGTGACAGCAGATTTATGAGATGCCTTCGTTTATGATATGTTCACAAATGCCCCAATGACAAGATAGAAAGGAAATAAATGGATGTTACCTGCTTCCTTTTTCCCATTCTCACTACTGCTCTTTCTTTCTTTCTTTGGACATTTACACCTTTATAAAATTCAACAGCATTTAAATATCAATATCAAGTACTAGTTTCTATCTACCTTCCAGTGCCAACATGCTATGATTTTGTGATTTTACAGGTTCCCATGATTGTACAGACAATAGGTCTATAACTGACCAGGAGGCAGGAAATGTCTAGGGGTTGCCTTAATCTCTCAGGGTCTTGCTCCCCCACAAAATGCGCTTGATAGCCACAGTCAGACAGGGTTCTGGACTGGGCAGATTGTTGTCCTATTCCAGTGTGGTATGCCTAAGTTTTTATGCTCCAAATCGATTCCTATTTTCTGCTGGGCTCCTTCCGCCATAGAGGATGGGCAGAAAGAGAAGTTAATACCCTGGCATTTCTTTCCTCTTTATTGAGACACAAATGGCTCCACTAAATAGCCACAAGTACATGCTAGATTATTTATATACTTTGCTTTTTCTTTCTTAGAACCTGGTGAAGGCTCTCAAGTAAAAGGAAAGACTTGGGACTTCTGGTTTTAGCTCTGACATGTAAAAAGCTTGGAAATCATTCTATCCTTACAAAAAGAAAAGGCTGAACCTTTTTCTCAGAAAATCAATGACATTTCTTGGAGCCATGAGAGGATTGAGGTTTCAGGGAAAATTGCCACCTCAAAATCTGGAGATACATAACCTAGATATGTTTCCTTGAAACAGAAGCCACTGGAATCATAAACTGGTAGGAACACACAATGGTAACTGATGAATTACTCAGGGCTGAGTGTGGACTACCATGAGAGTGAGAAACTCCTGAGGGCCACTGTCTGAGGAGGGACCCACAGCTTCATGGACTTTACCTCCAGGAAGCTCATGGGTTCTCTAGATGATGTGAAAGATCTCCTTATGGCTCTGGCAGAGGGAGGGGAAGAGTACACTTTCTGAAATGTGTCCACAACAAAAGCCTATGCTTCATGGAAAAGGCCTTGCTAGAGCCATGCCTCAACTAGGGGAAAGGTATTCCTCCCACTACAGCACCCTCTAAACTTCCTGTCTCCTTGGATAGATAAGGGATAAAAAAAACATGGTCAACAAGGAACATGGTTTCAAGGGAAAATATTGGGAATGCTGCAGCTAGGATAGAGAGTAGGGGCAGGGGGAAATACCAATGGAGGAATACTTGTGAAGGTCACAGTTCCCAGACATAGACCCATTAAAAGACTGAGATTTATTCATGAGATTTTAGAAGGCTTCTCCTCCCCTACATCTTCTACCATGTCAATAGGCTCCAGTATAATAACAGCAAAACAGCACTGAAAAAGCTGACACAGATTCAGGGAAGCCCAAAGTCAAGAGGGGAGACAAAAACAAGAACTAGAGAAATCTGAGAGGTCGAGTACCTACACCTACAGCAAACACTAAGTAAACACAGTCAAATTCCTAGCAAGATGACCACACATTTTCATACTAAAGGTCTGTTTACCTTAATACTTGTTACCTAATACAACGTTTGGCATTCAACAAAAAATTACAAGGCATGTCAAGAGACAAGAAAAAAAACACAGTCTGAAGAGGAAAAACAAGCATCAGAACCAGAGTCAGATGTGATACACATGTTGGAATTATTAAAACAGGTAATTTAAAATACCCATGTTTAATATGTTAGGGGCTCTAATGAAAAAAGAACACAACATGAAAGAAGAGATGGGCAATGCAAGAGAGAGATGGAAATACTAAGAAAGGATTAAAAGGAAATGCTAGATAGAAAACAAACTTATGGTTACCAAAGGGGAAATGGTTGGGGGGGTGGTGGATAAATTCAGAGCTTGGGTTTAACAGATACACACTACTATATATAAAAGAGATAAACAATAAGGACCTACTGTGTACCACAGGGAACTATATTTAATATCCTTTAATAACCTATAATGGAAAAGAATCTGACAAAGGATATATACATATATATATATACATATATATGTATATATGTGTGTGTATATATATATACATATATATGTATATATGTGTGTATATATATATAACTGAATCACTTTGCTGTAAATCTGCAGCTATCACAATATTGTAAAAAACTATACTTCAAATAAAAGAAAATAATGTTAAAAGACATACGCCCATGTTTACAAGCTGAGGGAAATTGAGAAGTGTCTGTGTTTTGCCAGTATTTTTACACACAACTCTTACACATAATGGGGAAAATTAAAATTAGCAATTACCCCCCAAAAATGACAAAAATAAAGAATGCCTTTGATGAGTTCATTAGTAGACTTGGCACTATCCAGGAAAGAATCACCAAGCTGAAGATAAGTCAATAAAATCTTTCCAAACTGAAATGCAAAGACTAAGAGGGACAAAAACGAACAGAACAGAGCATTCAAGGATTGTGAGACAATTTCAAAAGGTATAATATAGGTGTAATTAGAATACTGGAAGGAGAAGAGAGAGACAGCAGAACAGAAGAAACAGGTGAGGTACCAATGGCCAAGAACTTTCCCACAGTAATGAAAGGTACAAAACCATAGATTCAGGAGGCTCAGAGAACACAAAGTAGAATAAGTAACAAACACTGCTTGCTTCGACAGCATGTGTACTACCATGGGAATGATACAGAGATGAACAAGGCCACTGTGCAAGGACGATGCACCAACTCATGGAGCGTTCCAAATATTTTTGTGACTACAGTTAATAACACCATACTGCATGTTGGAAAGTCTTGAAGAGAGTAAATTTTAAAAGTTCTCATCACAAGAAAGAAATAAGTTTGTAACTCTGTGTGGTGATGGATGTTAACTAGACTTACTGTGATGATCCTTTTGCCACATATGCAAATATTGAACCATTATGTTGTAACCTGAAACTAATATGATGCTGCATATCAATTCTACCTCGATAAAAAATGAAAAAACAAACGAATGTATCTAAGCATATCATATTCAACTGCAGAAAACCAAAGACAAGAGAAAATCTTTAAAGCAAGAGATTAGGATTTGACAGAAATGGGTACAGTCCTATCTGTCCTGCTTACTAGCCAATCAATACTGGACTTGACATCTTTCAAACATTGGTGGTTTTCTCCCTTATATAAGGGATGATATGATACATGTAAAAAATACCTTGTTATAGGTATTACTTTCTTCTTTGTATAAATGAAGCTCAAATGAGGTCGTTTATATATGAGGAAGCACTTTTTAACAACAGAAATCTCTAAATATTAAGAGTTACAATCATTAATGAATTGCATCCTCATCACTCTTCCAGGAGCTTTGAAATGAGCTTTCTCAGCAAGGAGAATCTTGAAGTTTATTTTGAATCACAAGGCATTACTTTAAAGGATGTAAAATTGGATATTGTTTTTGGCTTAGATGGGCCTTGATGCTTCCAAGGCCATCATGCAAAAGGTGACAGGACAGCGAGATGCAAACTCATAAGATAAATGTGTAGGGTAGGCATAAACTAACTGAGCTGTTTTGGAATCAGCAGGAAATAAATATATCTGATATAGCTATATCTATATCTATAGATGTAGAAATATCAGAATTCCCAGGGAGGAGTCTGAATCCAGGAATAAGGGGGGTGTCTGAATCCAGGAATAATGAATTTTAACTTTTTAAACTTTTTAAACTTACTAGAGCAAAAATATATCAGGGGTAGAAAGATTAGAAAAACAGGCTCTAGCAAGTAAGAGAGGAATTAAAATATATATTGAGAGGAACTTCAAGATGGTGGAAGAGTAAGATGTGGAGATCACCTTCCTCCCCACAAATACATCAGAAATACATCTACATGTGGAACAACTCCTGCAGAACACCTACTGAATGCTGGCAGAAGACCTCAGACTTCTCAAAAGGCAAGACACTCCCCATGTACCAGGGTAGGGCAAAAGAAAAAAGAAAAAACAGAGACAAAAGAATAGGGACGGGACCTGCACCAGTGGGAGGGAGCCGTGAAGGAGGAAAGGTTTCCACGCACTAGGAAGCCCCTTCGCGGGCAGAGACTGCAGGTGACGGAGGGGGGAAGCTTCGGAGCCACGGAGGAGAGCGCAGCCACAGGGGTACGGTGGGCAAAGCGGAGAGATTCCCGCACGGAGGATCGGTGCTGAGTAGCACTCACCAGCCTGAGAGGCTTGTCTGCTCCGCCGCCGGGGCGGGCGGGGGCTGGGAGCTGAGGCTCGGGCTTTGGTCGGATCGCAGGGAGAGGACTGGGGTTGGTGGCGTGAACACAGCCTGAAGGGGCTAGTGCGCCACAGCTAGCCAGGAGGGAGTCCGGGAAAAGGTCTGGAGCTGCTGAAGAGACAAGAGACTTTTTCTTGCCTCTTTGTTTCCTGGCACGCGAGGAGAGGGGATTCAGAGCACCAGCTAAATGAGCTCCAGAGACGGGCGTGAGCCACGGCGATCAGCGTGGACTCCAGAGACGGGCATGAGATGCTAAGGCTGCTGCTGCGGCCACCAAGAAGCCTGTGTGCGAGCACAGGTCACTCTCCACACCGCCCCTCCCGGGAGCCTGTGCAGCCCGCCACTGCCAGGGTCCCGTGATCCGGGGACAACTTCCCCGGGAGAACGCACGGCACACCTCAGGCTGGTGCAACGTCACGCTGGCCTCTGCCGCCACAGGCTCGCCCCGCATCCGTACTCCCCCCTTCCCCCCCCCCCGCGGCCTGAGTGAGCCAGAGCCCCCGAAGCAGCTGCTCCTTTAACCCTGGTCTGTCTGGGCGGGGAACAGATGCCCTCAGGCGACCTACATGCAGAGGCGGGGCCAAATCCAAAGCTGAACCCCAGGAGCTGTGCGAACAAAGAAGAGAAAGGGAAATTTCTCCCAGCAGCCTCAGGAGCAGCGGATTAAATCTCCACAACCAACTTGATGTGCCTGCATCTGTGGAATACCTGAACAGACAACAAATCATCCCAAATTGAGGAGGGGGACTTTGGGAGCAGCGACATATATATATATATTTCCTTTATCTCTTTTTGTGACTGTGTATGTGCATGCTCCTTTGTGTGATTTTGTCTGTATAGGTTTGCTTTTACCATTTGTCCTAGGGTTTTGTCTGTCCATTTTTTTTTTGTTTTGTATAGTTATTAGCGCTTGCTATCATTGGTGGATTTGTTTTTTGGTTTGGTTGCTCTCTTCTTTCCTTCCTTCTTTCTTTTTTATTTTAATATTTTTATAAAATATATTTTTAATAATTATTGTTTATTTTAATAACTTTGTTTTATTAATTAATTAATTTATATATATTTTTTTCTCTCTTTTATTCTGAGCCGTGTGGATGACAGGGTCTTGGTGCTCTGGCTGGGCATCAGGCCTGTACATCTGAGGTGGGAGAGCTGAGTTCAGGACATTGGTCCACAAGAGACCTCCCAGCTCCACCTAATATCAAACGGCGAAAATCTCCCAGAGATCTCCATCTCAATGCCAAGACCCAGCTCCAATCAACGACCAGCAAGCTACAGTGCTGGTCACCCTATGCCAAACAACTTGCAAGGCAGGAACACAACCCCACCCATTAGCAGAGAGGCTGTCTGAAATCATAATAAGGTCACAGACACCAACAAAACACACCACCAGACGTGGACCTGCACATCCAGCCTCATTGACCAGAACACAGGCACTAGTCCCCTCCACCAGGAAGCCTACACAACCCACAGAACCAACCTTAGCCACTGAGTGCAGACACCAAAAACAAAGGGAACTACGAACTTGCAGCCTACGAAAAGGAGACCCCAAACACAGTAACTTAACCAAAATGAGAGGACAGAGAAACACACAGCAGATGAAGGAGCAAGATAAAAACCCACAGACAAATCAAATGAAGAGGAAATAGGCAGTCTACCTGAAAAAGAATTCAGAATAATGATAGTAAAGATGATCCAAAATCTTGGAAATACAATGGAGAAAATACAAGAAACATTTAACAGGGACCTAGAAGAAATAAAGAGCAAACAAACAATGATGAACAACACAATAAATGAAATTAAAAATTCTCTAGAAGGAATCAATAGCAGAATAACTGAGGCAGAAGAACGCATAAGTGACCTGGAAGATAAAATAGTGGAAATGACTACTGCAGGGCAGAATAAAGAAAAAAAAAAGAAAAGAATTAAGAACAGTCTCAGAGACCTCTGGGACAACATTAAATGCACCAACATTCGAATTATAGGGGTCCCAGAAGAAGAAGAGAAAAAGAGAAAGGGACTGAGAAAATATTTGAAGAGATTAAAGTTGAAAACTTCCCTAATATGGGAAAGGAAATAGTTAATCAAGTCCAGGAAGCACAGAGAGTCCCATACAGGATAAATCCAAGGAGAAACACACCAAGACACATATTAATCAAACTATCAAAAATTAGATACAAAGAACAAATATTAAAAGCAGCAAGGGAAAAACAATAAATAACATACAAGGGAATCCCCATAAGGTTAACAGCTGATCTTTCAGCAGAAACTCTGCAAGCCAGAAGCGAGTGGCAGGACATATTTAAAGTGATGAAAGGGAAAAGCCTACAAACAAGATTACTCTACAAAGCAAGGATCTCATGCAGATTTGACAGAGAAATTAAAACCTTTACAGACAAGCAAAAGCTAAGAGAATTCAGCACCACCAAACCAACGTTACAACAAATGCTAAAGGAACTTCTCTAGGCAGGAAACAAAAGAGAAGGAAAAGACCTACAATAACGAACCCAAAACAATTAAAAAATGGTAATAGGAACATACACATTGATAATTACCTTAAATGTAAATGGATTAAATGCTCCAACCAAAAGACATAGCCTGGCTGAATGGATACAAAACAGACGGTATATATGCTGTCTACAAGAGACCCACTTCAGAACTAGGGACACATACAGACTGAAAGTGAGGGGATGGAAAAAGATATTCCATGCAAATGGAAATCAAAAGAAAGCTGGAATAGCAATTCTCATATCAGACAAAATAGAAATTAAAATAAAGACTATTACAGGAGACAAAGAAGGACACTACATAATGATCAAGCGATGAATCCAAGAAGAAGATATAACAATTGTAAATATTTATGCACCCAACATAGGAGCACCTCAATACATAAGGCAAATACTAACAGTCATAAAAGGGGAAATCAACAGTAACACAATCATAGTAGGGGACTTTAACACCCCACTTTCACCAATGGACAGATCATCCAAAATGAAAATAAATAAGGAAACACAAGCTTTAAATGATACATTAAACAAGATGGATTTAATTGATATCTATTGGACAGTCTATCCAAAAACAACAGAATACACTTTCCTCTCAAGTGCTCATGGAACATTCTCCAGAATAGATCATATCTTGGGTCACAAATCAAGCCTTGGTAAATTTAAGAAAACGTATCAAGTATCTTTTCCGACCACAACACTATGAGACTAGATATCAATTACTGGAAAAAATCTGTAAAAAATAAAAACACATGGGGGCTAAACAACACACTACTTAATAAAAAGATCACTGAAGAACTCAAAGAGGAAATCAAAAAGTACCCAGAAACAAATGACAATGAAAACACAATGACTCAAAACCTATGGGATGCAGCAAAAGCAGCTCTGAGAGGGAAGTTTATAGCAATACAATCCTACGTTAAGAAACAAGAAACATCTCAAATAAACAACCTAACTTTACACCTAAAGCAATTAGAGAAAAAGAACAAAAAAAAAAACCCCCAATGTTAGCAGAAGGAAGGAAATCATAAAGATCAGATCAGAAATAAGTGAAAAAGAAATGAAGGAAACAATAGTAAAGATCAATAAAACTAAAAGCTGGATCTTTGAGAAGATAAACAAAATTGATAAACCATTAGCCAGACTCATCAATAAAAAAAGGGAGAATACACAAATCAATAGAATTAGAAATGAAAAAGGAGAAGTAACAATTGACACTGCAGAAATATGAAAGATCATGAGAGATTACTACAAGCAACTATATGCCAATAAAATGGACAACCTGGAAGAAATGGACAAATTCTTAGAAAAGCACAACCTTCTGAGACTGAACCAGGAAGAAATAGAAAATAAAAACAGACCAATCACAAGCACTGAAATTCAAACTGTGATTAAAAATATTCCAACAAAAACAAGCCCAGGACCAGATGGTTTCACAGGCAAATTCTATCAAACATTTAGAGAAGAACTAACACCTATCCTTCTCAAACTCTTCCAAAATATAGCAGAGGGGGGAACACTCCCAAACTCATTCTACAAGGCTACCATCACCCTGATACCAAAACCAGACAAACATGTCACAAAGAAAAAAAAACTACAGGCCAATACCACTGATGAACATAGATGCAAAAAACCTCAACAAAATACTAGTAAACAGAATCCAACAGCACATTACAAGGATCATACACCATGATCAAGTGGGGTTTATCCCAGGAATGCAAGGATTCTTCAATATACGCAAATCAATGTGATACACCATATTAACAAACTGAAGAATAAAAACCATATAATCATCTCAACAGATACAGAGAAAGCTTTCGACAAAATTCTACACCCATTTATGATAAAAACCCTCCAGAAAGTAGGCATAGAGGGAACTTACCTCAACATAATAAAGGCCATATACAATAAACCCACAGCCAACATTGTCCTCAATGGTGAAAAGCAGAAACACTTTCCACTAAGATCAGGAAGAAGACAAGGTTGCTCACTCTCACCACTATTATTCAACATTGTTTTGGAAGTTTTAGCCACAGCAATCAGAGAAGAAAAAGAAATAAAAGGAATCCAAATCGGAAAAGAAGAAGTAAAGGTGTCACTGTTTGCAGATGACATGATACTACATATAGAGAATCCTAAAGCTGCTATCAGAAAACTACTAGAGCTAATCAATGAATTTGGTAAAGTAGCAGGATACAAAATTAATGCACAGAAATGTCTTGCTTTCCTATACACCAATGATGAAAAATCTGAAAGTGAAATTAAGGAAACACTCCCATTTACCATTGCAACAAAAAGAATAAAATACCTAGGAACAAACCTACCTAAGGAGACAAAAGACCTGTATGCAGAAAACTATAAGACACTGAAGAAACAAATTAAAGATGATACAAATAGATGGAGAGATATACCATGTTCTTGGATTGGAAGAATCAACATTGTGAAAATGATTTTCTACCCAAAGCAATCTACAGATTCAATGCAATCCCTATCAAACTACCAATGACATTTTTCACAGAACTAGAACAAAAAATTTCACAATCTGTATGGAAACACAAAAGACCCCGAATAGCCAAAGCAATCTTGTGGAAGAAAAACAGAGCTGGGGGAATCAGGCTCCCCAACTTCAGACTATGCTAGAAAGCTACAGAAATCAAGACAGTAAGGTACTGGCACAAAAACAGAAACATAGATCAGTGGAACAGGATAGAGAGCCCAGAGATAAACCCATGCACATATGGTCACCTTATTTTTGATAAAGGAGGCAAGAATATACAATGGAGGAAAGACAGCCTCTTCCATAAGTGGTGCTGGGAAAACTGGACAGCTACATGTAAAAGAATGAAATTAGAACACTCCCTTACATCATACACAAAAATAAACTCAAAATGGATTAAAGACCTAAATGTAAGGCCAGACACTATATAATTCTTAGAGGAAAACATAAGCAGAACACTCAATGCCATAAATCACAGCAAGATCCTTTTTGACCCACCTTCTAGAGAAATAGAAATAAAAACAAAAATAAACAAATGGGACCTAATGAAACTTAAAATCTTTTGCACAGCAAAGGAAACCTTAAACAAGATGAAAAGACAACCCTCAGAATGGGAGAAAATATTTGCAAATGAAGTAACTGAAAAAGGGTTAATCTCCAAAATTTACAAGCAGCTCATTTAGCTCAATATCAAAAAAACAATAACCCAATCCAGAAATGGGCAGAAGACCTAAATAGACATTTCTCCAAAGAAGATATACAGATTGCCAACAAACACATGAAAGAATGCTCAACATCATTAATCATTAGAGAAATGCAAATCAAAAGTACAATGAGATATCATCTCACACCAGTCAGAATGGCCATCATCAAAAAATCTACAAACAATAAATGCTGGAGAGGGTGTGGAGAAAAAGGAACCCTCTTGCACTGTTGGTGGGAATGTAAATTGATACAGCCACTATGGAGAACAGTATGGAGGTTCCTTAAAAAAACTAAAAATGGAACTATCATACGACCCAGCAATCCCACTACTGGGCATATACCCTGAGAAAACCATAATTCCAAAAGAGTCATGTACCACAATGTTCATTGCAGCTCTATTTACAATAGCCAGGACATGGAAGCAACCTAAGTGTCCATCAACAGATAAATGGATAAAGAAGAGGTGGCACATATATACAATGGAATATTACTCAGCCATAAAAAGAAATGAAATTGAGTTATTAGTAGTGAGGTGGATGGACCTAGAGTCTGTCATACAGAGTGAAGTAAGTCAGAAAGAGAAAGACAAATACTGTATGCTAACACATATATATGGAATCTAAAAAAAAATCAATGGTCATGAAGAACCTAGGGGCAGGACGGGAATAAAGAAGAAGACCTATTAGAGAATGGACTTGAGGATAAGGGGAGGGTGAAGGGGAAGCTGAGATTAAATGAGAGAGTGGCATGGACATTTATACACTACCAAATGTAAAACCAATAGCTAGTAGGAAGCAGCCGCATAGCTCAGGGAGATCAGCTCGGTGCTTCATAACCACCTAGAGGGGTGAGATAGGGAGGGTGGGAGGGAGGGAGATGCAAGAGGGAGGTGATATGGGGATATATGTGTATGTATAGCTGATTCACTTTGTTATAAAGCAGAAACTAACACACCATTGTAACCAATTATACTCCAATAAAGATGTTAAAAAAACATAAAATAAAAAATATATAGATAGATAGATACATTTGCATTGAGCATTAGAATTTACAAAACATTCACAAGCATTGTATCATTTGAGTTTCATAACCAAGGGCATTTAGACTCCAGTATATTAAGAGATTTTCTGACTTTGCTTGACATCAATTATGGTTGAATAATTATTCTCCCTGCCTCTATCTTTTAAACTCTGAACCAAACAGCTCATGAAAATATTTTTCAATAAGGGCAGGAGGTAGAAGTGATAAGCAGAGAAAATTTTCGTGCAGATATTTTTAAAATTTCAAGGTAATACTCAAATGGATTATTTATATAATGTTTAGTTTATAAAATGCTTTTTAAAAAAATAGATCTTTATTGGAGTATAATTGCTTCACAATACTGTGTTAGTTTCTGTTGTACCCCAAAGTGAATCAGCCGTATGCATACATATGTCCCCATATCCCCTCCCTCTTGAGCCTCCCTCCCATCCTCCGTATCCCACCCCTCTAAGGCATCGCAAAGCACAGAGCTGATCTCCCTGTGCTATGCTGCTGCTTCCCACTAGCTAACTATTTTACATTCAGTAGTGTGTATATGTCGATGCTACTCTCACTTCACCTCAGCTTCCCCCCATATTCTAACGCATGTAAAATGCTTTTGTGCAATGATCTCATTTTATGTTTGTTCCCCAACCTTGTAAGGTTGGCAGGGGCCATTGTACTCATTCTGATTTTGATGAGGAGCCCAGGGGCAGCCCTGTGGAAATCTTGTCCCACAGTTATTGAATGCCAGGGCTGGGAATCAGAGAATCTGAGACTTCTGACCCCAAACTTGTCTCAGTCAGTGCAAGCTGACAAAGTACAACACCCTGAAGGCTTATCATCAGCAGACATTTATTCCTCACAGTTCTGGAGGCTGGATGATCCAGACCAGGGTGCAGGCATGATCAGGGTCTAGTTGCAGGCTGCCAACTTTTCACTGTGTCCTCACATTGTGGAAGGAGGTGTGGTAGTCCTTTATAAGGACATTGATCCCATTCATGAGGGCTCCACCCTCATGACCTAAAGTTCCCTCCTAAAGGCCCTGCCTCCTAACACCATCACATTGGGGTTCAGATTTCAACATATGAATTCTGTAGGGACACAGACATCCAGTCCTTTGCACAACCCCACGTTGGTTTTTTATTTGGCTTTCCTTATCTGTTTCCTTTGTCATTGGAACACTCCTCATTTCATCTTCACAACACAAAAGTGGTAGTTTTACCTTCAATCATTCTAACATTTTAATTTCATCACCTTCTTTGACATCACTAAGCAAATCCATTTCTTCAATAACTTATTCAAGAAAGAAATCCTGTCACTTTTCCTTCCCAGCATGCTTTTAAAAGTTGCCTCTAAAAATGTGTTTAGTAATCTCTGATGGATGATTTGTTTAAGGTTAAGTCATCCCTGTCTATTTTCAACACCTTTAGCAGAGGGTTCTTCTTCTTCCTCATCCTGGAAATCTAAATGCAGGAATCTACATCCATCAACATCTCTTCATATGTGATCCTTCAATTCTGTTAGTTCTATGGCTCAAAACCCAGTTATTGGAATCTGACTACATTTTATCTCAAATAGGAATCCAGGCTACAAATTATGTGCCCCAAATTTCTCAAATCGCACAAAGGTGACAGCAAATTTCTTTGAATGTATAGAATATAGTGACTTTTTCAGTTCCAAAACAAATCTGATAAATCCTATTAGGCCTTTATGTTATGCTCTCTGCACAGAGGATTTCCTTCCTGGTTCGACTGGTCTCAGCCATGTTGAGACATAATCGTGCCTTCACACTGCAGTGGATTCAGAATCATTTAAGCTGCATGGAAATTGAATGTTATTTCTAACTGACTGCATCGCTTTACAGCACTGTGGGATTATATTCGTATGTCACCTCTGAGTCACTCAATCACCCATCACTGTCGTCTCGGGGGCATCCTACCCAGCCCTGAATTAGGAGGAAAGCGTCGGCGGGTATTGATGGCAGATCTTAGTGTCTGAGGCGTGTTAACTTTACGTGCTAACTTATTAGCAAAAGGCTTAGAGAACTGTAGCATCAACAAGCATTTTGAATGTCAGATATTTCCAGGGGTGATGGGCAGGACGGTTAAACCTTTGTGTGTTGCCAAATCTCATTTTTTAAATGATAACTGAGTATTTGTAGAGCGTGTGTAGAGCTTACAATCTCTCTCTTCATGTTATTTCCTTTGATTCTCACGATAATATATTGAAGTAGACACTGGGGGAAGATTGAAGAGGGTGTTGCTCAGATGGGGTTGGGGAGAGCTATACTGGACACCCAGCCCCAGGGACAGGGGGTTGCAGGTCTGCCTGGACCCTTCTTCCCTCCTCCTTCACTCACTGCGCTAGGCCCGCTGCAGCTTGTTGCCCTGCAGACAGACCCTCCTTTAAAACGTGCGTTTTGGTGGCATTCATTTGCATGTTTCACAAACTCTTGGATTGTGTTCGTCATTAATCTTCTGGGGGTTAAGGATCCATTTAAGAAACTGATAAAAGCTATCGATCTATTCTCTAGGAAGTGTACATACAATGTACACTTGTATGTACAAGTGTACCTCCTCCGTTTTACATACAATGTCAGAAAACTGCTAATTGGGAAACATTTCAGCCATTTCACTTCAATTCAGTTTCTTATTTGGGGCAGTGCTTCCCTTTCACATCTTCCTGCTACCTCCACACCAGGGATAGAAATGAAATAGCAGACACTTAAGTCAAGAGTTCATTACACTGAGTCCTTCAGGAAGCTCTAGTGTTAATATCCCAAACACCTCCATTCAGGACCGGTTTAAACACAAGAAATTACATCAAGAGAAATAATAAGAGCCCAAAAGGCTATGGAGGAAACAAATAACCTGGTTTATTGCTCTAAGTTGTCCACACAAGCCTGGTTGACATGTCTGTTTACCAGGTAATTGCTTTTCCTATCCCTTTGACTGGATAGATATACCCAGTGTATAAAATGCAGTTCCAGGAGCACTTTGGGCTAAAGGGGAGACACGCTGTTTTAGTGTGTATGTGTAAATACGATGTACATTAAAGGCTAAAGCATACTTGGTTTCCATGACATTTCCCTCTTCTAGATGATCAGCCTCAATAGTCTTCTGTATCTGAGCGAGGACGACAAACACGATTTAATTTCATGGTCAGTCACTTGAGTCGACAGGACTGGAAGATTTGATCTCTCCCTCAGGTAAATCTAATTTCCTCTTTTAAAGGCTGAAAGTTCCATTTTCCTTTCCCCAGGGTGAGAGCCCGAGGAGTAATACCTAACCAAGTCACCCTAAACGCAAATGGACCTTGTTTACAAAGAGTGGGGCTCCCCCAAGAAAGAAAAAATAACCTTTTGTCAGATTATTCCACAGCTATATCCACTGAATTCCCACTCACTCTCAGACTGACCTGAAGGCTTTGGATCAGCCGTTCATATAAAATCAGATTTAAACATTCTGTTTTCAAAGGAACACATTTATTAAGATGGTGGATTATTAGATCAGTGTTTTCACCCTGACCCCTTCAGTCCCGAATCACCACATCTATTATCAAATTAACCTGTTAGCATTTATTTGGAGTTTGTTGACAAACAAAGTATGTAGGAAGAAAATAATATCAGGCAGAAAGATCGGGTGGAGATACAATATCAGTTAACCATCTGAAATGAGCATGCAAATTCTGATTTTGTAATCTCACCTGCTGGGAGTCATTTTATTGAAAACTCGTAACGCTGATCAACAGGGATTGAATTTAAAGTTTCCTTCTCCCCCCAACTATCTAAATATGGGTGGGGCACCTCCTACCTTCTTTTGAATACATTTTGAAGGAAAAAGTACGACGTGACCCAAATAAATATGAGTTTGGTAGCTCCTACACACACGCACACTCAGCTGTTCTGTTCGGGTTATGCAGAATGACAAAAATAAGCTATTGATCCTTGAGGCACATTTAATTTAGGTCCCTTCACTTTGAAAACTGCCTTAATTTTTCACATCACATTTAGCAGGCAATCATCTATCACCCAGTCTAATAACGTTGGGTACATTTTATAATTAGCCATAAGAGAGATCTTTTTGCCAAGCCCCCAAATTAAGTTTGCGCTGCAACATTATACAGACGGCCTTTTCTTGGTGGTTCACAGTGTGCATTTTCTGTTGCCTTGACAACTGTCTGGCTGGGGCTTCCTTGCTTGGAGAATGAGGACGGCTTTGCCTGATGCAACCCCTCAGAAATGATGAAGAACACTAAGCAAAATGATACCGACAGTGGTAGGTTTGGATACGTAAATATCAAAATTCTGCCTAAGTTACATGTGCAAGGAGGACAGAAGGGAGGGAGACAGAGGAGACAGAGGGATGGGGAAAGGGTTGCAATTGTTATCAATTCTAATTTTTAAAAAATAAGGGATAAGGTCAGCAGTCAGCTGTGCTGTGAAGCTAGGGCAGACCGTGTGAGGCATAGAGGGAGGGATACAGTGGACACCTTTCTGAGACTCATTAAGGCTTCTAACAGTTTTGTCAAAATATAATCAGTACACACAACCCTGACATTTCATGACATCGAGATGATTAAGGCATAGGAGAAAATGAAAACCTCTCATTCTATTTGGTCACAAATACCCCTGGATCCACCTGTCATTTTTGTTTAGGTTTCTTCCCACTTTTGTCTTTTAAGGCACTAAGTCTGTGAGGTTTTGGTCTGGGACATTCTGACCCTATATGCAATGCAGCAGTGTTTTTCTCCTTATAATTTGAAACTTGGGAAAGAGAGATGAAGATCAAGAATTGTGGTGGCAGAGTCATAGTAACAGCAGAGTCCACAAACTTCTATTATTAAAGGTCCTAGGACTGTGCCAGTTCTTCTTTTATCAAATCTGATACCTATAAAGTTTCCCTAATTTTCTAGAACTTCCAGTGTCCTCCTTCCCAAAATTAAAAGCATGTATTCACTCCCCCGCCCCCTCTCTCTCGGTTGTTCTTGTGGCTTCAGGTTAGCCAGAATTGCTTTCTGTTCTTTGCAACCTGGAGAAAATTTTCCTTGACAGTGTATATGCAAAATACTTTGACTTTTTCTTTAGAGCTACATTTTACCCAGAGTTGGTGAGCTCCCTGAAGAGAGAGGTTGTGTTTCTCATCCCCGTCTTCAGGCTGCACTAGCAGCCCTGACACAGATGGCCTTCAATGTATGTTTGGTGAGTGAAAGCATTACTTTTCCAAAGCCCCACAAAGTTAGCAGCTTAAAACAGTGCCCCCTGATTGTCCTTCAGTTTCGTAGGTCAGAAGTCTAGGCATAGCTTGGTTTAGCTAGTTTTCTGCTCCAGGTCTCAGAGGATGAAACCAAGGTATCAGCAGGACTGTGTTCCTTTCTAGAGGTTTGGGGTATGAGTCTGCTTCCAAACTCATTCGGGTTATTGGCAGAACTAAGTTTCATCAGTCGCAGGACTGGGGTCCCTGTTTCCTTTCTGGCTGTTTGCCGGGCACCACTCCCAGCCCCTAGAGGCCGCCACTTTACTTGGCATCTGGCTCTCTTCCTTCATCTTCAAAACCAACAATGGCAGAGCAAGCCTTCTCATGCTTTGAATCCCTCCAGCTTCCCCTTCTGCTGCATGTCTCTGACTTCCTCTTTGCATGTAAGGTCTCATACGATTACCTTGGGCCCACCTGGATAATCCATGATATAATCACCATATTTTAAAGTTAGCTGGGTAGCCTCCTTAATTCCATCTGCAAAGCCCCTTCGCAGCCCTACCCAGATAACTATTTGATTAAATAACCAGTGGATGACATCGTGGGGAGACAGCTTTAGAATTGTCTCCTACAGTAGGTGAATGAGGTCAGGTGAGACGGGCATAGTTTCAGGCAGGAAAGGGGTGCAGTGCAGCACCTTGCCTTCCTCTCTTCTAGAACACTCTGCTGCCAGCTACCCTGCTCTATGTGGCCCTAGGGAGGAAAAGTTTGATTCCCAGCAGTACTGGGGCTCCTGTCTTTGGTTTGTACCAGAACATAAATATCTTTCTTACCAACACTGAATCTATTTCACTAGTATTTTTTTCCCACTAAACAATGCATTAAAAACATCATGACCAAATTGGGCTTATTCCAAAGACTGCAAGCCTGGTTTAATATTCAAAAATCAATCGATGCAATTCACACAAACGGACTCAAAAGGTAAAGAAAAATATGATCCTCTCAATATATGCAGAAAAAACATGGGACAAAAGTCAAGACTCATTCATGATAAAAACTTTTAGCAACCTAGGAACTTATTATCAACCAGTAAAGGATATCTAAAGAATTAAGTATCATTGTACTTAATAGTAAAGACTGAATGCTTTCCCTCTACAATCATCAACATGGCAAGGATGTCCTTTGTTACCACTTCTATTCAACATTGTACTGGATTCCTAGTCCATGCAATAAAAAGCATACAGATTGGAAAAGAAGAAATACAACTGTCTCTACTCACAGACACTATTGTCTATATAGAAAATCCCAAAGAATCTATCATTAAAAAAAAGCTTATAGATCCAGGTCACAGGATACAATGTCAACATACAAGTGTCAATTTTTATATAATAGAAGTGAACATTGGAATTCAAAAATTTTTTTCAATTAGAAATCTTAAAAAAGTATGCACAGAATCTGTATACTGAAAAGTACAAAACTCTGATTAAAAAAAAAAAATCAAAGACGATCTAAATAAATGGAGAGATATACAGTGGTCAAGAATTAGAAGACTTAGGCTTCCCCGGTGGCTCAGGGGTTAAGAATCCACATGCCAATGCAGGGGACACGAGTTCGAGCCCTGGTCTGGGAAGATCCCACATGCCATGGAGCAACTAGGCCCGTGCACCACAACTACTGAGACTGTGCTCTAGAGCCCACGCTCCGCAGCAAGAGAAGCCACCACAATGGGAAGCCCCTGCACTGCAACGAAGAGTAGCCCCCGCTCGCCACAACCAGAGAAAGCCCGTGCACAGCAACGAAGACCCAATGCAGCCAAAAATAAGTAAATAAAATAAATAAATTTATTTTTAAAAAAGGAGTTAGAAGACTTAATATCGTTATGGTATCAATTCTTCTTAATTTGATCTATAAATTCAATATAACCCTAATCAAAATCCAAGAAGGCCTTTTTTTGGTAGCTATTAAAAAGCTGATTGGAAAATATATACAGAAAAACAAAGGAAATAGACTAGTCAAAACAATTTTGGAAAAGAAGAACAAAGTTGGAGAACTCATACCGCCCAATTTCAAGAGTTTCTGTAAATCTACAGTAACTAAGACAGTGTAATATTTACAAAAAGCAAGACACATAGATCAATGGAACAGAATTGAGAGTCCATAAATAGTCTAGATAATCAAGCAGCCAATTGATTTTGAACAAAGGTGCAAAAGCATTCAATGTAGCAAGGATAGTTTTTTCAACAAATGGTGCTGGAATTATGCGACAGCCACATGCAAAAAAAAAAAGAAAAAGTGTTGAAATATACCTCATACTTTATATAAGAAAAAAAAACTCAAAGTGGATAATAGACTTACTTAAATTATTAAATTTCCAAAAGAAAACATAGGAGCAAATCTTCATGACCTTTGGCAGGCAGCAGCCAATTTTTTTTTTTTTTAAACATTCACTTTTGGGGCTTCCCTGGTGGCGCAGTGGTTGAGAGTCTGCCTGCCAATGCGGGGGACACGGGTTCGAGCCCTGGTCTGGGAGGATCCCACATGCCGCGGAGCAACTAGGCCAACTAAGCCCGTGAGCTACAATTGCTGAGCCTGCGCATCTGGAGCCTGTGCTCCGCAACAGGAGAGGCCGCGATGGTGAGAGGCCCGCGCACCGCGATGAGGAGTGGCCCCCGCTTGCCGCAACTGGAGAAAACCCTTGCACAGAAACGAGGACCCAACACAGCCATAAATAAATAAATAAATAAAATTAAAACAAACAAAAAAACATTCACTTTTGTTATTTATTTATTTATTTATGGCTGTGTTGGGTCTTCGTTTCTGTGCGAGGGCTTTCTCTAGTTGCGGCAAGCGGGGGCCACTCTTCATTGCTGTGCGCGGGCCTCTCACCATTGTGGCCTCTCCCGTTGTGGAGCACAGGCTCCAGACACGCAGGCTCAGTAATTGTGGCTCACGGGCTCAGTTGCTCCGCGCCATGCGGGATCTTCCCAGACCAGGGCTCGAACCCATGTCCCCTGCATTAGCAGGCAGATTCCCAACCACCGCGCCACCAGGGAAGCCCAGCATTTTAAATTATAACACCAAACCACAATACATAAAGGGAAAAAATGATAAATTGGGCTTTATCAAATTTAAAAACTTTTGCTCTGAAAGGACATACTTAAATTGAAAAGACAAGTCACAAATGGAGAGAAAATATTTGAAAATCATATTTCTGACAAAGGACTTTTGTCCAGAAGAAAGAACTTTCAAAACTCAAAAACTAAGAAAACAAGCAACTCAATTTTTAAAAAATAAACAAATGATCCAAACATGTATGTCACCAATTATGGCATATAAGCATTTTAAAAATGGATAACATTATCAGTCATTAGGGAAATGTAAATAACACCACACTGTAATACCACTACCCACCTATTAGAATGGCTAAAATTGAAAAACTTGACAGTATCTTAAGCCAGCAAGAATGCAGAGCAACTGCTACTCCTGTGCATTGCTAGTTTGCTGGTGAGAATGCAAAATGATAAACTGCTTTGGTAAACAGTTGAGCATTTTCTTATGCTGTTAGATATACACCTACTATATCACTCAGCAATCCCCCTCCTAACTATTTACTCAAGAAAAGGAAAATTTATGTTCACATAAAGACCTGATTGTGAATTTCTATAGAAGACTTATTCATCATTTCCCAAAGCTGGAAATAGCCCATGTGACCTCCAAGAGACAATGAATAGACTATGGTGCACCCATACAGTGGAATATTACTCAGGAACAAATAGGAATGAACTTTTGATTTAAACAACAACACAGATGAATCTTAAGTGCATTTTGCTGTGTGAAACAAGTCCAACCCCAAAGGCTACATATTGTATGATTCTATTATATGACATTCTGGATAAGGCTGAGCTATAAAGATGGAAAGCAGATCAGTGGTTGCCAGGGGTTGGGTGATGATGGTAAGGGTTGACTGCAAACGGAAATTATGAGGGAATTTGGGAGATGGGGGATGGACTTGGTTTCTAAGGAACTGTGGCAGTCAATAAATGACTTTTCATTTGTCAAAAATTCTTAAAACACAAAGTGAGTTTGCTGTCTGTAAATTACATTCTAAAACTCAACAAGCATGTTGGGTGGAGGGAAGACTCAAGAGGGAAAGCAGACTGTGAGAAATGAATCTAAATGTGTTACAAGAAAATCACGTAAGCTCACTAAGAGTGGGGAAGAAAAGAGGTGACTTGTGTGTCTTTGGGAAAACTGTTTAGACTGGATACTGAAAAGCTAAAGACAGAAAGAACTGTACGTGACACGGTACTTTATTTGATAAATTTGTTTTTCCTCTGGGATATGGGTTAGCAGTTTTAAACCACTTTATGTGTGTACTAGGACTGAACAAATAAGAAATGTATTGCAGATAATGAGAGTCAGGTTTCTCACAGTCAAAGTAATTACAAATAAGGAGCGGGTGGCTAGACTGAACCGTGTGGTGTTGGGCTGGACTCAGAAGTATCAGTATGAACTTGTGTTTTTATAAATGATATGCATAGATAAGTATGTGCAGAAATATTGATGTGTGTATGGGTTAGTGTAATATATGTATTTCCTGGTTCTGTCTGCAGAAAGACTTAGAAGCAATGACACCACAGTAGCAATGAGCACATCTAGTGCCTGGATCATGGTTCTTAAGTTCCAGTTTGCAATAATAGAAACTGGGGCTTATGGAGAAGAAGTTGATTCCATGGCTACAGTGTCAGAAAGTAAGAACATGCTCAAACAAAAAGGATGGAAGCGTACAATGGGGGAAGGAAGAGCTGAAGAGCTCCCAGTGCCGAAGATGAAACATCTGAGCAACAAAATAGAGTACTGAAAGACAACCCAAAGAATAAAATAAATGACCCTTCAGTTCATACTGAGGAAAAGAAATAACTTTCTTCTAGAGAAATTTCAATTAGTAAATGCAGAAAGAATGAAGAAAATAGAAAATCACCATTTGAGCCACACAGTAAAAAATTCAGTCAAGGTCCACCAATGGATGCTAAAAAGCGTGAGCAAAATTTTAAGAAGAAACAGGTCATTTTCACAGTCTCAAAGGATCTCTCTCAAACTACATATTTACTCATTACAAAGGGAAACACTAAGTTCACTGTGGAGAATCTTGGCTGACATCCCCCTAGCCTAGGGTCAAGGTTAGTATCACCAGTAGTAAGACAGATAGACATCACAGACCCCCTGACCTGATGCACTAAGGAGGATCCATCACCTCGGTGGTATTCATCCCCAAATGCACAAGCTAATTTTAATCATGAGAAGACATCAGACAGACCCAGTCTGAAGGATATTCTGCAGAATACCTGACCAGCACTCTTCAAAAGTGTCAAAGTCTTGGAAGACAAGAAAAGACAGAAGAATTTTCACAGATTGGAAGAGACCAAGGAGACGTAACAAATAAATGCGAGGTGACATCCTGGACTGGATGTGGAACAGAAAAAGAACATTTGTGGAAAAACTGGTGAAATCGGAATAACGTCTTCAGTTTAGTTAACAGTATTGTACAAATGTGAATTTCTTAGTTGTGATCCTTGTACTTGTGGTTTTATTAGATATTAATTTAGGAGACACTAGGTGAAGGGGATACAAGAACCTCGTACTATTTTTGCTATTCCTCTGCATTTCTGAAACTATCTCAAAATTAAGGTTTTTTTTAAGGATATGGGTTAATTTTTACTATAAATGTCCTAATTCTTTCATGTTATTGGTCTCCTGGTGAGGTGCCTTCTCTCCCCGGAAGCCACATTGATTTTCTCCTGCCAGCCTGTAGATACAGATTAATGCTATGGGCAAATGCATCCTTCCCTTGTTGAGATTCTGTTGTTCATGAGCTCAGTTCCCACACAGTTCATGTTCATGAATAACCACACATAAATAACTACACTAAAAGGGCTGTCAGTTCGCTCCTATTTATAGTTCTCGTGTTTCGAACAATGGAATTGTTGCTCCAACAGATGCTATTATGTCTCATGAAATCAGATCATTCAGGAGTCATTTAATTAAAACTTTCAGACAGAATTACAGTTCTGTCTGTTGGGAAGGCATATATGAAGAAAGTTCGAAAACTAATTTTAGAGAGATCAACACAAAACCCAGCTGCTTTCATAATGGCTGAGAGTTACATGCTTGTCACCTTGACCCTGACCAAGTCTCCTTCCCCCGTTGGGTTGAGGCAGGCACCAGACAGCAAAAGCTGCTTGGGTCGGTGTGGGTGTCTGTGGGGAGGAGGGGAGGGAGGGAGGGTGGAGCTATTCCCTGAGCCCAGAACACTGGCTCTGTGCCTTCCCACAGTCCCATGCAACCCGAGGCACTTTGTGTTATAAGGAACTCCTTTGGATTTTTCCAAAGTCTTAGAAACTGCCCAAGTGGAGGCGTATACATATGTGTGTGTTGAGGTGCGGGTGAGGGACATTCCTGAAAATGCACAGATGTTGACTGGCAGGGAACAAGACATATTATCCATCGATCTGCCAAGTCCTTCTGATCTACCCAAAGAACAGAAATAGCAAATGGCATAATGAAGTGGTACAGCATGCTCCATCCAGATTTTCCAGGATTTGTCAGCTGACTTAATGAGCAGCCTCATCTTAGGGAGAGAAGAGGCATTGAGGGAAGTTTAGTTCCTGCCCAAGACATGCTGTGGGTCTAGTTTGTCATCATCTCTAAACCATGTCTGGGGTGGGTTCTTGGGCAGAGCAGAGTGATTTGAACGTTAGAACATGAGTGTAAATGAGAAGATGGAAAGATTAAAAACTATCAGTAATAAAGTTTACAAATTAAGGAAGGAGCCAAAGCTTTATTTCCTCATTAGCACCCAGCTCAGAATCTATAACAAATCAAGTGGAGTTGAAAATTTGATGAGGAACCCACCCCTTATTCAAGCTCATGCAGAGACAGTATATCTGATTCTCTCTCTCTCCTGGCAGCAGAACTGGGCTGTGCCTGCAGCAGGTGCCCTATAAGTTTATATAAATGCCCATTTTTCCTAGTTGTATATATTTGCATATATGCTAATACTGTGTGTTCTGCCTATTTTTGTTTAGGTCATGTGGGGAGTGCTCCCTGCCATGCCAACCCATGAAAGAATTCTCTAAAACCTGCTGCATCCCCACTATGGCCATTAGGGTAATAAAAGCTTCCAGCAAGAAGGGACTCACTCCTTGTGGATTAGGGGAAGGAGGTGGTGGGAGAGAAGGCTTGGTGGAGGAGCAGCATTTCAGTCTGGTGACAAATGAAAGCAGTTTCTACCAGTAGAAAGGGGGGGGGAGGGCATTGCACGGGGCAAGAAAAGAGAGCGCTCGGATAACGCAGATAGATTTGATAGGACTGATACACAGGGCCGAGGGAGTAGTGAGAAATGTAATTCATAAGATGTTTGGGGTTATCATGAAAATAGCCAGGTCACCTCTCCAAAGGCATAGTCCTAATTGCCTCATGTTTGATATGCTGCCAGGATTCCCAGGAGGTTTTTTAAATCCTTATTGTTTTGTTAATAACGACAGTGGTTCAGCAAACTGGTTCCCTGCTGCATTCAGAAGCTCTGAAAGAGATGCTGCAGGTTGTAGTCCTCCCTGACAGTGAATACGACCTGGTCCTGCAGTCAGACTGCCAGGAGAGAGACATGGACATCAGTCATTGTCACCGGCATGTCTAAAACTATGAGAAAGTCCTGATGAAAGAGCACTTTTCTCAAACTGTTGAAATTAAGTGTTCTCAGGGTGATTCCATTTAAATCCAGATGCAAATATTTTAGTGTCTAAAGATATTAAATAAGAAAGAGTGGTCTCTGTCTTAAGTGTCCTACTGTTCTCATTCTCATATTCTCAATAGATAAACATTAAATGCCCCTCGGTTCTGAACAAACGTGGGAAGCTCAGATGTGTTGCTTTATCAGCATTTGGCTCGCTTACGTGGTTTAAAGGCTGAACCAAAATAACAACACATTCAGATGATGTGATTGTCCTTAAAATGACATTATTATACTGAAGAAGGAAACCAGGCTGTGTCCAGTGGGATGAGAAGAGGTCTGGGATGCAATACCTGGATAGCCAACAACCCGATATTTCTTAGGAACAGAATGAGGAGGTCCAGCAAAGTTATTTCCATTTTTGAGATAAGAAAAGCCAATAGACCTGAGCAGAATATATTTATTTTTTATCTGCTTTTCCCAGTAAAGTTAGCCTGCTCTTACAAGCATACGTGAGTCATAGATACCCAGGACCTGACAACATTGGATCCTTGGAAATATTTCTCATAAGAATGGAGGTGCTATGTGTCTTGATATTGAACTCCTAAGCACTTCTGACTTGCCATCTCACTGGCTCTGCACTGGGGGCACAGACCTTTCCTTTTCCTTCTTATTTTATTTCCTGAGACCATGTCTTGATGATCATTTTGGCTTCTTTTATTCATCCTAACCACCCTGAGCTAAACATGTGTCGTGGAAATTAACTGATACATGTTAGCTAATTTGAATTAAAATAAATATGCATCATGGAAATGAACATATTTAACATCGTAAGTAAATTGAGCCATGAGAGAAACATGGAGGATTCATTTGAAAACTTGGTAGAGTTTGAATATTTGATTTGAAAAACAAAAAATTTTGGAAATGGTAAAGACCAAAATCATGGTACCATGGCTAATGGTGAAGAGTCAGTGAAATGGTTTAACCTTAGGATGCTCAGTGAAGGGCGGGGGGGATCTGCCTCGTCCTCAAAGTCCTCCTGACCATGAAATCCCCCTGCTTCCCCCTAATCCAGGCCTTCATTTCTTCCAACAGTGGTAACTGCCACAACACCTTCACTAGCTTCTCTTTCTTCTCTCCTCAATTCGATTAGTCTACATATGTCTGCCAGGTAAACCTAGTGAAAACACAACTCCAACCAAGCCAATTTCCTTTTTAAAAAACCTTCAGTGGTTCTCCATTGCCTGCTGAACCAGGTACAGATTACTCAACATAAGACCATCTTTAGAAGCCTTTCTCCTCAGCTTTATCATCCATTTTTCCCACAAACACCTTCCCTCAGCTAAACAAATGCAGTCTCTCAAATGGAGTGCATAGCACTTTCTATCTGCCAGGGCTTTACTTTGATAGAGTTTAATTTTCAGAAAGGCAAAATTAAACTCTGGGCAAATATAAAATGAACAAGTGTTAAAGATTTTAACTTATTAATTAATGAGGGAACCACTAAGATGTTATGACTAGTTCAAAGAACATCTGAGAAGCTAAGATACTTATAGGCAACTTAACAGAGTAATGTTAGAATAAGATTGTTTAGTTAGATATAAAACCAATAAATGTCCAACAGACTGTAAAACTTTAGGGTCATCAGTTCCAACAAACAGAAATTATTTGTGTCTATATCAGACCAAAAAACTTTAACAAATAACTTTATCTTATTATTTTGATCAATAATAAACAATGAGATGAACTAAGTTCATTCTCCTGGTCAATCCTTGAGTGACCTTTGCCCCAGTATGATAGTGAAGGACATGCCACCTACTTTTTTGTTTCATTTCTAAATTTTGGATAATTTTTTCTAACAACTTTTATAAATTTCCAACTGTTGGTCCCCCTCCACCACCATTGTGAAAACCAATTCTGTTGACCTCTCTCTCCTACGCACCCTAGGAACAGAGAATTTGGAGAAGGAGTGACCTCCATGTAAAAGGTTGAGGAAAGTTTATCAGTGGGGAGCAGACTGTAGTCAAGATGGGGAGGTCGATGAGTGAAGATGGCAGAGAAGGAAAGGCCAGTCATGATAACAGTGATTCCACAGGTCACAGTGACAGCAACTCCTAGAGTTACTCTCTGGAAGGGGAGAGCTGCCAACACCAGGAGTGAGGATGGAAAGTGATCCCAAGGGGAGGACTAATCATCAGGACATTAAACTGGGATCAGGAATAAGTAGGAGGCTAGACAACAGGCAGGGGCGACATGCTAAGAGAGGGATGAGGATGGCCCAGGGGCAGGGAGGGAAGGGAACCTGTAATAATTGAAGGAAATAGCTGAAGGAAACAGCCAAAGGATTGCTTGTGAGCTGTTTCCCAAAAACATTATCCATCCAGTTCTTGTTCCTAATTAAGGGGTTCTTAGAAGTCATTCTAGTCAAATGTGCACCTTTTGCAGAGATCAAAAGAAAAAGCCAAAGAAGTTAGATGTTTTGCTCTGGGTCCTGAGACCTGTTAATGTTCCAGCCTCAGCCTTTGGGGCTTCTGATCCAGGGCTCTTTTATAACCATTTCCCTAGTCATATGATAAAAAATGAAAAATAAATGCTTGATTTAACTATGTTGTGACTTTTCTAGGAAGGAATTATGACAATTGGGTGACACATATCATAAAATGGGCCTGAGCCGTCTTTTTTATTGAAACATCATCACCATCACCATCATTCAGTATCATCATCACCATCAGCATCAGTATCATCATCATTTAAGCTGTTAGAGCACTGGTTTGGAGAACTCCTGTTCTCTCCTGAAACAGCATGCTCATATTTTCCTAAAAGGAATGTGGAGTGAAACACACAATGGTTGTATTCTACTCTCTCTCAGGACTTTTTCTTTTGTTTGTACTTTTCCTTCCTAGAACCTCAAAGCCACTCTAGTTTTTATCCCCTATCCTAGAATCAACAAGAGACTGGATACCACCAAGCTACGGAGGAAAGTAAACAAAAATCTGCATGACATTTTGAATATTGCCACAAATGTACAACTGGATGTACAGTTACAATCACATGATCAGGGTTGACATGAGGGCGTTGTACATGGAGGTTATTTTTTGATGATGAAACAGTTCTGTGCCTTGATTGTGATGATAGTTACATAACTGTATGCATTTGTCAAAACTCATAAAACTGTACAAGAAAGTAGACTGTATTCCACATAAATTTAAAAAAATATATATCCCATGATTGCATATGTTTAACTAAAGTTAATCCTTTTTTAAAATTAATCTATTTATTTATTTATTTATGGCTGCGTTGGGTCTTTTTTTTAACATTTTTATTAGAGTATAATTGCTTTACAATGATGTGTTAGCTTCTGCTTTATAACAAAGTAAATCAGTTATACATATACATATATCTCCATATCTCTTCCCTCTTGCGTCTCCCTCCCTCCCACCCTCCCTATCCCAACACTCTAGGTGGTCACAAAGCACCGAGCTGACGTCCCTGTGCTATGCGGCTGCTTCCCACTAGCTATCTAGTTTACATGTGGTAGTGTATATATGTCCATGCCACTCTCTCACTTTGTCCCAGCTTACCCTTCCCCCTCACCTTATGCTCAAGTCCATTCTCTAGTAGGTCTGCGTCTTTATTCCTGTCTTGCCTCTAGGTTCTTCATGACCATTTTTTCCCCCTTAGATTCCATATATATGTGTTAGCATATGGTATATGTTTTTCTCTTTCTGACTTACTTCACTCTGTATGACAGACTCTAGGTCCATCCACCTCACTACAAATAACCCAATTTCATTTCTTTTTACGGCTGAGTAATATTCCATTGTATATATGTGCCACTTCTTCTTTATCCATTCATCTGTTGATGGACACTTAGGTTGCTTCCATGTCCTGGCTATTGTAAATAGAGCTGCAATGAACATTGTGGTACATGACTCTTTTGGAATTATGGTTTTCTCAGGGTATATGTCCAGTAGTGGGATTGCTGGGTCGTATGGTAGTTCTATTTTTAGTTTTCTAAGGAAGCTCCATACTGTTCTCCATAGTGGCTGTATCAATTTACATTCCCACCAACAGTGTAAGAGGGTTCCCTTTTCTCCACACCCTCTCCAGCATTTATTGTTTGTAGATTTTTTGATGATGGCCATTCTGACTGGTGTGAGATGATATCTCATTGTACTTTTGATTTGCATTTCTCTAATGATTAATGATGTTGAGCATTCTTTCATGTGTTTGTTGGCAATCTGTATATCTTCTTTGGAGAAATGTCTATTTAGGTCTTCTGCCCATTTTTGGATTGGGTTATTGTTTTTTTGATATTGAGCTGCATGAGCTGCTTGTAAATTTTGGAGATTAACCCTTTTTCAGTTACTTCATTTGCAAATATTTTCTCCCATTCTGAGGGCTGTCTTTTCGTCTTGTTTATGGTTTCCTCTGCTGTGCAAAAGATTTTAAGTTTCATTAGGTCCCATTTGTTTATTTGTGTTTTTATTTCCATTTCTCTAGGAGGTGGGTCAAAAAGGATCTTGCTGTGATTTATGGCATTGAGTGTTCTGCCTATGTTTTCCTCTAAGAATTATATAGTGTCTGGCCTTACATTTAGGTCTTTAATCCATTTTGAGTTTATTTTTGTGTATGTTGTTAGGGAGTGTTCTAATTTCCTCCTTTTACATGTAGCTGTCCAGTTTTCCCAGCACCATTATTGGGAAGGCTGTCTTTTTTCCATTGTATATTTTTGCCTCCTTTATCAAAGATAAGGTGACTATATGTGTGTGGGTTTATCTCTGGGCTTTCTATCCTGTTCCATTGATCTATATTTCTGTTTTTGTGCCAGTACCATACTGTCTTGATTACTGTAGCTTTCTAATACAGTCTGAAGTCAGGGAGCCTGATTCCTCCAGCTCTGTTTTTCTTTCTCAAGATTGTTTTGGCTATTCAGGGTCTTTTGTGTTTCCATACAAATTGTGAGATTTTTTTTTTCTAGTTCTGTGAAAAATGCCATTGGTAGTTTGATAAGGATTGCATTGAGTCTGTAGATTGCTTTGGGTAGTAGAGTCATTTTCACAATGTTGATTCTTCCAATCCAAGAACATGGTATATCTCTCCATCTCTTTGTATCACCTGTAATTTCTTTCTTCAGTGTCTTATAGTTTTCTGCATACAGGTCTTTTGTCTCCTTAGGTAGGTTTATTCTTAGGTATTTTATTCTTTTTGTTGCAATGGTAAATGGGAGTGTTTCCTTAATTTCTCTTTCAGATTTTTCATCATTAGTGTATAGGAATGCAAGGGATTTCTGTGCATTAATTTTGTATCCTGCTACATTACCAAATTCATTGATTAGCTCTAGTAGCTTTCTGGTAGCATCTTTAGGATTCTCTATGTATAGTATCGTGTCATCTACAAACAGTGACACCTTTACTTCTTCTTTTCTGATTTGGATTCCTTTTATTTCTTTTTCTTCTCTGATGGCTGTGGCTAAAACTTCCAAATCTATGTTGAATAATAGTGGTGAGAGTGGGCAGCCTTGTCTTGTTCTTGATCTTTGTGGAAATGGTTTAAGTTTTTCACCATTGAGGACAATGTTGGCTGTTGGTTTGTCATATATGGTCTTTATTATGTTGAGGTAAGTTCCCTCTATGCCTACTTTCTGGAGGGTTTTTATCATAAATGGGTGTTGAATTTTGTTGAAAGCGTTTTCTCCATCTATTGAGATTACCATATGGTTTTTCTCTTTCAATTTGTTAATATGGTGTATCACATTGATTGATTTGCATATATTGAAGAATCCTTGCCTTCCTGAGATAAACCCCACTTGATCATGGTGTATGATCCTTTTAATGTGCTGTTGGATTCTGTTTGCCAGTATTTTGTTGAGGCTTTTTGCATCTATGTTCATCAGTGATATTGGCCTGTAGTTTTCCTTCTTTGTGACATCTTTGTCTGGTTTTTTTATCAGAGTGATGGTGGCCTCATAGAATGAGTTTGGGAGTGTTCCTCCCTCTGCTATATTTTGGAAGAGTTTGAGAAGGATAGGTATTAGTACTTCCCTAAATATTTGATAGAATTCACCTGTGAAGCCATCTGGTCCTGGGCTTTTGTTTGTTGGAAGATTTTTAACCACAGTTTCAATATCAGTGCTTGTGATTGGTCTGTTCATATTTTCTATCTCTTCCTGGTTCTGTCCCAGAAGGTTTTGCATTCTAAGAATTTGTCCATTTCTTCCAGGTTGTCCATTTTATTGGCATATTGTTGCTTGTAGTAATCTCTCATGATCCTTTGTATTTCTGCAGTGTCAGTTGTTACTTCTCCTTTTTCATTTCTAATTCTATTGATTTGTGTCTTCTCCCTTTTTTTCTTCATGAGTCTGGCTAATGGTTTATCAATTTTGTTTATCTTCTCAAAGAACCAACTTTTAGTTTTATTGATCTTTGCCACAGTTTCCTTCATTTCTTTTACATTTATTTCTGATCTGATCTTATGATTTCTTACCTTCTGCTAACTTTGGGGTTTTTTTGTTCTTCTTTCTCTAATTGCTTTAGGTATAAGGTTAGGTAGTTTATTTGAGATGTCTCTTGTTTCTTAAGGTAGGATTATATTGCTATAAACTTCCCTCTTACAACTGCTTTTGCTGCATCCCATAGGTTTTGGGTCATCGTGTTTTCATTGCCATTTGTTTCTAGGTTTTTTTTAATTTCCTCTTTGAGTTTTTCGGTGATCTCTTGGTCATTAAGTAGTGTATTAGCCTCCACATGTTTGTATTTTTTACAGATTTTTTCCTGTAATTGATATCTTGCCTCATAACATTGTGGTCGGAAAAGATACTTGATATGATTTCAATATCATATCATAAATGATATGAAAATTTTATCATATTATAAATTTACCAAGGCTTGATTTGTGACCCAAGATATGATCTATCCTGGAGAATGTTCCATGAGCACTTGAGAAGAAAGTGTATTCTGTTGTTTTTGGATGGACTGTACTATAAGTATCAATTAAGTCCATCTTGTTTAATGTATCTTTTAAAGCTTGTGTTTCCTTATTTATTTTCATTTTGGATGATATGTCCATTGGTGATAGTGGGGTGTTAAAGTCTCCTACTATGATTGTGTTACCATTGATTTCCCCTTTTTATGCCTGTTAGTATTTGCCTAATGTATTCAGGTACTCCTATGTTTGGTGCATAAATATTTACAATTGTTATATCTTCTTCTTGGATTGATCCCTTGATCATTATGTAGTGTCCTTCTTTGTCTCTTTTAACAGTCTTTGTTTTAAAGTCTATTTCTTCTGATATGAGTATTGCTACTCCAGCTTTCTTTTGATTTCCATTTGCATGGAATATCTTTTTCCATCCCCTCACTTTCAGACTGTATGTGTCCCTAGGTCTGAAGTGGGTCTCTTGTAGACAGCATATATATGCATCTTGTTTTTGTATCCATTCAGCCAGTCTATGTCTTTTGGTTGGAGCATTTAATCCATTTACATTTAAGGTAGCTATCGATATGAATGTTCCTATTACCATTTTCTTAATTGTCTTGGGCTTGTTATTGTAAGTCTTTTCCTTCTCTTGTGTTTCCTGCCTAGAGAAGTTCCTTTAGCATTTGTTGTAAAGCTGTTTTGGTGGTGCTGAATTCTCTTAGCTTTTGCTTGTCTGTAAAGATGTTAATTTCTCTGTCAAATCTGAATGAGATCCTTGCTTTGTAGAGTAATCTTGGTTTTAGGTTTTTCTCCTTCATCACTTTAAATATGTCCTGCCAGTCCCTTCTGGCTTACAGAGTTTCTGCTGAAAGATCAGCCATTAACCTTATGGGGATTCCCTTATGTGTTACTTGTTGTTTTTCCCTTGCTGCTTTTAATATTTGTTCTTTGTATTTAATTTTTGATAGTTTGATTAATATGTGTCTTGGCGTGTTTCTCCTTGGATTTATCCTGTATGGGACTCTCTGTGCTTCCTGGACTTGATTAACTATTTCCTTTCCCATATTAGGGAAGTCTGCAACTAGAATCTCTTCAAATATTTTCTCAGTCCCTTTCTTTTTCTCTTCTTCTTCTGGGACCCCTATAATTCGAATGTTGGTGCATTTAATGTTGTCCCAGAGGTCTCTGAGACTGTCCTCAATTCTTTTCTTTTTTTTTTCTTTATTCTGCCCTGCAGTAGTCATTTCCACTATTTTATCTTCCAGGTCACTTATGCGTTCTTCTGCCTCAGTTATTCTGCTATTGATTCCTTCTAGAGAATTTTTAATTTCATTTATTGTGTTGTTCATCATTGTTTGCTCTTTATTTCTTCTAAGTCCTTGTTAAATGTTTCTTGTATTTTCTCCATTGTATTTCCAAGATTTTAGATCATCTTTACTATCATTATTCTGAATTCTTTTTCAGGTAGACTGCTTATTTCCTCTTCATTTGTTTGGTCTGTGGGTTTTTACCTTGCTCCTTCATCTGCTGTGTGTTTCTCTGTCTTCTCACTTTGCTTAACTTACTGTGTTTGGGGTCTCTTTTTCGCAGGCTGCAGGTTCATAGTTCCGGTTGTTTTTGGTGTCTGCGCTCAGTGGCTAAGGTTGTTTCAGTGTGTTGTGTAGGCTTCCTGGTGGAGGGGACTAGTGCTTATGTTCTGGTGGATGAGGCTGGATCTTGTCTTTCTGGTGGGCAGGTCCATGTCTGGTGGTGTGTTTTAGGGTGTCTGTGGCCTTATTATGATTTTAGACAGCCTCTCTGCTAAGGGGTCCGGTTGTGTTCCTGCCTTGCTAGTTGTTTGGCATAGGGTGTCCAGCACTGGAGCTTGCTGGTCATTGAGTGGAGCTGGGTTTTGGCATTGAGATGGAGATCTCTGGGAGATTTTCACCATTTGATATTGCGTGGAGCTGGAAGGTCTCTGGTGGGCCAATGTCCTGATCTTGGGTCTCCCACCTCAGAGGCACAGCCCTGGCGCCTGGCCAGAACACCAAGAGCTTGTCTTCCACATGGCTCAGAATAAAAGGGAGGGAAAAAAAGAAAGAAAGAAAGAAGATAAAATAAAATAAAAATACAGTAAAATAAAGTCATTAAAATAAAAAATTATTATTAAAAAAATTTTTTAAAAAGTAATAAAAATAAAAAAGAAAGAGAGAAGAGAGCAAACAAATCAAAAGACAAATCCACCAATGATAACAAGCACTAAAATCTATACTAAAAAAAAAAAAACAAAAAACGAACAGAGAGAACCCTAGGACAATTGGTAAAAGCAAAGCTATACAGAGAAAATCACACACAGAAGCATACACATACACACTCACAAAAAAAGAAAAAGGGAAAAAAATATATATATATTGTTGCTCCTAAAGTCCACCTCCTGAATTTGGGATGATTCGTTGTCTATTCAGGTATTCAACAGATGCAGGTACATCAAGTTGATTATGGAGATTTAATCCGCTGCTCCTGAGGCTGCTGGGAGAGATTTCCCTTTCTCTTCTTGGTTCGCACAGCTCCTGGGGTTCAGCTTTGCATTTGGACCCGCCTCTGCGTGTAGGTCGCCTGAGGGTGTCTGTTCTTCGCTCAGACAGGACGGGGTTAAAGGAGCAGCTGCTTCGGGGGCTCTGGCTCACTCAGGCTGGGGGAGGGAGGGATACGGATGCGGGGAGAGCCTGCGGCGGCAGAGGCCTGCGTGACGTTGAAGCAGCCTGAGGCGCGCCGTGCATTCTCCAGGGGAAGTTGTCCCTGGATCACGGGAGCCTGGCAGTGGCAGGCTGCACTGGCTCCCGGGAGGGGCAGTGTGGAGAGTGACCTGGGCTTGCACACAGGCTTCTTGGTGGTGGCAGCAGCAGCCTTAGCGTCTCATGCCCATCTCTGGGGTCTGCGCTGATCGCCGTGGCTCGCGCCTGTCTCTGGAGCTCATTTAGGCGGCGCTCTGAATCCCCTCTCCTCACACGCCGTGAAACAAAGAGGCAAGAACAAGTCTCTTGCCTGTTCGGCAGCTGCAGACCTTTTCCCAGACTCCCTCCTGGCTAGCTGTGGTGCACTAGCCCCTTCAGGCTGTGTTCACACCGCCAACCCCAGTCCTCTCCCTGCGATCTGACTGAAGCCCGAGCCTCAGCTCCCAGCCCCCGCCTGCCCTGGTGGGGGAGCAGACGAGCCTCTCGGGCTGGTGAGTGCTGGTCGGCGCCGAACCTCTGTGCGGGAGTCTCTCCGCTTTGCCCTCCACACCCCTGTGGCTGCGCTCTCCTCCATGGCTCCGAAGCTTCCCCCCTCTGCCACCCCCCATCTCCACCCATGAAGGGCCTTCCTAGTGTGTGGAAACCTTTCCTCCTTCAAGGCTCCCTCTCACTGGTGCAGGTCCCGTCCCTATTCTTTTGTCTCTGTTATTTCTTTTTTCTTTTGCCCTATGTGGGGAGTTTCTTGCCTTTTGGGAGGTCTGACGTCTTCTGCCAGCATTCAGTGGGTGTTCTGTAGGAGCAGTTACACGTGTAGATGTATTTCTGATGTATTTGTGGGGAGGAAGGTGATCTCCGCGTCTTACTCTTCCGCCATCTTGAAGCTCGTTCTAAAGTTAGTCTTTTAATGGTAAAATTCTATTACAATAATCATCTTTCCATTTCTTAGTTCTACCTCTTATGTGAGTGTTATTTGTGGGAACACTTTTAAATCCAGCACGAATATCCCCTTGAACCTGGTCACTATTCCTCCAATGTGCCTTGCACTTTTACTGTCCCCACATCTTGACTCATGCCTTTCCCCTTGCCCCTCCCCTTTCCCCCAACTTTATGGCAGGTACTCCTGATCCTACCCCCTCCCTTATCCATTACATCATCTCCATCCTAGGAGCCTCAGCCTCTCTGTGAAGCTTACTCAGTCCATAAATTTCTGGGTCCTCTGGACTCACAGAATTTACTATCCTTGTCTTTTTTTGCCATTGGTTCTCCTGCACTGCCTTGTGACATATTTTAATCATTATTTAGTTATATTCTTGCCAACTCACTCTTTGTGAATTTGTCTTCATTTCCCTGGTTAAATAAACTATACTCTCCCTAGGGATGGATCCTTTGCTGTGTATATTGCAATGGTTGAAGAAATACTTGTGAATGGAGAGTCAAAATGCCTAGCTGGCTTAAAAGGTTGAAGTTGGACATGCCTGGATTTAAACAACTGTGGGTGGGTTATTATCTTTATCTGTCGCATGGGGCTTATAATGGCATAGTGTTGTCATTATGTTAAATGTAGTAATTGCTATTCACCAACAATTAACAGCACATAGCAAGGAATACATTCACAGCTGTATGTTTATTCAACAAATAGTAATTGAGCATTTGCTGGGTGCTTAAGACATGGCCAAAAAAAAAAAAAAGCCAGCTATAACTACTGTTTTTGTGAAGTGTACCTTCTGGGTGGAAGAGGCAAAAAAGATAAGTGTTTGCTATTGTAATCTATTGTAGGAACAAGATATTTCCCAGTCCTCTGGTCTTCTGTTATTATTCAAGTCGATGATGTCCACCCTCATTTTACATACTGTGGGGCATCCAGAGCTCTCCCAAATACTCCTGCAGATCCCTCAGGTGACCTAAGGTCTTCTTCTCACCTCTCTCTCAATCTCTGCTCCCTCAGATTCCTGGTTGCCAGCTGAGGTCGAGCCTCCTCTCTACACCGGGGTGTCCCAGGCAAGAACACAGCCTCTTCTCCTTCTTTTGCTCACTTTTACGAAGTGTTGGGGGAAGAGAGAGATGGACTAAAGCTAGTGCAGAACAAACGCCAACCTCAAGCTGAATGGCAGATATGGCAGATTAAAGAAGGCCACAAAGTCTTTGACATTTTCCCATGGAGAGTTGGGGCCTCTGTCCCCTCCCACTGAATCCAAGTGGGCCTGTGACTGCTTTGACCAGTAGAATACAGTGTAAGTGATGCTGTGCCAGATTCCAACGCAGACCTGCAGCCTCCACTTCCTGTCTGTTGGAGCTCTTGTGCTTGGAGCCTGAGCCACCATGCAAGACATTGGACTGCCCTGTGGGAAAGTCCACATGGAGAGATGTGAAACCCATGAGAGGGAGAAATTCACTGTGGCTAGAGGAGAGGTTGACTTGAGCCCAGCCTCCCAGCAGGTGGGTGAAGCTGTCTTGGACCCTGCAGACCAGACCAGACCATCTGCCAGCTGAATCCCATCCAGGGACTCCATTCAATGCCTTGTTGGAGCAGAGGAATCAATAGACCTGCAGATTGTAAACATAATGAAATGTTCATTATTTTACCCTATGGGGTTTGGGTGCTTTGTTACCCAAAATTACACCATCAGAGCATCAGATAATATTCCTTGTGGCCAGTTCTCACCCTCTGTGTCTAGACCTAACCCCAATTTTCTTCATCTCTGAGCCCCCAAACTCCCTGGCCTACCCTGTAAAAACAGAAAATTGAGTCTCTGTTTCAACCACTCCTGTTCCAGACTGTTTAGATACCAGGTGCCAATCTTTGTTTAATACAAAGCTCCATCGGGGGATCTCTTAAAACAATGTTGTCAACCTTGGGCCTACACTTCTAAAATATTTGAAATAATAGCTTTTCTCTATTGTCCCACATCAAATTCTCTAAGAGGTACCCTCTCACCTCCACTAAAACAGAACCCGAGGGATGGCTTGGGTAGGTACTTCTCCAAGCCACACAAATAAATATACAATCTATGCAACACCAATGTGCTTGCTATACGAACACAGCTTTAAGACACCCCCCCAGTACTACTGTCCATGAAGCTAGGTACCTGCTCATAAGCCCCTTTTATTGACTAATTTGGGATTGCTAATTCTCCCTCACTAAGTATAAGCTGAAGAGGACAAAAAGCTATTTATATGCATCCTATACAGAGCAAATATCAGCAGTGCTGATCTTAATTCTTCAGATTACATTATTCTAGCTATTAGGCTTTGATTAATTATGTATTCCTGAAGAGCCTGTGCTGTATACTGGTCACCTGCCTAAGGAGTGCACACAGGTGTGCAAACAACTGTCTAAATGGGAGGAGCCACAGCAGGTGAAAGAAAGATGCCTTGACCCACTCCTTCTGGTCTTGATGGGCAGGTTTTTAGCTGCCCCCTTAATCCATAAACCAATATTCAGTCTTGCACAGCTTAGAGACATAACCCACAGAAAAGGGTTAGAGCTTTCTACTTCCAGAGCCTGTTGGGGGTACCAGGAAGGGCGTCCCCTCAGCTGTTTTCCTAAATAGAAGTTGAAGGAATACACAAAAAGAGAAGGACAAGTGGGAGTGTTTGACATGTTATGAGAGTGACTACAGCTGGACCAAGCCAGGTCAAACAGTGGGGCAGAGAGGACCGTAAAAGTCACCAGGCAAGACACCACAGACATGAGTGAGACATGGCTTCAGGCCCAGGTCTGCCCGGGTCACCCTGTGTAATCTGCTCCATATTTCATCCTTGTCATGAAGGGAAGCCTTCTATTAAGTGCTTATCCATTGATTTGAAAGCTTGTGACCTCAAGCCAGCTCCCATTTAAGAAGTCCTGTCCAAGGTCCTATATAATCTTTGAAAGCTCTATGTATCTTCTTTCCTGTCTTAGTACTTGCTTAACACTTAGTATCACAATTAAATAATAAACAGAAAAAAAACAAAACAAAACACATCAGGGCAACTGACACAGGCCAGTAATCAAATAAATGCACTTTGTTTTGAGCTAACTCAATTGCAAATAAAGTGAAACAAATAAGGGGTGAAATATATATCCTAATTTAAAATTTTTAAAAAAACCTGTTTTCAAATGTCTTATTTGGCTTCCTATGGCTACATGAAAATACTTCCCCAAAAAGCACTCCCAATGCAGGTAAGTGAAGCCAGTACACTCACTTACTTACCTCCTTCATTTGGTCATTAAAACAAAAGCAAAGCAAAAAGTGCTATTGTTTATAACCTTTAAATATGCAACAGGGTACTGTAGCTGGTAGAAATTACCTGAGGGTATGTGCACACTTGAAAAATGAAATGGAAAGTGAAGCCATGATCTCAATAATTCAAGTGGGCTGAATAATTCTTCCTAGAGATCAGCAATTCCTTAAATCATCACACTAGTGTAGCTGTCCTAACTTTCAGGGCTTTGTAAATCCAGGATCATTGTGTGTGCAGTTGCAAGCTGCCTGGTATGCATGAGGCATTAAAAAATGCAAGGTTTGCTGTGAATAGTCTCGCTCTTCTGATTTTGTAATAACCAGGGCAGGCTAAACATTCATTATATTAAGACCATGCATGTGCCCCCAGACCTAGTTCTTTCCCTAGTGTGGTTTTATAAATGCTGGTGATAAACCAAGTCTGATTTATGTGATGCATCTTATGTGGAAAAGGTCTGTGACTCTAGGTATCTGGTCAACCTTGAGAAATGACAGCACTGCTAGTATAATGACTTTTGAAGATAACCATTGCTAATTTGATGATTACCAGTTGCCATTAAATGAACTGTAATATTATTGTGTCTTATTTTCTAGGCGATTCTGACATCATTAGAAGCATGCCAGAACAGACTGGTGAAAAGTAAATCATGCAAAAATTTTCTTTAATAAAAACTGGCCAGAGCTTGTTTTAAAAAAAATGCAGGGTTTGGAGAAAGTCTAGATGAAACCAAATTCTCAGTCTACCACTTACTAGCTGTGAGCAATCATAAATACCTAGGCCTTGATTTCCTTATCTTTCAGATAAGTTCAGCAAGAGAACACCCACCAAAGTGTTGTTCTGAGCATGAATGCAGAACAGTGCCTGGCACAGAGGAAACACACAGTGGCTACTAGCTGTTACCATTAAAAAATCATTGGATGCAGCCCCTTGGGTTCAGGTGGGTGGGATACTGATAACTTCATTTCACAAATGGCCTTGCTGAAGACCCGAGAGCACAGGGCCCTGGAAATAGGAAGTGTCTCCCTAAGGCACACAGCCATACACCATGCATACCGACTCATCCAGCTCTGGGCAGCTGCTGTAGAGAAGCCACTTCTGGGCCAATCAATCAGTACAGAATGGTGCACTGCAGATCGTATAACATGACACACAGTAATAATGTCACAGGGTCATCACTGTAGCTGAAACGCTATGTAGACCTGCAAACATTTTTCCTTTTTCATAATTGTTATAATCTTCCTTATGAGCTGGGGAAAGGCACAAGGAGACAAGCTTTAAACTTGCCAATCAAGTGCCCAGTGTTTTCCATTTTTAATGGGCAAGATGGCTCCCTGTCCTTTAGGTAAAGACTCAGTTTTTCAGATTTGCATCCTGTGCTACCACCACCTCTCGGTGGGCTGGTCTGATCCAGTGCCTGGAATGGAGCCACAAAGCGCACTGGTCCCGCCTTCTCCTTGGCACCTGTACCGGGACTGACCGATCAAGTCGGTGGCCCTTGTCAGTTGAGCTGTTTGCCAAGTCTGAGCCTTTTGCAGCCTCATTACCTGGTCCCCAGCCTCTGCTGGTCCACAGCCTTCTGCTGTCAATCCCTGTACAAATCAAGGTACCAGGAGCAGAGCTGCAAGCTCCCTGTCCAGCCATCAGATGCTGACTGGGGGCATCCCTTGAGAGGCCATCCAAACATCCTTCCAGCTCTCTCCCTCCATCATTCACTCCTTCCGGAGACCTCAGCCTGGAAGAGGAATGTCCTCTTCCTCTAAGTCCATCATCTTTCCCATCACCCTCCAGGAGGGGAGGGGTGGGTTTGCCTTCTCCCTCTCTAGCAGAGCTTCCCCCCACCCTCTTCTCCTTCCTCTGGGAGCCGGTCTTTCATGGCTCAGCTCAGAAGTGGTCAGGGTGTCCTCCATCCTCTGGAAGGTTCTCTGTGATCCAAACCCATCAGGCGAGACTGTGGGAAGGGAGCCATCAACAAAGATGACAAAGATGAGAATCCACTGCTTTACTGTCCCACGACCACCGTGTGCAGAGGTGTGGGTGTGGGTGTGTGTAAGGTTGTTCAATAGTCACATTTCAACTTAAAATTAGCCATAATTTCTGAGTGTGAAAAGAAAAAGACACTGGGCTGCAGGGAAGGCGGCCAGCCCCGTGCTGAGAACCAAGACTAGATGTGTGGGTAGGACAGTGTGTGTCCAGATCACTGGTGAGGCAGTGAGGATTTGGGAAACAGGAAATGGGATGGTAAAGTGTGCTGGGGATGCAGAGGTCAGGGGCTCACAAGTTGTAGGCAGTGCTGGAAAGCCAGGCAGAGAAATTGGGATTCAGTGCATGGGCCAGAATGGAGTCCACACAGATAGATGGGTGTTCAGGGGCAGGAAGTCCACGGCTGAGGAAGGGTCTTCTAGCACAGAGCTTTCCCCACAGTGCTCAGAGCAACCCCCGGGGCTCTGTGGTTGGGAGGTGGGGCCCACTCCCCTGAGGGAGAAGGCACTGGGTAGACAGGACTCTGGGATTACAATCCCCACTGCAACCACACTGTTCTGCTGCCTTCGTTGTGGTGTAAGAACCAAAATGAAGGCTCCATAGTGTGTGCTGCCTTGACATCTGGTCAACCTGGGAGGGCCCTGAGTCATCTGTCCTGGTCCCCCTCCCCACTACACTCTTGCAGACAAAGTCTCCTAGCCAAGCAACCCTCCTGATAAAGGGGCTCAGGCCCAGGTATTGCTTATCCCTGCATAGAGGGTTTCAGTCCCTGCCAGGCTGAAAAACTATTCAAAGCAGCCAATCACATCCTGCTGTGGGAATCAGGGCCCTCTTGAAAAGAAGAAGGAGGAGAAGAAGAAGGTGGGGAGGGGAGAGGGAAGGGGGAGGAGAAGGAGAAGAAGATAAAAGGAGGAAGGAGAAGGAGATGATGAGTGCAAAAGTACCTTAGTCAGCTGGCTTAGGTATTTAGAGTAGTGGTCCACAAATGACTTTGACCACTTTCCTCTCTTGGGTTACAGGTTTTGAGCACACTCACTGTTCTATGGAGTGTTATTGAGCCGTGAATTGCATGCATATATTACTGTGTTAATAATTCTGTATATACTCTAATATGCAAGAATTTTAAGTAGAATGAGATAAAAGTTACTGTCATAAAAATTCTAGTATTTTCTTTCCCCTTATGGACCCTTAAAAACCATGCATAGACTAGTAGTACAGATAGTTCAGAAAAAAATGCCTCCAAGAGCTAAGCCGTCATGACACCACGAGGTCAGCTCAGTGATGAGTATCTCTGGTTTCAAGTTCACCTGGGAAGACAAATGGTTTGACTCAAAAAGATCCTACTACCACTGCCAGATGACACCTTAAAGAGCCCAGTCCCTTGACACAGCCTTGCTGGTCAGCCTCTCAGATGCTTGATAATAAAATGACTAAAAGAAACACGAGGCCTGGGGAAGTAAGAGAGGCAGGTTTAGTAGTTATTGTTGTGCATTAATGTTCTTTCCCAAAGGCATTATTTTGCTCCACATTCTAGACTTTCTTCTTACAGACGTCAGAAACATATTTGGTACAATCATAAAAATGTCATTGAGATCAAAGTGACTCCGTGTCCTCCATCCTTATGTCTGAATTTTTGGATTATGACACCCAAGTTGTTATTAAGGCAATACTAATGTAGAAAGGCCGGGCTCAGTATGCTGCCTGGAGTTTTATTTTTCATCTTCCTCCCACCAACAAATCTATAGACCTACCATCATCTCTATCCATCTTCCCTGCTTTCCTACTACAAGGAACAAAACTGGTAAATTCCTCTGCTTGTGCTCTGGGTCCCATCTCCTATTCCCTTCTCAGATATCCTACTCCTCACTTATTTTTCTCTCTCCTCTCTCTCTCTCTCCCACTCAGATACTTTTATCCCTCCCCACCACGTTATTCATGTCAGTACACAAACCTGATCCATCTTTCAAAGGCACCTCTTTACCTCTTACTCAACTCTAGCTAAAACCTCTGCATGTTTTTCTCCTGTTTCCTGTGAAACAAGTTATGACTCACTGTCTGAATTTAATCACCTAGCCCCCCGCCATCTCTTCATCCTGGTCCTATCTGTCCCCCATTCTTACCACTCTACTCTCTTGTCAAGGACCGTGACCCACCTCCACTGCCAAATTCTGTGGCACTTCTGTGTCATAGCCCCACCAGACCTCTCTGCAGCCTTAGGCACAGTTCCTTCCTCCTTTTCCATACACACCTCTCTCTCGATTTTCTGACGCTGTGCTCTCCTGCTCTTTTCTCCACCACTCTGGGCTCCTTCTCCATCACTTCTGCTGTCTTCGGCTCCTGCCCTACACAACAACCATATGCTACAGTGTCTATGAATAGGACTTTAGCCCTGCTTTTCCGTCTACACTCCCTTCTTAGGTCTGATCGGTTAAGTTCACATTTGTAAATATCACCCATTCTTTCTAGTCCAAAATTTTATCACTAGTTCAGACTTCTCCTCTGAACCCAAGGCTTATATAATCAATTTCCTGTTTAGTACCTCCATTTAAATATCTTATAGATATTTCAAACTTCTAAAACATCAATGACCAAAACAGCAGCCTGGTTTCCACCCTCCATAATCTGTTTCTCCCTGAGTTTTCTGCACCTTATTATATGACATCATTGCCCACTGGTTGATCAAACTGGAAACGTAGGTGGCCACTCTTCAGTCCTCCTACCCTCCATATCCAATCAGTCACCAAGCTCTATGTGTTACTTTCCTATTGCTTCTCTAACAAATTACCACAAACTTGTGGCTTAAACAATACTCATTTATCATGTTACAGTTTTGAAGGCCACAAGTCTGACATGAGTCTCTCTGGGCCAAAATCAAGGTGTCAGCAGGGCCACGTCCTTTTTGGAGGCTCTAGGAGAGAGTCCATTTCCTTGCTAATTCAGGTTGTCAGCAAAATTGTCTTCCTCGCAATTGTTGGACTGAGAGCCCTTTTCCTTGTTGGCTACCAGCTAAGAGTCTTTCCCAGTTTCTAGAAGCCACCTACACATCTTGGCTCAAAGCCCCCTTCCTCCTTCTTCAAAGCCAGCAATTGTGGGTAAAGTCCCTCTCATGTTTCAAATCTCTTCTTCTATTGCTTCTCTCTAATTCAGCTGCAAAAGATTCTCTACTTTTAAGGGTCCATTAGAATGGACCCACTCAGGTAACCCAGGATCTCCCCATCTCAATGTCTGTACTCTTAATCACATCTGCAAAGTTCCTTTTTCCAAGGAAGGTAACATATTCACAGGTTCTGGCAATTAGGCATAGACATCTTCAGGAGGCCACTGTTCTGCTTACCATAGCCCATCTGTTCTGCACCCAACACATCTCAGATCAGTTCACACTTCTCTCTCCACTCCCTCCACCCGCATCCTTCCACCATCCTCTGTTACTGGGCAGATCCAATGGCCTCCTCCTGTTCTTTCTGCTTCCCCTCTTACTTTTCCCATGCGGTTCCTACACAGCAGGCAAAATAATATTCTAAAACCTTAGACACAAAACCTTCTCCTATCTCCAGCTTAACCCTTCACTGTCTTCCCTTTATTATTGAGACCAAAATTCAAATGCAAAAAGGTCTTTGTGATCTGACCCCACCTCCCTCTCCAGCGTTCTTTTCCACCACTCAACCCCTTGCTCACCAGACTGTGGTCCTTCCTGTTCTCAGAGGATTTTTTACCTTTTTCCAGCTCCTGAAACGCTTGGCTGCATCTCATCCTATAGGCAGCAGACCAAACATTGTCTCCTCAGATCTGCCTTCCCCGACCAACTTAACCTAAATCAGATCCCTGATCTCACTCCATCCCAATTACAGTCACATTACTCTGTTTATTTCCTAACATAACCAGGATCACAATTTGTATTTATTTCATCTTTCCATTTATATATTAATATTACGTGTTTATTGTCTCACTCCCCAAGTTGAGCAAAATGAAGGGGCCCTATTCTATCTACGGCGCCATCCAGTGTCTGTGGTGAGTGGTGCAGTGTCTTACACCCAACAGGCAAGCGATGATTGTTTGTCGACTGACTGAATGAAGGAACCAATGAATAGGACTATTCTCCGAAAGAAACCAGAGTGAGTCACAACCGCATACTCAGCAGGTGAGGAAAACCCTCACTAGGGGGTTTATGCATTCCGTTGTTTTATGAGTGAAAGCAAGGGAAAATAAATCTGCTAAGAACCAAGAATACTGCCTGGATCCTGGAAAGCAGAAAACCAAACCAAATGAACAGGAAAAAAATATTTCATCTGCCTCAAGAACTAAGAGCACCAGAATTCTTTGCTTTGAGGTAAGCAGAAGTGAGGTAGAGAACAGATGACATGACTCTGAGCTGATATTTTAAACTACTGAAGATCTAGAAGGAGTATTACCAAAGTGATAGACGGTCCTGCTCACCAATGGACCCAAACAAACAGTTATTGCCATGAGCTCTTGAGTCCCCATGCTTAGTATTCAAGGGCATGTGGATGTAACTGTGTGAAGTCTTCTTTATTATTGGCTTTTACAGTTCTGTCTTGTCCTTCTAGAGGCAATTTGTTCATTGCTTCAGAAAAAAAATATCTGTTTTACTCCGACAGTTAAGGTCTATATTGCTTGGTTATTTGACTTCCATCACCACACACATCTTTTCTGAGACACCTCCACAGCTGACAGTTTTCATCTAAAATCATTTTCTATGTCTGTGCTCCTATCCTGGCGAACATTTCAGAATGTGCAGCTTGATCTGTCTTGCTACAGATCTAGAGAAATTGTTCTCCACTGGGGCCACTTTACTCCCCAGGAGACATTGAGCATTGCCTGGAGAAATTGTCAGTTGTCACAATTTGGAGACAGGGACGGTGGAACTGGCACCTGGTGGGTAAAGGCCAGGGACGCTGCTAAGCCTGCTGCAATGCATAGGACACCCTCCACAAAGAAGACTTATCAGGTCTAAAATGTCAACGGTGCTGAGGCTGAGAAATCGTTTGCTAGAGGGAGAAAGAACACATGTCAATCAGGTGCTCAATTATATCCTGGCAGCATAAGTTGAGAAGGCACGTTTGGCCACTCAGAGATGGGACCCAGAGCTTCAGTTCCCTTTACAATAACTGATCTAAAGATAAGCATCCTAGCCTAACTCTCTCAAAATAGCTCGCTTATCCTTTTTCCAAAGCAACATATAATACAATTGAAATCCACTTGACCCTCTCTGGGGCATTTTTGGCTTCTGACTGCTTCCTGAAGCCCCTCTCCCCTTGGTCTCTGGATGCACTTTCTCCCAGTGTGCCCCTCGACCACTTCCTCCCCAACTCCTTTGTGAGCTGGTCTCCTCCTGCCCACCCACAAAGAAATGGCAGCCTCTCTTCATTCCACCCTGTCTCCCTAGACCATCACATTTACTTTATACTTTTAACTCTACCTATATGCTTGCAACTTCCAGAACTGCGTGTCTAGGCCAGAGACCCTGCTGACTTCAATGTTCAGTTGCTTCCTGGGCATTTATGTAAATGTCCTGCAAGCGTCTCAAATTCAATGCACCTAGCATTGAGTTGTTATCCTGCTTTCCATCCACAGTCTTGCTTTTTGTCCTCTACATTATGAATTCTCAATGTCTACCCGAGACCCATTCCTGGCAGTCAGTCTTGCCTCCTCCCTTTCTTGTGCAACAATTTCCAACTCAATGCAAATCAGGCGTCAAGTCCGGTCACACTATTATCATTAACATCCCTCCCATCCCTCTCCTCCTCTCTCATCCTCACTTCCTTCCCTCAAGTTAGTACCATTTCCTCAACAATCCCCAGAGCCATCTCTCAGTGGGTCTTTAGAATTCTAGTTTTTCCTTTCTTTTATCCAGGCTCCTCTCTCCTACTAAAGAGGTCTTTCTAAAACATAAATCCAATCATTTCAATCTACCACTGAAATATGTTAATGCCTCTTGTGTACATGATAGATCAATTCCAAGTGCCTATCCTGGCCCACAGACCCTGCCAAGGTCTGACCTGACATTCCTTTGCAGCCTTGATTCTCTTTGCATTTCTTCTCACACCAATATTTAGGTCATGCTCAGCTTCTTGCATTTATCAACATGCCCTGCCTATATCTCATCTCATAAACTCTTCTTACACTGTGGGCTCTACCAGAATTATTACACACACACACACACACACACACATACACACACAACACTTCCTTCCTGGACACTTTCCCACCTTCTACTTGAAAAGCTGAGCCTTTGGGCCTCATTGCTCTGGTACATAACTCTGTCTTGGTGCTTCTGATTTATTGCTCTTATTTGTATACATTTATGTCTTCTTTTAGACTATATCCTCTTTGCTTGCAAAAGGCCGTGTTGCACACTGTATGCCCAGCAAACACCACAGCAGCAGGAACAGGGTGGGAACAATAATTTTTCATTGAGTTAAGTAATTGAATAAATATCTACTTTGCTCCAAACACCTCCACAAGTCTTGGCTCAGCTGATCATTAGGACTGAAACATCAACCACTCTGGCTTGAAATCCAGTGTGTCACAATGCTTTTTTGTATCATCTGAAAGTTTAATGTTCACTAGGGCTTGTGGACATTAAAATGTGAGTAATACATCAATAGCCCTTCTCCATGGAAATAAAAGACCATGATGAACATTTATGTAAATCAATTTTCATCTTAAATCACCACACTTTTTCCAATTACATAGTATCAGTAAAAGTCAATAGCATAAGTCTTTCAGAATTTCCTTACCATAAATTAATTTGTAGTTTCCTACTCATTTATGCAAGTCAGTAATAGTTGTATAATCTATAGCAAAGCTGAAAACATCAAATGCCTGTTAATGCTAACCTATGCATAAGCTTATCTGCATACCATTTGTCCATCCTACCATTCCCCAGGGCCGTCTCACAAATATAATGAGAAATTCAACACAGGGAAAAATGATTCTGATGATTTATTCAAATATTACCGTATGAAGAATAAAAATTTTAGCTGGTATTATCTTTGGGTTACTCCATCAAAATAAAACCAATGACTCAAATATAATATGTCAAAAGTCATCTAATTATCAACTTCATTTCAGAACTCTATTATCCAATGGTAAGCATAAAAATATAGCTATAATATTTTATAAAAGGAGAACTTATAAGGTATGTAGTCCTTACACATTAACTGGCAGAGCTGGTAGATATATTAATTGGGATTCTTGGGTCGTAAGCAACAGACACTAATTCTGTCTAAATTAAATAGGAGGATTTATTGGAAGAATGTCAAGAGCACACAGTATCAGTGCAAGAGACTGGACACTCAGGCAAAAGTATGGGCAACTTCAAGAGACCCACGGCAAGAGGGGTCTGGTCAGGGGGACACAAGTGAATGAACTCCACCCATTTGTATTTTCTTCCCTCTGCTCAAGATCCACTTCTAGGGATGATGTGTGCAATTATCTCAGGTTGGGTCACACCTGCTTCTTATGTAGAGGAGAGCAGAACACTGTATTACAGTCTATCTTAGCTTGGGCTGCCATAACAAAAAACCATAGACAGGGAGGCTTAAACAACAGAAATTTATCTTCTCACAGTTCTGGAGGCTGGAAATCTGAGATCAAGGTGTCAGAAGGCTGGGGTTCTGGTATGGACCCTCTTCCTGGCTTGCAGATAGCCACCTTCTTGCTATGTCCTCACTTGAAGACATAGACAGAGCTCTCTGGTGTCTCTTCTTATAAGGGCACTAATCTCAACATGAGGTCCCCCTTCTGATCTCATCTAACCCTAATCACCTCCCAAAAGCCCCATCTCCAAATACCATCACATTAGAGATTAGAGCTTCAATTTATGAGTTTGGGGGAAACACAAACACTAAGTCTGTAACACAGACCCTCCAGATTATAACCCAAGAGGAAGAAGTAGTTGCCCGCAAACGGCATGGATCTGCCTGGATGGCCAGACAACAATTAAATTAGTGAGTGGATTGACTGAGTGCCTGAGGTCATGACGTAATTATAGAAGACCATGAAACATTGATATATTTAACTTAATTAAGCATATGGATTCATTAAATTTTAATAATTCTAAAGAAAACAGAACTATATTTATACATAAATCTATGAAAAGGTAAGTTGTTGAAATAAGCACTATCATTTCCTTTCCCTTGGTTTTTTTTTTTTTTTTTCCCTTCCATTGATAGTTTCCCCAACAGAGAAGTAATGACCAAGCACCAAAATGTTAAGAAAAATAAACGGGTGGCAAAAATGAACACTGATAAAATGTTATATGTTATGCTCCTTTATTCTGAGACTTGATGGAAGACAAAACATATGAATTCCTTTTAGCAGCAGGACACTTGGGTTCCAAACAAGCACAGCCAGAGGGGCACCATGAGAGGGAGGGACATTGCCAAGCTCTTATTCTGTGTCAGGCACTGTTCTAGGCCTTTACAGGTACTAATTCACAACAACCTCATGAGCTAAATTCTACTGTTATCCCCATTTTACAAATACTTTACGCCTGCAACATCAATTTGTTCCCTCTAGCAAAATCACAACCAAAGTAATAACAAGCATGTGTATTTGGGGGTTGGTAAAGTGGGAGTGGTCCACGGCTGGGTCAGGTACAGCAGACACAGCAGTGAACAAAACAGACAAGACCCCCTGCCCTCATGGAGCTGCCGTTCTAAGGAGGGGAGACATACGATGAATGAGATTAATGAGTAAATACATAGTGTATTTGGAAGTGATTCTCTAAGAAGGGAAATAAAGCATGGAAGGGGGATAAGAATTTCGGGGGAGAGACAGAGAGTCACAATCTTAGACAAGATAGATAACAGCAGTGTTCCCGTTGAGAACTCTCCTGTCAATATTTTAAAGGGACAGAAACAGGACTTAGGGAACCATACCTCAGAGGACCACATGCGTGAACCTCTGAGTGACAGGGGATGCAATGACACAGTGAGAAGATGAAGGAAAATCAATACATATCTTTCATCTCCAACCACCTGCTTCTGCACACAGTTGAGACCAATGAACAGCCATTCTGCAGCTCTTCATTGCATGACTTGTGCATATTTTAAAAGTCTGCTCCATATACTTAAGCAGCTTTCATACATTCAACTACAGCTTTTGGTAATTGTAACAGAACATGGCTGCCGTGCTGATTTTTGCCTCTGGTGTTGATGGTCATTTCGTATTTCTGCTTGAGCATCTTTTCAGCATCATCAGAGTTAGACCAAGACAGGGGTTTCAGGCTCTTCAGCACTGACTGAGGGTGGGAGTCATCCCATGGCCCATGCCTCTTCTCACAGAATCTATTGCATTGCCTAATTAAAAAATTTTTTCTGGCCCAGCATTTTCATTCCTCAATTGGACACTGCACTCCCTGCTTTCTACATGATGCCTCTAAGTTCTTACTATCTTTTACCTTCAGGGTTCCCCAAAGGCTATTGTTCATAAATAAATTAAAAACCAAAATGATGACATCTGAATATTAAACAATCCCAACTGCAATCTCCCAGAGCTGCTAATGTAGCAGAGCTTTGCCATCTAAGGTCCACTCTTCTGGAAGCATCAGATTCCCCCAAGGACTCCTGGCATTAAGCACTTAGAAGAAAACATCTTTTGCAGTTCAAAAGGCAGGCAACTGACAGCAAATGAATGTCGCCAGGAAGATGCAAGAACTCAGATATTATACTCGGTAAATATCATGAGAGTCTTAACAAAAAGGAAAGTGGATCTTGATTAGCTGCCAATGGTAAAATCAAGCAGACAAGGAGAATTGATGGGAAAATAACGAAGAAAAAGAAAAAAGACACAAGAGGGTAAAGTAAGTGGTGAAGACAGGCAAGGAGTATGGCAGCCTTGTAGTCAGTCGTCCAACTGAGCAACGAAATTGCCATCACCAGTGACCAAAGGAGAGAAGTGAGCATCAAAGGGAGAAAAGGACTTCTGTGGTGTCAAGAAGCAAAGTGCCTCATATGTCTTGACTGAGTGTTGTGGATTGAATTGTTCCCCCCCAAAATATATGTTCAAGTCCTAACCTCCAGTATGAGTAAATAAGACCTTATTTGGAAATATAGTCTTTACAGATGTAATTAAGATGAGGTCATACTGGATTAGAATGGGCCCTAAGGCCAGGAATGAGAATCCCTATGAGAAGAAGGAGATTTGGAGTCACGGAAACACAGGGAAGAAGGCTATGTGTTGATGGAAGCAGAGACTTGAGCGATGCTGCCAAAAGCCAAGGAATGCCAGAGCTCCCCTCCTCCCAAGCCTTCAGAGGGAGCATGAGGGAGCCTTTGAGTTTGAACCTCTGGCCTTCAGAACTGTGAAAGAGTAAATTCCTGTTGTTTTAATTCCCTAGGTTTGTGGTAACTTGTTACAGCAGCCCTAGGAAACTAATACAGATTCCAGACTGACACCTGAATAAAGTTGCCTCAACAGGAACTAGACAACAGCTGAGCTCACCCTCCAGGTCCTGAGTTAATATTGTGTGTATTTATTTTAACCCTTTTCCTACCTTCACTTTCTGCCTTTCTGGATTCAACCTATGGCTTATGATGCATTTCTAAGTATGTATTAGAGAAGAGATTATATGAAGATATCAATCCATCATGGAGGTATTTTATAGGAACTTTAATATTAAGATGCAATTTTCAATAGAAGTCAGGACTCTATGAGTCAAGCATAGAGAGAGCTTGGAAGAACTTGCAGCCTGGTGTCACGTTTGCCAAAGTGCTATCTCCTTTAGAACAGGGCTTCTCAAGCTCAGCACTATTGAGATTTGGGGTTGGACAATTCTTTGTTTTGGGAGCTGTCCTTTGCACTGTAGGATATTGAGCAGCATTCCTGGCCTCTGTCCAATAGATGTCAACAGCGCCGTTCCCCCATTTGTGGCAGTCAAAAGCAATAGACAAAGGGTTAAGCTCCAAAATATACAAGCAGCTCATGCAGCTCAATATCAAAAAAGCAAACAACCCAATCCATAAATGGGCAGAGACCTTCATAGACATTTCTCCAAAGAAGACATACAGGTGGCCAACGAACACATGAAAGGATGCTTAACATCGCTAATCATTAGAGAAATGCAAATCAAAACTACAGTGAGGTATCACCTCACACCAGTCAGAATGGGCATCATCAACAAATCTACAAACAATAAGTGCTGGAGAGGGTGTGGAGAAAAGGGAACCCTCTTGCACTGTTGGTGGGAATGTAAATGGATACAGCCACTATGGAGAACAGTATGGAGGTTCCTTAAAAAACTAAAAGTAGAACTACCATATGATCCAACAATCCACTCCTGGGCATATACCCGGAGAAAACCATAATTCCAAAATGACACATGCACCCCAATGTTCATTGTGGCACTATTTACAATAGCCAGGACATGGAAGCTACCTAAATGTTCACCAGCAGAGGAATGGATAAAGAATATGTGGTACATATATACAATGGAATATTACTCAGCCATAAAAAGGAATGAAATTGTGCCAGTTGCAGAGACGTGGATGGACCTAGGGACTGTCATACAGAGTGAAGTAAGTCAGAAAGAGAAAAACAAATATATATTAATGCATATATGTGGAATTTAGAAAAATGGTACAGATGAACCTATTTGCAAAGCAGAAATAGAGACACAGACATAGAGAACAAACATATGGACATTGGGTGAGGGGTGGGATGGATTGGGAGATTGGGATTAATGTATGTACACTACCATGTATGAAGTAGATGGCTGGTGAGGGCCTACTGTACAGCACGGGGGGGTGGGGTGGAAGGTACAATCTGTTTGCAGAATGTATATTAAGTTAACCTTAAAAATGCATTCCAATATACATTAGGTGCAGAGAAATACTTTTTGATACCACTTATATGAGGCACCTAGAATACTCAAATTCATAGAGTCAGAAAGTACATTGGTAGATGGCAGGGGCCAGGGGGTGGGAGTGGTGGGGAGGGGGAATGGGGAGTTAGTATTTAATGGGGACAGAGTTTCAGTTTAGGAAGGTAAAAACTTCAGGAGATGGATGATGGTGAGAGTTACACAACAATGTGAATGTACTTAGTGCCACTGAAATGTACAGTTAAATATGGTTAAAATAGTATGTTTTAGATTATGTGACTTTTACCACAATAAAAAAAAATCATTAAAAAAAGTCTCTAGGCAGGTACTTGTTTGAATATCTGTTTTCAACTACTTTGGGTATATACCTTGGAGTGGAATTATGGGATCATATGGTAATTCTGTGTTTAACATTTTGAAGAACCAACAAACATTTTCCCAGTGGCTGAACCATTTTATATGTGCGCCAGCAATGTACAACTGTTCCAATTTCTCCACATCTTCACCTACAATCTTTATTTTCCATTTTTTAAAATCGTATTCATCCTTTGTTTAATCCATGTTTAATCTTTGGAGAAATGTCTAGTCAAGTTGTCTACCCATTTTTGCTTGGGTTTTCTGACTTTTTGTACTACTTCTCTATATCTTGTTGATAAATAACTTGGAAATATTTTCTCCAATTTCTTTTTTAATTGAAATGTAGTTAACTTACAGTTTTATATTAGTTTCAGGTGTATAACATAGTAATCAGATATTTTTATAGAATATACTCCATACAAAATTATTATAAAGTATTGACTATATTCCCTTACTGTATATTACAGCCTTACAACTTATTTTATACCTAGTAGTTTGTACCTTTTAATCCCCTTCATCTACTTGCCCCTTCCTCCCCTGCCCCCGGTAACCACTAGTTTGTTCTATGGATTTTCATAGCAGCACTATTCACAATAGCCAAAAGATGAAACAGTCCAAATGTCCATCAACAGGTAAATGGATAAACAAATTGTGTTATACACAAAGGGATATTATTCAGCCATAAAAAGAATAAAGTATTAATACATGCTGCAAAGTAGATGAACCTCCAAAACATTATGCTGAGTGAAAGAAGACAGACACAAAATATTACATATGATATGATTCTATTTATATGAAATACCCAGAATAGATAATCCATATAGACAGATCAGTGGTTGCCAGAGATTTGGGGAGGGGAGAATAGGAGAAGCTGATTGTTGGGTAAGGGGTTTTACTTTGGTGTGATGGAATATTTTGGAACTAGATAAAGAAGGTGTTTACACAAGATTGTGAATATATTAAACATCACTGAATTGTTCACAGTGAAAAAGAATTTCGCTAGACATTGTCTAATATTCCTGGGGAGGAAAGGCAAACTCATCCTAGGTTGAGAACCATTGCTTTAGAGTAAGTGTACGTACTCTGTACACTTTTGTAGCATAAATTACTTTAGTGGGGAGAAAAGTCCTGCAGCTTTTACAGAGAAAGAGTCCAGGATGGTGAAGTAGATGTAAACTGATGTGACTTGGGTCAGAGATACAGGTGTGCCTGGTTCCAATAAATCAAAGGCTTCTGAGCTAATCAGAAGATGAGGGTTTGTGGGGGAAGGTAATAAAAACACTCAATGAGAGACGGGCTCAGGCTTTGATTCCCTGAGTCCACAGAAAGGTTGGTGCATGACCTCAACCAAGTGGCCCTTGTGTGTATCACCCCAACTTGATGAGAAGAAAAATGATCTAAAAGCAAAATCAAGGGATTCACATGACAGCAAGTTCCGTGAATGGATGCACTAAACTCCATGTCTCACACCTTCTACATCCAAGTCAGTATCTTCCATTACATCCAGAGCTATGTGAAGCAAGTCAAATAACTGGTGTGCATGGGAACCATGATAAACCATTAAGAAACTACTAAGCTATGATTGATATTAACTATTTTAAAAGATAGGACACACTTCCAGAAAAAAATAAAAAGTTCAACTTAGATTTTAATGTTCTAGGGAATAAAAGGGTTATCCTTCAGCTATCTGGTCAATTTGGTTGTCCAGAATGATTTATTTCCAGGAGATACTGAAGAGCTGAGATTTTTACCAGCTACATTCTGTATCCAGATATCTAGATATTTATTTCAAGCAAACCCTTCCTCATAAATCATATATCAAGATCAGGAAAGGCTATAACTTCTGAAATTGTAGAAAGAATACTAAAATTTTACTGCATATTCAGACCAAACTCTTCCATAGTCAAAAGTGACCCAAATCCTGCATAGAGCAGAGGTAGATGTTTGGATAGAGCTCACATAACTGACCTGGAGACCTTATGAAAAGCCACCTAGAAAAACATTACATTTAACCACTATTATCCTAGCAGCTCTAGACAGTGAGTAAGTAGATTCCTGTCCATAAGAGCCCAAGTCCATGAGGCCCTAATAAAAAATTTAAGAAAAACGAAAGATTCCACTGAGACCCTCCAGTCAACAATGACTCCCCATTCGAACTGTAAGGATTGGGTTTTAAATCTCCAGACGCACCCCACCTGCTTCCCACCAGACTGCCTGCAGCTCACTTTGTCAACAGCGTTTGTGGTGTGATTGCATCTCCAGGCAAAGCTCTTTGTCTGACAGGTTGGTTATTTTAGACATGACTTTTTTTTTTCCTAGGTGGTCTGAGATATTAAAAGTGATCTCAGCAAAATATTAGACTTTTTCAACCCTACCTTTCCCAGCCTCAAAGGAGCCCTTAGGGCAATATGCTCACAAACATGCCCCAAATCATTTTCCAGAGCAAGACCCCTGGATGCCATGAGCTGTCCTGGTGGGGTCTCTGTATCCCTCATCCCCTGTTCTTTCTTCAGGACTTGCTGTTCCCCCACGTGTTCAGAGCAGGACAGCAGCTTATTAAGGGCTCACATTCCCTCTCTGAATAAGTGGGGGCCTGGAGTCAGACCCCTGGCCAGGGTTCAGGCAGCTTTGGCTCCAGGGAGAGAGAAGCAGGAGTTGAAGGAGAATTAGAAGGTGCTTTTCAGGGTAAAGCTGACAGTCCAACCCTAGTGCCAGTGTGGAGGTCTGGGGATGGCCTTGAGGTTCAGTGAGACCAGGTGGTGAAGGCGAGGGGATGGACCAGGATGCAGAGCTTGGAGTCAGACATTTCCTGAGGTGCACAAGCATCACCATGGGAGTGTGATGGGTTCCATTTTGTCCCGTCAAATTCATCTGTTGAAGTCCTAACCCATAGGACCTCAGAATGTGGCCTTATTTGGACATGGGATCTTTGTAGACGTAATTAGTTAAAAGTGAGATCATATAAGAGTAAGATGGGCCCTAGTCTAATATGACTGGTATCCTTCTGAAAAGGGGAAATTTGAACACAGATGCACACGGAGGGAATGCCATGTGAAGACTGCCACAAGCCAAGGAACTACCAGAAGCCAGGAGAGAGGCATGAAACAGATTTCCCTCTCAGCTCTCCCAAAGGACCAACCCTGCCCCCACCTTGATCTCTGGATCTCTGGCCTCCGGAGCGGGAGACAATAAATTTCTGCTGTTAAAGCCACTTACTTTGTGGTGTTTTGTTATAGCAGCCCTAGGAAACCAATATGGGTGACCTGCCTTACTGAGAGTATTGTGGCTACAAACCCCATCTGGTATGATCAAAAGATAATTTTATTTATTATCGTTCTTGGAACAACACCAGAAAATATTACTTATATAACACCCCAAAGGAAACTTACTACAATCAAGTGATTTAATATCTGAAAAGTCTTCCTTTTTAAGACATAAGAGTTTTGATCACTTCATACCCAGTAGTTTAAAGAACATGGAACTATACCCGTGTGCCAATTTAACTCATAAGTGTTTGAAAAGAATAACATCTTATGGTTGGGAACCAATTTTGTTCTGCTTTCATCTTTGAAATCTGCTTTAAAGATCACATTGTAACTACTCTTCATTCTACAAGTTTTTCCAATAGCTTTTGGGCCGAGACCAATAAAATTTTGACCTGAATTGGCCCAACTATCTCTACAAGATAGGAGTCTGTTTTCGCACAGCCTTCTGCTGTTTGATAGATTAATAGAGTGTGTCAGGATGGTATGCAAGACAAAGTAATCACTGGGCTGAAAGCTTGGAGAAAATTAGATGGAACTTGCAACTTAAAGCAAAATTTTTCTCCCCCAAAATCCTTTTCACCCCAACATGGTACAACCTTTAAAAAAAACATGCTGTTTGAACTAAATATGTGTTTCAAATAATGTCACCAAATCCAGACCCAAATGTATATACATTTTTTAACTTATAATATTGATATGAAGCCAATAATAATCATACTCTGGCTGTTCGTTCCCATTTAGCAGTGAAATATATATATTTAAGTGACAAAACGTCATTTTCTTGGAGATGTTAATTATATCATGACCCACAGGGTGGGCACATTACACAGCTATTTGGTAAGTGAAATCACAGCCCAACCATGTTACATACAAAAGCCCAATCCTCAGAGGGAGAGAGACGCAGACTCATTGCCCTTACTCCTCTTTGAGCTGTTAGGCCTGAGATCCTACCTCATTTTCCTTTAATCAGAGTTCATATTATCTTTGTTGGTATCAAATTAGCTTTATTTGTCCTTGATTTGTCTATAATCTTTCTGATGACGATTCAGAGGGGATTCATCCCTGCAGTGACAGCCTAATTACATCCATGCATCCATTGAGGGTATTGGATTTGTCCTCACATTTATATGTTGGAGGAATAATGAGAAAGTGAAAACACCAAAGACCGGGTACAATTTTCAAAAACTGAAACTGGTTAGAAAAAAACAGGTGGAGAAAAAGACACACACAAACTGAGGTGGGATGTGACTGGTGGCGCTGGAGGGAGGGTTTTAGCCCTCCTTCCTCTCAAATGCAAAGGTAGCCATTAAATCCAAGCAGCACAGGTAATATTAGGCTGTCCTCTAAATATTTCACAAGGTCGAAACCTGGACTCACCAGTTTCTCCCTGAAAAATGAATATCTTTCCAGTATCTCTATTTCCATTTAGAAACATATCATACCTCAAGTTACCCAAGCTCAAAACCTCAAAGTCCTTCATTAATTTCACGAACCTCTGGGCATTAAGCTATGTGGTAGGTGGGGAAAGCAGAAACCAACCCCACAGAATGTGCTATGAACCACAGCAGCAGAAGGGTCCATGGGTCCACAGATGTGAATGCCCCAACCGGCCCAGGAGGGGGACTTGGCCCTCCTCCACTATGCCAACCACTTACCAAAGAGAAATTGCGTTTGGCTCCTTCAGAATGATTAGGGAGAATTACGTGTACCTCATTCCTCATGAGAAGGAAACTCCATTAGTGCCCTTTTATCTCTTCTCCTCACAGATAAAAAGTGAGTTCCATTAGAACAAATTCAAGAAAAGGCAATAAACGTGAAGGATTTGTGTCCCCACTGAAAGCTAAGTGCCATGAGAGCAGAAATATTTTCTATTTTGTTCACGCTTGGTGGTTACGAGGCACTCAATAAATATTTGTTGAGTGAATGAATGAAAGAATGAAAGAATGTGTAAGTAAATGAGTACATTCCTTCCCTGTCCTCCCGTAACCAGTGCGAGCCAGCAATCCTGTGTAAGTGAACCTGGGAGACACAAACGAAGCATGGCTGGGCTGTGCCAAAGGCTAGACAGGCTGGCCGGGAGGGGAGGGCTGGAGTGGAGAGCACTCACCAGACCAGCTCATCGCCTACCTAAGCCGGGCCTCCAAGCCAGCTGATGTTTTCAACCCGGCACGTCTGGCTCTGTGTATTCTGTTGCTTCAGAAATCATGTGAGCAGAAGAGGGGTGTTACTTAGTGACCCCCTGAAGTCCTCGCATTTGGTATATGGAATATATACAGAGCATTTGGCATAGATGTCTGCCATTAAAGCTGGGAATCTCAAGGAATAAAGCAGAATTGGTGAGGAGTTTGGGATTAACATACACACACTACTATATATAAGACAGATAACCAACAAGGGCCTACTGTATAGCACAGGAACTCTACTTAAAATTCTGTGATAACCTGTATGAGAAGAGAATCTGAAAAAGAATGAATATATGTGTATGTATAGCTGAATCACTTTGCTGTACACCTGAAACTAACACAATGTTGTAAACCAACTATATGCCAACAAAATTAAAAAAAAAAAAAAAGAATTGGTGAGATTAAGAAAGTTAATGATGGAGTCGGGTCAAGTAGCTGCTGGAAACTGCAGCAAACCACCACCTCTGTCACCACAATCCCACTCAGTCTGGACTCCTGGCCAGCAGCTCGTGCTTATGGGGACAGAGCCACTCTTAATAAGAGGGGAACTTAGAACCCTCCTTATCAAGCTAGCAACACAGCCTCACTGTGTAGATAGCTGCAGCTTGATCTTGAACTATGAGAGTGCAGCTTACCCAGGCATTCGATGTTTTCTTAGCATGGGTGGTGGAACAATATTTGCTGCTTTCTGAATTATCTCAGCCAGGTCTGTAAGCAGGTATTTTAAATTATAATCAGCAAGCTCTGTGTGTCTCTGGGGGCACTGGTGTGTTGGGATCCAATTTTAAATTGATAGTACTAGACCAAGGGGGCAGCAGCGTCACCCCATTAGGTGTACTCAGGAAAGTGAGGAGTGAATCTCTCCTTACTATGTGCCTTGTCTAGAGGCTCTTAAGTGTCACGCCACCATCTGCATCCACTATCATTGCCACCACCTCCATCACTACTGTGCCCACTACCTCCGCAACCACCATCCTCACCACCCCAGCTACCACCACTACTATCATGTCCACCGCCATCACCACCACCTCCATTATCACCACCATCACCTCCATCATCCGCACCTTCACCACCATCACCTCCATCATCCGCACCTTCACCACCATCACCTCCATCATCCACACCTTCACCACCATCACTTCCATTACCACCATCCTACCACTCCCACTACAGTCCCTCCACTACTGGTACAGTCACCACATTACTGCCCTCACCACCACTACCATGTGATCACAACTTGGCTTTACAATTTTTAGTTGCATAAACTTTAATCCTGAGTTTAGACTTCAGAGATCCAGGCTGGTTTTATTTATAGAAACATGGTAGGTTTGACTTGTCAATAAATAAAGAGGAATAAGGATGTGTATTATTTTTACAGTTAAAATATAGATGAAGAGATCATATAATTTAGATGAATCTTCCCTCAAAATAGGATAAAGGAATTTCATTAAAAAATGGGAAAAATGTCATCTTTTAAGGGAGCAGAAAAGAACAAAGCAAACTTATTTCAGTGTTTGTAGACCCAAAGGTTAGAAGTACAGTGGAAAATCTTGTGTCTGGATTACTATGTAAGTGTCAGGTTTGCTAGAAGAGTCAAGAAAGAGCTCGAACACCGTGAAAGTGTGCTTCATTTTATTATGAGAGAAGGGGTTGTAGAATAATTTTTTAGAAAAAGGAAGTCAAGCTAATTAAGCTGGAGGGAGGGGGAGTGATTTCATTAGGAGGGATGGGATGCTGCCCTCTCAGAGGAGGGGCTGGGCACACAGAGGGGAAGATGAGATCTCAGTGGCCAGGATGGGCAGAAGTGACCAAAAGGAGGAGCTGCAGATGGGTCCAGGTGGAAAAGAACAGCTGTGGATTCCATATTTCAGGACATCGGCATCCAGCAGGTTCCGTATCTCAGTATTTCTGACAAGCTCCTGCTAAGGCTGATGTTGCTGGTCTGTGGAGGAAGGTGCCAAAGGGCAAGACATTTGAGAAGGAAGAAAACAATCTCAGAAGCAGGCTGAAATCCTGGAAATGCAGCTGGGCTTTTCTGGAAGCAGCAGAAGCAGGAGGGGGTGGTGACAGAGGGTAGCACCCCTACTATTACAGGTAAATATGCTCTTGGGCCCCAGAACATCCGGAAGTAGAGGGAAGACAGCATGCTGAGGAGCACAGGGAGGGTTCCTCTCCTCCGCAGACGCCCTCAGGAGGTGGTTTTCACCCTGCTGCACACTGGATCACCAGGAGAACTCTAAAAGGCAGCAATGTCTGACCCACTACAACCACCCCTATCAGTCAGGGCTCTCCAGAGAAGCAGAACCCACAAGATGCATGAGAGAGAGAGAGGTTCATTTTGAGGAATTGGCTCATGCAATTGTGGAGGCCAGCAAATCCAAAGTCAACAGGGTAGACCAGCAGGCTGGAGACCCAGGAAAAAGTTGGAGTTCAAATCCAAAAAGTAGTCTTCTGGTAGAATCCCTTCTTGCTCAAGGGAGGTCAGTCTCTTTCTATTAAGACCCTGAACTGATTGGATGAGGCTGGCCCGCTTTGTGGAAGGCCATCTGTTTACTGATTTAAGTTAATGTCATCTAAAAAAATACTTTCACAGCAACCTCTAGACCAGTGTTTGAGCAAATACGAGGGTTCCATGGCCTAGCCCCGTTGACATGTAAAATTAACCATCACACCCCCTCAGAGACAGTGATGTAATTGGTTGGCCTGTAGCATGGCCCTCAGGATTTTTAAAGACCCCCCCCCAAATTTCTAGGGTGCAGCCAAAGTGAGAACTGTGCTCTAGGAGAACAGACTTTTGAAGCATCAACAGCAGGTTGGGTTCAGGGATCTTCTTTGATTCACTGGAAACCACATGAGGATCAAAGGGAAATCATCCCCAGAGTCCATGTCTCTCAGACCTTTGCAATTTCACAAGAAGAGGCAATGGAAGCAAGTGTCTCAAGACAGAAAATACATATCCATAACACTGGGTGGCAACTATGCCACTGGAGAGAGGCAACCCTCCAAGTAGCCTGAGAGACTCCAGACCCAAGACTCAAAGGGGAAGTGGAAACTAAGGTGAGGAAACAAGGTTGCCACCATCACAAATTTCTACATTCTGCAAGAAGATAGGAATGTCCCGAATATGTCTCTGAAAATGCTCCTCTAAGAAAGGAGACAGTAGGTGAAGGTTAAGTAGGGGTATTGTTAACCTCTTGAAAAGACATTTCTTGCAATGGAATTAACTTCCTAGGTCAGGGTGCCTTGGCCCCAATAGTTTCCTGCAGACGTGAAACCAAGGATGATTTTCCCTCTTTATCCTCCAACCTGCCCTCAGATCCCATTCAGCTTCCACTTCATATTTGACATCAGTAACACAGGTCAAGATTTTACTAAACATGATGTCCTGAGAACCCCATTTCACTTGGGATGGCTCCTCCAGGCATTGAGGTTGGTTAATGATGTAGAGTCAGTACTGTGATAATCCTGTAGGTTCTAAGATCACTTTAAAAATTTACTGAAGTATAGCTGATGTATGATATTATGTAAGTTATAGGTGTACAATATAATGATTCACAATTTTTAAAGGTTATACTCCATTTATAGTTATTATAAAATATTGGCTATATTCTCTGTGCTGTACAATATATCCTCGTAGCTTATTTTATGCATAATGATTTGTACCTCTTAATGCCCTACCTCTATCTTGCCCTTCCCCCCTTTCCTCTCCCCACTGGTAACCACTAATTTGTTCTGTATATCTGTGAGTCTGCTTTTTTTTTTTGTAATACTCACTAGTTTGTTGTATTTTTTAGATTCCACATATAAGTGTTATCATACAGCATTTGTCTTTCTCTTTATATTCTAAAGTGGAGACTGAGAAATTGAACTAACTCAACGTCTAAAGTCCTGAAGGCATTAAGTCCACTGTGATAGATGGTGGCCCAGCTCACACAGGATGGTTGAAGAAAGCCAGACTCTTAACAAAGGGAAGAGGGCTGTAATTTCATTGAATGTTAATTTAAAATCAGGAATTATAGACTTTGGACTTGACTTCACAAGAACAAGAGTATTTAATTTTGGACTTTACTTCAGACACAAAATTAGTTGAACTTTAACTTACAAGAACATTTAATATTTGTGGCCTTTTATCTCTCCCTGAAAATCTGTGCTGGTCCTTAGAATTGTTTACACTCTTCCAACTCTTGTCCTCCAGGCAGGTGGGAGAATTGGGCTTCCTTGCCTCTTTGGAACTCAAGCACCACATGTAACTTGCTTTGGCCCATAGAATGTGAGCAGAGGGGACATTGACACTTCCAGGAGGAAGCTGTAGGCACCAGCGTGTGCTTAGCTAAGCTTGACGTTCCCTCTGACACATGACCAGCAATACTCCAGATGATGGCTACACTCTCAGGTGGGTACCAAAGTAAAGACCATGGTGATGCAGAGCAGAGCCCTCTGTGGACCAGTGAAATCTATGGAAAGAAATTTTCCCAGTGTTAATCCACCGAGATCTGGGGATTACTCTTTACTGTAATATAGCCTAGTCTAGTCTACTAAAACAGAATTTAATAAAAGAAGGCTTTACATTCAACTTCAAGTCATCTCCAGGTTGTTGACATTGTATTCCCAGTTCATCTACTGTTGACTTTTAATCACATTGCAGAATCTCAGATAAGCTACATTGAGCAATAGGGCTGGGAAAAAATGCAAAGAAATATAGAAAAGAATAAATTTTCAGCCTTGACTCAAGCTTGGCTCAAAGTTAATTTAAATATTTCACTATTCTAAGCCAATGGACAGCTTCTGGGAACAAAATATATCCTGTCCAGAAGCTGTCCCAGGAAGGTATCCCAAGGGGGAGTGGGCTGTTGAAGGTGGGAGTAAAACTGGACTGATGGATGGCCCCACAGAGCAGGACAGTACAATCCTGGCCGACCAGGGGCTTAATGCTTAAATCCAATGGTTAAGCATTGAGAGAACAGAAAAGCTGGGGGACCTGGAGTCCCCATTCCTCATGCGTGCATGTGGAAGGGATGCTACTTGACTTACCCTTTTGGCCTCTTGTTCCAGTCTCACTGGCCACTCTCTGCGGAGGTGTGGGTGACTGCTGATGGCTTGTGTTCCATGACTGTGGGAAGCTGATCTATTAGAAGAGTGTAAACAATAGGAATTCCATCTCTTTTCTCCCCTCTCCACCCAGGACCAATGAGAGGCAGCAATCTTGGATAAAATGTCTGATTTGGAGACCCAACTTTACCCTCATGAGCTGCTCCAAAAACCAGATGGGAGAAGGGACAAGCAGAGAGGTGGCGAGCCCAACAGACAAATGCAGAAGCCTCATCCAATGTCCTCCCTGTGGTCAGCAGCAAAACTGACACTTTGGTCTCCATCTGTCTGTCCTTGTGTCTGCTTTTCAGTTTCCCATATGGAAAACCTACAGCCATGATGTGGCAGCAATAACTACAAGGGGTCCGTCTTGTGCCCGAGTGTTGTGGTCACACTGGTTTCCTGTGGCTCCTGCTGTTACCAGCTGCTCACTAAGGCCAAGGGGACCCCTGAGGGGCAAAAAGTCTCTGGCAGACTCGCAGAGAGCTACTGGGTGGTTGAAAGGTGTGTGTGTGTGTGTGTGTGTGTGTGTGTGTATGTTTGTGTGTCTTTGGGAACCTGGGGGTTGGTGGTACTGTGGAGACACAAAAGATGGGCAAACCTCTCTGCCTCCACAGAAAAGTGGCAGTTGAGAGAGAAGCAAGAAACTCTCACCCAGTATGAGCCAGGAGGGATGTTTGGAAGAGAGTGAAACCCCATAGTAAGATACTTTGTGGTATTAATTCATTGCATCTAGAGGGGAACCCGCTTCTCTGGAACATGTCTGTCATCTAGTTATTTTCCATAGCACTATTTGGGGTACTTACAAAGTTCTTGGCAATATTAATTACATTTCTTAATGTAAAAAGAGTATGAAATGGGAATTCCCTGGTGGTCCAGTGGTTAGGACTCTATACTTCCACTGTCAGGGGCCTGGGTTCAATCCCTGGTTGGGGAACTAAGATCCTATAAGCTGTGTGGTGCAGCCAGGAAAAAAAAGGGGTATGAATTAATGAAATTTCTGTCACCTATTCTTAACTTTCCCTTCTCACGGCTAATGCCCAGTACAGCCCTTTATCATCATTCCTCTGGATTAATTGGCCCTGAAATGATACTGAGAGAGATCAGTATTCCCTCCCCCCCTCCACCACCACCTCCAGCTTCTCCATCTAAGGCCACTTTGGAAGGAGAGCAAGGTCCTGCACGGGCCAGCAGCAGAGGAGCAAAGGTGGACCTCCTGGTGTGCTCTGAGGTTCCCTGGCTGGGCAGCCCCAGCCCCACAGGCTGGGGGAGGGCAAGTCCTGTGGAAGGGAATCCAGGAGAAGGCAAAGACAGAGACTGCCCCCTTGGAATGTGAGAGGTTGTTTCCCATGATCAAGGATCAAACGAAGGGAGAAAAATGAGCTGAACTGGCCTCTGTAGAAACCAGAGGAGATTAAACTCCTGTCCATTACACTCCTTCTAGAAAGGAAATCTGTTATAACTTAAGTTGATGGAAGGGGAGAAAGAGCTAACCTCCTCAGGTAGAGACTTGCAGAAAGGATGTGGTTTAAATGTTTAACCAGCTCTTTCCAAGCAGTAGTTTCAAGGAAATGGTTGGATCTTTATGTAGTTGGGGAACTGGCTCATATGTCTAGGTAACTGAGGGTACAGGAGCAGAGCATCATTGAAAAGGCTAACACTGTACAGTATATCATGTGAAATAGCAGTGTGTGGTGGGGGGGGGGGGCGGGCAGGAGAGGCTTTATGTGGCCAGTAGGAGAACATCCTCTTCTTTCCTCTGAACATGTGGGTCTGTCTTGGGTAGGTGTGGGACCAGGTCTGACTGTTCACAAAAGGGAGGGTGGTGTGATCCAACAGTTCCTGCAGGACATGATGGGGGTCAGGGGAAGAGCCACATCTGTAGCTCTTCTGGGCAGTGAGACCTCAAAGAGGCTCTGACTTGGGGTCTCCAAGGACCCCCAGATTTTGCTGCAGGCTGTATAACACAGTCTTGAGGAACTTTGCTCCTAGGCAGAGAGACACCAATCCCAAGGCGGGGCCTGTCCTTCTATGGGAGTGGCATTTCTTTATAAATTGGTGAAGATGGTCAGTGCTGAGGCGAGAAGGGGAGGGAGACTCAGACCCTGGACAGGAAGCTACCTAGAAACTGAGGGCATCCCTGAGCTCCTCCAGGGAGTTATGAGAAGGTTCATAGTTCATGTGCAATCTTAAATATTGTCCTGAAAAGCATTTAAATTCTTTCACTTACTTCAACTGAGTGGGAAAGCCTGCTTTGATCACACAAAGTTGTATGGTGGTGGAGGAGAGAATGGAAGCTTCAGGAAACCAAAGTGGGTCCCCCTTGGCATGCTTAAGATCATCTCAATTCCTACGTTGAATATTTAGTCTCCTAGATTTCCTTCTGACATTTTTATTACTACATTATTTACATTTGAATTTTTAAACTGATTAATTTTGTTGTTATTGCTGAGTAAAAATGTTACCCCCAAATGCAGTGGATTAAAATAATGGCCACTGTACTTTTCTCATGATTTTGTGGGTCAGGAATTCTGGAAGGGCTCAGCTGGGCTGTTGTTTCTTGGAGCCTCTCATGTGGTTACAGTCAGGTATCAGCAGGGCTGCAGTCATCTGAAGGTTGAACTGGGCTGGGTGTTCAAGATGGCTCATCAGTAAGTCTGGCAACTGATGCTGGCTGTTGGTGGGGAGCTCAGCTGGGTGGTCAGCCAGAGTGACTACATGTGGTTTCTTTAGCAAGTCCATCTCAGCAGGTCTTTTGCTGACCTCACATTTAAAATAATGCAGGGTCAGGTATTTCCCTGGTGGTCCAGTGGTTAAGACTCCATGCTTCCAATGCAGGGGGCATGGGTTCGATCTCTGGTTGGGGAACTAGGATTCCACATGCTGTGTGGGGCAGCCAAAAAATTTTCAAAATAATAAATAAATAAATAAATAAAATTATGCAGGGTCATTTCAACTGTTAAAGTTACAAGCAAGTCACTAAGATTAACTCAGATTCAAGGGTGTCCTCCACCTCTTGGTAGGAGAGGTGACTAGGAATTGTGGACACATTTTAGAAACACCACAAATTCCTCCTATCAAGAGGCTGAGTCTACTCCCTTGAACCTGGGCATAGCCATGCGACTTGCTTTGGCCAATGGGCTATCACAAAGCTGGTGAAGCAGAGGCTTGAAAAGTGCTAGTGCATTGAGGCAAGCCCTCTCTTGCTGTTCATAGGAAGTCTGCAATCACCATCATGTGAACAAAGCCATAGTAGCCTGCTGGACAATCAACAACACATAACCCAGTTGCCTCCATCAACCCTGCTATCAGTAGCCCTGTGAGTGAGGTCAGGCAGCCAGCCTTCAGCTAGCTTTCCACGTGGCCTCAGAACTGCCAGCTGACTGCAGACACATGTGTGAACCCAGCTAACACTACATGGAGCAGAGACAAGCCTTCCTGGCTGAACTAAAACAAATCACTAACCTACAGAACTGTAAGCAAATAAATGGTTGCCATTTTAAGCCACTTATTTGGGTGTGTTTGTTATACAGCAAAAACTGATACACTAGCTGCTCTCTTCGTGGTCCTTCTTGCCCAGGTCTCACTCACCGTCCTGGGCTCCAAAGTATTTTTTTTTTTGACATCACAGAGAATTTATTGCTTGAACATAGGAATGAAGCAACAGAGAGAACCACAGGTGAATCCAGTGTGTGGTCTTGGGACTGAGGGCCGCCATTATTAGAATACAGAGGACAACTGCGCTACAAATTTTTTCACAAGCATGTTAACGTACAATTGTTATCATGTTTATGTACTATTTTGAATTAAAAAAAAGATTTAAGACATTTTAATTCTTAGATGGCATGTGTTAGTTTTACTTTTAGTTACTAACACAGTTTTCGGAGGAGGAGGCAATAGGGAAAGTACTCCTACTTTTTCGTCTATACTATAGAATAAGTGTAGATCAAATTTTCACATGCTGAGACTATCTTAGAGTCATAGAAATGGACGTGAAGAGACTTCAGATAGTACCTCCAGCCTCTCTCATTAACGAAGGAAGAAAGTGGCCCTCATAATTTCTTGGAACTTCACTTTTCAACATTTTAAAGCTTACTTTACAAAGTTTAATTTAGCAAATGGGAAGAAAAAGGAAAAGATCAGTGCCCATAATATCGCTGTCTGTTCCTCCCAGAGGCTAGGGGATGTTATTTATGGTCTTAATGTAGGGGGACAAATTATAGGACACTGATGACTAAGCCGACCCATCCTCATCTCTCACAACTCCATTATGTATATTTCAATCCAATTACAGTCAGAGCAGGCAACTCAAGAACTAAAAGCAAGAATTGGGCTCCATCAATCAGAATTAATTTTACGTAAGTGACATTTGAGATGCACGGATATGGCATTTGTGATTAGACGCTGGAGCTGGCATCCACCCTGCAGAGAATACTAATGCTGATTCCAGTCCCAAGTGACACTAGGCATCCTCACGGCTGACTGCCAAACCGTGCCCTGAAGATCCCCTTGCAAACCAGCTTGTCAAATGTTGGGAGTGCTGCGATGAGTCTGCAGGGATCCATTTAGAACCCCTGCTCCTCCTCATTCATATTCATCCTGTTGGTATGAATTCACAAGTGATGGCGGCTGCATCATGTTCTGTCAGTTCCTAATGCCTCTCAGAAATATGGGCGTTTTTAACAAGAGATGGCCTGATTGCAAAGCAAACACTCTGGGGTAATTTTTTCTGGAGGGAGAGCACTTTGGGAAAATAGGACACTTCCAACAGTCTTCCTGCTCATCTGTCCCGTTCACTGTGTCACTATGCCAGCACCACGTGGACAAAGCACATGTGACACATCGACTGTTTCCATGGATCTCCCTCTTTTTTGACACGATGGCCAGATTTTAGGTGGAAAATAGTGGTTATTTCTTCAAGACATGAAGAAGAACCATGAAGAGCAGTATTCTAGCAAGAGATGTAGGTGAGATGCAAAAGGAGTGAGCCACTCTTCCCTCCCTTCTCTCTGGGGGATAAACAGCGTGAACCCAGAGGTTTGTGAGAACAGCACAAGACGTCCTGGAAAGGATGGACGCCCCTTTCTGTGGCTCAGCACCCACGGGCAGGGCTGCCTGGAGGACTGAAGAAAGCCTCAGCTCTCCAGCTTAGAATCCTGGCTCCACCACTCACCATGACATCACCTGAACAGACAGGTTCCTGAACTTCTGCACCTCGGTATCCTCATCTTTAAAAAGGGACGAGGATAATAACACCAACTTCATAAAGCTGGCATGACTTACATGGGCTTTCCCCCATGTAATAATATTCTTAACACAATACCTGGAGAATCGTGAGTGCTCGCGAGATGTTAACTTTTATTATTATCACTAATAACATAGTAAAGATTTCCCCTACTAAAACATTCCATAGATCTTGTCTATTTCCAGACTTGGCCATGGGTATTATGTTTTGACCAAAGATATACATCATGAGGTAGTTTCCAAGAGGTGGAGATTCATGTGTCTGTAAAACAACATTTTTCTGTGTATCTTTCTTAGATGTCCACATAACCTTGTCTTCTTTAAATACATTTATTGAGTTAGTATATCATGTCTACTCTAGAAGTTACAAGGGCTAGACTGGAATCTGAAAGATTTGAGGGGTCTGATTTTGTGACCTCCTGGCACAGAAAGTCATTCAATTTCTTCACTCTCGGTTTCCTTATTAGCACAATAATGTTTGAGGTGCCAGATGATCTCAAGATTTTCTTCAGACGAACACTCCAGTTTAACAACTGTTTAACCCATGCTTTGGAGAATTTGTCTGCCATTCTTCTTCTTCTATTCCCATTCCCTGGCACATAAGAGGTACTAAATAATCATTTCTGGAGTAAACAAATGGACAAAGAAATAAAACTCATATGGGAAAATGAAATTCGATTGATCCTTTTCCACATGAAGGAAAAAAAGAGTTCTTATTCCATTGATTGGATACATCAAGCAAAATTACTGCTTCTGCTGGCTTTATTGTGCTGTCCATGTAGTAACTGCATAAAGTAATGATAATAATGTCCTTTTAGGCTTACAATAAACATATACAAATACACTTCAGCAATAATATGTAGTTCATGAGGGTAATAAATGAATTTAAAGTATTCTACTGTTCTTGAATTTTCTGGGAAGAGACAGAGACACAATATTTGTCTTTAATAAGTCAGGAGAGTGTATTTTACCTTGGATTATAGTCACTAGAAGAATAGTAAGTGAATATATAACTTCGATAGTGAATTGAGTGGTGTTCCCCAAAATGTTATGTCCACGTCTTAACTCTTGAAACCTGTGATTGTGACTGTATTTGGGGGAAGGTTCTTTGCAGATGTAATTGAGTTATGGATCTTGAGATGAGATTATCCTGGATTATCCAGGTGGACCCTAAATCCAATGACAAGTGTCCTTATAACAGATAGATGAGGAGAAGACAGACAATGTGAAGATGGAGGAAGATGTAACCACAAGCCAAGGAATGTGGACAGCCACAAGAAGCTGAAAGAGGCAGAGGGCACAGCCCTGAAGACACCTTGATTTCATACTTCTGGCCTCTAGAACTGTGAAAGAATATATTTCTGTTGTTTCAAGCCACCACGTCTGTGTTAATTTGTCACAGCAGCCACTGAAAACTAATGCAATGGCTAAGTTCATAATGGAGAAAAAAATAACTTCTAAAAACCAAAAAATAATTATTTTTTATCATAGTCACAAAGGTGACAAGGAATTCACAACCTATAAAGCCTACAATGGGCTTATATTCAGAATATATAAAGAGCTCCCATAAATCAAGAAGAATAGAAAGAGCAAAATAGAAATGTAGGCAAGAGGTTTGAACAGAGTATACCCAAGTGGCCAATAAATACACGAAATTTTACAGGGAAATATAAGACAAAAATCACAGTGTGGAAGTAACACATGCCCAGTGGAAAGGCAAAAATGAAAACAGCAGATGATGTCAAGTGGTGATGTGGACATGAGGCAATGGGAACACACTCACTTGTAGGAGTGTAAATTGGTACCACTGTTTTAGAAAACTGTTTGGCATTATTTACTAATGGCAAACATGAATCTCTGTCTCCACTCCTAGATATTCTACTCCACGGTATATACCAAATGTAAATGTGTCCATGTGCACCAAGAGAGAATGTTTTCAGCAGCATTACTCTTAGAGTAGAAAGCTAGAAACAACCCACGTATCTATAAACAGTAATAGTGATAAATAAATAGCAGTATATTATAGATAATAATAAATATGGACAAATAGTAAGAAGTAATAAGAAATGTACAAGCTCTAGTTACATATAACAACATGGAATCTCAGAAACCTACTGAGTGAAAGAAATCAGATACAAAACAAGGCATGATGTGTATAATTTATTTACATAAAGAAATCAAAACTAAGCCACAGTGTTTCTGTGGCTTAAGAGGTCAAAGAATAAATCAAAGCAAGGAGGAGATTATGAAAGTAGGGATGGTGGTGCTCTCTGGGTGAGAGGGAGGGGCAGTGATGGGAGGGGTGATGGGTGGCTTTTGCGGTACCTGCGATGGTTGGTCTGGGTTGCTTTGTGATGCATCCTTATGCTGTACATTTCCATTTTGTACAGTTTTTTTGTAGTGTGCTATATTTCATAATAAAAATGGTTTAAACATTTTAAAATATTAGAGGGGAAAACACATGTAAACTGCAAAGGACCAGTGATTGGGTCTTCACTGAAGTGAACACCCTTCTCCTTTACTCTTAAGTCTATTCCCTGAAATCAAAGAAAAGATTAGGTAAAGGGAAGCACTGTGCAGTGTGACCTAGGACAGAAGTCTCCAGTATGTGGGTGGAGGAGGGTCCTGACACAGCAGGGAGGCCAGGCCTGAGGGGTCGAAAGAAACCTGGAGCCACCACATCTCCTTGAACCACTTCCAGAAGCCCCTGTCCACAGCATGTGAACACAGATTCTGTCACTCGTCTACGGGCCACCTGGAGATGGAGCCCCCCAGGTGATGCTGTGTCTTGCCCCTGATGTCCTGATATATCTCTAAGGTCAGAGCCTGATTCCAGCTGGAATGGTGAGCCTTCCAGTTCAAGAGCTGCAGCCCCAGCTGAAGGAGGGTCTGTCATGAACTCAAGGACGTTGACATTCCAAGGACACGTGACCTTAGATCTGTCCACGGTCAACAGTCACCTCAGGATTTCTGACAATCTGCTCAGTGAAAGTCTTGGTAGATCAAAAAGAATCATCCTGACAGACCAAGAAATTGTACAACACACCTGTATGCCCTGGGCCCCCTCACACTTATCCTGGTTGCCTCACCTGAGAGGTGTTGGTGAGAGTTGAATCATAGTGAGACCTGAAAGTCTGCAAGGAATCTACCAACAGAAAAAGAAAGACCTCCTTATCCTCAGACCCTAGAATGTGGACTGCGAGGCCTTGTATCACCAGCTGTGCCCCAGGGTCACATGCTGTGTGACCCTCAACTTATGCTGGGGGAGGATTTTGCTGGGTTTGGGAGAGATTTCATTTTCCCAGTGCCTGCCATGGACCCCACAACCTCACTTTCACCATCGACTCCACCTCTGAATCCACTTACCTGACCTGAGCTTCCAGAAGATGGGGAAAATGTGCTTTCTTAGGATCTGCTCCTAAGAGGATTCAAATTTTAGACACTCTCACCTCCATCCCATATCCCCAGAGAAGACAAATAAGACTCCACAAAGAATGCATGTGGAAGAGAAGTATTGAGTGGCTATGATTAAGAGCTGTCTTCTCTTATGTTCTCACTTTGTCTTAAAATACTTAGAAGATACCTCTGGGAGAATAAGTAAAAAACTGATAACATAGCTGTCTCCGAGGATAGAAGCTGGGTAGTTGGGAGACATAGGTAGGAGGGAAACTTCACTGTGGATCCTTTGTCCCTGTTGAATTTTGCACCATGCTTGAATAATACCTATTTTAAAAAAAGAAAAAAAGTCAAAGAAAAATGGTATAAATAATTTAAGAATAAAGAATGAAAAGAATCAGGTCTATTTAGGAAACGGATTCAGTGCTAAGCCTTGACTGTTAACTACTTTTCATCTATACTTTTGCTTCCTACAACAGTATCTTGAGTTATCAGGCAAATGAAAAACTTACTGAGTGAAAAAAAAAATTACTGAGTGAAAAGAATAATACACCATATTTCCTATAGGACCTGGCCCTCTGTCTTGAGAAGAATATGTATTTGATTAATAAATAATATATTAATGATCTTTTTGAAAAAAAACAAAACACAACAAGGTTTTCTTTCTGTATCCAAAACATTTTTCCTAAACCAGGAATTTCTTTCATAAATCAAGGTCATCTAATATTTGACATTGGACAAAATATATAAACAAGTCTGAGAAGCCCTGGAAACTTGATTTCTGGGCCTGCGGACCCCATCCAGGACTTGAAATCACGCTTGGATCTCCTTTTGTGGAGAAGCTCTTCAGGGCTCTCTGGGCAGATAGAAAAGAGAACATGACCATGGGCGAAAATAGGCATCTGAAACTAATGTTTCTTACACTGTTGCTCCATTCTCTCCCTTTTGATCCTAACTTCAATTCATTAATTCTATAAATACTTATTGAACGTTGTGCAAACTTTTCTCGCCACAGTGCATATGCACAATGAATAGTTTTCATAAGCTTCAAGGGGGTTGTTGTAGGCTGTGACAGGTTAAGCTAGCATTCATCTTACATTTCACTCCATCCCACCCCCCATTTCCCTTAAATCAGCCCTTTCCTCTGCCCAGTGAAGAATCACATGCCTGGAGGGATTGTTTAGGAGAAATCTAGCAACCAGTTCTCTCGACTGACCTTTGTCCTTCAGAGCAGAGCTTCAAGACTTCTGGGCAATGTATGTACCACTACTTTACAAATGGAAAAGTTGAATACAGATAAATTCGCTTAGCTCACTAGAGGTGGTGACTACATAAATGCTCAAGATTGTCTCTTATTCTACACATTAAACTCACACTTACCCTCGTCAACATGTCCATTAGTTTACTGTAATGAATCCCAAAGACTAAACAGATGTACTTGTCTGCGTGCTGAGAACCAATAATCATTCCACTATATTAAAATGTCTGCTCAGCCATTTTTCTTTGATATGCAAACACAAGATCAGCATTAATGTACCATAAAAATGTGAGACTCTGTACCCAGTGGCATTTATTTTCAGTCTGAAGAGTCTGTGTCTGCAAAAAGCTGGTATGTTCATGCATAAAATCATACCAAGTGCTGTGTCTAACCGCTCCCCTAACCTTGAAATCTGCAGACACCCTTCCATCTCAGTGTGCTCACTGAAAGGACCTTTAATGTCACAGATGAGCAGGAGTAGAAGAATACCTTGAAATGGTGAAGAATATGCCAGGCAAACAGCTGTGTGCTTGCTTCATATCAAGAAGGCAAATAGCTGATCTCCCAATCCTTGGTTATCACAACAACAGAGCGTCACTGGAAGATCAATTGATGTCTGTGTTTTTAGGAGAAACAGAAAAGGGAGGTGGACACTTTTAATAATAAAAGTGGACACTTTTAAATGCAAGCTGTGTGTAAATAATATAGGAAGCAAATTTTAAAGTAAAGGGACTAAAAGCCAACAGGACCTTCTGGATAATATTGCAATGACATTAGCTTACATTTTCAAGTCCTTGGCCTTTTATGGTGGACACATTCTGATTCCTACAACAACCATATGGGGACAGGACACAATTATAGATGAAGAATCTTGAGCTTCAGATACATTAAATGACTTGTCCAAGGTCATAACTTCAGCAAACCATTGTGCAAGAACCCTTAGCCCCAATGTTTTTCTCTAAATAGAGGTCTAGAATGGCCCAGCAGGAATTGTGTTTTCCCCTCTCCCTGCTCACTATGGCTTTGCCCAATTACAGTTCACTGATGCCAAGTACCCTTAGAAAAGGCAGAACTGACTACCAGAAAGAGGAAAGATGCCCTCAGTGGAGGGCAGTGGGTAGCAGCCTACCTGACATGAGGATACACAAACTGAGAAAGGCCAGTGTGAAGATACTTAGAGTTGTCAGAAATCAGAGGAGTTGGTAGGTAAGAAATACAGAGACCACAGGCCGGGCCACATGAAGTAATGAGGGGCTGGAGAAGGCAGCCCATTAATAATCCAGGGTAGTGACTGTTAGGTGACAACAAAGGTTGAGACCACATAGGGTGGGCCTCTCATTTTATTGGAGTGAAGCAAGGATTTGAGGTTTGTTGTTGTTATTGGTACCAGCACATCCCTAATGCAGAAAAGACAGTGCATTTGGCTCATGGCATTCTAGATGGTTCCACTGACCTCACTGCACATCTTGAGAACAGGCTGACATTGCACACAGAGCTCAAGGAAGCACACTCTTCTAGAAGCTTAGGTAAAGAAAATTCCTTCTGAAGACGATCAGAAGGTTATTTACACCCTCTGAAGAAGGTAAATCAGCATTCATGCACAGATGCCACACAATGACGCTAAAATGTCTATCCCTATGGTAACCTCTTTATGACCATATCACATGATAAAAACAATGACAGCCCAACCCAAATTCAGATAAAAAGAATCAAAAAATTCTATATTATCAAGAAGGCTGTTTGAATATATTCTTTCATTTAATAAATATTTATTGAGCATCCTCTATAAGACAGATACAGTCTAGGTACTGGGGATAGAACAGTGGACAAAAGAGTTTTACTCTCACGTAGAGACAACAAGTACGTATATACAATGTCAGATATGAGAGATGCTATACGGAAAAAAGAGCAAGGTGGGGATAGGAGTATCTGGGGAATTGCTATCTATCTGTCTATCTATCTATCTCTATAGCTACGTCTATACATAGCTATAGCTACATATCTGTATGTAGCTATAGAGGGGGAGACCTCTCTGATAAGGAGACGTTTGAGCAGACCCTAAAGGAAGCAAGGAAATGAATCTTATGGATACTGGAGGGGGAGCATTCCAAGAAGAAGAAAGTGCAGCAGCAAAGGACTGGGGTAGAAGCTCACTTCGCTCAATCTGGGAGGCCAGCCTGGTTGGGGAGGAGTGAGTGAGAAGGAAAGTGGGGTGTGAGGCAGTCCAATCATTGGGACTGAAAAGAGTGAAGGTCATGTAGGGATCTGGAAATATTTGGGCTCTTACTGTGAATGAAATGAGAGGTACTGGACCGTCTGCACAGGGATGTGACAGGATGGGTTTTTCAATGGTCCTCTAGCTGAGAATTGACAAATGGGGAGTGAGGATGGAAGCAGGGAGACCAGATAAGAGAACATTGCATTTGCAACATGGATTTAAAACCATTTTCACTTTCCTTTAATAGTGAAATTTATTCTAGGTGTATAATTGAGCCTTGAGCTGGTAATTATTAATGCCATCAATTAGCAAGACACTTAAAAACTAAAAAACTAACACACTTAAAAACCAGAACATAAAGACATTGCCTAATTTTTCTTTGTTGTGTATAAAGTTACTGGATACTCAATATTTCAAAAATACCATTAATCTTAATGATAATTGTTTAGAGGTTCCTTTGAAGTCTCTTAGTCAGTAGCAAAATCCTCATTAGGAAAGCACTCATTCAACCCTTTGAGGAAAAATGGCTAAACAGATGCATAGGAATCAATACATACCAATAAATTAAACTACTTTCCTTTGTCAACAAATCTGGAAGGGATTTAGGAAACATTGTTAACATTTTAAGATAAAAGTATTAGAATAAATTATGTGGTAGAGAATATTAGCTATAGAGTTGAATGAAAGCATAGATGTTTCCAGTGCTTCAGCAGCTTATACATTTTCTAGATTCTATTCCAGTAAGGAGATGTTTCAATACCTCCACTTATGTATTTGCTACATTCTATTCCAGTAAGGAGATGAATAATAAATGACATTTTTTATGAGCCACCAACTGAAAACTTTATTGGAGAAGACATCTTCATAAGAGTAATTTGTAAAATAGAAATGCTTGATGGAAAAACAGCATAGTGGAACCCCTGATGGAGTGGCTGCTTTGCCTGGAATTTTAAAGAACCATTTCTAGGTGAAGATTACAGAGACAGCCCCACATGTGAAGTTTATGTACTGCATCCTTCAAAAGCAAGCTGCTGCAGCAAATGTTGTTGCATCTATAAAAGTAAAACCTGTGCATTTGTTATTAATTGCTACATAACAAATTACCACAAACGTATTGGTTTAAAACAGCCCACATTCATGATCTCATAGTTTCTGGGGTCAAGAGTCCAGGCATGGCTTAGTTGGGTCTGCTGCAGCAGGGTCTCTCTCAAGGTTGCAATCAAGGTGAAAGCTAGGGCTGGGGTCTCATCTGAGGCCCGACTGGGGAAGGATCTGTGGTTGGGAAGACTCAATTCTTCACTGGCTCTAAGACTGAGGATTTCAGCAACTTGCTTGTTGTTGGCTGGGGGCTGCCTTCGGTTCCTGGCAACAGGGGACTCTCCATACACCAACTTAATTCATCAAATCCAGCAAGGGAGAGAGTCAGTGGAGACAGTCACTAGCTGGACATAAGTTACAATCTTATGTAATATAATGATAGATGTGACAGCCCATCACCTTTGTCATATTCTACTAGTTAGAAGCAAGCCACAGGTCCCACCCACACTCAAGGGGAGGGGGTTCTACAGGGAAGTGTGTATTAAGAGGTCCGGATCATAGGATCCACATTAGAGTGTGCCTGACACAACCTGCATCAGGTAGTAGAATCTGTGCAACACTTTGTAGTGAGTCAGGAATAACCAGGAAAATTGTCCCTGAGGGTAAAGTTTCACTGGCTTTTTGATGACAGAATACTTAAGAGAGTTGTCAAAATTAAAAAAATAATCACGTATGTTTTCTTTATGCAATGACAAGTGTTCCAGAAAAAATAAGTGACGATGATACACTACTAAGAAGATGTTTTGAAAAGTTAACATTCCCTTTGAAAAGAAAGGTGATGCTTTAATGACAATTAAGAAATGACTTCAAAGAAACACAGGGAGGAGAAACTGGGAAACAAGAAAACTGATTATCTGTAAGGTGTAAAGGACATAAGATGAAGGTATCTAGGAGAGAATAATACTTCTCTGAATTTAACTTAATGTGTACTTTTGACTTTTAGAAGCATGTAGATGTTCAATATTTTTTCCTTTTTTAAAATTTTGGTTTGGTTTTTTTTGCTTTTTGGTTTGGTTTGGTTTGGTTTTTTTTTTTTTGATGTTGAGTTGTATGAGTTGTTATATATGTTGAATATTAATCCCTTTTTAAATCAGTAAGGATGAGAAGGGGGAAATAAAATTTAAAACTGAATGTAAACTGAACAAAAAAGAGGGAAAAGAAAAAGTCTTCCATTCCCATTCCCTCCAACACTACAAAGCAACAAAATATCATCTACCACTTTCAAAGAACAAATTATGAAAAGAACTTTTGTTGCTTGGGGTTTGCATTTGTTTATGTTTTGAGAAGGATAGAATAGAAAATTTCTTTCCAAATCTACTTTGGTGGTAAGAATAAAAAACAAACAAAGAAAAAGGAAGGAAGGAAGAAGGAAGGAAGGAAGGAAGGAAGGAAGGAAGGGAGGGAGGGAGGAAGGGAGGAAGGGAAGGGAAGGACTACTTATAGAGAGAACATTTTAAAAATGGATGTTTGTAAATGTTGCTCAATGTGCTGAAAATGTGTTACCTTTAAAAACTCTAATATCTGCAGAGAACATGAAATTGCAAATAATTTTTAAAAATATTTTAAATGAAGAAGTTTATTGAGTTTTAAATCCATTTGTTAACTTTAAATATATATGATTATTTAATTTAGCTTTTAGGTATGATTTTGGATGAGGAAGGTGGTTCTCTTTCTCTCTTTCTCTGTCAGATACCCAGGAGAGAAGGAGAAAGAGTAAGAGACAGAAGGGAAAGAGAGAAGGAAGGAAGGAGGGAAGGGAGGGAGGGAGGGAGACACACACACACACACACACACACACACACACATTCATAATGGTGATAGTACATATATTGATAGTTGAACATAAATTTGACCTGTAGGTGCACAGTTTGCTCTTTTGGTTGGAGCAGTAGTGGCTGAGGCAGATTGTGGGGGGCCATCCTGAACCCTCCGGGAGATGACCAAATGTCAGCCCCATTGATGAGCCTCACCTGGGATAGGAAAATGCTGTGCCCCGTGAAATCCCCTGGAAACGCAAGGGTCCCGAAACAGGAAGCAAATTTGCTCTTGGGGTTTAAGTGAACTTAATTTCAACTCCACTTAAGTTTTAAAGTATCTGCCATGCTAAATTACTTCTAGTTCATGCTATGTTGTGATTTGTCCTCTTAATAATGAAAAAAGTGAATTGGTTAAGGACCTATTTGTAACTAGATTAATTGGGAGGGCAGAACCACCAGCGCGAATCTCCAAATGCATTTTCTCATACTCAGCGAACAATCGGAACCACTTAATTAAGCACCGAGAGGAGCTGTATTATCGACCGGTAGATGATTGTGCCAGCCCCGGGCCAACCTGCCTTCCAGTGCATCTCCCAGATGCCACCCTTTCATAGGAGCCAGTAATGCAGAGTGAGCACTGCTCATTAACTTGTCTACTGCTTCTTGAAAATGTGTTTATGCTCTCAGTATTTGTTTGCCCTTGAATTAATGGTTTTTATACATTTTGTGTGAAATAGAGCTATGAGGGGGGAAACACAAAAACAAAACCTTTGTTCTTCACAGACGCTTGGTTCTGTACCACATCATGCGTGCTCTTAAGCTATGCTGCTATGTTCTGGGGAGGATGTCTTTGTGTGTGTGCATGCACTGTATTCCACACTAACAGGTTACCAAATAACTTTGTTATTTTTTAAATTGAATTATAGTTGATTTATAATATCATATTAGTGTCATGGGTACAACATAGTGATTCAATATATTTATGGATTATACTCCATTTAAAGTCATTACAAAATAATGGCTATATTTCCCTGTGCTGTGCAATATATCCTGTTGCTTATTTATTTTATACATAGTAGTTTGTATCTTTTAATCCCATAACCTTATCTCACCCCTCCCCCTTTCCCTCTCCTCACTGGAAAACACTAGTTCTCTATATCTGTGAGTCTGTTTCTATTATTTTCCACATATAAGTGATAACAGTATTTGTCTTTGTCTGTCTGACTTATTTCACTAAGCATAATACTCTCTAGGTCCATCCACATTGTTGCAAATGGCAGAATTCCATTCATTTTTATGGCTAATATAAATAGGAATATACCACATCTTTTTTTTTAACATCTTTATTAGAGTATAATTGCTTTACAATGGTGTGTCAGTTTCTGCTTTATAACAAAGTGAATCAGTTATACATATACATATGTCCCCATATCTCTTCCCTCTTGCATCTCCCTCCCTCCCACCCTCCTTATCCCAGCCCTCTAGGTGGTCACAAAGCACCAAGCTGATCTCCCTGTGCTATGTGGCTGCTTCCCACTACCTATCTATTTTACATTTGATAATATATATATGTCCATGCCACTCTCTCACATTGTCCCAGCTTACCCTTCCCCCTCCCCGTATCCTCAAGTCCATTCTCTAGTTGGTCTGCATCTTTATTCCGGTCTTGCCCCTAGGTTCTTCTGACCATTTTCTTTTTCTTTTTCTTTTTCTTTTTTTTTAAATTCCATATATATGTGTTAGCATACGGTATTTGTTTTTCTCTTTCTGACTTACTTGACTCTGTAAGACAGTCTCTAGGTCCATCCACCTCACTACAAATAACTCAGTTTCGTTCCTTTTTATGGCTGAGTAATATTCTACTGTATATATGTGCCACATCTTCTTTATCCATTCATCTGTTGATGGACACTTAGGTTGCTTCTATATCTTGGCTACTGTAAAAAAAAATGCTGATAAAAACATTGAAGTGCATGTATCTTTTCAAATTTGTGTTTTTGTTCTCTTCAGGCACATATACGGCAGTGGAATAGCTGGATCATACAGTAGTTCTATTTTTAGTTTTTTGAGGAAACTCCACAGCCTCGCCATCATTTGTTATTTGTAGACTTTTCAATGATAGCCGTTTTGACAGATGCGAGATGATATCTCATTATGATTTTGATTTGCATTTCTCTGATGATTAGCGATATTGAGCATCTTTTCATGTGCCTGTTGGCTATCTGTATATTTTCTTTGGAAAAATGTCTGTTTGGTTATTCTGCTAATTTTTAAAATTGGGTTCTTTGTTTTTATGATATTGAGTTGTATGAGTTGTTTATGTATTTTGGATATTAACCCCTTATCAGTCATATCATTTGCAAATATTTTCTCCCATTCAGTAGGTTGTCTTTTCATTCGGTAGGTTTTCTTTGATATGCAAAAGCTTTTAAGTTTAATTAGGTCCCATTTTTTACTTTTGCTTTGATTTCTTTTCCCTTAGAAGATAATCCAAAAAAATATTACTAAGATTTATGTCAGAGTGTTCTGCCTATGTTCTCTTCCAGGAGTTTTATGGTTTCCGGTCTTACATTTAGGCCTTTAATCCACTTTGAGTTTATTTTTGTATATTATGTGAGGAAATATTCTAATCTCATTCTTTTACATGTCCTGTTTTATATATATATATATAATAGCTGTAATATATATATGTAGTGTATATATATATATATATATATATATTCTACACAATAAAATATCACTCAGCCATAAGATATATACATATATACACACACGCACATATATATATATGAATGGAGATATATATATATATATATATATATATATATATATATATATATATTTCACTTCTGCTTTATCCATTCATCTGTTGATGGATACTTAAATTGCATCCATATCTTGGCTATTATAAATAATGCTGCTATGAACATTGGCATGCATGTACCTTTATGAGTTAGTGTTTTTAGTTTTTTCAGATATATACCCAGGAGTGGAATTGCTGGCTCATATGGTAGTTTTAATTTTTTTTTCACCTTGCACAACATGCAGGTTGTGTTGCAGATTATGGGAAAAAATGGCATCTATGTTGGGTTTTGTCCAAGTAAGTAAGTAATGGTGACAATTTGGATAGACATGGCCCTGGGAAAGGAGATAGGGACCAATGAAGGAGTAAAATTCTGCAGAAGGAAACAACTGAACATTGATTGGGTGACAGATTGAAAACTTGAAGCTCAGGTCCACTGCTTACAAGGGTTTTCTTTTGTGTTTTGACCAAGCTGGAGAAGAAGACAAGAAGGTTGAAGGAAGTTTCTAGAACTGGGGAAAAAATACTATCTCCAGTTTTTTTCATGAAACTGGCGATTAAAAATCCAGGTGTTCTAGTAGAACAATTAGAAATAAATAACCTATTTCAAAAGGTTAAAATAATAGGTAACATCTGGATTTTGAATGTATTTCAGAGAGATGAATGTACCTTAGAATGTCCCTTCCAAGAGCCCCAAATTAGAGGCACCAAAAAGATGTCTTGACAGCCTGTGCTTGAAGAGCTGAGAAGATCACAAGAGACTCAGAAGAAATGGAAGAAATAACTAGTCGCTTAGCTAATGTGGGAGTTTTGATGGAAAGAGGCTGCTAAGAGTTTTCACATGGCAGAAAGGTGAAGACATGTCTCCTGGAAAGAATACTAATAGCAGAGAACAATTTCTTCACTTTGGGTCTACCATGAAGCAGATGCTAAGACAAGATTAGACATGCAAGAGACGTATTAAGGGAAAAATGGGAAAAGATGGAAATGGGGAGAGCCTGCAAACCATGTTGCAAGTTTGGCACCTAGCAAAGGAGAGCAGGAAGGAAGAAGGGTTGAATTAGGAAGAGTCTTGGACTATAGCACAGCTCTAAAACGTTTTGGCCAGACCAATGGGGATCTCACATCTTGCCCAATGTGGGTGCATTAACACCCTGTCACACTCTGTTATTGGCTGGGACCTGCCTGCAGGAAGCATGGCCTCAGGGTGAGCATTCCCAGCAGCAGGAGAATTGAGCAGTGAATTTCCATGGTCAGCACATACTTATATAATGCTTACTATGTGCTAGGCTGTTAATCCTCACTTAATTGTCACATCAGCCCTGTGACATGCTCACTAGTATTAGGCTCATTTTACAAATGATTCTATACCACAGAAGACTAATGGACTCTTCCCTAGTCATTAAAGTATAGGGTTTATTTCAATTCTGTTCTAACATTGTTTCTTAGTCCTTTTTTATTATTATCATTTTATTTTGTTTATCATGATCACTTTCCAATGCTCTTTTTAAAACGCTCTTTCTTTCTAAATCAGTGTTACCCAGTAGCACTTTTGAGATGAAGGAAAAGCTCCATGTCTGTACTGCTCCAGACAGGAGACACTGGCCACATGTGGTTTCCAAGTAGCTGAAATATGACGGCTTTTAGGTGAATCTAAAAATCATGGAGAACCAATAGTTCTCTCTCCAGACCCTCAGAGGGGGTCTTTCATCACAGTAGGGAATATACAGTGGTCTGGGTTTAGGCCTCTACATCACAAATTCAGAATCTGATTTGCCAACACCTCAAGAGCAAATCCATCTCCCAGGTATGAACTCACGTTGGTCAGGCTCAGAAGACTGAAGTATAAACCACAGGGAAACTTAAATTTATAGTAGAAAAACCTGCCATGCAGTAAGCCAGTCTTTTTGAGTCAACAAGCTCAGCACCGTCCCTCCCTACAGTCAAGCTGACCAGGAATTAAGTAATTAAAAAGAACTTATGAAGCCAAATCCAGACTCTGTAACCTGACACTGAATTAATTCTCAGAGACAGAGTTTGGGTAAAGTAGAAAAGAAGAGTTTGATTGCTTTGCCAGGCAAAGGGGGACACAGTGGGCTGATGCCCTCAAAACTGTGTGTCCCAACCTGGAGGGAGTAGTGAGGAATTTTATAGTAATGGTGCAAAGAGGGCGTGATCAGCTTATGGACATTCTTCTGATTGGTTGGTGGTGAGGTAAGTGGGCGTCAGCATCACCAACCTTCTGATTCCAACAGGTCTGGCGTCTACACACTTCTGGGCAACATACAGTTAACTTCTCCCACCTGGTGGGGGTTCCAGTATGTTCAAAACAGCTCAAAGGTATTGTTGTGTGTATCCTTTTATGGGGAACCAGGACCCTGCCCCAAGGCTGCGCTATTGTTTCTCTTGACTGTTCCTCCACTGTCTCCACATCCCTTCCCTTCCCTTCCCTAATTAGCAACTCTTTGAACCTGCCCATTGGAACTCAGGGAAGGTCACAGAGGCTGAATTAAGCCTATTTCCTGTAATCAAGAAATGGCGGACACAAAGGCTTTTGTGCCCAGGAGCCCCATAGGGTCCTGCTCAGTATCACTGACATGAATTTACATTAAGAAATTAAAAAGATGGCGAAGGGAATAGACATTTCTCCAAAGAAGACATACAAATAGCCAATAGCACATGAAAAGATTCTTGGGACTTCCCTGGTGGTCCAGTGGGTAAGATTGCATGCTCCCAATGCAGGGGGCCCAGGTTCAATCCCTGGTCAGGAAACTAGATCCCATATACATGCCGCAACTAAGAAGTCTGCATGCCACAACTGAAGATCCCACGAAGATCTGGCGCAGCCTAAATAAATAAATAATAATTTTTTTTTAAAAAAAAGATTCTCAATATCACTAATCATTAGGGAAATGCAAATCAAAACCACAATGAGATACCACTTCACATATGTTGTGAAGGCTATTACCAAAAAAAACACAAAAAAACAAAAAAAAGGAAAAATAACAAGTATTGGTAAGGATGTGGAGAAATTGGTATCCCCACGCACTAGTGGTGAGACTGTAAAATGGTATAGCTGCAGTGGAAGACATTTTGGTAGTTTCTCAGAAAGTTAAACATAGAATTATCATATGACCCAGCAATCCTAAGTATATACTCAAATGAACTGAAAGCAGGGATTCAAACAGAGTACACCAATGCTCTGGCAGCATTATTCACAATAGCCAAAAGGTGGACACAGTCCAAATGCCCATCAACAGATGAATGGATAAATGAAATCTAATATATACACACAATGGAATAGTATTCAGTGTTAAAGAGGAAGGAAGTTCTGATACATGCTACAAAAAGGATAAACGTTGATGCTACTATCCCAAATGAAAGAAGCCAAAGATGAAAAGACAAATATTGCATTTTTCCACTTACATGAGGTATCTAGAATAAGCAAATTTAAAGAAATAGAAAGTAGAATAGTGGTTACCTGAGACTAAGAGGTGAGGGAATGGGAGTTGTTTGATAGGTACAGAGTTTCTGTTTGAGAAGATGAAGATGTTCTAGAGATGGATAGTGGAGAAAAGACAGCCTCCTCAATAGGTGGTGCTGGGACAACTGGACAGCTACATGGAAAAGAATGAAATTAGAACACTCCCTAACACAACACACAAAAATAAACTCAGAATGGATTAAAGACCTAAATGTAAGGCTGAACAATATAAAACTCTTAGAGGAAAAGATAAGCAGAACACTCTTTGACATAAATCGCAGCAAGATAGTTTCTGACCCACCTCCAAGAGTAATGAAAATAAATAAATAAATAAATAAACAAATGGGACCTAATGAAACTTAAAAGCCTTTGCCCAGCAAAGAAAACCATACACAAGATGAAAAAACGACCCTCAGAATGGGAGAAAATATTTGCAAACAAAGCAACTGACAAGGGATTAATCTCCAAAATATACAAATAACCCATGCAGCTCAATATCAAAAAAACAAACAACCCAATCCAAAAATGGGCAGAAGACCTGAATAGACATTTCTACAAAGAAGATATACAGATTGCCAACAAACACATGAAAGGATGCTCAACATCACTAATCATTAGAGAAATGCAAATCAAAACTATAATGAGGTATCACCTCACACTGGTCAGAATGGCCATCATCGAAAAAATCTACAAACAATAAATGCTGGAGAGGGTATGGAGAAAGGGGAACCCTCTTACACTGTTGGTGGGAATGTAAATTGGTACAGCCACTATGGAGAACTGTATGGAGGTTCCTTAAAAAACTAAAAATAGAACTACCATATGACCCAGCAATCCCACTCCTGGGCATATACCCTGAGAAAACCATAATTCCAAAAGGACACATGTGCTCCAATGTTCATTGCAGCACTATTTACAATAGCCAGGACGTGGAAGCAACCGAGGTATCCATTGACAGATGAATGGATAAAGAAGATGTGGTACATATATACAATGGAATATTACTCAGCCATAAAAAGGAATGAAATTGTGCCATTTGCAGAGACGTGGATGCACCTAGAGACTGTCATACAGAGTGAAGTTAAGTCAGAAAGAGAAAAACAAATATCGTATAATATCACTTATATGTGGAATCTAGAAACATGATACAGATGAACTTATTTGGAAAGCAGAAATAGAGGCACAGATGTAGAGAACAAACATATGGATACCAAGGGGGGAAAGGGGAGTGGGATGAACTGGGAGATTGAGATTGACATATATACACTACTATGTATAAAAATAGGTAACTAATGAGAAAGCACTGTATAGCACAGGGAACTCTACTCAATGCACTGTCGTGACTAAAAGGGAAGGAAATCCAAAAAAGAGGGGATATGTGCATATGTATAGCTGATTTACTTCGCTGTGTAGCAGAAACTAACAACATTGTAAAGCAGCTATACTCCAGTAAAACTTAATTTTTAAAAAAAGTCCTCGTTTGGGGGAGGAGATGATGAGTTCCTACAGACCCTTTTAACAGCAGGAACCACAAGAATCTGTTGAGGTTACTCATGACCCCATTCTAAGGAATTAGAGCCATCTGCATTTTGTCTCTGCAGGAGAAGAAAAAGGAAGTCAAGAAAATTATTTGGAGAGCTTGAAGAGCTTTGCATGCCACATAATTGATGAAGTGCTGAACAAAAGATTAGGACCGAATTATTGCCATTAATAAATAAAGATTAAAACAACAGGGACTGGCCTAATTTGCTCAGTTCCACTCCATGTATCTTTCATATCACCTACACCTTGTCCTTTAAGCAATTTATGACACTAATGGCTCAAGCATTATTCCTGCCACTGGGCACAGATTATTGCACAGCGCCTGTGGAACGGAGAGCTTGAATAGGGGAACATTCTTGTGTTTTAAGTGTATTTTCCTCTCAGGACTTTGCATAGAAGTGCAAAGATTAAATCTAGAAGAGTTTCCAGGGCTGTGATTTCTTTAAGCCAGCAGGCAAATGTGGTATAATTTACAGCAGAAGGATGGATGCCATCATAGCTGAAATTTCTTACTAGAAATATACTTTCATATATACTGTTATTTTTATTTAAAATGACACTTCCCCATACTTGTGCAGCCGGTAGCGCCAAAGTGTAATCTGTGGTTTGAACTTCTAGATCGGTCCTTAGGTTGCTTTTGCATAATGATTAATTTTTTGTATGCTGTGAGAATGGGGTGGAAAGTTAAATCCTCAACTAACTTACATCCTCAACTAACTCTTTATATTAGTTGAAAGACCTGACTGTGGTAGGTACTTTTTAAAGTACTTTTTAAAGTACAGTGAAAAGACTGTTTTATTTTGAATTAAAGTCATTGGTGAAGACTGCAACTAATTGGTTGTATACAAACATCACAGGAAACAGAGGTTTTGGTGCATTTCCATTTCACACTTTTTCGGGTTTTGTACTCTCAGTTCATTAACAGTTTCATGCAATGAGAAAGCCAGTGACATGACCCTTCAAATAACTGTTGATGTTGTTGACACTTAAATTCTTTCTGAATACAAGTGGGGAAATGATGGCTGTGACCTCTGCTAGGAGTTTTGATGACATTTGACAATATAGTCATCCCTCGGTTTCTGCAGGGGATTGGTTCCAGGATGCCCCGCAGATACCAAAATCCAAGGATACTCAAGTCCATCATATAAAGTGGCATAGTACTTGCATATAACCTATGCACATCCTTCCATATATTTTAAATCGTCTCTAGATTACTTATAATATCTAATACAATATAAATGCTATGTAAATAGTTACTGGTACACAGAAAATTCAAGTTTTACTTCTTGGAACTTTCTAGAACTCTTTTCCTTGAATATTTTTTATTCAAATTTGGTTGAATCCACAGATGTGAAACCAGTAGATATGAAGACCCAACTGTATTATGACTGAGATTATGACCAGACACCTAAGATGCCTGTCCCCTAAACTGCCTCTTCCAGTGGACTCTCCAAAGAAGCTCTTCACCCAAGAACAACAGCAGGTGAAAGTCAGAGTATTGTGTTGTTAACAGCTCAAGCTATTCCTGATGACCAAAGGTGAAAGATTGTGTTGGAGATTTGGTGGATCTATGTCGCAGATCCCGGGCTGGGCCCAGGATGTAAAATTACCAGCAGGGCTTGTCCATCTCCTTTTGTTTTTCTTTCTTCTAGGTCAGCTTCATGCTCAGCCAGGCTTTCTGCTGTGGGAGCCCAGTAGAATCAGGTGTACATATCACCTACTTAGCAACCATAAAAGAGAGCATTCTTTCTCCACAGGTCCCGTGAATGGTCTGACCTGGATCACATGCCCATTCCCAAACCTTTCACTGGACAGGATTGTGGAATATGCTCACAGGAGCTGCCTCATTTATGCATTCATACCAGGGTCAGGCCACACTTAGAGTCACATGGACCAGGAGTGGAGAAAAGATGGTTACCCAGGGGAAAAAAAAAAAAAAAAGTGGTGTAGTGTCAGCAGAAGAATGGGGAAAGTGGGACAGGAAAACACAGGAGATATCCTCTTTATTTCAAAATCCAAATGAGGCATGCGTGCATGAGATACAGAGAAAGACAGAGAGAGAGACAGAGGCACAGTAAGCACTCAGTAAATAGTTGTGGAAGGTTTGATGTTCTTTCTCGGTTTGGGTGCTCCACCTGCACCACTGCACTCAGAGGTGTGGTATGTTTTATCATCTCTAAGAACTTCACATGGAAACTGATCTTAGTAGGCACCCAACAAGGGTTGTGGAAAGAATTTTCAAGAAGGAGATATAGGGTCTGCATAAAATACCTTTCAAAACGTTTGCTTTAAAACATGGAAAGGATCCTAGGAAAAGCCAGCAAACCTGGACTCTCTCTCAAAGTAGCAACTGATAAACATCTCAGCACAGTGTGACATCATGCAGTATTATAGGCTTATTTTCCTGATGCAACTACACACTCTGAACAAAGCATTATCTTATGAAGGAGACAGTGTGTCTCAGTGGAAAGAATGCAGGCTTGTGCAACAGACAGCCTGAAATCCCAACTTCACCACTTACCAGACCTTGGGAAAATCACTTAACTCTGTCACCTTCTGTTTTCTCAGCTGTAAAGATTACTAGACTGTATGTAAAGTGCTTGGAATATGATAGCCACTCAATAAGTCTTGGCCCTACCGGCCTTGGGAAGGACCCTACTATGACCTATGCTCTCAGACTGCCAAAGGATCCAAGGTGGCACTGGGAGATCTTGGGAGATCAACTGCGAGATGCCACTGCTGGAAGAAGGAGGAGACTGACCATCAAGCTGGGAAGAACTGGTTTCCTGGATTGTCCTTCTCGATCTGCTCCCTATTCTTTGATTCTCTGTTTCTTGTGGAATTAGACTAGATGGGTATCCTAACTCTCAGCTTCCCGACTTGGAGGGCAGAGTACACAGAAAAATATAATCCTGGGGCCAGGAATCTTTCAATCTAAAGGCACCCTAATTCATCAGTTCATAAATGCTGTCAATGTTCTTTGTTACCTTCCCCTCTCTCCTTATGCTCCTCAAAGGCCCTCTGCCATCCTACCTGAGAAGATTCTGTCATGTTTCCAGGACAGGTTTCTCTCCTCTGCACCAGTCTTCCAGTATGTCTTTGAGAGTGGGGTAGCTATAAGCACTTGGTCCCTGACTTACTGGTCCTGCACTTGAACCTGCTCTGACTCTCTCTGAGGTCAGCTTGTGTTCCCTGTCTTCTCACCTCCTAGCCCAGCCCCAGAGTGTAATATTCAGCATCTCGACAACCTCCCCCGCCCCAAAAAAAAGTGGGGTAGCAATATTCTTAAAGTAAAGCAGGCAACTTAATGAGAAAAGAAGAATCTGACAACCAGTCTCTTCCACGGGGAAAAAAACAAAACAAAACAATAAAACCAATCAGTGAACTAAATTGGTTGGACACTCTATCTCACAAAACAAAACATGTTATTTCATTTATCCATGACTCATATGCCAGTGATAATTTCCGCCTAGATTTCTTATTCTCTGTGATAGCTTCCTGGGGGCATCACCTCCCCACTCTGTCTACTCTGTTCATTCAGACTCATCACAATGGTTATTTTTTTTCTCCTATTACCTTTGTCCAATTTCACTCCCTTAGTTTCTCCTGCCTAATTTTATTTTTTTCCAATTTGTTTTGTGCTCCTTCTATATGAGTCATATTGCTGAGTATAGTTAATAGGAAATTGGGCTTTGTTTCAAGTACTGGCTGGCTGACACTTCCAGAGATGTCCAGAATTCGGTAGAAAAGTATTCATTATGCTTTCATGTGTGGAAGCACTGCCCTAGGTGTTTGTGGAGAAAACACACTGAAAATAGAAACAGGAGATCAATGGACCCAATTGCCACAGGAAGACCAGATCACAGGAGTGTGATCAAGACACAGATGTGTGTGTCTGCAAGGAGATGGAAAACTTTCTGAAAGGCAGTGGCTCTCAGCTGCTTTTCCTTCCCACATTTATTGGTCTTATTTAGATGAAGGACCATATTGGAATGGGCATGTGGCTTTAATTCCAGTGGTTTTCTGCATAAGCAAATGAAGGTACAATTTGGGAGGTTGGGTTAGGTAGAAGAAGGTTGCTTCACTCCTTTAGATAGAGCCTAAGGGTGTTACAGAGACCACAATGTGGAACTGGGCACAGCACGAGTTTTCTCAGAGCTGCCAGGATAGCTGTCTAACTCTCACAAAGCTCACCAGAAAAATCTCCATGATTTTGCTTTAAGAGTGAGGTCACTGCAAACATTCAGCTAGTGTCACTCACTACAGCTGCAGCCCCCTCTCCCTGTCTGCCACCTGAAAGGTGGCTGGTTGCACAGTGTGATCCAAAATTGAACACGTGCTAAGAATGCCCGATGATCCTCAGTAGAGCGGACCATTTCAGAGCCTATGACTAAGAAGCTCTAGGTCGTTTTCATCATCATTATCTCCTCTCCTGCATTTTCAGAGTGCATAAAGTGGTAAGTTCAGTACGAAGTGCAGGGAAACCTAAATCTTAGGTTCTGTTGGCTTAGACATTAAAAGGACCACCGTTTTTGCATAAAGTATGCAAAATTTCCTGCATTATCCATTAACAGGATCTACCCCTGGCCTAGAGATAGCTAGTGATGAATACCAGTCAATGAATATCAGGAAAAGCAGAATGCAGAAGGACTTTCTTCTATGGGGCATACATGGGATGAATTGTAGATCCCACCACACACACAGACTTTTCCTGAAAAAGTTGCTACAGCTCATGAAGAGTGCTATGAGTAAAACCAAACATGTTTCCAAGAAGCAACAGTTTGGATCCAGGCTCAGAACTTGACCTGAAGCAAAAGTGTGGTCCATGTAGGAAGGAGGTCAATTGAAGGAGTCCATGTAGGAGCCCCCTCCTCTGGGGACAGGTGTGGCTTCTGCCCAGTGGGATGTTTGTAGGTTAATATTTACATGTGCAGAGATGCAACGTGTATTTCTCCATAGCAGAATACACCATGCTCATGAGCCCTCATTTCCTCTGGTGGTGGGAAAAAACATGTGATCCTGACTCTTCCAGACAGCTAAGTCACCTCTGGTTTAAAACTTCTGGGCAAATGCTCAGACAATTCAAAATTTTGGTACTTAATCAATAGCTGAGTATCATCAAACCTATTTTGATACAGGAATGTATTATTTTCCTAGAGATCTCCTATGCCCTCAAGCAAAACCCTTGCACACCTGCACACACTCCAGCAGAGAGGGAAGCACTTAGCCCCTTGTGCTGGGTTGGGGGCTGGGAGGGGCTCCTCTGTGGAAGATCACACCTGAGGCAGGAGAGCAGAAGGGGAAGCAAGAGGATGGTTGGCCCATAATCAAGTTGTCAGCAGGGCTGCGTTCCCTCCAGAGGCTCTAGGGGAGAATCCGTTCCTTGCTCCTTCTCGCTTTGTGGTCACCGGTAGTCCTTGACTTGTGTCCACGACACTCCAGTCCTCAAGGCCAGCATCTTCAAATCTCTCTCTGTTATTTCCTCAAGTCACCTTCTCCTCTGTGTAATGTCAAATCTCCCCCTTCCTCCCTTTTAGGAAGAATACATATGATCACATTTAGGACCCACCTGGATAGTCCAGGATAATCTGCCCTTCTCAATATCCTTAACTTAATTACATCTGCAAAGACCTCCCCCCCCCCCTTTTTTTGTTATACAAGGTAACTTTCACAGGGATTAGGACATGGATACCTTTTGGGGGATATATTTTTCAGAGGCCCTACTCTGAGGTCAAGCCTGTGTCTCCATCAAAGTTTCCCAGAAGCCATGCATTTGAGTGGGCATCAGTCACTTTCCTAACCATTATTATAGTATTTTGACCTCTGTTTGGATAGTAATCTGTGCCTATACTACGTTGACCAGAATCCTAGCATGAGGGAAGAGTCTTAGGCCTAGAATTCTATATCCAATTCCCTTGATTGAACTACAGAAGGTTCTATCTATGAGAAATGACCATTGGTTGTGAATGAAATTAGTTTTAAGAACTGTCAGGTCATTGGTACTTTCCTAAGGTTTGTATCAAAAGAACTTATAACTTAAAGACCACTTCTAGAATTGTTTTCAAACTTTCACTCAGCTGATCTAGAAATGAATTTTTCTGGAACAGAGCCCCTCTGTATTTTGAGGGCTGCATTTATTCCAGAAATGAACTTGCCCTAGTTAGGGTAGAAAAGAATTCTGACGACATTTACTATATAGAACAAGGTAACAATTATCCAAGCGCCAAGTCAAACTTAAAGTAGGAACAGTCTTTTATGAGCCAGGTGACAGACTAAGGCTGCTAGTTGTCAAGTCTTTGTTGGTGATATTGTCACTGTCAACCTGTCCATGAAGTCACTGTTTCATCTCATTGACTTTCTGGCTTCTGAGGCACATGTCTGAGAGTCTCTATTTGGAATCAGTGAGACAAACACTTGTAACATCTCCTTTCTTCAGACCCTTTCATCAAAGGACCCCCAGTTGACCAGTGGTTTAAATTTTTTTTGCCATTTGTCTTACTCTTTTTAAAATTTATGTTAAAAAATACATAACAAAAGTTACCATCTCAATCATTTTTAAGTGAACACTTCAGTAGTGTTAAGTGTATTCAAATTATTGTGCAACCAATCTCCAGAACTTTTTCATCTTGCAAAACTAAAACTCTGTACCCATAAAACAGTAACTTCCCATTCTCACCCTCCTTCTCGCAGTCCCTGGCACCCACCATTCTATTTTGTGTCCTATAAATTTGACTATTCTAGATACCTCATCTAGGTAGAATCATATAGTATATTTGTCTTATACTGACTAGCTTATTTCAGTTAGCATAATGTCCTCAGGTTCATCCATGTCGTAGCATGTGTCAGAATTCCCTTTCTTTTTAGGCTGAATAATATTCCATTGTCTGTAATTTATCCATTCATCCATCGATGAACACTTGAGATGCTCCCATATCTTGGCTATTATGAATGGTGCTGCTGTGAACATGGGTGTACACGTATGTGTTTGAGTGCCTGCTTTCAATTTGTTTTACTAAATATTTGAAAGTGGAATTACTGGATCATATGGTAATTCCAGGTTTAATTTTTTTGAGGAACTGCCAGACTGTTTTCCACAGAGGCTGCACCATTTTACATTTCCACTAGCAATGCACAAGGACCCAAATTTCTCCACATCATCGCCAACATTTATCATCAAACATTTGGGGGTTTTTGATAGTAGCTATCCTAATGGGTGTGAGGTGATATCTCATTGTGATTTTGATTTGCATTTCCCTCATGATCAGTGATGTTAAGCATCTTTTCATGTGGTTATTGGCCATTTGTATATCATCTTTGGAGAAATGTCTATCCAAGTCTTTGCTCATTTTTTAATTGGATTATTTGGAGGATTTTGTTGTTGTTGTTGTTGAGTTTTAGGAGTTCTTTAAATATTTTTCCTATTAACATCTTATCAGATATATGATTTATATGTATTTTCTCCCACTCTGAAGGTTGCCCTTTCACTCTGTTCATATGTTTTTGATGAACTGAAGTTTTTTTTTATTTTGATGTGGTCTAAGTTGTCTAGTTTTACTTTTGTTGCCTGTGTGTCTGGTGTGACCAGGCCAGTATTTTTGTTTGTTTGTTTGTTTGTTCGTTTGTTTTTAAGACATTATTTTTTTAGAGTAGTTTCAGCAATTCAATTCTCACAGCAAAAGCGAGAGCTAGGGACAGAGATTTCCCATATACCTCCTGCCCTTTTACATGCATAGACTCCCTCATCATCAACATCTCCCACCAGAGTGGTCCATTTGTTACAATTGATGAGACTGCATTGACACATCATAATCACCCAAAGTCCATAGTTTATATTCTATGGGTTTTGATAAAATGTATAATGACATGTATCCATCATTATAGTGTCATATATAATAGTTTCACTGCCCTAAAAATCTTTTGGGCTCCACCTATTCATCCCTCCCCACTTTTTCAATCCTTGCAACCATTGATTTTTTTTTTTTTTACTGTCTCCATAGATATGCCTTTTCCAGAATGTCATATAGTTGAAATTATACAGTACATAACCTTTTTAGATTGGCTTATTTCACTTAGTAATACACATTCAAGATTCCTCCATGTCTTTTCATGGTTTGATAAATCATTTCTTTTTATTGCTGAATAACATTCCATTGTCTTGATATACCACAGTTTACTAATCCATTCACCTACTGAAAGACATCTTGATTGCTCCCAAGTTTTGGTAACTATGAATAAAACTGCTATAAACACCACATTCAGGTTTTGTGTGGACATAAATTTTCAACTCCTTTGGGTAAATACCAAAGAATGTGATTGCTAGATTGAGTGGTAAGAGTATGTTTAGTTTTGTCAGAAACAACCAAACTGTCTTCAAAAGTGGCTGTACCATTTCGTATTCTCACCAGCAATGAATGAGCTTCCATTGCTTCACATCCTAGCCAGAATTTGGTGCCAGTGTTCTGGATTTTGGCCATTCTAATAGGTGTATAATGGTATTCTGTTGTATTGATTTGAATTCCCCTGATGACATATGATGTGGAACCTCTTTCCATATGCTTATTTGCCATTTCTGTATATTCTTTGGTGATGAGGTCATTGGCCCATTTTTTAATTGAGTTGTTTGTTTTCTTGTTGTTGAGCTTTAAGAGTTCTTGTTATATAGTAGATAACAGTCCTTTATCAGATATGTCTTCTGTAAATATTTTATCCCAACCTCTGGCCTGTCTTCTCGTTCTCTTGACACTGTCTTTTGCAGAGCAGAAGCTTTTTACTTTAATGAAATCCAGCTTATCAATTATTTATTTCATGGATTGTGCCTTTGATGCTGTATCTAAAAACTCATCACCATACCAGGCTGGTGCTTTTCACAGTTTATTTTGCATACAACTCATGCATGGACTTTGCAAAATGCTATGTTCTGGCTGAGCAGATTATAGATGGGAACCAAGATTTGACAATTCTAATGGGCTCCTGGATGATCTCAATGATGCTGGATCACACAGACCACCCTTTACTAGCCAGATTCTAAGACATAGACAAGTCTTACCAACAGCATTAACCATAAGGTATTAAGTACTTGCCATTCTCCAGATACTGTGCTGATTATGCACTTAACAAAACACAGATTTTAATTTAGTTCTCACAACTCCATAAAGTAGATATTTTTTTTAGCCAGGACCTTTTTTTAGCTTTAGTTTCCAGTGATGGAAACCCAACCAAAACTGACACCAACAAAAAAAGGAATTTTAAAGAAACACATAACAAGAAAGTCTAGAGATGAAGGTGGGCTTGGAGATGACAAGGGTCTCCTGCAGGGTCATGAGCCTGGAACCCCCCCCCCACCTCCTCTCTGCCTCTTGCTTTCACTCTATCTCTTCCCCTCCCACTTATGCTCAGCTCTTTTTGGTTTATTCTTTCCTACTTTAGACAGGATTTCCCCTGTGTGATAGGAAACATGGCTGCCCGCATCTACCTTTAGTTTTTGATACAAGGAGAAAGACTGGGTTTGTCTCTCTCACTATAAATAAGACCCCCAAGAAGGACACTGATTGACCTCACTTGAGTCACATTCCCATTTGCGGGCTGATCACTGTGGCCAAGAGCATGGGTCACTGCCATTGGCCAAGCCTGAGTTCCATAAACACCCCTGTGGCCAGAAAGGTGTGTCTTGTGATTGGCAGCTTCTCCAGCACCAGATGGTGAAGGACCATTCCCCAAGGAAAGAGGTGTTGAGCAGCCAAAACGACAGAAGTCCACACCAGTGTCATCATCCCTACACTATCTATGAGAAAACTCAGGTCAGCAACCTGCCTGAGTACAGATCTAGCAAGAGGACAAGCCAGGTCTTCCCAAACAACTATGACGCACACCAGAGGGCTTAGGAAATCTTACCACTCACTTCCTTCAGTTGTGTTCATAATGGCAGCATCAGCCCGTAACTGCTGGGCAAATCTGACTCTGGCTCTGTTGGAAGAAACTTCTTCTCACTTCCAATCAAGAGAGCTTCACAATCACACCACAGATGTTATTGAACAAGCTTATCTTGGCCTCCTGCAACTGGTGATGAAGATAGAAAATTTCTCTCCTAACACAGGAGCCCCTATTGAGAAAAGACCTAGCATTGGAGCAACCCGTGCTGGAAAGAGAAGGATGCATAATAGGACAGGGATGCAAGGACATGTGAAGCAAGAATCAGGCCAGCAAATTAAAGATGACACAGATCTGGACTCATGGATCTCAAGGCTACTTACCCAAGAAAAGAGGAAAGGGGTGAAGGGGGTAGGAGAGAGAGAAAGGGGCTGAGCTTACATTATTAAGATTGTAGTGAGGTAAGTTTGAAACAGCACCGATTTTCACTGTCTTGACTGACAAGCTCTCCCCTAGCTATCTCCCAATTATTCCTAAGATATCAGCTCAAAACTCCCTCCCTCACAGGGAACCTCCTTGACCTTCCTCATTACACCAGCCCCACCTCTCATTTTATCCTCTCATCACACACTGTGTGCTTCTTTCACACAGTTATCACAGTTTGAAACAACATCTGCCATGATCCTTCATGGAGGACTGTCTCTTTCATTGAACTATAAGTTCTGTGAGAGGAGTTTTGTTCCCCCATTTTTTCCTATCTCATATGCCTGGTACATAGTAGATGCTCAATTAATAAATCTGGAATTACTGTTTATTTTAAAACTACTGCTCTATGAGGTTTTTATTAGTGAACTAAACAAATCAAAATAGTACATAATATGATACCCTCTTAACTAATTATATAGCCATATAAACCAAATTATTCATCATGGTTCTCAGTGACTGGTGGTATCGGGGCAATTTTTAAAAACATTTTCTAATTTTTCTACAGTGGAAACTTTACTACACAATATCTAGTGTAATAAAAATGACAAAGGGAAAAAAGAAACTTCTGTGTTCTAAGTCACTGTATTCAAAAATAATCAGAAGTTTCTAGACATTAATCCAACACAGAGTTACCAGCATTCCCAATCCTTAATGCATCCATTATATTCACAGAAATGTACACTTCATTTGGTGAACACAGATGGTCAAGGGCTCCTGCATCCTAATGCTTGCATTTGCGTGCATCATTTGCATTTATGTGTGTCATTTTCTAAAATGTTACTATAATTTCAACAAAGTCTAAATGGGTCCTTGAATCACTGCACCAAGTCAAGAGTCAGACAAGATGCCTCCCAGTTTTGCACTTCCTAAGAGGCCAGCTTCCAACTGTGACACGTTATTAAAAAGAGCTCACTGCCCACCTTAAACCTTAATTAAGCTTGCAAGACAGAACAAATGAGAGTGTTGAGAATAAAGGTAAAATCAGTCCAGTGAAAGATGGGGAGAATGTAGCTGGGGGGAGGACATTTTTCGTTAGAAGTGGCAGATAAGGACAGAAGTACACAAAGCGTGCCATCCACCCGCTTATAATTCCTTAGTGTAGTGCTAACCATCCTGTGAGTCCCCAGCTTGTATACCATCTTCAGAAAACCTTTCACTGGGACAAAGAGCAGCGTCCATCGGAGGCTCTGTCTGTATTGCCTGTTTTGCTATATTAGTATATATTTCTATATTTCTCACTGTTTTAAAAAAAGTGAGTTGATTTATTTGGACATATGTAAACACAAAACGAATTGATTGACAACAAATGGAAGAAAGCTGAGAAAACCTGGAGAGTGGGAAACATCACAGGTAATCTCCCTCTACAATGTATTTTGAATCCATACTCTGGTTTCCCTTCCCACATTCCCCATCTTAGAATGGAGCCTTGATGCCTGAGACTTGGATGATGCTGGAAGGTCCCAAACTCCTCTTCAGTCTCCAACTTGCCTCCATGTAGATTTCGGTAAACTTTTTTTTTTTTTTTTTTGCTGAGTGATTCTTTACTAAAAAATTTTAGTGTACCAAAAGGACTACATTAAGTGGTAAACTCTTCTCATACATTCATAAATAATGCAGCTGACAGAAATTCTACTCACATATTGATTGCGTTAGGTAGGAAGATTTGAGTTAGGATGTAAAGTCTTAATAAAAAAAAAATTCTTTTAAAAATCAAATAAGCCATTCACCACTCTACAGTGGGGTGCATACTTGTAGGGTCTCTTCCATGTCAGCCCTTTGGGTGGAGCACTTCAACTCCAGAGATGAATTACAAATCATTGATCTCCCCAGGGAGCCTACCCTGGAGCAAAGCCTCACTGTCAGCTGGTGCCACTTCCTGACAATGACTCTGACTTCATTCAAAGCCTGGGTCTCTCTCATGTGCTAATAGCCCAGGACCTGGGACCCAGCAGGTAACACTATAAATACTGGATGAATGAATAAACACATCCCACTATGTGCAAGACACAGCAAGGAATGCTCCATTTTATTTGTGAAATTCTAGATTTTAAAACAAAATAAAAAATATAAGGAAGTTTAGTCCTGCAGATGAGATTAATTAGATGAGATATGATTTGAAGAAGGAGGATATTAACCAGGGTATGCATCAGAATCACCTGTGCATCTTTTATTTTTCAGTGCAAATGTCTAGATGTACTAGAAATACCCTAGGTATACTAAAATAGAATGCCAGGGGGTGGATCCCGGTGCGTGGATGTTAAACTCCAGTGATGATTCCGGAATATACCTAGTTACAACTCATTGATCTCAAATAATGCTTTAAGAATTATATTTCCTATAGACATATTTCCCCGTTCTTGAGCACCTTTATTGGTGTCTCTGAGATACCATGAGGAACATCATAGTCATTTCCCATAGGGATGCAGTGCTTTTCAGGGGATGAAGACTGAAGAAATAAGTCTCTGACTGTATTTGAAACTGGCTGACCGAATGTGAATTTATATCCTCAGTCATCTCAAATCCCTCTGAGAAAGTAATTGGAGGATGTGTCATGAATAAGTAATAAACAAACAAACAGATGTAACAGTATGTTTAAATGTAGCCCCAAGGTACAATAGATGGCGGTTCCCAACTGAAAGGCCAGACATAAATGTCATTGGATTTAGTCTCCGAAGCACAAGCAGATCCAACGCTCATGAACCTCTCAACACGACAAACGTAAAAGAGTGGGAGGTGGAGAGGAGGCAGGAAGGGTTTTGATGAGAATTTCTTAGGAATGAGCTACACTGCGAGTTTCACTCCAGTGATGAGAGGTGGGAGTGTCGGCCCCTCACCTAGAACCTCGTGAGGGAGGCCAGAGGGGTCGGGAGAAAAGTGTGCCGTGAACCCCTGTACCTGGGGTGCAGCTGGGGCGACAGACACATGTCTGATCCCTCCTGAGACTTCTGAAGTCCTAGAGACTGGCTGGCCAACTGCTGACAGAGGATTCCAAGGAAGCGTGGCCATGTTGGGATTGGCTGACACTCAGGTTCAAGGGGGAAAGTGTGCCTGTGTGTGGGAATCCCATGGACCCATTCAGGCTGGCTTTCGCTGGTGCAGGCCTGTGTGTGATCAGGGGTCTGACTCCATGTTTGATGACTGACTGCTGACCACCCTCAAGCCTCCCCCCACCTTCTTCTGCAGGTGGTCCACACCTGGACAAGCTGGTAACAAAGTCTGGGCACTCCCTCAAACCCTGCAAGCCAGGTCCCTGCTGTAAAAGCCCAGGCCAGCGGTCTCCTTTCCTTGCTCTCTCAAGCCATTTCTGACCTGTTCAAGAGGCCTGTCTGTTCTCCCCAGAGACCTCAGTTATGTAAGTTAAAAGCCTTTTCATCCCTCTTGGTGTGTGGCTTCATCAGTGTGGACATACAAAACCATCTTTGGGTGGGGGTCCCTCTGTCCCTGCAGGGGACCATGATGCTGTTTGATTGTGATGCCTGGGCCAACAGCCATTGGCAGAGAGAAGCCACAGGGATCGGGGGTTCCTGGGGTCTTCAGAGTCAGTGATGAGCTATGTGGGAGGGGACATCACCCACAGGGAAGGGATTCCTCAGCAAGGAACAATCTCTGAACAAAAGCAACTCACTAGAGAAAAGCATTAGCTTTGCACATTGCCCAGCCCCAGAGGGCCTGACAGCAGCCTGAAGCAATACCTCATAGGAAGATTTTTCCTGCACATCCTTTATCACTCTTCTCCGCCCACTCTCCAGTTCAGAGGGGCTGTGTCAAAAGTTTCACAAATGAGGAAGGAGAATCATGAAGAAGAGAAGCCATCCAAACCCCTTTCCCAAGCTGAAGCTTCTCTGCCACCGTAAGAGCTAGTGCAGAAATACCTGTCATTTCTAATGGAAGGTGGATGCTGAGACTCTTACATCCTTCTAAGGGACTCATCCTTTTAAGTACAAAATTGAGACCATGACTTAAGGTGGCCTTAAGATTTTTTTTTTAATCCCTAAGACAGACCAGAAATATGCAATGGCCTGAATTTTCCTGCAAAGGCAAGAAGAACCAAACAAAGTTGAAGAGGTAGAGAAAGAACCAACTAAATCATCCTGTGTACCGTGTATCTTCAACATTCCAATTACAGCAATAAATAACCACTACCACCACCACCCCCAAAATGAAAGAGATAACAGTTCATGGCAGTTCCACTGGCTGGCCTCTGGCATCAACAGACCACAGGGATCTATCTAGAAAGTGCAGAGGCCTCCCAGAAGGCTCTAGAACTAAGGCAAGTTGCCCTCTGGTCTAAACACATTCTGTGAATTGATTCTAGAAGGACACTTCCAGATCATCAGAGAGCACTCAGTGCCTGCAGTTACCTGGTTTCACCTATCAGTCAATTCAGGACACACATTGGCGATATTCAAGTTTACATTACAAGAGGTTAGCTATATATATATATATCCATATCCTTTGGATCAGAGGAAGAGATTTTGTTGATGGATTTGGCAAAGCCTCAGCTACTAGTTAATTTGGTGGGTTTGTCCAACAGCCACTGACACACACCTTTAGGGCTTGCGGTGGACCTCAAGGGTCTATGTGCCATCACCCTCTACCACCTTCTGCCATCAGCTCATCCAGACTCTGGCTGAACATCCTGCCTCCCCATAGCCCCTTTCAACCTAGGCAAAGCCAACCTGCTCCTTCCGCATAGTGTGGAGCAAAATCCACCTTCCATCTTATACCCATTTACTCTGCTTCACTTCACAGTCACATGTAACAAGCCCGACTTTCCTTTCTCAAGGAAGCTCTAGCTGTTTGAATAGATATCAACTCCCAGTGAGTTCTTTCTTCTTCATCACATGACCTGGGTTTAGCTTCCTCACTAACCTGAAGACCCTCCTCTAATATGTTCCTGAGTAAAGTTTGGCTCCAGCTATGAGATCCATGCTCCAGACAAAGGGTGGGGTTCCAGCCAAGAACAGGAAGAATTGCTCCAAATTCCTCCTCCTTTTAAGAATCAAGATCTATCACTGGAACAGATGTGTACAAATATGATATTGTGTAGAGATTTGTGATTTACAAACACTTTCTCATGTGTTGTCTCCAGCTTTTAGAGCAGAATTAATATCTACAGCAAAATTTGTATGTACATGAGACATTGTGTAGTGATTTGTGGTTTAAAAGACACTTTCCCATATGCTATCTTGCATTTATAGCCAAATCAACACAGTAGACTCACTTCAAAAATGCTAATAATTAGAACCTCTGGTCTTTTATGTGGCTGTGGATACTAAACTCCATCTCCCCTTTCTGTATTTGCACAGGGAGTTTTAGGACATGAGTGCAGCTTCATTAAGAAGTTAACCATGCTACATTTCATTTCACTAAGTTCTGATCATCTTTCAAACCTGTAAAGATTCTCATAGACGGCCCTTCCTCCAATCCTGCATGAATTTGAATCACAGGGAGACTACAGACTCCTATAGTTAAGACACTGGGCAATGGAATCAGAAAAACTGGGTCCAAATTTTGGCTCCAACCCTTTGTGATCTTGGGTATATTTCAGCTCTTTGCCTGTTCGTTTATGTAATAACAGATTCATCATAAGACCTATCTCCTGTGGGTATTAACTGAGATCATCCTGTACAATGCTTAGCACAAAGCCTGGTACAATGTTAGTACTTACTCATTGTTACTTGTGTTTATTATTGTTACCAGTAATGATACTTTGAATGTCATTGATTTCAATTCCCAGAGCATTTGGTGTCAGTATTGAAGGCAAGCACTGTAGCTCATGGAGAGAAAATTTCCCCATGGAAAAATCCATCAGTCATTTAATGTAAAAACGACTTTTCCTAATTTATTTTGAATATGACACATATTTTCCTATTTCTCTAATCAACAAGCCTAGTAATGTCTTTTTTTTCACCTTTTGAAAAATTTCAAATTATTTTGTTTTCATCACAAACTCATGACTTACTAATGAAATCCTAAAATAAATATATTCTCCAAATTGGTTTTTTATTATGACAGTCAAAGCAGAGTTTCAGCCAGCTGTCAACTATTGGGTCCAAAATGTCTTTGTCAAAACACGAGTGTGTGAATAAATAAAGGGAGAAAGAACTCATTCTTCTTTCTAGCCTGTCAGTAGTCTGGGCATACACTGGAGTATTTTCTTCCTGGTTGGAATGATAACTTAAAAATCCATGTCCACATGCTGGAGGTCAAAAAAGAAATCTTAAAATTCATCATGGACTTAATGAGGTTAAACTGACATATGAATACATTCTGATAAGGAATGTAACTAGGAATTCTTTCAACCCAAACATGGAGAAACAGATAGAAAATGATGTGCCCGTGCTTACAGAGCCCTTAGGCAGGAAACAACTGCTAACCACATGAACACAGAGAAGGGACAAACCCAGACAAAGCCAAAGCCAGCATCCAGAGCAAAGGATGCCCAAGGTAGCAGTGTCCCTTCACAACGTAGCTAACACAGTGAAGCTGGGACAGCTCATTCTGCAGCAAAGATGCTGACCACCTTGATTCTAGAAAACTAGCAAAGCTCTGACACAGCTGCCATTAAGCCCAGCGTTTACCAGGAACGGCAGGGGAATTGTGACCCTAAAGTTAAACCAGACATGCTATTCATTTTTCCCTTTTTTTTTTTAAACCGAAAGTCTGATTTCTCCCTTTGTCTGACTCTGCACAGCTGATGTGGGCAATAACATCTAGAATGAATGACACAAACAGTTGTAGTTGAATTGTTTTTAAAGTCTGTTTCAGGATAGAGACTTCTCTGCCGACTTCCTGTTTGCATTTATGTTGCCATCATTTCTTGCAACTGCTTCTCTCTGGTACCTTCAAGCCTGGGGCGGGGGGGGGGGTGGGGGGGGCGGGGTCACAATAGCCCCCACTGTTGTTGCTCCAGAGTGTCACTCTGTCCTTGAGGGTATCCTTCAACTTGCCCTCAGATTTGTAAATAGACATCTTACTGAAGTGTCCTCAATCACCCCATCCAGGCATGTCACCTGTTCCCTTCTAGGACCCTGATTGATACAGCTTCCCTTTCTTCTTATTATGATAATATAATAGAAGTTAAAAAGAGGAATGATAAAATAATTTTCATGTGTTTAAGAACTCAGTTTCATTAGGAACTTCAATATGTGGATTTACTCAATAAAGATGATGATAAAATAAATAAGCTACAAGGATATATTGTACAGCACAGGGGATATAGCCAATATTTTATAATAACTATAAATGGATTATAACCTTTAAAAATTGTGAGAATCACTGTGTTGTACACCTAAAACTTATATACTATTGTACATCCACTATATCACAATAAAAGTTTTTTTTAAAAAAGATGACTATAATGATTATGAGGAAGGCCTATTGGATTGTAGCTTAGTTATTCTGCTTAAACTACTGCATATAAAAGAACATACTTGGTAATCATAGGAAGCATTCTTTCACAGTAAAAGTGAGTTCCAGAAATATGAGGCAGATGATTTAAGTCAGGAAAATATAACTATAACAATATCGATAACAAGAACTATAAATATAAATATTGAATTCAAGAATGAGACATAGAAAACCTAAGTTCTTCAATAACTCCTCTGGAAAATGCATGTGTAGGGAGGTACTGCAGTTATCTAAAGGTATACCTATGCTCGAACAAAGTCTGTTTGGTTTAGTTAATAGTAATGGACCCACGTTGGTGTATTAGGTTTGCAAAGGTACCATGGTAACATGAAATGAGAATGTTACTGTTAATGTTAATAGGACAGGATAATGTTAATTAGGGGAAACTAAAACTTGGTGAGAGGTATCCAGGGGGACTCTTGACCCTGTCTTTGCAATTTTTCTGTAGATCTAAAATTATTTCATATTTTTAAACTTATATTTAAAAACACTAATCCTATGGAAACACAAAACTTCCTATTTTAACAATTTTTATTATAAAAAATAAAAAAAATTATCATTTGACCTATACTCACACACTGATGTCTAAGAAAGCAGAGTTTTCTGAACAAGATTTAATTTTCAGAAAGGTCATTCTTAAAAGCGTGCTTCTTATAAACAGTCACCAATCCTTTTTCCCTGCCTTATTTTAAGGTTACATTTTAGGTTTCATACCATAAAAATGCATTACTCTTCTAAGAAAGTAATGATGTTATATTTTATGATAAAATGTGTTCCAATTTTAGTTTTAAAACAAGAATCGGCTCCGGTGGACGAGAGAGCGTCCAAGGCGGGACACACTTCCACCTCCACCTGCTCTTTCAGCCAACGCGGGAAGGTCATCGCCTGTTGCCATCAAGCCGCTTCTCGGGTGTGGAGTTCTCAGTTTCCACTCCAGAGGCACAGCTGCAGGGAGCAGACTGCTCCCAGCACTAAGGGAACCCAATCTCCCTTTGCTCCCCCAAGCCTCAGTCCCACAGAGTCTTTTCCTTAGGTCACTGGTGAAAGCCTGCAACCCCCTTTTACAAGCACAGTAAGCACAGTGTCCTCAGCTTTGCCACACAGCTGGCATCTTGGTTATTCCCTTTGGTTGTTCCCATTGTCCCCGCCCCCAACACACACAGCGGTCCTCACAACTCCACGCTCTATGTTGTAATAGAGACACACTTAGGGCAGCGCTCCCAACAGGGGGCAGCCTGGGGTACAGACACGTGGAGAGTCATCCCCTCAGCTCATGGGGAAGCTGGACGGAGGTCTGGGGGGTCTGCAGTCCCAGGTCTGGGGCCAGCCTCTAGCATCATTATCCCATTCATCCCAGGTGATCATACAAATACTATCTTTTTTCTATATATACCATGACCCAGTTGCATAACACAGGGAGATCAGCTCGGTGCTTTGTGACCACCTAGAGGGGTGGGATAGGGAGGGTGGGAGGGAGACGCAAGGGGGAGGAGATATGGGGATATATGTATATGTATAGCTGATTCACTTTGTTATACAGCAGAAACTAACACACCATTGTAAAGCAATTATACTCCAATAAAGATTAAAAAAAAAAAATATATATATATATATATACACACACACACACATATATATATATATAAAATCTAAAAAAAAAATGTTGGGGGGTTCCACCTAAGATGGATCATGTTGGGGTCCACTGAGGTTGAGGGGCTCCCTGTTTGCACACCGACTCCTCTCCAGAACCCCAGGTTGCTCCTGCAGCTAGGTGTAGCTCACTTTTGTAGCCAACTCTGTGCGCTCTCAGGATCCACTGGAAGCCACTGCTCTCTCTCTGCTTTGGAGTCACAAGAACAACTCCAATCCCAAAACCTCTGCTTATCAGTTGTGTGGTCCTGAGCCTCCGTTTCCTCAGCTGGAAGGACAGAAATTACATCCATTTTCAAATTGCACATTGAATGAGCAAAGGAGGTGAATGTAGCCCTCACAGCATCAGTACTTGTAGATCTTCCCTAGACGTGCAACTTCTCCCCCCACCTCCCTCTCTACTCCTTCCTCTCTTCCTGCCAGCTTTCATCTCTTTTACTCAACTGTGTTTTTCACTTTTGGTGTAATCGGACATTTTTAGCAATTTTTAGCCAATGAGAATGCTGGCCAATGAGCTGACCACCCTATGGCATCTTTATTCTCCACATTTTAGGTTTTTCTTTCGATCATCTGGCCATTTCTCATATAGCCCACATGATACTGAGTTGAATGGTTAACTAATATTTCCCACATTACATCATATTCCATGAGGTCCTAATAGACAGCTCAATAAAAAATGGGGCAGGAATTCTGTGGTTTAATACATTTGGTAAACGCTGCATTAATCCAAGAGAAAAAGATTTCTTTCTTGTAGAATTTCTCAGAACTTTACAAGGCTAAAATGCACTGTGAGTCACCGATGGGGCCATAGTTCCACAGAAAACAGCTTTTCAAACACTGAGTTAAATATTGCTGTTGCATTTCTTTATAAAGTTAAAAATAGAATTACCATATGATCCAGCAATCCCACTTCTAGATATACACCCAGAATTATTGAAATCAATAATATGTATATACCAATGTTCACAGCGGCATTATTCATAATAAACAAAAGGTGGAAGAAACCCAAGTGTTCATTGACAGATGGATGGATAAACAAAATGTGGTATGTCCAGAACATGAGTACAATGGAATATGAGTGCAACAGAATATTATTTATTCTTAAAAGAAATGAAATTTTGACACATGCTGTACCATGGATGATTCTTGAAAACATTATGCTGAGTGAAATAAGCTGGTTACAAAAGGATAAATATTGTATGACTCCACTTATATGAGATACCTGGAATACTTAAATTCATTGAGACAGAAAGTGGAATGGTGGTTGCCAGGTGCTGGGGGGAAGGGGGATAGGGAATTATTGTTTAAAAGGTACAGAGTTTCAGTTTGGGAAAATGAAAAGAATTCTGGAAATGTGTGGTCCTGATGGTTGCAAAACAATGTGAATGTACTTAGTGTCAATGAATTGTACACTTAAAAATGGTTGAATCAGTAAATTGTATGCTATGTTTATTTTGGAACAATAATAATATACAATAAACAAATATTACTGCTATTGTATATTGATGTTTCAGGGACTTGCACAAGAGAAGTTATGGTATATAATTGATTATAACTCATATAATCAAAAGTCATATTTCAAAAAGGAAAGTGAAAGATGACTCCTTCCTTCATCACAGAATACCCAAAAAAGCACAACCAGTTGAGCAAACAAGGATGTAGGACAGAATACTTAGGGTACTGAGTAAAAGCTCAAACATCATACATGCATTCCACTGTCCATTAGCAGTGCTCATTATTGTTTTTTAGTAGATGATCTCAGCCCTCTAATTTCTGCATGCGTAATTGATTGCACTTTTCTGCATCTTCTTGAAGTGACATGTGGTCTTGTGATTTGCAACAAAGTCATGTGTCACTTTCATATGGAAGCTTTAAGAACTGGTGTATTACTCACCACATTTTCTTTCTTCTGGCTAAGCAATTGTGGAAGCATAGTGTTGGAGCCTTTCCCAGCCAAAATGTCCCAGTGAAACTAATATGCACAGAGGCCCCAGCTGAACTGCAGTGGGTATGTGGTGTGAACAAGAAATAAACCTTTGTAGTTTCTGTCTCAGATCTTGGAGTTATCCGTTATTGCAACATAACCTAGCCTAGCCTGACTGATAATATTGCTAAAGCTGGATCTGCTACCCAGCATTTGGATAACATGAAGCAAAACCCTCAGTAGAAGATGACTGTCAAAGAAGAGATTAAGCTTTTGACATTGGAGATACAAAGTTTGAAACTCTCTGTAATTATTCATAAGAGCCATGAAGGAAGACACAACCAGTCAGATGCTGAGCAGCTTCAGGCAAGAGTGGCATGAACAGAGAGGACCACCAGAAGAGTACCTATGGACAAGAGGAGTTTAGACTGGACTAGAAAAAATACTAGTTCCTCAATCATACTAGTTATGGTTAACCCAGGAATTCCTGTTCCCGAAGTAAGACCAGAGACAAAGAGAGACATGTGGGTCACGGGAATATTTTTTTTTTTTGCTCTTCCTCTTCTTCCCTACATATCAAAATCAACCCAGATGCTTCCAAAGTGAGCCTATACCTAAGGTTGACCATCTCTACACTTCATATTCAACCTGGAGTCCTTTTATGACCTCCCCAAAATGCTTAGGAATATTCCTGTAAGCCATCCAGTAAGGCTGAGTGTTTCTACATATGACTAATGATGGTGATGATGGTGATGAACCTTAAGTGATCTTAAACTGTGAATACCTGTTATTAAGTATTGTCTCTTGCCCAGCATATGGAGGGATCTAGTAAATGTAATCTATGAATTGCAGAAAGTACTTTAATCAAAGATCTGAGGTCGGATGTAGAACAGAATTATCATTTTGTCCTCAGGGGCTCATTAATGCAGCCTGCTGACATTGGTAGCTCTGGTTGGAAAGTGGTAAATGATATAACTATTCATATCCATTAATCAACAGATGTAGGAAACATGAAATATTATGTTGAATCATACAGAATTGTCAACATTCATCCTTTCTGACCTGTATAAATGCCACTTTTTACAATTCAACCTAACAGTTGATCAAAATGACTCACCCAGTGGATTTGGAAACCATACCTCATAGCTTTTTGCTCTAACCAGTTCCTGTCAACAGCCAATACTCAGTAGAGGTTTCTAGGGACTGTGCTGAGTGGAGGGTATTGGGGTGAGTGTGTGAACCCATGCCCCCACCTCCAGCATCCATGTGCATCCTGTGGGTTTTGGCTGAAATTTCCCCATCACCTCCAGCCACTTATCTGGCAGTTGGAAATGAAAAGTATCCCCTCCTCCAAGAAAGACTGCAGACCCTACAACTGGAGGCATACGAATATGTATAATAAAGAAGAAATACACTGCTTAGCTACAATAAAAGTGAGCAGAAAGTGAGGAACTGGTACAAAAGCAGACTGTTCGATTCACAGCTAACATTACAGGGTGTGGACAAACTGCTGTACAAACAGTGACTCAGTCAATCCTCTTGTAGCCCCACCAAGTGGGTACCACTCTTACCATCATCCTTGTTTTACAAATGAAGAAACTGAGGCACAGAGAGATTAAACAATAGTGAAGTGAGGAGCTGGGATTTGAGCAGAGACAGCCTAGCTCTAAGACACAAACTCCTCACTTCTGGGCTATAAAGAAGATCATTTCCAATTCCCACAGGTGGAATATCTATCTTTCCCAAGAAAAATAAATAAAATCTAAATCAAAGAAACATTTTTCAGTTACTAAAAATATCACCTGGCCATCTTATTTACTCCCTGTGAAAGAAGAGCAGGTAGTTAATTCCCAGAGTAGTCTGAATATATTTAATCATTCTAATGTGCCTCTTTGACAGTCTCAAAATATATTAAATTCAAACATCTGTGAAAAAAACCCTCTAGCCACTTTGTAATCTGCTTTCTCGCCATAATTAACAGTAGTTTCCCCTCCTCCTGATTCTGTTTCCACATGGATTTAATAACAGTGTTTGACCCTCATTACTGTGTCTTATTTTCCAGGCAATCCGTCATATGCATTATCATACCATCACAGGAGAAAGGCAGTAGGTCTTTCTAGTAGTTAATCTTGCACAAGAGGGCAATTGGTTTATGATATGGTACAAAATTGCTGAGCTCATTCTTACGGTCAGTCAAATGATGACAAAGTATTTTCCCCTCTGCATTTTAAAAGGGAATTGTTTTCTGCTTTTTCCAACCTCATCTCCCTCTCCATCTCCATGGGAAATTGACTTCAGCCGCAGTCCTATATTTCCTGACTCTTGAAACCACAGGGTTTCCTGAGGCTCCCTCCCTCTTTTCTGAGTCCCATTCTCCTCCTCCTTTCTGGCCTACCTTGGGGGCTATTTCAGCCCTGAGTCATATATTTGAATTCATATTTTGAATACAGCAATTACTAGTTAATTTTCCTGCAATATCTCTTCTGGTGTTGTCAGTACACTTAAAGTCTTGTGCTGGGGTGTGGGGGTGGCCGAGATGGCAGAGTGGGAAGACCCTGAGCTCACCTCCTCCCATGAGTACACCAAAATTACAACAATTTACAGAGCAACTATCTATGAGAATGACCTGAAGACTACAAGAAAAGATTCTCCACAACCAAAAATATGAAGAAGGAGCCATAATGAGGTTAAGTAGGAGGGGCAGATACATGGTAAAATTCCCTGGGTAGGTGACCCACAAACAGGAGGATAATTCAATTGCCAAGGTTCTCCCCAAGGAGCAAGGGGTCTGAGCCCCAGATCAGGCTCCCCAGCCCAGGGTTCCTACACCAGGAAGAAGAGCCCCCAAAATGTCTGGCTTTGAAAGCCAGCAGGGCTTGCATACAAGAGAGCCAGAGGGCTGGAGGAATCAGATTCCACTCTTAAAGGACACATGCAAAATCTTACATGTTCTGATTCCCAATGCAGAGGCAGCAACTTGAAAGGAACCTGGATGAGACCCACTTGCTGATCTTGGAGATCCTCCTGGAGAGGCAAGAGGCAACTGAGACTCACCCTGGGGACATCGATGCTGGTGGCAGCCACCTTAGGGAGCACATTGAACCATGAGGACATGATGCTGGCAGGTGTTAGTTTGGAGTCCTCCCTCTAGTCTGTTACTCCAGGGGCTTACCTGCACACCAATAGGCCAGCAGCAACCTCACAAGGGAGGACCTGGCAGCTAACCAGGTCAGGGGCCAGCCCCATATACCAGCATGCTCACAATAGTCAGCCCCACCACAAAAGGGACCACACGGTCCACATAGTGGGTGCCCCTGGAGCATATAGCTCTGATTACCAGAGGGGAGTGTGCTCCTGTGTCCCATAGCATGTCTCCTACAAATGACTACTTCTCCAAGATCACGAGACTTAACCAACATACCTAATATATGGAAATAAATTCAGCAAGTAGGCAAAATGAGGAAACAGAGAAATATGTTTTAAATGAAGCAATAAAACAAAACCCAGAAGAAGAACTAAACAAAGTAAAGATAGGTAAGCTACTGAATAAAGTGTTCAAGGTAATGATCATAAAGCTACTCAAGGAAGTTGGTAGAAGAATAGATGAACACATTCAGAAGATTAACAGTGAGTGAGAAAATATGAAGAAGAACCAAACAGATCTGAAGAACACAATAAAAAATATAATAATAAAAAATATAAAAATAAAAAATACACTAGAAGTAATCAAGAGTAGATTAGATGATACAGAGGAATGGATCTGTGAACTGGAAGACAAAGTACCGAAAATCTCTTAAGCTGAACAGAAAAAAGAAAAAATAATTTTTTAAAATGAGGATAGTTTAAGAGACTTCTGGGATAATATCAAGCCTACTAACATTCACATTATAGGGGTTCTAGGAGGAGAAGAGAGAGGGGGATAGAGGACTTACTTGAAGGCATAATAACTGAAAACTTCCTTAACCTGGGAAAGGAAACAGATATCCAGGTCCAGGAAGAATAGAGAGCCCGAAACAGGGTGAACCCAAAGAGGTCCACACCAAAACACATTATAATTAAAATGGCAAAAATTAAAGATAAAGAGAATCTTTAAAAACATCAAGAGAACAGCAACTAGTTGCATACTAGAAAACTCTCATCAGACCAACAGCTGACTTTTCAGCAGAAACTTTGCAGGAAGAAGGAAGTGGCACCATATATTCAAAGTGATGAAAAGAAAAAAACCTACAACCAAGTATACTCTACCAGGCGAGATTATCATGCAGATTAGAAGGAACCAGCAAAAGAATAAACAAAATCTAAATGTAGTAGAAGGAAAGAAATCATAAATATCAGGACAGAAATAAATGACATAGAGACCAAAAAAGGAAAATATCAATGAAACTAAGAGCTGGTTCTCTAAAAAGATAAGCAAAATTGACCTAAATAAATAAACTAAGAAAGAAAGAGAAGGTTAAAACCAACATGATAGAAATACAAGGGATCTTAAGAGTTTACTAAGAATAATTACATGGCAATAAAATGGACAACCTATTAGAAATGGACAAATTTCTAGAAATGTACAATCTCTCATGACTGAATCAAGAAGAAATAGAAAATATGTACAGACCAGTAATAAAGTTGAATCAGTAATTTTAAAAACTCCCAACAAACAAAAGCACAGGACCAGATGGCTTTCTAGGTGAATTCTACCGAACAGTTAAAGAAAAGTTCACACCAATCCTCACACCAGCCTCCCAAGGCTGATCAGGTAGGCTGGGGGAGAGCAGGCCAGCCAGGTTCTAGGAAAGAGTTCTCCCCAACTGCTCTGAAATAGAAAGTGATCTAATCACTTATACAGGCCCTGGGGGAGGTGGAAAGGGCTGATCGAAGTCTGGAGCTGGGCCCCTCTAGGGGTCAGAGCAGGGCCAGGCCACACCCCTTTCTGTGCACAAGAACACATTGGGGCAGAGTGGTGGGGCCTCTTCCCTGGGTAAAACCCATTCTCCTGACTTAAAGTTTTCTTCTGCTTCAGAGAAACCTGGTCCTACCCTCAAAGCCCCAGGGAATCTCCCTCCTCCGAGGCTCCCTCTCTCCTTGTGTGTGGTCACTGTGGGCAGGCAGGGGTGAAGGGTGAAGGGTGTCCCAAAAGGTATTAATTGGAAGACCTGGATTCTAATCCTAACAACTCTGGAAAATCTCACTGGACCTGGCAGCGTCTTATAATTTCATGGATTCTGTGGAGCCAGCATGTCCCTGTGTAATTTAAGTGCTCCTGGAAGAGGGTGACCCTGTTCTGGGGGTGACACAGTCACCATGGCTCCATCTCTCATGTGGTCCTGCCATCTTGGGGAGGGTCTCCGATCTGCCAAGTCACCTTCAGAAGTGGGCCTCTGTGGAGGGTGCACGTCCTTCTTTCAGCTTAATTAACCATCTTTTATTTCATTAAACCACACCTTGCTCTCCTAATATCTCTCAGGCAGACCCAGGCTCAGAGCCTCCTAGTTCATCCTCTAGGATTCTGCCGTGAGAGCCTGGTCTCCAGTTCCTTCACTGCTGTGGGAACAATGTCATCTAAGGCCAGTTGGAGAGTCCTAGAGGGTGCCAGGGATCAAGAGATCCATGGGACATGAAGTGGGCACTGGGGGCAAGGGCTCCTCCCAGGGGAAGTCAGACCCCTTTCAGGGCAGTGGAAGCCAACTCTACACCTGCAAGTGGTTGGTCTTTTAAAAGGATCCAAAATGGGTGGAAGGAATGATCATATTCTTCCTAATATGAAGTCAGGCCTTAAAAGAGTGAAATAGAATTGAGACTATTGCCCCATAAACAGGTCCAGAATATGTTATTGAGTGAAATGGTAAGATGCTTGTATATAGAGGATTCTGAAAACATTCTTGAAGGATGGCCCCTCCCCAGTCCCCACCGGGTAAGGAATTTGAAGAAGCAGGAGGGAGAAGCCTTTTGCCTCTCCCCACCCCTCGCCTCCCCTCACCTCTCCTCTCTTCTTCTGTTCTTTTATTTTTTCTTTTTTTATCTATCAGCTGTTTATCTATCTATCTTATCAATCTGACATTGTTATTATCAGCGTAAATACTTTGTAACCCTTGACAGTTTACTCGTAGCCAGGTTGGAATTTGGACCCCAGATCACACAGTGTCCCCTGTGGTCTGTCCTCACTGTCCCCTGCATGTGAGCTGCTCCTTCCTGTTTCCACTGCTCCCCAGACAGAGGCCCCACATCCACTGAGCAGCCTCAGCCTCCAGCTCGTGAGCACTCAGCACCCAGAGCTCACATCACCCCAGGGTCTCCTCTGCTTGGGCAGCTCCTGGGGTCCCTTCCTGTGAAGAGTGGTGCAGGCCTTTCTGCTTCAGTGTCACCTTTGGGCTGTCCGTGCCCCTATGTACCAGTGTATACCTATGTGAGAGTGTGTGTGTGTGTGTGTGTGTGTGTGTGTGTGTGTGACAGTGCATGTGTGATGTGAGTGTGTGTGTAACAGTGTGTGTGTGAGTGTATGGTGTATGTGTAACCGTGTGGATGTGTGTGTGTGATAGCATGTGTGCATGTGCAGTGTGGGTGTGTTTGTGTACATGTTCACATGTGGGTACATGTGTGTCCTTTGCTCTCTGCTGGGCAGTTAAGTCCATGGAGGGCAGGGCTATGTCCTTTTCCTCCTCTCCCCCTTCCCCTTCTGCCCTCCACTCAGGGTGTGACTCGGTCACTTTATGGAGAAACGTGGCCTCCAGGATGAGACAGCTGCCCGGGGTCCTGCCTCACCATTTGCCCCTATGCCACCTTGAGCAGTCAGTCACTGCCTCTTGTTTCCTTTTCCCCATCTTGAAAGAGGGTGATGACAGTCATCCCCCAGCACACTTGTGAGGATTGAGCCAGACGATGCTGTAGGATGCCTACAACAGAGCTAGGCAGATAGAAGAGTCCCCTCAAAGGGTAGAGGTCATTGCCATGAACACTATTAGTAATCACAAAGGCTTGTTAGACTGAACTGGATAGATATATAAACAAACTGTATCTACAGGGTTCCTCCCTGGGGAATGACTACCCATGAAGTTGTTGCTATCCCCAGGGTAGGGATAGCTAAGGGCAGGTGAGAGGGGCCTGAGTCCCTGGACAAAGGGGTTTCTCTACAGGCTACACACCAAGGTGTAGGGAACATTTTGCCTTGTTATGGAGGATGAGATACAGATGGAGGGTAGGTGTGGACTGTGGACTAGAAAGACCCTACACACAGGTACAGGCCAGGTGTTCTCCCAGAAGCCTGGGTGATGCTCTCAATCTGTGCCGAGTACCCAGGTATTGGGAGATGTGCCCATTTTACAGGTGCAGTAAAATATACAAGAATCTTAAAAATCGTGTCTTTTAATGTACTTTGACATAATTCCAGCTATAAGAATACATTCCAAGTACGTAATCAGTGTTTGGACTAAATATACTGCACAAGAATATTTATTACAGAATTACTTGTAATAGAAGAAACCTAGAAAGACCACTTAAAGTCCTATCACAAAGGAAAAATTCAACAAATTAAGAGGTAGATTCAGGATGATGGTATTTGAGTATGGTGAGCAAGGAGATTTGGGGAGAGGGCATATGATTAGATGTAGCTTATTGTCAGTGAAGTTTTGCTATAGCAGGTGGATTAAAGGGTGCTTATTTCACTACTAAAAATACATACATATGTACATGAAACATACCTGCCATGCATGGGCCAATGATGAAAATGCACCATGAACTAAGGAATGTAATTTAGCCACTTCAGAGGAATGGACACCCAAAAAAAGATAGATAGATAGATAGATAGATAGATAGATAGATGATAGGTGATAGATAAATATAGATGATAAATGTAGATATACTCATACACACATACATATATATGTGTATGTATTTAGACATGTGAATTTTATTACATAACATTTAAAAATAAAAATTTAAAAATATTCTTTCCAATAGTATTCACAAAACATGAAATACTTAGAGATAAATTTAGCAAAAGGTGTATAGGATCTCTATAGTGAAAACTATAAAACAATACTGAGAGATACAACAGAAAACCTAAATAAATGTACAGTGTTTAAAAATTAGATGACAACATGTTATAATGTCAGTTCTCTCCAAATTTATCTGTAGATGCAATGCAAACCCAAGCCAAACCCCAGCATTTTTTAAAAATAAAAACTGGCAAGCTGATCCTAAAATATATATGAAAATTCAAAGTACCTAAAATAGCCAACACAATCTTGATAAAGAACAAATGTGGAGAAATTACACTAACTGACTTAAAATTTAATAAAGCTACAGTCATCAAGTCAGTACGGTGCTGGTTAAAGAATAGGCAAAAATAGATCAGTGGAACCAAACAGAGTTTCCAGGAATAAACCAAACATATATGATCCAATAATTTTTCGACAGAGATACCAAAGCAATTCAAAGGAAAAAATTTTTTTTAAACAATGATGTGGAAACAAGTGAATATGGAAAAAAAAAGTATCTCAATTCCCACTTCACACCCTACACAAAAATTATTCCGGGAGAGATCTAAGCCTAATCATAAAAACTAAAACTGTAAAGCTCTAGAAGAAAACCAAAGAGAATAACTTCATGACTTTGGGGGTGGACATAAATTTGTTAGAGAATCCACAGAAAGTAATAACCATTAAAATCATTATTTTGGTAAATTGGAATTCACCAATATTAAAACTTCTGCTCATTTAATATATGTTATTAAGAAACCAAATAGGCAAGCCACAGACTGATAGAAGAATATTCATATATGTTTTTAAGGGACTTCTGTAAAAAAATATTTTTTAAAACTGCTACAATTTAATAATAAAAATGTAAACAACTCAATTTAAAAATGGGAAAAAATCAAAATACCAATGACATTTTTCACAGAACTAGAACAAAAAATCCTAAAATTTGCACAAAAGCAAAAAGACGTTGAATAGTGAAAGCAATCTTGAGAAAGAAGAACAAAGCTGGAGGTATCATAGTCACTGATTTCAAACTATACTACAAAGTTACCATAATCAAAACAGCATGACACTGGTACTGGTGCTCATTTAACTTTTTTGGTGTTCCTGTGTCAAAATCTGCACTCAGATTGTAAGCTTCCCGAAGCAAGGACTGGGGTCTACATCCCGTTGCACATCCTGAGCATCTAGTCTTCTACCTTACCCATAATGGTGGGCCATAGGGCTGCTCATTTTGGGGTTCACTCCCCATCCTTGGCTCTTCTCTCCCAGTCTTCATAATGGAGTAATAGCACAGTCCCTTCCCCTCTCCCCCCACATCAATTCAGTCAGCAAAGCTCCCTCACTGCTATGAAACGAATGTAAAATCCTCACCTCCACAACCACCACTGGGGTCCAGCCACCCTCATCTCTGTGCCTGGGTTGATGTAACAGTCCCCCTGTTGGGATCCTTACTCCCTGCTTGCATCCCTGTAGAAGGTTCTCCACGGAGCAGTCAGACCGGTTCTTCTTGTTTGTGTGTTTTTAACAGCTTTGAGAGAATGTAACTTACGTATCATACAACTCACCCACTTAAAGTACACAATTCCATGGTTTTTAATGTATTCACAGAGTTGTGCAACTACCACCACAGGCAATTTTAGAACCTTTTCATTACCCCCAAAAGAAAACTCCCAACCCCTTTATCCCCTATCCCAAGGCCCTGGCAATCACTAATCTGCTTTCTATCTCTGGATTTGCCTGTCTTGGAACTTTTCTAGAAATGGAATCACACAGTACGTGGTCTCTTGTATCTGGCTTCTTTCATTTAGCAAAATGTCTTCAAGGGTCATTCGTGTTGAAGCATTTAAGCATCCTTCATTACTTTTTATTGCCAATTAATATTCCATTATATGGATATACCACATTTTATTTATCCATTCATCAGTTGATGGCCGTGTGGGCTGTTTCCACAAATCACCTTGACTACAGTGAATAATGCTGCTATGAACATTTGTGTACAAGTTTCTATGTGGGCACATGTTTTCATTTCTCCTGAATATATACTAAAGAGTGGAATTGTTGGATCATTTGGTAATCCTATGTTTAACATTTTAAGGAATTTCCAGGCTGTTTTCTAAAGAAGCTGAATCACTTTACATTCTCAACAGCAATCTATGAGAGTTCCAATTTCTCCACATCATTGACAACACTTGTTATTACCTGTTTTTTTCATTACAACCATCCTAGTGGATGTGAAGTGGTAGCTCATTGTGGTTTTGATTTGTATTTCCCTAATGGTTAATGATGTTGAGCATCTTTTCATGCTCAATATCATGAGCTATTAGGGAAATGCAATTTACATTAGCCATTTGTAGATCTTCTTTTTAGAAATGTCTATTCGAATCCTCTGCACATTTTTTAAAATTAATTTTTATTGGAATATAACTGATTTACAATGTTGTGTTAGTTTCTGCTGTACAGCAAAGTGAATCAGTTATACATATACATATATCCACTATTTTTTTAGATTCTTTTCCCATATAGGTCATTACATTGAGTAGAGTTCCCTGTGCTATACAGTAGGTCCTTATTAATGATCTATTTTATATATAGTAGTGTGCATATGTCAATCCCAATCTCCCACTTTATCCCTCCTTCCCCTTTCCCCTTGGTAACCGTAAGTTTGTTTTCTACATCTGTGACTCTATTTCTGTTTTGTAAGTTTTAACTGGGTTATTTATCTTTTTATTATTGACTTGTAAGAGTTCTTTATATAACCTGGATACAAGTCCCTTATTGGATACATGATTTGCAAGCATCTTAACCCATTCTGTCTTTTCACAGTCCTTCTAAACATGCCCTGTCCCTCCTCTGGCATCCTTTCTCATAGAGAAGGCTGTTAGGAGAACTGAGGTTCCATGAGCACCTATCCGTGTGCTCCCTCCCATTACCAATCTGCCCGCATCTCTTACTACTAAGCCCATTCACTCTGCCCCAACCACGTGGGGTCCAGGACAGTCCTCCTGCCTCTGGGCCTTTGCACCTACTATTCTCTCCTCCCCCAGACACCTGCGTGGCTCCCTCACCACCTCTAGGTCTATAGTGCAGACAGTAAATAAATAAGTGTCTCTGGGGAGACTTCCCTGCACACCCCATTTAACTGGCAACCACCTCTCCCCCTGGAGCACCTCATCCACATCTTTGCTTGTTTTTCTCTGTAGAGCTCATATCTGACACACTACATTACACTTACTTATTTGTTCATTTCCTGTCTCCCCCAACTAGGCTGTAACTCCATAAAGTGGAGTTTTATCTGTTTTGTTCACTGCTCCATCCTCATCACCTATAACAGGCAGGAAGGGTTTGAAGGAATAATTATGCTCCTGAAAACCTACAAGGAAATCAAAGTTTCAACATTCAACACATTTTAAATTCAATCAAGGAGCAAATTTCCTAAAGTAAATATGTATCTTTTATTACATATCCTTAGAAAAAGAGGCTCTTCCAAACCTATCCATTATATATATATATGTGTGTGTATATATTTTGCTTTATTTTCCACACAGGGCAATTGAACCACCCAAAGGGGGCAATTATTACAACCACACAAAGTGGAGGAAGAAAGAAATGAACTTATAAGACAGAAAAAGAATCAATTTTTCCACAGGCTATTGAAGGGAATGGTGGTATTATGTTCTCAGCCAATGCAGAAAACCAATTATGAAAGTAAACATAAACGGTTTTCAGCCTTGTGGCTCAGAAGCACCTCTGTGTATTTGCTCAATAAACTGATGTGGTGTTTTTCTCTCCATGATTTGGAAACCAAACCGACGAAGCAATTTTATCCTCTCAATTTACATATGTTGCTTTCTGCCATCATTTATAGTGAAATCAGCAACTGGATTAATTCTGTAATTTTATGGTAGATGGACAGCTGCAATCCTTTGACTAGGACACCAGCCTTTTCCTTTTGCTGTGTATAAATACACAGCATCCTGCTTGAGAGCCCGTATCGCCTCTCAACATTCCTTGATCCATCTCGATTTTACTCTCTCTTTCTAGCTCTACAACAAAACCTCACACGACTTCATCCACCGCCACTCTTCCAAGGGCACTGGGAGAAATCCTTCAAGTCACCAGCTCCACTGTGATCACCTGGTCCAAGATGTTATCATTTCTTGCTGGATTATTGCAATAGCCTCCTAACTGGTCTCCCTGATTTCCCCTTGTCCTGAGCACCAGTGAGCGAGCAACTCACCCCACAAAAGAGTCAGAGTGATCCTTCTAAAGCCCAAGTCACTTCATGTCGCCCCTCTGCCCCAAACTCTTCCCATTTCATTCAGATAAAAAGTCATCACCCTTACAGCAGCCTCAAGCACCCACCCACTCACATCCAGCCTCTCTGGTCTGCCCCGGGGATGTGCCAGGCACACACTCACCTCAGGGTCACTGCCCTTGAGGTACTGTTGTCTTAAACATTGTTCTTGCAGAAATCTGTCTGACTCATTTCCACCTCTCCTTAAGGTCTTCATTCAAGCTATACCTTTTCCAGTGAGGCCTTCTCTGATGATCATATTTAAAATTGTAATACCTCCCCTGACCCCCACACCCCTATCTAATTCAGTACATATTCTACTTATGTAGTTAGTAGCCTGTGTCCTTCTCCCCACTGCCTTGTAAGGTAAATGAGGGCAGGACTTTTTGTCTCTTTGTTCACTACTGTTTCCCAGTACCTGACATACAGTAGACACTCAACATTTGTTGAATGAATGAATTACATGAGTGAATGCATGTTGGCTGCCTACATGGGTTACAGCTGTAACAGCTCCTGAATAGCTTTTCCAGCATATGGAAGAGGACTTGTTCTCATTTCTCTTGGGTATATACCTGGGAGTGGAATTGTTGGATCATATGGTAATTCAATGTTTGACATTTTGAAGAACTTCTGGACTGCTTTCCAAAGCAGCTGCACCATTTTATATTCCCATCAGCAGTCTGTGAGGGTCCAAATTTATCCACATCCTTGCCAATATATATTACCATCTGTCATTTTGATTACAGCCATCCCAGTGGGTATGAAGTCGTATCTCATTGTGGTTTTGATCTGCATTTCCCTATGGACAGACATCTGCTAGGCAGACATTGAAGGGACATGGGACATAATCAGAAGAGCCTCTAGGAGCCTAGGCTTACCTCCAGCTGACCCTCAACCAGAGGGAAGTATGAGGCAAAGATGACCGTGAAGGGGTCAGACTATAGCCTCTGGTTCTCTGCTTGACATCATCAGAAAACACCAACGGGAGATAAAGGAGACCCAGCTGGGGTGACAGGCCCACATCCTGGTTATTTCAGGCTTCACCTTTGGCAGATGAGTGGGCTGAACATACAGGTTTACTTAAAGGTCTTCCAGGAAACAACTCTTATTTGAATGGTGGGAATGGTGAAAGTTTTCTTGAAAATACCCATCTTACAAATATTTTCAAAATCTCTAAGTCTAAAAAGTCCAATTTGTCAGTTGTATTTTGGGTTCACCAACATTGTCGTATTTTAGAGGTTTTCTTCAATGAGCGTTGAGAAGCCCATACTAGGCTTCAACTTTAAGATGACAAGAAACTGACATTGAAATGGCTTGGGTTAATATCCCTATTGAGCCTTGCATTCGCTTAACCATGGAAAAGAACCACCAGGATTACCTACAACCCCTGCTGATTAAAGGAAACTTTGCTTTCGCCTTCCTGGTTGAGAGGAGGCACTTATGCCCTTCTGCTCCATTGATGCTAGATCTCGGGGAAGGACCTTCCAGCCAAGATGGTAAACTACGGTCTCAGAGTGGAGCTTTCCAGCAGGGTTAGAAGGAGCGCTCCCTGAATGAGTATCTGCCACCATAACAGTTGATGGCAAACCCCTCCCATCTGTCCCTCAGCCTACCCACTGCCCTCTGCGAGAGGACAGGTGCTGAGAAAGGGGAGTGAAGTGCAGGCATTATGGATCTTACTGACACTGATCCTGAAGGTCAGTGCCACCCGCTAAGGTGTCGTGAGCCAGACCAGGGTGACAACACTCCCCTATCCTGGTAACTGCCTGCCCAACCGCACTGCACTTTTATTTCACTGTGCCTGGGTTGACATCTTCTCTCCATAGTGAGCTTGGAAATTCTTCAGGGTTTTTGTATCATTCAGACATCTTGTCATTCCCTGTTTTTTTCTTTCAGAGTGCCCGCCAGGCCCAGTGCCAGCTTCCCAGTGGGTGTCCTGCAGATCCTTGATGAATTAAACTCACCAGTGACATCCGCCTCCCTCTGAACACTTCCTACTCCTTCAGACACAGCCATGACATGTCCTAGAAATGGGCAGCAATGTATGGAGAGTTAAAGAGCAGCATCTTTTCAAATGAAACCTATAAAACAAATGGAAAGCTGAGGCAGTGGTTCATTCTATTTTGGATGGGTTTCCATGTGGCTGTTTTCCAGACACTTCTAATCACCCCTCCACTCTCAGAGAGCAACACAAGCTAAGCCCCCAACTTCTTGCCTTTAAAGAATCTGAGACTCACAGAAGCCACATTATTGGCTTAATCTCAAAAAACAAAAAAACAACTTGGTTTTGAAACTGACACAAGTTTTTAGCCTCCGCATTTCAGGCTTGGCTTCCTGGGCCACACTAAATTTTTTTTTTTTTTTAAACAGCCCTATACTCCCTTTCAAAAGTCTAACCTGGTACCCAAGAACAAAAAAAAAACCAAACACGGCGATTCAAAATTGGGCAAAGGACTTCAATAGACATTTCTCCAAAGAAGATATACTGAATGGCCAATTAGCACATGAAAAGACACTCAACATTACTAATCATTAGTGAAATGTAAGCCATAATGAGATACCACCTCACCCATTAGGATGGTTATTATAAAACAAAATCAGCAGATAGCAAGTGTTGGCAAGGACATGGAGAAACTGGAACACTTGTGCACCATTGGTGGGAATGTAAAATGGTATAACCACTATGGAAAACAGTATGGCAGTTCTTCAAAAACTTGTAAATATAATTACCATATGATCCAGTATGTGATCCAGGTATAGACACAAAAGAATTGAAAGCAGTGTCTGAAAGAGATATTTGTACACCCATGTTCATAGCTGCATTAGTCACAATAGCTAAAGTGTGGAAGCAACCCAAGTGTCTATCAACTGATGAATGGATAAGAAAACTGTGGTCTATATATACAATTGAATGTTATTCAGCCTTTAAAAAGAAGGAAATTCTGCAATATGCTACAATGTGGATGAACCTTAAGGACATTTTGCTAAGTGGAATAAGCCAGACACAAAAGGACAAAAACAATATGATTCCACTGATATGAGGTGCCTAGAGTTGTCAATTCATAGACAGAAAGTAGATCGGTGAGTGCCAGGGACTGGGGGAGGGGGGAACAGGGAGTTATTGTTTAATAGGAATAGAGTTTCTTATAGATAAGAGTTTTACAAGATGAAAAGAGTTATGCGGATGGGTGATTGTGATGATTGCCCAACACTGGGAATGTATTTAATATCACTGAACTGCACACTTAAAAATGGTTAAGATGGTAGATTTTATACGTGTATTTTACCACAATTTTTTTAAAGTGCAAAAAATGTCTAACTCGGCCTTCAAAGGCTGTCTCTTTCCTATTCACACTAGCATCTCTTCACCTTATGGTCTGCAGTCTGTTCACTAGACACACGGAGTAAACTCAATAAAAATGGTGAACACATAAAAGCTGCTGGAGATATGGTGGAGCAGGAGTCCTGCGTGAATTCACAAATTATTCATGACAGGTAAGCACAGCACCTCCTGTGCCCATGACAATGAGCTGGGCCCTCAACAGATCAAACAAAGCTGCTATCCTTATGATTTGCTTTTCTCCTCCAGGGTCCTTCAATTTTATTCTTCTTCTCTAGGGGAAATTCTTTCCTTTATACCCTAGATTTTATTTCTTGGGGAATTAAACTGCAGCTTGGTCCTTGAATTGACCACCTGCCAGGTCATAAACATTTAAAAATTTTCAGCCAGATATAACATTGCTGAGAGCCTGTTTTAAGCACACAGTCACTCTGGGTCTGACAAGAGGCTCGTGGTGGTTTCCATGGAGCCAACTGTGCTGGTGGACTCCAGAGGCCAGCTGGCAACCATTCTGTTTTACATTCAGTCAAACCCCTCAGCAGAAAGTCTGCAGGCCCTTCATCTTGGTCAATCCTGGCCCTGTGCAGTGGTCCTGTGTCCCCAAGCCCAAAGCAGGACATGTATGCAAAGGAGCAGAAGTCAACCAGAAGGGAAGTCAACAGCCTCATTTGAAGGACTGATTTCCCAAGTGGAAGTTTATGTCATGGTGGCCACATCTTATTACCCAGAAAATCCAGGGTCCCGTGACTCAAGCAAATTAACTGCATCCTACCCATGAATTTGACATCAGTTCATACATTGTGCAAAAAAAAAAAAAAAAAATGGAGTTGCTTGTTTTTTGTCACTTCTCTGGGGAGATCTTAAGGCAAGAGGCATTTTCAAATCATAGTTGTCTTTTGCGAACCAGGAGTATAAGCACTGCTAACATGGAAGACAACGGCTCATTAGGTTTAAGCTGCATCCCGAGGACTGTCTCAAAAATGCACCAGCATTTCTCTGAACCTTCCAAGCATTCCCAAGATGGCTGTCCGAAGGCCTCAAAGGCCACTTGCATCTAACCCAGTGCATCTTGGTAAGAATGCTTTCTCCAGTCTACAAACTAACTCTCTATTTCTCTCAATCTGCTCAGCCTGCCAGTAAGTTGCCTGTTGTATTCGGCTCTCAGAGCAACTTGTTCTTTTTTTTTTTTTTTTTTTTAATTTATTTTTAGCTGTGTTGGATCTTCGTTTCTGTGCGAGGGCTTTCTCTAGTTGCGGCGAGCGGGGGCCACTTTTCACTGCGGTGCGTGGGCCTCTCACTATCGCGGCCTCTCTTGTTGCGGAGCACAGGCTCCAGACGCGCAGGCTCAGTAGTTGTGGCTCACGGGCCCAGTTGCTCCGCGGCATGTGGGATCTTCCCAGACCAGGGCTCGAACCCGTGTTCACTGCATTGGCAGGCAGATTCTCAACCACTGCACCACCAGGGAAGCCCCAGAGCAACTTGTTCTTGATGACACACATGCATGTAAGAAACAGCCACTGAATGGGATGCTTGAAACCACAGTACTGATGGTTTCATTGCATCTGAATTTGGGCTGCGTGCTCTATAAGAGGCAAAATTCAAAACTTTTGGTAAAGATACAAAAACAATTCAATGGAGGAAGGATGGTCTTTCAACAAAAGGTGCTGGAGCAACTGGGTATCCATAGGCAAAAGAAAATGAATCTGACTAAACTCACCTTATAAACAGTAATTCAAAATGGAACATAGATTTAAATGTAAAGTGTAAAACTATAAAACTTTTAGAGGATAAGAGTAGAACACTTTCATAACCTAGGGAATGGCAAAGGGTTCTAGACATGATGTCAAAAACATATGCATAAAATAATCAATTTATAAATTGTACCTCACTAAAATTCAAAATTTTTACTTTGTGAAAGGTTTCATTAAAAGAGTGAAAAGACAAGCTGCAGTCTGGGAGAAAATATTTGCAAACCATGTATCTGACAAAGGACCCATATTTAGAATATATAATGAACTCTCAAAATTCAACAGTAAAAAGCAAATAATCCAGTTAGAAAATAGACAAAAGACATGAAGAGACATTTCACCAAAGAAACTATACTGATGGCAAATAAGCACATAATAAAATGTTCAATATTATTAGCCAGCAGAGAAATGCAAATTAAGACCATGATGAGAGATTAATACACACCTATCAGAACAGCTAAAAGAAAAGTAGTGACAAAACCAAATGCTGGTAAGAAGATTAAGAAACTAGACCTCTCATACATTGCAGGTGGGAATGTGAAATGGTACAGCCATTCTAAACAATAATTAGCAGTTTATTAAAAAACTGAACATACACTTTCCACACAACCCAGCAGTAGTTCTCCTGGGCATTTATCCCAGAGAAATGAAGAGTTGTGTCCACACAAAACCCTGTGCTTGAATTTTCATAACAGTTTTATTTTTATTAGCCAAAAACTGGAAGCAAGTATAATGTCCCTCAATCTGTGAATGGTTAAATTGTGGTATATCAGTAACCAAGGAGGACCCTATGGGGTCTTCCTGGGACAGACACCAACCCCCACCGTGCCCTCCACCTGTCTCTTGTCTGTAGAAAAACTTTAGCCTCCTAGGCCTTCCCCACATTCCAAAGAATATATTTAATCAGAGGAGTGAGAAAATGCAGAAACAAAGGAAAACAATCAAGAAAGACAAAATAATAAGAGTTTAGGCATTAAACAAAGTCAAGGACCTCTAATTCCTCCTCACAAGCTATAGATAATATCCTGAGCAATGATCAGGATATTATCTATTTTGCAGATACTGAAATCCCCATCAGGTGGAAGAGGTTAACTGTATGCTGCCCACAAGCATGTAGACCCCAGACCCATTGGAACCAGAAGGTTGATGATGTTGACTCCCTAAATATCACCCTGTTATCTCACCACCAGTCAATCGGAAGACTGTTCACCAGCTGATCACACAGCCTGCAACTGTCTCCTTCACTCTGTCTTTAAAAACCTTTCCCTGAAAACCATTGAGGAGTTCTGGCCTTTTGAGCACCAACTGCCTGGACTCCTTTCTTGGTACCCTGAAATAAACACACTTTCCTTTACCACAACTCCCTGTCAGTAGATAGGCTTTGTTGTGCACAGGAGAGCGAATGCAAATTTGGTCCTATAAAATATCCACAGCATGTAATACTCTTCAGACATTAAAAGGAGTTGAAATTTTTTATTTTAATTTCTGTTTTATATTGGAGTATAGTTGATTAACAATGTTGTGTTAGTGTTAGTGTCAGGTGTACAGCGAAGTGATTCAGTTATACATATACATGTATCTATTCTTTTTCAAATTCTTTTCCCATTTAGGTTATTGCAGAATATTGAGCAGAGTTCCCTGTGCTATACAGTAGGTCCTTGTACTACTATATTTTAAATATAGTAGTGTGTATATGTTAATCCCAAACTCCCACTTTATCCCTCCCCTGCCCCACCTTTCCCCTTTGGTAACCATAACTTTGTTTTCTAAGTCTGTGAGTCTGTTTCTGTTTTGTAAATAAGTTCATTTGTATCATTTTTTTTAGATTCCATACCATATGATATTTGTCTTTCTCTGTCTGATTTATTTCACTTAGTATGATAATCTCCAAGTCCATCCATGCTGCTGCAAATGGCATTATTTCATTCTTTTTAATGGCTGAGTAATATTCAATTGTATATATGTACCACATCTTCTTTACCCATTCATCTGTCGATGGATATTTAGGTTGCTTTCATGTCTTGGCTATTGTAAACCATGTTGCAATGAACATTGGGGTACATATATCCTTTCAAACCATGGTTTTCTCCAGATATATGCCCAGGAGTGGGATTGCTGGATCGTATGGTAGTTCTATTTTCAGTCTTTTAAGGAACCTCCATACTGTTCTCCATAATGGCTGTACCAATTTACATTCCCACCAACAGTGTAGGAGGGTTTCCTTTTCAAAAGGAATTGAAATATTGATACATGTCACAACTTGGATGGATCTCAAGGACATTATGCTGAATGAAAAAAGTCAGTCTCAAAAGGTCATATACTTTATCATTTCGTTTATGAAATGACAAAAGCACAGAAATGGAGAACAGATTAGTGTTTGCAGGGGTTAGGAATGGTCAAGGTGGTGTGGGGGGTATGACTCCGCTGGGGTAACATGAGGGAGGTCTTTGCATGGATGGAACAATTCTGTATCTTGATGTGGTAGTTGTTACAAGAAATCTACACACGTGATAAAATGACATAGAACTTCATACACATTGTATCAATGTCAGTATTGATATTGAACTATAGTTGTATAAAATGTAACCATTGGGGGTACCTGGATGATGGGCACATGGCATCTCTTTACACCATCTTTGCAACTTCCTGTGAATATATAATTACTTTAAAATTAAAAATTAAAAACAAATAACCCCAACCTTAGTATTTAGTTAATCTGAAAGCCTGAGGGTCTCTTGAAAAAAAGTAGGAATATATGAGGAATATGTCACTACTTATATTGTCTTAGTAGAGAACTGGAACATCAAAATGTAGCAACTCTTCTGCTTGGAGTCACACAAATTCTGGAAACACAGTTCTGCCCCATTAAAGAATGACAGAGAATGTCGAGCTTTGATGTATGGCGTTCATAAATCCAGCTTTTATTTTAATAGCTGTGAGTTGCAGACTCACCACCATGGGTTGTTACAGGGTCCCCGACTCTGCCTGAGTTTCCAGAACCTGTACAGCCTCTGAGGGGATATAACGCAGGTAGAGCTGTGTCCTCACAGGGCCACATGAAGTGGTGGGCTAGCTGGGGAGCCTTGTGGAACTCTGGTCCATGAGGTGCACTAAACACCATGGGAAGCAAGCATCTCTGGAAAAGAAGAAAAAGAAGAAAAGTGAATTTATCAGAATTCATCTCAAAATAAGTAGCAGGCAGGGCTGAAAGGAGCTCTTGTGTAGATGTTGAGGGTACAGGGAGGAGGATGTGACACACCAGGTGCAGATAAACTAAACTCCACCAAGGGGCCTGGGTCCCTTCATCCACAGGGTTTTCTTATACAGCTTTGGGAGTGTTTGGAACCAGGATAGAAACCCTGGAGAGCACTGAGAGGAAGTTAAAGGCTGAAACAGGTGATCTTTCTCCTCCTTCCTTTCCTGACACTGCACTGAGGCCCCCCAAAGACATACCCACTGATCAGAGGTCACTGGTTAGGCCCAGCACTAGCTTTAAGGGGGAGGGGGCAGAATCTTGAGGGGACCAGTGTGTCCAGGCTGGTTCTCTGCATTCTTTACAGAGCAGGAATGAGTCTGTGATGATGACCAAGGGGAGAAATGCAGGCAATTAAAACCCAGAGTCAGACTTTCAAGAAAGTTATGATTCTCAAAACACACACTTGACACCTGTTGTCTTCCCCTTAAATACTTGTATTTTTGTATTGTTATGGGAACTGCACTGTGTAAGTCGTTACAGTACAAACTGTGGCTTCTGGTCCTTTATTCTTCCTCAGTGAGCTCCTGTATTTGTTTCCTATGGTTGTTGTAACAAATTGCCACAAACCTAGAGATCTACAACAACACAAATTTATTATCTTACAGTTCTAAAGATCAGAAGTCCTCAAATCAAGGTGTCAGTCGGGCTGTGTGCCTTTTGGAGGCTCCAGGAAACAGTCCATGTCTTTGCCTTTTCCAGCAGCTAGAAACCTCTGCATCCCTTGGCTTATGGCCTCTTCCTCCGTCTTCAAAGCCATCAGAGTAGCATCTTCCAATCTCCCTCTGTCTGCACTGTCCCACCTCCATCTGTGACTCTGACCCTCCAGCCTCCATCTTATAAGGATCCTTGTGATTGCACTGGGCTCACCCTGGTACTCCTGGGTAATCTCTCCATCTCAAGATCTTTAGTTTAATCATGTTTGCAAAGTCTGTTTTGCCATGTCAGGTAACATATTAACAGGTTCTAGGGATTAGGATATGGCCATCTTTGGGGGGTCCTTATTCACTATCTTATTGGTACTGGTAGTTTAATGAAAACTTGGGTGAGGAAATGAATGAATGTTTGAAATGAGACAGATAGTGTTTATGAGGATTGTTCTACCTGAAGACAGAAACACATCATATAGCAGAGAATCTATAAGGTTATGACTTCGTTCATGTTTAACAGAAGAACAGGAATTCTTCTTTTTCTCTTGTCAATAAAGAGTAAGGTATCTCAAAGGTAAATTGTGGTACAAAAGAAATTTCTAAAATCAATTGCTTCTCTATGTATCATTAATAACCAATTCAAAAACATGTTTGAGAAAAGATTTCAGTCACAATAGCAAAAAACTTAAAATACCAATTAAGTAATAAGAAATCTATTAATATAAGTTAATGAGGCATGTATGAGACTCACATGAGAAAAACTTTAAAACTTTAGGAAGAACATAAAAAGACTTAACTACGTAGAGTCTTTATATTTCTGAATTGAAAGACTCAATTTAGTAAAGATGTCAATGCCCTCTCCAAATTAATGTGTACATTCAGTGCAACAGAAAAATTTAAATGGAACTTGAAAACTGATTCTCAAGTTCATCTGGAGAAATAACAGTAGTTTTTGAAAAATAAAACAGTGAAGAATGATTCTTATATTCTATCAGATATTTGAGAATATATATAAAATTATAACTTAGCAAAGAATGCTTCTGGCTGAAGAATCATCAGACAAATCAATGAGACAAAACAGACATCCTTAAACAGTCCTGAATATATAAAGGAGAATTCAGTATATTATATAAGATGGCATTAAAATCATTACAGAAAGGAAAATAATTATTTGATGAAATAATTTGGAATAATAAGTTAAGTATTTAGAGGGGAAAAAAATATAGAGTCCCAACCTCATATTGTACTCTGAAAGAAATTCCTAGTGGATCAAAAAAAAATGTAAATAATGAAAAGCCTGGGGAAAAATGCATCTGATCTTGGGATGAAAAAGCAAACTTCTGAGCATAAGAAATGATGGGAGAAATCACAAATAAAAAAAAAATTATCTCATAATACTTTGAAATGTCTGTGTGTCAAAAAAAAGTGTTAAAGCATGCCATGAGACAAGATGTACTTCAGAAATATCACAGGATAAAATGTTAATGCTCTGAGTGTATTAAGCGGTTACAAATCAATGAAAATGGACAAGAACAGAATCAGAAGAGGAAACATAAATGACTAATTAGCATTAAATGTTCTGTTTCACTCAAATTGAAATATCATTTTTCATCTATCAAATTAACAAAGTTTCAATAATAATTTTGACAGTTGGTGAAGTTGTGATAAAATGGACATAGAAGCTCCTCCCCTTCTTAAAGTCAAAACAAATGCATCTAAATGACAATTATTTCAAGGGGAATTTTTATAATCTTGCATTTGGAAAAAGTATGGCTTTGTAACAAATGAAGAATATTTTTCTATAATGTGTGGCGTGGGGAGATGCCACCTCCAGCTGGGGATGTCAAGACAGGTCCATCTTATGATAAAGGAAGCATGGCCTGAATCCTAACAGACAATGTTTCCTCACTGCTAATGTGATTTTGTGGGTAACAGCATCAATAAGTTCACTAGTTTGCATTTAGTTACCAACAATCTGGAAATGCCATATACCTGGAACAGATCAGATCCCTGGCATGCTGGAAAATGGTATTCCATCCTAATGAACCTTCAAAATTAAACAGAAAAATTTAAACCTCAGAGTGAAAACTCATCCATTTGCTCACCCCTAAAGACTCTGTTAACAAGTGTGCAGAGCAGTGATAGTCTTGGCCATCAAAGCGATTTTTAGTTTATAATCCATTTACTGGCTTTCAGTTTTTATTTTGAGTGCCTCAGCAACATCATTAACCTTAACATGTCAGATAAATACAAAAGAAAAAACAGGGTTGGAAATGTTACAATCTAGAGGCATAAGATTATTGCAGAGGAATTGAAACAGTTAAGACAGAGAGTGAAGAGAAAATAACAAATTTTTACTTGGATGGTATGATAAATAGGATTTCTAAGTGGGCCCCCCAAAGATGTCCTGCCTTACTCTCCAGACCCTGTGGATATGATGAGATAATTGCTTCATAGCATCATGTTATGTTACATGGCACAGTTAAGCTTAAAATTGAAAGATTATCCTGGGCTCTGCAAGGTAACACCACAAGCCCTTAAAAGCAGAGAGTTTTCTCCAGCTGGTGGTGGAGCAGTCAGAGAAATTCAAAGTATGAGAAGGACTCGATGATCACTGCAGCTTTGAAGATGGAGAGGGTGCTAGCTGAGAAGGAATGCAGGTGACAAATAGGAGCTAAGGACAGTCCCCATCTGAAGGCCAGCAGGGAAATGATGACCTCAGTCCCATAGTCCCAAGGTACTGAATTCTACCAACAACCCAAAGTAGCTTGGAAGCAAATTTTTCCCCGAGTCTCTAGTTAAGAGCACAGTCTTGCCAATACCTTAACTTTGACCTTGTGGGACCATACAGAGAATCTGGCCACAGTGTGCAGAACTCTGACCTATGGAGCTGGAAGCTAGTATGATGTTGTTTAAGCTGATAAGTTTGTGATAATTTGTTATGCATCAATAGAAAACTAATAATAGAAAACAAGTATCATGGGCACTTACAAACAGAAGGATTTATAGTCAGTTTCTAGAAGCTTTCCAGTTGCTACATAGAGGAGCTCTTAATATTGTTGGTGGGACCATAATGTATACATCCTTTATCAGAAGCATTTGATAGTAAGTTTTAAGAGTCTTTGACCTACCAATTCCATATCCAGGAAGTTAGGAAAAGATTTAAATACAAGTCTCATCAGAGAGTTATTTTTAAAAGTCAAAAAATTCTAACTGACGTATGTATCAATAAGTGATTATTTATACTAATCATGTTATGTCTATGATCTTGCTTCTCAGAGTGTGGTCCGGGGACCAGCATCAGGATCACATGGGCACTGGATGCAAAATCTCAGGCCCCAGACCAAACCTAGTGAATCTGCACATCTGTGTTAATAAAATCCAGAGGATTGATAGGCAGGTTTGGGAAGCACTAATCTAGACAATGGAATATTACACAACAGTAGGAAATTGTTTATTTTTTTAATGCATCGTAAACAAATTGTTTGGGTTTTTTTTGAGGAATGACAATTTGGTTTAACAATCGAATGCCAATAAATGCAATCAACCACATTAATAAGTTTTTAAAAATGATCATCTCAGCAGGTGCAGAAAAACTATTTGATTAATTTAATATCAATTCATTTTTTAAAAATTCATGCAAATTGGCAAAAGAAGGATGCATCTTTTTTTCTGATAAAGTGTGTCTATGAAACATTTAATATCAAAACATTGTAAACCTTTCTTTGGAATCCAGAGGAACACAAGTATACCCACTGTCACAATTTCTATTTGGCAATGAAGATAGTATCCATTACATCAAGACAGGTGAAAGAAATGAATCTTTAAAAATTGTATAGTAAGAAACAAAACCCTCATCACAGATAATAAGTAAAAAATAAGGAAAAAATCCAAATAAGTCTGCAATTTAATAAAATTTGTAATACTTTAAAAATTTGCTGCAGATATAGGTGTGTGTGTGTGTGTGTGTGTGTGTGTGTATAACATTTCTATATATCAGTGACAATGAGTTTCAAAATAAAATTTAAATAAGTTTTCAATTAAAAAAAAACTGCCAAAGGATATGCAAAACCTCTGTAGGATAGACCAAAGGAAAAGACTAAAAAGCCCAGAAACACACAGACACCATATGTGACTATTGATCCACATCACAGGAGGCAGAAAGAGGGAGCATTTGGAATGTAAAATATAGTCATCCATCCTTGTGCAGACAGGTGAGACTGGACCCTGCCACAAAATTTTCTCTACCATCAGGGTTCTCCAAAGTATTCAGATGCACAGATGTTCTCTTCCAAACATCTGACAGTTCTTAGTTTGTTTGCTTGCTTGCTATTACGTTTGATGGTTTGATCTTCTAGTTATAGACTGTCTTCATTGTAAGGAAGTCAGAAGACAGAGAATGAGCTATCTGAATACTTATCTTCTTGGTTGGCATGCACTGGAAACTGTACATGCCATAGGTAAGAGCTGAAATCATTGACATATGAGATTAATGTAATTAATGTCCCATCCATGCAGCTCTTAGAAAGCCCCATCATGATAGTGTTCAAGTGATCTCTTGATCTTCTGTTATCCTTGAGTCAAAATAGTTCTGGAGGCTGGAAATCCAAGATCAAGGTGTCGACAGGGTTGGTTCCTTCTGAGAGCAGAGAGGGGGAATCTGTTCCATGCTCTCTCCTAGCTTCTGCTGGTTTGCTGGCCATCACTGGCTTTTCTTGGCTTGTAGATGCATCTCCCCGATCTCTGCCTTTGTCCTCACATGGTGTTCTCCCTGTATGTGTTTCAAATCATGCTTATTTTCAAAGGATATTCAATGACCTAGAAAATTTTTCAAAACATAATACTGAATTTAAAAGTAGGCATACAAAACAACCATATGACCTCAATTTTATAAAAATAATAATATACAAGCATTTTTTAAAAATTAAAATAAAATACAACCAAAGGAACAGTGTTTATGCATGGGTTTTTTTTCTTTACATTTATGTTTTCTAAATTTTTCACTAGAACATTTACAACATGAAAAATAAATAAATGTAATAAAAGAAGTGTGGGTAGAAACTCTTAAAAGAAGAGGCTCTTGTACATGTTAGGAATATAAAGAGATTTTCCACTTAATAACAACAATCACCACAATAAGCATTCACTATGTGCCCAGTGATGCTTTCAGAGCCCTGTGTGTATAATTCAATTTATCCGCACAAAAGCCCTATTGTAACCAAGTAGGACACAATGGGGCCTTCCCGGACAGACTCACCTCAGTCTCCTCCACCTACCTCTTGTCTGTAGAAAAACTTTAGCCTCCTAGGCCTTCCCCAAGTTCCAAAGAGTAAATTTAATCAGAGAAGTGAGAAAATGAAAAAAGAAAGGAAAAGTCAAGCAAAACAAAATAATAACAGATTAGCCATTAAACAAAGTCAATGACTTTTAGTTCCTCCTCAAGGGCTATAGATAATATTCTGAGCCATATCCTTTGAGCTGTTATGCAGACACTGAAACCCCCAGCAGGTGAAAGAAGTTAACTTTATGCTGCCCAGAAGCATGTAGACCTCAGGCCAGTTGGAACTAGAAGGCTGATGATGTTGACTCCTGATTACCTCACCAACAACCAATCAGAAGAATGTTCATGAGCTAATCACACACACACACCCCTCTTCCCTCACCCTGTCTTTAAAAACCTTTCCCTGAAAGTCTTCGAGAAGTTTGGGTCTTTTGGACACTAGCTACCTGGAATCCCTTTTATTTTTTTTTAATTAATTTTTATTAAAGTATAGTTGCTTTACAATGTTGCATTAGTTTCTACTGTACAGCAAGAGAATCAGCTCTATATATACATATATCCCCCCCTTTTTTAACATCTTTATTGGAGTATAATTGCTTTACAATGGTGTGTTAGTTTCTGCTGTAAAACAAAGTGAATCAGCCATACATATACGTATAGCTCCATATCTCCTCCCTCTTTCATCTCCCTCCCACCCTCCTTATCCCACTTCTCTAGGTGGTCACAAAGCACTGAGCTGATCTCCCTGTGCTATGCAGCTGTTTCCCACTAGCTATTTATTTTACATCTGGTAGTGTATATATGTCAATGCTACTCTCTCACTTAATCCCAGCTTACCCTTCCCCCTCCCCGTGTCCTCAAGTCCATTCTCTACATCTCCATCTTTATTCCTGCCCTGCCCTTAGGTTCATAAGAACCTTTTTTTTTTTAGATTCTATATATATGTGTTAGCATACGGTATTTGTTTTTCTCTTTCTGACTTACTTCACTCTGTATGACAGACTCAATGTCCATCCACCTCACTACAAATAACTCAATTTCGTTTCTTTTATGGCTGAGTAATATTCCATTGTATATATGTGCCACATCTTCTTTCTCCATTCATCTGTCAATGGACACTTAGGTTGCTTCCATGTCCTGGTTATTGTAAATAGGGCTGCAGTGAACATTGTGGTACATGACTCTTTTTGAATTATGGCCTTCACAGGGTATATGCCCAGTAGTGGGATTGCTGGGTCATATGGTAGTTCTATTTTTAGCCTTTTAAGGAACCTCCATACTGTTCTGCATAGTGGCTGTATCAATTTACATTCCCACCGACAGTGCAAGAGTGTTCCCTTTTCTTCACACCCTCTCCAGCATTTATTGTTTGTAGATTTTTTGATGATGGCCATTCTGACTGGTGTGAGGTGATACCTCATTGTAGTTTTGATTTGCATTTCTGTAATGATTAGTGATGTTGAGCATCCTTTCATGTGTTCGTTGGCAATCTGTATGTCTTCTTTGGAGAAATGTCTATTTAGGGCTTCCGCCCATTTATGGATTAGATTGTTTGTTTTTTTGATATTGAGCTGCATGAGCTGCATGAGCTTCTTGTATATTTTGGAGATTAATCCTTTGTCAGTTACTTCTTTTGCAAATATTTTCTCCCTTTCTAAGGGTTGTCGTTTCATCTTGTTTATGTTTTCCTTTGCTGTGCAAAAGCTTTTAAGTTCCATTAGGTCCCATTTGTTTATTTTTGTTTTTATTTCCATTTCTCTAGGAGGTGGGTCAAAAAGGATCTTGCTGTGATTTACGTCACAGAGTGTTCTGCCTATGATTTCCTCTAAGAGTTTTATAGTGTCTAGCCTTACATTTAGGTTTTTAATCTATTTTGAGTTTATTTTTGTGTATGCTGTTAGGAAGTGTTCTAATTTCATTCTTATACATGTAGCTGTCCAGTTTCCCCAGCACCACTTACTGAAGAGACTGTCTTTTCTCCATTGTATATTCTTGCCTCTTTTAGCAAACTTAAAGTGACCATATGTGCATGGGTTTATCTCTGGGCTTTCTATCCTGTTCCATTGATCTATATTTCTATTTTTGTGCCAGTACCTTACTGTCTTGATTACTGTAGCTTTGTAGTATAGTCTGAAGTCAGGGAGCCTGATTCCTCCAGCTCGGTTTCACTTTCTCAAGATTGCTTTGGCTATTTGGGGTCCTTTGCATTTCCATACAAATTGTGAAATATTTTGTTCTAGTTCTGTGAAAAATGTCATTGGTAGTTTGATAGGGATTGCATTGAATCTGGAGATTGCTTTGGGTACTAGAGTCATTTTCACAATGTTGATTCTTCCAATCCAAGGACATGGTATATCTCTCCATCTCTTTGTATCATCTTTAATTTCTTTCATCAGCGTCTTATAGTTTTCTGCATACAGGTCTTTTGTCTTCTTAGGTAGGTTTATTCCTAGGTATTTTATGCTTTTTATTGCAATGGTAAATGGGAGTGTTCCCTTAATTTCTCTTTCAAATTTTTCATTGTTAATATATAGGAATGCAAGAGATTTCTGTGCATTCATTTTGTATCCTGCTACTTTACCAAATTCATTGATTAGCTCTAGTAGTTTTCTGGTAGCATCTTTAGGATTCTTTATGTATAGAATCATGTCATCTGCAAACAGTGACAGCTTTACTTCTTCTTTTCCAATTTGAATTCCTTTTATTTCTTCTTCTCTGATTTCTGTGGCTAAAACTTCAAAAACTATGTTGAATAATACTGGTGAGAGTGGGCAACCTTGTCTTGTTCCTGATCTTAGAGGAAACGGTTTCAGTTTTTCATCACTGAGAACAACGTTGGCTGTGGGTTTGTAATATATAGCCTTTATTATGTTGAGGTAAGTTCCCTCTATGCCTATCTTCAGGAGAGTTTTTATCATAAATGGGTGTTGAATTTTGTTGAAAGATTTTTCTGCATCCATTCAGATTGTCAAATGGTTTTTATCCTTCAATTTGTTAATATGGTGTATCACATTGATTGATTTGCATATACTGGAGAATCCTTGCATTCCTGGGATAAACCCCACTTGATCATGGTGTATGATCCTTTTAATGTGCTGTTGGATTCTTTTTGCTAATATTTTGTTGAGGATTTTTGCATCTCTGTTCATCAGTGATACTGGCCTGTGGTTTTCTTTTTTTGTGACATCTTTGTCTGGTTTAGGTATCAGGGTGGCTTCGTCGAATGAGTTTGGAAGTGGTCCTCCCTCTGCTATATTTTAGAAGAGTTTGAGAAGTACTGGTGTTAGTTCTCTAAGTGCTTGATAGAATTCACCTGTGAAGCCATCTGGTCCTGGGCTTTTGTTTGTTGGAAGATTTTTAATCACAGTTTCAATTTCAGAGCTTGTGACTGATCAGTTCATATTTTCTGTTTTACCTAGTTCAGTCTCAGAAGCTTGTACTTTTCTAAGAATTTGTCCATTTCTTCCAGGTTGTCCATTTTATTGACATACACTTGCTTGTAGTAATCTCTCATGATCCTTTGTATTTCTGCAGTGTCAGTTGTTGCTTCTCCTTTTTCATTTCTAATTCTGTTGATTTGAGTCTTCTCTCTTTTTTTCTTGATAAGTCTGGCTAATGGTTTATCAATTTTGTTTATCTTCTCAAAAACCAGCTTTTAGTTTTATTGATCTTTACTATTGTTTCATTCATTTCTTTTTCATTCATTTCTGATCTGATCTTTATGATTTCTTTCCTTCTGCTAAGTTTTGGTTTTTTGTTGTTGTTCTTCTTCTTCTTTCTCTAATTGCTTTAGGTGTAAGGTTAGGTTGTTTATTTGAGATGTTTCTTGTTTCTTGAAGCAGGAATTTATTGTTATAAAATTCCCTCTTAGAACTGCTTTTGCTGCATCCCATAGGTTTTGGGTCATCGTGTTTTCATTGTCATTTGTTTCTAGGTATTTTTTGATTTCCTCTTTGATTTCTTCAGGGAACACTTGGTTATTTAGTAGAGTATTGTTTAGCCTCCTATGGGTTTGTATTTTTTATAGTTTTTTTCCTGTAATTGATATCTAGTCTCATAGTGTTGTGGTCGGAAAAGATACTTGATACGATTTTAATTTTCTTAAATTTAGCAAGACTTGATTTGTGACCCAAGATATGAGCTATACTGGAGAATGTTCCATGAGCACTTGTGAAAAGTGTATTCTGTTGTTTTGGTATGGAATGTCCTATAAATATCTATTAAGTCCATCTTGCTTAATGTGTCATTTAAAGCTTGTGTTTCCTTATTTATTTTCATTTTAGATGATCTGTCCATTAGTGAAAGTGGGGTGTTGAAGTCTCCTACTACTATTATTATTGTGTTACTGTCAATTACTATTAGTGTGTTACTGTCAATTTCAAGTTTTATGACTGTTAGCATTTGCCTTATGTATTGAGGTGCTCATATATTGGGTGCATAAATATTTATAACTGTTATATCTTATTCTTGGATGATCCCTTGATCATTATGTAGTGTCCTTCTTTGTCTCTTGTAATAGTCTTTATTTTAAAGTCTATTTTGCCTGATATGAGAATTGCTACTCCAGCTTTCTTTTGATTTCCATTTGCATGGAGTATTTCCATTCCCTCACTTTTTCCGTTCCCTCACTTTCAGTCTGTATGTGTCCTCAGGTCTGAAGTGTGTTTCTTGTAGAGAGCATATCTATGGGTCTTGTTTTTGTATCCATTCAACCAGTCTGTATCTTTTGGTTTGAGCATTTAATCCATTTACATTTAAGGTAGTTATCGATAGATGTGCTCCTATTACCATTTTCTTAGTTGTTTGGGTTTGTTTTTGTAGATCTTTTCCTTATCTTGTGTTTTCTGCCTAGAGAAGTCCCTTTAGCATTTGTTGTAAAGCTGGTTTGGTGGTGCTGAATTCTCTTAGCTTTTGCTTGTCTGTCAAGATTTTAATTTCTCTGTCAAATCTGAATGAGATCCTTGCTGGGTAGAGTAATCTCGGTTGTAGGTTTTTCCCTTTCATCACTTTAAATATGTCCTGCCACTCCCTTCTGGCTTGCAGAGTTTCTACTGCAAGATTAGCTGTTAACCTTATGGGAATTCCCTTGTATATTATTTGTTGTTTTTCCCTTGCTGCTTTTAATATTTTTTCCTTGTATTTACTTTTTGATAGTTTGATTAATATGTGTCTTGTGTGTTTCTCCTTGGATTTATCCTGTATGTGACTCTCTGCACTTACTGGACTTGACTTCGTTTCCCATGTTAGGGAAGTTTTCAACTATGATCTCTCCAAATATTTTCCCAGACCCTTTCTTTTTCTCTTCTTCTTCTGGGACCCCTATAATTTGAAGGTTGGTGTGTTTAATGTTGTCCCAGAGGTCTCTGAGACTGTCCTCGATTCTTTTCATTCTTTTTTCTTTATTCTGATCTGTTGCAGTTATTTCCACTATTTTATCCTCCAGGTCACGTATCTGTTCTTCCACCTCAGTTATTCTGCTATCGATTCCTTCTAGAGAATTTTTAATTTCATTTATTGTATTGTTCATCATTGTTTGTTTGCTCTTTGTTTGTTTTAGGTCCTTGTTAGACGTTTCTTGTATTTTCTCCATTCTATTTCCAAGATTTTGGATCATCTTTACTATCATTACTCTGAATTCTTTTTCGGGTAGACTGCCTATTTCCTCTTCATTTGTTTGGTCTGGTGGGTTTTTACCTTGCTCCTTCATCTGCTGCATGTTTGTCTTCTCATTTTGTTTAACTTACTGTGCTTGGGTTGTCCTTTTCGCAGGCTGCAGGTCTGTAGTTCATGGTTTTTTGGTGTCTGCCCCCATTGGGTAAGGTTAGTTCAGTGACTTGTTTAGGCTTCCTGGTGGAAGTGAATGGTGCCTGTGTTCTGGTGGGTGGGGCTGGATCTTGTCCTTCTGATGGGCAAGGCCACATCCAGTGGCGTGTTTTGTAGTGTCTGTGAATCTAGTATGACTTTAGGTAGCCTCTGTGCTAATGGATGGGGTTGTGTTCCTGTCTTGCTGGTTGTTTGGCATGGGGTGTCCAGCACTGGAGCTTGCTGGCAGTTGGGTCGAGCTGGGTCTTAGTGTTGAGACTGAGATCTCTGGGAGAGCTCTCATCAACTGATACTACATGGGGCTGGGAGGTCCCTGTTGTTCCAATGTCCTGGACTCAGCTCTCCCACCTCAGAGGCTCAGGCCTGACACCTGGCCAGAGCACCTAGACCCTGCCAGCCACACAGCTCAGAAGAAAAGGAAGAAAACAAAAGGAAAAAAAAAACCGAACAGATAGAACCCCAAACCAAATGGTAAAGCAAAACTAAACAGACAAAATCTCACAAATAAACATATGCACACACTTGTAAAAAGAAAACAAACAAACAAACAAAGAAACAAACAGTCAGAACCCTAGGACAAATGGTAAAAGTAAACCTAAAAGACAAAATCACACAAAGAAACATACACATACACACACACAAAAAGAGAGAAAAGGAAAAATATAGAAAAATTAAAAATTAAAAAAGAGAGCAACCAAACCAATAAACAAATCCACCAATGAAAGCAAGCACTAAAAACTAAACGAAGATAAACATAAAAACCAGAAACAAATCAGATGAAGAAAGCAAACCCCAAGTCTACATTTGTTCCCAAAGTCCGCTGCCTCAATTTTCAGAACATTCGTTGCCTATTCAGGTATTCCACAGGTGCAGGGTTCATCAAGTTGATTGTGGGGATTTAATCCACTGCTCCTGATGCTGCATGGAGAAATTTCCCATTCTCTTCTTTGTTCACACAGCTCCTGGGGTTCAGCTTTGGTTTTGGCCCCGCCTCTGCATGTAGGCTGTCCTCAGGAGTCTGTTCCCCTCCCAGACAGGAGGGGGCTAAAGTAGCAGCTGATTAGGGCTCTCTTGCTCACTCAGGCTGAGGAGAGGGAGGGGTACGGTAGTCATAATTGGAATGCGGGGTGAGCCTGTGGTGCCAGAGGCCAGCGTCATGTTGCAACAGCCTGAGGCATGCCATGTGTTCTCCCAGGGAAGTTGTCCCTGGATCACAGGACCCTGGCAGTGGCGTGCTTCACAGGCTCCCAGTGGGGTGTGGGTATTGTCCTGTGCTTGCACACAGGATTCTTGGTGACAGCAGTGCCAGCATTAGCATCTCATGCCCGTCTGTGTGGTCTGAGCTGATAGCCGTGGCTCATGTCCATCTCTGGAGCTCGTTTAGGTGGTATTCTGCTTTCTGTGGGCACACAGAGCTGGAATCCCCTCTCCTCACACACCCCGAAACAATGGTCTCTTACCTCTTCATCAGGTCCAGACTTTTTCCCTGACTCCCTCCTGGCTAGCTGTGGCACACTGGCCCCCTTCAGGCTGTCTTCACGCAGCCAACCCCAGTCCTCTCCCTCGGGTCTGACCTCAGCTCCCAGACCCTACCCGCCCTGGTGGGTGAGCAGACAACTGTCTCAGGTTGGTGAGTGCTGGTCGGCACCTATCCTCTGTGCGGGAATCTCTCCACTTTGCCCTCTGCACCCCTGTTGCTGGGCTCTCCTCCATGGCTCCAAAGCTTTCCCTCGCCCACCCCCCATCCCCACCATTGAAGGGGCTTCCTAGTGTGTGGAAACTTTTCCTCCTTCACAGTTCCCTCCCAGAGGTGCAGGTCCCATCCCTATTTTTTTGTCTCTGTTTTTCTTTTTTTATTTTGCACTATGCACGTATGTGGGGATTTTCTTGCCTTTTGGGAAGTCTGAGGTCTTCTGCCAGCATTCAGTAGGTATTCTGTAGTAGTTGTTCCACACGTAGATGTATTTTTGATGTATTTGTGGGGAAGAAGTTGATCTCCACATCTTACTCCTCTGCCATATTAAATATCTCCCCTACCTGGACTCTTTGCTTGGCACCTGCAATAAACACTGACACATTAACCCAGTGTCAATAGATTGGCTCTACTCTGATTGGGTTAGTGGACCCAAGTTTGGTTTGGTAACACTGTGAGGCCAACACCTGCCCATTTCACATGTAAGGGAAAAGCAGTGTGGTCCGTCAGCAGGTCCAGGCTGATTCAAAGGTCAAGGTAACACCCTCAGTTTCTGTTTACCTGCTAAGCCATCTGGTCAAATTCAGTTTTTCAAATACAGGTTGACTTCAGCACAACGAAGTTCATTTTGTTTGTTTGGTGATGGGCCAGGGAAGGAACTCATAGGTTGTTTAGTTTTTCACTTGTTTGGTTTGGGTTTGTTACGTTTTAGTTTCCAGGTTATCCAATAAAAACATTGACTGCAGTTTTCACTTTTCAACTTTAAAAGGTGTTTTGTTTAATTCTGCCTTGCTATCTCTTTAACCTAAACATCACAATAGACATGATCAAGCAGGAGTGTCAGCTCCATGGCCTCTCCAGCTTTTCCCGTGAAAAGAGGCAGCAAGAGGGGAGCACTGACTCTAGTCCCAGCCCAGGGGGTCCCAGTCTCACTGCCACCCAGCAGTGAGACCGTTCTCTACATTTACTTCATCTATAAAGTGAGATATCTTTGGTAGCTCTCCACCAACTCTTTTTCAAAAGCCATAATTGGTAAGTTGTAGGGCTGAGGTAACATTGGTTTCTAGATCCCAACTTTAAATTAGCTTAGACTTTAAGGTCCTTCTTTCTTTCATGAAGGTCAAGGCTTCAAGTGATTCTTGAAGGTCAAGGCTTCAAGTGATTCTCCTTACATTGTCCATCACAGGCTTTGCTTGGGGAACAGACTATCACTACACTGGTTAGGATTTCTATATATTTTGTTTAACCCCCCGAATGCTATGTAAAGGCAGCTGATGGCTTGGTGTCTGTGTGGATACCGCTCTGTTTGGAGTAATCACAGGCTCTGGGACACTCAGTAGATGCTCACTGCAGCCACCTCTCCTCCCAGCTTCCTTTATCCTCTTTCAGACTCAGAGTTTGAAACCCAAACACACACTTCCACAGGAGACCCAGTGTTAGACTTTCTGCCACCACCCAGAATTTTCTCTTTTAATTTTTGCAAAATTACACCCCAACCCATGGGGTAAAAGTTGAAATCATTTGGCAAAGTCCTTAAATTTCAAACCACCCTTAGTGTCTCCTGCTCACTCTAAAGCCAAGAGGGCATTATAAAGAAATAAGCTGCTGCCTGTTCAGGGGCTTCTAACCAGACCCCAGACCCATCCCTGTGGAGTAATGAGAGAAAAGTGGAAGAAAGAAAGATGCAGAGGGACTTTCCAGAGAGTGCAGGGTTCCAGAAAAACAAACATGCACTGCATGTGATGTGTGCATGGTTTTTGCAGAAGCTGTAGGAGAAATTACCTGGCTCACCAGCATGTGTCTCCCTGAGAAAGCCATGCTAAGTGTAGTGAGTATAATTGTGTCCCCCAAAAAGATATGTTCAAGTCCTAACCCCCATACCTGTAAATGTGACCTCATTAGGAAATAGTCTTTGGAGGTATAATAAAGTTCAGACTGGATTAGGGTGGGTCTTACTCCATTGACTGGTGTCCTTCTAAGAAGGGGGGGATTTGGACAGAGGCACAGACACTCCGTGTGAAGACAAAAGTAGCTGTTACAAGGATGCATGTACAAGCCAAGGAATTCCAAGCATTGCTGCCAACAGCCAGAATCTGAGAGGGAGGCACAGATATAGGTTCTCCCACAGAACCTCCAAAACAGAACCAAACCTGCTGACAGCTTGATTTTGGATTTCTAGTCTCCAGAACTCTAAGAGCATACATTTCTGTTATTTTGAACCATCCAGTCTGGTAACTTGTTACAGCAGTTCTAGGAAACTAAGACACTAGAAGTTAAGTCTACTCCAGGAGTCACCTTCCAACACAGGGACCACATCACTCCCTCCTTCTTTCTTTTTTTAAATTTACTTATTTATTTATTTATTTATTTTTGGCTGTGTTGGGTCTTCGTTTCTGTGCGAGGGCTTTCTCCAGTTGCGGCAAGCGGGGGCCACTCTTCATCGCGGTGCGCGGGCCTCTCACTGTCGCGGCCTCTCCCGTTGCAGAGCACAGGCTCCAGACGCACAGGCTCAGTAGTTGTGGCTCACGGGCCTAGTTGCTCTGCGGCACGTGGGATCTTCCCAGACCAGGGCTCGAACCTGTGTCCCCTGCATTGGCAGGCAGATTCTCAACCACTGCGCCACCAGGGAAGCCCCCTCCTTCTTTCTTAAAGGTCAGTATATCTGGACAGCTCAGGCCATTGTCAGAGGCTTAGCCCAGAGCTGGCAAACTGAAAGTACCCACACAACCCAACCCTACCAGGACTATAAGAAAATCTACAGCTAAATCTTCTAAGGTAGGTGGTTGTGATCCTATTTTGAGGGAACTTTTAATAGTACCCCAACCATCCTTAGATATCCTTTCTGGAGAGGCATTGTCTTTCAGGCAAGTTCTTCCTTAAACCCATCACTCCACACCTGTCTTCACAGGGTTTCTTCAGACAGCAGAAGCTAGAAGTAAGTCATTGAAAAGACTCCCTTTTCAACTTACATTTTTTGCTAATACCCAGCATAATGCAAAATGAATGATCATAAGAGATGATTTATGAATGACTTTAAGGGAAGATAAATCATTTTGTTTTGGAGTTTGCTGTCAGACTCATTTTTTAAAGCAGTAGCAAAAAAAAAAATCACTACTCTTTTTTCATAGGAGAGAAAGAAAGCTGAAAGGTAATAAAGTATAGATTTGGGAAAGAGGCCATTTTTATTAGGCTAAATGTGTATGAGGGATGAAGAGGGGGATGCTGAGAGCTTCTTGGCAATGTTCACTGTTCTCCAGTAAAGGCAAAATGGTATGACCTGCCTCATGACGCAAAACCTATTTCCAAGAATGTGCATCAGGGCGCAGTGGTTGAGAATCTGCCTGCCAATGCAGGGGACACGGGTTCGAGCCCTGGTCCGGGAAAATCCCACATGCCACGGAGCAACTAGGCCCGTGAGCCACAATTACTGAGCCTGCGTGTCTGGAGCCTGTGCTCCGCAACAAGAGAGGCCACGATAGTGAGAGGCCCGTGCACCGCAATGAAGAGTGGCCCCCACTCGCCGCAACTAGAGGAAGCCCTCGCACAGAAACAAAGACCCAACACAGCCAAAAATAAATAAATAAATAAAATTAAATATTCACCTACAATTTAAAAAAAAGAATATGTATCAAAAATTCCTTCTTCCTGTTCTGGTCTCAGATTGACACAGATTTAAAACCTAAAACATTTACTACCATCTGATGGTATTTTTACTGTATGTTTTTGAGACTTCTTATAGTATTCATCACAGTGGTAATTAGACATGTATCTCTTCTCTTAACTTGAAAGGGAGACGCAAGAAGGAGGGGATATGGGGATATATGTATGCATATAGCTGATTCACTTTGTTATACAGCAGGAACTAACACAACACTGTAAAGCAATTATACTCCAATAAAGATGTTTAAAAAATTTTAAAAATTGAATGAATTAGAAACAAAATGTTCCGTGGTGAGGAGCATTATTTGTTTTGCACTGAGATTTATAAAAGCCGAAGATAATGGGGTTGAGGAGGGGGGAGTCTTTTGTCATCTCACGAAAACTAGGGAATAGAGTGACTCTAATGATACCCATTTTCACTCCAGATCCCATGAATCTTATCTAAACCAGGGGTTGGCAAGGATTTTTGGTAAAAGTCAGATAGTAAATATTCTAGGATTTTCCGCCTTATGATCTCTGGAGTAACAATTCAGCTCAGCCATTGTAACACAGAAACAGTCCTAAAAATGTAGTTGTAGCACAAGAAAGAGTTAAAACAAGAATCTCCAAGACTGGGATGAGCTGGCTGCAGACACAAATGATTTGATGGAGAATAATAATTTCAATATAGAGAGCAATTCTTCAGGTAAAATGATATCATGCAATGATTTGGGAAAATTGAAAATCATCACCTTGTTTCCCGAGAAGTGCTTTAAACTATATGATGTAGTCAAAGATGATCTCAACCTAATTGGTCTTTTATGTGATGGTAATCAATCTAGAAAATATTCCTATAGAACATTTTTATTGATGAATTATAATCAGAGCTAAAAGAGGCTGTTATGCTATTGTAGTTCATGACTCTTTAAGGACAGCCAAAAATGTTGAAAGTAGAATTCTAACAATAATGGAAGAGATCCAAAAACAAATCAAGGAAATCATGTACTACTTCGTGTATTTATCCACCTCTTATGTGGGAAATATTTTCAATTTTGAGAAGAAAATGTCCTTTGGCATTAATTAAATATCAACATTAACTTAAAATATCCTACTAAGAATAAATCACATATAACTATTAAAGGACTAGATAGATAGGTGATGATTAGCAGTTTGGTTTGATATAAAGCATTTTAATATATTTGATTATAGACATAGACAAATATTTAAATGATAAGAGATTTAACTACATAAGCACTACTCAAAAAGTCTACATCTTCTGAAAGGCAAGACATCCATTGTGTCTTGGGTAGAGAAAGCAGGAAGATCAGGCACCAGATGTTGGAAGTTTTGCCTTAGAACTGACATTCTTTACTTTCTCCTCCAGCATATTGGTCAGGAGCTCTGTCTAAATGAGCACATGGACAGTTGGTGAAAAATCATTACAAAATGTGATGCTGTAGGTTACCAACTAGAAAGACAAAAGAAGTTGTTAGTTTAGCAGGTGAATTTGAGTCTGGAGCATAGGCGAGAGACCAAGGAAAAATCAGCTAAAGGGGGAAAGAGTGAGACTAGGAGAGGGAATGAACGTCCTTTGTCTAAATCCAAAACCCAACTTCCTCCCTATATTTCATTTGGGAGATATGGCTTAACAGTAGCAAACAGGATTAAAAAACAAAACCTAAGGCCTTACGAGATCATAGACACAATATGAAGCATCCAAGAATAAATGTTAAATTAAGTTGTATGAATAGAATTATGTCTTTAAGAAAAGGGAGATGATGGGCACTTGGGTTTCTTCCATGTTCTGACCTTTGTAAATAATGCTGCAATGAGCACTGAGGTGAATGTATCTTTTCGAATTAGTATTTTCATTTTCTTTGGATATATGCCCAGGAGTGGACTTGCTGGATCATATGGTAGTTCTATTTTTAGTTCTTTGAGGAACTTCCAAACTCTTTTCCATAGTGGCTGCTGTGAATAAGCGACAAGGATGTATTGTACAGCACAGGGAAATACAGCCATTATTTTGTAATAATTTTAAACGGAGTATAATCTATAAAAATATTGAATCACTATGTTGTACACCTGGAAGTAATATGGTATTGTAAATCAACTATGCTTCAAAAAAAAAAGAAAAAAAAAAAGAAAAGGGAGATGATAGTTCTGTTCTCTTCTAGTCTGTCCAAATTAGTGTTGGTATAACTATATTCAGACCAGAGTAATGAGGGGGAAGAAGCTGAAGAAATTTGGAATATATTCAAACTGAATGCATCATACCAACCTTGGCGCTACCCTTCTCTTTTGTGGCTTGGAATGTGGTGAGGGAGGAAGTGCCTGACTGACTGTATAAGAGTACGTACATTTGGGAATGTGTGTGTGTGTGTGTGTGTGTGTGTGTGTGTGTGATTCCTAGGTTACCAGCGTCTTTGGTTTACTTCTTCAGAGAGGGTGTGAAACCTTCTTTAGTCTTCTCTTATAAGAAACACAGACATTTGCCAAGGACGATGTAAATAAACCTAGTGACTTGCGTGTACTTCTGATCACAATCAAACAGCAGGGAAACTCAGAGATCCTTACAGTAAACCACCATTCTGAGCCTCCTCTGACATAAATCTATCTGGTGAATTATTTTATTTTGATAGGGCAACATGTGTCTCGCTTACACAGTAATGGCATTTTAATGACTAGAGGTTAATCTTGGGTTAGTGAATGGACCTTAACTCCAAGCAGAACTCAGCTGCCATGCAAAAAAAGTATATCCTTGGCTTGGTTTTGCAAACTCAGAGCCCAGAAAGACTGCAACCAGCCTGGATTTTTTGCAGAAGAGTAATTGTGTCACCATGATTTCCATCAATATTGTGTTCTTCTGTCAGAGCAACTTTTCCTCAAGTAGTTTTCAATGTAGTACAAATTAAATTCAACAGGTAATAAAATGTAGAATTATTGAGTCATGGATGAAAAGTAATGAATTTTCTAAAATTGACATAAAAACTTAAACTTTGTTGGAAGACCACATCTGTCACTGTTAATATCAACAATATGTGAAAGTGATGTTGATTGCCTGCACAACAGTAACTTCTCTGTTCCTTCCCCATTTTGGTGGATCCTGCCTCCAATATGAGGCTACACAGGCCAGAGCCTCACCCTCTCAGCTAGGATTGGGTTTATAATCCAGTTGTTCTGGCCAATAAGAACGCATGGAAATTCTGCCAGAGAGGTTTCTAGAAAAGGCTTTCCTCCCTGAGGAGAGAGAGACAGAGGAAAAATGAGGTAGAGGAGAGACTGTGTCCTTCTGTTTTGTTTTATTCATTTTGTCCTAAATATGCACACAAAATGTTCTGGTTCAGACTCAAATTTCTTATTAAATACCTTGTAGTAAAGAATATGCATCCAGGGCTTCCCTGGTGGCACAGTGGTTGGGAGTCCATCTGCCAATGCAGGGGACACGGGTTCGAGCCCTGGTCTGGGAAGATCCCACATGCCGTGGAGCAACTGGGCCCGTGAGCCACAATTACTGAGCCTGCGCGTCTGGAGCCTGTGCTCCGAAACAAGAGAGGCCGCGACAGTGAGAGGCCCGCGCACAGCGATGAAGAGTGGCCCCCGCTTGCCGCAACTGGAGAAAGCCCTCACACAGAAACGAAGACCCAACACAGCCAAAATTAAATAAATAAATAAATTTATTAAAAAAAAAAAAAAGAATATGCATCCACCCCCTTGGCCCAGTGGTTACTCAAGAGGCAGCATAATGAGAGCTGATGGGAATTTTTCCTTCACAGTTGTTACACCCATAGGCATGGAATAAAGAGAAATAATATTTTTCTGCTTATGAAGAAAAGGAGGCAGATCTCCTCCTTAAAGGATCCCCCTTACTTCAGCCCTTTGGTATATAAATAAAATCTCTCCTAGAAGGCAGATAACCCCAGGTGTGTCTCAGTATTTAAGATCTGGAGGTGTTCCAGGCCTCCTTGCCCCTTGAAATGTAAACAAATAGGCAGGTAGTTTTTCCAGTCTTCCTAGCACCTAGGGGGCTTAACTTGGGTTCTGAGGCTGAGCTGTAACCATTTGGACCTTTGAAGGGGATAAGAAAAATTTCAATATCCTTCTGGATTTTTTCATTTTTGTTTTTTCATCAAAATTATCACATATACTTATAAAAGCAATCATAACAGTGCTACCTGCAGTAGCCAAAAGCTGGAAACAATCTAAATATCCATCAACAATAGAATGTAGAAAGTCTGGTGGGTTTATACAATGGAATAATATACAGCAATGAGAATGAATGAACCACTCAACCACATGGATGGTCTCACATATATAAAGTTGAAGAACATTATATCAAAGCCAGATGTGAAAGAGTATGTTCTTTGTAATTCTATGCATATGAAGGCCAATTAGAAAAAAAAAATAATATATGGTTTCAGGATAGTGGGGCGGTATTGACTGGGAGGGGACATGAATTTTGCTTCTGGAATGCTAGAAATAGTCTATTTCTTTCTTTTTTTTTAACTGTGGTAAGAACAATTAGTATGAGATCCACTTTCTTTTTTTTAATTAATTTTTATTGGAGTACAGTTGATTTACAAACTGTTAAGTGTACAAAACAGCATTGTTAACTGTAATCCCTATGTTGTAGAGCAGATCTCAGGAACCTATTCATCTTACAAAACTGTCATTTTATACCTGTTGAGCCTCCTCCCCCCAGGCCCTGGTCATCACTGTTGTACTCTCTTTTTATGTTTGACTCCTTTAGGTTCTTCATATACATGGAATCATGCAGTATTTGTGCTTTTCTGACTGCCTTGTTTCACTTAGCATAATGTCCTCAATGTTCATGTATGTTGTAGCATATGGCCCAATTTCCCTCTTTTTTGAGGCTGAATAATATTTCACTGTGTATATGTGTGCTTTATGTGTGTGTGTATCACATTTCCTTTATCCATTCATCCATCAATGGACATTAACCAGACAGCTATAGATCTGATTCTCTAGATTTGTGAACAGTCTTAGGAGGCCCAAGCTTTTCATAGGAACACTGAGAAATCCAGGGGAGACTTATTTCCCCATCTCTACCCTCTTACTCTCAGACAGTCATGTGAGGACATGATACTTGGGCTGCAGCAGCCACATGGGAACCACGGTGGGTGACATTCCTGGCACTCCTGAGACAGGCCTGGGACCTGTCTGCAGTGCTGCAGTGCTGGCACCTGGACACACTTCTCCTTGAGCAACACAATACAAAGAAACTGTAAGGGACTAAGAATAATTGTGTGCCAGCACAGCTGAGGCAAATTCTGGACCAAAAGATACAAAAAGACAAAAAAAAAACCAAACCCAACTGCAATTTCTGAAGAGCCGGGAGCAAAAACTGGGTGTCGGGAGCAAAAGCAGGGCACTGTGCATGCCCCCTGCACACACCACCACCTAAGGGGTGGGCAGACCACCTAAGCCACCCTCTGACCCATCCCCTGGACACACCCATACCCTCAACACACATAAGGAACCAGCTCACTCTGTCCCCCTGGGGAGTGAGCAAGGGAACCTGTTACTTGTTTTCACTCCCTCCTGCGGCCAGCGCAGAAGCCCCAATAAAGCCTTGCCTGAATTTCTTGTCTGACCTCTAGGCAATTTCTATTGATTGGGGAAGACCAAGAACCCTGGTCAGTATCACTCTCAGGCTTCTACTGCCAGAGATGGTAAGTGTCCTTATTTGTTTAAGCCACTTTTAGTTGGATGTGAGTCATCTACAGCCAGAAAAGCATCCTAATTCATATAAAATTACAGTAGAATGTCTTTTTCTTTCCTTTTCTTTTCCTTTCTTTCTTTTGGTTATTGTTGTTACTAATGAGAGTTCCGGAAGTCATTCATAAATCATTTGATCTCTGTGAAAAGTGTCCCTGAAAGTGGATTTTGTGACTTAGAGTCCTGGATCATAGGGGACCAAAGCTCAGAAGTGAGTGGGGGCAGTGTGTGGTAGTCAGCTGATCCATGCCCCCTTTGAGACCACTGGGACCAGCAATGGGAATGGAAGAATGAGCTCCACCCCTGCCCCCATGTGGCCAACTCCCAATTCAAGATCAGACCTCAACTGATCCAGACAGGCCACACCTCCCCTCAGACTTGACCTCAGACCACAATAAGCATACGGTAACAGGTGCCACAGCCCACCCCAGACCTTCAGTCCCAGAGTAAATGTTGTGAGGGGCTGGGAGATGGACACGCAGAAATTCTAAGAACTTTGGGAGGCACCTGAAGGTGCTCCCTGATCCTGTTTGCCTTTGCCTTTTAAGAAGACAGTTCTATCCACAGTAATAAATCCAAGGAAGGCAAACATAGAGTTACTTTGCATTTCCAATATTTCCTACAAGGTATCTATCTCTGACTTTTCCAAAATATTCAGGTAGAAAATGCACCTAAGAAACCATCCAAGACCTTAACTTTTCACTAGAAGCTAATCTGGGGGCATATCAACTGCCAACTCTCCAGAAAGATCACCAGAATAACTTGTTGATCAAGCAAAGCCAAGTTTATTACCAACTGCAGTGAGGAAGGGCGCCATCTTGACAGAGTAAAATGATGACCAAGAACTACTTTGAACCATACATATTCTTTATTCTCCCTGCTCTCCGAGCCCCTTCTGTTGAGAGATTGGCTCACTGGCATGCAACTCATAAACTCCTTTCAGTGTTTAATACTGTCCATGAGTTCTCTGGGGTCTCACCAAGAGAAGCTCACCTGTCTGTCCATCTTGGAGAAGAAACGTGTCCTGTCAGGCTTTAGTGTCCAGGCTTGCTGTCCTGGATTCCTGGTGAGTTCCACTGGGCAAACATGTAGTCCTTGCCTCACTGTGTGTCTTCAGTACTTCTGTCTCCTCGCCATTTGGCTGTTTGGTTATTTTTGTCCATGGTGCCTTGAATCACTTTTGTCTCCACTGCCTGACTCTCTGTATGAGTGTAGAGCAGAGAGGTAGGTCCGTCTTCGTCTTATGTTCTGTCTTCTCTTCCCTCATACATTACAGTGTGAAGCTCTTCCCACCCATCATTACAGTGTGAAGCTCTTCCCAACTTCTTGGACACTAGCCCACCTCTAAATGTCCTGGGAAAAAATCTAAATTCCAGGTGTTTACTGCTTCTTCTTGGATCTTTGAGAAAACTGGCCATGGCTTCATCTTTGATTTGACATCTGGGAATGACTATGGGTCATCCTTGACTTACTATCTAAGGAAAACTTGGGAAGCCCCTGAAGCCCAATTTTGTAGCTATCATTCCAGATGTTTCCAGGAGCTCCTCCACTTTCAGAGTCAATCTTTACTACCCTGGTGAAGTTGGATTCCAAGTGGGATGTTTCTATGGGCTGAATTGTGTTCTTGTCAAATTCATGTGTTGAAGTCCTAACCCCCAGTAGCTCAAAATGTGGCTGTATTTGGAGATAGGGCCTTAAAGAGGAAATTAAGCTAAAAAGAGGTCATTAGGATAGATCCAAATCCAATATGACTAGTGCCTTTATGAGAACAGGAGATTAGGACACAGACATGCACACACAGAAGAAAAACTACATGAGGACCCAGCAAAGAGGCCATCTACAAGCCAAGGAGAGATACCTCAGAAGAAAGGAAACTACCAACATCTTGATCTTGAACTTCCAGCCTCTAGAACTGTGAGAAAAATAAATTTCTTTTGTTTAGACACCTGGTTTGTGATATTTTCTTATGACAGCCCTAACAAACTAATACAGATGCCAAAGGGCTTCCCAGAGAGAACAAATTTTCACAAAGTGCGCTTTGTCACAAAGAAGGCTTTGGCTCACTCATAATTTTATTGAACGTGTATTCTGCCCTGTACCTTCTCTAGAAATGAATCTCTTGAACAAGAGTAAGGATATATAAAATTTTGAGCAGGCAAAGGAAGCTTTAAGCCATGTTTCCTAGAGCTATAATCCATCATAATGGTATTGGGCAGATTGATAATGGAGGTGTTATCCTTGAAAACTATTTAAAAATTTGAAAGAGGAAGAGCTTACTATTTTCTCAAGCAGGTAGAGAAAAACTGGTAGCTTATGACTTATTCCAGAATATACACAGTCACTGCCTTAGGCAACCTGGAAGGCAGCCGCAGGCAAATCATTCACCCCATAAACAAGTATGTAGTAAATGACTACCCCCAGCTCCTGCCTGAGGGCTGGACCAGATAGCAAAGAAAGGGCCACATCTAAATAAACGCTAATTACAAGGAGAAATGGGCGATAAGCTGTCTAAACACGCAAAATGGGTAGTAACGAGTTGTGCAAATATTAGCTAGCAAATATTCAGCTACAGGGTATGAAGCTGCTTGCCAAGTTCATTTAGGTTACGTTTTACGGTGCCATATACCTGGAAATGGTTCTTAGGGGTTGTGTTCTGATGCAGATAATTTGGAAAGTCATAAGACTGGATGGATCCAACAGTCAGTGTGTAACTAGAAAGTCTTCCCATTACAGGGAGGTAATATTTGTGACATCTGCGAACTGAGTCAGGAGCCCTGTGGCTCCCAGCTGCCTGCCAGCCTTACAGGTAAGGTAATGAGCACTTGGACATCAAGGGGAAACCTGGTCTAGAGAGACAGTATTCTTTAGAAAGTGAAATGCACAAAGTACTGAAACAGTGGCCCAATCTACTTTTATATAATAAGGCACTCTTTTAAATATACTTAAATACAGTAAGTATACTAACTGCCCTTATTCTTATGTCCTTAAGGCAATTTGAGAGAATACATTTCCATTCTTTACCTTAAGAGAATAAGGAATTACTTTAACATATACGCATCCGTTATCTATTACTGCCTAATGAATGACCACAAACCTCATGGTTTTAAACAACACACATTTCTTTGCTCACCTTTCTGGGGATCAGGATTTCAGGCGTGGCTTAGCTGGGTCTTTGGCCCAGGGTCTCACCAGGCTGAAATCAAGATGTGAGCTGGGCTGTATTCTCATCTGGAGGCTTGACTGTGAAGAATCCACTTCCAAGTTCACCTAGGCTGTTGGCAAAGTTATCTACTTTCAGTTTAAGGGCTGAACTCCCCAGTTTCTGGCTGAATGTCAGCCAGAGGTTGATCTCAGTTCCTAGAGGCCCCTCCAAAGTTCCCTGCCATGCAGCCTTGTCCATCAGCTCTCTTATAGCAAGGCATCTTACTTCTTCAAGCCAGCAAGGGGAGTCTCCTTCTCTCTCAGCTTAGTCCTGCTTTAAGTGTTTTGGCTGATTGCCAGACTCACCAATGATAATCTCCCTTAATTAACTCACAATCAATTGATTTGCGATCTTAATAAAATCTGCAAAATACTCTGACCTTTGTCATATTCTAGAAGTTGTAGGTCCTGCTTACACTCAAGGGAAGGGAATTATATAAAGGGTACAAATACCAGAAGACAGGTCAATAGGGGGTCCCCCTAGGGTCTGTCCACCACTGCACAGTTCAGTATTTTATTTCTAAAATCAGTACTACGTACTAGTATTCTTATTGAATTCTTATGAATGTTGAGTATGTGAAATAAAATTCATATTTTATGGCAAGACAAGAGAAATTTTAAGAAAAATTCTTCTCTGCCCTTTGGTTTCCCCTCTCCCCCCACTGTGCATTGCGTATCTGCATTATGCGTGGACCAAACCTCTCCCACAGGTAGGAATACCTGCTCAACCATAAAAAGCAACATTCTCCCAACATCAACAAGACAATTCCTCAAAAGATAACATTCCTCCTTGATCTTGTAAAGGGTCACATGACCCACCACAAAGGCACTTAGATCTCCATTGTGTAAGCTGTCAATAATATGTCATTTGATGTACAGCCCTTGGTCTCAAAAAATGTATATAACTGTGCTTTCATTTCTAACCAGCCGAACAGTTCTCAGAGCTTTCTGAGATGCTCTTCCAGAGTTATAATCCTCAAATCTGGCTCAAATAAAACTTTTCAATTCTTTCTTAGATCAACTGATTAATTTTTCATTGACAAGTATAACAACTTTTAATGCCTGTATTCCCTCAATACTCTGCATATGTGGATAGAGCATTCGTGGGATTCTTTAGATGCTGAATGAGAGAGGGGGGATAATGTTGGAGGGGGTGAGTAGGGGTATAATACAGAGTCTGACTCCATTTGTGGCATTTGCTGACAACTTTTAGGCCCCATCACACCCTCTTTCCCTCTGCCCCACAACTGGGCAGCTAAGAAATCGAAATGTTCCTTCCCTTGGCGCCAGTGCGGAATTAAAACTATACAAATTCTGACCCATAAAAGGGAACCCTCACTCCAGTCCTAGTGCCTAACTACCATAAAGGCCATGAAAAATTTGTCTGCTTTCTTAAACCATTATCAGACCTGCTTAGGAATCTGTCCCATGTTCCCAGAAAGCCTCACCATGTGACCAATGAACTCTTTATACCCTCTTGGTGTGTGTGGCCTCTTGAGTCTCAACATCCAAACCAAATTTTAGGTGCCAGGTCCCTCCTGTTTACGCAGGGTGGCCACAAAATGGGAATCTACATACTCCCCACAAACACCACCAAAACAACCTGCTAATAAGGCAAAGCTGAGTTTATTGTTTCCACTGATGCTGAAAACTTGGCCTCTGTGACCAGTGCCGAATTGAATCTCAGAGACAGTTTTGGGTGAAGTAGAAAAAGAATAGCTTTACTGCTTTGCCAGGCAAAGGGGGACACAGCAGGCTTCTGCCCTGAAAAACTGTATGTCCCAACCCAGGAGAATTTGGTGGGGAGTTTTATAGCATTGGTTCAAGGGTACAGTTGCTGATAGAGATCAGGGTGCACGCAGGACTCCTTTAATCTGGCCTCAGGTGGTCTCTTGATGAGCTTCTGTGGTGATGGAGGTTATCAAACTATGGTCTTCTCTTATGCAGAATGCAGAATGCAGAATGCTTCATCAAGTAGTTAACATCTTCTTTCATTGGGGGTTTTAATTCTGTGGGGAGCTCAAAGATATTGTTATATGTATCCCCTGAGGTGGAACAAGGACCCTGCCTCAAGACTGCACTATTGTTTCTTGGCTGTTCCTCCCTTGTCTCTGCATCCCCTCCCTTCCCTGATTAGCAACCATTTGAAAGGCTTCCATGCCCAGGGGCCCCACAGTGTCCTGCTCAGTTTCAACACAATTACGACCAAGTCTGAAGAGCATTTATGAGAGGAGAGAGCAAAGTCAGGGATGTTGATGAGATTTAGGGTTTGGTTTAAGGGAAATCTTTCAAGGCAGGGGAGTGTTAATTAGGACTGGGAAAATGACCATCACAGAATAGTTTAGGATTGGTGGACACAGAAAAGGGAAGGTTTTTTTTTTTAAACATCTTTATTGGAATATAATTGCTTTACAATGGTGTGTTAGTTTCTGCTTTATAACAAAGTGAATCAGCTATACATATACATATATCTCCTCTTGCTTGCATCTCCCTCCCACCCTCCCTATCCCACCCGTCTAGGTGGACACAAAGCACCGAGCTGATCTCCCTATGCTATGCAGCTGCTTCCCACTAGATATCTATTTTACATTTGGTAGTGTATATATGTTCATGCCACTCTCTCATTTCGTTCCAGCTTCCCCTTCCCCTTCCCTGTATCCTCAAGTCCATTCTCTACGTCTGCATCTTTATTCCTGTCCTACCCCTAGGTTCTTTAGAACCTTTTTTTTTTTTTTTTTTGATTCCATATATATGTGTTAGCATATGGTATTTGTTTTTCCCTTTCTGACTTACTTCACTTTGTATGACAGACTCTAGGTCCATCCACCTCAGCACAAATAACTCCATTTCGTTTCTTTTTATCGCTGACTAAAATTCCACTGTATATATGTGCCACATCTTCTTTATCCATTCATCTGTCAATGGACGCTTAGGCTGATTCCATATCCTGGCTATTATAAATAGAGTTGCAATGAACACTGTGGTACATGACTCTTTTGGAATTATGGTTTTCTCAGGGTATATGCCCAGAAGTGGGATTGCTGGATCATATGGTAGTTCTATTTTTAGTTTTTTAAGGAACCTCCATACTGTTCTCCATAGTGGCTGTATCAATTTACATTCCCACCAACAGTGCAAGAGGGTTTCCTTTTCTCCACACCCTCTCCAGCATTTATTGTTTCTAGATTTTTTGATGATCGCCATTCTGACTGGTGTGAGGTGATACCTCATTGTAGTTTTGATTTGCATTTCTGTAATGATTAGTGATGTTGAGCATCCTTTCATGTGTTTGTTGGCAATCTGTATTTCTTCTTTGGAGAAATGTCTACTTAGGTATTCTGCCCAATTTCAGACTGGGTTGTTTGTTTTTTTGATATTGAGCTGCATGAGCTGTTTGTAAATTTAGGAGATTAATCCTTTGACAGTTGCTTCATTTGCAAATATTTTCTCCCATTTTGAGGGTTGTCTTTTCATCTTGTTTATGTTTTCCTTTGCTGTGCAAAAGCTTTTAAGTTTCATTAGGTCCCATTTGTTTATTTTTGTTTTATTACCATTTCTCTAGGAGGTGGATCAAAAAGGATCTTGCTGTGATTTATGTCATAGAGTGTTCTGCCTATGTTTTCCTCTAAGAGTTTTATAGTGTCTGGCTTTACATTTAGGTCTTTAATCCATTTTGAGATTATTTTTGTGTATGGTGTTAGGGAGTGTCCTGATTTCCTTCTTTTACATGTAGCTGTCCAGGTTTCCCAGCACCACTTATTGAAGAGGCTGTCTTTTCTCCATTGTATATTCTTGCCTCCTTTATCAAACATAACGTGACCATATTGCATGGGTTTATCTCTGGACTTTCTATCCTGTTCCATTAATCTATATTTCTGTTTTTGTGCCAGTACCATCTTGTCTTGATTACTGTAGCTTTATAGTAGCGTCTGAAGTCTGGAAGCATGATTCCTCCAGCTCCATTTTTCTTTCTCAACATTGTTTTGGCTATTCGGGGTCTTTTGTGTTTCCATACAAATTGTGAAATATTTTGTTCTAGTTCTGTGAAAAATGCCATTGGTAGTTTGATAGGGATTGCACTGAATCTGTAGATTGCTTTGGGAAGTATAGTCATTTTCACAATGTTGATTCTTCCAATCCAAGAACATGGTATATCTCTCCATATGTTTGTATCATCTTTAATTTCTTTCATCAGTATCTTAGAGTTTTCTGCACACAGGTCTTTTGTTTCTTTAGGTAGGTTTATTCCTAGGTATTTTATGCTTTTTATTGCAATGGTAAATGGGAGTGTTTCCTTAATTTCTCTTTCAGATTTTTCATCATTCGTGTATAGGAATGCAAGAGATTTCTGTGCATTAATTTTGTATCCTGCTACTTTACCAAATTCATTGATTAGTTCTAGTTGTTTTCTGGTAGCATCTTTAGGATTCTCTATGTATAGTATCATGTCATCTACAAATAGTGACAGCTTTACTTCTTCTTTTCTGGTTTAGATTCCTTTTATTTCTTTTTCTTCTCTGATTGCTGTGAAACTTTGAAAACGATGTTGAATAATAGTGGAGAGAGAGGGTAACCTTGTCTTGTTCCTGATCTTAGTGGAAAAGGTTTCAGTTTTTCACCATTGAGAATGATGTTGGTGGTGGGTTTGTCATATATGACGTTTATTATGTTGAGGTAAGTTCCCTCTATGCCTACTTTCTGGAGGGTTTTTATCACAAATGGGTGTTGAATTTTGTCAAAAGCTTTTTCTGCATCTATTGAGATGACCATATGGTATTTCTCCTTCAATTTGTTAATATGATTTATCACATTGATTGATTTGTGTATATTGAAAAATCCTTGCCTTCCTGGGATAAACCCCACTTGATCATGGTGTATGATCCTTTTAATGTGCTGTTGGATTCTGTTTGCTAGTATTTTGTTGAGGATTTTTTCATCTATGTTCATCAGTGATATTGGCCTGTAGTTTTCTTTCTTTGTGACACCTTTGTCTGGTTTTGGTATCAGGGTGATGGTGGCCTCATTGAATGAGTTTGAGAGTGTTCCTCCCTCTGCTATATTTTGGAAGAGTTTGAGAAGGACTGGTGTTAGCTCTTCTCTAAATGTTTGATAGAATTTGCCTGTGAAGCCATCTCATCCTGGGCTTTTGTTTGTTGGAAGATTTTTTTTTTTTTTAAAGGTCTTTTATAGCTACTTTTATTTATTTATTTCTTTATTTTTGGCTGTGTTGGGTCTTCAGTTCGTGCGAGGGCTTTCTCTAGTTACGGCAAGTGGGGGCCACTCTTCATCGCGGTGCAGGGACCGCTCTTCATCGCGGTGCGCGGGCCTCTCACTATCGCGGCCCCTCCCGTTGCGGGGCCCAGGCTCCAGACGCGCAGGCTCAGTAGTTGTGGCTCACGGGCCCAACTGCTCCGTGGCATGTGGGATCTTCCCAGACCAGGGCTCGAACCCGTGTCCCCTGCATTAGCAGGCAGATTCTCAACCACTGCGCCACCAGGGAAGCCCTGTTGGAAGATTTTTAAACACAGTCTCAATTTCAGTGCCTGTAATTGGTCTGTATATATTTTCTATTTCTTCCTGGTTCAGTCTTGGAAAGTTGTGCTTTTCTAAGAATTTGTCCATTTCTTCCAGGTTGTCCATTTTATTGGCATATAGTTGCTTGTAGTAATCTCTCATGATCCTTTGTATTTCTGATGTGTCAGTTGTTACTTCTCCTTTTTCATTTCTAATTCTATTGATTTGTGTCTTCCCCCTTTTTTTCTTGATGAGTCTGGCTAATGGTTTATCAATTTTGTTTATCTTCTCAAAGAACCAGCTTCTAGTTTTATTGATCTTTACTATTGTTTCCTTCATTTCTTTTTCACTTATTTCTGATCTGATCTTTATGATTTCTTTCATTCTGCTAACTTTAGGGGTTTTTTTTGTTCTTCATTCTCTAATTGCTTTAAGCGTAAGGTTAGGTTGTTTACTTGAGATGTTTCTTGTTTCTTGAGGTAGGACTGTATTGCTATAAACTTCCCTCTTAGAACTGCTTATGCTGCATCCCATAGGTTTTGGGTTGTCGTTTTCTCATTGTCATTTGTTTCTAGGTATTCTTTGATTTCCTCTTTGATTTCTTCAGTGATCTCTTGGTTATTAAGTAGTGTATTGTTTAGCCTCCATGTGTTTGTATTTTTTACAGATTTTTTCCTGTAGTTGATATCTAGTCTCATAGCACTCTGGTCGGAAAATACACTTGATACAATTTCAGTTTTCTTAAATTTACCAAGGTTTGATTTGTGACCCAAGATATGTTCTATCCTGGAGAATGTTCCAAGAGAACTTGAGAAGAAAGTGTATTCTGTTGTCTTTGGATGGAATGTCCTATAAATATCAATTAAGTCTATCTTGTTCAATGTATCATTTAAAGCTTGTGTTTCCTTATCTATTTTCATTTTGGATGATCTGTCTATTGGTGAAAGTGGAGTGTTAAAGTCCCCTACTATGATTGTGTTACTGTTGATTTCCCTTTTTATGGCTGTTAGCATTTGCCTTATGTATTGAGGTGCTCCTATGTTGGGTGTATAAATATTTCAATTGTTATATCTTCTTCTTAGATTGATCCCTTGATCATTATGTAGTGTCCTTCTTTGCCTCTTGTAATAGTCTTTATTTTAAAGTCTATTTTGTCTGATATGAGAATTGCTACTCCAGCTTTTTCTGATTTCCATTTGCATGGAATATATTTTCCATCCCCTCAATTTCAGGCTGTATGTGTCCCTACATCTGAAATGGGTCTCTTTAGACAGCATATATATGGGTCTGTTTTTTGTGTCCATTCAGCCAGTCTGTGTCTTTTGGTTGGAGCACTTAATCCATTTACATTTAAGATAGTTATTGATATATGTGTTCCTATTACCATTTTCTTTATTGTTTCCGGTTTGTTTTTGCAAGTCTTTTCCTTCTTTTGTGTTTGCTGCCTAGAGAAGTTCCTTTAGCATTTGTTGTAAAGCTGGTTTGGTGGTGCTGAATTCTCTTAGCTTTTGCTTGTCTGTGAACGTTTTAATTTCTCTGTTGAATCTGAATGACATCCTTGCTGGGTAGAGTAATCTTGGTTGTAGGTTTTTCCCTTTCATCGCTTTAAATATGTCCTGCCACTCCTTTCTGGCTTGCAGAGTTTCTGCTAAAAGATCAGCTGTTAAACTTATGGGGATTCCCTTGTATGTTATTTGTTGTTTTTCCCCTGCTGTTTTTAATATTTTTTCTTTGTATTAAATTTTTATAGTTTGATTAATATGTGTCTTGGCATGTTTCTCCCTGGATTTATCCTGTATGGGACTCTCTGTGCTTCCTGGACTTGATTAACTATTTCCTTTCCCATATTAGGGAAGTTTTCAACTATAATCTCTTCAAATATTTTCTCAGTCCCTTTCTTTTTCTCTCCTTCTTCTTTGACCCCTATAATTCGAATGGTGGTGCGTTTAATGTTGTCCCAGAGGTCTCTGAGACTGTCCTCAATTCTTTTCATTCTTTTTTCTTTATTCTTCTCTGTGTAGTTATTTCCACTATTTTATCTTCCAGGTCAGTTATCCATTCTTATGCCTCAGTTGTTCTGCTATTGATTCCTTCTGGAGAATTTTTAATTTCATTTATTATGTTGTTCATCATTGTTTGTTTGCTCTTTAGTTCTTCTAAGTCCTTGTTATAAGTTTTTTGCATTTCCTCCATTCTAGTTCCAAGATTTTGGATCATCTTTACTATCGTTACTCTGAATTCTTTTTCAGGTGGACTGCCTATTTCCTCTTCATTTGTTTGGTCTGGTGGGTTTTTACCTTGCTCCTTCATCTGCTGTGTGTTTCTCTGTCTTCTCATTTTGCTTAACTTACTGTGTTTGGGGTCTCTTTTTTGCAGGCTGCAAGTTCGTAGTTCTCATTGTTTTTGGTGTCTGGCCCAGTGGCTAAGGTTTGTTCAGTGGGTAGTGTAGGCTTCCTGTTGGAGGGGACTGGTGCCTGTGTTCTGGTGGATGAGGCTGGATCTTGTCTTTCTGGTGGGCTGACGATGTCCGGTGGTATGTTTTGGGGTGTCTGTGAACTTATTATGATTTTAGGCAGCCTCTCTGATAATGGGTGGGGTTGTGTTCCTGTCTTGCTAGTTGTTTGGTAGAGGGTGTCCAGCACTGTAGCTTGCTGGTCGTTGAGTGGAGCTGAGCCTTATAATTGAAATGGAGATCTCTGGGAGAGCTTTCCGAGTTTGATATTATGTGGAGCCGAGAGGTCTCTGGTGGACCAATGTCCTGAACTTGGCTCTCCCACCTCAGAGGCACAGGCCTGTCACCTGGCACCTGTCAGCCACACAGCTCAGAAGAAAAAAGAGGAAAAAAGAAAGAAAAATAAAATAAAATAAAAATTTAAAAGTTATTAAAATAAAAAACTAAAAGATTATTAAAAATAAATAGATTAAAAAGTAATAAAAAAGAGAGAGAAACAAAAAAGAAAGAAGAGAGCAACCAAACCAAAAAACAAATCCACCAATGATACCGAGCACTAAAAACTATACTTAAAAAAAAAAAAGGCAGACAGACAGAGCCCTTGGACAAATGGTAAAAGCAAAGCTATACAGACAAAATCACACAAAGAAGCATACACATACACACTCACAAAAAGAGAAAAACAAAAAGAAATATATATATATATAAAAGGAAGAGAGCAACCAAATCAATAAACAAATCTGCCAATGATAATAAACTCTAAATACTAAACTAAGATAAACATAAAACCAGAAACAAATTAGATGCAGAAAGCAAACCCCAAGTCTACAGTTGCTCCCAATGTCCACCACCTCAATTTTGGGATGATTCGTTGTCTATTCAGGTATTCCAGAGATGCAGTGTACATCAAGTTGATTGTGGAGATTTAATCCACTGTTCCTGAGGCTGCTGGGAGAGATTTCCCTTTCTCTTCTTTGTTCGCACAGCTCCTGGGGTTCAGTTTTGGATTTGGCCTTGCCTCTGTGTGTAGGTTGCCTGAGGGCATCTGTTCCTGCTCAGACCGGATGGGGTTAAAGGAGCAGCTGATTTGGGGGCTCTGGCTCACTCAGGCTGGGGAGAGGGAAGGGTATGGAGGAGGCGGGGCGAGCCTGCAGTGACAGAGCCTGGTGTGACGTTGCACCAGCTTGAGGTGCACCATGTGTTCTCCCGGGGAAGTTGTCCCTGGATCACGGGACCCTGGCAGTGGCGGGCTGCACAGGCTCTGGGAGGGACTGTGTGGATAATGACCTGTGCTTGCACACAGGCTTCTTGATGGCGGCAGCAGCAGCCTTAGCGTCTCATGTCCGTCTCTGTGGTCCGCGCTGATAACCATGGTTCGCGCCCATCTCTGGACCTTGTTTAGGAGGTGCTCTGATTCCCCTCGCCTCACGCACCCCTGAAACAATGGTCACTTGCCTCTTAGGCAGCTCCAGACTTTTTCCTGGACTCTCTCCCAGTTAGCTGTGGTGCACTAGCCCCCTTCAGGCTGTCTTCACACAGCCAACCCCAGTCCTCTCCTTGGGGTCTGACCTCCAAAGCCCGAGCCTCAGCTCCCAGCCCCCGCTCGCCCCAGCAGGTGAGCAGACAAGCCTCTCAGGCTGGTGAGTGCTGGTCAGCACCGATTCTCCATGCGGGAATCTGTCCGCTTTGCCCTCTGCACCCCTGTTGCTGTGCTCTCCTCCGTGGCCCCGAAGCTTCCCCCTCCGCCACCCGCAGTCTCCGCCTGCGAAGGGGCTTCCTAGTGTGTGGAAACCTTTCCGCCTTCACAGCTCCCTCCCACTCGTGCAGGTCCCATCCCTATTCTTTTGTCTCTGTTTTTTATTTTGCCCTACTCAGGTACGTGGGGAGTGTCTTGTCTTTTTGGGAGGTTTGAGTTCTTCTGCCAGCGTTCAGTAGGTATTCTGTAGGGGTTGTTTGACATGTAGATGTATTTCTGATGTATTTGTGGGGAGGAAGGTGAACTTACTCCTCTGCCATATTGAAGGTCTCTCCAAAGGGAAGGTTTTGAAGGGAGGATTTCATAAAGCCTTGTAGGGTAAAGAGTTGTTTGATGCTATCTATTAAAAATTCTAACAGTTTCAGGTTCATTTAAATTTTTTTTAAAGGAAGTTCCTGAACTACTTGCAAATAAAGTTATTTGCAATGTTTAATTTCCTGGGAAAGAGTTTCCTGGAATAGTAAAGTATATTGATGAAAACAGTAAGATAGAAAAGTCAGGTCAAGATCAACCTCAACCATAGTTGGGTGGGTATAGGTGTTTGGGTTTCTCATACTGGAGGGCATCTTAAGTAATGAATGTTGAAGGAATTTCAGGAAAGTGAGATTCAGTGAGACTAGAAACTATTAGGGAAAGCTTTCTAGTAAAGAGACAGTAGGGTTGAACCTTTGGTGAGGGGATAGGATTTGTGTGGGACTAGGATCAAAGGCATCCAAGGAGTGGAAGGGTATGAGCAAATGTTTGGAGTTAGTGATGCACTTGGTGGGGGGTAGGGGCAACATGGAGCCCATCCTCCCTTAAAGACAGCTTTGCATCATGAAATTCTGCTCCCACAAGAATGTGGAAGCCACTCATTGCAAGTCCTAAACAGAAAGTAAGACTGTGGACTTTGTCCTTTAAGTAGTGAGAATTCCCCTAAAAGAGCCTTCAAATTTTTCATGAAACTGATCATTTACAAATGTAATACTGCTGGGTGCTTATTTACTTACAGGGCAGAAAAATCGAAGGCAGGAACATCAGATTAGGAAGTCAGTGTACTGAATCAGTTGTGAGGTCAGAGAATGGCCTTGAGTGGATCTGTTTCTGCATCTAAGCAATGAAATCTTTGACAGGTGATCCCTCCATCTAAAACAATAAGTAATACCCAAAGATAGTCCTGGAGCTATCTAATATCTTATCTGAAATATATGTTTAACTCTTTTCTAAAAAATAAATATAGAAGAATGAAAGAAGGGAGAGAGGAAAGGAGGGATGGAAGGGTGGAGGAAAACAAAACAAAAGGAAGGTGGGAGTAAAGAGAAAAAGCTCAAATTTTACTGACACTGATCCACAATTGTTCTAATATTAATAAAACTATCTAACACTAGAGGAATCACTTTAATAGTGATTAATAGTGTTTCTTCTATAACAATAGTTCCAGCTAATACAATGTAAGATGTAACCTTCACTAGAGAAAAATAACACCAAGAAGCACACATATAAAGAAAAATAAACTTTTATTGGCCCTGTGTGGCATGAAGTTGATTATTTTTAAGGATTAGAGGTCAAGCAAGAGTATAACTAAGTCCTAGGCTGATAGTCTTCCCAAGACAGAAAATCACACTTCCTTCTAATTCATAGTTTCTTTCTTCCAAGATTCGGTGAAAAGGACATTATACATTTGGTCAAAGGTGTTTTGGCTAAAGAGAGATGAGAAAATGAATTTAGCATCATAGAGGGCTCAAGAATGACTCCTGAGTGTAAATAAGGAAGAATGGCTAGAGGCTTTTGTCCAAAATACATGAGCCCTGTGCTCTGCTCTGTGCCAGTTTAAATATTCACAATTCTTGTGCTAATAAGGGGGAACCATGTGAGACATTAATACAAATAGAGGGGCTGTAAACACAACATACCACTGCATATGCCAGAAGTCACAAGAGGATAATTTGCACCAGTGGTTGCTGATTATGTGTCTTGTTATATGTAGGGGACAGATACAAGCAACCACAAAAATCTTGAGGATAATTGCTGTTTCAAACCATCCTCCCATATTGGGAATGCTCTCTTCCATCCAGCCCCTCCCAGTGATCGTTTGAATTGAGATATCTCCACTGATGTCCAATGAGCTAAAAGTGTAGGATCTAAATTACTAAAAGGACTGCAGTTTATGCTCTCTCAATGTACATGGTTCAAAGACACGGGCTGTGACCAAAAACTATACTTTCCCTAAGAAGAAAAGAAAGACACACAGAGAAAAAGAGGGTGGGAGGGAGATAACACGGTGGAGGGGGGAGAGAGAGAGGTCTGCCTAGGTCTAAGGCTTCAAGCTTGAGCAGAAAATTGAAATTTTGGTTCAGTATCCCAAAGTGTAGAGTTCTTTAGTCTCCAAAATTTTGTTCCATAAATAGAATTGCCTCCAGACCCCAGCTTTCCATAGAAAAACGTGCCATCCCACCCTGGTTTGAGATGCAAAATGGAAAGGAATTGCTCTCTGATTCTTAGGGAGTAAGGGGACTGAAAATCGAAACATCTTTTGGGTACTTACGAGACCTGGGTCCAGCTGTTAGTATAACTTAGCCTGCTCCATCGGCTCTCACCTAGTTTCTATTTTAGCCACCCCTCGAGGGGAGGGGTGCCTTCTCTTGGCCCACTTTTTAACCAGGTGTAATTTGGGGATAGGAGTGTCCACAACTTTATTCTCCCTCAGTCACCTGTCTCTTCTCCAAAGCTGAAAGTCTTGGCTTTCAGCAGGCAGGAAATTCCCTGCTGCTGCAGAAGCTCAGGGACCCTTCCTTCCACACCACAGGGTGTAAGTTACTATACACAAGAGACATCAGGAATTTATAAAACATGAAATAAAATGTCATCCTAAAAAGTTACTGGCTTGCTTGGCTTCCTGTGAACTAAAAAGAAATCTTTCACTGATTTTAGATTCAAATCAGTTAATATCCACAGGAATCCATTTGGTTCTCCACCAACATCACTCCATTCATTCTTTCATTAATTTCGGCCACTTTCATGTGAAGTTGAGGCTACATCTCTCCAGGACTGTGTCCCAACTAAGTTCCTTAAAAATAAAATTTAAAAAAATCTATTTCTTTTCTGAATAGAAAAGCAATTATGTAGAGAACAGACAAATGGACACAAAGGGGGAAGGGGAGGGTGGGATGAATTGGGAGATTAAGACTGACATATATACACTACCATGTGTAAAATAGATAGCTAGTGGGAACCTGCTATATAGCACAGGGAGCTCAGCTCGGTGCTCTGTGATGACCTAGATGGATGGGTGGGATGGGGGTGGGGGGTGAGAGGGAGATCCAAGAGGGAAGGGATATATGTATACGTATAGCTGATTCACTTCGGTGTACAGCAGAAACCAACACAACATTGTAAAGCAATTATACTCCAATAAAGAAAAAGCAATTACATGTCTGTTATGTAAAACATACTAGTAATAATAACAACTATTAATTCGAGCACTTTCTATGTGTTTTACTGTGATAGTTGCCATGATTTTTCCTACATCACCCTCACAGCTTACAATGGTAGATATTATTAATTCCTAATTTATAGAGGAAAAAACCAAGGTTTAGAGATTTTGGGGATTTGGCGACAACCACACAGCTGGCAGGTATAAGAATCAAGATTCAAATCCAGGCTCTCTGATCCAGAATTGGTACTCTGCACACCCTGTTAGATGTTAAAAAAGAGAACATGAGAAGTGCCTTCCAATGCTACCATGCACAGATTAACTACAGCTATACTGTGTGAAAATCCCATTAATTTTCTACACATTTATTACTGACAAAAGAGTTCATGCACACAAACTATTGTGCAACTTGCTTTTTTTTCCATTTAGTAATATGTCTCATTCTTCCATTTCAAGACAAATACATCATTCTCTTCTTTGTAACATAGCCACCACTTTGCAGTAAGTGTGAGCCTTTTAAAAATATGTAGAGAGATACCTGCTTCATCCATTCTGAAGCTGTATGATAGTCCATTGTCTGGAGTTATCACGTGTTTGCCCAATTTTTTTATAGCCATTTTGCATATGAGCAATCATTTTTCTACTATGAACACTGTGGACTCTCCTGTACAACTCTGCAGTTTTCTTCGTGTTATTTCCTAAAAGTGGATATGGAAGAAACAAAGGGTATATTCATTTTAATTTTGAATAGTTTTGGCTAAACTGTCCTTCAAATGATTGTATCAGTTGACATTACAAGTAACAGTGTGTGAAAGTGCTCCTTAACTTTCTCTAATGCCAGAAAAATCAATATTTCTTATTTTTCCACTCCAATAATTCCTATTTGTTTGATTCTAGTAAGATTGAAGTAGATTTTGATTGATTGATTTTGGGTTTGTTGGTCATTTGATCATTCTTCTTGTATTTGGCAAGACCTTAGAACAGTGTGAGCACATATTTAGACAAAGTCATGGCACGTTCAATCAGGTAATATGTTAATTTCTATAAGAGCTGTGTGATCCTTCCAGACTGGACAAAAATGAGAAGTAGCAAAATGTCATCAGGTTCAGAGACATATGGAGCTAGATGAAATGTACTGTTATACCAAAATCCTTTCTTCCCCAATATTGTCTCTTCATCCTATTCCTCTCATGGGACATGCCATTCCCCCTCCCAGAGACTCTGCTTGCCCTCAGCCCTGTCAAGTCTTCTCTTCACCATCCCTTCTTTGCACCACCTGGCCTGGAGGTGGGGGTGATCTATCTGCAGCATTTGACATGGTTCCTCCAGACTGTCTTTCTTCCTCCTTCATCAAAACACCTAGCTTTGAGTTTCAACTCATCAGGCTATGTACCAGTTACTTACCCTGCTTGCCACCATCATTATCTGACCCCCAGGTCACTGTCACTTGTTCCTTGAAAATTTAGCTCCCAGCTTATTTTGCATTTCCTGCACATTTTTTCCAGTCCTTCAGACCTAACAGTACCAACAATCTAGCAATCCTGGCTTTGCCTGTTCCCCACCATCCTCTTGTCCTCACTGACTTGTTTATGGAATGTAGAGTCCATGACCAATCAGGATAATCACTCTCTCACTCCCTCACCATCCCCCCTCACTTTGTTTTACTCACTTGAACTCCAAGTCTATGCTCACTTCACTGCACTGGTGGGGCCGCATGAGACTGGAGGAAAACTCAGTGTGCAGACTGGCCTTGTTCTAAATTCTCAGATGTTAATCTTGCATCTGTGCTCATTTGCAATGCCTTCCGTCTTGTTATAGGTGAACTCTCCCAACTCCTGGCAAAGGCTAATAATCCGGCTGTGTTCTAGATACCTTCTGTCTTACCTAGTCGAGGACATGACTCCTGTAGCTCGGCCCACGTTCTCCTGGACCATGCATCTTCCCTCCCTCTTGCTAATCTTTCTCATCAGCACACAAACATGGTGTTAAATTCTCCCATGGTAAAAAGCAACAAACGACAAAACAACCTCTGGCCCTGACTTCCCCTCTCGTTACCATTCTGTTTCTCCTTTCTCCTCTAAGAAAAACTCCTTGAAAGAGCAAAGTTTTCTCAGTGTCTCTAATTTCTCTCCTCCTGTTTTTTCCTATTTTTCTTTAATTGGAGTAAAATTTACAAACAGTAAAATGCATAGATCTTAAGTGCATAATTTGGTGAATTTTGAAAGATGTATACACCCATATAACCTCCACCCCAATTAAGATGCCATTTCCATCACTTCAGAAAGTTCTCTCTGGTCCCCTTGTAGTCTTCCTCACACCGATAAAAAAACCTCTGTTCTGATTTCTATCAGCCTACTTGCCTCTTCTTTAACATCACTTAAATGGAATCACACTGTATATACTTCTTTTGACTGGTCCTTTACATTCAACAAAATGTTTTAGGAATTCATTCATGCCATTACCTGCATCAGTAGTATTCACTTATATGAATATACCACAATACGTTTATCTATTTTCCTGTCAGTGAAAACATGGATTATTTCCAGTTTTTGACTGATATCTGTAAGCCTCCTAAAATATTCTTATACAAGTATTTTTGTGGATAAATGTTGTCATCTGTCTTGGGCTATACTGAGGAGTAGAATTGCTAGATCATTGGGAAGGTATATGGCTAAATTTATAAGAAACTGTCAAACAGTTTTCCAAAGTGGCTGTACCATTTTACACGACCATCAGTGATGTATGAGAGTTCCACTTGCTCCACACTCTCACTATCACTATCATTATCAGTTTTTAGATTTGGGCTAATGCTAGTGGGTGTTAAAGGGTATCTCATCGTTTTAATTTGTATTTTCCTAATGACTGATGCTGTTGAGCATCATTTCATGTACTTACTGGCTATTCCTGTATCTTCTTTGGTGAAGTGTCTGTTCAAATTTTTTTATTGGATTGTGTTTCTTGCTCGCATTGATTTGTAGGAGTTCTTTTTGTGTTCTGGACATAAGTCCTTTGTCAAGTACATATGGTGTCATCTGGGCATGGCCTTATATCAATAATTAATCCTCCCAACACAGTGCTTGAAGGAGTTTGAACTCATCAATCAGATTCGGGTTTGGAGATAAGGTGCACTTGTCATTCTGACTTTGGCACCAACTCTCATGCCACATATGAGGTTCTAGGGAGGTAAGATGCTTGCACAGAGCCACACAGTTGGACCAGGAGTAAATTAATTCTGCAGTTTAAATCCAGTGCTTTTTCCTCATCATATTAAGTTCCTCCCATGTACAAATGTGAATAGCTACACACCGTTATTTTAACACTGGCTTTAGGAAGTGAATGCCTTGAACACAGGAGTACCTGTGACTTTGGGCATCCCAGCAGAGATGAGGACATGACTCTCAGTCCATTGTCCGAGGACCCTTCCTCCTCACCATGAAAGACGTGCCCACACACTGACCCAAGTGCGTTCTCAGCAGGAGCACCTCTCATTCCGTGGCTGGTGTTAAAGGAGTCCCATGGTCCCCCAAGGCCGGCCATTCCCACAAAGACACGCTCTTACTGAATCAAGATCACCACAGTAAACCTACCTGGACCTTGACTGGGCCATGGGATGCCCAGAGAGCTGGTTACATGTTATTTCTGAGTGTCTGTGAGGGTGTTTCTGAATGAGATGAGCATTTGAATTCGCAGTCTGAGTAGAGCAGATTGCCCTTCTCAATGCGGGTGGGCATCATCTAATCCACTGTGGGCCTGAAGAGAGCAAGAAGGCAGAGGAAGAAAGAATTGTCTCTCTCTGCCTGACTGATGAGCTGGGACATCCGTCTTCAGCCCATAGACTTGGACGGGGACTTATATTGGCCCCCTGGTTCTCAGACCTTTGAGCTTGGACTTGAACTACATCCCTAGCTATCCTGGACCTCCAGCTTACAGACCATGGGACTTCTCAGCCTCCATAATTGTGTGAGCCTGTCCTTTATAATAAATCTCTCAATATATGAATATATATATATATAATCTCCTGTGATTCTGCATCTCTGCAGAACCCTGACTAATACAAAGAGTCATCCTGATGTACCCTGTTTTGCTCTGTGAACCAGGAAAGGGCCGTCTCCCTTCACAAGCTGAGCACCCACCCTGGGGAGGCCTCCTGTAGTCCCAGGTCACCCCTGTGAACACGGATCACTGTGAAGAGGAGGTGAGGACAGGTGAGATGGAACCAACTCCTCTGTTCCCACCTAAGACCTTCCTCCTCTTGGAGCTAACGAAGTTTGGAGGAGCACAGGCTGAGTCCTGACAAGGAGGCAGAAGCAGCCCAGGCCAGCTGCTGTGCCTGGCAAGTGAGTATCCCACAGATGGTAAGGGAGTTTCCAACCCCAAAAGCTTTGTCCGATGGCAATTCTCAGTTCAGCCATATAAAACTACCCAAATGTAATGACTTTTGACTTAGAAAGATGGCAATTCTAAATAGTTCAACCCAGTAATAGCTGACATTTATTGAGCACCGTGCTAAGCGCTTGCTTGTATTATCACATTCAACCGGCAAAACATCCATAATAGTTAATAATTGGTACCAGTCTCCCTGTTTACAAATAAGGACTGAGGCACAGAGAGGTTGGACACCATGCCCCGGGTCACACAGCCAGCAGGTGCAGAGCGGACTCACAGGCAGGCAGGAAATGGAAGCGGCAGGTGGGAGCCTCACTTTCACTAAACACGGGTGTGAGTGTGGGTTCCCTCCTGTTGCAAACTTGGCAGAGGAACGTGAGAGAAAGTGCCTGAACTGGTCCAGAGAGAACAAGAAGAGGCAATAAGCCATCCCTGAGGGACAGAGCTGCAAACAGCCGGTGCTCGGCTACAGCCTGTGACCCTGACCAATAGCCGTGGGACCGAAGACACGAGAAGACCACCGGGCTTTGTGGTCTGTGGTCCTAGGAAGCCCGTGAAACGCTGGTGTGTGGAGGGAGGCTGACAGGGAAGTGCCTCCGGGCTGGGGGGCACACGGCCCCTCCTCTGTTTCCCCCTGGCAGCCCCTTTGGGACTCCAGGATGTGGCCAGCCTCTGAAACAAAGTAGGTATTTCGTGAAGAAAAGCTCTTCATTTTAAGTTAAGGAAACCGAAGCCCCAAGAAGTAGTCTCGGGCAGCCCCTGGGAGGGTCCCTGCAGATCTCCAACAGCAGAGACATTTTGACCAAAGCCTCCAGATGTCACACTTTGAAATCCATCCTCACCATGTTTGCACAAGGCCACGCTTCCCCTGGGCTACTCCAGCCAGCGACCAGGGCAGCCTTGTTCCTGAGAGACACAGGTGAGCTGCCCAAGCCCTGTAGAGCCTTCCAGAGACTGCAGCCCAGCGGTCCAGGATGCGTCCTCCCTGCTTCCACTGATTCCTTCTCCCTCGTCTCGCAAACAGTAGTTTCCTCTAATAAAACCTGTGAGCGTTTAATCCCATCTTGACACCTGCTGCTCTGAGGATGTCGACCGTACGTGATTCGGCTCCGTGTGCCAGGAGCTCCTCGCTCAGTTCCCTTTATAGTTCCAAAGCTCCCTAATCTTTGCCGCACAAATGGTGACTGTTTTCCTTGCTCTCTGCTAACAGCAAACTGTCGGAGTTGTACTGAAGTGAGCCCGAGCTGTGTGAGTTCTTCCTTCAGAAGATAATTTACACAGCTCGGCAACACAGAAAGCACGTAAGGCTTCAGCGATGCTTCACAAAAGGTACTGATTGTTTCCCTTATCACTACAGTGCACCTCAAAGAACAGAGAAGGCTCTGCAGCATAACCAGCTTGAGGGTGGAAAATGGAGCTGAGGGATTCAAGTTCAATTCCTTAGACCAAAGGTAGGTCAAAAACATCAGGACAGCTCCCGTTTGAAGGGGCCACCCACGAGTGGGCAAAACCACACACATCCACCACCCCAAAACTGTAGGAGGGCTACCGGTATCCAATCAAACCCTTGAAAAACACTTGGAAATGCAGAGAACTCCTCTCTCAAGCCGAGGACTGCAATTAATGCAGCCCCATTAGAACATCGAGTTATACTATTTGGTGTGGAGGGCATTGTTATGGTTGTCCAGACTCTTGGTGCCCCAGAAATTCTACCAAGGTGTTTTTTGTTTTTTGGGTTTTTTTTTTAATGAATTGACGTTTTTATTTATTTATTTATTTATTTATTTATTTATTTAGGCTGTGTTGGGTCTTCGTTTCTGTGAGAGGGCTTTCTCCAGTTGCAGCAAGCGGGGGCTACGCTTCATCGCGGTGTGCGGGCCTCTCGCTTATTGTGGCCTCTCTTGTTGCGGAGCACAGGCTCCAGACGCGCAGGCTCAGTAGTTGTGGCTCACGGGCCCAGTTGCTCCGTGGCATGTGGGATCTTCCCAGAGCAGGGCTCGAACCCGTGTCCCCTGCATTAGCAGGCAGATTCTCAACCACTGCGCCACCAGGGAAGCCCTACCAAGGTGTTTTAAAATTTTTAGACTTAAATATAATCAGGTATATCCCAGAAAAATTGTGCCACACTTAATCTTTGGTTGACACTTAATGCTAGTCTGAGGCCACCAGGTCGCACGTTAGCAGACGTTCTGGGGACAAAGGGTTGGCTGGGGAGGAGGACACAGGTTCTCAGGCCAGCTCACTCTGAAGGGCTTTTGTGGATCCACCAGTCCCTCTGCCACCAGACCAAGAAAACGCCCAACGGTCAGGTGTGGATCAGTATCACACAGGAAATGTGACAGGTACCTGAGTCCTTTATTAGGCTGTCAGCACATCCTGAATAAAATGAAGAATGCTCCTCACAATCCCCGGGATGAAGTTTTGAATAAAATTATTTATGTCCAACCTAAGTGTACAATTCAGATCGTGAATAGTAATTCTGCCTGAAGCCCACAGCATCTGAACCAACGGCCGAGACACAGTCTCATAAATATTCATTTTCTTGGCCAAGACAGTGATCACACAGTATTTGGGGTTGTTTACCATCAGGGTCTTGCTGATGCTCCGTTTTTAAAAGCTGAATTTACAACCAGAAGAAAATGGCCTTTATTCCTATTATGACAGCAATGGCAGGGGAGGTTGAGCCTAATAACTTTTCTGAGGGTGTTAAACTGATGTTAACAATAAAAATAGAAGCCTGGACCACTAGAGCCTCACAGACGTTAACTTTTATTATGAATATTAACACTGGTAACTTCACTGATTTTTTTTTAACACTCATACACACAGCAACAATTTTGAGCAAAAATGAGAGGACAGCTTTTCCTAAATTCAGCTTCTGTTAACCTCTTGAATTCCAAACTCCAGCCCAAATCTAGCCTTAAGTTTCTTAGTGTCCTTTACAGCTACCCTCAGCTCTTCCCGTCCCTCCCTCACCTAAAATAATCCAGAACGTATTTCTTTGCCGTGAAATAGAACAACGGAAGCATGCCTCAGATAAAGCACATCCAGTGGGTTCCAGCGCTGCGTCTCTGTTGTGCTCCCACCTCTGTCACACAAAACTCACCTGTTATATCCCCCTCTTGTTCTGGTTGAGACTGTTTGTCCGGGTTCTAACCCAGCCAGTAGGTGACGTCCTGGAGCATACTTGGGACACTGCTTGCAGGGGGACTCGAGGAGAACAGGTTGTCCCCGCAGACTGGTGACATGGGTGATGCCATCACTCCGTCTCCTTCATAACGCAAGGGATGAGCTTTTCAGACCACCTGGCTTAAGATCATAGAACAAATCATGAAGGGCCTAGGTTCCAATCCTGCCTCTGCTGCTTCTTATATGACTCTGGGTGAGTTCTTTAACCTCTCCAAGCCTCATTTCTATTGAATACGTCTCTTCAGTGATGATAATACTACTACCTACCTTGCAAGGCTGCAGTGAAGAATGAAAGAGAAAAGGGATTTGAAGCATTTAGCAGAATGACTAGCAGAGAAGTGCTGTTATAATTGTATCATAGGTGATTCTGAATCTCCTTTGCTTGGGGTTGAGTACAAAGTCACTGATGGTAAGAGCAGGCTGGATCTCACGGCACGACACTGGAGAAGGTGTGAGGGTGAAGTGGGCCACTCCTTCCACACCAGCCAAGGCACAGTGACAACCCCTAACCTGCATTGTGCACACAGCCAGCCACATGACCTTCTCTCCAAGAGAAAGGAGAACAACTATGGAGGCGAAGGGTGTTCTAAGAAAATGTATGATCAGCAGGAATAGTGCGTTCAACAAACCATTCCCACAACATTGATAAAATATCTACTGACAATCGATGGTTGAAATGCTATAGTCCAAGAAATTATTGCAAGCCAACATCTGATTTACAATGTTGTGTTAGTTTCAGGTGTACGGCACAGTGATTCAGTTTTACATTTATATATATATATATATATATATATATATATAAATGTAAAACTGAATATATATATATATATGTGTGTGTGTGTGTGTGTATTCTTTTTCAGATTCTTTTCCCTTGTAGGTTATTACAAAATATTGAGTACAATTCCCTGTACTATACAGTAGGGCCTTGTTGTTTATCTATTTTATATATAGTAGTGTGTATATGTTAATCCGAAACTCCTAATTTATCTCCCTACCCCCTTTCCCCTTTGGTAACCACAAGTTTGTTTTCTATGTCTGTGGGTCTATTTCTGTTTTGTAAATAAGTACATTTGTATCATATTTTTAGATCCCACATGCAAGCGATATCATATGACGTTTGTCTTTCTCTGACTTATTTCACTTAATATGATAATCTCTAGGTCCATCCGTGTCACAGCAAATGGCAAGCCAACATTTTAAAAAAGTCAGTTCCTGGCTACTCACATCTTGTCATCACATTCTCCAGACCAGGAGGTGGCAGGTGGGTTTCGTTACAAAATCCGGAGTTTTCCGTAGATGAAGATTCTGAGGCTGAGTCAGAGTGGCATCACAGTATAGCTATGTCATCCACTGACTGTAAGAACAGGAGTGTGATGCTATAGACGTGTCATGACCTCCTTAGACAGTTCAGAAAAAAAAAAACCCAGCCACACACACAATACTTAGAAATATAATATCTTGATCAGCAAGAAGTACAGCCAGTATAGAGAGCAAAATTGTTCCTATAAACTTCAGCTAACTCTCAACGCCAAGCAATGCTGAGGACGTTAGCTCCGGGCTTTGCAGGGATGCACTGAGATGGCAAAGAGGTGCAGACACCACGTCTGCTCACTCATTGACCCTTCTGAATGAGGCCCCGTCACTGGGCAGATGAGTCGGCTGGAGTCCCAGGAGGTCTCACGTTGGAGTTTGTGGAGAAGACCTGGGAAGTTCTATCCCCCCAGAGTCTGAGAATGTGTGTATAACCCTGTGAATCCTGGCCACCCCTCAGGGGAGCTAGCGGCCTGCGGATTTCACCATCTAGCCTTGCATCAGTCAAGTTCACCATCAGAAGCAGCTCCCTACTCCACTGTTAGAAGCCACCCACAGCGGGCCACCCAGCCCTGCACTCAGAGGGCATCACTGGGCCCCCACTCCTTCACTCACACTCCTCCCTGACAGCTCTCTGGTCCTTTGGCTCATGAGCCCAGACACTATAGATCTGAAACAGTACACTGTTCCTTTCTGCCCAGTTTCCCCAGCACACTCAGGCGCCACCCACTCCAAGGACCATGGGACTTGGGGTGAAGAGCCGGGAGACGCAGGGTGTCCTCCCAGCTTAGTGTCTGAGAAGTCACCTAACACAGTGGGTGCCAGATATTCCTGCCCTGGTCATTCAATTAAATTATGAGTTGATCAGCTACTGTGTGCTCAGTAAATGCAGGAGGAAAAGTCAGTTTCAGGGTGGACACTCAGGATACCAAAAATTACGTACAGGACGCTGGACACACAGAAAAGCAATAGAAGGAAAACATAGCACTTTTTTTAATTGACGTATAGTTGATTTACAATGTTTTGTTAGTTTCAGGTGTACAGCAAAGTGATTCAGTTATACATACATTTTCTTGGAAGTTTTCTCTTTTTTTCTATTTTTAATTGAAGTATAGTTGATTTACAGTGTTTCAGGTATACAGCAAAGTGATTCATATATATATAGTCTTTTTCAGATTCTTTTCCATTATAGATTATTACAAAATATTAAATATAGTTCCCTGTGTTATACAGTAGGTCCTTGTTGATTATCTATTTTATATGTAGTCGTGTGTATATGTTAATCCCAACATCCTAATTTATCCCTCCCCACCTTCCCCTTTGGTAACTAGAAGTTTGTTTTCTATGTCTGTGGGTCTATTTCTGTTTTGTATATAAGTTCATTTAGAAAACGACGGCGGTTATGCCTGAAACACATTCCCAAGCATAAGCACTTGATGTTAATACAACTGCATTTGAAAATCACTTGACGTGGACTGATATTCACGTGAAGACATTTAACATATACTTATGTTCTTCACAATAATTGGTTTCCTTGCACAGTGTTTTGAATAATAGGCACTTGGCTTTATGCTGGGATGATGAGAATTGTGGACCTTCACTTTGTTTTGAAATAAGTGTCACATCCAGTCAACTGCAAAAGTAGTTCTTTAGCCACAAAAGTAGTTCTTTAGCCATGAATGTAAATGGGTAGCAACCAAGTAAAGAGGAAGAATAAAATATTTAGATTTTCATTTTCTATACTATAGTAAAAATCCATCAAATTTACCCCTTTGTCTCAGTGTTTGAGAATAATAAAAAAAAATAATAATAGAAGAAAATAATAAAAATCAGTTCTCTTTTATGTACAAAATACAAGTTACTAGAATGCAAGTGTTATAAAATGTCTCTTTCTCTTCTTTTTTCCTGCATTCTGTCTTCACACCTATGGGGTTTTTTTAAATTAGCATATGGACTGTTTCCTCCCAATAAATTCACTGATTTATTTAAATGCATCTATGTCAAATAGATGCATCTATGTTGTTCTGAAGAAAAACAAAATGCATATGGGTCCATCATTCCACTGCATTGTAGTGTTCATAAAACACAGTGATGTAAGATTTGCAAATATTTTCTACAAAGTAACGAAATCTCCCATTGGTGTTAGTATCAACATATAATAGTCTCCATTTCTTTTTTTTTATTGGAGCATAATTGCTTTACAATGTTGTGTTAGTTTCTGCTGTACAGTGAAGTGTATCAGCTATAGGTATGCATATATCCCCTCCCTCTTGGACCTCCCCCCCCACCAATCCCACCCACCTAGGTCATCACAGAGCACCGAGCTGAGCTCCCTGTGCTATACAGTAGGTTCCCACTAGCTAGCTATCTTAGACATGGTAGTGTATTTATGTCCAACCTAATCTCCCAATTCATCCCACCCTCCCCTTCCCTACGTGCGTCCACACATCCTTTCTCTACGTCTACGTTTCTCTTCTTATCCCGTATGAACAAGTTCTCCATAAGTTTACCATGAGTGGAAACCTGTGTTCAGAGCTGTCTCACACACCAAGGCAGGATGAGGGCCCCTGAGAGCAGCTAGTGGGAGCTGAATCGGGGGAGACATTGGAGCCTCCAGAGGGGAACTGAGGGGATGGAGAGTCATGTGCCCTGAGGAGGCCATGGCCATGGAACATGCCAGAAATTCTCTGGATGGAGAGCAGCAGCCCAGGGCCTCGCTATGGACCCTTCCCTCTGCTTTCACAGCCCACTGATGACAAGATTCACCACCATGGGTTAAGTAGAAATATGCTTTTCCGGGTCCTTCTTGTTTTACATGAAACAAGTGTTATGGCTATTTTTGAACAAGGACAGATGTTTCCCTCATAAAGAAGGACTTTTAGGTTACAAACTCCTTTTCCTCTTACCTTCTTTTCGACTTTCAAATGAATAAACGTAGCTACCGAGGATATAAGAGGTAAACACACGAGAAGGACAAAGCAGAAACAGGGAAATATGAGAAGAACATAAAGAAGAAAAAGAGGAAAGAATGAAGGGAAGAAGATGAGCCTGGAAGAGAGGAGGCCTTAGGAGGAATCATGGCCCTGGTACCACATAACACACGTGCAGTCCCGGGATTCCTGCGTGTGTGCATGAGTGTACGTGGGCGCATGCGATGTCAGCAACGTAAACCATAACCATCCTCCGTTTCTCACTTCCTGACATTAGGGACGTGTCCCTTTTCATTTCCACGGTGAGTTAATACGGGCTTCTGTCCTTAATAAATATCTTTCAGGAAAGAAAAACTGCCCATCTCCACAGTTAAACAAAAGTCACTTTTCAATGTATGATTCCTTTTAAAGTTTGGACAAATGATCTCCACTGTCTACTCGATTTACTTTCACCGCAAATACACTTCACCACTATATATATGTATGTATTTACTTGCATATGTAACATTATATACAGGCATATATATGAATACATGAATACATGTAGTATATAAATATGTATGTATATTTACAGTTAGCACTCATTGAGCCCTCAGAATGGGTCAAAACCATATCATGCTTTTATAAGCATCATCTCATTTAATCCTCTCAACAACCTGACGAAAGAGGTACTGTGAAACTCACCAAGTTACACACGAGGAGACTGAGGTGTAGTTCAAGTTCCCTGCCTCCCTGCCTGAGGTTCCAAAGCTGTTGAGCAGTGTTGAGAGCCAAGGTCAGCCTAGGCCGTGTGCATCTCTGTGTTTTAATCGTGTGATGACTTTTAATAGTTGTCCAAGGCTATCCTTCCTTCTCTTGAAAGCCAGGATTGGCTGTAGTTTTCTGTGATCTTGCTCACCACCTTAGTGATTTTTAAAACCACGTTCCCACCTCTGCTCTCGGCTGGGCTCTGCTTTCCCTTTACTGTTTCCCCTGTTGTGGAGTGAATTTAAATTACTTCTTGAGGACGTGTATTGAGTCCATCTCTGTTTCACCAGGCTATGGTTTTCGTCTTCCACCTGCGCTGGCCTGGAGTTTTAGAACTCTCCACCGAGGATTCTAATACACCTCAGCAGGTGGTGGTCCCATGCCATGTGGGCTATGAACATTGGTGCAGGGCAGCCTCAAGGAGCACACGCCCACTTCGAGTTCCCTGCAGTGTCACAACAAGCGGTGTCTTGCAGAAGACAGGAGAGGAAAGAGATGAAGTCGGGAGTGGCTCACACACCACCAGCACACCAAGTGCCGGCAAGGCACTGATGCCACCCTGGGCACACACCGAGGGCAGCCTGCTTCCAGGAGCGGAGAGAGTCTGGACCTGCGCATTCCAACTGCAGTTCCCACATACTAACAGGGATCCTACAAGGAGAAAGTGCAACCCACCACCACCTGAAGGAAAACAGTCTCCAACTTAGCTCAGATTTTCTTACTCAGAAAATGTAAGGAGTCCAGCTCCAGCCAAAATCCTCTGTGTGATCTTCCAGGCCAGACCGTAGGCTCTCTGCCTGACTGTCTTCAAGCTGGGACATTGGCCTTGTCCTGACATTGGACTGAGACTTGTACTGGCACTCACGCCATCAGCTCTCCTGGTCCTCAGGACTTTGAACTTGGACTGGAAACCTATCATTGGTTCTCCTGGGTCTAGACTTCTCAGTCTCCATAATCATATGAGCCATTCCTTATAATAATCTCTGTTTATGTATCTATCTATCTACCCACACATCCTACGGGTTCTATTTCTCTGGGGAACTTTGACTCATACAAGGCATTGCCCAGCAGACCTCATGGGAGCAAGCTGCCATCCCCACATCAGACTTGATGCACTGCCATTTTCTGGAGGGGGTCGCTGTCAAGAACTGAGGTCCCCCAGGCCAGCCATGCTCACGCAGATGTCTGCATTCCTAGCCCAGGAGCCTCCACCAAAGCCTCCTCAACAGGGTGCCGCCTGAGGAACTTTTCTCCACTCTGACCGTGTACTTTTCCACTCCGGGCTTTCCCCTCTTGGTGAGTACCCACCCTACTCTATCTGCCTGACCCTCGACTGATGCCATTCCGTGGGGGAAATGGGACACCAGGGAGTTGGAACCTCTTTTTTGCCTCTTGCTTGCACTTTTGCAGTAAGAGAACCAAGACTTGATTGTTACTTTCACTTTAGCTCGTTGTCCTACGTCACCACCTCCATGCCTGGCACCTGGACAAATCCTTCAGCTGTGACATTTTCTGGTGTTTCTGTGCTTGATCTGATGCTGGGACTGACATTGGACTTTGGGGAGAAAATAACTCGAGATGTTATAGGATACCTTCCTTTGTGATAGCAATTTGCATTTCATTTTGTATTATAAAGTGCCCAGGTTTGGGAGGTGATGAACCCTTACTGGACAATCTCAGTCTCCCAGGAGCTCAATTTCTAGAAGAGCCAGATTCATGGGCACTCAGTGCTTGTCTATTTCCTGTCCCCCATGCTGGCCCCAACGAAACCTACATAGTCCAAATTACAGCAGCAAAAGAGAAACTTATGTCCCGATAATCCCCTGTCCTTCTAAACCACATGAAGTGTCTCTGCCTCCTGCTTATCCCTGCAGCTGCCCCACTTTCATCTGGAGCTTTAATGACACCCTGAGGTCTCCAAACTTTGGGCCCTCATTTACTCATCACTACTTAGCACCTTCCTGAATTTTTAAAAACTTTGCATTTCACAATAACATTGAATTTACAATGCAAGAATAATCCAGAGCATTCCCATGGAAACTTTACTTAGATTCATCCATTTGTAATATTTTGCTACATTTGTCTCATCATATTCTCTCTCAAATTCTCATGGTAAATGACTTTGTACACAATTTGTTTTCTCTGGAACTTTTGAAAGTAGATTTCATACATCATTCCTCCTTACCTCCTAGTATTTCAATGTGTATTTCCCATGAACAAGGATATTCTCTTTAAAATAAACACAGTTGTCAGTTCAGGAAATTTAACATTGATAAAATACTTTTATTTAAATATAGACTATATTCCAGTGCTGTCAATGCTATCTTACACCACTTACAAAAATTAACTCAAAATGGATTGAAGGCTTAAATGTTAGACCTGAAACTATGAAACTCCTAGAAGAAAACATAAGAATAAAGCTCCCGCACACAAGTCTTGGAAATGAATCTTTTTTAACATCTTTATTGGAGTATAATTGGTTACAATGGTGTGTTAGTTTCTGCTGTATAACAAAGTGAGTCAGCTATACGTATACATATATCCCCATATCCCTTCCCTCTTGTGTCTCCCTCCCACCCTCCCTATCCCACCCCTCTAGGTGGTCAGAAAGCACCAAGCTGATCTCCCTGTGCTATGTGGCTGCTTCCCACTAGCTATCTATTTTACATTTGGTAGTGTATATATGTCCATGCCACTCTTTCACTTCGTCCCAGCTTACACTTCCCCCTGCCCATGTCCTCAAGTCCATTCTCTACATCTACACCTTTATTCCTGTCCTGCCCCTAGGTTCATCAGAACCATTTTTTCTTTTTCCTTTTTTTTTTTAGATTCCATATATATGTGTTAGCATACGGTATTTGTTTTTCTCTTTCTGACTTACTTCACTCTGTTTGACAGACTCTAACTCCATCCACCTCATTACAAATACCTCCATTTCATTTCTTTTTATGGCTGAGTAATATTCCATTGTATATATGTGCCACATCTTCTTTATCCATTCATCCAATGATGGACACTTAGGTGGCTTCCATGTCCTGGCTATTGTAAATAGAGCTGCAATGAACATTTTGGTACATGACTCTTTTTGAGTTACGGTTTTCTCAGGGTATATGCCCAGTAGTGGGATTTCTGGGTCGTATGGTAGTTCTATTTTTAGTTTTTTAAGGAACCTCCATACTGTTCTCCATAGTGGCTGTATCCATTTACATTCCCACCAGCAGGGCAAAAGGGTTCCTTTTTCTCCACACCCTCTCCAGCATTTATTGTTTGTAGATTTTTTGATGATGGCCATTTTGACCGGTGTGAGATGATGCCTCATTGTAGTTTTGATTTGCATTTCTCTAATGATTAATGATGTTGAGCATTCTTTCATGTGTTTGTTGGCAATCTGTATATCTTCTCTGGAGAAATGTCTATTTAGGTCTTCTGCACATTTTTGGATTGGATTGTTTGTTTTTTTGATATTGAGCTGCATGAGCTTGGCAATGAATTTTTAAATATGACAGCTAAAGCACAAGTAATAAAATCAAAAATAAACCAGTGGAACTATATCAAATGAAATAGCTCCTGTACAGCAAAAGAAACCATCAATAAAGTTAAAAAACAATCTATGGAATGGGAAAAAATCTATTTGCAAACCATACATTTGATAGGGAGTTAATATCCAAAATATATAAAGTACTCATGCAACTCAACAACAACAACAACAACAAACCAAACAACTCAATTTTTAAAATGAGCAGACGACCTGAACAGGCATTTTTCAAAGAAATATATAAAAGGCCAACAGGTACATGAAAGGATAATCAACATCATAGTCATTAGGGAAATGCAAATTAAAGCCACAATGAGCTACCACTTCATGCCTAATGTGAGAACGGCTATTACCAAAACGACAAGAGATAACAAATGTTGGCATGGATGCGGAGAAAAGGGAATCCTCATGCACTGTTGGTAGGACTGTAAATCGGTGCAGCCATAATGGAAAACAATATGGAGGAACATCAAAAAATTAAAAGTAGAATTACCGTAAGATTCAGTAATTCCATTTCTGAAACAAAAACACTAACTTGAAAAGATATCTGTACCACCATGCTCACGGCAGCAGTACTTAAGATAGCCAAGACATAGAAATGAACTAAGTGTCCATTGATAAAAGAATGGATAAAGAAGTTGGGGGAATATAAACACAATGGAATATTATCCATCCATAACAAATGAAGAAATCCTACCATTTGCAACAACATGGATGGACCTTGAAGGCATTATGCTAAGTAAAATAAGTCAGACATAGAAAGACAAACATTATATGATCTCATTTATATATGAAATATAAAAAAAAGAAAAAACTTGTAGAAAAAGAAATCAAACATGTGGTAACCAGAGGCAGAGGGTGAGGGGAGGGAAAATTGGAGGAAGGTGGTCAAAATATACAGACTTTCAGGGACTTCCCTGGTGGCGTAGTGGTTAAGAATCTGCCTGCCAATGCAGGGGACACCGATTTGAGCCCTGGTCCGGGAAGATCCCACATGCCGCGGAGCAACTAAGCCCATGCGCCACAACTACTAGGCCTGCGCTCTAGAGCCCACGAGCCACAACTACTGAGCCCATGCGCCACAACTACTGAAGCCCGTGCGCCTAGAGCCCGTGCTCTGCAACAAGAGAAACCACCACAATGAGAAGCCCCTGCACCGCAACGAAGAGTAGCCCACGCTCGCTACAACTAGAGAAAGCCTGTGCACAGCAACGAAGACCCAACACAGCCAAAAATTAATTAATTAATTAATTAATTATTTTTAAAAAGATCAACTTCCAGTTATCAAACAAACAAGTACTAGGGGTGTAATGTACAACAAGGTGACTATAGTTTACACTGTTGCACAATATATAGGAAAGTTAAGAGAGTAAATCCTAAGTGTTTTCATTATAAGGAGATTTTCTTCTTTTTTTTCTTTTCTTTTTTCTTGTCTTTATATGGTATCTATATGAGAAGATGCGTGTTAACTAAACCTTTGCAATAATCATTTTACAATATAGGTACATGAATCAAACCATCATGTTGTATGCCTTAAACTTAGTGTGTATGTCAATTATTTCTCAATAAAACTGGGGGGGAAAAGAGTAAATAAATAAATAAGAAGCACCCTCAAGTGGTGCATTACTGACTTTTAAGAGGCATTTGTGAGTGAGTATTTGTTTACATATCCTTTACATGTAGATGAACAAACATCTCACTTTTCTCCAGGTAGTGCCGGTTTATGCAAGTTGTCCTGGTGTAATTAGCGATAGCACCCTCTTCCACTTCCAAAAGCGACCTCCTTAGAAGATAATTAGGTAATCACCTCTTCTTATATACCTACTTTTCAGATAAATAAGCACTTATTCCAGGCCTACAGCATCTCTTTTCTGAAATGGAATTTACTTTACATATTTTCCTGATTATAAGGATAATTCATCTTCTTTGTGAAAAGCAAATTAGAAAATACAGAGGCATAAAGAAGCAAAAGAATTCCATTTACTGGCTTGTTTCCACTTATGATAATGCTTTAGCTTATATGCACGTTCACATTTGATTTTCACCACCATACTGCAATATAGCTGAGCCAAGATTATTCTATTTCTTGTTTTACAGCTGAAGGCACTGAAGGTAAAGAACCTCCAGCCCAGACACTCTGCTTTGAAATTTCAGTCTCTGTCCACTGCATCACATTGCCTGAGAAACACAGCTGAAGGGAAGTGCAGAGTAACAATTGTACCAGCAATAATGGACATTACGGTTGAGTTCTTACTAGTTGGTTGCCTTTAAAGCTCTAAGCAACCTGAGGAGGTGGGCATTAAGGGAGAAAATGATACTCAGTGAGAATGAGCAATTGTCCAGTATCCATCTCACAATTCACAAGTGATGCCTGGCTTCTATGTCTGAGCTCATGGCCACTATGATCTAACCCTCTTACAGTTTTGAAAATCAATCTTATTGAGATAGAGTTACATACAATCAAATGCACCCATTTTAAGTGTATAGTTCCACGAATTTGGGGAAATGTATGTGCAGTGCAACCATCACCACCATCAAGATTTTGAACATTTCTGTCACCCAAAAAGTTTCCATATGATTTTTTACAGTCAGTCCTCATGCCCACCACTGCCCCCAAGCAGCCACCCAGCTACCACTGTACCTTAGTTTTGCCTTTTTAGAATTTCATAAAAACAGAATGATGCTCTTTAATATAGCAAGGCTGAAATTTACCTGAGACCTGTGGTCCTGGAAAATAGCAAAGGCTCAAGGAACACCATTCCTGCCCCAACCCTTTTGTGTTCTTGAAAACATCTCACTGCAAAAAGCACCCATCCCCATTCAACTTAATAAGACTCTAAGAAGCCCACCTTGTTTACGTATGACAGCCAGACACAGACCCTGCAAATTCCCTTCCTTTGCCTCATGAGAGATTAGCTGCACTGCTTATGCCCACTAATCAATCAGAACAAAATGGTTTTTAACCAAGCTCGGGTTAAGAGTTTCCTTCCCCCATGGGAGCGGGGGGAGTGGGATGAATTGGGAGATGATTGGGCTTGACATATACACACTACTATATATAAAATACATAACTAATGGTAACCTACTGTGTAACACAGGGAATTCTACTCAATGTTCCTAAATGGGAAGGATATCCAAAAAAGAGGGGATATATATATATACGTATAGCTGATCCACTTTGCTGTACAGCAGAAACTAGCACAACATTGTAAAGCAACTAAACTCCAATAAAAATTAATTTAAAAAGAAAAAGAGTCTCTTTCCCCAGGCCCATGAACTTTGGTCCACCCTTCAGTGCCAACAGATAACCCCTCACAGAAAAACAGTCCCACCTTCACTGCCCCTCCTAAAAAAGGCTGACCTCAGGGTAAAACATTCTCGATCTACTATCCAATCACCTCGCCTCTCACCCTACTTCCCCCACCTGCTTCTTCCTGGCTTTATTCACTCCTCTCTGCAAAGAACAACCCCTAACCCTAACCTCTGAGACGCTTGCTGATCTGATGGTCAGACCCGGCTCCTTACTGCAGTAGCCCCTCCCCCATTGCGATTTCCTCTTGAATAAACTCTCTCCAAATGAAGTCGAGATTTGTTTTTTTTGTTTTTGTTTTTTAACGTTTTTTTAAAAATTTATTTATTTATTTTTATTTTTGACTGTGTTGAGTCTTCGTTTCTGTGCCAGGGCTTTCTCTAGTTGCGGCGAGCGGGGGCCACTCTTCATCGCGGTGTGCGGGCCTCTCACTATCGCGGCCTCTCTTGCTGCGGAGCACAGGCTCCAGACGCACAGGCTCAGTAATTGTGGCTCACGGGCCCAGTTGCTCCGCAGCATGTGGGATCTTCCCAGACCAGGGCTCGAACTCATGTGCCCTGCATTGGCAGGCAGACTCTCAACCACTGCGCCACCAGGGAAGCCCTCGAGATTTGTTTTTATTTGACAAATAAATTTAAAAATCTGGCTTCACTTGCTCAACATAATGTGTTTAAGATTCAGCTACATCTTTTCCATGTATCAGCAGTTTCTTTTCATTGCAGAGTAATATTCCACAGTGTGAATATACAAGTTGTTTATCCATTCCCCAGTTAATCTGAGTTTTTTCTTGGGCTTTGAGTTTATTTCAGTTTTTTATTTGAGTTTTTTTCTTGGGCTTTGGAGGCTGTGAATACTCTTGAGCAAGTCTTTTGTGGACATGCGCTTTCATTGCTCTGGGTAAATGTCTAGAAGTGGAATTGCTTAGGTGACCCACATTTTAAAGTCAAATGTCCTCTCCTTTGATTTTAGTGTCCACCCTATAAGTTGGGTATAGAATAGCATTTTCTGATTAAAAATCTTCTAGAAGTGAGATGTTGCATGGTTTCTTCACTTGTGCTTTACTCATGTATGAGCACACACGATGATTCCTTTAAAAACACAAGCTTCATATCAAATTGTCCCCTTACCAAGTAGCTCCGTATTCAGCATGATTCCAAAGAAGAGGTTGGAACACGTGTATATGAGTTTCAAGCAATGCAAATATCCTTTTTGCTGGAGGATTGCTTTAATTTGCCCATTTTAAATGTTTCATTCACACTGTTATAAATATTATGCCCTTTTTCCCATGCATCTGCTGCTTCCCCTCCACTTCTCTCCCCAGTAGAGCCTGGTTTATTGTGTTTATAAATAAGAAATGACAAGCATTTGTTCTTTTTAAGAAAACAAAGCACATTTCTTTCCATCCCATCAAATGAAGTTCAGCTATTCCACTAGTTAAAATTACATTAGACAATTTCAGTTAGGAAGAAAAATAATCAACATGAAAAACAAAATCCCCTTGAATAGGGAGGGACGAGAATAGTTGAGGATAAAATGCAAGGTTTCCTGTGTGACTGTTCGGTCCCATCTTAAATGGCTTCTGCTCAGATGTCCATTTAACTCTTCAGCCTAGTTTATTTCCTCCCATTCTGTGACCCGAGCAGAGAGCTGAGTTCCAGAACCTGGACACAGGCTGGAGGGAAGGGAGGAGATGGAGAGAGGATGCCAGCAGAGGTGGGGAGAGCTGGCCATAGGTCTCTCTCCCCGATGGTCTGAAAACTTGTAACAACACTATTTTCACTCTGAGCATTTCCACCTACAGGGATCAAATGATTTCCAAATTCCTGGCACCTAGTCAGCTACTTTACTGCTTGTCAGAAGCGCTGACAACAATAATTTACAGTCTTTAAATGTTTAAACTTTACTGTTCCTGGAACACAGGCTTACCTGGAAGCAGTGGATTTTTTTTTTGAATTTTATTTATTTTTTAATACAGCAGGTTCTTATTAGCTATCCATTTTATACATATTAGTGTATATATGTCAATCCCAATCTCCCAATTCATCCCACCACCACCAGCCCCCCACCACCACCCCGGTTTCCCCCCTTGGTGTCCATAGGTTTGTTCTCTACATCTGTGTCTTTATTTCTGCCTTGCAAACCGGTTCATCTGGAAGTAGTGGATTTTTAACAGAAGCCCATATTCTCAGGTTAGTTAAGCAGTACTCACAGCTTAAATTAATGCCATTAAATCCCCACATAAATATCCTGCAATTTTATCATCATTGCAACACAGTTACCTGTAATTACAGATTTATAAACAGAACATCTAGCCCCCATATTAAGACATTTCAGAGGACTAAATAAATATACTTCTGATGAAATGTATCTGTGGGCTTGTTTTGTTGGTGGTATGTGTTGTATTTTTTTCTTTCTTTCTTTCTTTCTTTCTTTCTTTCTTTATCTCCCAGAACAAAGCAGCCTGTTTCTCTACTTTTGTTTTCAGTAGGAGTATGCCAAATTGCAGTCAGTTTTAACAGGTCCCTTAACTACCCTGTTCTTTTCAATATCTATCTCTCTGTTGTTTCATAACATGTAGCTGAAGATTGTAAAAGGGGAACGGAGCAAGAGCCCTTCTGCTAGTCTCTGGTCATGCTGCCTATTTCTAGGCAACGTAAACACATCCCGAATCCCCACCCCAAAACAAACAGACAGGACTCAGAGTCGGTGCAGGAGTCCTTCCTTCACTACAGGGACCCCAAAACAGTCACTACTGTCCAGGTAGTAGAGTTACCAGATTTACTAAATAAAATTACAGGCCATCTAGTTAAATTTAATTTCTAGATATCACTGAAAAAAGAATTTAGGAAGTTCCTTGGTGGTCTAGTGGTTAGGACTTGGTGCTTTCACTGCCATGGCCTGGGTTCCATTCCTGGTCAGGGAACTGAAATCCCACAAGCCGCCCAGCACAGCCAAAAAAAAGAATTTTTTTAGTATAAGTATGTCCCAAATATTGCATGAGATATACTAAAAAAAAATTCTGTTTATCTGAAACATAAATTTAACTGGGCATCCTATATTTTATCTGGCCACGCTACCAGGCAGAGATGCCCAAACCTATCTCAAGAATTCCATTGAAGGCCTGCAATCTGTGGTTAATTCTTGAAGTTTTTCTAAATGGACTTAAATAATAATGATCAAAAATATAATTTGATTGAGTCTTTATTTTTATGGGTTAGATCCTATGTTGAGTACTTTTCCAACTCATTTCATTCATCCCTTCAGCACCCTTAGGAGGTAGGTATTATTGTTATCACAGAGGAGGAAGATGAAGGTGTAGACAAGTTAAACAAGTTGCCCTGGGCTCTGACCAACCCTCCAAGCCCATGAACTTCACCTGTATTCCATACTGCTCTCTCTATATGTTACTCCTTCCCCTGAAATCATTGCCATTGAGTATGACAGAGAAAGACCTATAGGTACACACACCCTCCAGCCTCTGCAATTGTTCATTTCTCAGTTGAGATTTAAACATAGAGAAACCACCTGCTAACAGAGACAGGACATGGGCCCATTCTATCAGTAGTTCTCAGACTTTGGTCTGCATCAGAATAATGGAGGGGTAATAACTTGCATTTCTAACAAGCTCCCAAATGATGCTAATGCTGCTGGTTCAGGGAACACACTCTGAAATCTGCTGGTTTAGAGCACGGACTGTGCCATGAGCCTCCCTGGATTTGCGCTTCAGTCCAGCCTTCTAGTAGCTGTACAGCCTTGCACACATAACTTAACCTCTCTGTGCCTCAGTTTTCTCACCTGAAACAGGTACATAATAATAGCACTGCATCCTAGACATAGTTGCATGAAATACTACATGTAAAATGCTTAGCTCCATAGCTGGCACTGCAATAACAACAACAATAATAATAATAATAATAGCAGCTCATTATTACCATCATTATCTGATTATCGGAAGAGCATTTTGCTAAGGTTCTAATAGAAAGGAGAGCTGGGTTCTAGATTCTTCTCCATTACATCCTAGCTCCACGGGCCAGAACCTCTACTCTGTTAGGCTTCTCTTCTCTTAAATGTCAAATGGGGCTCAGCGTCCTTTCTGAAGACCACCAACCACTGGATCAAATGATGCTTAGCCCATCCTGGCCCTGAGAGCTTCGATCCCCTGCTTTAGTTGGAGGGTTAATGCTGCCTGATATCAAGAATTATTATAAAACTACAGTAATCAAAACAGTGTGGCATATAAAACAATAGAACAGAACAGAGAGTCCAGAATCAGACCCACACATAAATGGACAACTGATTTTTGGCAAAGGTGCAAAGGCAATTCACTGAAGAAAGGATAGTCTTTCACCAAATGATGCTGGAACAATTGGATCTCCACATGCAAGAACAGACACTACAATTCCTTGTGTACCTGAATGAAATTATTGGTTTATCTCACCCCAGCTGTCCACTACCTGAGATGAACAAGCGACCTAGGGTCTCAGAGAGCATTCGCCAGTCAGAGCATGCAGGAGTTCCGTGGTCTTCAAATCCCAGCTGGAACTCTGTTCAAAGCCAAGAAAAGCAGAGCCAGGTGCCCGCTGTTTGGGGGTTCCACCTGCAGAACAAGCCAGCTCTGGGAGACCACAGCTGCTAAGACCTCCCCAGGGGAGATGGGCCTCTCATCAGACCAGGATGGCAGTGCAGCCTGAGGCTTCTGAAATGAGGGCTTGGAACAAATGCATCCCAGAGTTTACTCCCCCCTCTCATTTAAGTTTCACTCCTCCCCCTGTTACCACCCTCCCCTGCCACCGACACCCCCGCCCAGAATGAGTGCTCTGTTCAAACACAGAAGTGCAGACCACGTCTTGGCCGGGGTCCACCAGCAGACTCCAGGGAAAGCACAGCCCTTCTCCGAGGTCGCCGACTCTGTGAACATGGCGTAGGGGAAACGCACCTCCCACTGCTGGGAGTGTAGACACGGCTGTGACCCGGGCTTGCCTGGCTCTGCTGCAGGCGCAGAACCAATCTTTTGTGTTGCCATCCTAAATCCCCACGGTCCAGAGGCCTGGCTCACCGGCCACCCTGAATGCACAGGAGCACAGCCTGGTGAGGGCAGGGAGCATGGAAACTCAGCCTGTCACTCCACTGAAAGACATAATTTACAGCCCGGACCTGTACCTCGCCGGCCTGCTTTCTCGGAGAACACGCTCTTAATCGCCTGTGCATCAGGGCATGGCAGGAAGGTGAGGGAGAAAGCGCTTTCATGATTTTCAGCAAATTTATTTTCCTGCCAAAGTAGCAGGTATTTTGGCCCAGATGGGTGGCTTTCTTTCAGCAATAGAAAACTTTTACTCAGAAATAAATACTACCTTCACATTTTTTTTCTCAGCTTTCTTTGGGAACTTCAAAAGTGTCAAATGACCAAGCAAGAAGAAAGAATATGAAAATCGGGGCCCAAACTCTAGTTCTCAGTGTCAATTTTATAAAAGGACAGCTGGAGATACTAGAAATCATGTCCATTTCACAGATGAGGAAACTGAGGCCCAGATGGAAGGTAACTTTCCCAAGACCTCACTGTTGGTCACTGGCAGACTGTTTCCCTGATTCTCACAACACTGCCAGCTCTGGTGCCCCCCAGGGCTCCTGAAGGGCAGGGATGCCAGATGTGGCAAATAAAAATATAAGGGCAGCCAATTAAATTTAAATTTCAGATAAATAATGAATATGTTTTCAATATAAGCATGTCTCAAATATTGCATGGGACATACTTATATTTTAAAAATTGTTGATTGAAATGTTAACTGCTTTACTGGATACAATTGATATACCAAGAAATGAACATAAGTAATGCATACAATTTGATGATTTTAGACACACCCATGATACCATTACACCCGTACACCCATGATACCATTACCATCAATACAATTGAGGTAATAAACATATCCATCACCTCCAAAAGTTTCCTTGTGTCCCTTTGCTTTATTGAAATTTATTACATCAAGGTATATTACTCAAAGCCTCAATTTATGTTTGGTGTATTCACTTCATGTCTTTCTGAGATACAGTATGAGATGGAATGCCACGATTACAGATAGGCTCTCCTGCCCACCCTGGATGAGCAGAGTCTGGATAAGGTGAATTATGATGACATCCTAAGGAAAGACAGAGGTCACTGGTATGTAGGAAATCTCCCCAGGGGTCAGGATAGAAACAGGGTTCAATGAATGAAAAGGCATGAGGTGGGGTTTGTGAGGGCTGAGGATCACTCAGAAGCATATGGGGTGTCTCTGTGATCTGGACACTTGTGCTGACCAGAGAGGGAAATAATCAGGAGCCTGGGTCAATACAAGCTGTGGGCCTTGACCTTGATAGTCTGTGCCCTGGATTTCTTCCCACGGCCCAAGAGAGGTGGAGCCAAAACATTTTCATCTCCAAATAAACACCCACACAGTGTTCTAACATCATTCTCAAGTCACGAAAGTTTTCCAGATCCTCCAAGCTAGACTCATGCCAAGTTTCCTATGGCTGAACCAAAAACATATACAGTTGAACCTAATTATTTGCAAATCTAATATATGCAAATTCACCTACTCCCTACAATTTTTTTTTTAATTTTTATTTATTTATTTATTTATTTATTCATTTATTTATTTATGGCTGTGTTGGGTCTTCGTTTCTGTGCGAGGGCTTTCTCTAGTTGTGGCGAGTAGGGACCACTCTTCATCGCGGTGCGCAGGCCTCTCACTATCGTGGCCTCTCTTGTTGCGGAGCACAGGCTCCAGACGCGCAGGCTCAGTAATTGTGGCTCACGGGCCCAGTTGCTCTGCGGCATGTGGGATCTTCCCAGACCAGGCCTCGAACCCGTGTCCCCTGCATTGGCAGGCGGATTCTCAACCACTGCGCCACCAGGGAAGCCCCCTACAATTTATTTGAAGCACCAAAATTGATAGGTGTGGTGCCTTAGTGGTAATTTGTGGGCATGCACAGAGTGGGAGTAATCTGAGTTGCCCAACAGGTGTGTTCCCAGCTGAGGTGGAACCAGGTGATGCCTTGCCTTCTTGTTTCAGCTCTTCTCCTGTAAACAAGTGTCCTTTTCTTGGTCTATTAGTGCCACTTTTTTGTTTTGCACTTTTGTGCTTTTTGTTGGTAATGTTGTTTAAAATGGCCCCCACATGTAGTGCTGAAGTGCTGTTTGTTTAGTCTCCCTAAGTGCAGGAAGGCTGTGATGTGCCTTATAAAGAAAATGTGTTAAATGAGCTTCATTCAGGCATGAACGATGATACGGTTGGCCATGAGTTCAAGGTTAACGACTCAACAATACGTATTAAATAAAGCGTCTTTAAACAGAAACTTAGGTAAGTCAAGGTTCTGTATTGATCAGTTGATGGAAATATGACCAGAGGCTCACAGGAACACAGCCCTATAATTCCCCTAGGATCTATGATCCACTATTCGCTAATGCAGTGTGCACAGCAATGTTAAGGAACATAGCTTTCTTTCTTTCTTTTTCTTTCTTTTTCTTTCTTTCCTTCTTTCCTTCTTTCTTTCATTCTTTCTTTTTTGCTTTCTTTCTTCCTTCCTTCCTTCCTTCCTTCCTTTCTTTCTTTCTTTCTTTCTTTCTTTCTTCCTTTCTTTCTTTCTTTCTTTCTTTGCCGTACCGCGCCACAGGCAGGATCTTAGTTCCCCAACCAGGGATGGAACCCATGCCTCCTGCAGTGGAAGTACGGAGTCTTAACACTGGACTGCCAGGGAAGTCCCAAACATAACTTTCATTGATGATGAGAATCAGTTGTACCAGGAGAGACTTGGGCTGGGTCACCAAGTTCATGCAAGAGAACATGGGAGGTGGGGAAGAAGCAAATCTCTTGCCGGCTTAAGCCAAGGTCAGTCTCACCCTCTTCCACAGCCTGTGTGCCCGTGGGCACAATGTACTACATACATTTATTTTAACAGACTTTATATTTTAGAACAGTTTTGGTTCACAGCAAAACTGAGCAGGATGTATAGATACTTCCCATATACCCCCTGCTCTCACACATGTGCAGTTTCCCCCATTATCCACATCCCCCCACCAAAGGGATACATTTGTTACAATTGATGAACCTACATTGACTCTGTGTTGTCACCCAAAGTCTATAGTTTGCATCATGCTTCACTCTTGGTGTTGCACATTCTATGAATTTAGACAAATATATAATATGTATCCATCATTATAGTATCATATAAAATAGTTTCACTGCCCTTAAATCCTCTGTGCTCTGCCTATTCATCCTTCCCCACCCCCAACCCCTGGCAACCACTGATCTTTTTACTATCTCCATAGTTTCCCCTTTTCCAGAATGTCATATGATTGGGGTCATACAGTATGTAACATTTTCCAATTGGCTTCTTTCACCGAGTAATACGCATCAGTGCCTACATTTTGGAAATATCAATGCTTAAATTCAACAGTTTTTCTGTCATTAGATGAGTGAATCAGTGGTGATTACTCATCTGGCCTCTGGAGGCCTTGGGTACACAACTGATAATATTCCTGTTTGACTGAGAGGTAACAGAAAGCAGCAAATCCACCCCATCACAGGCTCTTACTCTGATGGGCTGAATGCAGTATAAGCTGTCTTTCTAATGACACTTGAAGAGGGTCATTTCTAAAAAAGAACTGAAGATTAAGATAGGGTTTTCAGGGTTGTTTAATTTTTTAAATAGATTTGGGGAAGAGGCGGATATCATTTAAAATTTACTATTTTCTTGATGTTTAAAGATAAGGCTTCCCTGGAAATTTTCAACAAACCCGCATGGTTCTTTGGAACACATTTCCCTCCCTTAGCAAGACTATGGCCACCCTTTGACATCAATGCCCCGCCCTCCACAAAACAAGCAAACTGTGCTTCTCTAAGGACGTGAAGTAGACATAACACAGGGTTAAAACTGGAAATTTTAAAATTAAGATCATGTACATCTGAAAGGCCGTGTCATGGCATTTCAACCCCTATAGAGGTCAGTTCTTCATTCTGAATAATGCTGGAGATGATACGATATCTCTGCATTTCTCCAAGACTATGAGTCTTGCTTTTTATCAAAGTCATTAGGGTTCAGAGCTGCTATTCATTAGGTTTTGTCTGACTTGTGTTTCCAGGGTCTCAAGGCAAACTTCCTTTATGATTATTAATTATTAGCCCCATTGCTTTTTAAACTTGAAGGCTAAGAAACACATTCTTGGGGATGTTTGCAGTGGAGTACGAGGGTGACAAAGACAATGTCCTTGAACAATGTTAGTCAGGCTCCTCTGAGCCTTCTCCACTCAGCCTGAATTTGACCTTCAATGTTCATCTCTGCTGAGCCCAGTTTTAGCAAAGATGCCTGCTGTCCTGTGCATGCATCTTAATTTATAAAGGGAACTGAGTGATGACATGGAGAGCTCCATACCATTGAAAGAAAAGTTTAATGTAACTCATGGTCTCCCTAGGAACAAGAGGCACAGCTCACCACATAGTACAGGAGGGACACCAAGTTTTGGTCATGACGAAGAAGCAGGAGCAAGGGGAAGGCATAGACCACAGCCTTTATTGGGGTCTCTATGGGAAAGACAAGACAGACAAAAGTGTACAGTGTAGGATTGGTTAGTTTGAATAATTTCAGCAGGCTTTGGGCTATAGGCATGGTGGTCCCTAGTTGTCTGGTACCCGGCCCTGAGTTGATTAGGGCAGGGGGAATATTGGCTGGGTGTGTGAGAGTTAGACAAGAAGGTGGGCGGGGCAAGGCCTTGGATTGGTCAGTCTGCTCATGAAAGGCAGGTTCCAGGCAAGCTGTCCACCCCCCCCACCAAGAATTAGTTACGCCTGGGAGGGGAAGTCTGTCCCTGGGGTCTCTAAGGTCCCTGAGAAACATCAAAACATCATAAGATTAAAAAATAAAAGTGTAATTAATATACCTGCTGAACCCATTCAGTGAGAATCCTCCCACCCTTGATATTCTAAGACCTTGGCTTGGCTTTAGCAAGACTTCTCTTATCCTTCATGGCTCCTCTTAGTAACTTCCCATCCACTGACTCCCTCTCACTCCCATTGGTTATAAATCCCCAGCTGTGTTTGCAGTTGAGGTCAGTCTCTCTCTCCCCTATTACAATAGTCTTGAATAAAGTCTTACCATTTTAACAAGTGTCAAAATAATTTCTCTTTAACAGTAGTCAAACTCAGGTTTAATGAGTGGTCCCCTCCCTCCACCCACACCTTCATGGATCAGGGACAGGAAAGCCTTGTATCAAAGCACCATGCCAACGTCAGATGGAAGAGTCTGTTTCAGCATGTTGTTGGCTTCTCAGGTAGAGGTTTTATTAATTCAAACCCATCTTATTCAATTTGAAACTTTTTTTTTTAAGACTTCGGTAAAAAGAATGTCTGTTTTCTATCTGGAATGTTACAGAATTGATCTTTGGCATAAAACCTATGGCAAAAACCAGTAAGCTAAGAATTTAGTAATCCAATATGGAGCTGAGAAATATTTTGAAAAAATAATAATACAGTTATTGAGGGTATTTGTTCCTAGAGAATGTTAAAGAAGGAAGTTTTTTTTCAATTAAAGCAACCAACATCAAATTAAAGTAGCCCCAATTTCTAGAACTTCTCAGGGAATGTATAAAAATACTATGTACTATTAGTAGATGCTGTTGGTGCCCTGCCCAGGTCCCCATCACCAGCCAGTGCACCCACCCCTCAGGTGCCAACAAATAAGTACTCTCAGCGGACCCTCCTCTGGAGACCTAGTCTTGTCCATGAATGCACCCTCTCACCATCCCCACTCCCAGTCTGCAGCCAATGACCGACTGATACCAGGATCAAATGCACACCCCCTTTCCAGGAGGTAGGATGGGCTCTGTGGTACAACCTCACTATAGAATCAGGCCAAAGCAGGTCTCCAGCTGAGTCCACACGCTTGCTTAGCATCTTCCCCTGCCATACCCTGCACATCTCTTCTGAGAGTGTGACCTCTTTAAAACAAGTCTCCTGAATCCCTGCCTCAGGCTCTGCCTCTTGGGAACTCAACCTGTTCCAAAGAGGGAAGAAGCTACCTGTCCTGATCTGTTCCCATCACACACCTCATGCCTTGAATATCCTCAAGAGAGTTGCTGGAAGGAAAACCCAAAGCCACTCTCCTCAATGTGTTGTTCAAGGCCCTCCCTGACCTTACTCCACCTTCATCATCCCACCACTCCTTGCACTTGACCTTTCAGAAATGTGGAAATCCTTGTATTCCCTGCCACCACCCCTCCTTTGCCAATCCCACCACACAGCCATGCATGAGCTCACACACATGTGCAAATGCATGTACAAACACACGCATGCACACATAGGCACACCTGCACATGCACAGCCATGTACACATACATGCATGAACACACGCTCACATCTGTACTCATGTACATCCACACATTTACACATGCAGAAACAGCAAACACAGGCACATGCATGAATACACAGATATACACACACAAACACACATGTACACAAAAATACATGTGTATACATGCATACACAAATGCACACCCGCATATGCACACAAATACGCATGCACACAAACATACACCATCCACACTGCTGTGTCTTGCCTTCATGGCTTTGTTCGTGCTTTTTCCTCTTCCTGAAACGTCTTGTCCCCATTGTGACTAGCTAATCCTTCTTATACTTCCTGGCTAATCTCAGAAGCCACCTTTTTCTCGAAGCCTTCCTGTTTGGGTTAGATTTACCTCTGTGCTCCTAGAGCCCCCTGAACTTATTTCTATCACAGTTCCTAACTATTACAGTAATATTCTCTGTCCATGCCCCACTCTCTGGCCAGCTTGTGAGCCCCCTGAGCTGCCTGAGGTCACAGACTGTTTTATTGATCCTCCAGCACTGTGTCCAGTATCTAGGAGACGCTCATGAAGTGCTTCCTGAATGAACTGGGAAAGAATTTGAAATGTAAAAAGACTCAAGGTATCTGAAATAATGGCCTGAGCTGGCTCTTGTTGTCAGAGTAAAGGGATTTTCTTTTAAGTGCACATGGAATAAGTTCTTCCTAGAACAAAAGGTCTAGTGTCTCCTTTGCGAGACTTACAGCATGCCACCAGGCAGAAAGGAAATGGGAGACTGGTAGCAAGTTCATAAAAGCAGGAATAGGTGGTTTCTGCACTGGAAGGGGAGCAAGCCAAGCATAGCATTACGGCCCAGGCGGCACATTTGGGGACCTGTGTGTGGTCCTCCTCAGTGAGAGCTGCCAGATGCAAGGAGACTCTGGACACTGATCCAAGGCCATTACACCTACCTCCCCACCCGGACCAAGCATTTGGGGGACTCCCCTGCCTGGGGGAGGGGTCCACCCTCTCTGTCAGCAAGAGCCACAAGATGCAAGATGCCACAACCGAGGCAGCAGGCCATAACAACTGCTAACAACCCAAGCCAGCTCTCTGAGGTTCCCATGGTGGAAGAAGGGGTCCAACTGTCTCTCAGTGCTGGGGTTTCCTCCCCCAACACCAGGGTCTCAGAGGGGGCACGGTGCATGGATGAGCCATCTTATTTACTTACACCAAATACTAACCGGGTGGCCACACAGGGACTTGCAGTAACAAAGAGGCACCAAGCTTGCAAGCGCAGAACCATGTCTTTCATTTATAATCTCAAGACACATCCTGCATACTCTGCTGACTCTCATGCAAGCTCCTGCCCAGACCTCCTGCAAAGTGGCTAGAGGAGGCTGCTCCAACCCTATGTACTGCTCAGCCCATTGGATTGAGAATTTTCTCACTGTGTTATCACAAAAGGGGCCAAGAAAGAGAGCCTATGGTAACCATGGTTACCAAGCGTGAAGCCTGCACAGGTTCACCTCTTCGAGACATTGTTCCATTGGTACTCCTAGCTTGTGACATTCTGTGGTCTCAGGAATGTGGCGGTTCTGCAGGCTTTTCTTCCTTCCCTTGTAAGACCCCACCCCCGACATGATAAATCAGAAATTCTGGGAGCGGGCCCAGCCACCCATGTCTCAACAAGCCTTTCAGTCAATTCTGATGGCCATTAAAGTGCGAGAACTGCTGGATTACAAGATAACCACTCATGAAACCCCATCGCCTGCTGCCCATCAGAGGCTCATCGTGCTGATCAAGAGGAGAGTCCCTGAACAAGAAAACTGCTGTCAATGAAGATAACAAGAGAGGCAAGAACAGCTCATTTGTTCATTTTCTTTTCAAGGCCAGCCACCTTCCTGCATATTAAGTAGACCAGACAAAAATATTAGCCCATTTTCTTCTGGCCTTATTGGATTAACCAACACTCATGATCCTCAAGGAGAATGGACTCCAACATAAGAAAGCTTATATAAAATAGATAATAGACCGTGATGAAGTGGGATTTATCTCAAGAATGCAGACTGGTTAATATTCAAAAACAGTGTAATTCACCATATTAATAAACTAAAAAAAGAAAAACCATATATGGTCATCTCAATAGCTGCAGAAAATGCATTTGACAAACTCCAGCATCCACATCCATGCCCAATAAAAAAAATCTCAGGAAATTAGGAGCAGAAAAGAACTTCCTCAATTTGACAAAAATATGTAGAAACCCACAGTCAACGTCATACTTAATGGCAAAAGTCAAGATGCTTTATCCCTAAGATCAGGAACATGTCAAGGATGACCACCCTCACCACTCTTATTCAACCCTATACTAGAGGTTCTAACCAGTGCAATCAGGCAATGGGAAACAGGAGGCATCTAGATTAGAAAGGAAGAAGTATAACTGTCTTTATTCAGAGATGACAGGATCATTTATGTAGAGAATCCTATGGAACATACGAAAAGTTATGAGAGGTAATAACTGAATTTAGTAAGGTTTCAGGATACAAGAATAATACACAAAAGTCAATTGCATTTCTATATACTAGCAATGAATAATAAATGCTCTGGGATAAACATGACAAAAGACATGAATAACCTCTACACTGAAAATTATAAAGTGTTCCTGACTGAAATTAAAGATGTAAAGATGTGGAAAAATTGGCCTCTTTTATTCAATATTGTTGAAATGTAAATTTTCTCCAAATTGATCTGTAGAGTCAATGCAATCCCAATCAAAATCCCAGAGAGCTTTGCTGCAGTCCTTCATAAACTGATCCTGAAACCGGTGTGGAAATGCAAAGAATATAGAATAGTCAAAACAACTTGGAGGGGGGACCTTCAAGATGGCGGAGAAGTAAGACGCGGAGATCATCTTCCTCTCCACAAATGCATCAAAAATACATCTACATGTGGAACAACTCCTACAGACCACCTACTGAATGCTGGCCAAAGACCTCAGACTTCCCAAAAACAAGAAAATCCCCATGTACCTGGGTAGGGCAAAAGAAAAAAGAAAAACAGAGACAAAAGAATAGGGATGGGACCTGCACCTCTGGGAGGGAGCTGTGAAGGAGGAAAACTTTCCACACACTAGGAAGCCCTTCAATGGTGGGGATGGGGATGGGCAGGGGGAAAGCTTTGGAGCCAAGGAGGAGAGTGCAGTAACAGGGGTGCAGAGGGCAAAGCAGAGAGATTCCCACACAGAGGATGGGTGCTGACCAGCACTCACCAGCCTGAGAGGCTTGTCTCCTCACCCACTGGGGCAGGTGGGGGCTGGGAGCTGAGGCTCAGGCTTCTGAGGTCGGATCCCAGGGAGAGGACTGGGGTTGGCTGTGTGAACACAGCCTGAGGAGGCTAGTGCACCACAGCTAGCCAGGAGGAAGTCTGGGAAAAGTCTGGACCTGCCTAAGGAGCAAGAGACCACTGTTTTGGGGTGCGTGAGGAGAGGGGATTCCTGCTCCATGCACCCACAGAAGGCAGAGCACCACCTAACTGAGCTCCAGAGATAGGCATGAACTGCGGCTATCAGCTCAGACCCCAGAGATGGGTATGAAACGCTAATGCTGCTGCTGCAGCCATCAAGAAGCCTGTGTGCAAGCATAGGTCACTATCCACACCCCCACAGGAGCCTGTGCAGCCCGCCACTGCCAGGGTCTGGTCCCGTGATACAGGGACAAATTCCCTGGGAGAACACACGCCACGCCTCAGGCTGTTGCAACATCACACTGGCCTCTGCCACAGCAGGCTCACCCCACATTCCAATTATGACAACTGTACCCCTCCCTCTCCCCGGCCTGAGTGAGCAAGAGTGCCCTAATCAGCCTCTGCTTTAACCCGCTCCTATCTGGGTGGGGAACAGATGCCTGAGGGTGACCTACGTGCAGAGGCAGGGCCAAATCCAAAGCTGAACCTCGGGAGCTGTGCGAACAAAGAAGAGAAAGGGAAATCTCTCCCAGCAGCCTCAGGGGCAGTGGGTTAAATCCCCACAATCAACTTGATGTACCCTGCATCTGTTCAATACCTGAATAGACAACGAATCATCACAAAATTGAGGCGGTGGACTTTGGGAGCAACTGTAGACTTGGGTTTGCTTTCTACAACTGATTTGTTTCTGATTTCTGTTTATCTTAGTTTAGTTGTTAGTGCTTGTTATCATTGGTGGATTTGTTTATTGGTTTGGTTACTGTCTTTAAAGTATTATTATTTTTTATTTTAATAACTTTTAAAATTTTTTATTACTTTAAAAAAATTTTTTTTTCTTTTTTTCTCCCTTTTCCTCTGAGTTGTGTGGCTGACAGGGTCTTGGTGCTCCAGCCTGGTGTTAGGCCTGAGCCTCTGAGGTGGGAGTGCTGAGTTCAGGACACTGGACCACCAGAGACCTCCCAGCTCCACGTAATATCAATCGGCAAGAGCTCTCCCAGAGATCTCCATCTGAAAGCTAAGACCCAGCTCCACCCAACGGCCAGCAAGCTTCAGTGCTGGACACTCCATGCCAAACATCTAACAAGGCAGGAACACAACCCTACACATTAGCATAGAGGCTGCCAAAAATCATACTAAGTTCACAGACACCTCAAAACACATCACTTGACACAGCCTTGCTCACCAGAAAGACAAGATCTAGCCCCACCCACCAGAACACAGGCACCAGTCCCATCTACCAGGAAGACTACACAAGCCACTGAACCAACCTCACCCACTGGTGGCAAACACCAAAAACAATGGGAAATATGAAACTGCAACCTGCACAAAGGAGAACCCAAACACAGTAAGTTAAACAAAATGAGAAGACAGAGAAATATGCAGCAGATGAAGGAACAAGGTAAAAACCCACCAAACCAAACAAATGAAGAGAAAATAGGTAGTCTACCTGAAAAAGAATTCAGAGTAATGATAGTAAAGATGGTTCAAAATCTTGGAAATAGGATGGAGAAAATACAAGAAACATTTAACAAGGACCTAGAAGAACTAAGAGCAAACAAACAATGATGAACAACACAATAACTGAAATTAAAAATTCTCTAGCAGGAATCAATAGCACAATAACTGAGGCAGAAGATGGATAAGTGACCTGGAAGATAAAATAGTAGAAATAACTACCACATAGCAGAATAAAAAAAAAAAGAATGAAAAGAATTAAGGACAGTCTCAGAGACCTCTGGGACAACATTACATGCACCAACGTTCGAATTATAGGGGTCCCAGAAGTAGAAGAGAAAAAGAAAGGGTCTGAGAAAATATTTGAAGAGATTGTAGTGGAAAACTTCCCTAAAATGGGAAATAGTCAATGAAGTCCAGGAAGTGCAGAGAGTCCCATACAGGATAAATCCAAGGAGAAACATACAAAGACACATATTAATCAAACTATAAAAGTTAAATACAAAGAAAAAATATTAAAAGAAGCAAGGGAAAAGCAGCAAATAACACACAAGGGTATCCTCATAAGGTTAACAGCTGACGTTTCAGCAGAAACTCTGCAAGCCAGAAGGGAGTGGCAGGACATATTTAAAGTGATGAAAGGGATAAACCTACAACCAAGATTACTCTACAAAGCAAGGATCTCATTTAGATTTGATGGAGAAATTAAAACCTTTACAGACAAACAAAAGTTAAGAGAGTTCAGCACCACCAAACCAGCTTTACAACAAATGCTAAAGGCACTTCTCTAGGCAGGAAACACAAGAGAAGGAAAAGGCCTACAATAACAAACCCAAAACTATTAAGAAAGTGATAATATGAACATACATATCAATAATTACCTTACATGTAAATGGATTAAATGCTCCAACCAAAAGACATAGACTGGCTGAATGGATACAAAAACAAGACCTGTATATATGCTATCTAGAAGAGACCCATTTCAGACCTAGGGACACATACAGACTGAAAGTGAAGGGATGGAAAAAGATATTCAATGCAAATGGAAATCAAAAGAAAGCTGGAGTAGCAATTCTCATATCACACAAAATAGACTTTAAAGTAAAGACTATTACAAGAGACAAAGAAGGACACTACATAAAGATCAAGGGATCAATCCAAGAAGAAGATATAACAATTGTAAATATTTATGCACCCAACATAGGAGCACCTCAATACATAAGGCAAATACTAACAGCCATAAAAAGGGAAATAGACAGTAACGCAATAATAGTTGAAGACTTTAACACCCCACTTTCACCAATGGACAGATCATCCAAAATGAAAATAAATAAGGAAACACAAGCTTTAAATGACACATTAGACAAGATGGACTTGATTAATATTTATAGAACATTCCATCCAAAAACAACAGAATACACTTTCTCCTCAAGTGCTCATGGAACATTCTCCAGGATAGATCATATCTTGGGTCACAAATCAAGTCTTGGAAAATTTAAGAAAATTGAAATCATATCAAGTGTCTTTTCTGACCATAATGTTATGAGACTAGATACCAAATACAGAAAAAAAAAACTGTAAAAACTACAAAAACATGGAGGCTAAACAATATGCTACTAAATAACCAAGAGTTCACTGAAGAAATCAAAGAGGAAATCAGAAAATACCTACAAACAAATGACAATGAAAACACGATGACCCAAAACCTATGGGATGCAGCAAAACCAGTTCTAAGAGGAAAGTTCATAGCAATACAATCCTACCTCAAGAAACAAGAAAAATCTCAAATAAACAATCTAACCTTACACCTAAAGCAATTAAAGAAAGAAGAACCAAAAAATTCCAAAGTTAACCGAAGGAAAGATATCATAAAGATCAGATCAGAAAAAAAATGAAAAAGAAATGAAGGAAACAATAGCAAAGATCAATAAAACTAAAAGCTGGTTTTTGAGAAGATAAACAAAATTGATAAATGATCAGCCAGACTCATCTAGAAAAAAACAGAGAAGACTGAAATCAACAGAATTAGAAATGAAAAAGGAGAAGTAACAACTGACACTGCAGAAATACAAAGGATCAAGAGAGATTACTACAAGCAACTATATGCCAATAAAATGGACAACCTGGAAGAAATGGACAAATTCTTAGAAAAGTACTGAACCAGGTCTTCCAAGACTGAAACAGGAAAAAATAGAAAATATGAACAGATAAATCACAATCACTGAAATTGAAACTGTGATTAAAAGTCTTCCAACATCTGCATCTTTATTGCTGTCCTGCCCCTAGGATTTTCAGAACCATTTTTTTGTTTGTTTAACACCATATATATGTGCTAACTTATGGTATTTGTTTTTCTCTTTCTGACTTACTTCACTTTGTATGACAGACTCTAGATCCATCTACCTCACTACAAATAACTCAATTTCATTTCTTTTTATGGCTGAGTAATGCCCCATTGTATATATGTGCCACATCTTCTTTCTCCATTCATCTGTTGATGGACACTTAGGTGGCTTCCATGTCCTGGCTATCGTAAATAGAGCTGCAATGAACATTGTGGTACATGAGTCTTTTTGAATTATGGTTTTCTCAGGGTATATGCCCAGTAGTGGGATTGCTGGGTCATATGATAGTTCCATTTTTAGTTTTTTAAGGAACCTCCATACTGTTCTACATAGTGGCTGTATCAATTTACATTCCCAGCAACAGTGCAAGAGGGTTCCTTTTTCTCCACACCCTCTCCAGCATTTATTGTTTGTAGATTTTTTGATTATGGCCATTCTGACCGGTGTGAGATGATATCTCTTTGTAGTTTTGATTTGCATTTCTCTAATGATTAATAACGTTGAGCAATCTTTCATGTGTTTGCTAACAATCTGTATATCTTCTTTGGAAAAATGTCTATTTAGGTCTTCTGCCCATTTTTGGATTGGGTTGTTTGTTTTTTTGATATTGAGCTGCATGTAAATTTTGGAGATTAATCCTTTGTCAGTTGCTTCATTTGCAAATATTTTCTCCCATTCTGAGAGTTGTTTTTTCGTCTTGTTTATGGTTTCCTTTGCTGTGCAAAAGCTTTTCAGTTTCATTAGGTCCCATTTGTTTATTTTTGTTTTTATTTCCATTTCTCTAGGAGGTGGGTCAAAAAGGATCTTGCTGTAATTTATGTCATAGAGTGTTCTGCCTATGTTTTCCTGTAAGAGTTTTATAGTGTCTGGCCTTACATTTAGATCTTTAATCCATTTGGAGTTTATTTTTGTGTATGTTGTTAGGGAGTGTTCTAATTTCATTCTTCTGCATGTAGTTGTCCAGTTTTCCCAGCACCGCTTATTGAAGAGGCTGTCTTTTCTCCATTGTATATTCTTGCCTCCTTTCTCAAACATAACGTGAGCATATGTGCGTGGGTTTATCTCTGGGCTTTCTATCCTGTTCCATTGATCTATATTTCTGTTTTTGTGCCACTACCATACTGTCTTGATTACTGTAGCTTTGTAGTATAGTCTGAAGTCAGGGAGTCTGATTCCTTCAGCTCCATTTTTCTTTCTCAAGATTGCTTTGGCTATTCGGGGTTTGCGTTTCCATACAAATTGTGAAATTTTTTGTTCTAGTTCTGTGAAAAATGCCATTGGTAGTTTGATAGGGATTGCATTGAATCTGTAGATTGCTTTGGGAAGTATAGTCATTTTCACAATGTTGATTCTTCCAATCCAAGAACATGGTATATCTCTCCATATGTTTGTATCATCTTTAATTTCTTTCATCAGTGTCTTATCATTTTATACATACAGGTCTTTTGACTCCTTAGGTAGGTTTATTCCTAGGTATTTTATTCTTTGTGTTGCAATGGTAAATGGGAGTGTTTCCTTAATTTCTCTTTCATATTTTTCATCAATAGTGTACAGGAATGCAAGAGATTTCTGTGTATTAATTTTGTATCCTGCCACTTTACCAAATTCATTGATTAGCTCTAGTAGTTTTCTGGTGGCATCTTTAGGATTTTCTATGTATAGTATCATGTCATCTGCAAACAGTGACAGTTTTACTTCTTCTTTTCTGATTTGGATTCCTTTTATTTCTTTTTTGTCTCTGATTGCTGTGGCTATAACCTCCAAAACTATGTTGAACAATAATGGTGACAGTGGGCAACCTTATCTTATTCCTGATCTTAGAGGAAATGGTTTCAGTTTTTCACCATTGTGAATGATGTTGGCTGTGGGTTTGTCATATATTGCCTTTCTTATGTTGAGGTAAGTTCCCTCTATGCCTACTTTCTGAAGAGTTTTTTTCATAGATGGGTGTTGAATTTTGTCAAAAGCTTTTTCTGCATCTATTGAGATGATCATATGGTTTTCATCCTTCAACTTGATAATATGGTGTATCAGATTGATTGATTTTTGTATACTGAAGAATCTTTGCATTCCTGGGATAAACCCTATTGATCATGGTGTATGATCCTTTTAATGTGCTGCTGGATTCTGGTTGCTAGTATTCTGTTGAAGATTTTTGCATCTCTGTTCATCAGTGATATTGGCCTGTAGTTCTCTTTTTTTGTGACATCTTTGTCTGGTTTTGGTATCAGGGTGATGGTGGCTTCATAGAATGAGTTTGAGAGTCTTCCTCCTTCTGCCATATTTTGGAAGAGTTTGAGAAGGATAGGTGTTGTCTTTTCTCTAAATATTTGATAGAATTCGCCTGTGGAGAAAAGGGAACCCTCTTGCAGTGTTGGTGGGAATGTAAATTGATACATCCACTATGGAGAACAGTATGGAGGTCTCTTAAAAAACTAATAATAGAACTACCATATGAACCAGCAATCCCACTTCTGGGCATATACCCTGAGAAAACCATAATTCAAAAAGAGTCATGTACCACAATGTTCATTGCAGCTCTATTTACAATAGCGAGGACATGGAAGCAACCTAAATGTCCATCAAGAGCAGAATGGATAAAGAAGATGTGGCACATATATACAATGGAATATTACTCAGCCAAAAGGAAATGCAGTTGAGTTATTTGTAGTGAGGTGGATGGATCTAGAGTCTGTCATACAGAGTGAAGTAAGTCAGAAAGAGAAAAACAAATACTGTATGCTAACACATATATATGGAATCTAAAATAAAATGGTTCTGATGAACCTAGGGGCAGGACAGGAATAAAGACACAGATGTAGAGAATGGACTTGAGGACACAGGTAAGGGGAAGTGTAAGCTGGACAAAGTGAGAGAGTAGCATTGACATATATACACTACCAAATGTAAAATAGATAGCTAGCGGGAAGCAGCTGCATAGCACTGAGAGATCAGCTCAGTGCTTTGTGACCACCTAGGGGGGTGGGATAGGGAGGGTTGGAGGGAGAAGCAAGAGGGAGGAGATACGGGGATATATGTATACATATAGCTGATTCACTTTGTTACACAGCAGTAACTAACACACCATTGTAAAGCATTTTAGTCCAATAAAGATGTTAAAAAAAAAAAAACTTGGAAAAAGAAGAACAAATTTAGTGGGCTAACACTACCTGATTTCAAAAATTATTATAAAACTATAGTAACCAAAACCAGTGCGGTGCTGGTGTAAAGGTAGAAAATGCAATAGAACGGAAGAGGGAATCCAGAATTAGACCTACACATAAACAGACATCTCCAGCCATGCAGTGGGTGTTAATTCTGTGCTATGTATTGGGCTAAGTACTTGAATACGCTAAAAAATGTCTTTAATCTCACAAAACAACACTATGAGCAGACACTATTATGAACCACATTTTATATGTGAGTGTACTGGAATCAGAGATATGAATGCACTTGCCCGAGTCATCCAACTACAGTGATAGAGTTTGGATCTGTGTTTTTAACCACCTGTGGAAGGAAGTGGACCATATTTGATGACCAACTGAATAGCTGTGACACATACTCTTGTCTGATTGGGCCCCTGCCTCACTCTTCAGTCTTACAATGTGGTAGTCATTTATACATAGGCAGATAGTTGTTACCTGTTCTCCAAGACTGGAGAGGGCTCGGCTGGGGAGCACTCACTTCCCCTTTGCTCACACATGGCTGGGTTGCAGAATTGGATCTAAAATCCACCAACTGGTTTCATGTCCTGGGTGTTTTTCAATGCTGCTGGCCTCCTACATGTTTCAGTGATCTTGTTCCCAGCAGAAATGTAGCCAGTCTAAACCATGAGCTTCTCTTTACATTCATGGGACATCTGGCCCAAGGCCAGGGCTCTGAGGCTCCCAGAGCACCCGTGAAGTTGCTATTCTACAGCAAGACAGGTGTGATTTGCTGCCTTTCTCAACAAACTGGCAACCCAGCCTGCAGCATTTAGTACAGAATGCTCAGGGCTTGTGATAAATTGTCTCTCATACATTACCTTGGTGGATAGAGTGTTTAACCACATCTAGACTGATGATTCCAATTGGCATTTATGATCCCCCTTCTGTTTCTTGAACAAAAGCCCTTCTCTGGTTGGAATTTTGTAAGCAGCAGCAATGATTAATATCTTCTATGAGCCCTTTCACATACTGAGGGAGTTCTCTGTAGAAGACCCAAAGACACCTGCTATTATAAAAAATACTTCCCAGAATCTTGGCTCTAAAGGCAGATATGTGTTATACAAAGAAATTGAATAGTATGAATAAAATGTTTACAGAAGAGAAGATAAAAAGTGGTATATGCCCTAACATCTTGATCATTTAGCATTATCAGCTGCTGTTACATATGAGTTATCTCCAGATAACAACTTCCTCATCTAGCATCAGAACTAATTTAAATAATTGAGTTATTTTAATGGAAATTATTCTAAGATGCACAGCATGGTTTCCTTCTTTCCAAAAAGAGAACAATGAACCTAATTTAAAATTTTCTTGATGAATCATGATTATTTAATACAGTACATTCAATAAATACAGTGTTGGCTTTTTATCAGCAGTATTTCTGCTGTTAGTGGATATTCTCCCAGGACCTTACTTGTTCTCACTTGCTGTAGGCTGAAAGTCTAAATGATCAAGTTTGTTAGGATTGTGTGTAAAGTAAAAGTCAATACGGAATAAGAAGTAAAGTGGATGACTGTAACACCAAAGGCTTTGGAAAAAATTATTCCCCATACTAAAGGGCTTTTACTTGCACATTTGTGTTAGATTCCAGAGAGCTGACATGTAAGGAAGGAATATTGTCACCAGATAAATGGAATACAGGGATATAACAACAATAATAATCTCCTAGAATTTTTTTCTTTTTTTAATTCTTTATTGGAGTGCAGTTGATTTACAATGTTGTGTTAGTTTCTGCTGTACAGCAAGGTGAATCAGTTATACATATACACATATCCACTCTTTTTTAGATTCTATTCCCATATAGGTCATTACAGTGTACTGAGTAGAGTTCCCTGTGCTATACAGTAAGTTCTTATTAGCTATCTATTTTATATATAGTAGTGTGTATATGGCCATCCCAATCTCCCATTTTATCCCTCCCACCCCCACTTTCCCCCTTGGTAACCATGAGTTTGTTTTCTACATCTGTGACTTTATTTCTGTTCATTTGTACCATTTTTTTTAGATTCCACATATTAGCAATATCATATGATATTTGTCTTTGTCTCACTTACTTCACTCAGTATGACAATCTCTAGCTCCATCCATGTCACTGCAAATGGCATTATTTTGTTCTTTTTTATGGCTGAGTAATATTCCATTGTATATGTATACAACATCTTTTTTATCCATTCTTCCATCAGTGGACATTCAGGTTGCTTCCATGTCCTGGCTATTGTAAATAGTGCTGCAAAGAATATTGGGGTCCATGTATTTTTTAGAATTATGGTTTTCTCCAGATATATACCCAGGAGTGGGATTGTTGGATGATATGGTAGCTCTATTTTTAGTCTTTAAGTAACCTCCATACTGTTCTCCACAGTGGCTGTACCAATTTACATTCCCGCCAACAGTGTAGGAGGGTTCCCTTTCCTCCACACCCTTTTCAGCATTTATTGTTTGTAAATTTTTTGATGATGACCATTCTGACTGGTGTGAAGTGATACCTCATTGTAGTTTTGATTTGCATTTCTCTGATAATTAGTGATGTTGAGCATCTTTTCATGTGCCTCTTGGCCATCTGTATGTCTTCTTTAGAGAAATGTTTACTTAGATCTTCCACCCATTTTTTGATTGGGTTGTTTGTTTGTCTATTTATTTATTTATTTATTTATTTATTTATTTATATTGAGCTGCATGAGCTATCTGTATATTTTGGTCATTAATCCCTTGTCGGTCACTTCATTTGCAAATATTTTCTCCCATTCTGTGGGCTGTCTTTTCATTTTGTTTACGGTTTCCTTTGCTGTGTCTCCTAGAATTTTCTAAGAAAAATGCTTTTCATACAGAAGTTTCTTTCTCAGTCTGAGTCCTGAGGCAAGTAAGTAGTTCTTTAAAGTCACACTTCCACTACTTAGTGTTAGAACTCTGATTCAAAGCCTATATCTTTATGAGAAAGGAACAAAGCCTTGTAAATAATTAAATTTCAGATACTTATTAAAGATAACAGGTTTGTGGAGACTGTCCATATTCAGTGTTGATTTGGGTCAATCTCTACACCTTTACATCTACTGCATCTATATTCATTATATATTGCAATGAGAATTTTAATGTAGGGAGGAGGTGAAGCTAGGGTACATTATGAACAACCAGATAAACTATACTTAACAGATGAGGTATAATTATGATAAGAAATTTATTTTATTATATTCTAACACCTTGGTCTGTAATAATTCATGTGATGACTAGACAATTCATTAACACTGTACCCCTCAACTACAACTATTCTAGATAAAGAGCACTTTATGCAGGATGGGCAAACTATGACCCATTGACAGGTTACCTGTTGTTATAAATAAAGTTTTTTAAAACACAAACACACTCATTGATTTGCAGATTAACTGTGATTATTTTTCCCTACAATGACAGAGTTGAGCAATTGAGACACAGACTGTAGGGCCCACAAAGCTGAAAATATTCACTATCTGGCCCTTTAAGAAAAATTTTTGCCAATGTCTCTTTTATGGTATAAATCACGACAATATTTTCCAAACTGACATTTGTGACACATGGTCTGACAAATATCATTGTATCCCCAGGATAATATTTTATTTAGTCAGCAAATATTTGTGGAGTGTGTGCTATAGTTCAGACACAAGATGGGTAGCAGTAATGAGTGAAGAAAATAATATCCCTGCCCTTCAAATCAGTCGTCAGTCACATAATCAAAAATCAAGTGTAATGACAACCCCAATAAGTCTCAGAGAACAAAATAATAGTACATTTGGAATGTATTGCAAGGAACTACTTTATGCAATTGTGGAGGCAGACTAGAATTTTTGTAGAGTATGCTGTCAGGAAGCAGGCTGGAACTCTCTTACCAGCTGAAGCTGCCATGCACAGCTGGACTTTCTTCTTCTTTCAGGGAAGGCTCATCTCTGTGCTTAAAACCTTTCAGCTGATTGAGTCAGGCCCACCCAGACTGTCTAAGAAAATCTCCTTTACTCAAAGTCAGCTGATTATGAACTTTAATCACATCTACAAAATACCTTCCCAACAACACCTAGATCAGAGCTTGATTAAATGAATGGGGACTAAGCCCAGTCAGGTTGACACATCAAAAGACCATAACAGTGCTTAGCTATTTTATTTACCTTTGTTTTGTTTTGTTTTTGTTTTTGTTTTTTTAACACCTTTATTAGAGTATAATTGCTTTACAATGGTGTGTTAGTTTCTGCTTTATAACAAAGTGAATCAGCCATACATATACATATATCCCCATATCTCCTCCGTCTTGCATCTCCCTCTCACCCTCCTTAGCCCACCCCTCTAGGTGGTCACAATACTTTTGTTTTTTATTTTATTTTATTAGAAATGTTTATATTTTTAACAGCCCTGTTGAGGTATAATTTACATAGAATAAAGTTCACCCATTTTATTTTTTCCAATTTTATTGAGATATAACTGAAATATAACATTGTATTAAAGTGTACAACATAATGATTTGACACATGTTTATACTATAAAATGATTACCACATAAGTTTAGTTAACATTCATCACCTCACACAGTTACTATTTTTTTCTTGTGTTGAAAACTTCTAAGATCTATTAAAATTTGCCCATTTTAAATGTACAGATTGATGAGATTTGGTAAATGTGTACAGATGTGTAAATGTCACCACAGTCAGTGTTAAAACATTTCATTGCTCCAGAAAGTTTCCCTTCATCCCTTCTCAGTCAATTCCTGTCCTATACAGCAGAAACTAACACAACATTGTAAAACAATTATTCTCCAATAAAGATATTTAAAAAAAAAATTCCTGTCCTCACTCCCAGCCCCAGGTGACCAGTGATCTGCTTTTTCTAACACTCTGGTTTGGCTTTTTTGGGCTTCCACAGGAGTGGAGTTATACACTTTGGAGTCTTTTATGCCTGGCTCTTTCACTTAGCATAATGTTCTTGAGACTGATCCATGTCATTGCATGTTTCAGTTGGCCATTCCTTTTTACAGCTGAGGAGTATCTCATTTTATGGCTGTGCCACATTTTAATTTTTCATCAGTTGATGGACATTGATGTTGGGGACTATTATGAGTAATGCTTCAATGAACATTTATGTACAAGTGTTTGTGTGGATAAATATTTTAATTTCTATTAGATAGGTAACTAGAAGTGAAATTGCTGTAAGTATATGTTTAACTTTTAAGGAAATTATGAAATTTCTTTTTCTAAAGTGGTTGTTCCATTCCACATTCCCACCAGTAATATACGAGGGTTCCAAATGTTCCACATCACCAACACTTGGTATGCTGAGTCTTTTTAATTTTAGCTACTTATCTCTTTGTGGTTTTTAAATTACTTCCTTAATGACCAAGGTTCATGAATAAGAACCCATTCATGTTCTTATTGGTATTTGTTTATATTCTTTTGTGAAACATCTGTTCAAATCTTTTGTTCTTTTCTTTTGTACTTGGATTGTGTGTCTTACTACTGAGTTATAAACTTTTTGTATACTTTCTTTGATACCAGTCTCTTCTCAGATTTATGTTTGAAGTTTGCCTTTTCATTTGTAATCGTGTTTTTAGTTGAGCAAAAGTTTTTAATTTTAACGGAGTCCAGTTTTTCAATATTTTCTAGAATGATTTGTACTTTTTGTATCCTATCTAAGAAATCATCACCCAACCCAAGGTCATATGAATTTTCTCCTAAGTTTTTTCTAGAAGTTTTCAAGTTTTACATCTTTGCATATAGGTATATAATACATTTTGAAGTAATTTTTGTATGTTTGTGAAATAAGACCCATACAGATATACAGTTATTTCAGCATTATTATGCAAGGGGTTTGACAAACCCCTTTGTCAAAAAAAATCAATTGACTATGTAAGTGTGAAGCTATTTCTGGAGTTCTCAATTCTATTTCATTTACCTGTATAACCATACTTTCTTGATTAATGTAGACTCATAATTAACTCCAAAATAAATGTCTATTCTAGCTATTTTATGGTATAAAGTACAATATAAGTTTTAGAATCACCTTGTCGATTTCTAAAAACAGTTGCTGGAATTTCCATTGACATTGCATGAAATCTATAGGTCAGTTTTGAGCCTTCCAATCCATGAACACAAGTTTACTCTCCATTTACTTTGGTCTTTTTAAATTTCCCCCAGCAATGGTTTATAGTTTTCAGTGTATCTGTGTTGCATATCTTTGGTTAAACTAAATTCAGAGTATTTTATTTATGCTATTGCCAATGGAATTTTTTTGATTCTAGGTAGAAGTTGATTGTTGTTAGCATATAGAAATACAATTGATTTCTGTATATTACTTTAATATCCTGCAATCTTGCTAAATGTACATGATAGTTCTAGTAGATTTTTTTGTAGTTTTGTTGGAATTTCCTACCTACGAAATCAGGCCTTGTGCAAATAAACAGTTTAACTTCTTTTTCAATGTGTATGCCTTTTATTTCATATTGCACTAGCCAGGACACCTTCAGTATAATGTCAAAGAGAAGTGATAAGCGGACATCCTTGCCTTGTTACCAACCTTGGGTAGAAAACATTCAGTCCTGCACTATTAAATATCAGGCTAACCGTAGGCTTTCAGAAGATGCTGTTTATCAGGTTCAGGAAGTTCCCTTCTATAACTAGTTTATTGAGAGTTTTTATTATGAAAGTAGAATTTTATCAAATGCTTTTTTCCCCTGTGTCTGTGGAAATGATCGTGTGGTTTTCATATTTATTTCATTAATACAATGTATTGCTGCTGTAAAAAATTACCACAAATTTAGTAGCTTAAGACAACACCAATTTCTTATCTTACAGTTCTGCTGTTCAGAAGTTTGAAATGGGTCTTCCTGGACAAAAGTCAAGTGTTAAAGGGCTACTTTCTTTTCTGGAGGCTCTAGGAGAGAATCTGTTTTCTTGCCTTTTCCAGCTGCTAGAGTCTCCCACATTTCTCATGACCCTCTTCCTCCAGCTTTAAGGCAGCAAGGGTGGGTCAAGCCCTTCTCACATGGAATCACTCTGACCTCCTCCTCAGTAGTCATTTCTTCCTCTGCCTTCCTCTGTCACTTATGAGGACCAGTGATTACACTGGGTTCATCCAGATAATCCAGGATAATCTCTCCCTATCAAGGCATTTAATCTGAATCACATTCGCAATGTCTCTTTTGCCATGTAAGGTATTATGTTCACAAATTTGGAGAACTTAGAACAGGGACATATGTGGGGAGAGATAATTATTCTGTCTACCACATATGATGTATTATATTAATTGATTAGGGACTTTAAACCAACTTTGCTTTCCTGAGGTAAAACCCAGTTGGTCATGGTGTATTATCATTTTTATATACTGTTGGATTCAATTGGCTAAAATTTTGTTAAGGGGTTTTCCGTCTATATTGATGAAGGATAATCATCTCTAGTCTTCTTCTCTTATGATGGCTTTGTCTGGCTTTGGTACCATAGTAATTCTGGCCTCATAAAATGAGCTAAGGATTACTTTTTCCTTCTCTCTTTTCTAACAGTGAATTGATATTGTTTCTTCCACTAATGTTTGATAAAACTCACCACCAAACTCACATTCACTTTTTGGTAAGGATATTTTAAATTACTAATTCAATTCTTTATACAGAAATATTCAAATTTTCTGGATTTTTTCTTGATTCATCAAGATAAGGTGTATTTTTCAAGGAAATTATCTATTTCATATATGAGGCCAAGTTCATTAACATAAAGTTGTTCATAATATTCTTTTATCATTATTTTAATGTCTGTAGGGTCTGTAGTAATTTCTGTCATCGAGATACTGATAATATATGTCTTTATGTCTTTTGTCTTTCTTTTTCTTGATCAATGAGCTAAAGGTTATTCTATCTGATTAATCATTTTTTAAAAAAAACTAGCTTTGACATTATTGATTTTTTTCTATTGTTCATTCATTTTCTATTTCATTCATTTCCACACTGATGTTTTTTCTACTAAGATTAAATTTGGTATTACTTTTCTTAGCTTCTTAAAGTGGAAACTTCAAGCACTGGGTCTGGATCTTTCTTCATTTCTAAAGCTGCATTTTTCCCACTAAGATCTACTTTAACTGCATCCTACAAATTTTTTATGCTGTGTTTACATATTCATTTACTTTATTATTTCCAATACTTGGGGCTTTCCCAGATATCTCTTTCTCTTCTTGATTTCTAACTTACATTACAATCACAGATTATAACCTGTGTAATTTAAATATTTTTTAAAACTTTCGAACGTGGTTTATGACTGAGAACATGGTCCATCCTGATGAATGTTCTGTGTGCCCAAAAGAATGTATTGGCTCAAACAAAGCCCCATGCTATTGTACTCATATATATTACACATATATATAGTATAGACCCCAAAATATGGTTGTGTCTTATAAATTAAGAAAATAAAATATATAAGGACATACACAAACATACACACATTTACTATTTCCAATTCTATTGATTCTTTCTTGTAGATCTGAGTTACCATCTGGTGTCATTTTCTTTCAGCCTGAAGGACTTCCTTTAGCAAGGTAGCACAGGGGTGTTACCAATAATTTATTTCAATGTTATTTCTTTATCTTGAATTACTTTAATTTTGCCCTTTTATTTTAAGGCTGGTTACCTGCATTGTAATTTACATACATCTCAAATTATCCTTTTTTTAGTTATGCAGTTCTATGAGTTTTGACAAGACACAAAGTCCTGTAATCACTGCCAAAATCAATATATAGAACTGTTATATTACCCCTAATTTTCCCTGGTGCCTCTTTGTAGGAAATCTCTCCTCTTACCCCCAGGCACTGGCAATTGCTGATCCATTTTCTGTTTCCATAGTTTCACTTTTTGAGAATGTCATATAAATGGAATTGTACAGTACGTAGCCATTTGAATCTTGCTATTCTCACTTATCATAATACATTTGAGATCCATTTATGTTGCTGCTTGTATCACAAGTTGTTTCCTTTTATCGCTAGGTAGTGTTCTATTGTATGGATGAAAACAGTTGTCTATTCACCTCTTGATGGACATTTGGATAGTTTCCAATTTTTGACCTCTGTAAGTAAAGCTGCTCTAAACATCCACATGCAGATTCTTGTGTGAACATAAGTTTTCATTTCATTTGAGTAGATACTACTAATGTGATTGCTGGGACTTATGATAAGAGTACATTTAACTAAATAAAAATGGCAGCACTGGTTTCCAAAGTAGTCATATCTTTTGTATTCCTACAAAAACATATAAGTGTTCCAATTTCTTCACTTGGTTTTCTCAGGGTTTTTTTCCCATTTGAATAGATATGTAGGTGTATCTCACTGAAGTTTTAATTTGCATTTATCTAATAACTAATGATGTGAGAATGCTTTTATGTGAATTTACCATTCATATACCTTCTTTGGTGAAGTTTCTATTTAAAAATTGGCCCATTTTTTTTAAACTGGATAATTCTTATTATTGAGTTTTGAAATTTTCTTATATATTCTAGATATAGGGTTTTATCATATATATACATTTTGCAAGAATTTTCCCCAGTCTATGGCTTGTCTCTTTATTTTGTTAATAGTGTGAGCAAATATTTTAATTTTAATGAATTCAAATATTTACCAACATTTTGTTTTATGGATCATGCTTTTTGGTATCACATTTTAAAATATTTTTACCTAATCCAAAGTCAGAAACATTTTCTTCTGTTTTCTTCTAGAAGCTCTATAGTGCTTAGTTTGGTGATACCTATGCATATTGTATTCTTTTGGCACAGCTATATTCATAATATTAAACACACACACACACACAAAATGCTTTGCCATCTAATTCAATAATAAAAAAATTCACAGTCAAATTTAACTTTTCTCTCCATTTCTTATTTTGATATGGTGATTATGCACTGGTAATAAGAATATACACATAAAAGGTTGCAATAAACCTCATATTGTCACAAGTTTATAAATTTGTCCAACTAAGTCTTTTTCTGATCCTCATATATACTTATCACCATCAGTTAGTTCCTTATGCAACAATAGCTGACTGACTTAGTTACCAGAGATTTAACCCAAACATCAGCCAATTGACTTTCCACTCTCAACCCCTTTCAAAGATCTTTCATATGTCTTCATATGTCCTGGCTGGAATACAGAAGGATAAGTCTTGAATCCTCTTGAGCTGTCCACTTAAAAGCTGTCCCTCAGACCTAAGTTCACTCCGCAAGGCCACTGTGCCTGGGCTGACGTCACCATGAAGAATTCTGGGACCTGGATAATGGTCTACAACTGGGGACTGCTCCCCACTCCTCCACAGATGTCCAAAGATGATAGAGCAAGCGACCATCTTCATAATCAAACTGCCCTTTCTTCTTTCTAACACTGAGACCCCTATACCAGCATGTATGACTCTGTACTGAAAGGCTGGGATGATCTACAAAAGAAAATACTACACATGAGAGGGAAGGGAAGGTGAATGCTCAATAAAACGTTTACCAGAATTTTCAGGGAAAGCACCTACAGCTTGCTAACAACAGGGTCCTCAATGAGTTGTGGGTCGCAACTAGCTTATTCACCATCAGAAAATTCTTGTCAAACTTTCCCCCTTGTATCTCCTCCCATCTCTTGGAGAATCACCTCTACCCAGAGGGAATCACTTAACACACAAAGCACCATAGACCATCAATTCTTCTATTACCATTCATGCATTTTCTGAACTTATTATTCAGCCAGAGTTCAGCACTAGCCAGATGTTAGTACTGGTCCTCAGCCCTCCAGGTTCCATATATAGTCTGATGGAAGGGGTTTAGGCTGCCAAGGATAGACCTCAGGGTGGGGTCTCTCAGGGTGGGGTTAGGGTGGTGTCAGCTCAAGTTTCAGACATATCTGCTTCTATTATTGATATCTATCTATTGCAGCAATAGTGTGTGTGCACGTATACACACACACACACACACACACACACCTTTCTCTGAGGCAAACACTCATTCTCAGGAATAACACTTATTACTCAGTAAGGAAGGAAACCCTCTAGCAATAGGAATGATTCTTTTATCTGAAATCACTAGTTGGTTTCCATATGGGGTTTTGCAGAGTAAAATTGGCTCTGCATCCACAGAAAACAGCTGTTACCTTAGTGCACAAGAGACTCTCTGAAAGGCCCTTTCTCATAATGGCTTGGTTAAGTTCTAATCCAAGAGCCTTGATTCTCCATAGTCATGACTGGAGGACAGGGAAAGGTGAGACCGATTACTGCAGTTTAAAATATAACATTGTAATAGCACCTAAATTTCACCTGAAAATATTGCTTGATAGATTGCACTCAATTACTTGAGAGAGGTGGGGAATTTTCTTATACATCTGTGTATTTTTCCTTTTAAACTGTGTTTTGTTTTTTTTTTTTGGATTACCTGGAAAACAGAGCTGCTTAAAAACATATCCTCCAAGTGTATTTTTTAATCCTAAAGCATCATGAATATTTCAGTAGACCAGTTAATAACTCTAACTCCTTTGCTGTCCTGACAGAAGTTATTATTAAAGGTAAAAGAATGGTGTATGATTTGTCTCATTTCAAGGAAAAGGAAATATAAACTAGAATTCCTCATTTCTGAAAATCCAGTGATTTATAGCTAACATTGTCTCAAATCATATCATACAGCCATGGCTGTGAAGTCAGTGTGTAAAGGGAAAACATAAATCAGAAGAGAAATTAAAATGTAGAAAGATATTTTTATGCTCCTTACGGGAGTTGGACGGTCAGGATCTATACTGCTGTGACAGTGACGATCTGGAGTCAGAGGTCTCCAATTGTGGTGCCACTGCAGCAGACCACGCACTTGATTTAGTCCTAGTTTCAGGACCCTTGCAAGTCAGTGATAAGCAAAGTCATTTAATGATGTGAGCCTGAGTCCACTGGGCACTTCACTCTACAGCAATTTATTTCATACTGTGTTTGGCTTATAAAGTTACCTGGGCTTCCCTGGTGGCGCAGTGGTTAAGAATCTGCCTGCCAAAGCAGGGGAAACAGCTTCGAGCCCTGGTCCGGGAAGATCCCACATTCTGCGGGGCAGCTAAGCCCGTGCGCCACAACTGCCGACCCTGCACTCTAGAGCCCACGAGCCACAACTACTGAGGCCACGTGCTACAACTACTGAAGCCCGCGTGCCTAGAGCCCATGCTCCGCAACTAGAGAAGCCACTGCAGTGAGAAGCCTGCGCACTGCAACGAAGAGTAGCCCCCGCTAGCCACAACTAGAGAAAGCCCACATGCAGCAACGAAGATCCAATGCAGCCAAAAATAAATAAATAAATTTTTTTTAAAAAAAAACTGTTACCTAAAACAGTGGGGTTCTTTTCTTCCTTCTCACTTTCCTTCAAGTAAATATGCTCTGAATTTGTATCAATTATCATAAGGTATTCCCATTTGTCTGAATTTATTAGTTAATAATTATGGCCTGAGTACTTTTTGACATCCCACTCTGAGTTAAGAACTGTGGTCATCAAAAAGAAGCATGAGATGTATCCTATTCCTAGCCGTTCTCAAGTATAAAGGCTAACAAAGTAAAACTAAATAAATATACAAATAAACAAACATAAGAATACACACTTTTGAAGACTACCCTACTATGAGAAAAGGTCTAGGTGCCTTTGTAGCTGCATGAATGACATCCCCAAACCTTCATTTTTTCCAATATTACATAAGAGAATTCATTACCTAGTATCTCCAGATATTTGTAACTCTCTCTTTGTCTACTGAGTTAGTCACATCATGATTTAGAATTGATTTTTCCAGGATTGTCTAGAGTTCCCAGAATCCACTAATAATAAAGGATCTAAAATAAAACAAATGGATCATAAACCTACATCTAAATAACAATGCTTTGGAAACTATCACCTGAACTTCCATTCCATTATAAGCCCAGGAATGGAGTGCTGATCAATGTTTTGGCCTGCAAGGGTATGTTTGGTGAAGAGATCCCTAGGAATAAAATAGATGCTTCCTCCTAATGTTATGGTTTTACCTATAAAATCAGAAAAACTCTTTTCTGGAATGTGGGTCTAATACTAATTCAATTCCTTTTTTGGGGATTCACAGCCTTTCTTCCAGTTCCCAGACCTAAGTCAGCTCCAGACCCAGAGCCCCTTGATGGAGGAGGCTGAGGTCAGGCTCTTCGGGGAAGAACCATGCATTGTAGCTACAGATGTCAAACAAGGAAGTGTATGGAGACTCCAGAAAGTTCCTATAGGAGAATCACAGAGCAGACTCTTAGGATTTAGGAATAAAGCCGTGTTCTCTCCATTTGGAAAGTAACTCCTCACTTGATTTTGGGCTCTAGTAAAGACAGAAAGTTCACCATGGATCATCAAGTGACCATACAACTCAAATCATTCCTCATTAACTGGGTGTTATCTGATCCACTGAACCATCCAAAATTGGATGTTCATAGCAGCATTCCATTGTAAAATGGAGATGGCACTGTTTCAGCTACCCATTGCTGTGCTCTTCTGCTGGTTTCCCCTGAGCTCACAGGGCATGGTGTGATTCACTGGAGCCTATTAATGTAACAATGCACCATGTGTATCTAAGATGGGTCCAATCAGGTCTGGAAATTATGAGAAATCTGCCCAAGCTAATGGCCACAACTACTATGACAGTTGGTATTACTCTCCACCTCTTCATCAACCAGCACCTATGACCTCATGGGGAATTCCATATGATCAATCTTCCACAGCCTCCTCCCCCATCCCAACCCTCTGACCCAATGATTCAAATGTTTCCTATAGGCAAAATACGATCATCCCTTCCTAAGTCTCCTAAATTCTCACCCAATCATGTCATCAGGCTAGAGGCCCATATTCTCTTTATATGCATTAAATTCAGAAGTAGGCAAGGCTCCTTGAGATCAACAACTCTTAATCTAGAAACCTTTCCCATACGTACAACGTACAACGTTGAGACAAGAACAGGTTAATTGCAACAGGTTAATTAATTTTTTCAATTAAAAAAGTATTAATTGAAGTAATATTATTGAAGTAATATAAGAGTCATTGGCCCATAGCAGTTCTGAAATACATCCAAAACACTGTTGTCAGGGCCTCCTGCAGGCAGGAAATGTTCCATGGTTAAAGCCCAGTTCTGCCCCCAGCAGTTCTTCATGGTTCTTGGCTCCTCTCTTTGGGGGTCTTAGCTTTGCCCTCTCAGAGATCTTTCTTTCACATAACCAATGCCCCATGTTTGTACATGAGTAGCTCTCCCAACCTATTTCCTGCCCATAGAAAGTTATGGGATCCAGAGCCTCTTTGCATTTTTAATTGACTCTGTCTCTTCTAGTTCAAGTTGGCAAAAAATTTAAAAGTATCATGAGCTTCCTATAGTGACTAGGATTCACCCTGTTCCCCCAAGCTAAAATCATCTTTCAAGACAGATTACTCTTTACTTTGGATGTCATACAGAACTTCTGGAGGATAATGCCCTTAGGATTCTTGAAAGCCCTTTTGTCTGTTAAGGAATTAACCCAGCACCACTTAAATCTTTCAGAGGTCTTACAGTCACATCCTTCATTTGGTCCTTATCCTGTGACTAGTCCTTATTTTGAGACTTGTTTGCTGGTGGGAAAAACAAGAGATGAGAAGCAGTTTTATTTTCCAACCAGCAGGTTCTATCTCTTTTAAATTTCCCCTAAATTCTGCTTACACATGGAACAGTTCTCTCTTATTATTATTAAACAATTCCTTATTATATGCAGCTTTAAAAAAGCCATTTGGTACTTTCAACATTCTACCTGGAAATCTCCTTAGCCAGACCCATAAAGGGAGGTACATTTTCTATCTTCAAAGTCACACAAGGTCTTGGATAACTAGAGGCATGATTCTAGTTATGATAATCCTAGGGGGCCATTAGTGGACAAATCTAGCACAGGTATATAGAACTTGGGGTCCAAACAGAATGGACGGTCCAAGTAAACCTCACAAGACAGTTGGGCAGATTTCTATGTTACCTGATTCTACTGCTCTGCCTCTTTTCCATCAACACATGTTTATGTCTTAATAGGAAATTTCTTACAACCCCTTAAAGAAGAAAGAAAAGTCAAGGGCCTGATCTGCCTGTACCAGACAGAAGTGGACTGTTGCTCAGAAAAGGTGATGGTAAAAGGAAATCTCCCCATGGGCAGGTATGTGGGTGATGGTTTACATTTTCTATGTAATGGGGAAGGAAAGGTGGAGAGAGGCACAGATATGCCCTGATTCACATCACCAGGATTGGTGATAATGAGGTCTGGGAAGAAGTACACGTATCGACCTCAATGAATGAGCACAGAGTGTGAAGGTATTTGTGTCTTGTGTCGAAGCCAGTATCCCCTGCAGAGGACCTGATGTGGCACCGTTCCTTGAGGAACACAGGAGGCCAAACTAGTACATTCATTACGTGGGATCTCTTCCAACAAGCCTTCACTGCTGGAACAATTTCTCCCTTATCCATTACTATAGTGTCCCTCTGAGCAGGGGTCAATGTGTGGGACATAAAGTGTGACCATGGGCTCCTGAATTTCCAGTGAAGTTCACTGGTCTTACCATGTGTCTCATCACCAAGAAGCAGCTTCCTTAGTGGAAAGGTGGAATGGTCTTCTGAAGACTCTGTCATGGCACCAACTGGGAGACAGCACCCAGCTGTCTTATAGGGATTCTGTCTTATAGGGAGTGGTAAACGCCTTAGACTGGCAACCAACACTTGTGCTGACACTGCCATAGCCAGAAGATGCAGAATTCATATCCAATAACCAATAGGATGAAGGAGAGAGTGGCCCCATCACTATTTCACCAAATAATGTTTGCTTCTCATCCTTCCTGCCTTGGCTCCATGAGTTTAGAGGTCCTAGTGTCAAAGGGAGGAAGGCATCTACCAAGAAACATAATAAAGGCTCTGATGCATTGAAAGCTTGTATTACACCCTGGCCTTTTGGACTCCTTATGCTACTAAACCAACAGGCAGACAAGGACTCCTTGTTTGTCATGATCAATCCTGATGACTAGAGAGAAACAGAGTTGCTTCTCCATAACACAAGCAAGAAGACCTATTTATTTTAAATTTAACTTTTATTGAATTATAGTTGATTTACAACTATGTTGTGTTAGTTTCTTGTGTACAGCAAAGTGATTCATAGATATATAGATAGATAGATAGATAGATAGATACTCTTTTTTATATTCTTTTCCATTATGGTTTATTATAGCATTTGAATATAGTTTCCTGTGCTATACAGTGGAACCTTGTTGTTTATCCATTCTATATATAATAGTTTGCATCTGCTAATCCCAAACTCCCAGTCCATCCCTCCCCACCCCTCCCTTGGCAACCACAAGTCTGTTCTCTATGTCTGAGTCTGTTTCTGTTTTGTAAATAAGTTCATTTGTGTCATATTTTATATTCCACATATAAGTGATATCATATGGTATTTGTATTTCTCTTTTTGATTTACTTCACTTAGTATGATAGTCTCTAGGTCCATCCATGTTGCTGCAAATGGCATTATTTCATTCTTTTTATGACCGAGTAATATTCCATTGTATATAGATACCACATCTTCTTTAACTATTCATCTGTCGATGGACATTTAGGTTGCTTCCATGTCTTGGCTTTTGTGAATAGTGCTGCTATGAACATTGGGGGTGCATGTATCTTTTCAAATTAGAGTTTTCCTTCGATATATGCCCAAGAATGGGGGTGCTGGATCATACATCAACTCTATTTTTAGTTTTTTGAGGAACGTCCATACTGTTTTCCATAGTGGCTGCACCAATTTACATTCCCACCAACAGTGTAGGAGGGTTCCCTTTTCTCCATACCCTCTCCTCATTTGTTATTTGTAGACTTTTTAATGATGGCCATTCTGACCAGAGTGAGGTGATACCTCATAGTAGTTTTGATTTACATTTCTCTAATAATTGCCAATGTTGAGCATCTTTTCATGTGCCTATTGGTCATCTGTATGTCTTCTTTGGAGAAATATCTATTTAAGTCTTCTGTCCATTTTTTGATTGGGTTTTTGATTTGGTTTTTTTGTTATTGAATTCTATGAGCTGTTTGTATATTTTGGAAATTAAGCCCTTGGTTGTATCATTTGCAAATATTTTCTGCCAGTCCTTAGATCGTCTTTTCATTGTGTTTATGGTTACCTTTGCTGTGCAAAAGCTTATAAGTTTGATTAGGCCCCATTTGTTTATTTTTGCTTTTATTTCAATTGCAAGAAGGGCTATTTTTGAATGGAATTCACTGGGGCATCTCATTACTCCCTTGATCAATAGTCCTGGAAAACTGTGACAACTTAATAATGGGAGTACCACCAAGTTTCCTCCTTCTAATCAATAACAGTTGGAGTTACCTGTACAAGTGAAGTCCATCCGTCAATGTGCTGACAGAGGGTAAGTGGGATACAAGATAGCGATAGAAAAAGGCAGTCCCTACTAAGATCTTAGCCCTTAAAACCAGATAGAGATGTGGGGACTACAGCATTGACTCGATACGATGCAAACAGATTGGAACCCACAAGGATGAACTGAATCTTGCGTCAGTTCTTACTGCCTCTGGCGCTGGTGACATGAGTGTTCTGCAGAAGTCTTTCATCACAGGGCTAAACACACCCACACCAGGCCCAGGAATCAAAGAAGCTGGTGGAGGAGGCAGGGAATGGTGGATCAAGTACAGTCTCAGCTGATGCTTCATGCCAACAAGATGAATCAGCAGATCAGCAAACCACGTGGGTTTCTTGGTGTTTCCATCAAAACTTCCTTTCAATATACTGTGTACCCATATATTATCTCATTTATTAAAAACTCTATGAAGTAGAGAATTCTAAGAAGGCTCCCAAGATTCCCAGCCCTGGTATACATACACCTCCCAGCTATTCATTCAAACATTAACCTAGGTGCTGCTGTGAATAGCTAAGCTCCCAAATCAGTTGACCTTAACATAGAGAGATTATCTAGATCAGCCTGCTCTAATCACTCTTTTGAAAGCAGAGAGTTTTCTCTGGCTGGCAGCAGAAAGAACCTCCAGACAAGAGCTTAGCCTGGCTGACACCCTGATTTCAGCATTGTGATATGCTAAGCAGAGAAAGCATTCGTGCCCTGCTGGACTTCTAACCTACAGAACTATGAGCTAGTATGTGAGTATTTTTTAAGCTACTGTTTGCAGTAATTTGTTATGCAGCAATAGAAAACTAATACAAAGTATTTTTATTATTCTTATTTTAGAGAACCTAAAAAGTTAAGTAATTTGTCCAAGATTGCTTAAATTTCTAAAAGCTCCTGTTACCCCAGGAAATATGTGGGCAAAACTCCATCTTGGTATCATCGTATTATGTTGTATCATTTTTCTTTCTTGAATTGTATTTGTTTGAAAAGGATCACATAACACTATGGGAAATGTTTGTGCCTTTCATGTTTATGATACTATAAATAATCTGTTTAATGCATGAGACAGATTTGAGAAGACAGGAACTAGGACAAGGAATGAGTCAATAGGGGTCAAAGTTGAGAACCTAGTTTTGAGAAGAGGGAAAATTATTCCAGGGCATCAAAGGTAAGAAATAAGCTAAAGATATGAGAGTTAGTGCAAAGGCTTTGATGTGGTCAAAAGAACAGCCAATCCAAGAGTTGGAAAGTGGAAACAAATCAACATATTTAGGTGGTAAAGGCAGTCCGGGGTGTGTTAACTGAGGTGAGAGAAAGGCTCATGGAACCTGAAAAGGGACCAGCTAATCCCTAAGGTGAGTGACTTCCAAGTTCTATAGTCTGCGGTTCTATCATCTTTATACTGTCTTTTTTATTTTTAACCAGTGTTCTCTTCCCTGCCACTTTGCATCAGCAAATGAATACCAGTAGAGACAACCACATGGGGACTGGAGACTGCAAATGAGATCTGTTCTTCTTTGTTTGCCATAAGCAATCAGTTTCATGAATCCCAGTGTTAAATTGCAGCCTCACTTACACTTTCCATGCTGGGATGCTTGATTCCTTGTAGACTCTGGAACTTTTTGTTTCTGTATTCCATTTCTTCCACTTTAGTTCAAAATAAAAAGAATATAGGAGGAAAGAGTTACCTAAATAAATCACTGAGTTTTGAGAATTACTATAGCAAGGGAAAGTGACTCCACTGTCCATGGTTACCAAAGTCTCCTATCAGCCTAGGTTGAAGTCCCAGTGAACTTGAAATGGGGTGGACAGAACCTGGAGCTACTTGAAAACACACAATCCTGAGTTTGCTTAATCATAAAAATGACAAGCATCATCCATTAATAAGTAGCTGACACTTATTAAGCAGTTACTCTAGCCAGACCCCATGCTCCACTTTTTATATGAATTATGTCATATAATAGTGAGAGGAAACCTATGCAGTAAGTAATGTTACCATCACCATTTGTGGTAGACATGGAGATCTGTCACCAAGATCCCCCTTCAAGGAAGGACTTGGCCGTGCTGCCATAAGATTGTTGGCAGACAGCTTTTAGCAATCAGATGCAGAGTACCTAGAACCCACATCCAGGAACTGATTGGGAAGGGGCTATTTTGACTCATTACAAGGCAACTCTAATGGTCCATTTTAGCTTCAAAGCTCCCCATGGGATCAGCCAAGGCTGGTACCAGTCATGCTTCCCCTTATGCTCATTCACACTTCCTTTCTCTCCCTTCCATAGATGTTGATCTCATACATATAACATCCCTTAGAAATGTCTCTAATAAACATCCAGCACACTAAACATCGTCTCAGAGTCTGCTTCCCCAAGAAACCACCTGTAACACCATTTTACAGATAAAATAATAAAACAGAATACCCCTGGCTAAGCCCATCACTTAGCATGGACACTGAGGCTAGGACAGCTCAAGTATATGAATCTTGCTTCAGACCACCGAGGCTGATCTGGAATTTAAAATTGGACTTTGGACTGTATCTCTAGGAAGGAAGGTTGATAAGGCTCCTTTGGGAGAGCTAAGGAAGCCTGAGAATGTTGGACAGGAGCTCAAGCTCTACTGAAAGCAAACAAGGTCCAATGCAGTAACTACTGCTTGGTTTGCAGGGCAACTGTAGGAGATGACCCACAGACAGATGCAGTTCCCTAAAGAAGAAGGCACTTCATCTCATTCCCTCCAACGCAGAGTTTCTGTTAAGAATACCAGCAAAAAACAAAGAATCTGGACATCTTAGCAAATATTTAACCACAGAAAGAGCAAACTCAGTTCCTTTATTTGGATGTTCAATGTTTCTGTTGTGCAGATTTCATGTTAATTAAAATTATTTCCAGGAAGAGGTACAGGAAGACTAGTTCCTGCAATTGTTTGTAATCATCACCTGCTGTGGTCTTTAAAATATTACATTTGAAATTATGATTTTTCTAATTTGAATTTTAATGAATTCCTTGGGGACACTGTGATTAAAAAGAATGATACCTGCTAAATGATGAACTAATAAAACATTCTATAAGAAAGAATTGATCAAATGAGTCTTCAGATTTCATTTATTTATCAAGTGAGGGGACAAAAATTAAAATGTGTAATTTCAAAATGTTTATAAGCACTTATAATCTAAGATTACTAGGACTCAAATCAATAGAATTAGAAATGAAAAAGGAGGAGTAACAACTGACACTGAAGAAATACAAAGGATCATGAGAGAATACTACAAGCAACTATATGCCAATAAAATGGACAACCTGGAAGAAATGGACAAATTCTTAGAAAAGCACAACCTTCCAAGACTGAACCAGGAAGAAATAGAAAATATAAACAGACCAATCACAAGCACTGAAATTAAGACTGTGATTAAAAATCTTCCAACAAACAAAAGCCCAGGACCAGATGGCTCCACAGGTGAATTCTATCAAACATTTAGAGAAGAGCTAACACCTATCCTTCTCAAACTCTTCCAAAATATAGCAGAGGGAGGAACACTCTCAAACTCATTCTACGAGGCCACCATCACCCTGATACCAAAACCAGACAAAGATGTCACAAACAAAAGAAAACTACAGGCCAATCTCACTGAGGAACATAGAAGCAAAAATCCTCAACAAAATACTAGCAAACAGAATCCAAAAGAACATTAAAAGGATCATACACCATGATCAAGTGGGGTTTACCCCAGGAATGCAAAGATTCTTCGATATATGCAAATTAATCAATGTGATAAAGCTTACTAACAAATTGAAGGAGAAAAACTATATGATCATCTTAATACATGCAGAAGAAGCTTTCAACAAAATTCAACACCTATTTATGATAAAAACCCTCCAGAAAGTAGGCATAGAGGGAACTTACCTCAACATAATAAAGGCCATATATGACAAACCCACAGCCAACGTTGTTCTGAATGGTGAAAAACTGAAACCATTTCCTCTAAGATCAGGAATGAGACAAGGTTGTCCACTCTCACCACTATTATTCAACAGAGTTTTGGAAGTTTTAGCTACAGCAATCAGAGAAGAAAAGAAATAAAAGGAATTGAAATTGGAAAACAAGAAGTAAAGCTGCCACTGTTTGCAGATGACATGACACTATACATAGAGAATCCTAAAGATGCTACCAGAAAACTACTAGAGCTAATCAATGAATTTGGTAAAGTAGCTGGATACAAAATTAATGCACAGAAATCTCTTGCATTCCTATACACTAATGATGAAAAATCTGAAAGAAAAATTAAGGAAACACTCCCATTTACCATTGCAACACAAAGAATAAAATACATAGGAATAAACCTACCTAAGGAGACAAAAGACCTGTATGCAGAAAACTGTAAGACTCTGATGAAAGAAATTAAAGATGATACAAACAGATGGAGAGCTATACCATGTTCTTGGATTGGAAGAATCAACATTATGAAAATGACTATACTACCCAAAGCAATCTACAGATTCAATGCAATCCCTATCAAACTACCACTGGCATTTTGCACAGAACTAGAACAAAAAATTTCACAATTTGTATGGAAACACGAAAGACCCCAAATAGCCAAAGCAATCTTGGGAAAGAAAAATGAGCTGGAGGAATCAGACTCCTGGACTTCAGACTATACTACAAAGCTACAGTAATCAAGACAGTATGGTACAGGCACAAAAACAGAAATATAGATCAATGGAACAGGATAGAAAGCCCAGAGATAAACCCACGCACATATGCTCACATTATGTTTGATAAAGGAGGCAAGAATATACAATAGAGAAAAGACAGCCTCTTCAATAAGTGGTTCTGGGAAAACTGGACAGCTACATGTAAAAGAAGGAAATTAGAACACTTCCTAACACCATACACAAAAATAAACTCAAAATGGATTAAAGATCTAAATGTAAGGCCAGACACTATAAAACTCTTAGAGGAAAACATAGGCAGAACTCTCTATGACATAAATCACAGCAAGATCCTTTTTGACCCACCTCCTAGAGAAATGGGAATAAAAACAAAAATAAACAAATGGGTCCTAATGAAACTTAAAATCTTTTGCACAGCAAAGGAAACCATAAACAAGACGAAATACAACCCTCCAAATGGGAGAAAATATTTGCAAATGAAGCAACTGACAAAGGATTAATCTCCAAAATATACAAGCAGCTCATGCAGCTCAATATCAAAAAAACAAACAACCCAATCCAAAAATGGGCAGAAGACCTAAATAGACATTTCTCCAAAGAAGATATACAGATTGCCAACAAACACATGAAAGGATGCTCAACATCACTAATCGTTACAGAAATGCAAATCAAAAGTATAATGAGGTATCACCTCACACCACTCAGAATGGCCATCACCAAAAATCTACAAACAATAAATGCTGGAGAGGGTGTGGAGAAAAGGGAACCCTCTTACACTGTTGGTGGGAATGTAAATTGATACAGCCACTATGGAGAACAGTATGCAGGTTCCTTAATAAACTAAAAATAGAACTACCATATGACCCAGAAATCCCACTGGGCATATACCCTGAGAAAACCATAATTCAAAAAGAGTCATGTACCACAATGTTCATTGCAGCTCTATTTACAATAGCCAGGACATGGAAGCAACCTAGGTGTCCATCAACAGATGAATGGATAAAGAAGATGTGGCACATATATACAATGGAATATTACTCAGCCATAAAATGAAACGAAATTGAGTTATTTGTAGTGAGGTGGATGGACCTAGAGTCTGTCATACAGAGTGAAGTAAGTCAGAAAGAGAAAAACAAATACCGTATGCTAACACATATATATGGAATCTAAAAAAAAAAAAATGATGGTTCTGAAGAACCTAGGGGCAGGACAGGAATAAAGATGCCGACGTAGAGAATGGACTTGAGGACATGGGGCGGGGGACGGGTAAGCTGGGACGAAGTGAGAGAGTGGCAAGGACTTATATACACTACCAAATGTAAAATAGCTAGCCAGACAAGAGGGAGAAGATGGCGGAAGAGTAAGACGCGGAGATCACATTCCTTCCCACAGATACAGTAGAAATACATCTACACGTGGAACTGCTCCTACCGAACACCCACTGAACACTGGCAGAAAACGTCCGACCTCCAAAAAGGCAAGAAACTCCCCCCGTACTTGGGTAGGGCAAAAGAAAAAAGAAATAACAGAGACAAAAGAATAGGGACGGCACCTGCACCAGTGGGAGGGAGCCGTGAAGGAGGAAAGGTTTCCACGCACTAGGAGCCCCTTCGCGGGCGGAGACTGCGGGTGGCGGAGGGGGGAGCTTCGGAGCCACGGAGGAGAGCGCAGCCACAGGGGTGCGGAGGGCAAAGCGGAGAGGTTCCCGCACAGAGGCTCCGCGCCGAGCAGCACTCACCAGCCCGAGAGGCTTGTCTGCTTAGCCGCCGGGGCGGGCGGGGCTGGGAGCTGAGGCTCGGGCTTCGGTCGGATCGCAGGGAGAGGACTGGGGCTGGCGGCGTGAACACAGCCTGAAGGGGTTAGCGCACCACAGCTAGCCCGGAGGGAGTCCGGGAAAAGGTCTGCAGCTGCCGAAGAGGCAAGAGACATTTTCTTCCCTCTTTGTTTCGCTGCGCGCAAGGAGAGGGGATTCAGAGCGCCGCCTAAACGAACTCCAGAGAAGGGCGCGAGCCGCGGCTATCAGCGCGGATCCCACAGCAACAGGGGTGCAGAGGGAAAATCGGAGAGACTCCCGCACAGAGGCTCGGCGCCGAGCAGCACTCACCAGCCCGAGAGGCTTGTCTGCTCCCCCGCCGGGGCGGGCAGGGCTGGGAGCTGAGGCTCGGGCTGCGGTCGGATCGCAGGGAGAGGACAGGGGCTGGCGGCGTGAACACAGCCTGAAGGGGTTGGCGCACCACAGCTAGCCGGGAGGGAGACCGGGAAAAGGTCTGCAGCTCCCGAATAGGCAAGAGACATTTTCTTCCCTCTTTGTTTCGCTGCGCGCAAGGAGAGGGGATTCAGAGCGCCGCCTAAACGAACTCCAGGGAAGGGCGCGAGCCACGGCGATCAGCGCGGACCCCAGAGACGGGCGTGAGACGCTGGGGCTGCTGCCGCCGCCTCCAAAAAGCCTGTGTGTGAGCACAGGTCACTCTCCACACCTCCCCTCCCGGGAGCCTGTGCAGCCCGCCACTGCCAGGGTCCCGGGATCCGGGGACAATATCCCCGGGAGAACGCACTGCGCGCCTCGAGCTGGTGCAACGTCACGCCGGCCTCGGCCACCGCAGGCTCGCCCCGCCTCCTCCGTACCGCTCCCTCCCCGCGGCCTGGGTGAGCCAGAGCCCCCGAAGCAGCTGCTCCTTTAACCCCATCCTGTCTGGGCGGGGAACAGACGCCCTCAGGCGACCTACACGCAGAGGCGGGTCCAAATCCAAAGCTGAACCCCGGGAGCTGTGCGAACAGGGAAGAGAAGGGGAAATCTCTCCCAGCAGCCTCAGAAGCAGCGGATTAAAGCTCCACAAACAACTTGATGTGCCTGCATCTGCTGAATACCTGAATAGACAACGAATCACCCCAGATTCAGGAGGTGGACTCTGGGAGCAGGAGACATTAATTTTTCCCCTTTTCCTTTTTTTTGTGAGTGTATATGTATATGCTTCTGGGTGAGATTTTGTCTGTATAACTTTGCTTTACAATAGCTTTATTTTACTTCACTATATTATAGCCTCTTTCTTTCTTTCTTTCTATTTTTTCTCCCTCTTACTCTGAGCCGTGTGGACGAAAGGCTCTTGGTGCTCCAGCCAGGCATCAGGGCCGTGCCTCTGAGGTGGGAGAGCCAACTTCAGAACACTGGTCCACAAGAGACCTCCCAGCTCCACGTAATACCAAACGGCAAAAATCTCCCAGAGATCTCCATCTCAACATCAAGACCCAGCTTCACTCGACGACCAGCAAGCTACAGTGCTGGACACCCTATGCCAAACAACTAGCTAGACAGGAACACAACCCCATCCATTAGCAGAGAGGCTGCCTAAAATCAAAATAAGGCCACAGGCACCCCAAAATACACCATCAGACGTGGACGTGCCCACCAGAAAGACAAGATCTAGCCTCATCCACCAGAACTCAGGCACTAGTTCCCTCCACCAGGAAGCCTACACAACCCACTGAACCAACCTTAGTCACTGGGGACAGATACCAAAAACAACGGGAACTACGAACCTGCAGCCTGTGAAAAGGAGACCCCAAACACAGTAAGATAGGCAAAATGAGACGACAGAAAAACACACAGCAGATGAAGGAGCAGGCTCAAAACACACTGGACTTAACAAATGAAGAGGAAATAGGTAGTCTACCTGAAAAAGAATTCAGAATAATGATAGTAAGGATGATCCAAAATCTTGGAAATAGAATAGACAAAATGCAAGAAACATTTAACAAGGATGTAGAAGAACTAAAGAGGAACCAAGCAATGATGAAAAACACAATAAATGAAATTAAAAATACTCTAGATGGGATCAATAGTAGAATAACTGAGGCAGAAGAAAGGATAAGTGACCTGGAAGATAAAATGGTGGAAATAACTACTACAGAGCAGGATAAAGAAAAAAGAATGAAAAGAACTGAGGACAGTCTCAGGGACCTCTGGGACAACATTAAACGTGCCAACATTCGAATTATAGGGGTACCAGAAGAAGAAGAGAAAAAGAAAGGGACTGAGAAAATTTTTGAAGAGATTATAGTTGAAAACTTCCCTAATATGGGAAAGGAAATAGTTAATCAAGTCCTGGAAGCACAGAGAGTCCCATACAGGATAAACCCAAGGAGGAACACGCCAAGACACATATTAATCAAACTGTCAAAAATTAAATATAAGGAAAACATATTAAAGGCAGCAAGGGAAAAAAAACAAATAACACACAAGGGAATCCCCATAAGGTTAACATCTGATCTCTCAGCAGAAACTCTGCAAGCCAGAAGGGAGTGGCAGGATATACTTAAAGTCATGAAGGAGAAAAACCTACAACCAAGATTACTCTACCCAGCAAGGATCTCATTCAGATTCGATGGAGAAATTAAAACCTTTACAGACAAGCAAAAGCTGAGAGAGTTCAGCACCACCAAACCAGCTTTACAACAAATGCTAAAGGAAATTCTCTAGGCAAGAAACACAAGAGAAGGAAAACACCTACAATAACAAACCCAATACATTTAAGAAAATGGGAATAGGAACATACATATCGATAATTACCTTGAATGTAAATGGATTAAATGCTCCCACCAAAAGACACAGGCTGGCTGAATGGATACAAAAACAAGACCCATACATATGCTGTCTACAAGAGACCCACTTCAGACCTAGGGACACATACAGACTGAAAGTGAGGGGATGGAAAAAGATATTCCATGCAAATGGAAATCAAAAGAAAGCTGGAGTAGCAATTCTCATATCAGACAAAATAGACTTTAAAATAAAGACTATTACAAGAGACAAAGAAGGACACTATATAAAGATCAAGGGATCGATCCAAGAGGAAGGTATAACAATTGTAAATATTTATGCACCCAACATAGGAGCACCTCAATACATAAGGCAAATACTAACAGCCATGAAAGGGGAAATTGACAGCAACACAATCATAGTAGGGGACTTTAACACCCCACTTTCACCAATGGACAGATCATCCAAAATGAAAATAAATAAGGAAACACAAGCTTTAAATGATACATTAAACAATATGGACTTAATTGATATTTATAGGACATTCCACCCAAAAACAACAGAATACACATTTTTCTCAAGCGCTCATGGAACATTCTCCAGGATAGATCATATCTTGGGTCACAAATCAAGCCTTGGTAAATTTAAGAAAATTGAAATCGTATCAAGTATCTTTTCCGACCACAACGCTATGAGACTAGATATCAATTACAGGAAAAGATCTGTAAAAAATACAAACACATGGAGGCTACACAATACATTACTTAATAACGAAGTGATTACTGAAGAAATCAAAGGGGAAATCAATAAATACCTAGAAACAAATGACAATGGAGACACGACGACCCAAAACCTATGGGACACAGCAAAAGCAGTGCTAAGAGGGAAGTTTATAGCAATACAAGCCTACCTCAAGAAACAGGCAACATCTCGAATAAACAACCTAACCTTGCACCTAAAGCAATTAGAGAAAGAAGAACAAAAAAACCCCAAAGCCAGCAGAAGGAAAGAAATGATAAAGATCAGGTCAGAAATAAATGAAAAAGAAATGAAGGAAACAATAGCAAAAATCAATGAAACGAAAAGCTGGTTCTTTGAGAAGATAAACAAAATTGATAAACCATTAGCCAGACTCATCAAGAGAAAAAGGGAGAAGACTCAGATCAATAGAATTAGAAATGAAAAAGGAGAAGTAACCACTGACACTGCAGAAATACAAAAGATCATGAGAGATTACTACAAGCAACTATATGCCAATAAAATGGACAACCTGGAAGAAATGGACAGATTCTTAGAAATGCACAAACTGCCGAGACTGAACCAGGAAGAAATAGAAAATATGAACAGACCAATCACAAGCACTGAAATTGAAACTGTGATTAAAAACCTTCCAACAAACAAAAGCCCAGGACCAGATGGCTTCACAGGCGAATTCTATCAAACATTTAGAGAAGAGCTAACACCTATCCTTCTCAAACTCTTCCAAAATATTGCAGAGGGAGGAACACTCCCAAACTCATTCTACGAGGCCACCATCACCCTGATACCAAAACCAGACAAAGATGTCACAAAGAAAGAAAACTACAGGCCAATATCACTGATGAACATAGATGCAAAAATCCTCAACAAAATACTAGCAAACAGAATCCAACAGCACATTAAAAGGATCATACACCATGATCAAGTGGGGTTTATCCCAGGAATGCAAGGATTCTTCAATATACGCAAATCAATCAATGTGATACACCATATTAACAAATTGAAGGAGAAAAACCATATGATCATCTCAATAGATGCAGAGAAAGCTTTTGACAAAATTCAACACCCATTTATGATAAAAGCCCTGCAGAAAGTAGGCATAGAGGGAACTTTCCTCAACATAATAAAGGCCATATATGACAAACCCACAGCCAACATTGTCCTCAATGGTGAAAAACTGAAACCATTTCCACTAAGATCAGGAACAAGACAAGGTTGCCCACTCTCACCACTATTATTCAACATAGTTCTGGAAGTGTTAGCCACAGCAATCAGAGAAGACAAAGAAATAAAAGGAATCCAAATCGGAAAAGAAGAAGTAAAGCTGTCACTATTTGCAGATGACATGATACTATACATAGAGAATCCTAAAGATGCTACCAGAAAACTACTAGAGCTAATCAATGAATTTGGTAAAGTAGCAGGATACAAAATTAATGCACAGAAATCTCTTGCATTTCTATACACGAATGACGAAAAATCTGAAAGTGAAATTAAGAAAACACTCCCATTTACCATTGCAACAAAAAGAATAAAATATCTAGGAATAAACCTACCTAAGGAGACAAAAGACCTGTATGCAGAAAATTATAAGACACTGATGAAAGAAATTAAAGATGATACAAATAGATGGAGAGATATACCATGTTCCTGGATTGGAAGAATCAACATTGTGAAAATGACTCTACTACCCAAAGCAATCTACAGATTCAATGCAATCCCTATCAAACTACCACTGGCATTTTTCACAGAACTAGAACAAAAAATTTCACAATTTGTATGGAAACACAAAAGACCCCGAATAGCCAAAGCAATCTTGAGAACGAAAAATGGAGCTGGGGGAATCAGGCTCCCTGACTTCAGACTATATTACAAAGCTTCAGTAATCAAGACAGTTTGGTATTGGCACAAAAACAGAAATATAGATCAATGGAACAGGATAGAAAGCCCAGAGATAAACCCACACACATATGGTCAACTTATCTTTGATAAAGGAGGCAAGCATATACAGTGGAGAAAAGACAGCCTCTTCAATAAGTGGTGCTGGGAAAATTGGACAGGAACATGTAAAAGTATGAAATTAGAACACTCCCTGACACCATGCACAAAAATAAACTCAAAATGGATTAAAGACCTAAGTGTAAGGGCAGACACTATCAAACTCTTAGAGGAAAACATAGGCAGAACACTCTATGACATACATCACAGCAAGATTCTTTGTGACCCAGCTCCCAGAGAAATGGAAATAAGAACACAAATAAACAAATGGGACCTAATGAAACTGAAAAGCTTTTGCACAGCAAAGGAAACCATAAACAAGACCAAAAGACAACCCTCAGAATGGGAGAAAATATTTGCAAATGAAGCAACTGACAAAGGATTAATCTCCAAGATTTACAAGCAGCTCATGCAGCTCAATAACAAAAAAACGAACAACCCAATCCAAAAATGGGCAGAAGATCTAAATAGACATTTCTCCAAAGAAGATATACAGATGGCCTACAGACACATGAAAGAATGCTCAACATCATTAATCATTAGAGAAATGCAAATCAAAACTACAATGAGATATCATCTCACACCGGTCAGAATGGCCATCATCAAAAAATCTAGAAACAATAAATGCTGGAGAGGGTGTGGAGGAAAGGGAACACTCTTGCACTGTTGGTGGGAATGTAAATTGATACAGCCACTATGGAGAACAGTATGGAGGTTCCTTAAAAAACTACAAATAGAACTACCATACGACCCAGCAATCCCACTACTGGGCATATACCCTGAGAAAACCATAGGTCAAAAAGAGTCATGTACCAAAATGTTCATTGCAGCTCTATTTACAATAGCCAGGACATGGAAGCAACCTAAGTGTCCATCGACAGATGAATGGATAAAGAAGATGTGGCACATATATACAATGGAATATTACTCAGCCATAAAAAGAAATGAAATGGAGGTATTTGTAATGAGGTAGATGGAGTTAGAGTCTGTCATACAGAGTGAAGTAAGTCAGAAAGAGAAAAACAAATACAGTATGCTAACACATATATATGGAATCTAAGGGAAAAAAAAAAAAAGGCCATGAAGAACCTAGTGGCAAGACGGGAATAAAGACACAGACCTACTAGAGAATGGACTTGAGGATATGGGGAGGGGGTGGGGTGAGATGTGACAGGGTAAGAGAGTGTCATGGACATATATACACTACCAAAGGTAAAATAGATAGCTAGTGGGAAGCAGCCGCATAGCACAGGGAGATCAGCTTGGTGCTTTGTGACCACCTAGAGGGGTGGGATGGGGAGGGTGGGAGGGAGGGAGATGCAAGAGGGAAGAGAAATGGGAACATATTGTATATGTATAACTGATTCACTTTGTTATAAAGCGGATGCTAACGCACTATTGTAAGGCAATTATACTTCAATAAAGATGTTTAAAAAAAAAAAAATAGCTAGCTAGTGGGAAGCAGCTGCATAGCACAGGGATATCAGCTCCATGCTTTGTGACCACCTAGAGGGGTGGGATAGGGAGGGTTGGAGGGAAATGCAAGAGGGAGGAGATATGGGGATATATGTATATGTATAGTTGATTCACTTTGTTATAAAGCAGAAACTAACACACTGTTGTAAAGCAATTATACTCCAATAAAGATGTTAGAAAAAAATTCATTATGTTGTACACCCAAAACTAAAAAAAAAGATTACTAGGAATAGTGAATGGAATTCCAAAGTGAAGAAAATGTGTAGAAGATGAAAGGTATCCCCCCAAAAAAGAAAGTGATAACTGAATAATTGGAGAATAAAAGTACTAAAAATCAACACTAAAATGCCCAGCATGCTATGAAGCTAAAACCCATCTGAAAGCGCCTTCTTAAGAAAAGTACTGAATTTTTTTCACCTGGAGATATTTATTAAGAATGTATCTCCAAATTTATAATCAAAGTCCAAAAAGGAAATACAATAACTCTTTATAGATATTCCCCAAATAAGAAACATGGATGAAATCCATCTGGCCCATTGGAAGTAGAGCTGCAGAATAGAGTATTTTTAAAATTTATCTTTCTTGATTCTCTTAACGATGTCCTTTATAGTTAAAGTAACTTATTTTAAAATTATACACCTATCTCTGCATTTTACAGATGTTGTTTTTTTGTAGGTTTTATTTGGTTTTTTGTTTGTTTGTTCATTTTTTGATAAAGAGAGGTGGGTGGGGGAAGTGAAATGGGATAGAAACTGGATCTCCACAACAGCCTAAGATCTTAAAAATAAAACAAGTAGACACAAGTAAAGATAAAGACCAGAAACAGCCACCCACCTTGCTCCTGGTGTCAGCCTGCCCAAAGCAGAGCCAGAGCTACACGTGGGCGGGGGAGACAGCCTGGGTTGTAAATTGCCGCAATGGATAATGGAGAAAAACAAGACTACCTGCAACAAATGACACCCAGTTGAGATAATTCAGTTTGTCAATTTGGGTAGCTAATAAGCCTCCATTACAGTTGGATACGTGGGGGAGAATCCAGTTTCATCTATATAAAAGAATCAATCAATCCTAGAAGCCACTGTCTTTGTCAGCTTTGGAGTACTAACCTCCCCAGAGACAGAGACCAAAAGAGCTAAAGTCTTGGGAGCCTCACCCCCCCCAGCCCTTGCCTTCATCGGAAATCATAAAATAGACATGTAAGTGAGATTCCAGGCATGCTGAGCACAGTGTAGCCTGAGAGACGGGGCTCTGGGGAGCTCAGAGGAGCCACGGTGGGCAGCCCCGAAGCACGGCTTGCCTGATTTTCTGACGTCACTGAGGCGCCTCCTAGTTACACCCATGCTGGTCACTGTCTGAGCTCTCTCAGGAATAAATGAATTTAGTTAAACCAATCGTTCTTGTCTCTGATGTTAATCAAATCCCATGCCATGTATATGTGACCCACCTCACTCAAAACAAACTTCTACGCTATTCAGGAAGAGCTGCAGCCCATATCACCCTGGCTTGCTGCTTCAAGTTAGGGCAGTTTTCAAAGTGTTCAAAGCAGACAAACAGATGATTCCCCTCTCTTGACTTACTTAGTCTGATGCCTTGTGAAATTCTTCCACTGGTAGAAGCCTACAGAATCAAACTTGGCGGATGTATCCTTAGCAGCTTTGCAGATTAAATAGAATGCTCTTTAGACAACTATAGTCAATGTGAGTTGTCCTTTTAATGTTCTAGGGAGGTTTCGACCAAAGTCCTGCATCTCACATCCTTACTCCAGGATCCCTCGGGGATTGTTGAGTCCAGTTGTCCTTTGTTTATCTTTATCTCTGACAAAATCACTAGATCCAGCAAGCACTGTGGAGCATAAAAATCACATAGTACATATACTAATATCTTCTGTATATGAGCTATGTGACTCAGAAGTAAGAGCAAGTGAGATTACACAACCTCTTAGGGAAAATCAGTGAGTATGAGCCCACAGGTCGTGTGTGTGGTTGATCGGTCTATAACTGATGATGCAAATTTGAAGCAAACACCTCTCCACACCAAAAGGCATCCTTAGACAGCAGACAACATTCTTGAGGGGCTGAATTGCTGTGTAATTAGAAAGTATGACTGTAGAATAAAATAATCTTGGAAATAAGAGGTCTTGACCAGCCCTTTCTCTTGAATAGAGTCACCTTCTTGGAAATGGAGATCCTGTATCTGGTGGAAGGAAAGCCACTTTCAAACATGGCACAAGAACAGTCAGTTACTGAAAGGACCATTACAAAATTATCAACCAATGGTATTCATTGCTCTCACAGTTTAGTTGTCAACCCATTTATCCCAGGAAAAAGATGGCATACAAGAGTGGACAGTATGGCGGTAGAAGCGAATTGTGTGGAAAGGTTTCGGAAATGCGGAAATACTGTTTGTGAAGATCATAAGAAAAAGAAGGGTTGCAGAGGGGACCACTATGGTGTGCTCCCTGGAATAACAATGCAAAGCAAGTTTAAAACGCTAAGGATGGAGGAGGCAGTTGTGCAGGGACTGACAAAGTCAACTTTGAAGGCAACCTGGATTGTATATGAAAACGCCCACGGCGCCTTCTCGTTCTCCGATGCCACGGAACAGAGACGTCCGGACGAGGGTAGGGGAGGAGCAGCAGTGGGCACCGGGGCCCAGCTGCCGCGGTCAGGACGGAAGGAATGCAGCAGGCTGCTGGTCTTCAGGCGGTGCAAGCTTTGGGGCGCGGCCCCTAGGCTCCCACGCAGCCAGCTCGCTGCGCCCCCTGCCGGCCACGTGGACAGTGCGCGCTCCGGCTTCCGCGCCCCAAGCTGACTCTCCATTTCAGCCCAGAGGGAGACAGGGACAAGAGCCTCTTTCTCCTGATGTCACAAAACATTAAAGAAAGAGCTCCCTCCAACCAGCAGTCAAAAACTGATCCCCGAGCTTCGGCTTTCCTGCTTTCCAGGCTTTTCTCCGAGAACAACTTAGTGACCCGGGGGGGAATGATGGGAAACCGAGGCTAACTGTAAAATCTTCCCCAGGCATCGAGAGTCCCACATTTCCAGTCTCGTATTGGAGGGGTGGGGCTTGACTTGGTTGTTTCCGCATTGGCTCGGATTTGGGGGGCGGCGGGCGTCGGAGTGTCCCCGCCCAAGCTGGTCGATCCAGCGCGACACTGATGCTGAAAATGGGAGGTGGGTGGGCGCCTCCGGGTCTCCAGCTCCATCCCTCCGGGTCCCCGCCCACGGCCTCTACGGAACAGGCTGCGTGGCAGCTTTTCTCCAGCACGCGGCGCTGCGCTCGCTTTTATCCCCGGAGCCGCGTCGGTTCGTGCGCTGACAGCCGGGCTCAGCCAGTCGCCAGGAACTGAGTAGCGTTCTTTGAATCTGCGGCTTTCATGACGTCTCCCTGCGTGGTCCATCACTTTTCTCCTAGCCGGGGATTTTTTTTTTCCGCCACTCTCGCCTTTTCCCCCTTCCCTCCACCCGGTCTCCCTCCCCCGCCCCTGCCCGAACGCACACCCCGCCGCCCCTCCGTTGGCCCCCGCGCCCAGCCCTCCTCTCCACTCTCGGCCAGAGGGAGCCAGTTTGAAGACGGCCGCACCTGGCCGGAGAGGTTGGGCGGGCGGAGGGGTGGGATCCGCGGGACCCGGGAAGATAGACCCAGAGCTGGATGCACCGCGAGGAGAATGGAGTCTCCTAAAGCCTCCCGGGGCTGATGTAAAATTTGACCATCTGATTCCAGTTTTCCTTCCCTTTGCTTTTTTTATTTCCTCCCCTCGCCATCCATCGTGTAGTGAATTATTAAACCTTGCTCCGTTCCAAGAGAGGAGATCATGATTGAATGAAGCCACCGAGTCCGCAGCAAGGTAAGCGGTGCGCTGAGTTGCTCGAAGGCAAGAAGCTGGCATCGATCTGGGCAAGAGGTTCTGTGCCCTCGGGTCCCCACCTCCCCTTCCCCAGTTTCCGCCGCTGCATGCATCTCCACTCTGATGAGAAACAGGATGCCCAAGTCAAGGGAAAGGCGAGGGAGAAGCAGGTTACATAACAGAAGGGAAATCTGTTTCATACGGTTCTCATTAGCAACTGAAAACTCGCAAGGGGGGCGGGGAGAGGAGGGGTCTGCATGCCCGGGGCTCGGAGAAACCCAGTCAGTTATTACAGACATTTCAACATCCGTTGGCAAAGATGAAATGCACGGATTAACTGGCAGGGGTGGCTTGCTGTGTAGTCATTTACAGTTGGGAAAAGCCCATTGTCTTTGTGGAAAGCTGTATCCTTGTTCTTCTTTGCGTATAGGAGCGGAAGAGAGAGAGAGAAAGGAAGAGAGAGAGGGAGAGAGAGAGAGAGAGAAAGAGGGAGAGAGAAACATGAGGAGGAAAAGGAAAAGTGAGGGGTGGGAGAAACAAGCAGAGAATGGGAAACAATAACTCCTAACTGTTCTCTATCAATATAACCAGAGATGTGATATGATGACTACCAACAGTGAATAGGAAGCTCTCCCTAGAAGTAAACTGAATTATTTTGTAATTGGAAGAGAAAAAAACAAACAAACAACAACAACAAAAACCCTTCAGATAAAATGAGATGTTTACTGCATTTAGGGGGTTGGATGAATTCACTGGCTTGCTACCTCCTGGGTTTATTTTCATTTGCATCAAAACATTAAGCTTGGATGAGTTTTTAACGGAAATAACATTTGTATTCCCCAAACCCAATAAAACCTTGGGTCAATCCACAGGTATATCTCTTGTACCGGGTTCAGTATGGAGAGACTCTTAGGGAGGAAACATATCTTGATAGAAACAGCCACAGTAATGGGGTGAGATTAGTGGAGAAACAAAATACCAGCATTTTCCAAAGAATCCCGCCTCCACTCCCAAAAAAAGGGGTGGGGGGGGGAGACTCCAGTACTTAGGAGTTGGAGATTTATTACACATTTACAGTGTCTCCTGCCTGCTTTTACCCAAAGTCTGATGATCCAAGGAGCCACCACAGAACCGGGTGTAATGCCACATTCCAGCTAGCACCATTCCCTGCCTGCCTTTCTTCTGCTGAGAAACGGAGGAGAGGGATGACCAGGAGCTGCTTAGAAAGAGGAAGGGGTTTGTTACAGTCAGGGCTGAGCTAACTAAGCTTCGCCCATTTTGCCTGGAGAAAAAGAGAAAGAGCTCAAGTCTCCATGGCGACCCAGGTGGGAGGGGAGAAGGCAGCTCCAGTTACAAATAAACGTTGTACAAAACTTTCCCAGATCCAAGCAAAGAAATAAGGGAGCCGCGTCCCCTGCGGAGGGTCCCAGGACATAGGCTTTGCCCAGATTCCTGCCGGCGACCGGCGAGGGGGTGCCTAGGACTGGCCGGTCCCCATCAAACCTCCCAAAGTTGCCCAGGGGCTGCTGAGATTGTTGCGCAGCGGGTTTCGGATTCAGCACCAAGGCCAGAGCACAGGCGCCGGCATTCCCACCCCGGACGGCTACCCCAGCGAACACTATTAAGTTCCTTTGGTCGTGGGAAGTCAATCGCTTTCTATAAAGGAACGATTCCCTTGCCAGTGCAGAATCTGGATATATGATTATGCACGGAATTGCGTGGGACAGAGAAGCTTGCAAATCACCCATTTCATGCATGGCGGTGCATCACAATAGCTATTCAAAGTCAAGAACATTGAAACCGCAAACGATCCGAGCTGAACCGAGAATGGGGAAAATCCCATCCTCCGAGGAGAAAAGGAACACACACAGACACACACACGCACACCACGGATCAGTCCCTGATGAGAGTTGTCTACTTTCAACCGAGCCCCTTTGGCTTCAAAAGCGTTCATTCATTCCTCACCCTCTCGCTCTCCTCTCTAACTTTTTGTCGGGCTTAGACGGCAGAAAGGCGCTGTGGGAGCACTGTGGTCGGCGAGATACCAGCCAACCAACTCCTGTCTAGGGGTCCTGAGACCCAGGAGGGTGGAGAAATAGTTTACTCTTAGTCCAGACCTGACAGACTTCTCAGCAGAGCTGGTGAGCTCCAAGAAAGGGAAAAGGGTGTGTTTGTGAGATGAGACCCAGTGACTAACTTCGAGTCAGCATGTGAACAGAGCGACTACATTTCCAAGGTCGCAGGCATAGTAAACAGAGGAGGAGTTACTTCTCCTAATAGAAACAAGGAAGAAACTGTGCAAGAGGGGACGATTTATTATCGTTCCAGTTCCATTTCAACATTCCTACAGGGAAAACAGGTAAGTTCCTCTCGCCATTCTGTGCTCACCTGAGGCAAGATTGGTCTGTGCCCGCCCTCCTCACCTTTGGTACCAGGTCCTCACACACCCCCTCCCCTGGACTGATACTGATGAGGAAAAATAGTAGAGGAAGGTGGAAGTCATATTTTGAATAGAAAGCTTTAAAAGGGGGCATCCAGGTGTTAGAAGGCACAGTTTGAATTAACAGAGCTCAGGCACGGTTTGGCAACTGGATGGAAATGCTGATAAAGACTCTACAATACCCCTGGCTGCCATTCTCTTTTGAGGATGCCCTTATGCATGTGTGGTCTTGATCTAGTTCTGGTTTGTTGTTTATGAAGGTAAACAATACGTATCCTGGTTTTCCTTGCTGGACATTTCATTGCTTTCTAAAGATGATGCATGCAGAGCACTCAGGACTTGGATAAAGCTGTGTGTTTATACCTTCCGGTCTTTTTTCTTCCCCTGTGATCACTAGTGAAGGCAGAAGCAATCTATTCTAAATCTGGGCAAAGGGTGAGATATTACACTACATTTACCTTTTGGTTCCTGATGGACATGGACAAGTTTATCTATCATTTAATTTATAAGAGTAGACAGAAGTGATATATGGAGTATTATTAGGACTTAAACAAGGCAGTTTACCCTGCCTTTGTTCCATCTTATCTTATCAGCAGAAGGAAAGTAGACATTACTTATGAAGATAAATCCAGACAAGAATATGGATTATTAGATAAACAAAGTAATGTATTTGTGAGTTCTAAAGTTCAATTTCTCTCATGAATTTAAAAAAAAAAAAAAGACGGGAATGAAATTGCTCAATCAATTATCTTTAGTTCTGGTAGATTCCATGTTCATGTATTCAGTGCTAATTTACCAAACTATGGTTTGCTTGCTTCCTGGGTGGCTAATTGCTGAGCAAAGTGTCATTATGTCCTGAAGACAGTGAATAGCATACTCCAAAATAATTGGTTTACCCATTTCAAGTAGGATTTGTTAAGGAGAGCAACTTAATTTTATTCCTGCATACCTGGAGCCATTTTGTAATTTTTTTAAATATAATTTTGATACCTCACCCTGATATTTCCTAAACATCAGTAAATATATGCACTTGTATGACCCAGGTCTTCACTTAATACACTGGACTGGTCTAGGCTGTTTCCTTTGAGTACATAAAAATGCTTCAGTTCACTCTCATGTTCTTCCCTATCTTCTCACAAACTATCCTTACTTTACAGGATAAAAAGAAAATAAAACATGAAAATAGCTGTTTAATAAGCAATAGAAAAAATTCGTTGGATATTAAAAATAAGTAAATATAAGGGGGGAGGAAGGAATAAATTAGGAGCTTGGGATTAGCAAATACACACTACCATATATAAAATAGATACACAACAGGGACCTACTGTATAGCACAGGGAACTATATTCAATATCTTGTAATAACCTATAATGGAAAAGAATCTGTAAAAGAATATACATATAGATATATATATATTCACATCCATATATATGAAACATATATATAACTGAATCACTTTGCTGTACACCTGAAACTAACACAACATTGTAAATCGACTATACTTCAATTTTTTTAAAAAGAAAGTAAATACAGCCTTATGGAAGCTTAACCCCATTCACGGGTAGAAAATATTACTTTCTTCAAGGGTTGAATGTTGATAAAATGAATTTTCATGGAAACAAGACAAACCCTGTTTTTCAAAATGAGCAGGTAGGCAAGATAAAGCTTTTCTTTTTTTCACTAACTATTCCTTAATTAAATGTTATGTAAGTAATATGTTGGTTAATAAGGGAAATGGACCAGAGAGAGTCAGAATAAGGGGAAGGAAGGGAGCTAGGGAAAAAGGCAGTTATTTATTTTTACCAGGTTTAAAGTCATGATACTTTTCAAAGCAAGGTAGTTTTTTTAGTTCATTGTATCAGCACTTTAAAGTTCGTGGAATTGAAATGTTTAAATTCAACAAATTTGGATTTGGCTTACTAAGATGGCATTTATTGTTTCTTTTATTTTTAATAATTTCATTTAAGTACCAAAAGAGAATTGGTTCCATCTCGATTTTTATAAAATTATTAAATTTGGTAGTATCAATAAAAGAGGAATTGGTAAAGTTAAAAAATTATCAAGACATTTCTATTGAATTAAGGTATTTTTCTTTAATTGTACTTCAAGTATTTAAAGAGATATAAAAATAAAATAAAGTCATTTGGGATAAAATACATTTTAAACGTATTTAAAATAATTAGTCCTAGAAATAATCAGAATCCTATAGAAAGAAGAGATCATGATAACTGTAGTTAGTGCCTGAATGGTATTCTGACTCTCCTCTGACAAAGTATATAATATACCCATACTTGATAACATTTTACTAGCACTAATTAATAATACAACTTTACTTCCTTTCAATAAAGAAGGACAATGTCATCTTAAAAAGAATATTCAGTGTTCCCTAAACTATAGCCTTGATCTAACCATACCTGCTAATCAACTGTAGAGGCCCAATTATTTATTTATTACTGAATTGAATAGTTTTTTAAACAAAACCTCAGAAGTTGATTTTGCTCAGTGCACAATGTTCAAGTGGCTATTCAAATCTCTATTTTGTCCAGATGCATTAAGACCATCAATCAACTTTCCTAGTTACAATGTATGAAGTTAACCCCAAATTTTAATGAAATGGCTAATTTCATGTCTTTACAGATGATTTCAGGTCAGATTAAGCCCAGTAACCCCTTCAGTCTCCCATTTCATGTTTCCTGTTGATGGCTGTGCTTAGGACCAGGGACCATATAGTACTGGTGGTTCTTTTAGTGGATAGATTTTGGGTAATATTCACCTCCAAACTCCCAGTCACAGAGATGTGATTACCAGTGTGAAAACTTTACAAAATGAACCAGCAAGTGAATCTATAAGATCCACATCCTTGCCAACAATTTTTTTGTGGGACACTAAATCTGAACATTTTGTATACGTTGTGAGAGACAAAGCTATGAGTTAAGTTTTAATCCCGGTGCTGTGGCAGTTTTCTCTTCAAACTTACAGGCATCACCTTTTTCCTACCCAGAATGAGAACAGACTTTTTCTTTTAATGATGCTTTAAATTTTCATCATATCATCCGACAGGAACGTGTGCAAGTGTGACAGTGTGCCTGGCAGATGTTGTTTGGTGATGAAGAGCACAGGCTCTGGTGTCTGACTAACTGCATTTGCATCAAGTTCTAGATGTATCCATCAGCTTTTAGTAGGTTTGGTGCAGTAACAGCCATTACAACCTCTCAGTTGCCTATAAAACAAATGTTTATTTCTCCCTCAAGCTACATGCCTTTGCTGGTCAGCGTGACTGCCCTTCAGTGTCTTCTTCTCTCTGGAATCCAGACTGAAGAACAGTCTGACCTGGGACTTTCTATTCCAATATCAGAGGGAAAGGAGAATGCCAAATTAAGCAATGGCTCTTAAAAGTCCTGCTAAGATATGACATAAGTTATCCACTCACATTCCGTTGATCAAAAACAAGTCACGTGTCACACCAATGCCAAAGGTCAGTGAAATTGACATGTATATTTCTCCCACAGTGGGGCACTGCAAGTCACATAACAACAGGTGGAGACATATAATCTTCTTACAGAGAAGGAAGTGAATAACTGGGGACAATGATACAATCCACGACACTAATTGGGTGACCTTGCTCAACTTCAAGCTCTTGGTTTGCCTATCTGTAAAATGAAAATAATAATAATGTCTACTCCAGAGATGTTATGAGGATTAATATGATAATGAGGTTCTTAGCACAATGACCAGCACAAAGTTGGCACTTTATAAATAGTAGATGCTATTATTTATTTGTTATAATGTGTCATTAAGTTCGGTCCTCAATGAGGCTATGTGAACTCTATTAATTAGGTAGCTGATGCAACAGAAAATCCCTACATTTCAGCAGTTTAGCAAAACAGAAGATTATTTTGCATCCCTATAAGTCTATTTGGCTGATGCCATACCAGCACACAGGCTGATGGACACTTACTCATCTTAACACCTGGCTTCCATGATCTCTTTAGTGTTGATATGCAGCTGGCAGATAGGGTAAGAGGGAGTAGATGATTATGCAGGAGATTTTCAGTGATACAAGCCTGGAAGTAATTATATCAATCTTGCCCATATTCTATGGCCACACCTAACTGCAAGGGTAGCTGGACATTGTAGTGTAGCTCTATGCCCAGGAGGAAGGAAACTGGTAGGGTGAACACACTTGAGTCTTTGGCATATATACCCAATGTTAAGCATGCAAATTTGACTACTTTAATATAAATGTCTGGCATCAAAGAAATACAGTTAGTGTGGGTCAGGAATAGAGTGGGGCAAAGCAAATGATTTGTCCCAATGGTGAAAAGATCCCCGGTTGGGCTAGTATTTTGTTGAGCTCTTGAATCATTCTCCAGTGGTGTAATTTTTAAAGTAAATTAGTTGGGAACCTCTTGACTTTAGGACTAGGCGTATGTGATGCCTACAAAAGAGATGCAAATCTGTATTGTTTGACTTCTGGTAGCTGAACCATTAAAGTAGACACAAAGAAGAGCTGACTTCACAACCCATGCTTGGGAGCAAGTTTCCAATCCTGACAATTACACCCACATTGTGTCTAAGAAGGCTGAAGCATTAGATGCTGTCTTCCAGTATCTAGTACTTGCTGTTGACTAGCAATTTGCATTTTGTTTTGAATAGCATATAGGTTAGACACGTGCTCTAAGTTTAGGTTGAATTAATCTAACAATAGTCAGTGTTCTTTTGAAAATAGACCATGTAATTTGGAAGTAGTCTTTGAGAACTCCTTCCTGCCTCAAGGAGAGCAGGTACCTTTGGAAACTAAAATCTAGACCTTTTCATTAGAAAGGAGAGATCAGCCTTAATGCGAAATATACATTTAGAAAAGAGAAATGTCAGGAGGAGATATATGAGAAAGCTATGAGAGAAAGAGCCAGAAGAAATGTAGTGGTGATCCATAATGCTTCCAGCCTCTTATGTCATTCCACTCCTCCAACTTAGGTGCCAAAGCCCTGGCCCATTCATGCAGGGCCCAAGGTTGCCAGCCTGAAACAGTGAACACCTACCACTAATGTGTGTTCATCCTTCCATGGTGCAGTTATACTGGATTAGAGACCCCTTGAACACTTTAAATATCTTGCCATTCCAAAGTGAATAACATCTCATAGTGGAGCTTCTGTTTAATGAAGAGAGTGTTTTTGAAGAGAGGGTTTATTTCACTGCCACCTCCTGACATTTCAACCTAGAAGGGATATAACTCAACTCAGTCTTGTGCAGAAGGGAGCAATTAGGATGGTAGGTAAGTCCAAACCATGTATTATAAGAGGTAGATGAAGGAATTGGGGTTATTTACCCTAGAGAATTCTTGACAGGAGGGCAAGATCATTGTTTTCAGGTGTCTTAATATTTGAAGATGAAGGATAGATTAGAGTTGTTCTGATGGACTCTATGGGATACAACTAGGACCTAGTGGTAGAAGTTACAAAGTGACACATTTCTGTTTCATATAAGAAAGAATGTTCTGTAGTCAGAGCTGGGCAAGGCTTATATGATCTGTCCTCTCCGTTTGCATAGCTCTGAATTCCCCATCACTGGAAGGCACAAAGAAGTTGGAGGAGCTAAGAAATGGGGCTGAAGTGCATGTGTTTTAAAGTCTCTACCAACACAAAGAGCTTCCAAGTCCTAAGAGGGCAGTGATGACCTGCAGTTTCAGTCAACAAATCAGACTGGGCCTCTATGAGGTCCATAGAGTAGGCTATGATGGACTGAGGTCATCATTTTATGAGGGAACCATCATTTCTCTATGAGAGAAATGAGTCATATTTCACCAAAATGACATCTCAGTCCATATACAAAATGTGTGGTCAGTGAGAGCAGGTCTGGAATGCAGGGATTACATGACCAGGCTGCATCTACAGGATTCATCGCTCAAGGAAAACACTTACCCTGCTGCTTTATGTTGTCAATACCTCTCTATCTTCCATCAATAGATAGGGCATGAAATACCCCTTTGGAGGTTTCTCATGGCACCCTGAACCTTCTTACTTGTAAAAAGCCCCAAGTTGCTTTCAGAGTCAGGACTCCATGACATATCAGCCAGAGTACATTTCAGATTTGCAGACATTTCTTTTGTGCAAAATATGGTGTGAATAAGATAAAATTCCTACTCTTAAGGAATCCCGTTTCAATAATAGCAAAGAAGGAATGGACCCCTTCCTTTTCAGCTGTATCCTGAAGACTCACCAGTGAATACCCTAAATATATATTCACCCTCCTGGGGTGACCAGACCCACTGTAGTGAGGCATATACAGAGAGAGGACACAAAGAGAGAAGCAAATGAAGAATCTGTTATAGATGTGCTGTCATAAAAGGGATTCCTTCATTGAGGAGACTGAATTAGGTGGCCCTCTGTCTTATCAGCAGCTGAGGAGTGTTAAGCCCCAAGCCAGCCCCTCTCATGGCTCCTTGCTGGCCACAGGTCATCTCTGTGAACAGAAGGAAGCATCAGAGCTCACAGAAGCCAGCTTAGGTCAATGGTTCCCAAACTGTGCCCCTGAACCAGTAGCAATGGTATCACCAGGGCAACTGGTTACAAAAGCTCATTCTCAAGCCTACCCCAGACCCACTAAATCAGAAACTCTGGGGATGGAGCAAACCATCTGCATAGCTCTTCCAGGAATTCGAATGCACACTAAATTTTGGGAACGACTGGCTTAGGTTCTTCTCAAATGCAGCCCCTCTAGTAGGCTTCTTCCTGTAGTGAAGACCTCCAAGTGTCTGCTCACTTGAGAGCCATGCAAAGTCACAATTGGAGATGGAATGCCTGTCTTTATCTTCTACTGCATGTGCAGATCTAACCTGGTCTCAATGCCTAGGGGAAAAAGACAAAAACAAAAGGCTTTTGTTCCAACAGATAAAATATGCACAATCGTACTAAGTGGGGAAAAGTATGGCAAGCAAGGGCTTCTCTCTTGCTCTCCATGTAAATAAACTGCTTAGTCTTTTGGAATTCCAGATAATCCATCCAGAAGGTTTTTAGTTCTTATTTTAAATTAATAGTCTCATCTATTATCCTTTAAATAAAAGATGCTATCAGGAAATAAGAATGGTGTACTCTGGAGAAAAGCCACATTACAAGAATTGAATAACGGGCTTATCATGGCAAAACTTCATGCAACCAAGTGAAGAATAATTATAGTTATATAACATTCACTTTTGTTTAAAACATCTCCTGACTGTCAGCACATTTCCAGAAATTGACCTTTAATAGCTACCCCCCCTGTATCATCATGGCTCCTTGAACCAGACAGTCAACAAATCTTTAAGAGTAACTGCTATATAAAGAAGACAAAGGAGGAAAAAGAAAAAGCATCCTCATTTCAGCCTTCAGAGGCATTAGACTTTACGAAAATAAGAGTATCCATGAAACAATAATGTACAAGACAAAGAAGCATAGCATTGAACAAGAGAGTGCTAGGCTTTGAATAAAGAAGGGGGATGTTAAAAAGGGCCAGTGTCAGTAGGAAACATCAAAGCATATGGTGGAAGGTAAAGGAATCTTGGAAGAAGTAGGGTTTTGATGGGGAAACAGGGAAGAGAGTGCTTTTCAAATGAAAAATCAGTCTGCATGGAGGGAGCATTGGCAATGGGGATTGGTCAGGCAGGGGTATTGGTGTACCTCACCATGGAGAAATGGAGTCCAGGCATCAGTATGGAATTTGAGTCTTCAATCTCAAGTAATGGCTTCGCTTGGGGGCAAAGGAGAGGATACACAGATTTTATTCTGGCATTTTAATCTGGCAGCCTTGGGCAAGGCAGACTTGGAAGAGAGGAAAAACTGGGATCAGGAGATAGCCAGACATTGATAGGAAGGGACGAAGACCTAGGTATGCTCAGAGTCGTAAACCAGCAACAGAAAAATGGTCCCATCTGAGTGCCTTCATTAGTACTGAAATTAGATCACTCATGAGCGGAGAGACCAGGCTGAGATGGATTGAGCCCAAAGAAAGCTCCAACGTCGCGCGCTCCGTGAGCACGAGGGATTGCACGTGGCCGCTGTCCAGGTGTGGAGTGTTGAGGTCGTTCCAGTGAATAAATAACACAACTGGGAAGGAGACTGAGCGAGGGCTGCAGTTAGAGCTGAGGTTAGAGTTGTGGCTCGACGGTTCATTATCACCATCACGTGCAAACACTGGGCTGCAGCATTCCAAAATGTGCCTTTGGGGATTTGTTGTTCCTGAGGCACCATGGGGACAAGTACGTGCAGGGTTATGAATGGGAGATTTGTTAATCCTGCAGGTGGTGGGACTGTGTTATTTTGTGATACAGAGCAGAGAGAAGAAAGAACTCCGTTAACTCCTTTCTTGTTTGCAAAACCAGTGCTGCTTGAGATTCATCTCATACTCATCCCTACTCATGTATGTCGGACTCCTACTTTTTCTCTGCCCATGGAGTGAAACTCACTGATGACTTTATGGAAGTCACTGGGGATTTAGTCTGGCTCTGAACAGCATGAATGGAGCCCCCAGGAAACATGGAGTTTTAGGTAAATCCTAGCAGTGACTGCCACTAACCCAGGGCTCCCACTGAGCTGTCACCAAAGAGTAAATATAAAATGGACCCACCATCATCTGGGAATAACCTAAATGGCATGGCCCCCTTTGGCACAATGAGAGGCGTGGGTCAGATCTACCACTGCAAAATGAGTAAAGATCTTTTTTACAAGACCTCAAAATAATAAAAATAGTGAACTAAAATATGTTTCTTTCAGTGAATTTTATTTTTCAGGGAAATAGTTTATTTGGTCTACACTATGGAGATAAGAGTCTTGATCCGCCATTCCTGTTGTGTGCAGAAGTGGAGTTTATTTTAAATTAGCAGTGCTGAATCTTTTGTGAGATTTGGCTTTCATGGGGAGAACGAAAAGGTTATGTTGGGCACTGGGTAATGAGGGCGATTATGTGGCATCCTCAGATCAGAAAGAATAAATCCCCTGAAAATTCCTGGTTATAAATAATCATCTAATCTTCAAAACAATACCAAAGTCATCCACAATAGCCCTCCCTTAAAGTGTGTAGATCCTGGATTTTAGAGCAACTGGTAGAGAAAAATGACATTGTGGTGACACACAAAACTAGTCTGAAAGAGGAAAATTTAATTAAAATCCACCGATCATTTTCAAATAAACCTCTAATTTCTGTTATTTATTTAATAATATTTTCTTAAAGAAAGTAATTGTTAAACTATACTAACCTCTTTTTGGTTACCCCCAACCAATCCAAAGTGTGTCTTTTTGTGGCAAAAGAGGTGTCAGAATGCTATTAGCACTGAGATTGGAGGCTGGATGTCCTTGTGAGAAATTGTAATCCTCATTTGACTGCTCAAGCTCTTGCAATAGGCGAGTATTGTTCTAGTTTATTCCTTTACTCATGTAAGGAATCTGGACTCAAGTTACTTCTTTCCCTGTTGAGTTTCCAGACGAACTGTTGGTATTGCTAGAATAATAACCCAGGAAACATGAGGTCAGCGAGCAGAGCAGTCACTTAAGTGACAGGCCCTCCATACCCATCCTGGCTTCTTCCCATGCCCAGTTCCAGACATAGAGGAACTGGTTGAATCATGTGTGCCTCGGATTCTAACCACAAAACAGATCACTCTGTGCACTTAGAGCATCCCCAAATTTCATAAATGTTCAATTACATGAACATTCTTTGCCGTTCAGTTGGCAAAGAATGGAAAACTGCCAACTAGGGCCTTGAAGCCCTGAGCACAAGAGAAGGAATCTCAGGCAGTGGGAGGGGGAGTGGGCAGTGGTTTCTAATAAGCAGAGAGAGAAAATGGGCCTGAGATCTATGCAAGGGTGGCCTTGCTGGAGCCAGAGGTTCTGACACCCTTAAAATGCTTTAAAAGGAAAGGATGGAAATTTCTGTGCTGTCATCTGAGAAATCAAAATGATAAACTAGGCAACTTCTTAAGTTCAGTGTCCAGGTCACTAAATTTAAGACGTCGATTAGAGTATATTGGAAGATACCACCGAAACTCAAAGTTGTGCTCTCACGCTTGAGCCTTCTCCTCTCACCGTGGGTAACGTTCCATGGGCATCGTTCCATGGCCACTGTTCCGTGAGCACTATTCCGTGGGCCTTGTCCTGCAGCCACTTCACGGGCTGCTGCGTACCTGCATGCTCTACTGCTCTGCCAGGTTCGAACCTCCTTGCCAACGAGGGCTAGACTTAGACATCGCTGCACCCCCTCTGTGTTTCTCCCTAAGAGTTTCATGGAAGAGCAATTCAATATGTGGTATTTGAATAACATTTCTATGATGCCTAAAGTTTTCTGATTCCAATAGACAGATTAGAAACTGTTAAAACTATTTAAAAATAGCTCTCTTTGGAAGATGAATGCAGCTTGTATCAGTCCGTGTAGTCAGATTGTAGCCATCTCCAAGAGTTCAGTAAAGACCACCCAGACAAGAAATAAAACACCCAAATTTTGTATACGGAGGCCAGAGGGGAGACATAAGAGGGAAAGATCATCTTCTTCCCTTAGTAACTTGTACAAGTGAAAGCATCTGTTTTGGATGTCACTCAAACACAGTATGTGAATGACGAGGAAAAGGGATGAGTGTGGGTTTCAGATGGGACAAGGTCAGTAACACTCTCACTTCTCTGAGTCATATAAAAATCGAAGCTCAGTCTTTTCCAGGTCATTGGTTTCTGACATGTCTGTGCTGGTCTAAGCCCTCATGCTGTTAACCATAAAACACTTCCTTTCAAGAAGCCTGAGAGATTGGCGTTAACGTTGAGGCATGCGGTTTATAGAATGAGCTTTGACAGATCCCAAGCTCTGTTAGATGAGTTATTGAACTTCTTTCTCTCTCAGGTTTCCCAGCTATAGGGTAGGGATAATTCAGGGAAATAAACTCAATAGATTAGTGAGCTATTTTTCCCATACCTTACTTCTAAGAGGATGTGGAAAATTATAATGAGCAATTTAATGATTTTACACTTTTTTTAAATGCCAAGTGAATATGTTCAGGAGGCAGATGCTACTTTACAGCTTCATTGTAGGCCTCTGAAGGTGAAATAAGTCTATGGGTAGGATAATGCCCCAGATACACCGTGGGAACCCACATCATCAAAGACTGAACTGTGCCCAGCCTTGCGCAGTCACCGAAACAGGGAAGTGAGCTCATGGGCTAGAAAGATGTTTAACAACTGAATTTGAAATCCTAGGAACCATCGGTTGAAATTCTCTTTATTCCTGGGTGGAAGAGATAGTCCAAGTAATTCACTTAAACCAGACCACCCCATTCCTGAAGCACTTTCAATCAACAAAATTTTACAGCAAAGTCAATACTGAATCTTGTGAGTACAAATGAGTTTCAAAATGTATATAAGCTTATGTATGGATCAGGAACCTCTCCACATTTGTACCTATATAACCGTATAACCTGTATAACAATTTTTTGTGTGGTTTCCATAGAGGTGGCACTTTTTGGCGCTACCCTGGTGAAACTTCTACCAATGGAAATATAGAGAAATTGTATCTTGGGTGTGGCCAGACTTCTGGAAACCAAACTTCTCTTTCCCAGAGATAACACTTACCCTTTAAAGTAACTGGCCAATTTTAACTCTCCCATTGTTTTAACATTTCTACAAAGCAAGGAATGTTTATAGCTGATTCCGAAAACTAGACAAATTTTGAGATTAACGAAACCTGTGCTCAGACAGCTTGACTAAAGACAATAAAATACAGTCAATTTATTTTACCTGGGCATTTCTCACTTATTCGTTGTACCAGTAAGTTACATTCAATGTAGAAAAATGTAATGATTCAAATAAGCTTAAAAAAAAAAAAAAAAAAAGGAAGTCAGGAAAGCAGCAAGCAGGAAGGAAGGGAGGAAGGAGAAAGAAAAGAGGGAAGGAAATAGCACATACAGTAAATATATGAGTTTATTTATGTTTGTAACTAAAACCGGATCACTGTTTTCAGTATACACTATTTTGCTGTGCTCTTTTCTTACCTGACGATACATCATCAGCTTCTTCCCAAGTCAGTAACTAGGAGCGGATTGTAGATGTCTTTGACCTTACTCCCTTCTGCTGTGGGACTCAGTCCCTGCACTTTAACCGCCTTGCCGACGGCCCGCCCAGGTATTCCTTTAACATGATCAGTAGTTGCCTGAGAACCAAGGGAGCTGATAATGTGCATCTTAATCTGAAAGCAGGATAAGATGGAATGAGATCTTCCAATCAAGCAGTGAGGCGGGGAAAACAGGGGCAAATTCCTTCTTCCTCCACCTTTTGTTACGTTCAGGCCTTTAATGGATTGGATGAGGTCTACCACATCGAGTGGGGAGGGCAATCCACTTTGCTGAGTCCACTGACTCAAATGTAAATCTCATCCCAAAACAACCCCCCAGACACACCCAGAAATAACGTTTAATGTGGGCACCTGCTGGCGCAGTCAAGTTGATGCATAAAATTAGCCATTGCATTGGCACATCCTTAGCATCACAAGCACTGCCCAGAGCATAATAAGTACGCAATATTGTTGAATAAATATGTAGTTGTGGGGCTTCCCTGGTGGCGCAGTGGTTGGGAGTCTGCCTGCCAATGCAGGGGACACGGGTTCGAGCCCTGGTCCGGGAAGATCCCACATGCCACGGAGCAACTGGGCCCGTGAGCCACAACTACTGAGCCTGCGCGTCTGGAGCCCGTGCTCCGCAACAAGAGAGGCCGCGATAGTGAGAGGCCCACGCACCGCGATGAAGAGTGGTCCCCACTTGCCGCAACTAGAGAAAGCCCTCGCACAGAAACGAAGACCCAACACAGCCAAAAATAAATAAATAAATAAATAAATAAATAAATAAATAAATAAATAAAAGAATGTGAATTTCTTTAAAAAAAAAAAATATGTAGTTGTGACGGCTGCATTGTAAGTAATTCTAAAACTTATTTACTGTGAATTTTTTTCATCTTTATTTTGGACATTTGGGTTGTTTTCCTTTTTGTGTTGTCAACACTACTATTATAAGCATTTTTGTACACACCAGTTGAGAATGCCTCTTTAGCATCAAGTATTACAAATGTAATTGCTGGGTAAAAGGGTCCACATTTTTTTTTTAAAGCTCTTACAACATTCAACCAAATTGCTATCCAGAAAGGCTGCCCCTATTTACATTCTACCAGAGGTCCAATCCACTGATCCACTGACCACATAAGCAACCGAACCAGATGCAAGAACATTGAAATAATTGGACCAGGTCTTTCTCAGCTGCCAGAACCTGTGACCACTTGAGCCATTCGGCCACATGACTGGGCCAGTTATAAAGAAGGAACTAATATCAGACATTGGGCAAAAACTTTCCTAGGGTGGCACTCAGATGATTGATACAATTTTCAGAGATAATATCCCAATCATTAAGCCAATTGATCCTCACAAGAACCCACTAAGGAATGGCACACACTGTTGACCCATTGGTAGATGGCGAACCAAACCCAAGTTCACAAGGGTAGGCGATCACCAGGATTTGTAATCAGAGTCAGGATTCCAGGCCTCTGGCCTTGAACTCTTTCCCCCTCTGCTCTTTCAACATCCAAGATCCACTCTTCAATGCACATTCACACTGGCCAGGAGTGTCCAAGATGGGTCCTTTAGAAGTGATTTTAAGAGATTCAGCAACACTGTAGTAGTATGTTAACTTATTGAAATACTTTTACAATTTGTAGACTTGAGGGATGGGGAGAAAGGGGAGTTGGTGTGGAGAGAGAGAGAAAGAGAGAAGAACAATCCAGCTAAGGGCAGTTTCTTAACAATAGCTTTTGTAGTCTACTTGGCCATAGTAGACTACCATGGCTCTTGAGTTTTTCCCTCTGAGTTCATAAACTGTTATTAGTTTAACATGTGTAAGAATATCATTAAAGAGATGCCATGATTTCTGCTGATATTATACACAAAAGATAAAAATCCCTTCCTCCAGGGACTTCCCTGGCAGTCCAGTGGTTAGGACTCCAAACTTCCACTGTAGGGGGCAAGGGTTTGATCCCTGGCAGTGGGAACTGATTCTGCAAGCCGTGGGGCGCAGCCAAGAAAAGAAAAAAATCCCTTCTTCTAGCCCCCGTCATTCCATTCCAACCCAGGAGCAAGTCAGCATAATATATCTCAGTAGATGGAGTCATGTCTCCCTTTATTAGCTGATGTCCCCCTTAAAACCTAAGAAAAGGATACTCATTTGAGGGCTGAAGGTTTTTGCTTTTTAACAGAAGGAAAAAAAAATTTTTTTTTACTATGTGAGATTTTTACCTGTCTTATTTTAAAACATTGAAAAATGCTTTCTTATCAAAACAGGATATTTAAAAGTTTTGTATGCATTCAAAACTTCAGCTGAGAAATAACAAAAAGATAACAACCGTCATTAACATCTGTAAATTATGTGTAAGCTAATAGAAAAAGAAATCCCTTTCCCTGGCTATGTCTTTCACTTTTTTTTTTTTTTTTTTTTTAGAAATTCACGTTCTTTTATTTATTTATTTATTTATTTTATTTATGACTGTGTTGAGTCTTCGTTTCTGTGCGAGGGCTTTCTCTAGTTGTGGCAAGTGGGGACCACTCTTCATCGCGGTGCGCGGGCCTCTCACCGTTGCGGCCTCTTGGTGCGGAGAACAGGCTCCAGACGCGCAGGCTCAGTAATTGTGGCTCACGGGCCCAGTTGCTCCGTGGCATGTGGGATCTTCCCAGACCAGGGCTCGAACCCGTGTCCCCTGCATTGGCAGGCAGATTCTCAACCACTGCGCCACCAGGGAAGCCCTTTCACTTTTAAAAATACAATTTCATAGATATTTTAACAATTCAGTTTTTCCACTGTCTCTGATATCTAGTGACTTACCCACATTTTACAGATGGTAAGACTGGGGCTCAGAAGGAAATATCTTCTCCACCCACCATAGCCTTTCTAGAGCAAAAAAACAAAAACAGAAAAATAAAAACTAGTAGCGCATTATTGACATTTTTTAAATTTAAAAGAAATGAAATCCACTGGGAACAACTCTCAAAAGGCATTTTGCAGTGGCTGATCTGGAGTGGAATTTTCCATGACCAGTAAAGACTCTGGAGCAAATCTGATGACCATTCTAAGGAAAGACAACAGAACCAGGCTAGAATCAGCAGCCAAAGATACTCAAACAAGCGATGCTCTGGACAACCTTGGCCACCCAGCCACACAGATTCAACAGGTCTGTGGTGCGTGCGCGCTCACGTGTACACACACGCGCGTGCGCACACGCACACACACACACACACACACACGTACCACTTCACAGCCTCCCAAATGATTTTAAAGGGCAGCCAGGGTGAAGAACCCACAACAGCCAGTGCACCAGCCCAGCATTCAAGGTTCACTATATGACAATAATAGGAATCTTCCCTTAAACTTTCTCATGAGCTCCAGCACAGGAAGTGGTTTCCCATCTACAATCTCGTTTGATCGTCGCTCCCTCAGCAAACAGGGATTGGGTCCTACTGGGTCCTAGGTGCTGCAGTACCACTCAAGGGCTTTTCCTACTAAAGGGTGGAGAGAATATGACAGCTATAGTGCTGGTGGGTGTGGGATCACTGGCCCTGAGATGGGTGAGGGGCAGTTGTGAAAGACCTCTGGTGGAGCCCAGCATTAGGAGACGAGCTTTCCCCCGATGAACTCGGGAAATCGGAGGTGGCCGCGGGGAAGGACAGGGGCTTGGTGGGATGAGGGAGCGAGGGGAGAGGATGTGAAGACGGGGTGAAGGGCCAAACCACAGGGACCCGGTGTGCCACCAGCAGGACCTTAGTTTTCATCCCCGAGGCAACCGAAAGCCAAAGCAAGATTTTAGGCAAGGCAGCAGAAGGGACAAATTTGCTTCTAGAAAAAATGATACTTGTGTTTATCTGAAGGCAATATCAGTAGCAATACTTAATTTGTCAGTGAGACAGGCAATTGTGAGGAATGATAGAGCTTATTTTTAGATCCACCATTTCCTGGTGCCCCCAACTGACCCCACTTCTGCCAAAACCACACCCTGAAGGCCATTTCCATGTGATCTGCATCTCAGGGCTTCTCACCGGGCATGAGAGTGGACGTGAAACCTATGCGTGTGGGTTCCAGGTGGGCAGGCCCTCGGCTGATGTGGCAGGTCATCCCTCCTGCCATGGGCAGCCCCGCCTGGGCTTCTCCTCCCCATCCCCACGGCTTCACCAGCACGGGGGTGGATGTCACAGGACTCACTGTCCTCGCACAATCCTGTGACTGACTTACTGTTCTCCCTCCTCGCTGGGCAGCCCCTTGGGGATGGCTGAACACAGAGACAGGGTGGGGGTCCACACTCCAACCAGGGGTCTGCAAGGTAACAGCAGACCAGGCTTCCTTGCAGGGCTGCCTTCAAAAGATTTTCAAACCCAAATCAGCTTCCTAGAGTGGAGAGAACCCCGTTCTCTCCAAATCTGTCTTCCCAGCATTTAGACATTCGGCTTAAATCCCTGAGCAAGATGAAGGAGCCAGTGTGAGTTCCTGCAGGCAAATCTCGGGCTTGCACAGGAACCAGCTCCCTGCTGGCTGTGTGATTCATCCCAGCCTGCTGTCCCTTCCTCGGAGAGAGCCTGGGCAGGAGATGAATTCCCAGCGGTCCTGGCACCAGACGCTTGCCTCTTCTCTTCCTTTTTAAAGGGCAATCCTGTGCTCCAGGCACTGCCTTTGCACGCCTCTGTTTTTGGCAGGGATGTGTCTGCCAGCGTGGTATCCCCACTGCCTCTGGGGCCCTGGTTGATTCTCCCCGAAGGCTGTCAGCTTTTCTGTTCCCCTGACAGACACCAGCTCCTGCCAGAGAGAAACCCTGAGGGTTCCCACAAGGCTTCGGTGAGTTTGTTCACCTCCGGTCCCCATGCCACCCTTGAGTCTCCTCCAGGACACGGGAGGGCAGGGTCGTGCCCTCCTAGCCATGCTGTGGTCTCCAGGTTCCCCTTGGGGCTTAAGAAAGGTCACCTCTGCACTTTCATGACCCACGAGAAATGCACGCCTCCCACCCGACGCACCAGGCACCACCCAACAGAGGCACGACCACAACCAAACCCACAGTCAGGCCGGTAAGAAGCCCCAAGCCCCCCACAAGCTTCATTCTTTCAAGTGAAAACAGATGTGTGATATCACTGGCCATCCCAAAGGACTTCGGAAACGTCAGCAGTTTTTACGGACCAACAGGAACTTCTCTGACGTTTGAGAGAAACGGTCCTGTTTTTTTTTTTAATTTTTAATTTTTATTTTATTTTTATTTATTTTATTTTTTAAATTTTTATTGGAGTATAGTTGATTTACAATGTTGTGTTAGTTTCTGCTGTACAGTGAATCTGTTATACATATATATATATCCACTCTTTTTTAGATTCTTTTTCCATATACAGAGTATTGAGTAGGTTTCCCTGTGCTATACAGTAGGTCCTTATTAGTTATCTATTTTATATATAGTAGTGTGTATATGCCAATCCCAATCTCCCAACTTATCCCTCCCCCCACCTTATGCCCTCTACAAAACAGAAATAGAGTTACAGATGCAGAAAACAAACTTATGGAAACGGTCCTGGTTTTAGGGGTATGACTTTACCCTGAGAAACTTCAAGATTCTACACTGAGACTTCACCTTGAGTTTCCATCTTTCAAAATAAGGAACTGGAACAGGGTACCACTGTCAGGCTTAGGGTGGGTTTCTGACGCCCTTGGTCTCCGCCTCACAGCCCCTCTGTCCCTGATCCCCTCCCTCCAACTCCCCCTGCCTTAACGGAGCCATTGGAGGATGGATGATGTTACGGGGCGATGGGAGAGATGGAAGCAGAGAGGGCTGTGCGTTGTTAACCACGGACACTGTCCAAAGAATGACCTCCAGGAGGGGGGAAGGTCAGCACCTCAGGAAGGTGGTGGGAGGCAGGAGTGGGGATAGAGATGCTGGGTCCTGGGGAGGAGGTGTGGGGACAGGGTTTACCATCTTCAAAGCAGGGATGCTGTCTTCAGGAGAAACAAAGCCGGCTCTAGTTAGGAGTGCTAATGCTCCTCCACTAGGAGCAGACGTCCCAAAGGAGCTGTGAATGGGATCATATAAAGATGGCCGGGTTCCCACTCTATCCTGGCTGATTCTAGGTTCTTCCCATTTTCCGGCAGCTGAACTTGTGGTTCTTGATCTTGTGGGTCTTTGAGGACAAAGCCATGTTGCCTCATGAACCTTTAAGAAAAGCCCTTCTCTTCCTCATCTCTAAACGCCAGGACCGTTAACTCGGGATTCAGAAAGAAGCTGATTTGGCATAATTCGAAGTTGTGTGTGTTTCTCTTCCTTGTTTGGCGTGTGTAATTTCAGTTAGAAAATAGTAAACAGGACACTGTGAACACAGTTTTAAAATAAAGTGATATTCTCTAGGTTCTTTTGAAAAACATGCAATGGGAATCATCGCTCCAGTGTTAACCAAAGAAAGTTGGAGAAAATGTCGATATATTGCTGCTTTATTTTCCTTAAACTACTTAAGAATGGTCTCAAAAGTTGTAAGCCAGATTTTCTAGGCAGTTAAATTAATATTGTCCATGGGAGTCAAGGGGCCCAAGTGTTGATTCTGTGTGATGAGTTCATGCTTCTCAAACTCTAATGTGTTCAGGAACCATCTGGGTCTCTTATTAAAATACAGATTCTGATTCAGTAGGTCTGGGCTGGAGCCTGGGTTCCTACATTTCTGACAAGCTCCCTGGTGATGCTGATTCTGCAAGGCTCTGAGAAACTTCCACTGATTTGCCGAGTGCCTTGTTCCCTTTATGAGTTTAGACAGACATCAAGGAAGGATGAATAATCCGCTTCTAGAACCAAGCTTCCCAGGTCATCTCCTTTATGTCTTTGGTTTTTGTTCTGTTTTCTTTTGTTTTGTTTCTGAATGGTTAAGCAAGAATCACAAGGCTTCCTGAAGTTAAAAAGTGGTAAAGGATGACAGGGTTTTGATTACACTGTAATTTAACAGATCAGTTTAAGATTTTGGAGGGCGTGATGTTGAAGAGGAACCGAGAGAAGAAAGAGAGAGGAAGAGGCCAGCTCTGCCTGTTTGTGTCTATTTTGGATACGGCTCTGGGTTATGTATATAGCGTGTCTCTGCCAAAGGGAGTTACAGGAACTTGGAAGAGGTTATTTATTGAAGTATTTTAGAAGTAGAGTCTACCCTTTACAATCTTTTTAAAATAAACATCTCTAAATGGAAGGACCAAGGAAACTTCAGTTGCTATCCTAGGAATATAATCCAGAACCCAAGGTAGTACTTGTTGGAAAGAAATGTCAAAAGGCATAAGGAAGGGCAGTCAGCAGAGTGGAGCAAAGAAAGCCCTCCCTCTGCCATGGGGGACAGACCACACAAATAGCCAGTTATACAAGGGTGTATTGGTGCAGGTTTTGAACAAAGAAATCAACATGTTTCTGCAAAAAGGGGGACAGGATCAAAAGAATATCCAGGAACTTGGTGAAAAGCTGTGGAAGGAACCAGATGAGTGACAAAGAAAGGGAAAATTCTTGGGAGTGCTCACTTTCCTGAACTGTAATTTGTTCTTAAAAAAAACTCCTTAATAAAAATATCGTAAGCCATTGTTAGGACCAGCAGTAGACAAACTGGAGGTTGCCTTAGACATCCTAAGCCTCAGGCCCATCCTGCACCCCTTTTCTCATCTTGTCTCCCCATCTTTGCCCAGCCTTTAGTCTCTACCATTGCCTCTACCCAGTTTCCTGACTTATACTAAAATAGAAGGGCTCTAAATGAGCAACATGACTTCTAAGTACATTTGCCCAAATATATTCCTCATTTTTCAATCCATACATACTTACCAGATATTTTTTTAAAGCCACATTTTCAAAACTGATACAGAAGAAATATTGCAGAATACTAATATCCATTATGAAATCTGGAGTGAGAGCTTGGTTATTCTGTGTCCTTTCCTAAATTTTTTTTTTAATGTATTAATTTATTTTTATTTTCGGCTGCGTTGGGTCTTCGTTGCTGCATGCGGGCTTTTCTCTAGTTTTGGCAAGTGGGGGCTACTCTTTGTTGCAGTGCATGGGCTTCTCATTGCAGTGGCTTCTCTTGTTGTGAAGCACGGGATCTAAGCGTGTGGGTTCAGTAGTTGTGGCACGTGGGTTCAGTAGTTGTGGAATGCGGGCTCAGTAGTTGTGGCTCGCGGGCTCTAGAGTGCAGGCTCATCCCGGACCAGAGCTCGAACCCATGTCCCCTGCATTGGCAGGCGGATTCTTAACCACTGCACCACCAGCGAAGTCCCATCCTAAATTTTTATAATATCTTATAGTAAGTAATAAGAAACGAAGTTATACTTCAATAAAAAAAGAGAAATGAAGTGGGTGGCTTTATTATTGGCCAGATTGACAACAAGCTTGTTCCTTCAGAGGAGGTAGCACCACCTGAGTGCCCCTCTCTGTTACCTGCGCCTGATTGGGATGATCTGTTTGACCTGCAGTGGTTCAACACCCTGTCTGCACATCAGCATCTCCCGAGGAGATTTAAAAAGATATCCGCATCTGTTCCTCACCCCAAACTAGTTAAATCAGAATCACAGCGGGGAGCAGCCTCTGCATTGTATGTTTTCAAAGCTCCCCACGTGCTTTTACTGGGCAGCCAGGGTTGAGAACCATTAGTTTAAAGAATAATCATCAGGATGCCTTAAAAACATACCTGAAAATTATTAAGCATTTACACTCCCAACATGAAAATCTTTTGTCTTTTTCTTATTGCCTAGAACCATTTAAAAGTCATGTGATGGATATCCCCCTCCCCCCATCCACTATCCCCTCCCCATCCCACAGCAGCAGCATCGCCACCACTGCTGACAACAAGAAAAAGGTCAAAATACAGAGCTGAGGCGCTTATCTTAAATTATCAGCTTTTGTATTTGGATATTCAAACCTTTAAAATGCGTAAAGGAGGGGCCATGGAAGGAGGTGGTAGCTGGGAGCTAAAAACGGTTGCAACCTGGGCCCCCAAGGGTATTTCTAGCTTTAATTGGGTATAAGAAACTGTGAAAACAGTTTCTCTTATCCAAACAGCATACAAGTAATCGATCTATCAATCTCCCTTTTTACAAAATTTAAATATGCATTAAAGCTTTTTATTTGTAGCTTTTAGAGACACATTTGTAAGCGATGCTTAATAATCCTTGGTTTTCCAACTAGTATGAACCTTTGACAAGTGAGAGGCCAAATTTTGAACAATATATAAAAGGTATTTTTGCGACAACTAAAATGACATACTGTGCAGAGTGGACAGAGAAAGAGAGGGAGAGGGGAAGAGAAACTGTGTGTGTGGATGTGAGTTCCCTTAACCTACTAACTTGCTTTAGTAAAAGCGATGTTCACCTTTTAATCTCTTCAGTATCCTGCTGAAAGGTCCAGCCTATGAAACTATTCTATAAAAGCAAAAAAGGAGAAAAATCTCCTACCCTGTGCTTTCCATTCCTCTTATTCTGTCTATAACTCACCTTTCTAGGATAATTGAACATTATTTACTTAGAGTCAAGAGATCAGGGTATACCCTCAGAATTCCTTGTGTTTAACTTCAGGGAGAAATTTCTCAAATTTCTCACCAGACTTTCAATACACATTATTTTACAGGAAACATTTTTATGAAGTTACCCTCGTACGCCATCTTGCTATATTTGATTTTGCAAAGCTTTGGGGGGAAAAGGCAGTAGGTTCCAGCTTCACGTGGGGTTTGTTTTGTTTGCTGCCTCGCTTGCTGCTTGCTGGAGTGTGGAGGAGGTGGGTAGAATTACAGTTGGCATTCTCCTGAATTATACCAACATGGTGTGCTTGCCATGTCTGTGGGGCGTGCAGGGGAAACCTTTTGACACAAAGAGTTGCCACCTATTATGCATGGTTCTTTTCAGCCCCCAGAAATCAGAAGTCTCAGGGTGAGTTTCACCTACAGGAGGTGTGAGCCCAGCAATGGCTGGGTGTGCTGTACAGACCTGCACATCTCACCAGGTCAGGATTCTAGAGCCACAGCGGCTGCCTAGAAGCAGAAGCGTTGTGTGCTGTCAGTTCCTTACTCTCAGAAAGAAATGGGCCTTTCCTGAAGAGTTTATGAACAGATTTAGAAGTCGCAACTCTTTGCCTTAGAAATGTGAATAGATTATAAAACACCTTTGAGAAAGATGTAAGTTCTGCCATCTGATTTCTCTAAACCCAGCATCCGACCAGGAAGTCAACAAAACAAATGGGTTTCTGCAACCTAATTCACTACCGTGAATTGAATTGTGTCCCTCGAGAAAGACATGCAGACGTCCTAACCCTGGTACCTGTGAATGTGGCCTTATTTGGAAATAGCTTTTGCAGACATAATCAAGTCAAAATGACGTCATTAGGACGGGCCCTAATCCAATATGAGAGGTGTCGTTATAAGAACAGAGAAGATGATGTGATGGCGGGGAGGGAAGAGGCCGTGTGAAGATGGAGGCTGAGACTGAAGTGATGTGTCTACAACCCAAGGGACCGGCAACACCGGAAGCTGAGAGAGAGGCATGGAACAGATGCTCCCCTAGAGCATTCAGTTGGCTCTGCCAACGCCTGGATTTTGGGCTTCTGGCCTCCACAACTATTAGGGCTTTAAGGTTTTAAGCCATAAGGTTTTAGGTTTCTGTGGTTTTAAGGCATCCCAGCTTGTGGTACTTTGTCACAGCAGCCCCCTAGGAAACAGATACACTATCCAAGAACCTTCCTCTCAAGAGTCAGCCAGCCCTGAGCAAAACTGTATCTCTCACAGCTCTGCCCCCATCCCGCTCTGGCCCCTCCTTCTGCGTTAGACCACCTTCTCCAAGGACCCTGACATGGGTATTCCAGCGAGCTTGTCATACATTGAGCCTTATTTCTCTTGGTGAAATGCAAGACTCTTCTGCCTGTTGAAAAAACCTGTAAGAAATCGCAGGTAAGAATCTCACAATCATAAAACTTAAAGCGGGCTTCCCTGGTGGTGCAGTGGTTAAGAATCCATCGGCCAATGCAGGGGACACAGGTTCAAGCCCTGGCCCGGGAAGATTCCACATGCCGTGGAGCAACTAAGCCTGTGCGCCACAACTACTGAGCCTGCGCTCTAGAGCCCGTGAGCCACAACTACTGAGCCCACGTGCCACAACTACTGAGACTGCGCTCTAGAGCCCGCAAGCCACAACTACTGAGCCCACGTGCCACAAGTACTGAAGCCCGCGCGCCTAGAGCCCGTGCTCCGCAACAAGAGAAGCCACCGTAATGGGAAGCCCGTGCACAGCAACGAAGAGTAGCCCCTGCTCGCCACAACTAGAGAAAGCCCCCGTGCAGCAACGAAGACCCAATGCAGCCAAAAATTAATTAATTAATTAATAAAACTTACAGCATTCGGAGGAGAAAGTTCACTTCCCTAGACCTGAGCCCACACGAGCCCCCATGAATGGGAAGTAGCAGGAAAACTCTTGCCAATTGACAGTAAACTCAGTCCCTTATGATTTACATCTGTGCAGGGGCCTGAGCCCACATACTGCTCCCTCCTCCCTTGCAGAGCATGTGGGCTTGGCGGTGGGAGTGGGGCGGTTGACACAGTGATGCCCTAGGTCTCTGCTACATCTGCTGTCTGGTCCCCAACAGGACCTGGCTCCTCCTCCTAACCCTGTGGTCTCTGCCAGCCCACACGCCTCTGGACCCTCCAACTCCCAATGCTGGTCTAGGTCTAGATGCCAGGATCTCAGACAGGTTTGCAATTCCCTGGGCCAAACATGAGCAAACTAGCTGCAAATCTCCTCTGCGCTGTGGTCCCCAAACTCATCCCCTGCCCCCTCCAGGTTTCCAGCCTCAAGGAGACAGCTGGGGGGCGACCCCACAGTCTCCTCTCACCTGGCCAAGTCTTCCCCACCTTCCCCCCCCACCGCCAGAGTAAGGTTTCTTGTCTCCTATTGGGTGACATAACAGCTGCTCTGTCATCATATCTTCTTTCCTCTTCAGGAGTGTATAGGCTTTATGCTCTCCCAAGCTCCCCAAGCTCTGTGCCTGGTATCTGAAGCCAAACTTGGGAGAACTCACAAAAAAAAGTCTGTCCGGCTCTTGAATTCCAAAACCGTGGCTCCCAAGACTGTCCTGGAGGTCAAAGCCAAGAGGCCACCAGTTGTCTTGCAGTGTTCTTTTCTGTCATCCTTCCCTGGGCTGAGGAGCCTTTGTCACCTGTGGACTGAAGGGTTGGAAAGCTAAGGGCAAAAAGGAATGACGAGGATGCCAGAGGGGGGGAGCATCAGAAGCTGGGAGGGAATGAGGTGTTTGGAGGGGATCCCAAAGGTTTACCAGCACCCTAAAATCTCACCTTGTAGAGAAGCTGCCTGCAACACTTTCACCATCCCCAGCATCAACATTGCTGGGTCAGAGAAGCCAGCCTTGTCCTCACAGGCCTGTCACAAGAGGAGTGCAAACTGCATTTTCCAGTTTCCGTGCACCCCACCAAGCCCTTCCCCAGACTTTCTGCTCAGTCCTCAGACATCCAGCTACGGCAGCAACAAGACGAACACTTGGTCTGGCTGGCCCAGCCCCACACAGCTCCCAAACACCAACTGCCCAGTTGGGGCTACCATTTATGGTCAAATAAGTGGATGACTCTGACCTTCCTCACAACTGCCTTCCTTTGCTTTATCCCAGTTCGCCTGACTTTCCTCCTGTATTTCCAGGGGGAAAGAAAAGAGAAGCTGTATCCAAATCATCAGTGCATTAAGGTGGTGAAGTGCTTGACGTCAAGCTACTTCTAACCTCAGGACCTTTGCACTTACTATTCTCTCTGCCTACATCACTTTTTCCCTCCCCCAGGAAATATGCATCTTATTTCTTCTCAAAGAAATATGCTTTCTATCTCATCAGAGAGGGAATCCCACCCTAAAACTACCCCATTACTCTTAGTCTTCTTACACCCTTTAATTTATAGCACATACTATCTCCTGAAATTTACACCTATAATATGCAGCTATTAGTTCCTGCTTTGATCTCCCACCAAAATGTAAGCTCCATGAGGGTAGGACTTTGTCTTGCTTATTGCTGTGTTCCCAGCACCTGCAACAGTAACTGGCATAGAGTAGGCACTTAAGAAAGACTTGATAAGTGAATGGTGACAGCATCCACTGGAAAGTATAACCAAACTTGAATGGGGCTCGGTTTTGCAACAAGCCAACCTGTGATTAATAATTGAGGGAGAGGTTGTCTTAGTAAACACAGGATCCCGTGCTGACTCGGGGGTAAGGCATGATGATAAAACAGGATAATCCTACCGTAGCCCTACAAATTTGACCTAAGAGTTCTTTCACCTTGGAAGCTTCCCACGCACAGAACTTCCACAAGTGTCTGGGCCATGGGCGTCAGAAACTCCTCGGCCAAAAGGAGACCATGCTGAGCCCTCAAGCAAGCTCAGGAATGTGAGTATTCATTCAAGAGGGTGGGCATGGAGGAAACTGCTTTGTGGGTGAGAGTGATTGGGGGTGGGCCTGGTCCATGCTCCTGTCCATCAAGCTGGACAGAGAGAGAGTAGAATTTAGGAAAGAATCAGAAGCCTAAGGTTGGGTCCAGCAGGGGAAAAAATTAGTGAATTTTAACTAATTAAATCAACATACCATGAGGCTTTTTTTTGTGCCGGCACAGTGCTGGGACCGGGAATAAGACCCTCAAAAGTCACAGTTCCAGCCCTCAAGGAGCGTAAGCCAGAGGTTCTAGAAATGGCTGTGAGACCAGAGTGAGAGCTAGACTTTGAAGGAGGCTGAATTGCAGCCAAGTGGCAACAGTGGAGCGGCCGGCAGCGCCCCCTCTGCTGGGACAGGTTCTCGATTCCAGCTTCCTCCAGCGGGTATATCCTCAGACTTAATCATAGGTTATATTTAAAAGTAGCCTGCATGTGTGACGCCTTATTAAAAGTGCCTTTCACTGACTGTTTTTAGAGGATATTAATCATATTGCCTTTGGATTTGAAATTGGGGCAGGTTAGCTCTAATTACACGAGATTCTTCAAGAAGCTTGAAAAGACCCAGATGATCCCCCCCCAAGACCACATTATACCTGACCCTCTGCTCTTGCTCTCAGGGAAAAGCCACTGGTCAGAGGCAGGATGGGAACACTAGGGATGGTGGCCAGGTGTCACCAGCCAGGACTGGGGAACAGAGGCTATCGCAGTAAGCAGGTGGACAACCACACATCCTAGTCCGTTATTTAAAACATAACCTTGTCTCTGATGTAGACTTAGGTTCCCTTGAAGCTCTTGATAAAAAAGATCAAGGGTCTTTTTTTATTTAACTTTTTTGTTCAATTTTTCGGAGGATTGCAGCCAACACGTTAGGAATTTTGGCGGCAGGTTGCAAAAAGAGTTCTTAGAATGTACCTAGGATCCCCTTTCCTTCCACCCCACTCTGTTCTGGAGAATGTCTCATCCATAACAAAACTTGCCCCTCTTGTCATTTCATCTGCCAGGAGATGGCAGCCCTGCCAGGACTTCGTGAGCCTGGCGGGGGCAGAGTATTGATAAATCACAAAGTAAATGATCTTGAGAAAGCGTGTTTTGGAGAGGAGAAAGCATGCAGTAGTCCTATTGCAATTAACAAATTACCACAAACCGTGAGGCTTTCACGTCACTCCTTTATTACACCATGGTTTCCGGGGGTTGGAAGTCAGGTGCAGCCTCGTGGGGTCCTCTGCTCAGGGCTGCAATCAAGGTGTCTGCAAGGGTTGCAGTCCTTTCGGGGTGCTCTTGCAAACTCACATGGTTGTTGACAGAAGTTGGTTCCTTGAGGTTTTAGGACTGTTGGTTCCAGGCCCAGGACCAGGCTCAGCTCCTAAAGGCTGCCCACAGTTCCTTGCCAAGTAGCCCTGTCCATGCGCCCTCTCAGCCTTGAATCCTTCTCTTGCTTCGAATCTCTCCTGGAAGGAGGAGCCCAATCTCTATTAAGTGCTCACCTGATTAGTTCAGGCCCACCCAGGATCATCTCCCTCCCTTAAAGTCAACTGATTTCAGATCTTAATTACATCTGCAAAATCCCATCACAGAAGCATCTAGTTTAGCGTTTGACTGGATCACTGGGAGGAGGTGTGTGGGCACCAGGGGGTAGGGATCTGGGGGGCCACCACGGAATTCTGCCAACCACAAGGCACTGGCACCTTTGTCAATGTCTTCGAGGTTTCAGTGGCATATCAACCCACTGTGCCTGTTTTAAAACTTTCCCTCCGCTGCCCACTGGTCCCACCCTGAAAGTAGGACTCAGTAAGCCTTGCTGTGTGTGAGGAAGGGGCCTTTTCTAAGAACCAAGTCTGAACTCAGAAGTAATTCTAATTCATCCCTCTGCCAAGCTGTCCAGGTGCAGTCGAGTTGGGGATGGGACAGGCAGAATGAGTGGGTGTGCTGGATGGCATAGTTTGGGTTATTTATCATTTATGACCTAGGGACTTCCCTTGTGGTCCAGTGGTTAAGACCCCATGCTTCCAGTGCAGGGCGCGGGTTCCATCCCTGGTCAGGGAACTAAGATCCCACATGCTGTGCAGCATGGCGGGGGCGGGAGGGGGGAACCTCTATAATTAATGACCTTCACTATTTTATTCTGACTCTCGAAGTAACACGCATTGTCGTTTAGCAAATTCAAGGGCTGATGAGACTAGCTTGGTTTGAGCAGGGTTCCTGGAGGCTGTGGTTCTCAGCCCAGTAACTGGGTCCAGTCCTGACCAATTGAACCCAGGCACCGGGCATGAGATCCAGACATCTTTATTTGTGACGACTTTCTGAGATAAAAATAAAGACACAGATGGGAGACTGGGAGAGTCTAGACGTCTGAGTTTTAGTGAAGTTTGGGTTTTGCTTTTGGCTTTGGGCAGTTGTGAAGTTTTTCTAAGTAAAGGAAAACTTGTGATATCAGTGAGCAAACTGCCACCTTTGAAAGGTTAATCTGGCAACAGGGCAGACACTTGGGTCTCTGCCCGAAGAGGAAAGAGAAAGGCAGAGAGCTGATGCTCCCCAAGGAGACAAGCAGGTGGAGATGGGAGAGGAGATCAGGGAGGGGGACACGAGATGGAGATCAAGGCTCAGTCACTGGTAGCTCTGGGTCTGTCCAGAGAGCCTGTGAACTTGGAGGCAGTAACAAGTGAGTGCCTGGGTCCACCTCCAGAGCCACATTGCCATCCCGCACTTCCAGAGGCTTTCTTAGGAGAGATGCAGATACATTCATCGAGCCTGGACGACATGCCCACAGTATCTGGCTCTGACACCTCGAGCCCCCGCTCAGCCAACACACGCTGGGAAGCAAGAATCCTGCAAGCGGTTCCCTGAGCAGGAAGGTTTCTCTGCCTGCAAAGCAGCAACGTGGCCCCATCACTTTAGACATTTTAAATAGATGCCAACGTTAAGGGAAATCTTTCTACCACGGACAACCCATGAATCACAAAGACAAAGACAGGTGAACCAAGGAGCAGGGATGGCTCTGAGGGTCACAGCTCGACCTCCAGCACATGGGCAGCTTCCTTCAGGCCAGTGTCCTGAGGCCAGGCCTGGACCACGGGCAAGGGCTCCCTTGGGCTGCAATGTGGGAGGGACTGGGCAAGCTGAGTGTTTAGCTACAAGGGAACTCAAAACACCCTGCTGTCAAGCAGCACTAAGGGTAAATTGCACGATTTCAAATCCAGAAGGAATCTGAACAGTTTCAAACACAGTTACCCAAGCAACCAGAGAAGTGAACTGACCTGGGCAAAGCCATACAGTTAGGGAGCAAAGTGAGGATTCAACCCTCCCTCCAGAAACAGAGGCAGAGGGTGTCAGCCTCCCGGCCCCCGAATCAGAGCTGTGTCCCCACCACCCTGTATTGACCGCTTGGTCAAATGGGAGCATCAGATGACAAACTCCGCAGGAGGGTGAAACATCTACCTTGGCAGCAACCGATTCACTGGGCCAGAGGAGCCGGCCGTGCTGGAGCTGAAAGGGGTCATCTGCAGGGTCCTGCAGCTATGCCAGGCCACGTTACCACCTCTTTTTACAAGGCCTGAGCTCAGAGTGGCTTTTACAGTTTTGAAAAGTTGAGGGAAAAAAAGAAGAATATTCAACGGAAACTACGTGCGCCTTGCGAAGAATAATATACTTAACAGCTGGCCCTTTCCAGAAAAAGCTTGCCAAACCCTAGATTCCAGGGCAAGCCTACATTTCCAAGAATTGCCAATGACCAAGGGAGGTGGAGAGACTCCTAGAAGGTGACCCAGCTATTTGGAGACAGAGCTGGAAACCAGGACCCAAGTAGTTTATTTCTACTACCTAGAGGGAGGGCCTACATGGGTGTAAAACATGTGAACACACACACTCACATGCACATGCACATACAGACACACATACATAGTCACACGTGAGTGCACATGTATACACAAACTTGCACACATGCAACACAAATGTCCACACAATCATGCACACACCATATACTCATGCACACACATGAATGCACACACGACCTACTCATGTACACACACAGGCTCCAGAGACCCCCTGAGGACTTTGCATCAGGACCTACGATTCAGGAATAATGATACTTCTTTTTCTTTTTTTTTCGATTCTTCTTTTTTTGTTTGTTTTACTGTTTTCTCGTCTTTTTTTTTTTTTTTAATTGGAGCATAGTTGATTAACAATGTTTTGTTAGTTTCAGGTGTACAGCAAAAGTGATTCAGTTATACATATACATGTACCTTTTCTTTTTCAGATTCTTTTCCCATTTAGGTTATTACAGAATATTGAGCAGAGTTCCCTGTGCTATACAGTAGGTCCTTGTTTGTTATCCATTTCAACTATAGCAGTGTGATACTACTTTTTCTTTCTGGCCTGCAAAACATTCCATCCATAAAGGCAGTTTGCAAACTCTGAAACACAAAGTGGTGTCTTCTTTACAAAGCATCTCAAGCATGATGCTCAGTTCCTGGTACAGACTCACTCAATTAACTCAAACTTTCATGAACTGTCGTGGCTTTAAATCTTCTTCCTCATTAATGTCAATAGAGCGAGCTTCTTGTGTTAAAACCCTTCCTCCTTCCTGAGCCATCTCTGCTCATGGGTTCTTCTCCATACATTCTCTGAATTCCTTTTTGGGGGGAGGTAATGACTCTATTAATACGTGTATCACAAATGTTCACAATATCAATGCATTCTTGTTGGCATGCAAGACAGAGGCATTATTTTTAAAGATCTTTAAAAAATATTTTGACCTTTGTTCTCCCTTCACACTCATTTTTTAATTGATTTGATGTGGTCCTCGATGTCTGTAATGTCAATGCAAAGAAGAAATATAGAAGGAAGTTTGCCTTCTGAAAACTTAGAGCCAGTTCTCACTCTGCTTTCCTTGAAGCACCTGGTCTGTGAGCTCTCAGTGTTTCCCACCATAAAGATTTCAGAGTCAAACTAGCTTGGGAAACATTCCACAAGTGGAAAGGCCCAAGTAAAAACACTTATTTCATTGAACCCAGAATTATCTAAATATGTTTTCTCAAAAACACTTGTTGCAGACAACCTTGAAGGACTGATGGAACATGGAACTCAAAACCCTTGCTTCATTCTACACTTCCTTCTTCTTCCTTCACTATTGCAAACCTTCAGCTGACAGAATCACATTCCATGAAGCTCCCAACCAAGCCTACCTTTGGGGGAAGAATTAAAATCCAGAGGACCGTCCTCCCCACTTTCCCCACTTCCCTTGAGTGGTAAGAAGATGATGACCTTGACTGGTAGCCCTGGAGTGGTCCAAGCCCTCCCTGTATAGGAGACTCTGAGTTTCCCCCAAACCAAGACTTTCATTGTTTCTCTCCAGAAGTGGGAGGTGGTATACAAGGTGCTTGACAAAATCTGGTGTGACCCCTTTTTCATGGACAATGCCTATATTTTTTTCCTTTTGAAATGGAAAGCTATACATTTCACGACCCCCAAGAAGCTTATACATCAGTCAAAACATTATTCTGCTGCTGCTTGGAGTTCTATAAAACCCAGGTCACCTTCAAATCCAAGCTTGGGAGAGTTCTGCTTCTTTTTGAACATGGTTTTATCCAACCTGGAGCTACTGACTGTGTCTCCTCCCAACCCAACAAGTGCGCATGTGTGCATACACACACACGCACACACACACACGCACGCACACGCACACACACCTCTTTGTAAGGCAGGCACTGATTTTTCCCAACAGCTGGGACTCTGCTTTGAGCTCTCTGATGTCACTTTGTCTGTGATGCTAAACTATAAGCAACAGAGCCCAGACTTTAGGAGGGGGGAAGGAGATGTTATTTTGGACCATAGGTCTGTCCCTGTACCTGGAAATGACCTCGGGTGAACCCAAGGCACAATAAACTTAAAGCTGTCCTGTCCTTAACTGACCCAGTGGTGGAGTCAGAGCAGCCAATGTTTGTCACAGCTGACCCCTCACCACTGCCACTAAGCTGCCTTGTTCCGGTGCAGGGAAGACTCATAATTAAGAGCTTAGTATTAAACAGAGGATCACTAGGAAGCCATTGAGAATATAAGTGCTGTTGCAGTCTGAAAATGCAGCCCAACTTTGTTCTGGGGACATTGCACACTGCCTTGTCCTCAGAGGAATCTGTAGTCAACACCCTGACTTGTATACATTTTCTGTGGAGCTGGTCATAAACCTGCTATGACCCTATCTTGACGGTGAGCAATTTGAGGAGAGGGACGGTGTCCTGTTCTTGCTCTCCTCCCATCTCGCAGTGCTCAGCTAACTGTCAGTAGCTGATCCACCCACAGCAGGAGGTAATCGACATTTGTTGAATTGACTTGCTGTGAAGAACAGATTCCTTTTGCTTTCTCAGTCATTCCTTCTACAAACCTTACCGAAGAGCCATATGTGAGCATGAAAGATGATCCATAGACTGTGCTTGTCCTCAAGGAGTTTACAGTCTAGCACTGGATTCAGGCGTAGGTGGTATGCAAGACACAACTAAGCGTATCAGGACATCGTGGAGGGTCGCCATTTTCAGAGTGGGTGCCCAAGAAAGAAAACAGCCCTGCAATGGGGTCAGTGCTGGCTCTCCCTATTCCCTTGACCTCCTCCCAACATGCCACTTCTGCCTTCCTTTTCTTCCTACCCCATGACCCCCATCCTACTCACCTTTACTTTTCCCTTTGTGACTCAGTGGTAGGCATAGTTTACTCAGTACTCTAGGTGCCCTGATATGATTTCACCTGAGCAAAAATACAAGCAAACAAATATGATTGGAACAAACAGGTTCCCCGGTTTCTGATGCTGGGCACAGCTCTTGGCAAGGGTCTGATGCTAACACCTTCCATCACCCTGGCCAGTCCTGGCTCCTGGCTGTGGGGCTGAGCTGTGCTGAAGGAGGAGGCTGGTTGACCAGCAAGCCTGCTGGAGGGAAGCCTGACCCATTCAGGAACTTCTTGAGAGTTTGTGTATCGAACCTGCTTTGCCACTCACCTAACTCACAATGCCGCTAAATAAATCATTGCCATCCCACAAAGCTATTTGCTTGGAATTTCAAGTCACAGTTTAAGGAAAGAGGTAGAAGATGAGCATATTATAAGAAATACTTATTAGCTCTGTTCCTCTTTAAAGAAGGTAATTTTTTAAAAAATCCCTCTAAACGCAGCAATAGTCACAATGCGATGTGACATTATAACTTCAGGCACAGGAATAATTCAATTATCCTTGAAGGTTACTTAGTTTTAAACTAGCATTTTGCTGTGTTTTGTTTCTCAAGCCTCAGCTGTTCAAAGCTGAATGCTTTTTGTTCTCACGATGCAGATTGACAGCAGACAGGAAATCACAAAAGGAGCTCAGTCCCTAAACGAAACCATTTAACCATCACTCCTATTGAGGATATTGTCAGATGTAAGTCATTATTTTTTTTTTTGACTTACGCTTTCTTTAAGAAAATCTCATGATCCCTTTTCTTTCTTTGAGTTTCTCTTCTCCAACTTGTGTTTTATCTTGCAAAATGTCAAACAAATTAAGTTTATGAATTTCTGGTGCATTCCAGAGAAAGAGACAGACAATATACACCCACATTTGTTCTGAAACCTGGTATTCTATTAAGTTCAAACTAAAACCAGTGTCTAAATCCACAGTCCCAGGAAATAAGGCCTCTGGACAGGGAGAGTAAGGGGGGCAAGCAGCCTCAGAGCACACCTCTAGACGTCCAGCTGGGGATGGGTGGAAACACAGGGGGTCCAGCAACATTTCTCTGTTTCACCTTCCAGAAGGAAGAGCAAACTCACCTGTGGGTTTAAATCTCAGTGGCCTTTTAGCCTAACCAGAATTTCTCATGTCACTCACTCCACATTAGGTTTAATGACTTCACAAAACATCTCGGCTCTTTCCCTTAATTTGGAAAGCAAATTATTCAGCTGGATTTTACACTTGAGCCTCAAGTTTTCCTGTTTAGAGGGGAAGAAGCATCTCTTGGATCAGTGATGTTTTCCCCATACACATCCTGCAGAGAGATGTGTTGACGCCATTAGATAAAAACCACAGGAATATTCTCATGCAGTTGCTTCTCCTAACAACTTGACTCGTGTAGAAATTGCAGATAATGCCAGTAGGCTATCTGCAGGGAAGAAGGGTAGTCCTGCTTTAGGCTTTCCGAGTTGTCACGAGAAACCTGGAAAGGAAACGTGAAGGGGACTGGCTGGGGGAAGGGAGGGGGGTGGTCCATGGTTTAATCATCATAATTGAATCAGTTGCTGTTTTCAAACCAGTTGCTGTCTTTTTATTTAATCTTCCACCGTGGATTCACTGTTTTGGGTACAGCACGTGCAAATAGTGTTTGAATAGCACGCAGGTGCAAAACAGTTTCTATCAAACCATCAACTCGAGGGCTGAGCACTTTGAAACATGACTCTGAAGAATAAAAACGTTAAGTTTCCTTGGACCACATAAGATAAACTAAACAGTGAAGCTACGGACATTTACAGGTAGGCTGGTCGAGCTTCAAGCACTTCCACTGGATGATTTCTTAGGTAGTTGAACTGAGGTTGCCTCGTGTCTGATATCTTTGGGCTCTTGTTTGGTCTTTCCAAAATATGTGATTTCATGAATTCAATTATCCAAAACGCTGCTCTGCGCTTGGGCTTGGCCACCTTCTCCATTTGCTGCTGGGTTATCCAGACTGCGTCCATTTGGGTCCACCATGTACACTTCCTACTGTGTGTTTGTTCAGCTATCAACCCACAGACATGTGAAACTGTGACTGGGGTGTTTGGTTTTCTTTATTAATTTTTTTAAATTTTTATACAATTTTTAAAGGTTACACTCCATTTATAGTTTTCAAAATATTGACTATATTCCCCATGCTGTACAATATATCCTTGAGCGTATCTTACACTCAATAGTGTGTATCTCCCACTCCTCCACCCCTGTATCTCCCCTCCCTCCCCTCCCCACTGGTAACCAACCACTAGTTTGTTCTCTGTATCTGTGAGTCTGCTTTTTTGTTTGTTTTATTCACCAGGTTGTTGTATTTTTTAGGTTCTACATATAAGTGATATCATACAGTATTTGTCTTTCTCTGTCTGACTTATTTCACTTAGCATAAACTCTCCAAGTCCATCCATGTTGCTGCAAATGGCAAAATTTCTTTTTTTTATGGCTGAATAGTATTGCATTGTGTATATATACCACATCTTCTTTATCCATTCATCCATCAATGGACACTTAGGTTGTTTCAATATCTTGACTATTGTAAATAATGGTGCCAAGAACAGTGGGGTACATGGACCTCTTTGAACTGGTGTTTTTGTTTAATTTTAGATATAGTCTCAGGGTGGAATTGCTTTATCACATGGTAGTTTTCATATGTAGACAGATAGCTGTCGCTTTGAGGATTGTTGCTCTGGGTTCACTGCCTAGAATTGAACCCTGGCTCTCCTGATTATTAGTTGGGTTGGGTGACTTTGGGCAAGTAACTTAAGCTCTAAAAGCCTCAGTTTGTTCATCTGTAAAATGGAAATAAGAGAAGTTTTTCTCTTGAAGGGTTTTGGTGAGAATGAAGTACGGACCCTCAAGGCTTACAGGGTCAGTGCTCAGTCACGGGCTACATCCTATGAATTTTCACAGGGCCCGGTGCTCAGAGGGGCCCCATGCTTCGTTTACCACTCTGCTGTCATCATGAAATCCTTAATTTTTAAACAGGGAGCCCGGCATTTTCATTTTGCACTGAGCCCCGCAAATTCTGCAGCCTGTCCTGAGCCCAGTAAATGTTAGTTGATATTATCAATCATCCCTACTGGCACTTCATTATTTCCAAGTTCAACACACAGTCAAAACCACAGATCTTTACTAATTACCTTTTAACCATATAAACCATCCAGCAACGTCGTTAGGGCTCTGAATTATTTAGTAATTAAAAAATAAGTTAGAACCCGAGCGGTCTGCCAGACGTGTGCTTGCACTGAAGCTTCTCCAAGCAAACATGGGGAGGATGGGGCACAATCTGCTGGCAGGCACTGGCCCTGAGGTGGCTGTCCCGGAAAGGTCCAAGGTTATCCTTCATAATAAGGAAAAATCGAAACAATGGGCTGTTAGCGGCCGCGTGTGCAGCAGCAACCTCAGATGCACAAAGCCTCCAGCAGTGAAAGCCAAGGAAGCCCAGAGCAAAAGGTGGGAGACCCCAGTGGCCTGGCCCGCGGGGGGATGACTGGCCACTTGCTCTTCTATCTACCCTCACTCCCCACCCCAGGCTCTCCAGGTCAGCTCGGGGACAAAAGCACTGGGCTGGAGAAAGAAGAGGACATGGGATGGGGGATTGGCATTTGGAATTCCTAGGAAAGGTGGAGATGCCCCACCGAGAGCTGGGCTTGGGGAATCAGAGTCAGGCAGCCACAGTTCCAGTTCTTGGAAGGCAGATTTCTGCTTTCAGCTTCCTTTTTCTTTTAAGAAGATTTTTTTCTTTACAAAAATAATGCCTGTTCATTGGAGAGAGTACTGATTCACCCTGGAAGGGGTGACCATGTCCAGAAAGGGCACCACAAAACCTGCACCTTCATTTCTAGAATCAGTGGTGGAGATGGAGCCGGCCCCCTGAGCCTGCCCTGGGCTGAGGGCAGTAGGAGGAGCACGTGCCCACCCTCAGGTGGTCCCTGCTCACTGGGACCTCAGGAAGGGGACTGCAGGCCTTAGTGTGACTTTGGCATTGTTGAGAGAAGGGAAGAAAAGGAGGATTTTGAGCAGAGGACTGCCACGACCCAGCTTATGTTTTGAAAGGACCACTGTGTTGAGAATATATTTTTCAGGGACATGATGGATGCAGAGAGGTTGGTCAGGAAGCTGCTGCAGAGATGGTGGTGTGAACCAGGAGGGAGGTGGTGGTGGTGGAGCTGAGACTGTCAGATATATGAGTCTGGAGTTCAAGGGAGCTCCAAGTGGAGACATAAATTATAAATCTGGTTATCATCAGCACACAGTCAGGTATTTAAATCCAGAGTGAGAATGGAGAGGAGAACAGGTCTGAGGGCTGAGCCCTGGGGCATCCTAAATAATGAGGAACCAGCCAAGGAAAAAAAGAAAAAGCGCAACAATAGCAATGAGAAGCCAAGTGAAGAGGATGTGTCAGTGGGGGGGGGGGGGGGGGGCAGGGTTGGCAGGGTTGTGATCAAGTGTGCCACCTGCCACGGATGGTTCAGCAGGAGGGGGACCCGTGGGCCAGTGGTGGTGTCCACCAGGAGGAGCAGCTCACAAGGGAAGGGAGAGGGCAACCCCTGAGCAGAATGAGTTTAAGAGAGATGGAGGGCGAAGTATGAGTAGGTCTTCTAAGGCGTTTGCTGTAAAAGTGAGCAGAGAAATGGTGGTAGAGGTTAACGAGGGAAGGGGACAAGAAAAGTTTTTCTTTTTAGGATAAGTAATGACAGAAGACGGGAAGAAGCTGAAAATGCTAAGAAAGAAGAGAAATGCTGAGCCATGGTGTCTGTTAGAAGGCAAAAGGGAAAGGGGGGATCTGAAGTACAGTGTGGGGATGGGCTGCCTAGGATGGGAGCCTGGGTAGTTCTTGGCTAGTAACAGGACCGAGGGCAGAGGAGATAGGCAAGGATTCGGGCAGGTGCGCGGGTGGCACCTGTTAACCTGTGGGCGTTTCCCTATGAGGGCATCAGCTTTCTCAGTCGAAGAGGAAGCTGGGTCTTTGGCTGAGAGTGAGGATGGGGAGAAGGGCTGGAGGTTTGAGTAGAGAGGAAAAAGAGAGTGGGAAAGTGGATCATTGCTCATCTTACTATGTCTAGTCCTTACATAATGGGCTCTTTTTTTTTTTTAATGAAGATGGGAATGTTTCTTTTTTTATATAAATTTATTTATTTTATTTATTTTTGGCTGTGTTGGGTCTTCGTTGCTGCACGCGGGCTTTCTCTAGTTGCGGTAAGCTTGGGCTACTCTTCGTTGCGGTGCGCGGGCTTCTCACTGAGGTGGCTTCTCTTGTTGCGGAGCACAGGCTCTAGGCATGCAGGCTTCAGTAGTTGTGGCACGTGGGCTCAGTAGTTGTGGCTCACGGGCTCTAGAACGCAGGCTCAGTAGTTGTGGAGCACGGGCTTAGTTGCTCCACAGCATGTGGGCTCTTCCTGGACCAGGGATCAAACCCATGTCCCCTTCATTGGCAGGTGGATTCTTAACCACTGCGCCACCAGGGAAGTTCCCATAATGGGTTCTTAATGAAGGTTCTTGAATGCACGAACACTTATAAAAAAAGGTTAATTAAATGACATCAGTCCAGACAGGTCTGCAAACCCTAACATGCTCTCCTGGCTGTATAGGGCTGGTATGTTTCCTGAGCTAGTTTAGGAGGTCAGTCAGTGTATGGTTGGGCACATGGACTTTGCACTGCCCTGGCTGACCTCAGTCCAAGCATCCCCATTGATTGTTAACTATGTGATTTTTGAAAAAGTCATTTGTTTGATTTACTCTCAGTTTTCTCAACTGTAAACTACGACTGATACTAGTCCCATAGAACCACTGTGAGGATTTACTGGAAGGATTCATGTAAAGTGCACGGTACATGATAAGCCAGGAAAGAATGGTAGGCATCATCATCACTCTCAGTATAATTACGTTAATAAGAAATGACTGCAGTGCACGCACAGTTGGGATGGTGATATTGTCCTGGACGAGACTGGCAAGTGATGACTGGAGTTATTGCTGTGTTCCAGGGTCTGGCCTTCAGGCCCCAAGAGCAGCAACTTGACTTTGTCAGGTCTGTAGAGAATGTTGAGCTCAGGGAGCCAAACTCACATGAACTAAACTCACAGAAGACTGATGTATAAACCAGAAAGCCAACTTAGGAAACATCACTGCCAGGAGAAAAATCTACTGAGGGAGCCGAGTTATAATCAGAAAGCTCTTCAAAGAGTCTGGTTGAGTAACGTGAATGAATGAATGTCATCAGGATGCAATAATTACTCATCCACCCGTTGTCTCTACAGATTGGGTCTCTTGGGTGGAATGACAACTTTCTGCCAGTAACCAGGGTGCCCTGTTCCCTAACTGATGGCAGTGACACAAAGGAAGACTTGCCCTTTGAGGTTCACAGGTCCAGACTCCAGACAATCCTCTTACTTAGGTTTATCCACATATTTTCTCCAGAAACCGTAAGAGCTGTGGTCCCTTTCACATCCAGGTAGCCTTGATGAGACTTCTAGGCCTGGGTTGTGCCTAAAAGAAGCCCTTAGGGTATCCATGCCTTACAAATATTTATTTTGATTTGCATGTAAACCTTTGTTTAATAAACTCCCCCCACCCAATTAAAAAAAAAAAAAGCTAAACTCTATTTTCATGGGGAATTTTACTTTTATTTTAAAATTCACACATTCAATTTAAGAAAAATGAAATCCATATGTTTCCAACTTATTTATTCTAAATCCATCAAAACATTTTAACAGTGGCCTAATGCCCAAGAATCATTTTGATGTCTCTTAATAGCTTTTTAAAAAGCTTTTCTTTAAAAAATACAAGAAGAAACAGGTGGTTAAACTTTGTGAGTCGGAAATATATCCAAACACCAAACTTCTGTTGCTTTGGACACATTTTACTCTACAGGCTCACCTTTTTCCATCTCTGTTTATCTACAGTCCCCCCATCTGTCTGCCAGTTTACTCATCTGTCTGCAGAAACACATTGTTTTTTTTGGGGGGGGTTGGTTTTTTGGGGGCTGCATTGGGTCTTTGTTGCTGTGCACGGGCTTTCTCTAGTTGCGGTGAGCGGGAGCTACTCTTCATTGCAGTGCGTGGGCTTCTCATTGTGGTGGCTTCTCTTGTTTCGGAGCACAGGCTCTAGGTGCGAGGATCAGTAGTTCCGGCACACGGGCTCAGTTGCTCCACGGCGTATGGGATCTTCCCAGATCAGGGCTCAAACCCATGTCCCCTGCATTGGCAGGCAGATTCTTAACCACTGCACCACCAGGGAAGTCCAGCACATTGTTCTTTGAATGACTTCTTCCAGATTTGAGGATGGAGCCATGAGTCACATGTGAAGAATATCCAAGAGTATAAATCCTGCTGTTATTCAGGAATACGTCTCAGAGCTCAGCATGTGATTGTGCCCAGACCCCTGTCCTCTTGTCAAGGGTAGAATTGGCCTCTGACCCTCACCTGGCCCTCACCTGGCCCTCCACCTGGACATTCTGCTAGGAAGGTGCATGGGAGTGCACAGGGCCCATATCAGCCTTGCATTTCACCTCTCAATGCCCATCCACCCAGAACTCTCAGCCCCAGACTTTGGTTTGAGCTCCTGCATTCGTCTGAGGTTATGGTACAAGGCAGAGCACAGCAGCAGGATCAGATGAATGTACACAACTCACATCCAATGACAATCGTGGCTGTGAGGTCCCGCAAGCTCTGTCCTCAGTCCAGGACCCACAGCCTGGCTGAGTCCACCCACTCTGCCCTTGCCTGTGTTAGTCCTCACCCACTCAGGACTCTCCCCTCCACTGTTATTAAACTCATGTGTCAGTGGACAGCCAGTGCCAGACATTGGAGCCCTCAAGGACAGAAGGGGAAATAAAAATGGGGAATGGAAGGCAGTGGATGAGAAAGAAGAGTTGGCAAAGGAGAAAGAAGCCTTGAGCGTGACAAAAAAAAAAATCTGGAGTGACAGAGATAATGGTGCATCCCCCAGTGGAATTAATGTCTGAGTCTATGAGATGGACAAAGAATTCCCCAGTTCCTACTACAAGGCTCTCACGAGTGCCCAGGCCAAGCTGTAGTGCCAGAAGCAGAACGCAGCCAAGCATCAGGTGAAGTGCATGTAGGGAGGGACACAAAGAACCACGATGGACAACGGCACCATCAGACCGCCTTTGGATCACCTTTTAGATTGGACCCTTGAAGGGTCACTCCAGAATTTACAAATTTCTTCATCAAATATAAACATCTGATAATAAGAAACCAAAACATTCAGGCGTACATTGTACTGTGTACGCGTTCTCTCTGAAATGATTTATAACTCATTTAAATCCCTTCCCAAGAGTTGATTCTGAAAACAAAACAAGACAAATAATTCTTGAATTGTTTCCATTTTCTAATGCACTATCTGGAATAGCTCAGAATTATTCTAACAGACCTCTGAAACCCAGAGAGACAGCTTTCAATTCTGGCCGTCTGGAGTTTTTAGATCCCAAGAGGCAACTCTGGGGATAGGTTTGGGTCCTTGCCAGCTAGGTACTTGGGCCTGAACCAAAGAGATAAATACTGGGCCGCAAGTAAAACAGATGCTTAAATGGTCTGTTCCACTCCTGAGATCTCTGTGTAATGGTGGCTATTGCTGAAATTATTCTTAAATTTTTAAGTTATCTAAGCAGAGTTATAATGCCACATGTCCTCCCGTGTTTCCGCAGGCCTGAGAAACTCCATCAATTGTGTGGCCTCCTAGTTATTGCAACACACATGAGCAACAGAAAAGGGAAAACTCAGCATCTAGCGAGGGCTTCTGCCTCCCATGATTCCAGGATGTAAGGCGTTGCTATGTAAAAAGCTCTCTTTGGAGAACTGTGATCTCGTTTTTTTTCTTCCCAATATTCTCCCAGAGATCTGTACCATTCGCTGCCTGGCTTGCCTCTGCCTGTTCTGGTGCTTTGCTTTTCAACTCCTACTATCCATAACACCTCACCCCTCAAGTCTGACCTCAGGAGAATTCAGTCCCTCGTTTAAATTGCCATGTCCTGGAACCCAGACTTTACGACTTAGTGCCTAGTAAAGGGGCCACAGCCATCTGGTCAACCAGCATGCTAATGGAAGAAGATGATCTGGCTTTCCAAGCTCATCCTTTAAAGAGTTCTAAATAGGACTTTGCTGCCTTTTTTGTAAGTATGAACAACATAATAGATTTAAAACATATAGAAGGATAAAGATGCCATGTTACCTGAATGGTGGGAGAGGCTACAAAGGGAAAGATAGAACCTATTTACTTCCTTCAAATCACTACAAGTCACCAACCCCCTGCATCATATCTATAAATTCTTCCAAATCCTGACAGGACTTAAAATTAGCAGAGTAAGCTAAACTCAAATTATATAAACATGTGAAAGCCTGAGGCAAATGTTCCTATCAGAACCCTGCTTAAACAGATCCAAGAATTATTGAACCTGACAACTCAGGAAAATGGTTATGCGTTTAAAACACAAACTGTAGCTAACTTACCTGATGAGTTTTTCCACTCTAGTCTGTAAAAGCACCTCCTGGATTGCTTCCATGAATTAATACCTGGAAAGAAATGCCTGGCACATAGTAGGTGCTCAATATATGTTAGCCATTACTAAGATTAGAAGAGGGGTCACCAGTATGAAGAATGTGCTTTGGAGGCTCTGGACACGTCAATAGCAGGCCTGTGTCAATAGTAGCTCATCACACTCAGGAAACCCTATTCCTTCCCTGTCCTCACAGCATGTGATTCATTATTTACTCCCAGACCCTCCAGGGGACTGACTCAGGCTGATTTGATAATCCCAAGAAACAATTCACTGCCTCGTGCTCAGCTCAGGGATCTGCAAAGTCTGGTTCCCCCCTCCCCCATCCCAGGGCCACTGTGAATTTCTTGCACAACCTGCAAAAGACATCATTCGTACCTACTTTCCTTTTTCCCTCTTCTAAACTATGAGTGAGATAGCAAACACACAGCTTGAGAGCCATGTTTTAAAACGGTCACTCACGTAAAAGACTTCCAAGCATTTTCTGTAGTATGAATTCTGAGGAACATTTTAGTTTTATTTGAAAATTGCCAGGTCCTCTTTCTTACTCACCCCACTCCTGCCCATGGTGAGAGCCCAGTGTAACTACTCTTAGGATATGACACGGGTTTTGAGCTACGTGGATCCACACAGAGATTGTCCCCTGACTCGTACATTTCCAGGGCTCTGAGGCCGGACCTCTTAATTTTCCAGCCACCATTTATGTCCAACTCCCTCTTCCCTTGCTCAAAACACATGCACTGCTGCTGCCTCTGGACTTTTCCAGTTCTGTCTATATTTTCTCCACATATCCCAGGGAGATGTTCTTCCTCTTTTGTCTGGAGTTCAGCTTTAGTCTAGATCCTTCTCTTAACAACAGTCCCTAGATAGAGTGTTAATATATTATCTCAGTTTCCCAAATGCTTTTCTTGATAAAATGTGTAATTTACCTCCTGAGGCACACAATATTTTTATTGACACGTATTCAATTTAATTCTGTGATATTTTCCTTAAAAAGACCTTTAGGAAAGTTTTTTAGAATTACATTCCAGACAGTATAAATCTCCATACTCACTGATCTCATACAATTCACCTTGAAATTTGCAGTAATCATCTCTCTCAGCACAACCACATATATTAAGAAATAGTAGACAGTGCCCCCCTCTGCTCCATTGATTGCATTGTTTACAGAGTGCTCATTGACCCTTAGCATTGCCATCCCCACCGTCACCATGGTGCTGGAGACAGCATGGTGGACAGGATACCGGCCAAGTGGGAGACTTGTGCTCCAATGTTCCAATGATGTCTTAGGGCAGGGATAGTCCCTATCCCTGCTCCAGTGTATCCATTCAGAGGGGAGAATTAGTGATGTCTGTTGCCCCAGGCCTGCACTCTCCTGCCCCCGCCCACCTGCAAATGGAAGGCCAAGTGTTCTTGAAAGTGAAACCACACTTGGCTCTTCGGAGACTGTTGACATAAATCCAACCTGCAAGGTACCTTAATATCTCAGACCTGGTGACCTTGGGTGATCCCCTCCCTCCTCATCTTCTACTTTCTGTTCATCAGTCTCATTAGCTGCCTGCCTGTTGTTATGATGTATTTACCATGTAGCCTTCTGTTATTTTTATCATATGGTTTTTCACCATCTGCTCTGTGGTTCTGCAGATGACATTGCTCTTTGCAAGGTGAGGTCTGGCCTGCTAGACAATCTATTATTCTTTCTCCTTTTACCCTCTGCTCCACTTCAAATGTGGTTTTTGGAAGCAGGTAAGATAGAAATCACGCCTACATAAACAAATGTGTATATAAATATGAAACACAGAGGGCGCATTTAACTCTTCTTCCAAAAACTATAAAAGCATCTCTTGATGTTAATCTCAAAGGGAAGGATAAAGGATCTGAATTTTACCCTAATTAAAAAAGAAAAATTTGGGCTTCCCTGGTGGTGCAGTGGTTGAGAATCCGCCTGCCAATACAGGGGACACGAGTTCGAGCCCTGGTCTGGGAAGATCCCACATGCCGTGGAGCAACTGGGCCCGTGAGCCACAATTACTGAGCCTGCGCGTCTGGAGCCTGTGCTCCGCAACATGAGAGGCCACGATAGTGAGAGGTCCGCGCACCGCGGTGAAGAGTGGCCCCCGCTCGCCGCAACTAGAGAAAGCCCTGGCACAGAAACGAAGACCCAACACAGCCAAAAATAAATAAATAAATAAATAAAATTTTAAAAAAACACAACGTACCAATGACTGAGCCGCACCCCGCAGCAATTAAATCTGAATGTCTACAGATAGGACCTAGTCCAGACACTATACTTTAAAAAAAAAAAAGAAAAATTAAAAAGTTTACTTTTATTTACATTGTCTGTGCTGCAAGCATGTCTGCATGGGCCTTTCTGGGGCCTGGTGACCCCTCAGCTTCCCTCAAACATAAAATGAACACAAACCAAATATTGCATTTAACTCATTAATTAAACAAGGAAATCATACAGATGTTACAACAGGTTCAAAGAAGTCAAACCACAAATTTATATGGAGGAAAGGAATGTTGAAATGTTTTTTCCCATCAGGAAAGAGATTGATTGAACCTCCACCTGGCAGAATTTATTTGTAGGTCTATATAAAAAAATTGTTTGATTGGTAATTATAATTGCATTGCAATCAGTTCTCTACCATTTACAAATTATAAAAATATCTCCATGGCAATGAACAGCTCAAATCAGAAAACCCAGAAGGGTGTGCTCTAAATAATGCATAGTTTTCCACTGAAAACACCCAGGTATCTTCATTGCCTATTCCTAAATTTCCACACCCAAAGTCTGGCTTCCTGTTCTCCGTCTTCCCTTGTCTTTCTGGCAGGCGTTGGTTGTCTTAAGCTCATCTTGTGACCTCTCATCTTGACCATGACCTGGTGGCAGGTAAATCTGCTGATGCTCTGTTTTCCTGAGAATCACCAACTGATCATTCCAACTCCTTTCTGTCAGAGTTTCTGATCTACACTTCTCTTGCCCACTCTCCCTCTTCTCACCAGTGCCTGGTAGGTGTGAACCAATGTCCATCAGTCTTTATATCAGAATGCAATCCGGACCTCAATGTCCCAGGAGGGCCAGGTCTTCTTCTGCAACAAGAGTTGCACAAAAGCATATGAACAATCAGGCTTCTGGTTCCATGAAGTAAGAATAAGTGGCCTGTGGCCACTCAAGGCTTTTCTTTCTCTTTCCATCCATATGCGGAAACCTCATGAGATGCTCCCAGCACATCAGATCCACTTTTGTTTTTTGGGGGCTGTGCCGCCACACGGCTTGCGGGATCTTAGTTCCCCAACCAGGGATCAAACCCGTGCCCCCTGCAATGGAAGCGTGGAGTTCTAACCACTGGACCACCAGGGAATTCCCCATCAGATCCAGTTTTTAACTACAATTGCTCTCTTGGTGTATCCGTCAAGGTTCAACCAGAGAAGCAGGACCAGCAGGAGATATATATTAAGAGATGTATTGGAAGGAATTGGCTTCCATGATTAAGAGGCTGGTTGGTCATGTCAGAAACCTCTAGGGCAGGCTGTCAAGAAGGGAAGACAGAAGCTCTCAGGCAGCAGCTGAAGCTGTCATCCACAGGGAGAATTTCCTCTCTCAAGGAAGTGTCAACCCTCCCCTTTGGGCCTTTCAACTGATCGAGTCAGGCCCACACAGGTAATGTAGGATCAAGTCAACTGATTACGTCTATGAAATACTCTCACAGCACCACCTCCATTAGTGATGAGTGAATAGCCAGGAACTGTAGCCCAGCCAAACTAACACACCACTTGGGAAATAAACAAGTGTGTCAATGACACAAGTCAGGTTATGCTGTGGCCAAAAAACAAAAAAAGGCACTTGATTTGTAGTTGTCACGAACTTTGGGCTCTAGATCTGTCTCTGTCACTGGAGCCACTCAGGCTCTGTGTACATCCATTCCTTCCCTTGTAAAATGGTCAGATCTGGTCTGGGTAGGATTTCTGGTCTACTGAGCTAGTCAGGGCGTGATGTTTTATATTTGTGAGGGGTTGTTACTGATATGCTTCTAGGTAACTAATTGGAAACACTGCGTATGCCTTCTGGTTTACTCTTAATAAGACAACTTCAAGTTTTAACAAATTACCTTAGTGTAACCTGTCGCATAGTGGGAGTGGAATAGCAGAGGAAACCTTGCCTTTAACCTGGCAGGAGACCTGGCAGGAGGGAGAAGAACCAGAAGGCCAACAGTAAGTGCATTTTATTTCTTTGTCCTTTGACATGTTCAGAGTCAGAACAGTGAGTGCTCTGTGCAGTTAGGAAGAAAACTCTAAACCCCAGTTTGTGTTAGCTTGCTTTGCGGTATGCAAATACCAACCAAGCAGAGAGAGAAATTTACTGCCCATTTCCCCTACTTTGAAGCTCAAAGATTGTGAGGATAAGCCCCCTAAGAAGGGGAATTGGTAGACCCTCAATTTGGAGAATTTGCGTGTTGCAAACTTTGTCTTTCACACAGTTGAGATGGAGAGGTTTTTTGTTTTCCTTCCAGTTCTTTAATCATGAAAAATTAGAGCTCACGCTTCCGGCATATGGTTCTACTAACCTCATCAGGCTGCAAAGAGGAGGGACTGGGGCTTGATCTAATTGGAGGATATTCACTCGTTCATCTCTAAGGTGTTGAAAAAATCCATTGTTGAAATAAGTCCGAGCTTGAAAAAATTCACTTACTCTCAACATAAAACTCATCACTCCCTTCAACATAGACCCTTGGTTTTTAACTCAATCACTAAATTATAAGACCTACCATTAAGACCTAAGAAACAAGAAATGGGGCCAAGGTCTTCAGTTATTGTATGTTAAAGTGTCAGCAAGAGCATAGCTCTTTAAAGGGACGTCCGAGCTAACTCTCAAATTCTTTCTAAGCTGGCTCTCACACTTATAGAATGATTAAATTGGTCAGCTGAGGTTGATGATTCTACTTCTGGCTTTCCAGCAGAGGAGCTGAAATCCGCATTCCATGGAAGGAGAAATGCGAGTTCTGAAAGGTCAGACGCATTGCTCCTCCCCAACCCTGTGCCTTTCTCTCTCTTCTTCTCTTCTTGTCCCCTGCAAAATGGCCAAGAACTGCAGGTAGACATGAGTGGCACGTGGGTATCAAAAAACAACATGCAATTATCTGACCAAGTTTGCAAGAGACCTCTTCCACTTTTTTTTCTGTACCACGGTCACTTCTATTTTTCATGTCAACTGAAGTAGAATATGTCTTAGCTATTTCAGTATCACATGGAAGATACAGCTCTCTTTCACCTGGCACAAAAACAACAGTTTGAACATGTACTTGAATTCAAATATTCAAATTATATGCAAATCACCTGGTCAAAGGTGACTCCAGCTTTTCCTGCACTCCCATCAAGTTCTCTTGCACAAGTTAAGTTTGGGGTTAGGTCTAGGGCTCTCCATCTAGGAGACACTTGGGGTCTAGTTCTAAGAAATGAACACAAGGAAACCAACATCCTTGAAGCTTCATGGGCCTAGAGAATGTCTTTTTGTGTGCTTGACTTTTCTGTTTGTTTATTTGGGGGAGACTGTAGGCTGATGGAATCATGGGGGTGCTAAAGACCCCAAAATCACTCCTTGGTACCATCACTTCAGTAGAAGTAAAATAAAGTGTCATTTCCATTTTGAGAGGGGGCATTGGTAAGGCGTATATTTGCTGGAAACAAGTGCCTTTTTAGAGACACTCCTGTGACAGTCCAAATTAGGGCAATTCAATCACATGACCTCAGCAGAAGGGCCTGACACCCTCCCACCCCTGAACCCCAGTCATATTTTTTTCATGAGTTAATGATACCTTTAATTCAAATAGGACTACAGGATTATTACTAATTTTTTAATTTATTGTATTGAAGTATAGTTGATTTACAATGTTGTGTTAATTTCTGTTGTACAGCAAAGTGATTCAGTTGTACATATACATACATTCTTTTTCATATTCTTTTCCATTATGGTTTATCACAGAATATTGAATACAGTTCTCTGTGCTACACGATAGGACCTTGTTGTTTATCCATTCTCTATATAATAGTTTGCATCTGCTAATCCCAACTCCCAGTCCTTCCCCCTCCCCACTCCCCCCACCCCTTGGCAACCACAAGTCTGTTCTCTATGTCTATGAGTCTGTTTCTGTTTCTTAGATAAGTTATTTGGGTCATATTTTAGATTCCACATATAAGCGATGTCAAATGGTATTTGTCTTTGTCCTTCAGCCCAGTCATGTTTTTAAATCTTCGTATTTTAAGGTACCTAACCACAAACAGAGCTTACAAGTCTGGGTAAATTGTTGTTTACTTCTGTTTAGGTTTTATCTCTTCCCTGACTCATCTTGCAGTGTGTTGAACAATGGCGAGTAAATATTTAATTTGAATGCTGACATTTTAAAAAGAAAAACTATTAAAGAGTGGAACGTTCCTTTCCATACCTGTATCAAACATCAGGTGTGGATTGATGCATCAACGCAGACGGCTTTCGCACCAGCCTCAGCCCTACAACCTGGCTTGTGACTCCCGATGACGCACTGGCCATAAAAAGCCCACGTTTTCAAAGGATTTCTCTGAGAATCCAGTCATTTCAAGCAGTTTAAGCTCAAGCTCCAAACTGCCAATATAGTCGTAAGCTCTTCCCTCTCTGCTGCCCTGCCACAAAAAATACCAAGCTCCATATTTTTTTAGTTGCTTCAAGAGATAGTACAAAGCAATAAGACTTTGGTAATCTATAGAACAATTTGTTTCTTACACAAGTCACAGCAAGTCGTGTAAATACAAGCTGAACATTATTTTAGAAGGGGAGCTTTTATGTATAATGGGCTTATAAACCCATTAGCTCCTAAATCCTGCTAATTATGCATTTTGTCACAAATAGCCATGTGCCTGTGAAAACCTATTTTAATAATATTTTAATAATGTCATTTCTTTATGCACAAAAATTGATTTTAGATGTTAACCACACATTGTGAATAAAGCAAAATTGAGTCCAAAACATTAAAAATAAGAATGTCGGGCACCAGATGTACTTTTTCTGAAGAATAAACTCTCAAGGACACAATTATAAAATAGACACAGGCTTTTTCTCTGCACCCACTCTAAACCAGGTCTTCAATAAATCCAAGCTGGTACTACTGGTGATACAGCCATCCAAATGAAGAAGTTGAGGGCATAGCATATGGCCAAAGAGTCATTCAGTTTCTCCTCATCATCAGATATCACTGTCTTGTTTACTTTTGAAGGCACAGTCCAGCCATAATAATCTCTGAATTTCAAAATCTTTGAACCTAAAAGAGTATTAATTCAAAATTAGTAAATTCTTACTAATTTAAATGAAGAGAACCTAACAGATAAGGAATTATTTCTCTAAAATATTAATGAATCAAGTAATACAAAATAAAACACATTTTTTGAAGAGAAGAATTCAAAACACGTTTTGCGTCACCCCTCAGTTTTCCTGGATTGATTCAGCAACAGTTTCTTCCCAGCTCTTAATGTCAAGTGTCTGAATTCCTCAAGGGGACTGCTCTACCATTCATTGTCTTGAACTCACCTTGTCAGAATCTTTTTTCCTTTGTAAGAGTCTGTTCTACGTCCTGGAAAATCTCCCAGCGCGGTTATTCTTGTGTAAATCTGACCCCTTCATCTGTGCCTCAATTCTGCTTTTTTTTAATAGTGGCAACAGAGAATGTCACATGCCAGTCAAGATGCCTGCCCTAACTTTCCAATTAAACCCCGAGGCTATGAGAATGACTCAGCAACTTACATTTTTAGGGCCTTATACTCTTTCACAAAACGACCAAAATATGTTCAACTAAACCACCCTACCGGACAGCACAAATATATGAGGAGAAAACCTAATATTTCACATTCCCCTGACCATGCATACCTGGTAACTACAGTCCCTGTAGCTTCTATTTCAAAGTCAAAATGTACAGGTTGGTGCCCAGAGTAAAGCAGGATCCCCAAAGCTGACAGATACTGTCTTTAGGTTTTTTGTGGTATTTTGGCTTAAACTAGGATAATAATTTTTTCTGCAGTTTGAACTACTTAATAAAGCCTTCCTGTTTTAGACCTGATTTAGATACCAGGTCCTTACAGAGGTAGGGCAAAAATGTATGTGTGTGTGTGTGTGTGTGTGTGTGTGTGGTGTATGTGTGTGGTGTGTGTGTGGTGTGTGTGTGTGGTGTGTGTGTGGTGTGTATGTGTGGTGTGTGTGTGTGGTGTGTGTGTGGTGTGTGTGGATGGTGAGTGTGTGGTGTGGGTGGTGTGTGTATGTGTGTGGTGTGTGTGGTGTGTGTATGTGTGTGGTGTGTGTATGTGTGGTGTGTGTGTGGTGTGTGTGTGTGGTGTCTGGTGTGTGTGTGAGTGTGTGTGTGTGGTGCGTGTGTGTGGTGTGTGTGTGGTGTGTGTGTGTGGTGTGGGTGGTGTGTGTGTGTGTGGTGTGTGTATGTGTGGTGTGTGTGTGGTGTGTGGGTGTGCGTGTGGTGTATGTGTCATGTGTGGGTGGGTGGGCGGGTGGGTGTGTGTGTGTGGTGTGTGTGGTGTGGGGTGTGTGTGTGGTGTGTGTGTGCGAGTGGTGTGTGTGGGGGTGGTGTGTGTGTGTGGTGTGTGTATGTGTGGTGTGTGTGTGTGTGGTGCGTGTGTGTGGTGGGTGTGGTGGGTGTGTGTATGTGTGTGGTGTGTGTGTGTGGTGTGTGTGTGGTGTGTGTGTGTGTGCGTGTGGTGTATGTGCCGTGTGGGGGGGGGTGTGGTGTGTGTGGTGTGGGGTGTGTGTGTGTGGTGTGTGTATGTGTGGTGTGTGCGTGTGGTGTGTGTGTGCGGTATGTGTGTGGTGTGTGTGTGAGTGTATGTGTGTATGTGTGGTGTGTGGTGTGTGTGGTGTGGGTGTGTGTTGTATGTGTGTGTGTGGTGTGTGGTGTGTGTGGTGTGGGTGGTGTGGGTGTGAGTGTGTGTGTGTGAGAGTGTGTGAGTGTGTGTGGAGTGTGTGTGAGAGAGTGTGCATGTGTGTGGGTGGTGTGTGTGGTGTATGTGTGTGTGTGAGTGTGTGTGTGAGAGTGTTTGTGTGTGAGTGTGTGTGTGTGTGTGGTGTGTGGTGTCTGTGTGTGGGGGGGTGGCTGGGTGTGTGTGTGGTGTGTCTGGTGTGTCTGGTGTGTGTGTGTGTGTTTGTGGTGTGTGTGGTGTGGGTGTGTGTGTGTATACATGTATAAAGGCCACATGTACAGACAAAAAACACAAATTAGAAGGCTTCCTTTTGCCAAAAGAGGCACACTGACTATTTTTTGCTTTAAACAGTGACCCAACCCCCAACCCTGACCACTGTGCATTTAAGGTAAACTTGGTTTTAAAATTCACCACCAACCTTTGGAGAATTTAACAGTAGTATAGAGTGAGGTTTACCTGATCATAAACGAGTAAAATATCGCCCTTTTCCACAGCACTCACAGGAGAAATTCCAGCCACTGGTGATTCCAACACCTTACGTAAGATCAGAAGCTGCTTCCAAGAAGGGCTGTCTTCCAAGCCTCAGTCCAGGAGAGGAGCAGAGCCAAGGACTGAACTTGGTTTGTTCCTTCGATGAGACTGGAGACCTGTCCTGCTGGAGGGCTGGAACCACCTGCTTACCGTGGGCTGGCCTGCAGCCACGCTACCAAAAGCTCAGGGTTCTCTGTGCCTCCCTGTCCTTTCCAGTCTCTAAGCCACCAAAGAGCCCAGCACCAGCTCCTCAGTGAAGCTGGTGGACCCTTCACAAGCCCTCAGCTCGTTCCTCAAATGCGTCCTCTGCTCAGGGTTCATGGCTGCCCTGTGCTTCATGGACACAGGACAGAGCAAGGGACGTGGGTAGGAGGCACTCTTGTGCTTTCAAGGGATGGTTATGAAGAAACTGAATATGCCAGATGTAGCAAGAGACAGGAGGGAAGAAGCACTCCCATTCGTTCAAGAGATAGTTATGGGCAAACTGAAATATGCTAAACATACTTCTATCTGCTGACATGCGGAGCTCACCAGGCTGTAAACCTTGAGCTCCAGATGTTAAGGGCTGAATTGTGTCCCCTCAGAATTCACAAGCTGAAACGTTAACTTCCAATACCTCAGAATGGGATCATATTTGGAGATAAGGTCTTTAAAGAGGTAGTTAATTTAAAATGAGGTCCTTAGGGTGATTGCTAATCCAGTATGACTGGTGTCTTTATAAGAAGAGGAAATTAGGACACAGACAGGTACAGAAGGCAGATTATGTGGGGGAACAAGGAGAAGATGAATATCTACAAGCCAAAGAGAGAGGCCTCAGAGGAAACCAACCCTGCTGACACCTTGATGTCAGACTTCTGCCTTCCAGAACTGTGAGGAAATCAATTTCTGTGGTTTAAAGCCACTCAGTCTGCAGTGCTTTGTTACTGCAGCCCTAGCAAACTAAAACACCAGAGTGGCAATCTTAGGGTAGTGACTGAGGCAACTGTGAGTAAATAAATACCAATTTTATAATATAACAAATACTTACTTAGTCTTCATCTTATGCCTGCCACCCTTCCAAGGGCTTTTCATCCCTCACAAGAGTCCCATAAGCTACGTATCACACTACCTCCACTTTACAGATGAGGAAAGTAAAGTAGAGGGAATTTAAGGGTTTGCCCAATGTCACACAGCTTAAGCAGCGGAGCTGAGATTTAAACCCAGGCAGTCTAATCCCAGGTTACGTTTTCCATTCTTATACATAGTAAAGATGAATGTTGCAGAGAAAAATAGGGTTAGAAATTGATGGGGGGTAGAGAGGAGCTCTATATCAGGTAGGGTGTCAGGGAAGCCTCAGAGGAAGTGACAATTTTAACCATGACCCGAATGATGTGACAGAGAGAGGCATGCAAGGACATAGAGGAAGGGCTTTCCTGGCAAGTACAATGGCCCCAGGAGGGAAGGAGCTTGGCATGTGGAAAGAAGAGCAAGAAAACTGGAGATCAGTAAACACAGTTATGGGGAGAGTGCTTGGAGATCCTGCAGGGACTTACAGGTCTCCTGAAACCTAGATTTTATCACAAGTGTGCTGGACAGCCAGGGAGCAAGGTCATCTGATTTATGTGCAAAGCCAACAATGGCTCCAGCTGCCATGTAGAGAATGAACTATAGAAGGTCCAAGATGGTTATCGGGAGATCAGGAGTAGACCAAGCAAAAAGTGATCCTGCCTTGAACTAAGGTAGTAGCTGTGAAGATGGTGGGAAACAGGCAGACCTGGGATTTACTTAGAACAGAGAGTCCATGGTCTTCCCCTGAGAAAGGATTAAACTCAAGTTGGAGAAAAATGATCACAGATGAGGTAACTGAAGAACAATTGATGGCTAACTTTTGAGATATTAACTGTGAGTATAACGGGACTCAGGAAAGAAAGAATTAAGGATTCACTTAAGGTTAAGGATTTGCTTAACTATATATCTTGGAGATTTTTCCATGATAATTACCTAGAGCTATATTTTGGTCTTTCATATATTAAAGTTATTATTTTACATTAAGCCTTCAAATCTTTAAAATATTTTTATTTTTCTTTATCTTCCATTTTATGGTCTAGGTTTGCTTTGCTTTGTTGTGTGTTTTTTGGCAACTTGTAGTTTGGCAGACCGAGTCTCATTTCATTCTTCCCTAATATATCCTATACTTGTATCTCAGTTCTTCAGACAGAATCTATTGCCTCCCCACCATAAACTATATTCAAATTCAGGTTCTTTGATTTTCATCCACCTTTCCTCTTTCTCCTTCACTATCTGGTGATGCTGTTATTCCTAGGTCATCTAGTGTTTATCTTTATTCCCTTAAATTATATTCTTATAGTTCCTTATTTGATTTTTCACCTTTAAACATATCTGATCTTCTTGCTCTGTAAGGTAAGGAACTTCGCAGTCTTTCACTACCTTCATCTTCTCTTCCTGTCTACCACCTGAATTTTGTTAGTTATATTATTATTTTAACATTGCCATTGTTTTCACCTCTCTGTTCTTTTCTGTAATCATAATTTCCATGACAATTTCATCCTTAGATCTATATGCAAATGGATTCATCACTCACTGCAACATTTTCTCATTGTTTCTCCATTCTTCACTTAATGCAGCTGAGATTTGATGCATGATGTCTTCAAAAAAGGCTCATGGAGAACTATATTTCTCTTTTTATAACATCTTTATTGGAGTATAATTGCTTTACAATAGTGTGTTAGTTTCTGCTTTATAACAAAGTGAATCAGCTATACATATACATATACCCCGTATCTCCTCCCTCTTGCGTCTCCCTCCCTCCCTCCCTATTCCACCCCTCTAGGTGGTCACAAAGCAACAAGAACTATGTTTCTTGAGTGCTAGCATCTTTAAAACATATCTCTTTATGGCTGAGTAATATTCCATTGTATATATGTACCACATCTTCTTTATCCATTCTTCTGTTGATGGACATTTAGGTTGCTTCCATGTCCTGGCTGTTGTAAATAGTCTTGCAATGAGCATTGAGATGCATGTATCTCTTTGAATTATGGTTGTGCAATTTGCAGAGATGTGGATAGACCTAGAGACTGTCATACAGAGTGAAGTAAGTCAGAAAGAGAAAAACAAATATCATATAATATCATTTATATGTGGAGTCTAGAAAAACAATACTTATTTGAACTTATTTGCAAAGCAGAAATAGAGACACAGATGTAGAGAACAGACATATGGATATGGGGGGTGGGGATGAATTGGGAGACTGGGATTGCCATATATACACTACTTTGTATAAAATAGATGACTAATGAGAACCCACTGTATAGCACAGGGAACTCTACTCAGTGCTCTGTGGTGACCTAAATGGGAAGGAAATCCAAAAAAGAGTGGATATATGTATATGCATAGCTGATTCACTTTGCTGTGCAGCAGAAACTAAGACAACATTGTAAAACAACTATACTCCAATAAAAATTAATTTAAAAAATTAAAAAAATAAAAGATATCTCTCAGGTATCTTGACTAGGTACAAAATTTAACTAGGTATAAGTATAAAATAAGAGTAGGTATAAAAGTATTTGTCTCACTTTTTTTTCCTAAGGACTTCAAACCATGTTCCGTTGTCTTCTAGCACTGAATGTTTCCAGAGAGATATCTAAAGACAGTCTTGCTTTTCCCCTTCTCAGTGTGTTCTTTGTGCTTTGATGCCTGTAGAATTATTTCCTTTTCTTTGAAGTCCAGTACTTACATCAGGATATGCACCAATGTCCATGAATTTTCTTCCTCCTCCAAGAAGGATATAGTATGCCCTATCAATGTTAAGAATTGAGCTTTATCTGAAAATTTTCTTAAATGATATGTTCAAATATTTTTTCTATTGATTTATTCTGTTTTCTTCTCCAAGGACACAAAGAATATGTTGAGTCATCTTTGTCTTTCATGCCCATCATGTACTATTCAATCCTTTTTTTTTCACTCTTTTGTTTGTTTTCTTTTTATTTTGCTCATTTTCTCAAGTCTGCACTCCATGTCTCTGATTGTATTTTTATCAGTGTCTTTTCTCTTTTGTCCAAATCCAAGGTGGCTTCTATTACTATGTTCACTTTACTTTTCTCATCTAGGTCATTTTTAATTTTATTCTGTTGTTTTGTCATTTCCTCCTACAGCTCAGGAGTCTCTGCTTTTAGTTCTTGAAATACTGAGGTTAGTTTTCACCAGTTCTTTGAGTTTGTGGAGAATCATTTTGTTGTCTTTTTCATCTACTCTGCTACAAAATGTTTCCTTGTGTTTTTCCTCAGTAGCCTCTAGTTTGTCTCTTTTTTGGCAAAGTTTTGAATAGATTCTCTGCTCATTCCTCATGAATGAGGGGCATTCTCCCTGGATCAGCTATCTGTGAAAGGACAGTCTAGAGAGGACCCAGGAAAGCACTGAAAATTAGCAGAGAGTCTCTGGCTCAAAGTGAAGCTCTAATAGTGGATTTTGTCAGAGGGTGTAGTCCTTAAATCACTACAGCTAAGAAAAATTGGCAGCCACAGAGCTGCCAACCATCACAGTTCCTCCTCCATTCAGCCACCCAGGGAGACTGCTTCTTGCCGATCTGAGCATTTTCTCATTTCCTTCTGTTTCCTGTGGCCCCTCTGTGGTGTCACACACTGTCCAGGGAGACTCCCACAGGCAGCCCTACATCTTCTTCATCTTGTTGTTCTAAACATTGGTTGTGCCCCAGGATGGAGAAGACCATGCTCTGCCAGTTCTGCCATAGATCGCCAGTGTCCATCAGTCATTCTTTCTCACTGACAGGCTTCATTGTGATCCAATTTCTGCTGCATAGGTGCATATCCTTTATATATAGTTTGGGACTATAGACATTTCCTAGTTTCACAAAAAAAATAATAAAATTCTTCTTTGTTTCTTTGTCTCTGTGCTGTTTTCTGAAGGAGACAAAGAAGCCCTTGTCTTATCCTCTTAAAAGTAGGTATCTCCACAAACAAAGGTTTAAATAAATACTACTTGTTCTTTGTTTCTACCCCTAGGGAGTTCAATTCAGTATGTCTGCAATGGAGCATAATCATCTCTAGGCTTAGAAAGAGCCCACAGGCAATGAATCTGAAGCATTTAGGATGCCACTCAATGGTACTCCTATTCAGAGTACGGACTGATGAACCATATAAGGTGATCTCACACTGGAAGGAAATCAAGTAACCATCGTATTTATCCATATCAGCACCCTAGCCAGACACCTCCCCCAGTGCAGAGACCATTGATCAGACCTAAGACTGAAGAGAGGTGGCTTATTGTCACCATGCTGGTCTTTCCCATTTTTGCTTTAATTTTGAAAATTTTGGGGCCAACAGAAATCACAAAAGTAACAATAGAGTACACATCCTTGTACCCTTCACCCTTCTCATTCGCCTTATTTGTGGATTCCCTCTCTCTCTTTTGGACCATTTGAGAATTAGTTGTAGATGTCAAGATACTTCACCCCTAAGTGTCTGAGCATGAACATCCTGGGAACAAGGACATTCTCCACATCGGTTTGAATACCACCTGCTCCACAGCCTCCCTTGCTGATCTCAGTAGAGATAGGGAGTCAGGAACAGAGAGGGTAGATTCCCACATAGGAGCCAGAAGCACAAAATCACCCTGAGTTCAGGACGTGAAAGAATCAATTAGGGAGAGGGCAAGAAAAATGCTAGCAGGGTCTCCAGGGGAAAGGGTCCAGGCCACAGGAAGGAATTGAAAATGTTTAAGCTGGTTGCAGCTTTAAGTTGAGTAATTCTATCCCCACCCCTACACCAGAGTATGTGATCCAGTGAATGCCACAATATTGTATAGAATTGCCTCTGTGATATTTAGAAAGCAAACTTGAGTGATTTTAAAATGCAGGGATCCTGAAGAGCTTCAAAAATGATGTTTGGACGCCCCCATCCCCCATGCTTCTGGCCGTGACTCCCTGACTGATGGAGAAAGCAAACACCATCTGCCCGATGCCCAGCCCCACAGAGGTTCCAGACTTAGGAAAGAATTTTTGCCTTGAGCTCCCTGAATCCTACCTCCACCCTTCCCCCTTGCCTTCTGCTGTCCTCTGAGACAGGGAGCCTGAACATCTGCTGCCTGTCAGAAACTGAGGCTCTTGGCTGTGCTGGGCCAAACAGCCCACCTTGTAACTAATGGTGGCAGGAGTCATTTTCTTTTCCTATGGATACATATCAAACAATTGGGGATCACTGAATTGTCAGTGCGAAGCCCATTATTGGGAATACACGGTTTAGAGAAAGATTCACTATTTGGGGGCAGGACTGGGTTTCCTAGCTCAGCAACACTGAGAGGACCGTGTGAACACAGCGCAAAATTATGCAATGACTGGTCCACAGGGAGAGAGGGTCCCCAGCAGATGCAGTCACTCTCGACTTCTGCCTTTTGAATTGGAAATTTACGGTCGAATTTTTAGGTCTCATAAGGCATAAAGAAAGCTATTTTTTCTGCTCCACTTAATTTTTTTTTGTCTCAGAATGGCTTAAACTGCACAAATGATGCAAACCCATTTTCAGTGACACAGACTAGGAATCTCAACCATCCTCTTCTCTCCTTTGGTTTTGTATAGAAAGGTCCCAGGGATAGTTAGGACAAAGCAAGGTGAAGGTCATATTAATTCTCCAAAAGGAGAACCTCTCCAATAGGGAGGCTTACGAGAATGAAAATTCCATTTCTCTTGTTCCTTTAAAGCCCTAGAACAGGAAAGCCACATCCCACTCCAAAATCTTTTCACTAACTGCATCCTCACTGCAACACTTAGAATGAGGGCAAGCCTGAGTGTCAGAAGAAGAAGCGGGTGGCACGAAGAGAAGAAAAGAAAAAAATACATAGAAAAGACAAAAACAGAGAAAAAAAGTTTATTTTAGTTTAATTCCCTTTTGGTCAGAGAACATAGTCCATGTGATTTCAGTTCTTTTAAGTTTGTTAAAGTTTGTTTTATGGCCCAAGGTATGTTGCATCTTGGTATACATTCTGTGGGCACCTTAAAAGAATGTACATTCTGCTGCTGTTGGGTAGAGTACACTATGAATGTCAATTAGATCCTACTGGTCAGTGGTGTTGCTGAGTTCCTCTATATTTCTGCTGATTTTCTCTCTAGTTGTTCTAACAATTGTTAATAGTTGAAGTTTTCAACGATACTTGTGGGTTTGCATATTCATCCTTTCAGTTCTATCAGTTTTTGCTTTACATATTTTACATCTCTGTTGTTTGATGTATATTCATTTAAGATTGCTACATGTTCTTGGTTGGTTGACCCTTTGTCACCATGTAATGTTTTTCCTCATCCCTGGTATTTTCTGTGCTCTGAAGCCTATTCTATATGCTAATAAGGCCATACCAGTTTCCTTTTCATTAATGTTTGTGTGTTATATCTTTTTCCATCTTTTTTACTTTCAACCTATTTATACCATTACGGAAACAAAGTCTACTGTGTTTACCTCTATATTTGCTCTTTCTATGTCTTTTCTCAGTTTATGGTGTTCCAGAAATCCTTCTTTTATCATTTTCTCTTTGTTTAGATAGCTTCCTTCACCATTCTTTTAGAGTGAGTCTGCTTTTGACAACTTCTCTTTGTTTTCCTTCATCTAAGAATGGCTTGATTTCCTCTTAATTCATGAAAGATGTTTTTGCTGGTATAGAATTCTGGGCTGATGATTCTTTGTTTTCAGTAACTGCAAAACATTGTGCTACTGCCTTCTGGCCTCCATAGTTTCTGATGAGAAATCCACTGTCATTTGAATTCTTTTTCCCTTGTAAGTAATGTGTTGTTCCTCTGGATTCTCTCAAGATTGAGAGAGTGGCATGGACATATATACACTACCAAATGTAAAATAGATAGCTAGTGGGAAGCAGTCACATAGCACAGGGAGATCAGCTCTGTGCTTTGTGACCACCTAGAGGGGTGGGATAGGGAGGATGGGAGGGAGGGAGATGCAAGAGGGAAGAGATACGGGGTTATATGTATATGTATAGCTGATTCACTTTGTTATACAGCAGAAACTAACACACCATTGTAAAGCAATTATTCTCCAATAAAGATGTTTAAAAAAAAAAAGATTTTCTCTAGTTTTCAGAAGTTTGATTATGATGTGTCTTTGTGTGGGTTTATTTGGGTTTATCCTGTATTGCATTCACTAAGCTTCTTGAATTTGTAGGTTATTTTTTTAACTTGGGAAGATTTGAATACTCTTTTAGTCCCAGCCTCTTTCTGCTCTTCTTCTGGTACTCTACGGCATAAATCTTAGATCTTTATTATAGCCCCACATGTTCCCAAGCCTCTGCTCATTCCTTTTTCAGTCTATTTTCTCTCTATTGTTCTGATTGAATAATTTATATTATTCTGTCTTCAAGTTCACTGCTTTTTTCCTCTGTCCCCTTCACTCTACTGCTGAGCCCACTCACTGAGCATTTTTTGCAGGAACTGTAATTTTTAGTTCTAGTATTTCCATTTGGTTCTTCTCTACACTTGCTAAAAATTTTTACTGAAGCTTACCATTCTTTGCTAAGATTTTTTTAAAATTTGTTTCATCATGTTTGTAATTGCTTGTTGAATCCTTTGTATGATGGCTGCTTTAAAATTCTCAGATAATTCTGAAATCTGTGTCATGTCAATGTTGGTGTTTGTCTTTTCTCATTCAGTCTGAGCTCTTTCTCTTCCTTATTGTGACAAGTGAATTTTTTAATTGAAACCTAGGCATCAGAAGGACTGTAAGACTCTGGATCTTATTTAAATCCCATATTACAGCAGTTCTCCTCTGACATCACTCTGGTGGTGGTGGGGTTCCACCTAATTACTACCTAGTATGATGTCAGTCTCCACTGACATAAGGATGATGGAGGATCCTTGTTACTACTGGGTGGGAATGAGAGTTTAAGCTCCCCAATGAGTCTCCAGTGATACCACCATGGACAAGAGGGGTACCTCATTGATGCTTCCGCTGTGGTCTCCACTACACTGTGTGGAAGTGGCATTGTTATTGATGAGTAGTAGTGGAAGTCCTGACTCTGTACTAGGATTCTCCTAATGCTACCTCAGTGGGGATGGGGAGGGCTGCTTCACTACTGCTGAGTCTGGGGAGAAGTCCAGGCTCCCCATGTGGTCTCTAGGGGGAAACTATTACCCCTCAGAAAGAATGAAAATCTGGGCTCCTCACTCTGTCTTCTCTGATACCCCCCTGGCAGGAGGTTTGGGCTGCCTTGCTACAGCCTGGCAAGGGTAGGAGTCTAGGCTCCCCACTCATCCTCTGCTCTCACGGTGATGTCACAATTTTTTTCCATGTAGTTTTGGCTGGAGTAGAGCTGTTATTATCTAAAAGTTTTCTGTCTTTCTAGACTACCTCTTTCCTAGTCCTTTGGCCAGAGAAGGCAGACTTTTGGGGGGGGCATTTCTGTCTGTATCCATTGACATTTCCAAGTTGCCAGCTTCTATAGTGTCTGGTCTAGGATATAAGAAGCAAAAAGGAAAACACAAAAACAAAACACAGGGAACTCACCACCATGTTGTTCTTCAGGCTCAAGGTCCCTGGTCACTCTGCCATCCTCTCTCCACTTTTTATGTTTGTTATATGTATTGATATATATACAGGCAGACTTCGTTTTATTGTGCTTCACTTTATTGCACTTAGCCAACACTGCATTTTTTACAAATTGAAGGTTTGGGGCAACCCTACATCAAACAAGTCTATTGGCACCATTTTTTTCATCAGCATTTACTCATTTCCTGTCTCTATGTCACATTTTGGTAATTCTCACAATATTTCAAACCCTCCACCAGCAAAAAGATTACAACTTACTGAAGGCTCAGATGATGGTTAGCATTTTTTAGCAATAAAATATTTTTTTAATTAAGGTATGTGTATTTTTTTAGACCTGGAGTTATTGCACACTTAACAGATTATAGTGTAAACATAACTTTCATATGCACTGGGAAACCAAAACAATTGTGCGACTCACTTTATTATGATATTTACTTTATTGCGGTGGTCTGGAACATAACCCACTATATCTCTGAGGTATGATTGTAATGTTCATGGTTTTTTAGTTGTACTTAGTGGGAAGAATAGAGAAAAGTACACGTATGCCATTTTCCCAGAAGCTGAATTTGGATGATTAATTGTAAGTAGAGAGAAAAAAAGAAAGGAGGACAAAGAACAAAAGACAAAGGATAAAGGAGTGGTGTTTTCTTGTTTTCCTTTCTTCTCAGAGATGTGTGCTGCCTAGAATCAGCCATGAGGTACCTAATGAAGGGGTTACCATCTCTCCTTTCCCTCCTCTGCCCAAACAGAAGTCCAAGCTGAAAATGGGCAAGAAGCACAAGAAAATGATATGATTTTTGTCAGTAAATGTTCCTCCATTCTCCAGCCCTGTAAATGTCACATTTGGTTATGAAATTGCATTTTGCAAACTAACATTTTTAAAATATTCCTCCAACTTAGTATCTTAGTATTGACACAGATGAGAGATTGAAGTATCGCATCTCCTTGTCCCCTGCATCCTTTCTCACACATGCGTAAGCAACAGGCTGACTCCTGGTGATTCCAATAGCTGGGGCTCTCAGCTGCCCATTTGGCTCCCCTAAGACCCAGTCCAGCAGGGATGGTGTCTGTTTTGAAAAGAAGCATCCACACCACTTCCCTGGACACCAACAGTGCCCAAGAGTGGCCTGGCTTGGGAAGGAACTGTTACTGTGGTCCACTGGGCTCCCCACATCACTGGGGAATTTCCACATGGGTTACCCAATATTGGGCAGCCTAGTCCTAAGTTTCACCATTGAACTAATCTCCTTTCAAAAAAACTTGATCATGGCCCTCCCAAAGGCTGTTCGTGATTGTACCTCACAAAACTGAGCATAAATGAATGCATGAATGGATGGATGAATGAATGAATGAATCCCTTGATCTTCGCTACAACCCAGCCAGTTCTTGAGGGAGAACATGGCAAATTGCCTCATGGCAACACAGCACAGCCCTAGGGAAGGAAGCTATCTCATTCCTGCCAATGGAAACTATAGGTAGAAGTTAAAAGGCAGGGAAGTCGTGAACTCTGAGCAACTGTTTTATCTGGGTAAAGTGGAAACTGAAGAAAAATTGTTTTCTCTGGGCAATGGGCCTGGAGAGCTGCCACAGTACCTTTGTACAGGGCTCCCCAATACAACATTCAGTCATTAGCCAAACATAAGACGTTCTAGGGACCGTATGTATCTCACCATTGGACTTGAGCAAGTCTTTAAAAGAGGGTTCAACCTGCTGGGTGAGGTGACTTTTTCTAAACATCCCTTACATGGCAGAGTAACCAGTGACCAGTTGTTTTTCCAGTCTGTTCCTGTCATTTCTCCCACTTCACCTCCACCACCACCCCCATCACCCACCTCTGATAAGATAACAAAAACAATTCCATACAAACAAAAGCAAAAGAAATTAAGGATTTTTCCCCCCTTTGAAACAATTTTAGAAGGGCTCTTACAGGTCATTCTATTGCACCACTTCCTGGAGCAGAAATCCTTCTGGAGCTTTCTGGACAAATGATGACTCAGTATCCCATGTCAGGAAACTCACAACTGCTCAAGGAAACCCTTATTCATTCTATTCATTCTTTTTTTTTTTTTTTTAAACAACAGAAATTTATTTTATTTTTTTTAACATCTTTATTGGAGTATAATTGCTTTACAATGGTGTGTTAGTTTCTGCTTTATAACAAAGTGAATCATTTATACATATACATATGTCCCCATATCTCTTCCCTCTTGCATCTCCCTCCCTCCCACCCTCCCCATCCCACCCCTCTAGGTGGTCACAAAGCACCGAGCTGATCTCCCTGTCCTATGCGGCTGCTTTCCACTAGCTAGCTATTTTACATTTGGTAGTGTATATATGTCCATGTCACTCTCTCAGTTTGTCACAGCTTACCCTTCCCCCTCCCCATATCCTCAAGTCCATTCTCTAGTAGGTATGCATCTTTATTCCCGTCTTGCCTCTAGGTTCTTCATGACCTTTTTTTTTTTTTTTTTAGATTCCATATATATGTGATAGCATACAGTATTTGTTTTTCTCTTTCTGACTTACTTCACTCTGTATGACACTCTAGGTCCATCCATCTCACTACAAATAACTCAGTTTTGTTCCTTTTTATGGCTGAGTAATATTCCATTGTATATATGTGCCACATCTTCTTTATCTATTCATCTGTTGATGGACACTTTGCTTGCTTCCATGTCCTGGCTATTGTAAATAGAGCTGCAATGAACATTTTGGTACATGACTCTTTTTGAATTACGGTTTCCTCAGAGTATATGCCCAGTAGTGGGATTGCTGGGTCATATGGTAGTTCTATTTTTAGTTTTTTATGGAACTTCCATACTGTTTTCCATAGTGGCTGTATCAATTTACATTCCCACCAACAGTGCAAGAGGGTTCCCTTTTCTCCACACCCTCTCCAGCATTTATTGTTTGTAGATTTTTTGATGATGGCCATTCTGACTGGTGTGAGATGATATCTCATTGTACTTTTGATTTGCATTTCTCTAATGATTAATGATGTTGAGCATTCTTTCATGTGTCTGTTGGCAATCGGTATATCTTCTTTGGAGAAATGTCTATTTAGATCTTCTGCCCATTTTTGGATTGGTTTGTTTGTTTTTTTAATATTGAGCTGCATGAGCTGCTTGTAAATTTTGGAGATTAATCCTTTGTCAGTTGCTTCACTTGCAAATATTTTCTTCCATTCTGAGGGTTGTCTTTTCATCTTGTTTATGGTTTCCTTTGCTGTGCAAAAGATTTTAAGTTTCATTAGGTTCCATTTGTTTATTTTTGTTTTTATTTGCATTTCTCTAGGAGGTGGGTCAAAAAGGATCTTGCTGTGACTTATGTCATAGAGTGTTCTGCCTATGTTTTCCTCTAAGAGTTTGATGGTGTCTGGCCTTACATTTAGGTCTTTAATCCATTTTGAGTTTATTTTTGTGTATGGTGATAGGGAGTGTTCTAATTTCATTCTTTTACATGTAGCTGTCCAGTTTTCCCAGCACCACTTATTGAGGAGGCTGTCTTTTCTCCACTGTATATTCTTGCCTCCTTTATCAAAGACAAGATGACCATCTGTGCGTGGGTTTATCTCTGGGCTTTCTATCCTGTTCCATTCTATTCATTCTTTAGTTTTGTTTGGGGATTTTGCTTTCTCTTCTTTGGAAACCAAGGGTTGAATTCCTTTTAGTTTTCCAGTTGTTCCTGAAGTTGTCGTTGTTGCCTCTGGAAGTCATGGCTCCGAGAAGGAGAAGTCCTATGACAGAAGTATGTGCAGGTGCTGGGGTACAGAGAGAACAGTCACTAGAAAAGGGGTAGCTGGGGACAATGTCAAACAAGAGGTCAAATCTGAACTGATCCTCAAAGACAAGTAGGAGTTAAGTGTGCAGGGGAAGAAGGTGAGAGGAGGGATGGAGCAATGCAATGCGTTCTGGTGCCAAAAGGGGCTCATTTGGCTGGAACATAGTTTAGAAGCAAGGAGTGATGGGGATTGGGCCTGGAGAGGTAGGTGGAAGCCAGGTCTCCAAGGGAAGTGTCCTGACTTACCACGAAATGGGGCAGAGCTGGGAGTGCAGAGCAGCGGTTAGAGGACTCACTGGGCTCAGAACTTGTATGGTGGCTGAAAGGAAAAGAAAGGAAATAATTATGGAATCTTCTCCCTTTCCCCTTGTGAACAGAGACGGTTTAGCAAAGCTGATGCCTCTGATGAAAGTGAATGGGAGGGGCATCGGCCACTGTAAGGGCTAGGATTCCTGGAAGATAGCTCTGGAGGTGACAAGAGCCTCAGAGACATGCTGGCCCAGAAGGGAGGCAATAGATTGAGTGAAATGAGACCGAGAGAGAATTCCAGGCTGCTTCCAAGATTCAGTACTTCACAGTTGAGTCCTGGGAAGCTGGAGTGAACCTAGCACAGGTGCGTCCTGGGACAGGAGTGCCTACCTGAGTTGGCAGCAGCGAGAATGGTGTCTGTGTGTTTCAGCTGCCCAGGTCTCCTCGGTGCCTCTCTGCAGGCCAGCTCAGTATTCTCTTTAAAGGAAACTTCTTGATATGACGTGGGTGATAATGCTTGTCTTATATTTTATGATATTTCCAGGAGCTCTAGGAAAGGAGGAATGAGTCACTCATCAATATTCCAAGAAACCTATCACACTGGGCATTCACAAAACATTGCTGGGTTGTCGATGCAGGAAGTCTAGAGTGTAGCCCATGGGGTTTCAAGCAGGGGAGGACACACGCAGAGGTTTGGAGAAATTCTGCAGCCATGTGATCCAGCAGTTTCTAACCCTTAGCCCCACAGCCTGTCCCTCTTGACAGAAGTTCATATGCTCAGCATACTTCCAAGAAAGAACCCAGGGTGATGTCCCAAATCCTCTCCTCCCACCTAAGACTAAGGGCACAGGGGAATTGAGATGATATGAGTACAAGCACAACCTTGAATTCATTTAATTTATTTTTGTAAGGCATCCTAATGCCTCCACGCAGTAGAACCCTCCCTAGTCTGGTCAACATGGCTGCAGTGATGCATCCTAGGGAACCCCACAGGGTGACCTGTATACAAGGGACCTTAGAAAGGGTGTCTAGCGGAGACAAGGGCTCTCAACTTGTGCAGAGGAGGCCATATCACCAAAAGCCTCCTGCGTGGCCTGCCCAGTAAGAATTTCACCTCCTCCTTCAAACACGCCCCTACAAATTTCTTTTACCCCAAATCCTATCTTTAGATCACCCTAGGAGCCTTTCACTGAGTAAATCAAGGATAAAAACTAACTGTCCCATGTAAAATTGTACCACACTCTAATGGACATGTTCTTAATTCTTCAAACCCCCTTGTCCCTTGGCTTCTAAGAGGGAACTCTCTGGGTTTCCCCAAGGTTCAGGCCTTGGCACCAGCCTCCTCCTCCCGCAGCTTCACACATCACCCCAACTCCAGCCCCCGTCTCCCTCCTGAGCGACTCAGCCTGCCCCCCTTGGTCCTCCACAGTTTACACCCTAATCTTCTAAGCTGGCCCTCTGCTACTCTTCTTGCACTTGGCCTCAGTCTACCTGCGATCTGCTCTTCCTCGGGTACCAAGTTTCCCCACCTCTGTTTCTCCACCTGGAATATTCTGCCTCATGTCTCCCCTCCCCCCATCACTCTTAGACCCCACCCCCCCCCCTTTTTTTTTTGGCCACTCTGTGAGGCTTGCAGGATCTTAGTTTCCCGACCAGGGGTTGAACTCAGGCCCTTGGCAGTGAAAGGGCAATGTCCAAACCACTGGACTGCCAGGGAATTCCCTCTTCGACCCTTCTTGACACAGCGAAGCTCTTCCTCTAACTCTGGTTCCATGAGTTAGAACTTCTGTGTTTGACATTCAACTCCACTCCTTCCCAGCTCTGTGACCCAGGGCAGTTTGATGAACCTCTCTGTGCTTCAATTTCTCCATCCCCAAAGTGGGGGGTGATAGCATTTATTTCATAGGGTCATGGTGGAAATTAAATGAGATAGTCTAGCAATGCACTTAACATAGTGCCAGGGTGTAATAAATGTGAAATAAATGTGAGGGATTACTATTTTATTGTCCCAAACCATAGCTGCATGCTGACTACTCATTTCCATGAGTTTTTTATTAGGCAAAAAGCTAATTAGTGGTTCTTAAATCCTCTGACAAATATTTTTCTGTAGCAACTCAAGGCAATATGTGGTACCACATTATAAGAACACTTACTTGATTGGCTACCTGAGGATGGAGGCATTTTCCTTTTAAATCAGTCCTCCGGTGACCTGCTATGGCATCATGTCAGGAAAGTGGAAAAGGGAAGCTGTGGATGGAGGCCACAGCTGGCACATTTATTGAGAAACCTAAGAATAAGGTGGGAGATTTGTAGCCCCTGTTTTAACCTGGAGGTGAGGTCCAATGAGGATACAAACTCATAAAATACCATTATCATTTCCCACTTTATATAAATGTTCCTTTAAGTGGTTGTAACTTAAAAAAAAAATCACAGTTTTCTGATGAACATAAGCACACATTTTTAGAGAGATAAAAATATCCAAAATGCAAATATGACTGGTTTGAAATATATCAACTATGACGAGTTTCCCCCTCATCCTTAAAAGCCTACTTCTGGGTTCCAGAGGGTAATGCAGTCGCACTGCTCAACACGCAGACCTCACTCAGCTGCACCAACTGCTGCCTCTGTGTGCAAGGGAGCCCCGTGCAGCAGAAAATCCCCTCCTCCACCCTCTCTAAAACCCTTGGCATTCATGAATCAACCCCCCCAACCCAATACACACACAGTGTCTTAGTCGTAGCTTTGAGCTACAGCCAAACTCTGTTATAATTGCCATCATTAAAAACCCGTCTGTCATTTCAGACAGAGAGAAGTATGTATCTGGCATGGTTCCAGTAGAAAGCCACATTCACCCTAATTGAAACAGAAGTATGGGTATAAATCTCCATACACACAACACACATCCCAAGCAAACTGCTGAGCTTTTATTTATATTCCCAGGTATGGTAGAGGGAACACAGTCATACAATAAGAAAATTAAATACCCACTGGCCCTGAGGGTCAATACTCTCCCCAAGGAGTTTGGTATGATTTTAACAAGACAATCGGGATTTTTTTCAGCATCTGTGGACATAGTTTGCTCAAACATGTCATCATGATTCCCCCAAACTCTAAATGTTTCTGTTATTCCATTAAATGTATGACAACACAATTGTAAGTGGAATTCCTCTTAGAGCAAAAGAACCCAGCTCTTTCAAGAAGTGTGCCAAGGTTCTGGAACCTTGTGCTCTGGTGGAGGGTGTTGGAAATGGGGATGTGGGGTGCATGGCCACCAGCTGTTGACACTTATGATGAGTGGTCTCCTGGAAAGTAGGCAGCCTTGGGTCTTATTAGTTGCTCTGTTGTATTTGGTACAAATGCCAGAGGTCAGTATTTGGCCTCTAATAGCAAGAACAGACTATAACCCTTGACCCCCACATGGTAGCCAAAGGGAATAATGATCACACATACACACACACACGGATATAACACTTGGGTGCATTAATACACATTTTCTCATTTGCTCTTTACAATGGGCCTGTGAATGAAGAAACACAGATAGATACTACTTATCCCCACTTTACAGATAAGCAAACTGAAGCTTCCAGAGGTTAATATAGTAAGTGGATAGGAAGTAAAACCAACACAAAAACCTTTTAAAGTCCCCAACCTCTACACTTCTCACTCACTCACATTCTCAAAATAATAAGAACATCCAAGCAGCACAGACACAGTAAATAAGAACAATAAATTTTCAGACCAAATAGGCTCTTTTCTCCAAGACAATAAGATTTCTGTATTGTTCTAATTTTACCATGAGTAAACCAGTTGATTATGTCAACTGTCAAAGCCTTTGGCTCCCAGAGCAAAGATATTTCTTAAGGACTCAAAGCAAACATATCTGTCTTTTTCATCTTAAAATATCACCAATACTCACACTCTCTCCCCAGCTAAGCATGTACAGGTGCCCTCTTCACATAGCTGACTACTTCTAGGGGCACCTCAGCAAACAGCAAACCATGTCTGAAATGAACAGACCAGAAAACTGTGGCCAAAATGTAAAATGCCTTACTCAGGATCCTAGGGTGTTTCCGTGGCAGAGACTTCTGGTCTACCATACACTTCCTCCCACCATGATGGTTGTGCCAATGGGAGCCTCTGCAAGAGGCTACTGGGAGGTGGACTTGACTTTTCCAAAGGTCTCAGAATCCCTTACACAAATAATAAATTATACAGTGATACATGATCAAGTATGAGCATGCTTAGAAACAAAACTCAGAAAAGATGGTCAGGAAGAGTAGGAGAAAACTGCAGACATTGACTGGTACCCAGGGAAATTCTTAGGGATAAATTTGGGAGCACAAGGAGGAAATGGAAATTGGGTGATTGCCAAGGCAGGACGGTACCTACAACTAGGGTGTGACAGGTAAAGACAGAACCATCCAGACAGCCTGCCCTGGTTAAAAGACAAGGATTGCATGCTTACTTGCTAGAGAAGAACTGACATATTTCAAGCAGGGGTGCCTGGGTCAAGCCTGCATTTTAGATAGATCCCCCAGGATTGTTTCAAGATAAATCTTCAGTGTTGCAGGTAAGGCTGGAGACACAGGGAAGCAATATCAACATTCCCTTTAAGCGACGGCAGCAAAGGGAGGTCAAATTTAAGCTAAGTGAAATATCAGGGGTGAGGAAGAAGGAGGTGGGGAATTCCCAGATTTCTGGCTTAGGTATAATGTGGGTGGTGATCCCATAAACCAAAGACAGAGAATGGAAGAAATCGCCCAGGTGTGAGGGGCTGAGTGTTGGCTGGTGGAAAGTGTGTGGGAATAGAGAGTAACCTTGAACACGTTGCTTTGAAACATGCACTAGACATCTGTGTGGTGCTGTCCAGTCGACGACATGAGTTCAATGTAGAGGTCAGAGCTGGATGTACAAATTTGGAAGCCATCAGCCATTTGTGGATATTGGAGCCATTGTTGTGAATGAGACTACTCCAAGAAAGAACACAGAGAAGGCAAATCTGAGAAACTCCAACACAGCACCAGTATTGTTGTATAAGGACTCTTGTCACAATATATCCCTATATGGTAGACCTTGAGGTTCTCGGGGAGTAGAGTTTCATCAAGTGCATCACTGTGGAGTTGGACTTGACATTCCTTAAAAGATTCTCTTCCAGGTTTAACATGCTATCATTCCAAATCTCTTCCAGTATTGTAAATCTGATAACCAGGAATTTTACTTTGGAGGAAGCTCTTGGCTTTAGAAAAAGGAGGAGAATTTGCTTGAATGAAATGTAAATCCTGTGTCGAGTACACATGTCATGTAATTGCAAACCTCGACTTTCCGATAATGAGGGAAGGACATAAGGAGTTTAAAGGCATCTCCTCGAATGACTAAACCACTTACACAGAAACATATGTCATGATTTCCACCATAAGTTATGCCATAGATGAGTCAAACTGGGAGAGCTAAATTTAGGACTTTTAAGTGCCCCTCCACTCTCAATGTCAGAAGTTTCCATCTGGCACAGGGAAGAAGAAAATGCTGACACAGGCAGTATTTGATTTCTCCAGGATATCCAACACATCTGGATAAAAATAGCTGTAAGGAGCACCCACCACAAGACTGGAGTACAAAAGGTGGTGGGGTCCCCGGGTCATAAGAGATAACACAGTGACACACACACAAGAAGACAGACAAACTTGACAGGGCTTTGTAAGGATATAATGCCTGGAATCTGGGTGTCTGTGGTTTGGGGACTCTCACCACTGGGGCCATTAGAAGAGGGCCAAGCTGAAGAGGTGAGTGATCCAGAGTAAGACTTGATGGAGCACAGGGAACAAAGGGAAAGCAAATCATAGACCAGGATACAAGGAGAGATGGTGTAACTAGAGATGGTGTAACTAGAGAGGCCAAACCAGCAGCAGAGACAGAACAAGTTTCCTACAGCCCAAGGATGAATTTCACTGAGTTCTCACCATGGAGTTGCATCTATGCATGAATTGCCATCAACCACTAGGTTAGACTTGTCTTTGAAGCAGCCTCTGTGCCGCACCTGTGAACCCGCGTTGCTGTGAGATGTTCCTCTCTGCCAGTCTTGTCTCTGCCACCCAACACTCTTAGCCTCTCCAGTAGCTGTGCTATTTCTTTACATCTTGAAATAAACCACACGGCAGGCTAAACATCATAGGTTAACGCCACCACAGTAGGATGGTAGATTATGGTTTCTTAGCTCCTTCTGTTCTCAAGGGCAATTATTAGTTTAAGTAAGAGGCAGTGCCCTGGTTTCACTGTGTTATTGCAGGGCTTGTGCAAGTCAAGTGTACTTGTGATGTGCAAAGTTGTTTATTGACAGTCAACACAGACCCTTTTAGTTTGGGAATGGTGGCTCTAGAAGAATGAATAATGATCCTAATTGTACTTCAACACCCAAGCCATGACACGTTGACTCTAGTGCTGGCCAAGCAACTGTGAAGAACTCAACACTAAACTGTGGCCATGGGGGAAAATAAATGCCACCTTTGGCTTCTAAGAACCAGAGTGTTGATGGCACAGGAGCTAGAGGACAGCTACACAACAGAGTCAATGACATACCTACTCCATGTGAAAACATGCTACTGTCGTTCATAAACAGAAGGTCGGAGAAAGAAAAATGACAGTATAAAAGCACAAGATACCACTTTTTGCTTATCAGTTTGGCAAAGATTGGGGAGGAGTGCTAAAGCCACTGGCAAGTTGGCAAGAATATACAGGAACAAATGTTTTTGAACACTGTCAGAGCCAAAGTTTGTGGGGGACAATTGAGCAATACGTGTCAAAATTCTTAATAATCATACTTTTTTAACCAAATCATACCTATCTCTAATATTTATCCTCAGTGTTGATAGGACAAGGGCACAAATATGTGAGTTCAAGGATGCTCATCACAGCGTTTTATAAAATAGTGACAATCTGAAGCAAATTCAGTGGAATCTGGTTGAGGAAATTATGGTGTAATTCATGATGAATGCTATGCAGTCACTAAAAAGTGATGATGTATTCTACCTTTATTGACATAAAAGATGTATGATACGGAGTTAAATGAGTAGCTTACAACATCGTATGTATAGTATAGATATTTATATTTATAAGGGGATTATATTTCCATATCTGTATATATTTACAGGTATAGAAATGATAGTAGAAAGATTTTCACCAAAATATTACAGTGGTTTTCTCTGTGGGGTGGCATCATGAGAGAACTATATTTTCTGATTTATAATTTTTCAATATTTTCTGAGTTTTTAAATAATGAGCATGTGTTAGTTTCATCATCAGAAAAAAAATAAGGCTGTAAAAAAAAGTAAAATAATAGCAGCCAATGTTTCAGTTACTACACATGTTAGGAGCCTAAGGAAATTAAAGAAATTGAAAAGAACTTTCAGAAGAGATGACCATTATTCCTAATAGCTCTGAAGTAATCTTCTAATTAGGACAGATTCAATTTATGTATGTATCATTCTCGCTCTCAGACTCAGTGGGTTATAGCCTACATCCCAGTTGAAACAAAATGTTTTCAGCTCAAAATAGATAAGGTCATAAACCCATCAAAAGTGATGACTTTCAAAAAACTCCAGGAATTCAAAAAAGTAAGACAAAGAAAAATGTACAAAATCTATTTAGCTTTTAGGAAAAAATGAGACCAAATGACTACAAAAATACTAGCTCCAAAAATACCAAAAAAGCTTCAACAGGAGAAAATAGAGAGCAAAAGACTGGCACATGGATGTCAAAACTCCAGTGTCAAGGAGGTTTTGAAAACTGGTCGTGTGTCACCAATTATATATATCCAAGATCAATGTGACAGACGCTCATTTCCAAGAGCACTGACAAGTTTTTTAGGATTCTAAAAATCTCTTTTCAGTGACTGACTGATCATATAGCAATAATGTGAGATTTTAAAATTCATTTCATCATTGGTGACCAAATTCTAACATAAGAGAAAGGGAGAGAGAGAGAGAAAGAGAGAGCTGTTGTTACAGACCCATTGTGTTGACTCATATTTAAGATGTGCTTTATACATAATTATCTTTTCTTCTCACCTCCAGGAAAAGCACAAAGAGGAAATTTCAACGATGGCCAAGTTGACAGAATCCATGAGTAAGTAACTTGAAATTTATTCTTCATTTTTGGTTTTGAATGGAAAACCACAAAATCTTGCAAAAAACACATCCCCTTGTGATTATCTGATTTGTCTTTCACTCTTGTGATAGCCAAGGTCTATTTAACACAGATCATATTGTGTTAATGTTACATTATGTGTTATTCAAAATTCATCTCTCATGGTGTCCAATTCTGTGCTGAAATTGTTCCCCAACATTATGGAGCTAAAGAGTCAAAATGAATTGTATTTGTAGCACTGCGTTGGACATTGGGACCCACAATAATTTTAAACTGATTTTTAAGAGGTTTAGACAAAGTCTAAAGCTGAAGTTTTATGCACAGATATTCCATAGGATGGATAATCTAAAGAGAGGAAAGAATGGCTTATTGTTGTTAGACTTGTTAGGTGCTGTTCAGAAATTTCAGAGAGAACCATTAAAAAATGGAGTACTTGAGATGTAAGCAGCTTGCAATGATTTAGATTTCGAATCTATCAGTGGTATAATGCTCTAAGCTCTTAAGCCAAATAAACAGGATACACAAAGCGTTTTGAAGAGAAAAGAAAAATTAATTATAATAAATCCTCCTGCAGACTGAGAAATGCAATTTCCTGTGTTGACGTTTAACTATTAAAGACCATGTGGATATGAAATAAGTAGACAACGCAGACTTTTTTCCTTTGAAAAGATACATTTTCCTAGTGATAGATTTCACATCTAAAGTGACAAGGGAAGCTTGCAAACACTTCTCCATTATCATTAGGGCCATAAACACCTACTTAAAATTGGCCTGCAAAATTAGCTATGGATATTGCACAAATTTAACTGGCCCCTGTCTCCTCCTTCTACTATTCCTCAAATCCTGAGACTGTTAGATACAAGTGTTCTCCTGCAGCACAGTCAATGAGCCCTTATCTCCAAAGGTACCCCTCCTCCAAGAAAAGGTAATGTTACAAGGTTCTGTACATTGCATTTCGTTAATTCCTGACCCAAAACCTCTGCCTAATTTCATATATCTTGAACACATGCTAATTTCACGATGGAAATGGCAGCTCACAGGGACTAAGGGAAGGGCAAGGTGCTCCCACACCTCTCTTCTGCTCTCCTTTCTGGGTCACTCCTTGACCTCACTGCATTCCACCCTTCTCTCTACCTCTAGCTTTGCAGATGGAAAAACGTTCCGAGGATTTGCCACTTGGTTTGAAGAACACCAAACTGGTTCTCTGTCAGGGAAAGGCCCTTGAGTCATAGAAGGTGTTCTTCTCAGACCTGAAATGAAATAGTGAGGGTACCAGAACCACCATGAAACTGACATGCCTGTGCTGTCAAAATATGGAGCGAGATTGGGACACACCAAGTAATTCACAATCCACAGCACTTTCACAGACTTAGTCCTAATCTCTGAGTCCAAAGTCACCAACACAAGAGACTCACAGATTCTCTGAATGCTAGAAAGATCAACGGCTTGGAATCTAGCATCCTTTTACATGAGTGGAGTCTGGGGTGCATGGTGCATTAAATCAAATAGTGTCTTGTGTGAGTTGTGATGCTAACAGGTTTTACCATGAGTCTCCTGTTAGAATTTGATCTCTAGCTCAGTGAATATTTTTTTAACTCACCTAACTGAATTATAAACCATTTAGGGCACTATAAGAGATCTACTGGTCAATATTTCTGATAAAGGTATTTTAATTTTTCTATATCTATTGGATCCAGATGCATTTAAATAAGACCCCCTCCCTGATGTGTTGGTTTTCAGTTTCATGTTTGCCTCTGCAATAATTCTAAGGACTTTGACCTATGCATCCACTGGCTTAAGAGAATTCTGCCAAAATTGAATTCCAAACCCTTCGGTAGATGAAAGGGCATGGCCATTCTTCTAATTTGCTCTGTCTTAAAAAAAAAAAAAAAAGAAGAAGAAGAAGAAGAAAAGAAAAGATCACATAGATAAGCTCAATGCACAAGGAAATTTAAAGTTTGAAAACGGACCTTGGAATCATACCCAACATTCCAGTCCAGTGATCCTGACAAAGATTAAAAAAATTATAAAATATATGACATACTCTTACTTTTCAAGGCACTCACTATGAAAGTTAATCACATGGTCAACACTAACAAATAGTTCATCAAAATTAAATTCCTGAATAACGTTATATATAACTATACATTTATTCTACATGGGAAACCTGCAAGGAAATAAATACCTAATTATGGAAGGAGAGCCTATCAGTGGGCTAAGCAAAGAATTAACATTCAATTACTGCACAATAAATGTGACAGGAACATCAAATCCATGGCCACCAAAGAAAAGGGACAAAAGCAGAACCACGAATGCCTAGGACACAGTGCACTGAATGAGTTTTCAGAGCCAGTAAACACTCTGCTTGTTAAATTGCCAAGCAAAAACCATCTGGTTACTAGAATATCTCTCTAACTAGAACTAGAGAGCGATTCTTCTCCAATCACCATAGGAATCCAAATGCTTTTGATGGCTATGCAAGTACCATCATGGGGATGGGGTGTCTTCTTCATCTTCTAGAGCAGGATGAGGAGTATTTCTTTCTATCACGTGCCATTAATCAACCACCTCAAAAACAACAGCATTCGTCATTCTTTTAAAGGGCAAGCAAGGGACACAAAAGTATTAACAGGTTTTCAAATGTTTAAGGAAAAACAACTTTATTTAATAAATACATGATAAGACTTCAAAATATATTTGTCGCATTGTTGAAGTGAGGAGGGTCATGATAAGGAAGAAAAAACAGAGAAAGGAAGAAAAAAAGATGAAATATAAGAAAATGCACATGAGAAAAATACAGGGGGAAACATATATATAAAAAAGACACAGGGACATCCCTGGTGGTCCAGTGGTTAAGACTCTGAGCTTCCAATGCAGGGAGCGTGGGTTTGATCCCTGTTCAGGGAACTAAAATCCCACATACCGTGAGGCACGGCCAGGAAATATAAATAAATAAATAAATAAATAAGTAAATAAATAAATAAATATTTTAAAGACCCAGAGAAGGAGCTATTAAGGAGGAAAGAGACAAAATCAGGGGCAAAAAGAAGACGAGAAGGCAAAGAGAAAGGAGGCAAGGACAGATATTGACAAGGAGGCTCAGGGAGTCTAAAATTCATAAACTACACACTTGCATTCATTGGCTGTGGTCATTGAACGTTTCAAAGGCTATTGATTTTTTACCACTGCGCTTTGACATTTTAATCTCTGTTAGCATCTTAGAAAAGGATATTCTCATACTTCATCCATCAGAAACCCTGTTCCAAATGGGACTGCGAAAAACCCCACACTAGAGGAAGTTACTCTGAACTTGCCGGTCAGTAACCAGGATTTTACTACCCACGCACTAACGGAAACCAAGCTGAAAGCCTGACCCAAGTGGAGACTCCCAACCTTGGCCATAAATAGGCACACAGTGACCCAAACAAGGAAACCAAATCCCACACTGTGCTGTCCTTAGAAGTGACGTTGAGGCTGGTGGGCTCTGTCCTGGCCACTCGAATCTAAGTCAGATAGTGACAAATTGCAGGTGTCGAGAGGCATGCAAATAGCCTGGGGCTCCGGAATCGTGATCTGTACAGAGTACCTTTGTAGGTTGTTCTTACATAGATTTCTGCAAGTAATTCTCTTCATGGTTGTCACCTGCCAATGTATCCCCCTACACCTGGGAACCTGTCAGACACCACAGGGGTCCATTAATACTGTGGATTACAATCAAATGTCTGTCTTGTGCATAGTGATGAAGTTGCCAGGGTGGGACAGGTGGGGATGCTTGGCCCCCATGCCTTCTGCAAGTTTCAGGACCCCTTCCCGAGCCCCACCCCCAGGGCTCTGCAAGCATTCCTGGAGTCCCACTTCTGCCTCTTTCTCCACATCAGTCACAGGTATGCACTGCATCACTGCAGCAGGAGACGGTGCGCAGGGCCAGCCGTGGCTCACTCTGAATCATGACGGGAAGAGTTGACTTCTGTTGCTTTCTGTCACCATCCACCAGCCTCTCTCGGGCACGTGAGCCCCAGAGGATCCCTTCTGGTCCTCCCCACGAATCATTCTACCCAGGTTGTCCCCTCAGTTATCCCTGTGGTTATCACAACCGTAACACATCTGCACAGGAAACAGTTACTCATCATCTTCAAATAAAGAGCAGAGTGGCCACTGTATCCTGAGTAGCTTCAGGGTGGTCCTTTCCAGGTCAGGACAGAAGTGAGGGGACCCTGGTTCCTCCCACCGCCCCGAGCCACGGGCCTGTTTCGTGAGGCACTTAGAGGTCTTGGCTGTCTGCATTAATGTAGAGGGAATTCCTCCTCCTACAATTAAAGAAATTGTTCAAATTTAGCCCAGACTTGAAATGTTCTAGTGTCAAATGAAATGAAGAGTGAAAACCAATTACAGTCACCTCATATTAAATTAGCTTCATTAAAGCACAGTGGTTTTTTGTTTTTTGTGTTTTTTTAATGGCTGTGTTGGGTCTTCGTTTCTGTGTGAGGGCTTTCTCTAGTTGCGGCAAGTGGGGACCACTCTTCATCGCGGTGCGTGGGCCTCTCATTATCGCGGCCTCTCTTGTTGCGGAGCACAGGCTCCAGACGCGCAGGCTCAGTAATTGTGGCTCACGGGCCTAGTTGATCCGCGGCATGTGGGATCTTCCCAGACCAGGGCTCGAACCCGTGACCTCTGCATTGGCAGGCAGATTCTCAACCACTGCGCCACCAGGGAAGCCCAGCACAGTGGTTTTTTAATCATTTATTCTCTCCTCATGGAGCTGCTATTATCACTCCAGCATTGTGTTAAGCCCTGGAAGGATAACGAAATGGGATCCTGGCCCACACCATGTGCAGCGTTTGGGGGTGAAGGGGTTGGGAGACTACAGCACAGAGAATCAGGGTCTTGCAGAAGCCGCCTGGTAAACACTGTAGCTGGAGGTGCATGCTTGCATGCGTGGGCATCATAAAGGCACCCAAAGGATACACAGGTTTCACCAGGAAGCCAGTGGGAGCATGAGTGCCCGGACCCAGGACCCAGGACCCAGCGTGGGGAAGCGAAGGCAGGCGGGGGGGACAGCAGATGGCTGGGCACATAGGCAAGAGTCAGGTCATAAAAGGACTAGTCTGCATTTTCTGTTTTTTCCTGTGGATGATGGGGAGGCACTTAAGACCCGCGGAAAAGCTAAGACAGGAAAGGTGAGGCAGGGAGCTGAGGCCAAAGAGCCAGGATGGGCCCAGGGGAAAGCAGAATAATCCACAAGAGCAGGAATGGCCACCACCACCCCTCCAGAACCATCCTGCTAAGAAGAGGAAGCTCAAGTTGGAACCACCAAGGCCAGGAGCCAGGAAAGCAGGCATCAGGATTCTCCACAGGAGCACATTTGTCCCAAAGCATTAGGGTTCCTGAGAGTGGGAGAATGGAGACACCATTCCCTTTGGCATTAAACCCATGGGGTCTGTCCCCCTTGCTGGGGTACAGAAAGCTCCTTATCCCCATGGGGAAATGCCCGCCTACCCTCTCAAACACACTATTGCCAGTGCCCTGCCCTACGCCCTCTTGGGTGAAAGGAAGATGTCACAGGTCCAGGCAGATGTGGGTACCCAGACTTTGACTTCTGTTCATGGCTGGTAAGAGACCCCATAGCTGGATTGAGAGTTTAGGGCGATGGAGGATATTTAGGACGGGGCAGAGCTATTCTTTGCATGAGGTCATTAGGGCACGAAATGGCCCTCTATCCTCAGGGACTAAAGCTACACCAGGCCCACCAGATGGTGCTTTTTAAAATGTATCTTCTCCCTCCTGATAAAACTCAGACACTTTAAACATGGAAATCTGTCTCTCAGGCTCACACGCACACAGGTATTCAGAGGATCATCTCAAAAGTCACACGACTTGATTTTTAAAGGTTATACTCCATTTATAGTTATTATAAAATATCTGCTCTATTCCCCATAACCTTTAAAAATTGTGAATCACTGTATTGTTCACCTGTAATTTATATAGTATTATACATTAACTCTGCTTCAATTAAAAAATAAAAAAAAGACAACAGAATACTAAATTCAAATTCTGAGGGAAATGATTTTCCACCTGAAAATTCATACCCAGCTGATAGGTAAGTGGGAGGAAAGAATACAGGCATATTACAATCAGAAAGCATCCTTTAAAAAAAAAGGATCCCATGCATCCTTTAAAAAAAAAAAAGTCAAGAAAGAGAAAAGAATACAAGAAAGAAGACACCATGGGTTATAAGAGCAGTGAAATTTTTAGAAAATAAAGGTGTAAATCTAGTTCATTAAATTCATGCTAATTGCTAGGAAAACTAAAACCAGATACTGTTGACAGCATTTCCTCTGCATTTTATACTCTTCTTTATTATCTGCATTTATTTTTGTTTTGGATACAATTACTTGTAATAAAAGATTTAATAAAACTTCAAAAAGTCACCCCCTAAGAAAAAAGAGTAACACTACTTAAAGACAAACCCATTGCTCTTGAGCACTCGTTCTTGCCCTTACACGGTTTAAATCGTCACTTTGTTACTTGTAATTATTATCTAAATGAACTCCTCTGTGACAGCCGCACAGGGAAGCATCGCTACCTCTTGTTCCTGGACAAGGGAGGTTTCAGGTCTTCTTAAACCCCTCCCCACACGCCCCATCACTGTCAGCTCTCCCTGGCAGTGTGCCCTTGACCCTCCTTGCTGTCTCGACCTTCTCTCTCCCGTCAAGTCTCCCTTCTCATGTGCCTTCCTCCTCAACAGAGGGCACCTGTTGCTCTGGCCGCCCAGCATCTCCTCCAGACTCTCCTTTGGTAATTTCCCACCTCCCTTCCTTTTGCATCTCCCAGCCTGAGACCATGACCCCCTCCATCCTGCAGGTGAGTTGATGCAGATGGGCCACGGGGCTGGGTGCCAGCCAGCACAGGTGCAGACAAGCAGCCCCTCCCCTTCCCAGCAGCTCTGCCATGTGCTTCTGGGAATAGGTTCTGGAAGCCCAACCTACAGGCTGGGTCTCTCACTCTCCCGTGACTCTGGGAGCTCCGTCTTATCCCTGATCCATCCCGGCTGCTCACACTCACCAGATTGGCTCTGCCACCTCAACTAGCAAGTCTGACCAGAGCATCCTTCTTTCTGCGTCTTCTTTCCTGGGGTACCTGCAGGACAGGGGGAGGGGGGCACAAGAGTGGATGCCCAGAGAAGCCAGCCTGGAGGGGCAGCAGAACGCAGATGGATGCAGAAGATTGTACTGTATGATACGTTGGGTCCCTTCACAATATACCATTTCAGTCCCACCATTAGGCAGAAACGCTTCCTTTGATCCAAAGCAGAAGAGAAAGATCCAGCAACCTCTTCCCTGCTTGTGCTCCTCTAAAAAGCTGTTATTTTTTTACTAAGAGGCATGTGCTTTCCTTACTGGAATATATCTTTTAAATTCAAGGATAATCACATTCTGCTTGAGATTACGGGCCTGTTCAGTTGGAATCAGAGATTCTAGCTTGAGTTCAGAGGACCTGAAATGGACCATAGTCTTCATGCAGCTTAATAGCCCAAGCCACGATCTCCATGGGGATGGACTTCATGCCCTGCCTGGTCCCCCCTTTTCCTCCTTCCCGTGTCCCTCAATGTGGGGACTTCCTTGCTTCTGTGGTTTCCATCTGCTGCCTCCCTTCTGAGGCTCCCCCGACAACAGCCTGCTCCAAATAAGAATGCAGATTCCTTCCTTTCCATCTCCAGAATGAGCATGTAATTTAAAGGATTTGACTGGTAGAAACACACAGCAATGTTCAAAGCAGCAAACTAAGTGAGTAAATTTCAGCTTAGGGTGCCTGACATTTGTATAGATTATTACTGTTCTTCGTGAAAATGGAAATGGAGAAAATCTGTTTTCTCAAGTTCATTTTCCTTCCTTTAAGATTTTGGAGATCACTTTCACCCTCACCTTCTGATGAATGTTTGTGATTTGGTTGGTGAGAAACTCATCTCTGACACCGACAACTTCTCTTGGGTACTAGGAAGATCTAGATTGTGTTTCTTGCCTTGGGCGCCATTGACATTTGGATCTGGATAATTTTTCATTGTGAAGCTGTGTGTATTGAAGGATGTTTAACAGAACCTTTGACTTCAACTCACTAGATGCCAGTAGCACCTTCCCCCACTTGTCACAATCCATGTCTTCAGACATTACTAAATTTGCTCTGCAGGGCAGGTCACTCCCCGTTGAGAGACTGGGAATCACTGTTCTAGATAAACCAGGAAGAACCAGTCCTTTCTTCTTATGCAGCAATAGTGGGACTTTCTAGTCAATTGCAGATCCTCCCGAGGTTTCGGTCTCCAATATCACTCCCTGCTACAGCCTCTACTTGATTAATGCAGGGATGGAAACCTGAGCCACTCTTAGTGGCCACCAAGAGAATCCATCTCCCTCGGTCACCTGGCTTTGGGGACCATCAAGTCAAGAGTATTTCTATTTTATTGATGAAGCGCAGAAAGATAAAGGGATTTTCCCAGTGTGATAATGTCCAAGAGGAGAGTTGTAAACACCACATCTCTTGGGTCTGGCAGAAATAGGGGAGGTGGAAGGTGCTTGGGGAGAGAAGTTGGAGACCTCCTTTCTCCCAGAAGCTGGGAGAGGTATCATTCTTTCCAAAACAGCAGTTTTTAGGACCTGCCCATTAGCTCTGGCAGTAACAATTTTTCTCTCTCACTTTGCCTTTCTGAGCCGTTGATGGTGGGAAGCCCGGGGGCAGCTGCATCCACTCGGCCCTTCTTCACTGGTTTCCATGTGCCCTGATCTCAGAGGGCACCAGTGCCATTGGCATTTCACTGGAGTGTCTCCCTCTCTCATTTGGGATCACAAGGACTCTGGTCCTCTTTCAGTTTCCACTCTTTTTACAGAAGGTCGTGGCACATAAAACAGATGTTCAAGGCATGAGTCACCACGCCACCAGCCCAGGTTGGCAACTTGGAGACAGTCGCCCTAGCCAGGCTGCCACCACCGTCCACTGGGGCCACGAGCAACCAAAGATTTCTGTCTCCATCACCACCCCCCCCATCCACACACATCTCAGCAGCAGGCCGTGCTCCCCAGGCCCTCTTTGCCAAGCCCATGGGAGTGCGTAGGTGACACCCCAGGGCTGTGGAGGAGCTGTGACGCCCCCTAGGGACCCAAGTGCCGAGTCCCCCCCAGTTGGGGGTCCAGCTCCCCCCTTGTCTTTGCTCCAGCCCAAAGGAAAAAAATAAACAAATGCATTTTTAAGCTCTCTCACCTCCCACTTCCTCCACTCCCCTTCCCTGTCCCCCACCCACTGCTGCCCGTCTCACGTCTCCCTGTCCTTCCCTGCGCCCCTCCCCGCACTGCCACCTGGCTCCCAGGGCCTGCTCCACCCTCCCAGCCCCTGCCACCATCTCTTGATCCCTCCCCTCCCTCCTTCCACTGCTCCCCTTTCCTCCCCCTCCTCACATCAACCGCCAAACCCCCCTCCCCACATCAACCGCCAAACCCCCTTCCCCACGTCTCTGCTGACAACAAGTTTCATCAGGGGAAAGAGTGGGAACTCAGGGTCTCAGGCGTCCCTCTGTGCCCTCAGGTTGCAGAGAGAAGGGTCCCCTGCGCAGAGGTGTGGCCGTGAGGAAGGCCAGAGGCCAGGGGGACCAATGGCCAACAGGGCGAGCAAGTGTGGCCAACCCAGAGCCAGAGGATGTGAGCGGGTTGTGCGTATAGGAAGCGCTTAGCTTAATATAAGGCACCTGAGATGTGAGCGAGCAGATCATCGGAGGGAGCAGCAGGGAACGCTGAATTCTAAAGCCCGGGCTCCCAAGAGCACAGCACACGCAGGGGAGAGACCCTGCCCAAACCTGAGGGGAGACCTGGGCTCCTCAACATCTGGGTGGAGGAATTTGCTTTTTTACCTGTGCAGCCCTCTTGGCCTCATTGATACTCCCCAGCAAAAGGGAATGAGGCCCTTCAGGGACTCTGTCATCACTCATCTGTCACCCACTTGTTCCCTGGTGCTAGGCTGCTGCCCCCTCCCCCCTCCCCGCCCTGCTCTTCCTCCTGGGGACACGTGTGTGAGCTGGGACAGCCCCTGGGCTCCCCGTGGCTCCCCTTGCCTCCCTGAATTTGTCTGGGGGGGGCCTGCGGGGGAAGCACCTGGCTCCTGGCGCGGGGGAAGCACCTGGCCCCTGGCGCGGGGGAAGCACCTGGCCCCTGGCGCGGGGGAAGCACCTGGCCCCTGGCGCGGGGGAAGCACCTGGCCCCTGGCGCGGGGGAAGCACCTGGCCCCTGGCGCGGGGGAAGCACCTGGCCCCTGGCGCGGGGGAAGACTAAAATCGGCTGACTGTGGATGTCACCTGGTGGGAGGGAGTCACTTCCCAGATTTCGCCAAGTCTCGGCTTCACCAAGAGGAAAGAGCTGGTGGGGGGGTGTTCGGCAGTAACAACATCACTGCCTACATGTCTCGTGCACTTTTCTGCTTTGATTTAATCTCTCACAAGATATGACAATTTCAGGCTCAAAGGCGTTAAAAGGAAGGGAGGTGGGAGGCGGCGGGGGGGTGTGTCTTGATGTTTAAATACTGACTCAGAGAATCTCTCTGCAGCCCAGAACTGCATTCATAAAGGTTTCTACACAGTTAGCAAAACATCTCTGGCATGCAGTCGTCCTTCTAGGGAGAGCATCTTCAGTCAGCATGGTCTTCCCAGGGTCTGGCTGCCACTCAGCTGCCTCCTAGCTGTGAGCCTACCCATGAATTACTTAACCCTTCTTCTCTGAGTTCCTGCAATGCAGCATAACAGCCACCTGACAGTGTTTTGATAACGTGTATAAAGGTAATAGATATGCATATATAAGCTAATATACATACTTATCCATATAAGCTTGTATAAATAATTGCATTTGAATATGCATGTACATGCATAAGCTAATAGATATGATTGAAAGCTAATAAACATATATTCATATAGTCACATAATATATAATGCATGAAAAGTATTTAGCATAGCAATTGTCCCCTCTCAGGCCCTCAGAAACAAAAATGAAACTTCTTATGATCCCCACACCTCACTTTACTCACTATTCTCGAGCCCATTATAAAGCTATTCATATTGTGGAGTTTTGTTACCTTGTACTGTACCCAACTCTCTTAAAGATCCAAGGGTTGTGGCACGGCCGTATGATTTTATAAGTTGGCATTAGGTACTAAAAACTTCTTGTTGACTGATTTCAGCTACCTTAGGGATTTTAATATGTGGTGGTTTTTACCTGTTGTACCTTTGTTCTGACAAGTAATATTTCACCTTATACTTGGACTTTCATCCTTGCCAAAGAGGCTCCTTGTGGGTTTCACTGCTAAATACTGTAATCCTTTCAACTCAGTATGCAGACGCTTTCCTCCCAAAATCATATGCTCTCTCCTGCAACAGATGTGATATTGATGTTGTTTGCCCCCTAGATTCACACACAGTCCAGTTCACAGAATTAAGAGAGATAAACCTGGCTTTGGATTTCCTGAAGTCAAAGCCAAACCAAACATCACTCCCTGCTGGGTTGCTAGGGATGCTTTCTTAGTAGATATTTAATTCAGATTATGGCTCTGGCTCTCACCTAGGAGTAAATGTCCAACTAAATCAAAGAAAGGTGCCCCATGGTCAGTGTGTTCTGACTTCTAAATAATACCCTTCCCCAAATTACTATCTCCTCCAAGTTGCTGGGTCCCTAACCTGCAGGCTCACGACTTTGCAGTCCTTTCTTCCAGCACACATTTTCAACAAGGACACTCTCATAGGAAAATGGATAGGAAGAAAAAAGTCTGTTCTTTTTTTAATCCAGAATGTTCTCATTCCCGTGTAAGATGCACATTTTTTCCCATTGGCTTTAATGAAAGGGAAGGTGTCAGATGCATGTCTCAGAGCCTCCCATGGAAAAGGTTTTCTCTCCATTTTCTCCTGCCAGACTTGTACATGTTACTCCACAACCATCAAGGAAGGAAGGAATAAGACTTTGAATAAATCAAGCGTTGTGTTCCTCAAAATGCAGGATTCTTCCTTGCGTACAATTTTTTAATCTAATTTTTTTAATAAATCAAGGGTAAGTCCATCACAAATAATTAACCAAGTAATCAATAAGTACTTACCAGCAGGCATGGAGAGTGTGTGGGAAGGGTGATAAATTATAAAACAAGAGTCAGGACCTTAAGGCCGACATTAAAAATTAAACACAACTTCGGACAACAAACTAACTCTTGTCCTGTTTTAAGGAAGTAGATGATAAAATTCCAAGTAAGTGAGGACCTACAGCCCTCACCTTTTTTTTTTAACCAAGACATAAAATCAAATGAAGTTCAACTCACAGCAACCCATTTCCTAGATAAAACTCAAGATTACGCTGTAGTTCACCTCCCTGTCTTTCCATATTGGAAAGACCACAAGGTCATTATAGGGATAACCTTGAATCTGCTGGTTGTGAAACTAAAAAGTAAAGATCTGGACATTTCTGTACTTAATTATTATTGACCCTGGGGTATCTATCTCAACACTAAAGGTGAGATTTGAAAAGGGAGAGACTCCTTCTTGGAAGATCCAGGAAGAATTCGGGAAAGCTGGGCCTTGGGGAACGGACAGGGTTTTACCGAGGAGGTGAAGGCGGTGACGGTGCTGCTGATTAGGGGGTGGCAGGGAGCTTGGGGGTCGAGATGAGGTGGGTGGTCATTATCTTAGGAGAAAGTGGAGGCAGGAGAGCACAGGCGTATTTGGAGAACAAGGATCAGGACACGTTGACTAAAGCTGGACATTTTAAGTAGGAAAATAGTAAGAGAAAAATCTAGAAATGGTGGATGGGGTCTGTAATGCTGGGGAAGAAGTTTCTAAGTTATCCTAAAGCCAAACATTTTCTGAAGTTTATTCCTAGGGCCATTAGTCCCATGACATCCTCAGACTAATTTTTGTGGTGTTGGTGATTCAACTCCTTGCAGGGGGTCCTTGCCTCTCCCCTTGAGATTCCCACTGCCTATTAGTGCACTAATGGCTTTAAGATGCTCTGCAGGAAAGAAGTCTGCTTAGCTTCTTTAGTAGAGTGAAAAACTGGGCTCCACAAGAGATCCACATCCTAATCCCTGGAACCTGTGAATGTTACCTCATATGGAGATAAAAGGGGGAGAGATCTTTGCAAATGGAATCAAGTTAAGGATCTTGACTTGGGGAGATTATCCTGCATTATCCAGGTGGACCCTAAATGCAATCACATATGTAGAGCAGAGGTGGCAAAGTGAAGACAGAGCAGAGAGATTTGAAGATGCTGGCCTTGAAGGTTGGAAGGATGCAGCCACAAACCAAGGACTGCTAGCAGCCCCCAGAAAGTGGAAGAGGCAAGGAAGAGGGAGTGTGGTCCTGCCGACACCTTGCCTCAGACTGCTCAGCCCCAGAATTGGGAGGGAACAAATTTCTGCAGTTGTGAGCCCCCCAGGATGGGGTAGTCTGTAGTGGAGGGCCTAAGAAATGAACACAAGGGGGGATGTTGGCTGAATGACAGTTTTCCTCAGAATTACATTTGTCTAACAGTTATATGATTATAAAAAATTATAAAGGTGCTAAATGGGAGATTAAGAAAAGATCTGGGATATAGAAGATCTAGGGGATTTACTAACTGGGAATTTTGAAATATCCTGATACTTACTGACCCTCTAAGTTGACCAGAACAAAAATATGCACTATTTTGTATAAAGGCCCCTTTTAGATGTCAGTTCCACTAAAGCAAATTGTGCTGTCATATAAGACACACTCTAAATGTTTGTTAGAAATGGCTTGGCTCTGTGGCTCCAAGAAAGAGCAGCTGTCTTTCACTGAACCTAAGATGGGTGGTGAGATTTAAATCCTTATAAAAGAGAAATGAAGTTACGTAGATTTAAAGTTCTTTAAGAACTCCCCTCTCACTGGTCCACAGGCACCAGCTCCAGCAAAAGCATGGACCCCAACACCCAAAGGAAAGAAGGCATCTTCTCATGTCAAGCACATTGTCAGCAAAATATTCTTCTCTGTGCTGAGAAGGAAAACACAATTAAGAAGATTGTCTGGACAGATAATCCCCCACATAAAACAATAGCCAGACATCAGTTAGAGGCTATGGAGCACAGAGCTGTGTGGGTTTTCAGAAATGAGAGCTCCCAGGTTGTAGGAGCCCCGGAGCTGGTCCAGGGATGCTGGATGCTGAGTGGGACTGAAGGGACAGAATTGGGGACACCGCCTTCCCCACCCACAAGGAGTGGGGTCACTGCCATATCCTGACACACTCTTCATTGTCAAATGGTGTCTGGGGGCTACTCCCCAATGCCCAGACCTTACGTAACGAGGGACTTGTCATCTTCCACGTGCATCCCGATGGTTCTCACAACTGTCTCTCAAAAGGGCAACTTCCGGGCAACTGGCTCATCCAGAACAGTAGCTGCAAGTTGCAGTTCAGTTCAGTTCAGGATGTCTCCTTTGAAACACTGTGAATGCAATGCTTTTTTTTTTTAAATAAATTTTATTTATTTATTTGTTTGTTTGTTTGTTTGTTTGTTTGTTTGTTTTTGGCTGTGTTGGGTCTTCATTGCTGTGTGCAAGCTTTCTCTAGTTGTGGTGAGCAGGGGCTACTCTTCGTTACGGAGCACAGGCCCTAGGCCCATGGGCTTCAGTAGTTGCGGTGCAAGGGCTTCTCACTGTGGTGGCTTTTCTTGTTGTGGAGCACAGGCTCTAGGCACGCGGGTTTCAGTAGTTGTGGCTCGTGGGCTCAGTAGTTGTGGCACTCGGGCTCTAGAGCGCAGGCTCAGTAGTTGTGGCGCATGAGCCTAGTTGCTCCGTGGCATGTGGGATCTTCCGGGAACAGGGATCGAACCGGTGTCCCCTGCATTGGCAGGTGGATTCTCAACCACTGTGCCACCAGGGAAGTCCTGCAATGCTTTTTTTAACAAATAGGTGTGATAAGTTCCTGTGAATTGATTCTCCTCCCCTGTTTGAATCCTTGCATTGACTCAGATATGAAATCACATCTCTGGTTGCTCCTGACTTCTGCTTGCCTAAAGAAATCTTTTAAATGATACAACCATTTGATAATATAATTCTAACCCAATATAATTACAGCAAAACTCTGTCATTCAGCATTTCTTATGTAGTTGCTATGTGTCTGCTCTTTTGCTGGATAAAATGAAAGATACAGACTCTATCAATGGAATAGAATTTTCTAGTTGATTAACCAGACCCAGTTGTCTGGAATCTTCCTATAACCATATACAATATACAATATACAATAATTTATTGTATACATATACAATAAAATTAGGAAAAATAAGAAAATGACAAGGAAAAAGAAAGTACTCGGCACGTATCCCTTACACAGTAGACATAAATATTTGTTAAGTGAATGACTGAAAACAGAGATTTTGTTGAAAATAATTACCCTCTGAAGGAGAGTAATGGCTTTGAGTATGGGGTTTCCTTTTGGGGTGATGAAAATGTTTTGGAACTAGATAGAGGTGGTGGTTGCACAACATTGTGAATGTATTAAATGCCACTGCATTGTCCCCTTTCAAATGGTTAATTTTATGTTATCGGAATTTAACCTCAATTTAAAATAAGTAAATACTTTCCATATTACATCCTGAGGTACTGGGAACAGACAGATTTAATCATGTCTTCACAAAACTTTGCTACAGTGATTTTGATGACTAAGAAGCAGAAAGGTCCATAGACCAATAAATCCTTGCATGGGAAAAGTTTTTACACTGCCAAACTATTTGATAAGACAAAAGTACTTCCAGAAAGTTCTCTTTCCCCTGTCAATTTATGGCCATCTACATTAGAGTATTTATTTTTGAGTCTGGACTGCTTGAAGCCTTTCCCATAAATACGGAATCCTCAAAATGCAAATTTTATATCCCTGTGTTTCGTAGGCACCATAGTTATTTTCATAAGAGAAAAAACTCATTTTCTTGATGAGGACCCTGAAGTAACACTACTGGTTAACCCATTGGCCCAAGGTGGGGTGGGAAGTGGAGGGAGTGGGGCAGAAGAAGTGAGCCTGAAATAGAGGCCCCCAAATTTCTATGTTGAGGGAACAATTTTTTACATAAAAGTCAGAGTTGAGAGAGGTGGCATAAAAGAATAAAAATGACTAAAACTGCAACTTGGGAGGTGGGCAGAACCCATGTGTCATGATATTTTGATGTATTTTGGCAGAAATCAAAACAAATAACCAGATAAAGGATTAGGCGCTTGACAGCAGTGCTAGAGGGAAAGTGACAAATCTGACAATAATGTACACAAAACAGCATGTTCCTGACACTAGGGAAGTAAGAGCAGACATCGGGAGGGCTATGTCTTGTCAATTACATATGTGCTGTGGTGTAGTAAGAATATATGTGGTCTTGTCCCTGGGTCCTGGAACAGGGCTTCAAAACCCCTTGGAGCTTCTTCAGTGAAAAGAGTGTGTTTGTTCTGCTAACAAGGTGACTCATGATGGGCCCCTAGGTCAACCCAGGATGGGGGCTGGTCACCAGAAACACCAAGCCCAACCTTGGTGCAGAGGAAGGGACTAGAGATTGAGTTCAATCATGTTGCCAGTGACTTCATGAATCATGTCTATGTACTGAAACCCCCAATAAAATCTCTGGACATGAGGCTCGGTGGAGCTTCCCGGTTGGTGAATACATTGGCATCCCGGGAGGGTGAAGTGCCCTGACTCCATGGGGAAAGGGCATGGGAGCTCTGCCTCTCTCCTAGATCCCACCTACGTGTGTCCTTTATAATAAACTATCATTGCAAATCTAGCACTCTCTTCATTGCTATGAGTCATTTTAGTGGATTATCGTACCTAAAGGCATTGTGGGAACCCCAGAATTTATAGCTAGAAGTGTGGTCAGACATATAGGTCAGAAGTGCAGATGGTCTGGAGACGCCTAAAGTGCATCTAGCATCGGAAGTAAGGACAGAGCTGTGGAGAACTGAGCCCTTAACCTGTGGGATCTCGCACCATCACCAAGTGGTTAGTGTCAGAATTGAACTGCCGTGCACCCAGTTAAGGTGGAAACAGACCATATATATGTATGATTTCAATTTCTCCCTCACCAAACAATGAAAAACATCCTTAAACAGGTAAAGTTCTGACAGTTTAACTTTGGGAACCCAAACAGAAAAACCTCATTCAGAACTTTATGCAGTTTACTTTCGTTCAAAATTATGAATTCTGATATATTCCTAATGCTCTCTTTGGCTCTCTTTTTTTCAAGCAGAAGAAATATTCCTTCTATTTACATGAAATTAGAAAATTAGGTGGGTTTTTTAATCTATTTTCCGCTCATCCTTTTTTCCAGATTTTTCTGGTGGAAAAATTGCTTAGAATTTAATTAATGGCTTCTTGGTGACCTGGCTTTCTCAACAGCCAAATATAAAGGATAAATGAATCAACTTATGGCAATTTGGGAAGGCGTACCTGCATTCCTTTAGGAGCCTTTACGTACATGAGAACCAGTAGCATAGAGATACAAGAAAAAGCCAGTTTTAAGAAGACTGACAGATTTACTAAAAAGCATAACCACATAATTTTACAAGTAGTACATTATTTGAGAGGGAGTATAGTTTGAGACTTTTTTTTCTTTTAAATATATTATTGCCTTTCAGATCTCCAAACATTCTCAAACTCTCTTGTCATAATCACTCTAATAATAAGTAATGATGGTTTTCAAATGCCAAGAGTTAACAAGTCTAAGAAGCAAAAAAAGAACAGCCTCAAGTTTTGAGGTTGACATGACATTCTGATTTCAATTCTAAAATCAGACAACTTAGCATAATATGCTTTTCAAATAATAAGAGCTTACATTTTTTTCCCTAGAGCTTTCCAGGCAAAATGGTCAATCAAATTGAAACATATTTGGAATATTTGACTGTTTGCTGCCCCAAAAAATCCAGAATAACAACAGAAGAAATTACAAACAAAAAGTTAAACAATAACCACCTAAGGCAAATATCCCGTTGGTCCAATGTAAATGAGACCAAATAATATGGAAAACTCTTCAAAGATCCAAACAGTTATAATCATACAAAAAGAGCTTTCATATTAATGAAAGGGTAAAATAATATACTTGTGGAAATTACCCATGCACTTAATTTTTTCAGCTCATCAAATATATGTTTAATCCCATCTGTGAATATTTTAAAGTTTCTACCCAACCTTTGAAGGGTCGTATCCTACAGTTTATACCTCTTACCAGCAGGATTCACAACCATTTTGATCCTTGCCTGAAAGGCAAAAAGATTGAGTATATGTTGTTCAGAGCCTTAATACACATCCTCTAATGGAGAAAAGGTAGAAGAGGGTGAGGGAAAGGTTAAGGAAAAAAATCAGAATTATTCCTCTTGAAATCACCTCTGTTTCTCAGCAGATTAAAAATGTCAGTGTGACAAAAGAACAAGAGAAAACACATTAGGAGCACATAAGAGACGTAAAAGGTAACCGGGATGGGGGAGGGGAGTCTTATCATGATGCAGAAACTGTCATTTTTAAATTGACTGTATTGTAGTTTACTATAGAGACCTACATTTCATGACCTGATGTGGGGCAGTGAACCTACAAAAGTTTCATGACAATAAAAGCTTGCACACACTTAAGCTTTCATGGAGTAAAAACATGGGGTTCTGTCATCATTTGGATGTCACTGGCTTATTAGGAGCCCCAAGAAAGGGCCATTGCATTCTAAACTGGCATGCTCTATGTTCTATTAAGTTGCCTCATTAGTCCCTGCCTGCCTTGCACCGGATGTATCCACACTGCAGAAGCCCAATGGACTGAAAGGCTGGTTTCCATGGAGATGTTTTGCAGCTTTGCTGGTATTTCCTATGGAAGGGAAAGAGACTGTCACGGTGCTCAACGTGTACACACACACACACACACACATACACACACACGCACACATGCACACACACTTTTCAGTTAGACAAACTGGCTATGGAGCAAGAAATATAAGATAATTGAGAGGGGCTAGTGGGGTTTGAGGAATAAGGACTGGATTGGGGAATGTTTGGGGGAGGATCTTTTTTGAAGCATCTGTAACCTTTGGATTATATGTTCAGCGGAGAGTGAAGAGAGGGCCATTTTGTCTGCATCTGGGCACAGGCGGATGCTGTACCTGGGGGGGCAAGACCTCCTGTGAGGGCAGGAGGGCTGACCAGGTGTGGAGCTAGAGCCGAAACCCTCCCCAGAGAGCCAGGGAGACAAGGAGTCCCTTCCCAGGGTAACTGTGCGCCTCAGCATAACCATATCGGACACAACAACAGCAAAAACAGCCAACCCTGGCAGGCGATTTCTGAACCAGGATGATGTTCTATTGTTGGCTGACTTGGAAAGGACTGTGCACGGCCTGATGAGAATTTCAGGCCTGAAACTCCCTCTTGCTCTCGCAATAAGGAAAATACTTCAGTGAAGTGTGGGAGCAATTTCTTTTTATTTGGGGATCTGGTCATGGTCTCAGAACCACCATTATTAGCTGTGTAACTTCAGAGGATTTACTTGACCTCTCTGTTTTTTATTTATAAAACAAAATTAATAAGTTAGTATTTGTATAGCATTTAGTATGTGTTGTGGGCTACTGCAAGCGCTTTACTTTCTCACTAGTTTATCACAACAGCCTTCGGGAACAAATGCGGTTATTAACCTCGTGCTATGGGTGAGGAAACTAAAGCACAGAGAGATTAGGAAACTCACTCAAGATCACACAAAGAGGAAGGAACGAAGTCAGGACTCAAACCCGGATCACCTGGCTCTAAACCCAGGTGTTCAGCCTCCATGCTACAATGTGAAGAGGTACTGACTCATTTTTATTCTTCTTGCTTTACCTGCATTCATGTATTTAAACTTAACAATTCTATAAAGTTGGTGCTAATAGACTTTCAGATAAGCAAACTGAGGCACAGAGAGGTTAAAAAAAAAAACAACTCGCCCAAAGCTACACAGCTAAAATAGGAGGGGGTTGGAATTTGAACTCAGGCATTCAGGTTCCAGAGCAATCAGTCAAGGATCTGAAAAGATGGCAGTAGGAACCGCCAGAAAGGGGACAGCTTGGAGAGCACATGTGGCTGGTGGCCAGGGTCGGAGTGGCATCTCTTGGTCCAGCGCTGTTGAGTGGGTCGCCTTGCGGTTGGGAGGTGAGGTGCTTGCTTCCCTTGGGACCAGAGCAGCAGATCGGTCCGCCTGTGCCTCCCCACCACGCATGCTCGGCACAGCCCTTCCCCTCGGCGTTCCCCTCGGGAACATCCTCGGCGTCCCTTCCCCTGTGAAGAGATCCTCGTCAGAAGGTTTCACTGCTAGAGCCAGAGGTACCCGCTCTGCCAACCAGCAAGACCCTGCCCACCAAGGTCCAGGCTGGTCCCTAACTTCTCCCAGGGTCAGCATGACGTGATGACTTCAGACAGCTCACGGTCCCAGCAAGAGGGTGGGAGAGGTGAGAAAAATACATTATGACAAAAAGTGGAAACCAACCGAAAACACATTGATCGTTCAATGTGTAGTTTGTTACCCCAAAAGCATATGTTCACATGGAATAAGAGCAACATGGATATGGACTGGCAATTATTTATTTTATCTACCGGCGGTACCTAGGGCATAGAAACATCCTCAGGCCCTGGCCATAACTTCTCCCCGCCTCCCTGCCAGGGATTTGAGAGTTGAACATCACAAATCTAAGTCCACCCTCCTGAAACACAAGGACCTTATCTGTCCTTGGAGCCCTCAGCACCCAGCACAGAGAAGGGTGTTCCAGGAGGGCCGGCACTGGACCCCCAGCCCTAGGTACCCACTGGAGACCTTCTAGGATGGCAGTGCAGGGCAAGGAACCCAGCGCTGCTCTGAGCTTGGCCTCTGTCTGGCTCTGCCCCCCTTCAGAGGCCAGCATGGCCACCACCTTTCCCTATGGCTGCTTCTCAAATGAGGAAACTGGAGGGGGGCGGAGGGGGCGGGGCAGGTGGTGGGCTGGGGCTGGAGGTGGGCATGCAGGGGGCAGAGCCCGTGTTCACCCAGACACCCGCCCCCTCCACTCTCTGCTTTTGCTCTTGTCACGGCCTCACCACTGCGTCCCACGACCTACGCCTGAAATATCCTGCAATATTGTGTGTGCTCACGTTCATTTATACGATGGGGGTTAAGGCCAAGGGCTCAAAGCTTTCACCAGAGCCCTAAAGGGGAGCAGTTCCAGGAAATAAGATCCCTGCTCCCCGAAGTCTGGGATCTGAGTCCTTTTCAGAGAAGTCACCTGACATAGTCAAAGGGGTACTTGCTACTCCACCAGAGACCGCCCTCTTCTTCATCCAGGCCCATGATCAGCCATGTGCTAATTTGGAGCCCAAAGCCCTTGTCGATGCTCCCTTACCATCCATTCAGTCCCCAAATTTACGGGGATCGGAATGCACACTTACCGACTATGTTTCTTAACTTTCTGGGGCTGCTTTAAGGACCTACTTTGTCTAAGGCAAAGCCTATTGGATTAGATGATCTCCCTGAAGCACCAACTTTCTCCCCTGGAGGACCGCCTCTCGCCAAAACCCCATTCTGGAGACTCAGCTCTGTTACCTGCCCCATATGGCTTTGTAGGGCTGACGAAGGCAAGATTCGGTGATCACGTCATTTCCTTAATGGCCAAATAAGATGACCCTTCAGTTAAATTCCCAGCTCCGATGCTAGGTTAGATGGATGCCTTTCTTTTCCTTCCTGCAGCTAAACAGACTCTCTGAGACTGAACAATGCCTCACTCTCCCCAACACCGTCAGCTCTGAGAGGCGCACGGGTCTGGGAACCTCCAGCATGACCCAAGGTGGGGTTAGGCGGGTGAGGGAGTCATTTTAGCCAGGACGATTCCTCAAACGCTAGTGTGACCAGCCCTGGTATGATTTCCTCAGCAAGTTTTGGGCAGCCAAAGCCTTTTAATGTATCATCCAGAAGATAATTTTACATTCTTTCCAACTTCACAGGGGAGGAGGGACCCCCACGTTGGCCAAGTTCCTTCATTTTCTCAGTTCTTCCAAGGTATGAGTCTATTCCCTGCTCTCCACCTGAGCAATATAAATAGCCCTGCCATTTAATTGTCTTGCCGGGTTGACGCTGTTGCCATTTATCCTTCTGAGACGTCCTTATATTTGCAGAATGTTTCACCAACGTTATGTCTCTTGGCTAGTTTCCCTGTGTCTCCGCTTTCACTGCTCCTAGAAGAACAATGCTGTACTAACCAGGATACTGAGGGAAATGCACTGCTTCCTGCAAGTCCAAGGTTGAGAAGATGCTCTTCTAAGCCCCCCAAAGATCATGTAAATTCCAGTACTTGGTAGTCATGTCAGTTTCAAAGCACATCTCACTGGCCAAAAAAATAAACCTCACAAACAAGAAAAGAGAAGGACAAGCTTTTCTTGCAAATGAGTGTGAACAAGACAAACTCCCCAACAGAAAAATTGTCAAAAGACACGGATTATTCACAAAAGATGAAATGCAATCAGGGGTCAATAGACATACGAAGGAAGGTCAATAACAAAAGTGATAAAAAGAAATGAAGATAAAATCACCAAGGTGATCCCTCTTTGCTATTATACGGGCCAAGATTCTAAAGTTTGAAGATACCAGGTGGATGAAAGTGGGGGAAACAGGTGCTTTCACTACCCATTACTTGACAAGTGGATTATCATAAATTCTGGAGAGCAGTGTGGCAATGTGTCTCAAACCCCACTCTCATAATTCTTCTGACACTTTATCCTGATGCTATAATTGGACAAGTGCACAATGAGGTATGCACATGGTTTTTCGTCTCAAAGTTGTTTATAATAATGAAAAATTGGAAACAGTCCAAATTTCCATCAAGGAAAAATTAATTTATTTCATTGTGATATAATCATTCGATAAAATAGCATGAAGCCATTTATAAGGATGATATATATTAATGAACACAATATATGAAAATATCTGCACCAGAAATAATTGAGTGAAACAGATATTGGGTACACTATGATCCTACTAGGAAAATATTGCGTTTGCCTGCATATGTGTGCATAAGCATTACTCATAAAGAGATATGTGGAATTACATTTACTAATAAGTTATGCTGTTATTTCTGGTAGTAAGATATCGAACTAGTCAGGGTAGGATAGGCAATGCTGCATTAAGAAATAAACCCAGACATGTACTGATCCAATACAATGGAAGTTTATTTCTCATTCATATAAAACCCAAATGATCGGTGGTGCTGGCTATGGAGGGAATTCAGACTCCCGCCATTTTGAGCTTTGCCATCTCCAGTGTGTGGACCCCAAGGTCACTTTGGGAGACCTTTCCATTCTAGTCTGATGAGAAAACAAAGAAAGACTATGCCCTATCGCAAGGAAGGCCTTTAATGAGACGGGCCCAGAGGTACCATGCATCCCCTCCTCATGGCCACCTAACTACAAGGGAGATGTCAGGACAGCTGTGTCCTCTCCTCAGGGAGGAGTAGAGGAGTTGGATGAATATCCCAAAGCCCAGGTATACCAAGGTTTTCGTTTTTTTGTGTTTTTCCTGCATTGCTTGAATTTTCCAAATGAGCTTGCTATTACCTTTACAGGAAAAAAAAATTACAGCAAATTTCCTTTTTTTTAGAATAACAGTATCTTTAAAAAGAGAGAGCGAGAGATTAAGATAATTTGGGAGAGCTAGCCCCCAAAAAGCAGGGGCTCTAAGTCACGCTGAGCCAATGTAGCTGTGTATCTGTACCCCGGGGGTCAGGTACCCTCTCTTTCTGGGTGCTCCCAACTTCAACAACAGTCAACAAGAGCTCAGTGAGTGAGGTGATCTTAGCCTTTGAAAACTCATGTTTCTGTTCTCACATCTTAGATCTCTAGGGTACAAAGTAGGGTGATACTATTGAATTTTATTTTTAACACAAGGAAAAGTCAATTGCATTATTAGTGGATTAGCTGCTGTGTCTTTAAAACTATGCACAAGGCCAGACATAATCTCATAAAGCGAATGATTCATGTGTTTCTGGGATGAGGTGGTGGGAGAGCTTTTCATTCAACTTTTCAACAGTCCATCTAAATTTTAGCTATTATTCTCGCCCATGGCTTTGGTTTAAGGCAAGTTATGGTCCTTTTCAGAACAACTTGGCAAAGCTAACTTGATAGCTCATGACCAAAATAATCAGCCCATCGAGGTCACACACTGTATTACAATTAACACTTGTAACGTGATGCTGTCACGCCAGATGATAAGATGAATTCCGCGGATTTCAGTAGATGTGCTGTTAAAGTGTATTCTAAGGTCATCTGACTAGTGGGTTGCTGTTTATTATTTAATTCATGGAAAAATCCATGCAATTCACACTAATCTGATCATATAGCAAATGTGTGACTACCTTGAATTCTACAGAGAAAGATGTTTGCAGAAAAGAAAGTCACAAATTAGCCATAAATAGCCAACAGCATCCCGGGACTAGGCCTCTGTCTACTTCCCCTGCTGGACGTGCTCATTCCCAACTCAAACCCTGTATGTTGGGTTGGTTCCCAGATCTGCCATTACCTGGGCAGTGCAGGCTACTGAGGAGGCAGGTGTGGTTCTCGACTGACCTGATGTCTCAAGGCCCTGCAGTGTCTGCAGTGAACCAGGGCTGCAACATCTGCTTGTCAGCCAGAAAGGAGGCACCGCAATTCAACCACTTCTCCCAATGGGGCTCTGGGCCTGCAGAAAGAAAGCATGCTGGGCCAAATGGGGATATTCTTAAATGTGACCACTGCCATTGAATCTCTCACAATCTTTGACCTTCAGGGTCACATAGTTGTGACTTATAAGCTTGAGAAACTCATTCCAGGGCTACACTGTTGCATTTCTTTTTACTGGTTTAATTTAATTATGGCATGCAGTTTTCTTTTCATTTTTCTCAAAGCCGTGGGAAAACAGACTAAATCATCCCCAACTACATCACCAGTTGCCCTAATGAAATTAATTTTTCTAAGATTATAAAACATTACCTTAACTACACTCAGTGCCCCTGACATGTGGGGTAAGTGTAGGTCATTAGATGTTAAAAGCTGTCCCCCAATGCACAGATATGTCAGCAACTTCAAAATAGGCCAAACCTCATAAAAATTTCCTAAGAAAATGGAGAAACAAATTGAAAAATAATCTTTCTAAATTGTTATAGAATATTTTTAATTATGCTGAGAAAGAAAATGCCTTACCTATCCTATTAAAAAGTTATTTCCATTTACTACTCCCAAAATACTAAAACAATATAACCTACAAATATTTTATATGTCTTTACAGAAATGTTCATCAGCCACTTCACCTGCAAAAATGGAATACAAAACCTCCTTATTTATGTTTAAGTTTTACCTATCCATGTTTTATTGATGGCTTATAATATTCATCTTAGCAATTTATTACTCTCAAAAAGGCAAAAATACATTGCATATATTAAAATATTACCTTTGCCCTATTGATTACAGAAAATTTTTATATTCTTGAATTTAGATCAAAATCATTATAGTCATAGTGACTGGAAAATGTAGATATTAACTTTTTTGTTCAAACCTTGAGTTTATAAGGTAAATGTATTCTGATCACTTATCAAATCAACTTGAAAGCCCTCCTGAAGTCTGAAAGCTATCTAATCAATAGATCCCACTAGCAAGATTAGGGGAAGCAAGACCTTGAAATCATAAAGCCCTGGGGTGGAACTCTGGCTTTGCCACGTGCTAGATGATTTTAGAGGCGTCCTAATCTCTGTTTTTATGTCTGTTGCCTAATTTGCAGAAATGTGAACGAGAAGACTGGTCACACAGGGCTGTGGAGAGAAATAAATTAGGCCAAGTTCACAGCATCTGACTCATATTAGACTCTTCATTAAGCTCATTTCTCTTTTCCATCTTCTTCTGTTAACTCAGGGTGGAAAGATCTAAATTGAATTCCAGGTCCCCCACTCTGCTCCCTACTTGGGGTAAACCACTTCTGCTCTCTGGATCCTTCACCTGCAGAAGTGGAGATTACCATTTCAATTTTTTACCAGCCAGTGGCCGGGGCTTCTTCCCACCTCAGCCAGGACAGCTTGTGTGGAAGCAGAAGATTCATTCACTCGGCAAATATGCAAATATGCTCGAGTCTCTGTGTGCCAGGCTCTGCACTAAAGAAGCATCTTAAGTTTCCTAGGGATACCATAACAAATTGTCACAAACTGGATGGCTTCAAGCAATAGGACTTTGCTCTCTCACAGTTCTGAAGGCCAGAAGTTCAAACTTAAGGTGCTAGCAGGTGCTTTCTCTGCAACCTGCAGGGGAGAACCCTTCTCACCTCTTCCAGCTTCCGGTGGCCGCTGGCAGTTTTTGCGTTCCTTGGCGTTCCTTGACGTGTAGCTGAGCACTTCGATCTCTGCCTCCACATCACAAGATCCTCTCCCTGTGCGTCTTCACATTGTCGTCTCTCTGTGTCTAAATATTCCCCTTTCTAAGGACATCAGCCATAGGATTAGAGCTCATCCTAACCCAGTATCACCTGGTCTTACCTTGATTACTTCTGCAAAGACCCTATTTCCTAATTAGGTCACAGTCACGGATAGTGGAAATTAGGACTTTTATCTATCTTTAGTGGGAACACAATTTAACCCACAACAAAGGGGGAAGACAGTGGTGACTAAGGCCCTAGGGGCTCTCAATCAGAGAGCCAGGCTCAGACAGCAAACGGATCAAGTTCAGAGCACAAAGGCAGCAAGAGACCCTTGGCTCCTTTGTTCTGGGAGTGACAGTTGGGCACTAAATGCCATCGGGGAAGGAGGTGGCAACTGAGATTGGAAAAGCATATTTTTTCTTTTACCATCATCATCTTTATTAAAATAACACAATTTTCAAAATTCAAGGAGAATGGGACCACCTGGGAACCCCAGTGTCACTCCTCAGAGGTGATTTTTTTTTCTCATATAATTTTTTATTTAACTATAATTCACATACCATAAAATTCACATGTACAGTGTCCAATGTAGTGGTTTTTAATATGTTCACAAAGTTGTGGAATCATCACCACTACCTCATGCCGGGACATCCAGCACCCTGCAAAGAAACTGTATGTGTTATCAGTCATTCTATATTCCCCCACCCCTGGCAATCATTAACCTATGTCCTGACTCTAGAGATCTCCTGTTATGGATATTTCATATAAATGGAATTATACAATATGTGGCCTTTTATTTCTAGCTTCTTTTGCTTAGCATAATGTTTTCAAGTTTCATTCATGTTCTGTCCTTTTAATAGCTGGATAATATACCATTGCATGGATATACCACATTCTATTTATCTATTCATCATTTGATGGACTTTTTTGGCTATTAGGAATAATGCTGCCATGAACAGCATGTTTTTGTGTGGACCTATGTTTTCAGTTCTCTTGGATATACACCTAGAAGTGGAATTGCTGGGTCATATGGCAACTCTATGTTTAACTTTTTGAGGAACTGCCAATAAGTCCTCCAAAGCAGCTGCACCAATTTACAGTCCTACAAACAATGAACAAAGGTTCCAATTTCCCCACATCTTCACCAACACTTTTTAGTGTCCATCTTTTTGTTTGTAGGCTTCCTGGTGGGGGAGAAGTTGTATCTCGCTGAGGTTCTGATTTACATTTCCCTAGTGACTAATGATGTTGAGCATCTTTTCATGTACTTATGGGGGATTTTAAAATCTTCTTTGAAGAAATGTCTCTTCAAATCCTTTGTCCATTTTTTAATTGGGTGCAGAGCAGTTTTGTTCACACACAGATTTTGAACCCAAAAATAAAGTTTAAAGAGGGAGATTTGGAAAGAAGTGAAGAGCATTATTAGCAAGAGTTTTCCGCCAAAAGGATTCCCCATTCACTGAGGCGCGACCTCTTTCCTCCATGCCTCTGGCTACAGTGAAGTCAGGAGTTAGATGGAAAGGACACAGCTGAAAGGTGAGCCCAGCACAAATGCAGTGAGAGAAATAAAGTGGGTACAATACTGGTATTTCTTCAAGTGGAAAGTAAGTGTCCTCTGCTCATTTTAATTTGAAGCAGAATACCACTTTCTTGTCACTCTACCTTCTGGTCTGTCATCTACCTTGAGGGGAAGAGGAAGTGTTTCTCCACCAATTAGAGGAAGCAATTACCAGCCACAGTGGTGACGTCGGCTACAAAATCAAAAGTAAATTCCAACAATGAAATTCCGCCTAACCCTGTCCCAGGAAGACTCTTAAGCCAATTAGAGTGGCAGGAATTATGATAAATGCTGTAATTATGATTCAGGCAGACCGACTATAAACCATGAATCTTCTGCCCCTGCTCCGGCCCCGGCGTCCCACAGACTTATTTCCATTGTGGAATGATGTCTTGTTCTATTAAGTGTGTTTGGAAATCACTCAAATGCTGTGTTACGGGAAGTGTGGATTTGAGGTCATAGATTCTCAGCCACAACTGTCACCTAAAGGAAAGCACTAAAACGGGAAATTAAGTTTCACAGTCTACTCAGCCATCCTGTGGCCATGGGGGTAGAAGGACGTCGCTGGCAGGGTGGTGGGTTGATTTTTTTTGCTCCCCATCACATGCCCGCTCTTCCAACCGACCCTGGAGAAAAGAAAATAAATTTCAGTGGCCAAAATGAAAAAAAAAAAATCATGATTCTATGGAAGCCTCCACATGTAAATAGATATGCCTGAATATATTTATTTAGACTGAAGTAAACATTAAGTCATAAAAAGAGATTAAGCTGTCCCGATAAAGCTCAAGACCTCACCAATCTAGTTTATGTTAGTGTGGTTTCTAGACGTACTGATGTATTGATGAAGGGGTTATAGGAAATTATATAAAGACAATTTGATGTAAGTACTAAAAAATGTTATTGGAATTTTCCATGTTTGCAGAGTTCTAGAATGTAATACATTATACAGGACCACACACACACACACACACACACACACACACACACACACACAAATTTCAATATAATTGTCAAGGGCTTGAAGCTTGACTGGCTCCCTGTGCTATGACAACTGTCCGCTGAGAAAGTCACCTACTTGAAACTCACCACCTTCAAAAGGCTTTCAGAATTCTTACCGACTCTGATAGACTCGAAAGCCCCGCTGGGACTCCTGGGTAAAGCAAGTCAGTGAGTGTCCTGGGGCAGAGGACCTCATTGGCCTTTGGGTGGAAGATTCTAGAGTCTGCACATGCAAATTATTACCGCAGTGTTGAATTGGTTCTTTAACTATTTTTTTTTAAACATCTTTATTGAAGTATAATTGCTTTACAATAGTGTGTTAGTTTCTGATTTATAACAAAGTGAATCAGCTATACATATACATATATCCCCATATCTCCTCCCTCTTGCGTCTCCCTCCTTCCCACCCTCCCTATCCCACCCCTCTAGGTGGTCACAAAGCACCAAGCTGATCTCCCTGTGCTAGCTGCAGCTTCCCACTAGCTATCTATTTTACATTTGGTAGTATATATTAGTCCATGCCACTCTCTCACTTCGTCCCACCTAACCCTTCCCCCTCTCCATGTCCTCAAGTCCATTCTCTACATCTGCATCTTTATTCCTGTCCGGTGCCTAGGTTCTTCATAACCATTTTTTTTTCTTTTTTAGATTCCATGTATATGTGTTAGCATACGGTATTTGTTTGTCTCTTTCTGACTTACTTCACTCTGTATGACACTCTAGGTCCATTCACCTCACTACAAATAACTCAGTTTTGTTCCTTTTTATGGCTGAGTAATATTCCATTGTATATATGTGCCACATCTTCTTTATCTATTCATCTGTTGATGGACACTTTGGTTGCTTCCATGTCCTGGCTATTGTAAATAGAGCTGCAGTGAACATTGTGGTACATGACTCTTTTTGAATGATGGTTTCCTCAGAGTATATGCCCAGTAGTGGGATTGCTGGGTCATATGGTAGTTTTACTTTTAGTTTTCTAAGAAACTTCCATACTGTTCTCCTTAGCGGCTGTATCAATTTGCATTCCCACCAACAGTGTAAGAGGGTTCCCTTTTCTCTACACCCTTTCCAGCATTTATTGTTTGTAGATTTTTTGATGATGACCATTCTGACTGGCGTGAGGTGATACCTCATTGTAGTTTTGATTTACATTTCTCTAATGATTAGTGATGTTGAGCATTCTTTCATGTGTTTGTTGGCTATCTGTATATCTTCTTTGGGGAAATGTCTATTTAGGTCTTCTGCCCATTTTTGGATTGGGTTGTTTTTTTTTTGACATTGAGCTGCATGAACTCCTTGTATATTTTGGAGATTAATCCTTTGTCAGTTGCTTCATTTGCAAATATTTTCTCCATTCTGAGGGTTGTCTTTCATCTTGTTTATGGTTTCCTTGGCTGTGCAAAAGATTTTAAGTTTCATTAGGTCCCATTTGTTTATTTTTGTTTTTATTTGCATTTCCCTAGCAGGTGGGTCAAAAAGGATCTTGCTGTGATTTATGTCATAGAGTGTTCTGCCTATGTTTTCCTCTAAGAGTTTTATAGTGTCTGGCCTTACATTTAGGTCTTTAATCCATTTGGAGTTTATTTTTGTGTATGGTGTTAGGGAGTGTTCTAATTTCCTTCTTTTACATGTAGCTGTCCAGTTTTCCCAGCACCACTTATTGAAGAGGCTGTCTTTTCTCCATTGTATATTCTTGCCTCCTTTATCAAACATAACGTGAGCATATGTGCGTGGGTTTATCTCTGGGCTTTCTATCCTGTTCCATTGATCTATATTTCTGTTTTTGTGCCAGTACCATACTGTCTTGATTGCTGTAGCTTTGTAGTATAGTTTGAAGTCAGGGAGCCTGATTCCTCCAGCTCTGTTTTTCTTTCTCAAGATTGCTTTGGCTATTTGGGGTCTTTTGTGTTTCCATACAAATTGTGAAATTTTTTGTTCTAGTTCTGTGAAAAATGCCATTGGTAGTTTGATAGGGATTGCATTGAATCTGTAGATTGCTTTGGGTAGTATAGTCATTTTCACAATGTTGATTCTTCCAATCCAAGAAAATGGTTTATCTCTCCATCTGTTTGTATCATCTTTAATTTCTTTCATTCATGTCTTATAGTTTTCTGCATACAGGTCTTTTATCTCCTTAGATAAGTTTATTCCTAGGTATTTTATTCTTTTTGTTGCAATGGTAAATGGGAGTGTTTCCTTAATTTCTCTTTCAGATATTTCATCATTAGTGTATAGGAATGCAAGAGGTTTCTGTGCATTAATTTTGTATCCTGCTACTCTACCAAATTCACTGATTAGCTCTAGTAGTTTTCTGGTAGTATCTTTAGGATTCCATGCATATAGTATCATGTTATCTGCAAACAGTGACAGCTTTACTTCTTCTTTTCCAATTTGGATTCGTTTTATTTCTTTTTCTTCTCTGATTGCTGCGGCTAAAACTTCCCAAACTATGTTGAATAATAGTGGTGAGAGTGGGCAACCCTGTCTTGTTCATGATCTTAGTGGAAAAGGTTTCAGTTTTTCACCATTGAGAACGATGTTGGCGGTGGGTTTCTCATATATGGCCTTTATTATATTCAGGTCAGTTCCCTCTATGCCTACTTTCTGGAGGGTTTTTATCACAAATGGGTGTTGAATTTTGTTGAAAGCTTTTTCTGCATCTATTGAGATGATCATATGGTTTTTCTCCTTCAATTTGTTAATATGGTGTATCACATTGATTGGTTTGCGTATATTGAAGAATCCTTGCATTCCTGGGATAAACCCCACTTGATCATGGTGTATGATCCTTTTAATGTGCTGTTGGATTCTGTTTGCTAGCATTTTGTTGAGGATTTTTGCATCTATGTTCATCAGTGATATTGGCCTGTAGTTTTCTTTCTTTGTGACATCTTTGTCTGGTTTTGGTATCAGGGTGATGGTAGCCTCATAGAATGAGTTTGGGAGTGTTCCTCCCTCTGCTATATTTTGGAAGAGTTTGAGAAGGATTGGTGTTATTTCTTCTCTAAATGTTTGATAGAATTCACCTGTGAAGCCATCTGGTCCTGGGCTTTTGTTTGTTGGAAGGTTTTTAATCACAGTCTCAATTTCAGTACTTGTGATTGGTCTGTTTATATTTTCTATTTCTTCCTGGTTCAGTCTTGGAACGTTGTGCTTTTCTACGAATTTGTCCATTTCTTCCAGGTTGTCCATTTTATTGGCATATGGTTGCTTGTAGTAATCTCTCATGATCCTTTGTATTTCTGCAGTGTCAGTTGTTACGTCTCCTTTTTCATTTCTAATTCTATTGATTTGAGTCTTCTCCCTTTTTTTCTTGATGAGTCTGGCTAATGGTTTATCAATTTTGTTTACCTTCTCAAAGAACCAACTTTTAGTTTTATTGATCTTTGGTATTGTTTCCTTCATTGCTTTTTCATTTATTTCAGATCTGATCTTTATGATTTCTTTCCTTCTGCTAACTCTGGGGTTTTTTTGTTCTTCTTTCTCTAATTGCTTTAGGTGTAAGGTTAGGTTGTTTATCTGAGATGTTTCTTGTTTCTTGAGGTAGGATTGTTTTGCTATAAACTTCCCTCTTAGAACTGCTTTTGCTGCATCCCATAGGTTTTGGGTCATCGTGTTTTCATTGTCATTTGTTTCTAGGTATTTTTTTATTTCCTCTTTGATTTCTTCAGTGATCTCTTGGTTACTAAGTAGTGTATTGTTTAGCCTCCATGTATTTGTATTTTTTACAGATTTTTTTCTGTAATTGATATCTAGTCTCATAGCGCTGTGGTCGGAAACGATACTTGATATGATTTCAATTTTCTTAAATTTACCAAGGCTTGATTTGTGACCCAAGATATGATCTATCCTGGAGAATGTTCCACGAGCACTTGAGAAGGCTGTGTATTCTGTAGTTTTTGGATGGAATGTCCTATAAATATCAATGAAGTCCATCTTTTTTAATGTGTCATTTAAAGCTTGTGTTTCCTTATTTATTTTCATTTTGGATGATCTGTCCATTGGTGAAAGTGGGGCATTAAAGTCCCCTACTATGATTGTGTTACTGTCGATATCCCCTTTTATGGCTGTTAGCATTTGCCTTATGTATTGAGGTGCTCCTATGTTGGGTGCATAAATATTTACAATTGTTATATCTTCTTCTTGGATTGATCCCTTGATCATTATGTAGTGTCCTTCTTTGTCTCTTGTAATAGTCTTTATTTTAAAGTCTATTTTGTCTGGTATGAGAATTGCTACTCCAGCTTTCTTTTGATTTCCATTTGCATGGAATATCTTTTTCCATCCCCTCACTTTCAGTCCGTATGTGTCCCTAGGTCTGAAGTGGGTCTCTTGTAGACAGCATATATATGGATCTTGTTTTTGTATCCATTCAGCCAGTCTATGTCTTTTGGTTGGAGCATTTAATCCATTTACATGTAAGGTAATTATTGATATGTATGTTCCTAATACCACTTTCTTAATTGTTTTGGGTTTGTTATTGTAGGTCTTTTCCTTTTCTTGTGTTTCCTGCCTAGAGAAGTGCCTTTAGCATTTGTTGTAAAGCTGGTTTGGTGGTGCTGAATTCCCTTAGCTTTTGCCTGTCTGTCAAGGTTTTAATTTCTCTGTTGAATCTGAATGAGATCCTTGCTGGGTAGAGTAATCTTGGTTGTAAGTTTTTCCCTTTCATCACTTTAAATATGTCCTGCCACTCCCTTCTGGCTTGCAGAGTTTCTGCTGCAAGATAGCTTTTAACCTTATGGGGGTCCCTTGTATGTTACTTGTTGTTTTTCCCTTGCTGCTTTTAATATTTTTTCTTTGTATTTAATTTTTGATAGTTTGATTAATATGTGTCTTGGCATGTTTCTCCTTGGATTTATCCTGTATGGGAGTCTCTGTGCTTCCTGGACTTGATTAACTATTTCCTTTCCCATATTAGGGAAGTTTTCAACTATAATCTCTTCAAATATTTTTTCAGTCGTTTCTTTTTCTCTTCTTCTGGGACCCCTATAATTCGAATGTTGGTGTGTTTAATGTTGTCTCAGAGGTCTCTGAAACTCTCCTCAATTCTTTTCATTCTTTTTTCTTTATTCTGCTCTGCAGTAGTTATTTCCACTATTTTATCTGCCAGGTCACTTATCAGGTCTTCTGCCTCAGTTATTCTGCCATTGATTCCTCTAGAGAATTTTTAATTTCATTTATTGTGTTGTTCATCATTGTTTGTTTGTTCTTTAGTTCTTTTAGGTCCTTGTTAAACGTTTCTTGTATTTTCTCCATTCTATTTCCAAGATTTTGGATTGTCTTTACTATCATTACTCTGAATTCTTTTTCAGGTAGACTACCTATTTCCTATTCATTTGTTTGGTCTGGTGGGTTTTTACCTTGCTCCTTCATCTGCTGTGTGTTTCTCTGTCTTCTCATTTTGCTTAACTTACTGTGTTTGGGGTCTCCTTTTTGCAGGCTGCAGGTACATAGTTCCCGTAGTTTTTGGTGTCTGCCCCCAGTGGCTAAGGTTGGTTCAGTGGGTTGTGCAGGCTTCCTGGTAGAGGGGACTGGTGCCTGTGTTCTGGAGGATGAGGCTGGATCTTATATGTCTGGTGTGCAGAACCACGTCCAGTGGTGTGTTTTGGGGTGTCTGTGACATTATTATTATTTTAGGCAGCCTCTCTGCTAATGGGTGGTGTTGTGTTCCTGTCTTGCTAGTTGTTTGGAATGGGGTGTCCAGCACTGTAGCTTGCTGGTCGTTGAGTGGAGCTGGGTCTTAACATTGAGATGGAGATCTCTGAGAGAGCTTTTGCTGTTTAATATTACATGGAGCTGGGAGGTCTCTGCTGGACCAATGTCCTGAACTCGGCTCTCCCACCTCAGAGGCATAGGCCTGACACCCGGCCAGAGCACCAAGACCCTGCCAGCCACACAGCTCAGAATAAAAGGGAGAAAAAAAGAAGGAAAGAAAGAAAAAATAAAATAAAGTTATTAAAATAAAAAATAATTATTAAAAATAAAAAAATTAAAAAGTAATTTAAAAAAGAAAAAGAAAGAAAGAAGAGAGCAGCCAAGCCAAAAATCAAATCCACCAATGATAACAAGTGCTAAAAACTATACTTAAAATAAAAAAGGACAGACAGAACCCTAGAACAAATGGTAAAAGCAAAGCTATACAGACAAAAATCACATAAAGAAGCACACACATACACGCTCAGAAAAAGAGAAAAAGGAAATATATATATATATCATTGCTCCCAAAATTCCACCTCCTGAAGTTGGGCTGATTCGTTGTCTGTTCAGGTATTCCAGAGATGCAGGCACATCAAGTTGTTTGTGGAGCTTTAATCCGCTGCTCCTGAGGCTGCTGGGAGAGATTTCCCCTTCTCTTCCCTGTTCGCACAGCTCCCGGGGTTCAGCTTTGGATTTGGGCCCGCCTCTGCGTGTAGGTCACCTGAGGGCATCTGTTCTTCGCTGACACAGGACGGGGTTAAAGCAGCAGCTGCTTCGGGGGCTCTGGCTCACTCAGGCCGGGGGGAGGGAGGGGTACAGATTGCAGGGCGAGCCTGCGGCGGCAGAGGCCAGCGTGACATTGCAGCAGCCCGAGGCACGCCATGCGTTCTCCCGGGGAAGTTTTCCCCGGATCACGGGACGCTGGCAGTGGCGGGCTGCACAGGCTCCCAGGAGGGGCGGTGTGGAGAGTGACCTGTGCTCGCACACAGGCTTCTTGGTGGCGGCAGCAGCAGCCTTAACGTCTCCTGCCCGTCTCTGGGGTCCGTGCTGATCGCCGCGGCTCGCGCCCGTCTCTGGAGGTTGTTTAGGCAGCGCTCTTAATCCCCTCTCCTCGAGCACCAGGAAACAGAGAGACAAGAACAAGTCTCTTGCCTCTTCGGCAGCTGCAGACTTTTTCCCAGACTCCCTCCCGGCTAGCTGTGGCGCACTAGCCCCTCAGGCTGTGTTCACGCCGCCAACCCCAGTCCTCTCCCTGCGATCCGACCGAAGCCCGAGCCTCAGCTCCCAGCCCCGCCCGCCCCAGCGGGTGAGCAGACAAGCCTCTCGGGCTGGTGAGCGCTGCTCGGCGCTGATCCTCCGTGCGGGAATCTCTCTGCTTTGCCCTCCGCACCCCTGTGGCTGCGCTCTCCTCCGTGGCTCCGAAGCTTCCCCCCTCCGCCACCCACAGTCTCCGCCCGCGAAGGGGCTCCTAGTGTGTGGAAACCTTTCCTCCTTCACGGCTCCCTCCCACTGGTGCAGGTCCCGTCCCTATTCTTTTGTCTCTGTTTTTTCTTTTTTCTTTTGCCCTACCCAGGTACGTGGGGAGTTTCTTGCCTTTGGGGAATTCTGAGGTCTTCTGCCAGCTTTCAGTAGGTGTTCTGTAGGGGTTGTTCCACATGTAGATGTATTTCTGATGTATTTGTGGGGAGGAAGGTGATCGCCACGTCTCACTCCTCTGCCATCTTGAAGGTCTCCTGGTTCTTTAACTATTGCAGACACCTCTTCTCTTCTCCCTGTGTATTTCCTTCTGAGCAGGTCTTATATGAACCTCTAACTGACTAAAATATTCTTTTCTAGAGAGATGGCTACGAAACACCTAAATTTGTATTGTTTTAAGCCACTACGTTTCTGGTAATTTGCGGCAACATGAAACTCACATCGATTTATTATCTTACAGTTTTAACAGCTAAAAATCTAAAATGGGTTGGCCTGTCTGAGTTCTTTCTGGAGGTTCTAAGAAAGAATCTGTTTTCCTGCCTTTTCTAGCTTCTAGCGCCGCCTATAGTCCTTGGATCATGGCCCCATACTTCATCTTCAAAGCCATCAGTGTAGCAGCTTCCAATCTCTCTCTCTCTGCTTCTGTCATTGCATCACTTTTGTGTTTTTCTGCTCATCCTGCCCCCCCACCATAAGGGCTGTTGTGATGACATTTAGGGCCCATCCAGATAATCCAGGAGACTCTCCCCATCTCAAGATCCTTAACCTAATCCCATCTGCTAAGTCCCTTTTCACTGTAAGATAACATTCACATGTTCTGGGGACTAGGAGGTGGACATTTTGGGGGGGGGTCCATTATTCAGCCTGCTGTAGTCTCCCCGACACGAACACCAGGGGATTTGGGGACCTTTCCCCCTAATGAGTAAATAATGGAAAGATGTTCAGATACTCCATCCCTGCTGTGGCTTCTACTCCACCAGATGCAGTGATAGGCCCTGACATGCAGTGATGTCAAAGCCCTAAACTTGCTCTGTGTCTGTGGAAAGAACTGAGAGCTTGGTTTCAACACCAGCTTCACCACCCACAGGTCACAGGTTGTATAATTTGGGGCCAATCACACTTTCTCTGAGCAGTCACTATAGCTACTGTTTCATCAACCCTTTGGGAGGACAATATCTTTCATGCCTACCACTAAAGCTGACTGGGAGGAATAATTTTGAGATAATTTATGGGAAGGGGTTTTAGAAATAAAAATGGCAAATAAATGTAAGTCGTTTGACATTATCTTCTTTGTCCCAACCACACACACCCCTTGAGTTAGGGAAAGGGTGGGAATCTCCACTTTGCGGTGGAGAGAAGCACAAGAGTCAGAGAACCAAGGCAGAGATGAGCCCACACCCTCGGGAAGCCCTGCCTTCGGGGTGGGGCTGGGAGAGGTTTACACGTGAACCATCACAGTGTAAGAGGCAAGTGAGCCCTATGAAAAGTGCTGAGTGTACACAGAGGGCAGGCAACCCCAAACAAGCTTCCCCAAGTACTGTTTTGAATATGAGAAGAATGGAATTCTCTAGACAGTGTCCAGGAGAAAACACGTGGGCAGGCCCTTTGTGGGATCCTAGTTGTCCTCTGAGAGTTTTGTACACGGTGGATGCTCAAAAGGGTTGGTACCAAACCACAGACAATAAGTGAAACAAAAAGTTGGGACTTTTTGCAAGATTACTCAAGCAAAACAGGGATGTACTTTGATCCAGAATATCCAGTAGACTGAGGCAGAAGGGTTAGGTTCAAATATCCAGATTATATAGAAGGGACCCTGGTTATCTGAGTCTGAAAAGTTGGAGGATTGAGTAAGGAAGTAGAAGGTGTCATAAACAAGAAGACTCCCCAGAGAGCTGGCTAAATTAACAATTGGTCGCCCCTTTATCTCCAACATCTCTTTTCCCCACCCCTCATCAACCCCCCAACCAAGGCATTAAATCCTTTATAGGTGGGTCTCTCTGAGTCAGAGATGTTGCCAGGTAATCCATCACAAGTGGATTACAAAGTGAAGTGTGGAATCTTGCAATAGATGCAGGATTTCATAAAGTCAATTGACGGTGATCAAGTTAGGAATCTCCTCCCATCACAGGGGAAGCCGTTGATACAAGATGACCTGGCAGAGATGGGCCCGTGACACCCAAAGAGGAGGTAATGATGGGGAGGATGGCAAATAGGAGGTGCCTTCAAAGAGAATGATTCGAGTAGAAAAAATGTTAAAATGTTATCCAAAGCCCTTGGGGAAACAAAGCTTCAGCATATTTTTGCAGACCTGACCCTCTTTATGACCTTTCTGATCATCTCAGTGTGCAAAATGAAGGCTATCTGATTGTACTAACATGCAGGGTTGCCAGAAAACTCACCCAGATGAAAAATAATCAACACTTTATCCTTGCTTTCTTCCTAAGAATTTGTGCATTGTTATGATTATAAGCATGTTCAATGGAAGATAATGTAGACTTATTTTTATAGTTTTTGTTTCAGTTTTCAAGATAAAGACTCAACAACCATACCTTTCTTTTCTTTATTTTTTTTTCTTTTTTTCACTGTTCAGCATGAAGTTTTATTTAAGTGGATTCCCCCATGGCCTTCCCCCAGCCTAATAAGGGCTTCCTACACTGCATCTTCCCTATCCAGCATCCCGTGTGGAATAAGTGGGTACCTTGCTGTGCAGCCAGCTCACGCTCTGCCTGGATACCTTTGAAGCAGTCTCTGCTCCAGCAAAACTGGGCACAGTTTGTTCCAGCCACACCTTCCTTTTGCTCTTGCAGAATGCTCCATTTCCAGTTTCTTCTAGGACTTTAGCTGAGAATTATAGCCAAGGAATGAGCCCCTTCTTACCAATGCCTAGGATAAACTTGTCAGCGGCTCTTGGTGTTATCCTAGGGGTGAGGAGTCCAAGATTTAACAGATAAAGGGGTTGGGTGGCTCTCTTAAGAAAAGCCACATTTTCGTAGGAATTTTTGAAGAAAAAAATCGTATAACAGTAACTTTAAAATAGAGTCCATAGGAAGACTAACCAGAGAGACGACTCTATTGTGAAAATGCTCCCTTGAAATTCTGAGGGACTTTTGAGGGAAATGTCCAAACCAAACCACATTTTTTAAATGTTTAAGTAAAGGATAATCAGTAATCCTTCTCAATGTCATATAAGAAATTGAGTACAAGTCCCAGAATTATCAAGCAAGTTATTTTGAGAGAACTTGGAACAAATATTTGAATAGATATTTTCTAGGTGTTTTTTCTTTTCTACAAAATGGAACTATTTCATTTCTTTACACAAAGGTTTGTGATCTAAACTGCAGTTGGCTGAGCTATTATTTCCTCCACCCCAAGCAGAACTTGCCCTTGTCTGTTGGCCATAGTTGCTGCCCGGAGGGGGCTCACCTTTGCTCAAGGTAGTGGGAAAAGGAACGGTCATCCTGCAAACACCTTTTCTCACCTTCCCCTCCCCTCTCCTCCCCTTCCCCTGAAAATACACACCCCTTCTTGCTGCTGTTAAGAAGAAAATTATTCAGTGGCACTTCCTAAAGGACAGTAAGGCAGATTTCATTCAAGGAGGGCTGTAGACATAGGTATACGTAGAGGCTACTGCATTGGGGTCTTACAGGGGGAATTTGGGCTCAACTCTGAGTACAGCGTGGGCAAGTGGGAGTTATAGACAAGGAGCAGGGTGGGGTCCGCGGATGGAAAACTACTAAGAGGAGACATCAGGGGTAAGGGGGGTTCTGGCTAAACTGACCTAACAGGATTCTTGCTGAAGGCCTACCAGGGTGATCAGACACCCCCTGGGGGTGGTGGAGGATGAGGGACCTGATCAGATATGGAGGGTGATCAGATATGAAAGGTGTGGGATTCTGGTTAAGCTGACTTAACAGAATCCTTCCTAGAATTGGACAATGTGGAGACAAACACAGAAGTCCAAAAGTGAAGACCTGGTTGAAAAAGAGCTCAGGGGACCCTGAGTAGAGTTTGGTCAAGGAGAGACCCTTTGTCGCTGCGCAGACCTCTGTTGCACTGGCTGACATGCTTCCCTGTTTCCAGCTTCTCCTGCCCCCCCTCACTTTGACATCTTCTCCTCCTCCCCCCCTCAAAGTTACTGGAGCCCGAGCCCACCTATGACGGATGACTAGCTAAGGTGCTTCCCCTCCTAGAAGCACTATGATTTTTGTAACAGCTTTACTGAGATATAATTCACATACCATACAATTCACTCATTTAAAGTGGACAAATCATTGATTTTTAGTATAATCTCAAATACGTTCAACCATCACTGAAGTCAATTTTAGAACATTTTTATCACCTCAAAAAGAAATCTCACACCATTTAGCTATCCATATCCCCCATATTTCCCAGCTCTAAGCAACCACTAACCTACTGTCTCAACAGATTTCCCTATTCTGCACTTTCATATGAATATAATCGAACAGTATGTGCTCTTTTTTCACTGGCTTCTTTCACTGAGCATGTTTACAATGTCCATCCATGATGTAGCATGTGTCAGTATTTCATTCCTTTTTATGGCTGGGTAATACCCCATTGTATGGATAGAACATGTTTTATTTATCCATTTGTCAGTTGATGGACATTTGGGTTATTTCCATCTTTTGGTTATTGTGAATAATGATGCTATGAACATTCTTATACGAGTTTTTGTATGAATGTAGGTTTAATTTCTCTTGGGACAGCACTATGAGTTAACCACATTCAAGCGTGCAAATCCCCAAAAGGCTCCTTAAGGAGATACCAGGGGTAAGACTCATGGGACATGAGGCCAATGGGGAGGAGGATTCAAGGAAGAGATAGAGCCTTTTCTGGGTCTCTTCAGAACCAATGTGTATGGCTGCCTGCCCCGTTTGTGCTGTAAGCACAGAGTAAGGGGTTTGGAAGAATAGGATGAAATCCTGCCTTGACCACTAGCTAACCACTATTCTAGGGCCAGTTACTTCTGTTTCTAGGCTTCCACTTCTTCTTCACTAAAACAGGACTAAAAATAGGTATACTTTATGGGATTGCGTTATTAGAACAATGTAACAATGCCCAGTGTAGAGTGGTTACTTAACAAGGGCGTTATTAAGTTAGGTTATCAATTAGGAAGCGCTAAACTGCAGGTGAAGAAATGTCTGACTACAGTGACTTGAATATTTGGGGATTGTTCATAAATCTCACACACGAGAAGTCCAAAGGTAACTAGTCCAGTTCAGCAGCTCTAGATTCTCTGGACTACGGTGAGTCCATTTCCCTTTGTTTCTCTTGGTCTTCTTCTCTTGGAGATAAGAAGGCTGCCACAGCTCCACAAACAATATCCTGACTCAATCAGGTTCAAAGGAAGAATCTTCTCCTCTCTCATTTCTCCTTCACCCACTTCGTCTGCTGACTTCCCTTCAGGAATGGAAAACACGGCCAACCCCTAGCTGTGAGGGAGGCTGAAAAAGTGGATATCTGGCACTTACAACTTCTGTCATGGATGGTAGATTGGCGAGGGGGAAAAAATAGGTGGAGAAATGTCTGTTGGTAGCAAGTCAACAGTGTCGCCATCTTGTTTTGTTTTTTTTTAATTGGGGTATAGTTGTTTTACAATGTTGTGTTAGTTTCTACTGTACAGCAAAGTGAAGTAGAGTTCCCTGTGCTATACAGCAGGTTCCTATCAGTGATCTATTTTATACATATTAGTGTATCACCATCTTGTTTTTATTGTTGTTATAATTCAGTGTCATGGAAATGAAACCATATAAATTATTAATTCTGAAACATTGTATTCTACTAAGCACTTACTCCCAATGGTGTGTTTTACAGATTGCCATGGTTGCACAAGAAATCTCACTTGTTTTACTCTTTGCAACCCACACCCAAATCTTTCTGCAGTGTAGCCACAAAAAAGGCACAAAGGAGAATCCAGAGAGGCCAACTTATTGCCAACTGCAACCAAATGGACAAATAACATAAAGATTCAGCGTATAGTAATGAAAGCCACATGTAGGCAGGTAGTTTACAAGGAGACCTGATTGGCGTTGGGGAAGGTCCTATTTTGACTACCTTAAATCTCAGTATTAGAACCAGGAGGGATCTCAGAGACCATCTCATCCAAGTACTTCACTTTGGGAAAGAACTGAAGCTAGAATTAGAGCCAAATACTTCTGAATGAAATGAAGCTTGGTCTTGCCTGTGGCCGCTCAACCAGGCTACTGGCCTTGAATCTGCCACCTTAGACTTCCAAAACAGCCAGCCACTTTGTGCCTTGAGACTGAAGTCAATCTTTCCATGGGTTCCCAGGCTTAATCCATTTTAATGAATTAATCCTTTTTAACAGTTCTTTAATTTTGCTGAGTTTCCAACACACCAAGCTTCTAAGAAAGGGCAAGAAGAAGGCCATTGATCCAGCTAAGAGCAAATGACATTAGGTTTGCCTACTTGTCTTGGCAGCATTCCAGCCTTTTCACTTCCATGCAGTGTCCATAAAAAAGACATGAAAAAAGATCTAGGCGCAACCTTGGGTCAAGGCAAATATAAACCCCACTTTCTGACCTCAAAGCATAAACAGTGGCCAGTCGTAGTCTGTTCTGTCACGTCAGATTCCTGGTCTCTCCTATATTGTTCTTGGACCATCCCTTCACCTCAGCCCCCATAGAACTTATAATTTTTCTACATCTTAAATGCAAGGGCAATATAATACTATATCACACTACGTCAAAACAGGGAGAAATCCCAGGAGGTTGATGCCTAAGAGGTACCTTAATGCCTAAGGGAAATTTTTTAACGCCTCATGCCTCCATCTCCTCATCTGTAAAATGGGCATAACAAAAGAATACCCATTCCAAGAGATTATTTAAGGCCCAAAGAGATTCCTTAATTTTCTTTCTCTTTTTTTCTTTTAAACCCCCCAAAATTGGGATTGAATTCTATGTGGTGATTTCACCTTCTCACAGGCCTAACTCAAAGAATGTCCCTTGTCCTTAAAAATGGAGGCCTGCCCTGCTCCATTAGCCTCTTCTTGTCCTGATTTCACCCCAGCACCTCGTGCTGTACCAACTGTAAATCACGATGGGAAAGGTTCCATAAAGCAAACTTTCATCTTCCCACAGGCGTCATGGGGAAAATATCTCCACAGGATCCAGTCTTCCAGATAACAGAATTTACCCCTTAATAGTACCAACGTTTTGGTTTCATTTTATTATCTCAATGGAAATTTTTCTAAAATGTGTTATATGTTTCCCCACCTTCTTTACGTAGAGTTTAGACTGAGTATAATTTAACCTTCTGTCTATGAGTTTGTGTCTGTTTTATAAACATACTTTAATCTAAGACATAGAGTTATGTTTGAATTTTAGTTTTGCTCTTTCCTACTTCAAATCAGCCACACCTGCCTCTAAGCCCTAGAAAAGTAGGATTTATATGATCATTACCCAGACCTCCAACATACTCATAGACAAACTTGCACCCCTCCCATAGATACCAACTGCCTTAATTTTTTTGCTGTTATTAAATAGCAGATACAGATGAAAAATAAATATATTGTGGAAAAGTCACTTGTAATAATTAGGAAACTACCATTAATTATTTACTTTCACCATTCTTCGGTTTAAGCCCTTCATCCGTATTATTGCACCAAGTTGCTATAACATCTCTTTGAGGTAGCTATTATTTCATTATGTTCACTTTGTAGATAAGGAAACTGAGGCATGAGGGGTTAAGTGATTTAACCCAAGGTCAAACAGCCTCCAAGCAGAAGGTCTTAACTTCCAACTCAGACAGTCTGTTCCAGAGACATAGCCCCCATTAACCAGTGTCTGTGACTAGGGGGTCACGGCCTACAGATTGTGAAAATAAATGAATTTAATAAAATAAATGTAACCAGCACTGTAAAAAAAAAGTGAGATAAAGAAAAAGGGAACAGAAAATCTTTCAGTGTAGAGAACATGGTAAATTAGGAAGAATTATTCGATGAAATTTTAGTTTGAGTCTATACACACACACTCATATGTGTATGCATACACAAATATCTAAATATGACCACTGAATCACGATTAAAAAATATATATTTCTTATCGTGAGGTATTGTCCAATAAGTCTGAAAAACAATGGCTAAACTATGACTTCTTTTAATGGATGGATTGTCTTTTACTTTCATACAGGTATGATTTCCTGCCTTCCATTTATGATAAGGGATGGTAGTATTAATTAACTTCAAGCAATCTTCCACCTCACATTACAAGTCAGGCACCAGCCCTTGCCTAAGCTCTGTGATGATATGTTTAAGTCTGTAGGGTCTGGAATCAGACTCTCCTGTGTTTAAACCCCAGCTTTTGAACTTCCCACCTGAGCAAAGTGTTCAACCTCCTGAGCAATCAGTTTCCCCTGGAACTAGCACCCCCCCTTGCGTGTTTCCTCCCTGGCATGGCTCCTCCGTGGCATGGTTCCCGCTAGAACTAAATGCGATGATGCAGAGAGCTTGGCACTCAGTAAGCCTCCAAGACGAGGCAGCTCTTGCTCCCTTAACCAAGCTCCTCACGCCACAGCACGTGTGCCCAGGAAAAGATGGCTTTGAATTCTATGGTGTCTGCCTGTGGCATCTCAGCTCATGGCTGAGGACGTGGAAAGGGGGAGGTGACTCAGTATCACAGACGTGGTCGCCTTCAGGGCATGGCCCCTCTGGTTGATGGACACCCATTCACAGCCTACATGTAGGAATTCCTTCAAGTATGCATGAAATAACCTGCCTTGTTTGACAAGCCATAAGAAACCAGCCTCTCAAAAAGAAGCTGTTCCTTAATGAATAGGGAACATTCTAGAAATAACACTTAAAACAGGAAGGTTTTCTAACCCCAAATCCCTTCCAGCTTCCTCAGGATGAGGCCACCCCAACCTGATAAATGGAAAGAATGACCTTTCCCTGGTTCTAATGGGGTAAATATGGAGTTGACAGACCTTCCCTAATAAGGCTCCCAGTGAGCCCGAAAGGACAAGCAAAGTGCCCCAGGGGACACCCTTACTTTGTGCGACGTTCAGCACCTTCAGAGAAGGGGCTCATGACCTTGCCTTGGACCAGGCCTCATGCATCACAGGACTTTGGTCAACCTACTTTGTGGAACTGGCCAAACGACCAGGAACCCAAGAGAATTTCCATGTGGAAAGCAATAGCAACTAGCTTTAGTGGAGTGCCTCAGAGTTTACAAATATGCTTTGGTGCATATTGTCTCATGAAACCTTGACTGAAAAATGCCCCTTGATTAAAGCAGACAGATATTCTCACCGTCAAGAAGATGAAAAGGGTGCAGGCAAGGTGACAGGAGCAGGATTTTCGTGCCCTTGCGTGATAGTGGGGAAATTACCTACCCTCGGTGGATGCATGTTCCTCATCTGCAAAATGCAGTAATAACTAAACCTGTTGTGTGGATTAAAGGAGATAATAAGCCCCAAACCCTTAGCAGGTAGTAGGTGCTCAATCGATCTTAGCTGCTTACTGCCTCTAGTTTCCCCTCCCGATGCCATTGAACCCCAGAATCTGTGCCCTTCCCACAAGATTGCGTAAAGTTTGGCTTTGCTGCTTGCAAATTTTTAACATCATGCTCTTCAAAGAGATGGGCAAAGAGAGGCATTGCTGTGCTTTTTACGGTGCACCACGGGGATAAAGGCAGGGAGGGGGACTGAGTTCAAAGAACAAAAATAATTAACTTGGCGATTGATCTGGGCAACTGGTGGCTCAGAGCTGAGCCTGCAGAACTCGAACAGCACCTAGAGTTGGGCAGGCTTTGCTGGAAACTCGGGGTCTATATCAGTTTCAATCTGACCCCACCTGTGGTCTGCACTGGCCACAGAGCAATAAACAGAAGGGTGGCAGCAGACACACCAGCACCCGTGGCCTGTGGACTGAAGTATTTCTTCATTTGCTTCCTCTTATCTCATTTTCGGATGAACCTGCTGGCCTCGGAGGCTGCACACCTCCGTGTGTTCACTGGCAACTAAACAGACCAAATTACAACTCAACCACTGATGGATAAAGTCACATCTCTCTAATATTAATAAAAAGCCCCTGCCCAATTCATATGAAGAAAATAAGGTGGGAGGAAATAGGGACATCGTTAAAGAAGGCTAAAAAAAACACTTCAATCTTTGCCAACAGATTAGAAAAGCCGTACAGATAAGCTGATTTTATTGGCCTGTCATCTTGGAGAATTACAAAAACAAAGACAGGTGGCAATAAAATCTCCCGTCAAGAAAAACCTCTTCAAATATTAGACAGCTATGGTCAAAACATTCTTGAATTATATTTTCTTTCATGGACCCTGGTTCTTTTTTTATCAGAAGTACTTTATGCCCATAAAAATACTGTTGTCCCAGGCTGCCAACCCATCTCTAAAGGTATTCTTGAAACCTTTCTGTCTTCTTGTCAAAGGACAAAATGTTTGTCCCCACCTCACCCTTCCCCGCACCCCCAGAAGCCCTAGCAAACTTGGCCTCCAGCTTAAAGCCCAGGTCACTCCAGTATGGACCGTAAGAGCTGTCATGGAGGATGGTCATGTGATGAAAACACTTGAGTCTGGGTTCACGAACCCCAGGTCAGAGGCATTAGGGAGACACAATCATTTTTCTCCATTTTAGAATACACAAGGAAATGTTTGTTTCTTTCTTTTTTTGATGTAAGGTTAATCAGAAACTGCCCTAGATGAGTGAGAAAGAGATGTTCAAGGACAGAGTCTTCCCATGACCTCATGGCTGGTCCAGAGGACGCTTTGTGGCTGGAGAACAAGGTCCCTCTCAGGGCCGATGTCCCAACAGCACCATGGAGCCAACACTGTGATGAGGCTTCCAACTGGACCGTGAGACAAAATTAAAAATAGACGGTAAAGATCTAGCAAAGGAGAAATCACAACATAAATTGGCTTTCGCAATCCAACTGTGACAAACAGTGGGAAGTAATGGAAATGTAATTGTGGAGCCCTTGGATGAGGTACTAAACTTTGAACAGAAAGGCTTCACATTAGCAAGCACCAGTATGATCCTTTGGAGCGGGGGGTAGGGGAGGCTGCTTTTGATTTGATTAGCCTTACTGCTTCAGCCCTGTTTACAAAGTTTTCTCCAAATGCTTGCAAAGTGGGGGAAAGGGGAAGAAGTTATCCAGCAAAATATTACTCTTGCATTTTGAGGAGACTAGACCACAGTTCCCCCAGTCATAGGTAGGTCACCTGCGGCTATCAGGATCCACCTTGGTTCTACATCACTTGGTTTCATCATACAGACCTCTGCAGCGTGAAGGTGCTAAAAGTTTCAATCCTGACCCCACCTGTGGTCTGCACAGCCTTGGGCAAGGTAGTTAATGGCTCTAAACCTCAGGGTCCTCATCTATGAAATGGAGATAATAACTGTGCCTCGAGGCTGGAATTGGCTGTGTACGCAGTATGCCGAAGATGATGAAACTGTTTACCCTAATTTTCTTGAGAGTAGTGAAATGATAAAGCTTCCAAAATAAGTGTCAATCTTTTTGATGACGACTCTACAATGAGGGTCACTTTTTCTTTAAGGAGTTCTTGATAGATTAACCAAAGAACCTCTCTTAGGTTAGAGAGAGGTTATTAGCTAGCTTTTGCTATGTAACAAACTTCCCCAAAGTTAGTAGTTCAGTGGGTCAGCAATCTGAGTTGGGCTCTTCTAGATGATTCTCCTCCCAGTCTTAGGGGTCATCACACATGCATCCAGGTCAGCTATTGAGTTGGCTGAGATGGGTCATCTCTGCTCCACATGGTCTCTCATCCTCCAGCAGACCAGCCTGGGCTCATGTCCAAGAGATGAAGAGAACTGACACCTTCACCTCTGTTGGCCAGAGCAAATCACAAGGTCAGCCCAGATTCAAGGTGGGGGGGGGGGGAACTCTACCTCTTATTGGCTGAAGCTGCAAAGTCACATCATAAAGATCATGAATACAGAGGGCGTTTCTACAGTCAATCACAGTACGTTGGTCACATGGTAGGAAGTATGTGAACAAATGTGCAAATGAGAATAAGAAGGATGTTCTAAATCAGCAATTTGTTGAGTTATGTTAATACCACTCCAAAAGCAAACTAAAGTGAACATTCTATGCTATATCTAAAAGATCAAAAAGAAGCTCCATGTTTCATGACTAGCTTCTGGAATGGGGCCCAAATTCTTGTTAAATCTTCATATTTTCACCTTCCATCAAAGCAAGAATGACAAGCTCATTGATTAATATTATTTGTCTAAAATTAATGCAGGAGGAAAATTGGAAATCCATGAGCAGCTTCATTAAGTGATCAATAAGCAACGAATGGTATTTTAAAACTGCATAAGCAAATGCCTTGAGAATAAGAGATCTTTCTTCTCATGTCCGCACACAATTTGTACTTGAAAAATGTGAAAACCCGGCCTTAATCACATTAGCTTTCTGTCTGTGACCTTAAAGAGTTCTCTCCACCTGGGATGGCAATGACACAGGGATGAGGGCAGAGGTGGTCCAACCCCATTATTCTTAATTAAAGTCACTGCTGATGGATCCATGACCTTAAGAAAAATATTTCTGACCTTCCCATGACTAGGCTCAAACTTGAAACTTTAATTAATATTCCTTCATAGTTCTTCTGCCAGCTCTTTCTAACTCCATTTTAAATGTGTATGCTGATTTTTTTTTTTTGTAGGCCAATTCCCTCTGCTTTCAAAAATAATCAGTATTAGATTCCCATGGGCATCAGGCACGACCATTTCTGTTTTATTCCCAGCATGACTGTGTCCATTAAAACTCACTGCAAGTTCCCAAAGAAATACATTCATGTATTTGGGGATTCCAAGGTAGAGCAGCAGACCCATTCTCTTGGAAATGCCACGTAAAAATTCATGTGTGTGGCTTCATTCTAAATGAAGAAGGCTATCAGAGATCATTTCCTTCTTTCAGAGCAAAAGAAGTTTCTTGAGATTCTTTGGTATTCTCCAATGTGAAAACAGTCAGCATCCTTTACAAAATCCCCGTTAGAGGAAGGATGAGCATGCCTCAGGCCTTGCCTCCTGAAAGGTCTGCCATGGGCATCACTCAGTCTAGGGATGCAGAGTTCCCTGCCCATCAAGAAGTTGTTGTGCTTCAACCACCCTCCACCTGCAAGCTCCTCCCAGGCTCAGCTTGTCCCAAGGGGGCTTCCAAAGTTTATATACAGCTTTAGACAATTTTATACACAGATGATGGGAGAATGTTCCAACCCCCTGTTCATTTGTTGTCTTTGAAACTATTTTCTCAGATGCTGGCCTGGATTCAAGGTAGAGGACAAAAGAGAAGAGATTCCAGGTCAACTGAGACCAGAATTTAAAAATAGTACAACAACCATGATTCAGGGAATATGTTTAGTAGGTCCTACTATGTGCAAAGCAAGCTCTGTGAGGTGCTATCAGGGAGGCCTTGCTTTTAAGGAACTTACCCTCTACTCAGAGAAATAGAACAGAGACAGAGAGAAAATAACTGTCAATAATCACAGCTAAGATGTGTATCCATTGTGTACTGCGTGCCTGTCAGCTGCCAAGATCACTTTATTTATGTTGTCATATCCCATCCTCACAGTGGCCTCATTTTAAAATGAAGAGACTACAACTCAGAGAAATTAGAGAAGGTGTCCAGGGCCACACTGCTAGTAAGCGGCAGATGCAAGAACCAAACTCCACTTAATCTCACTCTAAAGCCCAGCCTCTTCCCTCCACATTAGAACAACAGTAGGCAACAGCCAAGTGGAGAAGTATATCCAGGCTCTGCACGTGGCCTTTGAGGCTGCCACAGTTGAGGTGGCTGCACTCACACCTGTTGGCCTCCTGCTCATCTGAATTGTGGGGCAGGCAAAAGTGCCCAGAGTCTGGTGCCCCATGTGGAAGAGGAAGGTGTTGGTCCACCTAAGTGCTGGCCACATTTCAAGAAGACCCCGTGTTAAGCAAGATGAATAAGCTCTGGAGATCTTCTGTATGACAATGGACCTATAGTGAACAACACTCTATTGTACATTCAAAAATTTGTTAAGGAGATAGATCTCATGTTAAATGTTCTTACCACAGTAAAATAAATATTTTTTAATTTTTTCTAAAATAAAGACCCCTGGGGGACTTCCCTGGTGGTCCAGTGGTTAAGAATCCACCTTCCAATGCAGAGGACATGGGTTCGATCCCTGGTCGAGGAACTAAAATCCCACATGCCACGGGACAACTAAGCCTGAGCCCACGTGCCACAACTAGGGAGAAGCCCATGTGCCGCAACGAAAGATCCCGTGTAACGCCAAGACCCAACACAGCCAACAAAATAAATAAATAAATAATAAAAATTTTAAAAGACCCCTGGCCCTACCTCTTCCCCCCTGTGGCAGCTAATACTTCTGACTTAAGTGCAATGGGCCAGCATCACACCAAGATGGAAAGCATTATATCACCAGGAAGGCAAGGAGTTTGCATCTCCCATGTCGACACCAACTCCGGCTGATTAATTCTGACTGATTGGAAGGCTGGGCTCAAAAGGGTTTTAGGACCACATCAGGGCTCATCAGGAAAAGAGTACCATGCTCGTTAGCAATGCCTGCATGGAAGAGGGAAAGGGAGGTGTCACATTTGTACTACCTAGTTAATGATCATTGGGTGATGGCCACCCAGTCCTGTATTCACATCCCCTCCACTTCCTGTGTTACCCTCAGCAAGGAAATTCACTTTTCTGACCCCCAGTTTCTTTACCTGTAAAATGCATGAACTTTTCCTCAAAGATTTGTTTTGGAGATTAAAAACATAATACCGTTATATGGCCTGAAAGTTTGTGTTGCCACAAAATTTATGTGTTGAAGCCTTTAACTCCCAAAGTGAAGATATTGGGAGGTGGGGCCTCTGAGAGGTGATAAGTTTTATATGAGATCATGAGAATGGAGCCCCCATGATGGAATTAGCGTTCTTATAAGAAGAGGGGACACCTGTGAGGACACAGAGAGAAGGCTGTAGTCTACAAGCTAGGAAGAGGGCCCTCACCAAAAACCAACTCTTCCAGCATCTTGATCTTGGACATCTCAGCCTCCAGAAATGTGAAAAATAAATGTTGTTTAAGGCACTGAGCCTACGGTATTCTGTTATAGCAGCCAGAGCTGACTAAGACACATGTATAAAGCACTTTTCACATTGCGTTTCTACTCTCTAGTAAGCACTCAGCTAGTGATAGATGTTGTTTTTATTTGTTACTAGTGCATGCTAACTAATGCACATGTTACTCTGTGTTAACAACCTATAAACAAACTGTAACAAGGACGAAAACCCAATGCACTGAGATAATGCAATTTCGGTGCATTGTCATTCCTAGATGTTAAGACCTGAATGCCTGTTAATTATGAGAGTACAACAGTGAGTCTTTGGAAACTGCCACGTGGTTTACTTATGAACAGTGCTAGTCTAAAATCTCCTTTTAAATGTGTTTCGAACATCTTCTATAATGCTCAGAACTCACTTGTAACCTAAGTTTTCCTGGTCCTCCTCATTTTGGTTGCATATAGAACCATATTAACTATGATAAACGGAATCCACTTATTCTCACCACAGATCCCCAGGCTGAATCTCAGCCTCCAGAAGTAACTCTTAAGCCCTCTGGAGACAATCAACAGTCTCATGGGAAATTGCTGTCCCTGGGGCTCTGTGGTCTAAGGAGGTGCCTCCTACATTCCTCCAGTTTTACCAAAACACCCTTTCTCAAAAGGGGGTATATATGAGTCTGGGGGTCCTTAGGAGATATATCCTTAGAATAGTCCCAAACTATGCTCAGAACCACAAGTCCCCTTGATGACTGAGGCTTAGAAGAGCTAAGTAACATATGAGTTTCTGGAGGAAAATATTACATCTGCCTAGAAGAACCATTTTATGAGAATCCTGAGAGCATTTCTAAGATACAAGTCATAACGAGCAGACAGAGAATCTGGAGTGCTGGTTGGGAATTTTAACATCCAGCTCTGCCAGCAATTCACACATCCTTGGAGCTGGGCGGGCACACACCCTGTGCTGAGAAAGACAGACCCAGCCACTAGACCTCTGAGCAACAGGACGCATGACAGAGCAGCCTGGGGACATTCACTGTGACTCAGCACAGTGTACGAGTTTACAAGCTCACTAGGTGTCAGGATGCTAGGGGAGGCCCCATGCTAACTACAATAAGGTACCTGTCCTGAAGGGCAGGGGTGAAATCGAATACCTGTAATACTGGGGTATTAGTTTCCCAGGGCGGTCATAACAAATCATACAAACTTGGTGGCTGAAAACAACAGAAATTGATTTGCAGTTCTGGAGGCCAGAAATCCAAAATCAAGCCGTCAGCAGTGTCTTACTCCCTCCGAAGTCTCTAGGGGAGAATCCTTCTTTGCCTCCTCCAGCCTCTGGTGGCTCCTGGCATTCCTTGGCTTGTGGCCACATCACTTTGGTCTCTGCCTCTTTCTTCCCTCTGTCTCTGTGTTCCTTCCTTTTCTTAAAAGGACAATTTAGGACCCACCCTAAATCCAGCATGATCTCATCTCAAGATACTTAATTACAAATGCAAAGACTCTATTTCCATAAGGTCACCTTCTGAGGTTCTAGATGGCCATGAATTTGGGGGACACTATTCAACACCCTACACGTGGCCATAGTAAACCCAAACTTCCTGTAGCAACAGAGGCAGAAGAATGGGTCTGGCTGTGAGCAGGGAAGTCCATGGATAAAGCAGTCTTCTAGCAGGTCCTTACATGGAGGACAGGATTTTTAACTTGTGGAGCTAGGAGCAGTGGCTTTGGGTGGGAGACCACTGACAGTTAGCAAGAATGGTCAGGCCAGGCAACAGCTGAGACACCTCTGTGCCCTGTTTGTCGGTGGTGAAAGGTTTATGTTTGGAAGCAGAGTTGTGAGTGGGAGGGTGAGAGAAAGCTGGAGGGGAAGAGGACACACACTGAGAGGCATAAATGCCAGGCAGGTGTAGTCTCAAAGGGAGAGAGCTGTATCCATCTGTCCGTGCTGCTATAACAGAATTCCACACCAGGTGGCTTGAACAACAGACATTTATTTCTCACAGTTCTAAAGCCTAGAAGTCCAAAATCAAGGTACCAGCTGATTCTGTTTCTGGTGAGACCTCTCTTCCTGGATTGTAGATGGCTGTCTTCTGGCTGTGTCCTCACATGGCCTTTCCTCTGTGCATGCAGATAAGGAGAAAAAGACAGAGAGAGCAACCTCTAGTGTCTCTTCTTATAAGGACACTAATCCTATAAAATCAGGGCCCCACCCTTATGACCTCTTTTACTCTTTCAACAGTAATTATTTCCTCAGAGGCCCCATCTCTAAATACAGCCACACTGGAGGTTAAGCTTCAATATATGGATTGGGAGGGACACAAAAATTCAGTCCATAACCATAGCAAAGATTGTTGAGCAGGGACAAGATACCTTCAGTCAAGAGACTACCAAACTCCAAGGGTTCAGGTGTCAGACCTGGCAGGTTACACAGGTATTATGTCCTGGTGGGCCAGCACCCCCATCAGCGTGCCCTGAGCAATGTGAATCAGTGGGGAAGATACTTCTCGTGGAACCATTACTGGAGGATTCCCGAGCTCAAGGCACGTTTTGGCACCGAGTTCATGGGACCTTGAACAATAACGTCTTTAGGAGTCATCATCCTCTTCTGTAAAATTAAGGGGTTGGGCTTGATAGTTTTTTGGGCAATCCCATGATTCAAGGAGGAGGTATCAGGGGGTGTGCTGGATGGCAGGAGGAGGCCAGCCTGGAATTTTAAATGTTCAGGGACTAAATCACTTGCAGGCAACTGCCGGGTTGGTGGAGATGAGACAACCGTATTTAGTTGACCCTTGAAAAATGGGAAGAGTTAGGGGGAGCAACCCTCCCCCAACCCCACAGTTGAAAATCCAGGGAACTTTGTAGTTGGCCCTCCCTATCAATGGGTCCTCCATATCTGGAGGATTCATCCAACCATGGATCGTGTAGTACTGCAGTATTTATTGAAAAAAATCCATGTATAAGTGGACACACGCAGTTCAAACCCATGTTGTTCAAGGGCCAACTATAATTTATCATCCAAACCAGGTCAAAGTAAGGGCCCTCAAGTGGGCAAAGGGAGGAGTCATGGGCGTGAAAGGAGGCCAGCCACACTGGGGAGCCAGACCTCAAGAGGGCAGGGAAAGGGCTGGCAGCCAGAGTCAGCAAGCTCAGCCCTAAATGCCTGAAAATACATGTTCGTGTAGTATGTGTGTGTGTGTTCCCTACGTATATTAGTTTCCTGTTGCTCCTATAACAAATTACCACACACTTAGTGGTTTGAGACCACACAGAGGGGAATTCCCTGGTGGTCCAGTGGTTAGAACTCTGCTTTCACTGCCTAGGACACGGGTTCAATCCCTGGTCGGGAAATAAGATCCCAGAAGCTGTGGGGCGCAGCCAAAAAAACAAACAAACAAAGACCACACAGGGTTAGTCTCTTACAGTTCTGGGTCTGGAGGCCAGAAAGTCCTCAAATCAAGTTGTCAGTAGGGTTGGTTCCTTCTGGAAGCTCTCAGGGTAAATCCTTTTCCTTACTTTTTCCACCTTCTAGAGGTCACCCACATTCCATGGCTTATGGCCTTACAGTGTTCTGACCTCTGCTTCCTCCTTCTCTGTCTGTCTCTCTCTGTCTCTGACTTTGACCCTTCTGCTTTGCTCTTATAAAGACCCTTGTGATTACATTCCACATGAATAATCCAGGTTAATCTCCCCATCTGAATGTCCTTAAGCTTAATTAAATGCAAAGTCCCTTTTGCCAAACAAGGTCACATATTCACCAAGCTCCAGAGATTAGGACACAGACACTTTCGGGAGGTCCTTATTTAGATTCCCACGGCATGAATGTTTGTATTATATATTATGTGTCTAGGTATTTCCAGGCAACACCCATTTGCTCTCTGCCCCCTTGGGCTGGGCAGTGCTGAACTCACAACTGTCACCTGTCAGGAGGAGCTAATCAGAGGCCACATGGTTTGGGGAAAGGCCACCATCCTGAGCTGGAAGACTGGATTTGAATTCTCTTCTGCCTCTTACTGACTATGCAATCTTAACCACACAACCAAATCTAGTATCACTCTTTTCATCTGTAGAATGGGATATTGGTAGACCCCACCTCTGTTGTCATGATTAAATAAATTTCCCTTTTTAAAATGCTTACACTGGTGCCCAGCTCGTGGGGAACATTGGTGGGTGTTGCTCTCATCTTGTTCCTCATCATCCTAGTTTTCATTAGTGCACGTGGGCCCCTCTGCAAGTATCAGTTACACTTTTTTCATTAGCAAGAAATCCCAGCTCTGACTACAGCAGGGAAAGTCACCTCCCCGGGCTGCTGTGTCAAGGATGTAAACACTTTCCTTCTTTCTCCATCTAACACTTCCCTGTCTGTCTCCTCACCCCTGCCTCTGCCAAGGTTTGAATTATGCTTGTGAGTGAAAATATTTGTCACACAACCGAGGCAGCCTAGATAGGGATCAAACTTGATATCCCCAGGGAACATTTGCCATGTCAATAAGCTTCTGTCATGACCCACATTATTGAAAATTCCATTTGACTAAATGCAGGATGGGTGGTGGGTTGGAAAAGGAAATCGGGCTGTTCTGAGCCAGGTTGATGGTAGCAGACGTGCGCTGCGTCTGGAAGGAGCCGTGCTTCACCCCATGCCGACCAAGCTTTCCTTCCTAACATGCTGTTTAGAGCTAAGGCCCTTTGTTGAAAGATGAAAGATGAGACAAATAGGCTTCTTTCTCTCCTTCTCTCTTTCTTTCCTTTTAATTAATAGACTTCATTTTTTTAAGCTTTAGGTCTACAGAAAAATTGAGCAGAAACTACAAAGAATTTCCTTATACCCCCTCTCTCCCTACCTCAGAGTTTCTTAATTATTAACATCTTGCATTAATGTGATACATTTGTTACAATTGTAACAATAATTAATGAGCCAATATTGATACTTGATTATCAACTTAAGTCCACAGTTTAGACCCTCTTTGTGGCATATTCTGTGAGTTTTGACAAACGTATAATGACATGTATCCATCATTATAGTATCATACAGAATCATTTCACTGCCCTAAAAATCCTCTGTGTTCCACCTATTCATCCATCTCTCTCCCTCCCATAATCCTTGGCAATCACTCACTGATCTTTTTTTACTGTCTCCATAGTTTTGCCTTTTCTAGAATGTCATATATTCAGAATCATGCATACAATATGTAGCCTCTCAGATTGGCTTCTTTCACTTGGTAATATGCCTTTAAGCTTCCTCCATCTCTTTTCATGGCTTGATAGCTCATTTCTTTTTAGCGCTGTATTCACATTCTTTCTTTATCTTATTCTCTCAAGGTAATAATTTAGATCCACACCCTATCTCCAATCCTCAAACAGGCAGAATGACCCCAGACCAACAGAGGAATAACAGGTAGTGAGAAACACCCCCACTACACACACACACACAGACACACACACACACACACACACGCTACTTCTTGTGTCATCCATAACCTGGTAGGATGTCTGGAGACACAAGAAGTCTCCATAACCTGGTAGGATAAGAATCCAGCCATGAGCCAACCTGAAACACACCAAATCCAACATAACCACATTCAAAGGCATACACTGTTACACTTCTATTTCAAGAGTAGAAGATTTTTAAGTATATACTATTTCATTTTCATTTTCATGACTCCAAAAAAGTCATCTCAGTGCCACACCACTGTACAAGCAAACCTTCAAAGGTTACATTCATCCCAGAATCCATAGCATATGTTCTTTTGCAGAAATATTGGCCAATTTTTAAGGAGTTCCTTCCTGCTTGAAACAGAAGCTCCTGGGACCCAACTAACTTTTGACTTCCCTCAGGTCCCCTGAGTGGGTTGTTCTCAGTCAAATTCTTCTCTCCCAGACAGCCCCCATGACTCCCCTATCAAATGGGAACTCGATTTCTGAAGCAGAGGAAGTCCACTTCCTAGATGCGCAGAGGGGTCTACAGGCAGATGCACTCACGGACAGGTCAAGGGCAATGACTGGGTTTTTTACAAGTTTATGGTCCCCACATGTGTTACCGAACCAAACTTGGGTCCATTTGCCCATGAACAGTAAAGCCAATCTACTGACGCTGGGTTTTGGTGAAGAAAAGTGCAGCATTTATTGCAGGTGCCAAGCAAGGAGTCCAGGCAGCTAGTGCTCAAAAGACCTGAACTCCCCAAAGGCTTTTAGAAAAATCATTAAAAAGACAGGGTGAGAGAGGGGGGTTATGGGATATGTGATCAACTTGTGGACACACTTCTGATTGGTTGGTGGTGAGGTAATTGAGAGTCAACAACATCAACCTTCTGGCTCCAACATATCTGGGGTCCATGTGCTTGTGGTCAGCATGCAGTTAACTTCTTCCACCTGGTGGGGGTTTCAGTATCTGCAAAACAGCTCAGAGGACATGGCTCAGAATATTATCTGTAGCCCTTGAGGAGAAACTAAAGGTCCTTGACTTTGTGTAATGGCCAAACTGTTATTATTTTGTCTTGCTTGACTGTTTTCCTTTCTTTCTTTATTTGCTCACTTCTCTGATTAAATTTATTCTTTGACTAAAGTTTTTCTACAGACAAAAGGCAGACAGAAGACATGAGGAGGGTCTGTTCTGGGAAGGCCCCATAGGGTCCTGGTCAGTTACACGTGGTCCTAATCACATTGCTACACATTGAAGTAAACACATCAGCAGGTACCTCAACATGTTGACGTGGGAAAGGCCAGAACAGCATCAGCTACAAAGATGCCTCACAAAGCTTATAATCAAGTGGGACAGAGGACTTTCATTGTGTACAAAATGGGCCTGTGATACCCCAGGCACACGTCACTGAAAGGACTGAATGAAGTAGGGTCAGGACTAGGGTGAGGCCAGTGAGGCATTGGCCTCAGGTGCAAAATTTAAGAGGACAATGAAAAACTCAAGAATCAAGATAGAAACTGTTCTGATGCAACATACTTAAAAATTAAAATGAATGCAGAAAAAATTCACAGTTAACAAAATATCAGCATTTTAAACAAAGACAGGATCCAACCCAGCACTTGCACGAGCCGAGGGTGAGATCCTCACTCTCCTCCCCCTAATCCCAGCCCGAAGATGAAATAATGGGTGTGAGCATGCTCTGAAAACAGCACAGAGCTGCTGAAACGCAAGGTCATGTTACTAGGAGTCTATTGTTGCTGCAGATGATAAGGGCAGTAACAATTCAGAGAAAAGACAGCTGTGTCTGGATGGACCCAGGTGGCTCAAGAAAGTGCCATGAGTCAGAGGTGAGCTTTGATAGGTGAGTCGGGTCACAGAGGCAGAAGAGAGGCCGCCAGGGACAGACAAGCACAGAGCAAAAGGACAGACACTGTGGGGGAGGGGATACAGGAGATGGGAAGATATTGTCTTAATTCAAACAGAAGATGGGTGTTAAAGCATAAAAAGAAATACAGTGAGAAGGAGCCAGAGTCTGGGGGCCCAAATTTTCACCAAAGAGTTTGGGATCGATACAACAACCAGAACACAAAATTCTCTGATGTCGATTCAAAAGCAAGAACTAATGAACAGAAGTAATGCTGTTGCTGCCTTTAGAAGTATATATAGACTTATCTTTCCAACATAAAAATAATACAAGCTCATTCTATAAAATTAGAAAAATACAAAAAAGGAAAAGAGGAACACCTCCAGAAGTGTGATGCATTCTTTTTCCACATTCTCCAGGAAGAGACAGTTCTCTAGGAAAAAGTAGTTATGTTTGGAGGGCTAGTGCAACAAACTTAGGAACAGAAGAGGCTCAGAAGCCAGGTATATAGAAACATTGACTTTGAGATGGCAAAGTGGCAACGCGTGGGGGGAAGAGGTCTTTCCTTTGGGAATTCTCACTTAGGCAAGCCCTGGTATACAAAATTATACCCCAACCCCTTGGAAGCTTCTGTTCAAATAAAACCCCTGCCATAGATCAAACACAGTTCTTTTTCTAGCCTGGAAAAAGCAGAATGGCCTTAATGCTTTGGGTCATGTTTTCCCTTCCTCTTTTCAAACATCTGCTACCAGCTTGATGGTAAGAACACTAGGAACGTTTTCCCATTCTTCGGAAACAGGCGTCATTCCTGAGTCTCTGAGCATTAGAGAGCAAGGATGCCTGGGGCTCCTGATACAATGGGCTGCCAGTGGGCTGGGCTGCTGTCAAGGGTGGCATTCCTGGTTCCACACATAAGGACCCATTGCTTCCCTTTCTTCTGTAAAGTTTAAGATTCCTTTCCTAGCACCCACGAAGCATCTCTTGCTATCAACAGATACCAGACACACTGGTAAAAGAGCCAGACTGAGAAGTCTACACCAGATGCTTCATTTCCTTCAGGCAAATAGGCAAGATTTGTATTACGTGAGTTGATAATAGAAGTGACAGTTGATAGATGTTCGTTAACTCGACTTTATACTAATCTTTAAAAATGCAATTCAACTTCTAAAAAAAGATGCCAATTCTTCACCTTTAATTAACTAAGCGTAATACTTAGTACTTAGCTCTTAATAAAAATACTGAAATCATGAACTTAGCTCTATTCTAAGTGCTGGAATACATGGCATGGACAATGTCTGTGAGAAGACAAAATATAAGAAGCAAGTATAACAACCCAAGGATAAAGTAATACAGACCAGGCATGGGCCCTAAGGGTGGAAATGCAAGAGCTGGACCACTGCTGAGCAAGGTCAGTCAGAGGACTTGGGGAAGGTGAAGCTGTGCATTGGGAAAAGGACAGCAGAGGTAGCACTGAGCAGATGAGGTAGAGGAGTAACAGACAGCAGTGACCTTTGTTTGCTAGCGGAATGAGAGCATAACTCTGTATGTGTGTGAGTTGCTATTATCTCCTAAAAGTCTCACCACAAACAATTACTTAGCATATTAGACAATCCTATACAGTAAATGCTTTATTGCCATTTCACAGATGAGGAAACCTAAGAAACTCATCTGAGGTCACACAGTTATCCGGGGCAGAATTGGGTTTCAAACCCAGCCTTCTGACTCCAGAATCCTTGCTCTTAACTGCTATGCTATAAACGATGATGAGACATGGATAATTGAAATCTTCAGTGTTCTGCCACAGAGATGAGATTGGTTTGATAAGCAGGGAAAGAAGTGGCAAAAACAGTGTTTAGGAAAACTGTCACACCAGGATGACCCAGAGAGGGCCGGGGGTAAAGAAAGTAGGGAGCCAGGGTATGAAATAAAGAGGGCGTGGCCAAGGGGAAAGGAGGCATACCCAGAGGGGATGCTTCAAACTGGCTGCAGAAAAGATCTTGGGAAATCCTAGAGCAGATTGGGGAACTGGGGAGGGTCAGAGCAGCAATAACCCCAGGATGATGATGGAACCATAGTCCCGAGCTGTTAGCCATGACCCAGGCGTTGGGCAGGGGACTGCTTGGTGCCCACCTGGGGCAGCTGGAGAGAACTAGAGACATGAACTCAGTGTGCAACATGTTAGATTCCAAATTACAGGAAAAGTCGGCAATCCATCCTGCCTCCAAAGAACCCACCTCCACGTGGATGCGCCTTCCTGCTTGGGGAGGGAGAGGAGGGGGGCAGGGGGCAGGGCGAAGGAGAGCCTTAGGGCTTCCCACACCCTCCTCCACTCCCTGCTCACAGGAAGGAGAAAATTGCAGCTACATTTTCCTTACCAGGGATTGCCCTGGTCCTGGGGAGAGCAAGATAAACAGGACATGGTGCCTGCCCTTGAAAATGAAGACAAGAAGGTAGAGTGACTGCCCAGGATGTGTCCTGGTGGAACCCAGGATGCTACAGAAATGTCCAGAGAACCTCCACTGAGCCCTGGAGCCTCTGACCCAACCTTTCTTGGCCCAGCCCATGAAGGCACACCAGACAACCCCCTTCAGGCAGCACAAGTTGAAGGAAACAACACACAGGGATCATCATACACAAGCAGTTATTTACGGCCTACTGTATACAGTCCACTGTGTAACCACACCCCAGGGGCACAGCAACCCATAAGTCCCTAAGACTGCCCTTGAGGAGCTAAATAGAATATTAGAACAATAGATGGGCATAGGAAAAACTAGGTTTTCTCACTAATAATGAATTTGCTAACGTATTATGGATGAAAAAGATTTTTCCCACAAACTCATCATTTTTCCTCAGGAGATGCAATCATTTCACAGCATGCACGTTGAGTGGATGCTGTGATCCAGCATACACAGAGCATATATAGTACAGCATAAAGAAATGGCAGCAGTATCTTCATAGTACTGAAATATGTAAATTAAGATATTTATCTTGTTTGAAATGTACTTTATCAGATTAAGTGGAGAATAAAATTTTTTAGAATGTAAAGTAAAAGATGTAAAAAGTAAAGATGAGAAAGACAAACTCTGCAAAATTTTTGGCAAGAAGATAGTAAGAGCAAGAGAAACATATGCTATACAGATAAAAATCAGAAAATACTAACGTGGCAGCATAATCATGAGACATTCTACCCAAGTCGCTTGAGCTTTATAATTTAGTCTTTTAAAATTAAACCCATTTAGAAAATTTAATTTTGCAGCATTGCTTTAGTTTCTTTTTTTCGCTGTTGGAAAAATTAGAGAGTAGAATTTAAGAGTATGATAATTCTAAGATAAATATTAAGTGCCTGAATAAAAAAATCAGTGATTTTCATCGACTCTAACCTGTAAATTGGTTGAATTTCTACTGTAAAATATGTGTGTATATGCATGTGGATGTGCACGTGTGTGTGTGTGTGTGTTTCTATCAAGGAATACTAAATGTACAAACTAGAAGATTTCCACTTCACCAGCTAGGTACAAACGTAATAATATATGCAAATAATGATAAATTCTCTTGGCATGCTATTTCCACTGGGGATCCTTTTGAGATTAGGATATGAAAATTCTTCTTTCAAATATAATTTTGGAGCACTCTTTAATTTTTGCCTCTTTGTCTTTAAAAATAGGGTTAGAGTCTAATTTACTATGGGTGAAGGAAAAGGCAAGCTAAGGAGATAAGATTCTTCCCACTCAGAATTTTATTTATAGACCATAAATGTACGGATAAGTGTTTCCTAAAATAGCTCTCATGCAATTCTAGTGTTGCAATACCCAGAGGGGTAAAAAGTGTTCCATATTCAAAAAAGATGAGGAGACACCTCCTATTATGCTCCTTTTGGATCTCTCATGCGCAGTATCATTGTAAGGCTTTAAGAAATCTTGAAAGAGAGACATCTCTTTAACATCATTTCTCAAACTTACTTGCCCAGAGAAACCCCTGCCCTTTTGTTTTCCCAGGAAGCATACTTTGTGGAAGTGATGCACATAGAACTACATCTACTTCAACCAAAAAATATTCATTATAAATGAGGTGGTCATTACTGTATTTACTATAAATCAGAATTACCCATCTGAAAAGTTTCCTTGGATCCAGCAGTGCTTTCAGCTCCATTACTAAGGTTGATGAGCAGATACCCATTCCCACACCCACCAGAAGGTTAAATCAAGTGTATCCGTTAAGGTTTACCAGAGAGGCAGAACAAGTAGGAGACATATATTAAGATACTTACTGTGAGAAATTGGTTTACATAGTTGTGGAAGCAAATCCAAATGTATAGGGCAGGCCATAGGGAACAGCAAGCTAGAACTCTTGGGCATGGGCTGAAGCTTCTGTCCACAGGCAGAATTTCTTCTTCTCTTACAGCTGATTGAACCAGGCCCATCCAGATTACCTGGGATAATCTCCTTTATTTAAAGGCAATTCATTATAAAATTTAATCACATCTACAAAATACCTTCACTGCAACATCTAGATTAGTGTTGGAGTGAAAAACTGGGAACCATAGTTTAGCTGTGTTGTTACAGCTAAAAGACCACCATCCACTCCTGTCAACTTGGCAACCATGCGTGTCTCCTTCAACATACTTAATTTCCAAACAAAGACAATATCCAAGTCATAATTCCACCTAATGTGACACAAACATCCTCTGTTCAACCAAAAACACACTTTCCTTTTTTCCCAGAAAAGAATGCAAAGCCCTTGAGTGATGTTCTGTCTTCTTTGATATTCTGTACCTCAAAAGCTGAGATAGAAAGTTAATGATTATTAATAGATCTTATGTTAGATAATAAGGGAATAAGAAAAGAAAGAAAACAAAAATTGCTTATATATATATATATATATATATATGTATATATATATATATGCCTTTAAAAAATTAGGAATACTCGTAACTATCACAGTCTTCATTTCTACAACTTGTCACATGACCAGATTATCTAGGATAATCTTCTTTACTTCAGGTCAACTGATTATGAACTTTAGTCACATCTACAAAATACCTTCACAGCAACTTCGAGATTGATGCTTGAGTGAATAACTAGGGACTGTAGCTTAGCCATGTTGGTGTGTCTAAAAGACTATTATCTTTGCCTAGTGGGTGACCCAAACCTTCATCCTTGAAGAGTCTGGACCATTATCAGTCCTGCAAGTATGTATTGGGTTTGGTAATTTCCCACTGACTCTAATCACAGGCTTTGGTAATATTAAGAGACTCTCTTAAGTATTTCCTTTATTCCAGACATACTCGTCATTACCCCCCTGTGTAGTAGCAATCAAATTTCTCCTTGGTAATTAGAATCAAGTGCCCCAGTCAGTACATTAATCCCTTTCTTTGCCTGTTAATTCAGAGGCATGAGATGCCCAGAGCGGCTGATGGCAGTCACAACTTTCAGTTCAATGCAATCATAGTGTCTTCTAGTGGAAGAATTACTTCTTAGGGACCAAGACCTCTAGACCATCAGAACCTAAAGATGAGAGGATGGGAAGCAAAAATGTTGCTAGCGGATAACTAGGGGTAATAGTGAGTGGATCTGTGAATCTATGGGAGAAACAGCAACATATATTGGATACCGATTTAGAGCATATACTGCATCCTAGAGGACATTGCCCAAGCTCTGCAAGGTATTTCCACCTACCTAGTGCTGCAGCTGAGTCTTTAAAAGGCCATTCCACCATCCTACCAGGCCAACCACTTTAGGATGATGGGGGAAATAGTAAAACTAGTAAATTCCATGAGCATGGGCTCATTACCATGCTTCATTTGCTGTGAAGTAAATTCCTTGATCAAAAACAGTGTTGTGTAGGATATCATGACAGTGGAAGAGCTATTCTCTAAATCCGTGGGTTGTAGTTTTGGCAGAAGACTTTCAGACAAGGAAGGCAAATCCAGATTAAGTATCTATTCATGTTAAAAAAAAAAAAAGTGCTGACCCTTCCATGATAGAAGTGGTCCAATGTAATCAATCTACCACCAGGTAGTGGACTGGTTACCCCCTTGGAATGTTGCCATATTGGGGATTCCACATTGATCCAATCTGCTTCTCAGATTGGACATTCATCAGTGGCTGTAGACACGGTGGCTTTGTAAGTTCCTGATTCGTGCATAACCTCTATCCCTGCCACCATGGCCACTTTGTTCATGAGCCCATTGGGCAATGACGGGAGTGGCTGTAAAAAGAGGCTGACCAGTATCCACAGAACTGACCATGCTGTCCATTTGATTATTAAAGGCTTCCTCTGCTGAGGTCACCCTTTGGTGAGCTTTTATATGGGACAAAAATATCTTCACATTCTTTGTCCACTCAGAGAGCTCTATCCACATACCTTTTCCCTGGTCTCCTTGTCACCAGTTTTCTAAACATGTTTTTAACAAATCCCTGTCTGTCCACACTATTGGCCACAGCCCATGACTCTGTATAGCCTCATACCTCTGGCAATTTCTCCTTCCAGACAAAATGAGCAACCAGGTGCACTGATGGAAAATTATAGCACTCTCATATATACCCATCTTGTGTATATCACTTCCATTTGACAATGGAATGCTGCTGTGCACACCCAACTTAATCTCCTCGCAGATTAGACAATAACTGATACATGATGGACATCTGAGTTCACATGGTAACTTGGTGGCCCACAGTTAAGTGTTTGGTCTCTACTAAGTAGTTGACCAAAAGATATTTTTCAAAAGAAGAGTAGTTATCCACAAAGGATGGCAGGGCTTTGCTATGAAATGGTAAGGATCTGCACTGTGATTCAACTGCAGAAGCCTGCCAACAGCTTCAGACAGCATCCCTTTCTGCACTGACACTTCAAACATGATCAGATATGCTCTATCTGGGTTCTGGGTTCTGGTCCGAGTGGCAGAACAGTCTGTATGGCAGCCTGGACCTGTTGCAGAGCCTTCTTTTGTTCTGGGCCCCACTATAAACTAGCAGCTTTTCAGGGCACTCAGTAAACAGTCCAGAGTAGCACACCCCAGTAACGAATATGTTGCCTCTAAAATATAAAGAGGCCCACTAGACATTGTGCCTCATTTTTGGTTGTAGGAGGGACCAGATGCAACAATTTATTCTTCAACTTGGACAAGATATCTTGACATGCCCTACACCACTAAACCCCTAGACATTTCATCGAGGTGTAAATCCCCTGAACGGTTTGTGGAATTTATTTCCCAACTTCTGGCATGCAAACATCTTACCAACAAGTTTAGAATAATTGCTACTTCTTGCCTACTAGGTCCAATCAACCTAAGGTCGCCAGTTTAATGAACCAGTGTGATGTCCTATAGGAGGGAGGGGTGATCAAGGTCCCTGAAGATTTTATTATGACATTAGACTGCAGAGTTGATATACCCCAGAGGTAGGATGGGGAAGGTGTATTGCTGGCCTTGCTAGTTGAAAGCAAACTATCTCTGGTGATCTCTATTAACAGGGATACAGAAGAAGGCATTTTCCAAATCAGTAGCTGCACACTAGGTACCAGGGGATGTGCTAATTTGTTCAAGCAATGAAACCACATCTGGAACAGCAGCTGCAATTGGAATCACCATCTGATTGAGCAATAAATCCATTGTCATTCTCTGAGATACATCTGTCTTCTGTACAAATAGGCAAGTTGAGTGGGGATGTGGTGGAAATGACCACTACTGTACCTTTAAGTCCTCAGTGGTGGCACTAATCTCTGCAATCCCTCCAGGAATGCAGTATTACATTTGATTTACTATTTTCGTAGGTAGAGGCAATTCTAGTGGCTACCACTTGGCCTTTCCTACCATAAGCTCTCACTCCATAGGTCAGGGAACCAATATGGAGATTCTGCCAGTTGCTGGGTATACCTATTCCAATTATGCACTCCAAAACTGGGGAAATAACCACAGGATGGGCTCTGGGACCCACTGAGCGCACTGTGTAATGGACCTGACATTGATCACCTGACCTTCATAAGCTCCTACTCTGATTGGTGGGCCACCGTGATGTTTTGGATCTCTTGGAATCTATATCAGTTTAGATCCAGTGTCTGGTAAACTCTAAAATGTCTTATTATTTCCTTTCCCCAGTGCATAATACCCTCAGTAAATGGCTGTAGATCCCTCTGGGGAAGACTGGGAGAAAGATTAATAGTAGAAAATTTTGTCAATGTGCTGGGATCCTTCCTCTTGCAGACCTGGTTTCCCCTTTTTTAAAGAGGTTCTTAGTCTACAAACACACCCAAATCTGAGAACTGATCCAAGGGCCATGGTTCTCTGTTTTGTTGTATCAAGTTAGACTTCTGTTCACTAGACCTATAACTCTTCCACTTATACAGCTCAGGTAAGAATTTAGTAGACTGTTCATTTGCTTCTTGTCTAGAGACACCATGATCAACCAGATAATACCATAGTCTCTGTGAGTCAGGCTATAATGATCACTGCTTTTGATTTCACCATCCTTTACAGTAAGTGTGACCACCTCGTATTTTGCAATTAACTGCCAACAGTTGGTTCCTGCCACCCTGGGATCCAATTACCCTCATTGTACTTAGGGATCTCAGTTCAACAGTAGCAGTTACCACTGTAATTTCTGCCCCACAGAGAAGAGTAAGCATAGAACTCTTTAAGAATATTGGAGTTCCCCACATTGACTTATTTCTCACACTCCTGGTAAAAGGTGTGTCACAGTGACCTGTATGGGGTGGCCTCAGAGAACCGACTCTATCAACCAACCAGCTCAAGAAGGACGAATAGGCTGACATATGGTTGAGAAGAAAAAGTCAGACAACTCACGATGACTCATACAGACACTTGAAAATAAAAAATCTATACACAGCCACCTACGGTATTTTAATTTAAAAAATTTACCCAAGTCCTGTAGAAATATAATTTGCATGAAAGCCCACATTGCTAAAAAAAAATTTCAGTTCTCACGTATGATTTCCCAGACCTCCAGACTTCTGTGTCTCCTTCTAAGTACAGATCATTTTCCAAGCTTTGGTGCATAAGACACAAACATTGATTTAAGCTGAAATCTAATCAATCCACTCTTTTAGTGGAAACATGAAAATTAAATTTAAATTCTCATCTCAGAATTTTTTTAAAAGGCAACTTCAGGACTTGGGGAGGGAGAGGAAAACCAAACCTTTGACCACCATCTCTTTCATCTGGGTTTCTGACTTTCCTGCCCCCTGCTCAACCTTCTCATCTTGGCTGGGAAGTGGTGAGAGGGTGGGATTCGCAGTCACACCCCCAAGGGTAGCCCAGCCCCTCCCCTGAAACAGGTTGCTAATCTCCTCTGGTTGCTCACTTCTCCATGAAGGGTGGGATTTGAACTAAAGGCTTCCAAGGCCCCTTGCAGATCTTGCATCCCACAATTCTACTTTCTCTTTGACCCTCTACCCCATCCTGTGTTGTCATTCATGGATTTGAAGGCCAACCTGGGAACACAAATGATGACACACACCTGAGATTTCTCCAGGATGAGAACAAGGCAACTTGCATCCTTCCAGCTCCCTTCTTTTTCATCTGAACAAAGGATGGGTGTCCCACAAGTCTTAAAGCTATCAGATAATGAGGTTCGGGATGGTTCCGATCCCATACACAGAGTTCCCATCACTAAGATGTGGCATATTGGGGGTGGGGAGTCCCTCAGGATATCAAAGTTGGCCTCACAAGAGTTGCACCACATTTGTCTAGCTTCAGCCTTCATTTCCTTTGGTGCAACTGAAAAGCAGGTAGAGGATGACTCTTCCCTTCCTGGGAGGCTTCCTCAAGCTCCCTCGAGGGGGCCCTGCCCCATACTGACTTCTCATACCTGGCTTTCTATCCCATTCCTGCTATCAAAGCTTACCAGGCCCATTGGCTGTTTCTTCTGCCTTCTGTTCCAGATGGGCTACCACTACCATGGGATATAACGGGTTAAATGCATGCTCAAAATCCTGCCAAAAACCAAGGCCCTCACTGCGTTACCCGCCCCCATGCCTTCTGTCCCTTCACCCATCCTTTTCTAGCCTAGTGACAACCCACCTGTCTCCACAAGGGCCCATGTCAGACCCTGGAGACAGGCCCCTGGAGCAGGTATTTAAGGAGTGGTAGGTAGGCTTTCAGTGGCCTACTACAAGTCACACTGCAAGAGAGACCTCCTACTCCACCCACCCAAGGAACCAGCTCGATCATGCATTTGTATTCATCTCTACTCCAATCCCTCCCAGAAAATAGCTGCCTAGAACTACACTGTGCTTTCTCGAGATGTAGAATTCATGAACATATTTCTGAGGACACGACAAGAGAGTGTTACATTGAACATCAGATAACTTTGCAGCTTCTAACCAATGGTGTGCTGGTAAATGTTTATCCACAGGCTCTCCAGGAAAAATATGTGCACACACACACACACACACACACATTTATAATAAATTGTACTGATCTAAAGGACGTATAGCACACAGTTTACAAATAATAATATATGTAGTAATTTTTATTGTAAATTCCACTTAGCCCATTGATTCTTACAGAATGTTTTTGTGGACTTTTCCAGAACGCTTGTTTCTGCAGCCAAACTATGGTGGTCATTGACAAATGAGTGTTGTTCCAACATGAATATGGGTTGAGATCTTCATTTAGTGAAACAAAGAAGGTGAAGATGCAAGTCAGAACTTCACTCATTCATCAGTGACGCGAACAACTTCTTTACTGAATCAAATAACAGTTTTCAAATACTTGAAGAATATTTCCTGAGGTTTTTTTTGGTGGTATTCACAATGCAACAGGTACAGACATGAGACACTCTTGAGTTTAATCTACATTATTAACAATTCCCTATTACTTCCTTGAATCCAGACCAGGATTTCCCAACTTCACTATTGACATTTCAGACCAGAGAGTCTGATCATTCTTTGTCGTGGGGGCCGTCCTGTGCGTATTGAGCGTTTAGCAGTATCCCTGGCCTCTACCCTCTAGATGCCAGTAGCAACACCACCCCCATTTGTGACTATCAAAAGTGTTTCTGACCAATGTCCCCTGCGGACAAAGTTGCCCCTGGTTCGTAACCACTGATCTTGATAGTCAGCAAAACAATAAACCGAGACTTGCTTGGTTGTGTTTGACAACTTGCGTGGTATAAATACTCCCACCACGGCCAATTTCCAGCTATCAAAGTGACTTCACGAACACCATTTTGCGGTATTTCCATGTTATAGACACAACAGATGTAAATAACCTCAAGAAATAAACACAGTAAAAGGAGTAGGAAGGTGACAAGTTTTGAGTATTGATCACCTTTGTCTTGAATATAATTAATTTAATTGTAAGTTTACGTAGTTTAATTTTTAACAATGGTCGTGTTTAACAACCAGCTCATAAACCTAAAATTTGAGAATCATCTCTCACCAGCCAGTCGAGCGAGCTCCAGCACACCACTGCTTCTACTCCATGAGAACATGCAGTTTTGAGTGATGTATTTGTGGTGCCTCTTAGGCCTGCACCTTGGCTCAGAGTTTCTGGTTTGTTTGCATGATTTGCTTCTCCCTACTCTCCCCTCAGCTGAGGCACATTCTTTTGAAAGCGCTTTCAAAGCACTAGCAGATCACGAGATGACCAAGCACACATTCACCCTTAAAAATACAGCTGGCCAAAAGACGGCCTGGAAACTCATTTTGGAAAATCCCATGAAAAAGTAACAAGTTCCTTCAGGATTTTCTTCTGAACATCGCAGGCTAAAGTCCCCCTCTTCCTTTGCTCCCCCTTCATTTGTCATGCTTCCCAGAGCTCTGCTAATGGCTCACATGGTCCCGTTTTCTCAACCTGCTACTTTGGAAGGAGAAAGTCCCTTCAAGTCAATTGCTCTGTACTCATTTCCACAACAAGACACCTCTTACCACACCAGCCCCTCAACCTTACTCACCACAGTCTTCGTAAAGAGATGGTACTGGCTGTCAGTTTCCATAGATGGTATTTGACTTATAATGCAACTTCATTTCTTTATTGAAGTTTGGTTGCTGTACAATATTATATAAGTTACAGGTGTCCAATATAATGATTCATAATTTCTAAAGGTTATACTCCATTTATAGTTACTATAAAATATTGGCTATATTCCCTATGTTGTACAATATATCCTTGCAGCTTATTTTATACATTAACAGTTTATACCTCTTAATTCCCTGCTCCCCTATTTCCCCTCCCCACTTCCCTTTCCCTCACTAGTTTGTTCTTTATATCTATGGGTCTGCTTCTTTTTGCTATATTCACTAGTTTGTTGTATTTTTCAGATTCCACATATGAGATATCATATAGTATTTGTCTTTCTCTGTCTGACTTATTTCACTTAACATAATACCCTCCAAGTTCATCCATGTTGTTGCAGATGGCAGAATTTCATTCTTTTTTATGGCTGAGTAGTATTCCATTGTGTGTGTGTGTATACACATCTCACATCATATATATATATATATATATATATATATATATATATATATATATATAATCTTCTTCTTCTTTATCCATTCATCTGTCCATGGGCATATAAGTTGCTTCCATATCTTGGCTATTGTAAATAGTGCTGCTATGAACACTGGGTGCATGTATCTTTCTGAATTCGTGTTTTTGGCTTTTTTGGGTATATACCTAGGAGTGGAATTGCTGAGACATAGGGTAATTCTATTTTTAGTTTTTTGAGAAACCTCCATATTGTTTTACACAGTGGCTTGATGCAACTTCAATTTAAACATAACCTGTGCCGTAATAATCCACTCCGCCGATCAAGGACTTGGTTCCACTCTAGTCAAATAAGGCCTTTGGGTGTGTAGTGAAATACGGCATAAGTCGGGTGGAAAACAAAAGTTTTCAAACAAGCAAAGGCCAGTCGTTTATTTAAGGCACATTCATTGCATTCCGTATGCACCGAGCAATGTCCAGGTACCAGAGGTACAGCTGTGTGTCATATAAACACTTTTCCCCCCCTCCTGCAGTTGATACTCCAGTAGGAGGGCCAGTTGTCACTCAGATAATCTCTCAAAATCTCATCACAAATAATGCAGAGGGTGATGAGAAGGAGAAGGTTTCAGAGAGCACGTGGGAAGACCCTCAGTGTCATATCTGCCAAGAGAGGCTTCAACTCAGCAACTCACAGAAAAAGAGCAGTTTAGCCAGGAAGTCCTGAGGTCGAATTTTGACCCTCCGCTCTGCCCTTCCTCACGGGGCCTTGGAGAATCTCAGGGGAGCCTCAGAAGCCTGGATTTGGCTGTGCAGGCCTAGACTGATACCCCACAAGGGAGGCCTTCCTTGTGCCCAGAGAAAGCCTGTCATCCGGCTGGTGTATTTCCTGCAGGAGAAATAAAGCCCTGAACGTGGCTGCTCATCTTATGGCAGAGGATGAGTCGGGGGTCTGCCTCTCGCCTTTGCAGGTGAAAGGGTGCCTTCCCCCAGGTGCAGGGATTATGGCGACCTGCCAGTTCCCTGCAAGAGGCCAAGTCAAGCATTTGGCTACTGGGAAACCCCTTCTCTGGGCAGGGGCCCGGAAGCCCTCTCCCCTCTCGAGACAGCAAAGTTGGGCTCATGTGAGGGGGCTGATTGTCTCTGTTCATCCACAGACACCCTCCAGACCCGGTGCAGACAGCCTGGCTGGGCAGTTCAGTACGGGGCCCAGAAACCAGGCTTCACACCCTTGACCATGAACATCTCCAGGACAGGCAAGGTGGTGAGGTCAGAGGCGGATTCCAGATGCCCTAGTGAAAGCCAGCCTCTCTGTCCAGGAGGTGGTCAAGATCTGGGGCTGGTGGGGGAGGAAACAGCCTCGGTCTTGGCCTGGGTGTTGACTCTGTGGAAACATCACCCACGCACATGGAGACCACTTGCAAATCTTTCCTTCCTGGAAACGGGGTCAGTCTTCCTCTGCTCCTGCAGGGGCGCTCCGAGGTCTAGGGTGACGGTGTCTGGAGGCAGGGGGTCCAGGGAGCAGCAGTTTCCGAGTCCCCCAGCACAGGGGTCACAGCTAGTGACCCTGGAGAATATTAGAGGGGAGGGGGACTCCAGGAGTCCCTGTGGCTCAGACTCAAGTCTTGGAAGGGACCGTGGGGACAGAGCAGACAGGAAACAGCAACATCACCGGACCGCGGCCCCACCCTCCCAACCCTGGTGAACCCCCCCATCTATCAGAGCCCCCATATCTCAGCCAGCTGCTGCCACACACAGAGGACTCCCCCTGTTGCCCTTGTCAGTCTTGCGGGTCTGGCAGGGGGTGGTGGTTGTCCTGGGGGAAGACCAACAGCCCCACCCGGAAGAAGATGGCTTCTGAGAAAGAGTGCCATGGGGTGAGTCCCCAGCCGAACTCTGATCTAAAATGAAGAGGGTGGTTCTTCCACACGACAGAGGGCGCACAGAAGGTGTGGGCAGCAGGTGGCAGGTGCCGTGCCCAGGAGTCACCCCAAGGCCCTGTTCTCCAGCAGAGCGGCCCGGGGGGCCTGGGTCAGGGGCTCGGGCAGCCGCACTGCACTAGTGCTTGGTCCATGGCTGCCCAATACCGCAGGCTCCACTATCCCCCAGTCGGGAGCCGGTGTGATGAAGGGAGGGAAGGGCGGGCCCTCTTAGTCTCGCCTCTGCCAGTAGGTGGAGAAGGTCAGAAGCGGGCCTGGCCAGGACCTTGTGACACACGGGGCCACCTGTCCCGCTGGCATGCCTGAGCCTCACAGAGCAGCCAGGGGGGCTGGCATGGGCTCTGTGGCCCCTCTGGGATCAGGAGTGGGAAGCAGAACAGGAGGATGGAAGAGAGGCAGAGATGATGTTTTCCCTGCTATTCACCCCCTGAAGCTTCATCCTTGCTTTCAAGTCCTGGGGGGCAGGAGAAGGGGTCTGCAAGCAGCAGTGCCAGGCAGGGTGGGGCGGCAGGCTCTGACCTTCGGGAGTGGCAAACCGCCAGGGGTAGGTGAGGGCTGGCCTTGTGTTCTCCCGGGAACTTTGGAAAATTCCACTCTCATGATTCCCGTCCACCAGTGGATGCCGCCCATCAGTGGTTTTCGATGACTCGGGGCTTCTCAGAAGCTGGGGAACCACGGGGAATGCACAGCAGTCAGAGCAGCCTGTCCTCAACTGCCCATGTTTATCCCTCGGTGCAGATTCTGGTGGAGGGAAGAGATCCCTGCTGAAATGAGATGGGAACATCATTCTTCTCGGCCGCTGCTTCTCACCCATAGCCGCCTGTTAGAAACAGCTGCCCATCAGAAACAGCTGCCCAGGCCCCACCCCAGAGGCTGGGGTTTAAATTGCCTTGCGGTGGAGCTCAGATGATGGAATTTCTTAGGATCTTCCCCAGGATCCTAATGTGCAAGCAGGGCCAGGGACCACAGCTGAGCAGCTCTAATCATAAAGTGCAGATAGCTGGGTCCCCAAGGACCCAAGGGAGCATAGATCTTTCTGCCCAAGGCTGTGGCGGAGACCACCTGCATCTTGGTGACCAGTCCTCTCAGCTCTGGTCAGCTGGTGCACTTGGCTGCGGGTGTGGTTGGCAAGTGTGGATCTCGCTGGCGACCTTGTGGCCTCCTATTCGGGGCCCCCATGAGAGTGGCTGGCTTGGTGTCCAGCCAAGGGGCAGGCAGTCCTGCGTGGCCAACGCCTGGAGGAGGGACCTCTTTCCTCCCCTCAAAGGCTCAGGCCCAGCCTCTCCATCAACCCAGAACTGGAGCCCCTGTGGCCAGCTTGGCCCTTAAATGTTTTAATTTCTAGTAACTTGGGCAGGAAACCTCACAACCTTTTATGAGTTGCCTTCCACAGACCAGGTGTCTACCTCCACCCAGGAAGACACTGGAAGCATGGCGTCGGTGGGCAAGGCAGGGATGCCAAGTTCAGCGACACAGGGCCACCAAGCTGAGCAGGGCCCCCGGGAAGGCAGGGAAGCCATGTGGATGGGCTTTTCCCTCTCGCTTCAGCTCCCATTGGATACTTAGCTCTTTCCGTGAGGCCTCTGGGCGAGGGGCTGGGACGCGGAGGAGAGGAGAGCTGCAGGGCTTCTTGTTGTGGACAGTGGCATCCGGTAGGTAGAGCTGGGTGCCCACTCTGTCCCAGCTGTGGGCAGATCCTTTCTAGAGAAAAGGGGAGTTTCCTTGGAAGCATTCAACCTATGAGAGTGTTCTGGGCACTCCTGGCTCGGAGTGACCGCCAACCTGTGTTTTATGGCCGCTGTGGGCGTCATTATACCCTCAGGGCCACTGTCCTGATACTGGGGTTGGGGGGAGAGTTCAGATGGACATCAGATTCTCCTGATGAAAAACGAAGAGAGTATGTGATGTCCTTACCCGGTGAAGACTTCCACATTCGGTATCTCAGACTTCAGGTCAAATCTTGCCCACACATTTGAGAAAAACTAGCCAACCACAGATAAACGTCTCTGCCCCCAGGGAGCTACAAGGTCCCAGGCCAGCCCCAAACCATCTTAACTACTTGTCTGCTATTTCTACATAACCCATGACAGGTGGACCTCACTCCCCTCCTCCCTAGAATTTATCAGACTCTGGGGTCAAAGGAGTAAAAAGTTTAGCAGTGAGCATGTGTGCATGTGTAAATGTGCATGCAAGCACACACGCACCAATGCACACAAACACACCAAACACACACACACCACACACACACACACACATATCCCAAACCTGCTCATACTCCAAGGGGTATGCCATGGTAACCTTCCTAGCCCAGTTGCGTGAGCCTGGACCCAGATCCCCAGGACCCCAGGCTGTGTCTTTCTTCCGGCTCCTTCCTCACCTCCTTGGCTTTGTCTGAAACAGCTGTGTCCCTGTGAGCCCAGGAACTCAGCCCAAGGCCCTCTGGCCATCCCCTAATCAACCCTTGGCTAACACAGTGCCCCCCAACTCCAGAAATGTGTGTTGAAGGGGTGGGAAGGTCCATTCCCAGCACAGGTAAGGAAAGTAAAAGAAGAGTGAGCCCTCTTCATCCTGGGCCTCCTGTTGCAGATGACAAGAGGGCCAGGCAGGCTCTGATGAAAGGTGGGGAGGAGTGTTCTTGGACCCCAACATGTTGCAGATAAGGGTGAAAGGACAAGACAAGTCCTTGAGCAGGAAGAGCTCTCCTGAAATTCAAAGTGGACACAGAAGTAGGGGCACCAGCACGTGACAGCTGGATGATGGGTGGTCCTGAGGCAGGATTCCCAGTCCCTGGGGTGTGGGACACCAAACTGAGTCAGAGGCCTCTCTCCTGTTTGCAGGATCTGAATTTGCATCTGACTGCAGAGGGGAAGGCCCAGTGCCTCCCCACACCCAATCCGTCCCTCATTTGGGATACATTGTCCACAAGTAAAAAGGGTTTGAGAACATTTTGGGGGGAGATAGCAGAGTGTAGTGGTTAGGAACACGGGCTGTGGAATCCGACCACCACTGTCCAAATTCTGACCCTGTGTGGCCTTAGTTGAGTCATTTAACCTCTCTGTGCCTCAGTTTCCTTACTCATAAAATGAGGATAATGATAGCACTTTAATGTTCATATTAATTTGCTATTGCTGCTTTACAAACACCCCAAAACCTAGTGGCTTAAAATAGCGGGAAACACTATCTCTGGCATTTTCTGTGGGCCAGGAATTTTGGGGCTGGCTTGGCTGGGCAGGTTAGTCTCAGGGTTATTTGGGGTTCCATCTGATGTTGGCTGGGCTGTCATCTCGAGGCTCAGCTGGCTGGAGGGTCGGCTTCTAAGGGGGCTCACGCACACACCTGGCAAGTCGGTGCTGGCTGTTGGTGGGAGGCATCTGTTCCTCCTGACGTGGGCTTCCCTGCAGGGCTGCTTGGGCATCCTCGCAACACAGCGTCTGGTCCCCCCAGAGAGAGCAATCTGGGACAGAGAGAGCCAGGCAGCTGCTGCCCTTTTATGACCCAGCCTGAGAAATTCTAACCCCATCACTCCTATTCTATTCATTCTATTCACATCCTCTTCATCAGAAGAGAGTACTAAGTCCAGCCCACATTCAAAAGGAGGGAAATCAGGGTCTACCTTTCGAAGGGAGGACTGTCAAAGAATTAAGAATGATAGGAATGCCAGGAGGGAAAGAAATAGGGTGCTATACAGAGAAGGCCAGAAAAGCTACTTAGATGGAATGATCGGGAGACACTTTCTAAAGGACAAGAAGCAACCAATACAGGCAAACCTCAGAGATATTATGGATTTGTTTCCAGACCACTGCAATAAAGCAAACACTGCAATAATGCGAGTCACACACATTTTTTAGTTTCCCAGTGCATATAAAAGTCATGTTTACACTAGACTGTAGTCTATTAAGTGTGCAATAACATTGTCTTTAAAAAAAACAATGTGCATACTTTAATTTAAAAAACACTTTATTGCTAAAAAATGCTAACCATCATCTGATCCTTCAGTGCTTTGTGATCTGTTTGCAATAGTGACATCAGAGATCACTGATCACAGATCATTATAACAAATATAATAATAATGAAAAGGTTTGAAATATTGCAAGAATTACCAAATGGGACACAGAGGCCTGAAGTGAGCAAATGTTGCTGGAAAAATGGTGCCTATAGAATTGTTCAATGGAGGGTTGCCACAAACTTTCAATCTGTAAAAACACAATACCTGTGAAATGCAATAAAATGAGGTGTGTCCATAATGGGAATAGCCAAGGGATGCACATTCCTGGTAGATGGAACCATAAGCTCAAGGGCCCAACGGAGAGAAGGATCTTGGGGGGCTCTGGAACATCAGTGAGGCCAGGATGCCTGGAGCCAGTGAGTGAAGGTGAGCGCTGCTGGAACAAGGGTGGAAAGGCAGCATTTCACCTGTCTTTCCAGGTTCTCAAAGGCTCTGCCACTTAGTGCAATCTCACTGCTTGCTACAGAGTGGCTCATTCAGGAGTGCTGAAAGGAGGGAGACGGCACCAGGAGAGGTCAAGGGCATCAAGGATGAGACAGAGGCACCAGCAGCAAGACAGTTTAGAGTGGGCAGAGAGGAGGAAGGGAGAGCAAGTCACAGGCCATGGGATGTGGCTGGACAAAGGCAGCTCTCCAAGGCCACTGGCGTCGCCTGACCTGGGGGGGCAGGAAGCTGAATTGCGAGACAGCCTCTTCCCCAGCCTTGAACGTGAACAGTTCACCACTGGGCTGAGGGTCAGATGGAGACCAAGAGGCAGTGAAGAAAAAGGCTCGGACAGTTCTTGCCAACCCACATTTAGAGGGCAGGTGACTTCCAAGCCTCCATTTCCCTACCTGTAAAATCTCTAATCCTTACCTCCTACATCTGTAAGATCCCTGATCACCTCAAATATGCTGGAGCTGCTCCTCTGGCTCAAGAGATCTGCCTGGTAAATATTCAGGGATTTTGTGAACTGGTTGTAAAACTGCTGACAAGCCTGAAATCAGCAGTGGTGGGAGTGTTTACACCACGGAAATTGGCAAACACTGCAAATCTGGACTTTTCTCCACCCCCCTTTTCTGGGGTGTTGGTTTATCCGTCTGCCACTAGCACGTGCTCTTGTTTTCAGAACTGAAAAAGGAGAAAATATGTACAGCACCCGGCACACGGTAACTTCTCCCCAGACAGTTGCTACTCGTCCACACATACTGTCATCAACGCAACCATAATGACCGCAAACACCTTTTGAGTCTAAAGACAGAAGAGTTACAGGACCTCCGGGAAGTCACACTGCATCCACCTTGCAGACCTCTGCGACCAGCCACCTCCATGATGCCCCGCTGCTCTGGACACTCACATTCTTACGCTGTCAAGCAAGTTACGTCACGGGGGCTTTAAGAGGAAAGACAGCTGAAGCAGCCTCCACAAAACCCGCTCCACTGCGGCCACGTGACACATGGCCCCAAACCAAGGGGGGTCTCCTCCTTGCTACCCTCCCAGTCTCCCCCACCCGCCCAGGCAGGACCCAGGACCTGCAACTTCCCCAGACAATGCCAGGCAGTCATTCACAGCCAGCGAGCAAATGCAGGGGTAGGGGGTCAAAGCCTGATCTCATCCCAAGAGCTGAGATTCTCATGCCTTCTTGCAGCTGTTGTTTTAATCAGGAGTCGTTTTCTAGGAGACACATTTTGCGATAGAATCGGATGTCAGGTCAGACGACCTGGCCTCAAGCCAGCCAGTTGCCAGATGTGTGACTTCATCCAAGTCAAGGTCATCTGTCGCTTTACCATAACATGGAATGATTGTTTTGACAATAAAGGAAATCATCGTGCTGTAACTGAGCACTCATAATGGGCCAGACACTCCCCCGGGTGCTTTACACTGGCGATGGCCACAGAGCAGGGTGGAAGTGGCAGGTGCCGGCAGGCTGCCCGCCCTCCCGAGCAGAGGATGGACAAAGATGCCAGGGCCGCTCTGCAGGCTGGAGCCCCAGCCCCCGACTAGCCTCTGTCCCCTTGCACATCAGCTGTCTTCTCCCAGGGCCCCCAGCCAGCCCTATTCCTGGGACGTATTCCCTGAGCGTGGGGCTCGTGGCCCCCATGTCCCTTCACGTGGTGGTCTCATGTGCCCTGTGTTTATTACAAAACAAGGTCCAGCCTTTCATTTCTAACACGGAATGAACGATTATCTGTCGTAGTGTTTGTTTCCTTTGAGTCAGTTTTTCTACTTTTGCTCTTTTTTTTTTTTTGGCCACACAGCACGGCATGTGGGATCTTAGTTCCCCGACCAGGGATGGAACCCGCGCCCCCTGCAGTGGCAGCGCAGAGCCTTAACCACCGGACCGCCAGGGAAGTCCCTGCTTTTGCTCTTTTTTTTTTTTTTTAACTTTTTTTTTTAAATTTATTTATTTTTATTTATTTATGGCTGTGTTGGGTCTTCGTTTCTGTGCGAGGGCTTTCTCTAGTTGCGGCGAGCGGGGACCACTCTTCATCGCGGAGCGCGGGCCTCTCACCATCGCGGCCTCTCTTGTTGCGGAGCACAGGCTCCAGACGCGCAGGCTCAGTAGTTGCGGCTCACGGGCCTAGTTGCTCCGCGGCACGTGGGATCTTCCCAGACCAGGGCTCGAACCCGTGTCCCCTGCATTGGCAGGCAGATTCTTAACCACTGCACCACCAGGGAAGCCCTGCTCATTTTTAATGATGGTTCTGCCAAAGTCATAAAGGAGGCCAGCAGGCACTGAGTCCAGAACTAGGAGCTTGACAAACCTATCATCTCACTAAATCCAGAACTGTGCCACCAGCTCCATTTCCAAATGAGGGAACTGGGCGCCACCCATCCCTCCAGAAAACCTAAAAGAGCTCTAATCCAAAAGCATCTCAATGAAACCAACCCCACTGGCTATTTCTTTTCCTTCTCAATCTCTACCAAGTGACCATTTAGAGCCACTGAATAAAGACTTCAGGCAGTCTATGCATCCTGCAGGACTCATTCACCCAACACGGAAGTTTCCAGAAGTTGATGGCTTCACCAAGGGCCAACAGGTGCCGTGTGAGAAGGGCTGGAGGGAACCAGCGGCCTCCACGCCGCTCCCAGGCTCGCACCACGTCCTCATCTCTGTCCCTCTGCCTGCGCTGTCAGGCCCCATGGCAGCACCCACCTCACTCCATCACAGCTGCTCACGCTACGACCAGGAACTCAAGGTGGCTGGGCCACCTTTCAGATCCAAGGCAGGTAGAGGAGGCCCCTTAGCTTTCACAGTTATGAACATCTAAACCTTCTAAACTAAGAGCAGCTCAGGCCCTTCTTTCATTTAATTGCCACTGGTGACCAGTGCACACAGATTTGCATCTGTAAAGCCAGTGTGTTTGTTTTCAAGAAAGCCTAGCCTCTCCCTGCTTTCTCTTTTGGTTTGATTTTTTAAAAAAGACATTCAACTACAGATGAAAAGCTCTCAGGTAGCATTTGAAGATTTGCAGGACTTTTAGATAACCAAGAAAAAAGTCTCAGAAAAGAGCCTTCTATCCCCGGGGCACTGCTTTTTCTTGCCTTCTTTGAGGGCCTTTGTGTATGTGTTTGTGTATTTTTTTATTTTCAGGATACCACTGAACATGGATATCTCAGAAATAAGGAACCAGGGACTATAAAAGTCAGCCAAGTTCCTTTTGATATTATTCCTTCTTTATTGTAATCTCTGTTCCTTCCATGACATTAGACAATTCTATTTATCTTGACTTTCAACCAACTACGCCAGTGACTGACTTTTTAGATTTCCATGTGGATCTTTGAGGAATTAAGACTTGTTTCTCAGGGAGACCGGCAGTCTATATGTCTTAGGGTTGAACACATCTCAGATTGGCTAGTTTGTCACTTTGCTACCTATTGCAAAGCCTCAGTCCTTCAGGAACCTTCAAAGCCCTAAGACACCTCAGCTGCTCCCATCCCAACGGCACGTTGTCCAGCATGTGCTCACACATGCCAGCCTATGGCTGGCAACCATATAACCCTCAGCACTGAGAATGTGACTAAAGGCCCAGGGACAGGCCCCAGAAGGGAAATCTACCACTGCCAATCCCGAAGGAAGAAATCCATGTCTCTCCTTCACCATGGCAAACATCTAAGCTGGAAATCTACCTCAATTAGGGGTGAGGCAAAGCCCGCCTGGATACTTCACCCCACAGCAACCCTCTCCCTCCTGCAACTCCTGGTGGGCACGGCTCTCCCACATGCACCATCAATGGAACCTCACACACCCATTGTAGGGGTGAGTAAACTGAGGCAATTGATGGCATTAAGTCCCGGTCCTATCTGCTACGGCAGAGTTTAAAGCAGATAAGCCAGAACCACGGGAGATAAAGACATAGTGTGTCTCTTCTTTCATTTATTTATTCAACAAAATGACATTTATTGGGTGCTTATGAACTGCCAAGCACTGGAAAGACACATCCGTCCAAACCACGGGCTTCAAGCCATCGTGACCAGTTCTGTGTTCTGCTCACAAGCTATGGCGTTAGAAGATACCTGATAAAAGGCCTCCTATGTCTCACAGACTCATGGTCTATTAAAAAGCCAGTTTCATTTTGCTCAAGCAAGCAGCAGTGGAGAATTAGAATGCTTTGTCTTGGGGTCCCAGAAGGCCTCCTTTCAGGGAAGCCTCACTACCCTAAAAAAAAAAAAAAAAAAAAAAACACCAGGAACACATCCGCATCCCCAGTAACTGCCTGGCGTGGGCCTTCCTTCCCCTGGCAATTCTCTTCCTCTAGTAACATCTATTTCATATGCAAAACGTAGAGAATGACATATGACATCCATGTTTAATTCTCCATTGATTGCAGTATCTTAGGTATTATCCAGGCTCCAAGACGTTTTCACACATTCATGACAACTACCTACAGGCATGCCGCCTCTGATCTCAGACCCCACGAGGGAGCAGCCCTATGCGCCGAAGTCAATTAGTACGTGCTCCAGGGTCCAGCCTGTTCCCAATGGAATGAAACCAGCCAAGGAAGTCCAGAGCATCCCACAGGAGCGAAGGCAGCGGCGTCAGATGCCTCAGAGGCCAAGGAGAGGGAGGACTCAGGCCAGCCCCCTGCATGACAATCCAAGAGTGCTAAGGATTCTTTCAAGGCTCACCTATAAAACATCACAGGGAGTGTTCCTTTGTTCTACTGGTAACAGGTATTTCAGATGATGAAAAAGAAATAGGAGAAAGCAGAACAGAGGGCCCTCTGAAATGCATTCTTCCTTAACATTGTCTGAATAGGCTTTCCCAGCTTCCTCTCCAGAGTCCCCTTCCAGCCTCAGGAGCAGAGCCTGGCGGAGAACCCCGAGAACTCCACGTTCCTACCTGGTTACCAGGCAGACCACAGCCCTCTGTTTCTATTTTGCTTATGAAACTGGGACATAGCCTCACTGTGTGAACAGAACACTGTGGCCCTTTGCAGTTGACACCTGGCTGAAGCTTCTCCCGTCGTGGTCTCTCTCCTCTCAGTGACCTGTGGTTCCCAGGAAGAAACAGACGTGTCCTCAGTGTTCTGATTACAGGGCACTAGGGAACATCCAAGGTCACAGCTGTCACCCGAGCCAGGAAATGCCATCTGGGGCCCTAACTGTTCACTCTGGTCGTCTGAGAAGTTCAGAGAGTCATGCTTCCATGTTTAGGCATCAGGAGGCCCCCCGGGCTCGCAGAGGTTCAGGTGGCCTCCCTCACCCACCCTGGCTGTACACAGTGCGTGCATTTGCCGTGCACACGTGTGCCTTTGCACGTAGGCGTCTATGCAGGCATCACCCAGCTCAGGGGTTGCCTTCTCAGAGGCCTTCCCCCTGCTCCCTGCCGGGCCCATGCTGCCCTCACCCACTTCTCACTCCTGGAAACCTTCATTTTCCCTTTCACTTAAGAAATTTAATATACACCGCCTTGGGTTTTTCTTGCATTCTCAACTCAAGTATTAAATTCCCTCCCAGGCAGAAGCAAAGCCTTACAGTTTCCTAGGGTCCCCTCAGTTCCCCACAGCACACAGAACCCTAAAATCTCAGGTTTAGTGCTGCATCTCCTAGACTAGCTGGCCTGTTGAAATGAATGAGGCTTCTTGAGGAAGCCTATTGGGCTGCCTGGGGTCAGGGATTTTGTTTAAGTCATGCCTGTGGCCACCTAGCCAGGTTTCCTGGGAACTGAAGCCTCATTGGTTTCCAGGATTTATCAGCGCCGTTGAGTTCTGGTGGCTCTGGTGACCCAATAGCAGCATGTCTGCCGTGTCGGGACCCAGCTTCTCCACTTCCGCTCCTCTGCCTGCTGCTGGCTTTGCTCTCCTCTCCTTCCTGCTCCCTCAGAGCTTCTTCTCATTGCCTTCTCTCTGCATCCCTCTTAGCTTTCGCTGCTGCCTGTGACTTCTCCATCTGGCTCACATTCCAGGGAGAGAAGAGACTGGGTGACCGGCCACTGGCCACTAGAGTCATCTCCTTCCTAGTGGGCGGAGCTCCATGTCAGGTCATCCATTGGCTGGTGGTCAGCTGCCTTTTTGGTCAGGTGTCCCTCTCTGGTCCAATCAGCTGTGAGCAGAGTAGCAGGGCCTCCTGGCATGAATCAGGGCAGCTTATCCAGGAAAATCCCTCTAAAGGGAGGTACAGCTGTGGTAGACTCTGGTGTCCAAGGTCTCATGAGGACACAGAGCAGTACGCCTTGCGGTACAGTGATTTTTCACTTTCCACTTGATGAATGACAGATCCTTGAGACTCCTGGAGGGCTTTTCTTTTAACGGCATGGTTTTCAGTAGCCACTGAAGGCTAAATTGAATTTGCAAAGGAACGGGATTACTGTACATTGTGGATAGCTTTCCATTGCTACCCATTCTTTAACTGTGCTAATACACTCTTTTGAACTTGATGCATTCTGTTCACACAATGGAAATGTCCTCTTTCCCTCTCTCCTTCCTTCCTTCATTCATTTACCAAGAATGCACTGAGGAATGACCATTTATCAGGTATTGTGCTAGGGCCTGAGGGTACAGAAATCAAAAAAAAAAAAAGTTGTTCCTGTCTTCAAAGACCTCATAACAGTAAAAGAGCTTACAGTAGTACATGGGTTTGTGAAATGTTCATCATTTTTCCACAACATTCTTCCTTCTGGGAGGAAGTGTTTTAAAAGGTGCCACAATCACACTTTTAAACTCAGTACACAGAACCCAAATTGCTTAGAGTCAGGACCCAATATTTACCCTGGCACCGTAAATATTGCATTTAAAGGGGAGTCCATTCTTGGAGTTGAAATGTCTCTGGACAGCTGGGTTCTTTCCCTACAACCTCCCAGACCGCTGGGTCTGCTAAGCAAAGAAGCTCTTCACACTTCCCACTACACTCGGCAAGTGCAAACTCACTCCAAACACAGGAGTGTCCAACCTTGCACTTGACTCCCAGAGGGCTCCAATGTGTAAGTGTGAAAAGAGACACGTCATCATCATAACAATAAGGTCCCACTTCCCTCCCGCTCTCCCTGGGCCCAGCATCACCCAGGGAGATGGGGGCAAGGCCGAGCTCCTTAGCAGTTCAGCAGGTAGCGCTGTGCACATTTTCCTAATAAAATGCCCAGCAGCCCAGGACTCACACTCCAGCCACATCATGAATTACTTTAGGCATGAAGAATTCCAGTGCAAGGTTGGACATTTAGCGAATGTTCATGAGATTGAAGGCAAACGGTATTGCATCCTCTCTGTGTGTCTGGCTCTCTCCACTGTTTCTTGGACTTGCTTAAGCAGTTCCCTCCAAAAAGACTATTCCTTCAGAGCTCTCAAAGATGTTCTCTCCTCGATTGTTTAGTGACTTCTTCAAAAGGACATCACGGAACACAAATACAAGCAGTGTTCTCTTATTTCCGGGGCTTTATTGTTAGTTTCATTAATTTTATTAACCCTAAACCCATAACAAGAGCTTTAGGGAGTGTGTAGGAGATCGCAGCTTCAGGCAAGCTCCCAGTTCTTACCAGTTGTAGTTTCTAATAAAACTCCTGCATAAATGTAGACTTCTGTGCTCTGCTACCAATAAAACAGTAAGCTTTTTAAAAACATATCAACCCAAATGTTTTATCCCACAGATAAAGGTTCAGATCTGTGACTACGTAGCCCAGGCCCTTCCTCTCCTAAGATAACGTCCTACCCATCATCGGTTCACACTGGCTTGGAGCTCCCTTGGCAACAAGTGTGTTGGATTATTGCTCCTTGACATCGTCATGCATTCTCCAGCACTTTGGCTCCAAAGGCAGTGGTTTGCCCTGCCCCCCATGCTGCCTCAATAGATTATGTCCTTACAACAAGCAAGAGGACTTGCTTAAGACCATTTTTCAATGTCGAGCATCTTTTAGATTCCATCCTTAAGCTAACAGAAGTTTCTTAGAATCGTGACCCACAAACATAACTTCCCACATTTCTTGCAATACGATGAGTTTAAACACAAAGCCTCCCTTTAAGCCGGAGTCTAAGTCCTCTTGGAAGGTGGCCAGGACATCCCTGACATCTCTACTTTGTCTCCACAGCACAGAGAGTTACAGCTGGGTTCCAGGCATGGGTGCTATAAAAATTCCATCTCACACAGCCTAGTGATAAATCAAATCCAAGTTTATTTATGAAGCGGCTCCTGCAGGGTCCCCGGCACGGTGCAGTGTTCTGTCTACCGGCAGAGGATGTTTCTTCAGGTTGTGTTGATGTTTGCCCAGTCTCACCCACACATACTCATTCTCTGCTCAACTGTTTCCCAAGCAAAGTTGCTCCTGGCACAAACCCAGTTTCCTTGAAGGGATGCCAATGCCTGCTCCCACCCACCTTTCCTTCTGACCAGCTAGTTGATGTCTACATACCTGCTGTTGTGGTAACCCAACCCACCTCCTTCCTATCACCTAGACGGCCCATGCTGCAACTCGAAAACTAGAAATTATAGAAATTAATCTATACATTTCTAAAAGTAGTGCCCTCCATCAAAAAGTGTAACTGTAGGTGTGTAGGGTTGAAAGATACATATAATCTGAGGGTTAAATATCCATTGTCTACTCAGGGTTGATTACTCTTTACCTAGTAAAACAGCACAAGGCAAAGATCACCTTGGAATCCTTAATGTTCAGGTTTTTCCACAGTTTTGTCCCTGGACATTTTTCCTGTCATTGCAGCTTCATGGGGCTCCCAAGTTTCAGGTCAGTGAAACCCCAGTGGGGATACTCAGACCCACAGGTTTGTCCTTTGTAGTACAAAGCCGAGTATGAATTTGAGTAAAGCAAACAAAAAAATAAACTGCAAAAAAATAAAAAATAAATAAAAAAAATAAACTGCAAGATCCTGGAACAGCTGTCAAACCTCAACCTAGCGTGTTGGGACTTAACAGACAGGCAGTGGGAGAAGCAAAAAACCAGTCTAAGAAGAAAGAAACTGGATCTTTGAAATTTTTTGCTGAGACCTGACCCTTCTGATTATGAATTCTTCCACTTTCTATCACCAGTACACTCATTTTGTCATATTTTCCCCAAGACAAAACCAAACTCTGAGAAAGCCTGAAACCCTGTGGAGATTTCTAGAGATGGACTCCTGCCACCCATCTCTGAAAGTCTTCTCTCCTCCCATCCTCAACGCCGTGGAGTCCGGTTCCCACCTCCCCACCTGCCCCTCCCATCCTGGCCAAAACACAGCCGAAAACCCATCTCTTTTGTGAGCTTGCTCTGACAAGTACAATTCTGCAACAATTACCATATTCTTCCAGAAAAATCTCAATTAGCAGAGCAGCTGTGAATCCACTCACAACCCTTGGGGGCAAGGTCCATTACAACCGCAGATTTTCCGAGTTCTGAGCACCTGCCGCCCTCCAGGGTAGAGGAGCCGTCCTGTGGCTGTCGTTCTTGAGGGACACCAGCTCTCCCTGGGGTTGAATAAGTAGCTCAAGTGGTTTACACAGTCCACAAACCCTGCGGAAAGATTTCTGGTCCTGGTCTGTGCTGTCGTCTGACCTCTGCACCATCTCTTCAAGGGAACAAGACCTTGTGAGCATGGAGTTCATGCCTCTACATCCACTGAAGCCTTCTCTGCCTGCTACAGGCTCAGCAGAGTGGCTTAGCCTCCAGGCATCCCCGCGTCACCCTGTGTTAGCTTCCGAATGCTGCTGTAAGTAGCTACCTCAAACCTGGTGGCTTAAACAACACAAATGCATTATCTGACAATTCTGTTAGAAGTCTGGACCGTTGGGCCAGTCCACCTGAGTTCCTGTCTCGCTGCTGGAGACATCCCGGCCCTCGTTTTTTTGTTTTTGTTTTTGCTTTTTTTTTAAAAAGAGTTGCATTCTTTTTTTTTTTTTTAATTTATTTGTTTATTTTTTAGCTGCATTGGGTCTTTGTTGCTGCACGAGGGCCTTCTCTAGTTGTAGCGAGCGGGGGCCACTCTTCGTTGTGGTGCACGGGCTTCTCATTGCGGTGGCTTCTCTTGTTGGGGAGCACGGGCTCTAGGCGCACGGGCTTCAGTAGTTGTTGCACGTGGGCTCAGTCATTGTGGCTTGCAGGCTCCAGAGTGCAGGCTCAGTAGTTGTGGCCCACGGGCTCAGTTGCTCCACGGCATGTGGGATCTTCCCAGACCAGGGCTTGAACCCATGTCCCCTGCACCGGCAGGTGGATTCCCAACCACTGCGCCACCAGGGAAGCCCCCCAGCCCTGGTTTTTGGCCTCCTCTTTCCTGTTACCAGCATCGCCTTCCTTGTGCAAATGAGAAGGCAGAAAAGACACCGAAGTGGGACGAAAGGGAGGGTCAGCTACCACCCAGCAGAGGTCACGGAGACTGTCGCCAAGAGGCCTGCAACTTGGAGAATGTGCAGAGAAGCTGGCCAGAGGAATCTGAGGGGGAGCTGGAGACTTTGTCCTGCCCATTACACTACTTCCTTTTAAACCTCCAAAGATATTTTTTTAATAAATATTTCTATTAAAATCTGTGGAAGGCATATCCTTGTTCCCCGTCCCCCCCCCAAAAAAAATACTGGGCTCAAATCAAGTTTTGTGCAGGACTGTGTCACTTCTGTAGGTTCTAGGGGAAAATCCATTTCCTTGACTTTTCCATTGTCTAGAAGCCACCCACGTGACTCTTCCTCCAAGTGCAAAACCAGCAACATGGGGCCGAGTCCGCCTTGTGCTGCCATCTCTCTGGTTCTCCCTCTTCTACCTCCCTCCACCACTTACAAGGACCCTTGTAATTACAGTGGGCCACCTGGATAATCCAGGACAACCTCTCTACTTGAAGGTCATCCGATTAGCAACCGTAATGCCACCTGCAAACTTATTTCCCCTTTGCCATGTAACATAACATATTCACAGGCTCCAAAGATTGACACGGGCATCTTTGGGAGGACGTTATCCTGCCTACCACACACTCCATCAGACATCCTGCCACTTCCCCGCATAATGTGCTCAGGTGTCCCCTCCCACTTGCAAAACCAACCCCCTTCTCCAGATCTTGGGGATTCCTCCCTGTCCCTAGCAAGGCCTCTACCAGCTTTTCCTGATTAAACCTCAAAGCTTCACCCCTTGAGAACAACCCAGCTCTTTGTCTCCTGAAGCCAAATCTTTGGAAAACAAAAGAACTCTGAAGAACTCCTCAAAGGCAAGACACCAATCCCTCTGGCCTTCTCCAGGTGGGGAAAATACCTGCCCCTTTCAGGGAGGGAGAAAAGACAGCTGGTTTCTCAGCTGTCTTTCTGATAATTGCCTTCTTGTGTCTGTTCGATGCCTGCAGTGTGCCTCTTCCTATCATTATGCTTGTTTGGGTTTGGGAACACATCTTATACTCTGGAACCTTCCATCAGAGCTCACACAGTGCTCTGCACACATGTTCAAGCATTCACTGATTTCACACCAACACATGCAATGGGAGAGATTTTAGCTTTGTCTCGGCAGGGCTTCAAAAATCGTCAAAAATATAGAAGAATGTAGGGCTTTGCCACCAATCTCGATAGCCAACAAAATCCTACAATTGGAAAGCTTAAAACTTTTGCTTGGGATCTATTTGGATATTGTGCTAGAACATTTTAAAAAACACAAGCCATAGAGCAATCAAAGAGAATGAAGTACCATTTGGAGAGCATGAAAAAGTTGCAGACTACCATTCCAAATGTTTAGCCTTAAGGAAAGGAAATGACTCATTCATCTATTCAAGAAACATTTACTGAGTTCCTATTATATGCAAGGCCTTGTTTGAAGTACCAAGTTTATGGTCACAGGAAACCTTGTGTTCTCTCTTGTTTCTCCACGGTTTAATCAGAGGGGAATTACTCAGAGTAGAGTAAGTATCGTGGAGGATGTGGGCTTTGACATGAAACCAGAGGTCAGATGTCCTGGGTAAGCTACAAAACTTTCCAGAAACTTCTCCCCCCTATATCTTAACAATGGTAATACAAATGACATCTGCTCACAGCATTTGGGAGAAGACAGAATTGCACACATAGAGTGAACTCAATAAATATCCCTCTTCACCCCTCTCGTCTCACAGAACACACTCAAAACAATCCCAGATCACTAGACTTCCAGGTAGAAAGAAGGAAGTGGCTTTCTTGTAATCCCAGGCTTTGTTTAAACTGTTCCCTATGTCTGGGATGTTCCTAAGCCTCCGCTTTTCCACTTAAGAACTCCCTGCTTTCCTCAGCCTCTCCCTTCACACCTCATCCCAGACAATTAGTCCACCATCTCTGCATTCCCACATGCTACGGACTGAATTGTGTCTCCCCAAAATTCATACGTTGAAGCCCTAACCCTCAGTGTGATGGTATTTGGAGGTGGCATCTTTAGGAGGTAACTAGATTGTGAGGGTGAAGCCCATTAATAGAATTAGTGCCTTCTAAGAAGAAACCACAGAGAGCATTCTCTCTCTCTCTCTCTCTCTCTCTCTCTCTCTCTCTCTCTCCATCATGTGAGGACATCTGCAAACCACAAAGAGAGTCCTCACCAGGAACTGAATCAACCAGAGCCTTGACCTAGGACTCAGCCTCCAGGACTGAAAGAAATAAGTGACCGTTGTTGAAGCCCCCCAGTCTGGTATTCTGGTGTAGCAGCCTGAGCTGACTAAGACACCAGAGTCCTGGGATCACCACTGCTGCCCTAGTGGCCATCTGCACCTACCTTTTCTTCAAGGCTGCGAACCCACAAGGGCAGGGCTGTGTCCTTATTCCCCATCTTACCCCAAGCATTTAGCACAGGATCTACTGCCCTGAATTGTTTCCTGTCGCTGCCATAACAAATCATCGCCAATTTGTTGCACTAATAACACAGAGGTATTATCTTACAGCCTTACTCAAAAGGCTGACATGAGTCTCACTGGGCTAAAGTCAAGGTGTCATTAGGGCTGTGCTCCTTTCTGGAGGCTCTAGATGAAGATCTGTTCGCTTGACTCCTCCAGCTTCTGAAGGCCACCTGCATTCCTGGACTTGTGGCTTCATTTTACCATCTTTGAAATTATGCTGCCATCTCTCTGGTCTTCCGTCTTCCGCTTTTGAGGACCCAGGATAATCTCCCAACGGACTAACAACCTCACTTTCATCTTCAACCTCAATTTCCTTTTGCCGTGTAACATACATATTCACAGGTTTCAGGGAGTGGGATGTGAATATCATGGGGGCATTATCTTGCCCACTACAAGCCATAGAAGGAGAAATTGAATAAACCTGGATCTTAATTTATGATGCCTGCAACTCAGCAAAATCCTAACACCCTCTTCCTGCTGCCATCCTTTACAACCCATACCCCCGATAAGCCTGGTTTCTAGTCTTGAATATCTCAGGAACTTATTCTGAAAAACATTGCGTAAGAGATACATCACCAGTCCTATGATGCTTGAGTTTTTTCTTGCTGGCCTTTAGTCCAGCAACCACTTAATCTTCACTTGTCTCACTTGAATTACTACTGTAAGTGCAGGATAGCCTTCTGGGAAAGGTTCTGGAATGGGGAAATACAACCCGCTTCTGGCGGGTTGGACCTCTAATTCTTTCTGTTTCTGGAAAATCATAAATCATCTGCGTTGCTTCCCAGTCATCTCTCCTGAAAGTCTCTCATCTGGGAAAATAGGGATGTGTGCTATCTACTATTTATAAGGGAGCGTGGCTCCCTTGTTGATTTGGGGAAAAGTGGATTTTCCTGCAAAAAGCTCAAAGCGTTTTTATGAATATAACATCTCACTTCCCACAAGATCTTTATAGAGTTATAGACAGAAGAAATAAAAATGGCGGCAACTTATAGAAGTAGTACTGAACATATTTAAAGGCAATAACTGAGATTTTTAAGTGGTTTAATTGGCCACCCCATAGAAGGTAGGTGTTGGCATTTTCTATTTGATACTCCAAATCAACCTGACATGCGACCAGTTCCTCTACAGATAGATATGTGTGTGGAAACACACACACACATTCATATAATTTCATCCATCCACCAACTTACTCATTCAGGCAGTGTCTACTGAGCCTCCACTGTGTTCCCCACATCATCACAGGCACGGGGATGTGGAGAAAGTGGGTGAGACGTAGTCACTTACCCTTGAGGGTTCAGGGTCTGCCAGGGCAGAGTGGCATGGAAGCCAGCCGTAGTCATACGATGTGCTGAGTGCTGTCTTTGCAGGCACTGGGTGGGGAGGAAGGGAACCAACATTCTTGGGAGCTCCCCAGGGAGGGGAAGTTTGAGCTGAGTCCTGAGGACTCAGGTAAGTTGTAGGGGGTAAGAAAGAGCATGGAAGACAGCGGAAGTGAAAAGACATTGCCATGTGAAAGGACACATGTGTGAAAGAGCATCGTGCCTCAGAGCACCCTGGGAACTCTAGGTTCAGGCAGAGGGAAAACCAAGGTCACATCATCAGCGGCGTGGGCAGCCACTGCCAAGGAGCTTGGACTTTACCAGTGGGGCCCCTGCATGACGTAAAGCAGGACAGGAACACAGTGGGATCTGAACTGGAAAGAGCCCATGAGGAAGCTCTGTGAAAAAGAAAGGGGAGTCTATTTCTGTTTTACACCTGAAACTAACACAAATTGTAAATCAACTATACCTCAATTTTTTTTTTTTTTTTTTTAAAAAGGGACGTGGAGGTAGGAAAGACTGGAGCTATGATCTAGACTTGGAGACACCTGCAACGATCCAGATGAAAACTGATAAGAGGGCTGCAGAATAGCACTTATGGGCTGATCACTTGTGTTTGAATGTGTGTTGATGCACAAAGGTACCTGGAAAGATGTTCATTAAAATGTTAACAATAGTTACCTCTGGTGGCAGGACACAGGGTGAATTGTTTGCTTGCTTCTTTATACTTTCCTTGGTTGCTTGAAATTTTCTACGTGAGGATATGTTATCTCTATAAGCAAGAACAAACAAAAAAAAGTTTTGTTTTTGTTGCTTGTTAAAAACTGACACTGACCCTGAGAGACTGAATATACAAATAGGCAATGGCCAGACCATGTATAAAAATAGAACGTTGACCCATATCCTTCAGCAATCTGCCCAGGAAACCAACCCCTTATGTGCAATAAACAACCCAGGAAGCTAGCCTGCTTCCTGGGTCAGACTGTAGTCGGAGGTGTAGAAACCCAGACTGTCATCTAGTAAAACCCAGGAAGCTAAATATTGACTTCCATAACAACTGGCTCAAAATGGCCGGGACTTGATTAATAACTGACAGCTTTCCTAACTTCTGTCTCTGCTTCCAACTTAGTACCAACTAAAGAAAGCTAACTATGCACCCCTAAGCAATCACATAGGATACCCCCCTACTCATTGGCCACCCATAGCTTCTCCAGACCTATAGCCTCCAATCAGGGCACACCCGAAGCCTTCCCTTTTCTCCGCTATGAGACTTTCCCACTCCTCTGCCTGCCTTTGAGTCTTTGCCAAAATGCAAGTCACATGGCTGACTCTCTTGCTATAGCAGACTCTAGTAGTCTTTGTTTTTCTCATGTGGTTGGTCTTCATTTATTCCACAACACAATCAGTTCTGCTACGGGGGATAGTAAAGTGGGGACAAGAGGAAAAGCTTTTAGGAAGAAGAAGCCACGGGATTTGGTGTCTCCTGTCAGTGGGGTGAAGGCGAGAGAAGCAAGGATGCCTCTGGCTTCTGGCTTGGGGTTCTGAGCAGATGCTGGTACCATCCGTGGAGTCATGTAAAGGGAAGGAACACACGGGCAAGGTATGTGACAGGGTCTACGGGACACAGGAGGCACACATGGTGGAGGGGGTGTGGAGGTTCGGAGACAGACTCTACGGAGGTGTGGGGAAATCTAGGGGAAACCAGCCAGGGGTGGGGAGGCATCAGGGCTGGGAACAGCTGGAGCCATCACCACCCGGAGTCCACAGGTGCCAAAGAAGGAAACCGGACAGAACTGTGGGAGAGAGGGCCACCGAATGGGACTGTGGTGGTAGGAAGAGGAGCTCAATCCATTTCAATTCAACCTGGAGCCCACAGGAAGGCTCCACTGTCCACTTGCCCTTCCATCTCCTGTCAATGCTTCCCATGAGCTAAACCCACCAGGAAACCAGAGGACATGAGAGACCCAGTGCATCCATAATAGCCATTCTCCTGTGATGTGGAGAATCAAGAAGGGTTCAGGGAAGCTCTGCAGGGGCACTTAGAGAATACTTAGCCCAGACAGCCTGGGGATAATGAGCTCCATCTTGAAAATGTTCATTTTGAGGTTCCCATGGGGAATGCAGGTGGAGTTGTCTAGCAAGCAAGTCAATATGGCAGCGTAGACATTGAAAGATCTGAGTTGGAGAGGTGGGTGTGGAAGTCATCTAAATATCAGGAGAGTTTCAGCACAAGTGACCTCTCCCAGAGAAAGAGTGAGGGATGAGAAGAGAAGTAGGCTGAGGACAAACCCTGGGCGACCCCAACATTGAGGTGGGAAAACAGGAGAAGGGGTCAGGGAAGGTCACTGGGAAGGAGAATGGATCAGAGACCTAGAGACAAGAATCAGGATGTTCATCCGATTTTCAGTCATACTTTTCAGCAGTCAGGTCTACCAATAAATTAGGGAAAGATCTAAACAAAGGTACAAGGTCAAACCAAACACAGATAACTTTTGAAGTTCACGGTCTTTCGGGGCTCTAGGGGGAAGGGCAATAAAGGAAGAGTTACTGGGAGTCACAGCATTTGCACTTCCTTGAACACGTTTTCTAAAGTAGTCCCAGCAAGGGACTTCCCTGGTGGCGCAGTGGTTAAGACTCCGCCTGCCAATGCAGGGGACATGGGTTCGAGCCCTGGTCCAGGCAGATCCCACATGCTGTGGAGCAACTAAGCCCGTGCGCCACAACTACTGAAGCCCGCTTGCCTAGAGCCCGTGCTCTGCAACAAGAGAAGCCACTACAATGAGAAGCCCGTGCACCACAACGAAGAGTAGCCCCTGCTCTCCGCAACTAGAGAAAGCCCATGTGCAGCAACAAAGGCCCAACGCAGCCAAAAATAAAAATTAATTAATTAAATTAATTAATTAAAAATAATTTTAAAAAATTTTTAAATAAAGTAGTCCCAGCAAGCCTGTTTGACAAGCTGCCCTGGAGGAACTGATTTGGCGGGAAAGATTAGGGTGACAAACTACATGATTGTCAATACAGGTGATGTCACCAGTGCTTCGAATATGAGACTCATACCTTCAGCACTGGATGCCAATCAGTGCTTGGTAATTATTGTTATTTTTCTTTCAAAATCCCCGAGGAAGTTTTAACGAACACAAAATTACAAATAAATTCATAAAACATCCGGTCGCCTAAACCAAAAGACACACTACCTGCTCCCCGCATCTCACTTTTTCCACTTGCAAGGGTACGTTTTTCCAAGAGCTCTTCCTCTCTGCCAAGCCCCCTTGTTGTGCAGAGCACAAAAGTAAGATGTTCTCAATGTCTATTTTCTCCAGCCAGGCACAAATTAGGTTATTGCTGATGTGCAGAAAGCCAGCCCATGCTTGAACAAATGGGCTAAATGGCCACCGTTTCCAAAGATGGAAAACGGTTCACACTATCAGCAATCTCTTAACCCTTTTTCGACTCGTTGTGTTTAATTCCAAACCCTTATTCATTTTTTTTCCCAAATCCTGGGCCCTCAAGTTTGCTCCTTCCATAGGCAGCCTTTTTTTTCTCACTTAGGCCAGGGAGTTGGCTGCTCCTTGGAATCAATTCCAGTCCCAACACACTAGGAGTAGGCGTTGCTGAAGAGTGGGTGTTCCACAACAGCCCTGTCCAGCAGAAACATAATGCCAGCCACTCTGTCATCTTACAGCTTCTAGGAGGCACACTTAACTGGAAAATTAAATAGGCGAAATTAACATAGTGATATATTTCACTTAACCCAATGTAACAATACAGAGTATTATCATTCTAATGCAATCAATAGGGAAACTATTGACGAGATATTTTACATTATTGCATTATTACTTTTCTCATTATGTCTTCAAGATCCCCTGTTTCGATTGCACCTACAGCACATCTCAATTTGGGTCAGGCTCATTTCAAATGCCCAGTAGTGACAACGTGGCAGGTGGCTGTCATATTAGTGCAGATCCTGGCCCCTCCTCTGGTGACCACCCCAGGGTTCTCTCCAGCAAAATTTACTCATTCTTCCCAGAAAAAATGAGCCCATCAGCCCATCCAAGGAGGAACTTGTGGGCTAAAGAGGCTCTCTTTGTTTTGCACGTATCAGGAAGTTATTAGAAATTATCATACTAAGTGAAGTAAGTCAGACAGAGAAAGACAAATGCCATTTGATATCACTTATATGTGGAATCTAAAAAAAAATGATACAAATGAACTTATTTATAAAACAGAAACAGACTCATGGACGTAGAAAACAAACTTAAGGTTACCAAAGGGAAAAGGTGAAGAAGGGATAAACCAGGAGTTCGAGATTAAAATATACGCACTACTATATATGGAGTAGATAACCAACAAGGACCTACTGTATAGCACAGGGAACCATATTCAATAGCTTGTAATTATATATATATATATGTATACTGAATCACTTTGCTATATATCTGAAACTAACGCAACAGTGTAAATCATCTGCATTTCAATAAAATTTTTTTGAAAAGAAAAAACCTAAAAAAAGGAAGTTATTAGAGATGCTGGTGCAGGAAGGAGAGTGAGCTGGCACATAATCCATTATGCCTTATTGTGTGATGAACAGCGTTATCCAAACCAACGCAGGGTCCATTAAAGCTAACACACAAACAAAATCTCTCCTGGTCCACCTGAGCATTTATTTGAAAAATATTTCTTGGGACTTGGGGAAAAGGAAATAAATAGGAACATTAGATTTCTGGCTAGGAGCACCAGCATCTCTGAATTTATGATATAAGCCAAAAGTTTGCAAAGCTAGATAAAACATGACTTTTCGAGGACATATCATTTGCAACTGTTGACTTCCACAGGCAAGGCAAAGTCGAGAGAAGAACACCAATTTCTATTTTTCCTTTTAGAAAGAGCAGATGTAATTACTTCAGTGTATGTACTTGTGTTGAGAATTCAATCAAGTGACTTTAGAGAAATCAAATACACCTTTGCTGGAGAACGGAAAGGAAAGAGTGATTCAGTGGGAGGCTGAGCAAAACACACAGCACCGCCAATGGGCCCCAGGGGAGGAGCACAGAAGCAGGAGAAAATGCAATTTTAAAAGGACTGTATCCCAAGAGCATGAAACCCAAACAGCGTTGCAGCAGACAGACCCCAGGCGCGGGAAGCACGAGGCCATTTGCAACCTATGGGTTGTTAATAAGTCAGTCTCGGGAGATACGGAACACCAAATGGGCGTCATAGCTACCCCCAAGGGCTGCCTGTTACCATGGCCTACGCCAGTTGTCAGTGGGAGCAGAGAATCAAAAAGAGTTCCCTGTTTAAAAAGAGTATGATGTGAACATTGAACACATGCAGCAACAGAAAACCCCAGAAGCCACTGTGCCAAACCCATCCCTCCACCCGGCTTCTCCGAGAGCTGACCAGGTGCACAGCCCAAGAAGTTCCTCTCGCTGAAGGTGGGAGTTTTCTCCCTTTCTACCAAAGGCATCTTCTGTGAGAAGCACATCTCAGCCACAGGGCCTTCCAAGCTCATTCAAACGTAGACTTGAAAACTTAGGACCAGAATGGCCTTAAGTCCCCAGACAGAGCCATGTAGGGCTAAACAGCTTTATTGTGCAGTAATTTGCCACTTTCTATACAGAAACAGTCCAGAGCTGTGGCTTAGTGGACCCAGAGCCTTTGCTGGTGTTCCGACCCCATCCCCAGAGCTCACTCAGGCCCCACCCTCACTAGCTGTGAATAGACAGGAAGGAATCAACAGTCCCCTTTCCAGATCTCTTTCCCTCCCAGGATGGAAGACGCAATTTGAGTCCTACTGTGGTCAGAGCTGCCCAAAGGTGTTCCACAATGCAAGGCTGTTGCTTGGGGAAACTGTTTCTTCCTTTTAGCAAGATGAGACCAGAAAAGAAACAAACAAAACTGGCAAAGGATCGCAGAGAAGTTGCCCTCTTGACTTTCCTTCGGCTTCACTTTACAAAGGCGCTTAATTTCACAAGAGAAACACGCAGCCTGAGTTGGGAGAAGAAGGGAAAGGCAAATATTTCCAATGCCTGATGAATATTCACAAAGTATTGCAGGTTCAAGTGGGAAATCGCCCGCAAGGAGCGAATGAATGATAGGTACAAATCCAGCCGACTTCTGGCCACTCTAACCCCAGATGAGACTTCCGTCTCCAGCAAACACACCCAAAGTGAGGCAAGATGAAACAGGTCTTCCCTTGGCATCAAGCCCGGACGGAGCGGGGCGGTGGGGGGGTGCCTCAAGGAAAGAACAAGCCGTGCTTTCTGAGAACACTGCCGTGCACCCCGTGACATCAGTGCCAAGCCAGGAATGCCAGCACCCCAAAAGGAAAAGATGATGCACCCAAAGTGATTTGTTGGGAAATTGATCTCAGGAGGAAAGCTCACTGTCACCCAGTCACCCGCAATGGCCCGTGGTGGCAACTTGTGTCTAATTTGCATAAGAACATGATTAGGGATTGCACCTCCCATCCAGCGAAATGCTAACGTCGGTTGAAGCTCACAGGCATTCATCACAGTCACTGGTTATGAATGACTTGCCAGGTGTTCTAGGCTGGCTTCGGCACGATGGTCGGCACTGGAGCCTGTAGGGGGGCTTCGGCACGATGGTCGGCACTGGAGCCTGTAGGGGTGAATGGTACATGAACAAGGAGCTGGGCGGACAGTCCTCACCCTCTGTCCATCTCCCTGCAAAGCCAGCGGCCCCGGGCAGGCATCCCGACAAGCTCCATCTCCCAGCTGCCCGTATGCTTCTCAGGCTTCGGCAGATGGGGAGGCATGACCTTCTGGATTTTCGCCATCCGATGCAACTTTTCTTTTTAGGTGAAATCCACATAACATAAAAACTAATCTTTTTTTTGTTTTTTTTGTTTTTGGCCACATCCTGTGGCATGCAGCATCTTAGTTCCCCAACCAGGGACTGAACCCGTGCCCCCCTGCAGTGAGAGCGCTGAGTCCTAACCCCTGGACCTTCCAGGGAATCCCGAAAACTAATCTTCTTCAAGTACATTTCAGTAGCATTTAGTACACTGATAAAGTTGTGCAGCCAGCCTCTCTATCAAGTTCCTAAACAGTCTCGTCACCCCAAAAGGAAACCCCATGCCCATTAAGTTGACATCCCCTATTCCAGCACAACCTTTAAAAGAACATCTTCTCTAATTACAAAAAAATAGCTCCCCACACTCCTGCCCTGACCTCAGACCAGTTTCTAGCCACAAGAAAACATGGCGTCCTCTGGCAGGGATTTAGGTTTTATTCATCTTTGTATCCCAGGGCCTAGCACAGTGAGCGACATGTGGTTCCCAGTTGAAGTTATGGGATCAAAATGGTAGAGACAGGGCGCTGAGCCTGCACTTAAGGCGTCAGGGATGCATAATTCAGCTCATCTGTTTTGAGGTGAGCCCTGAAGCTGCACTTCACCCCAGACTCCATGTGAAGTTCACCCAAGGCCTAAGCTGGCTGGGAGGCCAGTGAGCGCCAGGAGGAGAGAATCCTCCTTCCTTTATGGAGTCCAGACCCCAAGGGCATCCCAAATGGCATGTCCACAGATGAGCTCCATGACACCGTTCCCTCTCCCCTTGGAAACCCAGCCATGGGTGGTCCATGGGATGCTGTGATGTGATAATATCACATCAGGAAACAGCAAGCATTTTTCAGGGATGGGCATTTGATTGTGGCATATTTTCCCCTAAGAATTCCATCCATCTCCAATAACAGCAGCAGCTGCTGCTCTAGGAATGGGGGCTTTGCCCTCATTCCCCACCAGCGAGGCTGTTTTGGCTCTTTCAGAGCAGATGTCCTTTTTTCTTTTGCCTCCAGCTGTGGGTTTCCACCAAATGAGTCACTTCAAGGACTTTAAGTCACTTGAGGCTTTAAGCACCCCTTCTGCCCGGCCGCCCCACACTATGCCTCTGAGGAGGGTCCGGGACTTGCACTGACCCTTTGGGGTGGGGTCTGGTCTGGATACTGCACTGGCCCTGGCATCAGCCTCCGCCAGAGGCGAGAGCTTTGGGGAGAAGGGCTGGAGGGGATAAATACGCAAAAATGCCCAAAGCCTGGGTGCTGAGGTCTGGGGTCTCCCTGGCTCCATGAGGGGCAGCACCACGCTTGAACATAGAAGGATTGCATTTTCAAGCCCATAGGAAAAAACGCACTGGGTGAAAGCAGAAAAAGCAGCACAAAGAGTCTGTAGGTGATTCCCAGCCCTGGGCTGTACCCGTTTCTGGTTAAGTGATTCTATTTTAGAAGCTCGACTTCCATCTACCCTCTGAGTCTAGCAACAGAGTCTAAGGTAACCTCCCATGTGTGTCAGAGAGTCTTCCTCTATTTGGATAATATGTCACTCTCGTCTTTGCTGTCACCGGGTGACTGAGTCTCTCTTTCCCAAGTCGAGGGGAGGGAGGAGGATTGTGGGTGGATGGGCCCCGAGAACAACGGGTACCCTGAGAGTCAGAGCAGCCTGTGGCGCCAACCGTGTCAGCCAGACGGAGAGCGAGGTGGGCCAGCCCCGAGCAAATAGCAAAGAAGGCCAAGTGTGGACCCGACAGTCTCCAATTCCCACTGCACCCCAGGAACCAGCAAATCTGTACATCAGATACATGTTCTGTGGAACCTAGATGTGGAATTCTGGGAGAAACACATTTAAGCAATTACAAATAATTGTAATATTATATATCTGTAAAACAGGATGATTCGGAACAAGCCTAGCTTGTTCTAGAACACTCCAAGAACGAGACAGAGTCGGCAGCATTTCCTAAACCTACTATCCCTTCACTTTCCTTCCCCTTCAAAACAGGATCCCTTCACCCTCACTCTGGGATGTAGAACTTGTTCCAGCCGGGTGAAGAAGTAGGTTCATACCAGCTCATAAGAGCCAACTGTTACATATTCAGGAATTTTGAGAGCTGGTCAACAGTTGATAGGTTGGAATCAGCCGTGGTGGGAGCTTTTACAGCACAGGAATAGGCAAACTCTCTGATCAAGGCTTTACTTCCCCCCTCCCAGCCAACCCCCGTGGAGCTGCCTTTGCGGCAAAACAGTGGTCTTAGCCCAATTTACGGAGTCTCCTGGACTTGGAGGGGGCGTCAGGGCGTCTGAGGATTCCCCATGTCTTGCTCTCTCCTCCGTGGAATCCTTGGACTGGCTCCCCTTTGTGGGGCCTTCTGAGGCCTCAGCAGTTTCCCTTCTGCACAGACTGGAAGGGAGGGGGTACGTTCCACTCCACTTCTCCCAGTGGGAACACCTTGAACCAGCCCCCCAGTCTCAGCTCTAATGGGAGGAAACCCACCCCACGCTACTTATGACATGTCCCCAGACAGTGACTTAATTATGAGAAGAAAAATGGTATTCCTGGAGCCTGGCCAAATGGAGAACCAGAAACCAGCATCCAGCCTAGAGATTCAGGTTCTGCTTGCCAGCCCCTGAGAGCCTTGGGGGCAACACACGGTGACTCAAACAAATGAAAACACAAGAGACTGCGGAAGGTGAAGGCAGTGAGATTTGATGCCTACTCAGTCACCTGGTGGGCTGCGTCAGTCAAGTGCCATTTGAAGAGAACCCAGAATGCTGGTACAGGTTCACAGAAAACTGGGCTGCCCGGGAAGTTGGGGCAGAGGTGAGGGAATGGCCACACCTACCTGTCTGATGCAGGTGGAGGAGAGCCGTTCTCTTCTTTGAAACCTGGGGGAATACAAGCCTCATGGAATGTAATCATATGTGTGAAAAATGGTGAGATGGGATTCTCACATCTACTGAAACCTCACAGAAGTCTTTTGAGAACTTATGGCTAAGATTGTATTTTATCTGCTTCCCAGGGAAAATAAGATGCAGTGTACTTCATTGGATAGAGACCATTCAAAAATACATCAAGCTTCCTTTTTTTTTTTTTTAATTAAAGTATAGTTGATTTACAATGTTGTGTTAGTTTTTGGTATACAGCAAAGTGATTCGGTTATACATATATATATATATATATATATATATTCTTTTTCATATTCTTTTCCATTACGGTTTATTACAGGATATTGAATATAGTGCCCTGTGCTATACAGTTGATCCTTGTTGTTTATCTATTTTAAATACAGTGGTGTGTATCTGTTAATCCCAAACTCCTAATTTATCCACCCCCTTCCCCTTTGGCAACCATAAATTTGTTTTCCATGTCTGGGAGTCTGTTTCTGTTTTGTAAATAAGTTCATTTGTGTCATATTTTAGATTCCACATATAAGTGATGTCATATGATATTTGTCTTTCTCTGTCTGGCTCACTTAGTATGATAATCTCTAGGTCCATCTATGTTGCTGCAAATGGCATTATTTCATTCTTTTCAAGCTTCCTGTTAAAAGGAATTTCTTGTTTCATCCTAAAAAAAACAATTGTAGATGGGAAATATTTTTCAGGATGAAAGCTGATGGGATAAGTTGTCTACCAGCAGTCCTTGGAAAAAAATGCACCGAGAGGTGGGGAAGTAAGGTCAGTGGCCCAAGATAAGGGACCAAGTGGTTGTCTGGGCACTTGAGTCTCCAGACCCCAAATCCAGTGCATTTGCCCTCCGCAAAGCCCTGGCTGAGGACATGCCCATTCCTGAGTGCTAAGGCAATGATTGCATGGAACAAGCTTCTCTTCAAAAGACTGTCAAATGCCAACAGCAGATTTTGCCAGAACAACACAGACTTAATGAAGTGCAAAATGTAGGCCTTTTGCATTCCAACCGGAATTTCACCAGGAATTTAAACCACATCTCCGGTAAAAGCAATGCAGTTTCATTGATGCAGGAATTAGTGTAATCACTGAAATACATTCGGAGGATACAAGCTTTCATAGGAAAAGAGGCCGTCGGCTTTAATCTGCTCGAAATGCTATCGCTTAAATTTTAAGTGCAAAGTTAAATGACAGGATGCCTATAGATCGTGCAGTAAAGGTGAAGTTGAAGGGGGAAATGATGCAGGGAAATAACCGTTTTCTTGTAAAATTAAACATATCTTGTTAGAGCAGAGAAAATACCCTGAATCCTGCTCTCCATCCCCCCACCAATTTTTTTGCTGGTAGCAGGTGGAGTCTCCCAACATGTGTTTCATGGTGGGGACCAGTTATCCTGAACCCTCAATTACCTGCTCACTGCTCAGAGTGAACTGCCAGGACCCTTCTCCTGAAACCCAATTATTGTCGCTCCTAGGAAACGGGCAGCAGAGGAAACAAAATTCAGTTTTCCACTTGCTAGAATCCTTAACAGCAAGGGGTCTGTGGGAAGCAGTGAGCTGAAACAATTGTCCGAACTTGGAACTCTGGCTAACGTGAGGGCTGAACTCCTTCCTGCACTGTGAAAACCCGCGATGCGGTGTGGCCTTACTAGGCTCTGCCAGTCTCGCCCCAGAAAATGGGCAGAAACGTCATGCCCATCAGTCAGGGAGGGACTGGGTGTTCTGAAGCAGCTTCCCCTGTCCTCACCCTAGAACTTACCAAACCCTTCATAGAAAATTTGGCACCTCCCAGTTCTAGAATCTTCGGGAGCTCGTCTTGGGGCTCAGCTCTGCTGCAGAGCTAAGAAACTACTTTCTCACCTCTCCCGGCCCCTCCTCGTCCCTCCTCAAGACTGGAAAGTCAGATCTATTCTGCTGGCTCTCCAGGATGGAGGACCGCAGGCCAGGGGCAGGAAGAAGAAAGGACTGGAATGGCTGTCCCCGTTCTGAGCTGGACACAGCTTGCCATCCTTCCTGTGCCAGGCGCGGTGCCTTCAGCAGACAGGAAGGGGTGGTCCTCTGTCTGCGGGCGATGCTTGAATTCCATCCCTTCCCAACCCCGGGATATCCTATTCGCTCCCATGCCAGTGCTTCCCTCCAGAATTCCCCAACGCTCCGTTTCCACCAGCTCTTCCCCTCCCTCGTTTGAAAATCCAGGTCTCATGCTTATTATTCCCAGCCACCTGCCACCTCCCTCTACCTACAGACAAAATGTCCCCTGCATCTTCAGCCCATCGTCACCCTCTTCCCCTGCAGCCTGACCTGCATTCTGACCACTCTATTCAGAGTCGCCAGTGGTCTCCTGGCTGCCAAACCCAATGACCTCTCCTCTGCTGAATATGGGGCCTTGGCGTCCCTGACCTGGACCCTCCCCTCAGCAGAGCCTTCTCCCCTCTGCTAACTCCTCCCTCTCACTCCCTGCCCCCTCTGCTCCTCAGACCACTCTCTGTCGATACCCCCTGGGTATCTGTGGTCTCGATTCTTTGGTGGTCCCTCTATGCTCTCACGTTCTGGGACAGCTCACCCATCCCACTCAACACCACTGCGCTGGGGCGTTGCGCATCTCTGTGCTGTTTGATTAATGGAAAGAGTCCTAGACATGCAGCCAGCACCCTGGACAGTTCTAGCCGTGTTACCTCGGGCAAAGACTTCAGCCTTTCTTGAATCAGTGATTCAAGTCTGCCACACCGATTCCTGAAAGATGAGAATGAGCTGCAACAGCAGGTGAAGCCACAGAGCTCGACACTGACCCATAGGAGGGATTCGATAAATATTCACCCCGCCTTCCAACGGCCTGTCCCCCTTCCCAATTTAAAATTTTATAAAAGACACCAGAATGTTCCCACTTACCACACTGTTATTGGACACACAAAGTCCTAGAAGGTCTTTATTTTTGCATCCCTTTCCCTTCTCCTCCACCTTCCCCACTCTAGAGTGGACCCTTACCCCAGACACAACCCCGCAAATCCATCACTCCTTTATTTCCATCTCTTCCACTCTACGGGGTAATTCACTCCAAGGGCACCCAAGTGAGGCAAGATCCTTCTCATTGCCGCACTTTTCCTCGCGTTGCTCACACACACATGCACATACACACACACATCCTCACATCTCTCCACAGTAGCCGAAGGGAAAGAATATGAGCTTCAGAATCAGGCCAACCTGATGGAGAGTCCTATTCTGGCCCCATTTTAGATGCATAAGCTTCAGCAGGTCACTCAACCCGACAGATCTTCATTGCCTCCCCTGCAAGTTGGGTCAACACTTCCTGGTGGCTATGGTGCCCCACCCCGTACTTGGCACGTAGTATATGCTCATTAAAGGTTGGCTTTCATTTCCCACCTCCTTCAAGATGCCTTTGCTAATTAGCCCAGCCACTGCCTACCCCTGTCTCTGACATGCTGGCAAATTCTTAGTCTCTCATCCACCGTGTAGAGTGCAACTCACATAGATATGGGACAGTGTGCGCCTCTCACATCACCAAGCAGGTTCTTCGCTTCCAGATGGGTCTACCCATCTGTGTCTTGGATTGCATCTGAATTTCTCACAGTTTCCAGGACAGTGTTGAGCTTATAAAAATTGTGATTATTATAGCTACAAACTGGGTACCTTCTTCAACCCAGACACTATGATAATTTGTAACCATTTGTTCAATGTCTGCTACGGACCAGGTGATTTATTTCTTTTTCACAGTAAACCAGCAAAGTAGGTCTTATTATTCTCATTTTATAACTGAAGAAACGGACACTCAGAGACTGAAGTGCCCTGAGCAAATGCACACAGATTGGAGGTGGGAAAGCAGCGTCCCAGACAGGCCTGCCTGCTGCCAAAGCCCAATGCCTTGTCCCAGGCCACACTGCCCAACGCAATTACGTCATTTCATCCTCCCATCAACCCAGCAAGGCAGCATTTCACCCGTTTTACAAATAAAGATCCTGTAGCTCGAAGTCCCCCAGCTGGTGAGCCGCCCAACAGGGGTGCCGCAGGTCTGGCTGAGGCTAAGCCACGCACGGGACTAATCAGGGGAGAATCAGCAGAGGAATTCTCACTCCAGAAGGAAACGTCCAAGTCCAAGGTCTCTGAAGAAGGGAAGAACCTGAGGCAGCCCCCTCTTCAGAGAGCAGGGAAGGTGGGAAAACTTAGACTGGAATCCAAGGACTCAGAGCTCACTCTGGCTCTGCCTCCTGGCAAGTCAGTTGGCTTCCTGGGGCCTCACTTTCTTCCTGTGTAATAAAAAAAAGAATGAAATTTTGCCATTTGCAGCAACATGGATGGACTTGGGGGCATTATACTAAGTGAAATAAGTCAGATAGAGAAAGACAAATGCTGTATGGTATCACTTATATGTGGAGTCTAAAAAATACAACAAACTAGTGAATATAACAGAAAAGAAGCAGACCCACAGACATAGAGAACAAACTAGTGGTTACCAGTGGGGAGAGGAAAGGTGGGGAGGGGCAACATAGGGGTAGAGCATTAACAGGTACAAACTATTAGGTATACGTTACAAGGATATATTGTACAACACAAGGAATAGAGCCAATATTTTATAATAACTGGAGTATAACCTTTAAAAAATGTGAATCACTATATTGCACATCTGTAACTTATAGAATATTATACATCAACTATACTTCAATTTAAAAAATTTAAATTTAAATTTAAAAAGGAGGAGGACAAAATAAATGATGCCCACAGTTCCAGGACTGCTAGCTAGGCACGCAAAGCACTGACTGGATCTCAGTCATCTTGCTCCCCTCCTCTGGGCACCCTTGTGCAGTGCACAACCTACACAACTGTATGCAGTGGTCCTGAGAGGTTCTTACTGGTTCTCACTCTCCAAGGTTCAGATTCTTGAAATCCAATGAGAAGAGAAATCACGGTATTGAATGTTGGTCTCCTGTGATCTGTCCAAAGTGACCTGTCATTTCCCTCCTGTGAGCACTGAACTTGCACATTGTACAAAGTCATATCCAGGTGCAGAGCAGTCAGGGTTAGTCCTCTGACCTGGCAGTGGGTACTAGACATTCTAAATTTAGGTTCATGTTGTGGAGCCCCCAAGCTAAGATTTTTAATAGGAGCATTTGCCCTTTAGTTTCTGTCACATAGTCCCAGTGGAACGTAGTAGCCGTTCTGCCACCCACACACCTGTGACTTTAAACTTTCCAGTCTGTCAGAATTTCTGATTATTATAATGGTCTCCCATAGTTACAACAGCTCAAGGTACAGGACAAATAAAAACGACTTCACCTCCCTACGACACAACAGACGTCAGTGACAGGCATCACCACCAGCCCCCAAGGAAGGAGACTCTTCAGATAAGGACTTATGCAAAACGACGAGCATCAGGGCGAGGGGCCAAAGGCACACTATTGACTTTGAACTTTAATCACCGCTTGTAACTACAGCTCTGAATTTTCTCTCAAATGTGTTCCAGTCGTCAATGGGAGCATCAGTGGAAAAATGCAGGAACGAATATAACAGGAAACCACCCCCCGCCCCCCCCCCGTCCTCTGTCTGGAGGACCATGACCTGCAATTCATTATTGCTGTTTGTAAACCTTTTCCTGAAGTAAGACAAGAAAGCATTTTAGAAGCTAATCTTCCCCTCTCGTTTAGAAAATAGATATGCTTTTCTTTTTGTTAACACAATTTACTTTTTTATTATGGTAAAATGCATATAACATAGAATTTACCATTCCAACCATTCTATAGAATCTACAGTTCTGTGGCATTAAGTACATTCATATTGTTGTGCAACCAACACCATCATCCATCTACAGAGCTCATGATCTTCCCAAACTGAAACTCCATAGCTATTAAACCCTAACTCCCCGTTCCCTCCTCCCCCAGCCCCTGGTAACCACCATTCTAATTTCTGTCTCTAAGGATTTGACTACTCAAGGGACCTCATATAAGTGAAATCATACAATATTTGTCCTTTTGTGACTTTATTTCACTTAGCATAATGTCCTCAAGGTCCATCCATGTTGTAGCCTTTTTAAGGCTGAATAATGTTTCATTGTATGTATACATCACATTTTGCTTATCTATTCATCTGTTGATGGACACTTTTAGATGTCTTCCACCTTTTGGCTATCGTGACTAATGCTGCTGTGAACAGGAGTGTACAAGTATCTGTTTACATGTGCTTTTCTTGACCAGTAAGGATGGGGAAAGCTTTGGCTGATCTGTCATTAGGCAGAGTTCAGTTATTTGCATTGTGAGATGCAGATTCAATTCAATGAGTCTGCTGAAGTACAGATTTCTTGCAATTCACACTGGAAAATGAGCCCATCTGAAGCTCCTCCATGACACAGAGCCTGAGACAGATGTCGCCAGTATTCCCTTCCCATCTTTCTCCTTTCCTCCTCATACCACACTTACCTCTCGGGAGGAAGCTTCATCCCTTTTTCTGTACGCGCCCATCCCCCCACGCTTGCTCTTGACAGCACTATGTGTTGACTTCCATTCCACCAGACCCCTCACTCCCACACTCTCCCCTTCCTTGTTGGGTCAGCCTCTCTCCCTTCAGCTTCTTCTCTTTAGCATGCAAATGTGCTAAAAACTCCCCAGTTCAAATTCACCAACTGTATTAGTTTCCTTGACTGTCACAACAAGTTGCCACAAAGTGGAGGGCTTAAAACAATAGAAGTGTGTCCTCTCACAGTTCTGGAGGTCGGAGTCCGAAATTAAGGCGTCAGCAGGACCATTCTCCCTCCAAAAGCTCTAGGGAAGTATCCTGCCTTGCCTCCCAGCTTCCAGGGGTTCCAGGTGTTCATTGGCTTTTGACCACATCACTCCACTCCCTGCCTTTGCCATCACATGGCCTCCTCTGTGTCTCTGTCTGTCCTTTTCTGTGTCATATGAGGATGTTTGAACTGGATTTGGGGCACACCCTACTCCAGTGTGATCTCATCTTGATCCTTATCTTAGTTACATCTGCAAAGACTCTACTGCCAAATAAGGTCACTTTCTGAGGTTCCGGTGGACATGAATTTGGGGGGTGGGACAAGGTTCAACCCACTACACTAGTAAATCCCAATTGCCAAGCCCAACGGACATGGCTCAGTAGCTGTATGCAGCATTTGTTTTGGTTACTTAGAACAGAAATAGCTTTATATTTCCTACTGATTTTTTAGATGATAGAACTATTAACAGAAAGTTTAAACATAAAAAAATTGAAAGAAAGCAAATCCACCCACAAACTTACAACTCAGAGATTGATCTCAATTAATATTTTGGAGGACATTCTTCTACACACACACACTAATGCAAAAAGGCAATATATGCAAAGTAAACGATATGTTTTATTTTGTTTTTTCACTTAACGCTATGGCATGGACAACCTGCCAGGTTGATAAACGCATACTCATTCATTCAATAAATAGGTGCTGGGGCTCGCTATGTGTCAGGCACTTTTTCCAGAGCCTGAGATCCATCAGTAGATAAAACACACAGAGATCTCTGCCCAGGAACTTCCTTTCTGACAGTGGCAACAGACAATAAGAAATTAACACAATAAATAAACTCTTTCATGCTGGAAGGTGAAAAGTGCTACAGAAAAAGTAAACAGTAGCATAAGGAAGAGAGATGTGAGTACCTGGAGGAAGTGATTGAGATTTTTAAGAGGAGGTAAATTTCCTCATTAAGAAGGTGATTTTTACACAGAGTTGAAGACCCCAAAACATTGGGAAATCATATTTAGTAACTGCACAGTATTCCATTGATTATAGCTGCAACAATATGTTTAACTAGTGCTCTATAGATAGACATTTGTTTCTAATTTTTAACTATTATAAATGAGGCTGCAATATCCACTGCCTACAATAGATAAATGTTTGTAAAATTATTTTCTTAGGATAAATGTCTAGATCCAGAATTGCTAATACAAGGCATCTAATCATTTCTAAATTGTGAGACCTCCTGTCACTCTCTCCTCCAGGAAGACTTTGCCAGTTTACACATCTGATAATACATGCAAGTTCACAATTCCACTGCCCCCCCAACACATACACTCCACATACTGTATTTATGGTTTATTTTTAATGTTACTAACTTTAGAGTAAAAAAATATTATATTTGCACTGCTTTTACTTTGCCATGGTTGAACATATGCTTTTCAGCTCCGAGTATTCCTTCTCTTATAAACTCCTTATTCATTTCCTTTGATCATTTTTTTCTACGGGGGTATTCATTGCTTTTGTAAATCAGAAATATATATGTGATGTGTGAAAATATTTTTGGTGATTTGTCTTCTTGCTTTTTTTTTTTTACAAACATTTATAATTTTTATATTGACAAAAATACCAGCATTCCAAGATAGTTTCTGGATTCCTCTCATGGTTAGAAAGGCTTTCTCAACTCGGAGAACTATAAAAACACTCAAATCTTCTACTCCTTCTGTAGTTTTTATTTTTTTGCACTTAGATCTTTGATCCACTTGGAATTTGTTCTGATATAAGGAAGAGGGAAGGGATGCATCATTTTTCTTCCAGTTGTCCCCCACAGCGTGTGCCAAATGCCCCCTTTGCCCCCCTAAGACTCCAGTTCCACCTGCCACCTGGCTACCTGACTGCCCTCCCTCTGCTCTTCACATCTCTCACTCCTTTCTCAGCACCCGCTCTGGGTTCTCTGCTTCTGGCTTCATATTGTAATTGTTTTCCAGAATCCTGTCTTCTATATCCTCTACTCACTCCACAGCCTCCAGAAGAACTTTCACCCATGCCCATAGTTACACTTCCACGCATATGTGCTAACAACCTCCAAATCTAGAGCTCGGTCCAGGTCACTGATAAGCTTCAGCCCATAGGAGGGAGCAGACACTTGAAACTAAACCCGCCCAAACCACATCATCCTCTGCCTTCTGGTCTCAACCATCCTGCCATCCCCCTTTCTCCTGCCCACTCCCCTCCGCGGTCTCTAATCTCCGAATTATTTTAGTTGTGCTTCTTATTCAGCCCCCAATCCTTTGCCCCCTCTTCACCCTCATGGCTGCTCCCTTAATCCAGCAGCTAGCCATTTCTTCTTACCAGCATGCCTCTAACCCAGAGGTCAGCAAATGACGGCCCAGGGAGTCAGACCCAGCCTGCAGCCTCCTTCTGTGCTGCCCATGAGCTAAGAATAATTTTACATTTTTAAAGCATTGTAAAAAGTCTTTCAAAGAAAAAAAACAAAGAGTATGCAACAGAGACATCTGTTGCTTGCAAAGTCTAAACTGTTTTACTCTCAGCCCTTTGCAGAAAAAGTTTGCAGAACCTTGCCTCTAATCTACACTCCACTGGGGGCCTCCAGTGGGCTCAGACCTGCAGGCATTCTGTATACGCCCACCACTCCTCTGCCCACAAGCACCCCTTGGGGGTTACTTATGATTTTCTTAGAGTCATGTGAAACAAATGTCTCAGTTTCTAAGTTACCAGATATATGGGATGGAACACCTTCAGATCAAGTACTTGATAATTATTTAGCTTCTATGTGCTAAATTCCATCGATCACATGCCAGGAGAGTCTCAAGGTTTTGTTTGAAAATACCTTTTTTTCTTTATGATGGTAAAAGGAATATAAAGTCATTCCGGAAAATTTGGAAAAATCAGAATGTTTAAAAGGAAAATTAAAAGCACCCATAGCCCCCCTCTCAGAAGTTCCCTATTAACATCTGTGTGCATTTCCTTCCAATCTTTGATATTTCCTGTGCATTTGAGATCCATCCCGTTTTTCCGTCGGGTTTTTCCCCCACGATACTAAAAATTCTTAAAGTGCTCTTTGGACATTTTCTTAGACACCGTAAGTTTCCCCCATAGAATTCGTATATAATTTGCAATGGAGAATTTCCCATCAGGAGAACATCTATTCTGGCCTGGGCCACCACGGCGGCCTTCTCTCCACAAGCTGTGCCCCCAAAATTCGAGGTGCTTCCGGTGATTCTGGGATCAGGTCCTTTCCAGTTTGTAACTCAGTCACATGTTATTTCTTTGAGGTTAAAGTTCAACACCAGGCTATTTTGCACCTTACCTAGTTTTATGTAAACTGGTCATCTTTCTAATAGAAAGAAAAAGAACATGGGGGAGGAGGGGGGCAGGAGAGTGGCTTTTTCACACAGAGTCACATTTACCCTAAACCAAAATAACTTAGGTTAAGTAAATCATCAAGATCCTTGGCGCCGCTCCTCCCGTCCTTTTGCACGCTGTACAGCACTTCACAGTTAGCAGAGAGTTCCTCTACATTATCTCTGGTCTAGCCAGGTGCACGATGCTGAAGGACCAGGGTGGCGGGTCTCACCGAGACTCTGATGCGCATGCGCATGGCTGGGGGCCCAGGGCAAGTTCCGGAGAGGCGGTGGGGGTCGAGGGGGGAGGTGGGGGGTAAGTCGTTTGTGTCCCGGGCTGTGCAGGAACGCAGGGAGGTTTGTCTGCATTCCCAACCGCAGCTGCAGCTCTGCAGCTCCCTACGCTGAGCAGCTCAAATGCTCTTGCAAATGCAATTCACATCACCCTGTCGAATTCACACCTGGGATTCCAAGAAAGAAAGAAACGTTAAGAGCTAGAGAATCCACATTCCCTTCTGTATTTCCCCTGCGTGCATTTGCATTCCTGCCCGGGTGCTGAAGCACGCTCACAGCTCAGACCTGGAATGGCCCTCTCCCCAGTCCAGGGCTCCCTGAGACTGCTGTGGACAAGGCCTGGAGGCTGTGCTGCCTTCTTCTGCCCCCTCCACACCCCACCTCTTCTCCTCGCTGGCCTCGCCTCTTCTGCCCCTTGAGACTCCTACTTCAGTCTCCTCTACTCTCCAGGTACTCTCACAGTTCATTGGCCTTTTTGGTTTCTCAACTCTGCCTGTTCCCCACCAGCCACTGTAAAGTGGGAGGCCCAGTTTACCTCCCCATCTTCCCTTGGATGCATCTCACGTGCACCCACTGCCACACCTTCACTGGTGCCTCTGAGGCTGTTTCCAAGTCCAAGCTCGTACTGCTTGCCGCTTGACAGGCCGATAAATCAAGAGATAAGCTGTTGGGGCAAGGAATAACGACTTTATTCAGAAAGCCAGCAGACGGTGAAGATGGCAGACTAGTGTCCCAAAGAACCATCCTACCCAAGTTAGAATTCAGGCTTCTTTTGTACTAAAAAGGGAGGGGGTGTAGTTGGTTGTTGCAGACTTCTTGGTGCCCGAATCCTTTGTTATTGCAGCTATTCAGTAGGTCCAGTCAGGATGTTCCTATAAACCTCCAAGAAGACAGACTGTTACCCTCTGTTCTGCAACTTTTTATCTCATGAATGGAAAAGTGTTACACCTTTAAAGGTCAGAGCCTTGAGAATGGGCTATCCTGTGTATTTCAGGCTATAGGCAACATTCTTAACTTGTAGCAAAAGCAACAGGATACAAAGGTTAAAGTAAAAGAAACAGATCCCATGTGGAGTCAGATTTGTTCTTCCCTACTCCAAGGCCACCTTTCCACCATACTCCTTGGGATGTTCAGCTTTCTTTGTTTGCTTCCATTTTTGTTTGTTTTTAAAAGGCACTTAAGTAGCGTATGCATTGACATTTTTTCCCTGACATGAAACACAAACATTCAATTAACCACATGCTAGTTCATTAGTGTCGACTAAAAAAAAAGTATATGCGCACCTAAGAGTTGAGAGTTATGTTTTATTCAGCAGCGAGGACTTCAAGCCTGGGAGGCAGCATTCAAGTAACCCTCAGAGAACTGCTCCGAGGAGGTGAGGGGGGAGCTAGGATATATAGGAGTTTTACAGCAAAGTGCGGGTAGCAGGAGCAAAAGATTACTGTTAAGAAAAGAAAACTAGGTATCTCAAATTAAGGAATTTAGTGCTTTTCTATGCATGGGAAAATGCAAGAGTCTAGGCTCACTGAAACCATTCTTTTGATATGCACCTCAGCTATCCGAGGCCAATATCCCGTGTTTTCACATCCAAAGTTTCCTCAAGGCTCACCATGGGGAGTGGCCGCAGTCTGATGGCTGCTAGATAGCAGATATTCTTTGTTTCCTTCCTGAGTTCCCTCAGGGCTCACCAGCTCACCACTGGAGGGCTGCAATTGCTGATGACTCTGACATCCTTTGTTTACTGATATGGCTGGCAATGTTTTATTTCTCAAAAGACAATGTTAGAAAACAAAATTCAACTGAGTACATTTGAAGATCAAGTTAACTTTATTCAACAATTCATGAATCAGGCAGCATCCCGTCTAGCAAACAGGCAGGAGGGGCCCTGTACAAAATGGATGGTTTTTAAAGGCCTAAAGGGGATGGGACAGGAAGTCATAAACAATTGAGGATTATTTCAAGCAAGGTCACCTACCTTGGGGGAAGGCAGGGGTCTGTGTGGTAGGCTTCCTCATCTGTGGCCAGGAAATTCCAGACTGACTGGTAAGAGGTCACATTCCTGGGAGGGACTGAACCTGGATAGGTGTTCAGTCCCCATTGACTGATGTAGAGCTTAGCACAAGTGACTCCATTTATGGATCCCTGTTTCTTTTCAACAACACCACACGCAAACACCCCATCTTCACTCTCTTCCTCTCTCCCTGCTCTTTCCCACACCAGCCCCCTGAGAACTCTTCTGTCTGCTTATCCATGTCAATACTGCTGCCCATAAAATTAGACAGGAGGCTCAGTTTGATAACAGACACAAAATACATAGCTGCTCAAACACAATTTTTTTTTTCTTGTTTCTAGTTGGATGGCAGCTCTCTGCCACCAGTTGGGGACCCAGGCCCCTCCATCTCATGACTCCATCATCCCTCGCAGAAGGGGCAAGGGCATAGGAGGGGACACACCCACTATTTAAGGCCTTGGCCCAGAAGGGCACACCCACTCCTGATGGGCCAGGACTCGGCACGTGGCCACCCCTCAATGCAAAGGAGTCCGGGAAATGTGGTCCAGTCCTGAGCTAGGAAAAGGTAAAAAAATGGATTTGGAGGATCAACTGGCAGGCTCCCGGGACTGTCCAGAGCACTTATCTCTGCTCCCCCATTGACCCTTCAGACAGGAAGGTTACAGCTGAGCCAGAACATGGAGAAAACAGCTTCACACTGGGGGCTGGGGTATGTGTAGGTTGCCTCCATGAAATGTGAAAGCATGGAAGATGGCAGAAAACTGTTAGGAGTCAGCTATTCAGACAAAGCCCCCTCTTCCACTTCCCGACCCGGGGAAACAAGAACCCAGGGTGACGCTGCACAGGCAGCGAGCTCCTCACCTGGGCCAGCGCCAGACCTCACTCCAGCTCTGCAGACAAGGCCGCTCCACGCTGGCCGATCCTGAGCCGAATTCAGCCCACGTGAAGTCACACTTGGAGATTCCCTCTCAGGGCGAACTTAGCAGCGAGAGCTCAGACATGAGGCCCCCTGGGCCACAAACATCCCACCTTACTGGGGGTGCCTGCAGTGAGCAGGGACGTTGCCCGTGACCTCCATCCAGATCCCCCAACCCCCTCCATCCTGTCCCAATCTCAGCTGCTTCCTTCGACTCCTGTCCTGGTATCTGCTTTGAAATAAAAGCAAGGTCTTATTTACAAACGAAGAGTTACTGAGGGTAGCGGTCTAAAGTCAAAGCTATCAGACCAAACATCAAGCTTGCAGACCAAATGCTGCCTCTTCCTTGTGCTGAAATCTAAAACCGGATCTATGGGATTGATAATTAAGGAAACTATCCAACCGTGAGCAAGGTTAATCCGGTAAGTGAAGTTGGTACCACTCAAATCCCATCCCCAGCTGTTTTCTTATTCAGGTAAATGTTTTTTCTCAACAGACTGTGTTTCTCCCTTAACCAAAGGGAGAAAATGCACGGCAAAGTCAAATGACACAGAATAAAAGCCTGAGGGAAGAAACTGCTTATAAAACTTTCAGAAAGCTTTGAAATTATTGGCTGAACAAGTAATTTCCTACGGTGGTTTATATTATTTCACAGCAACATCAGTTCCAAATGTCCCTTTGCACTCGGATTCCGGGAGAGTTTTCCTAATGCTTTGTCATCAAATGATTGTACCGATGCGTTAATCATGAAGGCCATGAGAAAGAAAATAACCACAAGCCAAACCTGCAGATGTTAAATGTTGAGGCAGAAACCAAATGAAATGTGTAAACACATAGAAAGAGAAAGAACATTTCCCCCACACTTTTTTTCACCTTGGCATTGCATCAACCATTAGGGTAAAATGCATGCATACTTACCAATAAAAACCAGAATTTTTTTAAAACTGAAATTTGACTGACACCTTAAAGAGTTCACTCAAAATTCTTGCCCCTAAATATAAGGAGAGTGGCAAAGGAACAATTTATTACAAAAGAATATTTATTACATGTCTGTTCCATGCAGGCACATATCATGCATGTGGTTTTGTTTAACTTTATAACAACCCCATGAATTGGCTATCATGATTACCATTTTGTAAATGTGAAAACTGAGGATCAGTCAATGAATTTTAATAGTCTATTGGTCTACTCAGGCTGCCATAACAGAATACTACAGACTGGGGGGCTTAAACAACAGCAATTTATTTTCTCACAGTTCTGGGGGCTGGAAGCTTACGATCAAGGTGGCAGCAAGGTTGGTTTCCGGTGACCTCGGTTGGTTTGGAAGACCTTTCTTCCTGGCTTACAGACAGCTGTATTCTCACTGTGTCCTCACGTGGCCTTTCCTCTGTGTGCACACCCCTGGTGTCTCATCCTCTTGGATTAGGGCTCCACCCTTATGATCTAATTTAACCTTAATTATGTCCTCAAAGCCCCATCTCCAAATACAGTCACACTGGGGGTTAGGGCTTCAACATATTTGGGGGTGGAGTGGAGGTACAATTTGGTCCATAACTGATAGCATGACCAGGAGCCCACAGTTGCTGAGTGGTAGAACCAATACTGTCTGAATCTGAACATTTCTTTATCCAGGGTGCACTGCCTCTCACATACCACAGCATCTCAGAGAGAATGGGGACACATCCCACTGTAAAAGCTGACTCTTAGAACTTGCTGACAGGGAGACAATTTCACAGCAGTTAAGCTCTGTCCCCGTGAGAAGGGTGGTGAAGTCCTTACACAAGCTAGATCACAGAGCCCAGGAGTCCAAGGCAACCCGTCCAGATGACACCCCCCAAAAAAGGCTTCATCTATGTTGTTAATAGCTACACAAATGGTCAAATGATGGTTTCCTACCATATTCCATCCACAGTGGGATTTCCATGACCTCCAAAGAGCCAGCTTTTCATTCAGTTTCTCTTTTCTTTTTTTTCCAAACCACCAGCTAACGTCCTGGAGGGTGAGTCCATGGACCAGGATGTTGAGAGCCCTGTGGCCATTCACCAGCCAAAGTTGCCTAAGCAGGCCAGGGACGACCTGCCAAGACACATCAGCCGAGACCGGACCAAAAGGAAAATCCAGAGGTACGTGCGGAAAGATGGAAAGTGCAACGTCCACCATGGCAACGTGAGGGAGACCTATCGCTACCTGACCGATATCTTCACCACCTTAGTAGACCTCAAGTGGAGATTCAATCTGTTGATTTTCGTCATGGTTTACACAGTGACGTGGCTCTTTTTTGGAATGATCTGGTGGCTAATTGCATACATCCGAGGAGACATGGACCACATAGAGGACCCTTCATGGACTCCTTGCGTCACCAACCTCAACGGGTTCGTCTCTGCTTTTTTATTCTCCATAGAGACAGAAACCACCATTGGTTATGGCTACCGGGTCATCACGGACAAGTGCCCAGAGGGAATTATTCTCCTCTTAATCCAATCTGTTTTGGGGTCCATTGTCAATGCATTCATGGTGGGATGCATGTTTGTAAAAATATCGCAACCCAAGAAGAGGGCAGAGACCCTGGTTTTTTCCACCCATGCGGTGATCTCCATGAGGGATGGGAAACTGTGCCTGATGTTCCGCGTAGGGGATCTGAGGAATTCTCACATCGTGGAGGCTTCCATCAGAGCTAAGTTGATCAAATCCAAACAGACCTCAGAGGGGGAGTTCATCCCCTTGAACCAGACGGATATCAACGTAGGGTATTACACCGGCGATGACCGTCTCTTTCTGGTGTCACCACTCATCATTAGCCACGAAATTAACCAACAGAGTCCTTTCTGGGAGATATCCAAAGCCCAGCTGCCCAAAGAGGAACTGGAAATTGTGGTCATCCTAGAAGGCATGGTGGAAGCTACAGGTAAGGTGTGCTCCATCCAGGGGTTATCTGTGGGATCAATGCTCATTTTAAACTGAACCTCACATTCTTATTTTTGACAAAATATGGAAAACGGAACCTCACTCGCCATTGACGCCACCTCTTTATTCATGAAGTAGTATGTGGCCTATAACCTTAAGTATGTCCACCACAAAGTCTAACAATTTCGCTTTTTAAAAGCCCTTGGGAAAATAAATTAATAAACAATTTTTTAAAAACACCTCTTAATATATTTTAAATTTTCATATATTTACTTAAATTAAAATTTGATCTCTCTCTAAAGCAATTTTTAGATGGTTTTAAAACACGGTTTAAATTAAATACTTGAGGTTATTTATTGCCAAGCCAGGAGGAAGAAGTTAAGCCTTTCAAAGGAAGCCTGACAAATTGCTTTAATAAAAATACAATTTTGCCCCTTCTTTGGGAGCCATTTGCAAGACCCACAGCCTTGGTTTTTCTTTTATATCAAGTGAGCACTTGGTATCTTTTCTCTATACTCTATCTGCCAAATCCCCTGTAGATATAATAATGCAGACCCAGTAAACAACTCTAACAGGAAAGAAAAAAAAATTGAGATCCACTCATCATAATCCTATTGACCCATCTTCTTTGAACAGCTAACTACTGGTGTATTTTAACAAAGATAATCTGTTCTAAAAATAGAGAAATGGTCTGTTTTTATTGAAGTCTTCACTCATATCTTACCATAGGTGTTACACATCCCAGGAGCAAAGGAGATTCTGCCTGTATTTATCTGTAACTTTCTATGAAATAGAGCCATAAACTCTGCCTTAAGCTAACAATAATGCCCCATAGGAAAAGTATAAACTAGAACACTAATTCAGCTTTGCTTTACTATTCTTCTGAGTCATTAGTCTTGGAATCCTCTTTAGTTATACAATCTGCCCTTCTGTGCTTTGAGGTCTTCAACTTGAGGCTCAAGGTAGGTTCACACAATCTGAAAACGCACGGCCACCAGCCAGACCCCAGACTCTTCATCCACCCATAACCTGACCTCAGTCATCCGTCAAATGAAAGTCATTGTTCCCGTGTCTCAGCCTCCCTGGACCCAACAGGCAAAGCCATTACCTCTAACAAATTTCTCTTATAGTGGTAAAAACTTTTGCAATAGTTTATTAAAATGCAGCAAATAATGAAAATGTGAGTAAAAGGCTTTGCATGAAGTGTGATCCTTTGCAGAAGGCAAGAGGAACGTCTAAAACAAAAATAATCATTGTGAAATTATAAATAAGTGCTGCACATGTGCACTGGGCTATCTGTACCCTGAGCCTGACTTTGGGGTGCCCTCGTGAGCCAATAGTTGTGTGGGGGGAGGGAGGAGGAAGGAGGGGGGAGGAGGGAGAAGGAGTGGGGAAGAGGGCGGGGAGAAACCAACTCAATAAGGGAGCTCCGTCATTTTCCCACAGACCAGAAACTACTCCCACCTCGGCCAAGCACCTGGACTCTGGGTCCCCCTAGTGGTAGCCACTGAGATACAGCCTCTGGCAGCATAAACTGACCACTTATGATGCGCTTTTAATATGAGCTTTCTCGCTATAAACTCTCCGGATAGGACAGAAGGGAAGGCAGTGGACAAGCCTTGTTCTCCTTCCATCTCAGAGCTCATGAAGCAAAAGCCAGTGGAGACATACCCTCTGGTTACTGGTGTTAATCCGAGCTTCAAATTGCAGGAGCTGTGTTCCCTCAAATCAGAACCCAAGCTCTAAAAATAAGTCAGTCCGGAATAAGCAAATTACCTTTGTGTGTCTCTGAGTCGGAATTCTCCCTGGGGCAGACCCTGTCTTTCTGAAGATAGCTTGTAATAACTGAGCCTTTCCAAATAGGGGAACATCCTTTTGTTGGTAGTTAATAGTGATACTTACCTCTGAGCATTCGGTGGCCTTTCTACTGCTTTCGTAGAGAAAACTGGGTATTTGCCAGCAAAAAAAGAATCAAAGGCGACCACTATTAACTTTCTAAAAGTAATAATAATAATTTTCTAATTTCTGGAAAGTGGAGGAAGGAGTGTTCTAGAAAGTTCTGGGTTGGTCTGGAAGCTGAACACGTCTTGATCCTTTCCTGATAGGATTCGTACAGCTCAGTCTTTCCAGCACATCTCATCTCTTAACCTTACGAGGCACACTTTTTTCTTTGTGAATGAAAAGCACAATTGGGATTTATGGGTATTAAGTAGGCCCTTGGGGTGGGGGGAATGCTTCAATGAATCAAAGCCACAGGAAAGAAATAGATGTGGACCAAATGCACCCTGAGGAAAACAGATGCACAAGGATCTAATTATTCATTGGAAGGCTAGATGGGAAATCAGGAGCCATGAAAACAGCAAGCTGACACAAAGCGGCCTCTGCTTGACTCATGCTTTCTTTCAAATATGTCTTAGTTGACCTGAAACTACTCTCAGTGACCTCAGTTAGGATGCCTCTTTCAAGGACGAGCCTCACCATCGCCACCACTGCAACCTCGATGTGATGCCCTCCCTCTCTCTGTCTCGCATGCTGTGGGCACACAGCAACCCCGACGTGGTATTTTCTGGGGATCCGAGCTACCATGCAGTAGGCTGACCCGGCAGGTCCTTTAGTCCGCTGGGTGCTCAGGCCCAGCACAGACCAGCTGGCTGACACATAATATGCCCACCCCAGCTGTGCTGCCCCAAGCCTGCTTTGTCGCATCACTCAGGGTCAGGCTCGTCTTTAGAAAATGGGAGTAAGCTCCTTGAAGGCGGGAGGTGAGTCTTGCCCACCTTTGATGTTCTGCAGGTCCTGGCCCCAGTCCTTCATTCAGTGAGCTCTCTGGCCTCATAAAAGACAGACTCACACCCACAAAAGACAGACCCACGTTCTTGGTGGATGGTTTCGGTCTGGTCCTGCCCCCAAGTCAGGGGGATGTGTCACCTCTCAAGAACCTTCCAGTCATGTGGTTCTATTTTTGAAAATGAATCAAACCCTGGAAAATTCTGACACCAGCCACCCAGACATCTGGGAACTGGCCGTGTCTCATCCCACAAATATATTTTTAAAGGGGGCCCTTTATGTTCCTGACACAGGGGCAATTTGGAGATAGTGATGTTTACAGAAGGGTTCATAGCTACATAAACAAACATGCCGAGCAGCTGTGGCAAGTGTGCCTTAAATAGTAAAGCATTCATATAGACTGATATTTATAGAGGGCAAACTGGCATAGAGGCTGGATGACAGCCTCACAGAGCTGGGCCCAGTGCCAGCCAGCTCCTCACTATAGGTTTTCTGATTGATGAACTTCCATATTTACCCCCAACGATTATGCAACTATGACAGGCAGCCCTTTCCAACACCTCAGCAAATATGTCTCCTTAGAATGAATCCCATTAAGCATTTTTTTTTAATTTTTATTTTATATCGGAGTATAGTCAATTCACAATGTTGTGTTCGTTTCAGGTGTATGGCAAAGTGATTCAGTTATACATATACATATACCTCTTCTTTTTCAGATTCTTTTTCCATATAGTTTATTATAGAATGTTGAGTAGAGTTTCCCGTGCCATACAGTAGGTCCTTGCTGATTATCTGTTTTAAGCTTTTTTTTTTGCATTTTTTTTATTACAGAAACTATAAAACTTATACAAAAGTAGACCAAATCATATAATCAACTCCCATGTACCCATCATTCAATTTCTATAATTGTCAATTCATGGCCAAACTTGTTTCATCTGTGTCACCCACTCACTAACTGCCCCTCCAGCATCATATTTTATCTGCAAATATATCAATATGTCTCTGAAAGATAAGGACTCTTTTAAAAACATAACTGTAGGGCTTCCCTGGTGGCACAGTGGTTAAGAATCCGCCTGCCAACGCAGGGGACACGGGTTCGAGCCCTGGTCCCGGAAGATCCCACATGCTGCGGAGCAACTAAGCCCGTGCGCCACAACCACTGAGCCTGTGCTCTAGCCCGTGAGCCATAACTACTGAGCCCATGTGCCACAATTGCTGAAGCCCATGCGCCTAGAGCCCGTGCTCCACAACAAGAGAAGCCACCACAATGAGAAGGCTGCACAACGCAGCAAAGAGTAGCCCCACCTCCTGCAACTGGAGAAAGCCCGTGTGCAACAACGAAGACCCAATGCTGCCAAATATAAATAAAATAAAATTAATTAATTAAAAAAACATAACATTGTTATGAGACGCCTAAAACAATTTCTTAAGATCCATTATCTACTAAATGCTCCAACTTCCATTTGTCTCATAAATGTCTTTTTAATTTTTGTTAAATCTGCTGTTTGAATCCAAATCAGGTTAACACACTGTTACTGGCTGAGATCTCTTCCAAGCCTTAGTCTATGAGCTCCTCTTCCATCTCTGTGGGGCTTTTTTCTTTCAAGTTTTTCTCAGAGAAGAGAATTTCTGAAATATTTATATACTACATAGAAAGCTGGGGAAAGTGGAGGGTGGGAGGAAGCCAACTTAGTGAAGACATACTAGATAACATTTTGTAGATGAGGAAGCAGGGCTGACTGTCCAAAAGTCAGTATCTATGGGTTACCAAGGAGGAGGGGGAGTGTATATCAGAAGTAGGCAAGCAAACCAGAAGTAGGTGAGGGAAAACCGGAAGTAGGTGAGGGCAAACCATCCTTCCCCCCAGGAAAGCTCAGTTCTTTATTCACATGAGGAGAGCTTAGTCACATAGATCACATCACAGATCACAGGATCTTTGAGTTGCAAGAGTCTTCGCCCTACTCTTAATTACTTTACAGGTGAGGAAATGGAGGCCAAGCTAAGACTAGTGAGCTGCCTAAGGTGCGATAGTTACGGGCAGAGCAAGAACTTGAAACCCTAAACCACTGATGATGTCCAACCTCCAAGTTCAGTGCCCTTTGCATCATGAATGCTGCTGGTTCGTGAAGATTCTGTAGAGCATGCACCCAAAAAGAAGACTGGTACTTAACGTGCAGACAGGCTCTCTTTTCTCCCATCATTAGCTCTTTTTCTTTAAGGCTTCTCTTTCGGTCTCCAATGTTATCAGTTCATTTTAAAATTCTTTATTACATTCCCATGAATTTTTAACAAGCATATATTAAGATGAGTTGTGCCACAAAACTGTTCTGAAATCAGAATTAAATAAGCACCGTCTACAAAACTCCTGGAAGAGTATAATGTTCTGTCAAATCTGATTTCCAAGGACAACTTTTCTTTGCCATAGTCAAAATGCCACTTCACTGTAACAGAGGAGAATACGAGATCACAGAGTTTGAAAAGGTGGCATTTCTCAGCTAAGATGGTTGAGGGTTAGCATTACAGTACTTTTAAGCTGTTTCTACTAATGCTTTTCCATAGCCATTGTATTTTTCAAATCTTATTTTCTCCTTTAGATAAGTTGCTGCTAATCCCTCCACTGGCAAGTCATTATCTCCAGATTTACCGTTTTTCTTTTAAGAGTTGTAACCCCAACTACCTAGCCTAGGAAAAGAGTTAATTGATAAGATCTGGAATGCTAAGATCTTGGGTGAAAATCTCGTGGTAAATCTCTATAAGGCGCAATTTAAAAATTCAAAGACATGTGAATTTATTTTTCCTGGATGGAAATCTACCACTCATCAACATCAAGAAATCCAACCATCCTTTCTTCTTCGAGCATTAGGTTCAGGTGATTTATTCAGGGCTTCCTACCAAATGCCTACCTCAGTATAATATACCTAGGTAGTGTCGGTGACTGGATAAAAACTGATAATACCTGCTCCCTAAATACGGTAAACTTTTTGTGATCCTAAGCAGTTGGGGGACATGTTCTGGTCCTAACAATCTGAGGTTGGATGCAGTAGAGCACACGTAGAATTTTAAACTTTTCCACCACCCCTCTAGAAGAAAGATACTGTAACTCTGTTAAACGTTATACCTCTGTTAAACATTATACCTCTGTTAAACATTTCTCATAATTTAGAAGGCACTTAGGATCTCATAACTTAGATAGCAGTGTATCGAGGTCACCATATACTATTGTGGTTGAAAAGACAAAAATACTGGATAATTGGGGCTTCCCTGGTGGCGCAGTGGTTGGGAGTCTGCCTGCCAATGCAGGGGACACGGGTTCGAGCCCTGGTCTGGGAGGATCCCACATGCCGCGGAGCGACTAGGCCCGTGAGCCACAATTGCTGAGCCTGCGCGTCTGGAGCCTGTGCTCCGCAACAGGAGAGGCCGCGATAGTGAGAGGCCCGCGCACCGCGATGAGGAGTGGCCCCCACTTGCCGCAACTAGAGAAAGCCCTCGCAGAGAAACGAAGACCCAACACAGCCATAAATAAATAAATAAATAAAAATTTAAAAAAAAAAAAAAAAAAAAAAAAAAAGAAGCCTGAATTCTAACTCAGGCAAGATGTTTAAAAAAAAAAAAAAAAATACTGGATAATTATTAAACTTTTCATTATTAAAACATCAATAGCAGAAAATCCATTGTTCTTCCTTCTCCAAATGGGACGTGAGGAACTCATAAAGTAGATGTTCAGTAGAAGTCAGGAATGGTCGCACAATATATGCAATTTAAAGTTCAAACCCAAGGGAAAAAATAGACTAGCATCTAAAAGTTAGCTCTGACTCAAACTCTGAAGTCAGTACTCATGTTGGGAAGAAACTGCACCATTCAAATTAAGAGATGAGTATCAAAGAGTGGGAAGCCTCTAATTAGTGCACCCTTAAATAAATCGAGCTTTATTATTTCCTAGGGCATTCAGTAATATGAGTGCTGACAGCATGATGCCAGTGAAGCAGTTCTACCTGACAATTTCTAATGACCAGAAGAGGATCATTGGGGAAAACCATATAACTTATTCACACGTGCAAACACACACACACACACTGCACACACACACACCTCTGCTAAATAGCTAAACAGCCAGAAGCCAGAGGGGCTTCTTCCCCAGTTAAGCATGCCCTCGCTCCTGTGTTTTACACCAACTCACTTTGTAAGTGAGTTTATTTGTTCTACTAATTATCTAGTACTCCTCTTTTTTAAAAGTAATCTCTCTTGGCCATAGCTCAGCTTATCTGTACTTCTTTGTGTCCTTTATACTGTCAGGCAATCCTGGGTTCAAACCACAGTTGCTGCATTCACTGTCTTGCTTAACTTCTCTAAGGCCTCAGTTTTGCCTCTCTAAAATGGGAACAACAATGGTACCTACATCGCTGGTGACCTTTCAGCTTCACGGGTTCTGTTAGATCAGATCATTCCTTCCCCCATAGACTGCACAGGAGAAAGACAGCAGAGAGGAGGGAAGCCAGGCATTTGGGAGGGTCAGTCCCAGGGACTGGCTTCCACTGTTTCCAGGGACTGTGCAGCTGGCGTCTCCACACGATGACAACTGACTCTCCTCAGAAAGCACTCTGAATAGTCAAAATGGCAAATGTCAACCCTGTGATAGCCAGTGCAAGAAATGCACACTCACAACGTGAGAGTAAACGCCAGCCTGGCCTCTGTCCCAGTTACCTACCACGAATGATGAGCTCTGAATTAATGAGGATCACTGCACTCAGAATAGACTCTGCATTCCTATAGATAGCAACATTTCATCATTATAATTTCTGTCCAAAGGGGACATGAATATAGATTATTCTCAAGTCTTCTAAGGCAGCTGCTCAGGGAGGACAGGACCAAGAGTCTGCATTTGAAAACAAGATTTCTATGTCCCCAATCCTCCTCCTAGGTTTTTATAAGAATGCTATGGCGTCAGTTGATGCCCCAATTTGGAGAATGTATTTTTGTGCTGTTAATTCAACTGAATAATATTTATTTACATAATAAGTCCTTAGAGATACTTCTGCTTTAAAGTATAGATATACTTCAACAAAGTGGACGGTAAATGTGAATTTCTATATGGCCAATTCCATTGTTCTCTATTTACTGAGAATGATAAAAGATACGGTACAGTCTGGTTTGGCTCAGTCATGTTGCAGTAACAAATACCTCCAAGGGCTTAAAGCACAAAGGTTTATTTCTCATTCCTATTACACGTCAGTTGCAACTCTGTTCACATCCTGTTGACTCCAAGATACAGACGAAAGGAGCAGCCCTACTTAGGAACATGCCATTCTCATGGCAGGGAGAAAAAAGAAATGACAAAACACCCCGCTTCTGCTTGCCATTTATTAGTCATAGCAAGTCATATGGCAGTGCCTGATGTCCATGGAATGGGGAAATGTAATTCTCTCACAGGGACTTGGAATAAATAATTCAGAACAAAATAATACAATCTACCACAGGTACCCAAGTGGTTTTGAAAACCCCTAGACCGAGTTAAAAACTTTTTGCAAGTTAGGGTTTAAAATGTGCGGTAGTCATTAATGTTGTTTGTGAAATATGTCCAGCTTTCGTCCTTCTAAACACATGTCAGGATCACATTTCCTTGTTTCTGTTGGACACGGCCATGTGACTTACATTTGTCCCAACAGTATATGCATACGTCATGTGTATCACGCTGCTGGAAACCTTACAAGCTAAATATGATAATTCCCTTCCCACTTCTATAGTTCTCATGGAAGCACATGTCACAGTGAAGTTTCTGTCATTCTGGACTCTTGACTGGCTTTGAAGAGAAGACCCTTGCCAGCTCACTTGGGACTTGTAGCATGACTGAGAAATAACCTTAGGTTGGGTTAAGCCACTGAAATTTGGGTTGTTTGTTACCACAATATTAACTAACCTCTTTGGCCTGATACAAAATTTCATGCAAACATTTTGACAGGTTGGCTGTTGTATACTGCTCACAGCCCCAGACTTGCCATGAAATGAATTTTTGGCTAGCTACTTTGCAAAACTTCTCCTCCCTCCTTTAAACTCTCTCTTCACTGCTTAAGACTCTGAGGTCAGACAGGCTGAATTCAAATTCTGCCTCCACTCCCAACTGTCCATGATTGGGCACGATTGTCCATGATTGGACTGGGTACATCACTTTCCTTAACTTCACCAAACCTTTTTCCATTCTGAAAAATGGGAATGATATCTATGAGGAGATTCCGTGAGATAATACAGGCAAGTCATTCATCATGGGACCATAGTATGTGCTCAATAAATTTAGAGAGTGAATCTATGATTCTATAAATCATACTATTCTCATCCATCATTCATTAGGTGCCTGTTGAATGCCAATTACTTTATTAGATGCTTTCCATACATTATTTTCAATCCTCAAAGCAATTCTGAAAGGTTAGGTACCATCCCCATTTAACAAATGAGGAGGTTGATTCTGGAGTAGGGAGTCGGGGAGAGTAACTTGCCCGAGGCCACCCAACTGGTGAAGTAGTAAGGCAGGATTCCATCTCAGGGCTGCCCACCTTCCCAGTCTGTCTCCCTTGTGCCTCTCCAGGGAAGGCATAGTACACAGCAGCACACTGAAAGCAGTGGTTATTGATTAAAGGTCACCAGTGTGTGGACGATTATCGCTCAGTGATATATTCTCTTTTGATTACTGGCCTCGGCTTCCCCATCAGGCTCACCTCACCAGACCGCAGGAGGCAGGTACGGGCAATCTGCTCTTTCATAACAGTTGGCAGTGAGTCTCTTGAAAGGGCACCTACTTGTTCGTACTCTCAGATTCTGCCCAAGTCAATGTTATCAGGCAACCACGCCACTTGACGCTGGGCCAACCCCATCTGAAACAGCCTGGCACCATGCCAAGTGTAACCCAAAGAGCAACCAGGCAGCCCGCGCAAAAACCCCTAGGGGAGAAGAAAGAAAGTTTAACATTGAAAGGGAAGAATCAATTTTGACGCTGAGCTTCCTGCTAGAAAGCACAATAAGAAAATGACTTAGGCTCTGACCAGCCTAAGTAAACCCTGTTGGGGTTTCCATTTCACTGCAAAACATCCAATAAGACCCTTTTGGGGGTTTGAGGAGGACGATGATCATTTTTCTCTTGTCACTGAGGCCATCCTTAGAAGATGTTAATTAAACATTTGCGAAGTAAATACATTTTCTTTTACATTTTCTCAAGCATAGTTTCTATAGAGTGAATATTAATAGAAATCTGTGAAAGCTGATGGATAAAGGGGAGGCTGGTGGGTAATGATATTAGAGAACACACAGCAGGGAGCTCCAAGGAGACAAGACTGAATGTTGAGCCCAAAAGGGACTAAGGCTACATTGACATTGGCTCTAAATGAAGTATCTTTAATACAACTCAGAGAGCTAAAGTAGTAACAAAGTATTAGTAATAAAGTATTTGCTTTAGATACTTGGTTATATATGTTGTCTCTCTCCCCAAAGTTGGAAAAGGTGTAAAACCTAAGGAGAACAAAAATGATGCTGCAAAACAAAATTGTCTACGATTCTTACAGAAGCGCTTGAGAATCCACAAGGTCCAACATGGGGCAAGAAAGATTTCCAGACACCTCCCTGGGTCTTTACAGCATGAGCCCTTTACGTTCACCCAGAGGGACCTCAGCATGTCCAGCCTGGCCTGCAGACCCTGTGTCAGCCCCCAAGGCTGGGGGAGGAAAGAAGCCACACTCATTAAGCTAAAAATGGATGGGCCATGGCTACCTGGAAGGAGGCTGGCAGCTTGACTGGCCATCAGCAAACCAGGCCAAGAGCAAGGAAGGGCAGGGATGTTTCCAGTACCACCTCACCGCCTCTGCTGCTGTGGGGACCTGGCACAAAGTCACACCCTGTGTTTGGTGGATGACTTAGCAAAAGCCTCACCTGTGACCAGAAATGCTCACTCCTGACATCGAAGAGACTAGCTGGGTGCACTTGGAGCTCCTGTGTCAGCAAAGCAAAGTGTCCTCTATTGCCACGTTGAAGGGTGGAATGACACAGTGGCACTTCTTTCCTTGAGTTCACTCCAGTACATGTTCACTCAGGTGGAAGGGGGCATCTCATGAACGAGGAGCATCTGTAACCTGGGCAGGAGATGGCCTAGTAGACAGGAGACGGAGAAGACGTTAGGCAAAAATGTGCCACGGCCTTCAGTGTTTCTCACAGGTCCCGCCCTGGGGTGTCTTCTTTTTTTTTTTTTTTTTAAATTAAATTTATTTATTTATTTATTTCTGGCTGCGTTGTGTCTTCGTTGCTGCGCGCGGGCTTTCTCTAGTTGTGGCGAGCGGGGGCTACTCTTCATTGCGGTGCGCGGGCTTCTCATTATGGTGGCTTCTCTTGTTGTAGAGCATGGGCTCTAGGTGCGCGGGTTTCAGTAGTTGTGGCACGTGGGCTCAGTAGTTGTGGCACATGGGCTCAGTAGTTATGGCTCACGGGTTTAGCTGCTCCGTGGCATGTGGGATCTTCCTGGACCAGGGCTCGAACCCATGTCCCCCACATTGGCAGGTGGATTCTTAACCACTGCGCCACCAGGGAAGTCCGGGGTGTCTTCTTATGATGAAGCAAAATCCACAGATGGACCCGAGGCATATGCATTTACGTTTAAATGCTTAGTCTCTTTATTTTCCCATCCACCAAAATCATGAGCTCCACATCCTCCTCTCTCTTCAATCCTGCAACATCACTCCCTCTTAGATAACAATCTGGCTTCACGCTTCGTTGAGAAAATAGAAGCAATCAGACTGGGACACTGGCCTTTCCACCGGGCCCTATCTCACCACCACAGCCCCGCCTCCGCCACCTGGGCCTCTCACCACTCTCTGGAGCCCTGTCCAACCCGGGGCCAAACCTGGACCGCATCCCTGCAGCCTTCTCAAAGACTTTTAGACTACACCATCTTCTTTCCCCCATCATCAATTTTTTTTCTTAATAGTTTATTTCCAACAACATAAAAATATTTCCTAATATCTATCATTTTTGAGAACAAACAAAAACAAAACTAGACTTCTCCTGGTACCATGTCCCTTTCCAGTACTGTCCCATTTCTCAACGCGCTTTCCCACATTACTTCTAGGAAGAATTGTCTGCATCTCCATCACCACTTTTTTACTTCCCTTGCCAAATGAGCTACCATTCCTAGCACACCACTGACACACACCAACAACATCCATCCTGCTAGCTCCAGAGGCCACCCCTCTATTCCTGTCTTACTTGGCCTCTTCTCATCAACACGCTGACCACTTCCTCCTTCTCCAGCCTTTCTTCCCCGGCGTTCACCACTACTTCTGCTTTCCCTCCTTCTTCAGTGAAAGCCCCTTTCCATCCTCATCTTCAAGCTATTTCTCCTTTTCCCCAAAATCTCAGGGCCCATTCCATCCAGAGTCCTAGCCTCCATTAATTATCCTTTTCTGTTATTTCAGCCAGGACCTTGGCTTTAATTACCATCTTTTTTGCATGTGACATCAAATTTCTATCTCTGGTCCTAACCTCTCCCCTGAGCTCTGAATTCAAAGATCCAGCTGCTTACTTGGCATCCCTATTTAGATGCTTGTACAACTAATGTGACCAAAGCAGAAACTAGATATCCTAGCATCCCCTAGACTCTGCTTCCCTCTCCATCTTCCCCATGTTCATAAATATCATCATCAACCATGTGATGGCTTACATCAGAAACTTCGGGAGCATCCTTGATTCATCTCTTGCCCTTACCGTCCAGAAGTCCTATAGGTGTGACTTCCAAAATATGTCTATCTCTATGGCTACTGCCACAGATTGTCATAATGTGGAGCCCACGACATTCAATTGGGTCTCCCTGTTTAACTTGGACCACCTTACACAAATCCATTTTGCACACAGCAGCCAGAGGGATGTTAATAAAAATGTAAACCAGAGCAAGTCATTCCCATGCTTAAAACCCTCCCATGGATTCTGGCTGCATTTGGAAAATCCAGATTCCCTGCCGTGGCCTACAAGGCCCTTCTGGCCTGGCTCCAGCATGCTTGTCTGCTTTCACCTCCAACCACTTTCCCACCCAACTCACCACGCTGCAGCCACGTGGGCTCTCCGTTCTGAGCACAGAGCTCTTGGACAGGGAGGTCTTCTCTGCCCACCAGATAGAAACTGGCTCCCATCGCTGTGCATCTGTCACTCTGTGCAGAACTTGTCACCAGCTGACAGTATCCTGTGGACTTGTGTGTTAACAATTAGAATGCAAGCTCCTTGAGAACAGTGCCTTGTCCTACTTTTTGCTATAGCATACTGGGAGTTATCCCAGTACCAGGAACAGTTCCTGGACCGTAGTAGGGCACTGGATAAATATGTAGATGTAAAATAAATGAATGGAGGGATGAATGCATGAAACATCCTATAGAGTCACAAACCAGATTGGTCCCTTAAGCACCAGAGAAAGTCTAGAGTCATTTTAAATTGCCCCCCTCCCCCCAAATCAACCTGGCCTTGATCAACCTGAAACATCTCCCTCCTGACATTAAGAAATATTCTGGAAACTAGTTCCGAGCACCCCTTCTTCAAGGCTACCCACCGTTGAAAATCTCAGTGGCTTCCCGGGGCACTATCCTGGGCCCTGATCACTTCCTTCTGCACATCCTCCCAAAGCAACCCATCCCTGCCTCTTGGCATCAACTCCCATAGGTGTGCAGGTTGTTCCCACAGGTACAGCCCCACCCCTGCCTCCTGAGCTACAGACCCAGACAGCTAACTGGTCCTGGACGTCTCCATTTAAGTGGCTCTCGGGTCCCTTAAATACAACTTGTCCTAAACTCAGACCTGCTCCCTCTCTTGTATTCCACCCCTTGAGGAATGGAACCTCTAGTCTTTGGTTGTCCAGGTCAGAAATGTGGTTGTCATTTATGCTCTCCCCTCCCTCGGGCACTGCAGCCTTCTCGCTCCCAACCATTTCCCCAAGCCCACAGGGCTCCTTTGTGCAAATGAGGAAAAGCCATCCCTCCTCAACTCTACTGCCATCTGCTGGGAAATTCGTGTCATAAATATATCTGTACCGCTTAGATTTAGTGAGTTGTGCAGTGTACAACCTGCACAACCGTATGTGGTGGCCCTAGCTAAACTTATCCATTCCATCTCGTACCTGTCTCTAGTATCCACACGTCCTCTCCTCTCCAGCATCTTGGCCACTGCACTGATTCACAGCACCGCTCCCTCCCTCTGGGCTATTACACTGCTTCCATACTGACTTCCCTAATTATAGACTCTCATTTCTACAATTACCCTCCTTGCAATTAGTAGAGTAAACTTTGTAACTTACAGATCCCATCTCCTCACCCCCCAGCTCAAACATTCTCAGTAGTTTCTGGTTAACTAAAGAATCGAGTCCAATCTCGTTTTCATGTCACAGTCTTGCCACCCGTCCAGGAGCCCTGTCACCTTCCCCACTACCTGCTTGTGCTACTGAAATTCCTGAACGCACCATGGGTTATTGTGCCTCCGGCCTGCACATGTGCTGACATTATCTCTGCCTAGAATATCCTCCTCCAGTTATCTTCCCAATAACCCTTACTCACCCACCAAATCTCCCTTCAAATGCTGCCGCCTGTGAAACCTTCCTGACTGCTTGGCAAACTCTGGCGTCCTCCCTCTCTGCTTCCCCTGCGTTTCTACAAATCTCCATGATGTCTGACTGCATTGTGGATGACTGATCACATGGCTGGGTGTCCCCAACAGACTCTACATTTTGAGGATAAAGATTATGCCCTTTTTTTCTATCCCCAACAACTAGCACAATTTGCCACATGGTAGGTGCTCAATAAAAAGAATGACTACATTGATGGTTTTGTAAAAAGCAAGGTCTGGCCTTTCTAAATGTGTCTTAGACTCCCTGAAGCATTTCCTTTTCACCTGGCACCACCTTATCTCAACTCTACTGAGAGCCAAGGACTACATCTGCCTTCCCAATGAGGCCGTTATATCATTTACTTTAAAAACTAAAGACTTTTTATTTAAAGAGCCTGTTTATTTTACAAGATCCTTTCCCCATCCAATATTCACCAGGCATCTTATAAAGTCCATCCAATGTAAATACAGATAGTTTAAAGCAGAGATCCAAAAGGCAAACTTGTCCCAGAATTTGGTCTTAAATTACACAAGGGGCTCTTCCAAGTAGACATATCTCTGGGCCCCTTTCTAAAGCAGGTCTAGTCCACTGGAGGCTCAGTGGGGACAGGAGATGGGGCTCCCATAATGAGTCCCTCATGACTTTCATTCCCCCTCATCCCACGCATGGATATTTCCCTCTGATGTTGTCTGGCTCTGCTCACAAATCTCCTCCTCTCTGCCAAAGGACCAAGCAAATAGCTCAGAAGAGCAAATCATGGGAAAGGGAGATTCCTTTACCCAAGTTTCTAATCCATAAATAAATAAAGGGTCTCTCACTATATAACCCTCACCTTCTGCAGTGATGAAGGATGAGGGTAGGTGCTAGATCAGGACACACCAGCCCACATCTGAAGCATCCTAAGCGGGCTTTCTGAAGGTAAAATCTCTACAGGCAAAGTGTCTGAGGCTGAGGAGTACTCAATCTGCAGGCAAGGATTTTCCAGAACCTCCCATGTGCCTGGCATTGGGCAAAGTTAGACAAACACAGTCCTGCCCTGAGGGAACTCACATTTTAGAGCAGGAGGTTGGCAAAATGTTTTCTGTAAAGGGCCAGGTAGTAAATACTTCAGACTTTGTGATGTCTCTATTACAACTACTCAACTCTGCTGCCTTGGAGTACAAGCAGCCACAGGCAATACGTTTCCAAAGGACCGTGGCTGTGTCCTAATAAAATTTTATTTATGGACACATAATTTTCACGTGTCATAAAATATTATTCTCCTTTGGGGTATTTTCCAACCATTTAAAAATGTCAGAACTGCTTTTAGCTCTCTCCTGTTCTAGGCGATAGGACTGGACATAAAAACAAATTGCTATACAAAATGGAATAATGTATATACAGAGAACATTTTTAATGGGGAGGTGCGCCAGCGGGTACAGGAGCTCTGCTCTCGTACTCCCAGCCAGAATCCCACTTCCGACGTGTGCCACGTGATAAGCACCAGTGACAGCAGCAAGCATGACACCTCCAGGGAGGAGGGGGAGCGGCCACAATCCAGGAGAGAGGAAAGCACTTACATTTGCTCTTTGCATTTGCATTCCCCCAGAATGAGAAGATAATGGGGAGCAGAGGGTCCCTGACCTTTGAGAGAGAGCTAAAATTGAACTTCTGTTCAAAAGCGGAGATTCATCAGCAAACAGTACTATTATTAACATCATGGTTTAAAGGGAAAAAAATTAAAGAATGTGAGTGTCTTTGTTTCGGGAGGGTTCGCACTGACACTTCCTTTTGTGCTTGCTCTGTTTTTCTCTGGCTGCAAACTACTCCCCCTACTTAAAGTGATACAACTCTCTCCCAGCAACATTTATTCTTTTGTTAAGTTAAAATATGTATTTATTAATTTATTTTTTATTGACGTATGGTTAATATACAATGTTTCTGGTGTACAGCAAAGTGATTCAGTTATACAGATTCTTTTCTATTACATGTTATTACAAGATAGCGAATATAGTTCCCTGTGCTTTATAGTAGGTCTTTGTTGTTTATCTATTTCATATATAGGAGTGTGTATCTGTTAACCCCAAATTCCTAATTTATCCCTCCCCCCCCCACCCTTTCTCCTTTGGTAACTAGAAGTTTGTTTTCTACTTCAACATTTATTCTTAACATCAATTCATTTGGAGGTTGAAGGTCCTAAACTCCATTCCACCCCGAAAGAGCCTTTCTTTGTCCAAACTCCCCTCTGCCCCCTCCCACTCTCACCCCCATTTTCTTAGGAGGCTGAGGGGAATGTATAGCGATTAGCCATCAATGAAGACACTCAACCTTTGCTATGTATTACACATCCACACAACCCCGCTCTCTATCAGGCGATTATGGGACTCAGTCCACACAGAAAGGTGTCCTTAACAACTTCATTGGAAATGCCTCCAATCAAACAACTTGCTGTCAACACAACTGTCACTGACCCAACCAAATATGGTAGGGGGAAGACCTCACCAAGACCCACAACCTGCTTTGGCTGTATTGCTACCTAATCGCAGGAGCTTGGTTTAGAATAATCATAACAAACTCTTGAAAAACAGTTGCACATTGGAACTTGCCTTGACAAAAATCATTTTCCCTAGAATGGATTTTCACTGGAAAACACACATGGGAAATCCTCAGCTTCTCTCCTGGTTCGCTTTTCCCCATCTTTCCCACACTGCTTTCTGTGGCTTCTTTTCTTCCCGTTCTGAATTCTCCACACCCTGTAAAGTCCAACAAGCGCCCCTTCCTCCGCAAGGCTTTCACATGACGCAGCCGGCCCCTTGTTCTCACCTCTAATCGGGTCCTGTAATGTGCCCTCCTTTTCCAAGTGTCATTGTCACCTCCCGAGTGGACCCTAAGCTTCTTGTCTTCTCTCTCTCCAGTCCCCGTGGTACCACGCTGAGCACAGGAGACCACAGTGCACATTGGTGATAGCTCGGGGACCTGTCAAGGTACCTCCTGAGCTGCCCCTATGGATCCCAAACATGCCAGGAGGTCTTTGTTAACAATTTGACAAGTGTCGGGGCCAGAATCTGTTATGAGGTCAGTTATAGACACTCAGCATCACCCACCCATTTCGGATCCTCACGTTGATCCTGTTAGCCGTGCTGTATCACGAGTCAGGAACAGCACAAACCATCTTCCACATTTTACCACATTTGCTCAATCTACACACAGGTATCAACATAGCTACATGTGCTTACGCATGTATATGAATTTGAGATTTTTTTTAATCATTTGGAAGTAAACTGTAGACAAGCTGCCACTTCAACCCTAAATTCTTCAGTGTATATTTTGTAAATGCAAAGACAGTCTTACAAAACCACAGTCTAATCATCAAAATCAGAAAATTGATATTGATACAAGGCTATTATCTAATCTAAAGACGATTCAGATTTTGCCAATTTTCCAAATAATTTCTCTTATTGTCAAAGAAAGTCACAGGGCGTACTTTGTTGTCATGTCTCAATCTCCTGTGACCTATTGGAGCTCCTCTGTGTGTCTTTAACTTTCCAAACACTGACTTTTTTTGAAGAGTAGAGGCCACTTACTTTGTAAAACGTCCCTTAATATGGATTTTTCTCATGTTGCCTTGTGGTCAGATTCAGGTTTTGCATTTTTGACAAGAATACAATAGAAGTGAAGCCGGGCCCTTCTCTGTACATCAGATCAGGAGGCACGTGATACTGGTTTTTCCCAACTTGGGTAGGGGTGCCTACCAGCTTTCTTCATTGTAAAGTTATTGCTTTTCACTTTGTAAAAAGCATCTTGCGGATAGACACTTCGAGACCATGTAAATATCCTGTTCATCCGCAAACTTTCATTATAGCATCCATTGATGATTCTTACCCAAATCAACTATTACTAGAATGGTTATCAAATGGCAATTTTCTAACTCCATGATTCTTTCTACATTTAGGTGTTGCCTTTCAAAACTAAGGAAGAGCTTTTCTCCCTGCATTACTTATCTATTTATCTATCTACCTACCTACCTACCTATATCAGTACGGACTCATTCAGTCTTATTTTGTCCCATGGATTACAATCTGCTTCTACCATTAATTATTTGTGATGCTCCAAGTATTTGAGATTTGGCCAATGGAACCCCCTACTGGCAGGCTTCTTATCCTTTGAACATTTCCCCATAATTTTTTTGTGTTTTCTTCCTTTATGGCACAAAAAGATGTTCCAGGCTCACATTTTAATTTTTCCGGTCCCTGCTATGGAATCAGACATTTCTCCAAAGATTTTTTTCCTTTTAGTAGAGTATGGTCTTTAGCACCAAGACTTGGGCATTAGGTGTGCAGAACAGATATTCATATTAGGCTCCTCCAATTACAAAGGAAAAGGTCAGTTCTACCCCAGCTCCGCTGGCTGCTAAATGTATGTTTCTGAACTAAACCAGGAGTTCAGAATCTCTGCACTCGAGAAACTTGTCAGGGAGAAATCTCAAGCTCACTTCCTCCAATATTTATCAGAAAGTTGTTCTGGAGTGAAGCATATGGGGAGGCCTGCCTGAAGTTACACAGACCCCACATTCTTCCAGAAGGTCTATAACCCAGCTTTTGCACCTACCAGAGAAGCAGAGAATAACCCTGGACTTAGAAGCCTGCTGCAGAAGGGTTTTACTGAGCTGCGTGAAGTATAACCAGCCCCGTGAAACGGACCTTGTGTCTCCTAGAAGGCGATGTTGACTAGAGTTCACAGTTCCACCAGTTTGTTGCAAACTCTCAGGAGACATTTCTTCATGTCACAGCACTAAGAATAGCTGGACTTTTGCTTAGGAATTGATTTCCTTTTATGTGATGGGTGCTGTAAGTTCGGTATCTAGCCAGGTCTCCCTTGTGGTTGCCATAATGCCTAGAACCAAGTTTGGGGTGCACGTAGCAAGGCTGCATGTGGTTGTGGTGTGCGTTTTCATGATGCCTCATTCCTGGTGCTTTTTATGACCCCATCTTCGGTGGCTTTCTCTCCGTGGCATCACCCCCGTCATGACGGTGCTATGTATATATAGGCTACACGTATTAGTGGTGTAGAGCTGCCATTAAAAATACCACAGGCTGGGCAGCTTCAACAACAGACATTTATTTTCTCACAGTTCTGGAGGCTGGAAATCCCAGATGGGGCTGGTGGTGGCAGATTCGGTTTCTGGTGAGAGCTCTCTTCCTGATTTGCAGATGGCCACCTTCTCCTTGTGTCCTCAAAGGGCCTTTCTTCTTTGTGCTGGGAGCGAGAACTCCCTCCCTCTTCTTAAAAAGACACCAATCCTGTGGGATTAAGGCCTCATCCTTATGACCACATTGAACCTTTGTTTCCTCCAAATAGGACCCACCTCCAAGTACAGGCACGTTGGGGTTTGGGGCTTCAACATGAATTTGGGGGGAGGGGACACAGCTGAGGCCATAACGCCATGTAAACTGCTCCTATCCTTGTGGACCACGTCAGAGTGATAATAAAGGGACACAGTGTTTGCATCCTCAGTAACAGTCTGCAGCCTTTATTGCACTGACACCTAGAACACAGACCCTGACACGCCTGCCACTTGATCAGTTGTGCTTTATCTAAAATTATATACAGCAAAATCCACTAAAACTTGGCTCATTATTCTATAATCAGACAGTATGGAAAAGTCCTTAAAGTGCCCCATCATCCCTTGCCCAGAACAACCCACAACGCTTCTCTCTTTGGTGGAACGTGAGCTCACAGTTGCTGAAAGAGTCATCGGGGTGGGAAGGTGAGAACCACCAGGGTAAACACACAGCAGGGCAGCCGTGGGTCCAGTCGGCCTCGTCTCAGAAAGGGAAAGCCTGAGGGCACACGGCTACCTGAGGCTGGAGTCCTGGGCATGCCACATCTGCCGCCCAGCTTGGAGCTTTCTCCCTCCGGAACCTTCTCTACACTTCCCTTCCAAGTCCCTCTGGCAGGAAAGGTGCTGCTGGCCCAGCAGCTGGCCCAGCAGGGTTCTTCTGCGGCTCTGGGAGCTCTGTTTCAGCGCACGTGATAGGGTTTCTGCTTTTCTTCCCAAATCGCCTATCGATTCATTTTGAATGATCAGCTGTGCTGTGTCATCCATCCTCCCCTGATCCCCGCTGCTTACAATTGCCTGAGGGGCTCAGGTTCTCAGGGAAGCAGGCCTGCCCAGCAGAGAGGCCCAAGGCTCTGTGCACAGCTCCTGCCCCCTGCGTACGGCTGCCCCGGCCTCCACTGTCCTGCCCAAGAGCCACGCAGCACGCCTCGCCTCACACCTGCTTCTTGCCCATGGGATTTGGCCGTTTGGACCGCGGCTGTCAGGTCCAAGCCATCACCCAGGATTCTGTCTTGAGGACTCATCCATCACAGCCCAGACCTACATGCTCCTTCACCTCCAGCTCAGGTACCGACCCGGGGCCCTTTCCTTGTGAAAGAGGCATTTGAGACACCACCCCCCAGTCGGCGACATTCATCAAGAGACCACGGTATTTACACCCCTGCTTAGATGTCATTGAACAAGTCATTACTTGAGTGCTGCCTGAAACATCGATTCTATCCTCAAGAAGCAAGAAAATACCTATGACATAGCACTTGGCACCGTCAATTTCAGAAGGAAAGATTATTACATTTAAATAGTTGATCTGATAGAGTTCCAAATTGGATTAATGTTATTAATTTCCTGCTGCCACAACAGAGAGTATCACAGGAATGTTTCTCCCTACCCATTAACCCTTTTCTTTAATTGATTTACAATGTTGGGCTAATTTCTGCTGTACAGCAAAGTGATTCAGTTATACATACACACGCACATATATATATATATTCTTTTTTTATATTCTTTTCCAATATGGTTTATCACAGGATATTGAATATAGTACCCTGTGCTATACAGTAGGACCTTGCCATTTATCCATCCTATATATAATAGCTTCCATCTGCTAACCCCAACCTCCCAGTCCACACCCCTCCCCGTTGGCAACCACAAGTCTGTTCTCTGTGTCTGTGAGTCTGTTTCTGTTTCCTAGATAGGTTCATTTGTGTCATATTTTAGATTCCACATATAAGTGATATCATAGGGTATTTGTCTTTCTCTTTCTGACTTACTTCACTTAAGATGATAATCTCTAGTTGCATCCATGTTGCTGCAAATGGCATTATTTCGTTCTTTTTAATGGCCGAGTAGTATTCCATTGTATATATGTACCACATCTTCTTTATCCATTCATCTGTCGATCATTAACACTTTTTAATAGAAGCCGGAAAACAAAATGGAACATAAACAGAGTATAGCTAGTCATTAATGAGACTGTTCTTACAAGGTTGCTCACAGAATCCGTTTTGTTGTCGTTATTCACAATACAAATAAAGATATGTATGAAAAGCTACCCCTTCTATATTAAAAGTAAAACTTAACATATCTAATCCATCCCTTTTATTCTAACTTTAACTAAATAACCATTTAGCTGAGGGAAGTGACTTTAGAAATTTGGGCTAAATAGATATTTCCTTGGCATATTGCCAGGCAATTGTGGATCTCAATGGGAGATCTGTTTCTTGGAGAATATCAAACTGTCAATACTCTGACTCTCTGAAAGTGAATTATAAGTACTCTCCTGTCTTCCTGATTCACTCCGAAGCCAGGGTCTAAACTCTATTTCAGGGAGAGAGAAGGACTCAAGCCCTGGGCCCCGAAGTCCTCTCCGAACCAGGAGGACATAGTACATCCAACCAAGACATGGCTTATATTGGCCCCCACATTCCCATCATTTTCCTGATCTTTTTACTAAACTGGAAAACAAGGATGGGGAATTATTCTTAATGTAAGTGCAGGAATTGGGGTTGGTACAGCTGAAGTGGTTATACTTGATCTTGTCTGCTTTAAACCCATGAGCTTTAAACACAATTTGAACCCCTTATGCAGCTCCTTGGAAATTATTCTGAAAGGGAAAAAAAATAAATTGCATTTATTTCTCAAAGGGAGAGGGAGAGGAAGTTGAAACACAAAAGTTAAATGGGAATGTGGGTGCCTCTCAATGCTCTTTAACCTCTGGAAGTGGACACGTATATCAAATTCCATTGCCACCAACCCCAAGTGACTATCAAAGTGTGTTAGAATTCAACTATGTCAGGGATTGCTTGTAATAAGTGGGCAACCAGCTGAAGGTAGAGAAATCTTCTTTTAATTACATAGCAAAACATCTCAGAAGACATATTTGATCCACGCTGGTGGATCATAGCAAAAGCATGTTGAATGAATGAATACATTCATATCTGTGCCCCTGTTTTAACTTAACGGGTCCTGCAGGGTCCACGGAGTTCTAATGGCTGTGCTTTCCAGGTAAGCACAGGTGTGCTAGTAACTCTACCGATTCCACCCCTGCCAGGTGGCTTCAGCCATGTCTCACTACACCCCACTATTATTACTGATTTCAACTCAGGCCAAAAACCGAGAAAAGCACAGTGGCCTGAAGCTGTATCTGGAGACCATTCCAGCCAGGGGCAAAATTGTGAATCAGGTGCAGGACAGGACATCCAAGAGGAGTTCTTCAGAAGTCAGACTCAGCTGGTGCTTTCACCCAATGGGTGTCAAGTCCTTCCAGCTTCCAACAAGATCTGCTGGGCTCCTTGAAAGCCAGCGAAGCGAGGGGTCAGAACCTAGCTTGGTGGCCCAACTCTTCACCCACATTGAAGGTAAATTGAAATTGAAAAGTCACCTGAAGCTTCACCATGAACATGTTACTCTGATCTATGCCTGCTTCTGATTCATCTTCTGTTTGGAAAAGGAAGGACTCTATGGATTTTTTTTTAAGTCATGTTTTTGCCCTGACTGTGGCCATAGGCTATTATCTGGGCCAGGTGCCATCCTTGGTAACCAGGTCCCCAGAATTGAGCAAAATATTCACAGGGCATTGGCAAATTTAGAAATCTTGAGGTTTCCTAAGGTTCCCACAACCAAGACCTCGTATCCCACCAATGCCTGTTACAGCTGTAAAGGTGTGTAGCTGCCCAGCAGACAGTGGCTGAAGTCAAAAATTTACACCCACATTTTATTAAAAGTCTTGTAGTCAACAGTCCTTGAATTTTATAAATTTAAACAAGATTCAAGGGGAAATGGTTACTGTCAGGTGTATGCTATAGAGTGGAAGCAACTAAATGTAAAAAAAAAAAATTAAATGATAAACCTCTGTACATAGAATAGTTCATAATGATGACCACAATGAAAGTAATAGTAATTTTTAAGTAATTACATCATGTGTTGATCATTTGTCAATTTTAATTACATAATGCTATATTGAGAAGGTGAGGGTTTTTATAAGGACAGTCTCTAGTTGATTGCAGTGGATGTCTTTCATCTTTCTAAATCCTCAATCCAAAATTAAGTTCACTAAGGGTACAGCAGCTTGGGCCATTGATGATGAATAAGCTGGTGCCTTGGCCATCTGAGATCCAACCTTTGATTCTTAGCCTGGGACCCAAACCAGCCTGGATGATGGGGAGGAGCCATTGCTTCCCTGATGTGAACTAAATGATGTGAGGAAAGGATTTTCAGGTCACCCAAGCTTCCCACCCACTCCTGATGCCTGACAGGAGATAAGAGACTAAGCCTTGTCTTTCACAATCAACATGAGATTCAACATACAAATAGCCCAGCATGACATGTCATGTGTTCTGACACTCCGTGGCAACTGTTTTCTCCTATTATCAATAGACTGTTAATTCCTGAGAGGAAAGAAAAGAGGAAGGGAAGGAGGATGGGGATTTATGGAATGCTTACTAAGTACTAAGAACTAGGGACTGTGGTTGGATAGACGATGGATAAGTAACACTCTGAAAAACTCAACGCCCCCTTCTTGGGAGGCTTTGATAACAAAGAAACAGAATGTGAACACCGAGCCCCTTAAAAGGAAAGAGAAAAACAAGGTGGAACCCCTTTGAAGGGGGAGTGAGAAGAAAAGGAATATACACTTTGCCTACCAATTTTTCTTGTCACCCTTCTCCTTTATAACCCAGCAGACCTTCTAAAATTCGTGATTTTGAAGTGATTCCAGGGTAGGAAATTCATCAAGATTTCATCTCATGAAGGACAGTGGAGGGTAGGAGAGATCATTTTCTTCCTTACTTGGGCTCAGTCAACCAGAAAAGGATCACTTTTTAAAAGCTGTAGACCCTGAAAGTTCTTTCCTAAATGGTACTTCTTACTCTCTCCTGCACTTTAACTGTACTTTCAAGAATACACGTATATTATAATATATAATAATATATAATATATATTATAATGCAACATATAATATTATATATTGTACATATGCATACATATATGTACATAAATATACATATACATATATACACATTATGTATATCTATATGCATATATTTAATGATATCTTCACTACAATTGAATCATTGCATTGGCCAAAAAGTTCATAACATCTTAGGGAAAAACCCAAATGAACTTTTTGGCCAACCCAATACATTAGTTCAGTACATATTCAAAGAATTCTCCATTTGACCTCCGGCATACTCTCTTTGGATCTGATATTTTAGCCAACACTTCCACCCATAATGCCACTGTGTCTAGTAAATACCTTTTCTAAAACTGTAGGACTAAGAGAAAATACTTACTAAGCAACCAAGTCTGGTTTCCAGCAAAGTATCAGTACAGACAGGTCTCATTAATGAATAATCTCAGGTATCTTCTCTGACACCTGCATCCCTCTTCCCCACCTGTTTGGCCACTGGAATTCAATATCCCAGAACAAGCCTTGCCAGGGTTCAAGAAAAACCAGAGTCTGAGAGTAGTTAAAGCAGTAAAAGGAGATTTTAATCAGGCACTATTACAATTACACTATTACTATTACACTATTACAACAAAATCTCAGTATAGAACTGGGCTCAATTCCAAATACAGTGTGGACAAGCAGGGTCTTTTAGCCAAGGTGGTGGAGGGGGAAGGTGTCGGTGGATGGAAAAATACTAAGAGGAAACAACTGGGGTAAAGGAACATTCTGACTAAACCAACCTAATAGGACTCTTAACTGAAGGCGGGCCAGGGTGATCAGACATCATCTAGGGAGTGATGAAGACCAAGAACCAGATCAGATACTGAGGGTGATCAGATATCAGGGAAGGGGGAATGGGGGTTCTGGCTAAACCAACTTAGCAGGACTTTTTTGCTAAAATTGGGCGATGCAAAGACAGACACATAAGTCCCGAAGTCAAGGCCTCCTTGGAGAGAGGGTTCAGAGGAGCCTCCCTAAAGTCAGGTCAGGGAGAGTCTTTGTCACCAGCAGTGGGTTGTGTTACACACTACACTAGGCTGACCAAGACGGTGCAATTCACCAGGGAGAGCAGTGACCTCTTGTGACCAGAAGATGCATTCACGTCTTGACCCTACCCTGTCCTTGACCCAGATACCTGGTTTACCCATACCCCCAGTTCCTTTATCTGATGAGAGGGGATAATAACCTGCCTGGCTTAAATGAGATTACATAAAAGAGCTTAGCATAGAATCTGAAATATTGCAGACAATCGAGAAAAAAAAAAAAGTCTTGCTTTTTAAATACTGGTATATCTCTAGTGCTCTGAGGCTCTACTCACCTGTAAAATGACAGATGGTTCAAACTCCTAAAAATGTCAGGTTAGAAAAAGCACTCATCCTCCTTATTAGCTGGCAATTCTTTCTTAGGTTGAATCTCAGCAGGATGAGCTGGGAATTCCATCACATATAATTCAGGTAACTTTAGAACACGTTAGCTCTAAAATTATCTTTATAGGGAAAAAAAACCTGTCTGCCAAGCCCTTACCAAAAATATCAGCTCAACTAAGAACTGGAGAGCTGCCTGCTTCTCATCAGGTGTTCTATACCTGAACCAGGTCAGACGAGAGGGATGCCTCCCATCTTGGATGCTAGGACTCAGTGAACAAGAACAAGAAAATTTAAATCATTCAGAATCATTGAATATGGTCTAAATAGCACTAAAAAAATTTCAATCATCTGACTTGTTTATCTGGCAACTTGATCCATCTAGTTTCCAGAATCCAACCAAGAACCCAAAAGTGAGGGGAGAAATGCAACCACAAAAGACATCAGAGTGTCCACTGATTAAACCTCATGCATTTTAGCACAGTATCTAAGGCTGACGTGAAGATAAGCAGAGCCTGTTTCTTTCATTTTTCTAATAAGAAATCCTAAGGTCAGTTGACTGGATTGCCAGACCAGAGCAGACTGGAAGCAGTAAATAAAGGGAGGAGATGGGTTTGCAAACAGCTGGCATGTGGAAAGCAGTGAGAGTTGGGTCTGGCAGCAAGTGAGGAAAGCCCAGAGCCCTACACCAAAGAAAAAGAGCCCAAACATGCAGCCGCTGGAACTATTTAGGCGAGAAGCCCACGTTCCAACACCTTCCAATCTCCTGAGATCAGGTCTGCACTGAAGGGCAGCACAGTATTTAAGGTTTCAGCAACATGGCACGGGGACATGAGAACATGCTTAGATGACACTCGGCATCGTCCGCTTGCAAAGAAAGGGGAGCGTTTGCCACACTGCTGAAAGAATTCTGGCTTCAACCGAGAAGGGTTTGTTTATTTATATTGCCATTTAAGGGGAAAACCTCTGTCGTCTGGAATATCCATCCTGCGGCGTGCAATCCCACGTGGCGGAGCCAGTGGCTGGGGCCCAGCCGGGTATGAGCCTTCCAGGCTCCCAGCAGCCCAGGTCTCCAGCCCAGTGTGTCCCAAGTGAGGACGCCCCCGTCATACTGTTCTAACCCAAGCCAGCACCTAAAGCACTTCTAAGGGCCCTGGCGGTCTGTGTGGATGACACCCTCCGCCCTAAGGGGCTTCCCTGTGTCCTAGAAGGTACCCTGCCTTCTGGGGGCCTTAGATGCTCCATGTGGGAGGATGGCATGGACTAGGGGACCAGCCCACTGGGGCAGCCACGTGAGCCACTCTGGGCCTCACTTTCCTCATTTATTTGGCCAAGTATTCTTAGGAGCTTGAATTTGCCTGCCTTTAGGGAGGGTGCATGCTCCGGGTTTTGCTGCAGGCCCCCTCTCTCCTCCTGCCCCCAGCTCTCATTTTCACCTTCATCTCCTCCCTCCTCATCATGTCTGTGTCCTGGCACCTAGGTGCCTAGGAGTCTGAGGCCTGTGACCAAATACCTAGGCCCCCGTCTACCCTTGTATCTTGGGAGCATCTAACGCAAGGAAGGGGGCACGTGGAGGTCAGAACACCAGATTCAATGCCTGGTCTTTGTTTTGTTTTTTTTGCCGCACCGCGCGGCATGTGGGATCTTAGTTCCCCGGCCAGGGAAGGAACCTGCGCCCCCGGCAGTGGAAGTACGGAGTCTTAACCACTGGACGGCCAGGGTAGTCCAGTGCCTGTTTTCTAAATCATAGGAGTTCTTTTCCTCCCACGCAATAGACACCCTGATCCACCACCTACATAGCCAGTTGGATTTGGGTAATGAATCTCTCTTTATTTGCTTCAGTCTAAAGCAGTTAAATTTTAACTGTCACTGTCCTCAGCTGTACACATAAGAGTCGCCCAGAGCAAAACCATTTGATTGCCAATGAAGGATCAATGTCTGTTTCCTCATTTTTTTAGTCATTTTGATTTCGATGTTTTTACACGACAAGTAATAGTGGTACATGGTAAGAAATTCCAATAGCATAAAAGAATGTGTAATGAAAAATACATCCCCCGCCCACCCTCTCTTTTCTGGTGCCTCTACCGGGAGAGAAGGGTTCACAGCCACTTGTATGCCTTCCAGAAATGTTCCATACTTATTCAAGCATACGTCCACATGCATTAATACATATTTATATTTTGTTACACAAGTTGAAGCATACGTTTTTGCTCCTGGTTAATTGCTTTTTCACAATGTAATCTATGTACGGATTCAAGTATTCTTTTTTGTTTGTTTTATTGTTTTGTTTTATTTATTTATTTATTTATTTTAATAGATTTTTTTAACATCTTTATTGGAGTATAATTGCCTTACAATGGTGTGTTAGTTGCTGCTTTATAACAAAGTGAATCAGCTATACATATACATATATCCCCATATCTCTTCCCTCTTGCGTCTCCCTCCCACCCTCCCTATCCCACCCCTCTAGGTGGTCACAAAGCACCGAGCTGATCTCCCTGTGCTATGCGGCTGCTTCCCACTAGCTATCTATTTTACGTTTGGTAGTGTATATATGTCCATGCCACTCTCTCACTTTGTCACATCTTACCCTTCCCCCTCCCCATATCCTCAAGTCCATTCTCTAGTAGGTCTGTGTCTTTATTCCCATCTTGCCACTAGGTTCTTCATGACCTTTTTTTTTCCCCTTAGATTCCATATATATGTGTTAGCATACTGTATTTGTTTTTCTCTTTCTGACTTACTTCACTCTGTGTGACAGACTCTAACTCCATCCACCTGACTACGAATAACTCCATATCGTCTCTTTTTATGGTTGAGTAATATTCCATTGTATATATGTGCCACATCTTCTTTATCCATTCGTCTGATGATGGACATTTAGGTTGCTTCCATGTCCTGGCTATTGTAAATAGAGCTGCAAAGAACATTTTGGTACATGACTCTTTTTGAATTATGGTTTTCTCAGGGTATATGCCCAGTAGAGGGATTGCTGGGTCGTATGATAGTTCTATTTTTAGTTTTTTAAGGAACCTCCATACTGTTTTCTGTAGTGGCTGTATCAATTTACATTCCCACCAACAGTGCAAGAGGGTTCCCTTTTCTCCACACCCTCTCCAGCACTTATTGTTTCTAGATTTTTTGATGATGGCCATTCTGACCGGTGTGAGATGATATCTCATTGTAGTTTTGATTTGCATTTCTCTAATGATTAATGATGTTGAGCATTCTTTCATGTGTCTGTTGGCAATCTGTATATCTTCTTTGGAGAAATGTCTATTTAGGTCTTCTGCCCATTTTTGGATTGGGTTGTTTGTTTTTTTGTTATTGAGCTGCATGAGCTGCTTGTAAATCTTGGAGATTAATCCTTTGTCAGTTGCTTCATTTGCAAATATTTTCTCCCATTCTGAGGGTTGTCTTTTGGTCTTGTTTATGGTTTCCTTTGCTGTGCAAAAGCTTTTAAGTTTCATTAGGTCCCATTTCTTTATTTGTGTTTTTATTTCCATTTCTCTAGGAGGTGGGTCAAAAAGGATCTTGCTGTGATTTATGTCATACAGTGTTCTGCTTATGTTTTCCTCTAAGAGTTTGATAATGTCTGGACTTACATTTAGATCTTTAATCCATTTTGAGTTTATTTTTGTGTATGGTGTCAGGGAGTGTTCTAATTTCATAATTTTACATGTACCTGTCCAGTTTTCCCAGCACCACTTATTGAAGAGGCTGTCTTTTCTCCACTGTATATGCTTACCTCCTTTATCAAAGATAAGGTGACCATATGTGCGTGGGTTTACCTCTGGGCTTTCTATCCTGTTCCATTGATCTATATTTCTGTTTTTGTGCCAGTACTATATTGTCTTGATTACTGTAGCTTTGTAGTATAGTCTGAAGTCAGGGAGCCTGATTCCTCCAGCTCCATTTTTCGTTCTCAAGATTGCTTTGGCTATTCGGAGTCTTTTGTGTTTCCATACAAATTGTGAAATTTTTTGTTCTAGTTCTGTGAAAAATGCCAGTGGTAGTTTGATAGGGATTGCATTGAATCTGTAGATTGCTTTGGGTAGCAGAGTCATTTTCACAATGTTGATTCTTCCAATCCAAGAACATGGTATATCTCTCCATCTATTTGTATCATCTTTAATTTCTTTCATCAGTGTCTTATAATTTTCTGCATACAGGTCTTTTGTCTCCTTAGGTAGGTTTATTCCTAGATATTTTATTCTTTTTGTTGCAGTGGTAAATGGGAGTGTTTTCTTAATTTCACTTTCAGATTTTTCATCATTCGTGTATAGGAATGCAAGAGATTTCTGTGCATTAATTTTGTATCCTGCTACTTTACCAAATTCATTGATTAGCTCTAGTAGTTTTCTGGTAGCATCTTTAGGATTCTCTATGTATAGTATCATGTCATCTGCAAACAGTGACAGCTTTACCTCTTCTTTTCCGATTTGGATTCCTTTTATTTCTTTTTCTTCTCTGATTGCTGTGGCTAAAACTTCCAAAACTATGTTGAATAATAGTGGTGAGAGTGGGCAACCTTGTCTTGTTCCTGATCTTAGTGGAAATGGTTTCAGTTTTTCACCATTGAGGACGATGTTGGCTGTGGGTTTGTCATATATGGCCTTTATTATGTTGAGGAAAGTTCCCTCTATGCCTACTTTCTGCAGGGCTTTTATCATAAATGGGTGTTGAATTTTGTTGCAAGCTTCCTCTGCATCTATTGAGATGATCATATGGTTTTTCTCCTTCAATTTGTTAATATGGTGTATCACATTGATTGATTTGCATATATTGAAGAATCCTTGCATTCCTGGGATAAACCCCACTTGATCATGGTGTATGATCCTTTTAATGTGCTGTTGGATTCTGTTTGCTAGTATTTTGTATGTATTCTTTTAAACTGCAAAATAATAGTCTATTTTATGGATGTGTGATCATTTATAGAGCTAGTCCTCTACTGATGAACATTTAGATAGCTTCCTACATTTTTTCTATTACAAACAACACTACAAGAAAACTCTTTGATTTCCATAAAATAGATTCTTAGAAGTGAGATTGATGGGAGAAAAGAGGATATGCATATTTTGCTTTTAAGGATACTGCCAAATTGCCCTCAAGAGGTTGTGTTGATTTAAAAGCCTGCCTCCAGAGGGGCTCGTGCCTGAGTAAACAGATTTTCACCCACGCTGGATATAAGCAGCTCATTGATCTTTGCCAGCAGGATAAGTGAAAACTAGGTGTCATTTACATTTCTTAGAGTGGAGTTGCGCATCTTTTTATATATTTCCTGGTGCTGCTTTTTCTGCCCTTTGCCCCTTTTTTCCAATGGATTTTTAGCTTTTTCTTATTGATTTGGAAAGCCTTGTTTTAGATAAAGAAAATTAGCCCTTTGCCGGTTACATGTTTTACACATACGTGTTTTTCACAATCTATCCTTTGTCTCATGGCTTTCTTTGTTAATGGTATTTTTATTTTTTTATCTTTAGCCTGGATATTTTTATAATATTTTTATTTTATGTAGTGAAACATCACTTTATTATGAGATCTCAGTTTTATGTCATAGGCATGCTTATATTTTAGGAACATAGGAATAGGCCTTCCCTATTCCTATATTATTAGCATAAAATAACTCTGCTTTGTTTTCCCATAGTCCTTTGAACAGTTTAACTTGTAGACTGAGATCTTTGGTCCAGCTGACTCAGCTAGGGAGCCAGCTTGCATTTTGCTCTGAGTGACCAGCTGATTGTCCAAACACTACCCATTGAATAATCCATTTTTCTCTCAGCTGATTTGAGTGCTTATCAGCTTTGCACTTTATGATTTTTCCTGACCCTCTTCAACAAAAGAAAACACAAGTCAATAGTAAATATTCCTGATCTTTGGGTGATTGTTTCAAGTATCAGTCTAAGCTCCGCTAAGTTGCTTATGCCAACACGACTTTTTACAATTGTTATTATTGAACAGTATCCCCCAAAACCCATATGGTAATGTCCTAACCCCCAGGACCTAAGAATGTGTGCTTATTTGGAAATAGGGTCACCGTGGATGGAATTAGTTAAGATGAGGTCATACTACAGTAGGCTGGACCCTAATGCAAAATGACTGCTGTCCTTATAAAAAGGGGAAATTTGGACACAGACACATGCTCAGGGAGAATGTCACATAAAGATGAGGTCAGAGATAGGGGTGGTGCAACTTCAAGCCAAGGTTCGCCAATGATTGCCAGCAAAGCCCCAGAAGCCAGGAGGGAGGCCTGGAACAGACCTTCCATCACCACCCTCAGAAGAAACCAAACTGCGCACACCTCGCTCGCAGACTCCGGCCTCCGGACCTGTGAGACAGCAGCTTTCCGTTGTTGAAGCCCCTAGTCTGTGGTACTTCCTTATGGCAGCCCTAGCAAACTAATACAACAATTAGAGGGAAAGTTTCGACTTCTTATTCATGGCTGGAGACCAGTTCGTTTGCTGTTGGAGAAGGTTCCATGGGGAACATCTCCCCTCTGTGCAGGTCAGCCTCACACAGATGTGGTCACCGTCCATCTCAGGCCATCAGTGAGATGCACTCTGGGCCTCACTCCCACCCACCCCGCACAGTTTGATGCTGCAGGCAGCCAGCTCACCAGACTGCAAAAGCCATGCCCTCTGCCTCCGCCTACCCAAGTAAGGGTTCCTCCCCTGCGGTACATCAGGAAAGCGCTGGGCCCGGGGTCCGGACCAGCATTCTGCTATGGTGAGGCAGCGCCCTCCCCATCCCTGGCCGCTCTCAGCTCCCAGCAGAACTCTGCCCACTCCTGCCCTGGCCTCGGCTTCCCTCCCGTCATCTCCCCTCCTACCACCTGCCAGGCTCTGAGCTCTCCTTCCCTCTTCCTGGAAACAAACAAACATGCTGAGCTGGGCAAACAGACCATTCCGACCATTGACGAGACGGTGCATCTGAGTTTCCTCAGCTGAGAAATATTATCTACAATGTGCTCCTAAAACTGTAGAAAAGCCAGTGGGCTAAGCGAAGGAAGGGGGATGGGAGGAAAAGGATGATCCTTGCAGGCAACCCTGAGGAAGGATTTATTCAAAGCTGCTCTCGTTAAATGCTGTTTTTTAAAAAAGCAAGAACCGTGAAAATCCTTCCAGAAATGGGGGTTTCTCAACAGCTACATCACACTGAAGTCCACAGCCACGTCTGTCACCGGGGAATCCACCTTTGCGACACTGGCCCCATCTTTTTCTGCAAACACGACTTTTCTTTCGGCATTGCTTTGTGCTTGTATGGGAATTTTGGGTGATGGCTTGTAGCTGATTTCCTCCCTCTGGGAACACACAGCTGAAGAAATTATCATGTAAATCAGGATGGTAATATGATTCAGAGGACACGCTTTTCCAGGAATGCTTCCCTCAGAGATGAGAGGCAGCGTGGGTGGAAGCAAGCTGGATCTACTCGGAAAGGCAAGCCTGGATGTCGGGGCTCTGGTTTGGCCTGAGCACTGTTCCCAAGGGTCGGCTGCTCCCTGAAGCATCCCTGCCTTTGCTCCCTGTGGCTCCAGAGCTCTTGAAAGCTGCTGGTTTTGCAGCATCTTCCCAGCAGGCTGCGGGGTCAGGTGGAGCCCCCTTCAGTAGTTCTTGGGCCAACAGAGGACCACTCTGTCACTGCTCGGGCACCAACCGATCTGTAGGGGGTTGAAGGGTGACCCGCCCCGCAAAAGATGTTTAGACCCTAAGCTCCAGTATCTCTGAATGTGACTTTATTGGAAAAAGGGTCTTCGAAGATGTAACTAAGCTAAGAATCTCAAGATGAGATCATCCTAAATCCTGTGACAAATGTCCTTATAAGAGATAGAAGAGACAAAGACACAGACACAGAGGAAAAGGCCATGTGAAGACAGAGGCAGAGATTGGAGTGATGCAGCCACAAGCCAAGGGACATCTGGAGCCGCCAGGAGATGGAAGAAGCAGGAAGGATCCTCCCCCCAGAGCCTCCAGAGGAAGCACAGTCCTGGTGACGCCTTGATTTCAGACTTCTGGCCTCCAGATCTACAAAAGAATACATTTCTGCTGTTTCAAAGCCAGCCGGTTTGTGGTGATTTGTCATGGCAGCCATGGGAAACGAACGCTCCATCCCTCCAAGTAATCGCTCACCGTCTGCTATCTCCTCACAGACCATCTAAATAAATAATATTTGTGGAATAAAGAAACGGACAAGACAGAAAAGTGTCAGGTCCAGGCCAGCCCCCCAACATGTGGGCACGCCAGACGTCTTTCACCCTGATAAAGAAAAAGAGAAGCAGGTACCCAACACCTTCATCAGCCAGCCAAGGCCAGCATGCCAATCACACACCCTGACCTCAGATTACACGGGAGCTCCAGGGACGGTGGTCTCAGTTGGCCAAGGTGGCTGCCCAGAGCCCTGACCTTCCAGAAAACGCCCTCTTTACCTTCTCTTCTTTTTCTTATTTTTTTGTTGCCAGCTGACTTCACTAGCATAATTCACCAGCCACATATACATTCACAGAGAGAAAGTTTAATGAACAGCAAGATGAGAAAACATTACTCATGTTTTTCCTTTTTCAAAAAAGGTTATGAAGGGCTTCCCTGGTGGCGCAGTGGTTGAGAATCTGCCTGCTAATGCAGGGGACACGGGTTCGAGCCCTGGTCTGGGAAGATCCCACATGCCACGGAGCAGCTGGGCCCGTGAGCCACAATTGCTGAGCCTGCGCGTCTGGAGCCTGTGCCCCGCGACGGGAGGGGCCGCGATAGAGAAAGGCCCGCGCACCGCGATGAAGGGCGGTCCCCGCACCGCGATGAAGAGTGGCCCCCGCTTGCCGCAACTGGAGAAAGCCCTCGCACGAACCGAAGACCCAACACAGCCAAAAATAAATAAATAAATAAATAAATAAGAAAATCCTTTAAAAAAAAAAAAAAGGTTATGAAGAATCTGAGTGCAGACATCCTAAGGAAGCAAGCCCTTGGGGGATGGACCAGAGTGAAACCAGCAGGCTTGTGCACACACTTTTCAGAAGCTCCTGACCAAATTACAGGTTTCTATTCTGCTCAGGACAGCGCAGGATCCTGTGCTAAATTCATCGATAAGCACCTGTCACTCTCCTCTCCGACTGAAACCAACACAGGAACAATCCACAGAAGATGAAGAGACAGGCCCAATCAGAGAAGCTTGGCGAGTTATCAAATTACCATCTGGCTATTTCTAGATCATCCTTCACTTGGATCATATTATCCCTGCCGACACTTTGGGCATTTCCTCCCCTCATCTGAGAGTTTCACATTATTGCGTCAAATGAAAAATGCCAGGAAAAGTCAAGCATTGAAAACTCTCAAGCCTGGAAAGTTAGAAAGACAAGAGGAAATCTCAACCTTGGCATTGTTATTTCTGACCGGGGCCATGGGACTAAGCTTTTTACTCCTTGATACCTAATGGACAGATTTCTTGGGGTTACTTAGAAATCTTGCAGTCAGCTCTAGGGTCATAGCTCCCTCCACAACTGGCATAATCCTCATCCCAGAGCCCTTGATGGAAACCTTTGCAGAAACACAAGATCTGCCACAAACAGTGAATGCTGCCTGCTCTGGAGAAGAAGGGATTCTTCAGTGAGCCCTGAGGTCCCAGAGGTGTGGGTTAAAAAAGCTCCATGAAGGGTCATGGAGATTCTGGCTGCAGTGTTCTGGTCAGTATGTGTATTAGTATGGACTCTCCAGAGAAACAGAACCAATGGGGTAAAGATCAACAGATGATAGATAGAGTGATAATAGCTAACAGGTAGATATAGATAGATAGACGACAGATAAAGAGACTTATTATGAGGAATTGGCTCACATAGCTGTGGAGGCTGAAAAGTCCCCAGATCTGCAGTTGGCAAGCTGCACACCCAGGAGAGCCAATGGTGTAGTTCCAGCCCAAGTCCAAATCCAAAGACAGGAGAAGACCAATGTCCCAGCTCAAAGACAATCAAGCAGAGGAAACAAACCCTCTCTTCCTCCACCTTTTTGTTCTATTCAGGACTTTAACGGATTGGATGACCTCCCCACGTGGCGGAGGGCACTCTGTTCTGCTTAGTCCAACAATTCAAAGATGAACCCTATCCAGAAACACCCTCACAGACACACCCAGAATAATGTTCGACCTGGGCAGCTGGCGGCGCCATCAAGTTGACACATACAATGAACCGTCACAGTGTGGATACGCCAGGTTTCAATGACAGCCACGTGAGGCCCAGAGCTGGCTGGTCAGCCACTCTGTGGCTCAGACAGTGAGCAACCTTGGAGACTGGTGCAGTCTCAGAACTGTTGGTTTTGTGCGGGGAGCGGGGGGGTGGGGGGGGGTGAAACATGCTAGGTGGTCACGGGAAGCACAACTCTGAGAAACAGTCCCGTCACAGGGCTGAAATGGACGTGACCTTGACAGCAGCTGAATATTCTGGAAACCAGCAGAGACAGTGTCGCCATGCATGCTGGTTTGACCTTCCTGCAAGAGCCCTTAGAAATTCACCATCAGTTGCTCACTGAGGCGCTGGCTGATTGGACCAGGGTCACAGTCTGTGATGAGCAGAGTTTCGTTACCTTCACTCACATCATTCTTGGGCGTATCTTTCACTCTGATCTGTCCCCAGAGGGCTTGCTTCCTCAGGAATTTCTGCACCCAGTTGGAATCTTCATATGCTCTTTTCACTGCAAAAGGGGAAAAAAATGAGTAAAGAACAAGTAAGAAATGTAAAGCAATGACACTCCAATAAAGATGTTAAAAAAAAAAAAAACAATTAAGAATGGGCCGTTATTTATATATACTCCTGGCCAGTTGGGGAAACCAGTTGAGAGGGAGTGAATGGGATCTACACATCTAGCTTTCGTATCAGAGGAAAAAAACCAAAACAAAACAATACATGATTCGCTGTAGACCATTTATTTATACACAAATATCTAGCTAGAGTCAAATAAGAATTTTAATAAAAGTTGTCACAACAGTAACTGGCCCTTCTGCTGACTCAGGGCTTCCCTGGGAACTGACGCTCACAGATACACAGTTGCTTCAAAAATATGAGTAATCAGGATGTTTGATAAAGATTTTTCAGGTCAGTAGATAGGGTTCTTTCAACCAAGTCTAGAAGGGGAGACAGTATGATATGCTGAATCACTGCAAAAGGCAGCAGGAGAATTTCCTGAGACAAACAGGGCGCAGGGCTCAGCACCACCCCCAGAGCACAGAGGGTCCTCCCACGGTGACGGTCACTCCCCTTCATTCACTCCCTCACTGGCCTGCGGACATCCTCACCCTTGTGATGTGTTTGGGTTGGCAGAGCTCACCGACTAGTTAGGATGAGCATCAATTCCCACCTTCCATTCATCCAGCAAGAACTCTCTTTCTTCCCCACTCTTCCACCTTTTTTTTTTAAGTTGTTTTTTTTAAATGTCTTTATTGGAGTATAGTTGCTTTACAATGGTGTGTTAATTTCTGCTGTATAACAAAGTGAATCAGCTATACATATACATGTGTTCCCATATCTCCTCCGTCTTGTGCACTCCTCCACTTTTGCCCAAAATTCATGCAATGACTACCAGTAATAGTTAAAACTAACCACCACTGATTGAGCAATTACTGCATGCCGGGCACTGTGCTAAGGACTTTATAGGGACTAACTCACAGAATTGTTATTGACCCTCTATGATGGAAACACCGTTATTATCACCCTAATTCTGTGGGTGAGGAAGCAGAGATTTAATTCACTTGTCCAAGGGCACGGGGCTTCTGTACCGGTCCTCTATTGCTGCACAACAACGTACCCCAAAATTTAGTGGCTGAAACAACAAGTAGGTGTTGTCTCACAGTTTCTGTAGGTCGAGAATCAAGAACTGCTTAGCTGAATGGTTCTAGCTCAGGGTTTTTCATGGGATTGCAGATGAGCCAGGGCTGTAGTCTCCCAGGGGCTTGATGGGGCCGGAGGATCCGCTTCCATGTGGCTGTTGGCTGGAGGCTTCAGTTCGTTGCCTTGTGGGTCTCTCTACAGGCTGCTTGAGTGTCCTCACAGCATCACAGATAGTTTTCCCCAAATCTGGCGGTCCAAAAGAGACAGAGCGAAACCTCAGTGCCTTGAATGACCTCATCTCTGAAGTCATACATCATCACTTCTGCTTTTAGTTCTTCACTAGAAATGAGTTACCAAGTCCAGCCCACACTTATGGGGAGGGAAATTAGGCTCCAAGTCTTGAAGGGGGAATAGCAAAGCAGGTAAATGGTGGAGCTATGATTTGGATCACTCAGTCTGGCTCCAAAGGCCATGTACTTCACCAATAAGGTCATGATCCCTAAGTTTACTGGATTACATGAATCTCTCAACCACACATGCAAAACTCTGTAGCTGGTCCAGTTATACCACCTTCCAGGTCCAGGCACCACCACCTATCAGAGTGGCTTTCTAGGTGTTGCTGGAAATTGTGCAGCAAGCAAGCCTAGGACCCTAGAACAGAGGTTTCTAAACCTCCCAGAGAATTTTAAGTCACTTAGGAGAGCATTCCCCACCTCTCTCTGACTTTGCTGTGGAGAAGCCATCATTCCCCACTACTATTCCCTGCACCCAGAGGTATCTATCTAAAGCACAGTGTTGACCACATCACTCACTTCCTCAGATCTTCAGTAGCTCCCCATTGTCTATAGGATTCAGTGCAAGTTCTCTGGTATGTCACTGAAGGCCCTTCGCAATGTACACCTAATTTACCTGTCCAGTATCATCTCTGCCCCCACCTTCACTTCAGCAACCCATGCCTCAGCCCCAATGAACCACTCACTAAATGCTGTTCCCTCCAGATAAATGCTGGTCCCACTGCTCTCCACTTATCCTCCAAGGCTTTCCTGATAAATCTCTCTTCTCTGAGTTCTTTCTGACTACCCGCCAAGTTAGCCAGCAACTTCTCTCTGGCCCCATAGGACTTTGTACATACCACTCAAGTTGCATTTAACACATTGTATTGTGAATTTGTGCCCTCCACTAGAAGGATATTTCTGTGAGAATAAGATCTGTGGGCCGGGCAGAGAGCAGGCACTCCAAATGTTTGCTGATGAGTAGATGGATGGACAGACAAATGGTTGGACAGTTGGCTGCCCGGATGAATGAGTTGATGGATGGGTGAGCAAATGAATGGGTTGATAAATAGATGGGTGAGTGGGTGGGGAGATAGGTGAGTGGATGGATGGATGGATGGATGGATGGATGGATGAATGGATGGTTAGTTGGCTGCCCGGATGAATGAGTTGATGGATGGGTGAGCAAATGAATGTGTTGATAAATAGATGGGTGAGTGGGTGGGGAGATAGGTGAGTGGATGGATGGATGGATGGATGGATGGATGGATGGATGGTTAGTTGGCTGGCTGGATGAATGAGCTGATGGATGAGTGAGTGTATGAATGGGTTGATAAATATATGGGTGGGTGGGTGGAGAGATAAATGAGTGGATGGATGGATGGATGGATGGATGAATGAATGGATGGATGATGGTTGGATAAATGATTGGATGTATGAATGGTTAGATTGGTAGATATGGGTAGATGGATGGGTGAATGGCTGGATGGAGAGACACAGCTTCTGATCTCATGGAGCTTACAACAGTCATATAAAAATAAGATTAACTATTAATATATATTCTGGAGAAATTTACTAAAGAAAAATGTTATGGAAAATAGCCTAATCAGGATAAAACCATATGAAAAACAAAGTGTAAAATTTTAATACAAACAACAACAAAAGGGGAGGAAAGGACAGGAGAAGAAATGAAAGGGCAAATATAAGCACCAGTATTTCACAAACCCAAGGATTTGATTCTCTTGAGCAACATTATCGTTTTCCCCCCAAAGGATTGAAAATAAACTCTCTTGGCCAACTTGCTGTCTGGGTAGGACACAGGCTGCATATGCCCCATGTGCCCGCGAGCAGACCCAGCGCAGAGCTGTTGCCATGGAAAAGCCATTGTCCCTGGGCTGTGTTTACAGAAGTCCTCTTCCTCCCCCGCCCCCAGGCTGTCACAGAGCAGCAGGTTGGAGCTTGCCTTAAGCCACAGGAGGGACGGGTCCTGCAGTCAGAGGCAATTGTCCAAGGCCAGCAGGGTGGTGGGCACTGCCGGCACGCTGGCATCTGAGGAAAGCGGCTAGAACCAATGATGGATTTCAGCCACTGAACAGATAGAGCTCCTGGGTGCAGCCTCAGTCTAGCCAAGAGCCCTATCCTTACAGTCAACTGGGACCAGAACTGCAGTCACTCCCCTTAAGGTCTCAGGCCACAGCGCTGGGGAAAGTGGAGCTCATGAAGGAGATGCAGAGCCACTGTGAGACGGGAAATCTCCAGCAGTGTAGACAGAGGCCCTCTGCTTTCTTGCACGGTTCCTCCACCTTGGCGCTGCTCACATTTGGGGCTTTGGGTTGTGGAGCCATCCTGTGTGTTGTAGGGTGTTTTGCAGCAGCGTCCCTGGCCTCTACCTTCTAGATGTCTGTAGCACCCCTCCCCCAGTTGTAACCATCAAAAGTGTCTCCAGACGTGGCCATTGTCACTGGGGGTGGGCAAAGCTACCCACTGAGAACAACTGATCTGGCAGGAAGGTCGACCCCTCTGCTTTCCTGTTGTTTTGTTCATTCACTGGTCACCTCCCTACAGGCCCACCATGGGCACAGCCCCTCACTAACATGCCAGTGTCCTCCAGACGCCCAGGACCCTGTGCACATGCCCACAGCCCTCGGGGGCCCTTCCACTGGGCCCTGGGATTGTTCATCCGTGTTCATGCTTCGTTCCACAGTGAGTTATCAGGTGCCCAGTGTCGGCTGGTAGCGGGATACAATGGTGGCCAGAGGACAAGCCCTGCCCTGGGGAGCTTAGAGCCCACCTGCCACCTGACTATGAGCTCCTTGGGGTCACAGGACACACGCCTGACCCATGGCAAGACCACATCCTGGAAGAAGGGCCCACAGCCCTCTCTCAGCCTCTGACCCGGCGGTCAGTTCTCCAGTCTGCAGGCATCGACAGCCTTGCTTACCGCCCTCAGACCGCGGGCCCTCCGTCCGGCCTCTCCCAGCACAGGTCAAGCTTTCAGACGCCCACGAGTCTCCTGGGGATGGTGTTGACAGGTGGGTTCCGACTTAGTAGGTCTGGGTTCTGCATTCCAAGCAGCTCCCAGGGGATGCTGCCACGGCTACTCCTGGGGACCACACGTGAGGGCTGGTGGTCCAAGCCACAGTCAGGAAATCTGACAGATGCCTTGGGCAGGGTTAGGGCACCGCCTCCCATGGACATGGGGACTGCAGGGGCGTCCGCCCTAAAGATAACTCTAGCAACAGGAATTTGGGGATGGGGGTAACACTGACAGACTTTTCGGGGGCAGACCTCCAAATTCTTCTTCTCCAGTACACGGAAATCGTGTTAAGAGTCAGCTTGCTGGTTTGCTATTGCTTCTAGAAGAGGTGAAGGCCTCTAGTGACAGCCTCCAGGGTCTGAATCTAGAGGTCAAGGCCTCCTCTCTTATCACACACCCTCTCCTTGGGGCTGGAAACTTCTGCTCAGGTTGGGGCACAGAGGAGGCGGCCTAGGACTGAGGCACCCAGGGCTAAATTCATCCCTGCAGCCGTCCCCTCCCACATCCCGGGACCAAGGAGAGATCAAGCAACAGCTTCTTCCAGAGATGGTGGGGTCCCGAGGACCCGAGGTGCAGCCCGAGGTTTCCCTGCGACAGCACCTTTCCTACATGGCGTTCGCGGTGACAGCCGGTGCTCTTTCCCCAGCGCTGTCAGCAGCGACCGAAAGCAGCCTGGGCCATCTGACCATCACTGAAAGACACGCAAGTGTGAGCGCCACCTGGTGGTGCAGAGGCCACACAGCGGGCCTGAGAGGGCCGCGTAGCCGAGGTGTCCATGGGGCTGGCGGACAGTTTCTAAAACCAGTGCAGTCAGTCGCTGGAAAACATCGCTGAGGTTTATTCTGTGCGCATTCATATCTCTGAGGTATAGCCATCACCTCTGAAACTCCAGATAATGAAAGGAAAGGGCTGTGGGGTTTGCACTGACCCTAGACCAGACACAGTAATAGGACAGTAAATAAAACACGGTTGAGGCCTCCTGGGCTCAGTCCAAGCGAGACACTTAGAGCATGATGTGAAGGACGTCCGCTGAGTTAAGCCCAGGGCACCTGGCAGCTCTAAGCAGGGCAACCTGAGCCCACCGGGGAGGCTGGGGGTTGGGGGGCTGTCTGGGGAGAGCCGCCCTTGCCCCTCCTTAGCCACCCTAATGGGGCAAGTTGTCTGGATTTTACGCATTCATTCATTCATTCGTCATTAATTGAGCACATAGTATGCAGTGTTCTAGGCAGTGTGGACACAGCAGTGAGTGAAGCAGGCCCCGGCTCTCATGTGTTTACATGCAAGGGAGCGGGAGAGGGAGGCTAAGTGAGAAAGTACATGGGTCGGGGTGGGAGGTGCACAGAGGAAAAGGAAGTGGGAAACGGGGCTCTGGAGCAGGGGACAGGCGAGTCAGGGAAGGTGTCTCTGAGAAGGTAATGTTAGAACTTGCCTTGACAGGGAAGGTGTGAGCCATGAAGATCTAAGGGGGAGAGTATTCCAAGCAGAGAGGACAGGAGTGCAAAGGCCTTGCGGTGAAAGGCAGCTTAGAGAAGCGAGGGGGGTGGAGCAGAGGCGCAAGACCCCTGGCTCCAGACCCAGCAGCCCTCACGGGCCACTGTGAGGACTGAGGCCTTTGCTTGGAGAGGGGAGCGCGGATGGAGCTGAGCTGGGCGTGGCGAGACGTTCGTGCATCTTCAAAGGATCATCGGCTGGTGTGTGAGCTGGGATGACCCATGTCCAGGTTTGCCTGGGATTCAGAGGTTGCCCAGGATGTGGTAGGACATTCAGTGCGAAATCTGGGAGTGTCACAGGCAAGCATGCACCAGCTGGTTACCCTGTGTGTGGCCAGCAGCCAGGAGAGGGGGAGAAGTCTGCTGCGGGAACGCAGGTGAGAGGCAGTGGTGGGGCAGGTGGGGCTGGAGGTGGGAAAGCCACCCATGAGCTCCACATCTACACCTGGGCATACACAGGGACTAATGGGCTCTTCCCTGCCCCACACTCCAGAGTAGCCTGTTTTTCACTGCCTCCAGGGACCTCAGATAGAGACCAAGTTCATGTGGGTGCATGTGCTGGAATCACTAAAAGGGAAACCCCAGAGCTGAGAGTCACACCATGAAAGCGGGCAGGTAAACCCTGCTCTTCAGCCGTCTTCTCTTCCAAGTCTCCTCCAGGCGCCTCCAATGCACAGACAGGACAAGTACCAGCGAGAGCCTCTTCCCCTTCTTGCCGCCACTGATCCACCTGGTAAACTCCTATTCATCCTTCAATGCCCGGTCCATCTTTCTTGAAGACTTCCTTGCAACACTTTCACCCAGACACCCCTTCCCTTCTCTCTGCCCCCTCTAGCCTTGAACACGCCTCTAAAATTAAATGCCTCCATCTATCTGATTACTACGTACATTAGAGTCTGCACCCTCAGGTCTGACCCCTCCCTACATCCTGGTGCCCAGCCCCACCTCTGGTCCATAACAGAGGTATGATGAGTGAGTGGGATCCAACCACAGAAACAAGTGGGCTTGGCCACTGGACTAGGAGAAGCCCTGTTCTGAGACACACCCTCCTCTCCAAGGCTTGGAGAGGAATCCTGTGCCTGAGAAAATGAAGGCCTCAGGAGGGAGGATGGATGAGCTGGAAGAGCTGCTCCCTGGGGAGAAGCAGGGTCAGACAAGGAAGACGAAGCAGCCACCTCAACACCCCCTCCTGACCTCAGGAGCATCTTACAATAGTAGGTGTTCATCATGCTTCCAGCATGCACAGAACTGCCAGCACTCCTGCAGCCGAGGTCAGGCCACCGGGAGCGAGGGTTCCGGTCCACAGGGAGCCTGTCACCGGTGGTCCTCAGCTATGGCTGCGTCAGAACCATCTGGTGAGCTTTGAGCAAATACCGCCCACAGGCAATGACACCGGAATCGCAGGGTGGAGCCCAGGCACCAGTTCTTTTGAGAAGCTCCCAGGATCTCTGATGTGCACCCAGGGGCAAGAACCACTTCCCTAGCAGGAGTGCTTCTTGCCCTGTGCCCAAGCCCCATTTGGATCTGGCGCCACTGCACGAGATGGACCTGGAACAGTGGTTCTCAGTCAGCGGCAAGTTTGTCCCCAAGAGACACTTGGCAATGTTTGGAGACATCTTGGTTGTCACAACGGGGGATGAGAGATGCTGGAGAAAAGTGGGGATGCTGCTTGACATCCACCCTTGCTGATCCAAGAACCCCGACTGCCCCTTCCTGTTGAGCTCTGCCAGTGCTCTGCTGTTCTCGCACTGGGGCTCTGTGGGCTGACCCTAGGCTGGGCTGGACCTCCTTGTCCAGACGGGATGCACATAGCTTGGGGCTCTATGTGCTGAGAGGAAAGAGCTGCCAAGCACGCCCACAAAAAAGAATTATCCAGCTCAAAATACCCATGGTGTGCTGTTGAGAAACCCTGACCTAGATATACAGGTGGTGAGCCAGAAGGAACTAACACTCATTGGCACTTATTGTTACACACCCAGCTCTGGTCTGGGTGCTTTGCCTCTGTCGTCTCATTTGATTCCTAAGGGGAAAACAATGAAAGAGGTACTAGCATTGGATTCCCATTTTACAGATGAGGAAAGTACGTCTCGGAAAGGTAGGGGGACCTGCCTGAAATGACACAGCAGTGCTGGTAGAGGTGGATGTCCCAGTGTCACCAAGTCCAAGCTCATACTGCTTGCTGCACAACAGGCCAGTAAATCTAGAAAAGAGTTTTTGGGGCAAGGAATAGCGACTTTATTCAGAAAGCCAGCTGACCGAGAAGATGATGGACTCGTGTCCCAAAGAACCATCTTGCCTGGAGTAGAATTCAAGCTTCTTTTTTTTACTAAAAGGGGAGGGAGTAAAGTCAAACATTTCCTGGTGCCAGTCAGCCTCCAGAGGGGATGTGTTCATTTCTTCCTTCCTGTGGCCATTCACAGGTAGACCTGGTCAGGGTGTTTCCTGTGAGCTAAACAAAGGTATTTTAATGTAAAGCTCAATATGTGTCATTTAAGTTTATAGGCAACATCCCTTTGGTGATTAACTTGTAATAGAATACAGAGGTTCTTCCCTGTGATGCCAGCAGCCCTCTTAGCAGCCCATTCCCCTCATCACATAGCAGCACCCGAGTCATGCCATCCTGCCCAGACCATGAGGGTCCAGTTCAGCCGAGGGTCGGCCCAAAGGATCCAGGATGGGGACTTGGCAATACCCAACAGGAAGCCAGGACTAGGGTACTCTTGGGTCGACAGAAGCTGACCTTGCCCATTCCCCAGTCTCTCCGTCATACTCCGTCTTCTCCCCTCTCCTCTGATCTCCCACCCTGGTTAGAATCCCCCCACTCCTGGTTGTTTGGTTTATGGAAAATCATTTCACCAGTGCAGGCCACAGCCTTCTCATCTACAAAATGCGGAGTAACAGTATCTTGCTCTCGGGTTCTCAGGGTGGCTGTGCGGTATAAAATGAGATCACACGTCAAAAACAACTAGCAAAGTCCCTGGGCATCGTAGCACGTGTGCTCGTTTCCTCCTTCTACCCACATCCCATCCATTCTCTGGTTTCCATCATGTGTCTTCCAGGAAGCCTTCCCTAACCACGTCTGACACTTCCTTCTCCAAATAACTAAACCACCAAACCTCTAGCACGCATTCACACAACACCCCCTACTGCTGTTCAACTTTCCGTCAGGGTATTTTGTTTCTCAGATACACTTTAAATTACTAAAAGGGAGTAAACTTTCAAGTACAAAATTTTCTGTGATACTTGTTGGAGGGATGAACGATTTCACCCAACACACCCTTGGATCCACCTAAAACCCTATTTTAGTCTTACGCGTCTGCCTTGAACCACTGAAAGAGGCAGGAGGGGCTATGCTCCTGGACGGAGCTGTGTGAATCCCAGCTCTAACTCTTACTGGCACCAAGGTGGCAATCTCCCCCCCTTGAAATAAGGTGGAATAATTAAAAATTACCTCCCCACCTGATCTTGCTGTGTTTCCTTTTACGATTCAGAACTACTTCTGATTGCCATGAATCTGCATCCTGCCAATTGCTAAATGTTTATCGTAAAACCAGAGTGAGTAATGATTACCCCTTCCCTGGAGAAATCACTCTTGCAAAGATTACCACATCCCCTACCATGGATGGCCTTGTCAGCTAGGCTCTCTCAGGGACAACCTCCCCATGTTAACGCTCTGTTTTACTGTTGTGTGATCCATAATAATAATAATAGATAATGTTTATTTAATGACTATTCCCCCAAGTGACTTCCATTCATTATCTCCTCTAATCCTCACAAGGATCCCAAAAGGTTTGTACTGTTGCTATCTCATTCAACAGACGACTAAACCAAGCCTTAAAAGGAAGGCAAATACCATATGATATCACTTATACGTGGAATCTAAAAAAAAAGGATACAAGTGAACTTATTTACAAAACAGAAATAGACTCACAGACAGAGAAAACAAACTTATGGTTACCAAAGGGGATAGAGGGGGGTTGGGGGGGCGAGATAAGTTGGGAATTTGGGATTAACATGTGCACACTGCTATATATAAAATAAGTAAACAACAAGGACCTACTGTATAGCACAGGGAACTGTACTCAATGTCTTGTAATAACCTATAATGGAAAAGAATCTGAAAAAGAATATATATATTATATATACCTATATGCATATATGTATATACATGTATATAACTGAATCATTTTGCTATACACTTGACACTAACACAACATTGTAAATTAACTATACTTCAATTAAAAACTAATTCATTCATTCATTAAAATTTTTAAGTTTATAAAAGGAATATTTCCTTTTTCCAATCTCTGTACAATCAGTTATCTATCCTTTAAATGTTTAAAAGAGCCCACAGTAAAACCACTTCATTTTTTGCAACTAGTATTTCTTTTTTATGAAGTCTTTTAACTACCAATTTAGGTTCTTTAATAGTTATAGGACTATTCAGGTTTTTCTATTTCTAGTTGAGTCAGTTTTTGGAAGTTACATATGTTTTAGAAATTTGTCTATTTCTTCTCAATTTTCAAATTTACTGGTATAAATTCATATTTCTTGTTACATTTTTACATCTCAAGGCATCTTTAGTATGTACATTCATTAATTCCTAATACTGTTTATTCAAATTATCTTTTTTTCCCACTGTGTTCATCTCATTAGGGGTTGGTCAATTTCATTAGCCTCCAAAGAATCGACTTAATCCTTTCCATTACATTATTGTTTTCTCTTTCATTATTTTCTGCTTTTATCTTTATTGTCGCTTTACCTCCTTTTCTTTGGATTATTTCTGTTACTTTTTTCTCTTAAAGTGGGTGTTTCACTTATTCATTTTCTGTCCTCTTTTTCTTTTCTAATATAATTTAGAGTTAATTTTCTAAGAGTCCCTTTAGTTTCATCCCACAAGTTTTAATATGTAGTTTTTAAATTATGGTTCAATTCCAAGAGTTATCCAATTTCTATGATCTTGGATCATTAACAGATAAATTATTTAGACATGACTTTGTTTCCAAAAGCATGGCATCTTATTAATCTTCCTTGTTATTGACTTCTAATTTAACTTCATTATGGCTGGAGAATGTGAACTGAATGATAGTTCTTTGGAGTTTATCAAGTCTTGGTTGCTGATTTTGTACATAGTCAATTTAATAAATATTCTGTATGTCCTTAAAAAGAATATGATCCCAGCCCTTGGATGCAGTGTCTGACACATGTTCACGATATTAATTAAGCTTGTTAATTGTGTTCTTTGTATAGATATGTGTGTTCTTACTGATTTCTTGTCTGTTTAATCTATCTGTTACTGATAGAGCCTTCGTTACATTGGTGAATGTGTCCATTTCTTCTTGTTCTATTTTGAGACATGTTATTAGATGTACATAAATTTAGCATGTTTATATCTTCTGATGAGTAGAAACTTTTATCATTATGAAGTGATCCTTTCATCTCTTGCAATAATTTTAGCCCTAGTCCATTTTGTCACATATTAATATAGCTACACAAGTGTTCTTCTGGTTACTATTTGCCTGATATACCTCTTATTATTATTTTTTTTCAAACTTTCTGTACTCTTCTGTTCTATGAACGCCTCTTTTTCTTTTTCTTTTTATTGGGGTATAATTGATTTACAATGTTGTGTTAGTTTCAGGTGTACAGCAAAGTGAATCTATTATAGAAATACATATATCCACTCTTTTTTTAGATTCTTTTCCCATATAGGCCATTACAGAGTACTGAGTAGAGTTCTCTGTGCTATACAGTAGGTACTTATTAGTTATCTATTTTTTATATAGTAGTGTGTATGTGTTAATCCCAATCTTCCAGTTTATCCCTCCGCCCCTTAACCCCTGGTAACCATAAGTTTATTTTCTACATCTGTAACTCTACTTCGGTTTTGTAGACAAATTCATTTGTAGCCTTTTTTTTAGATTCCACATATAAGCAATATCATATGATATTTATCTTTCTCTGTCTGACTTACTTCACTCAGTATGAGAATCTCTACGTCCATTCATGTTGCTGCAAATGGCATTATTTTGTTCTTTTTATGGCTGAGTAATATTCCATTGTATATATGTACCACATCTTCTTTATCCATTCCTCTGTTGATGGACATTTAGGTTGCTTCCATGTCCTGGCTATGGTGAATAATGCAATGAACATTGGGGTGCATGTATCTTTTCGAATTATGGTTTTCTCCAGGTGTATGCCCAGGAGTAGCATATATTTCTGGATCATACAGTAGCTCTATTTTCAGTTTTTTAAGGAACCTCCATACTGTTCTCCATAGTGACTGTACCAGTTTGCATTCCCACCAACAGTGTAGGAGGGTTCCCTTCTCTCCACACCCTCTCCAGCATTTATCGTTTGTAGATTTTTTGATGATGGCCATTCTGACCGGTGTGAAGTGATACTTAATTGTAGTTTTGATTTGCATTTCTCTAATAATTAGTGATGTTGAGCATCTTTTCAGGTGCTTTTTAACCATCTGTATGTCTTCTTTGGAGAAATGTCTATTTAGATCTTCTGCCCATTTTTTGATTGGGTTTTGTTTTTTTGATATTGAGCTGCATGAGTTGTTTGTATATTTTGGAGATTAATCCCTTGTCAGTTGCTTTATTTGCAAATATTTTCTCCAATTCTGAGGGTTTTCTTTTCGTTTTGTTTATGGTTTCTTTTGCTATGCAAAAGCTTTGAAGTTTAATTAGGTCCCATTTGTTTATTTTTGTTTTTATTTTCATTACTCTAGGAGGCGGATCGAAAAAGATCTTGCTGCGATTTATATCAGAGAGTGTTCTCCCTATGTTTTCCTCTAAAAGGTTTATAGTATCCAGCCTTACATTTAGGTCTTTAATCCATTTTGGGTTCATTTTTGTATATGGTGTTAGGGTGTGTTCTAATTTCATTCTGTTACATGTAGCTGTCCAGTTTTCCCAGCACCACTTACTGAAGAGACTATCTTTTCTCCATTGTATATTCTTGCCTCATTTGCATAGATTAGGTGACCATAAGTGCGTGGGTTTATCTCTGGACTTTCTACCCTGTTCCATTGATCTATATTTCTATTTTTGTGCCAGTACCATACTGTTTTGATGGAATGCCTCTTATAAATAGGATGCTGTTGGATTCTTTAAAAATTCAGTAGAACCATCTTTGTCTTTTTACTAGGAAACTAGTTGAGTGCTCTAGGTCAGAGGTCTAAGGGAGGTTTATACAACTTTTCTGTTCACATACTCCTTAAAAATTTGGGCAAACAGGCCTCTCACAGAGTTTTAATTTGACATCTAACATGTTTATCATAAGTTTAAGTAATTGCAAAAGATTTTTTGGCATACTGTAAATACTGACATCAACTATAAAATGATTACATAATTCATTTAAATATATTTTATGAAATATATATAGCAATTTAATAGTTATCACCTATTTTAAAAACACAAGACAAGCTTTTCTTTAAACATCTGACATTTTACAGTGTCCTTTTTTCCCTTGAACTTGTATTTTCATTTCATCTCCCCCAGAGAACTCTATCATAGTGTGTTACATTTTTTGTGCTTCCAGATCTTTTGATTACAATGTCAGACTTCTTGGCAACAAGAATACATATACAAATTTAAATTTGAAAAAAAATTCTTGTAATCATAAAACTTCAAGGATTAAACTGTTTTCTTCTACATAGATATCATTACAACATAAGTAGAACACAAAAGATCAAAATATAAATATATTAAAAAAAACAAACATTAAAGGGAGTTCCCTGGTGGCCTAGTTGTTAGGATTCCAGGATTTCACCACTATGGTCTGTGTTCAATCCCGGGTCAGGGAACTGAGATCCCACAAGCCACGTGGCACAGTCATAAATAAATAAATAATATATTAATTTTGGATAATTATTCAGTACAAACAGAAAAATTTTATTAGATATACATCACTTAAGGACTTGGGTGGAGTTTTTATTTTTCACATGTAGCTGTAGATACTATTACTTATTGGTAGTCTGAGACAGGGATGAGCATTATTTTCATTCCGATTTATTATTTGTTTAGCTATAAGTACTGATAAGTATTATTCCTATAAATACATACGGAGGGGTAGAATGTGTATCACTATAGCTTGTCACTCAGTTCTTTGAACTTCTTTGGAATCATTTGTTTTAAAAATTACATATTGATTAATCATCAAAACATATGTTAAATGATCCACATGCTGAGACATGAGTTAGGTCTTATTTTAGTTTTGGGGTTTTTTTTTTAGTTTTTTTCAATGCAGACCATTTTTAAAGTCTTTACTGAATTAGTTACAATATTCCTTCTGTTTTATCTTTTGGTGTTTTGGCCATGAGGCATGAGGGATCTTAGCTCCCCGACCAGGGCTCAAACCTGCACCCCTGCATTGGAAAGTGAAGTCTTAACCATTGGACAGCCAGGGAAGTCCCCTGTTTTACTTCGTTAAAAGCAAATACTTAGGGGCTTCCTTGGTGGCGCAGTGGTTGGGAGTCCGCCTGCCAATGCAGGGGACATGGGTTCCAGCCCTGGTCCAGGAGGATCCCACATGCCACAGAGCAACTGGGCCTGTGCACCACAGCTACTGAGCCTGCACTCTAGAGCCTGCAAGCCACAACTACTGAGCCCGCGTGCTACAAACTACTGAAGCCCGCGTGCCTAGAGCCTGTGCTCCGCAACAAGAGAAGCCACTGCAATGAGAAGCCCGTGCACAGCAATGAAGAGTAGCCCCTGCTCGCTGCAACTAGCGAAGGCCTGCACACAGCAACGAAGACCCAATGCAGCCAAAAATAAATAAATAAAATAAATAAATTTTTTTTAAAAATTGAGTTCTTTAAAAAGAAAAAAAAAAAGCAAATACTTAGAAACCAGCTACTTACAAAAGGGTTTGTTACTCTTACCCAGTCCAGGCTTGTACTGCTTGCTGCACGACAGGCCAATAAGTCGAGAGATGAGTTGTTGGGGCAATAAATAGCGACTTTATTCAGAAAGCCAGTGGACCGAGAAGATGGTGGACTCGAGTCCCAAAGAACCACCTTACCCGAGTTAGAATTCAGGCTTCTTTTATACTAAAAAGGGAGGGGTTGTGGTTGGTGGTTGCAGACTTCTTGGTGTCGGAATCCTTTGCTCTTGCAGCTGTCCCTGTAGGTCAGGTCATGATGCCCCTGTAAACCTCCAACAAGACAAATGTTATTCTCTGTTCTGCAACTTTTTATCTCTGTATCAATGGGAAAATGTTATACCTTTAAAGGTCAGAGCCTTGAGAATGGGCTCTCCTGTATATTTCAGGCTATAGGCAACATTCTTAACTTGTAGCAAAAGCAATAGAATACAAAGGTTAAAGTAAAAGAAACAGATCCAACATGGCGTCCAATTTGTTCTTCCCTCTTACGTTACTAGTCAATCACATTCTAGTCATGACAGTCAATCACATTCTCAGTTTCAGAGAGTTATGCAAGAGTGTGGGTGTGGCGGGGTTATCAAGACTATTACCAAGAGTATCTAATACTATTAACCAGTATCCAATTAATTATATAATAATCAAAATAATCAAAGTTAATTATGCTGGTGACTCTTGTAGTTAGAGGCATATCTTCTAGCCTAGTCTCCAAAAATTTTAGAAAACTAGAAATATTCATTTCAATAGACCTTTTCAAAGGTAAAGTTGAATAGAGCCACAGATACCCCAAAATACACCACCAGACGTGGACGTGCCCACCAGAAAGACAAGATCTAGCCTCATCCACCAGAACTCAGGCACTAGTTCCCTCCACCAGGAAGCCTACACAACCCACTGAACCAACCTTAGCCACTGGGGACAGATACCAAAAACAACGGGAACTACGAACCTGCAGCCTATGAAAAGGAGACCCCAAACACAGTAAGATAGGCAAAATGAGACGACAGAAAAACACACAGCAGATGAAGGAGCAGGCTCAAAACACACTGGACTTAACAAATGAAGAGGAAATAGGTAGTCTACCTGAAAAAGAATTCAGAATAATGATAGTAAGGATGATCCAAAATCTTGGAAATAGAATAGACAAAATGCAAGAAACATTTAACAAGGATGTAGAAGAACTAAAGAGGAACCAAGCAATGATGACGAACACAATAAATGAAATTAAAAATACTCTAGATGGGATCAATAGTAGAATAACTGAGGCAGAAGAAAGGATAAGTGACCTGGAAGATAAAATGGTGGAAATAACTACTACAGAGCAGGATAAAGAAAAAAGAATGAAAAGAACTGAGGACAGTCTCAGGGACCTCTGGGACAACATTAAACGTGCCAACATTCGAATTATAGGGGTACCAGAAGAAGAAGAGAAAAAGAAAGGGACTGAGAAAATTTTTGAAGAGATTATAGTTGAAAACTTCCCTAATATAGGAAAGGAAATAGTTAATCAAGTCCTGGAAGCACAGAGAGTCCCATACAGGATAAACCCAAGGAGGAACACGCCAAGACACATATTAATCAAACTGTCAAAAATTAAATATAAGGAAAACATATTAAAGGCAGCAAGGGAAAAAAAACAAATAACACACAAGGGAATCCCCATAAGGTTAACATCTGATCTATCAGCAGAAACTCTGCAAGCCAGAAGGGAGTGGCAGGATATACTTAAAGTGATGAAGGAGAAAAACCTACAACCAAGATTACTCTACCCAGCAAGGATCTCATTCAGATTTGATGGAGAAATTAAAACCTTTACAGACAAGCAAAAGCTGAGAGAGTTCAGCACCACCAAACCAGCTTTACAACAAATGCTAAAGGAACTTCTCTAGGCAAGAAACACAAGAGAAGGAAAACACCTACAATAACAAACCCAATACATTTAAGAAAATGGGAATAGGAACATACATATCGATAATTACCTTGAATGTAAATGGATTAAATGCTCCCACCAAAAGACACAGGCTGGCCGAGTGGATACAAAAACAAGACCCATATATATGCTGTCTACAAGAGACCCACTTCAGACCTAGAGACACATACAGATTGTAAGTGAGGGGATGGAAAAAGATATTCCATGCAAATGGAAATCAAAAGAAAGCTGGAGTAGCAATTCTCATATCAGACAAAATAGACTTTAAAATAAAGACTATTACAAGAGACAAAGAAGGACACTATATAATGATCAAGGGATCGATCCAAGAGGAAGGTATAACAATTGTAAATATTTATGCACCCAACATAGGAGCACCTCAATACATAAGGCAAATACTAACAGCCATGAAAGGGGAAATTGACAGCAACACAATCATAGTAGGGGACTTTAACACCCCACTTTCACCAATGGACAGATCATCCAAAATGAAAATAAATAAGGAAACACAAGCTTTAAATGATACATTAAACAATATGGACTTAATTGATATTTATAGGACATTCCACCCAAAAACAACAGAATACACATTTTTCTCAAGTGCTCATGGAACATTCTCCAGGATAGATCATATCTTGGGTCACAAATCAAGCCTTGGTAAATTTAAGAAAATTGAAATCGTATCAAGTATCTTTTCCGACCACAACGCTATGAGACTAGATATCAATTACTGGAAAAGATCTGTAAAAAATACAAACACATGGAGGCTACACAATACATTACTTAATAACGAAGTGATTACTGAAGAAATCAAAGGAGAAATCAAAAAATACCTAGAAACAAATGACAACGGAGACACGACGACCCAAAACCTATGGGACGCAGCAAAAGCAGTGCTAAGAGGGAAGTTTATAGCAATACAAGCCTACCTCAAGAAACAGGAAACATCTCGAATAAACAACCTAACCTTGCACCTAAAGCAATTAGAGAAAGAAGAACAAAAAACCCCCAAAGCCAGCAGAAGGAAAGAAATTATAAAGATCAGGTCAGAAATAAATGAAAAAGAAATGAAGGAAACAATAGCAAAAAATCAATGAAACTAAAAGCTGGTTCTTTGAGAAGATAAACAAAACTGATAAACCATTAGCCAGACTCATCAAGAAAAAAAGGGAGAAGACCCAGATCAATAGAATTAGAAATGAAAAAGGAGAAGTAACCACTGACACTGCAGAAATACAAAAGATCATGAGAGATTACTACAAGCAACTCTATGCCAATAAAATGGACAACCTGGAAGAAATGGACAGATTCTTAGAAATGCACAAACTGCCGAGACTGAACCAGGAAGAAATAGAAAATATGAACAGACCAATCACAAGCACTGAAATTGAAACTGTGATTAAAAACCTTCCAACAGGGGCTTCCCTGGTGGCGCAGTGGTTGAGAATCTGCCTGCTAATGCAGGGGACACGGGTTCGAGCCCTGGTCTGGGAAGATCCCACATGCCACGGAGCAGCTGGGCCCGTGAGCCACAATTGCTGAGCCTGCGCGTCTGGAGCCTGTGCCCCGCGATGGGAGGGGCCGCGATAGAGAAAGGCCCGCGCACCGCGATGAAGAGCGGTCCCCGCACCGCGATGAAGAGTGGCCCCCGCTTGCCGCAACTGGAGAAAGCCCTCGCACGAACCAAAGACCCAACACAGCCAAAAATAATAAATAAATAAATAAATAAGAAAATCCTTTAAAAAAAAAAAAAAAAAAAAAAAAAAAAACCTTCCAACAAACAAAAGCCCAGGACCAGATGGCTTCACAGGTGAATTCTATCAAACATTTAGAGAAGAGCTAACACCTATCCTTCTCAAACTCTTCCAAAATATTGCAGAGGGAGGAACACTCCCAAACTCATTCTACGAGGCCACCATCACCCTGATACCAAAACCAGACAAAGATGTCACAAAGAAAGAAAACTACAGGCCAATATCACTGATGAACATAGATGCAAAAATCCTCAACAAAATACTAGCAAACAGAATCCAACAGCACATTAAAAGGATCATACACCATGATCAAGTGGGGTTTATCCCAGGAATGCAAGGATTCTTCAATATACGCAAATCAATCAATGTGATACACCATATTAACAAATTGAAGGAGAAAAACCATATGATCATCTCAATAGATGCAAAGAAAGCTTTCGACAAAATTCAACACCCATTTATGATAAAAGCCCTGCAGAAAGTAGGCATAGAGGGAACTTTCCTCAACATAATAAAGGCCATATATGACAAACCCACAGCCAACATTGTCCTCAATGGTGAAAAACTGAAACCATTTCCACTAAGATCAGGAACAAGACAAGGTTGCCCACTCTCACCACTATTATTCAACATAGTTTGGGAAGTGTTAGCCACAGCAATCAGAGAAGACAAAGAAATAAAAGGAATCCAAATCGGAAAAGAAGAAGTAAAGCTGTCACTGTTTGCAGATGACATGATACTATACATAGAGAATCCTAAAGATGCTACCAGAAAACTCCTAGAGCTAATCAATGAATTTGGTAAAGTAGCAGGATACAAAATTAATGCACAGAAATCTCTTGCATTTCTATACACTAATGACGAGAAATCTGAAAGTGAAATTAAGAAAACACTCCCATTTACCATTGCAACAAAAAGAATAAAATATCTAGGAATAAACCTACCTAAGGAGACAAAAGACCTGTATGCAGAAAATTATAAGACACTGATGAAAGAAATTAAAGATGATACAAATAGATGGAGAGATATACCATGTTCCTGGATTGGAAGAATCAACATTGTGAAAATGACTCTACTACCCAAAGCAATCTACAGATTCAATGCAATCCCTATCAAACTACCACTGGCATTTTTCACAGAACTAGAACAAAAAATTTCACAATTTGTATGGAAACACAAAAGACCCCGAATAGCCAAAGCAATCTTCAGAACGAAAAATGGAGCTGGGGGAATCAGGCTCCCTGACTTCAGACTATATTACAAAGCTTCAGTAATCAAGACAGTTTGGTACTGGCACAAAAACAGAAATATAGATCAATGGAACAGGATAGAAAGCCCAGAGATAAACCCACACACATATGGTCAACTTATCTTTGATAAAGGAGGCAAGCATATACAGTGGAGAAAAGACAGCCTCTTCAATAAGTGGTGCTGGGAAAATTGGACAGGAACATGTAAAAGTATGAAATTAGAACACTCCCTGACACCATGCACAAAAATAAACTCAAAATGGATTAAAGACCTAAGTGTAAGGGCAGACACTATCAAACTCTTAGAGGAAAACATAGGCAGAACACTCTATGACATACATCACAGCAAGATTCTTTGTGACCCAGCTCCCAGAGAAATGGAAATAAGAACACAAATAAACAAATGGGACCTAATGAAACTGAAAAGCTTTTGCACAGCAAAGGAAACCATAAACAAGACCAAAAGACAACCCTCAGAATGGGAGAAAATATTTGCAAATGAAGCAACTGACAAAGGATTAATCTCCAAGATTTACAAGCAGCTCATGCAGCTCAATAACAAAAAAACGAACAACCCAATCCAAAAATGGGCAGAAGATCTAAATAGACATTTCTCCAAAGAAGATATACAGATGGCCTACAGACACATGAAAGAATGCTCAACATCATTAATCATTAGAGAAATGCAAATCAAAACTACAATGAGATATCATCTCACACCGGTCAGAATGGCCATCATCAAAAAATCTAGAAACAATAAATGCTGGAGAGGGTGTGGAGGAAAGGGAACACTCTTGCACTGTTGGTGGGAATGTAAATTGATACAGCCACTATGGAGAACAGTATGGAGGTTCCTTAAAAAACTACAAATAGAACTACCATACGACCCAGCAATCCCACTACTGGGCATATACCCTGAGAAAACCATAGGTCAAAAAGAGTCATGTACCAAAATGTTCATTGCAGCTCTATTTACAATAGCCAGGACATGGAAGCAACCTAAATGTCCATCGACAGATGAATGGATAAAGAAGATGTGGCACATATATACAATGGAATATTACTCAGCCATAAAAAGAAATGAAATGGAGGTATTTGTAATGAGGTGGATGGAGTTAGAGTCTGTCATACAGAGTGAAGTAAGTCAGAAAGAGAAAAACAAATACAGTATGCTAACACATATATACGGAATCTAAGGGAAAAAAAAAAAAAGGCCATGAAGAACCTAGTGGCAAGACGGGAATAAAGACACAGACCTACTAGAGAATGGACTTTAGGATATGGGGAGGGGGTGGGGTGAGATGTGACAGGGTGAGAGAGTGTCATGGACATATATACACTACCAAATGTAAAATAGATAACTAGTGGGAAGCAGCTGCATAGCACAGGGAGATCAGCTCGGTGCTTTGTGACCACCTAGAGGGGTGGGATGGGGAGGGTAGGAGGGAGGGAGATGCAAGAGGGAAGAGAAATGGGAACATATTGTATATGTATAACTGATTCACTTTGTTATAAAGCAGAAGCTAACACACTATTGTAAGGCAATTATACTTCAATAAAGATGTTTAAAAAAAAAAAAAAAAAGTTGAATAGGGTATTCAGTAATTAAAGTTGTGGCAAAATTGAATGCAAATCTTTGCCCTGTAAGTCTGAATAATGTTGAAGAAACTCTAAAACACTATCTTACCACTGATACATGCTGCCTTCTCTCAAAGACGTCATAATGACCTGCTAGAAGTGGACATTCTCACTTTCTCGTCCTTAAAATCATGCAGATGGTCCACGGAGTGGGACACCAGCATAAGACAGGGCTCCCCAAGATCAATGTGGTTAATAAAGAAGAGTGTGCAATTCCTGGGGCCAGGCCTGCATGCAGTAAGCTCTTTCTGTCTCGAGGTGGAGAGCAGGCAGAGAGGGTGTTCGGAGGCCGATGGGCCCAGCCAGCATGCCTTCTCCCAAGCCCAGATATTTCTAACACGGGGAAGCAGACCAGGCGTGGAGTCCTGTGTGTGTGTGCATGTGTGTGTGTGTGTGTTTGCTGCTTGGGTGACAGGAGACATCACCGTCCAAGAGTCTTTGTTTTGTCCTCGTGGGAACAATACATGCTGTGGCCATAGTAGGAGATGAAAGGGTCAAGGTGGCTAAAGGGAGACCGGTGCTCCGTGTGCTAGCCCGCTCTGCCACTCATATGGATTCAAAGCATCGCACCTGGGCCAGAACACCTACGGCCAGTGCTCCCCGCCCAGGGCAGGGCGTGCAAGACCCAGAGTGGTGCCCAATTAAAAGCGTGTCCACCGGCTCTGATATTTCTTATCACCCCTTTGGGGCCTCGGGAGGTCTTTGCACACTGGGGCACTGATGCTGGTGAAATGTGGCCATTCTTGGTCAAGTGCAAGGGGACCAATCACAAAAAAAAAAACGGGGAAAAGAGACTGCAGGTGTGTGCCAGGTGGACGCGTTCGGGAAGGGGTCCCCAGATGGTGAGGTTCTGCAGGTGGTGCTGTGCCGAGCCTTCCAGGCAGAGCCCCCCACCCAGGTGGACCAAGAGCAGCCTCACCGCAGTGTCCCCTAGCCACCTCCACTTCCCCTCCCGTCCCCTCTTCCTGCCTCTCGGGACTTGCCTTTCCTCCCAGCTTCGTCTGTACCGACACCTACGTTTTTATCATGTGTCGGCATTTTAAGTATTTCTGAAGGGGACAATTTTCCGGTTGCCTACACAGCTAGACGCAGAAGTGCTTGGGTAGTTTTACAAAAGGTTTTCAATCTCTACCCGGTAAGGAAGGCCAGAGGAAGCCAGGAGTTAGCAGACCTAATCCTGAAGTCGCAAACTTGACCAAGCATCACCCTGTCCCTGACAGCCCCCACCTGTGGACTGTGGTCCTTCCACTGGGTTGGGCTGGAGACCACTGGCTCATGTGAGTACCCTCCACAGTGAGGAAGCTGAGGGACCCCAGGGAGGTCCCGGGCCGTGGTGACACAAGCTCCCCTGCCCTCCAGATGCGTCTCCCATCCTTCCTGTGCTCTTCCCCTCTTTTATTCCTGCCTCTTTCTCTTTCTCAAGCTTCCCTTTTTCCATTCTCATCTTCTCGGCTACATCTCAGACCTACCTGGACGCTTATAGCATCTCTAGCGGTTGGGGTCACAAGAGATCTGCCCCAGATGTGAGGGGGTAGCCACTGTCCCCCACCCCAACTTAGAACAAGGGCTTTGCTGCCAGGGAGGTGGTTGGCAGCTGAAAGCCGGGGCTCGGTCTTCAGGAGTCATCTACCCACCCTTGGTCACACCTTTTGGTTTCACTTCTACGACTCATTTGGTGCCAAGTTCATGGTCAGGAATGCAACCTCACAGCACATTTCTCATGTGGAACAGTGTGATCTGACTGTGCTGCAGGTTCCAGCCGTGCCTGGAAGAAAACAAAACCCAGGGACGACCTGGAACTCTTCCTCCGAGCTCCACCCGCCGCTCTGAGAACCTCCATGAACCAAGCTCTAACCAACAAGCCCTGACAAAGCAGAGAAGCATTTGAGGCCAGGAAACTTGATCAAAATACATCTCATTTGAAAACAGAGTGAGGAGTATTCCCAGCTCTGTTTCCAGCTAATGTAAACACTGAAAACAAATTACTCACTTGGGGAGCGAGAACAAGGAGTTTTCTGTTTTGAAGTGTGGGAGCCGACATTTCTAGACAGATCATGTTTGCGGGGAGGCAGAATGGAAAGAGGATTGGCCTGGGGATTGGAGGGTCTAGGTGAGCCCCAGGCTCTGCCACTAGCCGGCTGGACCACCCGGAGCAAACGGTCGCTGCCTCTGTCTCCCCACCTGCCACAGGAGCGGGGGGCGGGAATGGCCTCTGGTGTCCTTTCCAGCCCTGAGGAGGCAGGATCTGTGCCACGGAGAGTTCTTTTGGCCTCAGCATCCCTTTCCCTCCCATCAGTCCTGCCTCTGGTGTTTGCATTGCCTGGTGTACCCTTGGGAATGAGCACAGTATTTAGGTATACTTTCTCTTTCCACTCATTCTGTAGACAAGCCAAAAAAAAAAAAGAAAAACTATCACCACCCCCCATTTCTGCAAGGCGTTTTAAACCATCAGAAAGTTGCACACAAGCCTCACTTCTGCCAGCTCGCTGCAACATTTTAGCAAATGAAAAGCTCATTTCAAATGTTCTGCACTGCAGATATTTTAGGACCAATGTTAATGGCTGCACAGCAGCAGAAACTTGATAGAGACACTCGCACACGTGCAGAGGCATTTCCAAGAGATCTCAGTTTTCTCATCCAAACTAAATTGCAATGTCATGCTTGTCTTCAGGGTCCAAATGCTTCCGCCTCTCCCTTGAATTCACGGTGTGTTCCTGCCACATGTTTGTGATGCTCTGATCTTGCTTTTATTTTCAACCTAATCTCTAAAATGAAAGTCTGCGTCAGGCTGTGGCTGGCATGAAATCAGTTAATTGGGCCCTTTCTGCAGATGGCCATGTCCCCTGCCCCCACCTCATTCAAAGCTATTCCGTTCCATGTGTAACAAAGTGATCGATAAATATTTACAGAAACAGGAGCCTTGTTTTAGGAGAAAACATCCTAGTTAGAAAAATGAGTCTCAGCGCCTGAGTCCAGTCAGGCATGGTGTGATGAATTTGAATAGCCAACGGACCTGAGTTCAAATACCGCACTCAGCACTTCACCAGCCTGCAAGACAACCACGGGAAAGACACTGCCAGAGAACGCAGTGTGTCATTTCCCCTGAAAAGGCGCTTCACGTTGCAGGGACTTTTCCAAACCAGGTGGTGGCCCAGATGGGTCAGTGTTGAGAAATCACCACTTTATTTACTTGTCTTTCTATGAGGAATGATATGGCAAAACTGGAGGAGTGTGATTTCCACCAAGTCCAGAAAATCAGGGGAGCCCCTCTGGTTCACTGTGGTCATCCCGATGGACCCTCTCCCAGTGGAGAGTCCCTTTGCTTTATTTTTTATAGCTAATATTTTACAATTCCTTTAAATGGAGTATAATCCATAAAAATTTTGAGTCACTGTGTTATACCACCTGAGCTAATATAATATTGTAAATCAACTATACCTCAGTAAAAAATTAGGTTAATAAAAATTATAAAGGCTCGGGGTCAGCATTATGAGCCAGCAACCTGTACACAGGGCCCTGACTTAGTTTAATGCTCCACTGTCACAGTCTTGATATTCTTGTGACAGTGTCCCTTTAAAGGAAGGAGAAGAGAAGAAGGCAGGGAAGAGGGACCAATGTTCCCCAGAGAGCTTGGGCAGGAACTCCAGCTGCTGATGGAGAAGTGGGGCTCTTCCTGGGGATGCTGGGGCAGATCCCCGCCCGCCCATCTCAGGACCAGCTCCTCCCAAGGCAGAAATGCCTCCCTGGGTTCCCACTGGCTGTGCTTCATGGGGCCAGAGCAGGAGCAGAGGTGGCCCCCCCAGGACACACATGTCTTCTCTCCAGTCCCCGTCTCCCAACTGGTCCAGCAGGGGTCCTTGGGACCTAGGTGGTTCACCCTAGCAGGTGTGTCCAAGGTCTCCTGCAGCCCCTCAGGCCCAGGGATGCCCACACAGCCAACTCTGTGACTCTGGCCAACACGGGCCTTGGAATAAGATCAGAGCCACTTGGGGGAGGGCATTCCCAGGTCCCAGACACCTGGGGGCTGGTGGGAGTGGAGGAGGGGACTCCTCGTCCCCGGGAGCAAGGCCGGTGCAGGCCCCAGGGCAGGGGCACCCCGAACTCCTCCTCCACCCTGGGGGCAGCCTCTCCCCCTCCCCGGGACCTTCCAGGGGAGCAGTACAGGGTTGCAGCTGGAACCTCTCTCCAGGCCAGAAGGAAGCACAAGTGCCACGACAGCCCCCAGGGACGAAGGAGGAGCAAACATCCCCCATTCTTTCCAGTGGTTTCCAGCACCTTCCAGAGAAGAGAGGCCCAGGGGCCAAGTCGTGCACGACCACCACCTCTGTCCTCAGCCCACACCCAACCAGCACAGCACCCCGGCCAGAAGCCAGACCAAGGGTCTGCTCTCCAGGGCAGCGTCCAAGCGGGCAGGCTGGGTGAGGACAGAAATGAAAACTGCCCTTGGATCGGATGCCAGCTCCCAGCTCCAGGAGCTCCTCCCGGCTCCCTCCCTGCAGCTCTGCGCAGCCCTGGGGGGTGAGAGGCACTGGCCGCCCACCTCGAGGTGGGGGCACCGGGGGCCAGAAGTCAGCCCAGGACAAGGGCCACCAAGCCATCGTCTACACCACAAACCAAGCCGAGTCTGCAGCTGCGCCTTCGGAGGGACCAGCAGAGAGAGGTGAGCTGCTGGGGATGTTGAGGCAGGCCCCTTAGCGGTCATGAGGGGTCTGAAGCCGACGGGCTCAAACCCAGCAGGCATCTTCCAGGGAGGAGTTATCCAGCCTAGACCCTGGACACACCACGGAAGGAGCCCCAAGCACTGTGATGAAGGTGCCGGTCTCCAGGAGCAAACACAGTGCCCGTAATGCCGGGCAAGAAGGCGGTGGTGGTGGGCAGCAGACGCCAGTCTGGGCAGCAGGGGTGCGTCACTTTGGCGGGGCACAGCACATCACGTTGCACCCAGGCAACGTGGCCTCGCAAGCCCAGTCCCCTTGGGTGCTCTGCTCCATTCAAACCCACTGAAAATGTACTTACCCTGAGCCATAAATGATCCATGGATCCAGGAGCTACGTCTTTCAGGCTATGTGCATTTAAAAGCCTGGAGCCTAGCTGAAATCTTGAGAGTGAATTGGTAAGAGAAGGTCTGAGAGGTGAGGCGGGTCTGTTATTCCATCTGCAGAGAAGGCTGGATCCCAAGGGAGAGTATAAGGGGAGAGGGTGCTGAATACTTCACTCATCTCAAGGATATTTGCCTCTTTCTATGTCCCCTGCTTTTGAATTTTCCCACCTGGAAAAAGGCTGGACCTAGGGTAAGCACTAACAATATTTCAAATGAAAAATAAAATAGAATATATAGTGGCAACAACAAAAACAGCATTGCTGCTGTGAATGCAATAGGCAAGCAGGCTGTACCTGCCCGGTCCCCGTCGGCTGTGCCAGGATGATCAGTGCCCATCATCAGCACGAGCCCTAAGCCCACGGGGGTCCCATGTGCTATGGGAACGTGGAGAGAAGCCACGGGACAAAGGTGGTGGTGTGACACTGTGTCCATGCAATGCCCCCGGGGCTGGGCTGCACGCGTCCCAGTAGTGGCATCCGCCAACTCCAGACACAGGAGAGGAGAAGGTGGTGACAGCACCAGAAGCCGGGCCAGGGGAGGATGTACCTCTAGAACCCGGCCCCAGCACAGCACCTGCTGGCCTCGCCTCCTTTCTGCCTCCGCTCCCTTCTCTTCCGTCTCGAGGCTGGGCTCCAGGTCGTGGCCTCTGAGGAAGAAATGCTACCCAACCAGTGTGAGTCATCACCGCCGGGAACTCCCGGGTCATCCGGAAGAATCAAGGGAAGGCCCTGCACTAATCATGGAGCTTTCAGAGGCCAAGAATCAACTGAACAATCATGGAAGGTCACATCATATTCGAACAAGACCTTTAACTTTGCAAAGAATTTTCCCATCATTGTTCTCGTCCGTCCTCCCCCACCTATGTCCCACCTTCCCCCTCATACACTTTCACACGCTCACTCACACACACAGTCACAGCCTGCACAGAGATCCACAGAAAATCTAGAATCACTTCTTCCTTGGAATAAAGAGTCTGTTGAAATTCTTGTAAAGAACAGCCAGTGAGTTCATTCGGCTTCTTTAAAAAAATAGCAGCTTTGATTTGCATGTCACGTTCAGAGATGTCATCTTTGAAAGTGTAATTATTTCAGAAAGCAATGTGGCTACCACTGGGGGGGGGTTGGTCTGGGGGCTCAGGGTTTCACATTGTAGCACTGGGTATCAGTTACCCTCTTCAGTGCCAGTAACACACATGCGTGCATACACACACACACACACACACACACACACACACACACAAGCTGGAGCACAAAGACCAGTGTCACAAGCCCAGGCAGGACTAACTAAGATACAGTTTGACCCAAGAGTTCAAACGATGTCATAGGACCTTCCCTTCCTCCTTCTCTCAGCTGTACTTCCTCTGTGCTGCCTCTGTCTCAGCCAGCCTCTCTCACACCTCTCAGGTTCAAGTTCAAAGGGGAAGGGCTAAGGTCCTTTCCTGTAGCTCCCATAAGTTCTGAGAATCACTGTGATTGACTTGGGTCCCACGTGGCCTCGGGAAGGTCCACGCGTGTTGGCACTGACCTGGACACGGGGTCCTCACCGGAGCCCAGGAAAAGAGCTGTGTCCCCAAACACAGCCAGGAGCTGTGCAGAGAGGATGAGGAAGCAGGTGCTGGCGAGGCAAACCCCCAATGCCCACCACATCCAGGCTCCTCCAGGAATTCGCCTCTGCTTCCAGCAAGTCGCTTAATCACAAATTTGCTCATCCGTCAAATGGGAATGGCAGCAGCTACTCCCCCGGCCGCTTCACAGAGCGCTTGAGAAGATCAAAGGAGGCCAATGGGAGCGGGAGGGAGGTGGGCACAGGCCCTGCCCGAGGACACAGTCAGGGCTCTGACCCCCGGCTGGCCGGTGCCCTTTCTCCTGCACTTGCTGCCTTCAGGGACTGTGGGAAGGGGATCTGGGATGGTCGCTGAACGAAAGCGAGCTGGGAGGAGTTATCAGGAGACGCGGAAACTTTATTTCCCACTGGTCAATACAGGGGACTGTTACATCAGGAAGACAGGAGACCAGCCAGAGAGCTGACAGTGGCTTCTGTCTGCCCAGCGCTGAGGGCAGTGCTGCATGCCCACGATCCCAGTGCCTCAGACACAGCAGCCCTGAGGGGTGTCGGCTCACTGACCCCGGGAATGAACGAATGAAAAAACTGAGGAGGTGGACGGCGAGCTGACGAACTGTGCAGGTTGCTTTTACATCCATGATCCCCAGTGCTCATAAAGCTCCCACGAGACAGAATATCAGCTTCTAAGAGATGGTGAAAGTTGCCCAGAGACAACCAGCTTCCTACATGGGCATCTCTTGCACATGGCTCCAGACCCTTTCGGGGTCTCCATGCCTGACCCTCCTCGTCGTCACGGGGTCTGCGCTGGAGCGGGGTGACGTCACACTTTGAGGACTGTCCTTTAGAGTATGGAGTCGTCTTACCTAATTTTTCTGGAAGTTGTTATAACTAAGACTGTGTCTCCAACTTTCTGTGGAAAGCATTTCAAGCCCCTAAAACAGGTCATATATTCTTACCTAGGGTAGCCTGTTAAAGATTAAAAATATTACATAGGAGAGTAAGAAAGGCAAGATAATTAGAGGAATACGTTTGCTCAGAATACCAAATTAGAATTACACCAGAACTAGAGACAGGATAGGGAAAAACTGTGAAAGAGGAGAGTATATGAAATACTGACTGAAGTCCCATAATCCCAAATGTATTAGTTTCCTGCCATAACAGAGTACCGCAGACTGAGAGGCTTAATCAACAGAAATCTAGTTCCACAGTCTGGAGTCAAAAGTCCAAGATCAAGGTGTCGAAAGAGTTGGTTCCTTCTGGGGGCTGACGGAAGGATCTGTTCCAGGTCTCTCTCCTAATTTCTGGTGGTTTGCTGGCAATCTTTGGCATCCTTGGCTTATACATGTATCACCCTGATCTCTGCCTTCATTTTCACATGGTGTTCTGTGTGTGTGTATATGTGTGTCCAGATTTCCCCTTTTTATAAGGACACCAGTCCTATTGGATTAGGGCTACCCCAATGACCACATTTTAACTTGACTAATTATATCTGCAGTGACCCTATTTCCAAATAAGGTCACATTTGAAGACACGGGGGTTAGGACCTCAACATACGAATTTTAGGGGGACACAATTCAACCCATAACACCATTCATCCTAGAATCAAACTATAGAATCAAAGACCAGTTGATAATGGTAGTTTCCCTAAAGCATTTAAATGCATTCGCTTTATTTTTTTCAACACATTTAGAAGCTTGCCTCTACCATCAATCACTCACCCTACTTCCCCCTAGAGTATTTTCGTCCCTCCCTTCCTTTGTTATAACATCCCATGAAGAGAATGTACATTCACAGGTCCCAGCCAGCACCCTCCGAGCCTCATGCCCTGTGCCCTCTGGCATGCTTGGTGACAACTTCACACCTCCAGCTCAACCACAGCCTCCACCCTGGGCTCACAGCCTTACCGCCAACCTTACCAATCCATTGATTTTACTCCAAATCCATCATCACTTCTTCCTTTCTCCAGCCTAAGTTCTTCATTTTTTATTTATGCAGCCTAAGTTCCGTCTTCCACCACTTTAATAAAATTCTTGGCAGTACATTAAATTTTTCCTTTCACCCTTTTGTTCTGTTGCTAGAATTGTTGCACCGGCTGGAAAAATGTCAGCCCTGCGGGAAGCCAACCATCCACCATCTCTAAGCTGCCCTTGAGCAGCTGATCTCTGCTGGATAATCCCATACACGTGACGGGCGAATGAGCATTGTTATAAATTCATGGCACCCAACCTCACGTGGCCCTTCACCACCACCCAGTAATACCACTATATTTCTCTTGTCAACTTGCTCTCCCAGGTTCCATGAGAAGCATTTGAAACTTTCTCCAGTCATCCCCCCTCAGCAAATAATCATACCCCTTACTTCCTAAAGGAAATTGAACACATCAGATGAGCACCCTTCGATTCCCCCGCAAAACAAGCCTATGAACCTCCCTCCACGTCGTTCATCCTTTCCTTCCCTCCATTGCAAGAGAGAAGGTGGCCCTCCTCCTGCAGAAGTAGGTTCCTACTCCTATACTTTGGATCTCATCCCCTCTCACCTTCTCTAAAAACTCAGGTGACCAACCATCCCAGTTAACCTAAGACTGTTCTGGTTTTTGCACTGAAAGTCCTGGGTCCCAGGACACCCCTCTGTCCTGGGCAAACAAGGACAGCCGTTCACCCTAAAACACTATAGATAAGATCCTCTTTCTCCTGAATATTCAGCCTCTCCCTTGCCAGTGAATCCTTTGCATTGGTCTGTAATTGTACTCAAGTCTCTCTTATTAAAAACCTAACAAAGATAAAGAAACGCTCCCCTGTTTCCACAGTTCCCCATTGCTCTCTTTCTCTCTCCCCACACAAGCAAATTAAGAATTGTCCATACTTCCCTCCTCCCTCTTCTCTTTGCCCATCCACACCTCCCACTGGGGTCTGACCCTACTGGTCCAGCAACACATCTCTCACTCAGCTCCTCAATGACTTCTAGTCTCCAGATCCAACGAGCCAGTTCCAATCTTCATTTTATTTGTCCTTCCAGCCATTTTTGATGTTGACCACACTTTCCCTCTGGCTCTGCTCTCTTCCCTGGGCTCCTATGACATCTAACCTTCGTGGTTTTTCTTCCCCTCTGTCCATCCCTCAGGCTCTTGTTCAAGCTCATACTCCTGTAACCAGCCATGAATGTCAGAGTTTCTCAAGGTTCAATCTAAGCCCTCTTCTCCCTCATTCTATCCTGTCTCCAATTCTCATTCCCACCCACAACTTCAGTTACCCCACACCAGTGACTCTTAAGCTTACCCCTAACCCAGACCTGTTCTCAGAGTTCCCGAATGCTTCATCCAACAGCCCACGTGAAAGCTCCTCTTGGAGCTTGGGTTTCAAAGGCACCATAACGCAACACAACCAAACTAAACTCACAAATACCCCCTAAGCCCGGTCCTCTCCCAGGAGCGCACATGTCGGTGTACAGCATCTCCATCCATCCAGCTGCTCAATCCAGAAACCCAGGAAACATCGGGCCCCTGCATCTTCCCTGCGCCCCTCTCCAATCCAGCTTCAAGCTCAGCCCATTTCAACTCCTACCTCTTGAATCCATCCCCTCTCTCCCTCTCTGCGGCTGCTCCACTCACCCAGACCGTCAGGAAGGCCAGCTGTCCAGCCCACTGTCCACACTGCAGCCCTTTTCAATGAAAATGCAGATCAGGGAAAAACAATAGACAGAATATGAAAAGACCCTAGTGAGTGGTACAGACAATAAATGAATCAGAATTCCTGAGAATAAAGTTGGCTGGGATGCTCAGAGAGGCCTCCTCATGGCATTAGATGGGACTTTGACAGGCAGAGGAGGAGAAAGAATATTCCAGAAGGGAGGAACGGCACAAAAGTGTGGAGGCTGCTGCCCTCCAGCTGCTCTCTTTATGGAGAGCTTACAGTGGATCAGGTAAAATTCCCTGCATGCCTTGTATAGTACACCTCACAGCAACCTGGAAGGTATTATTATTCTTCTTTTACAGATAAGGAAACTGAGGCTCAGAAAGACGAAGCAACTTGCCCCAAGTCACACAGTGAGTGACAGGCAGACAAGGGTAACCTACTCCCAACAACGACTGTGGGCTGCCTCCTTCCTGCCCAGACCCACCTTGTCAGGGCTGATTGCTCACAGGGGACAAGAGGGAACTGGCCCCAGACATTCTGAATCAGCCTCAAGTGGGCCAGGCAGGATCAAAGCCACATCTTAGTGCACTACTTTTCTAGAATGCAGACATGCCAGACAGATTGTTTTAAGAGCTGGAATGAGAGTTCCTTGTTATTTCCACAAATGAGGACATCCTTTTGTTTATCAAGTCCAAAAAGAGATAAATAGACATTTGTCTCTCTCATACTCTGCCATGAATCTTTGTGCTTTACGTAGAGGTTTGAGGATATTCAATCCTTATAAGAGTCCAGGGCTCAACTAGTCTCCAGGGACCTAGAAAGAGAGACAGACAGACAGACAGAGAGTGAGAGACAGAGAGAGAGAGAGAGGAAACCAAACAAGCTACTGGGTGTTCTCCCTGACCCAGGGAGGGTCTTTCTTCCATTTCTTCTATTAGAGTAACACTGTCACTTTTGTGAAATACAAACTTCTTATCAGATCACTGAATCAGTGAGGTACAGGGAGCTCCCAAGTCAGATTGTTAATAAAAATCTTAAAATTATATTTGAAGGACTGCCAGCTAAAAGGCAGATTCCAACTCATAATGGAGGAATGCATGTATAGTGCAGAGTCAATTAAACATTTAACTTAAGAATGAAGACTTTGCCCCAAATGTGTCGCCGAGGAAAAACCCTATAAAACGGTCAGGTGAAAAGTAATGCAACCACAAGTCTACTCCACCTCTTCATTTAAAAGCAGAGCTGGAAATGTACAGGGGAGGGCAGAAAGGGAGCCCTGTGCCCAATGTAAACGTGTCAAACCACGCAGAATCTCCACAGACTAAAACCATCCCGCAAAGAGTTGAGAAAGCCTTTGCAAAAGCGAGTGCACCTAATGAGATGGTGCTGGATGATTTGGCGCCCCCTGCAGGCAGGCAGGCTCCCGGGCGCCTGGGAGGATGGAGCCCATCTGTGCACCGCTGCTGGGACCCAGGCTGAGGAGGAGTACCTGTAGAAGGACCCCCAGTTTCATCTCCTATTGACCCCTCTCCCACACTCTCTGCCTGAATCCCTTGGGCCCATGTGCAGACCAGCACAAACTCACCTCCACTCCAGACCTCGGTGGCCCATTTCTTGATTATCTGTCTCATTTTGTTCTTTCATTATTCCATCCATCCATTGATTTATTAAGCACCTGCTATTTGCAAGGTACTGGGTAAATACTGCGTTAGGTAGAAAGCTTACTCTTGAATAGGGAAAGGGAAAGTGAGACAGATTTGCAAATAGCTATGGTTCAAACAGGAAATGAGCTGGGATGCGGGGGGGCCCCAGCTCAGCCTTCTGTGCTCTGGGCCTTGGCCTTGGCTGGTACTAATCACTAGGGATGCTCTCCCACTTGGCATTGTCTCTGTACCCCTTCTCAGTCATAGTAATTCCACCTGACACCCTTTTATGCAAACATTTTAGCGTTCTTTAAAGTTGGTCTTCCACTATACATTTTCTGATTAATGCAGATCAAGTCATAAGTTATTACTTTCCCACGTATTGGTGTACACTCATGATCAGTATTTTCACAGTAAAGGAGTCCTTATGAAGTGCTGTGAGTTGTAAAGTGAAATACAGGGCCTCCAATGAACTGAGAAATATTCCCCAAACCCTTCTCCACCAAAAAGGCCACCAAGGGGATGTAAAACAAAGCTACCAAGGCCGTCCAAAGGAAGCAGGGCGGCATCACCCATGAAGGTCTTGGCAGGGGCATGTCCCTGGCGCATAGAGAAGATGCTCACTGAATCAAGTTTATGCCATGTGGTCACCTTCTATTCAGTGACGTAGAATAAACATACGGGATACAAATGTGGCTAAATCAGAACCCAGGCTACTTCATTTGGAAGCAGTGCCTTTTGAAACCTCAGCAACGGACAGCCCACCAAAGGCAATCTGCGGTTCATGGCTGAATCTCTGTGGATGGTGCAGACAGCCCCTGGCAAAGGGCTACTGTCATCCCCACAGCTTCCCACCACGGAAACCCTAGTTTCCAATTGATTTCATCATGAGACTGTCATGGAGGGCTTTTGCAACCTACAAAAATATTCCTCTCTATAGGTCTCCTTCAATTTCTCATTCTATATTCCTTAATAATTGGCATTGAGAAGTTATACAGTTGTCATGAATTTTGAGTCTGTGGAACAATACCGAACAATTAGAGGAAATTGAAGGAGTGGCCAGAGGAGGAAAGGCATCCCATCCTCCTTCTAGAAATATAAGTGCTAGGATTCCTCGGGTCGAAACTTCTCAGGTTTCTTCCACCATAGCTCATGGACATTTTAATTGCAAAAATTAAATAGAGGGGCTTCCCTGGTGGTGCAGTGGTTAAGAATCTGCCTGCCAATGCAGGGGACACGGGTTCAAGCCCTGGTCCGTGAAGAACCCACCTGCCGCGGAGCAGCTAGGCCCGGGCGTCACAACTACTGAGCCCACGTGCCACAACTACTGAAGCCCACGTGCCTAGAGCACATGCCCTGCAACACGAGGAGCCACTGCAATGAGAAGCCCACACACTGCAACGAAGAATAGCCTCCTCTCGCCGCAACTAGAGAAAGTCCGCACAGCTACAAAGACCCAATGCAGCCAAAAATAAATAAATAAAAGAAATAAATTTATTAAAAAAAATTTTTTTTTAATTGGCAAGGGTTTGGAAAAAAAAATTAAATAGACGTCAAAGGGAGAGAAAAGAGAAACACAGTGATTTTAACATTACCATTTCCTTTAAAAAAAAAACAAACTTTAAAACCCCAGTGTAATAAATCCAGTAGAATGTGGCTCTAGAAATGATGGACCCCGGGAAATAACAAAAAACAGGGGAGGAGGCTAGTTTTCATCATCTCGTCAGTCTGGGAAAGGTCCTGTGACATCTACGGTCCAGGAAGCAGCACAGTGAAATCAAGACCCTCTCTTCCAGGAGCAGAAAACGTGCACCTACTGACAGTTTGGTTAGGAGAAAATGCTAAAGGAGTGAAGTTAGATTATCCAGAAAGGAAAATAAACAATTCTGGTTTTCATACCCCAATCTAAATATTAACCGGATGACATCCATCCCCCTGAGGCCATGGACCAGTTCTCCAGGTTGGTGCCCACCACGTGTGCACGAGCACCTCCCAGAGGAGAGGCCAGGCGACTTTCCCCATGGCTCCCCCGAGGAACATTCTAAGAGCTCGGCAAGCAGGTGGCAGCAAGGAACCCACTACTTGCAAGACTATGGCCCCAAACTCTGCACACACAGCAGCCGGCCTCAACGATGCCAGCCTCCACCCCCTCAGGCAGAGCCTCTTCCCCTGTGGGTTCCAGGCCTTGATCGCCAAGTCCTAGCTCTTTTGGGGAGCATTTTAATTCTTGAAAGAGAAAGGCAGAGGTCATGCTCAAAGCTGCCCCTTCCACGAGCTCCTGACATGCCCCCAGGACTGTCTAAAGAGCGTCTGTGGCATCAGCCGCCCTGTCCTGGGTACTCCAGGCCAGAACAGTTAATGCCCGTAACACCTGAGACGTGGTGCTGGCTCAGATCACGGGTCCCGATCTGAGGTTCAGGAAACACAATCACTGTTAGCGGTGCTGTTACTTCCTCACCAGCTACACTGTGGTCAACCAAGCCACAGACCCCGCCCTCCATTTCCTCCAGGGGTTAACTGTTTTAAAATAGAGGAACAACTTTTCTATGTATCAGTAGAAAAGTTGAGGTTCAGTAAGGCCAACAGATCAGGAGATCATTGCCATTGCAAAGACGACTTGTTACAGATCCTATGGCATGCCACGCCGTGGAGGGGGTGTGTGGTGGGAAGAAGCACTAAGATTGGCCAGGAGGCAGAGGGGGAGGGGAAACTATGGGAAAAGCTTTTATTGTGGTTTCTGTGGGGAGTGTTGACCTAAAAAACAAAACAAAACAAAAAAGACCCACGTATTTTACCAGTAAAATGAGTTTATTCAGGAATAGCAAAAAATTGCAGTTCGGGACAAACAAACTATGGTGAACCATAGGCAAGTCCAGAGAACAGAGGAGGCAGCTTGAAAGCAGGGAATCGGGGCGGGCCGTGGGGTTTGCCATTAGTTGCAGACGGTGGGCAGCTTGCGTTGTAGGGTCAGAGGAAACCTTTCTTCCTGCCGGGTCTGTACGTTTCAGGGCTTCCCGACTCCATTGTAAATGAGGTTTCCTTTAGCCATTTTCGCAGGTGGGAGGTGCAAGAGTGAATGGGCTGGTTTGGATGATTTTAGCAGACCCCGAGCTAGGAGCTGTCCCTGGTTGTCTGACACCTGGCCCTGGGGTGATTGGGGCAGGTGAACAGTGGCCCAGGAGTGTGAAAACCTCATAGAGGAGATGGTTGGGGGTGCGGACTCTGGATCGGTCAGTTTGTACTTAAAAATTTCTCTCACAGGCAAGCTGTTTACTATCAGTCAGTATGTGCAGAGATTGGCTAAGCCTGGGAGGGACAGTCCCTCCAGGGCCAGCAAGGCCCCAGGTGTCAAAGCATCAGAACACAAAAAATAAAAGACATGCTTAGTACATTAACTCAGAACCAAGCCACAAAACAGCCACAAAATACTGCTCCCCCAGCCCACCCTGACCCCAAAAACATACACGTCCCTAGGCCAGGTCCTTACACTTAATAAAACACTCTTAGAAAGACCCCAAAAATCATGGGGTGCAAGGGAACGAGCTAAAAAGAATCACCAGTACATTGAGGATACAATAAGCATAACATAACAGCCTACGCTTAATAGAAGGTACCATTGACTAGGAACACGTTAAGGGCTCGGCACCGTGCTAGATACTCGTGTATTATTCCATCTGACATATGATTTGTCTTCCTCCCACTGGGACAGAGGAGGGGATTCCCCCCTCCCTTCAATCTGACCCACGCACACAATCTACGCCACGCTGCGCAAGTGCCACTGTCACAAAGAGTCTGAGCTGATTGCAGATACACCATGACCTAGAATCGAGGCACCTGCTGTTCCTGTCTCTGGGGAACTCTGCTCAGCATCTCCGGCACACCGGCTGGAACATCGCAGCACCCCTCCCGGAGGAACAGTGAGATGAGATGGCAGAGATTAGCCCGAGGAGGAACACAGTGTCGTTATACGGACGCTTCTTGCCTTAAAAGGCAGAGCCAAGTAAATGCTGAGGCTCCCAGAACATGGTATCATGCCAGGATAATAACAAGCAAGAAGTGAGAATAGAAACCAAAGGGATGGTCCTGTCACTGCCCGGAGCTCAGGCGAGCCAGAACCCAGACACCTGGCAGCGATTCAGAGCCAAAGGATGAAGCGTGGTGAGGGTTTATCTCGCCACACCAAGTTTCCATTCGTTCCTTACAAATGTTTGATTCTCATTTAACATCAAAACCCTGTATTTGAAACATCATACCCTCCTGGGTTACATTTTTCACCATAAATGGTTTGGAATGAGGAATGTGGAGATTAGTTGATATATGTACTTGAAATCAAGGCTTCAACACAGAATTTAGCTTAAGCAGGCTAACGGGATGATGCCTCCTTCCAAACAGTATGACGCATGTTTACGAGGATGTGCTCATTCAAAAGGCTTGTCTCACACGCTACAAGCCAAACCCAATTTTCCGCATGTCAGGAAAGAATCCAAATTTGAAGAAAGGGAGCAGAATAGAATCGTAAGCAGGAGTGACCCCAAGTTCGCTAACTGTTCACCATTAGTTGAAGAACAAGGAAATTCCAACAGATCACAAGAATGTCACTAGATTTGTAAGTCAGTCTGTAAAGGTCTTTGTTTTTAAAGATCTGTTGCTTGTGGTTAAAAAATCCTTTAGGGTCTGGTTTTATTGTTTTTGTTTGTTTGTTTGTTTGTTTGTTTTTTCAAAAGAAAAACACTGGCTTTCTTGCAGTCAGTGTTTCCCACACTTGCTGCTTCTTCCCTTGCCCATCACTTTCCCTCCCCCTAGGGGAAGGGCACCTTTGAATCTTCCAGAAAATGATTTTGAGGAAAGGAGGGAGGGCAGGAAGTTTGGCTATGGTTTTGCAGGTATGCCCTTAACTTTAAGAAGAATTTAAAAGATGCTCAAAGCATTTCCTTTTTTTTCTTCAATTTTATTGAGATACAATTGACACACAGCACTGTGTAAGTTTAAGGTGTACAGCCTAATGATTTGACTTACATGTATTGTGAAATGACTATCACAATACACTATGACTAGCACTAATATCACTATTAGTTAGTATCCGTCATCTCATACAGATACCAAAAAAAAGAAATGAAAATGTTTTTTCTTTGTGATGAGCTCTCAGGATCTATTCGCTTAACAAGTTTGAAATATACCATACGGCGGTATTAACTATGGTCATCATGTTGTACATTACATCCCTAGGACTTATTTCTCTTATAACTGGAAGTTTGTACCTTTGGACCACTTTCCTCCAATTCCCCTTCCCCACCCCACCCCCACCTCTGGTAACCACAAATATGATCTCTTTTTCTCTGAGTTTGATGGCTTTTTTTTTTTTTCCAAATATAAGTGAGATCATACAGTATTTGTCTTTCTCAAGCCATTTCCTTCTGACAGGCTATTAACGAGGCAGAGTACAAATGGGTCCTCTGAGACACAGAAACTGTATCTCTGCAAATTGATCAAACGTGACTCCCAAGGTGTAAAATTTATGAAAAGGCAATAAAAGTGAACTATGTCTAGGCCAGGCTTAAGCTATACTTAATTTTCAGTGAAGGGTCTCCAGTTTTTGTACACTTCCGAGAGATAGGACAGATTCATAGACCTAAAGGAAAATCAGGAGGAGGGGTCCCCCCATTCTGTTCCCTCCCCACACGTAAATCATCCCTAAAAAAATTCGAGGGCTCTACACATGCCTCTTACAGGCAGAGGCAAACCTCAGGTTGGAGAACTAAAAGTTGTTTTGATAGGTATTACTGGCTTCGTATTCTTGGCCAAATCAAATGCAAATCAGTTGATGTTCTTTTTCTCTAGTAACTGTGTCACCTTTGCCGAGACCCTCCTCTTCACTTTCAGCTTTCTACACAACTGCCCAGGTGCAAATTTGGGGCAAGGGGTGGTCTAGAGACCTAGGTCACCCACTGGGATGCCAACAGTATCCACAAGATGCCAAATTGAGCCTTTGTTGAAGTGTCTAGTTCTCAACGGTAGCACCTTAGCCCAGAGCTTGTTTGCAAGTGACAGATGGAAACTTCAAGGCACATGGGTTCTGCTAACCTGAAGCCCCGTCCTGCTCTGTCTTCAGGGCCCAGCTAAAGGCATCCTGGTCCAGAGCCTTCCCAGCCGGCCCCAACCCAGAGAGAATCCCTCAGCCTTTAAACTTGGAAACACTCCCTGGGCTGCTCGTTTAGGTTTGATCACATGCGGCCTCTAACTACCCATTATCTTTTTCCCAGCTGAAGGCTTTCCCTCTCCACCTGGATTTGTGCCATTGAAGGGTTATCAGTGAAAGAAATGCTGGCTATGCTTTGTCATTTCCTCTCATTTCTTTAGTTCCCCGGGTCTTTCTTGAGCACTTACCGTATCCCACTCTGGGCACGGTTCCAGAAACACAAAGCAGGAACAGTCCCTGCTGTCACAGCATTTATGTTCTATCAGGGAATACAGGCATTTTATCAAGAATTGCAGTGACAGTCTCAAAGGGAACAGGCGGGTGTGATGGGTGAGAGTGACAGGGAGGCCTAACTCAGTGCAAGGGTCAGGAAAGACCCCCTGGAGAAGGCAATATGGCCCCCGAGGAAGGTCTCAAGCCAGCCAGGTGAGAGGAGGATGGACTTCAGGTAGTGAGAGCAGAGACCCGGAGAGAGAGCTGTAAGGATTTGGGGTTTTATTCGAGGAGCAATAGGGAGTCACTGAAAGGCTCTAAGCCAGACACAGATAGAAGCAGATCTGCTTTGTTCCAAGGTCACTCTGGTGGCAGGAGGAGAAAAGAGAGGAGAGCAGAAAGGCTGAAGGCAGGAGTTGCTGCTGGAGATGATACGGGTCATGGTGGTGGCCATGAGGGGAGGGAGAAGCAGAGATCCCAGCAATATTTCAGAGGCAGAATCAACCAGATGTGTTCAGGGAGTGGATGCTGGGGGGAGGAGAGAATTCTGTCCGGCTGGTGGTAATGGTACCCGGAATCAGAAACCTGGGGTGAGGAGCAGGCTTGGAGGGAAAGTGGCTGTACGTGTTCCATCAGGAGCATTTAATGAGACACTGGAGGGGAGATGCCCAGTGGGCAGGTGAATGTCCGGGTCTGGAGATCAGGCATGAGGGTCAGGCTGGAGGTTTGAAAGCCAGCAGCACATGAAATCACATGAGTGAATGAGATCATCCAGGGAGAGGGTGTAGACAGAGGACCCCGAAGCCCCAGAAGAGGGCCCTGATGGCCAAGAGGACCGGCCTGGTCAGCTGCAGAGCCAATCCAATGAGCTTGCACATAGTAGGAGCTCCACAGTCATGTAACTGATTTTTGCAGGACATGATCACCCATCTGTTGCCTGCCCGCAGTTTCACCTGAGTTTGGGGTTTTATAAAAAGCTAGATAGGTGGGATGAAGTCATCATCTAGAGTTTCCCTCAACATTTTTAACTCTCAATTGCCACAAAAACAATGTAGGCAGTAGTTCATGTAAGTTTTAGTCTTCTCAAAACCACAGTACATGCTTTTAACACGGATGAATCAATGTACTGGACAGGAGCCCACAGGTCCATAGAAATGGTCCATCTGTACATCTTTACCCATCAAAAAGATCCTAAGTCTTTGGAAAAAACTGAGCCCCACGCCCAGATGTCTATATTGTTCTAATTATCAAACTCAAAACTGGTTTTACTAGAATCTTAAAGTCAGTTGAAATAGGATGTTTATGTTGAACTCTACAAAGAGTAATAGGATCACATAGTTTTCCCAAGTTTTGTAAACTCATCAGAGGGCATCCTCAGGCTCACAGACTCTGCTTTTTCCCTCCAAGACAAAGGCATTTTAGTTATAAATGTCATTTTATGTCTTATTTGAGAAGGAGTTCTACAAATTTTAAGGCAACTTTTAAAAACACGTTCAAGGGGATTTTATAATTTTATAGACAACACTCAGATAAGTAGAGATAGAACTGACTTTCTCTGTGACTGAAATTAACTCTTCTCTTAAGCTCCCTTTTTGTTTCCTCCTAGAAAAAAGAAACCTTAAATTTGGCAATTAAAAGGTAACAATCACTTCCAACTTTTTTTTTTTTACAAATTCTTTTTTTTTTTTTGGCCACACCTTGTGGCTTGTGGGATCTTAGTTCCCCAACCAGGGATCGAACCTGAGCCCTCAGCAGTGAAAGCACAGTGCCCTAACCACTGGACCGCCAAGGAATTCCCTCACTTCCAATTTTAAATGGGGTTAACTCAGATCTAAACTGTCGTTCGAGATGTCCCCCTCCGCCACCCTAGGAGCACTCTGAATTGGGGTGGGTTATACATCATTTTGGCACGAGGGATGGAGGGGTGTGGCTTAAGTACATCCTGTCTCCTTGCTGCTCCCCCCAAGGTCTTCAAGGGCATCCCCTGGTGTCCCTGTGTCAGATCCAGGTGCCGAGGCTCCTGGGGAGAAGTTGCTGGGCGCCTCTCCCCACTGGGCCTGCCAGTGGCTCCACCCTCTCGGTGGAGCGATGTGGGAACACACACACACACACACACACACACACGCACTCCCGCGAACACGCTCTGGAACACACGCACTTGCACGCACACGCACTCCCGCGAACACGCTCTGGAACACACACACACACACACACACGCACTCCCGCGAACACGCTCTGGAACACACGCACTTGCACGCACACGAGGGGAGCTTGCACAAGGGCAAAACGCACCCACATACACACAAACATGCACAGTGCACTCACATGCACACACATACACCCACCCACTCACTCTTGGCCCCCCCCCCACGCCACTACCAGACACTCCCCTGTCGGTGCTGGCAGACAGCCTGTCAGAAGCTGGGCCGACCCTAGGCTGTTCCGTGAGGTCTGAAATCTTCCAGGGCCACGGAGAAGGCGCTGAGTCCTGACGATCTCCGATTCCACTTCAAACTCTTTAGGGCCTTTTGTCTTGGCCTCTTCCCACGCCTAAGTCAGGCCCAAGGCAGGGGGTCCTGAGCCATTTCCTGGACACCCGGGCAGTGTGCAAACCCTAGTCACATCCCCAACACCTCCACACGGTCCCCCCCTCTCCCCAGCTGGTCTCACTTTTCTGAATGGCACAGGAAGACTTCAATTCTCATAGCTGTGGCTTCTGGAACTCCCAAGTCCTTTTTATTTTCTCTCCACAAAGTTTTGCTCTTGTCAATGAAAGCCCTGCTGTCCAGGCCACTGGTGCAACTTTGGACTCAAAGTGTAATTTAGAGTGTGTCAAAGCTGAGAGCTGGCCCCTCTCCACCCACCCCACGAAGCCGTGAAAAGCATTCACGCCATGAGTGGGAAGACACAGGGCAGCCAGGAATAACCTGGGATCATCAGGAACAAAACTGCATTCATGAACGTTCCAAAAGATTTTCCCTCTGCATGTTCATGGGTCCCTCCAGGAAAATCCCCACTGCAGGAATCGGCTCGAAAGTGATGTTTCCTCGACCAACAGAGAGCACGGTGAAAACTGAAAGGCTGGTGGCCAGCGTGGGACAAGCACTGACAGGGTAGAGTCTGGCAGCGGTGTGGGGCGGGCCCCAGGGTGAGTGGGTGTGTGTAAGTGTGTGTGCTTTGGATGTCAGCATCAGGACCAGTTTATTACTTAGCACATTTGATAGCATCTCTATGTAGGTCTAGACCCAGAGAAAATTCTCACCATCTCCTTGGCCACCCCTTAAAATTAGTATTTTTTGATGAGAAAACGTAGATTGAAATGAACATCAAGAACAGCTTTGAAGGGGAATTGAAGTTTGGGGGAACTTTTAAGGCAATATGCCATTCAGGAGAATATGGCCAATCACCCTGAACTGTCGTAGTGATAATGAGAAACTCATTCACTCATTCATTCATTTACTGAAATTTGATGAGAGTTTATCATCAGTGGTGCTGGGTCATTGGCCCTATTGCAGCCCTCCACTGGATGGTCAGCTCTCTGAGGTCAAGGTCATCACTGAATCCCCATCACCAAGCACAGAATATATACGGCACTTGGAAGGTATTCAATAAATTCTTATTGAACAAATGAATACATTAGTCTTCATTTGGTTTTGGTCTAGTTGGCAGATCAATGGACCCACGTGTTAACCCCAGCAGTCTGGCTAGAGAAGGTAACACACATCAGGGCAAACTGGCACCAGGGTCAGACAGATTGTTTTAGGATGCTGTTGACAGCCAGGCTAGAACGCTTAGGGGGTTTGCTGCCTCTCACAAGTGCAAAGTCCATGGACAGATAAGGTGTCTGCTCCCAGTCATCTTTTCCTATCTCTCTGCTTTCACAGCCCCAATATGGCCACCAGCAGTCAGCAGGGCTATATGTACCCTGGTTCACAATCATGAGGAGAGCTCACTTATGCCCATCACTTTATGCAATGGTTTGAAATTCATCCTGAACGAACCACTGAAGGAACATCATATACCTTCTGGAACCAATGACCGTGGCCAAGAAAATGAGATGTATCAACAAGCTTAAGCCAAGTGGGACCCCAAAGTTCATGGGCTATAGTGGAGGGGGTGCACCTAATAAAACTCTGAGTACCTTTAGGAAGAAGGAATATAAGCAATAAGTATTCATTGCAAGTTCATGATTATCCTCCTGTCTTAATCCTTCTTTGTTTCTCTGATCAATCGACTCTCCCACTCTCCACAGAAAATTTCAAATCTTCCCCCACCCACCTCCTACTTCAATAAGAAAATAGGCACTTTCAGACAGAAATTCGCTCAACTCTGCCACATATCACAAATCTACCTGGACCAACACCCATGGTCTGTAAGGACAGAGCCTCCTTCTGCCACCTTGATTTCCTAGCTTTACCCGTCTCTCCAGAACCATAAGCTACTGATTACATCTTCTCCTACATTAGATGGAGCCCTGCCCACTCAACCAGAGCCTTTCCCATCAGTATTTGAATGTGGGCAGGTGTCCCACATCTTTAAAAACTCACTCAACCCCATGTCCCTTGCTAACTATTGCCTTCTCTCCTCACCTTCATAGTCAGGTTCTTGAAAAACTTTCCTAAATTCACTCACCCCATTTCCTCACCCCAAGCCCACTTCTCAAACCACTTCACTGACTCCTTTACCCATCAGCTCTCACTAAGTTGATAGTGACCACCATGTGTGAAATCCAGTGTATAATTTTCAGTCTGGGGCAATTTTCTCTCATCGGTTCTTGGCACTGTTAGCCACCTGCCTTTCTTGAACACCCCTCTCCCGTGGCTTGTGCCACCCTCCACTCTTCTGCCTTTCTTCCTATCTCTCTAGCCACCCTCTCTCTCTCAACATGCTGGGCAAGCTAATCCTTTTCCACCTTCAAATGTTAAATTTTCACAGTAGTCTCATCCTCAGTTTTTCTCATCACATACCCTTCCCTTGGCAATTTCATCTGCCCCCAGGCTTCAATTCCATCCACATGCCACTGACATCCCAAGTATATACCTAATCCAGACCTCTTCTGTGGATTTGAGACTTGGTTATCCCAAGGACCTATTCAATATTCTTGCATATCTCAAAGTCACAATAAAATTAACATTCCCAAAACCAAACATGTAATTTTCCTGCACTCAAGATTCCCAGTGGCACCACCATCCATCCCATTGGCTGAGCCAGAAAACTGGGCATCATTCTTGGCTCTTCCTTCTAACTCACCCCCATGAATAATTCATTACAGAGGTCTATCCATTTGGCCTCCTAAATACGTCTTCAGTCCGTTTTAGTCTCCCCATCTCCACTGGTTCTCTTCTGCTTCTGATAACCATAATTTCTTCTTTGTACTATTGATGTAGCTTCCTCACTCTTCTCCCCACACACATTTTGCCCTCCTCCAAGTCATTTTTCCCTCTGTAGCCAGAGCAATATTTTATTTAGTTCCCCTCACCCATACCCCAAACACACTAGTCTTTCAGTTTCTTGGACACCTCAGGGACCCTCCTCCAACAGAGCCTCCTTCTGCCAGAAACGCTCCCTTGATATAGTCCACTTATCCCTACCTCACTCATTCCGTTGCTCCTCCTTAAAGTCTTAACCCAAATGCCACATCCTCAGGGACACTTTCACTAATTCCCACACCAACCCAAGTGTGATTTCCTTGTTATGTTTTATAGAAGAATCTACCTTTTCTTCATTGCATTTATTACAGTTATAATTTTACTTTCATTTAGATATTTATTCCATTCTTAGAAGACTATAAATCCGATGAACCCAGGGACCATGTCATCTTTTGATGCCCAGAATTCGTCAAAATGCCAGACACATAGTAGGTCCTCAATAAATATTATATGATGAATGAATAAATGAATTATTATCACCTGGGTCCTTTTATTCATTTAGCCATTAACAAATACTTACTGGGCATATTATCAAACACTGTTGCCAAACACTATAGCAGGGGACAGAGATAAAGTAGTGGCCAAGACAGAGCTCCTGCCCACAGGAACCCCATCCCCAGACTTGAAAATGTAGGAACAAATACTGACAATTGCAATTTGGTGAGGAAGATTCTGGTAGGGTGAGCACTGGCCACTGAGAAAGCACATGACCTGCCTATAACCCAGTTGCAGTTTAACTAAACCCTCTCTTCTCTATTTTCCCTTAAACCTCTTCCTCCTCACATGCACGCACACACCTTCTCCTAAAGCAGAATTGTTTTGTTCTTTTGTTTTTGCTTCTCTTTGTTTTGTTTGAACCTAGGATCCCACAAATTTTAGCGAGTTCCTGAGCCCTTGAGCCTTTACAAACTGTTGTATGTTTGCATATTTTAAGAAAAGAGGATCCATGAATTTCATAAGATTCCCAAAAGGGTCCTTGACCAAAAAAAGTTAAGAACCACTGCCTAGAAAATGCAGAATAATGGGGGACAATGAAGAGACGGGTGACTCTTCAAATATCAGGTATCAAAGGGTATTTTGAAATGTCCAAAGAATAGTAAGGCATAAAGTAAACCCTGACATCAACAGGAAGATGAAACATGATGTCTCCAGATCTTTCTCTGAACGGTTTTTATTCCTTTTGAAAAAAATCAACAAGCAACCAAACACTTGATGTAAGGGAAAAAATGCTATTGATCAATGCTGCTAATTCTACAAGAAAGGTCAGCTTTTATGCTTGACCAAGGGAAGGAATGGCACTAAGAGAATTGCCAGTGATGTCCTCAAGCAGAGCCCTACATCAAGGCTTTCACATGTGAAATTTCTTGTAGATGACGTCATCATTTCTCTACTCTGGTCATTATTTTCCCAGCTATGACAGATGAGGAATAAGAGAAGCTAAGTAGCCTATCCAGGCCACACTGCGGCTCTGGGCAGCCCAGATTCAAACCTGGGCCTGTCTGCTTCCAGCTCCCACTGTTCAGCTCCACTGTATCATTGAGAAGCCTATGGATTCTATGATAAAAGGAAATGAGCACGTCCAGAGATTTCAAATTGCTTTAGCAGAAGGAAATCTTCATACAGCTTCCTGTTCTGAAATATATTCCCTCTGTAGGGTCAAAATGAGAAACAAGAATGTGTGTGCATCTAAGTTTGCTTATTTTACAAAAGGAAACATAGGGTAAAGCAGAAACAAATGAAAATGGCTGCATATAGGAGGTGGGCAGAAACAGGATAGAAGAAGAGGTGGGAATGAGACTTTTCTGAATATATCTTTTTATGCTGACTTAATTTTTGAACTATTTAAGTGGTTTAAAATTTCTTTAAAAAAAAAAAAAAAGGACGACCAAAGCAAATCCTAAAAGGAAATACAATTAGAAACAAATGAACCTAACTAGATATAAAACAGATAACAAGCCACATAGGAAAAAGGATGAATCCAATAACTTTGGAACTCAGTACTTGGATTGTACTACCTCAGTGGGAATAGTCTAAGATTAAAAAGAATTTCAATTTTTAATTTTACCTCATAGGTTTGTGGATGATGGTTTCAAAAGTACACAGAGCACCTGTAATATTAACAAAAGGTTGTTTATTCAGATCATACGAGATAGTTTGCTACCACCTCTTTCCTTCAGTAGAAACTCACAGGACTTACAGAGTAAAAGGAGGAAGTGTTAAGATAGCCTTTGATGGGTGAGTGTTCTATTATAGAATTTTTTGGAAGCAGGGAAGCGTTCTAATTGGCTTTCAAGTGCATTTGGCAGTCATTGGTTCACTATTTACTGGTACATACTGGGGCTTTCTTGTAAAGTCACAGGGGCTTTCCTGTTTCAACTGGAAGCATATCTGGTCCTCTGCTGTGAGGTCTGAGTCTTGTACAAACAATTCTTCAGTAGACTTATAAGTGTGATAATTCCAAAGCTGCTTTGTGTGCTCGTAGGAGAGAGCCAATGATAAATGTATAGATTTTTGGGAACCCGGAACTGTTGGAGAAGAGAGAAACAAATATAGAATGGGAGAGGTTGAAGAAGAATCCTGCAGTTTATGATTTGATTTGAGGCTATCTCGTGATTTCTTTCAAAAAGAATCAAGGTTGTTTAGTGTCTCCAAGCAACATTCTGAAGCTGGTAGCCACTGCTCCAGATTGAGTAGAGAATAAGTACATTTGTACGGAAGACAAGGTAAGAATTGACAGGCTTAGGAGAGCTGGTGGGGAAAAAATGGTAGATATGATGGGAAAGACAAATGGTGAGCAGGTATTATTTGGCAGTCAAGTTACAACACCCAGTGGCAACATCCCTTGGGCCATGATGATTCATCTACTCTCCATTTTATTTTGTAAATATAAGTATAAGGCACTTATAGGAGTTATAAAGGTCACAATGAACACATGACCCCTGTTTTCAAAAATAGATATAATAGTGTGGCAGTTGAGGACATAGGCTCTAGAGACAGGCTCCCTAAATTAGAACCCTAGTTCCACTCTTACTGGTATTAGTCTGCTAGGGCTGTCATAGCAAAATACCGCAGACTGGGTGGCTTAACCAACAGAAATTATTTTCTCACCATTCTGGAGGCTAGAAGTCCAAAAGCAAGGCACCATCAGCGCTGGTTTCCGGTAGGGCCTCTCTTCTTGGCTTGTAGACAGCTACCTTCTGGCTGAGTCCTCACGTGGCATGTGGAAAGAGAGAAAGCTCTCTGGTACCTCTTCCTCTACAAGGACAATGGTCCTACTGGATTAGGTGACTTTTGTTTAACCTTAATTCCCTCCCTAAAGTTCCTATTTCCAAATACAGTCACATGAGGGGGTTAGGGTTCAATATAGGAATTTTGGAGGCACACAATTCAGTCCATAAAGCTGTGTGACCCAGAAAATTTACTTAACCTCTCTTGGTCTTAGTTTGCTTATGTGTAAAATAGATATTGTAGCATCATCTACCTATGAATGCTGTTGTAAGATGTTAGTTGGTTGATGCACATAAAGTATTTGGTGCCAGGCATACAATAAACACTTAATAAATAATGTTTATTACTTAATTCAATACTTGATTTATGAATTTATCAGTTACTTTGGTGAGAGGACAATTAGGAGTACACATGTAGAATGCCTTTTTTTAAACATTTAAAAAAATACACTTTGCAATATTTTCCTGTGTAGCTAGAGGTGAACCTCACTGTCCATCCAAAATTTCAGTAACAGAAGAAGTACAACTGTTTATTGAAGGTATTCTTAACCTGAGCATAAGACAGGGCTTGTTGTTGTTTAAATGATCAGCAGTTGGCTGAGCCTAATGAATTAAAATCACTATTACATTATGGCAGAGATTACTCTATACTGCTTCTTTTTGACACTGGGCTTGGTAAATCACCAAGATCGTTCTCCCTCACAAAGACTTATAAACATTAGTGCAGAACACTTTATTACTGCACTAATTCAGTGCAGTTTTTATTGAGAATGAGAACAAAGAGTAAAGGAAAACATTACATCATGTAGCCTGGTATTTGAAATAAAAAGACAAAACGCCTGCAGTCAATTCTTTGTTTCTGACTATTGGCAATATAGATTAATTTTACAGAATTCCAAAGTGGTGAGGGTGGTTTATTCCATCTTATTTTATTGGAATCACATTCTCCAGGCAATTTTGATGCATTTTCTATCTACTGAGTGCTTACCTCCAGCTTTATCCAGAGGGCTCTCTCTTGAGGATGGCTTTCATCATATTGGTATTCTGCACAAAACATCTCCAGTCATCATTTGTCACCGTGAATCTAAAAATAAGGCTTTGCCTGTTACATCTCCATCTTGCAGGGTCTGACCCGTGTTTGCTCAGTGCCTGTTAGATCCCTCAACTGGGCCTCAGTCTGGTTTCCCGGCTTCCTGGGCTTTTTGTTCACCACCAATGACAAGCAGTCCCTCCTTCGCCACTCCTTATTCTAACGTAGTCTTACTCAAGGAATGAAACACCACCAAAAAGATGGGCTGTTTCTATTCACTTCCAAGTGAGTTAAACTCTTGGAAGATTAACCAGAGAAGCTCTCAGTGGAGAAATTATGAAGTGCAATAATTTTTTTTAAGACACACACACGTGTGTGCGCGCGCCTCTGGGCTTTGGGGAAATAACTTAGACCAGACAACGCTGCTATGGAAATCAAGCAGGCTCCTCAAGCACAAAGTCAAAGGCATGCCTGACCCACGAACACACCAACAGGCCGTTCCTCCTCTAACCCCACTGGCCTCAATGCTGTCTTGCAATGTCAGTGTCCACCTGTTTCTTTCGAGATTGTGAGGCCAGATTCCCCAGGGATGTGACATGAGTGGTCTCCACACCTCAGTTTCCTCATCTGTAGAACAGGGATAGAATAATAGCACCAGCTCATGGGGCTGTTATAAGGATTAAATGAAATAGACAAGGTAAAGGGCTTAGGGAAGCCCCAGCTCACAGTAACTACTTGGGAACATTCCATGAAGATGACAATGACATGATAATGAGGAATGAGACAAAACGGGGACCATCATTCATAGCACAGGTCTTATATGCCACGTCCTTCTCCCCGATTTCATCTTGCCCACCTCTAAGCTGACTCTCAGTTGTGGAATTTCCTGTGGTTATTTGCACAGAAAGCAGTCAAGGAGACTAAGTAGACAGCATCCTACTCTACAGAGACCCAATTTCTGACTCACTGTCAAGGAAGTAAAAATGCACGAAAAACTAGTTGAAGGGTGAGAAACACAATCATGTATTTCTGTTTAACCCCACTAGCTGGATCACGGAGCCAAGGAGACCATGGATGGAGTTTATGCCCCAGATGCACTAAGCCTCCCTCCTTCCCCTGCCCCCACCATACATTCCGAAGACCCCAGGCACCCAGTTGGATGTCAGTTATCGCGAACCCTTGGTCATTAGGGGACGCAGGCAGGGGTCCTCATTTCTGGAAGTCCCAGTCAGAATTCCTGATTCTGAGCTTCTACAGGAATGAAAAGATGGACAGTAAGTTCCCTGAGGCTGGGAACTCAGTACCCAGCACAAGGATTCCATTTAATAAATATGACCCGAATAAATGAGTGGTTAACCATTCTGATCACAGGATAACTTTAAGAAAAGACATTATAGCTATTTTGAGCCAACAGATGTTTGGAAACATTTAAGTAATAGTACAAAGCAGAATTATATAGATCAAATTATGTCACAATTCTTTTTAATTGTTTCCAATTCTTTACATAAAAAGCATAAGTTTGTATAAACAACAAGGACCTACTGCATAGCACAGGGAACTATATTCAATATCTTATAATAAACCATAATGGAAAAGAATCTGAAAAAGAATATATATATATATATATATATATGTATAACTGAATCACTTTGCTATACACCTGAAACATTGTAAATAACTATACTTCAATAAAAAAAAAAGAAAAAAGAAAAGAAAGCAGTTCTGAAAACACAGAACAAGAGGAGCCTTTGCACAAAAGATAAGCAGGCTAATACTGCAATAACAAATGGAATTAACAATCTTTTAAAATATAGCACTTGCTAAGTACAAAATAATGCATGTCACGTATTACGTTACAGGGTATAAGAAAACACTTCCAATTTGACTGTTCGATTTAAGAGCTAGAACGTTACTGCTATATCTACTTCTGTATTCCTTCTCCACCCTAATGTAACTACTTATTTCTATCATTCCCTTAATTTCTTTAAAAAAATAATTTTGTATGTGCTCCTAAATGATATATTACTTATGCTTACTTTTAGCTTTATAAAAATGGTATCGTTTTATATATTCTATACAACTTGCTTTTTCACTCAATATTATGTTTTCTAATTTATTCATTTATACACTGATGTTTATTGCCTATTTTCCATGGATTCATCCTGTTGTTCTTTTACTAATTTCTTAAGTTGGACATTCTGCACAGACTTTCTTCTTTTCTAATATAAGCATTTAGGTCTATACATGTTTCTTACTTTCCATGTATCCCACCATCCTGACATTTTACATTTCAGTATCATCCAGTTCTAAGTATTATTGAACACCCATTAGAGTTTCTTCATTGAAGTTGTTTCAAAGTATGATTATATGTGTTATGAAATACATAGTAGTTTCTTTTCATTCATCGTTTCTTTTTATTCATGATTTGCATCTACTCATACACAGAATTAGGGGATACTCTTCTTCAGTTTTGTCCTCTGTGAGATTCCCCACCCTTTTCAGCTCCCAGACCCCCTCTTCTCTGTCTATAAAGACAGGATTTCTCTCCACGTGTTGGACATCCATACTGCTGCCCGGTTTCACAGGCTCAGAGTTCATTCTCAGAGTAAGGCAGTGAGAAGAGAGGAAAACGCAGCCACAAACTCTTTGGTCCGCAGAGACCTCTTTTCCCAGTCCTCTGGCCAGAAAGATTTTTCTCCCAGCTCCAGACTGCGCAGCACTGAGGGCTGGGTGCAGAGAGACAAAAATTAATGAGGACTCCCCACCCCCATTCTCCAGCCCAGAGGGGCATCTTGTCCTGGTCCTTTGGCCAGAAAGACAGGGTTTCTCTCTGAGATTTTGTTGCAGCACCACAGTCCAGTTCTGCATAGGGACCACTCCAGGGTTAAAGCCAGATGATAAAAGAGAGAAAAAAACAAACCAAGAAATTTACCCCCAAACAAGTCATTCTTCAACTTTTGGTAACCCTCCCTAATCTTCCCACTAGTGGTAACTTTTCAGAGTCTGCAGGTTGTTGCATTTTGTGTTTTGTCTAGAAGTCTTCACTGTAAGCAACGGGAGACAAAGGCTGCACTGACTGCATCCTCACCAAGCCCAGAAGTCCCATCCCTTACTTGTTATTGAACTTATTTTTGATTAAAATTTGGGAGTTTGTAACTTTCCAGTATCTAGTTTGTATTTTAGCTGAGGGTCCTTCCTAAGTAAGCTGACATGACGCGGAAACAGAAATCTCCCACTTTCTTTTGTAAGGACCACAAGCCATCTTTTAATTTAATAATTCATGTCAGACATTTGCAGTCAACGTTTCTCTATAGTTCTTTAGGTCCATTCCCTTCACTTAACAACAGGTATTTGGGGGGAACCTCCAATGTTGAAGCACTACGCTAAATGCTACGAATATGGAAATAAAGAAGATAAACGAACTTTGAGGCATCCATGGTCCAACAAGGAAACCAGACAGCATGAGCTGCAAAGGCTGTGAGAAGGCTGTGATGGGGTGTCACTGAAATGTCCTGATAGCCGTGGGCTCCTAGTTCCAACTCAAGTGGGGTCGGTCCCAGAGGGCTTTAGAAAGGAGATAATAAATCAGCTCTTGAAAGATGAGCAGGAGTCCACCGGGGGAAGGGCATTCAAGATAAAGCAAATAGCACAAATACAGGCATAAAAATATAAATGCAAATGGCAAGACAGCCAGCATGCTCAGAGTAAAGGCTGTGATCTGAACTTGGAGATCAGATTTTTCAGGTTTTGTTCATCTCTACAAAAGGAGCTTCTCTTTTTCCAGAGATTACTTCACTCACTTCAAAAACCTACCTCAGTGGCTTCCTCTGTGATGCAGTGGTTAAGAATCCACCTGCCAGTGCAGGGGACACGGGTTCGAGATCTGGTCTGGGAAAATCCCACATACCGTGGAGCAGCTAAGCCCATGTGCCACAACTACTGAGCCTGCGCTCTAGAGCCCACGAGCCACAGCTACTGAGCCCGCATGCCAGAGCTTCTGAAGCCCACGTGCCTAGAGCCCGTGCTCCACAATAAGAGAAGCCACTGCAATGAGAAGCACACGCACCGCAACAAAGAGTAACCCCTGCTCGCCGCAACTAGAGAAAACCCATGCACAGCAACAAAGACCCAATGCAGCCAAAAATTAATTAATTAATTTAAAAAAAAAAAAAAAAAACCTACCTCAGGACACCGTAATGATCTTTCTGATATGAAAAACAAACACAACTTGCATACACACTGATTGAATCTTTTTTTTCTGACGACCAGGCGGTCTCCATTTACTTTATATTTCTGCACATACATAGATAGGTAGTATCTAAACTTTTATATGCATGGTAAATATACATGTATCATTCCTGTTTTCCGTTATTAGTGTTGTGGATATTTTCATGTTTTTCATTTTTAATCTTTTTTATTAAGCAAAGAAAATTCTGCATCCTCGGCCCACACTCATTTCAAAGCCTGAAACACAATCCGTGAAAAATTGGTCTCAGAGTCACGGTCACACTTCAGTGAGTTAAGTGACATCGAAAATCACAAGCTCTGCTGTCACACGCTGATGTAATTTTGGCGGCTGCACCTTAGTTGGTTTTATTTTGTTACTTTTTCAGCATCAGTAAAAATCACATTTTTTCTAAGAATGGACTGGGACCAATGTCAATACATAAGACAGGAATCTTTCTGCAGAAAATGAAAATTATCAGCTTACACTAGAAATACTTTTCGATATTGTTAGACAAATAATATTCTTTTCATCTCTTTTCAAATGAATTAGGACACCAAAAGGTGAATAAAAATTGGGAAAGCATCCACAAGCATTTGTTTAAATCTCTCTTATTCATTTTTGATTACATAAATTAATTCTATTAAAGTGGTACTATGAAAAGGGATTTTAAGCAATAAGCACATTCATTTGCTAGGGCTGCCATAACAAAGTACCACAGACTTGGGCGGCTTAAACAGGAATTTATTGTCTCGTAATTCTGGAGGCTGGAAGTTCAAGATCAAGGTGTTGGCAGGGTTGGTTGCTCTCTCCTCGGCTTGTAGATGGAGATGACCATCTTCTCCCTATGTCCTCACATGGTATTTCCTCTACACGTGTCTGTGTAACTTATCTCCTCTTCTTATAATGACACCAGTCATATTGGATTAGGATCCCCTCCCAATGACCCCCTTTTAACTTAATTACCTCTTTAAAGACCCTCTCTCAAACAGGTCACAATCTGAGGTACTGGGGGTTAGAACAACATAGGAATTTGGGCTGCGGGAGAGTACAAAGTTTAACCACTGGTTGTTTTTGACAAACGGCCCAAGGGAACAAGCTATTTGCATTGGGCAAGCTCTGTCCCAAGTCAAAAAGAGACAAGCCTTGTAAATGGGATTTTCTAGGGAACTGCTAGAAACTTCAAATGATGACAATTCTGAGCGTGAGGCTTTGAAAGAGCTCCAATCCTGTTCTGACCCCTCCAGTAGTTGCTAGAATGCTCTTTTGCACCATGATCGCAGGCTGTTGATTTTTAAGGCTAACGTGAAGCTGAGCAGGGGGCAAGTTAAAATTTCCCAAAGCTCAGGGTTCTTACTGCGATTCAGCCATTTTTCTTGAGCAAACACTCCTGGAGTTCATTTACAGAGTTCTAAAAGAGTTTGCTTTGTCAGTTTCTGCCAGCGTTCTCATTGCTTTCATGGAGGAGAGGGTTTTCAGAGGTCCTTTCTCCATCAGTCCCAATGACATCCTCTTGGCTGCATCCTGTGTCGTTTCTTCATACCTGTATCCCAAGTTTCTAATTCTCTCTTCAGTCAATCCCAATTGGATGTTAAACCTCCATATAGATCTTAATTTTAATAATTGTATTTTTAATTTCTAGTTCCATTTGGCCATTTCCATAGCCAGAAATCAAAATCTAGGTGGGTTTTAATTTATTTGCCTGTCTCTGTTTTCCAGTCATGTCACAATAAACATATGCTTCCTTGGTGGGAAGAAAAGTTTGAAAGGTATTTTATCACCTTTTCCTTTTGACTTCCTGTTTGTGCCTCACTCTGAGCCCACAGAATCCTGTCATCACCTGCCTTCCCCCATCACTCCCAAACACAGATAAAGAGCTGGTAACTCAGAAGAGAAACGTTGAGAAATAAAAGCAAGATGCTGTTGTTCTTTGCTTTACAATGCCCAGTAGCCCTGCAGTACTTGTTTCAGAGGCATGGGGGTGGGCGGGCCACATAGTTGGGTCAGTCAGGGAAACACTGAAGAAGGGTAGCATTCAGTTTCAAGGGTCAGAGGAAGAGCAGAATGTGGATGAGGGCTGTATGGGCTCAGACTCTGCCAGCTGCAGTGGGTCAGTCACTTCAGTCCCTGGTCCCCAACTTTCTTCTTCTAGCCACGAGGAACAGGTGCACTGCTGTGGGAATATTTCGTAGATCTGAACCCTTCTGTGTAAAACCTACATGTGTCCTGTTCTCCTTACCACACCTGCATTCAGCATAAAGCAATTGCCTAATGTATCTTATAGGCTGTCCTAAGGAATAATATACTGACAGACTGGCTGGCTGCTTCCCTGGACGAATGAACACAGGGCTGCAGTAGGACTGTGGTGAGTCCTACGTGGTTTTACCTTTGTGGGCCCTTTATTCCATTTAAAAATTTTCTAATTATATTTTTATATAATTATATAATATAATATAAAGTATATAATCTACCTTATATAATATGTAATATACTTTATATAAAGATGAATATTTTCATGGGCCCATAAAAGCACTGTGGGCCCTTGGTACTGGGCCTACTGAGCTAATGGAAAGTCAGCCCTGAAGGAATGGCTGAATGAACGCTTCCATTTCCTGAGAAGTTTCATAAGAGAATTCTTCGACCTCAGAAAAAAAAATGCACCAATGGCATTCCCCGTATTTTACACCAAGCCTGTTGCCTAGTTTCCTTTTCTAAGGAGATGGGTGGGATTTCCCTTGTTCTGCCTTTTCACATTTAAAAGAAAGTTATCCCCGACTTCTGGGCTGCCAGTAGCTCATACGGCATTTTTGTGCAAATTAGAAAAAGTCTTCTTGTCTATAAGCAGGAAGGGCGGGTGAGATGGGGGGCGACTTTAAAGTATTATATTATCACACAATCTGAACAACCATCTCCACCGGTCCTGGGGAAAGTACAAACTCAGATCAGCATCCCTTCCAACCTCATTTGGGGGACCACAGTAGCTGCCTCTGTGTCACGGTAATGGGAGGGTAGCACAAATCCGTGACCTCCAGCTGAAAGGCAGCATAAGTTTAGTTTAAAATGTCAAATTTCATTCTAAGTCTGTGGCCAAAGCCAAGACTCAAATCCCAGCAGGACTCAGGCAAAAACTCTAAAAGCAGTGTGAGACCAGAGTCATGACCTCAGATGATCCTGGAGTAAAAAGTGGACAAGACACAACCACATGAGTGTGTACCTGCGTGCATGTGCACACATGCTTTCCTGTGTGTGTGCCTGACCTTGCAGGCAAGTGCCTGCAAATGCCTGGTGTGAGCCAGAACTTTCACGTTGCTACCTGGGATTCCATGGGGAAGCCTGGGATCTCCACCACATGCCCTCCTGCATGGTAGCACATGTCTACAACAAGAAAGACACCTCCTTGTAGTTGTGGCACTGTTACCAAGTCCAAACTCATACGGCTCGCCTCACGGCAGGCCAATAAATCAAGAGACGAGTCGTTGAGGCAAGAAATAGCAACTTGATTCAGAAAGCCAGCAGACCGAGAAGATGGTGGACTAGTGTCCCAAAGAACCATCTTTCCCAAGTTAGAATTCAGGCTTCTTTTATACTAAAAAGGGAGGGGGTGTGGTTGGTGGTTGCAGACTTCTTGGTGTCAGGATCTGTTCTTGCAGCTGTTCCTGTAGGTCAGGTCATGATGCCCCTGTAAACCTCCAACAAGACAAATGTTATCCTCTGTTCTGCAACTTTTTATCTCTATATGAATGGGCAAGTGTTATACCTTTAAAGGTCAGAGCCTTGAGAATGGGCTATCCTGTATATTTCAGGCTATAGACAACATTCTTAACTTGTAGCAAAAGCAACTGAATACAAGGTTAAAGTAAAAGAAGCAGATTTAATATGGAGTCAGATCTGTTCTTCCCTATTATAGCAGCCTATGCGGGTCACAGTCTCAACACCACATGCAGCAGTCCTGCCTGTCTCGCTGAGTCCCCTGGGCGATGCAAAGCCCACAGACACACACACTAAAGCCTCCATTCTCCTCTCTGCAGGGATGACGTGCCAAGCTCGAAGCTCCTACATCACTAGTGAGATCCTCTGGGGGTACCGGTTCACCCCTGTCCTGACGCTGGAGGACGGGTTCTACGAAGTCGACTACAACAGCTTCCACGAGACCTACGAGACCAGCACCCCATCTCTCAGTGCCAAAGAGCTGGCCGAGTTAGCCAGCAGGGCTGAGCTGCCCCTGAGCTGGTCCGTCTCCAGCAAACTCAACCAACATGCAGAACTGGAGACTGAGGAGGAAGGAAAGAACCCTGAGGAGCAGACGGAGAGGAATGGTGATGTGGCGAATCTAGAGAACGAATCCAAAGTTTAGTCCCCTGGCTGGGCCACCCCTTCTCCTCTTTGCCCACAACCTTCCCTTGTCTCTCATTCTCTTTCTTTTCTGTCTCTCTTACTTTGTTCTTTCCTTATATTGAAGTTTGGCATTACCAGAAAACAAATCTTCAAGGTGTAAAATATCTACCTGCCCTCTCAGTTATTCAGATTGACAAGGCAGATTCAGATTGGGTTAAGATGTCATGTGCCCTCATTTGTGACCCAAGCCTGGTCTCCTCCTTGAATACGACACATCCGAGTCCTGGAGATTTCTGCTACTTACCTGCATGTGTTGTACAATACCAGATCACTCAAAAGAGTGCATCCAAGAGTTTACCTGGGATATGATGAGGAAGGTCTCTGGTGCCTATTCATTCATGCAGTGAGACATAGAGTCGAGCCCTCAGTTTTATACATGTCAATAAATTTCATCTACAGGGCGAGGTGCTTGCCCCCTGCGGGCATTGCAGTTATAGGACCCAGGTGAGGTAAAGACAAAACACTGTACATATATATGCCTTATGTAATTATTTTCTTTTGCAGTTAGTAATAAAACCCAGCATGTACAAAAGTACTGTAGAACAAAACTTCTAAATAATGTACATAGATGTAAAATTAATGTAGGTTTAGATATATAACTTTAGAGATAAGATTAAAAAAAAAAAAAAAGATTCCCAAAGTACAGTAGGCATTTCTGTTCTGATGTCCTGTTTTCTGGATTTCTTTGGTCCCATTGACCGCTGGCCCTTTAGTGCATGGCCTTTGCTCCGTGTCCCAGACTGGCAGCCGTTTGGGTACCTCACTGTTCCCTTTAATTGAATCTAATAAGCCATAGGTCTGGGAGAAGTTTGGAGGTTCAGTAGATGGCAAAACACACCACCAGTATGCTGATATACTGTGAAATGTTTACAAAACTGAGGTCTCTTTTTTAAGTAACAAGACCTCACTGACTAGCCTGGGGCAGAATTTCAGGAGGAGGACATGCTCTGGCATGTCACCAATGATGTGTGTTTTTTTGTTTTGTTTTGTTTTTGTTTTCTGCCACACCTCGTGGCTTATAGGATCTTAGATCCCTGACCAGGGATCAAACCTAGGGCCCCAGCAGTGAGAGTGCCAAGTCCTAACCACTGGACCACCAGGGAATTCCCACCAATGATGGGAATTATGTGTTTATGCTTTTCAAGTTAGCTCTCACCCTTTGTAGTACCACAGTTTGAGAAACTTTTCTTCTACAAAATCATTGACTCTCCAACTATTTTCACTCTATAATCACAGTTAAAATATGAGACATGTTAAGTTAGTAAAAGGTGGTTTGGGTCTAAAGTCATGAAATTCGTAATGGCATGTAATGGGCGAAGTATATTGTAATCACTGATCTCACATACCTTGACTCCATCTGGCACTCTTCCTATACCTGGGGGGCTTATCCATCAGCATTCCTTGCATTGGTATTTATCATTATTATTATTATTATTTTATTATTATGAAATTTCCAGAGTTCAATATTTAAAGATTAGATCAACAATCTTGGTGACTGTCTAAGAAATCTTTCTAGAGTATGCCACAGGTTAGAAATCAAATCCAAAGTGTCTCCCAATCAAAGAAAACAAAAAACTACAGCCTTAATTCATTTTAATCTGCAAAGATAAAAAGAAAGAAAGAAAGAAAGGAAGGAAGGAGAGGAGAGGAGGAGGGAAGGAAGGAATAGTATTTTGTACTGAAAATCTAATTTCCAAAATGAAAAAATTTTCAAATGAAAAAATAAGAAAAGGAAGAGAATCTTAGACAAAACCTCAAGGGCAGGTGGAGATTTTGCACTGAAACAGATCTTTCACATTAAGTTGGCATTTATAAACTGTTTGTTCCCTAACATAATCATCCATCATAAATATTCATTGACTGGATCAAAGTTCATTTTCAACTTCTACAGCTGTGCTCAGTTTGAGGCTTTGCACCATGGAGGTCAAAGAGCTCAAACTAGCTGTCCCTCCCTGCTGCCCTTGCCTTCCCTGACCAGATAGCACAGGCCTTCACACTGTAGTTTGGGGACCTTGTCTACTAAAAAGCATGGCCCAGAGATAAGGAAAGTAACTCCTCAATTTGACATAGGGGGTGGGTCTCTCTTCTCCCACTTCTGACACCTTGTATCAAGACAACTGCTTCTTGGCACTGACCATATGGAAAACAAAACTGTTGGCCATAATTCTTTCCTTTTGCCAACATTTCATTTTTCGCATTGAATATTTGTTGAATCATTTATTCATTCCACACACTCCAAAGAGGAGGTTGTAGTTGAGGAGGAGGAGGGAGCCCCATACACTTCTTGCCAGGCTGTGGGGAGGTACTGTGGCCTTACCTCATTGTAGCTTTAGGAAGGGCCCTCTTGCCTTGGAGGCGCTATCCCTGCAGCATCACCAGATTTGCAGGGCGAGGCATGGTAGCACAAAGCAAGATCAGCTGGGGCTGCAAAAAGTCTGCTAATTTAGCTCCTAAAGACTCAATGGGCCTTTTTAAATCCATTACTAAGGCTTAAAGGACAACACACACCCTGTTGTCTGGTTGGAAGAGCAGTTGGGAGCCCTTGAGCACAACTGAATGAAGAGCCTTGACAACCCTTTGGTCAGGCACACACGTCAGTTCTGTATCTGTGACAGGGCACCCAGGTGTGAGGTCTTTCCCTACTTCTCACTGTCTTTGGTGTCAATGTGGTTGGAGATGGAACATGAACCAAATCTCATTTTTGTAATGTGAGCCTCTGAATCTTTAAATGAGGATGCTCCAGAAGAACCTTTTATTAGAATGTCCTTATCAAACATGTCTATTTTTCTACAACTATTGATAACACAGTTTAACAGTGTATTTTGTGTCAACTGTTAAAATTTGGAACTGAAAAAAGCTCATTAAGACTGAATTTTCTAAGTAGCAAGTATTGAATGGTGTCTTTCATTAACAGTTCAGCAAAGATGACCCTACAATTTCTACCCATTCTCTTCCACCATATCCAGGCTCCGATCACGCAGTCACTTTGTTAGCAAATCCAGAGCTATGGAAATAAATAAGCCTATTTTAATGCACCAATACTCATAATGAATGAGGATCACGCTCAACTTGATATTTTGGTCTGTTTGATGGTGTATTTGAGTCCCTTTCCCATAAAAGCATGGCAGTATCCATTAGCCAGATAAGAACTTTGGGCTAAAGGGTTACAGTTTGCCACAGTTGACTCCAGTTTGGAGGAAAGGGCAGACTCAGCTGGGAGCATGACCTCCCCAAGGGCTGACAAGACCCTCAGATTCTCATTTCCACCCACCCCAACATGCTTTCCAACTGGAAGAGCACCTATTTATTTATGCCAGCTTTATGTAACTGATAAAATTATTTATGTCTTTGGATGTCCCATGGGCAAACTATACTCTTTTGGATTAACACCTTTGCAATCACTGTAATGTCAGGTCATTACTTTTCCATCCCTTCGAAACATGGCCTTTTAGCCTGGTTGGTCCAATACATAGACACTCTATGTCCAGGAGAAGGAAACCTCTCTTTCTCCACTCCCTTCCTCCATCTGTCCCTCTCTTTTGCTCTTTCCCTAGTTCTCCAGTTCCAGTTCCAATGATTTAGTTCAATATCTTATGTTCCCTAACAGAAATCCAGCTACTGTTTCTAAAAAGGTCAATCTATTTCTTAAGCACAATTTTCTCTTGCTGGTTTAACCAAACTAGGGCTCTGAAATGTCTGTTTTTCATTATACTCTAATTTAAAAATTATTTATGACTTCATTTAAAAGCCTAAGTTTTAAAGTCTCCAAGCAACATTCTTTTGTTTTCCCTTGCTACATTTTCTTACATTTCAGGTTTCTTACTTTCTCCCCTTTGCTTTTTTATTTAGATTGAAGCCAGTATCTTTGGGATGTTCAGAAACTATTTATAAATATGGGAGCTGGTGGACAGAGAAAGAGACTGTAAAAATTCCATTAGAAAACTACGTTAACTCAGCAAAAGAATGTGAAATCATTTGCTTAGCTAAGTGATACAAGATTTTTTAAAAAAATATATATATATATATTCATAGCCATTTCCAAAACAGCTTGCCAAGAGTCTGACTAGTTTACAGTCTTTCTTTCCTTGACTTGGGTGATACTCTATATGATTCAGAAGAGTCATAAGTGTAGTTGACAATTAAATGTCCTACATAGATGGTAAACATTATCTTCTATGGTTTCATTTCTATGGATGGCTATAAAGTCAAAAAACATAGGCAACATATACATAATAGATGATTCATTGATATTGCATTACAATATAATCAACTAATAATATCTTGTTTCTAGACTCTATGGCCACCCTGCATTTAAGAAAATGTTATCCTTTAATTTAAAATTGAGTAAAGCATACCTCTTCCTAATATTTCTGCCCTTAACGTCTTGGAGAGCTTTTGATGTAGAATGTCATCTAGCAGTCAAAGCTCTGTCAGGCTACTATTTGATTTTGACAAAGCACAGTATGTACAATAATAACCAAACAATATTACATCCTACATTGTGTGGTGTTTTGGAGCATTCAGAGTACTTGCACAAGTTTTCTCATTTAATTCTAATCCACCATCAGAGCTTGAGTATTATAATTTACGTTTTATAGACGGAAAACTAGGGTTTGGGCAAACTGAGTAACTTCCCCAAGGCTACAAGGCCAGTCAATCACAGATCCTGGTCTCAAATCCAGGTGCTGAGGCTAAAATCATGGGCTCTTTTTACCACAAAAAGGGTCAGCAAACCAAATCTGCTCACAGAATCTGGCCCACTGCCTGTTTTTGCACCACTTGCAAGCTAAGACTGATTTTACATTTTTAAATGGCTGGGAAAAAGAAAAAAAGAAAAGAAACAAGAGAAGGATATTTGGTGACATGCGAAAATTATATCAAATTCAAATTTCTGTGTTCATAAATAAAGTTTTATTGGAACACAGGCACACCCATTGGTTTATGTGTTTCTATGACTGCTTTCACAATACACAGCAGAGTTGAGTAATTAAAACAGAGGTCACATAGCCGGAAGACTAGAGTATTTACTCTCTGACCCTTTACAGGAAAAGTTTGCCAACCCCAGTACTGTGCTATTAAATACTATTAATACCATTAAGTACTATTACATATTGTACTGTACTATTAAAACATTCCTGGGCAAATTAGAATGATGACATTCTTTTCCAGTATAACTCTATTTTCCAGTATTGTGCTTAGGTTTGTTCAAGGAAAAATAACTCATTTTTTTGTAAGAGAGACAACTGCTTCACAGGACTTTGAGTTGGGTCTCAAAGAAAAGCTCCTTTCTTTTCATAACCATTCCCCCAAGAGTGGTAGATAGAGTAAACAGTCAGGCAAGAGCCAGTGGCCAGCTCAGAAAGTGATGTGGTACAACTACTCATTAATGAACAATTTTAAAAAATGGGAACTCCAGGGACTGAGCTATTGCTTCGCTGACATGCATAAGTATTTAAATATGTAGACAGCTGGGGCCTGGGTCTCTGCTGAGTGGGATGAACTGGACTTGCAGTAGTTGTCACACATCCAAACAAATTCCCCTCCCCTACATGCCTTCCCTCTAATTCTTTCCTGGAATAGAACTAACTAGACTGCTGAGTTGTCTCTGCATCTTCCCTTGCTAGTTTCCTCTAGCCCACAATTGATCAGCGTGATAAGAAGAACCTTAAACCACCACTCCTGTTTAGTTGTACTAGTTCTGGCTCCCTCTAGGTACTCAGCTAAAAGTTTAACATGCAAATAAAAACTAAATGCTTCTCTTAGAAAACAAACAGGTTCTGTGAAAAGAGCTCAGGAAGAAACAGAGGCATAGTAAAGGGTTATTGCATTGTTTGCTGCTTTCTGAGTCTGAAGCACAAGATAAAAATTGGTAACTACAGAAATATTGGATGAAAGAAATTCAGACAATGGAGTTTTGAGATAAATCAATACTAAATGACATTCTTTAGTATCACTAAGCTGAACTCACTTGTGTTCTAAGGAAGCATTTCCAAAGCCAGACATAGGTCAACCAAGTTACGTTTTTTATCTCTTTAGTTCTATTGAAAAATATATCAAGTTCTCTTATGAGTGCTTTCCTGGAAGTTAGGTGGAAAAGAAAAAAATTTGTAATAAATCATTGTGATGTTGTATTGCTGACAGATAAATGATGGAAATTGAGATGAATTTGGTCCTGTGTCTGAAACTAAGTAGTTGATGGTATCTGCAATCATGCAAAAAGCTTGCGATCTTGCAACTGCATGGAACAGCATAATAACTAAGTGGGAGGGGAAAAAATCTCAAAGTTCAACACCATAAAACTTAAATAAATGTTAAAAGGAGTCAAACTGTTACTTGGCCTCATTACCTTGGTGAAAGAAAGCTTCATGCATCCACCTAATTCAAATAGGAGAGTCGTAGGGAAAAGAGGACAAACTACTTTAGCACTCACAAGAATAGTTAATTGAAGTAGTCAACATGACTAAGTGATTGGGATTTATCACCAGTGAAAATGGTATTTATAAAGTTATTTTTAGACACTACCCACCTAGACATCAATCCTAATGTGCCCTGTGGTTAGCTAGAGATTTGTGACCACATAAGCAACAGAGCTTGATTTCAGAGAACTAAATCTTCCTACTAACAAAGCGTAATTGACCATTTCAAGATTAAGGCTACATACCCGTTGTATTAACACGGATCATGAATACTGTGATATCAACCAGCCAATCTTTATAAGAATAGGAAGGGCTGTTTTTCTCAGGCAATGTAAATATCTGCTACCAACAGGCACTAGTGAAATAAACATGTAATACATCATCATTTCTAAAATTCTAACAGAAACTACAAAATGTCCATCCAATGGAGCAAAACGTCCCTGGAGTCCAGGATCGGATCTCTTTGGCTCCTAAAACCCCAGTCCAAGCTGAATGCCTTATGGAGTATGTCAATATTGGGTCTATCACCACTAAACGCAAGTAGCAGAACTGGATCAGCTGTAGCGCCGAGAGCTGGGTTGTCGACAGCTGTGCCTGATTGGAACCTCTGGGTCTTTAGCCAGGCTTCTCAGAGAAGGAGAAGGAACTCTGTTCTCAGATCCAGCCATGGCAGGTGCCGTTCTGGCATCATCTCTCAGCATGGCTGACTGGGGGGCTGGGTATGAGCCATACCCTCCCTTGTCCTTTGGCTCAGCCTTGGGTAGTCCAGAAGCCTTGTCCATACCCACCACCTCTCTGGGGGAGCCTCTCCCTCCAGCCCTGGTTTCTGCGCATCTAGACAATGACCCCCCCAGAAGTGTCTGCTGGGAAGCCTGTATCTTTTGAGCTTCTCTTGGCCAGCACACTTGACCCCACAGAGCACCCGGGTGGGTTAGGAATGATGACTCTCCCTAGAAGAACTGAAGTAAGACCTTTTGAGTCCCCTATGCACAGGGATGCCCCTCCCATACGTAAGTCAACATCAAACAACAATAATGCATAAATGAAGTAAGTGTAAGGAAGTCCAAAAGAGTTCTCATTACCCATGGTGGTTACCTCACTGCTTTGTTTTCCTTTACATATCTTTCTTCAGCCTCTAGAAATTCTCACTTTTCAGCCATCTCCCTAGATGGTCTGACCTTGTCTCCTCTTTTTAAGTGAGAGGTCTTGATCTGTCCACACAAATCTACCCCACAACCAAACAAATGCTGCCCCAGTCAAGAAACTTTACATCCCTTCCCTTTCCTCTGGCAGAGCCACCAAATGTGGCAGCAATGTCAAGGGTTTTCTTTTTATTTGCAAGGAATGCCTCTGGATTGCAACTCTTGGAGACACAACTTGTGCTGTCCCCAGGTGCCCACCCAGCTTTCACATCACCGCAGGTGGTCGTCCAAGCCTTCTACCCAGCTCCTCTTTCTGAATTTCCTCCCTCAGCTAACCACTAACAGTCATCTTTCCTGGCACCTTCCTCTGAATGTTCATTCCATTCTTGAGCAGTAGCCGAGACCTATTATTGGGGCTAGTCCTATCTCTTACCATTTCATTGTCCACCACCAGTTTTAATTGAGCATATACTAGGTTCATGGTCTGACCACCTGAGACCAAAATGTAGAATATTTTGCTCCTGCCGCATAAACATGAGCTATTGAGAGCCCACGAGTGATGGTCGGGCATTTTGACATCAGCCCATAACTGAATAGAACATCAGTGAAGTCTTGTGCGGAAGAGACAGCTGTACTTTTCCAGGGAAACCTTCTTGTCCTTGTGACTAGGTTAGCCAGCTTGCCAAAGATAGTCCTGAATATCTTTATTCCGCCCAATGATTCTGCATCTAAAATGAGAGCCACGCAGGGACAACAGTGAACTCTCAAGCGTGTACAGGATTCTGAAACAATGACCCAAAAATCTGCCTGTGCAAAGTGGTCTTTCCTCCCCCACCATCTGCACAGACTGTGCTCTGGGGAAAAACCCAGCACCTATGTGGTGCCTGGTTACCCAGGACATTTATGGCTGCTGCCATGGCAACCATAGCCTATCGGTACTGACCACTCCATGGAGTCTTTGATGCGAACTGGCAGTGGCCCCAGGGGGCTGAGGCTCCCCAGGACTGCTCCACCTGTAGATAGCCTTGGGGGAAACCAAGGACACATGGGACAGTGCCCAGGCAAATAGGTATTCATTCAGCATGCCAGGTGTGGGATATTCCTACCCCTTCCTCCTAGGATGGCATGCACTTAGGTGGCCAAACTGCTCCTTAAAAAGCTATTCTTTAAGCCATCATCCCCATACACACACTCTCACACCCAAATCACATTCGCCTTTAAAAAAAAAAAAAAGATTCCAAAACCAAAACTAAATTCACATCATCTGATGTAATAGATGTACAAAGAGCTGCCATCTTATTAATCTCTGCCTAAAAGATTAAGATTGGTCCACAATAAATAGTTAGTGTTTCAATAATAAGTTCAAGTACAAACAAAGGCGATTTTTAAAATTTACTTACAGATTCTTTTAGAAGCCCTAATTTCAAATCAGAGATATTCATTTTTGCCGCCAAGATGCAAAGTCCCCCCGGTACTATTTCTCCTTGAACTTGCCATTTTCCATCTGGCTTTGAAACTGAGAAAAAATCTCCTTGACATTGGCATGAAAGGTGAAGTGGAATTTAGCACTGAAGCTTTTAGAGTTCAATTCAGTCTGGCCCCATGAATCAGGCTAGAATAAACTCTGCTAACCAGGAATGTCTCAGCAGCAATCCCACTGGACACCGACCTCATGGAAACTTTGGACACGGTGGTACTCAAGATGATGGCCTGCTTTCAGAGAGAGGATCTTAACATTCAAATCTCTAAGTCATGCCCACACTGTACAAGTCAGGCCAGATCAGATCCCAGAGTTTGCATTTCACTGGGTCAGCTGGCCGTGTTCAGATGGGTGTTAGGGTATAAGTGAGAACTTTCCATAACCTGAGCAGCTTGACTTCCATCTTATTTTTTAATTATATTACAACAGGCATCAACAAGACGTGTGGGCTCTTCTCCTGTGGTTCCTCTCTATTTGTATCTTCATGTGCTTTTTTTCCTTTTCTAAAAGACTCCGCTAAACGTACACAATGCAGTGGGAGTTTCCAGTCTTTTGTAACTAACACATCAACTGACAAATGCATACACACATATATACATATACTCAAATATACATGCACTTATATACACGCACGTGCGCGCGCACACACACACACAGACACACACACACCACACGCACTTATCCTTCCCAATCCGTTATGAGCTGGTCCACATAAGTGAATTTCCAGAAAGCCAAAGCCATAACAATAATAATCACTTCCCCCCGGCCCTCCCTCACCATCACTGTGATATTCTTTCTGAAATGTACCATATGCTTCCCTGAAGCCACAGGCAACGGGTCATACATAAAGTAGCCTTTCTTTTCACTGGTATGTAGGAAACCTGGATTCAGTCTGAGGAGACTGGGATTCTGGTCCTGGTTCCATCCCCAGATGGGCCGTGTGATCTTGGATAAATAAATGAACTGCTTTGAAACAGTTTTCTCATCTTTTTAAAACTTAGTTAACCTTATTTTCTTAGGGCAGTTTTAGGTCCACAGCAAAACTGAGCGAGAAATATAGAGACTTCCCATATACTCCCTGTCCCCACACATGTACAACCTCCCGCGTTATCAACATCCCCCATCAGAGTGGCTACATTTGTTACAATTGATGAACCTATCTTGATTGTCGTTATCACCTAAAGTCCATAGTTTACATTAAGGTTCACTCGTGGTATTGTACATTCTATGAGTTTTGACAAATGTGTAATGTATAATGACATGTATCCACCATTGTAGAATCATACAGAATAGTTTCACTGCCTAAAAATCCTCTGTGCTCTGCCTATTCATCTCTCCCTCGCCCTAAACCTTAGCAACCACTAGTCTTTTTACTGTCTCCATAGTTTTGCCTTTTCCACAATGTCATATAGTTGGAATCGTACAGTATATAACCTTTTCAGATTAGCTTCTTTCATTTAGTAATACACACGTAAGTTCCTCCACATCTTTTCGTGACTTGGTAGCTCATTTATTTTTAGTGCTGAATAATATTCCATTGTCTGGATGTACCACAGTTTATTTATCCATTCACGTACCAAAGGACATCTTGGTTGCTTCCAAGTTTTGACAACGATGAATAAAGCTGCTATAGATATTTGTGTGCAGGTTTTTTATGTAGACATCAAGGTTTTTTTTTTTTTTTTCATTTGGATAAATACCAAGGAGCATGAAGACTGGATCATATGATAAAACTATGTTTAGTTTTGTAAGAAATTGCCAAACTGTGTTCAAAAGTGGCTGTACCATTTTGCATTGCCACCAACAGTGAATGATAATTCTTGTTGTTCCACATCCTTGCCAGCACCTGGAATTGTCAGTGTTTTGGATTTTGGCCATTCTAATAGGGGTGCACTGATATCTCATTGTTTTCATTTGCATTTCCCTGATGATATAAGATACGGAGCATCTTTTCATATGCTTATTTGCCGCTGTACTTCTTCTTTGATGAGGTGTCTGTTCAGGTCTTTGCCCATTTTTTTAAAATTTTTGTTGGGCCATAGTTGTTTTACAATATTGTGTTAGTTTCTGCTGTACAGCAAAGTGAATCAGTTATACATATACATATATCTACTCTTTTTTATTTATTTAATTTTTTTCTGAAAGTTTGTACTTTTTTTTTAATTAATTAATTTATTTTTTATTTATTTATTTTTGGCTGCATTGGATCTTCATTGCTGCACGTGGGCTTTCTATAGTTGCTGTGAGCGGGGGCTACTCTTCATTGCGGTGCACGGGCTTCTCATTGCAACGGCTTCTCTTGGTGCGGAGCATGGGTTCTAAGAACGTGGGCTTCAGTAGTTGTGGCCTATGGGCTCTAGAGCGCAGGCTCAGTAGTTGTGGCACATGGGCTTAGTTGCTCCGCGGCATGTGGGATCTTCCTGGACCAGGGATCGAACCTGTGTCCCCTGCATTGGCAGGTGGATTCTCAACCACTGCACTGCCAGGGAAGTCCTCTACTCTTTTTTAGATTCTTTTCCTATATAGGTCATTACAGAGTATTGAGTAGAGTTCCCTGTGCTATATAGTAGGTCCTTACCAGTTATCTATTTTTTATATAGTAGTGTGTATGTGTCAATCCCAATCTCCCAATTTATCCCTCCCCCCCACTTTCCCCCCTGGTAACCATAAGATTGTTTTCTACATCTATGATTCTATTTCTGTTTTGTAAATAAGCTCATTTGTACCATTTTTTTAGATTACACATATAAGCAATATCGTATATTTGCCTTTGTCTGACTTACTTCACTCAGTATGAAAATCTCTAGGTCCATCCATGTTGCTGCAAATGGCATTCTTTCATTCTTTTTTATGCCTGAGTAATATGCCATTGTATATATGTACCACATCTTCGTTATCCATTCCTCTGTCAATGGACATTTAGGTTGCTTCAGTGTCCTAGCTATTGTAAATAGTGCTGCAGTGAACATTGGGGTGCATGTATCTTTTCGAATTATGGTTTTCTCCAGGTATATGCCCAGGAGTGGGATTGCTGGAACCTATGGTAGCTCTATTTTTAGCTTTTTAAGGAACCTCCACACTGTTTTCCATAGTGGCTGTACCAATTTACATTCCCACCAGCAATGTAGGAGGGTTCCCTTTTCTCCACACCCTCTCCAGCATTTATCATTTGTAGATTTTTTTAAATAAATTTATTTATTTATTTATTTATTTATTTATTTATTTATTTATTATTTTTGGCTGAGTTGGGTCTCCATTGTTGCGCATGGGCTTTCTCTAGTGGAGGTGAGTGGGAGCTACTCTTCCTTGCGGTGCACGAGCTTCTCATTGCGGTGGCCTCCCCCCGCCGCCAAGCACAGGCTCCAGGCATGCGGGTCCCAGCAGTTGTGGCACACAGGCTCAGTAGTTGTGGCTCTCGGGCTCTACAACACAGGCTCAGCAGTTGTGGCACCCGGGCTTAGTTGCTCCACAGCATGTGGGATCCTCCTGGACCAGGGCTCAAACCCGTGTCCCCTGCATTGGCAGGCAGATTCTTAACCACTGCGCCACCAGGGAAGTCCATTTGTAGATTTTTTAAGCGATGCCCATTCTGACCAGTGTGAGGTGATACCTCACTGTAGTTTTGATTTGCATGTCTCTAATGATTAGTGATGCTGAGCATCTTTTCATGTGCTTTTTGGCCATCTGTATGTCTTCTTTGGAGAAATGTCTATTTAGATCTTCCACCCATTTTTTGATTGGATTGTTTGTTTTCTTGTTGTTGTTGTTATTGAGCTGCATGAGCTGTTTTTATACTTTGGAGATTAACCCCTTGCGGTCACTTTGTTTGCAAATATTTTCTCCCGTTCTGTGGGTTGTCTTTTTGTTTTGTTGATGGTTTTCTTTGCTGTGCAAAAGTTTTTAAGTTTAATTATGTCCCATTTGTTTATTTTTGTTTTTATTTTCATTATTCTAATTTATGTCAGAAAGTGTTCTGCCTATGTTTTCCTCCAAGAGTTTTATAGTATCCAGCCTTACATTTAGGTTTTTAATCCATTTTGAGTTTATTTTTGTGTATGGTGTTAGAGAGTCCTCTAATTTCATTCTTTTACATGTAGCTGCCCAGTTTTCCCAGCACCACTTACTGAAGAGACTGTATTTTCTCCATTGTATACTCTTGCCTCCTTTGTCATAGATTAATTGACCATAGGTGCATGGGTCTAATCTCTTTGCCCATTTTTTAATCAGGTTACTTTCTTATTGTTGAGTTTTAAGAGTTCTTCATATATTTTGGATAACAGTCCTTTATCAGATGAGTCTTTTGCACATATTTTCTCCCAGTCTGTGATTTGTCTTCTCATTCTGTTGACAGTGTCTTTTGCAGAGCAGAAATTTTTAATTTTAATGAAGACCAGCTTATCAATTCTTTCCTTCATGAAATATGCCTTTGATGTTGTATTTTAAAAGTCATTGCCATACCCAAGGTCATCTAGGTTTTCTCATATGTTCTCTTCTAGGAGTTTTCTAGTTTTGCGTTTTACATATAAATCTATGATTCATTTTGAGTTAATTTTTTTTTTTATGAAAGGTGTAAAGTCTGCATCTAGATTCTTTTTTTTTTTTTTTTAGTTCCCTGACCAGGGATCGAACCCTCATGCCCTGCATTGGAAGCACAGAGTCTCAACCACTGGACCACCAGGGAAGTCCCCTAGATTCATTTTTTTTAATATGAATGTACTGTTTTTTCCAGCACCATTTGTTGAAATAACTATCTTTGCTCCATTGTATTGCCTTTGCTCCTTTGTCAAAGTTCAGTTGACTATTTATGTGGGTCTATTTCTGGGCTCTCTATTCTGTTCCATTGATCTGTTTGTCTGTTCTTTCACCAATACCACACCATCTTAATTACTGTCGCTTTATAATAAGCCTTGAGATTGGGTAATGTCAGTCCTCCAACTTTGTTTTTCTCCTTCAATATTGAGTTGGCTATTCTGGGTCTTCTGTTTCTCCATATAAACTTTAGAATCAGTCTGTCAATATCCACAAAATAACTTGCTGGGATTTTGACTGGAATTGCATTGAGTCTGTAGTTCAATTTAGGGAGAACTGACATCTTGGCAATATTGACTCTTCCAATCCATGAACATGGACTATCTCTCCATTTATTTAGTTCATCTTTGATACCTCTCATCAGAGCTTTGTAGTTTTCCTCATACACATTTTGTTAGATTTAAGCCTAAGTATTTCATATTGGGGAGTGCTAATGTAAATAGTGGTGTGTTTTTTATTTCAAATTCCACTTGTTCATTGCTGGTATATAGGAAAGAAAGTGATTGACTTTTTGTATATTAACCCTGTATCCTGCAACCTTGCTATAATGGCTTATTAGTTCTAGGAGTTTTTGCTTTATTCTTTCAGATTTTCTACATAGACAATTTAGACAATTATGTCATCTGCAAACAAAGACAATTTTATTTCTTCCTTCTCAATCCCTCTAATCACTGCTTTCACTGCATCCCACAAATTATGATAAGTTGTATTTCCATTGTCATTGAGTTCAAAATTTTTTTTAATTCTCTTGAGATTTCTGCTTTAACCTATGTGTTATTTAGATGTGTGTTGTTGAACCTCCAAGTACTTTGAGATATTTCATCTATCTTTCTGTTATTGATTTCTAGTTTAATTCCACTGCGGTCTAAAACAGACATGGCATGACTTCTATTCTTTTAAGTTTGTTAAGGTGTGTTTTATGGCCCAGAATGTGGTTTATCTTGGTGAATGCTTCATGTAAGCTTGAGGGAAAAAAATGTGTCTGCTGTTAGTTTCATCTTTTTCAGCAAGTATTTGAATCCCACAGTCTCTGCGTCTATGACTCAGTATCTGTTCCGGTCTACATCACCATCAGATCTGGTCTATACCATCCTTCCTTACACTAAATAGCCCAAGATGGTTTAGCTTTAAGTCTTAGCTGCTTTTAAGAGTTTCACTGATTCCTTTGCTGGCAGCAGTGAAATTTCATCACCACCCATATGCTTGTCTCCAGCACCCCCTTGCCAACCACATCCTTCTCTCCTCTCTTTTACCACCACTAAACCTATAGCAAATAAACAAGTTGTGAGTGTGAGTTAGGTACCTTCTAGACAAATGAGGTATTACCAGAGAAGCACTATACTCTCCTCTACAGTAGAAAAAGCCCCAAGGAAGCTTAGCATCTTTGATAGAAAATAAGTGCATGCCTACATCTTAGGTTCATCCATGAACAGCTCAGTCAGCTCCAGCAGGTTATTGGCAACTTATTTTTAACCTGAATCCAACTCTACGTTTCCTGAAGCATGCACCTGGGATCCCAGGCCAGCCAAAAAAAAAAAAAAAACTAAACCAAGCAGAACGTAATTAAGGAGGCCAAAACTTACACCATAATAACATTTTCATTCAACTGCTTTATTTCAACCATATCACTCTCTTCCACTATTAATTGAAAGACAATTCATTATGTTTGTCTTTCCTAATAAAATAGCACAATACTAAGGCCCCAAACATTTACTATGGCCCTATAAAATATGAGGTTGTTCTGTGAGCCATTTCCTAAGATAGAAAGAAAACTATTCTGGAAAGTTCACTAGTTCAAAAGTCCTAAGCAGTGCCTAAACTTCAATAGTCTTTTTAATCTGAATCTGTGAAATTGAGGGTAATTCTTAATCTGGTTTGAGCATTACATGTTTGTAGACATCCATGTTTCTCTTGACCTGGAAGTTCTCATTCCTACCATCACACAGAAATGTCAGGAACTATTTAAACAAAACAAAGAACGGACGCTCCCAGGACCAGGTCATCAAGCTGGGGTGTCACTGGGGTGCATGTTGGTGTTCCAGGTCCAGTATCCATTCCTAGAGAATGCAGGTCTTCTAAAAAGAGACAAGGCTCAGACATACTTGATCTTCAATGTTGTTCCCAGAAATTCTTTTAAGAACTTGAGTTTTTGATAAATTTCTCCTACAGAGAAATAAAATATTTCATTTTCAAGGTGCATGAAGTTCACCAATGCTGGGAGCAGGCATGCACTTGTATTTCCATTCTCAGGGATCTAAACCACCGACTAAAACTAGAAAAAGAAAGAACTCTCAAAATATAGAATACTCAAAAGAAAAAGAAAGAACTCTCAAAATATAGAATACTCAAAATATTCTGAAAGCTGGCTGATGCTCCATATTTTATTATTCTATATCTACATGAGCTTGACTGAGTATTGGCCCATGAAAAGTTGTATTACAGTGGGTGATGCCCTAGGCAAGTTACTCTGAAGACTAAGAAATGGTGACTTCTTCCTCTGCCCTCAACAAGCCTACAACCTCATGGCTACCAGCTCTCACCACGTGACAACACGTGCTGAGTGCATCAAGCCACACAAAAGCCTGGTAAGCAAATACTGACTCCCACTTTACAAATGAAGATACTGAGGCCTAAGAGGGAAATTAACATACTCTAGTTTTAGGAATAAGACAACCTAATAGAGAGGGCAAAACAACTGTTCTGAAATTTAAAGAAAGCAGATCAGCTTCCATGTAAGCCATAAGGAGTGGTTTCCTGGGAAAGGAAGGGATATTTGTCTTGACATTCCTTGAGACTAAATGGGATTTGGAAGATAGAGATCCAGGAGGGAGGGCCTTCCTTTCAGTTTGAGGAGCTAGCATGAGAGAGGGTCCAAAGATAGGCATACACAAAGCAAGACTGGGAGATGGTACCTAGGCCAGCCTAGATGGGTTGGGATGGCTTATTGTAGATTTGATGAAATATGCATTTTGAAAACTGGTGCTAAATTGTAGAAGACAGAATTCCAGGCTAAGGAACACAGACCACAGAAAGAATAGTACAGCAGCATTTATTAATAAACCCACCATCGTGCTTAAAAGGCTGTTAAGGCTTTAGGATTGAATTTTTTTAAAAGAATAACTTTCACTAGAAAAAGGCAAAATGTCCTTGACAAAACTGTCAAGCACTTTGATATGATTCAGTGAATCTGTGGAAACAGAATAAATCATTGGTGGAATTTCAATAGCATTTAGTAGTAAATTACAAGTCCAGAAAAATCATAAAACAAGGGTTATTATAAGAGAGATTTATAGATATTAAACAATACAATGCAAAAAATGAAGTTTTACTTGAGCAAAACCAATGATCCTTTAGTGATAAACAGAAAAAAATAAGAAAATGCATCTTTCAAATAATCTTACCAAGGCTTCTGACTTTTCCTCGTGATAAGTGATTAGACTGGCTTCTGAAGTCAGTATTGCCAACCTTCCCGCCACGCTTTTTGGAAAGGAAAGCCAGGTAGGGCTCAAGTGCTGGTTTGGCTCCTGACCCACCTTTCAGTTCTTTTGTAACTCAACTCCAAGTACATCTGTGCACGGACAATGAGGCGAAAGCATGCAAAATGCGAAAGCACAAATTATGTATTGAGAAATCACTACAATGCCAAATTTTTTTAGAATAAAAAAATATATCTTTAAGAACTCGTTGTGTTAGGGAAACTGTTTACATATTGAGGTGTTCCTCATTTTTTTGACTGGAACAATAAAAGAAAAATTTGATATGTCCTTGGTTTCTTCTTGTGTGTGTGTGTGTGTGTGTGTGTGTGTGTCCAAAGAAGTCAGCCTTTTCTGTATGTGGGAACATGAATCATTTTTGAAGTGCCATATCCTTTCACAGGACCAACAGGATGTCAGACCTCCCCCCATATCAATCAAGGACGGTGTCATGGGTTTGTAATAATCCTTTCCCTCTCTCTCCTTCTGTCTGTCTCTCCATCTCTGTCTCTCTCCCCCCTCCCCTCCCCCAGCCACCTCTCCCCACGCTCTGCCTATGGCCAGATCCCTGCACTGGGGCAGCCCTGCTCCTTCCCACACCTGCCCACCCAGGCAGGACCCATTCTATACCCATCTGCTGTTTGCACCTCATGAAACTTTAAAAGATGAAAGGGACCTCAGGACTCACAGAGCAGTTCACAGCTGCTTGTCACAACTCTAAGTGTCTTAACTAGAGGAGTTTAACAATACCAGACAAAGTCCAATGTTCAGCTGAAGAAACGTTCCTAAGAGAGTTTTCCATGTTCTCAGTGTTCCATTTTGCATGGGGTTGGCTTTGCCCAACTCCAGCACCTCAGCTCTGACTCCAGAGGGCCTTGGCCCCCAGCCACCTCTAGGGAGGCATGAAAGAAGCCCCTGGGTCCAGCAGAGTTTTCAAATGGCATGTTGGTCGCCTTACACTATAACATGAACAGAAGACGTTGTGTAAAAATATACCTGGGTTATATCATTTCCCAGAGCCTGCTGGATGTGAAATAAAACCCTCAGGACACCATCACTATTTCATCCCACTTTTCCTAGTGTAACCTCCCCCCAAGTCTCGCTGCTGCACCTGGTAGAGTTACTAACGTGTCTTCTGCATCCCCCAGCCCCTTACACATCTGTCCCACTTAGCAGTCACCAGGCCCAGCAGAAACCCATGGGCATGTCTCCATCCCTTCAGGTACCCAAGAGAAGAGTCCCTGTCCCTGCTTCTAGCTGACTCCCGTGAAGCCACCCTCCACATTATCCTGGAGTGATTGTCTAAAGCAACTCCCCAGCCAGAGCCATAGCTGGAGCCCCCTCATCTACTCTGGTGGTTTCCAAACTAAGCTGTGGAAACTTTTCTCTGACAGAACTCTCAAGCAGAAGCTCATTATTTAAATTAGACAAAAGATGAGTTGCCCAGTTGCAGCAGGGGTGGAGCTTAGGAGCCCTGCCCCTCAAACCCAAGTGTCCTGGGCCCCTGTCCTTGGAGCCCAGATTAATAATCACTGCTGTGCAGCATCATTTCCAAACCTCTTGCTGGGCCTTATAAGGATGGGCCAATATTCCACCCCACTAGCCCTCTTTATCAAATGTCTACATTCCCCAAGAGGGCACGCCCTCCCAGGCCACCTAGACTTTGAAAACATTGCTTTTTCTTCCTGGAATGTGAATCTGGGGCCATCTGGGGAGCTCAGACATCCTTCCCTAACTCCTTCGACCCCAGCAGGCTTCCGAATTTCCATCTTCAGAGCTCATAAGCTAGCACTGCACTGTATATTAACTCTTCCTGTCTGTCATCCCCAGTAGAGAGCAAACTCCTTACAGCCAAATATTGTCTCACTCATCTGTCCCCAGCACCTTCCACAAGGCTTGGTACTTAGTTGGTGCTTTTTTGTTGGATGGATGGATGGATGAGTAGGTGGATGGGTGGCTGGATGGATGCATGAGTGTGTGGATGGATGGGTAGATGGGTGGGTGGGTGGGTGGGTGTGTGGATGGATAGATGGATGGATGAGTGGGTGGGTGGGTGGATGAGTGAATGGGTAGATAGATGGGTGGGTGAATGGGTAAATGGGTGGGTAGGTGAATGGATGGTTGGATGGATGGAGTAGAAAGAGTAGTACATTCATAGTTTGCCATTCAGGCAACTACAGCAGCCACAGAAACTCCTATTATTGCTTTCACAGTTGCAGTATATTTTGAAAATCTCACTCTTTGCCAACCAGGAATGATCTGGTGCTTCCTTCCATCTATGGTAAAATGGTTTATCCTACCAATTACATGATCTGACATTTTGACAAAACGTGCTGCACTGCTCACATCTTACCACAGTCTAATGGGTAATTTCTGTGAAATTCATTAGTTTACATTTTTAAAAGAGGTCCTCCTGAGCAGAAGCAACAAGAACTACAGTCCTGCAGCCTGTGGAACAAAAGCCACATTCACAGAAACATAGAAAAGATGAAAAGGCAGAAGGCTATGTACCAGATGAAGGAACCGATAAAACCCCAAAAAAACAACCAAATGAAGTGGAGATAGGCAACCTTCCAGAAAAAGAATTCAGAATAATGATAGTGAAGATGATCCAGGACCTCGGAAAGAGAATGGAGGCAAAGATTGAGAAGATGCAAGAAGTCTTTAACAAAGACCAAGAAGAATGAAAGAACAAACAGAGATGAACAATACAATAACTGAGCTGAAAACTACACTAGAAAGAATCAATAGCAGAATAACTGAGGCAGAAGAACGGATACGTGACCTGGAAGACAGAATGGTGGAATTCACTGCTACAGAACAGAATAAAGAAAGAAGAATGAAAAGAAATGAAGACAGCCTAAGAGACCTCTGGGACAACATGAAACACAACAACATTCCCATTATAGGGGTCCCAGAAGGAGAAGAGAGAGAAAGGACCCGAGAAAATATTTGAAGAGATTATAGTCGAAAACGTCCCTAACATGGGAAAGGAAATAGCCACCCAAGTCAAGGAAGCACAGCGAGTCCCATACAGGATAAACCCAAGGAGAAACACGCCAAGACACATAGTAATCAAATTAGCAAAAATTAAAGACAAAGAAAAATTATTGAAAGCAGCAAGGGAAAAATGACAAATAACATACAAGGGAACTCCCATAAGGTTAACAGCTGATTTCTCAGCAGAAACTCTACAAGCCAGAAGGGAGTGGCATGACACATTTAAAGTGATGAAAGGGAAGAAACTACAACCAAGATTACTCTACACAGCAAGGATCCCATTCAGATTCGATAGAGAAATCAAAAGCTTTACAGACAAGCAAAAGCTAAGAGAATTCAGCACCACCAAACCAGCTCTACTACAAATGCTTAAGGAACTTCTCTAAGTGGGAAAAACAAGAGAAGAAAAGGACCTACAAAAACAAACCCAAAACAATTAAGAAAATGGTCATAGGAACATACATATCGATAATTACCTTAAACGCCAATGGATTAAATGCTCCAACCAAAAGACACAGGCTTGCTGAATGGATACAAAAACAAGACCCATATATATGCTGTCTACAAGAGACCCACTTCAGACCTAGGGACACATACAGACTGAAAGTGAGGGGATGGAAAAAGATGTTCCATGCAAATGGAAATCAAAAGAAAGCGGGAGTAGCAATACTCATATCGGATAAAATAGACTTTAAAATAAAGAATGTTACAAGAGAAAAGGAAGGACACTAAATAATGATCAAGGGATCAATCCAAGAAGAAGATATAACAATTATAAATATATATGCACCCAACATAAGAGCACCTCAATACATAAGGCAACTGCTAACAGCTATAAAAGAGGAAATCGACAGTAACACAATAACAGTGGGGGACTTCAACACCTCACTTACACCAATGGACAGATCATCCAAAATGAAAATAAATAAGGAAACAGAAGCTTTAAATGACACAATAGACCAGATAGATTTAATTGATATTTATAGGACATTCCATCCAAAACAGCAGATTACACTTTCTTCTTAAGTGCGCATGGAACATTCTCCAGGATAGATCACATCTTGGGTCACAAATCAAGCCTCAATAAATTTAAGAAAATTGAAATCATATCAAGCATCTTTTCTGACCACAACGCTATGAGATTAGAAATGAATTACAGGGAAAAAAACGTAAAAAACACAAACACATGGAGGCTAAACAATGTTACTAAATAACCAAGAGATCACTGAAGAACTCAAAGAGGAAATCAAAAAATACCTAGAGACAAATGACAATGAAAACACGACGATCCAAAACTTATGGGATGCAGCAAAAGCAGTTCTTAGAGGGAAGTTTATAGCTATACAAGCCTACCTCAAGAAACAAGAAAAATCTCAAATAAATAATCTAACCTTACACCTAAAGGAATTAGAGAAAGAAGAACAAACAAAACCCAAAGTTAGCAGAAGGAAAGAAATCATAAAGATCAGAGCAGAAATAAATGAAATAGAAACAAAGAAAACAATAGCAAAGATCAATAAAACTAAAAGCTGTTTCTTTGAGAAGATAAACAAAATTGATAAACCATTAGCCAGACTCATCAAGAAAAAGAGGGAGAGGACTCAAATCAATAAAATTAGAAATGAAAAAGGAGAAGTTACAACAGACACCACAGAAATACAAAGCATCATAAGAGACTACTACAAGCAACCCTATGCCAATAAAATGGACAACCTGAAAGAAATGGACAAATTCTTAGAAAGGTATCACCTTCCATGACTGAACCAGGAAGAAACAGAAAATATGAACAGACCAATCACAAGTAATGAAATTGAAACTGTGATTAAAAATCTTCCAGCAAGCAAAAGTCCAGGACCAGATGGCTTCACAGGTGAATTCTATCAAACATTTAGAGAAGAGCTAAAACCCATCCTTCTCAAACTCTTCCCAAAAATTGCAGAGGGAGGAACACTCCCAAACTCATTCTATGAGGCCACCATCACCCTGATACCAAAACCAGACAAAGACACTACAAAAAAAGAAAATTACAGACCAATATCACTGATGAATATAGATGCAAAAATCCTCAACAAAATACTAGCAAACAGAATCCAACACACATTAAAAGGATCATACACCATGATCAAGTGGGATTTATCCCAGGGATGCAAGGATTCTTCAATATACACAAATCAATCAATGTGATACACCATATTAACAAATTGAAGAAGAAAAACCATATGATCATCTCAATAGATGCAGAAAAAGCTTTCAACAAAATTCAACACCCATTTATGATAAAAATTCTCCAGAAAGTGGGCATAGAGGGAACCTACCTCAACATAATAAAGGCCATATATGACAAACCCACAGCAAACATCATTCTCAATGGTGAAAAACTGAAAGCATTTCCTCTAAGATCAGGAACAAGACAAGGATATCCACTCTCACCACTATTATTCAACATAGTGGAGAAAAGGGAACCCTCTTGCGCTGTTGGTGGGAATGTAAATTGATACAGCCACTATGGAGAACAGTATGGAGGTTCCTTAAAAAACTAAAAATAGAATTACCATATGATCCAGCAATCCCACTACTGGGCATATACCCAGAGAAAACCATAATTCAAAAAGACACATGCACCCCAGTGTTCATTGCAGCACTATTTACAATAGCCAGGTCATGGAAGCAACCTAAATGCCCATCAACAGACAAATGGATAAAGAAGATGTGGTACATATATACAATGGAATATTACTCAGCCATAAAAAGGAACGAAATTGGGTCTTTTGTTGAGATGTGGATGGATCTAGAGACTGTCATACAGAGTGAAGTAAGCCAGAAAGAGAAAAACAAATATCGTATATTAACGCATGTATGTGTAACCTAGAAAAATGGTACAGATGAACCGGTTTGCAGGGCAGAAATTGAGACACAGATGCAGAGAACAAACGTATGGACACCAAGGGGGGAAAGCTGTGGGGTGGGTGGGGATGGTGGTGGGATGAATTGGGCGATTAGGATTGACATGTATACACTGATGTGTATAAAATTGATGACTAATAAGAAGCTGCTGTATTAAAAAGTAAACAAAATAAAATTCAAAAATTAAAAAAAAAAGAAGAGGTCCTCTTGTCTGATCATCGTCCATCACTGTGACCTGGGCATTTACAACCAGTGGGCTACAATTCAGCCACCTAAGGTCAATAGATATCCTACAGAAAGGTAAGTGTTTCTCATTCATCACTTGGCAGGACCCATCAGGAGGGATGGACGTTGTATCCAGTGGGACGCAGAACAGCCAGCATCTCCCACTGCTAATGCTTTCCCGAAGCTCACCTTAGGCTTCTTTAACCAACACAATGCACACATCCTTTCACATGCTTTGATTGTATAATATGATCTTTCTTCTCTTACAAAGAAATGCATTATTTTGGGTCTTCTCAGTAATTGCTCAAGTTACAGTTTTCCTAAATCACAACATCATGTTTCTTTTTCTCAAAGCCCTGAAGTCATCTCTAGAAGGAAGACTTGGGAGTTCAATTCCATCCACAAAAGATGCTTTGAGCAGACCAGGTTCTGCCTCTCTGCCCTCCAGCGTCAAGGAATCCCAAAGACAAGAAAATGAGAAGGCCAGTTCCTCAAAACACAGCTTGTCCCTACCAGAGCTGGTAAAGAGGTGACAGGCGTTCCCCGCCTTGCTGAAGGCCACTGTCGATACATTGTAGCTCTCCATTCCAGCTTCTTTTCCACAGGCCAGTCTCAAAAAACATGGTTTTTCTACTTTTATAGACTCAAGGCAAGCCGATGATTCTTCCCTTTTTGGACTCTGATTGTTTGATGGCATAACCACAGAAAAAACCCACCACTTGTTAGCACATTTACATATAGGTGCAAGGAATTCCATATCCTGATAGCCCTGCAAAATCAGTAATATTAGTCCATTTTCTAGCTGAGAAGATAAAGGCTCAAAGATTATAACACTTAGTCCAAAATGACATGGCAAGCTGCAATGATAATACTGAATTGAAAGCTATACTGCCAATTATGTGTTAAATATTCAGAGATGACTCAGCGAATACACAGATTCGTGCTGAGAGGAAGAAATGGAAACCAGGACCAACCATCTTTACCCACGTGGTGACGGGGTCATTAGGCTCGAGCCAGGAGGGGGCAGCAGAATGTTAGCCAGGGAGCCAAGACCAGCAGGGGCCCAACGCTGGCTGGTGATGAAGGAAACTAGCTGATGGGGTGTCCGTGACCTCCTCAGCAGGGTCTTGCCACTAACACCACGCCTGGCTGGGTCTCTCCCCAAACCGGCCGTCAGGGAGGGCATCCAGCAAGCAGAGATGGGGCAGGCCGACCAGGACATAACAGGTCTGAGGACACTGGTCAGCTGCCTAATTAAGGAGCCCAAACTCCCAGCGAGCCCACTCCCTCTCCACAGTAACCTCACAGGAACTCCGTCCCACCGAGGACAGGCACGGATTTCTTGGGACCAGAGTCGTGTCTGTCGACTCCTCCTGTCTCTTGTGCCAAGCAGGTGCGAGCTCAGTAGGCATTTGCTAAGTGATGGAACAATGGACTTGGGGATCGCATGTGTCTACTGTTCCAGCTGCCCTGCCCCACCAAGAGGCGGGGTGATGGGACCTCATCCAGGCCTGCGCAGTGATCGTGTACCTTCGCTGGTCCCCAATAGAGGCCCCTCTTCACCTTCACCTGAGAGAGCAGCTGAAATCTTTATCTACCAGTTTATTGGGCCACTTTTCATAGGGCTTCCTCCCCAACCCAGCTGGGTGACCAATCTTGTCTTGACAAAATGCCCCAGGTATGTGTTTCTCCACGTGAAGCCACCCATAGAGGCTTCAAACAACCATTTATTTTGCTCACCGTTTTGTGGGCGGGGGAGCGCGTGCGGGGATGGTGTGTCTCGGATCCGTGAGCCGTCAGCTGGGCGCCTTGGTTTCCTCGCCCAGCTCTGTCTCCACGTGGTTGCTCATGGCCCAGGAAGCTCACAGCCACCAGACTCACGTTTTGCCCGGCGTGGATGTCTCCAGGTGTCCCACTCCTCCCAGGACAGCGCTTCCAAGAGGCAAGAAGCCCACACTGCTCAGTGAAGGGCAGCGCCAATGTTACTGACCAGGGTTCTAGGATTCTTGAATCAATAGAAATTGATCAGAGGCCAGGCTGGGAACACGGGCAAGGCTGTATTGGGACTCGTGCTGCAGCACGAGGGAGAGAAAACAAGTAAAAGGTTCCCTTGCTCGTTCCCCGAGTGTGGGCGAGCTGGTTCCTTAAATGGGGTGGAGGTAGGGACGGATCGGTGGGTTGGGCCTGGAGGGACGGCTTAGGTGGACTGCCCACCCCCTGGGTTGTGCTGTGTGCAGGGATCATGCGCAGTCCCCTGCTTTTGCTCCTGGCAGTTGGTTTGTGGCCTTTTTGTATCTCACTGTTCATACACTGCCCCAGCCGTGCATGCACGCAGTTATTTTTAGTCCCTTATAGTTTCTTTGTATCTGTTGCTGGAGGAGACATTTGTCCAGGTGCAAGCCCTGCAGTAAAGGGCCCCAGGTCCCAGCCTGTCTCACCAGGAACTGAGCCATTTGTCACCACGCTCCGCTGGCCCAAACAATCACAGTGCCCACCCTAACCCTAGATCCAAAGAGGCAGAGACTCTACTCCACCATGGGGGAGGGGCAAGTTCACTACCCATTGCCCTTGTAGCAGAAAAACCCGGCCTGCCCGCATTGCAGTGCACTGCAATTGCCTTCTAATCCTCCGGACACTAGATCTGGAAGGGCCCGGTGAAAGGTTTAACTCCCTCAGCCCAGGTTGGACACTGTCCCCACCCCCTCCCACCCACGTCCTTCCAGACAACATGCACTGAGGCCCTCCTTAAGTTCCTCCCCCATAATTCACACATTCCTTCTATCACAAAAAAAAAAGAAAGAAAAAAATAGCAACAAGGAAAATAGAACCTTATCATATTCATTCCATTCCTGTTAGAGCGTTATAGTGGCTCTCTGATGAGAGACACAACAGCCAAGACCTATTCATGTCTTTCCTGAGTTTCTACCTGTGCTGGAATCACAAAGAGCTGCCTTATAAAATGATCCTTATGACAAAAAAGAAGCAGACTCACAGACATAGAGAACAAACTAGTGGTTACAGTGGAGAGAGGGAAGGAGAGGGGGGCAAAGTAGAGGTAAGGGATTAGGAGGCACAAACTATTATGTATAAAATAAGTTATATATACTGTACAAGGATATATTGAACAACTCAAGGAATATAGCCAATATTTTATAATAACTATAAATGGAGTATATCCTTTAAAATTTTTGAATCACTATATTGTACACCTGTAACTTATATAATATTGTACATCAACTATAGTTCAATTTTAAATTTTTTTTAAATAATAAATTAAGCTGAATCACAAAAAAAAAAAAAAAAAAAAGATCTTTACTCATATGAGATGCACGACTGGCTAATGGGCCTTAACAAGCCCTAGATGGGAGAAGCCCAAGATGAGAAATGCAGTCAGACAGCTGCCCTGATGGCCCTAGGACACAGCTTGACCAAGGTAATTGATGTCAAACAGAATCCAAACAAACAGTCTCTGGGGTCTTGTCCACCCCGGGAAATGCTAGAGGGAGACCGCCAGGGCCAAAGATGCACGAGAAACAAATTAGCTGGAACCATCACCCCCATCACTACCCTGCCCCGCAACCATATCGCCAGCTACTGGAGGAGAACCAAACCTTGGGCTGTGCCTTCACCCACCATGGGCCAAAGAGGCCACTCATCCACTTGCAACTAACATCTCTGCGCACAAAGAGATGACAAAATCCTGCCTCTAAGCAGTGAAGTGCTGCATAAGCCCATGAGGGCATACGAACAAAATACCACTAGTTCCTGAAAGGAAAGGAGTCTTGTCCATAATTGCCTGCCAGAACCTGCTCCCTAAGGACTGCCAAGACCTGGAGATCTGTTACGTGTGCACAAAGCCAGCAGAATGAAATCCCCGCAAAGCCCAAGATGGGCGCAGAAACAGACAACAGAGCTGAGGGGGGCAGAACAGACAGACTTTGGTTTGGGTGTTTTTGCAGCCCTGCCAATTTCTTGATTTATATATGGTGGTTATCTCTGTGTTCTTTTCAAATTTAAAATGTTTTGTTTTTAAACATTTTAGCATTTTAAAAAATTATTTACCCTCTCAGAAGCCACAGCATTCAGACACGGCTTTGGTTTCATTGTAGGCTACTTGGGATGACAGAAAAATAGGAAGATTTCAAAAGATAAGTCTGCAAGAAGAGTCAGGGAAATGCCAGTGGAGAGCAAGAGGGAATTTCTGAGCTGCTTTGGGCTCTGGAGAAAGAAAGTAGAGGAACATTCTCCGGTCTGGTCAGCCTGTCTCAGGGCCTGGAGGAAGGAGCTTCCAGGCCACCGGGGCATGAATGTGTAGCTACCCCATGCTGTTAATACCTGTAGTAGATTGAATAGCATTTCCCAGAAATTCATGTCCACCCAGAAGCTCAGAATGTGACCTTATTTGGAAATAGACTCTTTGCAGACATAATTAGTTAAGGTTGAGATGAGATCATAGGGTGGGCCCTCAATCCAATGACTAGTGTCCTTCTACAAAGAGGAAAAAGCAGACACAGAGGTGAAGGCCGAGTGAAGACAGAAACAGAGGTTGGAGTGACGCGGCCACAAGCCAAGGAACGCCAGGAGCCACCAGAGGCTGGAAAAGACAAGACGGATCCTCCCCTGGAGCCTTCAAAGGAAGCCGGGGCCTGTCGACACCTCGATGTCAGACTTCTGGCCTCCAGAACTGTGAGATAATACAGGTCTGTTGTTTTAAGCCTCCCCGTCCATGGTAACTTGCTACAGCAGCACTGGGAACTGAATATAAAGCCCAACCCCCAGGTGTCCAATCAGCAGAGAAAGGGAAATCCAGAAATAGAACCACACACACAAGGAAAGGCAGACACACTGTCAGGTCTGGAACCCCTCGTGTTTTCCCTGATCTTGGGAGACCTGTGGTTTGTGATTCTCCAATCTGAACAGGAGTGATTTGATCGGTGTCTGGGCTCCACCAAGAAGACACTGCGGGGGCACCCTGAAGGCATCATGACAATGACAGTTCACCTTGATAGTTTTCTATATGACAGGCCCTGTCCTCAAGTTTCATGGGAAAAGAACAAAAGAGCACACAATGTCTCTCTTCCGCCCACAACACCCGAGTGGGTGGGAGCTACTGGTACCTCATGGAACGGCTCAGAGGAGATGGGAGCTCAGAGGGGTTAAGTGACCTGTCCACTTAGAGGTTTGCTGGAGGCTATGCCAGGGTCAAACCCAAGTTGTCAGACTCTGGGGTAGGGGGCTTTTCTCTTACTGTCCAGGCTACTGTCACCAAAGCAGAGGGCATTAACAAGGAAGCAGGGGCTGAAACCCACGTATGAATCCCCAATGGCCACCAGGAGAGAAGGACATCCCAGGTGGAGTCTTCTCTATTAACCAGGAGAGGGCAGCGGGCAGAGAGGGAGGGGGCGAGGGAGGGGCAGAAGGGACAGGAGACAAGGGATTCAGGGACCTGCCGTTATCCACCGGAGAGGATGTCTTGCATAACTTGGAACACGGTCTAAACATAAACCACTTCTAGAGCACTCGGCAATCTCCACCGTTCAGCTGATAAAAGGCGCTAAACTTTGCAGGCTGCCACCCTTCAGAGGAGATAATGAGATGACTAGAAAGGTCAACCGCGCTCTGAAATGCGTCGTGGAAGAACAGAAGCGAGCCCGAGGAACGGTATTTGCTTTTCCTGCATGTCTCTGTGTTTAGTTACACTTTCCTGGTGCATTTTTTAAAAGGAAAAATACACAGTGTTGAGGTTTGTTTTGCCTTCCCTTCAGGCTACAACCCATCCTCCGGGGGTCACGGTCTGTCTGCATGAAGCCAGATCACAGGCTCAGGAGGGGTCTCTGTGGGATGCAATCCCACCCTTCTCATCCACTGATATCAGGGGGTCCCACAAGGGAGAAGGGAGTCTGGGGTCCCTCTGGAGTTCTTCATTCCCAGGAGGAAGGAGGGCAAGGGGAGCAGCTCCACTAAGAGGGAGGCAAAGACATCCAGACTCTGTGACTCTGTGACCCTGGGCATCCAGGGCTGGTTCTGTGGGATTGCTGGACCAACTCACCTGCTTAGGTGGCACTGGGACATGCCAGGCTTGCACACATTCCCTAAGGGCTGTGCAAGGCTTGGGACCAGGGCTCAACCAGGTAAGTATCAGGGTTGATGCAGGGCAAAGCCAGGGCTCACCTGGGGGAGGACCAGGACTGCCTGGGAGCAGTACAAAGCCCGGATCAGTCTGGAAAGCACATCATGCAGCCTACAGCTTGGCAGAGAGCACCAGTGCATCCCTGGCTCCAGCTAGCCACGTATGGCTTCCTTTTTTCCTAAAATCCTACAGCACACAGAGACCTAGCATTGTAAGGATTGACATCAGAAGGACATAGCCCCAGTCCTCAGGCCAGAAGAAGATGCAGATGGCTGAATGTCCCCTTTCCAGTGGTGACAGTCAGAAGCAGGACCCAGACCTCCGGCCATCAGTCCACCAACCCCGCTTGCATGCACCACGCACTGCCACCCAGGATGGCGCTGTTCCATGTTACCTGTGCCTGTCGACTTTGCCAGCTCCTTGAACACAAGGTCCAGGTGGGCTCACAGCCCAGCAAGCAAGCCTAGCTCTGTGTCTGCTCTGAGTTTACAGAGGCCGCAGGGGGAACTGACCATGGGAGAAAGCCCTGGAGGACAGAGCAGCACAGTGTTTACACGCACCTGCTCTGGACTCAGGTGTGTATCTGCCATACTCTGTGCATCTCTGGGCAAGTCACTCAACCTCCCTTAGCCTCAGCACCCTCGGCAGGACCTATCTTGAGTGGTATGGCCAGGATGGATGAGTCACTGTGAGCGAAAGCTTAGCTAAGTGCCTGGACCATACCAGGATTCAACAATTACAGTCAAGAAGTATTATCATCAATTACCTTTCAAGTTACTGCACTGGAAAAATCCAAGTTCCCTACTGGAATTTCCACCCAAGAGAACCGAAGCAGAGAACCCCGGAGAAGGGACGGGAGAGTGACCCATGGCTACCATCCCAGCCCAGGACCTGCCTTCCATAACCCATCCTTCTACCCTCATCGAGCAATTGAGACCAAGTCAAACCATGCTTGGTGTCATCTCCCCGGTCCTCCCCGGCGCCGCCCCAGCCTGAGGGGCCAACCTCAGCACTGCACAGCATGGAGAAGGAAGACTGCCCAGCTACAAATTCACTTTTTTCCTGACCCTGAAAAATTTGGGAACACATCCCCAGAACCTAAATAGGCCCTCCCAGAACATGCAAAAGGAGAAAGCCAATCACTCCCCACCCTGACTTTCTAGGCTTTCCAGACTGTAATATCATCAGTCTCCAGGAGGCCCTGCTTTGAGCAAGCAACTTCCTCTAAGTCTGGAGTCTTAAGCCCTTTTCTCATCCATCCTTCAAAGAAAGAATCTGAACGAAGAAAAGCAGGCTGCCCACGTGATCATGGTCGACACAGAAAGTTCTCCTTGTGAGCACTTGATCACAGAGTAAAAATAGAAGCTACTTGACCTCCAAATATTGGGCACTGGGCTAAGTGCTTCACGTACATCAATTTGTGAGATTCCCCACAACCCCTGATGAGCTAGGTTTGATTGCCCCCATTTTAGAGATGAGGAAACTGAGGCTCAGGATCTTTCAGTAACCTGCCCTGGCTTCATAGCTAGCAAGAGGGGGAGCCAACATGCTACCCACCACCAGATCCAGCATCCACACAAAGTCCTCCCCATGGATGTTCAGACCCCTCCGATGTCTGAAACTAGATTTCTAGGAACCCACGGTCCATGAGCTAACAGAAATTCCTGGAAGCTTTGAAGGCTGTAATGGCCATAATCTGTCTGTAAAATAATTGTTTCAGGTGGATCTGGCTGTCCAAATGCCTGTCAGCCTCATCGGTCACCCCTAATTAGGAATGTCCGCTTTATTAAAACTGAGGAAACTTCAAGCAGCCGCTTCTAATTATTTCATTAGCAACCCACCACCACTTCTCACCACCCTGAAACAAATATTTGGGGCATAATAGAAAGTTATCATTTCTTCCATAAAGTTGCTCTCATGTTAGCTAATTCAGCACCTAAAATAAGAAGATTATGCATATTAGGTTAAAAATGGAGAATCTTATAGCAAAAAAAGAAGCGAACGTCTGCTTTCTAGAAGAGTTCTCTTCTCAGAAAGGTGGACCCCTAGCTCTGCGGATGGAGCATGAGACGGCATGCAGCTGAGAACCAAAGGGCTCACCATTTCATCACCGCGTTCCATCCAGATTGCCCAACACCCCAAATCCTGGCAACGTTACAACACCATGGCTAGTGCGTGATGGTGCACCCCCTAAGAACCTAAAAGTGAAAGAAGTAAGACTTCTCCCTGAGCTTTGAACTGTGGTGTCAGCAGGAGGGGAGAGGAGGGCAAAGCCACCCAAGACACTTGGCATCCTTACCCAACGTTATAGGGTTGAGTCAGCAAGATCCCCCCCAGCGACACCTTTAGCCAACTCGGCTAAAGTACTATGGGGTTCAGAGAGCCGCAATATGGGGATGCAGGGCTGTGTGTCTCCACCCTCCACTTACCCTCTGAGGCCAGGCTGAAGGGTTGGGGCCACTGACCATCCTTACGGAAGGGCTGACATGCTCGTGCTAGGTTTTGAGACGATTCCTCTAAGAGCAGAGGGGTCTGGGAGGCTAGTCAAGGCTGCTGCCGTCATCCAGAAATGGATACAAGGGGCGATTTGGGGTTGTGGCTGGGGGAGGATAAGGAGTGATGTACACAGGAGGTGCTGAAGGAGGACTCACCGGGACGTGGGAGGGAACAAAGAAGCAGGATTTGGGGTGACACAGAGTGGGGCGATGGGGGGCGGGTAATGTGACTGGTGTGGTCAGTTTAAGGGTGATTTGAGGTCAATTCAGCACAGTCTCGACCTACTGAATCCATTAGCTGTCCCTCCCTCTAGGACTTCTAAATGCAAACGCTGTGTTCAACTGAATCATTAGGACCCCTGTGGTTTCAACTCTCCACAAAGAAAGCCCTCCTTGGATTCAGAGATAATACGATGCTTTCAGCTTTCCGAAACAGGATGTTGCACGCCCTCAGCCGGTCCCCAAAATGCTGACTTCCGGGCCAAGGGGAGAGAGGATCAGGACAGGAAACAGGTGCTGGGGACGTTTCCCCGACATCGCCAAACTGTGGCTGCAGACCTTTGTCATCATACTAACCTATGGCTTTTATGTTGTATTTTAAAAATAAGGCATTTATGGGCTTCCCTGGTGGCGCAGTGGTTGAGAATCCGTCTGCCGATGCAGGGGACACGGGTTCGAGCCCTGGTCTGGGAAGATCCCACATGCCGCAGAGCAACTAAGCCCGTGAGGCACAATTACTGAGCCTGCGCGTCTGGAGCCTGTGCTCCGCAACAAGAGACGCCACAATAGTGAGAGGCTCGTGCACCGCGATGAAGAGTGGCCCCCGCCCGCCGCAACTAGAGAAAGCCCTCGCACAGAAACGAAGACCCAACACAGCCAAAAAATACTTAATTAATTAATTTTTTTTTTTAAAAAGGCATTTATGGAACTAAACCAATTTCTCCCTTTTGCCTTTGCTGCCAGTGAATTCAGTCCTCGATGCATTCCTGGGGCCAGAATATAGTTATTTCTCAGTCTTGTCATTAGAAATTTTTCCTTTCTTTTGTAATTGTCCTATTACCTATGCATTTACCTTTATAAGCTGCATCCAAGCTTTTCTGAAAGTAGGCAAGGGATGTGTCGCTAAAAAGATGCTCTATTCCATGCAGCTGCTTCCATGCATCAAAGAGCCCTGAGCAGAGTGTCAGACACACAGGAACCCCTACTGTCTAGTGGCCCCACCTCATGTACAAGGTCCTTGTGTGGGTTATATTGTGTCCCCCCAACAGGTATGTTGAGGCCTTAACTCCTGGGTACCTGCGAAAGTGACCTTATATGGAAATGGGCTCTTTAAAGATAAAATTAAGATGTACATTAGGGTGAAGTCATACTGGAGTAGGGTGGGCTCTTCATCTGATAAGACTGGTGTCTTTATAAGATGAGGAGAAGAGACACAGAGACAGGGATGCAAAGAGAAGGACACCAAGTGATTACCCAGACACACAGAGGGATAATGGCCGTGAGATGATGGGGCAGGGGGGAGCGGAGGTGGGAAGATGTTAGAATTATGCTGCTGTGAGCCAAGAAATGCCAAAGATGGCTGGCAACCACCAGGGGAGAGAACATGGCCCTGGCGGCCCCTTGATTTCAGACTTCCAGTCTCCAAAATGGTGAGAGAATACATTTCTGTTGTTTTAAGCCACCCAGTTTGTGGTCTTTTGTTACAGCAGCCTCAGGAAACTGATACAGCCCTTCATACTAGAGCAGACGCCACCATGACCCTCTCCACCTGCTCCATCCCGGCCCCATTTGCCTGCTTGCTGCTCCTCAAACCCTCAGCAAGGGTCTCAGAGCCCCCCCACCAACCTGCCTTGGCAGCTCTTCCCCCAACATCCCGACATCTGTGGGACTTGTTCCCTAGTATCTTTCAGGTCTCTGCTCAGACATCACCTTCTAAGGGAAGTCCTCCTTGGCCACTCTCTATATACAAACCTACCCAATCCTGCCCTCTGTATTCTCTAATACCTACCTGTTAGAGGTGGAATTGTCTCCTCTCCGGCAAAATATGTTGGAATCCTAACCCCCATTTACCTCGGAACCTTATTTGGTGACAGACACTTCACAGAAGTAATCAAGTTAAAATGAGACCATTAGGGTCCCAATCTCATATGACTGTGTCCTTGTGTAAAAGGGAAATTTGGACGCAGAGACAGACACGCACAAAGGGAAGATGATGTAAAAACGATGAAACAGAACGACCACGAAGCCTGGAGCAGATTCTCCTTCACAGCCTCAGAAGGAACCAACTCTGCTGGCACCTTGATCTCCGACTTCTGGCCTCCAGAACAGAGAGACCGTACATTTCTATTGTTTAAGCTGCCCAGTCTGTGTATCTGGTTAAGGCAGCCCTAGCAAACTAATACACTTCCTGATCTGCTACATGTTGATTTCTTTTTTTTTTTTTTTCTTTGCTCCCTATTAGAATCTAATCCCACGTGGACAGGGATTTTTTTATATTTTACTCACCACCCAAGTGCCTGGAACAGTGTCTGGTGTGAAGCAGTTGTGCAGTAAATATTTGTGGCGTAAGTGAATGAATTTGTTAATTGCTCCCTCCATGGTGGCACCGCACATACACTACGTACAATCCTGAGGGAGTTTTTTCCCCCTGACACCAAATATGTGGTGTCTTTTCCAACACCACTTCTCCAACTCTCCAACACCAGCTGGGTGGCCAACAATTCAATTCAGTTCGGACACTCTCTACCTGGAGTCAGTTAAAGGGGTCATTCGGTCCCTCAAGACTGCCCTCCCTTCAGACATCATTCACAAATCCTGGGCCACCCAATCTTCTGACCAAACGGCTATAAATCAGAAGTTCCCAAGACCCCCTCCTCAGGTTTGAGAATCCTCTAGCACAACTCACAGAACTTCAGGAAAGCACTTCACTTACTATATTACCAGTTTATCATAGGGGATACAACTCAACAACGGCCAAATGGAAGAGAAGCATGGGGGTTGGGGGTGGGATATAGAACTTCCATGCCTTCTCTAGAGAGGCCACCCTCCAGCACCTCAACGTGTTCAGCAACGTGGAAGCTCCCTGAATCCCATTGTTCAGGAGTTTTTATAGAAGTTCCATTACATAGATGTGATTGATTCAATCACCGGTCATTGGTGATGACCTCCAGCCCCTCTTCTCTCCCCAGAGGTTGGGGGGGGGGGGATGAGGCTGAAAGTTCCAGGCTTCTATTCCTGGTGTGATCTTTCTGGAAACCAGCCCCCATCCTGAAGAGGTAAATACAAGACCAAGAAATATATAAAAAGATGGCCAGTATGATTAGCAGATGCAAACTTTTATATATAGGATGGATAAAAAACAAGGTCCTACTGTATAGGACAGGGAACTATATTCAATATCCCGTGATAAACCATAATGGAAAAGAATATTTATATGTATAACTGAGTCACTTTGCTATACACCAGAAATTAACACAACATTATAAATCAACTATTTTTCAACAAAAAAATTTTTTAGAAGATGCTCAATATACATACTAATTAAGGAAAGATAAATTAAAACACTGAAATATTTTATAACCACCCAATTGGAAAATATTCAAAAGCCTAACAATTTCAGTATCAGCGCAGATATAAAGCCATGGGATCACTTACACATGGGTATTTGAAGGGTAATTTGCCACAATCACTCTGGAAAGAAAAGACTGGCTCTTCAATCCAGCGGTTCCGTTTCTAGGAAAAGAATAGAAAAACTCTTACAGAAGTTCCATAGGGAAAATGGCACAAGAGAGTTTATTGCATTATTTGTTTGTCACAGAAAAAATATACACAGTATGACATCAATAAAATACATTTTGACAACACAAAAAAAAATAGGGATTCACATATAGGATGTTAATAGAATTTTCAAATGCCATTCTAGGTAAACACCAAATTCGAGATGACAGTTCCCCTCTGGGTGAGGGACGGGGAAAAGAAAGGGATCATGGAAGGATATACTGGAAGTTTTACCAGCATGTGTGTTCTTTCGCTTCTTAAAGAAATAGGAAGCAAGTATGACAAAATGTTGGAACTCGCTAGAGCTGGGTGGTAAATGTGCTGTGTCTGTCATGAACTTTTCTGTGTATTTGAAATCATTCATATTTTAAGAAAACCACTCAAAAGTGTGCCTCTTAATGTAGTGACTCTTTTTCTCTTGAGCAGGACCTCTTTTATCAGTCCCACAGTTGCCACGGCAGCTGCACACGTACTACGCCCCCTGCCACCCTCACATAGTGGGCTTTACACTGCCCGGGCCTCTGTAAATGGGGAGAAAAGGATGAACTGATAGTTCTACAGACTTCTGAAGATCATATGAAACGTCTTCTCATCTCTTTTCAAAATGGGCTACCTCCTGCTGACCACTAGGTAGGACACCGGCTTGCCAGTTGCTGAATAAAAACGATACATAGAGAATCCTTGAAGCAGCCTCTGTTTCTGCAGAGAGGACCACGCTCAGAGAGCTGTTCGTGGTGTGCTTCCCGAGTTTGTAAGCAACACCCCTCTGGACTCCCGATGATGACAGCTCATTTGGAGCGCAGGGAGTAATAGGTTGCTAATTTGTGCACATTTAAACATATACTCAATTAACTGAAATTTTCTTTGATCCATGATTGTTTTTTTTCTGGCTAACTGTGGTTGGGAGAAGGAAGAGAAAAAAAAAAGGAAAATAGCACTGATTTGATGTCCGTTATGTGCCAGGAAGCAAATGACAGCTTTGTCTCCTGTGACCCTTGGGCCTGTCCTTGAAGAAGGAGCATCATTTCAGTTTCAAAAGGAGGAAGCAAAGGCTCTGAGATGTTAGGTGCCTCACCCAGTATCCCACACAGGAGCAACAGACAGAAGGTCTGAACCCACCTCTCTCTTCCAACAAAGCTTGCCCTCTTTCTGTCATACTCCTTCTCCAGAAAGCCTTTGCAGTGAAAGTCTGAGAGAGAGAAGGCAGAGAATATATTTAGTGTAATTTAAACATCTGTAGGTGCAGCTATAAGAGAACAGATTATAAGAAAACAGACAAAAGGTCAGTCACCTCCGAGTTCTGCCTGAACCAAGATCACAAAATAAAATGAAAAATATTGTAGCTTATTCTTCCCCCAAAATGAGTTTTTTAAGGGAGTAAAAGGTCTAGGGAGCTATTCTTATATATCAAGAGGGAAAATAAGGTCCTGGTATGGTCTTTTGACTCCAGACGTTGTGAACTGCGAACAGATTCTCACACGCAGTGTGTGCATTTGTTTGTTGGGTGGGGGCGGGTTTGGGGGGAGCGGGTTGAATCACACTAGGGCTGCCATAGCAAAGTACCACAGACTGGGAGGCTTTAAATTGATTTATTCTCTCACAGTCTGGAGGCCAGAAGTTTGAGATCAAGGTGTCAGCAGGGTTGGTTTCCTCTGAGGGCCTCTCTCCTTGGCGTGTAGACGGCCACCTTCTCCTTGTGTCTTCACATGGTTGCCCTCTGTACTTCTCTGTGTCTGAGTGCCCTCTTCTAATAAGGACAGCAGTCCTATTGGATTAGGGCCCACTCATATAACCTCATGTAAACTTAATGACCCCTTTAAAGATCCTATCTCCAAATACAGTCACATTCTGAGGTACCAGGGATTAGGACGTCAAAACATAAATCTAGGGGAAACACAATTCAGCCCAAAACAGGGAAAATACAAGGTGTGAAGGAATCAGATCGGAGTTTGTGGGATTCTGTGAAAACAGTCACAGATGGTGACATAGCCTTGTTTAGCTACCAAACCAGAACAGAACCATCTTCTCTAGAAATATCCCAGTTGACTGGCATCAGAGGTGAATCATCAGTAACACCTTTTTTTTCTTTTAGAATCACTTGAAAATAATTATGACAAGGATTCTGGGGAGATTGTGAGGCATAATATTTTCATCTCTTCAAATTCCTCCATCAAATCAGACCAAGCAACCAGTGTATCAAAATCAAAGACCTTGAACTTCTACAACAAAATAATTAACAAGGTATTCCAATGAATCTTGCAGAATGAGCATGTGGGGTAAATCACCAACAGCTACAAGACCCGTATGGTTGAGGATCTGTGTGGGAGCAAAGAAAGGGATTCCAACAGTACAAAGAACAGAAAAGCCACAACATTGCTCACCTGTATTCACTGACAGCACAGAGGTCCAATCTGAAAATGGTAGCATCCAATTCACAGAGGAGCACAAGGGGACCATGACACACCATTCTGACCATGAAGGAGCAGTCTAGAAGCCTTCAAAAATAGCACAGGGAAGCTACCTGTCAAGACAAACTCCACAAGGAAGAGATCAGGAATAAAGGGTGCAGGGAAGAGAGGTGGTGCAGGAAAAAAGTGGGGGAGGGGATCAGAAAGTCAGATCTCAGAAAATATTGAATACAATATTTTTTGTCACTTTGCAAAAGCAGCAGAAGAGGGAGCACTAGAGCCAGGAAGCTACAAAACCTATTTTGCTGTATCCCTCACTCCTATAAATACAGAGAAACTCATTTCACTTAAAACCAAAAAACAAAACACAATAGAAAAGGATCATGGCCAATTCTCATATAAAGTTGTTATAAGAGAAAAGAGGAAAAGAACATAATACTGTCCCTACAGACAACGAAAGCAAAACAGAAAGCTATGCTGCACAATGCAGATGAAAATGTAACCTAATATTTGAAATGAGGTGAAAGGAATTAAGCAAATGATAGATGCTATTAAAGTGTAACTTAGGGAATTCCCTGCCGGTCCAGTGGTTAGGACTTGGCACTTTCACTGCGATGGCCCAGGTTCAATCCCTTGTAGGGGAACCAAGACCCCACAAGCCGAGCAGTGCGGTTAAAAAACAAAAAAAAAGTGTAACAAATCAAAACTAGAAACATTTAGAAGTACAAGGTTTGAAAGGACAGGTGACAGAACGCAGAACAGGATTAGAAATACAAGGAAAATTTTTCATAAAAAAAAACTAAATTAGAAGAGACATCAAAAGCAATAAACAAAACAAATAATGGCTTAAAAGAAACAAAATATAAAAGAGCAGATTTTCCAAAATCAAAACAAAATGAAGAGGTTCCACTTCTGGTTAAGATGTAAAAGATCACAAAAGACCACCACTACACGATAGCAATGAGAAAGCACTGGATAAGCTTGAAATTGTATTTTTCTTTAATGCCATTGAAGAATTGTAGATTCAAAAGAAGTCTGAATAAACTAAAATCAAGAGAGGGATGAGTCCTTCTTTGTTGAGCATGACTGGGGTAACTTGTCAAGTATGGGAGCCTGGATGGGCAGAAAAGCAAGTTTGCTACTGGTAGAGAAAAACTGGGGGGGGGGGGGGTAAGGAGAAACTGAGTGTTTAACAGCTGATGTGTAGACTTGAATCTGGTGGAGTCCCAAACACAGAGTCAGACGTCGCTGTCTGCCAACCCTCTCTCACAGAAATTTACTGAGAAAATGGTGGCCAGGAAGATGACACAAGAAAGAGAAATCTTGTGGTATCAGATCTCACAGCACTGCTGGAAGGAGGGTAATCCCACACTCAAGATATTTAGGAGCAGAGGTGAATTAAGTTAACCAGAGTGACAACCCCAGTGCTAATTCAGCTCAACTAATGATTAGATTGAAGAGACCAGATCCTAGACCAAGATACCTGACTCAAAAAAGAGCAAGCACTTCCTGGAAAATATTATAATTTCTGTCTGTTTTCACTGCTCTGTTATACTCAAACTGTAGTATTTAATTAAAAAACAAACAAATAACAACAAGAAAAATAACCTAAAATACATGTGAATAAACCTGAAAATATGACCCATAAATAGAAAAAATAGTCAGTAGAAACAGACCCAGGGATGACCCAGAACTGTCATGTGCAAATAAAGACTTTAAATGTATTAATATATATGTTAACATTTTTAGAGTGAAAAATGGGCAAAATTCGTGAAAATATAAGGAATTGTAGCAGAGAAATAAAATGAGAAACTAGTCTAGTGCAGAAATGATTTCCAGGAACACTCTTTCTGCCCTCTGTTCCAATTCACCTGGCTTGGTGACACAAATATCACAATATATTTGCCTTGAGCATCTCATTTCTTTAATTTCATAGGAGAAAAAACTGCCTTCATAAGACCTAAGGTTGTTAACTACTGTGATATTTTGCAGTAATTTTATGTGTTTTTTTTCAGGTTCAAGTGATTGGGTAATTTAAGCACACATTATCAACTGGATTTTTATTTGAAGAGTCTATTTGTAGAGAGATGCTACTATAAATTCATTCAAGCCTTGTAACTTGGATATAACAATATTTTAAGGACTTTAATATATGTTTTTAAAGATTCAAGAGAGAAACCCAAACACAGCAGGAATGAGAAAAAGAATTATTCAAAAAAGTTGATAAAACTTGAATATGCCAGTTTAACTGCAATTTGAAAATGTGCTTTGGAATGTTTCAATAAAACAAATGAGAAACTATAGACTCGTATGGACTTGTATAAAAAGTGCCTTTTTTGACACTAAAATTTGTTAAAACACTGAAAGAAAATACACATAAAAATTAATAGAATATTTTAAAAGCAACAAAGATGAGAAATGAACAACAGAAATCATTCTGCTATCAAAGAGAGAACGTTCGTAATGAAAAAGTTTAGATGATCCTAAAAGTAGTCAATCATTAAGACAAGGAAAAAAATTTCTAATAGAAATAATCGTTTCTTGAATGATGTGGTATCCAATTACTAATGAGAAGTGAGTCATAGGATCACACTGAAATAAGATTTCAGTTTTTTGCCTCTGTGACACTGAATACTGACACTGATGAAGATAACGTAAAACTCCTAACACACCACTGCAACAAGGACATTGATGACCATCTGGTTAAAGAGGATCGGTTCAAAGAATACTTAAGAATAGTGAATCACAAGAAAGTTGAAATGCCTTACAAATCTTAAAGCTCACGGGTGACAGAAACTCAATAGAGATGGTCCCAATTTCAACAATCCTAAAACTTTACATGATATTACCAGTAATAGTTGTGAGGTTGTACTCAATAGAGATGGTCCCAATTTTAACAATCAATAGAAACTCAATAGAGATGGTCCCAATTTTAACAATCCTAAAACTTTACATGATATTACCAGTAATTAGTTGTGAGGTTGTAATTAATTAATTAATTAATCTTTGCCAAACTATCAATAACAAATATTGATCACAGATGCCAGAGGAAAGACCGAATGACCAACCTATTCTTTCTTTTTAAATATAGTTTAAAATCATTGTCATATGAAGAGGAAAGCAAAGAACATGCAGCCCAAAAAATAGAGGGGAAAAGAGGTGGTTCGGGCAGCTAACTAATAACATAGTGTGTTACTTCTCTGGACTTTTTAATGGGTGTGTTATTAAATTTATGATCGATGTTGATTTTTTCTCTCCTAAATAAATATTCACCATCAAACCTAACTCCATATTCATAAGTTCATGTTATTTGTTATTAAAATGGACCCTCCAATAATACAAGCTTCAGGCCTCGGAAAACCTAGCTCCACCCACACAGAGCACTGGCCAGTCTCCGTGGGCACTGGTCACGTTCCCTGGAGAGTGGGGGTTGGGGGATGCAAGGACATACCCTTCAGGTTCTTTTTGTTTGGCATGCGCGGCCTGTGGGATTTAGTTCCCCAGCCAGGGATCAAACCCGTGCCCCCTATATTGGAAGTGCAGAGTCTTAACAACTGGACCGCCAGGGAAGTCCCCAGGTTCTTTTAAATAAGTCACCAATGTCTCTTATTTTTCGTTTGCTGGGTTTGTTTTTATGATTTGTCTTTTTCCCCCTTAAGGAAGGTTGTTGGTCATGTTAATGAAAGTGACAGCATCTCCAGTGGGAAGCATCCTGGGACCATTTCACCCACCAAGACCACTTCTGAAGCAGAAGGTAATAGTGGTTCCACCACCAAGCCAAAGGGCCCCATGGAAAGACAGAACAAAAAACACGTGCTCCCTAAGAGAAATAAGACAGGCTGACCAGAGAAGGGGTGACAGTAGCCCAGGAGAGGTTCCAACCCCTGGGGCTTCCTGGGCAGGTGGCAGGACCCAGAAGTGTGGGAAGCTGATCTCTGTGAAGGGAACTTTGACAATGGAAGACAGAACAGGATGATCCAGTGGATGAATTCTACCTGCCTCCCTCCTGAAGGATGGTTCTGAGCAGCTGCACCTTCATACAGCCAGCCCGGAGACAGTGCATGGGACCAAACAACCAGCCAGACTGTCTGGCGAGGCTGGGACAGGTAAGTAACACATCCGCTTGTCTGCTTTCCCTCCTTCTCTGCTCAATCAATTACCCCTACTTCTGGCTTCTCAGGGATTTTCACACACACATACACACATACCCCCAATAAAGTGTTAGCTCATTGTATCTGTTCTTCAATTTTAAAAAAGTGTATCAAGAAAACTGACCTAGAAGCCCAGATATAAAGTTTAGTCAATTCTCCAATCACTTAGCCATGGAAAGCATGATGATTATATAATCAGAAAACAGCCCCTTTCTGCCCTCATGCCCCAGTTGAAAATGGAAAGCAAGATGCCCAGATGTGATAAAGGCTTGGGATAAAGGCCAGTGTCCTAGAGGGGCAAGAGTTACCACAGAGAGGAAATGACCAGGGAGCATCTGACAGCACGTGGGTCAGTTGGATTAAAGATGGAACCCAGTGAGTGATGAGCAAAGAGTTTTGCAAACCTGAATGTAAGTGATATGAAAGTAAGTTTCAAGCAAATGTTGAAATTAGGTTTGGCTGCAAATGACAGAAAATGGTCAAAAGCAACTTTTTCAGTACTCTGAAAATTAACCAAAGGCTTGCAACAATTTGAGGAGATTTATTCAAGAAAAATGACTAAATCTTGGTAAGAAATGTGAACTTTGTAGCATTTTCACTTGCCCTGGGCCCATCTGCCTTTTCCCAGCTGGGGCAGTTAGGGCAAGTTGCTTCCCCAAAAAGCCCCATTCCCAGACTCTGCCATTATTGTCCTGTCTGTGAGTTCTCTTGAAATCCCAGTGGCCACACACGATGAAGAAAATAGACTATACACATTTAGTTCGGAAAGTTCGTAAACAAACAGCAGCTATTGCTAACAGAGCCTGGGAGATGTGATTTCCAGAGTTTCCACAGCATATGATTTAATATGTCCGGTTTGCAACAAAAAAGTTATTAGACCTGTAAAACACAGGAAATATGGCCCACAGGAAAAAAATGCTGTCAGAAACTACCCCTGAGGAAGCCCAGATGTTGAACTTACTAAATAAAGACGTTAAATCAGCTATTATAAATAGATTCAAAGACCTAAAGGAGGCCAAGCCTGAGAACAAAAAGAAAGCATGAGAACTATGTCCCACCAAACAGATAATATCACTAAAGAGATGAGACTTATTTTCTTAAATAAACAAATATAAATTCTGGAGCTAAACAGTACAGTAATTGCAAAGAAAAATTGAAGAGTGGGGCTCAACAGCAGATTTGAAGACAGGTCGGTTGAGATTACACAGGCTGAGGAAGAGAAAGTGTCTTAGTCAGCTCGAGCTGCTGTAACAAATACCAAAGACTGAGTGGCTCAAAAAACAGACATTCATCTCTCCCAGTTCTGGAGGCTGAAAGTGTGAGATCAGGGTGCCAGCATGTTTGGGTTCTTGGTGAGTTCTCTCTTCTTTGTTCTCACATGGCAGAGAGAGAGAGAAATCTCTGGTCCCTTCATCCCCTTATTAGGACACCAATCCCATCATGGGGCTCCACCTCCATGACCTCATCCAAGCCTAATCACCTCCCAAAGGCTCTACCTCCAAATACCATCACACTAGGGATTAGGGTTTCAACATATGAATTTGGTTGTGTGGGGGGAGAGGAACACAAACTTTCAGTCCACAGCAGAAAGAAAAAAGAATTTTTTAAAAAATTAGCAGTGTCTCAGGAGAGCTGTGGGACATCGTCAAGTGTACCAACATGCACTTAATGGAAGTCTCTGAAGGGGACACACAAGACATTTGCACCTACTGCTCCTCTGAGTTGTCCTTCCCTTATCTATCAGCATGGCTCACTCACTTTCCTCTTCCAGGTCTCCACTCAAATATCTCCTCAACATGGAGGTCTTTCCTGACCTCCCTGTGTAAAACAGCAACTCCCTACCCTTCCTCACCATCCCCCAACCAGGCACTTCCAGGCCTCCTACTCTGCGTTGTTTTTCTCTATGGTGGTCATCTACCTGACTGTCTATCTATCTATTTGTTTATTTGTTTGTGGTCTTCTCTCTCTACTGGTGGTAAGTTCCAGGAAGGCCGACAGTTTGCTGTTTCACCACCAGCTGCTGGCCCAGTCCTGGCACCCCACAGCTGCTCAACAAATATTTTTTGAATGAATGAATTCTGTCAGCCATAAAAATATCTGTCTGCTTTGATCCAGTAAACTCAGTCCTGGGAATTTAAGCAAATAATTCAAGAGAAGAGAAAAGTTATGTGAATGCAAATGTCTATTGCCATAGAGTAGTTGGTCAAACTTCATCTTATCAAGGGCATGGGGTAGGCCAATGATGAAAATATGGAGTCGGGTTTTTAGGAAAGGTTCCTCGGAAGAGAGAGTCTTGAACAGAATCTTGAAGGAAGTGGCAGGTTTGGTTTAGCAGAAGAAAGACTCTGGCCAAAGACCCAGGAGGAGGAGTGGGTCCTGGAGCATGAAGCCTAAAGGACACCAGTCAGTCATCGGCACCAGGGGTCCCAGGGGAGTGCAGTTTGAGAACCAGAGAGAAGTTAGTGGGTGAGGGGGGCTGGAGGTCATAGAGCGCACCGAAAATTCAGTATAAACACCACTGAGCTCTTCTTGCAATAAACATGGGAGAACCCCAAGATATTGTACATGTAAAGTTTGCATCTTACAAAAACTATTTTAAAATACGTGCAAGTGGGTAAAATATGTGAGATTCACTCTTCCAGATCAGGAAAGTCATCCTGCAGTTCCTGGCAGATCTGTCAAACAAACTCCCACCTGGTTTTCTAATCCAGAACCAGCACCGTCAGCGAGGGTGGGACTTCTTGTCTGGAGAACACCTCCACGCCTATTAAGGATCCCATATCAGATCATTTGGGGGTTGTCGGCATGTTTGCAACTCTGTCAGAAGAGATGTGAGAGTAATTTCAACAGAAAGACTGAAAAGCCATTCCTCTAGGGGAGGTTCCATCATGCTATTCAGAACGGTGCACAATTTAAAACTTATGGATTATTTCTGGAATTTTCTATTTAATATTTTTGAACCACAGAGAGTAATTTCAACAGAAAGACTGAAAAGCCATTCCCCTAGGGGAGAAAGGTCCTTAGACTGACAAATCCTTCAGGCACAAATACTTGAGAACACAATAATAACAACAAAATTCTCAGGGCATGGGTTCGCAGCAGCATGGATGGACCTAGAGATGATCATACTAAGTGGAGTAAGTCAGAAAGAGAAAGACAAATACCATATAACATCACTTATATATGGCATCTAAAATATGACACAAATGAACTTATCTACAAAACAGAAGCAGACTCACAGACGTAGAGAATGAACTTGTGGTTGCCAAGAGGGAGAGGGGATGGCGGAGGGATGGAGTGGGAGGTTGGGATTAGCAGATGCAAACTATTATACATAGAATGGATAAACAACAAGGTCCTACTACATAGCACAGGGAAATATATTCAATATCCTGTGAGAAACCATAATGGAAAAGAATATGAAAAAGAATATATATGTATGTATAACTGAATCACTTTGCTGTACAGCAGAAATTAACACAACATTGTAAATCAACTATACTTCAGTTTAAAAAAAAAACGTTCTGAACTTTTTAACTCTGGTTTTGTTTTGTTATCTGTTTTACTCAAAATGACAGTAAAATAGCATTTTACCATGAAAAACATTTTCATGATGCAAATGGCTTGATGGTTTTCCTCAGATGTTGGATTTTTAAACTTGAATTCTAATTCTCTTTGCACTACTATATTTATTCCTGTTTTGTGTCATCTCAATAACTACCACTGAATGCTGTGGCTTTGCCTATGCCCCTCACTTAAGTTCCATAGTTACCATGTGGCTTTAGCCAAATTATTTGAACCCTGCCCCTCCACTGTACAGTGAAGATAATCAGATTCCTCAGTCCTAAAGCCAATTTTAGTTAAAATGCTAAAAGTATGATCTACAGCACGAGATCTGACTCAGCTCTAAGGAATCACTGCCGCTGAATGGTTACCTTCAGAAGGATGGGCAAGGTTTTGCATATTCAAAGATTGAAAAAACTGGTGTCCAGTCATTGTAGCTCCCAATGTCACTTAGAAGAGAGATTCAACACGTAGAACTACCAAATAACAATTCAGAATGGGATACTGATAAGCTCCCAAGTATGCCCTTCCAATTAATACAGGCAGTCATCCCCACTTATCCTTGGGGGATATATTCCAGGACCCCCAGTGGATGCCTGAAACCGAGGATAGTACCAAACCCTATATATACTATGATTTTTCCTAAACATACATGCTGAAGATAAAGTTTACTTTATAAATTAGGCACAGTAAGACAATATCCTAATTGCCAGTATCACTACTCTTGTGCTTTGGGGTCATTATTAAGTAAAATAAGGGTTACTAGAACACAACCACTGTGATACTGCTATAGGTGATCTAACAACCAAGGGGACTACTAAGTGACTAATGGGTGGGACATGTTAGAGAAAAGGATGATTCACGTCCTGGAGGGACGGAGCAGGAGGGCATGAGGTTCCATCATGCTATTCAGAACGGTGCACAATTTAAAACTTATGGATTGTTTATTTCTGGAATTTTCCATTTAATATTTTTGAACCACAGTTGACCTCAGTTAACTGAAACCACAGAAAGCAAAACCACACATAAGGGGGAACTACTGCAGTAAATTTAAATGAAGTGAAAAATAGGGGTGGGGAAAGGGGAATTGGAGGAAGGTGGTCAAAAGTGGAAAGCAAAGAATGTTGCCCACCTTCCAGCTCTACAAGGATTGAGTTATTAGTCACTGCAGTAGCTGACCTACGTATAGTACACCCTGAAAAGAATTCAGGGCAAAGATCAAGAATGAGGCAAAACAGGCTCTTAGAGAGTTAGAAATATTTCAGATGAAACTTTTTATGAACCTGGATTCTTGCTTCTTCCCATACTTAGAAAAGCACTAAAATCATTAGCTGAGATACATGTCCCTCATCATGAGCAGAAAGCTTCTACTGAGGTCTATGCTTGAGTGCACATACCCTTTTGCCAAAATCACGTGTACACTGACTTCTCCCCCTCCCTCTTTGGAGCACTTCCTCAGAGCTATCTGAGAGGATGTCTCCTGGGCTCTAGTCCTCAGTAAGTCCCCTGCAACTGAAACTCACAGCTCTCACACTGTGTGTTTTTTTTTTCAAGTCAATGAAAAGTACAAACTTCCAGTTATAAGATAAATAAGTACTAGGGATGTAATGTACAGCATGGTGACTATAGTTAACACTGATGTATAGTATATTTCAATGTTTTTAAGAGATTCAATCCTAAGAGTTCTCATCACAAGGAGGAATTTTTTTCTTTTCTTTTTATTGTATCTATATGAGATGATGGATGGTAACTAAACCTATTGTGGCAATCATTTCACAATATGTGTAAATCAAACCATTATGCTGTACATCTTAAACCTATACAGTGATGTATGTCAATTATTTCTCAATAAAACCGGAAAAATAAAATTATCAGTATTTTTCAAATGATGTGAGAAATAATATGCAGAGGTACCCATGGAGGAGACTCAAGAAGTCATGGAGGTGGACCTTCAAGATGGTGTAGGAGTAAGACGTGGAGATCACCTTCCTCCCCACAGATATATCAAAAATACATCTACATGTGGAACAACTCCTACAGAACACCTACTGAACTCTGGCAGAAGACCTCAGACTTCCCGAAAGGCAAGAAACTCCCTGCATACCTGGGTAGGGCAAAAGAAAAAAGGAAAAACAGAGACAAAACAATAGGGATGGGACCTGCACCTCTGGGAGGAAGCTGTGAGGAGGAAAAGTTTCCACACACTAGGAAGCCCCTTCACTGGTGGAGATGGTGGGTGCGGGTGGTGGGGGGGAAGCTTCAGAGCCACAGAGAAGAGTGCAACAGGGGTGCAGAGGGCAAAGCAGAGAGATTCCCACACAGAGGATGGGTGCTGGTCAGCACTCACCAGCCCGAGAGGCTTGTCTGCTCACCTGCTGGGGCGGGTGGGAGCTGGGAGCTGAGGCTCAGGCTTTAGAGGTCTGATCCCAGGGAGAGGACTGGGGTTGGCTCTGTGAACACAGCCTGAAGGGGGCTAGTGCACCACAGTTAGCCAGGAGGGAGTCCAGGAAAAAGTCTGGAACTGCCTAAGAGGCAAGAGACCATTGTTTCGGGATGTGCGAGGAGAGGGGACTCCTTCTCCATCTGCCCACAGAAGGCAGAGCACTGCCTGAACGAGCTCCAGAGAGAGGTGCGAGCCACAGCTATCAGCTCAGACCCCAGAGACAGGCATGAAATGCTAACGCTGCTGCAGCAGCCACCAAGAATCCTGTGTGCAAGCACAGGCCACTATCCACACACCCCTGGGAGCCTGTGCAGGCTGCCACTGTCAGGGTCCCATGATCCAGGGACAACTTCCCTGGGAGAACACACAGCATGCCTCAGGCTGGTGCAACATCACGCTGGCCTCTGCCACCGCAGGCTTCCCTGCATTCCAGTTATAACTACCATATCCCTCCAAGATCATCCAAAATGAAAATAAATAAGGAAACACAAGCTTTAAATGGCACATTTTTAAAAATGGACTTAATTGATACTTATACAACATTCCATCCAAAAACAACAGAATGCACTTTCTTCTCAAATGCTCATGGAACATTCTCCAGAATAGATCATATCTTGGGTCACAAATCAAGCCTTGGTAAATTTAAGAAAATTGAAATCATATCAAGTATCTTTTCTGACCACAATGCTATGAGACTAGATATCAATTATAGGGGAAAAAATGTAAATAATACAAACACATGGAGGTTAAACAATACGCTACCAAATAACAAAGAGACCACTGAAGGAATCAAAGAGGAAATCAAAAAATACCTAGAAACAAATGACAATGAAAATACAATGACCCAGAACCTATGGGATGCAGCAAAAGCAGTTCTAAGAGGGAAATTTATAGCAATACAATCCTACCTCAAGAAACAAGAAAAATCTCAAATAAATAACCTAACCTTACACCTAAATCAATTAGAGAAAGAAGAACAAAAAAACCTCCAAGTTAGCAGAAGGAAAGAAATCATAAAGATCAGATCAGAAATAAAAGAAAAAGAAATGAAGGAAACAATAGCAAAGATCAATAAAACTAAAAGCTGGTTCTTTGAGAAGATAGACAAAATTGATAAGCCACTAGCCAGACTCATCAAGGAAAAAAGGGAGAAGACTCAAATCAACAGTTAGAAATGAGAAAGGAGAACTAACAACTGACACTGCAGAAATACGAAGAATCATGAGGGATTACTACAAGCAACTATATGCCAATAAAATGGACAACCTGCGAGAAATGGAAAAATTCTTAGAAAAGCACAACCTTCTGAGACTGAACCAGGAAGAAATAGAAAATATAAACAGACCAATCACAAGCACTGAAATTGAAACTGTGATTAAAAATCTTCCAACAAACAAAAGCCCAGGACCAGATGGCTTCACAGGTGAATTCTATCAAACATTTAGAGAAGAGCTAACACCTACCCTTCTCAAACTCTTCCAAAATATAGCAGAGGGAGGAACACTCCCAAACTCATTCTACGAGGCCACCATCACTCTGATACTGAAACCAGACAAAGATGTCACAAAAAAAGAAAACTACAGGCTAATATCACTGATGAACATAGATGCAAAAATCCTCAACAAAATACTAGCAAACAGAATCCAACAACACATTAGAAGGATCATATACCATGATCAAGTGGGGTTTATCCCAGGAATGCAAGGATTCTTCAATATATGCAAATCAATCCATGTGATACACCATATTAACAAACTGAAGCATAAAAACCATATGATAATCTCAATAGATGCAGAAAAAGCTTTCAGCAAAATTCAACACCTATTTATGATAAAAGCTCTCCAGAAAGTAGGCGTAGAGGGAACTTTCCTCAACATAATAAAGGCCATATATGACAAACCCACAGCCAACATCATTCTCAGTGGTGAAAAACTGAAACCATTTCCACTAAGATCAGGAACAAGACAAGGTTGCCCACTCTCACCACTATTATTCAACAGTTTTGGAAGTTTTAGCCACAGCAATCAGAGAAGAAAAAGAAATAAAACGAATCCAAATCAGAAAAGAAGAAGTAAAGCTGTCACTGTCTGCAGATGACATGATACTATACATAGAGAATCCTGAAGATGCTACCAGAAAACTACTAGAGCTAATCAATGAATTTGGTAAAGTAGCAGGATACAAAATTACTGCACAAAAATCTCTTGCATTCCTATACACTAATGATGAAAAATCTGAAAAAGGAAACACTCCCACTTACCATTCCAACAAAAAGAATAAAATACCTAGGAATAAACCTACCTAAGGAGACAAAAGACCTGTATGCAGAAAACTATAAGACACTGTGAAAGAAATTAAAGATGATACAAACAGATGGAGAGATATACCATGTTCTTGGATTGGAAAAATCAACATTGTGAAAATGACTATACTACCCAAAGCAATCTACAGATTCAATGCAATCCCTATCAAACTACCAATGGCATTTTTCACAGAACTAGAACAAAAAATTTCACAATTTGTACGGAAACACAAAAGACCCAAATAGCCAAAGCAATCTTGAGAAAGAAAAACAGAGCTGGAGGAATCAGGCTCCCAGACTGCAGACTATGCTACAAAGCTACAGTAATCGAGACAGTATGGTACTGGCACAAAACAGAAATATAGATCAATGGAACAGGATAGAAAGCCCAGAGATAAACCCACACAAATATGGTTATCTTATCTTTGATAAAGGAGGCAAGAATATACAATGGAGAAAAGACAGCCTCTTCAATAAGTGGTGCTGGGAAAACCGGACAGCTACATGTAAAAGAATGAAATTAGAACACTCCCTAACACCATACACAAAAATAAACTCCAAATGGATTAAAGACCTAAATGTAAGGACAGACACTATAAAACTCTTAGAGGAAAACATAGGAAGAACACTCTTTGATGTAAATCACAGCAAGATCCTTTTTGACCCACCTCCTAGAGAAATGGAAATAAAAAGAAAAATAAACAATTTGGGACTTAATGAAACTTAAAAGGTTTTGTACAGCAAAAGAAACCATAAACAAGACGGAAAGACAACCCTTAGAATGGGAGAAAATATTTGCAAATGCAGCAACTGACAAAGAATTAATCTCCAAAATATACAAGCAGCTCATGTAGCTCAATATCAAAAAAAAAAAACAAACAACCCAGTCCAGAAGATCTAAATAGACATTTCTCCAAAGAAGATATACAGATTGCCAACAAACACATGAAAGGATGCTCAACATCATTAATCATTAGAGAAATGCAAATCAAAAGTACAATGAGATATCATCTCACACCAGTCAGAATGGCCATCATCAAAAAATCTACAAATAATAAATGCTGGAGAGGGTGTGGAGAAAAAGGAACCCTCTTACACTGTTGGTGGGAATGTAAATTGATACAGCCACTATGGAGAACAGTATGGAGCTTCCGTAAAAAACTAAAAATAAAACTACCATACGACCCAGCAATCCCACTACTGGGCATATACCCTGAGAAAACCATAATTCCAAAAGAGTCATGTACCGCAATGTTCATTGCAGCACTATTTACAATAGCCAGGACATGGAAGCAACCTAAGTGTCCATTGACAGATGAATGGATAAAGAAGATGTGGCACATATATACAATGGAATATTACTCAGCCATAAAAAGAAACGAAATTGAGTTATTTGTAGCAAGGTGGATGTACCTAGAGTCTGTCATACGGAGTGAAGTAAGTCAGAAAGAGAAAAGCAAATACCATATGGTAACACATATATATGGAATCTAAAAAAAAAAAATGGTTCTGATGAACATAGGGGCAGGACAGGAATAAAGATGCAGACGTAGAGAATGGACTTGAGACGTAGAGAATGAACTTGAGGACGCGGGGAGGGGGAAGGGTAAGCTGGGACGAAGTGAGAGTAGTACTGACATATATACACTACCAAATGTAAAACAGATAGCTAGTGGGAAGCAGCTGCATCGCACGGGGAGATCAGCTCAGTGCTTTGTGACCACCTAGAGGGGTGGGATAGGGAGGGTGGGAGGGAGACGCAAGAGGGAGGGGATATGGGGATATATGTATACGTATAGCTGATTCACTTTGTTATAGAGCAGAAACTAACACAACATTGTAAAGCAATTATACTCTAATAAAGATGTTTTAAAAAGAAATAAAGAAATAAATCTAACCATAATGGTATAAGGCCACATTAAAAAAAAAAAAAAAAAGAAGTCATGGAAAGATGCGTCATAAATGCGGTGCTGGGTAAGTATGAGCATGTTCTGGAGGGAAGAGAGGAGAAACATGGTACCAGGGTAAAGGGTCTACATTAGGAGGCAAAGAGATGTAGACTGGCTTAGGGGAGCTAGGGATGAATTGTAGGGGACCTAGGAAGACGTACTTTTTCATGGAAACAAACCCTTCGCAACTCTTCCACAAAGTAGAACTGAATAGAGGTTATTCTTCCTGCTCTTTCTCCTGAAATTGTTATCAAAAGTAATTTGATGTCCTTCTCCCTCTGGCCCCTGTGTCCAGCCTGCACATTCACACTATTATCAAGAACAGCACTTCTCCAATTTTTTGGGTAGGTGGACCACCTGGGGACCCTGTTATAAGGCAGGGGCCTGGGATTCTGTATTTCCAAGTTCCCAGTGACACCATCCAAGGAACAGACTTGGAGTAGCAAGGATCTTGGGTCTAATTCTCAAATTAGGGGAAGACATTTCAGAACCTCCCGGGGAGCTTTCTCACACTTGCCTAAACGATCTACACCAATCCACGTGGTGCAAAAGCCTCCTTTCATGCACTTTCCACCCCAAAGCTTTTGCTGGGCTCGCTGCCTGCAGACTGACCAATGACAGAAATAAAAGATTATTAAAGACTAGGGTTTGTTTTCTTTTTTTTGATATATTCAACTAGAAAAAAGCTCTGGGCCTCGAATATGGTCTCAGCCTTCTTTCCACCTTCCATGTCCTAAACCACGTGATAAAAGAGTGGCCTAGAGAAGTCGTTCTCTAATTTTACGGTGCTTCTGCAGCTGCTGGGAGCTCATTAAAATTGCAAATTCCCAAACTCTGTCCCAGAGAGTCCGATTCAGCAGGTCCTACTGTGGCCCAGGGACTGACCTTCTGATGCAGGTGGGGCCTGGACCACATCTAGGGAAGGACGGAATCATTGCTCAGTTTCCTTCCAGGGCTACTCAACTGTACCTCACTTTGGGAAGAAAATCAAATCTCCTCAAATGTTTTGAGATCGATTTAAATACATTTTGGGTTTTTGTTTGCTTTTGGTTTTGGCCCCGCCGCAAGGCATGTGGGATCTTAGCTCCCTGACCAGGGATCGAACCTGCATCCCCTGCATTGGAAGCACAGAGTCTTAACCACTGGACCGCCAGGGAAGTCCCTCAATGTGTTTTCATATTCTGATCAATTTAGATAGCCAGAATATAATTGCAGTGCCTTGAAGTCTTCCTCTGCGGGTTGAAGCAAAAGTAAATTAGATAAAATAACAAAATATAAAATAAAATAAATCACCCCAGAAGTCTTGAAGAATAATGTAGACACTTCTGTAGGAATTTCTGAAGATGCAACACAGTGCTTTACATTGCAAAGGCTCTAAAATTTCTCTCTCTCTCTCTCTCTCTCTCTCTCTCTCTCCTCTTCCTCCATGGAAGCTTCCTCACCTTTTCCATATGTGCTCCCCCATAAACGCCACCTGGACCCTGTCTCCTGGGTCAGGGACCCTCCCACAGCTCACTGGAAAATGTAGTCTGCTCTCCTGTCCCCCTTTCATTTTCTCTCACATTGAAAACCTGGAGTTCTATGGAATAAAGTATCCACTGTGATATCCTTAGATCTCAATCAGAAGTTCTGGAGTTAAGTTTCTTCAGAAAAAAGTCAGTGAAGACAGGGGTCCCATAGGGGTTAAGAACCCCTGTTGGTTTTGAGGAAACACTGGTATTGATTATAAAGTGGAGGGGACCGCAAAGGACTTCAACCATTTAAAACTAAAACAGGTGATATCTTAGAAGTTGATGAATGGGAAGAAAACTCAAGAGTGGTTTCACAAGGTCTCACTTCTTTTGAGTCTCAGAGTCCTCCTGGGTGAAATGAAGGTAACATCGAACTCACAGGGTCATTGTATTTGACAAATAAATGCGTAACTGGGGCTACTTGGCCGTGGAAGCTGTGGCATACTGCACTATAATTGTTGAAGGGCCTGTTCTCTCTCCCTTTCCAGACGTGGGTCCCACTGGGCAGGGTTCCCTATTTCCTGCAGGTCTCCTGGGTCGGTGCTTACACCGTGCTTGGCGCTGCAGCGAGCTGCAGGATGACGTGAGGGAGGGAGACCCGCTGGTCATGCAGGCAGAGCTCGTGGGACTCCTCAGCAGGCTCCGCTGTAAATTCACTCAGAAATCGCATCTGTGATTTGCCAGACGCAGGAATGAAGGCCAGCAGCAGCCTGCCACCTTCTGCCAGGACGGAGAGAAATAATGCCTGCAACCGTGAGTCACAGTACACGTCTCACTGAAGATCAACCTTGGGGAACCCGTGGCGGGGTGGTGGGGGGGGGGGGATGGAGGGGTAAGGCGGGGGAAGGCGGGGTGTCCTGAGGTCCAATCTGCGTTCCCCACGGGGAACAGGAGTGAAAAGCAAGTTGGGACCAGGCTTGGATACTGCGCGGAGGGGAAGATGGCCTCTGCAAGGATTTTCCTGGGAGGGTTCCTTCACGGCGGTGAGGGCTTTCCTCGGGCACCACGACACGGGGCACGGCGAGGATGTGACCCCGTGTGGAGGGCGTGGTTTCCCTAGCGCAGCCCTGGAGCAGTCTCTAGAAAGCCCCGTTCCGGAGAGCCGCCCTGCAGGACGCCAAGCTCAGCACAGCTAATGTGTCCAGCCACCAGAGACGCAGCAACACAGATCCCGACGTGACCCGTAAGCCGAGAAGCCCAGATGTCCCCACGCAAGTGCACCTGAGGACGCCGCTTCGCCGGTGGCCGCGCCTCCTCTGGGAGCGAAGGGCTCGGCCCTCGGGGCGTGGCCCGGGAGAGTCCGGCCAATCGGTGCCGCGGGCTCCAGGTCACGTGACCTCCGGCCGGGGGCAGCCTCTTCCGCCTTCCGCCTCGCAGCTCGGCCCAACGTGGCGGAAGGGTGAGGGTCTGCTCGGGAGAGCAACTCAGACAGCCTGTCGTCTCCTCTGTCCCGCGCCGCCTGTAGCCGCACCCCAGAATAGAGGCTGCGAAGCTCCGGGGCTCCGGCGTAGCGTGCAGGGGGCCCCACCTGGGCAGGCGCAAGGGCGAGAGCGCGGGAGGGAGCTGCAGCCGGCTCGCCCCTCCCGGCCAGGACAGCGGCGCTCCGCGGGGCTGCACGCCGCCCTGGTGTCAATCGCCTCCAGCTAACCCGGGGGGCCCCAGGCCCTTGACCTGCACTTCCCGGGGCCGGAAGTAGTGACTGGGTTAACGGGTGTCACTGGGGACTTCGGATCCTGTGATTTTCCGTCTCTAAAACATCTTTGTCACCACCTACCCTCCGCCCACTGGAAACCTTGAGGCATGGGAGAACGTTCCAGCAGGAAATCCGGGGTCGACCCCATCTGAGAAGATGTGGTGAGAGCAGCTCGTGTCTGCGCAGCCCACAAAGGCTCCAGCTTCTCGCCAGATCACCTCACCTGTCCTATAACTACCCTGCAGGGCGGGCTTCGTCCCCATTTTAGAGATGAGGAAAGAAGTTCAGACGGGTTTGAGGAGCTTGCCCAAGGTTGCACAAAGCCAGGCTTTGCAGCTTAGCTGCCTGTGAGTGACCAGCTGCAGGCCGGCAGGTGGGCCTTGAGGTCTGAGGGGAAAGGCTCGGCTCAGTGCCCCTGTGCACTCATCAGGGAGTGGGCTGCACGCTTGACCCCCGGCCCCAGATGCTCCAGCTGCCGAACCGAACCTCCGGTCCCCAGGAGAAGACGGCCTGTCGGCAGTACCCACCAGAGCTCCTCACATGCCTCTGGCTTGGTGCCGCCCCTGCATCCAGCCTTCCAGCCCTGGGGCCTTGGAGGAAGAAGGAGGCCCACCATGGACTCCAGCTGTAATGAGAACGCTCTGGCTACGAGGGGCCACTTGTTAACCGCAGAGATGGGCAAGAGTGAAAGATGGCCTCCCTCAGATACACTTCTCTGAGGGAACTCCTCAGGGGTTATCAACACTGTCCCAACTTAAATCCATTCACGTCAAATGAACATTTGTCTCAGGCCCACCAGGATACCTGGCAGAGCCAAACCAGCCTACTTCGGCCACCTGCAGGTGAATCAGGCTGCCCTACCATTTAGAACACTCCATGGAAATGCCTGAAATTCCATTAGCGATTCTCTGAGATTAAGAATCATCCTCTCGGGATTCTTTAATAGATAAAAGACACTAAATCCCTGATTTTCTGATAGGAGAGGAGGTAACTTAAAGCGCTGGGTTCCTAGGGAGAGGGAAGAGAGGACACAAAGGAGGGGGAAGCCTCCTTCCTCCCCACCCCCCGGCCCCCCGCAAAAGGGCCTCTGAAGAGAGTATAAGAGGGGGTCTTTCCACTTGGTGCAGATCACTCAGAAGGTTATAAGATCTGGGTTCTCCAACTCATTTAATACTCCACAAGCCTTAGAGGGGTGCTTTTCTTCCCTTTGTGGGGTTCTGAGACCACCTGAGCCTACTGAATGCTCATGGCCCCATGTATCCACATACCAGGGATATGAACAGGAATCCCAACGCTCTCTACTGGCCAGACTTCCCTCTGAGCAGCCGTGTCATCAGAGAGTAAGACCTGGCCTCCCAGGATTCATCAGAACCATTTCTGTTACCCATTCCGGGAAGCAAAGCAAAGCCATACTCAGGAAATAATGAGAAAGAGCCGTGAAGTCAAAGGAAAAAGGAAAACAAATTGATAAATCAATTGTGTTGGCTCTAAAGAGGAAACTAAGAACCCCAAGGCGATAAACATTATTATTAAAACAGGAAAAATTATTCTGTTTGGACATGCTGTTGACTCCTATCTCTTCATCTGCTCAGACTCCTAATTCAAAGCCCAGGTTGAGAGCGTGGAAGTTGCAGAAGGGGCACGGAGGAAGAGATTTATCATTTATCATCTGAGGAAGAGATTTGACATTCCTTCCTCACTCTTCTAGAAATAAAGGGTAGATTCAGAAAGCAAGAGCACTTCCATAAATTTTGAGAAATGTTATCATCAAAATGAAGCAAGTGGTCCAGAGGAAACTAAATCCATCATCATTGCCCCCGCCCCTCCCCCGGGCAAATGCTGGCTCACGTTGCTCAGAATCCGATGTGATTCAGGAAAGGCAGAGCCAGTCGCCAGTAACTTGTTGGTCCCCCAGTAAAGACGCCACCACTTCTAACTATATGGAAGGCCAGTGCACCCAGAACTCTCGGGCCTTTTGCATCTTGGTAAGGACATCCCTTGCCTTTCCTCCTCCTCCACACTGCCCCCTCCCCCCCACCAGAGGCATGGCACAGAGCAGGTACCCACTGACTGTCCCCTGAGTAAGCACCAGCATCCACAGCTGGGCTGGCAGGGAAGAGAGGCCCCTGATGCGGGAAGAGCGAGCCACCACCTCGGGCCCCAGCCCCACCACCCCTTATTGGCTCTTCCCACCTTCTAGGGCATGGACTCTGCCTGGTATTTCTTCGAGATCTAAGCGATCACATCAGGGATCCAGGCACAGGTCAGGAGGACAAAGGAGGTAGCAACACTTTATATTCGCACAGCACTTTACAGTCTGCAAAGTACTTTCACATAATTTCCTTTAAGAAGTTATCATCACAAGCCCTAGATCAGGACGCTGGGGCACAGTGTTCTAGGCTGAATTGTTTCCCCCCTACAAATTCATATGTTGTTCTAACCCCCAGTATTTGGAGAGAGGGTCTTTAAACAGGTAATTAAGGTTAAATGAGGTCATTAGGGAGAGGCCCTAATCCAATATGACCAGTCTTTGTCTTCCTGAGAAGAGAAGATTAGGACACAGACAGACACAGAGGAAAGACCATGTGAACATTTGGAGAACATGGCCATCTACACACCCAGGAGAGAGGCCTCAGAGGAAACTAACCCCGCTGACACCTCGATCTCAAGCTTCTAGCCTCCAGGGCTGTGAGAAAATAATAATGTCTGTTGTTTAAGCCCCCCAGTCTGCGGTACTTTGTCATGGCAACCTGAGCAGACTAGTACTCAGAGGACAGTCACACAGCCGTGGAGCGGAAGAGGTAGGGTTATCCCCCAGTTCACTGATTCCAGTCACAGTATTCCTTCGCCTCCCAGGCAGCATGCACCTCTGCACCAATTAGGAAAAGGCACCCCTTCCTCAAGATACTGCTGACTGCCAGAAAACTGACCTAAGATGAGTGTGACGAGAATGGTGCCCCTGGAGTTGCTCAGTGCATGACATGCACCGCCATACAAGGCAGCCTGGAGTGGAAAACACACTCGGACACCCTCCATGGCAGAGGCTCGCACAGGCCATTGAGCAGGCTGAGGGGCCCCAAGCACCAAACACAATCTACTCTGTGATCAAGACCTAAGATAAAAAAAAGCCACTGAGGTATCACGAAGGTCCAAGCAGCCCCTGCATCAGTAGAGCTCAAAGAAGTAAGGCTTCCTTGTGTGAGTGACCTCAGGGGCACTCACAGTACATAATCGCAGAGGGGCTTGCAGGCAGCCCCGGCTTGCTATGGCATGATGATTTTAATATTGTACATACCGCGAAATCCACACGTACTTTATTAGTTTTGCTTTTTGCCTAAATAATCGGAGGTTCCGACTTAATGTCGATTTGGGTCAACTGGCCCAAACGTTATATATCATATTGCAATTAAAATTGTATCATATTGTTGCTTAAAATTATTTTCAAAAGAATGGTTTTTGAAATAAGAACAAGCTGGGGACGGGGGTGTGGGGGGGGGGGTGACAGGGTGTGGTCACAGTTTGCATGGCCATTGTCCTAACATCAGCCTTCTCATGAAACAAAAATCTGTCAAAACACCTTATATTTTCTCCGATAAAACAAATTACTGAAGGACTTTTAGGAAGTACAACTGTTTCTGGATGTATCCTTTGAAAGAAAATGATTACTTATTTTAAAAGCAATATTTCTAACAGTGAGCAAAGAAAAATGATTATATAAAATGAAAAAACAAGGAGATGCAAATAGCATGAGAGAAAGTTCCCTTAAAAGCTCATGACCACGTGGTTCGTGCACACAAGGAAACAGAAGCTGTATTTTGGGTGTGCAGTGCAAAGCAAGTGGAGTGGAGTAAAAAATATTTTTTATTCAGCTGGCCCCAGTCTCTCCCTTAGAGAACAAATTTCTTGTTTGAGAAAAACAAAAACAAAAAAAACTGTGTTACACTGTATGGTAGGTTAATATTTTCCAAAATTGTCAACTGTAATATTTCTGGTCTCACATATCCTTCCAGGAGGTAGCCATACTCCCTTTAGGAGATGGTGTCTATCCCCTGCCCCCCTTGAAACTCAGAGGGTCTTTGGGAATAGAAAGTGAGGACTAGAATGCAGCAGAAGCAACACTGCTGATGTCAAGGCCAGGTCCAAGGGCAGGGGGTTCCCCTTGGTGTTCCCACTTTTCCCAGTGTTCTCTCTCCACCATCCCCCCCGACACATCATCTCCCCCACCTCTCTCTCCACCTCTCTCCCCACCTCTCTCCTCCTTCTCTCTGTCTCTGTCTCTCTCTCTCTCGGAATGCACATGCTTAAAACCCAACCACCATGCTGTGCGGTGCCCAGAAACCCTATGGGACCTGAGGTCAGAAGGCTCTCACAGGGAGCGTTCCGGGAGAAGCACGGGAATATGACCATACTAAATTGTAGGACAGAGATCAAGGCAAGTAGAAGTCCAGGGGAGAAAATGCTCTACAAGAAAGGAAAGGAAATCACAGTATATGAGTTGGCTCAGCAGGGAACAATTGTTACATTGTCATAATAACACACTGAGAGTATAAGGGGAGGAGGTGGGATAAAGATATTAAGAGTGAAATCCTCCAGTCTAGTAATAAGAAATCAACAGATAATGTGGAAAAGATGGGTGTCAGGAAATGACAGTATCAGCACATATGGACGTGTGATCAGCAGAGTAATGGTCCCCAAAGACGTCCAGATCCTGGAGCCTGTGACTACAGTGCCTTATGTGATAAAAGGGACTTTGCTGATGTGGTGAAATTCACCACCTTGAGATGGGGAGATGATCCCGGATCATCCCAGTGGGCCCAGTGTAATCACAAGGGCTCTTAAAAGATGGACGAGGGAGGCGGGAGGGTCAAGAATGAGGTGAGACCATGGAAGCAGAGGTCAGAGTGATGTGACAATGGCTGTGCGGGCGGAGGAAGGGCCACACTCCAAGGACTGTGGACGGACTTCCGAGACTGGAAAAGGTGAGGAAACAGGTTCTCCCCCGGCCTCTCCAGGAGGAACACAGCCCAGCCGACACCTTGATGTTCGCCCGGTGAGACTCATTGCAGACTTCTGACCTCCAGAACTGTAAGGTAACAGATTTGTGTTGTTGCCACTAAGTTTGTGGTAGTTTTTAAAGCAACCATAGGAAATTAACACAGGAGGTAATGCCCAGAAGCAACAGCTCAGAGGGTGAAACTGTTTTCTGGGAAGCATGGCTATGGGGGGAAAGGACTGGCTCGAGGGACAGCCCTCACCGTCTGTGCCTTTCAGTTCTAGATAATTCTTCAAGTACGTGCATCTGTTTGATAAGCATTTCTTGAGCTCAACAAGGGATCCCTCACATCCTAGTCACTTAAACAGAGGAAGATGCGAGAAAACGAACTGTGGTAACTCCAGGGATGGAGGCTGAACAATTAAACAACCAACAGGGGCTCCACGTGCACCTCTGTGGGCCCCCCACCTACAAGGTGGTCTGAGGGATTTTAAAAGATGCCCAGGACTTCCCTGGTGGTCCAGTGGCAAAGAATCCACCTTCCAATGCAGGGGATGCGGGTTCGATCCCTGGTTGGGGAACAAAGATCCCACATGCCGTGGGGCAAGTAAGCCCACACGCCACAGCTACTGAGCTCAAGCACCTCAACGAGAGAGCCCGCGAGCCACAAACTAAGACCCGATGCAGCCAAAAACATAAAGAAAATAAATAAATAAAATTTAAAAAATGATAAAAGATGCCCAGACCCTGCACCCAGGGGTCCATCAATCCCACTTGCTTCTCACCTCACAAGACCCAGAGCCAGGCAGAGCTGCCCTGGGCGGCACGGTCCCAAGGCCGTGGGCACTGGGAGTCAACAAAGATCAGCATGGGTTGGTGACATCAGAAGCAACTGTGCTCCCTGGAGGGCCAACCTCGAGCTGGCCTTAAAGAATTGGAGCCTTCTGATACACGGCAGGTACGAGGGGCAGGTGAGTGCCGTGTGTGTTGGGGGACACTGTCAAGACCACCTGGGGTTCCACATGGATGGGATTCAGCCCGAGGATGAGGCCTAAGAGTGTACAATCCACAGCTGCAGACTTACACCCCTGCCGCATCCAGCCAGCTTTGCCAGACACACTGCTCAGTTTCATTCACAGCGTTGACTTGGAGGTTTCCTGCTGCAGTGGGCAGGTATCACTCAGAGGGGCAAGAAGGAGCCCACGGCTCTTCCTCTGAGCGTCTTGTCCACCATTGATTCATTCAACAAACACTGTTCCAGCACCTCCACGCGCCAGGAGCACTCTAGGCACCGGGGATCCTGTGACGACCAGGACAGCCTGGGAGCCTGCCCTCGGGGCCCACCGTCCAGTGAGGGAGTGATGCGGAGCACGTGCGTTTATGCGGGTGGGCGTGGAGGAGCGCTTTGAGGAAACGTAAAGCAGCGCGAGGGAAGAGAGGGTGTCCCCTTTCAGAGGGAGGAGTCAAGAGATGACTAAGAAGGTGACAGCTGGGAAGAGGGAGTGGCAGGGGGTGGGACTGACCTCGACTTACCTATCCTGGCACCGCTGCCGGATCTCCTGCAGGACCTAATGAGGTTCTGTGGTTTCTCCCCTGCCTCTGTCGGTAAGACCAGCGACGGTCCCACTGCCACAAGAAACCATTCCAGATGTTTGCTCCCATTTGCAGATGGCTCAGCTGCCCAGCTCTGCTTGCTACAAGCATGTATCAGCTGTTCACCACACCGGGCTGGGCGCTCTCCAAAGACAGACGCAGACACATGGTGACACCGTGGACACGGCGCCTTCAGGAGCGCCGCTCGGTCTGTCCCACCCGTGGATCCTTCCCGGGGCCTCCGCGCTCTGTATAAGGCACACGGCTAGACACACAGAGTCATCAGCGGGGTTTAGTGTCGCTCTCTTTGGAAACGGCATGTCTTCTGAGTCCCACCCAGGGCATGTCCGCCTGTTGTTCTCTTTCGGCTGGGCCTTAGCCTTAAAAAGGCGCACACGTGCCCACGCCACTTAGGCGGAAGGAATCGGGGCACGTGGCCCTGGCGCTCCGAAAGCATCCTCCCCTTTAAGGGGCTGCGGAGGTTAGGCTAGGTTCAGAGTTCAGCTGGACTTGCTGAGATTTTGCAGCAGAGGTTCCTAAACTTTGGTGTGTGTTGAAAATGCAGATCCCCAGGCCCAGAGACCCAGAGATTCAGATTCAGACGTTCAGTCTGAAGAGGAAGCTGGAATTCTGCCAGTTACAGGCCCCCAGGAGCTTCCCATGCTGTTGGTCCACAAAGCACAGGTTGAGAAATGGTTTTACTGTTTTACAAACCAAAAGTCGTGTTGGAGGCGAGTTTTTTGAGATGCCACCTCCTAGGGCGGGACACAGTCAGAACACAGAACAGCTTCCTTCTAAAACCAAAGTGCAAACCCCTCAAAACTTCGAGCAGAGAAGCACTCGAGAGGGATCTCACATAGACAAAAGGTGCATTTTTCAGCTCACCTCCAGGGCTCCCAGGCTCTTCCCTCCAAGATTAACTTTCCCCTTGGAGTGTTGTTGTTGTTTTTTTAACTCTGATTTCCATGATGCCCATCAAAATTCCAGTCCCAGATCAAAGTCTCTTTCCTCTTATTCCCTGAGGATAACCAAAATTAGCTGATATTTGCAAAAGAATGTTAATATAACTAAGAGTGCAGAAAACTAAGGGAAATCCTTATTGAAAATACAAATAGCAACAAACATGCAAGTTTCCAAAATGGAGGTTTCTGGTGCTAAGATGAGCATCCACCAGCGGTGAGTGGGCGCCTCCCACCCGCACCCCCAGTGTCCTCGCCTCCCGGACTCCTGCGGCCTTGTATCCCCCTCCCACCACCGGCCAACACCGCCATCACCTCCTCTGAGAACCGAGGCAGGAAATGGAAAGATGGTTTCCTACGCTCTGTCCATAGAGTGACCCCACCCATGCTGCTGCCACCCGAGGGGCTCTGGTCTCTTTAGCCCCAAGCTCTGGGCTCTGGGCTTTGCAGGGACGCATTCGTGCAAATCCCATTCATCGCACACCCGTCCCTTCATGGGTAAGCACAACATACGTGCCATGATAATCCACACCCAGAGCAGCTCACACGCGCGTCCCCTGCAGAACCACTCTGGAATTCCATGAGACACAACTTTCAGAACAGAGCAAAGACTTGAAAACTGGCCCCTTGGATTTACATCCAATAAAAAACGTCCAGCTCTCCAACCAAGAAGTTTAAGCCTAACTCCCCACTTCACACCTTATCAGCAGCCCCACGTCTGACACACACCCTCCTGGATTCTTATCTTCGTAACTAGTTCTTAACCTATAGGAAAAGACCACAGCTACAATGCCTACATTTCCATAACAAAAAAAAAAAGAAAGAAATTGAGTGATGACACGACAGAGTGTTTGTTTGGATTTGTGAATTCATGTGTGTGTAACGTCATACAACTCCATAACAGTAAGTTGCATTTAGACATTTAATAGATCACCTTAACTGAAAAGAATCCAATTCCACAGAATGAAGGCTGTCCTGGAGAAAGTGGGATGTGTGGTTGCCGTAGTAATCGATATCTTCTAGAACGAATCCGTGCTTGGCTAATTACAGCCTTCTATTTTTAAACTCATCTGCATTCTTCTCCCCCCAAGCCCAACATTCTCACACGACTTCGGCAATAAAATACTATTACTGTTATCTGTACAGACTGTGCTGGTCTCAAAATAACTTGTTTCCAGTCGGCCTCCACGCCATGTGAGGCGAGAGGCCCTTGTCCCCCACGCACATGGAAGGCCAAACGGACGCCTTTGAATGAGCCCAAATGCTTTACAAAATGGGAGTAAAACAGCAGCACGGAACTCCAGGGCTCCAGCTGTCTCGTGAGCACCCGGGGCCTGGGGTCGAGGTGTGGCCAGCTGGACAGCCAGCCTACCACCATCCTGAGCCAAGGCCCAGGCCTCTCACTGTCTCATGGGAAGCTCTTTGGTAACAAACCACAGAGGTGATGGAACAGGAGCACTGACGGTCAGTCCAGAGCCTATGGGACCATCTCAGGTCATCCCCGGGCTGTGTCAAGGCCCAGGACCCCTAGCCTGAGAAACGGCTTCTAGCAGCCTTCGACCCTTTGAAGGCCTGGCTGCCTGGGGTTCTGCTAACTCCATCTGAAGACCTGTCCTCCCCAGCAGGGATGTGGGGCTGTGGAAATAGATGAAGACCACCCAGTGACAGCAGGCAAAGGCTCTCGTTTCTTCCCAGCTTGCTATAGCCAGGGAGCTGTATTGGTTTGCTAAGGCTCCTGTAACAAGGCGCCCGCCACTGAGGGTCTGAGACAGCAGAAATGCGTTCTCTCACGGTTCTAGAGGCCAGAAGTCCGAGAGCATGGAATCAGAAGAGCCGTGCTCCCTCTGAAGGGGTTAGGGAGAAGGTTCCCAAGCGTCTCTCCTGGCTTCCTGTGGCTTGCTGGCAACCTTTGGCGTTCCTTGACTAGTAAATGCATCCCCGGGTCTCGGTGCAGATCTCTAGGCAGATCCATTTCCAAACGTCTCTGTTTTCTAAGGACACCAGTCGTATTGCGTTAGGGGCCCACCCTGTTCCAGTGTGATGTCATCTTAACTAATTACACCTGCAATGATCCTCTCTCCAAATAAGGTCACATTCTGAGCTGCTGAGGATCAGGACTACAACATACGAATTTCTGGGAACTCCCTGGCGGTCCAGTGGTTAGGACTCAGCACTTTCATTGTCGAGGGCCCGGGGTTCAATCCCTGGTTGGGGAACTAAGGTCCCGCAAGCCATGCGGCAAGGCAAAAAAAAAAAAAAAAAAGTGAATTTCTCGGGGACACAACTCAACCCATAACACTTGCCTCTGGCAGAGACTCAAAGGCAAGCAAAGCAGGAAGTGTGAAAGCTTCAGTGTGAACGAGAGGGGAGGCTTCAGGGGGGCCCTGATGGGAGGCTGCTGGCACGGGGAGGCTGGAAGCGGCTGACTAGAAGTGGGCATCCTATGTGGCTGGTTAAGTACAAGCTCATGTTTAGCTTTCTCTGGCTGGTCCTGAGCTGGAAGTCAGGGCAAAATTTAGGGAAGTTGGCAGTCATTGAGCAAGTCCTGGGTGTTTTGGGCCCGTAGCTGCAGAGGTTCTATTTATATCTACATGGTCTCTCCATGCTATATTCAGTCTCTCAGTGCAAATGACACCTCCTGAGGTTCTCAGGATGCTTCTGGGGCCGGAGTGGGGGGCAGGTGGTCTGGAAGGCCCAGCCCTGGAAAGGCTCAGTGCCCACGAGAGCAGACCCACGATGGGCAATCCCACAGGGCAGACCGGCTCAGACCCTTGTCCAGAGAAGAGGCAAAACGCCCAGGGGCCCCGTCTGCAACCTTCTCTTTTTATTCCCACAAGGCTGAGCACAGACGTACAGTGAGGAAGTGTAGATACTCTGACCCTAGAGCAGTGGTCCTCTGGCTTTTGGGTTTAGCTCCTCCCTTTAAGGACCCCAAAGAGCTTTTGATGATGGGGAGAATAGCTGTCAATATTCACCACATTAGAACTAAGAGATTTTAAAACATTAAGCCCATTACATGTTCATGGAAATAACATATTTTATGAAAAATAATTATATTTTCATAAAAGAAAAACATGGCAAGAGTGGCATTATTTTAAATTTTTGCAGATCTCTTAAATGTCAGCTGGAATCTCATATCCGCTTCTGCATTCAATCTGTTGGGATATCACACATCATGGGTCCTCTGGAAAACCCTACATTACATCCATGAGAATGAACAAAAGCTAATAACGTGGTAGAATCATCATGAAATAGTTTTGACCTTGCAGGCCCTCTGCAGTATCTCGGGGACCCCCAGCAGTCCCCAGACCACAGCCATAGATCCACGCGTGTGGACCAAAGTAGAAACCAGACCCGCAGCGAGCCCGGGCACACTGTGATGTGGGAGGAGGAGGGTTATAACCCGCCCTAGTCAGACTCATCTCACAAGTGAGGAAAATGCCGCAAGCCCGAGCGGAAGGTAAGAAGTGTAAGACGGGTCAACGCCAGTGACTGCCAGCATCGTCACCTCCCACCTGAAGATGCAAAGGCAAGAAAGCAGAAATGAAAAATAAATAACCCCTCATTGCTTGTTAGTTCCATTTTTCCTCCACTACTTCCAAGATTACAGTTGTCGCTCAGGGTCCAAGGGGGATTGGTTCTAGGACGACACCCCACCCCCAGGATACCAAAACCCGAGGATGCTCAAGTCTCATACAAAACAAAACGGCATGGTATTTGCATGTAACCTACACACATCCTCCCGTATACTTTAAATCAGCTCTAGATTACTTATAATACTGAGTACAACGTAAACGCGATGTAAATAGTTGTAAATACAGTATAAATGCTATGTAAATAGTTGCCGGTGTGTGGCAAATTCAAGTTTTGCTTTTTGTAACTTTCTGGAATTTTTTTCCAAATATTTTTGATCTGCGGTTGGTTGAATCCAAGGGTGCAGAATCCTTGGATGCTGTACGTGCAATTAGAAACTGATTGAACTGATGGATGTTGGGAAGCATTAGTGCCCCCACCCTCCCCACCACACACACACACACACACACACACACACACACACACACACACGAGTCCTTATTAGACCCACCCCAGCCAGGGAATCCAGGCCAGGAGCCGAAGGGCAGTGATGATGCAGGAGCTACTTTCTTTCCCAGTCTTCTGCCTCAGTCCCACCCCCTTTGTCTCTAACTGCTCTGGGCTCCTTCTTCCTCCTCCTTCCCCTTCTGACTCTGGCATAGCCTGAATTACACTTTACCATAACATTTAAGATGAAAGAAGTAGCTGGCTGGCCACTTACTAGAGTAGATTAAGACTAGTGGATGAAAAAGTAAAAAGAAAAAAAAATTAATTAAAACTTTTTTGAAAAAACGCAGTTGCTGGAATTCTAATCCTTACCTCATACTGTTCCATCCAGTGGAAGAGAGAGGGTCTCTCCTAGTGGATTTACAGAACGAGGAGAGACTGTCTCCAAGCCCACCAGCCCCAGGAAGATCTCTTTGCATCTCCTTGGCTCTGACTAGTTTATGTGTCCTTCCTTGAACTAGTTATTGATGGCCAGAGGCTTGGGATTCCCTGATTGACTTAGGGATCCTTTCCTGGAGCTGGGGATGGGTTTCAACCTCTTCAAATCATGTGGCTAAGAATGGGGTGGGAAACAAAGGGTCCTGTTCATGAAAGGAGGGGGCTTAAAGAAAAAGAAGACTAACGCCCTTCTTTAAAGTGGTTGATTTTATGTAATGTGAATTTTGCTTCATTTCAGTAATAATAATATCCTTATTTTAAGTCTTATTTAATTTTTAACTTTTTTTAATCCTATTTAAAATGTTTATTTCAGCCATTGATTTAATAAGGAGGAGGAAACTGGAAATTCTGATTCCATAAAATGTGATTTTAAAAATGTGTTAATTTTTAAAGAGAATTTAGTGAATCATGTAAAGTTTCCTTACATTATACTCCAAATGTAAAGAACAACAAATTAAATATGGACACAATGATAGAGAATCAGAGATACTCAGCTCAGTTCTCAAAATGAAGGCTTGAAACTCCAGAAGTCACCTGCTTGATGGACCTGTATCTACCAAAAAGTAGACGTCCAAGCAGGGCTTCTAGCTCTGTACCCAAAGACACAAAGATAGGCATGATGGAGAAGTTGGGGGAAAGTAAACCATACAAGGACGAAACTAGAAATTGGAAGTATTGTTTGTTAACCAAAATTTCAGAAATGGGGATCTGACTGAAATAAAGAGGTAGTTATTTGGGGTTTGTTAGGACTGCAGCCAGGAGACACGGATTCCAGGGGCACCTGAGCTGTGTTCCATAGGACTACAAAATGGAGAAAGCTTGTTAAGGCAAAAACTGCAAGGCCATTGTTAGTTACATGAGTTGTTTATCAAGAATTCTAATGGGAGCTGGCAGGAAGGATTAGTTGGGGTCCAAGATGGTTACATAGTTATAGGGGAGAGCAGCCTTGAGACCACAAGGTTGCAGTTGGCAGGTGTTGTTTTAAAAATGGCTGATGGTGTCCTTGAGTTTGGTACAGTTCACAGAAAGTCCAAGTTCCCAGGGGTGCAGGGACGTGTCTGAGACCAGATCCTCATGGCCGCTGACTCCTTTTTGTATGCCTGAGCTATAATTACTCCATTATGACATCAATCTGTCATTGAGGGCCTATCGCTGCAATACCGTTGCCTAACACACAACCCCAGCACTCTGTATCTTGTTGACTTTTAGATGGTGTGGCAGGTTGGTTGCACTTTGGTGGATCTAGGCTGCAGTGTGTCTTCTGGTCTATTCCCCATGTTCTTTTTATGGTAAATAGCAGGAGCACCAGAGGCGAGGAAAAGCACACATTCAAAACCTCTGCTTGCAAGGGGCAGAGTGAAGATGGCGGCGTGGGAAGACGTGGAGTTTGGGTCTCCCCACAACTAGGGCACCTGCTGGATGCTGGTGGGGGACCTCGATGCCCAAGGAGATGGGAGGAGCCCCCAAGCAACCAGGTAGGAGGGGGGACTGAGGTGGGAGGAGAAGTAGAGGCCAGACAGGACAGGCACCTCTGAGGGGTGGCTGGGTGGGGGGAGATGTCTCCATGCCTGGAGGGACCCTCAGGGGCTCAGATCAGGGGGTAGCAAGCCTAGCATTTTCTCTGCCCAATCAGCGTGGGAAGCCTTCCCAGCTCTTGAGCCAGGTCCTACACCCTCAGAGGCCCACTCTGGGCCATGTTGGTCATGGGGGCATCGGAAGGAGGCTGGCGGAGAAGAGGATAGGCAGGGGGGAGGGGTCCTCCAGGACCAGAGGAGTGGGAGAGGAGGAGAGGGCATATGCCTCGCCCACTCGAGCCTGGGAAGCCTGCTGGGCTCCCAGGCCTGGTCCCCCCACCTTTGGAGACTAGAGGCACACCTGGGCCCCTTCTGTAGGGTTGAGCCTAAGCCCTCACCCCCACAGGGCGTTTTCCAGCCCTGTGGGTCCTAAGCATAGGCCCCACCCACTGCCTAAACCCCACCCCTCCTAAGCCCCGCCCCCTCACAGCCAAAGCCTTTTCCGCCTTTTTTTTTTTTTTCCTCTTTTTTACTATTGTGGTTCTGTTTTACCTTCTGGTTGTTGTTTCATCTACATTTTTATTTTTATATTCTTTCTAACATATCTGTTAGTTTCCTATCTAATTTTATTTTTTACTCTTTGTTATTGTTCTGCTCTTTTTTTTTCTTATTTCTTTTTTTCTTTTTTTTGTTTTGCCACCCTGCACAGCTTGTGGGATCTTGGTTCATGAGCCAGGGGTCGGGCTGAAGCTCCTGCAGTGGGAGCTCCAAGTTCAAACCACTGGACTAACAGAGAACCTCAGACCCCAGGGAATATTCATCGGAGTGAGGTCTCCCAGAGGTCCTCATCTCGGCACCAAGACCCAGCTCTACCCAACAACCTACAAACTCCAGTGCTGGAAGCCTCAAGCCAAACAACCAATAAGACAGGAACACAATCCCACCCATCAAAAAAAAAAAAAAATGAGACAGCAAAAAAATATGTCACAGATGAAGGAGCAAGGTAAAAACCTACAAGACCAAAGAAATAAAAAGGAAATAGGCAACCTACCTGAAAAGAATTCAGAGTAGTGATAGTAAAGGTGATCCAGAATCACAGAAATAAAATGGAGGCACGGATTGAGAAAGTACAAGAAATGTTTAACAAAGATCTAGAAGAACTAAAGAACAAACAAAAGAGATGAACAACACAATAACTGAAATGAAAAATATACTAGAAGGAATCAATAACAGAATAACTGAGGCAGAAGAACGAATAAGTGAGCTGGAAGACAGAATGGTGGAAATAACTGCTGAGGAGCAGAATAAAGAAAAAAGAATGAAAAGAATTGAAGACAATCTCAGAGACCTCTGGGACAACACTAAATGTACCAACATTCGAATTATAGGGGTCCCAGAAGAAGAAGAGAAAAAGAAAGGGTCTGAGAAAATATTTGAAGAGATTCTAGTGGAAAAATTCCCTAACATGGGAAAGGAAATAGTCACCCAAGTCCAGGAAACGCAGAGAGTCCCATACAGGATAAACACTAGGAGAAACACACCAAGGCACATATTTATCAAACTAACAAAAATTAAATTCAAATAAAAAATATTAAAAGCAGCAACAGAAAAGAAAAAATAACATGCAAAGGAATCCCCATAAGGTTATCAGCTGATTTTTCAGCAGAAACTCTGCAGGCCAGAAGGGAGTAGCAGATATACTTAAAGTGATGAAAGAGAAAAACCTACAACCAAGATTACTCTACCCAGCAAGGATCTCATTCAGATTCAATGGAGAAATCAAAAGCTTTTCAAACAAGCAAAAGCTAAGAGAATTCAGCACCACCATACCAGCTTTACAACAAATGCTAAAGGAACGTCTCTAGGCAGGAAACACAAGAGAAGAAAAAGACCCACAAAAACAAAGCCAAAACAATTAAGAAAATGGTAATAGGAACATGCATATCGATAATAACCTTGAATGTAAATGGATTAAATGCCCCAACTAAAAGACACAGATTGGCTGAAGAGATACAAAAACAAGACCCATACATATGCTGTCTACAAGAGACCCACTCCACACCTAGGGACACATACAGACTGAAAGTGAGGGGATGGAAAAAGATATTCTGTGAAACTGGAAATCAAAAGAAAGCTGGAGTAGCAATACTCATATCAGATAAAATAGACTTTAAAATAAAGACTGTTACAAGAGATAAGGGAGGACACTACATAATGACCAAGGGATAAATCCAAGAAGAAGATATAACAAGTATAAATCTTCATGCACCCAACATAGGAGCACCTCAATACATAAGGCAAATGCTAACAACCATGAAAGGGGAAATCGACACTAACACAATAATAGTAGGGACTTTAACACACCACTTACACCAATGGACAAATCATCCAAACATAATATAAATAAGGAAACACAAGCTTTAAATGACACAATAGACCTGATAGATTTAATTGACATTTATAGGACATTCCACCCGAAAGTGGCAGAATATACTTTCTTCTCAAGTGCACACAGAACATTCTCCAGGATAGATCATATCTTGGGTCACAAATCAAGCCTCGGTAAATTTAAGAAAATTGAAATCGTATCAAGCATCTTTTCTGACCACAACGCTATGAGATTGGAAATCAATTACAGGGGGAAAAAAACTGTAAAAAAACACAAATACGTGGAGGCTAAACAGTGTGCTACTAAATAACCAAGAGATCACTGAAGAAATCAAAGAAGAAATTTTAAAATACATAGAAACAAATGACAATGAAAACACAGCAACTCAAAACCTATGGGATGCAGCAAAAGCAGTTCTAAGAGAGAATAGCAATTCAATCTCACCTCAAGAAACAAGAAAAATCTCAAATAAACCATCTAACCCTACACTTAAAGCAACTGGAGAAAGAAGAACAAAGAAAACCCAAAACAATAGAAGGAAAGAAATCATAAAGATAAGAGCAGAAATAAATGAAATAGAAATGAAGAAAACAATAGCAGAGATCAATAAAACTAAAAGTTGGTTCTTTGAGAAGATAAAATTGATAAACCCTTAGCCAGACTCATCAAGAAAAAAAGGGAGAGGACACAAATCAGTAAAATGAGAAATGAAAAAGGAGAAATCACAACTGACACTGCAGAAATACAAAGGATTATAGGAGACTACTACAAAGAGCTATGTGTCAATAAAATGGACAACCACGAAGAAATGGACAGATTCTTGGAAAGGTACAATTTTCCAAGACTGAAACATGAAGAATTAGAAAATATAAACAGACCTATCACAAGTAATGAAATTGAAAGTGTAATTAAAAATCGTCCAACAAACAAAAGTCCAGGACCAGATGGCTTCACAAGCGAATTCTATCGAACATTTAGAGAAGAGCTAACACCCATCCTTCTCAAACTCTTCCAAAAAATTGCAGAGAGAGGAACACTCCCAAATTCTTTCTGCAAAGCAACCATCACCCTGATACCAAAACCAGAAAAAGATATCACAAAAAAAGAAAATTATAGACCAATATCACTGATGAAAATAGATACAAAAATCCTGAACAAAATACTAGCAAACAGAATCCAACAACATATTAAAAGGATCATACACCATGATCAAGTGGTATTTATCCCACGAATGCAAGGATTCTTCAATATATGCAAATCAATCAATGTGATACACCATATTAACAAATTAAGGAATAAAAACCACATGATCATCTCAACAGATGCAGAAAGAGCTTTTGACAAAATTCAACACCCATTTATGATAAAAATCTATCCAGAAAATGGGCATAGAGGGAACCTACTTCAACATAATAAAGGCCATATATGACAAACCCACAGCAAACATCATACTCAATTGTGAAAACTGAAAGCATTTCCACTAAGATCAGGAACAAGACAAGGTTGTCCACTCTCTCCACTCTTATTCATCATAGTTTTGGAAGTCCTAGCCATGGCAATCAGAGAAGAAAAAGAAACAAAAGGAATACAAATTGGAAAAGAAGAAGTAAAACTGTCACTGTTTGCAGATGACATGATATTATACATAGGAAACCCTAAAGATGCCACCAGAAAACAACTAGAACTAATCAATGAATTTGGTAAAGTTGCAGGACACAAAGTTAATGCACAGAAATCTCTGGCACCCCTATACACTAACAACAAAAAATCAGAAAGAGAATTTAAGGAAACAAACCCATTTAACATCGCAACAAAAAGAATAAAATACCTAGGAATAAACCTACCTAAGGAGGTGAAAGATTTGTACTCAGAAAACTATAAAACACTGATGAAAGAAATCAAAGATGACATAAACAGATGGAGAAATATATCATGTTCTTGGATTGGAAGAATCAATATTGTAAAAATGACTATACTACCCAAAGCAGGCTACAGATTGAATGCAATCCCTATCAAACTACCAATGGCATTCTCCACAGAATTAGAACAAAAACTTTCACAATTTATATGGAAACACAAAAGACCCTGAATAGCCAAAGCAATCTTGAGAAAGAAAAATGGAGCTGGAGGAATCAGGCTCCCCAACTTCAAACTATACTACAAAGCTACAATAATCAAGACAGTATGGTACTGGCACAAAAACAGGAATATAGATCAATGGTACAGGATAGAAAGCCCAGAGATAAACTCACGCATATATGAGCACCTAATTTACAACAAAGGAGGAAAGAACATACAATGGAGAAAAGGCAGCCTCTTCAATAAGTGGTGCTGAGAAAACTGGACAGCAACATGTGAAAGAATGAAATTAGATCACTACCTAACACCATCCACAAAAATAAATTCCAAATGGATTAAAGACCTAAATGTAAGACCAGACACTATAAAACTCTTAGAGGAAAACAGGAAAAACACGCTTTGACATAAACCACAGCAAGATCATTTTTGACCCACTTCCTAGAGTAATGGAAATAAACACAGAAATAAACAAATAGGACCTAATTAAACTTCAAAGCTTTTGTACAACAAAGGAAACCATAAACAAGATGAAAAGACAACCCTCAGAATGGGAGAAAATATTTGCAAATGAAACAACTGACCAAGGGTTAATCTCCAAAATATACAAAACAGCTCATGGAGCGCAATATCAAAAAAACAAACAACCCAATTAAAAAATGGGTGGAAGACCTAAATAGACATTTCATCAAAGAAGACTTACAGGTGGGCAAGAAGCACATGAAAAGATGCTCAACATCACTAATTATTAGAGAAATGCAAATTAAAACTACAATGAGGGAGGAGGAACCAAGATGGCGGAGTAGAATGACATGCTCTCACTCCCTCTTGCGAGAACACCAGAATCACAACTAGCTGCTGGACAATCATTGACAGGAAGACACTGGAACTCACCAAAAAAGATACCCCACATCCAAAGACAAAGGAGAAGCCACAATGAGATGGTAGGAGGGGCGCAATCACAGTAAAATCAAATCCCATAACTGCTGGGTGGGTGACTCACAGACTGGAGAACACTTATACCACAGAAGTCCACCCACTGGAGTGAAGGTTCTGAGCCCCATGTCAGGGTTCCCAACCTGGGGGTCCAGCAACGGGAGGAGGAATTCCTAGAGAATCAGACTTTGAAGGCTAGTGGGATTTGATTGCAGGACTTCGACAGGACTGGAGGAAACAGAGACTCCACTCTTGGAGGGCACACACAAAGTAGTGTGCACATCAGGACCCAGGGGAAGGAGCAGTGACCCCAGGGGAGACTGAACCAGACATACCTGCTAATATTGGAGGGTCTCCTGCAGAGGCAGGGGGTGGCTGTGGCTCACCATGGGGACAAGGACACTGGCAGCAGAAGTTCTGGGAAGTACTCCTTGGCGTGAGCCCTCCCAGAGTCTGTCATTAGCCCCACCAAAGAGCCCAGGTAGTCTCCAGTGTTGGGTTGCCTCAGGCCAAACAACCAACAGGAAGGGAACCAAGCCCCACCCATCAACAGTCAAGTGGATTAAGGTGTTACTGAGCTCTGCCAACCAGAGCAACAGTCAGCTCTACCCACCACCAGTCCCTCCCATCAGGAAACTTACACAAGCCTCTTAGATAGCCTCATCCACCAGAGGGCAGACAGCAGAAGCAAGAAGACTACAATCCTGCAGCCTGTGGAACAAAAACCACATTCACAGAAAGATAGACAAGATGAAAAGGCAGAGGGCTATGTACCAGATGAAGGAACAAGATAAAACCCCAGAAAAACAACTAAATGAAGTGGAGATAGGCAAACTTCCAGAAAAAGAATTCAGAATAATGATAGTGAAGATGATCCAGGACCTCGGAAAAACAATGGAGGCAAAGATCGACAAGATGCAAGAAATGTTTAACAAAGACATAGAAGAATGAAAGAACAAACAAACAGAGATGAACAATACAATAACTGAAATGAAAACTACACTAGAAGGAATCAATAGCAGAATAACTGAGGCAGAAAAACGGACAAGTGACCTGGAAGACAGAATGGTGGAATTCACTGCTGCAGAACAGAATAAAGAAAAAAGAATGAAAAGAAATGAAGACAGCCTAAGAGACCTCTGGGACAACATTAACACAACAACATTCGCATTATAGGGGTCCCAGAAGGAGAAGAGAGAGAAAGGACCCGAGAAAATATTTGAAGAGATTATAGTCGAAAACTTCCCTAACATGGGAAAGGAAATAGCCACCCAAGTCCAGGAAGCGCAGAGAGTCCCAGGCAGGATAAACCCAAGAAGAAACATGCCAAGACACATATTAATCAAACTGGCAAAACTTAAAGACAAAGAAAAATTATTGAAAGCAGCAAGGGGAAAACGACAAATAACATACAAGGGAACTCCCATAAGGTTAACAGCTGATTTCTCAGCAGAAACTCTACAAGCCAAAAGGGAGTGGCATGACACATTTAAAGTGATGAAAGGGAAGAACCTACAACCAAGATTACTCTACCCAGCAAGGATCCCATTCAGATTCGATGGAGAAATCAAAAGCTTTACAGACAAGCAAAAGCTAAGAGAATTCAGCACCACCAAACCAGCTCTACAACAAATGCTAAAGGAACTTCTCTAAGTGGGAAACACAAGAGAAGAAAAGGACCTACAAAAACAAACCCAAAACAATTAAGAAAATGGTCATAGGAACATACATATTGATAATTACCTTAAAGGTGAATGGATTAAATGCTCCAACCAAAAGACACAGGCTTGCTGAATGGATACAAAAACAAGACCCATATATATGCTGTCTGCAAGAGGCCCACTTCAGACCTAGGGACACATACAGACTGAAAGTGAGGGGATGGAAAAAGATATTCCATGCAAATGGAAATCAAAAGAAAGCTGGAGTAGCTATACTCATATCAGATAAAATAGACTTTAAAATAAAGAATGTTACAAGAGATAAGGAAGGACACTACATAATGATCAAGGGATCAATCCAAGAAGAAGACATAACAATTATAAATATATATGCTCCCAACATAGGAGCACTTCAATACATAAGGCAACTGCTAACAGCTATAAAAGAGGAAATCGAAAGTAATACAATAATAGTGGGGAACTTTAACACCTCACTTACACCTATGGACAGATCATCCAAAATGAAAATAAATAAGGAAACAGAAGCTTTAAATGACACAATAGACCAGATAGATTTAATTGATATTTATAGGACATTCCATCCAGAAACAGCAGATTACACTTTCTTCTCAAGTGTGCACGGAACATTCTCCAGGATAGATCACATCTTGGATCACAAATCAAGCCTCAATAAATTTAAGAAAATTGGAATCATATCAAGCATCTTTTCTGACCACAACGCTATGAGATTAGGAATGAATTACAGGGAAAAAAAGGTAAAAAACACAAACACATGGAGGCTAAACAATACGTTACTAAATAACCAAGAGATCACTGAAGAAATCAAAGAGGAAATCAAAAAATACCTAGAGACAAATGACAATGAAAACACAACGATCCAAAACCTATGGGATGCAGCAAAAGCAGTTCTAAGAGGGAAGTTTATAGCAATACAATCTTACCTCAAGAAACAAGAAACATCTCAAATAAACAATCTAACCTTACACCTAAAGGAACTAGAGAAAGAAGAACAAACGAAACCCAAAGTTAGCAGAAGGAAAGAAATCATAAAGTTCAGAGCGAAAATAAATGAAATAGAAACAAAGAAAACAATAGCAAAGATCAATAAAACTAAAAGCTGTTTCTTTGAGAAGATAAACAAAATTGATAAACCATTAGCCAGACTCATCAAGAAAAAGAGGGAGAGGACTCAAATCAATAAAATTTAAAATGAAAAAGGAGAAGTTACAACAGACACCACAGAAATACAAAGCATCTTAAGAGACTACTACAAGCAACTCTATGCCAATAAAATGGACAACCTGGAAGAAATGGACAAATCCTTAGAAAGGTATAACCTTCCAAGACTGAACCAGAAAGAAATAGAAAATATGAACAGACCAATCACAAGTAATGAAATTGAAACTGTGATTAAAAATCTTCCAGCAAGCAAAAGTCCAGGACCAGATGGCTTCACAGGTGAATTCTATCAAACATTTAGAGAAGAGCTAACACCCATCCTTCTCAAACTCTTCCAAAAAATTGCAGAGGGAGGAACACTCCCAAACTCATTCTATGAGGCCACCATCATCCTGATACCAAAACCAGACAAAGATACTACAAAAACAGAAAATTACAGACCAATATCACTGATGAATATAGATGCAAAAATCCTCAACAAAATACTAGCAAACAGAATCCAACAACACATTAAAAGGATCATACACCATGATCAAGTGGGGTTTATCCCAGGGATGCAAGGATTCTTCAATATATGCAAATCAATCAATGTGATACACCATGTTAACAAATTGAAGAATAAAAACCATATGATCATCTCAATAGATGCAGAAAAAGCTTTTGACAAAATTCAACACCCATTTATGATAAAAACTCTCCAGAAAGTGAGTAGAGAGGGAACCTACCTCAACATAATAAAGGCCATATATGACAAACCCACAGCAAACATCATTCTCAATGGTGAAAAACTGAAAGCATTTCCTCTAAGATCAGGAACAAGACAAGGATATCCACTCTCACCACTATTATTTAACATAGTGGAGAAAAGGGAACCCTCTTGCACTGTTGGTGGGAATATAAATTGATACAGCCACTATGGAGAACAGTATGGAGGTTCCTTAAAAAACTAAAAATAGAATTACCATGTGATCCAGCAATCCCACTATTGGGCATATACCCAGAGAAAACCATAATTCAAAAAGACACATGCACCCCAGTGTTCATTGCAGCACTATTTACAATAGCCAGGTCATGGAAGCAACCTAAATGTCCATCGACAGACGAATGGATAAAGAAGATGTGGTACATATATACAATGGAATATTACTCAGCCATAAAGAGGAACAAAACTGAGTCATTTGTTGAGACGTGGATGGATCTAGAGACTGTCATACAGAGTGAAGTAAGTCAGAAAGAGAAAATCAAGTATCGTATATTAACGCATATATGTGGAACCTAGAAAAATGGTACAGATGAACCGGTTTGCAGGGCAGAAGTTGAGACACAGATGTAGAGAACAAATGTATGGACACCAAGGGGGGAAAGCCGCGGGGTGGGTGGGGATGGTGGTGTGCTGAATTGGGCGATAGGGATTGACATGTATACACTGATGTGTATAAAATTGATGACTAATAAGAATCTGCTGTATAAAAAAATAAATAAAATTCAAAAATTAAATAAATAAATAAGTAAAAACTACAATGAGGTATCACCTCACACCAGTCAGAATGGCCATGATCAAAAAATCTAGAAACAATAAATGCTGGAGAGGGTGTGGTGAAAAGGGAACCCTCCTGCTCTGTTGGTGGGAATGTAAATTGATACACCCACTGTGGAGAACAATATGGAGGTTCCTTAAAAAACTAAAAATAGGGGCTTCCCTGGTGGTGCAGTGGTTGAGAGTCTGCCTGCCAATGCAGGGGACACGGGTTCGAGCCCTGGTCTGGGAGGATCCCACATGCCGCGGAGCAACGAGGCCCGTGAGCCACAATTACTGAGCCTGCGCGTCTGGAGCCTGTGCTCCACAACAAGAGAGGCCGCGATAGTGAGAGGCCCGCACACCGTGATGAAGAGTGGCCCCCACTTGCCGCAACTAGAGAAAGCCCTCGCACAGAAACGAAGACCTAACACAGCCATAAATAAAATTAAAAAAAAAAACAAACTAAAAATAGAACTACCATCTGACCCAGCAATCCCACTACCGGGCATATACCCTGAGGAAAACATAATTCAAAAAGAGTCATGTACCACAATGTTCATTGCACCTCTATTTACAATAACCAGGACATGGAAGCAACCTAAATGTCCATCGACAGACGAATGGATAAAGAAGATGTGGCACATATATACAATGGAATATTACTTAGCCATAAAAAGAAACAAAATTGAGTTATTTGGAGTGAGGTGGATGGACCTAGGTCTGAGTGAAGTAAGTCAGAAAGAGAAAAACAGATACCATATGCTAACACATATATATGGAATCTGAAAACATAAATGGTACTGATGAATCTAGTGGCAGGGCAGGAATAAACACAGACATAGAGGATGGACTTGAGGACATGGGGAGGGGGAAGGGTAAGCTGGGACGAAGTGAGAGAGTGGCATGGACATATATACACTACCAAATGTAAAATCGATAGGTTGTGGGAAGCAGCCACATAGCACAGGGAGATCAGCTCAGTGCTTTGTGACCACCTAGAGGGGTGGGATTGGGAGGGTGGGAGGGAGGCTGAAGAGGGAGGGGATATGGGAATATATGTATACATATGGCTGATTCACTTTGTTGTACAACAGAAACTAATGCAGCATTGTGAAGCAATTTTACTCCAATAAAGGTGTATTAAAAAAAAAAAAAAAAGACCTCTGCTTGTACCACATTTGCTAATATTCCATTGCCAAAGCCAGCCAACCTGGTCAGACCCAACATCAATGGGTATATCGTGTCCACAGTGACAGGGGGAATTATTGCTCAACAATAATTCACGTGATCAATTTGGGGCAGAGAGGAGAGAGTGGCCACGATGAAATTTGTGGAGCAGCATCTTCCAGAAAACACGAGAAACGTGGTGCTTTGATTTAAAGTCTGCTATAGAAAAGACTCATTTTAATGAGTCTTCTAAAATAATAGTATCTTACAAAAATGAAATGTATTTCTAACTCTGCATTTTGAAACACACATATTAAAATTTATCAAATAGAAAGAATGTACTTTTTATAAGAAGAATGTACTTTTTATAAATCAAGTTGATAGGGACAGAGTAAAGGGACAAAGTAGGTGATGAAATAGTTAATCCCACTAGGGGATTGTAAATAGAGAAAAAAGTATGGGAGCCCCCTGTAAGTTAATGATCACTCAAGAAAGCAGGTTTGCTTAACCACAAAACCCAGCAGGCTCACTTAGCAACAAAACCATGCACAGAAGCATGAGACATGCCCCCAAACAATAAAACAATGGTGGCATGAGACCCACATCCTGCCCAGTGAGCTAAGTCAACGATTCCTAGGACATGGTCTTCTGTGCACACTAAAAAGAAAAATATAAGGAAAGAGTGACATTATACTAAAACCTGAGATGATTTACCATTTTTAGCATATACCACCCTTCTGCTAATTTGAATAGTGCCATGATAGGCCCAGTTTGACCATGTAGGGCCAAGAAAACTCCCCCACCCAACGTGGAGGAGGTGCTGATGATGGAAGCTTGATGTCTACTCAAGAATGAGGGAGAAGGTGGTCTTCTCCCCGTCCCCACTTTTCCTTGGATTATAAAACTGTAGCCCACTAAGTCCTGGGCACGGCATCCTCTTGCCCGCCTGCTTGTATTTGTCACAAGTGTCCTATACTAATAAACTCTTTCCCTACCTGTCACTCTGCCTCTCACTGAATTCTTTCTGCGCCGAGACAGGGGAACCTACACTCGACTAGGTACCGAGATGCGCTTCTGTCGGTTTCAAAGTCATCCGACCTCAGGACAAATAGTGAGTAGAAGCCATCTTCAATTATTCATTCATTTTCATTCACACCAGAGGGTTACTGGGTGGCAATGTGCCACTCGGGGACTGGGAAGGGTCCAAGGGGGAAAAAGACAGCTCGCCCGAAGCACTCAGAGTCCAGGCGGGGAGGGGAAAAAGGAAAGAAATGCCCATAAATAATTAGAACTTGAGATGAAAAGTGATAAACACTTAGAGAAAATGCTTCCGGGGGTTTAGCAGAGGGAGCGCGTTAATTCCAGATGCTGGATGATAATACTGTGGGTTGTCATGATTGCAAGAAATTCACAGAACTTTCAAACTAGGGAGGATGATGGGTCCAGACTCTTCATTTTACAGAAAAGGAAACTGAGGCCCAGAGAGATGAAGTGCCCTCTCTAAACTCACGTAGTAAAAGGGCCAGGACTCGAATTACCGGGACTCTTCCACTCTGTCTTCTGTAGCTCCGTTTCCACAATCCCCAAATCCACTTTCCTGGCAGCATTTCAATTCTATTCAATGAAAAGTTACTCGGCTCAGAGAGTGGCATTTACAAGGTGTGGGGAGAGGCATGAAGAGCAAGCACGTGGCTGAATAAATACCAAGCCGGTCAGATAATAACAAAGGAACTATCAGCCAGAAATTTACGATCTGCAAGTATTTTCCTTATGTTTTCTGCCATGTATATTCATCCAGACGCCCTGTTCTTTGACCGAAATACCCAGAAACACACCCATCTTTTTTGGCCCGAGGAGCAGAGATGTCTTCAATGATCCAACGTGTCTCTTGTTCTAAGAGCCCTTAAAGGATGTGAGTTATGAGGCCTTTCCTCCTGCCATGGTTCCTTTAAATTATGCTCATAGCTTGGCAAAGAACTCTTAACTGCCTGGCCCGTTAATCAGGCGGAGCCATAAATTTCTTGCCTCATTGCCCAGTGAAGAATCCTTCTGGAAGATTTTCATGCTGGAGTAGTTCGTGAAGCTCCCGCCAGATCAATGGCCTTGTCAGGCCAGGGCCCCCGTGTGCTCTAAGAGAACACAGGGCAGCCCCAGAATGCACTCCTGAGGAGTTCCCCAACCTGGGTTGAGCCTCGGTCCTCCTTGGCTGTATGATCTAGGACCAGCCACTTCATCACTCTGGGCTCCTCATCCGTAAAGCGGGAATTATCTGACTTATCCCCCAGACTGTTCTGAAGGTTAATGAGATTAAGTGTGTGAACCAGAGGCTATGAGATTAAAAGATTAGAAAATAACAATAGAATATCCTGGAACATAGCACAGGCTTTCCCCAAAGACTCCTTACTCTTGGCTCCAACTCCATGGGAGAAGCCCCTCCTTTCTTACCCCCCCCAGCTACCCACAACTTCCCACCCTTGTCATTCAAAATACTGCTGGACCGGGAGCCCCTGCACTGCAATAGCTGAAGAAATAGGCCTGGAATTTGCTGTGGACCAAGCCTATTTCATTCTCTTCCTTTCTCTCTGAAATGCAAAACAGGCAGGGCACACACCACTCAGAGGACCATCCAAGTTGCAAACCCCAGCGTGAGAGGCCGGATCCTGGTTTCTTAGGGCACCTTCCTGCAGGAGCTCCAGGCCATCCTCGCAGCCTGGGGCCACTGTTTTTCCTTTTATAATGCTTTTCCTCCCTTAATTTTGGCCACAGCCCAGGGTTTCTCCTTCCGGGGCACTTCTCAGGGTGAGCCGTCCATGGCTGCGGCATCTTTGCTCGGTTTGATTGTGAAATAGTAACACAAGGATGTCACTCCAGATGTAGAGTGTGTATGAGTTGAGACTTGAAATCTCAGTCCCAGCCACAGCTCCTGATGGGTACCAACTACAAGAGCTGCCTTCTTCCAGGGAAGGCAGTCACATCTATCAGGATGTGTAATTGGCTATTCTACAAGTAGATGGCTGGGGAAAGCAGGGCCAGAATCAGCAGGCATCATGCCCGCAACCGACAGATTGGGGTTGACTGAATATATAATGTCTGTGCTTTCAGAGCCCCCCAGGACTTGCTTCCCTGCAGGAAGGCTGTGGTGGTCCCTGTACTCTGGACACTTGTAGGTCTCGTCTTCGGCCGGAAGCTCTGGATCTCTGACGAGGGTCCTGGGACAGGATCTGACCCCCAGCATCCAATCTGATACAAAGTCATCCTGGAAAGAGACTCCATAAACTCCCACCTGAAGGTTAAGGTACTTTGGATTCTTAACCCTGCCTCAAAGAAAAGGGTGTGTGGTAAAAAAAAAAAAAAAAAAAAAAAAGTTTAGTTTAGGTAGATTCATTTTATGTTTTACGTTTGTTGTGTTAGATAATTCTATAATAAATATAAGTAATGTGAAGACTCCCTTCACTTTATTACGTGTCTGAAGTCAGTAGTGTGAACGTAATGTGGTTGGCTGTAGACCTTTGACCTCCGCAAATCTTTCTCAGAAACTACTCATAGCCCTATATCTTTTCTCAAATTAACTCCTGCTTCCTCCCATAATCACTGTATAATTCAGTGGTAATGCTTTTTGAAAAGCATTTTTGGTGCCCCTTGCATCTCAAAGGTGGCCTTGCCAAGGATTGTACATTTGGGAATTAACCCTTCATCTTCTTTTAAATGTGTTAGGTCTGTTCCTTTAGCTTTTATTCCTTTTCTTTCTGTTTTGTTAAGGCAAAATTCACATAACGTGGAATGAACAGATCCTAAGTATACCACTCAACAAGTTTTGACAAATGGATAAACCCATGTGACTCTAGCCCCAGTAGTAATACAGAGCATTTCCATCACCACGGAAAGTTTACTCACGTCCTTCCTATTAATCTTTCTGCCCCAGAGAAAACCACTGTTGTGGTTTCTATCAGCATAGACTAGTCTGTCATGTCCTAGAACACCATATATAGGACCAAATAGTGTGTATTCTTTTGCATCTGGCTTGTTTTACTCAACAGAATGTTCTTAAGATGCATACGGTTTCATATATCAGCAGTTTGCTCTTTTCTGTAGTTGAGTAGTATTCCATCATATAAATACACCACAATCCACTCTCCTGGGGATGGAAATGTAGGTTGTTTTCAGTTTTTAACTAGTAGAAACAAAGCTGTTATGAAGATCCTTGCACGACTGTTTTAGTGGACATACATTTTTATTTCTTGTGGGTAAACAAGTGGAAATGCTTAGTCATAGGAGAGGTGAATTCTTCACTTGATAAGAAACTGCCATTTTCCCAAAGTGATTGTACCGTTTTATATGCTCATGACAACATATGAGAGTTGTGGTGACTTCATGTCCTGAACAAGCATTTGGTGTTTTGGGTCTTTAATTTTAGCCATTCTCCTGGGGCGTAGGAGTATCTCATTATGATTTTAATTTGCATATTACTGATGAATACTGAACACTTTCTTATGAGCTTATTGACAATTAATGTTTCCCTTGTGAAGTATATGTTCAAATATCTTGCCCCCTTTTCTTTCTTTTTTTTTTAATTTTTATTTTTGGCTGCGTTGGGTCTTTGTTGCTGCGTGCAGGCTTTCTCTAGTTGTGGCGAGCAGAGGCTACTCTTCGTTGTGATGCGTGGGCTTCTCATTGCGGTGGCTTCTCTTGTTGCGGAGCATGGGCTCTAGACTCACGGGCTTCAGTAGTTGTGGCTCGCGGGCTCTAGCGTGCAAGCTCAGTAGTTGTGGCACACGGGCTTAGTTGCTCCGTGGCATGTGGGATCTTCCCCGACCAGGGCTTGAACCTGCATCCCCTGCACTGGCAGGCGGATTCTTAACCACTGCACCACCAGAGAAGTCCCTGATTGGAATGTTTTAGTGACCTTGAATTCCTAGAATAAATCTTAGTTGGTCATGATTACCCTTTTTATATGTTGTTGGATTCTAATACCCAATCTTTTGGTAAGAATTTTTACATCTGTGTTTTAAAGGACAACCTTCTGTAATTTTCCTTTCTTGAAATGTTCTTGCCTGGTTTGATGTCAGGGGATTCCTTGTCCATTTTCCAAACAATATGCATAAGATGCACATTATTATTTCTTAAATACTTGGTAGAATTGACAAGTGAGCAATCTGGGCCCTGAGTTTCCTTATAGGAAAGTTTATAATTACAAATTCAATTTCTTCAACAGATATAGAGTGATTCAGACTTTCTATTTTTCTTTGACTGTATTATAAATTTGCATCTTTTAAGAATTTGGCCATTTTAATTAAGTTATTGAATTTATTAGCAGAAAGCTGTTCATATTTCCTTATCTTTTTCATGCCTTTCAAATCTATAGTGATGCCTCTCTTTTATTCCTGATATTAATAATTTGTGGGTTTTTTCTTCAGTCTTTTGAGGCATTTATGAATTTTATTAATCTTTCCAAAGAGCCAACTTTTTGTTTTATTGATTTTCTGTACAGTCTCTCCATTTTTCATTTCACCAATTTCTGCTCATATTGCCTTCTTTCTACTTTTTTGGATTTAATTTTTTTCTTCATTTTTAGCTTTATGGATCATTGATGTTAAACTTTTCTTCTTATCTAATATATGTATTTAAAGCCATAAGTTTCCTTCTATGCACTACTTTACCTGAATTTCACAAATTTTAAAATCCTTTTTAAAGTATTTTTAAAATACTTTCTAATTTTATTTTGATTTCTTCTTTAATCCATGAGTTATTTAAAAGTATGTTGCCTAGCTTTCAAATATTTGGGGACTTTCTAAGTATTTCTTAATTAATCCTATTGAGACCAGAAAGTATTATTTCAATACTTTTTGAAGTGTTGAGTTTTATTCTGTGGTCTGTTCTAGTGACTGTTCAATATGTACTTAGAAATAAGAAGTGTTTTGCTTTTGTTAGGTGTAGAATTTTGTTAATGATAAACAGGTTAAGTGGATCAAAAGGGTTATTTAAATCTTTTTTACCTTTACTAAATATTTTGACTACTGGTTGTATCAATTATGGAAAGAGAATTTCTAAAATCTCCAACTATAATTGTAGATTTGTAAATTCCTCCCTATAAGTCATTGAGTTTTGCTTCATATACTCTGAAGCAATTCTTAGGTACATACATTTTTAGGATTGTTAAGTCTTCTTGTTGTAGTGCCCTTTATCATTATAAAATGCCTCCTCATCATTTGTGTTAATATTTCTTTATGTCTGGCACTCCACTATTAATATAGCCATTCTGGTTTTCCTATAGTTACTGTTTGTGTGATATACATTTTTCTTTCATTTAACTCTTAACCTGACTCTGTCTTTATGATAAAAGCATGTCTCCTATAAACAGTTTATCACTGACTCTTATTTTTTTTAATCTAGTCTAACAATCTCTACCTTTCAAATGGAATTTTTATTTCATTTATATTTAGTGTAATTAGTGAAATGTTTGGGTTTAAATCTATTATAATGCTCTTTGTGTTCTATTTGTCCTATATGTTCTTTGTTCCCTTTTCCTCTTTCTGCCCTCTTTTTTATTAATCAAGTATGTTTTCTTGCTTCATTTTTTCTCTTCTATGCATATTTAGCTGTTCATGAATTAGATGTTTTAATGGTTGCTGTAGAATTATGATATACATCCTTAACTTATCATAATCTACATGAATTAATATTATACTACTTCTGATATAATACAAGAAATTTACAAAAGTACACTTACATTTTCTCCTTCCCTTCGTGTCATACTGTTTCAGAAATTTTACATCCACATTTGTTATAAGCCCTACAAGATGTTAATATTGTTACTTTTAAGCAAATTGGCTTTCAAAGAAATTAGGAAATGGGGAAAATATTTTATGCTTTTCCCATATTCACCATTCTTGTACTTTTCATTTTTGTGTGTTAATTCATATTTCCTTCAGTACAATTTCCCTTGAGCCTAAAGAATTTTCTTTAACATTTCTTGTAGAGCAAGCATGCTGTCTACAAATTTTCCTAACTCTTTTGTTTCTGAATATGAATCATTTCATTTTTGTTTTTAAAGGCTATTTTCTCTGAAAATGGGACTCTAGATTCACAATTTTGCCTTTTAGCACTTAAAAAAATATGCCATTATGCTGCCTCACATTGTTTCTAATGAGAAGTCAGAATCATTCTTATTGTTCCTGTGTATGTAATATGAGGAGTTTTTCTAGCTACTTTTAATATTTTTCTCTCCATCTTTGATTTTTAGCAATTTAAATATGGTACGCCTAGATGTGGTTTTTCTTTGTGTTTATTCTACTTAGGTTTTGTTGAACTTTTTGGGAGGATATTTCTCATCAAGACTGGAAAATGGGGGGACTTCCCTGGTGGTCCAGTGGTTAGGACTCCGAGCTTCTATTGCAGGAGGCACAGGTTCAATTTCTGGTCAGGAAACTAAGATACCACAAGCCGTGTGGCATGGCCAAAAAAAAATCTTCATCTTCTATTTCTCTTCTACAATTTTTCCTCTTAGGTATGGATCACATTTTCCTGCTTTTTTTGTTTTTAATATTTGTATTTGGGCTTTTTAAAATATTTATTTACTTATTTGGCTACACTGGGTCTTAGTTGCAACACACGGGATCTTTAGTTGTGGCACATGGGATCTTTTTTAGTTGCGGCATGTGGGATCTTTTTTAGTTGTGGCATGCGGGATCTTTTAGTTCAGGCATGCAAGCTCTTAGTTGTGGTATGTGGGATCTAGTTCCCTGACTAGGGATCGAACCTGGGCCCCCTGCACTGGGAGCATGGAGTTAGCCACTGGACCACCAGGGAAGTCCCTCCTGCCTTTTTTGGATGCCTCATAATTTTTTATTGTTTGCTGGATATTGTTCATGTTGTTATTGAGACTCTGAGTTTTATTTTCTCTCTTTAGAATGTGTTGTATTTTGTCTGACTTAGCAGTTAATGACTGGCAAATCATATATCCACCTGGTGTAACCAATAAGACATATCTAGAACACACAACTAACTCTTACAGCTCAGTAATGAGAAAAAAAACAACCCAATAAAAAAAAAACACAGGGGCTTCCCTGGTGGCGCAGTGGTTGAGAATCTGCCTGCCAATGCAGGGGACACGGGTTCGAGCCCTGGTCTGGGAAGATCCCACATGCCACGGAGCAACTAGGCCCGTGAGCCACAACTACTGAGCCTGTGTGTCTGGAGCCTGTGCTCCGCAACAAGAGAGGCCACGATAGTGAGAGGCCCGCACACCGCGATGAAGAGTGGCGCCTGCTTGCCGCAACTGGAGAAAGCTCTCGCACAGAAACGAAGACCCAACACAGCCAAAAATAAATAAATAAAAAATAAATAAAGAATTATTAAAAAGAAAACACAATATTTTAATAGACACTGCACTAAAGAAGGTATACAAATAACAAGTAAGCACTTGAAAAGTTGTTCCACATCATTAGTCATCAGGGAAGTGAAAATTAAAACCACAATGAGGGACTTCTCTGGCAGTCCAGTGGTTAAGACCCCACGCTTCCACTTCAGGGGGAATGGGTTCAATCCCTGGTCAGGAAACTAAGATCCCACATGCCACATGGCGCAGCCAAAAACAAGCAAACAAAAAAACAATGAAATACTATTATATGCCTAGTAGAATAGCTAAAATCAAAGGACTGAAAATTCCAAACATTAGTGAGGATGTGAAGAAACTGGAACACTCATATATTGCTGGTGGGAATGTAAAATGGTACTGCCACTTTCAAAAACCACCTGGCAATTTCCTGAAATGTTAAACAAACATTTATCATATGACCTAGTAATTGTACTCCATTTCCTATGAGAAATGAAAATATATGTCCACACAAAGACTTGCACACAAACATTCACAGCAGCATTCATGATGGCCATATCCATCAACTGATGAAGCAACAAATAAAATTTGGTATATCTATAAATAGAATACAACTTAGCAGTAAAAAAGAATTAACTACTGATATGTGTAACAACATAAATGGACATTAAAACCACTTAAGATGTTAAACAACAAAGATATACTGTATAGCACAAGGAATTATACCCATTATCTTGTAATAACCTAAAATGGAGTATAATCTGCAAAAATACTGAATCACTATGCTGTACAGCTGAAATTAACACAATATTATAAATCAACTATACTTCCATAAAAAATAGATAAATAAAAGACATATACCAAAATAAAAAATAAAATATAGCTATGAATACACATTTGAAATCATGTTAAAAAAAAGAGATACATCGATCTTAAAAAAAAAAAACTTAAGTGGAAGAATACAGACACATATGTCTATACAACTATAGAGACAGAAGGAAGACCAATGGTTGCCTGGAATGAAAGTAGGGATGGATTGCAAATGGGCAAGAGGGAATTTTTGGGGGTAATGGAAGTGTTCTAAAAGCTGGATTCTGAATTTACTGACTCATCAAACTAGGCACTTAAAATCAGTGAAATTCATGGTAAAGCCAAATTACACCTCAAAAAAGCTATTGAAATGTATTATGTTGAGCGAAAGAAAATTTAATTAAAAGAAAGTATTCAATATATACTGTATTATTCTATTATATGAGGTTTCAGAAGAAGTAAAGTTAATCTGTAGTGAAATATCATAACAATAGTTACCTCTGAGTATTGTAGGTGGGGATTGATTAGAAGGGGTAATCAGGAACCTTTCTGGAGTGATGGTGATTTCCATAACTTGACAGATGTTTGGTTACACAGTTGTATGCATTTGTCAAAACTCATTAAATACGCATTTAATATTTGTGCATTTCACTCTATATAAATTTTACCTAAAAATAAAGACTATAAATAAATATTGAACTCTAATTAATATTATGCATGTTGCAGCTCCCATGCCTGGCTGTGCACTTGAGGCACCTGGGCACCCTTCCCCTACAAGAAATGCCAATGCCTGAAGGAAACTCCAAACCATCTTAGGTTTACATTGACTTGTAACCTACCAGAGTCTACCTAACACATAACATCAAATGAAGGAAGGGTTCTTAATACCAAGGATCCTTATTTTTATTGCTCGTCTTAATGTTTTTTCCCCTTGTCACACTTGACTTATTCCCTCAGTTTGAAAAAAGCACACTATTTATTTGCATTACAATGATTCAAATATTAGAACAAATCCCACAATCAGTGGGTCCCTTTATGTCATGGTGTTTCCCCTCATTCTTCCCGCATGGCTGTTATAAATGAACGGTCCATCTTACCACTGACAATGTCTGACACTCAAAGACATATGGCAGTAGGCACTAAATCATTGTTTGCTGTACTAAACAAAATTACTACCCTGAAATCATAAATGGCTAATACTTTTGAGTAAGGAAGCAAATAAAAAGCCAATCCCAATGAACTCAATTTCTCAGTGTCCCCCTTCTAACAGCCTTGTCATTGCTCACCAAACTCCTGAAGCCACGTCTTCACCTTCCCTTCAAAGGCAAAATGGCTGCAAGTCTGGTCTGTATTGAACCAAAGGCAACAAGTCAATGAGTCTTTGGGAAGGATGCTCGGTCCCCCCCAGCACCCTGAGCACAGGCTGGGGAGGTGATGGACCACAGGCTCGACGGGAGAGTCAGGTTTAGAGGACCAGAGAGGAGGCCTTTATACGCACCTCTGCGTTCACAGTGCAGCCAGGGCAACACTGACGACGGTAACACTTAGTAAGAATGAGGTCTCACCACCTTGTCCACTGACGTGGAAGAGCTTTGTTAACCTTGTTTTGCCTGTTTGTTTCTCAGCTTCCCTCCCGGGCACTCAGGATGACAGGACAGAACCTCAGGCTGCCCGTGAAAACATCCTGCCCGCACGGGGACCCTCAAACCATACGCATGAGCAAACCGTCCCCACCTACAGCCCCTTCCTGTGCCTTCAGCTTCTCCCCCCTTTTCACCTCCACCCCCCAGTTCTAACTACTCTTGACGGGAATGACCCACAGGCCACAGAGGTTGACACAAAATCCTCAATTCTTGCATTTTCTCAAAAGACACCCAGAAACGCATTGGGAGGAAGGGAAATGTACATTCTTGATCATCTAACAGATCACAGATAGCAACACAGAAATCCTAATTTGTTATCTTATAAATGCTTTTCCCTTCTCATCTATCAAGAGAGTCTGAAGGTCTGGGCGGCATAGGCTCAGTTTCCCCACCACGTGCTTCAGAACCTACAAGGACACCGCTGCGCCCGTCTCAGTGCCCGGCAGTCACCAAGGCTGCCTGGAGGGCATCAGGAGGGACGGGATGGGGGCGCCTCGTGTCCAGTGGACTCAGATCTCACCATGCACAGGGGAGCGTAGTGGGAATTCGGCTTCGCTTAAAGACAGCAACCTCTTAACAAGCGTGGGCCCTTGTCCACCACGACTGGGCGAATGACCCTTGTGCAAAACAGCCACTCGTGAAAGTGACAGGGCTTTTAATCGAGCTCCGTTTGTCACCAAATAGCAAACACTCATGTTGCTTGCCGTCTGCAAGAAACACCCTTTTGAGCAAACACAAAAATAACCATGCGTTGACCTGAGTCCTGGAATTAATGAAACTGGGTCAGATGAACTTTAGATGAGAGATTTACATATAATGATTATTATAACAATAATAACTAATGATAATCAGAATGTTTTCAGCTCTTTGGGTCACAAGACCCCCTGGGCTACCTCAGTAAAGGGGTTTCCATGCACAGAAACCCTGGACGACAGCAGAGGTGACGGCCATAGAACAGCCCCTAGAGGAGCCAGGCGTGGCCTTCCGACCAAGACGGGCAGCAAGTGTCACAGATGATGTGTCTAGGGGCCCCTCAGTCCCTCTTGCGTGGCCTCTGCTGTTCCCGGTGTCACCCTCCACCTGAATCCTCCTCTCCTCCTGGCGGCCTGACTCACCTGGAGCTCCCTCTCGCCCACAGCTCTTCTGCCTCGTGACGCCTGCATGAATCAACCAGCCTGTCAAAGGGGGAGGTCAAGAGAAACTTGGCAGAAACCCTGAAACAGAAGAAAACATGTGACCTTTCCCGTACCGTGACAGTGATACCCACTAACACGGCCCCTGAGAAGCTGTTCTCAAGAGTGAGGTCACCAAGGTGCAAAGGCTATCTGTGTAGAGCAAAGAGTACACCCCCTCGCTGCCTGCCTCCAAACCCTCCTGCCAGCGTGATGATCCGAAAACGGGAGTCACTGCCACCCCGTCACGTAAGCCCCTTGTTCTTGCCCCAAACCCCAGTCTGCCTCCCCGCCTCCATCTTCCCCTCGGACCTGAGGTACCACCAACCTGATCTACTTGGCCTGCCTGGGCTCCTGCAACACATGACCACACCTTCACTGGCTTTAACAAACACAGGTGGATCGTCTTACGGTTCTGGAGGTCAGAAGTCCAAAATGAGACTTCCGTGTCCCCTGAACAAACTCGTTTCTCATTCAAAATCCTTCTTAAGTGTTACATCCTCTGTTACCCACTTTGTTCCTCCTCTGATCCTGTAAATCCTTGAGCTGTGTCCATGCTGTGTTAAAATAACTACGTATGTCAGCCCCTGAGACTGAGAACACACACGCGTCAGGAAACCTTTTCCACTGAAGAGAACTGCCTTTGTCAAGTCTTAAATTCCATCCATAGACAGTGGGCCGTGTTTCAGGCTTGTGTGTTCTTCCTCGGATCTCGTGGTCTGTCCCTAGACCCTGACTTGGTTTCAGTGGCTTTACAGAACCTTCTGACACCTGGTAAAGCAAGTCTCTCCAGTCCCTATGACTCTTTCTCATTGTGCCTTTCTTGTCTGTCCTCTCAGGAACTGATTCTCCTATATACATTTTAAGGTTGTTTTAACCGATTAAACGCTCTGGGCAAATCAGCGGTTGAGGCAGATGGAAGGAGGGATCACACTGGGAATTGGGGTTTTGGAGGAGATGGAACTGTTATCTGACAACGGTGTTGGTTACACATGTGTATACATACGTTGAAACTAATAAAACTGTACACTTATTTTTTTTTAATCTTTGGCCACGCTGTGAGGCATGCAAGATCTTAGTTCCCCAACCAGGGATAGAACCCACGTCCCCTGCATTGGGAGCACGGAGTCTTTACCACTGGACCGCCAGGGAGGTCCCAAACACTTTAAATGTATCCATCCATACCCCGGGGCTGTTGCTGAGAGTTTATGCTGAACGCAGCTAGGACCTTGGCAACTTGGCAAATGAGGGGGCGGTTGGATTGGAACTAAGAAGCTTTGTTTTCCCTCCTTACAAAAGGAAATAAACGCTTGACCTCATATTAATCATTTAGTTCGTTCGGTATGAATTAGTGCTGCTGGCTAGTCACGTCTCCTTGGATGGCTGGCAGCAAGTCGCCCACAGATGGATGGCTTCCGCGGGTGGCTCAGGGCAGAGTGCCGGCAGGTGAGGCGGCCGGGAGCCCCGTGCCCTGGACACACCCGCTCGGCGCTTCGCAGACGTGCCTTCGCTCAGGATGGCGGCCAGCCAGACCCTCTTCTTGCGGGGCCTCTGCAGCACCTCCTGAGGCAGCCGCTAGGGTTCCGAGACGTGGTACCTCCTTTTGCAGGGTAGAATGCAAGCTAATCCTGCCTGGGGAAGTCCCTGTAATCCCCTGAACTGTGCCCGCACAGCGGGGTCTGGATCTCAGCCCTGGGAGGGGCTTGTCTCAGTCCCAGGTGCGGTGCCCGCGACCTGTGCCTGTTCTTTCTTTTATTTTTTTTTCTTTTTTTGGCCCCAGTGCGCGGCATGCAGGATCTTAGCTCCCCGACCAGGGCCTGAACCCGCGCCCCCTGCACTGGGAAGGTGGAGTCTTAACCCCTGGACCTCCAGGGACGTCTCTGTGCCTGTATTCTTTAGCGTCCTCTTATTAGCCAGTTCCCCGGTACTCCGTATCTCTTTATACTAAGCTTTCCCTGTACAAATTTCTCTGTGGTTTCTGTCTTCTGGATGGACCCTGACTGACACACAGGCTAAGCAAACAATTCCGCAGCAAACATCAGCTACCTATCATGGAGAAGGAAGGATGCCTGAGAAGGTGGGGTCAAAAGCCCAGAGGAACCGAGGTCCGTGGAGATGGCCAACGATGATCCCCAGGCCCCAGTACTCCTGCTGCTGTGTAGACCCCTCCCCATTTAGGGACGACCAATAAGATATTGAGGAAATGACAGAGTGAGGAGATAAGTCATAGAGACTTTGTAGCTTCTGCCTAAAGCTCTTGGCATACTGGACTTGGTGGAAGCTAGGTGCTATGTGAGGATGCTATAGGGGTCATACGCAGAGATCCCCATGGTGAGGAAATGAAGCTTCTGCCTGAATTCAGTGACTACCTAAAGCCTCTTACCAACAGTCTGGAAGGGAGATATCTTGGCAGGAGACCCTCCAGGCCCAGTCGAACCTTCAGATGACTGCAGCCCTGATGGACATCTTGACTACAACCTCAGCTCTAGTGACCCCAAGCCAAACTATCCCATTGAGCTTCTCCCAAATCCCTCACCCAAGGAGACTGTGAGATAATAAATGGTTATTATTTTAAAGCCACTAACTTTGGGGGTAACTTGTTATACAGTATTAAATAATGTATACACATAGTCTCAAAGTATCTCCCATCAAATGCTTATGACTTACAAAGGGAAAGCTAATAACTTTACAGTGGAGAAAACTGAAAAATACCACTTTAACCAAGGGATCAAAGTTAACATCACCAGTAATAAGATATAACAAAAGCCTATGCCTCCTGGTGTGATGTAATGAGAAGAGCACAATATCACTTCTTGGTATTCTTACCAAAAATGCATAACCCTAATTTAATCACAAAAAAAATCAGAAAAGACAAATCCAATGGAAATTCTATAAAATACCTGGGTGGAACTCTTCAAAAGTGTGAAGGTCCTGAAAGACAAAGACTGGGGAATTGTCCTAGAGTATAGGAGAGAGAAGAGACATGACAACTAAATGCGACGCATGATTCTGGTCCAGAAAAACAACGTTAGTGGGACAGCTGATGAAATCTGAATAAGGACTGTAGATCAGTGAATAGTATAGTATCAGTGTTAACCTCCCGATTTTCATAATTGTATTATGGCTACAGAACATGGTTACTTTAGAGGAAACTGGATGAAAAGTATCCGAGAACCCTCTGCACTATGTTTGTAACTTTTTAATAATCCTGAAATTATTTAAAAATTAAAAGTTAAAACTAATATTCCTTAAAAATGAAGGTAAAGAATAGTTTCAAATATCAAAAACTAAAGTAATTCACTACCAGTAGACTGCAATTAAAAAAACCCGAAAACTTAAAAGGTGTCCTTCAAGCAGAATGAAAACAATCCTAGTTGGAAGCTCAGAGATGCAGGAAGGAATGAAGAGTATGAAAAAGGGTGAATCTTACTGTGGGTAAATCCTACCGACTGCTGACTTCATAGAAAGCAATAAAATCTACTGTGGGCTAAAAATAGACAGAGTTCAGATACGATAATCATATCATGTAAATTGAGAAATATGTACAGTTAAAAATATTTTAAGATCCTTGCATTGTCTAGAAAGAGGGTGAAGTGCTTTAATAATAGTAGCCTTAGATAAATGAGTGTCACACTTTTTAATCTCTATGGTTACCACTAAAAGACAAGTGGAGTGTTGGATAACTTCCAGACTAATGGGGAAAATAGAATGATAATTGAAAAATATACAATCAACCCAAAAGAAGAAGAAAATGACATAGAAATAGAAATCACCGGGGGAAAAAAGAGTATGTAATATAATTCTAAATAATGTATAATTCCAAATATATTCTTACTTATATTAAATCTAAAATCTAACATATAATTAATATGGAATCAATGTACAATTCCAAATATATCAGCAATTATATTAAATCTAAGTGGATTGAAAGTCCAATTAAAAACAAAAAGACTGGGCTTCCCTGGTGGCGCAGTGGTTGGGAGTCTGCCTGCTAGTGCAGGGGACATGGGTTCGAGCCCTGGTCTGGGAGGATCCCACATGCCGCGGAGCGGCTGGGCCCGTGGGCCACAACTGCTGAGCCTGCGCGTCTGGAGCCTGTGCCCCGCGGCGGGAGGGGCCGCGATGGTGAGAGGCCCGCGCACCGCGATGAAGAGCGGTCCCCGCACCGCGATGAAGAGTGGTCCCCGCTTGCCGCAACTGGAGAAAGCCCTCGCACGAACCGAAGACCCAACACAGCCAAAAATAAATAATAAATAAATAAATAAAGTAGCTATAAAATTAAAAAAAAAAAAACACAAACAAAAAGACTTTCAGAGTGGATAAAAATATGTCCAGTCTGACTCTATGCTGTTGACAAAAGACAGATAAAAAACCAAAGGATACAGAAAGGCTGAAAGTAAAAGGATAGTAAAAGATATATTATGCAAACACTAATCAAAAGATAACTGGTACAACTGTACGAATTATAAAGAAAGTCAGGAGTAAGACAAGGAGGTCCACTATGTTTTCTACCACTCCAATAACTGCACTGGAATTATTAGCTAATGTCACTAGATGAGAGAACAACAAAATGATAATCACTGGAAGGAAAATATAAAACATCCCTGTTTGCAGATGATTTTATTGCATACTAGAAAAGTACAAAAGGGTCCATGGACAATATACTAAAAAAAAAAAAAAATGAGAGAATTTAGTAAGGATATAAAATTAACATTAAAATACCATAAAATAAATAGCCTTCCTATATTCATATAATAACCAATTAGAAGATATAAGGGAAGAGAAGAATCCCACTTACAGTACAAACAAAAAAGGAAAAATACCTCAGTGTAAAATTTAAAAGAATTGTGTAAAACTTTTATGAGAAAATTTTAAAACACTCCTGAAAGACACAAAAGTGGATTTAACCAATGAAGACAGACCATGTTCTTGGATAAGATGACTCAACATCAAAGGGAATCAATTCTTCCCAAGTCAATTCATCATTCACAGAATTTTCTTCTGAAATTAGGTATATTTATTTGAAAGGTCATATGGAAAAAAATAAACCAGCAAGAATAACCGGGAAAACTGTGAGGAAAAGAGTGATAAATTGGGGGTACTGGCCTGCCAGATACTAAACCGTGCCACAGAACCTCTGCAATGAAAACAGTGTGCTTGTGGCATATGGATAGGCTTACACACTATGCAACACGTTAGAAGGTACGAAAGACCCAAGCAATTATGACAGTTAACATATGACAAAGATACATGTGAAATCTTTAATTAATGGGAGAAAGATGGACTTTTTAATAAAAGGTGTTGAAACACCCACATAGCCATTTGGAGAAATACAAAATCGAATCCTTGCCTCACGAGATACAATAGAATAAACTACAAATGGATCAAAGATTTAAATGTAAAAAATGAAACTATTAAACATATTACAGTGGGGAAAACTGTTCTATCACCCAAAATATAGAGAACAAACTTCTGGATCTAAGGAGATTTAAGAAACAGAACAACTAAATGCAATGTCTGGACCTTGATTGAATCCTAGTTTGAACAAATCAGCATTGAAATATATTTGGGGGACAATGGGGAAATTTGACTATGGACCTGGTATTGGATGACAGTAAGGAATTACTGTTAATTTTGCTTGGTTAAGCAGGAAATTGTCAATTTTTAAGAGATGCAAATTACTGAAGTAATTTGGGGTGCAATATCATGTTTTCAGCAAAAAAAAAAAGGTAAGTTGAAGTGATTTTGGCATATTATCATAGAAACTCAAAAAGTCTCCGGGGCTTCCCTGGTGGCGCAGTGGTTGAGAGTCTGCCTGCCGGTGCAGGGGACACGGGTTCGATCCCTGGTCTGGGAGGATCCCACATGCCGCGGAGCAACTGGGCCCGTGAGCCACAATTGCTGAGCCTGCGCGTCTGGAGCCTGTGCCCCGCAACAAGAGAGGCCGCGATAGTGAGAGGCCCGCGCACCGCGATGAAGAGTGGCCCCCGCTTGCTGCAACTGGAGAAAGCCCTCGCACAGAAACGAAGACCCAACACAGCCAAAAATAAATAAATAAATAAATAAAAAAGAACGTGAATTTCTTAAAAAAAAAAAAAAAAAAGTCTCTGCTTCTAGTTTGGGAAGCTCATTGCCTTTTTGTCCTTACCGCAGTTAGAAACTATAGCTGGAAATTTGTCATAAAAACTATCATTCTAGAAAATGCCCCAAATGGCACCCCAATCAAACTCTAACCAGTGGACATTCACATTCAGCTGTGCCTGATGTGGCTTAGTACCTAAGGATTGCCACGGCCCCGAAGGCCAGCCAGGGCAGCTGCCAGGGGGATTTGCAAAAGGGAAAGAGGAAATAATTCCTCCCGAGGACATAGAGGCCCAGGAGCCCGATCTGAGGACAGCAAACCAGTGGAATTGTCTGGAAGGAGTCCTGCAGTGGGGCGTGCCCAGAGCTTTCCCAGCCCCCCAGCACTGGGGGCCCAGGGCAGCACTGGGGGCCCAGGGCATCCCTGGGAAAATAAGCGCTGGGGTTAAGGGGCTGCTCCACTTTCTCAGCTCTGCAGATCTGAGGCCAGGCCGCCAGGGACGTGATGGGCAGAAGTGCTTTCAGGGCCCGCTGGAGATTAGCCCAGGATGCCTGGAGACGGGCCATTCCAGCAACAGGACTGTGACGTCACGCTCCGCAGGTCTTGGGGAGAGCTAGGGCTGGGCGTGGACAGGTCAGGGCGGGGCGGGGGCGGAACTAGGGAGATTCTCTCTTTTAACCACAGTTCCTGTTTCATCCCAAGGCTGCTGTGTCTTGGGAGAACTTGGTCACACTTGAACAAACCCTTTCTCAGGGTTTAAAGTTAATCCAAGAAAGGAGAGAAGATGCAGACTCACCTTTTCCAGGGCAAAAGTCACTACTCAGCTTGACCGGAAGCATCACAGATGGGCAGTTAGCTGGTCCCCTGCAGCCGTGGGCCTTTCTAGAAAGACTGAGCCATCAATGCTCTAGAGGTAGTTTTAAGGTCCAAGAAGTTTCCTGTGACAGTATGTTAACACGTGCTGTCACCTCCCAGCCCGAGGTTTATATATCTAATCTTGAATAGGGTTTATTTTCATCTTAGAAAACCCTGATGCTGCTCTTGTGACTCTGGTCTATGTGGTGACATTGGGCTTCTGTCCCATGTCTCTCAACGGAAGAGTGTCACCTGGGACCCAGATGGGCACACTTCTCAAGCCCAGACTTTTCATCACCACAGATTTTTTGCAATTTAGGCTTATAAAACATATAACCATTTATTAAATACTCAGAGACCCAAAGAAACTTGTCCATTTTAAAAAAATTATCTTCAGGTTCAAAAAACAAAATTCCTTTGGTGCAATTCTTACCTATTTTTTTTTGTTTTCCTTCACCCGTTTCCCGGTCTTCGGTGGTGGTCCAATGCCTGGTCCAGCCCCCTTCAAGCCACCTGCACCCCTACCCTGGCCTCTTGAGAGCTGGCATGTCACCCTCACTCCAGCCCCACCCAGCCCTGCTCAGCCTGGATGCTGGATGCACAAAGGACACCTTCGATGGCCCCCAGCCCCAAGCTTCCGATCTGTGCAAACAAAACAAAAAGAATCTGCCCCAGGGTGGTATCCACTGTAAAACAAAGAATGTTACCCACCATTCCGTTCTACAAGGATTAAGTCCTTAGTCACTGCTCTCGGGACCTGCAGTTCACCCTGAAAGAAATTCAGGGCAGAAAACAGGAAGAGGCACTCTGTGCTTTGGAAAAAACATGCCCCTCAGATAGTTGGATGTATATCTCAGAAAGAACTTTAATGAACCCAGATTCTTGCATCTTCCCCTGCATAGAAAAGCACTAAAATCATTAACTGAGATACCTATTCCTTGTGACTAGCAGTATGTTTTACCAAGATGTGTCCTTGACTGCACGTATTCCTGAGCCAAAAATCGTGTATATTCTGGTTCTCCCCCCCACCTCTTTGGAACAGTCCCCTCAGAGCTACTGAGAGGCTGTTTCCTGGGCTATAGAACTCAGTGAGATCCTTGAGTAAAACTTAACTCATAATTCTTACATTGTGTGTTTTTCTTTCAGTCAACACCATGAATGGAGGTGTAGCACCCCTCTGTTTCCCTAAAGCCAGAGGGGTAGAGGTAGCTGATTCCTCTCTCTGGCCTGAGAATGTTCTGCCAGGTACAAGAGTGAGACATGGTGTCTCTCCATCCGTCATTCTGTGAGCAACTTCCTGCTTCAGGGAGTCCCAAACACACAACCTTCAAAAAGCTTGTGGAAAGAGACTTAACGGGTCCGGCCATATTCTCTTCCTTTCCAGGAAGCAAATGCTCCCATTCATTCTTTTACTTAACGGGTCCAGCCGTATTCTCTTCCTTTCCAGGAAGCAAATGCTCCCATTCATTCTTTTACTCCACATGCATCCCGCATCCTATATTGATTTTACCCTAAGCATTGGAGAGAGAGGAGGAAGGAGAAGCAGGTCGATGACACATTGGTCGATGACTGGGGTTGCACACAGGAGCCGTAGAACACAGGCAGGACCCTGGGTCATGGAGGGAGGGGGCACTGGTGAGGACCAGGAAAGCATCACAGAAGATCAGGCTGGGAGCAAAGGCTGATGCAGGCACATTTGAGAGGCTGGTGAAGCTGGAACACAGGAGGCTGTGACTCAGTGGGGCAGGTGGGTGTCAGCTCTTGAATGAATTTTCTAGAACCTTAAATTATATCCTGGCTGTGATGGGGTAGGATTTTAAATGGAAGAGGTCAATGTTTGTCTGTGAGAATGCTATCAGGTAAGTGATGGACTGGGGGCCTAGGAGGCAAGAGACAGAGCTGGAGTCGGGGTGGAGGCTTGGATGGGAGGCGGTTTGGGGTAATGGTGAGTGAACTCGCTCAGTCTGCAAACCTAGGCTTGAAAACTGACTCCAAAATTAATAGCTCTGCGACCTTAGGCCAGTTACTGAGCTGCAGGTAACAGTCCTTACCTTCTGGGCAGCTAGAACAACTAATAAGAACTGACAGTTACTAAGCTCTGCTATGTGCCAGGCACCGTTCTAAGATTATTTATAATATAATATAAATGTATTTAATCCTATAATAACCTACAGGGTGGGTAATAGTCTTATCCCCATTTTACAGATGAAGAAACTGAGACCCAGAGAAGTTGAGTACCCTGGTCGATCAGAAGCACAGGAGTCTGAGAACTTGTGGTTGGCATCTGAAGTGGGGGCAGTCTTGCGGGACTGAACCCTTTAACATGCAGAATCTGATGCTAACTCCAGGTAGATAGTGTCAGAATTTAATTGAATTGTTGGACACCCGGTTGAAGTCTGCAGAGAACCAGAAAAGAGGTTGGCATCAGGAGGAAAAGGTAAACCTTTCAATGCCGTTGCACAGGCAAACGGATGAGTGGAGGTCAGGCATCCGAGGACAGACCTTGTCAGTAGACAAGCTTTTTTTTTTTTTTTTAATTTTATAGCTACTTTATTTATTTATTTCTTTATTTTTTTTTGGCTGTGTTGGGTCTTCAGTTCGTGCGAGGGCTTTCTCCAGTTACGGCAAGTGGGGGCCACTCTTCATCGCGGTGCAGGGACTGCTCTTCATCGCGGTGCGCGGGCCTCTCAGTATCGCGGCCCCTCCCGTTGCGGGGCACAGGCTCCAGACGCGCAGGCTCAGTAGTTGTGGCTCACGGGCCCAGCTGCTCCGTGGCATGTGGGATCTTCCCAGACCAGGGCTCGAACCCGTGTCCCCTGCATTAGCAGGCAGATTCTCAACCACTGCGCCACCAGGGAAGCCCAGTAGACAAGCTTTGAGCCACAAACTGGTCTATCACTCCTTGCTGCTGGACACGGGGCTGTCCCATTGGTGGTTCTCTGCATCATGGCCTGGTCCTGTACCAACAGACCAGGGCCCAAAGACTCCTTGGGGAGCAGAGATTGTTTCTGGGAGTAGGGCCAGAGGGTCCTGGACCCCCGTCCCAAACTTGCCTTTTGGTGTACTCATCTGGAGACTGAATCCACTTATTCTTTCTTTGCTCCATCTATTGTAGGAGAAGGCAGATTTTTATTTATTTATTTATTTTATTTATTTTTGGCTGCATTGGTCTTTGTTGCTGCGTGCGGGCTTTCTCTAGTTGAGGCGAGTGGGATATACTCTTCATTGTGGTGCGCGGGCTTCTCATTGTGGTGGCTTCTCTTGTTGCAGAGCATGAGTTCTAGGCGTGCCAGCTCAGTAGTTGTGGCTCGTGGGCTCTAGAGCACAGGCTCAGTAGTTGTGGTGCATGGGCTTAGTTGCTCTGCAGCATGTGGGATCTTCCCTGACCAGGGCTCGAACCTGTGTCCCCTGCATTGGCAGGTGGATTCTTAACCACTGCACCACCAGGGAAGTCCCGAAGGCAGACTTTTTAAGAGGCCAGATATTAAATGTCTTAGGTTTTCTGGGCCAAGAGGCAAAACTCTAGGATATTGTGTAGGAATTTATATAATAAACAAAAAAAATTTAATTGGTGAAAGCCAAATATAATAATAATTGAGTATGATTTTTGTGTAATACAGGTCTAGTAATAAGAATAATTTGAATTCTTTGGGGGGATAACATTTCACTTAATTGAAGTTCAAAGCTAGTGATCAGTATCAAAATTAATTGCACACCTTTATATGTTAATGCTGATTTGTAATGAGATTTTACATATTTCATGTTTGAAAATGTCTTCCCACAGATAGGTACTTCCCAATACTGATATCAGTCGATGAGCACAAGATTTTTAACTGCACATATTTATCGCTTGAAAGACATTTATAGGGAATTCCCTGGTGGTCCAGTGGTTAGGACTCCACGTTTCCACTGCAGGGGACATGGGTTGGATCCCTGGTTGGGGAACTAAGATCCTACATGCTGCGTGGAGTGGCAAAAAAAAAAAAGAAAAGAAAGAAAGACATTTATAGAATTCTATTAGATTTTTCTCTTGATGTTTGCTTTTTAGCAGATTAATCACTTCAATTGAAGGTTATGTGGAAGCTCCTCAATTGCAGTTAATGGATTTTGAAATGTGCACATTTCTTTTGGGTTTACATTAAGGTCTAAAAACGGCTCCTGGAACTGTAGTATGAGCTCAGATAATATACCTGCTGCAAATGTGTGTGGGAATAATGGAATTCTTGCTCCTTGTTTCAACTTTTGACAACATGTTAACATTAGTTGTGATCCCAACAACGTTAGTTCTTGTTGAAATGACTTTACCATAGTGTGAATTCCATGTATAAACAGTTTTCCCTTGTAATTTTAGATAGAATTCATTAAGAAACATTATCAATCTGCAGCAAAAGCTAATTTCCAAAGCTGTTCAGTGTTTGACAATAGTGGTTGAGGGCAGTTCTTATTCAGAAAAGTTTCAGTCTTGGTCCTGAGGTCAAAAATTGAAATAAACTTTACGACTACTAAACCATTGAACTGCTGTGTTATAGACCAGGTCAGGACTTTCAGCTACTATTTCTGACAAGAATTCATGGAACTGTTGCCAGGTAAGTCCACAACAGCAACTGAAGTTCACTGTTGACAATATTGGTTCAATAACACATGATTCAAATATTTTCCACAACATACCCATTGATTTAAATAATACAACAAATAACCCTACACTTTAACACCTTATCTTATCACAAGCATTGTAAGTTTGTTCTGTTAATCCTTTTTCTACTCTTCACATATTTTTTCCACCATCAGTTGTAGCACATCTTAGCAGATTCCACTTCAGGTTGTACTCAGTTTCTCAACTTTGAAAATATTTTTGCCTGTAGTTGGTACACCACAGGCTATGGACAAAGGCTAATTTCCAACTTAGCACAGGCTCCTCAAGTAAGCTAACATACATCAACTCTTGTAACAAAAGTCACAGAAAAACACTCAAAATCATTTGCTTTGTTTTTTAATTGACTATTGATGTTACTCCTGTTGTCTGCAAAATCTTGGAGCAACTGTTATCATTGAAAGGCTGGTAGTTCTAAAAAGGCTTACTTTCTCTGGTGGTGTTTCTTCAGCTGCTGCATCACACACGATTGAATTAACCCACCATAGGTAAGTGGCTTTCCTTGCTTGCCTAATAAATGAGCCAATCAGAAACTGACTTTGGTTGCAGCCTCCTTTTCAATTTTTAATTCTGTGATTAGATGTTCAATTTTAAATTTTCTAATTTTCCTGACCATTGCTTTCTTGTGAGTTAGAAGTCATTTGTTGGACGTTTAGACTGGTAATGCCAACATATATTGTATTGGTAATGCCAACATATACTGTATTCTTTGTAATGTGACAGCTACCATGTCATTGTGTGTTGCCACCTAATTCAGGAACAAAATAACCCATACTCCATCATGTCTTAAAAGCTGTGATATTTGAAATCCACTTTCCTCTTCTCTTGTTTTGACATAATGACCACACCGGTAATAAAAAATAAATGTGTGGCATGGTAAAATATGCAGCACTGAAAATGCTGTTGATTTATAACTGTCACTGCCACGTGTAGGGCACCAAACAGCAGGGCAAAATGAGTGTGCCACGCATGCTCTCTGTGGCAACCCCTCAACGCTGCCAGTGTAGCAAAAAGCAACCACAGGCAATATGCAAATTTTAAAAAGTGGTGGTGTTCCAATAAGACTTCATTTATGGGTACTGAAATTTTAAATTTCACATAATTTTCACAACGTGAAATGTTATTCATTTGATGTTTTTCAACCATTTAAAATATAAAAACCATTCTTAGCTGGGCGGGCCATACCAAAGCAGGAGGGTGGCTGTAATTTGCCAACACCTAATCTTTGGCGACAGACAGGAAGCAGAGGCCAAAGTCATCCCCGCTTTTCCGGAGTCTCCTGATCCTGAGGGGCCCACCGCCCTGGAAAGATGTGCTGAGGGCTTGCTGCCAGCCGCATGTGGGCAAATGCAAGTAACAGCAGCAAGGAGCGAGCAAGCTGAAATGCTTCAGAGAGAAGAAAAAAGGGAAGGCTTCCCTGATAATCACTAACAGAATGAATCTCCTTGTTTTGTCTTCCATTTACAACTCTATTTTTACCTTTGTTCAGAGAGTCTTCAAGAGCCTCACTGAATCCAGAGGCATGGGCTGGGGGCCTGAATTACAGTCTGGATTTGCACAATCTGTCTGGACTCGGCGGACAGCTGGGAAAGGCAAGAAGGGCCTATGGCTGCCACGTGGGAGAAAGAGTCTCGGTGAAGGGCTCCCGACTTTGTCACACGACACCCCAGACACCAGCCTGAAACACCGCCGGGGAAGAGGTGAAGCCGGAATAAGAATGCTGGACCCTGGAAACCAGAAGGAACAAAAATGACCTCGGGAGAAAGGAACGGGGGCTTGGAGCAGCATTTAGAGGAGGAGCAAGGGGAAGCAGCAGAATCTCCGTCTTCACTCTTCAGAGTCTCCCGGGAGCTATTTTAGTTACATAGTTAAATGAAAAGACAATCAGAGATAAACCTGTTCAACATTTCCAGGTTCAGGAAAGCCATGTCTATCGTGGTTCATGAGAACAATGCAGTCCTTCCGGAATAACTAAGCTTACTCAGCCCATAAGCCAAGAGTCTACATGAATTGATATTGGTCTCACCGGTAACTCCGCTTCGGGTGGTCCCAGCAGCTGGAGGGATCGTCCGGCTGCAGGTTGTGGTATGTGATCCCCAAAGTCGAGGTCATCGAGGTGGCCAGAGCCTGGCCTGGAAGTTGGAGGCCGTCACTGGTCGGGTATGGCATCTTGAACAAGCTGCTTCAACTCTTAGGTTTTCTCCAAGGCTTCTCTTAGGTTTTCACCTCACCCAGCGAGGTGCCAGCCAGTGATTCTCGCCCTTGCACGTGCGTATGAATTGCCCACAGCCGTTGTTCATATGCAGGTTCTGCGCAGGTCTGGGCCGGGCCTGAGCATCTGCGTTTCTAACAGGCAGAATGGGCGGTGCTGACGCTGCAGTCCCCAGACTACGCCAGGTGGCGAAGGCCTAGACGAGCTCTCTGCCCTCGCTAGTCCTAAATCGGCCGAAGGCTCCAGGCAGGCGTGGGCTCTTACTGTTCCGAGTATACAGGTTTCCCTGGTGAAAGTGCCCGGGCTCTCCTCCCACCTCCCTTTACGTCATCTCAGTCACCATCACCTACTCACAGAAGGACCAAAATCTACCACCCCAGGCCTCACCTTCACCCCTTCGACCTGTCCTTTTATATCAAATTATCTACTTGACATGCCCACTTAAATGTCCTGTAAGCCCTTAGCACTCAAAGTCCTGAACTGCAGGGAGATGGTGTAGGAGACCTGCTCTACCTCAAACGCTCCCGATATCAGTAACAGCACGGCCGCCACCAAGCTGCGCAGGCCAACGCCTCCACTCCGGCCCCCCGCCACCCCTCACTCTGTCCGAGCCACACCCCAGGCCTGCCAGCTCTCCTTCCTAAGCGGCTCTGGACTCCATCCGCTCATGAACAGATATCTGCAAGTCCTCTCACTTCCTCATTTCCTCAGGCTCTGAACAGACTCTTTCTTCGAGATTCTAGAACATTCCCACCACCTCCTGGCTAACTCCCATTCACCCATTAGATTAGCAGCCTAACCCTCAATTCCTCAGGGAAACCCCCTCCAGCCCCTGGACCAGAAGTGGGTCCCTGTTCACACACTGACCCTAATAACACTCGGCTCAGCTGGAGTTGAGCCCCACCCCCAGGGACAGTGATGGACTTGGCCTCACCCCTAGGACGTAGCCAAGTGTCTTGCACAGGACAGGTGGTCATGATACATTTCTCTCATGTAGTCATGTCACCTGCCTCAAGACATACCCCCTCTCTCCATTTTACTTCAGAGTAGGACTTTCCGTTTATAAATTCTACTTCCAGGGTTAGTACTGATTGCTTTCCTTGATTCGGAGTGTCTTCTGCAGGCAGCAGGGGAGATGTTTCAAGTTCACTCCGGTTTTATCCGACCAGTGAGGGGAGTCACCGCTAGCGCCCCGCTCCTCGTGAAAGCCAGGCAGGGCCCTCACCCCCAGAGCAAGCCGAGCTGCGGAGAAGGACCGCAGCTGGTGACTACGGGGGAAGCCTCACGGGGCAAGTCCTAACTTGACCCCTCCTGGACCAGTACAGATGTGAAGTCATTGCCCTTACACATTGCCCTTTACCTTCAGAAAAGTGTCCACGGTCTCAGCAGCGCCCACCTCCCCACGCCGGGGGCAGGACCTGGGCGACAGTCGTACTGAGTCAGAGTGGTGGTGATGAAGGCCGTGTGAGGCCCCTGCAAGCGGCAGAGCATCTCTCAGGTCTGACAGCAGTCTTAGATTCACCCCATCCTACTCTGATCCGAGGTGTGCAGTCGGCGCCAGGGCTCCTGCTGGCCAGGCCCTCACGCCAAAGGCATGTCCGGAGGGCGGAGACGTGCCAGCAGGTCAGGGAAAGACGGAGAGCTATTCAGAGGCACAAAAGCAGCCCGGTTTGGTTTACAACAAGAAGGCTGTCTATTGTATGTGAAATTTAGGATCATGGGGAACTCGTCTCCCCAAAGCATTGTATCTACTTCAGGGAAACATTTAAATCCGTTATTAGGTCCATCGTGAGCTCCATCCAGCTGCACCCACAGGCCACGCTAGGCACGTGCTCCTGTGCGGTGACGTCAACCACATCCGTATGTTCTAACTCGAAGGAACAGACTTTCTGTCCTAAGACATTCCTGTCCTTATACTTGCTCTGAGGAAAGGAGGATGCCTTAGGAATGAAGAGAAAAGGGGGTCAAATTATGGGCCCGCAGGCTGGTGGAGGTACAGAGTCCTCTAACATATGAACAAAATAAAGAATAAAAACAAAAAAAACAAGCAGCAGCTAGCTCCTTAAAGCTTTTAACATGTGGGTTATAACTAAGTTCTGAAAGCTTCCCCAATTATATCGCTGTTTATGAACTTGGGAACTTGATTTTTTTACTTATCCTCCTTTCTACCTAAGTCAAATCTCTGGAGGCTAAAAATGTAAGATATGCCTTCAAGTGGGAAAAGGGACGTGACGAGAGGCCACCGGACACATGACGGCCAGGTTGAATGACAGTGCTTGTTAAAAAATGGGCCCTTTCCATAGTTAGGCCTCCAAACAGCTTCCTTTAGTTACAGAGAAAAATTCTTTATAAAACATTTAAATATCACACATTATATCAAAGCAAACTACAAAACACACAACCTCAAAATTCTAAAATAGATGTAGGTACTGTGCAGTAGCAAAATCAAGTAGTAAAGGAATAACATCCAGTTACAGACTCCAGAAATAAAAGTAAACTGGAAAATAATCCTATTTAATCATTCATAGAGAACACTACTCAGTTTCCCACAGGATGCTTGTTAAATTTATATAGAAGTAGATCCATTCATACTGTGGACTCAAGCTCTCTAGTTACAAACTATACTTATTGAGCACTCCCTACATTGTGCTAAGATTCTTATGTACATTATCTCAGTGAAGCCTGCATAAAATCCCAGAGTGGATACTACAGTTATTCCCATTTTACCAAAAAAAAAAAAGGAAAGTGAGGCTTAGAGAAGTAAAACAACTTGCTCAGGATAAGAGCAAGGATAGCAAGGATTTGAACCCGATCCTACAGTTAATCCCAGTGGCCACTGCACTGTGGAGCCCTCCTGAATGTCTGCACCCTCAGATCAGGAGGCTCATGCCCTGGAGAATCCGCCACTGGGCCAACAAAGACCACGCGAGACTGAGGTGTGAAGCAGCACGGCCCAGCCCCATCTCTGGGAAATAAACTTAACACGTGCCATTCTCATGGGACATCTGAGAGCTACTGATAGGATGTCACACCAACCCCTTCCAAAAGGGAAGATGACAAGAAACAAACTGTGAAAGGTTTACACACTTACATCTGCTATTTTCTGCCCTTCTTGGAGGTTTGTTTATAATACTTTATAATGCAGGCTAAGTTGTGAATTTTAATTACCCATTGATATATATTTAATTATATACACTTCAATAATGAAACTATTTTAAAACGTTCTTCAGTTCAGACTCCTGTCCGGTTAGCCAAGCCTATCTCTGGGCCCTCCGAGCCATCCTATGCAAGGGCACAGTTACCTGTAAAGCCACTTAAAAAGCAGAGACCCAGGCCCCACTCCCAACTCTCTGAATCAAAAATTCTGGAGCGTGATCAGCACAGCTGTGACTTTATAAAGTTCTACGGGTGCGTCAGATGTGTGGCAGGGTTGGAAACTCATTTTAAATTGATGAGCACTGATTTAACAGTTTGGTAAGATCACCTAGGGTTCACCAAACACACCGTTTCTTTCCCCTAGATCTTGCTTACGGATTTGCTGGGCAATTAATGGAGCAGTGACTGAAGTCAACTACTTCACCCAGCTCAGGATCCCGTGTCACGTCACCTCTTCAACTGACTGGGGCTTGCCTGCGATGTAGATGAAAAGACTTTCTCCTTAGGGTCACTATTTCACTGCATTGTGCTTTAGATCTTTAAAAACATAAATAATCCTTTGACACCATCAGAAGTCATCTTAGTGTCCAGGGAGCTGACAAGCCCCATCCTCACCCAGCCTGCTATTGCATTCCTATGCAACAGTGAGTCAAGGGTGACTCACCAACTCACCATCCTGGGCTCTATTTTAACCAACTCAACACTCTCCTGGAGAAGCTGTTCCTTCTTGACAGACCTCCCTCGGCCCCAGCCCTGGGCCCAGCTGCTCAGCTGGTGTCACTGGCCCTGCCTGAGGAAGAACTGCCACACACCCAGGGCCTGCCCCTCTATTTTACCTTTGGCTCTGAATCCTCCCCTTTGGCTGCAGCTTCAGCTAAAGACCTCCTGAGGCAATTATAGTGATTAATGAGTAAATATTGGAAGTAAAATTTATAAGAATAAAATAAAAATTTACAGAAGTATTTTAAATAAACTGTGGTCTTTAAAACAGACGAATGTATATAATTCCTACATGGCCTTTCTACATGTTGCAACCTGAAAAATCCTCAAGTATCTTTCTAGAGCTGAGAGCACACAGTTGACCACGCCCGAGCCAGCATCACCCAAGGGCCCCACCTTCACCAGGAACAGGTGTGCGCTCACTCACGGCCCACCTCCTCCATCCTTCACCAAGAGCTTTGTCACACATTTTTCCTGCCGCACATTTAAACTGCGTTTATACCAGCCAACAAGATTCCTACCACAGTACCTGTTCCTTCAGAACCCAGTTGTGACTGGACAATGACATCCAGTTAAGGCACAAGGAAGCGAACTGAAGGTTCATCTTCCCTCCTCGCTGCTCTGAAGCAGTGTCCCCAAGTCCTGCTGCAGGTGGCAGGGAATTCATGACATGCCAAGACTGAAACTTAGTCTTTCCCACCGCTCTCTTTAATAAAAGGTCATACCCTCAAGGTGTGAAATTATTTAAAAAACAAAACAAAAACCTTGTGTTTTCATGTAAAGAAGCTGATATTGAAACCTGTGGGGCTCTACCTAGTTATCTGGTACACATTTAAATCATTGTGTTTTAGTTGGAAAAATACTTTCGTCTTTGAAGATCTCAGTTAAGAAACTGGAAAAAACTGATGACAAATACCTCAGGCCGTCTCTGTGTTAAGGTGAATGTTATCCCCAAAAGTTATGATGCAAGAACACCTTAGCTCTTTTATCACGTTTTCCTGTGAGCAGCTGAAACCAGGGACCTTGGCTGTACATAATGCCAAAGAGAAAGAAAAACGCACAAACGAACAAGACCACTTACCGTCCTAAATGAGTCTTCCACAAAAAAATAACAAGTGCTTTAAACACAGGGATATGTAGGAATGACTACTAGTGTGAAAGCCCAGGTGATACCCACAAGACGGTTCTCAGGGGACGGGGAGATAGGTTACTGCTATGCATTATGAGGGATGGTGAAGAATAAGCTATGTTCTTAGGGTTTTCTTGTTCTTTGTACTAAAAATTACTTGATGTATGTTTTCACCCTAGGAAACAAGTCTAGGGAAGGAGATCCATGGTTAAGAAAATGAGACCTTCTACTCTGCACTTCCTGACACCAAAGGCTTCCCAATGTCGAGCCATCCCAAGGATTCTAAGAAATCTGAATAGACTCAGTATACCGATCGGTTTTTCTCCTAACCCTAATCTTAAGATTTCAAACTTTTTTTTCCATATATGGCACTAAGACCAAGTTCTGTATCTGGAAGGAACCATCTGATCTGTTAGCTTTGGTCACCACTACAAAAATGGATATAAAAATGAGTACTGAACTTGTATTCTGAGAGCTAACAAAGGCAAGCCAAAAGGAAACTGGAGAACTAATCTAGAAGAAATTTAGCATTTACTATCTCGTCATTGTATTGCCTTATTATAAGACTTATTATAACAATAAGTTCAACAACACAGGAGCTGGGAAAGACGATACAGCAGTAAACAGAGTACTCATCTTGTGGGCCTTATATAATTATTGTAGCCTTAATGATTCTTCACATGTATCAATAGTTCTAATATTCATTAAATAAAAATAAACCTAAGTTTTTTGGAGTCTGATATACAAAATGTGCCACTTACCTATCAAATGCTCATTACCCTAAGAAAAACACTAAAGGAACTTCCTTTCATACATGTGGTTAAGTGCATTTTATGTAAACAATCTGAACTTTACAAAATCACATTTAAATTTACAGTAAGTTTTTTGCTTTCTGAAAGCCACCTTAATGTATACTTACGCAGGCTAACTTATAAAAAAGAGGAGACTTTAGGTTAGGATTAATTCAGTGTGGCAGGAATTCTAGACTTCCTTGTATAAAGTCCCTGATAGGCCCCCATCAAGGATCTGGGGAAAGAGGAACAATACTATTTGTATTTCCTCTTGCTTCCAAGCAGGTCAAATCCTAGAGAAAATCATGTAACTCTCACATCCATCCTAAACATGACGGGCTATGAGCACTTTGAATCAAAGAGAAACTGAGTATCAAGTAAAGAAACAATTTTAAAAAATCAAAATGGTCTGTTAAACCTCCAATGTTTACTTTCCAAGATTTCTGAAGCCTACGTTGATGTAACTACTGTTCTCCTTTCCACACATTTGACTAAACTTATAGTCAGTATACCTACCAGACCATTACCTGGACCAGGTTAATTGCATAGGAAGATTTCGACTATGTTTACATTTTTCTTAAATTAATTTTTAAAAAGCATAGTAAAGAGTCTGAGGACAAATTATTCAACTGTTTATCATACATAAGACCGCATGACTATAATACAAAGGGGGGGGTTCTTTTTCATTTAACGTTACAATATACACAGCAAGTCCGGACCAGATCTTACAATCTGCACACAGGTATTTAACCTTTTCCATGCTGTTTATGTTTACAATGCACAGAAGTCCTGTAACCAAACCGTGTAGTAAAGCACACAAAACTGGACTGTAACGTAACACACGATGCAGAAGCATTGGATTTCATGACTTCCTTTATGTAAAGAGCGGCTTAAAAACTGCTTTCGTTTTTTGGTGCTTGCTAAGATGTGGCAACCAGCACAGAAAAAAATGACCTGACCCATGTATCTTCACCTTATATTCCTAAACAGCAGTAACTACTGAATTCCTTTTGATATTGCTAGACTCAAGATGATGTCCTTTTATTCACTGTAAACTTTATGAACTACCGAGTTCAAAAATCCATCCACAGGCTTGACATTTAATTACAAAATAAATATGGATTTCCTGATTAACGACAAAAAAAATTTTTGTGGTTTATAAAAACGGATATTCCCAAGTTTCCATTCACATTCACATAGTTTTAAGCCTTTTTTCTTTTGTCACTGTTTACGTATAAAAACCTGCTTTTGTTCAGAAAAAATTGACCTAGTCAGCCACATGGAATTGACCAATAAAAAATAATGTGGTGTTTCTGCTGAGTTGTTCTGAACAGGGTTATCGGCAGAGGTAGATTACTGCTTCTTTACTAGGCTTCTTTGATCCCGGACAGGTAAATTCCTTAATCTTCATTCTCCCAACTCAACCGCTCAAAAGCTTAACACCATAAAATTGGTCAATTTAAAATGGGAACACAAATTTAGCAACTGCCAGACTGTGTTACATTAAGGCAGCATAATCTCAAAACTAGGCACCTGTTACACACCAGCCTGTTCCTTTCAGGTCATGCATGGAAGTTTTGCTTTACTCGTGATCATATTTTGGACCTGTTGGTGCAACCAAGGTCTTGCTTTCAAGTTTACAAGTAGGTTAATCAGGAATACAAGAATCAACTGCTGGTTCCACAGCTTCTGGATCCAGTGTCCCTTTACCTTCAGAAGCCTGAACACATTTAGGATGTAACAGCTGTTGTAATCTTGAGTTAGATGTCAATCTATTATGTTCAGTACACAGATTGCTGTAAATGTATTGGCTATGGATTCAACAACAGTTCCAGTTTTGTTTAAGCAATAGTACAGCCATAATTTTCAACTGACATTTAAAAATGGTCTAGTTACACCTTGTGTCAAAGTGCAGAACTGCTACATTATTGGTTACAGACATCTATGTGCTATAAAAACAGCTTTGGTACAATAAATTATCAAAAAAGAAAATAAATTTTTGTAAAATTCACAGCATAATTGTGAGGCAAAAAAGCAGTCACATAAAATTCTGCATTTTTTTAAAAATGTTCAGGATGAACAGAAGACATCTTTGTGCAGAAGAAATGGTGGAGATACCACGTGCCGAGAAAAAGCAAAAGAAAAAGTAAAAAGCAGGAAGGGACACAGCTGTAGCTATTTCCATCAAAGCAAACCACTACTTCTGTGACCTTCAACCAATAAGGAAGTCAACTTTATGACACACGCAAAGTGACCTTGCAATACCTTACAATTAGTGGGTCACAAAAGTCTATTTGAAAAGAAAGGCCTCTTGAATTACCCATTCTCTGTGTTTTCAGCATTAAGGACTGTCTGCAAAAGCATGTCCAAAAGTGATTGCATCTGAAATGGTAGGCTCTTCTAATTTCGAGTCCAAATCCATAAGGCCAAAGGTTATCCCAAAGACCACCACTCAGACCTCCCCAGGACTGGCCACAACTGACCCGTTGATTGCTTCTCAGTGCACCTTGGTTAGGAGACCAGTCACGTTCCGTTACTATCTCACTGTGGCCTCGACAACAGGAGACCCACAGGATCCCAGGCAATTGCTGCTTTGCTCCTCAGTAGGTTCAGACAGGAGAGTTCTGATCCCGCCACTTAGCATGCTTACTGCGCCTTACAAACTCCAATACAACCGTCCCTTCCATACAGCTGAAGGTGATGTTTGTGTGAGCTGGAGGTCCCTCTTCCTTACAGTACTGCATTTCCGTGCCCAAGTGTGTTTAGAGGACTTAAAAACCCAAATTTCCCACCCCCCACCCTAAACAAAATGAAAACAAAACAAAAACGGGAAGGAAAAAAGGAAAGACAAAAAAGGAAGGAAAAACACCCTCATGGGGCCCTTTATGCAAATTATGTGCAGTGCCTTTTATTTTAAAATTAGTTGGCAAATGATTAAGACCAACATCTGAACAACAACTTCTATGGAATAGAAAGACAAAAACCCCACTATGACTGGGATGTGGCGAGTTAAAATGGGGGAGGCAGAAAGAGGACACCTCTGAGCTATCCGCGAAGATGGGTTTGGACATGGCTCTTTTAAAAACTTCATTGTCCCTTTGCAATCTTTTCAAGTTAAAAAAAAAAAAAAAGTCAGCTTTGCCCTCTTGTAGCGGTTCAGTGTGTTAATCTCCTTCTGATTCAAGCAGCTTTGCACTTTGTTTTTTTGGAAAAAAAACACCACTTCTATAAAAACACACAAGAAACAAACTCAAGTTTCAATTTAGTCACGAGCTAGCTACAGGACTCTGTTGCACACAAACTCCTGTCATGGGGGACTCTTCTCTATCAGCCCCTTGCCTCATTGTCAGATGTCCTTCAGTCATGTAATGTGCAGGACCTGTATTAGCAGAAAATTGGTATGTTGGATGTCCAGCTATGCCAGTCTCTTGGCGGGGATTGGAGTAGACGGTTAAATTAACGTCCATAGCTCCATTCTGTCCAAAGTCCAAGGTATTAGCAGCCACTGGGCGATTCTGGTAGGCCTGATTGCCTTGATTACCAGTAGAGGAGGAAGATGTAGAGGAAGAAGTAGTTGAGGAAGACAGGGATGTCATGGAGTGGTGACTATGGCCAACCTCCATAGAATCCTGGGTAGAGGAGCTATTTGTTGGAGAACTGTAGACCCTTGGCCTGGTCCGGTTGCCCAAGGCTTGTTGTCCATGGTGGTGGTGGTGATGGTGGTGGTGGTGATGGTGATGGGAACTGTTTCCATGGTGATGATGCAATGCATTCTGTTGAGGGGCTACATGAAAGGTTGTTTCTTGAACGGGATGAGTTTCAACAGTGACTTGTGTAGGAGCTTCAGTGCCTGACCAACCAATGGGAGCAGGAAATTGCTGACGCACCTGTAAGAACAGATTTTAAAACCATTTATTAGAACTGCAGACAGCTCTATAACACAAACTTCCAAATGTGTTCAAGAGTGAAAAATATTTTATTATCAAAGCTTCAATTTTTAGCAAGTTACACCCATACTCATATATTTTACTCGCCACTTTCTTTCCTTGGGAGCACTGTTTATGCCAGGGGTCAGCAAACTTCTTCTGGAAAGGGCCAGATAGTAAATATTTCTGACAGGTCAAAAGGCATTCTTTACTTCCCCCCTAAAGCTCCTCCTCTCTCCAATCTTTCCTGTTTTAACAGAACCACTAGTACCCATCTAGCTGCTCAACCATTCCTCCATCCAAACAATCAGCAAGTACTACTAAAGCTACCTCCAAAATAGAACCCAAATCTGGCCTCTTTTCTCCATCTCCACCACGACTACTCTATCCTAGGTCACTATCATCTCTTGCCTAGACTAATACAACAGCCTCCTAAATCAACTCCCATCTTCCATCTTTGCCTTTTTCCAAACCATTCTCCAAACAGTAGCAAGAACAGTCTTTTTAAAACACAAATCCAAATTAGGCAAGAAAAAGAAAAGTCATCCACATTGGAAATAAAGAAGTAAAATGGTCACTACCTGCAGATGATGTAACATTATATATGGAAAACCCTAAAGACTCCGTTAGAAAAACTGTCAGAACTAATAAATGAATTCAATAAGGTTGCAGGATATAAAATCAATATACAAAAATCGACTGCATTTCTATACACTAATAATGAAACAGAAAAAGAAAACAGTCCCATATACAACTGTATCAAAAAGAATAAAATATCAAGAAATAACTTTAACCAAGGAGGTAAAAGACCTGTAGAAGAAGAACGTCTGGAAGAAGAAGACACAAATAAATGGAAAGACAGTCCATGCTCACAGACTGGAAGAGTGTAAGAATCAACGTTGTTAAAATGTCCAAACTACCCAAAGCAATCTACAGATTCAATGCAATCCCCCACAAAATTCCAATGTCATTTTTCAAAAAAAAAAAAAAAAAAATAGAATAATCCTAAAATTTGTAATCCACAAAGAAACCCAAATAGCCAAAGCAATCTTGAGACAGAAGAACAAAGATGGAGGCATCATGCTCCCTGATATCTAACTATACTACAAAGCTATAGCAATTAAAACAGTATAGTACTGACATAAAAACAGGCACATAGATCAATGGAACGGAAGAGAGAGCCCAGAAATAAATCTACGCGTATATGGTCAATTAATTTATGACAAAGGAACCAAGAATATACAATGGAGAAAGGACAGTCTCTTCAATAAATGGTGTTGGGAAAACTAGATAGCCACATACCAAAGAATGAAACTCAACCACACTATCTTACACCAAACACAAAAATTAACTCAAAATGGATTAAAGACTTGAATGTAAGACCTGAAACCATAAAACTCCTAGAAGAAAACACAGGCAGTAATAAGCTCCTTGACATAGGTCTTGGTGATGATTTTTTGAAGCTGACACCACAGCAAAAGCAACAAAAGCAAAAATAAATAAATGGGATGACATCATACTAAAAAGCTACTGCCCAGTAAAGGAAACCATCAACAAAATGAAAAGGCAACTTACTGAATGGGAGAAAATATTTGTCAATCATATTATCTGGTAACAGGCTAATATCCAAAATATATAAAGAACTGATAAAACTCAACAGCAAAAATCCAAACAATCTGATTGAAAAATGGGCAGAAGATCTGGCTAGACTTGTTTCCAAAGAAGACATACAGATGGCCAATAGGTACAGGAAAAGAAGCTCAACATCATGAACCATCAGGGAAATTCAAATCAAAACCACAACGAGATATCACTTCACACCCGTGAGAATGGCTATTATCAAAAAGACAACAAATAGCAAGTGTTGGTGAGGATGTGGAAAAAAGGGAACCCTCCTCATGCACTGCTTGGTGGGAATATAAATTAGTGCAGCCACTATGGAAAACAGTATGGAGGAGGTTCTTCAAAAAATTAAAAACAGAACTACCATATGATCCTGCAGTTCCACTTCTGGGTATTTATATGAAGAAAACAACAACACTATCCTGAAAAGATATATGTACCCCCATGTTCATTCACTTCAGCATTATTTACAATAGCCAAAATACGGAAACAACCTAAGTGTCCATTGATGGATGAATGGATAAACAAAATAATCCAAAATCCATAAACAATCTGGCCAATGCTCATTTCTCCAACCTTCTCCTCTAGCCATCTTTCCTCTTGCTGCCTAAGTTCCTACTACACAGGATCTTCCTTCTATTCCTCTACCTAGTCAACATCTTTCAAAAGCCTCAGGGTGTTTGTACTTACTGTTCCCTTCTGCCTAGAATGCTCTGATTTCTAATTTCTGCTTGGATGCTTCTTTCTCATCATTTCAGTTCCAGAGTCTTCCCTCACCACTCTGGCTAATGCTCCCCCAATTTCTGTGGCAGAGGTTCCGAACTGTCCTCAAAAAACATACTCTTCTTCCTGAGCAAAGGCTGCACCCCGCTTACTCCCCGGCCTCCCCTGTACAGACACGGCCATACGACTGTTTCAGTCAATGGAACATGAATGAAGGTTCCTATGTTACAGCCAGATCTGGCCCACAAAATACATCCCAAGTCCTTCTGCCTGCCAGATGCAGCAGACAACTAGGCCCTTGGGGATGGGGCAGTCATAAGATGGTAGGAACCCAGGATGTGGAAGAGAGCCACACCACTAACCTGAATACCCACTCTGGACTACTACATAAAAAAGAAACTGCACATTCTTTAAGCTACCATATTTTGGGGGGGTCTACCTGTTATCAGTTCGGCCTATCTGAATTAATACATCCTACCCAACAAATCACTATTCTCTATTACATTATCTTGTCTTATTTTCTTTTTAACAGTTAATAGTACTTGCAATTTCTATTCATTTGATTTGTTTTACTTATTTTCTGTGTCACGGTAAGCTCTAGGAAGGCAAAGCCTGTGTCTTTATCACCAGTGGCTAGCACAGATCATTAAGACCACTCAACAAAGGTGGTCTCAGAATCAAAATTCAAGAAATACTATTGAAAATAATCCAGTAGAAAAATAGGCAGAAAGTTCTCAGAAAATACTAATGGTTCTTAAACTATGAAGCTACTTAAATTCATGGAAAGAAAGAATAAGCGAAATGTAACTATACTCTGTCCAATACCAGGTTTTTCAGTTCAGACTGATCCAAAGGTGATCACACTGACTGCTTCTCCAAACTCTGTTAGTGGGAGGCTAAACTGGTAAAACTATATGGAGAGCAATTTGGCAACAGCTATCAAAATGACAAACCACATTACTCTTTGACCCAGCAATTTCACATCCAGGAATTCATACCACATATAAACTGCATGTGTGTGGATGATTTATATATAGGGTTACTTACTACAGCATTATTTGCAGTAGTAAAAAAGATTGGAAATAAGCTAAATGTCCATTAATAGGGAACTACTGCAATGACTTGGAATATCTAAAACAATGGAATACTGTGTGACTGTTAAAAACAAAACAAAAAGAATGAAAAAGCTCCCTATATAATGATACAGAAAGAGCTCCATAATATATATTTAAAAACATATGTAAAACATGTTAAAATAAAAAAACAAGATGTGAAACAGTGTGCACGGTATGCTACCATTTGTGTACAAAGGTTAGGTGAAGGATATACATTTGTATTTGCTTGCATATGTATAAAACATCTCAGAAAGACTACATAAAACTAATAACATTAATTTAGAAACTAGGAGAAAGGGACGGAAGAAGGAAGGAAGGAAGGAAGGTCGTTCTAAAGAATTAGGGAAAGCCTCTGGCAGTGATACTTAAGACCTGAAGGATATATAGTAGTTACCAAAGCAAAGACGGAGGAAAAGCTTATTCCAGGCTGAGCACGGTCAATGTGAGAAATGTGAAAGGGAACGTGGTATATAGTCTGAAAAATGGAAAAAAAAAAAAAAAAAATTCCAGGAAGACCAGAATGAATGAAGAGGAGGAAGGATGCCTGGGTAGGGGCCAGATCACAGAAATCACTGAATCCTTTGTAAGAAGTCTCAATTTTTTTTAAGTACAAGAGAAAGCCAGAAACTGGCTGAAAGCAGGGGAAAGGGCTGGATCAGACTGCTCTACTGAACATTCGCTTGGCTGCAGAGAAGAGAACAGAGGTGGACTGGTGAATGAAACTGGACGCTGGAAGTCCAGCTGGAATAATCTTTACAGTAAGATAAGCTAGAGATGATTGTACCAAGGGGGTGAAGTAGAGAGAACAGACACATATGCAGGATATTCAGAATCCATACTATTTACCATTGGATTCAAGGTGGGGGGTGAGGGAGAGAGGAGTCAAGGATGAACTCCCCAGGTGCCAGGTGTACGACCTGAGCAAATGGATAAATTCAGGGCCATTTGTATTGATACAGATAAAAGCAGATGAGCTGTGGTGGAGGAGAAAATGGTGACATCGGTTTATAGGATGCATCTGTAGGTTTGTGCTGTAGGGACTTCCAAAGCGGTATTGATAGTAAATGATTAGAAATAAAGGCGTGGGGCTCAGGAGTGAAGTCTAGATCAGAAATAAAGACGTAAAGTGACCGACATCGAGATGGTAGCTGCAGTCATTGGTAAGAGCAGGTGAGGTCACCAGGAAGTGTTTAAGGTGAGAGACAGGGCACAGACCACCCACGTTACGTGGCCAAGGGGGAGAAGAGAATCCGAAAAGGAGGCAGTGAAGGAAGGGGGTGGGCCGGGATGAGGGCCATCCTGTCCGGGAAGGCAGAGGAGAGTGCTACGAAGAGCATGGAGAAGCCAGGGCTGTGTCAATGTGAGTGAGGGCCAGAGAGAGACAAGCGACTGAGTGTCCGCCGGGCTCCTCAGTAATGACCACTGTGACTCCACAGGAACAGTTTCCTGAGTTGGGAAGTAGCCCAACTGGAGCAGCTGAAGACTTCTTAAAGGGTGAAGTAATAGTAGCAGAAATGTGGGGCGAGGAAGACAAGGGCCAGGGAAAGGTTTTGCTTCGGATGGGAGAGAGCTGGGGATGATCAGGTGCTGACGGGGAGGAGGCGAGCAGAGGACACAGGGACCAGCGGCTGAGCAGGCTGAAGTCCTGTGCGGGGGGGAGGAGAGGGGCAGGGCCCGAGGCGGCTGGCCCCAGGCAGGAGCTGCTGCCCCTGCTGACAAGGGGCGGGAGAAAGGGGACGGGCACACATGGAGGCTGGGCGAGGTGGCTGGTGACACGCAGCGAGGCGTTCCTTTCTGAGGACTGTCCCTTACACAGTGAGGAGTGAGGGAGAACAGAGAAGGGGAGGCAAAGGTTTCCAGCAAGAGTAGAAGAGTCTGAAGCAATTATTAAAGAGAATGGGAGCACGATGAGATGACCTGAGAAACATGTAAGCTTGCCGAAGTAGATGCTGGTGACTATGAATTAACAGGGGTAACAATGCATCTACAGGTGTGCCTTTCTCCACCAGCACTCAGCTGCCCCAGTCCCAAGAATGGGCAGTGATACTCATCAACTTCCATTTTATTTCTCATTAGATAATATACTTGCCTCTCATTATAAACATCATAACGCAGTACTCAGTATGAATTAACTTATTATTTCACAAAGAGTGTTTAATAAATATTTTGACTACCATCATCTGCTTCACCCCTTTAAAAAACTTACTTAATTAGATTCTCTTTAACAAAAAACCTTCAAAACAAAAAATGGAGGTGAAAATCAAACACAAACTGATTCAGAATCTAGGACTATCAGTGATAGCAGATCACGAGAGGCAGTGGAGTGCAGTAATTAAGATCACGCACCTCGGAAAGTTCCCTAAACCTTGAAGTCACAGTTCCCAAAGTAAAATGAAAATCCAAACAGGGCAAGGCTCAAAATGCTGCCAGAGTAAACGAGATAAACAAACACCTGGAGCAACAGCTGGTATGCACTCAATAAACAGCAGCTATTTCTAAACGCGGAGGGAAAAAGTTGCAAGGATGTGTAAGTTAGAATTCCTTACAACCAAGGAAGCTATGAACCTTTTAGAGTAAATGACGTTATCATTCTAAAAACACTTGGCATCCAACACTGGTACCCCCGGGCACAGTGGAGGGCGTGAACGAAGGGCTGTGTGACCGCTCACCTGGGGGCTGTGTGTCTCACAGTCCATGGCCTGGACGGCGGCCGTGAAGTGCCCGCCGCTGTGCCGATGCTGGTGCGTTGGGTCCGACCTGGCTCTCCCACTGTTGCTCGTCCCCGATGATCCACCTGAAGTATCACAACACGGTACACCTTGTGAGTGTAAAGCTAATTTTGTTCAAGTATATATCCTAAAACTATAATGGGAAGTGAGTCACCAAAAAACATCTGTATTAACCTGAAAGTATACCAGGAAGGCTTCCAATTCTCTATGTCCTTTCACATCAACCACTGAACTAAAATATGACCAAGTTTGGTTAAGTCAGGGGAAAACTCAAGCATGTGAACCAAGTATTTCCATTTCAAAAACAATTTTAAAATTTGGCTAATAAAGAGTATTGTTTCCAAGCAGAATTTATTATATGCATAATTAAGTATTAGAGCTTTGGGGGAGGTGAATTTTTTTACTAGCCACAAAGAACAGATTCGGGAAAAATAATTCCTCCCACCCATTAACAAACTTTAAAAAACTTTAAAATAACCCCTACTTTGTAAAGAAAAGAGGAAACACTTCAAAGCCTAATAGAATATCAGAAGAACAGACCTGAGCTTGAAGACGTACTGGAGGCGGTGCCCGAAGACTGCGACTGCTCCATGGCAGGGCTCGTGGACACACTGTTACTTGTGTTTGTACCTTCGTCAGCTGTTTTCTTGAAAAAGCTGTGCTGCAGGGCATAGTAAGGCTGAATCCGAGTTTTGGGGTCATAATCAAGCATCCTTAAAATGAGGTCTTTGAACTTCAAGTAGTCAGCTACCGTATGACCCGATTCCCCAGCACGACGCCCACCAGGTCCTCCTGTTTCTACTCCGAGAATATTATGAAGTTTGCGGGTTCCTGGTGGTTTATACTCCTAAAGAGAAAAAAGATAAAAAGGCTTTCTCTAAATCTGATGGAATACGTAAAAGCCTACATAATGTCACATATGCTTACATGTATGATAATATTGAGGCCTTTATTAAAAATATGCTTTATAGTTAGATCCTCTATATTTTCACAAGTACTATTCCGAACACACTGTAGTTAGGAGAAATTCAATTTTGAGACCAGAAATGACTATAAAGATCATCTAGCCCAGAGATCAACAAACTATGGCCTGGCTCAGAGCCTCTTTTTATATAGCCTCCACTGTGAATGGTTTTTGTATTTTTAAAGATTGTAAAAACAAACAAAACCAAGTAAGAATACGCAACAGAAGGCCACAAAGCCAAAACCTTTACTATGGGGTCCTTCACAAAGGAAGTGTGCCAACCAGTGATTGTGAACCTCTTTTCTGCCCAGTACACCTGTGAACTCAGGGGCACTTACTCAGTAACAGTGGCTCATAAAAGCTTTAAAGGTCACTCCTAATAAAGAATCATGGGTCTAACCCTACCTGCTCATATGCAGATAAAAAAATCAAAAGTAAATTATTTATGCCTCATTTTATTGATAGAAAATATGTTTAATAATAAATTGCCTTAACATGTGCTGAGATTTTCTGGGAACTCCTTTTAACAGATAACAGTATAACCTTTAAAATCCCTATGGATACTGAATTTATTCAGAATAGTATCACTGGATTGTTGCTTCTAGGTACAATGTAGAAATTTGCAAGAGACCATCGCTCTTACTCTAAAATCAAGAACAAGCCAGGCAGGCAAACAACAAAATCACTGCTTTTTAAAAACCTATCAGAGAGCTGAGGACTAAAGAAACCAGATTAACTAAATTCTAGAAAATTAACAGTCTTTCCTAGGAAAGAAGAGACATATGGTGGGAGAAGGAGCAAATGCCACAGATGTGACTAAGAAGAGTCCAGCCCAACTCCCAACCAACTTCTAACAGCCACGTGTGGCTGGGCCAAAGGATGGGACAGGCAGACGACCCAGGGAGGGTCCCCCAGGGCGCCGCAGAGCTGGGGCCAGAGCAGCAGTATGGACACAGGTCACCCCGAGGCACCAAGAGTTAGCAGCAGGTTGCTGGCTGGGCAACAATGCATAAAAGATCTCTCCAGTTTCCAAACACCGTTTAAAACCTAAGAAGACAGTGGAGAACAGAATCTAAGTCAAGCAAACAAACAAAACAAACAAAGCCCAGATTCAGCTAAACTACAAATGAAATTGACTCAGTCTCATCACACTAGTAGCCTGACACAGTAAGTGGCATGCCTCTTTCTAAAGGGAAATAAGATTTACTTCCATCTCAACTGTTCTTAAATACAGCAAGTCCAACATACATATAAAAAATTACAGACACATGAAACAAACAAACAAAAAGGGTCCATGATCAAGTGAAAAAAATAGTAGAAAACCCACATATATAAATGACCCAAATGTTGAAATTGACAGACAGGTATTTTTAAATAACTGTGGGGTTTCCCTGGTGGAGCAGTGGTTAAGAATCTGCCTGCCAATGCAGGGGACACGGGTTTGAGCACTGGTCCAGGAAGATCCCACATGCCGCGGAGCAACTAGGCCCGTGCGCCACAACTACTGAGCCTGCGCTCTAGAGTCCACAAGCCACAACTACTGAGCCCATGTGCCACAGCTACTGAAGCCCGCGCGCCTAGAGTCCATGCTCCGCAACAAGAGAAGCCACCACAATGAGAAACCCGCGCATCACGACAAAGAGTAGCCCCCACTCGCCACGACCAGAGAAAGCCCGCACACAGCAACAAAGACCCAACGCAGCCAAGATAAATAAATAAATTAAAAAAAAATAACTATGATAAAAAGAATTTAGTTCAAAAGCTAGGTAACGTGTGGATAGATTGGGGGGGGTGTTACTTAAAACTATTTTTTAAAGAAAAGATAAATTAAGTGAAAACACTAGAACTAAAAAAATGCAGAGAATCCATTTAATGGTTTTAACAGCAGACTGGGCTCAACAGAAGAAAAACAATCAGTGAACTAGAAAGAGCAAAGAAATTACCTAAACTAACCCACAAAAAGAAAACAAAATGAATAAACCAAACAGAGACCTCTAATAGTAAGCACTATAACATATATTTAATTGAATAATTAGCAGGAGAAGAGAGAGTGAAGCAGAACAAATATTTGAAAGGATGATGTCTGAGCACTTTCAAAAATTGATGAAAGAGATTAACCCACAGGTCTAACAAACTCAGCAAACTCCATGGGAAATAAATACAAGGAAAACTATACATAAGAACCTAATAGTCAAACTGCTGAAAAATCAAACATTAAAAAAAAAGCAAAAAAAAAAAGAGGTTGAACGAAAAGATCTACAAAATTCATACCAGCTTTTATATGTCATGTTTGAGTGCGTCACCCAAATTGCTTGCTTCTTTACTCTTCTCTTCCACAGAAGATCCCTGTGCTAAAGGCATTTTCCTTCTTCGCTATATCCCCAACTTCTCTTTCTCAGCGTGAGAGCGTGCTAAGCGCAGCTGGAGAAGACCTGAGCTTGCTTTCTAGCCCTACCATTCCTTGCTGTGGTCGCCAAAGAATTTATTTAACACTCTTAAATCTCAGTTTTCTGATGTGTAAAAATGAAACCAAGAATATCTATTATTACTATCGTCATCTTCTTATTGTGAGAATCGAATAAAAACATCTTAAAGTACAATAATAAAAAAAAAAGCATCAAAATCAGCCAGGGGGAAGAGAGAGAAATATTTCATAAAGAAAACAATGCTCAGAAAAACCACTGACTTTTCTTCAGAAACAATGTAATACAGAAAACAATGTCATTAACATATTTAAACAACTTCATTTTCTTTTGCTGAAACGTAAACCTAAAATTCTATATCAATTTGTAACTTCCATATCCATGGAAAATATCTTCCCCAAAACGAAGGTGAATAAAGTTATTTTCAGATAAACAACTGCTGAGAGAATTCATCAGCAGAAGTTATTCACTATAAAATAAAAAGTTAAAGGAAGTTCTTCAAGCTGAAGGAACATAATACAAGACTGAAGTCAGGAACTGCAAAAAGAAATGAAAAATTCTATGGGTAAAATGAAAAGAACTTTTTTTTTCTTTTGGGCTTGCAGGATCTTAGTTCCCCAACCAGGGACTGAACTTGGGGCCACAGCAGTGAAAGCTCCAAGTCCTAACCACGGGAACACCAGGGAATTCCCGAAAAGAACTTTTTATTTTATTTTTTATGTGTTTTTAAATCTCTTTTAAAAATCATTTTTAATTTAAGTAGTCAATGTGTTGTGAGGGTTATAACATATGCCTAAGTGATATACGACAACAAGAGACGGAAGGGGTTAGACAAAAGCACGTGGTTATCACACGGTTTATCAAGTGATATAACATTTTGTTAAGTTCAACTGGTAAGTTAAAGATGCATGTAGTAAAAGCAACACTAAAAATTACACACAGAAGAACAGCTAAACAGTCAATTAAGAAACGGTGAAATAAAATACCAAAAAGTACTCAACTCAAAAGAAGGCAGTAAAGAAGGAACAGGGAACAAAGAACAGATAAAACAAATAGAATACAAATAAGGCAAAAGTCTAAAACCCAAACCCCTGAATAATTAAATAGGCTAAATATTCATTGTGAAAGAAAGATACTATTTGACTAGATTAAAAAGGATGACTCAACTACATTTTGTATACAAAAGTCATACTTTACATACAAAAGTATGAACAGGTTTACAGTAAAAGGGTAAAAAAACAACACTATAAAAATGTTAAGAATTAAAAAGCCAGTATAGCTAGAGTAATATTAGACAAAGTAGACTTAAAGACAAAAATATTATTAGAGATAAAGAGGAATATTTCATGGTAATGAAAGACTGAATTTATCACCAAGTCCTAACAATACTAAATAGGTATACCTATTAAGAGAGCTTCAAAAAACATAAAGCAACTGAAGGAGATTAAGACAAATCCAGTATCATCACTAAAGATGAACACTCCTCTCAGTTATTGATAAAACAAATATACACAGACACACACAAAGGAAGGATGTAAAGATTCTCAAAGAAAGATAAGGCCAACAGGCACATGAAAAGATGCTCAACATCACTGATTATTAAAGAAACGCAAATCAAAACTACAATGAGGTATCACCTCACACCAGTCAGAATGTCCATTATGGAGAAGTCTATAAATAATAAATGCTGGAGAAGGTGTGGTGAAAAGGGAACCCTCCTGCACTGTTGGTGGGAATGTAATTTGGTACAACCGCTATGGAGAACAGTATGGAGGTTCCTTAAAAACTAAAAATAGAGTTACCATATGATCCTGCAATCTGACTCCTGGACATATATCCAGAGAAAACTAATTCAGAAAGATACAAACACCCCGATGTTCACTGCAGGACTATTTATTGGGTTGGCCAAAAAGTTCGTTCGGGTTTTTTCCGTAACATCTTGCAGAAAAACCCGAACTTTTTGGCCAACCCAATACAATAGCCAAGACATGGAAGCAACCTAAATGTCCATCGACAGGTGAGTGGATAAAGATGATGTGGGGTGTATCTCTCTCTCTCTCTCTCTCTCTCTCTCTCTCTCTCTATAGCAAAATATTACTCAGCCATAGAAAAGAATGAAATAATGCCATCTGCAGCAACATGGATGGACCTAGAGATTATCATACTAAGTGAAATAAGCCAGACAAAGAAAGACAAATAGATCACTTATATGTGGAATCTAAAAAAAAAAAAGAAAAGAAAAGAAAGATGCAAATGAACTTACTTTCAAAACAGAAATAGACCTACAGACATAGACAACAAATTTATGGTTACCAAAGGGGAAAGGGATGGGGGAGGGATAAATTAGGAGTTTGGGATTAACATATACACACTAGTATATATAAAACAGATAACCAACAAGGACATACTAGATATTTTGCAATAACCTAGAAGGGAAAAGAATCTGAAAAAGAATGTATGTAGGTATGTATAACTGAATTACTATGCTGTACATCTGAAACTAATACAACATTGTAAATCAACTACATACACTTCAATTTAAAAAAAACTTTTAAAGGAGAGCATCTTCATAAACTTGAGGAAGGTAAAGACTTCTTAGAATACAAAAAACACTATTCATAACAAAAGAGATTAAATTTCCTGCTCATTAAAAACTACTACTAAGAAAAGAAATAGGCGAGCCGCAGTCTGAGAATAAATACTGACATATATGTGACGAGGGACTTATATCCATTACATGTTAAAAAAAAGAACTCCTACAGCTCAACAATTAAACATCCCAATAACAAACAGGCAAAAGACTGGAAAGACTATCACAAAAGAAGATACATGAATGGCTAATGAGCACATGAAAAGGTGGTCACTATCATCAGTCATGGGGAAATGCAAATGAAAACCACTATATACCCATTAGAATGGCTAAAATCAAAAAGACCAACCACATCAAATGGTGAGGATGTCATGCAACTGGAACTCTCATACCTTGTGGGGATGCAAAATGATAAAACTGTGGGAAACTGTTTGCTCTTTTCTTACGAAGGTAAACACACATACACCCTATGATCTGGCAATTCTACTTCTAAGTAGTGACCCCAGAGAAATGAAAACTTAAGTGTACAAAAGTTGATACAAGAATGTTCCCAGTAGCCTTATTCATAATAGTCCTAAACTGGAAACAACCCAAACATCCACTGACAGGTAAATATAAATACAGTATTTCCATTCAATGAAATACTATGAAGCAATAAAATGGAGTAACTTCTGAGACACAATATGGATGAATCTCCAAAAACAATGTCTGTTAAGTGAAAGAAACAAAGTAATAAATACTATACAGATCCCATTTACATGAATTTTTCCTATGAATAGCCAAAACTAACCTATGATGACAGAAATCAGAAACTGAGGGTGAGATGACAGAAACGGATATAAGAGGTGGTGGAAGTACTCTATGCCTTGTTTTAGGTAGTGGATATATACTGTTGTATTTAAAAGCTAAAAAGTTAGAACACTTAAAATACTCATCTTACTGTATATAAATTATACTTCAACAAAATAGCATCATTTATACTCTTAATTCTTCATCCCCCTTCCCCACCAAAGGAAAAAAATAGATAGTAGGTATGGATTTCATTACTAGGAAGCTAAAATGGGCCCTTGAAACATAAAATGAGAAATTAAAAGTAAAAATAACATCACTAAGGAAATAAAGCAAACAAATATACCCAATGATAGTGCATGCACACCTTGTTTATACTTAGGGTTAAAATCCCCAGTGCATCATTATAATGTAACCATTTGGTTATGGATTTGATTTTTTTGTTGCTGAAAATTTATTTCTATTTAAAGAGAAGTAATTATTTTACACTTTTAAAAATAAAAGTTTCTTAAGTCAGTTGCTTAATTGCAGCTGAAGAAAATCTCAATCTATGGTTAATTAATATGTATTAAATGTAGGTCAAGATACTCACTTTCAATTTTAAGGGAAAAGATTTAACTACTCTTTTCTGAAATGTCCTCCCTAAACAATTTAAAATAATTATACCTGAATTTTGGAGAAATGATAGGTTACAATTCACTGTGACTTAACTGTGGTTTTATAAGGCAGAGATTAGGGAAATGGAATGAGATGAATGTTTCATTTAGAAAAAGGAAAAAAAACAGCAGCAGCAGAAGGGAAAAAAACCTTCAAACTGGAAAAAGAAGTGGCAGCCTGTATTGCAGAGAGATAAAAACATAAAGAAGGCTTCACATCCTCCATGCCAATTAAAATCAACTGGCAGGAGCAACCCTGAATGCTGCAGAAGCTCAGGACTCCTAGGCTGTGTTTTGGTTCAATGGGAAAAGGGGCCATGACTGATAAAGCTATGTGGACAAAGGCAAAAGGATTCAGGATGTCTTGCTTGGTATTTTCCATCCCTTCCTTATGGGGAGTAGGCATAATTTAGCTGCCGGATATTAAAACGCCTGCAACTTCAGAGAATAAGGCAGAATGCAGTAAGTTACAAATCAATTGTGAAAGATACAATTATATATATATATATATATTTTTTTAATATTCTTAAAAAAAAACCATTTGATATTAAAAGTTAAGACTGCATAGCTGAAGGTGAATTACAGCACGTAAGCATCATCTTCAGTTCAGTGGAAATGACACCTGGTGGCAGCATCGCTAAAACGCAAGGGCAAACTAAAAAGTGTACCAAAAATAAAATTTCTTAAGTGTTGAAAATGCAAAAACTACAATCACAAGGTGTCTGGTATACGTATCACATACAATCACATATTTACAGATTATTTTCATCTTATACTAGAAACAAACTAGATTACAAAACATGATTATTTTCAGATATATAAAACAAAGATGTAAATCAAGATGCAAAACTGTTATCATTTACTCTATTAAACTGACATAGTTTAGGTATCTGAAAAAAGTTCTCAGATAAAAGAAAATTACTAAAACGTACCTAACGTGTTAAAAACCTCACTTAAATTTTAAAGATTTTGGAGATGTGAAACTCCTGTTACCCAAGCTAGGAATCTGAAATCTATCAAAGGACCATTTAGTCAGTTCATATTCTTGCCACAAACTGCTTAAGTCAAAAATCCTTTTCTCTCATCTGAACTTAAAAAAAAAGAGCCATTTACTGCAATTATGACTTCCACTGTTCACAGCTGCAGTATTGTTAACTGTGACTTCACTATATACTCAAACTATGAGAAACAAAGGTCAAACTTACTAATTCTACTGTGGAAACAAGGCATGGTGATTTGATCAGCTACCTCAAAAGGCAGACATATATAGTTTCAAAACGAAGCCTTAAAGAGCACTAAGCAAACACTGGTCCATACAGATAGTTCAGGTCAAACTCTATAACCAACTTATGAAGAAAATATATACCTAAGTTATCAATGGAACTACTGTTAATAACTGACTTCAGCAACACTGATTTCAAGTAAATACAAAATGCGCTATATAGAGACAGCTCAGTAAAAGAAATAAAAAAGGCTCAAAAAAATTATTTCCCTATTTTACCCGTTTTCCATCTTTGGTCTTCTTTAAGTTCCAAGTGCCATCTGGCAACTTCTCAAAGAACTTTCTTGCTTTTGGTGCTTGGTCAAGAATATGAGCAGGTGGAATACCCAGAACTTCCACTATTTTATTCATCTGATCTACCTGTATTAAAAATAAAAACAAAAAACCTGTAATTTCTACTGTAGGACATCCTATCTGTGCTCATCAATTCATTCATTCATTCATTCATAAATTAGAAATAAATAAATCAAGCATCTCCTGTGTGTTGGGCACTCCTCGGGGCAGTAAGCATAGAATAATGAACACAAGAGATAAAGTCCCTGCCCTCCTTGAGCCCCACACTCCACAGAGGGGAGGGCACACAATTAAGCAAACACGTATATCCATGGGATGGCAGGTGGTCATGGATACAATGGAGAGTAAGGAAATGATTGGAGGGAGTTTTAAAGTTTAAGTTTTGGGAGAATTTTAGTTAAATAATCACACACACAGAAAAAAAAACCCAAAGGCTTAAAAGTGTGGACCCAATAAAAGTATTTTTTTAAAGTGCAGATTAATTCACTCAAATACTGAGCGTCTACTATATGCTGGAAACCATGCCCACTAGAACACAGCAATAAACAAAACAGACAAAAATCCCTGCCCAAAAGTTTGTGTTATAGAGGAAGAGATCACCAAGAAGCAAATACATAATAAGCAAATACATATCAGATGACCACTAAGAACCATGGAGAAAATTAAAAGGGGATGGAGAGTGAGAAGGGCACTGCAACTTAAAACAGGGTGTCACGAAAGGCTTCCCCGAGAAGGTGACATGAGAGCAAAAACATGAAGGCCGCGAGGGCAGGAGCAAGAGCACTCCAGGCACGGAGGAAAGAATGAACGCAAGGGCCCTGGTACAGGCCTGTGCTTCGTAGGGACCTGAGAGAGAGTTGTGTGTGCTGGGCCGGGAGACGGAGTGGGGGACAGGGGACAGGACAGCAGGGAGAGGTGGAGGGAGAACAGGAGACAGAGGGAGTAAGGGATGTTCAAGCTACTCAAAAGGGCTCTGGCTTTCACCATGAGTGAGATGGAAGCCACTGAAGTTTCAGATGCTCCTAATATTGTTTAAGCCCATGAAAAAGGTACTATTACCTTTATATTATTTATTATTAAAAGAAAACCAAAGACACACTTATGGCAGTTCTGCCAAAGAGCAGCTCACTGGCTAGAGTGAAGTGAATTAAAAGGAAGGAGGAAGGGACACGTTTCTGACCCTATTTATTGACAGTTGTATAACCCAGTTCAAGTCATGAAATTTCATTAGTCTTTCTTTTCTCACGTATAAATGAATGGACTGATCACGATCTGCAATGGTTAACTTTTCTTTAAAAAACAAAACACAACAGGATCCCACAAGCAAATAGTTTTAAAACCAACGAAAGCCCATTCCTCTGACTGTAAGGGAGCTTGGCCTCCCTCTCCCTTGCCCTCCCTCCTCCCAGGCACTGCCTCTGACCTTCAAAAATCTTCTAAGAACAGAATGAACACCTGTGGACTTGCTCTAAAATTCTGTAGTCCTAATTTACCCTGAATTATTCAGATCAAATATTCATCAACCCTACTAGTCATCATTTACTTTAATTTCAAATCATACTCTCAAAATTTACACTGACGTTTACACTGTTTTTAGGGTGGTCCTCATTTCTTCATTATCATCTTTTTCTGTTCTTATACTTAAAATCTGTAAAATTTACACCAAAATACTTAACATTTTCTAATCTAATTTATTGTTCTCCTCCACTGGCAGATAGAAAGATCTCGCTTCCCATCTCGTAATTCTGAACTCACCGTTACGTAATTGAAAAAAAATTAAAAATGGATAAAATAAGTTCAAAACTGACCTAACACTTGAATGATTAAAGTTGGTAAATAGACATCTTTTCCTAAAAACAACTTTCAGATTATACTGTCAGAGATTGAAAACAAAAACAGAATTTTTAAAGCGATCCATCATATACCTCATTGGCTCCACTGAACAGAGGTTCTCCAGTGTGCATTTCAACCAAAATACACCCAAGGGACCACATGTCGATAGCAAGGTCATAAGGCATTCCCAGTAGCACCTCTGGAGACCGATAAAAGCGACTCTGAATATATTGGTATATCTGAAATATATTTCAAAATAGTATTAATTCCAAAATAAGTTTTGTTTAACTGTGGTCAACAATGAATTAAGAACACAAGTCTAATATTAACAGCAAAAAATAAGTGGGTTATTAGAGTTCGATTTACTGATTTCAACATTAGACTACGAATACTGTTAAAGAACTAAACGTTTTAAGGGAGTGGTAAATCTGACTGTGAAATGCAAAAAAAAAGAAAAAAAAAAAAATATATATAAATCAAGCCCTTTCATTTAGTTCAATCCTAACCGGTAACCAAGATATATCTTAAAACAATTATGCCTTATTAGAAGAAAATATTATTGAGAACAATTTATCTCCCTATTAATTATTCTTTCCTGCTATGGCTGGTACTTGGTTTACCATTAATTTAACAGCTAAATTGTATCTAAATTAACCTGAAAGACTTTTTTCAGGTTAATTCAAAGCATTAAGAAAGACTCAAACTCAGCACAATGTAATTGAAATTTCAGACATCTGTACTGTACCAGTCTCACAGATAAATCTAGAAACACTGCCACGTAAAGATTCAACTGGGAGTCGTTTCTGACTAATCACTTCTCTACCCTGTCCCCCCTCCATCTCATTCTAAGACTTCTTAGAAAAAGAAATCTTGAAATGGATTATTTTCGATGAAGTAATCTGAGATGTCTTCAGAGACCAATTCATCTTCACCTGGCCATTTAAAATTTATATCTAGAAATACTACAAAAGCAAAGATAGTTTTACTTAAAAAAGGGAGAAAAACAAACAAAATCCTCCTACCCAAACTTCCTAACTTAACACTTAAACGAGGTAGCCAGCAGCATGGAGTCGCTTCTCACGAAAGCTTCTGTGACCTCCATGACTCCAGCCAAATCTGAGAACCATCCCATGCCTCCACAAGCAGGTCAGCCCAACCTTAAGGCCTGCTCAGAGTGAAGAAAGTCTAACTGAAAGGGACCAGGAAGAAGTATTACATTTCCAAGTTTTTATATGCCAACAGCACCGTGAAGCCCCAAAGACTCCCTACTACTGAGACTTATTTCCCAGCTTAGGAAAGGAAGTTTGTCACCTACCTATCCAGCTGCTTAAAGCAGTAGTTGGGCTATCTACAAGCCTGTGCGCCAGGATCGCCGCCTGAGAAACTTTTTCTGAAACATACTTGCCCTGCCACCTTCTAACACTGAGCCAGCAGACCTAGAATAGGGCCACTGTATGTCTGTTTTGGAAATGACTTCCCATGGGATTCTGATACACTCACATAGTTAAAAACTCACTGAGCTAAAGGTATAGCTGTTTCACTTTGGCTGGAGAGAGATAGTAGTGCTTGATATCAGGGCGGCATATATGATTTGGTTTAAATAGGAAAAAATTTTACAAGTCTAAAATCTATTCAAATGACTCTCAAGATGGGCACATATTTTCCATTTACAATATACTTTATCCCTATTAACAACTATGAGCATCTTTTGATTTTCAGAGGCATCCGAAACTGCAAACTTTGCTTCCTATTCCTTCCATTTTAAAAAATTATTTCATTGTAGCATTGCTACCATAAGATAATTTGCAGAAAATAACAAAAAGACAATCTTGTTAACTGACCATAAACCTTCATGATTAAATTAACCTACTGTATTTAAAAGCTGGAATAAAGTTGGATAGGAAATTTCACTAATTTGGAAAAACAAGAAATGGAAAGCCAATATGAAATAGGAATATCTCCATGTTAGTTATGTTTTTACCTTTTTTTTTTTTTTAAGAAATGCAGTTTCAATACTTAAAGTAAATAGGAACAACATTTTAAATGAATAAAGTATTATCAAATGGTGACCCTAGTTGCTTTCAAGAAGAGAACATCCTGTAACTTCTATTTTATATGCAAAACACTGTTAGAGTAGCTTTCATAATGCTAGAAAGAGCCGTAGGAAAATTTTGTTTTCCTAAAATCAGCTAAACCTAAATCTATTTATTGCTATGGACATGTCTGTTTTTAGCACTCTAAAGAAAACTAGTTCGGTGTCATAATTTATAAAACAAAAAAAGGATTTAAACTTATTTATCAAAACAAGTATGTCTATCAACCTAGTAATTTACACTGTATCACTGTGTGTAATGTAAAATTACCTGCATTTTTTTTTTACCCATCAGCTTTTGAGGAAAAACATTTATCTTGACCTATATTTAGAGAAATATTTTACAGCAAGGAGTCAATGTTCTATTATTGGAATTTCCCCGAATTTATACTAAGGACCTCTATTTGGGAGATACAGTTACAACAAATCACCTAATATTTAATATATCCATCCCCTCTTTTCTCTTAGACTTTTAGCATACACATAATTTTTTAAGATAAACTTTGAAAAACTAATACCTTCTAATTCAAAGTTTACTATTTGCATTTTAAAAGGTATTTCCCAAAATAGGTATCAACACAAGGTGATTCAAGTGCTGCATTTTAAAGATAACCATCCTGTAACTACCTCCAAATTGTATACAGATTAATAACATTTCAAGTATCTACTTACACTGTTTTAACCTAATTCTAAATTTAATTCACAAGTCCTGAAATATACTTACCCTCTGCCCCAACTGACAAGAACTGCCAAAGTCAACAATCTTGATTGCACTGCGTTTGGGGTTACACAGAAGGATATTCTCAGGTTTTAGGTCACAGTGAATGATACTAAGTTCTGGAGTCGCAAGGAAAAGCAGTGCAGTGCACATCTGCTGTGCAAACTTTCGTGTTAGGTTCAAAGAGACACCTCGAAAATTGGTGTTCCTCAACAAGTCATAGAGGTTGTAGGACAGCATTTCAAAAACTAAACAGAGGTGGTTTCGAAACATAAAGTGGCGTTTTAAATGCACTGAAAGAGAAAAAAGTTTCATTTTAAATTATACATACCAATAAAATGAGAATAACATGCATTTGAACTCTCCAACAATCTGTAACATGACAATGTCAAATGCAGAGTGAATATCAAGTTAAAATCTGGCGATCAGCATTCTGCACTAAACAGCACATTCTTTAATCAGTTAAGAATATCTAAATTGTTCATCTGCTGAATTAATATATTAGTGTATACTGTCTGCCAATAAGCAATATAATGCAAGAAGTACCACCAAAATGCCTTGCTTAAAAAAAAAATTAAGTCAGGTATGAAAACGCAAGTAGCAAATTGACAAAGAGTACTGAGAATACTTTGATAATTTTATCGTCACTTGTAAGAGAAAACACGTTGTACTCCCTGAAAGCCCTACCTCACAACTTCATCTAAGCTCCACCCACTGGGATGTCCAGCTTGTGACGACGCTGTACTTGGCAGCCCTCTCTGGGAAGGCTTTGATACATATACACAGTCTGCTTTGCTGAGCCTTAGATTTCACTAGTAATTTTTTGAAACAATTGTCAAAGGAAGACAGATTTTTTTTTTTCTTTTGGGCAAATACAGCAAAGCCTCGAAAATCACATTGTAAGGTACTAGAGTTCATAATCAAGGCATATGATTATTATGTTCATCAAACCGGTACATGGGACACCCTGTCCAAGACTGAAGGTTTGGGAAAACTTCAAAATAAAGCTCAATCACAAGAAATTATGAGTAGGCTTATGAATGGGTAAAGACTAATAGAATACATTACTTGGTATCACTACTGATCCTCTACAAAGGCTTAATAGTCGACAAACTGCTTCAAAAAGTTGTGCTTTAAGTATTAACACTGACTTCACATCAGATGAAGTCATTCAATAAAGAACTGCCCTTCAGTATAAAAATTCTTATACACACCAAACTGAGCACCTAGAACTCAACTGGAATGACATAAAACAACCATTTGTCAAGGCTACCTTTATTTTGGTCTTTTAGTATCATTTAAAACAGAGGTTTCTCTACAGATTTATCTGGAACAACTAGGACAGTATTCAATGTCTGGTCCCTGAGAAAGGGGATACATTGTGTTGTCCTGGTAGTAGCCCTGAACTGTCTCCCTGGAAGCAGTGCATGTCAATATTGCTTTTAGATCACTCCTGATACACATGATCTAAAATTAGGATAAGTAGCACAATACAACTACTACATGGCTCTCTAGGAGTCCATAGTACAACTCAACTCTCACCAACAGTTACATAAGAATGTATAACATCTGCTCTTAATCACTGAGTTCATAGGTTTAAAATTAAGAACATAGCTCCATGTGACATAAGACACCCCAGAGACATGGTCCAAACAAGCGTTTTGACCTGGTTAAGCAGCAGCCGCAAAAGGAATGCAGAAGGTAACTGATGTCAGAATTCAAACGTGATTATGACAATCCCTCTAAGAAGCTGTGATCAGAATGTTCTTCCAATGGAAGATCAATCCACTCAATTCCACTAATTCATCATTCATTTACTGAGTATCTATAATGTGCTGAGCACTAAAGACATTGTCAAAGAAAGCTCAAACACAAGTATATACGTTCAGTTTTTTTAAACTGAACTTTGAGGAGAACGGACGGTTGGCAAGACTTTGTTCTACACTTAAACTGAATGTTCTTTTAACTAGACCATGGCAGGTACCAAATAATCCAGATAAGAAATTATGCTATGTGGTAAAAAAGTAAGAGTTTTTAGAAGTTTAAAGACTTAAAGACTATACAACTCATGAGACTAAATTATATTGATCAAATCACTTCAAAATTAAGTTATTTACGTTATAAAAGAGCAATACAACTTCCAGACACCTTAAGTTTAACGTATCAACTCTACTGCCATGGCTGTGTCTAAATCTAAAGTTCTTTTTGCTTGCTTTCCAATATAGAAAACTCAGTTTCTTAAGACACTGTGCATGAATTCACCTTCTTCCTAAATAAGAACCTTAAAAAAAAAAAAAAACTCATCCAAAAGAATATCTGTAATAACTGATGCAATTAATGATCATTAAAGTCAGTTTATTAAAAATAAAAATGACAGCCATTATTATAACATAACCAAGTAGCTAACATTTAGTGTTTTCTTTCAACAAGGCAGAAATAAATTGTTATAGTAATGCTATCAACATTTTCTCTACTACTTAAGAAAAATTCAAAATAAAACACACAAGAGTGAGAAAGAAGAAAAAGGGAGGTATGTTTAGAGACTGTAAGTCAAGCATCCTTAGAATGTCCTTCTTGGCCTCCTAAGCCCCTTGAATGGAAATGTGCTCACCTTACACTAAGTTGTAACTGAAAGTAAACAGCAAACATGCAGTATGAAACATGCAGTGTGAAAAGACTTGAAATACAAATGTTATTACTGTGGGTTATATCAGATATCTACAGAGAAGGCACTAAGGAAGAAAAATTAATAGTATAAGCTCATTTTATTGCAACAATGAGGAATGAAGGGTGTTTCATAAATGAAATCTAATCTAAATATGTGAACCTTACACCTTTAAAAATCAATTTTTTTGTTTCTGTTATTTTGGGGGGACTAAAGAACCATAATGCTGCCCTCCCTTCATTTCTTTTTTTTTTCTTAATAAATTTATTCATTTTATTTATTTTTGGCTGTGTTGGGTCTTCGTTGCGGCGCACGGGATTTCTCTAGTTGTGGAGAGCAGGGGCTACCCTTCGTTGCGATGCACGGGCTTCTCATTACTGTGGCTTCTCTTGCTGCACAGCACGGGCCCTAGGCGCACGTGCTTCAGCACTTGCAGCATGCGGGCTCAGTAGTTGTGACTCACGGGCTCTAGAGCACAGGCTCAGTAGTTTTGGCGCACGGGCTTAGCTGCTCCGCGGCATGTGGGATCTTCCCAGACCAGGGCTCGAAGCCGGGTCCCCTGCAGTGGCAGGCGGATTCTCAACCACTGTGCCATCAGAGAAGCCCTCCCCTCATTTCTTAAAAAGGAGTTTGCTAATAAAACTTAACCTCATATGTTTTTCAGGTAAAGTTAGCATTTATGAATGTGAGTTGCTAATAATACATGCCTATAAAAAAGTCTGTAATTAATTGATCCTAAGGTCTCTATCTTAAAATTGACATCATCTTGTTTTTACAGGTGGCAGCAATTTGTTTCTTGATGGCACATAAAATTATGGTGTCTTAGATTTGATTAAGAATAGTATTAAAGAACGTATAATCAGAAGATGTTTTATCCATATATCAATTGGCCCTAGACTTCACTATTTTCATAATTCTTCTGTCTCCTCTTTTTGTATTCAGAAGAAACACCATATGACAATGAAATAAACACAAGCTCTGGAGTTAGGCAGAGGTAGGTTCAGACCCTAGCTCCAAGAGCCCTAGGACCTTGGGTATGTTACTCTTTGTACAAACTACCTGTAATATAAGGATTTACCACCTTCCTTTCAGGACTGCTATGATTACAGATGATGGAAGAAAAGCACAAGGAATATGGTAGGAGTTCAAGAAGTGTTGGCTATTATTTCTCGAGGAAGAACCTGAGATCTTGGCTCAGACATTCCAAAAATGGTTCTGTAACCATTAACAACATATTAGCTCACTTCTAATTTCTGAGCTATATTAGAAATGGTTAAAGTTAACACAAAGTGGACTCTCTAGATAAACATGCACCATTAAAGCAAACAAATGACGCTTGTTTCAAAAAACAAACAAAAAAACCCAAAAAGACACTATTCCCATTTGTTTTTATACTATATACCACCTAGAATGCACATTCCCAGAGATTTAAAATATTACTGCCAGATCAAGTAACATATAAATCTATGCCCTCCAACAGAAATAACTGAATTTTTACCCAATCATTTTAAGATAAAATCAACATATTTTCATACAAAAATAACAATTAACTCAAATTTGTGGTCTGGGTTAGGGCACACTGCTTTGTTTGCCTGTTTGTTTGTTTACCTATGTAGTATTTCATTTCAGTGTCATGTTTGTTCATGAGCTCAAGAAGTCGCACTTCTATCTGGGCTTGATTCAGAAAAGCCTTCTTGTTCTTTATTATTTTAATGGCAACCCATTCTTGCTCCACACGATCATATGCCTTTACAACCTAAAAGAGAAAAAAGATAAATGATACCTATTTCATTAATGAACAATTTAACAACAGTTTACAGTTCACCTTAATTGTACATTTATCTAATTACCCTTTTTCTGACCTTCCTAATTAAAAGAGATCCTGTTCGTTTCCATTCGATAGCATCCATTTACTACTTTATTGTCACTTTAAGTCATTTTTCAAATGGATTTCTTTTGCATCCTTACAGTATTTCTAAACATCCACAAAATAGATAACTTTCTTAAAATCAGATTAACTATTTTCCTCCTTCAGAAATAAATTATGAATCTTGACAAGTGCTTTGGGGTTTTTTTACCTTTCTTACTAAATAACATTATAAAACAATTCTTCTAACTATTCTTTTAATAAGAGAAAAACCTGGTTTAAATCCCAAGCATATGTGTGAGATACTTAAAAGGTTGTAAGTCATCTGAAAAATGTAGATAACTTCCTAAATTTAACTTAGATTTTCATAGATAAAAACTTAGGCATATACCAGAAGAATTAGTTTACACTTATTCAATAGAAAAAATATCAAAAACAAATAACCAGGAAAAAAGTTTAAAATGTCATAATTAGGGGATTTTCAGTTTTAAAAAAACTGAAACATTTATGTGCAAATCACCATGCACACCTCTCATTTAAAATTTTACTCATTTAAAACAAGTTTCACACTACTAATAAATTTATACAAAAATTAGGAAATACAGATAAAACTATATCTCTACAAATCAGAAACTGCTATAAGTGATTAAATATTATTATATTTATAATATTACATATAGTCTGAATAGATAATAGTTTTAGATACATTTTCTAGCATATTCAGAAAGTACAGAGTTGCAGGTAGAACTCCAAGTGATTCCAATGTGTTGGCTGAGTACCACTGGATTAGAGGAAGAGAATGGAACGCATGGTCCAAGATCACATCAGTCAAGGTTATTGTCAATCACAGATCATAAATCGTTCAGCTGAAATCAAACTTGGAATGAAAAGTGCAGTATCTCTGGTTTCACCCAATTCTAAAAAAATACTATCTATTGTCTTTTAAATCAGAGGCGACCCATGTAAACATCTGACCAAGTGCTTCTGATATTCTTCTGTTTCACTGACCATATTGACTGTACCAAGAGTTGCAGTTCAGTGCCCAGATCCTAATGGTCTCCAGGACAAAGGCCACTAACATGGACTCAACTATTTACTGACTTAGCAAATAGTTAACTTGCTCAATGCTAAAGCAATGATTTGCAACCCTGAATATCACACATTCAGTAGGCTGTTTTCAAAAATACCAATGCCCAGAATCCAGTCACAGAGATTCTGATTTAATTGGTTGGAGCCTAAGTATCCATCCTCCCCTCCCCACCCCACCCCCAATCCCCAAAGCTCCCTGGAAAATTTCATGGAAAATTTCAATGTGCAATCAGGATTGATGACCATTGGCTTAAGAAATGAAGGAGCCGCTTCTTTGACACGGATCTGGCAGAGAATTTAGAGGAAGTCTGACCAAGTCGGTAAGGAAGACTTTATTTGGTGAGTGACAGGTCCTGACCCTGGACACACCTCAGCCTAGGAGAATGGCATCAGTCAGTCTGATCTGGTAAAATGGATTTTGATGTCAAATAGGCCTATGTTTTCACAGGTTTACTATGCTGACTTGCTCTTAGGCATCAGAGTATGAGAAAATTAAAGGGGAGGGGGAAAGATCACAGTGAGCTCAAAGACTGAGTATTTAAGGAAAACTAAGTTTAGAGAACAGGCTGTATAGCCACAGTTTTCATGGTGGACATCACAGAAGTTTGAAAAGTGTCCTGTTGAGAGCAACTGCCTAAACGTTAGTGTAATTTTGAAGGTGGAGATGACACTCTATCCAGGGTGTTCATAGCCTTACTTAAGAGGTAGGCCTCAGAACTGCCTTGCCTTAAAAAGCTCTGAAAGAGAAGCAGAAGCTGCTTCTGACAAAAAGTAATACTTTCTTAAAGAGGGACTCCCCACACACTGAGACTCCCCTGACTCAGGAGAAAAAGAGGTTACAAATCAAGGGGAAAGGCCCTGCATTACGTGTAATTACAAAAATTCTGTGAAATCATGGGACAGGGGCAGACATGTTATACAGGGGACACCAGGGCCCGGTAGAGCCACACGAGAGTTAGGGGTCTTCTAAGAAGCTTGTTCGTATTTCCCTGTAGGTTTAACAGCTTGATCTGTCTGGGTCTAGAGCTGTAGCTGCTAATGGCCTGTAGTATACTTTCTGTCCTAAGCGTGATTAAGACTGACACATGATGAATTTTTCCTCACAGGTTGAAAAGAGGCATACTTTGCTTTCTCTCAGGGCAGGAACAAGTAAGTAAGAGTATGCAGGTTCCATAGTTTTAGAAAAAACAAAAACAACCTCCAAAATCCAAATATTGTCCAAGTCAAAAGAAGTATTTGGATCACAAGTTATTATAGTAACTGACTCGCAGCACAAAAGCTACAAGGCAAAGGAGGCTGGGATTAACAGTAAATCATACCTCAAACAAAAAGGCTCTGTGATTTGATGAGATAAGATAGGGAGATTTATACGTGGGAACAGCTGGGGGATCCACAGCCAGAGAAAAGCTTTTTTTTTTTTTAATATGTCAAGTGTTTATTAATTAATTTACTTTTTTAAAAATTATTTTTGGCTGTGTTGGGTCTTCGTTTCTGTGCGAGGGCTTTCTCTAGTTGCGGCAAGTGGGGGCCGCTCTTCATCACGGTGCGCGGGCCTCTCACTATCGCGGCCTCTCTTGTTGCGGAGCACAGGCTCCAGACGCGCAGGCTCAGTAGTTGTGGCTCACGGGCCCAGCTGCTCCGCGGCATGTGGGATCTTCCCAGACCAGGGCTCGAACCCGTGTCCCCTGCATTGGCAGGCAGATTCTCAACCACTGCGCCACCAGGGAAGCCCCTGAGAAAAGCTTTTTAAAAGTGCAAGGAGGAAGGTCTGACAGCTCTTGGTCTGGGCGCAGCTGATGTAAGAGGCTAATGTAGTTAGGGTTTGTGCTTTGTACTGGGATAGGGTGGGCAAGTGAGGAGAAGAGAGCTGTGGGTGGAGAGAAGAGGCTAGGAACGAAGAGAAAAACCAGGTCCACTGGAGTTCCTCCCTCACTCTTCCGGGTAGAAGCAGCCTGAACAATCCCACCATCGGAACAATGCCAATCACAACATTAGCAACGCTGATGCCGTGAGGACTTAAGAGGAGACCCTGGAGACCCTCTGCCCACTTAGAGGCCTGATGGAGCTAGAAGAGGAGCTGAGGACAAACTTGGGGCAGAGCCCCTGGTGTCCCAAGTCTCCAAAGAAGCGAGAGGACACCCGCTGTGCCAGCTGAAAACGGTAATTTTTTTCTCTTTGAGGAGGAATATCAGACAGGAAGGTAATCATCTCTATCATACATAACGAAGAACCATCCAGAGACTAAAAACCCCATATGAAAGAGGCAATACTGTCTATCAGTGATTAAAATCGACCACTTAGTATTAGTAAAATAACTACTTGATAGCTACAGAAAGTTTTTTTTTTAAAAAGTCTAATGGAGTTTTTATAGCTGATGCAGTTTTCTTACCTTTAGAGAAAACTATAATAATCCAAATACTTACACATCCGTTGTTTAGATCTATTTACAAATATCAAAAGTGTACTACTGAGAAAAGGATATAGTAACATGATTCACTAAGACGTTCTTTCTAATTTAGGAAATTCAGCATCTTCCACTAAATTACCTGTCCGAAGGAACCTTTGCCTATCAAGGAGTCAATTTCGTAGCGATCCATCCACTTCTCTCCGTTTTTTACGATATAATCATAGTTATCATCATCATAACCATCATTGTAAACCTTCCGCTCCTTCTTATGACTAGAATCGTCTCCCTGGCCCTGCTGGTGTCTTCGCTTCTTTTTTGCATAGTAAACCTGAAATGAGAAAATACAGTGTTAGCTGTGCAATTAAAAATCACTGGGGACGGGGAGCAGTGAGGGCACCATATATCGAGGACATACGAGACACGTCTGCTATCAGTAGGAAACTGATGAATTTTTATTCTTTATAACACACACAAAAATGAAATAAAGAATTTTCTATAGCTGCTATTGGAGTTACAGAATAACACTGATATATAACAAATGAAGAATATCTACAGTAAAATTCACTTCAGAATTACACTGTTTATACATTTTTTAAATAGGAGATGTTAAGGGACCACGCCAAAGTCTCCCGTTCAAGAAGAATAACAGGACCTGATTTATATTTATTGTCTAAACTAAGGTATAATTTATATACAGTGAGATGGTATAGATCTTAGAGAAATGCAAATCAAAACCACAGTGAGATATCACCTCCCACCATCATCAAAATGGCCATCATCAGAAAAATCTACAAACAGCAAATGCTGGAGAGGGTGTGGAGAAAAGGGAACCCTCTTGCGCTGTTGGTGGGAATGTAAATTGATACAGCCACTATGGAGGACAGTATGGAGGTTCCTTAAAAAACTAAAACTAGAATTACCATATGACCCAGCAATCCCACTACTGGGCATATACCCAGAGAAAACCATAATTCAAAAAGACACATACACCCCGACGTTCATTGCAGCACTATTTACAATAGCCAGGTCATGGAAGCAACCTAAATGCCCATCAACAGACGAATGGATAAAGAAGACGTGGCACATATATACAATGGAATATTACTCAGCCATAAAAAGGAACGAAATTGGGTCATTTGTAGGGACGTGGATGGACCCAGAGACTGTCACGCAGAGTGAAGTAAGTCAGAAAGAGAAAAACAAATACTGTATATTAACGCATATTTGTGGAACCTAGAAAAATGGTACAGATGAACCAGTTTGCAGGGCAGAAACTGAGACACAGATGTAGAGAACAAACGTATGGACACCAAGGGGGGAAGCGACGGGTGGGGGGTGGGGGGCGGCGGTGGTGGGATGAATTGGGCGATTGGGATTGACATGTATACACTGATGTGTATAAAATGGATGACTAATAAGAACCTGCTGTATAAAAAAATAAAATTCAAAAAAAAAAGGGTGTATAATATGAAGGACTTTGGAGAAAATGTATATGCTGATGTAATCAACATATGCTAAACGAAATAAAGAACATTTTCATCCTCCTTATATTTCGAGTTCCATCATGCCCCCTTCTAGTCAATCCCAATTTTATATTTGATCCTAAAGCAAAAGATTTTAAAAATGAAAGTTTAAATGTATAATATATGAACTGATGTGTTGCTAATATAAAAAGGGCCTGAGACACGCCTAGTTCTGAAGCCTGTAATAACATATTAATGAAAAACAGCCATGCCCCTCCCCCCACACAAAAGGCCGTAAACCTTGTGGCTGGTCACAGATTGAGTTATTTTCCTTATATCTGTTTTTCTTATAAAATAGTTTCTAAGACTAGTAAAAAAATAATAGGTGGACTAGGCAACAGTCCAGGTAATTGATAACTAACTTTGAGGAAATTATAAATTACACTGCACAGAGCAACATCAGAAAAACTAGTTTACAAGGTGGCAAAACAGTTAAAAACAAGCTTTAACAAAGCTACTGTTAACAGCTTAACGATTTATCAGATATTAACAAACTGACATTAATCAATTGTTAACAACAATTTATCAGATATTTTCAGATGATCAAAAGCTAGTTTGGTGCCTCTTTTATAACATATAAATTGCATACAAAATCCAATTTAGAAATGTTCCTCATTGAGTTCACTTCAATTTTATCCTACCACATTGCCACAATAATATAATACTGGCATTAAACAGCATCAAACTGCTATAAAATTTATACACACATAAGAACATCTTTTTAGTTAAATGGCTCTAAAGCTGGTAGAAGATAAGTCTTTAATGTGAAAGGATGTAGGGCCCCACTGGAAGAGGAAAGAAAGCACAGGCGTGTCCACCCTTCTCCAAAAAAGCTCATTTAATAACTCATTACAGAGCTAGAGTTGGGGTTAGAAGCAAGTAACAACCAAGGCAAAGGTCTAAGACACCAGAAAAATAATTTTTGAAAGCAGAGTCAAGTTGAAAGGTGAGTAATTCAAAGGGCTGTCCATGTTTTTTATCCTACTTACTTCCACCAAAAAGGCTTTCAGATATCTTACAATGAAAAAGATACAGATTAAAAGAACACATATTAATTTAAAAAGAAAACTTTAAACCACATAAATATAGATAGATCAGATAGACTAGACCAAATGCCTGTTAACTGGGCATTAAATACATCTCAGAGCTTCCTGACATCCATGGTAAAAGTAGAAACAGATATGTAAAAATTTAAGCAAAATTCTGTAACATTTTCATACTTTTATATTATCATTATTGCCTTCCTTTCCCCTGAAGTTTTGGAGACGAGGTTATTATAGAAATGACAACTCAGCATATATTAAATATAACTTTAAAAAGAGGGGAAGTTATCCACAATTATCTTAACTTTTTGCAGTCCTTGTTAATATATCTTATTTGTTTTACACAATTATAATTTTATTATCTATAAATCACTAACTTACCAGTCTTCATGATAATCATCAATATGACAATCCTTGGGAGTTAAAAATAATTTTAGTATGTTTAAATATGCTACAAAATAACTTTTTTTTCCCTGCTCTATTGCAAAATAGATGCTGTTATAACAAATCAATAGTCTTACCTCATTAATATGCTTATATGTTTTGATCAAGTCAACAGAAAGTTTTCTCAGGGGAGCAGTAGCTGGATCACGGAAGGTTTGGGGCATCCGCCTCTGTAACATGACAATATCAGGCATCACCTTAAATAGACAGAAAAGACTAGCACTTTAACTATACTGTACTGGTATGAATTCCCTCTTCTGTAACCTGTGTATACGTATTTAAAAAAAAAAAAAAGACATCTACGTTAGAATAATATACATGCTCTCTCGGTCATCTCTTTCATCCGGAATCCACTGAAGACAACCACTGGCACAAATAAACGAAATTAGAAGATAATATGCCCAGTTACCAAGCCTTCAATTTTGCTCCCCAAATTCAACAAGAGGATTACAGATATACCCCTGGTCCAGGAGACATGCATGATGCTGCCCAAGAGGGCTTCTCCACCATACAGTTAGCCTAAGGAAAAATGTCTTCTAAATTATTCCTAAAGCCTGACTTGGTTCACAACAGGCAGATGAAGACTAACCTACCTTTCCAGCTTCCTAATACAGGAGTTTAAGACCCAGTTGGCACCACGAAGCAAGCTGCTCATGGAGCAGAGATGGAGCTTGGTGCTGCAGAACTGCAGTTCCTAACACCCCCAGACCCTGCCCTCTGACCAGCACCTGCCTGTAAGCGAGGCTGAAATCTTCACTCACTTCTTTCACATGACTGAGTAAAACATGCCCTCCACCTTAACACATCCGACCTCACCCTCCACATTCCCTGTGCCCCCAGCCAGCAGCACTTTTCAGCACCTGACATACTGGTATACATTTACTCATTTACTGGTTTTAGTTTTTTCTCCTTCTCCTTCCACTACAAGGAAAACTCCATTTGGGGCAGGGATTCTTTTCTTCAATGTTGTATTCCCTTTGCCTAAAACAGAGCAGGCATAGTGCCTGAAACACAGTAGGTATTTAATAAATATTTGTTGAATAAACAAGTGAAGCCATAGTACCAATATCCCTACCTATGATTACACTAGGAGCTGACCACAAATAAGTTCCGGAGAACACCTTAAAGCTAATGAAACTTTCTTTTAAAAAACTCATTTCAACCATACTCCCACCCCGAAACTAACCCATGTCTCTTTCATCGTCCAGTAAGCAGTCAGGGTTCAACTGTGAGCTTCCTGCTAGACGGGGGATTAAAGCAGGAAACAAACGTCCTCCAAACATAAATACGCCCAGGATGCTGCAACTAGCACACTAATGATCCTGGATGGCTGTTCTCGCCCCACTCCTCAAGCCTCAGCAAAGGAGTTCCCAGAAGGGCTTCTTGCAACCAACAGATCCTCAAAACCAATTAATGACATCAAGGTACCTTCAGTCACTACCGCTAGTCATCCTTGGGCTCCTGTCTAGCTCTCCTGCAGACATTTACACCAGCAAAACAACTGAGCCAGAAGCCCCTGATGCAGCCCCTTCCAAAGGCACTGTGGTCAGTCAATCTGAGGGGCAGAGAGCCAGAAAAGACATCATACTAAGGCCTCAGAAAAATGTCTGGAATCTTGGGAAATTAACCAAGTTAACCCACAGTAACAAAAAAAGAAGACAGAAGGGTTGTAAGGACAGAACAGAAAAGAATCCCCATCCCTGTGGCATGAAAAGATGGTGTGATCATAGCAGTTACCTAGCTGGTACTCTCTCTCTCTCTCTCTTTGTTCTATGAAAGAAGTGGAAATTTGAGCCAAATTTGAGGATTATAACCTGGGAATAGCAACTCAGCTCCGAGAACTGTTCCGACCCTGCACTTTCTCTTAAACCGGTATTAACATTAGTTTCTTCTGAATCTATACTCAAACTCTAAAAAGTTGTTATCCGGATGGTAAATTCACTGAATTACTGTATTAAGTTAATAATTATTACCTCTTCCCATGATCCTCTCCTTCTTAAAGTTCCAAATAAGGTTTAAGGGAAAAAAAACCTTCAATGATTATAACTATTTGTCTGAAAATATAGTAAGACAATAAGATCATCTGAATTAATTTATTAAATATATATAGTTTTATTTTTCTAAATATGAACAGGTACAGTTAGGTTCACAGAATATTTGGTTCTTATACCTGTCCTTGGAGACTTAATTTAATGAATAGACAATATCAGTAATAAGCATGTCAAATACTTTTATGTAAATGAATGCTATAAGCATTTAAGGTAATGAAAGAGGTTTCCCTTAATGTATTTCCTTTTTTTATTTTTTAAGACCCTGACTGTTTTCAAGCAGGTAACGTACTTGGCAAGACCCTTCTTGGACTACTGGAGTGTAGCCTCACTGTGAGGTTTCACGAAATCTGAACCAGTGAAATACTTCTTTACCTTTGTCCCAAGAGTTGATAGAAGGTATAACTATTGTTAGAAACAACTGAATTACTTAAGTAGTGAATAATAAAATAATAATTATAGCAGCAAATATTTGCTATACACTATGCTTTGAGTATGCAGATTTTTACTCTCTCATGTAATCCTCTCAACAATCTCATGAGAATAAGGAACGTAAGTTCCTGTCACTATTTTACAAATGAGAAATCTGAGTCTCGGATGTAAAGTTTACTTGACCAAGGTCCTAGAGCCAGTAAATAACAGAGATGAGAACTGAGGCAGTCTCCCACCTAAGCCTATGCTCTGAACCACAGCTCTGGGCCAGGAGCTCCCTGTTAATTTTAGGTCTCTAGTCTATCCTCTTGTTGAATCATTTTTAGGCTATTTGTTGGACAAAATAATTGAGTCATGCATAATAAATACCAATAAAATAAACATATGCATTTATTAAAATTAATTATGTTCAAAACTGTAAATATGCTTTTTTTAACTTGCCCACTTACAATTCCACGGGTACTTCAAACATTGGAAAAAATGTGACTAGTGACTACATCTTTCCATGAGTAATTATGCTCGCTTAAAACACCAAAATCCCACAATCAAAAAAAAAAAAAATTAAATGTATATAGGACATGCATGAAATTGGATATGAACGTAATTTTGACTAACAATCTTTTTCTGCACTCAATAAATGAGTGTGTGCTATGGTCTTGGCATGTCACACAATATTGCTAACCTCTTCCACAATTGGCCAAGCTGCCTAAAAGGCCAAATCAATTAGCTAATTCTAAATACATCACTTTTCTTATATTCTTCTGGCAACAGAAGTTACTATTTCAGGGGCATCTGTATATATAAACCAGATGAATTCTACCCACAAAAAACTGGCCTTTAGATCAGGCTGTATTTCAGTGCTTCAAATAGTGCCTTGTGCAGGCTAGGCACTCAAAATATATGGAAAGAACAAATTAATTTCGACAAACCAAACAACTCTTCCCTCACGAACTTTCATGTTCGGTAACCGCACTTTCTGTTTTTCATTATTGCGGCGCCATAAGCACCAGTCCAGAGTGAGAAAATTAACTTGTCCAAATACACACTCAGTCACAAATCCACATACTAAGACTCAAGCCAGCCCTAAGCATCTGACGCTTTGTCCACTTCCAACTGCTTATGGTCACACAGTCAGGAGAATGTAATGTAGCAAGCTCCCTCCTTCCCTTCCGCAGCCGGGCAGAAGTCCCACAGTGTTCAGAGGACCCGGGGCCACTGCAGGTAGCCAGTCCCACCCTGAGCCACTGCAGGTAGCCAGTCCCACCACGGCCTCCACACCGCCCCCAACGCCCTCGCTGAAAAGGCAAAGTTGTTGCGCTATTCTCCTGCCGCCTCAGCCTTAAGGCTCCGGGAGCCAAAAAGAGTCACATCCCCAACGCTCCTATCTCTTGACCTTTCTGTGTGATGATGACACAGATCACAAAGCCAAAAAAAAAAAGAAAGAGAAAGAAAAGGAAAAAAAAAAAAAAGGCAGTAGTTCACACCTCCTGCTTAGAGAAGTTACAAGAGCTAAAACAATCTTTTTTTCTTTAAAAGATTCTATAGTGTTAAGTACCAGGACTTTATTTAAAAATTGCTTTCTAGTTTAATAATACCTATTCCACCCATTTTATTTATGTTTACCTCATATTTTCATATATATAGTGGAGAAGGAGAAACACCATGTCCTGCCATTCTTGCTATTTTGAGAGCTATTAATAAAGCTGAAGAGCATACGTAACACATATCCAGAGTACATAGCTTAAGAACCATGAAAGGTACTGTGAAAACTGTAACAGCCCAGAGAGACTCAGCATTCTGAACATCAATCATACTTTTCTACATTTACTTTTACTGTATTTATCTTTTGAACAAAACCGTATTTAAACTCACATGAAACACACTCACACAAGAAAGATTAACTACCAGAAATAAAACGTTATCTCCTTTCAATTTACTTGTACAATAAACCTTACTTAAAAGGCACTGATAGGATGATTATGGAAACTGAATAATGAAATTATAGAAGTTCAGAGCTAGAAAGTACTCTTCTGGAGGGTCTAGTCTAAGGTCCCAATCTTACATTCAAGGAACAGAGAGAAGGGTCCATGTGACCTGACTCAAGTCACACAACCAGATGAGTCAAGACCTGGAGCCCATGTCTTATGACCGGCAGACCACGCCACATCAGTGCCCAGTTTCAGTGCTTTACACTTCAGTTGTAAGTAAGCTTTTAATCTGACTGCCTTATTAGGTTCCAAAATTTCTGGAGTTTGGCAGAAGTATCTGGCTGAATACTATTACTTAAAAGACAGTCTTTTTACATCATATGAATCTTTAAAAATATTTTACAGCTTACAATGGAAATACTAAGTAACTTATCTCTTATTTGAAAATAACCCTCAAATAAGATGTTAGTTGTATCTAAAAATAGGTACTTTGCTAACTAAATTACCTACTACAATAATACAAACATAAAATAACTTGAAAGGACTGGATTTTTTTCCTAGCCTTCCTTAGATGCCAGGTGTTAGAACTGAAAAAGCACTGTATCTAAGAAGAAAGAAGCCTGGGCTGGGCCCCAGAGTCTACTGCCTACATACTTGGAGAAGTCACAAATGGGAGCTCAGTCCCTTCAGCTGTAAAAAGAGACTAAAAACAGACACCCTACCTGATAGGCTGCTCTTGAACAAGCGGGAAAATGAATCCAAACATACTTTGTTTCTTAAAAGTACAGTGCAAAGACTGTGCTATTACTACTTTTTGGATGTCCAGAGAATTTTCTTCTGGTACACAATTAAACACTTTCCAATTCTGACCAACTGCTCCAATTCTCAAACATACAACTTCTCCATTTACTGCCTAAAACAAATTCTTATGTCCTGTCATAATTTATCTTACTATTTAACTGTGAATGTTATTCACATGCTATATAATTTTATAAATGTAAAAGTCAGTTCAACTATTCACAAGATCTTATTATAATACATATAAGGGTGTCCTCAAATAATGATGTTACTTAACTGTAGCCAATAGCTCATTAAAACCAGGTATTATTGAATTAGAGAAAACACATTTCCTTCAAATAATCCAGTATAATAAATACTTTGAAATTTTCTAAGTTTTTGTTCATATTGAAAGACCTAAACAGTGACAAACCAAATTCCTGAGTACATGGAAAAACAGCCATTTTCAGCACTCATCACACAGTCTCAGTGGAGAAAGAAATTTTACCACAACTACAGCTAGTTAAAAAAAAAAAAAAAAAAACTCCCGAAATCAAAAATCAACATAGTGGACGCAGTTAATTCAGGAAGATATTAAAAATACACACACATACACACATGCATATGTGTATGTATATCAAAAGATTTCAGCATTTATTCACTTTACACTATCCATCTTATGGAAAATTGCTGAATCTCTAGTCTGAATATTAGAATGAGCAGCATGGTTAATTTACATTTTTTTCTTTTTAACTTTAAGGAGTTTCATATTTATTTTTATAAATGTGTACTAAAGTAGTTTATAACAGTGTAAAATCACCTCTTTAAGTTTCCTGTAATGGAATCTGACTTGTTTTCCTGTAACTTATATTTTTCTACTTAATCGCCTTCCCATAAAAATAAGGTTTAAGTTTTTTTATTTTAATATTCTTTAGAAGTAACTTTTCCCCCATCGCAGAATGAGAGAATGTGGTTATGCTTATAAGTGTTTTTCTAATTAAAGTGAAATACATAGAAAAAAAACAAAAAAACAAACCAAAAAAACCAACAAACTTTTAAACGCAAACTCCTTAATATCATATTCTGTCAACCCGGAATCCCATGTGACATGTAAACCGAAAACCATTAAGGCATTCTGCCTATTTACTATTTTACCATTTTAATGAATAAATTACCATTCCAACAAATCATTTCTGATACTTCATAAACTTACCTGGTTAGTTAGAGGTTGCTGAATCTGGTCAGAATAAGATAAGGCAGAAACCTGTTGGTCACTTATGTTTGGCTGGCGACGGTCACTGTACTGATGTGAATGGGGCATCTGTCCAGCCATCTGAAGGCCAGCAGCATGGAATGAAAATGACGGTGCAAGCCGAACAGATGAAGGTTTGCATGCTGAAGTCTCTCCTCCTACAAGAAGATAATAAGTGAGGTTTTAAAGGATGCATTCATATCCTAATGTTTGTATCTTTTGACTTATCTGATAGTTCTTTAAATAAGGACTTTAGGATGTTCAATAATATTAAAAACCTTTAAAACTGCAAACAAGGGTATGACACTCAACACAACTGTTGTACAATAAATGGTATAAAATATAATAGTGATTAAAATGAATATCTAAAAGTCTGTTTTAAGAGAAAATCTTAAGCAAATCCTTTTGTAAAGCGATGGAAATAACCTTTCATACTTATTTTTACATATGAGATTTTCATCAATTGAGAATCATAAGTTGCAAAAGTAATCTCTGAATTCCTGCAAAGGGCCTGTCCAATGGATCAGCTCTTTAGAAATCAATTCAAAGGAAAACTGCTGAGACGCTGCTTTGTACCTGTCAGGTGTACGGCAATCAATAGCCCTAGCATCTCCCAAACCAGGTGAAAAATTTGTCCTAATGGTGCTCACCACTGACACAGGTAATTAAAAGTTGAGCACACAATACATGGAAACAAATTCACAGGCTGCTGTATTCCTCTGGACTCTTCTGACACAGTCCTAAGAGAACCTAGACCAGGCAAGCTTGTCACAAAAACGAACAATCAATTATTATCCCACAGGTAGGCTGGGACCATGGTCATGATTTTCATAGCAGAAATGGAAAATTAACATTTTGGTCCTAAAAGTATTTGGTAGCTAGCTAATAAAAGTTAATTTTTCTTTAGGAAAAGAAAAAGACTTTTCTTCTTATATTCGACCAAATCTGCAAATTTGCAATCACAGACTAAAGCCAGAAAACAAAGCACAAAACCCTGGTCAACCAACACTGGCCCAGAATACATGTGCCTGTCTTCCTGAGTAAACCAGCAAACTCTCACCACACAACACACCACACTGTTCAGCACCAGAGTACTTTTTCTAAAGTCAGCTTGTTTTGAAACACACAACAGCGCTGGCCCCAAAGTGAAGACCACAGATTCTTAGCCAGGCTGCTGCAGTTTGAAATTTCAGCTCCACACTTACCAGCTGTGTGGCCTTGCACACCTAATTTCCTGATAATGATAATAGTATCTACCTCAAACAGCTGTGGTGAAGGTTAAGTGCTTTAATACATGTAAAGTACTTAGAACGGCTCCGGCAATTAGTAGATGGCTTAATATCAACTGCAATTACTGTACTGTAATGCACAGTACAGTAGATGGGAAGGGAGATGGGGCGAGTACCCTTCTTCTGGAGCATACAATCTCCACCTGAATGTTGCACAGCTTCTGCAAACTAACGAGAACAAAGCTCAATTCCCCCCAAAAAATATAAGTTCCACTTTTATATCCTACACAGCAAATGCCACCACGCCACTGTCTTCTACCCAGTCAACCAGAATCAAAGCTCTGCGAGTCACGCTCGAGTTCTTTTCCTCCAGACGGCCTCGCGCAAATGGCAGCCCAATCTCACTGATTCTACTGCCCACAGAACGCTCAAACACAATCTCCTCTTTTCATTTCCATTACCCCATGCCTCACTTAGATGACTAAAATAGATTCCTAATAGATCTCTCTCTCTTTACTTTGCCCATGTGCAACTCCGCATTTCTTCAATAAGATGGCTAGAGTGGCCTTTCTAAGGTGCAAATCTCAAGTCTTCACCCCCTACTTAGCGTTGCTTTTAGACCTTAGCTTCTATCTCCCTCCATTACAGCATGCGGTCCTTAACTGACCCAGAGTATATGATTCATAAATATCTGCTGGGTAAGTACAATGTTCCTACGATGACAGATGGGATAACTTCTCTAAACATTATTCATAATTAAAAAATACATTCAGTTAATCCAATTCCATAGAGCGACTTTGTTCCGTGAAAAAAAAAATTTATCCTAAGGAAATAATAGATGATGTGCACAAAAATAGTAAGGGAAGAATGTTTATCTTGGTATTATTTACAACAGCAAAAGATTGGAAACCTAACTGTCAAATAACTGGGGGTGGGCGGGTGTGTGTGTGTGTGTGTGTGTGTGTGTGTGTGTGTGTGTGTGTGTGTGTGTGTGTGTGTGTGTGTGTTAAATTTGCATGTTAAAAACACAAAAGACTGGGAAGGAATATAAATATAAATGTATATGAAAAGAATTGGGGTCCTTGATCTATAAACAACTCAAATAGTAAAAAGACTAAGGCTCTGAATGACAAACGACTTAACCATTCTGGGTCCTAGTTTCCCTACCTATAGCAGAGGTATTATTACACTAACCCTGTTCCTTTAGGATTGTTATCAAGTTTAAACGAGATACCAAAAGTTGACATACAGAATAGAACCTGGTACATAACATGCACTTTTTAAGAAACACGAGCTTCTGTTTCTGTCATCAATGTCATTATTATATACTGTGTTTAAACTTGTTTGTTATAATATATAGAAAAAAGTCATTAGTATATAGCTTAAATAATTATCATCAATTGAACCTGTGGGACAAGAAAAATAAAACTTGCCATCGTTCCAAAACCCCCACCACCACTCTATGACCCCTCACAATCAATACCTAACTCCCTCATCCCCAAAAGTTACTAGTATCTTGACCTCCAAAAACAGATTAGTTTTAACTTTATATAAATGAATTTGTTTGCTTAATGTTAGGCTTATGAACTGTAGCTTGTTCATTATCATTACTTTATCCACCCTACTTTTGATTGACATGGGATTATTTCCAGTTCAGAGCTATTATGCATACTGCCACTAGGAAGATTCTTAAGTGATTTTCGGTATATACAGAGATGCTGTTCTGTTGGGTTTTTCCCAGTTTTTTGTTTAATCAATCTATTTTTTCCCTAGTAGTTTATGAAAATTCCCTGCGTTCCATTCCTTCACTAACACTTAGAATCATCAGTATTTCTAATTTCAGCCACTACAGCAGGTGTGTACTCCACTGTGATTTTAATGTGTATTTTCCTTGTGACTATGCGCATCTTTTCATTTATCAGCCACTTGGGTATCCACTTAGGTGAAATGCCCATTCAGATTGTTTTTCAATTTTTCTATCAAGAGAGCCTTTTTCTTACAAATATCTAAAACCTAAAAAAATTAGATTTTTTAACATATTTTGGATATAAGCCCCTTATTGGTTATAGATGGTTTACACTGTCACTCTCTTAATGTCATTTCTTAAATTAACTAATTTATTTTATTTATTTTTTGGCTACGTTAGGTCTTCATTGCAGAGCACGGGCTTCAGCAGTTGTGGCTCACGGGCTCAGTAGTTGTGGCTCGCGGGCTTAGTTGCTCTGCAGCATGTGGGATCTTCCTGGATCAGGACTCAAACCCATGTCCTCTGCACTGGCAGGCAGATTCTTAACCACTGCACCACCAGGGAAGTCCCTTAATGGTATTTTTTGACGAACACAATCTCTTAATGTTACCAACTTTTGGTTTAAAATTAGTACTTTTGGTGTCTGTTTAAGAAATCTTTCCTTTATACCAAAGTCATGAAGAAATTCTATGTTATCTTCCAGAAGTTGGGTTTTACCATTCACATCTAAAGATGGGCAGTGCTCTTGGATCTGATTTCTGTGTGTTTTCGATAGCAATCAAGTTTCATTTCCCCCCAAAATGGACATCCAATTAACCCAGAACCCATTATTAAAAAGAAACTTTCCCCAATGCCCTGTAATGTCAACTTTATCAAAAATCACATACTCATACATACTTGGATCTGTTTTTGGATTCTTTATTCTGTTATGCTGGATAAAGACTTACGTAGATTTCTTACATCTTTGTGTAAGAACCAAATATTGTCTAAATTATGATAGCTTCATAAGTTTTAATATGTAGTAAAGAATTTTTTTCTTCTACAAGAATGTTTTGGTTATTCTTAGCCCTCTCTGTGTCTATGTTTTAGAATTAGCTCATCAAATTCACCAAGACAAATAAACGCATGCTGGGATTTTGGTTGAAATTGCATTGTCTGGAACAGCGCTGTCCAACAGAAAGTTCTGCAATGATGGATTTATCTGCACTGTTTAGTAAGTAGCTACTAGCACAACTGGGCACTTGAACAGTCTTTTTTTTCCCCCTTCCCAATCTTTATTCTTCACTTTGCCTTATTCTACTTGCTGCCACCTTCAGTACAGTGGTGATCAGAGGAGGAGGTACAGGTTCTGCTGTCTTATACCCAATCTCAGAAGGAAAGCTTTCTATATTTCTCCAGTATTGTGGTTGCTCTAGGTATTTAACTGATAACCACTATCAGGTTAACGAAGTTCCCTTCTAGCCCCAGTTTGCTAAAACCTTTTTCTCATGAACTGATGCTGAATTTTATTAAATGCTTTTTCTGAGCTCCACTGAAATGACATGCGTTTTCTTATTTATTTGGTTAATGTGGTGAAATACACTGATTGGTTTATGAATGTTAAATCAACTGCAGCATTCCTGGAATACAATTTGGTCATGATTATCCTTTTGTAGTAAATTCACTGGTGACATCATCTGGACGTGCAGTTTTCTTTGTGGGTAGGTTTTTCAATTAAATTTCTTAAATATGACTATTCAGATTTTACATTTTCTGGTGTGTCTATTTTGGTAGGCTATATGTTTCCAATAGTATTTAGTCCGTCTAAATTTCAAATGCATCGTTATCAACTTCTTCATAATATCCTCTCTTATAAGCTTTTCAATCAATGTAGATATAACTGTAGTAACAGCCGCTTCACCCAAGACTGGTTAAAAAGTCCTTCTCTTGTCTTCTTTGTGATCAGTCTAATCAAAGGTTTATTAATTTTATTAAGTGTTCCTCTTTTACTTGTATTTTCTATTTCTGTACTTATCCTATTCCTTCGGTTAGCCAGAGAGGTATATTAAAAATCTCCCATTTAGGTTATGTACTGAATTACATAAATTGGAAGGTTTTATACCTTCCTGATGAACAAGACCTTTTATCATTATAAACTGCCCCTGTTTCTTTCCAATAATGCTTTTCACCTTGTCTGACATTAGCATGACTACACCAAGCCTACCTCTTAATTTTCGCATGGTATGTCTTTTGTTCATCCTTTTACTTTCAACCTTTGTTTCCTTATATTTTAGGTTTGTTTCTTGTTAAACAGTATGTAGTTGGGTTTAATTCATGTATGAACACTAATAACCTTTCTGTACTTATTCCAACTGTTTTATGTTCCTTTCTTACCTTCTGCTGGATTAAACTTTATACGCCCTCCTTGCATGCAGATTATTTTTTTTAAGTTATCTTATACATTACAATATGGATTACATATCCTTGACTCACCAAAACCTAATTACTCCTTTAATTTGTATACTATTGTTGACTTGTGTATGTACACACACACACACCACAAGCACACGATCACATGACAGTGACTAATCATCCAGCATGAGTAGAATCAGACTCAAGAATACATTTTGGGTGACGGATCAATAACTTTTTGATATCCAGACAGCCATGAAAGAAATACAATGAACTAGATAGCTGCTGCTTGATTATTACTGTTACAACTATCCTCCTAAAATACTTGTTTCATTTTCTGAATCTAGATCTAGTCAATTACATGCACTAAATTCAACAAGCACTCAATGAGGGGTAACTAAGGCATTGTTTTGTGGGGGTGACAATGCCACCCACGATCTATAACAGTGAGTCTCAAACTTTAACGTGCTTACAAATCGCCTTTGAATCTTGTTAAAACTGAAGACTGACTCAGCAGATCTAGAGTAGGGCTTGAGAGTCTAACAAGCCACCAGATGATGCCAATGCTGCTCTGAATAACATCTAAAAAAATTTAACTGCTCATCTTAAGAAAGCTATCTTTCAACTAATGCAAGTAGCAGATAGTCCAAAAACAGGCTATGTTCTGACTACACAATACACCGTAAGGCTTTTCCCTCCAAATTTTGGGGTCTGTGGGTTTTTTTTTTTTTAAAGACTAAAACACATTCCCGTCCTAAGAGTGGTATATGGTAGGTGACAAAGAATCTGATTTTCCTTTAAAATTTGCTGTAGGTAATCTAAATGTGGGTCAAAAAGAAATAACTATGTTTTTCACTTGTGGGATTTTTTTTTGGCTGCACTGGGTCTTCGCTGCTGAGCATGGGCTTTCTCTAGTTGCAGCGAGCGGAGGCTACTCTTTGTGGCGGTGCATGGGCTTCTCACTGCCGTGGCTTCTCTTGTTGTGGAGGACGGGCTCTAGGCGAGTGGGCTTCAGTAGTCCAGACACAGAGGTTCAGTAGTTGTGGCGCAGGGGCTTAGCTGCTCCGTGGCCTGTAGGATCTTCCAGGACCAGGGCTTGAACCTGTGTCCCCTGCACTGGCAGGCAGATTCTTAACCACTGCACCACCAGGGAAGTCCCTGTGGGATTTTTTTTAAAGCTATTTACTATACCATCTGTTTAGTATAAAATCTATTATAACTACTTAGTAACATTACCAGTTATTTAGCGAAGTGAAAGAAAGATTAAGCTTCTAGCACTAAGGCCTGGTATATAGGTGGTGTCTGCCACATGCTCACTGTCTCCTTTCTTAGTTCAACTGCTCCGTGTTAAATCCAGAAAGAGACTCAAGTTTAGTTTCCTCCCACAATGCCAGAAAGTATTTAAGGTATTCACTCATTCATTCCTCTCCTGTTATAAGGCTCCAAGAAGACAAACTAATATGGGAATTTCCTGTCAACCTGATTTTATAATTAAGCAAATCACCATGGTTTTTATTCTTTCTAAAGTTTCCATCTTCCTTTTTAAATCTAAATGTTAATGAGGAAAAAGACTCCGTTCATCCTATAACAGAGATGATGATAAAGAATTAGGTTGAACTATATGAAATTGCTGATATTAGACCTCCTTTGGCCTACAAAACAGCAATTTCATATGGTTTAACCTGTATCTGCCATATTATATATAACCCTTATTCAACTAAATTAAAAATAATATTTTAGCCCAAGAATGTATCATAAATACATGTCGCAATAGCAGATATTTTAATTTAATGATAAACTTATAAAACTTAATTCAAAATTATCTTCTTTTTTTTTTTAACATCTTTATTGGAGTATAATTGCTTTACAATGGTGTGTTAGTTTCTGCTTCAAAATCATTTCTTGGAGTTCAACTCCAATGTAATATTTTAAATTGCTGCCAAATAGTATAAAAGGCAAGTTGGAGAAAAGTATGCATGTAAGGTCCTGTCTTCATTTTTTATATCCTTCTGAACTCTATGGATCTTTTTTACCATAAGCATATCTTCATAAATTTTAAAAGTTCATAAAAATGTTGTTGGTAAATAGTTTATTAAAAAATGAAGCAGCTTCCTCACTATGTTCTAAAAAGAAACTTTAACAACTAGAGACCATACACTAGTAGAGATTAGCACTGATTCTAGAGAGAAACATTCCATGAACAGATCTCAGAGATTGAGAGACGGCAAGACAGAGGCAGAAGTAGACACAGAGGAAATACCAAACAAAAAAGCCTGGGAGAAGACCCTGAGTGAAAATAACCATCATTTATATCTCTGATATAAGACCCACATGTAGCGCCACTTGTAGCTAACTTGAATTTTTTTTTATTAATATACTGATAGGAGACCATCCTTGTTGACAGTATTAATCCACATTAGATTTTAAAGAGACAGAACAATATTAAAGAACAAAAATAAATGAAAACAATTCAAGTTAATTAAAACTAAGACATTCAAATGCAGAAACTTTTACGAGGCCAAGTTTCTAAGACAGAATCCCCTAAGAAATGACAGAAAGGCAACCAAGAGTAAGTGGGAAGAAACCTGCAAGGTCCCTAGCAACAAGATATACCCATAGCAAAAGAGAAGAAAAACGTTAAGGGAGTAGCCAGTTGCACTTTTAATGATGGCTGGCAAGAAAAATACACATTAAGAGGGTAACTGAATGGAAGTCCACGAGTAAGATATTAGTACTAAGAACAGTGCCTGGGACGTGGCCTGCATTCAATAAATATTTGTTCAGTGAAAGAATGAACTGAATCCAACAGGAATATTTAGAACGTGAAGAAATGGTTCAAAAAGGGAGGGAGAAAGCTGAAGGGGGTAAGGATGAAAGAAGTATTTTTAAAATGGGGGCTCGGGGCTTCCCTGGTGGCACAGTGGTTAAGAATCCGCCTGCCAATGCAGGGGACATGGGTTCGAGCCCTGGTCCGGTAAGATCCCACATGCCACAGAGCAATGAAGCCCATGTGCCACAACTACTGAGCCTGCGCTCTAGAGCCCGCACGCCCCAACTACTGAAGCCTGTGTACCTAGAGCCCGTGCTCCGCAACAAGAGAAGCCACCACAATGAGAAGCCCGTGCACCGCAATGAAGAGTAGCCCCCGCTCGCTGCAACTAGAGAAAGCCCGCACGCAGCAACAAAGACCCAACACAGCCAAAAATAAAAATAAATAAATAAATAAATAAATAAATAAAATGGGGGCTCATGAGCCAGAAATAAAGAACAGTCTAATCACAGCACAGGCTACATCTATTGCTGACAGTCAATTTCTCTTACTCACTTTTATATCCCAAGCACATATGACAGTGCCTGCCTCCACAGGTGTTAAATAAATATACATTAAGGTGAAACTATGTTATGATTCTATAAATTATCTAATTTTAAGAACAAATGAACTGATTTCTTATTACCCTCTAGTTAGTGGCCAATATGTATCACCACAGAATGCATGTGTACGTGTACACACACACACACACACACACACACACATTTAACCTACTAGCCAAAACAGCATATTCAATTGTCTACAAACAGGATGAAATTGCTCATATGAGACCTAAACAAATGCTCGGGTTTATCAATATGAGATGTTAAGTAAATCTGTGCATTAAATTGTTAAGAATAACAATGGGGTAGGGATAAAAATATTTCTCTTTAAAGCCTATAATATCAGACTTCCACTTCTGACCATTTTAGAGCACCTGGTCCCGAACTACCTCACTCACAACAAACCACTACGCAACTGGTCAAGACAGATGAAATATCTGTTTTCAGACACTGGACGATAGGCCACACAGAACAACTTCTTTGTGTGCCTAGTGATCACCGAGAAAAGGGAAACTTGGTGAGCCCCACAATCACCTTGGCTTTCTATCTGGAGACAATTTCCAGAGTACAGTGCAGGGAAGGGGGCCCAAACAGAACACAGTGGTCTTGCTGAACTGAGGAGACAGAGATGAGAGTTCAAGGCTACCGAGTTGGCTGGAATCTGTGGGGCAGGCAGTAGAAATAAGGGAGTTATGCAGAGAAGGAGCTCCATTAATCTATACCTGGGGATGCCCTTGACTGTGTGGCCAAATACTAAGCTGCACAATCGTCAGGCGAAGGCCCATGAGGCCACTCAAAGAGCAACAGGCAGGGAGCTGAAAGCGGAACAACTACTAGAACTTGCCCCGGACTGGGAGACAGTAAGTGTTCTAATCACTTAGGGTGGAGAAACCCCGACAAACACCACAGACATTCAACAGAGACGCCAGAAAATCCACACTTCAGGAGGAAAGCTATACTGGCCCTATAAAAGGCAGTCTTCCACTTGTCGTAACAGAGACTGTAACAAACCTCAAAGGATCAAGATGATCAACAAGTAAGCTAACCGCCCACCAGGACAAAATTCAACACTTCTTAAAAGGAAGACAACAAAACCCAGATGCTCAACAGCCTAGCATTCTTAACGCCCATATCCAATCAGAAATCACTAGGCACACAAAGAAGCAGGAAAATGAGGTCTGTATTCAAGAAGAAAATATCTCATTAATAGACCCAGAAATGACAGAAATAATGAAATTGGCAGACAAAAAATAGATTAGAAATCTTTTAAAATATAAAGGAAATTATGGACAAAATAAAAGAACAGCAAATCTTAACAGATAAATGGAAAATATAAATAGGAACCAAAAAGAAATTCTAGACATGAAAAACAATTGAAGTGAAAAATTCACTAAATGGACCTAATAGGAGACTAGACACTGTGGAAGGAAAAAAAAAAAAAATCAGCGAATTCAAAAACAAAGAAACAGGCCTTCCCTGGTGGCGCAGTGGTTAAGAATCCACCTGCCAATGCAGGGGACACCGGGTTCGAGCCCTGGTCCAGGAAGATCCCACATGCCGTGGAGCAACTAAGCCGGTACACCACAACTACTGAGCCTGCGCTCTAGAGTCTGCGAGCCACAACTACTGAGCTCACGTGCCACAACTACTGAAGCCCACGTGCCTAGAGTACAAGACACTATAACTTAAGGATGCATGTGGTAAGCCCTCAAGCAACCACTGAGAAAGATTGGATGGATGGATGGATGGATGGACAGATGGATGGATTATCCTCAACTAGATCACAGAAAATCTTACTTAGCCCTAAGTAAGACAGTAAACGGTCCTTTACCCTTTCAGTTACTAATGGCAAACCAAATTCTTATAGCTGAAGTAAAGTGTCAAGCACTTATTTTTAATAATAGCATCTGGAACACAAAAAGGATTAAAATAATCACTCAAGATACAGCTGCCAGACTCTATAATTATTATACTGTACATAGTATATATAACACGTAATATGTGTAAATTTATATTTCTCCCAATATTCTAAAATTATAAAATATGTTTAAATAGAAAAAAATAAATAAAACAGATAATACTACCTGGTTATTTTATGGGTTATCAGCAGCTATGAAAAAATTCCAAGTGGAAAAAAAAGAAATCCCTTTTTTCTTATACTGTCCATTAAATTAAAATGTTTAATCAGTAATAAGCCCATCTAAATAAAAAATTTCCCCCTTTAGTAGGAAACAAGGTGTCAAGCAGCCTTTGAGCCCTTAATTTTTAGGAATGGGGGGTTGGGCTGAAACAAAGGACAAGTAAACATACACAATGTCTGGAGAGAAATTTTAGAAGCGAGATTAAACCTTTCAAGAGATCAATTCCAACCACTTGAAGAAAATGAAGATCAGTGATTTTCTACCTTGGCCTGGTAGCTACTTAGTGACTGATATGGATGAGAAGCCAGTCTACCTCCCAGTGCAATAATGTTACTGAAACACACACTCCCCCTGCCCTCCTCCAGCTCTGTTCACTACTGAATCCCTAGGACTTAGAACAGTGCTCAACATGCAGTAGACATGCTGTAAGTAACTGCTGCCTAACCAACTCACTGTGCAGTATAGAAAGAGCACAGACATTTACAAATTTATAAATATGAATCTGCCATTAGGAGAAGATTTAGAAATGCCAACACAAAAGATTATTATGTTACAATAAATTAAGCATAAAAGCTGCTGAATTTTAGGTATGATTAACTGGTAACTGATTGTAAATGACTTCAACAAAACTTTTCTAAAACTTAAAACTAAAATTTTACTGGAAAAATTACATGCTAAAGAAAGCAACATACTTAACACAGCAACCAAAATAATGGCCACTTCAACAAAATGCTCACAAACATGCTTTTGAGGCAAATTAAGTTTGAAGGAAATACAATTAAAAAATGCTTTATCTTCATGATGGTAGCTGCATGATCCTTGTTGGCTCATAACTGTTTCAAATTTATATAGCCTCTAACCCATCCACCCCACCCTACTCCAGTCCTTTGGGGAAACAAAAAGCAAACTTGTTTCTGATAGTTTAATTTTAGATGCTGTTTCACCGGACAGCCCTGCAGAGGGGCAGAAAAAAGATGCCTTTTGAACGAGCAAAATCCAGCTCTCAGCACAAGGGAACAGCAATGAGACAACAGCTGCTGCAGCAGCCTTTTCTGGCAATATCAGTGTCTCAGTATAAAAACAGTGTCACCTATAAATATAGGACCTAATTTACATAAATTTCTTTCTAGCCACAGTATGAGAATAACGTGATTTATTCAACAGGTAACTAATCAGGCTAAAGGAGACCAAGATTCTAAAAAAAGAAAAAAATCTACTACCACTATGAGAATAAAAGTATTTTCAAGAATCTAGAAGATCTACACAGGACAGTGCTGGTTGCTCTATCAGGCGTCCGGGTTAATACCAAAGAAAATGAGCAAATAACTGGGGTCCTGACTAGAATGCTTGTATAAGTGCTAAACACTTGTTTAACTGAAGGATTCACATTTTCACTGCAGTCATCTGGCCTTCAGTAAGTTTAACTTTCATAAATAAATAAAGATACTGAAAGTATTACAAAAATGATGTAAGTCATTCAAACTGACAAACTATGCTGGTTAAAATCAAGAAACAATTCTTTCAAGCAAGCTAAGGAACTATCATCATTCAATTAGACGGTAAGCCAGATCTGAGAGTCTAGCGTGTCTTTCAACGAGAAGGGACGACAGTGATCATGTAGCTCAAGGCTATCAGACAGCTGTCCCTCACACTAGTACTTGTCAGATGACGTATCCTTATTTATGGTTTAGCAAATACAATCACCTGAGACAGGGTTAGCGGTAGTTGACAACGCATGAAACAGTCAGCCTAACCAGCAGTAACGTGACATGTGCATTCAATGAACGCCACTTCCTATTTTCAGTCAGAAGATGGGGTTTTCATTCACCTCCTCTCAGGTCAGAGTCATCTGTGGGACAGTTAAGGGAAAGCACTGGAACCATCCAGATGGGATAACTGTAGATCTCAAGCTGCTCATAACCACCTTTGTGAAGCTCTGCTTTCCATATCTCAGATTCCTCTGTAACAGGCAAATTTAGCATATTCATTTACAAAACAGGTAAAATGAGAAATACACCAGGAAAGTTCAAGCTTGCTACATAGAAATACACTGAACTAGGATTTAAGACTTCCTCTCGCTTGCTGTAACACCCGCATAAATGCGGCATGGTAACAAATAAGTCAGTTTCCTCATACATGAAATGAGATGGTTCATCATCTTGTCCAGTCACATAAACGCAAAGTATTCCTTCCTTTGTAAAATGCCATGGATTTGAAATGTTACACAGATCATTGCCAGAGGAAAGGAAAGGCTGGGCTCAGAAGTCTCTGTTTAGAGCTTAAATGACACATTTTAATAAATGGTGGTTAGATTCTAATTTATTTCCTTTTTAAAAAAATCTACACAAAAACATAGTAAAATACTATTTATCTAAAAACAACTTTAAATGTTTTATATACATATATATACACACACATAAAGTATATACACGTATATACAAACGCACACAATGTATGAATATGTTCATACATATAAAACCTGAACTACCCAAAGATGCTCCCTCCCCAACCCCATTCCAGGATTTTTCTTCAGATCTCTTGACCATGACTTTGCTAGGGCCCATACACACTACAGTTGCCTTCCAGAGACCTGGAAGTACAAAAGGAAGAGAAACCATATATTACAACACATCTAAAAGCTGAAACATTATGAAGCTATTAAAAAGCTGAACACTGCCTGCTTAGCTGCCTTCCCCTCCAGGAAGAAAAATCAGAACATAGAGAGAGGCCGCTAGGAATACGACACAGGCGGAAATGTCACCTACCACAGGCTGCCATCACTTCAGCTATGCCACAACCATGCCACTTTAACAAGTGTCTGGAGATGCTACTAAGTTTCAGGCACATAAAGTTTCTCTGGAAAGAAAGCTGCCCCATACGTTCCCTCATCTTTGCCTCTGCCTTCTCCCAAAGCAGGCACAGCAACAGCAGCTGAGAAAGAAAAAAACACTTTTAAAACTCTTTCCCTCTCTGACCCCAGGCGGAGAAGAGGAGAACCATACACATAACTCCTCTCCTCACTCTTTTTTCGTTCTAGCTAGACAGCTGTTAAACATACAAGATATTTTTAAGTCTAGTTAAGTACTTAGTTGGGTACCTATATTGAATTGCAGCATAATACTTAAAATTATCCAATGAGGCAATCATTTGGCTTTGTGATTCCAATTAGAACACTGTATATTTACAGGGATTTTCCATTACAAAATGCCCCAAAGGCAAGATATTTATCTGACCAGAGACACTTTAAAAAGTTAAGCACTGAGCAAACTGTTAACTGTTCACAGAGGTTATAAAATGTAATAATATTAAAAAAAGGAACACTTCATTAAAAGTATATTTATGTAGCAAATAAATACTTCATTTTAGAGCTCATCATTAGTTTTCCCTCTTCCATATCTACTGTGCGAAAGTGTTTAAAATTTGCATCTGAGTTCCATGCCAAATGAAAACAGTCTGGAAAATGTTACTGTCCAAAGTGTTATACAATATCCTTAAATATATAAAGCTCTCTAACGATACAATTAAAAACACTAAAATCTGCCCCCACCCCCCGAAAAAAGGCAAAAGATGCAATTCTCACAAACCAATAATAAGCATATGAGAAAACTTTCACTCACTAGAAGTCAAAAAGTAAGTCAACAGGTAAATAACAGTGAGATTTCATTATTTACCTCTCAAACAAGCACATTTTTCCAAACCAAAGAGAATACCCTCAGTAGTAATAGTAAGAATAAAGCAGGTTTGTATGACCCTTTACCAGAATGCTCTGTCAATAGTTTTTCACAACTAAAGAAAAAGTAATAAAAGTAAAAAATAGTAACAACATTCATTAAACTCTTCTTCCAAGCCAAGTTTTGTTTCAGTATGCCTCATATCCACGAAGGCTCCAAGAATTAGGCAGCATCATTACAGCATCTGCTACACTTTACACAGAAAGGAACTGAAGTCCAGCAGCTGCACAGGGGCCCTAAGTGTGGTGGCCCCACGCTCATGGCTGGTCAGTGGTAACACAACCCAGGCTCTGCAGAGTCCACTCTCCTCACCAGGGGACGCCTCAAAGATAGAAAGAGTGGGGAAGTGCTCAAGAGACATGAGAAACACCTCCTACAAGACGGGACTGCTAGGTCCTCCCTTGCAAAGGAGTGAAGATAAACTGAACTAGCAGGGAAAAGATATGGAGGCTGAGAAAGAGCACCCTGCTTGAGGATGTCCCTTCCCAAGTACAACCTGCTTGAAGTCAAGTGAAAATAAATGCAGCACGGATGCGTCCAAATGGATGGCTGTGGCCAGAAGAGAGGGGAATTTAAAAAGGAATCTAGGAAAAACAGATACACTTCACATCGAGCTTTACAAAAGTACCTTCCTAAAAAAGCCAGTTCTCAGTCTCCATGAATCTTGAGAAGAGCTCACGAAAATGTCCTGTGGAAAACGACAAGACCGGGAAGTGGGCCACAGTCCAGACCGAGCTTCACGTGCAGCCTCACCCTGCGCAGGCCCGCCCTCAGGATCCAGCCCCAGCTCTCCCAGGCGCACCCTCCGCTCCTGACTCTGCTGCTCTGCCCGACCAACTCCCACTTCTCTTCCAGACAGCGGTTCAAACGTCGCTTCACGTTTGGCTGGAGAACACAGACAGAGGAGTAGGTTACAGATAGAAAGGCAGGCTGGACCAAAGGGTCTTTCTGCCAGGATAAGAGATTTGGATTTTGTAAAATAGGTAAGAGGGTGCCAGAGAAAGGGTGCCCGGAGTGACACCACTCCAGCTGTGTTTTCAGCTATAGAAATAAACACTCTGGAGCGTCTGGATTCAATTTTGCCACTTACTACACCTAGCTACTGAGTGACTGGATAATTCAATCTCTGCCTCCTTTTCCAACTGCAGAATGGGTTAATAACAGTGCTTGAACCTCAAGACTATTAAGAAAATTACAGACAATGTTTTAAACCAGGGGTCCCTAACCCCCAGGCCACAGACCATTATCGGTCGGCAGCCTGTTAGGAACCGGGCCGCACGGCAGGGGGTGAGCGGCGGGCCAGCGAGCGAAGCTTCATCTGCCGCTCCCCGCCGCTCGCATTACCGCCTGAACCCTGCCCCACCCACCCCACCCCCGTCCGTGGAAAAATTGTCTTCCATGAAATCGGTCCCTGGTGCCAAAAAGGTTGGGGACCGCTGCTTTAAACAATATCTGGCACATGGGAAGTGCTCAACAGATGTTCTATCACTTAAGCTTATCATAATTGAGGTGTAATACGGATTGAAACAGAGAGAAACCTCAAGCAGAAATCAATTAGGGACTTATTTCAACAGTCCGAGCAAAGGACTGTGAGAGCCTTTAGGAGATTAATGTCGAAAAAAAAGGGAAGATGTATGAACAGACACCATGGGATAGAAATGACAGGACTTAAAAACTTGTTTAAAGTTGCAAGATGAGAGACAAGCTGGTTTCAAAAATGGCTCAGTGGTTTTGAGCCTAGGTGACTTAGGACACAGTGGTGACAATGAGCAAGTCTGAGAAGGGCACCAGGTTGAATGAGCACATGCCCTTAAATGTAATGACTTGGTCAAAGACTGCTTCCTAGTACATCTCAGCAGTTTTCATGCTATCAAGCACATGACAGTTAAAACTTTGTTGAAAATAGAAAGGAGAAAAGGGTACAAAAACAATAAAAGGAGAAGGGAAAGAGTGTGGCAGAGAAAAAAAAAAAATTGGCCTGGGGAGGAGAAGCCCACGGTTCTGGTCCAAATTCAGAGGTTAACTACGTGACATTGGGGAAAACATGCCACCTGTACCAACAGCCCCACCCCGTCACATACCCTACTGCGTCACATACTGAGGAAGTATCACCATCTATTTGGGGCTTCTTCAAAATATACACATCACTCTCCTTTCTTCCCCATCTCTGAAGCATTTTCCTAGAAAGCCTCTGTTTTTGACAGGTGTTAACTTAACCTGCTCTGGATGCTTGGGCAGAAAAAAGGTTGAACACCCATGAATAACCATCTCCCCAGTCACTTCCAGCCTTGACATTATCATATTTGCCTGAGCATACCTCAGTCAGGAATATACGACTGTCCCCAAAGCAAGAAGAGCTCACATTTCCCAACCAGACCATGACTACAGGCGTGCCTTGTTCTACTGCGCTTCACTTTATTGAACTTCGCAAATATTGTGGTTTTTACAAATTGAAGGTTTGTGGCAACCCCGAGTCAAGCAAGTCTATCGGCGCCATTTTTCCAACAGCATTTGCTCACTTCACGTCTCTGTGTCACATTTTGGTAATTCTTGCAATATTCCGAACTTTTTCATTATTACTACGTTTGTTATGGTGATGTGTGATCAGTGATCTCTGATGTTACTATTGTAATTGGGGTTTTTTTTGTATTTTTTAAATCAAGGTATGTACTTTTTTAAAACACATAATGCTATTATTGAACACTTAACAGACGACGATATAGTGTAAACATAACTTTTATATGCACTGAGAAACCAAAAACTTCATGTGATTCACTTTAATTAATGTGGTGGTCTGGAATCGAACCCACAGTATCTCTGAGGTGTGCCTGTGCATATCTATCTATATACATGGGAGGTGTCCATCACAATATAGTCAAAAGCCTACTTCCAATCTTCAATACCAGTTTCTTGTCCTCATTAGATTTCCTTTAAAGTCACCTAGGTTTCCCAGAGCACATAATCTTAACTTCTAAACTGTTTTAAAGGCAACATTTTTTGAATGACCATATGACACTATAACTGGATATATTATCCCAAGTAACAGTAAGATTAAAAACTTTTTAAATTAGAAGAGTTGATGTTTTCCATTAATTCTACGGGTATATTCACGATTTCTACTTATTACAATACTTTAAAAAATGGTTTTTAAAAGTTTTATTTATAACATCAACACCTGAAAACATGAGATCATGACCTTAAAAATCTGTTAAATTTCTCTGCCTCACTTTGAACAGATTCGTTACATCAAACGATCTCCATAAGCATCCCAAACTACTACTGAAAGCAGTTCCCCCATGCTTACATGTCATCCTCAAAGAGACCTCTATTATTCAAATAAAGTAATGAACAGTAATAGTATACCCCATAACAGAAAAGACAATATAAAAGACTGTTTAAGAACTCAAATATGTAAGGACTGAGGAATAATTTTGGGGAAATAACCTTATTTTATATTCAGACATGTACAGTGCAGATAATTTTAATCCCAAATATAATCACAATGCTAAAAACTAGATTTAAGTTAATTTTAACACAGAAAATACTACTTTTTCTAGTCGAATGACATCAAAGAAAGAATGTTGATACATGTCAATAACACTTCTTCTCACTTCCCACCTAAAAAGATGTTTTTCTTTTCCTTTCTTTTTTTAATTAAAAAAATTTTTAATTGAGGTATAATTGACATACAGCATTACATTAGTTTCAGGCGTATAACATGATTCAATTTTTTTTAAGTCATTAGGGAAACCACTTTTAAGATTTTTAAAATAACTCTCAACTATCTAATATCTAAAATGAGGGGAAGAAATAGTTATAACACAATTCCAATTAGAAATTTATGCTAAACAAACTGGATTTGGGTTTCTGAAAATATCATTGAAGAACATACCTCTTCAAAGGAGGTAAGATAGCAGAACATCTCTCATCCTTCCTACCTGGGCTGCTAGACCCCATTTCCAACCACCTCCTCAGGGGCCTTCCTCCAGGGAACTTCCTCCATCAAACTGCCCCTCTATTACCATCCACCTCTCCCTTCCAGTTCTGTCAAACATATAAATGTGCTCTATTTCCTTACTGTTAAAACAAAATCCTTCCTGGATTCTACATGCCCCCTTAACAACTAATCTATCTTCTAATTCATTCATTCAACAAATATTTACTGAGCCCCTACTATGCTCTAGACCTAAGCTGTCCAATATGGCAGCCACTAATCACAGGTAGGGCTACACTCAGTGCTTGAAATGCATCTGGTTGGAACTGTGATGGGCTGTAAATGTACAACAAATGTAAAACATGCAAGATTTCAAGGACTTCGTACAAAATAACAGAATGTAAACTCTCTCAATAATTTTTAACTTTAAAATAATATTTTTCAGATATATTGGGTAAAATAAAATATATTACCAAAATTAATGTTGATTCTTTTTTCTGTTTTTTAAACTGTGACTCCTAGAAACTTAAATTACATAGGTGGCTTACATTATATTCTATCGGACAGTGCTGTTCTAGATAAAGTTCTCAGCATTAAGGCCAAAACTGTGAAGATGAAGGGGAAAGTCTCTGTCTTCCTGGAGTTTGTATTTTATTGCTGGTGGGGGGAGGGCAGGATCCCTGAGACAATAAGTGAACTTGGTAATATCAGAAAAGATGTCAGATGAGTGTTCTGAAGAAAATAAGACAAGGACAAGAGGAACTGGGTGTGGAGGGGAGCTGTGTCTTCTCTTCACTCCCATCCCTCACAACAGAGACAAGGCAGCCAGGCTTCCCCTCTAGGACAAACTCAAACAGACTGGCAGTGGCCGTCCGGAGCGCCTACTGTTCCAGATTCCAAGGCTAACTAGAACCTCGGCTTAGAGAGCACGGCATGCTGTGTCTGCCCAGGCTGGAGCAGAGAGGAATGCCAAGTGCAACTCACTTCTGTAAACTGCACCCCCCCCCATCCATCCACTCAAGCTAGAGACCGCAGAGCCTTATTCACTGTCTCATTTCCCCCCACCGTGCACACGCATGCGTGCACACACACACACACACACACACACACATATACACACACACACACTCACACAATCCAACTACATTCTATGAATTTGGCCTCAGGAATGTCTCACAAATCCATCTGCTTATTTCTATACTCTTCGTCAAGATCTCAATTCAGAAGAAAGTGTTGGGGAGGATTCTACAGTACCTGCGCCTTCTCCCCACGGCTGTCAAAGTTTGCTTCCTTAAAAAAGTTTCAAGATCCCAACACCTTGAGACATTCAGAGCTTCCAGGTTTAAGTGTTTACAGCTCTCATCTCATTGCCCACCATTCCCTCCATCCTGTCCCCTCATCACACATCCTTTCTGTCAGGTGCACTGACAGTGTCTGAGCAGAAGTTTTCCCTCTATCTAGAATACTCCCTTTTCTCCTTTTTTCTGCTCCTAGAAATCTTGAACTCAAACTTCAAAACCCAGATGTAATGTCATCTTCTCTTAGAAACCTTCCCAGAATCTTACAGCGAGCTGCTCCCTGCTCCATTTCTTTTCCGACTATTCTGCTGTTAGCACAGCAAGCGTGTTCGGTGCGGGAGTAATCAGCATGCCCTCACAGTTAGCACCCTAGAGGGAGGACTGGTCTTATTTGTTCACATATCCTCATAAATACAACAATGCAAAGGCTTAAAGTAGACACTTTAATAAATGAATGAGTGAATGAAGCAAAGAGAGATCCAGGAATCCCCTGCCCACAACCCTCTAATCTGGATAAGGGACTCCTCATGAGCTGCCATCCCACCCTAACTGCATTAGAATGATTTCTGTGCTCATCCACTGAACTACGAGAAGGCCAGGATGTCTCTCTCACTCACCTCTTTTAAGCCAGCACATAAAGGCACTCAATAAATATTTTATCCAGTGAGTGAGTGGATGAACAAATATTATCAGGCATCAAGTTCCCAACCTCAGTTTATAGAGGGGGCACCTGCAACCCAGAGAGTTTTAACCACTTGTCCAAAAAGGTCAGTGGCAAAAATCAAGACTGGAACAGTCTCCTATCTTACACCAAAATATGGGACATTTTCTCCTGATGAAAAGGTGCTAAAGTAGGGGTTTGTCACTGTTTGGTCACTTGGTCTCTGGACACCCATCACGGTTTGTGGGAATCACAGAAGACAAAAGAAGCCATGCCTCCTACTATAAAAGCTGAACAGTAGCAAAACCCTGCTCTTCCTCACTCCTTGGTAACCAGGGCTTCGCTAGCAACCCAAGTTTGAACAGTCAGAGCAAGCATCTTGAGGAGTCACTTCTGAAGGTGCACAGACGGTGAGAGCACACTCATTGTGGGGACGGGGCAGACAAAGCTCACGTGGCGACTGACCGTGAAGTGCCAAGAGTGGCATCCTAACCAGACCAGGCCTGTGGCCTGACCTGGCTGTGTCCTCTGCTGCCGGCCACTTTGGTTCCTACTTATTTTTCCAGCACAGTCTCCAGCTTCCCAATCAATTCTGTGAGCTAACTTATAGCCTTCCATTAAATTCATTTTCTTCCCAAATTAGGAAAGGATGAGTTTTTCTGCATCCAAGAACCCTGTCACACATAAAGGAACAATGAAGGACAATCACCCAGAATTGGGGGGGGGGGCACGTGGGGGAAGTAATTTAGCAGAATCATGGGGGGAAGGAACAATGAAAGAAAAAATTACATAGACTAAATCAAGGTCTTGCTGGTCATATTTATGGTGGCTGCATTTGCCACGTGGACAAGACTGCTAATCGGTAACTAAAGGCACTTTTTTTTTTTCCTTACTGAGGCAACTAGTCATTTCCCAGCTTCTCTTGCAGCAAGCATGGCCCTGTGACTAACCTCTGACCAATGGAATGTCAACAGAAGTGATGTGTGGTACTACCAGGTCTGACCCATAAAAATCTCCCATGTAAACCTCCGTGCTCTTTCCCAATCCAACGACTGAATGCCAAAGCCCAGGGTGACCTTTAGACACCACATATAAGATAGGAAAATGTCCACAGTTTGGTCCCTGAATAACTGTACAGAGCAGAACAGTTATCCCCTGATTCAACAGTCATTGGGCTACTACATGAACAAGAAATAAACTTCTAATCTACAATCACTGAGGGCTTCCCTGGTGGCTGAGTGGTTAAGAATCCGCCTGCCAATGCAGGGGACACGGGTTCGAGCCCTGGTCCGGGAAGATCCCATATGCCGCGGAGCAACTAAGCCCGCGCACCACAACTACTGAGCCTGCGCTCTAGAGCCCAAGAGCCACAGCTACTGAGTCTGCGTGCCACAACGACTGAAGCCCACGCGCCTAGAGCCCGTGCTCCGCAACAAGAGAAGCCACCGCAATGAGAAGCCCGCACACCGCAACAAAGAGTAGCCCCTGCTCGCCACAACTAGAGAAAGCCCCTGTGCAGCAACAAAGACCCAACACAGCCTGAAATAAATAAAAATAAATGTTTTTTAAAAATTATTAAAAAAATAAAATAAAATCACTGAAATGTTGGGTATCTTTGTTATACCAGTTAGCCTACCATAATGAATACAGGAAGTAATACCTACCCAGAAAGGTTAGTAAATACTTAAAAGAAATGTTATTTCCCAGTTTGAAAACAGTGATCAGATGTATGCCATCTCCCATTAGTAAGGATCTGGGCTAATACAAAGCTACCACCCAAAGGTTAAGAAATGTGTTTTTGGTTTTGAGAAGGTAGGCTTTTTCTTGGTGAATAAGTACAAAAGCAGAGGGTGGGAGGGAATGAATTAATGTGAATCTTCAAATCAAATGAAATAATCCCTGTCTTATATGTATTTCCCTCCTTTGTTCAATATTTGAATTCAAAGAAACTCAGTATACAGATTTTTTTTTCCAGGATAAACCATGAACTATATATACTAGAAGCATGTAAAACCTTACCATTTTCCTATAAATTTTCATTATGAAAACAAAGTTGTATTATACAAAGTGCTACCTACTCAATAGCTCACTTGGGGGACATCCCAACCTCTAAAGATCTGGAGTCATTTAGGTCTGAAATGGGGACCAGACATCAATATTTTTCAAAGATTTCCCAGGTGATCAGATTATGGGGCACCTCTACTAGAACGAGAATTTTGATTAAAATTTGTGAGATTTAGAACAGTGATGATATAGTACAAAGTACTTTAATATTTGGCACGAAAGCATAATTTTAAAAATCTACAATGTCAACTCATCAACTGATGGGGAGGCTTCTATTAAAATCCTTTCTAATTCTTTGCATTTTGAGGTGCCAAGTCAACTAAGGGGTCACAATGTAAAAGAAGATAATCAGAAAATCAATTTTTTTAAAACTCTTGGGTAGAAGGGAATATTTAGACAGCGGTTAAAATCCATGTCTTAACAGCCCTTAAGGGACTTCCCTGGTGGTCCAGTGGTTAAGGCTTCACCTTCCAATGCAGGGGGTGCGGGTTTGATCCCTGGTCCGGGAGGTAAGACCCCACATCCCTCACAGCCAAAAAACCAAAACATAAAACAGAAGCAGTATTGTAACAAATTCAGTAAAGACTTTAAAAATGGTCCACATCAAAATAGATCTTAAAAAAAAAAAAAACAGCCCTTAATAACGAGTATTTCTGAAGAATGGGACTCTAGGGTAACAGGAGCAACTCCCATCATCTAATTTATATATACTTTTATTACGTCATTTTTATTTATTCATTAATTTGTTGATTGATTTTTGGCTGCATTGGGTCTTCGTTGCTGCGTGCAGGCTTTCTCTAGTTGCAGCAACCGGGGGCTACTCTTCATTGCAGTGAGTGGGCTTCTCACTGCGGTGGCTTCTCTTGTCGTGGAGCATGGGCTCTAGGCACATGGACTTCAGTAGTTGCAGCACGCGGGCTCAGTAGTTGTGACTCGCGGGCTCTAGAGTGCAGGCTCAGTGGTTGTGGCATACGGGCTTAGCTGCTCTGCAGCACGTGGGATCTTCCCGGACCAGGGCTCGAATCCACGTCCCCTTCACTGGCAGGCGGATTCTCAACCACTGCGCCACCAGGGAAGTCCTTATTACATCATTTTAATACACGTTTTTTAAATCACCACATACAATTCACACTTACTAGAAAACACCAACAATAAATGCTTTTCTGCAAGCATAATAGGTTCCCTACTTCAAAACAAGTTATTCAGTCACCTCCACCTTTGGAGCTACCACAGTGATCCCACACCTAGAGGATGGAAGCTACCCTCTCCGCCCCAAAGTTCCAACCATCTATCATCTCTGTTGGCTTCCCAAATCAAGCTTTATTTTCTAGCTCGGAAGCTGAACGAGTACCTTCGAGCACAATGGCTGGCAAGATCTTGAGCAAGCAGTGAGCCAACTTCTTCTTAAAGCCAGAGTGTGAATATTTTAGGCTTTATCAAGCACACAATCTCTGCTGCAATTAATCAACTCTGCCCTCACAGCACAAAAGCAGCAACAGACAATACATAAACCCGTGAGTGTGGCTGTGTATTTATAAGAAAGAGGCAATAGGCTGGATTTGGGGTCTTGCGACTTCAGAGGCAGCAACGTTAGCGTGAGGCACCCTAAAATTATACACACACACGCTTATATATCTGTATGTTACGTATCTACATGTATAATATAAAATATTGTGTATTTATGTATTTATTTATATAGTACATGTGTTTGTGTTATTATCTGTTTTACCCCAACTATAACACAAGGCCCTGAAGGATGGAACTGCTGCTGCTTCAGTCACTGACATATCTTCAGTGAATGGGCACATAATGGCACTCAAAGAACATCACTGCCTGGCTCAACTAACTCACCTCATGAGACTCAAACACAGATTAACAGGAAGGAAGGGGATACAAAAGAACCAGTTTCTCCTACTAGGAGAGTAGAGAAATGGTAAGTGCCCTCTGGTCCCCTCCCAAGCTGTCACTGTCACCGACAAGGAGGACAAGTGCTAACAAAGAGGGACAGTCATAAGACTAGTATCAACCAGAGGAGCAGTGACTTGTATCAAGAACTCCATGCAGCAGAGTTATCAAGGGGGTACTGAGGGACAACTCACTCTGCCCATCCTGGGCACGGTGCTTCAACAGCGAGAAGGAGGAGAGCCAGCCGGGCCTTCCTAGTTGTGACGTCTACAGTGCCTGTGGCATACGACAGGCACTGAGCAAACACTGCACTAAAAAGAGTAAGCGGATTCTAGCCTCAAGCTCTACTCTCTCTCAGTGTGACCCTGGCCCCCTTCAAGGCTCGGCTGCCCTTCCTTAAAGTGGGGATGATAAGTCATGCCAACACCTATGAGAGGGTCATGTGAGCTAACACATATGAACACAGACTTTGTAAACTCTAAAACACCGCCCAAATTCAAAGATGAAGGATATGAAAGCTGCCTTCGTGCTGTGAATTCTCAAACTCCAGGATACTAGTATTTTAATAGCTAGAAAATAGTACCAATTTTCCTATTAACTACTTTATTGAAAAGAAAACTAATGTCAATTAAAATGTTTTTTAAAAGTCCCCCATGGACCTGAATAGGCTATTTTCATTTCGAATTTTTGAAAAATGCAACCTGTCAGCGTTGTTTCCTGAGTTGCACCCGCTACAGTGAGTATTTAATAGTAATGCACTTAGTTCAACACGTTTTAGAAAAAAAGTTATTATGCTTATGTTTTCAGAGATATTACAATACTTAGGAGATGGTTAAAATAAGTGCAATATAATCCATTTTATGCAAAATGAGTGAATTGAGAGGCCTAGTGCTCAGGAAAACTTTTTCAAACTTTCAGTTATAAAATGTTCTTCCACGTTAACTATCAAGAAATATCGATGGTGTGTACGGGCACTAGCAAGGATTTTCCTGCACAGTGCTACATTCTGTTCTTAACGCTGAAGACGTCTGTGGTAGCAAAGTCTACTCACTGTTTTCAAAGCAGGGAAGTCCTTACCACCAAATGAGTGATGTTCAGACTGCTGACACTGACAAGAGCAGGATGCTAAGTTCCCTCCCTCCCCCGGCCCCATGAGGAGACGCGCTGTGATTACGAATGACACTCTTCTACACAGAGCTTCCTGGGCTTTCACGTGGACAACTATCATTCCTCTACTCCAACTGGGAAAAAATATTAAGTTGTTCTACATACAAGAATGCGTTTGCAAGATCTTATGCAGGACTGTGGTTGGAACTATAAACTAGACTATCCCACAGACACATGTTCATTTGAAACAAGTCAAATGAAACTGAAGTAAAGCACTCCCTTTGAGAGACCATCCCCGGCCTTTCTAGTAAAAACTGTACCTCCCCCAACCATCTACTTGTTTAGATGTTTACTGTGTATCTCTAGCCATTAGAACGTAAGCTCCATGACAGCAAGGACTCTCTGTCTCATCCACTAGTATATATTCAACACCAAGATGAAATGCTTGGCACAATAAATGCTCAAAAACGTATGCTGCTTATCTCACTGTTTTCTTAAACTACCTGACACCCAGCAGAATATCCCTTAACTACTAACTGATCATATATAGTTCCATTATTTTCAGGTATGCATTCTGTAAGTTGTATAAATTTAACAGAATTGCTGGGAATTCCCTGGTGGTCCAGTGGTAAAGAATCCGCCTTACAATGCAGCGGACGAGGGTTTGACCCCTGGTCAGGGAACTAAGATCCCACATCCCGCGGGGCAACTAAGCCCGCGCGCCACAACTACTGAGCTTGCGCACCTCAACTAGAGAGCCCGCGTGCCGCAAACTACAGAGCCCACGCACTCTAGAACTCGTGCGCCACAACTACAGAGCCCACGTGCCCTGGAGCCTGCGCGCCACAACTAGAAAGAAGGTCATGCACCGCAATGAAGAGCCCGTGCACCACAACGAAAAATCCCGCACACCTCAACGAAGAGCCCGCACACTGCAACTACGACCCAACGCAGCCAAAAAAAATTTTTTTAATAAATAATAAATAAATCTTAAAAAAAACCCAGAATTGCTTTGGTTTCCCTATATTTATTTTTACTCCCACCTTCATTAAGTGACAAGTGAGGCTGATGTTCTAACTTTGTAATAGTATTATAGTTTCCTTACGAAAAACTTTAACGTGTTAAATAAGTGAGTACATTTAAAGAAAAATATTAGAGGCAGCATGGAGTAGTGCCTAGAAGCACAGACCCTTGAGCCACGATACCCAGTTTGAATTCCAGCTCCACCACTTACTAGTTGTGTCCTTGAGCACCTTTCAACTTCCTGTGCCCTAGGCTCCCTCATTAGTAAAGTAGAAATGATCACCACAGTATCACCTCCCAGTTCTCCAGCCCTTTCACTCTTCCTCCAAACATTTTCAGAATATCACCCCTGCTGGCGACTCTGTCAGACCCTCCCTTCAACTAACTGCTCATGCTCTCTCTCCTTTTCATGATAAAGCAAGACCAACATCAATGAATTCACTATTCATTTCTGAATTTTCTGCAATCTGCAATTTCTACTTAGAGGTTCTATTTATTTATCCAGAAGCAAACTAACTTATCTTTTCCCCCGAGAAAAGAATGTCCTTGCCTGACTTGAAATTTCCACTAACAATACTCTCCCATTCATCCAGGCTTGACATCATGCTTCTTTAACTCTTCTTCACCCTCCACCTTCGTGACTAATCATTCTTTAAGTTCTGTCTAGGGTTCCTCAGGAAATTCCTTCATATCCACCTTCTCTGTTCTTTTACCTCGTAATTGTTCATAGACAGTAAGTTCCACGAGAATAGTGGCAGATTCTGTAATTTTCAAAGGTCTATCAATTCCTAACACCTAGTAAAGGGTTCTGTATCTAGTAGGCTCCATAAGTATTTGTTTAATAAACTAATGTATGGCTGGCTTACTATAACCACCTCCTAAATGGCTTCCATGAGTCCAGACTCCAATCCTTCCTAAAGTTATTAATCTTTCGTAAAATGCCTCATACCTACAACTTGTCTGCTCAGACACACTCATTAATATACTCAATTCAAGTACCCACTAATTATAAGATACTACAGGCGGTACTGGGGAGGAAAGAAAGAACTGGGGCACAATTCCAAAAATGAGTCCTCTCCAGTTCTTCAAAAATGTTGCAAGTATGTGCAAGAAACAGCCATGTAAATATTTATAATAAAAGGTAAATAGACATTAATTCTGATTAGTAGGTAGTTTTTAATTAAGATAAGCAAAGGAAAGGAAAAGGAGACATTCCAATGAGGGAAGAACATAGATAAGAACGTAAGAGCATAAAAGCGGTACGTTCAGGGACTTCCCTGGTGTTCCAGTGGCTAAGACTCTGCGTTCCCAATGCAGGGGGCCCGGGATGGATCCCTGGTCAGGGAACTAGATGCCAAGTGCCACAACAAAAGATCCCACATGCTGCAACTAAAAGATCCCACATGCCACCAGGAAGATCCCTCATATTGCAACTAAAAGATCCCGCGTGCCACAAAAAAGACCCCACGTGTCGCAACTAAGACCCGGTGCAGCCAAATAAATAAATAAATAAATAAATAAATATTTTTTTAAAAAAAAAATTTTAAAGTAACAAAAAAAATTTTTTAAAGGGGGTACGTTCAAGGAAACACCACTGGGGGAGGTGGGCAGTTACAGGTTTAACTGTGTCCCCTCAAAATTCATGTTAAAGTCTAACCCCAAGCACCAGAGAATATGACTTTACTTGGAACTGACCTTATTTGAAAATAGGGTCACTGCAGATGTAGTTAGTAAAGATAAGGTCATTAGGTTGGGCCCTAATCCAGTATGGCTGATGTCCTTATAAGAGGAGAAAATTTGGACACAGAGACAGGCACACAGAGAGAACACCATGTGAAGATGAAGACAGAGATCAGGGTGATGCAGCAGAGGTCAAGGCATGCCAAAGACTGCCAGCAAACCACCAGAAGCTAGGCAACATACACACCAATCAGACTGGGAAACATCAAGATTCACAGAGCATTAAATAAATTACACAGGGTACTATCTTCTCAGTAGTGAGGAACAATCAGACTAAACACTGTGCTGGTCTCACATACAAAACCTTAAGTACAACTCAAAAGATCAAATTATTTCTAAGAAATCTAACTGTCCCAGAAAAAAGATCACAGAAATGTATAGGTATGTAAAACTACCCCGCACTCAACAAAGTAAAAATTCACAGATGTCTGGCACACAATCAAAATTACCAAGCATGCAAAGAAGCAGGAAATCATAACCTGTAATGAGAAAAAAAAAAAAAAAATCAATCAATGGAAATTAATCCAGAATTGACACAGCTGTTACAGTTAGCAGGTAAGGACATTAAAAAAGGTATTATTATAACTACATTCCACATATTCAAATAGTTAAGGAGGGTTGTGGAAAATATTTTTTAAAAGATGCAAATTGAACTTGTATAAATAAAACTACACTGTGCAAGATTAAAAACACATTAGAGGGACTTCCCTGGTGGCACAGTGGTTAAGAATCCACCTGCCAATGCAGGAGACACGGGTTCGAGCCCTGGTCCGGGAAGATCACACGTCCCGCAGAGCAACTAAGCCCGTGCGCCACAACTACTGAGCCTGTGCTCTGGAGCCCGCAAGCCACAACTACTGAGCCTGTATGCCACAACTACCGAAGCCCGCGCTCCGCAACAAGAGAAGCCACTGCAATGAGAAGCCCGCACACCGCAATGAAGAGTCGCCCCCGTTCACCGCAACTAGAGAAAGCCCCCGTGCAGCAACGAAGACCCAACACAACCAAAAATAAATATAAATAAATTTTAAAAAAACACACATTAGACATTGCAGACAAAAAGATGAGTAAACATGAAAACGTAGCAATAAAAAGTATTTCAGAATTCCAACTGACTATTCAACACCTGAAACTGGCTGTCAAAAACAAAAAAATATATAAAACAGATTTTAAAAAAGAGAGAAAATAAAATATAAAATTAACAGACATTCACTGAGTTCTGGGACAACCTCAAATATCATAATATACATGTAACTAGACTAGAGAGGAGAGAATGAACAGAAACAATTTTGTAAATTTTCCAAATTTGATAAAAAACCACAAACTGACAGATCCAGAAGTTCAACAAGCCCCAAGCGCAAGAAACATAAAGAAAACCACACCAACCTGCTCAAAACTAATGATAGAAAGAAAATCTTAAAAGCAGCCAGGAAAGAAAAAGGACATATTATACATAAAGGAACAAGGATAAGGATTAAAGAAGATTTCTTAGAAGAAACAATGCAAGTGAGTAGACAGTGGAGTAACATCTTAAAACTGCTGCAAGAAAAAAGTATCACCTAGAATTTCTATACCCAATGAAAATATCTGTCAAAAATGAAATAAAATGCAAACATTTTCAGATATACAAAAGGTGAGAAAATGTGTCACTAGTAGACCTGCACTACAAAAAATATTAAAGGAAGTACTGAGGATGAAGGAAATTGCGACCAGATGGAAACAGGACCTAGACAAAGAAATGAAAAGCATCAGAAAAGGTAATCACATGGGCAAATGTATAAGAATTTTTCTAATTAGTTAAGTCTCATTAAAAGATTATTAACTGTTTAAACAAAAATAATAATGTAGTGTGGGGTTTTAACATACATACAAACAGAATCTGTGAAAAAGCAGTAAAAAGACCAGTAAAAGATAAATGAAAGTATTCTATGGTACGGTCAATACGCCAAATGTGATGTGATATAAGTACTAGTATTTGAAAGTAGACTGTTATCAGATTAAAAGCAATCACTGAATTAAAAAACAAAGGGTTAAAATGAATAAGCCAACAAAGGAGAAAAAAAATCAAATAATAAAATATATTCATTTAATCCAAAGAAGACAGAAAAAAAAGAGAAAAGGGGGAACAAAGAACAGAGGGGACAAACAGAAAATAAATAGCAGCCTGATTTAAACTGAAACATATCAATAATCCAGAGGCAGAGATTTGCAGACTTGTGGGGGGCCGGGGGGGAGCAAGACTCAACTATATGCTGCCTATAAAAACACATTTCAAGGGCTTCCCTGGTGGCGCAGTGGTTGAGAATCTGCCTGCCAATGCAGGGGACACAGGTTTGAGCCCTGGTCTGGGAAGATCCCACATGCCGCAGAGCAACTAGGCCCGTGAGCCACAACTACTGAGCCTGTGCATCTGGAGCCTGTGCTCCGCAACAAGAGAGGCTGCGACAGCGAGAGGCCCGCGCACTACGATGAAGAGTGGCCCCTGCTTGCCGCAACTAGGGAAAGCCCTCGCGCAGAAATGAAAACCCAACACAGCCATAAATAAATAAATAAATAAATATTTTTTTTAAAAAAACATTTCAAAAGAGACATTAACACATTAAAAGTAAATGGTTGAAAAAAGATATATCATACTAACACTAATCAAAATTAAGACAGAACAGTTATATTAATATGAAACAAAGTATTCTGTAACCCAAGGAATATATGACTAGGAATGAAGGTCATTTTATAATGATAAAGATGCCAAATCATCAAGAGGATATATTCATTCTGAATATGTATGCACCTATTAAAAGAGTTTTAAAATACACGGAGCAAAAAAAGATAGAATTGCAAGAATAGGCACAATTATATTAGAAAATTTCATATCCTTCTCTCAATAACTGATAGTACAAGTAGACAGAAAGTCAGTAAGGATATAGCAACAACACTATCCACAAACTTGACCTAACCAACACTTAGACAATACTCCACCAAAGAACAGCTGAACACACATTCTTTTCTAGCAACACAGCACATTTACCAAGACAGACCATATTATGGGTCATAAAACAAATCTCAACAAATTAAAGGGAATCAAGTCACACAAAATATGTTTTCTGACGGCAATGAAATCTGAAAGCAGTAATAGATGTATGGAAAATCCCCAAATACTTAGAAACTAAATGACATACTTCTAAACACCTGTGGCTCAAAGAAGAAATCAAAGAGCAAATTAAAAGTATTTTTTTTGAACTGAAAGAAAATGAAATACATTATATCAAAACTTGGGGGATACTGCTAAAGCAATACTTAGGTAGAAAATTATAGCACTAAACACCTCTATTAAAAAAGAAGACATTTGATAATGGAATGGACAAAAACACAGTACTGTTTCTAATATAGCAAATAATGTCCAGTAGTACCTCTGTTGTGTGAATTAAATATATAAATGGAAATAGAAAATATAATTTGAACTAAATATAAAATATTTTTTAAAAAGAAGTTCTGAAATCAATGGCTTCTGTTTTCTTGATATACAGTGAGCATGAATCTGAAGAATCAATATTGTTTAAGGTGTCAATCCTTCCTCCAAAATTATCTACAGATTCAACACAATCCCAACCCACATCCCAGTAGGCTTGTTTGTAGAAACTGACAAAATGATGTGACGATTCACATGGAAACTCAAAGGACCTGGAGTAATCATGACAATTCTGAAAAAGAGAAAGTTGTAGGACTAACACTACTACTAGCAGATTTCAATACTTATTATACAGCTACAGTAATAAAGGCAATATGGTATTGGTGTCAAGACAGACAAACAGATTAATGGAACAGAAAGTCCATAAACAGACCCACACACATATGGAAGACTGATTTTCAACAAAGATACAAAAGTAATTCACTGGAGAAAGGGTAGTCCTTTCTTCAAATGGCCCACTTGCAGAAAAAGTGATTTTTTAGCTACACCTTGCAGCACCATTTACAAATATTAACTTCAAATGGATCACAGACTTAAATGTAAAACCCAAAACTATAAAATCTGGAGGGGGAGAAAAAAACATAGGAAACCTTTTAGACCTTGGGACAATCAGGCAAAAGTTTTCCAAAAGCATGATCCATAGAAGACCAAATCAATGAAATAGACTTCATAAAAATTAAAAACATCTGTTCTTCAAGACAAGTTTAAGAGAATGAAAGAGTAAGCCATGGACTAGGATAAATTATTTGCAAATCATGTATCTGCTAAAGGACTTGAATCCAAAATAGGTAAGAATTCTCAAAACTCAATAATAAGGAGAAGAAGAAAAAAAAAAAAGGTTGGACAAGGATTTGAACACTTCACCAAAGATGACATACAGAGCGCAAATAAGCATTCCTAAGACCATGTGAAACACCACTTCCACCAAGAATCTTTTCCTAGTCCCAATCGAAAAAGGATCACCCCCTCTTCTGAATTTCCACCTCTCTTGTAGCATGGATATTTCACCACTTTGCATAACTATACCATACAGTTATATAAAGACATACCTCATCCACCTCCATTAAATTATAAACTCCCTGAGAGCAGGAGCCTATGTCTCTCTGACTATGGGGACGAATAAAGAATTTCTATTCATTTGTTTTACTTTATTTATTTTTCTTCCAGCTTTACTGCGATATAATCGACATAGAGCACTGTGTACATTTGTTTTAGAATACATCTTCAGTAAATATGCCTAGGAAAAATAATAATCAGATATTAAGGTTTAATTTTTGTTTACATTCTTTGCAAGGCTGTAAGATTGTCCAATTAGCCTGTCTAATTTAACCAGGTCCTTAAATAAAAGATGTAACAATTAAAGGGGTAAACTTCTTAGAAAATTTGATATAGACATCTAAAACTCAAATGGGTTATTTTTGGTGCCATCTTGTGTTTCAATGCTTTAGGGCCAAGAACAAGGGAGGAAAGAAAGTTTAAAAGCCCTATGCTTTAAGCAACAGACACAAAAGGTGAAGAGCACTGGTCGCCACAAAACCAAGTGAAGAAAAGCCAAAGAAAATTAGAGCTAGAACAGTAAAACAGCAGTTCTTATTTTAAGGGAATGACACCAGCTGGCTTAGAAATTCAGGCACTGAAACATCTAAGGCACTGAAGCCTTAATCACTGTGACCACCTATACTGGATAACAATAATATCAGAATGTTACTTTTGTTCAATTGTTATCTATTCTTCACACTAAAATGTTCTTCCTTCCTATTATTCTCCGGCTATTTGAATTAAGTCATACTTAAAACCTTAACAAAGTTCTGTGGGCTTTCTCAAAAGCCTTTCCCAGACCACTCAACCCGTTTCCCATGTCCCTATCCTCAAAAAGCTTGGTGATTTCTTTTTACCTGTACTCTCCCAGATAAATACTCATGGCACTTTCTGTATGACTGTCTTATATGTTCATCTAACTTTGCATGTGTTTACTCTTCACCTCTTAAGTTCTTTGAACAAAACACTTGAGTTTTTAATTTCCTACAGAATCTCTCACCTAACTACTCAATAAAAACCTAATGTAAACCTAAGATAGTATAATACAATCAATAGTTAAAACATCTGACTTAAATCAGAAAGATAATAATAACAAGAGGTGGTGAGTAACAACCTGATCTTCCAAGTGAACAGAAGAACATGAACAGGGGGGTTCCACTTATGCTCCTATTTGCTAAGATTACATGAGCAGTACAAGATAAATTCTGCCCCAAAGCTTGCACCAATTTATTAAAAACAAACATGTACCTTTACAAAAGGTCAAAATCATGAGAAATATCAAATATGCTACTTTTTGCAATGGTACTATTTCTAATCTGAAAAGAAACAGATCAATTTTACTGAACAGAGTTTTAGAAAACCTGTGCACAGCGCTGCTCCCTGGGTTATATTTTGGCAATGCTATTCCCTTTCTGTTATAAAGTATTTAATTAGATAAAGATTTTATACAATTTAACTTCTATAATTTAATACACATATTTTGGTTACAGGTATTTAACAAAGCAATTAAATCCTTATTTCCACTTCTGTTCTAAAATCCGCCTGCCCGCAGCGAGTGGGAACTGCTGCAGATCATTAAACGCTCATTTATCAATGTCTCTCACCAGGCAACACAACGCAGCAGAACAGCACATAGAAACCATCCTGAACCCCAGCAACAGCGGCTAATTAGCATAGCCTACCACTAAACCGACGCCATATGATTGGAACTGTTAGTCGGAATGCTAGCCAATCAAACTAGGTTATGCAAATAGCCTATTTTAGTTGCCAGGGCAGAGCTACTTCCAATTGTCCAATAGGAAAACAAGCAATAAACAAGAAATGAAATTGAGCTTTGTCACATTTTCAAGTTGCTGTTAACACTTTCAGGTTTAGAGCAAAATTAACAGCAACTGTAAAGGATTAGAATCATATTCTATTTTTCACTCCAAATGAAATCCAATGGCAATACACACAGAATACAGTTAATGTAGTGTATGTGTTATAATTTTAACTTTTTACTATATAGCTATGAGTTTTTCTATCAGAAGCTGCCATCAACATTTTAACTTTTTCCCCCACCTACTCAAAGGCAGGCATTATGTAAATGTCTTTCTATACATTCAAATAGATTCTCATTTTAGAGAAATCCTATAAAGCATTTTTATTCTATTATGGAAAGCCTGAACAAAAGGTGGGCATAACAGAACACACGGCTCAGTGGAAGTCTGAAACAAGCTTTATCAGACTGAAGAGAAAAAACATTTTGGTTTTGGTTATGATATGTGTTAATATACAGTTTCAAAATAATTTTAAAATAATAAAACCCACATTAATTGTTAACCTATAGGGCTCAGAATACACAAATTGGGACCAAGAAAATAATACTCATATCTTGGAACCAAGATCAAGATATGAGCAAAATATAAACACATTATAATCATATGTAAAATTTCTAATAATGAATAAAACATTAAAAAAAAAACTTGTACTCTGTCAGTACATACTAACAGCTACAAATATGGCCTTAAAGAGAATCAGTGTCCTGACAATTCTTAGTGGTTGAGAAAATTTCTTTAATCTCACATATTCAGAGAAATGCTTTGAAACATGTCAAGGAGACACAGTTCCCATTTGTGCCTTATAACTGTTATCTTTATAAAAGATACAGTTTTATTTTAAAATAGATCAACTTGTCCCACCTATCCTAGCAATTATCTCCTTCTAAACAGGAGTACAGATTCATCCCACACCAAGAAGTCAGTGATTTTCAAATATATTTTCCCACAGAATGTCTGTAAATGTCTCCAGAAAGACTGCTAGCATTTGTAAAATACATTGAATTAAGACAAAGAGCAGATTTCAAGCACCAGATTCAAAGAAAACAGCATGTTGCTCCTATCTCTACCACTGCAAACTATCTTCCCCCTTAAGAAAACTGAAGCCACTTTTCCACCATCTCCAAGCATCCATCACCCATACTTGTCTCCTAATTTCTTCTCATGTTCTCTCTACTTAGCAGTTCTGGATGAAAATCATTTAAAAAGTCCAATAAAACCACAAACCAGAGTCAGCTTGTTAGAGGGAGGAACTTTAAAGCTGGAAGAAACCTGAAAGACTGTCTAACACTAACCCCTTGTTCCATAAACAAACTATACTTTTAGAAAAATAGTGCATGAGATCCTACAGATGAAAATCAAAGCCCTCCCAAATAATCTTCTAACAGTATCTATAAATAATCAATATATCCGTCAGGTACCAGTAAGTCTCATGGTTTGCTGTTCATATGAAAATATATTTAAATATAAATGTTCAAAAAAGATTAGCTCAGAATCATTCTCCATGCCATCATATGACAAAAGCATCTATTAACCAAGGCTTACTTAAGAAAGGGTTGAAAATCACTAACCCAAAGCATTTAATCCATTCCCTGAAAGACACAATCTCATTTCACTTCAAACTTTAGATATCATTTGGTGTGTTTTTTAAATACTTGGAACCCTTTACAAGCCTCCTTTAATTCCTAAAGACAAGGGCAAAAAAGATTTTTAAGCCAATTTCATTCATACTCTTGCTCTTGCCCATGAATCTTTAATATCTTGGTCATTTCTCCCAGGTTCAAGCTTTTCTTACTTCCATCACATTAAGTGATCTTAAATCCAGCCTGTCTTCCAATCTACAGCAGTTAAAAAAAAAACAAAAACAAAAAAAGCATTTTCCATATAAACAAAGGCTGTTTCCTGGCCCACCTCTTAAACATTTTTCATAGGACAAAATTTTCCCATCCTTGAAGAAGAAAAAAAAAATTAAAACCTTGGATTCTTATTTTCCTTTGGGGCCTAGAGACACAAGGAAATATCATCTGCCTGGTGACAGATGCTCTAGGATAAAACATCCTGAATTTAAATGTTGTTTAGTTATCAGCAGTTCTTTTAAAAGTTACTTAAATTGTGGAGTTTAGGAAAACGTCAATGACTACTACTTTTAGAATCAGAAATAAAACATTTAAAATGTTTAAAAATAGTTAACTCACTAAATTAGAATCTTCATTACATAAAATATGTATTTTAGAATTCCTAGTAAAGAAAACTTTAGAAAACTTTTTCTAAGTATACAATTAATCATTAACTTTTTAAAAATATAGTATTCCAGTTATGTTTTCTCCCCTATATTCTAAGAAGAAACATATTTAGAATATATAACTAGTAACTTCTCATCTGCAATTAATGATGCTCAAGACATATAAACAGCCTCTATCCTCTCAGTGTGTAAGAGACCATTATTATGCCACGTAACAAATCATCCAAGATTATCTTAAATGACAAATCACACCATACCAACAATTTTGCATTTTAGGGAGAAATACAATGTAGCTTTATAGTTTTGAAAAATGGCAAGTATTTTCCTTTTTTAATTTGAAGCCATCTAATCTGGAAAAATATTCAAAAATTTTTGAGCAACTACTTTGGTCAAGTTTGTAATGCCTCATTCTATAAAGTGAGGCTGCCACCATATTGTTTAGCTGGACATCCTTTACAAAAGATTAAGTCCAGTAGATTCTCTCCAACTTAAGAGCAATCCTGATGCTTTTTTCCCGTCCTTCTCATGAGTCTGCTTATAAAAATAGAAGGTAAACTGTTATTTAAATCTGGATTATAGACATAAATTTTTAAATCTTGAACTATTCTCTACTCTTGTGGATCAACTAATTCACATTTGGGAAATGGCCCCATCTTCATCCTCCTTCCCCTCCCAAACCAAAAAAGGCACCCAAAACATTACAAATACTCACTGCTGTATATTAAATATACTTTTACTCCCTCATCAGGTATCATGGAAATATAAAAAGCTGACTGATCAAGCCTTTATTTAGCTAAATGTTATCATAATCAATGCACATTGCCAAAACAAACAACAACAACAAAAAAAGATTCTTGCAAATTAACTTTGGGGTTAAAAACTTTCTTTGTACTGTGCTTATCAAGACAATAAAATATAGTAAGTTTCATCTTTCTTAACCATCTTCACCTATACAAACTACATTAGGTATTTTCTTATCAATTTCCATGTCATATGAAAACAGGTGGACAGATTTAACACATTTAGTGGTTATACTCAGTTTGACTTTAAAAATGAACAGTATGAAAAATTCACTTTCAAGATGGTTATGCTCGAAGCACCTGAGATAAGCAGACATCCTCCCAAGCAGCTGAAACCTAGGTAACAAGGAGAGGCCACGTGGAAGTAATGGGCAAAATGTGGACAGAGAAAACAGTGCTCCCAAACAGAGCCCAAACCAAAAGTCACAAAGGCAGAAACTGAAGTACAGGTACTTACTCTCAAGAGAGCTATTTCTCACAAGGGCAACTTTAAGTGCTATACTACAGGTGGGTAGTAGAAGGAAAGTTTTACTGAGACCACGAATGCCACCTAGTTCTTAATATTTACTAACAGAACTCACTAGTAAATAGAGAACCAAGGACAGCCAGAATTGGAGTAATGCTTGAAAAATCCGTTAAGACTACCACCAAGAGAAGGAACTGACGCCACACCCAGAAGCTCAGTTTCCTAAATTGAGGGTGCAAGGTGCTTTTAAAAAGAAAATCTACAGCACTAGATAGACTAAGCATACCGGTTCATATCCTCCATAATATCCGCCAACACAGCAGTCAAGAGTCACAAAAATAAAATCAATTCATTAAAGCATGGGATGGAGAAATACCAGTGAGCCAAAGGTTCTGACAGACTTCTTCAAGATAAAAGGCCAACAGGATCATACCAATAATCCAAAGAGTATCAGAAAGACCCAGAGCTGAAAGCTGACACCAAGAACCACAGCAAAAGCGGCAGGTGCCATTCTGAGTGGAAAAGGAAAACTGGAGGAGAAGGACGGGCGGAAGTGGGCTTGATCACCAGACAACTACCTGCTGCGTGGTCAGCCTGTCCCAACAGCCCCAGGAAGTGTCTACCACACGGTCAACACACTGAGACTCAGACACTCAAACACAGATGAACAGTCACCCCCAGGCTGAGGCCAAAGAAATGCCCCGGAAGACACTAAGCCACCTGCCTAGGAAGGGCTAGACAGGAGCAGCACAACTCCGTACTGCTCACTTTGGTCCCCCACCCTGGCAATGAAAGGATGAGAAACCTCTTGCCAGGACCCCAATTCACAGCCACTGAACTGAGGCCATCAGTCCAGTGTCTCACCAGAAACACCAAATCTGCATTCGTCCTCCCACTTGGGAGAAAAGGTGATAATGGCAGAGGGAGTTCAGGTTCTTGAGTTGGGCAATAGAGGTTACAAATATTTTTTATTAAAATAAAAATTACAATTACTCTGCATCTGAGATTTCAAAAAATTTTTTTCCTAGTGAAAACTGAATGCACATCATACAATTAAATCATTTTTAAAAATCATCATGACATTGCACTACACCTCCAATCTTTGTGTTAACATTTCTTCTATGAGTGGAAGGAGCTCAGTGACATAGTATTACATCTCCCTCTCTATAGGCCCTAATACACTATGTGGTTTTTCCAGTATAGCTTTTTCTGTTTTTAATTTTCAACAGAACCTCAAGACAAAATCATGGAACTCAACTGCAGTTAAAGAAAGATATCTAAGTGTATATTCTTATATACAATGTAAAAGTCATTCTCTGTGAGGTAAAAAGAAAGGGTACTAAAGCCCTCATTTTATATCTTGGGAAAACAAGAGAAACTGTCTAAAACTGACAGGTCGAGAAAGAGAGGTTTAAATCAATTTTATAAAATTTTAATAATAACAGAAAAACTTTAAAATAGTAATAGAAATTGGCAGAAAGAAAGGTAGCATAGAGAGCTATCTGATTTCCTCTTTCTGGGATGACAGCCATTAGTTTCTTAAATAATAAAATAGATTTATTACTCTATTTAAAGTGATGTAAGTAACCAAAGGAAGAATTTAAACACTGAAGATTAAAAGGCATTTTACCACTAAGGAGTGAGAATGAGGAAAAGGAAAACTGATATTTCATTTTTTACTTCCAGAATTGATTCAGGTTTATTAATATATGCCCATAAATTTAGTAATTAATGAGTAATTAATGCTTAATATAGAAGCAAAGTACAAATATGATTTTAACATGTCAGTTAAGCATGGGCTAAAAAATACTACTACTAGTAGGGGAAAAAAAGGTTGGTTGTAACCAGGAGGTTATAGAAAAGGCAAGCATTCAACAAATTTTTTTTAGCTTTTATAACTTTATACAAAGCAGACCTAGGTTTCTATTAACAAGATAAATATTTACATTTTCAAGTGTCTGCTTTTTGAGTACTTGATCCCATGTATATTTTGTGGACAGTGTGTAAAAATGGAAGTAAACTTATTTGTGCGTCTCTCTAATCTCTAACATAGATCCATTTAATAATATGGACCTCTACACTTTTTGATAAGACTAGCGTTTAAAGGACACCCCAGGCCTCAACCAAACTAAACAGGGACCAGTAAATAGTAGCCTGATGTCAAACGAAAAGGGAGAAAAAGCACTTAGAAGTGCAATCTTAAATTACACCTTTGGAGTAGCTGATCTACATTGTCAAAACCTTTAGCACTAACTTTTTTTTTTTTTTTTAATTTATGACTGTGTTGAGTCTTTGTTTCTGTGCGAGGGCTTTCTCTAGTTGCGGCAAGTGGGGACCACTCTTCATCGCGGTGCGCGGGCCTCTCACTATCGCGGCCTCTCTTGTTGCGGAGCACAGGCTCCAGACGCGCAGGCTCAGTAATTGTGGCTCACGGGCCCAGTTGCTCCGCGGCATGTGGGATCTTCCCAGACCAGGGCTCGAACCAGTGTCCCCTGCATTGGCAGGCAGATTCTCAACCACTGCGCCACCAGGGAAGCCCGCACTAACTTTTTACATCAGCTTTTTTAGTTTGGGTTTTCCTTTTAAAGGATCTTACTGCTCAAAATAAACCAAAATTTATTCAAAAAGCCTTTTAAATAATGGCCAAGTCTATCCATTTTCTAAAACTACAAAAACCAAACTCCATCAAATTATTCCTACACTCAAAACAAATATTTCATTTCACTTGAATCTACAATTCAAATCCCTGTCGATAATATACATTCTTCACCACTCATATTTGCTTGTTTAAGAACACATGTTCCTTTTTTTTTTTTTTTCAAACATCTTTATTGAAGTATAATTGCCTTACAATAGTGTGTTAGCATCTGCTTTATAACAAAGTGAATCTGTTATACATATACAATATGTTCCCATTTCTCTTCCCTCTTGCATCTCCCTCCCTCCCACCCTCCCCATCCCACCCCTCTAGGTGGTCACAAAGCACCGAGCTGATCTCCCTGTGCTATGCGGCTGCTTCCCACTAGCTATCTATTTTACATTTGGTAGTGTATATATGTCCATGACACTCTCTTACCCTGTCACATCTCACCCCACCCCCTCCCCATATCCTCAAGTCCATTCTCTAGTAGGTCTGTGTCTTTATTCCCGTCTTGCCACTAGGTTCTTCATGGCCTTTTTTTTTTTTTTCCCTTAGATTCCATATATATGTGTTAGCATACTGTATTTGTTTTTCTCTTTCTGACTTACTTCACTCTGTATGACAGACTCTAACTCCATCCACCTCATTACAAATACCTCCATTTCATTTCTTTTTATGGCTGAGTAATATTCCATTGTATATATGTGCCACATCTTCTTTATCCATTCATCTGTCGATGGACATTTAGGTTGCTTCCATGTCCTGGCTATTGTAAATAGAGCTGCAATGAACATTTTGGTACATGACTCTTTTTGACCTATGGTTTTCTCAGGGTATATGCCCAGTAGTGGGATTGCTGGGTCGTATGGTAGTTCTATTTGTAGTTTTTTAAGGAACCTCCATACTGTTCTCCATAGTGGCTGTATCAATTTACATTCCCACCAACAGTGCAAGAGTGTTCCCTTTCCTCCACACCCTCTCCAGCATTTATTGTTTCTAGATTTTTTGATGATGGCCATTCTGACCGGTGTGAGATGATATCTCATTGTAGTTTTGATTTGCATTTCTCTAATGATTAATGATGTTGAGCATTCTTTCATGTGTCTGTAGGCCATCTGTATATCTTCTTTGGAGAAATGTCTATTTAGATCTTCTGCCCATTTTTGGATTGGGTTGTTTGTTTTTTTGTTATTGAGCTGCATGAGCTGCTTGTAAATCTTGGAGATTAATCCTTTGTCAGTTGCTTCATTTGCAAATATTTTCTCCCTTTCTGAGGGTTGTCTTTTGGTCTTGTTTATGGTTTCCTTTGCTGTGCAAAAGCTTTTCAGTTTCATTAGGTCCCATTTGTTTATTTGTGTTCTTATTTCCATTTCTCTGGGAGCTGGGTCACAAAGAATCTTGCTGTGATGTATGTCATAGAGTGTTCTGCCTATGTTTTCCTCTAAGAGTTTGATAGTGTCTGCCCTTACACTTAGGTCTTTAATCCATTTTGAGTTTATTTTTGTGCATGGTGTCAGGGAGTGTTCTAATTTCATACTTTTACATGTTCCTGTCCAATTTTCCCAGCACCACTTATTGAAGAGGCTGTCTTTTCTCCACTGTATATGCTTGCCTCCTTTATCAAAGATAAGTTGACCATATGTGTGTGGGTTTATCTCTGGGCTTTCTATCCTGTTCCATTGATCTATATTTCTGTTTTTGTGCCAATACCAAACTGTCTTGATTACTGAAGCTTTGTAATATAGTCTGAAGTCAGGGAGCCTGATTCCCCCAGCTCCATTTTTCGTTCTCAAGATTGCTTTGGCTATTCGGGGTCTTTTGTGTTTCCATACAAATTGTGAAATTTTTTGTTCTAGTTCTGTGAAAAATGCCAGTGGTAGTTTGATAGGGATTGCATTGAATCTGTAGATTGCTTTGGGTAGTAGAGACATTTTCACAATGTTGATTCTTCCAATCCAGGAACATGGTATATCTCTCCATCTATTTGTATCATCTTTAATTTCTTTCATCAGTGTCTTATAATTTTCTGCATACAGGTCTTTTGTCTCCTTAGGTAGGTTTATTCCTAGATATTTTATTCTTTTTGTTGCAATGGTAAATGGGAGTGTTTTCTTAATTTCACTTTCAGATTTTTCGTCATTAGTGTATAGAAATGCAAGAGATTTCTGTGCATTAATTTTGTATCCTGCTACTTTACCAAATTCATTGATTAGCTCTAGGAGTTTTCTGGTAGCATCTTTAGGATTCTCTATGTATAGTATCATGTCATCTGCAAATAGTGACAGCTTTACTTCTTCTTTTCCGATTTGGATTCCTTTTATTTCTTTGTCTTCTCTGATTGCTGTGGCTAGGACTTCCAGAACTATGTTGAATAATAGTGGTAAGAGTGGGCAACCTTGTCTTGTTCCTGATCTTAGTGGAAATGGTTTCAGTTTTTCACCATTGAGGACAATGTTGGCTGTGGGTTTGTCATATATGGCCTTTATTATGTTGAGGAAAGTTCCCTCTATGCCTACTTTCTGCAGGGCTTTTATCATAAATGGGTGTTGAATTTTGTCAAAAGCTTTCTCTGCATCTATTGAGATGATCATATGGTTTTTCTCCTTCAATTTGTTAATATGGTGTATCACATTGATTGATTTGCGTATATTGAAGAATCCTTGCATTCCTGGGATAAACCCCACTTGATCATGGTGTATGATCCTTTTAATGTGCTGTTGGATTCTGTTTGCTAGTATTTTGTTGAGGATCACATGTTCCTTTTTAAAGCAGTAATTACTTCCACAGACTTTCTAGAAAAGCTAATACAGATAAGCTTATTGTATCTTATCAAAACCAAAGAGTAAATTATTTATGAAGCCCTTGGGAATCCCTGTAAAAGAGGATATACAATACACAAAATAAAAGGTCACCACCACCAACAGATTGTTAATGGGTTTATTCTCATTTGTTCAACAAATATTTGAGAATCGATTATGTTCCAGGCATTGACCTAGTCCCTCCATACAAAAACTTAGAGCTCCTGTATAAAATAATACTATGAATTAAATTAAAACACAAATATAAACTGCAAAATTATGACAAGTAACAAAGCAGGAATATACTGCTTACGAGTTGGGAGTCAAGCTCCTGGGTCTGCATCCAAGCTCCATCCCTGACTAGCTGTGTGACCTGGGGCAGGCTACCTAACTTCTGGCTGGGTTAATCATCATACCTATCTGAGAGTTATCATCAAGAAAAAATGAGTTAATAAATGTAAATCGTTTAGAATGGTTCCTGGCATATCATCAGAGTCAGTGAGGAACTCTTAGAAAATGAATTTTAAAAAAAATACTCGAGCAATATCAGCAAAAAATATTAAAAGGAAATTCACAGAACATATACAAACATATTCAATCTCACTATATTCAAATAAATGCAAATTAAAATACTAAGTTACATTTTGTCTATTAAATTGGCAAATATTTTTAAATACTCAGGATTCTAGAATGTGGTAAAATTCTGCTGTGTAGCTGGGAAAAGCATAAACTGTTCGTTAAAAGGGCATTTGAAAATATGTATCTTAAAAATGAACATATCCTTGGGGCTTCCCTGGTGGTGCAGTGGTTAAGAATCCGCCTGCCGATGCAGGGGACATGGGTTTGAGCCCTGGTCTGGGAAGATCCCACATGCCATGGGATGTTTCCCTCGGATGTAAGCCCTTGTGCCACAACTACTGAGCCTGCGCTCTAGAGCCGGTGAGCCACAACTACTGAGCCTGCGTGCTGCAACTACTGAAGCCCGCATGCCTAGAGCCCGTGCTCCACAACAAGAGAAGCCACCGCAATGAGAAGCCCACGCACCGCAACGACGAGCAGCCTCTGCTCGCCGCAACTAGAGAAAGCCCGCGCGCAGCAATGAACACCCAACACAGCCAAAAATAAACAAAATTTTTTTTGAAAAGTTCATATCCTTTAACTCAATAAATGCAAGTTCTAGGAACTGGACCTAAGGCAATAAATCAAACATGAACACAAGGACTACCACAGTTTAACATTCACTTAAACATTATTATGAACTAATTAGCAACAATGGGGAATAGTTAACTGATTTGTAAAATACTACTCATTAAAAATGATGCTATAAAAGAATATTGATGGAGAAATGTTTAAATTTTAGAAGACTAGAAAAAGTAAAATGTGACCCCATTTTGTTTCTTCAATACTGTTTGAAGGAGCCACATGCACATAAGGTATAACAGGCAAAAATATATAAACTAAAAAAATACAGTGATATTCTGATTATTTGGATTACTGCTGATTTTTATTTTCTTCTTTACAGAAGTTCTATTTGAACTTGAATTATTTTTAATTATAAATATACAAACTTGGGCTTCCCTGGTAGCGCAGTAGTTAAGAATCTGCCTGCCAATGCAGGGGACACAGGTTCGAGCCCCGGTCCAGGAAGGTCCCACGTGCCACAGAGCAACTAAGCCCTCGTGCCACAACTACTGAAGCCGGCGCGCCTAGAGCCCGTGCTCCGCAACAAGAGAAGCCACCGCAATGAGAAGCCCACGCACCAAAACGAAGAGTGGCCCCTGCTTGCCGCAACCAGAGAAAAGCCCGCGCGCAGTAACAAAGACCCAATGCAGCCAAAAATTAATTAATTAATTAATTAAATATACACACACACACACACACACACACACACACAAACTGGACTGTTGTGGTAATAGCTGCACAACTGTACAAATTCACTCAAAACTCAAACTTACTCCTAAGATGAATTTTATGATATGTAATTTGTGTCAGAGAATACTTACACACACAAATACACACATACTTTACTTCTATAAAAGGTGAGGGATAGGAAAAAAGTCCTTGCCCTCAAAGAGAGAAAAAAATTACATTTTGTGTTTTATTAAATGGGGAAGAGGGAAAAACTAAAGTATTTCAGATCTCTTTCGACAATAAATTTTCGTTGTAACAAAATCTTTTTCTACTAGATTCATGTAAAAATGGATGTTAGATAATCATGTCAAGTATATCACTATGAAAAAACAAAATGTTATTAGCTTTTCAGGTAACTTGGTTCCCAGAAAAAACCCTTTACCCCTATTACATTTTTTTCCTATCTACCCTGCTCCTGCAAATAAATCCTTTCTGAATAATTCCAATAAGTAGGAAAAAGAATCAGCATTAATTCCAATGCCTAATAAATAAAACAGTCCTTCAACACAAATTTTAAATTATGTAAATGAGATGAATTTGAATTAACTGTAAGTCTGATAAAATTTGAGACATTAAATATGTAATTTGAGAAGACAGGCCAAATTCTCAAATAAAGAGGAAATGTAAGAAAATGCAAACCCTAAATATTCATAAATAGTATGGTAATAAAAATTGAGAGGGGAGAGAATAATAATAATTAAAATAGAGCACATCTATCAGGCATGTGCTATGTATGTGCTCAGCACTACATTGTGAGGTTTTATTACCATTATTATGCCTCCTATTCCCCATATGAAGAAAGTGAGATTTGGAACTATGTATTTTGTTCTCATGGTTACCCAAATCCCTTCTATTTTCCTTTCTTTTCACTATGTGTCTAGGGGTGAAGGAGTATGACCTACTGTTTCCCCTACTTAGAATACCACTGAAACTTAATTAGTAACTTTTCCCCTCTCCCTTCCCTCTTCTCCAATTTGAAGTAATATTCTTTTATTTCCCATTGGTAACAATGAAGCAATCAGAAACTTTATTCTACCTTTTTTGTTGTTGTTTGTACTGTATCTTCATTGCAGAGAATCTAGCCATTACATATTACACTCACTCATAAGCATCCTCTAAGTTCCACAAGTACCTATTTAAAGCTCCCCTTATATCAATGTCCCTGCAATCTCTCTGGTTGCCAAAGTTTAGTCTCTGGTAGATTCCTTAAGAAGTGCTCAAAGAAAGAACAGCCTCCAAATTCATACTCATGTTCATAATATTTTCTCTGCTGTCTTTATACTTCAGTCAATTTAGCTAGATATAAAACTCGTGGCTCTTATCTCCTTTCCTTGTGAATATGAGATGTTACTCCATTGCTTCCAGAATAAAGCATTGCTATCAAAATCAGATAATCTAATATTCTTCCTTTAAAAACTTGAGTCTTTACCTAGATACCCCGAAGAATTTTCTTTAAAGTCCAATAATGTTTAAAGAATATGTCTACATGTTGGTCGTTTCTGTATCGATTTATCCAAGTATACAACATACCCTTTTCAAATGTAGTGGCAACGGTTTTTTTTTTTAATTTCAGGAAATTTACTTGAGTTATTATTATTAGAATTTATTAAGTTTCATTGCTTTGGTTCCTCGTCAGAGACTCTTATTATTTGTGTGTTGAAACTTCTTTGCCTCTCTAGTAAATGTCACTTTCTCTAGAATGCTTCTTTATTTTTCTTTAATTCTTTTTTGTCAACATTTTTTTTCTCCTATTTATCTTCTGTTTCTCCGAAGAAATTTTCTACTGTTTTTTCACTCTTGTGTACCTTCTAGTTTAGACTTCACTTTTTAAATGATTTTTTCTTTTATTTCTCTTTCCTTAGTTATCACCACATTTCTAAGATTTCCTTATTCAGATTTATGTTGCTCTTCCATATTTGTACCATTTCCTAAATTTCTGAGTTCATTTAGAAACATTAGATTATATTTTTCATTTGTTTCATTAACATTTCTTTCTAGTAGTATGCTTTCACTGTCTGCAGAAATATTATTCTCTCCTTATTCCTTTCTTCTTACAAAAGCTCTGTGGGGAATTTGACTGTGATCCTAGTCAGTTGCTCTATTTCATGTAAAATAAAAAACTTTTAGGAAACTGGAGTAGCTTTTCCGGTTTCAATAAGAGTCCTCTTCTGTTTTCATGAAGAGGAAATGAAGGACACTGAAATATAGTTTCATGAATGAGGTCTCCCGTACTTTCACCTTCCCCCTACTTTATATGTCCTTTTTTCCCTTTTCCCCACTGTCTTCATCCTCCTTAATTTGGATTCTATTACCAGCAGCGTCTCCTTAGTGCAGGACTTTGACCAGGAAGGGAACTTCAACTGGTAAGTTTTGAAAATTCACAGGTACCAGATGGATCTAACCCACAGAATTCACTGTGGGCCCCTGGTATCCTGAGAACTCAAACACATCTCTTAATTTTAGCTTCTGTTCTCCAACTTGCTTGCCACACTTTCCAGGGACTTTTTGTTAGCTAGCCTGGGGTTCTCCTGTTCTCAGGTCCATCAGATTCCTGCTGCTCCCTTCTGCATCTTTCTGTACAAATGCTGACACCATGCAGGTCTTGTAGTTATTGGAGACTTGTCCCCACCTACTTCTATTAGGGTTTGTAGTGATACTGTTCACCTAGTCTTACAGAAAGTGTCCGTGAATTTTTGGTTTTGTTGTGCTGGTTACTCTGTTTTTAGGGAAAACTGTGAAGATTCAAACAACTATGCCCTGCTGTCATCTTCCCAGAACTCAAACATTGTTTTGGAGGTACATTTAGTAAGTCCCTAAAATCTAAAATAATGAATATGAATCTATTTGCTTTTGCCTAGGTCTTGAATAAAGGCACTAGGGTCTAAGAAATTCAACTTTACAACATGGCTAACCTCAGGTTTCCCATCATCTTCTCTATAAATATCGTTATGTTCTCTTATGAGATACATATATGATGTAATCATTATTAATTGCTTTCAATCAGAAATCAGAAACTTAATAAAAATATGAAACATAAAAGGATAAGGAAATGGAAAATAATCAGAACTCTTAAAACCATTTGAAGAAATTTATTAAAGTAGACATTCAGAGTAAGATATTTTTAGGCATTAGTAGCATGACAAAACGTGGTTTTTTTTCTAAGTGTTCGTTGAGCACTTTCTATGTCACAGGAACCCTGCGAGACACACACAGGAAACACAAACAGGATAAGCCACGGTCCTCTAACTTTGAGAATCAGACTAGCTGGGACCAAAAACTGGTAAGCAAACATGTGCAAATGCCATAAAAGCATTAAATACAACCATTTGCTAGAAAGAATCCTGGGAGGAGAATATTTACTCAACTATATTAGTTTTGTCACTTTATACATTTCTGAAGCAATTGAACTTTTTCCTCCACTGAGTACACACTATCACTTTTATATTTTCTAAAACAGAAGATTCTTCTTTTTGCCAGCTGAATTAGAAACTTGTTTTTAATTATAATACTCAATGCTCACAAATGTATATTAAAAGACCAACATTCATCTAATACTAGTGAGTATAAACTGGTACATATTACCAAACACCCTTCTGAAAGGCTGTATGAAGGGCCTTAAAATTTTCCAAGCCCTATGACCTAATACTTACGCTCCTAGGAATAAATTACAAGGAAATAATTTAACATACAACCAAACACTCATGCACAGATGTCAGTACTTTAAAATAAAGTGAAAAGGAAAAGTTTAAAAAAAAAAAAAAAAGAAAATGTCTAATAAGAGAGAAACCTAACTTAACTAGGAAATGAGCATACAAAGAAATGGTTTCAACTCTGCATACTTTAAAATAAATTTCTAAAATAATTCACCTGCAAAAAGTTATAGTTCTGAATACTCTGAATTTGCTCCAAGTTCAAAGGAACAGCAGATCACTATAGTTAGTAAGTTTTTGATGACATAAGGAAATGTTCACAATATAATGCTAGGCAATAAAAGAGAAAATATAAACAATATAAAAATAGATTCTACCCAAGCACACCAACCTGAACAGATATTCAGATGATCTTAATTAATCAAAAATGGCATTGCAAACAAAATACTAGAAGGGAAAGTGCCATAGTGCAATGTGCAGTAGAACTCTGGGTATGTTTCCTTCCACTTACCTATATTCTTATAAATTTCCAAATTTTTTCACTGATGCTGTATTACTTGGTAAATACAAGTATTTACCAATTTTTTCTTGGGAGAAAAAATTAAAATCTGAGAGCAAAAATAAATCCACTAGATTTACCATTCACCAAAACCCATCAATTCATTGAATTATTAAGCACAAAATCAGACCGCTCAGGGTTAAGAAATGAATGACAGCTAAAGGAGGGAAAACACTTAACAGAAAAAGACCAGATACGCAGGACCACATGAAGACAAGTCCAAAAGGAGGAAAATGGGCAATACACTCCCAAATATCAAAATGTACATACCCTTTTATTTCCCCCAGTGCACCCTGTATATGAATGGAATTACAGAAGTTGGTTTTATTTAAATGTACAGATCTGATTTCTAATTGTTCTGTAATAGTATGCCATACTCCTGTGACCACTGAGGTATACAAACTTTGCCCTACAAAACTCACATTTTAATCTAAAATTAAAACTCTGCCACATCAAATGGTTTTAAGCACTTAAATTCATAGAAGTATGGCAGACAATATGAACCAATGGCAGAATTTAAAATAAATTTCCGGGACTTCCCTGGTGGCGCAGTTGTTAAGAATCCGCCTGCCAATGCAGGGCACATGGGTTCGAGCCCTGGTCCGGGAAGATACCACATGCTGCGGAGCAACTAAGCCCACAACTACTGAGACTGCACTCTACAGCTCACGAGCCACAGCTACTGAGCCCACGTGCCACAACTGCTGAAGCCCACGCACCTAGAGTCCGTGCTCTGCAACAAGAGAAGCCACCGCAATGAGAAGCCCACACGCTGCAACAAAGAGTAGCCCCCGCTGGCCGCAACTAGAGAAACCCCGCGCGCAGCAACAAAAACCCAACGCAGCCAAAAATAAATAAATAAAATTAATTTATATTAAAAAAAAGAATTGATTTTCAAAATAAATAAATTTCCAATGTTATTCATCCTCAAAGAGTTACAGTTCTGTATGTTCTAGAACTATTTCAAGTTTTAAAATGACTAGCCTATCACTATTGTTAAAAAACAATTTCAGTTGTTAAAGAAGCCCAACAAAAAAAGAACAGTATCAACTGCTGTATCCAACAGCTTTTCCCATTAATGTTCCCTTGGATGTTAACAGGTATAAACAAGAAATAAAAGGAAGGTGAGGTCCTTTTATCAAATAAACTGGAAAAATGCAAACGCCTTTATGTTAATGTCCACAGTGATCTCTGAGGCAGTGCATTTTCCAAATTTAATCTCCTAAGTGATTTCTACATTCTAAATAAACAGAATTTGGTTATCGCTTAATTTAAAGCGGTAAAATGTAGCTCCTAGGTTCCCAAGATGACAGTGTGCTTGGGTAGAATGGTGTCACTCATCGCTAACAGGGGTAAACAGGAGAGGAGGGAGTGTGTGCAGGAGAGACATCTAGGAGGCAGTTACATGAGTCTGGAGCTCAGAAGAGAAGAGTGGGACACAAAGGTAGATTTTGACAACATCGGCATGAAGGTATCAGGTGAAGCCATTACTGCAAATGTTATTAACCAGAGAGTGCTTTCTGTTTTTACTCTAGATGGCTTGAATTCAACAGATAAGTGTTCAAAATTTATCATAAACATCCACTGCAAAATTTGTTATGTACCTGCCCCCTCTTCCAATTGAAATGTGCTCCTATGTGCTCCTTGATTCTAAGTACAGGGATCCTTATGAGCAGAACACTATTACAGTACCTGGTACAAAGCAAATGTCAGCCAAATAAAATGTTTGGTCATAAATGATTTTTTTCCAACAATCAAAAAATAATCTAATTTTACCTAATTTACATTCTAACTATATTTTAAAATATGCAAAAATACCCTCAGATTAAGTAAGTACAGGAACACCTATATACACACGTACCAGAGATATATTGAAGTTTAACTTTGGCTTGCTGTTCAGTAAAAATCGATTATTAAGCTGTGGCTTTTGAAAGACAGTCAGTCAAAGCATACTTCAATGTCCTTTCTAGCATCCCTGAACCTGCACCTAAAATGAAATGGTATGAGAGAGTAAGGTATCATCACAGCTAACCAACATAAAGTCAGGACCATGAATGCCTGGGGAAACAATATTCACTTTCAAGTAGGCAAAAGCATTCTAGAAATAACTTTCAATGAAAAAGCTCCTTACAAGCTTTTATGTGTTAAAATTCTATCCGTTGAAGAATAAATGTGTGCATAGTAAAACCAGAGCAAACTTCATTAATTAATGATGATTGTGAAAGCTGTTAATTTTACATTCAAAAACAATTATTAACTTTCAAACTGTTGAAAGGGAAATACTCCAACAGCTAATATGTATATTAGAGAGAGTCAGATCTTTCTTCTTGAGTTTTTTCCTTTATAAGCCAGTAAATGTTGGTAATTTTTAAAGACTACGAGGCTGAGTAAGAGACTAGGTTATATCATAAATCTAGTATTTGTAATTTTTTTGTGTGTTCTAGCATTCATAAAATTAACTAGATAACCTTTATAAACTGGATTTACTCTTTAGATATTTCATTTCATCCATAAGCCTTTCAAGAAAAAGAGTTATTTAGAAACTCTTCATATCTTGTGAAGGTAAACTAGAAATAAAGTAGCAACTTTGCCACCTCAAAATTTCTTAAGGGAACATCTCCAAAATCATTAATATTCATGGTTAAATCTATGAGATGCCCCCAAAATACTCTGTCCCTCTACTGACCTCCAGTGAGAGTGGGCATCTACCTGGTAGAGCCCATGTGCAGCATGTGCCCACGGAGCAATCCGGGAGCTGACGGTGCTGAGCAACTGTTCCTGCACCAAAAGGTCAAACTTATAAAATCTGACAACAAAATTTTCATAGAATTCTATAATTTTTTCTGTAAATATTCCTATTTACTCCTCTATGACACTGACATTCAGCCTCAGCGTCATCTTGCTTTTGTCAGCCACTCAGCCAGAATGTGTACATGGTGTACCTCTAATATGTACAGGCAAATATACATGTGCACCCCGGAGAGACAGATTACAGAGATAATTACTCAAACACCTTTTACGCAAAAAAGAATTATCATCAGATTCTTTGAGTCCCTCATGAATGTAAAACATGATTTGATCTATCATTAAATTTAATATATATTCAAGCACATTTCTTCATACAAAATGACACACCTGAGACATTATTTTTTTAAATCCCAAGCTGAAGTCAAAAAATGGTAATTTTTTCTTTTTAGAAAACAAAGATCACCTAAATAAAAAGCAATCACAAAAACCTTAACACCTTCACCAATAATGTAATTAAGCATCTATCCAAGATTTATGTGGTTACTTCTTTTCCAGTTAAAGATCACACTTTCAGTTTATAAATCAAATAAAACTATCTCTGACCAGGTCTGCAAATATAAGCCACTTGGTTCAACAAAATACCTCCTCATCGGCCTGATTTAAGAACATTCAAGTTTAAAAGTTAGTAACACTTCATCCATTAGCTACACTACATTTTCAAGAGCTCAAACACAGCCACAGATGGAACAGCCTCCATTTTTCCGTGTATAAGTTAAGATCACCTCAATTAATTATAAAGCAATCAAAAATATTCTTTCAAAAATGCCTTCTATACTGCTTCTCCTGTATAAATACAAATGACAAAAGGAGAAAAGGGAAGGAGAAAAGGAAGAAAGAAAGGAGAAAGAGAGGAATGAAGGAAGGGATGGAGAGGCAGGAAAGAAAAAACAAAACCCCAGACCATATTTTTTAAGGAATCATACATATGGGTATAATATCCTTAACTGAATTGTCAGAGACTTAAGACACACTACTAACATCTACTCCCTATGCCTTTAAAAGATTTGCTCTCTTCTAACAGGGATCTGGGGGAACATGCATTCAACCATAAAGGTGAATATTTTATTTATTTTTAACAGAAATACTTCAATTCTCGCCAAAGTATTAGCCAACACCCCTTTTGAAAAGATCAAGTACTAGCAATCACTATGCTGTATTTGTATTAATACCACTATCTGTCACTGATTATCAAACTGATTCCCAAAGTCAAGTTTAATAAATATTCCAACTATCTTTGCATTTATTGATCAAAATAATCCTCCCCACTAATGCTGTTTATCAGAAAGCGCCCGCATTCAAAATATACCACCAGTTCCCACATTCTCTCAGACAGCCACAGTTTTACTGTATTTCAAAACTTGAGTCACCTGTATGCATCGTCTTCTTTCAAGTCTCATATCATCCTGATGGGGTGGGGGAAGGGAGGGAAGAGTCCAGCAGCAAAACTATAACACTGTGTGAAGAAAAACAGATTATGATAAGAGATAAGGATGCAAGACAATTACCCCTAATTGAGGAACATCTAATGTAAATACAATCCCCAAAACACAGAAATAAAATTACTGCAAATTCATTTCCTCACATTTATTTAAGCTTACTTGAAAATAATTTTCATTAATGAAAATCAATTATATATAAAATACTTAATTGTCAGGGAGAAAAACAGTTTTAAAATCTGACTACTACCAACAAAAATTTCACACGTTTCTAGGGATGAAATAAACTGTCAATATTACACTATTCTATGTAATTTTATCCGAATAAAAAAAATCTACATTTTGTAATCTACATCAATTCACAAATCAGTAAATGTGAATTCACTTTTCACCGTGGCTTACTATCAGAGATAATGAAAGTTACTTTATAGGAACGATCACATGTCAATCTACCAATGTTACTGGTAAATTAAGTTCGGAGACACTGCTTACCAACTGTTCCCCTAAGCCCACAAGCCCTCTTTTGCTCTCCGAGTGGCTTCTTGTACTTATTGTAATTCTTTCACTTTACTTCCTACTTATTACTTCCACTGCTATTTTATGATTGGCCAGCAAATTCCATGACTGATGGGAAAGCAAAAGCAACCTTGTAGCTACTGTCAACTGAGAGCACTGACGACAGACAAGACAAAGACAAGCACAGGCTGAAACCTAACTTATAAATGAGTTTGGTCTAAAAATCTATTTTTCAAATTGATGCTGTGGAACTAAGTATTATTCCTAATGAAACAATGTTGCTTATGTTGGCCAAGTTCCCAGACTAGCCAAAAGACATCTATTGAACCCAAAAGATATTACACCAGCCATGGGCACTAGGGACCCTGCAGAAGAAACATAACCAATTCTAGATCCTCTCTTTAACCGGACAAATTCTGAAGTAGGTTGTTTTCCTTTGTTAGCACTCTCTCAACTCCTGATGCCTGTAATTCCCTAAATTTTACATTATGACATTCCAATCATCCTGCTAATAACAATGCTCTCCCCTAAGTATGTTCCTAAATTACCACCCAAAGCTCCTATTGCCTCAGTGTAGTTCATTTCAGGTATGTGATAGGAAGAAATCAACAGGACTGAAATAATTCACTTTAATATTTGCAGTTTTCAACAAGGATGCTAGCTAGTTAGCCCAAATAAACCCCTAAATGGTAGAATTCTAACAGTGTTGCAAAATAATGTTAAAAACTACTGAGGTAGTTTGAGGAAAAACATTTTTATCCAAGTGGGTCATAATATGGATTTGACTCTATATTTATTGCCACCAAATATTTCTGCTTTTCACTTATTTCTGCTTCTACTTACTTTTGAACCCCAGAAGTTCTTTAAAAGCTCAAATTCTGTACTCCAAATAGGAGCAACTGAAAGAGCAGCTCAGGGAAGGGGTTTACATGTATGAATTACTTGTAAATTAGGAACTACCTGTGTCTGAAATCATTCCCTGGATTCCAGATTCCATTCCTGAAGAACCACTTTTCCAGCTTAGATGCTGCTGTGGTATCAAGGAAAACCCTAGGCATGTGACCAATTAGTACCCAACTTGGGGGAAAGGGGATATGGACAGATAAATGGATGAACATTTAAAGTAGTGCATCAAAATAGTTTTATTTGCAAAAATAATATTTGAATCATCAAGATTCAAGATTTTTACTTCAAAGACATAGTTTTCTAATAATTTTCCCCTCATAAACGGTAAGTCTTTACAATTCTAGCATAAACTATGGTAAAGGAAAATGTGAATTTTTAAATCTCTTGCCATGAACTGCACATTTTCAAATCCTTCAGGCTCCTGACATTATATTCTTCACCTGTAAAATGTCACAATGCTACCTATACCCTGCCAACTTCAGTGGTTTCAATAGGAAAAGATGAGTGGGCCAGTGGCACAATGGATAATGCACCTGACTCTGGATTATCAAAATGGTCTCACCCTAAAACTGACATCTTTTAGAAAAAAAATCAACCATTTAATCACACTCATTTGAAAAGCAGCCTTTAGCAAAGGGTAAAGAATTTCTGTAAGTTACAAAATCTGCTGCTGACATATGCAGCAACTAAACCATCATATACTGAGAAATGATAAACTCAAGTCTTGATCTTGGATTACTTTAAATAAAGATTCTAGTGATTATTCCAATATATCCTTCAGGCTGGTCACTTTTCAAAAAATAGATGTGAGTTTTAATGACAATAAGTAGGTAACAGCGAACAACAAATGTACTTGGCCAATTATATATACAGTTTTTTTTTTTTTTTTATAGCTACTTTACTTATTTATTTCTTTATTTTTGGCTGTGTTGGGTCTTCGGTTCGTGCGAGGGCTTTCTCTAGTTACGGCAAGTGGGGGCCACTCTTCATCGCGGTGCAGGGACCGCTCTTCATCGCGGTGCGCGGGCCTTTCACTATCGCAGCCCCTCCCGTTGCGGGGCACAGGCTCCAGACGCGCAGGCTCAGTAGTTGTGGCTCACGGGCCCAGCTGGTCCGCGGCATGTGGGATCTTCCCAGACCAGGGCTCGAACCCGCGTCCCCTGCATTAGCAGGCAGATTCTCAACCACTGCGCCACCAGGGAAGCCCTACTTGGCCAATTATAGATACAATTTTCTTTCTAAAGGAGCTTACAAATCCAGACAGTCACATTTTAATTTTTTCTGAGAAAATCCTACACTGAATTTTTTATCTTTTCCCCCACAAATGGAGCCGTTCACAAATTATGGAGCAAAATTAGATGCCAACGAAAAGCATCTACTATCCTTACCACAGGAACCTCCCATAGTCCTCAAAATCTTTTACAGTATGTTTTAGCTCACACTTTGCCCAAGGCAATACAAAGGTCTATGAACAATCTAGGAACCAAGCTTAAGTGGTTTTTGAAGCTAAACTTACAAACCAATTTTTAGTTGTCTGAAAATCACTGCATAAAATTAACCTACAGCACATCTGCAGGGATAACAGAATTTCAACAAGCTGAGTTTACGTGCATGGTATGCTCAGGAAGGTATCAGACTCGGTCTCTTTGTGTCTGTCTCTCTTTCTCAAGAGGGGTGGGGGAGATGAGAGGAGGGGAGAGAGGGTGGGAGGATATCGAGACACCTAATCAAAAGCACTGTCATGCTGAGATTTATAAAATTACTACAAATCTGAAAAAAACTAGAGTGGCAAAACTATGACTGAAATGAATGCATTAGCATGATATGGCAAATCCAGATTAACTAAAGAGTTAATAAACTAAATGGCAGGTACTGATGTATTCTCTAATGACACAATGTTTTGTACTGAGGCAAAACTAAAAACTGTACCTAGTTTTGTTTTGTTTTTTTAATAATTTCATTTATTTATTTTTGGCTGTGATGGGTCTTTGTTGCTGTGCGCGGGCTTTCTCTAGTTGCGGCGAGCGGGGGCTACTCTTCGTTGTGGTGCGCGGGCTTCTCGTTGCAGTGGCTTCTCTTGTTGCGGAGCCCGGGCTCTAGGCATGCGGGCTTCAGTAGTTGTAGCACGCGGGCTCAGTAGTTGTGGCTTGCAGGCTCAGTATTTGTGGCGCCCGGGCTTAGTTGCTCCGTGGCATGTGGGATCTTCCCGGACCTGCGCTGGAACCCATGTCCCCTGCATTGGCTGGCGGTTTCTTAACAACTGCGCTAACAGGGAAGCCCTGTATCTAGTTCCAAAATAACTAAAGTAGTAGGGAAGTATTATAAGCAGCCGGTGAAAACAATCAGTCTGATACAAGCTTCAGAAGATAGTATTTTATTTCTGGTAGGTACTATTTTATTTCTCAAGCTGGGTACAAGTATACAGTTGTTTTTTTATGACCTTTTAATTTTACGTGTTATATCAATATATACTCTCATATAGTCATATATTCACAATTTAAAAAAATTTAACCCACATGAAAAAATAAAATATAATGCACAATGAGATTTAAAAGGACAATTCCGATAGTTCAGAAGATGCCAATTAAGAATAAGCTACAAAAAAATAAAATAAAATGACAAGCTACAAAAATGAAAACAAAGTTGAGAGAGTGGCATGGACTTATATGTACTACCAAATGTAAAATAGATAGCTAGTGGGAAGCAGCCGCATAGTACAGGGAGGTCAGCTTCGTGCTTTGTGACCATCTAGAGGAGTGGGATAGGGAGCGTGTGGAAGGGAGACACAAGAGGGAGGAGATACGGGGATATATGCATATGTATAGCTGATTCACTTTGTTATAAAGCAGAAACTAACACACCATTGTAAAGCAATTATACTCCAATGAAGATGTTAAAAAAAAAAATGAAAATGAATTTTAAATACCTAAAATTTGATTCCATGGATCAAATTACAATGTGATTATCTTAAAATTATACTCTGTGACTAGCTTTCCTTATAAACTTCTGCTCACTTACACTAACAGAGCAAGGAAGTGATAGAAGAAAATGTCTTTTTTCCAAATAATAATTTTAGAAATAGATTTTCAAGAATTATAATAACCAAAGGAGTCATGGGGGAAATGTTTTGATACCTAACACACAAGGAAAATAAAAAATCTATAACTCTAATTCCCAATAAGATGATCAAATGGCATACACAGAAAAAAGTCCTTTCACTAACTGGGGGTTTCAAGAGAAATCCTAAAAACCAAGAACATTTATGATTTCCCCCAGGATCCCTAGGAAACCGTCACAGTCTTAAAAAAAAAAAAAAAGTAAAAAGTCAAAAAGCGTAAGATGATATCAAATCAAACTTATGAGTAAAACTGCAGGGAAAAAGACATTTGCTATACACCATCAGCTGAGACACTTCACAGACGTTGACACACACCCTACAAGTAGGCACTGTTATTTCATCAGTGGGGAAATCAAGGGTCAGAGAGATTAACCCGCCTGGCCTAAGGGCACAGCTTGAGAACTCTGGTCCCACACCAAAGTTCACTACTTTCCACCACTCCAAGATGCCTCTCATTAGGGATCACTGAAATGGTTATGAGAAAATTGCAAACCTGCAAGAATCTAGGTGACTTAGTCTGATTTTAGACTCACCACTCTTTTGCCTCAACCATACCAAACATAAAATAAAGCTCATAAGCAGTAAATTAATTTGTATAAAGTATTTCACTTTAGGGGAATGGAAAAGTAACTCTCCTGAAAAGTCAGTCTAGCAGAGAAATTCTGATTATAGCATGTAACAGTCTGTTATATATTCCTTTTACCAAAACAAAAAACAAAAAAATTAAGGAGACAAGCTGAAAAGAGTGTAAAAACCAATAGCAGATAAGTTATTTTTGCACTAAAGCCTCAGGCAAGATAAAAAGAACATGAAGGACTGAAAACCTGGGTCTTGGAATATATGACTCCAATGGCACGTTGCAAGTGGAAGTAGCTGATACATGGGTTTAAGGGGAAGAAGGATGTGATTTCTCATGAAACTGTACATAAAGAACTAACACAACCCTGAGTGAGCACCAGAGAAAAGGTTCAAGAAGACAGAGCTAAGTGGATTAAATAAATATTGCCCCAATTTTTGCTACCTCAAGCACCAAGTTACCTGGCCTCTCCAGGACTATATCTGGGCTAAACTGAGACAAAATTAGGCACTGAGTATTCATATATGGCAATAAATACAGGAAAACAGGAGGGAAATAACTCACAGGCATATTATCTGTTACAACGCATAACGCATTGACAAATATCTTTTTTAAGACTGGTGGGCAGAGACTGAAAAGTTTCTAGGAGTAAGCTATGACCAAAAAAAAGTACAGGTACCCTGCCACTAATTCAAAACATATAGGGACTTCCCTGGTGGCGCAGTGGTTAAGACTCCACCTGCCAATGCAGGGGACACGGGTTCGAGCCCTGGTCCGGGAAGATCCCACATGCCACGGAGCAACTAAGCCCGTGAGCCACAACTACTGAGCCTGCGCTCTAGAGCCCACGCACCTAGAGCCCGTGCTCCGCAACAAGAGAAGCCACCGCAATGAGAAGCCCGCGCGCCGCAATTAAGAGTAGCCCCCGCTCGCCATAACTAGAGAAAGCCCGCGCACAGCAATGAAGACCCAACACAACCAAGATAAATAAATAATTTATTTTTTAAAAAAACATATAAACTACCAGTGATACTTTATTTTGCTTGCCATCCTTTGTCTCCTTTAGTGAGTGTGAAAACAATGATTTTCACAGGTTTATTTCAACCTTCAAGTCTATCAACATATCTGCATGTATTCTCTTATACTCCAAGTTCCTCAAACATTAATATTCAGACCACAGCACTTTTCAGGAACCTAACTTCCACTACTGGAGAGTGACTACTACTATATAAAGTAGATACTAGGAAATATCCCTTATCATAAGCAGACCTAAGTTCCAGAAGGCTCATTTCTAAGATTTGGTTGAAAGGCAACATTAAGTACCCTCTTAGTTATATGTGGAATTAAGCAGACTGAAAACACCAACTTGCCTCTAGCCCACCTCTCTAAGGTTCAGGCCCACATTTTTGAGAGTCCAGTGAACTGAGCTTGATTTTGTTTCCCAGTTATTACTGCATATGAGGTATCTTATATTTAATGTACACATAAACATTTTCCTTTAATTCACTTAATTCCCATTACATAAGTTAAGTAGCACTATTACCCGTTTTACAGGTGAGGAAACTAAGACCCAGAGAAGTGAAGTCGCCCCAAGTCACACAGGACGAATTGTAGAGAGATAAGATTCAAATCCAACCAAACAGACTCCAAAGCCGCTGATCTCAGGCCCCACATTAAACTGAATTTGTCATTTCCCCACTCTTCTCTCTTGATCAAAAAAGAAGAGGAATGACCAGGCAGGACAGGAAGAAAATCCACTTCTCCTTCCTGTATTCTCAGTTTTGGTTAATGGGTAGGTTAATGGGTATCACCACACCTCAATCTCCCAAACTAAAACCCTAATCATCTAGGACCTCTTTCCTATTGCTTACCCCACATCCAATCCACACAAATTCTTGTGTTGAGAAATTCCCTGGCAGTCCAGTGGTCAGGACTTGGAGCTTTCGCTGCCAGGGCCCAGGTTCGATCCCTGGTTGGGGAACTAAGATCCCACAAGCTTCGAGGCGTGGCCAAAAATGAAAAAACAGAAAAGTGAGTTCTGTGAGCCATTCTAGGAAATGAATCAAACCTAAGGAGGAGGTCACAGGAACCTCCAGTTTGTAACCATTCAGATGCCCAGGTAACAACCTGGGCTTGTGCTTGGTGTCAGAAGTGGAGGGTCTTACAGGACTGAGCCCTTCACCAGGTAGATAGTGTGAGAATTGGGCTGAATTCTCAGACACCCTGCTGCCATCTGAGAACTGCTTGGTGTGAAAAAGCCCCTCCCCCGTGAAAAACATACACACACACACACACACACACACACACACCCTCACATGTTGGAACTGGGTACAGGAACCCTTCGTAAATAGGAATTAAAAGCAAAGTAATATGAACAAAACAAATTTTTTCAATCTCTTCTGCTGATGCGCTTGCTTCATATCACCTACACATAATGTACTCAAACTTTCTATTACTCAAATCGATCCTGCTCATAAGAGGAATTAAAAAGGGGTGGCCCAACGACCTCTAGGTGCTTTGAGAATCAAACAAGGTTGAGATCCAGTGCTTAGTGTCATCCCCCGTTACATTTCCCTCCCTAACCTGAACATCTGGGGTGATCTCGTGCATGCATGTATTCCAGAAACAAAGCATATCTATCAGACAGAAGACACTTAGGAAGAGTATGTTCAATCAATAATAGTCTGCGACCTCTTCTCTTAACTAGTTTCTAAGAAATGCAATAAAAAACTACTCTGCTCACTCTTTCCTTTCTGATAGTACTGACTTTTCTAAATAGGATGGTCTAAAGTATTTATATATATGTGTTTCTAAAATATTTTATAGATACACAATTTTATTTATAAAATATACATTATAATTAATTTACATAAGTACATGCACACATATACTTAGTTGATTATCTGTACTTTAATACATATAATTATATATAATTTTATGAACCACTGTTTTTTAATTATCCTTGAATTTCAAAAATACGGAAAAACAACAAGATCCAGAAATAATTTAAAAGACACACACTATTATTAACAGCTTACATTTTCTTCCAATAAGCTTATTACTAAGAGTAGTAAAATGAGTTTAGTTGTACTTATTTTCCCTGCTAGACTTTTGTGGAACTTAGAGAAATGCTACCTCTTAAAAAATTCTTAAAATGTGTGATCTTGTATTTCAGGGTACCAATCATCCTCCATGTCTCTTTCACCTTTGGCCCCAAACTCAGGTGTCACTCTCCAGTCCCATCGTCTGGCCCCTCCACTCATTTTTCTATATATCTTTCCCTCTAAAAGAAGCACTTCAAAGATTTACTCTGAACTAATAATTCCAGACTCTCTTCTCCACCCTGACCGCTCACTCAGTATCTAGTCCAACAGCTGCTGGATGCTGCGTGCAGTGCCACATTCCCACCTCAACTCACTATGCCTAAAAGGCGTCCTCATCCCTTCCTTACACAGCTCACACTGCCACCTCTACACGTGCCCCCGACACCACAACCATGCTAGAAACTGCTGACTTCTTTAGCTACTCTAAACGGTCTCACTAAATTCTATCGATTTTCAAAATGCCTCATGCCTTTCCATTCTCGTCCATGCCTACTGTTATCACCCTGGTCCATGTCCTTATATCAGTCCCTATTTCACACGTATTACAGATGCCTCCTAAACTAAGCATCTCCTAGGCCAGACAGTATGTCAGAAACAATACGGGAGGTTGCCAAAACTAGACTGCAGACTCCACCCCCAAAGATCCTGATTCAGGAAGCGTGGAGAAGGACTCAAGAATCTGGCTGTTTTTTAAACAAGAACTTCCAGGTTACTCCTGAGCACAGCCGGATTTGGGAACCGTTTTACTTAAAGACAGCGCATCCCTTGTCCCTTTTCATCGCACCTTTAAGCTGCCACGCTTACATCCCTGAAGCACAGACTTTCAACCTGGATTTAACCCCTCTGTAACTTAGGAACATTAGATCAAATCTTATTGCCCTGAACTCAGAGCTCAGCATGGCATTCTATAAAATGCCACTTAACCTCCTTCTGCATCAATGCTCAAATCATTCCCCCTGCCTAAAACTTGCCCTTTCTTTACCTAAATCCTATCCACTCTTCAAGACCACCTTAATTCTCCCTCAACCAGCTTAAAGCCACGCCAATCTCTCCTCTGAACTTGCGTTTACTTACCGACCACTATATTTTAGTAATTATTTATGTTATATTCTTACTCAAGTGATAGTATCTACTGCTTGGTGAATCTCGATCTCATATTTCTACTATAGCCTAGTAGATGTTCAATAAGCACGTTAGAATGATAGAATAACAACATGGAAAATACTGTCTTACATAGAAAAAGTGGGCTATAACGCAGTATGCAAATATATTCATTTTAAAAAAGAGAGAATAACTGTGTGCAGAAAAAAAAAAAAAAAGACAGGTTATACACAAAATGCAAATAGTAGTTATCTCCAGAGAGAGGAACTGCAGGAAATTGTTATTCTTATCTTCAGTATTTTCTAAAGTTTCTAAAATGAATGTGCATTTTGTAATGAAATGAAATCTTAAACCTAGAATCTTAAACCTTAAAATCTTAAACTAGAATTTTCTTGATCAATGGAAATTCTGTATAAATGACTGGCATTGGGTATCAGCAGCCATACTGTCACAATCCTAACACATATGACTGATTTGTTAATGTCAACATTTCCCAACCTATATTTCAAATTCCGCTGGCCTCACTAGACTGGATGTTCAACTTTGGGGACCTCATTCACAGTCATGCAAATCAATTACATACACGGGCATGCTATTTTGCTAGCTGCCCGTGTGGAGTTTTATTTGTTTGTTTCTTGTTCTGGTTTGTCCTTTCAATCAAAACTGCAAACTTTAACATAGTAGTGCTGCTCTCATACTGGAATATCAAAAAAGAAACATACAACAGGTAAGAAATCTAGAACTAATATTAAACTAAATCTTAGAAATAAAGGTCTAGTTATACCTTTAAATCGTCATCTTAAGCACCCCTTCCTCCTTATGCAGAACAAAATCCTAAATGTATAGTGAAAATCTACCCATCTCCAAGAATAATTCTCATGATAAACTATACCGAGAATTTTCAATCCTGAGTCACAAACTGTATGCTAAATTCCTCTATGCTAACTTAAGTTCATGTTTTTTTATGCACTCTAAAGAAACAGAAAATAACTATACAAAGCCTACAAAACACTCTTCAGATGCACAGAGACTTATTCCTCAGCTTCTTCTCCAGCTGAACATCAAGACACTCAATCTCTCTTCTCAAATTTAATTAGCCAGTCCCAGTCTATTTTTCTTGCTCGAATCTTATGCTTTATTTCTCAGTTTATGATCTTCAAATCTATACAGGATACACTTGAACATGAGCTTCGGCAAGAGTAAGTATTATTCCCATACAGTTTTCTTCATGTAACACTGATGCACATTCTGCTTGTAGTCTATTTTGCTTCATATTCAATCTCTACTTTTAGAAATACATTTCATGATGAAACATACAAAATTTATACACAAAAGTGCATCATCAAAAATAAAAAATCAGAAACAATAAAAATGTTCAACACTTTCAAAAGAAAAGATGACAAGGATTATTGTACATTCACATGATAAAATATTATGTAATCATTTAAGTTCTTAAAACAACTATATTACATGAGGGGAAAAGTCACGCATTGTATTTTATCAGAAAGAACTCAAAATCTTCATCAAAGCATAGTCTCAAGAAAGTTAAAAAAAAAAAAAAAAGCATAGAAAAAACTCTGGAAGAAAATACATAAAATTATTAATAATGAATGTCTTTGGCTAATAAAAGACTGTATGGTTTTTACTGTCTTCTTTACACTTTTCAGTGCATCACATCTTTTATAAATATGCACATGTTTTATAATCAGGAAAAAATGGTCCAAGAAATTCAGCCTCCATCTTAACATAAAAGTCGTCATGGAATCTAGCTAAAGCCACAACTATGAAACAACCTTTAAGAACCTCCAATTTTTAAAACTCCAGTAAAGGTGAAAAGCTCATGAAAATAAACTATTAAAATCCTTTGCTTTTAAAACTCAGTTAATATACTGCTAGGTCACTGTCCATGGTAGGACCCCCAAAAAGTGCTTTGTGTTGCTTAACCTGGTGTTCAAGGCCCAAAGCCGTCAGGCTCCGGAGTCAGCCTGCCCTAGTTTAACTCCTGGCTCCACAACTTACTAGGTGGCCTCATGCAAAGTTCTAAACTAGTTGACTAAGTGCCCTCATTTACAAAGTGAAGTTTACGCCATAAAATAGTGCTGTTATCAATGACACAGCACGTGTAAAGCATTTAAAGCACTGCACGGTAAATGTTACCTGTTCACTTCTTCATACTGTCATATTTTATACTGTCATTATTATCTCCACCTTTCCAGTCTTATTTCCTACTATATGCTTTCCCCAAATCTACACTCTAGCCACGAGGAACAAAGCTCATTCCCCCAACATCACTTTTTTGCTCAGACTCCATGCGCCTTCCTTCCTTTTCCACCTGTCAACACCGACGCCTTCTCCTCCAGAAAGTCTCCCACCAGCAACCTCTACAGTAGACACCACTTCCCCTCAACCCTGCCACAGTATTTATACCATGATTAAGGCCCTAACCCCACTCTGCCTTCAACTGCAGCTAACAAACTATATGCTTGACAGCACCTAGCCCCAGGAAGTGGGAACAGCCTGTTCAACTCACCCTCCAGACGGCCAGCTTCCTCAACTATAGCTGACTCTCAATACAGGAGGGAAAGGAAACCAGTATCATCAAACTATATCATCTCCAAAAAAATATCTGCTTTTGGTTGCTTTGTTGAAACAAATGAGTTAAATTTTTTAAATATTTAAGACAAGATTATAAGCACAGTTAAGTCATACCTGCAATCTAATGATGGAACAAATGACTTTGCTAATTCATTTCAATGCGAAAGGCACAAAATTGAGTATTTCTGATACAAAGAATGGTATATGAACTAAAAAAATATTTTATATAATTATCAATTCTCTATAAATAGCCATAATCAGATAAAGCTTGGGCATAGTTTTTGTTTCTTGTTTTGAGTTTGTTTGTTTTTTTTTTCCTCTTAAACACCAAGCCTCTTTTCTAAAGAGAATATTTTTAAATGTGGTATTATTTATATTGAAAATGTTAGCAAACCAGGTGGGCAAAATAGTGATGACTGTGGAAGCAGGAGGACAGGGACATGAGGGTTCATTATATTCTCCACTTTTATGTATGTTGGAAGTTTTCCATAATTAAAAAAAATTTTTAAATAGAAGTGGTGATATATGAAAGAAGTATTAGAAATACAATTCTTTAAACTATAAAATGAGTGAGATACTTGACAAAAGCAGCTAACTAAAAGAAATTTAAAGATTTGATATTCTATGACAGAGAACTTAAAAACATACCATGACTAAACAAAATTTGCTTTTTTTTATTCTTTTGTTTGTTTCTCTTTTGGGAGAGGAGATAGGGGTTAAAATTGCTTGGGAAGCTATTTTACATAAAATGCTTTATATAAATCACTAACAAAGATTTACCTATGTAAACTTCGATTCCTGTACAATTTTTCACAGGGACATTTATTGTGTTAATAAATGAACAGCTGTGGTGTGAAAACCCAGGGAGCTGGGGTGGAGTCCCTTTTAGGGCGCCATCAGCTAGCTCTGAGGGGTCAATAAAGCACAAACCCCCAGTGCCAAAGTCCACAAGACAGGCAGATCCCACTACTACTTTTAGCAGCTAACATTCTCTAGCCACTCTTGGAGAAAAAAAAAAATTGAACATTTTAACAACTTGCCCCAAAATTTCCTCTTGCTACCCAAAGTCATAACTGATGTTTGACCTTCCTGTTTTTTCAATATTACAAAGAATAACATGTTTTCTTGTGGTAGCTACTACATGTGAATTATACAATAACATTGAATTTAGTATCAGATTGAGAGCAAGAGGTCTTCAATTTCATTTAATTCAAATCAATCCTTTAGTAGATGTGGAAACTCAGGTCTAGAGGTTATGTGCCTTACTTAGAGTATGTGAAAGTAAAATAAACAGATCAGAAAAGATCTGATTATCAAACCAATGATAATAGCAAAATAATACTTAATTGCCATTTTAATTGAGCATTCAAATTCCACTGCTACAAAGAAATATGGGCAAACATATATCTGTACAACAACAACATAAGCATACTTGTTTCTTTTCATATAAATGGAAATACACAGGAAAATGTCCAGAAAGATACCTGCAAACCTTCAACAGCAGTGTCTGTCGTCAGGACAATGGGACTGAGAAGGTGGTTGGGTAGGAATGGACAGGAATGGACAAAGTCGAAAGAGGGACAACCATACATACTTCTGTATACAATTCAGAAGTGCCATCACTTAAGCCTATTGAAACAACCGAAAAATAATTTTAAATAACTGCATGCACACAAATAATATCTTAAAAATCAGATGATGTCATGACATGATGAGTTTCAAATTTATCATTCATTTCTTCAACAAATATGTGCTGAGAACTGGAGACATAAGGGTGAGAGTTACTGCCACTGTGTCTGCCCTCAGGGAACTCACAGTCCAACGTGGGAAACAGGCAAAATCACACTAATATATAACTACAAACCATGCTCACGATTATGAGGGGGAAGTACAAATTGCTAAAAGAGAAAATTAACGAGAGGAACCAATTTAGATTTGAGGAAGAGGGAGTATCAGAAAAATCTTTCCAAGAATTTGACAGGTGAGACCTGGATTTGTAGTCTTAGTATGTGTAAGGCTTCTGAAGCTCACAATTCTTTCAATTTCTAGATCTACATAAGAGAGGCGGTGAAAATTCAGAACCTCTGAGAAAGTAATTAGGTGAGTGGGGATCTGGAAGTACCAAGGACGTTCAGCCAAGACAATGAAAGATTAAAGGACCAGTGACTAGACATCTCCAAATAATTTAGCAAGTCTCAAGGATGGAATGAACTGACTTTGACTCTCCCCGTAAAGAAGATAAGACTAAGAGTAAGAAGAATGTTACAGGAGAACAAGTGGCAAATGAAGGAAAGAATGAAGGCATCCATTACTGGGAGAGTTGTTTCATGAGTGACAGCCCCTAGTCATTGCACCTGCAGAGCTTGCAACCCATGGCATCTGCCTTGGCTATGGTTCCAACACTAAGAGGGAAGCGGGGTACAATTTACTCTAGAGCCCACCCCTCTGTCCTGACCTTCATCCAAAGGTCCACATCACTACAACATTATTTAAAAGTCTGCCTACTCCATGAAATATAATCAGGGAAACAGAATTTTTAAAGAAAATTGTCTCCTCCACCGACCCTATTTTTTTGCCCTGGTTCTCTGGGGACAACTTCCCAACATGGTGGAGGGAGCTAGAATCCAAGCAAAGCATGGGGGTCCTACTGAGAGGTGAAGGTAAAGATTAGAGTTCCAAACAGCTGAAGCACCTGGAATCTTTGGGGGACAGGGTAACAGAGAGAGAAGAGCTATGCAGAAAGGGGTCTCCAAAAGTCTGTAGAGGGGTCCCAAGAAGACCAGAATGTACATGGGGCAAGGTGAGACAAGCTTAGAGCAGAGTGACTGCTAAGAGGTTGAGAGCAGAACAGAAATGAAAGAGAATGGGAAATTTTGGAGTCTTTGCCCAGCCACAGTGGAGAGATCTCTTTAACAGAGGTTTACTGTGTCAACTTGACTGAGCCATGGGCTGCCCAGACAATTGGTCAAACATTATTCTGGGTGTGTCTGTGAGGGTGTTTCTGGATAATATTAACATTTGAATCTGCAGACTGACTGCCCTCCCTAATATGGGTGGTCCTCATCCAGTTGGTTGAGGGCCCGAGTAGAATAAAAAGGCTGATCCTTCCACAGGTAAGAGAGAACTCCTGTCTGACTGCTTTGAGCTGAGACTTCAACCTTTTTCCTGCCTTTGGACTCAAACTGAAACATCAGCTCCTGAATCTTGAGCCTGCTGGTTTTCAGACTAGAACTTAAACCATCAGCTCTTACGGTTCTCAGGCTTCAGACTCCGACCAGAACCACACCATCAGCTCTCTGGGTCTCCAACGTGCAAAGTGCAGATGTGGGGACTTCTCAGCCTCCATAACCACACAAGCCAATTTCTTACACTAAATCATATGCCTCCTATTGGGTCTGTTTCTCTGGAGAACCCTTACTAATACACACCTTAACATCCTTTCCCCCTTTCAAGACTTAAGGACCACACTTTTATTAGAGTACAGCCTACTCCAGACCAAAACTAATAATGTCTAAAACCAAACCCAGACAAGATCCACAGGAAGACCCAGTTTGGAAGTCATGTCCCACCATATTAGAGGCGCCAGGCGTGAGACCTTGAGCTTTCTATAGATCTTGAGTAATAAAATACAAAACCAAACATAAATAAATTCGAGGTGACCAACCAGCTTTGTAGAACAAACAATAACATTCTCAAGAAGAAAAAAACAGTATTCAATCAAAATTCAGTAAACAAGAAACAGAAAAATGTGATCCACAGTCAAGGGGAAAAAAGAGTCAATAGAACACCAACCCCAGGTTGGACAAGATGTTAGATATAGCAAACAACAACAGACAAAATATCTTTAAAACAGGTATTTTATACAAAGAATTAGAGGAAAATGTGTTCAAAAACTTTAAGGAACAATTTACTCTTTAATGTGTGAACGGACAGAGTATCTCAGCAGAAAAATTGAAACTACAAAAAAAAAAAAAAAGGAAATTATAAAATCACAGAAGACAGTGAGAAAACAGTAGAAAAATATTTGAAGAAATCATGGCTAAAAAAACCTCAAACTATAAGCACACCCAGGCACGTCATAGGCAAACAGCTTAAAACCAAAGATAAAGAGAGAAATCTTGCAAGCAGCCAGAGAGAAAAAAGACAGTATACACAGAGAAAAGAACAAAACAGCAATTATCACTAACATCTTACCAGACACAAGGAAGCCAGGAGACAGTGGAAAACCACCATTAATACACTCAATGACAACAAGTATCAATCTGGAATTCTATATCCAGTTAAAATAACCTTCAAGCACAAAGATGAAATAAAGACAGAATTTTTTACCAGCATACTTGAACTACAAAAACCACTAAAGAATGTTCTTCAGACTGAGAGGAAATTATACTGGATGGAAACACAAATCTATGGAATGAAGAGTGCCAGAAATGGTAAATAAGTAGGTAAGTTTTCATAAATGAGTATTTTTTCCTTCTTGTAATTAAATTAAAAGATTTTTTAAAACAAAAATTAATCATAAATTGGAGCTTAAAATGTGCTTAAAGCGAAAATCATAAAATTGTAACATATGTAGGAGTAACACATGTAGGAGGAAAAAAATATGGCAACAACTGCACCAAGTGGGAGGCAGGTAAACAGCATGATAGTGTTTACCGTTATTACACTTGGGAAATGGGGAATGGGAAGTGGAAAGTGTCACTGACTCTAAATATTTAAACACAGATATGAACTTCCCTCGATACACCTTCAGAAGTTCCTGTGAAGAAGAGCTCACACAAAGTAATTACAAACACACAAAGAAACCCTCCTTCACAAGAGAAACTCAGCTACATGCCTTTACAAGTGTGCTATGAGAGAGGCAGAAGGACACGCGACACACCGGCAGAAGAGGAGAAGGCAGAGCGACCATGGAGGCAGAGGTTGGAGGGATGCAGCCACAAGTCAAAGAATGCTGGCAGCCGCCAGAAGCTAGGCGAGGCAGGGAAGAGACTGTCTCTTAGAGACCCCCTGGGCCTGCTGACACTTTCATCTCGTTTCAATGGTACTGATTTTAGACTCCTGGCCTCCAGAACAAGGAGAGAATAAATTTCTGTTGCTTTACGTCACTAAGTCTGTGATGTTTTTACAGCGGCCACAGGAAACTAATACAAAGAGGTAAGAAAGACGGTTTCAAATCTTCTTAAAATACGTACATTTACAAATGTCACCTATGAAAAACGCTCCAATCTGTACTTGTATTCTTGGAGGATGTGGAAAAGTACGCTTGATTTATGTCAACATCTCATTTGGAATGATTTGCAATCTTACTGCTTTTTTGTGAGTTCCTTCAAGATTTAAAAAGACATAACCACTGGAAAACATATAGTGTAAAATCCCCACCACTTTCATGCTCAGTGAAACCCAATACTGAGCTATCCAATCTGTAACAGTTCAAGAAAGCTTCCACATGTTCTATCACAAACAGCAAATGTTAAAATGTTAAAATGTCAAACCTAGGCTGTCAATGACATGAGGGCACAAACTGTATTTGTGTTTTTCACTACTTTATCCCCAACTTTTGGTACATTATCAGATAAATCAGCCTTTGTATTTCCTGTCAAGATTCCCTACTACCATATACTGCATGTTTTCTATACCACTCTTCCCCTTCCTTTACTCTGCGGCTTAATAATGAACCCCCAGACCTCCACCCGTAACATCTCAGTGGGTTAAGCAGCAGCCATGCCCTTGTCAAAGCCAAGGCAAACCTAACATGCTGAAAGGAAGGAATAGTCTGACATGTCCTGTCAAGTTGTTTCACCAGGAAGAAGCCACTTACTTGAACATCTATGCATAAGCCAGATTTGGCTCCAACATTACCAACTGCTTCTAGGCTTTAAAGTCCCAGGCTCCTTCCACTAAAGGACACGGCCTCTCTCAACTCACAGAACTGTTGGAAGTGATTAAGGTGATATACGTAAGTGCCTAGCACATGGTTTGCATTATCACGTTTAGTTCCACTTCCCTTTACTTCAGAGAAGGGAACGTATCCTTAACCTTCACAAGCTTCTCGATCATGTTACTTGCCTTACAAGGTCCAGGCAACTGCAAATGGGGAGAGAGAAGAGTCCTCCTAGTACCTGACAGAGGCTGGTCCCTCTGGGGTAGAAAGAAAAAGGGAAGTCACTCCTCCTGTCTCAAGCTGTGCTCTTCATCTTACGTGACCTCTCCCATCCTCTGAACCTGAATATCATATTCAGAACCTGCCTTGTAACAGTTGTAGAATTCATCCCTTAAGAAGAAAACGTTCTTAATAATGGTATTGTGATTTGTTTATAAGTCTTGTCTTCTCTACCAGGTTGTGACTTCCTTATGCGCAGAGATTATATCATACTCAAGGCCAAAGTACAAAGCACAGTTTCCCACACAGATGACAATGAAGTCATCAAGTCGATATACAGTATCTTAACACTATGTTTAAACAAAAGTATGTAAATTATCTGGCTTGTTCTGCTATTGGTAGTTATGCTGAGCAGATAACTTTTCCAGAATCCCTGTTCAATTAGGCAAGGATCAAGAAGTCTAGGGCTTCCCTGGTGGCGCAGTGGTTGAGAATCTGCCTGCTAATGCAGGGGACACGGGTTCGAGCCCTGGTCTGGGAAGATCCCACATGCCACGGAGCAGCTGGGCCCCTGAGCCACAACTACTGAGCCTGCGCGTCTGGAGCCTGTGCCCCGCAACGGGAGGGGCCGCGATAGTGAAAGGCCCGCGCACTGCGATGAAGAGCGGTCTCCACACCGCGATGAAGAGTGGCCCCCGCTTGCCGCAACTAGAGAAAGCCCTCGCACGAACCGAAGACCCAACACGGCCAAAAATAAATAATAAATAAATAAATAAAGTAGCTATAAATTTATAAAAAAAAAAAAAAGTCTAGATTTCTATCTCACAGTAATTTCCCAGCTTACTTCTAAAGAGAGATATGAGCACTTAACTTTATTTACCAAATAAATTAGCACAATACCTGGCACAGACTTAACTTATAATGCCACCTAACATTTTTTAAGATACTTTTTAATTTATGAAACAATTTCAAGTACAACTCATGTCATGCTCCCGGAACCCTGTGAAACCAGGTAGGTATAATTTTGCACTTTTACATGTGAGGCAACTGAGGTGCAGACTATCCAAAGCAGTGGACATCCCGTACCACTGACAGCTGCATCAGAGTCACCCTGAGGGGCTTGTTAAAAATTCAGATTCAGAGACATAACCATCAGAACCTCCAGAGGATAGGGCCTGAACCTATATTTTGAACAAGGGCCCCAGGCGATTTTGACACATGGCCAAATTTACAAACTTACAAGAATTCAGAGCCCAAGAGGCCTGATGGTATTTAAGAAGGAGCTTCCTTCTGTTGGGCTAGCTTACCGAAATGAACTATGGACTACTCCTCTGGAAAACTGAGATGTCACTTGTGACTGAATGTGCACCTAGGTGTTTCTAGGAACACAGAATGCAGCAAAGATTAAACGACTCTTTACCTGGCTTGTACTCTGAGGACACAAAGGTATAATCCGTTACAGCTGGTTAGTTTTATGTTCCTAATTAATTTCAAAACTTGTCTTTTAATATACTCTATTTAGCATTTTAATCCAAGTGCCAAAATAATTTCCTCTTTGTGTTAATTGTAAGATTTTTCCTAAACAAAAACATTAAGTAAACAGCTTCCCCCAAAAGGGTACTACTAAGAAAGCTGAACAGTTTCATCCACACTACGTGTGGCAGACAGTCATCTCCTTCCTCCATAAATAGAGTCAAGCACACAACTGCCCTGCTAGGTTACACTTCCCAGCTTCCCTTGCAGCTGGGTATGGCCACGCAACTAAGTTTTCACGGACAGAATGCAAAAAAAAAGCGTGGGGTGACACTTTTGGTCTTTTAAGACAAGGAGTGAACACTTCTCTGTCTCTTCACCTGCCTGTGAGTTGGGGCAAGGACAACACAGATGAGGACCGTCCCCTAGGGTACTGTGAATGACCAAGGCGGAAGAAACGTGTCTCCGGATGACCCACTGAGGCAGCACCCCCCGCAGCCTGGCCATTCACCTCGAGATGGTTCTGTGTTCTCAGAGCCATCAAAGTGCTGGCTCCCACTTACAGCAGCTTAACCGTGGACCCTAATACGCTACTGCGTGTGTGACAACTAGAACTAATCCCCTCTAACAACTATTCAATACATCAGCTGAGGACGTTTCTAAGGTGTTTGATAATAAAATGTTGGATGCTGAAGGGCTCTTAGAAGATCATCTATGAAAGTCTAGAGATTAAAAGACATGGCAGGAAGAACACTGGACCCTGGGACTCCTAACTTCCCAGGTCACTCTCCCTTTAACATTATGTTAAGCCTGGATTCTAAAATCATAGAAAATAGAACTGCATTTTTTAAAATAACCTTTGGATTAATTTTATTCATTGATTCAACAAATAATCTACCCCAGCATCTGCCAGTTGCCAAGCGATGTGTTTTCAGGTGAATGCAGATTTACAGAGGCCTTTCATTTTCTGGCTGTACTATGCCTTTAACCCTCTTGAGCCTGGATCAATTACACAGAAAACAAGTACAAAGACGTTAACACTACCCTGAAGGACCCAGAAATACTCAAATCAAAATTTGAAGTTTTCCTTATAGAAAGTAATATATTAGAAACGTCTCTTCTACTTCTGCTACTGCCCTGTAATAGCCCCCATCCCAAAAAAGCATTTTCATTTGTACCCAGTCCAAAGCAAAGAAAGAAGTCAGTAAACCCAAGTAACAGTATTTGGCCTACACTCCTTCCCAGAGAACAGGGGCACTGGGGTCCTGCCTTCTCACCCACCCTGACCCCCCAGGGCCTGCACCATACAGGAGACAGAGGCATGGGAACAGGCCTCACTCCCAGGAGAGACAGGAACGCCTCCTTTCCCGTGGCATACAAGAGATCCTGGTGAGCTATGTGATAAAAAGCTGAAGAACAGGAAGAGCTTTTGTTAGAAAGCTAAAAGGTTTCCAAATCCCAGAACAGAGTCCATTCTAACAGTGCTTTGTCCATAAGGATAAGATCGATCTGCCTGGATGCAAAACTCCATAGAGTAAAATGCTTTCCCCCTCTGGATTTTTAAAAGAAAATCTATATAGTGTAGGTAAAACCTCAGTATTAAAAAAAAATTATCCAGATCACATACTAAGGTTTTCCAGGATGGGGGAGGTGGCTCAAGTCCTGTGGGGCAGGCACTATGTAGGAATAATTCTTACAGAGCAATGTTTCTCAACCTTTTTTCCTTCATTCCCATCACCAGGAAGAAAACTTTAAATTTCTCCTTAATGAGAGAAATTAAATATTATGGAATAAGATTCTGTCAGGTAAGGCTGACTTACTGTAATATCTAAGATTTTTTTCACTTCCTCACGCCCAAGAACAAGTTTTCCCCCTTGGGGAGTGATATCACCCCCATGGAGAATGCGTGTCACAGGACCTAAAAATGTGATCCTCAAACTTTACACATCACCCAGACCCCTTCTCAGACATTTGGATATGCTAAGTCTGGGGGTAGACCCAAAAATCTGCATTTCTTTTAAGCTTTCCAGAGGACTCCAATGTATATGGTCAATGAGCCACAATGTTTCTGACAAATTTCCATTGTTACACCCAAGCCCAGTAACAGGATGACCTCAATATGAGAACTATTTAAATGAAATGAAACACTGTCACATTCCCGGCATTAAGGAGATCTGTTCATGGGCAAAAAAGAAAAGTCTTGAGCTACAATTACAGGAGATGTGATTATCTATTTCTTCTTTCTCCTGTACAAAGGACAATCACAGGATTACTGGAGAAATACTTGAGATATTTTATGGACTGTAACATGTGACCCAAAAGGAGGTTTACATCACTTATTTCACAAAGTACATATATTCAGAGTTTTTACCTAGTACTTTGGTACTTTAACTTAGGTGTAATTTGGAGCTGAGAAGACCATGACGTACTCATTATCTCTTTTACCCAATCTCCAAATCTGTATTTATAAACCCTACCAAAATTATCAAACCACAGTTTAACTGAATAAGACAAATTATGTTAATATTATACAGCTATCTGAATGTAGTTACAGCAAAAAGGCATACAATCACATCAGTGCATTATAAAATGCATAAACTGGTCAGATTAGATAATAAAAAAAAAACCAGAAAAGTCACCTTTTTCCCCTTCAGAAAAATACTTGGTTCATGTAGTGGGATGTTCCTTGGTGGTCCCAATAAACCACTCTTGCCAGTGTCCACACCTTGTATAGTCCCCTCTGCTTGAATCTGGACAGGCCTGTGACTTGCTTTTGGCCTAAAGAATCTGGTGAAGATGACATTATGCCAGTTCCAGGCATAAGTCTTAAGATGGCCCAGTGGCTTCTGCTGTTGGCACCTCCAGAATCCAGTCACCACCTGTGGAATCCACCACCACGTACGAAGTTCAACTACCCCAAGACGATGCTGTGAGAAAGCCCACGGTAACCAGATGAAAAAGTCACAAGGAGGAAGATGTCTCAGACACCACACATGTGCCGGAATCCAACATCTCAGACTTTCCAGTCCCAGGAGACACCATGTGGAATGGAGGCAAGGCCTGCCCAAATTGGAGAATTGTGAGCAAAGAAAAGAGTATTGGTTGTTTTAAGCCACTCAGATTTGACATGGTTCATTAAATAAATATAGATAACCTCAACATTTTGTATGCAAACAAACATGGAAGAAAAGTTACAATGTACATGTTTGGAAAATGTATGAAAGTAAACACTCTACATCTGAAATCATTTATCTTCTTGAACTGTAAAAAGGCTGGTAAACTCTGACACCTTATATTGTATCAGCACACTTCTTTAACAAATAACTCAGGACTCCTACGAGATGGTCAAAACTGAGGAGAAAAGGGAGTCAAGACGCCATCTCCAGACTAGAGACGTATACATACCCACAAACAAACTAGTTTATTAAACTTCAGTAAAAAACTTGCCTACAGATAATCTCTTTGAGAATATGTCCTCCTGGCTAAGATACAGAGTGGAGTTTTTTAAACTGGTTTGTATCCTTACACAGAGGCATTAATGAGTACTGAAAAGTATTGTTACCTGCTATCAGTAAATGAAAACCACGGATAAGTCTTAATATTAATGGGTTCAAACACTTATTGAGAATATTAGATATACTATGGGCCAGGCATCCTGGATACCAGAAAAAAAACAATCCCTGCCCATAGCTGCTCAATCTAGCAAAGGCCCCAAATACAAATAATGATTTTATAAATGCTACTTAGAATAAAACTGTGCACAAAAAGGAACTAACGAGAACAGAGAAGACACAGCTATTCTTTCTACCCCATTCCGGCCTCCTTCCAGAAGCGCTAGGAGAAACTAAAAGAGATGACATCTGAGATGAGTAACTAAGGTTATGGAAGACTTTCCCCAAAACCCACCCCACAAGGAAAACTTTCTAATATTGGTTCTATTAAGGGTACATTTGTCTGCTTTGTTCCCCAAGTGTCTCGAGCAGCTAAATCAGGGCCTGTCACAAAATAGGTACACAAACATCTGTTAAATGTAATTTAACTCCTACAGTTATGACCTTGGATATTTCACTCAGCATCATTTATAAAAGATGAATAATGGCTTACAGAGTTGCTTTGAGAATTAAATGAGATACTGTATGGTAGTATTTGGAAAATGATAATAGGTCAATAAAAAGTTTGGGTGGTATTATTATTTCAGAGGAAGCAGCATTTGTTTATGTATTTAATGCATCAAGTGCCCACTATATGCCAAGCTCTGTGCTCTATAGAAAATGTTGTAAAACTAGCACAGACAATGTGCCTCAAAGGAAAACTGAGAGGAAAGGAGTAGAAAGCATAACACACGTGGGGAAATGAAAGCTACTTAGAATAGCTCTGGAGTGGAGCAAATACGGTAGGGTTACAGATAAAAAGACTGGGAAAGTAAGCTGAGGTCCAACTATAAAGAGAACCTGAATATTTTAATAAACTTGGTCTTCATTACATGGAAACGAGAATCACGGATGATTACAGGCTGTGGCGAAACAGCACAATCAGGATGAAAGCAGCTATAGTAGGAGGAGGATAAGGCTGACAAGTGTAAAAAAAAAAAAAATAAAGACAAAAAAAAGATCTGAAAAGGAAATACTACAGCTTCAACAAGTACACATTCAACACAGTGTATAGTCCATGCATTTACAATTATTCTCTCACAAAGCTCCACTGAAAATAAAATCAGTATAGAAGTCAAAAAATAATAATAATAAAAGAAAGTAATGGACAAATGTTTAGATAATGAAATAAAACATAGACAGTGGTAGTAGACTTAGGAGAATGAAGGAAGGCACAGAGTAAGTGTCTACACTTGGAGATACCAAAGAAAATAGTTAATGTACCCTGAAACCTGGAAAGGCTTAGGACACACACATATTCTCTATGTCCACTGAGACCTGGAGAAGATCCACACCCTAAGAGCAACAAGCACACCTAATGCTCAGGTTTTGGTTTCTAATACCATTCTCCATAAAAAAGAACCAGAGCTCTAGGCAAAGAGCTCTCACACTTGACACCATATGCATGATCCATAAAGGAAAGATTTAATAAACTGGACTTCATCAAAATTCAAACCTTTTGCTCTGAAAGACTCTTTTAAGAGGATGAAAAGACAAGCTATGGACAGGGAGAAAGTATTTTCGAACCACATATCCAACAAAGACCTTGTATCTAGAATACATAAAGAACTCTCATAACTCAGCAGTTAAAATTTTTTTTAAAAATCCAATCAGAAAATGGGCAAGACATGAACAGATATTTCACCAAAGAGGAGACACAGATGGCAAGCAAGCAAATAAAAAAATGTTCAACATCATTAGTCATTAAAGAAATGCAAATTAAAACCATAACAGGGTATCACCACACCTATCAGAACAGCTATAAGTAAAAAACAGTGATAACACTAAATGGTGGGGAGGATGCTGAGAAACTGCATCCCTCATATAGTGCTGGTGAGAACAATAAAGTGGTACAGACACTATGGAAAATAGTCCGGTGGCTGCTTACAAAACTAAACACGTGGGGCTTCCCTGGTGGCGCAGTGGTTGAGAATCTGCCTGCCAATGCAGGGGACACGGGTTCGAGCCCTGGTCTGGGAGGATCCCACGTGCCGCGGAGCGGCTGGGCCCGTGAGCCACAACTACTGAGCCTGCGCCTCTGGAGCCTGTGCCCCGCAACGGGGGGGGCCGCGATAGTGAAAGGCCCGCGCACCGCGATGAAGAGCGGTCCCCGCACCGCGATGAAGAGTGGCCCCCACTTGCCGTAACCAGAGAAAGCCCTCGCACGAACCGAAGACCCAACACAGCCAAAAATAAATAAATAAAGTAGCTATAAAAAAAAAAATTAAAAAAAAAAAAAAAAAAAACTAAACACGTGCTTACCACATGACCCAGCAATCACACTCTTAAACTTCTACCCCCAAAAATGGAAAACAATGTTTACACGAAAATCTGTTCTCAAACATTCAAAGCAGTTTTATTCATATTATACAAAATATTGGAAACGATCCCGATGTCCTTCAATAGGTGAATGGTTGAACAAACTTGGTACATCCATACAATAGAACACTACCCAGCAATAAGAAGGAATTAACTATTGATATACATAACACCAAATGGACCTCAAGGCATTATGCTTTGTGAAAAAGATTGATCTCAAAAGGTTACTATTGTATAATTCCATTCATATAACATATTGAAGTGACAAAACTACAGACATGGAGAATAAACAAAATGGTGGAGGGCGGTGTTGGGAATACAAAGAGGTAGCAAAAGAGTGCTTCTGAAGTGATGGAACAGCTCTGTTATCTTGATTGTGGGGCTAGCTACACAACTCTGTACATGAAATAGATAAGTTACAAAAGACTACACGCACACGCAAATGCAAGCTTAAAAAATAATGAAAAGTGAGTAGTTCTGTAGTGCAGTTAACAGAAATGTACCAGACATATCAAATTTCCTGATTTTGATACTGTAGTAGGGCTACACAAAACTCCACTGAAGGAAGTTGGATGAAGGGGGTACATGGGACTTTATATTATTTTTCAACTTCCTGTGAGTCTACAATTATTTCAATATAAAGGATTTTTTAAAGGGGGGGGGGGGGTCCTTGGAAAAACAGCCAATTCCAATTCCAAGGCTGAGACAGTAGTTCAAGATGAGCCTGGAAAGTGCTCCAAAAAATGATGGAGATATGCTAAAAGGACACAGAAGCAAACTTGAAGGGGCTTCTACTAGCAAAATCTGGGACAAGTGAGGCATCAAAATAAATAATTACAGTAATGGATTACAACCCACTGCATGAAACAGAAAATCAGGTACTCATAGTGATACAAAACAAGTGAATAAATAAGAACTCTGATTACTGATGGAATATTTACAGAGTCTCTAAGTATCTCTACACAAAATATTTATTACAAAGAGGGAGGAAAAGTAACTTTAAAATGGATAAGCCTTAAGGCACCACCATAATCAAGTGATCAAAGTAAACGTCACCAATAATGGAACAAACTGAAATCATATGCTACCTGTAGTAGGCACAATAATGCCCCTGCCCCAAGACTGGTCCACATCCTAATCCTCAGAACCTGTGAACGTGTTACTTTACATGGCAAAGGAGAATTATGTTTGCAGAAGAAATTAAACTTGCCAATCAGATGACTTTAAAATTGAGATTATCCTCAATTATCCCAGTGGGCCCGATGTAATCACAAAGGTCCTTAACAGTGAAAGGGTGGGGGGGGAAGAAGAGTGAGAGATGGCAGCATGAGATGCACGAGGTCCAAACTTGCTGGCTTTGAAAAGAGAAGAAGGGGGCCGTAAGCCAAGAAATGCAGGTAGCCTCCAGAAGCTGGAAAGGGCAAGGAAAAACATTATTTTGTAGAGTCTCCAAAAGGAATGCAGCCCTACTGACACCTTGATTTGAGCCCAGTTGAGATGCATTTTGGACTTCTGCACTCCAGAACTGTAATATAATAAATGTGTGTGTTTTTAAGCCACTAAATTTGTGGTAATTTTCTTACAGCACAAACAGAAAAACAATAATACACCATCTAACAAAATGCAATGAAATTAATATAGCATCACTTCTATGATACTCCTGGCAAAGATGCTTAACCTACATCTAATACAAAGAAACATCAGACAAACTCACATTGAGAGTGAATCTATAAAATAACTCGCCTGTATTCTTCAAAAATATCAATATCATAAAAGAAAAAACAGTTGAGGGACTATTCTAGATCAAGAGTTGAAGAGACGTGACAACAAAATGTGTTAAGTGATCCTAGATTGACTGTATCCTTTTCCTATAAAGAACACCACTGGGGCAACTGCTGAAACCTGAATGGAGGCTTAAGGATCAGACAGCTGTAATATATCAATGTTACATTCCTGCCTTTGTTGGTTGTATTGTTGTCAGGCAAGAGAATGTCTGTTTGTAGGAAACATGCACTACAATATTCAACAAAGAAGAGACATCATGTCAACAACTCTCTTTCAAAAGATTCAGGAAATAAAAGTTATCTGTATTTTACCGGCAACTTTCCTGAGTTCGTTTTAACAAATAAGTATATAAAATAAATGTAGTAAAACCCCAAATTGCAGCCCAAACCCTATACAGGCTGGCAACTATCATGTCCCCAAACAGACCAGAGGCACGCACACTCTCTGGGGAAAATGCGAAGAGGCTCTACACGTTGAAAGATCAAGCACAACAGAGAACTGGTTTGAGGCAGAAGACTAAAAACAGAACTGAATAAGAGTCTCTATACGGAACTGTGGACTCTAGTCCCCTTCTCCAGTTCTGCTTGCAGAACATCAGCAAGAGGAATACACGTTCCCTCTCCCCCAGGCATGGGATTTACAGTTTCAATCAGGAGACACCAAGAGCCCTGGAGTAAAAGCCCTAGGGTTACTCATATTCATGGGTCCCTCAAGCACCACACTAAGCCTTCAGTGAACAAGCCTCTACCTCACAAAAAGCTTCCTTCGGCTTTATTGTAACTTACTCCTAAATACAAGCCACCAGCCCAGGGATGGCCAGATATTTGAGGAAAGCTGCCAAAACTCAAAGACAGAAATCAAAACAAGCAGAAAAACAGGAATCCAGAGGAAACTGAGACAATGCCATGAAAGGGGAAAAAAGGCAATTAACCATAATATGAACGTGCTTGAAGAGGCAAAAGAATATATGTAACCATGAAGTAAAAACAAAATGCTAGTGGGGGGTGGGGGGGAGGAGCAGAGAACATAAAAAATACCCTGATGGAAACTAAAAGTTGAAAAATATCTCCCCATAAGGGTAAAAAGTAAACAAATAGAAAATAGACAAGGTAACACTACAAAACTTCAGAACACCACAGATGAAGATCAGATCCTTAAAACTTCCGGGAAGTGGGAGGGTTCATATAAAAAGGACCAAATTTTCTAATAAATTAATGGATCTATATTAATATTTAGTAGCCACTAACATCACAGAAAGTCAGATATTTTGTGCCTCCTAAAGATAACATACCACCCATGCAGTATTCTCCCCACTCACCACCTCTCAAAAAAAAAAAAAACAGAGAAAAAGAAGAAAAAAACAAAATGTTATCAAGATCTTACTGCCAAGTACAGGAAATACATTACAAGGGACGGGGAACACATCAATGACACCACAGGGTTTCATTCAACAACATCCAGGCTGTAGAAGACTACAAGACAGATGATACACTTTCTTCAACAAATAAAACTCACGGGGGAAAAAAAACCACCAATAGATTAAGAGACTTAAGAGATTTGTCAATCAATGACAATCTATGGACCTTACCTAGATGCTGATTTGAATGAACTGTTTAAAAATATAATTATGAGACAATCGAGGTAACCTGAACTTTAACTGGATATTTGAAGAATTACTGTTAATCTTTTAAAGGTACGATAATGCTACTGGGGTTATAGTTTAGAAACTAGTCCTTACCTTTTAGAGATATATACTGAAATATTCAAGAGTGAAATTATACATCTGGGTTTGCTTGTATAAAATCAAAGGGAAGAGAGGTAGACAGGATTATGAATTTTTTAAAAGTGGCCATGAGGGCTTCCCTGGTGGCGCAGTGGTTAAGAATCCGCCTACCAATGCAGGGTACACAGGTTCGAGCCCTGGTCCGGGAAGATCCCTCTTGCCGCGGAGCAACTAAACCCTTGTGCCACAACTACTGAGCCTGCCCTTTAGAGCCCACGTGCCACAACTACTGAAGCCCGCGCGCCTAGAGCCCGTGCTCTGCAACAAGAGAAGCCACTGCAATGAGAAGCCCGCACATCACAATGAAGAGAAGTCCCCGCTCACCTCAACTAGAGAAAGCCGGTGCACAGAGACAAAGACCCAACACAGCCAAAAATAAATAAATTAAATAAATTAAAAAAAAAAAAAAGAGCGGCCACAAGTTGATCAATGTTGAAGTTGGGTGATAGATACATGGGAGTGCATTATGTTCTCTAACTTTTCCATACTGTTTTTTTTAATGGAACCCAGAATACAAATTATCTGTGCTATAGAAGCTAGAAAACCATGAAGCAATCCATTCAGAGTTCTCAGTAAAAATTATATTCCAACTGCAATTCTGTACCCAGTCAAAACTTTTACTCGTGAGAGAAAGGAGATTAAAGATATTTTCAGATGATGTCTCAAAAAATTAACCTCTCTTGCACCCTTTCTCAGGAAGTACTGAAAGTTGTGCTCTGGCAAAAAGAAAGATAAAGGCAGGAAAGATAAAGGTCAGAGAACTAAGAAACAGGAGACCCAAACCTGCTGGAGATACACAAAGGAACCCTATTAGACCTAGAGAGCAAGAATTCCATACAGACTAATAAGGACCAACTGTATAGCACAGGGAACTTTTCTCAATACTCTGTAATGACCTACATGGGAAAAGAATCTAAAAAAGAGTAGATGTGTGTGTATGTATAACTGATTCACTTTGCTGTACAGCAGAAACTAACACAACATTGTAAATCAACTATACTCCAATAAAAATTAAAAAAAAAAAAAAAAAAAGAATTCCATACAGGAGTAGTTTGATGGAGCGCCCCTTAAGAATGTTCTTAAGGGAGGGGGTGGGAGTGAATGAGAATGAGGACCGGGACAACTAATTATCTGATATTTGTGCAAAACTATATGGAGAGGCTATTAGAAGGTACAGGAAAACTCAGTCACTAGTACCTAGAAAACAAAGCACAACAAAATTATACGAGGAAAACAAAACAGGAAAAACAATTATACAAGGAGGGAAATGTAATCATAGTATACAATTTTCCTCCATGGTGAACAAGACTTACATAATCATCATTAAACACAATACATTTAAAGAAAGAATATATATATATAAAACTATAATGGACAGATGGGAGAAGACATATAAAACAGGTGGTTTAAAGTTAAATATTCATCTACCTTAACAGAAAGTCAATAGATAATATCTTAAATTTTAAGTCAAATACCAAATTAGGGTCAGAGTTACCTACCCAGCCTCCACTCTCCCCCTTCTTCCTTTCTAGCAGAAGCTGATTTTGTCCAGAACCGATTTGCACACCCATCTCTTTAGGCATGTTCTCAGGGAAGGCGCTCAGTTCCAGGCATGTGCCTAATTGGTCTAAATGTAATTCCATTTCCCTTCCTAGTGAGTCTTTCAGAAACAGGCATATAACCCAGGAGGTAAGTCTGCCGGAGTTTCTAGGCAAAGTTTCCATATTCTTATACAGCTACAAGAAAAATAATTTTCTTTCTCTGGACACTGCTGGATCTGGGTACAACTCCTGAAACTGCTGCAGCCATCTTATTAATCTGAGGATGTAGCCGGCCAATGACTAAAGGGGGAGATAGAAAACTGGGTTCCTGAAGACATTATTGTGCCACAAAACCAATTGCCCTAGAACCCACCCTACCTCTGGACTTCCAACTGTGATTTACACTGAAGCCAGTTTGGGTCGTGGTCTCAGTACTACCATCCAAAAGCATCCTAACTGATAAGCAACTTATTTAGAAATAGATAAACAGCAGAAGAAACAGCTAAGAGTTGAGGAAAAAGTGATTACCTACGGGGCAGAGCTTGCCAGCTAGTGTACATCGCACACAGTGCCACTAATGTTCCAGAAGTGCCAAGATCCCCTAAAGATCTCAGGACACCCAAACAGCCTCTTCTATTTTGCCCATACAGACTCTGAGGTGGAAAAGTTCGGGAAGCACTGCTCTCCGGAGCAGGACTAGAGTAATGAAGGGTGTGCCTGGGGACAGGTTTTTTTCATCACAAGTCTTTCGGTAGTATTCAATTTTGATTATATGCATATTAAAACTGAAAATTAATTCTTAAAAAAAATTACTGCAGTAAGCAAAAAGAAACTAAAGATCTGATCTGTAGAGAGGTCATTAACAATAATGTAAAGAAAGAACTTAATTGAAGACTATTTCAGAAACAAAACTCAAGAGGGCTGGGTAATAGAGTAAATTCAAAAGTAACTGAGAGGAAGTTACAAGGAGTCAAAGACTACATAGATGTTTCTTCTTTAGGGACATAACTACTCCATCACTGCAAAGTGGAAACACAAAATTACTTTCTGTTGTAATCCACTGATTGGATTATACCAGCTGCTATCTACAAAACTCTCTTCAAGTTTTACATGGAATTCAACTTGGGAAGCTGAGATACAGTTTAAAATACCAGAAACCCTTCATTCAGCCATGTATTAAGGGATAAGCAAGATACTAGTCCTAGATACATGACGAACAAAATGTACAAGGTTCTGAGACTTCCCTGGTGGCGCAGTGGTTAACAATCCGCCTGCCAATGCAGGGGACACGGGTTCAATCCCTGGTCCGTGAAGATCCCACGTTCCGCGGAGCAACTAAGCCCGTGCGCCACAACTACAGAGCCCGTGCGCTAGAGCCTGAGAGCCACAACTACTGAGCCCGTGTGCCGCAACTACTGAAGCCCACGTGCCTAGAGCCCGTGCTCCGCAACAAGACAAGCCACCGCAATGAGAAGCCCGTGCACTGCAATGAAGAGTAACCCCCACTCACAACTAGAGAAAGCCTGCGCGCAGCAACGAAGACCAATGCAGCCAAAAAATAAATTTCTTCAAAAAGGTACAAGATTCCTGCTCTCATGAAATTAATATTTGCTAAAACATATTCCACAGAAGCAATACAAATAATAACTAAGAGTGAGGGCCGAACCTGGTTTGAATCCTATCTCACCAACCACTATGGGAAACTACTCCACCTCTAAACCTAATTTTTATCATCAGTTATTTGAAAATAATACCTTACTAGGTTGTGATATGTGTGTGTTTATAAAGTATTCAGAGCAAGCTTAATAAAGATTGCCCTTACTATGTTAACAGGTTTCCTATAATATGCTAATGTGTACTGTGAATCTCCAAGAAGGTAATTTTCTCCAAGCTTATTTCCTTCATACCACACCATGGAGTGATCTGCAGAGCACATTTACAGCAAGAGAAACTCCCTACTGTGCACCCTACTTCTAATCCACTAGGACTGATTTTTACTACTGTATCCTCATACTGTCAGCTTTTTTTTTTTTTACCACTTTTTAGCATCCACTCTGCAAACCTCTTCAATCACAGTTTTTTTTTTTTTTATATTTTATTTATTTATTTATTTATTTATGGCTGTGTTGGGCCTTCGTTTCTCTGCGAGGGCTTTCTCCAGTTGCGGCAAGTGGAGACCACTCTTCATCGCGGTGCGCGGGCCTCTCACTTTCGCGGCCTCTCTTGTTGCGGAGCACAGGCTCCAGACGCGCAGGCTCAGTAATTGTGGCTCACGGGCTCAGTCACTCCGCGGCATGTGGGATCTTCCCAGACCAGGGCTCGAACCCGTGTCCCCTGCATTGGCAGGCAGATTCTCAACCACTGCGCCACCAGGGAAGCCCCCAATCACAGTTTTAAGACTATTATGCCTCAGTCTCCCATGCTAGATCCTGACCATCCTAGAAACAGAGGAAGTATCTTTTAGACTAACTGCTCCAGTACTTGGAAAAGCACAGTATGGTAACACTAAAAATGCCATTTCAAAGAAGCAGTGCATGCAGTTCAACCTCATTCTTTCAGTTATTCAGCAAACATTTATGGCGTTTTCTATACACCAGGCCCTTCTACGATTCTATGCTAGGACCTGAAGAGACAGCAGTGAACAAAGCAGATCCAACTCCTGCTCTTAAGCAGCTCAGTCTAAAGAAAACAGATACAAAAATAAATAAACCGAACAGGTATCAAGTTCAGGTGGAACAGTGTGAAGCAGTGATAAGGAAAAGTTCAAGGTGTTTTGAAACCTAACCTAGACTGGAAGGAGTCGGGGAAGGTTTCCCTGAACACAGACATCTCAACTGGGATGGGGAAGATGACTAGGAGTTAGTAGGATGGAGTCCTAAGTGCTTTACAAGCATTCTATTACTCTTCACAACGCTATAAACAGTAGGCGTATATTATCCCCACAGGGAAACTGAGGCTCAGAGAAGTTTTTATGGCTGGGAAAAGGCAGGGCTAGGATTCAAAGCCAGATATCTAGATCAGACTCCAGGGAATGTACAAAAATGTACGGCATCCAATCAAACGTACAGCATTTCTTTCCCACTACACTCTACTCTCTGTAATGGACAGACTCTAAGATTGCTCCCACAACACAGCCTCCTGCTGTTCATGTCCTCCCACAGACCCTTCCTTTGAACCAAGACCGATGACTTGCTTTTAACCAAGAGAATACAGGAAATGTGAAGGGATGTCACTTCTGCGGTTATGATACATGAGACTGTATATCTGTCTAGTGCGAAGACTCACTCCTTCACTGTCTTTGAGAAAGTAGTGGCCATGCTGGAAAGGACCACACAGCAATGAACTGAGGGCAGATGTCTGCCAATAGGTAGCAAGAAACTGAGGCCCTCAATCCAATACTGAACAGGGTACTGAATTCTACCAACAATCATATGAGCTTAGAGGAGACCTTCCCCAGTTACACCTTAGATGAGACCAAAGCCCCATCAATAACTTGACCAGAGCCCTCTGAGACCCAGCTAATTAAGCTAAGCTGTGCTCAGACATCTGACCTACAGAAACTGTGAGGCCATAAATGTACTTGTTTTTAAGTTTCTAAGTTTATGGTAATATTGTTACATATCAAGAAATAACAAACACACTGTTACACAATAAAGTTTTTCCGCCATATCCTGGTGCTTTGCTGAAATAATGATTTGCAACTACTCTTAACTACACATCAAGCCAACTTCAGGTAGCAGTCACAATTGCTCTTTTTAACCAAAACTCATGTACCAAGATGTCAACATTAACCACAATCTGACCCTGTGTTTTATTTGTATTTTTTATTGAGATACATTTGACATAAAATATTAGTTTTAGATGTACAACACAGTGATTTGACATTTGACTCTGCATTTTATTGTAGCCATTTTTTAATAACCTTGCCTGCTAATTCCATTGTCTCTATCATTTCTGTTTCTCCTGAGTTTTCTCTTCTGTCTTCAAACTCACTAATCTTCTCTTCTGCCATGTCTAATCTGCCATTAATGCCATCCTGTATATTTTTCATTCCACACATTAGTTTTCACCTCTAAAAGTTTTATTTGGATCTTTTTATACCTTTCATAATTTCTAACTTTTTGAACATATGGAATACAGTAACTGCTTTCATGTCCTTGCCTGTTAATTCTAACATGTCAGTTCTAGGTTGGTTTCAATTTACTGATATCCTAATTATAAGTCACATTAACCTACGTCTTCACACGTCTAGTAATTTTTGATTGGATGCTAGACATTTTACACTGTTGAGTGTTGGGTTTCTTTAAAGAGTATTGGCCTTTGCAATGACTGGCAATTACATTACTTTCAAATTACAGGTGACCCTTGAACAACAGAGGGGTTAGAGGTGCTGACCCCCCCACACAGTCAAATCTCCAAGTATAAATTCACAGCCAGTCATCCATATCTGCAGTTCTGCGTCCATGGATTCAGCCAACTGCAAATCATGTAGTACTGGAGTACTGAAAAAAATCCACGTATTAAGTGGACCTGCACAGTTCAAACCATGTTGTTCAAGTGTCAATTGTAGTTTGCCCCTTTTAAGGCGTGTTTCTAAGATTTTTTTCAAACATATCTAGAGTAACCTTTATTTTAGGACTAGTTTAGCCCCATTAAGACATGACCCTTTTGGATTCTCAATCAACACAGCATATAATGAGATCTTTCTACTTTGGCTATAAAGTACTCAAATATTTTCCAGCCCTGGGTGAGCTCAGAAAATTCTTCTGCTTACAGCTTCCCAGTGGATTCCTTCCCCAGAAATGTTTCCTTCATGAAACTGTACCCTACACATGCACCACAGATTGGCATTCAGTCAACATTTAAGGGGACCACTAAGAAGATTTATGGAACTCTTTCTCTGCATAACTCTCAGCATAAGTCCCTTCTTTCCAGAACTCTGCTCCTCAAATCAGAACCATTCTGGCCTCCCCCAACCCCAATCTTTCTTTCCTCAACTCACTGGCTTTTTTGGGGATCTCCTTCCCCGCACTGAGATCTGCCTCCAGGCAGAAAGCTGCACCATCACAGGACCTCCTCGTTTGTTTCCCATCTGTTAGGGAATGTGGTTCTGCACTGCCTATTGTTTAATATCTGAAAACAGTTGTTCCATGTATTTTGTCCAGTTTCCTAGCTGTTTATGGTGGGAGGGTAAATTCAGAATGTTACTGCCCCACAGTCAGAAACAGAAGTCATGACTCCTGACAACAATTTTAAAGTAAATGTTTTATAAGATACAACTCCTAACCATACACACACACATCATTATCACATTATCCTGTCTTTATTTTTATCATGATATGTACATGATATGTATCACTCTTGGTCAATTATGTTACTTGCTTTCTTGCTTATTCTACATTTCACAATAGAACGTAAGCTCTGTGAGTACAGGGATCTTACCTACACTGTCACTCCTGTATCTCCAACACCTAGAACATATCCTGGCCTAGAAAAGGCACTGAAATTCAGCAAATGCATTAAATCAATAAGCAAAGTGTTTTACGAGTATTTCACTTAATATATATTGTGAACTCTTCTACTTAGTAAATTCTAATCTAGATACAGGTAACCCTGACCATAGAGAGTTCCTTAGAATTGTCTATTGTCGTAATTACCAACATCTGAGTAAAGGTTTTTAGTTGCAAACAAAAGAAACTAACTCTAGCTTTGTTGAAACTGTAAAGGAAGTTATTAAAGTGTATTAGGCAACTCACAGAAAACCCCAGGAGGGCCAGGCTGGAAGGCTACATAACCAAGAACACCGAAAATTCAAACCACAGATCTGGTCCAGTGGAGACAACACAGGATTCGGTCCCTGTGATTTGTAGAGATACCACTGACCCTGGAACTAAATGCTACAACTGGATCTGTCACTGACTGCCTCCAGAAGAGCCGCAGCTGCCATCCCCCTTGCACTGCAGAACACAGACTTTGCAAAGTGCCTGCTTCTGCAAATCACTGGCTTCTGAGGTAGTGGAATGGAGGTCCCAGGTCATATGATTGCATCCTAACCCCAAAAAAATGCAGAGAAAGTGAGCAACTGGCTTTCATAATGGAAGACATCTACCTCCCACCAAGATTCTTAAGGTAAAGAATTCCCCAAACACAGAAAGCTATTAGATGTTCTGGTTAATTATCTGAAAGACTAATGAACCAGTAGCACAAAGCATCAATCCCAGCATACCAGAACTTTTATCTATTTCTTCAATTAATGGGTTATAGAAGCTCTATGTTCCTTTTTCTTTTCTATCTGAATGTTTAACTTTAGGGCCTGTAACTGTTCACTGGGTTTTTTATTATCTGGAAGCAGCATAAGCAATCTACTATGATTAACCTTAAGCAAATTTACTTCCCTGCATCTCAGTTTTCTAACTTATAAACAGATACTATCCACCACCTTCTAGGGCTGCTGATAATATTAAAATAACTAATAATGAATATGTAGAGTCTGGCCCATAGCAGGCAATCAATATTAGCATTATTTAATAATGTTACCATTATTAGTTTATTTTTTAACAAGAGAAACTCACTGATTTACATGAACATCTCTTTTTTAAAAAGAATCTGCCAATGCCAACAAGCTGAAGATCCAAGTTTCTATTTTACATTGGTATTATAAATGTTATCCCCCTTAGCCCCTTTGTTATCAGAGATGAAGCAACAATAAAGTAGTCTAACATGTTGCCACCAGAACTAAGTTCAAGGAATACATAAACAGATGGACAAATGGACAGCTGGATGATGGAAGCATCAAGCCACGTCTCCTTTAGGGTTCTCTACAGCGAACTCCAACCACACTGAAGGGCTTCACGGCCATGAACGGGACCACGTATGTCCACCTAATTCACAACTACGTCCCAAGGGCCTGGCAAGGGACCAGGCAAAGAGCCAAAAAATGAAATCTGAATATTTGCTTTTCTAAATATTTACTACAGAAACTAGTCCCTGAGAAAGGTTTCAGAACTACTTTAAAACAAGTCCCTTTTAAGCTTTTAAAAAGATCATTCACCTGACAAGATCAAAAGCTTCAGTAATTTTCTAACTACAAGACTCAATTCTTTTGAAAATCCATCCGTACAACGAACTTTCCCTCAATCATTCTTCTTGTCGTTGTCCAAATGTGAAGAAAAAGTAAGGCCAAAACGCATCCAAACCACTTTCTTCACTTTTTTTTTTTTTTTTTTTTTTTTTGGCTGCATTGGGTCTTCATTGCTGTGCACGGGCTTTCTCTAGTTGTGGCGAGCGGGGGCTACTCTTCATTGCGGCGCACGGGCTTCTCACTGCGGTGGCTTCTCTTGTTGCAGAGCATGCAGCCTCAGTAGTTGTGGCACATGGGCTCAGTAGTTGTGGCTTGTGGGCTCTAGAACGCAGGCTCAGTAGTTGTGGCACACGGGTTTAGGTGCTCTGCGGCACGTGGGACCTTCCTGGATCAGGGATCGAACCCATGTCCCCTGCACTGGCAGGTGGATTCTTAACCACTGCGCCACCAGGGAAGTTCCTTCTATCACTTTTTAAATGGCGCCAAAGCTAGAGCTTATTTTAAATGTGAACCCAAGAGCTACTGCAAATGCTGGATTGACATTCCAGATATAATTGTTGAATGAAACTCACTTTGTTGGCTAAAAATCATAAAGAACATCCAGCCTGATTCCCTCCACAATTTAAAACCATTCCAGGGCTTCCCTGGTGGCGCAGTGGTTGAGAGTCTGCCTGCCAATGCAGGGGATGCGGGTTCGAGCCCTGATCTGGGAAGATCCCACATGCCGCGGAGCAACTAAGCCCGTGAGCCACAACTGCTGAGCCTGCGCGTCTGGAGCCTGTGCTCCGCAACGAGAGAGGCCGCGACAGTGAGAGGCCCGCGCACCGCAATGAAGAGTGGCCCCCGCTTGCTGCAACTAGAGGAAGCCCTCGCACAGAAACGAAGACCCAACACAGCCATAAATAAATAAATAAATAAATAAATAAATAAAAGAAAAAAAAAAGGAAACTAACATTTAAAAAAAAAAAAAAACCATTCCAAATGAAACTAAGAACTGTATCTATTTCAATAAACTAATAAAATTATGTACTCCTTTAATAGAGAAGGCACAATCTTTCAACTCCGTAATACCAACACTGAACTTCTAACAACTAGTAGGTATTTCATATGCACTTATTAAATTAATCCATGAGTAAATAACTTTGTCTTTTTACTGGCTACATAGAGTTTTCCAAGCTTATCTTTAAAAAGACAGGATTCACATTTTTCTTCTTCTTCAAGGTTCCCATATTCCCTGTCCAACTCTTACTCCAAATGTACATTCCCCTTATGTAATCATTTGGTCCTTGAGACCAACCAGTAAAGACCAAGACGTAGTTCACTGATGCATTCAACAAATGTTTACTTGGTACTCACCACACGCCAAACACTTGCCGATCTCTCAGAATGCAAGGGGGAGCAAAACACCACTGCTCCTGCTCTCTGGAGGGTATTAATAAAACAAGCACTAAAAAAATTACCACCTGTGATAAGCATTGTGAAAGGAAAGTACAGGGAGACATGAGACATTAAAAAAGAAGAGGTGACTAGGACAGGGGTCTGCTTTCCCTGACAAAGTAATATCTGAACTGAAAATGAAGGAGGAAAAGAAGTTAACTAAAAGAAAGAAGGGATGATGGCTGGCCCAGGAAGCAGACATGCAAAGACATGGGAGACGAGACGGCTTAAGTCAGCTGGAGCCAGATCATCCAGGTAGGGAGTGCTATGACTAGTCTAGTCTTTCCCCTAGAAGTCACAATAAGTCATTAAAGAGGTTTTTTTTTTTTTTAAGAACTGAGAATTCCTGTTCATCCATTTGTTCAAGTCTCTCCATTTCTATCCATTCTATTGAATTTTATTCCTTGACCTTCCCTACATGCCCACATCCTTTACTTCAGATGTCCGTATCTTTATCTTATTCAGCAAACAGCCTTCTTCCAAACATCTCCCATGAATCCTAAGACTTCTGTCTTCAATTTCCTCCCTTTGCAGAGCTGACTCCAGTACTGCTGAGTAGCTGTGGGCCTTCAGGCCAATTCTTAGGTAAATTTACCTAGCATTACTGACATTTTGAACTGTACCACAGAACCACTACAGGGAAATTCAAAAATTGAAATTAGATGGCAAAATATGCTGAGATCGTAATAATTTTCTTACCATTGCTCTTTTGGAAAACTTTAATGAAACAGTCTTTTGTACCATAGTAACGTCTCTCAAAAATAAATGTGTTTGATGTAAAGGTGAAGTAAAACACACCACTGTGATGACAGCTGTTCTTTTTCAAGGGGAAACGATCAAATCAGAACAAATTTTTCAGCAGACAGTATTTGTCTTAAAGACAGCAGTCCTACTTATATCCAAATAAACTTTAACCTAAAATTAACTGTCAAAGGGACTCTTAAAAGGAGACAAAAATTTTGACCTTCAAAAAGCAACATCAAACATTACTCAATTTCATAGACTGTGTTCCCTTTAAGGAAAATTCACGTTTACTCTAGACTGCGTCCTTAAGCCTACTCTGGATTAGGAGCAGGCTATTAAAGATCCCCGGCTACAACTAGCTTCCACGATGGCACATACGGTGAGGGTTTTATTTCAGCATTGATTCCCAGGCCCTAGTGCCATGTTTGGCACTAGTAGGTACTCAATAAATAGCTCTATCTGCCTCACAAGATAAATGCTTTTTAGATGACTGGTCTCCCAATAAGAACATATGTGAACATAAACAGAAGAAATATGGTATTTTTCAGGAAAATACTAAGACACTCAGAATAAATTAAACTCTCACATGTTTAACTACTCTATACTTTTCAAACCATGAACTGTGATACAACCTTTCCCTTTCCAGAATCACAGCTTCTAACACTGCCTTCTCCCACTGCCCCATTTTTTAGCTCATTTTTAATGGTGCTATAAATTATTTCCACCTGTCACTAATGGAAGGTTTGAACTACAATAATAATTCTATCTTCTGTTCTTCCACAGTTCCTTCAGGACCTTACTAGGAAATATTCTCAACTGTCCCATTAAGCCAGTCATTCGACTCCTTATGACCTTTACTATACTGCCACCAAAGCTGAATTCTCTCCTTTCTATCTCCAAAACCTGGGTCCCATTGCTATCTGAATCCAGAAATATTCACTTTGTTCTGTTGAAAATTAAATAATTAAGAACTCAAGATGTTCCTAACTTGGCTCTCCCTCTGTCTTGTTTTTCCCTCTCTTATTCCTCATGCCTGTACACCTAGAATGAGCCTTTCAAAAGGCTGTCATCTCCCTAACCCATGGATCTGCTATCATCGCCCTGATGAAAAACCTTCAACTGCCCCAAATTCAAATTCCTTTTAAGACCCATAACTCTCATTTCTCACTGCAATTGTTCCTATCCCTCCCCCAACGTCACACACACACACACACACACACACACACACACACTCACACACTCTTACACTCCAGGCACACCCACCACAGGTGCCCATATGACTTCTTCCAGCCGACTGTCACTTCCCCAGGTTCTACTGTAAAAAGCCCATCCATTCTTCAAGACCAAGCTCCCATCCCTCCTCCTCCACAAGGCATGCTCAAATCCCCAGATCTGTCTGACTTCCCCGTGTTCTTCTAGTTAGTTCTCTGTATGGCAATAGCTCTAATTGTTAGTAGCCATGGTCTTACCTGTGCTAATTTTGCCTGTGTACACACAACTATCTCAACACTAACAGCACAGGTCGCCAAACCTTATTCACTTTTGTAGTCAAAGTTTCTACCACCGTAATTCACATATCTTATACAGAGGACAGGCAAATGTTTCCTCAGTTGAAGAGGAACAAGAATCCCCTTTTACAATTTATCCAAGCATTTAGAATTATAAGCATTTACAATTTATTTATAAGCATTTACAATTTATCAAAACAGTTTTTCATTCAACAGAATAAATACAGGAAAATCACAGAACAATTTTAACTAAACAACAAAGAACAAATACTTTGTTATTTAAAGTACAAGACTTACAGTACAATGTAAGATGCTCAAATTCACTCATAAAGAAATGCAAATTCAAACAACTAGACTTCACTATTCACCTATTAAATTGACAAAGATTTAAAACTTCGATAACACCAGTGTTGGTGAGATTTGGAAAACTATACACTCTCAGACACTGCTGATGAAGTATGAATTGGTGCTACTTCTTGGAAAACAATTTGGCAATACATATTCAAATGTGCACATACCTGGTGAACCAGCAATTTCCCTTATAAATATATACTCTCTGGCTAACGCTCACAGAAAAGTTACATGTACAAGGATGTACACTGCAGCATTGTTTAAAAATAGCAAAAATAGGGAAAAAATATTTAAATGCTCTTTAATGGAGACTGACTCAATTGTGCTGCATCCATAACATGGAACATTTCCCATCCGTTAAAAAAACAGGGAAACTCCACCACCTGATGTGGGAATATTTCTAAGATGATCAAGAAGCTTAAGTTGCAAAACTTGTGTGTTTAGCATGATCCCATTTGCTTTTGATTTTAAGTACACAGAGTGGATACACACACACACACACACACACAATGTCACACTAAAAAAAAATCAGGATCGCACTAAATATACAGCTTTGTAACAGACGTGTATATAATAAATGTTTACATATACAGTTGTATGTTTGTATGTATAGAAAATTTCTAGTAGGAAAAACTAAATAGCTATTACTTATGGAGCACAGGGGGGTGGGGGGTGGGGGGGTGACACCATTCTACCAGGCTGGATCTTTTTTTTTTTAATCGTGAAAATACATAACTTGTTGATTGTTAAGAACTAAAATTCTCTAGATCAAAATGATACCTTTTATGTCTGATATAAGACTGCTCAAATAGGAGCCCTAAACAGATGAAAAAACACTAAGAAAAAGAGAACACTCCTACTCCAATGACTCCATATTCCATCAAGCCCAGTGGTCCTCAGCAAAATTATCCACAGTCCCATTACGGACACTCTTAGCAACAGAAGGCCAGCAAGTGCCAGTCTAACGCTACCAACCTCCGGCCACCAGAGAAGCCTCCATGAACCCTTCCAGGACTGCACCCCAAGCAGACATTTCTCAAGCATGCCCTTCATTTTCCTTGGGCAAGGGCACATGTGCCCTACCCTTCCCTCCCCGTCCCAAAAAGCTCTCTTATTAGTGCAGGTGCTACTCTCCAATGTTTAAAATGACAGCCAGCTAAATGATAAAAATAAAGTGTTAACCTGATAACAGATTAAGGATATTCCTCTGGGAATATTTCCACTTTAAATTAGGGAATCCAGCTCTTACCTTAATCTAAAGGAATGAATTCAACAGTGAGAACTGCAAGCAAACCAGAAGAAAAGGAAAGTAATAATTTGAGGACATGACCTCCCTTTGTTCCTTCTAAACATGCCAGGTCAAAACCTACCTGTCATCTACCCTAACGCTGGAGATACACTACCCTACCCACTACAGCACCGACACTAACTATACCTGATTGAAAACCTCAACTTCCCACCTTTAAATACTTATTTGACCAACTCAGGCTATTCTTCTAAGAGGCTAAGAAGACAGGTAAGTGAGCCAACCATTCACTACCAATGAGCTCACACATAAATAGCAACATATTTGAAAACAACAGATCTTCCTATAAAACCAAAAATGCAGTTGTACTCTATTCTCTGTCCCCTCTTCTGTAGAAAGAACAAAGAACCAAGAGTCAGGAAAACATGTGCTAGTCCCCCAGACCTCCTTATTCTGAGGCACTGGTTAGTCATTTATTTTCTCTGCACCCCTTTCCTTCTCTAAAATGAGAGATGAACTATGTCAACGTTTCTCAAAATGTTTCTACTGCATCAGGATTACCCGGAGTCCAAATTAAGAAAGGGGATTCTAGAGTGTCACCCATACCTACAGAAAGAGAAGTATCGGAGCTTGGGAATCCCACAACTTTGACAAGTTATCCTGAAAACTGTTTTGAGACCCATTAGTTCCTCAGGTCTCTACTTGACCTAATTATACGCTAGTTCAAAGAATCCTAGACCTTCCTCTTTCGTCAAACCCATGAAATAAAGAGGAAGATACTGGACAGTAAATGTTCAAATATCACTGCCATCATCCTCCTTGCAACTTCAGTGATTCAAACATTTATTGAAAACCTAACAAGATATTGCGATACTGAATCACAATATCCTAGTATTGCTTGCTGAGGATGTGAGCACAAATACACACAAAACGGTCAAGGGGACTGCTAAAACTAAATCCAAGAGCTTAGATTTCAAATACTGTTTACTGCAATAGTCACAGCAATCAAGAATCATGTTTCTATCAGAAAATACCGTCAGTAAAATAATGTGACCCAAAATTCCTTCACTACTAGTAGTTACAATTTTTCCAATCTGACTACATATGTATATATTCTATATACTATGTACTGATGGTCTATTTCAATTTGTACACCATAGTTCAAAAGAGTAATGAGCAAATATGGAATATAAACATTAATTAGTGCAATAAGTTGTCTTTTCAAAGTTCATTTCTGTAAGTTTCTCCCAAAACATTTGAAAGTGTGACAGGCAATGGTTCATAATCGCTCCCCCCCCCATTCTCTTCTTTCAGTAGAAACAAATTTTCAGCCAAACAGCCACCTACTGAAGACCACATATCCCAGCCTCCTTTGCAGCTACATGCGGCCACCTAAGTTCTGACCAATGGGTGTGAACCGAAGTCCCATATGCAACTTCCAGGTCTGTCTTTAAAGAGGGGGTGTTCTCTGCCCACATCCTGTCCCTGGACTGTGCATGTGGAGAGGAGCTGTCCTCAACTGTATAGGACATGGTGCCCCCTTAAGCACAGGAAAACAAGTCAGAAGGAACCAAGCTCCCCTGTATCTTGGAGCCACCACATCAGCCTTAGACTACTTATATGAGAGAGAAGTAAACTCCTTGTTTAAGCCACTGTATTTAGTCCGAACATAGGTCCAATCTTGTGCTCTAACTAATGCATATAGAAAGATTAAGTTACTAATAAATATTACAAAACAGCTACTTACCAACTCAGTAAGGCTGAAACTCTAATTATAAATTCTTGGGTAATCTCACTACTGAAATTATTGCTACTGTACCAACTTACATTTATATAACATTTTACACTTTTTGCAGAACACCTCATTACAGTATCTCATTTCACATTCTCAAAATCCTGGGCAAAGCAGCGGGTGCTCTGCACATTTGGACACAGGACACTAAAGCTCGGAAGCTACTTCGCCCAAGGTTGCACAACTAAGGAGTGGTGCTCAGGCAGGATGTGGCACACAGGTTCCTCATTCCATCGTCCCATGTACATGTACATTTAGCTACACCTGTTATGTGCCAGGCACTGGAGTTACAGAATTATTCCTGTCCAGATGGACCTTACAGGTTAGTGGAGAGAGGGAGAGACAGACAGTAAATGAGTAAGTGTACTTATGCGTACATATGAATAACTGTATAGCAACTTTTAGTAATGGCTGTCAAAAAAAGCAGAGTCTATAAGAATGCATGGCCAAGGAATCTTACTTAGACTGGGGTTTGGGGGAAGGCCTCTGAAGAAGTAGCATTTATGTTGAGACCATAAGGATGAGTATCAATGAAGAAGAGGAAAAGAGGGAGAAAGCTATTAAAAAATGTATGTGTGCTATCTCAGTCTTCACAAGAACCCCATGGTAAGTACCATCAACCCCATTTTACAGATGAAGAAACTGATACTTAGCAAAATCATTGTGCCTTAAGTCCACACTGCCAGTGAGTGGCAGGACCTGAGATTCCAGACCTGCCTGACTCAGGAGGCTCTGCCTGGCACTATCTCACAGGCCAATACTCTCTCCACAGTTATGCTTCTTCAACTGCTATCTCTAACTTGCTATCAAGCAGATTGTGGATAGATGTCACAATTTGAGCATCTTCTTACCCAAATGCATGTGCTAAAATGCCAACCTTAACCACAAATATCCATAAAACTTAAAACAATAATAAACTCTTTCCAGTCGAAATTTTATATACTTAGAGAAATAATGGGATTATTTAATGAACAGGTATGTTATTTAAAATAGAGGTGATGCTGAAACCAGTTTCATTCCATGTTAAACCAGTTCACTAAGCCCCTCTCCACAAAATCAATTTGAACAAGCAATTCAATTATGGTGAGATAAAACTGAAAATAATTCATCAAGAGTAAAGATACATTTTAAACTATTATGCACTATATATCAGATATGGGCACATGTCCATCAAACAAACAAAACTTTAACAGTATTACAAACTTTTAAAAGTCACCTTCTAGAAGAGAGGATACATAGCTCTGGGAGAAGAATCAATTGCTGAAAAGACAAAATGGTTCTGTATTAGCAAAAAGTATGCCTACAAGGAACCACATTATCTTAGATGTTCAATGTACCACAAGTTATCTCCAATAAAGAATTTTAACTCGTTATACAACTCTGGAGGTAGGATTTCAAAGCAAAACCATAACTTTTTAAAAACATTTAGCTGGTTTATACAATGCAATATTTCCAAGTCATTTTGTTTTCATATACCAAAAAATGAAACTAAGGCTGCCTGTAGCCACTAGGTTAGGAAACAAGACTTGTCTCTAATTGCCTAATATGAGCCTTAAATTAATTACTTTAGTCATGTGAAGTCAACATTTCACTTTCACATAACCAATGGTAAACTCCACAGCTCTAGCTTAGCATTATAGCATTGACATAAGACAAGATTTCAAATGATTTCTTTATTTAGAGGCAACTGGGGAGAAATTTTAGGTAATTTAAAATAATTTGATGATTTTTCCAAGTAATTAACCACAAATTTTAACCTCCTCCCCCAAAATTTTTAATCCAAAACTGTGCACGCCTTGGGTTATGAATTACTATAATTTCTCTAGCCATCAAAACATTGCCCATTGTCAAAATAATATATGGTAATAAGTCCTTCAAAAAGCATAACCACTATGTATACATGTAAGGTGCTCACACAAAAGTAACAAAGTCACGCATTTCACTTTACAGGGCAAAGTGTGTTAGGTGTCAAGTTTCAGGTGATCATGTTTAATAGTTTCAAGTAATAGCTTTACTTCTAAGCAGAAAATACACACAAGTATCTGGAGGTAAAACCACCAAAAAACTCAACAGAAAATAGTGATTCTTAGCTCACAGTTTAAATTACTTATAGTAATACAACAAAATTCTAAGACTACTAAAATTCTGGGAGAGAAAAATCAAGTAAATCTTCTTTATAAAGACTCTGGAAGTTTTGGGGTTCTGCTGAGTTTAGATAAAGTTTTTCTCGGGGGGGGGGGATAAAAAGAGAAACTGCTTGCGGGTGCGGGTGGGGGTGGGCGTGTAGGAAATGTGAAAGTTCTTTGAGACAAGAGAAAAGTGAATGTTAAAGCAAAGAAAATTCGACACACACCTTACCACAAATAAAGTCACAAATGAAGCCCCCTCTTCTATTAAGCTTATTTTTAGATCATGTAGAAGGCAATTAATTCCCTTCTCACTCATAATAAAGTTACTTCTATTCAAGTTTTCTCCCCATGACTAGATAGTTGCCAAGCATAAACATGCATGTGAAAATATCCCTGGGCATTCTAAACTTCTAAGCTTTTTTTGTTTTGTTTCCAAGTAGTACCCAAGATTCAATACAAATTAGCATCTTCTTTCTTTGTATAGTTTCAAAACAAAACATATGCCAAAGGTCACTCTCACCACGTATTATAACAAGTTATCTTAAATTTGGTTTCACGGGGATTTGCAGCACTACAAAAACCTATGTAAATTCTTTAAATACCAGTTGTTGCACTTACCACACTCCCCACGGCAACATCTCTAAGTCATACACACAAAAAAATCTGCATAAATGAAACTAAGGGGCAGACATCAGACAATATTCTAGAGGAGGAAAAAATTCTAAGCCAGGTTTTTTTTTTAACATCTACATTCCCAAACAAGACACTGCATTACAATGGAACATCTTCATTTGTTTTGAATGTTAGTGCCCTTAAAAGAGGCTGGATTAACTCAATTTTTGAATCCCCAGGACACAGTAACTATGTATGTTTGTTAAGTTTCCATTAAGTCCCACCAAAAAGTCTTTAAAAGAAATGTAAGAAACGATCTTAAACCTAAATTCCATATTCCAAACAAAAACAAAGATCTCACTAGATCACTTAGTCCATCTCCCACCCCTACCAATAAGGACCATCCACTCACTTAATTCTATTCAAATCCATAATCTTTTTTAGATTTCAAAGGAGTGAGTCTTCACCTTACAGACACAGGAGTGACCTTCCTTCCAGGATAAATAACTTCTGAGCTTACTCTTCTTATGAACTTTTTATACTCAGTTTTACATTACAACTTGCTGTAGACATTGACAGGACTCAACTTTTTGGCAAGGTTTGAAGTCTAAATGAATTTGGACAGCCACCATAAACATCATTGTTATTCCAAGGCAAATCTTCCAAAAGCACTGGGGTACTTTAAGTGTAAGTCATATGTATACTAAAAAATCTTAATATAACTGAGTGAACTTTTTTCATAACTGCAGTCTCTTTGAAACTATCTTCTTCCGTTTAAAATCTTAGCACCTGTAATTTTAATTCTCTTTCCACATTTACACTCTAGCTGAAAAAAATATTCTCGTAACTAATCAAGATATGAGAAGTTTACAAAACAAAAGCTAAAGGTAATTCCACTGAATTATGAAAACGCCCCCAAAATCAAAATATTAAATATATCCACTCTTAAATACTTTGTATATGTAAAGTGTAAGGGATCACAGAGAAAATCTTAAGTATTCAAAGATAAAAAGTAACTAAAAATAACTTTGCACAAAACTTTCTTATGACTCATCAATACTTACATGACTATAATTAAATTTAAGTGTGAACAAAAGGCACTGAAGAATATTTTTTAATTCCTTCCATTCAAAAATTGTCTATGTAGTTTGCTTGGGAGCAGGGGAGAAGCTGACAAGTTAGTTTCATTCAGAGGCCCTCACCTCAACCTTTCCTTTCCGCTTCCGCAAACTACAAAGTTAATTCCATGCAAAACACTATACGCGGACAGAAGCTCTAGGTTAGAACCCTGAGTCATTACACACAGATCGCTCCAAAATCTGTCAGTATTTATAATAATGAGTTATACCCTAGTGATTAAGAGCCCAGGCTGACTACAGACCCCTGGTCCCTGCTGTATGACCTTGGATGAGTCACCGCTCAATTTCCTCATCTGTAAAATGGGTAACAGTTCCTACCGGGAGAATAAGCGACTTAATTAATACACGTAAGGCCCTGAAGACAAGTGCCTGGCACTATTCGTCCTAATCTTTAAATCAGTGTGAAAACAATGTTACAAGGTGTATTTTCTGACAATTTGGGCGGAATTCGAGAACCAAATGGTGCTGGCATTCAAGTACTGCACCTAGATTACAAGATTCACATCATCCAAGGGTTGGACGACAGGCACAAAGAAGTGATCAGAGTCACTCACTCACTAATTGTGCCATTTTTAACTATTTCGGACCAGGGAGGGGCCTTTCGCTAAGTGTGAAGCTATTCAGCAGCCCCGGTGGCTCTAAGCGAGAGTGGGTCTCTGCCTATTAACAGACTTGTGAAGTTTCGTTGCAATACCCAGGTATCAATTATAATTTACGCATCCTCAACCACCAATTCCTCCAGCTGCTAAACAGGTCATCAATCCACCTCGAGTGGCCGGGCTCACTTGCACTCACTGCACAACTTCGGAGCATGCCGAGTGCCCTGGCTCCAGCACACACCCCAAAGGGCCGCGCGGGGACCGGGCTCGCGACCTTCCCCGGCGCCTAGCCCGGCAGCCAGCCCCATTTTCTTAACCCGCGCATTGTCCTTGCGGAGAACCCCGGCCGTTCCCACACTGGTGGGGACCAAGAGGAGGGACGAGGGAGGAGCTGGGGGAAGAGGATGAGGAGGAAGAGGAGGAGGAGGAGGAAGACAACCTCCTCCCCTTCGCTCGGGCGACCAGTGAAGGTCTGGCGCTTTCTCCGGCCCCCAAGCCCCGGCTCCCGGGAGGCCGCGGCCCCATCTCCCACCCTCCGCAACTTTCCCTCCGCTCGCACCCGCCTCTCCTCCGGGACCGGGCCTGTCGGGCTCCCTCCCCCGGCGGCCGGCCCCGGGCCGCGGCGCCTCCTCCTAAAATGGCAGGTCCCTCCCTCCGCCCGGCCGGCCTCGGCACGGGCCCGGCTGCAGGCCGCGGGGGGAGCCGGGCGCCGGGCCGGGCCGGGCGGGGCCGGGGCCGCGGCCGGGCCAGGCCGGACACTCACCGGGACGATGGCGGGGCGCTCGCGCCGTTCCCTCCGGTGAGTCTCTGCCTCGGGCTCTCGCCGCTGCGCTCTCGCCGCGGCCTCCGCAGCCAGCGCCGCCCCGGCCTCCTCTCTCCGCCCCCGGCGCTCCCGGCTCCGCGGCCGAGCCGCAGCCTCCTCAGTCTCTCTCCGGCTCGCGGTTCCAGCGGCGCCCGGGGCCGGGGAGGCGACAGCCCCCTCCCCGGCAAATACCGCAGTCCCCGGACCCCGACTCCCAGCGGCGGGGCCGCGAGGCCCGGCCCGGCGCGGAGGGCGGCGGCGGCGGCGAGGCCGGGCGCCGAGTCGCGGCCGCTGCCGGTGGCTTCTTCCCGAGGAGGATTTTGTAAATTTCACAAAATGGCGCGCGCTCCAAACCTGCGCAGCGAGAAGCGCCGGGGCCCGAGCGGCGGCGGCGGCGGCGGCTCCTCCGCCAGGAGAGCCCGAACCGCCCGCCCCCGAGTCCCCGCACAGACAGACACTCACACACACTCACACACACACACGCACGCACACTCGTCCTCGCACACGCTCACGCACACACACACTCTCTCACACTCACACCGGTCCCGCCCGCTCGCCGGCGGCGGCAGCGGCACCAACAGCAGCAGCAGGAACAGCAGCATAAGCCGCGGCGGCGGCGGCGCCCGCACCCCCCGCTTGGGGTGTCCGCTCCCTGAGCCCGTCCCGGGCCGCGATCAGCAGCAGCGACGGCAGCAGTCTCCCCGGATCCCCCCGCCGCTCTTGCCGCCGCCACCCCCGCCTCACTCCAATGGGGCTTTTTATTATTATTCGGGCGGGAAGCGAAAGGGTTTAAAAAAAAACCAACCAACAAAATGGCGACGGACCGACCCGGTCGCTATAGCAACTGTCAATCAAAACGCAAAACCCCGGCTGACGTGCTGACGTCCTCCTCCCGCCCCCCGGCCCCAAGCCGGCGGGCGGGGCCTGTTGCTCGGGCAACGGCAGATTCCGTTCCCTCCTTTCCCTCTCCCCCTCCGTCCCCAACCAACCACCCAACCCCCTCAGGTCACGTGAAGGATAAATTCGGAGTTCGGGCCCGCTACGAGTGTCAGAGGAGGGCGCGTGATTCGCTCGGGGGAGGGGAGAAGAGGGGGATGGCCGGGCCGAGGTAGGGAAGGGGAAGAGGAAGGGGGGCGAGGCGGCGGCCCGGCCTGTGCGCGAGCGCCCGCCTCTTCCCCGGCCGCCCGGCCGCGCCCCGCCCCGCTCCCGCCGCGCCCGCCGCGCCCGCGCCGACTGCGGCCCGCAGAGCGCGCGCGGCCCCCGCGCCACCGCCCTCGGAGCCCAGAGCTTCCGCGTCGTGCGCCCGCAGCCCCGCCCGCCCCGGGGGGAGGGGCCCGGACTCTGAGGCCGCGCGGGGACCCGGAGAACTCACCCCCCGCGCGCCCGGGCCGGGGGCTCTCACCTTCATCCCCGGGGAGCGCGCCAGCCGCGCACGTCCGCGTGTTTAAGCTGTTCTTCGAAGGGCTCGCGTGCCCCCCTCGCCGGAAAATGCCCACGGAGGCTGCGGCGGGGGGTGGGGAAGAGGCCGCCTCCGCGTTTCAGACATCTCAGGAATTCCGGACGCTTCTCCCGCATTCAGGATGCCCCTGCGGCTGACACCTTGATTAAATCCTGTCGCTCGGTCTTTGAGGCGGCCAATGCAAGCGTACAGAAATTATGGACGGAGCCATCATAAAAACTTTAGACTGTGCAGGCTCTCCCAGGCATTCCCACGGATTTCAACCCCCCTCCCGCCTTTCAGGGCACAGCCTTCCTTCCCCGTCGGAATTCCCCGAAAATTAATCGTCTTAAGCTGTTACTGTATCTTTGTCCAACTCCCTGATTTTCTTTTTCATGTACCGTCTCAGTTTCCAGATTCTAGATCCGCCCACAATTTATTAATATTCTGGCCTTGGTTTATCTTTGTTTTATCTAGACCTTCTGCCTGACTAAATATTGCGAGGTGTGCTCCCCAGGCATTAAAACCTAGGTATGCTAGTAGCCTTGCTGTGCTGGCTACTGTGTAATTAGTAGACGGCCACTGTCTGAAATTATATTTTGTACCAAGCCTAGTAAAATGGCATTTAATATTATGGTAAAAAGGATATTATAGATATTATTTTACTCTTAGTCACCAGTTTATGGATTTATTTCTAAGCTTGTTTTTGCAATCTTATGATAATGTTCATATCAATTTTTTCTTAAGCTTAAACCGTTCATAAGTACAATGGCTGCAGATACAATCTTACAGGTGTAAAGAATCTAAAAAAAGGGGATGTATGTATATGTCTAATTGATTCACTTTGCTGTACACCTGAAACTAACACATTTTAAATCAACTATACTCCAATAAAAAAAATGTTTTTAATCTTTTAGTACAAATCAAAAGAAAAAAAAGGAAAAACAACCCCGTTATAAATACTGGTCTCTATCCTGTGTGACTGGAGAAAAGACACTTGAGTTTTTCCAACAAATGTTTCCCTCCTACAGTTATTAGAACCTTGATATACTAAGGCAACCATTCAAATTAGCACAGGCCATGAAAGAAACCAGACTAAACTTAAGATAAATTAGGCAAAAAGTAGGCAAATAACTTACTTCAGACTGATTCTCATGGTATCAAAAGTTACCCTGCCTATCAAAAGTTCTTTTAGAGTGCCGAGTTTTTCAAAATTAGTAATGCAGTTAAAGTCCACATTCAACTTGATTGTTTTGAAGGAAGTGGCGAAGAGTGTCCCTATTGGGGTGAGAGATTGCAATCTTGACTCTGCCCAAACTTACACTTCCACCTATACAACCAACTCCTTCCTCCCTCCTGCTTCTCTTCTCCATGCTCCCACCGCCAAACCCACCCCCATTCACCACAGTTTCACTTCTATCAGGACACTTAAGCATCTGCAACCTTTAACACTAAATTAAATTTGAGTCAATTTTTTATTGCTGGTGGGACTTCCCTGGTGGCACAGTGGTTAAGAATCCGCCTGCCAATGCAGGGGACACGGGTTCAAGCCCTGGTCCGGGAAGATCCCACATGCCATGGAGCAACTAAGCCCGTGCACCGCAACTACTAAGCCTGCGCTCTAGAGCCTGTCGAGCCACAACTACTGAGCCCGCGTGCCGCAACTACTGAGCCCACATGCTGCAGCTACTGAAGCCCGCACGCCTAGAGCCCGTGCTCCGCAACAAGAGGAGCCACCGCAATGAGAAGCCGGTGCACCACAACCAGAGAAAGCCCTTGCGCAGCAATGAAGACCCAACGCAGCCAAAAATAAAAATAAATAAATTTATTTAAAAAAAGGTTTTATTGCTGGTAATGAAGGAAACTTGCATAAGTAATCTTCTAGATAACCTGAAAAGAATATGACAATGTCTCAAGAAACGTGCCCTTGTCTTCAGTCAAGTCCATCTAGAAGGTTATCAGGGTGAAGCAGAATCTTGAGCTTATAGTCATGCAGTAATAGAAGGCATTGCTGGTCTTCATATGTAGAAGGCTGCACCCTTTCTCCCCTCCACCCCACCACCACCACCATCCCTCCTCCCAGTATGACAGCCTTAAACAACATTGATCAATAAGCTGTCATGTCCAGGTTGGAATGCTGTAAAATGGTTTTATACAGGCTTCACCTAAAAAGTAACCTGTGAATTATGCTGATCCCAAACACGTGAACACATGTAGGCAGGAAGGACTCTGGTATAGATGCCAGTTTAGCCTTGACCAGGTTCAGCAATTAAATCCTTGCTCTCATCTGAGAATCTTCCCATCAGGTCCACTGACAGATGTATTACAAATATATATAGTCATAGAAATTAACATCTACAAGCAAAGACCCCCAAATCACAGATGGTAACAGCCTGCACATACCCAACACGTTCTAGGGTATCTCTAAACCTCAGCAACTTTACATCCCCATTATACCAGTGAGAAATCAAGTCCTGAATAATTAAATAACTTTCCCAAGGTCATACCACCAGTAAGTGGTGAAGCCAAGATTTGAACTCATGTGTAATTGCAAAGCCTATGTTCTTTCCACCACACCAAAATGATCCAAGATTATTTGGAGATCGGGTTTTTACAGAGGTAATCAAGATAAGGTCATTGGAGTGAGCCCTAATCCAATGACTGATGTCCTTATAAAAAGGTAAAATTTGAACACACAGACACACACAGGGAAGATGATGTGAAGACACAGGGAGAACGCCACCTACACCTGAGGCTGCCAGAAACTGGTAGAGAGGCTTGGAACAAGATTCTGTTTTGGACTTCTAGCCTCCAGAACTGTGAGACAATACATTTCTGTTGTCAAAGCCACCTGGTTGGTGGACTGTTATGGCAGTCCTGGCAGACTGATAACACTGATCTAAGTCAAGATGCCAGGGTTTTTTTTCTGGTTTCCAAACCTGCTCACGACCACTCTTGGTGGTGTACCATACTAAGCCCAAAAGTTCAGTAGTTGGAACCCCATTGGGAGTTACAACCCAAACATTCCAAGGAAAAACAAGTTAACCAAGAATCCTATCTTTGTGCCTCATACCAGGTGACAAGGTGCACAATTTACAATTCATGCCTGGGCAGTGGTGAGGATACCCTTGCTCTTCTCACAGACTTCCGAGTGAGAGTGCTTGACTGTTCCCTCATACAAGCTTTATTGTTTGTTCTGATTTTAAAAGTAATTCATGTATATCAAACAGATTAAAAAGAAACAAAATAAATTAAAACAAGAGAGGGGCCTTATTTAAGCTGACAAATGTAGTATGCTGAATGGACCAAAAAGTTAACACTCAGTTCTCTACAGTGGAGGTCCAAAGCCAAAAAATAAAAGTAATATATGGGGCTTCCCTGGTGGTGCAGTGGTTGAGAGTCTGCCTGCCAATTCAGGGGACACGGGTTCGAGCCCTGGTCTGGGAAGATCCCACATGCTGCGGAGCAACTAAGCTCACGAGCCGCAACTACTGAGCCTGCGCGTCTGGAGCCTGTGCTCCGCAACAAGAGAGGCTGCAATAGTGAGAGGCCCACGCACTGCGATGAGGAGTGGCCCCCGCTCGCCGCAACTGGAGAAAGCCCTTGCATAGAAACGAAGACCCAACACAGCCAAAAATAAATAAATAAATAAATAAATTTATTAAAAAAAAAAAAGTAATATATGGTCATTACAGACAGTTTTACAATATGGAAAACAATAGAAGTAAAGATTATTCATAGATACCACCCAGAGGTAAACCTTATTATTAGTTTCATACTGGAATAAGTCCTCCCAGATTTTCTTAGGGAGACATGAGCTCACACACACACATACAACATACAGAGGTACCTTTTATGCCTTTTGCCTTTTTTACTTAGTTATGTTGTGACCAAATTTTTGTGTTAATCAATTGAAATTTAGATAATTATTTTAAAAGCTACAAGTATTCCACCAGTTGAATGAACCATAATTAATTTAATTGCTCCTCTAGTTTTTTTTTAACGAAGTTTTCCTCTTTTTTTGTTATTACAAATAAAGCTGCATAAACAGCCCATATATACATTTTACACACCTGTCTAGTTATTTCCTTAGTATAAGGGCATGTATCCTTAAAAGGCTTGACTCATGTTGTGAAAATACCCCACAGAAATGATTTCACCGATTTGCACTCCTAAAAGTAGTATGTGAGAATGGCTTTTTCCCACACTCTACCACACTCTCTTGTTTTAATTTGCATTTCTTTGACCATTTAGTATCTTCTTTGTGTGTATATATATATATATATATGTTTATTAGCTATTTGTGCTCTGCTTGTGTATATCCTATGCTCATTTGGGGGAAAAGGAAATATATAATGTCATCTTTTTATCGATTTCTTTTTTTTTTAGTTACTGCAAAGAATAAGGAGGAGGAGGAGGAGAAAAAGAAAGGAGGAAGCGGGGAGGGGATGAAGGAGGAGGTGGAGGAGAGAGGGAAGAAAGGGGAGGAGGAGAAAGGAGGCAGGGTGGGTGGGGGAAAGAAAGGAAGTAAAGAAAACTGGCAGGCCATATGCTGTTGTTAAGCTAGTATATGATATCAACACCAGACATTCATCACCACAGTCAGTTTACCTGTGGCCATCTCTCCTTGGATGTAGCCCAGACTTCTTTCCTGCTCTCAGCCTCACTGGCCTCAGCGTCCCTGCCTCCTCTTAACCAGGCACTGGGACCAAGTGCTCTGCTGCCATTATCCTAGCATCATAAGGTTGCCTACAAGGTTGTTTTATCCCAAGATGGGGTTCTAATGTTGTCATTTTTTAAAAGGAGGACCATGCAATATTCATTACTTTCCTAACATGTAAGAATGTTTACCAGTATTATTTCATGAATTATCATTAACATTTTCTTTTTCTGTGACATCAAGGTAAAGGTTGAATAGAAAATGTGAAATTGTGGATTAAACTGGATATTTGCACTGTTTGGGGATATGTTGAAACAGTATTTTGCAACATTTTGGCAAGACTTGAAAAGAAATACACTTTAATATATTGATTCATATATATATAATACCTTCCTTGAAATTAACAGGTTGAGGAAAAATGCCCTAATGCAACTGTGAAAAACAATTAAGTACATGGAATTAAAAATTAAGTAGGAGGCACAGAAATCTACAAAGGCCACTTACTTCAGTGGTTCATTAGCTCAACAGTTTTGGAGAATTTTGGCTATTTTCTTGGCGCTTTAATGTAGGTATGTAGTGGACATCATTTAATATTCCTACAGTGTTTCTTGGTATGTCCATTTCCTGCTATTTTCCAATGTTTGCTTCAATTCAGTGCAAAAGATATTTATGTGGGTATAGCAGTGGTATTACTTTATTACATTGTATTTGCATGTCTAAACTATAAGTGCTTTTAGGGCAAGGTTCCTATATTTTCATCTTTATATCACCATATCTGGCATACCATAAATACTGTTTTGTTTTGTATTGTTAAATGAATGATGATCTACTGCTATTTCCTTCCTGTTTTCCTACGTGAGGTTTTTGGCAATCATGAAACTTTACGAGAAACTGTCCATTGATTTGTATAGAAGTGGGAAATGTTCTCTTCTGATCTTAAAATGGATAGAATTTCTCTAGTGCTGGAGGAAAGATTGTTGCAGGGCAAAGCTGGAAGAAGAAGATTCCACTGAAGAGATACTGTAATGTTAGTGATCACCATGGAGCTAGTTCTATTTCATCAGTGTTTCTCAAACCAGTGTTCCTGCACAGTCCGCAGCTCACCGCAAGTACCTCCAGTTTGAGAAGCCATAGATTAGGGCATTCTCATTGGACAGGGGTTTAGGCAGCGACTCTGTGTGGCTGAGTCTTTTAGCTTCTATATCCCAAACACAAAAATAACAGCCTTCTGTCTGCTTGTACTATTAGCAGCTTAAGGGCAGAGTCAAATAGCCAAACCATTTGTGGAGGTCAACAAACATGCCTGTCCCTTCCCATGTCTGAAAGCAATTCCAGAATTTTAAAAGCAAAAATTATTTATTATGTTTCCTTTTTAAATCTATAACATAAAGAGTATAAAGACTAAGACAAAAGGAACCACTAATCCCATTATAATGACTGTTTATTTTAAAAATAAAAACAATTCAAGCTTATGGTTTGAAAATCCAAACAGAACAGAAAAGAATGACATAAAGAGTAAAAGCCCCCTCCCAGCCTCTCGGCTGGTTCCTCCTTCCCCCTCCTCCTCAGGGCTGCAGAGGACTCTTTCTCAAATTCAGTATAATATCACCTGCTAAACACCTAAAGGGCTTTCACTGCTTTGGGGATAAGACTCCTGCTCCTCAGTTTGTCACCCAGTCCTCTCATGATCTGACCCTCAGGCCTTCTTGGCAGAGGCACCCCCAAACTGAGGCCCCCAGAGCACTGTTCTCTCTTTTGGAAGGTCTCATTCCCTCATCAAAGCATTTCTCTTCCTGCATCTTCATCGTAGGTTTCCTTTTCCATCTGCCAGGAGGAAAGGAAGCTCTTCAAGGGCAGAGACCTAGCTCACTTGGCTTTTTTTTACCCCCAGTGCTTGAAATATACTGGCAACCAAGTAAATGTTTTTGTAAGAATGGAGTCACCATCGAATTGCGAAACAGCTGAAACCCGGAAATGGTTAAAAGCAAGAGAAGCCCACTTCACTCTGGGCTTGAAAGGGGGTGGCCATCTGCTTCCGGCCTTCCTCTCTGTCCCACGGTGGATGCAGGCTTCCTGCAGATTGGGAGGGAGCCTGCGTGGGAGAGTTATAAACCCAGAGGTGTTTCCAGGGAAGTGGGTCAATATCATGGGACCCGCTGACTTGCTTTGCTAGAAAGGCCAGGTGGGGAGGGTCCCCCAGGAGTGCAGCTGGGAGTCGCTCACCGGAAGATGATGCTGGGCAACTTCCTGGAGCCAAAAGGGAACCTGACATTTCACTTCAGTGCGCCAAGCCCAAACAGACTAAGAGGAAGGCAAGGATTCGGGGTGGATGCCAGAAACAGGAATAATTTCCTGGGCTATGTGCTTTCCAGCTAGACAGATAAGAGTGGAGGCTCAAAGCCCAGTGTTCCGGGGGTCTGAGTTGACAGGGTCGAAGGTATATATGAGACAGAGGGATAATGTGGCAGGTATAGTCATTCAGACCGCCAGGGACAGGGGCCCCGTCCTGAGCGGAAGGCACCTGAGACATCATGGAATCCTAGGATGTTAGAGTGGGAAAGAGCCCCACCCTCACCTGTCAGACCGCTAATCGTGAAGTCGCTGCTATGGCGTAGAAAGGACACACAGGAGACCTTACCTGTTAGCTGTACAGCGACATTCTGTTCACGTTAGTCATTGGGGACATTTTCATTGCCTTGCAGTGAAGCAGGGCACAGGCAAAGTCCTGTGAGTCTGGACTTTCAAGAAGGGACTGCTGACCTTAACAGAGTAATAATAGCAAGTGGAAAAGTGAGTGGTTGTAGAGACTGTGAACGTGAGCCTCTGGTCCAGCTCCACTACCTCTCAGCTGTAGAAACTTGGGTGGCTTACTTAACCTCTCTGAATCTGTTCTCTCATTTTATTTCATTTTATTTATTTATTTTTAGGTATGTGTAGTTTATTGTATGTATTTATACTTCAATAAAGCTACTACTACCAAAAAAGAAGCCTGCATCCCTAACTTTGTTCTCTCATTTTAAAAGGGGGATTCTTTCTAATACTTTGTGAACTGTAAGTTATTATATAAATATTGGGCCCTGATACAAATAATAATAAATAATAAGAGATTTGCCTCCAAATTTTTGCTTTTGAAGCCTTTTCCATGACATCTTCCCCTTCAAAAAATAATGAATAAATTACTTCTTCTGTGTTTTCAAAACTCTCAGGTCTTTCTACTGTAAGCATAAGTGATTTTTAGTCTGCGTTTAAACATCTTCATGAGCTGGAAACTCACTACCTCCTGAAGCTGCCCTTAACTGTACACACCATGAATTGACCCCCTCACACTTTCCACCCACTCTTTTGGGACCACAAAGACCAAGTCTCACTCCTCTTCCAAATACCAACCTTCAAATATTGGAAGAAAGCTGTGATTTTCCCACCTGAATCTAGTTTTTCTCAGGCTAAACGTCTCCTTTTCTTTCAGCACTTGCCCTGGCCAACCCACCACCCTTCAAGCAACTCCCCTCGAGGGCATCCTTAAGTTGAAACATTGGAAACAACCTAAATGTCCAGCAGTGGGGGCTTGACTAAAAAATGTGGCAAATCATGTCAAAATAGGGACTTCCCTGGTGGCCCAGTGGTTAAGACTCTGTACTCCCAATGCAGGGAGCCTGGGTTCGATTCCTGGCCAGGGAACTAGATCACTCGTGCCACAACTAAATGAGCCCACATGCTGCAACTAAATGAGCCCGCACACCGCAACTAAAGGAGCCCGCACGCTGCCACAAAGATCCTGTGCACCCAATAAATAGATATATTTTTTAAAAATCATGTCAAAATAGAACACATAATAAAAGAATAAATAAAGTAGTAGATTTGGTATGACTTCAATTTTGTAATTAAAATTATATATATTAAAATAAATTTTTGTAATATTTATCATAGGGTGGTACAATTATAAGTGATATTTCTCTTTTTTGTGCCTTTTTTCAAATTTTCTACAATGAATTATTGGTGATTAGGAGAAAAAAATAGACCCTATGTCCCTATAGTTTTTAACCTAATGACTCAGGTTCTAAATCTTGGGAATATCATAAAATAGGCCTCTTCCCACGTCTCATTTCAGAAATAAACATGTGGCAGTAAGCCCAGAATACCAGGAGCCTAGCGGGCATCCAGCAAGTATTTGTTTCCTTCTTTACTTCACTAAGTTCTTGAGAACTATTCTCATATCCTCCCTTCTCATTAAAATTTCCTTCATCTGCTTCCTATGCCTGGATTTCGATTCCATGTTACAAAAGACATTCTCTGTACCTCCAGCTCTGTCCAAGCAATTGATTTGTGGGGGAGCAGGGGAGGAGGGGGCTCTGATAGACACCAGCTCCAACAACAAGAAAGAAAAAATTGGACATTTCTTTAATACCCATTTAAGAGCGGGAAAGCAATTAGAGAGTAGATCATTTAAGTAAAGGAAGATGGGGAAACACCATCAAGTCGGTATCCAGCCAGTTATTCAATAGGATGATGGTACAAATCATCATGCAACAAATATCGTCTCTTGCTTACCCCAAAGTTTAAGGAATTGGCTCATTGAGTTTTTAGCAGTAACGAATTGGAGAGGTGAGTCAATCTACACCTCCCACCTCCGTCCTTCTCACAGATGAGAAAATGGCAGCCTAGGGGGGCTATGAGATTTGCCCCAAGTTGACCCACTTAACTGCAGAGTCGGGGGAGAGACAGGCCACCTGATGCCCAGTCCAGGGCTCTCTCCATCTCTTCTGTCTTCCTTCCATCAGGTTTTGAGAGAGAATTTACAAAGTGTTTGCAGCAATTAGAAGGAAATAACACCAGCACTAAAGGTGGCCCAAGATCACCAACAGTCTTGAACCTGGAGATTCCCCTGTAGGGGAGGAAGGACTTTCTCCCCACCTTCCTAGGTTTGATAGCTGGGCCTGTGAAATAAACAGATAGCAGGTAGATTGTAAGCAGAAAAGGTGTACACACATTTATTTGTAATATTATGTGCATGGGGCATCACAAGAAAAAAAGTGAATGCTCAGTAAATTGGTGTGATTTGAGAGCTTAAATACCATCAACAGGAGAAGGGGAGGGAGGATGTAGCCAACTTAGGGGAGAGCAAATGATTTTCAGGAAAGATGAAGGGGCCCTTAGAGGAACAGATGGGAGATACGATAGTTTGTGAGGACGTTTGTCTGGGTGTGGTGTCGACTTCTGGTCTCTTCTCCTGTGGTAACGGTCAGTCCTCCCTGCTGATGACACTCCTGGGGAGGGCACTTATGACATTTCAGTTTCTTTTAGAGTATCTGACTTTAGGCAGATAAGGGGAGTTCAGAGAAAGCTTTTCCCTGCATTTGCTGTTTTTCCAGTGGTTTCAGCTCAAAATAATATCCGAAAGCAACATTTTTGGGGTGGTGTGTCCTGAACCCCTTCATGAGAAACAATCTTTACACAAATTTTTCCTCCTGCAATTCTCCTGTGCACTCACTCCCAGGCAATCAAGGTCACAAGATTAAAGCTGGAATGGTGGATGAACCCAAAAGAGTATATATACAGAGTGAGAAGCTTCAGGCCACAGACCTGGGATTCCCCCAGACAAGGTTCATCTACTCCTTCCTTTCTTCCCCAGAACTGATCATGTTATAGTTTATTTGTCTCTTTGTTGGTCTCCTCCACCAGTCTTAGACTCTGTCAGGATTGGAACCCAGTCTGATTCATCTTTGTATCCCCAGCACTGATCAGGGTATCTGACACAGAACAGACACTCAAATGCATGTGGGGTCAGTTAATAATAATGCACTTCACTGTAGGTAACTTATAATTCAATTTGTTAAAAATGCTGGCTGGATCCATGAAAGCGTCACCTAAGAGATCCAGTTGAGGAAGAAGATGAGTTCTAATTTGACAAGTTGAGATCTCTGGTTTTTTGTTCCATTTACTTATGTTTGAATACTCACTGTCTAGACCATCTTTTTAAAAAAAAAAAAAAAGCACACCTTTAATACACAAAGTTGTGAACAGCATATCATACTTGCTTTTCTCTCTCCAGGGCAAATAATTCCAGTCCCTTTGGAGATCCATTGATCAGAAAATACACTCTAATACGACGTCACGGGTATGATGGAAGAATTAACTCCTGGCTATTCTACTTTAATATCCTGGCATTTTAGTGGCTTAAGAATACTACAAAATGGTGGAGCTGGCATTTCTTTTATGCTTTTTTTCTTCAATCTGCCTGCTGTCAGTTTATTTCAAAGGCCCAGCTATCGAACCTAGGAAGGTGGGGAGAAAGTCCTTCCACCCCTACAGGGGAGCCTCCAGGTTCAAGACTGTTGGTGATCTCGGGCCACCTTTAGTGCTTGTGTTATTTCCTTCAAATTGCTGCAAGCACTTTGTAAATTCTCTCTCAAAACCCGATGGAAGGAAGGCAGAAGCGATGGAGAGAGCCCTGGACTGGGCATCAGGTGGCCTGTCTCTCCCCCGACTCTGCAGTTAAGTGGGTCAACTTGGGGCAAATCTCATAGCCCCCCTAGGCTGCCATTTTCTCATCTGTGAGAAGGACGGAGGTGGGAGGTGTAGATTGACTCACCTCTCCAATTCGTTACTGCTAAAAACTCAATGAGCCAATTCCTGAAACTTTGGAGTAAGCAAGAGAATATTTGTTGCATGATTTATACTATCATCTGATTGAATAATTGGCTGGATACCAACTTGATGGTGTTTCCCCATCTTCTTTTACTTAAATGATCTACTCTCTAATTGCTTTTCCTCTCTTCAATGGGTATGAAGGAAATATCCAATTTTTTCTCTCTTGGCTTATAGCCATGGCTTCTTATCCCAGAGGTTTCTGAACCTGTGGATAATTATCTGGTTTAAGTTAAGGATGCCCTGAAGGTAATAACATACTTTGCTCATGGTTCAATTTTGCTTGTACTTCCTGTGTAAAGTTCTCCCCTCGAAAACAATCTGCAATGATAACATTACCAACAATACCACTTTACATTTATACAGAAATTTTTGCTAGAGTATCTCTCATGTTTCTTATACCAGTGATCAATACAGGCTTTAGCAAGGAATAAGGGCAAGTAAGTGTCCTCAGTTATGTTTGAGTGGCTCCTTAAAACAGTTTTCTAACCCTACCATTTCATTCTCTGATTAATTTGTGGCAAACATATGGAAAGAATTGATTTTTGTATATTGACCATGTACCCCAGAGTTTTGCTTAGTTCATTAATTAGTTTTAATAGATTGTAAATTCCTTTAGATCTTCTGTGTACACAACTTCTTATCTGTAAATAATACTTTTACTTCTTCATTTTCAAACTGTGTGCTTTTTATTTCTTTTTTCCCATGATTGTACATACTTGAACCTCAGTATAATGTTGAATATAAGTGGTGATAGCAAACATTTTTGTCTCGCCTGATCCTAGAGGGAAAAGCATTCAGTATTTCACGATTCAGAATTTCATATATTAGCCATAGGCTTTTCAGACACTTTTATCAAATGCAGGAAGTTTCCTTCTATTCCTACTTTACTGAGTGTTTTTGTGATGAACAGGTGTTGAATTCCACTGAGTGACTTTTCTGAATCTATTGAGAGGATCATATGGCTTTCCTCCTTTATTTTGCTAGTGATTTTTTGTTAATAATAGCTAATTTTTTGCTTAAGATTTTTGTGTTCATCAGAGATATCAGTCTGTAACTCTCTTACAATGTTCTTATCAGGTTCTGTTCTCAACGTTATGCTGGCCTCATAAAACGAGTGAGGAAATATTCCCCTTTTCTCCTTCCTGTGGAAGAGTTATATAAGATTGGTATCATTTCTTCATTAAATTTTCAAAAGAATTTACCAGTGAAGTCAGTTGGGACTGAAGTTTTTGTAGAGGGACTGTTTTTAATAACAGATTCCATTTCTTTAAACGATATGAGAATACTCAGATATTACACTCCTTCTTGTAACAGTTTTTGATAAATTGATTTTTTCAAATAATTTCTCCATTTTATCTAACCTGTCAAATTTATTGACATAAAGTTGTTCTTAATTTCCTCTTATTATCCTTTTCTTATCTGTAGGATCTTTGGTGATATCTAAGTTTTCATGACTGGTATTGATAATTTGTGTTTTCACTCATTTTTATTCATCAGTCTTGTAAACATTATATTATTTTTTTAATCTTCTAAAAAAGATTGGTCATGTTGATTCATGGTCATGTTGATTCTTGTCTATTACAGTTCTGTTTTTCCATTTCATTGATTTAGGGCCTTTTTAAAAGTATTTCTTTCCTGCTACTTACTTTTGGTTAAATTTGCTCTTATTTTTCTAAGCCTTTTCAGATTGAAGTTTAGGTAATTAGCTTTCACCTTGTCTTCTAGTTTGCACATTAGAACAATGTATTTCCCTGTCAAGCCCTGCTCTGGCTATATCCCACACATGTTGATGGATTATATTTTAATTTCATTTCAAGTCAAGATATTTCTAATCCATTGTGCTTTTTCTTTAACACATGGGTTATTTAAGAATGTGTGGCTTAATATTTACAGATAACTAGTTAGTTTTTGTTATTGATTTCAACTTTAATTCCACTATAGTAAGAGAATATTCTCAGTGTGATTTCAATCCTTTGAAATTTTTTAAGACTTGCTTTGTTGCTCAATGTATAGTCTATTTTGGTGAATATTTCATGTGCACTTGAAAATAGTGTGTATTCTGCAACTGTTAGGTGAAGTGTTTTATAAACATCAATTGGGTCAACTTGAGTATTAATGCCATTGAAATCTGTGTTCCTACTGATCGTTTTGCCTGTTCTATTAGTTATTGAGAGAGGTGATTGTAGATTTGTCTTTATTGTGATTGTGGATTGTTTATTGCTCTTTAATTTCTGTAAAATTTTGCTTTTCATATCTAGAAGCTATGTTATTAGATACACATACATTTGTGATTCTTATGTCTTCCTATTGAATTCACCTTTTATATTGTGAAATGTCCCTCTTCATCACCACTAGAACTTCTTGCCTTTCCATCTTTTTTTGTGATATTAATTTGCCAGACCAACCTTATTTAGCTAATGTTTACAGAGTATGTAATTTTCCATCTTTACACTTTCAGCCTAACTCTGCCTTTATATTTAAAGTGTAACTCTGTGAAATAGTATATAATTGGATCTTTTCTTATTGAGCCTATCTTTGCCTTTGAATTATAATTTGATCCATTTTAATTTAATGTCTGATATGACTAAATTTATGCCTCCACCTTGCTATTTGTTTGCACTTATGCCGTCTGTTCCTTGTCCCTTTGTTTCTTTTTCTTTTACTAATTTCTTTTGGGTAAATCAAAGAAATGTATAACTCCATTGTATTTCCTCAATTTTTTTCCCAGTGTCATCGTTCTGTGATTTTAATAGTTTAAATGGACACAGATTCTTGATAAGCAAGGAGTGTGGTACTGAATAAAGAATCACATGGAAAAGTCATATAATTTGTAGGAGCCATCTTGTTGGTGAGGATGGTGTAGCAGAGAGACTCAGCATTGTGAACAGCAATGCAGAGCTGATCTTTGATGGCTTGGAGAAGTAAAGGCTGAAAGAGTACATTCAGGCACACAGCACTTTGTCTAATATTCAGGAACATAACTCTGGCTCCTCCTCCATCTAAACCTTCTGAAATTTGTTGTCCATAAAAACTTCTGTTTATTTAAGCAAAATTCATAATTTAAAACTGAATTAAAATAGAATCTATGCAATTATAGTGCCATAAGTGCATGACGAAAAGAAAAAAATGGAAAATAAGAAACATTAAATAGAAAAATATTGCCATGGAGCAGATGAAAATTGTGACAGAGTAGGTGAAATTGGTTCTGAACAGATAAAACTGAATTACAAAAGCCTAATTAGGCTGTTTCCTGTGTGATACAAAAACACAAATAGACATGTAAGAGCTCAGGGAAGTGTCCATACAAGCCAAAGAAATGAAAGCTTAGAAAAGAAATTGAAAAAGTAATCCTAGAAGTGAAGGTCCAATTAAAAGCAACACAAAAGGGAATGAACACTATGAAAAATACAATAAAGCATATAGAGAATAGGAAAGAGAAAAGCAAGAAAAAATGAAATAAAAAAGAATAAGTATTTTAAAAGGATTAGAGAGAATATGTTTTACATATGGAAGACAAAGAAGATCCAACCTGCATAACCTTCATACCATTAGAAAAAACAAAAAAACAAAGGAGGAAGGAGTGTAGAAAAATATTTAAAGATATAATTCAAGACAACTTTCCAAAAATAAAAGAGAATTTCAACCTGCAGATTATAAGGAATACCTTGTTCCAGAAAAAAACTCACAAAAACGATAATTATGAAGACATAATCTCTAAGGTTTCTGGTCTTCAAAGATAAATAATTCTTTAGACATCCTGTAAAAATATCATGTTATCTATATGTAGAGTGACCATATAATTTTTTGTCCTAACTGGGACACTTGTGAGTGAAAGTGGGTGGGCATTATTCATCATTATATTGGTACAACAGCATAAACTGGAGTTGTCCTCAGGTGGTGAATATATATATATATATATATCTGTATCTAACCTCAGACTTTTCCACAGTAACATTCCATGAGCATTCCTAGCATTCTCAAGGAAAGTATGCATAACCTAAGAATTTTACACCTAGATCTGTAGTTCCCATGAGTGCTGTTTAAAGAAATTACACAGAATGAACTTCAGCCAACCAAGAGATAGCAGAACCACATACAAAGCATTAATGAGCATTAAATCCATTTAAGAATATAACAGAGAGATTGTATATAACAAACTGAATAATAACACGAAAAATCTTAAGACTATAGAAGTGAAATAACTTAGAAACTAAGTGTGGGCAATGTGGAAAGAAGATGGAAAATAGGTTTTTTTAATTTTTTTATAACCAGAGATAAAAAGATAACATCATTTAAAGCTATTAAATGAAGTATAAGCATATTTAAATATATAAAGGTAAACATGTTTTAAAAATCTTGTACTTAAGTAGAATTACATGGTGGAAGGGACGGGAGATGAATGAAGTGAAAATATACTAATTTCTTTTTTTTTTTTAATTAATTTATTTATTTTTGGCTGCGTTGGGTCTTCATTGCTGCACACGGGCTTTCTCTGGTTGCGGCAAGCAGGGGTTACTCTTTGTTGCGGTGCACGGGATTCTCATGGCGGTGGCTTCTCTTGTTGCGGAGCATGGGCTCTAGGCGCGTGAGCTTCAGTAGTTGTGGCGCATGGGCTCAATAGTTGTGGCTCACGGGCTCTACAGCACAGGCTCAGTAGTTGTGACGCACGGGCTTAGTTGCTCCGCGGCATGTGGGATCTTCCCGGACCAGGGCTCGAACCATGTTCCCTGCATTGGCAGGCAGATTCTTAACCACTGCGCCACCAGGGAAGTCCCACTAATTTCTTATAGTATGCTTATAGTATGGAGTCAACAATGTGGTATCTACGGAAATAATATTCTCAGTTTGGATCACTAAGCCAAACTGTCTACAGGAGACATACCTAAAACTCAGTGACTCAGAAAGGTTTATTTGTTAATTAATAAGAGAAAGGAAACCAAAACAGACAAATCCTCTCAGGAAAAATGCCAAGAGGTTTAACCATGGGATTCAATCAAATAAACCCTAAAGGAATGGATAACTCCAATTCTATCCAAATTGTTAGATTATAAAGTGAAGGAAATCTCAAGTATTTTTGTGTGTGTGTGATATTAGCTTAATGTAAAACAAAAACCCAACTATGATAGCATAAACAAGAAAACTACAAAGAAATACCTTTTAAGACTGACAGCACAAGAATTCTAAATAAAACCTTGCATGACTATTACAATGACCAAGGAATTAAAGGCTGTGTCAACATTTTTAAATCTATTAAAATAATTCACAGTATTAAAGTATTAAAAGAGAAAAATAATTGACCATTTCTATAGATTTTGAAAAAGCATTTGATAGCAACGACTTTGAGCTAAGTTAGCTTTTGTATAAAGGAAGGCTACCGATTTCCTTATATTAAAATTTTACCTGACCACCTCACAGAATTCTTTTATTCTTCATGATACTTTTTCTTTTGATTCGCTTGGGCTTCCTCTGTAAACAATCATATAATCTGCAAATAAAATTTGCATAAATAGGACCCTCAGAAAACTGTCAAGTAATAGTTATGATACAGGACATCTTTATCTTGCCCCGACTTGGATGGCAATGCTTTGAGCATTCTCCATTAAGCTTCATGCTGCCTATAGGTAGAGATTTAAGTTCATCATGTTGTGGAAGTACCCATCTACTACTTTTATTGAGTATTTTTTTAAAAATCAAAGTGGCAAATATATAGTAAAGGCAGAGGATCAACCACTTAAATATGCTAGGACAAAGATTAAAAGACAAAAAACTGTAAAATCAACTATAACTACAATAACTAATAAAGGGACAAACATGAAGATGTAAAATATGACATCAAAAACACAAGAAGTGGAGGAGGGGGTAAAAAATGTAAATTTTTTAGAATGTGTTTGATCTTAAATGACTACCTATTTAAAACAAGTTGATATAGTTTTAGGTCAACATATATGAACCTATGGTAACCACAAAACAAAAACCTACAATAGATACATAAAAACAAGAGAGAAAGGAACACAAGTATACCACTAAAGAAAATCATCAAACCACCAGGGACTAAACTAAAAGAAGAAGGAAAAAACAGAGAAGAACTACAAAAAACAACCAGAAAACAAGTAACTATACGGCAATAAGTACATACCTGTCAATAATCACTTTAAATGTCAATGGACTAAATGCTCCAATCAAAAGATATAGAATGGCTGATGGAATTAAAATGACCCATCTATTTACTGCTAACAACAGACTCACTTCAGAGCTGAAGACGCACACAGAGTGAAAGTGAGGGGATGGAAAAAGATATTTCATGCCAATGGAAATGATAAGAAAGTGGGGGTAGCAATACTCATATCAGACAAAATAGACTTTAAAACAAAGTCTGTAAGACAAAGAAGAGCATTAGATAATGATAAAGGGATCAATACAAGAGAATATAACACTCATTAACATATATGGACCTAATACAGGAGCACCTAAATATATAAAGCAAATATTAATAGACATAAAATGAGAAATTGACAATAATACAATAATAGTAGGGGACTTTAACACCCACTTATAGCAATGGACAGATCAGCCAGACAGAAAATGAATAAGGAAATAGTAGTCTTAAATGACACATTAGACCAGAAGAACTTAATAGATAACTACAGGTCATTTCATCCCAAAACAGCAGAATACACTTTCTTTTTTATTTTTTTTAAAGATTTAATTTTATTTATTTTTGGCTGTGTTGGGTCTTCGTTGCTGCACACAGGCTTTCTCTAGTTGCGGCAAGAGGGGGCTACTCTTTGTTGCATCGTGCAGACTTCTCATTGTGGTAGCTTCTCTTGTTGTGGAGCATGGGCTCTGGGTGCATGGGCTCAGTAGTTGTGGCTTACGGGCTCTAGAGGACAGGCACAGTAGTTGTGGTGCACGGGCTTCATTGCTCCACAGCATGTGGGATCTTTCCGGACCAGGGATCGAACCCGTGTCCCCTGCATTGGCAGGCAGATTCTTAACCACTGAGCCACCAGGGAAGTCCTACACATTCTTTTCAAGTGTACATGGAACATTCTCCAGGAAAGATCACATGCTAGTCTGCAAAACAAGTCTCAACAAATTTAGACAGGATAGAAAGTACATCAAGCATTTTTCTGACCACAGTGGTATGAAACTAGAAGTCAATTATTAAAAAATGGGAAAAACCGAAACATATGGAGACTAATTAACATGTTACTAAAAACCCGATGGTTCAATAAAGAAATCAAAGAGGAAATCAGAAAATACCTCAACACAAATGAAAATGGAAGCACAACTTTTCATAATCTATGAGATTCAGCAAAAGCAGTTCTAAGAGAGAAGTTTATAGCAATAGAAGCCTACCTCAAGAAATAAGAAATATCTCAAACAAACAACATAATCTATCCTCTAAAGGAATTAGTAAAAGGAAAACAAAGCGCAAAATCAGCAGAAGGAAATAATAAAGATCAGAGAGAAAATAAATAAAAAAGAAACCAAGAAAAAAAGAAAAAAATCAATGAAACCAAGAACTAGTTTTGTGAAAAGATAAATAAAATTGATAAATCCTTAGCTAGGCTCATCAAGAAAAAAAGAGAGAGAGAACCCAAATAACCAAAATAAGAAATAAAAGAGGAGAAATAACAAACAATATCACAAAGATACAAAAAATCATAAGAATATTACAAACAGTTATATGCCAACAAATTGGACAACCTAAAAGAAATGGACGAATTTCTAGAAACATGTAACCTTCCAAGGCTGAATGAGGAAGAAATACACAATCTGAACAGACAAATCAGTTGTAGTGAAATTGAACTTGTAATTTAAGAAAATAATAATAAAAAAACTTCCAGCAAACAAAAGTCCAATACTGGATGGCTTCACAGGTGAATTCTACTAAACATATAAAGAAGAGCTAATACCTAACCTTCTCAAACTATTCCAATAAATTGAAGAAGAGAGAACAATCCCAAATTCATTCTCTGAGGCCACCATTACCCTGATACCAAAACCAGACAAAGACTCTACAAAAAAAGGAAAATTACAAGCCAGTATCTCTGATGAATATAGATGCAAAAATCCTCAACAAAATACTAGGAAACCAAATTCAACAATATATAAAAAAAGGATCATACACCATGATTAAGTTGAATTTATTCTAGCATCACAAAGATTGTTCAACATATGCAAATCAATCAATGTGATGCACCACATTAACAAAAGGAAGGATAAAAATCACACAATCAACGTAATAGATGCAGAAAAGGCATTTGACAAAATTCAACATCCATTCATTATAAAGAACTCTCATCAAAGGTGGTATAGAAAGAATATATTTCAATATAATAGAGGCCATTTGTAACAAACCCATAGCTAACATGAAACTCAATGGTGAAAATCTGAATGCCTTTCCTTTAAAATGAGGAACAGGGGCTTCCCTGGTGGCGTAGTGGTTGAGAATCTGCCTGCCAATGCAGGGGACACGGGTTCGAGCCCTGGTCTGGGAAGATCCCACATGCCGCGGAGCAACTAGACCCGTGAGCCACAATTGCTGAGCCTGCGCGTCTGGAGCCTGTGCTCCGCAACAAGAGAGGCCGCGATAGTGAGAGGCCCGCGCACCGCGATGAAGAGTGGCCCCCACTTGCCGCAACTAGAGAAAGCCTTCACACAGAAACGAAGACCCAACACAGCCATAAATAAATAAATAAATAAAATGAGGAACAGGACAAGGATGTCTACTCTTGCCACTTTTATTCAACATAGTATTGGAAGTCCTAGTCACAGCAATCAGAAAAGAAAATGAAATAAAAGCATCCAAATTGGAAGGGAAGAAGTAAAATTGTCACTATTTGCAGATGACATGATAATGTATTTATTTATTTTATTTTTGGCTGTGTTGGGTCTTTGTTACTGCATGTGGGTTTTTCTCTGGTTGTGGCGAGTGGGGGCTACTCTTTGTTGCATTGTGCGGGCTTCTCATTGCGGTGGCTTCTCTTGTTGCAAAGCATGGGCTCTAGGAGCACGGACTTCAGTAGTTGTGGCTTGCAGGCTCTAGAACACAGCCTCAGTAGTTGTGGTGCATGGGTTTAGTTGCTCCGCGTCATGTGGGATCTTTCTGGACCAGGGCTTGAACCCGTGTCCCCTGCATTGACAGGCGGATTCTTAACCACTGCACCACCAGAGAAGCCCCAACATAATATGGTATATAGAAAATCCCAAAGTCTCCACCAAAAAACTATTAGATCTAATAAATGAATTCAGTAAAATTGCAGGATACTTTATCAATAAACATAAATCTGTTGCTTTTCTAAACGCTAATAATGAACTATCAGAAAGAGAAAGCAAGGACTTCCCTGGTGGCACAGTGGATAAGACTCCGTGCTCCCAACGCAGTGGGCCCAGGTTAGATCCCTGGTCAGGGAACTAGATCCCGCATGCATGCTGCAACTAAGGAGCTAACATGTAGCAGCTAAGGAGCCCTGGAGCAGCAACTAAGGAGCCCACCTGCAGCCACCAGGACCAGGTGCAGCCAAATAAATAAATAAATAAATATTTCTAAAAAAGAAAAAAGAAAGAGAAAGCAAGAAAACAATCCTGTTTAAAATTACACCAAAAAGACTAAAATATCTAGGAATAAATGTAACAAGGAGGAGAAGGACCTATACTCTGAAAACTATAAAACAATGATGAAAGCAACTGAAGATGATACAAAGAACTGGAAAGATATTCCAAGTTCATGGATTGGAATAATTTATATTGTTGAAATGTCCATAATATGCAAAGCAATCTACAGATTTAATGCGATCCCTGTCAAAATACCCATGACATTCTTTTACATAACTAGAACAAGGGAGCCACAAAAGACCCCAAATTGCCAGAGCAATCTTTTTTTAACTAATTAATTTATTTTTATAGAAGTATAGCTGATTTACAATGCTGTGTTAGTTTCAGGTGTACAGCAAAGTTATTCAATTATACATACATATATATCTATTTTTTTTCAGATTCTTTCCCCTTATAGGTTATTTGAAAATATTGAGTATGGTTCCCTGCGCTATACAGTAGATCCTTGTTGGTTATCTATTTTATATATAGTAGTGTGTGCCTGTTAATCCCAAACTCCTAATTTATCCCTCCCCACCCTGCCAAAGCAATCTTGAGAAAAAAAGAACAAAGCTGGGAGTATCACCCTCCCTGACTTCAGACTATACTGCAAAGCAACAGTAATCAAAACAGTATGGGTGCTTCCCTGGTGGTGCGGTGGTTAAGAATCCGCCTGCCAATGCAGGGGACACGGGTTCCAGCCCTGGTCCAGGAAGATCCCACATGCCGCGGAGCAACTAAGCCCATACGCCACAACTTCTGAGCCTGTGCTCTAGAACCTGCGAGCCACAACTACTGAAGCCTGTGCACCTAGAGCCCATGCTCTGCAACAAGAGAAGCCACCGCAATGAGAAGCCCATGCACTGCAATGAAAAGTAGCCACCGTTCACAGCAACTAGAGAAAGCCCGCGTGCAGCGGTGAAGACCCAACACAGCCAAAAATGAAATAAATAAAATAAATAAATTTATAAAAAAAGAATTCGCTTGCCATTGCAGGGGACACGGGTTCGAGCCCTGGTCCGGGAAGATCCCACATGCTGTGGAGCAACCAATCCCATGAGCCACAACTACTGAGCCCAAGTGCCACAACTACTGAAGCCCGTGCACCTAGAGCCCGTGCTCCGCAACAAGAGAAGCCACCGCAGTGAGAAGCCTGCGCACCACAACGAAGAGTAGCCCCCACTCACTGCAACTAGAAGAAGCCCACATGCAACAACGAAGACCCAACGCAGTCAAAAAAACAAAAAACAAAAAAAACTGTATAATACTGGCACAAAAACAAACACATAGATCAATGCAACAGGGTAGACAGTCCATAAATAAACCCACTAATAGTCAGTTAAAATACAACAAAGGAGGCAGGACTATACAATGGAGAAAAGACAGTCTCTTCAATAAGTAGGGCTGGGAAAACTGTACAGCTACATGTAAAAGAATGAATGAAATGAGAACATTTTCTCACACCAGATACAAAAATAAACTCAAAATGAATTAAAGACCTAAATATAAGCCCTAAAATCATAAAATTCCTAGAAGAGAACATAGACAGAACACTCTTTGGCATAAATCATAGTAATATTTTTTGGATCTGTCCCCTAAGGCAAAAGAAACAAAAGCAAAAATAAACAAATGAGACTTCATTAAACTTAAAAGCTTTTGCACAGCAAAGGAAACCATTAACAAAACAAAAAGACAAATTAATGAAAGGGAGAAAATATTTGCAAATGATATGACCGATAAGGAGTTAATATCCAAAATATATAAACAGCTCATACAACTCAATATCAAAAAACAAACAGCTCAATTAAAAAATGAGCAGAAGACATGAATAGACATTTTTCCAAAGCAGATATATAGATGGCCAACAGGCACATGAAAAGATGATCAACATTGCTAATCGTCAGAGAAATGCAAATCAAAACCACAATGAGCTATCAGTCACACCTGTCAAAATGGCTGTCATCAAAACGTCTGCAAATAACAAATGTTGGTGAGGATGTATAGAAAAGGGAAGCCTAGTACACTGTTGGTGGGAATGTAAACTGATGCAGCCACTATGGAAAACAGTATGGAGTTTCCGCAAAAAAAACTAAAAATAGAACTACCATATGACCCAGCAATCCTACTCCTGGGTATATAACTGAAGAAAATGAAAACATTAATTTGAGAAGATACATGCACCCCAATGTTCATAGCAGCTTTATTTATAATAGCCAAGATATGGAATCAACCTAAGTGTCCATCAACTGATGAATGGATAAAGATGTGGTACATATATATACAGTGAAATATATCTCAGCCATAAAGAAGAATGAAATTCTGCCATTTGCAACAACGTGGATGGACCTGGAGGGTATTATGCTAAGTGAAATAAGTCAAACAGAGAACAACAAATACTCTATGTTGTCACTCATATGTGGAATATAAAAAATAAAGCAAACAATTGAATATAACAAAACAGAAACAGACTCACAGATATAGAGAACAAATTAGTGGTTACCAGGGGGGAGAGGGAAAGAGGGAGGGGTAAACAAGAGTAGGGCATTAAGAGATACAAACTACTCTGTGTAAAATAAATAAGCAACAAGGATATATTGTATAAGATGGGAAGTGCTATATATTGTAAATCAACCATGCTTCAATAAAAAATTAAAATTAAAAATTTTTTTAAATCTTAATTAAAAATCTATCATCAGATGGGGAATTCCCTGGCAGTCCAGAGGTTAGGACTCCGTGCTCTAACTGTTGAAGGCCCAGGTTCAATCCTTGGTCAGGGAACTAAGATCCCACAAGCCACGTGGTGCAGCCAAAAAAAATATAATAATAATATATATCAGAAAAATAAGAGAAATATTGTAGCCATGAATCAAGAATAGGATGCTTAGGGGTTTCCCTGGTGGCGCAGTGGTTGAGAGTCTGCCTGGCAATGCAGGGGACACGGGTTCGAACCCTGGTCTGGGAAGATCCCACATGCCGCGGAGCAACTAGGCCCGTGAGCCACAACTACTGAGCCTGCGTGTCTGGAGCCTGTGCTCCGCAACAAGACAGGCCGCAATAGTGAGAGGCCCGCTAACTGCGATGAAGAGTGGCCCCCACTTGCCGCAACTAGAGAAAGCCCTTGCACAGAAACAAAGACCCAACACAGCCAAAATTAAATAAATAAAATAAAAATAAAGGAATTCCTTAAAAAAAAAAAAGAATAGGATGCTTAAAAGGGAACTAATTGGAGAAAAAGAAAGAGTCCTTGAAAACTGAAAATACGATAGATATAAATACGTATGATAGCAAAAAAGAAAAAATAGTAAAAGAGCTGAAAGATATCTCTCTGAAAGTAGAAGGAAAAGAATATGTTCCACAGGAGAAGAAAAAGTAAGAAAATTAGAAGCTCAATGTGGAAGCTCCAATCTGGCTGACAGGAGTCCCAGAAAGATAGACTAGAGAAAATGAAAGGAAGGAAATTAGTAAATAAATAGTTCAATAAATTTTCCTAGAAGTGAAGAACACAAGTCTCCAAATGAAAAATTCCACTGAGTGTCCAGCGTGATGAATAGAAAAAGACTAACATCAAAGAACACCATGCTGCAATGTCAGGACATCAGATGGAAGGAGATATCCCAAGAATTTTTAGAGAGAAAAAGGTTACAAAGGGTCAGGAGTTGGAATGGAATTCAACTTCTCAACAAAACACAGATATCTATAAGATAAGGAAGCAAAAAAACCATGGGATCCAGGAATCTGGGATGCAACACAAGAGAGATGCTGTGGGAATTCGCAGGGTGGTGGTGAAGGAAAGTCCCATTTAACTGCAGAGCAGCAAACCTGAGGAGCACACAGTCCAGAGCCAAACAGGTGCTCAGAGAGTTCCACATCAGGTGTCCTCAGAAAGAAAATGGAACTAATACAGATGATGTGTGGGGAAATGGCTTTGAGTGGGATCTTACAGAGCTGTTATCTTTAGGTGAGAAAACACTTAACAATAGTTCATAAAAAGCAAAGCAACTGAAGAAATAAAGCAATTAAGTCAAATTAAAAACAGGTCGTTTTTACAAATCAGGAACTGTCATCATTATATACTCACTTGTTAATCAGTATATGGCCTTACGTCATTTAGTCATGAGTGAAAAGGTCAAATATGGATCTCACCACAAAAGAGCTACAAGTGTCACCTACTATACTAGAAAGTTATTAGATAGATCTAAAATTGTAGACTCAAGAAATAGCAGTATCTGCATTTATTTTTACATTTGGAGGTACATACCAGAATAAGCAACTAAATACGTTGAAAGCAGATATCCTGGGAAACAGGAAGTGGGCAGAAACAGGAGACCACATTTTTTGTAGTGAGATTTTTCCCCATTAGAATTTTATCTCTGACTTTTATCTTGAAATTTTTCAAATCTATATAAAAGTTAAAGAATACTACAATAAGTAGCATCCATATACTCTTAACCTGGATTCCACGTTCGCTTTATCTCTCCCTCATTTTTTTCTGCACCACTTGAAGTGAGTTGAAAACATCACAAAGCTTCATTCATAAATACTCCAGCTGGTGTCTCTTGAGAAAAAGGACATTCTCCTCCATACACAGAATATCATCATCACATCTAAGGAAATTAACAATGATCCCCTCTGTGGATTGATAGACAATCCACAGTCAAATTTCCTCAATAGTCCCCCAAGTGTTGTTTGTATATCTTTTTTTTCCAGCCAGGATTTAATCACATTGCAGAGTTTGCATTTGGATGGTTTATCTCTTTGGACTTTTAAATGATAGAATGTTCCCTGCCCCACTAGGACTTTTCTGTTCTTTATGACACTGTCTTTTTTGAAGATAGAACTCTAGTTATCTTATAAAATGGCTCACATCTAGGTGTTTCCTCATGATTAGATTAAGGTTCCTATTGAAACTGTTCCTATGGGCATATATTACTTTAATATACAAAGTAAAACGGAAAAAATGAAGATGGTATTTGTGTACATTTACGAAAAAGACAACTCCTTCTCTCTTAGGTCTCCTTCAGCTGGAGTTTGATGCCTTCCCTGTGTTAATTAGGTCAGCATGTGCTTACTAAGTGTTCCCAACACAAGTCACTCCAGGAAGCAGGTTAAACACCTTTTCTCAGAGAGGCATAGTTTTCACAGCTTTTCATTTTAAACTTGTCCCAGTGGGGATTTTTTTTCCCTCATCTACCCAAGAAATTCTGTTACTGAAAATTCTTGTGTCGGTTATCTCAACCACAAATGGAAGTTGTTTCTGCACAAATCCCTTAGTAGCTGAATAGATTTGATTCTCCGGTGTGATAAAGCAAGATGCAAAGACAGAGAAATGCGGAGGCCTGGCTTCTGGGCCCGGATCTGCCATTGACGCTTCAGGCGACCTTGAGCCAGACGGCCGCCTCTCTAGGCTCCAGTGTTCTTATCTATAAAAAGAAGGGGTTGGACCAAGTTGATAATGAAAGGTACCTTTCAAACAACGATCCTGAGGTGAGCAGAAAAGAAAGAGCTCACGGGCAGATAGCCGTCTGCACATCCAGTGGGTGTCTCTTTTTACCTTCCTGCCAGCCAGACGTGACCGCCCTCTGTACAAAACAAGTTGATCCTGGGGACTTCCCTGGTGGTCCAGTGGTTAGGACTCTGCGCTTCCACTGCAGGGGCACGGGTTCCATCCCTGGTCAGGGAACTAAGATACTGCATGCCACGTGGCTCAGCCAAAAACTAAACAAAACAAACAAACAAAACAAGTTGATCCTTGGTTGTGATGGGGAGAAGAGGCAGTAGGGGATGGTGCAGAGTAGAGCAAATAAGGGGCAATGATGCAAATACGAGTGCTAAAGTGGATGACAGAAACCCCCTGCCTTCCAGAGTAATCTATCTGATGATAAGGTGTGAGGCATGAACTTTGAGAAACAAGCCTGATGTTAAAAGCAAAAGAAACCTCCAAGTATCCTTGTGACATAGAAGTACTCAACAAATATTTACTAAATAGTGAAGGAGTTCAGGACACACCACCCCAAAATATGTTGCTTTGGGATATTGATTATTTTGAGCTGAAGCCAATGGAAAGACAACTCACGCGGGGAGAAGATTTCTCTGAACTCCCCTCATCTGTCTAAAGTCAGATTCTCCAAAAGAAACTCAAATGTCATAAGTGCCCCCCCCAGAAGTGTCATCAGCAGGGAAGACTGACCGTTATCCCAGGAGAAGAGACCAGAAGTTGACACCACACCCAAACGTCCTCAGAAACTATCATATCTCCCATATGTTCCTCTAAGGGCCCCTTCCTCTCTCCTGAAAATCATTTGCTCTCCCCTAAGTGGGCTACATCCTCCCTCCCCTTCTCCTGTTGATGGTATTTAAGCTCAAATCACACCAATTTACTGAGTATTCACTTTTTTTCTTGTGATGCCCCATGCACATAATATTAAAAATAAATAAGTGTGTACAGCTTTGCTGCTTACAATCTGCCTGCTATCTGTTTATTTCAAAGGCCCAGCTATCAAACCTAGGAAGGTGGGGAGAAAGTCCTTCCACCCCTACAGGGGAGCCTCCAGGTTCAAGACTGTTGGTGAGCTCAGGCACCTTCAGTGCTGGTGTTAATTCCTTCAAATTTCTGCAAACACTTTGTAAATTCTCTCTCAAAACCCAATGGAAGGAAGGCAGAAGAGATGGAGAGAGCCCCAGACTGGGCATCAGGTGGCCTGCCTCTCCCCCGACTCTGCAGTTAAGTGGGTCAACTTGGGGCAAATCTCATAGTCCCCCTAGGCTGCCATTTTCTCATCTGTGAGAAGGACGGAGGTGGGAGGTGTAGATTGACTCACCTCTCCAATTCTTTACTGCTAAAAACTCAATGAGCCAATTCCTTAAACTTTGGGGTAAGCAAGAGACGATATTTGTTGCATGATGATTTGTACCATCATCCTATTGAATAACTGGCTGGATACCAACATGATGGTGTTTCCCCATCTTCCTTTACTTAAATGATCTACTCCCTAATTGTTTCCCTCTCTGAAATGGGTATTAAGGAAATATTCAATTTTTTCTCTCTTGGCTTACAGCCATGGATTCTTGTCCCAGAGGTTTCTCAGCCTGTGAATAATTATCTGCTTTAAGTTAAGGATGCCCTGAAGGCAATAACATTGCTCATGGTTCAATTTTGCTTGTACCTCCTGTGTAAAGCTCTCCTCTCTAAAACATTCTGCAATGATAACATTACCAACAATACCACTTTACATTTACACAGAAATTTCCCCTAGAATGTTTCCCACATTTCTTATACCAGTGATCAGTACAGGCTCTCGTTAAGGAGTAAGGACAAGTAAATGTTGGAGAGGTTTTTTAAAACAGTTTTCTCATTCACTCCTAGATCCTAATGTCTTTGCTAGATCCTCAGAGTCTTTGGATTCTGGAGAGAAGGGAAGAGGACGGTACTCAGAGGTAGAGCCCTTTTTCAGGCAGAGGGTGGAATGCTGAGTCCTAGGTCAGACCTGTAGGAAGCGGGGCAGGGGAGATAATTGCAGCACTCATAGATATTTTTTAAAAATTTTTATTGGGGTATAGTTGATTTACAATGTTGTGTAGCACCCATAGATTTTAAGTCTTAAGAAATACATCAATCAACCACAATGAATGGGCCTTTTTTGGATCCTGATCCAAACAACTTGTTAAAAAAAATTACAGGACAATGAAGGAAATGACTGGTTTGGGATGAAATTAAAGAATTGCTCTTATTTTAAGCCTCCATCATGATGTTAAGGTTCACGTTTTCTTTGAAAAGTTTTTAATCTTTTAGGAATTCTGACTGAAATGATAATGCTGTCTGGCGTTTGCTTCAAAATAGTCTGAGTTGGGGGAGTGTGGGGGGGTTATATATGGAATAAGACTGGGCAAAAGCTAATAAGCGTTGAAGCTGAGGGATGAGTACATGGGCTTCGTGATAGGATTCTTTCTAACTTTATATCTGTTTGAACTTCTCCAAAACAATTTTTAAATGACAACCAGGAAAACAAATCTTTTCACAACTGAACAATAAGAGAATAAGGAAAAGCCAGATTTTGTGTCCCATTTTACATTAGGCAGCCTATCAAGTTTCTCGGGTAGAAATAAACTCTTGCATTTTAAGGTAAATGTAAGGAATGGGAAATGGCAGCAGGAAGAAGAGTTCTGATGCTTTTATTTTCCCACATAACCCTAATATTGCCATACACTTGAATAACGTTTTACAGTTTCAAAGTACTTTATATCTCATTCAATCTCAGAAAAAGCCAGGTATGTATATGTGTCGTCATATGTGACATATGACAAAATGTCTTCATTATGTTGTTTCCGCAATTTTTTCTTTTTAGTGATTTACTTTAAACCTGTGAAAATATTCTTATTGCTGTATTAGTCTCTTAGTTGATACCTAAGGATTTATTTCTTGTTCTAGCTTTGCATGGAAAACTCAGCCTGAATGTCTATTTACAGTATTAGAATTCTTAAATGTTCCCCTATAATAATTTGGAGCAATTTTATTTTTCCTCTTAGTTTCTATTTGGAGGAACGTACGGTGGGGGGGGAGTGGGTGGGAAACTTTCTTATTTTCTTTGAGTCCACCCAGCTGTTTTATTTGTGTTCGCTTATTTCCCAGGCTTCCGTTTGGAGTGTGAAGCCATCAAAAGTGTTCTGTTCTTTTTAATACTTTATCAGCATTTCCTTTATTAGCCACATTATCCTTTATCTCTTTCCTGTGAAAGCTTTTAAAGTACCAATTGATGAAGCCATGTCTTTTGTTATTTAAATATTATTCCATCAACATTTACAAGTACATCATAAGAGGATTTAAGCACAATATCTTACCCTAATGATCACAAACCCACACATTTTTTAAAATCTGACTTCTTTTCTCTCTTTCTGTGTATATCTCCCGTTCCAGGATTCCACCCACTGAGCACAGGAAACTACCAGAGGCCCTAGTATTAAAAATTCCAGACTGGTCACAGACCTTTAACAGATCAAGAGAGGTAAACACTTTATCTTTATAAGAGCAACACATTCTTAAGTTAATACAAAAGACCTAGAAGTGTTTTGCAAGCATTGATCTTGATGGAATCACTGGACAGCCATTGAAGGGGGCAATGAATTTCTATGCTGTACCAAGACCATCCTATAAGGGTCTCTAAGCAGAGCCCTGGAAGAGAAGGGATCCCCAGGGTGAAGGCGTCTCTGGGCTCCAACAGAAGTTACTCTGTGACTCTGCAAATATTAAATATAGCTACATGAATCACACTACAAAATTCCAGTCCTGAAATCTGGTGTCAGGCATAACAATTTGTTCTCTCTCCTTGCTCATGAATAACAAAGAATCAATTGAAGAAATTTTGGTTTGTATAAAGAATTCTCTGATGCTTTTTTCCTCCCTCTGGAAGACACATTCTGCATTTGACATGACATATGCTTCTCAAGTGTTATTTTGTGTTTATTAATCTTTGAACTAAATTGTCAGTCCTTGTAACTGGAAAGACATTTCCCCAGAACCCTCCTGACTTATGCTAAGGGTACACAACAGCTGATAAACTCCAGTGACCTCTGAGGGGACAGATGGGCTGTGTGGCTTTGAACACCCACGTGGCTTTCTGGACTATAGTTGACAGCATAACCCAGGTTAAAGTGGTTGGCAAAAATGATGAGGCTTTTTCCATACTTATCATGCTTATCACAGGGGTTGTGTCACCTACTCTATTGCTCTATCAAACCTCTTTCTTTATTATAACCTTCCTTGCCACTAACTTCCTCATTTGCATATGTCTGTGTATATTTTTCTTTATAATACAAAATAATCCATGCTCACTGCAATAGTAACAAAAGCTAACATTAATTGTTTGCTTCTAAGGTGCCAGACATGTTGCTAAAAGCTTAACTCTTGCCTCACTTAATCTTCAACAATTTACAGGATAGGTATTATTATCTTCATTGTGCAGTTAAAAAAACATGAATATGTAGGACTCAGAAAGTTTATATCACCCATTCATTTTTCCTGACAAATTTTCCTTCAGGCAAAAACAAGAATCCAAGAAAGAGAAGGAAATTCAAAACATATAAAAGTGATGAAAAAAAAATGCTAGTAAAATTTATACTTAAATCTTAATGTTAAGACATTTAAGAAAGGATTTTTAAGAAATAAAACAGAAAAATGTAAAAAGAAAGTTAATGATAAACTAAAACTAAAATTTCATAGTATTGCTACAAACTTGGGATGCTTAAGATCTTACCTTGCTCCAGAGGAAAAAGTTATACTGATTCATTCTAAATGCTTATAGAAAGGCATGTTTAAAAGGTTTTATTAAATTTAAGGGCCATCTCCTCAAAATGGTCAAGGTCATCAAAAACAAGGAAAGGCTGAGAAACTGTCACAGCCAAGAGGAGACTAAGAAGACATGACAACTAAATGTAATGTATCCTGGACCAGATAAAGGACATTTGACAACAATTAAAGAAATATTGTTACCCAGAACCTGGGTTTGCCTATTGGTGGGTGTTGAGCCAAAAGACACAACCAAGGCAAAGATCAGGAAAAAGAAGGATTTATTATTATTTGCAGCAAGTAAGGAGCACACCGGGGATCTTCCCCAAAGCAGTGTCTCCCTAAACAGCAAAGTTGGGGAAGATTTAAGCTAAGGGCACATGCATATTCATGAAGGGGCTTGAGCAGAGGAGAATCCAGCATAGAATTGGGGCAAAGGACCACAGAGTCCAAGTTTTAGTAGTTTGAAGTCAGAAAAGGTCAACATCAGCCTTCCATCCTCCACCTGGATGCAGGCCTTAGCTCCTACAGAACTCAAAGGTATGTATCAGATTGTTACGTATACCCCTTGAGGAGGAAATACGACTCTGTTCTAATCACTGAACTATTGGGTTTTTTAAAATTTACTTATTTGGCTGCACCGGTCTTAGTTGCGGCACGCGGGATCTTCATTGCGACGTGCGGGATCTTTAGTTGCGGCATGTGGGATCCAGTTCCCTGACCAGGGATCGAACCCGGGCCCCCTGCATTGGGAGCACGCCATGGAGTCTGAGCCACTGGACCACCGGGGAAGTCCCTGAACTATTGTTTATTGACTGCTTTTCCATAGTTCCTGCCTTCTCTCATTTCCCTTAAGATCATTCATTACTGATACTGTTCAAGGGAAAGCACTGTGGCCAGGCTTAGATCACAAAATGGCTTAGGCCAAAAATGGCTTCTCTTCTGTCAAGAAAGCCATGCCTACCTGGTTCTCTTTCCCCGGGACCCCCTCCTCTATCTGCTTACAATATGAATAAAAGTATGAACTTAATTTAATAAAATGTATCAATAATAGATCATTAATTTTGACAAATGTACTACACTAATGGAAAATATTAATAATAAGGGAAACTGAGTATGGAGTATACAGGAATTCTCTGTACTGTCTTTGCCATTTTTCTATAAATCCAAAATTACTCTAAAATAAAAAAAATTTTTTAAAAATTAGAAACAACCTCATAGAGTTATTGTAAGAATTAAATAAAATAATCAATATAAAAAGATCTGCGGAGGGACTGGAATATAGTAAGCATTCAGTAAATATGAGCTTTTAATAAGGATTTAAAAATTAAGGGCTGTCAACAGAGGAATAGGAATAGCATGCATAACTTCCCAAACTATGGATGGTGGGAGGGGAGAGATAAAAAAAGAAAATTTAATTTATCCAATAAAAAATAGAAAAATTAAAGAAAGCAGTGTATTTACATAAAAACATAAAATAAGATATAAGGAATCATTAAATATATTAAATGCAAATGGGTTAAACTCACTATTTAAGGGAAAGATTCCACACACATTAAAATTTTTTTAAAAAAAGGAAAGAAAAAGAAAATAACAAGTGTTGGTGAGTAAAATGATCTGCATTCAATTCCAACAGGGGAGGGGAGAAGTTGGTTCCACCATGACCACCAAGCAATTAACTCAGTTCTGACAGTATTTACCCAGAGACAGCATCACTCCCACAGGTTAAGGGTTCAGTCTCACAAGATTGAGTGCCACCCCAGTTCAGACATCAATTGCAAGTCCAGGTTGTCACCTCTGTTTCTGACCCACTGGCTATATAGATGGGAGGTTCCAACACCCCCCTCCTTGGGTTCCATTAATTTGCTAAAGTAGCTCACAGAACTCAGAGAAACATTTTACTTACTTGATCACTTGTTTATTATAAAACGATATAACTTGGGAACAGCCAGAAGAAAGAGAGATGCTTAGGGCAAGGTATGGGGAAAGAGCTCGGAGCATTCATGTTCTCTCTGAGTACGCCACTCTCCCCAAATCTCCACATGTTCACCAACCTGGAAGCTCTCCAAACTCCATCCATTTGGGTTTTTATGGAAGCTTCATTATACAAGCATGATTGATTGAATCATTGGCCATTGGCAATCTATCCAACCTCCAGGCCTTCTCCCTTCCTCAGTGGAGATGGGGTTGGGGGCAGTGAAACGGAAAGTTCCAACCCTCTAATCACCGGGTTGACTCCACTGGCAACCAGCCCCCATCCTTAGGTGGAGTCCAAAAGTCACCTCATTAGCTTAACAAAAGACCCCTATACTGCTCTCATCACTTAGGAAGTTCTAAAGATTTTAGTTCTGTGCCAAAAAAGGTGGACGAAAACCAAATATATATTTCTTATAAATTACGATGTCACAGTGAAGATGTGGAGAAATTAGAACACTTGTGCAGTGTTATTGGGAATGTAAAATGGTGCAGCAAGTATGTAAAACATTATGGAGGTTCCTTAAAAAATTAAAAATGGAATTATCATATGATCCAGCAATTCCACTTCTGGGTATTGTTGACAAAAAATCAATCAGTTGATCTAAGAAAGAAGTGGAAATTTTTATTTGAGCCAAATTGAGGATTATAACCTGGGAACAGCCTCTCAGAAAGCTCTGAGAACTTTTCTGTCGGTTAGGGGCCAATGTACAGTTACATAAGTTTTCTGAGACAGAGAGCTGTACATTAAATGACATATTATTGACAGTTTACACAATCTAGCGAGTAGTCCGTCATGGTTCATAGTGGCCCCTTACAAGATTAAGAAGGAATGTTATCCTTAAGGTGTTGTCTTGTTGGTACTAAGAGAATGTTGCTCGTTATGGCCGAGCAGGTATTTCTGCTGATAGGGAGGTTTGGTCAAAGCATAATGCAGATACACAACTCTCAGTAGAGGGGAGAGAGGAGGCCAAAGGGCAGAGAAAGTTTTTTCCTGTTTAAATTTTTCTTGTCATGCCATAAAATATGAATTTTATTTCACATATATATCCTAAAGAATTGAAAACAGGGTCTCAAAGAGTTATTTGCACACCCATGTTCATAGCAGCACTATTCACAATAACAAAAAGATGGAAGCAACTCAAGTGTCCATCAATGGATGAATGGATACACAAAATATGGTCTATATGTGCAATGGAATATAACTCAGCCTTAAAAAGAAATTCTGACACAGGCTACAACATGCATGAACCTCAAACATATTATGCTAAGTGAAATAATCCAGAGATTTAAAAAAATACTGTAAGATTCCACTCATATGAGGTGTCTAGAGTAGCCAAATTTATAGAAACAGAGAGTAGAGTGGTGGCTGCCAGCAGCTGGGGGGAGGGGAAAATGAAGAATTCTTGTTTCATGGATATAGAGTTTCAGTTTTGTAGGATGATAAAGTTCTGGAGATTGCTTGTACAATAATGTGAATGTGGGACTTCCCTGGTGGCACAGTGGTTAAGAATCTGCCTGCCAATGCAGGGGACACGGGTTCGAGCCCTGGTCCGGGAAGATCCCACATGCCATGGAGCAACTAGGCCCGTGCACCACAACTACTGAGCCTGCGCTCTAGAGCCCGAGAGCCACAACTACTGAGCCCGCATGCTGCAACTACTGAAGCCCACGCGCCTAGAGCCCGTGCTCCGCAACAAGAGAAGCCACTGCAATGAAAAGCCCACACACTGCAACTAGAGAAAAGCCCATGCACAGCAATGAAGACCCAACGCAGCCAAAAAAAAAAAAAAAAATTTATATATATATATATATATATATATATATATATATATATAATGTGAATGTACTTGACACTACTGAATTGTACAATTAAAAATGGTTATGATGGTAGATTCTACATTATGCATATTTTACCACAATTAAAATTTTTTTTAAAAAAAGGTATTCTCAAACTGAGTGACCAAATGAAAGAAACCAATCTGAAAAGGCTATTTACTGTATGATTCCAACTACATGACATTCTGGAGAAGGTAAAACCATGGAGACATAAAAAAAAAAAAAAATCCGTGACTTTCAGGGGTTAGGAGAGAGGGAAAGATAAACAGATGGAGAACAGAGGATTTTTAGGGCAGTGAAACTCTTCTGTATGATACTGTAATGATGGTATATGTCATCACACTTTTGTCAAAACCCACAGAATGTGCAACACAAGAGTGAACCCTATGGTAAACTCTGGACTTTGAGTGATATTAACATGTATAAATTCATCATGTTGTAACAAATGTAGCCCTCTGGTGCAGGCTGTTGATGGCTGGGAGGCTAAGCATGTGCAGAGGCAAGAGGTATGTGGTAATTCTCTCTACTTTCTGCTAAATTTTGCTGTTCTAAAAAATAAAGTTTATTAAAAAAATGTTTAATGCAGTCATATCATATTCATGACACATACTAACAAAAAAAAATTGAAAATAAGGGGTGATCAAAGGCAAATGCAAACTAAAAAGAAATATAGATGGCAATATTAATAAAAGATAAAATATAATTTGATGACAGAGCACATTGACAAACAGATAAATGAATATTGTACATTGATAAAAAGAGTCAGTCTCTCACAAAAGTATGACAGATGTGAGTCTTATCACATCTTATCAAAATATATCTATTTTAGGGCTTCCCTGGTGGCGCAGTTGTTGAGAATCTGCCTGCCAATGCAGGGGACACGGGTTCGAGCCCTGGTCTGGGAAGATCCCACATGCCGCGGAGCAACTAGGCCCGTGAGCCATAGCTACTGAGCCTGCGCGTCTGGAGCCTGTGCTCCGCAACAAGAGAGGCCGCGATAATGAGAGGCCCGCGCACCGCGATGAAGAGTGGCCCCTGCTTGCCGCAACTAGAGAAAGCCCTCGCACAGAAACGAAGACCCAACACAGCCAAAAATAAATAAATAAAAACAAATACTTAAAAAATATATATATATACACATATTTTAAAACTCTTCTGGAATGAGGTAAGAGAGAGTTTTCTCTTTTTGCCCTATACATCAGTATTGTATTCATATCTATAGTCAATCTACCATCCTAAATGTGTGCTCGTTTGGTGAAGGGGACTGAGTATTAAAATTTGAATAAACAACAAGGTCTTACCGTATAAGCACAGGGAACCATATTCAATATCCTGCGATAAATCATAATGAAAAAGAATGTATACATATGTATAACCGAATCACTTTGCTGTACAGCAGAAACTAATGCAATGTTGTCTATCAAATATATGTCAATAAAAAAAATAGGGGCTTCCCTGGTGGCGCAGTGGTTGAGAATCTGCCTGCCAATGCAGGGGACATGGGTTCGAGCCCTGGTCTGGGAGGATCCCACATGCCGCGGAGCAACTGGGCCCGTGAGCCACAATTGCTGAGCCTGCGCGCCTGGAGCCTGTGCTCCGCAACAAGAGAGGCCGCGATGGGGAGAGGCCCGTGCACCGCGATGAAGAGTGGCCCCCGCTTGCCGCAACTAGAGAAAGCCCTCGCACAGAAATGAAGACCCAACACAGCCATAAATAAATAAATAAATAAATTTTAAAAATAAAAATAAAATAAAAAAATTAAAAAAAATTTTTTGGATAGAAATGTCAGTTTGTCCGCGAAAAGTGCTATGCCAGTTAACATTTCTACCACCAAAGAGGGGTTTTCTCCATGCCATCTCTGATACTAAATAGTACCATTAAAAAAATTGTTAGCCTGACGAGAGAGAAAGTGGTATCTTGTTTTTATTTGCATTTTCCTGTTCAGAAGGGAAGTTGAGCTTTTTTTCTTAGCCAGAAATGATAATGTAATCCAGTCGGTCACATTTTTTTCTTTCTTGTCTCTGGGTTTAATGTCTCACTTAGAAAGACTATCCTTATGTGTATTCTCCTATATTTTCTGTTGGTACTCTTATTACTTTGTTTAGAATTTTAATTCACTTTAATTTCATTTTATTTATTATTTTTGAAGAAGCTGTCTATTCTACACAGTTCCCAGCTGGATATCCAATTATCCCCATACCACTTATTGAATTTACTTTACCCCGAAGTTGAAATACCAACATTATCAAGCCAATACATAAGTTTGTTTCTCTGCCTCTGTTACACTATTTTAATGACACTATTTTGGTAGTCCATTTTGAGAACTACTAGAGCAATTTCTTCCTCATTAGTATTCTTTTCAAAGAAGTCTTAGAAGTTTTTAACATTTACTCTTCCAGATTAAGTTTTAAGTTTCAAAAAACTTCCTCTTGGGAATTCCCTGGCAGTCCAGTAGTTAGGGCTCTGCGCTCTCACTGCGGAGGGCCCAGGTTCAGTCCCTGGTTGGGGAGCTAAGACCCCACAAGCTGCGCAGTGCAGCCAAAAAAAAAAAAACTTCTTAAGATTTTGCTTGGAATTGCATTGACTCTATGACCATTTGGGGAGAAATGACATGGGAACATGAGACAACGATGGTTAAACAGGCACTAGACAAAGACAGCTTCTCTGCTTTGGCAAGTCGGTTCATCTCGTGAATCTTCAGTTTCTTTATCTTTAAAGCAGAGATGATAATAGTACCCATGTCATAGGGCTATTATGAGAATTAAATGTGATAACGCATATAAAGTGAGTAGTACAGTGCCTGCCACATAAGTGTTCAATAAATGTAACCCTCGTGGGGCTTCCCTGGTGGCCCAGTGGTTGAGAGTCTGCCTGCCAATGCAGGGAATACGGGTTCGAGCCCTGGTCTGGGAAGATCCCACATGCCACGGAGCAACTGGGCCCGTGAGCCACAATTACTGAGCCTGCGCGTCTGGAGCCTGTGCTCCGCAACAAGAGAGGCCACGATGGTGAGAGGCCCGCGCACCGCGATGAAGAGTGGCCCCCACTTGCCACAGCTAGAGAAAGCCCTCGCACAGAAACAAAGACCCAACACAGCCATAAATAAATAAATAAATAAATTTAATACTTGCTACTCTAACTAGCTCCTCTGACATCTCTCTGTATTCACTATAAAAATAAAAATAAAAATAAATGTAACCCTCGTATTCATGTACAGAAATACCTTGGTTATATATTCTGAATGTCTTCTGGTAATGTTCAGTTTTCTTCATAGAGGTTGCAAACATTTGTTGCTTTACTATATTTTAGCTTTTTGTTGCTATTGCAAATGGATTTTTTTCTTTCCTTTTAAGAATATTTTCTAGTTAGTTGCTGTTAGTATAGACAAACATCTTTAATGAAGTAAAGCATTTTTTTCTCTTAGTAGTTGGTATGGGGATGTATTTATCTAGGGATTGGTTACCTTAATGACCTCTACTGCTAGTTCCAATAGATTTTTAGTTTATTCTTTCAGATTTTCTGAGTAGATAACACTATGACCCACAAATAACCATTTGTTTTCTCCTCTTACATATTTTCTCCTTTTGCATTGGTTGGAACTTTCAAAATGATTTCAAATAATGCCCGTAGTAGAGGACATCTTCATGTTCTCACGACTTTCTTGGGAAATTTTTACATTCTCTTTTATTTTTTTTTAACTTTTAATTTAATTATTCATTTTATTTATTTTATTTTTTTTGGCTGCGTTGGGTCTTCGTTGCTGCGAGCGGGGGCTACTCTTCTATGCGGTGTGCAGGCTTCTCATTGCAGTGGCTTCTCTTGCAGAGCACAGGCTTTAGGCGCTCAGGCTTCAGTAGTTGTGGCACGTGGGCTCAGTAGTTGCAGCATGCGGGCCCTAGAGTGCAGGCTCAGTAGTTGTGGTACATGGGCTTAGCTGCTCCACGGCATGTGGGATCTTGCAGGACCAGGGCTCGAACCTGTGTCCTCTGCATTGGCAGGAGGATTCTTAACCACTGCGCCACCAAGGAAGTCCCTACATTCTCTTTTAAAAAACAACTCATGCTACGTTTAGAAGAGAAACAAATAGGAAATCAATAAACATTATGTAAAGGGTTTGGTTGCAAAAAATACTCTGATATTATGTTGCACATCAGAATAGATTCAGTCCAGTCACGTATCTATACATTTTATTGAGCAAATAATGAAACTATGAAGAGCATAAGGTGTCAATTCATGAAATAAAGGTTAAACTATACTTGGTAGGTTCAGGTGAGGCAGGAACATAAAACCACACATGTTACTACATTCATTAAGGATTTTAAATTAACCTTTATAAAATTAATACATTCTCACTGAAAAAAATTTAAAAATACAGAAATATATAAAGAAAAGTTTCCCCTTCCTATATTCTTCATCCTATATCCCAGAGACATCCTTTGTTTACATGTCAGTGTGTATGCCTCTAGAAATTTTTTGTACATACACAAAAATGAGTAACATAATTTGGAAACATTTAACAACTTTGATTTAAAAAACATTAATTTTTAAAATTGAGCTTTAATTTGTAAACAAACACTGATTTAGGCATAAGATTAAATCCTTAGGCAGTCTGGTCAATTGGGAATTTAATAAAATCACAGCTAAATTTTGAGATGTTTTCCTGACAAAATCCTATATTTAATATCTGCCCTGAGATTCTTTCTTTTTTAATTTATTTCAATTTTAAATTTTTTATATATATACATTCTTTTTTAAATTTATTTTTTATTGAAGTATAGTTGAATTACAATGTGTTAATTACTGCTGTACAGCAAAGTGACTCAGTTATACATGTATATACATTCTTTTTCATATTTTTTTCATATGGTTTATCACAGGATATTGAATATGGTTCCCTGTGCTATACAGTAGGACCTTGTTTATCCATTTTATATATAATAGTTTGTGTCTGCTAATCCCAAACTCCCAGTCCATCCCTCCCCCACCCCCTTCCCCCTTGGCAACAATAAGTCTGTTCTCTATGTCCATGAGTCTGTTTCTGTTTCCTAGATAGGTTCATTTCTGTCATATTTTAGATTCCACATATAAGTGATATCATATGGTATTTTTTTTCTCTTTCTGACTTATTTCACTTAGTATGATAATCTCTAGTTGCATCCATGTTGCTGCAGATGACATTATTTCGTTCTTTTTTATGGCTGAGTAGTACTCCATTGTATATATGTACCACATCTTCTTTATCCATTCATCTGTTGATGGTTGTTTCCATGTCTTGGCTATTGTGAATAGTGCTGCTATGAACATAAGGGTGCATGTATCTTTTTAAATTATCTTTCTGCCTTTGAGAATCTTTTGCTCAGACTGGAATAAGAAACAGTTTTATTCTTAAGCTCTGATAATCCTGGCTCCTTTATAGTTTTTAAAAATTTTCTTGAAAACTTTTTTGCTCTCTATCTGTATCCTATCATTTGTGACCAAGTAAAAATACTTGGCACTTTAAATATTTTGCCCAGATAGCTCCTTAGGCAAATCCATTCAGTTTATGAGATGTATTTTCTGTTTCCCATATCACCACAGGGTATAGGTGTGCCAAACTTCATAGCATGAAGTTACATAAAAAGGGTTGCAGCATAGCAACATAAAAAGGGTTGCCTTTTTTTAATCCTCCACTAATAATGTCCTCCCTGGTCTCCCACCTACAACAATATCTCCTCAAGGGACTTCAACTTTATACTAATGATCTCCTCATGGGCCTTTCCAGCTTCTGCCCAGTGCTGGTCCTAAGGCCCATGCTGGCTGTTTTAGGTTTTTTGTTATGGGTAGCACCCCAATTCCAGACTCTACATTTCTGTCCCAGTTACTATTGCTGCCTAACAAATGAGCCCAAAACTTAGCAGCTTAAAACAACAATCTTGTTATGCTAATAGATTTTGTGGGCCAGAAATTCAGATGGGGCACAGTAACGATGGCTGTGTCTTCCTCATGATGTCTGAGGCCTCCGCTGGGAAGATGTTAAGGCTAGAGGGATTCAGAGACTAAGAGCTGGAGTCATCTGAAGACCCACTCACTTATAAGTCTGGTAAAGCTCAGAAGACTAGGACTGCTGAGCAGAACATCCGCTTGTTGTCTTTCCCCTTGGCTTGATGTCCCCATGGCACAGTGGCCTGGGACGCAGCCCTTCTTCAGAAGCAGCTCAGGGATCTTAGCGTGAGTGTGCCAGCAAAGAAGACAGAAACTAAATCACCACTTATGGCCTAGCCTTGGAAGTCATACAGTTAAATTTTTCCCATACTCTATTGCTGAAGTCATCCCAAACCCACTAGATTCAAAGGGAGTGATAGACCTCATCTCTGGATGGGAAGAGTAGCCAGGACACATTGTTGAATACCCTGTGGGATGGAAGATATTTTTGCAGCTATCTTTGGAAAATACAATGTGTGACATAAATAATAAATTAGTAACAATAGAGATGATTTGAACAATGCAAATGATGCAAATATATATACAGTGATCCACATAAGTTAATTACATCAGTTTATTTGCATGATTTGTATATACATACATATTCGTATACACGTGTGTGTGTGTGTGTGTGTGTATATATATATATATATATATATATATATATATATAGAACACTAAGTACAAAATATCCATTCTTCTGAAGTGTTCACAATATCTTTACCAAAAATGTCAATATGCTGAGCATAAAGCAAATCTCAACAAATTTCAGAGGATAGTAATTATAAAGAGAATGTGCCCTGGCCCTAGTGAAATTTACCTAGACATCAGTAACAAAAAGGTAAACAGAGCATCCCCATATGTTGGAAATTAAGCAACATATTTCTAAAAAATAGATCAAAAAAATAAATTCCAAGGGAAATTAGAAAATCTTATAAACTGAATGATTTTTTTAAATTAATTAATTTATTTATTTTTGGCTGCGTGAGTCTTCGTTGCTGCACGCGGGCTTACTCTAGTGGCAGCGAACAGGGGCTACTCTTCGTTGCAGTGCACGCGCTTCTCATTGCAGTGGCTTCTTGTTGAGGAGCACGGGCCCTAGGCTCACAGGCTTCAGTAGTTGTGGCATGAAGTCTCAGTAGTTGTGGCGCACGGGCTTAGTTGCTCTGTGGCATGTGGGATCTTCCCAGACCAGGGCTCAAACCCATGTCCTCTGCATTGGCAGGTGGATTCTTAACCAGTACACCACCAGGGAAGTCCCTGAATGATTATTTAAATCATGCTTCTTATTTTATTATTATTTTTATATTTTTAATTGAAGTATAGTTGATTTATAAAATGTTAGTTTCCGGTTTACAACATAGTGCTTCAAAATTTTACAGATTATACTCTATTTAAAGTTATTGTAGGGAATTCCCTGGGGGTCCAGTGGTTAGGACTTGGCACGTTCACTGCTGAGGGCCCCGGGTTCAATCCCTGATCAGGGAACTAAGATCCCACAAGCTGGGTGGCGTGGCCAAAAAATAAAAATAAAATAAAAATTATTATAAAATATTGGATTTATTCCCTGTGCTGTATAAATTACGATTTTTTTTAAATGGTATATCAAAATCTATAAGACTTCTGCTTCCTGCCATGATGGAGTAAATGGTGCCAGTCTAGCTTTCGCATTCCCCTGTAAATGACTAGAAAACTTTAAAACATATATAAACCAAATGCTGTCAGATATCGCACAACAGACAGTGCAGAACTGTGAGCCCTTGGAGAAAGAAGACAAACTTGTTCTGAACTGTGGTGCAGAGAAGGGGGGAAGGCAAGTTAGGATAGCCTTGCTGAGTTGAAGGAAACAGAGATTGTAGTTCAGGAAGGCTGAAGTCAGGAGAGAGTTCTGGAAAGGAAGGCACTGTGCAGAGAAAGAACTCCTGCAACCTGTGTGGAGGTGCCACCGAGTCTTTGCTGGGTACTCGACTGCACATGGGGAGAGGGAATCCCCCTGAAGCCCCACAAAGAGTGACCAGAGAATTGTAATCTAAGTAACACCCAGAGCACACACAGAGCAGGAAGACCTTTCCATCTGTCCAGCCAGAGTAGAAATATGGGCAACATTCAGTGGAGACCCAAGAGGAGTAATGGTCAGTGTAGGGTCTGAAGGAGTCCTGGAATGAGGCTACTATAGAACTGATACCCTCAAGTAAACTAACTGCCAGCTGAAACAGTCTTTAAAAGATGAAAACTCAATCCAGACACTCTGCTTTGTGACACACACAGTGTCCACCATTCAACTGAAAAATGCTAGATATGCAAGGGAGGTGTGACTATAATCAGGCAGTGGAAGGCACTCAGTAATGACGGATATGAAGGAACTAGGAGACAAGGACATTAAAACAAGTAATATAACTATATTTAAGAATTTAATGAATAAATGTGTATAATGAAGTGAGAAATAAAAAAGAAACAAATGAAACTTCTAGAGATGGAAATGCAATATATGAAATTAACTTTTCACTGGTTTGGACTAACACAAAATTAGACACTGCATAAGAAAATATCAGAGAACTTGAAGGCATAGAAATAGAATCCCTCTAAAATAAAATACATAGAGAGAAAGATGGGGAAAATAAAGAGGTTTTATAATCTACAGGAAATATAGACTGATTTAACACACATTTAATTGGAGACCCAAAAAGCAAGGAATGAGTAGGAAGCAGAAAATACATTTGAAAAGATAATGGCTGAAAATTTTTCCAAATTTGAAAACTATAAACACATAGACCCCAAAAGTTCAATGACCTCCAAACAGAATTCACTGACACACACATGCACACACACACACAAACCAATTCAAATGTATCAAAATCTAATCACTAAAAATAAATGATAGAGGGAATATCTTTTTTTTTAAATTGAAGTATAGTTGATTTACAATGTTTTGTTAGTTTCAGATGTACAGCAAAGTGATTCAGATATACAAATATCTGAATATATATATATCTGAATATATATATTCTTTTGCAGATTCTTTTCCCATATAGGTTTTACAAAATATTAAGTATAGTTCCCTGTGCTATACAGTAGGTCCCTGTTGTTTATCTATTTTATATATAGTATTGTGTATATGTTACTCCCAACTTCCTAATTTATCCCTTCACCCCCCCCTTTCCCCTTTGATAACCATAAGTTTGTTTTCTATGTCTGTGAGTCTGTTTCTGTTCTGTAAATAAGTTCATTTGTATCATTTTTTTAGATTCCACATATAAGTGATATCATATGATATTTGGTTTTTTTCTGTCTGATTTACTTCACTTAATAATGATCATCTCTAGGTCCATCCATGTTGCTGCAAATGGCATTATTTCATACTTTTTTATGGCTGAGTAGTATTCCATTGTGTGTGTGTGTGTGTGTGTGTGTGTGTGTGTGTGTTTGTACATATCTTCTTTATTCATGTATCTGTTGATGGATACTTAGATTACTTCCATATCTTGGCCGATAGAGGGAGTATCTTAAATGTAACCAGAGGAAAAAAGAAAAAGTCATAAGATAATACTACAGTAGACTTCTTGTCAGAAACTAGAAAAGCCAGAGGCAATTGGAAGGCATCTTTAAATATTAAAAGAAACTGTCAACTTAGAATTCTACATCCAGCAAAAATACACACCACCCCCCCAATGAGGGTGAAATAAAACTTTTTCAGACAAGTAAAAGCTGACCAAATTTGTCACCAGCAGACCTGCACTAAAATATCAAAGAAAGAAAGTTCTTCAGGCTGAAGGTAAATGACACCAGATGGAAACTTCGGTCCACACAAAAGAATAAAAAGCACTGGAAATGGTAAATATGTGTTTATGAGTTAAATATGATTTTCCTCTATAATTAAATTTTCATTAAAAGATAACTGACTGCCGAGAGCAGTGATTCTCAAGATTTTCATTATAACCCTCCTAAGCAACATTTTTAGGCATTATCTAATTACCCCACATGACAAGAATGTATGCTCTAGCACAGTAATAATAACAAAGTAGTGTGGAATTAAAAATATATGTAGAAGTAAAATATACAACACTAATTGCACAAAGGATGGAGGAAGTGGGAGTTTACCATACTACATTCCCGAGGCGAAGTAGTCATTGTGGTCCTGACTTCTATTTGGTGGTAGTTGCAGATTTTCCATCTATATGAGTACATGATACATATCCACACTTTTTTTTCTGACTGTTCATGAAGTTTTGAAATTAAATATAAGCAACAGATAAGTAATATCTAACATCACGATAAGAAATCCCATATAACCATGAGATATTTAGACTAGCATTTTCCTAACTTTTCTGCTTTAGAGACCAGTAAAATATACTGACCAGATTGTGTGGATTGGTATATGGCTATTAAGTTTTTACTTTGCCTATCACTTATATGTGGAATCTAAACTATGACACAAATGAACCTATCTAGGAGACAGAAACAGACTCACGGACATAGAGAACAGGCTTGCGGTTGCCAAGGGGGAGGGGGTTGAGGGAGGGCTGGAGTGGGAGGTTGGGATTAGCAGATGGAAGCTATTATATGTGGAATGGATAAACAACAAGGTCCTACTGTATAGCACAGAGACCTATATGCAGTATCCTATGATAAACCATAATGGAAAAGAATATTTAAAAAGGAATGCAGGGCTTCCCTGGTGGCGCAGTGGTTGAGAATCTGCCTGCCAATGCAGGGGACACGGGTTCAAGCCCTGGTCCGGGAAGATCCCACATGCCACGGAGCAACTAGGCCCGTGAGCCACAACTACTGAGCCTGCGCGTCTGGAGCCTGCGCTCCGCAACAAGAGAGGCCGCGATAGTGAGAGGCCCGCGCACCGCGATGAGGAGTGGCCCCCACTCGCCACAACTAGAGAAAGCCCTCGCACAGAAATGAAGACCCAACACAGCCAAAAATAAATAAATATATTTAAAAAAAAAAAAAAGGAATGTATGTATGTATAACTGAATCACTTTGCTGTACAGCAGAAATTTACACAACATTGTAAATCAACTATAGTTCAATTAAAAAATAAAAATAAAAATTTTTTTTACTTTGCCAAGTATGACTTTAAAAGACAAATAAAAATCAACGGCCCCGCCTCTTCCGGTGCCTGCCTGGACTCGGCGCAGGCGCGGCGCAAATTCCAGGCGCAGAGGCAGGCAGACAGCGGGACCTTGGCGGTGGGGCAATTGAGCCCAAGGAAGGGTGGTCGCGTTATCGCACCCAAGAAGGCAAACGCTCAAGAAGGTGAGTGTGGGCGTGCGAGGGGAAGGAGATAGAGCGTGGAGTGTGGCGAGGGGCTGGGGATGGAGAACTCTCCGCGCTGGGAGCCTGTTTTCCTCCTTCGCACAGTGGGTACGGAAACATTTCCTACCAATCTACGGGCCTCCCTAAGTGAGGAATGGAGCGCACAAAGTGTTCAACCCAAGTGAGCTGCTTTCTCTATTACTGTCCTCCTTAATAGACCTCGAGAGGGAAGGCAGCCTGGGAAAGGAGTTACAAACCCCAGCTTGCAAGAAGGCAGCGCTGGGTGCAAAGCGCCGCTCCATCGACAGCTACTATTTCTTCACCCTGAGCCTCTTACCTGTGAAATGGTCGTACTGATAGCACTTTTCTCCTAGTGGTTCACAGGGCAGTGTGTGTTGCCTCTGGTTTTGACTGTCTTCTCTTCCCCCTAATAAGCTGGTTTATTAGCCAGAGGAGGCCCAAGTCTCAATGAAATACAGACCACCCTTCATATACGTGGGTCCCACATTCACGAATTCAACCAACCCGAGGATCATAAGCTTGGTGCAGGATCTCTGATTGGTTGAATCCTCGAATTTGGAAACTGAGGATATGGAGGGCCCACTAAGGGATGTGAACATCCTTGGATTTTGGTATCTGCAGGGGAGTCCTGGAACCAATCTCCCGCAGATACCAAGGTACAGCTGTAGGCTATAGTGGGTTTGGAAATAGAGCATACATTTAAAGTCAATTGATTTTTGACAAAAGTGCCAAGACAATTGCATGAGAAAAGAATAGTCTTTTCAACAAATAGTGCTGGGACTCTAGGTAGCCACGTGCAAAAGAATGAAGTTAGAGCCCTACCTCACACCACAGACAAAAATTAACTCAAAATGGATCAAAGACCTGAATGTAAGAGCTAAATTATAAAACATTTAGAAGAAACCATAGGAGTAAATATTTATGATCTTAGATTTGACAATGGATTCTTAGATACCATACCAAAAGAACCAGCAACAAAAGAAAAAATAGAGAAATTGGACTTCATCAAAATTAAAAACTTTTGTGCTTCCAAGAACATTATCAAGAAAGTCAAAAGACAACCCACAGGATTGGAAAAAAATACCTGCAAATCGTATATCCAATAAGGGACTTGTATATAGAACATGTAAAGAAATCTTACAACTCAATAATAAAAAATTAAATAATCCATTTTTTTTAAATGAGAAAAGGACTTGAATAGACATTCTCTAAAGATATACAAATAGCCAGTAAACTTATAAAAAGATGCATGACATCATTAGTCACTAGGTAAATACAAATCAAAACCACAACCACAATGAAATACCACTTCACATCATTGGGATGGTTATAAAAAAAAGGCAGGTAATGACAAGTGTTGGCAAGGGTCTGGAGAAATTGTAACTCTCATACTTTGCTCTTGGTAGTGTAAAATGCAGCAGTTGCTTTGTAAAACAGTCCGGCATTTCTTCAAAAAGTTAAACATAGAGTTGCCATATGACCTAGCCATTCCATTCCTAGGCAGGCAGCCAAGAGAAATGAAAACAATATGTCCGCATAAAGACTTATACACAAATATTGATAGCAGCATTATGCATAATAGCTAAAAGGTGAAAACAATCCAAATGTCATCAACTGATGAGTGGATAAACAAAATGTGGTATACCCATACAGTGGAATATTAATTGACCATAAAAAGGAATGAGTACTAATACAAGCTACAGCATGGATGAACCTTGAAAACATTATGGTAAGTGAGAAAAGCTGGTCAGTCAAAAAGGCCATATTTGTATGATTCCATTTATATGAAATGTTCAGAATAGGCAAATCCACAGAAACAGAAAGCGACTTGTGGTTGCCAGGGGCTGGAAGGAGAACGGATTGGGGCTGACAGCTACTGGATGCAGAGTTGCTCTTTGGGGATGACAAAAATGTTCTGGAATTCGATAGTTGCAATGTTTACACAACTTTATGAACATACACTAAATTTTATTTTATTGTGGTTTGTTTTATTTTTACTTTAAAGGGGTGAATTTTATGGTACGTGAGTCATAACTCAATACATTCTTTTTTGACAACTTTTTTTTTGATTTATTTATTTTTATTTATTTATGGCTGTGTTGGGTCTTTGTTTCTGTGCGAGGGCTTTCTCTAGTTGTGGCAAGCGGGAGCCACTCTTCATCGCGGTGTGCGGGCCTCTCACTATCGCGGCCTCTCTTGTTGCGGAGCACAGGCTCCAGACGCGCAGGCTCAGTAGTTGTGGCTCACGGGCCTAGTTGCTCCGCAGCATGTGGGATCTTCCCAGACCAGGGCTCGAACCCGTGTCCCCTGCATTGGCAGGCAGGTTCTCAACCACTGCGCCACCAGGGAAGCCCAGTCAATACATTTTTTAAAAAAGAAAATATAGTCCTGGTAATTCTGTGTGCCTGATGGTGATCCTCACATATATGAGACAGGGGTTTGGAAAAGCAGGTGGTTTCTCTGACCTGTTTATGTAAATCAGATTCTACTTTGATAATTACATTCTCTTAATCAATGTCTCAAAAAGTTTTGGGAGGGTGGGAGGAACAAAAGGGCACAAGGATATTCATACAGTAGAATATAATAGCAGTTAAATGAACTAGAACACTACATCAGCATGGATAAAACCTAAAAACAATAATAGGAAAGAAAATAAGTTGCAGCATAATATAACATTTGTTTTAAATTCATGAACATGGAAATCAATGTTACATATTGCTATGGATCCATACATTTGTAGTAGTTACATAAAAACCTGCCATGGGGACAATAATCACCAAATTCAGAATAGTTCTTGCTCCTGGGAGGGGTATAAAGAGGCCTTTGATTCCAGCTACAATATTTTAACTTAAAAAATAATCTAAAGTGGATACAGCAAAATGTTAGGATTTTTCAAATCCATGCAGTGACTACATGGATGTTTGTTATCACTAAATACTCTATGTCATTATTTGTTAATAAAGCGATGTTTTCCCAACTTCAGGTCACTTTGCATAAGTGGTTTGTGAAATCAGCTTTGTGGCTCATAACAACACCTTTTTAAAAAAAAAGAGAGGGCTTCCCTGGTGGCGCAGTGGTTGAGAATCTGCCTGCCAATGCAGGGGACACGGGTTCGAGCCCTGGTCTGGGAAGATCCCACATGCCGCGGAGCAACTGGGCCCGTGAGCCACAATTACTGAGCCTGCGCGTCTGGAGCCTGTGCTCCGCAACAAGAGAGGCCGCGATAGTGAGAGGCCCGCGCACCGTGATGAAGAGTGGCCCCCACTTGCCACAACTAGAGAAAGCCCTCGCACAGCAACGAAGACCCAACACAGCCATAAAATAAATAAAAATAAATAAATTAAAAAAAAAAAAGTTGTCTTAAAAAAAAAAAAAAAAAGAGAGAGAGAGGACTTCCCTGGTGGTCTAGTCTGGTTGGGGAAGTTCCGCATGCCATGCGGTGCAGCCAAAAAGAAACAAAACAGAGAGAGAGACAGAGAACATAATAGAAAATATCAGAATATTTAGGGGAAAAGTTAAATATTGTTTTGGATAACTTTTAATTCAGGGTTTACTGTATTGCTGTATAAAATATATTTCTTCCCGAGGGTACTGGACAAAAATATTCAAAAGTCCTTTATATAATATACGAAGTTATAGTCCAAACATACTAAATAGGTTGAACAAAATTCTTATGTCTGACCGTAAGCAATTTTACCGTGTTAGTCTTAAACAATTATATGATATGATATGATACTTTATTTCATAGTCAGTCACATCTATAGAAGTACAATCCATAGAAGAAATTGTAGTTTGAAAGACCTTTGCATTTTTCTTTAAATTATTTTAAATTAAATATTATTTTAAGGTCTGAAGTATGCAACATAATTAAAATTTAGCCTGGGTTGGGGATGTATTGATGTGAGGCCTCATCTATGTTTTTATTTCTTGTTAATAGCACCCTCACTGTGAAAGAATATGGCTCCATGGAAAACTGATGTCAACTATTAACTGGTTCATTGACTCAGCTATATTATTAGCTTTATTTTGGTGGTATAAATATTTCATATTAACAAGGAGATTTTTAGGTGCTATCTTTATGATTCTAAACCTTTAGTCTCATTCAATTCATGAACACCTGGAGATGCAATGAAGGCAGTCATCAAGCTCTTGAGTGTAGAAATGGGTTTGGTTGGGGGTTTTTTTCCTTTTTTTGATCCCTGTATGTTTTGATCAAAACTGTCCTTGCGGGCTTGCCTGGTGGCGCAGTGGTTGAGAATCTGCCTGCCAATGCAGGGGACACGGGTTCGAGCCCTGGTCTGGGAAGATCCCACATGCTGCGGAGCAACTAGGCCCGTGAGCCACAGCTACTGAGCCTGCGCGTCTGGAGCCTGTGCTCCACAACAAGAGAGGCCGCGATAGTGAGAGGCCCGCGCACCGCAATGAAGAGTGGCCCCCGCTTGCCGCAACTAGAGGAAGCCCTTTCACAGAAACGAAGACCCAACACAGCCAAAAATAAATAAATAAATAAATTAATTAAAGAAAAAAACAAAAAACAAAACTGTCCTTGCAATGAACTCCTATTTCCATGAGGTAGAGTGAGTCTTCAGTGCTTGGAACCAAAGGAGCCATAACTAAGGCAGTAGGATGAATTGCTCTGAGTACACGTGTGCTACAAGAACAAAAGCCTACAGTAGAAAACCAGTCAGGAGTGGAGTGTTGCAGAGTCCAATCAAAGTAAACCTGAATGGAGAGAAGGAGCAAATAAAGCTGATGGAGGAAAGGACCAATGAAAAGAAATGGACATGCAGATACTAAAAGGGCAGTTGGGGCTCCTGGCCTCAGGCAGACGCCCAAAAATGTGTCTACAGCGTGAGAGCATCCATATAATCAGGACAGCAATGGGTCATACAAGGAACAGATGGTCCCCTTGGGTTTTCCTACAGAGAACTGACTTTGGCCACCTTGAAAATGGGTAGGGATGGAGGTGAAATGGACAATCACAACTTAAACTTTAAATACTTCTCCGCATATCCACACCCCCGGAAAAGACCGCTCTTAACCATAGTGAATATGTAAAGAATGAAATCAGATGCTCTGGAATACTCAACAAGCATCCTCCACCTCCACCTCCTACTCACTGCTCTAAATAAGAAGGTATGCATAGATACATGAAGCCTTTTGGAGCTACTGAAGAGCATCCAAGATGCTTTATTTTCTTGCACACATACTTTCAACCTATTTGGAAAATATTCTACTTTGAGATAATGTTTCTTTTAAATCTACCAAATAATTTTTAATAAAATAAAAACCACTAAGTATATAGTCAAGTGTGTAGTTTTTTTAATATAAAAAAGCTATAGATCTTTGGATATTTTATTTTGGATTGCATCATCAGAGATGAATTGAACACAAACTCAAAGTTGCTATTTCCATTCAAGGGAAGGGGGGACACACACACCTGGTATGTTTTTATTCACACACTAGCTGAACGGTGCTTGAGACCCACTCCCATTAGGGGTGACTGCCTTTGGAGTGACACGTTTAGATCTCTAATTTAAAAAGCTTCTTCCTACTTTTGAACGTTGATAGTTTTGTGTTATTTCAGAGGTAATCCCCTGAAAAACTTCCCATTGGTGTTTTTAGAATTTCTTTTTATGGAAAAATTTTAAACATATAGAAAAGTAGACAGACTCGTACAATGAACCCCAGTCACCCAGATTCAACAATTATCAGCTCAAGGTCAACTTTGTTTCATCTGTACCCTCACCCACTTCCTGCCCTGTGGGATTGTTTAGAAGCAAATCCTGACATCATATCATTTCAAGCATCAATATTTCAATATGTAACTCTAAAGACAAGGACGGTTTTTAAAATGAAACATATTCATAGTTCCATTTTTGCACCTAAAAATTATTATTTCATAATTTCAAATACAGTCAGCATATTATAGTCAGTAATTCAAACCACATCAGTTTTTGAGGAAAGCTCTCATTTTGCACCATCAGGAAGACAATGTGGTCTGCCTTCCTGTCTGCAGAAGGAAGGGATGTGAGTTAAAACAAAGACAGGGATGGCCAAAGGGAAATATGATCGCACCTGATTCGTGAGGACTCTGAATGCAGGGCAGAGCTGGATTAAAGAACCATAGAAGGACCCTTTATTCCAATAGTACTGGAGCATCTCAGGGGACTGAATGAAGCTCAGGAGGTCAGCTGGGCCCCAGAAGGGACTGAACTGGGAAATGAATGCAGTCACCCCAGGGGTGTCCTCTTCATCACACAACTCTCCTTTCTCCCTCCTAGATTTCTAGGCTGCTCCTTCTTCATGAGTAGAAATAAGCAATGCTAAAGTTCTTGAGTTTTCCTCCTTCTCTGTATGAGAAACCAGCCCGCATTGAGATGGGAATATCTTAGTTATAATTGCAAGTTTCCAGGAAAAGGGACTCCGATTGGGCCAGTTTGGGTAAAGTGTCCATTCTTGGTCCAATCACCAGTTACTGAGGCAGTGGGTCACATGTTACAAACATGGCTATCATGTTTGTAAACATGGCTTACCCATATGGTCTGGTGGGTGGGCAGAATCTCCCAGAGATAGCCAAGGGCCACTATCCACGGGCTGGGTTGTTGCCAAGGAGGATGGAAAGCAGAAGCATCTCTAGAGCTAAGGAATCCACGTGGACCACCGGCATTCCTCTCTCCCCACGTGACAACAGGTGTCCTCCCCAGGGGAAGGGTTCTGTTCCGGGCTGGGTCGTCAAACGCAGTCGACTCTTGCTTCCCTCCCCGTCAGCAACGTTTCAGAACAAAGAATCCCCTGCAGTTTCCTCTCCAGGGATCCCAAGGTGAAGACCACCCTGCCAGTCAGTGAGCAAAGGCTTAGTCTGCCTCTAGTTCAGTCTTGTCCCATGGGGGTCGGTGGGGGGCATGAAAGAGAAAATGCTTTAACTACTATTTGTCTCCAGTCCAACACAGGTGAGACTCCTCGACCTGAAAGCAGGGCTAAGAGACAGGTAAAGAGGGCACAGTGTAAGATGTGGAGATGAAACACAGCTGGTGGTTTAGAAGGACTTTAAACTCAGTGGAGGTACCTAGGCAGCAAGGCCTTTACCTGCTTCATATTCATCTTCATCTTCATCTCCTTCATGGGGCACTCCTTATTCCCCTCCCTCCCTTCCTTCCTGCCTGCCTTCTTTCCTTTCTTTTTCCCTCCCTCCTTTCTTTTTCCCTCCCTCCCTCCCTTCTTTCTTTCCTCCTTCCCTCCCTCCCTCCTTCCTCCCTTCCTTTCTTTCTTTCCCTCTTTCTTTTTCTTTCCCGCTTTCCCCTCCTTCCTTCCTCCCTCCCTTTTCTTTCCTCTTCCCTTCTCTTCTCCTTTCTTTTCTTTTTTCTTCTCTTCTCTTCTTTTCTTTTCTTCTCTTTCTTCAGTGTTCCTTAACCTGTGTTTTGAGGACCATCAGCATAAAAATCCCCTGGGGGCTCATTAAAGAGTCAGACTCTGGCCTTCCTTCCCAGACGCCCAGTTTGGCAGCCTTAGGCCCCAGCCCAGGAACCTGACTTCTTAACAAGTGAGGAGATTTTTGATGCACACCCAAGTATGAGAACCACTTGCTGTGAACAGAAACACCAGTCAAGTTGACCCCAGAATGTTCCATTCATTCTTTGCCCTTTGAACAGGATGAATTTTCCTGATATAATTGCCCCACATTTCTGTGGTGGTAGGGATGAGTGTAGCCAGCATACCACAGTTGTTAGTGAAGGCATTTAAGTCTACTCCCTAAATACCTTTCCTCCTGCCCTGGGAGCTGCCCTAAACAGCTGCCTGTTTCCAGAAAAGCCCGTGAAGCTGGGCTCCCAGTCATAACATCATTCCCCCAAATCAGGGAAGCTTTTTGTTTGTTTCCCTCAATTTAACGTACTAACATTCTTGAACGTGGCATTGGTACTGTGAATACACTAATATAATAAAAATTATGCTTAGAAATTGTACATTCTAATTTTGGAAACCTGATTTGATATAACAGTATCTAGATGTGTATGTCAAAGCACTCCCTTTGGAGAGATCCTCTCACATTTGGAAAGTACAATGGCTACCATGAATATTACAGGTGAGGCAACCTGTTTGTGCAACAGGCTGGCCCTGAAAGAATCATCTTTTTTAATTTCTCCTTTTTACAAAAACAGCTTTATTGAAGTACAATTTAAACATCACTCTTATAAGGGTATGGTTGGTGAGTTTTAGTGAATTTATACATTTATGAACCATCACTGCAATCCAGTTTTTCTAACACTTCCATCCATCTGAAAAGCTACCTTTGCCTGTCTGCTCCCTGCTCCCACCCGTAGCCTCGGGCAACTGCCGATCTACACTGTCTCTATAATTTTGTGTTTGCTAGAAATTTCACATAAGTGGAATCTTTCAGTATGCAGTCTTTGTGTCTGACAACTTTCACTTAGTGAAAAGTTTCTGAGATCCATCCAGGCTGTTGTGTAGATCAGTAGTTTGTTCCTTTTTATTGCTGAGTAGTATTCCACTGGGTCGATTCCCTTCAATGTCTTGATTTGCTCTCAACTCTCTGAAACAGCATGTTTTCACATTGATATGGTGGGAATCTTCTCAGGACTAGAAACTCCAAACCTAGACAATTCCTACCTGTCTCTGTGTTGTCAGTTGAGGAAACCTGCACATCCTTTTGATTGTGTGAATTGGCAGAGAATATGAGAGGATGTTTTTCCTAGTGTGGGTCCAACACTCAGCTGTGTTCCCAGATTTCAACTAAAGATACCTAGTTTTCAGTGAAAAATCATTGTATGTCTTTCTAAAAAGATATAATTGTTTCTACAGGTTTTTTTCCTGAAACATGCTAGTGTCCTTTATCAGGTCTTATCACTTATAATATGCCTATGAGTTTGATCACAATCTTATACGTATTTTACTGTAAGAAGATCAATGTAAAACTACATGTCTGAGTGCAAACACATGTTTTATAGTTACCTTAATTCTTGGGTTCACAGTAATGGGCTGCAGCTCCTAAACCTGGTAAAAACTTGATATTCTATGGATGTGCTCCATGCATCTATTTTCGAGTGCATATTCTCTGCTTCAAATATCTTTGTGTGTATATTGCTTTGGAAATATTCTCTCAGCTTCCGAGGCATTCTCCAAACACTTTCTGACATAGCCAACATTCCGGGGTATTTGAGGAAGAGCTGCAGCTCTCTCACCACGATCCATTTCCGGCTGCACAGCTGAGTGGCCCAAAGAGGAAAGAGCATCTAGTGGTTTGGAGAATTTAGTTCAGTCGGCCCTGGAGGTCTTTATTTTTAACAGTATGATTAAACAATATTTCTGACAGCACAGGAAATTAGACACATATTTACTAAGTGCTTCTTTTGAAAGGGGTACAATGCTAGGGCAACAAAGCAATGATTTATATACTTCATTCATTAAACAGAAATTTCAGCACCAACAATGTGCTAAGTGGGGTAGGAGATACAAAGTTGAGTGATTCTCATCATCAAGGAGTGAACAACTTACAAGAGGAGATATAACTTCAGTGTTATTCCTTAGCTGATTTGTGTTGCTGATGAACTTTGGACATCAACATGTTCTTTCTTTGGTTTGGTTTGATTTGGTTCGGCAGGAAAATAGTTTTTGTATTATTCTGGAGACAGAAATCTTTTGCTTCACCAGAATACAAGTTTCTTTCCAATCAGAAGAGCACAGGTTAAGTGGATCCAGTTGTTTTCTGAGGGTGCATCTAAACACGTCTGCAGCTTAGGAGAAGCTCTTTCATCTTAACCTTGATGATATGAAACTTCTGTAACCATCACAGAGGACACATAGGATATTGAGAACAACTTGGGTGCTGATTCCAGCTTTGCTGCTTATTAGCAAAGTGACCTTTGGCATCTACTTTGATCTCGCTGGGGCCTTGGTTATTTCATCTGGAGGAAACTCATGTCATTAAGTCCTTAGGTTCCTTTCAGCAAGAAGTTTCCATGAGGCCTTTTTCACTGAAGGCACAAATCCCTGTCAAGTCCTTGTCTAATAATTATTATTAGACAACCTTCCTAAGGTTATTAGGTAACCTTCCTAAGGCTTTATGACTTTTCCATTCTTCAGGTGTTATACATCTTCTCTGTCCTTGAGTTTGTAATGGAGCAAAGTAAGAATCACATCACTGATACATATTGAAGTTTTAAATATTGATTTTGACTGGGCAGTAATGAGAAAATTAACTTTTATATTTCAGATATACACATATCTCCTTCTACCATGAAAATGAGAAAATCAGGTCATTAATGTAGGCAAATTAGAAGTGAGGCTTTTGGGTTTGTGTCACTCTGCCCGCCCCCAGTTTCAAGACTGGTAGACCATGAAGAAGGTGACAGAGATTGCACAATGTCCCAGTGTCCTGCTGTTCTTAAATAAGGGAAGGATAAAATCCCTGTCTTCATAATCTAAGAAGTAGTATTTGTTCATCCTTTATTTTCTTTTGTTTATTTGGTTGGTTCTGTTGGTTTGTTTGTTTTTTGGCTGCGCTGCACGGCTTGTGGGATCTCAGTTCCCCGACGAGAGATTGAACCCGGGCCACAGCAGTGAAAGCCTGGAATCCTAACCACTAGGCCACTAGGGAACTCCCATCCTTTATGTTTTAATGATTAACTTCTTAGATGCCTGCAAAAGCTGGGACGAAGTCTTTATGAAGAACAATGGATGACAAAACACCAAATCATAAAAATTAAAAATTTAGTGTTTATCCTGCTGTATCCTTGTATATTCCTGTATCCTTCTGTGTACATGATGCAAAGCAACTGGGCATAGGGAACACTGCTACATTTTGATAAAATGTGGATAAAATTCAAATATTAGGTTTTAGAAAGGTTTATAAAGCTTCATTCTGAATAAGCAAATATCTGTTCTTCAATTTTTAAAAGGTGTATCAAGAAAATTGACCTGTAAGTTTAAATATAAAGTTTAGGTGTTAAGTCAGTCAGTCACCAATCAATTAGCCATGGAAAATATGATGATTATGTAATCAGAAAATATCCCTTTCCTGTCCTCATGCCTCAGCTGAAAACGGAAAGTGAAGTGCCTTGATGTGATAAAGGCTTGGGATAAAGGCCAGTGTCCTAGAGAGGCAAGAGTTACCACAGAGAGGAAATGACCGGGGAGCATCTGACAGCCTGTGGGTGAGTTGGATTAAAGATGGAATCCAGTGAGTGATGAGCAAAGAGTTTTGCAAACCTGGATGTAAGCAGTATGAAAGTAAGTTTCAAGTAAATGTTAAAATTAGATCCTGCTGCAAATGACAGAAAATCTAAAGTAACACTGGCTTAAACATAATTTAATGTTTTCTCTTAACAGCCATATGAAGGGTGCCTCAATCAACAGGAACCCAGGTTCCTTCCACCTTGTTGCTCACCATCCTCAAGATGAGGCTTTACCTTATGGGCTAAGACAGCTCCTGTAGCCCCATCTAGGCAGCAAGAAGAAAGAGAGGGGCAGAGAAATGGTCTCCATTTAAGGACACTTTTCAAAAGTGACAAATACCACCTCCACTTATATCCCATTGCCTAGAATTTAGTCACATAGTCACAACTAGACACACAGGAGGTTGGGATTCTGGTCGAGGTTGGGATTCTGGATTCTGGGTGCCTCGTGCTCAGTTAAGAATTGGGGTTCTGGGACTTCCCTGGCAGTCCAGTGATCAAGGCTTCGCACTTCCACTGCAGGTACTAAGATCTCACATGCCGCGTGGCGCGGCTGAAAAAGAAAAGAAAGAAAAAGAATTGGGGTTCTATTATTGTAGAAGAGTGTATCTGTGTAGTGAAGAATTTAACCTTGCCCACAGAGAGGTCTGACCTTTGCCTTCCGCTTCTGATAGGTCGCCATGCTCAGTAGATGTGTCTTTGTTTAGGCTGGGGGCTGGCCATGGCAGAAAGTCTATGTAACTTAGGGTGATTTAGGGAGGGAGCTTTGGGTATTAGTTCAGCTTCGAGAGGGGCTTGGGGCGGAGATCAGCCATCTGATAAGTCAGCGTTACTACATGATGGAGCCCCAATAAAAACCCTGGCCTCGAAATTTGGGTAGGCTTTGCTGGGTGGCAATGTTCCACATGTGTTGTCATACATTGATGCCCGGAGAGAAACGCTATCCATGACTACACAGGGAGAGGACAGTGGAAGCTCCATGTTGGCTGCTTTCCTGGACCCAGCCCTGTGCACTGCTTCCCTTGGCAGATTTTAAACTGTATCCTTTCGTTGTAAAAAACGATAGCCATGGGTAGAACAGTTTTCAGCGAGTTCTGTGAGACTCTCCAATGAATTATTGAATCTGAGGGTGCTTTTGAGACTCCCCCAAACTTGTAATTGGTCTCAGAAGTGAGAGTGGTTTTATGTGGATTATGCTGTCTCTAATTTCATGGCATCCCAACTGTTTCCTGGTGATGGCCCAGTGGAGCAAAAGGACAGGCTGTTTGTGGCCAAAGGCTGTATGTGCTCGAGGACTTACTCATCTGCCCTGAAAGTGAGGGTACCAATATCTGAATAAACTTGTAACTTAGTTGTGACATCCCAGCATGCTGCAGAAAAAGATACTCTGCTCTAGAAGAAGGGGAGGATGTTGGAAGAGGAAGGAAAACTGCCACAAAAGCAAACTTGCCCTTTTGCCCATATATCTATACACTTCTTTCTTCCCACACGTATACAGATGTATACCTTTCCCAAGAGCAGCGATTCCAACGTCCCTCCCGCTCAGAGACCTGCGCTGTGGGTGGTACACAGAGCTCTCCATCGGTCCAAGGGACTCTTTGTGGTCTGGAAACCCACAAACTAAAAGAAAAGTTATCTGCTTCAAAATGAGCAATATACGGTCATGCAGTAGGAAAAGCTAGTTACAGTAAAACCTCCCATTTGGAAAAGGGGTTCATGGGAAACACCTGGAAGTCCTTGGCCCATAGCAGTGATCAAATCGTGTGGGAACAGGAGTGGTGAGAACCCCTTCTCTGCCAGCAGAGTAGATTCCTTGGTCAGCCCATCTGAATACCCTCTGCTCTGGACCAAAGTCTCTTCTTTTTTTTTTTTTTTTTTTTAATTAATTAATTAATTTATTTTTGGCTGTGTTGGGTCTTCGTTTCTGTGCGAGGGCTTTCTCTAGTTGCAGCGAGCGGGGGCCACTCTTAATCGCGGTGCGCGGGCCTCTCATTATCGCGGCCTCTCTTGTTGAGGAGCACAGGCTCCAGACGCGCAGGCTCAGTAATTGTGGTTCACGGGCCCAGTTGCTCCGCGGCATGTGGGATCTTCCCAGACCAGGGCTCGAACCCGTCTCCCCTGCATTGGCAGGCGGATTCTCAACCACTGCGCCACCAGGGAAGCCCCCAAAGTCTCTTCTTGTTATCCTTCTGGCCCTGCCCGGCAGGAGGACTTCCCTGTCCCTTATCTTCAAAAACCACATCAGAAGTAAGCATTAGAGGGAATACACTTCTCAGGAGCTGAACAGATACGGGGTCCTAGGAGTTGCTTTACGGATTGCTGAGTCACCTGCGTTTGCAAGACAGTTTCTGGTTTCCTTAACAGTATAATGAATACCCTCACAAATTTAGTAGGCTTCTGATATATTTGTTTCTGGTCTGTTCCATTTTAGGGTTGCCAGACTGAGCAAATTAAAAAAACAGAAAACACAGGATTCCCAGTTAAACCTAAATTTCAGATAAACAATGAAAAATACTCTAGAATTAAAATATTTGAGACATATTTTCCCTAAAAAATTATTCATGGTTTATCTGAAATTCAAATGTACCTGGGCATCCTGTGTTTTATTTGGCAACTCTATTCCGTGTTCAGTTAACCAGAGCCCAAATACTTGCCTGGACAGTTTTTGTCTGAAGACTTTGGTCTTTTAGCTATTTGGCACTATGCTTCTCTTCAGCTTAATACCTTGAGGACACATGAAATGATGGGCTCGGTTGGGGAAGTAAAACACCCTTACACTAAGGTTTACCTCTGCACTGGCTCTCACCATCGGGCAGAAAAATTGAAATATGAAGCCATTTGTAAAACTTGGAAACCTCAGTAAAACCATCTTTCCGGGCTGCCTTTGCTTGGGGTATGGAGGCAGACCCCAGATTATCAGTTTATCAGTCAAATCAAATCGTAGACTCCAGGCAGAGAGGGCTTCCTTGACACAATAATATTCCTTGTTTACAGACTGGCTGACTTTCCCCCCAAGTTCACCTCTCTCTTGGACTTTGCAGAAAGTGGAAGGAGGCAGCCCAATGTGCTCCAAATTCTGATTTTTTTCAATCATTTTTCCCATTGTGCAGCCTTGGTCAGCAGGTAGTATGCTTTCTAAAGTAATACTGGAAACATGCCACCAAATGTCATTTTTCCTACTAATGGTTGTCATTTTTCCTCCCTGCAATATCTGAGCCCTCACCGTCCAATTGCTACCGCAGTGCTGCAACTTAGGTTCTGCCATGTGCGTCTTCCCATTTCTGGATACCCAACTCTGTATTAGTTATGACCAGATCAGCTGCCAGTGTTAGAAAGCACAAAATAACAGGCACTTAAGCAAGTGTATTAGTTTCCTGTGGCTGCTATAACAAATTACCACATACTTAGTGGCTTAAAATAACACACATTTATTCTGTTATAGTTCTAGAGCTCAGACGTCTGAAATGAGTCTTTTGCAACTAAAATCAAGGTTCATCAGAGCTAAGTTCCTTCTGGAGGCTCCAGGGAAGACTCTGTCTCCTTGCCTTTTCCAGTCTCTAGAGGCATTCTAGAACCTGCATTCTTTGGCTTATGGCTCTTCTTTCCATTTTCAAGGTGCATCACTCCAACCTTTGCTGCTTCCATCACTGCATCCCCTTTTCCTGTCTCTGACGTTCCTCTTCTAAGGACCCCTTTAATTAACTTGAGCCCACCTGGATAATCCAGGATAATCTCCCTCTTTCAAGATCCTTGACTTAATCACAGCTGCAAAGTCTCTTTGTAAGGTAACACATTCACAGTTTCCAGGGATTTGGATGTAGACATCTTTTTGGAGGGGAGAGGGGGTATTATTCTGTCTACTACAGCAAGAAAGAAGTTTCCTTCTCTCACACATAAATGTAGGCGGTCAGGGCCAGGATGGAGGGTCCATGGTCATGAAGAACTCAGACTCTTTCTAAACTGTCCCTCTTGCATTCTCAGCAAGAAGTCTCCACCTCAAGGTCCAAGAGGACTCCTCAAACTGTAACTAACACATCCCAAGTTCTAACCAGTGGTGGGAGGAAGGGAGAAAAGAAGGATTTGCACCTTCTCTTTAAAGATACTTCCCAGGAGTAGCACACGTGGCTTCCACTAACATCCCTTTGGCTAGAACGTAGTCACGTGGCCACACCTAGTTACAAGGGTGATGGAGACACCCTTGTACAAATTCTTCTGGGCAATGACATACACAGCTGAGAAAAAAAATGGAGTTTTTACTACTCCAGAGGAAGGGGAGGACATGTACTGGGGGCATCTAGCATTCCCTCCGGAGTTCCTGACTAAACCTCTAAGATTACATGGACATTTTCAGAGAGTGAATTTAATTCACATGCAGGTGTGCTCAGTTCCAGAAGGAAGACAGTTTTTGCCTTGTTGCTTCTAGTCTCATGCAGATCTTTGGAGTAATGTAACAGGCATCCCTTGTGTAGCACCCAGACATCAATGTTCCCTTAAAAAAAAATCAGAGACAGTCACATAAATACCTTCCAGGGAAGAACATGAAATGGAAGTTTGATGGTTCCAGAAATAAACAGGAGTTTTCCCTTCAGCAACTTCCTGAATGATCTAGTGATTATCAGTGAATGGGTCATTTGAGCTCTTACTGAATGGGGGCGTGGCATCTCAGAGTGGAAGGGAAGCTCCAGGGCCTGGAGAGCCAGGAAGTGGGCACTCTTCCCTGTGATGACTACAAGTTTCACAAAGGCCACATGGTCATACCTGCTGGGAATGCAGGTTTGGGTGAGACATGGGACCCTGAACCCCTCATGCATAGGGAGAACCCTTCTCACTCTCCCAGCTCATGTGTGAGCTCCCATCGGGACCAGCTACTAAAATGTCTCTATTGGCCCACTTCTTTCCATCCTACATTATTACTATGATTATTGTCTAGTTACTAATGTCTCTTGCTAAGATTACTACAGATATCTCCTGAGATGCTTTGTGTGATGGTACTACCCAGTGTACTCTGCACACATTGCAGTCAGAAGGATCCTTCTAAAATGCAAAGCCGATCACCTCATGTTATAGGTTGCATTGTGTCCCTCCAAAAGAGACGTGTTAGAGTCCTAACCCTTAGTACTCAGAATGTGCCTTTATTTGGAAATAGGGTCTTTACAGAGATAATTAGGTAAAACGAGGTCATTGGAGTGAGCCCTACAATAATTCTTCACATTCTACTGGAATTATTTGTTCAACCATCTCTCTTCCTTTCTAGGCTGTAAACTACATGAAGGGAAGACTATATCTGTCTTCAGGATTTAGCATAATTCATAACTGGCACCCAGTAAATAGATGTGAGACAACTCACCAAAAGGAAGAGTAATATATGTTCCCTGTAAATTGTATAAGTATCTCTACTTCCATTTTCACCCCAACTTTTATTTTAAAACTTTCAAACATAGAGAGGAACTGAAAAAATTATACAGTGAACAGGCATTTACAACCTAGATTCTAGAATTAACACTTAGCTAGATTTGCTTTGTCACATATCTATCTACCCATCAATCTCTCTCATATGATTATGAATTTTGAATCATAAGTGCCTTCAGGGTGCCTGGCAAACATGCTTGTTCAGTTTAGTAGATAGCTCTAGGACAGCAGACTACCAGTCTTCCTGAAAGTCATATCCTTGGCCCTTTGCACTAGTGCTAGGATCATGTGGATTTATAATTTTAAAATTGGAATTTTAAAAGTGGAGCTCTGCAGAGTTATCTAGCATTTCTTTTATTCCAGATCCTTACCTATTTTCAGTTTTGGTGTGTATTTAGCAGAGAGTATCTAACAAAATATTTTGTTCTCAGTTTAGGATTAGTATGGAAACTACCCAGGAAAACCAAGAAGAGCTCCATGATAATGGAGAAAATAAACCAATGGGGCAAGATATAACAATTGTAAATATTTATGCACCCAACATAGGAGCACCTCAATATACAAGGCAAATGCTAACAGCCATAAAAGGGGAAATCGACAGTAAGACAATAATAGTGGGGGACTTTAACACCCCATTTACACCAGTGGACAGATCATCCAGACAGAAAATTAATAAGGAAACATAAGCCTTAAATGACACATTAGACCAGATAGACTTAATTGATATTTATAGGACATTCTATCCGAAAGCAGCAGAATACACTTTCTTCTCAAGTGCACCCGGAACATTCTCCAGGATAGATCACATCTTGGGTCACAAATCAAGCCTAGGTAAACTTAAGAAAATTGAAATCATATCAAGCATCTTTTCCGACCACAATGCTATGAGATTAGAAATCAATTACAGGGAAAAAAACTGTAAAAAATCATAAACCAATGGCACTATAACCGAGACAGAACAAAGGATAACTCATCTGGAGGATGAGCTCCTTGGGAGGCAGCCATTGGCCTGCTTAGGGTCAGAGAGGGTGAACCAAAAGTTGGAACTTACCTACAAGGCTGTGGTAGCACCTGATATCTCCTTGCCACCTGGCCTGCCTGGAATTCCAGGAAAACCCAGTAGTCTGTGGAGGAGACCAGCACACCACACTCCTGTAGTGGATACAGGAGCTGGAGTGGGGACCTGGCCACTGCCATATTTAAACCTTGAGAAGCTCCATCCCTGACAGGTCCTTAGGCATTCATGAGCAACGGCAGGAAATCAAGTTAACTTCAGTGATTTTCCTCATGAAAATCTTTTACAAGACATCAGCTTGTTCTATTCTTTTCTTAGTGGATTCACACTGTAGAATTTTGGATAACTCCAGTACACTAACTCTCAGGGCATGATGGTCCATTGTTGAAACACTGTATGAAGTTTACAGTTGGTGCATCAGCAATATCTCCTTGGTAGTTGACATGGTAAACAGACACTCTACTTCAGGTAGGTAAATGGAAAGAAAATAACAAACCAGGAAAGGAGAAGCTTGGCGCCAAATGTTAACTTTACACAATTTGAATTATTGGAAGGCTGTGGGAATGAAATTAATGTAGGAGATAAAATATATGGTCTTAACAAGTTTTCCTTTCCTTACAGCTTTTTTAATACCAAAAGTGTTTATGGTGTAGTATTCCTCAATTTGCCTATTTGAGAGATATTTTAGATGTCTCCCCCATAAATGGTAAGGATCTTCTCTAAGGAAGAATATCCAGAAATGAGTAAATTAATCTTGTGTATAATTTAACTCCATCTTGCCTTTCAATTACAAAAGCCAACATACCTGTGTTTGGCTTAGAATCATTTAAGTCAGTTTCTGGCTCTTGCAGTTGAAAGAATGCTGACTCTGCCCTTATCAGTTCCTTTTTCCGCTTCTCAAATTTAATGGTAACTATTTTTTAAAATTTAATAGTAAATACTTTAAATTTGATGGCAAATATTTTTAAAATAATGCATGTTTATGAAAAGAACTAAAAAAGAACAAAAGGTACTCAGTCCTAATCACCCCAGTACAGACACTGTTAATATTTTGGGGGCATTTCTTTTTCTGCTAGGATTTCTGTGCTTTTTTGTTTGTTTGTTTAACTTAGAGACTTATGTTGCATGTATTTCTTTGTTTGCCTGTTTTTCACAGCTGTAATCATATTATAGCTAAAATTCTGAATTCTTTTTTAATTTTTATTTTAGCACAACCATTTTCTATGTTAGAATATGATCTGCGTAACTGTATGACTTTTGAAGTCAACTTATGCAAATATAATTTATATAAAATAAGCCACACCCACCGTGTATATACACAGTTTGATGAGTTTTAACAAATGGATAACCTGTGTAACTAACTCGCACTCAAGATATAGATTATTGCCTTCATCTTAAAAAGTACCCTCCTGACTGTCTGTAGTCCGTCCCCCAACCTCCTCACAGGTATCCACTGATCCATTTTATGTCACTATTGATGAGTTTTGCCTGCTTGGAACGTATATTAAGTATGTAGTCTTACGGCTGGCTTCTTCTGCTCAGCATGTCTTGGGATTCATCCATGCTGTTGTATGTATCAGTAGCTTGTTTTTTAGTTGTTGTTGTTTTGTCTTTTTCTTGTAATATTGTGTAGTCTTTTTCTGTTTTGTTTTTTTTAATTTTTGGCTGCGTTGGGACTTTGTTGCTGCACGGGCTTTCTCTAGTTGCAGCGAGTGGGGGCTACTCTTCATTGCAGTGCACAGGCTACTTATTGTGGTGGCTTCTCTTGTTGTGGAGCATGGACCCTAGAGCACACGGGCTTCAGTAGTTGTGGCACCCAGGCTCAGTAGTTGTGGCTCTCAGGCTCGAGAGCGCAGGCTCAGTAGTTGTGGCGCACGGGCTTAGTTGCTCTGCAGCCTGTGGGATCCTCCCAGGCCAGGGATCGAACAACCCATGTCCCTTGCATTGGCAGGTGGACTCCTAACGACTGCACCACCAGGGAAGTCCCAATAGCTTGTTTTTTGTATTGATAAGTAGTGATCCATTGTGTGGATATACTGCTATTTGTTTGTCCATTCACCACTTGATGAATATTTGGGTTGTTTCCAGTTTTTGTCTATTATCAATAATGCTACTATGAGCATGCAACTACAAGTCTTTGTGTAGACATATGTTTTCATTTTCCAGGTAAACACCTAGGAGTGATCATGCTAAGCCATGTCATAAGGGTATGTTTAACTTTACAAGAAACTGCCAAACTGTTTTACAAAATGATTGTTTCATTTTGCATTCCCATCAGCAAGTGAGGGTCCCAGTTCCTCCACAACCTCACCAATACTTTTATAGTCAAACGCTTTCATTTTAGCTATGCTAGTGGTGTGTAGTATATCTCAGCATAATTTTAATTTGCATTTCCATAATAGTTAATGATGCTGATCATCTTTAAGTGTGTTTATTGGCTATTCATATTTTTTTCTCTTGTGAAGTGCCTACTGAAATCTCTTGACCATTTATTAATAAGGTTGTTTGTTAGACAATATAAATCCTCCAACTTTGTTCTTCTTTTTCAAAACTATGTTGGCTATTTTGAGTTCTTTGCATTATCGTGTAAATTTTTAAATTAGTTTGTCCATTTTTACCAAAAAGGTTACTGAGGTTGCTAAATGGGATTGCACTGAGTGGAAGAATGGACATCTTAATAATATTGAGTCTTGTACTCAATAAACATGGAATATTTCTCCATCAATTTAGGTCTTCTTTTATTTCTTTAAGCATAACCATGTTTTTAGTGGCTGATAATTTCTCACTGATTTGAAGGTATAGTTTACCAAACCATGACTGTTTTGTCAATTAGGTTGTTTCCAATTTTTCATGACTAATAATTTGCTGTGAATACTGTGATGTTTAAGTTTTTTTTTTTTTCCAAATTTAGGATTATATTGTTTAGATAGATTTACAACAGTCAAATTACCGGGTCAAAGAATATTAACATTTAAGAAGCTTCAGTATATATTGCCAAATCTTTTTCTACCTTTGTCGTACCATTCACATTACTATTATAAATGAATGAAGATGTTTGTTTCACCTCTTATCTGCCAATATTGAGTATTTTTTGCTAAATTAATCTCTGAAATGGAAGATTTTTACTAGCATTTCTTTGGGGTTTTTTTTTCTTTTAAGTTAAACATTTTTGCATATGTCTGCTTACTACTTAATTTCCTCTTTTGCAAATGTTATTCACATCCGGCATTTTAAAGTTCTTCTTATAGATTTGACAGTCAAAATCTTAAGAATCATCCCCCAATGACCTTCACCCTTGTATAATTTCATCCCTTTTGAGTGTGGGTAGAAGCTGTGAATACGATGAAATATCTCTCCCAGGATTATGTTGTTATGTGTCGTGGTTAACCTTAAAATAGGGAGATTGTCCAGGTGGGCCTAAATGAATATCACAAGCCCTTTAAAAGCAAAAAGTTTTCTCTGGCTAGTAGCAGAAACGGACTTCAAAGAGATTCAAAGCATGAGAAGGATTCGATGCACTGTTACTGGCTTCCAGGATGCAGGGGTCCCCATGCAAGGACCAGAGAGAGATCTCCAAGAGCTGACATGGTCCCTGCTCATAGTCTTACAACCACAAGGAACTGAATTCTGCCAGTAACCTGAACGAGCCTGGACATAGATGCTTCCAGAGCCTCCAGATAATAGCTCAGCCTAGCAGACACCTTAATTTCAACCTTGAGTGACTCTAAGCAGAGATCCAGTTGAGCCCACCAAGACTTAATGACTGACAGAACTGTGAGCTAGTAAATGGGTGTTGTTTCAAATCCCTAAATTTGTGGTAATCTGTTACACAGCTTTAGAAAACTAATACAATCTCTATAATCAAGATACGATCTTTGCTATAATATTTGTTGCATATCTTTCCCAATGTGTTCTTTCCTTTTTATTATGGGTGTTCTCCCTTCATGTATCTTTTTTCCTTTGTGATATTTTCTTATCAGTCAACCTCTAGTTAGAAAATCTTTCCATATCTACTCTCACCATATCAAAGTTTAAAAAATTCAATTATATTTTCTAGCTCTTCTGTGTGGCTTAATTTTTTTTAACCAAAATGTGGGGGGTTTTTTGTTTTGTTTTTTTGGTTTTTTTACTGAACTAAAACATTTACATGGTCCCAAAGTCAAAATTCTATGGCATTCTGTGGTACATTCAGAGAAGTTTACCTTCCCCCCTGTCTCCCCAATCCTGTTCTGTCTTTCCTCCTTATTGAAGTTAAACGTGATTTGGTTGCCTATTACTGTATCACAAACCATCTGAAAACTTAGTGGCTTAAAATAATAGCATTTTATTATTTGTCACAGTTCTGTGGGCTGACAGGCTCAGCTGAGTGGTTCTTCTGCTGGTCTTATTTTGTGTCATTCCTGTGACTGTAGTCAGATGGCAGTGGGGGTGGAACATTCAAGATGGCTTCATGCACCTGTGGAGCCCTTGGGGGAATGGCAGGGAGGCTGGTCTTAGAGCCTGGGGGTTCCTTGTAGCCCCTCAACGTGGTCTCTTCACCAGGGCCTTGGGACTCCTTTTATGGTTTTCAGAGCTCCCAGAGTGCAAAAGCAGAAGTTGCCAGGCCTTTCAAGGCTCAGGCCTGGAATTCCCACCTCATGCTATTGGTTAAAGTGAGTCGCATGTGCAAATATCTGTAAAATGTGGCCTAGGCCTCTCCTTCCCACTTGCTCATTCTTTGTTGGAACTTTTTCGGGCTATTCTTGCTTATTTATTATTACAAATAAACTTTATAATCGATTAGCCTGGCTCCAGGAATAAAGAGAAGATGGTATTGTTATTGGCATGGCTAAAGTTATAAATTAAGTAGGGGAGAATTAACACTTTGATGACATTGAACCTTCTTATCCATGAACATGATATGCTCTTCCTTCCGTTCAAATCTGCCTTTAAGTCTTTTGCAAGACATTAATAGCTTTTCTCATACAGGTTTTTCACATTAAAAAAAAGTCCATGGGACTTCCCTTGTGGTGTAGAGGTTGAGAATCCACCTGCCGATGCAGGGGACACGGGTTCAAGCCCTTGTCTGGGAAGATCCCACATGCCGTGGAGCAACTAAGCCCGTGCACCACAACTACTGAGCCTGTGCTCTAGAGCCCGCGAGCCACAACTACTGAGCCTGCTCGCCACAACTACTGAAGCCTGTGCACCTAGAGCCCGTGCTCCACAAGAGAAGCCACCGCAATGAGAAGCCTGCGCACAGCAACGAAGACCCAACGCAGCCAAAAATAAAATAAAATAAACATTAAAAAAAAAACTGTATAAAAAAAAAGTCTATGCCTAACTTGTTTTATCATTTCCTTTTATTATTATTATTAATTTTTTGGCTGTACTGCACAGCTTGCAGGATCTTAGTTCCCTGACCAGAGATTGAACCTGGGCCCAGCAGTGAAAGAGCCAAGTCCTAACCACTGGACTGCCAGGGAATTCCCTGTTTTGTCATTTCCTGAACTCTTAATCCAACTAATTTTTGGCGGGAGGAAGGGATAGGAGAGCTTATGGTGAGATAGCAAAATCTAAATGAATTTTTCTTCTCACTATCAAGTCATTTAGTCTAATATCATTTGCTGAATAATCCTCTGTTTTCTACAGATTTGTGATAACTCGTTTATCATATATTAAAATCTTATATACTAATATATTGGTGTCTGTTCTGAGCTATCCTGTCCAACTGATCTTATGCCAGAATGATGTGCTTTTAACTCTTATAGCTCTACTTTGTGCTAAGTAGGACTCTTTTCCCTGCAATTAACTTTTTTAAAAGATACATCACTTTTTAGCATTCATTATGTTTTCAGAAGAATTTTAACATACTTTCATTAAATTTCCTCATTAAAAATTATATTGAGGGGAATTAATGAAGCCTAAAAATTAATTTTATAAGATTGGGCATTTTAAAGTATTTAGATATTCTATTCAGAAATACTATCCATCTCTCCATTTTTCATAATTCATATATCTTAATTCAGCCTTATAGCTTTATTCATGTAACTCAAGCATGTGTTACATTCAAATTACTCCAAGTATTTTAGATTTTTATTGCTATTTAGAATACAATCCCCATTTTCATTTTATTTTCTAACTGGTTATTGCTGTTAAATAGAAATGCCTATTGATTTTTGTATATGTAGCTGTTTTAAAATTTACAGGCACAACATATAAATGGCCAAAAAAGTAACAGTCTTCATTTCTCTATAAATTAACCCAGTTTAGCTCTCCAGCAATCATCTCTGCTGAGGGTGGGGGGAAAAATCAATCTTACTGTTCAGATGGAACTCAACTGATAGTGTCTTACCTTCTCCTTTCACATCCCCATTCTCCTTCTTGGCTGGGATGGGAGAGTCGTGTGGTTCAAAAATGCCATGTACCACAAAAACGGAAATATAGATCAATGGAACAGGATAGAAAGTCCAGAGATAAACCCCTGCATCTATGGTCACCTAATCTATGACAAAGGAGGCAAGAATATACAGTGGAGAAAAGAAAGTCTCTTCAATAAGTGGTGCTGGGAAAACTGGACAGCTACATGTAAAAGGATGAAATTAGAACACTCCCTAATGCCATATACAAAAATAAACTCAAAATGGACCTAAATGTAAGGCTGGATACTATAAAACTCTTAGAGGAAAACATAGGGAGAACACTGTCTGACATAAATCACAGCAAGATCTTTTTTGATCCACCTCCTAGAGTAATGAAAATAAAAACAAAAATAAACAAATGGGACCTGATTAAACTTAAAAGTTTTTGCACAGCAAAGGAAACCATAAACAAAATGAAAAGACAACCCTCAGAATGGGAGAAAATATTTACAAACGAAGCAACTGACAAGGGATTAATCTCCAAACTATACAAAGAGCTCATGTAGCTCAATATCAAAAAACACAAACAATCCAATCAAGAAATGGGCGGAATATCTAAATAGACATTTCTCCAAAGAAGATATACAGATGGCCAAAAAGCACATGAAAAGATGCTCAACATCACTAATTATTAGAGAAATGCAAATCAAAGCTACAATTAGATATCACCACACACTGGTCAGAATGGCCATCATCAAAAAATCTACAAACAATAAATGCTGGAGAGGGTGTGGAGAAAAGGGAACCCTCCTACACTGTTGGTGGGAATGTAAATTGATACAGCTACTATTGAGAACAGCATGGAGGTTCCTTAAAAAACTAAAAATAGAACTACCATATGATCCAGCAATCCCACTCCTGGTTATATATCCAGAGAAGACCATAATTTTAAAAGATAGATGCACCCCAGTGTTCATTGCAGCACTATTTACAATAGCCAGGACATGGAAGCAACCTAAATATCCATCAACAGAGGAATGGATACAGAAGATGTGGTACATGTATACAATGGAATGTTACTCAGCCATAAAAAAGAATAAAATAATGCCATTTGCAGCACATGGATGGACCTAGAGATTGTCATACTGAGTGAAGTAAGTCAGACAGAGAAAGACAAATATCATACGATATCGCTTACATGTGGAATCTAAAAAAATGGTACAAATGAACTCATTTACAAAACAGAAATAGAGTCACAGATGTAGAAAACAAACTTATGGTTAAGGGGGGAAGGGGAGGAGGGATAAATTGGGAGGCTGGACTTGACATGTGCACACTACTGTATATAAAATAGATAACTAATAAGGACCTACTATATAGCACAGGGAACTCTTCTCATTACTCTGTAATGACCTATATGGGAAAAGAATCTAAAAAAGAGTGGATATATGTATATGTATATCTGATTCACTTTGCTGTACACCTGAAACTAACACAACACTGTAAATCAATTATATTCCAATAAAAATTAAAAAAACAGAAAAGAAAATGCCATGTGTCTTGGCCAGTGACCCAGCTGCAGTAATTTGCAGTCCATTTCAGCAAAGGCAACACCACGCTAGAGGGCTTCTAGAGTAAGCTTGAGCTCTCTCCACCCAGCCCACAACGCACTCTGGCTGGATCTGCTCATCCTCTGCTCCTTCACGCTCACTCAGCCTCTCTGAGTTTTCCATCATTTTCTGCAGCCCTGTCCATCCCCATCTCCAAGTGGGCTGTTGACTTCAGAGGACAGATAGCCAGACCTCACCCCAGGATCTTTTTTCTCCATTCTCTGTTCATACCCCTTCCTCTAGACCAGACACATTCCATATCTTTGGAAAAGTGCTCTTTGTCACACATTTTTTGATTCAGGGTATAAATTTGATGTAAGGAATGTTGGAGGGCCCTACTAGGAATTACAGGACATAAAAAATACTTCAGCTAATAGTTAAAAAATATTATTCCACTGCATGTATTTATCTTGTCTTCTACTATGGAATTCAAAGATACATACAGAGCAGAGAGATGGTATAATAAAGCTCCATGTTCCCATCACCCAGCTTCAGTAATTACCAACATCTGTTTCAACAATCATCCTGCCCAGTCACAACTCCTCCCTTCTTCCTGCTGCTCCCCCTCGTCCTGGAGTTATTTTATAGCAAATCCCTGATTTCATATCATTTTACTCTGGCCAAATTTTCAAACAATTTTTTTTTTTGTTGGGGGGGCTGCATTGGGTCTTCGTTGCTGCATCAAACAATTTTTAAAATAAATTTTCAAACTCTTTTTCTAATAATTTTTCTTCCTTTGGCTGTATCCCATAGGTTTTGATATGAAGCATTCTTACCTTGTTATGTTTTAGATGGTTATTGTATTTTTATTTACTCCTTGACCTAATGTATTTGGGAAAGTATGTCTTAATCTCCAAGTGATCAAAGTTTTGGTGGTTAAAGTTTCTGTACTATACCTAGTTAATTGAATTTGAGAATGTCTCTGTGGCCTAGTATACAAACAATGCTTATAAATGCATCATGGACACTTGAAAAAGTGAATTCCCTGTAATTCCATCTTATTTGCTAATTGCTCCTCTTAGTTATTTTGTTAAAATCCTCTATGTCTTTTTTTTTTTTTTTTTATAAATTTGTTTATTTATTTTTGGCTGTGTTGGGCCTTAGTTTCTGTGCGCGGGCTTTCTCTAGTTGCAGCGAGCGGGGGCCACTCTTCATCGCGGTGTGCGGGCCTCTCACTGTTGCGGCCTCTCTTGTTGCGGAGCACAGGCTCCAGACACGCAGGCTCAGTAGTTGTGGCTCACGGGCCTAGTTGCTCCGCGGCATGTGGGATCTTCCCAGACCAGGGCTCGAACCCGTGTCCCCTGCATTGGCAGGCAGATTCTCAACCACTGCGCCACCAAATGTCATTGTTTTTTATTTGCTTGATCTCTGATATACTGTGTTGTGTTAAAATCTTTTACTTACTGTACCTATTTATCTTTATATGCCTGAATATTTTTGTTGTATATATTTTGTTACTATATGTTACAGGTTGAATTGTGTCCCCACCAAATTCATATGTTGAAGATCTAACCCCCAGCACCTCAGAATGTGACAGAATTTGGAAATAGGGTCTTTACAGAGTTAATGGAGTTACAATGAGGTCATTAGTGTAGGCCCTAATACAATATGACTGCTGTCTCTACAAAAAGGAAGAATTTGGAGACATATACACATACAAGGGAGAACGCCCTGTGAAAGTGAAAAGACAGAAAAAGAAGACAATGTGAAGGGACACAGGGAGAAGACAGCGGTCTGCAAGCCAAGGAGAGAGGCCTGGAACTGATCCTTCCCTCATGGCCCTAGGAAGGAGCCGATCCTGCCAACACCTTGTTTTAAGACTTCCAGCCTCCAGAACCTAACATGAAAGAAAATTTTCTGTTGTTTCAAGCCACCCAATTTGTAGTACTGTATTTTGTTACAGCTGCACTAGTAAACTAATACACTATAAAATTCTGCCATAGTTTTAATAGTCTTCACTATCAATTGATAAACGACCCCCTAGTCCTTTCTTTAAAATCACCTTTGACTGTAACATTGTACCCCTGCTTGATCTTCACATTTGATTGGCAGTCCTTTGCTCAGTCTTTTCATTAAGATCCTGTGCCTCTCTGCTATAACCCCAGGCCTTTGTTGTGCACACATTTGTGGCACGGTGATTGGTGATTGCATATGTGAGCTCTGGAATCAAACTGGGTGGCTGCCACTTGGTCGCTACGTGGTCTTCCAGTGCCTCAGTTTTTCCCTTTTACGAAGTGAGTAAACAGTACTTGTGCTTGTATCGTAAGACTGTTATGAAGATGGAATAAATCAAAACATTTGAAGTGCTTAGAACAGTGCCTGGCCCACAATAAGTACTTGATAGATATATGAGCTGTTATGAATCCTATTAACTTCCTTCTAACGAAGGTATTGTGAGATCACTTTACAGATGAAGAAAACTGAGGCTCAGAGAAGTTAAGTCAGGAAGCTAGCATGACAGGATTGTTGCAGGAAGCAGGCTCGGGATGGAGATTAATGTTCAGGAAGCATATTAGGGGGTGAGCAACAGGTGTGGAGGGATAGGGTGAAGAACCAGGGTTGGGTTGGGCAGAGGGAGAAGTTGAACTGTCATGCAGTTACAACAAAGGCTCCCCATCCAATGGGAACTAAGTGGTTTAAAATATGTCCACAAATTTTTTGATGCTCCCTTCTAAAGGTAGAGCCAGATTCCCCTTCCTTCAAGTATGGGTTAGATTTAGTAACTCTCTTCTAATGAGCAGAAGAAAAGTGAATGTGAGAAGTCAGGCCATACAAGGCACTGTAGCTCCCTGTTTGCTCTCCCTGTGGGATTGCCTGTTCTGGGAGAAGTTAGCTGCCATGCTGTGAGGACTCTCAAGCAGCCTGTGGACTGTCATACAGAGTGAAGTAAGTCAGAAAGAGAGAAACAGATATCGTATATTAACGCATATATGTGGAATCTAGAAAATGGTATAGATGATCTTATTTGCAAAACAGAGATACAGACGTAGAGAAAAAATATATGGACACCAAGGGGGGACGAGGGGGGAGGTGGGATGAATTGAGAGATTGGGATTGACATATACACACCATTGATACTATGTATAAAATAGATAACTAATGAGAGCCTGCTGTATAGCACAGGAAACTACTCAGTGCTCTGTGGTGACCTAAATGGGAAGGAAATCCAAAACAGAGGAGATATAGGTATATGTATAGCTGATTTACTTTGCTGTACAGTAGAAACACAACATTATAAAGCAACTATACTCCAATAAAAATTGATTTTAAAAAAAAAGCAGCCTTTGGAGAGTCCCACATGATGAGGAACTGAGGCCTCCAGCCAACAGTCACGGGAGGGAGCCATCTTGGATCTCCCAGCCTTAGTCAAGGCTTTGGATGACTGTGGCCCTAACATCTTGACTGCAACTACCTGAGACCTTGAGCCAGAACGACTCAGTGAAGCTGCTCCTAAGTTCTTACCCACTTTATTAACTGTTGGGGTAACTTGTTATGCACAGTAGATACTAATATAGGGAGCTTTGGAGCTGGAACTGTCCCAAACCGTGGTGAGGGAAAGAGGTCTTCATATCCCAAACTGACTAGTCTGTCCCCGCCCCCTCTCCCCCCCCCCCCCACAAGGGACCATGCCTTTGGGCAAAGCAGTTTTCTTAGCTGAGGGCAAGTTTTGAAGAGTGACTTAACTGAGAACTGCTGAGAGCAATACTCTGAGTAGGTCAGGGAACATGTCCTTCAGTCCTGAAAGAAGGTCTGAACAGAGCATCACAGCATCCACTAAAAGATGTTTAGTGGGGCCTCTCCTCTTGTCCCAGAACAAGCACTAAGCTCAAGGCTGAAAACAATATAGTATCCCATCTTCTAACAAAGATGCCACAATTGGAGACAGACACTTTCCCCACGGATTAATAAAAGCTGCAGATCTAGCCCTGCTTCCACGGAATACTTTCTCAATCCTCTCCTTCTCAGTCTATATCAGAAGGCAGGCGAAGGAATGAAAGGAGGTAGTTGGCCTTGGGGAGTGCTTCTGGTGGAAAGTGATGTAGTGGGGAGGCTGTACGATCATCTCTCCGCTATTCTAGGGCCTACTGGAAGGAGAGGCTGGTGTTCCATTTCCTACCTGCAAACCTGTCTAGTCAGCATTCTTGCTGATTTACTCCTGTCTGTGTTTCAGGAGGGAGCAAGAAGATGGAAGAGAGATGGCAGAGTGGAGAGCAGAGGCCACGGGCAGCCTCCAGTCTGGCCCTTTTGTGTGGCAAGGGTGCGTGTTTCTCAAGAGTCAGGTGGACTCTGTGGAAGATAATTCGTCTCCAGCTTTCTTGCTGGACCCTCACCCAGAAGACTTGGTATACTGCTGGGTGCTGTCAGTGGGGTGATGGAAAAGATCAAGCTGAAGGTAGATCTTCCATGAAAACATATGCAGAGGACAAGGCCCATCAGGTCTTCCCATATGTACCCCATGAAAGGAGTTTCAAACAAGAGCCAGTTATCCAGAGAAGCAGGGATCAACTAAGAGAGAACTCTAGCAGTGGCCAGTTAAGAGAAACTTGCCTCAACACAGAAGAAGCCAGGCCTTCAAGAGGATGTTGAGGAAGTGTCTGAGAGCCAGAACCATGACTTGTACCTTAGCACCCTAAGAATCTAGGACCCCACTCAAGCCATGAGATCAACACTCTGACAGGGTCTGATTTTTAGTAACTGAATTGACCAGAACAGTATCACCTAAGGTGTGGTGAAGGGATAGAAAAGACTCAAAAGAGCAGCGATTGGAGAAAAATGGACTGTTCTTATGTTTGGAAGCCATCACACGGAGAGGGTCCAACAAACTGTTTACACTTATAACTGCCGGAACTAAAGCTCTTTGCAGTGCACCAGCATTCCAGAAAGATTGTGTGCAACCTACATAGATGAGTGAAATACAGCACACTTGTCCTCAACGAACAAGAAATGTTCTGTTACAAAATAAGTATAAAGCAGGTTTGCTGAAGCAAACAAGTCTGGAATGTGGTTCCTTGTAAGGTGTTTCTTTTCCTGTTTCCCTGCTTTGTCTACTGAGATGGACATTTTACCATTTGGAAATGATGGGTGAGTCTGGTGGAGAGGGATCCACGTCTTGAACTGCAAATAGACTAGACAGTGATTATTAAGTCCCTAATGAATTGTTTTAGAATTGCTGAGTTTGAGTTGTCAGGAAGGTATCCAAGACCGAGACGAAGCCCCGAGGGCACAGAGGAGCTGAAAACTGAATATTGGGAAACACCAATGTATCAACCTTCAAAAGCAATCATAGCTATAGCACCATCACTGTTGTCCTGTAAAGTACCTTACATTCCCAAGAGAGGCACTCGTGATACTAATTCAGGATACCGTTTTACGGAAAAATTCTCATGTAATCCTAAAAGTAACGCACTTAAAAAAACAAGTATCAGAATCAAAGAATTTTAAATAAACAAAAAGCACTGTATTAAGTCAGCTACCAAAACAATGAAAATTTACCTCTCTGCTTATTAGAAAAGTTCTTGTTTAAAACATTGACAAGGGATTTTATTTCAATCAACGTAGCATGTTGCCTAGCACCGTACTGCTGCCCTGTCTGGAGGAAATCCTCCCACAAAGCAATGTACTCCTTGTGTCTAGTCAGCTCTTGCTGGGAATAAAAAGAACACTAGGCAGGACCGTTTCTGCTTTGAGGTTTTCATTTCCATGCACTGCCGGCACCCAGGGCCTGCGAGCCGCGCCTCCCCACATTCTGCGCGCGAATATGAATATTCAACACCCCATTCCAGGGCGCGCGCCGGGGGAGTACCCACAAGCCCCCGCGGCCCTGCGAGGCTGGGCGAGGTCACCCGCGCTCCCCGAGACCTTGGCCCCCGGCCCGGCGGCGGGGGCGGGGCGGCCGAGCCGCCCGCCAATCCACGCTTTGCAGGCAGGGAGCGCGGGGCCGCAGAACGGGCAAGGAGAACTGCCTAGCCGAGGACGGACACAAGGCCTCCGTCTTCAGAGCCCCCGAAAGAAAGCGAGGGAGGACGAGAGACGACGAGAGGAAGGGATGGGAAGGGAAGACAGCCCCCGGTTATCACCGCCTTAAATAAAGCCAACTCAACAGCGGAACGCCTCTTTGCACCGCACACCCTGACGGGAGCCTCAGCCTCTACGTACAGGCTGCGCCCGCAACGCGCCCCTGACACCGCCCCCTGCCGCGGGGCACGCTGGGAGAGCCGAGTTTCCCCCTCCCTCTAGTAAACGGGCGAGCAGAAGGGTATTTCCGGTGTTAACGACTATCTTTACGGAAGGGGTGGGGTCAATCCTGTCCCGCCCTTCCTGGCCGGCGGGGCGAAGACTGACATTCTTCGGCAAGCGCTAAGGCCCGCCCCTGCACCGGAAGGAGGAAGGCGGGGGAGTCGAACAGGCGTCAGGCGCGGGGTCACGTGTCTCAACTGCTGGTGAAGAGAAGAAAAGGGCGGGACCCCGGACGGAGGGGCGGGGTGCTCTCCTTTCCCTTGGGTCACGCGCGGCAGGAAGTGGTTCCCGAAACGGAGTATTCGAGATGGGGACCGCCCTGGACATTAAGGTTAAAAGAGCGAACAAGGTTTATCACGCCGGGGTAAGTAGGGGTGGGTGTGCCTGCAGGTTCTGTTGTCTCCCAGGTCCCGCATACTTCTGGGTTTTCCTGGGCGGGGCAGGGCGCACCTCCAGGTAAGTCCCGGTCAGGTGCGGACCAACCAGGTGCATCCTTGCCAGGTGCGTCTCGCTTTAGCGGCTGGCTGCTCTGAGAGCGGCCCCCGCCGGCGTCGCCGCCACGGTTGGGGAGGCATGCAGGGCCGAGAGGCTCCCCCAGGGCTGCAGCGCTAACCGTCGGGCCCCTTGAACATCCAGCTCGGCCTTGGGCCCCCCGGGCTTGAGCTGTCGCCATGTGCACTGAGGGCGGAGGAGCTTGATGACCAAACGCCCCGTTCCTCACTTCTAAGTTCAGTGCAAAGGTCTAAGGCCAGAAAGGCAGAATTAACCTTGGAAGCAGAAATACGCACTTTAGGCCGTGCTCAGCTTTAACACCATACAAAAGTTATTTATTTCTCTTGTTTTGTTGTTTTAATAACATACAGAAGGAATAGCATATTAAAATGCAAGTCCAAAAAAATCTTAACTATGCCATTAACAAGTTTTGTGCCACTGGCTACTTAACCTCTTAGGGCGTCAGTTTCCTTATTTGCCAAATGAGGATGCAAGGTTCTAACTCAGGGAATCTCAACCCTTGCTATACATCAGAATCCATCACTCGGGAATTTAAAAATACGCTAATTGGGGTCTCACACCCAGAGACACCAGTGATTCTGATGTGCAGCCAGGGTTGAAATCACAGCCAGCTCTCACACTCTGTGGAATAAAATTGAGAGTAGTGGTTGGTCACGTGAATGCAGGGAGGTCTCAAAAGGGACGCTAAAGCCTTTCGGTGCAAGATATTTGCGGAAACCTAATACTTACACAGATTCAATTGGTCATCTAAAGATTATTAATTACAGAGGGGAAAAGTTACCTTTGTAGTGGAGGAATCTGATAGTCACCATCCTAACCAAGACCAACAATGAATACCACCTTTCCATCACTGTCACCACTAATGAAATTGACATGTTCTGGCATAATAATAGAGGGTTCTGCCATGAAAAACTGAGGATACAACTCACCTAGGTAGCCTTCCTGCCAAAAATGCTTAACTTCCCTCAGTTCATAAGGAAACAGGCATATTCATATTGAGAAACATTCTGTACAGTAATTGGCCTGGATTCTTCAAATATGTCAGTGTCATTAAAAGGAATTTTTTTAGATTCGAGAGATGAAAGGAATTTGAAAACCAAATACAGTACCTAATTTTTGATAAATTTGAATATGGGCTGTATGTTAAATATGAGTTTTGTTTTGGTGTTAATTTTCCCCAGTATGATATTCATATTTTGGTTATGTGGGAGAATACTCCACATGCTGAAGTGCTTAGGAGTGAAGTGTCACAATAACTAAATTTTAAATGGTCCAGCCATAGTGTGTGTGTGTGCACATGTGAGGAGAAAGAAAGCAAATGTGCCAAAATATTAATAATTGGTGACTCTAGTTGAAAGTTATATGGGTCTACTTTGTATTCTATTTTTTTTTTTTTTTTTTTTTGGCTGTGTTGGGTCTTCGTTTCTGTGCGAGGGCTTTCTCTAGTTGCGGCAAGCGGGGGCCACTCTTCATCGCGGTGCGCGGGCCTCTCACCATCGCGACCTCTCCTGTTGCGGAGCACAGGCTCCAGACGCGCAGGTTCAGCAGTTGTGGCTCACGGGCCCAGCTGCTCCGCGGCATGTGGGATCCTCCCAGACCAGGGCTCGAACCCGCGTCCCCTGCATTGGCAGGCAGATTCTCAACCACTGCACCACCAAGGAAACTGTGTATTCCTTATTGAGATCTAATACCATAAAATTCACCCTTTTCAAGTGTACAATTCAGTGGTTTTAATATATTCAGGGTTGTGCAACCATCACCACCATCTAATTTTAGAACATTTTTATCACCCCCAAAAGAAACCCTGTACCCATGAGTAGTCATTCCTCATTCCCTCTCCCTCTTAGCCCCTGGCAATCACAGATCTACTTTCTGTCTCAGTGGATTTGCCTAATTAGGACCTTTCATGTATATGGGATCATACAGTGTGTGGCCTTTTGTGATTGGCTTCTTTCACTTAGCATAATGTGTTCAATGTTCATGCATGTTGCAGCATGTATCAGTTCCTCATTTGTTTTAATGGCTAAATAGTATTCTGTTGTATGGATATGTCACACTTTATGTATCCATTCATCTGTTGATGGACATTTGGGTTGTTTTCACTTTTTGACTATTACGAATAATGCTACTATGAACATTCTAGTACAAGTTTTTGTGTGAACATATGTTTGCGTTTCTCTTGGATATATACCTAGGAGTGGATTTGCTGGGTGATATGGTAACTTTATGTTTAGTTTTTTGAAGACCTACCAAACTGTTTTCCAAAGCACCTGCACAACTTCATACTCCACTAGCGGTGTGTGACAGTTCCAATTTTTCCTCTACTTTGTATTCTCATAACTTTTTTGTAGCTTGGAAAATATCAAAATAAGAATTGGAGGAGGCAGTGACAGGCGATATGTACACTTAACTTTAATACTTATTATTTTCATTCAGAAGTTAGCAGATTCCATTCAAAGATGTTATAGCAGCTGAGATGCTGGAATGTTTTCTGTGGTTTAAGATATGGTACCAGTAATGAAAAGTACATTCGAAACAGTTGAAGAGATGGAATCATCCATTTGACCCAGCTGGAAGTCTTAACGCAGCCAGGACCACTCCTTGTGGGTGGCAGGGTGGAAGGGGGTATTAGCTCTGCCCATCTGGTGCACATCCCTTCATGCCAGGATTAGGAACAAAATCTTCACCTGTTGGCTTATGACAGTATTTCCCAGTCTTCACTTTTACACTTAATGTGTTTTACTCTAAATGCATTTTAAAAGGAGACCTCATATGGCTATTGTGAAAGAAAAGCCTGTGTAACTTCTCCTAAATAGAGGGTTGCTGTGTACAGTTGACCCTTGAACAACGCAAGGATTAGAGGTGCCAACCCCATGTACAGTCAAAAATCTATGTTCCACTTTTGACTGCCCCCAAACTTGACTACCAATAGACTACTGTTGACCAGAAGCCTTACCAATAACATACACTATTAACACATATTTTGTGTGTTATATGTATTATATACTGTATGCTTACAATAAAGTAAGCTAGAGAAAAGGAAATGTTACTTAGAAAATTGTAAGGAAGAAAAAATACATTTACAGAGTATTGTACTGTATTTATCAATACCATAGTTTATCTCTTTACAAGGTGACTCATCTGTCAGTACCTACATCAATATTGTCTTATATGATACAAAACACTGTAGATGCTATATGTATTACTAACACTAGACATCAAAAATCAAGAGATAATGTGAAAAATAAATTCACATTTATTTACAGGTGTAACAATTCATGCCCTGATAATGAATAAGCAGCAGTATGTTTGCTTTGTGGTAGCCTAGCCTATACACCGATGAATGCATCATTAAAAAATTGTTATCACATACAGTATTACAGTCATATTCACAATACAGTATTGGAAACATTGTTACATTAAAAAAAACTTACCTGTTATGATAGGCTGATACACAGTTTCTTCAATTACACAGAGGCATACTGTATGGAAATGTAATTGCTTGAAAGCAAAGTTGTGAAACAGTAAGAAAACTTACACATTAGTTTTATATTAAATATCCCTCACTCACCTTATGCCTTTGTAAAGATAGACTAGTATCTGCATATATTTTATGCATTCGTGACATACCTAACTTTTTCTTAATTTTTTCCATGTTTCTAGGCTATATGGTTTTTCTTGTGAGTTTTTTCAAATCGTCACAAATCTCAAAAACTTCTTCCAATATATTGAAAAAAATCCACGGTGGGCCCACACAGTGTAAACGCATGTTGTCCAAGGGTCAACTGTATATTTTTTAAAGCCAAAAAAAGTTATTAAATGAGTAAATCTAATCACCGGACAAAAATATACACCTGGAAACGCGTGCCGTGACTCATGTGTTGGGTGGACTCCGTCATCTGTGGTTAAGGATGGGTAGAGGAGGCAACCAGCTCTGTCAGCTGCTCCCGGAGCCCCAGGGGGAAGGACCCTCCGAGGTCTCAGTGCCCGCAGACAGCGCGTGTCTCGAGCCCAGCTTGCACCATGGTTGTACAAGGGGGGTCCTGTCTTTCTCACCCTCTCCACTCTTAGCTGGCGGCAGGTGGGACTAATAAATACAAGTTTTCAGTTTTCTCAGTACATCTCAACAGCATTGGTAAAGATTCGGTTGCTATAGCCCGGACTCATCCATGGGCCTGCCAGAGCGCAGCACCTGTAATTGTCCTGGTTTGCTCGAGGTGGCTGCCACCTGTGTTCTCAGGTTTTAAGTGCTTGTCATTCAAGTGAAACATGTTTGTCCGTGTAACGACAGTCTTATGTTCCACCTGAGGGACTCGGGAAACACTGGTGTAGGGTTTTGTGAGCCTGGCAGCATCACTCCCATTTTACTAACGAGGAAACTGAGGCCTAGACAAGTTAAGGAATTTGCCCCAGATCACCCAGCTAATGACAGCCTGGATTCCAATGCAGGTCATCAGATTGCAAAGCGTGTCCAGCCAACACTCTTATTACACCTCCTCCCTAAGAGCGCCCATTTTTGTGCAAAATGGAGGAGCTTTTTATGTAGGAATAGTAGTTATTAGTTTCCTAGGAGTGCTATGAATAGCATTGTAATATTTCAGTTAAAAAGCTGCTGTGATGAGACTCCTCGGAACATGTGCAGCCAAGTCTGTTCCTGTGCTTTTCAGTATCTTAGTTGTTGTGGAAGCATTTGAAAATGGTTTTGATTCTGTGGACACCAGAGAACCTAAGTTATTCTTTTTTTTTTTTTTTAATTTATTTATTTATGGCTGTGTTGGGTCTTCGTTTCTGTGCGAGGGCTTTCTCCAGTTGTGGCAAGCGGGGGCCACTCTTCATTGCGGTGCACGGGCCTCTCACTATAGCGGCCTCTCCTGTTGCGGAGCACAGCCTCCAGATGCGCAGGCTCAGTAGTTGTGGCTCACGGGCCTAGTTGCTCCGCGGCACGTGGGATCCTCCCAGACCAGGGCTCGAACCCATGTCCCCTGCATTGGCAGGCGGACTCTGAACAACTGCGCCACCAGGGAAGCCCCCTAAGTTATTCTTGGGTTTAAAATTGTCATTTGCGTTTTTTTCCTAGAAAAAGATGCTCATTCAAAGTGGTGGTGTTTTTTTAAAAAAATCACAGTTGAATAATTTTTAAAAATATAAACATAACATTTTACAGAAGGCTGGAAAGTGAAAAGTCAAGTTCTTCCTTTTTCTGACCCCTTTTTCTGTCCCTGGACGTATCTGCTGACAGTTTATGTACTATTCCAGACATTTCCTGTGAGTAATAGTTGCACGTGTACGCTGACACGCACGCAGACATACACAAAACTTGTTCTTTTTGCTGAACGGTATATCCTTACCTTGGATACCTTTCCATATCACCACATCTTCATCAACTCATTCTTTTCAGACTGTTATTTAATCAAAACAGATTTATTCAACCAGTGTCTGAATCTCCTTACAGGTCTGGAGAGAAGTAGGTAAAGAGAAAACAAAAGGTGCTAACGTACTTGTGCTCGAGTGGGTGCATCTCTGGTGTGTGAGGGAGCTCAGAGTAAGGTGTAGTCGTTTGGGGGTCGGGGAGGGCCCTTCTGGAGCTTCATTGAGGAAGTGAGGCTCCAGCCTACTTCTGAAAGCTGCGTGTGGGGCCGGGGCCTCCCTCCCCACCTGGCACTGTTTGTTTCCATCGGAAGGAACAGACAGTGCGAGCAAAGTGAGCAGGAGCTGGTAGACGTTTGTGGCGCAGTCTGAGTCCAGGGAATGGCTTCTTTCACTCTATTTCCCCGCCTTTCACTGCGGCTCATGCTCATCTCATTTGACAGTGATTTGTTTTTAATGTTTTTTTTTTTTACATCTTTATTGGAGTATAATTGCTTTACAGTGTTGTGTTAGTTTCTGCTTTATAACAAAGTGAATCATCTATACATATACATATGTCCCCATATCTCCTCCCTCCCACCCTCCCTATCCCACCCTCCCTATCCCACCCCTCTAGGTGGTCACAAAGCACCCAGCTGATCTCCCTGTGCTATGCAGCTGCTTCCCACTAGCTATCTATTTCACATTTGGTAGTGTATATATGTCCATGCCATTCTCTCACTTCGTCCCAGCTTACCCTTGCCCCTTGCCGTATCCTCAAGTCAATTCTCTACGTCTGTGTCTTTATTCCTGTCCTGCCCCTAGGGTCTTCAGAACCATTTTTTTTTAGATTCCATATATATGTGTTAGCATACGGTATTTATTTTTCTCTTCCTGACTTACTTCACTCCGTATGACAGTCTCTAGGTCCATCCACCTCACTACAAATAACTCAATTTCATTCCTTTTTATGGCTGAGTAATATTCCATTGTATATATGTGCCACATCTTCTTTATCCATTCATCTGTCGATGGACATTTAGGTTGCTTCCATGTCCTGGCTATTGTAAATAGAGCTGCAGTGAACATTGTGGTACATGACTCTTTTTTAAAAAAATATATATTTATTTATTTATTTGTCTTTGGCTGCATTGGGTCTTCATTGCTGCACGCGAGCTTCCTCTAGTTGCAGCGAGCGGGGGCTACTCTTCGTTATGGCGCGCAGGCTTCTCATTGCGGTGGCTTCTCTTTTTGCGGAGCACGGGCTCTAGGTGTGCAGGCTTCAGTAGTTGTGGTGCACGGGCTCAGTCGTTGTGGCACACGGGCTCTAGAGAGCAGGCTTAGTAGTTGTGGCTCATGGGCTTAGTTGCTCCGCGGCATGTGGGATCTTCCCGGATCAGGGCTCGAACCCGTGTGCCCTACATTGGCAGGCAGATTCTTAACCACTGTGCCACCAGGGAAGTCCTACATGACTCTTTTTGAATTATGGATTTCTCAGGGTATATGCCCAGTAGTGGGATTGCTGGGTTGTATGGTAGTTCTATTTTTAGTTTTTTAAGGAACCTCCATACTGTTCTCCATAGTGGCTGTATCAATTTACATTCCCACCAGCAGTGCGAGAGGGTTCCCTTTTCTCCACACCCTCTCCAGCATTTATTGTTTGTAGATTTTTTGATGATGGCCATTCTAACTGGTGTGAGGTGATACCTCATTGTAGTTTTGATTTGCATTTCTCTAATGATTAGTGATGTTGAGCATCCTTTCATGTGTTTGTTGGCAATCTGTATATCTTCTTTGGAGAAATGTCTATTTAGGTGTTCTGCCCATTTTTGGATTGGGTTGTTTGTTGTTTTGATATTGAGCTGCATGAGCTGCTTGTATATTTTGGAGCTTAATCCTTTGTCAGTTGCTTTGTTTGCAAATATTTTCTCCCATTCTGAGGGTTGTCTTTTCGTCTTTTTTATAGTTTCCTTTGCTATGCAAAAGCTTTTAAGTTTCATTAGGTCCCATTTGTTTGTTTTTATTTCCATTTCTCTAGGAGGTGGGTCAAAAAGGATCTTGCTGTGATTCATGTCATAGAGTGTTCTGCCTATGTTTTCCTCTAAGAGTTTTATAGTGTCTGGCCTTACATTTAGGTCTTCAATCCATTTTGAGTTTATTTTTGTGTATGGTGTTAGGGAGTGTTCTAATTTCATTCTTTTACATGTAGCTGTCCAGTTTTCCCAGCACCGCTTATTGAAGAGGCTGTCTTTTCTCCATTGTATACTCTTGCCTCCTTTATCAAAGATAAGATGACCATCTGTGAGTGGGTTTATCTCTGGGCTTTCTCTCCTATTCCGTTGATCTATATTTATGGTTTTGTGCCAGTACCAAACTGTCTTGATTACTGTAGCTTTGTGGTATAGTCTGAAGTACAGGAGCCTGATTCCTCCAGCTCCGTTTTTCTTTCTCAAGATTGTTTTGGCTATTCGGGGTCTTTTGTGTTTCCATACAAATTGTGAAATTTTTTCTTGTAGTTCTGTGAAAAATGTCATTGGTAATTTGATAGGGATTGCATTGAATCTGTAGATTGCTTTTGGCAGTATAGTCATTTTCACAATATTGATTCTTCCAATCCAAGAACATGGTGTATCTCTCCATCTGGTTGTGTCATCTTTAATTTCTTTCATCAGTGTCTTAGTTCATCAATAGTTTTCTGCATACAGGTCTTTTGTCTCCTGAGGTAGGTTTATTCCTAGGTATTTTATTTGTTTTCTTGCAGTGGTAAATGGGAGTGTTTCCTTAATTTCTCTTTCAGATTTTTCATCAGGAATGAAGAATGAAAACTCTCTTGCATATATAGGAATGCAAGAGATTTCTGTGCATTAATTTTGTATCCTGCTACTCTACCAGATTCATTGATTAGCTCTAGTAGTTTTCTGGTAGCATCTTTAGGATTCTCTATGTATAGTATCATGTCATCTGCAAACAGTGACAGTTTTACTTCTTTTCTGATTTGGATTCCTTTTATTTCTTTTTCTTCTCTGATTGCTGTGGCTAAAACTTCCAAACCTATGTTGAATAATAGTGGGGAGAGTGGGCAACCTTGCCTTGTTCCTGATCTTAGAGGGAGTGGTTTCAGTTTTTCACCATTGAGAATGATGTTGGCTGTGGGTTTGTCATATATGGCTTTTATTATGTTGAGATGGGTTCCCTCTATGCCTAGTTTCTGGAGAGTTTTTATCATAAATGGGTGTTGAATTTTGTCAAAAACCTTTCTGCATCTATTGAGATTATCCTATGGTTTTTATGCTTCAACTTGCTAATATGGTGTATCACATTGATTTGCATATATTGAAGAATCCTTGCATTCCTAGGATAAACCCCACTTGATTATAGTGTATGATCCTTTTAATGTGCTGTTGGATTCTGTTTGCTAGTATTTTGTTGAGGATTTTTGCATCTATGTTCATCAGAGATATTGGCCTGTAGTTTTCTGTTTTTGTGACATCTTTGTCTGGTTTTGGTTTCAGGGTGATGGTCCCTCATAGAATGAGTTTGGGAGTGTTTCTCCCTCTGCTATATTTTGGAAGAGTTTGAGAAGGATAGGTGTTAGCTCTTCTCTAAATGTTTGATAGAATTCGCCTGTGAAGGCATCTGGTCCTGGGCTTTTGTTTGTTGGAAGATTTTTCATCACAGTTTCAATTTCATGGCTTGTGATTAGTCCGTTTATATTTTCTATTTCTTCCTGCTTCAGTCTCAGAAGGTTCTGCTTTTCTAAGAATTTGTCCATTTCTTCCAGGTTGTCCATTTTATTGGTATATAGTTGCTTGTAATTTTTCATGATCCTTTGTATTTCTGCAGTGTCAGTTGTAACTTCTCATTTTTCATTTCTAAGTCTGTTGATTTGAGTCTTCTCCCTTTTTTCTTGGTGAGTCTGGCTAATGGTTTATCAATTTTGTTTATCTTCTCAAAGAACCAGCTTTTAGTTTTATTGATCTTTGTTATTGTTTCCTTCATTTCTTTTTCATTTATTTCTGATCTGATCTTTATGATTTCTTTCCTTCTGCTAACTTTGGGGTTTTTTAATTCTTCTTTCTCTAATTGCTTTAGGTGTAAGGTTAGGTTGTTTATTTGAGATTTTTCTCGTTTCTTGAGGTAGGATTGTATTGCTATAAACTTCCCTCTTAGAACTGCTTTTGCTGCGTCCCACAGGTTTTGGGTCGTCGTGTTTTCATTGTCATTTGTTTCTAGGTAGTTTTTGATTTCCTCTTTGATTTCTTCAGTGATCTCTTGATTATTTAGTAGCATATTGTTTAGCCTCCATGTGTTTGTATTTTTTACAGATTTTTTCCTGTAATTGATATCTAGTCTCAGCGTTGTGGTCGGAAAAGATACTTGATATGATTTCAGTTTTCTTAAATTTACCAAGGCTTGATTTGTGACCCAGGATATGATCTACCTTGGAGAATGTTCCATGAACACTTGAAAAGAAAGTGTATTCTGTTGCTTTTGGATGGAATGTCCTATAAATATCAATTAAGTCCATCTTGTGTAATGTATCATTTAAAGCTTGTGTTTCCTTATTTATTTTCATCTTGGATGATCTGTCCATTGGTGAAAGTGGGGTGTTAAAGTCCCCTACTATGATTGTGTTACTGTCGATTTCCCCTTTTATGGCTGTTAGCATTTACCTTATGTATTGAGGTGCTCCTATGTTGGGTGCATAAGTATCTACAATTGTTATATCTTCTTCTTGGATTGATCTCTTGATTATAATGTAGCATCCTTCTTTGTCTCTTGTAATAGTCTTTATTTTAAAGTCTTATTTTGTCTGATGTGAGAATTGCTACTCCAGCTTTCTTTTGATTTCCCTTTGCATGGAATATCTTTTTCCATCCCCTCACTTTCAGTCTGTACGTGTCGCTAGGTCTGAAGTGGGTCTCTTGTAGACAGCATATGTACAGGTCTTGTTTTTGTATCCATTCAGTCAGGCTATGTCTTTTGGTTGGAGCATTTAATCCATTTACATTTAAGGTAATTATCGATATGTATGTTCCTATTACCATTTTCTTAATTGTTTTGGGTTTGTTTTTGTAGGTCTTTTCCTTCTCTTGTGTTTCCTGCCTAGAGAAGTTCCTTTAGCATTTGTTGTAAAGCTAGTTTGGTAGTGCTGAATTCTCTTAGCTTTTGCTTGTCTGTAAAGGTTTTAATTTCTCCATTGAATCTGAATGAGATCCTTGCTGGGTAGAGTAATCTTGGTTGTAGGTTTTACCCTTTCATCACTTTAAATATGTCTTGCCACTCCCGTCTTGCTTGCAGAGTTTCTGCTGAAAAATCAGCTGTTAACCTTATGGGGATTCCCTTGTATGTTATTTGTTGCTTTTCCCTGGCTGCTTTTAATATTTTTCTTTGTATTTAATTTTTGCTAGTTTGATTAATTTGTGCCTTGGCGTGTTTCTCTTTGGGTTTATCCTGTATGGTACTCTCTGTGCTTCCTGGACTTGATTGACTATTTCCTTTCCCATGTTAGGGAAGTTTTCGACTATCATCTCTTCAAATATTTTCTCAGACCTTTTTTTTTCTTCTTCTTTTTCTGGGACCCCTATAATTCGAATGTTGGTGTGTTTAATTTTGTCCCAGAGGTCTCTGAGACTGTCCTCAATTCTTTTCATTCTTTTTTCTTTATTTTGCTTCCTGGCAGTTATTTCCACCATTTTATCTTCAGCTCACTTACCTGTTTTTCTGCCTCAGTTATTCTGTTATTGATTCCTTCTAGAATATTTTTAATTTCAGTAGTTGTGTTGTTCATCACTGTTTGTTTGTGCTTTCTTTCTTCTAGATCCTTGTTAAATGTTTTTTGTATTTTCTCCATTCTGTTTCCGAGATTTTGGATTATCTTTACTATCATTACTCTGAGTTCTTTTTCAGGTAGGTTGCCTATTTCATCTTCATTTATTTGGTCTTGAAGGTTTTTACCTTGCTCCTTCTTCTGTAACTTACTTTTGTCGTTTCTTTTTTTTTTTGATGGGTGGTGCTGTATTCTTGTCTTACTGGTTTGGCCTGAGACGTCCAGCACTGGAGTTTGCAGGCAGTAAGATAGAGCTGGGTCTTGGTGCTGAGATGAGCACTTCCAGGAGGCCTCACTCCAACTGATATTCTCTGGGGTCTGAGGTTCCCTGTTAGTCCAGTGGTTTGGACTCAGAGCTCCCACCACAGGAGCTCAGGCCTGACCTCAGGCCTGGGAACCAAGATCCTGTAAGCTTTGTGGCGTGGTTAAAAAAAAAAAAAAAAAGGAAGAAAGAAAGGAAAAAAAGAGCAGTATGATATCAAAGAATAAAGAACAAAATAAAATTAGAACGATAAAAAATATATTAGGAAAAATAAAACTATAGTTGAAACAATTGCAACAAGGTAAAATAAAACCCCAGCAGAAAAAAGAAAAAAAGGTGGGGGGGAACAAGCCAAAAGGAGAGATAGATCACTAACAAAGTATAAAGAATAAAATAAAATTAGAAAAATAAAAGACTTATTAGAGAGAATAAAAATATAAAAGAATCAACAACAGTGAATCAACAAGGTAAAATAGAACCCTGATCTAAAAGAGGAAAAAAGAAAAGAAAAGAAAAAAGCCTTTGTTATGGGGGCAGAGTTTAGGCGGGGGTGGGGGGATCGGGGGGTGGAGCTTAGGCAGGGGTGGGGTTTAAGGTGGGACGGGGCCTAGGCAGGTGGGGGTTGACGTTCGAGCGTGGGGCAGGGCCTCTGCTTAGGGCCTGCCTGGAAGGGAGAGGCAGACTGTGGGAAGCAGGGCTTCTGGAGTGTGGGCTTCCAGAGTTTGGAGGTGGGGCCCTGGTGGGGGTGTGTGGGTGGGGTTTAGGCCCCGCGCATTAGAGGGGGTCTCCGCGTGTAGGGGTGGGGCCCCGGGTAGGGGTGCAGGGGTGGAGCTCGGGTTCTGCCTGGCAGGAGGGAGGCTCCCAGGGCAGAGGCTAAGGCCCAGGAGCCCAAGAGGCTCCCCGGTGCCTAAGTGGATGGGGAAAGCACTGGCCATGTTCCCTTCTGTTCCTTCACGCCCCTCCCCCACTTGACAGTGTTTTGTTGTTGTTTTTTTTTTAATCAGTCATCAATTTTATACACATCATTGTATACATGTCACTCCCAATCTCCCAATTCAGCACACCACCATCCCCACCCCACCGTGGTTTTCCCCCCTTGGTGTCCATACGTTTGTTCTCTACATCTGTGTCTCAACTTCTGCCCTGCAAACCGGTTCATCTGTACCATTTTTCTAGGTTCCACATACATGCGTTAATATACGATATTTGTTTTTCTCTTTCTGACTTACTTCACTCTGTATGACAGTCTCTAGATCCATCCACGTCTCAACAAATGACCCAATTTTGTTCCTTTTTATGGCTGAGTGATATTCCATTGTATATATGTACCACATCTTCTTTATCCATTTGTCTGTCGATGGGCATTCAGGTTGCTTCCGTGACCTGGCTATTGTAAATAGTGCTGCAGTGACCATTGGGGTGCATGTGTCTTTTTGAATTACGGTTTTCTCTGGGTATATGCCCAGTAGTGGGATTGCTGGATCATATGGTAATTCTATTTTTAGTTTTTTAAGGAACTTCCATATTGTTCTCCATAGTGGCTGTATCAGTTTACATTCCCACCAACAGTGCAAGAGGGTTCCCTTTTCTCCACACCCTCTCCAGCATTTGTTGTTTGTAGATTTTCTGATGATGGCCATTCTAACTGGTGTGAGGTGATACCTCATTGTAGTTTTGATTTGCATTTCTCTAATAATTAGTGATGTTGAGCAGCTTTTCATGTGCTTCGTGGCCATCTGTATGTCTTCTTTGGAGAAATGTCTGTTTAGGTCTTCTGCCCATTTTCGGATTGGGTTGTTTGTTTCTTTAATATTGAGCTGCATGAGCTGTTTATATATTTTGGAGATTAATCCTTTGTCCGTTGATTCGTTTGCAAATATTCTCTCCCATTCTGAGGGTTGTCTTTTCATCTTGTTTATGGTTTCCTTTGCTGTGCAAAAGTTTTGAAGTTTCATTAGGTCCCATTTGTTTATTTTTGTTTTTATTTCCATTACTCTAGGAGGTGGATCAAAAAAGATCTTGCTGTGATTTATATCAAAGAGTGTTCTTCCTATGTTTTCCTGTAAGAGTTTTATAGTGTCCCGTCTTACATTTAGGTCTCTAATCCATTATGAGTTTATTTTTGTGTATGGTGTTAGGGAGTATTCTAATTTCATCCTTTTACATGTAGCTGTCCAGTTTTCCCAGCACCACTTATTGAAGAGGCTGTCTTTTCTCCATTGTATATCTTTGCCTCCTTTGTCATAGATTAGTTGACCATAGGTGCGTGGGTTCATCTCTGGGCTTTCTATCTTGTTCCATTGATCTATGTTTCTGTTTTTGTGCCAGTACCATATTGTCTTGATTACTGTAGCTTTGTAGTATAGTCTGAAGTCAGGGAGTCTGATTCCTCCAGCTCCGTTTTTTTCCCTCAAGACTGCTTTGGCTATTCGGGGTCTTTTGTGTCTCCATACAAATTTTAAGAGGATTTGTTCTAGTTCCTTAAAAAATGCCATTGGTAATTTGATGGGGATTGCATTGAGTCTGTAGGTTGCTTTGGGTAGTATAGTCATTTTCACAATATTGATTCTTCCAATCCAAGAACATGGTATATCTCTCCATCTGTTGGTGTCATCTTTAATTTCTTTCATCAGTGTCTTATAGTTTTCCGCATACAGGTCTTTTGTCTCCCTAGGTAGGTTTATTCCTAGGTATTTTATTCTTTTTGTTGCAGTGGTAAATGGGAGTGTTTCCATAATTTCTCTTTCAGATTTTTCATTGTTAGTGTATAGGAATGCAAGAGATTCCTGTGCATTAATTTTGTATCCTGAAACTTTACCAAATTCATTGATCAGCTCTAGTAGTTTTCTGGTGGCAGTTTTAGGATTCTCTGTGTATAGTATCATGTCGTCTGCAAACAGTGACAGTTTTACTTCTTCTTTTTCAATTTGTATTCGTTTTATTTCTTTTTCTTCTCTGATTGCCGTGGCTAGAACTTCCAAAACTATGTTGAATAATAGTGGTGAGAGTGGACATCCTTGTCTCGTTCCTGATCTTAGAGGAAATTCTTTAGTTTTTCACCGTTGACAGTGATGTTTGCTGTGGGTTTGTCGTATATGGCCTTTATTATGTTGAGGTAGGTTCCCTCTATGCCCACTTTCTGGAGAGTTTTTATCATAAATGGGTGTTGAATTTTGTCGAAAGCTTTTTCTGCATCTATTGAGATGATCATATGGTTTTTATTCTTCAGTTTGTTAATATGGTGTATCACATTGATTGATTTGCATATATTGAAGAATCCTTGCATCCCTGGGATAAATCCCACTTGATCGTGATGTATGATCCTTTTAATGTGTTGTTGGATTCTGTTTGCTAGTATTTTGTTGAGGATTTTTGCATGTATATTCATCAGTGATATTGGTCTGTAATTTTCTTTTTGTGATTTTTTTTTTAAGTGACTTTGCTATATTCTCTTCCCAGAATATTTATTTTCTTTGCCTTAGGTTTATTCTGCTCTTCTCCTGTGTTTTTTGTTTGTTTGTTTTCAGTTTTTTTGTTTGTTTTTTTGTTTTGGCCAAGCCTTGCAGCATGCAGGGTCTTAGTTCCCTGACCAGGGATTGAACGCATGCCCCTTGCAGTGGAAACGCAGAGTCGTAACCACTGGACCACCAGGGAAGTCCCTGTTTTCGTTTTTTAGCTTCATAAATTGGCTGTTTAGCTTACTAAATGGTAGCCATCTTTTTAAAATGCAGACACTTTTCTCTAAGTACAACTTTAGTTGCATCCCATAAGTTTTTGTTTTTAATAGGTTGGTGAATTATTATAAAGCAGACACCCTTGAAATCCCACCCAGGTTCTACAGGAAAGGAGCAGGGGACCAGGAGAGAGGGAGAGATTGGAAGAAGTCGAATCACTGCCTGGATGCTGGCAGAAGGTGCTGTTCCAAAAGACGGTGCCGCGGCTTCATGGTTGAGCAGCCTCACGTTTTGTGGGGATGTGGGAAGACCCCAAAAAAAAGCTCCACTGCCCTGTCCCTCGAGATTTGACTCGTAGTATTTTTATGATTGTCAACTTAAATTTCTTCTAGTTTCCATTATGATCTTTTTCTTTGACATACGAGTTGCTTAGAAGTGTGTGTTCTAATTTCTGTTATAAAAACTCTCACTAGAGGCTTATAGTAATTCCCAAATTTAATATTTAAATTTTAGAAAAGTCCTTATGAGAAAAGTAACTTTAACCAGAAAGTGAGGTTGTGATGAAAAAGAATGCCAGGAAATTCCAGTGGTCAGAGAAAAGAAAGACTAACACGGGACTGTTTTCTGTAATTTAGTAGTGACCTATAATGGATTACCAGCATACTTTATATATACCGCAATCATCGCACTAATTAACTTGTGTTGTAATTAATTTGTTCTCTGAGTTGGCGTAACTAAAATAATTTGTTTATATTTGTATTCCTAGACCTTTCAGTACCTGCCACTTGGTAGGTGCTCAGAAACTTTATTAAATGATAGTTGAAGACTTAAAACATAGACTTTAAGCAAAATTTATGACTAATGGTTTTATGAATGCATTGATCAGAAAAGGAAAACTATTGTCTTATAGGTATAGTACAGATTTTGCTTTGTAATTATAAATAATATTCTAGACATAAATTCTAGACAGATGCTGGTAAGATTCTTATTTTGATGTATCCCCACAGCTACACATGACCGCCCCCCCCCCATTACTTGTATTTGCTTTAGGACGGTCATTCTTTTTCTTTAAATAAGTTTATTTATTTATTTTTGGCTGTGTTGGGTCTTCATTGCTGCACATGGGCTTTCCCTAGTTGCGGTGAGTGGTGGCTACTCTTCGTTGCAGTGCACGGGCGTCTCATTGCGGTGGCTTCTCGTTGTGGGGCATGGGCTTTAGGTGCGCATGCTTCAGTAGTTGTGGCACATGGGCTCAGTAGTTGTGGCACACAGGCTCAGTAGTTGTGGCTCATGGGCTCTAGAGCACAGGCTCAGGAGTTGTGGCACACGGGCTTAGTTGCTCCATGGCATGTGGGATCTTTCTGGACCAGGGCTCGAACCTGTGTCCCGTGCTTTGGCGGGCAGATTCTTAACCACTGCGCCACCAGGGAAGTCCCTAGGATGGTCATTCATAAGAGAATGGTTCAAATAAATGTGGGAACAGGGACTTCAGAATTCCTGTATATATGGTTATCTTCTAACTCAGAAATAGAAAATTGTCCAAAATTTGATTCCCCAGAGTCTTTGTCACAATTTGCACAGCTCAGAGACAGGAGACCTTCCTCAGAGCTTGAGCAATGCCACCTTCTCCCTGAGACGACTCATTGAATCCAGAAAGTTAATTTGTGTTTCCAAAGCCCCATATATGATACAGGGCAATCAGGAATGTGAAGAAAAATTCCCTGCTTCAGTATTTCCAGGGAAAATTCCTGGAAATTTTGAGGAAGAGAACACTTAACTGATACTGTTTTATGATAACATGGTACCAGTACAGCCCTTTCCAACACACAGACTGCTTTAATCCTCACAAATACTGAAGAGATGGCATTTCTCTCCCATTTTATGCGTGAGAAGACTGAGGCTCAGAGAATTCAGTGACATGTCAAAGGCATTGATGTAAGAGTGAATGTTTGGAATCACGTCTTTTTATTCCCAAGCCTGGAACTCTGTGTGCCTTCTCCAGGTCTTAATTCTCATCCAGAGGATGGGGCTGATAACTGCTCAGAGGCTTTGTTGTGAGAATTAAACGAGAGAAAGTTTCAAGACATTTACTATAGGTTTGACCTGACGTAGGGGTCAAATGGTAGGTGGTGGTATCCTTACGCTTTTCCACGATCTCAGTTTGCACTTAGAATTGCTCTGTCTGCCTTGATGTTAATCATGTTGTTCATGCACCTTACAAATGATGCACCTTACAAATAGTAAGGGCTTATCAGATGCTGTACAGATTGCTGGATGTCTTCCCATGGTGAACTTGGAGAATGGAGGCCAGGGACCCAGGAGAGCATATAGAGATTACAGCATTTTGGGCACTGCAAGCTGGGTGTGGCTTGGGCTTTGTTATGTACTTCTTTGCTTGGTGCAGTAGATGTGTTCTTGAACCAAAAGTTTGACTCAAATGCATTCTAAATTACATTATATTTTCAATGTACTAGAGCTTATTGGCTAAAAGAACCCTACGGTAAATCTTTTTGCAATGTAAATATAGTTCATTTGTTTTTATAAATTCAGAATGTTTTACATTCTGAAATCCTGGCACATGTACTCACCAAAATGACACTGTTATATATTATGGTCGTGAAAAGTATAAACGGGAGATTTACTGTCCAGCATAGCCAGGTTACAGTGATAAAGGATTTATGCACAGTGGGCTGATTACTGTTACCACAAGAACTTCTAGGTTTGCGTTTTGTCTTGTTTGGCTTTCATGTAATTTCTTGTTTAAAAAAAGAAAAGTTTAAAGAGGAAAAATCCTTTATATGCCAGTTCATTATTATGAAGAAAAATTGCAAAGTTAGAGTGGTATGAAAAAAAGCAGCCTAACTGTTCTACTTTGTTCTGCTGGATTCTTGATACATGAACGGTCAGTTATAGTTGAATGCTGGTGCAAATTCTTAGGGTAGAACTTTGAGCTAGGAGGGATCTCAAGGTAACTTTGTGGGAGGTATGAACCCATTAAGGAACGCAGTCATCTGAACCTTAAGTGGGTGTTTTTTCTCACTAATTATCTAATACTCCTGAAAAGGCTTGTCCCCTCAGTCATAGCCCAACCCTTATATAATGCATGAGAAGTATTTTCAGAGTCGTCCAATGCCGTTTGAACCCTGGGATGCAGTCAGAGTGTTCGTTAGTTCTCCGTTTGGTGTTTGTTGCAGCAGATTCTGTCCTGGCCTGAGCATTAGTGACGCCTGCCTGGCCCCTGTGGGCGTGTCCATGTCTAGACTCGGGACAAGTCTCAGCATGTCAGGGACACCCTTGACACTCCCCTCCCCCTGCAGGCTGCTCTGACTCTGGCAGGGTGGTTGGGTTTTCCTCCGCCTTCTTCTTGATGCCGAGACCACAGTCCAGACCTCTGGCCTTGTGTGGTCCTGGGTTCAGCCTGTGCAGCCCGCAGTGCCCTCTCCGTGGGCCGAAGCCTGCAGTCTTTGACACCACCCACCCCTGCAGTGATGTCCCCCAGCGCTGAACTGCTAGCTGTGCTGCTCGCAGGCTGGAGAGTCTGCAGCACCTGTCTCCTCCCGTCATTCCCCCTCTCTGACCCCCCTCCCCACTGCTGCCCCAGCCTGAGTTGGCAGAGCCCAGCTGCTCTCTTCTACACATGTCCAGTCTAGGTGACCCTCCTTAGAGAGGGTCCCCGCTCTCAACTTGCCAGGAGCTTAATTGCTACTGTCCTGCTTACCTCCCCCTCCCTGGCCCTCTCCCTCCCCACCATCCTCCGGGCTCAGCCAACCAGACTCTCTGATATCCTCCCTGACATCCATCCTTGGCCCCCTCTCACTCCCGCCACTCTCCCTGCACCTCTGCCCCCATGTGCTCTCCAGGCCTCTTGGATTGTCATCTGCCCTCTTAGCACAGGCAGGTTCCAGAAAAGTTGTAAGTTGAAGCCAGTTTTCTATTTGCTTTCCTTTTTCATCTCAGCTCCACTTTGGGAATTTTTAACCCCCTCGCTCTGAATATGTCTTCATTTCATTCAAAGATTTTAATCGGCAGTTGTTATCTGTAAATGCACTTCATTTACCAGACAAATCTGTGACATCACCCCCTCCCCCAGTTAGGGTTCTAGGCTTCGACTTCTTTTGGGAGAACAGACTTACTCGTTAGCCATCGGCCAAGTGGGCTGACCTGCTTCCCCTCCCAGTGAGCACATGAAGCCCAGACTGTTGCAGAAGAGCATTATTAGCAAATCAACAACTGATGGTATTATGCCAACAAGAAAAGCACAACGTTCCAAAGCTCAGAAATAAACTTTGGCCTGTTTGGATGGAGGGTTTAGGGAGAGGTCAGTTCATGCAGTGACTTGCTTTAGGCCTGTCTGAACTCCTGCGTGGGGTGGTAGACCCAGTGAGCTGTACACTGTTGCTCTCTGGCCTTGGGGTCCTGGCTCTTTTCAGATACTTTTCCATATAGGCACAGTCAGGTAAAGGTATAATTTTTGTAAAATACTTTTGTGAAGTGAAGAATGCCTGTCAATTTCAAGTATTGTCCTCTACTTGCACACAGGACTTTCTGGGCACATTTATATGGTGAGAAGCTCTTTAAAAGATTGCTTTATCCGTTTCTTAGAAAGGTACAGTTTCCCAAGACTGAACCAGGAAGAAATAGAAAATATGAACAGACCAATTACAAGTACTGAAATTGAATCTGTGATTTAAAAACTCCCAAAAAACAAAAGTCCAGGACCAGATGGCTTCACAGGAGAATTCTAGCAAACATGTAGAGAAGAGTTAACACTTATCCTTCTGAAACTATTCCAAAAAATTGCAGAGGAAGGAACACTTTCAATCTATGAGTCCACTATCACCTTGATACCAAAACCAGATAAAGATACCACGCAAAAAAGAAAATTACAGGCCACTATCACTGATGAACATAGACGCAAAATCCTCAACAAAATACTAGCAAACTGAATCCAACAATACATTAAACACATTAAAGGATCAGACACCATGATCAGTTGGGATTTATCCCAGGGATGCAAGGATTTTTCAGTATCCACAAATCAATCACTGTGATTAACACATTAACAAATTGAAGAATGAAAACCACATGATCATCTCAATAGATGCAGAAAAAGCTTTTGGTAACATTCAAAAACTCTCCAGAAAGCGGGCATAGAAGGAGCCTACCTCAACATAATAAAGGCCGTATATGATAAAGCACAGCTAACATCATACTCACTGGTGAAAAGCTGAAAACATTTCCTCTAAGATCAGGAACAGGACAAGGATGTCCACTCTGTCCACTTTTATTCAAGATAGTTTTGGAAGTCCTAGCCACAGCAATCAGAAGGAAAAGAAATAAAAGGAATCCAAATTGGAAAAGAAGAAGTAAAACTGTCACTGTTTGCAGATGACATGATACTATACACAGAAAATCATAAAGACACTACCAGAAAACTACTTGAGCTCATCAATGAATTCAGTAAAGTTGCAGGATGCAAAATTAACACACAGAAATCTGTTGTATTTTTATACATTAACAATGAAAGTTCAGAAAGAGAAATTAAGGAAACAATCCCATTTACCATTCCATCAAAAACAATAAAATACCTAGGAATAAACTACCTAAGGAAGCAAAAGACCTGTACTCCAAAAACTGTAAGACGCTGAAGAAAGAAATTGAAGATAAAAGGAACAGGTAGAAAGATATACCATGTTCTTGGATTGGAAGAATCAATATTGTCAAAGTGACCATACTACCCAAGGCAATCTACAGATTCAGTGCAATTTCTATCAAATTACCAATGGCATTTTTCACAGAATTAGAACAAAAAATTTTAAAGTTTGTATGGAAACGCAAAAGACCCTGAATAGCCAAAGCAATCTTGAGAAAGAAAAACAAGAGCTGGAGGAATCAGGCTCCCTGCCTTCGACTATGCTACAAAGCTACAGTAATCAAAACAGTATGGTACTGGCACAAAAACAGAAATATAGATCAGTGGAACAGGATAGGAAGCCCAGAAATAAACCCACGCACCTATGGTCAATTAATCTACGACAGGGCTTCCCTGGTTGCGCAGTGGTTAAGAATCCACCTGCCAATGCAGGGGATACGGGTTTGAGCCCTGGTCCAGGAAGATCCCACATGCCACAGAGCAGCTAAGCCCATGCGCCACAACTACTGAGCCTGTGCTCTGGAGCCCACGAGCCACAGCTACTGAGCCCATGTGCCACAACTACTGAAGCCCACGTGCCTAAAGCACATGCTCCGCAACAAGAGAAGCCACTGCAATGAGAAGCCTGCGCACTGCAATGAAGAGTAACCCCAGCTCGCTGCAACTAGAGAAAGCCTGCGTGCAGCAACGAAGACCCAACACCGCCAAAAATAAATAAAATAAATAAATTTATTTTTTAAAAAATTAATCTATGACAAAGAAGGCAAGAACATACAATAGAGAAAGCACAGTCTTTTCAATAAGAGGTGTTGGGAAAACTGGAAAGCTACACGTAAGAGAATGAAATTAGAACATTCTCTAACACCATATACAAAAATAAACTCAAAATGGATTAAAGACCTAAATGTAAGACCGGCTACTATAAAACTCCTAGAGGAAAACATAGGCAGAACACTCTCTGACATAAATTGCAACAGTATCTTTTTGAATCCATCTCCTAGAGTAAAGGAAATAAAAACAAAAATAAATGGGACCTAATTAAACTTAAAAGCTTTTGCACAGCAAAAGAAACCATAAACAAAAAGACAACCTACAGAATGGGAGAAAATATTTGCAAATGATGCAACTGACAAGAGATTAATCTCCAAAGTATACAAGCAGCTCATAACAGCTCAATATCAGAAAAACAAACAACCCAATCAAAAAATGGGCAGGAGATCTAAAAAGACATTTCTCCAAAGAAGACCAGGTGGCCAAAAGGCACATGAAAAGGTGCTCAACATCACTAGTTATTAGAGAAATGCACATCAAAACTACAATGAGGTACCACCTCACACCAGTCAGAATGGCCATCATCAAAAAGTCTACACATGCTGGAGAGAGTGTGGAGAAAAAGGAACCGTCCTACACTGTTGGTGGAAATGTGAACTGGTATAGCCACTACGGAGAACAGTATAGAGGTTCCTTAAAAAACTGAAAACAGAGCTACCATATGATCCTGCAATCCGAATCCTGAGCATATATCCAGAGAAAAACATAATTCAAAAAGACACATGCACCCCATGTTCATTGTAGCATTATTTACAATTGCCAGGACATGGAAGCAATGTAAGTGTCCATCAACAGGTGAATGGATAAAGAAGATGTGAGATACACACACACAATGGAATATTACTCAGCCATGAAAAAGAATGAAGTAATGCCATTTGCAGCAACATGGATGGACCTAGAGATTATCATACTAAGTGAAGTAAGCCAGACAAAGACAAATATCATATGATATTGCTTATATGTGGAATCTAAACAAATGATACAAATGAACTTATTTACAAAACAGAAATAGACTCATAGACATAGAAAACAAAGTTATGGTTACCAAAGGGGAGGGGTGGAGGGATAAATTAGGAGTTTGGGATTAAAATATACACACTACTATATGTAAAATAGATAACCAACAAGGACCTATTGTGTAGCACAGGGAACCATACTCAGTGTCTTGTAATAACCTATAATGGAAGAGAATGTAAAAAAACAATATTTATATATATGTGTAACTGAATCACTTTGCTGTACACCTGAAACTAACATGATACTGTAAATTAACTATATTTCAGTAAAAATTTTTTACAAGGATTTCCTTTGTCTTTTATTGTCTGTTTTGAAGAGACAGTCTACTCTCTCACTCGTAGGCAGGAGAAAATTCAGGCTCAGAGAAATGGAGCCTTTCTAAAGGTGATGGAAACTATATCTTATCCTTCATTTCACAAACTACAGTGAATGTTTCCTCATAAACAGCTCAAGAAAATGAACAACATTGTTTAGAATAAAGATTCCACTCCTCCCCGCCGCAATTCTAAGCAATGAGACTCTTTTATTAAATGAAATCTTATCAATTAGCATTCTGAAATATTAATCTTAATAAATATAATATCCATTAAAATAGTTCATTTTATAAGCAGATAAAAGCAGAACTTTTTCATTTGAAGTAATCCCCCAACTCTGCCCTCCCTGACTCTTCCTCAAATCCCAAAGTGGCTGCTGAGGCATCTGCACACATCTGAAACTAACTGAAACTAACTACTAGTTGTAGGATGTAATGACTAGCCAGAGCCAACAAGGTTGAAGTTTTTCATATCATCCCATTTTATTTGATTTTATGCTAAAACTTACAGGCTCTGTTAACTTTTTGATATAACAGTGCATGCAACCAGGCTTAAAACATTTTGCTTTTATTTATTGGAGGATTTAAGTCAAAAAAAGGTAGGCTTCTAACTCCATACAGATCATAGACCCACCATCCATGAGTACCAAGGTTACCCATGGACTGACCATCCTTGGTTAGGCTTCTGCCAGTTTCCTCCTTGAAACCTGCTCACCTGGGGTTCTTGGGCCAGTAGACCCAGCAGAAGCTGATGGAGTCTGTCCTTCACTGTTCTCCCTGGTGTTTAAACTCATCCTGGGAAGGGTAGTATGAGATTGTAGGTAGCCTTTAACTCTTGATGGGAATCTGTACCTAATTAATCTATTCTGACCTTGGATTTCTGATGCCCAGAAAGAGCTTGCCCCTGAGGAACTGGCAGGGTTACACCAGCTGTCCTCCCAGCTGTTGGCAGGTTCTTGTGTTGTATGACATTGGCACTCATGCTTTCTAATGACGACTGGGTTCCATTAATCCTCACTACCCTGTCCCACCATGATGATATTCTTACTTAGGCTTACAGTTGTACTGTCACACACTAGGCATGACGTCAACCAAAAACTGGCCCTTCCTTTGTTTCATCAGAAGAGATCGTTTAAGACCATTACTCTAAAATGCAGATCATAATCTTTGGGAAAGGAGCACAAGTCCCATCAGTGAGGAAAGTAAGGGGTAGATGGGCAGAAATTCCCCTCTTCAATAATAATCAGGAAAAAAAACTTTTTAAAAATTAAAAAAAGATATAATAGTGTCCATTTGTTTTGGATATTTCAAAAGAGTTTATATTTGTTTTGTACATTAAAAAAAGTTTTCTTGTAACTTGCTGAGAACATTCAAGTAATAGGAGGGAGTATCAGATGAGAAGTAATATTCTGTGTCCCCCCTTCACTGCTCTGTATGCATTTCCCAGGACTAACGCTCCACACTCCCAGCCTCTGCTGCGGGATGGAACGGTGGCCCTGGGAGCTGCCGGGCCAGCCTGAAGCAGGGAGGCTGCACCTGTGCTGGGCAGCACGTGACTGCCCTGAGCTCTCCTGTGAGCTCCTGCTTTCAGCAGCCCTTGGCGTGGCCTAGTTTGCTTCAGGGCTCACCTCTCGCCCTCTGTTCCTGGAGTTTGCCTGTGCCTTGGATTTGGATGATGCACTGTCGGTCTCACTCATACTTGAGTTCCCTCTGACTGGTATTCAGTTTGGTGGTGGTGGTTCGTTATGTAAGTGTTGGGCTGGCTACTCAGAGCATTTTCTCTGGCCATCTGCCTGTATTCCACGGTCATTACTTTGGCCTGTAATCAGGCCATCTCCCAGACGCCTCTGCGGTCAGAGCTCCCCTAAACTCTTGGGTTTATAGTCTGGAGTCTTTGCATTCACTGAGGCCGATAGTGCCAAACAAGTATCAACACTATAAAGTTTCTGTGAGTTTTAATGTTATTGAAATCTGAAATCTAGTCATCTGTGTTAACTCATAATTTTGCTAATATGTAGTATCTAACACCTGAAACCACACAGCACACCAAGATTCGATTTTAATATTCCTGCGCTAAAGACCTCATATTTACTTACTCTTATTAATTTTTATTTTTCTGACTAGTGTTGGCAATCTCATTTTGCCCCTTTCATCTAAACTTTTATTCAGGGGCTCAGGTTTCTTTTCCAGACTCTCGAGAAAATTTCAGAACTAGGAATTTCAGAGATGGCTCCATCAGACAATAGCTGTGATCTTTGTCCGCCCGTTTTACCGAGTATCCAGACCTATCCTTGTGCTCTACTGACATAGAAGAAACCTGCTTTGTTTTACCATATTAGTACGCCATCAGAATGCAGTACTGAAATGTAAGCCCGCTGAGAACAAGGGCTTTACCTCTTTTGTTCACTGCCCTGTCCCTGGCGCCTGGAACAGTATCTGATGCATGGTGTGCATGCCGAAAATATATGTTGACTGAATGATTATATTATTTCTACTGTTTTGGCAGTAAGTGTATGTAAGCCACACAAATTAGTATCTCAGTATTTTGTTACAGTTCCATTGCTAATGAACTGCTTGATTTTTACTTAAATATTAATCACTTTAAGAATATGACCCTGTTGTCAACAAGGTAGGACAATTGTTTTCCTTTCTATACTTGATTATCTTTGTGAGTTTCTTGATTGAGGTATATCACATACAATAGATTGCTCTTTTCATTGCAAGTTTCTCTGAGACCTTAGCCGCCATCACAGTCAAGATATGGAACAGTTCTGGGACTCCCCCAAATTCCCTCGTGTCCTCTGTACTCAGCCTCTTCCCCCACACCCGCCCCAGCCTCAGGCAAGCACTGATCTGGTTTTAACCCCTATAGTTGGCCTTTTGCAGAAGGTCACATACGTGACATAAATACGGTTATACGACATGCAGCCTTTTGAATCTGGCCTTACCACTTAGCATAATGCCTTTGAGTCTCATTCAAGTTGCTGTGTGTGTCAGTAGTTTGTTCCTTTTTATTGCTGAGTTGTCTTCTCTTTCATGGATATACCACTGTTCCTCCATTCGCCAGTTGAAGGACACTTGGGTGATGATGAGTGAAGTTACAAGAAATATTTGCGTATAGATTTTTGTGTGAACATAATCTTCGATTTCATTTGAGTAAAATCTAGGAATGGGATTGCTCAACAGCATTGTCTTGGTTTTAATGATAGATTGGAGATGATGCATCTCTTCAAAATTCTCCTTTCTAGAACCTTAGTAAACACCACACAATATTGGCCCATTACTTAATATGTGGAGAAATATCTGGTGATTGTTCATTCTGTTTTAAAACAAGATGGAAAACAGTTGTTTTACAGAAAAATGGAGATGGGGACACCTAAGAAGTTGAAATCTCCCCAATGGGTCTGATTTCCCTTTTCCAACCAAAATGGGTCTCTCAGTGCCCCTAAGAAGGACTCGAGTCTTTCAACGAGCAAAAGTCCACTTGTGTTTTCCCACCTAGCTCAGTGATTTACCTTGTGATTTTTTTTGTTAGTGAACTGCTTAACACGTTTGATTCACTGTAAATGAAAGGGCAACTCACTCTTGGGGTACAGGATCTCTAGACCAATGTGGTATAAGAATCCCAGGCGGTTCTAAGAGTATCGCTGAAACGTTAGGAAGGAAGGACTTGTTCAGAGACTCAGAGGACTCCTGGGGACAACAGTGGCTGTCGAGGGTCCTCATGCTGCTTGGGACCATCAGAAAGGAAAATATTAGAGAGAGAGCGGCTGAGGCATTAACTCAGAGACTTTTACTTCGCTAGCAGTTTTGTTCAAGTCCAAAGTAAGAGGTAATCCGGAGAATGGGACTTTCTAGCGTACAATCTTTAGATCTTTTCCTGAGGAAGACCACTGTGCCCTTGGGTCATCAACATTTAAGGGGCTAGAACTTTGTACATTTTTACACTTAGAGGTCACCCAGTCTGGGATTGATCTTATTTTAAAATTGATATGTTATGTTACCAGTTAACATCAGTGCAGATGGTTTAAAACTCATGAGTTCCAGAATGGATGCGTCTGCCCTCCTTTGTCCATCAAGGTCCTCTCCTATGGGGCAACTAAAAGCTCTCGATTTCTCGTCATTTCTGCCAAAGATATTTTATGCATATACAAGTAAATATATATAAATGTTCTTTTTCTCCCCATTTTTCACAATGGTGCAACATGCAGCCTTTAAAAAAAAAGAACATCTATGCATATATGTACTAATATGAATATCTCCAAGATATTAAAGGGAAAAAACACCATTTTCTTATTGTTGGAATTTAGGTTGTTTACATTCTTTTGTTATTACAAACAATGTTGCAATGAGTAACTACTGTTCATAATCATTTCAACGTGCAAATGTCTTTGAGGAAAATTCCTAAAAGTGGTATTGCTGGGCCCAGGTGTTTGTAAAATGTTTTCGGTTTTGCCAAATGGCCCGTACAAGATTGTGGTATTCTCAGCTACCCTCAGCAATGTATGAGCGTGCCTGTTGCCCCCTCCTCTACCATAATATGATCATATATTTTGATCTTTGCTAATCTGATTAGGTGGAAAATGGTACTTAGGATAGTTTTAATTATCATTTATGTTATCATTGATATTGAGCATTTTTTCATGGGCTTAGGAGCAATTTGCTTTTCCTTTTCTGTGACCTGTTTTCATATCATTCAATTTTGCTATTAGGTTGTTAGGTGGTTTTTGTTTTGTTTATTTTTTAGGAGTTCTTAAAATATTAGAGAAATTAGCCTTTTACCTGTTATATTAAGTTGCATTATTTTTCTAGTTTATCATTTATATAAGTGATGTTGCTTATAATCACCTTTATGTAACAAACTATTTTTGGTTGTATTTGTAGTCATTTATTATTCAGAGTTTTGAGTCATTCTTAGAAAGGCCTTCCCCACTTTGATATGATAAAAATCATTCTCTGTGGTTCTAAAATTTTGGTTATTCAATTTTTACATTTAAGTCTTTGATGCATTTAGAACTTTTTACCTGCAAAGGTTTGCAGTATGGATCCAACTTAATTTTTTTTGCCCGTTTTCTGGATAATTTTTCCCCCCAGATCTCTGGCTGGTTTTCCAGTATTATTTAGTGAATATTCCAACTTTTCCATCTGGATTTAAAATGCTTCGTTTATCTTCTATTAAATTCCCATATATCTGGGTTTATTTCTGGAGTTTCCCTCGTTCCATTGATCTTTCAGCCTGTACATGCCCTGCACCACACTTTGTAAGTTATTGAGGTGTTATAATATCTCATAGGGCTAGTCCCCCTCATTTCTCCTCATTTCAAAATTTATTTATTATTCCAGGTGAGTTTTAAAATCAGCTTGTCTAGTCTGTCTCACCCCAGCCCACCTGTAAAAAAGAAAAAACAATTCTGATGTTGTTTTCTTTGGATTATGTTACCTTTATAGACTGAAAGTAGACACATAAAGGGTGTTTTTAAAAACATGGTGTGGCTTTCCATTTGTTTCTTTTGTGCCCTTCAACTATGTTTTAAGTTTTCATCTTCTAAGGGATTTAGACATTTCCTGTTAAATTGATTTATAATGTTTTAACTTTTTGTTGGTTTTAAAAAGAAAGTATTTTCTTCCAGTGTATCTTCTCATTGATTGTTGTTATGTACATGTTGCCTTATTGATTTCTGTATATTAATTTTGTACCCAGCTATCTTCCTTCCTGAAATTCTCTTCATGTTGATAGTTTTCAGTAAATTCTCTTGGGTTCTTTCAGACATGCAATCATGCCATCTACAAATAATGATAATTTTGCCTCCATTTCAGTCCATACTTCTTTCTCTGGTTTCATTGCATTAACTAGTACATATAGTACGTTAATAGTGATGATAGGGGTCATCCTTGTTTTATTCCTGACTTAAATGCAATGTATTTCATTTCCCATTAAGTTTGATGCTGGCTTCTGGGTAAGGAAATATCCTTCTATTCTTATTTTACTAATAAGAATTTTATCAAGAATGGATATTAATTTTAGCAAGTGACTTTTTAGCATCTATGGAGATGACTATACGATTTTTCTCTAGAGAGCTATTAATAGTGAGTTGTAGGGCTTCCCTGGTGGCGCAGTGGTTGAGAATCTGCCTGCTAATGCAGGGGACACGGGTTCGAGCCCTGGTCTGGGAAGATCCCACATGCCGCGGAGCAGCTGGGCCCGTGAGCCACAATTGCTGAGCCTGCGCGTCTGGAGCCTGTGCCCCGCGACGGGAGGGGCCGCGATAGAGAAAGGCCCGCGCACCGCGATGAAGAGCGGTCCCCGCACCGCGATGAAGAGTGGCCCCCGCTTGCCGCAACTGGAGAAAGCCCTCGCACGAACCGAAGACCCAACACAGCCAAAAATAAATAAATAAATAAATAAAATCAAGTAAAACTTTAAAAAAAAAAAAAAAAGACTGCATAATCTCTTTAAAAAAAAAAAAAAATAGTGAGTTGTATTAGTAGTTTTTCTCAACAGTTGAGCTATCCATACATTCCTGGACTAAATCCCACATGCTTATGGTGTAATATTCCTTTAAGTTGCTACTGGATTGTATTGCTAATATCTTATATAGGGCTTTTGCACTGGTATTTATAAGTGAGAAAAATCTAGTTTTCTTTTTGTATGGGTGTGTTGTGTGTATAGATATTGTCTTACTGTGGTGTCACTGATATATTTGCTTTATTTTTTAAAAGAAATTCTTTACTTTTCTGTGTTTTGGAGTAGTTTAACATTGGAATTTTCTGTACTTTACACATTTGGAAATGATCTGTGAAAGCCTCTGGGCCTGGTGCTTTGGGGGGGCTTATGTATAACTTTCTCTGATTTTTCTATGGTGATTTATTTGCTTAGCTTTCCTGTCTCTTTTGGAGTTAGTTTGGGTAAATTACATTTTCCTAGAAAAGTAATTCACTTTACCAACTTTTCAAATTTACTTATATGCAATTGAACAATGTGTTCTTTTATTCTTATTTTAATTACTGCTATATCTTTGATATTTTTTATTTCTCCATTAGATTAATAATTTGCTTTGCTATTTTTTTCCCTAAAGAAAGACCTGTTGGACTTACTCCATTCAGGGGGTGGAGGTCAGCATGTTGTATATTGAGTTCAATTAGTTATACTTTATTGATGTGTAACTAAGGTGCTTATATCTTTTCTTCTTTTTGTCCTCTTTTCCATCCTGGCTAAGGGGGGTAAATTAACATTTCCCACAATGAATGTGTTTTACTCAGTTTTCTCCTTGTATCCCCTGTGGTTTTTGCTCTGAGTGTTGATGCTGTGTTATTTGATCCACAGATAGTGATGCCACATGTCTCTCCTGTGGGCTGTACCCTTTAAAATCATACAGTGCCCTTCTTTGTCTGGTTTAATCCTTCTTTCTCAGAACTCAGCCTTGTCTGATATTAAGATTACAGCCCGCGATTTATTTCTTCCATTTGCTTCATATACCTTTGCTTATCCTTTCTTCCTCAACCTTTCCAAATCCACCCTCACCCCTGCCGTTTTTAGGTGCTCCTTTGTCGTACAACATAAAATTGGGTTTTGCTGTGAGATAAAATCTGAACGTCTGTTTTTTAATAGGTATTAATTTAGCCTGTTTATTAATATGACATGTTTGGCATTAATTCTGCCACTGGTGCTATGTTATCATTTGAGGGATTGGGTTTTTTTTAACATTTAAAAAAAATATTTATTTTATTTATTTATTTGGCTGCGCTAGGTCTTAATTGCGGCAGGCAGGCTCCTTAGTTGCAGCTCTCCAGCTCCTTAGTTGCAGTATGCGTGTGGGATCTAGTTCCCTGACCAGGGATCGAACCTGGGCCCTCTGCATTGGGAGCACAGAGTCTTAACCACTGTGCCACCAGGGAAGTCCTTGGGGTATTGTTTTTTAAGTAGCTTTTAGAACATCTGCCTCTCTACAGTCTTATTTGCTTTATGTTGTTTGTATGATCTTCTAATAACTTGGAGTTTTATTATCATTCTTATCCTTACAGCTTTTTATTGTACCCTAAATCTTCTCTGTTTAGATGTTATTTATTAATTCTCTACTATGAACAATGATGAAATTAGTATAGTTCCTCTTCTTCTCCCTTCTCTTCTACCAACTGATCTTAGTTATTTACAAATATTACCTTTATTGGTGTTCAACTTGCTAACTTTATTTGTACAACATTATTTGATTTATTAACTTTAAATCAGCACCGTGCAGTAGAACTCTCTGTGAAGATGTGAATGTGCTGTTTATCTGCCCTGTCCGTTGTGATAGCCACTAGCCATAATGTGGCTTGCAAGCAGTTGAAATGTAGCTAGGGCAACTGAGGACCTGAACTTTAAATTTTCCTTAATATTAATGAATATAAATTTAAGTTTAAATAGCCACATATGGCTAGTGGCTACCGTATTGGAGAGCATGGTTTCAATGATAACGTTTTTAAACCCCAGCTGTCAAGGACAAGGAAACCGCGTACATTGTACTGCCTCCCACTTTCTAGCCCCTTAGTTGCCCACCTGGTGTTATTCAAGTAGTTTCTGCAGTGTCAGGACGTGTATTTTGCACTCTGCTCTCACCATGAGCATCACGTACCTCTTCGTCTTATTCTTTCAGTTGAATGGATCCAGTCCCCACAGTTGGTTCTTTTGATGCAGGGTTTCTCTTGAAGAGTTATAGTTCGCTATCTAATCAGTTCCTCAAGAAGGCTTTTTATGCAGTGCTCCTTGGGGTTTTGTTTGTTTGTTTTTGCACATTTACTACTTCTTTTATATGTGAGCAACTGTTTAGGTAAGTATAAAACCCTAGTATCATCACGCTTTGTTTCCTTGAGCATTGTAATGAGTATTGCTGTACTTTCATTTTGAATTGTATTTTGCTCTGAAGAAGTCTGCTTTTCCCCCTCTTGTAAGTGACTTTTCTTTTGCCTGACTCCTAAAGGATTCTTTCTTTTTTTAAGTAGAATAGTTTTACTAGAGTCTATCTTTTTCTTAACTGTTCCTAATCCATTTGCTTTTTCAGTATTTAAAAATTACATCAGTAAATATGTTGTGTTCCATTATTTCAGTTTTCTTATTTGGGAACTTCATTGTGCATATGTTGGATGTTCCTCATGGTCTCTTGTATTTATCTTTTTCTCTGGTGATTCTTTTTAATTCTTTCTTAAATTTTCACAAGATTTGTTTGAATTTTCTCATTTCTGAGAAAATTTTGAGCCCCTTTCAGTTTCACCTCCTTTTCTGTGATGGTTTTGTTTTCTGAGCTTTTTTTATATTTTTTATCTTTTTCTCACCATCTTTTTTCTCACCATCTTATCCCTGAACTCTCGTAGCTCTGTCTTGTGTTCATCCCTCATAGAAGCAATTGCATCATTACATTTAAAAATTCACGGTGAAATGCATGTTCAGAGTTTCCATCTGCTTGATGATGCTGTTTTTTTCTGGTGGGGAGTCATTTATTCATTTGTAAACATCGAGTGCCTGCTCTTGCTGTCACTCTACCCTTGTGGAGTTTACATTCCAGGAGTACAGATGATAAGTAAAATAGATAAGCACTTATGGAGTATTTTAGAAGGCGACAAGTGCTGCAGAGCAAAGTTAGGGAGGGGGGATAAGTGAGTGTTGGAAAGGGGGTAGTGCAGTTTTAATAGGAGTGGTCGGGGAGTCCTCATGAAGATGCTGTCATTTGAGCACCAACTTGATGGAGAGGAGGGAGCGAGTGGGAGAGAAAAATTATCCATGGTCCTTGTTGAAGATGGTAAAGCAGACTTTATTCAGGGGGGAACTGTTGCGATAGATGTAGGGACCACTGCAGTGGGGTCTTGCAGAGGGGGAAAGAGGCTCAACTCTGAGTGTAGTGTAGGCAAGTGGGAATTATTGCCAGGGAGCAGAGTGGTGGGGGGGTCGCTGGATGGAAAATCACTGAGAAGAAACATCAGGAGGGTAAAGGAATAAACCAGCTCACAGGGTTCTTGCTGAAGGCAGGCCAGGTCCATCAGCCGCCCCCCGGGGCCAGGAGAGGTGGAGAATGAGGAACCTGGTCAGGTGTTGAGGGTGATGGATATGGAGGATGGTTAAACTGACCTAACAGAATTCTTGCTACAATCGGACAATGCAGAGAGGAACACGGAAATCAGAAGCCGAGGCCTAGTTGAAAAAGAGCTCAAGAGAGGCTGAGTAAAGTTTGGTCAAGGAGAGGGTCTTTGTCACGAGCCACGTGGGTTCTGGAAGAAGAGCATCCAGGTTGGGGTGGAGGGGTAGTGTGTGCATGTGTCCCGAGGCTGGATGAGCAGCCAGGAGGGTAGAGAGGAGAGGCTGAGGGGGAGGGTTTAGAATCCTTGCATTCCTGGAATAAACCCCACTTGATCATGGTGTATGATCCTTTTAATGTGAGGGGAGGGCTTAGAGATGAGGTCGCACAGGTGGGGCCGTGGAAGTGACTGGCATTTACCCTGTGGAGTTCCTGTATGTAGAAGAGCCACGTGGTCTGCGCTTTGTGTGTCCAAGCACCTCTGCTGGTTCTCTCAGTTCCTCCTTCTTGAAGGAGATGGTTTATTCCTGGCCCGAGCGGGCTGAGGTTTGACGTGTGAGTCTCTCTAGCCTTTACCCCCGCCCCCCGTAGGTGAGAAGCAGCTGGGGGGCGGGTCACGGCTCCTGCTTGCCGCGTGGGGCGTCGGGAGGCTCCCTCCCAGGTGCCCGTCACCTTCCAGAAGCGGCTTTTGACTGCGCGGCCCCTGCTCATCTTCACCTATTTCACGGCACTTAGCCGTCTCCTTGCTTCACCGAGAATGGCGTTTGTGGGTTTGTATCTTGTTCTTGGGTGATTTCCAGGAGGCCGGGCGGGGGCGATGCTGACTCGACGCCGCCGTCCTGCAGCCCAGAGCCCTAATTGTGGGTTTGGCATTGGATTCCCGAGAACAAAGAAGAAAAGAGCTGTGGAGTTCGCTAGCGGCCTCTTCTGTTTAGAGAATACAAAGTTACAAGCCGCAGCCTCTCAGCCCCCTCGGGAAGCCTCGGCGGTGGCTTCTGCGGAGAAAGCCGGCGGCCCGTCAACCGGGGAGAGCCGGAGCCTTTGGGCGCCGCCGCTTCTGGTTTGGCTCTGGTGCTGGGTTCCAGGCCTTCCTCTGGCCTCGGCTCCTCCGGGCAGAGCCTGGAGCCCCCCTGCTGCGGGCTGGCCGCGGGCGCCGCGCGGGACGCACCCCCCCCCCCCCAGGGCCCGGCTTCTCCCGATGCTGGTGGGAGCGTGGCGTCTGCGGGTCCCCTCTGAGGGCCACACGGGCGGGCATCTGTCTCCTCGTGTCGGCTGCACGCACACGAGTGCGGGGCCTGCGTCTCTCTGTGTTCCTTAACCTTTCTCAGGGCAAGGGCCTCCTTGCTGATGTGACAAAAGCCATGGCTCTTCTCCCCCCGAAAATCAGCACACACTGTACATTGTTTCCGGGGGTCATTGTCATCCTTACGTCCAGGAGGGGCTCCTCTTTGAAATCATGGCCCTCAGTGAGGGACCCCCACTTATCACGTCACGGTACCAGCGAGGTACCCTCGCTCTCCACGGCCCTGATCTTCTTTTCTCCCTGTTGAGCCTTCTAGGTGGAAGTCTGAGCGGGAAGTTCTTGGTGAGGTCTTGGGTTCTCCTTAATTTCAGTTATACAAGTTATCCTCTCCTCTCTCACCAGGATTAACCAAGAATTGTCTGGTACACCTAAAACAAATACAGTGTTGTGTGTCCATTATACCTCAATTTAAAAAAACAAAAAGAAGTGTCAGTCGTCTTCTTACCATGGGTCTAAACTCTTTGTTGAAATATCTGTTTTAAAATTCTTGGCTCCATGGGCTGTACTTGGACTAATTCTTTACCTTCTTATGTTGGTAGGAATTGAATGGACCTGTGTATTGTTAGAATGCCTAATTTATCTGCAAATATTATATTAATTTTTTATTCTCCCTACTATATTTCTTAATTGAAATCAAGGAATGACAAAAGAATCATAAAATATTTACTCTGCTAATTTCCAGGGTACTTCAATGCTTTTTCCTTCTTATGCCATAGGGATTAAGGAAGGAAACAGTTCTATTGATGTCGTGGTTATAATATGGTATTCAGTGGTCAGCCCAGATCCTGTTCCCATGAGATTAACTGAATACCTTACGATTAAATAGAAGCAGAACCAAGTACTATTGTGTTGTTTAATTGATAAAGTTCATGAAATTGTTTTCTCTGATTTTAATTCTGGGACATACTAGTAAAGCGTATTTCTTAAAATATACTAGTGGATTTCAATTCTTAAAAATTAAATTTTTAAATTTCATTTAGGTTGTACAAAAATTAATAGAATTAATTTTAATTAAATTTAAAAGTAAAATTAGTATTTCAGAAAGGTTTTCATTTAAATTCTCTTACGAGCTTCTTATGTTAAGAACAAAATGAGTTCTACCCCTTGAATTCTGCTTAAAAGGGAGCTGAGAGTGTTTGTTTAATTTAGACTTCAGGGTTTTGGGATGGGGAATGGGAAACAAAGCCAAAATACTTAGCATATTTAAGGGACATAGAATAGTCCCCGCTCCCAAAATTTCACATAATATGAGAACTTGGTGAAAGTTTTTTCACCAGATGACTAGAGAAAATAAAAGGTAAACAGATTTAAACACCAGGAGGACAGATTTTTTTTAATGCTTTGATCTCTGGGGCCATTTTTAATTTTTGTTGTTTTTCTTTTTTTCGTCTTTTTGTCAACAGTTCTTCCATCACATTACCATTTGAGAACAGTCACAAACCGTTTCTCGAGGTCATTTCAGAAACAAGTTGTTTTGTATTTATTGTGGATTTCCTTTGGTGGGTGCTAGTTAATCTCCTCAACTTCCTGCTCCACACAAACCCCAGTTGCAACTTGAGACCATCAAGTCCACGGTGACAGGAAGGAATGTAGTTAATGTCCATATTCTATGACTCAGTGATTATCTCCAGAGAAGTGAATGGATGCTCTGTTGTGAAGTCTTTCTTAAATGATTCATGAACCAGGGAAATCTGGGCTCGACTGTCCACCAGCGGGAAGCAGGACACAGAGGGGCTGGGGGGCTTAGTGAAGGGCCATGTGGCCATCGGGTGGTATGTCCACAACCTCCAGGCCCCCCACGAGGCTCTCTGGGCAGAGGACACCCGGCCAGCAGCCGTGCTCAGTTACTCATGCGTTTGACAGTGTGTTATCATCTTAGTCAGCAAAATTGAGAAAGAACCTAAAGAAAAGGGTCTTATTGTGTCATATTCCTTCTGAGGAGATCATCATACACGCTCCTGTGTAATGGTCTGTGAATCTGCCATTCCCCCAGGCCCTTCTCTTTGCCCTTTTGAAATCAGACATTTGTTTGGATTCTCCAGCGGGAACGAAGGTGTGTCTGGAAGGCGGTGATGGGATGAGATTCCTCGCCCCCGCACCCCCAGGACCCCCCAGGGCTGGCCCTTCCCCATCCTGGCATCCAGGCATCTGGTCTGTGATAAGCACTCAGTGAGTGTCTGCATCTTTGAACAAATTGATGGTTACGGAGGCTGACTTTGCTAGTAAACCAGGTGGATGAAAGAGCCGTGCTAACGTGTTGGGTGGCTGTCTCCCCTCCCCCAGGAAATGCTCTCTGGGGTGGTGGTCGTATCTGGGAAGGATTCGGTCCAGCACCAGGGAGTCTCCTTGACAGTGGAAGGAACCGTGAACCTCCAACTCAGCGCCAAGAGTGTGGGTGTGTTCGAAGCATTCTATAATTCTGTTAAGGTAAGAATGCTTGCGTTGCACGTTTTTAGTTCGTTTTTCAAATGTCTGTGGTGGTTTTCACTTGCTGTCTGGCTCGTTATTTGTCGCTATTTTGCAAGGAATGGTGGTAGTCATACTTTTACTATTTACTAATCAAACTGAAAAAACATTCAGATGTTTTGATTTTGAATATGTTCTGTTATTGAAAGTCTGCTTGTTTTTATTCCCATTAGATAGGATTAGGGGGACTTTAGGGGGGACTAATTTCAGCCATTAAAGAGAGCAGAGCTCTCTGAGAAGTTGTGCCTGGGCCTTCTGGCATTTACCTTCCTAAAACAAAACTGTTATTTTAACTGTTATTTTAATCCAGCTGCTGTTGGATATAGCATTCAGGTAAGATGCAGGTAGAGCCATTCTTTTCTGTCACTTAAAGTTCTATGTTCTAGAAAATGAACTCTTTTTTCTATACTTATAGTTTCCTTTTCCTGAAGGACATATTATTAACTCTTTAAGTTTTGAGGGGGAAAGAGTTGAGAGGAAAGAAAGGTTCATTAAAAGTATTCAGATTCAGGGCCTTCCCAGGTTTTTCCACAGTTTTCTTATTTTCTTCCATCGACACTTAGAGACTCACTTCAGAAGCTGTGGATTTTCTCAAAGTGATTGTAAATCAATGGCTTAGAGTACCTTAACTAAGTAAGGTGCAACACCTGCCTTTTAGGCAGGTTCCAAGTGTGAGTACTGTTTCCCTCCCAGGGCCCAGCCAAGGAGGCCTGCACGGGTGCCCAGGGCTGCACGAGGGCCCCGCACCTTGCCAAGTGCCGTGCACGTCTGCTTCACTCTGAAGGTGGAGGTGCCCGCCGGAAGGGTCGTTAGGATAGTCAACTGATATATTTCGCGATAAGGGATGGAAGTATATCAGTTCACTTCCTACTGTGCACCAAACACCTAAGCATCCAATCCTGCAAATGAACCAGAGATCTTGGGCCGACTCACCGCTGACAGGGCACCAGGATGGTAGCGGCCGAGGGCTGGGGTGTGGTGTCTCAGGAGATTATTTAATAGACACAGTAACGTGAAAGAAAGTACATCCAGAAGTGCTTGTTGATGGACTGACTTGGGTTTTCTTTACAGCCCATCCAGATTATCAATAGTACCATCGAAATGGTGAAACCAGGAAAATTTCCCAGTGGCAAAACAGAAATTCCTTTTGAATTTCCTCTGCACGTGAAGGGTAACAGAGTTCTGTATGAGACTTACCACGGCGTGTTTGTCAACATTCAGGTGAGAGTTTCCTCATCCTGTGTAGCTGACTTCACAACTTTTCTTCTGCAAAACAGCTTGGTCTTTCTTTCACTGAAAGTTCATAGTTGGACCCAAGAATTTAATACTGTATTTATTGCTGAGCCCTCCCATGTATATTCTCTATTGATTTCTCACTTTGCCCTGCAGAACATATTTTATGTATGACCATTATCTTTGATGGGGATCTAGGAGGACCCAAGCTGTAGCTTCTTTCCAAAATTCCGTTGTTTCTTTGGGGCTCAGTTCAGGCCACACTGACACTCTAAGGGGTGCTTTTATTGTTGGTAGTAGACATGCTCTCACTTCTCTCTGGCACCCACACTAACTCGTCTATTTTATACGTATAAATATCTCTTTGTTTCATACCCAAAGGCTCCCGCTCTGACATAGGCTTGTATTCTTTATTGAACAAACCTTGTAAATGAGGGGGAAGTGGATTTATGACTTCCCGTCTACCTCCGCTGGTTCAGGGTTCTTTCACAGTCCCTATTGTTGTCTCAGGCGCAGTTTGGAGTCATGACTCAGAGCGAGAGAAAGAGAGCCTTTCCTTTATTCAGCAGAAAGAAAGGTACTTTTGTGATATCAGCCTTGCAGCGGTTCCCCTGCTGGATGAAACAAAAGTATTTTGTCTTATGTATGTGCAAGAGGGCTGGCAGTTAGGAAATTTTTTGATTTATTAATTTTTAGCTGATAATTTGGTCTTGGTAGAGACCATTCCCCTGCTTAAAATATAGCACTTTTAAAATAAAAATCCTCCAAACACTTGTGAGAGTTCAACCAAAGGTTTGTCTGTATGTGAGTTTTATGTATGGCCTAAGAGATCGGTCAAGAAGAAACTCATGTAGTATGATGTACTCTATCGCAATAAATACCTTTCTGTAAAGAAAAACTTTTCTAGTCCTTTGTTATCGGTGCACCTGTTTCAGGCAGTAAATATACTGAAGGCTTTGGGCAGCTCATAAGAAGTAACAGTAAAGTGTCTAGGTTCAAAGGAGACCCCTCGCATAGACATACAGATCGCTGCTGTAGAGACCCGCATCCTCTGACCAGCTTTCTAGGTTGGGAATACTTTCACCATGGAAGAAAGTATTGCCTTTTTACTTTTTAGCAAGACTGAAAATATCTCAAACGTTGCATTTTCAAAATTATTTTTATTCTCTTGCCAGAATCAGCATCAACCTGCTTTACCCACACAGTAGTTCTTTGATGCTGCTTATTTAGTAAAAGAAGCATATATTCATTAGAAACTGAATAGAATAACATCAGATTTTCTGTGGTCATACTTCTTACTTGCCACTTTCTTTTCCTGTGCTTATCATTCTTGTTAAAAGATTAATTTGTTTAAAATAAAATTGGAAATCTCACGCTTTTCCAAATATTGCCAAGAAACCAGACAGGTATACATACAAAACTTGGGTTCCTGTGTAGCTGTGTGTAAGTTGGAAACTAGTTAAAATGCAAAAGAAGAGTTAACATGTGGTTAATTCTTTAGTAAGGTGAATAATCACCCCAACCCCCTTTATTTTGGTCATCAGATTTTACCACTTTGAGGGTTAACCTCAGAATGCTACAACTTGGAATTCTGCACCTCCCCAAATATCTCATAAATTTCTGAAAACGTAGAGATGTCTTCTCAACCTCAGATTTATAAGAGCTTGTCACCTTAACACTTACCACTAGATTCAACATTTATTAGAATTTTGCCACCTTGTTTCATCTGTATTTATTTTTTTTCTGAATCATTTCAAAGTTAGTTACAGAATCTTGACAATTCATTTCAAAATACTTCAATATCTATCACCAAAAAATAGGGACATTCTTCTACATGATCCCAGTTAACTATTTTCACACCTATCAGAATGAATAAAAATTCCCCAATATCATCAAATTCACAGCTCTTATTCAGATTGTCATTGCTTCTTTCGAGAAATATACTTCTTGAGAGAAACTAGGATTGTAGCATCTTGATCTCTTTTTCATTCGTCAGTTCACTCATTCACTCAGTCTCTAGATGGGGCTTTTTCTAGCCTCCCTGTTGGACAGTGGAGCAGGTGCCCTGCAGAGAGGTACCACACAGGGCGTCGCCTTCTCAGTGCCATCGCTTATCGAGCTTCCCGTGAAGAGTCCCGGGTGCGTGACTTGCGATAGAACGTGTTGTTGTTGAGCCCTAATAACATCTTTCTCAAATTATACGGGTGCAAAGACATTTTACATTTATCCTCTGAATTGTGTTGTAGTAACATAATGTAAAAACAGGAAAAGTCATAAGACAGAATAAAGGATTTAAAATGTAGCCAGTATTAAATTGCCAACTTGCAGGGGCTGGTTTCCTTGTAACTTCTTACAGGGCTTGATCCTGTTTGCTCTGATCCTTCTTCTCAGCCACGTTGCCTCCATCTCTCACCGTTATGAGTAGATAGAGCGCACAGGAGGCTGTCAGCCTTTCTGGTCGTCCTCTGTGCAGCCACTTTTTCCTTTAAAAGTTGTTTAAATCACGGGGAAGTTTTATTATGGTTGTTTTGCTCTTGTGGCCATACTAGCAAGGTTTTATACTCTAAAACACAAAACACAGCAGTACCAACATGTCTGCTGAAATTGTGTATTCAGAATTAAATGACGGAGATGCTCGTCCTCCTTATTCACAGTGGAAATATCCTTTCCAGGAGTCTGCTTTAAATCTGTTGACACGTGTTTTCTTTCCTCGTTCCTGTCCTGTGTTTACTGACAGTCGAAAAAATCAAATCTTGAGAGTTCCCTGGCGGCCCAGTGGTTAGGACTCTGTGCTTCCACTGCAGGGGGCACAGGTTCGATCCCTGGTCGGGGGGACTAAGATCCTGCATGCTGCGCATCCATAAAAAAAAAAAAAGATCGAATCTTGCACCTCCTTTTGGAGCCCTGCTCAAGTCTGACCCTCCTGACCCCCTCTGACCTCCTGTAGCTCACACCATGTAGATCACTCCTTAATAACTGGGAAGGATCATGATAGAGCGAAAAGATCCAGGGCTTTGCAGCAGACAGATCTGGGCTGGAGTTACAGTATTGCGTAAAGATTCAGAGGATGGGTTTCAGCAGCAGGCAGGCAGGTGTAAATTCAGATCCCACCTCTGTGACCCCAAGCAGCCCTTCATGACCCCTCTTCCTGGGGGGTTGATGAGGCCTTGGTGTGAAGTACTTAGCGTAGTGCCTGGCACATAGAACATGCCAAGTAAATATTTTCTGAATGATTAAATAAATGAATTAATGGTGACTATCCTTATATTTTGTCAACAGTTCTTACATTTGATTTGTATTATCAGAATTAATTGAGAAAGTACATGTGAAAGAACTTAACGTGGGACTTCCCTGGCGGTCCAGTGGTCAGGACTCCACGCCTCCACTGCAGGGCCCACGGGTTCCATCCCTGGTCCGGGAACTAAGATCCCACAAGCTGTGCTGTGTGGCCAAAAAAAAAAGAAAAAAAATTTAAGAACTTAACACAATTCCTAAAACATAACCTCAGTGTTTTTCCTCTTTTCTCCATCTTTCTCTCCTTCCCCTCACTTACCACCAGCTGCCTTATATTACTAATTATTGCTTTCACACTTAAAAACCTTCGGTGACCAAACGTTGGTGCCCGTTACTCACACTCTCTCATCTGCAAGTTATAGAAATCCAGCTCAAACTGGCTTAGCTAAAAAAGGGGTATTGGATCATGGAACTCTCAATTCCAGGGGACCGTCTAGGCCAGGGCGGACACCGGTCAGCCTCCAGCTCGGTGTTCTCGGGGGCAAAGCTGGTTGTTGGCCGGCGGCCGCAGGCTTACACTCTCCTGGCCTGGCAGCCCCAGCAGAAGGGACTGTTTCCCGTGGCCCAGCAGCAGTCCTGCCTTTCTGGTCACTTCCACACTCCCGTGGGATGGGGGGAAATCAGCCCTGCCCAAAGCCTTGAGACTGAAAATGAGGAAGGGACGTTCCCACTGGGAAAACGATCAGGGAGACCAGGCAAAGCCCGAATAAAATGCTGCCCGTTCTAGGCAGCGTGTGGGCTGTACAGGAGAAAGACAGTGGACATGCATACGTGCATGTATATATTGTGCATTATACACACAAACATAGCATATACATATATGGTACAGCCCTCACTGAGCTTGCCTGGTTGGGGAGACCAGATTGAAATCTCGATAGAGAATATCTATATCTATATCTCTGTATATATATATGAAGGCCCTTGCAGACAAAGGATGATTCTTTTTTTTTTAGTGTTTTAATCTCCCAGGAGTACCTTGAATACATAGCAGCTTCTTGTTTAACGTGGACAGATTGGTCATAATAGTTGTAGCTTCTTGTCTCAACTGTGCATATAGTTCCAGTTCTACAAATTATTTTAATGTTTTTCTCAGATGATTAAAACAACAGCTCACTTTATCAAACATATGTTCTGTGATTTTTTGTTTAAGATTAACTTTAAGACGGTGATCGTGCTGTAGAAGTTTGTTACCACACAGTCTCTCGCGGACAGGGCTGTGAAGGAACAGTCTCAGGTGAAGCCGAGCTTTCGGCTCGGGGCCCATCGCAGCAGGTGCACCGGCAGTGGCTAGTTAGAAGGGCGGCACAGGGACAGCAGAGGAGCTGAATACGGCCAAGTTCAAAGCAAGCGTGATGCTCCGTCCCTTTGCTGTCCACGTTCTCTTGCTCGCAGGATACGTCTGTGCTGGCAGATGGGGGAGGGCCGAGGGGAGGAACAGGACTGGCCATTGGGGAAGCTGGCTAACGGACTCTGGGGCTTCCTTATACGCTTCTCTTTACGTTTGCATACGTTTGAGTTTTCTAAAATGACAATTTTGCAGACACTCTCCCCTCTTTTTTCCTCCTGTGAGGAAGAGCTCATTTTGAGATGCCCTGGAGGCCCGAGCTCAGGACTCTGAGCCCTGTCACTAGCACCGCTTCTCTTCCCCACGTGGAGCACAGCTCTGCCCTTGCCCCGGCGCCCAGCGCGGTGCTGCCCACACAGAGAACCCAGCGAGTGAGAGCGACCTGGGGGCTGACCCACGTCTCCCAGGTTGGCCTGTGAAGTCTAGATGCCGTCCAGGGCTTTGCAGTCCTGCTGCCTGTGTTTTCTCATCCTTACTACAAAACAGCGCCGTTTTACCCAGAGCTGCTGTGTGCCGGGCCTTGGCTTATCACACTTTACCTCGTTGGGGCCTCACTAAGGTAGTGTTAGAGAGCAGGAAGCAGAAGCTCAGAGAGGTTGTGTTACTTGTCTGGGCTCACCCAGTAAGGCCGGCGACCGGATGTGAGCGAGCTTCTGCTTCTGCAGGCCTGCTTTTCCTGCTCTGCCTCTCTGGTCTTTCCTGTGTTCCAGGTGAGACTCTGCACCTGTGTTCCAGGGGGTCCAGCTACAGGGTGGCCATGGGAATGGGCTGCAGAATAACCTTAAAGTGTTTTTTTTAATAGCAGTGTTTTTGTTCTGAGCATTAACTCCCCCTATTATGTATATTAATTTCATATAACACATTAATTGGACAAAGTTTCCCTAAATATGTTGACTGACTTGCCTCTTTGTAAGTAATTCCAAGATGAAAGCAAACCATCTAAAAGGACGTATCCTCCTCTGCCTTTCCCTCCAGTATACCCTGCGCTGTGACATGAGGCGGTCCCTGCTGGCCAAGGACTTGACCAAGACCTGTGAATTCATCGTTCACTCTGCTGTAAGCTGCACTCGGGGGCTCTGGGCTCAGTAATAGGAATCTTCTGTGGGGTCTGGGACTGGACCCCACTTACAAGCAATAAGTTAGCCTGGTAGTGTTTCGTGCATGCTGGGGAGAGACTCGGGACTCCTGGGTTAGAGACGGGACTGTATTTCTCCCGGCGTGGCCGGTGTCAGCATGTGTGTCATTCCCCTGGGCCAGAGCCCTGTGGGGTGATGCCACGGGCCCAAAGGGGCGCTGCACCTGAGGGGTTTTTTGCCGCAGCTGCGGAGCCCCGAGCTGGGGAATCCGCCTTTGTTACAGCAGGCAGTGAGCAAGCCTGCTCTCTGTCCTGGAGGGAGACATCACCTCGTCCCTCAAGGCAGCTTCAGCAAGCAGCTGGGAGAAATGGCCCAGCCCAGGGAAAGAAGGCCAGGGCCTTGCATTCTCGGCCTGTGCAGCAAGAACGTGCAGGGATGCCCGGGCCGGGCTGGGGAGCCTCTCCCGACACCTTCTGCTAGTACTTTGCAGTGACAAAGTGTCCTTAAAGATCCCTCTCACGTGCCAGTGCTGCAGGTGACATGTGGTGGTGAGTAGTCATGCCCACGGCCCTGGATTCCTTTGTGTCTCAGCCTCTCCAGGTCCTTTGGGGCAGGGCCTTTTACACTATTATGAAACGTCCATGGGTATCTTTTAGTGATGATTAAGTGAAAATGTAAGACAGGTTTCTTGTGCATAAGATCGGCAAAATCACTGATGCACTTGCATCATTTTTGTGACTTTTTAGGATTTCCAATATTTGTAGTTTCCCTGTTTATAAATTTTTAATAATCATAGTGTTAAGTATTTCTTTTAGCGATTCAGTATTTTATGTAAAATATGATGAAAATATTTATCCTTTTTGGAAGTTAACTTGATTTAGATGGATATTTTCCTTTTTTCCATCAAGGGTTTTCAAAGTGAAGCAAAAAAACTTTTTCTCATGTAGATTATCCCCTAAAAAAGTCACATACCATTTTATGTGCTAAATAAAAAGTGAAGAAGAATGAGCCCAAATCCAGCCCCCCACCCAGAGCTGGGCCTGCAGACCCTGGCCCCCGGCCCATTGATGACCGCAGAGCCCGCTTATAGGCCAGCTCGGGCTTCCTCCCTGCTCCTGGGGGTTCACCCACGCTCGGCCTTCAAGAGTCTTCGTGACTGATTTCACTAGAAGCCAAACCATGCTGTGACCTGTAGTACATGAAGTTAACTATTCCTTTATATGCTGTGAGGAAGAATATATTATTCCCTAAAGAATATGTTCATGAACCTATTAGTAAAAAGAATATATTCAAGAAGAATATTTCCTAGAATAAGCTTCTGGTGAGTGAGTGAACTTGGCAAATTGGTCGGTGCCCTTTCTCCTCCACGGCTCCCCTGCCATCTGGGCGTCAGTGGCCTTTTGGCCCCAGCCCGTGAGTAAAAGACACTGGGCAGGCCCCGTGAAGCTTGGCTGCATTGATGGATTCTGCACTTATGTAATGCGGAGATGATCCTTGTTAACTAATTACGGCAACATGTAATTATTTATGTTAACGTATAATTACTTACGTTATAGGTGTGATTCTTCCTGGTAGACAGTTGTACAGCTGAGTGGCTAACAGCACCGGCCTTGGAGCCGGGCTGCCTGGGTTCGGATCTCCACTCTGCCCCGTGCTTGAGCCACCATTTGAGCCCTCTGTGCCTCACTGTCATCTGTGAAGTGGGACCAGGGCCAGTAACAGCTCTGCACAGGGTTATGGTGACGATTCAGTGGCTTTTATTCTCAGAAAGAGGTTCAAAATAAATGTCTCCCAACAACGCTGCTCTGTTTTTAAATTCTGGACCTGAAAGGGACCTTAGAGACTAAGAAACCTGTCCCCTCATCTTACAGATGAGGAAACTGAGTCACGGGGATGAGGACCTTGGACAGCACACAGCCTTGTTTCTTGGCAGAACTGTGTTTAGAATCCAAGCATCCTGCCTCTTAGCGCCAAGGTCTTCCTGGTTCACGATGCTACCTTGTGTTTCCTTAAATGGGGAAAGGCAAGTCTGACCTGTGGACTCTCTACTGATTTTGGTTTCTCCTCCTCTTGTAGCCTCAGAAGGGGAAACTGACTCCGAGTCCCGTGGACTTCACTGTCACACCTGAAACCTTACAGAATGTCAAAGAGGTAACGTGTTCCTTACACGCCAGTGCCAGGGAGGCTTTCTTAGTAACCGGATCCCACTGACAGACAGTCGCCCACCTGTTCTTTACTTGGCTATCAAGTCATCAGCAAGAGGAAATTTTTGTCTCTACCTGAAATAGTCTGTATTTTCAACTTTAATTTCTTTTTAAATTCAGTAACTACTTAGCAGAAGGATGGTTTTTAAAAGAGAGGGTATATGTTTATAATTTTTTACTGTCTTCTCCCAGTTTTACTGCACGGTGGTCAGAGACCCCCTCCCCTGAGCCCCAGGGCTGCCACTGCCTATCGGGGGGCCGCATCCCCTGGTTTCTCAGCTGGGCCCCTGGTCACTTGTCTTTTGTGGACGTGGCTTTTCCTCCCTACCCTAACCCTGCATTCTGCTCCCTGGACCCTCCTGACGGGGGTCGGGTCAAAGGCCAGTTTGGCAGGATTATTGGCTTCGTCTCGCGGGAGGCACAGCTGAGGCGGGGGTGTGTCATGGGGAGCCTTTCAGAAAGTCCGTTGAACATCTCTCCCTTCTCTGGTTTCTGGAGCAGTGACCCCAGTAGGCCAGTCAGATTTTCTTCTCAGGAATTTGAACCTTGATTGGAAACTTGCAGTTGCTTAAGAGAATTTTAATGGGAACTGCTACTGCTTTTCCTTTTTCTAAGCAAATAGCCTCTTTTAGTTTTTTTTAGAATTCTGTCTCGAATCAAGACTTTTTTAGAGTTCTTTGCCTTTGGGGGCCACCAGGTACAGAGCGCCCTTGCCCTTGACCTCCAGTACAGGGCACCAGCCACGCATGACCACTGACCCTTGAGATGGGGCTGGTCGGATCGAGATGAGCTTCAGGGTGAGGTACTGACTGCGTTTCAAAGGCTCGGTATGAAAAAGAGGATGTAAAACATCACTCATAACTGTAAACTACTGATTATGTGTGCAATTGATAATATTTTGGATATATTGATTAATTTTACCTGTTTCCTTTTACTTTTTTAATGTGGCTACTCAAAAATTTTAAATTACACAGTTGCTTCACATTTGTGGCTTCCATTATGTTTCTGTTGGACAGTGGTCTCAACTGTGAATTATCTGCAGTAACTGGGACACAGCCATAGGAAAGACCGCTAGGACAGCTGTCTCTAACTCTTCAGTTCTGTTTTCCCCATGGCATTGTCACTCACCCATGACCATTTTCCTCTGTCCGAAGAGAAAAGGTCCATAGGTTTTTTAGTCAAGCATTGAAGAAAATTGTTCTCTTTAAATTTCCTTGAAATAAAGTTAATGTCTTGGTTTTTCAAAATGGCATAATTGGGAACATTTGAAAATTGATTATCTTTTTAAAACCTCTTTTTTTCCTTTTGGTGACTGGTTGTCCTTAAACACTGTCAGCAACTTCTTTAGACATTTTTATGTTGTGTCCTTGGTGAGCAGGAGCATCCCAGACCTGATCTAGGCAATCAGGATGCTTCCGTGAGAGAGCTGGTCGTTCTGTGCCAGCAACATCAGGTGCCTTACGTCTGTAGATAGCTGTTGAATAATTCAGTCTGTTACTCAAGTTGACAGAAAATGTAAGTACTGTTGTACCTTTTTTCCCATTTTGTAAACCAGGGTCCCAGTGGATTTTATAAAAATTACCTGACCCTGTTTTCAGTTTTTATTTGTACCAAAGTGACTTGAGTGACTTCTCCTGGCGCCTCCCACTCCTGATGTGTCTGCCTTTGTCTTGTTTTAGAGAGCCTTGCTCCCCAAATTTCTCATCAGAGGACATCTCAACTCGACCAACTGTGTTATCACACAGCCGCTAACGGGAGAGCTGGTGGTGGAGAGCTCGGAGGCCGCCATCAAAAGCATCGAGCTGCAGCTGGTGCGCGTGGAGACCTGCGGTAAGGTCCCCACCCCGTCCCCGTCTCCCGTTCTTCCCCCTCCATCCTCCCCACCCCCGCTGCCGCCAGCCCTTAGTCACAAGCTCGCCTCTCGATTCCAAGAAACGTATGTTTGAGGAGCATGGGATGTGGAGGGAGGGAGGACTCCAGGATCCTGCAGAGATGGGGGGAGAGCAGGTGAGTGGGCTGATGCAGGTTCTCCTAGACTCACGCAGGGCCTGTGGCTCAGCCTGTCTGGACGTTTGCTGTGTTCTGACCGCGTGACGCTTTCTCCCTGCTCCAGGCTGTGCAGAAGGGTACGCCCGCGATGCCACAGAGATTCAGAACATTCAGATCGCCGATGGGGACGTGTGTCGGGGCCTCTCTGTCCCCATATACATGGTCTTCCCCCGGCTCTTCACCTGCCCGACACTGGAGACCACCAACTTCAAAGTGGGTACGTGTGCTGCCCTTGGGGTGCCCCCGGGAGGGGTGCGGCCACCGGAGGGGACGGGCCTGCTGGTCCGCTGGGGTCAGATGCAGCCCAGAGCGCCCAGTCCTTCGGTCACTCAACAAAAACGCAGGCAGAGCAGCTGTGTGGCGCTGAGGGTCCCCGGTGAGCAGTCCCGGCTCCGAGGAACTTGTGTCGCCGCCCCCAGGGAGACAGCGTGGGCCGGGTAGGTGACCACGAGCTCTGTGAAGGACACTAAGCCAGGGACCAGCCGGCCGGGCGCATGAGGAGGTCAGGTCGGCTCCCTGCTGGGCTGGCATCTGACGGAGACGCAAGACCTGAGACAGACCAGTGTGAACGGTAGTCTTCCCGCGGGCTTTAGCTCTAGCAGCTGAGGGTGTGTCGGTCGTTTTCCATGAATGCGTGGGTAGATATTTTGACCACAAGATCTGAATCACGTGACAGATGCAGTTTTCTATCCTGCTTTTCCTCCCTTCACTTTATATTATGCACCTTTCCATGGTTTTAAATATTCTGATAAAGTATTTTGATGGTGCATTCATCCTAATAAAATGCTCATGCTTACGAAGTTCAGTGGAGAGCTTACTCCCCACCACAGAGACACAGCAGGACGGACCCTCGGGCCCTGCCCTGGCTGACACGGCCTTCTGCAGACTGACCGGAAGACCTCAGAAGTGTCCCCGGGCTCTGCGTCGTGCGCAGGCCCACTGGTGAAGAGATAGAGTAAGGAGCTTGTGGTAAATGATTGTTTTTATACCCGTTTCATTGAGAAATGGGAACATAGTCCCAAAGGCCAATGTGTTTTCTTAATGTCATATTCCCCCTAAATCTTCTAACATACATCGTTACTAGTCCAGAGACAATCTTTTTTTTTTTTTTTTTAAATTAGACTGTGATTTTACTTTAAATAATTACAAATAATGTAATTTAAAATTGAAGAAAGTAGAGGGAATTCCCTGCCGGTCCAGTGGTTAGGACTTGGCACTTTCACTGCCGTGCCCCAGGTTCAGTCCCTGGTCTGGGAACTAAGATTCCGCGAGCTGCATGGTACAGCCAAAAAAAAATCGAAGTAAGTAGAGTTTCATCACTGAAGTTGAGTGTATTATGCTCTTTGTTTTACGAGAGGGAAAGGTGGTCACACCTGGCATCGCGGGGTGCTGCTCGGACCTTTCTGTGCCCTCGTGTGAGCATGAGCCCCGGAGCAGCGCCGGCCCGGCCGGCTAGAAGCACAGTCTAATACCAGTGGAGCCCTCGAGTGCTTTATCTGAAACGTTATGTGGTAGCGAGAACATAATGGGGTCAGGACACCCTTGTCAATAGAAAAGAGGGCGACAGACCCAGCTGTTCACCGAATACGGAAAAGCACAGCACAGTCGGCTGAAAGATGACATAGGGTCAAACTTGACCCGAGCTAACAAGGTTCCACGTTTTCCCTCAGAAACTGTGTATGGTTATTGAATAGGTAGTATATGCCCACTGTACACAGTCCAGAGGCACCAGGGCCTCGAGTGCAGAGTCAGCGCCTGCAGCCACCCGGATCCTCCTGGCCACAGCCTCGTGCCAGCCCCGCGCGTCCCACCGGGAGTGCTCCCTGCCACGCTGCCCACCGTGTTCTGAAACGGGTGTTTTCTCGGGGGCATACACTGCAGCGCTACATGAGCCGTGGCTGGCTGAATCCGCAGATGCAGAACCACAGCTGAGGAGGAACTGCTGACTAAGGGGCAGCCTGTAAACTCTGTGCGGATGGTCAACTGTGTGCAGGGTCGGCGTTGTTCAGAGGTCGGCTGTACTTGGATTTGAGGTTGAGGAGGAGCTTGTCTGTTGATTTCTCAACTTGGTTTTCCTACCTAAACTTCAAAGAAGGTCCAAAAATTATTTTTTTCTGCTATGCTATGCATTAGGCACCTCTACTTTCTGTGTGTTATATTTGTCAGACTTACTAAGTGTCCACATAAGATTTAATAATGAGGTGCCTGTGATTCTTCCATAGAAATAACACCCTCAGTCCATCAGCCAGGACATCACTGATGCTTTTGTCCTCGTGGCTCCTGTTTCGTTTGTTCGGGGGCTTGTGCAGTGCCGCTCCGTCAGCTGGGGGGGTCCCCCAGGGAGGAGGTGGCCCACGGTCATTGAGCGCCGCAGCCTCTCGTAGCCCTGGGGTTGCCGTCGCGTGGCTGGCGAGGTCGGGCTCCGGGTCTCGGGTGCGGGCAGGGTGAGCCCTGCGTCCCGCGTTAGGCGCCCATCTGGGTGTGCCCCTTCACCTTGACCGCAGGGGGCTTCGTGTGCACGGCCAGGCCTGTGGTGTCCTCCGGCCCAGCTCACGGTGGCCCCCCCCCCCCAGAGAGGACAGCGAGGTGGTTAGAGGACCTGGGGAGGGACGATGCCGGGAAGGGCCAGGGGCTGTTCCGGTGCGGGACCGTCATCGAGGAGAGGAGGGGGAAGGGACAGGGTGCGTGCTGCTGGTGCACAGCTCCTGCCCCGGCTGATGCTGGGCGACGGTGACAGCCACACACGGGGACGTTGTCCTTGGGCCACAGGCGGGGTCCTGGACAAGCTGACCCCAGCCCCTTCCCCAGCTGAGCCCCGTGCTGCGGTGCTGCCCGCCTCACACTTCATGCTGGGGAGGGACCCCAGCTGGACTCTCTTCGGGGGCTCCCTCCTCACACACGCCCCTCTTTCTGTCAGTAAGCTAACCCTTAGCGGCTGGAGAGCTGGGGAGAAGACTCCTGTTTGCTGAAAGGTAAAAGAGGAATGTTTGAACAGGTGTTGTAGGGAAATCAACCAGTATCCAAAGGAACTACAGTTAGACTGCTTGCTGTTTCTGAACATTGTTTCTTGCCTGGGCTGGGAGACGTGTCCCCAGACAGCGGCGGGCCAGTTTGGAGTCCACTCTTCCATTAAGAACTGTAGGAAATGTAAAAATAAAGCCAAAGAGTACACGTGAATTGACAGGATTCTAGAAGATTCTCTGTAGTAAAGACGAAGGACAAGGAGAGTGTTTGGGGAAGCTGAGGCCTTACAGCATGTTCCAAGGTGAGAAGACCAGCTTACTTAGGCAGTCCCGCCAGTGTAGCCGTCTACACTGACTCTCCCGGACGCTTGGGGTGATGTACGTGCAAACCCACACAGCACCCAGTGCTCCCTCTCTGTCGAGAGCTCGCCGCACCCATGGCGGGGTTGGTGTTTGGTTCCCGCTGCTCAGGGCCGGTGGGCATAAAGCCTGTCCTTTCTCTTCCCAGAGTTCGAGGTTAACATCGTTGTGCTGCTTCACCCTGAGCACCTCATCACAGAGAACTTCCCGCTGAAGCTCTGCAGGGTGTAGCCGGGAACAGGTGGAAATGCAGCCGTGCCGACCTACGGGAGCCGAAGCCGGCGGCACCGAACTTGCTTTCTTGATGGTTCTGTATCAGAAATGAGTCTGACCCTTCTTCCTCATTCCCTCGAAGCCCCTCTAGTCAGAGCTTCCCTTTGAAATTCGTCAGAATTTCTTCATGGCGTTGGCAAGATTGTTTCCCAGACAGTAAATTTCCTGTGACTCCTGACTAACCTGCTCCTTTTTAGGTTCAGAGCACAGTTGTAACAGAGTCTGAACTTTGCTGGAAAGTGAGGTCAGGGACAAAGGAAACCGCCTGTCTGGCCGACGGTTGTGGCCAGGGCTCCCGACAGCTCCCCGACCCCGCAGGGTGGCGACAGGCGTGCTGGTTGCTCATGACGTTGGCGGACGCCCACCAAGGAGGGTGCCGTGGGGCCCGCTGCAGATGCGCAGCGTGTTTCCCACTCTGTTCTCTTTTATAACATTTGTCGTGATAACTTCAGAACTTTTGGGGACCTGGGGAGAGTGTGCTTTGCCCTCCCGGGAGTGAGGGGATCTGGTGACCACGGCTGGTGCTGGAGTATTTCTGAATCTCAGGACCTGGTGGGAATTTGCCTGCTGCGTCTTCCCAGAGTCCGTTTAAGTGCGAGGTTCTGTCGGGGATAAAAACACGTGTCCACGCCCGTCGTTGTTGCCTGGGTTCTGAGTGGCAGGGGACCCGGGCCCAGGCCAGCAGTGAAGACCCCTCTGTGCTGGGCGGGACCTGGACCTGATGAACTTGGCCCACCTCCATCTCGCCTGAGGGACCTGCGTTGGTGGGGTGGGGGGAGGTAGTTTGGCCTGAAGCCATTTTCTCCCTCGCCTCCTGTGGGGACTTGCAGTGTACGGTGGGTCTGTTACAACACATTTCTTTCTTCACATCCTGCTGTTGTTTCTCTGGGCCCACAATTAACCTCAGAAGTAAGCCGCGCACTGTGCACGCTGCCTGGCCTTCCTCTCCTGAGGGAATAATTATCACCTGAAGAGCTGCCAGCAGCCCGGCCGCCTTTACCATTTTGTTCAACCTCGAGGGGCCCGGGTGAGGGCCATTTCCTTGCCCTTCTTGGACGGGCACCTCCACCGTCAGTTATTAAGGAAAACTCGGACGTTTGGGTATCTTGGGCAGCAGCAGTCCCACTACTGCCCTGGCTGGAGCTGGGGGTGTCCGTTGTCAGGTTCTGCCATTACAGCAGGGGGAAGGGGAGGTGAAGGAAAGAGGCCGTGAACCTAAAACAGTACGTTTTTTTGGGAAATGCCCGGTTAGGCAGGAGCACCTCTGGCTCTTGGGGCTCCAGCGGAAATGGGGCCTTGCTCTGGTTCTCAGCCACATCGTGAGTTCCACAGGAAAGGTGGAGAGGTCGGTCAGAAATAAAGCGTTCAAAAAAGAAGCCAAAATACCGTGCCTGACTTCACCCAGAGCTCATGTCCCGAGCCCACCTGCTCCGGTAGCTGGGGGGAGGAGGGTCCCTGGTGTCATTTCTGCCTTCTTCGTTGAGGCCCATAATTCCTGAGCCTGAGTCTGAATTACCTTTAAAACCTTTGGGGTAAGACTGCCCCCACCTGCTGGCGGCGCTTTGGGCTGTGGCAGATCACCAGTGCTCTCCACAGTCCCCGCTCTGATTCCCTTCCAAGTTCAGAAATAGAGTTGCATTTCTGTGGAGCCATGCCCACCTGACTGGGGACTGACTTCCAACTCCTTTGCAGCGGGGTGTGGTCATGTGACAGGGAGGACGTGGGCCCCTTCCTGCGGCTGGCCGGGAACAGGCCTTCTCCCCACCTAGACCGTGCCAAGCACAAGGAACATGTGAGCAGAACAGCTGGCCTCCCGCCTGTGTCACTGTCACCGGAGAGGGAAAGGAATGGGTCATCTTCAGAGCACGGGATTGCCGGGTGTCTGGGCTGCAGCAGCCCTGCCCTGGAGCTTGTGACGTAGGGTCTGGTCCCACCCGTGCCTCTCGTACAGCCCGAGGTCCACACGCATGTAGGATGAAGAAATACTCCTTCATCTTCATGCCCACCCTCTGCATCAAGATTCTTAGGGGTCCAGGACCTTGCCCGGGCCCAGCTGGTCAAACACCAGGGCGGGTGTAGACCAGCGCTCCCCGGAGCTGTTGCTGGTCTCATCCAGCCACCCCAGGACCCAGCTGACCCAGCCCTACCCAGTAAAACCTCCCTGACCAGAGTGGAAGGAAAACAGGCTGGTTTTCACTGTCACTAACTGTTATAGAGATCTAAAAGATTTGGTTAGGCTTTCCTGGGAGAAGTGTCAATGCCAAGATAAATTCTGTGATGACAGCTGTGACGCAGCCCTTTCATCCTGTGTTCTGGGAGGAGAGCTGCCACGGGCTGGCGAGTATGGTGCTACTGTTGTCTGGTGCGGGTTCCCACACATCCTTGAAACCTGCAGGAACTGCTTTCTCAAGTGAGGCCGCCCTCCCTGAGGGCCGGGCCGCTCCCACTCAGGGGGCTCCACGCAGATGGTTTGCAGTTGCTGGAGTGTTGATAGATACCGGCCATGTCTGTGCGTCTAACAAGAGCAGCAGCTCTGTGAGCATTCATTGTTATTCTGGATCAGACCCTGTGCTGAGTGCCATGCATGTATTATCTTAATTAATTGTGTAGCAACACTATGAGGAGGGAACTCTTATCCCCATTTAAAGATGAGGGGATTGCGGTTGATGGAAAGACACAAAGACATAATTTGTGCCTGCTTCTTCAAGACTCATCAGATTTGGGGGAGCATCTACTTATTGAAGACCAAGGGCTGAGATAACACTAGAATGTTTGGTTGCTTGTCATCTGGATCAACTGTCCTTTCTCCAAAAGAGGCCTCTGTTTGGTTCCCTTGACAAAGTCCAGTAGTGGCAGGAGGCTCCGTGAAGGTCCACGAAGAAGCAGCTCCAGAGAAAAGGATTTCTGAGAGATGAGGTTTGTTCAGCAAGGGCCCCACAACAGGGGATGTGATCACTGTCTCCCATCTCGATCAAGGATTAGAGTTTTAAGACCACAAACTCTGGGTCTTATGGGACAGAAGTGGGAGGAGCTTTTCTGTCTTCAGATGAGCAGCCACCTGGGGGAGGCTGGGCCAGCAACCCAGACCTACTGCTGCTGGGTACACCAAGAAAGGGGTGTGCTCAGACTTACCTGTGGAAAAGTGGTAGAAAATAGCAGAAAAATAAAATTCTTAAATACTCATTTTTGTTTTAAAATAGCTTCAACATCAGTATATATTAAGAAGACTCAAATTCAAAACCCAGTACAGTGAAAGAGCAGACAAGTTTAAGAATTGAGTATTTACTTCCTAAAATGTTCACCACCATGTTCTTTATATTTTACAGAAAATACATACTTTTCAATCCATGGAAAATTTGCAAAAATCAATGATACGTTCTTGCCACAAAGAAAAAAACTCAGTAAAATGTTAACATGTAGAAATTGCCCAAGTCACATACTCTACCATAATGCAATAAAATTAGAAATTGATACTAAAAGGAAAATCAAATTCAGTATAACCACATGTAAATTTTATAACATTCTTCAAAGAGGAAACTAAAACTTCATTTATGGACCCTTTTAGATTTAATGAAAATGAGTATACTATTTAGCAAGAGCTTTGCACTATGGCCAGTGCTGCAGTCAGAGGAAAATTCATAGCCTTAAATGTTTTTATTATACCAGAGAGAATGAAAACTAATGAGTTAGGCATTCACATTAAAACTCTAGATAAGCAAAATAAATAGGAAATAATCATGATAAAAGCAGGAACCAATTGATATTGATATGAAATTTAAAACACTGGAAATTTATAAATAAGTCCACAAGTTTATACTTTGAAAAGCCTAATTCAACTGGCTGATCTTTAATAGAACAAAATGAAGTGAAGGGAGAAAAATATGTAACACTAGGAACAATTTCATATTAAAAGGAACCTGATAAGAATTATAATATTACAGTATGTGCATTTCCTGCTAATTTGCAAATGTCGATAAAACGCAGAGTGACTCCAGAAAAGATGGGGTACCAGAATAAAATGGTAGCCTATGGAAGAAATTGAAAAAACTGCCAAAGAAGTATCACTGAAAAGGTGCCAGGCCCCAGATGGCTTTACAGCAGGTCTCTATCAAAGCTTTAAAGATTAGATAGTTCCTCTGTTATTTAACCTTTTGCAGGATATAGAGAAGGATGAAATGCCTTCTGATTTATTTTATGAAACCAGCATAGCCCTAATATAAAAATATGACATTATCAGTTAGGATTAGGTTTAGCTGTGAGTAAGGGAGACCCAAAGCGAAGAGTGGCTTAAACAGGACTCGTATAAATGTCCACAGGTAGGTAGTCCAGAGCTGGCATAGCAGCTCAGAGCCAAGATGTTCTTAGAGATCCAGGCTACTTCCAGCTCACTGTGATGCCTTTTCTAGGGTGTGACCCTTGTCTTCATGCTCTAAGATAGTAGCAGCTAGCTCCAGCCATCACATCTGCATTCCAGGCATCAGAATGGGAGAAAGGATGAAGGTGAAAAAAGGTCAAAGGTCAAGTACCAACTCTATTGAGGATCATCTTGATGGATGCCATAAGGTATATATTATTTTAACCTTTTATTTTGGAAATTTCAAACGTATAGAAAAGCACAGAGTCATATAGATTATGTCATACCCAAAAGATGTCTATTTGTTAACATCTTTATTGAAATATAATTCATGGACCATAAAATTTACCCATGTAAAGTACGCAATTCAGTAGTTTTAGTGTACTCACAGAGATGTGGAACCATCACCAAAATCTAAGTTTAGATTATTTCCTTCACTCTAAAAAGAAAGCCTGAAGCCATTAGCAGTCAGTCCCTTCCTCCTCAGCCCCAAGCAACCACTAATTTACTTTCTGTCTCCACAGGTTTGTGTATTCTGGGTATTTCATGTGAATGGAATCATATACATTGTGTGGTCTTTTGTGACTGGCTTCTTTCACTTAGCATAATGTATTTAAGGTTCATTTGTATTGCAACGTTTGTCACTACCTCATAACTGCTTTATTTTGGGGGGGGGGTGGGTAGCATATTTTAAGGTTTATTCAGTCCCATAGTTACTTTCCAAAGTTGTCCAAGAAAACTAAAGAGAAGCAGTTGGGAAGGGAAACGATGAGACGTTTGAAGTTTGAGTCAGTCTAATCTCAGTATATCCATCCCAGCTTAGTTCTAACTCATTTGAAGATAACTGTAGTTTTCCCCTGGTTTAAAATGGCAATTCACAAAGTAAGAATCAATCAAGCTGTTTCCCAGTGAATGACACTGAGCTTCACCAAAAAACTACCCTCAAGGAGCAAAAAGGCTACAAAGTAAGGAATCATTAAACTGACATTCCTGAAATGGGGAATTCCTTTTTAAGGTGAGCCATCCGTACGCTCATTGCATTTGAGGCAGCTACTGACAAATCCTCAACAAACCTAGAAATGAATTACTTAGTTCCCACAGCCAGCCAAAGGACAGGTGCACACTTTGTGCCTGTCTGTGCACCACATACAAATGCACTACCACGTGACAATGTGGGGTTTTACAGTTTTTTCCACAGCAAGACAGTAAGTCTTTCCACAAAGTCTAGAGCAGGGCTTTGGTTTTGGTTCTTTCCGGTACTCTAACATTGATAGCTGTTGGGACATTGTGAATAAGAGGTTAGTATCAGTGCTTTGCCGTGTCACCACGAGCCCGGGTTCAGCCATAGTCGTTCTGGTTCTGAACTGCATGGAGCTGTCAGTACAGGGGTCTCTTAGAGTCCAGTCTCTTACCCTCTGTGGCTCTCTGTCTCTCTTGAGTCTCTCTCTCTCTCACATCTACTTCTGCCTCTGCTGACATCTTGGCATGCTGGCTGTCAAGTGCAGCGCCACCTCTTAGTCTCCTCCCAGCGGCCATGCCTGGACCAGCCCCTCAGCCGCCTCGTGCTCCTTCTGTCTTGGCCTTTCTTTCCCTCCCCCTCCCTCATTAGTTTTTTTTTTTTTTTACATTTTTAGATGTATTTTTAAAATTAATTTATTCTAAGTCATTAATTCCACAATTATTTATTAAATAGTGTTATATGTGGGGCATTGTACTAAGAACTAGGGCACTGAGATACTTATTTCTTGTGTAACCCTAAGCAAGATAACTGAATTCCATAAGCCACAGTTTTCTCATTTGTAAAATGGGGCCAATGATACTACTTATTCATAAGAACATCATGAGAATTAAATGCAGTAATACATGTATATATGTATATTACTGCATTTTATTTATATAGTGTTTGAATATATACATAGGAATACATAAAGTACTTGAATTAAAAAAACTGTAGTCTTAAGTTGTCACTCAGTAGGTTGTTAATTTTAAAAAAATTTTTATTGAAGTATAGTTGATGTACCATATTTTATAAGTTACAGGTGTTTAATATAGTGATTCACTATTTTTAAAGGTTATACTCCATTTATAACTATTATAAAATATTGGCTATATTCCCTGTGTTGTACAATATATCCTTGTAGCTTATTTTATACCTAATAGTTTAGATTTTTTTTTTAATTTTCTGTTGCTTCTTTTTTTTTTTAAATTAATTAATTTATTTATTTATTTTTGGCTGTGTTGGGTCTTCGTTTCTGTGCGAGGGCTTTCTCTAGTTGTGGCAAGCGGGGGCCACTCTTCATCGCGGTGCGCGGGCCTCTCATTATCGCGGCCTCTCTTTTTGCGGAGCACAGGCTCCAGACGCGGAGGCTCAGTAGTTGTGGCTCACGGGCTTAGTTGCTCCGTGGCATGTGGGATCTTCCCAGACCAGGGCTCGAACCCATGTCCCCTGCATTAGCAGGCAGATTCTCAACCACTGCACCACCAGGGAAGCCCCTAGATGTATTTTTAATTAGTGGGTAACGACCATCTTTTATGAGAGGATTCCAAATGGTTAGTTCACACATGCATTTTCTTTATAGAGTAAAAAGCTGGAGATAAGGGTTTGTGATCTACAAATAGAACACTCTTAACTTAAAAAAAAATTCATGTAGTTTCTTTCAGATACCAGAGCCAGATGTTTTTGTTTGGACTATCAAATGGAAATGAACTGCCTGCACTCCTGGGCGTGCAGACCTAAATCCATTCTAGAATATGGATATAAGTATATTCCATGGCAGCTTTTATTTATATTTGAATAGACTACATGGAAGTTAGAAAAATCTTCTACCACAATAAGTATAATAACTTTATTGAGTACTTATTATGTGTCGGGTGTCTTATGCTATAAACTTTACATAGCTTATTTCATGTTGTCATTATCAGAAGCTTGTAAAGTAGATACTATTTTTTCATTAGTCATTTTAATTTTATTTTATAAGTTGGCTGATTTTATTGAGGTATAGTTGATTTACAATATTATGTAGGTTTAAGGTATACAGACAACACCTTTATTCACAATTTTTAAAAGTTATACTCCATTTATAGGTATTATAAAATATTGTCTATGTTCCCTGTGCCATATAATATATCAAGCTTTATATTCTAGCTTATTTATTTTATGCATAGTAGTTTGTACCTCTTAATCCCCTGCCCCTCTTTCGCCGCTCCCCATTTCCCTCTCCCCACTGGTAACTACTAGTTTGTTCTCTATATGTGAGCCTTTTTTCTTTTTTGTTATATTCACTAGTTTTACTTTTAGATTGTACATATAAGTGATTAACATACAGTATTTGTGTTTCTCTGACTTATTTCACTAAGCATAATACCCTCTAAGTCCATCCATGTTGTTGCAGATGGTAACAATTCATTCTTTTTTATGGCTGAATAATATTCCATTGTTCATATATGTGTGTGTGTGTGTATGTATATACACACATCACATCTTCTTTATCCATTCATGTATAGATGGGTACTTATTTGCTTCCATATCTTGGCTTTTGTAAATGCTGCAATGAATATAGGGGCATATATATCTTTTTGAATTAGTGTTTTTGCTTACTTTGGATAAACACCCAGGAGGGAAATTGCTGGACTGTATGGCAGTTCTATTTTTAATTTTTTGAGGAACCTCCATTCTGTTTTCCATAGTGGCTGCACCAATTTACATTCCCACCAACAGTGTACGAGGGTTCCCTTTTCTCCACATCCTCTACAACTTTTGTTACTTGTAGACTTTTTGATGATAGCCATTCTGATAGATGTGAGGTGATACCTCATTGTTGTTTTCTCCACACCCTCACCAATACTTGTTATTTATTGTCTTTTTGATAACAACCATTCTGACAGGTGTGAGGTAATATCTCATTGTAGTTTTGATTTGCATTTCTCTGATGATTAATGACATTGAGCATCTTTTCATGTGCCTGTTGGCTGTCTGTATGTCTTATTTGGAAAAAATGTCTATTCAGGTCTTATGTCCATTTTTTTAATCAGGTTGTTTGTTTTTTTCATGTTGAGTTGTATGAGCCATTTATGTATGTTGGATATTATCCCCTTATTAGTCATATCATTTGCAAATATATTCTCCCATTCAGTACATTGTATTTTCATTTTATTGGTTTCCTTGGCTGTGCAAAAGCTTTTAAGTTTAATTAGGCCCCATTTGTTTATTTTTGCTTTTTTTTCTTTGCCTTAGGGGACAGATCCAAAAATATATTGCTATGATTTATGTCAAAGAGTGTTTGCCTATGTTTTCTAGGAGTTTTATGGTTTCAGATCTTACATTTAGGTCTTTAATCCATTTTGAATTTATTTTTGTATGTAGTATTAGAAAATGTCCTCATTTTATTCTTTCACATGTAGCTGTCCAGTTTTCCCAGCACCACTTATTGAAGAGATTGTCTCTTCTCCATTGTATATTCTTGCCTCCTTTGTTGTAGATTAATTGACCGTAAGTGGGTAGGTTTATTTCTGGGCTTTCTATTCCGTTCCATAGAGCTCTGTGTCTGTTTTTGTGTCAGTACCATACTGTTTTTGAATACTGTAGCTTTGTAGTGTAGTCTTAAGTCAGGAAGCATGATTCTTCTGTTCTTCTTTCTCAAGATTGTTTTGGCTGTTCAGGATCTTTTGTGTTTCCATAAAATTTTAAAATTTATTTGTTCTAGTTCTGTGAACCATGCCATTGGTATTTTGATAGACATTCCACTGAATCTGTAGATTGCCTTGGGTAGTATGATCATTTTAACAATATTAATTCTTCGAATCCATGAGCATGGTATATCTTTTTATCTGTTTCATCTTCAGTTTCTTTCATCAATGTCTTATAGTTTTCTGAGTACAGGTCTTTTACTTCCTTAGGTAGGCTCTTTCCTAGGTATTTTATTCTTTTTAATGTGATTGTAAATGGGATTGTTTCTTTAATTTCTCTTTCAGATAGTTTGTTGTTAGTGTATAGAAATGCAACACATTTCTTTATGTTAATTTTATATCCTGCAACTTTACTGAATTCATTGATGAGCTCTAGTAGTTTTTTGGAGGCATCTTTAGGATTTTCTAGGTATAATATCATGTTACCAGCAAACAGTGACAGTTTTATTTCTTCCTTTCCAATTTGGATTCCTTTTATTTCTTTTTCTTTTCTGACCACTGCTGTGGCCTATGTTGGGTGGGTGGATGTGTGTTTGTGTGTATTTATTAACAATTGTTAATAAACAATTGTTAACAATTGTTACATCTTCTTCTTGGATTGATCCCTTGATCATTATGTAATGTCCTTCTTTGTCTCTATCAGTCTGTTTTGATTGATATAAGTATTGGGACTTCCCTGGTGGCACAGAGGTTAAGAATCCGCCTGCCAATGCAGCGGACATGGGTTTGATCCCTGGTCCAGGAAGATCCCACATGTCACAGAGCAAGTAAGTCCATGCGCCACAACTACTGAGCCCGTGTGCCTAGAGCCTGTGCTCCATGACAAGAGAAGCCATAAATAAATAAATAAACAAACAAACAAACAAATAAATGTATTTAAAAAAAGTATTGCTACCCCAACTTTCTTTTGATTTCCATTTGCATGGAATACCTTTTTCCATCCCCTTACTTTCAGTCTGTGTGTGTCTTTAGATCTGAAATGAGTCTCTTGTAGGCAGCATATATATGGGTCTTATTTTTGTATCCATTCAGCCACTATATGTCTTTTGATTGGAGAATTTAGTCCATTTACATTTAAAGTAATTATTGATATGTATGTTCTTATTGCAGTTTTTTAAAATTGTCTTGGAGTTGTTTTGTAGGCCTTTTTTGTTCTCTTTTGTAGGTCTTTCTGTTTTGTAGGCCTTTTTTGTTTTCTTCTCTTGTGATTTGATGACTATCTCTAGTGTTATGTTTGGATTCTTTTCTCTTTTTTGTGTGCATATCTATTATTTTTGGTTTGTGGTTACCATGATGTTTATATATAGCAATCTCTATATGTATGTGATTGTTTTAATTTGCTGATCTCTGAATTGCAATGCATTTTAACAACCCTGCATTTGTACTCTCCTCCCCTCACAATTACTGGTTTTTTTTTTAATTTTTTTTAATAGTAATCTTTATTTATTTATTTATTTATATTTATTTTTGGCTGTGTTGGGTCTTCGTTTCTGTGCGAGGGCTTTCTCTAGTTGTGGCAAGCGGGGGCCACTCTTCATTGCAGTGCGCAGGCCTCTCACTATCGTGGCCTCTATTGTTGCGGAGCACAGGCTCCAGACGCGCAGGCTCAGTAGTTGTGGCTCACGGGCCCAGTTGCTCCACGGCATGTGGGATCTTCCCAGACCAGGGCTCAAACCCGTGTCCCCTGCATTAGCAGGCAGACTCTCAACCACTGCGCCACCAGGGAAGCCCCCAATTACTGTTTTTGACATCATATTTTACATGTAATTATTTTGTGTATCCCTTAACTGCCTATTGTGGATATAGATGATTTTATTACATTTGTCTTTTAACCTTCCCTACTAGCTTTGTGCATGGATGATTTACTACCTTTACTGCATATTTGCCTTTACCAATGAGATTTTTCCTTTTGTAATGTTCACATTTCTAGTTGTGACCTTTTCTTTTTTGCTTAGAGAAGTCGCTCTAACATTTTTGTAAAGCTGGTTTGGTGGGGGTGAACTCTTTTAGCTTTTGCTTGTCTGTAAAACTTTTGATATCTCCATCAAATCTGAATGAAAGCCTTGCTGGGTAGAGTATTCTTGGTTGTAGGTTTTTCCCTTTTATCATTTTAAATATATCAATCATGCCACTCCACTCTGGTCTGCAGAGTTTCCTTTGAAAAGTCTACTGATTGATAGCCTTATGGGAGCTCCCTTCTATGTAACTTGTTGCTTTTCCCTTGCTGCTTTTAATATTCTCTTTCATTTTTGCCATTTTAATTACAATATGTTACAGTGTGTTCCTCTTTGGATTAATCTTTTTGGGGATGCTCTGCACTTCCTTGATTGGATGACTATTTCCTTTTCCAGATTAGGGAAGTTTTCAGCTATTATGTCTTTAAATATGTATTCAGTCCCTTTCTCTGTCTCTTCTTCTGGGAACCCTATAATGCAAGTAGTAGTATGTTGATGTTGTCCCAACGGTCTCTTAAACTGTCCTCATTTCTTTTCATTCGTTTATTGTTTTTCTGTTCAGCAGCATTGATTTGCACTACTTTGTGTTCCAGTTCACTGATTTGTTCCTCTATAATTTAGTCTACTGTTGATGCCTTCTACTATATTATTGATTTCCGTTATTGTTCATCTCTGTTTGTTTGTTCTTTATATTTTCCAACTCTGTTAAAAACTTCTAACTTCTCTCCTTGTGTATCCATTCTTCTCCAAAGTTCTTTACTCATCTTTCTAATCATTACCCTGACCTCTTTCTTGGGTAGATTACCTGTCTCTGCTTCACTTAGTTCTTCTGGGATTTTATCTTGCTTCTTTGCTTGGAATATGTTCCTCTGTCTCCTAATTTTGCCTAACTTGCTGTTTTTATTTTTATGTATCTGGTGAGTTGGTTATGTTTCCCAGCCTTGGAGAAGTGGCCTTTTGTAGGCGACGTCCTGTGCGTCCCAGCAGGGCACTCCCCTCTGGTCACCTGAGCTGTATGCTCTAGGGGTGCCCCCTCTGTGGGCTGTGTGGGGCCTGTTGTGGCAGATTGATGACTGTGGGTCATCTGCTAGGCTTGCTTGGCCCCCAGTCTGGTTGGCTGCAGGCCCTGTCTTGTGCAGAGGCTGCTGGCCACTGGTTGGCAGGGTCGTGTAATAAATCAGCTGGCTGTGGAACCCCAGGGGGCCTCGGGGCTAGTACTGGCTCACTGGTGGGCACAGGTGGGGTCCAGGAGAGCCCAGGGCTGGTGCTCGCCCTCTGGTGGGTGAAGCAGGTCCTGGGGCTAGCGCTAGTCCACTGGAAGGCAGAGCTGGTCCTAGAGTCTGGCTGCAGGGCCCAGGGCTTCCACAGCTGATGCTGGACTGCTGGTATGTGGGCCCAGGCCCTGATACAGCTGGCAGCAGGATCTGGAGTGTCCTGAAGCTCGTGTTAGCCTGCCAGTGGTGGGTCCAGGGCCCAGCCAGCCCCAGGGCTGGTGCCAGCCTGCTGGTGGGTAAGGCTCATCCCAAGGCTAGAGCAGGATCGCTGGTGGAGAGGCCAGAGATTCTGGGGCTGGTGCCTTGGTAGGTGGAGCTGTGTCCTGGGGGGTCCCAAGTCTAGTGCCTGCACACTGGTTTATGGGGCCAGGTTCTGCGCCCCCTGGTGAGCAGGGCTATGTGTCCAGGGGTGGCTGTGGGGTCAGGGGGACTTAAGGCAGCCTGTCTGCTGGTGGGTGGGGCTGTGTCCCCACCCAGTTAGTTGCTTGGCCTGAGGTATCCCAGTACTGTACTGGTGCCTTCAGGCTATTGGGTGGGGCCAGGGCTGGGTCCTGAAACTAGAGGGAGGATTCCGAAATGATGCTTGGCAGCAGCAGTATCCATGTGGCAGAAGGAGCTCCCCAAACTGCTGCTGCCTGTGTCGGTGTCCACAGGGTGAGCTCCAGTTGCCTCCCGTCTCTCTGGGAGGTTCTCTGAGATCAGCAGGTGGGTCTGACCCAGGCTCCTTTCAAATTACTGCTTCTGCCCTGGATCCTGGAGTGTGAGCTTTTGTGTGTGCCCTTTAAGAGAGGAGTCTCCATTTCCCCCAGCCCTCTGGGACTCCTGAAACTAAGCCCCGCTGGCCTTCAAAGCCAAACGTTCTGGGGGCTCATTTTCCCAGCATAGGAGCTGCGGAGCCCACTGTGGGGCTCAGACCCCTCACTCCCTTAGGAGGACCTCTGCAATTGTAATTATTCTCACGTTTGTGGGTCACCCACCCCAGGGTATGGGACCTGACTGTATTGCAACTCTGCCCCTCCCACCCATCTTGTTGTGGTTCCTTCTTAATATCTTTAGCTGTAGAAGATCTTTTCTGGTAGGTTCAGGTCTTTTTCGTCAATGACTGTTCTGTAAATAGTTGTAATTTTGGTGTGCCCATGAGAGGAGGTGAGCTCAGGGTCTTTCTACTGTACCATCTTGGCTGATCTCCCTAGTACCTTATTACTGTTTATTGCAAAATAATATTCCATTGTATGGACATACCACATTGTGTTTATTCATTCATCAGTTAACAGACATTTGAACTGTTTTCACTCTTTCGCTATTAAGAAAAAATTCTGCTGTGAATATTCATGTACAAGGTTTTGTATGGACATATGTTTTTACTTCTCTTAGATATACATCTAGGAATAGAATTGCAGGATCATATGATGGCTCTGTGTTTAACCTTTAGGGGAACTACAAAATGTTTTCTAAAGCATCTGCACCATTTTACATTCCCACCAGTAATGCACAAGGTTCCAACTTCACATCCTCGTCACCGCCTGTAATTGTCCACCTTTTTTATTGTAGTCATCCTAGTAGGTGTGAAGTAGTATCTTGTGATTTTGATTCTAATTTTCCTAATTACTAATGGTATTGAGCATCTTTTCATGTGTTTATTGGCCATTTGTATTGTTATATCATCTTTGGAGAAATATCTATGCTGATCTTTTGCCAATTATTTAATTTGATTATTTGTCTTTTTACTATTGAGCTGTGAGTGCTCTTTGTATATATGGCGTATGTCTCTTTTCAGATATATGATTTGCAAGTATTTCCCCCATTCTGTGTTGGTCTTTTCACCATCTTGATGGTATAATTTGCAGTATAAAAAGTTTTAAGTTTTGATGTAGACCAGTTTATCTATTTGTTTCTTCTGTCGCTTGAGCTTTGTTTGTTTGTTTGTTTTTGGCCACGCCATGCAGCATGCGGGATCTTAGTTCCCAGACCAGGGATCGAACCTGTGCCCCCTGCATTGGGAGCACGGAGTCTTAACCACTGGACAGCCAGGGAAGTCCCTGTTGCTTGAGCTTTTAGTGTCCTATCTAAGGAACCACTGCCTAATCCAAAGGTCATGAATATTTACTCGTATGGTTTTTTTTAAAAGAGTTTTAGCTATTAGATTTATGTGTATAATCAATTTTGAGTTAATTTTTTATATGGTGTGAAATAGGGAATCTAACTTCATTCTGTTATATCCAGTTGTCCCAGCACCATTTATCAAAAAATCTATTTTTTTCCCCACTGAATTGTCTTGGCGCCCTTGTCAAAAATTAATTGACCATAGGGACTTCCCTGGTGGTGCAGTGGTTATGAATCCACCTGTCAATGCAGGGGACTCAGGTTCGATCCCTGGTCCGGGAAGATCCTACATGCTGCAAAGCAGCTAAGCCCGTGCACAACTACTGAGCCCACGTACCACAACTACTGAAGCCCACACACCTACAGCCTGTGCTCCGCAACAAGAGAAGCCACTGCAATGAGAAGCCTGCACACCGCAACAAAGAGTAGCCCCTGCTCGCTGCAACTAGAGAAAGCCCTGTGCGCAGTAACGAAGACCCAACACAGCCACCTCTTTCCTTTAAAAAAAACAAAAAATTGACCATACATGTGTGGGTTTCTGGACTCTCAAGTCTATTCTTATGTCAGTACCTCACTGTTTTGATTACTGTAGCTTCATAGTAAGTTTTGAAATTGTCAAGTATGAGTCCTGTAACTTTTATCTTCACTTTCAAAATTCTTTTGGCTACTCTAGGTCCTTTGCATTTCCATATGAATTTTAGGACCAGCTTGTCAATTTCTGCCAAAAAAGGTAGCTTGTATTTTGGTAGGGATTACAAAGAATCTGTGGATCAATTTTGGGAGTATTACCGTCTTTACAATATTATGTCTTCCAGTTCATGAACATGAGAAGTCTTTTGATTTATTTAGACCCTGTTTAACTTCTTTCAACGTTTTATTGTTTTCAATGTACAATTCTAATACTTCTTTTGTTAAATTTATAAGTATCTTATTCTTTTTGATGCTGTTGTAAATGGAATTGTTTTCTTAACCTAATTTCAGGTTCTTCATTGCTAGTGTATAGAAATACAATTGATTTTTACGTATTGTTTTGTATCTAGCAGTCTTGCTGACATTTATTACCTCTAAAAGGTTTTGGTGGTTTTGGGGTTTTTTTGTTTTGGTAGATTCCTCAGGATTTTCTACATACAAGATCATGTTATCTGCAAATATAGTTTTACGTTTCCCTTTCCAATCTGGATGTCTCTTATTTCTTTTTTTACCCAAGTGCCCAGGTTAGATCCTCTGGTTTTGAGTAGAAGTGCCAAGGGCAGACATCCTTGTCTTGTTCCTGATCGTGGAGGAAACCTTTCAGTCCTTCACTGTTAAGTATGATGTTAGACGTGGGTTTTTCATAAATGCTCTTATCAGGTTGAGGAAGTTCCCTGCTATCCCCAGTTTGCTGAGTGTCTTTACCAGGAAAGGGTGTTGTATTTTGTCAATTGATTTTTCTGTATCGAGATAATCATGTGGTTGTTTTGACCTTTATTCTGTTAATATGGTATATTACATTAATTGATTTTCAGGTATTAACACTGCACTCCTGGGATAAACTGGCAATGTGTACACTTGGCCCTCTATATCCACGAGTTCTACATCCCATGGATTCAACTAACTGCAGGTCAAATTTGCCATTTTATATAAGGGATTTGAGCATCTGTGGATTTGGGTATACATGGGGCTGGTGGGGTGGGGGCATTGTCCTGGAACCAATGTCCTACACATACTGAGAAACAACTGTATAATTATTTCTTTTTATATGTTGCTGGTTTTGCTTTGCTAGAATTTTGTTCAGGATTTTTTGCATCTATATTTACATATTCAAAGAAGCAATTGGTCATGGCATCTATTCTTGATTTTCAAAAACTCTTATTAAACTAGAGAAATACAGAATTTAAAATATATAAGAGGGCTTCCCTGGTGGCGCAGTGGTTAAGAATCCACCTGCCAATGCAGGGGACATGGGTTCGAGCCCTGGTCAGGGAAGATCCCACATGCCGCGGAGCAACTAAGCCCGTGCGCCACAACTACTGAGCCTGTGCTCTAGAGCCCGCGAGCCACAACTACTGAGCCTGTGTGCCACAACTACTGAAGCCTGTGCACCTAGAGCCTGTGCTCCACAAGAGAGGCCACCACAGTGAGAAGCCTGCGCACCGCAATGAAGAGTAGCCCCTGCTTGTCGCAACTAGAGAAAGCCCGTGCACAGCAACAAAGACCCAATGTAGCCAAAAAGTAAAAAAATAAATACAATTTAAAAAATAAAAAAAATAAAAAAAAATAAAATAAAATATATAAGAAAATGGATTTATAAAAATTAATAGGAAATAAGCTATATAATAAAAAGTGTTAGAGATATCTTGTTAATTTTGAGAGCAAGAGGGTATCTGCTCTCCTAGTAAGTATTCAAATTTGCTGTTTGGCCAATGCAGTAAGATCAGAAAAGAGAGGGATTTACTAGATGCACTAGGAAGCCTCATAGTGATGGTTATATGTGCTTATAAAGAAATAATGTTCACTGCAGCACTATTTACAATAGCCAGGTCATGGAAGCAACCTAAATGACCATCAATAGATGAATGGATAAAGAAGATGTGGTACACATATACAATGGAATGTTACTCAGCCATAAAAAGGAACGAAATTGGGTCATTTGTAGAGACGTGGATGAATCTAGAGACTGTCATACAGAGTGAAGTAAGTCAGAAAGAGAAAAACAAATATCGTATATTAACACATATATGTGGAACCTAGAAAAATGGTACAGATGAACCAGTTTGCAGGACAGAAATTGAGACACAGATGTAGAGAACAAACGTATGGACACCAAGGGGGGAAAGCGGCAGGGGGGTGGTGGTGGTGGTGTGATGAATTAGGAGATTGGGATTGACATATACACACTAATATGTATAAAGTGGATAACTAATAAGAACCTGCTGTATAAAAAAAGATAAAATTCAAAAATAAAAAAAAAACCAAACCCTTCTAATCTGGATTTAACTGATTAGATCAGGTACTTCAACTATGATAACCCAGGAGGGTAGCTCCATCTGACATAGTGATAATCCAATCCAGGACCCCTTCCATGGGTTCATGCTAAGGGAAAAGGATACAGATCTGTTTGCACAGCATGCAGAGATCATGGGGACTGTGAGAGTGGGTGAGGAAAATAAAAATCCCTAGACTTGCCTTGGATCCCAAACAGCTTTTGTCTTCTTGTCTAGATGCATCCTAACAAGTTTTCCACTGAAACTAATCTGAGTGAGTTTCTGTTCCCTATATTAGGTATAAACACTGCAAAAGGAGACATAAAATTACCGTTATTAGCAGATAATGTGATTGAAAACCTTGAAACCCAAGAAAATCAACTGAATAAAAAAACTATTAAACTATAAAGGCACTTCAATAAAATAGCCCGTTACATATATAGATCTGTAAAAATAGCTTTCTAAACAATAGAAGATTTAATTTTATCAATGTTTCCATTCTCAATAGAAATAAAACTATAAAATACAATGAATAATTTTAATTAAACTTGTTAATAAAACATCTGCAACTTATTTAAAGAAATCTATAAAACATTTAGAAATACTTCTTAAAGTTGAGGAAAATGCCATGTTATTATATATAGACTCAAGTGTAAAGATATCAGTTCTCAGATAAATTTTTAAATTTTAACATTTAACTTTGTTCCATGCACAGCTTAATGTAATATTTTCTTTAGATCTAAGGTTCACATGGAAGAATAAATATGTTACGATATTCAATAACATTTTGGAAAAAAAAAAGTAATACAAACCAGATGTGAGATAGTATTATATGAAAATTAAAAGTGTGGTAGTAGTGCCAAAAGAGACAGGTCAATTAAATACATATAAAATCCATAATTGGACCCATGTGTATATGTAAGAATTCAGTATATGAAACAAGCAAGGAATACTAAGTAAAATTGGCATTTCAAACCAGTTGCAGGAGAACTGATAATATTATAAATAGTGTTAAAAAATTATATTACCAGGGACTTCCCTGGTGGTGCAGTGGTTAAGAATCTACCTGCCAATGCAGGGGACACGGGTTCGAGCCCTGGTCCAGGAAGATCCCACATGCCGCGGAGCAACTAAGCCCGTGCACCAAAACTACTGAGCCTGTGCTATAGAGCCCATGCTCTGCAACAAGAGAAGCCACGGCAATGAGAACCCCTCGCACTGCAACAAAGAGTAGCCCCCAGTCGCTGCAACTAGAGGACTCCTGCGCGTAGCAACGAAGACCCAACACAGCCAAAGATAAATTAATTAATTTTAAAAAATTATATTACCAATAAGCACCTCCAAAGGAAGTACATACCAAAGGTATAAAGATATGAAAGTAAATAATGACATCATAATACTGCAAGAAGATATAGATAATATGTAACTTGGATGGTGAAACTTTTAAAACATGACACTGACAAAAACCATGAAGAAAAATATTGATGAAATAAGTAAAAACCTTCAAAACATTACATTTTTCTATAAGTTAAAAGAGAAAAGAGACCAATTAGGAAAAATATCACATAATGACATGAAGTGTACATACAAGAGCACTCACACAGGTCAGTAAGAAAAATAAGAACATTTCAGAAGAAAAATAGGTCAAAATATGAATAGACAATTCAGAAAAGAAAAAATCAGGGACTTCCCTGGTGACACAGTGGTTAAGAATCCGCCTGCCAATGCAGAGGACACGGGTTCAATCCCTGGTCTGGGAAAATCTCACATGCCGCGGAGCAACTAAGCCTGTGCGCCACAACTACTGAGCCTGCGCTCTAGAGCCCACAAGCCACAACTACTGAGCCCGTGTGCCACAACTACTGAAGCCCACACAGCTAGAGCCCGTGCTCCATAAGAGAAGCCAACGCAATGAGAAGCCCACACACCGCAACAAAGAATAGCCGCCACTCGCCGCAACTAGAGAAAGCCCACGTGCAGCAACGAAGATCCAATGCAGCCAAAAATAAATAAATAAATTTATTAAAAGAAAGAAAAAATCATGTGGCCAACAAACTCATGAAAAAAAGGTCAGCCTCATTAATTTCTTCATGTATGCAAACATTTATTAAGCAATACTATTTATCAGCCACTGTTCTGGAATACCTAGTGATAGGGGTAAAAAGCATGATTTCTGTGGGAATAAAATTATGTAAGTTCTTTCTTTGATTCAGAAATGTATGAAATCAGAAATGTGGGAATCTTTTTTTTAAAAAAACTGTAATGCCATTCACATGACCTATAATCCTTTTTCCATTCAAGCTCTATGTTACACATTTCTGTACTTTCTTCACAATAGAAACTAAGAATACAAAGTATTTATAACTCAGGGAAATAAACAGAGAACCTATTCCCAATGAATCAGATTGAAACAAGCAAGGAACACTAAGTAAAACTTAAAACATGGTTCTGCTCCATGATAATCAAATTCTCTGTGGTGTTACTCTTTGCTAGTAACTATTACACATCAGTCAATTAATTTATAGATTAATTAATTAGACAAAAGATAAGTACTGTCTTCCTGCCAAACTTAATCTGAACAATCTTTAAAGACCTTCCAACGTATTCTTTAACTTCTAGGTTTAAACATATTGCTTGATAAAATGAGATATGCTGTCTTTTTCAAATTTTAAATTAAAAAATTAAATAAAATAGTGTTCATTAACTATGTGCTTTTTATTTTTACCTAAATTATAAATAAAACCACATCTTTTCTCTTGCTTGCTTTCTTGTTAAAATGGCAATACTACCCAAAGCAAACTACAGATTAAATACTATCCCTATGAAAATACTCAGGATATTTTTCACAGAACTAGAACAAATAATCCAAAAATTTATATGGAACCATCAAAGACCCAGAATTGCCAAAGCAATCCTGAGGAAAAAAAAGCAGGAGGCATAACTCTCCCAGACTTCAGACAATACTGCAAAGCTACAGTAATCAAAACAGTGTGGTATTGGTTAAAAAAAAAAAAAACAGACATATGGATCAATGGAACACAACAGAGAGCCCAGAAATTAACCCACATGCCTATGGTCAATTAATCTTCGACAAAGGAGGCAAGAATATAAAATGGGAAGAAGTCTCTTCAGCAAGTGGTGCTGGGAAAGTTGGACAGCTGCATGTAAATCAATGAAATTAGAACACACCCTCATACCATGCACAAAAATAAACTCAAAATGGCTTAAAGACTTAAACATAAGACATGACACCATAAAACTCCTAGAAGAGAGCATAGGCAAAACATTCTCTGACATAAATCATGCCAATGTTTTCTTAGGTCAATCTCCCAAGGCAATAGAAATAAAAACAAAAATAAATTTACAAGCTTTTGCACAGCAAAGGAAACCATAAGAAAAATTAAAAGACAACCTACAAAATGAGAGACAATATTTGCAAATGATGCTGCAGACAAGGGCTTAATCTCCAAAATATACAAACAGCTTATACAACTCAACAACAAAAAACCAAACAACCTAATCGAAAAATGGACAGAAGACCTTAATAGACATTTCTCCAGAGAACACATACAGATGGCCAGTAGGTACATGAAAAGATGCTCAACATCACTAATTATTAGAGAAATGAAAATCAAACTACAATGAGATACCAACTCACACCGGTCAGAATGGCCATTATTAAAAAGTCTACAAACAAATGCTGGAGAGGGTGTGGAGAAAAGGGAACCCTCCTACCCTGTTGGTGAGGATGTAGGTTGGTGCAGCCACTATGGAAAACAGTGTGGAGGTTCTTCAGAAAACTAAAAATAGAGCTACCATATGATCCAGCAATCCAACTCCTGGATATATACCCAGACAAAACTATAATTCAAAAAGATACATGCACCCCTATGTTCATAGCAACAATATTCACAATAGCCAAAACATGGAAACAACCTAAATGTCCAGTGACAGATGAATGGATAAAGAAGATGTGGTACATAAATACAATGGAATGCTACTCAGCCGTAAAAAAAGAACAAAATAATGCCATTTGCAGGAACATAGATGCAACTAGAGATTATCATACTAAGTGAAGCAAGTCAGAAAGAGAAAGACAAATACCATATGGTATCACTTATATGGCACAAATGAACCTATCTACAAAACAGAAACAGACTCACAGACATAGAGAACAGACTTGTGGTTGCCAAGGGGGAGGGGGTCAGGGAAGGAAGGACTGGGAGTTTGGGATCAGCAGATGTAAACTATTATATATAGGATGGATAAACAACAAGGTCCTACTGTATAGCACAGGGAACTATATTCAATATCCTGTGATAAACCATAATGGAAAAGAATATTTAAAAAAAAATATTTGTGTATACCTGAGTCACTTTGCTGTACAGCAGATTGGCATAACATTTTAAATTATACTTCGATAAAAAAATTAAATTAAAAAAAAGAAAGGGGAGAAAATAACAGCCGATACCACAGAGATACAAAAATATCCTAAGAGAATACTATGAACAGTTATATGCCAACTAATTTGACAACCTAGAAGAAATGGACACATTTCTAGAAACATACAGCCTAGCAAGATTGAGTCAAGAAGAAACAGACAATTTGAACAGATAAATAACTAGAAGTGAAATAGAATCTGTAATTTAAAAACTCCCGGCAAACAAAAATCCAGGACTGGATGGCTTCACGGGGGAATTCTACCAAACGTATAAAGAAGACTGTATACTTCTCAAACTATTTTTAAAAATTGAAGAGGAGGGAATACTCCCATATTCATTCTACAAGGCCACCATTACCTTGATACCAAAACCAGACAAAGACACTACCAAAAAAAAAAATTACAGGCCAATATGTTTAATGAATATAGATGCAAAATCAACAAAATATTAGCAAGCTGAATCCAACAATACATAAAAAGGATCATACACCATGATCAAGTTGGATGTATTCCAGGATCACAAGGATGGTTCAACGTACACAAGTCAATCAATGTGATACACCACATTAACAAAAGACAAAAGCCACATGATCATCTCAATAGATGTGGAAAAAGCATTTGACAAAATTCAATACCCATTCATTATAAAAACTCTCATCAAAGTGAGTATAGAGGGAACATGTCTCAACATAATAAAGAACATTTATGACAAATCCATTGAGCCAATATAATACACAATGCTGAAAAGCTGAAAGACTTCCTGCTAAATTCAGGAATAAGACAAGGATGCCCACTCTCACCACTTCTATTAAGATAGTATTGGAAGTCCTAGCCACAGCAATCAGACAAGAAAAAGAAATAAAAGGTATCCAAATTGGAAGGGAAGAGGTAAAACTATCACTACTTGCAGATGACATGACACTTTTTATAGAGAACCCTAAAGTCTCCACCCCAAAACTATTAGTACTAATAGATTAACTTAGCAAGTTTGCAGGATACAAGATTAATATACAGAAATCTGTTTCATTTCTATACACTAATATTGAAATATCAGAAAGAAAAAGTAAAAACAAAACAAAAATCCCATTTAAAATCACATTAAAAAAATACCTAGGAATAAACTTAACCAAGGAGGTGAAATACCTATACTCTGAAAACTATAAAATACTAATGAAGAAAACTGAAGATGATTCAAAGAAATGGAAAGATATCCCAGGCTCTTGGATTGGAAGAATTAATATTATTAAAATGGCCATACTACCCAAAGGAATCTACAGATTTCATGCAATCCCTATCAAAATACCCAGGACATTTTTCACAGAACTAGAACAAATAATCCTAAAATTTATGTGGAACCATAAAAGACCCCAAATTACCAAAGCAATCCTGAGGAAAAAGAACAAAGCTGGAGGTATAACCCTCCCAGCCTTCAGACTATATAGTAATCAAAACAGCATGGTACTGACACAAAAACAGACACATGGATCAATGGAACAGAATAGAGAGCCCAGAAATAAACCCATTCACCTATGGTCAATTAATCTATGATAAAGGAGGCAAGAATATATGATGGAGAAAAGACAGTCTCTTCAACAAGGGTGCTGGGAAAACTGCAGAGTTACATGTAAAACAGTGAGATTAGAACATTCCCTCACACCATATACAAAAATAAATTCAAAATGGTTTAAAGATCTAAATGTAAGACATGAAACCATAAAATTCCTAGAACATAGGTGAAACTCTCTTTGACATAAATTGTAGTAATATTTTCTTGGATCAGTCTCCCAAGGCAAAAGAAATAAAAGCAAAAATAAACAAACGGGACCTAATTAAACTTAAAAGCTTTTGCACAGCAAAGGAAACCATCAAGAAAACAAAAAGACAGCCTACGGAATGGGAGAAAATATTTGCAAACGGTGCTACTGATGAGGAGTTAATATCCAAAATACACAAACAGCTCATACAATCCAATATCAAAACTAAACACTCCAATCAAAAAATGGGCAGCACCAACAAGGATCTACTGTATAGCACAGGGAGCACTGCTCAGTACTCTGTAATAACCTAAATGGGAAAAGAATTTGAAAAAGAATAGATACATGTATATGTAAAAAAAAAAGGGCAGGGACTTCCCTGGTGGCACAGTGGTTAAGAATCTGCCTGCCAATGCAGGGGACACAGGTTCAAGCCCTGGCCCGGGAAGATCCCACATGCCGTGGAGCAACTAAGCCCGTGCGCCACAACTACTGAGCCTGCGCTCTAGAGCCCGCGAGCCACAACTACAGAAGCCCGCACACCTAGAGCCCATGCTCCGCAACAAGAGAAGCCACCGCAATGAGAAGCCTGCATACCACAACGAAGAGTAGCCCCCCCGGCAGCAACTAGAGAAAGCCTGCATGCAGCAACGAAGACCCAACGCAGCCAAAAATTAATTAATTAATTAATATTTAAAGAATGGGCAGAAGACCTGGATTGACATTTTCCCGAAGAAGACATACAGGTGGTTAACAGGCACATAACTGGTGCTTAACATTGCTAATTATTAGAAAAATGCAAATGAAAAGCACAATGAGGTATGACCTCATACCTATCAGAATGGCCATCATCATAAGGTCTACAAATAACAAATGCTGGAGAGGGTGTGGTGCAAAGAGGCTCCTTGTGCACTGTTGCTGGGAATGTAAATGGGTACAGCCACCATGGAGGTTCCTTAAAAAACTAAAAATAGAGCAATGACCCAGCTCTATTTGACCATATGACCCAGCAATCCCACTCCTGGATATATATCTGGAAAAAATGAAACCATTAATTCAAAAAGATACATGCACCCCAGTGTTCACAGGAGCACTATTTACAATAGCCAAATGCCCATCAACAGATGATTGGATTAAGAAGATGTGTAATACACACACACACACACACACACACACACACACTGGAATATTACTCAGCCATAAAAAAGAATGAAATACTGCCATTTGCAGCAACATGGATGGGCCTGGAGAATATCATGCTTAGTCAAATAAGTCAGACAGAGAAAGACAAATACTGTATGATATCACTTATATGTGGTATCTAAAAAATAATACAAATGAATGTATGTACAAAACAGAAACAGACTCACAGATACAGAAGATAACCTTGTGTTTACCAAATGGGAGAGAGAAGAGGGAGGGACAAATTAGGGGTACGAGATTAACAGATACAAACTACTATATGTAAAATAGATAAGCTACAAGGATATACCATAGGGTACAGGGAATTATACCCATTATATTGTAATAACCTATAATGGAAAATAATCTGCAAAAATACTGAATCATGGGAATTCCCTGGCAGTCCAGCAGTTAGGACTTAGTGCTTTCACTACCGGGGCCTGGGCTTGATCCCTGCTTGGGGAACTAAGATCCCACAAGCTGCGTGGTGTAACCAAAAAAAACAAAAAAAACTGAATCACTCACTATGCTGTATACTTGAAACTAACACAATATTGTAAATCAACTATACTTCAAAAAAAAAAAGAATTAAAAAAATACAATTTAAAAAACTTTTGGAAGTTCCCTGGTGGCCTAGTAGTTAGGATTTGGGGCTTTCACTGCCGTGGCCTGGGTTCAATCCCTGGTTGGAGAACTGAGATCCTGCAAGCCACGTGGTGTGGCAAAAAAAAAAAAAAAATTTATGGGTTCTAATGCATTGCTGATGGGACTGTAAGTTGGCATATATCTGGATGTGTGTACACACACGTATACAAATACATTTATGGTTCAGATTATGGGAAAAATAAAAAATATCTACAAAAATATTTTTTAAAGGTAAAGTATGCTATGATAATTTTCATATTACATGTGACGTTAAACCTTTGTCAACGTATACAGTTCATCCTGGGATTTATATAAACCTGAAACAAACAAGCCAACAAAACTGAGTAAAGGCTTAGAGAGTGCTTAAAAAACAGAGCTAGAAAAAGGCGTGAGACCTGGGAAGAAGAGATTGTGTAACTCAGAGCATCCTCAGGACTCAAGGATGGTCCTCACCTAGGCGTTGGCCAGCACACCTAAGTCCATGACCATGGGTCCCACCCACCCTGGGCAGTAATATCTGTGTCCAGATAAAGCCTCTCAGGCGAGAAGAGAGGAGTAAGGAAGGCTGCTGTTTCCTTCTTTGTTTTGCTTGAGTCTCTAAAGGTAGGAGAAGCAGAGTCTCTCATGTCTGACATGTAGCTAGTAACAACAGCTAACACTTACCTAAGTGCTTACCATGCACCAGGCAGTGTTCCAGATGCCTTATGTGTATCAACTGCTAATTCTCACAACAAGCCCGTAAAGAGAGTATTCTTATGTCCCCATCTTACAGATGAGGAAACTGAGGCATTGAGAGGCCAGTGTAACTTGCCCAAGGTCACCTAGCGGTGAGTGCTGGAGCTGGCACTCCCAGTCGCTGCTAGTCCCAAATACGCCCCTGACTATGGGAAGGGAGGTGACCAGGCCACTTCTCAAGAAAGCCCTTCCAGGCCTGGTATGCATGTGATTGATTCAGTTGTCCAAGTGGCCAACATCTGCAGGTACCCTGGTCCTCAACCTTGGTTGCATGTTGGAAGTATCCAGGGCAGGGCTTTTAAAAGCCTACAGGCCACAGCTGGACTGATTAAGCACTGAGGAGAGAGCCCAGGCTGGCAGCTGTTGATTCTCATTCGAAGCCAGAGGACCACAGCCTGTGCTGGGGATTCGCTCATTGAAGACAGTGATTTCTGGCAGTTCTAAAACTTCGCCCTCGGATATGGAGCAGTAATTTGGGGGGACAAGGTTTTCCAACCCCACCCCTGGGCCCAGCTCACATCACACAGCATGAGAGGCTTCAGTAAGTCTCCCGGGCCCTGCGTGGGGCAGGTGCTTAACAAAAGTTTGTTGAGGGGCTTCCCTGGTGGCGCAGTGGTTGAGAATCTGCCTGCCAATGCAGGGGACACGGGTTCGAGCCCTGGTCTGGGAAAATCCCACATGCCGCGGAGCAACTGGGCCCGTGAGCCACAACTACTGAGCCTGCGCATCTGGAGCCTGTGCTCCGCAACAAGAGAGGCCACGATAGTGAGAGGCCCGCGCACCGCGATGAAGAGTGGCCCCCGCTTGCCACAACTAGAGGAAGCCCTCGCACAGAAATGAAGACCCAACACAGCCAAAAATAAATAAATAAATTAATTAATTAAAAAAAAAAAAAGATATTCAGTCTTTAAAAAAAAAAAAAAAAGTTTGTTGAATAAGGGCCTGGAGAAGAGCTGATGAGATCACCAACCTGTGGTTAGTACTGCTGAATTGGCCATTGTTTTGAAGAACAGATGAGCTTAAAACCTAAATTAGCTCAACCATATTTAGTTAGTGACTGCATATAATCCCCAGGCCTGCCTCTGGAGCACGTAGAAAGATAAATCAGATCTTCCCTCATCTATGAAATACCTTCCGCCTTGAAGGATTCAAACAGCTGGCACAAGACCCGGCCCCTAACACGTGCTGGGTAAACATGGCCATTGTCATCCCCTCAAAGTGTGCAATGAAGAGGCAGGGACAAACGGAGCAACTTAACCAGCAAATATCTCTTGGCCACTCACCGCGGGGCAGGCATTATGCTGGGGACGGGCCCTGTGGTCAAGCAGATGATCCCTGTTTTCACTGGCCTCTCACTTTAGGGTAAGACAGACTAGAAAATAGAGTTACAGGGTCTGAGAAATTCTGAATTTATATTTGTAATATCCTAAAAATAAATTTTCATTTTCTCCTATTAGTTACTACGTCTATACTAAGGAGTCATGTTCTTTTCTTTTTATTGCCATTGAGAAAAATGTAAAAGCATAAAATGTATTTTCTTCTGCAGCATAATGAGACTAAGTGATTTCATAGTATGCTACTCTGGATCTTCAGATGAACCATTAACTGCTCCACCCAACTTTAAGAGGGAAATTCTCAGAGAAGGAAACTCATAAGATGCTGGTGGATGTAATCAGATTAAGACCAGGAAATTGATTCCAAGATGAGAGGATGAAAGGTGGTCCTGATATTTTAAAGTAAATATTTGGCTTAGTAAGAAAAAATGGCATTTAAAAAGTTATTTTACATGGTAGGAGATATTTTCTGGAAAGGCCTTTACCTTGGAAAACAATCTGAAGGCATCACCGAGTTTTCTACAATCAGGGAACTTTTGGCGTGGCTTTCACATAAAAAAGTGAATAAAGCAAATTATCTGTCCCAACATTCGAGACCAGCTCTCGTTTCTATCCTGCTTCCAGACAGAGAGGGACTTAAAACCTAAATCAGGGCCCTTCCTCTGCTGCACGGCCTCCAGGGCCTTTCCCCGCCTCCAGCACAGGGGAAAGGATATTCCTTTTAATAACTAGTACTTTTTATATTTTTACTTATAACCAATATCTACATGATTTGCAATAGTTTAATATTAGTTGAATATATTTAAATATCTCCTATAGTAACCTGATAAGAAATGAACACATAGTATAAGCCACCTACGCACATAATTTTTAAAAATCAATATAACGTTCAACTATAACACAAAGAAATAAAAGTAATGTGGTATAGGGACCTCCCTGGTGGCGCAGTGGTTAAGAATCCACCTGACAATGCAGGGAACACGGGTTCGAGCCCTGGTCCAGGAAGATCCCACATGCCGCAGAGCAACTAAGCCCATGCACCACAACTACTGAGCCTGCGCTCTAGAGCCCGTGAGCCACAACTAATGAGCCCATGTGCCACAACTACTGAAGCCTGTGCGTCTAGAGCCCATGCTCCGCAACAAGAGAAGCCACCACAATGAGAAGCCTGCGCACCACAAGTAAGAGTAGCCCCCGCTCGCCACAACTAGAGAAAGCCCACGTGCAGCAACAAAGACCCAACACAGCCAAATTAATTAATTAATTTAATTAAATAGAAAAAAAAGTAATGTTATAAAATAATATATATATTTCAACAGGTAGATGCTTAGACATAGATAAACTAGAAGACATCAAGACAGAATACTGAAATACTCAGTGCCTATACACACAGGTAGGATCACCATGAACGCGACAGCTACAAATGTAGCTGATTCAGGTGTGTTGTGCTGATGGATGATACCACTTTCCAAACTGGTGAACAACTCTTGGTAACATTCAGAGAAAAAAGTAGAGTCAAACCTCAAACCTCGGGAGTTCCCTGGTGGCCTAGTGGTTAGGATTCCAGGCTTTCACTGCTGTGGACCCAGTTCAATCCCTGGTCAGGGAACTGAGATCACGCAAGTTGCAAGGTACGGCCAAAAAAACCCAAAAAAAACAAAAACCCTCAAACCTCTATTTGCATGGTAACACGTTCCTGGAAAATTCAAGTACATAAAATTCAAAAGGTACTTGATATTTATATACATAAAATGAAGTTTTAGGGTCTCAACCGGTACTGTCCAATTCATAAGCCACTAGCCACATGTGACTGTTGAGCAGTTGAAGTGTAGCTACTCTGAATGTTGTAGGCTAGATTTAGAATTTTTAAAAAAAGGACATAATAGGGCTTCCCTGGTTGCGCAGTGGTTGGGAGTCCGCCTGCCAATGCAGGGGACACGGGTTCGAGCCCTGGTCTGGGAAGATCCCACATGTCGTGGAGCAGCTGGGCCCGTGTGCCACAACTACTGAGCCTGCGCTCTAGAGCCCACGAAGCACTACTGAGCCCACGTGCCACAACTACTGAAGCCCGCGCAGCTAGAGCCGGTGCTCCACAACAAGAGAAGCCACTGCAATGAGAAGCCCGCACACCGCAACGAAGAGTGGCCCCCGCTTGCCTCAACTAGAGAAAGCCCGTGTGCAGCAACGAAGACCCAACACAGCCAAAAATAAATAAATAAATAAAATTTTAAAAAAAGGACATAATATATCTCAATAGTAACATATATAATGTTTATATTGGTTGAAATATTATTTTGGATATACTGGGATATACTGATATATATCTTATTTTGGATATACTTGCCAAAATTAATTTTAATTGTTTCTTTTTACTTTTTTAATGTAGCTACTAGAAAATTTAAAATGTGATATGTGACTTGCATTATCAGACAGCAGCACTGATGTGTAGACTGAGCTTGGTGGGACTTTGGAAAGTTGCTGGGCAATGGGCCAATCCTCACTCTATGGGATTACCCAACTCATTGCACAATATCCCACATCCCTGGTCTTCCCCACCTGACTCCCAATCACTGTTAACAACCATAAACATCCTCACGTATCTCCAAAACACCCACCCTGCCCTACAGGATGAAGCTCCCAGGGCCTGCCCACCGCCCAGCCGCCTCCCACTCTCAGCTGCACACTCCATGCTTCCACGTCCCTGAACTCCTTGGACACCACTCACACCCCAATTTTGCCCCTGGATTCATCTTTGATGATGTTTCAAATCTCCCTCTGGCAGCACAGACTCAGGTCACTTAGTATATTTACCAACATGGTTCAAAAGCTGGGCCATAAAACAAATCTCAGTACATTTAAAAGGATTCAAATCATACAAAGTATGCTCTCAGATCACAACTGAATTATATTAGATCACAGTAGTTCAATATAATTGAATATCACAGTAAGATATTTAGAAAAACTTTAAATATTGGACACTAAATATACTTCTAAATAACCCATGGATCAAAGAAGATATCATAAGGGAATTTAGAACATATTTTGAACTGAATAAAAAGGAAAACACAACACATCAAAATTTGTAAGATGCAGCTAGAGCATGATTTAGAGGGAAATTTACCATTTAAATGCATATTAATAAGAAAGACAATAAGTTTAAAACAAATTATCTAAGAAGCTAGAAAAAGAAGAGCTATAAACAATAGAAAAATTTAACAAAGCCAAAAGTTGGTTCTCTGAAAAGATGAGTAAAATTGATAAACTGGCAAAACTAATGAAAAAAAAAAAAGAAAATACAAATAACCAATAGTAAGAATGAAGAAATATCTACTGGTCCTTTACATATTAAAACGATAGTAAGGAAATATTTAAACAACTTTATCCCAACAAGTTTGACAATTCAGATTAACAAAAAATTCCTTGAAAGACACAAATTACCATAACTGATTCAAAAAGAAATGGAAAATGGGAATGGCCCTGCACTTTTTAAATATAATCACTATATAAAACTTTTCCACAGAGAAAAGTCCAAATTATCAAACATTTAACAAAGAATAATACCAACATTATGCAAACTCTTTCAGAAAAGGGAACACTACAATTCATTTTACGAGGTCAACAAAACCCTAATACCACATCCTGACAAAGACATTCCAACAAAGAAATTTACAGACTGAACTCCCTCATGAACACAGATGCAAAAGTCTTCAACAGAATTTTATCAAATATAATCCAGCTATACATCTTGAACAAATAGGGGTTCTTGAAGGTTCAACACTTGAAAATCAATGTGATTTACCACATTAACAGAATAAAAGAGAAAAATCATATGATCACTAAAAAAAAACTGACAAAATTCAACATCTATTAATGATTAAAAAAAACCCAACAAAACCCTCTCAACAAACTAGGAATATGAAGGAAATTTCCTTAACTGGATAAAGGGCATCTAATGGAAAACGTACAGCTAACATCATACTAATGGTGAAAGACTAAATTCTCTTCCCCTAAAACTGGGAACGAGGTGAGAACGTCTTGTACCAGAGGTCCTAGCCAGTGTATTAAGAAAAAAGTAAAAGGCATAAGATTACAAGGGAAAAAGTAAAATTGTCTCTATTTGCAGACATGGTTGTCTACATAGAAGATTCTAAGGAATAAAAAATACTACTAGAATTAATAACATTTATCAAAGTTGCAGGATACAAAGTCAATATATAAAAATTATATTTGTGTGCCAGCAAAAACTTTTTTAGAAAATAAAGTTTAAAAATAGCATTTCCAGTAGTATCAAAGTACATAGAATACTTAGGGATACATTTAATGAAAGATATGAAACACCAGACTGAAAACTGGTGTCTCATCAATGAGAAAAATTTTAAATGATATAGAGAGAAAAATTGATGAGAAAAATTAAAAACGATATAAATTAATGGAGAGATATATTGTGTTTAGAAATTGGAAGAATCCATATTGTTCAGGTGTTTAGTCTTTCAAAATTGATCCATAGATTCAATGCAATCCCAAAACCCCCAGCAGGCTTTAGACAGTCTGCTTCTAAACTGTATTCGGCAATGCAAAAAACCTAGAAGAGCCAAAGTTATTATGAAAAAGGAAAAATGCTGATGCTGGATTGTGTTCATCTGCAAGGGCTGCCATAGCGAAATATCACCAATGGGCTGAGTTAAACAAGAAGCTTATTCTCTCACTCACAGTGCTGGGAGCTGGAAGTCCCAGATCCTGGATCAAGGCGGCTGTGGGTTGGTTACTCCTGAGGCCTCTCTCTTTGGCTTGCAAACAGCCTTCTCACTGTGCCCTCACAGGATCCTTTCTTTGGGCACGTGCATCTCTGGTGTCTCTTCCTTTTCTTACAAGGACACCATCCTATTGGATTAGGGTTCTGACCTGATGGTCTCTTTTAACCTTATTTACCTCCTTAAAGGCTCTGCTCCCAAACACAGTCACACGGGGGGTTATGGCTTCAGAACTTAGGGGGACACAAATCAGTCTATCACGTGGCTATCACCCCTAAAGAGTCAGATTTAGTTGGTCTGGGAACCCTGGTCCTGAGATGCTTCAAGGCTTCCAGGGATTCTAATGAGTAGAACACAGTGAAGAAGCACTGGGTGAAGACTAAGGTCTCAACCTGTGGATGAGCTGAGCCCACAGGCTCCCCCGGGCCCTGCAAACTCCAGCTGAGTGACGAGAGCAGCTGGACCCACCCTGAAGGATACCCTGTGAACAAGTCTGTGACAGGAAAGGGTTCTATTTCAGACACTTCCTCCACCTTGCATGGTCCTGGGATCAGCTGTGTAATGTACTCACAGCCCAGAGCGAGGCCCACTAAATAGAAGCCACTAGCCAGGCATTAAATGCCCATCTGCTCCACTCCAAGATTCTGACTCTTTCCACTAAACCCTAGTGATCTTCAGGCTGTGAGGAAGCACAGCAGTAAAAGAGGAGGGAGCCGCCTGTATCACTTAGCCCCAGTGTCTGGATGTTAGTGGGGCTCATTCATTTTAGGGGGGCACCGGCCGAAAGCCGTTCAGTGTCGGCCTGGCCACCTCTTGCTTCCTCCTCCACAAGCACACCCCCTGGTCAGGGGCTTTGACAGCCAGCCCACGTAACAGACACGGAAGGGTTAAAAACCAACCAGCCAATTTCTCCTCTAGTTGCTTCCTCAGGATTAAAGAGACTATTTTTAGGATTGATGTGGTGACAACTGGCAAGACACGTGGAAGGAGTTTCCAGTATTCGCATCTCCTTTGTCTGAGCTCCGGGCTCATCTCACCCCTTGTACTGTCCCCCCCTTTTTTTTTTTTAACATCTTTATTGGAGTATAATTGCTTTACAATGGTGTGTTAGTTTCTGCTTGATAACAAAGTGAATCAGCTATACATATACATATATCCCCATATCTCCTCCCTCTTGCATCTCCCTCCCACCCTCCCTATCCCACCCCTCTAGGTGGTCACAAAGCACCGAGCTGCTCTCCCTGTGCTATGCGGCTGCTTCCCACTAGCTAGCTATTTTACATTTGGTAGCGCACACACATCCAGGCCACTCTTTATATTTTCTCTCGGTGGCAACAGAGGTCTGCAGGTTCCTCCCGCCCCTCCCCCCACTCCCGTCCCAGCAGAAAGTGGCTCTGCCTCCTCAGACTGACAACTTAGGGCGGCTCCGCAGGCCCTACTGCTGCCCACAGAACAGCTCCCGGCCTGACGGGCCAGCACGGGAGGCAGAAGTTGCTGAGACAGCAGTGGGAGGGTCAGCGAGAAGACAGGAAACCAGGGCCGCCACAGAGCCCCAAAGCCAGCGCCCCAGGCCCCCGCCTCCCCGAGACGGGAAGGCCATATTAGGGCTCTTTGGGCTCCACATTCACAGGCTTGGTCCCCAGGCTGGCAGAGCCTCAGGGCTTTGGTCAGAGCAGCAGGCATGTGGAGACAAGCTGTAGAGTCCATCCTGCACGATCATTTTCCTTTCCTCTCCTCCCTGTCCCCCGAGGCCCTTGTCGGCCAGCTGCCGTGTCAAGGGAGCACAGGCCCTGCCAGGGGCGCCGCTCCAGACGCCTAATGACCTGCCTCTGGGGCGGTCAGGCTGCCCTGACATGCAGAAGCTTTTTTTTTTTTTTTTTTTTTAAATAAATTTATTTATTTTTGGCTGCGTTGGGTCTTCGTTGCTGCATGCGGGCTTTCTAGCTGTGGCGAGCAGGGGCTACTCTTGGTTGCGGTGCGTGGGCTTCTCATTGCGGTGGCTTCTCTTGTTGCAGAGCACGGGCTCTGGCGCATGGGCTTCAGTAGTTGTGGTGTGAGGGCTCAGCAGTTGTGGCTCGTGGGCTGTAGAGCGCAGGCTCAGTAGTTGTGGTGCACGGGCTTAGTTGCTCCGTGGCATGTGGGATCTTCCCGGACCAGGGATCGAACTCGTGTCCCCTGCATTGGCAGGCGGATTCTTAACCACTGCGCCACCAGGGAAGCCCACGCAGAAGCTTCTTGAGACAGAAAAAGCCAACCTCTTTTAAAGTGTGGCACAGGGAAAAAGCGTTAGGATATAAGAGAGTTCACTATTGGAACTTAAATCTAAAATCCTTTGACCACTCGAGAAAAAAAATTACAGAAATATATAGGAAACAATTCTCTTTTGCCTTTGAAGTGAGACCATAAACTCATTCATTTATTTATTGTTTCTATAACTTCTTTCCGTTTTCTAAGCGGAAACCCCTGTTAGGTGCTATGGGGAATATAAAGGTAACTAAGGTGTCGGCAGGATTTCTTGGATTTCTGAGTCAGGCAAGGTTAAGTTGAATCCATTCCTTTTTTTGCCCGGCCTCGTCAAAATCCAAATTTCCCCTCAATATACTGGCAAGTTCCACGGGGATTTCTGTCCTCAGAGCGGCTCTTGCTCCGGGTTTCTGCTGCTCTGACACCTCAACTGAATCATGAAACTCTTCTTCAATCTGTTCCTTCCACAAAACCTTGCCCTACACAGATATGTAATTGCGATATATGTCATGAAGATGTGGGAGGGTTGGGAAGTAGGAGTCTGTATTACAGAAATGCAAACAACTTCAAATGGTGAGTTAGACATCCTGTTTTTTAAATGCCCTCCAGGACTTTCAGGTCCCATCAGAACTGAAGAACAGGTATAGGACCTATTCCCTCACAATAAAAGAATATAAAGCTGGACAAATAGGAAGCAATTGCTTTTGGACTTTGGATAAAAACTATCATAGGACCATGATGACCCTGGAGGAAAGTGGAACCTGAGGTGAGTGCAGACTCACCATGGCTTTCTGCCTGGGGACACTTTCCAACCCGGGGCACAGGGAAGGGGCCTGACAGCAGCTGGGCTCTCCACTGGGGACAAGTAAGAGAGACTGGAGTTCAGGCCGCTGAGGTGGCTGGAACCCGCAGGGCAGGGTACAAGAGAGGAGAAAACCTGCACAGAGAAGGGGCTTCAGAAACTGCCATCGAAGTTCCCTTGCACCTCAGCCAAATGCTAAGCTGTGTGTGTGCGGGACAAGACTCCACAGGCCTGGCAGAGAACAGCTCCTGGGGGCCGCGCGATGAGGGGAGCTTTGGGAAATCACACAGTGCTGGAGTTCCGACCAGCCAGAGCGGAGACACCTAGCCTAACAGCCCGGCCATTTAGTTGAGACTCCTCCAGCCCCAGGACAAGGGCCATCTGTCCCTCACAAAGCCTCCTCACAAGACCGGGACGGTTAAGCTCTATCAGCAACTTAACTGCCTTTCAGCATAAAACTACACATTTAAGGGAAGACAATGAACTACAGACTCTCAACAGTGGAGTATCCACAGTATCAAAGTACATAATCCAAGGGAGTCAGTGTTTAATGGGGACAGAGTTTCAGTTTGAGAAGACGAAAAGTTCTAGAAATGGATGGTGGTGATGGTTGTACAAAAATATGAATGTACAGTTGACCCTTGAACAAAATGGGTTTGAACTGCATGGGTCCAGTTAGATGTGGATTTTTTTCAGTAAATACTATAGCACTGCACAATCCACGATTGGCTGAATCCATGGATGTGGACCCTCACATACAGAGGGCAACTGTAAAATCACACATGGATTTTCAGCTGAGGGGGATGATGATATCAGTTATTCACGGGTCAACCGTACTCAATGCCACTGAACTGTACACTTAAAAATAGTAAAGGGACTTCCCTGGTGGCGCAGTGGTTAAGAATCCACCTGCCAACACAGGGGACATGGGTTCGATCCCTGGTCAGGGAAGATCCCACATGCCGCGGATCAACTAAGCCCGTGCACCACAACTATGGAGCCTGTGCTCTAGAGCCCGCGAGCCACAACTACTGAAGCCCACACACTCTACAGCCCACGTGCCACAACTACTGAGCCCATGTGCTGCAACTACTGAAGCCCGTGCACCTAGAGCCCGTGCTCTACAACAAGCGAAGCCACTGCAATGAGAAGCCAGTGCACCGCAACAGAGTAGCCCCCGCTCGCCGCAAGTAGAGAAAGCCGCCTGCAGCAACAAAGACCCAATGCAGCCAAAAAAAAAACCAGTTAAAATGGTAAAGTTTATGTTATGTACATTTTACCACAATTTAAAAAAATGCCTTCTAAGACTACTGCTTCCAGGAATAACAAGGATAAGAGGTGCTCTCCTGCTCAAAACACTGAAACACCAGAAAAAAAAAAAAAAAGAAACAATGATACGCAGACACTGGGCATCAGGCAGCACAAGACTAATCCTCCAGAAAGGGGAAAAAATGAGGTGAGCCATATAATGTCCCCAACTTACTGTATGGACAGAGTTTCCAGACTATAGTATAGGGAGTGGAAACCCCAATGGAGGCCCGTGGGCTCCCTGAATTGAGGAAATGGAGCTGAGAGTCGAAAGAGGCCAAGGCAGCCAGAGTTGAGAAGGCAGAGTACCCAGAGAAAAGGAAATCATACAGAGAGTCCCAGAGATTTGCAGAGGGTCCCCCTTGAGTCTTCAGCTGAGTACTGATCAACACATGCAAATAAAGAAACTAACAGAGTGGAGAAAGAATCACTCAAAAGGACTGGAGGGAATAACCCCTATGCTTCACTCAGGACCAGGAATTGTCCCAAACAGCTAGAATACAAAGGTTTGTAATTTACAAGGCATCAGATAGAATACTCAGAAGGTACTGCTACAGTAGTAAAGAAAAAAATAGCCCCAGTTAAAATCTACTCTAGTCTGAACTAACAAAGTTTAAAGCAAATGACAAACGTATCAAACTACTTCCAAGTAACTTAACTACACTGCAGAACAAAGCTCAAGAATATTTATAGGTATAGAAAAATATCTGCCATACAATAAGATAAAAGCTATACTGTCAAGCATTCAATAAAAAATTACCAGACATGCAAAGAAGCAGGGAAACATGACCCATAATGATGAGAAAATTAATCAATAGAAACAGACCAAGAAAGAGTATTGATGATAGAATTAGACAAGGACATTAAAAGTTATTATAACCATATTCCAGAAGGTAGAGGAAATGCTAAGCATGTTAAGTAGAGACACAGAAATACTGAAAAGACCTAAAGTGAACTTCTAGACTTGAAAATTACAATGTCTGAGATGAAAAATACATTTGGTGGGATTACAAACAGATCAAACACTGTAGTAAAAAAAATATTAGTAAGCTTAAAGACATACGAATACTACCCAAAATGAAACAGAGAGAAAAAAAAAGACTGAAAAAAATGAACATAATATCATTGAGCTGTAAGATAACTTCAAGTAGCCTAATATTCCTGTAATTGGACACCACAGGAAAAAAAGGGAGAAGAACAAGAAAAAGATTTGACTAAATAATGGCTGAGAGGGACTTCCGTTGTGGTCCAGGGGATAAGACTCCAGACTCCCAATGCAGGGGGCCCGGGTTTGGTCCCTGGTTGGGGAACTAGATCCTGCATGCATGCCACAACTAAGAAGTCTGCATGCCGCAACAAAGACCCAGTGCAGCCAAAATAAATAAATATTTCTAAATTTAAAAAATAAGAATGGCTGAGAATTTTCTAAATTTGATGAAAATCATAAACCCACAAATCCAAGAAATTCAATGAACCATAAACATAAGAATCATGAAGAAAACTAAATCAAAGGCACATCATAATCAAAATGCTTAACACCATTGATAAAGAGAAAATCTTAAAAAGCAGCCAGAGAAAAAAGGTACGTTACATATGGGGAAGCAAAGATAAGAATGACATGAGACGTCACACTGGGAACAAAGTGACCCCAAAGACAATGAAGCAAATATATTTAGAGAACTGAAAACAAAAAGCTATCAACACAGACTTGTATATTCACCAAAGATATATTTCACAAAAAGGTGAAATAAAGAGTTTTTCGGATATTTAAAAGCTGAATGAATTCATCACTAGAGGACCTGATTCACAAAAAATGTTAAAGGAAGTCCTCCGGGCAGAAGTAATACCAGAATGAAATCTGTATCTACATAAAGGAAGAAAGAATACTAGAAATACTACATACATAAATATAAAAGAGAGTTTTCCCCCTATTTAAAAAATCTCCTTAAGAGATCGTTGCCAAAACTTCGAAGTTCTTACCCCCTCCCAACACACACATGTAACTATGTAAGGTGATGGATGTGTTGACTAACCTTATTATGGTAATCACTTTGCAGTATAAAGCTGGGAGGGGGGAAGAAATCATTGAGATGCATAGCCTTACCTATTAAAAAAATACAAATCAAAACTACATGAGATGGCATTTCAAACCCATTAGGATGGCTATAATCAAAAAGATGAGAAATAGCAAGTGCCAATGAGAATGTGACGAAGTTGGGACACTCATACATTGCTGGTGGGGATGTAGAATGGTGCAGCCAGCCACTCTGGAAAACGGTCTGGCGGTTTCTCAAAAAGTTACATGTAGAGTTCCCATGTGACCCAGCATTTCCACTGCTTGGTACATACCCAAGAGAAATAAAAACATATGTCCATATAAAGACTTGAACATGAATGTTCATTCCAGCATTATTCATAAAAGTCAAAAAGCGGAAGCAGACAAAATGTCCATCAACTGAAGAACGGATAAATAAAATGTGGTGTATTCATACAATGGAATAGTATTCAGCAATTAAAAAGAAACAAAGTACTGATACATGCTATAAAATAGATGAACTCTGAAAACATTATGCTAAGTAAAAGAAGGCAATCACAAAAGGCCGTATATTCTATGATTCCATTTATATCAAATGTCCAGAATAGACAAATCTATAGAGACGAAAGTAAATTAGCAGTCATCTAGAATTTAGGAGGATGGAGGAAATGGGAGCGACTGTTAAAAGATATAAAGTTTCACTTTGGGGTGATGAAGATATTCTAAAATTGATTGTGGCGATTGTTGCACAACTCTGCGTATACTGAAAACAATGTAATTATACACTTTAAATGGGTGAATTGTATAGTATGTGAATTATATCTTACTAAAGTTGTTAGAAAAGAGGCAGTTGACTGTTTATAACAAAAACAATTGCAATGTATTATAGAGTTTATAATTTATAGGGTTTAAAATGTACAGCAACAATAACACAAAGGCCAGGAGGGGGAAATGGAAGAATACTGTAGTAAGGTTCTCATAAGAAAACTAGCATGATATTATCCATATTTGAAGGAAGTTAAAAATGCATATTATAAATCATAAATCAACAACTAAAATCAAATAGATAATAAACCAAAATATTTAATACACAATTACTCAAAAATATGGCAAAAAGAGGAAAGTGGGAATGAAAAGATACTACAAATGGGAAACAAATAGCAAGATGGTGGATTTAAACCCAACAATACCAACAATTACATCAAATATAAATGTCCAGACACCCTAATTAAAAGGCATAAATTGTCAGGTTAGCTAAAAATGTAATACCTAACTATATGCTGCTTACAAAATACCTAGTTTAAATATAAAGACAATTAGGTTAAATGTAAAGGAATGGGAAAAGATATACTGTTCCAACACTAACCAAAAGAAAACTGGAGTAACTATGTTAATATAAGACAAAGTAGATGTGAGACCAAAGAATATTACTGGAAATAAAAAAACGGCCATTTCATAATGATAAGGAGTCATTCATCAAGAGGACATATACTAAATATTTACGTACCTAATAACACAGCTTCAAAACACACAAAGTAAAATCTGTTAGAACTCCAAGAAGAGAGAAATCCACAATTACAGTCAGAAGTTTCACACTCTAATTGGGAGAACAAATTGACAGAAAATCAGAAAGTATATAGAAGGCTTGAACAACACTATCTACTAATTTCACTGCTTGAGTGACATTTATAGAACACTTGACCTACCAACAGCAGAATACATATTCTTTTTAAGTGCACATGGAATGTTTGCCAAGTTTTGGCCCTATATCATGGGCCATAAACCAACTCAATAATTTTAAAAGGATTCAAATCATACGAAGTATGCTCTCTGACTCATGGAAATAACAAAATTAATAAATTAGAAATAACAAAAAGATATATGAAAAACCCAAAATATTTGGAAACTAAATAACATACTTTTAAAACAACCCAATGGGTCAAAGAGAAAATCAAAATCAAAATTTAAAAGTATTCTGAACTTAATCAAAATGAAAACACAACAATCCAGGTCCAGATGGGTTTAATGACAAATTCTACCAAACATTTATGAAAGACACAGTACCAATTCTACACAAACTCTTTTAGAAAATCAGAAAGGAGGAATACTTCTAAACTCACCATAAGAGGCCAAAAATAACCCTGTTATCAAAACCAGAGGAAAGACATTACCAGAAAAGATAATATAGACTAATATTCCTCATGCACATAGACGCAAAAATTCTAAAACAAATTAGAAAATCAAATTCAACAATACGAAAAAGGATGGTTAAATGGGATTTATCCCAGGAAAGTAAGACTGCCTGAATATTTGAAAGTCAGTCAGTATAATTTACCATATTAACAGACTGAAAAAGGAAAACTGTATGACCATCCAAATGGACACAGAAGAGGCATTTGACAAATCCAACATTAATTTGACTTAAAGCAAACTCTCAGCCAATTAGGAATATAAAAGAACTTGCTCAATCTGATCAAGGGCATCTATGGAAAACCTACATTCTTAGTGGTAAAATATTGAGGGCTTTCAGAATACGTGGTGGGAGAAGTTTCTGTTGCGGCCTGGGAACCTGAGCTCTTTTGGCTGCAGGGGAAGAAGTGTCCAGCAGATAAATAGCTAGAGAGGCAAGTCAGCCCAGCAGAGCAGGGACAAATCCTGACTCCGACATTTTCCAGCTACGTGACCTTGGGGAAGTTATGTAACCTTTGGGGTTTGTTTCCTCACCTGTAAAACGGGGGTAAGAGTTAGCTCTGCTCTGCAGGGTACTTGGGAGAAATTAAGTGCTGCGATGTGTGTAATCGCTCCGTGCAGTAGCCAGAACATTCTACTACACTTGAGAAACAGTCATTCATGAAAAGCATGTTGGGAGACAGTGAGGGGCAGAGGCTGTGTCTGGGGGATGTGAGGAAGGTTGGATGGGGGCTGGAGGTACCAGATTCGGAGGCCGCCAAGGCCAGTTTGCAGTGGTGGCTCTGACCCTGAACTGGGGTGTTTTTCTAAGTGTTTATTGAGCAGCTAACTCTGTACAAGTACACTCATTAATCCTCATTATACACGTGAGGAAACTGAAGCTCCAAGAGGTGAAATAATTTGCCAGCCACACCACTGAAGGGATGCAGGCAGTGTGGCAGGAAGAGCGGGGAGGTTCCGGTGCCAGCCCGCGGTGCAAGCACTGGAAGGGGGCCAGCTGCTGCGGGCCAGGGGCTACGTTAGGCCCCGGTGTGGGAAGTGAAGCGGGGACGAGGCTGACGACCGGGCGGTGGAGGGTAGCAGTGAATGAAGGGGCTCAGGCCTGGATACGTGGACCCACCGGTGTCCCCAGAGCCCTCTAAGGCAGATCCGCTGAAGGCAGCTCCTTGGGGCCTGACTGGGCCCAGAATTTCCAGTGACTGGAGGGGGATGGGAATGGGGCCGGGACGCCCAGGTTGGAAGCAAAGGTTCAGTCAGGAGGCTGATGGAATGCAGTTGAAATGGTATCAGAAACGCCCCCTGCCTGGCCTGGAGGCGGTCCTCTGTGACTCTACGTCCACACGCAGAACTGAACAAGGGGTCACCTGCAGGCCGCTCTGCCCGCCAGATGCTGACACACAGCCACGTCGGCTGCTCTAAGGCCCAAGACCCAACCCCTGCCCCGGGTGCCCTGTCCCTGCCCTGGGAGCCTCCCACCTCTGCACAGTCCACCAGAGCAAGGGGCAACACTGGCTTCCTGCTCTCCTTAGACGCCAGCGGGTCCCTCCCTGCAGGCTCTGTTCCTGCTGTCTGTCTGCCTGGACGCCCTCCCTTCTCTTTCCTCTGAGCTCCTTGCCGTCTCCTTCAGGGCTGATGTTACCCCTGGCCATTGTCTAGAATCGTGACCCTCTCCTCCCATACACACTGCTTTCTGGCCGCATTTTTCTCCAGATTACCAGAGACATACCAAATACCTACCTACCATCACAGTTGGCGCCGGCCTCCCCTACTGGAACGTCGAGGGCCTGAGGCTGGGCCTCTCATCGCTTCCGTTCCCTGTCGCATCTCCAGCACCTAGAACAGTGCCTGCACGAGCTAGATAGAGATTTGACGCATGAATGAATGGACAGCCCATTGAAATGTCAGGGCCACGTGACTCACCCCCAGAGAGCACAGCAGGGATGAACGGAGGCTCCCTGGGAGACGGGAAGGGGCGACAAGGCCCCTGTCCCCCAGGAGAGGTCCACAGTGGGGACAAGGAGACATAGGCTCAGTCGTCTCATACGGGCCCAGGAAACATGTTTGATGGCCACGTCCCTCACAGGGAAGGGGTGTAGCAAGTGCTAGGCCTCAGCTGTCAAAGGTCTGGCCAATTTAAAGGTTGTGGTAGTTTTGAAACTGGAAGCAAAAGCAATGTGGCCTCCAATGAGGCCCCAATAAAAGCCTGAGCCCTGCTGGCACTGGGACAGCAGAGAGCGTCAGGAAGCATAATGTCGATCTGTTCAATTGCTTTCTTTTTTGGGAGGCTGTTGGCTCACCCCGCTAGAACGGGGTGGCACTTCAGGACACGAAGCTTGGAGCTAGTGACAGGTTTCTTGGAACTGGCAGCAGGGAGATCTAAATTAAGACCTTTCTATCACACCAAATTAATAGTAGCTGAAATAGAGCGCTCAAGAAGTAGGCAAAATGCCTTTATACATAACTTCTGAAAAGTGGAGAGAAAAAGTTATGAAAACAGAATGGTATTTATTCACTCGAATCCCAAGGTATTTGCTGAAAACAATGACACCTCTGTTTGACACAAAAATACATGTGAGAAAGAGCAAGGCTTTCTCTTTGAAGTGTCCTGCCACAGAGGCCCGGGCACTCAATACTAACTGCTCTGCTGTGCAGGCTCTTGTGGCATGCCGAGGGCTGGCCCAATTTCAAGGGGCGGGCAGATGCGTCAGTTGCCTCTGGCTTCGAGTTGTCCTCGTGGTTGTTTCTTGTTTGACCCTCCTGAAGCACACCTGCTCCGGATCTACCTGCAAGCTCTCGAGGCAGGGCGTCGCCAGAGGCGAGAAGGGGGCCTTCCTTGGTTTTCAGCAGAGGAGGGCCTGCAGCAGGGCCGGGAGAGATGGGGGAGCAAAGCTGCTGTGGGCGAGGCTGACGCGGTGACGGACTCTGGGCCTCTGACTCTGGTCCAGCACGTCCTGGGCACTGCGGTGAGCAGCGTCTTCTCCCCAGGATGGGGCCAGGGTGGGGGGCGGCAGGAAGCAGCCACGGCAGTAAGAGTGAAGACCTCCACCAAATGGAGTCGTGGGGAGGGACTCATTCAGCCTGAATCGCCTCAGAGGGCTTACGTGTTAAAGTCCCCTAATCACCAGGTCAAGTGTGAAATGAGAAAGACACAAAGGGCAACTTCAGTGCCATCAGACAGGCTTTTTCTCGTACAGACAAGACTCCTGCTTTCACAAATTCTTTGCGGTGGGTGGGGCCCTTATATGTAGCATTTGCCAATTTCTGTGGTGTAAATACTCCCACCATAGCCAATTTCAAGCCGTCTATGTGACACCTATGTAATTTCTAAGGTATCTATGTGACACCATTGAACAGAGTTGGGAAGAGATGCATAGAATCCCATTACGTAGTATTTCCACCCTACAGACACTATATACATCAGTAACCAGCAAAAGCATGAATAATAAACTGTAGTAATTAGGAAGTAATTGCTTTTGTTTTCTATATAATTAATTTTAAGTTTACGTAATTCAACTCTTAAGAGTAGTTTGTGTTTAACAGCCAGCTCACAAAAGTCCTGAAAACCTAACAACTGGCTCTTGTTACTGGGGCCAGTTTGAGCAGACTCCAGCACCCCAGACCTCACCCACGCCAAGGATGCCAGCACCGGTTCTTGCAAAGGGGACGGTCCTCCATGCTAGTACCAGGCAACTGCAAGAGGACTGGCACCACATTCCCAGCAAGGTGTGGTCTGGCTTTCTTCCTCTCAACTCGGCAGCAATGACGAATTTGGCATCAGGCTCACTTCCTCACCACCCGACAGAGCAACTTCCCGAAGGCCCGCTGGCGGGCTGCGGTCCCTGCTGGGAGGCTGCAGGAGTCGGCAACCCAAGGAGGGGGCACCTGTTCCACGGTGGGGCGTTCAGGTCACTCCAGGCCTCTGGTGGGAATGTAATCTAACAGCTGTGAGGGCCATGCACCCAGGAGCAGGACCAGCTTTCCCATGAGCTTCGCCAGGGACCACATACTCACTATGCCTCTGGGGCCCAGCTGTATCAGCTTTGTCTTGCTTTTTACACTTGCTATTCAGTTTTACTGAAAACAACAGAAAAGTGCACGCACTTTTCATGTACCGCTCCATGAATTTTCTCAATGACTCCGGTCAGCACTGCTCAGCTGAAGACTGCAGACCATTTCCAATGCCCTCTCCCTGTCTGCAGCATCACCTCACAGGTAAGGATGCTGACCTCTCCTACCAGTTTCCAGTTCTCGAAACTCACATAAAGGGAATTCTATTTTGTTTTGCTACTTTGGCTCAGTACTGTTCGTGAGAATCATCTGTGTAGTTTTGTGCAGTAGTAGTTCCTCCATTTCATTGCCGAGTATTCCATCATGTGAATAGGCCATGATTTGTCCATTCTATGTTGAGGGACATCTGGATGGTTTCTAGTTTGAGGCTATTATGAATGAAGCGAGTATTAAAATACTTGTACTACGGCATGCATTTCTGTTAAGTGCGTGCCTTGGGGTGGGACTCTGTCATAGGGTTCTACAGTATTAGCCGTCAGTCTTTTTTTATTTTAGTCAGCCTGGTGGGCATCTATGTCACTGGTTTTAATTTGTATTTCTCTGATGATGGATATTGAACAAATTTGGCTATCAAAATGCCTATTAACCATCTGGGTATTTGTGAAGAGCCCATTCAAATCTCTAGCTCATTTCTAAATATACCACCTTTTTCTTAACATCATTTTCTTTTCTCCTTAACATTTTAAAATATATTCCGAAGCCTTTGTTGGAAGTATTAAAAATTTCCTCCACTTCATAGCTTGACTTGATAGAGTTCTTAATTGTAATGATACAAGTTATCAGATTTTTATCTTCATGGTTAGTGCTTTTCATGTCCTAATAAATCTTTGCCAAGGCCAAGAAGACTGTGTTTTCTGCAGAAGCCTTATTATTTTACTTTTCATATTTAGGACCACTGGAATCCACTGGAATCCATCCATTTGGAATTGATGTTTATATATGGTTTGAGGTCAAGCTTCATTTCTTCCCATATGTATGCCCAAAATTAGTGTTCTTAATGCGGCTAAAAACTTTTTTCTGATTATTGATGGTTGTCTCATTAGGATTTTGTTGTTTACTAATGTTTAATTTCTGGATTTTGGCTGAATATCTTATCTTTTTTTCTTTCACCTTTAAAGGGTAAATAGGAAGAGACAATATAAACTGGAGGTGATGGTAATAACAGCTCTCCCCCCACACCGGGGAGCTGGGACCGCATGCCTCCTCCACTGGGGTGAGCCTGCCCAGGCCTCTCCCGTGCTCCAGTACAAACCCCCAGCCGAGCCAGGCATGGAACTCTGGTCCTAAAACCAAACTGAACGGAAAAGCTACCTCAAAACTGCTCATCCAGGTGATCTGGGAAAGCCACAGGTGAAATCATCCTTTGCTACAGAATCATGAGGTCACCAAAGTCAACTCAGGGAGATTTCAGGAACAAAGCTGTTATTGTTTTTTTTCAAAACGACTTCGAGGTGATTTGATCTCTTCTCGCTCTTTTCTCTACTTGACTACGTTCCACAGTCTAGGCTACACTGAGGAAATCTCCTAATCTAACAAAGCTTTTCTTACACAGGACCACCAAGCTCTCTCCCTGTGCAATTTCCAGGCCCTGACCTTAGTAACAATCACTGGCTCCCCTTTATCGCAGGTTTATGTGCTAGGCACTAAGCTAAGTACTTTACAGGAATTTTATTATTAATCTATACACCTTCCTTGATACTTCTTTAAAGCCCTTCTCAGCACCTGAAATTACATTCTAAATTTGTTTACTGTCTGTAACTGCAAGACAAATTTCACAGTCCTTGTCTCTCCTTCACTGCCCTATCAGGATGTCGAGCGCAGGGCCTAGCGCACAGGAGATGCTCAGTACACATTTGTTTTCACTGTTGTCCAGGGTTGCCCACCCTTCTCAGCAAATCACTGAAGGTATATGGCTACTTGAAGGTGGACGTGTCCTCTAAGTAGATCATGTCAGGGTGAAGAGGAGAAAAAGGGATTAGATACAACCGATGATCCATTCTTCTTACAGTTATTTTTTTAATAAAGTTTGATGATTAACGTTTATTAATCAAGTTTGATGAAAGTTAAAACACCTGAAATGTATTTCCTATTTCTTCACGAAGGGTCATACTGGAGATGGTTTTGGTCCTCATTCAGACAAGCCTTTCCATCTACGTCACTGTCTTCCCTTTTTATCAGCCTCATCAGCAAGTACCTCATATGTTGATGAAAGAAATTTCCACCTTGCTGTTGTCTCTTTTACCTGTTTCCTTTAATCCATTTCTCCAGAGAGCGACATCTGATTGAAAAACTACCTAAAATAATTTTGTTGCTTCAGTTTTGTGGTGTGATCACTTTTCCCACCTGTTTCCACTCTACAGTCTTTGAAATTACCTTAAAAGTGTAGTAACATTTTGCAATGCTGGGTACCACTTCAATTTTATATTGGATTATGCATTATTTATAGCATAGATTAAACTTTTCAGCAGGGAAAATAATCCAAACTCTTAGGAACAGTCACTGTTTTAAGTTATACACTACTTTCAATTAAACGCTATCGGAGTAAAGACACAGACTGATAATATTGGCTTTTTTCAGTCATCTCTTAGTGCTCAGCACACCAGAAGGTCCTCTAAAAGGGAAGCCCTTCTCATGAATCCACAAGGACCAAAAGGTCCTTGAAATCTGGCCCCATCTAAAACATCCATAAGCATATTTGGTCCATGCCAAATGGTTTTGGACAGGACCAAATATCAAGGACATTTTGGTGTGGACCAAATGTCTCCTACCCATCCACAAGTACCTCAAAAGAGTCAATACTGAGAAATGCAATTTGATTAACTTTAACATTTTCACGTGTATTCACGTGAAAAACCTCTTGTTCTAGCCTAAACAGTAAACTCTACCATCTCTGTATAATCTTTGCATTCACAAATTTCAACAGCCAGTCTTGTGAACTCGAGTTTAGCAACCTCTGTTTAGGCACAGAGGATGTGTTCGATCCGGGCTCTAAAACGTCCCGAGACCTCTTGGTTAGACTCCTCAGACATACCACGGCTCTTCTTTCCAAATGAAGTCCCCTTTTAAAATGTCAGCGTAATGTATGTCTTGAATTTTCAAGTAGAATACTTTAAATTATTTGACAAAGAACAGATAACACGACAGTAAACTGATGCTATTTTAGAATGCTTTTTATTTCGACACTTACAGGATGTGTGTAAGGCATGTTCACAAGTATTTGTTTGAAGTTATGTACAAAACACGTTCTCTCTCTCTCTCTCCAGCTGCTCTTCTTTCCCTTTGTACCTGCTGCTACAAACTGGACCCTGTGTATCTTCATATCTACAAGTCCTCAGTTATTTTGAACATGCAGACAATGTTTTAGGGACCTGCTTCAAAATATGGAGGAAGCTTCTATGCACTAAGTCACTAAGACATCAAAACTCACAGGGAACCAAGGCAGAGGGAAGCGACCAAATCAGCTCATGAACTTGGGGCTGTGAGCTTCTAGGGGGTAACAAAGAACACACGGAAAAACATTTTTTGACCCTTCCTGTTTGAGAGAAATGGAATGTGTCCACAATTCATGTTTCTGTATTTACTACTACTGCCTATGAAGTCACTAAAGAGAACTAATTTTTTAACAGTTTCTAATGCAGTTACAGGTTTGTTCTCAGGCCACAGTACAAGAGTGCATGCATTACTCTACACAAATGTCAAACACCGAACAATTGTAACAGGGACACCTCAGGACTGTCTAATTACACAAGTGTCTCTTTTTGGTGGTAGGATAAGGAAAGTGCCCACTGTGTGCTAGACAGAGACACCCGAACACTTGTCTAACTCATAAAGAGGGACAACATCACTCATGAGAACAGTGAAGTATTCAGAGTAAGTTCCCAGTGTGGGGCTGGGATAATGAATACGGAGCCTCAATTTTAGGGGTTAAAAAAAGTCTTGGCTGATGTTAATAAGTTTTTTGTGTGATTTTCAAAAATCATTATGTCTTTAAAAGATGAAAAACAAGCACTTATAAATCTACTGGGGAGAAATAAAATAATGAAATGAAAAATCAAAATCACATGAAGGGGAGATCTGAATCTTTTGGTCTGAATCAGCCAATATTTTAACATTAACCATTCAAATGTGGTTTGCTTAAGCCCATTTTTTAAAATGCAGAATCCTTAAGGAAAAATGTAGGCATCTGTTTAGGAATACTGATCTCAAAAAACTTCACCGTGGGGCACCGTAACAGGTCGCGGACGTCCACTTATCACTTCCGCCCTGCTCTGGGGCGCCCCCCGCACTCTCCTTCCGTCGCAGAGCGCGCCTCTGCAGCGGCCCCAGCAACGTGAGGGTGCGGTCACACATAACGTCATCAGCCACCATCTGGCAATTAGTACGTGGCTAGTCAGAGTTGGGAAACTACTTACTGTCAACTATATGAAAGATCTCCATTTATTAGCGCTGTGACACACGGTGCAAAGAATCTTCACATGTTGCTTTTTATGTCAAAGGTAGTATATCGTTATTCTTCCAACTCAACAAACAGTACATACTCTTTAGTGAATTGTAACTACCTAGAATAGTGGGTGGGCCTCTTCCGGAAGGGCAGGCTACTCTTCTGACAGGAGATCACGAGCCAGGCAGGCTGGGCAAGTGCTCTGCTCCTTAAGCCACCGCTTGAAGCACTGAAATGAGGAAAGACAATTAGCCAGTGCCTCTAGGAGCACATGGACCCTCAGCCCTCCCGGACCGCTCACCTCAGCAGACACGGCTCACCTCACTGTGACACCTGGTAGGGCCTGGGGCCACCCAACACCCAGGGACACCAGAGCCTGCTCAGGGTAGGGGTCTGGACCAAGCTCCAGGAACAGAGAAACCCAGCTCAGAATGTGACCTGAACACTCAGGGTCTGACCCTCGGGCATGGCCTTGCCCTCCCATCCCCCCACACCCTGCTCCAGTCTCGTGCTTCAGCCGCCCTGACTTCTAGAGGCTGGCCCTTGGACTCACCCTGTCTGTCTGGTCTTGTTCCTTGCCCATCCCACCAGCCTGCACGCCACACAGCCTCACTGGAGCCTGTCTACCCAGCGTGCTCCCGGCTGGCCTGCTGCTGCTACAGAGCCGAGTGTGTGTGTAAGTTCGAGAGCCCAGGCAGGATACCCCTTCCCGGGAAGGAGGAAGAAAGCAGGCCACGCGGGAGACAGCAAGCTGTCTGGACTGTTTCTAGCGAGTATACTGTGTGTATCCCTTTTCTCAGGGATTCCCTACACTGACAGGGCAGAGACCTGATCTGCTCTAACCCAGCAGCAGGGGTGCAGGACAAATGCTCACAGCACCCAAAACACCACAACAGTTACCACAGATCTTGGAAGGGCACAGGCCAGAACGTCCCAGGATCAGGCACAGTGCACCCAGTTAGGCTTAGTTTCTCTCCTCTAAAATGTTAAACTGACTTCACATACTGCACTGAACTGACAAACTGCTGCACTGTGTGCCTGTTTGACCAGGCATATAAGAAACTGATGCGTATAGAAAACTGACTTCTAAGGAACTAGTATTGCTTTGACTTTCAGCAACTGATGGAGCCAACTGCTCTTTTCCACTCATGACACAGAGGAGAGGACAGTGTGCACAGCGCACGCTGCGGGGCCCAGGAATCCGCACCCCTTCCTGCAGCATCGCTGTCTGGGGGGGAGACAATCATCACAGACATGAGGAGCTTTAGAAGGTGCTCTGAAAATGCAAGTACTGAAGCCTAGAAAACAAAGTCCCTTTTTATTTTCAAAATACTCCATAGTCAAAAGGCATGACATGAGGATGGCCAAGGAGAATTCTTACCCCTTTGTGAAACTTGTGCCCACATTTCAGCACACGTACATTTTTGGATTTGAATACTTCTAGGCATATTTCACAGGAATTTGCACCGGACACCTGTGGAAACAAATGCATCTCAATAGTAAAGAATAACTAAATTTCTTCTTACTACATGAGCTCTTCTTACAAGTGGCCTTCCAGAACTTTCACAGCTAAGGTGGCAAATTATTCTCAATTATAGTTAAGGAGACTGAGGGAACAACTTATTAATAACATTTCTTAGGAAAAAATAAAGTTTTAATTTTCTCAGAGAAAAAAATGTTTTATGTGGTTAACTCATTCCCAGCTAAAATACTACAAATATCTACTTACCCCAACCCATACCTAAAGTATGGTACTAGCTGAATATTACAAATTAATTGTTCATCTAATTATCTAACAGTTGGAGACAGTAATAAATTATGACATCTCTACACTATGGATTATCATGGGGCTGATTAAAATCATGACGGAATTCCATAATCCTTGACGTGGAAAGTTAGTCACAAAAACTCTCTGAATAAAAGTAGGCTACAGAACAGTATGTATCGTATGAATATATAATTCAATTTTTTAAAAATAAAGAGAATGTGTATATATAGAGATGCCTAGAAAAGAGTCTGGAAAGATATAAAATGTTAACAGTGGTTACTGGCTACTTTTGGTTGAGAGATTTAACTTTTTTCTTTGCTACTTTTCTAAAGTTTCCATGAATGTGGATTACTTGTATAAATCAAAACAAAACGAACTGATGGCTCATTCAGCAAACATCCATGGTCAGGGATTGTGCGGGGCACAGTGACGCAGAGATGAATGGGAGGGCTTGCGGCCCTAGCCGCTCACAGTCTGGTGAGCACAGACAGCGTGTTCCGTGTGAAAGCAGAGTGCCACCCTAGAACACCAGGCATGAAGCTCTCCCTACAGCTCACAGCATTCACCCCACACCGCATCATTAACTTCGACTCTCACTCCCCGTCTTAACTCTGAGCACCCTGAAGGCAGGAAATGGCCTTGCTTACCTGTGCTCTTAGCAGCTGGCAAGGAACCTGGCCCCAAACTGAGACTCCATAAACTGTCAAGAAAGTGAATGAATGCAGCCCTGGCAGTGGGTTAAGGTCAGGGAGTACAGCTGGGGGCAGTGCCTGAAGGCTATGAAACCCTGAACTGCTGCACGGGGTTTTCTGTCTTTCCCATGGCACTGTCGCCGCTGCAGCAATGGGACAGATGTGCTCTCACTCCTCTCTGCGGCCCCCCAGGGAAGGGTCTGGGAGGAAATGGAGGCGTCAACCCTGGGGAAAGGGCAGGTTAAGGCCTCTGCAAAGTTCAGAAAAATCCACGGTTAACTTGACCATTTCCTAGTATGGAAAAGTGGGCACAATATATTTCTAATTGAAAAAAAAAAACCACAAATATATGTACAGTTGACTAAATTCACATATACACACAGATACAAAAGAGTTTAGAAAAATATATACTGATGTGACAGCACTGGTTACCCTTAGAGGGTGGGTTTTGGGGTTCTTTATATGCTCTTTTTATTTGGATCTTCTATTATGAACCACAAAACTTTTGTAATTTAAAAATACAAAGCAGGGACTTCCCTGGTGGTGCAGTGGTTAAGTATCTGCCTGCCAATGCAGGAGGCATGGGTTCGAGCCCTGGTCCAGGAAGATCCCACATGCCGCGAAGCAACTAAGCCTGTGCACCACAACTAGTGAGCCTGTGCTCTAGAGCCCGTGAGCCACAATTACTGAAGCCCACACGCTCTAGGGCCCACGAGCCACAACTAATGAGCCCATGTGCCACAACTACTGAAGCCCATGTGCCTAGAGCCCGTGCTCCGCAACAAGAGAAGCCACCGCAATGAGAAGCCCGCCCACCGCAACAAAGAGTAGCCCCTGCTCACCGCAACTAGAGAAAGCCCGCACACAGCAACGAAGGCCCAATACAAACAAAAATAAAATTTTAAATTAATTAATTAATTAATTTTAAAAAATACAAAGCAAATTACTTCGAATTTTTTAAAAACTACCTATGATTAGCAAATTAAGTCCCAGTTTCAATACATATTATTCTTTTTTTTTTTTTTTTTTAAAGTTTTACTTGATTTTATTTATTTATTTATTTTTATTTTTGGCTGTGTTGGGTCTTCGGTTCGTGCGAGGGCTTTCTCCAGTTGCGGCAAGCGGGGGCCACTCTTCATCGCGGTGCGGGGACCGCTCTTCATCGCGGTGCGCGGGCCTTTCTCTATCGCGGCCCCTCCCGTCGCGGGGCACAGGCTCCAGACGCGCAGGCTCAGCAATTGTGGCTCACGGGCCCAGCTGCTCCGTGGCATGTGGGATCTTCCCAGACCAGGGCTCGAACCCGTGTCCCCTGCATTAGCAGGCAGATTCTCAACCACTGCGCCACCAGGGAAGCCCAATACATATTATTCTTATAAGTCAGCTTTTACACCTTTATTACTATCAACATCAACCATGAAGTAGAAAGCAATCTCTTTCCAAAAGGTGATTATGGTCTATCTTGGGATGGCCAACAAGCACACAGACGCACGCGTGCGCACACACACACACGCACACAAAGGAGTTCACACGCACACTCACACATCAATGAGAATGCCAAGAAGTTGACCTGGTTGTTCGACCACAGAGCACGTGACCAGCAGGAACACCCCTGAGAGAGGGAGGGGACTCCAGCCAGGCCCTGCAGGAATGCTCTGCATGATCATAAGCTTTCCCTTTGGGGTGAGACCCTCTGGGACCTGAGTGTATGTGATGCAGAAAGTCTCCAAAGGGTAGCGGAAAGTGAAAATGTATGGGAGGCATAAAAACGAGTTCACAAAAAAGATTCATTGCTTAGCTCAAGTCAGCAAACCAGCGCTCTTTGTGCAGTCTTGCACTGCTGACTCCACTATGGGGCCTGCAACTCTTCTGATTTCAATTTCACCTGAACTGTGATACTATAGTTGGACAAAAAAGGGAAATGTGCTCTACACCAGAATTCAATCTGGAGCCCACGGCTGTGAGCCGCCCAGGTGACCACCTCTCTTTCAACCACACGTTCAGTCCCTAATGCACAGTCCCCAGCATGAGCTGGTCAGTGTGTTGAGGACGCTGCGCTCCAATCGAAGGAAGGAACACTGGCAAGATGCGTGCGTCACCTGTGCCTCGGATTCCTCATTCATAAAGACAGTTATAACGCCCTATCAACTGACACCACAGACAGAACAGTACTTTATAAAAAGTTCTGTGGAGCTTCCCTGGTGGCGCAGTGGTTGAGAATCTGCCTGCCAATGTAGAGGACACGGGTTCGAGCCCTGGTCTGGGAAGATCCCACATGCCGCGGAGCAACTGGGCCCGTGAGCCACAATTACTGAGCCTGCGCGTGTGAAGCCTGTGCTCCGCAACAAGAGAGGCCGCGATAATGAGAGGCCCGCGCACCGCAATGAAGAGTGGCCCCCACTTGCCACAACTAGAGAAAGCCCTCGCACAGAAACGAAGACCCAACACAGCCATAAATAAATAAATAATTTAATAATAAAAAAAAAATTCTGTGTAACTGTAACATTCTCATTGTCTGAGAGGACAACAAACAATCTAAATCAGTGTATCAAATTAAAGGCAAGTTAATTTAATGGGCTCATTCCTGTGTGCCCCCTGCGCTCCTTGAGGGGAGAGAGAAGGGAAGCAACCAGCCTTTCCCAAGCACAGTGCTTGACTCTGCCTATTCTACGGCAGCACTTCATCCCCACAACGACCCAAACAAGCAGATATGATTCGAGCTCACAGTGTTACTAAGTGATGGAACCAAGTCTGTGTTATTCCAAAGCCCATGGTCACACATAGAAGAAAATTATCCAAAAATCAATTTTTCCAACTATTCACACTTGATATAAAAAGTGAATTTATATGACCATTCACAGGCCCAGTTCCCACAATGTGGTCACAGCTCTTCTTGTCACTACACGCAGGGGCCCCGAGCTACCCGTAAAAATGGAGAGACAACCTCGCCATTCACTGGCTCTCCTAATGAAACACTCAAGTACGTCTAAACTTGGTTTCCAATTTCAAGATCAAATAAATTCAATCTAGAAAAATGGGGCTAAATCATGGATTAGTAGTTCTGTTTCCTTCTTGTTCTTCATCAGAAGAACAGCACTGACTCTACGGTCACACATGCAACACTCACAGGGACGTCGTCTGTCCTCTGCCCCTTGCTTTTGGGTGATGATCCAACAACCACGGAGGGCGGGCCCTGGGTGGCCCTGGTCACAGAAGCAGCAGAGCTGGGCTCAGATGGCCTCCTATCCTTTCCTGGATTTGGCTGCAGCAAGAACATGGAGCAGGGAAGCAAGTTCAGTTACCCAAAAACTTGACCCTCTTCTGTCTACTAAATTGCTCTCCATTTTGGGGTTGGAAGCATTTTTTCCCACAATTCTCTTATTTTATAAATAAATAAGAATAAAGTGGAACATTTTATTGAATCTAAATGAAATACTGACCTTTTTCTTTTTCTCTTCATCTAGAATGTGTTCTGTCACTATTTGGACAATTTCGTCAATACTCAATCCTGAGAGCGAGTTCTTGTTTTTGTTTCTCACTTTTTTAATAAAACCAGCAAGCTCGGTGCTGAAAGGGAAAGTGGGGATAATGTCAAGAGAAAGTTAAAGTTTTCTGCTGCAAAGAAATATTATGGGCCAATATTAACCCAACAGCAAAAAGAAACAAAATCAAATACACACAAATAATTCATTTGTAAACAACAGTTACTACAGAGAGCAGCAAAATCACTCTTTCAAAGCACTATGAAAATTCCAATATTATTTCTAAATATTTGTTCTAATAGACTTTCAAAGTAACGGTGTATCTGATAGATCCATTTGAGATCTCCATCTCTACTTAGAAACCTGACTTCTTACAGCCTGGATATCCTGTAGCTTTAAGCAAAATCAATGAATGATCAGACGCCACTGGATCTGACTTGAAATCAATAAAATCTCTTTCTATCTAAGAACAAACTAGTTTTGTTGACTTCTTCCCTTTAAAAATGTAACCAACAACAAAGTTTTCAAAGCCTGAGTTTTTCATAGGTAGCAGTGGATGTGATTTATATCGTTAATCAGTAGGAACTTGGTATCTGTAGCACTAATACCTCATATGCTTTAACATGAAGAAAATTAGGATGCATATCTATTTGGTGGTTTATATTCTGCCAGATTTAGTCAGGATTGCAAACAATTTTATTTGTAATGTACTTTTGGTAATTACAACTTGACTATTTTTACTGATTTGCATGGTAACTGCTATTGAGAGAACTTACAATGTTTATCAAACTTAGGCAGGGCTAAACATGCCCATGTGCAGACAAGATATACTTATTTCCAAATGGGCAGGGCTACACTGACAAATGCAAAACATCAAGTTTGGCCGTTAACTACTGTGTTTCAAAAGTATAATCTCAAAGACTGTGACTAATATTGTGTCAAAGACAGAAATAACATGGAAGGTGCAGAGGGTCATTCCTGAATGTGGATTCCTCTCTTCTGAGCTGTATCCCAGAGACATTCCCTCCACTTCATCTTCTCTCCAGGCAGAGACCAGGAGTACCTCTGTCCCCTCGCACCAATCTGGAGTGAGGTCAGAGGCTGATGCAGAGGCACTGCTGAAGTGCCTGAATGACAACTCTGGCTGACTTAGTTAAAAGCAACTCTCCCCATCTGCAGCAACGTGGATGGACCTAGAGGCTGTCATACTGAGTGAAGTAAGTCAGACAGAGAAAGACAAATATATGATATTGCTTATATGTGGAATCTAAAAAAATGGTACAAATGAACTTATTTACCAAACAGAAATAGTCACAGACATAAAAAACAAATCTATGGTTTCTGGGGGGGAGGGGATGAATGGGGAGACTGGGCGTGACATATACACACTACTATATATAAAATAGGCAACTAATAAGGACCTACTGTATAGCACAGGGAACTCTACTCAATGCTCTGTAATTACCTACATGAGAAAAGAATCTAAAAAAGAGTGGATATACGTAAATGTACAACTGATTCACTTTGTTGTACAGCAGAAACTAATACGCCACTGTAAATCAACTATACTCCCCCGACCCAACCCCGCCAAAAAAGCAGCTCTCCTCACCCTCATAAGGATCCCTTTGTAACATGCTCACACACCTGACTCACTAGCAGATTACATCTAGCCTTGTCAGCCTCACACCTCTAACAAATCAGAGGTGCTGTCCAACGAGGTGTAAGTTGCTGTTGCCTTCTTTGCTATATGTGAGATTTTTTTTCCCTGAAATAATGTAAAACTAATGTTTTGCAGTTCATTTAGTGATTCCCTAACTAGTGCTGGAGAGTTACTGAGTTCATCAAAATCTTAGCAAACTGCCATGGGTTCTGATGAGTGTTGATTAACCAGTGTTCAATGTTTTCAATCTATTGTTTTGAAACTGCTCACTTCTATGTCTACAAAAGGAAAAAGTGCAGCGCTTGTCTGAGTAAAACAATTATGCAGTCCTTTCCACTTCAGCCCCTAATTGGCTGTAACGTTATCTAATCAGGAAACCTCAGTTCAATAAAGCACTTAACAGAGGTGCAGACATTTTAGATTCGTACCTGCTGTGACACGGGAACACCACTGACAGGTGCTCAATAATACTATTGAACGGCTTCTTTGGAGACTGGCTTGAACGGGTGGCACGTCCTGGAGCAACAGGTGACTTCCGATCAGCCACCGGGCTTGGCTCTGACCGCGCTGCCTGGCCGGGGCTCTCACACTCTGGCCGCCGGCCGGCTTCCGGCTCACAGGAGGGCGACTCCACTGGGCCATCAGTAGCAGAGACCAGACTTGATTCCTCGGGAACTGCTGTTCGGTCTCCAGTCCTGTGACTCGTAGAAGTGGAGGGGCCTTGATCCTCATGGTCTGAAGACTCAGCAAGTAACTTAGGCTGAATCTACAAGGAACACAGCACAGTGGCTGGATCACTAAGCGTTACATCCGTGAACAAAGACTAACGATTAAGCACAACTATAATGAAACCTGGCTGCTCAAGTGCACAGGATCTGAATTACAACAAATTAAACGTCTTGTCCTTAAAAATTGCTGGCCACCTTCTCTTTCTCAAAATGAGCTCTTCATGGCTCCACACTGCTGGCTTCCGTCCCATCCGCTGGGCCCCTGCTCAGCTCTCCCCGCAGCCCTGCCGCCGTCCACGCCTGAAGTGCGGCTGCCCCTCATGTTGTCAGAGGTGTGATCTCCACCCCAGCCGTGCTACGCCCTCTCGTGCCTCGCTGACTGTGTGCTCACTGAGGATAACGCCCACTGTTTTTTTTTTGGCCGCGCAGTGCCACATGTAGTATCTCAGTTCCCCGACCAGGGATCGAACCCATGCCCCCTGCGGTGGAAGCGCAGAGTCCTAATCACTGGACCACCGGGGAAATCCACAATGCCCACTTTCAAAAAGATTCCAGTCTAGAATATCTTCCTGAGATCCAAATCTGCACATCCAAACTTCCTAATGGGCAGATCCACGTGGGTGACTGAGTCCAAGGCCACTCAAGCCCTATGTCTTCAAACCCCGCCTCAGGGCAGTCCCCCTCACCCTGCCCTTCCTCCGGTGCCACCTCACTGACAGAAACCCAGAGTCATCCTCGACTCCCCAACATACTCACACGGAGCCCCAATCTCACAAGCAGCACCATTCTTTCAACTGACCTCCTGCACACCCCTCAAATCTGTTCTCTTCCCTCCAGCCCCGCTGCCTCTCTGAGCCAGGACACGGCTGGGGACACTGAGCTGTAACTGGTTGGCTGGAAATCGCTCACTCAGCTCCCTCTCCCACCACATCTCCACACTGCAGTCAAGCTGATCGTCAAGTACAATGCTGATGTCGTTCCCTAACTTGAAACTTATACTGGCTTCTTAGTGACCTGAGGGAAAGTCCACACTGCTGAACACACCTTACACCTTAATAAGGCTCCCTTTGTTCCGGCCCATGGGTACGATATTATAATCTTTCTCCCTATCGTCCCCTTTGTCATCGTGGACTTCTTTTATAGCTATGAAAGGAGGGTATTCTCTTTTTTTCTAGCCTCCAAATATGCTGCTTCTTCCACTTGGAACACTCTGACCCTGCAAACATCACACCACACACCCCTCCTCAAACACACACCCCCTTACTCCTTTTGCCTGGTTAATTCCTATTCCAGATCTCTGACTCACGGAGACTTCCAACAGCGGAGCTTCTGCCGAGGCCTAGGCCTCTGGGTTAGGTTAGTTCCTCCTAATTTATGCTGCCAGAGCATTCTATGTTCCTGTGAAAAATCTTGGCACATTTTGCTTATAATTATAGGTTTAAAGTCTCTCTTTCTTAAACCCATATGCACTTTGAGGGCACAGACCACATCTAATCTTGATCACCACTAAATACCCAATGAATGAACAGCAGGGAAATGACACACAAAGTAAATCATTTTTAGGGGTACTTATTACTCAAGCTCCTGGCACACTGAGAGTTCCCAAGGTTTTGAATTTTAAAATTACATAAGCTAGAGTTAAAAATTAATAGTAAAATATTCTATTGATATCTAATGCTTTTCCCCCTTCCATATCTGCTATAAGAACTTGGAAACACTATAAATAAGTGATCTTTAATTCTAAATAAAACTCTGTTTCTTACTCAGTTCAATGGAGAGAAAAAACTTTTTCTATGGAGAGAAAAAAACTGGCGCTCAATAGAAAATTTAATCAGTCCAAGGTGGCTAATCTTTTTAACGTTTTAAACCATTTTTTTTTTGCAGATGAATCCACAGTAAGTATGAATGCTTAGTGTGCAAGGTATTGGGGAGAAAAAGACGCTCAAGATGAGGCTTCTGACTGCAGCTCCAGAGCCTACAATCTAAGACGCTGAATGCATTGACCGAAGGGTCACAGGGTGAGGGGCAAGTAAGGGCAGCCCTCACAGGGCTTAACCTAGCACTTAATGAAAACATTAAGGCAACTGTTAATCCATCTCATGCCCACTCCCAAAACAATAACAACAAACTACTTTTGGCCAGTTAAGAAAGAAATTGTGCTTCACTCCTTTTCTGTTCTCTTTCCTTCAAAAAAAAAAAAAAAAGATGTAATAGACTTACTGTGTTACAGGCAGGAAACGAAAGCTCAGAAATCTGCACTTTAGAAAGTTCACTGAGCCGAAAACCATTTTTAATTGCTTGAATTTGTTCTTCAAACTGAGACTGTAGGTAGAAGGAAAAATGTTAAGTTTTTCTAACAAATTCCAAGAGAAAACCACAACTGTCAAATAATATTTTTCCCCCTTACTATACATGTACATAACAAATGCTCAACCGTTTTCCAAGAAATATAACTGAGTTGCAAGGAAAGAAGTTCAAAATAAGTCCTTATTAATCAGAATGCTCTACAGCCTCATAAAACATAACTTTTCTAATCTTAACAATCAAGGGCTGAGTTTAAAGAGAGTTAAGAAGATAGCATTTCTTTCATGAAAAATTCTTAATTACAACAAAAAATAAATATTGTCTTGAACAGCTCAAAAAAGAAATAGTTTTAATATGACATGACCTCCTTAGAATTATAACCATCAGATAGATTTTGACAGAATTATAAAATACTTTATAACTTACCTTTGCTTTCTCAATTTCTTCTCTAACATTAGAAAGAAATGATTCCCATGAATGTATGTCATATTCCATGACAGGATATGCTGCAGAATCACTGAGAAAGTAGAAAAATTTATAAAACTGCTAATGTCCACTTAAAAATTTTTTTAAATTGAAAGTACTAAAGTACAAATGAAAATAAACATTTACACACGAGAGAAACATGATCACACACAAAAAAACAACTATTTTTCAAGAACTGTATATCTTACAAAGTCACTACACTTTAGGAAACTTTAACTGTTGATCTAATCCAAATCCCAAAACTGGTAGGCAGAGAGCAAATAATCTCCTGAATTTTAATTTCAGTCCCCAAATTTGAAGATCAGACACTCTTCAGCTGACATCTTCATATTTAACATCAAAGGCTATCTTTGTATTGAAAAACAAACCAAAAAAAAGGCCGCCTGGAAACATCCCAATAAAACCCTCATCCCCACCTTACTGTAAAATACAGTGGTGGGTGTCTAACAGGCTGTGAAACTTCTCAGCACCTCATGAATCTGCTCCACTGAAAGTGACAGACAAGCTTTCTACTCCTAATTGAGAAGATCAGGAACACTACCAATCCGCGATGGTGTCAGTTCTCAGTATACATCTTAAAGGAAAACCACAACATTGCTTTTATGGCTTTCCTCTTTTGCTATGCTGTGGTGGAATGAGCAGAATTAGCACAGACTCCCTAAGAAAAATCGCCGTGTACTGTGAGGCTTAATAAGGAGTCAATACCATTAGATAAAATGAGGCCTGAGATGTCTGTTTCCCAGATGCACCACAACGCATAGCCTACAGTTGTGCTGCATACTGGCAACTGAACACCACGTGGTCTCAACCTCAGCTGTACTAGTCCTGTAATCTGAATCAGCATATCAATTTACCTTTAATCAGAAAGGTTTTCTCATGTGAAAAAAACTTAATCTTGAAAAATGAAGAAATAAAGAACTATACAATAAAACTGTTTTTCCATAACCCACAGAATCTCTGGTTCAACACTGAGGGTTTGAAATTTAAATCAAAAAGCACTAGGAATTAAGAAGTCAAAATCCGTGTGTGGTCCCATTTGTTTATTTTTGTTTTTATTTCCATTTCTCTAGGAGGTGTGTCAAAAAGGATCTTGCTGTGATTTATGTTACAGAGTGTTCTGCCTACGTTTTCCTCTAAGAGTTTTATAGTGTCTGGCCTTACATTTAGGTCTTTAATCCACTTTGAATTTATTTTTGTGTATGGTGTTAGGAAGTGTTTTGCAGAGCAAAGGAAACCATAAACAAGATGAAAAGACAACCCTCAGAATGGGAGAAAATATTAGCAAAGGAAGCAATGACAAAGGATTAATCTGCAAAATATACAAGCAGCTCATGCAGCTCAATATCAGAAAAACAAACAACCCGGGCTTTCCCTGGTGGTGCAGTGGTTAAGAATCTGCCGGCCAATACAGGGGACACAGGTTCGACCCCTGGTCCGGGAAGATCCCACATGCCACAGAGCAACAAAGCCCACGAGCCACAACTACTGAGCCCGCGTGCCACAATGCCCACGTGCCTAGAGCCTGTGCTCCGCAACAAAAGAAGCCATGACAATGAGAAGCCTGCGCACCACAACGAAGAGTAGCCCCCGCTCGCCACAAACAGAGAAAGCCCGTACGTAGCTACGAAAACCTAACACAGCCAAAAATAAAAACAAACAAATTTATAAAAACAAAACAAAACAAAAAACAAACCCAATCCAAAAGTGGGCGGAAGACCTAAACAGACATTTCTCCAAAGAAGATACCCAAATTGCCAACAAACACATGAAAGGACGCTCAACATCACTAATCATTAGAGAAGTGCAAAACAAAACTTTAGTGAGGTATCACCTCACACTGGTCAGAATGGCCATCATCAAAAAATCTACAAACAATAAATGCTGGAGAGGGTGTGGAGAAAAGGGAACTCTCTTGCACTGTTGGTGGGAATGTAAATTGATACAGCTACTATGGAGAACAGTATGGAGGTTCCTTAAAAAACTAAAAATAGAACTACCATATGACCCAGCAATCCCATTACTGGGCATATACCCTGAGAAAACCATAATTCAAAAAGACACATGCACCCCAATGTTCATCGCAGCACTATTTACAGTGGCCAGGACATGGAAGCAACCTAAGTGTCCACTGACAGATGAATGGATAAAGAAGATGTAGCACATATATACAATGGAATATTACTCAGCCATAAAAAGAAACGAAATTGAGTTATTTGTAGTGAGGTGGATGGACCTAGAGTCTGTCATACAGAGTGAAGTAAGTCAGAAAGAGAAAAACAAAAACCATATGCTAACACATATATACGGAATCTAAAAAAAATGGTTCTATTGAACCTAGGGGCAGGACAGGAATAAAGATGTAGACGTAGAGAATGGACTTGAGGACATGGGGAGGGGGAGGGTAAGCTGGGACGAAGCGAGAGAGCGGCATGGACATATACACACTACCAAATGTAAAACAGATAGTTAGTGGGAAGCAGCTGCATAGCACAGGGAGATCAGCTTGGTGCTTTGTGACCACCTAGAGGGGTGGAAAAGGGAGGGTGGGAGGGAGATGCAAGAGGGAGGGGATATGGGGATATATTTATATGTATAGCTGATTCACTCTGTTATACAGCAGAAACTAACACACTGTCAAACAATTATACTCCAATAAAGATGTTTAAAAAAAAAAAACCAAACCTGTGTGTGGAATATGATAAAAGGACCAGATGAAAAGTAATCCCATGTGCAAAACTCTATATAGAAAAGTGCTAAATGCTAGACTGAAGGAGACCCTCTAGGATTCCCAGGTAAACCTTATTCCAAAAACAAAGCAAAAGAAAGAAAAACAGATAAAGATTACAGAGGGTTGAAAAAAAATGACCAGATGTAAATATCTTTTGAAGTGACATTCCCATACGCTCCCATTAAGACTGTTAAGTAACTATTCTTACAGAAGGCAATTGTTTAAAAAGCCTTAAAAATGTGATCTTCATTCCAGAAATTTATTTATTGCATGGAAATGACTAATAATTTAGCTATAAGGATAAAACTTTAGTTATAAGGATACTTGCTACAGTACAGCTTTTATTAACAATATGTGCAAACAACCCAACTCTCCCACTACAGTGGTATTTAATAAATCATGACACGTTTGTACACTGGAATACTATTTAACCTTTTAAAATTAGGTTGGAGAAACACAATTATTGATATGAAAGGAAGCTTCCTGTACACTACTTAGTGAAAACTATATATAAATTTTTTTTTTCAAATACTTAATGGATTTACTGCAAAATATTAGCTAGTTATAGCTCAATTTAGAATTAGGATAATTTTTATCATTTTTGTTTACATGTTTTGATTTTTCTATAATTGAATATGTATTAACTATATTAACTATTAAAAATAAAGTAGTCCTAATGTAAGTTTTTTAAAATCAGCCCTAACCTTTTTTTACTCATTGACACTTCTGGAAAGACACCTGCGACATCACAATACCTGCTCATTAGCTTCAGGTTCTTAAGAAACCCTTCGGCTTGCGACTCCATGGTCTGTAACTTATATACTTCCAACTCCTTCCAGTTTTCGAGCACAGATACCTACCATTAGATTCAAGAATGTAAGTATTTTAAAACTAAAACTATTTTAAGGTTGTTAAAACAAACATTCTAAACCACTTTCAAGTTTCTCCTTAAATCACCAGAACTTAATTATGTTATAATTTCTCTGAGGTGAACATGAATTAAAACTTTTGGATTTGAAAATAGAATAACAAGATGACAGTAAAATTATATACCTAAAATGATACTTTTCTCAGATATGAAACTTTGCACATGGTTTACTGCTTAAGCCATATACAAGCACAGAGCTAGGTTACCTACATGTATATACCTGGTGTGCATAATCTATGGTCCTGTTCATGGTGAGCAGAGGGCCAGGACCCTGCAGAACAACCCCAAGGCTGAACCCTACCTAATTTAAAGGCCTGAGAAACAGACTTGTGGTTGCCAAGGGAGAGGGAAGGGGGGGAATGTGGTGGGAGTTTGGGGTTAGCTGATGCAAACTATTATATATAGAATGGATAAACAAGGTCCTACTGTATAGCACAGGGAACTATATTCAGTATCCTGTGATAAACCATAATGGAAAAGAATATAAAAAAGAATGTGTATATATATATACATATGTATAACTGAATCACTTTGTTGTACAGCAGAAATTAACACAACATGGTAAATCAACTATACTTCAATAATAAATACATAAATAAATAAATAATTACAGAATAGCTGCATTAAAATAAAATAAAATAAAAGCCTCAGAGAAGCTGTTATCAGAAAGGGCATCAAAAGGCTCTAGGGCATGTTTTTAAAACTTTAGACTCTCTGGCTCCCCGCACAAGCTAACTGGCCATTTTTGTAAAAGTCACTGCAGGAAATGTAGACCTGCCTTGTTTTAATCCAGGTGTCAGTAACCTTGACAGGGCCCACCAGGCAAACCTGTTTGCCAAATGGTAGTAAATGGGAACTGAATGACTTGGGAACAGAGATGCAGGCATAGTATCCTCAAAGTAGAAGTACTTGGACTTTTTTTTCCTTCCTCTCTTTAGAAAAGCAGTTGCATAGCTGATATTTCACTGAAAGACTCATGTTTACAGACTGCATAAGCTAAGCTTTTCCTTACTCTCCTAGAATAATCATAGACACATACACTAATAAATAACATTTACTTCTCAATTAGAAAAACAAAGACAACCATATTTCAGGAACTAAATAAAATACAGCCAGAGGTCATTATTATTATTTTTGTCTCAGTAGTTTCTCAAATAGTATACTGACATTGGTATATATTCTTCTGCAGGGAGAAGAGTATATTCTTAATAAATGGATTATTTTCAAGTTCCTTTTCTAGCATTGGCAAATAGATTTTATGGTTGGCTACTTCATGGTACATCACTTGATTAAATATGATGAAGCCATTAAAAGTGTAGAGCATGGAAAATGATTGAATTATGTTAAATAAGCAGGTTATAAAATGTGGTGTACACTATGAGTACAGCTATGTAATAAATAAGCACAAAGGTAAAACATTTTAAAGCTACAGGCAAGGAGAGAGTGGCTGTTCCAGGGAGGTAGGATTATGGGTGAAAGGATATCCCTCAGCCTCCACACCTCCCAGCAGTGCTGTCGTGCCTCATGTGTAATTAAACACAAAGTAAACAAATGATATCCTGCCATATCTGTCAGTCACCAAGTGTCCTGGACTCACCTCTGCATCCACAGCCCTTTGAAGACTCTCTTCATAATGCTCTTTCTCTTTCTTTATACGCTCCTCTATTTTCATTTTCTCATTCATAAATGTCTTACTGCAAATATTAAAGAAAAAAAAACTTATTGAAAATAACTTAATCAGTGAGATCACAAAGGCTGAAGCCAGGTTAGCTTTTATGTCATGCCACAAAAAGACACAACATCTTCTAGAGAAACTTCTTGCCTAATATTTGCCTATATAATGCAAGACTCACATGTGCTCTTTGCACTTTACAAATGATCGAAGGAAGATGTGAAATTAAAAGTGAGTACTGGTGGGACTGCTGAGAAACTGGTTCACCATTTTTATGAGGTTAGGTTAAGTCTAATCTGGCTACTGAGTCAGAAATTCTATTTTGACCCACATTACAAGGTAATAACCCAAAGGAAAAAAGTGATATGCACAAAGCTGTTCATGGCATTACATTTATAACAGCTTAAAAACAAAAACAAAAAACCTGGCACAGACTATGATGTAAATGGAAATATGTGTATGAAACAATATTAAATAAGAAAAGCAGAATACAACTGCTTACTACTGAATATACTGGTTACCAGTATGTACAAACACTTCTATTAATAAAGGTTAAAAGGAAACTTTTTATAGGTTCATAATAAAAATTCTTTAATAAAATCTTTAATTGTAGAGCAAGAAACTACCGTAATATAGTTTGTACTGTTATTTCAAGTAACAAAAGTTTTTAAAACACATTTTTAGTTTCAGGTTAATTCAAGGGAAAAGAAGAGTAATCTACAATGATAAATTCAGGACCTTTTTTACACCGACAATGTGAAACAAAAGGAGAAACATCATAAAATAAAAATACTTAAAGAATAAATTTATTTAAATATTAATTTAAATAATAAAATAGAAAGAGAAATTTTTTAAAAGAGAAACATAATTATTTAAAAGAAACAGACAAGTAAAAATATATTTGGATGTCTAAATATGTGTAGACTGTGCCTCCAGTATTAAAAGTATAATAAGATGTTAAAATAAATTTAAGCTTAATTTGCCTGATTTCAAAGGACTGGTCCAGAAGTAATTCACGTTCCTTTTCCTTTCCAGCATTTTCCTGGGTATACCTACAAAAGTATAATCACCAAATTTTAATTAATTTTCAAAGGATTTTAAAAACACGATCTCACACAGTAAATTCCTATATCCATGCAAACATTTCTTGAATTCTTTACATTTATTTTTGTTTCATTTCTAATATCTTCTAAATAGGCAAAGAATTTGGACCATTTTCCTTTTGGGAAAATTTCCTTCTACACCTGCAGGGCAGATCACCTTTTTCTTCACTCTAAGTCGCATGTCTGCAGCAAAGATCCCCTGTCTCAGTCCTCTGTCAGGAGCACCTCCAGGGGCTTCAACACGAGACAGAGGAGTAAGGTGTCAGATCATCATCAGTTTAACAGTGGTTCTCACTCAGAATGAAAACAGCCTTCTATTCTTTAAAACAGAACCTCAAGTCCAACTGAACACACACACACACACACACACACACACTCGTATGCACACAGTGGGACAATTCTTCCAAAGTGTGTAAATCTTTGATACTTATGCAATGTCCTGTAGCAGGTGGGTTCTGCCTCTTCTTTCACGCTCACCTATACACCTGTTTAGTCATCTCTACTTGCTAAAAAACCCACATTTCCACTAAGAACCAGGATAAATGCCATTTCACTTCTTTTTTTTTTTTTTTTTGAAACACTTAGAGTTGAAACTCTTTATTAGGTACAACTCTTATGATGTTCCTTTTCTGATAATCTTAAATATCCAGTCAATTGTAATCATCAAAGACATATTTGAAACAGCATGACTTGCATATAAGTACGAGTAAGCATGGTGCCAAGTTCAATAAATTGTGCTGTTATAAAACCACCACCTGACAGAAAGGAGACATGCCAGAAATAAGCCAAAAGCTGTCTACACATAAATCTCCTACTGTACTGAAATTCTTATTCTTGTTGCTGAATTCAAAACAAAAAGGTGCTTTGAACACATTAAGGAAAAGCATTAGGAAATCTCAGAATCTCACTTTTATTTTCTTCTCATTAATTCAATGCCTTAAAATCCGATTTCCAGCTTTATTTATTTTTTGAAACTCTTCTAAGATCATCAATGGCATCTCACAAAAAAGAGAAGAGGTGCCAGAAATCTGAAGAATACCGTTTTTTCATTCCTGATTTTCAACAAAGAGCAGAATATGAGTTTTATAAAGCCAAAGAGGTAAGGTAAGCCCACCACTGATTCTAGAAAAAAAATTCTAGAATCAATTATTTTAAAGATATTAAGATAGCACAGGGAACTATATTCAATATCCTATGATAAATTATAATGGAAAAGAATATGAAAAAGAATGTATATATATATGTATAACTGAATAACTGCTGTACAGCAGAAATTAACACATTGTAAATGAACTACAATAAATTTTTTTTTTTTTTTTGGCTGCGTTGTGTCTTCGTTGCTGCACAGGTTTTCTCCAGTTGTGGCGAGCATGGGCTACTCTTCGTTGTGGTGCGTGAGCTTCTCATTGCGGTGGCCTCTCTTGTTGCGGAGCATGGGCTCTAGAGTGCAGGCTCAGTAGTTATGGTGCACAGGCTTAGTTTCTCTGCGGCATGGGAGATCTTCCCGGACCAGGGCTTGAACCCATGTCCCCCTTCATTCTGTGCCATGTTTCCACTCTGGTGAATGTACGAATGGATGACCTCTTGCCTCACTTCCTTAGTAGAATACTTGCACACGTGCATTTCACACTCAGCGCAGAGTAGTCACAGCTTCACCTGGTCACCGAGGATCAGCCAATCACAGCTGTGGGAAGGCATCCACGATTCGAGTCCAAGCTCACTCTGCTCCTGCAGGACAGGCTAATAAATCAGGAGACGAGGTGCTGAAGCAAGGAATACGACTTTATTCCGAAAGCCGGCAGAACGAGAAGATGACAGACTAGTGTCTCCAAAAAACCATCTTCCATTTCACTTCTTTTACAAAATAGTTCCTCTAAGTTCTCAATACTGGGTGGCTTTTCATGGAATTTCTGCCTTCTTTCATAATTATCTCTGGCTTCTGCCACTGCACCTGCAACTTGCTCAAAACAACAAAATGTGGCAGAAGTGACGCTCTGACAGTTCTGGGTCTGAACCTTCAGAAGGGCAGGCAGCTTCCACTTCTGCACTCTTGGAAGCTCTTAGCCACCACATCAGAGGTCTGGCTACCATGATGGAGACCATATGGACAGATCAAATAGACAGAAGAAGCCACATGGAGAGAGAGAAGGCCTGAAACTGCATAGGAAGAAAGAGGCCAAGTCACCCCAGCATCCCAGCTGAGCCCAGCCACAAGAGGAACCACTGACAAGACCAGCAGAAGAATGGTCCGGCCAAACAGCCCAGACTGCAAGAGCAGGATCAAATAAAAATTAATTTAAGCCACTATGTTTCTGGTGTTTTGTTCAACAGTAGTAACAATTAAGCTGAGGAATCATACGACATATCACTGGTTTAGGGAAAGAGGAGTTAGGAGGGATCACAGAGAATCTTGAAACAAACCTGGCCTATCTGACAATTGCCTGAATGTATTACCAAATCTTTCATATTACAGAACCAAATTTTAATAATTTAAAGATTCAGGATGAAAGTAATAAATAAAATGATCATCACAGAATCTTAGTGCTGGAAAGAACCTTAGATCTAGACAAGCCCCCTCATTTTACAATAAGGAAAAGGGGTTAAAGGTAATGTTCACAGTAAGAGGTGGTGTTCAGACTGGAAGTCGGTTCTTTGTTGATTTGCAGTCTTACCTTTATGTAATTTATCTGCAAACATGGTAGGTTTATAAAAAGTTTTAGGTGCAATAATTCCCCAACGGATGTTCTTTAAAATGAAATGAAAACAATACCTAAAATTTTCACTTTACTTGATATAGCTTGAAATTGAATATCAAAAATGAAAAATAACCCAAAATGTACCCCAATAATACATAAAGAAGTAAAAATCATTGACTTTCAAGTGTTACTTACATTTCACTGGCATTTAAAACCTTTTTCATCTTCTTCTTCAGTGCCTTTAGTCTCTCTTGGATTTCTTTTTTCTCCTGTTCCCATTTTTTAATTTCCTTTTCCAAATCTTCGAGGAACCAATCTAATTCTGTCTTTGAGATCTAAAAACATTTTAGAAAGTACCTAAATAAATGGGAAGATGTACTTTAAAAAAAAAAAAAAGAGCCTGAAAGACTAGAATTGTGGCGGTGTGCTACCTTAACCAATGACTCCAGTTCCACAGGACACACACTCAGGACCTGGCTGTATGTGCTACCCTGGCCAAGGCTGGGACATCAAGTCGCACAATGCACAGCTTCAGCCCTTAAACAAGGACGGAGAGACACATGACAGACTATCTGGTACTTGGGAAGGGCTTCTCAAAATCAGTGATATCTGATCTCTGTCTTCAAAAATGGGTCTGTCACATGGAGAATGGATTCCAAGTAGTGGCAACTGGTGAGGCAGAAGGTTGAAAGAGTAAGGCATGTCTGTGCAAAAAAGCAAGAGGTGCTACATGGCTGGAGGACGAGGTGGGTGTTCGGAAGTCAGGGCACGGAGAATGGCATCTGAGGCACCTTGGGTTAAAATGATCAAGGGCCTTGTAAGCCATGCTAAGGAGTGTGGACTTTATCCTGCAGAAAACAGGAAGCCAGTGAAGGCTCTTAAGCAGGGTTGTGAGATGATGAGATTCTTATTTTAGAAAAATAACTGAAAGACAAAGAGGTAGACTCGGGGTAAGAGGGTACATGAAAGACGAGAACAGTGGCTTTCACATTTTCTTGACTTTCTCTGACACTTTCTTATTGTGACCCACAATAGCAAAAGCATTTTAATAATGATCTACAGCATATGTATATACATATATATGTATGCATGTATATACACATAAAACTGAAAAAAAATTGCCCTCATCTTCTGAGATGTTTTCTGATATTTCTATTCTATTCTACTATTAAAAACAATTCTAGTCACCATCATTAAACTGACTTCATAGCCCATTATGAATTATAACCTTTAATGTTAAAGACTATATTAGAAGAAGGTAAAATCTCACTGCAATAGCCCAGGTGAGAGACAACGAGGATGACAGTGGTAACTGTAGGGGTGATAAGAAGAAATAAAGGGAACTTTAGAAGACTAGAATGGGTAAGACCATGTGTCCGACTGGATATATGGTAAAACAGAAGGTGACAGAGTTAAAGATAAGTTTCTACCTTGGATGAATAACTAAACAAAATGCCATTAACAAAAAAGGAGAATATGGAAGATGTACAGGAAAGAGGGAAATTAACCTAGATATGTATGTTTAAATAAATTTATGAGTAAACAATAAAATATATATAAGAACTTAATAATTTTGACCCTGCAATCATTTTGATGGGACAGAGTAGAAATTTATAAGTGTTTGACAAAGACTACAAATCAAAGGGATAAAATTCTGAATTCAAACAGTCTTCCAACATAGCCACACAGAAAGGAATAACGTATTTCCAAGTTTTGTTGATTTACACATCTTCTAACAGGCTATTCTAGAGTGAGTTAGCACACCATCAAGTCAGGTGTGTTCTGCTCCCCAAAGAACCTTTCCCAATATGGGAAACTCCAACCCCATTAATATACTACCAACCAAAAGTCCATTCACCAATTAATTAGTTGTAACTTGGAATGCATTTCCCCATAAGAAGCCTTGTTAGAAACATCAGTTAAATAGCCAACACTTCTCTTCCAAGAAGCTCACAGTTACAGTGGTAAGCTGAATAAAACGAGGTCTACAGTGTTAAAGAAGGCAAGTTTCCAGACCATGAAGAGTCTGTTTGACTGCAGAAGAAATAGTCTCAACCGGGGTTCTGGGAGCAGAGACATGCGGTGCTGGAAAGACAAGGAGGGAAGTTAAGACCCCCCTCTGAGAGAGTTTTGAAAAAGACTCTCGTCTGTCTTCAGCAGCCTCCTGTCTTCCTTTTGGCAGTGGGTTCCGCCCTCTGGGGGCCCTTCCTCCCTCAACACCCTCAAGTTTCTCTGGACCCCCGACTTAAGCCCACCCCCAGCTGAGGGCCTGCCAACTCCCAGGCATACTTCCAAAACGTCCTTCCTCTCCTTCCCTTCCCATCCCTCACCCCGAGAGTGCCCGACTGCAGCACGGTGCTCAGGAGCAGCACTTCAACCGGCCTGGAAGTACCCACACTTCACTCTTCAGCCTAAATGATTCTCTGATCTACAGGGAGTCTACACACATGTTTTATTTGGCAATTCCAGTACTTTTCGTTTGCTTTTTAAAATATAAATGTGTTATCTCTGCCTGGCCACAAAGGCCTTTGGTTTGCAATACCTGCCAGAATTTCAGGCAATATGACAAAGAGAAATGAAAAGCTGTTCCCTTGATGCTCTGGACGGTTAGGTACAACACCAGTTGAGACAGCATTCTTGGTCAGCTTTCTTATGCAGGTGTTGCCTTTTGAAACTTCTTCTGAACCTACAAATTCTCTGAAAGTTTTATGTCATTTTTCAACGTGTCATCTCTTCAATGCCAGCAGATATACAGGCGGTGCATATGCTTGTAAGATGCCAGCCACTTATAAATAAACACGCTACAGACTAATATTTCTAACAATTACTGTGTGAGTCAGAATGGAGCAATACTTACAAGAGACTAAAAGGAGCACGTGTCAACTTTACTCTTTTCCAGTTTGAAATTCTACTAGCAACGACGACTGCTTAATGAAGTCCCAACTTCATTTCTGCTTAGGGAGCCTTTCATTTTCCACCTGTGACCAGGTTCCCTGTAGCCTGAACTTCCTGCTTAGGCTTAGAATGTGACCAGGTCACTGAGACATGGGCTCAGCTACAGAAACTTGGAGCCTCCTCCTTCAGAAAAGATGGTGTGGCCTGAAGCCAAGTTACAGACTCCCTGTGAAATACGGCTCTCTAGTCAAAAGAGGCATCAACTTACAAGGACATTTCTCCCTCATCAGCTTTTGACAGCAAGGTTTCGGATGTTCCTGGGAAGCAGATTTGCTAACCAGTCCAGGTGCTTAATGACTTTAAAGTCCCACCGCGGGAGTAGGGTTGACCTCAATGGCCTTGAGATGTGCAGGCCAACTGTTCTAAGGCATCAGAGGTTCAACAGCTCAGGGACATTCCCTCCATCATGCGGACAGTTGAACTCACATTTCCCTTTTGCTGCAATCTTGCTGATCCTGAATGTGCTCAGTCATTACTGTGACGGAGGTGACCACCATGCCTACTAGGCTTACAAGATCCTGTATTCTACTGCCATGACCAATGTCCATATGCACGCCTTGCTGCTGACGGCCAAGCCAAACTTGTTTCTTGCCTCTATTCTAAGCCAATGATTTCACCTAGGATTCAGCCCTTTGGCTGGGAGATGACGTACAACCTCAAGGTTATACTGGGACATAAGAACCTACTTGGCAACAAGTACCTAAAGCAGTTCAGGTATCAAAAGGCACAAAGTATTATAAACACAGACACACACCCCTACAGCTCAGCCATGAAAAATGCTACATGAGTTCATCTGCCATTTGTACTCACCACCCTTTAATGACATAACTGGCCTAGGGCAGCTATCATGAGCTTGTCTCTGACTACATGAAAAAGAATAATCTGAATGCTTTTCTTTGAAACATTGGAATAGGAGAAACAACAGGCTATATACAACTGCATCCTGTATTTGTACAGTTCACTGACATAATTATAAACACCTCTGAAAGTCTTTTTCTCAATTAGAGAGCATTTGGTTTTTATACCTCTTTTTTTAAACCTCAACTATGTTTTAAAATAAATATTTGAAGTGCCTTCAGTAATATATATAATTTAAAAAATACAAAATAAAAAAGAATGCTAAGTAAAGAAAACAGAATAAAAAGATAAGAATGATTATATAAAAACAGAGCCAGAGTAATATAAAAACAAATGGCATGAGGTGCTAACCATTCTTCAGAAACAGTATTAAAACTTTCTGGCAGTCGAAGTCAAATAAAAACAAGCCCACTGCACAAAGAAACCCAGGTAGTAAAAGCAGAGAGGAATGACTTCTCAGGGCCTCATAAAGAGGATGCTACATAAAAGTCCTGGAAGGTCAGCACAGAGCCTGGCACTTAAGGAGCATGCAATAAATATGTGTCAAATGAAAGAATGGCTAATATCCTCAACTACATACTAGCAGTAAATAAAGCAACAATCTTCACAGAACGTCCAGGCCTGATGGCCTTTCATGTAGGCTGACAGAATATGAAGACACAATTCACTAAACCCAGTTCTTCAGGGGCCTAAGTACAACTGTTTGATAACATCGGCAGAGCTCCTAGTCTGTACACTGAGATCCAAAGATGGCTAAGAAACAGTCCTCACACAGAAGGGGGCAGCGGCCCCTGCATCCAGCCCAGCGCCCGCACCAAGCAGGTACGTGGAAACCCGGCCGCGGCCACGAGAGGGGAGCATCACGTCCATTTGGAGAGGATTCTCCATGGGCTCTGGAGCAAAGGTGACACAGGAGGAAGAAGGCAAAGCCAGCTGCTCCCCAGCAAACACACGCCCAGGGGTGTGTTCCTTACGTCCCCATCAGTGTCATCTTTCTGGTTCTGGTCCTGTCTGTCTCTTCCTACATTTTTATGATTACTTAAATATTTACGTACAAGGTCTGCGATTTTGAAAGCCAATTCTAAACTTAAAAAAAAAACTGACGTGAGACTCAATGCTGGGGGGCGGAGTCAAGGTGCCGTACTAGGAGGACGCGGATTCGCGTCTCCGCACAACTAGGGCGCCTACCAGGCACCGGTGGGGGACCACGGACACCTAGGGGACGGGAGGAACCCCCAGCGACCGGTTGTTTCAATTATAGTTTTATTTTTCCTAATTTATTTTTTATCTTTCTAACTTAAAAAAAAAAAAAAAAAGAAACAGTCCTCACTTTCAGGGAGATCACAGTTTGGTGGGGGAAATATGCATAAACGATAATTACTACACCATACACAAAAATTAACTCAAAATGGATCATAGGCCTAAGTGGAGAGAGCTAAAACTATAAAACTCTAGAATACAGGAGTAAATCTTGGTGCTTGGTGATCTTGGATTTGACGGTGGTTTCTCAGCTACGACATCAAAAGCATAAGCAACAAAAGAAAAAATAGAGAAAGCGGACTACACTGAAATTTAAAACTTGTGTGCTGCAAATGATACCATCAAGAAACTGAAAAGACAACCCACGGAACAGGAGATAGAAGAAATAAAGTTGCAAATATGGAAGATGGGAGAAAATATTTCTAAATCATATATTTGATAAGCAATTTGTACCTAGAATACATATATATGAAAACTCTTAATTCAATAATTAAAAAACAAATAATGAAATTAATAAATAGGCAAAGGATTAAAACAGACATTTCTCCAAATTTTCCAAAGATATAAAAATGGACATTAAGCACATATAAGATGCTCAACACCATGAACCTTTAGGGAAATGCAAATCAAAACCACAATGAGAAACCACTTTATACCCATCAGAATAGCTAAACTCAAAAAGATAGATGATAATAAGCATTAGTGAGACCATGGAGAGACTGGATCCCTCATACACTGCTGGTGGGAATGTAAGATGGTGTAGCTGTTTTGGAACAGTATGGAACTTTCTCGAACTCTTAAATATGGAGTTAGCATATGACCCAGCAATTCCACTCCTAGGTATATACCCAAAAGAAATGAAAACATATGTCCACAGAAAAACTTGTACTCAGATGTTCATAGCAATATTATTCATGACAGTCAAAAACTGGAAAGAATCCAAATGTCCATCAACTGATGAATGGGTAAATAAAATGTGATACAGCATACAATGGAGTATTATTCAGCAGTAAAAAGGAATGAAGTGCTGATACATGTTACACGGACGAATGTACATGGATGGACCTTGAAAACATTAAGCTAGGTGAAAGAAGGCACTCACAAAAGACCACATAGGATATGACTCCATTTATATAAAATGCCCAGAACAGGCAAATCCATAGAGTAAATTAGTGGTTGCCTACAGCCGGGGGAGGGAGGGAGGAGAACAGGGAGTGACTGGTAGTGGTTATGAGATTCCTTTTTGGGGCGATAAAAATGTTCTAAACTGAAGATCGTGGTGATGGCTACAACAGCGTGCATATACTAAAAACACTGACTATATACTTTAAATGGGTGAATTTTATGATATGTGAATTATATCTCAATAATGATGTTAACAAAATGATAATTACTGGATAATATAGTGTGAGGCACTCATTATCACCACTGCATTAATAAGGGCGTTTAACCAAGCCTGAGCTGTCATCAGTGACTGCTTTCTCAACAAAGTGATGCCTGAGTTGGACCCAAAGGGTGAGGAGGAGTGAGCCAGGCTTGGGGAGGAAGAAGGCCACTTGAAGCAGAAGGAACAGTGCTGGGAAAAGGTCCAGAAGTGAGCAAATCACATGACAAGCACTATCCATTAGGTGAGGAAGAAGGCAGAAGATGGAGTTAGATACCAATCACAGAAGGTCTTTTAAGCTCTTGGTAATTACTGAGCGTTAGTGAATTACTGGTGCTAACCTACTGTGGCAGAGGGAAGGCATTTACAGCCCCATCCTTCACCCCTCCCCATATCTACACCCTTTCTCATGGGACCTTGGCATTCCCTTCACTAAAGAGGCAGTCTCTCTCACTTTGTCACAGCTAGTAGGTCTGTGTCTTTATTCCTGTCTTACCACTAGGTTCTTCATGACCTTTTTTTTTTTTCCCTTAGATTCCATATATATGTGTTATCATACTATATTTGTTTTTCTCTTTCTGACTTACTTCACTCTGGAGAGAGTGGCATGGACATATATACACTACCAAACGTAAAATAGCTAGCTAGTGGGAAGCAACCGAATAGCACAGGGAGATCAGCTTGGTGCTTTGTGACCACCTAGAGGGGTGGGATAGGGAGGGTGGGAGGGAGGGAGATGCAAGAGGGAAGAGATATGGGAACATATGTATATGTATAACTGATTCACTTTGTTATAAAGCAGAAACGAACACACCATTGTAAAGCAATTATACTCCAATAAAGATGTTAAAAAAAAATCTAAAAAAAAAAGAGGCAGTCTCTTTTCCCCACCCCTTGAATCTGGGCTATGTGACTTGCTTTGCCTGATGTGATATTAGCAGTGACTGTCCTCGCTTGCCCTTGTACTTACTGGAAGATGAAAGACACATGGAGCAGATCTAGTTGTCCCTGTTGTCCCTGCTGAGGCCATTCTAGCACAGCCAAGAACAGCAGAGCCCTAGCTGACCCAAACGTGAAACAGTCTAGCCAAGCCCAATGGGGATCAGCTAACCCACAGACTCACACATTTAATATTTATTGTTATACATCACTGAGGTTTTTGTGGGTGGTTGTTACTCGGCATTACTATGGCGTCGATTAACTGACAGGCTGCTCATGAAATGCTGAGAAATGTTTTTCAACTGGTTGTGGAACTGACATTCTCTTAAGGGAGGACAAATGCAAGGTATTTGGAGCCTGACACTCACCACCTGTTCTCCTGCTTAGTACTGGTGTGACTTGGAGCAAGATGCATTAGCAAGTCTGGCCTCCTTTTTCCTTATCAGTAAAATGGAGAGAATATTACACACTATACTGTAACACTAGTACACTAGGACTGTTTTGAGATTAAATAAAATAATACATGTAAAATATTTATAACTCAGTATGGCACATAACATGAGCTCCATACGTGTTAGATTAAAAAAAATGCTGGTGAAACTAAGGAGCCCGCCTGCCACAACTAAGACCCAGCACAACCGAATAAACAAATAACTAAATAAATAAATGTTAAAAAAAAAAAAAAAAGGCTGGGGACCTCCCTGGCGGTCCAGTGGTTAAGACTTCGCCTTCCAATGCAGGGGTTGCAGGTTTGATCCCTGGTTGGGGAGCTAAGATCCCACATGCCTCGTGGCCAAAAAAACCCAAAAAAACATAAAACAGAAGCGATATTGTAACAAATTCAATAGAGACTTTAAAAATGGCCCACATTAAAAAAAAAAAAACCTTAAAAAAAAAAAAAACCAAAAAAGGCTGAACTTGGCAAGGGCAATAACTGAACAGGAGAACCCCACCTCTATGCAGACGTGAGCTGAGGAAGCTCTGGCAGGCAGGGGCCCAAGATTCTGTTGAAACAGGACAAAGTTCCAAATTCTACTCCATAAATTATTCTGGGCCAAAATTATTTTGACTGTGTTTTAAGAGTCAGTGTCAACTAAATACCCATCTTAGCTATAAGCAAATCTCATTAAAGCACCTTAAGAACATATGACCTAGGAGAGATGGGGAGTGACTGCTTAATGGGTACAGGGCTTCTTTTTCTTTTTCTTTTTTTTAAATTCCTCTACTTTTTTTTTTTTTTTTTTTTTATGGGTATGTTGGGTCTTCGTTTCTGTGCGAGGGCTTTCTCTAGTTGCAGCAAGTGGGGGCCACTCCTCATCGCGGTGCGTGGGCCTCTCTCATTATCGCGGCCTCTCTTGTTGCGGAGCACAGGCTTCAGATGCGCAGGCTCAGTAATTGCGGCTCACGGGCCTAGTTGCTCTGCGACATATGGGATCTTCCCAGACCGGGGCTCGAACCCGTGTCCCCTGCATTGGCAGGCAGACACTCAACCACTGCACCACCAGGGAAGCCCCAAGGCTTCTTTTTGGAGTGTTGAAAACGGTTCTGGATTAGATGGTGGTAATGATTATACAACATGATGAATATACTGAAAACCACTGAACTGTATACTTTATAGTGGTTAAAGGTGAATTTTACCTTAATAAAACAAGAAAGAACATATGCCCTTGAGCAATATGGCAACCAGTTATAACCTGCTGGTTGCAGGTGAGACGTACATTAAAAACAATAGGAGACTCTGGCTTTAGAATTGCTATTTTCCTCTGGCAGGGAATAGAGAATGGGCCCATCTCTAGCTCATGATAATCAAACTCCATCAGCTATATGCAATAGCTGGCCCAGATTTTTACTGATGCTTTGTAAACGCTCAGTGCTTTTCAAATGCTTTGTAAATAAGTGATTTTTCTCAAAGAGGGCATGACAGCATTCTGGGTGGGACAATTCTTCCTCCTTCTATACTTATCTCTGGCCATTCCCCATCCCTTTCCAACCACCCCTGTGAGTCCTCACAAAACTATGAAGTAGAGATTACATTATTAATGAGGAAACTGAGGGTCGAAGAGATTGAGTAAATTATTTTAGGTCACAAAGCTATTAAGTGGTGGTGCTGGGGTCACTAGTCAGGCAGTCTGACTCTTATTGCCCAAGTTTTTTTTTTGTTTTTTGTTTTTTTATTTTTGGCTGTGTTGGGTCTTCGTTGTTGTGCATGGGCTTTCTCTAATTGCAGCGAGCAGGGGCTACTCTTAGCTGCCGTGCGCGGGCTTCTCATTGCAGGGCCTTCTCTTGTTGCGGAGCACGGGCTCTAGGCACACGGGCTTCAGTAGTTGTGGCACGTGGGCTCAGTAGCTGTGGCTCGTGGGCTCTAGAGCACAGGCTCAGTAGTTGTGGCGCAAGGGCTTAGTTGCTCTGCTTGCCTGAGTTCTTTTTTTTTTTTTTTTTTTTATTTATTTATTTATTTATGGCTGTGTTGGGTCTTCGTTTCTGTGCGAGGGCTTTCTCTAGTTGTGGCAAGCGGGGGCCACTCTTCATCGCGGTGCGCGGGCCTCTGACTATCGCGGCCTCTCTTGTTGCGGAGCACAGGCTCCAGACGCGCAGGCTCAGTAATTGTGGCTCAGGGGCCCAGCTGCTCCGCGGCATGTGGGATCTTCCCAGACCAGGGCTCGAACTCGTGTCCCCTGCATTAGCAGGCAGACTCCCAACCACTGCGCCACCAGGGAAGCCCTTGCCTGAGTTCTTAAACGTGATTTGTTACTGCTTGCCTCTCTGTTCTCTATAAGGGGGAAGGGCTGTTGTATCTAATATATCCAAATGTGGGATCAAGAACCTTAAGTAAGTATTAGTTCATAACCTCAGTGATCTAAGAGAGTCAAAGGCCAAGGGAAAGATCAACAAAAGGGGAAATTTCTTTTTACATTTATAAAAGATTTTCCACAAGTGAATTCTGAGTACAGTCATGATTAATAAAGAAGTGGCCACAACTAAACCTCATTTGCTCTTGTGCAGACAGCAACCTAAGGATCTCAGACAAGCAATTTATCCTGCTAGGAAACGGGTATACATTTTACATGGAAAGTCTAATAACCTAACTGGCCTATAATTTGAGGGACTAAATAATGGCTCTTTTTAAAAAATGGACTGACTACTCTTAAGTACAACCACATGGAACCAGACCCAGAGCCTTAGCAAAGTTAAAAAGCAGGTCAAGAGCCCAAGCCCACCAGCCAAAGTTGCTGCTCTCTCACAGCCGTCCTCCCTGGGTGCTAATTTACTGTACATTTCTTGGTCAAGTGTACAAAGAAGCCTTGATGAGCTGCACAAATACAGGACCCAGTCAGACCAGCAGTTTATAAAGCTGGACAAGCCTCTGCCAGAAAGAAAGAAACCTCACTCACCAGATGCCCACCTAAAATTAAGTGGCTGAGTCTGCAAATCTGCCCTCAGCACTTAATCGGGTGAACACAGGCATTCCCACACGGATTTATTAAAACTGAAAACTGAATTTTCCTGAGGCAATACAAAGTTTACAAAAATACTTTGTTTTGTTCAGCCCCCCAAGTAGCTTATCCAAATTAGTGTTCTGTGAGCCACTGGGCAGGGCTTTACTTTTGCTCATTTTTCCCTCTTCGCAATCAAGAAGACTTCATTCAACTGGGCAACTGAGCAGAAAGGCTGGTTCCTTCCAATTCTTCTCATTCTTCAAATCTCCCCAGTCTCATCCCAAGTAAAAACATGTCCTAAGGAATGTTATAACAGTAACCTTTACATACCAACCCTTTTCTTCTGGGCATACTTAAATCTCAATAAATGGGTTTATTGATTAAGGTCCCACAGCTCATTTTCTTCTATTTAATATGTGACGTCAGCTATTGACTCAGACTTCTGGAACAAATTCTTCCTTTCTTAAATGGACTAACAGCTCTTTATTACCTCTGTACAAAAGACCTCAGTTTTTACAAGCTGATTATAAAATGGGCAGAAGACCTGAAAAGATATTTTTCCAAAGAAAACATTAAGATGGCCAACAGGCACATGAAAAGATGCTCAACATCACTCATCATGAGAGAAATACAAATCAAAACTACAATGAGGTATCACCTCACACCTGTCAGAATGGCTGTCATCAACAAGAACACAATAGGACTTCCCTGGTGGCACAGTGGTTAAAAATCCGCCTGCCAATTCAGGGGACACGGGTTTGATCCCTGGTCCGGGAAGATCTCACATGCTGTGGAGCAACTAAGCCTGTGCACCACAACTACTGAAGCCTGCACACCCTAGAGCCAGCGCACTGCAACTACTGAAGCCCACACTCTCTAGGGCCCGCATGCCACAACTACTGAACCCGCATGCTGCAACTACTGAAGCCCGTGTGCCTAGAGCCCATGCTCTGCAACAAGAGAAGCCACCTCAGTGAGAAGCCCACGCACCGCAATGAAGAGCAGCCCCTGCTCGGCACAACTAGAGAAAGCCCACTTGCAGCAACCAAGACCCAATGCAGCCAAAAAAAGATTTAAAAAGAGCACAATAAATGCTGGCAAGGGGGCTTCCCTGGTGGCGCAGTGGTTGAGAATCTGCCTGCCAATGCAGGGGACACGGGTTCGAGCCCTGGTCTGGGAGGATCCCACATGCCACGGAGCGGCTGGACCCGTGAGCCACAATTACTGAGCCTGCGCCTCTGGAGCCTGTGCTCCGCAACAAGAGAGGCCACGATAGTGAGAGGCCCGCTCACCGCGATGAAGAGAGGCCCCCGCTTGCCACAACCAGAGAAAGCCCTCGCACAGAAACGAAGACCCAACAAAGCCATAAATAAATAAATAAATAAAATTTTAAAAAAAATGCTGGGAAGGATGTGGAGAAAAGGGAACCCTTGTACACTGTTGGTGGGAATGTAAATTGGTGCAGCCACTATGGAAAACAGAATGGAGGTTCTTCAGAAAACTAAAAATAGAGCTACCACATGACCCAGATATTCCACTCCTGGGTATATATCCAAAGAACATAAAAACACTAATTCAAAAACATATATGCAGGGCTTCCCTGGTGGCGCAGTGGTTGAGAATCTGCCTGCCAATGCAGGGGACACGGGTTCGAGCCCTGGTCTGGGAAGATCCCACATGCCGCGGAGCAACTAGGCCCGTGAGCCACAACTACTGAGCCTGCGCATCTGGAGCCTGTGCTCCGCAACAAGAGAGGCTGCCATAGTGAGAGGCCCGCGCACCACGATGAAGAGTGGCCTCCACTTGCCGCAACTAGAGAAAGCCCTCGCATAGAAACGAAGACCCAACACAGCCATAAATAAATTAATTAATTTAAAAAAAAAATATATATATATATATATATGCACCCCAATATTCACAGCAGCACTATTTACAATAGCTAAGATACGGAAGCAACCTAAGTGTCCATCAACAGATGAATGGATAAAGAGATGTGGTATATATACACAATGGAATATTACTCAGCCATAAAAAAGAATGAAGTTCTGTCATTTGGAAGAACATGGATGGACCTAGAGGGTATTCTGCTAAGTGAAATAGGTCAGACAGAGAAAGACAAGTACTCTATTTTATTGCTTATTTGTAGAATCTAAAGTATAGAACAAACGAATGAATATAACAAACCAGACTCACAGAGAGAACAAATTAGTGGCTACCAGTGGGGAGAGGGAAGGGGGGAAGGGCATGATAGGGGTAGGAGGTTAAGAGACACAAACTACTATGTATAAAATAAATAAGCAGCAAGCATATATTGTACAGCACAGGGAAATATAGGCATTATTTTGTAATAACTTTAAATGGCATATAATCTATTAAAAATATCAAGTCACTATGTTGTACACCTGGAACTAATATTGTAAATCAGCTATATTTCAATTAAAAAAAAAGACCTTAGTTTAAAAAAGAAACGTACCATGATTTCCTCACATCTATAATTCCATTTTCCCACTAATTCAATTGGGCCTTGCCATGAATCAGTATTACTCCAAGAACCAGTCACATGTAACTGAAGGTCAATCTTAACTAATGGAATTCAAGATCAGTAGACTCAACCAAGATACTCTGGGTGAGTTTACAGTTCTAGTATGCCAACCCTCCATGTGCAATTTTTATACTTCCTGAGTAGTAAGATGAAGATGATGATGATAGTAGTAGTAGTAATAATAGTGGCAGGCAACACTTAGAGAGCTCTTACTATGCACCAGGCAACGTTAAGTACAGTTGGCCCTCTGTATCCTCAGATGCGGAACTCTCTCAATACTACACCATTGTATACAAGGGACTTGAGAATCTGTGGATTTGGGTATTTCTGAATGGGTCCTGGAACCAATCCCCTGCCGATACCGAGGGATAACTGTACTTTACAAGGATTAATCTAACCCGGCAAATGGGAGCTACTGTTACCCAAATTTTCCAGATAAGAAACTAAAGCACAGAGATGTTAAATAACTTGACCAAGATCAGAACTAGTATAGAACTAAGCCTGGATCTGAATCCAGTCAGTCTGACTCCAGGCCTCACACTCTGAACCACTATTGCTACACAGCCTCTCTCACTATAAACAAGAATTCAGGGACTTGCCTGGTGGCACAGTGGTTAAGAATCCGCCTCCTAATGCTGGGGATGCAGGTTCGATCCCTGGTCTGGGAAGATCCCACATGCCGCGGAGCAACTAAGCCCGTGCGCCACGACTACTGAGCCTGCGCTCTAGAGACTGCAAGCCACAACTACTGAGCCCACGCGCCTAGAGCCCATGCTCCACAGCAAGAGAAGCCACTGCAATGAGAAGCCTCCGCGCCTCAACGAAGAGTAGCCCCCGCTCGCCACAGCTAGAGAAAGCCCGCGCGCAGCAACAAAGACCCAAGGCAGCCAAAAAAAAAAATGCCATGAATTCAGAACACAATGATAAAAAAATTTTAAAAATACTAATAATTTAACTTGGAGCTTAGTCTCCAGAAAATAGTTTTGGGGTTTTTTTGGTATTTATTTATTTATTTTAACATCTTTATTGGAGTATAATTGCTTTACAATGGTGTGTTAGTTTCTGCTTGATAACAAAGTGAATCAGCTATACATATACATATATCCCCATATCTCCTCTCTCTTGCGTCTCCCTATCCCACCCCTCTAGGTGGTCACAAAGCACCGAGCTGATCTCCCTGTGTTATGAGGCTGCTTCCCACTAGCTATCTATTTTACATTTGGTAGTGTATACATAAGTCCATGCCACTCTCTTACTTCGTCCCAGCTTACCCTTCCCCCTCCCCATGTCCTCAAGTCCATTCTCTATGTCTGTGTCTTTATTCCTGTCCTGCCCCTACGTTCTTCAGAACCATTTTTTTTTTATTCCATATGTATGTGTTAGCATACGGTATTTGTTTTTCTCTTTCTGACTTACTTCACTCTGTATGACAGACTGTCCATCCACCTCACTACAAATAACTCAATTTCATTTCTTTTTATGGCTGAGTAATATTCCATTGTATATATGTGTCACATCTTCTTTATCCATTCATCTGTCGATGGACACTTAGGTTGCTTCCATGTCCTGCCTATTGTAAATAGAGCTGCAGTGAACATTGTGGTACATGACTCTTCTTGAATTATGGTTTTCTCAGGGTATATGCCCAACAGGGGGATTGCTGGGTCATATGGTAGTTCTATTTTTAGTTTTTTAAGGCACCTCCATACTGTTCTCCATAGTGGCTGTATCAATTTACATTCCCACCAACAGTGCAAGAGGGTTTCCTCAGAAAATAGTTTTAGTTAAGCAAGCAAACTGAATTATGATATATGAAAATTCAGATTCACAGCCCTTTTCTTAGACTGCAACTTGTAGAGCTTTAAAGCACTGCAAAAAACAGTTACTTTAATATGTCATAAAGAAATTTGAAATAGGCAACGAGAAAGAATCCTTTTGTTTAGCCAACAATGCAGCAGCTCAGCTAATTGAGGCTACACAAGCACAATTCTCCTAATGATACCGCATGCTATTAAAGAGGGTTTCAGATAGGATTACCTTGTTTTCTTCTAGGTGCCTTTTCAACTTTTCTTCCAAATCCTTGGTTTCTTCTGAGCCCTTGATATTTCTCTGCTCATAATTTTCACATGCTTCCTTAAACTGCTCTTGTAAAACTTGGTACTCCTTTTCAATCTGTGAAATACTCCCCTAAAAGTATAATACAAAATTATCTATTAAAAGTAGTTTTAAAAGCCTATTTCTGATCTTGTTCTGAACTCTCTTAAAATAAACAAAGGAGAATATATGGCAGATGAAAATTTACAAGGGAAACGTCACAATAATTCAAGAATTAAAAACCCGTTACACTGTATATCAAAGCCAGCTCTTTATTTATTTATTTCTTTGGCTGCATTGGGTCTTTTCTTTTAATATAATTTGCAATGGGTTGTTTATATATGGAAAGGAATTTTATCCAATCAACCTTCTGAATTACCTTACGTTTTGGTATTGGGTTTTCGGTTGATCACTTTGGATGTTCCAGGGACACAGTCTTAGCCTCTGTAAAAAATGAGACTTATACCTCCACCTTTAAAATCTTATTTTTTTCTCTTATCTGATTTTGTCAGCTAATATCTCCAGGATAATAATAAATATTAATGATGATATATAACCTTTAAGCAAGATGACGCATTTGGCTTAAGAAAGATACAAGCATGTTGAAAAGTATTCATCTATTCCCATTTGATTATGAGTTTTAGTCAAGAAAAAAACTTGAATTTTTTCCAATACCCTATCAGCAACTATGGAGTTGATCAAATGACTTTTCTCTTAAGATATATTAACACAGTAATTATATTAATAGATTTTCTAATTGAATCATTCTTAAAGCGGTGAAGGTTTTTATAATAATTTCTGTATTATTCATGTGAAGAAGCTTTTATTTATAAATTAATACAGGCTCATTATACCAGTTAAAACAATAAAGCCGTTATACTTCACAATCAGTAAGCTAGAAAAAACTTACCTTTTCCTCTGCCTCCCCTTCCCAAATTCGAACAATAAAAACAAAACAATAATTTTTTGTTATGTTCTAAAGCTTATTCTATAATGTTTTGTATGGAATAACTAGCTTCAAAATAGTTCTAAGTTCGTCATTCCCATCTAGTTAAAAGTAATGAAAATTAAACCTTTAACAAGTTTAATACGATTTTGACTCACCTGTTGTGCCTCAAAAGGATCATACGGCTCAGTATTGACTTCTTGATGCTTTATATTCCAAGACACCTATGGGGCAAAACAAACACATTCAATCTATCTCAACTGCTCTAGTAAAATAAATCCATCATGTAATAACATTTTGAAACATGCCCATAACTTTTTCAAGGTTTCTTTTGGCCAGTTTAGATAATGTTCTATGCTTTCTACAAATATTTGTAACAGGAAAAAGTGATTATTTATAATTAGTACAAGTGAAAATGATTTTGGTTCATTACTGTTAACATAATTCTTCAAAGCTTTCTAGAAAGCAAAAACTTTAATGAGTAGGAGGATAACCAATAAGGGTTTAATGACTTCATGCCTTATGAAGTGAACTACAGAGAAACCTTAGCTTATTCTCGTGCTTGTTAGGAAGGAACTTTTATTCACATCTCTCTTGTTTCTCTCCATCTGGTCGTGTCTTTTAACTCCCTCCCTCCTCCCCTGGTTTGGTAGGAGAATTGGGCATGTGCAGCCCAGACTCTTCCTTTTTTCTCTTTCTTGGGAGCTGCCCATGCAGAAAGCACGTTTTCCCCTTCCCTCTCCAGGCACTATGTCTTAGGGGCAGGCACGCAAGTTAGGAGGCCTTCTAGTCCAGCACTGCTGTAACTAGGTGGGAAGCTGGTATGTCATGGGCTTCACTCTTAGGACATGCACTCTCTACAGAAACAGCCACATCTTCCTGCCACACTTTTTATTAATTATCAAGGTGATGTTTTGGCTCCATCTGCTGGTTCCACTATCTTATTTCTCAACTGGTGCAAAACTTGGATAGGAAGAAGGACGTTATTTACTAAACCCAAAAATTCCTTCTGGCATTACCTGTCACGCCCTACAAAAGGGTTCATAAAGTCCATCATTTTAAAGAATTTTAGTAAATATAATGGGAATGAAAAATAAAGAGGAAAATTTAACTTTAGTATTAAGAAGACTTTCTATTTTCAGTCTTACCTGTACGGCAACCATTTGTATATGTGGAACATCTGTTACTTCATCGGTGCTTTCTGGATTTACTTCCTGCTTGGCAGAATTTCCACAGTGGCCATCATTTCTGTTAGACTCACTTTGGGCTGTATCAGCACCATCCGTGATGCACTGTGACTTTACTGATATTTCCAAAGATTCCTGAAGGATCTGTGTTTCAGAGGCAATCTGGTTACCAGGGGCATTCTCAGCACTGAAATGATGGCCCTCAAAATGCACTTCTGTTATGTCACTGGCTACAAAAGACGGCACCACTGGTATTGATCTTTGCAACTGATATTCAGAAGAAACTCTGGCCAGAGGTGCGTAAATGCTATACTGGGGCAAAGTCGGTAACACATTTATAAACGCTGGTGGTGTCTGGGTAATGTCAAATCCCCGAAAGGGAAGATACGTACAGTATCCTGTGACCAATTGGGGTTGAGTCCAATAGGTTGGTTTCACATCCTCAGGAACTGGTTTGGGAGAATTAGAGGAGACATGCTTGTGACTTGTCTCCTCGGAGACTGGTCTGGGTGAATCAGAAGACACACCTTTGGGCTTCTCATCCTCAGAAACTGATATGGAAGAATTATCGGAAATTAGTTTCGGCTTCACAGCTTCACAAGGTGACTGGGGAGAATTAGCAGATGTAAGGTGGGGCTTCACATCCTCAGAAGCTGGTGCTGAAGGTAAGTCAGACACTGGTTTGGATTTCACATCTGGTTTAAATTCCCTAGCAGTTGGATTCAGCGGTAGTTTAACTCGTAAATACTCTCCTGTTTTCGAAATTTCTTCTACTTTTGCCTTAATGTTTTTCTTCTTTCTCTTTTTCTTAAGCCGTAACGCAACTTTCTTCAATGCAATACAGTTGTCAATCACAACAAAACGAGGACATCCCAGGAGAAAAGATTTCAAACCTCCTGCTTTTTCTAGTATCTGTCGAGTTTCTTCTGGGAAAAACTCATATTCTTCAGAAAACATCTTGTTACTCATGTCCAAGGGACCATGTTCCTCTAACAACTGAGAGAAATAACTTGGAAAAAATTTACATAAGTTATTATAAGGAAGTACTTGTACATGTTTATCTGAAAAAAATATTTCCCAAAATTTCTCCCAAAGCAAAATACTACTTCACTTCTCACTGATCTTGACACCTCCCAACAAATATATTATATTCATATTAAATCTGAGAAAGGCTAACTGTAATCAATGATACTATAAATAAAATTTTGTTTACCCCTCAGAAAATAATCCTTTAAAAAATCTTGGGGAAAAAAACAAAAGGAGATTAAAAAGTTATTTTTATAAGTTTCAGTTAAATAATTATTCAATATATTTTAAAAAACAATGAAAAGCAAAGAAACTTATTCAAGAAAATTAACAAGGCTATCAATAACAAGAACATCAAATGAAAAAAGGAAATCAAATTTCAAAAAAGTCCTATTGGAATTTACATATAGTAAATCTATTAACATTTCTCTGTTTAGGAATATACAATGATTCAGAATTATTGAAATCAATTAGGTCTGATCAATAAACCACCACAGTGCAGGATCAGATCCACAGTAATGGGGCCGATCCCTTAACCTGCCTCCATCTGTGGACTGGGTTTGTTCACTCCAGTTCTGGGGCCATGTTCTTTTGCCATTCTTGTGCCAGGCTCAAAGAGGCTTCCTCTCCCATTTGAATTTGGTATTCAGTCTGTAACAGTGGCACAGCTAGCAAGAAAGACACATACCATGTACACTAAGAAGGCTTCTTCAAGAGCAAAAACCTCCAAAGGAATATTCTTAGTAAATTAAAGCTAACCAGGAAGATAACTTATTCAGGAGGAAGGTAAAAACAATACTTCTTTGAAGCAAAAGTAAACCACCGTATGTGCAGATGCTGCTGCACATAAATGCACAGGACAATTACAGGTGATTAACCCCTATTCAAGGCAACTGCGATACTGAAACATAAAGACCAGAAGCCACTTCTCTTTGTCTACACTGCTGACCTAAATACTTAAAAGCCGTCAGTCTCTTTTAAAGTGTTTTTTGATAAACATTTTCCCCTTAGAATAAGCTCTGCAATAGAAACTCCCCTACATACATGTTGTTTTGCAAGGTAACAGGTTAAATATGCCTTTGCCTTAAGATTCTAATCAAACTTCATTTTTAAATGAGAAATCTCTAAAAGCAGATACTGTTGAGGGTGGGTAATAAGGTAAAAAGAAGCAAATCACTGTAGCCTCAGGAACAATATAACCCTTGCTGAGGGTTCTGGCTGATTGGTATAAATAACACTGACCCCACAATCTGTCCCAAGAGAGACCTTTCCAGTTGGTGTTTAGCTGCCACAAACAACAGCAGATAATTCATCAGTGGTGTATGTGTATTTACTTTTTGCTCTCCGTGATGAATACTAAAGAGAATCATTACAAAATGAAGCTTTTCTACCTGCATTAAAATACTTAAATCCAAAATGGGATCACTAAAGAACAGAGACCACAGGAAAGAAAACCATTACCAGTAATTCAGCAAAGAGCTTTTCAAGAGTTCACAACATGAATGATGATATAGATATGGTGATCATTACTGAGTAACTAATAAAAGTCAGATTCCTGAAGAATACTTAAGGATACAAAAAAATGCTCACCATGCATTTTTAGGTGAAAAGGGCAAATGACAAAGCTGAGTGTATAGTTAAATAACAGCTTATAAAGTCCAAAACATATATTTCATACATATAAACATTTTAAAAGTCTGGGGACTTCCCTGGTCCAGTGGTTGAGACTCCACACTTCCACTGCAAGGGGCATGGGTTTGAGCCCTGGTCGGGGAACTAAGAGCCCGCATGCCGCACGGCATGGCCAAAAAAATAAAATAAAAAGTCTGAAAGGATACACACCTTTTTTTCGAAGAAACAGAGCCTCCATGTTTTTTCCACTGGCTAAATAGCAATGAATTTTTCATACATTCAAACAGAACAAAATTTAATTCAACAAGGGTCCCTAGCCCAAAGAAAAATAGTATTATAACCACATTGTGAATAAAATTTTTAGTTATTGTTATTTGAAATGAACACAAAATGAACTTTAACTCTATTTATATGCTTTTCTAGCCTTGAAAAATAGTCTCTGTAGATAAACATGGGGCCCAAGATAGCACAAATATGATTTCTTCATAATCCAGACTCCAATAGGGACAGTGTTCTTGCACTTCAGAACCTGAGGCAAAGACTGGCCATGCTGTGCTTCACAGGAGTGATAAAAATAATAATAAAGTTAATTTTACCACAGATAACAATAGTTGCTATATTATATACATGTACATGTTTTCATTTTTTAAGGAACCTCCATACTGTTTTCCATAGTGACTATACCAATTTACCTTCCCACCAACAGTGAACAAGGGTTCCCTTTTCTCCACATCCTTGCCAACACTTGTTATTTCTAGTCTTTTTGATAAAAGCTATTCTAACAGGTATGAGATGGAGATGATAGCTTATTGTGTGTTTATTTTTAAACTGAAGTATAGTTGATTTACCATATTGTGTTAGTTTCAGGTTTTACAGCAAAGTGATTCAGTTATATATATTTTTTTTTCAGGTTACTTTCCATTGTAGGTTATTACATTATTGTGTTTTTGATTTGCATTTCCCTAATGATTAATGATGCAGAACATCTTTTCATGTACCTGTTGGCCATCTGTATGTCTTCTTTGGGAAAATGGCTATTCAGGTCTTCTGCCCATTTTTTAATTGGACTGTTTGGTTTTTTTGTTATCGAGTTGTATCAGTTCCACATACATTTTGGATATTAGCCCCTTATCAGATATATGATTTGCAAATATTTTCCCATTTGCAAATGTGTATATATATTTTCATAATTCAATGATGATCATTAGTGTCTTAAATGGTCCTTGATGGACTGTCACAGGGCTAGTGCATGTCACCGTCAGAACAGGGGCAAGGGATAGGAATGGGAAAAATATTTCCAAAAGCATTCCCATCCTACTATTCTGGTTGTGCCCCTTTGAAAAGTCACTGTTTTCTACATGCTCATGATTCCTTTTTCTTTTTTTTTTTTAAAGAAATAGATTAAGGATGAGGACCCAGTTCCCCCTTTCTTGGAAGAGAGAATGACAAGTAAGCAAGAACCACATTTTCTTTTTGGTAGGCAAAGACTGATAGGGAGAAAAAACCCGATTCTTATTGCACAAAGTCATTTTTATTTGCAATATACTGTGATTCAACCAATGATCAATTCTGCGCTCCTGCTACTTGTAAGCTGCATGATAGAACTACATTTTCTACTTTTTCTGAAATCTTCCCCAGTGCTTAACCTTAAGTGGTTAATAAATCTTGACTAATTAACACTACTAAAGAGGTGTTAGGAAAAACTGAATGCAGAATGCCACCTATTGAAATTTATTTTGCTTCAACTATGTGTATCATAAAATGTTAGAACAAGGTGGAAGTCACTGAAAAAAAATCAGTCCAACCCCCTACTTTAAACTGAAATACTTACATCAAGAAAAAGTTAACAGCAGTTATCACAGTATTCTTGACTTCTTGTCTAATATGTTTCTACTCTACACTCTTTTCATATACAATAGTTTTATTTTTCTTTCTCTTACCCATTGGCCACTAAAAATATCATTCTTAAGCCAATCATTACATGTTTACTTTTGAAAATTCAAGGAAAGAATTATGTTTTGAGGTATGACTTCCTGTAACTTCTTGACTTTCTCCTATTATAAGATATAAATTCTATCTCAAAATACACAAACAAATCAGCTTATTGGTGTCTCATAAAGTTATTAAATTTCTTCCCACTTAGAGTGGTAATAAATTCTTTAAGAAGCAAGCTCCTGAAAACTACAGTTTAGCTTCAGTTTTGGATGCTTGAAGCAAAGTCCAGCATGTTTTAAGAAATACTAGTATAGTGTATAGTTTTATAGCTGATTCCAGGTTGTCATCCAGTTCTCTGAGAATATGATTTGCTCAGCACTTCAACTCTGAAGAAAAACCATGAAAAGGGATCCAAGAGGATATAACTAGAATGAATAGGAACAATGCAACTGAGAAAAATAGAAGTAACAATATCCAAATTATAGATGAGTGACGGGTTTTCCAGGAGTTCATTTTTTTTTTAATTAATTTTTATTGGAGTATAGCTGCTTTACAATGTTGTGTTAGTTTCTACTGTACAACAAAGTGAATCAGCTATACGTATACATATATCCCCTCTTTTCTGAGACAGGAGTTTGTTTTCAAATTAATTTTCTGTTGCAGATCTTTGCCCCTCAACTTCTTTTCCTGAGGAAGGCATCATGCACAACTTATTAATGCCAAGCTAAAAAAAAAAAAAAAAAAAAGGCAAACGCTTCCTAGATTTTCCTGAACTCTTTACTCCACTACTGTATCCACCCCACAAAGACCTGACTTTAGTGTTAACTTCTTTTTTCTTTTTTTTGGCCATGCCATGTGGCATACAGGATCTTAGTTCCCCAACCAGGGATCGAACCCATGCCCCGTGCAGTAGAAGCGCTGAATCATGGACCGCCAGGGAAGTCCCCTAGTGTTAATTTCACATTCATATTTTCAATCCAAAAGTAATTCAGCCCAAAGTTTCTTTAAAAGAAAAGTCTGTTTCTCTTTTCTTAGATAAATGTTGGGAAGTCAAGTTTTCAATACAATACAGAGATACAGGGTTCTATATGTATTCTATACCATCACAGCTGGACAACTATCTCAGCAGAAGTAATAACCAGATCCTGGTATCCCTTCCCCAATAAAAGGGCAATACTTCACCAAGCTACATTAATTGTCACTGGACTTAGAAGATGCCAAACAACTGCATCATCAACATAAGGACAATGAGATCAAATAATCATACTATTCCTTGTCAAATGTATATACTTTGGAATTCATGATAAAAGATTATGGCTGGAAACTTTGTTTATCAGTCCTATCAGGACATACCAGGACAGTTTTGGAAATAGAATCTACATTAGCAGCTCAAACTGACAAAACTAATAATCATTAGGATTCTAAATGTAATAGTTAAAAATCCTCAATTAACTTTGTGTAATACATGACAAAAGCCATAAAAACACTTTTCTTCCCCAGAGTTTGTGAGCCAATCAGTGATTCCTTTAATAAAAGGGACACAAAGTAAACAACTTAAGATCTTTAACTGGCAGCCTCAGTATAATACTTGTAGGAATGTTAAACTACTTACTCATATAGAGTTGAACATTTTTGTTTTGGGTTAATGTCCCACAGCTTCTTATTACGGACAACATATTCATTACTATGCTGTTCATACAGAGCTTCAAATTCTTCTACATCGTGACGAAGATGGTCAGGCACTACAAATGGGCCTGCAGAATTTGAATTGCGTTTGCTGATAAAAAAAAAACACACAATTTTGTGAATAATTAACTTTCAGGTGGCCCAGAATAACATTTAAATTGAAATAAAGACAGTAACATATTACTCAACTTCAGGATGCAAAAAAACACTACCAGAGAATTTAATGCAGAACAGTTACCTTTCCACAATTACAGTCAAGAGATACCTGACTACTGAGTAAGGTACGAGATACCTGACTACTGAATAAGGTACAAGATACCTGATTACTAAGTAAGGTACAAGAATACCTGAGTACTTTTAATTACTTACTCTTGCTACCAAGAGCAAATTTTTTTAAAATTCTGGTTTTAAAACAAAATCAATGTTGCATTCATTGTAACCTGTTAAAGAGAAAAATGAAAGAGTTTATTATAACTGCTATCAATTTAAGTTAAGGTGAGATTGAGACTGGTAAAAGGTACTTAAATAAAAAGATTTTTAAAAAAACAGTATAGGATTCTAGCACTCTAAAAAAATGTAATAGTTTGAGTGTGGGCTCTAAATCAGACTGCTGATTTAAATTCTGGCTCTGCTATGTACAAGCTTTGAGTCCTTGGACACTCAACTACACTGTGCCTGAGTTTCCTTATCTGTAAAATGGATATAATAATACTACTTATCTCCTAGAAAGAAAAGTGGATTAAATGAATTATACATAAAAAGCTCTTAAAATAGTGACTGGTACATAAGTGCTATCAAAATATAGGCTACTATTATTTTAACTTAAAACAATTCCTCCATTCAAAGAATCCATGGAAATGTGCAAAGCCAACTGTTATTACAACTCATTTAAGAAACGTGGAGGAAGAGAGAGATTGGTTCAAGATGGCCGAGTAGGACGTGCGCTCACTCCCTCTTGCAAGAGCACTGGAATCACAACTAACTGCTGAACAATCATCGACAGGAAGACACTGGAACTCACCAAAAAAGATACCCCACATCCAAAGACAAAGGAGAAGCCACAACGAGACAATACAAGGGGCGCAATCACAATATAATCAAATCCCATAACTGCTGGGTGGGTGACTCACAGACTGGCGAACACTTACACCACAGAAATCCACCTACTGGAGTGAAGGTTCTGAGCCCCACGTCAGGCTTCCCAACCTGGGGGTCTGGCAACGGGAAGAGGAATTTCTAGAGAATCAGACTTTGAGGCTGGCAGGATTTGATTACAGGACTTCAACAGGACTGGGGTAAACAGAAACTCCACTCTTGGAGGGCACACACAAAGTAGTGTGCACATCGGGACCCAGGGGAAGGAGCAGTGACCCCATAGGAGACTGAACCAGACCTACCTGCTAGTGTTGGAGGGTGTCCTGCAGAGGCAGGGGGTGGCTGTGTCTCACCGTGAGGACAAGGACACTGGCAGCAGAAGTTCTGGGAAGTACTCCTTGGCGTGAGCCCTCCTGGAGTCCGCCATTAGCCCCACCAAACAGCCCGGGTAGGCTCCAGTGTTGGGTCGCCTCAGGCCAAACAACCAACAGGGAAGGAAGCCAGTCCCACCCATCTCCAGACAAGCAGATTAAAGTTTTGCTGAGCTCTGCCCACCAGAGCAACAGCCAGCTCTACCCATCACCAGTCCCTCCCATCAGGAAGCTTGCACAAGCCTCTTAGATAGCCTCATCCACCAGAGGGCAGACAGCAGAAACAAGAACTACAACCCTGCAGCCTGTGGAACAAAAACCACATTCACAGAAAGACAAGATGAAAAGGCAGAGGGCTATGTGCCAGATGAAGGAACAAGATAAAACCCCAGAAAACAGCTAAATGAAGTGGAGACAGGCAACCTTCCAGAAAAAGAATTCAGAATAATGATAGTGAAGATGATCCAGGACCTCGGAAAAAGAATGGAGGCAAAGATCAAGAAGATGCAAGAAGTGTTTAACAAAGACTTAGAAGAATTAAAGAACAAACACCTAGAAGAATTAAAGGACAAACAAACAGAGATGAACAATACAATAACTGAAATGACAAATACACTAGAAGGAATCAATAGCAGAATAACTGAGGCAGAAGAACGGATAAGTGACCTGGAAGACAGAATGGTGGAATTAACTGCCACAGAACAGAATAAAGAAAGAAGAGTGAAAAGAAATAAAGATAGCCTAAGAGACCTCTGGGACAACATTAAACGCAACAACATTCACATTATAGGGGTCCCAGAAGGAGAAGAGAGAGAGAAAGGACCCAAGAAAATATTTGAAGAGATTATAGTTGAAAACTTCCCTAACATGGGAAAGGAAATAGCCACCCAAGTCCAGGAAGCGCAGAGAGTCCCAGGCAGGATAAACCCAAGAAGAAACACGCCGAGACACATAGCAGTCAAACTGACAAAAATTAAAGACAAAGAAAAATTACTGAAAGCAGCAAGGGAAAAATGACAAATAACATACAAGGGAACTCCCAATAAGGTTAACAGCTGATTTCTCAGCAGAAACTCTACAAGCCAGAAGGGAGTGGCATGACATATTTAAAGTGATGAAAGGGAAGAACCTACAACCAAGATTACTCTACCCGGCAAGGATCTCATTCAGATTCGATGGAGAAATCAAAAGCTTTACAGACAAGCAAAATCTAAAAGAATCCACCAAAACAGCTCTACAACAAATGCTAAAGGAACTTCTCTAAGTGGGAAACACAAGAGAAGAAAAGGACCTACAAAAACAAACCCATAACAATTAAGAAAATGGTAACAGGAACATACATATCGAGAATTACCTTAAACGTCAATGGATTAAATGCTCCAACCAAAAGACACAGGCTTGCTGAATGGATACAAAAACAAGACCCATATTACATGTTGTCTACAAGAGACCCACTTCAGACCTAGGGACACATACAGACTGAAAGTGGGGATGGAAAAAGATATTCCATGCAAATGGAAATCAGAAGAAAGCTGGAGTAGCAATACTCATCAGATAAAATAGACTTTAAAATAAAGAATGTTACAAGAGACAAGGAAGGACACTACATAATGATCAAGGGATCAATCCAAGAAGAAGATATAACAATTATAAATATATATGCACCCAATATAGGAGCACCTCAACACATGAGGCAACTGCTAACAACTATAAAAGAGGAAATCGACTGTAACACAATAATAGTGGGAGACTTTAACACCTCACTTACACCAATGGACAGATCATCCAAACAGAAAATTAATAAGGAAACACAAGCTTTAAATGACACAGTAGACCAGAGAGACTTAATTGATATTTATAGCACATTCCATCCAAAAACAGCAGATTACACTTTCTTCTCAAGTGCACACGGAACATTCTCCAGGACAGATCACATCTTGGGTCACAAATCAAGCCTCAGTAAATTTAAGAAAACTGAAATCATATCAAGCATCTTTTCTGACCACAACACTATGAGATTAGAAATGAATTACAGGGAAAAAAACGTAAAAAACACAAACACATGGAGGCTAAACGATATGTTACTAAGTAACCAAGAGATCACTGAAGAAATCGAAGAGGAAATCAGAAAATACCTAGAGACAAATGACAATGAAAACACGATGATCCAAAACCAATGGGATGCAGCAAAAGCAGTTCTAAGAGGGAAGTTTAAAGCAATACAATCCTACCTCGAGAAACAACAAACATCTGAAATAAACAACGTAACCTTACACCTAAAAGAACTAGAGAAAGAAGAACAAACAAAACCCAAAGTTAGCAGACGGAAAGAAATCATAAAGATCAGAGCAGAAATAAATGAAACAGAAACAAAGAAAACAACTGCAAAGATCAATAAAACTAAAAGCTGGTTCTTTGAGAAGATAAACAAAATTGATAAACCATTAGCCAGACTCGTCAAGAAAAAGAGGGAGAGGACTCAAATCATTAAAATTAGAAATGAAAAAAGAGAAGTTACAACAGACACCGCAGAAATACAAAGCATCCTAAGAGACTACTACAAGCAACTCCATGCCAATAAAATGGACAACCTGGAAGAAATGGACCAATTCTAAGAAAGGTATCACCTTCCAAGACTGACCCGGGGAGAAATAGAAAATATGGACAGACCAATCACAAGTAATTAAATTGAAACTGTGATTAAAAATCTTCCAACAAACAAAAGTCCAGGACCAGATGGCTTCACAGGTGAATTCTATCAAACATTTAGAGAATAGCTAACACCCATCCTTCTCAAACTCTTCCAAAAAATTGCAGAGGAAGGAACACTCCCAAACTCATTCTATGAGGCCACCATCACCCTGATACAAAAACCAGACAAAGATACTACAAAAAAAGAAAATTACAGACCAATATCACTGATGAATATAGATGCAAAAATCCTCAACAAAATACTAGCAAACAGAATCCAACAACATACTCAAAGGATCATACACCATGATCAAGTGGGATTTATCCCAGGGATGCAAGGATTCTTCAGTATATGCAAATCAATGTGATACACCATATTAACAAACTGAAGAAGAAAAACCATATGATCATCTCAATAGACGCATAAAAAACTTCTGACAAAATTCAACACTCATTTATGATAAAAACTCTCCAGAAAGCAGGCATAGAGGGAACCTACCTCAACATCATAAAGGCCATATATGACAAACCCACAGCAAACACCATTCTCAATGGTGAAAAACTGAAAGCATTTCCTCTAAGATCAGGAACAAGACAAGGATGTCCACTCTCACCACTATTATTCAACATAGTTTTGGAAGTCCTGGCCACGGCAATCAGAGAAGAAAAAGAAATAAAAGGAATACAAATTGGAAAAGAAGAAGTAAAACTGTCACTGTCTGCAGATGGCATGATACTATACATAGAGAATCCTAAAGATGCCACCAGAAAATTACTACAGCTAATCAATGAATTTGGTAAAGTTGCAGGATGCAAAATTAATGCACAGAAATCTCTTGCATTCCTATACACTAATGATGAAAAATCTGAAAGAGAAATTAAGGAAACACTCTGATTTACCATTGCAACAAAAAGAATAAAATACCTAGGAATAAACCTACCTAGGGAGACAGAAGACCTGTATGCAGAAAACTATAAGACACTGATGAAAGAAATTAAAGATGATACCAACAGATGGACAGATATACCATGTTCTTGGATTGGAAGAATCAATATTGTGAAAACGACTATGCTACCCAAAGCAATCTACATATTCAGTGCAATCCCTATCAAATCACCAATGGCATTTTTTACAGAACTAGAACAAAAAATCTTAAAATTTGTATGGAGACACAAAAGACTCCGAATAGCCAAAGCAATCTTGAGGGAAAAAAATGGAGCTGGAGTAATCAGACTCCCTGACTTCAGACTATACTACAAAGCTACAGTAATCAAGACAATATGGTATTGGCACAAAAACAGAAATATAGATCAATGGAACAGGATAGAAAGCCCAGAGATAAACCCATGCACCTATGTGCAACTAATCTATGACAAAGGAGGCAAGGATATACAATGCAGAAAAGACAGTCTCTTCAATAAGTGGTGCTGGGAAAACTGGACAGCTACACGTTAAAGAATGAAATTAGAACACTCCCTAACACCATACACAGAAGTAAACTCATAATGGATTCGAGACCTAAATGTAAGACTGGACACTATAAAACTCTTAGAGGAAAACATAGGAAGAACACTCTTTGACTTAAATCACAGCAAGATCTTTTTTGACCTACCTCCTAGAGTAATGGAAATAAAAATAAAAATAAACAAATGGGACCCAGTGAAACTTAAAAGCCTTTGCAAAGCAAAGGAAACTACAAACAAGACGAAAAGACAATCCTCAGAATGGGAGAAAATATTTGCAAATGAATCAACGGACAAAGGATTAATCTCCAAAATATATAAACAGCTCATGCAGCTGAATATTAAAAAAAAAACAACCCAATCCAAAAATGGGCTGAAGACCTAAACAGACATTTCTCCAAAGAAGACATACAGACGGCCAAGAAGCACATAAAAAGCTGCTCAACATCACTAATTATTAGAGAAATGCAAATCAAAAGTACAATGAGGTTATCACCTCACACCAGTCAGAATGGGCATCATCAAAAATCTACAAACAACAAATGCTGGAGAGGGTGTGGAGAAAAGGGAACCCTCTTGCACTGCTGGTGGGAATGTAAACTGATACAGCCACTATGGAGAACAGTATGGAGGTTCCTTAAAAAACTAAAAATAGAACTACCATATGACCCAGCAATCCCACTACTGGGCATATATATACCCAGAGAAAACCATAATTCAAAAAGACACATGCACCCCAATGTTCACTGCAGCACTATTTACAATAGCCAGGTCATGGAAGCAACCTAAATGCCCATCGACAGATAAATGGATAAAGAAATGTGGCACGTATATACAATGGAATATTACTCAGCCATAAAAATGAGCAAACTTGGGTCATTTGTTGAGACGTGGATGGATCTAGAGACTGTCATACAGAGTGAAGTAAGTCGGAAAGAGAAAAACAAATATCGTATACTAATGCATACATGTGGAACCTAGAAAAATGGTACAGATGAACCGGTTTGCAGGGCAGAAATTGAGACACAGATGTAGAGAACAAACGTATGGACACCAAGGGGGTAAAGTGGCAGGGGGGTGGTGGTGTGATGAATTGGGAGATTGGGATTGACATGTATACACTAATATGTATAAAATGGGTAACTAATAAGAACCTGCTGTTTAAAAAAAATAAGTAAAATAAAAAAGTGGATAGTAATAATATAACTTAAAAAATAAATTTAATTTAATTTAAAAAAATAGCAATGTGGGGGGAAAAAATTTTGTGGGTTTTTGGTCCATACAGGAGTATGATATAAACAGGTCACTGCTTCTCACTAGTTTTATTTCTTATGTCTATCTGTCTCTTGAAAACTCAGTTTCAACAACCAGCTACCACTGGAAATCACTAACATCTAAGGTTAAACCACAACATCATTTATAGCCTCCAAAACATCTTCCTAGTAATTATCAATAGGACATTCTCTTCATTGAACATTTTAAAGAATATTTTCTAGGATCTTCTCACAGTATCTTGCACATAGTAGGTTCTCAAAGTTATCAAATGAAGGTCATCAGCCCTGTGATTTTAATGCAATTTATATGAATTCTTAACACTGACAGGCCACACTATAAATTCAACCATGAGGGGTCACATCAGGTTGTCATTAATAGATGCACATCTTTAGAGAAGTTAGGGAAATAAAACACAAGTTTAAAGTACATTAAATTAATACCACTTTTAAGTTCAAATAAAGCAAAAATTTTCAGACTGTACTTACTTATGGTCTTCCCCTGAAGTGACAGTCTCATTATTTGGTGCGACTGAAGTGGTTCCAGACCCAACTAACACAGGCTGGTTTAAAAGACAGAAAAATGACAGGGATTTTCCACCTTAAAATTACCACTAAAACTGACGAATGCTTACATAAATAAATATACATACAAACTACCAATATATATGACTGATCTAAATTTTCTTGTGAACAGGAACATACAGTAATAAAACTTTCAACAGCCAAAAATAGGCACAAATTAACATTTAGGTAGCTTCTAACGCTCTAAAAATTTCTAAATTATCACTGTTTAAACTCTCATTTTAGATAAACTAAAGACATATAGTCAAAGATAAAAAGAAAAGTTTTATTGGAACTTATAAAGCTGCTCTCATCATCCCCTAAAATTTGTTCACTTTTTCAACACCTGCCCCCTACTTGATCCCCCAAATACATGAGAGCCACGAAGAACCCACCATAAGACTTAAAAATAATGCCCTAGTTATCTCATGTGCCTGAAGCAGAGCTTTAGGAGAGAGGAAGGAAGGGAGCCTTACAATTCTGAGATTCTGTCATGATTAGTATTCAGTATCTTTATTTTGAATATTTTAGATAATAATTCTATTAGTTGTTAATAAAAGGTATCATGTCTTGTCATACAGATAATGACACTAAGGCACACGGAAGTCAAATAACTTGCCCAAGGTCGCACAGATAATAAAAATAATAACAATTGGTAGAACCAAGATAAGAACACAGGTCTGCCTGATCCCAAAGCAGCCTTGGTCACATTGCTCTATGACCAGCCATACAAAGTCCTACATTATGACAATGATTTCACTAGGAAATATCTAGAAAATAAAAAGGACAATAAAGATAGAGTCTCTTTCAAGAATTACTTATACACGACATGAACCTTAAACTTCCTCAAAATGTAGAAAACTGCCAAAACATCTTTAGACGAAAGCCTAGAAATTCTTTCTCTACAAAATGCTTCAAAATATCCCAAGAATTGGTTAATTCTTATTTATATTTATTTATATATTCAATTAATTATTTTGGACAAGAATCAATACAGAAAATACTCCATACCTTTGAATCTTTTGGCTTCTTTTTCTTGCCTTTGTTTTTTATCTTGATAGAATTAAACTGAAACATAAAAAAAAAATTACTGAACACTCATATAACAGCATTATGAAGCTGCCATATATTATAAAGATACCATACTGATTTTCATAGACTAGTCCTAAGCTGAAGTACATGAAATGTTTAACAAAAATTAACACTATAGTGTGTTAAGCCCTAGTGTTTTGATTTATAATAGAAAATAAGAAAAAGTTAAATGATACCTAATGCTATAACTGAAGTTAAATTGTTCCAACCTAACATGTTGTACTCATTTTCAACAAGGTTTATGTCATTGCAAGTAATTAATCAGACTTATTAAGTAATTCCAGTTATATGGTGATCATATTTTAATGATTTTCCTTTTACTAAACCAAACTCAACATTCTACAGCTGGCCAGACGCCAGGGCACAAACAGTGAATTCAGAAAAAGCATTTAACTTCCCATGGGGTATGTCAGCTGTGTTTCTGTAGTTAGCCAGACAGTGTCTGATAGAGTGGACTAAGACAAAATTTCAAGTATAGATGACTTGATCCTAAAAATCAGTAAACAAGTATCTTTCTGATTGAAAACTGCCACAAACTACTATGGAAGACAACTCTGGAATTATTTTAACTTAAGCTCAATTGTAAGCCACTCAAAACAAAGTCCATTTGTTTTCCTTACAGAACAAAACATTGCAATTTTAATCATTACAGATAACGTTTCATTTTTATGCCAGCAGATGAATCAAGAACTCCTTTCCTATATCTATGATTAACATTTATAGTTGTGAAAACTTATGGACATTGTCTAATTTAAACCTCAGAGTGTGCTGACTGTTGTTCCAATTCCAAGAGGAAGACGGGGATTAACTTTCTAAGGAAATCGTACACGTTATCCAGAAGTCCTCAAGATGTGGTTCTGGAGCGCCTCTTGTGATGTAAACAAACACTGGCGTGGGTCCTCCTCTCTTCCTTTGGCTGACACGAGTTAGAACACAACATTGAAAGTGATCAAATAACTTACCAGCACATCACCGCTGTCCTGTTTCCTTAACACAGTGCAGCGGCTGTCTGTAGGAAGATACAGATGGTTTTGTGAGGAAACAAAATGTTTATATTGCCATAGGATACACTAAAAGCCTTAAAGAAAACCACCCCAGATACTACTAACATCCACTATGTTCTACTCCTTATTTGGCTTTGACATAAGTTTAGCTTAGAAACCAACAGCAAAATGGCTAACTCATCGGAAAACCAACTACAAAGAACCACAAAATTTCAATCCAATTCAGCATAATTTGACTGCTTTCTAGGCACCAAACTCTATGCTAGGTGCAGGGAATACAGAAATGTATAAAGAAGTCCCTGCCATCGATAACCTCATGTTCTGCAAGCTACACAAAGAGGCAAACACCCATAGCTCAGTGTGCTAAATGCCACAGCAAATACAGTGGAAACAAAGCTGATAGAATAATGAAGTCTTCAAGGGGAGTGGCCTGAGTCAGGGGTCAGGGAGGGATGTGGGGAGGAGGGGACTTGAACAAGTTAGACTTGAAATGAACAAGCAAAGGGGTGGTATGTGAGCAAGGAAAGCACAATGCAGGTTTGGACACAGTAGGAAGTGGGGTGTATATTCAGAGGGCAGATGGGGAGAGTGCTGATGAACCCAGACAGATAATGTGAATTCAATTTGTAGGCAAAATGAAGCAAGTGCTTCCCAAACAAAATACTTATAGGATCAGACAGATGTTCTAGAAAAGTCACTAACAGCAACATAAGAGAAAGATTTGGAGTAGGAGGGTCAGAAGCATGGAGACCAGTTTGGAGGCTACTGCAATCATGGAAAGATTATTAAGATCCTGGCCTAGGGAAGCGGAGGTAGACAGGGAAGGGCAGATCAAAAATAAAGCTTATTTGAATTGGCAACAAACTAGACATGGGGCAACAGGCAAGAGGATGGGTGGAGACCAATTTCAGAGTTTCCTGCTTAAAAACAATATATAAAACGTTATTATCTGAGATAACTAGGAAAAACAGGTCTCTAGAGATACAAGTGGCTTAAGCCATATTGCTCTTAATGGGTCTCTTGGCCATCTACACAGAAATTCCAACAGGGAAATACGCATGCAGGATCCAGGAGAGTTTGGGTCTCCCAATTATCACGGCATTGGTGATATTATTGAGTACCCTTATTTACAAGATCAGTGGATTCTGAAGTTTTAAGAAATACAGTCATTCCTTTAAATGAAAGGAGACAAAATTGAAAAAGTCTGGGATGAGGGTGAGAGGCACAAGTAGTGAACTTGAAAATCTGCTGGCTGGTCATTTGGCTGGTGGCTTCCAACCCTATGACTAAGAGCAGAGAAAGAGTCACAACTGGATGGACTGTATATTTTAGGTATAGAACACAAGAATCAGGGAAAACACATAATGAGAGGGTTGTGTCCTTTTTAGTTATCTTGTGTGATCCAAACATGCACTGAGTTTTGTAAGCTCAGTCCCAGGACAGCATTTTATTACCAGCAGCAGAAAACTGATGGCAATAAATTCAGGCTATCAAGAAGCATGTCAACTCCAGTCATGAAGCAGTGTCCTAGGAAAATAAAGCCACCTATATTTGAGAACCACAACAAAAGTAAGCTTTTCAGTTCCTTATACTGCATTTGAACTTCATAATGCATAACATTTCTGTACAAGGCCAGACCTTTTCATGTACCCTTTAAAACAAATGGCACAAAATTTGAAAGTCTAACTCCTGACAATATATAAGCAGACTTCTGATGCTAAGGGAAAAGGTGGGGGGCAGGGGTGAGGCGTTATCCTAAGAGATACATGCAGTACCAAAGACAAGAAATTTAAATTAATCTAGAATCTAAGAATATTAAAATTTTGAACAAAACAGAATCACACAGATCACTGGCTCCAAATCCTCATTTTAATGGTGAAGAAACTAACATTCAAGAGAAGCTAAAGAATTAACTACTAGTTATCCTATTCTGCCAAACTGGACTCCATGCCATTATCCAAGCAGCCCCCTCAAGTCCCCTCCACCCTGTCTCTAATTCTGGACGTCACCCTGTCAAATTCCACCTCCATGTTCAAAGCTGGACTTGGACTCTACCCCTGCACCAAGGCTTTCCTCTTCCCCGAGGAGAACCCCTCAGCACATATTACAGTTATCTGTATATTCATTTTACTGCCTTTTCTGAAACATAACGTCCTTGAGGGCAGAGACTAGCGTAAGCATTTCTGAATTCCTTGTTAACACCTAGCACAGGGCCTTGAAGCAGTAGTAAAAGAAAGTTTCTAATTAATTGAGTTAGGGAAGTAGCTGGGCCATAGCCTACTTTTCTTGACTCCCAGCTCTAGGCTCTTCCCACTACAATACATATTCTATCTGTTCTAGATTCTGCAAGCATCGCCTACTTCTGCAGGCCAATGTTTTCTTGAATGCTACAGATCAAGCCATTTCCTAAGAAATTCCATCCCTATGATATACAATCTCTGCCATGACACTGTCAAAATACCTACGATGAGAATAGTCTGGTGTATAGTCCGTGTAATGTATCCATCTGAATATCTCTACAACACTTAACTCCACAGAGTAAGAAGGTTTTATGACATAAAAAAAAAAAAAATCACTATTCTTAACACTAATTTCCCCAAATAACCCAGTTGTACCATAATAATTTTCATTATTTTCTTTGTTAAGTATTTAAGTAAGCTAGATCCTTTGGAGATTTTTTCTAAGATTAGATATAAACTGAAACTCAGTCCACATACCCATTATATCAAAGAATTCATCCAAAGCATTATGCAGTGCTGGGAACTTGTCTCTGTGTTCTTCCAGCAGCCATATTAAACATCGCGCTTCCTTCAATGACGCTGGCTCACAGAAATAATCAAGCTGCTTTCCTTCTATAGAGCCTAGTTTATGACCATATTTCTCATTCCAGAGAAAAGTCATGATGCTAAAATCAAGCTCCTTAAGAGCAGCCCCATAACGAGAAAAAAAAGGTCCTGTGGCATCTAAGCCTATAATAAAAACAAAACCCAAGTCAGAAGAAGAGGAAAATTATTTGCTGTAAAATCACATTCATTTTCACATCTCTGAAAGCAGTTCTACTATAGTTTGCTTACATTTTCAGTGAAAACATTCAAATAATTGAGAACAAACTTGTTCAAGCTATTATGCATTTTAGAAACACTATTTCACATTAATATGCTAACTATAATAATTCTTATCTATTAGTTGAAGAAGGTAGGCCAAAGGTTTCTATTAATATAGTTATTTTTATCAGACTTAGGAGATTAAATGAATTAAATGCCTTTAAAAGGCATTTTTAAAGGCATTAAATTCCTTTAAAAATATTACAATAACTTTTTCACTACTTCGTAATGATTTGCATTCCAATTAGTACAAGCTGGCAAGATTTTACAATGCTTTTCTACATATACTCCGTAATAACAAAATATCAGTAATATACAGAACTTCCCAAGTGCCTATAAAACAGAAAATGGGCAAACTCTTCACCCAACACCTCCAAGAACTACACCTTATCCCCCAAAATATCATGGCTCCTTACCCTCCTCACAAGATGCGAGCTGGTCACTATTCCCGCTTTTATTCCTCCCTTCTCCAACTCAGAAAGAGGGGTGGCTGCAACCTCACACGCCACTACTGAAAGGTGAACACCTGCTACCTACTAACACAGCCGCCAAAACGCAAGGATTGGCTCTGTTCTCTCCCCCGACACGCCTCTAACACAGGACGGACCACAGGTTCTCAGTCCGCAAATGAAGCAGAGATTGCCAAGTTAAAATTACCCTGGACAGCTGTTTCTTCCAGATGAAATAGTTAGCTTTGCAGAAGTCATGTTACATGAAAAATTAGGGTATTTAAACACCAGAATCAGGGATCACATAAAATACTCATACAAGGTTCAAGGGAATCAGCAATGAAGAAATATCACATTCACATCTCCATCTATGGCTCACATCAAAGCATGTGCTCGTTAAGGGGAAGGGAGCAGATCACACCTAGTACTGAAACGTTAACCCCCACTCCCACTGCATTTAAACTAAGCTCTTTGTTAAATATAGCAGGTTAAAGTAAGATATAACTTTATAATTTACTTGTCTGATTGTCAGTAGACACTAATAGCAATCATCACTTAGGTGAAATTGTCTGGGGCCAGAAGCCCATGGAGATGTATGCTCAACAGAGCAACACTTAGTTATCAACTACACCAAGTCTGCTGCCATCTTACTTTGTTTCTACTGACAGAAACGTATCAGTATATTCTCTGAAACCCTGGAATTCTATCAGCTCCGTGTCTCTACGGCGGGCCAGGCAGGCGCTCTCTACAGACCGCTGCTGAAAGGGCCTGCCCTGCCGTGGCCCCCACTAGCCTTTCACCCGACAGGCGCCAAGCGAATCGTCCACGGCACTAGGCAGCAGCCAACCTGGTCACCAGGACAAACAAGGCCCTGGCACCAGAAGAGATCACCACCTAGTTTGGTCAACAACTCTCTCTGCAGCTGCCTTCTGCAGTCCTTGGGTGGCTTTGGTCAAAGAGCCTGCTTCGGGGGTTCTTCCTCAAGCGAATTAGGAAAATCAGGGCAGAGTACCAGAATTTTATGACCCTGTGATTCACAACACTGAAGGTCAAGCCCAGGGTATTTCTCTCTCAATCCTTAGATACAGATTTGCCTCAGGTGATCCTAAGCAATTAGTTCCATCCACTCTTCCCTGGAAATTCTTCACTAAGGAATGTGACTACTAAACTGCACAATCCCAGAGGGCACTCCCCACAGCTGACTCCAGGGGGTGCTATTTACCCATGGTTGTACCCAGTATTCACGTAGTTTACACAAGGACAAATAGTTTTGCATAACATAGGACTGGATTTTCTTACTGACTGAACTTTCCTGTGTTTACACCTTATACAAAAGCATATTGTAACCCATCCATAAAGTAACCTAAAAATTGTGAGTTGGGGGAAATAGCATTTTTAACCATACAAATTTGTGGTTCTACATTTTAAAAAATCATAAATGATGATAGGAAAATGAAAAAGGATTCAGAGGCCTACGTTTATCCTTCCTATGAAACTGCATCTCTAGAATTAAGAGACATACCAAAGCTATTAAGTTTTTGGATCCAGGTGGCTAATTTTGGTTCCACTTCTTTAAGTTCACTCAAAACATGCAGAAACACCCTTGTCTTTACTCTATTCTTTTCTTGAACCAAATGACAAATGACATAGTCCACTGCTTCATTCAGAAAATTTCTGCTAGAAAAACAGGTTGTGTAGTCTTCTGTGGTTAAAACCTTCCAAGAAAGCAACTCTTTGAGAAGCTTGGAAGTATTCAGTATCCCGGACTTAATCTTGTCAGCATACTGCTTTATGCACTGCAGAATTCTGTCATCAAGGAACTGGCAACTCTGAACACTGTCTACAGTTTCTACGGATAAATAACAGTGGTCAGTAAAAAGGAGAAAGAGGACCAATTTGCAAAAATATAAACTCAGAAAAAATTAACATAACATTACATAGCAATATAAAACATGACTTCAGATGTATTCTTTATATTGTTTTAAATAGCCTAAGAAATTTTAAATTAGGAATAAAATATTTAACACCTTTAAAAGGTATGAAAGTTCACATTAAATCGAACATATCAAGTACCTTATTGCCTTCACTTGTACCACTCATCTAAAAATCCTAACTGAGCCTCATCAACTACCCAAACTTTTATTCAGTAAATATGTTTCATGCATGAATGCAAAGGGTTTTTTCCTGGAGTTGAAGGGATCATTTCTTCATGTATAAATACAATAAACATTTGGTAGTTACTGTATGTTATTCATCTTATTGTTGAATCCTAAATCATAGACCTGTGGAGTCGTTGATTCCAAGCTGGAAAATATCTCAGAAGTTCATCTTCCCACCCAGGCATTTCCCCCTAAAAATGGCCATTTAGCCTCTTGAAGCTAAGACAATAAATTAAATACAAATATATATATATATAAAATAAGTAAATAATGTTCACTAAAAATTTTTTCAGTAGGAAAGATAATTGTGATTGATTTGTGAAACATTAATGGAACACTAGATGAAAAATAAAGACAGCAAGAGGAAATATTTCATTCTGGGAACAGCCATCATAGTAGAAAATGAGAAAAACGTACTTCAACTCAAAACTGAAAGCATACCTGGGGCTATAATGTACAGTATGGTGACTATAGTTAATAATACTGTTTTGCGTATTTGCATGTATATCTTGAAAGTTCTCATGAAAAAAAAAAATTCTGTAACTATGTACGGTGATGGATGTTAATTGGACTTACTGTGGTAATCACTTTGCAATATATACAAATATCAAATCATTATGTTGTACACCTGAAACTATACCTCAATTAAAAAAAAAAAAAAAAAACCCAAAACCTGAAAGTAAATATGTCCACAGAAACAGTAAATTACCGAGACCACTCCCATGTTGATCAGGGAATGCTGACAAGACAGGTGTAAAACAGAAGGCTGGACTAGGTAATCTCTCTGGCACCTAGTATGAACTGCTTCTTTATTTGAACTCAGCATATTTCAGATAATCAGTGGCTAATTTACAGTTCAACGTTTCAAAACTTAAATCTGTGTAGCAGGGTTTACAAAGCACTGTCAAACATACAGTAGGAATTTCAGATATTATTCTCACGTGCACTTTGGAGATCAGGAATCGGACAGTGTCAGTTTGCCCTGAGTTAGTGGCAGGGTAGCGTTTTCAATCCCTGTATATTGCTTCTAAATTCAATGTTCCTTACACCAACCCCCTCCCCACCTCAGTGTAATCAGAAGATGGTGATAAAATCAAAATGCCAACGGAAATCTAAATTTCAACTCAATAACAATTAACATAAGGCCCAACAAGATGAATATTTATATTTATACTTTTAAGCAAGAATATATTATTCTTATCATGCCTTGGACTCCCAGCATACCTTTCTGCTCTTCAATTTTAGGTGGATTACTTTCCCTTAGGTCCTCTTCCAATCTTTCTTGTGCTAATTTTTTTGCTTCCTTTTTTTGGATCTTCCGCTTCAATTTTTTGTCTTCTTTCAGCCTTAACTTCTCTAGGCTGATAAATATTTACAATTAGTCATAACTCACCTTTGTTATAAACTCAATTAACTATTTTCCTTTGCCTATTGTAGTAACCATTCACCAAACAATAAGTTAGAAGTTTCCTTTTTTAGTTAAAACTTGGCCTATATCTTCTGTTCAATATCAAAAACTTTTGAGACGTGGTCAGTTCAGTCAAAACAAGTGTACTTGTTTCATGAAAACAAGAACCTCAATGACTGAGTGACTTCTAATTAAGGATAGCATGTACAGATCATGCAGATGTTATTTCCATATATATGAGTTACTGCTTAGGGTAAACAGGAATAGTAAAAATGACTCTGCAAGGTAATACATGTAAATACTCATTTCCACAGTAAAATATTTTCACAACCCAATAATGGCCCACAACACCAGAATTTGGTCAATATGGTTACAACAAATTCTTCTCAACAAATAATTCTGTTCATCTTTTCTTCTGCTCTTTCCTGGTCACCAATGATGAAAAAAATCACTTCTTAAAATGGAAAGCAAGAAGCAGGACCAAAAAGAAAAGAAAAAAGAATTGGAATTATTTGATCTGAACAAGATGCAGAAGTGAATAATTTTGACAGTTCACTGAGTATTTCAGGGTGAGAAATAGTCACTGGTTCAAAATGTTTGAAGAGAGTAAAAGGAAAGATGCTTTTGGAATTAAAGTTTCAACAACTGAGAGCTAAGTATATAATTTTTATCCAAATGCCAAATCTATTGAACATGTCATTTCATAGTTCAATTTCATAATTTTACTTATAAAGTCAACCACTAAATAATGCTTCTTATTCAAGTTTTTAGCATTTAACCATTCTAGGCTAGTTCCCTTGAAAGTTATAAATATCCATAAAATTCATTTAAGAACCACTTATCTGGATATGTGTGCAGAGCCAATTTTAAAAACAGCATAATTTAGAAATCTGCATTTAACAGAATTATATTCTAATAGACATTATTAAGCTACTGATTATTAAAAATCTTACCTAGAACATTTCTGTTTCAGAATAGGTCTTGGAGGAACCTTTTCTTTAATGACCTTGTGTTCAAACTTTAAATAAAACAGACACATCCAAAATTTGTCTCATGCTCCCATAACATAAAGCACAAAACCACAAGCAACAAGCATTTCAGAAGCACACACAGTCAATGTTCAATCTGATAGGGAACAGTGACGATGTTCTGACCCAAACAAAAGCCCAGAAAACTTTAGCAAAACAATTTACTGAAAAGAGGAACAAGAGAGTAGACACAATTTAGGAAGCTTAAAAAAAAATTAAGAGTAAGCAGAAGATCAAATAAACTACAGATGTCACTACAACAACCCACTCCTGCCAACTCCCATACAGGGAGGTTAAAGGCAATCCCTCAAGACACTCTCCTCCCTCCCTAAGGTCCCCCACCTTGCCAACACCCAAACGTTTACTGGGAATTAACAAAATAAGGTTATTAAAAAGAGTAAAAACAGCAAAACTAAAATGTAAAAGGTCTCCTTCTACTTTTAGGAGATAAAAGAATATGAGAATCCTTCAATGCAAAGAAGCATTCTCACATCCTATTACTTCCTATAATTTCTTATATCAAGTAACTGTTTCTTTCCTGGAAAACACAAGATCCAAATAGTACAACTTCCACAAATTTAAATCATATTTTAAAAGGTATCAACAATTTGTTTATTAATTTAAGGAGACTTCCCCTTTATTAAATACTTACTTCACATTTAACCTGACCACCACTGCTGAAGATGATTATCTTTGAAATGATTCCTTCACAGTCAGGAGTAAGACAAATTCCTTGTAGAAAATCCTATTTAAAAAAAAAAAAAAAGTGCTCCATCTCAGCATAAATCTATACATGTATACCATTTTAACCATCAGGAACAGTCAAAATGTGATCTAGAACCTCCTTCAGGGACGCGCCGTAAAGTCCCTGCTCGTTGCCACCTGACTCCCAGAGCCCCCAGCTGTAGGGGTGACCACGGGACTTGCTTTGTTTGTGTAAGGTGAGCTGACATCATATACGCTACACCCATGCACAAGCTTTAAGAAACACTGAATGGACTGGTCATTGCTCTTTTCCCTCGGCCATAAGAACATGTTGCAGTCACTCCTCAGCCTCAATTCAGAAACAAAGAACACAGCCACACAGACTGGAGCTGCCACAGCCCAACCCTGGACAATGAATGCGAAACTTCAGGACAAGTGACGCAGGCAAGGAACGAGCCTTTCTTACTGTAAGTCATAAGATATTTGAGTTACTTCAATACATCCTAGTGAAAGCGAATTTACAGAGGGTATTTCAACCCATGGGAATGGTAAGACCACTAAGGGCGAGGGCACAGCTAGAGAAGCCCAATTAAGGTAGGACAAAGATATAGCAGAAGTGACTCAATGGCAGCAGTTACTTGGTCACATCATTACACCTCTAGTTAACTACATGATAATGTGTAAAATGTGTGAATTTATTTCTACTAAACTTCAATAATTCCTATTGCTAACATTCACCTAGCACAACCACCTTATTTTTTTTCCTTAATAAGGACAGGGGTTTACATGAGGCTAAGCAGCATAGAAAAAGGTTTTCTTGTTTTAAGTCCATAGCTTATATGGATCAGAAACAAATTCTATCAATGCAAACAAGATTATTAAACTGTGACTGCTCTCAAAGTATATCTGGCTAATGGTAATTAACATCATTACCTTGTTAATTAAGAGAAAACCCCAATCAGATGTGGCAGTACAAAATTAAGTTGATTTCTTAGTACAAATTATCTCATCAAATTTTTTTAGAAAATATAAAATTTGAAGCCCCAATTCTACATCATAACATTAAAATCAGACATTTAAACTTTTATTTTTGATCATAATACTTCCAATGTAAAAGGGGTTCAACAATTTATTAAAAGCCTCTATGGTTACTGCCTTTACACTTGCATAAAATAAAAACAAAAAAACTGGTCTTCCCTGGTGGCACAGTGGTTAAGAATCCGCCTGCCAATGCAGGGGACATGGGTTTGAGCCCTGGTCTGGGAAGATCCCACATGCCGTGGAGCAACTAAGCCCGTGTGCCACAGCTACTGAGCCTGAGCTCTAGAGCCCGAGAGCCACAACTACTGAAGCCCGCACGCCTAGAGCCCGTGCTCCACAACAAGAGAAGCCACTGCAGTGAGAAGCCCCTGCACTGCAACAAAGAGTAGCCTCCACTTGCCGCAACTAGAGAAAAGCCCGTGTGCAGCAACAAAGACCCGATGCAGCCAAAAATAAAATAAATAAAAAATAAATACGTTAAAAAACAAAAACTGATTTTCTAACTTTATCATTAAATTTTTAATTTAATACTTTCTAATTATGTCTCATGCACAGGGAGGAATTCATATCCTCTTAAGACTTTTCCTAAAGATTCTTAGGGGAAAAAAATCAGCATGCAATAAGCATACTGAAAAATCCAGACAATCTTGTTAGCCTTACCTTGTCAATTTTATCATTAAAGGTTGTTGTCTTTAACTTCTTCCAACAGTTCATGTGGAATTCTATTTTACAGTACTGGCAACAGCTGATTCGTATAAAACCCTAGGGTTTAAAACAATTTTTAACTCGCATTTGAAAGATGTCTACACACACTCTCTCTCTCTCACTCACAACACATATTAAGATAGAGCTGTCTGCATTTTCCTGGCAGACATAACTAGATGTCACATTTCCTCCTGGGGGAGTATAATACTTCCGTACCCCAGACTGCCTAGTGCTGGAAATACTGAGCTTAACTGACATATTCATTTCCACACTTTACAGCTGCGTTCTCCTTTACAATATCAAATATTTTATAAACTTATTTCATCTGATCTACTAACCAGGGACAGCGAGCAGCTTGTATCTTCCTGAACAAGCTTAAAGCCCAGGGTCTTACTCACTCAATTCACTGCCAGACTCGGTCTCAGACTTAGGTCTCTAGGAGTTAATTCAGTGATCAGAATGGCCTTCAGATTCTTGGACTCAAATGTTACAAGAAATTGGAATTGCAACAAATCAGGGGAACTAACCTCACTTTGTTCCCTGAGGCTCTAAAAATAGGCTAGAAAGGGGAAATGGAATCAGCTAACCTGCCTTCTCAGGTCACCATCCCTGCTCTCGGTGTTTATTTCAGTGGCTCTGGGCCCCCATGTGAGATGATGTAGACTTAAGTCCAGGGGATGGGGAGGACAAGAGGACATAAAACTGCTGACAAGTCACAGAACTCAGGTGTCTCCAATTACAGAATTTGTTCTGAATCCATTTTAAGGCACAATTCAGCAAGTTAATGACCTAGTACACACTCATTAGTACCTTAAAGTCTGGATCAGTTATGTATATCTGGATTTTGGAATATCCACGGCACTTCTGATAGCAACAAATGGCATCCGGCACTGGAGGGAACCTGCATTCTTCAATAAATTTCTCTAACAGCATCTAAAACGAAAATAAACAAAAATGATACTACTACAACACTAATTCAACAATAAAATGTTTGTGATTTCAATAACCTCTTGCCATCAAAATATTTTCAGCATAGAAAGGACCAAATGCCTTTTAGCCAAGAACTACACACAACTTTTAAAGTTTTTCCTTCTAGAGAGAGGCTGATACAGAGACATGCCAAGAGACAAAGATGGGAAAAAAGGGCTGAGCAAAAAATTTTCAGAATTTCAGACTCTGAATCAAAACCTTATCCTGTGTAATAATCATCAAACCTCATTTTACACTACATACCTCTTAGAAACCTCCTCTAAGCATTCACAGGGAGTCAAATGAGGTAGAATAACCCTTAGGGCTCTACTGTTCTCCTCCTTCTCAATGTCATTTCACCTAGGACCCCACCACTGCCATCCATCTACCTCCCTGAACCCCAGCCACCTGTGCCTGTTCATCACCTGGAGAATTACACCACTGCCACTGAGGCCCCCAAGACTCATGCCACGCTTCCAGTGCTGGCTGTTCGTTGTCAGTAGTTCCTGTGCCTCCACTCCAATCCAGTATAAAGAGAGGGAAATCCAACAATCCCTATGTTTAGTTTTATTTTTTATACCAGCTTTGTTGAGATATAATTCATATACCATACAATTTACACACTTAAAGTGTATAGTTCAGTGGTTTTTTAGTATATTCGGAGTTGTACAACCATCACGATAACCTAAAATTAGAACATTTCACCACGCAACAAGAAACGCCATACCCATTAGCAATCCCTCCCCAACCTTCCTCAATCCCCTAGCCCACTAATCTACTATCTGTCTTCACATATAGATTTTCCGATTCTGGAGATTTCAGACAAACAGAATCATACAGTATGTGGCCTTTCGTGTCTGGTTTCTGTCACTCATATTCAATTATATGGATATACCACATTTTATTTAACCATTCATCAGTTGATGGACACTTTGAGCTGTTTCCACTTTTTGACTACTATGAATAATACTGCTATGAACATTCATGTACAAGTTTTTGTGAGGACATATGTTTTCCTGTCTCTGTACATACCTAGGAGTGAAACTGCTAGGTCATATGGTAACTCTATCTTTAACCTATGAGGAACTGCCAGACTGTTTTCCAAAGCAGCTTCATCATTTTACACTTTACAGCAATGTATGGACGTTCTGATTTCTCCACATCCTTGCCAACACTTGTTATTGTCTGCCTTCTTGATTACAGCCACCCTAGTGAGTATGAAGTAGTATCTTGTTTTAATTTGCATTTCTCTGATGGCTAATTGTTGAACACATTTTACATGCTTATTGTCTATTTATACAACTTGTTAGCAGATACACCTATCCAGATCTTTTGGCTACTTTTAATTAGTGTCTTTTTATTACTGAGTTGTAAGAGTTGATTCCTGTGCTTTTAAAAGCTTCAGCCAAAAGCAAGTTCTGAGTAAATGCCAGGGTTCATCACAAGTAAAGGCCCATCCAAGTCAATTCACATACTTTAGTCTTTCTAGAACTGGCAAAGCATCCTACGCTTCTGGATATGAGACTAAATTTGTATTTTCAGTACCATTAATACCATTTGTAAATTTGTATTTTCAGTACCATTAATGGTACCATTTCAAGTACCATTAATAACCATGATGAAAAAACAATGCTATACCTTTCTCTAAGTACAACCAGTACGCCATGCTGCTTAACAGTGCACATTCTGGTCAGAATGCCTGGATTCAAGTCCCAGCTCTACCATTTCCCAGCTGTTTAACCTTGAGCTCAACACTTAACCTCTCTAAATGTAATCTTCCTCATCTGTAAAATGGGAATAATCATAGTGCTCATCACACAGGGTTGCTATAAGGGTTAAAGGTAATGATAAATGGAAGGTGTATGACTGGCACACAGGAAACATTCAATAAACGCTGGTGATTCTCACCAGTCTTTCAAGGGGAAACGCATGTGAGGACAGAGTGCTCCTACCTGTCTTCTGGTACCTGAGTCGGAGCGCAGAAGCGCAGATGAGCTTTTATGGTTAGTAAGATGCTCTCTAGAGAAATGAACGGTTACCTTTATTTTCCCTGGCTGAGTCTCTTCAATAACCACATTACTTGTGGGCCAAGTTAACACTCCAGGAAGACGACAGATCAAGGTTCTTGCTTTCTCGAAATGATTAAGAGCTTCTAGAAATCTAAAGTCATAATTATGAAGAAGGTATTAAAGATGTGACATGAATTTTCATTCCCCACAACAAGGCACAGAAATTTCAAGCTTACTAGGTAAGAGTACATTTGACAAATCACTACACAGAAATATTCAATGTAACCCATATGTTCTTTAAAAAACCAAGACATTATCACTGTTTGCTACAAAGGTAATATAAATTAAACACTAATCTACCTGGACACTGGCTTTATTATGGTAGGTGCACACTAGTCCTTTTAAAGTTGCAATTTTTTTTTTAAGTTTTCAACAATTAAAACAGAAAACTGAATAAATTATGGTTGTTCCATTTTTATTTCATTTACTAATCTAATTAGATTCTTGTAGAGCAACAGCAAAGCTCCACTTCAACTAATTAATCATAAATAGGGAAATTTTTTTAACTTGACTCATTTAGAACATCTATAGTAAAACCGCTTTGCTGAAAAATTTTTAAAGAAATCGTATATTCTGGACATCTTCAACTATAAAGCAGTGAATTATTTTAACAGAACAAATGTGTATGTAAACTATTTTAACTATAAATATGAAATCTTTCAGTTCCAATTTATGGTTTAAAAATTAATCTCAATAGATTCCCACAGTCCATTCAACAAAAGAATACTGGATCATAAGGTTATCCCAGTCTTTATTCTTCTCTTCAGACTAGAGAATAGAGGGTTCTCTGCTTTCTCCAATCTTGAAATGATTTCCCAATTGAAGAAGTCATTTTTGCCTTTGGGTACAGAAAACTTCACCTGCAGAAAAGCTAGACCAGCATCCACCATAAGACAGTTATAAAGAGCAGGACTTTCAACCAGACACTGCACATTGCAACAGCAAAAAACCAGCTTACTGGACATTGAAACACAAACCGTATTATTGTGAAACTGAAAGTTAAATGGCCTTCCACAACATTGTAAATCAACTATACTTCAATAAAATAAGTTTTTAAAAAATTTAAATGCCTTTCAGAATGGCAAACACGTCTTCATTTACTACAATCTCCATGATGCTACACATTTATGTTACGTTCCCAGATCTTGTGAATATCTGCATGTGGCCACTGCATTAAACAGGTATGTCCCAAACAACTTATGCTAAGTTGGAATTAATTTCATTTATTACCATAGAGGTGACTGCTAAATCCTCACCACCCCTGATTCTTGAAAGAGTTGAACTGGTCAGACAGTAGCTTCAGGAAGTAAAAGAACTTTCTTTAATCTTTAAAGATCTTTAAAGAAGGTTCTAGGCACCCCCTAAGATTGGGTTCCCAAGAATACCAATGGTCTGATAAAACTCCCTCTAAACAGTTAGATGAAAATTTAAGGATAATTAAAAGTTATGAATGATATTCAATCAGTCAACAATTATTTATTTATAAAAGTAATCTAACATACCTACCACTATATTGGCTGTACTTCTATTGGCTGTACACTATATTGGCTGTAGATCTTTGTTTCTAACTCATAATGTCCTTGAACATATATATATTTCGTATTAGGGACTTCCCTGGTGGTGCAGTGGTTAAGAACCTGCCTGCCAATGCAGGGGACACAGGTTTGAGCCCTGGTCCCAGAGGATCCCACATGCTGCGGAGCAACTAAGCCCGTGTGCCACAACTACTGAGACTGAGCTGTGAGAAGCCCACGCACCACAACGAAGAGTAGCACCTGCTCCCCACAACTAGAGAAAGCCCACATGCAATGAAAACCCGACACAGCCAATAAATAAATAAATAACTAAAAAAAAAAAAAAGAACACATCCTCATACAAGTTTTTTGGGGGAAATAGGTATTTAACCAAAAAATTATATAATCACACTTGTAAAGCATTAATTTATACCAATTCAGTCGCCATTTATAAATGACATATACTAAAAGATAAAACATAAAATCCTTTGTGTCAAATTACTCTATTATTTTTTTAAATTTATTTTTTACTTATTTATTTTTGGCTGCTTGGGTCAACATTGTTGCGCATGGGCTTTCTCTAGTTGCAGCGAGCAGGGGCTACTCTTCGTTGCAGCGCGCGGGCTTCTCATTGCGGTGGCTTCTCTTGTTGCGGAGCACGGGTTCTAGGTGCACAGGCTTCAGTAGTTGTTGCACACGTGCTTAGCTGCTCCACGGCATGTGGGATCTTCCTGGACCAAGGATCGAACCCATGTCCCCTGCATTGGCAGGCGGATTCTTAACCACTGTGCCACCAGGGAAGTCCAAATTACTCTATTATTGATTTTCCTATTACATTCAAAATTAGAAAGCACTGGGAACTGAAGTGATTGACCTTACTTTAATAATTAATATTCAAATGCCAGTCCTCAAAGTAAACACAATTATCATAGTGTGCCACAGAGAAGACACCAAAATAACTCCAGAAAAAGGATCATCATCACATTAGATTTGAAATGAGTAACCAGCCTAGAGCATAAAGTAGTGTGGTTTCTACTAACCTGTTTTTTTTCAAATACACTTTTCCAATTCCACAGTAGGCCAAGCAATCAAGTCCCTCATTGGGGTAGTGTTCAATCATCCTCTTAAACTGGTTTTCAGCTTCAGATAATTCCTTCAATAGCAATGAGAACAGTGATCACTTACACAAAAAGAGAAATACTGGATCCGATTTTACCTGAAAGTTGATTCCTTTTGTGTAATATTAAAAACAACCGTATATCCTAAAATTTCTATGGCAAAATTATACATTCTGCACTTCATTTTCTTAACAATTACATAAAATTTGACCATATGGATACTCAAGAGACACAACCAAAATGATCCAGCTCCAGAATGAAAAGTTGCCACTGAAATCAGACAACCAACCAAACGAGCATTTACTAACACACAGGGGTCCCAGTGTGTGCTGGCTAACCCTAAAAGGTGTGAATTCTGGGTAAAAGAGACTGATTTGGATGCAAACACGCCATAACATATATCCTAGTAAGTGCTGCCCCCTTGGGATCACAGGAATTCCAATGATGTTGCCACAATGTTTTGTGACATCAGACAGACAAATGCTCTGTCTTAAAAACAGCTCTTTAGTAAACTTTACAGAGCTTAGAGTACATTCTTTTGAATATTCTCAACAGTGGAAGCCTCTGGGCTTTGAATGAATATTGTTTTGGAAAAAATCCAAAAGACACTTAGCTCAAAGCAATACTGGCCACTCCACTGTGGGTGAAAAAGGAAATGTCAGTACAAAATGGAGTTAATAAGAAGCTTTGAGGCCAGAGAGTTAATAAGAAGCTTTGAGGCCAGCTCCAAAGGAGGCATGCCAAAAATGTTTCAGCAAGGGCTGTTCTGGAGTGAATACTTCCTTCTGGGGACACTCTGAATGATGAAATTCTCTTAAATGTCCAAGTTCTAGCATACCTATTTAGTTTTTTTTTTAAACCAAAAGTAAATCAAAGTAAATAAAAAATGTAATAAACTATTTCTTCAGTTCCGGTAAGGCAAAACATGGTAAGAAGCTTATTGTTACTCTGCCAAGAATAGAAGAATGGAGATCATACAGTCCTGTCTCCAACAATCGACTAGAAAATAGAGTTAGAGATTCCCTAATGAAAGACACTCATCTGTCACATCAAGAACAAGAAAGGGGCTTCCCTGGTGGTCAGTGGTTAAGAATCCGCCTGCCAACGCAAGGGGACATGGGTTCGAACCCTGGTCCGGGAAGATCCCACATGCCACGGAGCAACTAAGCCCGTACACCACAACTACTGAGCCTGCGCTCTAGAGACCGCGAGCCACAACTACTGAGCTCACGTGCCACAACTACTGAAGCCCGTGCGCCTAGAGCCCGTGCTCCGCAACAAGGGAAGCCACGACAATGAGAAGCCCGCGCACTGCAACGAAGAGTAGCCCCTGCTCGCCGCAACTAGAGAAAGCCCACGCACGGCAACAAAGACCCAATACAGCCAAAAATAAAAACAAATAAATAAATTAAAAAAAAAAAAAAAAGACCAACAGCATGTCACAAGGAAAATGAACCTCAGGCTCTTTGGACCACTCAGAGAGCAGAACATAAAACAACCTGATCCTTATTAGGGAGCAATTAGGGTTAAGCCTCACCTAGCCTAGGAAGCTTGGGGCCCAAGTTCGTAGAAAGGATATATTATTCCTGAGGTAATTCTAGAGCCATTTCAACCTTTATCAAAAACTCGAAGCCATGGAAAGCAAAGTATAATGCTGAGCAGTGCAGGTAAGTAAGCTTTCCAGGAGAGCACTGAAGGACCATGAGAAATGGAAACCATGTGTGCTGACACCCATGCACTGACTGCATGTGGTTATGGGAAGCCTGAACTCTAGAAGATAAAACACCCAGGTACTTACTATCCAGAACTAAGAGCTATTAACATTAGCATTCTTTTTATGATTTAAAAAATAAAAAGGCATGACACAAAGTTGAACTCTGCTTTTTTAACCTTCCAAGTCCCATTCCTTTCTTCTATCACTAAATGCAACCATTATCTTAAATTTGATGTAGGGCTAGTCCATGTTTCTTTTTACTTTTGCAAGATTCACAGATAGCCATAAACAATATACTACTGTCCTGTAAGTTTTCCAAATTGCACATAAGTGATATCACGATGTTTACTACATTCTCCAACTTGCCTTTTTACCTCAACATGTTTCTGAAATTTTTCATGATACATCACGTCCTTTACTTTTTATACAAATAAAACGTAGATTCCCACTGGTGGTCTGGCATAACTTTTCTAACGGAAACACAAACTAAATTTTCTTTTCAAAAAAAATCACAAACTAAATTTAATTTAGGTATTTCAGAAAAAATTATCAAGAAAGTACACAGACAGTGCTCATTAAACTACTGTGATAATCATTTAATGATATACATAAGTCAAATCATTATGCTGTACACCTTAAACTTATACTGTGCTGTATGTCCATTATATGTCAGTAAAACTGGAAAAGCAAAAAAAAAAGTACCCAGAAGGAAATAAGCCAAAATGGAAAAACTATTTTAACATACCTTCTAAAATTAATGACATATTTTAATTGTTTATTATCTCTGTTACAAATCTTACCTCAGGTTGTCCTATTCCAAGCAGTGATATGGCAAGTCCATAGACTACTAAGACGTAGTTAATCATGGCCAGGTTCAGTTGCTGTCAATTAAAATGCTCCAGTTAAACATCTGAACATAATTCTGCCCAATGTGCATCATACTAACTTGTTAGCCACAACAGTATAAAAGAAGCACAAAAATATCTTACTAATCACTGTGGGACAAAGACCAAACAGAATTAGAAAATACATTTTGCAAAGATATGCAGTTATCTTGCTATCAAGTATCTAAAACACAAAATCACTGTCTCAGAGTTCCCTGAAGGCATGGTTCATGACAGATAGAATAACTGATGTCATATTCTTTTGCATATTAATGGAATGAGTAACAGACTGTTATTTGCTCTCTTACAACCTTGCATATTTACCCAGCTAATAGTTTCTTTGTGGATGAAAATATGTGACTAAAGTGAGTCCAAATCCTTGACTTAGTACTCTAATAAGATAAAAAGCCAAGAGTTCTAATGAACACCAACTACAGTGCAAGGAGAGAGTCTAAACTTGGCTTCTATAACGACTGCAACCACAAAGGCTGAATCAGAGCGTTATCTGCTTCTCACAACCTGGAGTAAATTCAGCTGATCTCAGCAAGATGATACATTAGTACAATGAAGTCAAAGTGCTGGTTCCCTTCTACATTCATCTGAAACGCATTAGCATCGGTAAACAAGTTACCAGGAGGCAATTTCACCTTTATTTTTTGAGGATCTAAACCATTGAGCAACTCTGTGAAGGCCTGGGCAGCACTGCGGCAGCGCTGCTCCAACAAAGCCGTGTAACCATCCTGGATTAAGCTTCTCAGCATTTTCATTATATTAGCGAAATCCTGCAAAAAAGAAATTCTTTTTCAGTAAACCAGAGCTACACCTGCTTAGTGTAAAACTTAAGATGCCAACGTTCATCATCGGGCAGTTACACTTTATAACTGATCATAAAACATGTAAATACCCAAAGCCACCCTTTACGCGTTATACTCTTTTCTCAGCACAGCACCATTAAAGTGGAAATTGAAAGGTACTGCTTCACCATCTTAATCCCAACACTTCTAGTGCTGCCCATGACAAAGAAGGGTGGTTCACTTTACACTACGTGGTGCTAAGCTGTACTCACTTTTCCAGGCTAACCAGGCAGTATTTGGATGTTTTAACAGCTCAAATGGAGAACATCAGCCATCATTTAAATAAGTAAATTGTTTGGCCGAGACTAGAACAACTAGACAAATAAGAACAAGCTATCAATTTCCTGGTCACTACCAGATTTTAACAACTGCCCTCATGCCCTGGAACAAACCTAAATTCTCAGCAAGAAATGGTTATTTCAATCTGTAGCTCTACTCCTGCCTAACACGTACTTGAATATAACTAGATAATATTATCGGGAGAGATATTACTAGGTTAAATGCAAAGACAAGAGAATAAGGAAAAAAACTGCTATAATGTACCCTGAAATAAAGCGAGAAAAAAACTTTATAATTTGAATATACATGAGCACATACATTATAATTTGTATTCAGATTTTAGTTACATGGCAATAGCTATAGGCCACAAAAGTTCCATAAAGACTGGAGAGGCAAGCCTGGAGGCTAAGCTAGATCTCCCCACACCTTGCCATACATGCGTACACCGTTCAAGAGAGCAGAAAATGTAAATATTTGCGTGACATTCCTCACTGTTCCTAATGATAAGGATCCAAAAGGAGACCCCACTGCACAAAACACAGAGGGAAAAGCAGTCTGGTCACACATAAACAAAAGCTGCCTAGTGCTTTTCGTCCAATGAATCAAAGTTTAGGAGAACTTTCCCCCCAGAAAACACATGGAAAAGAGCAGCTCTCAAGTAAACTTGGTATTTGCTATACAGTATTTAAAAAGCTCAACGATCGCCACATCTATGTTAAGATAAGAATTTTAACAGTTATAGAAGATGACGTGCTATCCTCACACACACTTGTTTATTATTTATTATTCAGCCTTGGATGAACAGATTCCATTCTAATCTCTTTCATTCTAGAAAACAAATCCATTTGCCTCATGTTTCCATTGGAAATTATTTCTCTCAAAACAGTACAAATAAATGGCCTGCACTGAAAGCTCCATGAGAGCGGGCTGAATGGCAATGCCAGTCTTCAGCGTATGCAAGGGCCTAAAGAAAAGTGTGTTAAATGAACAAATCAAGGCTCAAAAATAACCATCATTTTTATTTAAATACTCTTTTGTCTTTACAATTTAAGTCCATCACAGTTTTTAGAATCAGTAAAATCAACATAAAATGACAATTTTAAAATCACCAACTGTTAGAAATTCTAAAAATGCTTTTATGCAACTAATTAGAAAGCTGTTGAAACCAATTAGGAAACTGATTAAAAATGCTTAACATGCTTCATTCCAATAGTCCTTAATAAGGTATCTGTCATATATACCTAACATAGTTAACAGAATTTTAAAATGACCCAGATAGGGCTTCCCTGGTGGTGCGGTGGTTGAGAGTCTGCCTGCCAATGCAGGGGACGCGGGTTCGAGCCCTGGTCTGGGAGGATCCCACATGCCGCGGAGCAACTCGGCCCGTGAGCCACAATTACTGAGCCTGCGTGTCTGGAGCCTGTGCTTGGCAACGAGAGGCCGCGATAGTGAGAGGTCCGCGCACCGCGATGAAGAGTGGCCCCCACTTGCCACAACTAGAGAAAGCCCTCACACAGAAACGAAGACCCAACACAGCCATACATACATACATACATACATACATACATAAATAAAAAGAATGTAAGCAGACAAGAATAGCATTAAAAAATATATAAAAAATTTTAAAAAAAATGACCTAGATATTAAAATGAGTGTTGTGTTTCATGTTAATATACATTTTTGGGGGGTGAAATTTAAATCCAACATTTTATTTTAGAAGAAATAGAACTGTATTTACATAAAGCATTGAAGTGTCAAAGCAGACTCACATGAATCACATTTAACCAAAAGAAACAATCTTTCACTGATAATACATAGTCTACAAGTATTCAATGACTGGAATAGTGATTAGCCATGGTTCTATAAATTCTAGATTCTGTAGGTTTCTATTTCTTCTTGAGTTAGTTTTTTGTTTGTTTGTTTGTTTTTAAATATTTTATTGATTGATTGATTGCTATGTTGGGTCTTCGTTTCTGTGCTAGGGCTTTCTCTAGTTGCGGCAAGTGGGGGCCACTCTTCATCGCGGTGTGCCGGCCTCTCACTATCGTGGCCTCTCTTGTTGTGGAGCACAGGCTCCAGACGCGCAGGCTCAGTAGTTGTGGCTCACGGGCCTAGTTGCTCCGCGGCATGTGGGATCCTCCCAGACCAGGGCTCGAACCCGTGTCCCCTGCATTAGCAGGCAGATTCTCAACCACTGTGCCACCAGGGAAGCCCCCTTGAGTTAGTTTTTATAAGCTGGATTTTTCTAGGAATTTGTTCATTTCATCTACATACTTTTTCAAATTTCCTGGTATAATGTTGTTCATAATAGTATTTTGATATAGTACTTGTAATATTGAAGGGTCTGTAGTAATGTATCCTTTTTCATTCTTTTTTTAAAAATATTTATTTATTTATTTATTTGGCTGCGCTGGGTCTTAGTTGCAGCATGCAGGAACTTTAGTTGTGCTGTGTGAGATCTAGTTCCCTGACCAGGGACTGAACCCGGGCCCCCTGCATTGGGAGCACAGAGTCTTAGCGACTGGACCACCAGGGAAGTCTCCTTTTTCATTCTTGAAATTGTTTTATTCTGTCTTCTTTTATTCCTTTCTTAAACAGTTTACACACTGATATGTAAATTTTATTTAGATTGTTAAAGAACTTTTAGCTTTGTAGATCCTTCTTTACCAGTTGTTCCATTTTCATTATTTTCTTTTTTGGAATTTTATTTTTTTATACAGCAGGTTCTTATTAGTTATCTATTTTATACATATTAGTGTATATATGTCAATCCCAATCTCCCAATTCATCACACCACCCCCCTCCCCGCCACTTTCCCCCCTTGGTGTACATACGTTTGTTCTCTACATCTGTGTCTCAATTTCTGCACTGCAAAATGGTTCATCTGTACCATTTTTCTAGGTTCCACAAATATGCATTAATGTACTATATTTGTTTTTCTCTTTCTGACTTACTTCACTCTGTATGACAGTCTCTAGATCCATCCACGTCTCTACAAATGACCCAATTTCGTTCCTTTTCACGGCTGAGTAATATTCCATTGTATATATGTACGACATCTTCTTCATCCATTCATCTGACGACGGGCATTTAGGTCGCTTCCATGTCCTGGCTATTGTAAATAGTGCTGCAATGAACACTGGGGTGCATGTGTCTTTTTGAATTATGGTTTTCTCTGGGTATATATATGCCCAGTAGTGGGATGGCTGGGTCATATGGTAATTCTATTTTTAGTTTTTCAAAGAACCTCCACACTGTTTCTCCATAGTGGCTGTACCAATTTACATTCCCACCAATGGTGCAAGACGGTTCCCTTTTCTCCACACCCTCTCCAGCATTTGCTGTTTGTAGATTTTCTGATTATGTCCATTCTAACTGGTGTGAGGTGATACCTCATTGTAGTTTTGATTTACATTTCTCTAATAATTAGTGATGTTGAGCACCTTTTCATGTGCTTCTTGGCCATCTATATGTCTTCTCTGGAGAAATGTCTATTCAGGTCTTCTGCTCATTTTTGGATTGGGTTGTTTGTTTTTTTAATATTCAGCTGCATGAGCTGTTTATATATTTTGGAGATTAATCCTTTGTCCGTTGATTCATTTGCAAATGTTTTCTCCCATTCTGAGGGTTGTCTTTTCGTCTTGTTTGTACTTTGCTTTGATGTGCAAAAACTTTTAAGTTTCATTAAGTCCCATTTGTTTATTTTTGTTTATCTTTCCATTACTCTACGAGATGGATCAAAAAAGATCTTGCTGTGATTTAAGTCAAAGAGTGTTCTTCCTATGTTTTCCTCTAAGAGTTTTATAGTGTCCAGTCTTACATTTAGGTCTCGAAACCATTTTGAGTTTATTTTTGTGTATGGTGTTAGGGAGTGTTCTAATTTCATTCTTTTACATGCAGCTGTCCAGTTTTCCCAGCACCACTTATTGAAGAGACTGTCTTTTCTGCATTGTATATCCTTGCCTCCTTTGTCATAGATTGGTTGCCCATAGGTGCGTGGGTTAATCTCTGGGCTTTCTATCCTGTTCCATTGATCTATATTTCTGTTTTTGTGCCAGTACCATATTGTCTTGATGACTGTAGCTTTGTAGTATAGTCTGAAGTCAGGGAGTCTGATTCCTCCAGCTCCGTTTTTTTCCCTCAAGACTGCTTTGGCTATTCGGAATCTTTTGTGTCTCCATACAAATTTTAAGATTTTTTTGTTCTAGTTCTGTAAAAAATGCCATTGGTGATTTGATAAGGATTGCACTGAATCTGCAGATTGCTTTGGGTACTAGAGTCATTTTCACAATACTGATTCTTCCAATCCAAGAACATGGTATATCTCTCCATCTGTTGGTATCATCTTTAATTTCTTTCATCAGTGTCTTATAGTTTTCTGCATACAGGTCTTCTGTCTCCCTAGGTAGGTTTATTCCTAGGTATTTTATTCTTTTTGTTGCAATGGTAAATCAGAGTGTTTCCTTAATTTCGCTTTCAGATTTTTCATCATTAGTGTATAGGAATGCAAGAGATTTCTGTGCATTAATTTTGTATCCTGCAACTTTACCAAATTCACTGATGAGCTCTATCAGTTTTCTGGTGGCATCTTTAGGATTCTCTATGTATAGTATCATGCCATCTGCAAACAGTGACAGTTTTACTTCTTCCTTTCCAATTTGTATTCCTTTTATTTCTTTTTCTTCTCTGATTGCCATGGCTAGAACTTCCAAAACTATGTTGAATAATAGTGGCGAGAGAGGACATCCTTGCCTTGTTCCTGACCTTAGAGGAAATGCTTTCAGTTTTTCTCCATTGAGAATGGTGTTTGCTGTGGGTTTGTCATATATGGCCTTTATGACGCTGAGGTAGGTTCCCTCTATGCCCACTTTCTGGAGAGTTTTTATCATAAATGGGTGTTGAATTGTGTCAAAAGCTTTCTCTGCATCTATTGAGATGATCATATGGTTTTTATTCTTCAGTTTGTTAATATGGTGTATCACATTGATTGATTTGCATATACTGAAGAATCCTTGCATCCCTGGGATAAATCCCACTTGATCATGGTGTATGATCCTTCTAATGTGTTGTTGGATTCTGTTTGCTAGTATTTTGTTGAGGATTTTTGCATCTATATTCATCAGTGTTATTGGTCTGTAACTTTCTTTTTTTGTAGTATCTTTGTCTGGTTTTCATATCAGGGTGATGGTGGCCTCATAGAATGAGTTTGGGAGTGTTCCTTCCTCTGCAATTTTTTGGAAGTTTGAGAAGGATGGGTGTTAACTCTTCTCTAAATGTTTGACAGAATTCACCTGTGAAGCCATCTGGTCCTGGACTTTTGTTTGTTGGAAGATTTTAATCACAGTTTCAATTTAATTACTTGTGATTGGTCTGTCCATATTTTCTATTTCTTCCTGGTTCAGTGTTGGAAGGTGATACCTAAGAATTGGTCCATTTCTTCCAGGTTGTCCGTTTTATTGGCATGGATTTGACTGTAGTAGTCTCTTAGGATGCTTTGTATTTCTGCGGTGTCTGTTGTAACTTCTCCTTTTTCATTTCTGATTTTATTGATTTGAGTCCTCTCCCTCTTTTTCTTGATGAGTCTGGATAATGGTTTATCAATTTTGTTTATCTTCTCAAAGAACCAGCTTTTAGTTTTACTGATCATTGCTATTGTTTTCTTTGTTTCTATTTCATTTATTTCTGCTCTGATCTTTCTTTCCTTCTACTAACTTTGGGTTTTGTTTGTTCTTCTTTCTCTAGTTCTTTTAGGTGTAAGGTTAGATTGTTTATTTCAGATGTTTGTTGTTTCTCAAGGTAGGATTGTATTGCTATAAACTTCCCTATTAGAACTGCTTTTGCTGCATCCCATAGGTATTGGATCATCATGGTTTCATTGTCATTTGTCTCTAGGTATTTTTTGATTTCCTCTTTGATTTCTTCAGTGATCTCTTGGTTGTTTAGTAATGTAGTGTTTAGCCTCCATGTGTTTGTGTTTTTTACGTTGTTTTCCCTGTAATTGATTTCTAATCTCAGAGTGTTGTGGTCAGAAAAGATGCTTGATATGATTTCAGTTTTCTTAAATTTAATGAGGCTTGATTCGTGACCCAAGATGTGATCTATCCTGGAGAATGTTCCATGCGCACTTGAGGAGAAAGTGTAATCTGCTGTTTTTGGATGGAATGTGCTATAAATATCAATTAAGTTTCTCTGGTCTACTGTGTCATTTAAAGCTTGTGTTTCCTTATTAATTTTCTGTTTGGATGATCTGTCCATTGGTGTAAGTGAGGTGTTAAAGTCCCCCACTGTTATTGTGTAACTGTCAATTTCCTCTTTTATAGCTGTTAGCAGTTGCCTCATGTATTGAGGTGCTCCTATGTTGGGTACATATATATTTATAATTGTTATATCTTCTTCTTGGATTGATCCCTTGATCATTATGTAGTGTCCTTCCTTATCTCTTGTAACATTCTTTATTTTAAAGTCTATTTTATCTGATATGACTATTGCTACTCCAGCTTTCTTTTTTTTTTTTTTTATAAATTTATTTATTTATTGTTGGCTTTGTTGGGTCTTCGTTTCTGTGCGAGGGCTTTCTCTAGTTGCGGCGAGTGGGGGCCACTCTTCATCGCGGTGCGCGGGCCTCTCACTGTCGCGGCCTCTCTTGTTGCGGAGCACAGGCTCCAGATGCGCAGGCTCAGTAGTTGTGGCTCGTGGGCCCAGTTGCTCCGCGGCATGTGGGATCTTCCCAGACCAGGGCTCGAATCCGTGTCCCCTGCATTAGCAGGCAGACTCTCAACCACTGCGCCACCAGGGAAGCCCTCCAGCTTTCTTTTGATTTCCACATGGATGGAATATCTTTTTCCATCCCCTCACTTTCAGTCTGTATGTGTCCCTAGGTCTGAAGTGGGTCTCCTGTAGACAGCATATATATGGGTCTTGTTTTTGTAATCATTCAGCAAGCCTGTGTCTTTTGGTTGGAGCATTTAATCCATTGACGTTTAAGGTCATTCTCGATATGTATGTTCCTATTACCATTTTCTTAATTGTTTTGGGTTTGTTTTTGTAGGTCCTTTTCTTCTCTTGTGTTTCCCACATAGAGAAGTTCCTTTAGCATTTGTTGTAGAGCTGGTTTGGTGGTGCTGAATTCTCTCAGCTTTTGCTTGTCTGTAAAGCTTTTGATTTCTCCATCAAATCTGAATGAGATCCTTGCCGGGTAGAGTAATCTTGGTTGTAGGTTGTTCCCTTTCATCACTTTAAATGTGTCATGCCACTCCCTTCTGGCTTGTAGAGTTTCTGCTGAGAAATCAGCTGTTAACCTTATGGGCGTTCCCTTGTATGTTATTTGTCATTTTCCCCTTGCTGCTTTCAATAATTTTTCCGTGTCTTTAATTTTTGCCACTTTGATTACTATGTGTCTCGGTGTGTTTCTCCTTGGCTTTAACCTGTATGGGACTCTCTGCACTTCCTGTATGTGGGTGGCTATTTTCTTTCCCACGTTAGGGAAGTTTTCAACTATAATCTCTTCAAATATTTTCTCTGGTCCTTTCTCTCTCTCTTCTCCTTCTGGGACCCCTATATAATGTGAATGTTGTTGCGTTTAATGTTGTCCCAGAGGTCTCTTAGGCTGTCTTCATTTCTTTTCATTCTTTTTTCTTTATTCTGTTCCACAGCAGTGAATTACACCATTCTGTCTTCCAGGTCACTTATCTGTTCTTTTGCCTCAGTTATTCTGCTATTGATTCCTTCTAGTGTAGTTTTCATTTCAGTTATTGTATTGTTTATCTCTGTTTGTTTGTTCTTTAATTCTTCTTCTAAGTCTTTGTTAAACATTTCTTGCATCTTCTCGATCTTTGCCTCCATTCTTTTTCCGAGGTCCTGGATCATCTTCACTATCATTTTTCTGAATTCTTTTTCTGGAAGGTTGCCTGTCTCCACTTCATTTAGTTGTTTTTCTGGGGTTTTATCTTGTTCCTTCATCTGGCACATAGCCCTCTGCCTTTTCATCTTGTCTGTCTTTCTGTGAATGTGGTTTTTGTTCCACAGGCGCAGGATTGTAGTTCTTGCTTCTGCTGTCTGCCCTCTCTTGGATGAGGCTATCTAAGAGGCTTGTGCAAGTTTCCTGATGGGAGGGACTGGTGGTGGGTAGAACTGGGTGTTGCTCTGGTGGGCAGAGCTCAGTAAAACTTTAAGCTGCTTGTCTGGTGATGGGTGGGGCTGGCTTCCCTCCCTGTTGGTTGTTTGGCCTGAGGTGACCCAACAATGGAGCCTACCCGGACTCTTTGGTGGGGCTAATGGAGGACTCTGGGAGGGCTCACGCCAAGGAGTACTTCCCAGAACTTCTGCTGCCAGCGTCCTTGTCCCCACAGTGAGCCACAGCCACCCCCCACCTCTGCAGGAGACCCTCCAACACCAGCAGGTAGGTCTGGTTCAGTCTCCTTTGGGGTCACTGCTCCTTCCCCTGGGTCCCGATGTGCACACTACTTTGTGTGTGCCCTCCAAGAGTGGATCTCTGTTTCCCCCAGTCCTGTCAAAGTCCTGTAATCAAATCCCGCTAGCCTTCAAAGTCTGATTCTCTGGGAATTCCTCCTCCTGTTGCCGGACCCCCAGGTTGGGAAGCCTGACGTGGGGCTCAGAACCTTCACTCCAGTGGGTGGACTTCTGTGGTATAAGTGTTCGCCAGTCTGTGAGTCACCCACCCAGCAGTTATGGGATTTGATTTTATTGTGATTGCACCCTTCCTACCGTCTCACTGTGGCTTCTCCTTTGGATGTGGTGTATCTTTTTTGGTGAGTTCCAGTGTCTTCCTGTCGATGACTGTTCATCAGTTAGTTGTGGTTCTGGTGCTCTCGCAAGAGGGAGCGAGAGCACGTCCTTCTACTCCACTATCTTGAACCAATCTCCTTCACTATTTTCTACTTTGTTATTTCCTTCTACTTTCTTTGGGTTTTTTTCCTTGCTCTTGGAATAAATGTATCACTAATCTAAAAGTCTTTATTCCTTTAATACATACATTTACCTTGATAAATTTCCTTCAAAGTAATATCAAAGTTGTATCCCTTGCATTTTTTTATTGAGAGAGAAGTACAGAGATTCCATATACCCCTTTGCCCCTTACATGGATAGCTTCCCCCATCATCAAAATCACTCCTCAGAATGGTATATTGGGTTGGCAAAAAAGTTCCTTCAGTTTTTAAGTAAAAATAAAAGACATTTTTCATTTTCACCACGAACTTTATTGAACAACATATTCACCATTTTTTTCCACTACCTTCTGCCATTTTTCAGGCAACTTCATAATTCCATCTTCCCAAAACTTTTTATCTTTTTGAGCAAAAAACTATTCCAGGTGCCTTTTACAGTCTTGCAGGGAATTGAAATTTTTTCCATTAAGAGAGTTTTGTAAAGACCAAAGTAAATGGAAATCCAAAAGTGCAATGTCTGGTGAATATGGCAGATGAAATCAAAACTTCCCAGCCAAGCTCTAACAGTTTTTGCCTGGTCATCAAAGAAACATGCAGTCTTGCGTTATCTTGATGGAAGATTATGCATTTTCTGTCAACTAATTCTGGACACTTTTTATCGAGTGCTGCTTTCAGTTGGTCTAACTGGGAGCAGTACTTGTTGGAATTAATCGTTTAGTTTTCCAGAAGGAGCTCATAATAGAGGACTACGTTCCAATTCCACCGTATGCACAACATCACCTTCTTTGGAGGAAGACCAGCCTTTGGTGTCGTTGGTGGTGGTTCATTTCGCTTGCCCCACGATCTCTTCTGTTCCACATTACTGTACAGCATCCACTTTTCATTGCCAATCACAATTTGTTTTAAAAACAGAATGTTTTCATTACGTTTTAGTAGAAAATCATATGTGGAAATATGGTCAAGAAGGTGTGTTTTGCTTAACTTATGTGGAACCCAAAAATCAAAGAGATGAAAATAACCAAGCCGGTGCAAATGATTTTCAACGCTTGATCTGGATATTTTCAGTATGTCGGCTATCTCCCATGTGGTATAACGTTGACTGTTCTCAATTAATGTCTCAATTTGATCGCTATCAACTTCAACTGGTCTACCCGACCATGGAGCATCGTCCAACGAGAAACCTCCAGCACAAAACTTCACAAACCACTTCTGACATGTTCAGTCAGTCACAGCACCTTCGCCATACACTGCACAAATCTTTTTTGCATTTCAGTTGCACTTTTACCTTTCTTGAAATAATAAAGCGTAATATGCTGAAAATGTTGCTTTTTTCTTCCACCTTCAATATTAAAATGGTTACACAAAAATTCACCAATTTTGAAAAGTTTTTTTTAAATGCACACTGATATGACAGCTGTCACATACAATCAAAACTGTTTTGAATGAAGTTAAAGACAACTAAGTGCTACTAGAGCCATCTTACATAAAAAACCAAATAAGGGACTTCCCTGGTGGTGCAGTGGTTAAGAAGCCGTCTGCCAATGCAGGGGACCTGGGTTCGAGCGCTGGTCCAGGAAGATCCCACATGCCGCGGAACTAAGCCCATGTGCCACAACTACGGAGCCTGTGCTCTAGAGACCGTGAGCCACAACTACTGAGCCCGCGTGCCACAACTACTGAAGCCTGTGCACCTAGAGCCCATGCTCCGCAGCAAGAGAAGCCACCGCAATGAGAAGCCCGCGCACCACAACAAAGAGTAGCCCCTGCTCATTGCAACTACAGAAAGCCCACGCACAGCAACGAAGACCCAACGCAGCCAAAAATAAATAAATAAAAAATATTTAAAAAAAAATGTTTGCTCTTTAATGGTTCTATAGTAAGTGTAATAAAACCGCAGGTGCTTAAACCTTTTAAAATGATTTAAACCTTCTTAAAATATTTAACTTAAAAGTTAACACTTTGGGAAGACTTGCTTCTTCCTTTTAAATCTATGGGAAACAAACAATTTTGTATTCAGTATTCAGTAAACATTAGTTAAATCTCTGGTTCACACACTTACCAAGTTAAAACATAAATTAGTGACGATTTGGTTTCTTAGCAATCATCTATTAAATTATATGTTCATAACTAAAATTATTAAAAAATAAACTTTAGAGATGTACACGATTAGACTTAATTCATGTGAAAAATGTTATGTTCAAAGAGTTTGCTTTTCCATTAGAAAAGCCTTTGCCTTTACCTGGTGTGCAGCTCTGGAGGATTTAGAAAACTGTTTCTCCAAGATGTTTTTCAAATCTACTGGTAAACTCCCTTGTGAACCAGAACTAAAAGAGAAAAGCACTGTTTTGAATTATTTTAAAATAAAACAATCCTGCTTCTTATATAAAGAAAAAAATACTTACTGAAGGTCATTTTAAACACTTAGTAAATGGAGAGTCACAAGTTCCTAAATAGAAATATTACCAAGATGCCAATTCTCTCCAAATTAATTTCTAAATCCAATAAAAATCCCTATAAATTTACTGGGGAAAGGGGACCAGATGAACTGATTATTCAGATGTTATAAAAGAACAGCTTTAAAAAAAAAAAAAAGAAAGAAATTGGGGGATTTACACTGATTACCTGAAGTTATTACAAATCTAAAGTCATCAATAACAACAAAGTCATGAAACAAGAAATGTGCCCCAAAACACTGCAAAGATGATCCATTTCATATGAAAATCTGTTAATAAGATATAACCTTTTCAGAAAGTCTGACCCCCAATGCTGGTGAGGGTAAGGAAGATTCAGGTACTCCAGGTGGTGTTTTCTGACACCACATGTGTGGGTTTCTGACACCACATACCTGTCATGTTTCCACACCGATTCTCCAATACCAACTGAGTGTCCAACAATTCAATTCTGACACCAACTCTGGAGTTAAGAACTCAGGCCCCACAGGTTAAAGGCTCAGTCCCACAAGACTGCCCTCACTTCAGCCACAATGGGGTACCCAGGCTACCCATACTTCTGCCCTGTCAACTACAAATTCAGGGGTTCCCGTGACTACCCTTTGGGTTCAACTACTCCCCAGGACAACTCACAGAACTCAGGAAAGCGCTCTACTTACCATTACCAGTTTATTGTTAAGGATGTAAGTCAGGAGCAGCTCAGTGGAAAAGATGCATGGGAAGGTGTAGGGGAAGGGGGTGCCTCAGAGCTTTCACACAGTCCCAGAGCGCACCAGCGCCCCAGCATCTCGATGTATTCACCAACCAGAAGCTCCCTGAGCCCCTATGTTTAGAGGTTCTTACTGACGTTTCATTACACAGGCATCAATGATTTAATTACTGGACATTGGTGACTAAACTCAATTTCTTGCTCCCTTCTTCTCCCCAAAGATCAGGGGTGGGGCTGAAAAGTTCCAACCAATCACACGCTTTATCTTTCTGGTGACCAGTCTCAATCCTGAAGGTAGGGACCCAGCCTTGGATCACTTTATTAGTATAAACTCAAGTAGAGAGGAAGGGGCTCATTATAAATAACGAAAGACTCTCTCATCACTGAGGAAATTCCAAGGGTCCTAGGAGCCCTGTGCCAGGAACCGGGGACATAGACCGAATATATAAATATTTTTATTATACCACACCCTCTCATAGCTTAGTGGGAGTGTGAACACTGCTTATTTTTTGAGAGGAGAATTTGGCAGTATCTATCAAAGTTAAAATTACACATCCCCTTTGACAGCAGTTCCACTCTAGAAATTTCTCCTTCACACACATCTATACTAGGCAATATCCTGCAGTCATGAAAATGACGGATGTAGATCTCCATGGTCTGACGTGGAAAGGGAGTCAAGGCATTTTGAAAGAGATAAAAGCAAGCTGTAGCCAGAAGAGTTCCAACAACAATGAAAACTATAGTGTTAACAATAATGATAGTTAAAGTGTATTGAGCATTTACCATGTTCCAGGGCTCTAAGTATTTCCCATTTAGTTGTTAAATAACCTCATGAAGTAGACATAATCAAGAAGAGCATTCAGTTTGAAAACAGAAACAAAATATCAGGAAAATAAATTTATCTTTAACACAACAGGTTAAAGTTATAAAACTGTGCATTCAAAGAATGAGCATGTATTGGGTTTTGGTTTCCTTTTATGATGAGGGAAGGGGGGCAAGGAGGAAGACTCAGGACTTTTCTAACAAATAACAGAACAACAAAAGGCACTATGGCCTTGCTTTGTATTTAACTTTTGAGGCACCATCAAAAAACGGTCACTTTTTAAAAACAGGGCTTTACTAATTTCTCTTAGTGCTTTGATATTCAAAGCATTCTCCTTTAAGCACCTAGCAAGTAATCAGCCTTAAGAAATGAAGAGAAAACTGAAAACTAGTGGAACTGTGGCAAAAATGGCTTTGCAGTTTCTCCAGCACCACTTTCATTGATTTCATGAATTTCTGTATCTGTTATAAGATTTACAATTTCACTTTGCAATCAATTTACATCTTTGTAGCTAACGGGAGATTAACTCTAAAGATTGGTGGCAAGAGTTCCTACTGCTAATTTGGGGGGGATGTTTGGTAGAATGAATTTTCTAAGTGGTCGGTTCATTAGTAAATCCTTGCCTATGAATATACAGATAGCCACACCTGTGTATGCAAAGTTAAGTTCCCAGATGGCCAAGAAATTGCTAACAGCAAGTTTCTAAAGCAAGGCACTAGAGAAGGGAGTCAGAGAGAGGGGAAATAAAGCAAACAGGGAAGGAGACTAAGTTTTCACTTTATACTTATCTGAATCTTTTTTCCTCTTATGAGCCTGTATTTTGGAATTTTAAAAAATTAGAGCTTCCCTGGTGGCGCAGTGGTTGAGAATCTGCCTGTCAATGCAGAGGACACGGGTTCGAGCCCTGGTCTGGGAAGATCCCACATGCCGTGGAGCAACTAGGCCCATGAGCCACAACTACTGAGCCTGCGCGTCTGGAGCCTGTGCTCTGCAACAAGAGAGGCCTCGACAGTGAGAGGTCCACGCACCGCGATGAAGAGTGGCCCCCACTCGCCGCAAATGGAGAAAGCCCTCGCACAGAAACAAAGACCCAACACAGCCAAAAATAATTAATTAATTAATTAATTAATTAATACTGATATATCTCGGATTATATGACTTTCAGAACTCAGTATTAACACAGGATTAATACTCCTTTAGCCAAAAATGACCCTCTCCTAATAAAGACATGCCGTGCTATTTGAAAGGGATTTTTATTACTTATCATAGTACACATATGTAAAGGTAGCTACTACTAGAAAGAGATTTATTTTTCCTTTTTTCTTGGGAGGAGGGCATTACAGAAACGAAACAAAACAAAAAAAACCCCTTACATTAAAAAACATACCTGAACTTCTCCAATTCATTGTTTCGGGATTTTTGTTTTCCTTTATATTTTGGAGGCTGACCTGCGAATACAAAAGTATTTGTTCCTGAAATCTGTACATAAAAATCTACAAGCTTGAAAGTAAAACAATTTTTAAAAATGTAAATTGGAATAAGAAAGCAAAGGAGGCAACACGGTATGTGAGTCTAACTATAAACAGGTAAGCCAAAAAAAAGAAGCTACTGATGATGTTTCTCTATGTATGCTATAAAATTATTATAAAGATAAATTATAATGATGATTATCATTTAGTCCTACAGTAGATATAGAAGAGATACAGGCTGTAGTTCCTGTTCTCAGGTAGTTTACAATCAGATGGGAAGAAAAGACAGTCACTTCACCAATTAAATAACAATCCCCATTAAGAAGAAAAGAAGATGCATTGTTACTGAAATATTTATTCCATAGTAACTGCTCTTGTAACTCCTAGAAGGGAAAAATCACTTAAGCTGAAGTGGCTGGGAAACGCCTTAGTGGGGATGCAGCATTTGTATTTAGTTTTAAGGAACAAGTAGGATTTGCAAAGAATGGGCCAAATGAAGTTTTATTTTAAGAAACACTAAGTAAACCTGTGTGACTGGGCGAGTTAAGTAAGGATAGGTTGAAACGGGCTGCAAGCCAGGCAGGCTGCTATGAGTGTTTACAGGCCCAGGGCCTCTGACTCCCCAGCTTTGCGAGCTCAGCCTTCGTCCCACTGAAAGGGGGAGAGAGCCACTGTACGCTTTGGGGCAGGGGAGTCACACGTGCAAAGTTGTGTAGAAGAGAGCACAGCAGTAGGGACCAGGTGTCTCTGAGGGAAGCTTTGGGAGAGATGGCAGAGGCAAGTCAGAGCCTATGTATTAGGGAGGGGATGAGAGCCTGAGCTCTGATGGTCTCAGAAAACAAAAGAGGCTTCTAGAAAGAAAGAAGAGTTCTAGTTTGATTTCTACTGTGTGACCTAGGGCAAAACTATTTAACCTAACCCTGGGACCTCAATTTTTTTGACTGAATATAGATGCGGAAGTATGGATGGTATTTAAATTATTTAAATGTGCTATCTGATAATAATGGTCTAAGAAATACCAATCAATTAAAAGCTGTTTTCAAAAAAACGGTGTTATTCTCAAAGGTTTTTCACGTGCTATCAAGTCACATCAGGTAAGACAAACACCTGCGTTTCCCCCTCTCTGTAACTGTGCTGAAGTGCTAACCAGTAGTTAAGTGGTTGGATACGCAGCACTGGAGCCTAAGAGAAGATAGAGCTGCAGGAAGAAAAAGACAGAAATGGCTGCCAGAAGTAAAAACACTGAAAAAAATAAACAAATGAACCAAAAAACAAGTGGAAGGAAAAGAGAGCAACAGGATCACTAACTAGAAGGTCAACAATCTCACCACAGTAACTCTGAAAGGAGCACATGAAAGCTTGAGATAAGTAACCTGTGTGTAACAACAACTTTGAGTTGCTGAATTCTCTCAAACTCTGTTTTAAAAGGCAGAGAAGAATAACCCACTTAGAACGATTTCTCTCAAAAGCTGGGAGTGGGCTTCCCTGGTGGTGCAGTGGTTGAGAGTCTGCCTGCTAATGCAGGGGGCACGGGTTTGAGCCCTGGTCTGGGAGGATCCCACATGCCACAGAGTGACTGGGCCCGTGAGCCACAGCTACTGAGCCTGCGCGTCTGGAGCCTGTGCTCCGCGACAAGAGAGGCCACAATAGTGAGAGGCCCGCGCACCGCGATGAAGAGAAGCCCCCGCTTGCCACAACTGGAGAAAGCCCTCGCACAGAAACAAAGACCCAACACAGCCAAGAATTAATTAATTAATTAATTAATAAAAAAAAAAAAAAAAAAAAGCTGGGAGTATAAACGGAGACTGAGAAATAAACGAGGCATGAGTATCCAGTTCTCTGGAACCCTTCATTTCCCAAAGATGCCAAGTAGACAAGGTCTGGCTGTGTGTCTGCGTATTTTCTAGATGCATAAATAAACATATGCACTAAGCACATACAATTTAAATAAACTAGTATTAGGCTAAAGCATCCATTCTCAACAGGGGTGACATCAGCCCCAAGAGAGTCGTAACTGGTTATTGGAAGATGAAAAAAATCCATTTTTATATATAAAGCACACATGTACATACAGTACATAAACAGATAAACAGTATCCGTGATATTAAAGTTTCACGAGGGGAGGGTAATTAGGGGAAAAAAGTGTCTAAAAAGGCTCTGGGAGCAGGGGGTAGATAATGAAATAAAAGTTGAGAAACACTGGCCTAGTGGAAATTAGGTAGCAGACTAAGAAGAGCGCCATTTTTCTTCTCCATTCCTTTATTTGGTTTTCCAAAATTAAATTTATTAAACAATATGAAAAGACTGAGCGTTGATTTCAAATAAACATTCAATGTTTTCTCAACACAGAAGCATTGTAAAGTAAAAGGAGAACAACAGCAAATATAAGTGAGGCTTGTGAGAATTTTAGGGCATGGAAGTTGAGGCAACACTACGCTAATTCAGCAACAATTTACATATGGGAAAAAGACTCACTTGATGGTGGTAGAAATTCAGGATGACAGTCACAATCATCTACCTTCAAAGCTTCATCTGCCACCTACCATGAAAATAAAATTAGTGACACTTTCAAAAAAATAGAGCCATGAACAATTCAATAGCTAAATAATAAAACTGAGTAGCAAAGAATTTATCCCAGTGCCTAGAATACTCAGCTTTACCAAATGAATAAACAAACTGATAACTACTGAACAATTAATACTATCACATCTTTCCTTATTCTCTTCTCCCTAACTGAATACAGCTTCTTTGAGACTTTCATTATTAACAACAGAAGGACTTTACAGCAGGTTGGGAAAGTTCCCTTCAATGCGTACTACATATCTAACCCGAAAACACCAATTCCCTTTTTTCCCCTCAAACCCTGGAAAGAAATATAAATGTGAACTTGGTGATACCTGCTGAGCTCTGAGTGCACTACAGTTCAGGAAAACTCAGACACAGGTCATCTGGGACACTGATCACAGAGCCAGGCTATAGGCTTAGAGGTGCGTACTGGTTTCCATTATCACAAAAATATTATTGTAAAAATATAAGACTACCTATACTTGAAATAATTCTAATTTTAGTTTTTAACTGAGCTTACCTTTGGATTCTGATTACCACCGTTTGCCATTTCGTGGTTAGTTTTTCTGGAATTTTTTTCAGTCTCCACAAAGTTAAGTGAAGTACTAAATGCAGGTGCTGATAAACTAGGTATGTAGGCCCTGAGTGGTAATAAAAGAAATAATCATTTTTAAAAAATTATTTTTAAAAAATTATCCTTCAAACAAAGAGGTTTCAGCAAGTAAAGCCTTTTTACCTTGAAAGCAAGGTAATACTGTTTCAAAAAGAATCTCTACCTGTGAGATTGGGTTTCATACATAAATATTACTTTAAATTTTGGTATTAAAAACTCCAAATAGATTAAGAACAGTTCAAGAAATGTATTCTGGTTTCTAATTTTAAAATAAGTTAAGTCTCCCTGCTATAAATTTAACAGCTTCAATATCTTAGGCATTTAAGCATGTGGGAAAAGCTTAATCTATTTTAAGTGCCAAGTGAAAAACGTAGAATCCTGGCTGCTATTTGTTTTCTTATGAGCACACTCAAGTCCATCTGCTGCCTATTTCTAACAGAAGTGTCTCGGCCTTTGGAAAGACATCAGGAGGCTGGAAGCAGATGTTTCCAGGACAGAGGTGAGGGGTAAAAGGCACAGACTGAGCCCCGCTCTCTGCTGCCAGGAGCCTCGTGGCTAAACTGATGCCACTCAAGCGCAGTAACGTCCAGTTAACATTTCACGCCTCTTCTCCCATAGGCTTAGGCTACGGCTCTCCGATATACACATATGCAAAGAGTTCAGCCAAACAGTAAGCAAAACAAATCAGGCCAATCACAGGTCGCCTGATCTTACAAACACTTTAAAAACCTTTCTCATCCTTCCATCTCCAACTTTGTTGTGGTGGCTATTATCTACTAAAGCATCAAAAAGCAATTCTTAAACTCAGAGCAAAACCATTCCAAGTAACAGCTACTGATCTGATATTAACTCACCTGCTTTCATAGAAGGCTTTAATTGGATTCCTAGTTGGTGTTCGACCTACAAAAATGAATCACACACACACGTAGTAATCAGTGGATTGGCAACACATATTTTAAAAGATTTTCACATTTCTTTTAAGCTGACAGTAAGAATATCAAATTTAGGGAACTGAAAAATAAACCTAAACAATTTTACACTTCTGGATGTTTTTAGTTTTAGAATGATGTCAACAAAATGTTACACAAACCTTATCTGACATCTCATTTTATGTGATCATTGACTAGATGCAGCAATATATAAATCTCCATCAGAGACAGTACCTGTCTTCAAGGAGCTCACAATCTTATAATCATGTTCTGTTGGATGACAACATCTGCTAGTGAAATAGGACTGCTCAGCTCAGCTTCATAAGACACTAACTACCCAAAGAAGAAATAACAGGAAAGATCTATATGCTGAAAGCACAGAATGAAAGCATTCAGGTACTGTGAACGCAAAACGACTTAGGAGAGAAAACAAGGGTAAAATGAAAATCTGGAATTCCTAGCCTGCACACTAATTTATGATGTACCTATGTATATATATACATTCAGCATGCTACAGAATTAGCCACAAACTTGGTGCAAAAACATCAAACAACTCTATTGAAGGGCCTTTTCTTTAGGAAATAAGTATAATAATGGAGAAAAAAATCTTAAACTTTGTTTCAAAAGGCTTTACTTCATTCAAAATTTCAAGAAAGTGTATTTTTCTACGGAAGAATAAATAATAATTTGTTGCTGTTTCAAATAAAAAGTACAAATCATTTATTATTACCTATTGGAATACAATACTAACAAAATTCTACATGAATAGAAATGAAAAACTTAACTGAGTTAACCGAAATAACATAAAGGAAGTACAAATCATCTGAGAATTGATTTATGGTCCTCCATTAATCCAAGAAACCCACCTTCAAAAGTTTTAAAGGGAATTCGACTGTAACCAAAAGAATCTTAGGTGAAATACCTTGCAGGTCTTCTATTTGTTTTTGTAACTTTACATGCTGCTGAATTAGATCCTTGATTCCCTCAGGGTCATTTTTACAGAGTTTTTGAGCTTTTATGTTTGCTTGCAGGGCCCAGTCATATTCCCCCAGCATAGAAAGAGCAGCACAATAACGATAATGACCCTGTTCCAAAAAGATAAATTCAATTTTTTCTCAAAAATATGCTCAAGTTAAAGAAAATAGATAAGGAAAAAATATTTTGCTTGAAAACTGATTAGTTACTTAAAATGTTAGATTAGGATCCTATCAATAAAAAAAAATAAACAAAAATGTTAATACCTCTCAGGAAATAAAGTCACCTAAATGAGTTAAATGAAAAGCTACGAATAGTATTCATAATAATTTTTAACAACTGACTAGAGATCAGTGTTTCTGCTTAAGAGATTTTTGTACCCCCCACAAAGAAAATAATTCAACCTTTACTGTACGTAAGAAAGAAATACACTATTTTTATGCCAAATTAAGTATAAAAATGATGCATTATAAAAAACTTAATTTTTTTCAAAATACTTTTAGGCAGTAATAGTCTCTAAGTCATTACACTCCCTACACTTCTGAAGTCAAAAGAGTTAGAGCTGGGAGGAACAATCAGCCTCTGCAGTAGTTTTCCAACCCTGCTGAAGAGCATGGGCACAGATAAGGGGTGCATCTATTAATTCCATCTTTCTTAATCAGCTTTTAATTATTTTACCTCTAAGTATAGAGTTCTTGGCTTTAAGAAAAGATCCAAAAACCACTGATTTACTCTTAATTCCAATGACCAGGTTGTTTGTTTTATTGCTACAGAACCATAGTCCTGGCTGGTCCCATTTATGCGTTCTGGGAAATCTTCTATATCAAGCATGAACATTTTAATCTAGAAAGCTAATATTACCAAACCTGGGGCTAACTCAGCCAACCCCTCTTGTAGCTACTCCCAAACCAAACTCCCATTTTAGGCACAGTATCTCCATTTAAGAAGTGATTTACAAGTGAGAGAGGCTAGAAACTGGCCTAATGCCACATTTATTTAGAGCCAAACCAAAGAACTTGTATCTTAGGACTCCAGGTCCAGAGCTCTTTCCTCTTTACTACACATTTTACAGAGAACATTCTGATTCTACGAGAAAATATGAAATCAGAAATAAGTGGTCCTTTTAAGAAAGATGCGACTTTCACTAAAAGAAGCCAGAAACAACCAAAGGACCTCTGTTTATGCAGGTTTAGAGCGTATATAATCCTACTCTGGTGCACCAACCCAACCTGTTCCAGGGCATTTCTTAGCCAGGCTCTTTAGGCTCAGATCAAAGATCCCAATTCAGATTGCATTTGGTTAAACACTGCTTTTCCTCCAAAGGCATAAGATAAAGAGTTCTCACAGATACGCTACAAGACCAAAATTCTATCCACTAAGCATATATCAAATTCAAAGTTTAAATAACTGCATTAAAAAAAAATCACAGCATAGGAAATTATGAGAGATTATAAACCTTACCTGCTAAATTTGTAGAAAACGCTTCATTTCTTTCTCTTTTCCACTCACCTTTCTCATCTTTTACTGGGTCCTTTTCCCTAAACTCTGTAAAACCCAGTGTAACTTCTATCAGTTGAGAAAGGAGTTTATTCAGATCTCTCTGCTGAAGTTGTCTGAATGAAGCTTAAATTAAAGGTATCTCAGAAAGTTTCTTGAACCCAATTACAAAGGAAGTTTTGCTCTTCTCTGACATTATCTCATTCTCTATCACATATACAGTTCATCTGACTAGCATCCCCTCCTCCTGTGGGCCATCATGTCCCTACTCCACACAGTAATGCCCCCACTAGTGCCCCCAGCTCAACAATGGCTGGCAGGGTAGAAGCATAGCTGTGACCCAGGAGACTGGCCAATCCAAATGCACCACTTCCCAAGTCACAGTAATTGATCCACAGGTGGGCACATGGCTCAACCAGGATCAGTCTGAGGCATTCCACAGTCATACTACATAAATACTAACAGAGGCTCTCTCTCCACTAGAATAAACAGTTACTAGGATATCAGTTATTAGGATATCACTTTTTCAAAATGAAGCCAAGAGAGCCTATGCTCTAATTACCACTTGTGGTCAAGACGGAGTAACAGGGATTGGATATACCCTCTTGCTTAAAACAAATGAGGACAAAATACATGAAACCAAGGTTTGCAAGACACTGGATATCAGGCAACAAAAGAGAGTGATCCCTGAGAGATAAGAAACACAGAAAGCCCTATGATTGCTCCAGCTTACTTAAGGAGAGATTCTAAGCCATAGCACAGGGAGAAAGAACCCAGGGAGAGACCACAGTCTCAGTGAAGACAGAGCCAGGAGTCCAGGAAAGCCAAGGCAGCTCAAGTTCACAGGGCAGAGGACCAGAGAGGAGACAGCTGGACAGAGAACTCCAGAGATCTTCAGAGGGTCTCCCTTGAGTCTTCAGCTGAGTATCAATCAGTACATGCATGCGGGGCAATTACCCAAGCCAGGGAAAGAACCACTTGAAAGACTAAAAGGGAACAGTAGTCAGCACTGACACAGGGCAAGGAATAACTCCTGTTCCCACTGACCAATGCGGAAAACATCGTAATTCATGGAGTATTAAGTAGAGTACTCAAAAGAGTTTTGCCTCAGTTGTGCAGAAAAAATTAACCCTAGACCAAATACCACTATGATTATCACCCAACAGAGCTTAAAACAACACTCCAAAGAATCTGTTTCCAAGTAACTTTAATGCACCCCAAAACAAAACTCAAAAGTATTTACAGAAATACAAAAATATTAGTACCAAACAAGGTAAAATTCACAATCTCTGGCATCCAATCAAAAACTACTAGGTATGCAAAGACGGGAAAATGTGATCTATAATGAAGAGAAAAAAAATCAATCAATTGAAAACAATCCAGAAATGACACAGATGATAGAATTAGTAGACAAGGACATTAAAACAGTTATAAATATATTTCATATGTTCGAGAAGCTAAGGGAAAAACTGAACATATTAAGAAAAGACATGAAATATGTAAGAAATACTCAAACTGAAATTCTAGAGGTGACTGCTATAGCATTTAGATGAAAAATAAATTGGATGGAAATAAAGGCAGATTAGACATAGCAGAAGAAAAAGACCAGTCAACGTGAGGACAGAGCAATAGAATCTAGGTGAAATGAAACAGACAGAGCAAAAAGAGAAAAAAGATTAAAAACGATGCTAACAGGCAAGCACCACTGAGAAACTGACAGAAAAATGTGTACAGATCTGGATCCGACCATGCCTGAAGCTGACCCCCTTGACTTTTCAATTACACGAACCAATAAATTCCCTCTTCTACTTATGAGTTAGGTTTTGTCACTCCCAAACAAAAGGATTCTAATACACTCCTCAATATTAAAAAGTTCTTGAGGACATTTGTGAGGCTACTGGTTTGTATCCTGTATAACATCAAAAGATAATGCACTTGGAAATGTCAACAATTATCTGTTGACTATACTGTAAAAATTCTCACTCTTTGGGATACGACTCACCCTCTCTTAAGCCTAAAAGTACGTATAAGACTTACATAATATTGTAAATCAGTATACCTCAATAAAAAAAATAATGAAAATTAAAAATAAATCATTTTAGGGGGGATTAACCAAGATGGCGGAGTAGAAGGACGTGCTCTCACTCCCTCTTGCGAGAGCACCAGAATCACAACTTGCTGCTGGACAATCATTGACAGGAAGACCCTGGACTTCACCAAGGAGGATACCCCACGTCCAAGGACAGAGGAGAAGCCACAGTGAGACGGTAGGAGGGGCGCAATCAGAGTAAAATCAAATCCCATAACTGCTGGGTGGGTGACTCACAGACTGGCGAACACTTATACCACAGAAGTCCACCCACTGGAGTGAAGGTTCTGAGCCCCACGTCAGGCTTCCCAACCTGGGGGTCCGGCAACGGGAGGAGGAATTCCTAGAGAATCAGACTTTGAAGCCTAGTGGGAATTGATTGCAGGACTTTGACAGGACTGGGGGAAACAGAGACCCCACTCTTGGAGGGCACACACAAAGTAATGTGTGCATCGGGACCCAGGGGAAGGAGCAGTGACCCTGGGGGAGACTGAACCAGACCTACCTGCTGGTGTTGGGGGGTCTTCTGCAGAGGCGAGTGGTGGCTCTGTTTCACCATGGGGATAAGGACACCGGCAGCAGAGGTTCTGGGAAGTTCTCCTTGGCGTGAGCCCTCCCAGAGTCTGCCATTAACCCCACCAAAGAGCACGGGTAGGCTCCAGTGTTGGGTTGCCTCAGGCAAAACAACCAACAGGGAGGGAACCCAGCCCCACCCATCAACAGTCAAGTGGATTAAGGTTTTACTGAGCTCTGACTGCCACAGCAACAGTCAGCTCTACCCACCACCAGAGGCTCCCATCAAGCCTCTTAGATAGCCTCAACCACCAGAGGGCAGACAACAGAAGCAAGAAAAACTACAATCCTGCAGCCTGTGGACCAAAAACCACAGTTACAGAAAGATAGAGAAGATGAAAAGGCAGAGGGCTATGTACCAGATGAAGGAACAAGAAAAAACCCCAGAAAAACAACTAAATGAAGGAGATAGGCAACCTTCCAGAGAAAGAATTCAGAATAATGATAGTGAAGATGATCCAGGACCTCGGAATAAGAATGGAGGCAAAGATTGAGAAGATGCAAGAAATGATTAACAAAGACCTAGAAGAATTAAAGAACAAACAAACAGAGATGACCAATACAATAACTGAAATGAAAACTACACTAGAAGGAATCAATAGCAGAATAACTGAGGCAGAAGAACGGATAAGTGACCTGGAAGACAGAATGGTGGAATTCACTGCTGCGGAACAGACTAAAGAAAAAAGAATGAAAAGAAATGAAGACAGCCTAAGAGACCTCTGGGACAACATTAAACGCAACAACATTCGCATTATAGGGGTCCCAGAAGGAGGAGAGAGAGAGAAAGGACCAGAGAAAATATTTGAAGAGATTATAGTCGAAAACTTCCCTAACATGGGAAAGGAAATAGCCACCCAAGTCCAGGAAGCGCAGAGAGTCCCATACAGAATAAACCCAAGGAGAAACACACCGAGACACATAGTAATCAAAGTGGCAAAAATTAAAGACAAAGAAAAATTATTGAAAGCAGCAAGGGAAAAACGACAAATAACATACAAGGGAACTCCCATAAGGTTAACAGCTGATTTCTCAGCAGAAACTCTGCAAGCCAGAAGGGAGTGGCATGACATACTTAAAGTGATGAAAGGGAAGAACCTACAACCAAGATTACTCTACCCGGCAAGGATCTCATTCAGATTCGATGGAGAAATCAAAAGCTTTACAGACAAGCAAAATCTAAAAGAATCCACCAAAACAGCTCTACAACAAATGCTAAAGGAACTTCTCTAAATGGGAAACACAAGAGAAGAAAAGGACCTACAAAAACAAACCCATAACAATTAAGAAAATGGTAATAGGAACATACATATCGAGAATTACCTTTAACATCAATGGATTAAATGCTCCAACCAAAAGACACAGGCTTGCTGAATGGATACAAAAACAAGACCCATATTACATGCTGTCTACAAGAGACCCACTTCAGACCTAGGGACACATACAGACTGAAAGTGGGGATGGAAAAAGATATTCCATGCAAATGGAAATCAGAAGAAAGCTGGAGTAGCAATACTCATCAGATAAAATAGACTTTAAAATAAAGAATGTTACAAGAGACAAGGAAGGACACTACATAATGATCAAGGGATCAATCCAAGAAGATATAACAATTATAAATATATATGCACCCAACATAGGAGCACCTCAATACATAAGGCAACTGCTAACAGCTCTAAAAGAGGAAATCGACAGTAACACAATAATAGTGGGGGACTTTAACACCTCACTTACACCAATGGACAGATCATCCAAAATGAAAATAAATAAGGAAACAGAAGCTTTAAATGACACAATAGACCAGATAGATTTAATTGATATATATAGGACATTCCATCCAAAAAGAGCAGATTACACGTTCTTCTCAAGTGCGCACGGAACATTCTCCAGGATAGATCACATCTTGGGTCACAAATCAAGCCTCAGTAAATTTAATAAAATTGAAATCATATCAAGCATCTTTTCTGACCACAACGCTATGAGATTAGAAATGAATTACAGGGAAAAAAACGTAAAAAAGACAAACACATGGAGGCTAAACAATACGTTACTAAATAACCAAGAGATCACTGAAGAAATCAAAGAGGAAATAAAAAAATACCTAGAGGCAAATGACAATGAAAACACGACGAACCAAAACCTATGGGATGCAGCAAAAGCGGTTCTAAGAGGGAAGTTTATAGCTATACAAGCCTACCTAAAGAAACAAGAAAAATCTCAAGTAAACAATCTAACCTTACACCTAAAGAAACTAGAGAAAGAAGAACAAACAAAACCCAAAGTTAGCAGAAGGAAAGAAATCATAAAGATCAGAGCAGAAATAAATGAAATAGAAACAAAGAAAACAATAGCAAAGATCAATAAAACTAAAAGCTGGTTCTTTGAGAAGATAAACAAAATTGATAAGCCATTAGCCAGACTCATCAAGAAAAAGAGGGAGAGGACTCAAATCAATAAAATCAGAAATGAAAAAGGAGAAGTTACAACAGGCACCGCAGAAATACAAAGCATCCTAAGAGACTACTACAAGCAACTTTATGCCAATAAAATGGGCAACCTGAAAGAAATGGACAAATTCTTAGAAAGGTATAACCTTCCAAGACTGAATCAGGAAGAAACAGAAAATATGAACAGACCAATCACAAGTAATGAAATTGAAACTGTGATTAAAAATCTTCCAACAAACAGAAGTCCAGGACCAGATGGCTTCACAGGTGAATTCTATCAAACATTTAGAGAAGAGCTAACACCCATTCTTCTCAAACTCTTCCAAAAAATTGCAGAGGAAGGAACACTCCCAAACTCATTCTATGAGGCCACCATCACCCTGATACCAAAACCAGACAAAGACACTACAAAAAAAGAAAATTACAGACCAATATCACTGATGAATATAGATGCAAAAATCCTCAACAAAATACTAGCAAACAGAATCCAACAACACATTAAAAGGATCATACACCACGATCAAGTGGGATTTATCCCAGGGATGCAAGGATTCTTCAATATACGCAAATCAATCAATGTGATACACCATATTAACAAATTGAAGAATAAAAACCGTATGATCATCTCAATAGATGCAGAAAAAGCTTTTGACAAAATTCAACACCCATTTCTGATAAAAACTCTCCAGAAAGTGGGCATAGAGGGAACCTACCTCAACATAATAAAGGCCATATATGACAAACCCACAGCAAACATCATTCTCAATGGTGAAAAACTGAAAGCATTTCCTCTAAGATCAGGAACGAGACAAGGATGTCCACTCTCACCACTATTATTCAACATAGTTCTGGAAGTCCTAGCCACGGCAATCAGAGAAGAAAAAGAAATAAAAGGAATACAAATTGGAAAAGAAGAAGTAAACTGTCACTGTTTGCGGATGACATGATACTATACATAGAGAATCCTAAAACTGCCACCAGAAAACTGCTAGAGCTAATTAATGAATATGGTAAAGTTGCAGGATACAACATTAATTCACAGAAATCTCTTGCATTCCTATACACTAATGATGAAAAATCTGAAAGAGAAATTATGGAAACACTCCCATTTACCATTGCAACAAAAAGAATAAAATACCTAGGAATAAACCTACCTAGGAAGACAAAAGACCTGTATGCAGAAAACTATAAGACACTGATGAAAGAAATTAAAGATACCAACAGATGGAGAGATATACCATGTTCTTGGATTGGAAGAATCAACATTGTGAAAATGAGTATACTACCCAAAGCAATCTACAGATTCAATGCAATCCCTATCAAATTACCAATGGCATTTTTTACGGAGCTAGAACAAATCATCTTAAAATTTGTATGGGGACACAAAAGACCCCGAATAGCCAAAGCAGTCTTGAGGCAAAAAAATGGAGCTGGAGTAATCAGACTCCCTGACTTCAGACTATACTACAAAGCTACAGTAATCAAGACAATATGGTACTGGCACAAAAACAGAAACATAGATCAATGGAACAAGATAGAAAGCCCAGAGATTAACCCACGCACCTATGGTCAACTAATCTATGACAAAGGAGGCAAAGATATACAATGGAGAAAAGACAGTCTCTTCAATAAGTGGTGCTGGGAAAACTGGACAGCTACATGTAAAAGAATGAAATTAGAATACTCCCTAACACCATACACAAAAATAAACTCAAAATGGATTAGAGACCTAAATATAAGACTGGACACTATAAAACTCTTAGAGGAAAACATAGGAAGAACACTCTTTGACATAAATCACAGCAGGATCTTTTTTGATCCACCTCCTAGAGTAATGGAAATAAAAACAAAAATAAACAAGTGGGACCTAATGAAACTTCAAAGCTTTTGCACAGCAAAGGAAACCATAAACAAGACGAAAAGACAACCCTCAGAATGGGAGAAAATATTTGCAAATGAATCAACGGACAAAGGATTAATCTCCAAAATATATAAACAGCTCATTCAGCTCAATATCAAAGAAACAAACACCCCAATCCAAAAATGGGCAGAAGACCTAAATAGACATTTCTCCAAAGAAGACATACAGACGGCCACGAAGCACATGAAAAGATGCTCAACATCACTAATTATTAGAGAAATGCAAATCAAAACTACAATGAGGTATCACCTCACTCCTGTTAGAATGGGCATCATCAGAAAATCTACAAACAACAAATGCTGGAGAGGGTGTGGAGAAAAGGGAACCCTCTTGCACTGTTGGTGGGAATGTAAATTGATACAGCCACTATGGAGAACAATATGGAGGTTCCTTAAAAAACTAAAAATAGAATTACCATATGACCCAGCAATCCCACTACTGGGCATATACCCAGAGAAAACCATAATTCAAAAAGACACATGCACCCGAATGTTCATTGCAGCACTATTTACAATAGCCAGGTCATGGAAGCAACCTAAATGCCCATCAACAGACGAATGGATAAAGAAGTTGTGGTACATATATACAATGGAATATTACTCAGCCATAAAAAGGAACGAAATTGAGTCATTTGTTGAGACGTGGATGGATCTAGAGACTGTCATACAGAGTGAAGTAAGTCAGAAAGAGAAAAACAAATATCGTATATTAATGCATGTATGTGGAACCTAGAAAAATGGTACAGATGAGCCAGTTTGCAGGGCAGAAGTTGAGACACAGATGTAGAGAATGGACATATGGACACCAAGGGGGGAAAACTGTGGTGAGGTGGGGATGGTGGTGTGCTGAATTGGGCGATTGGGATTGACATGTATACACTGATGTGTATAAAATTGATGCCTAATAAGAACCTGCAGTATAAAAAAACAAACAAAACAACTAATACTAAACTTTCATTGGGTTATTTATATGGAAATATGTTAATATAAATGTTTCAGACATTACATGAAATTTCTAAAAATCTTATATTTGTATTTGTATGGAAATATGTATGGAAATATGTTAATATAAATGTTTCAGACATTACATGAAATTTCTAAAAATCTTATATGTTCTGGTATAATGTTATAAGTAATAATCCTAGTTATTACTTTAAAATGTGTATCTCAGAAATAACTAATTTTCTTGTCAACTGCATTATTATGAACTTTCATCAAATCTTTAACCGTGGTCATTTTTAAGTCTTTTGTCATTTACAGACAGTTCTGGGTGTACTCTGATGATTTTGCAAATATGTTCCTATAAAAGGGTTTCATCTTCAAGAAATTCATGGAAAAGACTCTGACAAGTACAGGTTTCTGGTAACTGTACTGCTGAACTGAATGAATAAGCATTTTCAGAACTCTAATGAAAAACTGATGAACTCATAAAAGTGCTAACAAAAGATCAAGATGAAAAAAAAAAATTAATTACATGGGACTGAGTGAACTGATGAGGATGAGTATAATTTTTGTGACTTTCTGTCTGAATTTAAAAAAAAAAAAAATCCCACAAGGACTCAGAGGCAAAAAATATACAAATCAATTTTCACTGCAAAGTAAAGGAGCTGTTACAGTGGAGGATTACTGGACTGAATGTCAATATTATGACATAGTATGAGTGTGTTTCATGTTTGGTAATTGCAATCATTGTTGCTTTTGTTGTGGTCATCCATGTACAATGCTTGGTGTCAGTCTATTTATCTCTTGTAAAAATAAAATACAGTGTGTGTGTGTGAAAAAAAAAAAAAAAAAAAAAGTATATAGTCTGGAGGCCTTTGGGGAGCCCTGAGGCCCTTTCAGAGAATCCATGACAAAAAACTTTCGTAACAATACTAACATGTTATATATCCTCTTTATTCTCATAAGCGTACAGTGGAGTTTTCCAGAGGCTCCAATAACATGTGACATCCCAACAGACTGAATGCAGAAGCAGATAGGAGAATCCATCTGTCTCTATTAAGCCAGACATAAAAGAGGTTCGAAAAATGTAAAACAATGCTATAATTCGCACTAAATCTTTAAGGAAAATAAAGATTTTTTTAAAAAATAAAAAATAAATAAATAAATCATTTTAAAAAGTAAAGTATGTCTACGACAGCTGACACTGTACCAGTCTGCTCTACCTGGAAAGAAGGAAGAAAAAATGGTCCACCCTCACACAGAAATCTACAGAGTACCTTCCTATACAGGCTTATATCCTAGAGGAATGACTCAATAGACTCAGATTCATAAAAGAACTCATAAAAGAATGGGGAATTCCCTGGTGGTCCAGTGGTTAAGACTCTGCACTCCCAATGCAGGGGGCCCAGGTTAGATCCCTGGTCAGGGAACTAGATCCCACATGCCACAACTAAAGATCCCATGTGCCACAACTAAGACCCGACGCAAGCAAATTAATTAATTTATTTATTTATTTTAAAATATCTATTTAAAAATTAAAAAATAAAAAATAAATAAAAGTAAAGAATGCACCTTGCACAGTCTACTTTTGTTTTTGAAGTTTAAAATATCCTTCAATGAGCATTCCTTTCTGGTAAAATAAAATGATAAATGACCTCAATATATAGTTACCAAATTTTCTGAATACTTACTAAGAGTTGTGTTTTTCATCTACACAAATACTTTTGCAACCATCAAAAAAAATCCCAATTTAAAAAAATGAGTGAACCCGCATAAATATAGTCAACTGATCTTTGACAGAGGACAAAGTCCATACAATGGAGCAAAGACAGTCTTTTCAACAAATGATACTGGAACTGGACATCTACATGCAAAAAAATGAATCCAGGGACTTCCTTGGTGGTCCAGTGGTAAGGAATCCGCCTTCCAATGCAGGGGACGCGGGTTCGATCCCTGGTTGAGGAACTAAGACCCCACATGCCGCGGGGCAACTAAGCCCGCATGCCGCAACTACTGAGCTTGCGTGCCTCAACTAGAGAGAGAAAATCCACAGGCCACAACTAGAGAGAAGCCCACACGCTGCAATGAAGAGCCCGCATGCCACAATGAAGACCCAACGCAGCCAAAAATAAAAATTAATTAATTAATTTAAAAAATGAATCCAGACCTAAAGCCCTTGACAAAAATTAACTCAAAATAGATCATAGACCTAAAACTCCTAGAGGATAGCACAGAGGAAAACCTAGATGATCTTGGGTATGGTGATGACTTTTTAGATACACGAAAGGCATGATCCATGAAAGAAATCATTGATAAGCTGGACTTAATTAAAATTAAAACTTATGCTTTGTGAAAGAAATGTCAAGAAAATGAGAAGGCAAGCCCCAGTCCAGGAGAAAATATTTGCAAAAAATACACCTGATAAAGGACTGTTATCCAAAATATACCAAGAACTTTTAAAACTCAACACTAAGAAAACAACCAATTAAAAAATGAACCAAAGACCTTAACAGACACCTCATCAAAGAAGATACACAGAACTTCCCTGGTGGCGCAGTGGATAAGAATCCACCTGCCAATGCAGGGGACACGGGTTTGATCCCTGGTCCAGGAAGATCCCACATGCCGCGCGTGCCACAACTACTGACCTGCGCGCCAGGCTCCGCAACAAGAGAAGCCACCGCAAGGAGAAGCCCATGCACCACAACGAAGTGTAGCTCCCACTCACCACAACTAGAGAAAGCCTGCACGCAGCAACGAAGACCCAATGCAGCCAAAAAAATTTGTTTTAATTTAAAAAGAAAAAAAAAAAGATACACAGTGGCAAATAAGCATATGAAAAGATGCTCCACATCATATGTCATCTGGGAAATGCAAATTAAAACAATAAGATACCACTACACATCTATTAGAACAGCCAAAATTCAGGATACTGACAATGCCAAATGTTGGCAGGATGTGGAGCAACAAGAACTCTCATTCATTGCTGGTGGAAGTGCAAATGGTGTAGCCACTTTGGAAGGTTTGGCCGTTTCCTAAAAAACTAAACATATTCTTATCATATGATCCAGCAACCGCACTCCTTGGTATTTACCCAAAGGAGTTGAAAATGTATGTCCACAAAAAAACCTGCACATAGCTGTTTATAGCAGCTTTATTCATAATTGCCAAACCTTGGAAACAATCAAGATGTGCTTCAGTAGGTGAATGTATAAATAAACTGTAGTATATCCAGACAATGTAATATTTTTCAGTGCTAAAAAGAAATAGCTATCAAGCCATGAAAAGACATGCAGGAACCTTAACTGCATATTACTAAGTGAAAGAAGCCAATCTGAGAAGGCTATACATTGTATGATTTCAACTATAGGACATTCTGGAAAAGGTAAAACTATGGAGACAGTAAAAAGATCAACGGTTGCCAGGAGTCTGGGGGGAAGGATGGATCAGAGGATGTCAGGGCAGTGAAAATACTCTGTATGAACCATAATGGTGGAATACATGTCATTATACATTTATCCAAACCCATAAAACACGGAACACTTAGGGAGTGAACCCTAAGGCAAACTATGGACTTTGGGTGATTATGATGCGCCCACGTAGGTTCATCAGTTTTCAAAAATGTATAGCCCTGTTGGGGGATGCTGATAATGGGGGAGACTATGCAAGCATGGGGGCAGGGAACTTACAGGAAATCTCTGGACCTTCCTCTTAATTTTGCTGTGAACCTAAAAATGCTCTAAAGAAAATAAAGTCTTAAAAAAAAAAGAGTGAATATTTTGTTTGATAAGTTAAGCCAGGAATAAACATTCTACATAAAGTCCTCAATGTAATTAAGAAAGTTCTGAATTTAAGACATATGAAAGATAGCATATGTATTGTGTATATCTAACGGCTGTTTCAAAAGAATAAACTGGGAAGGAGGCAATATTCAAATGATTAAGGGTGAAAATTTTCCAGAAATGCTGAAGGACATGAACCCTCGGATTTTAGAAGCCAAGCTATCCCAATTACGATGAATTTAAAAAAAATTCCTCATAGATACATTGCAATGAAATTGCCAAACGTTAAAGACAGCGAGAAGATCTTTAAAACACCCAGGAAAAGAAAAGATTACTTACAAAGGAAAAATAGTAGACTTGTCAACAGTGGCAAAAGAACGTAGACTCAAACATCTGCAAAGAATATTATACCCTGCTGAATTATTATTTAATAACTGGGATAAAATAAAGCCATTTAAAAAAATACAAAAAAAGAAAGTTTTAGTATATTTTTTCTAAGTTGATAATAGATTGAAATGGCAAAAGTTATCCCTGGAAAACCAGTATCATGGTCTGGGTTTCAGTATTATGAACTCTATCATCCATTTGTTCCGTAAATTAATTTATACAGCACCTGCCAAATGATCAGCAGAGGTTATGTTTCAAGTACAACAGCAACTCACGATGAACATGGCAACAAGCTCATTGCCTTCAAACAGAAGCACAGCCAGGGCTGGATTCTCAATTCAATTTTATCTTTTACTTGCAATGACACCTTGCAAAAAAGTCACTTTACCCTTCCGGGACTCAATTTCTTCATCTATAACTGAGGCATTTAAAAGTGACTCCAATATTTGGAGGCAGAAGTCCACCTGGAGAATTTTATAATCCCCAGACTCTAATACACTCCTAGGCCAACTGAATCACAATTTGGGGGCTCTAAAATTCTATGATTCTATTCACACTGGCTTATAAACAAATATGTAAACACTTTAAAATCTAAATATTGGTAAGCCAGTTAACTCATTTCAACCCATTCATTCAACTCATTCATTAAATCAACAAATACTGACTATGAGTGCTTGCTATGTGCCAGGCAGCTCGTCAGGCAGTCCAGATTCAGAAGTGAACCAACCTACCAAAAACACCTGTCCTCAGGGAGTTCACAATGTACTGGAGCACACACAAAAAACAACACAACTTAAACAACATATATCATATGTTCAATGATGATAAACGCTAAGAGGAAAAAAAAGTAAAGCAAAGAAAAATAGCAAATGTCTAGGAAGGGGCAGGTTTTGCAATTTAGTAATGTGGTCAGGGAAGGTTTCACTGAGAAGAGAACTTTCAGTGAACAATGAAAGGAAGTAAGAGGGCTAGCTCAGGCTCTGGGGAAAGGCATTCTAATTCTAGGCAGAGGGAAGAGCAAGTACAAACTGGGAGTGGACCTGGCATGTGTAAGGAACAGTGAGGAGGCCAACGGGCCAACAGAGTGGACAAGGGAGAGAGCAGCAGGAGTGAGGTCGGAGAAGTAACGGATGTTAAAGACAGGCGGCTGGTCAGATAGATCCTAGTGATAACTTTGATCAAGCGAAAAAACCACACTCATCCACTGCTTTATTATATACCTAAATACTTAGGTATTTGCAGTTCTGCAAATACTTAGGTATTTGCAGTTCTGTGCCATTAAAACAATACCACAGTGACCAATCTTGTACATCTCACCAGGTGCACATATGCCAGAATGTTTGTGGGGTACACACCCCTGGAATCAACTACGGCATACACACATCGTAGTGCTCTCCAAGTTGGTTGTGACAAATTCACACCCCACTGGTTTACTGAGAGCTCCTGTTAGTAAACACACTACTGACACTCAGGACTATCGGTCTCTAACTTTTGCTAATCTGAAGGACTCAACATCACATTGTTTTTCACTTGTGGGTGTACACATGGGTCTGCTTGGAGGCTATTAGGCTCTATTAGGTTTCTATCTCTTTACAGTTTTAATTACTAGGAAACAGAATATACCTTTTTCTATCGCCCATTCAGGTTTCCTCATCTCTGAAATGCTTGTTTATTTCATTGGCCTGTTTTCTACTGGGTTTCTTATTTATCTTCGTTCTTTGCATATTCTGAATATAAATCCTATCAGTTATATATGTTCTATATATGACAAACTATCTCCTCCCAAATTATTTCATTCATGGTGTCCTGACATACAGAAATTTTTAAGTTTGAGATAGTCGAATTCATCAGAGTTTTTTCCTTCACTGACCTGTGCATGTATGTTATTTAAGAAATCCCTTCCCAGCTCAAGGCTATAAAGCTAGTCTCCTACGGTTCCTTCTGGGTTTTAAGTCTCATTTTCCACAGCCAGTCCTTAATCCATCCAGAACTTGTGGATGCCGTCACCTCAACCATTAAGGGATGCTCACGATCCCTGGGTGCTGCTTGTTCTCCTCAGACACATGTGGCCCTTACTGCTGGGCTGCATCTCCTCTCTGATCATGGAAATGAAGATTCCCCCGCCACATTCCTGAGCTCTGCATAATTTTATCCAGCATTTTGACATACAGATTTACATTCTGTAAACAGATTTTTCACAAAGTTGTATGGCACTATTTGTCCAATGTAAATAAGAAAGAAACCTACCTTTGTCCAATTGTTCTTCAGAATAATAGCTCTCTTTCCATCACCAAGTGCATTTCTAAAAAAAAATAAATAAATAAATAAATAAAATATTCAAACTAAAGGCACTATATATTGTATATCTATTTATACTATAATTTTCCATATATAATCTAGTTTTTAAGTTTTTTAATCCACGTAATATATGTCTATTATAGGAAATTTGGAAAATACAGAAAAGTAAAACAAAGGGAAAAAGTCACCCAGAGTCACAATCACAATTACCCAGGAACAGCTACTTTTAATATTCCAGAGTACTTCCTGCACACAACTATTTACATCTTACCTATGCCTAACTTCTTGTTATTCTTTGTACGGTTTTTTTTTTGGTACTATTTTTGCATGTCAGCAAGACTTCTGATCTCAGAAAATAAAACTTCCAGATCTTTCACACAACACATCGGCTAAGCTATAGTGGACAGAGCATGAAAGTTGGGATATGAGATGGGGATTAAGTCCAGCTCCATCACTGATTCTCACTGGGGCTGTGAAGAAGTTATTAACCTCTCTGGGGCCACTTTCTCCTCTGTAAAATGAGGCTATAACTGTTCTTCCTGTCTTCAGATACTATGCTAAAGCACAGTGCTTTGTAAACTGTCAAGCACTAAGGTCTAACACCTAGCCTCAGTTTCCTAGCTTCCTTACATTCAATGACCTCCTCCTCTACCCCAGCTCAGCCGCCCACCACCGCCCTCCCAGGGAACTTTATCGCCACTCAAAACTGTTCAAAGCCCAAAATCACTAATTCAGGCATCCCACTCTTTCCCCCATAACCTAGCTCCTTCTATCGTACTTGTTCAACTGTTCCTACTATCTCCTCAGGGTGCCCAACTCACTGACTTACGCACTTTCTCTTTTTTTTTAACTTCCTTATTTATCTAGCTTAAGATTCGTTGGTTCATCATTGCATATTCCCATGCATACAACTTGTTTATACTTCTTTGTCCCTATGTTTACATCTTGCTCTATGGCAACACCCAACACTGGATCAACCCTGCTTCCTGCTTTCTCCATGACTACATCTAGGGAGCCAAGTACTGCTGGAGAAAATTACACAGCAGAGCACACAGGTAGTGCTACTCCTCAGGATTCCAACAACCCAAAGGGACCTTCAACATTGTTAACAATCATTTCAGATCAAATCATTCTCTAACTTTGTAAAATGATCCTTTCAAATCTTACATCCTTTCCTCAAACTTCCAACTCCCCTTTCTCTCAGCAGATGAGCTCTGCTTCTATTTCAATGAGTAAACTAGAGCCATCAAAGAGAACTCTCTCCATTTTCTACAACCAAACTTAAAGACAAACCCACATCTGGCCCTGCCTTTTCTCTTTCACAATAAAAGTGTCTTCTTCTTCCTTATATGGCCAATTTCTCCACTTGTGCCATATAACTACCCATCCTTACAATACCAATTATCCCTTCTCTCACCTGTAAAATTACCCATTCCTTCTCAAGAATCTACCCCATCAATTTTTTTTATTGTGGTAAAATGTACGTAACATACAATTTACCATTTGAACCATTTCAACTGTAAAGTTCAGTGGTATTAAGTACATTCGCATTGTTGTGCAACTTCCTATCAACTTTTAATATGCTCAGATCTCTCTCATCTTTAAAAAGCAAATAAAAAAATAAATGTCTTAAACCCTAAGCAAACACTGTTGGTAATCTATCCAGCAGCTATGCCTTCCTCGACCTGATTACTAGACATCCATCCTGAGGGTCTACCTCACTACTACAAGATTCAGAGATAATTCCTAATTAGTTTAATTAAACCAATCATGCCGATCCTACTCTCCTTTCCATTGACAGGTTTAGGGGTAGTCAGGTGACCCAGACCTGAAGGAACTTATCACTCTTAAAAAGAGATTACAAAAAAATAAATAAATAAAAAGATTACAAAGGAGAACAAAACTAGGTAACTTATCCTACCAAATAGCAATACCTACTAAAAGGCCATATATACATTTTTTTTAATAAAAATTAAAAGCTGTCTAAAGACAGATGATCTAACAAACAGAATAGGATATAGAAATCAGAAACAGATCTTTACACATAGTCACCTGATCTATATGACAAAGATGACACTGCAGTGCATGGAGAAAACATACTCTTAAAAAATGGGGCTGGGTCAGCTGAAGGGGGTCTCTTCAGAACCCCTACAACTAGTGCAGAGCCTGCTATGTAGAGATGCTCACTGGTTATACGTTCAAAGAATGAGTGAATGGATGAATGAATAAATGTGTCCTCCACATACACAAGCCAGAGGCAGAGCAGAGGCAGCAGCACAAAGAGGGTGGGGGGCTGCGAGCAAGTGGAGAAGCTAGAAAGGCCTCCTCCTCCTCCTCCTCCTCCTCCTCCTCCTCCATCCATCCATCCATCCACTTACTTCTTGTGCATCTACTACATGCCGGGCACTGTGTTATGGACACAATGTGGACAAGCTGGACATGGCCCTGCCCTCTTGGGGCTGACATTCTAACGGGGAGACAATATGGGAACAAATAACTAAGTGATTTCTAAGCCACATGAAGACTACTGAGGTGGAGAGTGAATTTTCAGGAAGAAGGGTCAGGGCAGGCTTCTAGAAGGAGGTGATATTTGTGCTGCAACTCAAATAAAGGGATAGAGGGAGCCCTGTGATGCCAGGGAAGAGCGTCCCAGGTAGAGGGGACAGAGAGTGCACAGGGTCTGGGGCCGAAAGGGGGGCAAGCAAGCAGAGGGGAGGGGTGACAGCGGAGGCCACAGAGGTAAAGAGGGGAGGGGGCAGGGATGGGAAGGGTTCCTGGGTTGGGGGCCTGAGGGCCTGCGAGGGCTGGAGGTGAGGGCAGAGGCCTGTCGGTCTCCAAGGGCAATGCTGACGGATTCGGGGCAGGAAAGAGAAATAAGAAGGCTGTCTCATCAGAGCTGGCTTTGGAAGCCTCAGGGCCACAGGCGGTACTGCGGGAGAGGACCAGACCCAGGGGAGGGGGCTCCAGAAAAGCAGCCCAAGCAGCAACGGACGGGCAGGTTTGAGGAGGTGGGTTCACTGTGGTGGGAGCTCAGAGTAGGGGATCCTGGGAAGCAGAATTAGCTGCAGGTAACGCCAGGATTGCAGAGAGGTGAGAAGCGGACTGATCCCCACTCGCAGGCTCTCCGAGGAGCCTGGGGTGGGAGTCGGGGTGTGGGGAGGGCCCTATTCTGGCCTGGTCCCTCAGAGGCAGGGATGCAGTGGGAGCCCCGCTCGCTTGCCCTGGGATAGCAGCCCCACCAAGGCTGGCCCTGGCATGGGGGGCGGTCTCGGGCCCAGAAAAAAAGAAAAAAAGAAAAAGAAGGAAAAAAAATGGGGCTGGGTCAACTGGACATTCATATGAACCCTGAACCCTACCTCATACAAAATACAAAAGCCAACTCCAAATGAACAACAGATTTAAATACCAAAGTTAAAAAATCAAGCTTTTAGAAGAACAAAGAACATTTTGTAGAGTAGACAAAGATTATAATCAGAACACAGAAAGTGCTTACCACAAAGGAAAAAACTGATAAATTGTACTATATTAAAATTACTACTTCCACTTGTGAAAAGAAAACATAAAGAGCAAAAGGGCAAGCCACAGAGTACGAGAAGGTATTTGTAATACATATATTTGACCAATGACTCATATCCAGAATTTTTTTAAAAAAACCTCCTACTAATGAATAAGACATTCAACTCAAAAGAAAATAAAATTAGCAAAAGACTGAAGATTCAAACAGGCACGTCACAAAAGAGAATATCTGAGCGGTCAATAAGCATGTCAAAAATGTTCAACTTAAATCTCCTAAATCAACTTAAGGAAATGCAAATTAAAATCACAGCACTGTATCACTACACACCCAGCAGAATGTCTAAATGAAATGACACAAAATAAGAAGTGTTAGTGAGGATGTGGAACTAAAACTCTCATATGCTGCTGGCAGGAGTGTAAAATGATACAACCACGGGTGTGCTTATGTTCAGTGTGCTACAGCTGAACATAAGCACACCCTCCTATCCCAGCAGTGCCACTCCTTTATTATATACTTAACAGAAATGAAGACATGTGTTCACAATGACACTATCTAAGTCAAGTACTAGAAACTACCCAAATGCCCATCAACAAGAGAATGGATAAAATGTGGTATATTCATGCAATAGATGAACACTTTACAACTACATGCAACAATATGGATCTCAAACACAATGCTGAAAACCAGACATAAAAGAGCACATACCACATGATTCTGCTTATATTGCACAAAAGCAGGCAAAACTAACCTATGGTGTCAGAAGTCAGGAGAGGAGTTATCCTGGGGGGAAGTGGGTAGTGACAGAAGGAGGAACAAGGGTGACTTCTGGGTTACTTGGGTTGTGATCTGGGTGCTAGTTATGGTTGTTTGGTTTCTGAAAATTCAACCTATACACTTATGAACTGTACACTTCTCAGTGTATGTACTAAGGTTTTAGTTTTGAAGATTACAAGTCATCCTTCTGCTGGAGGCTGTAATGTCCAGTGTGGTATCTGAATTACAGTAGCCATCCCGCCATCCTGAGGGGGCAGCCTGAGGTCCAGGTCATACAGTGGGGCTGGGAAAAAAAAAACCTAGGTCTTTGATGACATAAACACACAACCTTAGAATCACCTTCTTCTGGAACTCTTGAATAAGGTAAGTTTTCTTCACCATTTAAACCAGTTGAATAAGAGACTTCTGCTATTTGCAGCCAAAAACCATCTTAATGCAACGGCAACCCTCTTCTGCTCTTCACTGCCCCTCCCCCAGAATACTTTAACAGCTGCCTGTGCTAGCTGGCCCCATTTCCTCACCCCCATTTCTCAACCCACTCCAGCCCAGCATCTGTTCCAAGCTTCCCACTGACTGCTCTCCCTATGGAAACTAAAAGAGATCCATAGAACTGAATGCAAATTCCAAATGGCTTCTCAGCAACAGGCAGTGCTGGCTACTCTTCCACTTGCTTCCATGATCCCACACTTACTTTCCTCCTACCTCTCCGGCCACCTCGTAGAAGTCTCCCGTGCAGGTTCATCCTTCTCTAATTGGCCACTGTTTGTGTCCCTCAAAGCTCAGTCCTACTTCCTCTTCTAATCTCAACCCTGCCCTCTCTAGACTAGTGGGTCTCAAACCTGGCTGCACATTAGTACTACCTGGGGGGCTTCTAAAAGCCCAATGCCCAATTAATTCAATCAGAACTTGGACTGTAGCCTACAAAACCCTCCTTGGTCTAGCCCCTGACCACCTCACCCCCTCCTTCTCTGTATTCAGACACACTAGCAATTCCATGAACGCAACATGCTGTGCTGGCTTCGGCAGAACATACTAAAATTGGAATGCCACGTGCTCCTTCCCACACTGCTGGCCCACTGTCTAGAACGCAGGGACTATGTCTGGTTTTGCTCATTTCTAACATACCAGTGTTTAATGTTATTTATTATAATAAACAATACTATAATACCTGTAATATATTATATTGCTATTATAATTATAATCACGTTATAAGTATATTTATTAATATATCAATGTATATTAACATTTTCGTATTTACTAGCATCTGACCACATTCGTCTACGAAAGCAAAGTGGGTGGAGTAAATTACGTCGTGTTACTGCTCATCCAAGTCACTGTAGCCCAGGGTCTAAACACTCTGGAGGGCAGGACTGACTTTAGCAGCAGCAATACCCTGCACAATACATCTATGAAAACAGGAAAACCCAAGAGATGCAGATGGTTTTTCACTCCTGAAGACTGTGTGACACAACAGTAAGTGTACTGAACAGAGGGTAAGAAACAGAGCTCTAGCAGAGATGCTCCAATTTATTACATGTTACATGGGAAAGTGTATTTCTCCAGTCCCTAGCCCTATCTAGTTCCTCACACACAATATGTTACACTTTGCCCTAAATTATGTTATGAAAAAACACTTATTCCCCCCTCCTCTAGCTTCCATGTGGATTGGCTAGATGAATCACTAGCGAGCTCTCTCCTCTCCCCAAACCTCACTAACTTTTCCCCGAGGGAATAATAACTTATCTAATGGTGGGGGAGAGGCCTCAATCCTATGGGGCTTAGCCTCTTCTTTTTCCTTCTTTGGGACCTTATCTTAAACAGCAACATAACACCAGATTCCCTTCTCCTCCAAGCTTAAAGTTCACAAGGGCCCTGTTGCCTGGTTCTGTCTGTGACATGGGTGAACTAATAATAAGTCACTTGGCTATCAGACGTAAGGCCCGGTTCTCCAACAACTTTATTAGTAATGGAGGCGAGACTGCATCACCAATTGTCTTCTGCTTCCATCTCTTAGCTCATTCTGGACTTGGGAGGGGAAGGAGATGCCATTAATTGACTCTCTCAAACCACAACATATAAGTATGTAAGAACTTTGAATACCACAAAAGAATTATTTCTCCCCCTATTGTAAATCATCACTTTCAGGGCCTGACCAGACCACAAAGAAGTAACAGTATTACTCCCCAAGGTTCTCCATCTTACAATGAAACAACAAAAGCAGGATTCAGATGTAATGTCAGTTACTGTCAAATATGCAGTGACTATTAACCATTGACTGAATAAACACATACATTTTAAATCAAAAGTTAGTGTCTGGAATTAAAATTACATACGCTCTTTCATCCAAGTAAAATAAATTTTTATCAGGAATTTATCCTACATATATATATACTTGCATCTGAGTGTAGAATGTAAGTAAAAGGATATTCCTGTATATAATTTTTAAAACTGGAAATAAGCTATATTCTAATACAAACTAATTCACTGAGTAAAATACTATGCAGCCATGAATAAAAACTAGGGTAGATCTCTATATTCACTGATATGCAACAACTCCAAGATTTAAACATTAAAAGAAGCAAGACGTACAACAGGGTGTATAATATGCTCTTACCCATGTTAAAAAAAAAAAAAAAAAGGGACATATACATTACACTGAACCAAACAAAACTGCCTTATTCTGATTTATAAAAGCAACTTCATTTGGTTCAATGTAGTAAGTGCTAGTATAGTCATGAAATATCAATATCATGGAAATACACAAGAATCTAAAAGAAAGGAATTAGGGCATGGGTTTCAGCTGGGCAAGAGTTTTCAGCTTATCCTTTGGTACTCAACTTTTTATGATGTGCATTTGTTACTGCTTTTTAAAAAGGGGATGCACCCCAAAGAAGAATGAAAAAATAACTCTTTCCTTCAAAAGCAAATTCAGCAGCTTTTAAGCAAAATAAAGAGACCACACAAGGAAAAGAGTGAGGAATAATTCACCAACCAACACGTACACTGAAGCTCCCCACATACATTAAGATTTTTGAAATTCTCACAGAAACATACAATTGACTTGATTTACACCTCAGGCCTCAGAGAAATTCAGAAAAACACACACACATACACACATAATTTAAAGTCTATCCACCTGCTATTAATCACAAGTTGGGAGCTAATAGAAGGGAATATCATATAACAGGTAGATAGTTAAATCCCAAAAGGTCAAAGTAAATATCAAGTTTTAAAATTCCATCGTTTGGGGCTTCCCTGCTGGCGCAGTGGTTAAGAGTCTGCCTGCCGACTCAGGGGACACAGGTTCCAGCCCTGGTCCGGGAGGATCCCACATGCCGCGGAGCAACTAAGCCCGTGCGCCATAGCTCCTGAGCCTGAGTGCCACATCTGCTGGGGCCTGCGCGCCTGGAGGCCGTACTCCACGGCGGGAGAGGCTACCAAAATGGGAGGCCCGCACATCGCAACGAGGAGTAGCCCCCGCTCGTCGCAACTAGGGAGGGCCCGCGTGCAGCAATGAAGACCCAACGCAGCCAAAAATAAATAAATAAATAAATAATAAAATTCCATCATTTTCCAAAGTAAATTTAAAAAAAAATCCAAGGCTAAGCTTTCCCCTTTTCCAATTACATTTCCCATTACACAATTTATCCCATCCCACCAAAGAATTCGAATCTTCACATATGAGTCCCACAAGAATGAATTAAACAGTAAGCCTAATCATATACCTTGCATAATCATTGTAACTATAGACGCTATAGATGCCTGATTGCTTTTTCTAGATTCCCCTCTAATCTGAGAATTTCTAATTACTTCAATTAAAACCATCACTCTAAAATGCCCTCTAATTCTCAAATTATACTTAAAAAGTGAACTTACAGAAAACCAGAATAAAAAGGACATGTCACCCCAGCCAGGCATTCTGGGATACACTGCACGCATTCCTCAGCTTGAAGGATTCAATAGGGAGAAGCAGTGGCAGGAGGGAGCATATTTCCACCCACCCCTCCCTAAGCCCAACCCCATTCCATGTGCTTCCCCAGGGCAACATCTGCAGACCTGGAGGTGCACACCTCTGGAGAGTGGTAAGGGTTCTTTCTGACTGACTCCGGGGCTCCCCTATACCCACCCAAAGGTGGCCAGACTTACAAGTATAGGCTATTACAAGTGGGGCTATTCGGCATTAAAACCTCCACCACTCTCTGACCATTTCTGAGTGAAGCATTTTCCCCACACATACTTCACCTCAGGCTCCCAACCATTGGTCTTAAAATACTTCTATTTCTCTCTTTTCAAGATTACTTTCCACTTATTTTATCCTTAATGTTTGATGTTTTTTCTTTCTTTCATCTTATGCGCATTTTAAATTACACTTTGTGTTACTTTTTTATCAAATATACATAAAAGTACAGAGAATAACATTAACATAATCAACACCCATGTACCGGCTTAGCAAGATCTTAACATTTTGCCGTATTTACTTCAGATCTTTTTGCAGAGGTCTGTTACAGCTGACGCCCACTGTGAACCATCCTTCCCAGCTCCAGTCCTTTACCCTCCCTCCCTCCCTCCCCAGAGACAGCCACTCCCCTGGTGTTTAACATGCCCATGCACTTTAAAAACATTGTTAATACATACTATGTATTAATTACGGATATGCATATTATTTTGCACATTTTAAAACATCATATAAATGGCATCATACCGTACAAATCATTCTGCAACTTGCTTTTTCACTCAACATTGCATTCATTTTAACTGCTGCACAGAATTCCATTGTATGAATATACCATAATTCATTTTATCCATTCCCCTATTGATGGACTTTTAGGTTGTTTCCATTTCTTTACTCTTAAAAACCACGCTCTAATGAAGGCTCGTACACATCTTCTTGGGTAGCCCAGAAGTGGGCGGCAGAGTACGCACATCTTCACCTTGCCAAATGGCTCTCCACAGTGATTGCACCAATTTACACTTTTCTCCAGCCGAGTATGAAAGTTTCCTTTGTTCCACATCCTCTCAAACACTTGGTGTTATGAGGTTTTTAAATTTTTGCCAATCTGATGGGTACGAAAGAGAGACTCACAGTTTTTAATCTGCACATCCTGTAAGGATAATCATGTTTATTGACTATTTAGACCATTATTTTAATTTTTAATTTTTTTCAACTTTCACATTGTTGTTTGATTCTATCATCACCTTATGGTGATTAACAGTAGAGACTCTGCATCCAGGCTGCCTGGGTTCAAATTCTGGCTCCATCACACCCACCTAGTGTCTGAGGACACTGCCTGACCTCCCCAGGTCTCAGGTTCCTCACCTGTAACGACACAGCAGCACCTACCTCACGGGGTTGTGAGGGTTTTATGAGCCAATACACGCAGCATGCTCAGAACAGTGCCAGGGAGGTCGGATGCTTCACCCTCAGCTGTTCCTGCACCTGCTCAGCCAGAGTCCCGTAACGGACCTACCAACCCTCAGATGTGAGAGCTTCAGAACACCTCAGTCTCGGTAACCCAGCTAAATGGCGAGGGTCCTCCTGAGTCAATGGCACGTCTGAATCACTGGCAACATGTTCTTTTCTGAAGTCGTATCAACTACTCACTTGGTCGGGAGTTACGTGTATTGCAGGTTCAGAAAACATTATCCCTACGTTACTGAGCAAGTCATATAAACAATGAATGAGGTGGGAAACAACAGTGAAACCAACGTGGCATAATGCTTCTGACATTAAATAAGCATCCAGCACATATTGGTGATTGCCTAGTAAGGAAATGCTGCTGACCTGCCTCTAAAGAAAACTTCATTGGTGTTGAATCACAAACCTAGACCGGCAGGAAGAGGTACAAGGATGGATGCACAACCCTGCTCTTGACCTGGACCTCACCAGGCTACCTGGCTTCTGTACTTCTACTTTGATGCACCTCCTTTACAGCAGAGTTTTAGCAGGATCCTGTTTGAGTGTCTAGCATTCAACACTCATGAAAGAGGGCAGAAACCCCTGGTTTGCCTCTCAGCTCCCGGCGATCCCCTATGCAGAGGGGATGACCTTCCACCCAATCAAGGTTTCAGATAGGCGCCTCGATTTTCACAAGAGGCTAGCCAAGTTGCCCAACCTATTCACCTTGAAAGCATACAGATTGACCTTCAAACAGCACAGGATATCTGCAATTCTGGACCTAGCCAGAAGCAATAATCTAAAGACATCTGCAGCTCATTTCTTGTCAGAACCAGTTGAGGACAGTGGTATTGACGGAAGACTGTGTCAAGCCCATCCATTCCTCTAGACTAGATAGCCTCGGTTTATCCACGGCTTAAGCCATCTAAAAGCTGCATAACGTTAATACAGCGGTATTCTCCGAGGTGGTGATTTTATTTTCTTCTTTTTAAACTCTTGTATTTTCCAAATTTTCTACCATGAGAAAGTGTTCTGTTTATAATAAAAGAAAAACATACAGGTTATTTTTAAAAGCTTCATACTTGGAATATACTATAGTCCCCACTCCCACCTCCCAACATAAGTGCTTTCCCTGAAAAACAACTGATATCATATTCTCTGCTTTCATGAGAAAACTTAATGAAAAAATTTATTGATGAAACCCAAAACTGTACTCTCAGGGAGTTTTTTCCTTTGAACAGGAATGTTGCTGAGGTTCTTCTCTACTCCACCACTCAGTTCACATTACTTCTAAGCCATATATGAAACTTCTTCCAGAACTAAACACCAGGAAAACAGTTTCACCTGAGCAACTGGTGTCCTCTTTCTTCATGGTCAGTGAGAATTATGTAACTTGTCGGGTATTCTCTTTATATTTTGGGCAACAGAAAGGTCAGATGCAAATATGAATTATAATCAATCACTAAGCAGGACCTTATGCCTATGCAGCTTTATTCTAAGGATCCCAGGCTCTAACTTGGTTTTTTAGTTTGTTTTGTTTTTAATATTTTTCTACTGAGTGGATGTATTCTTGAAGCAACCCGAAACCCTTCTTACAATAAGGTAGAACACAGTTAAATATAACTGTTGTCTACACTGCTCAACATTAATGCTTAATATTTAAGTCCTAAAAAATTTAAACTGAGACAATAAAATCATGGTACAGTGTCAACAATCTTTCTCAACTAATAAATAAAAGCTTAGTTGAACACGAGGAACTAAGAATTAATTATGATTTCACTCCCAGAGTTAAACCATTAAATTTCTTTTCCTTCACTTATGAAGGATATTTACTTAATTTTTTCATACCAAGACAGAGGAAACAAATACAGCAAAAATTCTTCCAGAACTATACAGATTAGTTAATAGAGCAAAAGAAGGTAATATAGGTGTTATAAACACAGACTTTGACATCATCAGATAAGATCTGTGTTCAAATCTTGGCATCACTGCATCATAGCTTGAAAAAAAATGGGGCAGGGTAGAACCAAATTCACAATTACTAATTACTAATGGTATGAGTTTGCCCAAATGTAAAATGTGGAGAATAATTATCTATTAAATGTGTTGTGAGAATTAAATAACCTATATGAAGTGCTTAAAATTATGCATAGCATGTTATCCACTCAATCAGAATAGCTGTTTCTGTCACTGTTGTTTTTATATATAAAGCCTAAAGAGCTCTCTTCTAAGCATTTAACTATTTCTGCCGAAGAACTACTGAAGGATTTTCTGGCGTAACTGCAAAACAGAAATACTTCTCAAAGATAGGTATTTAGCCTAACAATTCAGTGATTAGGCGCTTTAACCAACTTACCTAAATTGTCCAGTGCGAAGAAAACAAAGAGCTCGGTTACCATAAAGAAGGTGATTTTCAGGTCTTTAAAAGAAAGAATGTTTCGTCAGTAAAGAACATTACATACAGAACAAACAACACAGAAATCATAAGGCATGAAATAATTTTCAAAAACTTTACATCTGTGTGGCAGAGCAGAAAGAATATAGTTCTTGTTCCTTCACTACCTGAGTAACTTGTTCAAACCAACTTAAACTTCCCTGTATTCAAAATGAAGATTAAAAAGTTCTACTTTTTCTGCCTAGCTCATAGGACTGCTGCAAGGATCAAATGAGACATATTAAAAAACTAGCAAACTACAAGTATGCTGTAACTGTAGAGAACAGAATACTTATGTAAGTCAGAACTGTACCACCTTCACAAAGAACTCAAATAAAGGAAGCCTGTAAATTACAACAGTAATTTAAATAGCTTCATTTCAAGTTTTGTCCTCTTTGGTTTTATCTTACTGTTCCTCTACCTCTTCCTAGAAGAACAGAGTAGCAGGCTTTCAGATGTGGTGTGCTACCTGGATTCACTCATTCCCTGTGGAGACGGGTAAAACAGCAGAGAGAGTAGCTGTCTACAGCCCACCCTCCTAAGGCTGCTACAGTATTAGGTGGGCCAGCTAAGATGTCAGTAAGAGCCAGGTGAGGCACACTTGCAGGAATGCTACAGAATTCTAGCAGCTGAGCAAACAGAAGACGAGGTAGAGAGAACACATGCATTCTCTCAACAATTCCAACTATTACCCTTTAAAAATTCCCTCATAGAAAGCACAAATCCCTGAATGGGTGACATCTTAAGTACTAGTAACTAACCCTTTGTTATCAGTTAATAATTTGGAAGGAATTAGTTGAAGGGAAAACAAGACCAAGAAAGAACAGATGACTCTGTACTGGAAAGCTTGGGAAAAAAGTGGGGCAGGGTAGAAGCAAATTTACAATTTCATCTGACTCGCTTGGGTTATACAACTTGATTAGTAAGTTCATCTACTCAGGTCATCTCATGCTTCTAATACCTACGGGTGAGAAAATATATTCTGCATAGCAAATCGATGATATTCTCCAATTCCTCATCTTGCGTTTCTTTCTAATGACTAGCATTCTAACTTGATCTGCCACATAAAAAGGGTCTCATTGTTCTATTTTGCTCTTACCTACATTCAATGGCTCTGGTGTAATAGATAATAGCTATATCGAATCTTTCTTTGGAAAACTCTTCATTTCCTTTCATTTTCATTAGTTCTCCTTGCTGAGAAATCAAGGTAAAAGAAGACCCATCAATTAAACGCAAAGACAAGCAGGAACCCCAATATTTAGGAAAAATGGTTCTGGGTTTCTATCTCAGATATCAGAAATAACCTGGGGGATTACTTAGGTAGAAAATGAGAATTCAATACCCAACATTTTGGAATATACATTTAAAGAAACCTGTCTGCCTCTAATGACTCGACGCTAACTTTGATAAAGGGATATTAAAAAGTAAACAAAGCCATCACATTATGAATAACACTAACAATTTACCCCTTGTGTACCGTATCTGGCAGGCCCACTTTTAAACAGACCTTGATATGCCTGCATATGCAGAAAAGAAATAAGATCCAAGTAGAATTTTAATTTTAGGTTAGAAAATGTGATGTTATTCAACAAACCTGAGTGCTTAAAAAATAATATATAAATCAATAACATATAGGCACTGTTGATTAGACTAACTGCCCCCCCCAAAAAAAATGAGGTGACCTATAGCAAGGATGAAATAAAAACAAAAAAAAAAACAACCAACAACAAAAAATGAAATCAAAGATGCTACAGATATAACTAAAACTTTTCACCTCAAACCTTCACATTTTCAAAATAAACAAATTAACTATTATTTACTGGATTATATCAATGGCTTTAGCTAGAGAATTAAATAGAATATTAAATATTTTCCTAAATCCCTTTCTAAAAATTTAGTTAAAATCATATTTCCTATGAGCGAATTGTATGGCATGTGAATTACATGTCAATAAAGCTGGTGGCAAAGAAAAATCATATTCCCTCAACTAATTAAAAGCCTTTTAATTTAAAAAAAATCAAATTTCTATTTTCAATTAACTCTTAAAATCTATAACATTAGAAAATTCTGATCAAGATGGCTTCCTCTTCCAAAATAAATATTCCAATCAAAATTTATTAAAAATTTCCCTCAAATATGTTATCAAATTTTATAGTAGTTCCTTGTGTATTGACAGCAGTTTTACTGAACTTTCCTCTGAGTGTTAATAAAAGTTCTAACAAGCAAATCTTAAAATATACTTACAAGTAAATATTTATTCTCACCTCTAGACACTCCGCACAACTTTGAGTTTTAAATTCTTCAAGCAAATTGCAGTTTTCTGTTACAACTTTAGTAATGTGATACTTGTCTAAATTTTATTTTTAGGAGAGAGTGAGAGAACATTTGTTTAAAAAAAACAAATTGGTATTGTTAATGTTCTAATTCTTAGGCTACGTAGGTTGAGTATGTTATACTTTCTAAATAATGTTTCTTATAATCTTTTACATGTATCAATAATATATTTTTAATAAACAGCTGATAAAATGTTTCAGAGAACATTAGATTCATTGCGTGCTAAGAATCTAATCTGTTTTATTTCTAGCATTTAAAAATCTTGTTTATTATTACTCTAGTTCTAATTGTGGTTAACAGTGCTCTGTCATAACACATTCCAAATAGGCCTCATAATTACTCAAGTCAATTCAACAAACATTATTGAGCTATGGTGTACCTGGCACAAAGTTTAACTAAAATTTCTGAAAACAAAAACCTGAGAAACTACTTTCTAAAATGTGTTTAATATTAAAAAAATGAAGAATTTAAAATGTCTCAATTCAACATTTTGACTCTCATGAATGTTAAAATTTGACATTTTTTGAAATATTATTCTCATAAAAATTTAATGAACTAATTAAAATGCAGTAGGTAATAACCGAAATTTATGTTAAAAGTTTATCAGACCTCATTTTCTGTATTTTAAGCTGTTCTATAAAAAAGATTTTAAGTGGTGAATAATAATTTTATTGCAACAAAACTATAGTTACGCTTCTAGCCAAACATATTCATTTCCAAGGCAAAAGCAGTATCTAAAATTTAAGATTGAAGAAAGAATTTTGGAAGGTGACCAAATAAAGTAAACTAATACTAAAGGGACAGAATAAGATTATAGAACAAAAACCCGGACTTTGAGATCAGAGAGACCTGACTTCTCATCTAGGTTCTACTACTTAATAGACTAAAGAAATATCATTTAACCTCTCAAAGTTTGCTCATTTCTAAAATAGGATCACAGCATCTACCTGGCAGAACTATTATAAAAAGAGAGAACAGAGAGAGAGAGTCAGAAACGAGCCCAAATGGGTGCCCAGTACATGATACTGGTCCTTTACTTCCACCATAAAATCTAGGCTATAATTAAAGGCTTCCAAAACAACGAAGAGAACAACCTCTATCAACGTAATACAGCCCACCGTCCAATAAACATCAGGAAAACCTGTCTTGGGGCTTCCCTGGTGGCACAGTGCTTAAGAATCCACCTGCCAATGCAGGGGACACAGGATCGAGCCCCGGTCCAAGAAGATCCCACGTGCTGCGTAACAACTAACCCCATGCGCCACAACTACTGAGCCCATGTGCCACAACTACTGAAGCCCGCATGCCTAGAGCCCATGCTCTGCAACGAGAAGCCACCATAATGAGAAGTCTGCACACCACAACAAAAAGTAGCCCCTCTCCCCACAACTAACCAACACAGCCAAAAATAAGTAAATAAATTTATTTTTTTAAAAAAAAGAAAAACCTGTCTTCATATTTAAGCTTAATTTCTCTCTAACACTCAGGTCAAGAGTACAAAATGTGCCCTCTACTCAAAATGGCAAATGGAAATGGCAAATTATCAGTCATTATCAACTAAAGAGCCAAATACTTCCTGTTTCAAGATCCCTATAAAAACAGTTCTAACATTCAAATATTTTAGAGAAAAATATTTCACAAGGTAAAAAATATATAAGGCAGCTTCATCATATATAAGAATAACAAATTCATCAGAGAAATGAAAATTATAATCTTAGCTCAGTTACTTCTCTTATGAATGAGAATACATGAGCCCCAGTGTGGTCTCTTTGGGTATTATATATTAATAATTTATGGCATCCATTTGCTAGGATGTTTAAAAAGTATTAACATCACAGATATCATCATGACAAGAAATACAGAATATAATTAGCTACAGGGTTAAAGTTCTCTTATTCAGGCTTTTACTCATAAGAGAAAAACATTTTTTAAAATCCTAAGATAAACAAGAAATCACAGCTACACGTTCTATTTTCCAAAATAATACCTTTATAAAACTGAGTCAAGTAACAATTTAAAGCATTTATACTTACATTCAGTAAAGAAAATACTTAACATAGGCCAACAATTGTCAACTGCTCCTAACCTAGGTAAAATTGTTACATCGCCTGTGTATTTCACCCAATTCAAAGCTTCTTCCATTGCCAAGATTTTCTGTTTCAAAAAGAGGGATGAAATATGTGATTTGTGTATTAATTTTAAGTTTACATGTGGCATTATAAATTTATCTTATATAGTATTTCAGATTCTTATTACAAAACTTGTACAAGCTCATGTTTTCATTACTATAGCATGTAACCTAGAATAGCTAGACCCCAACACACAAGTTAACAGAGACCACAGACTCACATATGTTATATCTTCAGGTAACCTCAGGCCACCCTCAGAGCCCAGGATGCTGCTGCAATGATTAAAGACCTGGAAGTTGAGGTCTACAACCTGGCCAGAGGCTGCCCTAGGTAGCAGGAGAGTACAGTAACACAAGGTGAATAGGGGTCTCAGATCTCATCTAAACTAGGACTTCCATCCTTACCTTAAGATTAACGGTATCTATTAAGGTTCACTAAAGGGACTATGTACTTTAAATGGTCTGTGGCAAAGAGAAGAATAAGCATATAGGCAACAAGAGGAGGGCATGGTTGGGCAAATGAGCACTCAGTGCAATGACCTTCACGAAGGGTCCAGAGTTCACAGAAGTATAATTCATAGTTCTCGTGTCGGAAAAGATTTCAGAAATTAAATAATGAAGTCATCAACGCTGGTGTCAACATGTTAAGGGAAACATGTACATGTTTATGTCACCAGTAGCATTAAAAATTGGTTTATTGGGAATTTCCTGGCAGTCCAGTGGTTAGGACTCTGTGTTCTTACTGCTGAGGGGCCCAGGTTCAATCCCTGGTCGGGGAGCTAAGATCCTACAATGTATCTGGAGATCATCTAGTAATTGTGTATCAAAAAATGTTCATACCAGGGGCCTAATAATTTCATTTGGGAGAGAACATATGCCAGGTAAATAATCTAAAAGAGAAAAAACAATCAACTTGTAAGGAGGCTCAAAATTACACTACATATATGGGGAAAAAAATGATAATAATGCAAACCCCCCAAACAAGGAGATTGCTTAGGCAAAATATAGAAAGCAGTACTACTAAATGTTACCTATAAAATGTTGACTCTGTGGGCCTAGTATTGATACAGGGGGCAATGAGAAGTGAGAAAACTGCCACTTATTCAAAATGGTTGTATCGTATTCCCATGTTAACACTTACATTTTCTATTTTATAACCAATTCTCAATAAGCCTCCAATAAAGAATGAATCATTCTGCAAAACAGAAAAGACAAAACATTTTTTTCCTTATTCGGCCAATCATACTTTAATTTTCTAGTGGAAAAAAAAATTCTACATTTTAGGAATACTACTGTATGTACATAGTAGTCCACTTTCTACAGCACTTTCATGCGCAATTTACCTCTTAAGGACCCTAAAACAAGTCAGAAATAGTCTTACACAGGGTTCTAATAATAAAATGATTTAGTTTAACTTTTAGATGTATGGATTTTAAACTTTTAGATGTATGGTTCATTACACCTAAATTTTTTTATAAAATTACACTGGCTGGGCTTCCCTGGTGGTGCAGTGGTTGGGAGTCCACCTGCCAATGCGGGGGACACAGGTTCGAACTCTGGTCAGGGAGGATCCGACATGCCGCGGAGCTGCTGAGCCCGTGCGCCACAACTGCTGAGCCTCCACTCTGGAGCCCACGAGCCACAACTGCTGAAGCCCGTGCTCCGCAACAAGAGAAGCCACTGCAATGAGAAGCCCGTGCACTGCAATGAAGAGTAGCCCCCGCTCTCCACAACCAGAGAAAGCCCGTGCGCAGCAACGAAGACCCAACGCAGCCAAAAATAAATAAATAAAATAAAATAAAAATTACACTGGCTGATATAAGTTGCCGCAGAGGATTAATCTGCAGGAAATAAATATCAGAATGCCCTTTCTAAATTTAAGTTTGCAATCAGAATTATCAAGAAAAACACTTGGCTCCATAACCAACTGAAATGAGAAAAATTATTAAATGGCTTTCAAGGGGAAAAAACCCCTCCAGTGTAGTACAGGGATACCTCCTCAAACCTGACATGATAAAGTTTACCCCAAAGAAAAAATATTTGTTGTGATGGTGCTAACAGTGGCATGATTTTACATTACAAGATAGAACCCATCACTTTTAGAACCTGCAGCAAAGGTTTCTGTGAACCAGGTGCACACTTCCATTTGTGACAAATTCTAATGTCTATTTGTTAACGACAAGGAGCAGGCCTGGTTCTCATCATGTCATGTCAGAACCATGAAAACAGCCATCTACCTGATCTCTCAAATACCCAGCACAAACTCATGGATAGCAGAATAAGCTCAGGTTAACCATTACCCGTTAGCCACTATAAATTAGTAACATGGGCCTAATACCATATAAATATCTATATTCTTGAAATGCGGGAGAGGAACACATTCTATCACTTACCGCAGCTTTCTTTGCCAAATCCACAATATCTTCCATCAACTCAAGATGTTGTAATTTCTTCAAACTTATCTCAGAAGCATGAGAACTGCTTAAAGATAAATTTATTTTTTAAAAGATTAGGGTCTCATATATAAAATTTATTGAATCTTACACACAACTATATGCTATACCTCAATTTAAACTATTTGAATAAAATTAAGTTCTGTTAACTTCACTCTAGGTAATAATAAGTTGTTTATTAGGTAGACAAAATACTACACTTTTTTCTTTCTTCTGTACTATAATACTGGTATTTATAAACAAGCATATTAATTTTTCCTTATTCAGCTTCAAATCTACCATCTAACGCTCTTCAGAGTTTCATTCATTATAATGTTACCATGATTATTCATTCATATCCAAATCCCAAGTATTAACTTTTTCCACTCCATTAAACAAAAGTAGAGTTGAACAGTATACAAGAATGAGACATAAGCCTTCCATTGCACTTGGCATTCCTCAGTACTGGACAACACACTCACACTGTTCATACAAAATGGGTTAACAAGCAGTAACTTACTTCGCCTCCACACAGGGGTGCAACCGTGATATTACAGAACTGTGTTGACGTTGAAACAGAAGTGGCCAGAAGACGTGTATTTTAATGGCATCACAGTAATCTTGCAGGATAGAAATAGGTTTACTACACCACATAGTGCAGATGTCAAACTCTTAATTAAAAAGAAAAAGTTTTAAATTAATATTTTGTGCCTCATTTTGGAATGAATCAACACTGTTAAGGGAAAAGACAAAAATGGATATGGAAAGGTAAGAAATGAATGGATAAAATATTTTAACCTGTCAGATGTTAAGAATATCTAAGTGTTACCTAAAACTCTATTTTAACAAAGAAAGGTTTTTTACTTTCTAGTGAAAAAGAATAATAAAGAATAAACTTTGTAAAGATATATAAGTCTGTTATGTTGATGTGAATGCATGAACCTCCCTTGATAACTGTTTCAACAAATTAAAATTAAAATACCAAAGTACTCACCTAAGTTTCCCTCACTTTGGGTATAATCTTTATACTGTCTACCCTGAAAAAGAAAAAAATTCTTTTGACTTGTATCTGGTAAATGCAAAAGTAACAGTCCTTGATTTTTAATGTAAGGGTTATCAACACTAAACTAAAAACTTACAGTACGTTTACTTTTACACTTTGAATACAACATCTTCAACCAATGAGTCTTTTGGCCTTTTCAGTGTTTCCCCCAGTCCGTTTCTATGGCTCTCCCTGAGAGCCTTTAGTCTCATCTCCAGTCAGAAAACAAGCTTTCACCAGCACTGCACATTCTCCTTGTTGAGGCACTGCTTACTTTTCCGTCTGAAATGACCTCTTCAAAACCCATACACATCTCCCTATCAAATCTCGTGTAGCACAAAAATGTCTTTACTCAGATAGCTCTATACCACAAAACCTTCAAGAAGTAAATCTTAAAGGTTCTCATAAGAAGGAAAAAAAATGTGTAACTATGTATGGTGATGGACGTTAACTAAACTTATTGTGTTGATCTCATGACATACACATATACTGAATCCTTATGTTCTACATCTGAAACTACTGTCATATGTCTATTATACCTCAATTTAAAAAAAAAAGAAAACTTTAAGAATACATACTGTTAAAAACAAAAAGTTAAGGGGACTTCCCTGGCGGTCCAGTAGTTAAGACTGCACTTCCACTGCAGAGGGCATGGGTTTGATCCCCTGGTCAGGAAACTAAGATCCCGCATGCCACGCAGTGCGGTCAAAAAAAAAAAAAAGGTTAAGAAATCTACTTACCACCCCGTCACAGTAAAGTTGAGTCACACGAACATAATCATTGGACATAAATTCGGAGGCAAAGACACAATCATCCACAGAAGGGCACTCTTCTAACAAGGCATAATCTGCTACAGTGAAATTTCCCAGGGCAAAATCGTCCATGGTGCACCATCCTAAGGACACAACAAAACCCAAATCAATAATTAAATCATTTGAGGTGATATGAGAAGCAGTTTTCCTAGCTTCTATGGTATATCTGAAAAATACTTGGAACTTACGCCCCAAGTGACCAAGTTCTCCAATGAGAACATTGAGCTCTGGAAGATTCTCATCCTCATTCGCTAGTCTTTCCGCTTGACTCTCCTCGAGTATCAGTTTAATCTATTTCTTCTTTTTGTCAGGTTCAAAGAATCACCATCTCTACCCTGAATTTAACTATTTACATATCTCCTTTAGATGGAAGATAAGGGCATCTTATTCATCTTTGTATGTGCCTAGATGAATGAACAAAAGACATCTTTCCACTGCTGCCCTTTTACCCCAACTGCTTTTACTGCCTCTGTGAAATATGCTGTTTCATCATACAGAAACTCTGCCACATTCTCAACCTCCTGGCTGGAACTAAATCCTGACTCCACTGAGAAAACGGTTTCCTCTCAGCTGTTCATATTCTCCTATCCATGCCTCAGTGTGTGTGTCTGTCCCGGGCAAAGGGGCAGAGCTGAAGTGGTACAGGGAGAGTATGTAGCCTCCTAACCCCTCACAGCCGCATCCAGACCTGCCATCCTCCCAGCAATCGCTGCTCCTAATGCTCTCACAACAACTACAGCACATTAGGCTGCAGCAGCAGCAACGCCCCTTACATTATCAGCGACCATGCTCTTAAAACAAGTACTTCAGTGGGGGGAAGGGGAATTAGGGCTAGAGTTTCAGACTAAAGTGTGTTCCCCTGAAGAAAGTTCAATAACAAAAATGCATAGCTATCAGTGAATAGCTACAAAACCTAAATATCACTGGAAAATGCAGCATTTTATTACTTGTAACTCTTGCCCAAGTAGTGGCTTTCTTTTCCTATCATCACCAGCACCACCATTAACACCATTTTTTATACCTGTTCACTTCACCACTATTATCCCACTACTGTTATGATAAACCAAGTTTCTTTTTTCCTAAGCAAGACCACCATCAGTCCTTGGAAAACACATCTGTTTCTTTAAGTAATCCTTCTTCTTATGCCCAATTTGCTGTACAACAACCTCACAATATCAGAAGCGAAGACCAATGACCACCTTCCTAGCAAACTGCCGGTACCATTTGTCCTATGTTGTACCAGGCGTTTTATGCGTACCATCTCACCGATCCTCACAGCAATTCTTTGCAGGCCCAATTATTATCATGGTCACTGTACAGATGGAAAACATGCATAGCAAAACTGAGTAATTTGCTCAAGGTCACCAAGCTAGGCAGGATTCAAACCTAGGTCTTCTGATTCCACAGTTTCCTCTCAAACACTGTATTTCACTAGATCTACGTTTCGTTGTCACTGCCGTCTAGCTGCCTCCTGGCTGTTGTCACGTTTAAGAACACGGGCAACTAGTTCACAGTGTTCCCCTCTTTCCTCCAATCATCGTTCCAGCCACACCAACGTCCGTGTGGACAACCCTTCAGGACTCTAGCCTTGCAGTGCAACCACCTTCTCAACTAAAATGAAATTCGCGGCCCACCTCACCTAGGCTCTTCCTTCACAAGGCCACACCTTGGACCACTGCCCAGGTCTAAACCAGTTTTTAAATCTTTAACTCTGATTAGCTCTTCTCCCACCACACCCAGGAATCATTACGACTTACGTCTCCCCTAACTCCTACCACATTCTTCAACCTCATCAAGAATTCTTCCTTTTCTGCCATTCAAATCCTCCATTCTCGTTTATTTTCACTTTCCTAATATTGGGTTTCCACTTCCACCATTTAAGGGAAGCTGCTTCAGTAAAGCCGTTAGCGACCTTTTCCAGTAGACCGGGTATCTACAATGTCCGGAACCTGACCTGTTCTAGATGAACAATACTTCCAGAGTTTAGAGAATTTAACTCCAAAAGTAAACAATGATTGGAAAAAATAAAAAGACATTTTAGCACCCAAAGTATGGCACATAATATGGGACATATGCTATTCTGGGAAATATATACACTCTTAAACTCATTTGTCTTGCAAATGTTTTTTGTATATAAATACAGAAAGAGCCAAGAATGGTCTGTCACAGTCCACACATCACCATCGTGGCATCAGTTACAATACAATTAACGTGCTCATACCTGGCAGACTGAGCCACTGTGACACCATGCTGGTCGGTCACAGCCTGGCATATCTCACTGATACCATGCCCTACACCAACTGTACCGTACTTACGACATTGGTGTTACTTTTATTTTCTGTTTTGTTTTAACCAGAGAGGCGATGCGGCATAGTGGTTAAGAGCATGGACTCTGGAACCAGACTGCCTGGCCTTGAATCCTGGCTCTCCCATTTCCTGAGTGTGTGATCTTGGACAAGTTACTTAACCTCTGTAGGCTTCAGTTTCCTCACTTAATCAAATGAGGACAGCAACCCTACCTATCTGATTAATCCATTAACTCATTTAAAGTGCTTTTAATAGCACACAGTATATAGGAAACACTACAAATATCAGCTATCATTAACATATTAGATAAATGTTTTTTTAATCTGCTATTTGGATGCCTCTAACTAAATGGTCTCCCTTAATTGCTAATTCCAAAGAGCACTTTTCAGCTTACAACTTACTTGACGCTGTTGACCACTTCCTCCTTCTCAGAACTCTTCATTTGGACTCCAAAGACCATCTTCTCCTGGTTCTCCTCCTATTCTTCTGGCTGCTCTTCCTCAGTCTCCATGGGCTCTTCTTCTCCATTCCCCGCCACCCAAATGTCAACTCTCTTTTCTTCTCACGCTTACTCTCTCCTTGGGTGACCTTATCCACCATACCCATGGCTTAAAACAGCACTTTCTGAACTTCCATCATTTGCATAGCTTCACCACAATTTTTGCCATTTCCACAGATCCCACGTATTTTATTTACTTAATATTCTCTTCTTTTTGGGCTCACTTGGCCTAAGTGATAATATCCATGATACTATAGGTTTGAAATACAGCTTACGTTTTTCAGACACGTTAAATTCCTAACTATTAAAATTTTTTTATCTGTGTACTACTTTAAATTACCTCATACTCACTGTAGCAAACCACATCTGACATGTCCAAATGCTGAAGACTCTCAAATCTCTCCAGGCTGGGTTGCATCTCATGACTTCTAGACCCTCCCTGTCGACTGCTACTGGGTCTTAACCAAGATGTCCCGCAAGCCTCTCAGATTCAGTAAGTTCAAAAACAAACTTATCTTTTTCCTCAAGAACAAATGAAACCAAGTTCTTTCCTCTTTCTGTATATTACCAGTTAATTGCTCTACATGCCACCTGGTTACCCAAACCAGAAATCTGGAGGTCAATCTAGACTCCCCCAGTCTCCTTCCACATTCCTAACCAACCTAACCATGAAGTTCTGTCCTTTCGACTCCTCTAAGGAATCCAAAATTACCACATACACCTCTTCATGGCCACTGCCAATGCCTTGGTTGTAGCTCCATCTTTTCTCCTCTGAACTACTTAAACAAGCAGTCTCTTAATTGGTGACTTGCCTTCAATCTTGGCATCCCCTAAAACTCTGATCATAACACTTTACTGCTTAAAATAATTCAGCAGCTTCTCATCATCTTCAGGATAAAGTCCAAACTCCTTACTATAGCACAGAAGGCCTTTTGTGATCCTGTTCCTGCATTTCTCTAGTCACTCCGTGACATGCAACGTAGAAGCCAGTCATACTCAGGTGTCTGTCATTTCTAAACAAAGCTTATTCTGCAATCAGAATGCCTACCAGTCCTTAATACTCGATTGCAGGAAGCATTTCCTGAACTTCTCACTACCACCAAGTTTATTTTTGCACCGCTTCTCTGTCAGCCCTGAGCACCCTGCTCATATCTTTTTGACAGCAATTTTCATACTGTTTGGTCATTACAGGTTTCTCTCTGTAGGTTCACTATGTCCAGAGGGCACACTGTGTCCTACTCATCTTGATTCCCTATCTCAGTGCTTCCCAAATTTTAAATTTGCATACCCCAAAGTAGAAAACTTTGCCAAATCCACTTGTCAACTGTACTGTTACCTATTTAATATTTTTATTTAGACTAACTCAAATTTTAACTTAGATGTAAGCTTGTATTAATAGAAAGTTTGTTACCACCAAGAAATCTTAAGTTTGGTAAGACAGAATTTTTTTTCCTAACACAAACTAAAATGAATATACTACAAAAATTAAATACTAATGTAAAGGACTTCTGAGTCCATCAATTATGATGAACTAATGGGGCACTCCATGACTGCAAAACAAAGTGGATGCTAGATTTTTTAAATTTTGCTGAGCTCATAGAAATAGCCAACACTTAAAACCTCCCTTTCCCCCCAAAGCAACAAACCTCTAGCTAGAAACTAAACCTGACAGTCAACAATGATAAATCATAATGCCAAGAGCAATAGTGGGATCATGGGCCAGAAGCAAAGTGAGAAAACTGAAAGGTTGGTCCCACGTAAAGCTCCCAGCCAAAGCTAATACAAATCCTATCAGAAGGAAAGTACCCCCAAATCAGACTCTCAAAATTCCCACAGAGAAATATCAATCAATCAGGAGTTCATAATTGAAAATCTCTAAGCACAGGAGGTGACAATCCACCATAAGGGAGGCAACAGAAAAAACAAGCAATACATTTAGACCCCTGAGGACATCAGACATTGGGATTGCCAGTCTACAGAATATAGATTCAAAAAAATGAGCAAGCAACATCAGACTACAAAAAATGACTGGGTATAGCTAAGAAAAAACCGAGTGATACTTTAAGAAATTAAAAATATAATTGTTAAAAGTAAAGGAAAATAAAACACATGGGTCAAATAGATGATCAGGCACAGGTGAAGAGAAAATTGATGAACAAGAACATATGCCTGATGAAATTACCCAGCACTTTAAGTTCTGGCAAAGATACAAGGAAATGAAAAATATGCAAGACGAAAAATAAGTGATCTGGAAACAGTCTAATACATATATATCCAGTTAAATTTCCAGAAGGAGAAAATAGATAAAATCAGAGAGAAAGTATTTAAAGGGCACAAGGCTCAGAATCTTCTAGACCTCATGAAGACAAAATTCTGAATCAGGAAACACATGTATACAAAATAGAATAAATAAAAAGTAATCATCATCTAGACTTATAAGTGAAGATGTAAACCAAAGACAGAAAATCCAATGCAGCCAGAAGAAAAATAATATTTTCTTCAAATTACCGTAAATAAAACTGGCAGCAGACAACTTTCCATGTAGAATAATATATTTACCATATAAACAGAAAATAAAGCATCAACCTAGAACTGTATACCCATCAAAATTATCCTCAAGAACAAGGGTAAAATAAAAATAATTTTAGATAAAAAAATGAGTTGACCACCAAGAGACCTGAACTAACTTCTAAAAGTACCAATTAAAAATCATAAATTACCTGACTGGATTAAAAGAAAAATCTAGTAATATATTCTTCGTAAGAGATACCTAAAATCTAAGGACATAAGAAAAGTGACATGAAAATGAAGAAAAAGGTTATTCCAGGTAAATTACCACCAAAAGAAAGGTGGGATAGACCAAACAGACCCTAAGACAAAAAACAAAATTAAGCGTGGAGAGAACCACAACATAACAGAAAAGGTTCAACCCACTAGGAAAACAATGTTTAGCTTGCATGTATCTAATCAAATAGTCTCAAAATACATAAAAATGAAAACTGTTAGAACTACAGGAAGTCTGTTAGAAGGTAACAGTGGAAGACTACATCTCTCTCATGACAGGTCAAACAACTGAAAATTAATATAGACAGTCTGAACAACACAATTTACAAGCCTGATCTAACACATACGTAACTAGAGAATACATACTCTTCACAAGTACACACAGAATAGTTATCACAATTCCCTATGTACAAGGCCATAAAGCAAGGGCAAACAAATGTTTTCAGAAAGATAAAATATACAATACATTCTCTGACAACACAATTACGAAATGAACGAAAAGGAAAAATGTTAATAAAGAAACATTTAGAAATTTTAAAGCATATTTTAAAGAAAACTTTAAAACACATAAGTCAGAGAAGAAATCAAAATAGGAATTTTAATAATACTTAAATTTAAAAGTTAATGAAAATACCATAAATTAAACCATGTTACATAAAGCAAAAATGAACTGTGAGGAAGCATATAGCTTTACATGCTGATAGTAGGAAACAGGAATGACTGAAAATTAGTAAGTTAATCATGCAACTTAAGTTAGAAAAATAATAAACAATAAACTCAAAGAAGGAAAAGGAAGGAAATCATAAAGGAGAAAAAAATCGATGAACTAAAAAACAAAAATAGAACAAATTAGGCCAAAAATTCATCCTCTGGCAAGATTAATAAAATAGACTAACTTTTGGCAAAATTAATGAAAAAAAAGTCACACACAAATAATATTCAAAATGAGAAAAGGGAACATAACTACAAGTAAAAGAGATTAAAGAGAATTAAGACAATACCATGAACTTGAAAAAAATTAATGAAAATTAAGTCGCACACAAATAATGAAAAAAAAGTCGCACACAAATAATATTCAAAATGAGAAAAGGGAACATAACTACAAGTAAAAGAGATTAAAGAGAATTAAGACAATACCATGAACTTGATGCCAATAAATTTTTAAAAATAAATAAAATTTTCCAAAACTGACTAAAAGAAATGGAAAACCTGAAGTCCTACTACTATTCAATTGCTAATTATCAACAATTTACAGTCCTCCACACACAAAAAATTAGATCCAAATGATCTCACAGATAAAGGCCACCAAACTTTTAAGAAACAAATCACTCCAATCCAAACTGTCCCAGGGAACAGAAAAAAAGAAACTACTCTGCAAATGGCATAAAGCCAGTGTAACCTGAAAACCAAAATCAGACAAGATAGTCAATAAAGAAAAACAACAGGTGATTTCATTCACAAACAAATACAAAAACCTAAATAAAATACTACCAAACCCCATCAGTTCAAAAAAAGACAGTCCATCAAGGTCAATTTGTGTTTATCTTAGGAACGAATGTAAGAGAATTAAGAATTTTTAAATGTATAAATTGGAATCTATTACACTTAACAGATTAAAGGAGAAAAACCACAAGATATTGTCAACAGATGCAGAAAAGCACGTGACAAAACTGCAAACAAAGATTCCCCTAACTTAATAAAGAGTATCTATAGAAACTCGTAACAAACATTTTTAAGGGGGAAACAATTTTTTAAAATCAGGAATAAGACATGTAGTCTCACTATAATCACATGTATGCTCTCTATAATCACTTCTAATGAATAACCATAATCACATCCACTGAACATAGATCTAAAAGTGTGCCAACAAATTAAGGCAAGAAAAAAAAATTAAGGGAAAATAATTGGAAAGGAGAACCAAAAGTGTCACTATTTGCAAGTGATATAACTGTCCACATACAAAACCCAAAAGAATTACAGAAAATGTATCAGAATAAGAGTTTATCAAGTGGATGACTGAAGATCAATGTAAAAAATCCATTGAATTTCTATTAACTAACAATGAACAGTCAGAAAATAGAATCTAAAAAGCATCATTTGTAACAGCAACAAAACTACTAGAAACCTTGGAATCAACATTTAAAAAGTGTTAGATCTGTAAGAAAAAATTTACAAAACTATATCAAAGGGCTTCCCTGGTGGCGCAGTGGTTGAGAATCTGCCTGCCAATGCAGGGGACACGGGTTCGAGCCCTGGTCTGGGAAGATCCCACATGCCGCGGAGCAACTGGGCCCGTGAGCCACAGCTGCTGAGCCTGCGCGTCTGGAGCCTGTGCCCCGCAACGGGAGGGGCCGCGATGGTGAGAGGCCCGCGCACCGCGATGGTGAGAGGCCCGCGCACCGCGATGAAGAGTGGCCCCCGCACCACGATGAAGCGTGGCCCCCGCTTGCCGCAACTGGAGAAAGCCCTCGCACGAAACGAAGACCCAACACAGCTATAAATAAATAAATTAATTAAAAAAAAAAACTATATCAAAAAACATTAAAAACCTAAATAAATGGAAATACACACCTCAAATCTTAAAGATTTCAAGTCTCCCCCAAACTGATTTCAATCATTCCAATTTATTCCCAAAGAGTTTTTCATGTCACATGACAAGCTGTTAAAGAACAGCTAAGACTCGAGTGCCCCCCCCCGATATCAAGATTTCAGGTAAAGCTGTAGCATTAATAATCACAACAGTGTGGTATCAACACAGAGATAGACAAGTGGACAAGTGGCACAGAAAGGCAAACGAGAAACAGACCCACACACACAGAAATTAAACATGTAAAAGAGGTGGTTCAGCAGATCATTAGTGAACAGCGGGCCAATTCAATACACGGAGTGAGGTCAACTGTAGCCACATGGGGGGAAAAAATGAATGTGGATCATTACCTCACACCATATACAAAAATCAGTACCAGATGGATTATGAACTTAAATGTGAAAGGCGTCATTTAAAAACTTCTAAAGAGAAACACAGGAGAACGACTTTATAATCCCAGGGCAGGGAAAGTTTCCAATTAGATTAATTAAAATTAAGAACTTCTGTTCAGCAAAATACACCATGAAGTGCAAAAAGACAGACCACAAACTAGAAGAAGATATTTACAACGTGTATACTCAATAAAGGAACGATGTTACCAGTTTGTTAGTTTTAAAAGACAACCCAACAGAAAGATGGGTAAAAGATATGACGAGGTATTTTTTTGTGAACAAAAAGGACAGATGGTTCACAGACAAATGAAAAGATGCTCAAACTCATTAGCAATCAAGAAATACAAATTAAAACCACAATGCACATCATTTCATATCCATCTGATTTACAAATATTAAGAAGTCTAACAGTAATAAGTGTTGCAGAGAATATAGATCAACTATACCTCTTACACACTACTAATCAAAGTATATAAATTGACAAAACTGCTTGCCAAAGTATAAGCTGGTACAACCACTTCAGAAAACAATTTGGTATCATTTTGTAAAGCTGAACATTCATACCCCATAACCCAGCAATTCCACTTCTAGCAAATAGCTTACCACAGTGGTATTCCAACATTTTTTTACTCACAAACCACACTTTAAAAATTACATATTCTTCACACTTTAAAACGACATCTAAAAAATTTCAGCCCCAAGTTTAAATAATTGCAAAGGATGAATTTCTAGAGTATCACAGTGACATTTTAAAACTGGCATATCATTGGTTTAAAACATCATAATTATTACAGCATAGAGTTGATCAAAAAATAACTAGTATATATGCTGATAATTAAACATAAAAGTTACATTTTATTGGAAATGCAGCTCTTGAAGAGATGGGAAGTGTCTGGATTAAAAGAGGTGTTCCCTAACACTACAGCTGCATGTATTTTAGATTATCCTTTTGTTTTCCATGGAGAGTTTTTCAACTGGGACACTACCCTGGTAAGATCCCATATGGGTGAGCGCTATGCATTCCTAATTTAAGGCAGAAGTGCTACTGTGAGAGGGAAGGTGAGAAAGTAGAACCAGGAGGAAGTTTCTGTCACAGGCTTCAGGCATTACCAGTTTTACAAAAGGGTACACATGGAATTTAATGATCACAAATTGATTCATTAATATTACCTGTGCCCAAGTACTCCTCAGAAAATCTTTATTACTTTCCCAGAGGTCATATACCCCAGTGTGAAAAGTAGAGAAATTCTTGCAACTATGTACCAGAAGATATGTACAAGAATCTTCAAAATAGCAAAACCTAGAAACAACCAAAATGTTCATCAACAGAAGAACGCATACACTGTGTTATATTCACCCATAGAATATTACACAGCCGTGAAAATTAATGACTTACATCTATACTGAATATCAGTGACTCTTAGAAACATAACATTGAGTGAAATAAGCAAGACCCAGAAAGCTGTATCCAGTATTCCTTTTTTTAAATTCAAAAACAATAGAAACCACACAATACATTGTTGAGGGATGTATACATATCTGATAAAATTATTTTTTAAAAAACAAGGAATGACACACACAATTTAGGATAGTAGTCACTCTGGAGGTGAGCACATTCAATATCGGTCATTTTGATTTCTGGATTGATCATTTTGATTCTTGGATTGAGTGGTGGGTTGATAGGTGTTCATTTTATTGTTTTGCTTCACAACTTGCATATATGTTACATATTTTGAAAGTATCAAATATTACATTAAAGAGGAAAGAAGATTTTTTTAAAACCGTTCATCATATGCAAAAAAGTAATTAAATCACCTCACCTGCTATTAGAGAGGTACATCTAACATACCATGGAATTATCTTACATCAACCATTGGAACTGATACATTAGGTACAAAATAAATGTTTACTGGAATTAATCTTATGAGAACCAAATGAGATAAAGACTGAGCCAGTTAACTGTGAGAGATGAACCCATAGGCTGACACAGGGCTAGAGCAGAAGCCAAGGTGGCTACAAGCAAATTTAGCCGCAAGCTAAAGTTATAAGGAAGCTGGTCAGTAAACAGAAGGCAAAAATGTAAAAGTCAGGTAACATACAGTGTTAGCAAGGCTGTGACAAATGGGTGTCTTCACTCAATACCAGTGAGAGTGAAAATTAGTGCAACCACTTTGAGAGCTTCTGTGATATTTAGTTACGTTGAAGTTGCATATATCCTAGTATAGAGCAAATCCACTACTAGGTGTATTTTCTCGAGAAACTTCCAAACGTGTGCACAAAGCAGACAAGTACAAAGATGTTTATTGCAGGATTGTTTTTAGAGTCAAAAACCAGAAACAAAGCCCATCAACAGGAAAACGGATAAGTAAATTATGGTATATTCATACAATGGAATTCTATACCAGCAATTAAAATGAATGAACCAAACACAATTATCCAATTTATTCATATGTAAATCTGAAAATGTGATGCTGATCAAAAAAAGCAAGTTGCAAAAAGACACATTGTTTAATACCATTAAAGTTTAAAACACACAACCCTATATATTGTTTATGGATTCACCGTGATCAAAGTATAAAATATGCAAGAGAATGATATACACAAACCTAAACACAGTGACAACCTCTACGGAAGGAGGGGCAGGAACTGAGAGCACCTCCATATTTTGCAATTTTAGTTCTTTTAAATTAAAAAGAGGATCTGAAGTAAATTCGGCAAAATAATTACATCTGTGAATCTTAATCATGGATTGGTTAGATACCCCTCTGTATTTTATGTGTGAAATCTTCCAGAAATTAAAAAGAAGAAAAAACCGGAAAATTAGGCAAGAGTAAGAAAATTGAGCAAATGAAACAGACACCAAAACGCAGCCCTTGAGCGCAGAGCACGAACCTTTGAGCAAGAGGAGGAGTAGTTGGGTCTCTAATGGGTAATGGGTCTCTAATAGGATAAAATGCACATTTCCTGCAATACAGAATGTCCTAACTAGAGCTGTAATTATGAGGAAACTGCTCCCAAGGGAGGAGAAAAACCTGTACGGTGTCTACCTTGTTTCCCTCGCCATGACGCTAGGCAGAATCAAGAGAGTTAATTCACGTGAACGCCATAAAACACTATATGAACCGTTAAGTATTATCAAGAACGCCCAGGATCGGCTAAAAGGTATTTGCCCAGGTGTCGTGTACATATTATTTTGAAAGGAGTCTGCAATCGAAGGTCTTTGGGCGTGTAGGGCGCCTCTGAAAATAGTACGCCACACTGGTACCAACCAACATTCACCTATGCCTTGACTCCATTTTTGGCCCTTGGCCCCCTTATTCCGCCCCCAAAACAGGCTGGCTCGACCGGCCACACCTGACATCGTAAATATTACGGCGCAGCTGGCCAGACCCGCTGCTGTCCCCCCTTCCCATTAGCGCTGGGGGAGGAAGTATGCTCCGAAGAGGCGCAGGGGACGGGGGAGCACTGCACTGATTTCTCCCTCCCCGTCCCCTCCCTGCGCTCGGCAGCCATTCTCATGAAAACAGGTGGCGCAGATGTAGGAAACACAAGACACAGAGGAGAGGCATGCAAGAACGTTCACGAACACTCGCGAACGACGACCTGATCACGCACCCGACAGGACCCAGGCGCGGCTCGCGCGCGGGGACACGCGAGGACGCACCCCCGGGCGGGCAATGCTGCAGGCGGGGGTCACGACTACAGGAGGCGCGGCCACGCGCGCGGAGAACGCGCATCCCCGGAGAAAGGCAGTAACACAAACGGGGGCTCCCACACCGCCGGGGCGCCACGCCGTCGCCGGGAAGAACCAGCGCGGACACAAAGGAGCCGGGAGGGGACACACGGGCGCGTGCCCACCCGCGCTCAGGCCGGCGGACCCTCCGCCTAGCGAAGGTGACACCCGCGCACCGACTGCGGCGAGGGTGCGCGTGCGGCCGGGGGATGCGCACACAAAGGGGCTTCTCCCACCCTCGCACAGAAGCCCGGAGGGGGCCACACTTAAAGAAGGAGGACACCAGACAAAGGAAACACACCCACTGAGACCGACAAAAGCGGCCACACACTCCCCCCCTGCACCGGCACCCAACCAGCGCACACACACCGCGGGCGCCACGGCCAACGACGCGGGGCGACGCGCACACACCCACACTCACCACACACCCACGGAGGGGGTGTGTAGGGCCCCTCTCCCCGGGCATCTCGGCTGCAGCGCGACAAGGTGACACATCCGGGAGCCCTGCCGCGCGCCAGGTGTGCACTCACCGGGGCCCGCAGCCCGCGAGCCTCGGACGCGGGCCGCCGCCGCCGCCGCCTCAGGCCCTCCACGTCAGCCAGCGGGCGGGCAGGAGCGGCCGGCGGCGCAGGCGGCAGACGCGTCACGTGGGCCGCAATGCACATGCGCCGTCGCGCCGCCACCCCCCCGCCCCCAGCGGCAGAGAGCTGACCGATCCCTCCAGCCCCCGCGCTCGCGCGCTCCTGCCGGACGAGGGTCGCGGTGCGCCTGCGCCCGGGCAGGGGTTTCCTTGGCAACTCGGCCCTTCTTCGTTTTCCCTCTCTCGCCCCCCTGCGGCTCCCTGGTCCGCGCCTGCGCAGAGGACTCGGCACGGAGGTGGCCGAACTGTGGGGAGGGGCCGGAGTGGGCGCATGGAAGACCCAAGGTCGAGGGCCAATCCCAATCCCCGGGCTCGAATGAGAAACGGACCCCACGAGAGGGCAGGTCCGGGCCCCGGGCGCCGAGGCCCAGGCCTGAGGAGGCCGCGCGGGCCTCCTGTCCCTGCTTGCCCTTCCCTTTTCGCACGGAGGCGAAACCTGCAGAGCTGGAGTGGCGTCAGTCCCTCCCCTGCTCCCCCGTGGCCTCGCCCGCTCCCCCCTTGCCTCCCCCCACCTTATACTGCGGGAGGTGCGCGCTGTGGCGCGTGTGCTTGTGTGCGCGTGCACGTGAGGTTTGGGGGCTGGCTGCGCCTACAGGCGAGGTATGGGTGCTTGTGTGCACGTGTGCAAGCAGGTGTGTGTTGGAGGTCTGTGCGCAGGTTGCCCGTTGGCAGTGATTTAGGGTGGGAAAACTGCGGAGGGGCTGTGCCCGTAGCAAAGCGATGAGGTTATAATAGGCCAAGGGTGTGAATCACTGACAGATGATTGTGTTTCTTTCCCACAGATTATCTAAAGCCACAGGGAAAATGGTGGAAAATTCACCGTCGCCATTGCCAGAAAGAGCGATTTATGGCTTTGTCCTTTTCTTAAGCTCCCAATTTGGCTTCAGTAAGTACTTTCCTGATGGATGGCCAGGGCCTTTCTCTGGTGTTCAAGGACAGGAAATTATTGCATTTGTTTGTAGCATGTGCACATAGGAACTGTGATTCTTTCTACCTTTGTCTCTTTTCGAGAAAACCTGGAGGGAACTCTTGTCTGTTAAGAGTGTTCTATGTGCCAGACATGAGCCTGAAAGATTTAATCTCAACAAATCTTTAAAATGCAGCACCAGGCAAGATTGCAAAGTGAATGCAACTTGGTCCCTGCCTTTAAGGACGTCATGGTTTTGTGGACAAGACAAAGGAGTAAATCTACAATTCTCACTCAGTGTGATAAGTGCCATGGGCAGCCAGTGGCGAGACAAGAAATCAAAATGGAAAGTCAGGGAATTCCCTGGGGGTCCAGTGGTTGGGACTCTGCGCTCTCACTGCCAGAGCTCCATTCCTGGTCCCTTAGGGGGAACTAAGATCCTGCAAGCCACGCAGTAGCGTGGCCAAAAAAACCCTGGGAGTCAGAGTGAGCTTTCTCCCAGGGACTTTGTCTTCACCGATAAGAAGGAAGAAGTGAGAAGGCATTATGGGGTTTGGAAATGAGTAATCTGGCGTGGCCCCGGTGCAGCCTGTGGGAGGGACAGGAATCAGGTTATAGAAGTCAGCTGCACTTTACATCCTGGGTCTCAGTCAGTCCCCATAAGGTCTCATTTTACAGATAAGGAAACTGATGTTCACTGAGACATGATATTCCCAGAGTCACACAGTGGGCCCCATGTCTCTCCCCAAAAGGATTTGAGAATTAGGGAGAAAAGTGGGTGCCCACAACTTTTTAGAATTTTGTGGAAACGAGAAAGATGGAGTGGTAATGCTTCTGAACCCTAACTGCATCAGTATAGCCAACCAAGCTGTTGGCCAGGGGAGTCTATGGAGTGAAGAAGTTATAACTTGAGTTCAAATCCTGACTCCTCCACAGATTAGCTTTGTGGACGACCGTTTAGTTAACTTCTTTGGGTCTTCAGATTCTTCCTCTGTGAAAGGGTGGTGATGTTTATCAAATGCTTATGAAGCATAAGACAGTCCTGTGAGATAGATATTGTCATTACTGTCCTCATTTTGCAGATGAGAATACTGAGGCACACGGGGCTTAAGTAATGTGCTCAAGGTCACACAGCCAGTAAATGATAAAGCTAGAATTTGAACCCAGGCACGCTGGGTTGACTTCACTATGCTGCCTCTTATGTCTGTTGTGAAGATTACTGGCCGTAATTTATGCAGAGCACTTAAAAGAATGCATAGGAACAATAAGTACGGGTTTCTCCCACGATCCGGAAGTAGAGACCATTCCTATGAAACCTTTCGTGAGCAGAAATGGTGTAAAGCGACGATTACCTTAGGGCACATCTTGCTAAGCAATGCACAAGGTAAATTGAGATAACGCACTCAATTTGATAAAGATACTCAGTTGAGATCAAGATGCTCACAGACACAGTTCAAAGCTATGGCAGTTTGATGCCGAGATGCTGAATGTAGCTCTGGGGAAGGAGCCCAGACGTGCCACTCTCCCTGCTCTGGGTGGGCACCGCCTGTATCACGGCTCCCTGCAAAACAAACACTGAATGCTTTTTAAGTAAAAGCAAAAATCCTCTTCAGATTTGCTTTGGTTTCCGAAGACAGTTACTAACGTAGGTCTTTCGTGAAAGCGAAATGGCTTAAAGCGAGCTTTCGGAAAGTGGGGATACCTGTACTTACTCAGTGTTAGCTGCTGCTGCTATCGTTATCATCAACATCATCATTTTTGTAAATCCCTGTCGTACAGAGTTATTTGAAGGGTTAGAAACTATATATATAAATAAAAGCAATGACTTTAAGACTGAAATCTAACAGTACCCACAAACAGAAATTCATTCTGCAAATTTTTCTTGCGTACTTACCATGTGCCAGCCACTATTACAGGCAAGGGAGGAGCAAAACAGCCCCCAACTTCCTGCTTTTCACAGTTTTCATTCTGCTAGGGGGAGATTGCCAATGGACAAATTAAGTAATTAAACATACAGAATGTCAGATGATAATGTGTACCATGGGGAGAAATTAAGCAAGAAAGGAGGATGAGGAGTGGGAGGGCGTTGCCATCGTAAATACAGCAGTCAGGTGGTGCCTCACTGCGGGGTGAGTTGTAAGCACAGCCGCGAAAAGTGAGAGTGAGCCATGTGGCAATCCAGGGAAAGCGCCTCCCAGAGAAGAGCCTGTGCAAAAGCCCGAGGAGGCCAGTGGTTTCAAGGAACAGATGGAGGTCAGTAAGGTTGAAACCTGAGACAGTGAGGCAGAAAGTAATAGGATAGAGGAGGTCAGAGGCCAGTACCCAGCAGTCATAATAAAACTAGGTGGTGGGTACGCAGGGGTTACATGAGTCTCTCCGTACATTGAAATAGTTACTGATTTAAAAAGCTAATTGTCTTAATCTGTTCAGGCTGCTACAACAAAGTACTGTAGACCGGGTAGCTTAACCAGTAGACATTTATTTCTCACAGCTCTGCAGGCAGGGAAGTGCAAGCTCAGGATGCCAGCATGGCTGGGTTCTTGGTGAAGGCCCTCCTATGGTTTGCAGACAACCACCCCCTTGCCATATCCTCGCATAGTAGAGAAAGAAAGGACACTAATCCCATGATGGAGACCCCTCCCTCATGACCTCATCTATACCTAACTGCCTTACAAAGGCCCCACCTCCAAATCCATCACATTGGGGATTAGGGTTTCAACATATTAATTTGGGGGTGGGGAACACAAATATTCCGTCCATCACAGTAGTTATAGATTGTGGTAATAGCTTTGAGGGAAATAAAGGGAAATGACGGAGTAATGAAGGTGTGGTCGGTGGGACACAGCTGGGAGAGCAGGTGATTGGGGAAAGCCTCTCTTAAGGTGACATTTGAGCTGAGACATAAAGCAGGCTAAGGAACCACCTGCATTGGAAGAGCCAAAGGGAGATCGTTCCAGGCAGACAGCACTCGCTGTAAATGCAGTGACCCTGCGTCCGGAAGGTTGTTTGAAGCACAGAAATGAGACGCTGTCTGGAGCTGGAGCGTAGTGCGTGAGGGCTGGACATTGGAGAGGCGGGCCGAGCCAGGTCGTTCCAGTTCTTGCAAGCCCTAGGAAGGATTTTAGATTTTATTCTAAGGGCAGCGAAGGATTTGAACTGGCAAGTGATAGGGTCAGATTTGTATTTTTGGAAAATCTCTTGACGCTGTGTGGAGAACGACTGCTCCAGTATCTCTTTCTTCAGGATTGGAATGACTAGGTCCCACTCTGAAAGCCTGGGAGTCGTCTTCACTTGTACTTTTCCTTCTCCCCCAACTCATTCATCTGCTGCTGCCACTGAGCTTGCCAGGGTCTCACTTCTTCCACAGATTGATCCTACATGCAGCCGTCACAGTGACGCACTTGAGATCCAGACGTGAACTCCCCTGATTAAAACCTCTGGTTGGGGCCTGGATGGTTATACCTCTTGGTAGTCTGCTGTAACTGTAAAGTTACCAACAAAATGTCCAGTTGTTCCCCTTGCCCAGAGCATAAAGTCCATGTTCCTCGTCCAAGGTCTTCCATGATCTGGGACCTGTTCATTTTCCGGCTGGTTTCTCCCTGCTCAGAGCCTCGTACTTTATGCCCGAGCCACTCCACGCTGCCTGGGGTTCCCCCAAATATGTCGCCTCCCATTCATGTCGTTTCCAATGCTCTGACTGCTGCTTGTAAGCCCAGTGCAAAGACGGTGCTCAGGTTCTCATTCCAGCTCAGTAACGTTTAGCTGTGAGACCTCGGGCAAGTTATTTACATTCCCTGAGCCTCAATTTTTTTCACCTGTGAGTAAGGACTACTCGCACACACCTCAGAGGGGGTCTGGGGAGGGTCCAGTAAGATAGTGCCTGGGAAGTTCCTGCCACTACATTTGACTCGTTTCTCTCTCCCACACTACTTTGTGAGAATAGAGACCATGTCTCATTTATCTTTATAGCCTCGACCTTTTCATAGTGCCTGGCATATGGCAGATGTACAGTAAATATTCATTCAGTTAATTAAACTAAGCAAGTCATTTCCATTTATGAATTTGCATTTGTTTCCCCACTGTTTGTATTTCTTTTTTTTTTTTAATTTATTTATTTATTTATTTATTTTTGGCTGCATTGGGTCTTTGTTGCTGCACGGGGGCTTTCTCTAGTTGCGGTGAGCAGGGGCTACTCTTCGGTGCGCGGGCTTCTCACTGCGGTGGCTTCTTTTGTTGCAGAGCATGGCCTCTAGGCACGTGGGCTCCAGTAGTTGTGACACGTGGGCTCAGTAGTTGTGGCTCGCGGGCTTTAGAGTATAGGCTTGTGGCGCAGGGGCTTAGTTGCTCCGCAGCATGTGGGATCTTCCTGGACCAGGGCTCGAACCCATGTCCCCTGCATTGGCAGGCAGATTCTTAACCACTGCACCACCAGGGAAGTGCTGTTTGTATTTCATTAATCTTGAAAACTCAAGCTCCAAGCCAGTTCCTTGCCAGCTTTTCCCTCTGCCATCTACCACACCAGTTCTCTTCAGACCCCCAGCGCTCTCTCTGTGGATGGGTGCTGGGAACACTGTTTTCTCGTATTTCCTTCCTTCCTCTCATCTGCAAGCCCAGCATTTTCATCTGGCTAACCCCCCTATTCATCCTTTAGGCCCCAATTTAATGACTTCCTCCAGGAAATCTTTCCTAACCACTCACATCACCACCACTGTGGGCTGAGGGCCTTCTTATGTGTTCCGATATCCTCTTTTGTTACTCACTCATTAGCACTTATCAGAGTGTATTGAAAATACCAATTTATTCTTCTCTCTTCCTTGCTCAATTTTAAGCTCGGGGAAGGCAGAGGCCATCTCTTTCGGGTTCACCATTGTATCACACACTCCTGACATAGAGAATTCCGTAATACATATTTGTTGATAAAAATGTTAATCCTTCATTATCATTGAGACAGGCTTGAAATTTCTGTCTGCCACTTACCTTGGACAGATGATGCAACATGTCTAAGACTCCAGTTCCTCATCTGTAAAAATGGCTTAATACCTCCTAGGATTGTTTTGAGGATTAAATGAAATAATGCATGGAAAGTGCTCAGAAGTGTGCTTAGCCACAGTGAGTGCTCAGAGGTTGGCTGTTGTTATAATAGAGAGACAACAGGAAAGGGTGCCACAGAGACCTGGATTGAGGGAGATAAGATTGTGCTCTAGGAGATAAGGCATGTTGTGGATCAGAACAAGGGTAGATAAATTCACCTTTATGCCCCTAAATGTCTGTAGTTATTTCAACCCTGTGGGGATGAAGTGTTGAACACCTACTACGTATAAAGCAAATTGCTAGGTGCTATAAGGATTACAACAATTACTAAGGCATGATTTCTGCCCTTAAATTGCTTAAAATACAGTGTGAGTAGTGGAAGTTAAGACATGTTTTTTAAAATAACTAAGAAGAGGGGCTTCCCTAGTGACACAGTGGTTGAGAATCTGCCTGCCAATGCAGGGGACACGGGTTCGAGCCCTGGTGTGGGAAGATCCCACATGCCGCGGAGCAACTAGGCCCGTGAGCCACAGCTACTGAGCCTGCGCGTCTGGAGCCTGTGCTCCGCAACAAGAGAGGCCGCGATAGTGAGAGGCCCGCGCACCGCGATGAGGAGTGGCCCCCGCTTGCTGCAACTAGAGAAAGCCCTCACACAGAAACGAAGACCCAACACAGCCATAAATAAATATAAAAATAAATTAATTAATTAAAAAAATAAATAAATAACTAAGAGGAGTTGTTTAATGGGTATAGAGTTTCAGATTCACAGGATGAAATAGTTCTAGAAACCTGTTTCACAGCAATACAAATATACTTGATGCTACTGAACATTACATTTAAAATGGTTAAGATGGTAAATTTTATGGTTTGGTTTTTTTTTTTTCTAATTTATTTTTGGCTGCGTCGGGTCTTAGTTGTGGCACATGGGCTCTTTCGTTGCAGCGTGCCAGCTTCTCTCTAGTAGTTTTATCTGAACCTTGATAGATTGGATGCATGCCTTACTGACCTTTTTCCTTTTTTTTTTTTCCCTCTTCTGCAGTACTATATCTTGTGTGGGCTTTTATTCCTGAATCTTGGCTAAACTCCTTAGGCCTAACCTATTGGCCTCAAAAGTAAGTTCAATGTATTTCTTAAATAAAGTAAGAGTATATCAATGCTGTTTTGAAGGATCAGGTTTTTTCTTAAGACTTATGCAAATCTTATATTTATTCTTTTAAGATCCATAAATAGCCATATAGAAATTTAAAGCTTTTTAAAGACGATTATTGATACGCTTCTACTTAAAGATGGTGGGCTAAATGCACATCTTTATCTCTGCTTCCTCCCAAAATCTTGTTAAAATAAGCCCATAGAAAAAAATAATTGTTAAGCTATAAACCCACAGGAGCAAATAACGGGATAGTGGAGGTGTATCAATAGAATCTTGGGAAGTGGATTGCAGATAGGTGAGAGGTAACTGACTGAATTTCCACTTTCCCACATTGCTAAAGCAGGGAAGCCAGCCAGAGCCTCTGTGCCCACAACACAGAGAGGCCCAGACATTGGAGGTACGGATACCGCTTTAACATGGTATTTCCGGGTTGGGCTGAAAACAGTGTTTAAAGAGCATTCGACCCTCAAATCCCCCTCCTCAGCCCTTAAAGCTGGCAGACCAACCCTCCCCTGCAGAAGACAGGAGTTTTATGCTCTGGAAAGGCTGAGTGAGAGTCTCTAGTCTGGGGGGCACTAGGTCTAACTAGGCACGTTACTGAAAACAGGGAACAGTGAAAATCTGCATTGCTGAATAGTGAGATTCCTCCCAAGCACCTTGCCTCACTAGGCTCTCAGGCTTCTGGTTGGCAGGCTTATACCACCCGCCTCCTCCCAGCAAGATAGGAGGGTCCTCCCTGAAGAAGTTGACCAGCTCAAGAGAAAGGGTCTCTAATTTCTGATAATTAGAGGTCCTCCAGTGGAATGGCCAGGTCTCCCATAGTGTGGGTCACCAGTTGGCCATCCCCGCCCACATATGCACAGTGCTTCCAATTAGTTTGTTAGTAGTTCATCTTTATTTTTATTTTTTTATGTCTCCCCGGCCGCCTCCCTGCCTCCCCAGTACTTCATCTTTAAATATGAATAGGCAACTTATCAGACATTAAAAGAAAGCCTCTAAAATGAAATACAAGAGAAAAAAGCAAAAAAAGAAAAGAGAAAAGAAACTTGAAGAAAATGGAGATAATGCAAAGAACAGAAGAAAACTTTAAAATAAAATCCTCAGAGATAAAAAAAGATTATAACTATGAAACAACAGGATGCTATAAAATAGGGAATGTTCAGAGAATTACTGCATTTGGGAATTATAAATATGGTAGCCAAAATTAACATTTTAATTGACGGTTTAGAAGAAACACCAAAAGTAATCTCCAGAAAGTAGGATAGAGTATAGCAAAATAGAAAATAGAGAAAAGATGAGGAAAGTATAACAGCAAAAAATCTCTTAGAAGTTCCAGAAAGAGAAAACAGTAGGGAAGAAATTATTAAATAATGCACCCAATAAAACATGTGAGGTAGAGCATTTGATGTGTTTAACTGTATTAAGAGGCATACTAGACTCTATCAGAGAATTTGAGGATGGAGTATTGATAGGTACATGGGAAACCAAGCAAACAGACAAAAAGTAGTAATTACTTAATTTCCAGGAAAAACAAAAAAATGTACAAGAAGACATATAATAATAATACGTTACGGTGCTCAGTTGCAAACATTATTTATATATACATCTTTATCTCTATATTAGGATGTTCAGAGAAAATGTCTGAAGTTTAAAAAATCAAGAAATAATAATAGGAGTATGTTGTGTAGGAAGGTGGAGGTAAACACCAGAAGAAACAGCTTAGGTGCTTTAAGTGTTCCCTACTGGGAAGTAAGACTCCAGGGCTCAAACAGGGGTACAGGATAGCAGCTTCACTGTAGGCCAGTAGAACTATTGGACTGCCTTTTAGGTACATGTTATTATTTCAGTCAAAGCTAAAATTAAGTTTAAAACTGTATTAACTTGGTGATGAACTGTAGAGAACTGCAACTTTTTAGGAAGTCTGTTACCTACTTTAATATTCTTTTCTGCAGATACTGGGCAGTCGCACTGCCTGTGTACCTCCTCATTACTGTAGTGATTGGTTACGTGCTCTTATTCGGGATAAACATGATGAGTACCTCTCCACTCAACTCCATTCATACGATCACAGGTAAATTTATATCAAAGGAAAGTGCCGGGGGATGGAGGAGTCGGGTATTAACACTTTTGTCAAGAAAAGCAGGGACTTCCCTGGTGGTCCCGTAGTTAAGACTCCGCGCTCCCAGGACTCCCCTGGTGGCGCAGTGGTTAAGAATCCTCCTGCCAATGCAGGGGACACGTGTTCGATCCCTGGTCTGGGAAGATCCCACATGCCATGGAGCAACTAAGCCTGTGCACCACAGCTACTGAGCCTGCACTCTAGGGCCCAAGGGCCACAACTATTGACCCCACTTGCAGAAACTACTGAAGCCCACGTGCTCTGGGGCCCATGTGCCGCAACTACTGAGCCCACATGCTGCAACTATTGAAGCCCATGCACCTAGAGCCCGTGCTCCACAAGAGAAGCCACCGCAATGAGAAGCCCGTACACCACAATGAAGAGTAGCCCCTGCTCACAAGTAGAGAAAGCCCGCACACAGCAACAAGGACCCAACACAGCCCCAAAAATAATAATAATAAAAAATAAACCTAGATCACTTAAAAAAAAAAAAGCCTCCACACTCCGAGTGCAGGGGGCCCAGTTTCAATCCCTGGTCAGGGAACTAGATCCCGCATGCCACAACTAAGAGCCTGCATGCTGCCACTAAAGGAGCCCACATGCCACAACTAAAAAGATCCCACATGCTGCAACTAAGACCCAGCACGGCGAAATAAATAAATAAATAAATATTTTTTAAAAAGGAAAAGCAACAAAGAACAGGCTGCAGTAATTGACACACATCAGCATAGTAAAAAAAAACTGGGAGAAATAAATACAATTATACCAGAGGAAATGTTCACATGGCACAAATGAGCTCTCATGAATATGCTGTTTATTACACTAGTTAACAGGTGTATTTACTCATAAAAACCACAAGTATGTAATATGTTCCTTGGCAACTTTGCCTGAGAGAAACTTCTTTTATCCTAAACAAGCTGTGTTGATCAAGGGATGACAAAGAAGTGCATACAGACCTTGTCCGGGAGGAGGAATTTGGGGGTGTGTATCCCCAGGATCACTGTGTACACCTGACTGCAATTAAGCGGATAGAAGAGCCACAGCATGTTTTTTGTAGTTGTTGTTGTTTTTAAGTTCTTTTATTTCAAGTCTAAAGATTAAAGTAGATTCCTGGGAGTTCCCTGGTGGCCTGATGGTTAGGATTCCCCGCTTTCACTGCCATGGCCTCGGTTCAATCTCCTGGTTGGGGAACTGAGATCCCACAAGCCGCGTGGCATAGCCAAAATTAAAAAAAAAAAAAAAAAAAATTAGATGCCTGAACTTGCTTGGATTCTAGGAAGCAAAGTATTTTTTAAGTTCTGGTATGATTTTTTAACTTTTAGATATTGCTTTTCTGATAACCTACTGTGTTCCCTGCATACTTGGCTGGAATTACAGCAAATAGACAGTTTGTACAAAGAGGGGAAATTGTTAAGTTTGCATGAATGATTGTACCAAATGATTGGGGTGTTGATATAATTCTGTTCCTATGAGAAATGTACAAATGGGGCTTGAAAAAAAAAAATGGGTCTTGAATCATCATTGTACAGTTGAATGAAATATTAATTTCTTTTTCTGTAATTTATTTTTGGCTGCATTGGGTCTTTGTTGCTGCACGTGGGCTTTCTCTAGTTGTGGCGAGCGGGGGCTACTCTTTGTTGCAGTGCACGGCCTTCTCATTGCAGTGGCTTCTCTTGTTGCGGAGCATGGGCTCTAGGCTTGCGGGCGTCAGTAGTTGCAGCACATGGGCTCAGTAGTTGTGGTGCGTGGGCTTAGCTGCTCCGCGGCATGTGGGATCTTCCCAGATCAGGGATCGAACCCGTGTCCCCTGCTTTGACAGGCGGATTCTTAGCACTGCGCCACCAGGGAAGTCCCTGAAATATTAATTTATTACCCAAGTTAGAGGTTGCAGAAAGTACTTGGCTGATTTTTATCCTAATTGGGACATTTCTTCTAAAGAGAGAATTTAAGGGGCCTTTTAATTATGTTAAACATGGTATTTGTCATTATCCAAACATTAGCCTAGTAAACTATGTGGTGGGTCTCCACAAACCACAGAGAGTGTTGAAGAAATTGCTTGGGTAAACAGAGCCTTTTGTCCTCTTCTTACAGATAACTATGCCATAAACCAACAGCCGAAGAAATACCAAGAAGAGGCCATCCCAGCATTAAGAGATATTCCTATTAGTGAAGTAAACCAAATGTTTTTTCTTGCACCCAAAGAACTTTACACCAAAAACTGAATTGTACATAGACTAATACCAAACATTTATTACAAATTTTTGATGGAAGAATTTCGACCATAGTAATTTTGACTGTCTTTCTGATTAATATCCAGTATTGAAATGTTAAAAAAAAAAGAAAGAAAAATGTAAGTTGAACTTCTCTTAGATTAAGTTCTATTAATATTATAAATGTTATCAAATAGTAGTTACTAATGGACAGAGTAAATAAAATACTGCATTACCGTATGGCAAGTGTCCCTCCAGAGAGGCATTCATGTTGTAACTTTTAAAGGGCAATTGTGTACTTCCCACTGTTTGTTCTTAGAAGCCCAGAATTCAAACTCTTAGGTTTAGGAGAAGGGCACATTTAATGTGTGTCTTTGCCATCAGATTCATGTCTCAGGGACGACTGCTTTAGATGGGGCAGTCGACGAAAGCTGCTGTGAGGAGGCAGTTGGGGTTGAGGTTTGATTAGCAAAAACAGGAGCCATCACATAAAGATTAGAGGGTCAGCAGGGAGCTTCCAGTACCGAGCAGGCAGGACAGAGACCTTGGGTGGGAAGAAGGGAAGGAGCGTGGTGTGTCCTAAGGCCAGGAGGCCAGCAGGGGGCCTAGCGCTTGCTGCGGGAGGGTGTGAGGGTTGTGTGGACCAGTGTAAGAAGTCTGGGTTCACCTGTCAGTGTGATGGGTTTGAGGCACTTCACATACTGAGCCATTAGGAGGCTTTGAGGAAAAGTGTGTCACGGCCATGATCTGTGTTTTTTAAAAGCCACTGGGGGGAGTTCCCTGGCAGTCTGGTGGTTAGGACTCTGCACTTTCACTGCAGGTTCACTCCCAGGTTGGGGAATTAAGATCCCACAAGCTGCTCGACTCGGCCAAAAAAAAATAAAAAGCCACTGGGCGGTGGGTGGAGGGTAGGTTGGGGAGGGGGAATTGGGGACGGGGAAGAGTGTGGAAGTAGGGAGACCGGTCAGGAGGCGATTGCATTAGTCCAGGCAGGAAATGCTTGCCGCATAGAGCAGAGTGGTAGCTGTGGAGCTGGGGAGGATCGCGTAGCTTTGCAGCATTTGTTGGAGACACTGCTGCCTGGGTAGATGGATCTGATTGTACAGGGTAGGCAGGCTACTGAGAGGAGTTGTGATCAAGAGTCATTCCTAGGTTTATTTGAATTACTGAACTGAGGAGATGATTGCACCTTCTACTGAATCAGACAGATTTGGGGAAGTGCAATTGAGGGGGTTGGAGGATTTGGTAACTAACTATGGATTAGTTTGAGCAACGCTGCCATATTAATATCTGGGTATGTCTCGTGTAAGATTAAGAAGCTTAGATAGAAATAAGTTTAAAAGAAACAAGCCACCCATAACTTAGCAAGAGTATACCCACAGTTGGCCAGGGGGACCAAATCTAAATTCATCTAGCACTCAATGCCGCCTGTCTTTTGATAACTTAAAACTCTACCCAGGTTTAGAGCCACACATTTTAATTTATGCAAATTTAACTGTATTTTCTGTATTTAAAAATAAAAAAAGGAAAGAAAGAAAAGAAAAAGAAACTAATAATTTTAAATAGTTGGGAAAACTAGGACTTCCATTTCAATAACCATATCCCTGCCCAGTAAGCATGAGATGGATAACGTGAGTCTGCTGTTTCTGTTCCCTAATGAGTCCCACCCAGTTCCTGTATTAATTTAGGGTAAGGGCACGTCACCACACTGAAGAGCAGTTTGAGGGGACCAGCCAACTCTATCAAGGGTAGAATGGTAAATAAATTGTGTCCTGTTTATACAATGGAAAACGACACAGCCATGCAAACAAGAATGAAATTACTGCTCTACCTAGCAACGTGAGTGAATTTCACAGATACAATGTTGGGCATAAAAAGCCAGACATAAAGGAATATATATATATATATATATATATATATATGTGTGTACTGTATGATGCCATTTATGTGAAGTTCAAAATCAGGAAAATAATTTTTAAACCTATGGTGATATATATTAGAATAATGGTGTTAACTAGGAGGCAGCATGAGAGAATCTGCTGGTGATTTGGAAATGCCCTACATCTTGATCTGGGTGGTAGTTACCTGGGAATAACGTATGTTTAAAAAAGTAGTTATTATCATTAAGATTTGTGCTCCTAATGTAAGTTATACATCAATAATGAGGTAAAGAACAGTACTATGCCCCATCCCCAGAAACTTTGATTCATTGGTCTGGAGCGGGGCCCAGGCCGGGGTAATTTTTAATGTCACCCAGATACTTATAACAGGCAGCCAGGGTCAGAACTTCTGCCTTCATTGATTGGACTTAACTGAGCCTGTGGTCAACCAGGGGAGTGGCCATTCACTTTGGAAGAGAAAGTGGCAGTTAATAGAGCTGTCCTCTTCCCACTAGACTGGGGGCTGCAATTCCTTTGAAGGTCATGATCAATTTAGTGCAGTGATTCTCACCTTTTTATAAATCTCAGGACCGCTTTATACGCATAAAGAGTAAGAGACCCTGGGCTTCCCTGGTGGCGCAGTGGTTGAGAATCTGCCTGCCAATGCAGGGGACACAGGTTCGAGCCCTGGTCTGGGAAGATCCCACATGCCGCGGAGCAACTAAGCCCGTGCGCCACAACTACTGAGCCTGCGCGTCTGGAGCCTGTGCTCCGCAACAAGAGAGGCCGCGATAGTGAGAGGCCCGCGCACCGCAATGAAGAGTGGCCCCCGCTTGCCGCAACTGGAGAGAGCCCTCGCACAGAAACGAAGACCCAATACAGCCAAGAATAAATAAATAAATAAATAAAAGTGAAATTCTTTAAAAAAAAAAAAAAGAGTAAGAGACCCAACGAGTTTCTGTGTATGTGGATTATATTTAGAAATGGAAGTAGAAATTTTAAAAATATTTGTTTATAAATAATAAACCTGTTACATTTTGTTGTATTTAAGTAACATTTTATGAAAAATAACTATATTTTCCAGAACAAATTTAGTGAGACAAGTAGAATTGTTTAACATTTTTGCAAATCTGTTTAACATCTGGCTTAAAGGAAGACAGCTGGGTTCTCATATCTGCCTCTGCATTCTGTTCTGGTACCACATGCCACAAAGCCTCTGGAAAACTCCACTGCATACTCACAAGAGAGTGAGTGTGAAGAAGACAAATAGCATCTCATTATTATTTCGAAGGTGGTTTTGACCTCAGAGACCCCCTGAAAAGACTACGCTTTGAGAACCACTGGTTAGTGGGCCTCAACTAGAGTGTATGTGTGTGTACTAGAGTAGAATACATTATAGCAGAGCACATTGCACTTGGTGAATATCTTGATTGAACACCTTCTGTGGTCCCACCTGTCCCACCTTCTGTGGGTCCTCTCTGTCCCACCTCTTACTCCAGCCACTGATGCTGCTTTGACCAGGTCCACACAGGTGCCCCCTGCCAGTGCCCCCCTGGAAGCAGGGGGAGTTAACACCATAGGACACCATGGGCAGGCGTTAAGCTCCCAGAGAACTGGTTCTGAGCTGCCTTTCCTGAGCTCCAGGCAGGTCTTAGGAGCTTGAGCTGTGGTTACCATGGCAGCGGTGAACTCAGTATTGGCTCCTCGTCTTTGTTTTGCTCCCTTGCTTCCCACTCCTCCCTAGTGTCACTTTCCAAATAAACTGCCTACACAAGCCTTTGTCACAGGCTCTGCTTTCAGGGGAACCCCGGCTGACAGGTTTGTATTTTGTAAAAATGTTGCTTCGCTTATAGGGCCCATGATGTCTGATGCACTTCCCTGCTGCATCTCATAATTTAAGAAAAACACTTGAAAGACATTGTGCTTTGCAGTGAGCCCAACTAATAGCATAAAGTACTCCAAATAAAAAATGTCAGTGATAGAAAACTTCCAGTTTTAACAAGATCCCCCCCCAGTAATTAGATTCTCAGAATTAAAAGTCCAAATATGAAACTATCTATGAAAAGCCAACAGAATTCAAATCCAAAATTCTGCCCTCCCTCATTTCTTATTTTTTAGTTGTTTTTTTTCTTTTCTGCTCACTTCTTTTTTTAATTTATTTATTTATATTTTATTTCTGGCTGTGTTGAGTCTTCATGGCTGCACACGGGCTTTCTCTAGTTGCGGCGAGCGGGAGCTACTCTTCGTTGTGGTGCACGGGCTTCTCATTGCAGGTGGCTTCTCTTGTTGCGGAGCACGGGCTCTAGGCGTGCGGGCTCAGTAGCTGTGGCTCGTGGGCTCTAGAGCGCAAGCTCAGTAGTTGTGGCGCACGGGCTTAGTTGCTCCGCGGCATGTGGGATCTTCCAGGACCAGGGCTCGAACCCATGCCCCCTGCATTGGCAGGCGGATTCTTAACCACTGTGCCACCAGGGAAGTCCGCTCCCTCATTTCTTTTTCTTTTTTTTTGAACATCTTTATTGGAGTATAATTTCCTCATTTCTTGACCTGCCCTCTTTTAGTCAGAAGGATCTCAATCAAGTGCCTGGATTTTCTCAAGAAGCTGCTCCCTAGGCGTCCATTAGAACAGGTGTCACTCCTTAAGCAAATGGATTCAATCAAAAATGTCTTGTAGGGGCTTCCCTGGTGGCGCAGTGGTTGAGAGTCTGCCTGCTAATGCAGGGGGCACGGGTTCGAGCCCTGGCCTGGGAAGATCCCACATGCCGCGGAGCGGCTGGGCCCGTGAGCCACAACTGCTGAGCCTGCGCGTCTGGAGCCTGTGCTCCGCGGCGAGAGAGGCCGCGGCGGTGAGAGGCCCGCGCATCGCGATGAAGAGTGGCCCCCGCTTGCCACAACTGGAGAAAGCCCTCGCACAGAAACGAAGACCCAACACAGCCAAAATCAATCAATCAATCAATCAATCAAAACATACGCATCTGATTCAAGATCCTCATTAAAAAAAAAAAAAAAAAAAAAAATGTCTTGTATATCGCACTTTTTCAAAGAGTCGGTAGGACACACAATATCATATTATCAGCCCTGTGCCTTAGAAAACCCAACCAAATCAACTGCTACAGCAGTTATCCCAGAACATGATATATTGAACAGTACAGGCCCCTACTAGTCAGTAACTGCAATGCAGCTGCGTGGAACATGGGGAAAGGGCAGCAGAAAAGGAGCGGTTCTTGATTTGTCTTCCCAGCTTACAGGTCAGGCTGGGCAGTTGTCAAGATGCTCAGATCACTCAGTGTAAAACCTAATTGGGTTAATTGTGGCCCTATTAATTAATACTACCTGGGAATGGGGAGAAATTTACTTATCCCACCTCTTCTAATCAGGATAGTCTAAGTCAAAAGGCAACAAAATTTCATTTTTCAAAGAACAAAACTTTGAGATAGCCACCAAATGGGGCCATGTAGAAAGGGACAGCCGGTGTCTCGGGTCACCTGTATGGACTCCTGACCAGGACTAAATGTTCTCTCGCCCGCCATGCCTTGTAACCACAAAAGTCTCAGTGTGCCAGAGATGTGATGGAAACCTCAGGGACCAAAGGAACCATGGAGTCAGAAATGACGGCATTATAGAAAATGCAGTTGTAATTCCTGAACAAGGGCATTTGTGGGCCAAGATTTATTATATCTGTTTCCCATGATACAGAGGAAAAACCCTTTCCAATAATGCAGTACCTGTCTCCAGGTACTTCTGCAAATCCAGAGTACCCAGGCTCTGCTTGTGTAGGTCACAGTCACAGAGGGTCACGTGGCCAGGGCTGGATGACGCCAGCCTCACGGTGACTCACACATCAGTTGCACCACTGGCGTTACTAACTAAGCCTGTTCACGCGGCCCCCCGCACGTCAGAGGCAGCTGTGAGTCAGCCCGCATCAGCTGCTGCGGGGCTTCAAGGGGCCCCTCCTGCCCTCTGACATTTCGGCTTCCAGCACCGCCTGTTCTCACTGTTCTCAAGTGATAACTCCTAGGGAGGCATGCGGGAGGCACAATCATCCCTCACCACCCTTCTGTGAAGGAGAAGCGCCCGACAGGAATTAAAATACAGTGTATATTCACGTGATAAACCTGAAGCTCAAAGCAGGCTTTGTTCCCTAAAGCTGATATGAGGGGGGCTGGGCCTGCCGATCTGGAGGCTCGGCGGGACCTGCTGCATGCACGAGGGAGTGTGCTGGGCTGCAACCTGGGAGGTCCGGGCAGAGGGCAGACAGCTGGCGAGCAGTCAGTCACCTTTGCCCGTTTCCACCCGTGGGCTAAATTTCACCTGTCCCGTGAGGGTAAGGAGTAAGGGGTAGAGAGAATAGCAGAAACCTCTTGCCCAGGACTTCCCCAGGAAGGACACTCAGTGTTCTATCTCAGTGTTTCAGCCACTGAGATAGAAATGAGGAGAAAGACCACGGTTCCCCCGCACTGGCCACTTAGGTTGTCTCCTGTGTTTCCCTATTTTAATTAATCAGTACAGCAAACATCTTTGTGGAATTGTGTCCCGGGGCTAGGTTCCTTACATTGGAATTATTACAGGGTCAAAGGGCTTGAACTTTTTAAAAAAATTTTTGTTGGAGTATAGTTTCTTTACAATGTTGTGTTAGTTTCTACTGTACAGCAAAGTGAATCAGCTATACTTATACATATATCCCCTCTTTTCTGGATTTCCTTCCCATTTAGGTCACCACAGAGCACTGAGAAGAGTTACCTGTACCATACAGTAGGTTCTCATTAGTTATCTATTTTATACATAGTATCAATAGTGTATATATGTCAGGACTTCCCTGGTGGTGCAGTGGTTAAGACTCCGAGCTCCCAAAGCAGGGGGCCCGGTGTTCAATCCCTGGTCGGGGAACTAGATCCCACATGCATACCGCGGCTGAGAGTTTGCATGCCACAACTAAGGATGCCACGAGCCACAACTAAGGAGCCCACCTGCCACAACTAAGACCCAGCAAACCAAATAAATAAATTAAATAAACAAAACAAGAAAAACTGGTTTAAAAAAATAGTGTATATATGTCAATCCCAATCTCCCAATTAATCCCACCCCGCCCTTTCCCCCTTGGTATGCTTGAACATTTTTAAGACACTTCATATGATTCCAGACTGATCTCCAAAAAGATTCTATCAACGTACACATTCCCTGTCACTCACTAACATTGGGTACTACCCTTATACTGGTGTGATGGTTAATTTTTTGTGTCAACTTGACCAGGCTAAGGGATGCCCAGACAAATGGTAAAACATTATTTCTGAGTGTGTCTATGAGGGTGTTTCTGGAAAAGTTTAGCATTTGATCAGAAGACTGAGAAGATCTGCCCTCCCCAGTGTGAGCAGGCATCATCCGATCCATTGAGGGCCCATATAGAACAAAAGGGCAGAGGAAGGGCGAATTCTCTCTCTCTCTCCTTGAACTGGAACATCCATCTTCTCCTGCCCTTGGACGTCAGAGCTCCTGGCTCTCAAGCCTTTGGACTCAGACTAAATCATTCCAGCTGCTTTCCTGGTTCTCCAGTTTACGGACGGTGGATTATAGCACATCTCAGACTCTGTAATCCTTGGAGCCAATTCCCATAATAGATCCCCTCTGATGCTTCTATGTGCGTCCTCTTGGTTCTGTTTCTCTGGAGAACCCTGACTAAGACAGCTGGGTGTGAGATGTTCCTCACATTTGGACTATACGAAATGTCACAGTGTTCCATTTTTCCAAATCTGACTAAAGTGTTTTGATTTCCCACTCTCCGTTATTGACAAGAATTTCAGAATCATCTGTTGGGGGCCTTTCTCACTCTCCCTCGGGTGTTAATGCTTATTCTATCCAAGAAAATGGGAGAAGATACTGGCTTTTAGTCCGTGGTATTTGCCATCCCTGCCGTTGTTCCACCCTCTCCCTAGCCCCACACAGGAGACCCCAGGCTCATGTGGCTTGTGCTCAGTGCCCACGTGCCCCAGCTGGCCACCCCATTCAAGGCCTCCACCCTGGGTGCTGCAAGACCACTCACCTCTCCCTATTTCAACACGCCCAGGCATCACCGCTGGGGTTGGGCACCCACCCTGTGGCAGGAGTTTCTACAACCCCCAGCTCCCTTTGCAATGGTTTCCACGTGGTAACCTAGAATAAAGCTCCTTCTCCCTCACAGCAAGGCAGTGCGGCCTCGGTTTTTTCTGGGCAGTGCCCTGGATGGAAGGGGAAGGAGGGTGTGTAACTTCAGTAAACTGCCTTTCAAAGGAGGAGCATCTCTTCTTCATCCCTCCTCATTCCCGCTGCCCAGCGTGTGGAATTAATGACTGGAAATTGAGGTGTCCCCTTGGACTGTGAAGTGACCCAAGGAATAGAAGCCACACAGCAGCAGAACAAAAGGGCAGGAAGAGGTCAAACCTTGACACCATACTAGCCCTGGATGGCCTACCCCTGGACTTGGATGTGCGGAGATTTCCTTCCATCTTGTTTTAGCCATGGTTATTTTGGGTTGTCCAATCAGAGCCACACCTGAACCTGCCCATACATTTCCCTTCAGGGTCTAGACACAGAGACGTCATCTTTACCTGCTGGGGTAGTCTGGTAATTGCCAGAATGGGCGTGGATGTCTATTCTCAACCTTTGAAGGGGCCAAGAAAACTTAAGGGGCTGCTAAAATGCCGGTTCCCGGCTCTAGTGAGTCTGGAAGTCCTTGGAATCTGCACGTTTAACAGGCATCCTTGGAGAGTCTGATGGGAATAGACCATGGACCACATGTGGAGAGATGCTGGGCCTTTGAAACGAAAAGCCTGGTTAGGGATGGTCTCCAGGCTACAAAATCTCTTCTATCTGCACAAAAACCTCCGTCTTCCCTCCACACTACCTTCCCCAGACACACACGTGCGTGCCACACGCACCAAAGGAGACCTCCACTTGTGATGGTCTGTTCTTCCTGGGCTAGGAAGGAAAGACACCGTATTTTTCCTTTGGTTACTCTATAGCAGCAAAAATCAGCAAGATGCCCGAACATGGCTCAGAAATGACTGCTTGTCCTACTTTTGTTAATACAGAAAATAAAGGAATAATATGTAGTTTTAATTTGTAAATTCGAATACTAATAAAGTTCAACATTATATACAAACGGGGACTAAATATACATTCAAATGGCCAACTTCCAAGAAGCAAAGTAAAAAAATATGGGCTTTGGCACCAATCAGCCCTGAGTTCAAATCCCAGCTCTACCATTTCCAGCCAGAGTGACCTTGGGTGTGTTACTTGACCTCTCTGAGCCTCAGTTTCTGCGACTATAAAACAACACTAATTTTATAGGCTCTAGGGAAACACGAAGTATATAACGTACTTAAAACCATGCTTGGCACACAGTAGGCCCTTTTTTAATAATAATCATGATTCTACCTCTTGCTTTTCCTCATGTTGATCACTGCCCTGACTTGTGCTTCATCTCCACCAATTCTTGTCATCATTGTATAGTGGCTGCCATAACAAATCACCTCAAGCTTAGTGTCATAAATCAACAGAAATGTATTCTCTCCCAGTTCTGAAGGTCTGAAATCAGTTCTCTTGGGCTAAAATCAAGGTGTCAGCAGGGCTGAGCTCCCTCCTGAAGCTCTACAGGAGAATCTGAATCTTGCCTTGTCCAGTTCTGCTGGCTGCCAGCATTCCTGGGCTTGTGACTCCAACCTATGAATCAATGGTCACATGGTGTTATGGAATGAATATTTGTTTCCCCCAAAATTCATATGTTGAAATAACCCTCAATGTGACAGTATTAGGAGATAGGGCCTTGGGGAGGTGATGAGGTCATGGGGGTGGAGCCCTCACGAATGGGATTAGTGCCCTTATAAAAGAGACCCCAGAGAGCTTTCTCACCCTTCTACCATGTGAGAAAAGCAGCAAGACGGCTGTCTATGAATCAGGAAGAGAAATCTCACCAGACACCAAATGTGCCATTGCTTTGATCTTGGACTTCCCAGCCTCTGGATCCATGAGAAATAAATGTTTGTTGTTTAAGCCACCCAGTCTATGATACCCTGTCATAGCAGCCTGAACAGACTAAGACACTTGGCCTTCCCTTCTCCATCGATCACATCTCCCTGGGCCCGTCTCTTGTAAGGACATTTGTGATTGGATTTAGGGCCCACCTGGATAACCAAGGATCATCTCCCCATGTCATGATCCTTAACTTAATCACATCTTCAAAGACGCTTTTTCCTTATAGGGTGACATTTAAAGATTCTAGGGATTAGGACCTGATATCTTTGGGGGCCGCTATTCACCCTGTTCCAATCATTACACATTGAAGTATGACTTAAAATGTATCTCAAAAAACCGATAAAAAAGCAGTATTTCCTCAAGCCTGAGGATGAAAGCCAACAGGCTAAGGATGACACAGCACAAGGAAGGAAACCCTGTGTCCTCCACGGCAAGGTTGTGCCACTGAATACCCCAATCCTGGGGGCACTCAATGCCATAGTCAGACTGTGTTTGATAATAAATCCCTATTGTGAAACAGAGAGAGACCAACATGCTCACACATAACTAATCACTCTGCTGTCTCCAGGCCTGCTCCCTCTCCCTTGGCCCTCACCTGCTCCCCTGTTGCCCCTGCTTGGCTGGGCTACCTCACTCATGGGGGACCTTTCTGACCTTGCTCCTCTTCTCGGGAACAGAGCCTGCATAGTTAAGAATTTGAGCTTTGTTTTTTTAATTTTTTTTAAATTAATTATTTATTTATTTTTGGTGAGTTAAGTCTTCGTTGCTGCACGCGGGCTTTCTCTCGTTGTGGTGAGCGGGGGTTACCCTTCACTGCCATGCGGGGGGCTTTTCATTGTGGTGGCTTCTCCTTGCGGAGCACGGGCTCTAGGCACGGGCTTCAGTAGTTGTGGCTCGCGGGCTCTAGAGCGCAGGCTCAGTAGTTGTGGCGTACGGGCTTAGTTGCTCCGCGGCATGTGGGATCTTCCCGGACCAGGGCTCAAACCCGTTTCCCCTGCATTGGCAGGCAGATTCTTAACCGCTCTGCCACCAGGGAAGTCCCAGAATTTGAGCTTTGGATCAGAGCCCATCTGGACACCAGTTCTCAAGTCCTGGCTTCACCTCCTACTTGGTGTGGGGGGCCTTAGAGAGTTCACTTCCTAAACCTCAGTTTTCTCACCTGTTAGATGGACAGAACTGCCTCAGGATAATCCTGAGGGTTGAATCAGGTGGAGTGGGGGAAACCCCTAGAATTCACAGAGCCTGGTCCACAGCTCTCACTCCTGCTTCCAGCCACACCCCAGATCTGCTTCCATCTCTCTCTGGATGTCCCCTATGCTAGACACACTGGTCCATACACATACTTTGTTGTGTTTATTTTTCTTCTCGGGGACTTGTCTGATTCATCTTGGGTCCCCAGTTCCTACCACAGAGGAGTATAGAGTTGTTAAATGAAAAGGGAAAAGCTCAAAGACTCCTATTTGGAATCATCAGAAGTGTTATAAAATTGTTTTGAAAGTGCAATGAGAGAGATGCAAACTTCTTTTCATATTTTACGGAGTCAAGTCATTTAAGAACCTAAATATTTAGAATGATCAATGTGGAGATCTTGTAACAACCTTAAATTATTAGAAAGCCATTGTTTCAAACTTTGATGAGCCTTTTAAGATTTTTTTTTTTCTGAAGTTACTAAAGTTTATGAACCTAGTCTGGCAGCTACTTCAGACCAAATTCCCAGTCATCACTGAATGTGAAGATTAAATTTAATGTGTGTGAAAGATAGATGAAAGGATGAAAAGGCAATTAGAAATAATGGCCTCTGACCATGCAGGCACACAAATTAAAGAATTGTCAACCCAGGACAGAGATTCTATCAGTGATGAATCTGTCGTTTCACTTGACTACTGATCTAGTACAATTATGGGAAAACTAACAGAAATGACCTGAGTGAACAGACTGGGGCCATTTGTTTCTTAAGTGAAATTTCCAGGCACCCAACTCCAGCCTTTGCTTTTCCATCACCACTGAGTGGCAGTTGGCAGAGAGCGGTGACCTTTACTTAACCTTGAGAATAACTCTACCCCTTCCTGGCCAAAATGAGGAATGTATGTCAATGCTTATTGACAATCCATTTGCAGAAGTTAGTGAATGTTTGGTCTAAGTCGATGATATCTTTGCCTTTTTGAACTTTATTTTACAAAATAAATATCTTTCATAGGTCATCTTAGAAGTCAGAGAGGGCCACATACCAGGTACAGATGCATGACCAGTTTAAAAGGTAACTTTTATGTCTTGTTTTGCTTTGAGGGTTTTTTTTGCTCAAACATTCATCTCAATGAATATAGAGAAATAGCCAAGTTTCGCCTGCCACCTTCTTACTGGGAGACAATCCACTTTCATTCCTCTAGGTATTTAGAAACTGTTTATTGTTGTCAACAGTCCAATAGTTAAGTGATTCCAAAACAAATCCTAAATCAAGCACTGCTTCTAGACTTAACTCCTTCCCTTCCCAAACATCCCCGTGTAATGATTTGTTCAAAGATCTGAAGTAAACGAAATCAGATCAGATATCCAATCCCTCAAAGAAAATGGTCCCAGTGAAGTTAAATCCCAAAACTTGCCCTCATTTTCACCTCTCCGACCCATCCTTATCAGGAGTGTCTTGTCACCAATAAGATTAGTGGTAGTTAGTGCATTGGGCTAAGTCAGATTTTTCATGTTGGATTAATCATGAAAATGCTATGAGCCAAATAACTTACATGATTGAAAGGTACAGAAGAGCCCATCAACCACACATTCTATGGATCAACAGACTATGTCAGACATACCCTTGATTAAAAGTCTTCAAGATTTTGGCTAAGGTTATTTCACGATTATAGAATTTTTAATCTATGTAAGTAATGAATATGGAGTGGTGTCTAATGACTGATGTCAAATATTTTCATTGTTGTTTTTAATAAGTATCACTTATTTTCAAAGCAATACATATGCATTGGAGAGAATTTTAAAACTACAGAAAAAAACAAAAAAATTAAATCACCCATAATCCATCACCCCAAAATAATTACTCTTAACAGTCTGTATAAGCCCTTCTAAGGATACGTGTATGTGTGTGTTTAACAAAAAAAAGATCATGCTGTAAATATAATTTTGCTTCATTTTTCAAATAACACTGTGAGCATTTAACAACTGCCTAATACTGTGTCATGTGGAGGCACCATAATTTATTTTACAAATTCCCTATTATTGACTTTTAGGATGATTCTAAGTTTTCATTTTTGTAAATATTATTATAACCAATATCTGTGTATAAACATATACGCCCTTATCTCTGATTCTATCCTTAGGAAATATTTATAAAAAGGTAAGGGCTATAAAGTTTCTTAAAAGCTCTTATTCCCCATGTATTGCCAAATAGCTGGGGAGGTAGCCTCAATTTTACACTCCCACCAGCGAAGTGTGACTGTCCACTGGTCAACATCATGTATTGAGAGCCTATTCATTTATTTAATGTGCATTTTAAGCTTTATTTAAGAAAGTGATAATGGGTCTCCCATGATCATTTTCAGAATAATGAAATAAATTCAAAGAAATTACAAAGTGTGGCTTGGGTAGCTGACAGGAATTTACTTAGACTTATTTAATAAGCAAACTTCAAAAAAAAAATAAAGCAAACTTCTATGAAGAGAGAACAGACTTGTTGTTGCCAAGGGGGAGGGGGGAGGGGAGGGATGGAGTGGGAGTTTGGGGTTAGCAGATGCAAACTATTATATATAGAATGGATAAACAACAAGGTCTTACTGTTTCAAAACTCCTGATTCTTGCTCACCTCAGGGCCTTTGCACAGACTGTTGCCTTGCCCGGAAAGGTCCTTCCCCAGCTCTGTGCCTGGATGGTTCCTCCTCACCCTTCAGGTCCCATCAAACACTACCCTCCTTAGACAAGGTTTCCCCATTATTCTCCTTCATGTTCTTCATGGCATGAATTGCAATTTATAGTTTAGAGCAATGCTTCTCCAAGTTTCTGGAATGTAGGATGAATTTTTCTAAAAAAAAAAAATGGAAAAAAAGACAAACAAGGGGCCTCCTTTTTTTTTTTTTTTTTGTAAACTAGACTCAACAAACATAAAATTACTCAGTCAAAGTGCTAGAGAAATTTCTAAAAATTTCTGTCAACTTCAGTGCTACCTTGTCTGAGCCTAGTAACACACAGGTTGTGGCCCGGCCTTGTGTCCACAGACTCCACTGAGAGAATCACTGGTTTGTCCCCACTAAACTGTGAGCTCGAAGGGGGGAAAGGACCTCATCTGTCTTTTCACCACATGTCTCTAAGGCGTAGAATGGTACCTGGTATATAGTAGGTGTTCAATCCATTTTTATTGAATGACTTGAGTGGTTGAACAAATGACCAGTCACTAATAATAAAGGAGGGTGTGGGACTTCCCTGGTGGTCCAGTGGTTAAGAATCTGCCTTCCAATGCAGGGGACACAGGTTTGATCCCTGGTCGGGGAACTAAGATCCCACATGCCACGGGGCAACTACTGAGCCCGCGCGCCACAACTAGAGAGAAGACTGCGCGCTGCAACAAAGAGCCCAAGCGCTGCAGCGAAAGATCCTGCATGCCACAACTAAGACCCAACACGGCCAAATAAATAAATATTTTTTTAAAAAGATGAAAACTCAAAAAAATAAATAAATAAAGGAGGGTGTGTAGCAAAGAGGGGTCCACTGGGTGATTTGGCAGGTTGGTCACCGTTGGCCGAAGGGCTGGGTGCAGGTGGTGAAGTCTGCAAGCATCACGGGGGACCAGCAGGGGCCCAGGGGTGACTCGGGAGTACTCTCACTGCCCAGGCCCGTGGAGGTCAAGAGAGGCCCCGGCAGCGGCCTTTGCCCATGCGGCAGCCACGGTTTATCCCAAAACAACTCGGCTTAGCCTGCCCTCACCGCTCTGCCTGGTGGCCCCTCTGATCTCTGACGAGACTTCTTTTGAGGATCCAGGGTGGAAATTCTATTCAAGGTCCACTGACCTGGGTGCGGGTGGGGAGCTCCCCGAGGGGAGACTCAGACAGACTCTGGGGGCCCAACTTAGGTGTGATGGGCCGGCAGTCATCAGCCCTCTGCTAGTGAGTGGTACTTCAGCGACATGCAGCCTAGACACAGGGTCCCAGAGAGAGGCCAGCAGAGACTCAGGCCTGAAACAGAGAAAGGATCTGAAGGGCTGGGGGCAGGAAGGGGCCTGGGGCAGCAGAGTCCAACTTAGGTGGGCTTCCAAAGGTTGGCCCCTGCTGTTCAGGGATGTGTGACTTCAAGAGAGAGCAGGCTCAGATGTAAACCCACAATGCAGATAAGGCAACGGAACTTTTTCTGGACTTATCAGCCAGGAGAAATGTTGTGGGCAAAACACACAGGACAGAGAGGAATGGGCTAAGGGGAGGGGGCCGGACCCAGGGGCCTCAGGACAGCAGGAGGAGGTGATGGCAAGGTCAGGCAGGAAGCACTCTTTCTCCTGGTGCAGCGGGAGGGGCCGAGGCAGGACCACGAGGTAGCCTCAGGATAAAAGCACAGCAGGCAGGAGAGAGAAGGGGGGAAGCAGAGCCGTGAGGACGCAGGCTGGGAAGGCACTGGGAATTCTCCGAGGCTGGGCCTGGCCCTGGCTACCATCTGAGCAGAGCTGTCTTGTCCAACATCCAATCAGAGTGGGTGGAAACCTTGGGAGACATCCTTAAAGCTCATTATAACAAAGGGCCCTGGGAAAGGCAGACCCGGCCAGGAAAACTCTCCTGTACAATCACTAGGGAGTCTGTCATGTGTCCAGTATATTCATGTATGTCTCTTTCTGCTTATTTTCCTATTGCGATTAACAGTAAGATGTTTCACATAAAAAAGGCCTATTTAGGTGGGCCTATGTGAAAGTGCCATTTTTGTAAGTCAAAAATGGTCAAATACCGGCCATTGCATGCGGTTCCGCCAAGTGTAATTGGGTCCAGGACAGAAAGCGGTGGATGCTAAGGAGAGAGGCTTCTTCAACCAGTTCTGGGTGTGGAGCTGATCCGATGCCTCAGAGACCAGAAAGGGGATGGATCTACGAGGAGAGAAAATGGCTGCATCGTCAGGAACAGAGCGAAAGGGGCCCGTGACCAGGAGAGCTGGTGCGGAAGAGCAAAGGATGGGGCGGGGGGCGGGGGGTTCTTCTCTGGCACAAGGGGTCCCCGGCGGGGGGGCTGTCCGTGGTCTACAGCTGGACTGTAAACACAGCAGTGTAATGTAGGAAGCGTAAGTCTGTGTTGGTTTTAATCAGGTTACTGAGTTGTTTTCCTCGCCCTGATGTCCCTGGCAGCCCAACACTCAATATCCAGCCACCCCCGCCCGGGGTGATGAGTCTACCCACTCGGGTAGAATCAACCACACTCAGAGCCCAGAGAAGAGAGAGTGCCCAGTGTCACCACCCAGAGCCGCCTTGGGCAACGGGACACCTGCCCGAGCCTCGGCTATGGCTCCTTCTGAGGCCTGCCCGCAGGAGTGCCAGGGGAAGGGGCCAGATTTCCGAGGGATGGCTCCCTTGGGCCCCACTCCCCCTGCCAGTAGCCCTCGCCCCGGCCTGACGTGGGAGCAGCCGTAACCTGGCATCCCTCTCAGGCTCCCGATCTTCCCTTTCCTCCCCACTGATGTCAGGATGGCGGGTGGCAGAGGGAGGAATGGTGATGCTACAGCCCTACCTGGGGAAACACTAGTTCACCTGGAGGTGAGAGGACACGCTCTGTTCCACCTGAGGGACCTCCCTCAGGCTAATTCACGGCCGTGGGGCCCTGCTCCCCCCTCAGCATCTTCCAGCAGGGCCACCTCTCCTGCACGCCACCAGCAGAGCCCTAGACTCGGATGCTGGCCCCCAAGTGTCCCCTGTGAGAGTTGGACAAGTTGTTAATTGCTTACATCTCAGCTTACGGAGCTGTCAAAAGGGGACAGTAATGATCGCTACATCACAGGGCCCTCGTGAGAATGAAATGAGTGAAAACACTTGAAACATCGCCTGGCACATGGTAAGGGTCCAATAAGCATTACATAATTATAATTATGTATTATTGTCGTTATTGCAGACACAAGAGTTTCTCATGCCGCTCGGGACAGGCATGCAGCTGGGTATCAGGAAGGCGATGGAACCAAGAACTAGCCATCCAACAGGACTCACAGCTGGTCGTCTTTGTCCTTCCAAACACGTCTGGTTCATTTTGTGTCTCTCCTCCTTCCCTAACCCCGAGTCCACGTCACCAGACGTGTCCACTCACAGCTCTACGTGCTTGTGTTCTAGGCTCAGCCATGTTCCTAGGTGGCTTCTCTTGTGAACTGGGGGATGGTCCCCAAAGTAGAGGGAAGTAACTGTGAGCTGGACTATCCCCCCAGAAGTGTCTGTTATAGGAAGAAAGAGAGCATGAAAAGGAATTCTACACACATTGATGTCAAAATGGCAGTTAAATTTCTGTCCTTTCTGGAGAAGTTGCAACAGCAAAAAACTATTGTGAGCGTGGATATCACTACCAATAGAATTAAGTCAAGGTACTTCTTTGACTAATCAAAACAATGTTTTCTTTTCTTCGGACCTGGATTATGAAGGGATTGCACTCCAAATAACAACCAGGGCAGACTGTGATCAAGAGAAGGCACAGCCCTGATTCCTGGGGCCTTGACTATTTAGAAGTCATTTTGAAACTTTTCATGTTACTTTTACTGTAGTTCATGTTAACTTCTTGTCACATTTTAAATATTGTGTTGAATGTGTGAAATAAAGACAAAAAAGACCATTGTGACAGCTTTACTGAGGTGCTTGGCGAAGGTCCATACTCAAAAGTACTTTGACCATACTCAAAAGTACTTTGGGGAATTAATGTAACTGACACAGGCATACACTTAAATAAAAGAGCTAAAATTAAAAATAGTGATAATACCAAATGCTGGCAGGAATGCAGAGAAGCTGGGTATTTCATGTATTGTTGGTAGTAATGTAAATGTACCACCACTCTGAAAAAGATATTAAACTTACACTTACCATATGACAACTATCACACCTCAGAGCTATCACACCTCTGGACATTTGTCCCAGAAAAAATGAAACTTATGCTCACACAAAACTCTAGACATGATAGTTTATAGCAGTTCTATTTGTAATAGCCAACATGTAGAAATAACTTAAATGTTCTTTGGTGGGTGAAAGGTTAAACAAACTATGTTGCATGTATACCATGAATAATATTTGACAATGAAAAGGAATGAACTATTAAAAAAAAAAAAACTTGACACATGAAACAACTATTAGGACGAGCTTTGTGTCCTTCCCCTGTGAGCAGAAAATAATTGTGCTCATTGTCATGCTTGATTAAGGAAATCTTCCCTGCATCTCCTATTTTATTTTTATTTAAAAGAGCTAGCGAAGAGCAAATAGAAGAGGGAGAAAGGGTAGTGGTTTTAGCAATTCATTTGAACAAGGGAACAAATGCCATCTGCTTCTATTTGGATTCAGTAATTAGAAAAGCGATACACGTGGAGCATCCAATGTGGGGCTAGAATGCTTTCCTCTGGCAAAAACCAAATAAGCATACAATCATAGACCCTGTTTACAGTTCTCTCATAGAATCTATGCCACTCTTGGAAAGGACTGTCTCATGTTTATGGAAAACAAGATTACAAGGCTGGGATGAACTTTAAGAAGCTATCCAGATTCATGGCAGTACTATTTACAGTAGCCAAGACATGGAAGCAACCTAAATGTCCATCAACAGATGAATGAATAAAGAAGATGTGGTACATATATACAATGGAATATTACTCAGCCATAAGAAAAAAGAATGAAGTACTGCCATTTGCAGCAGCATGGATGGACCTAGAGATGATCATACTAAGTGAAATAAGCCAGAGAAAGACAAATATCATGTGATATCACTTATATGTGGAATCTAAAAAAAAAGAAAAAAATAATGAACTTATTTACAAAACAGAAATAGACTCACAGACATAGAAAACAAACTTAGGGTTACCAAAGAGAAAAAGGGGAGGGGAAGGAGTACATTAGGGGTTTGGAATTAACAACATACACTCTCCTATATATAAAATAGATAACCATCAAGGACCTACTGTGTAGCACAGAGAACTATACTCAATATTTTGTAATAACCTATAATGGAAAAGAATCTGAAAGAGTATATACATATACATATATATATACATATATATGTATGTATAACTGAATCACTTTGCTGTACATCTGAAACTAACACAACATTTATAAGTCAATTAAAAAAAAAGCTATCTAGAGAAACAACACAAATGTCCATGGACAAACAAATGGATAAACAAAATGTGCTCTATCCATACAATGGAATATTATTCAGCCATAAAAAGGGATGAAGTAGTGATGCATGCTACAACTTGGATGAATCTTCAGAACATTATGCTGAGTGAAAGAAGCCAGTCACAAAAGTCCACATGTTATACAATTCCATTCATATGCAAGTATAGAATAGGGAAATCTATAGAGACCAAAAGTAGATTTGTCGTTGCTTAGGGCTGGGGTAGGGGAATAAGGGGTTGATAGCTAAAGAGTACGGGGTTTCTTTTTGAGATGATGAAATGTTCTAAAATTGACTGTAGTGGGACTTCCCTCGAGGTCCAGTGGTTAAGACTCCGTGCTTCCAGTGCAGGGGGCGCAGGTTTGATGGTCGGGGAACTAAGATCCCACATGTTGTGCAGCAGCCTATATATATATACATAAGAGAGAGAGAGAGAAAGGGGGACTTCCCTGGTGGTGCAGTGGTTACGAATCCACCTGCCAATGTAGGGGACACAGGTTCGAACTCTGGTCTGGGAAGATCCCACATGCCGCGGAGCAACTAAGCCCAGTGCCACAACTATTGAGCCTGCGCTCTAGAGCCCGCGAGTCACAGCTACTTAAGCCCGCACGCTTAGAGCCTGTGCTCCACAACAAGAGAAGCCACCGCAATGAGAAGCCTGTGTGCCGCATCGAAGAGTAGCCCCCACTCGCTGCAACTAGAGAAAGTGCGCGCAGCAACGAAGACCCAACGCAGCCAAAAATAAATTAATTAATTAATTAATTTTTAGAGAGAAAAAAATTGTGGTGCTGGTTGCACTTAGCTGTGAATATACTAAAAACCACTGAATTATACATTTTAAATCAGTGAATTTAGGGTATGTGAATTCTATCTCAGTAAAGCTGCTTTAAAAAAAAAATGAATGGATTGATGAAAATTGGTTTTAAAAAAAAAAAAGCTGTCTGAGTCATCCACATTTAGGTCATTCCAAACAAAACTGAGAAGTGCTGGTTGCTTGGGTTGATAAAACCCTTTCTTTCTGTGTTGCTGAACTAGCCTTCTAATGTTGAGTGAATCTGTATTCATTGCATTGCCTCTTATGCAATAAATAATACTTTTCAAATGTTAAGTTATCCCAACCCAAAATAATTTTTTTCCATTTCCTAAAGCTAAGCAAGTAGGTGATTAGTTGTCCTATATCACTGTGTATTGAAAATTTGCCATTTGACAAGTCAGTTTTTCACAAAACACGTCCTGGTAGAATTTTAGAACATGGCCACAGTTTATCAAAACATGAAAAGTGTGACCGAGGGACTTCCCTAGTGGTCCAGTGGGTAAGACTCCGCACTCCCAATGCGGGGGGCCCAGGTTCAATCCTTGTTCGGAGAACTAGATCCCGCATGCATGCTGCAACTAAGAAGCCCGCATGCCGCAACTAAAGATCCTGCATGCCGCAACTAAAGATCCCGCATGACACAACGAAGATCCTGCGTGCCACAACTAAAGACCCGGCACAAGCCCAAAATAAACAATAAATAAATAAATATTTTAAAAGAAAAGTGTGACCGAATTCAGGAAGCCCATCTGAGCTTGGAGAATACAATTTCTGGCAAATGAGAAGGTCAAAAATTGTGGCAATTTTTAAAGCAAAAAAAAAGCAGATAGTTAAGAGCATAGGGTCACTTCCCTTAATGCTGAAAGCTAGGGCCACAGCCACTCTCTTTGGGACACTAAGGTCTGGTAGAAAAGAAATAAAAAACATAGTCACCACTCACCATTTGAACACAAAGACGTAATGGACACTATTCAAGAGGCCACTCCTCTGTGTTCTAACAAAGTACCTCAGAGACTCAGAAAGATGAAGCAACAACAGACAGAATCCAAATAAAAAGAGAGGCTGAAAGAAAACAAAACTGAGACATTCTTACAGCCCAATCCATTAGGGTGTAGAAAACCTCAAGGTGCGGGAATTCTGGTGAACCCGTCAAGGGCAGGCGGCAAGCCAGAGGGTCCTTTGTTTTCATAGAAAGTTTTCTCCAAACCCAGTGGACACCCAGTCCAGAGACCAGGAAGTGAAACTGATGTGGATACTCGCTGGGAAGTTTTGTTCACTGCGGGCAGATCCTCTGGATTTCTAAGACTTACCTGGGCCGTGGAAACAACCCAGTGACAGCGCCATGGGCTGAATCAGGTGCTGGCTTGACTTCAGGTATCAAGGTGGGAGGTCAGGGGTGGGCTATGATGGGGGCCAGTTCCTATGAGCTTACAGCCACCCCAGAAGAACTGGTAATGGGCAAGAGCCTAGAGCCCCCCTGGGAGACAGAGCCACGGAGCTCCAGAAAATAGCAGAGTGCCCACTAAAAACTGAAAGACTCAGCCCAGCATCGTGTGCTAATAATTACCTTGGACTTTTTATTTATTTTTATTATTTTAATTTTTATTTATTTATTATTTATTTATTTGGCCTCCCCGTGCAGTATGTGGGATCTTAGCTCCCTGACTAGGGATCGAACCTGTGCCCCCTGCAGTGGAAGCGTGGAGCCCTAACCACTGGACTGCCAGGGAGTTCCCACCTTGGGCTTTTTAAAACCATGAAAAATAAATTGATTTTCAGACCACAGGAGGAAATTGAACAAACTTAATGCTTTTCTTCCAGATCAAAGCCAAGACAAGATACAAACCATGCTCATCCAGATCTCACCCGGGAGCCTGCAGGAATGCCAGGAAGTTCACACTGGCCTCATTTCCCAAGGGCCAAAACCCACAGGAGACGGTGTCTTCAGAAGTTATGTTTGTGAGAGATCACACTCCAGTAACTTCGTGACTGATATTCAATTGTCCTGCCTATGAGAGTGTTTGCTCAGGTCAATTCTGAAGAAGAATGAATGTGTGTTTATATTTAGGAAATTTCTACATTTAGGAATGTTTACTCTTCAATCACTTCAAGTGGCTTTCAAGATTTTAGCAAAATAAAATGATTTATACTCAAACTAACTCTACACATACCCTATGACCCAGGGACCATTCCTAAATATCCACGCATCAGAAATGTACACAGTCATGTACAAAAGGCATATACAAAAATGTACCTAACTGCCTTATTCATAATAGCCCACAAACTGGAAGCAATACAAAAGTCCATCAACAATAGAATGGGTAAATAAGTAGTGATATATGCCTGCAATAGAATACCGTAGAACAATTGGTGACTCTTAGGTGGAGTGAAAGAAACCAGACACAAATGAGCACATACTGTATGATTCCATTTATATAAAGTTCAAAACTAGGCAAAACGAATCCATGGTATTTGAAATCCAAATAGTAGTTATCTTTGGGGTAGAGAGTGAGTGTGGTAGCTGGAAGGGGGCATAACAGGGACCACTGGGGTGGTGGTAACCTTCTAGTTCTTAACTTGGCTGGAGTTTTAAGGGTGTGCTGTTTTTTTAAATTCATCAAGCACTTATTATTTGCTCACTTTTCTGTATATAGTATATGTTGATAAGAAATGTATTATTTATTTATTTATTTATTTATTTTTGGCTGCGTTGGGTCTTCGTTGTGGTGCACGGGCTTCTCATTGCAGTCGCTTCTCTTGTTGTGGAGCACGGGCTCTAGGCACGCGGGCTTCAGTAGTTGTGGCACATGGGCTCAGTAGCTGTGGCTCGCGGGCTCTAGAGCGCAGGCTCAGTAGTTGTGGCACACGGGCTTAGTTGCTCTGCGGCATGTGGGATCTTCCCGGAGCAGGGCTTGAACCCGTGCCCCTGCATTGGCAGGCGGATTCTTAACCACTGCTCCACCAAGGAAACCCAGAAATGTATTTTTAAATAAACATTTAAAAATATCTTTTAATGATCCACATGGTAGCTGCAACTTTTGCTAGGGACCAGCATAGTGTTGTAGATAACTATGTAAAACTTCTGAATTTGCAGGTGTACTGTCTGATGTACCTGGAGAGACCCCAAATTATGTCAGTTGGTGACCGTTATTCTTGGTATTATTGATAACTGAAGTCTTACACCTCACTTAAATCTGGGTACTGGCCAGACTACGTTGTTCAATAACATAATCTGGGAGTTTAAAGTAATTTAAGAGACTTTTAGAAATATCTAGCCTAATGATGACCTGGATCTCAGCAACCGGTCTTCCCATCATGTCTTACTATGGAATTGAAGTCATCATCCTAAAAGCACACCTGAGACCTCTTTACCTTTATGTGATGGATGGCTCAGAGGTCACTGCAAGTGTGCAGAAGACAGGAACCTTGATAAACCCAGAAGCATCAAAAACTAAGAGTGCCAAAGAAGAAACCAAAGGATTTCTTCAGAACTTTTTTTTTATTTTACTTTTTAAAATGTAAATTTTGTCATGCCACAAAAAGATTGTATTATTCCTTTAGTGGTTCAGTGGCTAAAGAAGAAGATACAAATATTGTTATAATAGACGAGTTTAAGCTTTTTAAAACAAATTTATTGGGGTGTAATTTATATACTATAGAGTCACGCATTGGCACTGAACAATTCAATGATTTTAGTGAATTTTTAGAAATGTGAAACAATCATCATCATCCAGTTTTAGAACATTTCTGCCACTTCTAAAAGTTTCCTTGTGCCCATTTATAGTTAATCCATGTTCCCGCTGCCAACACTAAGCAACCAATTCTGCTTTCTGTTACTATAAATTTGCATTTTCTTATATAAACGGAATCATACAGTGTAATCTGTTGTATCTTGTTTCTTTCACTTAGCATGATGTTGTCAAGGTCCATTCATGTTTTAGCATGTATTAAAACTTCACTGCACTCCTTTTATTGCTGAATAATATCCCATTACATGGATATCTCACATTTTATTTATCCATTCACCAGATGATAGATATTTGGATTGTTTCCAGTTTGGAATTATTATGACTAAAGCTGCTATGAACATTCATGTACAAGTCTTTGAGTGGACAGAAGTTTTCATTTCTCCTGGGTAGATTCCTAGGAGTGGAATTCCTGGGTTGTATGGTAAAGTTATGTTTAACTTTTTAATGAAACTGCCAAACTGTTTTCCAAACTGTTAGCTATTTTACATTCCCACCAGTGATGTATGAGGGTTCCAGTTTCTCCACGTCCCTGGCAACATTTGTTATTATCTGTCTTTTAAAAATTGTAACCATTCTGTGGACATCATCAAAGTCTACAAATAATAAATGCTGGAGAGGGTGTGGAGAAAAGGAAACCCTCCTACACTGTTGATGGGAATGTAAATTGGTGCAGCCACTATGGAGAATAGTATGGAGATTACTTAAAAAACTAAAAATAGAGTTTCCATATGATCCAGCAATTCCATTCCTGGGCATGTATCCAGAAAAGATGAAAAGTCTAATTTGAAAAGATACATGCACCCCAATGTTCATAGCAGCACTATTTACAATAGCTAAGAAGCTATTGTAAATAGCTTCTTAGTTATTGTAAAAAGCTAAGCAATGGAAGCAACCTAAGTGTCCATCGACGGAGGAATGGATAAAGAAGGTGTGGTATATATACATACAATGGAATATTACTCAGCCATAAGAAAGAATGACATATTGCCATTTGCAGCAACATGGATGAACCTAGAGATTATCATACTAAGTGAAGTAAAACAGAGAAATACAAATATTATATGACACACTCATATGTGGAATCTAAAAAATAATACAAATGAACTTATTTACGAAACAGAAACAGACTCAGACATAGAAAACAAATTTATGGTTATCAAAGGGGAAGGGGGGATGGGAAAAATTAGGAGTATGGGATTAACAGATACAAACTACTATATATAAAATAGATAACCAACAAGGACCTACTGGACAATGCAGGGAACTATATTCAATATCTTGTAATACGTATAATGGAAAAGAATCTGAAAAAGAATACATACATATATATATAGATATATATAACTGAATCACTTTGCTGTACACCTAAAACTAGCACAATATTGTAAATCAACTATAGTTCAATCTTTTAAAAATTGTAATCCTTCTAATAGGTACATGACAGTATCTCATTGTGTTTTTAATTTGCCTTTCTGTAATGACTAATGACATTGAGCATCTTTTTGAAATATCTAAAACTATAAAATAAAATCTGCTTGTAAGGATTACAATGTAAGGATATAATGGAATATTAAAATAATACTGTATTTTAGGGCTTCCCTGGTGGCGCAGTGGTTGAGAATCTGCCTGCTAATGCAGGAGACACGGGTTCGAGCCCTGGTCTGGGAAGATCCCACATGCCACGGAGCAGTTGGGCCCGTGAGCCACAGCTGCTGAGCCTGCGCGTCTGGAGCCTGTGCCCCGCAACGGGAGGGGCCGCGATAGTGAAAGGCCCGCGCACCGCGATGAAGAGCGGTCCCCGCACCGCGATGAAGAGTGGCCCCCACTTGCCGCAACTAGAGAAAGCCCTCGCACGAACCGAAGACCCAGCACAGCCAAAAATAAATAAATAAAAAAATAAATAAAATAATACTGTATTTTAGACTTGCCCAGTAACCTCTCAGCCAGTCAAATTATTTTTATAAACATCCATCATTTTCATAATCATCATGAAAAATCACCTATTTATGCATTGGTCTTTCACAAGTAATTCTACAAAAATGAGTCACGCAGACATGACTCATGCCCTGCAGGAAAGTAGAAAATTCTCCCTCTGATATTTCTGTACAAGGTACTTTTTCTCTTATTTAGATATATCATCTTCCTATCACAGGAAAAAAGGTGATAAAAATAAACTGCTCAAACAAAAAACTCCGAGCCACAACTACTGAGCCCACATGCCACAACTACTGAAGCCCGCTCTCCTAGAGGCCCCTGCTCTGCAACGAGAAGCCACTGATGAGAAGCCTGCACACTGCAACGAAGAGTAGCCGCTGCTCGCCACAACTAGAGAAAGCCCATGCTCAGCAACGAAGACCCAACAAAGCCAAAAAAACAAAACAAAAAAACCATCATAGGGATTTTTTTTTCTTTTTGTAAATAAATGGAAAAGGAGAGTGTGGCCAATAGGGAACAGTGGAGACTGTGGAGAATTGAAGAGGGCAAGGTTGTTCAATGGGGGCACTTGTAACTCAGCACCAGCTGATTGGTTCCACATGGGAACTCAGGCAAGTGTTGCCAGAGATTCAGGTTTTTAAAGGGAAATTCCCTGGGATTTCCCTGGCGGTCCAGTGGTTAGGATTTGGAGCTTTCACTGCCGTGGCCCAGGTTCCATCCCTAGTCAGGGAACTAAGATCCCATAAGCCGCAGGGCGTGGCCAAAAAAAAAAAGTAATAAAAAAAGAGAAATTCCCTGATCAAGCCCGTGTGAAAGGAAAATAAAGACTTTTGAAGGGCAATCTTCTCTCTCTCCCCTCTGTTTTGCTGTAAGATGTACATAAGCCAGTGGTAGTCTCCTGACTCCAGAAAGGTTAGACAGTGCAGTTAATTTTATAAAAATAAGAACTTTCAAATAGGGAACTTTTGCAAGCCTTTGTCATTATATGAGGCACTATATGTCATTATATATATATTATATAATACCCCAACAGTATTTCAAACTAAACAGAAGTTAGCAGCTATCTTTTTGGCAAAGCACTTGACTGTCAAACTGAAAAGATTTTTACGTTTTTCTGACCTTTTTGTAGGCTAACTGATTGTTAGAAATATGCCAGTTAGCAAATATTTTAACAAGACAAACACACACAAAAAAATTGTTTCTTTGAGGCAGAGATTTTTTTTTTTTTTTTTTGGCCTCACCAGGCAGCATGTGGAATGTTAGTTCCTGGACCAGGGGTGGGATGGAACCCGCGCCCCGTGCATTGGAAGTGCAGAGTCTTAACCACTGAACCACAGGGAAGTCCCCACAGACGATATTCTTAAAAATGAGTGAAAAAGGGTTAAATCAAAAGAAACTCATGCTGTGAAGAAGAGCCTTGTGAAAATAGGTGTTTGGAATTGTTTCTACCATTAGGTGAGTTTTCTGCTGAAATTGATGTTACTTTTAAAAAAACCCACCAAGTCTGTATACCTTCAGACAAAAAAACAAAAACATTTAAAATGTTTTAGGACTTCCCTGGTGGCACAGTGGTTAAGAATCTGCCTGCCAATGCAGGGGACATGGGTTCGAGCCATGGTCCAGGAAGATCCCACATGCCGCAGAGCAACTAAGCCCTTGTGCCACAACTACTGAGCCTGCGCTCTAGAGCCGGCGAGCCACAACTACTGAGCCCACGTGCCACAACTACTGAAGCCTGCATGCCTAGAACCCATGCTCCACAAGAGAAGCCACCGGGGCATCCCTGGTGGTGCAGTGGTTAAGAATCCGCCTGCCAATGAAGGGGACACGGGTTCGAGCCCTGGTCCGGGAAGATCCCACATGCCGCGGAGCAACTAAGCCCGTGCACCACAACTACTGAGACTGCGCTCTAGAGCCCACGAGCCACAACTACTGAGCCCGCGTGCTACAACTACTGAAGCTCGTGTGCCTAGAGCCCATGCTCCACAACGAGAGAAGCCACTGCAATGAGAAGCCTGCGCACCACACGAAGAGTAGCCCCCTCTTGCCGCAACTAAGAAAGCCCGCGCGCAGCAACGGAGACCCAATACAGCCAAAAATAAATAAATAAAATAAATAAATTTATTAAAAAAAAAAAAAAAAGAGAAGCCACCGCAGTGAGAAGCCCGCGCACCAAAACGAAGAGTTGCCCCCAATGGCCGCAACTAGAGAAAGCCTGTGTGCAGCAACGAAGACCCAACGCAGCCAAAAACAAATAAGTAAATAAATTTCTAAAAATAAATAAATGTTTTAAAATCTTCCCAGAAGTGGCTAAAACATTAATATATTATGTAGCCAAATAAAAGTACAAAATGCAACATCTGTTGGTTCAAAAAACAACAAATTGACAAAAAGGATCATGGAAATTTACTCATCAAACTTCAACAAAATCTTCTGCAAAACAAATATTGTGATTTATTAAGCGCATGATGTGTCTCTTTCATGTGACTCTATGCTTCTCTGTGAGATAACTTAAATAGTAAATTATATTTAATATATAATAAATACATGAGAGCAAAAATATTTAAAATTAATTAAAATTATGTTTACAATGATTATTTGATATGTGTATTATCCTTTAAAATATGTAGTGTGTATATCTATAATGTGTAAAACTATCAGTCTGATAGTATGTGATCATATGAAATTGCTATTTTTGTAGGTCAGAACAATGGAACATCAGCAATTTCAAATGACTCAACATAAGGTAGAGTTTATAAGTGAATACGTGTTCGGGTGCAGGCTCAATTTTTTTTTTTTTTTGCTTTTAGTTCTTGTTCTTTTTTTTTTTTAATTAATTAATTTATTTATTTATTTTTGGCTGTGTTGGGTCTTCGTTTCTGTGCGAGGGCTTTCTCTAGTTGTGGCGAGCGGGGGCCACTCTTCATTGCGGTGCGCGGGCCTCTCACTGTCGCGGCCTCTCTTGTTGCGGAGCACAGGCTCCTGACACGCAGGCTCAGTAGCTGTGGCTCACGGGCCTAGTTGCTCCGTGGCATGTGGGATCTTCCCAGACCAGGGCTCGAACCCATGTCCCCTGCATTGGCAGGCAGATTCTCAACCACTGCACCACCAGGGAAACCCCTAGTTCTTGTTCTTATATTTATTTTTACTTTTTCATTGAAGTACAGTTAACTTACAATGTGTTAGTTTCAGGTGTACAGCAAAGTGATTCAGATATAGATATATAGATATAGATATAGATTTCTTTTGCAGATTCTTTTCCATTATAGGTTATTACAAGATACTGAGTATAGGGTCTTCCCTGGTGGCGCAGTGGTTAATAATCCGCCTGCTAATGCAGGGGACACGGGTTCGAGCCCTGGTCCAGGAAGATCCCACATGCAGTAGAGCGACTAAGCCCATGTGCCACAACTACTGAGCCTGCGCTCTAGAGTCTGCAAGCCACAACTACTGAATCCATGTGCCACAACTACTGAAGCCCACGCGCCTAGAGCCCGTGCTCCGCAACAAGAGAAGCCACTGCAATGAGAAGCCCGCGCACCTCAACAAAGAGTAGCCCCTGCTCGCCGCAACTAGAGAAAGCCCATGTGCAGCAACAAAGACCCAACACAGCCAAAAATACATAAATTTATTTTTTAAAAAATAATAAATAAATAAATATTTTAAAAAATATATTGATATCAGCTACCTTTGGACAGAGAAAGGGGAAGACAGGAGAGGGCTACTTTGCAACACATATCAATACTTTTCTAAATGTTTGGGTTGTTGGAATATTTGCATGTATTACTCCTATTTTTTATTTTATTTTCTGGCCACGGTGCACAGCTTGTGGGATCTTAGTTCCCCAACCAGGGATTGAACCCATGCCCTTGGCAGTGAAAGCGCTGACTCCTAACCACTGGACTGCCAGGGAATTCCCTCCTATTTTTTAAAAAAGTATTTATTTATTTATTTTTGGCTGTGCCAGTTGTTAGTTGCGGCATGCAGGATCTTTCGTTGCAGTGCTTGGGCTCAGTAGTTGTGGCTCCTGGGCTTAGTTGCCCCAGGGCATGTGGGACTGTAGTTCCCTGACCAAGGATCCAACCTGGGCCCCCTGCATTGGAAGGCGGATTCTTAACCACTGGACCACCAAGGGAGTCCCCCTCCTATTTTTTAATATTAATGGATTTTTCAGGGCATTGAGCTTATAGGCCATTTTGCTTTCATTTTTATACTTTTTCTGCATTCTTAAAAATACACAAATATAAAGAGTTAAATATAGAAAAATCCTGACAAACTTTTAAAAACTTTAAAGGAGGCACTAATTGAATCTAAAATGTCAAACAAAAAAGATGATTATCAAATGATTTTGTCTCTCAAAATATTTATTTCAAGTAGAAACTGGGAAGACAACAACATGCAAAATAGTTAAGTAAAAAATCTTGACAAATACACTCATTTGGTCATCAAAATATAAAAAGCTGAAAATAATATTACATTTGGTACTTTGATTGAAAACAGTGTTACTCTAGTCAAGTAATAAGCCCAAAGTGGTCCCCAGCTAAGAGTTAAAGCTCATCTCTCTATTCATACACACAGTGCTTAGACAAGCCTCATACATGTTTTTATCCAGAATGGTTCCCCCCCCAGATCCTTATCTTTGTATTTTTGTTACTTTTATGGAAATTATTCAGTGTGTTTGTGTGTTTTTTATAAATAAACTTTTTTTTCAGAATGTCACTAAGCAACCACATCAACCTCGGACAATACCTGAATCATTTTTACAAAAGTGGAAATAGCCAAATAAAGGGTCTCAGGTTAAGTGAGAGGCGTGGGTGGGTTATTAATCGATATGGAATAATTTGTCGTTCGATCAGCACAGTGACATTGCTGAACGTGCTTTGACAGTTGGCCCCGCCTGATAACAACCCGTGTGGATGCAAACCTCTTGGACCTAGAATCCTTTCTCAAAGGTACAAATGAGGCACAGAGAATCAATAGGAGAAGGACGAGTAAAAGCTGAGTCCTTGCCACGAGTGGGGTGCTGGCCAGAGAAAGTCAAATCCTTGTACACCCAGTTGAAACGCAAAGTGTCCTGGTGCGGCTGTCCCCAAGGGTTGTCCCCAGGGCGCATGTGAGGTGGGTCTGGTGCAGGAGAGACAGACTACTTGGATGTGGAGCACCCAGCATCCTCCGGAGAGCCAGGGTAGGGGAGCGGACCCTTACCACCGAGGCCACCGCAGCCTCCGGGGTGCCACCCTGGGTCTGTCAGCTGGTCTCTGCCCTTTCCTCCTGGGCCGTCTTGCGCCTCCTGGCACTGAAGGTCGGAGGGCTGGACTTCTTGGTCCTGCTCCTCATCTGAATTGGACTCATCGTTGTAGAAGTGAATGGTGGCTTGCACGGGGAAGCTGGCCAGCACCTTCTCCCCGGAACTCTGCAGATACTCTTGACGCTTAGAAATGGGTAAATAAAGTCTAATATTTAAGAAACAAATACACCGTTAATCAACCTGAAAACAGTCTTAAACTGCATCTAGAGGATCCTATTCCCTAGAAGCAGCTAACTCCCAAACTTCCTTCCTGATTTTGTCTTCACTGTGCACAGTGGGGTTTTTTTTTCAAGTCACCAGAACACAAAACTGTGGGCAGATGGGGGGACCTGGTAGTGAACCCCACACTAGGTCAGAAGTGAGCTGTAATCTGGGTGAGCAAATCAATTTAGACCAACACAGGGAGAAGGGTGTGCTTCCACAAAGGTAAAAGGATAGTAAAACATTGAGTTCCAAGGTTAAGAGGCTCTCTCTGATCAAAGGACCTGATTCATTCTGGATAATATATGTCCTATTCAGGGGATGCCTCACTCCCCCCTGACCCCTCCAAGCAGAGGGAATGTCATGACTTTGGAGGAAACTTGACCCTGAAACCCTGGTCTAGAGAAGTGGCTAATCTTTCTGAATGTTGCCATAGTAAACGTCGCCTGTAGGGGTGCATCCCTCACTTTGGCAGAATAGAAAATGGCAACCCTGGCAATTTTTCTAGAAGAGAGAGAGGGAGAGGGAGAAAGAGAGAACGGGGGCGGGGGGAGGGAAGGGAAGGAAAGGAGGAAGAAAAGGAATATATAGAATTTGGAACCTCTAAATCCAGGTTTTGTGAATTTAGGATTCCAGTTATACATGGAAAGTATTCTAAATGTCCCACTGTCCCCATAATCTCTTCTTGTAGCTTTGACTTACTAATTGTTTGCATTTTCCCCTGTGGTCTTATAAAGGAACTGAGAGGGATTATCAATCGATCATTGCTTGTTTGCAAAACTGATTTCCATTCCCCCCTTTTTGGATGGAGGAGAAAAGGGAGAGAGAAAACACCTTACTATAAATAATGTGGGGCAATTTTTAACTTTCTAGGATTTCCAGTAGATGATGGTTCTCAACCCCCAGGGGACATTCAGCAATGTTTGGCGTCAACTTTAGTTGTCCCAACTGAAGGGCAGCTACTGTCATTTAGTGTGTGGAAGCCAGGGATGCTGCTAAACACCCCACAATGCCCAGGACAGCCCCGCAGCAAAGAATTATCCACTCCAGTCAACTACATTTCAATTTTTAAAAATTAGCCAGTCCAAAGCATCAGTAGTGCCAAGACTGAGAAACTCTGCAACAGAGAGAATGCACATCTATGTAAATCTAGGACAGCATAGTTTAGTGGTTGGCCATGTTAAAAATTAGGTGTCATGCTGAAGTATTTACAAGTGAGTGTGTAGGATGTCTGGGATTTGCTTTAAACTATTCTAACAACAACAACAAATCTTTGGGAGACATGATAAACATGATCAGATCCTGAGAACACTGATAATTATTGAGGCTGGTGATGCACATGGGGGTTCACTATACCATTCTCCCCATTTTTGTGTATAAAAAGATAAAATTTTGTAATAAAGATAAAGTTGTGTATTCAGCCTGCAATGCACAGTTACACAGATGCAGATCACACATCACCAGTCACTACATTTTCAATGAATCAAAAGTCGGGGCACAGCAGAGTCTGTGAGGCAGGCCCAGGGGCAGGTGTGCAGGTGAAGGCTCATGGGGCATGAAGGAGGGAGTGGATCCCAACCCCAGCCCACATTGGGGTCCCCTGGGAAGCCTGTAAAAATACAGATACCTGCGCTTTTCCCCAGCACCCCCAGGGGAATCGCCCCGCCCCACCTCCCACCTGTATTTGTAAAGCTTCCCCAGTGATTTCATGAGGATTGAAGACCACTGATGTGAAACACTAGGAAAACTTCCTTTTTCCAAACATCATTCTTTGAGATCAGTTTGAGGGGCTCTAATTTTCATCTCTGGCCGTTAGTATCCTTGAGTTTTATTAAAGCTTCTAGTCTTCTGGGACAACCAGGGGAAAAATACTCTGATGAGAGGTGACAGCGTAGGCTAGGTTTATTTTGGTGAAGGAAATGACAGCTGCAAAGAGACAGGCTGAGAGAGATAGGAGAGAAACAGACATAGAGAAACAGATAAAAGTCCAGTGCATGAACCACTTGCCCAAAGTGGATGAAATGTAAGAGGGATATAGGGAATTCCCTGGTGGTCCAGTAGTTAGGATTCCGCACTTCCAGTGCAGGGGACACAAGTTCGATCCCTGGTCAGGGAACCGAGCGGCGTGGCCAAAAAACAAAGAAACAAAAAAGAGGGATACAGCAGTGAGGGTCCTGATCATGGCCAAGACCAGGACCATGAAAGAACTACTCAGAGGCCAGAGGATCCAACCGTGGTACAGCATCCATCCAGCCCCTCATTTACTTCACATCTACATTTAGGGGGTCTACTTGGCACTAGGCAGTACATTAACTTATATCCTGGGAGAAAAGTAGAAATATACCTAAATATCTAAGTAAATAAGCTGATATGCATATACAATTCATATGCAATTACATTTAACACGAGGCAAAAGATGGTATAAAAAAGAGGTATAAACAAGTATAAAGAAAAGAGGCCAATTCCAACTTGCAAATGAAACCCTGAATGAATGAATAAATGAATAGATTCTAGAAATCCAACAAAATATCCTTGAAGTTCCTTGGGATAATCATAACTAAATAATGTTGGAGAATATACTGAATTATTTTCCTTTTTAATTAATTAATTAATTTATTTATTTTTGGCTGAGTTGGGTCTTTGTTTCTGTGCGAGGGCTTTCTCTAGTTGCGGCGAGAGGGGGCCACTCTTCATCGCGGTGCACGGGCCTCTCACTATCGCGGCCTCTCTTGTTGCGGAGCACAGGCTCCAGACGCGCAGGCTCAGTAGTTGTGGCTCATGGGCCCAGTTGCTCCGCGGCATGTGGGATCTTCCCAGACCAGGGCTCGAACCCGTGTCCCCTGCATTGGCAGGCAGATTCTCAACCACTGCGCCACCAGGGAAGCCCTATTTTCCTTTTTTTGAAAATGTATACACTTGAAGACACTGAAGTGTATTAATGCTTATATTTAAAGGAAATAATATAGTCCGGCAGAGGGCGCCTTATGTGGAAGGCAGCCTTAATCGTTTTTTCAAGATTATTATGGACTGAAAAACATTATTCTGAAATGTCATAGATTTATCTTCAAAAATTATAAATTATCTTTAGTGGATAATTATACGCATGTGTACTTTTAAACTGTATTGTAATTCACACATTAATTTGTTCCACATAGGAACGCCTACACGGAGAATCATTACACTTTTTCAGGTCAACATTCTTTAAAAATTATTTTAGCTTGCTTTATGTTATTAACTAGTTAATTATTATGATTGGATTGCAAATGAGCTTATATTCTCTTTCTTAAAGGTATGAAGTGAGCGGATACTGGCCAAATAATTTATACGCATAGGTATTTTGCTATGTTTGTATCAATTAATATAAAAACCATAAAATACACCCATTTTAAAATCATATCTTGTAAACCTTTAGCAATGTTACATAAAAATAAAAATAATAATTTTAAAAAAGGAAATAATACATTTCTTACAGTGAAGTCAGATATTACCTCACAGGATGCTGAAACCCAAAGGCCCCCTTCGATCCAAAGGTTTGTTGGTCACACCCAGGCTCAAGCTGTAAAGACAGACACATACAAACACAGACACAGTCAAGAAGCCTCTGAAAGCAGCATCCTGAAATTTTTAAAAATAAAATCTAAGTAGCCTGCACTTGTATCAGTTCCAATTTTAGAGATAGTTTAAACACCTTAACAGTATGTGATAAGCTCCTCTTCCTCTTACTGTTGTCACGATATCCCGGGCACTGTGAGGGATCCCAAGGTGGAAAGACGAGTCGGACACAGTCCCCCAGTTCATGCATTTTAAATCTAATGAGGAAAGACACACGTAGAGGCAAATAACTACACTACAAAGCACCGTACAATAAGATGCTAACTATTCTAAGCAAGGAAGAGGATCAGGAAAGGGTTCACGGGGGCCTTGGCAGGGACATCAGTGGCACTTGGGTATGCAGTTCTGGGCCCATTCCTAGCGGAGCAGAGCATCAAATTCCGAGGGGCGGGAAAATAGAGAGCACAGTGTGGAAAGGTGGAGCCCAGCGTGGAATGAATGAGAGACTGCATTGGTAAAAGGGCTCAATAGGAAGCTAAGTCCAGACACTGAACAACTTGAATACCCACTAGTGAGTCTAAGTTTCATTCTGGAGACAGGATTCAAGACCATTACTGATTTTGAGCTGGGAATTCAACAATCAGATCTGTATTTTTTTTTTTAATTTATTTTTGGCTGTGTTGGGTCTTCGTTTCTGTGAGGGCTTTCTCTAGTTGCGGCAAGCGGGGGCCACTCTTCATCGCTGTGCGCGGGCCTCTCACTGTCGTGGCCTCTCTTGTTGCGGAGCACAGGCTCCAGATGCGCAGGCTCAGTAGTTGTGGCTCACGGGCCCAGTTGCTCCATGGCATGTGGGATCTTCCCAGACCAGGGCTCGAACCTGTGTCCCCTGCGTTAGCAGGCAGATTCTCAACCACTGCGCCACCAGGGAAGCCCCCAGATCTGTATTTTAAGGATCATGGTGGCTGCTGGGAGCAGTGCATAGCATAGACTGGTGAGCTAAGGGCTTGGAGGCACCTGACAAGAGGTGATTTGAACTCAAGTAACACCAACCAGAAGGGAAAGGAAAGACAGATTCCAAGGACATTCGGTAGCATCCAGAAGGGCGGAGACCACTTGCTGGGGGCCCTGAATAGCCAAAGCAATCTTGAGAATGAAGGAGAAGCTTGAGGCATTGCACTTCTTGATTTCAAACTATATTACAAAGCTATAGGAATCAAAACAGTATGGTATTGGCCTAAATACAGACACATAGATCAATGGAACAGAAGAGTGAGCCCAGAAATAAACTCATGCATGTATATTGTCAATTAATTTATGACAAGGGAGACAAAAATATACAATGGGGAAAGGACAGTCTCTTCAAAAAATGGTCTTGAGAAAACTGAACAGCCACATGCAAAAGAATGAAACTGGGCCCCTATCTTACACCATACACAAAAAATAACTCAGACTGGATTAAAAATCTCAATGTAAGACCTCAAACCATAAGGCACCTGGACATTTTACCAGGCTGATTTTTATAATATGCTATGGTAAGCTAAGGGAAAGAATGAGGGTCTTTGGAACAAAATCTTTTCCATAATGAAGTTCACTCTTTGGGGACTCCAAGAAATCACGTCTGTATTAAGCTCTGTTCATAATTATAAAGTATCTCTAACTGCTCAGACTCACTCTACCACCATAAGCAATCCTGGGCTGTCAGTGGTAATTTTACACCCTGTGATGGGAGAGGATATAATAGACAATGCAAGCCTTGGTAGATGCCTAAAGGCAGTGGAGGGTAGTACGGAGAAATAGCTTCCTTTAAGTGATTAATTCTAACCAGACTCTGGGAAACACATAGCACACTTTTATAAACTCTATAAACTTTACCGCACAAACATACACAGATTTTAAAACTTCACACCTCAAATATCCTGATGACTTAAACGTCTAAATATTCACACTCCAATAATTCAGGGTAACAGAAATGTATACAAGGTACACACTGTGTTAAAGGGGTGTGTGACAGGGCTGAACAGCTACGAAACCAAAATGCCACAGACAGCACCTTCCCTTTGCACCCAGAGAGGTGACAGCTTTCCTTGGGGGAGGGGGAGGGGGAGGGGCCTCGGGACACACTGACAGGGAGCTGTTGAAGAACGAAACTGTGCTTTAGCTGAAGGACGTTAAACAAGAACACCTCGTCCAACAATGCATGAGCTCCACAGAAGCTCCTGACAGGGTCCCCGGGACAGTGAAAGGCCGCCGAGCATTGGGGGTGGGGGGAGGTAGGGGGGTGATTGTTTAGCCACAGCGGGGCTCACACGTGATGTGTGTATCACATCACATTTTTATGGCATTTGTACCAAAACCTTCTGATTCTCTCAGAATACATGTTTCTGAGTGTCTCTACCAAGAAAAAAAAAAAAAAGGCGGGGGGTGGGGGTGGTTTGTGCGAAAGAAGAGATACAAGAGAGACTTTTGTGAGGATCTCTCTGTCCTCTCCATGCATGCCTCTGACTCTGGTAAAGCTACGATGCGGGGGGGGGGGGGGGGAAGGGGGGGCCGGGTGGTGGTGGTGGGATGAATTGGGAGATTGGGATTGACACTTATACGCTGATGTGTATAAAATGCATGACTAATAAGAACCTGCTGTATAAAAAAATTAAATTAAAAAAAAAAAGCTACGATGCAGGAAGCCTGGAAGATGGAAGGATGCGCAGGAAAACACAGTCCCTGACATGCCCTAGAAATCATCTCCCTTGCAGGCTTGGGCTGTCATTCATTTTTTCCCAGGCACGGGAGGGAGACAGCTCCCAAGTGGTGGTGCCAGGGGAACCAAATGAGCGAGGGTGACCCCACTGCTCAGGACACAGGGTCTTGAGACTTTCCCTCGAATTTAGATTGTATTCTAACTGTGATCTGCTCGCCTGCAATCGTGGTACAGGTCACTAGGCAGTAATCCCTCACCCCTCACCCACACCATTCCCGACCAATGACATTTCTCAAGAAATACACAACAGAGCTCAGGAGCCGAGGAGTTCTCCTGCTTTGTCGGCAGAGGGCGCTGCTGAGCAAGAAGCCGTCCCTCCCCGCGCCGGGCTGCCCTCCCCAGGGGAACCGAGCGCGATACTTCGGGTCTGCAGTCGTCCGCTGCTGACCGCTCTGCCCGGCAGATCGGGGTCTGCAAAGAGCTGGCCAGAGGGGGAGCCGGGCAGCGAGCTCTACAGCCCCCATGAACACCCACTCTCCACCCCGGCCCCCCAACAAATCCATGAACGCAACTGCTTGATCCGTTGTGCCTCGCTGATGATCAACAGAAAGTTGCCATAGCTTAACATTTTTCTGCGAGTAATCTTCATTTTTCTCACAAATGGCCTTCTCATAATAATGGGGGGGGGGGGAAGACTACCTTACATTAGAAAGTGTGCTGTATTTTCATTCTTGCAAACGGAGAGGCTATACATACACTTCATTTAAAAGAAAATTGGATAATTTTTTCTCCCAAACACCTTTTAAATCTTATGTTTAAGAACTTAAGTTTGAATGCAAAAGAGGGAATTACTTCCCATTATTTAGATATTGTATGTAAGAAAAATTTGCGCTAAAAAATCATATTCCTCGTTAATTTAATATAATTTGATTTGCTTCACTCTTTAAATAATAGTAACCAAATTAAAACTCTCATTATTCAGACTAATTTAATAAAAGAGTATAAATTTCAAAATGCATGAAAGGTCTGAACCTGAGTTTCTTATCATACTAAAAATAACTGCACAATGCCACAGGTGTAACCTAATGGTCCTTCCCAGCCCAATTAACTCCAGCATTTTATAAGTCATCAATTTATATTTTAAAATATAACAAAGGACAGGCAAATTCTATGAAAGTAAGTCATTACTCCAGTAAGTATAAAACAATTTAGTTACCAATGCAGGAGACAAAAGAATAGTGGTGGTGATTAATCTTCACGCACAAAGCCCTCAGCTGGAGTGCGTCTGCTCAGACAACATGACTTACCCCAGGAGTGCTTGCACACAGGGCCCAGAGAGCTTCAGAAAGGGCCAGGCGGCGGGTGGGGACTTTTAACCACACCTTCTGGGCACCCCAGACAGGGCTCTGCCCGTATTTGCACCAGCCCAGGGCTGATGGCACGCTCAGCTTTTCTCTAAGGTGAGGGGGACCGAGACAGACTTCTCCTCTCTTCTGCCAGCCGGTTAGCAGGAAAAAACCCAACATGGGGGAATTCCACTGGTGGCCCAGTGGTTAAGACTCGCCACTTTCACTACCGTGGCCCGGGAGGGGTTCAGTCCCTGGTCAGGGAACTAAGATCCCTCAAGCCCCGAGGTGTGGCCAATAAATAAATAAAAGAAGAAGAAAAAACCCAACATGGAAGAAATCTCTTATAATGCCCTTGAAACAGTTCTGCCATAGTGCCTTTGCTTTTCAAGAAAGGAGAAGCAAGCAAGAGCCAATCTGTATATGAATGACTCAGATATGATCAACACCTAGCTGGCCAGGCTCCTACCCCCAGACCCCAAGGCACTTCTGCATTAGATGACCAAGGGAGGGACTGGCCGAGGAGGCCTTTCATGGTCCCTTTATTTTAGGGATGGTGCCACTTCCTGGCTGAACTGGTTGATACCTACAATGCCCACACTTAACCTTACCTGGCTTCCAGCTCTGGTGGGGTCAGCATCCTGGGGGGTCAGGATCCAAGGTCTCCATGGTGTTTGGCTGGAAGGACAGGGACCAAGAGTGAACCCCAGCATTTTCTGCTTTTAAAGTTAGATCATAAGAGTTAACATTCTTATAATTTCTAATGTCTGCCTAAGAGTCACTGGACACACCAGAATGTTCTCTCAAGTTCTCAGTCTGTGCCATTTGCGTTTTTTTTTCTCCTGCCACATTCCCAGTTCTCTGCCTTCACTGGGCTTTTTGAGAAATCCCAAATATGATACACATCATTATTTGAGGAATTTCTCTTCCCAGCCTGGCAGGATTCTTCCATTCAGACTCCCCGCGGTAGCTGGCTACTTTGTTGCTCATTAATTTCTGACTGCACAGAGATGAGTGTACAGAGTTTTACGATGCAAAAAGCGGGAATGTGTTCCTCCTCTCTGGCTGCCTGGCCACCCAGACCCTTCCACACCTCCCCTGCTAATTTGATTTTAACTTTACTACCTTAAAAAAGGCTGGTGCCCGGGGACAGCGAACGCTGAGCCCCACGCACAGGGCAAACAAAGAATGTCACCAAGAGTGTGACAGTCAACGTGACGCGACCCCCTGAAGGGTTCGCGGAGGGGCCCCCGAAGACTTCACCGCTCCCAGCCCGGTGGGTTTCAGATCTAGAAACCGAAGCTTTGGCCCATTGCCGGGCACCTCCTGGGCCTCCGCACTTCAGAACTGTGCTCTGGAGCCGAGAAGATTCTGCGTCCCTGACTCTGGCTAAGGAACTTGCTCTGCGTCGCGTCGGGCTCCAGGGCTCCAGGTCTCCGCCCGGCTTCGGGGACTCAGCGCGGCCGGAGCATCCTGCCTGCGCTCCCCGCACCGACGCGCCGCGGGGACACCCTCACCTCTCGGGCCCGCGCGGCGGCGGTGGTCCCCGTGGACCGTCCCCGGGGCAGTGAGAGACGCGTCCCCGTGCCTCCCGGGCTCCGGCCGCTGCCTCGGGTCTCATGGTGCCCTCGGAGCCCGCGCCCCTCCAGCGGCGCCGGCGACCGGCCGCGCCTTTAACCGCTCGGGCGAGGGCGCTCACCTACCCGCGCTCTCGGCGCCAGGTTTAAAAACGGGGGCGGGGCGGGGAGGGGACACGGGAAACCCGGGAGAGGGTAGGGAGGGCACCGGAGAAGCTCCGGGAGGGGACAAGCAAAGCTCCAGGAGGGAGCGCCGCGGGGAGGAGGGGACGAGGTCAAGAAGGGGAATTGGGAAGCCCTGGTCAAGGGTGTGGAGGGAACAAAGGAAATCCAGGCATAATCGCCAGGGGCGGGGGCGAGGAAGCTCGGGGAGGGGACGGCGGGAAGTGACACAGAAAGCCGTGGAGAGGGGGCACAGGGGGCAGGGGTCTTGGGCGGTGGCGTCGGGCGCGCTCCCTCGCCCAGGGGCCTCCCGCGCCCGGTGCTGGAGAGGAGGGATCCCTGGCTTCTTCCCGCCCCTCTGGGGTCTCCGCGTCCCTCGGGTTTCTGATTCCTGCATCTAGGTCTCCAGATTTGCGGGAAATCTCACGTCCACGACTTTTAAAGCGGCCGCGGGGTTTCGGGGGAGGTTACTGAAGCCTGTGGACCCGCCCTGCCTGCGGTGCTGAACCGCGGGCACCCGGAAGCCCCGACCGCGATGCTCAAAGCGGCGGTGGGGCTGCAGCAACGCATCCAGGCGGTGGAAGGCGGCGGAGAGAGCTCTCCAGATGACAGCACCCTTCCCAACGACGGAGGCCTTGGAAAAGGATGTGGCTTTCTCCGAGGGTGGGTGCGATCTTCCTCTGGTTAGCCCCGGGCCCGGCACAGAAAGCGCCTTGGATGAGCCGGGATGGCGCGCGTGCCCTGGGAATACCTGGCCGGGCTGCAGGGCTCGCGGGGGCGCAGCTGTCGTGGTCCCCAGAGCTCGGGCAGGGTGGGAGGAGTGCTGTTTCATTAGTAGAGCCCGGCGGCAGAACCCTGAGGGCGGCCGGCCTGGACTCGGGCCCCTCGCTTAAGTACGATCTGCTGCTCAGTGCCCCACTGACGCCGCGTCTAAGAACGCGAGCTTACTTTATGTGACTTACGGTAATGGAATTAAAAAAAAAATTAACTTCAGACATTAAAATGTTTCCACATTTTTTTCCCCTTTAAGAGCAACAAGTTATGGCTTCCCTGGTGGCGCAGTGGTTAAGAATCCGCCTGCCAATGCAGGGGACACGAGTTCAAGCCCTGGCCCGGGAAGATCCCACATACAGCAGAGCAACTAAGCCCGAGCGCGACAACTACTGAGCCTGCGCTGTAGAGCCCGCGGGCCACAACTACTGAGCCCGTGCGCCACAATTACCGAAACCCGTGAGCCTAGAACCCGAGCTCTGCAACAAGAGAAGCCATCGCAATGAGAAGCTCGTGCACTGCAATGAAAAGTAGCCCCCGCTCGCCACAACTAGAGAAAGCCCGCGCGCAGCAACGAAGACCCAACGCAGCCAAAAAAATAAATAAATAAAAAATTTTAAGTTGTGTAAAAAAAAAAAAGAGGGAGTGTGGGAGGGAGACGCAAGAGGGAGGAGATATGGAGATATATGTATATGTATAGCTGATTGAACTTTGTTATAAAGCAGAAACTAACACACAATTGTAAAGCAATTAGACTCCAATAAAGATGTTTTTAAAAAAAAGAGCAACAGGTTATGACAATAATGAAACCTTATTAAAGGCGAAGGGAGGAATTAATTTAAAAACTTTAAAATTTCACACAGTGATTTTAAAAGACACTGAGTATAAGGGCATGGGGGAGGGGAGGCAAAGAACATTAACAGACAACATTGCAACAATAAGATACCATATTTAATCTACCAACAGAGAAAGGATTTTATAAAGGGACAATGGGCAACCGGTGTGGGTGCTTTCAAATGCGAGTCTTCAGGTAGCCTGAGGCAATGCAACCAGGGTACTTTCAGAAAAGTATGACAACCTACATCACATGCCTTAAAAATATTCACCTGTTTGGCCCAGTAACTGTACTTCTGTGTCTATATTAAAGATGTATTCAAGATGGGGATGAAGATGTATTTAATCACAGAAAGGTGTTCATTATAGTGTTTTTTATAATGTTGAAAAGTTAAGTCTCAAAATATGACAATGATTAAACAGATGATAGTGGAATATCATGCAGCTAATAAAAACATTTTCTGACTTGAACAGCATGGGAAAATACTTGTGATGTTAAAAGAACAAAATTGTATGAGTAGGACCCAACAGTATACGAAGGATACAAATGACAATACAGATGTGCCCACTGAGTACTGGAATTACTAAGGATTTTAAACATTTTTTAAATGTTTTCTAAAATTTTCAACAATGAGCCTATATTACTTTTTTTGTGTGTGGTAAAATACACATAATATAAAATTTACCATTTTAAGCATTTTCAAATATAATTCATTGGCACTAGGTAGACTCACATTGTTGTGCAACCATCACCACCATCCATCTCCAGAACTTTTTCATCATCCTGATCTGAAACTCTGTACCCATTAAACACTAACTTCCCATTCCTCCCTTCGTCAGCCCCTGGTAACCACCATTCTATTTCCTGTCTGTATGGCTTTGACTATTCCAGGCTTGTATAATAGGAATCATTTGTCCTTTTGTGGATCATGTATTAATTTTATAAGCTATACATTTAATCTTCACCCCAATCCTGCAAACAGGCATTATTCCCATTTTACAGATTAAGAAACGGGGGTTGAGAGAAATTAGATAACTAGTGCAAAGTCACCATCTGGTTAGAGAGCCAGTACTCTTGGTCCTACTGGGTACATAGGCTTTGGAAACCAAATGCCAAAAAAATACATTTAAAGGTCAAAAAGGACTCAAGACAGCATCTGCACACAGTAGGTACTCAGTTATTATAATTTTTTTAATTGAAGTATAGTTGATTTACAATGTTGTGTTAGTCTCAGGTATACAGAAAAGTGATTCAGTTATACATATATATATATTCTTTTTCAGATTCTTTTCCATCATAAGTTATTACAAGATATGGAATATAGTTCCCTCTGCTATACTGTAGGTCCTTGTTGTTTATCTATTTTATATACAGTAGTGTGTATCTTTTAATCTCAAACTACTAATTTATCCCCACCCCCACTCAGTTTTGTCTTTTTGCTTTGTTTTGTTTTTCTTTCTGCCAATAAATATTATTGAGTTCATACTGATATCAATAAATATTGAATAAATGGGCAGAATAGGCAAGTATTCTTTTTTAAAATTATTTATTTTAAAATTATTTATTTATTTATTTTTAAATTTTGGCCGCATTGGGTCTTCGTTGTTGCCCGCAGGCTTTCTCTAGCTGCAGCAAGCGGGGGCTACTCTTCATTGTGGCGCGTGAGCTTCTCATTGCAGTGGCTTCTCTTGTTGCGGAGCACGGGCTCTAGGCACATGAGCTGTGGTAGCCTCACTGCAACACAGAAGCCCCCACGTGCAGCAACGAAGACCCAATGCAGCCAAAAATAATAAATAAATAAACTTATAAAAAAAAAAACTTTGTGTAAACCCGAGAAAACCATAATTCGAAAAGATACATGCATCCAATGTTCATTGCAACTCTATTTACAGCAGCCAAGACATGGAAGTAACCTCAATGTCCATTGACAGATGAATGGGAAAGATGTAGTTACTTATATACAATGGAATATTATTCAGCCATAAAAAAGAATGAAATAATGCCGTTTGCAGCAACATGGATGGACCTAGACATTATCATACTAAGTGAGGTAAACCAGACAGAGAAAGACAAGTATCATATGATATCGCTTATATGCAGAGTCTAAAAAAAAGACACAAATGAACTTATATACAAAACAGAAATAGACCCAAAGACATAGAAAGCAAACTTATGGCTACCAAGGGAGAAAGGGGGAAGGGGAGGGATAAATTACGAGTTTGGGATTAACATACACACACACATATATAAAATAGATAAATAGATAACCAACAAGGACTTACTATATAGCACAGGGAACTATACTCAGTATTTTGTAATAACCTATAAGGGAAAAGAATCTGAAAAAGAATATATGTATAAAACTGAATCACTTTGCTGTACACCTGAAACTAAAATAACATTGCAAATCAACTATACTTCAATAAAAAAATAAAATAGAAAAGTTTATGTAGATATTCAATCCTCGAGGAGGTGGAGTGTGACTCTATAAACAATAGTTTAAATTATGCATGTTTTTTATGAAAATATATGTAATGAAAAATAAATTCATTGGTAATATAGAATAAAGGTTTGGGGATTTTTTTTAATTTCTTTTTTCTGCAGGTAAAGAAATTAAAATACAGGAAAAGAAAGTGCTTTTGAGGTAGTTGGGAATTCAAAGGGCTTTGTGCTACCAAGTATGTTATAACAATTTCTCTTTTTTTTTTTAAATAAATTTATTTATTTTTGGCTGCGTCGGGTCTTCGTTGCTGCACGCAGGCTTTCTCTAGTTGCGGCACGCAGGCTTTCTCTAGTTGCGGCGAGCTCTTCGTTGCAGTGCGCGGGCTTCTCATTGTGGTGGCTTCTCTTGTTGTGGAGCACGGGCTCTAGGTGCGCGGGCTTCAGTAGTTGTGGCTCGTGGGCTCTAGAGCGCAGGCTCAGTAGTTGTGGCGCACAAGCTTAGTTGCTCTGCGACATGTGGGATCTTCCCGGACCAGGGCTCGAACCCGTGTCCGCTGCATTGGCAGGCGGAGTCTTAACCACAGCATCACCAGGGAAGTCCCCTATAACAATTTCTCAAACTTTTTTGGATCCAAGGAAGATCTTTATGATAGACGAAGTATTTGGTGAAGGGTATAGAAATCTTAAACTTAATTAGGACCATGGTTTAGAAACTGGGAAAAATTGTATAACTTCAAGTATGTAAATTCCTGCCTGAGAGGTGGTGTGGGAAATAAATAAAATTGAGGTTCTGTTTCTTGCTCTGCTCTCTTTAATTAAAAATTCTTTTTCATATGCTGACTTTCAGCTGTTGCTTAAAAACAAAGAGTAAAGATGTTAACCCTCAGGGTTTCCGGCTGGCCTAGGAGGAGGATACCAAAAGTCAAAACATCTAAGAGGGCAGAATATTTTTACATAAACAGTGCTGAAGACAGGCGGGGAAATGACCATTTCCTTTCCTTCTGTTTAGGCAGAACCTATTTCCTGTTATCCACTCCACAAAGCACTCTGTACCTCTGAAAGCTAACTTAGAAGTTACAAGATGTAGTTATTGCTGTTGATGTTGTTGTTTTCTAAAAGATTTTTTGGAGACTAAAATACATGTATTTGTTCCATGGGAATAAGTAATATAGTTGGTATTTTTTGGGGGGGGGTTAATTAATTAATTAATTTTTATTTTTTTGAAATCATGGCAAGATACAAATAACTAGATTTTACCATTTTAACCATTTTTAAGTATACAGGTTCAGTGACATCAAGCACATTCACATTGTTGTGCAGTCATCACTATCATCTGTCTCCAGAACCTCTTCATCATCCCAAACAAACTCTACCCATTAAATAATAACTCCATTTCCCCCTCCCTCGTCCCTGGTAACTTCTATTCTACTTTCTGTTCTATGAGTTGATTATTCTGGGTACCTCATATAGGTGGAATCATGCAATATTTGTCCTTTTGTGACTGCCTTATTTCACTTAGCATAAAATCCTGTTAAAAACAAGATAACAGACCCCAAATGGAGTCAGTTATGCTAAGCCCCATGTTGCCAAATCAAGACTTTTTTGGGGGGGGGGTTATTTTTATTTTTAAAAAAAATTTTTATTGGAGTATAGTTGATTTACAATGTTGTGTTAGTTTCTGCTGTACAGCAAAGTGAGTCGGTTATACATAAACATATATCCACTCTTTCTTAGAGTCTTTTCCCATATAGGTTATTACAGAGTGTTGAGTAGAGTTCCCTGTGCTAAACAGCAGGTCCTTATTAGGTATCTATTTTATATATAGTAGTGTGTATATGTCAATCCCAATTTATCAACCCCCCTTCCCCACCCCAAAATCAAGACTTAATTACAGTTTGGCCTCCTTCAGAAATGGAATCTTAAACTAGTCAATCAGGAGTCACCTGCTCAGCACTAGTGAGATCATATGCCTGATAGATCCTGCCATCCCCTAAAGGGAAGTGACCTTGCCAAAACCAATCTGCTTTTTGCCCCATTAACTTCCTTGTTTCTGCTCCCTTCTGCCTATAAAAGTCTTTCATTTGGGAAAAAAAAAAAGTCTTTCAATTTGTACAGGTCTTCAGAGCTCCTTTTATCTGCTGGAGTGGATGCTGCCTGATTCATAAATCCTTGAATAAAACCAATAAGATCTTTAAAATTTACTCAGTTGAATTTTGTTTTTTAAGTCTTCAAGGTTCATCTATGTTGTAGCAAGTGTCAGAATATCCTTCCTTTTCAAGGCTGGATAATATTCTATTGTATGGATACATCACTTTTGTTTACCCATTCATCTGTCAGTAAATACTTCGGTTGTTTCTGTCTTTCGGCTATTGTGAATAATACTGCTATGAACAGCATTCATGAATCCCTGCTTCAATTCTTTTGGGTATATACTCAGAAGTGAGATTGCTAGATGAAATATACTTGGTTTTGAATTCTTATTTTAAGGCTTGAGTTTGCTCTTGAAAAGAAAATTTAACATGAATCTTGTGTTCAAAGTGTGAATGGGGGAAACGTTCTGTAACTAAGCTTCCCTCTATGACTGTGGATGTCCCTAGCTCAACCATGTGATAACTGACATTTGGACACTGGAACCATCTCCAGATACTACCTGTGTTAAAGCCAGACCATAGCAATGGCTACGAGACCCTGCCTGATCTCCCCTGACACCCTTTACTTCTCAGATCTCATCTACTGCTCTCTCCTCCATCCTTCCCCCTAAAGCCCCTGGCCTCTGGACTGTTAATGCACCAGGAACATCCCAGAAACACTCACCTTTCGGGTGAACCTGCCTCTCACCTTCTTCAAGTCTTTACTCAAGTGTCCCCTGAGGATGCTGCTTTCCCTGGACACTTGTTTAAAGTACCTCTCTCTCTCTCTCTCTCCCTTTCTCTCTCACACACACATACATCCCTCAGCATTGCCTATCCTCCTTCCTTTCCTGCTTTATTTTTATCCATAGTACCTACCACATTTAACATACTATTTTTAGCTTCTTTTTTTAAATAATTAATTAATTAATTAATCTTTTTATTTTTGGCTGCATTGGGTCTTCGTTGCTGCACACGGGCTTTCTCTAGTTGCGGCGAGGGGGGCTACTCTTCGTTGTGGTGGCTCCTCTTGTTGCGGAGCATGGGCTCTAGGCATGCGGGCTTCAGTAGTTGTGGCACTTGGGCTCAGTAGTTGTGGCTTGCGGGCTTAGTTGCTCTGTGGCATGTGGGATCTTCCCAGACCAGGGCTCGAACCCGTGTCCCCTACATTGGCAGGCAGATTCTTAACCACTGCACCACCAGGGAAGTCCCTAGCTTCTTTTTAAAAAAATTCTACAGTGATTTACAATTTTCAGAAGTTTCACACACATGATTTCATATAATCCCATAATAACCCTTTTTTCTCCTCTACCCATATATTGCCCCTCCCCCATTTCCTCTCCCCACTGGTAAACATTAATTTTTTTCTATATCTGTGAGTCTGCTTCTTTTTTGTTTTATTCACTAGTTTGTTGTATTTTTTTAGATTCCACATATAAATGATATCACACAGTATTTGTCTTTCTCTGTCTCACTTATTTCACTTAGCATAATGCCCTCCAAGTCCATCCATGTTGCTGCAATTGGCAAAATTTTGTTCTTCTTTTATGGCTGAGTAACATTCCATTGTATATATGTGCCACATCTTCTTTATCCATTCATCTGTTGATGGACACAGGTTGCTTCCATACCTTGGCAATTGTAAATTATGCTGCTACGAACATTGGGGTGTATGTAGCCTCTAGAATTAGTGTGGTTTTTTTTTTTTCGATATTAACATACTATTTAAAAAATCTATTTATTTTATTTATTTTCTGCCTCTCCCAGTAGGAGTTCAGCTCCATGAAGGCAAGGCTTCTGTCTGTTTTTGTTCACTACTGTATCCTGGTGTCTACAAGGACATCTGACACATAGTAGGTGTTAGAGAGTGTGTAGCTGTAACTACGGTTAGCTTCAGAAGAAAATGAAGAAGTACATAGCAGTGGCCCAATTTAATTATGTATGTTGACCTAAAGCCCAAAATGAGAGAACATAGAAAGCAATGTTTTATCCACATGTGGCCGAAGATAAGTAATCATCGGCCACATGTGGATAAAATAAGTAAGGATCTTACTTCAGGCTGTCCCCAAAGGAAACAGGGTGGTATTCCGCCTAGAGAGGATTGAATAGTGGCCCCAAAAGTTATGTCCAAGTCCTAACCCCCAGAACCTGTGAGTGTGACCTTACTTAGAAAAAGGAACTTTGCAGATGTAATTAGGTTTAGAGCAAACCGTAAATCCAAGGACAGGTGTCCTTATAAGAGAAAGGCAGAGGGAGGGACTTCCCTGGCAGTCCAGTGGTTAAGACCTCGCCTTCCAATGCAGGGGATGCAGGTTCGATCCCTGATCAGGGAGCTAAGATCCCACGTGCCTCGCAGCCACAAAAAAACCCAAAAACATAAATCAGAAGCAATATTGTAACAAATTCAATAAAGACTTTAAAAATGGTCCACATCAAAAAAAAAAATCTTTAAAAAAAAGAGGAAGGCAGAAGGAGATATGAAGTAGAGACACAGAGAGAAGATGTGAAGACAGAGGCAGAGGCTGGAATTATACATCTACAAGGCAAAGAACGCTGAGGATTGCGGCAGCCATCCGAAGCTGGGAGAGAGGCATTCAAGGGATTCTTCCTGAGAGCCCCCAGAAGGAAGAAACCTGCAGTCGCCTTCATTTCAGACTTCTGCCCTCCAGGACTGTGAGAGAATACATTTCTGTTATTTTAGGCCACCCAGTTTGTGGTAATTTGTTATGGCAGCCCCAGGAAATGAATAACTCCTCCATCTATCTTTTTTAAATTTTTTTTTTTTTTGCCGTGCTGCACAGCTTACTTGCTTGCGGGATCTTAGTTCCCCGAGGACGAGGGATTGAACCTGTGCCCCCTGCAGTGGAAGGGCCGAGTCCTAACCACTGGACCGCCAGGGAATTCCCAAATACATCCTCCATTGTTGTATCTAAGATTCACTCTTTTCATTGTGTCTATAGGAGGACGAAGAAACGCACAATTACATATTGCCTGCTACTTTGCAGTGCTGTGTGGAAAAAAGAAAAAGATACAGATATAGATAGATACAGAAACAGATATAGATATAGATATATAGATATAGATATAGTTATGGGAAGCCAGACCCCACATCTTGAGCTAGAAGTGACCTGTGGTGTCAATTCTTAGTCCCTCTCCGTTTCAGGAGCGAGATGACAGAAGCTCAGGAAATGGCCTGCCTACTGCCCTAATAGTAGCTAATAGCAATCGTAACTTTGGCTAACATTTACTGAGCATTAATTATGTGCCTGGCGCTGTGGTTTACGGATATTAATTCACTCAGATGTATAAGGGAGAGAGTAGTAGTATCCATATTTTACAGGGGAGGAAACCAAATCACGGAGAAGTTAAATCATTTTTCTTTTTTCAGAAGAACAAAGTTTAATGTTCACATCCATATCTTTTCATATCTCTATTACCTCTTCTACTGACTTCTTCAATACTTTTGTAACACTTACTATGTGTGGAACACTCTTTCTAGTGCTGGGGTTTCGGCAGCCAACAAGATAGACAAGTTCTGTGTCTACATTAGGAAGTTTATATTCAAATTTGAAAAGAAATTTAGTGAACAATACAATTTTAAATCATTTCTTCAAGGTAACCCAGAAAATCAGGGCTTAGACATGAACCCAGGAGGGCTCTCTCCAGAGTCTGGAGTGTTAAAAACATCCAACCAAGTCAATCTGAAGATCTAATTGGCTTTACTAGGCGTTTCACTTACTAGGCAGCATCCTGTCTGGCAGCTAGAAGGGCGGGTGCTACATGGGATTGTACAGAAACGGAAGGTTTTTATAAGAAGGGTGGGGCAGGGGAGCTATTAGCAAAAGAAAAGAAAAGATTCTTTTAGGTCCAGGACATTCGTTTTGGGGAAAGGGAAAAGCAAGGGTTTTTTTGGCCACACCCCAAGACTTCTTAGTTCCTGCACCAGGGATCGAACCTGCGTCCCCTACAGTGGAAGCCTGGAGTCTTAACCACTGGACCTCCAGGAAGTCCCAAAGCAAGGGTTTTATCATGCAGATCACTTCTTCTTCCTCTGGGGAACAGAGAGGGCCCAAATGACTTGGCGTTGACCAGAAAATTCCAAACTGGTTGGTTAAGATCACATTTCTGGGGAAGGTCAAAACTGCAATTAGGCCAGGTATTAAATCTGGGTTTGGTATCATGGGCTTTCAGCACCAGTGACAGTGACACCATTTTGGTCCAGTGGTTTTCTTTTTGACAGGGTCTTAGCAACATGCCACACAGATGACAGGGCTCCCGCTGTCACCTGTTAGAACTGATCTCACTTGGCAGTCCAGGGGCCTGTCCACAGGAAGGATAAATTGTGTTGGGGAGGTGACTGGATGGTGGCAGCAAGACCCATAGTTCATTCTGATCATCCTCAAAAGCGACTGTCCAGGCTCTGGGTCACGCAGAAGTTCTGCTTCTACTCTGATAAGCTGAATGCAGACCCTCCTTGTTTCCTCTGGCCCTCTGGGTTTTTATGGTGTTGAGAGTGAAAACACTTTTTGATGTACACATATTTTAATGGAGCTAAGAGAGAAGAAAACAGAGTATGACGAGGAGAAAGCAGGACAATCCTTGGCATCTATGGCGCCTGGAAATGCAGTTTTGTTTTGTTTTTTAAATATTTATTTTTATTTATTTGGTTGCACTGGCTCTTAGTCATGGCAGCCTGGCTCCTTAGTTGCAGCTTGCCAGCTCCTTAGTTGTGGCACGCATGTGGGATTGAGTTTCCTGACCAGGGATCGAACCTGCGGCCCCTGCATTGGGAGCACGGAGTCTTATCCACTGCACCATGAGGGAAGTCCCTGGAAAGGCAGTTTTTTTCAAACCTTTGAAATAAAGACGAGTAAACTTGCTCATCTCACTGCCCATTCCCTCTGATGAAGAGCAGGAAGCATCCATGAGATTGGGTGTAGCCTTTTAAACTAAGGGTTTGCAACCTTCTGAGTGGTCCCCGCTGGTCAGCTCGCATAAGTGTGTCAGGTTCACGCCTAACACAGGCACCAGTCTACTATGTCCCAGCTCAGCAGAAGATTGGGCACATGATCAGGGAGAGGATCTTCCTAAGGACTGGCGCAGCCTGCCCATAGGGGCACATGAAGATGGGGCTCTGTCCTGCAGGACATGACCCTGAGATTATCATACAATTCCACGATATGCGCTGATTCTACCTGAAAGCTTATATTTCCATTGGCGCGGATGCAGCCTGGAGGAATACGCTCGTCCCTGCCCCAGTCCTTTCTGATGTCCTTACAACAAGAGGGAAGGGGGCAGGGCACAACCTTTAAAAGAATGACAAGACCATTGGATACAACATAAACTGGTTAGAACCAACTAGGCCCAAGATGGCGGAAGATTCGACTTCCAGTGGACCTTGGGCCTCATTATACGCTCATTGTAATAATACATTAGCACGTGCTAAAAAGTGGGTGGCGGCCCAGTTCCTGGAAATCTTCACCCCTTCTCTGAAATAGTTGGCATAATCCTCCCACTCATTAGCCTATGAAAATACCCAGCCCACAAAAACTAACCACCCCTGGGCTTTCCTGGTGGCGCAGTGGTTGAGAATCTGCCTGCCAATGCAGGGGACACGGGTTCGAGCCCTGGTCTGGGAAGATCCCACATGCTGCGGAGCAACTGGGCCCGTGAGCCACAACTACTGAGCCTGCGCGTGTGGAGCCTGTGCTCCGCAACAAGAGAGGCCGCGATAATGAGAGGCCCGCGCACCGCGATGAAGAGTGTCTCCCGCTTGCCACAATTAGAGAAAGCCCTCGCACAGAAACGAAGACCCAACACACCAAAAATAAATAAATAAATAATTCTTTTTAAAAAATAAATAAATAATTTTTAAAAAAAAACAAAACAACAACAACAAAAAAAACCAGCTTTGAAAAAAAAAACAGAAAAAACTAACCACCCCATAATTCAGGGCCTCTCGCCTTCTGAGATGGTCCTCACCCTGTGGAGTGTTTCTTCCTTGGCCACTTTCACTTTCTGTGACAACCCCATGCCCTGGGGCCACTCTCGCCTTCTGAGACGGATTGCATTCTGTCTATGGAATGTGTATCTCTGTAAATAAATCCACTTCTTCCCTTTTTTTTTTTTTTTTGGCCACTCCGCTTGCAGGATCTCAGTTCCCCAACCAGGGATCGAACCCTGGCCCCCTGCAGTGAAAGCGCAGAGTCCTAACCACTGGACCACCAGGGAATTCCCTTTTTTAAAAAATAAATCCACTTCTTACCTATCACTTTGTCTCTCACTGAATTCTCTCTGCAAGGAGACATAAAGAACCTGAGCTTCATTAAGTCCTGAGACCAGGTGTGTGATCTCAATTAAAAGACAGTGGGGGGACTTCCCTGGTGGTCCAGTGGTTAAGACGCCATGCTTCCACTGCAGGGGGTACGGGTTAGATCCCTGGTCAGGGAACTAAGATCCCGCGTGCTGTGTGGTGTGGTCAAAAAAATAAATAAATAAAATAAAACAAAAGACAGTGGGTTCAAGTCCCAGTCTGGGTTCTGGCCAGGTTCAAGTCCCAACCTGAGGGGCACAGTTTCATCCCCACTGCCAGTTCTGGCCCTGCCCCTGCCCTGGACTTCAGCCCTGGTCCCATGATCTGACTAACTTGGCACCTCTGCTTTACTCTTTCCCTCTTTCACATGGACACTATTATACTTTGTGATATTGTGATCAAATATGTATCTGGTCTTTGCCCGTTTCTGGCACAGAGCTCCTAAAACCCTTGGAATTTCCTTAGTGATAAGAGTGAAAAAGTGTCTTAATATTCATAACAAACCCCTTTCAACCACACCTGAGTTTATGTTAATGAAGTGAGTTTTGGAAAGCACCTAAGGATGGGGGCTCGTTGCCAGGGGAACCAATCATGTGGTTGGTGACAGGGTTAGTCTCCTGGGGGAGGGGAGAGAGCCTGGAGGTTGGACCAATCTCCAGTGGCCAGTGATTTATTCAAGCATGATTTAAATATAATGAAGTCTCTGGGGCTTCCCTGGTGGCGCAGTGGTTAGGAATCCGCCTGCCAATGCAAGGGACACGGGTTCGAGCCCTGGCCTGGGAAGATCCCACATGCTGCGGACCAGCTAAGCCCATGTGCCACAACTACTGAGCCTGCGCTCTAGAGCCCGCAAGCCACAACTACTGAGCCCACGTGCCACAGCTACTGAAGCCTGCGTGCCTAGAGTCCGTGCTCCGCAACAAGAGAAGCCACGACAATGAGAAGCCCGCGCACTGCAACAAAGAGTAGCCCCGGCTCGCTGCAACTAGAGAAACCCCGCACACAGCACCAAACACCCAACACAGCCAAAAATAATATAAATAAATAAATAAATAAATTTATTTTAAAAATATATATAATGAAGTCTCCATAAAAACCCAAGAGGGCGGGGTTCAGAGAGCTTCCAGGTTGGTGAACACGTAGCGATTGGGGACAGAACCTCTGGGCCCTTGCCCCAGACCTTGCCCTAGGCATCTCTTCCATCTGGCTGTTCCTGAGTTATATTCTTTTATAATAAATCGGTGATCTAGTAAGAAAATTTTTCTCTGAGTTCTGTGAGCTGCTTTAACAAATTAATAGACTCCAAGGAGGAGGGCATTGGAACCTGTGATATATGGCTGGTCAGTCGGAAGCACAAGTGACAGCCTAGGCTTGGGACTGGCTGCTGAAGTTGGGTTGGGGGCATGGGACAGTCTTGCAGGACTGAGCCCTTAACTTGTGGGACCCGACGCTGTCTCCAGGTAGATGGTGTCAGAATTGAGTTGGATTGTAGGACATCCAGCTGGTGTCTGAGAATTGCTTGGTGGCGTGGGGAAAACCCACACACATAGGAACTGTAACGAGAATCATTTGATACCTTCACCCCTGGGCTGAGTCTCCTGCTTACCTGAGTTGGATTTTAGGACATCCAGCTGGTGTCTGAGAATTGCTTGGTGGCGTGGGGAAAACCCACACACATAGGAACTGTAACGAGAATCATTTGATACCTTCACCCCTGGGCTGAGTCTCCTGCTTACCTGACTTGTCTTTAGCCACCAGGATTCCAGTGAAACCAGCTACATGCCGGCTGGACCTGGGCTGGCTCTCCAGGATGGGGACTTCACACACGATGCCTGAGAGCCTCCAGAGTTTGCCTGAGCCCATGGTGATGGCCACTTTTTGTCCCATCTGCATGGGATGGTGGGCATGGCCTTATGCTGTGCAACTAGCACCCAATAAAAGGGGTTTTATTCTGGGCTGAACTGTACCCCCTCCAAATTCATATGTTGAAGTTGTAACTTCCAGTACCTCAGAACATAACCGTAATTGGTGATAGGGTTTTTAAAGAAGTAATTCAGGTCAAATGAGGTCATATGGGTGGGCCTTTATCTGATATGACTGATGTCCTTATAAGAAGGGATTAGTACATGTATAGCTGATTCACTTTATTATAAAGCAGAAACTAACACACCATTGTAAAGCAATTATACTCCAATAAAGACGTTAAAAAAAAGAAAAAAGAAGGGATTAGGACACAGACACACACAGAGGGAAGACCATGTTAGGACACAGGGAGAAAATGGCCAGGCATCTACAAGCCAAGGAAAGAGGCCTTCAGAAGAAACCATTCCTGCTGATATCTTGATCTTGAAACTGTGGCCTCCAGAACCGGAGGAAATAAATTCCTGTTGTTGAAGTCATTTAGTCTGTGGTGCTTTGTTATGGCAGACCTAGCAAAGAAATACAGAGCTTTTGCATCTCTCCTTGTCCCAGTCTCCTCTGGGGCCATTTGCCCTGAACCATCGTGCATCTGCCTCCCCTCTACGTTCCTGGTAAATGACTTTGCTCATTTCCTGCCCGTGGCCTTATTTCACCCTTGCTTCTAGATCAGGTGCCTGGTACATAACTGACACTCAATAAATGACTTTTATTTATTTATTTTTTCTTTAAATTTATTTATTTATTTTTGGCTGTGTTGGGTCTTCGTTTCTGTGCGAGGGCTTTCTCTAGTTGCGGCAAGCGGGGGCCACTCTTCATCGCGGTCCGCAGGCCTCTCACTATTGCGGCCTCTCTTGTTGCGGGGCACAGCCTCCAGACACGCAGGCTCAGTAGCTGTGGCTCACGGGCCCAGTTGCTCCGCGGTATGTGGGATCTTCCCAGACCAGGGCTCGAACCCGTGTCCCCTGCATTGGCAGGCGGATTCTCAACCACTGCGCCACCAGGGAAGCCCTATTTATTTATTTTTAAAATTTTTATTGGAGTATAGATGATTCAAAATGTTGTGTTAGTTTCTGCTGTACAGCAAGGTGAATCAGTTATACATATACATATATCCACTCTCCTAAAAATTCTATATAGGTCATTACACAGTATTGAGAAGAGTTCCCTGTGCTATACAGTAGGTCCTTATTAATGAATTTGTTTTATACGTAGTAGTGTGTATATGTCAATCCCAATCTCCCAATTTATCCCTTACCCCCCTCTCCTCCCTGGTAACCATAAGTTTGTTTTCTACATCTGTGACTTTATTTCTATTTTGTAAATAAGTTCATTAGTACCATTTTTTTAGATTCCACATATAAGTGATATCATGGTATTTGTTTTTCTCTCTGACATACTTCACTCAGTATGACAATCTCTAGGTCCATCCAATAAATGCTTTTATTTTTTTGTTTTTTTTAATAAATTTATTTATTTTATTTATTTATTTTTGGCTGTGTTTGGTCTTCATTGCTGCGCGGGCTTTCTCTGGTTGTGGCGAGCGGGGGCTACTCTTCATTGCGGTGCGCGGGCTTCTCACTGCGGTGGCTTCTCTTGTTGTGGAGCACGGGCTCTAGGTGTGCAGGCTTCAGTAGTTGTGGCACGTGGGCTCAGTAGTTGTGGCGCACCGCACGGGCTTAGTTGCTCCGCCTCATGTGGGATCTTCCCGGACCAGGGCTCAGACCCGTGGCCCCTGCATTGGCAGGTGGATTCATAACTACCACGCCACCAGGGAAGTCCCAATAAATGCTTTTTAAATGAACAAATTGTGTTAATTTTTAAAGCATTTATCTTCCCAACAGAGTGGAACTTTATTCTTTGTATTCCCAGAACCCAGAACAATCTGTGTATTGCGATGGATACAAAATTGACTGCGCTTGAGAGACTCCAAATATTAGTTACTTACACAAGATAGGAGTTTATTTTGCATATAACAGTGTGGAGGGAAATGGTCTGGAGCTGGTATGCAGCCCAGCTCAACGAGCTGGTGCAGGGTTCAGGCTCTGTCTGAATTGTTACTCCACCTTCCCCAGATGTTGCCACCCTCCTCATGATCTCAGGTGTCTCCTCACTATGCCTGAGTTTCAAGTAGCAGGATAGAGAGAGGGAGGGGAAAGGCACTCACCCTACCTTTTAGGATAAGACCCAAATGTTGCACACATAGCTTCTGCTCACATCCTATTGTGAATTTGGTCACGTGGCCACACTTAACTGTAAGCGTGGCTGGGATGTACAGTCGTTATTCTGGATGACCGTGCATCCTGCTAAAAATTCTGCTATTATGGATGGAGAAGAGAATGGCTGCTAAGAGACCACTAGAGATCTTTGCCATACCATGTCTCATAACAGATGCTCAATGAATATTTGCTGAATTAATGAAATTATTCTCAATAAAGAATGTATGAATAGAATAATAATCCAATTATGATGCTCAACATCATTAATCATTAGAGAAGTGCAAATCAAAACTACAATGAGGTATCATCTCACACCAGTCAGAATGGCCATCATCAAAAAATCTACAAACAATAAATGCTGGAGAGGGTGTGGAGAAAAGGGAACACTCTTGCACTGTTGGTGGGAATGTAAATTGATACAGCCACTATGGAGAACAGTATGGAGGTTCCTTAAAAAACTACAAATAGAACTACCATACGACCCAGCAATCCCACTACTGGGCATATACCCTGAGAAAACCATAATTCATAAAGAGTCATGTACCAAAATGTTCATTGCAGCTCTATTTACAATAGCCAGGACATGGAAGCAACCTAAGTGTCCATCATCGGATGAATGGATAAAGAAGATGTGGCACATATATACAATGGACTATTACTCAGCCATAAAAAGAAATGAAATGGAGGTATTTGTAATGAGGTGGATGGAGTTAGAGTCTGTCATACAGAGTGAAGTAAGTCAGAAAGAGAAAAACAAATACAGTGTGCTAACACATATATATGGAATCTAAGGAAAAAAAAAAAAAGTCATGAAGAACCTAGTGGCAAGATGGGAATAAAGACACAGACCTACTAAAGAATGGACTTGAGGATATGGGGAGGGGGAGGGGTGAGATGTGACAGGGTGAGAGAGTGTCATGGACATATATACACTACCAAATGTAAAATAGATAGCTAGTGGGAAGCAGCCGCATAGCACAGGGAGATCAGCTCAGTGCTTTGTGACCGCCTGGGGGGGTGGGATGGGGAGGGTGGGAGGGAGGGAGATGCAGGAGGGAGGAGATATGGGAACGTGTGTATATGCGTAGCTGATTCACTTTGTTATAAAGCAGAAACTAACACACCATTGTGAAGCAATTATACTTCAATAAAGATGTTCTAAAAAAAAAAAAAAAAGAATGTATGAATAGAATAATAATCCAAGGGGCAATGAGGTGTATTGAAAATAGACCTGAGGGGGTACTTCCCTGGTGGCTCAGTGGATAGGACTTCACGCTCCCAATGCAGGGGACCCGAGTTCGATCCCTGGTCAGGGAACTAGATCCCATATGCATGCCATGCTGCAACTAAGGAGCCCACGTGCTGCAACTAAGCAGCCAGGGGAGCCGCAACTAAGGAGCCCACCTGCTGAAACTAAGACCCGGCACAACCAAATAAAATAAATAAGCATTAAAAAAATATACCTGAGGAATTCCCTGGCAGACCAGTGGTTTGGACTCCATGCTTCCAGTTCAGGGGCACAGGTTCGGTCCCTGGTTGGGGAACTAAGATCCCATCTGCCTTGCAGTGCAGTCTAAAAAAATAAAACAAAACAAAAAAAACCATCTGAACATGTACGTTTTTATTAATGTAAGTTGGAATATTTACTATACATAGAGCCAAAGATTTTCAAAGAACACAAAAGAAAATATTGTTAGATTTTATACCTTGAGGAAACATCTCAAAAAAGGTAAACCTAAACATATGGGCATAGAGAAAAAAACCGCAAACTAGCTGGCATGTACTTTAGGAAGCTGAAATACATGTCAAAAACAATTACAGTAAGTATATTCTTATGGCAAAAATAACTTCTGTGCAGGTTCGATCCCTGGTCCAGGAACTAAGATCCCACATGCCACATGGTGCAGCCATGAAAAAAAAAAAAAACTTCTGCGACTATGACCCATTTATTTGTAGCAGTACTTGGTATGTGACAAGTTCAGCTGGAATTTTTCTTTTTAGATCTTTCTTGAAAACCTCTATCTCCAGTCCCATTGCCACTCCTGGTCCCAGCCCTCATCATTTTGTACCTGGAGGTGCCACCCCTTCCCCACGTGGGCCTCTCCTCCCTCTGATGGTTTCATTACACTACCTTGAGAAGATTTTTCCTGATGTTATGTTCAGAACTTCTGATGATTCTCTGATCAATTCCTAACCTCCTAGCTGAGCGTTCTAGGATTTTGATAGTCACTGGCTATTCAATACATCCAGTTTACTCCTCACTCTGGGAAACCTGTTGTCTGGATGTTCTCCTTATTCATTTAAATTTTCATTTTATTAGTGGATTATGTGTCCACATGGCTCAAAAATAACCCAACATAAGAAGTGACAGAGGGCTCCCCTGGTGGCGCAGTGGTTGAGAATCTGCCTGCCAATGCAGGGGACACGGGTTCGAGCCCTGGTCTGGGAAGATCCCACATGCCGCGGAGCAACTAGGCCCGTGAGCCACAACTACTGAGCCTGAGCGTCTGGAGCCTGTGCTCCGCAACAAGAGAGGCCGCGACACTGAGCGGCCCGCGCACCGCGATGAAGAGTTGCCCCCGCTCGCTGCAACTAGAGAAGGCCCTCGCACAGAAACGAAGACCCAACACACCCAAAAATAAATAAATAAATTAATTAATTAAAAAAAAAAAAAGAAGTGACAGAGTGAAAAGTCCCCTTCCTACCCTGGTTCCCATCCACTCCATCTCTGTCCCCACCCTGTTTGTTTTTTTATTTTATTTAATTAATTAATTAATTTGGTTGCGCTGGGTCACTTGTGGCAGGTGGGCTCCTTAGTTGCGGTTCACCGGCTCCTTAGTTGTGGCATGCAAGCTCTTAGTTGCGGCATGCACGTGGGATCTAGTTGCCTGACCAGGGATTGAACCCAGGCCCCCTGCAATGGGAGCGCAGAGTCTTAACCACTGCTCCACCAGGAAGTCCCTCTGTCCCTACTCTTTATAAAGCTTCTGTTGCAGGCTTTGGGTTCTTTGTGCAAATACAAGCAAGTACAGTTATATTTTCTTATCAGATGCCTGCCTTTTACACAAAACGTAGATTACTATATTCCAGATGTTTCTATCAATGCACAGAGAGCTTCTTTATCCTTGGTTTTTTTGGGTTTTTTTTTAAGGAGATTTGCAGTGTTCCAGTGTGTGGAGTACCAACATTTATGTAACTGTCTCTACCCTGACAATTAGGTGGTTTCCAACCTTCCGTTATTACAAACAATACCTCAATGAATAACCTTATACATACATACACCATTCACCATTTTGCACATACATGACTATATCTGCAGGGTAAACTCCTAGAAGAGGTGCCTGAGTTTTTCACCAATATGCTAGGTCCCCTTTCCTTTGGTACCACCTAGGCGTCTATGCCAGGGCTTGTCACACTCCCTCGGTCCCTTGGAGAGATGTACTCCACAGGACAGTTGGAATAACTGGCATATTGTATGCATGATTCATGGGACATGATGAACCTGACTTTCTCTTCTCCCATCTCTCTAAAATGTATCCTGTGAAACTTATATTCACCTGCTCCAGATGATAACCGAAAGTTCGGCCTCTCTGTACACCAGTAAATCAAATCCCGGAGACAGGGTTTTGGGTGAAGTAGAAAAGGATAGCTTTATTGCTTTGCCAGGCAAAGGGGAACACACTGGCCTTCTGCCTCGAAAAACTATGTGTCCCAACCCCAGAGGATCGGATGAAGGGTTTTATAATAAGGGTTCAAAGGTGGGGTTGCTGACGAGACGAGGGTGTGAGCAGGGCCTCAGGTGGTCTCCTAATCTTCATGAGCTTCTCTGGTCCCTTGAATCTTGCCTCGGTGGCTGCTGCTGCTTTGATTAGCAATGGTTCGAATGCACCCTTTGGAACTCAGGGAAGGTCATGGAGGCTGGAGTCTTGCCTGTAAGAAATGGTGGACGAAAGGAGGCCTCCGTGCCCAGGCCCCACTGGGTTTCAGTGCCTAGTAGCCCCACAGGGCCGCACTTGGTTTCAGTTGGTGTATTAATATCCCAGGGCTTCTGTAACAAAGTACCACAAACTGGATTTTCCTATCTCACAATTCTGGAGGTTAGATGTCCAAAATCAAGGTATGGGCAGTGCCATGTTCCCTCTGAAACCTGTAGGGGAATCCTTCCTTGCCTCTTCCTAGCTTTGCTGGTTTGCTGCATCACTCCAACCTCTGCCTTCATCATCACATGGTGTTTCCCTGTGTGTCTCTGTCTTCACATGGCCTTCGTATAAAGACCGCAGTCATATTGGATTAGAGGCCCACCCTATTCCTGTATGACCACATCTTAACTAATTACATCTGCAAGGACCCCAGTTCCAAATAAGGTCACATTCTAAGGTACCGGGGGTTAGGACTTCATAGCTTTCTTTGCAGGGGGGTGGAAGGGGACATACAATTCAACCCATAACATGGGCCCAAAGCTTTTCTATTTTTGGGAGACAATGTTAGGGTCACTTTAAGTCACAAGCTCACTCTCAATTCAGAAACTCTTATGTCCAGTTCTGGGTTGATAATCAGTCCTACAAACTCCATGCCAAGGCCAGCTACCCTCAGGGTTGGCAGCTGCCTGCCTGTAGGAAAGGGGTCTGCTCTCTGCTGCCCCCCTTGCCCATTCATCCCCATCCCCTGCTGTGGGCTCACTCTCCAGCCAGCGTGGGAGCTGCAGGAGGATGGGAGAGGTCTGACCAGCTCTGTGCTCTCAGGGCCTGCTATTGCTGTATTTTCCTTCTCAAGGATATTTTTAGGGTTACTTTGGAGTTTTCCATCTTGGAGACATCTTGGCTGCAAATCTCCTGATTCTGGCCAATGCAACTCGATTTGGGGAGTTCACTTGCCACTTCGTCAGTCTCAGAAATCCAGCATTCCTCCCTCTGTCCCAGGTAGCCGTTTTGGACAGGACCCTCAGCGATCCAAGGCCAGGTCCTCCTTCCCTCCCCCGTCGCCCCCATCTGATTCAAAGTACCCTACAGGGAGGCAGCAACGAGCTCCTAGCTTTGCCACCAAAGCAGTTGGTCTCTTCTCTGGATTTCCCGGACGATGTCAGATGTCCATCCATTGGGTTACCCAACTGAAGGGACACACATTAGCAAGCTTTCTGGGCTTCTCCTGGGGGATGGAGATGAAACCTCACAGCAAGACCAGGGTTCTCCGCACAGAAATCTCACCCCAGTCCTTCTCTCCTCACTCTGACCCTCTTGTATTTGCTTGCTCTGGTTGAGGTGCTGGGGGACCAGGTCACATCACTTCCTTTGCAGCTGTGGCAGGTGGGGTTTTTCTCACACTCCCTTTGTGTCTGATACATGTGTATCACTATGGTACCTCAATATCCCAGTCTTTCCTCAACTGTCAGCGCACAGGTGACTATGTATCGATATGTAACAACAAAGCGGTCACTTAAAAGTTCTCTCTCTCTATGCCTTTTAAACAGGTAGGTCTTAAAAATTGAAGGGCCTTTTTTTCTTTTTTTATTATTTTATTATTTTAATTTATTTATTTATTTATTTAGGCCACACCAAGTGGCACACGGGTTCTTATTTCCCCGATCAGGGATCGAACTCGTACCCCTTGCATTGGAAGCATGGACTCTTAACCATTGGACAGCCAGGAAAGTCCCAAAGGGCCTTTTTCTCTAAAGTTTATTTTTGAAAATAAACGATATTGGGATTTCCCTGGTGGTCCAGTGGTTAAGACTTCACCTTCCAACGCAGGGGGGTGAGAGTTCGATCCCTGGTCGGGGGGCTAAGCTCCCACATGCCTCACTGCTAAAAAAAACCCAAACATAAAACAGAAGCAATATTGTAACAAATTCAATAGACTAAAAAATGATGGTCCACATCAAAATAAACTATATTTTTAGAATAGTTTTAGATTTACAGAAAATTTGCAAGATAGTGCAGTGTTCCTTAAACCAGTTTCCCATTATTATTATTATTATTATTATTATTAAAGCCAATTTAAATCGTAGCCCTAGGAGATCTTTTTTTTTTTTTAATGTTTATTTATTTATTTATGGCTGTGTTGGGTCTTCGTTTCTGTGCGAGGACTTTCTCTAGTTGCGGCAAGCGGGGCCACTCTTCATCGCGGTGCACGGGCCTCTCACTATCGTGGCCTCTCTTATTGCGGAGCACAGGCTCCAGACGTGCAGGCTCAGTAGTTGTGGCGCACGGGCCCAGCTGCTCCGCGGCATGTGGGATCTTCCCAGACCAGGGCTCGAACCCGCGTCCCCTGCATTGGCAGGCAGATTCTCAACCACTGCGCCACCAGGGAAGCCCCCCATTATTATTTTTTATTGAGGTATAATTGATGTTTAATGTTATATTAGTTTCAGGTGTAGTACATAATGATTCATTATTTGTATACACCAGTTTCTCATTACTAATATCTTACATAAGTATGGTATGTTTGTTGCAATTAATAAACCATATTGATACTTTTTTTTTAAAGCTATAGTCCATACTGTATTTAGATTTCCTGTTTTCCCTAATGTCCTTTCTCTATCCCAGGATCCCATCTAGATACCACATTAAATTTAACCATTTCCGTCCTCTTGGCTGAGAAGTTCTCAGATTCTGCTTCTTATGGATAACCTCGACAATTAGAATTTGGCTAACGTTTTTCTCATGATTAACAGGGGTTAAGGGTTTGCGGGAGTGCGGTACAATAAAAAATATATTTGGTCTTTGACCCCAATTCCTGGTACTGATCTCCTAAAATCCTGGGAATTCCCTGAGTGTTAAGAGCGTCTTTGTTATTCATAATGAGCCCCTTTCAATCGTATCTGAGTTTATGCTAATGAGGTGATAATTAGTGAGCCCCTAGGTCGCTTAGGATGGGGGCTGGTAGCCAGAGGAGCCAAGCGAGTGAAGAGGTTTGGCCCTTTCCCCTGACCCGCGTAAAGAAACCTCCAAAAAAACCCTAAAACAAAGGGGTTCAGAGGGCAGTGCTGTCAGGGTGGCCCCCGGGGGAGGGCGCGGAACCTCTGCGTCCCCCACCTCCTTCTGTACACCGCAAACCGGAAATAGTAAGTACAGCGCTTTGCTGAGTTCTCTGTGTTCTAGGGAATTATCGAACCTGAGGGGTTGGACGGTGGGAAACCTTGAGTTTGTAGTCGGCCGGGCTTTAGAAATGCGGGTGGCCTGGGTACCGTACCATTCGTGGCTGGCGTCTGAAGTGGAGGCAGAGAATTGGAGAACTGGTTGTTGGTGTTGGAAAGGACACCATGTATTTGGTGTGTGTACGGGGTGAGGCTAGAGAAGGCAAGCGGAGGGCCTCTATTTTTGCTGAGCATCTTGAGATAAGGATTTATAAGGCTGGAATAAGGGGGTGAGAGACTGGAGGGCTGCAGGAAGGAGGGTTAGAAAAATAAAAGGTCCACAAGGGGCACGTGGTGGGGAGAGAAGACTCATGGAAAAGAAGCCTCGGTGGGCTTTCTGTCTCCCCTGAGTGTGGTCCCAGCGTCTAACGCTAGAGGAGCCTCCGGGCGCCGCCGAAATCCGGGTGTTTGCAAGCCTTCCCTGTGGCCCCAGCCCGCACTGTGGTCGGGCGGCCACGAGGGGGCGCAGCGCGCGCGGCGGGGACCCGAGGACGACCCCCGGGCGGAGGAGCCGGCCAGCCTCACCTCAGAAGTATTCGGGCCGCCGCGTGGGTCAGGGCGGGGGCCGGGGTCGGATGGGACAGGCTGGGCGCCGAACCGCGGAGGGCCATGTCGTTGGTCACGGCCGCAGGTTTGCACCGGAGAAGGCCGGCCGACCGACTCCAGCCAGCGAGAGGAGGCGGGGTTTCCGGAAAGGCCGGGAACGGGTACTACGAGGACCGACAGGGCCGACGCACTCGCGCGCCTCCCCTCTGGACCCCGGCGGGCTCGGCCCGCTAGTCAGTGCGCATGCGCGACCGGAGGCCGCCTGCGTGCCTTCATTCCAGCCCCCGCCCCTGCCGAGCTCCTGGCCCCGCCCCCGGCCCCGCTGGGCGCCTGGCCCCGTCCCCGGCGCAGTGTCCCAGATGCGAGTATTAGGAGAGGCCCACTAACAGCCAGAAAACGTGGGCGAGTTCTTATGTAACCTGGGTGTGGGCAGTGGCTTTCTAATGACCCAGTATCCAGATGCAAGGAAGAAAAAAAACAGACATTGCTACGTTAGAGTACACTGAAGAACAAAAACCGTGTAGCCAAGCTGAAACCGCACTCCTCAGACGGGCCTGTAACCCAGCCAAAACTCAGGTTGGGGCGCCAACCCACAATCCCTGGCTTAGGAGGGACTAGAATCCACTGTCATTTAATGGAAACCACTCACCTGGTGTCAGGACTTACTGAAGCTCCTGTTCTTTTGTCTCGTTGCAGAAAGAATTAAGCTTGAGGCAAAGCGATGGGCAAAGAGTGAGTTTATTAGCATAGGAGCTTGTGAGAGATACAGGCGGGCCGGCAATGGGTCGCAGCCCCGAGAACAAAGAGGGCTACATTTTTTTAAAAAATATGTATCTTATTTATTTGGCTGTGCCAGGTCTTAGCTGCATCATGGGAACTCTTAGCTGCGGCACGCATGTGGGATCTAGTTCCCCGACCAGGGCTCGAACCCGGGCCCCCTGCCTTGGGAGTGGGGAGTCTTAGCCACTGGACCACCAGGGAAGTCCAGAGGGCTACATTTTTATAATCAAAGAAAAAGTGGGGAGGAGATAAGACCATCTTTCTCCTCATTTTTGGGTAGATGTCAAGGCTTACATCATTAGTTCCTCCCTTGACCCCTATATGGTATAACTGGGACTCTCACGGCACTATTTAAATCATATGTATGTTAGCAAAAGGGTGGTGACGTATACTAAAATATGGTAATTCATCTCAGGTTTTGTATGATGTCCCGTTTCACCTAATTTCTTTGCCCTTTCACCAATATTCCTGTCTTGGCTACATGTATAAATGCTATTCTTCAAGGACCATAAACTCCCTGACTTCATGTAACAGGATTTGGACCCCATATCTATTATCTTGTGTTTTAACTAGCACAAGACTTGTGGCTTGCATGTGTCTGGTACTTGAATGTGCCTGGTCTTCCTTCAGGGTAGCCTAGATTGTTGCTAGGTTACTGGATTCTTTTCTTGTGGTCATTAGCTTACAGCAGTCTCCCAAACTGCCTTAAAATTCCCTTTTTGTCTTTAATCCCCTACTGGGATTTCTAAACTATTTAATTATTCTACTCTATCTGTATCAAAACCAACCAACAGACTCATACCATATATAAAGTAAAAGCCTGGCAACATATGTCACAGGTAAAGGGTTAATATCCCAAATATGTAAATAACTCAAAGATTGAGGGAACCAAAGACCAAAATCCAATTTTTTAAAAGGCAAGAGACAGGAATGGGCATCCTGCAAAAAATATTTGCGAGGCCATAAAAAAATATCCCTTAAACAAATGAAAAGATGTTTAAGTCCTCTCCTAATGAGGGAAATGCTCATTACTCTGAGATATCACTTCTAACCTACCCAACTTGCAAACAGCCAAAGCAACAGGACAGACTGTGGGAAAACAGGCATTCTGCTATATTGCTGGTGGGAATGCAAGATGGTTCAACTCTGATAAAGGGGAATTTGGAAATACCTAACAAAACTTAGAGTGCATTTACCCTTGACCTAGCAATTTCACAGCTAGGAACTTAGCTGAAGAAACACCTACACCCACATAAAAGTATATATATGTACAAGGCTACGTATTGCAGCACTGTGTGCAATGACAAAATTTTGGAAACAGCCTCAGTGACAATACATCAACAATTGGTTGAATAAACCCTGGTACATTGACACAGTGGAGTATTATGCAGTTGTAAAAAAGAGCAAGGAAGATCTTCTATGAACGGATATGGAGTGATTCTAGGATATATAGATAAGTGAAAAAGGTAAATACAAGAGGATACAAATATTATGCCTTTTTTTGGTGTAAAACAAGGGGAAATAGTAAAATATTGAAGTATTTTCCTATCTTTGCAAAGAAAAAAAACCCCAAACAAACCCATGGGGAAGCGTAAACTAGAAACTAATAAATTGGTTACATACAGTGAATGGGTAGGAATGGGGTGAAAGGCTAGGAGAAATGACAATTATTCAAGCATACTTTTTTTTTTTCTTTTTTGGTAGTTTTGACTTTTAGAGACGTGAATGTTTTAATATTAAAAAAATAAAATTTAATTCAACAAAGATGGGGGAAAAGAAACCTAAAATTGAATATAAAAAGAAGTAAACAAATGAACTAAACTGCATAGTAAATTAACCACAGGGGAGAAAAATAAACCCAAATTACTTTTGAACAGAGCTCTTTTCTTTTTTTAATTGAAATATAGTTGATTTACAAAGTTGTGTTAGTTTCAGGTGTACAGAAAAAGTGATTCAGTTATACATATATATCTATATTCTTTTTCAGATTTTTAAAAAAAATTTTATTGGAGTATAGTTGATTTACAATGTTGTGTTGTTTTATTTTTTAAAACTATTTATTTATTTATTTATTTTGTCTGCGCTGGGTCTTAGTTGTGGCACCCAGGATCTTCGTTGCAGCATGCGGGATCTTTAGTTGCATAGTTGCAACATGCGGGATCTTTAGTTGTGGCATGCATGCGGGATCTAGTTCCCCGACCAGGGCCCCCTGCGTTGTAAGCGTGGAGTCTTACCCACAGGACCACCAGGGAAGTCCCTTTTTTTTCAGATTCTTTTCCATTAGAGGTTATTACAAGATAGTGAATATAGTTCCGTGTGCTATACAGTAGGTTCTTGTTGTTCATCTGTTTTATATATAGTAGTGTGTATATGTTAATCCTAAACTCCCAGTTTATTCCTCCCCTCACTTTCCCCTTTGGTAACCATAAGTTTGTTTTCTATGTCTATGTTGAACTCTTGACTATATGCTTTCTGTGTATAAACTAGCAAACAAAACTACAAAGAAATTTCGAACTTCACTTAGTTGGTACTAGTCTGTCCTGGCAATTCTGAAACTACTTTCTGTGTATTGTGGGATTAAGCAAATTAGTAACTATCATGGTATTGTTGGGAGTGAAGATTCTCACTGTGGGAGAAGGGTGATACAAATCTGGAGGGAGGGAACGCAAGGAAGAGCTCTGTGAATTGGACTCTATTTCCTAGATCTGTCTGCTGAAAGAGCCTTGGGAGGCCCACCCCAGTAGCCCTGAACATTCCTAGTGTTTATATTTTGGTTTCTAAATCCTATTCTCCAGAGTTGCTTGGAGAAATAGCTCACTCAGGAGGGGCAGGGCAAGTGAAAGATGAGCCAGGAATAACTTGTTGTGCCAGCTGAAAGCAAGGAGGTGCTCAAAGAATGATGGGGACATCAAACAATGATGAGGACCCAGGGGCCAGCTCGACAGCGCTTCCAGTGGCCAAATTTGTTAACAATTTGAGCATCAAAATGAGTAATGACAATAATGAATTCTCACATTAAAAAAAAGAATCCATGTATATTAACACATATATGTGGAATCTAGAAAAATGGTATAGATGATCTTTTTTGCAAAGCAGATATAGAGACACAGACACAGAGAACAAATGTATGGATACCAAAGGGGAAGGAGGGGGGATGAATTGGGAGATGGGATTGACATATATACACTAATATGTATAAAATAGATAACTAATGAGAACCTACTGTATAGCACAGGGAACTCTACTCAATGTTCTGTGGTGACCTAAATGGGAAGGAAATCCAAAAAAGGGGATATATGTATATGTATAGCTGATTCACTTTGCTGTATAGCAGAAACTAACACAACACTGTAAAGCAACTATACTCCAATAAAAATTAATAAAAAATAAAATTAGAACAAAAAGAAACCATGAATCCAGAGGGATACTAAAAAGCAAATAAACTTATAAACAAATAGAGGTAAAAGAGACAGTTCTTTACCATAATATGTCAACTAATAAATGCTGAAGAAACAAAGAGTTAGAAAAATCACCTCATTGCAACTATTATTAACAGTAGCTGATCCAGGCAGGATACTAAAACCACTGGTGAAAGCTTGTTGGGGAATAAGATATTACACAGTCTCGAAGGATCACTCCACAGATTATTTATTAATTATAAAGGTAAAAAAGGAAGCTTTATAGTGGGAAAATCTGGTGGATACCACCTTAACCACATGATCAAAATCAGCATCATGCAGAATGACATCATGTGCCAACAATGCATTACATCCGACAAAGTTTTTTTTTTTTTTTTTTTTTTAAAGCTGCTTTGCCTTTTTTTTTTTTTTTTTAAAGGATTTTCTTTTTAATTAATTAATTAATTTATTTTTGTCTGTATTGGGTCTTCGGTTCGTGCAAGGGCTTTCTCCAGTTGCGGCAAGTGGGGGCCACTCTTCATCGCGGTGCGGGGACCGCTCTTCATCGCGGTGCGCGGGCCTTTCTCCATCGCGGCCCCTCCCGTTGCGGGGCACAGGCTCCAGACGCGCAGGCTCAGCAATTGTGGCTCACGGGCCCAGCCGCTCCGTGGCATGTGGGATCCTCCCAGACCAGGGCTCGAACCCGTGTCCCCTGCATTAGCAGGCAGATTCTCAACCACTGCGCCACCAGGGAAGCCCCCGACAAACTTAAATTGAGAGACAGGCTACAAATAATGGTCCTGACTCTTAAAAAATGTCGAAGTCACGAAAGACAAAGACTAAGGGACTGTTCCAGATTAAAGATGAATAAAAAGACATGACAACTACATGAAAGGTGTGACTTTGAATTGGGAAAAATAATATTGCATAAAGGATGTTATTGGGACAATTGGCCAAACGTGAATATGGACTCAGTTGTAGATATTAGCATTGGATCAATGTTAAATTTTCTGAATTCGATCACTGCAGTGTGGTTACCTAAGAGAGCCTTCCCGTTCTTAGGAAATAATCCCTTAAGTACTTAGGGGTGAAGAGTCATGATTTCTGCAACTTAATCTCAAATGGTTCAGGGATGAAAAACAATCTCTGTTATGCTTTGTACCACTGAGTAGATATTCCACAATTTGCACTATATGTTCCCTATTGTTGAACATTAACAGTTTTCAAATTTAAAAAATCACTCTTACAGTGTTGCTATTAACATCTTTACAAATATAATTTCTTTCTTCCTTTTTTTAAAAATTTTATTTTTATTTATTTATTTTTGGCTGCATTGGGTCTTCATTTCTGCACGTGGGCTTTCTCTAGTTGCGGTGAGCGGGGGCTACTCTTTGTTGCGGTGCGTGGGCTTCTCATTGCAGTGGCTTCTCTCGTGGCGGAGCACGGGCTCTAGGTGTGCGGGCTTCAGTAGTTGTGGCACACGGGCTCAGTAGTTGTGGCTCACGGGCTCTAGAGCACAGGCTCAGTAGTTGTGGTGCACGGGCTTAGTTGTTCCACGGCATGTGGGATCTTCCCGGACCAGGGCTTGAACCCATGTCCCCTGCGTTGGCAGGCAGGCTCTTAACCACCGCACCACCAGGGAAGCCCTTTTTCTTCCTTTGTTACCATTTTTAGGATAAATGCCCAGAATTATGAATAGCAAATCAAAGAGTGTAAATGTTTGGATGGCCTTTAAGTAGAGAGTAGTAATTTAAGATTCTAAGAGTGGCTGATTTAAATAGAAGGTTGTATGTAAAATGGGAGGAGAGAACACAGAGCTACAAATAGCAGGAGATTCTGAAAGCAGCTGCTCATGCAAAGGACTCTCTCCCATTCCTGGAAAACTCCCCACACCATGCTTACAGCAGACTTTTTAGTTAGTAACACCCCTGTCGTTGTCCTGGGACCCATGGGTCTAATCCAAGCCACCATGGCCTAAATTTAGACATTGGACAATAAGGGATTTGTGATTAGCTGACTCAGTTGTTTCTGGAGGATTCTGCTGATCAAGAACCACAATATGATGTTTTGTGTTCAAGAACCTCATGATTCTCCAAGACAGTTGTGAAAATCAGTATAAATCTAAAATAAAAAGATAGAGCATTTGGCCTAAAAGATACTGAGTTGAAACAAAAACCACTGGTAATGGGAATGTAAACTGCTATAACTACTTGGGAAAACAGTTTAGTATTATCTTGTAACACTGAACATTAACTCGATCCAGTAATTCCTTTCCTAGGTCTGTTCCCAGAGAAACGCTTGCCCATGGGCCCTGCAGACAAGTAAGGGGATGCTCAGAGCAGCATTGTTTGTCAGAGTGAACAAGCTGGAAATAACCCAATGTCCATCAATAGGACAATGGCTAACCAAGTTATGGTATAGTCATATAGCAGGATATTATATCGAAGTGAAAATGAATAAAATGTAGCTACACACAATTATATGTGTGAATCTTAGAAACAATGATCGGAAAAAATGCAAGGCTCAGAAGTTTACTTTTTGAATAATATTATTTTTATAAAGCTAAAAAACCCACAATGTACTTGTAGGGATGTATTCATTTGTATTAAGACTTATTTTTATTTTTTGGCTGCTCTGCGTGGCATATGGGATCTTAGTTCCCCGACCAGGGATCGAACCCACACCCCCTGCAGTGGAAGCATGGAGTCTTAACCACTGGACCCCCAGGGAAGTCCCTGTATTAAGATTTATTTTTTAAAGCATGGGAATTAAAAATGTAAAATTGAGGAAAGGGAGGCAGGGGGATAGGGTAGGCAAGAAGTACAGAGTTTTTGGCATTATTCTGGTTTCTTCCTTTCTCCCTTTCTCCCTTTCTCCCTTCCTTCCTCCCTTCCTTCCTTCCTTCCTTTCTTTCCTTTTTTAAATGTGCACTGTAAAGTGTTCAAGAGGGATATCCAGGATGGAGTATTTACCAAACAGTTTATCACTTGATTTGATTTGATTTCCAAGCTTATCCAGGGGAGATGCTGCCTTTCATGGGTGATGTAAATCTAGGAGGGTAGCTTAATAGTTAGGATGGCAGATCCCAGCTGGCTGGGTGCAGTCAACAGGATACACTTTAACAGGAATAAACATGTTGGGGTTTCCCTGGTGGTGCAGTGGTTGAGAGTCTGCCTGCCAATGCAGGGGACACGGGTTCGAGCCCTGGTCTGGGAAGATCCCACATGCCGTGGAACAACTAGGCCCGTGAGCCACAACTACTGAGCCTGCGCGTCTGGAGCCTGTGCTCCGCAACAAGAGAGGCCGCGATGGTGAGAGGCCCGCGCACCGCGATGAAGAGTGGCCCCCGCTTGCCACAACTAGAGGAAGCCCTCGCACAGAAATGAAGACCCAACACAGCCAAATAAATAAATAAATAAATAAATAAATAAATAAAGGTGCTAATAATTAAAAAAAAGATGAAACTTACAAAAAAAAAACAAAACATGTTGACATTGGTTTTAAATATCAGCAGCAAAAGTATAGATAGAATTAGGATTTGTGAGTTTTAGAAAAAAGAAAGCTTTTAGGATTTTATATGAATGCAAGTTCAATAAGCTATCAAGCACATTTGGCAATATTCTAGTTCTTAGATTGAGGGGTAGGTACACAATGTTCATCTTATTACTAGACTTTGTACCTTACATATGTTACAGAAATTCTATTGAATGTGTTGAATAACAGGTTAAAATTTAAAACATCACTGGTATCTACTGTTTTTGTATGTTGAATTTGAAAATAGCAATGTAGATAAAATCAGGAAACTTATAATTTTATAATTGGAAGAGGCCTTCAAGATGATGGTCTAATCTGAAATGTAACCATTTAAAAATTATAAGTACTAGGGAATATTTATAGGTTGGGAAATTGGGGTGGACTCTCTAAACATAAAAACAATGGAAAAAGTCATGAAAAAATTGAGGTTTTATTTAATTAAAATGTAAAAATGGTACATTAAAAATCATCTTAAACAAAATTAAAAGGCAAATGACAAACTGGGTTAAAAATATGCCACAAGTGGGACTTCCCTGGTGGTGCAGTGGTTAAGAATCTGCCTGCTAATGCAGGGGACACGGGTTCGAGCCCTGGTCTGGGAAGATCCCACATGCTGCGGAGCAACTAGGCCCGTGAGCCACAACTACTGAGCCTGCGCATCTGGAGCCTGTGCTCCACAACAAGAGAGGCCGCAATAGTGAGAGGCCCGCGCACTGCGATGAAGAGTGGCCCCCGCTTGCCACAACTAGAGAAAGCCCTCGCACAGAAACGAAGACCCAACACAGCCAAAAATAAATATAAAAATAAATTAATTAAAAAAAATTAAAAAAAAATCATCTTAAACAAAATTAAAAGGCAAATGACAAACTGGTTCAAAAATATGCCACAAGTGGGACTTCCCTGGTGGTGCAGTGGTTAAGAATCTGCCTGCTAATGCAGAGGACATGGGTTTGAGCCCTGGTCTGGGAAGATCCCACATGCCGTGGAGGAACTAAGCCCGTGCGCCACAACTACTGAGCCTGCGCTCTAGAGCCCGTGAGCCACAACTACTGAGCCCATGTGCCACAACTACTGAAGCCCACATGCCTAGAGCCTGTACTCCACAACAAGAGAAGCCACCACAATGAGAAGCCTGTGCACCGCAACGAAGAGTAGCCCCTGCTCGCTGCAACTAGAGAAAGCCCACGCACAGCCAAAAAAAAAGACCCAACACAGCCAAAAAAAAAGACCCAACACAGCTAAAAAAAAAAAAAAAAAAAAAGCCACAAGTATTTGCCAGCCTAGAGTTAATGTCCTTAATATATAAAGAACCCATAAAATCAACAAGAAACACACCAAAATTGAAAAATGGCAATGGACTTTAGCACAATGAAGGAAACTATCAACAAAACAAGAAAGTAGCCTACAGAATGGGGGAAGATATTTGCAAGCAATATGTCTGATTAGGAGTTAATATCCAAAATATGTACACAGCTCATAGAACTCAACATTGAAAAAAGAAACAACCAAGGACTTCCCTGGCGGTCCAGTGGTTAAGACTCTGTGCTCCCAATGCAGGAGGCACAGTCAGGGTACTAAGTTCCCACATGCCACTCAGCCAAAACAAAAACAAACAACCTGATTCAAAAATGGGCAGAGGACTTGAATAGACTTTTTTCCAAAGAAGACATACAGGTGGCCAAAAGACATATGAAAAGATGTTCTACATCACTAATCATCAGGGAACTGTAAATCAAAACCACAGTGAGATATCACCTCATACCTGTCAGAAAGGCTATCATAAAAAAGACAATAAGTGAGCATTAGTGGAGATGTGGAGAAAAGGGAACTCTTATTGTACACTGTTGGTGGGGATGAAAATTGGTGCAGCTACTATGGAAAACAGCATGGAGGTGTCTCAAAAAACTAAAAATAGAACTACTGTATGATCCAGCGATTCCACTGGAGTATTTACCTGAGGGAAACAAATACATTAATTTGAAAAGATACTTGCATGCCAATGTTCATTGCAGCACTATTTACAACAGCCAATATATGGAAGCAACCTAAGTGTCCATCATTAGATGAATGGATAAAGAAGATATGGTATATATATACACAATGGAATATTACAGGCATTAAAAAGAGAAATCTTGCCATTTGGGACAACATGGATGGAGCTAGAGGGTATTACACTAAGTGAAGTAAGTCCGACAGAGAAAGACAAATACCGAATGATCTCATATATGTGGAATCTAAAAAACAAAATGAGAAAAGACTCATGGATACAGTGAACAAATGGGGGGGGTGGGGCAAAATAGGTAAAGGGGATTAAGAGGTACAAACCTCCAGTTATGAAATAAGTAAGCCAATGGGATGTAATGTACAGCATAAGAAATATGGTCAATAATTTTGCAATAACTTTGTATGAGGACAGATGGTTACTAGACTTATACTGGGATCATTTCATAATGTATGCAAATATCAAATCACTATGTAGTACACCTGATGCTAACATAATATTGTATGTCAACTATATTTCAGTAACAAAACAAAAGAAAAAATGGCAATGGATATGAACAGATAATTCATAAAGAAATCCAATGACCAGAGAAAAACAAATACCGTATGCTAACACATATATATGGAATCTAAAAAACAATGTTTATGAAGAACCTAGGGGCAGGACAGGAATAAAGATGCAGATGTAGAGAATGGACTTGAGGACACGGGGAGGGGGAAGGGTAAGTTGGGACGAAGTGAGAGAGTGGCATGGACTTATATATACTACCAAATGTAAAATAGATAGCTAGTGGGAAGCAGCCGCATAGCACAGGGAGATCAGCTTGGTGCTTTGTGACCACCTGGAGGGGTGGGATAGGGAGGGTGGGAGGGAGACGCAAGAGGGAGGACATATGGGGATATCCGTATATGTATAGCTGATTCACATTGTTACAAAGCAGAAACTAACACGCCATTGTAAAGCAATTATACTCCAATAAAGATGTTAAAAAAAAAAAGAAATCCAATGACCAGTAAAACAATGGAAAAAACAAGTTTTTCTAATAAAACAAACAAATGTATATAACAAAACATAAACAGACTCATAGAGAATAAACTAGTGGTTTACTAGTGGGGAGAGGAAAGGGGGGGGCAGGATAGGTTAGAGGATACAACTATAAAATAAATAAGCAAGAAGGATGTGTTGCACAGCACAGCGAAATACAGCCATCATTTTGTAATAACTTTAGGTGGAGTATAATCTATTAAAAATATTGAATCGCTATGTTGTACACCTGAAACAAATATGTCAACTATACTTCAAAAAAAACTAACATAAAAAGGTTTTTCTAGTAATTCAAAAGGAAAGAAAAACTAATCTTTTAAAGAGATACAATTTTTCATTAATCATAATAGCAAAGATTTAAAAAAACGTGTATTAGAGCACTTGATATTGACAAAGGGTGCGCTAAAATAAGCCCTCAGTCTTTTATTAGAAGATAAAATTATACACCATTTGAGGTAAGAAGTTTGGCTTTATATTTCAATAGTCTTAGAAAGGTTCATATCCTCTGACTCAGTAATGTTACTTATAGGATCATAGGAATATATCCTAAACAATTACCAGAGAGGTGGCTTTAAAGTTTTGTACAGGACCGTTCTAAAATAGTCCCAACAACAGAAGAATGGCTATACAAATCATGGACACCCAAAAGTGGAATATTTTGTAGCTGTCAAAAGTCATGTCATTGAAGATGTTGATTCTGATTACCCCTGAATTTCAGCCCTCTTATTTATTAGCAGTGATGGAGATTTTAAATTGAGGTTTTTCTCTGACCTGGAGTTATTCCGTGGACCATCCATAAGCACTTCCTAGAGGTCAGACACGATTCTTTTCCCTTTTGGGGGAGTATTCTAATTGATACCATGCGTCAGTCTGTGCTCCACCGCAGAATCATGAATTCCCTATTCCCCAGCAGAGGAAACCTTAAGTCCTTGCTTGAAATTGCTGTGTTGGAAGTGAAGGATTCGGGGTTCAAATGGCAGAGTCCCTCATCCCTAGGGCAGCAGTGGAAATCCAGTGTTGCTCTTACTTAGTAAAGGAAAAGGAAGAGTTAACTCCAGCTCTCAATCACTCTTGTAATGAAGGAAGGAGTAACACCGGGAAAAGAAATCCACTGAGTAACAATTTAAGCCCCATCCTCTGCCCCTTCTTCACCAAACATCCTATCGAGAGTAGTCCAATTTGGCTACTTTTCTCTCTCACTCATTAAACAAAACCTTCAGCCACCTTCACTAAGAGCTGGGAATCCAGCCAGATCCGGTCCCTGCCCCCCAGGGTTTCCAGTCTCCAGGGCAAGGCAGACCCTTTGTACCAGCAGTGCAAGGTGGGTGAGCGTTGTTACAGGGCAGTGTGGAAGGGGGCCTTCCGCCACCCCCAGGAGGTGACATTTTGACATTTAAGGCAAGACCTAATGTTTCAGTTGTTCTGGTAGGAGGATGTTGGGAAAGGCGAGGCGCAGTGTTCCAGGCCGCCCAGTGGAGGAGGGCAGCGGGAAGGGTGCTCTGGATCAGACAAGCCCCCGCCAGGGTGGCCAGCGGTGGCCGGAGCGGGCTGGGGAGCGGTCAGCATTTGGGGTTGTGCCGCGGCAGCGGGGCCCCACCGAGGGGTATCCCGACCCGGCCTTTCCCACCGTCTGTTTCCCACGCCCCCGCTGCCACCTGCTCTGTCCTTGGTGTTGAAGCCTCTGCCCTCCTCGGGTGCATTTCAGCGGCGGCCTCCCACTCCCTCGGCCGCGCTGCACCACGGGGCGCAAGTGCCGGGGCCCGGAGGCCTGGAGAGCAGCCGCGGGGTCCCGGGCTCGGCCCACAGGCACGTGCTCCCTGGGCTCCCTCCTGCCAGGTAAAGGGGCGCCGGGGCCGAGGGGCACGCTGGTGGGTGGGTTCCCCAAGAAAGGGCTCGGGTTTCCTGCCTTTGATCATGCTGTTTATCCCCTTAGAGGGAGTTATTTATAGAAAGGAGTAGTTTAATCACCGCTTGCTCTTCTGCTTTTGCTCTTTTCATTTTCAAGATGCCCGATGGGGGCTGGATGCAGTCAGCTTTCCAGAGCTGGAATCTTGTTCACAGCGGGCTGCATACAGCAGTTCCAATTCGGCTGCATCATCTGCTCTTGGCTTCTCCAGGAAACGGCTCTTTCTCTGTTCAGGGCTTTACAAGAATTTTATAAACACAGAACATACCACCTCTGTGGTTACTGAGACACTTCTTCCTTTTCTACAGCCTGAATTTCTCTTTTTATTCCACTAGATTTACTGTTATTTTATTATAAACTTTTAGCTTTGGGGGCTAAGAAGCAGGGTCGGCCTAAAGGCCTTTTAAAAATCAAAGGTTGACTGCAAAGCAAGGGACATCAGCAAGGGGCACTGCAGCTTCGCCTCTATGGAGACTGGATAGGGGTGCTTCTATGGAAACATAAATTCAGTGAAAACAAGGAAGCAAAGCCCAGGCTGGGAATGTAAGGGGTTGTATGAATGCTCCCAGTTTCCCATCGATTCTTTCCATGGAACTTCCCTTTCCAGACCCATGAAATTTCCAGTAGCAAACGTTTATAGTAGGTATGACTTTTTTTTTTTCAGTTTGGTTTTCTCTAATCACCGAAGTTTCAGCTCCTAGGGGAAGATGTTCATGTTGGCTGAGAGAAAAGAGAAAATTATTATGTGACTCATCGGTCCCTTTTTGTGGAGCGTTCAGCCACAAGGAGAGGGCGTATCTGTCCTGGGTGTTACTGCAGTAGCCGCCATTTCAGGCTGAGTCTGCTTTTTTTTTTTTTTTATAGAGGGGTTGTTTCTTCCTTTATTTATTTATTTATTTATTTATTTATTTATTTATTTATTTATGGCTGTGTTGGGTCTTCGTTTCTGTGCGAGGGCTTTCTCTAGTTGTGGCAAGCGGGGGCCACTCTTCACCGCGGTGCGCGGGCCTCTCACCATCGCGGCTTCTCTTGTTGCGGAGCACAGGCTCCAGACGCGCAGGCTCAGTAGTTGTGGCGCACGGGCCCAGCTGCTCCGCGGCATGTGGGATCTTCCCAGACCAGGGCTTGAACCCGTGTCCCCTGCATTGGCAGGCGGATTCTCAACCACTGCACCACCAGGGAAGCCCTGAGTCTGCTTTTTGATAGTCTTTTTCATCTGTGCTTTGCTGGGTGACACGCACACTCGCAGGGCACTCTGGTTTAGGACCCTTTTAGTTTTTGATCCTTCAGTTCCTTTACTTTCCCAGTTCCCCCTGACGTCCCTCTGCTTGTGCCTTTGTTCTTTCTTGCCCCCTTCTCAGGGCTCAGATGTGCCCCGTCTGGGATGCTCACACAGGCTCAGCCCTAGGCTGCTGGGGGGACGCGCTGCTAATGATCTTGTTCATTTTAATTGTAAACGTTTTAGTCCTCTTCCCCATTCATTCCTTTGACCTCAGTAACTGGCCCTTTATTTTATTTATTTAAAAAAACTTTTTGGCCGCGCCTCAAGGCTTATGGGATTTTAGTTCCCCCACCGGGGATTGAACCTGCGCTCTCTGCAGTGAAAGCGCGGAGTCCTAACCACTGGACCGTCAGGTAATTCCCCAACTGGCCCTTTACAAGAGAGATCTTTGTTCAGAAAATGGGACAGGTTGCTAGGAAGACAAACTCTCCTATAAGGATGGGGGCTCACCTGTTTGCCGTTCATTCTCCCATCTGCTGAGGTGGTTTAGACTTTTGTTTGCTTGTGAATGTGTGTGGCGTTTTCTGGTCTTCTGGAAACTTAAGGTACTAATCACCCTAACTGCAGGTCCTATCTGATGGGCAGGTAACTGCTCACAGATGGTGACTCCCCTCCCCAACGAGGAAAACCTTTACGTGCCTAGGATGTAAAGGACCACTCCCCTCTGCTGGATGAAGATAAATTTGCTTTCTGCGGAGAAAATTTTGTGAGTACTTTGCTCTGTAGTGGCCAACTGGGTAAAAGAGATAACAGTTCTACTTCACATTACAAATACTAGAGGTATGAGCCAGTTTAGTTTCAAGAAACTTTTATGCAGCACCTACTGTGCTACCGCAGTGCTAAATACTGGGAATATGGAGGTGAATGAGGTCACTGCAAATCAAATCCTTGCAAACTGAATCATGGTGTAAATGTATTAGGATCTGAGAATTTCAGAGCTTGAAGGGGAAGTTAGAGATGATCTGATTTGTGTCCCTCCTACTTTTTTTTTTTTTTTAAATTTTATTTATTTATTTATTTATGGCTGTGTTGGGTCTTCGTTTCTGTGCGAGGGCTTTCTCTAGTTGTGGCAAGTGGGGACCACTCTTCATCGCGGTGCGCGGGCCTCTCACCATCGCGGCCTCTCTTGTTGCGGAGCACAGGCTCCAGACGCGCAGGCTCAGTAATTGTGGCTCACGGGCCCAGTTGCTCCGTGGCATGTGGGATCTTCCCAGACCAGGGCTCGAACCCGTGTCCCCTGCATTGGCAGGCAGATTCTCAACCACTGCGCCACCAGGGAAGCCCCCTCCTACTTTTTAAAACAGTTGAAAAACTGGGGTCCAGAAAGATGAAATGATGTGCTTAAGACCACATGGCTAGGGACTTCCCTGGTGGTCCAATGGTTAAGACTCCACACTCCCAATGCAGGGAACCCTGGCTGGATCCCAGGTCAGGGAACTAAATCCCACATGCCTCAGCTAAGACCAGGGGCAGCCAAATAAATATTAAAAAAAAAAAAAAGACCACATAACCAGTTAGGGACAGGGGAAAATATGCCATTGAAATTCTGTGGAAGGTCATCGTTTAATTTTCATAACTTATTTTGAAATACTTTTGGACTTACAAACAGGTTGCAAAAATAGTACAGAGTTCATTTACCTAGCTTCCTCCAGTGTTGATATCTTATACAACCATGGATTTATCAAAAATCACACAGGATAAACAACAAGGTGCTACTGTTCCTACAGGGAACCATGCTCAATCTCCTGGGATAAACCATAATGGAAAAGAATACAAAAAAGAATGTATATATGTGTGTAACTGAGTCACTTTGCTGTACAGCAGAGACTGGCACAACATTGTAAATCAACTACAGTTCAATTAAAAAAAAGACACCAAAAAACAAAACAAAAACCTCATACATTAACATTAGTACAATACTACTAACTACAGACTTCAATAGTACAATACTATTAACTACAGACTTCAGATTTCACCAGTTTTTCCACTACAGTCCTTTTGCTGTTCAGGATCCAATTCAGGATACCACCTTGCATTTATTTATTTACTTACTTACCACATTGCATTTAGACTCGGGTTTTTAACTTTGGATTTTCCTATACTTAAAACAGTAATGAATTAGTGACATTCAGCTGTTGTACAGAAACTGTATCAGAAGCCCCCTTTGTCTATTGGAGTATGCTTTGTGTGTTTCCAGAGCCAGCTGTTTGCCCTGGTGCTCCTGATGAAATCCCACAGCAGCTTTGTGGGTGTTTCTAAACTCTGGACAGTCCCAGCCTATCCGATCTGGGTACAAATGGCTGTCTTCAGGGCTCGCAGTGGCACACCCTGAACCTTCTGCCACCGGTCCCTCCTGGATCTTGAGTCTCATTTCTGTTTATTGATCGTTGTGCATACGGCATTCTTTGCTCCCCGTTTGCCCAGTTTATCAAGTAAGACTTTGGAGCCAGAAAGTCATAAATTCAGCCCCCAGGTTCCCGAATACCCAGTAGTTGTGAGACCTTAAGCAAGTCACTTAATTGCTCTAAAATTCAACTTCCTCCTCTGCAAGATGGGGACAGCAGCACCCATACAGAGAGGGTTAAATGGAGGGACGGGCAGAGTGACAAGCAGTGCTTGGTGCGCAGCAGACGTGAAGTAAGGGAATGGATGGCACTAAGGGGGGTCCAGGCTGGATGGGTACAATGGGAGGTCCTGAATCCCAGGCAGGAGCCCCTGCACTTGCTGGTGGCGAGGGGCGGGCACTGAAGGGTTTGAGAAGGGGAGTGATGGGATTGGGGCTGCACTTGAGAAAGTCAAATGGAGGAGTGCTGGTTTAAGCAGGGCAGTGGGAAACAAGAGGCCTGCAGGGAATTAGCGAGGAGGCTATCATGTTAGTTCCCATGGAGCAGAATGGGGGCCTGAAGACTCTTGAGACAGTGTGTGGTGGTACCATCAACTGAAACAGAAATAAACAGGATGCAGGAATGGAGAAGAGTAGGGACTCCAAGATGACTAAGTTCTAGGTCCAGGTGAAAAGGAGAATGTGATGTCATTAACAGAGGTAGAGAAATCAAGATGAAGAGGGAATCTGTGGGAGAAAAATGTATTTGGTTTTATTCCTGTTGCTCCTGAGATACCAACAGACCATCCAAACAGAGATATTCAGAAGCAATAATTGTGACACTGGAGCCTGGGAGAGGCCAGAGGATCTGAGCATTGTGGCCAGAGAGGTGACCACTGAAACCAAGAGGGCAAATGGGACCACCCAGGAAGAGAACGTAGGTGAGGCCTGAAGTTGGGGGCAAAGACTCACTTGTGCCTGATGGTTCAAAGAAGGGTAAGAGAGACAGAAGAGTTACTGAGAACTACGATGTATGAGTCAGCTCTGGCTGCTGTAACAAAGTACCACAGACTGGCTTAAACAACAGAAATTGATTTCCTCACAGTCTGGAGGCCAGAAGTCCAAGGTCAAGGTGTTCACGGAGTTGGTTTCTTCTGAGGACTCCCTCCTTGGCCTGTGGATGGCCTTTTTCTCACTGTATCTTCACATGGTCTTCCCTCTGTGTCCTCATCTCTTAAAGGATTCCAGTCATACTGGACCAGGGCCCACCCATATGACCTCATCTTACTTGAATCATCACTTTAAAGGCCCTATCTCCAAAAAGTCACATTCTGAGGTACTGAGGTTCATGACCTCAATGTCAGAATTTTTCTCGTCGGGGCATGGGGGTCCCCACAAATCAGCCCATAACATAGTAACAGAAACAGAAAATGAGCGGTCCCTCCCCACTCCCCCATCCCCACCAAGTGAATTTTGAAAGAGCTCCAGGAAAGGGTTTCAGAAAGGATGGGGGCTGGCTACTTGCCTGTTTTCTCTCAGACCCCCTCCCACCCTCTGCGAGGAGTCCCCTCTCTCCAGTGATTCCCAAGGAAGCAGGTTCTTTGATGCTCCTTGCTGTGTGGCTTCCAGAGAGGTTCAGCCACGGGACAGCTGAAGCCAGGGGAATGGAGAAGCCGGGGGAACTTGCCCTTCTCCCCAGCTCCGCAGCGTCCACGGCAGCAGCTGTTTTTTCCCTGTAGCTCCATCTGGCTTCCCCCAGGCACCCTTGGCTCCTGGGCTGAGGTCGCCCCACCTTCCTGCAGGTGGGTAGCAGCTTTCTGCTGTTTCTGTTCTCTCCGTCGCCTCCCTGTCCCGTGTTTGGTGTGTCAGCACCTTCAGAGTGTCTGTAGCCAACTCTCAGTATTAAACCCTCCATCAGTGGTTTCTATTTCCCTGACTGGTAGAGACAGAGACACCATTAGCCAGGGAGGCAAATGGTGCGGAAAAATGGGAGGGATGAAAACTGAGAATGGTTAGATCTTTGAGCAATGAGGGGAGAAGCCACGGTTTTAGGGCTTAAGAAGGGAATCTCTGCCAATCTGTTGGGCATATGCCAATTCCCGTTAAGGTTTTAATTTGTAGATGCTTTTGAGATTGAGCACCTTTTCATGTTTATCTGCCAAATGGTTTTTTTTAAAAAAATAAATTTATTTACTTATTTATTTTTGGCTGCATTGGGTCTTCGCTGTTGTGCGCAGGCTTTCTCTAGTTGCGGTGAGCGGGGGCTACTCTTTGTTGCGGTGCGAGGGCTTCTTATTGCAGTGGCTTCTCTTGTTGCAGAGCTTGGGCTCTAGGCGTGTGGGCTTCAGTAGTTGTGGCATGCTGGATTATATGGTACAAAATTAATTTTTGACCAAGGGTAGTGGTGGTGGTGGTTGGTTTGATCCCTACCTTTATAGGGCCTGGGCATTTGCTAATCAGCAAGATTTAAATAACAATTGTTTCCCTTTGAGGCCCTGATCATGGCCCAAGCCTCTGATCTACTCTTCGGCTAGTAGCTTGTTTCTATCAGTCCCAAACTGCATTTTCCTTTTTGACTGTAAACCAATAATAAAAAGGACTATTGGTTTAAAAAGTTTAATTCACTTGATTTTTAACTGCATATGTGTCTGCAGATAATCATACTGACATTTTCCAGACAATCAAATATTCAAAGAAAAGCTCTTCACATTTTATACTTTTTACCAACGAAACCTCATGATTTAAATTAAATATCTGGGGAATTCCCTGGTGGTCCAGTGGTTAGGACTCTGTTTTTTCACTGCTGAGGGCTCAGGTTCAATCCCTCATCGGGGAACTAATATCCTGCAAGTCCCGGGGCATGGCGGGGGAAAAAAAATTAAATATCTATTTATGTTTTTGGAGGCCAACTTTTCAAATAGATGGCCATTCTTGAGACTCTGGGGATCTCTGAATATCATTTGTTTTTAGCAGTCCAACACTGTTGTGGAGGGAACAATTTTCTTTTATCTACAAAATAGAGACTATGTACTTTAACTGCTAAAAGTGAACTGTTTACAGTTCAGCTACTTATTTATTTTGGCTGCACTGGGTCTTAGTTGTGGCACTCGGGATCTTTAGTTGCGGCATGCGGGCTCATAGTTGTGGCATGCATGCTGCATCTAGTTCCGTGACCTGGGATCAAACCTGGGCCCCCGCTGCATTGGGATCAAGGAGTCTTACCCACTGGACCACCAGGGAAGTCCCTACAGTTCAGCTATTTAGGGGCAGGACAGCTTCCCCTAGAGCAGTGATATTCTTTTGGCTTACACTCTGCCCTGTCCCCAAACCATCATTTCCAGGGCATGTCTCCTAAGGGCTGGAGACTAGAGACTGGTTATGGGAAAGCTGTTCTTTTTTTTGGTGGTGCTGCATAGCATGCCTGATCTAGTTCCCCAACCTGGGTTCGAACCCGTGCCCCCTGCGGTAGAAATGTGGATTCCTAACCACTGGACCACCAGGGAAGTCCCGGGGAAGGCTGTTCTTAGAGAGAGCCAATCATTTTGATGGATTACTACTGAGGTGGTCTTCAGTCACTGGCTGTCGAGCAATGCCTTCCTTCCTGTAGTGATGTTCCTATGAATCACAGAGTCTGGCTTTTAAATTCCTACTCTGTAGTCTTTTTCTCCACAACAATTTGGAAGAGGCTTGTTACGAGTCTAGAGCAATCCAGATGCAGGGAGTGACAGAGGTGACTTTAGCACTGCTTCTTGAACTTTGTGAATCACCTGGGGATTTTGTTAAAGTGCAGATACTGATTCGGTGGTTCTGGGGTGGGGCATGGGATCCTGCATTTCTAGCAAGTCCCCAGGTGATCCCGATACATCCAAGGACCAAATTTTGAGTAGTGAGGGACTACAGGGTGTGAATCAGGTACATATACAGTAAGATCCCCTGACGTCCTATTTTTACATCTTTCCCCTTTGCTATCTGGGGATGATGAACCTAAGCTCCATCCCTGAGCCTTTTCACATCATTTTATGTGGGATCATAAACAGGGCCTACTGTGGGACTTCTCTTATTCCTCCCCTTCTACCTGCCTTACTTTATTCCTTCCTGGGCGTAAATGGTATCACTGTTCCTCAATCCAAGGGTCCGGAAGGGACCTTACCCCCTTCTCAGTTCATACTGACCCACTATGGTCCCCATTCTTTGTAACCCAGAACTGGCTGATCCTCACGTTTTCCCATGGTGTTTTCTGAGACCATGACATCTTGAAGCATCTAAGGACAAACCTGGAAAGTTCCCATCTGGCCAGATGGAGTTATGGTGTCTGTGGGAAGCAGAGGGTGCAAAGCTCTTAAGGAACTTGGAAAAACTAGGGATGCTTGTCTCCTTCAGGTAGAAGAGATGACCTCTCCATTCCTAGCTGGCGAGGGGAGAGGCTGGTCCTTAGAGCCATAATTTAGCAAACTCCAAGAAGGCTATGTGAAGTGCTCTTCTAGTAGAACATTAGGGTTAATCACTCTGTTAAGCCTTTTCATTTTCTAAATTCCTGACTTCTTAGCCCTGTGTTATCATGGATGGGAGGAGTCCCTCCTCAGACGAGACTTGCTCATTTGTTCCTCCAGTGACACAATTTTAGGTCTTGTTACTGTGCCAGAATCTACTTCCCAATGGCCGCTGCCCTGTAGGGACATGTAGGATGTGGCTTCGGCCCTGCTCATCGCTTACTGTCTTTTTTCCATTTTTGGTCCACTTGATGCTTACCTTGTTTTTGAGTCCAGTTATTTCCTTTTGGTTTCTCTCTCTTTTTAAATCTACTGTTGCTATATGCAACGAGGAGAATTTTCTATGTCATCTGAGAGGAAGCCTGAGGGTCTGAAAGTGGGCTTCCTATACTGCTGTTTTAAAGCAGAGGAATAAATGGTCAGGGTACTTAAAAATCAGCCCTGGGCTTAAGAAAGACTTGGGAGTGGCCTCCCTGATTGCTTTTACTGCAATATGCCATCCACTTACATCGAATGCCAGAACAGGAAGCAACCTCGGGGAAACCTCTGCTCTGCTTCAGAGTTGTTGAGGACCCTGTACTTCACCTACTGCCTTTAAAAAAAAAATGAGGTTCCAGGGGAGAAGCCTGTCAGCATGAGGAATCATTATGCTTCTCTCAGGGGACAAGAACACTGAATTGTTTCCCTTTCTCTACTGATCTTAGGATACTCACAAACTGGTGACCCGCGTATCCAAGAGCACCAGGCCGCCTTTTTAGTGCTCCTCTGTCTTCAACTTGTTTCCTGTCCTTACTTTAAGAGTCCAGAAATACACTTATTATTGCACTGTATGAATTTATGTCATTTATCTTAGAGTCCTTTTTGCACGAAGGCCGAGTATAACCTAATAAAACCAGCCTCACTGCATCTTCCCACTTGGACTGGGCAGCCGTTGTGTGTATCAGGACACACACTTTGGCTCCTGGTGCGGTGCTGGTTGGTTAATGTCGGCTGCTGACGTTATAAACATGTACACAGCCCCTTCCTCATTCCGCCTCCCACCCCTCAAGCAAAGGAGGCCAGACTCTGGCTTAAGCGGGCTACCGGGCTTACCCCCCAGGTCCCCAACCTACCTCACCGCCCGCCTTCTCCCTGCATCACGTTACCTCCACCCTCCACCCTGAGTGGCCTCTCCGGGTCCCCTCCCACTCACCTCCCCGGGCACGGCCTCCCTTCTCCCTCCATCACCTCCCTTCCCCACACCCCTCCCTGCAGTCCAGGCCTGCCATCTCCCTCCATACAGACGCCCCCCTCCCCCGCCAACCCGCGGCCTTCTCCAGCCGGCGCGGCCTCTCCCCGGCGGCGCGGCCTCTTCCGGCCGGCGGGAGGGCGGGGCCGAGCGCTCGGGCGGGCCGGCCGGTGGTGCGAGCGTCCCGGGCTCGCGCTCCGCCGCCGGCCGGCCGGCCATGCTCATCACGCTGTGCTACCTGTACCTGTGGGCGCGCTGGGGGCGCGGGCCCGCCGCGCTAGTGCGCACCACGGTGCAGCAACTGCGGGCCTCGCGCTGCTCCTTCACCTTCTGCCGCACGGCCGCGCAGCCCCGCGGCGCCCGCGTGTGCCTGAGTCGCGGCGGCCGCGTCTTCTGCGTCGGCGAGAGCCAGGTGGGCGGGCGAGCGCGGGCGCCGGGGGGCGCGGAAAGCGGGGCCGCGCGGGGCGGGGGGCGCGGGCGCGGGGGCGGGGCCGGGCGGGGGCGCGGCCTCGGGGTCTGCCCGGAGCCGGAAGCGCTCCCGGGACCCCGCGCTCCGCCCTGGGCTGTGCAGCCCGGGGGCACCTTCTGCGCCGCCGGGAGGTCGCGAGCGTGGGGTCTGGGGAGCAGCAGGCTCCGGGGCTCCACTGCACGCGATGCCCATGGGAGCCCGGATAATGGGACCAGAGACCGAAACTGTGACAGGCGAGCTGGTCTCCTCTGCGCGGGGTGCCGGCGCGAGCGTATGGACGCCTGGCTCTTGGCGGTGCAAAGTAGGCTTGTGCCTGTGTGCCTGTGCGGAGTCGATTAGCACCCGAGCAGTGCCCACCTAGAGTCTCTTTCCTGACATCCTCTCCCGCCTACCGTGTGGGCTGGAGTTTGGTTGAACCTGATTTCAGAGAAAGACAGCAAATCCTCAGCTTTCTGTCAGGTGTTCCCGAGGTGACAAAAACTGCCCTTGTACCCCGCTCCTGTCAGCTGCGTCATTTACCAATCGGACACCTCTGAATCTTTTTGGTTTCGGTTTGCACACAATCTTTTCTTTTGGCCCAATACTTAGCCTGGTGGCTATAAGGCTATAAGTTCAGCCGCCTCTGTCACCCACAGTGTGACCTGGGGCTGCCGTTTAATCTCTGCAAAACCTCAGCTCTCTTTCTGTGAATGGGAACAATAGTTCTTCCCACTCAGCTATTGGAAATGGGCTTCACAGTGCAGTTCTGTGCAAATTTCCATTGACTTCACCCACGTTGTCGTTAACATTTAAAAGTGTTTTGCTTTTGATGGGTTTCTTGTCCTTTCCTCTTCCTTCTGGAAAGTTGGATCACTCGTAGCATTAAAATGAGATTTTCTCCATCCTTGTTGGTATACTATATAATACAGAATATGAGTAAGTTCTAAGAGAGTGCATATGTAATATTGTCTAGGTGTTCATTCATTACATACAATGGACTCCTGAGGGAAGGAGGGCTTAATTCTTTTAAGGAACCCTGATTGAGAAAGATAATAAAATGAGGAAAAATTGAGGGGTGGATTTTTCTATAGTAGTGGTTTCCAAACTGGATTCATTTACTTAAAAAATAACCTCTAGGGACTTCCCTGGTGGCGCAGTGGTTAAGAATCTGCCTGCCAATGCAGGGAACACGGGTTCGATCCCTGATCAGGGAAGATCCCACATGCCGCGGAGCAACTAAGCCCATGCACCACAACTACTGAGCCTGCGCTCTAGAGCCCGCAAGCCACAACTACCAAAGTCCCCACCCTGATGAGAAGCCCGCACAGTGCCAGGAACAGTAGCCCCCCGCTGGCTGCAACCAGAGAAAGCCCCGCGCGCAACGAAGACCCAACACAGCCAATCAATCAATCAATCAATCAATCAATTTATTTTTAAAAAAGAAACACCTCTAAGAGGTTTAGATTAGAGTAGAAATAATGAACATCCAAAAAATAATGAGATGCAAATGTCTTTAATTCTCTTGGGAGACAGTTTTACTTTTGCACATCTCCATGACTTTACTGGGCTTCTGTTAACTTTGATAACTGTAACTAATGCTCTTCAGCCCTTGCTGACTGCTCCAGCAGGGTGTAGGGACACCTGGGCCAAACCAGCTTTGGGCTTTCGGGGTTTTTGTAACTTGCTGTCCTCCTTAGAGCTTTGCCCAGAAATCACTGTCTCACAGAGATGTCCCTGAGTTTCCAGACTACATGTGACCAGCCAGCTCTGTATCCTCATAGACTTTAAATTGTACTTCATATTTCCAGTTTTTTTTTATTGTGACATTTTTTTTCATTTTTTAAATTGAAGTATAGTTGATTTACAATGTTGTGTTAATTTCTGCTGTACAGCAGAGTGGTTCAGTTATACATATATATATACATTCTTTTTTATATTCTTTTCCATTATGTCCGGTTTTTATCCTTTTCTCCCTAGGAACTGGGTCTGTTTAGCTAAGCAACTTGACCTGTAATAGTTACTCAGTATTTCAACAAATGAAGTAGTGGTTGTTGAGTTTAAGCTCTGATGTTCGAGGCCTACAATTGGAAAGTTTGACTATTTGTGATTAACTACTGTTATTTAAGATTGCAGATATCGTGGGGCTGGTGATTTGGTTCAGTACATACCTATTGTCAGTCTACCTGGGCTGAAGTAACTTTACAGAACTGAATCTTATGCCTTTGCTGTCTCCATATTTTATATACTTAAAATCATATGCATAAGTACTGAAAGTGTATGTTTATATAATTGAAGGTCCCCCAAGAACTGGGGGTTTATACAAACCGGAAATTTTAAGCTTTTTGTTTAATATACACATTTTCTATGAGTAGAGTGGACAATCTGTTTTTTGTTTTTAACTATTATATTGATAATTATGTTTACCCATAGGAGGAGTTTTTTTCTCCCTCATTTTCATTCATTAATTGGTTCAACAGATATTTATTAAGCTTCTGCTTTGTGCCAGGTTACTAGGCCTGGTGAAAATACTTTCTGATCTTCCCAGCAAGGGCAGATTTGAACTGATAAGCAACTATGGAGCTTGACCCAAATGCCTTTTTTTTTTGCGGGGGCGGGGTGATGATAAGGCATCCCCCACGGGCAGCCTTAGATTTCGGCTTTTTCTGCTATGCATGTGCCTTGATTTTAGTGTAGATTAATGTACAGTCCTTTTAGAGAAATTTCAGGAGAAGAGCAGAGACTAATGGACACATCCAATCTGCTAACCAATCTTTTTTTTTTTAATTTAAAAAAAAATTAATTTATTTTTGGTTGCGTTGGGTCTTTGTTGCTGCGCGAGGGCTTTCTCTAGTTGTGGTGAGCGGGGGCTACTCTCAGTTGCTGTGCGCAGGCTTCTCATTGTGGTGGCTTCTCTTGTCGCGGAGCACGGGTTATAGGTGCACGGGCTTCAGTAGTTGTGGCACATGGGCTCAGTAGTTGTGGCTCGTGGGCTCTAGAGCGCAGGCTCAGTAGTTGCAGTGCACGGGCGTAGTTGCCCCGCGGCATGTGGGATCTTCCTGGACCAGGGCTCGAACCCGTGTCTCCTGCATTGGCAGGCGGATTCTTAACCACTGCGCCACCAGGGAAGCCCCTGCTAACCACTCTTATGCTGTAATGGCTGGAGGAAAAGGAGGAATAGCTCTTCGGGCATCTGTCAGTAACAGGCTTCTGCTGACCATCATGCACTTCTGAGCTGCCTCATCTTTTTCTTTCTTTTTGGCCATGCTGAGCAGCATGTGGGATCTTAGTTCCCCGACCAGGGATCAAACCCGTGCCCCTTGCAGTGGAAGCACGGAGTCTTAACCACTGGACCGCCAGGGAAGTCCCTGAGCTGCCTCATCTTTAAATGTGCTTCCAAGTTGTAATTTGGAAGGTTCCTACATGCTCTCAGCAGTAAGGAATGGTGGGAATAAGTTTCAGAATTAATTGCTTGATAAGAAATATCTAGAGATGTTAAAACTGTCATGTGACATTGAGGGATGTTGCAGCTGTTTAAATAGTCACAGTTCAACAAAAAAATGCAGGGTTAATGTGGTCTATAGGAGAGCAGCCAATGACCTTATTCAGATGCCACCTGGAATTGCAGAGGCGGGGTTGTCCTGGATGTTGATATAAATGGCAGTCGTGGTTTGAAGTCATATTGAATCCTTCCTTTTTGTGTTTCTTTCCCTCTATCCAGTCCATTGATGACTTGAACAAATGGGCCCTGTTTCTGGTTTCTCCTTTTATACTTGAAGCAGAACACATAGCATTTGTGACAGAGAGCATTTGGGTGCAAGGTGAGACTTTACAGAGACCATCGTCCTCTTCGGAAACTGTGAGTACCGTGTTTTTCATTTGTGTACCATAATCAACACTAATTTGGTTTTTTTATGAGTGCTCTTTCCTGGCCTTTGTGATTGATTCCCTTTCTTTTCTGATACTTCGGGTTAAATAAAAATATATTAGTAGGGAATTCCCAGTGGTTAGGATTCGGCACTCTCACTCTCTCACTGCTGGGCCCAGGGTTACTCCCTGGTCAGGGAACTAAGATCCCGCAGGCTGTGTAGCACGGCCGGGGGGAAGGAAAAAAAAAAAAAAAAAAAAATATATATATATATGTAAGATTACTTTCACCTGTTTCTTTTTACCTTTTTAATGTGGCTGCTAGATTTAAACCTACCTGTGTTTTGGGACTTCCCTGGAGGTACAGTGGTTAAGACCCTGTGCCTCCACTCCACACCGCAGGGGGCTATGGGTTTGATCCCTGGTTGGTGAACTAAGATCCTGCATGCAATGCGGTGCAGCCAAAAAAAAAAGAAAAAAGCTACCTGTGTTTTAAGTTGTTTTGTGGCTTGAGGTATGTTACTGCGCAGCGCTGCTCAAGTCTCTCCCCAGGTCATAGGGTCCCGCCCCACAACTTACTGCTTCCAAAATCAGATGATTTATATTGCTGCATACTTCCTGGAGATTTCACCCCAAGTATTCTGAAAGCACTTCAAACTCAGTGATGTGTCCCACACTGGTTGTTTATATTCCTCTGCTGGAAAAAAAGAAAATCTCAGGTGAACACCCCAAACTGTGCTTCCTTTCACCCCCTCCTGTGTCCTACCTGCCATTCGGTTACGAGTTCTACTAATTCCACTCCCCAGGTGTCTCTGCTTTACTCCTTCACTTCCATCCCTCCTCATTCCATTCTCTTCTTCATTATCTTTTTGTTGAAACTGTGAAGGTGTCATCCCATCTTGGGTGCCTTCAGTGTGGTTTCCTCTGGATGGCCAGTTATCTTTCTAGACACACATCCAGTGGGGATGTACTCTGGCATAAGCTCTCCATGGATGCCTTCTGACCAAAGCCAGCACCTCTCAGGTTCATGGAAATCTGACCCTAACCCCCCTTGTGTGCTGCTTCTGCTTGGGTGTCTGTGATGAGTCCTTTCTGCCCTCACTGACCCACCGTATGTTCCCCACCTGCCACGTGGATAGTCCGGGAGGGGTTTTGCTGATGACAGAAAGCCATAGTCACTGGACCTCCATCTCACAAACACTGTCTTTAAGACATTGTATTGGGGACTTCCCTGGTAGTCCATTGGTAAAGAATCCGCCTTACAATGCCGGGGACGAGGGTTCGATCCCTGGTCAGGGAACTGAGATCCCACATGCCGCGGGGCAACTGAGCCCGCGTGCCACAACTACGGAGCTCGCCCGCCTCAGCTGGAGCCCAGGCACCACAGCTACAGAGCCCACGTGCCCTGGAGCCTGCGCGACACAACTAGAAATGGAAAACCCGCTCGCCACAACTAGAGAAGCCTGTGCGCCTCAGCGAAGATCCTGAGTACCAAAACTAAGACCTGACACAGCCAAAAATAAATTAAATAAATAAATAAATATTAAAAAAAAAAAAGACATTGGATTTGGATGAACAAAAAGGAAGAGAGGAACAAGACTGGAAATAATTGACTACAACTCAAGGTGGATAGAAATGAGAGTTAGGAGATAGGTGAAGTAAAGGAGAGCAGGAAACTCTCCTTTGTTTGGGGCTCGGGAGGGGGCATAGGATTTGGCAGGTGGCCTGAGAGTAACCTAGTATACTACGACATTATGTTTTCTCCTGCAGGTTCCTACTGTTTCATTAAGCCTTATATATACTTATGATAATAATGATAAAATTTATTGAGCCCCTGCTGGGCATTTATATGTATTACCTGTAATGCTTATAATTCTACAAGATATTATTGTAATTTTTTTTTTTTGGCTGTGGTGTGTGGCATGTGGGATCTTAGTTCCCCAACCGGGGATCGAACCCGCACCCCCTTCAGTGGAATCGTGGAGTCTTAACCACTGGACCGCCAGGAAAGTCCATTATTGTCATTTTTAAAGATAAGAAAACTGAAGTTATCAGATTAAAGGTTGAAGTTTTCCCTTTTTTAAAATATTTATTTATTTATTTATTTTTGGCTGCGTTGGGTCTTTGTTGCTGTGCGCGGGCTTTCTCTAGTTGTGGCGAGCGGGGGCTACTCTTCGTTGCCGTGTGCGGGTTTCTCATTGCGGTGGCTTCTCTTGCTGAGCACGGGCTCTAGGCTCACGGGCTTCAGTAGTTGTGGCACGTGGGCTTAGTAGTTGTGGCTCGCAGGCTCTAGAGTGCGGGCTCAGTAGTTGTGGCGCACGGGCTCAGTTGCTCCGCGGCATGTGGGATCTTCCCGGACCAGGGCTCGAACCCGTGTCCCCTGCATTGGCAGGTGGATTCGCAACTACTGTGCCACCAGGGAAGCCCTTGAAGTTTTCTTATATATTCTAATGCTATATATATTTAGTAAGATTTCAATTTAGGGTGGGATAGGGAGGGTGGGAGGGAGGGAGACGCAAGAGGGAAGAGATATGGGGACATATGTATATGTATAACTGATTCACTTTGTTATAAAGCAGAAACTAACACACCGTTGTAAAGCAATTATACTCCAATAAAGATGTAAAAAAAAATTTCAATTTAAAATGAGGGCCAGAACTTCTAAAATATTGCAATTACATAAAATATCAAATATGCACAGATTCCTTTTTAACACAAAAATATGACTGCTGTGCTTTTAATTTCCTAAATTGTTGTTACTTAGTGTATATCTTTATACACATAGCATTTAAAAATTTTTATTTATTTATTTATTTTTTTGGCCACGCTTTGTGGCATGTGGGATCTTAGTTCCCCGACCAGGGATCGCATCCTTCAGTGGAAGCACGGAGTCTTAACCACTGGACTGCCAGGGAAGTCCACACATAGCATCTTAAGCAGCACAGTTACTGTATTATGTAACATATAGGCTAAGCTGTTGTAACAAATGATACCCAGACCACAGTGGTTCAGAGAAGAAGTTTACTCGTCTCTGAAGGTGTGGTCTTGCTCTGGAAGGCCATCCAGGGACCCAGCTCCCTTCTATCTTGTTGCTCTGTTGTCTCCCCTCTGCCATCCTTCTTCTCTCTCTTGGTGGAGGCTGGCTCCTGCTACCCCCCCGCCCCCCCCACTGCCAACCTCATCCACATCCCAGCCCTCAGAATGGGGGACGAAGAAGCATGGTGGGGACCAACCAGGTTCCTCTTTAAAACTGTGATCTAGAACTTTCACTTGTCACTTCTGATCCCATCACTTAGCTGCAGGGGAGGCTGAGAAATACAGTCTGTAGCTGGACAGCCATGGATTCGGTAGAAACCTGGAGTTATGTTATTACAAGGGAGAAAAAAAGGCTGGATATTGGCAGATAATTAGAATTTCTGCCACCACAGTTATTTAATTTACCTTCTAAGGGTAATTTAATTAAGATCTCACTTAATAGTGGTTACGTAATTCTTAATTTTCTTTGGGTAGAAGGATGCCTACCCACCAAGGGTACTATCCAGTTAACTCATCTTATTTGTCATCAGAGGGTTTGGTGGGTCTTGCAGCCAGGAGCTGGAGATGTCTAGAGCCATATGTTGGACCACTCTGGCTATTACACAGAGCTCCATTTTATAAACTGGGCTTCAGATCTTTTTTTAAAAATAAATTTATTTTTACTTATTTATTTTTGGCTGCATTGGGTCTTCGTTGCTGCACGAGGGCTTTCTCTAGTTCCGGTGAGCGGGGGCTACTCTTCATTGCAATGCGCGGGCTTCTCATTGCAGTGGCTTCTCTTGTTGCGGAGCACGGGCTCTAGGTGCGCGGGCTTCAGTAGTTGTGGCACGTGGGCTCAGTAGTTGTGGCTCGCAAGCTCTAGAGCACAGGCTCAGTAGTTGTGGTGCACGGGCTTAGTTGCTCCGCGGCATGTGGGATCTTCCTGGACCAGGGCTCGAACCCGTGTCCCCTCCATTGGCAGGCAGATTCTTAACCACTGCGCCACCAGGGAAGTCCCTGGGCTTCAGATCTTAAAACGGAGTTGATTTCACAGGTCTCTGTCTTCTCGGTCTGCTGTTACCATTCAGGTTGATTGTTTGATGGGATTTTGCAGCTTGGGGGCTCTTATGACTCTATGTATTTTTCACCTAACTCTAAAGTCATTTGATTTTGACCGGATCCTAAGATATTTAACAGCAAATACATTATGGAGGAAAGACTTTTGAACTTGTTGACACCTTACATTCTTTCCCATTTTTAGGGTTGTACAATACCATGCTTACAGATGCGATACCGTTCTTACACATGTCAGAAAATGACATCTTTTGAAACTTTAGATATCTCAGATGGCTTGCATCTGTGGTTTTTCTACAGACCCCCAACAGCAAATAAATGAATCTCAGGAATTCAGTTTTAAAAATGTAGCATTCAGGGCTTCCCTGGTGGCGCAGTGGTTGGGAGTCTGCCTGCCAATGCAGGGGACACGGGTTCGAGCCCTGGTCTGGGAAGATCCCACATGCCGCGGAGCGACTGGGCCCGTGGGCCACAACTACTGAGCCTGCGCGTCTGGAGCCTGTGCTCCGCAGCGGGGGAGGCCGCGATAGTGAGAGGCCCGCGCACCGCGATGAAGAGTGGCCCCCGCTTGCCGCAACTGGAGAGGGCCCTCGCACAGAAACGAAGACCCAACACAGCCAAAAATAAATAATAAATAAATAATAAACAAATTAAAAAAAATGTAGCATTCACATATTCATATTTTCACTTAATCATTCTTTCACTAACAGATATTTATTGCACAGTAGACTGTGTTCTAATTATTTTATTAGGTGCCATAGTAGATACCAGTGGGTCGTGGCAGATTCAGCTCAATATTCAGTATCTTCTGTGCTTATATTAGCAGTCCTGTTCCGTAAGAATCTCTGACCCAAAGAACTTACACAGTTCGCTTATTGCAGAAAATTCACTCATGTTCCTATTATTCTATCAAGGCCTTCATTCATTCCTCCATCCAAGGTTTACTGAGTGCCTATTATGTGCCAGGTTGTGTGCTAGGGCTGGAGGTATGTCATATGGAGATGAAAGATGCATTTAGAGACGACAGTCACGGTCATCTTAAGGAGCTCACAGTGTCAGGGAGAAGACAGCTAAGGAAAGGAACGATTAAAGTTCATTGTGAAAAGTGCTCTGGGAAAGCAAGTATGGGGGTGATGGTGAATCTATCCAGATGGGGTGGCGTCAGGAAGGATGTTCCAGGGGCGGGAAGTAATATCTGAGTTTTTAAGGAAAAAACAGGAATTACATGAAGAAGGAGGACAAGGCTTCCAGTCAGAACTGCAGATGCAGAGGCACACAGCATTTGCACCTGGAGAACTGCACACGGTTCAGTACAATTGGAGTCTAATTAACATGAGTTGGGGGATTGGCTCAGGAGAAGGCCAGAGGGGAAAGATGGGGCTGGAGTGTTACGTGGGAAATTACCTTGATGCAGTGATAGCTTTCCAGTACATTACCAGGCAGGTTATCCAGCAGTCACAGAATAGAGAGACTCACAGAAAAAGTTAAGATGCTCAAACTGCACCGTTTATTAAATCAATTCAAAATGTACAGCAAGAAACAGTGCTGGGGTCCGTTAACACTTAGATGGGGTGGCTGAGGGATGGAAGGACTGCACCCCTGAATCCTGAGCTAGGCAGTGTTCACACATCCTGCCTCTCTCTACTGCATCTGCCTTCCCCGCCGAGGGTGTGGTTATAAGGACCAGAGTTGAGGTTAACCGGGACTCGGGATGCCTGTGGCCGGCACACACGTGCTCTGTTGGTGAGATTTGGGACATGTATGCCTGGAAGAGCTGTGGTTTACTAGTGACCTGCTGAGAAGCTGTGCATTTTACCTGTATTTCTAGGCAGAATATACATGGGACCCTAATGGGTGGCTGATTTAGGGATGACATAACTGTCAATCTGGAGGTGGTATGATTTGTGTCTTACTAATATTTAAGATTTACTTGGTCCATCCATGACTTTCTGCTTAGGAGGAATACTGTCTTTTGTTCTGTCCCTTTTATCTATGTTCAACACACATACGTTCCTTTTGTCTCCCCTATCTTTAGCATGTCTGAAAAGTTACTGACTTAATATATCTATGATCTTCATGCTGTTTGTTGTTCTTCTTTTCTATGTAGCAAAATTGAATGTCCTTTAATAGTATGGCAAATACACAGGATACACAGATTGTATAAGTTTTCTTTGCGCTAATTAGGAATTTGGACTTCATCCTATGGGCAGTAGGCTAAAACTTTTTTCTTTTCTTTTTAAAAAAAATTATTATTCTTTTTTGGTTTTCTTTTCTTTTTTTTTTTAAACATCTTTATTGAAGTATACTTGCCTTACAATGGTGTGTTAGCTTCTGCTTTATAACAAAGTGAATCAGTTATACATATACAATATGTTCCCATTTCTCTTCCCTCTTGCATCTCCCTCCCTCCCACCCTCCCCATCCCACCCCTCTAGGTGGTCACAAAGCACCGAGCTGATCTCCCTGTGCTATGCGGCTGCTTCCCACTAGCTATCTATTTTACATTTGGTAGTGTATATATGTCCATGACACTCTCTTACCCTGTCACATCTCACCCCACCCCCTCCCCATATCCTCAAGTCCATTCTCTGGTAGGTCTGTGTCTTTATTCCCGTCTTGCCACTAGGTTCTTCATGGCCTTTTTTTTTTTTTTCCTTAGATTCCGTATATATGTGTTAGCATACTGTATTTGTTTTTCTCTTTCTGACTTACTTCACTCTGTATGACAGACTCTAACTCCATCCACCTCATTACAAATACCTCCATTTCATTTCTTTTTATGGCTGAGTAATATTCCATTGTATATATGTGCCACATCTTCTTTATCCATTCATCTGTCGATGGACATTTAGGTTGCTTCCATGTCCTGGCTATTGTAAATAGAGCTGCAATGAACATTTTGGTACATGACTCTTTTTGACCTATGGTTTTCTCAGGGTATATGCCCAGTAGTGGGATTGCTGGGCCGTATGGTAGTTCTATTTGTAGTTTTTTAAGGAACCTCCATACTGTTCTCCATAGTGGCTGTATCAATTTACATTCCCACCAACAGTGCAAGAGTGTTCCCTTTCCTCCACACCCTCTCCAGCATTTATTGTTTCTAGATTTTTTGATGATGGCCATTCTGACCGGTGTGAGATGATATCTCATTGTAGTTTTGATTTGCATTTCTCTAATGATTAATGATGTTGAGCATTCTTTCATGTGTCTGTAGGCCATCTGTATATCTTCTTTGGAGAAATGTCTATTTAGGTCTTCTGCCCATTTTTGGATAGGGTTGTTCGTTTTTTTGTTATTGAGCTGCATAAGCTGCTTGTAAATCTTGGAGATTAATCCTTTGTCAGTTGCTTCATTTGCAAATATTTTCTCCCATTCTGAGGGTTGTCTTTTGGTCTTGTTTATGGTTTCCTTTGCTGTGCAAAAGCTTTTAAGTTTCATTAGGTCCCATTTGTTTATTTGTGTTCTTATTTCCATTTCTCTGGGAGCTGGGTCAAAAAGAATCTTGCTGTGATGTATGTCATAGAGTGTTCTGCCTATGTTTTCCTCTAAGAGTTTGATAGTGTCTGCCCTTACACTTAGGTCTTTAATCCATTTTGAGTTTATTTTTGTGCATGGTGTCAGGGAGTGTTCTAATTTCATACTTTTACATGTAGCTGTCCAATTTTCCCAGCACCACTTATTGAAGAGGCTGTCTTTTCTCCACTGTATATGCTTGCCTCCTTTATCAAAGATAAGGTGACCATATGTGTGTGGGTTTATCTCTGGGCTTTCTATCCTGTTCCATTGATCTATATTTCTGTTTTTGTGCCAGTACCAAACTGTCTTGATTACTGAAGCTTTGTAATATAGTCTGAAGTCAGGGAGCCTGATTCCCCCAGCTCCATTTTTCGTTCTCAAGATTGCTTTGGCTATTCGGGGTCTTTTGTGTTTCCATACAAATTGTGAAATTTTTTGTTCTAGTTCTGTGAAAAATGCCAGTGGTAGTTTGATAGGGATTGCATTGAATCTGTAGATTGCTTTGGGAAGTAGAGTCATTTTCACAATGTTGATTCTTCCAATCCAGGAACATGGTATATCTCTCCATCTATTTGTATCATCTTTAATTTCTTTCATCAGTGTCTTATAATTTTCTGCATACAGGTCTTTTGTCTCCTTAGGTAGGTTTATTCCTAGATATTTTATTCTTTTTGTTGCAATGGTAAATGGGAGTGTTTTCTTAATTTCACTTTCAGATTTTTCGTCATTAGTGTATAGAAATGCAAGAGATTTCTGTGCATTAATTTTGTATCCTGCTACTTTACCAAATTCATTGATTAGCTCTAGGAGTTTTCTGGTAGCATCTTTAGGATTCTCTATGTATAGTATCATGTCATCTGCAAATAGTGACAGCTTTACTTCTTCTTTTCCGATTTGGATTCCTTTTATTTCTTTGTCTTCTCTGATTGCTGTGGCTAACACTTCCAAAACTATGTTGAATAATAGTGGTGAGAGTGGGCAACCTTGTCTTTTTCCTGATCTTAGTGGAAATGGTTTCAGTTTTTCACCATTGAGGACAATGTTGGCTGTGAGTTTGTCATATATGGCCTTTATTATGTTGAGGAAAGTTCCCTCTATGCCTACTTTCTGCAGGGCTTTTATCATAAATGGGTATTGAATTTTGTCGACGCTAGTGCAGTACACTGTAGACATTGGGTCTCAGGTGCTTATGGAGCATCTAAAGAACACACATGATAGGGACTTTGCTGGCAGTCCAGTGGTTAAGACTCTGCGCTTCCATTGCAGGGGACTTGGGTTCGATCCCTGGTCTGGGAACTAAGACCCTGTGAGCTGCGTGGCCAAAAAGAAAAAAATTAAAAAAAAAAAAAAGAAGAAGAACACACATAATAGAAAAAGGTTATGACAACAAGGGTATTTCTATTATTTTCTGATTAGCTCTCATTTATTCAGAAAATTAGAACACCTAGACCACCCTTTTTCTTGAGTTTCTGGTCAGTTACGGTTTTGCAGAACCACCTTAAGTCTCACCTGGGTCACTTTATTATTTCAGCTCTTGCTTGCTGTGGACTTGTCATATCCCTTACACTGTCACTTGATTTTCCAACACCCTTCTCTTAAGAGCACCATGGGGCATAGTATCTTTTTAAATAATAGAGTGAAAATGAATTTTGTAGTACTCCTGTATCCTTTCTGTTTTCAAACCCAAAAGGCATTGAGAATAACTGAAAGTAAGAAATAACCTCTTCCCCTTACTCCCCTGGTTTCAGATTCTTCACATCTCTGTGTGTCTAGCCCTCCTTCATTCAATTCATTACTAGATGTTTAAAAACCTAGCATGTAATTACATTGATCTGTAAGAGGAGAAACAAGAGCCAGAAAATTAGCAGTGTCGACGCTGTGACATTGATCTTATTCAGGGTAACTGATTGTAACTTGTATTTATCTGGGTTCTCTTGAGAAACAATAGGGTGTGTGTGTGTGTGTGTGTGTGTGTGTGTGTGTGTGTGTGTGTGTGTGCATGCGTGCATTATACATACATACATACATATACATATATGTGTACATATATAGGGAAAGAGAGGGAGGAAGTGGCGGGGGAGAGAAACAGAAAGAAAGAGATTATTTTAAGGAATTGGCTCACGTGATTGTGGTGTCAAATCTGCAGGGCAGGCCGGAGGCTGGAAACTCAGGGGAGATAGATGTTGCAGCTTGAGTCTGAAGGCAGTCTAGAGGCAGAATTCCCTCTTCCCCTGGGAACCTCAGTCTTTTTCTTGTAAGGCCTTCGACTGATTAGACAAGGCTCATCCACATTACAGAGGATAATCTACTCAAAGCTGACTCATTTTAAATGTGAACCACATCTAAAAAATATCTTCACAGTCACCTCTGGACTGATGTTTATCTTCACAGTCACCTCTGGACTGATGTTTGGCCAAATATCCAGGTACCGTGGCCTAGCTGAGTTGGCACATAGATTAACCATCACCTAACTGGTTGTTGAGATTCCCATTGCCCGATTAGCTGCAGAACTTCAGTTCCGCACCTGCAGCAGGCAGTCTTGGGAAGGGCAATTTGTTGTAGAGAGTTTAACCCCGTGCCGTTTGTTCCTGGATCCCCTTCCTGGTGCACGTGTGTGTTGAGTTGAGTGGAGTGGACACATAGTATAGTCACTGCAGCCTCAAGTCCCAAGCTTGGGTTATGGAAGGGCTTTCTGCAGGCTGCACAGGAGAGGAGGACATCCCCTTGTTTAGGGCTGACCAGGGCTTCCTTGCCTTTGATCTTGGGGAGTAAGCCTTTTGCTTGACTTCCCCTTTCTTCCTCTGTCCCTTTGTCTCCAGCTGGAAGCGCATATGGGAAGTGGCCTGTTTGCTTAGCCACCGGGCGGATGGCAGACACCCTGGATGAATCTCGGTGACACTGCGGCTTTGCTTTGATCGGGGCCGCAGCGCTGCTTGGAGGAGTTTGCATGGTCTGTGGCTCACGGACCACGTTCCTAGAAAAAGGAAATGCACTGAGGTGAGGAAACAGCCGGCCTAGTTGAGAAACTTGATCAGGGACGTGTGTGTATATTGTTCTCTGGCTGCTTCCTGTCCTTCCCCCCTTGCTTTATCTCCTGCGTCTCTCCTGGGTGTGAGGATTTCATTGTTGGCTCCTTTTACAGGAAGTGCTTACTTTGAGGCACAGCTCCACGCCAGTGCCCGCTGCAGCAGGGTGCTACATCAACGTCTGAACAACTAAATTCTGGGCTGTATCTCCACCGGCTGAGTATTTGTCCTTATTCTCTGCCAGCGATAGCGCTGAGAACAAAGATGCTTTTAGCCTCATGCAGGAGGTTGCATTGCTCCTTTTCATGTTTCCCATTCACCCTCATCTGAAAAGTCAGCTCTTGCCAAGGCGATACTTTATCTTCTCATCCTCCTGAGCTGACATCCTTCCTGCATTCTCAAAGCTGGGAATCAACTAAATATTTGTCTGAATTGTAGACTTCAACTCTTCACCCTGGATCAAAGATGTCCTATTTGAAATGCAGAGTCCTACTGAAGCATTGGTCAGGCTGGCCCGTCCAGGTGAATTCTGCTCACTCTGGCTGGATGTCTGGGAGGAGGTGGGAGAAGTAGGTGGTAAAAGGGAGGGAAAGCTACACGTTGAGCTAAAAACTCTGAGGTTTCTCTTTCTCCAAATAAGCTAGACTGATGAGTGCGTTTCGACCTTTTGACCATAAAGGCTTGCATTTATTATTTTTCCCTCGAAGACAGTGTTTCTCAACTTTAAAAATTATTGTTTGCCTAAGGAGAAAAGTTAAATTCAGTTTGAATTCTCTTTAAGGAGAGAAATGAAATACTAAGGCATAACAATTCTGTGGGGTAGTGTTGAACCTTGGAGGACTCCAGACTCTTTTCTTTTTCTTTTTAAAATTGAGATACAATTACCATACCATGAATTTCATCCTTTTAAAGTGTATAATTACAATTCAGCAGTTGTGCAGTCATCACCACCATCTAATTCTGGAACATTTTTATCACCCCCCCAAAAAAATGTGTACCTATTAGCAGTCACTTCCCAGTGGTCCTGTCCCTGGGAGCCACTAATCTACTTTCCAACTCTATAGATTTGTCTGATTTGAATATTTCATATAAATAGAATCATATAATATGTGACCTTTAGTTATTGGCTTCCTAGACTTAGCATAATGTATTCAAGATTCATCTACATTGTAACATGTATCAGTACTTCATTCCCTTTTATGGCTGAATAATATCCCATTGTATGTATATATACATTTTATTTATCAGTTTTTCTGTTGATGGACATTTGGGGTATCTACTCTTTGGCTATTATGAATAATGCTGCTATGAACACTTGTGTACATGTTTTGTGTGTAGATGTATATTTTTAGTTCCCTTAGGTATATACCTAGGTGTGGAATTTCTGGGTCATTTGGAAACTCTGTTTAACTTTTTGAGGAACTGATGAACTCTTTTCCAAGGAGGGTGCACCCTTTTACATTTCTACCAGCCGTGTCTTAGGGTTCTGATTTCTCAACATCCTCAATATTTGTTATTGTCCTTTTTTTTTTTTTTTGGCCGCGCTTCATGGCATGTGGGATATTAGTTCCCTGAAAGGGACTGAACCCGATTGACAGTGAAAGCGTGGCGTCCTAACCACTGGACCATCAGGGAATTCCCTAGTGTCCATCTTTTTGATTTTAACCATCCTAGTAGAGGATGAAGTATCTCATTGTAGTTTTTTTAAAATTTATTTTTGGCTGCGTTGGGTCTTCGTTGCTGCACGTGGGCTTTCTCTAGTTGCGGCGAGCGGGGGCTACTCTTCATTGCGGTGCACGGGCTTCTCATCGCGGTGGCGTCTCTTGTTGTGGAGCTTGGGCTCTAGGCACGCGGGCTTCAGTAGTTGGGGCACACGGGCTCAGTAGTTGTGGCCTGCGGGCTCTAGAGTGCAGGCTCAGTAATTGTGGCACACGGGCTTAATTGCTCCATGGCATGTGAGATCTTCCCGGACCAGGCCTTGAACTCGTGTCCCCTGCATTGGCAGGCGGATTCTTAACCATTGCGCCACCAGGGAAGTCCATTTCGTTGTAGTTTTGATTTGCATTTCTCTAATGATGAATGGTGTTGAGCATCTTTTCAAGTGCTATTGCCACTTGTATATTTTCTTTGGGGAAATGTCTAGTCAGATCCTTTGCCCATTTTTAAATTGGGTATTTGTCTTTTTATTGTTGAGTTGTGGGAATTCTTTATATATTGTGGATACAAATCTCTTATCAGATACATGATTTGCAAATATTTTCTTCCATTTTGTGGGTTGTCTTTTCACTTTCTTGAAAGTGTTCTTTGAAGCACAAAATTTTTTTTTTATAAATTTAATTTATTTATTTTTGGCTGTGTTGGGTCTTTTTTTTTTTTTTTTTAAATATAAGCAACTTTTTTTTTTTTTTTTTAAGATTTCTTTATTGATTGATTGATTGATTGCTATGTTGGGTCTTCGTTTTTGTGCTATGGCTTTCTCCAGTTGTGGCAAGTGGGGGCCACTCTTCATCGCGGTGCGCGGGCCTCTCACTATTGTGGCCTCTCTTGTTGCGGAGCACAGGCTCCAGACACGCAGGCTCAGTAGTTGTGGCTCACGGGCCTAGTTGCTCCGCGGCATGTGGGATCTTCCCAGACCAGGGCTCGAACCCGTGTTTCCTGCATTAGCAGGCAGGTTCTCAACCACTGCGCCACCAGGGAAGCCCTGTGTTGGGTCTTTGTTGCTGTGCGTGGGCTTTGTCTAGTTGTGGCGAGCGGGGGCTACTCTTCGCTGCAGTGCACAGTCTTCTCATTGTGGTGGCTTCTCTTATTGCGGAGCACGGGCTCTAGGCACATGGACTTCAGTAGTTGTGGCTCTCGGGCTCTAGAGTGTAGGCTCAGTAGTTGTGGCACATGGGCTTAGTTGCTCTGTGGCATGTGGGATCTTCCCGGACCAGGGCTCTAACCCGTGTCCCCTGCATTGGCAGGAGGATTCTTAACCACTGAGCCACCAGGGAAGTCCCACTCAAAAATTTTGATGAAGTCCAATTTATTTATTTTTTTCTTTCGTTGCTTGTACTTTTGGTGTCTTACTGAGAAACCAGTGCCTGATCCAAGGTCATGACGATTTACATCTATGTTTTCTTCAAAGAGTTTTGTAGTTCTATCTCTTATATTGAGGATTTGATCCATTTTCAGTTAATTTTGTACCTGGTAATACATGGTATGAGATAGGGGTACATATTCATTCTTTTGCATGTGGATACCTGGTTGTACCAGCACATTTGTTGAAAAGATGATTATTTCCCTTTGAGTTGTCTTGGGAACCTTGTCCAAAATCAATCGTCTACAAATGTATATGTTTATTTCTATACTCTCAGTTCTATTCCATTGATCTGTATGTTTATCTTGATGCCAGTTGTACCCTGACTTTATTTATTTATTTATTTATTTATGGACCCTGACTATTAAATCCCAGGTTTCCTGGATAAGCAAGTACCCTCAGGGCCAATGTTCCTTGGCTTGTGGGAATTCCCCTTACCTCTGTAGGTTCAGGATTTACCCTGGCATTTGGCCCGGAAGTTCTTCATTATCTAGTCAATTCTCCAGTGCTTTTAAAATGATGTTTTCTTTATTTATCCAGCATTTATTTATTTATTTATTTATTTATTGCTGAGTCGGGTCTTAGTTTTGGCACTTGGGCTCTGTAGTTGTGGCACGAACTCAGTAGTTGCAGCACGAGGGCTTAGTTGCCCCATGACATGTGGGATCTTAGTTCCCCGACCAGAGATTGAATCTGCGTCCCCTGCATTGGAAGGCAGATTCTTAACCCCACTGGACCACCAGGGAAGTCCATATCCAGCATTTCAAAATTGTTTTCAGCAAGAGTTAGTTCTAAAAACCTAACCTAACAATATAAAAAATGGAATTCAAAAGTATATATCTCTGATCATGAAATTTGGGGCAGGACATCCCTGAGAAGATTTTGGGAAGTAGGGAAATTATTCATGGCATCTTGGAAAAGGACCACTATATTCAATATTGCTTTTAAAGCCAGATTCTAATAATAGCAGCTTCCATTAATTGAACGCTTTTTCTGTCCCAAGCTTTCTACTAGGGGCATTACATAAACTCTTTAATTTCATTAACATAACAAACCTATACAATGATGGGTACTATCATTATTCCTGTTTTATGAAATGAAGAAGCTGAGACTTGAAAGGTTCTGAGACAATTAGCAGAGTTTGACCCAGACCCAGATCTAGGGCTCCAGAGCCAGGCTCCCAACCCCAAGGGGCTCCCCTTCTTGTCCCAGTCTCAAATTTTTTCATAAACACTGGAAGGCTTAAAGCAGGGGCCCCCAATCCCTGGGCCACGGACCGGTACTGGTCCATTGCCTGTTAGGAACCAGGCCACACAGCAGGAGGTGAGCGGTGGATGGGCGAGTGAAGCTTCATCTGTATTTATGGCTGCTCCCCGCCGCTCGCATTACTGCCTGAGCTCCGCCTCCTGTCAGCATTATGGTGAGTTGTATAATTATCTCATTATATATTACAGTGTAATAATAATAGAAATAAAATGCACAATAAATGTAACGTGCTACAGTCATCCCGAAACCATCCCCCCTACCCCGGTCCGTGGAAAAATTGTCTTCCACGAAACTGGTCCCTGGTGCCAAAAAGTTTGGGGACCGCTGGCTTAAAGGACTGAGCTTTGTCTACTCTCATTTTCCCTGTCCCCCTTGTGGTGGAAATGTGAACTGCGACAGGCCGGAGCTCTCTGGAGACGGTTGCTCTCACATTCAGGAATCAATGGGAAGCATGTTTAAACTTCTGATTCCTGGGCTGCAACTCCAGAGAGTCTGAAGCACCAGACAGAGAGTAGTGTCCAGAAACATGAAGTTTTTATCTGCTCCCGGGGAGTTCGGTTGTAGTGGGTCTTGGACCCCACTTTGAGAAAAGCTGATCTAAGGGTGAATGAATATCTATGAATCATTGGATATTGCGGGCTTGTTCTCTCCTATTTCCTGTTAGTGAAGGGCAAGTTTATGTCTTTCCAGTATGTAGGGAATGGCCCTTTCCCCTTTTAGTCCCTTGAAAAGCAGTTAAGACTTCAATTACTTTTAAATGAGAGAGTTACATCTAGTGCTTTGTAAGCCCTGTTAAGTAGAAATGAGAATGCTTGAACCAGGACATCTTTGATGTTAAAATGTACTATCCAGTAATTCATTGTTTGACTGTAATATAGTGGTGGGAGCTGAAGGGAAAAGTAAAGTATCTGGTTATTTCAGAGAAGAAAAATCTCATCTTGTCTTTCTTCCTCCTCCCTCACCCACTTCTTCTCAGATTGTGAAGTGGTCGGATTGTTGTTTGCCATTAGCTTGCAGACCTGGGGATCCTTATCAGTTAATCGCCAAAGCAAGTGTGGATGACTTCAGCAAGCTGGGAGTGGCGTTCCTTGAAGATAGACTCCAGGTGGCTAATGGACTGATACCCCAAAAGATCGTTTGTAAGTCATCTTCGGAAATGTTTTCATCATAGCAGGATGCCATTAGTTATGAGCTTAAGGATTGTTGTTTGGTATGACTTAAGGGCAATGCTTATTTGCAGCTTAATTCAGCCAGCAGTTTGTATAGAACCATAATAGTATAACATTCATACATGTGTCAGTTTTTTTTTTTTGAGGTGCTTATCCCTGACTATATCATTAGTGCTTTTCAAATTCTTAAACAAGGATTTCCCATAATTGCATTGTTCATGAAATGGCATGCAAATTTAGAACCCATATAATATTTATTTCACACACTCTAATACAGTATAACTGGTTTCTAGACCATAGTTTAACTGAATGGAAGGCATAGCCAGTGTTACTATGAAGTTCTAAATCTAACAGTTTTTTTTACTTAAAACATTTACAACTACATCATTTTGGGACACATCTTTTTTCAGGAAACACGCAAAATGTTCTTCCTTAATTAGGCTTAAAAGTAGGCTTTCCGGGACTTCCCTGGTGGCGCAGTGGTTGGGAGTCCGCCTGCCAGTGCAGGGGACGCGGGTTCGAGCCCTGGTCCGGGATGATCCCACGTGCCGTGGAGCGGCTGGGCCCATGCGCCACAACTACTGAGCCCGCGTGCCACAACTACCGATGCCCGTGCACCTAGAGCCTGTGCTCCGCAACAGGAGAAGCCACTGCAATGAGAGGCCCACGCACCGTGGCGAAGAGTGGCCCCCGTTCGCTGCAGCTGGAGAGAGCCCATGCGCAGCGACGAGGACCCAATGCAGCCAAAAATAAATAAATAAATTTATTATTTTTTTTTAAAAAAGTACGCTTTCCATGTCCATGTAAGTCTTTTTTATGTGTATGTATACACATATATATTTAAAAATTAATTAATTAATTAACCAATTAATTTCACTCCCGGCGGCGTCGGGTCTTCATTGCTGCGCACGGGCTTTCTCCAGTTGCAGAGAGCGGGGGCCACTCCCACTGCGATGCGCGGACCCCTTACTGTGGTGGTCCCCCCACCATTGCGGAGCTCGGGGTTCAGGCGCGTGGGCCCCAGCGGTTGTGGCACGCAGGCTCAGTAGTTGTGGCTCACGGGCTCTAGAGCGCAGGCTCAGTACTTGTGGCTCACGGGCTTAGTTGCTCCGCGGCATGTGGGATCCTCCCGGACCAGGGCTCGAACCCGTGTCCCCTGCACTGACAGGCGGACTCCCAACCACTGCGCCCCCAGGGAAGCGGATGTACACATATACTTTTAAAATTTTATTTTATTGAAGTATAATTGACTTACAAGAAAGTCTTCATTTGTATCTTGAGCCAATGAGTGTCACCAGCTCTGGAAATTTGTGAAAATCACTTCATTTCCCCATTGGCCATGTGCACGTGCCTAATACCATGCCAGACGTTTAGCAAGTGCTCAGTAAATGTTTTTTGAATCAGTGATTGTAAACTTATATTCCAGACCTGGGTCAAGATACTGGCAAGATCCTTCTCCCCGGTTGATCCAATGAAGCGTCCTGAGAGTGGCTTTTTCCTGGGGTGTGCATGGTTAGACTCTAGCTATGTGCCTTGTTTTTGAGTTTCATTATCATATAGGAGATTGATAGCCACAAAATTGAATCTGTAAGCAAGTGGACAAAATCACCTCTCCGAATCTCACTTTCTTCACCAGTCAATAAGGGGGTGTGAGGTTTTCCGACCTATATGGGAAAGGTGTGGACACGTGCGATTTTACTCGGGAATGTCAAGGGCACCCTCCTAGCAGGTGGGAGCAGTTACGTGGTTCCCAAGGAGGCCTCAGAGTTGGGGCAGGGGGGAATGAGGGCTGCCCTGGAATGTAGGTCGTGCATTGCAGAGAGCGCCCTGAGGTTCTGAGCTGAGCTGCATGACAAACCAGAGGGTTGATGGATTATCTTTTCTGTTCTCTTCAGCTGTGCACTTGCAGGACTCCGCTCTGAAGGAACTTAAGGATCAGGCCTCAGACACGCCAGCCCAGCTCCTAGAGCCCCAGCCTGAATCTTCTGTTGAGAGCAAGCCTGAGCTGGGGGCTATGGAGCACGTTGGCAGAGAGGACCGCCAGGCTCTGGGTTCCGCAGCCACGCAGGGGCAAGGCGGTGCCCTTGGGGGCGAGCCTGCTGGGGAGAGCGACAGAGGCATGGGCTCCGTCGAGCACTGTCACCTCCATCTTTCTAGCTGCCACGAGTGTTTGGAGCTTGAGAACAGCACCATTGAGTCCGTCAAGTTTGCCTCTGCGGAGAACATTCCAGATCTTCCCTACGACTACAGCAGTAGTTTGGAGGGTATCGCGTATGACTTCTGCCCCAAGAGAGAACCGAGGAGGGTCAACCTCACGGGAAAGGCACCCAACATCCTTCTCTACGTGGGGTCCGACTCCCAGGACGCCCTGGGCCGGCTCCAGCAGGTCCGGTCGGCTCTGGCCGACTGCGTGGACACCAGCTGTTACACTCTGTACCACCTGCCACTGGAAAGTGCTCTCAGGGACCCGTGGCCAGACAACTGCCTGTTGGTGGTCATTGCCGCGAGGGAGTCCGTCCCTGAGGACCTGTCCCGGAGGTTCCTGGCCTATCTTTCTCAGGGAGGGAAGGTACTGGGCCTGTCGTCGCCCTTCACGCTTGCTGGCTTCCAGGTGACCAGGAAGGCCCCGCTGCAGGACACAGTGCAGAGCCTGGTTTTCTGCAAGGCGGACTGGAGCCGGGTGAGGCTCAGCGTCCTGATCAGCGGCTGCGTTTACGAGGGGGGCCCCGGGGAGCCGCTCAGCCTGGGCAAGCTCCAGGGCCACCTGGAGAACAAGGACGAGGACAGGCTGATTGTGCAAGTGCCTTTCGGAACGTGCGGAGGAGAAGCTGTTCTTTGCCAGGTATGCAGGCCGGCATCCGTGTCAGGATCTTTGGGTCTCTTTGCTTGGATACGCTCTCGAAGGCCGTACTTGGAAAGGTTGGAGAGCCTGTGTGCTGGGGGGCGGTGCTTCTGACTTTTGGCTGGGAATTTTTGCTGATGGTGAGTAGCAGGCTTTCCTGTGAATATCCTGTTTCACCAAAAGACTTGTGATGAAGGAAGGAGGCAGAAGGTATTATGGCTAATTAAAGATTGCTGGTTAACCAAGAATTAGCCAAAACTTGTTTCTTGTCTTGATCTATACACTGGTAATACTCTTTCTAAAATCCATCAGTCCCCACTCTCTTGCCTCAAAGCACACTTTAGTTAATATAATCGAACTGTTATTTAATGAAGGGAGTTGAGTGCCTTGGGGTGGTAATTCCAAACAGTAGTAACTATCACATTAAAATATTGTCAGGGGTTTGTGTGAGTGCTCACCAACTGCTGGGATAGTGAGTGTTGAAAACACCTTCAGATCCTCAATTCCTTTATGATTTGTCAGTCTTAAAATCTAAGTGCTGAGAACAGTTTCAAATAAGAGAATATTGAAGTGATTTAGATTTATAGCAAATTAATACATAGGTGAGAAAAAATGGAAACAGAGATAAAAGGAAAATTTTACTTCCCTTCCCATGCTAAGGGGGCTCCTTTGGTTCATCTGCTGGTTCCACCCCCCCACCCCCCACATTCTTTTTCTTTTGAGCTTTTCGTTTGTTTGTTTAAGCAAATGGTAGCAGGATAGACTACTTCAGAATTCCTGATCATTTACTGCAAATCTTTTAATGCCTTTGGGCAAAAGTGTTTTTTTCCTTTTTGAATATTTACTTATTTAGCTGCTCTGGGTCTTAGTTGTGGCATGCGGGATCTAGTTCCCTGACCAGGGATTGAACCTGGGCCCCCTGAATTGGGAGTGCGGAGTTTTAACCACTGGACCACCAGGGAAGTCCCTGGGCAAAAGTTTTTGTTAGAGTTTAGATGAACACTCATCCTTAAGCATTTGATGATCTAATGGTCGTTTATTTTTTGGCTGCACTGTGCAGCATGTGGGAACTTAGTTCCCTGGCCAGGGATCAAACCTGTACCCCCTGCAATGGAAGTGCGGAGTCTCAACCACTGGACCGCCAGGGAAGTCCCTGATGATCTGATGAGAAGACTAAGTAGATGTGGATATTTTGCCCAGAATGGTTCCCAGGATGAGTGTAACAGATTTTGTTTTATTATAGGGATCTTTTTATTGAGTTAGTGAATTGTTTCCTTTTTTTTTTTTTTTGGTATGGTTTCATTTCATATGCTGTGTGTCTCTCCAGCCCTCCTAGAAATTAAGTCTCTTGGGTTTTCTGACCAAACATTCTTTAAGGGGGCATGAACATGTTCGCAGATGAACATGTACAATGCAAGCAGGTTTCATGTGGGCTGCAAACCACATGAATTAGTTTTTGGAGGCCTAATAAAGTTCCTCTTATCTTTTTGTCTGCAAATATGGTAACTATAGTAACTCAGAAAATCCACTTAAAACCCTGACTTCCTAGAGCCGCATTTCAGCTTTCAGCAGTGAATTTTACCACCCCTGTGCGCAGACTTGTACTAGAAAATTGATTCGGCACTGTTGCGATCCATTTCTCTGAGTTACATAGCAAATCTGCTTGCTGCACCATTTAAATTGACCCCGTTACTGTCATAAAATTTGATACGCATGCATTGCCCTAGGATGAAAGGCAATATGATGCAGCTTCAAAAATCAGATGCAGGGGATTAGAATGTCATTTTTGATTTTAAATGACTTCCAGTCTCTGTGTGACAGGGTCACTGTTTTCTTCTCAGGCCTGTGTCACTACCATACCTTGCTGCCGAGATCAACCAATAAATATTAGCACAGGCTGGTTAGTTTCCTCTTTCCCTGTTCAATTTCATAGTCTTCATTTTTGTAATAAATGGGGCAATGATGTAACCCAGTAAGAGGAGGACTTCAAGGACAAACCACAGCTGCTCAGTAGGTGGTGGTCTCACAGCCAGGGAGCTGACACTGAGACCTTAGGCAAGGCGTTCATCGTCGTACAGAAAAAGGAAATTCTGATGGACTGTTCTGCTGATCAGATTTGCAGGGAAAGTTTAAGGCTGTGGGTTAATGCTGACATTCGATTTATCAAATGGACCAGGAGTTTGGCATGAAGGTTGTGCAGATAGAGCCTGTGAAATGGATTTGAAATATTTTGTGTTCTTATTTAGCTTAGCACATAGCAGAAGTGGTTCTGCTTTTATAGCAGAGTTTCTCAACCATGGCACTGCTGAGATTTCGGACCAGTTCCTTCTTTGTTGTGGGGTCATTAGCAGCACTTACTGCTAGATGCCAGTAGCACCCCCCGTCCCGTCTGTGACTGGAGACATTTTTAGTTATGGCTTTGGGTCTTGTCTAAATAAATGCCTTAATTTTAGACGAAGCCAAGTTACAGAAATGGGCCCATCACTATGGTAACAGCATCACAGCCAGAGGACCAGGAGGGTGGCTGTGGCACGCACATGCGCTGGTGGCCGTTTTGCCAGATGGTTTGAGGTGCAGAGCCAGACGGCCTGTCTTCTCGCTGCTGTTGTAGAAGCACCTAACCTTGAAACCGACAATCGCACTTCGCCCACAATGTCGACAGCTGTGCTTTCTCTCACCTCCTGGAATCCGGAGGCCTGCTCGCAGGGGGAGCTCTCCTTTTCATCCTCGGCATCTCTCACTTGTGACAGGGACTTCTGTAGCACCCCACCCTGGGTGTACTCGCTCAGCCCAGGGAGTACATTGGCCATTAACCACACTCGCCCCCCTCCTTGGGCCCAGGTGGGGACAGAACTTGGTTCGTTTGATTTCTGCCACCTGTAAGAGGTAACCTCTGGACAGTCACATGCTCAGGTGAATTAAACGTGACCCGTTGCCGTGCTGATCGTCCGTCCCAGCACTGGCTTTGACCCCTGGAGATGAGAGTCACACATTTTGGGTAAGAATGCACGGTAGAAGGAGACACAGTAGGATTCATATACCTTAAAGGAGTTCGCTTTTCTGCCTCCTTCCTTTTCTAGGGCTATTTAGAGGACAGAGTCCCCTGCTGCTCGTGGCCAACAGGCTCAGTTGTGGGTGAGGCAGGCAGCCCTCAGCTGGCCCGCTGGAATGTGGGGACTCTGCCGGACAGTCCTCTGCAAACTTTTCAGATTGGCTTCAACTTTCAACAATTGGATTGTTTTAGACAGTATATCTGGGCAGTATTTTTGTTTTGGTTAAGGCTTGAGTGGGAATTGAGAGATTTTAAGTTGCCTGAAGGCTGGCACTATACTTTTTTTAAAAAATTAATTAATTAATTAATTAATTTTTGGCTGCATTAGATCTTTGTTGCTGCACGCGGGCTTTTCTTTAGCTGTGTTGAGCAGGGGCTACTCTTCATTGTGGTGCGCGGGCTTCTCATTGTGGTTGCTTCTTTTGTTGTGGAGCACGGGCTCTAGGTGCGCGGGCTTCAGTAGTTGTGGCTCACGGGCTCTAGAGCGCAGGCTCAGTAGTTGAGGCACAAGGGCTTAGTTGCTCCGTGGCATGTGGGATCCTCCCGGACCGGGGCTCGAACCCCTGTCCCCTGCATTGGCAGGTGGATTCTTAACCACTGCACCACCAGGGAAGCCCCTAGCACTATACTTTTCATTTTATTATAATGTTCTTATAACATCAGCTGGGTGCTCTGCAGGCAGTAGAATCCCACAGCTGACCCCTGGCAAAAGCAAAATGAAATAAAACATGGTCAGATTGCCCTTCTGAGTATTGAGTATTCTGGCAACCTCCAGGCTCTAATGCCCAGTTAAAATCTCATCTCAACAGAGCCAAAAGTTCTAGTACATTCCTTCATACCAAAACACAGACCATTGATAGGAAGGTTCTAGTTTGAGTCAGCTAGAAGTTCTGGTATGTTGGGATCTTAGTTCCCCGACCAGGGATCGAACCCACGCCCCCTGCAGTGGAAGCGTGGAGTCTTAACCACTGGACTGCCAGGGAAGTCCCGGAACTACTTTAATTTTAACTGTACGACAAAGCCTGAACTAAATACATGAAATTCCAAGTCTTACCAGGTGAAGGAGGGAGGTGGGGCAGCCCTTTCTGGAGTCCGCCAAACCCCACTCCTCTATTTGTATTCCTGCAAACACTCTTAAAGCGGTGACTAAGGCCACTCCCGTCCCCAGGAGTTATGACCAGTAGGTGGAATAGGAGCTTCGAGCATGACTCACTGTGCCTCCCCCACTTCAGCAGCAACTGTACTTGGGTCCTCAGCACAACCATGTTCCTAAACGTTTGTCGTATAACCGAGTTAAGTGACTTGCCCAAGGTCCCATGACTGATTAGTGATAAAATTCGAGACCTGGAAAGTTACTATCCAGGGTCATTTCCACCAGATCTTTTCAGCCATGATTTTAATGGGCTCCCTCGAATCTTTTTATTGCTTGTTGTTCCTTACCAAATATTCAGGTTCCGGGTTTATATACTGTTGATGATTAGAAGGATTCATGTTCAAGTTTTCAGAAAAAGTAGTAAAGCCACTGCTTTTCTTTATGTCGCTAAGTGCCTCTGATTTACGTCGTGGTGTCTTTTTCCCTCAGGTGCACCTGGAACTACCTCCCAGCTCTCCAGTAGTGCAAACACAAGAGGATTTTAACCTGCTCAAATCAAGCAATTTTAGAAGATACGAAGTCCTTAAGGAGATCCTGACAACGCTTGGCCTAAGCTGTGATGCAAAACATGTTCCTGCCTTAACGCCCCTTTACTTGCTGTCGGCAGCTGAGGTGAGTGTGTGCTCGGCTGGAAAGGGGCCCCCTCAGGTGCCCTTCTTCAGAACGGTGACTCTTCCCTCAGTCGTTGCCTTGCAGTGGGTTTCAATTTTGTTTTCTGTTTTGATTTTCCATTTCTATTTTGACTTCAGGTTTTGAAACCGTCTTAAAGTTATCCAAGTATAACTTATTTATTTGGTGTTTTATGTAAGGGAGGGAGAGAAGAACACTGGAGTTTAGAGGGAGTTATGTCTTAAAGTTATGGCCCTTTCCACTTGAGGGGGGGAAAAGGTCACTCTTTTTATATGTCAAGAGTGTATTTGGAAACCGCAATTTATTCAGTTGGGATTAAAAGCCTTTGTTTTGATTTGGGCCTTCCCCAGTGAATCTTTGGATGGGGAAATCACAACTTTTGTTTCTTTTGTGCTGAAGTCTGCCATCTTGTGGCAAAAGGGGCTCTGGATTTCAGTTGATATCTTTTACTTTTGTCTAAAGGGAAAATGTCATGGAGTTGGGAATGTATTCAGGAATTTTCCTGGCCTTTTGTCTGCGTTTGATGCCTGTGGCTGGTTGGGCAGGTTGCCACTTTCTCCAGGTGTGTCTTCTCAATAATCTTTTTGCTTTGCCAAGCTGTCAATTTCTTGTTGATTGTGGCAAATTATTTTGTGGGTCTATCTCTGTTTGTCCCCCCTAAATGGGGAAATTGTGAGTTTAGTGATGTAACTGTATAGTTTCAGCAAATACCTAATAGTCCAGGTGACTCTAAACACCAAACTTCCCTGCTTTGCCTGGAAAAGAACAAATTATACCCTCTATCCGAACCGTTTTAAAAGAGGAGGAATTCTCTTTTGGGTTATTCTCTGTCCCTTGGCAAACTTACTTTTCAGAAGAGACTAGAGCTATGAGTTCTCTGGGTGGGATGTGTTCACTTGGGGAAGACAGATATAGAATCTGAGAGCATTTAGGATTTGGATACCTTACAGAATTATTTTAGAACTAGATGAAATCGTATATATGGAAGTTCTGTGTAAATTGTATTATTTAAACCTTAGTGCAGGGACTTCCCTGGTGGTGCAGTGGCTAAGAATCCGCCTGCCAATGCAGGGGACACGGGTTCAATCCCTGGTCCGAGAATATCCCACATGCCACGAAGCAACTAAGCCCGTGCGCCACAACTACTGAGCCTGCGCTCTGGAGCCCGTGAGCCACAACTACTGAGCCCACGTGCCACCACTACTGAAGCCCGTGCGCCTAGAGCCCGTGCTCTGCAACAGGAGAAGCCACTGCAATGAGAAGGCCGCGCACCGCAACGAAGAGTAGCCCCTGCTCACCGCAACTAGAGAAAGCCAGTGCGCGGCAACAAAGACCCAACACAGCCACAAACAAACAAACAAACAAACAAACCCATTAAACACCTTAGTGCAATTATTATTATTATGTTATTGGTGTTGTTGGGAGATTGAATAAGTTAAAAGTGTATAATGTGCCTAATAAGTGCCTGGTGGCTGGTCTAAAAAGACTAAGTAATGTTTTTTTTTTTTGTAAATTTATTTATTTTATTTTACTTATTTTATCTTTGGCTATGTTGGGTCTTCGTTGCTGCGCGCGGGCTTTTCTCTGGTTGCGGTGAGCGGGGGCTCCTCTTCGTTGCCGTGCGTGGGCTTCTCATTGCGGTGGCTTCTCTTGTTGTGGAGCACGGGCTCTAGGCGCACGGGCTTCAGTAGTTGTGGCTCGCGGGCTCTAGAGCGCAGGCTCAGTAGTTGTGGCGCACGGGCTTAGTTGCTCCGCGGCATGTGGGATCTTCCTGGACCAGGGCTCGAACCCGTGTCCCTTGCGTTGGCAGGCAGATTCTTAACCGCTGCGCCACCAGGGAAGCCCTAAGTAATGTTTTTAATTTAAAAAAATTAAAAGTATAGCAATGGATGATTTTTTTTTCACAGTCATTGCATTTTCATTGCACAATTTTTTGAGCCAGTCTGCCCTCTTCTTTTTCTTCTTTTTTTAAAAATTTATTTGTTTATTTTATTTATTTATTTTTGGCTGCGTTGGGTCTTTGTTGCTGCAAGCAGGCTTTCTCTAGTTGCAGCGAGCAGGGGCTACTCTTCATTGCGGTGCGCAGACTTCTCATTGCAGTGGCTTCTCTTGCTGCAGAGCACAGGCTCTAGGCACGCGGGCTTCAGTAGTTGTGGCTTGCGGGCTCTAGAGCGCAGGCTCAGTAGTTGTGGCGCACGGGCTTAGTTGCTTCGTGGCATGTGGGATCTTCCCGGACCAGAGCTCGAACCCGTGTCCGCTGCATTGGCAGGCGGATTCTTAACCACTGTGCCACCAGGGAAGCCCTGCCCTCTTCTTAATGGGTGTTCTTGGGGATTAATGGTATGACTTTTGTTTGCACCTTCATCTCAGGCCTCAAAGCTCCACATCATTTATCTCTGTTCTATGTGTCGATAGAAGAAGCAACAGCTCTGTTCTGTGATTTATTAAAAAGTATCAAAATAAAGCCAGTCCTCAGAGCTTCAACACTTAAAGAGGACCCATTTATAGACCTCCCACCTTGGAGGGATGGGGCAGAGCCTTGAGGGTGAGGGTTTCTGGTCCCCAGGGGAGGTGGCTGTCACTCTCCTAGACCCTCTCCCTCCCTCCTTTCCTAAGCGTGGAGGGCTGAGGCTGGACCTGTGAGGGGTGCCTGCCTGCTCCGAGGTCAGGGAGCGAGCTAGACCCAGGCTTGCCCCTGGCAGTGCTCCCTGACCTTTCCCGTGAGTTCTTGTGATCATTGCTGGTCTTGGGACTTGGGCCTCCTGACTCTTGGACGTCGCAATGGAGAGGAAAGAGTGACCTGCTCTCTTGCTATTTTCCTGTGAGCAGAGGTTTGGAACTCTAGGCTTTTCCATCTTCTTTAGAATGGGCATAACCTGAAATACCTAAGGCTTTGTATTGTGTGTCTGCGTATGTTACAATACACAGTAGATGCTTCATATTTTTGTCCTTCTGGCTCTTTAAACTGCCTGGGGGTGGGAGGATACATTTTCTCCTATTCATTAGTAACCCCCTTTCACAAACCATGGGAATGCAAAGCTTCAACAATATTAAAGCAAATATTTATTCTATATACACATACAGAAACACTCCACACAGACCCCAAGCCGACCAAGCCCTTTATTATATAAAAACTTTGGAAAAGCGTAATTTTGAGCCATGTTCACTTCTCATTTCGGGCCCTCCACTTGGTCTGGTTGATCTTAGGTATGTATCCTATGGACTACTTTCCCTCCCAACTGCTTCTCTCTGAATTCTGCTTTACTTTGGGAGCCCAAGGAACTGCGTGCGTGAATGAACGTATGATTGTTACATATGTATATCCTTATTTCTTTTTTTTTTATTTTTTTTTATTTTTAAATTTATTTATATATGGCTGTGTTGGGTCTTCATTTCTGTGCGAGGGCTTTCTCTAGTTGTGGCAAGTGGGGGCCACTCTTCATCGCGGTGCGCGGGCCTCTCACTGTCGTGGCCTCTCTTGTTGAGGAGCACAGGCTCCAGTCGCGCAGGCTCAGTAGTTGTGGCTCACGGGCCTAGTTGCTCCGCGGCATGTGGGATCTTCCCAGACCAGGGCTCGAACCCGTGTCCCCTGCATTAGCAGGCAGATTCTCAACCACTGCGCCACCAGGGAAGCCCCCCTTATTTCTTAATGTTTATTAACTCCTCTTAGAAGACCCGGAATCTGCTGTAGAAGGAAATGCGAGAATTCAGGGTTTTAGAGGTGTGTTTTCCGGAGTACAAGTGCTCTGAAGGATTATTGTGCAAGTGCAAAGGTGGCTACTCGCCAACTGTCATGGTCTTTCTGGAGGCAGCTGGGCGGGTCCTCCTCGTCCTTCTGATGCCGAGGTGGAGACATTTCGGAACACCTTCTCGTCATTGTGCTGGTGGCTGAGTGTTATAGATACGGATGACAGATTGGGAATGGAATTGGATCATACTTTCTATTCTGAGCCTTCTTAATAGATCTCCTTGCTCCCCATGGAATTAAGTTACACGGAGAGGATCCTGGCATCCCATCACCTGTTACATACGGCCCATCTTTAGGTTTCTCACCTGCCTTTTGGATTAGATGCCTGTGCTGGCTGTTTGTTTTCTTTCTTTTTTTTTTTTTCTCACATCTTTATTGGAGTATAATTGCAATGTTGTGTTAGTTTCTGCTGTATAACAAAATGAATCAGCTATACATATACATATATCCCCATATCCCCTCCTCTTGAGTCTCCCTCCCACCCTCCCTATCCCACCCCTCTAGATGGACACAAAGCACCGAGCTGATCTCCCTGTGCTATGCAGCAGCTTCCCACTAGCCATCCATTTTACATTTGGTAGTGTATATATGTCCATGCCACTCTCATTTCATCCCAGCTTCCCCTCCCTTCCCCCCCGCCTCGACCCCATGCCCTCAAGTCCATTCTCTACGTCTATGTCTTTATTCCTGTCCTGCCCCTAGGTTCTTCAGAACCATTTTTTTTTTAATTCCATATATATGCGTTAGCATATGGTATTTGTTTTTCTCTTTCTGACTTACTTCACTCTGTGTGACAGATTCTAGTTCCATCCACCTCCCTGGCTCTCTGCTTCTTGCTTCCTGTAAAATACTCTGTGCTCTTGGGGATCAGAGATCTCTCACCACACGGTGTCGCTGCTGAGCCAGGCTGCCTGGTGAGCAGGCAGAACTATATCCTAGAACTATAAAGTAGCTCTTCAGAGATTTGCTTTTTTTTTCCTCTCTACATCAGTTTTGCATAGTATAACTTAGTAATTTTCCATTATATCGGTGGCACTTTTTTTGGGCCTGTAGAAATTATTTCATAGTCACAGTTAATAATATTCATCTTTCATTAAACATTTACTGTGTATTAGGTACTCTTATAGGATGGACTGTGAAAGAACAAAATAAACACACTAGTTATCTAAATAGTTTTACTGCATACCAGCTGTGTTTATACAGTTTGGTGCCTGGACACTCGCTCTTTATACCAAATAGCACACAAGATTTATGAGGCATCTATGTGCTTCCATATTACAGTGATATAAATGGAAAAAAGATAGCATGTGATCCAAGTAGGAAAAAAAACATTCACCCAAAGTACAGTCAGCCCTTGGCATTTGCTGGAGGTGTGTTTCTGAGACCTTCTTTGACACCCAGGCACCACAGTAGCATGTGATTTCGCTATAAAATCCAGTCACGTGTGACTTCATGAGTGTCACCATGCATGACACCATGGGGAAACAAGGTTCCGCTGAGGTACAGATGCTGGGTGGCCCAGCTGGACTTCTCTGACCGAGGTCTTCCCATTTAATCGAATCTCCCAGGGGCAGGATTGAAATTCAGGCCTCCACAAAATTAACGATATGTTGTAAACCATAAAATACATGAGCACACATACCCCACACGCATATGTCCATAGAAAAAAGACTGGAAGGAAATACAGTATATATGGGGGGTATATTTCAACAAGGTCTGAGTATCTGATTTCTTATCTATTCCACTGCGGTCTGGGTTTCCTTTGGTGAGATTCAGGCTCAAGTTTTAGCAAAATGTCAGCAGTCTGTGGTGACACGTCAGCCTCATTTACGAAAAGGAGATCCTAAAACAGTGACAGTGTTTTTTTTCTAAGCTCTTTTACAAATTCATGTTTTATGTATTTTTTTTTTATGACATGAGCTCTCTGAGAAATGTACCTCATCCCTGCAGTTTTCTTCTAAGTGTATTCATCTGGGAGCAAACTGCAGTCACTCTCACAGGAGTCCCCTTTGATGTCAGGAGGCATCTCTTTAAACCTTCTGATGCCGTGGACAGGTCCATCTGCCTCGTCAAAAGTTGGATGCTAAGTGCATAACTTACACAAGGAAGTGTAACCTTTGTTGATTTGCCTAACCATAAAATCTTGTTGCTATTTTGTAGCAACAAAATAGCATTAAATCTTGTAGACTTAATGGTGATTTTATTAAATTTTCAAAATTTCTTTGTATTTTCCAAATACTCTGTTATGAACATGTATTAATTTTATAATGAGCAAAACCAATTATTAAAAATTAAAAAACAAATTACTGTATGTCATTGGACTTTGAAGGCATCCCATAAATGGTCAAAACTTGAATGTTAAAAGGCAAGGACCCTCTTGTCGATATTGATATTTTATTTAATATTTGACACCTATATTAATTATTTTAAAAGGGTTGGCTTTGTTAGTAAATGGCTTTACTCTGGCTACGACTATTAGGTTTACTTTTGAGCCCTCAGTTCGGCATGTGTGCGTCTCAGGGCCTCAGCCGTCCATTCGCTCCCGTGGCTGGAAGGGGGCTACTGGTGGTTGTTCCTAATTCTAGCATCCCCACCCCTGCTTGGATGTAGCACTTTCTTGACTATCGAACTATTTTGAACCGTTTGTCAAAGGAGACCATGTATCTATGCTGACATCTCCGGGGTGAGCGCTTTCAAACAGATGACTTCCTTTCCGGAGGTGTGACTAGAGCCAGAGACTCAAGAACCACTCCGGGGCCCCAGGGTCTGTGGAGTGGGATTGCTGGGCGGCTACTACTCCCTCCCATCATCGGTGGTGACCGTAAGTTAGCAAGGATACACCTTTCCTGTGGGGGACACCAGCGTGTTTGTGAGCGACGCTGATTTTATGGAAAAAACACAGTTCTTTCCCTGGCAGAACCTAAAGTCCAGTTGGTCCAGAAACTCACCCTCTTGTTTCCGTTTCTCTGGGCTCTGTTGCTGTTTTTATCTCAGCCAGGGAAATGGCAGAAAGAAGGAGGCTGGGCAGTGGAGTCACAGGCGTTTGTGCCGAGAGGGGCAGCTGGTTGATTTGGACAGGCTGGGACAGAGCCGAGGTCCCCCTCCGCCCCACCCGCTGCCAGCGGGTCCCTTTCCACCCCCCGGAGCAGGAGGGGGGGGGAGCAGGAGGAGGGGCCGCTGTGCACAGCCCTCCACTGAGGTTGGCAGCGGGGAGGACTTGGCCTGCCCTCTTATCCTGGGGTATCGCCGCTTGGGTCTGGGGAACACGGGGTTCTTTCTGAAGCAGTAAAGCTGGGATTCTTTTGGGCGTTCCTCACAGCTCGTAGCTAGTGGCATGGAGGCGACCTGAGCATCCGAAGCCAGCAGGACATAGGCAGGAATCCTGCCAGAGGGTGTGCGGTTCCTTTGCCTCGAGGTCAAGATGGAACCGTAATAAGAAGTGACAACTGGGTTTGTTATTAAAGAAACTGGGCAGAAATCACCATGTTGTGTGTGTGTGTGACTTCGGTGGTGTGGAACTGTGGGGCGGATTGTGTATGCTTAAAAACAAAACCTGGTGCAACATTTCATTTTGATTCAACCCCAAATTATTTGTTGTGAAACTTTTCCCTCCCTGCCCGAACAGTTTTTTTGTTTGTTTGTTTGTTTCCAGGGAGGATTTTTTTTTGAAATTTATTTTATTTGTTTTTTTTTTATATAGCAGGTTCTTATTAGAAAGCGGGGGGCAGGTGGTGGTGGGATGAACTGGGAGATTGGGATTGACATGTATACACTAATATGTATAAAATAACTAACCAAACAGGTATTATTGATAAGGATAGTTTTGATATTTGCAAATGTGTCGAAAACTGTATTGTCCCTTCCACCTAGGGAATTACTTTTTCGATGTTGGTTGCTTTATGAAGAAACTCAGACGAAGTCATACCGCATGATACTTACCCCTCCTTCTCTAGCCGACCACTTCATTTAGCAAACATCCGAGCGCCTGCTAAGTGTGAGACCTTGCTGTGGAAGTTTCTGGAAAACAAGAGACGATTTCTCATCTTGCTCACTCACACGCTTTATAGTTAACCAAGGGGCTTCCCAGGTGTCAGGATCTCATCTGAATCTCAAGTGGTCCTGCCAGTGGGGGGAGGGTAGGGAGGGGGTCCTTGCCCCTCAGAGGAGCAAACTGGATTGTGTAGCAGTGAAGGGTCTCATGTATTTTTCTGAGTTAATTAGCCTTCTCCAATTAAGAAAAAAAAAAATCTTTGCTTTCCTTTGTTTTAGCATAGTTATTTGGCACGGAATCTTCCCTCCCTCCCCCTTTTATCCTAGTTCTGAATCTTGAATGTACAGCGAGGCGGAAACTCCTAGTGTTCCTCTAGAATACAGCTTAAAAAATAGTTTTTAGAGATCCAAAGTAGAGAGAAACGCAGAATTCCAGGTGTGCCCTGAATCGCTTTTGACTTGTGGCTGACATGGCGTCGGGGGCGGCTGTTTTATGATACGGTACCAGCTAAAGGGCAGATGGCAGATTAAAGCAAACATTTAAAAGCTTTTATAGCTATGAAGGCTTTTAAGGGTCTTTCATATACCTCTTTCTCTCCTTTCTTTCTTCCTTTGCCCTTCACCTAAACCAGAAATTTTTGCTTCATTTTAACCGACTTCCTGTTATCAAACATAATACCTATGGCAAAGGTGACATGATGAGTTTGATGTTGAAATGCAAAAAGAAATAATACTTGGGATGTTTTCCTTTGCTGCCTTCATTTTATTCTGTGGTTTTTTTTTTTGTGGGTGGGGAGAGGCTTTTCAGCTACTGTACATGCTGTAGTTTTACTTGAATCTTGGTTGCACAAGAAAGTTTCAAAGTGGCTCTGGGGTGAATGCTTCTGGCTACAATCAAGGCAGAGACTGATAATGCACCGGGGGAAATGCAGACAAATACAACTTTGGTTGCTCTCTGCTTTTAATTGGTGTTGTCACGGTTTGGGTTTTCTCTGTGTTGCGGCTCTTGCTGGCTGACCTGGGGAGGGGGTACTGCCTTGGAGGGAGCATCTTCTCTGCAGTTTCCTTCTGGGGATAGGAAGTACCCTGTTGAGAGAGGGTGGTTTTATTTCCTCAGACTATTTATATCCACTGCTTATGCAGTCACAGATTTGTGGATGGGAAACAGGCTCTTTTGGAATAAAAAATCCTCCCGGACCAAATGCTTTTTGTCTTCTATACCAGCTCCCTAATAGCTGCCATGTGTGAGGGGGTATGGATTATGGCGTTACCTCCTGGGGAAGTCGATTGAAGCTGTCTCTAGGAAGGCTGGCAACATTCTTTAGAACAGATTTTGGTCTCCCAGGTCTAAAAAATACATCCCAGGGAATAAGCCCACACTGGTACCGGGTTTGTGGGCACAATCAAAGGCCCCTTGTGATCAGGTTCGGAGCCAAGGCCAGAATGAAATGGGCACGGTGGCGAGGCGGCCCGTGGTCACAGCAGAGCCATCGGTTCGTGGCTCTCCCGGCTGCCGAGCTGGCAGTCAGTGCAGGAATGTGGGGTTCTGAGGCCTGAATCCTGTTTGATAAGTGTTCTAGTTCAGTTTTCTGGGATGTGAATTATAGCCGGGAACTCGTTTTGTTTCCGTTCATGCTAATAATCTGAGAATGTTGCTCCGAGGGTTGTGCAGTCTTGAGAAAATGTTTATAGTATTTCAGGATTTCCAAACCGACACGCAGTTTGTGGACCCAAATGGTGTTTAATCCTCCGTCTCCCCTGCCTGAGCGGGAAGGGTTCAGCGTCCTGGTGTTCCTGTGTCAGATCTCAGCAGGGAGGCTGGGTCAGTACAGGGCGACCTTTCTTTGGCCAAGTTGGCAGCAGGAAAGCTCGGCCAAGGTTAGTGTGTCTGTCCATCAGTCACTTTCTCTTGGAGGTAAGGAGGGAATGCTGCTCACTTACTTGGCTGTGGTCCTGTTTCGGCCCCCCAGTGGCTGCCTGTGAGTAGGTGTGTCTTTCCAGGCACTGCTGTGTCACCCACAGCTTTCTAGGTCTTGTATGTTTCTAAGACATTCAGTTCTGCATGATCCCTCTGCTTGCTTTGTCAGTATTTTTCTTTCCTAAAGTGTTTTCGGGCTTTGTTTTATTAATAATATATTTAATAATATAATCATTGGAAGAAATACTGGCATGCAGACTATAATTTTGTTCTTATTAATTGTTGGAGATACTATCCCTCATAGAGAATTCTAGAGATCAAACCCCATTAGATCAATTGAGGAACATGGCTTTAAATGAAAATAATTTAGTCATTAGAATATTTGTTTTAACTGATTTTCTAGTGGCATTCAAGTCTTTACAATTTTAAGCGTAGTGAATTACTTTCACTGAAACTTTAAGAGAAAACGCTATAAGATTGCTGAATTAGGACCTTCCTTGATGGAGAGGTGTTTTCCCCATTTACCCCTGAGGATGAGAGAAAACTTAGGTTATAATACATAGACATTGCTGCTGAAAATGAAATGTACTTTCCCATTGACACATGGAGATTTACAACATCATTTTGTTGTGTCTCCTGTGTGTATGTCCAAGTGTGGCGAGGTAGGGGTTATGGGCAAAGAGAAGGATTGTGTTAGTCAGCTCCTGCATCTCCAAGATTTGAATTCGGATTCGCAATAGAATCTCTTTCAAAGGAGGAGTGCCATCCACCATCACCAGTCAGCAGGATTGCCCAGTTCTGAACGGACACGTTGCCAGGCCATTAGTCAGTATCAGTTACCACGAGTCTTTCCTGAGCCCTGAACTGTAAAAACTGTTAGTTTAAATCTACTTGACTTCTGCAGCTAAAGTAAAAGTTTGAAAAATTAAAATTAAAAGTGAATTTTCTTCTAAGAATACTTGTAAAGGTTTGCTTTTCTTTGCCATAGGAAAGTATTTGACAGTTTGTTTTCTGGTCTTTGAGGAAAAATGAATCCTACATACAGCAGGTACTAGGGAGTAACTGAATGATGGTACCACTAATGCCCCTTCCTGTTTTTAATCTCAGTAAATAAGGAAATACATCTTTTAAAAGAAAACCTCAAATTGTGGTTTCATACATTTAAAAATGATGGTTCATTTTTGTGGAGGTGCGGGGTGGTGGTGGGGGGGGGGAGTGGGGAATGTCCAGGCTCTCTCTGCCCAGAATTACCTAGATTATTACTCTAGATTGTTGCCTTCCAGAGACAACTTTGAGATATGCGATGATTTAAGTTTTTCTGTGGCTTTTCAGCCCGTAAAATGCTTTAAATGTCAAAGGTCCGTACTTTTGAAGAGTCTCCTCTTTGTGTGTATTTTCCCTTCGTGGTGATGGGATTAGGTCTGGTGTCTCAGAATGGCCAAGTGAGTTTGTCACAGAAGATGGCTTTTTTTTTTTTTTTTTTTTTTTAGAAGATGGCTTTTTAAAGGACACTGAATTCTCATCACCAAACCCCCTCTATTCTGTCTGGGGAGGGTAGATGAAATGACCTTTCACATCCTTTCCAGGGCTCTGTAGTGTTTATGCTGGTCCCAGCGAAGCAATTGGATGTGAAAAAAAAATTTTTTTTTTTAAACTTTTAAAGCAGTTCCTTTGAATGCATTCTTTTGTAAGAATTTGTGATTATTACCATTTCATCTTTATACTGGAACAATTTGAAGTCATTGATAGATACTTTTTCATAGTTAATTTAAGCATAGTGAAAGAATGTTTTGCCTTCTGCTTTATTTTATATATTTGAGACTCTCAAATTAATTTTCCTGTTAGTTTAAGAATTAACAATGCAATATATAGGAGCCTCAAATTTACAAACAAGTGGTGTTTTCAAAGTCTGTGTGCTAAATTGGCTGTTTTCAAAACATGGTCCCCGTTATTTATGTCAGTTGGGTTTTCTTATTAGTTCATATATGTCCTTATACTCCATAATGCAGTTAAACTGTGGAATGCCATCTTGTGGTACCCTTTTGGTCAGATTCTGGCTTGGTGGGTCATGAACTCAGTGGGGACACACTGAACATCTCTTTCTATTTCTCCAGTTTCTCTATTTCTCAGAATTTAACAGCTTTATTTCAGGCATTGCTCGAAAACAGCCATGCTGGAGACCTAGTAATACCGTGGTGTATATGTATCCTTATGGAGAATTAATGAATTTGCACTGGTAGGTTAATACTTTCCTTATATTTAAGAAAACATGTTTTCTTTCGTAGCAACTGTTGAACCGTGCATACAAGTAAAAGAAAATATTTTGTGGAAAATTTCAAATATACAAAAGTAAACAAAATAATGTAATGAACCCCATATGTATTCATCAGTCTGCTTCACAGTTTTCCATTCTGGTCAATCTCATTTTATCTGTTCCTACCCATGCCTCCTCCTGTATTATTTTGAAGCAAATCCCAGATCAGATCTCTCATCTGTAAATATTTCAGTATGTGTCTCTGAGATAAGAACTCTGTTTAAAAATATAAGCAGTGGGATTTCACTGTCACACCTAAAATAAAACAATTTCCTTCATATAATCTCTTAGTCAGTGTTCCAGTTATTAAATAGACATTTAAAGATGTGTTATATTATCCATGCATTGTGTATAAGCCTGTTGGTTCTTTTACAAAACAAATGCAAAAAGGAAGCAACTAGATATAAACTGTTGTAACTTTTTTGGGGACGTGATCTGTAAAGTTGATTTCTGTATGTTTTGAAGGCCATATTTTAGCTCCTGTTCTGAAAATAGCGGCAAATAACCGTTTGTAATAACATGCAAAACAGCCCTTATGAGATACGAGAGTTTGATGCCCTTTCAGAACTAAACCTGAGTTTCTTGCCCTGTCTTTTCTGTGAAGTCCCGGGTTTCTTTAGCAGGGACGGTATTGATTTTTGCTCGTATGCTTTCGGTTCGGGTTGATGTTTAGCCTTTGACCCAGCCACTTTCTTACAATAAACAGTTTGTTGATGAGAGCAGCTGCCCAGCAGATTGTTTCCAGATTGTTCTCTCCTGGCTGAGGACGGAGTGCACCTTACGAAAAAGTCGGCTTGAAGCTTGCGGCTTCTACTTCCTATGGCTGTCTGCCTTTGAAGCCAACTGTCAGCCTCTGAACATTCTTCTATTTATAGCCAGTGAGGTGGTGTGAATCTGTGGCACTGGAAATCAGGCTTCACTTACTATCGTGACTATTTTATTCCCTGAATGAATATAGCAGCCTCTTCTAGAAGTTTCTGCCATATGAGCAATTCCTGATATTACAGTAGGAATTCCCAGCATTGGGTATGTGGAAATGAGTGTACTGAGTGGTGCTGTGTAGGGAAGTAGACAGAACATGCTTTATGTTGTGTAGGAATCCATGCTCCTTGAATATTTAAAGATTTTCTACATAATTAAGGAATGAGGTAACTTTCAAACCAAGGTAAGTCTTATCTGCCTCATGTTATTATCTTGCCCTTTTAAAATAAATTTTCATATTTATCCTTTCAAAAGACTACTCCTTTTTGTTGTTGTTGTTATTCTTAATGCAAGTGACGGGTACCCTAATGATTTGGCAATTTATGTGACTCAAAGGCGCACCTTAGTTTGGATTTTTGCTGCTTCCCTAATCACCGCCCAGTTGTTACCTAGAATGGCCTGTCTGCTTGCAGCAACCTTCATTAAGGCAAGGTCGGAACTTTCGGCATCAGAGCCAACACTTTTTACTCAACTGGCCACCAGGGGCTGCTGTCAGAATGGTGCGGCTGAGCTCACCTCCCTAGAGGCAAGTTTACTTTTTCTACAACCAGTAAATTTTGTTAAGCTACCAATCCTGGTTTCAAAACTCAGGTCTCACTACACAGCCTCCAGTTACCAAGCATGCTTACGGCTGTATCCCTTCCAGCCAGCTATTACGTAGAACCTGGACCCGATTCAAGACCTAAGATTAAGATTTGTGTGTTTTTCATTCAGTGCCAATAAGCTGTTATTAATACACTGATTCCACGTATACTGAAAAACTCCATGAAACGCACTGGGGTTTGTGCTCAGGAAAGAACGTCCTGCGTTTGGACTGTTCAAGATCAGGGCCTCTGGAGCCATGGCCTGTGACAATTAAAATCGGGTTTTTGAGGGAGGTGTTCTTGCCTGAAGTGACCTTCGCTACCCTAGTGCAGGCAGCATGAAGGGTTGTGCTGATTCAGCTAAGATGTGAATGCTAGAAGGTATTCTTGGTAGTCATTTGGTTTTTCTTTTCTTTTTTTAAACAAAGGCTGCATCTTTGGTGATTCCAGGATTAACAGCAGAACAAATATATCCAGTGAATGTTGGAGCTGGCAGAGGCCTTAGAGAGCTTCTGGAGCAAATCCCTTCGTTTCTCCTCAACTTTTTATGAAAAAAAAACTAAAACCTAAGAAAGGGTGAAAGAATAGCACACAACCCCCATGTAGCCTTCACCTGGATTCACCACAGGTTAACGTTTTACCACAATTTGATAAAGAGGGTTTGTTTTTTTCAAAAGATGTGTATGCTACTGTCTTTAAGTAAAACACAAAGCACAGAACTTATTGTAAGTTATTTATGAGAGTATGAGTCTTCCACATTTTTGTTTCTAGGAGTTGGCAAGAGAGTGGCACTAGTTTCCACTTGGCCCTGGGCTCGTTTTCTTTATTTGAAGTAAAACCAGTAGCCTACTGGTTTGTAATGGTTCTGGATAGATGGTTGTCACCCTACTGGGCTGTGGGCACATCCCATCTTCACATGGGCCAGCATGTATAAAATTCTTAGAATATATCTTAAAAGTCCTAAATTTTAGAACATAAAACATCTTAGAGCCACATGCTATGAGGACAACTAGTTGATCTTTTATGTCCAACAAAGAAATTCTACCAACCCTGATCTAGGAAAATTCCACTGATGACCATGTTATGTATATAGGATTTACAATTTTTCTTTCAGTTTTCCAACCCAAGTATTGTGACTTGGAACCTTAGATCTGATCGATTACTTTTATATGAAGGTTAAAAAAATTTTTTTTTTTTTTGGTAAAATAGTGTACAAATGCTGTTGTATTATGTGAATATCTGCCTACCCCATTAAACTGTAATACAAGATCATCTGAAGGCAAGGAACATATGTTGTTAATCTTTGTATCCCTTTTCCAGTATTTTGCCTATAGTAGGCGTTTAGTAAGTGTGTTTTGTTCAAAAACTTAAAAACATTTTGGCGTTTCCCACTAAAGTATTGTGAAACGCTTCCTCCATTCCTCTGTCTGGGAGACCCGAGGGGCCTCAGGGGACAGGCCAGTAGTAAACAGCTCACCGGGCTTCAACTGGCTGCCCGGTCCAATCTAGCTGTCACCCTTTATCTAGCAGTCACCCTTTATAACGGGGGTTTCATAAACATCATGTTAAACATTTTAAAAGAATCAGCTGTTGATGTACGCAAGGAAAAGTGACAAGATGGAGCTTCAGAAAAAAGGTGGAATAGTTTTGCAGATCTGCCCTCTCCTTGTAGGACAGGTTAAGGGGACACCTTCGCTTCTCTAGACTACTGGAAAGCTTTCTGCCTTCCCTGAATCCTCCTCGTACTGGCCACCTCTCTCTTGCAGGTAACGTGTATATCTTAATCTTGGAATCCTAGAGATAACGTTAGTTTTAACTGAGCATTTTAGCATTTGGGATGAAGCACCGAATCTTGAATGTTAAAGCTGAAAGGGGGATTTGCAGTTTTCTCATTTTTTTTTTATTATTATTTTTTAATTAATTTATTTTTGGCTGCGTTGGGTCTTTGTTGCTTTGCGCGGGCTTTCTCTAGTTGTGGCGAGCGGGGGCTACTCTCCGTTGCAGTGCACGGGCTTCTCACTGCAATGGTTTCTCTTGTGGAGCACGGGCTTCAGTAGTTGTGGCACACGGGCTCAGTAGTTGTGGCTCGTGGGTTCTAGAGCGCAGGCTCTGTAGTTGTGGTGCCCGGGCTTAGCTGCTCCGCGGCATGTGGGATCTTCCTGGACCCGGGCTCGAACCCATGTTCCCTGCATTGGCAGGCGGACTCTTAACCACTGCACCACCAGGGAAGTCCCAGTTTTCTCCTTTTTAAAAATGAGGAACAGGCAGGGCCTCCCAGCTAGTCGGGAGCAGAGCTGTTGACCAGATTCTGTGCTGGCATCTCCTGCCCCCACGCTCCAGAGAGGTCAAGGCCAGGCTGCGGATGACACAGGCACTTAGTTTAGGTTGGGTGGGGCCTTCTGAAGACAAAAAGCTGAGCTCTCCAGGCCTGCTGCTCGCTCAGCATGGCGGACGCTCACATCTGTGCGTGCGCATGCGTGCGTGCGTGCGTGCGCTTGCGTGCCTGCGTGAGTGTGCGCCAGCCAGGACGTGCCCCCTCAGGGCGAGGCGCACCGGGCTGCCCCGCAAGCGTTCCCACTCGCGCGCCGGGCTCACCACCCAGCGCTTTCTTGGCTTTGCAGCCTACGCTCCCCGCTCTGGCAGGAGCCTGTTTGTGTTGGCTTCCGACAAATGGCGGGCGTTTTACACGGGCAGGCTTAATGAAGGCCCTGGAGACTTCTACGGATGTTGAACCCAAACCCACAGGCCCCGACAGTGTAAGTTAGCGCCTCTCGAGTAGGAGCGGTGGTTGAGCTCCGACCCGGAATGCCTCCCTTTCTTTTAGAGCCGGCCACGGCTGTACTTTTGGTCTCCGCCCTTGCAGAATGGATTTCATCTCTAAAATGAGCCCATTTGGCCCAGCGGAGGTGTGATGCCTATAAAACCAGCCTTGTTAGAAATGACTTACTTATTCATTACCTCTGTTTTACGGGTCCACCCCAGCCTTTTGTGGTCTTCGCTAGTTGGCAGGTAACAAAAAATGCAGTAAATCGTGGCTTTTCAAAGCCCAAGCCTGAGGGAAACCTTTACATAATAAAAAGGAATACAGTTTAACAGACATTTATTGAGTGCCTACTGTGTCCCAGGCACTGGGGACTGGAAATGACTGACAAGTTCAGCTGGGGGGTGGGCGGGGAACCTCCCATTCCTGGGGTTTAGATATCGGATGCCCTTTGTCGTAAATCCTTTGGAGGTGCGGAGTTACCATTCCAAGTTTGCTCTGATCACTATGAAAGATCAGGCAGGGTGTGTGGAAGTTCCTCTTGTTGCTGGGCACAGGTTGTGCCCCAGGGCAGAGATGTGAGAGGCAGTCACATCAGAGCGGGACCCCCCCTTCCCCTTGTGTCCTCCCTGAGCAGTTGTGTCGGGCACTGTCCACTTTACCCTGTGCCCTTGTTCTCTGCCCCTTCCCAGGCTCTGGTTACGCTGGCAGGAGGTGAGAGAGGTGGACGAATTTCCTCTCCGCCCTCTCTGCTTACAGCCCCTGTGGGTAGCTCTGTCCTCTTGCTCCTCCAGGCTTGTTGCTGGTCCAGGTGCTTCCCCATCCCTGGTCTTTAATTCTCGTACCTCTGCTCACAGTTCCTTAAGTAGCCCTTCCATTGAACTCTTGAATATGCCATCTCTTTCTGGCTGAAACCCGAGAGAGGTGAACGGTAACTCACTTAAATGATAAAAATCCGCTTATTTGTGAAAAATGTCTTCGTCTGGGCTTGCCTAAGTAGAACACAGTTGACGGTAGTAGACCCAAGCTTCAAATTTAAGTTTCTCTTGCCAAAGTTGAGAAACTTTGCCCACTACCTCTCTTCCTCCAACCCCACCCCAGCTCCGAGCCGCGTGCATCTATTTTATCACTATTTCATAGTTGTATATTGTATATTGAGTTTTTATCTTTCTTTGTGTTGCCTTAGGCATTTTGATACCAGTAAACAGGCTTTTCCTATGTTGCTTCATTTTGGGTTAGCTCCTCTTGCTGAGGACTGTGGGATAGGAATTAGAGCAAGGATTTGGGACCCAGACAGATTTGGTTTCGTGGGTTCAAATTCCAGCTCTGCAACTTACTGTCTGTGTGGTTTGGGCATCATTAACGCTGTCTTGTTCCGTTTCTTCTTCTGTAGATGGTGGTGATAATTCTGTGGAATTGCTGTGTGGGGGATGGGGTCCTGGTCTAAAGCACGAGTGTTCCACATGGAGTGAGTGTGCAATAAATGGTAGCTTTCATACCGTGGATGTAGCCTAGTGCCTGATGGAAACAGAACTTAAAATCATTTAAAAAGAGACATTGCCAGCTATTTGTCCGTCTAGGTGGAAAGTCACTTGGGGAAAGTCGTGTTGTGAGAAGTCACCTTAGTGGCTTCCCTTGGTGATTTGCAGGTAAGTCAGGGAGGTACCCTGGGAAAAGCGTAGTCAGGCCCCTTGGTCAATGTGCCGGCGGCCCCTCCACTTCCTCTATGTATGCAGGGTGGTTTGGCGGGGCTAGTGGACTGACTGCAGAGAGGACAGGGAGCCTCTGGGGAGAAAACAGCTTGAGATTTTGAGCCCCTTCTCTCTTTTTAAAGTGGAATTAATTTCATGCACAGTGTTGTGCAACCACACCACTATCTATTTCCAGAATTTTTTCATCACTCCAAACAGAAACTCTATACCCGTTAATCAATAACTTCTCATGCTCTCTCATCAGCTCCTGGTAACCTCTATTCTACTTTCTGTTTCTGTGAATTTACGTATTCTAGATATTTCACGTAAGTGGAATCATACAATATTTGTCCTTTTGAGTCTGGCTTTTTTCACTTGGCATAATGTTTTCAAGGTTCATTTATGTCATAGCATCTATCAGAACTTTATTTCTTTTTATGCTTGAATAATATTCCATTGTGTATATATACCACATTTTGTTTAACCATTCATCTGTCCGTTCATCTGTCGACTGACATGGGTTATTTCCAGCTCTTGGCTATTGTGAACAATGTTGCTCTGAACATTGGTGTTCAAGTATCTGTTTCTGTTTTCAGCTCTTTTGGGTATATACCGGGGAATCGCTGGGTTATATGTTAATTCTCTGTTTCACTTTTTTGAGGAACTGCCAAATAGAACCCCTTGTATTTTTGAGAGTTAGCGTCACCAGACTCACTCTGATGAATTAATATGGACCTAACTGGAAAGAAACATCATCAAGGGCCCCATGGGAGATCTTGCTGGCTTGGTGCCAGACTTGATACCAGGGCCAGCATGGGTGGTCTCAATCCCAGATGCCTAGGAGCAGAAGAGGTGGTACACAAGAGTCCAGCGGGAGAGTCTGTCCCCATATAATGAGGGTAGTGCTTCTTGGCCCAGCCAGTTATTGCCATGTGGGAAAGAGTTTCTGTTTCTTCAAAAGAAGCAGGATGTGAAATGTCCTGATTATTAAGTGTTAGCAACTAGTTCAAAATGGGTGGGCCAAGTAAAACATTCCTCTGGGTTCATTTTGGCCCTTGCGTATCTGTCGGTGACAATTGACCTGGATATTTGTGGGGATGGACTGCTTTCCGCAGTGTGTCGTCACTGAAGCTAGAAGCCCCTCTAGGTCCATTCATTCTGGGGTGAGAGTGCTTGGGATCAATGGCTGAGCGTATTTGGGGAAGCAGGAAGGCAGGGGCCTTGGGAATCCAAGCTGGGATGCAGTACCATCCGAGGAGGAATCTGGACAAGTTAGGCAAGGGCTGATCAGACTGCAGTGGGTCCATTGGAACTGAGACAGGAGTGTCTGCATGGGGAGCCAATCAGGACACACTCATCTCAGGCCCTGCCTGAGGCTTTTCTCTGCTTGGTTCTGGCACTCAGGATGGAAGTTCACCCTGAAGGTTGCCACGTGAACAATCCCTGCCTTGAATGAGGTCAGGAGCAAAAACGGTCCTGCTCTTTCAGGAGCGTCATCTTTTGATTATAAAGATCTGCTGTGCTGTGTGCGTTCATCACTTGTGTGAAGACACTGAGTGAATGTGAAATTGGCTGTGAATATTTTGTTTGTAAAATACCAGTAGTAAGAATTTTTTTTTTTGGTATAAATTTTCATATAAATTCTTCTACTCCTGTTTCCTCTCATATTTAACTGAGAATGAAAACACCCATAAAAAGAGCTTGTATTCTATGTTTTTGTAGATTCATTTTCTGATTTACCCACTTGTAAACTTATAATGTTGCCTAGCAACTTATAATGTTATGACTGAAGCGCAACTAATCTGATTATTTACAATGTGGCAAATGTGTCTCTGAGATAGAAAACCTTTAAAAGTTACGATCAATTATTTGGTGTTTCTTGGGAAAAGGAGCACCAAAACACAAACAGCGTTGGTAATAAATATTTTGAATCCATTGCTGAATCAGAGGTATGGCTATGTTTCACCCATTGAATCTTGTTTAGATGGATAAAATTTAGCAAATAAGACAAGTGATGGGGTGGAATGGCTCTAATGTGTCTGGGCATTGCATACTGTACATCTCTGTACATCTGCTACACTCCCCGTATGACATGTTAACTAACCACGGAGTAGCCACTTGTGTGTATTTGCACTAAATATAAATTTAAGCATTCATTTCTTCAGAAGTAGGGACACTGGTGTTCTTTTTGGACATGAGTGAATATAGAGTCTCCTGGACTTCAGTCATTGTTCAGTGTTGCACAAGATTGTTGCTATTTGCTTTAAAAAATCAACTTTGGGATGACGTATTCAAGAAAATGCTCTTATTTATGTGTAGGGTTTGATAAACATATACGCTGGAGTAACCGTCTTTGCTATCAAGATAGAAACCATTTGCAGAATCCCACAAAATTCTCTTACTCTGTTTCTCATTCAGTCCTCATCCACTCTCCCACCCCCATGCTCATCCTTGGGCAATCACTGATCTGCTTTCTATCATTATAGATTAGATTGGTCTTTTCCGGAACTTCATCTAAATTGAATCATGCAGTACATACTCTTCTGTCTTTTTAAATTTTATTTATTAAATTAAAAAATTTTTTTATTTTAATCAGCCTTATGTTTTTGAGATTCATTCATTTTGTTGCCTGTATGAGTAGTTAATTCCTTTTTTATTGCCAAGAGTGTTCCACTGTATAGATATGCCATAACTTACCTATTCTTCTGTTAGTGGGCAGTGGGTCGTTTGCATTTTTTGGATATTATGAGTAAAGTTTCTACCACCATTCGTGTATAAGTCTTTGTTTGGATGTGTGTTTTCATTTCTCTTGGTTAAATACCTAGGAATAGAATTTCTGGGTCATGTGGCAAGTGTATGTTTAGTTTGATAAGAAACTGCCAAACTGTTTTCCAGAATTGTTGTACCATTTTATGTTCCCACCAGTAATGTATGAGAGCTCCAGTTACTTCACATCTTTGCCAACACTAGATATTGTCAGAATTTAGAAATTTGTTTTTCTCTTTCTGGCTTACTTCACTCTGTATGACAGACTCATACAGAGTGAAGTAAGCCAGAAAGAGAAAAACTAATATCGTATATTAACGCATATATGTGGAATCTAGAAACATGGTACAGATGAAGCCGTTTGCAAGGCAGAAATAGAGACACAGATGTAAAGAACAAACGTATGGACGTATGGGGGGAAAGTGGGGAGGGGGGTGGGAGTGGGGGTGGGATGAATTGGGAGGTTGGGATTGGCATATATACACTAATATGTATAAAATAGATAACTAATAAGAACCTGCTGTATAAAAAAATAAATTAATTAAATTAAATTTTAAAAAAAGAATTAAAAAACTTAACCATTCTAACGGGTGTGTAGCAGTATCTCATTGTGGTTTTAATTTGTATTTCCCTGGTGACAAATGATGTTGAGCACTTTTCGTGTGCTTATTGGCAATCTGATGTTTTCTTTTGGCCAAATCTTCTTGCTGATGTTCTAAGTTGAATTGTTTTCTTATAATTATGTTTTAAGAGTTTTTTTTTTCCTTCATTCTGGATACAAGTCCTTTGTCCGAAATGTGTATTAAGAATAGTTTCTCTCAGTTTGTTGTCTTTTCATTTTTCTTAACATTAACCCTTGACGAGCAGCAGTTCTTAGAGTTCTTAATTTTTATAATGTCCAGCTTATCATTTTTTTAAATTTGATGGTTCATGCTTCTTTTGTTGTATCTGAGAAGAGATTTACCTATCCTAAGATCAGAAAGTTTTTTCTCCTGTATTTTATTTTAGAAGTTTTATATTTTTACATTTAGGTCTGTGATTCATTTCAAGTTACTTTTGGTATACATGTAAGGGTCAAGGTGTTTTTTTTTTTTGCGTATATGTGTCCCATTGTTTCAGCACCGTGTACTGAAAAGATGATTCTTTTTCAGGTGAATTACCTTGTTGAAAATCAATTGAACATATATGTGTGGCACTATTTTTGGACTCTATTCTGTTTTTAGAAATATATGTCTGTCTGTAAGGAAATACCATACTGTCTTGATTCCTGCAGCTTTATAATAAATCTTGAAGTCAGATAAGGTAAATCTTCCAACTTTTTTCTTCCCAAAATTGTTTTGGGCATTCTAGGCCTATTCTATATCTATGTAAGTTTTAGAAGTAGCTTGCTAGGATTTTGATTGGAATTGCATCGATTCCATAGATCAGTTTGGAGAAGAGTTGACGTCAATAATATTGAGTGTTCTGATCCATGAACATGGTATATCTCTTCAATTATTTAGGACTTCTTTAATTTTAAATTCAGTAGTGTTTGTAGTTTTCAGTGTACAGTTCTGGCACATACTTTCTTTAATTTATTCCTAAATGTTTCAGATCTATTGATGCCATTGAAAATGGTATTTAAAAAAATTCAGACTCCAGATATTCATGGCTAGAAATAAACCCAGTTTTTGTATATTGACCTTGTATTTTGCAACCTTGCTAAAAGTACTAGTTCTAGTACTTTTTTGGTGGATTCCTTGGGGTTTTCATGTTGTGTGCAACATGTCCCAATAGGAAACAAAGGCACATTCACTTTCCTTGAGAATAGCTAGTGTTTCCCTAGTGCTATGGCTGGTTCAAAGGGGCCAACATTTATGTGACTATAAAATGTTGTTTTTGGTTCCACCTAAATTGTATTTAATTAGCCTGAAATCTTAGAGAAAGGTAAATACTAAATTCTTGAAGTTCAAATGTTAAGAAAATAACATTAATTAGAAGGTTTTAATGAATTTCATTGGAGCGGAATTTGATAGCAGTTGTTTTATTTTCAACAGGACTGATTTGACTTTAATGATTTCATATTTCTTTTTGATGCTATGTATCCATTTCAAGGCCATCTCTTAGCATTGCCTTTTCTGGGTTTTCCCTCTTGATAGATCTATTTATGTTTCTTACTTGTGGGATGTTTTTGGTAAGGAATTTTTTTTTTTTTTTTAAATAAATTTATTTATTTATTTATTTTTGGCTGTGTTGGGTCTTCGTTTCTGTGCGAGGGCTTTCTCTAGTTGCGGCAAGTGGGGGCCACCCTTCATCGCGGTGCACGGGCCTCTCACTGTCACGGCCTCTCCTGTTGTGGAGCACAGGCTCCAGACGCACAGGCTCAGTAATTGTGGCTCACGGGCCTAGTTGCTCTGCGGCATGTGGGATCTTCCCAGACCAGGTCTCGAACCCGTGTCCCCTGCATTGGCAGGCAGATTCTCAACCACTGCGCCACCAGGGAAGCCCCGGTAAGGAATTTAATATGCATTTATATGATGAATGCTTATTAAGCATGCAGCATTTGCCAGACTTGGTACCAGGTGCCATGGATACAGTGGGAGCCAGACAGAAACATGCATTTGCTGTCTTTATGGAGCTTACATTCTAGCAAGACAGTGGGACATTGAGTAAATGATTATACAAACTATGGAATTACAATTTGAAAAGTGCTATAAAGTCACTAAGTTTATGAAAGAGAGTCCTAACTTAGACTGGGACAGGCTGTGGGTCGGAAAAATCTTCCCTAAAGCAGTGACATTTTTGCATGCTCCGATAGTTGTGTTTATAGAGTTAGGTAGACTTGGGAGTAGGGGGTTGGTAATAATACTTATGCCAGCCCATTTGCCTTGATATATATGCTCCAAACTTTTTTCTTCAATAGCATTTCTACACTGCCTTAGTGGTCATTGGTAGAGTTAAACCAAGAATCATGAATTAATTCCTTTTCCTTTTATGAGTTAGCAGCTAATTCTGTAGCTCTGAAGTCATCATTGTAACTTAAGTCCATTTGAGAGGACATGCCAGGCAGATTTGCATCAAACAGGTAGTAATTTTGATAGTTCTTGTGACCAGAATTTTATTCTTCTGTCTTGGGATAATGGGGATGGGCGACCCATGTGTATTCGGTTTTACTTGACTGCTTAAAGTTGCATTTGACTATAGTGAATATAAATATTTAGGAGAATTATAGGTGGTATACAGTTATATTTCTTAATAAGTTCCATGCCTTGTTTTATATCTTTTTAGATTCTCTTTTTTTCTGAATAACTTACTTGGCTCTGATTAAGTCCTAAAAGATTATATGAAAGAAGTATTAAAAAAAAAACCACCTCATATACCTTGCTTACATCAATTTTAATTTATTTTGCATATTTGTGCATCTTGATTTGCTTTCAGAAACAATTTATTAGATGAATGATATATAGATAGCCAGTTGGATAATTTGCTCCATAGGAAATTCCCTGCTTTATTCCTGTCTGAAATGTCTATCTGGTGCTAGCTGTTTCTTTTTGGTTTTATCTTGATTTTCATCAACTTTGAATGGGGGATTCACATTGCCTACGCCTGCTGAATAACTGTTTAACTCTCTGCTTGAGTTAATGAAAACTGAAGTTAGTTAAGAAGTGTTTATTGTTCAGATTATTTCCCCCTCTTTTTTTATGATTTAACCTATTCACTGATGTATCTTTAGCCTGTGCAGTGCCCTTGTGAAATCCAGCTGTTCTGGGGAATGTGATGAAGGAAATTCAGATTTGTTTGCTTTATACTTTAAGGGCATTGACTAAAGTTTAAGGAGCAGAGTTGGTTATAACTAATGGCCAGGTTTGAGGTTTGGGGGTGTCTTAGTCAATACAGGCTGCTAAAACAGGATCTCATAGACTGGGCAGCTTATAAACAACAGACATTTATTTGTCATACTTTTGGTGGCTGGAGGTCTGAGATCAATGCACCAGCATGGTTGTTCTGGTGAGGGCCCTCTCCCAGGTTGCAGACAAACATCTTTTTGCTATGTCCTCACTTGGTGGAGCGGGTGAGGGATCTCTCTGGGATTACCTTTTTTAAAAAAAATTTATTTATTTATTTATTTATGGCTGTGTTGCGTCTTCGTTGCTGCACGCGGGCTTTCTCTAGTTGCAGCGAGCGGGGGCTACTCTTCGTTGTGGCGCGTGGGCTTCTCATTGCAGTGGCTTCTCTTGTTGCAGAGCACGGGATTCAGTAGTTGTGGCTCGCGGGCTCCAGAGCGCAGGCTCAGTAGTTGTGGCGCACGGGCTTAGTTGCTCCACAGCATGTGGGATCTTCCCGGACCAGGGCTTGAACCCATGTCCCCTGCATTGGCAGGCGGATTCTTAACCACTGCACCACCAGGGAAGTCCTGGGATTGCTTTTTTAAAGGTTCTATCCCATTCATGAGGGCTCCACCCTCATGACCTAATCACACCCAAAGGCCCCACCTCCAAATACCATCACCTTGGGGATTAATTAGAATTTCAACATATGAATTTTTTTGGGATACAAACATTCAGCACATAATAGGGGGTTACTTTTGTAATTTATTCATTTTTATTCTTCCTCCAGTAGAGTGTATATTAAAGAATTAATGGTGAACAAGGAATATTCCATTAAAAATTTTTCTTGGTTCTTTGTGCAGAGATGGAAAGTTAGTGCTGTAACTCCTGGTGGCCCACTTCCGCTTGACCTCTTCCAATGACTTTTCTGGTGCTCGTTCAAGCAGGATCACTCCTGTGCCTGTCTCATACAGCATGTAGCTGTGCATGGCTGCATAAAAGCAGAAAATCATGCCGACTGCTCACTCTGAATTCAGAAGCACTAACCTTAGATGAACCTTGAATGCTTCTGGTTGCGCATACAATTTTCCCTGCTTCCTTCATTTTCTCACTCTCCCTTCTCAAACCTCCAGCACCTCCTTCCTCCTTTTCACTCTTGGCTGAGCCTCTTTCTTCCTATTTATAGAGAAAATAGAAGGAATCAGAAGATGATATCACCAGCACCCAGCGCCAGGACTCCCAACTGTGGGTGGCTTTGGAGCAGGGTGGTGGCAGTGTAGATCAGTTCCCAGGGCTGGCTGTGTAGCCAGCAAGGGGTGAGGGAGGGCTGCGATCCAGTGGGGAAGCTGGGCTGGTGTCCCCAGAGGTGATGCGAGTCCTGCCCATCCCAATGGATAAAGGGCTCTGCTTTCAAGGCCGACCTCTCAGCTTGATCATTAGGACCCACCCCTTACCTGTTTACCTGTTTTCTTTTCTCCATAGGACCATTCACATTGTCATAAAAAAAAAAAAATCATGCCGTTATTTCTCTCATTTAATAACCAAACAAAACCTGTTTGACCTCATTCCTCCCTGTAGCCACTGTCCCATTCTTCTTTTTCCTTTAAAGGAAATTCCTTGGCAGAGTTTTGTCCTGGGGTCTACAGTTTCTCTCCCTCCCCAGACAGGCTGTTGGTTACTTCTCAGTCCTCTTTTTACTGCCCTATCATCCTCTTCTGCCTTCTTGCTGACTGCAGAAGTGGACTCCAGGACTGCCAGGACACTCTGCGCCAGCACGTGCGTGCATGTGCACGCGCGCGCACGCACACACACACACACACACACTTGAAGATTCTTGTGCTGTAATATGTCTCACCCTCTGGGTTTCTTCTGATCACTTCCTTTGAAGCCATTTAACTTGCTCCTCTAACCTCTGTATTTTCTGCAAATTGGAAGTGAGTTTTAAAGTTTCATTAATAGAATTTAGTTAAATGGCGTTTCCTCTTTGAAGCTGCTTCTCTTAGGCACGTGGCGCTTTGGGACAGACCCCTGATATTAGCAGAAGGACTCATCTCCTCTTTGGAAGTGCCTGGCATTTGCATGAAGGTGGCCCAGGAGTCCAGATCAGCATTTACTGTGACTGACAGATTTTAATATGTTCTGCGCTGGCCTCTCAGGATGCTGACACCCCCAGCCCCCTGATGCTCCACCCCAGGGGGAGGCCCCTGGGGCTTCCGGGGTCCAAGAGGAAGTTGCAGCCTCTTGGGAGGGTGGGTAGAGAGCTCTGTACTAGGTTAGATAGTATCTCCTGTAGTTCTGCCCTCCCCTCCTTGGACCTGCATTTGGGGCAAAGAGAAAAGCCTCTTTGGGTACCCCGTTACTTTCACTGTTGGTAACCCGTCAGTGGCGGGTGATGGTCAACTTGTCTATGAGAGGAGGTGGAGGTCCTGCGGAGGCTGAGAGCGAATCCTCTAGTATCTTAGTACTTTGTCTTCTGTGACTTTTCACCTAGGTTTTTATTCCCCAGATGAGATAATGAATTTCCTTGAGGGTGGAAGTATAAAGTTGTAAATTTTCTGTAAAATTCATAGAGGACTGGAGAATCACTAATGAACTCTAGAACTGGAGAGGACTTTTGAGAATTTACGATATAGTTAGTGTAGGATAGAAATGTACTTATTTCCCTGGATCTTGGTTTCTGAATAGTTTATTTTTATAATATAGGTATACTTAGTTACTTACTGTCTATTGTATAATAGTTTATATGTTCAGACTATGTTAATCTAGCTTTTATTGGTCATGAATTAGGACATTCTTATATTACCAAAATGGCATTTTAAGGAAAAGCTACCATCATCTAACATAATGCCAAATTGTGACCTTTCCATTTCTTTCTTTATGATACAGGAAATCCGGGATCCTCTTATGCAGTGGCTGGGGAAACATGTGGATGCTGAAGGAGTAATAAAATCTAGCAAGCTCTCCCTTAAATTCGTTTCATCCTACACATCTGAAATAGAAATCACCCCGTCTGCTATACCTGTGGTGACTGACATAGAGACCTTCTCATCAGAAAATTTTAACTTTGAGATCTACCAGCAAAATTTGCAGACAAAGAAACTTGGAAAAGTAATTCTGTTTGCTGAAGTGACACCCACCACAATGAATCTTCTGGACGGGTAAGTTCTGGCCAGGCTGGCTTCTATGCCTGCTTGGAGGAATCCAGTTATGTTGATCGTTCTCTCTAACCAGTGCTGGGTGAGAGGGATAGAGATTTAGAACGATAACTCTTAATAAAGCACTAGCAAGATGGGAGTACCCTGTCCTAGAGGAGTTAAAATGTAGGAAAAGAAAGTAAAGTTCTTTGGTCAAAGATTTGTGTTTTAAAGAATGGGGGATTTTTGTGCCTTGTGACTCTCTTCCTTTAATCTGGCCTTTCAGAATGTCTTTGGAAAAAAGAACATTATGAAAAAAGATGTTTAACAGGTGGCACGGGTGTTCATGTTACCGCTTTACATTTGTGTTGTTATAATCAGTGTTAAGATGTTATAACCAGTTTAAGATGTTTTGCAGGAGCATTAGGATAGCAAATTTGAACGACATGTAAGCTGTGTTAAATTAAATAAATTAGAGCTTTGTACTTTGAAAACCTGTTTTGGTATGTTCCTATCCAATGCATTTTTAAAGCACTCTGTAATCCCATTTGGATGTTCAAAATTTACTCTTATTCCAACTTTTCCTTTTTATTCCTTCTGTTTCATGGACTTTGATTAAAGGTTTAAAAATGGAAAACAGATGAAAGGAATTTTTAAACTCCAAATTAGTCAGTATTAGGTAATACTCTTATGTTGAGATAGATAGTTTAAAAAATAGGGTTATAGAGGGAGTGAATAAGAAAAGCATCTTCCTTCAACATGGGACTAATATTTAAGGAAGGTAAGACTTCACCCCCCAGCCCCTCATTCAGTTTCTAGGCACTTTCACCTGTGGGACTGCACAATTAGACAGATACATAATTCAACATATGGAACGTGTGGAAATATTTTGGCTTTTCTTCTTAACAGTAATTTCTGGATTTGCTAGTATGTTGATATAAACTGATGAGATCATTTTAGGATTTGATGACTGTCATACTCAAAGTCATGGAAATGGCAATTTTAGTGTATGTATAGGATGTAGAAAAAGCATTAATATTATGGGGGAATTAGCAGAGTGAGGAGGTGAAGTAAGAAGGGAAATATGAACAATGGTAGTGAACGGTTCTTGTTGCCCGAGTTGTTTTGTGTTGTCATAGGTACTTTTTTTTTTTTCAGTGTTCCCATCCTCTCCTACCTCTACTCCCCTCCCCCTGCCAATCCCTTGAATCCCTGTAGAGAAGAAAACACCTGTATTCGTATGGAGCAGGTATTACTTGCTTGTACAAATTCTGTGATAATCTTTTGTTACTGCAGCGAACTATATTATATCGAAAAGGTGACCCATTATAGTCATATTTTCCAAATAAAAAATCAGACACAATATTTAACAAAAGATTTTGGGAGGTGAAATTCAGATGGAAAAACGTTGGCACTTCCAGACCATTTTGGCTGTTTTTGTGGACAACAGCGAAGAATATTTTGTGTTGGGGAAATCTTGAAACTTTGAGATTATCGCTATTGAGTTTGGGCAGTGTATTACCAAGAGGGCTGTGAGTGTCTTGCTATGGTGGGTAGACCGAGGCTCCTGTGTAATCATATGGTTGGGTTTCCTTATACCCTGGTGAGGCTGAGTTTTAGAATGGAAAATAAATGCCGTGTAAATAACAGTTTTACTACCCTTGAATATCTGTAAGTTCATTTTTTTTTTTTTTTTTATAAATTTATTTATTTATTTATTTAATTTTTGGCTGCGTTGGGTCTTTGTTGCTGCGCGCGGGCTTTCTCTAGTTGTGGCGAGCGGGGGCTACTCTTCGTTGTGGTGTGTGGGCTTCTCATTGTGGTGGCTTCTCTTGTGGTGGAACATGGGCTCTAGGTGCACGGGCTTCAGAAGTTACAGCACGCGGGCTCAGTAGTTGTGGCTTGAAGGCTCTAGAGCGCAGGCTCAGTAGTTGTGGCGCACGGGCTTAGTTGCTCCGCAGCATGTGGTATCTTCCTGGACCAGGGCTCGAACCCGTATACCCTGCATTGGCAGGCAGATTCCTAACCACTGAGCCACCAGGGAAGTCCTGTAAGTTCATTTTTGATACTGAACTTTTTTTAAAAGATGAAAATTCCACCTTAAGCAACTTGGGTCTGTAAAAGTGTGCTTGAGCTCGACAGTGGTGGAGTTGGGAAACTTCTGTAAGGTTAAAGGTTGTTATTTTTACAAAAGAGAAACATTTCAGCTTTTCCAAAGAGCATTTAGGACTCTTTGTTTCTTTTCTTGTCTGGTCTCCACAGTGTGGATGGTAAAATGGCTCTGATGATTACTGATGAAGCTCTGCTTCGCACAGAGCAGATGTTGAATAAGCAGTCGTCTTTCACCATGACTTATCATAGATGTCCTCTTCCACTGCACATGTGGGTTCCTGCCTAACACTGAGAGAAAGGTACTCACTGCAGCCTACTGAGTCAGCGAGGCTGGTGAGAGGTTCCTGGGCGGCTGTAGCCTTTTTTAGAAGGAACTTGAAGAGGTCACCTTGGTGTCAAAAGCTCCCAAAATTGTCCACAAAGGGGTAATGAGATAGGTAAATGAAACATATTGATTATTATTTTCTAAGAGGAAGAGTGAAGACATTTCTACAGCTAACATTATATTTGATCCTACAAATGAGCTACTTTTATGGAAACAGGGTATATTGTTGTGGTTATAACAACAATAATAGTAGCTAACAGGTATTGAAAGCTTTTATGTTCCACACACTGCTTTTATGTACTTTATATGTATCGACTAATTTCATACATCACACCAGTGTGTAGAATGCTAGGTAACACAATTTATTGTATGTGGAATTGTTCCTATTTCTGATAAACACTGACATTTTCAGTTTTCAGAGCTTTTCCTATAATGATACAGCTTCTAACAGACACGTGGTCTACCTCCCAAGCTACGGAAGGCCAGGCCTCGATTGAATGCTTTGCTGCTGCATGACAGTGTTCATTAGCGGTGAACCTGTGAGACCCATGTCCTTGCCAACTGCCCCCGCCCAGATCCCCTCTGTACTTTTAGGCCTGTTCTTGTGACAAGCACAAGATCTAAGCCCTAGCACATCCCATTCAGGTACCAGTTTCTAGGTCAGTTGGGATTAGGTTCAGCTGTGTGAGACAGTGATCCCCCAAATTAAAGTGGCTTAAACAGGATTGAAGTTTTTTCCTGTATATGAGATGGACTGAGATGGACAGCCTAGGGCCGAGTGTGGCTCACAGTGTCCAGGACCCAGTTGAGTTGCTCTGTCACCCTCAGCAAGTGGTCCAAGAGGTGACCCACTCATTTATATTCTCTCTCATTTTAGCCGGTAAGCAGGACAGGGGACAGTAGCGTGTGCCCCCATTCTTTTTTTTTTTTTAATATTTTTAAAAAATTTATTTATTTTTTATTTATTTTTGGCCGCATTGGGTCTTTGTTGCTGCACATGGGCTTTCTCTAGTTGCGGTGAGCAGGGGCTACTCTTCGTTGTGGAGCGCTGGCTTCTCACTGCAGTGGCTTCTCTTGTTATGGAGCACGGGCTCAAGGCACGGGCTTCAGTAGTTGTGGCACCCAGGCTCAGTAGTTGTGGCTCTCGGGCTCTAGAGCGCAGGCTCAGTAGTTGTGGTGCACGGGCTTAGTTGCTGCGCGGCATGTGGGATCTTCCCGGACCAGGGCTCGGACCCGTGTCCCCTGCATTGGCAGGAGGATTCTTAACCACTTTGCCACCAGGGAAGCCCGCCCCATTCTTTACGGACTTTTTCAGAAGTTGCTCATGATATTTTTGTTTATATCCCAGGGCTAGAACCTGGTCACATGACCATATTAACCTACAAAGAAGGCTACGAAATAACTGTGGTCTTTATACTTGGCACCCATGAATCCACTGAATATTAGGTTTCTATGACCAAGGAGGAGAGGAGGTAGGTAGTAGAGGAAACTTAGAAGTCTTTGAAACAAGCATGTACTTTCTGTTTGTTGGACTTCTAAAAAAATAGCAGGAGGCCTTTAGGTAGCATATACATTATGATGGCCCCAGTGCTTGCAAAATTTAAAATCATAGGTGGAAATAATTATTTGACAGGTAACTCTGGTTTTATTTCACTGCTTGTTCAGTGCCATTACAGGTATTTTTCTTGTGTTATTATACATCCAGGAGGATTTGGAAGTTTTTCTTTTAACAAATCATTGAAGGATATATTTTCTTCTTTGACCTGTGACAAACCCAGCGTAAACTACTGTGGCACTGAGGTGGCACTGGAAGCTTTCATTTGATCTCTGGATGAGGGAGCGCGCTGGTCTTGAAGCCATGAACCACCACTACCATCACCTCCTGCCCCACCCTGTGAATTTTAAAGCTATGGTAGTGGTTCTGTGGAGGAGAAAGAGCTCTGGGGAGGAGGAGGAGTGGCGCAGGGAAGTATGGGAGTTGCTTGCCGATTACGTCGGGGTACTGTGGACGCCCCCCCCAGAAATAAAACGCAAAAACCACGTGAATGAGTGATGTTTCCCCGATAGTCTGACTTGGCTGTGCCACCCAACCAAGTCTGATTGGAAGAGGTAATTTTACCCTGTATCCCGCATCCCAGTCCTTTCTTCTGACACATATTTCTGACCATGAAATGCATTTTCTACTCTATTGTCAGGGTAACACCTTCTGGATGAAATGCTGGTTTTGATTGACTTAGGCGGTCTTTCTTTTTTTTTCCTCCCATGCTATTTCCTGGTAGGTTTCCCGGTGACCAGTTAGCTCAGCTGGTTGGGTAGAGACCCAGGGGTATGGGTTTAGTACTCTGTCTGGACCAGTGAACTTTATTGTGTTCCATGGTCAGTCCTATAGCTACAGACCCAGGAAGCCATTTGAAGCTGTGAGCTGTTGTTGGTGGGGCCTTCCAGACAAGGGGGTGTGGATGGGCCACTGCTCATCCCTCGTCACTGCTGGACAAGCACCTCCAGGTGCCCACTCTGCCCTGGTTTGGTCAGGAGTGCTGCACATCTTGTTGAATCTCCTGATAAGCGATGATTGACCCTCAGCTGTGGGGAAGGCGGGAAGGGGGAAAGCTAGACCTTGGAGCACTGGGTTTAGGGTAACCGAGTCATTGTGACAGTTGTGGAATCGTCTCTTATTTGACTGATAGTATCTTTTTTGATGACTTGCACCAAGCCTCTGTCGGGTATCGAAACGACTTATGTGTGAAGCCACAGTGTGTGGTGAGCCAGATGAACACAAACTTGTTTATACTGATTCCCTTTGCATACTTGTACATCCCGACTAAACTGGCCACGGATGGGCTATTTTTTTATCTGTAAAGAGTAACTTAGATTCCTTTATTACGTAAGTTTATCTTCTAACCGTTGTTTTAAGTCCTTTGATTTTTCAGGCTTAAGTTTGCCTTCATCATACATGGAATAAGCATGTACGGAGTGCCTGCCGTACGCCAGGCACTGTGTTAGGCACTGGAGAGAGAACTGTGGGGAGTGTACTGTCCTTGCCTCACAATGCATTGGAAGATGCAGATCCCAGTGCACAGTGAGTTCATACAGATCTGTGCACCCTTGGTCTGAGCCTGGAAGTTCGGGCAGAAAGAAAGAAGTAGGTGCAGCAGAGAACACGATGCTGGGAGAGAAGCAGACTGATCAGTGAAGTTTTTGGAGCAGTTACTGTGTCAGGCATTGTCCCTAATGCCTAAAGCTCACAGTCTGGTAGGGAAATGCTGGCACTTAAGACTTTATCACCAGCTATCTGTGTAACCTTGACAGTCTCACCCTCCTGGGCCTTGCTTTCCTTAACTGTGAGATCTGGGCGCTAGACGCGCCCCAGCTCCTTTGATCAAATGATCCTGGAGTCAGAATCCTATACCCCGCCAAGCCTTTCTGGCTCTCAGTAACCTCCAGTGCCTTTAGAGGGCTGAAATGTTTTTTTTTTTTTTAATTATTAGTACCTTTAATTATTATTTATTTATTTATTTATTTTGGCTGTGTTGGGTCTTCGTTTCTGTGCGAGGGCTTCCTCTAGTTGCGGCAAGCGGGGGCCACTCTTCATCACGGTGCGCAGGCCTCTCACTATCGCGGCCTCTCTTGTTGCGGAGCACAGGCTCCAGACGCTCAGGCTCAGTAGTTGTGGCTCACGGGCCCAGTTGCTCCGCGGCATGTGGGATCTTCCCAGACCAGGGCTCGAACCCGTGTCCCCTGCATTGGCAGGCAGATTCTCAACCACTGCGCCACCAGGGAAGCCCTGAAATGGTTTTGTGAACTAGCTTCATGTTAGTTGAGGAAAACTTGCATTGGAAACAGTTGACTTTCTACAAGCAAAGGGAAGGAAATGGAAGGCAATCCCATAAAGTCATTAAAAATATATTTGAGGGAAATTGCACTGGGGAGAATAGCCAGCATCGTTTAAGAAAGACGGTATTTTTGTTTCACGATTTGGGGCCAGTCCCAGGTTTTCACCTCTATGCATACGTGTCTAGTCGGTCCCAAGCATCTCTTTCTGCCTTTCTTCCCTTCTGGTTCTGCTCCCCTAGCTCGCTCTACTGCGCCCCCTCCTCCCCAGAAGTTGAGGCCTGAGAGGACAGAAATTGGACTGGAACTAATTTAATGGCTGAGTGACCTCACAGTAGAGAAACAGCCGGATCCTAATAGGGGTCTTTGTCTACATTTCCACCCTGGCTGGTAGCATGCCAGTCAAGAGTCAAGCTGGAGACACAGGTGGAAGCGATTAGACCTGTCATAAGGTTTGAAAAATTGATTCTGGAGGCGAAGTGAATAGATTGAACTTGACAGTGTTGTCCTAAAGATTCTAAGGGAAAATTCTGTAGTTTAATTTGAAATCCCTTGATTATTCATTAGCTTTCCAGATGGCTTTTGTTGATGTTTTACATATTAATGCCTGTATTGTGTTATTGGTGCACTCTTAATGTGCACATAGGTAATGAGCAAAGAATAAATACATTGGTAAGTGTCCCAAATTAATGGGATGTTAGCCTAATTGTGAAATAAAGGGTTTTTAAGAAGTTGATTGCTTTGGAATAATTAGCGTGAGCTTTTTATAGGCCAATTTGGTACTTTTAAAGCGAAAATTATTGGAGAATTTTAAAGAAACCTTCATTTTAATGTTTACTTCTAAATTAAGGTTTAGAATATAACTCCAGCCTTTGACTCTAGTGGTCATGACTAAAGAGTTATTCTGGCCAGTTCTCTATCAAATGCTTTTTTTTGGTCTCAATTCAACACCTGAATAAGTTAACCTTTCACATGCCAAGCTCCTGGAACTGAATTATAAAATGGCCTATTATTTTCCTGAAATGTCTCCATATTAATTTTTAGTGTTCTAGGATGTTTATTTTTACATTTTTGTAACTATTTTTTTTTAAGTAAGGCAAACATTCTGATGCTTGCCATTTTGTGATGGTTAACAGTGTATTCTATTTAGATAGCATCTTCATTAGAATTGGACCTTCTTTCTGTCTCTCTCTCAATGTTGAACAACGTTTAACAACCTGAAAGGTCCCATGTTTTACGGTACGGAAGAGTGAGACTGAATGTGACCATCAAGCTGATGCCGCGCAAGTGATGAAACCCTTCAGGGGCACTTGGACAAGCCGCCCAGCCATCGTTCTGGTTCTCCTGTGCTCCGGAACACAGTGGAAGCACTTCCCCTGGAACCCTTCTCCAAACTCCCAGCACAGTCTTTTGCATGTTCTCAATGGTGGGTGACTGTCTTAATCTTTCAAGGGTATACCAGACTTTTAGGTAAAAAGTAGATCCTATGGTAGGGTATCCATTGTGGGAGGTATTTGTAGAAACTGCGTAGTTCCCCACATTCACTCATTTCACATGACTGAGGATCAAGTATCTTGGTTTGACCTAGGGGCTTAGAGCTTAGGATGGAGTATTGCTGCGCTGGGTTGGAATCCCAGTTCCACCTTTTACTGCATGAATAACCTTGGGCAAATCAGTAACCTTTCAAGCTTCCATTTCCTTATCTGTATGAAGTAGCTGGTAATAGTCTCAGCTTTTTAATTTTCTTTTCTTTCCAAGTTCAGTCACTCTGCTAATTTCTCTTCAGCACCAGCTGTGTGCAGGACTCTGCACTAGGCCCTGGGACCCAGTGGGGATACAGTAGATGTGGGACCTTCCCTCCAGAAGCCTGCATTCCACTCCAGGATAGGGTGAGGCTGTACTGAAATACATCTGCAAAGCTCATAGTGCATAGCTCATATTTACTGATCTCTCTTTATTATTTAAGCTTTAGATATGACTCTTTTTTTTCTTTTTGACCTTTTTTGACCAATGCATTCTTCCAGTGGCGGTGCTGTGAGCACCCGTGAAACAAATCAGTGTCAACTTGGCTCAAGAGAGTGATGTGCATTTTCTTGGGGTCGAGTTTTTGTTGAAGATTTTGACAATTTTTTCTCATCATACTAGAAGCACAATGGCTCATCACTGGTTATTGTTTTGGGAAAAATGTTTTGTTTGAGTCCGGCTTTTCTTGAAAGATGAGAAAACATAGTTGACTGTCTGTCTCTGTGTTTCCCTTAAAATATGTGCAGCCGGTTCTCTCTCTCTCTCTCTTTTTTTAACCAAACTTTCTCTTTATTTAGATCTTAATACTTTATCATTTTCGTAGATAACAAGTGTCAGCTCAGAAGAGCCAAAACTTCAACAATTTGAATGTAATTATCGGTCCCATGGGTATGCCTTGTGCATTACCCATATCTTCCTCGAGAGCCCTAAACCTTTTGTGTCAGTCAGAATGCATGGATTTGATATTGTTTCATTCTCTTGAATTTCCTTAAACATCTCTGATATTTATTACTCTGCAGGAGTGCTTGATTTTATATTTGATATAGTATAAATGTCTCTGTTATAGTTAAACAGTAATAAAAGACCACAAAAGATAATGTAAGGTAAAGCAAGGTCTGTGGCTAGAAAAGGCAGTCAATAAAGATGGTGACAGGAGTTTCTTTTCCTCAGTCTAGATTTATCTTAGGGAGAAAACCAAGACTATTAACTATAGTTTAGAAGGGAGTTGAGTCTTCTGATGGGTGGGGTGTGTTCTGCTGCAGTTGTAGAGTGCAAAGGAGTTATTGCTTAGCCACAGGGCCATTTAAATGACGTTGGGGTACCCAGAGAGAGCTTCTTAGAAATATGCCTTACACTGGGCGGGCCAGCATGGGCTGCTGACAGCAGCACAGGCCTTGGCTACTGGCCTGTGACGAATTTCATGACTTCTCATCTTAACATGTATAAACTGTAGTGATGCCCATTCAGGGGTGCCACTCATGTCGCGGGAGTCAAAGGGAATAGTGAAGTGTGAAGCCTGTTGAACAGCTTCTGACATGGGCTGGGTGGTCAGCAAGTGCTGATTTAATCTCCCCTTTGCCTGCCAACTAAGATGGGCGCTTTTCCCATATGGAGACTGCTGATGGCCATCTATCTGGAAACAGCAAAAATGAAGACTGAGAATATGTTCCAAGGTTCTAACGCAGCAAGAAATGTACGACAAGAAAACAGCATTTTAAAAACTTGGTTAGATGACAATATGGCTAGACCTTGAGGACATGATGCAAAGTGAGGTCATTCAGACAGAGGAAGACAAGTACTGTATGATATTACTTATATGTGGAATCTAAAAAAGCCAAACTCATAAGAACAGAGAGTAAAGTGGTGGTTACCAGGAGCTGGAGGGTGGGGGGCTATAGAGTGGATGTTTCTTAAGGATATAGACTTGCACCAAGTAGAGATCTAACGCACAGTATAGTGGATGTAGACAACAATATTGTATTATAATCATCAAACTTGCAAGAGACCAGAACCTAATTATTCCAGCCGCTAAAAAGAAATGATAATTAGGTAACATGGTAGAGGTGCTAATAATGCTACAATGGCAGTGATACTACAATATATAAATGTGTCAAATTAACATGTACACCTTGATTTTACACCGTGTTATGTCTCAAACATATATCAATTAAAAATTAAACACTTTGCTAAACACAGAAAAAACCCAAAAACTCAGTTTATGAATTAACATTAATTTATATGTGGAAAAAATTTTAAATATTATTAGAATTTAGTGTTCGTGATAATTCAAGTCTGCCTGCTCCCTGGTATACATATGGTGAGAAGATGGAGGCTGAGCTCTGGGTTAAAAAATGTATCTTGGTGAAAATCTGTAAATGTGTTAGACAATCAAGCAGATATTTCTCTTTGCCCCTATTCAGCATCCCTCTCCCCTATTACCATTTCTCCCCTGACTTGCTTTTTGATTTACTTAGAAAAACTTCTGTTTTTCTTTCAAATAAAACACTTACCTGTTTTTGAGGTGAGGGTTGATTTGCTTTCATCTGCTCCTTTAAAATCTTTTGCACACCTACCATTTGGCCAGACATACTTGGAGCTCTGAAATACCCTTGTTTCTGCTTTTTTTGTTTTGGATAGAAGCATGTTCTGTTTCTGCATGAGGGGTATTCCATCACGTTGAGATCCCAAACACCACATTTTTTCTGCATTGCACAAGGAGTCATTCATCATTTTCATTTTTTGTTTGGCTCTGCCACAAGAGTATTCAAATTAGTGAGAAGGAAAGTGATGAAGTCATCGCCTGGCAGGGAAGTATTTCCTTGAGATGTGGGAAGGGTAGGGGAGACAAGAGAAGGGGAAGGAATTATGGTGAGGTCTGCACCTACCTTTTTTCAGAGGTCACCTGGATGCTAATGTAGTTTTCACAGTTTAAAATTGGATAATATGAGTACATAGAATTTACTTAAAAATGAAACTACAGGGCTTCCCTGGTGGCGCAGTGGTTGAGAATCTGCCTGCCAATGCAGGGGACATGGGTTCGAGCCCTGGTCTGGGAAGATCCCACATGCCGTGGAGCAACCGGGCCCGTGAGCCACAATTACTGAGCCTGCGCGTCTGGAGCCTGTGCTCCGCAACAAGAGAGGCCGCAATAGTGAGAGGCCTGCGCACCGCGATGAAGAGAGGCCCCCGCTTGCCACAACTAGAGAAAGCCCTCTCACAGAAACGAAGACCCAACACAGCCAAAAATAAATAAAAATTAAAAAAAAAAAGAAACTACACAGTAGGGTGGCAGTGTCAACAACCCTGGAAACTTAGGCTGTAACTTTGTCATTTTGACATACCAGCTTTGTGACGTTGGGTGAAGCACTCAACCTCTCTGGGCCTCTGTGAAATAGGAGGGTTGTACTAGATCCATGGCTTAATTTTCTTTTTAAAGCAATAAAGCCCCTTTCAAATGAAATACCCTGCTGTGCAAATGGGTCTGGGGAGCCTAGGTTCCTTAGGGCATGGGTGTCAAGATCACTGGCCAAAGTCCTTAGAACGAACACTCAAGCCCAGCTGACTGGGGAGAGTTATATCTTTTAGTTTTCTTAAAAGGCATATGCTTTATTTTTTATTTCTTTAATTTTTATTGGAGTATAGTTGCTTTACAATGTTGAGTTAGTTCCTACTGTACAACAAAGTGAATCAGCTATACGTACACATACATCCCCTCTTTTTTGGATTTCCTTCCCATTTAGGTCACCACAGTGCATTGAGTAGAGTTCCTTGTGCGATACAGTAAGTTCTCATTAGTTATCTATTTTATACATAGTATCACTAGTGTATATATGTCAATCCCAATCTCCCAATTCATCCCCCTGCCCCCCTTACCCCTGGTATCCATTCGTTTGTTCTCTACGTCTGGAGCGTTATATCTTAATGGCAGGCCGACTGGTTGGTCTTCTTATACCCTGCCTCATTCCCAAAGGATTTAAGGCAGTGGGGACTTAAGTTTATCTCTCATGAGATAAGTTCTTTCTGCTTTCTGTAGGAGTACCGTGCAGTCAAATGGATTACACCATGTTTCTTTGGTTGTTAGGTGTCACGTCAAAGCGTATGTGTATTATTCATAAAACTCAGCATCATTCAGAATTTCAAGACTTCTCCAGACTAATAATTGTGGTGACTGAGTAACTGTGGTTCCCTTCTGGAACCCAGAGAAACCTGGGTGGGTTCCATGCGCTTGTTAAACTAAGCAGCTTTTGTCTTCGGGGGGTGATCATCCAGGTGGTTATTCAGATGTCTCCAATTAGAGATGAGCAGTATTTGAGAGGAAAAATCTCTGCTGGGATTGCTTCCATTTCAAACACCTAGAATCTAAGAGCCAGGCGATACCATGGAGTGACGAGCTGAGCTGTGATGAGTGCCCCTCTGTTCCCCACAGCGTTAGGTGTGCTTGGGGAGGTGCAGTGGGTGGAGCGGCAGTGGTGGGCGTGGCAGAGGAGGGGTTGGGCAGGTGTGTAGTTGTCCCGGATGAGGTCTTGGCCAACATTTTAGATTTTGAAGTTTCACGAAAGCTTGCTTGGCTCATTAATGGAGAGAGTGTAGAATCTGCCCTGGAAGGGCAGTATGGGCCGCCTTTGCTTGAACGACGGTGGGGAGTCTGAGGTGGAGGACTTACACAAGCTGTGGCTTTCTCCCTGCTTTCCTGGAGTTTTTAATTTGTAATCTTTAGTGTCCATCCTACTTCTGAAAATGTGTTACGGCACCTTCTCCTTTTAGAATTTAAACAAAATGAAATGTAGTTTGATTTTTGACATTCTGTGTTATTTGTGGAGGTAATACAAGAAACCTGGATGCTGCCAGCCCGGCTTGTGAATCTAGTATGTAGAGCTTGTCTTACAGGGAATTGGTTTTTGTTTTTGTTTAGAAGCTCAATTAAAATGCCCCCTGTAGTTCTTGGTTCACGTTTTGTTCCTTTCTGTTCCCTTGCCTTGTCTTCTCTTCTTTTTGATGCAAAGCATAAGTACCTCCCAAGTGTTTAAGGTCCTTAGAGGTCTTCTTGGAGCACTCCCTCCAGGTCCTTGTAAGATTATAGGCAGTGTCACTTTTTTACTGTGGCACCTGGAAAACTGCCACGAAACAGAAAAACATTTTCCAGCACGATATTGTCATAATTGGGATAGAATGAAGATTTGACACCAACTAAGCCCAAAATCAGACCAAGAGTGTATCACAAAACTCTTAGATCTGGGAGGTGCCTGAAAGGCCAGTCTCTCCTTCCTGCCCAAAGGCCCTCTTCGGGTATGTCTGAGCACCCTGGTTGATGGTGAGCAGATTGCTGCCGTTCATTTCAGTTAATGAATATGTATTGGTCTCATAACTTCAGGCAGCTCATTACAGTCATCATAGGATAGTGCTCTCTCCCAGGAAGGGTCCTTTTAAACCCATCTTATTACAAACAAAAAGGAAATCTGGCCATGGATCCAAATAGAGAAAACTTAACATTTCTCCCAAATGATAGTTAAGATATTTGTTAATTAGTTAAGATAGTTTAAGATATTTATAGATAGCTATTATGGCCTTCCTTAATTCCATGCTATCTTTTTTCTAAGCATCTTCAGTAATAAACATTTCTTTATATCTCCATGTTGGAGATCAAAACTTTAGGTTTGAAGGACCAGAAACCTTGATAGAAAGCCAGTCACGATGCATAAAACTACTCAAATTTATTTTTCTCAAAATATTTTTCAACTATAAAAGAATTCTTGTTAATTATAGAAAACTTAGAAATATAATAATTTATAATAAGGAGATGAAAATTATCTATAACCTCACCACCTATAAGAGATCATATTAGGACTTCCCTGGTGGCGCAGTGGTTAAGAATCCACCTGCCAATGCAGGGGACACGGGTTCAAGCCCTGGTCCGGGAAGATCCCACATGCCGCGGAGCAACTAAGCCCGTGCGCCACAACTACTGAGCCTGCTCTCTAGAGCCCGCAAGCCACAACTACTGAGCTTACGTGCCACAACTACTGAAGCTCACGTGCCTAGAGCCTGTGTTCCGCAACAGAAGTCATTGCAATGAGAAGCCCGTGCACTGCAATGAAGAGTAGCCCCCGCTCGCTACAACTAGAGAAAGCCCACGCGCAGCAATGAAGACCCAATGTAGCCAAAAATAAATAAATAAATAAATTCATTAAAAAAAGAGATCATATTAATCTTTTGCTGTATTTCATACTAGTCTTTTATCCTCCTACACACATATGCAAAATCGTGATTATATTGTATATGAAATAAGCATTTCTCATTCAATCAAATGGTCTGCTGAAAACACGTCTTTCACTGGCTGCATATAGTTTGACCATAGTTTGTTTAAGCAATCTCCTATGAATGCATTCCTATTATTTCCAGTGTTTTCCTATTATAAATAATAAGCATATTTCTTTTTTGAGCCAACAGTTCTGTATAAATCTTCAGTGATTCCATTCCAATATTTCTTTTCTAGAAGAAAATTGGAGAAAATTGGAAAATTGGAAAATTGAACAGGATGAGGCTAATAATATTTCTTGTTATTTATAGTATTTCATTATGTTATATAATTATTTTACATTTATTTCATCTTTGTCCACAGAGATGTTATAATAATACCTAACATTAATATGGCATTTACTACGTGGCAGGTACTGTGCATTTTTCCTATTCAGTCCTTACCAAAACCCTATGAGATACATACGTTATAGTTTCCATTTTAAGAGATGAGGGAGCTATTGCTTAGAGAATTTAAATGGCTTGGCCAGAGCCACAAAAAGTGTTAAATGGCAGAAGCAGCATTTAAAAGATTTGTCTCAGGAGCCCTAAGTCTTAGCCCCAAATACTATACCTCCAAGAGATGCTGCTGAAATCCTAATATACTAGATCCCCCATACTTCTAACATCTACATATATACTAATGGTGTTACAAAAAGAAATCAGACTGGCTGACATGTCTAATTCTTAGTGATTTTCTAAGAAAAATTGTAAATGAGATGTGTGGTGGAAAGTGCTGTAATAAGAGTCCTAAGTTCAAGTTCTTGAGCTTACTAGTGTGACCACTTACTTAACTTGGTTGTTCCTCTGTACTATTATCAGTAAAATATGGACAATAATACCTGTGTGAATGGGTCGTGATCTGGATTAAATTAAGTGGTATATATGAAAATGCCAGTATAGTTCCTGTACTATACTGGTGTCAATAGTAGTAATATGTGCTCAACAATAGTAATTTCCGTATTTCCTTGAATTTCATCTGGTATAGGTCATCTCTCATTAGTACAGTTTCCTTTGAAAATTAGACTGGCATGTCTCTTTTAGGTTTTGTCTAGTTTGCAATAACACTTCAAAGATCTCCATAGTAAATTTAATTATATATTCCCCATGTTCTTAGGTTCTCTGAACTTGAAAATAGAACAGTAATAATTATCCAATTTGAAGAAGAGAGAAAAAGATTGAAAAAAAATAAGCTGAGCCTCAGGAACCTGTGGGATGAGATCAAAATGTCTAGTATATGTGTAATTGGACTTCCAGAAAGAGAAAAATGACAGAATGGGGCAGAAAAAAATATTTGAGGAAATAATGGCTAAATGATCCCCCAATTTGGTGAAAGACGTTATAAATTGACAGGTTCGAGAAGTTCAGCAAACCCCAAGGAGGATAAATATGATGAAAATAGACCTATGTACATCATTAGACAAACCACTAAAGGCCAAAGATAAAGGGAATATACTGAAAGCAATCTGAGGAAAATGACACTTTACATTCAGAGGAGCAATAATTTGAATGTTCATGGATTTCTTTAGAAATTATGGAGACCAGAAGAGAGTGGAACAATGTTTTTAAAGGGCACAAAGGAAAAAAACCCTGTCAACCCAGAGTTCTGTACCCAGCAAAAATATGCTTCAACAATGAAGGCAAAATACATTTTCAGATAAAAGAATGCTAATATGGGCTTCCCTGGTGGCACAGTGGTTGAGAATCTGCCTGCCAATGCAGGGGACACGGGTTCGAGCCCTGGTCTGGGAAGATCCCACATGCCGCGGAGCAACTGGGCCCGTGAGCCACAATTGCTGAGCCTGCGCGTCTGGAGCCTCTGCTCCGCATCGGGAGGGGCCGCGATAGTGAGAGGCCCGCGCACCGCGATGAAGAGTGGCCCCCGCTTGCCGCAGCTAGGGAAAGCCCTTGCACAGAAACGAAGACCCAACACAGCCATAAATAAATAAATTAATTAATTAATTAAAAAAAAGAATGCTAATACAATTTGTAATAGTGAAGATCTGCTGGAAGAAATGCCAAAAGGCGGGCATTCCAGAGGGTGAAGGGAAATACAGCAAATGGAATGTTGTACCTTCAGGAAGGAATGAAGTGGCAAATATCTGAATAAATTTAAAATACTTTTTTATCCTTAATTTCTTTAAAATATATATGACTGTTTAAAGCAGAAATTATAACATCACCCTGCATAATCTTGTGTTATGTTGATGTCATAATATGACAAGTCTAGCATAAAGGACAGGGAGGGGTGGCAAATGGACCTATGTAATTGGAACATTTCTGCATCTAACGTGAAATAGTATAATACAGGGGTCCCCAACCCGTGTTAGGAACTGGGCTGCACAGGAGGAGGTGAGCAGCAGGCGAGCGAGCGAAGCTTCATCTGCTGCTCCCCATGGCTCGCATTACCGCCTGAACCGTCACCCACCCCCGCCCCCCGTCCATGCAAAAATTGTCTTCCACGAAACCAGTCCCTGGAGCCAAAAAGGTTGCGGACCACTGGTATAATATATACTTGGCAGATACATAAATTAAGCACGTATATTGTAATCTTTAGAATAACCACTAAAAACATGGCAAAGAGTTATATCTAAGACGCCAATAGATAAATTAAAATATCCGAATAATCTAAAAGAAGGCAGCAAAAAAGAAGAAAGAAAAAGGAATAGAGAAACAAAAAAGTAGAAGGGAAAAAACAAAAATGTACAAAATGGTAGACCATCATTAAATGATAATGGACTAAGTCAGAATGGATTTTAAAGGAAAAAGCAAGACCTGAGTGTATGTTCTCTTTAAGAAACACTTTAATTATAAAGACAGGTTAAAAGTAAAAGGATAGGAAAAGATATAGCATGCCAACACTAAGGTTATGAAGGCTGGAGTGACTTCATTAATTTCCAATAAAACAGACTTCAAGACAAAGAATTAGGAAAGCTAAAGAGGGATACTTCTTTTTTTTTTTAATTAAATTTAATTTTTTTATACAGCAGGTTCTTATTAGTTATCTGTTTTATACATATTAGTGTATGTATGTCAGTCCCAGTCTCCCAATTCATCTCTCCCCCCTCTCCCCACCAACACTTTCCCCCTTGGTGTCCATATGTTTATTCTCTACATCTGTGTCTCTCTTTCTGCCTTACAAACCGGTTCATCTGTACCATTTTTCTAGATTACACATATATGTGTTAATATATGATCTTTGTTTTTCTCTTTCTGGCTTACTTCACTCTGTATGACAGTCTAGGTCCATCCACGTCTCTACAAATGACCGAATTTCGTTCCTTTTTATGGCTGAGTAATATTCCATCATATATATCTACCCCATCTTCTTTATCCATTTGTCTGTCGATGGGCATTTAGGTTACCTCCATGACCTGGCTGTTGTAAATAGTGCTGCAATAAACATTGGGGTGCATGTGTCTTTTTTTTTTTTTTTATAAATTTATTTACTTATTTATTTATTTTTGGCTGTGTTGGGTCTTCGTTTCTGTGCAAGGGCTTTCTCTAGTTGTGGCGAGCAGGGGCCACTCTTCATCGCGGTGCACGGGCGTTTCACTGTCGCGGCCTCTCTTGTTGCGGAGCACAGGCTCCAGACGCACAGGCTCAGTAGTTGTGGCTCACGGGCCCAGTTGCTCCGCGGCATGTGGGATCTTCCCAGATCAGGGCTCGAACCCGTGTCCCCTGCATTGGCAGGCAGATTCTCAACCGCTGAGCCACCAGGGAAGCCCGCATGTGTCTTTTTGAATTATGGTTTTCTCTGGGTATATGCCCAGGAGTGGGATTGCTGGGTCATATGGTAATTCTATTTTTAGTTTTTTAGGGAACCTCCATACTGTTCTGCATAGTGGGTGTATCAATTTACATTCCCACCAACAGTGCAAGAGGGTTCCCTTTTCTCCACACTCTCTCCAGCATTTGTTGTTTGTAGATTTTCTGATGATGCCCATTCTAACTGGTGTGAGGTGATACCTCATTGTAGTTTTGATTTGCATGTCTCTGATAATTAGTGATGTTGAGCAGCTTTTCATGTGCCTCTTGGCCATCTGTATGTCTTCTTTGGAGAAATATCTATTTAGGTCTTCTGCCCATTTTTTGATTGGGGTGTTTGTTTTTTAAATATTGAGCTTCATGAGCTGTTTATATATTTTGGAGATTAATCCTTTGTCTGTTGATTCACTTGCAAATATTTTCTCCCATTCTGAAGGTTGTCTTTTCATCTTGTTTATAGTTTCCTTTGCTGTGCAAAAGCTTTTAAGTTTCATTAGTTCCCATTTGTTTATTTTTGTTTTTCTTTCCATTACTCTAGGAGGTGGGTCAAAAAAGATCTTGCTGTGATTTATGTCAAAGAGTATTCTTTTTATGTTTTCCTCGAAGAGTTTTATAGTGTCCAGTCTTATATTTAGGTCTTTAATCCATTTTGAGTTTATTTTTGTGTATGGAGTTTGGGAGGATTCTAATTTCATTCTTTTACATTAGCTGTCCAGTTTTCCCAGCACCACTTATTGAAAGAGGCTGTCTTTTCTCCATTGCATATCCTTGCTTTCTTGTCATACATGAGGTGACCAAAGGTGCATGGGTTTATCTCTGGGCTTTCTATCCTGTTCCATTGATCTATATGTCTGTTTTTGTGCCAGTACCATATTGTCTTGATTACTGTAGCTTTGTAGTATAGTCGGAAGTCAGGGAGTCTGATTCCTGCAGGTCCTTTTTTTTTTTTTCCCCCTCAAGATTGCTTTGGCTCTTCAGGGTCCTTTGTGTCTCCATACAAATTTTAAGATTTTTTGTTCTAGTTCTGTAAAAATTGCCATTGGTAGTTTGATAGCGATTGCATTGAATCTGTAGATTGCTTTGGGTAGTACAGTCATTTTCACAATAATGATTCTTCCAAACCAAGAACATGGTGTATCTCTCCATCTGTTTGGGTCATATTTGATTCTTTCATCAGTGTCTTATAGTTTTCTCACCACGCACTATAAAGAGGGATATTTCATAATGATAAAATGGTCAAGTCATTGACTAGACATAACAATGTGTGTTTACCTAATAAGAGAGCTTCAAAATATATAAAGCAAAAATTGACAGAGTTAAAGAGAAAAATAGACAAGTCCACAGTCATAGTTGAGAAACTTAACACCACTTTTAACAGGTGATGGAACAGCTAAGCAAAAATCATGAAAGACAAAAAGGATCTGAGTAACACTATCCACCACTTGCACCTAATTGATGTATAGAACACTACACCTAGTTGAATGCGTGTTATTTTCAGGTTCATATTCACCTAGGGAGACTGTATGCTGGGACATAAAACAAACCTCTGCAAAAATAAAGTGAAATCACATAGAGTATATTCTCTATCCACAACAGAATTAAATTAGAAATTAGTAACAAAAAATGTATCTAGGAAGATCACAAATATTTCAAAATTAAAGAACACATATCTAAGTAATCTATGGGTCAAGGAAGAAATCACAAGAGAAATTAGAAAGTATTTTGAGATTAAGCAAGATCTCAATAAATAAAGATACCATGGTCATGTATCAGAAGTTGTTAAGGTTCCAGTTTGCTTTAAATTGATTTATGAATTCAGTGCAAATTTAATAAAAATCACAGCAGGAGTATCAGTAGAAATGTATGAACTCCTTATAAAATTTACATATAAGAGTTCTACAATTGAAAATAACTTTGAACAAGAACAAAGTTGAAGGACTTCCCTGGTGGTGTAGTGGTTAAGAATCCGCCTGTCATGCAGGGGACATGGGTTCAATCCCTGGTCTGAGAAGATCCCACATGCCGCGGGACAACTAAGCCTGTGTGCCACAACTACTGAGCCTGCGCTCTAGAGCCCACAAGCTACAACTACTGAACCCACGTTCCACAACTACTGAAGTTCGTGTGCCTAGAGCCCGTGCTCCGCAACAAGAGAAGTCACCGCAGTGAGAAGCCCATGCACAGCAACAAAGAGTAACCCCTGCTTGCTGCAACTAGAGAAAGTCAACAAGAAGCAATGAAGACCCAACACAGCCAAAAAATTAAAAAAAAAAACAAAGTTGAAGTCACATTATCTGACTTTTAAAATTTACTGTAAATCTGTGATAAGCAAAGCTGGGTGGTATTGGCATTAATAAAAAGAATAGATCGGTAGAACAGAATACCCCAGGAATAGACCTGCCCTTAATTGGCCATTTGATTTTGACACAGATGTCAAAGCAGTCCAATGGAGAATGGAAAGTCTTTTCAAGAAACAGTGCTGGCATAATTAGATATAAGCTCATATAGGCAAATAAATGAGTCTTGATCCCTACCTTACATCAGACATTAAAATTGGCTTGAGATGGATCGTAGACTGTAATGCAAAGCAAAAATTATAAAGCTTGTAAAGGAAAATAGAAATCTTCATGACCTCAGAGTGGTCAGAGGTTTCAAACACTGGTTAGAGAATGCAGTAACCATAAAAGAAAAAAAATTGACAAATTAGTCTTCGCAAAAATGAAAATACTCTGCTCATCAGAAGATACTGATTAAAAATGAATAGACAAGTCACACTGGGAGATAATATTTTCAAAACATATATCTTACAAAAACTGCTATGTATAATATATAAAGAACTTCTACAACTCAATAATAAAATGGCAAACAGCCCAATTAAAATATTTCAACAACACTTTACAAAATAAGAATGCCAGCAGCCAAATAAGCACATGAAAAGATCCTCAACGTTTTCTGTCTTCAGAAAAATGCAGATTAAAACCACGAGATATGCATACCCACCAGAGTAGCTAAAAATAAAAAGATTGACCACACCAAATAATGGCAAGGCTGTGGAATAACTCAGAATTCCCAAACATCACATCACTAGTGAGAATGTAAAATGGTATGACCACTTTGACGAAACGGTATGTCAGTTTGTTTTCTAAAAGCAAACATGTACTTTTCCTTCTGACCCAACAGTCCTACTCCTAGTTATTTGCTTAAATGAAAATATGTGTCTACATAAAGACTTGTACATCATTATTCATAGCAGCTTTATTTGTAATAGCTAAAATCTGGAAACAACCCAAAAGTCCATCAACAGATGAATGGATAGGATACACTGTAGCAGATTCATACAATTGAATACCACTACGCAGCAAAAAAGAACAAACTACTGATACATGCATCAACTTGCACGAATTTCAAAAGTTTTATGTGCAGTAAAGGAACCCTTCCACAAAATAGTACCTGCTGTATGTCTGTGTGTTATGAAGTTCTAGAACAGGCAAGTTTAATACCTGGTGGGAGGAAATCAGGAGAATGATTGTCTCTGGGGGGTCGGGGTGGAAATCAGCTGGGAAAAGCCCTGGGCAGCCCCGTGAGTGATGGTAGTGTTTCTTATTTTACCAAAACGGGTAAAACAGGTGTAGACATTTGTCAAACCCCAGCAGATCTTATAATAAACACCACTCCAGGTAAATTTTATATAAAAACTAAAATATAGAGCTCTAGTTAAATGCTAGCTTAAGTATCAACAGGGAATATCTGCAGTTCATGTTGAAATGCATAAAGTAATAAGTGGGTGGATAGAATATTAATGGTAGAATCTAGCTGATGTGTATATGAGCGTTGACTCTAAAATTTCATCCTTGCTATAATGTATCAGTATTTTTCAAATTTTTAATTTCAGTGTAGTCGATTTACAATGTTGTGTTAGTTTCTGCTCTACAGCAAAGTGAATCAACCATACGTATACATATATCCACTCTCTTCTAAATTCCATTCCCATATAGGTCATTACAGAGCACAGAATAGAATTCCCTGTGCTATCCAGTAGGTTCTTATTAGTTATCTTTTATATACAGTAGCATGTATGTGTCAATCCAGTCTCCCAGTTTATCATCCCCCTCTTCCCCCTTGGTAACCATAAGTTTGTTTTCTACATCTGTGACTCAATTTCTGTTTTGTAAATAGGTTCACTTGTACCATTTTTTTAGATTCGGCATATAAGCGATATCATACAATATTTGTCTTTCTCTGTCTGACTTTCTTCACTCAGTATGACAATCTCTAGGTCCATCCATGTTGCTGCAAATGGCATTATTAATATTCCACGGTATATATGTACGACATGTTTTTTTTTTAACTTTTTATTTTATATTGGACTATAGTTGATTAACAGTGTTGTGTTAGTTTCAGGTGTACAGAAAAGTGATTTCAGTTATACATGCCTCCATTCTTTTTCAAATTATTTTCCCATTTAGGTTTTTACATAATATTGAGCAGAGTTCCCTGTGCTGTACAGTAGGTCCTGGTTGGTTATCCGTTTTAAATATAGCAGTGTGTACATGTCGATCCCAAACTCCCTAACTATCCCTCCCCCCTACCCATCCCCCGGTAACCGTAAATTCATCTAAATCTGTGAGTCTGTTTTGTAAATAAGTTCATTTGTATCATATTTTTTTTTAAAGATTCTGCATATAAGTGATATCATACGATATTTCTCCTTCTTTGTCTGACTTACCTCACTCAGTATGACAATTTCTAGGTCCATCCATGTTGCTGCAAATGGCATTATTTCATTCTTTTTAATGGCTGAGTAATATTCCATTGTATATATGTACCACATCTTCTTTATCTGTTCCTTTGTCGATGTACACTTAGGTTGCTTCCATGTCCTGGCTATTGTAAATAGTGCTGCAATGAACATTGGGGTACACGTATCCTTTCGAATTATGGTTTTCTCTGGATATATGCCCAGGAGTGGGATTGCTGGATCATATGGTAGCTCTATTTTTAGTTTTTTAAGGAACCTCCATACTGTTCTCCATAGCTGCTGTACCAATTTACATTCCCACCAACAGTGTAGGAGGATTCCCTTTTCTCCATACCCTCTCCAGGGTAGATTTTTTTTTTTATTGGAGTATAATTGCTTTACAATATTGTGTTATTTTCTGCTATACAATGAAGTGAATCAGCTATATGTGATAAGTAAATCAGGATACCTATATCCCCTCCCTCTTGGACCTCCCCCCCCACCCCCATCCCACCCATCTAGGTCATCACAGAGCACCAAGCTGAGTTTCCTGTGCTTTATAGCATGTTTCCACTAGCTAGCTATTTTACGCATGGTAGTGTATATATGTCAACCCTGATCTCCCAGTTCGTCCCACCCTCTCCTTCCCTCCCGTGTCCACACGTCCATTCTCTATGTCTACGTCTCTATTCCTGCCCTGAAAGTAGGTTCATCTGTACCATTTTTCTAGATTCCACATACATGCGTTACTATACGATATTTGTTTTACTCTTTCTGGCTTACTTCACTCTGCATGACAGACTTTAGGTCCATCCACATCTCTACAAATGAGTTCATTTGTATCATATTTTGTTCCTTTTTATGGCTGAGTAATATTCCATTGTATATATGTACCACATCTTCTTTATCCATTCATCTGTGGTTGGACGTTTAGGTTTTGATGATGGCTATTGTGATTGGTGTGAGGTGATACCTCATTGTAGTTGTTTTTTTTTTCTTAATTTTTTATTGGGCTATAGGAGATGTGTTGGGAACTCATTGTACTTTTGATGTGTATTTCTCTAATAATTAGTGTTGTTGAACATCTTTTCATGTGCCTCTTGGCCATCTGTATGTCTTCTTTGGAGAAATGTCTATTTAGATCTTCTGCCTTTTTTTTTTTTTAAATAAATTATTTACTTATTCATTTATTTTTGGCTGGGTTGGGGCTTTGTTGCTGAGTGGGGGCTATTCTTCGTTGCAGTGCTCAGGCTTCTCATTGCGGTGGCTTCTCTTTGTTGCAGAGCACAGGCTCTAGGGGCGCAGCTTCAGTAGTTTTGGCACGCTGGCTCAGTAGTGTGGCTCGCGGACTCTAGAGCACAGGCTCAGTAGTTGTGGTGCTCGGGCTTACTTGCTCCCCGGCATGTGGGATCTTCCTGGACCAGGGCTCGAACCTGTGTCCCCTGCACTGGCAGGCGGATTCTTAACCACTGCACCACCAGCGCAGTCCCTTTTGCCCTTTTTTTTTTTTTTTTTTTTTTTGAGGCAAGGAGAGTGACTTTATTTGCGAAAGCTAAACAACAACAGCAAAGAAGAAAAAAGAGAAATCTAGCTAACCAAGAAGATGGCAGACTAGTGCCCTTAAAAAACCATCTTAATATGGTTTTTAAAGGCACAGGCTTTTAAAGGCAGTGTGAGGGAGGGGCTCCAGGGTGTGTGATGAGCTTGTGAACAATTCTCAGATTGGTTCCTTTTGCCCATTTTTTGATTGGGCTGTTTTTTTGATATTCAGCTGCATGAGCTGTTATCAATATTTTTATAATAAGTAAGTTACTGTGGAAGATTTTTAAAAACATCCGTGATAGTATATTTAAAATGAATTTAAATTCATAAAAACTGGGTTTATGTAACCGCTTGGTATCCCCAATTGTATGTCAAGCCCGCCTCCTAAAAGGAAATATATGTTGTTTCCTACATTCATAGATTTTTCTTTCTTCTACTTAAATCCACAAAAATTTCCCCCTTGAACAAAATAGCTTAAGGTATATGAAAGGTATGCAATTAAAATTGAAGTGTTACTTTTTGTGACTAGCTGGATTATTTACTCCTTTGGTATTGGGTATTCTCAGTACTAAAATGTAAAACAAAAATCACAGTCTGTATTCTCATTTTCTGAAATCCCAGTGGTCTAATTTCTTTCTATTTATGCCCCTAGTGAAAATATTTTAAAAATCTAAATTTGTCTGCACATAAAGTTTTCATTTCTCACACCTCCTATCACCCAGCCTGCTGTCATGGCCGTTCCAAGTGTGTGCGGAATAGGCGGCTCCCTGCTGAGCGCGCTGCGAGTCTCAGGGTTGCCGTAAAGTGTTTGGCTTCCTGTTAAACAGGGAAGATATAATTAGCTGTGTTCTCATTATTTAAAATATTCTCATTAATGTATATTCTGATGTAAGTTTACTCCATAATTGCTCAAAAGATACTCTCCAAGGCTCTAGGCAGGGGTGGGGTGGACGGGGTAGGTGCCAGTTTCTCTCCCTAAGATGCTATTTTCCAGAGCATTCTGCCCGGCTCGTTTAAAACCGGCGTAGTGAACCCGTGAGGAGTTAGCTTTCTTCTCTTAGTGTTTGGATTTTAGTCTTCTTTATCTCTAGCTCATAATTTTATTGAAAAGTCTTCTTGTTATCCAGTCATTAAGATATTTTCCCCAACGTGATGTTTTGTCCTAAGCCCCTCTTTAAGATTTTCCGCTTATTTTTAGGGATACTTTCAGCTATGATTCCTTAACAGTGACCTCTCGTATGGGAACTGAGGTAACAACCCTCATATCTCCAAATTTACCAATAACTGATGGAATGGTAACATAGGTAGTAATGCAGCTTCTTTCTACTTACTGATAATCTAGTTTTAAAATTAATAGTTAATTATTATCTGGGTAGACATTTTAAGAAATGGGAAGGGAAAGCTTGCTCATAGGTGAAAATCACTGCTAATGATAACTAATAGAAATGATGAGTTAATAGCTGCTAACCGTTGGAGAGTAACTATTGCATTTGCTAAGTCTGTGTATGGTGCCCAGTGATAAGAACTTTCTGTATATTCTCTTTTACTCTTCCCCACGCCCCTCTGTGGTAGTAAGGAGCCGGATGTGCATCCAGGGAGACTCAGCGATCCAGGTGCTAGCTCCTTGGCGGGGCCGCGGGTTTTGAGTGCCGGCCCATGGTGGCCAGAGGCTGTGCTCCTTACTGCAGCACTGGCGAGGAAAGCAAAAGCCGCCAGAGCTTGCCACTGACCCAGTCCTTCGGTATCGATTTCTGGCGTCTCTTAAATGAAAAACACACATGCTTCAGTGTGGAATTACTTTTAAAATTGTGGCAAACAACTTTTATTCTTCAGATTCTGTGCAATTTGAGCATGTCATGAATAGGGTTCACAGGTTTTATTTAAAGGTGGTTCTCCGCTGTCCTTATTCTTGTTCCACTCCTAAAAGATTCCAAAACAGCAGTCTAGGATAACCCAGAAGTTAAGTTCTCTTACTGTTCATAAAATGATCCTAGCTGGGATGACCTCCCTCCTTTTTTTTAAAAAAATAAAGGCATTGGATTTGATCCCTGGGGTACTGCTGAAGTTCTGAGAGCTGTGGTTTTTACTCGGGTGATATAAACACAAGATTAAGGATGTCAGCAAGTTTAAAGTGAAGGATTCACAAAATAAGGATATGGTGTATCAGAGAGCAACATTCTCATAGGCTAGATAATTTCATAGGACTAAGTGAATCTGGTAAATATGAGAATTATTGAAGGTAGAGTTTTGTTTCCTCTGAGTTTTATGAAACTTCTTAAGCATGTCTTATGTTCTCATATTGCTTTTTTTAAATCAAAGGACATTTTGGAAATACAAAATGCAGTTAGCCTGGGTAGTCCTTAGGAAAGAAATGATTTGAAAATGAAAATTTCTTTTCTGGCACATAATGAGACGGCTGAAAGAAACTCGTGTAAAAGTCATTATTTTTCCCTTAATAAATTGACTCAGATCATTAAAAAAAAAAGTTGTAATTTTCCCCTTAGAACATTCCAGCTGAGGCTTGAATCCAAGGAGTTAGAGCTCAGGTGCAACCTATACAGTCTCTCGATTTTCCATGGGAAGAAACTGCAGCTCAGAGAGAGGAAGGCCTGCTCCAAACCTCACCACTCTCAGGAGGCAGAAGGGGGCACCCTTGGTTCTTCACCCCAACTGCTGCCTAGTCTAGTGCTCTCCTGGCCTGTGGGGTGGGCTGCCCCTGGGTTCTGGAGGTCCTGAAGTCGAGGTACACTGTCAAGGCTCACGTGGTAGCCTGGGGGAAGAACACCTGTACAGGACACACTCCTTCCAGGCAAAGTTCTCTGGTTGCACCAGCCAGTTGTTTTGTATCCCTGTGAAGGTGTGGGTGGCAGGCAAACAGTGTTTTTTATTTATTTATTTGGTTGCGTGGGGTCTTAGTTGCGGCTCGCTGGCTCCTTATTTGAGGGATGCGAACTCTTAGTTGCGGCACGCAGACTCCTAGTTGCGGCATGCATGTGGGATCTGGTTCCCTGACCAGGGATCGAACCCGGGTCCCCTGCATTGGGAGTGTGCAGTCTTATCCACTGCGCCACCAGGGAAGTCCCAAACAATGTTTTCTTGATGCTTTTTCTCCATTATAATTTTTACTTTGGTCATCATTTTCTTTCTACTTTGTGGAAGGATGTATTTCCTGGAATTAAATTAGAATCAAAATACAAGCTTAATGCAAAATTTAGAAGAAAACTGGAATTGGTAGTTAAAATCATAAAATCCTATACAGATCTACCTCGACTTATGATGGGGTTATACATCCTGACAAACCCACTGTAAGCTGAAAATGTCGTTAAATCAAAAATGCAGTTAATACACCTAACCTACCAAACATCCTAGCTTAGCCTAGCCTACCTTCACTGTGCTCAGAACACTTACATTAGCCTACCATTGGGCAAAATCATCTAACGCAAAGCCTATTTTATAATAAAGTGTTGAATTTCTCATGTAATTTATTGAATATTGATAGTGTAAAAAAGAATGATTGTCTGGGTACAGAATGGTTATACGTGTCTTGACTGTTTACCCTCATGATCATGTGGGTGACAGGGAGCTGTGGTTTATTGCTGCTTCCCAGTATCACAAGAGAATATTGTACTGTGTATTGCTGGCCTGGGAAAGGGTAAAAGTTCAAAATCTGAAGTATGGCTTCTACTGAGTGCATATTGCTTTTGCACCATTGTAAAGTCAAAACAATTGTAAGTTGAACCATTGTAAGTCGGGGACCATCTGTAGATTCTTATCAGTTATACAAGTAACGCGTGAATATTTTTTGCTTTCATAAAATTAAAAATTACAACTAATATTAACATTCACCCCAGTTCTGTTTGTCTCCTTTACCCCCACCCTCCCATTCCTCATTCCCACCTCTGTAATCACTGTTGGGAGGTTGATTTGTTTTTTTTGAGGACTTCTAAATATAGTATTATTTAAAGATACCTTACTGTATCTTTTCTTCTACATTGGGATAAAAGATTAAGTTGCTAAATAGCAAGAGACCAAATAATAATTTGGCTTTAAGAGAAAAGCATTCAGTTCTACCTCACGTGACAGTCCAGGATAAGTAGTCTAGGTCTTTGGGCTGCAGTGTTCCATGAGGTCATTTGAGGTCCCAGGCTGACAGTGGCTTGGCATCTTTAACATGTGGCTTCCTAGGTCAGTCTGGTCATTGCTATTCCAGCCAGCAAGGAGGACAACGGGGTGGAAAGAGTGGGCCAGAGATTTTCTCCTAAACAGGTGTGGGTGCAGTGGTACCCTCTCACCTTACGTTGTCAGGAGCATGGGCCCAGCCAGCCCACCTGAGAGGAGGAGGGCGAGGAGATGCATGACATAGCCAAGAAGGGGAGAATAGATCTGGGTGGACTGCTGTCTGTCTTTGCTACTGCATTTTTCCGTCATTCAGCTGTGCATCTCGGAGACTTCCTGTTACTGCAAATTGATATAGTTCATTCCTTTTAACAACTGCATAATATTCCACAGCAGGAGCATACCACTCTATTTAGCAATTTCCTTCTTAATGGGTAGCTAACTGGTTTCCACCATTTGCTCCTAGAATCAGTGTTGTCAATGCCTATGTGGCACACTGCTCACTGCGGACATGTGCGGTGTTTCTCTTCTATGGGAAGTGGGTCATCACGGATGTGTCTTTAGTTTGGATAGCCTTTGTTAAACTACCTGCCAACCTAGCGGATATACGCAACTTCACTTGGGGTTTGAGAGAACCTGTTTCCCTACAATGGCTGGGGGGCTGATTCTTGCATCTTAATTTGACAGTAAGGGAGGGTAACCACCACCACCATCCCCCCCCCCAAAAAAAAAAGAGAAACGAAAAATGAAACACTATAATGTAAGTTCTTTGGAGAAATGTGTATTACTGAGTACATTCATTAGAGCAGAACACTTTAAAAAAAAAAACTACTCAAGTTCTTGGCTTTGTTTTATAGCCAGCATCTAATACTACTTTATTTCTACTTAGTTATCCAATTGAGTAACAATTTAAAAATCTGTGGTTGAAGATGATGGTTAAAGATGAAATGAAATTATTTATAGGAAATGAAAGTCACCTTTTGATTTAGAACCAGCTGCCTTAGTGCAAGATTGCTTTTGAGGAATTTATGATGGAAGGAATGTGATCCCCGTGTTTCTGCTATGGATTTGCTCAAATCATGAAAATAGTCATCTAAATTAGAGGGACTCCACCTTTCATTGACTAGAAGGGGAGACCTAGTGCTAATGCAACAACTTATATTTAGTCAGATACACGAATACAAGGTTGAACTTGCAAAAATCTGTACCATTTTGGTAGACACACTTTTACACCAATGTCATATAAAGTGTAATAACGTGGTTGAAATGGTTATTTCTTTAATTATAAGACAATGTTTATAATCATCTATGTGTTTGTTAGTATATTTATTTCTGAGTGTATCTCCTTTTAAATCTTAAGTTTCATTTTTGAAAAGAGATGTATTTATCCAAGTCATGGGTTATTGATTTAATTTTAAGCATTTCTGCCCTTCCCTTTACCATTCCCTTCCCCCAGCCATTATCCAGAAACTTCAATGTACTATTACTTTGCACTACTAAGCAAACTAATTTTGTCCAGATTGAAAGGTTATAAAATTTATACAATTCAGGCTCATAAAATAAGACAGCACATGTGAATTCAAGAAGCTGTTAGTTATGAAGCGCTTTTCCTTTCTGAAAGGAAAGTAGTTTTAAGCTTCATTGAACGGATCTATGAAAAAGTTTGAGTATTATTTTACAATAATTTTAGACTTTCATGACTAGAAATTAAATACAGCAGTTTTAGAGGTATATTTTACTTGAACGTTTACAAGCTTAGGCCATGTTTTTATTAAAAAATCGGACTCAGCACCTTATATGGAGTACAATACCAGATGTGAGATATAGGAGAGATTGCTGGGGCCACCTGCTTACTGTGTATTAAAAACGTGTGTGGTAGCTGATGTCATATAAAGTGCATATGATAGGGAATAATTTTGAGTTATTAGACCATATCGGAATAGTAAGGATCAGTGGTGGTGGAATGTTTCAAAATTTCTAACACATTTTACTGTTTGTTTGGAAAAGCTTGGGTTGAAATGATAGCCCTTTGCTTTGCAAACAGCAACAGCAAAAAACAAGTGCAAAAACAGAAGAGATTCTGTGGATGCTTCTAGGGAGAAGCAAGAGCTGGGAAGAAGCTAGTTGAAAAAATAAACTTCATTTGATGGACTTGGTGTGGCACGTTGCAGGGTTCTAATTTGCAGATCTTTTCTCTATTAACCTTTTTCTTTTTCTAACATTTTCCATCCTTTCTCACCTTTGCTTCATTCTTGCTTCCCTATCCTTTCTTGGTTTTGATAGGGACAAAGCTTCCGGTTCAAGGTTTAAGCAGAGTGGAAGACCCAGGAATCTGCAGACATGTGCCTTGGAACACTGGTCTTTAAACTGGGGGTTGCATTTTGGGGTACATGTGGGGGACGGTTTAGTTTTCAGACCCTCAGCTTGTAAAGGGTCACTTTCCTGAAATTGTTTGCCTGAGGAAATGCCTGTGGTGGGGTATCAGGCCTGTTTTATTCTCCCACCCTCCACAATGCCCTGTATAATTGCCCCTTTCATCCGTCCATAATCTTATTATGGATGGAGCCTTGTCTGAGATGGAGCAACCTCTGGGGTGGCAGACAAAAGGATGGTGTGAAATATTGTTGTGAGAAAGCAAATGACACTGGGTAGCAATTCCTTTTGCATGTCAGGTGGTTTCCAATTCTTTAGACTGAGTTGAAGAAAGGCCTAACATCTGTCAGCTGAAGGATCATTAAAAATTCCTTTTGATGATAGATAAGGGTGTGATTTTTGACAAATAATGTTGGAAGGAATTTAAAGAATTGAGTGACAGTGCTGTAATAAAACTCCTGCTATTGCCTTGTACTTATGTATGTGAATGAGGTTTCCTAGTGTTTACATCTAAAAAATGGAAAGTAGGAATAGAATTGATATTGGCCCCTGTCTCATTCTAACAATAAGTAATATTCATTTATGAATACCATTTTAAAAAAAGGACCTATTCATCTCTTTAAGAGCTATATTTCCAGTGGATTTCAAGTTTATTATGTGTAATATTTTTATTAAAATTTGAAACAGTTGTATTTTGGTCAGTTCTTTACTAGTGATAATTCTAACTATAAATCAGTCCACAAGAAAAACATTTTAGTGCTTAGAGCTTTATGGCCATAGGAAATAAAACGATTAAAAATGTCAATTTTTACATACTTTTAAAATTTGTAAACAAGTAAATCAGGGAGGTTAAGACTTCCAAACAAAATGATTGTTAGGTTGAAGTTTTGGGGATGAAGTGACATTTTGTTGAAGGAGAAAAGGAATGAAATTTTTTGACTAAAGTTTATTCAGGTACTTTTAAAATTCATGATGGTGGGTAACACATTTATATGGTACTTCACTTCCTTTGAATACATTTTTAAAAAGAGCAGTGTGATAGTTTTTTGTTTAATTTATTTATTTTATTTATTTATTTTTGGCAGCGTTGGGTCTTCGTTACTGCGCGTGGGCTTTCTCTAGTTGGAGTGAGCAGGGACTACTCTTTGTTGCCGTGCATGGGCTTCTCATTGCAGTGGCTTCTTTTGTTGTGGAGCACGGGCTCTAGGCACGCGGGCTTCAGTAGTTGTGGCGGATGGGCTTCGTTGCTCCGCGGCATGTGGGATCTTCCCTGACCGGGGCTCAAACCAGTGTCCCCTGCATTGGCAGGCGGATTCTTAACCACTGTGCCACAAGGCAAGCCCGAGCAATGTAATAGTTTCATTTAAAATATCAATGTCTACCCCAAGCCAGAAATTCCATCCTTTGCAACTATCCAAATTTATATCTCAACTTAAAAATATGCAAGGCTTTCATAGTTTTTTTGCAGTTCATTTAGGCGGTATGCAAGACCTGGGTTTGAAGACCACTGCTTTGGGGCACACAGCAGAGTTCCACATGATATGGTAACATTTTTTAACCCCATCATAGGGGGTTCAGATGGGCTCTTGGGTCTTGAGCAGCAAAACTTCTCTCAGAAGAAATAGTACAATGAGAATCTTGCGCAAATTTCAGTGTTGTTTTATAGTAGTTTTCAATTTTCATAACTTGCTGGAAAAAATCTATCTGTATGATGTTCAGGGACACTGTCACTTGAGTGAGCTCTTTAAGTGCAAATCTGATCATGTCCCTTTTTATCTCAAAAATTCACAGGTTTTACATTTCCTAATCTAGAGAGTCCCAGACCTTAGCATGCCAGAGAAGACAACCACTTGGCTGTAAACTTTTTTTTTCCAGCCTTGGGTCTGCCCGTGACCCTGATCCTTTTTGTTTCAGTTTCACTGCACACCTTCTATGAAGTGGAACTTTGAGTGCGCTGCTCCCACTGCCTGAGTATTTTCCCCACCGTTTTCCATCTGATTCACTCCCACTGGGCAGTCTTGGTGAGTCCTGTCCTCTGGACGCCTCATTCACGTCTCCAGGTAGAGCCAGTAGCTCTCTCCCTGCGTCACTCTGGCGCTGGTGTGTGCCGTGTCTCCCCACTGACTGTGCACAGCCAGAGGCCTGCAGCATTATCGTTCTGTTTGTGCCCTGCCACGCTGGGTGTGGGAGAATAGTGAGCACTCATGTTTATGACTGCACGTACATTGTTGGCTCATGTGGGATTTGGGGAATTTGTGGCAGTTAAGAAATGGCAAGTGTTGAATTAGGGGCATGGCATGGCTTGGTGGAAAGAGTAGTCCAGAGACCTTGGGGCTCTGTTTCAGCCATCACTGAATTGCTTTCACTTTGGCAAGCCACCGGGCCTTTCCTGTGCTTCCTTCTCTGGTCTGTCAAACTTATAAGTACTTGATTAGAGGTTCTTTCATCCCCTTCCAGGCCTGGAAGCTGAGTTATAGGCTCTGTAGGGCTAGTCAGCCATCGGTGAATGGGACGGTCACCCAGGCAAGCACACCACAGGGCACAAGAGGGTGAGAGGAGCAGACGCCAAGCGTTTCTGAACTGGTAGGGCAAAATGTGAAATTTGAAAGAACAATTTTGTGAGGGAAAACAGATGTGCTCATAAAGCACATGAAAAGATGCCCAGCATCATCAGCCATCAGGGAAATGCAAATCAGAACCACAACAAATTACTACCTCCTACACATTAAGATGGCTATGAAGGAAAAGACACAGTAATAATTGTTGTTGAAGATATGGAGAAATTGGAACCCTCTTATACTGCTGATGGCAATGTAAAATGGTGCAACAGCTTTGGAAGACTGGAGTTTTCTCCAAAGGTTAAACATAGAGTTACTATATGACCCATCATTTCTACTTCTAGGTATCAACCCAAGAGAAATGAAATATATGGCCACATAAAACCTTGTACGTAGATATTTGTAGCAGCATTATTCATAATAGCCAAAAGGAGAAAGCAACCCAGTAGATGAATGGATAAACAAAATGTGGTCTGTCCATACGATGGAATAGTATTCAGCCATAGAAAGAAATGAGGTACTCATATGTGATCCAGCATCGATGAACCTTGAAAACATTATGCTAAGTGAAAGAAGCCTGTCACAAAAGACTGCGTATTATATGATTCCGTTTATATGAAATGCCCAGAACAGGCTAATCTATAGAGACACAAAGTAAGATTGGTAGTTGCCAAGGGTTGGCAGTTGGGGGAGATGGGGATTGATCGATAATGGGTAGGGAGTTATTTTGGGAGGAGTTGATAAAAATGTTCAACTTTGAGAATATACTAAAGCCTACTAACTAGTGTGTGTACACACATAACAACTTATCAATGTTATTTTCCAAATGCTTGAATGCATTAATTGGTTCTAGTTTTCCTTTCCAGCAACCATCTTCTAGGCCTGGAGCACCACTGTCATTTGGAATGTCCCCTTAGCCACCATCCTGGGACAATACTGTCTCTTTTGTTGTGTTCCCTCTTCACGGATGCCTTGGCATCCTCCTTTTTGGCTTACTCCCTAGCTTTGCAGGAGTTAGCCAGTTAAAAGATATCTATTGAGCACTTCGTACCATGGGCCTTTCCCACACCTCCTCTCTCCCCCTTCTTGTGCAAGTGAAGAAAATGAAGCCAGAGAAGCTTCATTTCTTACAATTAATTATTATGCCTCCCCAGTTTCTACGCTCCTACCGTAGGGCACAGAGCCCATCCAGAGATGCAGTTCTCAGTCTCCAGATATGGGCCCTCTGCACTGACCTGGCGAAACAGCATCCCTGCCCAGCCCCATCTCCTCCTCTGTCAGGGTCTGTGGGTGGGTCACGCCTTCTCCTGGATGGCCACCAGGGCTTTCTCTAACATCTGGTGTGGGTTCTCATGGCAGCAACCTCATGTCTCCTACTCCTTTTTGTCTGTGACACTTTTAATTCTTCATTGCGTGGCTCTGTGTTCTTACATACTACCCCAGCTCCATCTGGTCTTGGGCAAGCTGTCCGTTCCCCAATGCTCTGTCTTGCTTTTGCTGCTGTGCAGGGGACTGCTGTTAGTATAACTCTACAGTTAGGCTGTCATGGGCAGCAGGCTAATCTTCTTGAGGACTTCATTGCTTCCCATTTTCCGTTTCCATTTTGCAATAGTTGTAGCAATCCTTTAAACTTTTATTTTGAAATAAAGATGAATATAAAGACTGACCAATTGCTAACAATTTGCCACATTTAGTTTTTCTCACTCAGTGAAGAAATTAATATACACATACACACATATGTTGTGTGTATGTGTATATTTTGAGCCATTTGACTCAGTTGCAGCCTTCCTGCCCCCATGGCCCTCCGCGCTAAGAATAAGACCTTCTCTTATGTAACTACAGCACAATTATAAAATTCAGCCAGTTTAACATTGACATAATGCCATTACCGAACAATGGATATTTACATGTTGCCAGTTGTCCTGATCATGTCCGCTGTGGTCATTTCCCCCTGTTCCAAGATCGCCCAATTGCATTTACTTGTCATGTCCCCGGAATCTCCTTTAACCTGGAGCATTACCCGAGCCTGCCTTCGCCATAGATGGCATTGCCATTTTGAGGAATACTGGATTTGATTCAGGCAGTTTGGGGCAGGAACGTAGCACATGGGATGTTGTGTCCTCAGAGCAGCGCATCAGGAGGCTCAGAATGCCAGTTGTTCTGTACCTGCAAGGTTAACATTTATCACTTGGTGAAGGTGGGGTACAGAGATCACCATTTTCCTTTTGTACCAAATAAGTAATCGATGGGGAGATACTTTGAGGCTAGTTTCAAACTTTCACCCAATAGTTTTATTATGACTCTTGCATGAATCAGGTGGCAAAATAGCAAGCTTCTAACTCATTTCTTTAACATTTATTTGTTGACATTCTGTGTAAGAAATAGCTTTCCTTTCTCATTCTTTATTTATGTCAGTACAAATGTGTGGCTTTTTGTTTTATTCAATGGTTTATAATGTATTGATACTAGATGTCATTATTTATTTTTGTGCTCAAAGTATCCCAGATTTTCCCAGTGGCAGCCCCTGCAGGGTAATTCCCATCTCCTTTTGACAGACCACAGCATTTCTTGAACCATTGCTCATTTTCTGGCACAACAAGAATCAACTCCTGTTTATAAATATGTTGTCTTGTTTTATGTTACTGCCTATCCCAGTATGATGTAGCATCTTTATGAGCTCTGTTGGTTTATACTTCATTTTTCCATCATTAATTTCAGACAGAAATTTTTATTGGTAAAGGGGCAGCGTTATTATCCACAGCTGAAGTGTGAGCACTGAAGCTTGTGAGACCCATTAAGTTGACATAACTTTTCGAAAACCCGCTTCCCCCACAGTCATTACTGTGGTATTACCCCAAACTATTTCTCCATGGCCTTCTGGGGAAAGCGACTGATGGGTGAGAAACCTGTGAGGGGGAAAGAAGAGTTGTTATTTTTATAACTGATTGTTTTTCTTGGGAAGGGAGAATTCTTAGGAATTTTATTTTTATTCTTTATGCTTCTCTGTTTTTTCCAAATTTTGTACCAAATTTTCCACGTGAATTACTTGTGGAGTAAGAAAAAGTAATTAACCTTTTAAACCAATTTTTTTTTAGATAGTTACAGGTTATGCAAAAATAGAATTCCTGTAAAATTTCCACCCAGCTTCCCCTTATGTTAAATCTGACACAGTCACAGTACATTTATCGAAAGCAAGAAATTAACTTTGGTACAATTATTGTATTGGGGGTTTCCAAGACCACCCTCAGATTCACTGATTTATTAGGGGGACCCACAGGACATGTAGTCATACTCATGGCTGTGACTTATTACAACAGAAGGATACAAAGCAAAATCAGCAAAGGGAAAAGGCACAGGGTGAAGCCTGGAGGAAATCAGGTGCACGCTTCCGAGACTCTTCTCCCCATGGGTTCACACAGGACACACTTAGTTCCCCCAGCAATGAGCAGTGGCAACAGATACAAAGTGCTGTCTACCAGGGAAGCTCACTCAGGACACAGTGCCCAGGGCTTTTATTGGGGGCTGATCATGTAGGCACCCACTGCCTAGCCCATGCCAAAATTTTAGACTGCCAGAAGGAAAGTGATGTTCAGCATACACCATATTATTTGAACAGACAGTGTAGGCACAGTATGCCATCCTTATCAGTTAGGAAATGATGAGAATATTCCTAGTACCCAGTTCCCAGAAGCCAGTCAAGGAACACTTTGCAGCAGGTCTTTCTAAGGATAAGCACAGGGGCCACTGTGTTAACTCTTTCCTGCACAGCTGTTAACCAAATTTGCAGAACTTATTTGGTTTTACTAATCTTTTCACAGATGTCATTTTTCTGTTTGAGATCCAGTCCATGATATCACCTTGCAACTATTTGTCATGTTTCCTTCCAGGCTGTGACAGTTCCTCTGTCTATCCTTGTCTTTTATGACCTTGACACTTTTGAAGAGTACTGGTCAGGTATTTTGTAGAATGTCCCTTACTTTGGGTCTGTCTTATGTTTTCTCATGATTACATTGAGCTTGTGCGTTTTGGGGATGAATACCACAGAGGTGATAGGCTCTTCTTGTTGCACCATCTCGGGGGTACATGATATTAACCTTGACTCGGGGTGGGGGTACATGATGTTAATCCTAGGCTAGGGTAGTGTCTGCCAGGATTCTCCACTGTAAACTTAGTATTTCCCTTTTTGTAATTAGTAAATATTTTGCGGGAGATAGTTTGAGACTGTAATTTACTTTTTAGTATAGAAAATCTCAAATATATATATAGAAGTTGACAGAATATTACAGGGGATGCTCAGGTATTTATCAGTTACCATCAACAATTACCAGCTTCTGACTAATCTTATTTCATTTACAGTCTCACTCCCTTTCCAACCTCCATTCTATAGTTTTTTGAAGGAAATCCCAAACAAGATGAGCTTTTTGGATGCTGAGAAAGGATTGGACAATTACCCCTCTCTGTGCATCTTGCATTTTCACTTCTGGATGTCCCTGTTTCCATCTCTTTAACAGCAAAGTTGCATCTGGTCCCTGGAATTAGCAGTAGGTGTCAGTGGCTCATTCATTCCTTGGAGTTTGGCTGCTCAGCTGTGACAGACTGACTTCACTCCCTAGGTAGAGTGCAGTAGAGTATCTAACTTCACTGAGCTTCAGTTTTCTTGATTGTAGATTAGAAAAAGAATACCTAATTTACAGTTGTTGTATGGGTTAAATGAGCTATGTGAAGCTCCAGGACAATACCAGGCAAACTGTCCATTCTCAGCTTAAGTATTACACAGAAGGCACCATGGAGAAAAAGTTTGTTCTTTACTTCATAGGAAGATCACAACCAATATTTCAAATCATTTAAAGTACCTAACTGTACAAATGTACGTCTTTATTCCGTCATACAAGCAGAGACAGTATTGCTTTGGTGGGGAAGTAATTGAGTCAGGAGGCTGGGCACGAGCTTTTGGAGCTTGGAGGGAGCCCTTGCACCCTCCAGCAGCACAGACCTTCCTTCCTTTCTCCGCCGCAGCAGGACATGATGATACTGACTGCTTTAAAGATGAGTGGTACCCACAGGGAGGTCCACATCAGCCCCACTGGAACAGCTAAAACAAAAGAGATGGGTGATGGGAAGTGTTGGTGAGGATGTAGAGAAATTAGAACCCTCATACCTTGATGGTGGGAATGTAAAATGGTGCAGCCACTTTGGAAACAATCTGTTAGCTTCAAAAGGTTAGACATGGAGTTACCATGCTCTTCAACAAGCCCACTCCCAGATATCTACCCAAGAGAAATGGAACATAGGTCCACACAAAAACCTGTGCACACACATCACTATTCACAGTAACCAAACAACCCAAATGTGCATCAGTGGATGAATGGATAAATAAAAATGTGGTCTATTTGTACAATGGAATATTATTAAGCCATAAAAAGGAATGAAGTACTGATATGTGATACAACATGGATGAACCATGAAAACGTTATGCTAAGTGGAAGAAGCCAGACACAAAAGACCACATATTGTATGGTTTCATTTATATGAAATGCCCAGAACAGACAAATCCATAGAGATACAGAGTAAATGAGTGGTTGCCTGGAGTGGGGTGGGGAATTGGGGAGGGATTACTAATGGGTAAGTGGCTTCTTTTTGGGGTGATGAAGATGTTCTGGAATTAGATAGTGATGATGGTTGTATAACTGTGAATACACTAAGACCACTGAATCTTACAGTTTAAAAGGGTGAACTTACGGTATTTGGATCATAACTCAATAAAGCTGTTGTTAAAAAAGATAGGTGGTACAGAAATTTAGAAATGTATGTCAGAAGTAGGTAGGTAGTGTTTAAAAATAAAATGTAATAAACATCTCTTGATGAAAAGGTATTTCCACATCTGGAAGCAGCTGAGAGTAGCTCGACAAACCACATAGAATAGCAGCCCTAACCAAACACAGGTAAATTATGTGGGCAAAGTGCAGAGGGTTTTGAGTTGGGGGCAGAAAGAGGGAGTTGTTGAGATTGGTGGGTCGAGAATTTCCCTATATTTGCCTTCATTTGGGCTATAGGGACATAGCCCGTGTTATAAGGTAGGTTATATGTGCTTTTTAATGACAGGAGACCACATTTCATTCCTCTTTGTCATATCCTGTCCCTGAGCCCTTAGCACAGAACCTGGTTAGCATTCCACAAATGTCAGTTGGAATAAAATGAAGTAATTTTTCTGTCAACATATCCACCATTGGGAGAGGTGAAAAATTGAGAAAATGAATAGAATGTGTTTAACTTATTTTCACACTCATTTTATTGAAGCTCTCTGTAAAAATAAACTCATGTGGATGGTAATTGATTGAGTGCTAATCTCTAAGTAGCAGAGTGTTAAAGTAGATAAGTGCCTCCTACTGTGGAGAAACGGCGAAGTCTGAACCGCTGAGGTGTTTATTTAACACTGGGAAACATTTATTACTCTACACTTGTTTCCATTCACACACAGCATCTATCATACCAGATGTGCCCTGTCTAAACTAGGCATGGTTTGAAAAATGCAATAATCCCTGTATCAGGTGAATTTCTAAGAGAAATAATTTTTCCTTTTTATTTATTGCCTGTTTCTTCAGCCTCTTTTCCTTGTAAAATAAAGCTGAAGTTGTAATTTGACTTAGTGTATTTGACTTACGTGATAATGCTTATGTTAATTTTTGTGTATTTTTCTCAATTAAAAAAAGCTTACAATTAAAATTTGAATATCTCCAAATAAAACTGGAACTTGGGGTCTAATTAACAGTGAGACATCAGCAGCTTTCCCTGCACATTGGTCTGACTCATCCTCCCACTTCATTGATTCAAACTTTGTCTTAGGTGGCCAGTTTGGGGAAGGGGAGCATGGCTTCTGGGAGGGCGTGGCTTTGGAGTCTGATGAACCTGGCTTGAGTCCCGCTTCACCAGTTACTACCTGAGTGACCTTGGGGAAGTTATATGACTTCTCTCTGTTTAGTTTCCTCATCTGAAAAATCAGGAATATTATGCCTACTCAGAATAAGATGAAATCCAAAAACTAAATTCGATACCAGGGAGAGAGCAGGTGCTCAATGAAAACAAACCCCTCCCCCTACAGGTATTACATACAAGGCACATGTGTGCATGAAAGCAAGGATACTCATGCATTCTTGTCCTGCTCATTCTGACCTGGAACCTGCCACATAGTGGCAATAAAGTTCAAGCCACAAACCGCATGGGAAATCAACTCCAGCAGATCACAGCCTGCTGCAGGCATTCTGAGCCAGGAAAAGGTCATCAGAGGGGAGGGTTCTTGAGCAGGCTCACTCGGGAAGTGGGTGTTTTATAGGCCTTTGGTGTGTGCTGTGTATGCTGTCCCTTCGCTGGAAGGCCCTGCCCTGCACATGTGCATGGTCTTCCTTTGCACCCCTGCTTGGATGTCCCCATGGCGGACGTCCCCATGGCAGGGTCGGCTCCTACCATTGTGACACAGCAGACGCTGCCTCCCGCCAGGCACCCTCTGTCCACACCTCTTCCTGGCCTCTGGATTTTGTTTACGGAAACTCAAACTTAACAGAGTCAGCAACTTGTTTACTGCTGTATCCCTCGAGCCTGGGCGAGGCAGGGGCTTAGTAAATCAATGTTTGTTGAAAGAGGGGATGCACTGAGAAGACACATTTAAGGCTGTTTTGATTGTTTCCCCTCAATCCTCTGTTTTTTATTAGAGACTGATCTTTCCAACCTCACTTTCGCCAATGGTGGTTGCACTTAGAGACGAAGCTTGGTGGTTAGGGAAAGAGTTCCAACTTTATATTTCAAGTAATGCTTAGCCAGTAGTTACTTTTGGTCTTTTGGAGCTGTATCAAAAATTCCAGATGGATTAAAGAATTAAATATAAAAACAGAGAAGACAGGAAGTGGAGATTTAGCTATGCTTTTGATGAGATAAGAATTCATAAGTTTAAGGGCAATGAGTGAGATTTTTACATAAGCTTTTAATGACTTTAGATATTTAATGAAAATATTTAAAATAATTAAGAAATTAAGAAAAACCCAGGCCCCCAAAATAAATGACAACCAGCTAAGAACTGGGATTTCCAGAAAAAACAAGACCACCCTGATATACAATGGAATACTACTCAGCCATAAAAAAGAATGAAATAATACAATTTGCGACAACATGGATGCAACTAGAGATTATCATACTAAGTGAAGTTAAGTCAGAAAGAAAAAGACAAATACCAGATGATATCACTTATATGTGGAATCTAAAATATGACACAAATGAACCTATCTAGGAAACAGAAACAGACTCACAGACATAGAGAACAGACTTGTGGTTGGCAAGGGAGAGGGGACTGGGGGAGGGAAGGAATGGGAGTTTGGGATTAGCAGATGCAAAGTATTATATATAGAATGGATAAACAAGTTCCTACTGTATAGCACAGGGAACTATATTCAATATCCTGTGATAAACCATAATGGAAAAGAATATTAAAAAAATGTCTATGTGTATAACTGAGTCACTTTGCTGTACAGCAGAGACTGGCACAACATTGTAAATCAACTATAGTTCAATAAAAAATTAAATTAAATTAAAAAAACAAGCAGGCCCACTCTACTTTGACTAGGGAAACTTGTATGAAGCAACCAGAAGGTGGGCCGCTGATATGCCAGTGTGGGGTGGGAGCTCTGAGAAGCCAGGGCGCCCCAGGAGGTTCTGGGTGGGCGAGCAAAGGAGGGTTGATGCTGGGGCTTTGGCGCTACGGCTCATTGTTTTTCCAAGGCCTCGCCCAAGCTGGCTGGCCTCCCTCAAGTACACACAGATAAAAGTACAAACAACGTGAATCATTGCAGGCTTCTGCGGAACAGGGCTAGTGTGATGAGAGGGCATAGTAAGGAGATGGCGGTTCTCTGTATTTCTCCCACCCCACCTTTGCCTTCTGTCTTCCAGTCTCCAGCTTTGGGATAGGGTGGGACAGGAAGAAAGGTTAAAGAAAGGGAAGGAGAAAATATCTCGAGGATTGTTCATTGTCCCATTCTGGAGTACCGCTGAAGCACCAATGTGGAACTGGAATACTTCGTGTGCCTGGGGTATGAAATGGCAGTTTGGAACAAGAGGTAAACCATCCTGACGAGGCTTTAAGTGAAGTCCCATATTAGTGTGAAGACTTTTAAAAACATCGCTTGGGTCATTTGTAGAGACGTGGATTGATCTAGAGACTGTCATACCGAGTGAAGTAAGTCAGAAAAAGAAAAACAAATATCGTATATTAACGCATATATGTGGAACCTAGAAAAATGGTACAGGTGAACCGGTTTGCAGGGCAGAAATTGAGACACACATGTAGAGGACTAACATATGGACACTAAGGGGGAAAAGTGGCGGTGGGGGTGGTGGTAGTGTGATGAATTGGAGATTGGGATTGACGTGTATACACTAATATGTATAAAATGGCCAAGTGACCTCACTTGGCATGGTTTGTGAGGATGCGGTTCCCACGTGGATGAATTTCAGTTAACATGGTACCATGCAAAGTGGAAATGGCCTATATTAATAAATTAACAAATTTAAGGTAATCAAAGTATGATACCACCAGGAAAAAGTGCGTGGGGTGTGTCTGCATGTGTGCGTGTGTGTGTGTGTGTGTGTGTGTGTGTGGTTTCACGTCCTAGTAAATCTGAGCTCCTTTGCACTGGTTTTCTGATTTCAAAATACGTTAGCCATTTCATGCTCTGGCTCATACCCACCTCATAACTAGAGGTGAGGGAACATGATCCCTAGATGTGGTTTTCTCTTAACTAGGTGATTATTGGTGGCGGGTGCTATTTGGGCATTCATGTATTTTTTTCCTTCTGTTTTTGTTTCTGTTGCCCTGGGGACTGTATTACGGTGCCTGATGATATACTTCCTAGAGCGGGTTATGTTTTAATGCTTTTTCAGTGTGTTAATTGGGTCTGGAATGTTTCAAAGAACTACTATTGGTATAGAATATGTTATTTATGTCTTTCTGACCCATAGAAGCCATGGTATTTACTTGTAATCTGAGGCAGATTCTATTTTAGAAAGTCTCACCTAAGATTATTGCCGTTTGTACGTCTTTTAAAACTAAAGCCATCCACAACCTAAATGCCAGAAGTGCTCTGTCACTTCACAGCACTGTCTAACACTGCAGGAGTCCCACCAGGATGTTCTGGCCTGCCTTTTCTTCCCTGTGCGTAACTCAGAATAGAGTAGTGGTTTCCAACCAGATTAGATCCTTACTTCTCTTTTTTTCTTTAAACAGCTTTTTTTTGAGATACAATTTACATCCTATACAATTCAACACTTAAAGTGTACAATTAATTCAGTGGGTTTTCGTATATTCACACTTGTGCAACCATCACTACAATCAAATGTACAGCATTTTCATTACCCCGGAGAGAAACCCTGTTCCCATTAGCAGTCACTCCTTCCCCCCCGACACCCCGCGTCCCCTGCCCCCTCCCCCCAACCCCTATTCTAGCCCTAAGCAACCACTGTCTACTTTTTTTCCTCTTTAGATTTGCCTAATCTGGACATTTCACATAAATGGAATCATATAACGTGGCCTTTTTTTGTCTGGTTTCTCTCACTTAGTATAAGTGAAAGGTTCATTCATGTTGTACCATGTCCATACCTCTTTTTATAGCAAATATTTTATAATGCCATCTTTAACCTCTTGAAGTTAAGTTCATAGACTATATAAGCAAGCTTCAGATGTAGTTTAAAGAAATCGATATAATATTCCAAGCATAATAAAAAGGAGAAATAAAAAGAAAGTAAAGTAAAATATTATGCATCTTAATATGTGTTCGTATCTGACTGTTCAAGAAAACATGAAGTATTTATTTACATTACAAATTCTTTTTTTAAGATTCTTTTTTTTTTTTTTTTTTTGATGTGGACCATTTTTAAAGTCTTCATTGAATTTGTTGCAATATTGCTTCTGTTTTATGTTTTGGTTTTTTGGCCGCAAGGCATGTGGGATCTTAGCTCCCCGACCAGGGATCGAACCTGCGCCCCCTGCATTGGAAGGCGAAGTCTTAACCACGGGGCTGCCAGGGAAGTCCCCATATAAAGTATTTAGATGTTTGTACCTATACATGAGTATGATCGCTGCTGGATAGACTAATAAAGATGTCTTGCATTGGATAATTCAGACAGCATGAGTGCTGTTGCCTTGGATGACACGATTTTTGGTAATGGGAAACAGCTATGTACTTTGTTTGTACTTTACCCATCCTCTGTTGATTTACATGGCGGTAACATCTTTGGAATAATAAAACTGTACAGAAAGTGCTTTTTGTTTTTATGTAAAAATAAAATTAGGTTCTCATGTCAGATAATTATGAACAGGTTTCACATCTACATGAGTGACCAGAGGGGCATTAAAATTTTGTTTCAGTGGGTGGGAGAGTGGTTGCTCATTGTAGGACAGCATGAGGCCCTGGGCCCTCTGAGAGCTAAATTCTAGTCATTGTGACAAGCAAAAAAAAAAAAAAAAAAAGTTCTGAGATGTCCCCTGCGGGCAGTCCTGCACCCATACATGACCCCTTCTCTGGGGTCTACCTGGTGACATTGGCTTCATCAATGCAATATCTCTAAGCTTTCTTTTCCCTCCTTGAACTGTTCAAATTATTGGCCGTATTCTCATAGACAGGAGGGAAGCCGGTACCTTCTTCATGCATGGGGAGAAGGGGCTACTCTTGGTCTGATTCTCCGCGCCCACCCCAACCCTGCAATCCCCTACGCCTCAAGATCCTGCTTAAGTTCCACTTCTGTTCTGAGATGTTGCGTTGTCCGAGCGATCCCAAGACGTCACTGCTTCTGCAGAGCTCTGAGGCTGTTTTTTTTTTTACTGTCATCAGGGTTTGGCATTACCCTTTGTTACCCCTATGAGAGGTTTTTACATCCTGGGCTGTGCTACAGTTAGACCCAAGGAGGGTAAGAGATATTCCTTTTTTTGTCATGTGGGAGGGAGGCAGGCATTTCAGGGGAGGTTTAAAGGTAGAGCTTGTGTGTGCCCAGACCTCCAAGCCCATTCTGAAATAGACGTGTCTTAGGAAAGAACGCATATGGAAAGTTGAAGCTCTGGGGATTTTTTTCTCTTAGAACTGTTCATGCTTACATGCCCTCTTGGAAAGATGTTTTGCCCTAGTTAGAAGATGACTGTATTTTAGGACATTTTCAATTCTCATTAACCGTGAGAATCTTGCAGCGATGGTGTGCACCGTGTCCTAGAAAGCCAAAGAATGTGTAAGAAAGTTGTGCTTGTGTTTGAAAGTTAGAGAATTCGTGCTTTTCCTCTCTTCCTTTCTTTCCCTCCCTTTCTTCTGCCCTTCTCTGTCCCAGAAGTTATTTAAGGCAATTTATAAGTATGCTATCAGTGTATGCAATAGAATCTATCAGATCCTGAATTAAAATTGGGAGGGACAAAAGGAGAAGCAATGGTAGAGATAGAGTGGTTGGGGAAAAATATTGAAAGCAGTGGTAGGAATGAATAAAAATGATGCACAAAAATAAAGACTTAGATGTCTGTAACTGAGGTTGGCCCCTTTGTAGAAGGCACTTGTTGTGTACCAGGACTTGGATGGGGTCTCAAGGCCACAGGGGATGACTTAAACAGGTTGTAGAGGGAAACTTAACCAGCTGAAGTTCAGGTCCCGCATCCTTCTGGTACTTGTTAGAGAGGTGTCCCTGGCACCGTGCTGGAAGGAAGTGGGTATATGTCCTGGGGAAGGACTCTGTTTCCCTCTTGCTTACTTCGTAAAGACAAGTGAAAGCTCTTGTCAGTGGGACAGCAGATAGCCTGGCACCGAGCTGCAGGACCGGGGTTATGGCTATTTACAGATGTTGTCTCCGGCACACAGGAGGCTGGGGGTGGCCCTTTCTACCAGGAGAGGAGTCCTCTGGTTTCAGAGGAAGCTGAGAGAAGGGATGAACCCCCCCCGCCCCAGTCCCATGTGACTTGTAGCCCAGATAATCCAGAGGAGCTCATGGGTAATTTTCTGATAACCCTATTTGTCACAGTTATAAAGTTTTTCCTTAAAATGACTAACAGCAAAGGGTAAAATCTGCTCTGTTGAACTAGTTGCAGATGAAAAATGGAAACACTTAGAGAAAATAGAATTATTCTTCTGGTCTTCATGAAAGAATGCTGCATGAGGATGAATAGCACCCTCAGGAGCATCGTTACTTAGGAACACTGACGAGTTTCATGGGTGGCACTGTGGTACATAATGTTAGCTTCAGAAACTCTTTAAAATTCACCTAGGAATCAATACCGAAAAATGTGGTAAATCTAGTTTTACCTTTTCTACTTTTTCATATACATGTTTCTGAAATGTAGAAGGCTCTTAACCTAATTGTTGAAGTATCTTGCTTTACTCCGTAGCAGGTTTTCTTTTACGGAGGGTGGAGGTGAGGTGTGGTACAAAAAGGCTTTTGCTAAGAGAAAATACAGCCAGTTTCGGGGCACCTGGTTCCCAGCCCACCCATCACCCCCTGGCCATAGGACTGTACCCCTCAGTCCCGCACATCCCCTCTGGGAAAAGGGCAGTGGGGGACCTGCCGACACCCGGATGTGCTGGGAGGAGTGTCCTGAGAAGTCACCTTCTGCCCATTCCCCTGATTCCTGGCCAGCCTGGGGAATCCGACCACCCCACGCTGGGGGACTCATTGGAGTTGCAGGTGAAGGGACATAGAAAACACAGTAAGAACATTTGAGGGCGAGCATTCAACCACGACTTTCATAGTTGTTGACCAATGGTGCCCTGCTGTTCCCCTGTCCCAAAATCTCCAGAGGTGGCCACAGACAAAACCCACCCCAAGGGCATCTGTCCCTTTTCTGTGCCCTTCCATGAGGAAGGGAGCTAGGAGGACCCGGGACCTAAAGGCTCAGGGCGCTGAGGAGAGGCATGTGCGTGTGTCCCCTCTCTTGTGCAGCGTGGACCTTCCCGAGTTCATGCTCAGTCTCTGGGACGGGGCTTCCTGGGTCGCCCCTGCAAGCCTGGGGAGGGTCAGGAGTGCTGAGGTTCAGGGTGGAGAGCCGTCTCCTCTATTCTCCCCAACTCCTCGGCTAGGGCAGGGTTTCTGCAGCACAGAGCTCCACCTGTGCTACAGGCTGCTAAATGCTAAAGGCAAGGTCCCACGAAGGGGTGAGCTGACCTGGGTCACCACTGCGTCATCCTTTTGGCCACTCTTTTCTCCAAGTCCCTTCATTGCCCTGAGAGAGGATACATAGGTATTGAAATGTACACAGGAATGTTAAGGTGCAAATCCACATCTGACTCACTTTTTAATATATTTATAGAAAGAAAAAAGTTAAGCCTCTAACGGTGATGCTACAGGAGAGCTGCTGCCGCCATATAAATATTTTCTGAAAAGTAATAGGAAATTGACCAACTTTCCCATTTTCTTCCCATCTCTGCTCTCCCCACCTCACCTCTCCCACTAGACCCATTTTAGGGATGGGTGTTGAGCATGAAGAGAAGAAAGTGAAAGGAACAAAATCAGGTGTAAAACTGTGTGAGATGTACTGAGAAAGAAAGAGTGAAACAAGGTAGCTTTTTCATAGGGTAAGCAAACTTCAGGGCTGCGGACGTTTTGCATCAAAGCCATCTCTCCCTGAGTTTTAACTTTTACTTTGTGTCAGAAACTACTGAGTTTTTTACATGTTAAGACTTAGGTGACTTAAGCAGAGAAGAAATGTGTTGGAGGCTGATGTTGGGTAACTCAGAGAATTAAGGAGAAGGTTGGAGGATGGAGCTGGGAAAGCTAGTTAGAGATTGAAGGCAGACCGAGCCAGGTAGATCTAGTCTCAGGTAGAGTCTGGGGAGATTCTCCTGGGCACCCCCTACCCCCCACTCCCCTTGGGCGCAGGGGTTCTAGCCTGTTGGTCTGGGCAAGTCTCTGGCTTCCTCCCACCCAGGTGCCCCCAGGGGTTCCATCTCCACCCACTGGAAGGAGGTGCAGAGGCTTGGCCAAAAGCTGCCACACTCATTCTTTTCTGTTGGACCCTGATGAGATTCTGATTATGTTTAATGAATAGAAAAATGAACCAAATTTAACAGATTTTTAAAACTTTTTGAAATAAGTAAAATTTATTTGAACATGCACATATGTTCCTGTATGATCTCTTTATAAACAATGTACACGTTAAGCCTATTGGCACATAATTATTGATTAATTGGTCTCAGACAAAAAGGTCTTTTCCAGGTATGTTACTGAGACCCTGTGGTTCTCTAAGTGGGTATTATCCTCCCCAAACTGGGCATGTAACAAACTACTTTATAGTTCCAACATTTTCTGGGTCATTGTTAGAATAACATCGCTTAAATGGAATTTATTCACAGTGCTGTTATATCAATATATGCTTTATTATTTTAGGATTAAATTTCCGCGTATAACAAGAATGTTGTTATTGTCTTCAGAGGGGATTTTATTATTACCATTCTAGAATGGACCTTTTATTCCTTCACCATCTCCATTTTCTCCTTCATTAACTAAGAAGCAAATTAGACTTGCATTTAGCCGATGTCTGCCAAATGTTATTTTTAGAAGCCTTCTCACTTCTTTCTCACTCCCTCGGGATTTCTTCTTTCTTTCCTTAACTGTGTTTTGCCCTCTCAATCATTGCAATCAAAATCAGTGCTCTCCCCATATTAGTTCAATATGTAAAATCTATTGTTTATTTGCTTTTGGCCTAGGAAAGGCCTTGCTAAGCCTAAAAATCCAAGGAAAAATGCTAAAAGAAAAAGATAGGTTTCTGTAGAGTAATAAATTTCTGTATGTCAAGAAACACTGTGAAATAGGTGACCAATGGAGAAAAAATATTTGGAACAATAAATAGGAATCAAAGGGTTAATATTTTCAATACACAAAAAGTTTTACGTTGCAAAATGGGTAAAGGAAGTGAGCAGTCCATTCCCAGTGGAAGCAGTCAGGTGACCAGTAAAAGTGTGGGAAAACATCTGAATATCATTATTAATAAAAGTGGGAAAATATATAATTTTTGGCACCCTAAACTGTGAGCAAAGGTGTGGGTAAAAGGGTACTCTCACAGTGCTGGCGCAGAATTAATACAACCTTTCTGGCGTGAATTGTGTGACACATGCTTTAAAATGTGCATCTATTTTGATATGATCATTCAGTTTGTAGGAATTTGAACCAAGAAGACACAGTGGGCACAAAGATATGCATGTCTGAGTGTTCACTGCTCTGCTGTGTAAAATCCGGAAAAACAGAGACTGTTTCAGTGTCTAATAATAGGAAGTTAAATTTTATATCCGCTTGATTAACGGTACAGTTGTTAGAACTATTTGTATATCTGTTAAGAACAATAAACCCCGTAAAAACAGATGAAAAAACAATACCCCGAGTATGACCCAATTTTTGTTTTAAAAAAGTAAAGAAATCAGCTTTGTGCGTACATTGAAAGAAGGCGAGAAAAGTTTACCAGAGTATATTCAAGGCAGTGCTCTGTGGGGAATGGAATTACGGGAGGACTCCCACCCCACCCCAGCCCCACCTTGTGATTTTTCTGAATTTTAAAGAATTTCTTCTGTGAATATGTATTGCTGCTGTCAACAGGAAGAAAAAACAAATCCTATTGAAAGAACTAGAGTGTCAGTGTTTTAGGCATATGGAATATTAGGAAGAGGATTCTCTTTATGCTGGTTTTTTCTTTCTAGCTCAGTGACATTCCAATTCTTTGGAGTTTCAACCCAAGGGTTATTTTGGTTTTACAATTTACCATATGCAATATTTTAAATAAAAATTACTTTTGAGACATTAAAAAATTGAGGTACTTTAGATATCAATTACTTAGCTTAATATGCAATTCTAGCAAATTGAGACCCATTAGTAGGATAGTGAATGAGATGCTGTTTATACTTACCATAAGAAAGTATAAATATATATATATATAAAGATATTGGTATTTACTGTTAATGCTTACTGTAACTTTCTGTGCTGATGTTGTTAGCACGATGAAATTCCTTTTAAATGATTCATAGAAATGAGTTTGTACTAGATCTTGATTTCAGTGTGCTGCTATGATACCAGCTCTTATTTCTTTATTGGTCACTTTTTATACTATGTCCTATGCTAAACCCTTGAGTTTTTAGAAAAAGGAAATTTTGCCCTCCAAACTTTTATTTTGATATTAAAAAGATTTTCAGCATCTGGTGCTGTTTGTATATTCTGAACCCCAGGTAGTTTTTCTTAAGGTTTCTGCCTGAAGCTTTTCAATGATAAAACGATGGTAATTTGTTGCAAATGAGAAAAATACAATCATTTTATATTGTGGCAGTGGTGGTGTTCCCAACATCACTATTTACAAAAGGGAGATTTTAAAATTAGTTTAAGCTGGATAGTTGAAACAGTGAGCCAAATGAATTAGATTTTTGTGTTTTTGAAAAGGCTGCAAAGATTGTGAGAGCTGTTCTTATAATGGCCTTTTGAAAATCCCCTTGCGTGCTGGACGAGGGATGAGCGGACAGCTCTAAATCTGGCATTGTTGGACCAGTCGAGCAAAGACGGGTTTATTGACAGGAATGTTGCTGAAGAACCACATGAGTTGAGCTGTTTGCTTTCAGATTTAGCCGATGTTTAGACAAGCAGAACTCTTTATTCTTGCTCAGACCTGAGTGAGCTGAGCCTCAAGGTTGAAAAGTAAAAAGGGAACACAAGAAAGAGTTCTTTCTCAACTTAGATTTCTGTGGGTTATATTGACTTTCCTTCAGAATTTTCTTCGTTCTTAGTATTATTTCTTCCCATCCTGCTCCCAAAAGGATTTCTTTTCTTAGAACTTAAGTGCATACTTTCGTTATCCACTCTTTTTTGTTTCACTAAAAACAAAGCAAGGACAACATCAATAACTCAAAAACTGAACAGACCTTCCCCCAAATAAACAAACAAATAGAAACTCAAGAGAACTGTGTCTCCCCTGACCCCTGCCTTGGGAACACAGCTCAAAGCCCCTAGGAGTGCCTTGGTGGAGATCCTGCAGGTCTCAGAAGAAGGCCAGAAACTCAACATTTACTGACTGCCTACTATGTGTCAACAGTTAACGCTTTGGAAGGTGGCAGTATTCCCATTTTATAGATGAGGAAACAAACCTTGAGGTCCCTCAGCTAGAAAGTACAGAATTTGAATTTGAACCTAGGTCTGCCTAAGCTTGCTTTTTTTGGTCTCTCTGTCTCTCTCTATATAAAGAGAATAAAACAGTGGTGTGGGCCACCAAAAAAGTTGCCGTCTCTCTGAGCTCATGGGAAAGAAGGTAGGTCAGGTTTATTTCTTATTCCCATCAAAGCAGGCCATTTTGGGGCTTCTTGGACATTTATATCTACTTAATGACCCTAAAAATCAAACTATTAAACTTTCAGCTTAAAAAAAATTACCTATTAATGTTTGGGGTGGAAACCCTGCCTGTTCGCTGACCTTGCACCTCCCTCTGAGTCTCACTCCACCCCGTGCCAGCCTTTGAGCAGGAAAGGAGCCTTGGTCTTTGAAGCACTGCCTAGAATTTCCTGGGAGGGCCTTCCTCATATTATCTCTGACTGGCGTGAGCTTTTCTTCCCGAGGGACAATTAAGGGTGGTGAAGATGCCTATAGTAGAAATAGCAAGTTCCCTTGGTTGCAATGTCAGCGATGCTCAGACCACTGTTAAATTACAGATCATAGTACTGACCCTTCTGGAGGTGATGCTTGCCCTTGTTCATTCTGGTTATTGGTCACCTCCCTGGGAACCTGCAGCAGTGGACCCCCTTTGCAGGGAGCTGAGTAGCAGGCGGTGAGGGTGGAGGGGAAAGGGGAGGAGACCGAACGAGTCATCATGAAAGAAGAGGTGTGCAGTTAATGCCTTGAACAGAAAGTTTGTTGCCAGTTTAAAAAAAATCACAATCAAAATGGGCAAAAGTTGTTATTAAACCCATTTCCTGTGTTTAAAAAAAAATTGTGGTTGAAGAAAATAGAAGCATAAAAAATCAAGTCCATGTAAGCTTGAAAAGAAACCTGCAGTGGTGGATTTGCACATCGGCCTTAATTGGCCCAATTGACCTTCTCTGCTGTATTTACAATTGCCTTAAAATTGTAAGCAGATGTTTGAAACCCCTTCTTTAATAGGTCTGCAACATCTGTTTCACCAACGCTTCTGCCCACCAAAGCAGTCGTAATTAGGGAGCACCTAATGCATACATCTTTCCTTATGGACCCAATCGATCGGATTTCTCCCTGAGGTATTAAAGTCAACCCTTATTCTTGCTTTTATTTGAATACACTTTGTATTATATTTTCTTACACAGAAGAGCAGTATGCCAGCCCAGTTAAAACAAAAAACAAAAAAACGAAACTAAGATAGTTATTCTCCATAATGAATTTTTAAAATTGTGTCTATATAGTTACTAGTAATGGGTGAAAAATGTTTGAGTATATAATTGTAAACCCTTGAAAATGTGTGAAAGCTTTTGTCCTTTCCTGCTGCTTTTGTGTTCTCAAATGGGTGTTTCCTGCAAAACCAGCAGAGTGAAATGTGGAAATCTTAAAAGCTGGGAAGGAGCATTATTTATTTTATTTTATTTTTTAATTAATAGCCTTTAATTCTTAGAGCAGTTTTAGGTTCATAGAAAAACTGAACAGAAGGTACAGAGTTCCCATAATATTCCCTCTCCTTCTCCTGCCTGTCCTAGCTCTCCCGTGATTAACATGTTGGTATGCTGCATTTGTTACAATTGATGAACCTGTATCAACTGATACATTATTATAGTTATAAGTACATCATTTACATTAGGGCTCACTCTTTGTGTTGTACATTCTGTGGGTTTGGACAAATCTCTCTTGACGTGTATCTACCATTACAGTATCTTACAGAATAGTTTAATTGCCTTAAAAAAATCCCCTGTGTTCCACTGATGGGAGGGAGTATCATTGACTGAAATATTCTTTTATGATGATATGTTTACTTTAAAAAGAAATTGTTTCTCGTGTATAATGGTCCAAAGAAATAGTCATTTTGATGCCTTAGAATTGAATGTATAAAATTTCAGAGAACAATTTTTTTATGTGCTTTATTTTTAAAATAATATTTCAGATACCGTATAAATTTTACTAAGGTTGATATGGTATGATGTACACCTAATAATTAGAAAATCCTGTAAATTGCTAACTTTCATTTCAGTTGCTTACACATAAATGATTCTTTTAAGGATTAATTTCTTTAAAATTGTATCTTTAATGTGGACACTTATTTTAAATGACTTGAGTGAGGTAAGATATATTTAATGGAAAGAGTTTGATGTCAGTAAATTCATTTCAGCTCTGTTTCCTGAGGTGTGTCTTTTACCTGAAGATTCCTCCCATATAGATGATAGCTACAGTCTAGAAGAGAAGAACTATGCCAGGGAAAAGCACCCAGTTTCAAATATGTGAAAAGCAACAGAGAAATGCCAGCCTTAGCACTGAGTGAAGAAATCATGGGTGGGAGAGGGAGTTGCATCTGACCCATGTACCCTCTTGACAAGTGGTTAGCCTGATAGAGGTCTGTGGCCTTCAGGGCCAGGGATTAGAGTGGTTGGGCTGTCCTGGGTACATGGCCTTGGGCAGGGCACAGACTTCTTGTTTTTGTCAGCAGTAGAGGTAGAGTTTTTAAAAAAAGTTTTAGTGAAGTTTAATATGTATACAGAAAAGTGTATATATCCTAAGGGTACAACATTTGAATTTTTACAGATTAAACTAGTGCATGTCACCAGATCAAGAAATAGAGCCGTCTTGTACCCCGGAGGCACCCGTTAGGGTCCCTTCTGGTCACTGTCCTCCTCTGAGGGGCACGGTCCTGCCTGCTCGCACCATCTCAGTTCTGCCTGTTACTGTACTTGATAGAAATGGAAACATACACGATGGACTCTTTTGTGTCCATCTGCGTCACTGCATGGCCTAGTTTGTTCATCCTTAATACTCCATCTGATGAATACTCCACAATTTGCTTGTCTGTTCTAGTATTGATAAGCATTCAGGTTGTCTCTGGTTTGGGGCTTTTATGAATAGTGCTGTTATAAACAGTCTGGTTCTTTCGGTGAACATATGTAATCATTTCTGTAGAGTATATTCCTAGGAGCAGACTTGCTGTGTTGTAAGGTATGCATATGTCAACCTGAGTAGTTTTTTACTCAGCCTGACAAACTGATTTCCAGCCAGCCATGTATGAGAGTTCGGGGTCAGCAGACTTTCAAGAATGGCACTCACATTCTTACTTGATGACCCTGTGTTACCAACAACAAGCATTTCTAGGGTGCCCAGCCTAACCTGTAGCTATGGAACAGAGACAAGGCAACTAAGGGGCACAACTAACATTTGTAATTGCCCACCCTGGGCCAGGCATTGTGCCTATTGCTTTCACATGGGTTAGTGCACAAGAACCATAAATTGTATTATCCCCATTTTACAGATGAGAAGACTGCAACTGAGATGATGTAATTTGTGCAAGGTCTTAAAGGCAGTAGTAGATTTGGGTCTACTAAAGACAGGCCCCAAACGAGAGCCCTGTGTTCTTAGCTGCCATATTGTATAGCCCTTGCCTTTGTAGTCATATAGGCACTGACTAAATCCTCTTGATTTCCAAAGAAGCTGCATTCTATGACTTCTAGATAACGTGATGGAGGCCATTAACTTTATCCTCCTACATAATATTTTACTGTTATTGTAAATAATCCTAATAGTAAATAATGTACTGATGGTTTGGGACTATTTATTATCAAACTTTAATGAACTCTAGATCGTTACACACATTATAAATTGTTCCTAATATTTGGACAATGGCTTATTTTTTTGTTTGTTTTGTTTGTAGATGGAACAATGACAGCAAAAGCCAACAGAATACACTTTGTTGATGCATTCAATCCATTAAAATTTAATTTAAGCCAACTGAGTGTAAATATTTTTGGCAAATTAAGAAACACCTTTAATTTATGGCAGTATGATGGAATATAAATAAATGCCTCCCAGACTTTTTTTGTGGTGTGTGCCCAAGTCTTTCTCACTTTTTTACTGAGATATAATTCACATACTATAAAATTAACCCTCCTTAAACAGTTTTATCTTTCTGTTGCTTCCCCATCCCTCTCTGAAAATGAAAATCTTAATAGATTTTTAAAAATGAAATTACAAATTTAATCTAAAAGCAATATTGTAATATAGCCTATATTTCTTTCTCATCATTTAGCAGCATTATTTTATAATCTCCTCCTATCTTTACCGTGATGACAAGTCACTACTTTTTAAAATATTTATTTATTTATTTATTTATTTATTTATTTATTTTCGGCTGCGTCAGGTCTAAGTTGAGGCACGTGGGATCTTTCGTTGTGGTGCACAGGCTCAGTAATTGTGGCGCATGGGCTCTCTAGTTGTGGTGCACAGGCTCAGTAGTTGCAGCAAGCGGGCTTAGTTGCCCTGCAGCACGTGGGATCTTAGTTCCCCGACCAGGGATGGAACCTGCGTCCCTGGCATTGGAAGGCAGATTCTTAACCACTGGACCACCAGGGAAGTCCCACTACTTAGTTTTAATTTTAAAATATATGAGACATTTATCATTTCTGCATATCATAATTTCACTATATGCAATCTAAAAATACTTTAAAGGAAATTATCAATATTAATCAATTATATCTTAATATGCTAAGATTCAGATGAAAAAAATTTTTGATATTAGAATATTTTTCCATGGAGGGTATTTTTCAAGTTTTCATCAATAGTTATGGAAGCAATATTGATTCAACAGTAAAGGTAGACTGAATTTATTTTTAATATCTACCCACTTGTTCTAGAGATAGGTAATTTTTATATTTGGGACTAGTAATTTTTACCTTAAACCAAATTTAAGTGTTGGACAATGTGCCTACCTCAGTTCTATGATTATGTAAAGGTTAGTGACGGAATTTATACTAGGGTTAGTAAATCTATAAGATTATACAGGTTTCTTAAATCAATCTGGGCGTACTTTCTCTGTTTATGAGCTATTTAAGATCCATCCTTAACCTTTTACAGTAATGGAGTCCTACTGAAGATGAGAGTTTGTTTATATTTTGAGTGTTTCCCACCCCCCCTTGAAAGCACTTCTAAAGTTGTGCTAGCAAATTACAAGTGGACCATTTATAAGCTAAATAACACTTTTGGTTTTCAGTAGTCTTGGCATTCAGTAAAATAAATTTTACCTTTACAGTTTATCATTCAAGTTAGTAAGCATTTTGAGTTTTACTTGTGTTAATGTAGTTAGGTTGGAAAACACTTACGTTGCAAAACATCCTTACAGGTCAGTATTTGGGTATGAGGAGTCTCCTTGTATCTTAAAACATTGTGAAAATTTGAAAAACATGCACGTGAGATATTAATAGTGAACTGTACCATCTTCCTGTGAACTTTTGACTTAGATCTTTTCTGTGATGTGTCTATTAATTTCCTTTGCCCACATTTTGAGCATTGCCTTTGAAGATCTTCTATCTTGTCATGCACGTCTTGTCCTCTTAGGCGTTCAGTGGTCCCCTGATGCCATCTGTTCTCTTACAGTTGTTTCTTCCCTGAGCAGCTACCTATCTCTTCTACCCCCTTTTTTAAAAATTGAAGTATAGTTGATTTATAATGTTAGTTTCAGGTTGGAGCATAGTGATTCAGTGTTTTTACGGATTATACTCCATTAAAACTTATTACAAAATAATGGCTATAGTTTCCTGTGCTATACAATATATCTTTGTTACTTACCTTTTTTATACATAGTAGTTTGTATCTCTTAATCCCATACCCCTAATTTTCCCCTCCCCACTTCCCTCTCTCCTTTGGTAACCACTAGTTTGTTTTCTATATCTGAGTCTGGTTTTTCTTTTATGTCCTTTTGAGAATTGCACTCTATAATAAAGCTGAAGTGTGGTTGTATTTCTATATAAGAAGAAAAGCAAATTCTCACAAAATAATGAGTCATTAAAATGTGTGTGAGAGAGATTTTAGAGTCAGGCATCTTCCCAACCTGCTTCCTAACATGTGAATCTAAGGAAGATGGTCAACAATTTCAGATTTATTTCTGAAAGAGCCATCTGCCTTTGACTGAAACAAGCTTTCTCCCTTTTAATCCATATTTACTAAAGCAATACTGAAAAATGTGTCTTTCTTTTTTTTTTTTCTTTTTCTTGAAGTGAACATGCTAATTCTGTCCATCAACCTCTTGTGTCTTTTCAGCTATGGGTATTTGCACAGTATTGAACATGTGAAGCAATGCCTATGTTCAATCTTATTTAATATAACTATAGAGACCAAATGCTTAGATTGCTCTAAAGATGTGAAGTTGGTCCCCATTACTGTTTAAGTAATGTTAGAAATGAGAATAGTTTATCTGTGTATCTGGAATGTATTAGTTTCTTGTGGCTGCTGAAACCAATGACCGCAAACTGGGTGGCTTAAAACAATAGAAAATTATTCTCTCACAGTTCTGGAGGCCAGAAGTCCATCATCAGGGTGTCGGCAGGGCCACGCTTCCTCTGGAGGTTCTGGGGGAGGATCTCTGCATCTTCCAGCCTCTGGTAGTTCCTGGCGTTCTATGGCTTGTAGAGTTATCATTCCAGTCTCTGCCTTTGTCTTCATGTGACCTTCTCCTCTGTGTCTGTATCTTCTTCCGTCTGTCTCAAAAGGACATATATCATTGGATTTAGAGCCCGCCCTGAGAATCATACCTCAAGATCTTTAATTACATCTCCAAAGACCCTTTTTCCAAGTAAGAAAACATTCCCAAGGTCTGGGTATCAGGACATGGACATATATTTGTGGGGAGGGAGGGCCATGATTAACCCACTACTAAAGGAAGGAAAACTTGCATTACCAAGAAGCTGACAGCAGGAAGGGAGATGGAATATCACTGGCCAGTTTCCTGGGAGGGCGGAGGCTTGCATCCTGGCACTGGTGCGCGGAGAACTCAGGCATGTCTTCCACTGCAGCTTTGAAATGAAACTACCGCCTAGGTTACACAAGTCAACTAAAAATGGGATGAAATGACCTAAAAATAGTTCTGAGTAATCTCTGGCTTTAAAATTGGACCAGATTCCCATGTTACTTTAAAAGGGTGGAAAGAAAAACTTGGAAAACTGTCAACTGCATAAATGGTCATTACCTAAGGATTATTCAGATTTTGGCTTTGTTTCAGGAAACATATTCATTTTGTTTTCAATTTATATTTTGTTGCTATTCCCTCACCCTGACCCCACACCCCCCAGTGTAAGAGATTGGTTAGCTGCGCAGCATGTCAGGGTTTTAACAGGGGCTGGGCTGTACTGAGCCCATGAAGACAAAAGGGGCTTTTTCATTATCGAGCTTGACACAAGGTTCCTGATCGCAGCTGACTCACACATTGCTCTAAAATTATACTTTTATGAAAAACCAACTCTTCCAGTGTGTAAAAATTACCACTCATTTCTTCCCATTTGACCGCTGTGGATCTTACTAATGTTTGCTCTTCTATGGAGTAACATTACTGGGAAAGAATTTTTTTTTTAAAGAAAAACAAGTATCATTCCATTTCTGCTGATAACTTTGTGTGTTTGAGAGTAAGGAGTTGTGATACTAGCACCCACTAGATAAGTTAAACATTAATGCCCTCTTGATTGATGGAGTTTTTTTTTTTTTTTTTTTTTGCTGGGATTTATAATTCAGCCTCAGCCTCTTTCATTCCGTTTGGACTTTTCCTGACGTGGACATGGCCAAGATGCTGTCTTTTGTGTTGTATTTTTAAATGTCTAAAGTTTGTTACAATTTGTATTTGGGTGGATTTTGAGTTATGTACCAGAGGTTTCTATTTACAAAAGATCCTCAGATTATAAAAATTTGTGTAACATAATGCACAGTTTTTGTAATGATTTAGGTCTTCACAAAACCTTTATTTTTAAATTTTTATTATTTATTATTTATTTATTTATTTATTTTATGGCTGTGTTGGGTCTTCGTTGCTGCACGCGGGCTTTCTCTAGTTGCGGCGAGTGGGGGCTACTCTTCCTTGCAGTGTGCGGGGCTTCTCTTTGTTGTGGCTTCTCTTGTTGTGGAGCACGGGCTCTAGGTGCGTGGGCTTCAGTAGTTGTCGCACGTGGGCTCAGTAGTTGTGGCTCGCGAGCTCTAGAGCGCAGGCTCAGTAGTTGTGGCGCACGGGCTTAGTTGCTCCGTGGCATGTGGGATCTTCCCGGACCAGGGCTTGAACCCGTGTCCCCTGCATTGGCAGGCGGATTCTTAACCACTGCACCACGAGGGAAGCCCACAGAACCTTTATAAATAGCTTTCTGAACAATAAGCATAGCAAATCCCAGCGCTAAGAACTTCAAGGTCCATCCAGTTTGTGTACACTTATCACCATTCCACAAACATTTTTGGTATAGTTCCTACTACTTGAGAAAAAAATGCTTAGCTCATTCCTTAACACTTAATGCCTTTTTTTTTCTTTTTTTTTTTTTAGCACCTGGATTTTCACTGAACTAGTAAGCAAAATAGTATTCTTATCTTAGCCTCAGGGTGAGCATAGTTCTTGATCCTGTTTTGCAATGGGAGAAGCAGATTAATTTGCCTGGATAGAAGGCTTGCCTGTGGAGAACTGTCAGCCCCTCTGAGCTTGGAGCAGGGCTGTGTTCCAGAAAAATCTTGTGATAGTGGCTAGGAGGAGTAGTGGATTGACTTGGGGGTTTTTTGGAGACTGTCACTAATCCAAGCAAACCATAGTAAGGATGAGAATTCAGACCAGTGGCATTGGGATTAGGAGTCAAGAAGAGGTCATGGGCATATTTGCATGGCATTGCTGAGTAAGAAGGCTAGTTAGATGTGGGCACGGTCAGCTAGCAGATGAATACAAGCCAGGTGACTTCTGGTTGGATTAAAAAAAAATGGGAATCAGCTCTTTGTGGCAGTGACTGAAACACGAGCGGCACACAGAAAGAGGGCGCCACCTCTGAAGGGATATTTTCATGTCTAAAAATGACTTGGTCCTGATTATTGCTGGCAAAATATGACATCCTTATAGCGGCTAATTAGACCACTCCAGGGGCATGTCTGCCCTTTAGCAGCTGATGCAGGGCATGCAGGAACGCAGTACTCCTGTGACACCTGATCCGGCCCTGGGTTGGGAGACACGCTCAGGTCCATAAACAGGCGGGAGCCGGGAGCCCTGGCCTAGCCCTGCTGGGGGAGTGGGACCCCGGAGAAAGGAGCACCTCCCCAGGGTCTTGCACTGAGCAGGATAGCACCCGCATTGAGTGGGATATCACCCTGTAGTTCAGAGAGACTGTCTGAACTATATTTGGATTTATGGGCTAGGGAGGGGCCGAGTTATAAAATTACTGCTTCCAGCTGTAATCTAGAGAAATTATGACTTTACAGCTTTGACATATGCTCTGGATTTGATCTTACTGCTAATAAAATACGTTTTCTTTGTCAGTTGGTTTTAATCAAAATTTTGACCCAAAAGGTGATAGCTATGATTGCTGCTTTTGCTGTCTGATTTCTGTGGGAGTCATATAGGAGTATTCAGTCCTGGGAAGCTTCTTGGCGCCATAAAACTCTTGACATTATATGAAATTAAAGTCTTTGTCACAGTTTTTAGGAAAGACAAAACTGTAAGTTGCTTTACTGATAATATGAGTCAGACGTCTTGAAATCCCCTGGCTTTAAATCTTGGAAGCAATTGCCTGCTCTGTTGGCAATGGCTCCTCCCCAGCCCTTGGGTTCCCTATGGGGTTCCGTAAGGCCAGGGCACCGAGGATGGGTGAGACGAGGCTGACGACCTTCATCCAGGTATCGAGGATAGTGGTCTCCTTGAGAAGACTTGCACTGGACAAGGTGGTGCTTCACTGCTCCTTGACCCCAGGCAACTCCTGATGGATAATTCCTCTTTTTCAAAGAACTTGTTCTTGTTTCTCAACCTGAAAATTTATTGTTGAACTCAGAACTTAGAAGTATTTGCGGGAAGAGTCTCTTTATACACAGCCACCATCTGCTGGACCACCCAAGGCCCTAGGACATACTGGGTCATGCTTGTGCTTAGCCTCGCTCACGATATTCTCGCGATAGGTCACGCTCCCCCTTGCGTATTCTCGCAATTAGTCACTCATGCTTGGGCTGTTTTGTGATGGGTCATGCTCGCACTTGGTTGTTCTCACACTCAGTCACTCTTGCAGTGGGTCACTCTCTGACTCTTGGTGCCTCCCATACTTGGGCACACCCATGCTCAGTTGCTGTCTGTCTTCTCTCATATACACCCACTCACAACTAGAGAAGAAAATTCACTTCTACATTTGGAATCAGATAACCTCAATGTGAAGAAACTATGTGACTACTAAGTATTAATGAAGAACCACAATGTGTCCAAAGGTAAATACTAAATACTAGCAAATTCTCTTCATTCTGGACAGATATATGAAGGAGACTCTTCTCAAAACTTAAGTACACAGTTTGCGGGCTAATTTTGATCACTACAAATACTATCAAGATGCAATTATTTCAGTTATGTAAAGCTGCAGTAATTTTGGTGTGGGAGTCTTTGGCTCCTATACCACGTTCTTTCTTATTTTGGAATCTTTCCCTTTGTTTATCTGGTTTATCCTTCTGGCTTGGCTAATGCCCCATCCTCTTCTTTTTACTGTAGGTATTTCCATATCGTGTCCTGCCTTTACTGAGTATTAAAATCTCCATATAGAATCAGTGTCCAAGTCAAATATTTTAAGATAAATTTGTTTCAAAAGGCTTGTCAAAAGGCTTCCTATTTTGGGAGGGTTCTATGCACCCTCTGTGTCTCATGGTATCCTCCAAGGGGAGAAAGTTCACTTTTTTTTGCTCTTCCAGAAACTGGAAAATAAAGAGCAAACTCCTGTGCTTACTTTAGTCATCGAACTATTGAAACCAAAAATTGGGTGCTAGGAAGGTGGCTGTAAATCTGGTAATGCTTCACAGTCCTTTCAAGGTTCATGCTTCCATGAGGGCTATCTTTTGAGGGAACATGTTTTTTTTCCTACCTACCTTTGAGGACATATTTTGTTGACTCTTGAGTTACCATAATCTTCATTTCTCAAATGAGAGAAAGCAATTTAAAGGTAATGTTTTGGGAAACAATGAACAAGGAGTTAGGGAACAATTGTCAGTGTTAGGTTTGAGGCTCTGCAACTTAGTAGCTGTGTGAGTTTGGGCAAGTTACTTAACCTCTCTGTGCCTCATTCTTCTTATCTGCAAAGCAAAGATAATATATTATGAGTATGAAATGAGCAATGGCTGTAAAGTGCTCGGAACTGTGCCTGGCATGCACTAATCTATCTGTGGCCACAGGAATCCTTGTCTAGGCTGCAAGTGAGGTTGGGGAGCTCTAGCCATCACTTACTTTGCTGTTCCATATTTAACCAACTCTCTTCAGACATTAACCGAGTCCGCTGTTAAGGAGAAGAGCTTTGCAGTTGTGTGCTCTATGCTAGATCCTTCACTGGGATTCTCTAGTATGATAGTCTGCCTGCTGGGAGTCCAGTCAAGTAGACAGTAAGGTAAATCCTTGTGTTCTTTTCTTTCCTTCCTCTTCCTCCTCATCAGGTATTTCTTTCACCTTTTGCCCTTTCATTAGGTTATAGCTCTGAGCGCATAAAAGCCAGACGGCCACTTGCCAGGCAGTAGATTGGACATAGATGAGAGGGGCCGATGCATATGTAGCAGCAGTAACCTGTCTGCCTGGGACTTCCTTGCTTGGCTTTAAAGGACCAAGTCTTCGGTATCTCATTGAGCCTAAATGCCAATTTATGTGCAAGAACACATCTCTTAGGGAATTGTGAGGATTTTTTTCCCCTTCCACCATGGGGGTAGAAAGGCAGAAAATCTGAGCTGTAAGAGCATGGCTGCGTCCTGTATCTTGGGCTGCTTGTCTTATGTCTAATCAATTATCTTGATGCTGTTAGACGAGGGCAAGTCATTGGGGGAGCTTTCCTAGTGAGATTCCTGAGAGTCGATGATTCAGAGACCAGTTCTGGAACAGAATGTAAGAAACTGTATCTTTTAAAAGTTTAAAATATATTCCCTTCTACCTACTAAGAACATCTAAATCCAAAAAATTCAATACCTAAATATAACATTTTTCAGTTTCCGGACAAAGTAGTTCTTTTGATAAAAGACCTTTATTTCTTCTTCTTCTTTTATTTTAACATCTTTATTGGAGTATAATTGCTTTACAATGGTGTGTTAGTTTCTGCTTTATAAAAAGTGAATCAGCTATACATATACACATATCCCCATATCTCTTTCTTCTTGCGTCTCCCTCCCTCCCACCCTCCCTATCCCACCCCTCTAGGTGGTCACCAAGCACCGAGCTGATCTCCCTGTGCTATGCGGCTGCTTCCCACTAGCTATTTATTTCCGTCTTGCCCCTAGGTTCTTCATGACCATTTTTTTTTTGATTCCATATATATTTGTTAGCATATGGTATTTGTTTTTCTCTTTCTGACTTACTTCACTCTGTGTGACAGACTCTAGGTCCACCCACCTCAGAACTTTATTTCTATATCCTGAAGGTTTTGACTTCTTTCCTACCCTTAGGCTATCCTCAAAGATTTCTATTTCTTCAATTTTCCTTAAAAATTTTCAATAGAGCTTATAAAAAGTTTTGAAAAGGAAGTTTTGTAGAACTTGTCATGTGTTCATTTAGCTATTTGAGAATGTTAATTGTAGTTAACTCTGGGTCTCTTATTTAATATCAGGAAACAATAGTCAAGAAAAACTGTTGGCATCTCTAGTTTAAGATGGCAGTCTGCACACGTGTTCATCTTTTCCCTTCTTGAGCCCCCATTAAAATGACTGTATGAGAGTAAAAGTTAAATATCTACAACATCAAAGAAAGTAAGAGATGGTTATCAGCAGATGATAGTTAAGCCATTTTCTGGAAGATGGAAAACAGATGGAGGAATCATGGCTGGTGCAGCCTAGGGTACACATGGAGCTCTGCAGTTATAGAGGGAGACTCCAGCAGAATCCTTACAGGCTCTGAACTTGGGATGTATCTATCGCGGAGGGCTGAAAACATAGGGCCTGGTTACATGCTCAGGTAGTTTTACCCAAGTAAAATATTTATCTTTAAAGAAATTGAGTGACTTTGGGTGATAACTAGCACAGTTAGTATGGTACTGGTACCTCAAAGAAGCATACGTCTATATATAGATGTAGACATATTTTGACAAGAAACACAAAATTTCTGAATCAGAGAGCAGACCTTGTGTTACTTGCAGAGCTTCATAGCACCTACTCCCCATGGGACGATGAAGTCAGAGGCCGATGTTACCCTGTGTATTAGTTTGCCAGGGCTGCCATAACGAGGTATCACTGGCTAGATGGCTTAAACAACAGAAATTTATTTTCTCACAGTTTCGCAGCCTGGAAGTCTGAGATCAAGGTGTGGGCAGGGCTGGTTCCTTTTGAAAGCCATGAGGGAAGGCCTCTCCCTATTGGCTTGTAGATGCTCATCTTCTCCCTGTGTCTTCCCGTTGCCTTCCCTCTGTATGTGTATACCCAAATTTCCTCTTCTTATAAGGACACCAGTCATACTGGATTAAGGCCCATCCTAATGACCTTATTTTAACTTAATCACATCTGTAAAAACCTTGTCTCCAAATATAGTCACATTCTAAGATACTGGGGGTTGGGATTTCAACATTATGAAAACAAATGGTCCAGGGAGATACATCTACATCTGTCTGGAGCAATGTACATACCACCTCTACCTTCCAAGGCATACTTTCTTTTTCTTTTTCCCTTTTTACTTTATTTATTTATTATTTTTTTATTAAGGTGTAGCTGCTGTACACCAAGGCATATTTTCTAGTCAGCCATCCTTTAATCAAATTGGCCAGTGTTCTTCGCTGTGAATGCCTGGATTGTGCAAAAATGTGAAAATATTCCTGGAGAATTGTGTCCCAGCACTCATCAATCTTTTTATTACCTTTATTACCACTTGAATATGAATGGAAAGCCAGGCATTACCAAGAATGTTATTAAAACTTACAATGAAAAAGGCCAAGATAAACAGGAAAACTGACTACCAAGGAAAAACAGCTAATTCAAGGAAATGAATAGAATTGAAAACATCTAATTAGGATGTGAATTTGCAGTCACGAATATTTCCTCCTTAAAACAAGAATAAGATTCTATTAGTTACAGGGAATTCCCTGGCGGTCAAGTGGTTAGGACTCGGAGCTTTCACTGCCGGGACCCGGTTTCTATCCCTGGTCGGGGAACTGAGAATCCCGCAAGCCGAGTGGCGTTGCCATGGGGGGAAAAAAAAGTGTTACAATATTGAAAATGTATGATGATTGCCAAATTTTTAAAAAAATTAATAAAGAGGCTAGATAAAGATATAGTCAAGAAAATGTTTTAGGTAAGGACTAAAAATATAAAAGTATGGGGAATGTGGGAGAAGATAGAATAGGCATAGAAGATAAGTCCTAAAGGTCTAACTGACCTCACTAGCTGCATGTGACCATTTAAATTTAAATTAATAAAAATTAAATTAAAAATTCAGTTCCTTAGTGACACTAATCCCATTTCAATTGCTCAGTAGCCAAATGTATCTAACAGCTATTGGGCAGTGCAGATTTGTAGAAAATTTCCATCATTGCCCTGGCAATGTTGGAAGTTGAGATAGCCCTGGCAACTGGTAAGGGAGACCAGAGAAATAGGGGTGGGGGAGGGGAGGGACTTTCCAGATAAATCATACCATGACTCTTGATGTTGAAAGGTCTTACATACAGCCAAGCAGAGTGGATTTTAGGTAGATATATCTAGGCATATCCTTGCGAAATTCTCTTGGAACCAAGGATAAAGGGAGTATTCTAAAAAGTTTGAGGGATAAATACAGATATCTACGAGGGAAAGAAAATGAGCAGTGCTATATTTCTGAGGGAAGATGATTTTAAGTCTACAGTCGTTTCCACCAAATAATCAATGATTTGGGGACATTACACTGAAAGTCTCAGAAAGATAGCTTTATGAGTATCTTTTCTTAGGAAGTTACTTGAGGATATGCTTTGGCCAAATAAGAAAGGAAACCAAGAAAGATGAAAACATGAGATCCAGGAAACAGTGGGTCCAATTTATCGAAGCAGCTAAGGAGGTCCTGAGAAGACAGTTAGAAAGGAAGCCTAGATTAACCCATTCCAAGTGGAATGAGACAGAGCACTCCAGGAGGAAAATCTCTGGCAGAGAAAGGAGATTGCTAGTATGTGTACTGTGATTAAGAGCTTAGTAAAACGTGGACATAGATGTTAGTTTCCTATGGCTTTTATAGTTTTTGAGGCCAGAAGTCTGAACTCAGAGTGTCATCAAGGCGGTGTTCCTTCTGGAGCCTCCAGGGGGAGACCACAGTCTCTTCCAGCTTCTGGTGGTGGCCAACTTCCTTGGCTTGTGGACACATCACTCCAGTCTCTGCCTTTATCTTCCTCTGTGTGTGTCTTTTCTTCTTCCTTCTCTTATAAGGGCGCTTGTCTTTGGACTTAGGGCCCACCTGGGTAATCCCGGATGATCTCGTCTTAAGATCTTTAATTAAATCTGCAAAGAACCTTTTCCAAAGAAGGCAGGATTCCAGGAATTAGGACATGGGCATGTCTTTTGGACAGGCTGCCATTCAACCTACTATATAACTGTATCTGTTAGAGCAGGAAAAAAAGAGTATCTTCTTTATTTTCATTGAATGACACAGTGAACCCATTGAGAAGGAAGTGTAATCCCAGCATACTGTTTGGCTCTGTAATAAATAATATCTATACAGTTAATAATGTAATTCGTGTGTCATTAAGTAAAAGTTGGTATGTATCAACTTTTAGAATGAATCTATAGACAATAGAAGATACAACAGTTGCTGCTGAACTGAGTAGAAATGTCCTTAGATTGGATAATGTAATTGGTGGCAGAGGTGGGAGGAGACGCAGAGGAGAAATGGAATGAAGAGTTGAGTACTGATGTGCTTCTCTCACAAACTGAGCAGCACGACATGCTTTCCGGAAGATAAAACAGTCAGTGGGGTTGTTGGTGTGTTATCTGAAGTTTCAGAGGCGTTCAGTAGAACTGGCAAAAGATGCATAACTACGAAATGGATGATGGCTGAGTTAGTTAGATTCTCATAGCAGGAAGCCAAAGGACGATGTATAAAGTTGCCAAACCATAAAAGCCAGTCAGGAGCTGTTGGAACCAGTTAAATAAGGCACGCTGCATTTTTGAGAGCATTTTTTGTAGTAGTTGCGGAGCTTGGCTACACCCAAGGGGCTTTTTAATCACACATTTTCTGTGATTAGCAGTATGGTCTGATAATCGCACGTTTGTCTTCCATGAATGTTTCAAAATTTTAAAATAGGCGTATTGTCTTTTTCTGGAAACTAAGTTCCAGAGCAATAATTTTATTACATTTTCTTTTCCAGTAGTTGAGAGTAAAGGAGTGATCCTGAAAATTATGCTTATGGTGGACTTAAGTAAAAAGGATTTATGCAATCAAATTTACAGATTGTTTTTTATTGATCACAACTTTTATGCTAGGGATCAATTTTAATCTACTTGGCATGGTTAATTGCTTATCCACTTAAAAAATTAACTCTCGTGGATGGAAGAAGCCCTACTAATGTGAATTGTTTTTGCTGTTAGTGAAAATATGGTATTATGTTATATGTTATAATTAGAAAAAAAGAAAAAAAATGCTGAATAAGCCATTACCCTTTTGTAAAAAAGGAAGAATGAAGGAAAGAAAAGTCCTCCCCTTGAGTGAGTTTTGTCCTGCACATTCTCTAATATTTCCAGGGTGTTGATTCTGCCTACTGTAGTGAAGCATAGCCGTTCATTCATTCTACAAACTTCTGAGTCCCATCTACCAAGTTCTGAGCTCTTAGGAGATACAAGTATGAACATTCTTTCAAGAAATTCAGTCTTGCTAGTAATGTTCCACCCCCTTGTTGCTATGTTCTATCCTGATTCCTGGTTTTATTCAGTTCCTTCTGAACCTACTGAAGGAACATACAACAAAATTTAATCCTTTCTCCAATTCTCAGAACATGGAACTACTGTAAAAAGAATACTCATCACTGAGTTTCTTTCTGCCTTCGGAATGATATGCTTCTCCCTTCTAGCAACGCAGTATTTTGCATTTCCCAGTTGAATACACTCACTGAAGAATTCTTGGTGACCTTTAGTACTTTTCTTAAGTTTATGCCTCTCATCCTTTTTTATGCTCAAAACAGACTTCAAGTATAAGCTCCTCATGGATTCTACGAGGCACCTCCATTCCCAACCTGCCACTGGCCATCTGTATTCTCCCCTATCTCTTAGGTGTCCTTAGTGCACCATCCGTTCTGCCCACAACCCTCCCTACTACTTGTCTACACTACTGGATCTACTGTTAGAACTCTTTATCCACACATTTGACTATTCTTTTTCTGCTCTTCTTTATTCCTTTTGCCTGTAAACATACCCAAATCATAGTTGTACTTATTAAGCCAACACTGGTCCCTCTATTGTCTCCATTTCCTACCTTTCTCTCATTTGAATATTTGTCCTATATTCACGATGAAAACTTTTACTGGGAGGCAGTATAGCAGAATGGATTCCCAGTTCTATTGTTAACTGTGTAAACATGGACAAGCCTCCTCATTGTAAAATGGGAGTAATGATATGTATTTCATTTGTGGTGTTGTGGAAGTTCACCAACAGTATGTGGCATGGCATACAACTTGATGTAGCTATCCAGGAAAATGTCACAAAATAGAACGTTACTGTTTTACTCAGTACGAGTTGGAGATGAAGGAGGACACACTGTAGGCATGATAGTCAGGGTTTGATTCCAGGTCTTTTGAGCAGAAAGGGATGAATTGGGTACTTGGGAGATCAATGAGAGGGCTGGAGATGCTGACTCTGGGCTGACTCCAAGAATGACCTAGGAAAGCCCTTGAAGTGGCCCACCGGGGGAAGGGGAAGAGTCAGGGGAGCCACTGGAACTGCTGACTTTAGGAGTGGCTGAGACCAGAGGTCAGGCCCCCACTGCCTTTGCACCTGCTCAAAGGCAGGCCCCCACTGCCTTTGCACCTGCAAACAACACCCAGGAATCTTGGGCCTTGGGATACTCGATCTGCCTGTTCCCACCAGGCTGGGGACTGGACACACAATGGCCCCAGCAGCAGGAGGGGGGGGGTCTCTGCCTCTCTTCCGTCTTCCAAATTTGTGAGTGCATCTAACTGGCTAACTTTTGTCAGTTTCCTCCAAAGCCTTACCTTTAGGGAGTCTGGGAATGCTGTTTCTCTACTTGTTGTGATCAACTCCTCCTTCCTCTTCCAGCTTCTCATTTCTGGCCCCAAAGTTCATCTTCGCCCGCTCCTGTTGGTCTGTTGCCTCTAGAATCCTCATTTTCATCCTCAACCCTTCTTCTGAGGTAGTTCCTCTGTGAAGTGTCACAGAGATCTTCCATCCAACTCTGGACCAAATCCAAGCTCCACTTTTTATTTTTAAAGACTCTTCATGTAGGCACCGGAGATCTATCACTTCCTGTGTTTTTTCCTTCGCAAACTTAGCTCAGCTCTTCCTTTCATCTCAGGCTCAACCACTTAATGACTCTTTCATGTGCCTGCTTGCTGTTGCCTTTGTGTCCTCCTGGAAACAGCGTCATCACGTTTCTGGAATGGTCTTTCCTCATCAGCCCACCAAACAGCCTTTGCAGCTCCTAGGGGAAGACTTCGCATATGAGCACTGGTGTTCTCTTTGTATCACAGTCAGTAAGGACTACATTCCATTTTATATTTTTTTAGTTATATTTTAGTAAATATTTTCCTGCCAAATTATAAACAAACTTGCATGGGGATCCACTTGTTTGTCACTTAAAAAGTTAAAATTGGTGTTTGGCATGTGCCTTTGATGTATTGCTATTTGGACAAAACATCCCATCAGCAACATAGTAGAATGGAAAGTAGAGGAATTAAGAAGAAAAACAGACACCAAATGTTAAAGATCAAGACGGAAAAATTCACTATGTGATAATCAGAGAAGCTCTTTCTGTCATGTGCCCAGCCTCTCTTATTGGAAATATAGACTCCTAGAACATAACAGAAGAATGGAGCAGGGAGATTAAAAGGTTCATCAGGGACTTCCCTGGCAGTCTGCGTGGCCAAAATAATAATTAAAAAAAAAAAAAGAAAGGCTTCACTCATTGGAAAAAGTACTTAAATCATTAGTAGTAAAGGTGATTATGTACTTTAAATATTGGATTAAAACAACTGAAATTTTGTAAGCTTGTCAAGAATTATTTCATAAAGTGTGTAGTGTAATGCAAAGTCATAGTTTTTGATCTATTTCCCATTGTCACTCTTACGTTAAAATCATAGCTCACAGAGTGGAAGTTGGTGGGCTTCTTTCATTTTTCCTAATATCTTATATCACTCTATTCTAACTCCTTGTGCCGGGTGAGAACACATCCTCCCCCTTCCAGGTATTTCCAGTCCTCAATTGTTTGGAGAAGAGGGCCCTCGCCATCTCTGCCCTTTGTTCCCTGTGCCCTCCGACGTGTGGGCTGGTGGCCTGCCAGATTCCTAGTTCTCTCTTCCTTGTTTAAAGCCACATTTCATCAGCTGGCATCTGTTATCATTGAAATAGTGCCGATTCCACCTTGCCACTTGTTCCCTGGTGGCTGCTTCCCCAGGGCTGTGCTGTGGCATCACAGAGGTTACACATGCCGTCTGTGGAGGACGGTCGGGGGTGCTGATCAGTGCTCTCAGTGACACTAGTTGTGCTTGAAGAGTGATGGAATCCTGGGGCTGGGAGGGACCTGCGGGCTCCACAAGATCTAGATCAACGCTGGTGGAACCGGACCCACCACCCGCATTTTAATTGAATCAGGAAGTCAAACTGGGGCTTCCCTGGTGGCGCAGTGGTTGAGAATCTGCCTGCCAATGCAGGGGACACGGGTTCGAGCCCTGGTCTGGGAAGATCCCACATGCCGCAGAGCGGCTGGGCCTGTGAGCCACAATTAATGAGCCTGCGCGTCTGGAGCCTGTGCTCCGCAACAAGAGAGGCCGCGATGGTGAGAGGCCCGCGCACCGCGATGAAGAGTGGCCCCCACTCGCCGCAACTAGAGAAAGCCCTCGCACAGAAGCGAAGACCCAACACAGCCATAAATAAATTAAATAAATAAATTAATTAATTAAAAAAAAAAAAAGACGAGAAGAATGGCAGCTGCCATTTAAAAAAAAAAAGTCAAACTGATTTGGAAAATGAATGAAGCTCATCTCCTTAAAAGTCACTTAGTACTGTATATATGCATATGTTTGTGCACATACACACGGACCTGCACACGTGCATGAGAACTAAACCAATCTCAAGAATTGGTTGACACAAAGACTATCGTTATTTTTAATACAAAACTAAAGGAATTTGAAATCTAGGCAGTATAATGTTCAGAGTTTTATCATGGTTGATTACTTATGATTATGATTTTTTTTTTTTAGTCTTAAAACAATAGGGTGATTATCAGAAATAGTCATCTTGGAAACTTTCCAGGATCAGTAAAATTCCAGAATCATTGAGCTAGACCAGTCTTTAGAGATCCTGGCTGATTAAAACTTTTAAAATTTCATACTTTGTACAAACTGTATTGTAATGAAAATAACATAAAAGACAAAAATTCCATTATCACATTAAGTTAATATATCAGTTATTTTCATTTTTCCAAAAGTTTATAGGCCACTTCCATAAGCAAAAATCAGTTTATGGTGTTCTCATTTCAGTGTGGAGAGAATTTTGGGTGTTTTTTTTCCCACCCAATTTTATACTAGAAATGTGTTTCAGTGTTGGCATGTCGCCTTTATAGTTAAAAAATTTCAGCAAAGCTGTATTGGATTCCTCTGGTGCCCGCCTTCTCCCCAGGCCCTTGCTCCCGTGGCCAGCTTCATGCAGCTACAGTCTGACTGCATCTCCCACAGCTTGCCTTGTGCCCGCTGCTTCTCCACCTCATGGAACGTGGGAGCCCACTGGCGCCCACCTGCCGTTCACACAGGCACCCCTGGGAGGGGAGTTCCCACTGGCCACACCTTGACCAGTAGCGATGGGAGCTAGCGGGTGAACGCTCCCTTGGGCACACAGTCTGAGGCATGTTCTAGACCGCTCCTCTCAGGTCTCCCTAGTTCCCACTCACCTTCACTTTCTAAAATAAGCCATCTGCACCGAAGCTCTCGCCTCAGGCTCCTCCTTTCTTGGAAGAGCTGTGGCTAAGATAGCTGGCAGAGTTGCCAAGTGTGATTTTTCTAGTGGTCTCTGTGCTCTTGGATATTTAGTTCGTTTCAAATTCCTGTGGTTCTGAAGCTACATTGAATATTTTTATGTGAAATCTTTTCTTTCTTTCAAAAAGACGTTTTAGAACAAACTCTAAGAGCAAGGCCACCAGGTTAAAGACCATAAACTTGTTCACGCCTGGCTGCTGTTCATCACTGCTAAGTCGCTTCCCTAAAAGGTTGTGTTAACTTAAAGCACCACCAACGTGTGTGTGTGTGTGTGTGTGTGTGTGTGTGTGTGTGTGTGTGTAACCATTCAACCACCCTGTCTTCAGTGATTTAAATCTGGCCCCTTGAATAGGAGGAAAATATGTCACCCTTTATTTTAATTTGTTTCTTTCATGGCTAAGAGGGTTGTGCATGTGTCTTCATTCTCGTTTGCTGTGTTTGTACCTTTTACCTAGGTTTTGCCTTTGGTTCTGTGTCCCCTGTGGAGGAAGTCTCCACATAGCATGGTGCAGGAAAGCCTAGAAGAAGGAGAAATTCTGGATGAGATAGCAGAGGTGGCTTTAACAATATTGTATGGCATCCTATAGCATGGCAGGGAAGCCTGGTGAGGAGGGCAGAGGGTCAGCAGTCCATGGGCTGTTGGCTGAGATGCCTCTTTGATGGCCTGTTAGTGGGCTTTCATCAGTAAGTTATAAGAAGATTTCTCTCTCCACCTATGTTACCAGGGAGCCTGCAGGTTTAGTGGCCTGTTAATGGATTTCTGACAACCTGACATTGTCCCTGTTGTTTCTGTTGAGAATTGATGATATGTTAATACCAACTCTATTCATTGTCCTCCATCCTCCTTGTTGATGTTCCAGCAAGCATGGTGTCAGTGCTCTTTTGTTTCTCTTGATGTCATAGTGTTAGATACACAGAGAATTTCTAAAGACAAGAAATTGAGTTTTGCCCCCTATGGATGGGGGGGGAGAGTAGCTAAATAGGCCTGGTCTACATAGTTCAAATGCAGAGAAGTGTTTATCTAGATAATGCAAACACAAAAACCCAGTTGGGTCTAATTTATACTGACTCTGTAAACCTGGTAGTAGGGGACCTATAAAGTAAATTACATAGCATGTGTCTTGCCCTGAAACACATTTGTGCATACTTGTGCACGTACCATCTCCCTGCCCTATGCAGAGAAAGAGCACATACACATCCTGTACATCTGAAGCTGGTAAATGGACTATTGTTAGTCTTATCCTAGACGAAGTTCACACATACACGTATTTTCAAGTCCACAGTACATGAAAGGATTCGATATGTCTTCTTGAATCCTTGAAGGAAGTTAAATTAGTATTTCTAGTTTACATGGAAGTTATCATGCATAGTGAAGAGGTATCCAAATGACTGAACCGATTTTTCGTTACAACAAAGGAGAAGGGAGAGGGCTGTTCCGGATATGTGCAAGTGCAGAGGGGAGAGAAGATGGTTTGTCAGCAAACTGCAAGTAATTTCTTGTTAACAGATGAGTGTTACCTCCCAGACCATCCATTGATCCAGTAAATATTTACCTAGTTCTCACTCTCTGCCTGGCATTGTGCATCATTATCCAAATAAATAGGAAATGTAGTTTTGGTTGGCTTGGGCTTAACTTGATTACTGTTTCATCAGTTCTAAAACACACATTTTAACACTTCTGAAATTGGGATGTGTACTACGATCAGTGGAATCTCAGATTAGATTAAAAAGCTATTAGTCATTATTGTACTTGGAAGTGCTTTAAGAAAAAAAAAAAGGCAGAGCAATGCAGGCTCACACACAGGTCAAGAAAACCTGCGTGGTTATGGCCTGATCTGTAGAACAGGTGAGTCTAGTAAGTGATATGTTAACTTTTACTTGGGTGTTTTCATTTCTTTTAACCCTACTCTGGATTAAGTGCTATTTCTATTGGTAGTTTAAAAAAAAAAGTTATCTTTTAAAAAAAAATCATTACCCTGCTATGACCAAACATAAACAATTAGATCTTGTCCTGTTGTTGTTCTATTTTCTGCGTGTTTTCTGGGCATGGATAAATTACCTTATATAACCATATTTTTGTAATACCACAAGAGATAAAATTCATAGTAGTATCTAGATATTGTATCTACATCCAAGTCTTTATCTGTATATCCCCAAACAAGTTGTTGATTGCTTGATTGGAGAGGCCATGTGTAGAAGTGCTGGTGGCCATCGCTTGCACTAAGTCCATCACAAAGAAAAGCACTGTGGTTGCCATATGTTAAAAAACAATGTAAATGTAAAATATTCCAAAATTAAAAATTGATTTAAAAAAACCCCATCAGGGCTTCCCTGGTGGCGCAGTGGTTGAGAATCTGCCTGCCAATGCAGGGGACACGGGTTCGAGCCCTGTTCTGGGAGGATCCCACGTGCCGCGGAGCAGCTAGGCCCGTGAGCCACAACTACTGAGCCTGCGCATCTGGAGCCTGTGCTCCTCAACAAGAGAGGCCGCGATAGTGAGAGGCCCGCGCACCGCGATGAAGAGTGGCCCCCGCTTGCCACAACTGGAGAAAGCCCTCGCACAGAAACGAAGACCCAACACAGCCAAAAATAAATTAATTAATTAATAAAAAAAACAAAACAAAACCCCATCATTCAGATATGCCTTGTGCACTCTGTGCTTCATCCATTGATGAGGATTGAACCTCCATCACCCCATGATACTTGAAAGATAACATCAGCAGTAATTTACATCACTCGCACATGGCTTGACATTGCTCATTGGTGGACACGGGTAGGTGAAGGACAGCTGGCTTCAGCTCTCTGTCCTCATCAGGGAGGCCCCTTGATGATTCTTGTGCTTCTCGTGGGACCCTGCACCCAGGTGCCAGCTTCCCTTCTCCATCTTCTCCCTCCACCTCTCCTCTCCCCTTCCTCTTCTTCCTCTCTCCTCCCTTCTCTTTCCTTTTTTCATTTTGGCCACAATTCTAGACTTTGTATCTTAAAACTTATATCAGTTTTAGGATAATCACTATTTTTGTACTGAAAACTCAGCAACAAGCCTTAAATCTTCAGATTTAAATACTTGACGTTTTTTTTTTTCCCCTTTAAACAAATGTTTAAATATCATGTAAGACATTAATGTGCTGAGGAGGTGACAGTGTGAACACTCAGGCTAGAGAAGTACTGAAACCTTGTTTTAAAATCACGACAGCAGGGTCACACTAGAGAAGAATGCTGAACATGAGATTTGGGGAGGAGGGTTCCGCAGAGTTGGCACAGGCCAATTCTTTCTGTCATTATTTTTTGGTGAGTGTGACAGTGATCATCTTAGCTGGGGCTGCCAGTTAACTGGATGAATGAATGAATGAATGGATGGATGCATGAGTGTCTACCAATTTAAGTCAACTCACATTTATAAGTGTTCTTGGCAGTGATTCAACAAAACCATTGAAATACAGTTGTTTTCTCTGTTCTTCCTAATGCTCATGAGCTCTTACTATGCACAAAAGGCAGATGGAAATAAAGGCAAATCTGCAGAAGGAAACATTATACAGGATGCAGTGTCCAGCCCGCCCCTCACAATGCCAACCTTCCCAAGGTGATGTAAAAGCATTGTGAAATAAAACTACCAACACCTGGTAGACTCTGTCCTGCGTCATGGTCCTTTATGCTGGAAGGTGACCGTTCGGTTTGTTTCACCCTTTATTGCGTGGGGATTGTGCGTCCCTGAGTGGAATGTACATGACGGATGCCAGATATTTTGGGGTGTAAGGGATTCAGTCTAGTTTCACTCAAATCCTCGTGTGAGGTGGTAGAAGTACTATTGATTTTTAAAAATTCTGTTACCCATATTTTGTTTTTCTACAACAGACAGCTCTTTTCTTTGTAGAGAATTGGAAAGAGCTTGGATTTTTGAGTCTGACAGATCTCAGTTCACTTCTCTCTCTGGTGCCTGCTAGTTGTGTGACCTTTAACAGTGAACTTGCCCTTTCTGAGTTTCAGGTTTCCATCTGTAAAACAAGGATGCCACCTACCTGAAGGAGTGTGAGGATTAGAGATAATTTATGTGAAACAGGTGCTTATTTGAAGCTCTCCATAAATGGTACTATTAGTATCATAACATGATTATTATTATGTTCAGATGCAACATAGTTTAGACAGATAAATGGTTTATAGTAGGTTTGATTAAATCAGAAAGAAGTAATAGATGCTTATGTGAAAATGAAAGGTCAGGAAATGACTATTAATTTCAAATTTTTCAGTGTAATATTTAATTCACACAATAGAATAAATGCAGCACATATGTAAGTTGTGAAGCACAGAAACAAAGTGGACGTGATCACACCTCCATCTGTGCTTTTCCCACCCTCCTACCCACCCACCCCCGCATGCGCGTGCACACACGCGCACGCACACACGCACACACCGGCCCGGCCCACTGAACCTTGTGTTTCACGTCAAAGATGAACTTTTGCAAAACATGAGCCGATTGAGTTGCCGTAAATGTCCTGAGCCCGACAGCCAAGTTCAACTCCATTCTTTCATTAATTCATTTAACAAATACTTCTCATGGAGTCCCTCCCATTTCTAGATGTGCTTCCCTCCTCTGTGTTTTTGTCTTTCAGAGCCCCCTCACCTGCTGCTTCCTTTCAGTTCTGTACTGTCTCAAGTGTTTAATTCTTGGCATTTCTGTTGTTAGAATTGATACTGTTTTGTAATTTGTTGTAGTCATTCTTGAGGGTAGTCCAGTCTTTTCCTATTTATGTTGACAGGGACTAAAAACTAAGTCATCAAGATGTAATTTCTAGTCAGTATTAGGCCCACCTCTAGTAACTATCTTACAGAGATAGTTACAGATTTTTGCCTGTTAGAAAAGCTGTACTAAATGCCTATATAAATGCTCAACCTCAACTACGTCGTGATAAATGGCTAAATTATCTCTTAATTGAGTACAAGCAAAATACAATGGGAGGAAAAGTAGTGTTCAAACACTGCAGCTTCTTCAAGGGAAATTGAATAAGTGCTCTTTCACGTCTGATTTTTTAAAAGTGGGTTTAATGACGCTGTTGTGTGGCTAATGCCGTGGAAGCACATATCCTCCCCTGAGTGCAGGTGCATAATAACGGTATTTAAGCTAGCCCGTGGAAAAGGCCTTCCCTTTCCATTTCATGTGTTTCTCATGTGATTACTTGGACAACCTAATGTAAAAATATTTTGGCTGCAGGTGTCACAAGTGACACACTGGACCCTTTCTCCCTAATGTGTAGGGACAAAAGCAGGTTCTTTGAGACCAGCACTTTTAATGAACCATCTTATTGTAGACACTCAGAATCTAATAGTGTGCCTTTTGGTGAAGTTGTTGAGAATTTTAATGCATTTTAGTTCTCATTCATCACGGCCTATGTGCTCCTAGCGGGAGGGTCTTTAGAAATAGGATTAACTTCTAGAGGAATGCATTAGCCATGCCACAGACGTAGGCAATGTGCTAACTAGTCTGATAGATTACTCCAACCTTCAAATCCTTCTGGCCACCCCCATCCCCGACTTTTTTCCCTTTATTGACAGCTTCTCATTGAATGGCTAGAAGCATTAGTGTATTTAGGAGTTAGATGTTTTGTATGATCCTAGGCTGATCTCATATTCCCTTTCTGAAATTAATTCGACACTGCTTTACATGTTAATCCGCAAAGGATTGATTTGGAGAAGGTCAGAGCAGTGCAGCCTCAGAAAATGGAAGAAAAGCTCCACTTAGAACAGCTCATTTCAGTTCCCAGACGTAAGCCTAGCTGCCTTTTCATTGTGCCACTTAGACAGCTGTAGGCGCCTTGGACACCTCGCAGAATACATCAAACAGTTGGGTTTGATGTGGGCTGTAGGATCGTTGGACTAATTAAGTTTAGCTTGGTTAACCAATTGCAGTTTGCAAATTGAACAATTGCACTTTGAAAGCTTCTGACACAATAGAACACAGAATCTTCTTTTTGGGCATAAACATTCCCAATAATGGAGTAGTACTTTTTCAAAGAAGCTTATACCAAATCCACAATTTGGAGGTCTCTAATGTAAAGTTCGTTTCATTGGTAACAAAACTCCAGTCTCCTTTATTCAGGGAATTGTATGATGTCAAATACAAGAAGCCCCAGTGTAGCGGGTGGGGAAGGAGGTGGAGTGGGGTGAGGGAGAGAAATACCCCGTGGGTGCAGAATAGGTGTTTGTGAATTAAGAGGTTTAAATTCTTCTTCTTTTTTAAAATTTAAAAATCTTGAGCCATAGTCAAACAAGTATTGGAGAACTGATAATAACTATGGTACAAGCAATGGTTTCTAGAAGATGAAAACACTATAAACCCAGAAAATCAAATTAAGGCAAATGTAGGGTCATTTGGAGAAAAGATTCCATTTTATAGGGAAGGGCAGAGAAACCCCAGTTAAGTCCAGACTGAGCAAAGACACAAATACTAAGAGCAGAGTAATTTTAAATGCTAGTAAAAAAGGAAAGTTCAATGTTTATAATCTACCTTTATATCAAAGGATTCCATGTTAGTAGTCTTGTCATTTTGAAAATAATACGGTATGTGTTGCATCCTTTTATCTAATGCTTAATCTTTCATTTTAATCTAATCTTTATCTGTATCAAATGCTTACTCTTTGCTCTGGAAAGTTCCTACGACGGCCATGGTGTAATTCACACAAACAAGTTTACCCTGAATGATTGCCAGGAAAGAGGAAAGCCAGCTTTAATTTTTGCTAATGGAAGTCTTACTGGGATCTGAGCAGTGGCAACAGCTGACTTCTCTGATCCTTTGCTTCGGTAATTAGTATAATTGTCAGAGTTTTTGAAAAAGGTTGCTAATCATGGAAAAGCAAATATTATCACCTATTTCTCTCACATGTGTGGATATAAAACAAAAAGCGTGAAGTGGGGAGCACTTAGATTACTACTGGCGGCTGTGGCCTTCCTGCCTTTGGCAACGTCATTGTGATACGTGAGAATGTAGTCATGTTCTGACCCTCATCTGGGGTCAGCTAAGGTCCTGGTGCCTCGCTCGAATGCCAGGCCATCCCTTACACCAGTATATATAGCTTCTGGGGACGTAGTTAAATTTGAGTTTCAGATAAATAAGAGAAATTTTTCGTATAAGTATTACTGTGAAATTTGGGACATACTTTACTAATAAATTATCTGTTGTTTATCTGAAATTCACATGTAGCTGGGCATTCTGTATTTTTATTTGCAAAATCTGGCACTCCCCTAGTTGGAAGAAAATGAAAGTATAACGCTTTTGGGGGGAAAGTGATAGTATACAAGTTAAACAAGTGATTTTAGAGGGGGAGCCTGGAGAGTCGTCCATTCACCTTCCTACCTTTGACCTGGCTAATACTTTCAAAGGGGTGGGATTTGAGATTTTGAGTGAGAATTCAGCGGCATCCTTCTCCTGACCTAGGTTGTGGGTGTGAAGTGTGTTGGGGGCTGGGGAGGATGAGGACAGGGGACATCAGAGAAAACAATACCTTATTCTTTCTGAGCCTCCTAAGACTATCAAAATAAGTCTTACTCTGGAAAAACCCACACCAACCTAGAATTGGGGGCACATTTTGCTACTAGGTGGCTTTAGGTGAGGGAGCTGGCAGAGTTGAACAGCAAAATTTGGAAGAGAAAATGCCCTCCATGTGAGTATTTTCATTTATACAGGGTTTGAATTTGGACTTATTATTAAATATATTATTATATTATTAAAACTGTTAAGTTTTCCTATTCGATGAGGAACGTGAAGTTCTTGTTGATTCACCTCGTTAGGTGAAGGTATTGCAGGTGTTACTAAAACAGCTTGTGACCTAATGCATGTGTTCTTATTGTTAGGTACTTCCAGATGATGGAGTTTGACTCGAATGCCCTAAAGCAATGAATCATAGATTTAAGGTTCACTTTGCTTTTTATGCCACTTAATAAGTTGTACATATACATTCTAAGGGAAATTATGAGCTGCCTCATTCATTACACATTTTTCCAACTTGTAATTGTGTTGGCATCAAATGTTGGCAATATTTGAAAGAAACTGCCATATTAGTTGATCTTTGTAAATCTCTCAGTGCTTTTAACTAAAAATGGCATTAGAACCATTGTCTTTAAAATTTGCTTTTTTTACATTATCCCTACTTGGGAAATAAGCAGTGGTGGTAGAATTCTTTCAGGACTCATCCTATAAGTTCAGCCTTTCAAGAATGGGTCTTCCTGCTATTGGCATACTGACCTGAAAATCATAAATAAAAATGTCTTTGGAACTCAGGCATGAATGAGATTATTACAGGAAATTATGTCATGAAAGAAATGGAAGTTAGAATAATAAAACATTGGTTGTTTGGCAGTGTGTTTGCATTGCTTAGTATCATAAAGTAGGTTGTACAGAGGAATGCTGACTAAATTTATAATCTGGTAAAAATATTCCTAGCTGCAACAAAATTATCCATGAGGTTTATGTATTTACAAATATATGTATTATAATTTTGCCAGAAAACAGAAATTCAAGACTCCTTGTATATCTGATTTTTTTTGTTTTGATTTGTTTTTATTTTTGAGAGAAAGAAAAGTCAAATGAAAATTTTAATGATTTTCTTTCTCCATCTCTTCTGTACAGTCTTTCACTTGCTCTTTTATATATAATTTCTTATTTTAAACTCACTTATTTGACAAATAGTATTTGTTGAGGAAATAAATTTCTTAACAATTTAAACAAATATTTGGAGTCAAAATAATGAGAGCTACATTTGGGAGCTTACGAAGCCTCACATCACAATTTTAAAACTTATTTTAAAATTTAAAATTGTAAGATATAACTTGGTAGATTTCAGTATTAGGCAGTCTTATTCTGCAACTAATAGTTGATCAAAAGTCAAAGTATAGGGCTTCCCTGGTGGCGCAGTGGTTGAGAATCCGCCTGCCAATGCAGGGGACACGGGTTCGAGCCCTGGTCTGGGAAGATCCCACATGCCACGGAGCGGCTGGGCCTGTGAGCCACAATTGCTGAGCCTGCGCGTCTGGAGCCTGTGCTCCGCAACAAGAGAGGCCGCGATAGCGAGAGGCCCGCGCACCGCGATGAAGAGTGGCCCCCGCTTGCCACAACTGGAGAGAGCCCTCGCACAGAAACGAAGACCCAACACAGCCATAAATAAAATAAATTAAAAAAAAAAAATTTGCTTTAAAAAAAAAAAAAAAAAAGTCAAAGTATAAAGTGTAGCATGAATGATATAAAGGATATAGAACTTTAAAATGTTGTTAGTTAACATACTCTGTGTGTTATAAAAATTGTAAATAATACCATGGAAGGTAGATTATTTTCTTCCCTCTCTATGAAATACATTAAGAACAATTACCTCCCAATTTGAGCAGACTTTAAGAAGGTTAGAGGCAGGAGACACCTACTAAGTAGATCTTAGATACAGAGTTGATTGTAAAAGCATTCAGTAGTTTTCACCTTGACCTGACTATGCAAACACCTTGTCCTTTGTAGAAGGACATCTGTCCTTGTGTTCATGAGGCTAGTTTGTGTCCCTTGCAATTTTCTACTTATGCAGAATGATCATAGTAGGGCGGAAGGAGCTGTCCAATGTTCGAGGTGCCCCGGCCATTTCTAGAAAAGTAAAGAATCACAGAGTGTCAGAGAAAGAAGGGGCCTTAACAAGCTCTTCCTCAACCCTCTGGTTTTACAGGTTAAGAAACCAAGACTCAGCGGTGTGTAGTCATCTGTCTCTCTACTCACCTGGTTAATAGCCAATCCACACTAGCTGCATGGCTCCCAAATCCTTGTCTTATGCCTTTTCTGCTATCTCAAACCATCTCATGCTGCTGGGCTTCTTCAGGCATCATGTTCAGGAGCATGTGGGAACAGTGAAAGCAAGCATTTTGAAAGTTTAGAGATTAATTATTACTATTTTGATTCATTGGTGTCATAAGTGGGAAAGAGGTCTCTGTAAATTATTTGACTTTTGAACTACATTTCTCTAAGACCACTACAAAATTAATAATATTTTCATACTTAGTTTTATGAGTCAAACCATGTTATCTCCCAGCTTCCAGACTGTGAAGCTGAGACTCTGGTTCTCCTAATATTCTAGATGATATGTTCATTATAGAGGCAGTGGGAACGGTATGCTGGCTTAGTAACAATGTGACGTTTGGGCCTTCCTTGCTCCTTAGCCCCTGAGGCACTGTTTCAGCCTACTGAGTGCAGAGGTTTCTGCCTCTCTGGCCTCACCCGACCTGCAGTGGATTAGTTTTTGAAGATCAATTTCTAAAAATGAGGAGATGCATACTGTTCATTGTCCTGCAAGGTAAGCAGGTCACTACTAGCTTGAACGGCAATTGACTAGAATAATAAAAGTTTAAAGGGCTTGGTAGTTATATCATTAAAGGGGTGAAAGTGTGCTCTCCCTGGATAGAATCCCATAAGTCAGGGACTAGATGTTTGGCAGTTGGAAGTGTGAAAACTAGAAAACATTATGAATGGCATTTAAGAGATAATTTGTTAAGATGTAAGACAGTTACATTAAATACTCTATGACGTGTACTATTTTAGAGTCTATCACAAACTGTCTTAAATGGGAGCAATCTGTGCCCCATTGCTACCTGGGTCAGCTGTGAAAAGAATATTCAGTTCACAGTCCAAATGTGATTACATTTATGTTTTTTGTATACATTTAACCAAATTTTTTCGTTTCAAAATTAAAATTTGTTCCAGTTATCTATTGCTGCAATTCAAAACCACCCCAAACCTTAATGGCTTCTAACAGCAACACTTTTATTATATTTTGTAATTTTCTGGGTTAGAAATTTGGTCAAGCCTCAGCTGGGTTATTCTGCTCTGTGCAGTATTGGCTGAGGTCACATGATGATATGGTATTGGTGATAATCACTGGTGGATGGGCTGGTCTGAAGAGGCTAAAATGGCTTTACTCACATGTCTGTCACCTTGGTGGGGCGGGCTGGAAGGCTGTGCTCAGGTGGAACTATTGGCCTCTACAGAATGGCGGTCTCAAGGCTCTCAGACCTTTTACATGGCAACTCAAAACTCCCAGAGAAAGTGCCCCAAGAAACAGGCAGCGAGAGCCCCCAGTCTCTAAAGGCTTGGGCCAGGAAATTGTTCCACTGTATTCTACTGGTCAGAATATTTACAGAGTCCCCCCAGGTTCATGGGGAGGTGACACAGACCCCCCACCTCTCCATGGAAGGAGTGTTTAGGAATCTCTGGCCATCCTTAATATGCAACAAAGCCTTTAAACATTTTAAATGACAGAATGAGTTGATGGAGCTCTTATAGACACATATGATTAAGGGAAGTCACAAAAATAGAGTACTTACCATCTTCAGGAGTAAGATCTTTTAGGCTTTTTGACTTCTCTTGATGATTGTAATAATAATAATTCTTTAGGATATCGTTCTCCATCTTGATTTCTGGAATCAACCAAAGTTCCCGGGTAGTAAGTAGCCTTCTCAGAATCATAAGAATATCAATTTCTAGCTGGGAGTAATTGTGATATTTGAGTCAAATGTAATTTAGGGGCACACATTCAGATGTTAACAGTTTGATCTGGTTTCAGGTCTGTAATTGGAAGGTGATAAGACCAGGGTGAGGAATTGGGAAAGGCCGGGGCTACTGTTGTGTAGACATGGGTGTGCGGTTTATGCTTCATGCATGTATATGTTGTTTTAGTCAATAGATTTAAAAATTGTTTAAATATTGTATAAAATTAATAGTAATTTTTCAAATTATATTGACTCAGGGATGTATAATTTAAAGGGATCTTATGTTGAATATGTTTGGATTTTGGAATTCTATGTGACTAGAGCATAGGGCTGGAAGCCCGCTGGAGATGACAGAGAGAAATGAAGACATAAGTAGACACCTTCTGGGTGAATGTAGGGAATGTTAACACCCTCTACCTTTCCTTCCCCTTCTCTGCTTGGGTCCTTGGGCTTTGCTCACTATTGGCATCCATGAATTCCATCTCATCAGAGTTAATTGTATGTGTATTTAGCTCCCTGCTAGGTTGTGACCAGTTACAACCAGTTACAAATAACGACCATATTTGGTTAGCTCTGTATTCCCTGCAGCTGCTAAGACAACATATAGTAATTGCTCAATAAATGTTGACTAAATGAATGAACATTGAATTTAGTTAAGGAAACTTTTGTCAGGTTTGCTCTTACACTGGAAGACAATGTACATTCTTTTCCAAAGCCTTCTCTGACTTGGTAAGGAGAGCCCATGATTTGTTACCAAACTCTAGGTAAGAAATGCCATACATAGTGGATATTGATGTATGGGTGTATATATATATATATACTCTGGTTTGAGGTAAATATACCCTTTCAGTTCTTAAATAGCCTATTTCAAAATAAGAGAATGTGGCTAGGATTGAGCCTTCCGTGTGTAGGTAGGGTCCATGTGTCTTCTCCTTGAGTCTGGGTAGGCTCTGTGACTGGCTGCTTGGGCCAATAGAGTGTGGTAGAAGTGACACGGTACTGGTTTCTGGGCCCAGGCCTCAGCATATTGGCAGCTTCCACTTCTTGTCTCTCAGAACACTTGCTCTTGAACCTAGTCATCATGCTGTGAGAAAGCCCAGGTAGCTGTATGGAGAAGAGCCGAGTTCCTGGTTCAGCTTCAGGTGAACTCCCAGCTAGCACCAACCAGCCAGCCATGTGCGCTCGCTATCTTGGCAGTAGCTCCTCTACGCCCAGTGGAGCTGCCCCAGCTGACACTACTGCTCACATCTGCCCAGGCTGCAAATCTGTGAGCAGATTAAATGACGGGGTTATTTACGTCACTAACCTTTGCAGGTGGTTTGTTATGCCATACTAGATAATCCGAACTGAGACCTATGTGAGCAGCACCGTTATCTGAAGTGCTGGCGGGGACCAGGGAGAGCGTGGGTAATGGAGATTTATTTATTTGTTTACTAAACACTGACTGTGCACCTAATATGTGGGCCTGGAACTGCACTGTATCCTGGCAGTGGCAGGAAGCTGTCAGTCAACTAGATTTTCTTGCAGGAGATCTGAGTGGTACCTCCCCATGGCTACCACAGTGCTTCTTTTTATTCATTCATTCATTCATTCATTCATTCACTCATTCATTCATTCTCTTCCCCTGCCGCTTCTTGTTTTGCTCTCCAATTCTCTCCTTGACTCCTGTTTACTCCACTGACTTGTCCTGGCCTGTTTTCTTCTCTCTCTCTGACTACACTGTATTTCCTTGAGGGCTGGGGTATATGTCCAGTGTTTAACCCAGCATCTGATATACTGCAGGCCAGTTGGTGAATATTGTGAATATGTGAATTAACAGCATTGAAACCTCACTTTTATCCAGTGATCCCTCCCTCCTCAGAGGTGCTGCATTTTATTTTCCCAGTGTCTTGGGACACTGAAGATAACACAAGAAGTTATTGACCGTACTGAGGGACAGGAATTACCTACCGATCACTCTTCTCTAAGCTGCTTTCAGAGTAGACAGTGGCAGTCGTTGGCTTGTCGCGTAGATACCGTTACAAGATTGACCACAAAAATCACTTTCATCTGAATTGAATCTCTGGTTTAGAGTCACAACCATGTGAAAGAGGGGACTAGAATTTTTCTCTAAATTTTTATGATGAAAAAATTTAAATACACTGGAAAGTTGAAGAAACAGTACAGTGAGTACCAGTATATCCAACATCTAGTTTCAGCCATTGTTTATGTTTTGTCCGTTTTTTCTTTATTAGTTTTTTTTCCTTTGGGTGGAACATTTGAAACTAAGTTGTAGACATCTTTTCACGTCACCCCTAAAGGCTTCAGCGTGTACCTCTTACCAGTAAAGATTTTCTTCTACATAAGCGCAATGCCAATATTTCTTATAAACATTAATTCAGTACTATCCATTTTGTATTCAAATCTCCTCAGTTTTCTTGTGTTGCTGCTTATTTCCAACCAGGATGCAGTCACAGTTGTGCATTGTACTTGTTTATTATGTTTCTTTCATCCTCTTAAAAATTACATCAGGGTTTTGGGGAGACCAGGCCAGTTATCTTAAAGAATGTCCCACATTCTGGATTTGACTGTTTTCTCATGGTGACATTTTTGTCCCTCTAGCCCCTGGATTTCTTGTAAATTGGAAGTTAGGTCTAAAAACTTGATTTGATTCAGATTAAATATTTGGGGCAAGAACACTTCATCAGTGATACTGTGTACTTCATATTGTCTCACATCATATTGACCATTTGTAGTGACGCTAAGTTTGATCCCTTGGTGAGCTGCTCGCTTGCCTGCTCTTTCCATCATGAAAGTCTTTTCCTGTAAGTAATCTATGGAGCATTACTTTGGCAACAGGCAATATTCTGTTCTCCAGTAACCTTAGTGATTCTTGCCTGAATCAATTCTCTAAGGTTTGCAAAATGGTGAATTTTCTTATCTCTTTTTTCTTCTGCATTTATTAGTTGGCATTATTCTGTAAAGAATCATTTTCAAAGTAGGAAGTTGATATCATAGTCACTCTAGAACAACAAATGAATGACTTCTCTTTCTTCCTCTCTCTTGCTGTCTCTCAGCCAGCACTATGGATTTATGAATTATTTTTTAATCAATTATAGTGCTTATCCTCTGCTATGTTGTCCCAGATTTGACCAGTGGTATCCCTTTCAAACAGATTTCCATGTCCTTTAGACTCCTGCATCCTCTCATTGTCTTTGAGTGCTTTCTTATTCTCTGGTCCAACAAGATGTCACAGGCACACCTTGTACCTGGCTCTAGAATTGACCATTTTTATATTTTACATTTATATAAGGAACTCTGATTCCTTTTAGTGTGGAATGTTATTTAGAAACCAAGATCTTGGGGCTTCCCTGGTGGCGCAGTGGTTAAGAATCCGCCTGCCAATGCAGGGGACACGGGTTCGAGCCCTGGTCTAGAAAGATCCCACATGCCGCGGAGCAACTAAGCCCGTGCGCCACAACTACTGAGCCCGCGCGCCTAGAGCCCGTGCTCCGCAATGAGAAGCCCGTGCACCGCAACAAAAGAGTAGCCCCCGCTCACTGCAACTAGAGAAAGCCCGGTCACAGCAACGAAGACCCAACACAGCCAAAAATAAATAAATTAATTAATTAATTAAATTTTTTAAAAAAGAAGAAAAACATTTATTAATATGGGGAAAACACTCCCAATGTTCTGTTAAGTGGAAAAAGCAGTATATTCAGCTGCTGTCATATGACAGGTTTTTAAAAATATGATGATATATTCACACTCCCACACAATATAGAAAAAAGTTTAAAGGATATGTACCAAAATGCCTTTTGGTGGTAGAATCATAGATGACTTTGTGTCTTAGTCTTACTTTCTTATATTTCCTATATTTTCTACAATGAGCATAGGTTATCATAAAATCTGTTTTAGCTATTGCTAGTACATAGTCATACAGTAACACTTAGTTTTTCTATATTCTCATTTTGTATAGTACTTTACTAAGTTTAATTTTCTTCTAATAGCTTTTACTGATTTTTAAAAAGCATATAGTCATGTGATACGTACATAGTATAGCCATTCAGTCTCTTAATGTCTGTCTACCCTAATGCAACAGAGAATCCCCAGGAGCTAATCATCAACTAGTCACACTAATCAGTGGATCCCTAACTATGGGAAATTATGCCTCCTGGTTGACACCCCTGCTTCCTCATCTATAGCGAAGGTTCATTGTAAGGATTAAAGGTGATGACGGATATAAAGTCTTGACTCAGTACTTGGCCATCATACACTCTCAACAAACGTTAGTGGTTATTATTGTGAGGATGTGTCTCTTGGTACATACTCTCTTGAAGGGTGCAGAGCTCAGCCCAGGTAGCCACCATAGTCTGTGGGCAGGTCACATGAAAGGAAGAGCCACTGACAGCACCCAGGTCAGCCGGTTCCAGGCAGCTGTGCCTAAAGGCAACACCAGTCCTGCATGTGTGTTCCACTTTCCTTATATTTAAAACTCCACACCTTAGATAAAGATCTTCTCGCTTATATGAGAATAAATGACGAATGTGAAGATGATAATGCTGACGCATAGCCCAGTTATATAGTCTGAAGAGGCTAACTGTGGGAGAATTAATCTCTAGGTTTATCCCAGGAGTAAGGAATCTCTCTGGTAAGCAGCCTTTGGGATGATCCCAGTACTCTCTGCCTTTGGGTGTTCATGCTCTTCCGTAAGCCCCTCTACTTGAGCATGGGCTTGGACCTGATGGCTCGCTTTTCACAAATAGAATATGGCAAAAGTAATGGAATGTCACTTCTGAGGTTAGGTTTCAAAAAAGACTGTGACTTGTGTCCTGCTAGCGTTTTCTCACCCTCTTTGTCTTTTGGAGCCGTCACTCTGGGAGGAGCAAGCTGATGTGCTGTGAGGAGCCCTGTGACAAGGCTCACATGGCAAGAAACTGTTGTTCGTTTCCGTGGGAAGCTGAGGCCTGTTGGCACCCATGTGAGTGAACTTGGAAGTGGACCGTCTCCCAGTCAAGCCTTGAAATGACCATAGCCCCAGCTGACACCTTGCTTGCAACCTGTGGGAGATATTGAGCTAAAAGAGCGGTCAGCTGAGCCACTCCCAGACTCCTGACCCTCAGAAACTAGGAGACAATACGTGTGTGTTGTCTTAAGCTACTCAGTTTTGGGTTAATTTGCTGTGCAACCATAGGTACCTAATACACTCTTTGAAGCAATTAAGTATCTTTCCTGACTCCTCCCACTTCACACCTCCTTCCACCTTTGGTTCTTGGGGAAATTATTATAGTTTCTCCACAGCACCCTTATATTTTTTTAAAAAATATTTATTTTATTTATTTATTTTCCTTATTTATTTATTTTTTTGGCTGCGTCGGGTCTTGGTTGCGGCACACGGCATCTTTGTTGAGGCATGTGGGATCTTCTCGTTATGGCTCACGGTCTGCTCAGGTTTCTCGCGGGTTTTCTCTTCTCTAGTTGTGGCACGTGGGGTCCAGAGCGCCTGGTCTCTATAGTTTGTGGCACGTGGGCTCTCTCGTTGAGGCGTACAAGCTCAGTAGTTGTGGCGTGCGGGCTTGGTTGCCCTGCGGCACGTGGGACCTTAGCTCCCCGACCAGGGGTCGAACGTATGTCCCCCACATTGGAAGATGGATTCTTTACCACTGGACCACCAGGGAAGTGCTGAGCACCCTTTTATTTTTTAAATTTTTCATCAGGGCACCAAATGCCTTTCCTGCCTATTTCTTCAACTTTCCCTGTGCTTCCAGCCCAGTCACCACTTCTTTGATGTGTTAGCAAAAGATGATAAACTGACTATTGCTGTCATTTAATCCCTTTCTTTGGAGACCTCCCCTGTGCCTTTCACAAGTCATAGAGAGATGTGGCTTCATTGTGATGTAGGCTCCAGAGTCATGGTCTGCAGCCTGCTTCCTTTGTCCCTTTGTCACTTCTCAAGGAGTTAGTCACCTTCAGGAGCCAGTTCTTTGTGGGCCAGTGCAGTGAGGCTGTGACCAAGCCCGCTCCCCAGTCTCCTGGCCCCAAGCTCTCCCCATCACCACCTGCTGCAAGTTGACCTCCTGAGATAAAATGGTGGAGAATTCTCTGACCAGAGTGTGCAAAACTGAGGAGCGAGACTCCTGGATTCTGGTCCCACCTGAGCTGCAGCTTTGCTGTGGGAACCAGAACATATCTATCTAGTTTCTATGTCTGGAAGGTCCAGACAATAGTAACCACTATTTTCCTCTTTTTAAACAGAGCTTTGGGGAAAGATTTCCTCTATAAGTGCTAGAAAATGAGTGTTTAATATTTTAAACCTGAGCGGCATGATTGTACAGTTTGCACACCGTAACAGAAGCCTCCATTGTCCCTAGACCTGTGAAGAGTTATGGGGAAAATAGCACCTCTCACCTCAGGAAAATATTTGCCAATTGAAAATTAGTTTCTCAAACGTTGCCTCTTTATTGTTTTAGCTCATACTTAATGAAGTGGATGTTCGGTGATGAACTTCTCAATGCTCTCCCTGTGGCCATCGGCCTATTCACACCATTCCTGGCTGCACGAAATATCTCTAGTGCAGAGAATTAAGTCACGGTAAAAGTATACTCTGGATTTTACCAAGAGGTCACGGAGAGCCCCTCTTCCCTTGGCAGTCAGCAACATTGTTATTACACTTCATTTATCTACTTGGGAGGACTCGGGAGGACCAGCTGGGCCCCTGTCTGCACTCATCAAGAGTTAATTTCTGAGTGAGGTGCTGTGGTCATGAACAAGTGAAGAAGGTACCGCGGTGGTCCTGCCAGACAACAGGGGCCCTTAATTAGCAGCAACGTTCAATCAGGCTGCTTAACCTGCCATGGGGCTTAGGTGGTCATGTCCTTCATGCGGCCTCCCATAAACGTAGAACCCACAGCCGGGCTCAGATGTCTGTGTGGCCTGAGATGAGGAAGACAGCACAGACCCGGGCCTGACACAGGTCCAGGGGATACCCAAGCATTGCTTTTATTTATGATGGAGTAGTGAAGGTTAACCGAGAGATTTTTTTCCCTTTAAAATTTGGAAGCATCTTTTTGTCTTTCCCTACTTCATATTTCCCAAGCTGGACATCATGCTGACTTTCTTTGGTATTAAAAGCAACCTCTTGTTGCCCTGTTTCTGGCATGGCTGAGGTCTCAGAGTGGATGTTGCGATAGATCGGTGTGGTTAAAGTCAGAATACCTCACTAGGTCTGAGGCCTGTTTTCATCTCTCCTCATTGTAGTTTGGTCAGCTGCAAAATGGAGGTGGCTCTACCCACCTCCCAGGCCAAGCTTTTAGGAAGATCAAATATAGAAACAGTTTGTAAACTGTCAAATATTATTCAAATCTTAGGTGATATTATTGAATGTCAGGATTGGGTTGCTTTGAGTTGACTCTTTCATTATAGCCAAGGTAAGTATTTATTTTAATGGTCACATAGAGAATACCAAAACCTGGTGGTGTTGGTAGATGCCTTATATTTTCCTAGAAATTCTATTTAATATTGCCACATTTAATTGGTAGCAAATAAACATAAGTACTTCTTTAAATTCTGGCCAAGAGACTCTAATGCACATTAAGGACCATTTCAGACAGAGGGGATCACTGTGGGAGGAGGTGTAGCAGGGGAGGATTGCTTAGCTCAGTGTGACTTCTCATTTAGTCATGAGACCTTCCAGGCACTGTTTAAGAAACTGAAGGTGGGCTGTTTCATTTCATCACTTCAGTGGCTCATGGCCAGTAATTTTGGGATGGTCCACCGAGTCCTCGAGTAGATCCCTTGATTACTTCTGGGCGAGCGAGCCTTGCTTCTGTTGGCTTATGACAAGCCTAGCGTCTTTGCTGACTCAGATGAGTAACTGGATTTACTTACCTCAAGTGGCTTGAAATTCTTTCTGGTGATCAAATAGCCCACAAAACAAAAGTGGAGGCAGCTCCCCATGCCCTTGTTGGCGATGCAGAGTGTGTTGCGGGGTGTTTAAATGAGTGGCAGTTACAGCACCTGCTGGGAGCTTTGCACTGAGCTGGGGGACCGCCCAGGAGGAACTAATGGGCCTCTTGGAAGGCCAGTGGAGCCTCAGCCACGGGAAGGGGTTGGTACAACACACATTCATTTAAGGTGGAAATGCTTCGCATTTTAAATGTTACTGTACATTTTAAGCTGCGTTCTTTATTTACCTGGCAGATTGGAGAGTGCTATGTCTTGGTGTAATGAAGCATTATGTTGGTATAGCAAAAATGAAACTGCCCTCCTGACAGGAATTCAGTCTCACTAGAAGCCCATGGTCTGGTGCAGGGGATCGCCTGGGAGTGGATGTGTGTATGTGTGTGTGTGCAGGCGTTGTTCCTGATGGGGAAGTCGAGACCAAATTGCCCATTACATTGCCTAATTCCACCTGATGTTTTCCTGAAATGAAATGTTGGATAGCAAATCCTTCCCTGTTTGTGGGCTTTTTTTTTAACCTCGGATTTTTTTTTTTTTTTTTTTTTTTACTTGTGTGTTTTTGTTTTGTTTTTTCCCTACTTTTGCTTTGGAAACATGGAAATGATTTGTGTAGAATTATTTTGATGAAGAGAAAAGAAATTGTGGAGTAAATCAGTCACCAGATAGTTATTGCAGCCAAAACCCATTGGAGCTGAAAGCTGCTGCAGCATCTGGAACCTTGCTCTGGGCCTGGTGGGCATAAACTGGAACCTTGGCAATAAACTTCTGGACACAAGGTCACCCTTTGCCAGGGTTTCTGGAATCCAGATTTAATACTGCACATTCTTCCTTGTTTTGAAAGGAGAAGGCATTACTTTAAACGCTGGGAAAATCTGTTCCATCCTGAACATGGAAATATTGATGCTAGACAGAGAATATGGAGAAGGAAACTGGGGGCAGTTCATCTGCCTGGCTTCTGGCCAACAAGTATGAATCTAGTTCTCTAAGGTTGTGCTTTGAACTCTTACATCAAGAAGGCCATCTTGTCGTTGGAAGGCGGTGTGCCAAACAGCTACCCCTATGGCCAGCTCTGGGTGCCTTGGGCTGCGTGCCTAGCAGTGTGTTCTGACCTGTCTTCCAGTGACATCCAGCTCGCTGTCGCCATGGCAACCAATGTTAGGTGCGGGATTCACTTTTACTTAAAGGTATAGTGTTAGGAACTCGACTCTTCTTTTTCCACATCATTCATTTTCAATTTAATCATACCCATATCTGTACCTGTGTCTGGATCTCCAAAATAAGAATTAGAGGTCACATTTTGGGTTCTTTGCCATGTTAATTCCCATTTTATTTTTCAAACACTCCCTGAAATAACTAATACACGACTGCTTACTAGTCAAATGTGGTTTGCTGCTCAAACTGTTCTACTGATTCCACCTTTAAGAACTGTATAGTGATGGTACCTCTTTCATGGGATTATATTATATTGAATTACAGTGAGGTGAAAATGAAAAGGTAACCGAGTTCTATTGTAAATCTGTTCTATCACGGTTACTCGATTGTTTTGTTTTTGTTTTTTTGAATTTTATTTTATTTTTTATATAACAGGTTCTCATTAGTTATCTATTTTATACATATTAGTGTATACACGTCAATCCCAATCCTGCAATTCATCCCACCACCACCACCCCTACCCCTGCTTTCCCCCCTTGGTGTCCATACGTTTGTTCTCTACATCTGTGTCTCTATTTCTGCCTTGGAAACCGGTTCATCTGTACCATTTTTCTACATTACACTTATATGCGTTAATATACGATATTTGTTTTTCTCTTTCTGACTTCACTCTGTATGACAGACTCTAGGTCCATCCACATCTCTACAAATGACCCAGTTTTGTTCCTTTTTATGGCTAATATTCCATTGTATATATATACCACATCTTCTTTATCCATTCATCTGTAGTTGGACACTTAGGTTGCTTCCATGACCTGGCTATTGTAAATAGTGCTGCAGTGAACATTGGGGTGCATGTGTCTTTTTGAATTATGGTCTTCTCTGGGTATATGCCCAGGAGTGGGATTGCTGGGTCATATGGTAATTCTATTTTTAGTTTTTTAGGGAACCTCCATACTGTTCTGCATAGTGGGTGTATCAATTTACATTCCCACCAACAGTGCAAGAGGGTTCCCTTTTCTCCACACTCTCTCCAGCATTTGTTGTTTGTAGATTTTCTGATGATGCCCATTCTAACAAGTGTGAGGTGATACCTCATTGCAGTTTTGATTTGCATTTCTCTGATAATTAGTGATACTGAGCAGCTTTTCATGTGCCTCTTGGCCATCTGTATGTCTTCTTTGGAGAAATGTCTGTTTAGATCTTCTGCCCATTTTTTGATTGGGGTGTTTGTTTTTTAAATATTGAGCTGCATGAGCTGTTTATATATTTTGGAGCTTAATCCTTTGTCCGCTGATTCATTTGCAAATATTTTCTCCCATTCTGAGGGTTGTCTTTTCGTCTTGTGTATAGTTTCCTTTGCTGTGCAAAAGCTTTTAAGTTTCATTAGGTCCCATTTGTTTATGTTTGTTTTTATTTCCATTACTCTAGGAGGTGGGTCAAAAAAGATCTTGCTGTGATTTATGTCAAAGAGTGTTCTTCCTATGTTTTCCTCTAAGAGTTTTATAGTGTCTGGTCTTACATTTAGGTCTTTAATCCATTTTGGGTTTGTTTGTGTGTATGGTGTTAGAGAGTGTTCTAATTTCATTCTTTTGCATGAAAGGAACACTCCCAAACTCATTCTTCGAGGCCACCACTACTCCATTGTTCTTAAAGTTTAGTACGATGCAAAGAATAGTGGCAAGGGCTTGATTTGCACTTGTGGATTTGCATCCACAGGGCAGGAATGTGTGTGGTAGCTGCATCCCTCACCTGCTTGGACGCTAAATGACTTCTGCAAGCCTCAGTTTCTTCATCTGTAAAATGGCAATAACAATGGCAACTTTTCAACTTTTTCTAGTGATGAGTAAATAAGACATCATCAAAAGTGTAATGTAAACATTAGTAAAATACAAGGCAAATGTTAATTGCATATGTAGAGAATATTTGTGGCAGAGAAAATATTACATGATTCCGAACCCTGTTTCATTTTCCTCCTGGGCACACAGTCCTTCTTTCAGCTTGGTTAGTGTTGTGTGGGTGGCCAGTGGATGAGATGGACATGAAGTATGCATGTTCCCTCCAGGCCTGGCCCAGAAGAATCTCCCACTCTCCCTTTCTACTGTGATTTTGGACGTCGTGTGGGAAAATGGTGGTGTCAGAAGTTGGAAGAGGCCTGTCCCTGAGTCACCACTTGGAGGAGAGCCGTCTGACTAGTGCCATTGCACTTGGACTTGTGCCACTGCACTTGGAGTTGTTTAAGCTAATATTAGCCTACCCGGGTTAATCACAATTTTGGAAGAGAATATTATTTGCTACCGTTAACGTATAATTGTATTTTTATGTACCTTGTGTTATACATATTATAAATATAACATTCTGTTGTTTAAGGCTATTTATATCATATTATATATGATATTAGTATGAAAAGTACAAATGAAAACCAACCTATTTGCTATTTTTAATATAGGACATAATTGCTCACAGTGAAGCAAGTCCATATCTTAAGTTTTACTAAATTTTTGTATGTATCTTTTTTTTAATATAAATTTATTTATTTATTTATTTTTGGTGCATTGGGTCTTTGTCTCTGCGCGCGGGCTCTCTCTAGTTGCAGCGAGCAGGGGCTCCTCTTCATTGCAGTGCACGGGTTTCTTATTGCGGTGGCTTCTATTCTTGCAGAGCCCAGGCTCTAGGCCTGCGGGCTTTAGTAGTTGTGGCACGTGGGCTCAGTAGTTGCGGTGCACGGGCTTAGTTGCTCTGTGGCCTGTGGGATCTTCCTGGACCAGCACTCAAACCCTTGTCCCCTGTATTGGCAGGCAGATTCTTAACCACTGTGCCAGTTTTTGTACATATCTTGACCAACAAGGGAAGTTAATAGACTCAGTGAGAGGTGAATTCCTGCTAGAAACATTAATGATAATGAAATAATATTAACTGCCATTGATTAAGCACTTACCATATGGCAGGCATGTTATGCTAAGAACTTTGCAGACATGATAGAAATGTGCCTTGAAATGAGACTTTATTTTTTTCAAATTATTTTCATACTTGTTAAGATTGAATTATGAGATTAAAGCTTGTTTTTTCCTTTTCGAGATTGTCATACCCCCTTCCCCATTGTTATAATAGAATGTGGCTCAGATGAATTGAGCTGGGAGCTAATTACATATGAGAAATCTGATTTCTAAGATGTCATAGGGCAGGCCACTACTAAAATCAGTTTCTAGTAGATTGTTGCAGGTTGAAAAATTACATGTATCTCTGTTGTGAACTGGGTGTGTTTTGGCTGGTGTGCACAACAAGAATAATTATTCAGGGGGCATTCATGGTTTAGCAGTGACTTACCAGTCTGTTCTTTAATTTTCTTGTGTAAATATGTCCAGCCAAATATTGTTTCCTGACTGTTTCATCCATCTGAATTAAGCATCCAAGCACAATAGCCATAATATAAATTTCCACTGAGGCAAATGCTGCCAGTGATGATATGGCCACAGCAGCTACAAATGCTTTATGATGAATTGACTTCAAGTTTTGAATCTTAGCTCTTTCCTTCAGCACCATTCTCTACTCCCAAAAGTAATGGACAGAACTCACACCCTGAAGTAAAGAAATTGCAGCCAACACTGAACTTAACATTCTTGGTGGATTCCATTATAATTGGGCTTGTGTTCTGAATTTGTGTGAGTTAGGTGGTATTAAGATGACAAATGATGGAAAAGGAATTTTCAGATTACTCTCTCATACTTGAGGTGAAGGAAGCTTTCTGAAGACAGACATCGTGGCTGGGAACCCCATAGCCCGATCCCTTGGGTTCAGGTCCCGGCCCTGCCACTTACGTGGATCTTTGTTTCCGTATCTGTAAAGTGGAAATAATTTTAGTGCCTTTCTGCCTCTTTGCTATCCAGTAAAAACGGTATTAATAATCGTACTACCTCCTAAGATTAATGAGTCATTTCTGTGAAATGCTGAGAATGGTACGTGCAGGGAGTGAGCATTCTGCCGCTCGTGTAATCGTTTTTCTACGACTGCATCTGTTCCATATGCAGTGTCAGTTTTCACTTTATCAGAAAACTTGATATAGATTCTCTATTTTCTCGGCTTATTATACAAATATCTATTGTTTTGTGTGTGTCTGTTTGTTCACCAAGTATTTATGCAGTACCTGCTCTATGCTAGGTATGTATATACCTGCTGTATGTGCCAGGAGTGTATTCCAAGTATTTCCATGTCTGTGTTATCTATTTCCAGTAGGAAATCCTCTGCTGTGGTGACCTCTGCCACGTCAGCATGGAGTCTTGCTCACCCTTTAGGCACTCACCATGATCCTCAGTTGATGTAGTCGTGGGGTCAGTCTGGCCTCAGAGTCTGTGGGGTCATTTGGGCTCAAGATGACCTGTCCAGAAATTGTTAGCATGTGTTCTCTGCAGCTGATACTAAGCACAATCAATAAGTATGGAAATGAATTGTATGAAACTCAGACACCCTTCAGTAGGAAGAAAGATGGCTGTACTTTCCTCATGAGGCTATTTCTAAATGTTTACATTTTACTGTAATTAGTTGTTCACAAGCAACCCTGTGATTTGGGCTAGTTACTGTACTGCCATGTTTCCAAATTTGAGAGCTGAGACTTTGGAAACTGGAGTGACTTCCTGAGCCTCTGGGCTGAATCTGGGGCTCTGATTCATAGGGTTCAGTTTTTTGGTCCTTGGAAATCTGGCAGATCCAAATTAGAGTTGTATTGGACCCTGTTGGCACTGCTAGGGATAGGAACCTAACTGTTTACAGATCGGAGAGGTTGGGGAGACTGTACTTTATTAGCACAAGCTGACCAAAGTGTGATAATGGGGACAAACCTTGGGGAATGTCCCCCAGTCCCCTGCTTTAAATATCATCTCTAAACCGATGGCTTCCAAATTTGTATCTCCAATCCCTCCCCTGATCTTCAGATTCTCACATTTATTTGCTGACTGGATATATGAATAAACTATAATTAGACTTAGATATCTAATTTTTACATTTCCAAGAGACATCTTAAAATTGCTTTGCCCCAGTAATTGAGATAGTGTCTGGTGGTATAAGGGTAGAGGTATAGATTAATGGAACAGAGTAGAGTCCAGAAATAGACTCACATTTATATGGCCAACTGATTTTTAATAAAGGTGCCAAGGTCATTCAATGGGGAAAAGATAATCATTTTAATAAATGATGCTCGAACAACTGGATATCTGTATGGAAAAAAGAAGCAAATCTCAACTGATACCACACAGAAGAATTAACTCAAAATGGATCATAGACCTAAATATGAGAGCTAAAACTCTTAAACTTGTAGAAGAAACCATAGGAGGAAAAGTTTATGACTTTGGAGTAGGGAAAGATTTCTTAAGACATAAAAAGCATGAATTGTAAAAGAAAAAATGTGATTAAAATGGGCTTAGTTTCGGGGGCTTCCCTGGTGGCGCAGTGGTTAAGAATCCGCCTGCCAATGCAGGGGACACGGGTTCGAGCCCTGGTCCCGGAAGATCCCACATGCCGCGGAGCAGCTGGGCCCGTGAGCCACAACTACTGAGCCTGCGCGTCTGGAGCCTGTGCTCCGCAACAAGAGAGGCCGCGATAGTGAGAGGCCCGCGCACTGCGATGAAGAGTGGCCCCCACTTGCCACAACTGGAGAAAGCCCTCACACAGAAATGAAGACCCAACACAGCCATAAATAAATAAATAAATTAATAAATTAAAAAAAAATAAATGGGCTTAGTTTCATCAAAAAAAACTTTTGTTCTTTATAAGGCACAGTTGAGAAAACAGGCAAGCCACAGACGGGGAGAAAATATTTACAAAACATATATCTGACAAAGGACTTGCAGCCAGAATATGTAAAGAAACTTACAACTCAGTATTAAGAAGACAACCCAGTTTTTCTTTTTTAAAGGCAAAAGATCTGAAAAGCCACTTCACCGAAGAAAATATATGAATGCCAGGAAGCACATGAGAAGATGCTCAGTATCAGTAGTCTTCAGAAAAATGCAAGTTGAATTACAATGAAATATACCATTATGCATCCATTAGTAGGGCTAACCTAGCAACGGATGATACCACGTGTTGGCAGGGATGCAGAGAAACTGGAACTCTCATATATTGCTGGTGGGAATGCAAAAGGATATAGCCACTTCTGAAAACATTCTGGCAATATCTTATGAAATTAAATATACACTCACTATACGACCCAGCAACATTACACCTGGGGATTTGTCCCAGACAAATGAAAACATATGTCCCCACAAAGACTTGTATCCAGATGTTCATAGCAGCTTTATTCATAATAGCTCCAAATGGGAAACAACCCAAATATTCATGAATTTGTCAATTGATAAACAAATTGCTGGAATACTGCTCAGCAAGTTAAAGGTGCAGAATATTGGTACATGCAACAACGTGCGTGGCCCTCAGAAATATTATGCTAAGTGAAAAGTCATGGTGCTTACCTGCCTGGAAGTCCTGCATGATTGTGTGTCCCCCCTGCCCCTTTCTTCCACACATACATGCACATGTGGGTGTCAGGCCTCCGAAATGGCAAGCACATTCCCTACTTCAGGTCCTCCCCTGTCTAGACAGTTCCTCTCCCAGATCTCTTTCCTGCTCTCACTTCCTTCAGGTCTCTGCTCACATATGAACTTTTGAGAGAGGCCTTCCCTAGCCATCCTTTATAAAATATCAAACAGCATCCACTACTCCTTCTCTAACCCCCTTACCTAATATATAATGTATTTATTTGCATATTTGTTTAGTATCTGCCTCCTTCCAGAATTAAGCCTGTTGTATTTACTGTTGTATTTCTTGGTCCCTAGAAACTAGTGTTAAGTTTATAAGTTCTCAATAAAGAATTGCTAAGTAAACAATGTAAATGTACACTATTCAGAATGCAGGCACAAGGATATGATGAGACTTCAGATTTTGTGTGCCCTGTCAAGATACATGCCACTGCATTGTGTTAGCAGCTTTCCCTTTGCTTTTTCATTCATCCATGTGCTGGACAGGCCCTGACTCTGTTTAGGTTTGAAAAACTGATGAAATGCACACCAGGAATGAGTGCAGGTGCATTTAAGACCTCATTTAATGTGTTAAAATGGGAAATCCTTACATTTTTGCAAAGGTATTAAGATAGAGCTTTTTACACAAGTAACTACTTAAATAATGTATAGCATACTGATTATTAGTTAGTCTTCCTCGTGCTCCTGCCCCGTTTATACAAATAAAAATATAAGGCAAAACTAGGAGAAAATAATTCTACTAATATTTATAAAATGTTGGACTTAAATGTTATTAAAAGAACTGTGTATATGGAACCAATACTGTTTACTGGCATTATCACTCCATTCTGTTGCAGAAGATTTGTTTGTTAGTTTGTTTTAATGCCAGATTAGATTTTAGACATAGCACAAAATACTGCCTTTGAGTGGCACAGCCATAAATTATGTAGGGATAGTGTTAAGAGAGATTGTGATCAAATTGCTGTGGTAATATCTTAAATAGTAAAAAGAAACATGCCTTTGCGAATCATAAAATTTTATAAATTCAGGAAATCGATCATCTGACTAATACGTCATTTGGAGAACTGACCTAGATCTACTGACATTTATCATGTCTCTTCTGTATCTATTGAGACAGTCACATGATTTTCCTCACTTGCCCACTTGTGATGCATTACATTGACACATTTTTTTCTGACGTTAAACCATCCTTGCATTTCTGGGATGAACACTACTTGATTATAATGTATTACACATAAGATGCACCACTGAATTCAGTTAGCCAGCATTTCATTTAGGATTTTCACATCTATGTTTATAAATGAAGAGGGCCTATTATTTTGTTTTCTTACTTAATTAGAATTGAGATTATACTAGAATCATGAAACGAATCAGGCAGCTTTTCCTCTTCTTCTAATTTGTGGAACATAATGGAATGTTTTCAGAGTTACAAATTGCAGCTGTTTTGAACCCCAGTTGTGCTTGGTTTACTTAAGCCACCAAAATAGTTTTTAAAACCTTGTCCTTAATTAACCTTTTAAATTAAAAAGATACTTTTCTAGTTTCACTGTTTTTCTTTTTTCCAGTGAGTGACCTGAATTAACTGTCCAGTTAATTTTTAATGAATATTTATTTCACTCATTCATTCGACATTCATTTAGATTTATTAGGTATTTGCTCTGCACAGGGCATTATCCCAGGCACTGGGGGAGAAATGAATGGCAGGAGCCATGCCCTCATTTCTTCCAGAAGGGAACCAGAGCTCACTCACAAGTTATTACTATCCCAGGCAGCACATCTCATTCTGTGAAAGGAGGGGGTTGAACCACTTGGGATATCTGTGTCTCATGAAATAGTAATTTTGGATATTTATTGAGCTGTAAAGGAGTCATGGTCCCAAATTTTCTAGTTTCAGTTAGAAATATACATATCATTCATTCATCAGATGTTTAGAAAGTACCTGCAGTATGCTTGGGAGTGTGTGTGGTATAGAAACTGAAATCGACTTCAGTAGTTTGTGTCAAAGGTTGTCAGTACTTTGGAAGATGCATCTTGTCATCATTTACTCCCATTTTGAATATGCTAAAAGTGTGTTTGAAGGTATCAGCTGCTCAGGAGGGGACCCCTGTGTTCCCTTGTCCCTCCACCCCCGCTCTGCTCACGAGCGTACAGATGTTTGTCATTGAGCACCATCCACGCCTCTTAGCACAGGAGGAGATGCATTCTATCTTTTTTCCCCTGTTTGCAGCTCAGGTGTGATGACATGCCATGGTCACCATGCTTTGTGTTTTTCAAAAAGAAATCAGGGGTCTCTAAATCCTTAACCTGATGCCTTTGCCAGAGAAGCAAAGTCAATTTAATTGGATGTCTTCCCTTGCCTAGACTGACTCATTCCCCAGCTGACCTTTCAGGGTTCCATGGCTCTAAGTATCATCTCCATGATAATGGTTCCCGAATGAGGACCTTGCCCAGACCTTCCTCTTCAACTCCAGGCTACTGTTTCGATTCACTGGGCTGTCCGGTAGGCAGCCCACACTCGCCACATCCAAACCCAGCACCTGATTGCTCCCCCCACCGGTTCAGATCCTGGTTTCCTCCTTTCAGCAAACGGCACATTTCTTTTTTTCTGGTTGTGCAGGCCAGAAATCGTACTTCTCATCCTAGACCCCTGCCTTTCTTTAAGGAACCGAATCCATCATTGAACTCTGTTGGTTCCACTTCCAGAATATCTAGACTGCATCCACTCCTGCAGCTTCTGACACTGCCCCCCGCCCCAGCGCATGCACCGTGGAGTCTCGTCTGCACCATTACAGGGCCTCCTAGCTGGTTTCACACAACCACTGCCCCCAGGCTGTTCTCCACATAACACCCACCAGGTGAACCACCTTTAAAAGTGCGAAGTCAGATCATATCATCCCTCTGCTTAGAATGCCTCAGAATTGCTTCTTTTATTCAGTATAAAATCCAGAATCCAGACCTACAAAGCCCTAAATCTGCCTCCAGCTCACATTCCTGTTCACCCTCCTCCCCCAAACCCCCCCTCCCCACAATGTACCTAGCCACCTTGGTCACTCTGTTTTTCCTCAAACCCAACTCTGCACCTTTGGCCTTTCTGTCCCCCCTGCCTGGAACACTCCTCTCTTAGATACCCCCGTGGCATACTCTCTTACTTCCTTCTCCTCTCTGATCAAACGTCTGACCAGAGGGGTCGTCCTTGACCATTCAGCACGAAATCAACACCCCATCCTTGTCCCTTCCTTTCCCCGTTACTCTGTTTCATTTTGTTTTTGCCACATTGCCAATTTCTGTACTTACCCATGAATCTGCCCCCGCGCCCTGCTGCCCCACCCCAGAATGCTCCCTGGGAACAAAGACAGAGCATATTCACTGTAACAACCCTAGAGCCTAGATGAGGGCCTGGCACATAGCACGTGCTCACTGAATTATATGTATCCTGGGTGATGTGATCCAAGGAGCTTAAGGAGATCACCCCTTGGGAAAATTTGCTCCAGGGAGTCGGGGGTGTGTGGCCGAGTTTGCATCCCCAGCTCGTCCTTAGCAGAAGCTCAGACTCCAGGGTGAGTCTGAAAATACATTCTGTGGAGAAGCATGCTGCTTTTTATGCCAGGATGTCATGGGCTTCTAGGCAGCTGTCCATGTAGATCCTAGCTTCGTGGACGCTCATAACAACCCTATGCCTGAGGCAGCAGTTGGCCCCATTTCATAGCCGACGTACCTGAGGCTCAGTGAACTTAAGTAATTGCCCAAGGTTCTTGGCTGGAAACGTTGGACGCCAGAGAGAAACTGACCATCTTGTTCTAGCAGTATCTTTTCTCAGTACGGGCATATTTCTTTGGAGTCCAATTTATCTTTAACATTCTTGCAAATTTTCCATGATTTCTACTCCATAATTCTGGTGTGTATTTGTTTCAGTATAGAAATAATAACCTATCTATTTGCTTATTCAGCGTTTTTGCTTCTCAGAGTAAAACTGTGGCACTAGTGAGGATGCACCCTGTTATTCTGTGTTTTTGTGAGCCCTCTGATGGGCATAAGCCTCTGGAGGTTCTTACAGCTTGTGAGAAGCAGGGGCCGTAGAGAAAGTAATTGTTCCTAAGGTAATGTCCAGAAGTGAATGGAACATGAGAAAGGATAATTAAAAAAATTTTTTTTTAATTGAGGTATCGTTGATGTTGAGTTGTATGAGCTGTTTATATATTTTGGATATTACCTCCTTATCCGTCATACCACTTGCAGATATTTTCTCCCATTCAGTAGGTTGTCTTTCTCTTTTGCTGATAGTTTTCCTTTGCTATGCAATAGCTTTTAATTAGGTGAAAAGGGCAATTTAAACTAAAGATCTCAACAATTTTAACTTTCTATTTATCCAAATAAAGTCAAGGCTTCTCCTCTTTGTAGAAACCAACTGAGCCTGTGAACAGGTCATTTAATTAGAGGTAAAAATATATTAGGGATTCAAGTTCGACTATGAATATTTCTACAAAGGTATGTGCGTGCAAAGTTCAATAATGATGGAGTGAAGAGGAATTACTTCACATTTCCCTCCGCTTCCAGTATTGGTAAGCAGACCCAGGTTCTGGATAATCTCAGATGCAGTTACCACAAGGTCGTTCAGCATGTGACTTCACAGGAAATAAAAGGATAACCATTATAGTTAGGGTGTAGATAGCATTTTCAGTCTGAGCCATTGTGAGAAGGCTTCTCTTCCCAGAGCCTTTCTGCCATCTTCCTTTTCCTGCCCTTGGCTGCAGTTCCAAGAGGCACCACAGGTCTTAATTAGCTCTGTGGTTTTGAGATGAGACATTGGCTGTTGGTTTCATTATTTGGGAGCAGTTGTTTGTTGTGGGTACCAGACATGCCTCTTACTGGCTGTGTGACTCTGGATGAGTAACTTCAGTTGCCTCATCTGCACGTGGGGTTGTACTGTTCCCCACCTTGGAGCGCTGTCCTGAGGCTTGAGTGCAATCAGAAGCAGGCGCTCGCCTGGGCTGCCCTAAGGAGATCAGCCGACGGCGATGCTGCTCCCCCTTAGCTGGGACCATAGGAAAGTGCCGTTTCTGCAGGTCTGAAACAGGGGCACGCCTGCGATTTCCTGTGGTTCCACCTGGCGCTTCTGCTCAGGCCCTACTGCAACGAGCCGTCTGTGAGCAGCTGGCAGCTGGTCCCAGAGTGAGCTTGTTCTCCTGCTGTGTGACAGAAGAAAAGGCTGCCTGTCCCCAGGGATTAGCACTGGGCGCCTGCAGAGTGGCTGCCAGGTGATTTAACCGGGATCCTTTTATAGGTTTCACTGCTGGCACCTGGTTAATGGGATAGGGATTTAGGGACCTGGTACTGAGATTGTCTTTTCCTGTTCTGTGCAGCAGTGTCCTGAGTGCCTTGACGACAGGCAGCACATCTGCCCCCTGGGTTTTAAGGCGCGCACTCCTTTCCATGGCTGGTCCGTGCCTTACTGGACCCTGGTGTTATCTTGCTGCCTTTCCTCTGGGGGTCACAGCAGAAACCTGCTCCATCCATCCTAACCGGCCCTTTCTTTCTTTCTTTCTTTTTTTTTTTTTTTAAGATAACTAGAGGGATGCATTTTTTTTTTTTTTTCTGTGTTGGGTCTTCGTTGCCGTGTGCAGGCTTTTCTCTAGTTGCGGCCAGCAGGGTCTACTCTTCGTTATGGTGTGCGGGCTTCTCAATGTGGTGGCTTCTTTTGTTGCGGAGCACGGGCTCTAGGCGCGCAGGCTTCAGTAGTTGTGGCTCGCTGGCTCGGTAGCTGTGGCTCGCGGGCCCTAGAGTGCAGGCTCAGTAGTTGTGGCGCACAGGCTTAGTTGCTCAGCGGCATGTGGGATCTTCGCGGACCAGGGCTCGAACCCGTGTCCCCTGCATTGGCAGGCGGATTCTTAACCGCTGCGCCACCAGGGAAGTCCTCCCACTAGTAATTAATAAGGAATTTGTGGGAACATACTTTGAGGTTACATAGATATCCTGTTCCTCCATCCATCCTAACCGGCCCTTTCTAAGTGGTGAGAGGACACCGCATTCTAACCTGGGTTTTCTTTTTTCTTATCTTTCCCCCTCTTTTCTTTCCCTTTTCCTCTTCCCTTTGCAAAGAGTGTTTTTTGGGGGGGGCCTCCCCACAAGGTTTCTAAAGGCACGGAAACATAATCCTTGTGCTTCTAGCAGACAGGCCCCTCTGAAACAGACACAGTCCACATGGCCCTGTGGCCCCTGCTTACGTGGCACAGTGAGGGACCCGCCTTCCAGGGCGCTGGTGCTGGGCTCAGCCCCAGCCTGCCCGTTGGCGGTTTCCCCGTCACTCTCTATTTGTTTCATATGGTACAAACCCACGTAGAATAGGTTACATTTAATGGGGTGAGAAAAATCCACACTGTAAGAGCAAAGTCACAGGTGAGGTCAAGCTGCTTCCTCCCGTGAGGGAGAATGATTTTCTCCTCTGTGGCTCCCGCACTGAAAATTCATACAAAAGAGCTCTTTTTATGTTTGATGTATTGCTTTTAGAAAACAAATCCTTCATGTTTTTTCATTTTTGGTTCCTACCTCTTGGCCGACCCAGCAGGAATTTGGCAGTTGAACGTGCTGCTTCTTGCAGAGGCTAAAAGCTGCCTTGCTGAGAGTCACTGGCTGCTGGGAAGACTGGACTCCTGGCGAGGAGAGCTGGGTGAGCAGTGGGAGTGTCATTCCAGTTAGTAAAAATTAAAGGGCTTATCCATTGTTGACACTGATAGCATGGAGTGCGGGCTCCTTACACGATTCTTGCTAGTTGTAAGTATGTTTGAAATTTTTTATAATCAAAAGTGTTTTTTAGGGTTACCCAAGACACAGCAAGGTGTGTATGGATTTTGTTTTGGACAAGCCCATACCTTGCTTTTTTCCCAATGTGAAATCTTTTCTATTATGATTCATGTTCCAGAAGATTTTCGATAAGTTATATTTAACCCACTGTAAATATAAGCAAGCTCAAACTAAGGCACACCTTAATTTATTACTTCCTTTTATTCTGTTTACGAAGCACATTGTCCAACACCTGAATTCTTTCCTTCAAAAAAATCAGAAGCCACACCAGTGCCAAATCAACACAGATAGGCAGTGGTGGTAAACGGAATGACTTAAAATTCTGCTGACTCTATGATTTTTTTTTTAAATGGAGAGAACACCAGAATTTGCCATCTTGTGCTTCTGGAAACTCAAGGGCTCTGCAGGCAGACTGAATTGATGGTTTGCCAGAAGGGTTATATAGCGTCGCCTGACCCTCCTTCCAGGGCAGACAGCCCCCCTTGCTTGTCTGAGTCTTGACAGACCAGATTGGAGCATTCCTGCTGCCTTCTGGATGTTTCTCGGTGGATGAACAGAAACATAAGACTCTGAGAAAAGCAGCCAAACACAGAATATGTCTATGTGATTATTTTTGTCTTTACTCTGAATATAGGAGCCAAGAGGACATCGTAGGACAATGATGAATGAATTCATAATTCACTGAGCATCATTTTCACCCACTAAATTAGCCAAAAAACAAACAAAAACATGTTATTTTAATTGCAGTTTAGTTTGTTTGTTTATGGCTGCATTGAGTCTTTGTTGCTGCGCATGGGCTTTCTCTAGTTGCGGCGAGCGGGGGCTACTCTTTTTTGAGGTACGCAGGCTTCTCATTGCGGTGGCTTCTCCTGTGCGGAGCACGAGCTCTAGGCGAGCGGGCTTCAGTAGTTGTGGCTCACGGGCTCTTCTAGAGTGCAGGCTCAGTAGTTGTGCTGCACGGGCTTAGTTGCTCCGAGGCATGTGGGATCTTCCCGGACCAGGGCTCGAACCCGTGTCCCCTGCATTGGCAGGCAGAATCTTTAACCACTGTGCCACCAGGGAAGCCCCCAAAAACATGTTTTTAAATGATATCCAAGATGGGGAAGGATATAATAAAACAGGTACAGATACTCCTACACCTTGTTTAAATCTTGGTGGGATTGTAAACTGAAAAACCCTTTTGAAAAGCAATTTGGAAGTAGTTATCAGGAATCATAAGTTCATAACCTTTGACCCAACAATCCTACTTCCAGTAATCTACCCTTAGAAATAATCAGATATATGGGAAAATCTATACTCTGGAAGATTTATAATTAAATACGTTGTATACAATCACTTGGAATATTATCTGTCAACAGAAAGACTAACAATATAGAGAAATGGTCAGATCAATTTAAAAAGCAGGTTAAAATAAATTATAGTTAGTAGATTAAAACCTTTTAAAACATACATCTGAGAAGGGAGTAGAAAATATGGAAAAGTGATCATAGTTGTTAGGATGAATGATTAAAGCTTTCATTTCTGGTTTTCAAAATACCTATATATAATATGATTATTACTTTCATAAATTAAATATCCTACATACTTCTAACCGTGGTAAAGGAAAACAATTTAACCTCCTCGAATTTAGAATTTATGATTATCTGGACAGAGATAAAATTGGAATTTCCTTTGTTGATGGGCACAAGCAAAATTATAGGCAAAATATTTAAATTACTTTAGTAGTTCAAGCCCAAAGTCATTCTTTAGCATACTTTAATTAATTGAATGCATTTGAAAAAAGTAGGACTGCATTAGAGAACTTTTTCCCCACCACACCAGACTACAGTTGTCTGACTCAAAGATTTCATTCTCTTTGTGACAACTAATTGAGGAGGTGGTGTATACTGTTTAAGAAGCATAAACAAATTATGTCAGGTGGCTTGTGTGGCTGTAGGAGAAGGGATATTTTGTTGCCTTTTTCTAATAGGATAATCAGTGCACTCATTTGCTAACTGGAGGGACTTTCTCATACCCACTAGAACTTTCTTTTTTTTTTTTTTTTTTTTTAAAGGAATTCCTTTATTTTTTTTTTTTATTATTTATTTATTTATTTATTATGGCTGTGTTGGGTCTTCGTTTCCGTGCGAGGGCTTTCTCTCTAGCTGCGGCAAGTGGGGGCCACTCTTCATCGCGGTGCGCGGGCCTCTCACTATCGTGGCCTCTCTTGTTGCGGAGCACAGGCTCCAGACGCGCAGGCTCAGTAGTTGTGGCTCACGGGCCTAGTTGCTCCGCGGCATGTGGGATCTTCCCAGACCAGGGCTCGAACCCGTGTCCCCTGCATTGGCAGGCAGATTCTCAACCACTGCGCCACCAGGGAAGCCCCCCACTAGAACTTTCTTAATCAAAGAATATATTCCTCGTCTTACACTCACACACACACACACACACACACATGCAGTGCCCTACGAAAACAACAAAATCCAACTACTAGCAATTAAAGAACTCCTGCGTATGACTGAACCCCAGTCTATAGGAAATGGGGTGACTGCACTCGGAGCTCCCCCGTGCTCCAGAGTATTATGAATTCTTCATCTTTACGAAAGAACTTATTCATCCTCACTAAAAATCCTCTGAGTTTTTATAACTTGAGGATACCTTTAATAACACACTCATTTTCTATAATGATCTCTGGCTGTAACGCAGCGCATAAACCTCTCTTCCAGACCCCGCTCTCAAGTCTTCCTCTGCCTCATTACAGATGGGGTCTGCAGGCGGAACTTTCATCTTCCTCTTTGCATTTGCATTTTAGTGCTTATCGTAAAGCGGTAAGATAAGTTCCAGGTAGTTTCACTATGTGAAAGCACAGCCAGCAATCGCGATTTCATTAGAATGTTAAGTTCTGTTCACTGTTCTTGGCTTGCTGAGGGTCATTCGCTGGGACAGTAGGTCGAAAAGTGTGTCAGTACCCACGTTCCGCAGGAGAATTCACTCTGGTCCCCTGTACTGCGCTGCTTTGCTCTGCGCACGCGCATGCCCGGCCCAGCTGCATCGTGGACCCAACACACGGGGTATGGTGGGTAATCAGCTGTGCCCCTCAGATTTGCTGGCTGCGTGTGTTCCTCAGAGGCATTCTGCTGGGTGCTCCACGGGGCATTTAGTATGGGTGCAAAGGGGATGCGTTCACAGTACAGCTTCTGGAACACAAACTGCTATCTGTAGGATATGCCATGGTTTTACGGGGAATGGTCACCAAAGGTTTACTAGAGGGAGTTGAGTGAATCCAGCAGAATGGAAACAGAAAATAAACCTATGACCAAACTCCAGCCAACCCGAGAAATAACAAGTAAAAGAAATAAGCACGAGGCCGCTACATTGCATCAGGAGCCCTGACAACCGTCTGGTTGATGGGCCAACAGCAGAGGCGGCTTCTGGCCTGGTCATCAGCACAGGTGGTCTGGATCTTTATCAGCCAGGAGACAATAACAACCACCAGCATTACTCAGCACTTGATGGCTTTATCAGGTGTTTTCACAGGACTTTTAATCTTCCTTACCGTCTCGGGAGGTAGAATGGACACACAAGATGATTCCTCTTTTTCCAGACTGTCCTTGTGATAGAGCATCTCCAGCTAGGGTGAAGTGTGCCCTGGGTCAATCTGGAGTGCCGGAGTTGCCTCCTGTCCTAGAGGAGATACCGCCCAGGAGCCATCCATCCCTTCCACCGGGTCAGTTAACTAGACGTCCTCAGGGTGCCCATGCAGGGCGACCTGTTTCTTCCTCATGAGGCCCTGTGCAGTTAAGGGGTAGAGTCCAGTTTTATCTACGAGGAGATGGGGGCTTGGCATAGGTAGGTGACCCCCAGAGATGCCCCCAGCAAAGCATCTCCATTGGGTTTTCCGTGATCCCCTGCTGTGGCAGAGGATCCCTGCTCCAGCAATCCCTCAGTCTGGTCAGACCAAGTGCCCGCTGAATTGTGGTTGTGCTGGAGTTGGAATGGCCCAGTATGCTCCCAAAGATACACACTCAACTGCCAATTTCCTGTTAAGGTTAAAGTGGTGCCTCATCCCACCTGGCCCCGGGGGATGCTCTTAGAAGAGCATCCAAAGCTGAGTTACACCAGGACTTGGAGTGGAAGTGACAATGCCCTAGGCAAACCAAGGCGAGCTTATTTTCCACACGTGTTCACATCTTTAAATGCAATTTGGGGTTTGCTCTGCCTTGACCTCACCCCCTCCCCCGCCACTCTACCCTGCATGAAGTGAGCTGTTTCCCCCTTAACCCTGACACCTCTTATTGTCCTTACGACTTAGGTGGCACACATGGTCTTGTATTGCTGGTTATCCTTACTGTCCTTTCCCCTGGCTTGATTAAACCTTCAGTGAGAATGCACCTTTACTTAAGATTTCTTTGCATATATCTCCCATATATCTAACATGGCATTTTAATTAATAGGAAATGTATATGTATATTTACAGTAAATGTATATTTATTATTAAAAACTCCACGCCACTGGACTTACTCTGTCCTTGTTTCATATGGTTCAGGATACCTTAAAACATTTGTTTTTTTTTTGAAGGAAAATGAAACAAAATGCATGGGAAAGATTTATGTATTTACTTGGGGGAGGGGGAAATTAAACTTCTCATAATAGTTTTTAAATTAAATTTCATACTCGTCCAAATTCTTTCCTTCTCCACCCCTTCCTCTGATATTCCCTCACCCATTAAAGCACAGGATTTTGATGGTATTCACAGGGAAGCTCATTTACTGGAATAAAGAAGTTCTTTAAGTTTTAAATTTTGGAACGTTACCAGTGGGTCTGAGCCTGGGTTTCAGATTTTACTGGCATTTTGTTGGCAGAGCAGGCTTTGCAGCCCGTCCTTATTTGAGCATGTTTCCTGACACCTTCAGCGGTATGGTCCTATGTTTTTTAGATTTAAAAAAAAAAAAAAAAAGTTTAAATAGAAAAGAATATATAAACATAATAAAGAAGATTGATTCTAAAACATCCAGCCAAATAAAAGGGCAGTAAAAACTCTCAAAAACTAACAAATGGGAAGCACTTTCTTTTTAAAGAGGCAGGATGAAGACAAAGCTACGAGGAGAGAAATGTTTCAGGAAACCCCAGGAAAAGCTGCCTTTTCATCTGTGCTCATTCTCCTCTCCACTCACAAGTGTCCTGTTGAAATAGGGTTGAGAATACTGTACTTCCACTGCACTGGGCACATGGTGGGTAACCTGAGGTCATCCAACTGAGGTGAAGAGAAAGCTTATGGAGGCGAGGGCAGGGCAACAGACCCTACATGTGGGGTGTCTCCAGAGACTGGCCACAGAGGGAATCCTTTGCCACCCCTGGGTCTGAAGGGGCAAGGGAGGAAATAGTATTTCCCAGAGACCCCTGGAGGATCTGTGAGAGCAGAAAACAAGGCCCAATGTTGGGAAAGAGCGAGTGATTCTCTGAGACCCAAAGCTAGTGTCCTACTTAATGGGGAAATCCTAAGAGCATTTCCTGAAGGCTGGGAGCAAGGGCAGGATACTCAACTTCTATTTAACATCATCCTTGAACTATTAGCCCATTCAGACAGATAAGAAAAGTCAATTAGAGGCATACAAATTGAAAAAGAAATAAAACTATCTCTATTTGCAGTTGATATGATGTAACACCTGGGGAATCTTAGAGAATCAAAGATAAAACTAACTGAAACAAGAGTGGAATTCAGTAAGGGAGCAGGGTATAAAATGTTCTGCTAGCAGAGGCCGGCCTCAGGGGGTCAACAGAGTTGGGCAGAAAATGGGATTGGGGAGGGAGGATTGGAAAATAACCATCTGAACGAAAATCTGTTCTAGTAGTGGATTCTGAACCAGGTTTAGTTCACGAGGGCCGTAAACCCAGCATGTCATGGAGCAAAGCCCCGCATTAAAGAAAGAGGCCCCTTGTCCCACTGAGTGAAGATTTCAGCTGGTGCTAAGCTTCCTGGTAGAGCAAGCTCTGGCATGTTGCTTGATCTCTGCCGGGCGGGGCGCAAGGAAGCCACTGGAGAGAGGTCTGAGCCTGAGCGGGAAAGAGGAAGGCTGATATCTAGGGCAGCAAGGTGGTGAAAGAAGCAGTGGTTTGGGGGCCAGCTGGTAGGGGTAGGGAATTTTTCCTCATAATTACCCTTGAAATGGCAATGGTATTGGGGTGGAAAACAGCCCAGTAAGTGGCAGGGTGGAGCTTCCCTTTCTAGAGGAAGAAATTCATTACCTTCACAATGCTTTGTTTGCCCAGATGTTTCAGCAGCCACTTGGCTCTGTAGGTAGGGAAACTGCTTATTATAGTATTGATACTTTATGTAAAATTGGTTAGGAAAGACCAGCATATTTGAAACTGAATGTGTATAGAGCAGGGAAAATACCTCTTCAGACATGCAAGGCAGAGGTAATAAACTTTGGGACAAGTGTGGTGGTATTTAATTTTTAAAAGTTTTGGTCAACTCTATTTCCATTCTTACAAAAGTAAGGACCCCATTTTGATCTTACTCTGAGTATAAATTTTCATAACTTTTCAGAAAAAAGTATACTTGAACAAATGTAAGACACTCCTTGCTCATAGATAGGACAACTCAACACCACAAAGATGTCAGTTCTCTCCAAGATAATTTATAAATTATGCACTTTTACTAAAAATACTTGTTTTTGTTTTTGTTTTGGTTTGTTTCTGCATTTAAGCAGGCAGACAAGTAGATGCTAAAATTCATTTGGAAAAAATATATATATGCAAGAAAACAATGAAAAAATATATATCCAGGAAACAATGAAAAAGAAAAGCCATGAAGGGGCCCTAGGCTTGATAGATTTTAAAACACACTACAAAGCCTCTGTAATTAAAATGGTGCTTTACTGGTACATGAATAAATGGAGAGAGCAGCAGAAAGGAATAGGAAGTCCAGAAATAGACCCAAGTACATACAGAAATTTAGTATATAATAAAGATGGTATCTCAAGTTCCTAGGGCAAAGGTATAATTTTTAACAAATGGTCCTGGGACAGTTTGAGAGACATTTGGGGGAAAAAGATAGTATCAGTTCCATACCTTTCACCATATACAAAAATAAGCTCCAAATGGATCAGAGTTCTAAATTTAAAAAGTGAAGCCCTTTAAGTACTAGAAATAAGTGGATGAGTTCCTGCATAACTTGGGTATAGGGAAAGGCTCTGAAGACCCAAAAACAAGAGGCAGTAAAAAAAAAAAATCGATACATTTGACTATTTAAAAAGAAAATTGTGGTATGATAAAAACCACCATCAATAAAATCAAAAGACAAACAGTTAACTTGTAGAAACTATTGGCAAGATAACACAGATAAAGCATTAATATTTCCTAATATATTAGAAACTCTTAAAAATAGGCAAAAGATGGGGGCTTCCCTGGTGGCGCAGTGGTTGAGAATCTGCCTGCCAATGCAGGGGACACGGGTTTGAGCCCTGGTCTGGGAAGATCCCACATGCCACGGAGCAACTAGGCCCGTGAGCCACAATTACTGAGGCTGCGCGTCTGGAGCCTGTGCTCCGCAACAAGAGAGGCTGCGATAATGAGAGGCCTGCGCACCGCGATGAAGAGTGGCCCCCACTTGCCGCAACTAGAGAAAGCCCTCGCACAGAAACGAAGACCCAACACAGCCAAAAATAAATAAATTAAATAAATAAAATAAACCCAAAAAAGTTAAAATATATATATTAAAAAAAAAATAGGCAAAAGACAAGAACAGGTAATTTACTATACGTGTGTGTGTGTGTGTGTTTATATATAATGAAAACTGCACATACAAGAGAAATGCAGATTACAACTACAATGAAATACCACTCTTACATATCAGATTGGCAAAAACTAAAAAGTGTGATATCACACTCTATGGTAGTATTCATGAAGTTAAATATGCAGTTACTTATTCTCTGACCCAGAATCGCACTTCTAGGAATTTACCATGAAGATACATCGCCAAGAATACAAAAATACGTGTGAACAAGGGTATACATTATACATACTGTCATTTTTGGAAACTACCTAAACGCACATAGGAGAGTGGTTGAATAAACTATGCTCCATCCACACAATGCGACACTACGCAGCAGCTTTAGAAGAGAACAAGGAATAGCTCTATGAATGTCTAAACAGTGTTTTCAGGTTATATTAAGTGAAAAAAACCCCAAAAGACAGTAGAATACAAAATGGTAACTTTCTGTAAAGAAGCTAGAGAAATGAGAAAATATGCAAAATATCTATGCATTTGTTCATAAATAAACACAGGAAGAATAAACCAGAAACTAGTGAGATTAGTTGAATTGTTAATTATAGAAAAGAATTTGATGGGGAGACTTAGATAGAATGGATAAGTGGGGGAAATGTGACACTTCTCAGAGTTTACTTTTCTGTACAGTAATGTTTTTAATAAATTTATTTATTTTTGGCTGTGTTGGGTCTTCCTTGCTGTGTGTGGGCTTTTCTCTAGTTGCGGAGAGCAGGGGATACTTTTTGTCGCGGTGTGCGGTCATCTCATTGCGGTGGCTTCTCTTGTTGTGGAGCCCTGGCTCTAGGCACGCAGGCTTCAGTAGTTGTGGCACGTGGGCTCAGTAGCTGTGGCTCGCGGGCTCTAGAGTGCAGGCTCAGTAGTTGTGGTGCACAGGATTAGTTGTTCCGCGCCATGTGGGATCTTCGTGGACCAGGGCTTGAACCCGTGTCCCCTGCATTGGCAGGCGGATTCTTTTTCTTTTAAAGATTTTTGATGTGGACCATTTTCGAAGTCTTTATTGAATATGTTACAATATTGCTTCTGTTTTATGTTTTGGTTTTTTTGGCCATGAGGCATGTGGGATCTTAGCTACCCGACCAGGGACTGAACCCGCACCACCTGCATTGGAAGGCAAAGACTTAACCACTGGACCGCCAGGGAAATCCTGGCAGGCGGATTCTTAACTACTCTGCCATTGGGAAGTCCCTCTGTACAGTTTTTACTCTTGGAACCAAGCTAAAGGATAAAGAAACAAGAAGGGAGAGGAGCAGGACCCTATAATGGAATACAGAAGTACAGTAAAACCTCACCTTATTTCAGAAGACTAGCATAACCACACTCAGGTAAGGGAGAAAAAGAACAAACCCTAAAAACTTTAAAACACAATATTTGACTATATACCCTTAGGCTAAAGACAAAAAAAACCTATAGATAAATATTGAACCCTAGTTAGTAAGTTTGTTTTTCACAGTAGCATGGGTCAGCAATTCTGAAACCACTTTTTGCATGTTAGAGTATTGAGCAAATAAGTCAAGGTATTTGAGATAATGGGAGCCAGACCTCATTATTGGAGAAGGAAGTTACAAATATAAAAAGAGGGAGAATAAAGTGGACCTAGTGCTGTTGGATTGGAACTGGGAGTTTTCAATGAATTCATGGTTTTTAAGATGGATGGATGGATGGATAGATGGCAAGAAGGAAGGAAACACACATACTTTTTTGTTCTTTCCTAACACCCAGATTTGTTTTTTAAATACCATTCTCCAGTAAAAGGAACCAGAGCTCCTTGGAGAAAAGGCCAGTTCCAGGGGCTGGTTCTGAGAAAGTTCAAGATGGTTGTGGAACCTCTTCTTATGCCAAAAAAGTAAGGAAGTGCTCAAAGATGACAGGGACTTGTCAGTAGGAGACAGACACCAGCTTGAAGGAGCTTCTACTTGCCAAATCTGGCATAATATGAGCATCAGAATAAATAATGACAGGAAATTAAATATTCGGTTGGATAAATAAGGCTCCACAAGTCCATTCTACTGTGAAGAAAGGAAGAAGAAAAGTAAGTGCAGGGAGAAGAAAAAGCTCTTCCTTATAGTAGCATCCCAACAAGTACACATGGAAGAAATGATGGAATCAGAAAAACCACTCTTTGGCAACCATCAAATAAATAATTGATTCAAGTAAAATCCTCCACAGATGCTAACACTAGTAGATTAAATTTCTTGAGAAACATGATAATGTATTTTATCTCCCCAGAAGCACTTAATTAACTACAGTGGAAAAACAATAACTTTACAGTGGAAAAACTAGCACACACCACCCTACCCAAGTGGCTCAAAGTTAACTCACCAATACCGGGACGAGGCAACACTGTGTGCTTCCTGATACCATGCACTGAGAAGGATACACTCTCACTAATGTGTGTTTCTGCCAAAATGCTAATTTGAGTCTAATCATGAGATTTCAGATCATCTAAATTGAAGGACAGGGACTTCCCTGGTGGTCCAGTGGCTAAGACTCCACGCTCCCAATGCAGTGGGTGTGGGTTCAATCCCTGGTTGGGGAACTAGATCCCCCATGCCACAACTAAGAAGTCCGCATGCTGCAACAAAAAAAAAGATCCCACGTGCCGCAACTAAGACCCGGCACAGCCAAAATAAATAAATACATAAATATTAAACAATAAATAAATACATAAATAAATTGAAGGACATTTTATAAAATAACTGCCTCCACTCTTCAATAAATGTCTAGGTCATGAAACACAAAATGAAGAACAGAACCAGATTAAAGAGACTAAGGAGACATGGCAACTAAATGCAACACATGATCCTGGATTAGATCCTCAAGAAGAAGGCAGATTGTGTGTTGCTATCAAGGGCCTTGTTGGGACAGTGGATGAATCTTGACCAAATTCCATAGATTAGATCATGGGTTGGCATACTATGGCCTGCTGCCAGTTTTTGTACCACCTAAGCACGCAGAATTTTTTTTTTACATTTTTAAATGGTTGGAAAAAAGTTTTAGAAAGTAAAATCTATATGACATCTTGGGAAAGGCAAAACTATAGAGACAGTAAAAAGATCAGTGGCTGCCAGGGGTGAGGGGAGAAAAAGAAGGATGAATAGATGGAGCGCAGGGGATTTTTTACGGCAGTGAAACTATTTTATATGATACTGTAGTGGTGGATAGATGTCATTATACATTTGTCAAAAAACCCGTGAAACTGTACAATACAAAGAGTGAATCCTACTATTAAACTATGGACTTTAGTTAATAACAGTGTATTAATATACAATTATATCAATTATAGCAAATGTACCACACTAATATAAGATGTTAATTATAGGGAAACTGGGATGGGGTGGGCGTTGAGGGAGTATATGGGAACCCTGTACATTCTGCTCGGGTTTTCCTTTTCTGGTTTTTTTTTGAGGGGGTTGTTTGTTTGTTTGTTTGTTTTGGCCACGCTGCACGGCACGCGCGATCTTAGTTCCCCGACAGGACTCGAACCAGGGCCTCCTGCAGTGGAAGCATGGAGTCCTAACCACTGGACCGCCCGGGAATTCCCTGCTCAGTTTTTCTATAAACCTAAAGCCACGCAAAAAAGAAAGTCTATTAATTAAAATAAATTCTGTATTGTGACACAGGAGCATTATATGAAATTCAAATTTCTGTGTCTATAAAGTTTTGTTGAAACGCAGCCAGATTTATTTATTTACATATTGTCTACAGTTGCTTTTTTGCTCAGACAGCAGAGTTGAATAGTTGCAACAAAAACCATAGGGCTCACAAAAGACTAAAATATTTACTATCTGGCCTTTACGGAAAAAGTTTGCTGACCCCCAGATTAGATAGCTGTGTTGTATCAATGGTAAGTTTCTAGTTTTGATAATTGTACTCTGATTATGTAAAACAATACCCTTAATTTTTAGGAAAGATACACTGAAGTATATAGGGATAGAGAGACATTATGGCTGCAGCTTACTCTCACATGGTTCAGAAAAAAGAATTACGGACAGGCAGACAGATACGGAACAGCCTGTTTGGTAAAAAGTTAACAGTTGGGAAATCTGGGTGCTGGGTGAAGGACATGCAGGAATTCTTTTTTTGAATTTTTATTTATTTATGGCTGTGTTGGGTCTTCATTTCTGTGCGAGGGCTTTCTCCAGTTGTGGCAAGCGGGGGCCACTCTTCATTGCGGTGTGCGGGCCTCTCACTATCGCGGTCTCTCTTGTTGCGGAGCACAGGCTCCAGACGCGCAGGCTCAGTAGTTGTGGCGCACGGGCCTAGTTGCTCCGCGGCATGTGGGATCTTCCCAGACCAGGGCTCGAACCCGTGTCCCCTGCGTTGGCAGGCAGATTCTCAACCACTGCGCCACCAGGGAAGCCCAGGAATTCTTTATACTATATCCTTGCACGTTTTCTGTAAGTCTGATATTATTTCAAAGTAAAAGGTTAAAAACAAAATGAAAAACAAAATATCATGGGTCTTAGAACCAACCAGACCTTGACTTGAATTCCTGATTTGCTGGCTCAGTGGCCTATTTATAGAAGTGGTTTTTGCCTTTCCAAGACTGTGTCCTCATCTGACTTGTAAAGCTTAGATGAGATAATGCATGTAAAGTGCAGAAAATCGGCATTGATTCCAGGTGACCGAGTTGAAACATCTACAGTGCCTTCAGGAAGACGATCCCCAGATGTCTGCTTGGAGACAGACGTGGTCACGATGAGACAGTGTCCATCTTCTGAAATGGCAGCTGCATTTCAAAACAGAAGGCCCTCTGTTGGGGTAAATGAGCCATGGCCATGGCCCCATGGTGGAGCCCCTCCACACCCAGCTGAAGATGATGGGCTCTGATGAGCCTGAGAAGTGGGTTGAGAAGATCCTGTGATCCGGGGACTCCTAGTGGAGGGGTTAGACACGATCTGACTTCCCATTTTTGGCGCAGGTTTAACTGTGCCGAGGATCTAGGATCAGGACTGCCTTGTAGGCTTGGCCTCAGAGCTAGTTGTGGGTGCCATGAGTAGTTCAGTCCACACAAGTTTAGCTGTCCATCTGTGAATGCCGTAACAGCACTGGTCTAAGGCAGGAGGTGATGCTCAGACATCCAGTATTTATGGTGCAGTGTCAGGGGTAAGAGACAATGGTTTGTGTTCATCTTGAATGATACAGACCAACATCAACAAATGCTTGATGTACTAGAAAGGTGCCTCATTCTGGAAGCTGAATCCACAGGACTCCCTCCCTGTGAGCAGTTAAATGATTTAGCAGTAGTGTAGATGCTGTTCTGTATGATGTTGGAAATGGGGAAGATTAGATGAAAATCTATGAATGATTGGTATGCTAGGAGATATGGAAATCTAACAGAGCATCTGACCCACAGACATCCTTCAACAGAAATACAGGTGGGGCCTCTGCTTCTGGGGAACACCCAGGGGGAAGGTGGTGATGGTTTCTACTCTTGAGCAGTCCAAATTCCCACTTTGCCTCTAACTGAAATGCACATCCTGTTATACAGAAAACACAAATAAAGGAATATGATCTAAAGCTTACTGATTTGACAGCATTCCAAAAAGGTAGATTGATGACAGGTCATTGTAGTTTTAAATGTCCAATCCAGAAGATATGGAAGAATATATTAGTAAAACTGTTGTGCCGCTGTGTATAAGTGACCAAAAGTATTTGTAAGCAATAACCTAAATAATGTGTTATTTTTAAAAAGCCAAATAGCTAATTCAACCACTGGTTTATAGCTTTGCTAAGTGGGTTCAGAGACCCTAGAACTGGAAGTGAGGATTCTGCAACCCAGTTGTGTTAATCTGAAAGCTTTTTAGTCCAGGTTCAGATCACATTAGTGTGTATGTAGTTAAGAGAGATTGGGGGAGGTGGGCGAGAGGTACAGAGAAGAGGCATTACCTCTAGAATTTGTGAAGGGTCCTGAAACATACACTTTCCACCACTGTTCTCCTCCCAGTCTTCTCTCTGACCATCCTTTTTATCTCTAAGAAGAGGAAATTGAAGGCCTTCTGGGATCTACACAACAAAGAGCAAGTGATACATTTAAGCCCCTACCCTGTGTCAAAGCATCTTGTGTATTCCTTCATGCTCCAATCTTACTGGAGAGCGAGACCATTTCCTAGGTGACTGAAGAGGTGGAGAGACATGCCCCTTACTCAGTGTTAGTTCATATCAACAAGGGGGTTTGAATCCAGATCTGTCCCATTTCCTGTCTGAGTCATCTCCACTGCAATGTTTCTAAAGTTCCTCAGGAACCTTTCCTTTCCTGCCAGGAGCAATCTCAGCTTTGCCCCCCACATGGCTAGCTCTCTGTTCAGAAGTCACTGGTCGGGGTCCAGCACCTTCCACCCCAGACCACAGCCCCATGCATGGCAGAGCCCTCCCGCCTTCCTTGTTCCAGTCTACGTGTTCTTGGGAGCAGAAAACACTACTCATTTTCTTTCAAAAAACAATCCTATGCATTCTTGCATAGAAGGCAACTGTTTTAAAAATGATTGGGGGCTTCCCTGGTGGCGCAGTGGTTGGGAGTCCGCCTGCTAATGCGGGGGACACGGGTTCGAGCCCTGGTCTGGGAGGATCCCACATGCCGCGGAGCGGCTACTGAGCCCGTGAGCCACAACTACTAAGCCTGCGCGTCTGGAGCCTGTGCTCCGCAATGGGAGAGGCCGCGACGGTGAGAGGCCCGCGCACCGCGATGAGGAGTGGCCCCCGCTCGCCACAACTGGAGAAAGCCCTCGCGCAGAAGCGAAGACCCAACACAGCCAAAAATAAATAAATTAATTAATTAAAAAAAAATGATTGTATTGTTAGAGTAAGACTCTTTAAAAAATAAAATATCTTTATATTTTAGCTTGTTAACTTTTTAAAAAGTGATACCCAAATATAGTAGTTGGTGTTCACAATCTAATACATTTGAAAAAAATAGTTTTTGAAATGAAGTTTAACACAGTTTCCTTTGAACTACACAGAAGTAAACACAGTTATGAATAGTGAGAGTTCATCTTCCAGTAAAGGTTTTCAAAATCAGAAATAAGTTGTTAGCCATCAGTGTGTGACTGCCTGGGTCCTCTTCTCCTTCCACCTCATCCCTGCCCCCCGTGTTGGGTCTTTTTTTCACATAGAAAACATGGAGGGGGGGAGGATTCTCTGAGAATATGTCTTTCTGAAGCCTTGGGGGAGGGAGAGTCTGAACTGAGAAGACTCGGGGGAGAGGACAAGGCACAGCATGGGCACCAGCGTGAGCTGATGAAGCTCCTCAGGGTCCCAGGGTGGAGACCCCCAAGGGTGCTGGCCGCCTTCTGCATGCCTTCTCCCCAGCCCTGGGGGAGCCTGTGCATGGATGGTAACTGGACTCGGCCTGCCGCCTCACACAAGCCACATGCTCTGCCAGGGAATGAGCGTGAGGGACAGGCACCGCCATTCGTGTGTTACAGGAGGATGCGTACAGTGAGCCTGGTAAAGCTCGGACAGTGGGCTGCTCTTGCGTGGCAGATCTGCGACCTCTCCGAAGGGAGGAAGTTGTTCACCAGCTAGTGAGCTGTAGGTTAAAGAAAAGTTGGATTTTAACAAATCTTTTCTTTAATAGCATTTTTCCTGATTTTGAAATGAATGCACTCCAAGTATAGAAATCGTGGAAAATTCAGAAAAGTATAAAGAAAATAAACACTTGAAATCTTACCACCCAGAGATTACTTAGAATAGCATAATGAAGAAATTTAAATCATCATATAATTCTGCTTCCACCTTCTGGAGATAACCACTGTTAATAGGTGTCCTGTATTCTTCTATGTATGCACATAGGAATACATAGCTTACCTAGATGGGATCATACCATGATGCTATTTTTAAGCCTTTTTTATTATCAACATAATAAAAATGTGTCCATAACTAAATATCTACATTATTTTAAGAGTTCCAAAATAAGCAGTGTTTCCAGTCATCAGGAACTTTTTTTGTAAGATATATCGTGTGTGTGTGTGTAGTATTTTTTAAGGGGAAAAAGTATAGAAGAACGTACATTTCTAATGAGAAGAAGGACTTCTTTGGATGGCTTTTCTGCTTTGTACTTTGCTGTATTTTTCCAATAATTACACTCCTTAAAGTAACCACAGCTAATATTTTGGTATATTTCCTAACAATTTTTAAAAGTGTATTTTAAAGCATCATTGGAATCGTGCTGTATATAGGATTTTCTACCCTCTTTAAGTCGTCTAGTGGTGTTCAGTGGACATTCGCCTGTATCACTGATGGCTATATGATGTTTTTTTCATGTGAGGATACTATGATTTTTTTCTTTCCTCTGTCATGGACAGTTTGTATTATTTATGATTTTTTCACTGTGTAATGCTGTGATGAATAGTTGTGTCCCTGAATTATTTTGTTTCCCTGTCTGAATACTCCTTAGAATTCAATCTTAGGAGTATAGTCACTGAGTCAGAACGTGTAAAATGTTTAAGGTTCCCATTGCATATGAACAGACTGGCTTTAAGAGTTTCTACTCATTAATTACTTATCAAATAAGGTCTTGCTCATTGGTTATAATAAAATGCGTGCTGAAGGTAACTGTTATTATCTTATTTTTAAAGCAGATCTTTCAGTCCTGTTCTTTGAAATATTTACAAGTATTATATTTAAACCTAAAAACCATGCTTCTTTCCCCCAAATTTTTCAAAAGTATTTTAAATTAAAGGTAAGCAGTCATCTTAAAGAAAGTTTAAAAAAATAAAGAAAAAATCATCCTAATGTAGTCACAGTTGTTGTTTTGTCAAATCTCCTTCCTCCCTTTTTCTGTGAATTTTACACATTTGGGATAAAAGTATATGTAGGTTTCATATCCTGCTTTTTAAATTGAACATTCTGTTGAAAACATTTCTTCCGTGTTGCTACATAGTCTTCATAACTATCATTTTTAATGATTACAAATTATTCCACTGACCTCATGTAACGTAATTTACGTAACCATTTCCCTACTGAACTCTTACGTAATTTCCAAATTTTTATTTTTATAACACAGTGGTGAATGTGGACTATTTCCTTAGGTTTGAATCCTCAAAGTGGATTGACTGGGTCTGGATTTAAACTTTTGTTCGTTCAGAATTTTCACTAACTCATACTGGCCTGTCTTCTTGGTTAGTTTTTAAAAAAAATAAGTTTATTTATTTATTTTTTGGCTGCATTGGGTCTTTGTTGCTGCGCACGGGCTTTCTCTAGTTGCGGCGAGCAGGGGCTACTCTTCCTTGCAGTGCACGGGCTTCTTACTGCGGTGGCTTCTCTTGTTGCGGAGCATGGGCTCTAGGCACACGGGCTTCAGTAGTTGTGGCACGTGGGCTCAGTAGTTGTGGCTCGCGGGCTCTAGAGTGCAGGCTCAGCAGTTGTGGCGCACAGGCTTAGTTGCTCCGCGGCATGTGGGATCTTCCCGGACCAGGGCTCGAACCTGTGTGCCCTGCATTGGCAGGCAGATTCTTAACCACTGTGCCTCCAGGGAAGTCCCTTGGTTAGTTTTAATTATTGAAACTTAATTCCAACAACAACGTGAAACTCAGGACGTTCCGGTTGGCAGGGAACCCAGTAGGAACTGTGATGTCCTTAGTAACAAAGTGGTCAGGACGCTGTCCTGTTTGCCAAGTGAGCCTTGGGAGCTCTGGATGTTTCAGACCGAAGGGAAGTGTACAAAAACAGAGCACTTTCCTCGCGTGCCCTATTGGTATACAGTGCATGCCCTCTGCTGCCACTCACAGAAACCATTTATTAAACAGCCTTTGCCAACAAGGAAAAAAAGCACAGAGGCAGGGAGGCAGTCATTATGTAATCCCCTCCTTTTTTTTTTTCTTTTTTTCCCTCCATTTTCTATTTCCTTTTGTGAGAATGACATCAGCTCGGGATGGAAATGCATTTATGGTGTCTCCTTTCTGCTAAAGTAACCTAGAGACTTCATCTTCAGAGATGCAAAATTGAGATTTTGCAAACGTTCATAAATGCTTCTTTGTTGACCGTGAGCCGTGTGGTTTGGCCCCCAGTGTTATCTTAGATAGCACAAATAAATCTGGCAGCCTCCACTGGCCTCAAACTAAGCATTACACCACCCCCAGTCCCCCGCCCCCCCATTGTCTCCCTCCTCGCAGAATTTCCTCTTGGCCTTCAGCAGCACAAGCTCAGTCTTCTCATCAATATGCCCTGTTAACTGCTGCCAAAGCTCCAGCGGTTTAGTGCATATGTTCCCTTCATCATTTCTCTTTGTTCTAGAAAAGTCTGTGTTTGTTTTCTGAACCTCCCCGCCTCCCCTTGCCTAATTCTACCATCACCACCACTTCCTATAGACATGACCTTCTACTGTCTACATGTTCATTTACAGCACATCCTAGATTTCTGCCACGGAGAGAGCCTTCGCAGTCTGCTCACAACGTGCAAAATCATCCCCCGCACCCCTTCCCATAGAAAAATTTGTTAAGCATCGTCGCCCCAGAGCTCGTGTCTTAGGAGCCCAGGTGAAGGGCTGCTGGGTCTCTTTGGTAAGCAAGAGGCTCCTAGGAGACAATGTTACCTCCCTGCGCGGATAAAGATTCCTTCTTAGGGTTTTCTGCCACTCCAACGCAAGAAAAGGACGCTTTATTCTTGGAGCCCAACAGTGTGTAGGCAGAGTCGATCTCAATGGGTTATTCATGGTGTCCAAGAGAAATACTTCTGGAGCTGTATTTCATGTGAGATGGAAGTGGGCTTGGCACCCGGACAGGGGGGCTGGCTGCTCGCTGGGAATGCCCCGTGCCTGTCGGACTGGCCCGGCCCCTGCCTGACGTGGCCAGGCTCTTCTTAGCAAGTCAAGGGGTCTTCTGGCTCCTCCCCACCGGGCCTGCCTGCGCCCGGCCAGGCTCAGCCAGCCTGCGTGCGCGCGCAGAGACCCCCTGGTTGTTCTGGCCTTTAAGTATTTTCCGTCTCTTACCATGTGTAAAGTTCCACCCCATTCCCTGAGCCGGGAGGAGAGGATGAAGGGCTATCAGAACGTGGTCTCTCTCCTCAGCACGGGGGTTCTGTGGAAACCCTGGAATCGTTCGTGGAAACTTTGTTTATACAAAATACCACCTCGCTGTCATTCCTGCCCTTGCCACTTCCCTCCCCCAAAAAAGTATTTCAAAGAGGCCTCTGCAGCGGCCCTGACCGTGGACAAACCTGATGTTTTGCTTTGTCTGATAAACCGGCGGTGAACTGTGCCTGCTCAGTACCTGGTCAGCAACTCCTGGGAACGCACAGGAAAACCTTCCTAACGTGGAGTTACATGTGTAGAATGGAACTGGGAGGAAATTCTCAGAGTGAGGGACTTTTTTCCCTTTCCTTTTCTGGGGAAAAAAAGAGAGAAAAGAAAAAAAAGTTAATGTCGACTCATTTGGTGGAGATATAATGCACTTTTCTACCTATCCCCCAAAGGGAAGTTTGTATTCTTTTAAATAAAACCATTTTAAAAGCAGAACTCAAGCCTAAAAGGATCCAAGGTTCTCCTGAGTTCTCAGAAGGTGTAGATTTATTTACTATAGTTAAAACATAATTAGTTCTCAGGGGATAGTGTGTGTTTTAAACGGCTTTATTGCCACCATATTAGTTTTCTGAATAATCAGAAACTTCTGTTATGATTATGTTCTAGTGTTCAGACAGAAACGCACTGTAAGTAGAAACAAATGTCAGGAATTGCTAGTTGTCACTCGAAGAAGGGACACCACATCAGCGGGGGGAGAAAGAATCTGATAGGATATTCCAAAGAAATGTAATCTTAACAATGTCTTGAATAAACCGAATGACAGCTTGGGCAGGTACATGTGCACACACACTGCCCCCCCAACCATCTTTTTTGATATTGAATGGCGTTTTCTTTGTCCCTTTTCCGTCATTCTCACTGCAGAGGCTGGGAATGGGGTCAGTATCCCTTGAAACCCGTAAGATGGCCCTTCCTCACTAACGCATCCACAAATGAGTGCACACAGTGTCCCCCACTCTGAGCTCTCGGTTCTCATGTCGTGTCCCTGTTCTGGCTGACTGGTCTTTCCCACCGTTTGCAGGTTGATGTTTGAGATGCCGCAGGAAATGGGTTTAATCGCCATCGCAGTCTGCCAAACGCAGGGCAAAGGTCAGTCATCTTTTGTTACTGTTTCTGTGGTTTTTGTTTTCTAAAATCTGTGACTCTCCTGGCCAGAGAGCCAGTTGATTGCACGTGCTGATCATCGACATGGCTCGAGTCAGAAGTTGTTTTCACACACCACTAAAATGGGGAAGAGGGAGGGAAATCAATTAGAAGATTGAACCTTAAAAGAATTAAAGCGTTCTCTTAAACTGAGATGTTTATTAATTAGTTGACGTCTGCTTGTGATGGTTTTAATGTTCATTTACCTACGTCTTGTAAATTCTTCTTTCTGACACATTCTAGGCATTGCAGTGTGTGAATAATAACTATGTTATAGAGACGTTTATTTTCCTGAAGGTTCTCTGTGAGGTGCCTTCTGTGTCTATACCGAGTGTCACATGCAGGGGTCGTTCATCTGCCAGCTGGCACTGGAATTTGCACGGAGTGGGCACTCGATCAACGATCAGTGCCTATTCACAGAATGACCACAAAGAAGCCAAGGGCTGCCCAGAGCTTCCAACACCTGCTGACTCTCAGAGGCAAGAGCCCACATCCTCCCAGAATCCATCTGGGGTCCAGCCGCAAGCAGATTTGTGCTCAGTGGTCATACCGAGAGTGATTGGCCCCTGTCTCTCCCCACTCCCAGCTGGCAGCAGGCCGACCCAAACGTCCTTTTAACTCTCAGAGGCTCTTATGCCTTTCTCAGAAGAAGCAACGAAATAAGAAATCCACTGTTTTCGCTTCTTTCTCTTGAGCATGTCTTTTGAACATAACTCAAAGAAAGAAAAAAATTTATTTTATTCAAGGCTGTGGTGCTCAGTAAGGTGGTTTAAAAAAAAAGACATGGAAGAAGGTTGATTCTACCTCTCGTTTTGATTATTTTATTTTCTTGGCTTCTATTTTTTAAGAAAAATAACTCAGAGAGTTAATATCAGGGATCATTTTTCAAATTCAGCTTCCTTAAAAAAAAAACAAAAAACAGCAAGATCTAATTCACATACCATCCAGTCCCCCAGTTTAAAGTGTACTATTCTGTGGTTTTTAATGTATTCACAGCGTCGTGGGACCATCACAGTAGGGATCACTTCTCGCAAATGGCTTCCAGGGCCTCTCCTGGACCGGTATAGATTCGGTCCGGTTTCCCCACTGTCTCTGTTTTCACCTGCATTGCCGTATGGTGAGAGTTAAACTGCGAGTGATGTTCAGACACTGTGTAAGACTTTATCATCAAAGTATAAATGATATGCTCACAGAGGGAGGACATTATGCTGATTATTGGAAGCTTGTTCAGCAACAGAGCTTCAGATTTTAAAAAGCTTCTCTGTTGTTGAGTTAACCCCAGAATAACCAAGCAAGTTCATCAGTCGTTCAGGTGGGACACGTCTCGAGTGTGTGGCTCTGAGGCCTCAGCAGTTTTTCCGGCATTCCGTGCATCTGAGTCTGTTCATGGTGCAGAATGGCCGGTTTCCTGATGGCGCTTGTGTTCCAGGGCGGGGAAGGAATGCTTGGCTGAGCCCCGTGGGGTGCGCTCTTTCTACCCTGCTTGTCTCCATCCCACTGAGATCCCAGCTGGGACAGAGGATTCCGTTTGTCCAGCATCTGATGTCTCTGGCTGTCGTGGAGGCGGTAAGGTCCATTCCTGGGTACCAGGTATGTGCAGTTCATCACCGTCACATCCCCACCGTGCATGCACACCTCAGTTCAGGTGTGTTTGTAGTACGTGTCTGAACGAGTCCTTCATGTGGGCCCTCAGCCTGCTTTTGCAAAGCGGGCAGCAGAGTGCTCCTGGAGGTTTAAAAGTACCGTCAGGTTTATAGCTGCTTCAGGCTTGCTGCAATGTGATTATTTTCCAGAATTCCCTTTCTGTCCTGTTGTCACATTTGTCAAATGTCCTAGTAAGGGCAAGCCTCTTTTTCCTTTCTGCCTGCCTGCCTTACCCCCTCCCTCCCTCTCTCTCTTTCTCTTTCTTTCTTTCCTTCCCCTGCCTGCCTGCCTGCCTTCCTTCCTTCCTTCCTTCCTTCCTCCCTCCCTCCCTCCCTCCCTTCCTTCCTTCCTTTCTTCCTTTCTTTCTTTCTTATTGAAGCACATTGGACTGGATGGGTCTACTTATCTGTGGTGCTTTCTGGTGAAAAGGCTTATTTTATAGGCCTAAACAAACCTTCTCATTTTCTACCTTCATTTACCACAGTCTGTGCTCAGCAAAGCTATCCCCTGTCTGTGGCTGCCTGAGTTCAATGTGCGTGTTCGTTTAGGGCCATCTGCACCCAGCTGTAGGGACAGATGTGCCTGTCACATCAGTACTTTTGAATGCTTTGCTGTCAGTTATTCAGAAGACAAGGAAACGAGAGCAGTTAACACAGTCATGAAGCCTTTCTCCCATTCCCCAGGCTCCACTTGCTGTATCCCCCTCCTCCTTTTCCTGGAAGAATTTCATATGGATATAAAAAGGGGGTTCTTGGGACTTCCCTGGTGGCACAGTGGTTAAGAATCAGCCTGCCAATGCAGGGGACATGGGTTTCAGCCCTGGTCCGGGAAGATCCCACACGCCGTGGAGCAAGTAAGCCCGTGCGCCACAACTACTGAGCCTGCGCTCTAGAGCCCGCGAGCCACAACTACTGAGCCCACGAGCCACAACTGCTGAAGCCCATGCTCTGCAACAAGAGAAGCCACCACAGTGAGAAGCCCACGCAACCGCAAGGAAGAGTAGCCCCTGCTCGCTGCAACTAGAGAAAGCCTGCACGCAGCAATGAAGACCCAACGCAGCCAAAAATAAATAAAAATTTTAAAAAAAGATTCATTCATCTAAAAAAAATTAAACACATACAATTAAAAATAAGGGGGTTCCTCCCCAGCCTCCCTCCCCACCTACAGCTCTTAATGTCAGGCTAAAAACAATGATTGTATTAATTCGTGAAGCAAGATGCTAAGATCATGACTTTGAAAGGGGGCCTGTCATGAGTGTTTCAATGGAGAAGCAGTCCTCTCCACTGCCCCTTAAGCTCCTCCGATGTGGCCATGTCCTCATAGTCATGGTGTGTGGGTCCAGGGTATGTGTTTCCCGTATTACGTCAAGTCATTGGCATGTATGCCGAAGCGTGACACTTGTTACCGGGTGCTCAGAATCCTTGCTGTGTCTCATGGGCTTGGGCTCATCAGACTGTCACCAACCTTCACAGGCCCAGCATGCAGCCCCTGAACTGGACACTTCACCTTGCACTAAGCAGTTGAGAAGATAAAATTCTGTTGTGAGGAAAATGTTTTTAACCCTAGCAACAGGTTAATTAGTCTTAGGAAAATAAAGTAAAAATTTAAATGAGTCTGTTTAGCTTTTTCATGGCTTTAACTTTGACCTTTTAGCCTCACTTGTTAACTTAGCAAGCACTTTTTGAGTGCCTGCTGTGTGCGAAGGCTCTGCCAGGTGCTGGGGTAGCAGGTGGGGAGGTGGAAAGCTTGCCCTCAACAATGGACCCGGGTGTGTGTGTCCCCATTCTCCTTAAGAAGCTCCCACCAAAGTTCCTATCCCATTTCTGCAGTTGTCCAGCTCAGCCTTATCTTCTTCTTTTTTTTTTTTTTAATTAATTAATTAATTAATTTATGGCTGTGTTGGGTCTTCGTTTTTTCTGTGCGAGGGCCCTCTCCAGCCGCGGCAAGCGAGGGCTACTCTCCATCACGGTGTGCAGGGACGCGCAGGATCAGCAATTGTGGCCCATGGGCCCAGTCACTCCGCGGCATGTGGGATCCTCCCAGACCAGGGCTCGAACCCGCGTCCCCTGCACTGGCAGGCAGACTCAACCACTGGGCCACCAGGGAAGCCCCTAGCCTTATCTTCTTATCTGTATGGTTTTTGGATTGGCTTCATTCTTATTTTATTTTCAGTCTTATTGAGATATAAATGACATACTGCAGTGTATAAGTTTAAGGTGTGCAGCATAATGACTTGACGTGCATATATTTTAAGATGATCTCCACAGGAGGTTTTATTAACATATATCACTTCATATAGTTATTAAAACATTTTTTTTCCCCCTGTGATGAGAACTTTTAGGATCTACTCTCTTAGTATTGGGTTGGCCAAAAAGTTCGTTTGTAACAGCTTACGGAAAAACCCGAACGAACTTTTTGGCCAGCCAAATATTTATTTATTTATTTATATAACTTTATGTATTTATTTATCTTTGGCTGCGATGGGTCTTCATTGCTGTGTGCGGGCTTTCTCTAGTTGCAGCGAGCGGGGTTACTCTTCGTTGCGGTGTGTGGGTTCACTGCGGTGGCTTCTCTTGTTGAGGAGCACGTGTTCTAGGTGTGTGGGCTTCAGTAGTTGTGGCACGTGGGCTCAGCAGTTGTGGCTCGCGGGCTCTCGAGCGCAGGCTCAGTAGTTGTGGCTCGTGGGCTCCAGAGCCCAGGCTCAGTAGTTGTGGCTCGTGGGCTCCAGAGCCCAGGCTCTGTAGTTGTGGCACACGGGCTTTGTTGCTCCGCGGCATGTGGGATCTTCCCGGACCAGGGCTCAAGCCCATGTCCCCTGCATTGGCAGGCAGATTCTTAACCACTGCGCCACCAGGGAGGTCCTGAATATTCATTTTTCACCGAGTCTAATTAGCTTACACACTACAGCTACAGCGAGGTTGAAATAGGCCCCCCGTTGTGCTGGGTTGGCCTCTCTTACGTCCTGCCCTTCTTGTCCCCGGCCAGATGTCACCATCCGCACACAAACCATACCCAGCCTAGTCGGACCAGGGGCAGTGCGGTGGCCTGCTTGCCATCCTTTCCGGAACCCGCGCGGGGTGGCCCGCTCTTGCTCCTGCCGCTTTTCTGTCCTCGAGGTCCTGCTGGGCTTCTGCAGCCTCCTCCCACCCGTACATCCTGCTCCTGTTCTCTTCTCTGCACCTCCAGTCCTATTTGCCCTGAGAGCCCTGGCTCAAATGCCATTCCTGGAAACTCCTAGCTACAAACTCTCCCTCCTCCGACGCCATGCAGCGCTTTAAATGTCTGGGCCACTTTTAGGGCACCTCCCGTGGATTGCTTGAAGCAGGGTTATTTGTGCTCCGCTTCTAACTCCTACAAAGCAGCCAGCTCTTTGAACACAGGATTGGTTTTATTTTGGTCCTCAAAGAGCCTAGAGTAGTGCTTTATACAAGGGAGGCCTGTAGTAGCTGTCTGAATAAAAGGTTGAGACAATGAAAAATAAACATCTGGACTTTCTCTTCATCTTGGAATGGATGTCCTTGTTCACCTGGGTGAGAACCCAGAATTTCACAGGTTGCATCATTAACTAACTAGACCTGAAAATGTAAAGTGAGACAGGAGCCCGAGAGCAGAGCCAGCACAGAAGTAAGCAGCGGCCCCTGTGGTGGGGGAGCTGTTCCTGAGCTCCGGCCGGGACTGTGCTGGCCACAGTGGGACGTGGGTAGGCAAGAGAGGAGGAAGAAGGGGAATTGGGAGAGTGACCAGGACCATGGTCTCCCGGGTGCAGATTGTCTAGACCAGCGTCTCTCAGTCTCAGCACTGTTGACGCTTGGGCCCCTCCATCTCGGTTGTGGGACCCTCCTGGGCATCACAGGCGGTGGAGCGGCATCAGTGGGCTTTCCCCACTAGATGCAGGTAGGGTTCCTTCAAGCTCTGACGAGCAGAGATGCTTCCCAGTATTGCCGGATGTCCCCTGGGGGACAGACTCCAACCCCACCCCCACCCATGCCCCCGAACCTTAGTTTAGTCAGAAAAATAATACGAGGTTTCCCTATCATAGGGCAGATGAGCTTTTAAAGGACAGAAACATGTTCTAACTGGCCAAGGTGAAAAGAAGTCCTGCTGGAGGGAGGGAAGAGGATTGCTTGGAAGCGGCAGGCTGCATAGCATAGGGTTAAGCTCCCAGGGGTTGGTGTCAGAAAGCCCTGGGTTTGTGTCCCAGCTCTGCCACTTGCGGGTGGTGCAACCTCAGGCAAGCCAGGCAATGTCTCTAAGCTTCAGTCCTCCCTTTGTTAAATAGAGATGACACATGGGCTTGGCATAAGTGACATACAGGCCAGCTCCGAGATGGGGCTTGGTGCCGTGCCTGCCCGCCGTGAAGAAAGAGCCAGCCCTGTGGGACTCAGAGGCCATTATCTACTCTCTGGTCTCTTGGTTTTATTTTGCTGAGTGTCTCTCTTCCAGCCTCACGTGTCCAGATGGGCTTCCTTCTACCCACACCTGCCTGCCAGTCCCAGACCCAGGAGCCCTGGCAGTTCTGGCGCCCACTGGGTCTCACCCAGTCTGTGTGCCCCAGCTTCACAGTCGTGGCAGGAGGTGGGGGTCTGGGTGGCCCAGTTCAAGGCAGTGTCCACCCTTGGCCCATTCCACTGGGACCGGGCACAGGCGGGGTTGCCCAGGCCACACCCTTCAGGATGGAGAGGCAGCAGGCCACTGGGCGAGTCTACTTCCCTTTCCCAAGTTGACTGGTGGCAGTTCATGGAGACCTTCTCTAATAACTCAGTAAAACGAGTTGCTCCTCTGTATCTCCATAGCATCCTGCTGAGACATTTCTACCTGACTTTTAGGACGTTGGTTAGTTCAGGGCCATTCGTCTCTCTCTTGAACAGAAGCTCCTTAAGGGAAAAGAGCCCTGAGAGTATTATTCTCTCCCTGCCCCCTGTCCCCAGCACACGATGGTACTCTGTGGTGTGGTTGTTGATATTGGGATAATGAACTTTAATACCCAAGGTAGGCATCTTCGGAGAGTGTTTTTGATGATGAACAGCGATGGGGGTGGGGAGAATGCTGGGATTCCTGTTGAATGTGTTCTTTAGGTCTCCTTCCGTCTAGCCCCACCAGGTACTTTAATACTGGATTGTTCCAAAGAGGTGATTAGCTGTCTCAAAAAGAAGAGAGGGTGAGACTCCCTGTTCCATTTGTTTCAAGAGTATTCTGTTCATCTTTTTTCTTTTGTTTTATTTTAGCTGGACGACCTCTTCTCGTCCCTTTGTGTCTTGTGACTGCTTGATTAATATGCAGATTTTCCTTTAGGATATCAACTTACGAGTGAAGTGGCCCAACGATATTTATTACAGTGACCTCATGAAGCTTGGTGGAGTTCTGGTTAACTCAACACTTATGGGAGAAACATTTTATATACTTATTGGTAAGTTTTTAAAGCCTTCCCCCAGAATTTTTAGATTAATAAAAATAAAAGTGGTTCACACATGGCTATATTGGGGGGAGTGGATTATCATATGGGATTACTTTTTCTTTGAGTCTTGAGTTATAGAACACAATATGTGTGCACAACAGGCCAGATTGGTAGAAAGCCCTTCAAAGGGTTTAGTGTTCCTATCTATGGCCATGGAAACCACCGAATTGGCATCTCACCAAACAGGTGTTTTCTCATACCTCTCCACACTCCTGCTTCTTAATGAATTAGAAACAGTGAAAGTAAACATTTACTGTATTATTTGGTAATAAGAAAAGAAAGCTAATTTCAAGGATGGGTGTCCTGGCAGTCTTTCTTGCATTCTTAATCTGACCTTCCCAGTCCATGGAAAAGTTGCCTCAGAAGAAGCTCCAGGCTGGTCAAGGTGGGGTAAAGAATCCCTGTTTCACATCAGCACATCCGTATCAGGCAAGGAGATGGATCTGAAGTGGCTTCAGAAGTTCCTCGGCCCCTGGTCATCCAAGCATCAGCTTCTCCCTGATGCCCAGGAGAGCTTGATTGGTGTTCAAAAATCAGTAATGGAGAGAAAACATGTGATTGTGTGTTAGAAGTGCCAGCCAAAGAATACAAGGTGTATGCTTCCAGCTCTGCTACCAACTGGCAATATTATTCTAGGCAAGCTTCTTCATACCCTCCAAGCTCCGTTTCCCATCTGTAAATGAGTAACTGGGCTAGGTGCAGAGATTCCTAATAGGGCCCACAGATATTGAGGAGGCCCAGTGCTGGGTTTCTGTCAGGGAGCTAGGGAATTTTGTCACTGTGGGGGGAATGAAACATTTTCCTGTGGGGAGAATCCATATAGTCTTAAGGCATTGGGAGGTGGGGGAGGGGGACAGGGGGGCGTCTTTGGGGAAAGATTCAAGGTCACCGTCAGGGGTGCTTGCTGGTCCTTAGAAAGATGCAGCCTAAGTTGACAGTAGTTCATGTAGCTATTTTCCCAGGACTTTGGATTTCTGAATACAGGGGAGCTTTTTCAGCACTATATACACTTGATTGCATGCTTTATATGACACAGGTGCTTCAGCTATTGTGTATGTTGTCAAATGAAAGAACAAATGAACAACTGCAGATTCTGCCCCTGTTGCTCTAGTTACTTGTTTTTTACATTGCTTTGTATTTTAATAGCCAGTATATTTAAAAAAATAATAATCTGAGGCCGATCAGTCCTTCCCTTAACACTGAAAATGGCGCAGAACATTTACCAAAAAGTAGTTATTGTAAATATCGTTGTTCTATCTGAGGCGAGTATTTTGGGAATTTTTTTCTCAGAGGCCCTGAAAAAAACGATAGTCTTACTGCCTAGTTCTTGCAGTATTTTATTTCTTATTGAAGACCTCTTTGAGGTTGATTCAGGGCCCTGCTGAAAACTAAGATTCGGCTTTTCTAAAGATTCCCCTCTCCTGCAGAGAACGGTGGTGTTAAGTAACAGCAGAGATAAGCCAGAAACTCACTCTCCTGAAGCCTTGGTTTAGGGGCTTGTGAAAGAGCCACTAAACATGGGTTGGCCTTTTGCCAACAGTGTAACCCTAGCACCAAAGACTTCCAAGGATGAAGCATTAAAAGATGTGTTTTAGGGTTAAGTCGTGACCAAGGTTGGAAATCTCTGAATCCAGAGTTTACTTCTTAAGACCTGAATAAAATTCTTTATTTTCAAGCATGTGTTCCATTATTTAAATAGAAAAAGAAACAAGAGATTTTATTTTACATCGGGCTCAGTGCAGAGCTCCAATTCTTGGCTAGACCACAGGAAGTGGTCGTTTCAGAAGCAACTCTGTTTTGTGCCATTCATAGCTTCTGCTTAATTGAATCAAATCTGGCTTGCTTTTTTTCCCCAACTAATTTGTAATAAATTTGGAATGATTCTGGTTTGATGGGGATCGTGAGGGAAGGATGAGAAAGGAGGATGGGCTCAAAGACGTAAGTCTTTCTCTAAGTGGCCAGAGACAATAAACTCAAAATGAGGGTAAGGAAGCAGGAAGTTGACAGTAAAAACTGTACCTTTTTCCAGGAGGTTGAGAGAAACGTGTGGTGTCGTCAGTAGGTTGAGGTACTCGTGTTTCCAATTGTTTGTTTTCATCCAGGCTGTGGATTTAACGTGACTAACAGCAACCCCACCATATGCGTCAACGATCTCATCACAGAATACAATAAGCAACACGGGGCCGAACTAAAGCCCTTAAGAGCTGATTATCTCATCGCCAGAAGTGTGACTGTGCTGGAGAAGCTGATCGACACGTTTCAGGACGAAGGGCCCAATGGCGTTCTTCCTCTCTATTATAAATATTGGCTACACAGGTCAGTGCTGGCTTGTCTTCATTGTTTTAAAATTCCTTTATTAAGTCAGTAGTTTAATATCTTAAAACGAGAAGCTAAACACTGGTCTGGATCATTATCTTTTACTTTACTGATGGATAAACCTGGTGGATACCACCTCGAGCAAGTTAGCGTCTCCAGTCATCGGGACAAACGGGCATCCCGTGCCTCCTGGTGGGATGCCCTGGGAGAGACACAACCTCACTGGAGATTTTCCTGCCCAGCATGTTTAAGCTGAATCTAATTGTGGGAAAACAGGCAAATCTAAAATGTGGAACATTCTTGATAACAGTCGTCTTCAAAGTGAGATCTCCCAGCAGCAGTGGCAGCCTTACCTGGGAGCTTGTTCGAAATGCAGGTTCTTGACTCCCACCCTGGACTTCCTAAATCAGAAACTCTGAGGCTGGGGCTCAGCATTCTGTTTTAACAAAGGCTCCAGGGGATTCTCAGGCACTTCAATTTGAGAAGCACTGATGTATACCAGTAGGCCTCTACCCTTCAACAATGGCAGTGTCTTAGAAACAAAGAGAAGGTGGGAGAGTTTTGTGATTAAAGAAGACTAAGGAGGCATGACAGTTAAATGCAATATGTGATTCATAATCAGATCCTGGAAGGGAGGAAATAGCCACAAAGAATATTAATGAGACAATGGGGACATTTGAACACGGAGTGTATATTAAATAATGTTATTGTATCAAGATCAAATTTCTTGAGAGTGATAATGATATTCTGGTTTTGTAGGAGATACTTCTTATTCTTTGGAGATACATGCTGAAGTATTTAAGTATAAAGTGTCACGATGCCTGCAACTTATTTTTAAATATCAGCAAAAAACACCCCCACAAAACTGTAGGGGGGTGTGTGTGTGTGTGTAAAGAGAGCAAACATGGGAAATGTTATCAGTTGGTGTGAATATAAGTGAAGGGGGAATATGAGGTTCATTGTACTATTTTTCACCTTTTCTGTAGGTTTGAAATTCTTCAGAATAAAAATTGGGGAGGTACAGAGTCTATACTTTTAAAACTGTTAACAAGGATATAACTCAACAGTTGCATTTGGAAACTGTTCGAAAGAAGTAAAATTAGAATGAGTTTAACTTATAATTGACACTACCCAACTTGATAAGAGTTTTGAACACAGCCAGAAAGCGGCCAATCTCAGCCAAAAAACCTAGAGGGTTGCACAGTGTTTCTTTAAAGTAGCTAGAGGGACTTCCCTGGTGGCACAGTGGTTAAGAATCCGCCTGCCAATGCAGGGGACACGGGTTCGAGCCCTGGTCCGGGAAGATCCCACATGCCGCGGAGCAACTAAGCCCGTGCGCCACAACTACTGAGCCTGCGCTCTAGAGCCCGCGAGCCACAACTACTGAGCCCGTGTGCCACAACTACTGAAGCCCGCACGCCTAGAGCCCGTGCTCCGCCACAAGAGAAGCCACCACAATGAGAAGGCCGCGTGCCGCAGCGAAGAATAGCCCCCGCTCGCCGCAACCAGAGAAAGCCTGCGTGCAGCAACGAAGACCCAATGCAGCAAAAAATAAATAAAAATTAAAGTAGCTAGAGGGTGAGGAAGTGGTGCAAATAATCATTCCAGATGATCAGAATGAGGAGTGACGTCGTTTATAAGAGAAGCAATTCCTAACTCCCTAGTGGACTTTCCATCGCCCTGGTTATTCGGGTAGTTTTCAGGACAATTCAGGGGAGACCAGTGAAAGTCAGAGCTCAGGCTCAGATGCATTTTAACTATATGCATCCCAGCCCACCCCCAAATCCTTTTGCATAATGGACAATTACTTAACTAATTGTCTCAAGCAGCAGCATTACATTTCCCTGTGACTGGGGGCTGTTCTTCATTTTCAGTGCTCAGCAAGTCCGCCTGGGAAGCGCTGAGGGACCAAAGGTGTGGATAGTCGGCCTAGATGATTCCGGGTTCCTTCTGGTTCACCAGGAAAACGGCGAAGTGGTGACTGTGCATCCGGACGGCAACTCCTTCGACATGCTGAGAAACCTCATAATCCCCAAACAGCCGTAGTCCTGTCTGGAGCCTCTGCTGGGCCCCGGGCCACAGCTGGCATGAGCTGGGACAGACGGAAGGGCAGAACCACCGCAGGAGCATTCCACTTCGATTCTGCCGCCTTTCCTAGCCCATGGATCTGGAAAACTAATTCGGAGTTGTAGGCAAATTTTTTCTCCCGCCACTTAACCTGTTAATTCTTTAATTTTGTTCTGTTGTCATTTTATTTGGTGTTTGAAGATGCTGGGCGTGGAGGGTTGACAAGTGGAAGATTTAATTCAGGTATAAGCCCTGCCATAGGTGTGAAATTCTTCTCCCCTCTTGGAATTGGATGCATCTTAATTGAGGAGGGGGGTAGTTTTTACATGGAAACAGCAATGGCATAATTCAAATATTTTCCCAGTAGTGGAGGTCTTTACCCCTAGACTATTAAAAACAAATTCTAAAAAAGTTTTTGGGCCCAGACCATTGGTGAGTTAGAGGTATGGTAACACTGTTTACAAGCACCCAGGGAGGTGTTTTCCTACAGGAACATGTATTGGCACTTAGTTATCATTTTATTTTTTTGTTAGTGAAGAAAAGAGAAGGTAGATTTCTAGAGTTACTCTCATCCTGTGGTTTGTGGTCCAATAACAATGTCTAAATGGAACAGAGGCTGGTATGGTTGCAATGACCTTGTAGAGGAAATCAGTTAATTACTTTGACGTTAATTAATGAGCTCTCCTTTCATAAGTTTAAATTTACTGCATATTCTGAAGTGATGGGATCAAGTTCAGGATCCTGAAAGCGTTGATTAGGCAATTGCTTGGATGTGTGGTGGATGATTTGGTTCTAACAGCTGGGGATGAAGTCTCTCATACCCCACGCAAAGGAGGATTTGGCGCTTTTAAGCCAGCTTCAGGCTCTCTCCGAAATCCTTCGGAACTGTGCAGTGCACAGAATATAGAAGTACATGGCATTTTATTTGTAAGTCACATTTTTTTGCCCCCTTTACATATTGCCAAAAAAGAAAATGTTATTGCTACTGAATGCCGTCAGTTAAGAGAATGTGTGTGTGTGTGAGAGAGAAACTTTAAAAAAGATGTTCCAAATATGATGCCCTAAGAGTCTGCATGGAAGAACAAAAGAAAGGAAGCCTTTTGATATACATTTGCTGTTTCCAGATGTATTCCATGCTTTTTCCATGTAACTCCTGTCTCTGTTGAACTTGAGAATCACACACATTACTTTTCAGCCTGAAAAGGCCAATTTTTGTCCACTTTTCTCTCTTCCTGCAATCCCAACTGAAATTAGTGGCGAGAAACCTTGATGAGGCTCTCAGCTTTGAACGAAATCCCCTTATTGTGCCCTAGCACCCTCTTCATCCAGCTTTACCCAGTCAGGCGAACTCCAGAAACCTGTGGTTTTCAGCGTAAAATCTGTCTCCTACCTGCAGCCAGCCGTAGGCAGCCACACAGGAAGGAAACAAGTAACACGGTTAGTTAAGTCCACTAACCCAATATGTGTGTTTTGGAAATGTAACTTGAAAAGAACTTCAGAAGTAATTTTTGCAAATAAGGCTTCAATTAGAATTATTTTTCTTAAAACAAAACAAAAAAACCACTCTCTCCTAAATGCCCAAGTCTAAATAAAAGTTTAAAGTCCACAGCACCCCAAAATTACAAAACGGTCTCACCCTTGAGAGGGCATCTGCAAAATATCATCAAGAAGAAAGATCTCAGGCTAATGTTGCAAGTTTCATTTCTCAAACTTTGTAATATAAGGCAAGTCATCTCTCAGAGCTGCCATCATTACTTTTTGAATTTCTTTGGGGGGTTATTTAATGAGAAACATGCTACGATTTGTTTTAAGCTGAAGTCCTATTCTAGACAGTCTGCTTTGGGGGGGAAAAATGTTATCATTTAATTTCCTTTTGGTAAATTAAAACTAATGAAGTGTGGCCATGTCAAAGCAGATGGAGATGTTCCGGGCATATCACTTTGCCTCTGTGCTTTAAGACTGTTCTTACTTGTGCCGACACCCAGTTGTCTTGAGGGAGACAACATAGACTTGGAGCAGATGCTGCGTTTTTCATAAACCTGATTTTGCCTCAGAGGAACCAAAGACTTTTGAAATTCTGCTTCATATAGAACAGCTGAATAAAGGCATTTTCCTTACAGCTGTTAGCATTAGGGAAACTTGCTGTACTGCACTCATCAGTTTGGGGGCGTTTATGCACCCGGCAATCTATGACCTCAAGGAGCTTTAAAGTCTTAACGGGAACTTTGCATTTTCTTCTTAATCTTTAAAACACAGCACCTAAACTCAGGATTGGCGTGTGCTCTTAGGATATTTGAATTGTGCCCCAGTTTAGAGGCTGTGCATTGAACATCTACCAGGTTATGTAAAGGGCAAGATGTCATCCCTTCTGGGCTGGTAGCAAATTTCAGAAGAACTCTTGAGGAAGTGCCCCCCTAAAATAGGACACAGCAATACCTGGGCTTCCCGGGCACGCACGCACGCACGCATCCCCCCCCCCCCCCCCCCCCCGCCCCAGCAGTGCTCCTCGGCACTGTTCATCCTGGCAGCGTTTACAGCGTGGAGGCAGAGCCGAAAGGATTTGTGTCCGGTGTGGGGTTCGCTGCTGCAGCCCCCTGACTGCTGTGGGTGGGTGCGCAGGCCCAGACCCGCGTGGCATGCAACCGCACCCCTACCCCATCCACACAGGGGGGCTGCATGGCCGCCTCTCACCCGAGAGTCTGGGAGCCAGGACAGGAGCCAGCCTCACGCAGCCGTTTCAGAGTGCATAAAGGAGACATTTTAGGTTTACAGCGCATAGATCTGTTTGCTCTTAACAGACAAAGAATGGAGAGTCGGTATTCCTGGGTAACTGCTATGCGTATTTGAAATAAAAGAAAGTGTGAACTCTGCATTTTTAGCTTTTCAAAGAATCATCTCTGAAAAGGAATTAATGTAAACCAATTCCTATAAAAAGCAAGTCTATCAAAATAAACTTTAAGACTTTCTATATAGTTCGGGCTCATTGTTATTTTTACCACATTTCATTTGTAAAAATAAGCAACTACTTTTGGTTACAGTGTTTTTATTCATATTTAAACATTTTTAAAAAATAAATAGTTTAACATAGTAAGGAATATGTATGTATTTCTAAGTATTAAGAAGCTGGTGGCTTTTTAAATGTATTTTTGAAAAATGTATTATGTATCATACAAAAGAGAAATCATATTACTCCAAAGAATGAAAGTTAGCAAACCGAAAAGTTAAAAAAAAAAAAAACTGAGGAGAGCAATAAATTTACTAATGTCAATTTTTAATTTGAAAATTAATTGAGTATAACAACAAATTTAATGTAAGAACAGATTCTGTTGTCGAATTGTTCTCTTTTGTGGAAACTGCTTGACTTTTGTCTCAACAGTTTTTCCCCAAGATTTTAACCGTATTTATCATACTTAAGTTTAGGAATAGCTTGAGTAACGCATCTTAGATAACCCAAGGGCTACTATTCACTAATATTTTAAGCTACTGTAATTTTATGGAATTTATTTTAAAGTGTTCTTTCATCTGTACCAGCCCCCAAAGTCTACCTTAACTGTCTCACAGTTACAATAAGTTACAGTAGACTCGAAACAGGATTCGTTGAAGGATTACACCTCCCCCACCCTTAGGATCCAAAGGAGGAAGGCATGGCCCATCGGACTTTAAAACGACAAAAGGGGTCGGGGGTGAGGGAGCAGAAAATACAGGCTCTTGCAGATTTCCTCAGAGCAGCCCTTCACACCCTGTTCACTTCTCTACAAAGGTATGAGTGGAATGGCTTTTCTAGAAAGGGCTTCATTGAACATAAAGGAATTCCTTTCTCTGGGAGGCCCAGTGGAGGGAGGGCCAAGTCAGTCTTGAACTGGGCTGATTTCTCAAATCCATTTGATCTGGCATTTTTGTCAACATGCTAGGACCCACTACAATTTTTTTCTTCTTTTTTTGTGAAAGAGATGCATATTTATTAAAATGCTTCCTCTTCCTCTTCCAGAGCCTCACGGAAGTCAAGAAACAATATGCCCAGCTTAAATGTGCAGACTAAAAGATGAAGGTAATCATATCAGGTTGCCATAGTAACTGCTCTGTTAACTTTTCTCCGAGCTGCTGGCCGCCTGGAAACCGGCTTGCAGAGGAATCTTCCTTCATGTTCTAGGCTATGAAAACTGTGATGTTTGTTTAGGCAACGCAGTTTTTCCTAGTACACATTTTATTTTTCAAGTACATACACACTCATCGTTAAGCCTGTTTATGTTCTCATTTATAAATCTATAACGGTCTTCTTTCCTAACAGTAACCTTTGATCTTAAACTGCTCCGAAAGCCTTCATGGTTTGTATTTATTTATACAGCCCCCAATGGTTAATGACAATGTAGACACAATTGCATTGTATGCATTTTACAGTACTTTATTGAAAAATGTCAGGTGAATCTCCTGCTCATCAAACCTGCACCTTCCTGGAATCATGGTTTAATTACGGGTCTCGACAGCATAAAAATAATACCCCAGGCTTATTTTATGTGTGCACACACTCAAAACAAGCTGCTCATGAGGTATGGCTAAGTGCTGTGTAGGGGTGTATGCCTATAATTCTTCTGACCCTGTCTCTTTACTGCAAGACACATGTTCCTAAATTTGCAAATTGTACCATAAGGCAACTGACACCTACGGAATGAGGCAGGTCCTCATAGTGACACTGGGTGGGCAACAGGTCCTTTTACATTTTAAGAACAGTTGACATAGGTGCACTTTGATTCTAGAACAGTGATTTAAAGACATTTGTGAACAACCTTTCCACTCAGAAAGGTGGACAGTTTCCTAAAAGTAAACCATTTTTGAAAAAGCAAAATGGGAGAGCATTTATAGTGTGGAGCAGATGGAAAAAAGGGTGGTTCAATGCATTGATCCACTTCAGAACCATGATAGGATTTTTAAATTGTGAAATCTCGAAGCAAAAGTATAAAAATAAAACAAAAATTAATGGAAGTTTATTTTAATACACTGCTGGTGCTTTTTTAAAGAAACATTTATTTATTTATTTGGTTGTGCCGGGTCTTAGTTGCTGCATGTGGGCTTAGTTGTGGGGTGGCATGTGAACTCTTAGTTGCAGCATGCATGTGGGATCTAGTTCCCTGTCCAGGGATTGAACCCCGGGCCCCCTGCATTGGGAGCACGGAGTCTTAGCCACTGCGCCACCAGGGAAGTCCCTGCTGGTTCTTTATAAAAAGATTTCTGTTTACCTGTTATACACATGACATGTTCATGTGGAGTTTTCTTGCTCTGTATAAAATGCAGAAAACGCTGAAGACAACATGTACATCATTTTCATTACATCCCTTTAGCATGTTTTCTTCCACAAGGCGCAGTCCATTGACAATCTTCCATATTGCACATGCAATGTAACTAACTTTATTAGCACTACTTGTAGCAAACACGAGCCTAGGGAATTACAGGTCTGTGTGGGCCAGAGGGATTTTGCCTTGTCATCAAACTTGACAGAGGTAGCCAATCCACTGGGCACCAAAATCATCCACATGTCATTCTCATAAAATATCTGGCTATATATATATATTTGCATTTAATGCCTATTCAATATATTTCTGAAGGTGCTATTCTCAAGAGTTCATGGGGTTAGGAGGGAATAAGAGCTTGTGAATGCACTCGTGAAGCACACCCACGTTCACCCCCTTGGTCTGGGCTTGTTGATGTTTGTATTAAAGAAAGGGTTAAATTAAAACAACAGCTTTTAATTAGACTCATGAATGACTTTTAAAGACAATGGAGTTGTCCGTTCATGGGACTTAAATCATCACATTCTGCCTTGACTTAATCTAAAAGGGCTCTGGATACAGGAAGCTTCCAGGTCGGCCAGCCACCGGCACCCCTGACTGTATCAGGGTGGGGTTTCCTCCGCAAAGTGGAGGGTATCTGTGGAGCGGAGACTCCTCCAAGCCCCCAGAGGGACTGTTACTGAGCATCGGGGACACGCAAGGCGCGCAAGCCTGATTTCAAGGTAAGGAAACCAAGTCCCCCCAAAGACGGAGTAGTTGAGGCCACACGTGAGCGGTCGCGGACGCTCAGCTACGCCCTTTCAGAAAACCCGGCTCTTGCAGAACAAAGGTCGGGCGGTCACGTCTCCCCAACGTCGCCGTGTCTCTGTCCTCTACACGGACGGTTATGGCATCTAGGGTAAAAATCTAAAAGCCGGCGCTGGAGTTCTAGTAAAATAGTTGTCTCTGTATAAATTAATTTAAATCGTGCATGTACAGCTCGTCCCTCTTGACTCGGCTGGACTTGGTAAAATGGGAGCCAAAGAGGCTGGCCTATGGCTTCTCCCCGCGGGCAGCCCGGCGCGAGGCGGGGCGGCCCCAGGACTCCGCGGTCCGGCCCGGGCGGGTCACCTGCCGTTGGTGATGATGACCGAAGCGCCCAGGTAGTGCGGCAGGGGCGCGCCGGGCGGCGAGGCGGCGGCGGGGTCGGGGGCCCGAGGTCGCAGCGCGCCGGCCGCCGCGTCGGGGGCGCCGGGGCCGCCGGCGAGGGCGGGGGCGGCGGGCGCAGCGCCCCCCAGCGGCCCGCGGCGGGCCAGCACGCGGTGGTAGTTAAGCAGCACGAAGGGCAGCTGCGCCGGTGTGCCCGGCGGCTCGGGGGCCGGCGGCGCGCAGCACTCGGGGGCCGCGCGGGCCAGCGCCAGCCGCGCCCCGTCGCGGGCGGCCTGGCGGGCGGCCTTGGCCGGGCCCAGCGCCGGCTCCTCGCGGTAGTGCCCACAGCTCGCGAAGCTCGGCAGTGGTGGCGCGGTGTCTTCTCCGAACCTGCGCGCGGCGGCGGCGGCGGGCGCTGCGGGGACAGGCGACACGTTAGACGCCCGCGCGGGGGAGGAAGGGGACATGCCTAGAGCGACACCAAGCCGGGGGGCCCTGGGGCCGCCACCACCCCTGGGCCACCCCTGCCGCCCGCGCGCTCGAGCCCCGGAGCCGCCCTCGCCCATTCCCGCGTGCGTCCCGGGCCCGTGATGTCCAATCACAGGATGCCAGTTGCAATGTTCTAGCAGCCACAGGAAAAAGTGAAGAGAGACAGATGGAGTTAGTAAGATAATTTAATGCAGCATAGCTAGACTATTATTTCAGTGTGTACTCAATATAAAAATCGGAGAGAAATTGTATTCTTTGTTTCTGTCTTTGAAATGCAGTGCAGACACTCCGAGCACCTCTCATTGCACTGGCCGAACGGGGCTGGTGGCCACCATATTGGACAGCGTTGGTCTAGAGGCTTCCTCGGCCCTAGTGTTAGGTGACCCCAGGCTGCCCTGATCTTTTTTGCTTTTACCTCAGTGGGCAGGGTGGAGTGGTAATCACCCTGCTCCCTTTAGTCATAATTACAGTAATAACCATCGTCACTAATTAGATGTCTGCAATCAATTGGCTCCCCTCCCCCTTTTTTTAAAATATTTATTTATTTACTTATTTGGCTGCACGGCCTCTTAGTTGTGGCATGCAGGATCTAGCTCCCTGACCTCGGATCGAACCCAGGTCCCCTGCATTGGGAGTGTGGAGTCTGAACCTCTGGACCACCAGGGAAGTCTTTTTTTTTTTTTTTTTTTTAACCTTAAGACATCCTTCCTCTTCCTTTAATATCAAAAAGTCTAGGAAGTCGATCACAGACTGCCCCCAGTTAGCACCTTTGGTCCAATTTTTACCAAGTGACTGACAAATGAAGTGGTTATTAACCTCTTTCACTTTCAAAATAGCAATTTAAAAAATCAAATACTGTGTTATCTCACTGGTCAACTCCCTCCCGCACACACACAAAAATAATCTTTTCAACTCAGTCTCAAGTGGATAGTATTTTCAGCTGTTATGAAAACCCTTTGCTTTGTTTTTTTCCCTTGGCCCTTCCTTGGTTATTTGAGGGATCCTATGCACTGATGGGTGCTGGGGATTCAAATCTCTGGGCTGCCTGAGGCCAAAAGGCAGAGCTGCACGGCCCCAGCTGCTGGTATGTTCTTTTTTAAACTGGCTACTTTTGAGAAACATGTCCTGTTAATCTCCAAGAAGGTTAGATTTCTCCCAGGATCTAGCCCTCTTCTCGTCTATGGAGACCAAATTTATCTCACAGGCTTGTAAAGACTGGGTCACAGCACAGAGTGAGAGGTTCACAAAGCAGCCCTAGGAGCAGCAGAGAGCCCCAGCTGCCTGAAAAGAGAGAAAGGTGGGAGGGGGACTCCAGGGGGCTCTCCTTACGCAGGTGACGCTTCTCTGTGATTCAGTGGTCCCCGCAGGACATTTACACAAACCTCGTCTACGGTCTGACCAGTAGTTAGGTCTGCGTGAAACAGGAACACACCCCGCTGAGCTAACCCTCAGTTCCCACCTTCTACCCTCTGCCTGGGATTGTCCCAAGGAGCAGGCAGGAGTCTGCTGGGCCTGGGGCAGCTGGTGGCAACTCCACAGAGGACCTCTGCTTGTCTGCCGCCAGGAGGAGCTGGCTGGAAGGCCATTCCTGTCTGTCTGCCAAGCCCTGCGGTAGGCAATTGACATGGCCTATGTTCCTGTCTTACAGATGAAGAAACTGAGTCCTGGAGGGTTTGTGCTATTTGCCCTGGGGTGGTGAGTGGCGCTTCCGTCCCTGAGCCTGTGATTTTCCACCACCGCTTCCCACACTTCGAAAACTGGCATGGGAAGAAAACCAATAGTGTTCCATGTTCATTTCTGGGTGGAGTAGAAAGTAATCTTAAAAAATAAATATAGCTGGGGGTTCTCAGTACACAGGAAAATCATTTTGCCTCCCTTTTGGGGAGCAAACAGGGCCAGGATTTTTATGGAGGGTGGCCTAACACCCAGTTTCCTCTGTCCTTTGCACTGTCCCTGGTGCCCACGAGGCACACTGGCTCAGTTGCCCAGCTTTCGGCACCCTCGTGAAGCGCTCTCAGTGAGGGCAGGAAAGCACAGCCATTCCCACTTAGAAGCAGAAAAAAAGGGAAAGTTTGCCCCCAGTGTGAGGGTTCTTTTTCCATCTGCCACCCACCGACAGCGCTGTGCAAGCCCTGCCCCCTCTCCTCGTGCAAACATGACCCACCTTCGTAGTTTGGCACAAGGCTGTGCCGAGCAGGGTTCACCGGCGGCTCGGAAAGGCTTTTAGCTGGAGACGGGCTGCCCGGCACTAGGGGGTTGGCATAGTGCCACTGGCACTCGCCGCTGGCTGGCAGCGTGCTCAGCAGAAAGCGTGCCACCTCGCATGGGGATCCTTGGGGCTGCCCGAACTTGGCCGGCAACATTGGCTTTTTGCTGCTGAAGACGTGAGAGTCCAGAGGGAAGTGTCCGTAATGGTAAGAGAAGGGCAGGCTGTAGGACGGGGCATACAGAAGGTCGCTGCCTTCTGAATGGAGCTGCTGTTCTGGGGGAACCGGGGTGTGGACGGGGGAGCTGGCTCTCCAGCTTCCGAGCTGGCCGCATTCCAGTTTGTCCATTTGGAACGAGCTGTATTGCTGCCGAGCAAAGAAGACGGATGAAGGGCTCACTGAGGGGCCGGCGGCCAACTGCCTTCCGATCCTATAGTGCCCGCCCCATCCCAGGGCTGGGCCCACCCCGGCCACCAGCACGAGGTCCCACCGGGGACAGGTGCCCAGGAGACAGCACCCCAGGGACCCACCCTCTGGGTGGAAAGAGATAATCTCACCCCAAGTGACAACACACCAGATACATGCAGCCACTTGCGCCTTCTGAGAGCTTGCAAAAGACTTTAAAGGAGAGAGGGAAGGTTTCCATTAAAATCCAGTGCTATGGAAACACGAGGCACCAGTGTTCTGAGCCACGTTTACATGGATTCTAGCAGCTGACAAGCCTCCCCAATGTAGTCTTCTGTTTCCTAGACCTGACTCATCCCCCTGGATGTTAGCTCTGCCTGCCTTCCCCAGGCCGCGTCTCCACCCTGTGGGCGGGACATCCCAGAGAAACTCCCGGGCTGGGAGACCCCTGAGTGCGATCAGAGGTTCGTCATTCCTTGAGGTGCCCAGGTGCCCTGAGTCCTTGCAGGTGGTGTGTGTTACCTGTGGTGGGTAAGGGTTTGTTCTCAGCTTCGTCTTCATCTTTGTGTGTTTGGGTTTAGCTAATTTCCTAGTTTCTTGTGAGGTAGACAAGGCGGTCCTCCAGGAGTCCTGGGACTTGGACGTGGACACCTGGTCCAGGGACAGCTGCAGTTCCTTGTATTCGATGTCCCTGAGGAACAAGAGCGGGACAGGTCATGTCCGCGGGCTGTGAGGAAGGGCAGGCTCCCGGGACCATCCCCAGGGCAAGTTCATTCGAGAAGCTCCACTGTGTCGTTTCCACTAAGTGGACGGGGCTGGGATTCGAGGGACGGCTGACCCTCATTATAAAAGCCACCCCACAGCCTCGAGCTCAGAGCCCCCGGGAGATGCTGAGTGACGTCAGTGTTTTTCGGCAGGAATAGAGGGAGCGCAGTATGGCTCTCTCCCACCCCATAAGGCCCCACGCACGTTTCCTGCGGACACCATTCGCCACTAGGCAGGGTGTCAGGGCAGAAAGGAAAGGACAGAAATGCTACTGATCGGTGTAAGTGTCTGTGGCCCAGCTGCTTCCCTGTTTAGCACCAGGGAGGTGTGAGTGGGGACCCTTGGTGGTCCAGGAGCCTGGCTTCCAGGCTTGTCCACTTCCACATCAGGGGCCCATTCCTGCCCTAAAGAGCCAACTCGGCACCGTCAGATTCTCAGGAGGGGAAGTTGCCCAAAGCCCCAGCCCCAGCCCACGCCTGTTTGCTCAGGAAGAATCATTAAGGGACTAAAATGCTTTCTCCCATACAGTTTTGCTAAAATTACTCTACATCTAAAAAAACCACCACCTACCTCTCACCCCGCCCCCAACCCCCAGGAACCTGGCACTCACTCTGTGAACGAACAGAGAGCCTAAAACCCCACTGCATTACAGAGGACCCTGTTCAGGGTGGGGCTGCGTGCAAAGTGATTTAACACATAGTAGCCACGGGGGGCGGAGAGGAACACACGGTCCCAGGTAGACTTAGGTCCTGTTGCTTCTAATGGTCTTAACTGCGACTGAACTTAACCTTCTGGAGTTTTAAAGGTGCTAAATGTTCACTATCATTTACAACAGGCTACGTAGGAAGACAAGGAAAAAATGGGAGATAGCCCCTGTCTCAAATGGCAGAAGCAGCAGGATGACCTAAATGTCTGTGGGCCCAGAGAGTATAAGTTTGTATTCTTGGTCTGGGATGTGCATCCCCTTTCCATCCTGTTCAAGATGGGGGGCATCGCCCACCTGCCCTCTGCCCGCTCACCCCCCTCACCCGGGCCGTCCGATCCCATCCTAAGCCTCGGGGCACACCTGGCCCTCAGTGCTGATACAGGAATCGTTCAGCCCTTCCCAGACAACCAGATTGTTCAGTAAAACAAAACAGGAGACAAATGAACAGTTCCAGAAAGAGAGAGGGAGAGAGAGATGGTGCTTCTGGGAGCGATCTGATGAGGGCTGGGGGAGAAGGAGAGAGCAAGGAGAGAAACAAATGCGTCTGACTTACGTGAGGACATAATTGACACTCACGATGCAGTGGGGCCGGGACGAGCGGCTGTTGTGCACGACGGTGGCGCAGCTCTGCACCCACACCCAGCCGCCAAGCTTGGACAGCAGCCGGTAGTACTTGGTGGTGACCTGGCCCTTCACCAGCACTGCAAGAACAAGGTGACATGAGTCCTGGGGAATGATTAGCAGGACCCGCCTTGGAGGAGGCCGCCCCCGCGGCTGACCTACAGCCCAGGTTCTGGACCTTTCTGGGGTCCAGGACACCTTTGAGCACTTGACTAAGAGAGTGGGCTTTCTCCATAGGAAGATGCACGCGTGTGTGTGCGCGCTCACACGCACGTGCACACACGCAAGAGTTTTGCCTACAATTTCACGGGGTCCATGGAGCAACTTCTCCCCTCCGCTGTGAAGAACTCTAATTTAATTGTCACTGATTTCACTGGGAGAAGCAATTAGTCCCCAGACAACATTGGCACCTGGCAGAGTGATAATACTGGTTTTGTTTTTTAGTTTCCAAAATGCCATAATTACGTTATAATCCCCCACCCCAAACTCATAATAGGTGGAAGGAAGGCGGGGGGTGTGATGTAGTTATTTAAACTCAATAGTAAGTTAAGTGCATTCAACGAAGTGTCACATTGTTGCTGATTTTTGCTGTTCCCCAGAACATGTGTGTACTCACAGTGAAACCGTTTGTTACTCTATTGCCATTTATACTTCTTCCCATTAACCCTAGTTTTCCCTGGGCCCACGAATTTCCTATGATGCTCACGTAGGAGAGACCTCTACATGGCTATGTAATTTCTGAAAGCTGGGCCTGCAGGCCTATCTTCTATGCAGGGCTACAAACTCTGGACCTCTGGGCAGCCCACTTCCAAAGCCTCCAGGGACACCTAAACTGCACTGATTCCCCTCAGGGCCTTCGGGAGAGCAGGGCACGTGCTGTGGGGAGGAAGGTGAATTGGTGAGGTCCTTCTGGATCCACAGCTCATACCCATTGACACACTGATTTCATATCTAGGAGTTACTCCTATGGGAATTATGAGTAATGTAAAGAAAGACTCAAGGGCAAAGAGATTCCTTGAAGTCCTGCTTATAATTCAGGAGAAAAGGGAGGGGAGACTTAACTGTCTAATAATAGGGAAAAGGGTATATAAGTGATGGGGTACCAAGCAGTCAGTAACATGATGATTGATAAGAATTTGTAATATGATGGGGAATACATATGACACAACGTTAAATGAAGGAAAGACAAGACTCAACTGCATAACATATAATCCTAATTATGAAAAAGTGTGCGTGTGCACACACACACACACACATACACACACATATACACGCCCAACTGTGTGATCTTGGACAAGTTACTAACTCCCTGTGCCTCGGTTTCCCCGACTACGACAGGAAGATAATCACACTCCCCACACCATCTGTGAGGGTCAGAGCGTTCGCGTGAAGATTGAGGACAGTGGCAGACGTGCACGGAGGACTCAACATGCTAGCGCTCATTTATCAGACTGATAAAATTACAGGTAGTTTTCATTTTCTTGATTTTCTGAATTTCCAACAAGGAGGGGGTATTCGTTTTATAGTCAGAATGAAATTTTAGTTAATTTTCACATGGGTAAGCAGTCTGTCTGGGGGTGGGAAGTGGAAATACAACGTCTATGAGGCCCCGCACCCCCTAGGGATGAAGCCAGGGTCAAATGTGTAACCACTGTCCAGCCCAGACGCTGAGGCCGGGCTCTGGAACAGCGCAGGACCAGCTCTTTTCTTCCCAGGCTTAACATCGGCATGTCAGTGGGCTCAGTTGGCAGAATAAGATCATGCTGAAGAGTGTAGCCTATGGTAGTAGGAAAGAGCCTTTCCAGGGCTTCTTCTTTTGAGGATTGCTTTTTTAACAACAAAATACAAGGTTCCTATTCCCAGCTCATTTTTGCATACACTGCCTCATTTGCCCCCCGACAGACACTCGTGGCAGGTGGGCATCACCAGGAAAACAGAGCTTGAGGACATGGCTGGGGCCCAGGCCATGTCCTCTGACTCCCATTTCTCAGGGGCCATTGTGTGAGGAGGGGGCAGCGGCCTCTCGAAGGTTCTGTGTAGCTACTTATGGGGGTGGGTGTGAGCCAATGTTTAGGGGAGACTCAGTTAACCAATTTGCTTATGGCCCCCAAAGAGAGGCAACATGATCAAACTGAGGTCCCATCTATGGATTTTCCAAGATGTCATTCTTTCTTCAACAGAAACGCTTGTTAATCTCTTTGGCTTTGAAATCTATTCCTTGCAGTGTTTGTAAAGCCCCTGGGACTATGACATTATACTTTTCCTTTTTCTTATACTTTATACTTCCCCTTATTTCTTACAATATTCCTAAAATCTCTCCATAATCATCTTAAGCTGAATGCAATGACTATTGGAATATTTATCCCAAATATTTTATATTAGGATTCAAATGGCAGAATTTGCAGAGATTTTATTAGCGCTGACCCTCCCTGACTCTGCTACGATGAAGCTTTAGATACAGAGACCAAACAAACATAGATGTAGTTTTCTTTTTAATTTTTTGTTTTTTTTTTTTTTGCTTCTCTGTGACCCATGGCAATAATCAACATATCAATCCAAGGTGAAATCCTAGACACTTAGTCACAACATTCTTTGGTTTGCTCTAGCTCCTCATCCAATCTGTTGAATTTAATAATCTGTCTGAAGGATCCCAGGCCAGAGTGCTAAGAAGCAAGGCCCTGCTTACGGTAGTGGTGCATGGGGGCAGGGAGGAGATGTCCCCTCAGCCGTCAGCTCCTGGGGACAGAGGCCCTGCCCTTGCACCTTCCTCTGGGCTGCAGCATCTCTGACATCCAGGGGATCCACGCCCAGATGAGAGCCAGTGGTCACGGTTTTCCGAGGCCACTCTGGAATGGAACTTCTACTTCCACAAATACACTATCCAGAAAAATAGATGGCCTTCCTGGTTCCTCCAGAATTCCTCCTGGTTCCAGAATTTTTCCTGGAGGCATAGCCACGTCAACGAGCTGGCCTCTGGAAGGAAAGTAAACTTTGGCCTCAAGCATAATATCCATTTCTGTTTCGAATTTTAAGAGCTGAAAAGGACACCAAAAATGCCTTTCGTGGGTTGAATAGTGTCCCCCCAAAAGACATGTTCTAGATTCTAACCCCTAGAACCTGCAAATGTGACCATATTTGGGAAAACGGTCTTTGTAGTTGTAATTAAGGATCTCAAGGTGCTATCATTCTGGATTAGGTGCTATCATTCTAATAACAAGTGTCCCTATAAGAGACAGAAAAGGAGAAGACACAGACACACAGAGGGAGATGGAGGCAGAGACTGGGGTTTGTGGCCACAAGCCAAGGACCGCTGGCAGCCACCAGAAGCTGGAGGAAGCAGGAAGGCTCATCTCCTAGAAGCTCCATAGGAAGCATGACCCTGCCGACACCTTGACCTCCAGGACTGTGAGACAGTACACTGCTGCTGTTCACGCCACTCAGCTTGTGGTATTTGGTTATGGCCGCCGCAGGAAACTAACCACCCCCGTGGGGAAGATGTAAGTGCAATCCCGTGCTCTTCCTGGCTCTCGTCTCTGCCAGCAGAGCCTCAGGCAGAGCACAGTCAGTGAGACTGGAGACAAGCCACGTGGTCCTTTGGGGAGCGGGTCTCGGTGCCCTTGACCCCCCATGCCCGTGCTCTACACCTGGGGCTGGAGGGAGTTTGGTCACTAAGACCTGGAAAGCCCGGGGGGGGAAGAACTTCCAGGGGGCTGCATTGTGCAACATCTGCAAAGTGACACTGACCACAGAAGATGGGCTCAGCCAGACCCATCAAGTCACACCTATAAATGTCCAAACTGCTCCTAGGCAGCAGGACAGCGTGTAGATCGCACTGTGCTTTCTATTATCGATTATTTCCCATTTCATTGCTCGTGGCTCCCCCTTAATGCACAGGCTCCCTGCACCTTCGTCAGGAAGACAAAGCTGCTTCTACCTCCAGACTCTTTTAGAGGGGAGCATCTAGAAAGGACCTGCATATGAATTAAACTCCATCATCCATTTCCAGTCCAGAGGCAAGAGAGGCCAGCGGCAGAAGCCAGCCTCCCTGTGATGTCAATCAGAACTCCTCACGGTAGATTGGAAACTTCTTTCAAGTGTATTTTCTATTGAAGACCTTTGTCCCTGTTCCACAGTTGTGTTACAGAGTGGTTGCAAGCCGACATCCCATGGACTGCATGTGTCCACAGATGTGCTTTGTTGGTGGCATAGTGTTGCTGTTACACAGAATGTCTTTGGATGGGTCATGTGTTCTCCAGTTAGCCACAAGCTCCACCACTCCATATTGCCCTATCTGCGCCCACTCATACATTCATGTTACATGCCTGGCCCCACAAACATTTGAGTTTGTGGCCCCTGTACATCATTTAAAGTGTGTTCTCCATGGGTCTACACCAGCCGTCCTATAATTTTGTTATAACAGTTATTGCTTGAAATATGTGGACCACATATTCAGGCTCCAAAGCCTTTCTGTGACGTTGAGATGTTTTGATAGTTGGACACAGCCTGTGTTCTCTTTGGCATTTGGGCTTGGCCCACTCTGGACAGGGTCCTACCTAGAGAACTAGGTGAAATTCACAACTACTTCGGACGAACAGCCGTGCAGACATCATGGTTCTTCTGAAACACCGTGTCCACAAGAAACCCGCCTGGTGTCCCTGACACACATCTTCAAGTTAACGGATATTGATCCCAGCCCCGCCTGTGCACCAGGCTGCCCCCTGCCCACCCCAAGGACCTGCAGGTCAAGCCTCCCCTTCACAAGAGTCTCCCAAATGCTTTGCAAAGGGAGCAGGGAGGCAGGGCGGCAGGCCCCAGCTGGGAGGACCTTCCCAAGGCCACGGGACAGGGCTGCCAGGGCCTCCTCTCAGCCACCAGGAGGCAGTGAGCCGGGAACGAGCTGGGAGGGTCCAAGACATTCCCTAGAGGATCCCCTAGAGGATCTCCTTACAGAAGGTTCTGGGAAGCCCTGGCACAGACTCACTTGGAGAGCTCAGCTGGGAATGCCCAGGACCACACTGACCAGAGGCTGAGGTGCCGGGGCCATCCCAGCCCCCATCTAGCTGGCCTCCGGAAGCCTGTGCTCCCCAGACCGCAAGGGCCAGCCCTGCTCCTCCTCACGAGGCTGACTTTCTGGAAGGCGTTGATTCCCTGTCTTGAGGGGCTGAGCTTTCTTCAGACCCTGTGGACCCCTGCTGCCGGTTAAGATAATATTTTGAAGAATGTGTGGAAACCATATGTCTGACCATGGTCCTGCAGAACCACCACTTGTTACGCCCAGTGAGGCCTCTGGCAGAGCCCTTCGCCTGGCTCCTGGGTTTCGGACACCGGTGTGGAGGGAGCGTGGCCCGGGCAAACCCGACAGTGAGCTCCCTTCGGTCCTGGGTGTCGGCAACTGTAGTTTTCTTCCTGAGCCGAGTTACCTCGTCAACTGCACAGACAGTCGGTTGGTACGTTTCGCAGGACCAGGAGGCTCCCTGGGGGCCTTGGAGGCCTGAGGGGTCCAGCGGGTGGGCCACCGTGGCCGCCTTCAGCTGTGGTGCTTGGAGGGGAAGCAGTCAAAGCCGCGTGGGTGCCCAGGCCCCGGGGCAGCCCCCAGGCCAGCTCCAGCTGTGGTCGGATTGACGGACTCGAGGTCCAGTCGCCAGGGGCCACTGTGGGGACCCGTGCGGAGCCTGCAGGGCGGGAGGCTCGGCCGGGCCCCTGAGCCGCCAGAGCAGCCGGCGACAGGACCGAAAAGTCACCTTGTGAGGGGACGCGTCCCACCTTCTCGGTCTCCTCACCTGCCCTCCCCAAGCCGGGATGTCCAGCTAAGCTGTGGGGATGGGACCGTGCCCACCACTCAGGCGAGAACACAGAGATAATGAAGGGAAGCCCCTTTTATAGGCTGAATTATGTCCTCTACTCAAATTCACATGTTCACATCCCAACCCCAGGACCTCAGAACACGGCTGCGTCTGGAGACGGGGCCTTCAAAGAGGTGAAATGAAGCCACGTGGGTGGGCCCTGACCCAGTACAGCTGTGTCCTTAGAAGAAGAGGAGAAGGCGACCCAGACACACACGGAAGGGAGAGCACGTGAGGACACAGGGAGAAGACGGCCGGGCGTCTACACAGCAGGGAGAGAAAAGAAACCAGCCCTGCTGACTTCTTGACCTTGACTTCTGGCCTCCAGGACCATGAGAAAACGCACCGCTGCTGCTTAAGCCTGGTCTGCAGCGTTTCGTTCCGGCAGCCGGAGCTGATTCGCAGTCTGCACAGCTCGTGAGCAGGATGAGGGAAAGCGCTGTCCGGAAACAAGAGCCCAGGCCCCGCGTGGGCACCGAGCCGGGGGTGGAAACAGACTGGACAGAGTGGGGGGCTCGCTGCAGCCCTCACGGGGCGCGAGCTTCCGTGTGGAGGCCGCTCCGGCCACCCAGCAGGGACCCTGTGCAGTGGGAGCAAGAGGCCCCCAAGGGGGGAGACCCACGCGTGCCAGGACAGGCGAGCGGCAGCTTGTGGAGGGACAGTGCCTCACGGAGCCAGGGAGGGGACGAAGCTGAGGACACGCAGTGAAGAGGTGGACCTTCACTCGGGACTGGCCGCCTCACACCCCTCCCACCACCACAGACGCCCCAGAAGCTTCCAGAGGCCCCACCTCCCGCCCAGGCTCCCCGCACCCGGCCTCAGGCCCCCCTCCCCCCTGAAGCCTCATCTCTACCCTGAGCCCCATTTCCACCCTGAAGCCCCATCTCCACCCTGAAGCTCCATCTCCACACTGAATCCCCATCTCCACCCTGAGGCCCCATCTCCACCCTGAGTCCCCATCTCCACCCTGAGTCCCCATCTCCACCCTGAGTCCCCATCTCCACCCTGAGGCCCCATCTCCACCCTGAGGCCCCATCTCCACCCTGAGTCCCCTTCTCTACCCTGAGTCCCCATCTCCACCCTGAGGCCCCATCTCCACCCTGAGTCCCCTTCTCTACCCTGAGTCCCCATCTCCACCCTGAGTCCCCTTCTCCACCCTGAGACCCCATCTCCACCCTGAGGCCCCATCTCTACCCTGAGGCCCCATCTCCACCCTGAGGCCCCATCTCCACCCTGAGGCCCCATCTCCACCCTGAGGCCCCATCTCCACCCTGAGGCCCCATCTCCACCCTGAGGCCCCTTCTCCACCCTGAGGCCCCATCTCCACCCTGAGGCCCCATCTCCACCCTGAGTCCCCATCTCCACCCTGAGTCCCCATCTCCACCCTGAGGCCCCATCTCCACCCTGAGGCCCCTTCTCCACCCTGAGGCCCCATCTCCACCCTGAGACCCCATCTCCACCCTGAGGCCCCATCTCCACCCTGAGGCCCCATCTCTATCCTGAGTCCCCATCTCCACCCTGAGGCCCCATCTCCACCCTGAGTCCCCTTCTCCACCCTGAGTCCCCATCTCCACCCTGAGGCCCCATCTCCACCCTGAGTCCCCATCTCCACCCTGAGGCCCCATCTCCACCCTGAGTCCCCATCTCCACCCTGAGGCCCCATCTCCACCCTGAGTCCCCCTCTCCACCCTGAGGCCCCCTCTCCACCCTGAGTCCCCATCTCCACCCTGAGGCCCCATCTCCACCCTGAGTCCCCATCTCCACCCGGAGGCCCCATCTCCACCCGGAGGCCCCATCTCCACCCTGAGTCCCCATCTCCACCCTGAGGCCCCATCTCCACCCTGAGGCCCCATCTCCACCCTGAGTCCCCATCTCCCCTGAGGCCCCCTCTCCACCCTGAGGCCCCATCTCTACCCTGAGTCCCCCTCTCTACCCTGAGTCCCCCTCTCCACCCTGAGGCCCCATCTCCACCCCGAGGCCCCATCTCCACCCCGAGTCCCCATCTCCACCCTGAGGCCCCATCTCCAGCCTGAGTCCCCCTCTCCACCCCGAGTCCCCATCTCTACCCTGAGGCCCCATCTCCACCCTGAGTCCCCCTCTCTACCCTGAGTCCCCATCTCCACCCTGAGGCCCCATCTCCACCCTGAGGCCCCACCTCCCCCCTGAGGCCCCACCTCCCCCCTGAGTCCCCATCTCTATCCTGAGTCCCCACTTCCCCCTGAGGCTGTTCTTTGGCTGATCCCCTGACAGATAAGGGGTACGACACCCCAAGAGCAGCCTCAGCCAATGCCTGGAGTGTATAAATACCCCCTCTCCCTCTCTCCTCAGTGCCACAGCTGAGGCAGGCGTCCTGCCTGGCCTCCTAGGGTCCCCGGGGGATTGAGGGCCGGGGGCCTGTGGCAGCAGTCGCCGGACACGCCCCTTCCATGGCTCCCTCCCTTCCGCGCCTCACTTCCCATTCGCTGCCCCTGCTTCAGCCACTGTCCAAATAAACTTCTGCCCTTGAACCTCAGACCCAGCTCCTGTTTTTTAAGGAAATTAAACAGATGCCAAGCAGTCCTGGGGGCGGAGAGCCATGAACGGGAAGCCCGGGAAGGTGAGTGAGGATGCAGGGACCACCGGACAGAGAGATTTCAAAATCTCCCGAACAGCACACCCTGAAGACCCGCCTCCAAACACCTGCCCTGGTTGCAAACTGTCTTTCCTTTCCTCATCCAGCTCTGGAGGGGAAGTAATGTTCTGGGAAGTGTGTCGGCTGCCCTGAGGGACATCTGGAGACGGTTCTAAGGCTGGAGCTGAGGCTGAGCTCCGGGAGACCCACTCCCACCCGATGCGTGGGTAGAGTCCTCGGCTGTTTCCAGCTGTCACTCGGCTTTCGTTGACACTGGGGGGGGGGCAGGGAAGCTGGTGGAGGGGAGACGGGTGGGATCCAAGGCCACACCCGCCGTCTCCTGGTCTCACTGCCCTGTGCTCTGCACCTCTGGCCCCCGCGGTGGTTTCTCGGCCACAGTGAAGGTCAGAATCACAGCACAGTAGCAATCGCTGTCAAGACTGCTATTTTCTGTTTTCTTTGATTTACCAATTCTAGCTCATTTGGCAAAGCCGTGCTCCCTCTGGTGTGTAAACCCTCCGCCTTTTCTGCGTGTCCCTTGGAAGCCCGTGTGCACCTTCCCTCTCAGGGACCTTTCGATAATTGCAAAGTCTGGAAATTCCAATTCCAAATGAAGTGAGGCGAATTCATCACGTAAATCGCAGGAGACCTCTCGAATAAACACCCCCGGTAGGTTTAGGAAGTCAGATGAGCTCAGGAAGACGGGGGCTCCTGGTGGACAAGTTGAAGACCCATCGTGTGGTCAGGACCACTGAAGGCCTGAGCACCCAGTGGCCTGTCCCACCCACAGACAGGCCTCTCCACCTCCCAGCCGCATCTGGTCTGTGTCGGGGACACAGGAGCCTCCCACGGGCCACCACCATGGCCTTCATTACATTTCCAAAACACACATTGAATTTGTTCCCCCTGAAAAACCCTGTGCTCTGTTAGCCACGCAATGCGAGAGATGAAAAATGGTATTTAGAACAAAGACTTTAGTTCCGTGAGCTTCCTTTCTCTGCGCTTACAGGCCTACTTTCCCAGACTGCAGCCCTGCTTTGAAAAATAACTCTCCCTTCGTGTAACTCAAGGGTTTGCTTTCAACTCCTGTGCTGGAGAGAGAGAAGCTCCGCATGCTCCTGCCTCAGGGGACGGGGCTGGGACGCCCAGGGCTGGGGCTGTTCCTCAGACACCCTGACAGTGGCAGGGAGGTGTGGAGCTGTGAACCCTCCCATTTGCTCCCCTGCCCGCCCCCCAGCCTGTCCTTCCCTCTAGACTGTTCCGGGGTACACAGCCTCCAGCAGATGCCTCTTCCACCCCCCAGTCGCTCGCCTTACTCCAGAGCACACGTTCCCAGCTGCTCCCCTCTACCGCCCGCCCTGCCTTTCAGGTCTCCCAAAGATCTAATTCTATAATTGACACTTCCTACCCCGTTGACACAAGGAAGATTTCTAGCTCCCACATCAGCGACCTGACCTACGGAGCCCTTCTGAACACTAGGCAGCTGCTTCCTACCAAGCTGGGCTTCGAGAAGGTCAGGGACGTTTATATGAGATCATGATTTGGCCATTTTTTTAAAAAAAGACATAAAAAGCTGCTCACAACTCCACGTACTTCCATGCACGGGGGCTTTTTCATGCTGTTGTGAATTACAAGGAGCAGGAAGAAGCTGACGGCGTCTGCCCCGCCAGCCTCCTGGTTGTCACAGGTTTCTGCCCTTAGTGACTCGGGAGGAGAGAAGAGCGATACCCTAGTAACTGCCGGGCTAACGGAGTCCCAGTTGTCACCGAACGGCCAGGCAGACGGCGTGGCCGAGGATCGAGCAGCCCTGGGACCCGTCGTCCAGCTGCAACCGACACCAGCATCTTGTCCTCTGATGCCTCTTAGTCAACACACAGCAAGAAGGAGGACGTGTCACCTGGGTCGCATTGCAGAAGATCTGGCTCCCCCAGCCCTCCGTACCCCGTTAACAAGCACCCCTGGACCGGCCATTAGCATGGTGGGGCTGGACCATGAGGTATTCTACTCCATCCCAGTTATTTGCTGCCTCGATTTGGTTCTACAAGAAAAGTGTTACTTCTTTAACCATTTCAGTGACGAGCGCCTCCACCCTCGCATCCAGATGTTCCCCACACTTCCTCTGTTGACAAATGGAATACTGTTGGTTTTCTCTTTCTACGTGGACTTCTCCCATCCTAGAAACCTGTGGTCTCCCTGAGCTTCCCAACCGATGATGGACAGCGGTTGGAGGCCGAATTCACTGGATTCAGCTCCCAGCTATGCCGCCTCCTTGCTGTGTGACCACAGGCAAGTGGCTTAACCTCTCTGAACCTCGGCATCCTCAACAGCAAAGGGAGGATCATGAACATGGGAACCTCCCTCACTTGGCTGGTATTGTGTTTAATCACTTAAACTAGTGCCGGACGTTAGTAAGGGCCCTGTGAGTATCAGTTCTTCTACTGCTGTTGTCGTTATCCACAACTGCAATCCAGACGTCATACAGAAATTTAGGTTCCAAATCCATAATCTACTGAATAGAATCCAGCAACTTCCACATCATCCCACACCTGCCAGGGTTTCACTGGATATTTGAGAAGTGACAATGAGTGCCTGTGCTGAAAGCAAGGGCTACCTGGAGACAGGCTTGATGTTTAAGATTCGTGGGTACACGATGGGTAGTTATTGCATCAAACAAGGGACGCTGCCGCCCCTCTGTCCTCGGCGCTTCCTCCCCGGCTGCCAGGACTGCTGGCCAGGGTGAGCGCAGTACTCACAGAGGTGGTGCGCGTATCGCAGGTGGAAGACGTCACAGCCGTGCACGTGATGGTACAGGGTCTTCTCGATCAGGTCCTGCGGCTCGTACCCAGTCAGCTCGGTCACCCTGGGGGAGGACGGTGGCTCTGTGAATTACAATGCCCTGCAGATTGCCTTTCATTTAAACTAACATTGGTTTTTCCAACTAATCAAGTGCTAAAAGGCTTGGGGGTGGGTGGAGAGAGTGTTGATTTTGGAAACTGAGAATGATCTTTTTTTACAAGCACGTCTATGAGCTCCAGCCCAGTGCAGGACGCAGCACTCTTCATGAGCAGGAATGTCCTTCTGAAGCCACTGGCTGGAAGGTTTGGGATGGCTCAAAACGGTCAGTCCCTTTTCAAGGTGAAGCCTATCAGAGGACGCTTAAGAGTGGACTTGATACTGATATTGGGGGGAGCTACCAAGGTGAGACAGAGCCCACTCGCTGGGGTTTTTTTTGGGGGGAAAGTCCTGTGTGAAAGTTTTAAAAATTATTCTGGTAAAATATGCACGACATAAAATTTACCATTTTAACCATTTTAAAGTGTACAACTCACAATGTTGTATGACCATCACCACTTTCATTTCCAGAACATTTTCATCAGCCCGAACAGAATCTCTGTACCCATTAAACAATAACTCCCCACTTCCCCCTCCCCAAGTCCCTGGCAACCCCTCTTCTACATTCTATCTCTAGTAATTTGTCTACTCTAGATATTTCCTCTGAGTGGAAGGATACAATATTTGACCTTTTGTGACTGGCTTCTTTCACTTAACGTGTTTTCAAGGTTCATCCATGTTGTAGCATCTATCAGAATGTCATTCCTTTTTTATGGCTGCATAATATTCTGTTTTATGTAGATACCGCATTTTTTTCATCCTTTCACCTGATGATGGACACTTGGGTTGGCTCCACATCCTGCCTATTGTGTGTGCGAACCTGTAACCCTCCATTCCACACTGGACACTGTTACCTGGCACAGTTGGTCTCAGGATGATGCTGTGATTGCGTGATTCCTGCAGGTGGGATTTAGGGAGTAACTGGAGACGTTTAAGACTCCTATCGGCGGAGGACTGTTTCCCCCCAGAACATAGTATAGTAACACCCCAAACTGTTGTGACTGAAGGTAAGGCTTAAGCTCGCTGTGGACATGGAAGCATTCTCCCTGTGCTTATTCGCCATTGCCCAGTTTTTATTCTTATCAAGCCCCAGGCATATTCGTTTCCCACTTCAGTTCTTTGAAGAAGAGTGGCTCTCAGCATCCGAGACAGCATCATCGCTAGCATTTGGATCACTCCACCCGTAGGTGAAAATTGCATGTGGCCGTGGTATCGATCCCCAGGCCATGGATGACGGTGCTGGAAGCCACGCCCTCGGAGGAGGTGCATCTTGGTGACAGATATTCAAGAACAGATGAAAGTGGAGACAAGAGGGGATTCCAAAGGAGGTGAGGCCATGGTGAGAAGTCAGTGGGGACTGAGGGTGACAGGGCCTAGGGGCCCTGCTGGCCCAGATCTGAAATGTTAGCTGTAAATTAAATGGGGAAACTTGACCTCACTTTCATTCCCTAACCCGCTCCCCTTTCTGTGGAGCTCTGCACAGACTTTGGGTCGTAAATCTCTGTAAGCCTCATATTTCCATGGAATCACTCACTGTTTGGTGTACACATTTCCATGGTGTTCCTCCAAGGCAGGAAGGAGCTGGGGCTGGAGTTGGGTAGAAAGGGAGTTTGCACAGGCCAGAGCCTCTCAGGGCTCGGGGGACCTGTCCAAGGGCCACCTAGAACTTCAGGCCCCACTGGAGTCTAACTCCGTGTGGCAGGAAAATTGAGACGTCTGGCTTCCCCCCAAAAGAAAACCAGGCATCTCTACGGTGTGGGGATGAAAGAGGCTTCCCAGACCCTTTGGATGTAAAGTTTCAGAACAACGGCCCCGAATGTGTAAATGAATCAGAAACACATGTATTAAGTTTCTCATCAAAGTACACACTGGCTTTAAAAATTAAAGGGGAAGGGAAGGGTTTGGCAGGCTGCCCTCTTGGTTTTTTCCAACCCTCTAGTGTCTGAAGACCTGTCAGAGGGATTTGCCAAACCCCAAACATCGCCGGGTTCACCCATCCTTAGCAAAAGCACCAGCTACAGTTTCAAAGTGAAATACCACAAAACCCCTATGAACCAGATTTCAGGTTACGCCGAGTTCAGTTTTGTCTGGGATTATGCTGGCGGAGGGGGGGACCAGCTGGGCCCTCCTGCCAGGACTCCCACCCTGGCCCCTGTGACTTTGGGGCTGCTGGGCTTCAGGCCAACCCCTTGCCGTGGCCTCTGGGGTTTGGACGTAGCAGTTGACATCACCCTGCCAGCCCATTCTACTGACCCTCCGGCACTGGGCCAGCTCCTCTGTCCCCCAGCCCAGTGGCCTTTCAAAGACCATCGAGCTGCAACCGACTGAAGACCAGAGTGTGAAGAATTCTTCAGGATCTCCTACACGACTGGGGTTCAGAAAAGACCTCAAGGCTTTGCTAAAAGCTTCCTGGTACTTAGTAGGAAGAACTTCACGGGCTTCTGTAGAGACAGGAAGTCCTCCTCGAGATGGCCACCTTGCTTTACTACTCACCTCGGGGGTACGGCCCTTACACCCAGAAGCAGAGGCTCCCTTCAGGAGCAAGCTGGCCTCTGAGCTAAACTCACATAACCTCTTCTGTAAAGCTCCCCGATTTGTCCCTCACGTTTCAAAGCTGTGTGGATTAAACAACTCGAGAAGACCTGAAATCTCTCCTCTGGGGAGATGCCCCTCTGTCCTCTTCTAGAGGATTCACCAAGCCTCAGAGGCTTTTCCCAGGACGGTCAAAGAAAAACTAGGAGACAAAACAAGGGAGAAACCCGCCATATCTTCCCAAATTTCTAAAATAATGAACATGGACAGTCAGATTTTCTTGCAGTCCACTTTTAGAAGTGGCTGCTAAGTCTGGAGAGAGCTTCTCTGTCCCTGCGTGCTGTGGGGTCTACCCCACGCCGGCTCCCCGGCCTCCCGGCTCCTCCCTGCAGGTGCCTCTGTCTTTACTGCAAGCAAACAGCCCTTGTCAGCGTCTGGCCCTCCCAAGAGGTGCGGGCATCCTTCCCCCAAGGGGTTATATTTCCTCTTTGCCTGGAGTTTCAGGGAGCATGATGATGACCCTGTAAGGCCAACCCTTGTCATTTCTCTGCCTCTGAACGGTTCTGAGATGCATTCACGATGAACTAGGCTAAATAGTGTCTTCACCTCTTATCCTTAACCAGGTAAGTTTATTTTTATTCCATAAATGGGTAAAATGATCAATTTTATGTCATGTATATTTTACCACAATTTTTAAAAAGTGAAAAAAAATCAATAAATCCTAGCTTCAGGACATACAGGAAAATATGTGTGTGTGTGTGCGTGTGTGTGTGTGTGTGTAAAACTTTTCTCCCAGAAAGCTCAGCTACACACACCAAAAGTCAGGAGTTGCATCTCTGAACACTCGTTTCTATCTGTACAGTTGAGGAATCTAAAAGGCCAAGAGGCAAAACGACTCACCTTGCAGGTATATCAGGCTTTTCACTTTTACAAATGCTTCCCATCTACTATGTAGCTTCATCTTTCCTAACATCCTTGTGAGTAGCCAAATGGGCAAAGAAAATGGAAACCCCGGGAGGCCCCGCAGGCCTGCAGCCTGCCTCGGGGGACGCACAGCCGCTTCCCCAGGCCCAGTGAAACAACAGGTCAGTGCCTCTGCCTCGTCCACCCTCCCTCCTCTCTCTGAGAGGAGAGTCTCAAATTGCTGGGCCTCGCCAAGTGGGAGACAGTTCTGGGGACGCTGCAACCTCGCCCTCCGCATCAGCCGGAGGTGCCCTCTCAGCCCAGACGCCGACGGGCACCTGCCGAGCTGTGGGTCCAGCCTTCCCCCCAGCGAAGGCCACCTCTCTGCTCGCTGCCTCAGCCCTGCAGGGACCGGCAGAGCTCGGCTTCCTGCCAGCTGGAGCTGGACGCGCTCCCAGTAACACACACCGCTCAGAGTGGAGACTTTGTTTGTTTTAAAGTCCTACCAACTTGACGGAGACACAAGGCAGAATCCTGACCTCATGGGTCTTCAAAAGGCTAACTTTTGCCCACAACACATATTTCCAGTTCAAACTCCAGTGAGATGATGAAAATATAAACAAATAAAACAAGTACCTATAAGCTGGAGAGGCCGGCCACTCCTGGACTATTAAGGTCGATACTAATTCTTTCACTAAATCTCTTTCTAATTCATATTCTTAGTACAGCTTGTTGCTTGCTACATTTTGGTTGAATAGTGTAGCTTTCAGGGGCCAGTTTCCACCATCAGAATCTTCCGAAACTCTGCAGCAGCAGGTGCCAAACTCACCTGGAATCCAGGAATATCAGCTTCAGGTCGAGGCTGGCCCTGAACATGAACATGTTGCTGTGCAGCTTGATCTCCGTGATGGCGCTGGGCGGCAGTGACTGGCCCACGGCCACCAGCCCCACGATCTGGTAGCATGAGTCGTACAGGGACATGTCCAGCATATACTGCCTGATCTTCAAGTAGCCGCTGCAGTGTATGACCTGGGGAAGCACAGGCAGGGTCAGCTGGCGGCGACCCGGAGGTCAGACTGGTACCCACTGTTCCTGGCTCTGGGCCTGCTTCTTTTCTGGAACAGGTTGGAATATTCCCCCAGCCCAGCCTCTACTGAGCCGTGCAGCCAACATGCTGACAGACATCTGATTCACTGCTCGGAAGAAATGAACTATGCTTCTTTCTTAGGAAACAATATCGTCATAAAATATAAGAGTTATCTTATGCAATTGACTATGCTCAAGTAACTCCACAAGTGAAGACTCTCTAATATAGAATGGATTTATGCATAATTAGCTCATGGCCATTGCAATTAGAGGGCACAACAAAGGCATTTTGGGGAGCTAACCATTGTTCCATAATGTTCACTTCAGTAACTATAAAGCTCATCATCTCCCAATGAGATTGAATTTCGCAATTGCTAAGTTGACATTTAAATAATTTGACAAGCTGTATCACTCCAGTAAATGAAGAGTTCTTTCAGGGCCATCAAAAAAGTCCTCATTTTTTTTTTTTTTCCAGCTGTGAGGCATGCGGAATCTTAGTTCCCCGACCAGGGATCGAACCCGTGCCCCCTGCAGTGGGAGTGTGGAGTCCTAACCACTGGACCGCCAGGGAATTCCCTTTAAAAAAGTCCTCATTTTGAACGTATGCTTATTTTATTGTATTTACTTTATTTATAATTCAAGATTTTATCCACTTGTAATAAACACAAATCCAGCGTGGCTATATAGAAACACTTCTAATTGTTATAGCCCAGAACCATATAGGAGAAAATGTATAGTGTTCCAAATATCAAACAGAAACATTTGTACAGCCCTAAGCTTCAATATTGAAGCATTTACACAAGTTACGGTCAGTAAGATCTTTGAAAGGATCATGACCATCATAACAGCAGTGATGAGCAGCTAAAATCTTAAATCCTCTTTCCAGAAACTTTCCTCCAGGATTCCTGAACACACTCACAGTCTTTAGGGCTGGAACAAATCTTAAAATCCTTGGAGTCTATTCTCCCATTTTACTGATGAGGAAACTGAGGACAAGGTAGGTGATGGGTTTTACTTAAGATCAGACAGTTGGATGGTTGGTAAGTGTCAGAAACATCTCAGGACCCAAGTCTCCAGAAGAATATCTACAGGGTGCAGGGTGGTGCTGGAGGCTTCCACCTCTGAGGTTTAGGGTCTGGGACAGCACATAAGAAAAGTATCTCCCAAACTATGAAACAGAGTGAGGTACTGGTCAAAGGGAAGAGCTGGCAATGAGGCTCGAAGGAGCGGGGCTGAGGAGAGGCTGAGGGGAGGCGGACCCTGGGATGGGGAGGAGGGGGGAGGGGCATTCCAGACAGGACAAAGGACAAAGGCACAGGACTGTCCCCTCTCTCTTCACCCCACCCCTCCCTCCTTTTACACAAATTCTCCCGCAAAAAGGCTCCCATCCGCCTCTAGCTCCAGAGTGGTGGGCTGATGACCCTCTCTCCCGAGGCAGGAGAAAGTCTAGGCGCGGCTGCTCCCGTGGAACTGCCCTGTGTGCAATGTAGAGCCTGAAGGTGCCAAGGTCAAATTCTACCCTTAGCCCCATTTATTCCTGGCCTCAGACAACAAAATCCAGCCTGCCTGGAATATCCCTGTAAGGTTCCAGCTCTCACACTTGCCGTGAGCAGCGTCCCTAGAAAGTTCTACGTTAGGCAGTGGTGCCTTCCTGTTGCAGATGTTCCTGAACATGAAGCAAAGCACAAAGCACAGCGAAGACCCACCGCTGCCCCCTTCCCGCCCGCAAGCCCTTGGCTCCCGGTACCTTGTATCCGCTGCAGGTCAGGCCAGCGTTTCTTTTCGCCAAGACACACTTCATTCGAAGAAAGAACGACCTCTCGATCTCATACTCTGAAAGCAGGCGTGAGGTTAGATTGGCAAACTGTCCCATGACGCTTCCCCTGACTTTATCCCAACACTCCCAATAAACCCTCTGGACCAGATCAGGCAGCCAAAGGCCCTGGCCCAGTCCACCCAGAACCCCACTCAGAGAGGCGGTGGCCAGGACCCGGGTGGGGAGGGGCGGCTGGCCCGGTCCCGGCGAGCTTCCACGTGCTCCAGAAAGGGGTAGCCCGAAACATGGCCACAGCAAGACCTTGCTAGACGCCAACCTGGGGCCAAGGTGAGGATCTATGAGCAGCGACCCAGCCCAGCTCGATCTGCCGTGGTCCCCTGACGGTGGCCACAGAGAGGCCCGGTGCCAGGGGCATCGCCTTGGCCAGCCCTGGGCGCGTGCCGAGCCTGCCGGGAAGCCCAGAAGCATCTGACTGACGTCCCCCCTCTGACTGACTGAGAGTCAGAAGTGCAGGCCTCTCCCTGGCAGAGGGAGCGGGCCCCAGGGCCCCTGTGGCCAGTGCGCCCATGGCCATGGGCACCGAGACTGCCCTGCATCATGGGATGGGGCACAGGACCCAGCAGACCCACTGGGCCAGATCAAAGCTTTCACCCTCAGTTACAGCCCTGGATGGACGCCCACCCCCCACCCCCAGCCCCTTTCTCTGGCCCAAAGCCCTTCCTTCATTCCCGTTGCAGGCCTCACACACGAATCTCCGACCTCACTACTGCAAACACATATGTCCCCCAAGGAAACACCCTCTGCTTTAGTGAGCGGACACCAGCTCTCTGGGCACGGATGGCAGGCTGTCCTCGCCCCAGGGTGAGAGCGAGGTCATTCCACTCTAAATAAACAGCTCTTTGGTGGTGGTTAATAAATTAATTTTTAAAGAAAGGTTACCACTAGGAATGGAAGCAAGGCCTTCCGCCCCTCCCTGAGGGCACTGCCCAGTGGAGCTGAGGGCATCACCTCAGAGGCCCCCCTCCCCTAGTTGGAGGGGCTGCCATATCTACCCACAGTTTCTCTGCACAGCTGGGGTCTGGAGGCAGAAGGCTTCCCTCTAACATGGCGGCCTGTCTACCCCATTTCCAGAAGAGCACGCTCAGGTGTAAAAACCATCACCCAGTAATTAACTACCCAGTTCTGGGGAGAGCCCACTTCTCACACAATTACCATAAAACAAGGAGGCCAGTTCAGACGCAGAAAACCAACCCTGCAGATGAGGTGAAAACCAGGTGCTTGTGAACCTCAGAGCCTGAACACTCAGTCGGCTGTGGAAATGAGTCAGTGGGAGACCCCACGTCTCCCAGACCTTCTCCTCCTGGACTGCTGGCCCACCTTAGACGTGAACCCCGCAGGAAATTGGACGGGTCTCCCGATACTCCCATTTGCTGTCATTTTCTAAACACTTTTTTAAAGGCTATGACATGGAAGGGTAAAGTGAAACCGGAGCTAATGGCAGAAAGCCCACTCCTGTGCAATTAACACACTGTAACTTTTTAAAACGATAACAACACATTCAATATCTTGTGAAAGCCTATAGTGGAAAAGAATCTGACAAAGAATATATATAAAACTGAATCACTTTGCTGTACACCTGAAACTAATAGAACATTGTGAATCAACTATACTTCAATTAAACACACACACACACACACACACACAACACAATGTTCTGAGGAATTCTCTAATTTTCCAGCTGTCTTTGTCCGACTTTAAACAACCCCACAGTGAAAGCATTAGATTTGGGAGCAATGTGCTCTCCTAGCCCTTATTTTGTTGGAAATTATTTCTTCAGAGTCGTATTCCTGTTCATTTATGCAGCCGGACCATTTCCAAGGACTTAAGCACCACAGGCCATAGCTACAACTAAGCCCCCATCTCATTTCAGAAACCAAGATACCAGTCTCCCTCCTTGGTAGACACATGGTGACTATTTCTTGGGCTAGAACATGGGGGCCACAGAGCTGGATCTGCAAGGGGTTTTACAACTGAGTGTGCTATTCTGTGTTCTCTCCTCCGAGCCTCAGAATGACCCATCCCAGGAGGAAGCAATAAGAATGGAACCCATTTTTTTTTTCTGTGGCTGGCTACCCCATTCTCATCACTTTTGACACTTCTTCTTTGGCATTTTGTCTCACTAGGGGATTTTGGCCGAGTTGGGATACCATAGTCCAAAGCAGACAAGAGACCCATTGGTCAGCATACTGGTTGGCCTCATTGGGCCACGAGAGGGAGTTACAAGGCCAGGGCCCCTGGAACAAGTTCTTCTGTGTCTTCCTAGCACACATGGCAATTGTAAGTTAAGGAGTCATTTGTGTGAAGACATGTTCCACACCCTCACTGAACAGCCACGTCACAACTGTTCTAACAGGGTGCTTAAAACAGTGGGGACCAGGTTAATACGTGCTAGATGTTGGGACTGTCAAGAGGAAACTCTTGTCGCCAAATAGAGCCAGGTCCGCAAGACGGACCTGCCTCATCCGTCTAGACCAAGGCTTCTTAACTGACTCGTGCTGTTGCACAAAACCTGCAGATCCCCACTCAGAATAACGTTTCTGAGAGCATAAAATATATGAGATTACAAAGGGGATCAGCTGTATTGAAAAACATCGAAATATTCAAACAAGTGGTGCTGTGGTTATAAATGTGCTACTTTATTAACACATTAAATAACAAGATCCTGTAGCAGACTCACAGCTCCTGAAATTTCAAAGTAGTGGTGAGCATAACCGATATGTTTAAATACCTGAAACAACCATAAGGTGAAATGAAAATATCTGTGAATTTTGTTGTAGGCAAAGCCACAGGTACTTGTGATAGTAAGATGGCTTACTGTCTACAATCTACGAGCAAAGGAAATGATAGATTTCACCTAGAGGGAATAAAGATGTAATTTTCCCCATGCAATTTCATGGCCCCCCTGAGTTTTATCCTCGGACGCTCTGGTTAAGAAGCCCAGGTCTAGACCTGTGTCGCTGGCATTCTAAACCAAGAGCACCTTGGGGTGGAAGCCTTGGACCACTCTTCTCTGTCTCCTACCGTGCCCCTCTCACAGTCCCTGGCACGTGAAAGGGGATCAGTAGTTGTTTTAAAGGACAGAAGCATAAAAACAAATCCCCACTTGGTGGACCCCGCGTGTTTGCTGGAGAGGCCTGGCTGGGCATCATGGGAAACTAAGCCCTAGGGTCACAGCAAAGAGCATCGTGCAGCGTTCATTCTGGTTTCTTTTCGTCTGGAGGAAATACCTTGGAGCAGGTGATGGTGAAGAGGCTGGTGGGCTGCCAGGACAGCAGTCATCTCATCGTGATCGGAAGGATGGATGTACTCGTAAATGCTGTTGCCCGTGAGCTCCACCTGCCGCGGAAAGGAAGGGAGGGGTCAGGAATCTTCTCTAGGACTTCGGGGAGGTGGAGAGGTGAAGGTGTCAGGTGTATTATAGGTACGCACCTGCCAGGGAGAGACAGGACCTTGATCTCTGCGCACAACCCACACCTTACCCTCACGCAGAAATGTTTGCCTTTTCTCAGTCAGTGCCCAGCTGTCTCCCAACAAGGCCAGGGGGGTCCTGAGCAGGAGTGAAGGCTGGAAAAGGTGCACAATGGAGCGGGGGACCCTCCTGGCCTGGGGAGCATCCTTCATGCGGGAGGTGGCTTAAATCAGACCGGAGCCAGCCCCATCCTTCACCTGCTGCCTGTGGGGACTGGTGGCCAGGAGACCAGTGGCCACGTCCAGAGCAGGGTCCCTGCGACAGCTCGGGCACACGGAGGCTGAGCAGGGGAGCCTCGGGGACACCCTGTGCTCGAGGAAGACTCGCCCCCAGCAAGGTCCTTTCCTTCGGACCCTGCCGGGCCTTTCACGTGGGCAGAAACCTGTCTGTGGCCTTCCTGGTCCAGGGTGACTGTGCTAGCCCCACGGCTCCCGCCCTTGGGTGCGGCTGGGTGGCTGAGTGACCTCTGGGAGGCTGCGGGCCACTCCAGAGAGCCACATGACCTTGGGGCTGCTCCGCCGACATTCAGACACCACCTACTTCCAGACACACCCCCCAGAGGACAGCACGCAGGCCTAGAGGCCATATCCCTGTTGGACTGGACCCTGCTTTGCGGTCACGAGCGTTTCCAGGAAAGCACCATAGTTACGATCTTTCCACAGAGGTCCCCGGAGACTCAGGTCCTAACCTTGAGAATTTTTGATTGTTCTCCCAAACACAAGTGTCATGATAGGGGATGACAGAGATTCTCAGGACCTGGGCCCCTCACCCATCGGAAGATGGGCAGTGGCATAGAATGTTCCAGAAACTACCACCAACGGTGCAGCCTTCTGAGCAGTGGGGGGGGGGGTGGATCCTCTTTCAGAGATCAACAGTGCAGACAAGGACGGTGAGTCAGCGCACCTAGAGCACTGGGTTGGGGGTGGGGCAGTGATGGCCCTTCTACTACAGCCAGTGGGAGCCCCGCAGCCCAGTTCAGGAAGATGCCAAGAGCCTGAGGAACTGCCTTGGCGTGGCCCAGAGCCTTGGGTGGGTCTGGGGACTTTCTCAGCCCCGCCCCCAGGGGACAGGGCGAGATCAGAGAGCAAAGCCAGGCTTGTCCCAATCACCCCCTCGTTATTTTTAAGTGTGTCTTGTCGCCTGTTCTTTTGGCTGCTCTCAGTTGGAGCAGAGACTCCACCCTCGGTAAAGGGGCAGCCCTGACGGCACCGCCTCCCACAGCAGGGCAGCCCCAGCCTGGCCGTTTAATGGCGAGGTTCTCCCAGGGGCCACCGTTCCAAATCAGCGTCAAGGCCATAATCTCTTTACTCGGGACCAGGGGGCCGCAGTGAGGTGAAGTCAGTCCCACTCCGCCCAGCCACTTCTCCCAATGTGTTAAGATGTGTGAGTTGCCTTTTAATTCAGAGCAAGTTATGTTTCTGGCCTGCTAGGTAATCTTGTCCCTAAAACAGGTTTCACAGTTCTATTTTCTGCATTATTCATGGAATGTTTTTCCCAATATTATACAGGGCAACGGAGAGAATCCTCTTACAGAAATGTTCCCTCTCCACCTCCCCAGCCTGGCACTTTGCTAATGACCCAAATGGATATTTGTCTATGTAAAAAGTTACTACAGGATTTCATTAAAAATAAAAGAATAAAAACGAAATATCCTTCTTTTAAGTCAGTCCTGTTAATCCTTAAAAAGTTTAAATAAATCAGCAACACTCAAGTCAGCCATTTGGGACAGGACAATCTCCTTTTTCCTGAGGGCAGCCCTAGAGATGCTGTCCGGTGGACAGTGATAGAGGCTAATAAATAAGGGAGCTATTGTTTAAACTGATTCACAATTTCAATGGTTTATTTTAAAAACGAAAAAATAAAAAATAGAATTTTTGTGTGTGTTGGCCTATCATTTCTCCCTTACCCAGGTTTTTAGAGAAAAATGACAATTCTGGTTTGCTCCAAGTTCTCTTTGAGAAAAAAGTAACTGATGTCTTTTTAGAGAAACATCTTTGTACATTTGCAAAAAGACTTGCATCTGGGCTCATAGGGATTCGATTTGAGTTTTAATCCCAAAGTAGCTTCATCTGTTTCCAAAGATCCCATTCTCATCACATGCCTTTGGAGAGTGAGAAGAGTGAAGGTCCATGAATTAAAAGGCTTGATTTTCTGAATACTCGGGTTAGTGATAAACCTCTAAGGCTGTCTAGCAAGTAAAGTAGGCTTCAAATAACGGAAATGTTTTAAAGACAAATTTTGGAATGATAAAACAGTGCTGACCTTGACTTAAAATTACGGTTGACATGGTGTTTCCTGTATTGACATGTCTATTCGTGCTTTTGAATGTTGAAAGAAATGTGACTACCTCACAAAAAAAAAAAAAAAAAATTATGGTTGTTGCTATAAAACTCCCCAGCTCTCATACAACAACCTTATTAAAACAGACCTTCAATGTGATATTTTAGTATTTGTAAAACCCAGCTAACTACAAAATGAATTGCTTTCCTACTAAGAGCTTTTTTATGTTTTGCTGAATAGCTTTTCTTCCTGCCAAGAAAACTACATATGATAAATACAGCACTAAATGGATATATTCTGGGTCAGAAGGGGAAACTCACCCAGTACTCTGGAAACACACATTGCTCTACTTTGGGTGTTTTGCTGACTATGGTAAATTAAGCATTTAAAGAAAAGATGGTTTGGGTTTCAGGGTTCAAGTTATGTCAACAAACATTAAACGCTGTTCTTTCTCTTTATTTCAAAAGTGAAAGGATTAGGTCTTATGGCCCCAAACAACACCATGGTTATTTTTACAGTTGTGCTTCCGGCCACACTCTCAAATATTACATTTTCCTTTATGTATCTCGTGAACAGCTATTTCATACATATCTATATTATGTGAGAATGTATACTAGTTACCTAGATGTTATATACCATATGCAACTTCAGTAAGGACATTTGAACCACAAGGATAGTTTAAAATGTTTGAAGAAATACATAGCAGGTATGCAGGGCTTTTTTCCTTCTTCAAATATAAGTTAATTACGTTAACCAAAAAACCATGAAACTAAATCATTTAATAAACTTGGTGGATAAAAAGTGCTTCCCCAACTCTACGTCTTCCAAGTAGATGTGTGTCTATATGGATTATTTTGTATTATGAATGTGCGCATACACCAAATAGAATTTTCGAGAAGGCTGACTCTTTTCCCAACTTGCACTATGGGCTGAGGAGACAATTAGCATTTTGTGGTTCTCCCTGTCATTTTTTGGTACCAAAGTCTGACAGCCAGGATTGCTGCATTTACTAATTTAAAAACAAAAATAAATTAATAAACTCTGCCATATGAAGTAGACTTCTTATTCCAATACACGCTTTTAAAAAAGTTCAATAAAAGGCTCTGAATTGGGATGAGCTTATAACACATAAAGAATCATTTTTATATCGTCAAATAGTTCAGAAAGTTATTTAGATAGTGCAGATTAAAAAAAAAACACCAGTTTGCTATGAATTATCACACAATTATGGCAAACCTAGGAGCTTATGCTCCCTAGGAGCTGCTAACATAGAGTTTAACCCCGAATTAATATGAAAGATGTCATTACTTAGAGATATTGTTATAGAGAATAATTGAAAGTTCTTGGAACACAGAAGGGCATTACGTAAATATAAGCTATTACTGCCCTTATTCATCAGAAAACCTGTTTAAAAGGTTACTCTGACTAGTGGGTACAATTTTATTAACACTGTTATCCCTGGTGATTAAAAAAAATCTTGAAGCCTATTTTAATTAAAGTTTTCATGTTTGATGTGTTTGTCTGACTTATACTACTACTAGTAAAAATAATCTAAAAGGTGCAAAAAATTTTTTTAAACAGAAGTTGGGTATTTGACATTCTTTTCAATACCTTATTTTACTATTTAAGAAGACAGAAAAAAATACACATTGTGATTCTGCCTAGATTTCCTTCTGCAGAGTTAATTGGGAATAGGAGGCAGATTTGAGGGAAAAGTTTGTTGTTGCTTATTTAAACAGTTCACCATGAAACACTCCCCAGACATCAGCGTGAAAGTGTTTTTGTAGCTGGAGACTGATACTGAGATAGTCTCGCCAGGAGATCAGAAAAAAATTAGTCGTCCTACACGGACAGTCAGTTTGACTTATTTTAAATTGACACTTCTCCTGGCAACATACAGACAAAAGGCATCTTTACAATTTTTTGGGAAAATTCAAAATTATGATATACAAAGTTTTATGTCTGCATTAGCACCAAAAGGAAATATAATTTAAATTCCAATTCTGCTTAAATTTCCTTTCTTGGTCATTTGTAGAGACGTGGATGGATCTAGAGACTGTCACACAGAGTGAAGTAAGTCAGAAAGAGAAAAACAAATATCGTATATTAACGCATATATGTGGAACCTAGAAAAATGGTACAGATGAACTGGTTTGCAGGGCAGAAAGTGAGACACAGATGTAGAGAACAAACCTATGGACACCAAGGGGGGAAAGCGGCAGGGGGATGGGGGTGGTGGTGGGATGAATTGGGAGATTGGCATTGACATATATACACTAATATGTATAAAATAGGTAACTAATAAGAACCTGCTGTATAAAAAAATTAATTAAATAAAATTCAAAAATCCAAAGAAAAAAAATTTCCTTTCGTGGTGTTACTCATGAACAGGAGGTATATTTGTTACCTATCCAATGTTTTGGTCATTCTTAATTATTGTGTTCAAAAACAATCATTTTTATTTCCCACGTGAAAAGAGAAAAATGACAGAGAGCGAAAGAGAGATGTAGAATGCCAGACTGAGCAGCGTGACAGAATGAACTGGAAGGTCCTGGTATGTGCACAGTGCCTTATGATGTGACAGAACATTCCCCATGACTAATTATCCCTAATATTTGCCCACCAAAGGATGCTATCTGAAGCAACTTTCGTGCTATTTGAAGTACAGTTCTAATGAAACTTATAATGCCTGGCTTTTGTGTAGCTCCCTATAGTTTATAAATCACATGGGCCCTTGGTATGTTTCTCACCATGATCCTGAAAGAGTGGTAGAGCGGGCATTATTTTCTTATTTAAGTTATGGTTCAGAGAGGTCAACTGCCTGCCCTTATCAGACAATGAAAACCATACAACTAAATGCATTTCCCTTTTTGCTTTGACTGCTAGGGAGCTCAGATCTAAATTTGATATTCAGTAAAGGTGACTCTATCGATTTTAAAGTATGTTTGACCAGTCATTTGTAAAGTATGTGAAATGTTTTGTCTTGTTTGTGACGTTATTATAAGACTTATCAAAGGTTTTATAAGTTACAATTTTAAAAGTTAAGGAATCTGATCAAGGGCACTCAGCCACAGATCAAGTCAGGAGTAGAAACCAGGCTGGGTCTAACTAAAGGGCCTTAAATAATTCTAAATATTCAGAGAATAATGAGGTGGAAATTCAGAGAATAATAACTTTGGAAAATATAAAAAGAGAAAATTTCATATTTCCAATAGTATTTCCCATTCTACAAGTACACTAATCCCATGAGTCACATAGGTGAAAGAGACAAGCTTTAATAAATCTCATCTGGGAGACCTGGTATCATAAAAGAAGAGAAGAGGAAGAGAACAGAAAACGCCAAACAATTTTAATATGGGATTCGTTTTAGAAGACTTTTCAGAAGAAAACACACAGGCGCAGAAACCCACTTGGACATGGATAAGGATATACATCCATTGGAAAAGAAGGTTGTAAACAAATGGAAAGTTTAAAAAACATCTTGGCAGAAAAAGAAGAGGAATACACCAGATGCAGGTTTCCAAACTGGTAATTTTGTTTTTCAATGAGAAAGCCCAAGCCACTTTAATTGGCATGTTTTATTTTGGCTTAACTACAGGAGGAGGCTGGTGCAGTACAGATTATTCATGTGCCTCCTGGGAGCCCATTTCCTGGATCTAATTAATTCTAGTGTGTCTTCAGTTGTAATGAAAAAAAGCACTCTGATAATTCACAATGTAAAGAAACATTTAGCCCCTATATGTATAAAACAATGTGACTCTTAGAATCATGATCCATGCTTGTTAAATCAGAAATGTGAATGGCAACAATCAGTAGACTCTCCCACCATCCAGACTGGCCACAGCCCAGACAAGCAGCCAAATCCTCTACCAAACCCTTGGCTTGACGGGATAGAGAAAACAGTGCACCTCTCTCCTCTAGGGAATGAACCCCTTTTTAGAAGACAGTTCCAGAAAAATCGGTAATATTTAAATGTTCTAAAGAAACCAGGACCTTGCTGTGCAAAACAGTAGTAAACTGAGTTTTATGAGTTTCTATCACAAGCATATAAAATGCTTTACTGAAACGACCACTGAACTGGAAAAACTCAGGAAAAATTACCCTGAATTCCATGTGAACACTCATAAATCTACCCCCCCTTTTCTCTCTCCCCAAAGCACATTCTGCATAAAATCCATGTTCTACATCAGCTTGCCTCTCTTTCATAGCAACTCACAGTACCACGTGCAGACCATCAAGCGTGGACTGAAAAATCTCCCTTTGTGAAGCTCTTGTTAGCGGCAGAGAACTTTACTGTATAAGCAGAGTCCAGGCTATTGGACAAGGCTGACTGTTGCAAAGACATTATGAGGCATTAGCCCCAAAGGAAAAAGAAAGTAGAAAAGTGAAACATAACACAGAGAAGAAAAGCCCCGCGGGCCGGCCGAAAAAGACGATTTTGTAATTTTGAATTACGTTCAGGCACGAAAGTAGACACTAGAACAGACTCATTTTCAAGTTGGGTAAGGCTGTCAAGATCCGCCAACGCTTAAGTTATTATCTTGGTTGTACATAAAATTAGACAATACCCACCTGGGACAAGCCTAAATGTACAGAAGCTGTTTCCGAAATATACATGATTTTGCCGTCAGATGCTACCACAAAAACAAATCCATCCAAAGTCTGTAAAAGAAAAAGCATCAGAGTAAGAGATAATAGACATTAGAGTTAAATCTGATCATTGTACTGGCACTGGGATGGAGAAATGTATAAAGTATTATAACAACGTATATTGTTAAATGCAGAAACGGCGCCCCGGGGCCATGAGAAGGACTAGAGGTTTAGTTCCCCAGCCAGGCTCTCAAATGCTTTTAAAGGACTTTAAAAACAGTCTTACATCTACATCACAAAAATCATGCAAAACATTTGAGAATTCCCATCATGCTCAGTTTAAACGTAGTAGCTTTATTGTTGGGGTTATTTTAGCACTTAGCACAAATCTGGAGTTCTATGGTACTTAGAGGAAAAGCTACCACTGTATAGACCATTTCATGTCATAATTGGCAGCCGTTTATACCACTAGAACATATGCTTTATTTGCCACAATTTTCTAGTTATCCCTAAGTACCATTTGAATAATAAATTCCGAACACTACCACTCCCCAGAAAATAAAATACCTGGTTATTTTTAACAGACTATGTCTACAAAATTAATTATTTAGAATCTTCAAGAGATCAGACAACCTTTGCAAAATTCAAGGAGAAAAAGTATCAATTCCTGAAAAATTAAAGCTACCTAAATGATATTCTGATTTTGCCTAACTTGGCTAGCCCTCAAAAATTAAAGTAAAATTATAAGAGGTAGTTAAGTCAAATAAAGGGTAATGATATTTATGTGTGGCAAGGATAAAAAGACTAAATTATTTTTGAAAAAGGAAACTGCATTTTATTTACTCATTCATATTTTAGATCCAGAACCAAAGAAAAGCAATAAAGTTGGTGAAAGACCCATACAACCCACAACATTGCCCCCATAAAAAATATTCCAAATTAATTTCTGGCCACAAATTCTATTTTTACAGCATGTAATTGAAACCAGATTACCTTTGGTTTTTCTAAATCCGCCCCCTCTTTGGAGGGGGGCCTAAAAAGAATGTAGAAGTGAAACCTGAAAGATATCCTTACATTCTGCTGTCTCAAATACAGTTTTGCTGCAAAAACTTCTTTGCCAACTAAACTATCATTAGCTTTCCCTGTGCTGAGGTTGAAATCAACATCTTGATTATAAGCCCGACTTTCATGTTTCTAACTCAGCTACAAAATATTTCCCCAACTAAACTCCTTTTCAAAGATATAAACTATTCAGCAATTTCTGAAGTTATCCACGTTTTGGCACATTTTGCATTCTTGCTTAACTCCAAAATCATTAAAGAGATACATTTAATGAAATAGTATCGGACAGCCAGCCATATGAGTAAAAGAGAAAAAGTTATCAAAATTAACTTCTGAAAGTTGCCGGCGGTAGCTTAAAAAATAATACTTTTAATGGAAAATGTTGGTTATGCCTTCATAGCTGCAAACGACCTAATGCGCTTGCAAGTATATTAACTGCAAAGCCGCCCATCCACAGACACACTCCGGAATTAAATAAATGTACAGTGGAGAAACTTGGGGGCGTTGACTTTGCCGCCAGGTTTTCACTGGAGCTCCCTGGCACTTAGTTGTCTCTGATATTAGTGTCACTTATAATATGTAGGAGCACCAAACACTTAAAATACCGCGCACGGAGCTGGACCCGAGCTTGCGGGCAGAGCGCAGGGCGCGCGGGAAGGGCTCCAAGAGTACCATTTCCCGGCCGGCTCCCACACCACTAGCTTTATGTTGTAAAAGCCTCGGGTTTCAAATACATCCCGGGATCTTCTCTTCCCCAGCGCATGCATTTAAAAAAATAAATCACACTAGGGCATTTGGGGCAAAAGAGTTTGAAAAGATCTGCTTTTTCGAAGCGCGGAGCCGACTCGCTGACCCAAGACGCAGAGTTCCGTAGCCAACTTTTTTTTTTTCCCCCCTTATAAAGAAAACACAAAATAGAAGGAGGAAATGCAAAATAGCTCTCGGTAGGCATTTTTCGGTGGCAGAGACAAATGACGGGAGGGGGAATGAATCGGGTCGTTGATGAGGCTCTGTAAAGGGCATTTGAAAGATTCCGAGACACGAGGCGTTTCTGTGCCCACCTAGCGCCAGCCGCGGACTTGGAAGTGGCCGGTCGTGCGCACGGTTACCCCACCCGAGCCCCACACACCGCGAAGGAAATCCGAGGTCAGGGGCGGTTTAGTAACCGCGGACTGAATGGCTCCGGGCTGGGGCGCTAAGCGGCTGACACAAACCAAGCAAGGACTTCCTCCCTGAGCCAGGTGACCCCGGAGGTCGCACCATGTCGTGAGCTGGACCACTTGAGTTGAACAAGGCTCCACCACTTGCTGTGGAACCTCAGGCATGTTGCTTAACCTTTCTGTGCCTCAACTTCTTGCTCTGAAAAAATGCAGTTAAAAATAGAACACACTCTAGGTGGCTGGTGAAGAGAGATGATATAGTAAGATTTAGAACAGCTTCTGGCCGGTAGCAAACTCTCAGTAAATGTGAACTGCTAATACTCAATTATTGATGCTGTCTCTCCTCTGCTGCAACCTCTCCAGACACACACAATCGTCCGACGCTTTAGGCTGCCTCCCTCTGACTCAGAGCAGCCGGATCACTCCTTCTTTGGCTCCGGCGCCTGGCACAGAGCAAGAGCTCCATAAAAGTTTGCCGAAGGAAGTAAGGTTGGAGAGGACTTAACCACACCCAGGGGCGCCCTTCGGCCTAGGTCTCGTGGGCTAGAGAGTCCTGGGGCTGGGGCGGGGGAAAGGGTGCCAGGTGTGGGGTTGATGGGGGGCTGGCCTGAGGCTGCCCGGGTTGAGTGGAATCCACACGCAGTCCCGGCCCTCCGAGGGGAGTTGGGGGGAATTGGCCCGAAGTCCAATTGCTGCCTCGGGAGACCTCTGCAGCCTGGGGGGCGGCCTGTGGATCCGCCCGGGGCTCCTTGAGGAGGGACCCCTGGAGACTGGGGCGGTGGGGTCGGAAGGGAGCCCCTACCCGGGCGCGGGCCAGGGCCGTTGGTGACGGCGGCGCTTTTCACCCCGCGGCGGCCCTACTACCTGCAGCAGGTGCGATCCCAGCTCCTTGGCGACGCTGTCCAGGGGCCCCGCGCGGCTCGGCTGTCCCCACGCGTCTCCTAAACCTGGACGGGGAATAAAGCAAACCGGTAAACAGCAGTGCCCAGCCAGAGGCCTCAGCACCCGGCGCCCCGCCGGCCGTCGCCCCTTTGCCTTCGATTAAAAAGGAAAAGGCCAGAGGAGAAATTCCCGCCGAGGCCTTGGGTCCAAGCCGGCCAGGCCTACAGCTCTCTTGGGTCGCCCGCGTGCTCATGGCTCTGAAATTGCCGTTTTATTTGAAATGCCACAAAGTAATCTAATCTGCTTTGAAATTGGCCATCCTCGTAGCCAAACGGGGATATCGATTTGACCAGTAAATATTCCCCCAAGGGTCCTTCCTCTCTCCCTTCCCTGCGCCGCCGGCAGCCATGCACTTTCCCAAAGACAGAGAGGCCCGAACCTAAAGCCCTCGCCTTCCTGGAGGCAGCTTTTCCGGCATTAAAACAACAAAACAAACAAACCAAAAAAACCAAAACTTTTTCAACCCCCTGTAATCTCTCCCCTCCCCCGCCCCAGACTCTCCAGCCCTCACTGGGGCCCCAGGAGCGCCCATCCTCTTCCAATCCAAGAGCTACAGCCTGGGAAGGGGTTACCTGGGGGCTTCCAGAAGGTGAACTCCTAAGTCGCCGGCGGCGGGCGGGGTACGGGTCGAAGGCGGGTAGAGCCGTGTGTATACTAGACGGTAACTGGGAGGTGTTTGTTGGCACATAATTGGGGTCTCGCAGCCCCTCCGCTTCTTAACTATCCTTCCAAGGCCTCCGTTGCTCCCCACCACCTCCCCGAAGGCCACCAGTGTTGCAGAAGGCGCACCAGGGCCAAGGCAGCCCAGCTCGAGAGAACATCTCTCTCCTGCGCCCTCAGCTCAGCTGCCGTGACCCCGGAGATCCCAGGCTTTGCCTGCACGCCCGGGAGGAAGCAGGAAAGCCGGGTGAGATTGCGGCGCTAAGCGCCAGCTGGGAGAACCCCAGACGCTCCCTGGAGTCCTGCTGGCGGCCTGGCCCGAAACCCTCCAGCGAGCGCCGCGGGCCAGGCGCGAGGCCGCAAAGACCGAGGACCGCAGTCCTAGCAACGCCCCCCCCAGCCCCGCGAAGAACGCCCCCCAGGCTCTAGGCCCCTCGCGCGCCTCCCACCAGGGCTGCGACCCTGCGGGTGAGCTGTGGGTGGCGCGGGCGCGTCCGTCTCCCTTCCCGCCAGAATTGCGGGCCTGACCGGTCCCCTGTGCGTTGCTCCCGGGAGTGTGCGACCAGGGGCCAGAGCGAATCCGAGGCCCATTCCCGAGACCGAAAAGCCCCTCCAAGCAGGCGGCGGTGAGTGGGTTTCCGGAGAGCCTCGCGCAGGCACCCTGGGTCTCCCCACTGTCCCTGGGGCGCCCGGGGCATCGCGGCTTCTGGAACCCTCGATCCTAGCGGGCGGAAAACGCACCCCCAGGGCCAGGGTGCCGCCCGGCCCAGAGCACCTCCAGGCCCAGGGCCCCCGCAGAGACTTTGGAGACCCTTCTTTTGGCAACTTCTATTACGCAACTAAGGAAGGGATGGCCTTTAATTCTCCTCCTGGGCTCTGGAATTAGGGGTTTATCCTGGTCTCCCCATAAGGAAGTGGCTAATTTCCACATATTCCGACCTCCCAAATATGATCGCAGCCCCGCACCCCCCAGACTCCAGCACGTGAACGGAGGTGTCTCTTTAACCCCAGGAAATCACTGCCCACCCCAATCTCACTCCCAAGGATGACCACAGTGACCATATTATAGGGCCATTGGCTCTCACGGTAGGTCCTTCCTCCCCAGCACCCAAGAGGCCGGCCTACTGGTGGTGGCGTTGACTCCATTTAACCAGAAATGGAAAGAACCAAAATTTTAAAGCCTCCGGGGCCTGAATGAAGAAAAAACATAATAAGGGCCCAGGAATTCTGATGTCCGAAAGTGGAAAAAGGCACCCCTGTAACTGTCCTCTACCCTGCTCCTGGGCCCGTCCCCTGGTTTGGGCCAAGCCACCTTTGCCTGGCTCTCTGTGGCCACCGCCTCCAGCCTTGGCTCCTGACAGGGCCTGGGGCTCAGTGACCTGGGGAAATCTGCACCTTCTTCGGGAATGACCCCCCAAACCAAACTCCCCTGCCTGGGTCTCCCAAAAGCCTTGTGGAAAGCTCTGGCCTCACATGCAAAAAGTGCGTTGGCTGCACAGGACAATTTTTCCGTATAATTCAAAGCCTGTTCTCTTATATCATTATAATTTTTCGTATTATTTCTTGATGCCTCCGCTTTGCCAGCGGAGATTTGGACCTGGCGCGAGGGGAGGGCGGATGGTGGGGAGGCTCTCCTTAAGCATCCCTACCCCCATGCCACCTCACAGGGTGATAGTGCTGCCAGCTCTTCCAGCAGAAACCTCTATGGGCGAGACTTTTTCCCTGGGCCCATAAAAATCTACTTTGGGCTGAATGCAGAGACTAAATAAGGTAAGGTTTGTAACAAAAAAATCATCTTGTTACTATAAAGCCATACATGCTCCTGAAAAAGTAAGGCACTAGGCCTGTGGCCCTTATCTAGACCTAACAAAGGGCTTTATTTGTTAGAAAAATGAGGGAAGGAGTGTAAGAAAAGACTGCGCTAAGCTCCTCCAAGGTTATCAGCCATTGGTGGTCTGTCTTGCCTGATTCTGGGAAATCCCCAGCCCACCCCATCCCAATGACTGCAGGGGAGCAAGGCGGGGGAAGTTCCAAACCTGGCCTGTGGTTTCCGGCCAGGGTTTGGGGTCCTGCTTGCCCTACATGTGTCAATAGGGGAATCAGATGGGCACTCCCTGCTACTGGGAATCCAGATGGCCAGGTCACTGGGGAGGGGGGTCAGCCACTAGGTCAGAGGGAAAGAGAGCCAAGTGTCCCCTTTTCCCCTCTGCCTCCAAGGGTTTGTGGGTGCTTGCACTTGTACCCACACTCAGCGAGCGGGCTGTTTGGTTTAAACCCCGTCAGGCCCTGCCCACCACAGAAGCTATCTAAATATGGTCCCTCCTCTCTGGGTGCTCAGTCAGTCAGTCAACAAACAGCTCTTGGGTGCCTGCTGTACCAGGTCCTCAGCCAGGTGCAGGTCACAGACCATAAACATCAAATCACACAAACGATCTGATTTCCCAGTAAAGGGGACACTGTGGAGGGGTTCCCTGTGAGATAGGGTCACCCTGTCAGATGAGGGGGACACACGAGTTGAGGCCTGAAGGAGGCAGTTAGGTTCGCTCCTTCCTCTGGACCCGGGAGCAGGACTCACTGTGGCCAGTGACCAATGGGTCCTGCCCCAGAGAAGGGTCTAGACTTGGATAAGAACTTCCAGGATGGACAGCGGTTCTCACACTTCCCCGAGGGCAACCTTGGGTATCTAAAATGGTGGCAATTCAGTCCTCTTCCGGCCTTGGAATGGTTCACGGTCACTGGGTCCCTGAAAAGCCCGGCCTTTGCACCCTTTTAGAAACCCACAGCTGCACAGCGGCCCAGAGGGGGTGTGAAGGGGGTGGTAGGTAGAGACACCCCGACAGGGTTTGGTCTGGGTGGGGGAAGGGAGGGGATTCCAGCCCGGCCTGCCTGGCCACGGGCCAGTGTTGTACATGCACAGACCACAGACAACGGAAGCGCCCGGAGACCCGGTCGCCTGACGCTTAGACCTTGCAGGATGGGAGGGTGCCTCGGCCGAGCCCGCGCTCAGGAGCGCGTGTGGCCAGTGCCGCGGCGGCCAGGCTTCCAGTCCGCGCCCCTGAGCACCCCGAGCCGGTCTTGGGCGCTGGCCTCCGGGTGCTGAATCTTCGGCGCCCGCGCTCCACATCCTCGCTCCCAACCTCCAGGGCCCCCGCAACTCTGCAGTTCCCATCACCACTGCCGAGCTTCCCGCTCCGCCTCTGTGAACTTTCCCTCCCGGACCCGGCGCACAGCCTGGCGGGCTTCCAAGTAGAGACGGGGAGAGGGTTGTAAAAACCCACTTTATTCTAAAAAATAAGTCTACTTAAAAAAACAAACAAACAACTACATTATTTCGGGCTGCGATAGGGAAAGGCCTCGGATCTGTGACTCCACGTAGGGTTAGGGCTAGTTTCTCCTCACCAAACCCTCTAAATCAAAGCGTTTCCATTCCCAACAACAATTTCTAGGACCGCCCCGACCCCCGCACCTCCCCTTGGCACTCAGGGTTGTGTGTGTGTGTGCGTGCGTGTGTGTGTGTGTGCGCGTGTGTGCGCGCGCGCATTGAGTGGGAAGGACTCTGCCTGAATCTAAACCCAGACAAATCCAGCCACTGGAATAATTCAGGCCTCCAACCCCATTTACTGTGCGTGTGACATGTTCACTTATTTGGAGTAAAAGGTCGTGATGAGTGGTGCGGGCCCTGCCTCTCTCTCGCCCACACCTGTCTGGGATCTTGGTGGGGAGCGGGAGGAGGGGCTCTGTTCTCTTCCCACGATCAGCCTCAGCTTCCAGCTCCACTCCTGAGCTGGGACCTGCAGCCAGTCCCTCCTCGAGCCCTTTCTGTACAAGTGCCCAGAGGCGAGGCCACCCTCTGCCCCACAGCTGAGCACAGGAACCCCAGCTCCCTAGGAAGAGGCCTAACCCTGGTGATTGGCCGGGGAGCTCCCGCAGCTCTGACTCGTACCTCCTGAGGCCCAGCGTGGGTCACCAGATGGCGGAACTTGCCCTGCATCCTGCCGAGGGTGGTCACCGTGCAGCTATGGCCGGAGAGCAGAGCAGCAGACTTCTCCCACCCCGGGTGCTTCTGTGTTTCCAAAGTGCCCCCTCTCCAGAAGTGAAGGCCACGCTGCAAAGAGGGCAGGGAGACCCTGGGCCCCAGCGTTTCCCTGAGCCCTGTGAGTAGCAGGCCTTCCCAACCACATTAACTCACTAAGCTTTCAATTCCGAATCCACTGCCACAGCCAGCCTTGCTCTCCTGCCCTCTTCCCTGCCCTTCTTCCTTCCACTTCTCAGTTTGCAGTTAAAGGGGAGAAAACGGTGGAAACCCAGAAAACCGCTCATCTTCCAGCTCCAGGCAGTGAGTCCCGGAGGTCCACCGAGTGGGGCGCGCCACCGTTAAGGTCGCATCTGGCCCAAGGAAGGCAGTGAGCTCACAGGAAGGACTGACTGGAGTAAGAACACGGTAGATTTCCACCTGCGCCCGCCTGCTTCCTCATACCCGATCCCGGGAACCCTGCTCAGCGATGGAGGTGCTAATGGGCCCATTTTACAGACAAGGAGACAGAGGCCCAGTGGGGCAGCTTGACAGAGCCGAGCCTTGAACTGGCTGTCTGGCTTGCCAGCACCCCCAAGCTTGCGGACTGGCCTCCCCGCGGAGTGTCCGCCTGGCTCCAGTCGCCTCTCTGCCCCTGCCCTGGGGCTTCTCCGAGCTCCTCTTTCTCTCCTCCTGCCTGGGGGTCTCGGGATGAAAGGAGCCGAGGCCAGCGGCCTCTCCTGCGCACAGAAGCACAGGGGACACAGCGGCCTTCCCGCCTGCCCTGCCCTCGCGGGGGGCCTTGGGAAAGGCCCGCCCCTCTCAGGCCTCAATTTCCTCAAATACTGAGGGTTAGCCTGGCGATTCCTGTGGTTCCTTCGGACTGTGCTCTTCATTTTCTAACTCCCAAAGTCCTAACTTGGCTTCTAGATTCTTCTTCACCCAGGGATCCGGCTTGGCTATCAAACAGCGAGGCCACGCTGGGCACATCGGGTCCGCTCGGTATCTTTCCATTCGCTGCCGAGAGCCGGAGCAGGTCCGGGAGTTCCCGCCGCGGCGCAGGACCGGGTTGGCCGCTAACACCTCCCCGACGCCCGCGTCCGGACCCTCGCAGCTCCGCCAGGCCCCGTCCGCCTCCCGCACCGCCTCCCTGGCGCAGTGTCCCGAGAACAGGTTAAATCAGTTTCGGATGCTGCTTCCGCGCTCCCACCCTTCGTCCTTCAGAGCCACGGGAGGGGCGAACGAGTCATTTTGCGTAATTGAGGTCTTTCTAAACTCTTCTTTTTCTCTGCCCCAGGCACCCAACTCCTCTACTCTCCAGTCGCAGACTGACTTGAGGGGGAAAGTCTGCAGGCCCCAGGCCTCCGGACGCGCAGGGAGGCGTCCGGAGGCTGCTGGCCCACCATGCAAGCGAGCGCCCCTGCTCCCTGCTTCAGCGCTGCAGGAGCCGCTGCGGTCTAGATCACCGCCTGCTCCCCATTTTGGATGAATCGGGACCCCTTAGGTTCAGGACTATTTCCAAAACTCTAGGGCCACATAGTTCTCCCCGACCCCTCCTGGAGTTCCAATCTCAATGGTCACCCCCAGGAGACGCCCAGGCCGCCCCTCAACTAGACCACTAGGAACAAAGCACAGGGGCCTGGTGCTCAGGGGCCAGACCACAGCCAGCCCATCCCTGCAACCTGCTCAGGGCCAAGCAATTCTGGGTCCCAAGGCCTGCAGCCTCGCTTCGCAGCACTGGAACCTACAGACCCAGTTTAATATTTGCAGGAGCATATACACACCACTTCCCAATTTTTAGTCGCTTTCCTGGAAATCCCCAAACAACAAGTGGCTAGCAATTAGCCCCTTTCTCCAGGCCTCAATTTCTGGCTTACTTGAAATCATTTATTCTTCTGGTCATTTCTTTGTAATTTGTATTTCCAGTGGGGTGGGAGGGGGACAGGAGAGAAGGCCTATGTCCTGTCTGGGCTCCACACCTGCTTTGCAGCATGTGGATTAAGAAACAGTTCACCCGAGCAAACCAGTTACCATCCCTCCTCCCAGGGTTGGAAGGAGACTTGGCTCTTATAAAGCCCAATTCTCCTTTAATTTTCACTGAAAACTTCAGCAGGGGAGGAATCATCTCTACTTCGGTGGAGGGCCCACAAATAGCGTCCACTGGGCCGCAGCTCCCAGCGGGACGGGCAGGAGTGGGAGGGGGGCACCTCGGTTGATCGGGGTTGGAAAGGAAAAGAACTTTCCCTTCTAAGAGCTCTGGGCTGTGGCAGTCAGGTCACAGGCTCCTGTTCCAGGGAGGAAAGTGCCCGCCTGACCGCACAGCGCAGCTGGAAGACTCCGGTGAGGACAGGCCACCGCTTCTGGCCCCCTCGGCTCCCTGTCCAGTGGCGCTCGGCTCCCCAGCCAGCACACTGCAGAGCTGGAGGTCACGCTGGGGGACAAGCCCTAGGATCTCCACCTGGGAGGTGGTGTAAACGGCAGTTTATGACCCAGAGACGATTACAAATAACAGACTTAGGGGCGCCCACCGTAAAGAGGCCGAGTTTACTGACTTTAGGTCGATTGCCTGGCCTGGAACTGCCTTAATGGAAGCGCCCTGCGCTGGAGAGACACCTGTCGCGGCTCTGCAGCGACCCTCCCCGTGCCCTGTGGCTAAAGTTGTCTCCCTAGTCGTGCACTGGCTTCTGATGCTCCAGAGGCTGCCACAGCTCTAGTGGCTCCTCGGCCTTCAGGTTGGGGGGTGCCCATCGGGTGCTGGAGCAGAGCGTCTCAGACAAGCGTCCTAATCCCTTCCGCCAGGCCGCAGCCAACATGGCTAGGGACAGAGACATTGGAAGGTGGTCGGTTCAGAACCACCGGGACACCAAAAGGGATGCCGTGGTGATCAGGCCTCCTCCAGCCCTGCTGCTCAGAGGTGCCCGCCTGGCAGCTACTGTCACCCACAGGCCGTGTGCTGGCAGGGAATGCCTACCCAGTGTGCCACCACTTCTGACCACTGAGAGCCTGCTGGGCCCGTGGGTCCTGGCGACCCTTGCCCACCACGGCACCTGCCCCTCCGGGCTTATAATCCAATCTAGAAAAGAAGACTATGCTCAGGCCCGCCTGCCATTTCCGAATTAACCGCCTCCCTTTATCCCCTGCCCCATCTCGGCTCACCTGTTTGAGCAGTCTCTCCCACCCTGACCTCCAGAGCCCCAGCCCCAAGAACGGCGAGCAGAGAAGAGGCCACCTGAGAGGCCCGAGTCTGAGGCCCAAGTCCCTGCAAGTGCTCTGCTGGGAGCTGGGTCCTGCAGGGCCTGGGTCTCCCGGTGTACTCCACTCTCTCCCAGGGACCAGCAAGACGCTTCACTTCCGGCCCCGGGTGCACTGTGCTTCCCCTCCACGGAAAGAAAGTAGGAAGGAAAAAATAAAAGGGGGAGTTAAAGAAATGAAGAAAGTAAGGAAGGAAAGAAGAAAGACCAGATTGGACTAGTATGCTCATGGAACGATCCCTGGTTCGCCCCTCCTACCCCCCAGCCCTGGGCCAGAAGATGACCTGGTCTCTCACCAGGGCCCTGGCCCCTCTCTCCAGGAGGACCCGAAGTTCCCGGAGCGACCTCCCCAAGACGTTTTGGCACTGGCCGGAAGGCTCAGGCAGCCCCTCCGGGCCAGCTCTGGCTCCCCGCTTGGGTCCCCTAGCGCTCCCGGCCGCCCACCTGCGGCCTCACCTTCGGGAAAGACAGCGCGCATCTTCAGGTAGCTCGTGGTGAGTCGGATGATGGAGGCCTTGTCCAGCTGCGAGGTGATGGCCGATGGCAGCGGGAGCAGCTTGGCCAGCTCATAAAACTCGCCATTTTCCTTCTCCCTCCTGGTCTTGGCCGCATTCTTGGACTTCTCCTTCATCGCGCCTCGGCTCCGGGCATATTAGACCCGGCCGTGCTCCAGGCCCGCGGAGCTCCGCTCTGGCTGCAGCGGCGGCGATGGGGAAGGGGGCCCTGCAGACCAGGTGAGCGTGGGGCGCCGGCCGCGGGCAGGTGCGTGGGGCCGACCAGGGGCACCAAGATGCCTCTCTGCAGCCGTGGGCCGGGAGCTCGGCGCAACCCGGGGGCGCCGCCCCGCGCTCCTCCCGCCACCGCCCCGGGCGCAGCCGCCTCCGGGCCGGACTGTTCCGCGGCGACCAGAGCCCTGGCTTCCCGCTCGCTTCGGCTCGCTCTTCCTTCCTCCCTCTTGTCTCCCCTGCCTCGGCTTTCCTTAGGGGTGGAGAGCGGCCGGCGAGGAGGCGGCGGTGCGGTTTAGTCCTTGACCGGGTGTTCGTATCCGCTGCCGCGAGGCCCCTCCGGGCTGGAGGACCGCACGGGCGGCTGCGGCTGCGGAGCCATGGAGCGGGAGGGGAGCGGACGCGGCTGGGGCCCGGCCCGGGTGCGCTCTCCTGCCCTCCCTGGCGGTTCCCTGTGCCTGGAGATGCGGCGCCCGGAGCCTGCGATCTGTCGCGAGGCGCAGAAGCTCAGCGGTCCACGTGCAACCGAGCCGCGTTTGTTTATGGCGGACCCGCCTTCGGGCGGAGCACTCGGCCGCCGCGGCCCGGGGGGGAGGGGGGGCAGGAAGGGGGGGAGGGACCGCGGCGGGGGCGGGGGCGGCCAATCTCGCCTACCGACCCCACCGCGGCCCCGGAGTCACAGGCGCGCCTCCACGTCGCTGCCTCCAGGGACTCTCCCAGGAGAGACCCGCGCGCTCCCGGCCTCGAGGAAATCGCGGTAAGTGCACAGGGCGCGCGGCGGGGACCGGCTCTGGCGAGCGGGTCGCGGGACCTGGGCGCTAGGAGGAGCGGCGGGGAGGGGCGGAGGAGGAAGGGAGGGAAGAAGCGGTGCGGAGACCTCCTCTGTGGCTCCCGCGCAGGTACTGGGCGGGCGCTGCCTGAGTGCCCTGCGGAGGAGGACTGAGTCCTCCGAGCCCGCGCGGGCCCCGAGCCCTCGCTCTCCCCAGTTTGCAGGTCCGAGAGCCGAAAGTGGTGGTGGTGGGGGGGAGGCCGGAGGGGAAGGACCACCCCCCTCCCCAGGAAGCGGCGCGAGTAGGGCTCGGAAGTGACCCTTATGCCCTTTCTCTCCTGTAAACGGTAGAGCGAAAGGAGATTGGCGCCTTCCCCGGAGGGGTTGGAGGCCGCGGGGACGTGCGGATCGGACGGAGAGAGGGGCGGGGGAGCCGAACCTACCGGTGAGGCCTTGCCCAGGGCAGCGGCGGGAACAGGGCCCAATAGTACCCGTCCCTGAAGCCCGATCCAGTGCGGCAGGAATTTCAGGGAAGCCGGCTGAGGCGGGTGCTTCAGGGCGAGGAGCACCGAGCGAGGGTCATCGGACAAGCGTTCGTGGTGGCCAGGGTGATGCGGGCAGGAGGCAGTTGGCGTAGGGAGGCGCAGTCGGAGACGCGGCCGGCCGTAGGGCGTCCCGGCACTTTCCCTCAGGGCCACACTAGACCTCGAGTATACCCCACCCCACCCCGACCCTGTGCTTGCAACCCCGGAGGATCCTCCTAGCTACCCCGGCCACGAGGTAGCCCCCCATCCCTTCCCTTCTAGAAGCCCGAGCCCTCCGGACGCGGTGTGGACGCATGCTCTGGGAGGACTCCAGCTTCCTGGCGCGCGGGGTCAGAGGGCAGCCGCAGTGGACGCAGGGCGCGGGGTCCTGGGGTCCCTCGGACGCGTGCCGAGGCTGTAGGCTGTGGGGGCCTGATCTGGAGGTCAGCTCGGGAGGGGAAACGCCGGAGCCTTGGGGCCCGGCGCTAGGATCTCCGTCTAGGTGCCTTCTCTCTCCCCCGGCCCGGGAGGAGCCTGCGGCTCCGCGCGCTCACTGCCATTACAATGACTTGGTACTCGCCTCCCTCCCCCGCGTCTGGAGGGCAGGGCCTACGGCGACCTTGTCTGCAGCAGGCGCTCCTGACCCTTTCCAGGGACCCCTTTGAAGGTCAGAAGTTCGATGGCGTTGGAGGCGTCGTAGTTCCCTCGGTGGGCAGGACAGCGTGCGCAGACCCCGGCTCGGCCTCACCTGCCCCGGCGCCCTGCGGAACCCACAGCCGTGGCCTTGCTCGAAACCACCGAGCCGCGCGAGCTTAGGAGTTGGTGCCTCCCCACCAAATGCCGGGCGCACGTAGGAACCAGCACTTTTCCTTGGGGTTTCGGATCCAGGAGCGCTTTCCTTTTTCCAGCCGTGCTCGCAGAGGGTCGGGGGTGGGGCGCGCGAGCGGCTCGGGTACGCAGTGGCCAAACGCAAGGCTCCCGGCCCGCTTCCCCGCCCGGAGTCCAGCACCCCGCTGCGGGGACAGCTGTAGTCTCCCGGCTTCCGGGAGAAGGAGCTCCAGGGGGGAAGGGATTGCCGGCTGGGCCCCGCCACCGCTTGCTCAGGCCGCCCCCGTGTGCGCTCCGGCACCTTCCTGGCTTCGGGAGGATTTAAGGCTTCCCTCACCCCCACGATTTCCGATCCTCAATTATGGACCCGGGAGAATTCCTCCTGGGCTTGAAAGGGATTACCCAGATCGCAGAAACATGGTTAAGTGGAAGTGGGAGAAACTCGACAAGTAACAGGAACAGAAACGTTCCTTAAACCAAAGTTCCCGGATTTCACGGGAAATTGTACTTGAGATCTCGATACCCGGTCTTCAGCAGTGGCAGCCGCTGTTGCATCTGCGAGACAGGTTCCAATCGCGTGGTGTGAGACGTAGCATAACGGAGCGTTTGAAGATTCGCAGATGTTTGGCTGTGGGGCACTTTAGGGCCCACAGTGTGCCCCAGCAAACGCCCAAGTGGGCCTTTTATCACCCTCCCCCCAACACATTCATTCAACACACACACACACAGCGCGCGGAGATGGGCCTGGGCTCCCACACAGCACCACCGAAAGAACCCAAAGTACTTCGGCGCGAACTTCGAGGTTTCCCCAGACGGGAAGAATAGTCATGTCTGCGTGGAATGGCGAAGGAAGAACCCCTGAGCTTGGATGGGGTCGTCCCAGGGCTCTCCCTGCCGAAGGGAAAGCCTGAGGCCCTTAGGACACCCACAGGCTAGAAGCTCTGTGTAAATTGGAAAAAGCACTAAACGCGTGCTAATTGGAGTGATGAGAAGCCGGCCGGTGGCCGCCGGTTGGGACAGCTACTGCGTATTCCTTGCTCCAGGGCTCCTGGTTCAGGGAGTACCTCCTAGTCTATACTTTGAGTCGAAAGTTGAGCGCGTCGCGCAGAGCACGGAGACGGGCCCGCAGGGGAGAAGCATAGGGCAACGAAAGACCCCTCAGTCCCGGGCATCACCCAGAAACGGCGGTTCTCCTACTGGCCCAGAAGGAGTTGGCAGAATCTAGAATGAGAGGCTGGGGGCAGGAAGAGGGCAGGTGGAAAGAGGGGTCGGACACCTTGAGTCCAATAAGCTTTTGCCGCGCTTGCGGGACGCCACCAGCCCCAGTCTGTCCTGCTTCCAGCGCCTAGGCGCACCCCGAGGCGCACGAGCACGCCTCCGCATACCCCCCACCTCTTAGAAATTTTCCATTAGGAAACTGATCTGGAAGAAATTGAGGCCCTAAGAGGAAAGGGGCGTGAGGGGCCTCACATCTGCTTGGATTTTCCGCTTCAGATGCTCCGCAACTGTTTTTCCCCGGAGCCGCACCCGGCGCCTACCTGAGGCCCATCCTCCGCGGAAACCGACTTTCGCGTGAGATCAAGGGGAAAACGCGCAGATGTTCCACTAGGGATGGGCTGCTGCGGTGGCAGAAAGGGATCAGAGACTTTGTCCCTAAGGAGGTGGGGAGGGGAGGACTTCTCCCAGGCCTAGCACTAGATTTGGGGGAAGGGGTTGGAACCTCTGAAGTGGTGTTTAAGGAGAACTTCAACCGCCCAAACAAGCCGAGACAGCAGAAAACCCAGGACTATGGAGATGTGAACCTATTCGACTTATAAACTCTTGTCTACACAGGCAATTAGCATGATGTGGTTACTTCAGAAAATCCCGCTTGGGTTCAGCATCACAAATATGAGTATTTCAAGGCTGGGAGGCGCGTTTGGTCTAAGCTATCTGAAAAGGTACTTCAATTTTTCACTCCTTTCCTTGTGTAAGAAAAGGAAACTTTTCTGCGGTCATCAGCTTTTTCTGCGGTCATTGCTACTCCCAGAAAGGCTCGGACAACAATTACAATATTACTACCCATTGAGTAAAAGTAATTACAGATATCCAGAGCAATTTCGTAATGATTCGTTCCTTGAGAGGTCGAGACAGTAACTCGCTCTGCTCACACATTCCTAAGTAGTAGAGGGAGAGAAGTTTATTTCTTTTTGTTTTGTTTTGCTTTTAATAAGTTATTTCACTGGAAGTTACCCCTTAGGAGAAAGTGTTTGCTTTTAGGTTGGTCGGCTTCTCTCTGATTATTTGATTACGTCACAGTAACTAGGGCAGATCCGCCCTCCTGCACAGGGTCCTGGGGTCCCTTGGTGCTTGTGTGTTCGGTCCTCGGCAGGGTGCCCCAAGTGGCTCTGCGGGGGGGGGGGACAGGGAGGGGAGGGAAAGAGGCACCACCCAGTGGGGGATTATTCCCACCTCCCAGTCGCGTTTCCCAGCCTGCTCGAGGCAGACTCTGCTCCCTGGGATTCCGAAAAGAGCGCAGTCCTTCTCGGACTTGGTTGTCCCGGACGACTTCGGCTTCTGGGATTGCGGGCTTGAGGGGGCCCTCTGGGGCAGTGCCTCCTATCCGAGGAACAGAATAGCTACTGCCTACTTCTCTCCCTCACTCAAGGCGATGCATTTAGGGATCAAAATCAGTGTCACTGGTAATTAATTGTAGTGATTAGCACAGTCCCCAGCGAGGGCCACAGGGAGCCATTGAAGCCGCGCCAGGTTTGGGGAAACGGCCACACGTTTCTTCTAATTTTACCTGGGGGGCGGGGGTGGTGGTGGTGAGAGGGCAGCCCTTTCCTCTGCACTCCTTCGCTGTCTCCCAGACCCATTCCCGCTTTCTCCCCCGTCTCTGAGAAGGTGCCCGGGACTTCGGCACCCCTCCCCGTGCACACACATCCAGCGTCCTCCGGAGAGAGCGAGGATTCTGCAGCGCCCGGCGCCCAGGAGCGGCGCTCAGGGACCGGCCAGGGATCCGGGCCGAAGGAGAAGGGAGCCGAGTGTCCTGCGCCGACCTCCTGCGACCCTTCTACGACCCGGCGGCACGAAGCCCCCGCAGCCCGCTCCCAGAGTGCTCTCGCTCCGGCTTAACAGAAACGTCGCCTCAAAATCCTGGTTCGGGAAGAGGCAGCCCATCCGCTCCCCGGCAAAACCTCGCTTTTCGCCTCCAGCGAGCCCGCGATCGTGCCTGGAAACCCTTGAGCTGGAGGAGTCTTTGCAGTCTGGTGTGCGCTGAAATTCCTCAGTGGTTATATCAATGACATGCCGCCTTGAAATCCGAAAACCAATTAGTTCATTAACGACGGCGCTGAAACCGCCTTTCAAAAACATCAACCAAAAGTTCTCCTTTAAAAAAAAAATCTACCCACCAGAGACACATATTTCTGCACATCAAAGAAAGCACAAACATGATAGGCTTAATTTTCTTTTCCTAGCAGGTAATAATAGTAACAGCCAACCCTTAATGTAAGGCTGACTATAATATAGGGCTATTACAATACTTTAAAGACACAAACTCGTTTTATTTAATTAATATAATTATTAATATAATGTTCGCAAAGCAAAGCGAACACTGAGGGAAACCTCCCTAATCTGAACCAATCTGTAGGAGGAGGTACGCTAATTCATTCGCGGTTTAGTAGAGAAAGTTACAGAAAGGCCAGCGGGCAGGCGGGCCGGCTGGATCGGCTCCCTCCAGCCTGGCCTGAGCGCGCGCAGCCGTCCCAACCCGGGGCGTGGGCATCTTCCTGCTTCGCGCAGATTTTTATTTTTTTCTTTAGTTTTAAGGGCTGGCATGGAAGGCGGGTTTCCTGAGAGGTGTGTATCCGGGAACACACTCTTCCATCCGTGGAGGAGAAGGAGGAGACGCCCACAGCAGAGGGCCGTCCCGCGTCAGAGGTTTTGGGCGCGCCAAAGCCAGACTTAAGAGCGGCGGGGGGCCACGCCGGTAGGGGGACCGCACCCCATCCGGCATGGCACGCAGGCGGTGGCGGGGCCCCCTTGCCGGCTCTCCCTGTCCTGGGACGAAATCCGGCTTTGGAACCTGCGGGTCCCACTCGGGGACACGGGCCGAGCTTCAGGCTTCCCCGCCGCCAGAGGTCTTCTCAATTCCGCAGAAGAGACTCGGAACTCCTACTCCCCGCGGTGGGTGAGGGCCCAGAAGGAGATTGTCTCGAACAGACTTTGCGGTGTGGTTCCCGCCTTTTGCGCTCTCGGAGTCTCGGGATCGCCCGCGTGGTTAGAAACGCGGCCTGGGCAGGTTGGCGGAAGGGGGCGCAATGCGCACGGCCACTGGAGAGGCTCAGTACACACGGAGGGGTCAGGGGCCTCGGTGCGCACGGAGCGGGCGCAGTGCACCAGGGAGTGGAGAGCTCGAGAGCACGCGTGCGCGCAGCGTTCACGGCTGGGGCGCAGTGTACACTGGGGAGGGCCTCGGTCCGCACGTAGCCAAGCGGGCGGGGAGCTGGAGCGGACGCGGCTGTGCGCGCTGGGAGGTATGCGGCACGCTCACTTGCGTGAGTGGGGCCGTGCGGACCTCGTCTGGTGCTAGCCCGTCTCCCGTGCTCCCTGTACTCGCTCGGCCTTGGCTCCGCTCCTCCCCCCGGATTCTTTCCACGTGGGAAGTAGGGACCAGAGCGACCCGGGGCCCGCGTGAGGTCTGGGGAGTGGGTGAGAGCCGGTGTATGTGGATGAAGGGAAGTCTGGTGGAAATTAAGGGGCCCGTACTTTCATCTTGGCTTAGCCAAAGATCCCCGAGCCGTCCCCAGCTCGCGCGCTCTTAGACCGGATCTGGAGTCGAGTTCTCACGCTGGCGGCTCAGCCTTCTTGGAGGGAGATCCGGCGTGGTTCCCAGATTGAGAAAGAAGGTCCAGCTCCCCTACGCCGTTCTTCTCCCCCTCTTAACTGCCCCAAGACAGAATTCCTTTTAGGTGCCAGAGCAAATACCCTGGAGGAGGAGGCACGGGGTAGAGCACGTTTTCGTATAAAAGCAGAATTTTAAATTTAACACTTTTCCTCAATTCAGGAATATTTTCCCTGGCAAAAGTATCGGTTTGCTGATAAACTACAGGGTGGATCCAAACTGTGTGGCTTATGAATATTTTTGGCCCCGACTCCAGCACCGTCTTCATTTTTTAGAGAGCGGAAACAAAATAATCTTGGTTATAGCACCAACGTTCTTTTCGCCCAGCGGGTGTAGACAAAGACATTATTTAATCTGAGTACGGAATTCTCTGTACCTCTCCCAGAAGCTTTTGAACCAGGCGGGGTGAGCCTTCGGGCGCCGGGCAGATTTTCACGTTCAGGGGCACTTTGTCTTCGCTTTCCCTTTTACGGGAGGGGTGGTCAGGGTGTGAGTGTGCGCGTGGCTTCATGGAGTTGCGCAAATGCTACGCCGTTCCCAAGATCGAAGCTCATTAACCCGCTTTATTATGGTGGTGTGAGACCTAGTTTCAATCTCGCATTTCATTTTGAAGCGTTCCTACCAATTGCCGGGCCCTGAGCAGGGCGTGGGGGGCGGGGAGAGGTGGATACTTGGAAGAGTTTATTGCGAAATCTAACTTTTGAATAAATACAAGACGGCGTGGGGAAAGAAACGGGTAGTGGTGAACGCCGTCGGAGGAGAGTGGCCCGGTGACCTGGCGAGGCAACAGGCGCCAGGTGCCACGTCTTTTGGGGCTCTCAGCACGGTCTGGACCGAAAGCGATAGCCTCAAACACTTGTTGAACACTTTAAACACGGTAGTGAGCACTGGAAAGCGCCTGTGTGAGTCTGGTTTACTCCCTGGACCGTTGGGGGCCAGGGAGGGAAAAGCCCAGCGCCATGACTCCTCATGCACAAATAATTTTAGTGTTTATTGATGTCTACTTAAAGTAATTGACCAGAAAATACCTCCCTGTTTAAGCAACATAAAGAGTGCTCCATTGAAAGCTAATTGACCTATTTATATTTCTGTTTAGCTTGATGTCTACATCGTTATTTTTGCAGAAGCTGTCAACTCTGCCAAAGGAAGGAAAGTGGAAGCCGGGGAAGCTGCACCTGCAGAAAGTGCTAGAATTTCCAGGCTAACCCCCACCCAACTGTCCTTTAAGAGTACTTGGACCTTACCTGATTGTTTGAGATCCAGCAGTTGGATTTTCCTAAGTAAATTCCAGAAATGGAAATTTGTGCTCATTATCATGCACAAACACTTTAATTTCTGAGTGGCCTGGATTGATCCAGTAGGCAAAGATCCTTCCTGCGGTGGACATAGCAGATCCTATAAAAGCTGAAAACTTTCAGCCGAGGGTAGAAAGGCAATAATTTAGACACACAGAGAAAATCCCTAGCTAGAAGAAAAGAAAAAATGCTCCAAGTGAAGTTAGAATATTTATATTTGTACAAAAATCCTTTGAACCTTATTTGACAGTAAATGTATTTTGCTAGTTATGTGGGTGGATCTGAATTTCTCAGCGACCCTTTGCATGTGTGAATCTGAGATTCATTCTCAGCAAAGGAGACTAATGGATCTTTTAGGAATCTATGCTTTAAAGTTGATTTTCTGCATTGGTTGTGGAAGCAGCTTCACTTTAGATACTTTATGAGATGGTTGTCAAGGGAACCTTGGGTAGAATTTCTCAGGAGTGTCTCTAAAAAACATAATTCATAATTAAAAAGTGATTCATAGAAATCACCAGAAAAATTATGGCAAGTTATGTTCAAACATGTTTTTAGGCCATGTGGAATAAATAAAATCATTAAGGTCTGGTTGGGTAAGACTGCCTCTCAGCCTTCCTCTGACTGTGCCAGGAGGACCTGATATAGTTTCATAGACAGGAGAGCAGCCTGTGGAATATGAGCCAAAGGGCATCTTCATTTTCTCCAGGTATTTCCTATGTTGATAATACAAGTTATAATTCCATCCCTTTAAAGACCCCTGAATAGTATAGTACAAGAAGTGAGTAAGGTAACACTAAAAGGAGTATCTTTAATAACCGTAGGGTTTGGGTTTTTTTTAAGGGGCAGTAAAGACTGGGGAAAACCCCATGTGATAGACTCTGAAAGAATGAACCCACTGGAACATAGACCCGCCTGATTACAGGTCAGATGAGGTGGTTTGGCACCTGAGTGGTGAAATTCTCAAGACAGACCCTCTTGCCACCAAACTTTGCTCTGCAGGAAAAAGCAGTTCATTGAGATCCCAAGGTTTTAGCAGTGCAAACCTCTTTAGCTGGTTGTGATATAGGTACAACTGCTTCCTGGTGGAGAAGTAGGGCCGGGCTTGTCAAGGCAATTTAGTGGCCTGCACTGGTTAATGCAGCTTCCAAAGGCATTGGGTTTATAGTCTAACTTATTTTGGGCATTGGTGGACTGTGGCTATGTATGTCAGTTGCTAATATTTATATGGAGAATCAGCATTTACTAGGGAAGCTATTAAATAATCCAAACAGAAACAGTTGCACTTGCTAAAAAATGCTCCCACTGAACTACTACCTAAAAGAATAGATGCAATTTCCAACCCCGTGTGTGTGGTCACCCAGATGCGCTGTGGTATAACTTATTAAGTCATTTTCGACCTCTTCGCAGTCAACTAAATCAGGGGACTGTGTGGTGAGTCACCTGGCGTGTGAAGGTGGCTAAAGCAGACAGATCGAGGGCTGCATGTTCCAGGCGCTCATTATTCATGTGTAGTCCAGATCTGGCCTCACTTAGGAGCTTGTACGTTATGTATAAAAAGGAGTGCAGTTCTTTGCACTGGGGAGTCCTCCCGCTCTCCTGCTTGCACACATGCTGTTACTCATTCAGGAGATATCCCTGGGTGGCCACAGGCGCAGAGCCAGGCGCAGAGCCAGGCGCAGAGCCAGGCATTCGCATGATAAAAGTGAGTCCCTGCCATGGAGGCATTCTCCATCCTGATGATGACCTTGACTGAGAATCTGGCCTTCTAACGTGTATCAAGGTTCTTAGAAATGTTCACAGCTTTTGAACTAGTAATTCTATTTCTCATCAACTAAGAGATAAGAAATGATGTCCTATGGAAATCATTTCTAATGTGAAAAATGCCTTTTTTAAATGAGTATTTGCACAGTGGTTAAGAGGGAAAGATTTGGTGTCAAGTCTAGTTTGGCTTCTCTTTAACCCTGAGTTCTGTGATCTGTACATTGGGGATAGAAGCTACCTCCTAAGGAGACTGTGAATTTTAACTGAAATCATGTACCATACAATTCACCAATTTGAAGTGTACAATTCAGTGGTTTTTAGTATGTCCAGAGATATGTGCAATCATCCTCACAGTCAGTTTTAGAACATTTTCATGACCTCAGAAAGGAACCCCATTAGCTATTAACTCCCTATCCTCCAACTCCTATCACCCGTTCTAAGCAGCCACTAATCTACTTTGTCTCTGGATTTCCCTATTCTGGACTTTCATATGACTAGAATCATATGGTATGTGGTCTTATGTGTCCGGCTTCTTTCACTTAGCATGACGTTTTCACAGCTCATCCATGTTGTGGGATGTATCAGGACTTCATTCCTTTTTACGGCCGAATAATATTCCATTGTATAGATATACTGCATTTTCTTTATCCATTCATTCGTTGATGGTCATTTGAGTTGTTTCCACCTTTTGGCTGTAATGAATAATATGCCTCCAACTTTTATTTTTGCCTTGCAACAATTTTTTGATAAATATTTAATAAATTTTATAACAAGGAAAATCTGGCCTGGGTAACTAGTACATTTGAGTTTGGTGTTAAGGAGAGGGCAAGAGTGTAGATTTCATCCTTGGATCGGCCAGTTAGCTTAGTACACGTTAAAACTCTGTTCTAAGTCATATTTACGGGCATCATCTGTATGCCCACGTCCAGCAGACTAGTTTATAAGTAGTGCTCTTGGTCACCAGAAGAATGAGACTATAAGCTCATCTCCACTAGTCAGAAATCAGCTCTGTGGCTGGTAGCACTGATTGTGGTAACCTATCAGAGGTCCTGAGATTTGGGTTTTGGTATTTTCGCTTTAAAAATTATATCTACTGGGTGTTGGAAATGTTCTGTATCTTGATCTGGGTTGTGATTATATGAGATTCATGTGAAAAATTAATCAAGCCCCATACTTAAGACCTGTGTATGTTATAATATTTAACTATATGAAAGTTACACTCTGATTAAAGAAAAGAAGAAATTATAACCAAGCAGTTTCCCTCAGAGCTCCCTCTCACTCACCCACTCCCAACTGCTGCTTCTTCCTTTCTGGCCATTTCTAAATGACCACAGGCTCATGCCACACAGCTGGGAAGGGACAGAGCTGGGATTTAATCCAGCTCTTACTCACTTGGTGTGGAGTCTTACTTTCACTAGGAACTCTTCCAGTGCCTAGAATCTACTGGATTTTTGAGACTTGGCCCCAAACCACATGGCTAATGAGTACTGAGGCTGGTGTAGGGGCCCAGATCTTCTGGATCTGGGGTGCATGCTTTGTCTGTCCTGTGTACCTCTTTACCCCCAGCACCCAGCATCATACTGGGCACGTAGTGGATGGCCAATAAATATTTGTCGAGTCAGTGTTACCAAAGCAGAGTTATCACCAAAGGCCAAGTAGACTGCCCACTTGGCAGTTGCTGGAAAAACCAAGGCAGGAAATTCAATTCTTATTTTTTCCCCATGGCAACACCAGTGGATGTTGGTCTGTCACAAGCACATGGAAAGTTCCCACTGGAGGTATCAGCTCTCTGGCAAGACCCGTAAGTGTTAATTTTAGCTTTCAATGACTGATGCCCTTGTATAATTTAATGGGTCAGGAGGGGCATGAGCCAAAGCCAAGATTACTTGCTCCGAGAGCTTTCCTTTCAGGTCGAGTACTTGCTGAGTTATTCAGTTTGTAGAAGACTTGCTACAGTTTGTAGAAGACTTGCTACTTGCACATTTATTTGGAGAGAGTTTCTGCTGTTTTGAGTCTAGCCTAATAATTGTAAGCGATTCCTTAAACATATTAGCAATCTATCCTATCTATCAGATTTTCCCCGAGTTCATGCATTAAACATGAGTTCAACTCACAATGTCAAATGCCAAAAGGCTATAGCAATGACCATAAAACAAACAAAATACTTGCATGTCCCTAGATATTCTGAGTTGAAAGAAACATAGGTTGAATGTCAATTACTTGGAATAAGGAAGTGAATATCCACAGGGGTCTCCATGTCTACCCAATTTTCCTCCTTGAGTCCTGGTAGGAAATGAGGACGTTCTATGTAGAGAGGAGACACCTGTGCTTCCGGAGGGATACTATCTCAGCCGCCATTTGCAGCTGCCCTGAGGTCACTGGGGACAGAAGGACTCTCTAGCTGAGCACAGATTCATGCATTTGATTTTGTGCATTGTCTGCTCACATACTGTACGTAACCCATCACACTGGGCCTCAGGTGCATTAGCTGATGAAGGACCTTTCTGAACTGTTGCCTGGTGGTGGTCCCTGCTGGCCCATAGTACAGCTTCAGAAGGTTGTGTTCTTTTTTTAGGGTATGATAATGATATTGTAGTTAACCTTTTTAAAAAAAGGTTCTTATCTTTTAGAAAGAGACCAAATTATTTACAAATACCAAACTATTTTTATTTATTTAATTATTAAAATTTTTTTTTATTAGGGTATAGTTGCTTCACACTGTTGTGTTAGTTTCTGCTATACAGCAAAGTGAATCAGCCATACTTATACATACATCCCCTCTTTTTTGGATTTTCTTCCCATTTAGGTCAGAGCACCGAGTAGAGTTCCCTGTGCTATACGGTAGGTTCTCATTAGTTATCTATTTTATACATAGTAGTGTATATATGTCAGTCCCAATTTCCCAGTTCATCCCACCCCAATACCAAACTATTTACAAATTTTAAAATATATCTAAAGGAGAAAGTGTAAGTTAGGATCTTATAAGAATTTTTCTCCAAGGGTACATCTGCTATTCCAACCTCTCAGGTGTGACCCCAGTGCATGGTCTCAGGAGTGCATTATAGACGAAAGCCAGGAGCTACAAAGGAAACTCAGCCAGTTCTGCGATCTTCTGACCTTCTCAAGAGGACAGTCTCACATGTGTTTCCCTCAGCATCTCCTCTCCCCTCCCCCTCTGTTATCACTGAGACTTTAGCTGGTCTAAGCTGTGCCTTGAGGTAAAAAGGGAAGCAGGGCCATCTACATAATTTGCAGGGCCCAAAGTAAAATGAAAATGTGAGGTTTCTTCAAAAACAGAGAAAAAGTGACATCGAAGGTATTAACATATAAAACTTTTCTTTTTTCTGTGGTCTCTCTCTCAACCTGTCATCATGTTTTTGTATTGCTATTTAATGTCACTTCCCGCACCCCAGCCGTGAGGATGCTTTCAAGGTGAGTACAGACCCTCACAGGTGTCCAAGGGCCCCACTGTGGGGCTTAGTGCGCCTGCATGCAGCCCACCAGCTGCTGGTTCCCCCTCCTGCCTGCGCCGACACTGATACAGTCTGACCTGGCCAGGGGCAGCTAAGTCAAGCCAGGCATATCTCCTTCCCACAGCCTGTGGGCAGCCCCAAAGAATTATAATCTCTGCTCCAGGACACACTCTATACCTGCAACAGGTATGGATGAGAGGGCTTTTCTACCAAGTTGTCCGAAGAACATGCCATGTTGTCTGCAAATAATCACAATTTTATTTCTTGCTTCACAATCACCGTATCTTTTATTTTATTTGTTTATTGCCCTATGGTGCTGACTAGACCTCCAATGCAATTTGGAGGAGAAGTCGTTAGAACAGACATCCTTTCCTCATTTCTGGTCTCAAGAGGAAAGCTTGATTTCAGCATTAAATATCATGTTTGCTGCAGGTTTTTAATAGATACTCCTTTTCCTGCAGATTGAGCAGTTTCCTTCCTATTTCATTGTCTTCTGGCTTCTATTGTTCCTGTTGAAAAGTCAGTTGTTGGTCTCATTGTTGCTCCTTTGAATGTCATGTATATTTTCTTTTCTCTAACTGCTTTTAAGATTTTTTAAAATCTTTGGTTTCCATTAGTTCTACTGATTTGCCTAGAAACAATTTTGTTTGTATTTATCCTGCTTGACTCTGTAGTTTAATGTCTTTTGTCATTTTGGAAAATTCTCAGCTAGTAAATCTTCAAATATCACTTCTTTTTGTCCCCTCCATCATCTTGTCTGCACTCCAGTTATACCTATGTTAGATTTTTACACTAAGTTCCATATGTTTCATATGCATGTTTCTGCATTGTTCACCCTTGAGATTTAGTCTGGTGTTCAGACTAAATCTGACTTCCCTTTCTCTCAGGGTATAGTCCTGAGATCCCAATCAAATGCTTGTGAAGCCTCAAGGCTCCTCCTCTCTGGCAGGCCTTGGATTCTAACTTTTGCATCTCTAGCAGCATGGCTTGTATTAGTTTCCTAGCATTGCCATAACAAATTACCACAAACTTGGTGGCTTAAAAACAACAGAAGTTTATTCTCCCACAGTTCTGGAGGTCAGGAATCAAGGTGTCATCAGGGCCATGCTCCCTCTGAAGGCTCTAGGGAAGAATCCTTCCATGCCTCTTCTATCTTCTGGTGACCCCAAGCATTCCTGGATTTGTGGCTGCATCACTTCAATCTCTGGCTCTGTTCTCGTACGGTCTTCCCGTGTGTCTCTGTGTCCTTGTCTCTTCCTATAAGGATGCCAGTCATTGAATTTAGGGCCCACTCTGAATCAGGATAATTTTATCTCAAGATAACAACTAATTACATATCCAAATAAGGTCACCTGCTGAAGTTCTCGGAATTTGGGGCTATACTATTTGCTGCTCTGATTCTACTGCCCACGTATGTCTTTTTTTTTTCTTCAGTTTGTTTGTTTTCTACCTATCATTTTAGAGGCCAGGTCATGTTAGAATGCTAGGAAAAAAAAGTCTGTAACATGATGTTAGAGGATGGTGTCTAATATGAAACAGATCATAGAACAAGAACAGAAAGCAAAGCAAACAAGCAAACAAACAAAGACAAGGGAAAGATCTTGGCCTGTCCACAGGTCAGAGAATGGGTCTGATTGGAAGCTCTAAGCAGTTTGGAAGGACATGTGGGCATCTGGGCTTCCCTGTGGGGAGACTGAGAGGCTATCTGATTTTTTCACTGGGGTCCCCAACTATGAGTCTCTATAAGTGTTTTAACTGGGGCCATTTAGTTTCTTTTTGGTCAAATCCTCCCATTTCTTTCCTGGGGAAAAAACACCTCATTCCAGTGTCCTGGGAACTGAGTGGGAGAACTTGGCTGCTCAGCATATAGATGTTCACTTAATTCTCCTACTTTCCATCCAGGGTCCTGCTCCCACCTTCTACTCTGCCTGTTGTCTCTGAGTTCAGGGCCTCTATAAATAGAAGACTTGGAGACAAAAGCATTTCGAAAAGAAGCATACTTTAAAAAGATCTGTAAAGAGTCTCCAGGGGCTAGAAGGAATAGATCATCAAATAAAAATACAACAGGTATCTAAAGGAAAAAAAATCCACAAAATTAACAAGGTTACTGAGATTACAGTTAGTCTGTGCATGGCAGAAAAACAGCAAATTCATCACGTGATTGTCATATCCACAAAGGTCCTGATAAATCTCCAAACAGCAGCATTGCCAAAGTCTGGAATAAAGTTGTTTTTGCTAGGGAGCTAGTAACTTACAGGAAGGGCTCAAGATTGCCTTCATTTTTCTGACCCTGTTTTGTCTGTTTGTCTCAGGTACGATGTGTTTTTTCCTTTCTGACTATGGGATGAGATGTGCGTGATTACCCAAAATGAGATGCCATTTTGCTTCTACAGTTCCACCTGGTGGTCAGATTTCTGGTCCTGAGGCACATATTTAACCACATGAGTTTGTTTTAATGATTTTTTAATTCAATATTTATTCATTTGATGTTTTGCTTTATTTAATTAGTAGTTTTATCTACATAGGTATAAAAAGAAGTGAATAATAATAATAATAATAATAATAATAATAATAATAATAATAACAATACACTTCTTGTATATGGTTAACAAAACTAGAGTCATATGCTACTAAGACCCAAGAGTTAACTTTGCCTGTGAACTTCCTACTCATTCATGTCTGAAGAGTTTATTATTATCAGCTCATCTACTGAGAATAGGAACCAAGAACCAACCATTCATCTTTACCTGGTTTTGCCTGCAATGCTTATATCTGTAAGGACATCTCTTTCTCAAATTTGTCAATGCCTCATTGGCCCGTGATTCTGTGAGTTGACTGGGGTCAGCTGGGTGGTTCTTCTGCTGCCCGGGGCTGCAGTCATCTTGGGGCTCGACTGGGCTGGGACATCTAAGATGGCTCATCCACCTGTGACAAGAACCCCTGGGCAGGACTATCTCTGGTGGAGTGCCTTGGGATTGAGAAGGCATGAAGGGCTCTTATCCTGAGAACCAGGCTCTGGAAGGGGACAGGAGGGAGGCAAAGCCAGAAGCCAGCTCCAAAGTGTTAGGTGGCAGGGACACCTAGACAGCTGGGCTGGCTGGAATGCTGGATAGCGGGGCCTTTCTTTCTTTCTCCATCGAGTCCCAGGGCTCCCCTCTCTCTGCTCTGGTTTTTCCATGGGCTCTTTTCAACAGGTAGCTGCATATCTCACGAGGCAGCTCAAGGCTCCCAAAAGCATAAAAGCAGAATCTGCCAGGGCTTCTGAAGTCTTAGCCTGGACCTGGGACAGCGTCTCTCCTGCCATATTCTATTGGTTAAAACAACCACGGGCCAACCCAGGTTCCAGAGGAGGGGAGATAAATAACATCTCTTAGTATGGAGAATGGAGAATGCAGAAAAACTTGGAATCATCTTTATTCTACCACACTAAACAAAATCTATGTTAGTTGCCTGGGACTGCTGTAACAAATTACCACAAACTTGGTGGCTTGAAACAACAGAAATTTATTCTCTCACAGGTCCGGAGGACAGAATCCAAAATCAAGGTGTCAGCAGGGCTGCACTCCCTCCAAAGTCTCTAGAGAAGGATCCTTCCTTGCCCCTTCCAGCTTCAGATGGCTCCAGGCATTCCTTGGCTTGTGGCTGCATCACTCCAATCTCTGCCCCTGTCTTCACATGGCCTTCTTCCCTGTGTCGGTATCACTAATATCTTTCCCCTTTCTCTCTCTCTCTTTCTCCTTTTTCTTTGTAAGACACTAACAATTGAATTTAGGGCCCATCCCAAATTCAGGATGATCTCATTCAAGAGCCTTATCTTGGGACTTCCCTGGCGCTCAGTGGTTAAGACCACGTTTCCTATGCAGGGAGCGAAGGTTCAATCCCTGGTTGGGAAACGAAGATCCCACATGCTGTGTGGCATGGCCTTAAGAAAAAATTCTTAACTTGATGACATTTGCAAAGACCCTATTTCCAAATAAGGTCGTATTCACAGGTACTGGGGATGAGGACTTGGATGCATCTTTTTGAGGGACAAAATTCAACCTGTAATGCAAGCATGACTCTTTTTATTTATCCTGCTTGGAATATGTTGTGCTCTCTGGCAATGTGGCTACATGTTTTAAATAGTTCTGGAAAATTTAGTCATTCTCTTTTAAAATATCACCTTTCTTCCTTTCTCTCCAAATTTTCCTCCTGGGTTCCCAGTCATGTATGTACTAGTCTGGGGGCAATTTTTTTTTTTTCTGTAAAAAGCCAGTGAGTAAATATTTTAGGCTTTGGAGGCCATATGGTCTCTGTCACAACTACTCAGCTCTATCGTATTGTAAAAAAAAAGCCATAGGCAATACACAATCAAATGAGTGTGGTGGTTCCAATAAAACTTTATTTACAAAAACAGGTGGCTGGATGAATTTGACACACAGGCCATAGTTTGCCAAGCTCTTTGCTAGATCTTCTTGTTCTTTTCCCATATCTTTTATACTTTTTCATATCTTTATCTCTTTCTCTCTGCTGTATTCTGGATAAGTTATTCAGATATATTTTCCAGTTCATGAATTCTCTCTTTAACAGTGTAATCTACTGTTTAACTTATCCATTGAGGGTTTTTTTCCATTGGTACAGAAACATTGGTTTTATTAAAAATAATCAATAATCTGTGTGAATTTTGCAAAGAATATAAAAAAGTGACTGACAAAGTACTAGATGCAAATTTAAATGAGAACTCCCTCCACTGGTGAATGATACATGAAAGGGTGACTTCTTCAGTATTTATATCCATTGCGCTTTTCTCCAACAGTTTTGTTATTAATTTTTAAACGTTTGATTTGTTTTTCTCCCTGATTCTACCAATTGATGCCTAATGTTTTCCTGTTGTTTATTCATACATTATAAGTGTATGCATTCTTTAGATGTTTTATACTTCACAGTTCTGCATGCTGTTGCTGCAATAGAAACATCTGTAGTCCTTGGGGATCTACAGCTGCTGTTTCTTGTTTCTGTTAGCTTTTGTTCATAGTGACTTGCCTTCCCAAGTATTTGTTGATTTTTGTTCGTGAGGTTGTGCTTCATTTTAATTTGTGGGATTCCTGCAAACTAACTTGAGAAGCCTTTCCTCCAAAGAGGGTCTACATCTCCTTTTACCCACAGATGCTAAAGCCCCCTCTTTTCCATACAGTTCACCCCAGAATCCTTCAAAGATTTTTTCTTAGAGTAAGAATCTCAGATTTTGGTCCCCCTACGGGATTCTACCTCAGGACAGCCCCACCGCCTCCCTGTTGCCATAGGTTCAGGCCAGTTCCCGCCACGCAGATACCTGGTTTCTGCAGCCCTGTCTCCCTCCTGGCCTCTCAGCCAGCTCATGGCCACTCCTGTCCTAGCTCTTGGTGATTCCTGCTCAGCTTCTGGACACAGAAACCTGGAGAACCCCACCTCCCTCCTTTCCTCCCTGCCCCCTCTCAGACTCAGCTTTCCTTTGTCTGCATGTCTGTCTGTCTATTTTGTGGCAGCTCTGGAGATCTCTTCCATCTCCAGAAATATGTCGTGTCTGAGATCTTGTGAAGCAAGTCAGCCCCAAAGCACTAGTTTCTCAGGGTCTGGAGACAGTTCTTTTGTGAAACTTAACTTGACACAGACATATACACTTTGGTAACTTGTTTGGTGTCACTTTAGGTGGGGACAAACAGACTTATAAATGGAGGAGCTTTGGTGCCTACCCCACAGGTGGATGTGAGGATTAAATGAGATCATCTATAAGGAAGATCGTATCCCTGGACACAAGGTAGGCACTTAATACATTTAGTTCAACTGTAAAATGAGAAGCACAAGGGACCTTCTCCAGGAGTCAACCCTGCATGTGATTATTCACCTTCCCCTTAATTGTGTCTCCCTGTCCCATCCAATGGATTATCCTGAATTCCCACCATAACCCTTGCTCTGAGAAAATGCTAGGATAAATGTATACGTGAACCCTGCTTAAAAGTGTGGCCCCTTCCAGCGATATTAGTGTTTTGACCATGGGCAGGTCCAAAGGAAGGAAGCTCTAATTGTAGAATTTAGGACATTGACTTAGTTGTTTTGCAAGGTCAGAGGGGAGAGGCATTGGGGTTCTAAGCCTTGCTGGCTCCTCTGAAATCACACTGAGTGTTCATCGGCCACTTGCTTAATCTGACAATAGAGACTGCTACATTTGGAGAAAGGCCTGTAATTATTCCTGGCCTTATTAACATGAACAGCTGAAAGAACATGATGCAAAATCCTCCTACCTAGAAGCCCCTGCTGAAAAAACAACCAACCTACTACACACTCACATTTATTTAAATCTCTGAACAGAGGTGTTCTCTGCTGAGTTATAATGAGGAGTGAGTTTTCCGAGGGTGTGATTTATGAGCCTTTCACAGATGGGCTTTAAATGGGGCCACTGACAGTTCCACTCCAGCTATGGCTGGGCTGGGGGCTTTTGGGCCCAAAGGAGCCAAAAAGAGCTGGCGGGAGGCCAGAGAGGGGCTGGGTGGGCGGGTCCCATTGCCACGGGCCAGGGGCATGCAGCCAACCCCGGCTCTTCCACTTGTGATCTGTTCCACTCGGCGATGCTGGATTATTCAGTTTTGTTCCTCTCGAGGAAGAAATAACACATGTTGACATGAAGATTGAAAGTGGGATCTCTCCTGTGCCCCAGTCGGCACCAGAAATGGAAACATTAGCCCTTTTTTCCTGCTCATGCTTCTCTCTCCCTAGAACTGTTTGGTGGTAAAGTTAGCGTTTCACTTGATTTTTTTTTTTTTTTTTCTTTCTCTCTACTGCATATTCCAACCAGGAGAGTGAGGATGGTATGGTCGATTGGAAAGTGCCCGCCCCCCTCAAGATATGTCGTCAGCCTAATCCCTGGAACCTGTGAATGAGACCCTGTTTGGGAAAAGGACTTTGCGGATGTGATTAAGTTGGGGATCCTGAGATGAGGCGATCATCCTGGATCATCCAGGCAGGCCCTAAACACCGTCACAGGTGTCCTTACAGGAGGGATGCAGATGGAGATTAGGCAGATGTGCCGAGAGACGTGATGCAAAGATGGGGGGACGCAGCCACAAGCCAAGGAGCGCGGAGAAGTGCCAGCAGCTACCAGAAGCTAGAAGAGGAAAGGCAGGCTTCTCCCCCAGAGCCTGGGGGGGGAGTGCAGCCCTGCCAGTACCTGGATCTCAGACTTCTGGCCTCCAGAACTGTGAGAGAATACATTTTGGTTGCTTTAAGCCATCCAGTTTGGCTGTAACATCCAATTTGTTACAGCAGTCCTAGGAAACGGATATAGCTGACTATGCCTCAAACACCCATTCCAGGAAATGGATACGGTTGTAGTTTACATCCCAGTGTGCAGTTCCGCACTGCTCTGCTGAGGGGTGCCCGTCTGCTGGGGCAAGGCTTGTCCGGGAGCCCCAGAAAACGGAGCCTGCAGCAAAGCTTGTGTGCTAATACTTTTTTGGGGTGGGGAGTGGTAGTGCAATCCCAAGGAAGCCAGAGTGAGGGAGAAAGGGGAGTGAGGCAGAAAGGGAGGGAAGGAAACACAGGCAAATGGCCACAGTTTCTTAGGGGATACGGCTGCATGGCCCTGTGAGATATCTCAGGAGAGCCCATATGTAACCACTCTACTTGGAACAGGCTGGGTGGGGGGGGGGCCAGGAAGGGCAAGCAATTATCTGCTGTTCTCTCCTGGCAAAGATTGCCCTATCCTTCTAGATTGTAGCTTCTAGCAGTTGCTAGAACCTTCATGGGTTGGGTCAGGCCAGACCCGGGTGCCAGAGCTATGGCAATTCGTACCTTGGGGGGCACAGTGGAGGCTGTGATAGGGTCTCACCCCTGGGGGAGGCTAAGAGGAGCTTGGTGATGGTGGGAATGGCACGAGACCACTCTGGGGCCATTCCAGCTGGGACTGGAGTCAGGAGGCTGGCAGGGATGGGTCGATCAGGGGACCATGTAAACTGAGTCAGGTATCACAGAGGCTCTGGGCTGGTGGCCAGCATCAGTGTCCTCTTGCTTTACAGGCTTCCAGAAATGGGGGGGACCTAAAGGCTTACACACACCCTGACTAGGTCCCCAGTGCCTGTGATTCTGTTTGCCATCAATTTCCCACTCATTTCATTTTTTCTTCTGCTCCCCTGCTTGTCACCCGTGACTGCTTGGCCTTTTCTGTTTTCCTCTCACCCCTCTGTCTGCATAGATATCCTCTCCTGTCCTGTCTAAATGCATATCCAACCCTGCTCTCCCCGGGGGGTTCAAGATATCTCTCCTATTTCTGCATTTGATTAGACATTGTAAAGAGAAATTCCCTTTAGGTTTACAGCACATGGATACAGAGTTGGGAAGGAGAAAAAGATTCTTTAACAGACAAAACAGGCACCAGGGATGCTGTTCTCTTTAGACATGACAAGTGGAAGAAAAGACTCATTAGGGAGAAGAGACCTTAGGCGGTTGTCAAATTGAATTTTGTTGGACAAGAGATGGATCGAGGTCACGCATGTAGGTAACCCACGTGCATACAGTCAAGCTGTGGGACCCCTCCTGGGGTCTCATGTTTGGTCCACAAAACCAGACATGAGGAATGGCCTCTTTGTGAAGACAAAACACTGAAGCCTCTAGGATGTGGAGGTGGGCAAGAGAGAAGGTGACCGTGTCCCCAGCCGTGAACGGAGCCCTGGAAGTCCCCTCTGCAGCCCAGTGGGGAATGGGTGAGGAGTGAGTATTTCCGTGCCTGGGAAGGAGGTTTGCACAATGCCGGGCACCAGGTCCCTGAGGGGAGGGGGCCTTGTAGACAGAGGCCACAGGATTGGAAACCAGATTGGATGGATTGGAAACCAGACCCAGACAGAACAGGGGTGGAATTGTTGCTGGGTCATCAACACCAGGAAAAGGAATGACCAGAGTGGACAGGCAGGGGGCAGAAGCTCCTGGAATCACCTAAGACTTAAGTGTGGAATTGACCTGAGAACCTGAATTATCTGAAGAGATACTTCAAAGTGACTTCATTTTAAATGGCGACTACCTGGACTTTACCTTGACTTGGCAAGATTAATATATCCTGCCACCAACAGAACTGAGGGCTTGAGAGCTAAGTGAAGTTACAGTAAAAGGAAAGTCTGTGCCCTGCCCTCCACCTGCAAACACAAACCAAGCCAGTGTCAGTGGGGATCTATACTCACTGCACAGGCCTGCTTCACAGCCCCTCGGAGCAGCTCTGTCCCGACTGCAGGCAGGTTGTTGGCTGGGTCTGAGGACCAGGGAGGCCAGAGGAAGTCCCGCAGGCTGAAGACTCGGGTTTTCACAGCGCCTTAGAGATAGCACAGTGGCAGGGAGCATGGGGTAATCCACGTGGCCACACAAAAAGCCCTGCATGAGGGCAGCTGTGGGCAAGGTTGATGGCCATGGTCTTTGCAGAGATGGCTCTGTCGGGACCTGTGGTCGGCAGTTCTGTACCAAAGAGAATGACAGTGAATGTATAATGGGCCCTTTTCCTCCTCTTCAATCTAGCATTAATTGTATTGGGTACCCATTTAATTCAGACTTTGATAATACCAAAACGTGACTTTATCTTCAGGTGATCAAGCCATCAAAATGCCCCCCGCCCCCGGCCCTAACAGCTCTGGCCTGGGGGGCGGCTGGCTCATTTCACAACAGAAAGAGCACTAGTGGTTGATACACTGACCTCCGGGGGCCAGAGACCCTCCACAAGACACTGAGAATCTACACGAATGATGTTTCTCACAAACACATTAGTACCTCTGGCTTTCAAATGTGTGCAGATGATGATGGAATTAAATACACATTTATTTCAGACCTTTTGGGAATTCACAGATCATTTTTTTTGTCATGGTAAATTCTCTTAACCAATGGGCACTCTCACCGTGACTTGTATCGTATGAGTGTGTGATAGACGCTGTCAGTACCCCATCTGTGTCCCTCTGTGTGCTCTGGCTGACTTCCAGTTGCCTGAGGGCTCACCGGCCCCACCAGCCTTCAGGTCAGAAGTGCCAGGACATTTGCACCTGTTCCTGGTTGCCCACATCTTCTGACTCTCCAGAGTAGACGTATAAATACCCCAGCTCCCTCACCCCTTAGGTGGGATAATTCTGAGGTGTGTGTTCTGCAAGTTTCCCCAAGTTTCCTTGAGGAATTAAGGCCAGTTACCAACCATGAGAGCCGGTTCCACAGTTCACCTTTTATCTTTCCTTGTAACTCTTTCATTTCCTACCAGTGCTAAAATGATTCTAAGACCCAATCACAAAGTGTGTGTGTGTGTGTGTGTGTGTGTGTGTGTGTGGAGGGGTAGTTTCCACACCACCAAGCAATGCTCTGCTGCACCAGCTGGGTGTCTACAACTTAATTCTAACACTATCTGCCCAGAGATAACATCACATTCCGCAGGCTGAGGGCTCAGTCCCACAAGACTGCTCCCATGTTACTTCAGAGGCCAGTTGCCAGGGGTAGGTCCCCAGGTTACCTACAACTTCCGTCTGATTTGGCTACAGATCAGAGGTTCCCACGACCCCCCTCCTCATGTTTGATTAATTTGCTAGAGTGGCTCACAGAACTCAGGGAAACACTTATTTACATTTACCAGTTTGTTAAAGAGTATGATAAAGGATACAGATGAACAGCCAGATGAAGAGAGGAGGGTAAGTGGGAAGGGTGGAGGGTTTCCATGCACTCTGCGAGTATCTCCACGTGTTCACCAGCCCGGAAGCTCTCCAAAGCCTGTGCTTTTGGGATTTGGGGATTTTTATGGAGGCTTCATCACATGGGCATGATCAATCATTAACTCCATTTACAGCCCTTCTCCCTTCTCAAGAGACTGGGGGGAGGGGCTGAAAATCCCAAGCTTCTAACCATGGTTTGTTCTTTCTGTGACCAGCCCCCATCCAGGAGCCCACCCAGAATCACCCGTTAGAACAAAAGACACTCCTATCACCCAGGAAATTACACGGGTTTCAGGAGCTCTGAGCCAGGAATGGGGGTCAGGGACCAGTATACATATTTTCTATTATCCCACAAGTGCTCTTTTAGCTCCAAAATAATAAACCATGTGCCTCCAAACCTGGTCTCAGGATCTGCCTCAGAAGAACCCAAACCAGACAGGAGATACCTGAGCAAATCTCCGCCCCCCCCCCCCTTTTCATTGAGGTTTAAATTACATACAGTCAAGCACGCAAATATTAAGCAAACAACTCTACAACTATCTCTATTTGTATATCCCTCTGTAAATACCACTCAGATCAAACTACAGAGCATTTCTAACTCCCCAGCAGGCTCGTTCACCCACCCCACTGTCAATAACAGCCTGAAAAGTAACTACTCTTCTTGCTGTAGATCCACTTTGCCTGTTTTTGAAATTCATATAAATGGAATCCCATAGTATGTACTTTTTGGGGTATGGCTTCTTTTGTCCAACATTATGTCTGTGAAATCTTTCTGCCTGTAGAGATAGTTTGCTGTTTTTTTACTACTGTTATATTCCACTGTATGGATATCAGATAATTTAAAAATTCATTTCAACTCTTGGACATCTGGGTTGTTTTCTGCCTCAGGCTACTGTGAATAAAGCTGCTGCGAACCTCCTTGTGCACGTATGTTGGTACACCCGAGCACTTGCTTCCCCTGGGTGTATGTCCAGAAGGGGAATGGCCCGGACACAGACCATGCAGGTTTAGCTTGGGTAGATGCTGCCACACATTTTCCAACGTGGCTGTAACAATTTACATTTCCCACTAGTGACGTGAGAGTTCTAGTTGCTCCAATCTTTGGCAACACTTGATACTGTCAGTCCTTTAAATTTTAGCCATTCTGGTAGCTCTGTGCAAAAACATTTGGCCATTCCTGGAGATATGACACAATCCCTGGCCATCTGTAATTTGCTCTGTGATCTTGGAAAAGGGATAAACTCCCTGTAAACTCTATCTCTCCATCAGGAAATTGAGTAGATGACTTGGCACCTCTGTCTACCCCGAAGATGCCTGGAGTTGCTGGGGTTTTTTTTTGTTTTCTTTGTTTTTATTTGTGGCTGCGTTGGGTCTTTGCCGCTGCATGTGGGCCCTCTCTAGATGCGTTGAGCGGGGCCCACTCCTTGCTGCAGTGCACAGGTCTCTCACTGCGGTGGCTTCTCTTGTTGTGGAGCAGGGGCTCTAGGCGTGCAGGCTTCAGTAGTTGTGGCATGAGGGCTCAGCAGTTGTGGCTCGCGGGCTCTAGAGCACAGGCTCAGTAGTTGTGGCGCATGGGCTTAGTTGCTCCACAGCATGTGGGACCTTCCCGGATCAGGGATCGAACCCGTGTCTCCTGCATTGGCAGGCGGATTCTCAACCACTGCGCCACCAGGGTAGCCCCTGGAGTTGCTGGTTTAAGTAGGAGTTGCTGATTAGAAGTTGCTGATTAGAAGCCTTGGTGACCTTTTGACTATTCTGGCCTTCAGAACCTGTCTCTTCTCTGGATCTGTGTGTGGCCTTAGAGAGCCCTTCTTCCCAGCTATACTCTTTGGTGGCAGGACCATAGTTTAGACAGCCTGTGTCTTGCACAGCACCCAGTACAACTAAGGCACTTAGCAGGTGTCCAACCACTACACATTGGGTCAGTCCTCTGGCTCATAGAGACCAAAGACTCTCCTTCAGGTTGGTTATCCTTGCTTCCCAGGTATCTGTTGCCTCCCCCAGTGATGCCACAGGTGGGGTCAGCATGACCGTACCAGGCAGAATCCAGTCAGGAAAACAGGACAGGGAGGGTTTTCAGAATAGAAGCTGGGAGGAAGGACCATGGCTTAAGGGCTCAGAGCCCTGAGGAGGGTCCTTGTCTGCTGGTGCTGCCCCCGGGAGTGGGTACAACGAGCCTGGTCCTGGGAGCGTGGAAGAGGCAGGAACCAACTGCTTCAGCAGGACTGAAGGGCGTGTGCTGACGTAGCACCATCAGGAACAGCCAGCAGGAAGGAGCGGGTCCCCAGTCCTGCTAGGAGCCTTGGGGTCGCCCACTGGCAGAGCCTGATAGAGCCCCACAGTGAAGAAGAAACGGAATCCACAGAGCCCTGTCCCAGCATCAAAAAGCACAGCGTAAAGGGAGGTGTAGAGCTGAGAGGAAAAGCTTAATAACTGGCACAGAGACCCAATTTCTACCGGGTCAATCATGGCGCCCACCCCCCTACACAGGACCTCCAGGCCATGCAGAGTCCTGGGCTATGGCTGGGTTTCCCCAAAGGAGGTACCATTCTGTGTCCCCCGCACCCCGGCCTCCTCGTGCCATCTGCAGCCCACGGTCCACTAGAGGGAGGTGCTTGCTCACGTCGCCCCTGCTGCTGCCTTCTGTGAAGGTGCGTGTCTGGGCCAAGGGTGCCCTCTTTGTGTGGCCCCAACCGCTGTCTCCAAGGAACCAGCGAGGGCGCTCATTTCCTGCAGGTGACAGAAAATGCCTCCTCTGCTAAGCCTGGCTGCAATGTCACTGGGGCTGTAGCCGTCAGCTTTTGCTACTGGTATGTTGTGGTAACAGACAACCCCTAAAATGGTAGATGCTTCCAGCAATAAAGGTTTACTGCTTGTGCACACTATTTTCACTCTGCCCCACGTCGTCCTCATCCTGGGACCCAAGCTGAAGATCCAGGGCCCGGCTTCCCTCCAGGACGAGCTGGTTCTGTGGCAGAAGGGGAGAAGCAAATGGCCTCACAGAGCAATGGCTCTTAAAGCTTCAGCTCGGAAGCGTCACCCATCCCTCACATTTCACTGGTCACGCCCAGTGTCAGTGGGGTGAGGAGGTGTAACCCTCCCCCAGCGAGGGCAGCAAATACCTCAACTAATAACGCAATGGGGCCTTGAAGGCACACAACCCAGGCTCAGAATCTCACAGTCTCAACACGCCTCTCCACCGGAATGCAAACCAGCTCAGAAGACTGCGAGAGGTAGTTCTCTGCTGGGCCCTCCACTCTCCTCACCCTTCTCCTGTGCCTCTCTCCTGCAAGCCCCTACACAAAACTCCTCCCGCCCCCAGAGGCTAGAAAGTGCTCATGCATGTTAACACATGGGGATCCAGGTGAGAAAACCAGTGCTCGCCAGTTTTGAAAGGGACCAAAGTATGAATTCCACACTGCGAGTTTAGGAACGCCTTCCCCTCCAAGGCTACACCACACTTTGCAAATGCCATTAGGTGGGGTGGGGTAACCCCTACCCCACCCCCACCCCCCTGCCCCGTTCAGGGAGCGTGTTTCCCACTTACCTAGCCCTCAGCTGGGTCCAGTGCTCTGAGGCTCTCTGGTTTGATGGGTCAGAGAGGAAACTTCTAGCCTCCTGAAGGGGTGGGCAGAGATTCCGAGAGAGGGTGCACAGCACGCCATTCAGGTGCAGAACCCCAAACGTGCGCTGGAGGAAGGGACTTGCGGATCCCCCCCCCCCCCCCCCCCCCCCCGCTCCTGTGCGGTCTTTCAACCAGTCCTCAGGTCTTCAGCACGACGTGTTACCCTCGCCTTCAGAAATAACTGCCTATCCATGGCTCTGCAGGAATCGTTTTGCTTCTGATGAGGGCCCTCCCGCCACCTCCCTCCAGCAGGTAGGGTGCATCTTTCTCCCTGCTGCTAAGTCAGATACCATTTGCCCATTCACTTTGCATCTCACAAAACTCTTCTTCTCTTCTGATGCTTCTTCTCCTGACCTTTTTGTCCTTGGGAGACATTCCTTAGTTTTCCTGCCTTTTCTGCCATTTTACTGGGATGTGAGGAGAGTGCAGAGATAATCACGTGTGCGTTCCAGCCCTGAGGTTCACCCAGAAGCCCATCTACAATACCTCCATGTCTAGGAAAACCCAGGCTGGCTCCTTGATGGAGGAGGCTTTCTTCCTAAGGGGCTTAAGGGCCAGGAGTGGGTCAGGGAGGGAGCAGTGGGGGTCCTGGAGGCCTGTTCTCCCTGGAGGCCGGGCAAAGTGCTAAGGTGCACACTTACCTAGGTCACACCCCTGTAGCTTCACAGCGGCCCAGAGAACCAAAGCAATCTCTGTAGCCCACAGCCAGTCGGCAAGGTGACAGAGCTGCATACTTGGTGGGAAAGAATGAGGCGGGGGCGTGGCCAGGGCCCACGAGGACTGGGCGTGGCCAGGGAGAACCAGTCAGCGCCTTCTGTGGAAAAGGGTTGCCCTCCAGCTTTGGTGTTCCACTCTTTCAGAAATCGCTGCAATTAATTAACAATTAATTTAATTAAATTAATTAATGTAAATTAAATGAAATTTCTCAAATATAAAATGCAATATACTTTTCCTTTCTTTCCTCCAACAATATACCAAAATTGTAGTCTTGCCCCTTTTTTTTATTCTAATATGCTAGTGCTTCCCCCACTCTGCGTGTGTGTGTGTGTGTGTGTGTGTGTGTGTGTGTGTGTGTGTGTGTGTATTTAAGGAAGAGAAAGGCTATTGGCTCTGGAAAAAGTAACTAGACGGACACCGAAGCCCAAACTCCCGTCCTTCGGAAGACTGGGGGGTGGCGGTTCCCTGCTGGGTTCTCCCTTTCATCTTCTTCCTCCAAAGCCCTCCGCCCCCGTCCCCAGCTTGGCCCCCTTCGTTCTCACCCACCCCAGGCCCTTTCACTTTCTCTCTGCCCTCCCCGCGTCTGCGCACGGGGGTCTCTGCCAGAAAAAACTCTTCTCTCCCTTCCCCCCTCCCTGGTGAGCTCGGGCTCCTCCTGGAGCTCAGAGGCAGCTCCTGGGTCTGCAGCCGGCGAAGCCAGGCGGGGTGCGGGGCGGTCGCCGCCAAGGCTCCGCTCGCCCGGAATCGCCCCTCCTCTGCCTCCTGGCCCTGGTCCACATAACCGTTCTGACTCCTCCCGAGTCCATGGGCTCCGGGAAGGCAGGGACCCCTTTGCACTAGTCCCTGCAGGGTCCCTGGGCCACCGTAAGCGCTGCGCGAATACTCAGAGAATGAACCAAAGAATGAGGGGGTAGAATTTCATCATACTAATTCTGCATTTCCGCAGCTTGAGTCCCGTCTTTCAGATCATATTCAATTTCTCATCTGTTTCTTTATTAAAAAGTGTTATCATGGAAATTTACTTGGGCCATTGTCATTTCCTTTCAGTTGACTGTTTGGGTATTTTGGCACAAAAATAACTCTTTGAGTGAGCGATGAGCAAAGCCATTAGGTAAAATTAATTGGAGTAATTAAAAGCAAATCGTTTTCCTGGGAAAACTAGATTTTAAGAGCTGGTCCAGGGCAGCTCTGCTGGGGAGCCGCGCCCCTGGGGTTTTACCCCGCGCTGCTCTCGGCTTTGTTCCCCGGCTGCTGGTGGTTCTCACTGGTAGCCGCTATTAGTGACGGTGACACATTAATTGAACCTCACTACTTCCAGGTGTGTGGCACACTCCGGGGTCACCAGTGCAGGGGGGGTTCACGTGCATTCAATTACAGCTTCGAGATGAAGGAATGCAACATGTCATACGTTAAAGTGTCAATTACCACCCCTTACGGGGCTGCCCGCAAACTAAACCAATCAGCCCCCTTCCCTGTGGAGCGTGTTGTTTGGGCTGGAAGCACTGTAAACCGTGTGCGTGTTGGGGAGAAACAGGGAGGAAACAGAGAACGGAGAGGGGAAAGACTAAAGGGCTGCAAAATTCGTCTTGAAAATACAGGCATTGTTCCCATTTGTTTCGAGATTGCACTATGGGATGTTGTAGGACATAGGATCAGAAGCCATGGCTCCAAGGAGAAATTCACTCCAGAATACAGCCATCTCTGAGGGGCCCAGGGATGCTGATGAAATATCCACCACTATGTAAAGCTGAGTTACTGTAGGAGGCTAATTTATGACCTTTACATTTTAAATGTTTTTATTTAGCATTTACGAAAATGAAGACGTGTGCTTACAAGTTTTGGCTCCGATATATTAATCTAAAACTGTGCTAATTTGACAATCAAAACACGAAATTAATTTATGTAAGAAGAATTTTTTTTAAAAGAATATTTTCTGCCTGCTCTGGCTGTTGTGAACTGTAAGCAAGCCTTTTCCCCTTTGGATTTATTCAGAAGAGCATAGGGCCATGACACCCTATGACTGCCCCATGAGACCCTCTTTGGGTGGAATTTTTCTTTCCTTCCTTCCTTTTTTTAAAAGGCATTTTTCTTAGAAGCCAGGAATGGTTATCATAATTAGTATTTATTACACCGTCTTCCTTCCCCAAACTCGCAGTGATCAATCATGTTTACCCCCTTCAGCACTGCCCTGTATGGAATAAGTATTATCCCCCTTTCTCATTGCAACAAAAAAGAGGGTTAACAGTCTCATTCAAGGTCACCTGACAAATTATTCCACATTAGAAACCACGATTGCTTAAGCACCACGATTGCTTAGACAAACAAGCCATGTTTTTACTCTCAGTCCTTTCATTTTGGGGTGCTGGTAGCCCTCTTCCCTATGTTGACCTTTGTGTCCATTCATCAGTCATCAAGTACTTGTTAAATACCTACTTTTAAATGTGTTAATTGTAGGAATAAGATTCTTTGGTTGAAGGAATACAGATCAAATTTCAAACCTCAAAACCACACTGAACTCTTATTACTAAGAAAAGAGGTCATTGTTGGTACCATTTAACTTAAGGCCCATTTCTCTTCCTTTTCCTCTCTTCCTGCATCTCTTCTTCTAGCACTTACCTCCTCAAGGCCTCTTGCTTACTTCTGTTGCTTTCTCTTCCAGAATTTGGACATTGGCTGTCAAATACATTGAACTGTATGAAACTGATATTCAACCATTTTTGACTTACAAAACTGGTCATATGATTCAACCCAATACAAGGCTGCTACACAGGTTTGCGGCGTTTGCAGTTACAGTCAAACTGCACAATACCTGGAAAAGAATTTTGAAAATGGCGTGATGCAACATCTAAGGTATATGGTTCTGTTTTTATTATTAAGGGAAGGATCTATTGGCTCCTGGATTTAATTGATAATTTACTTATGAGAGCCCTCAATTGGGATCTTCTAAAAGCAGCCATGCTCTTCCCTCTTTTTGTGGGATGGTGAGCGGGGCCTGGCCAAGAAGGAGCACAGCTGGGCTTGTGCCCTCATGAATTCTTCCAGGGACAAAAGTAAGATGAAATCCCTGCTGTGGATCAGCCTACTTCAGAAAGAGAGCAAGAGAGAGAGGGCAGGTGTGCCCAGAGGGCAGGCCTTCCGCCTGTCCATCTGACTCACCTACCTTGTTTTGACCATATTTTCATCATTGCATGAGAGCAAAACTCTTTTCTATGTGACTACATCTGTATTAATTAGTTTAAAATAGCACAAGGCAAGGAAGAGAAAATGTTCTAATGCTTTGCCCTTGATTGGGTTTCTTGGCTGAGTCTGAGCAGCTAAAGAAGATTCAGCCCTAGACAAAGGGGCGGCTGGGAGCAGGGCTTTCTGGACTCTCCCACTGGGACTGCACAGAGCCCAGAGAGGTGAGCTGGTGCGTGGGGCCCACAGTCTGGTGCCCCTGCTTTTCTGAGGACCTGGACTCCCAGGTGTAACTGGCGTGACCACGTGTCTTAATCAGCTTGGGCTGTTACGACAAAATGCCAGAGACTGGGTGGCTTAAACAACAGCAATTTATCTCTCACAGTTCTGGAGGCCAGAAGTGCTGGCTGGTTGGGTTCCTGGTGAGAGCCCATTTCCTGGACTGTAGAATGCTCCCTCCTTGCTGTGTCCTCATGAGGCAGAAAGAGAGAGAAAGCAAGCTCTCTTGTGACTCTTCTTAAAAGGGCACTAAAAAAATCAGGTACTTCTCCAAAATCTTGCTCTGTCACTGGCCTCACTTAGTATCTGTACTGCAGGAGGGATCCAGCCGGAGACAGTGCTGAAGAAGCACTGCCAGACTTTAAAAAACAACCTAATAAAAACTAATGGCATTATAGGACTTCCCTGGTGGCGCAGTGGTTAAGAATCCTCCCGCCAATGCAGAGGACACAGGTTTGAGCCCTGGTCCGGGAAGATTCCACATGCCGCGGAGCAACTAAGCCCGTGAGCCACAACTACTGAGCCTGTGCTCTAGAGCCCACGAGCCACAACTACTGAGGCCTGCGTGCCTAGAACCTGTGCTCCACAACAGGAGAAGCCACTGCAGTGAGAAGCCCACGCAGCGCAATGAAGAGTAGCCCCCTCTTGCCTCAACTAGAGAAAGCCCACGTGCAGCAATAAAGACCCAATGCCGCCAAAAAAAAAAAAGGCACTAATCCTATTCAGGACAGCTCCACCCTCATGACCTGATTACCTCCCTGAGGTCCTACTTCCAAATACCATCACGTTGGGGGTTAGACTTTCAACATATGAATCTGGGGCAGAGAGGGGGAGACACAGACATTCAGTCCATAGCACCATGTTAACCAGGCAGTTTAAGGAAATCAACTGAATGGACTAATGAACAATCTTGGCCTCTCTTTCACAGTCTCAATTCAGGAGACTTTTCCCCTGTTCTTCAACTTGTGCATCTTTAAAATAACCAGTCTTGGTCCAGGTTCCCTGGAAAACCCAGCCTAAAGCAGAGATTCAGTACTAATGCTTTATTTGGGAGGTACAATCTCAGGGCAGTGAGTGAGGGAAGGGGGATCCAAGGCAAGGAGGGTGGGAAGCAAGGCATCGAACCATGAAGACAGAACTAGCTGGTCAGCAGATGTGCTCTTCAGCTCTGTGGGTTGTCACTGTGTCTAAGAGTAGTCCACTGCAGGGAGAGAGAGAGAGAAGACATCTATCATCGATCTGGCGTCTTCCAATCTCCTGCTTCCCCTTGGTCCATGTTAACTCCCTTGGGGAATTAACTCCCCTGTACGATCAACTGCCACATCCAGCTCCTTCCCAGCCAGACAGAAGTCAGAGCCCAGGCCCTGTGGTGTGCATTTCATCCTTTTTTGCTGAGTCCATAAGAATCAGGAGGAGCCAGAGACTCCGGGGGGCATGGAGCTGGTTGGCCTCAGGCAGTAGAACCTCGAGGGCCCAAGGAAGCTGGTCTGCCTCTGAGGCCGAGCAAGCAGCCGGGGTGAGGGGGTGGGCTGGTGGGGTATGGGAGGTGTGGGAGAGGAAGAGAATGGTGAGCTGAGAGAGCCCGAGGGGTACATTAGGTGTGTCTAATACACATGCGCATCCACATGTTGATTAACAAATAGTTATTAATGCCTCCTCGGCTCAGGGCCCATGAGGACGAATCACACCAGGGGCATAATCACACATGCAATCGGGGGATTCCACCCTGGCATAAGACATACACCTAAGGCCACAAATAAAGATTCACGGTATCCAGGGGAGGGGGAACCTTTGTTTAAAAACTGTTGGTGACATTCACAAGTTTACAAATGCTTATTAGCTTTATGAGTTTGAAGGTTTAGCGGCTAGAGCTCTCAAGGTGTTATTGAACCTGATTTTAAGTAACAGAAATAAAGGCATTTCTAGATGTTGCTTCCTCTGTCACTGATTCAACAGAGATTTGCTGTTGAACTTACATAGAACTTACTATGGCGTGGCCACACGCTGGGTGCTTTCTTAAATTGTCTTATTCAGAGCTCACCATGGTCCTGTGAAATAAGCTTATAACCTCTATTTCACACAAGTTAGGTAACATGCCCAAGGTCATGGTCATGCAGCTTTCAGGTAGCAAAGCTGGGAATATTTTCCAGGTTTCTGACTTCAAGTCCATTGCTGTTTTACTGGCTGTGTGGTATAAGGAAGAGAACATGGGTGCAGTAAATGCCCAGTGGACAGTCAAGCCATTTGCGAGGGTGTGTTGAGTAAGGTGTCTGCGACTCAAGCACCATAAGGTGTGAGCCTCCGTGGCACACAGGTGATCCAAAGAATAGATGGTTTAAAATCTAAATTGGTGGGCTTCCCTGGTGGCGCAGTGGTTGAGAATCTGCCTGCCAATGCAGGGGACACGGGTTCGAGCCCTGGTCCGGGAAGATCCCACATGCCGCGGAGCAACTAAGCCCGTGAGCCACAACTACTGAGCCTGCGCGTCTGGAGCCTGTGCTCCGCAACAAGGGAGGCCGCGACAGTGAGAGGCCCGCGCACCGCGATGAAGAGTGGCCCCTGCTCGCCGCAACTGGAGAAAGCCCTCGCACAGAAACGAAGACCCAACACAGCCAAAAGTAAATAAATAAATTAATTAATTAAAAAAAATTTCTAAATTGGTGCTGGCCTGTGTTTGGCAATTTTTTTTTTAAAGTAGATCACTGTTCTTAGGTTTTGTTTAATCAGCATTAAATGGGACTGTCGTGTTGAGATTTGGTAGCCCAGGTTTGCTTGATGGAGGTGAGTATGGGGTGAAGGGTGGTGTGGGGTGGCGTTAGCTTGCTGGCGGAACAAGGCTGGACAGGGACAAACCAGAGGTACTGGCACAGGATGAACTTGGAGCTGTCGTCTGTGAGGTCTGTTCTGCAACCTGGGAGGCCACATGGGGATGGAGAGCACGGGCAGACAAACAGGGTTTCCTAAGACACCAAGAGTCATTGCAGGGAAGAGGGAGGCACCCATAAGGCCCAGACAAAGCTGAGCCCCAAACTGGGGTGGGGTAGAGGTGAGCAGGGGTTCAGGGAGTTTAGATATGCTTTGAAGACCTCCTTTCGAAATATTGTCCTGCCCTAGATGCCTCCCAGCTTCAAGAGTTAGAAGACGAATCTGAATAGGGATCAAAATACACAGAACAGGAGGCCCTTTGGGGGCGAATGGAGAGATATCAGGTTTGCAGAGGGGTCTTCGGTGCATGGTGCTTTGTGAACCAACCCAGGGCAGGAGGTCAAAGCGTTCGCAGCATGCACTCCATCCCCCACCCTCCCTTCTTAAAAACAGGCATTTCTCTTGGTCAATCCTTATCAAATCCAATACTTGTTTTGTCCTAGACAGGGGCGCAAGTGTTCTCATATCAACCACATTACGAAGAGCAAGGAACTCCAGTCCGTCCGAGTGCATTTGGAATATCGTTTCTGAATCATTGGAATTTCCCAGGGACTTGGGCAGGAGAGGGGGATAGAATTGGGAGAGAAACTCATGACACCACTTTATCCCTTGCCCTGAGGATAAACCACTTCCAGAGCGCTGGATTTTATTTGCGACTTGCTTCTTCTCTTTCTCGCTTCCCCAGAAGGTGCTCTGGGCACGTCCCCATCGCCCCAGGCTGGCTCGAGATCAAGCCTGGAGTCGGGACACCCCTCCTTTCAGAATCACAGAGCCCCTTCCTTGGAGGCCACTCCCCCTTGACAAATAAAACCAGGGCATGGAGATCATTACGACGCACATTATTAGGCAAAATTGGATTAATTAACCTCGTCTGGCCTCTCAGCTTGGGAGACAGAAAAAAACTGAGGTCTAGTTCAAATGCAGCATTTTGAAAATGTCAGCCATGACTCGCTGATAAATATTTATAAATATATATGCCACATATCAACAGGGTGGCCAGTGTATTTTTACATGTAAGTACACAAAGACACTCTGTTGTTAACATGCATTCAAAGCAGCAGCCTTGAAAGGGCCATTATAGCTTGCACTATGAATGTTTATTAAGAATAATATGCAAAACGGGGCTCCAACTGAATGGGCCCATTGATTGGGTATCAGAGAGGCCAGAGCTGGGATGGCGGATCGTCAGGAATGATAATAATGTCCCTAATAGAACTTGCCCCAGCCCGAGGGAGTGGTGTGATGTGTCAGCGGCCCTGGCCACTTCTGGTTGTGGGTGTTTGTTCTGGAAACATTGACTTAAGGCTCAAGCGGGTCCTTAAACCACGGCGCTCAGGCCTTGAGTCATGGAGCCATGTGAAGGATTTTCCCTCTTGAATTGAGTTCCAAGTAGTAATTGGAGTTTTTGATGTGCATCCCAACCAAATCCCTTCCTCCTCCCCATGCTCTGAGTAGGAAACACTTCCTGCGGATTTTTCCACGTCGGTCCCTTTCCAGCCTCTCTCCTGCTTTTTTTAGTCGAGCCCCTTTCAGCTTAATGCCCTCTGGGCATCCCAGGATCCCTTCCGTGTTTTAGCGGACTCTTCATTTATTCAGCCAATATTTACTGAGTGCTTACTATGTGCCCGGCCTGGACCAAATGCTGGGGCTGCAGTGAGGGATAAGAGAGACACGGTCCCTACCCATCCTCCTGGGAGGAGACATGAAAAAATCAAGTTGACAAAGAACAAGGATGACTTCAGAGAGGGATGTGGCATTTTAAATCAAGCAGGGTCACGTTAGGGAGGGTTTCAGCCGGGGTGAGGGGGACTGAGGATGGAAAGTCCAGGAAGCATCTCCAGGAGTGGCAGGTGGGTTGAGAACTGACTGGCAGGAAGGATCCAGCTTCCCACAGCCTCATGAACATCTGAGGCCAGAAGAGCCTTCCCAGGCAGAAGGAAGAGCAAGGGCAGAAGGCCGATGTGGTATGAATATGGCGTGTTCAAGGGTCAAAAATGTAGAAAGGTTAGCGAGGCAAAAGCCAGATAGCAATGGGCAGTTGGCCAGAGCACCAGAGGATGCCCACCCTGGACTTTAGTTTTGGGAAACTGAAAATGGCTCTTGTAACATGGGCTCCTCTCAATCTGCAGTTGCTCACGCCTCCATCGCTAAGAGCACTTGGGGAAGCCAGGAGGTATTTGTCAGGTTGTTGATCCAAAATTGTCCTTGTTGATTGGTTTATTTAGAAACATCCTGGGGAAAAAACCGTAGTCTGCAGATTTGGGGTATTTTTTCCCCTACTCTGTATTTGGGTTTGAGCTTGACTCCGTCTGCTATGACATTTTTCATCACAGAGCTTGAAGAGCCCTCTTTTTAATTTTTTTTCAACATCTTTATTGGAGTATAATTGCTTTACATTGTTGTGTTAGTTTCTGCTGTATAACAGAGTGAATCAGCTATACGTATACTTATATCTGCATATCCCATCCCTCTAGGTGGTCACAAAGCTCCAAGCTGATCTCCCTGTGCTATGCGGCTGCTTCCCACTGGCTATTGAAGATCCCTCTTTATTTGATCCCGGTTCACCTGGAGGCCTCCAAGGTAACTTATTTCCCCTCAGGTGCTCCTTGGCTCACTTATTGCTCAGCATGGTTGAAAGATAAAATTTAAAGACTCAACTTTATTTATTATGCCAAGAATAGTTGACATCACGATCAATACATCCGGACAGAAGCTATTAACATTTTAATGAGTTACTCAGTAATATTCCAAAGATGTGTCAACAAGTCATGGCCCCTTTGATTAAGGATGTACTTCAGAAACTACTGTAAATATATATAAGAAAGGCTCAGAACGAGGAAGTGTCACCCATCAGTCCTGGGAAGAATAGTGAGGACTCATGAATAAAGAAGCTCACAAGGTGACTGTCCCAGGATTACACGGTTTACTGTAAGAGCAATAACCTTTTCAAATGCCATTGGTCTCCACTAGATGACACACAAAGATGTCTGCCTTTGTCAGCTGTCAGGTGTATGTGTGTTGGCGGGGGCGGAGGGGAGGTGCAATGTGGTGATGCTGAGGGTCAGGTAGAGAAGAAATGTCTGCACATCTTTCTTTTAGATTCAGATCTGGGACATCAAGTAAGGGAGGGATAAAGCTTTGGAGGAGGAAACAAACCTAGGAAAGGGGAAAGTTACCGGAAAAGAGAAGCCTGGGCAGCTCTGAGGAGGGGGGAGGGGATGACAGAGGCCAGCAGAAGGGTGTGCGCACAGATGGTTCCAGTCTGGTGTGCTGGATGCTTTGGTATGAAGACTCTTCCGAGTACCCTCTCCCCTCATTCACCCAATTCCCTAAAATTCCTTGGACAGGTACTCTTGAGGTCTCCCTTGATCCGACTGGGCTCTAGACTGCTGGCTTTATACTACTGCTGGTGGGTAGTGGAATCCGATTCTGACACTGGCCTCTCCCTGGGACTGTGGTCTCAGGAAGGCAAACTTATTGATAGTTCTGTGTTTGTGCTAAGAGGAAGAGGCCCCCTCGTGTGTGAACTTGGGGTGAAGGCATACCACAAGACGCAGTTTACCTTCTGGTACAGACACGGACCCCAGGGTTTGCTCTTGTGCTAGACTTGGGCTTGGGGGAGGGGTGGGAGACTAGGAGAAATGAGAGGGCGTTTCTGATATTCATCACCCTGTGATCTTTCCAGTGATGAGCCATGTGACTCCTGAACCAGACCATGGGAACTTGTGAGCTTCAGCAACTTGAATCTAGAGCAGGGAAAAGAAGTTGATAAGTGGGGGTAAGGTAGGGATGAGGGTGAGCCAGGAAAAGCATCCAAAAACTTTAATGACTTTAAGTCATCCTTGTTCTTCGTCAACCTGATTTTTTATGTGTCCTCCTAGAAGGAGGAGGTAGAGGTACGATGGGGAAGGACTGAAGTAAATTAACCAGAGTGCTGTGTTCTCACAACATGGTGCCTGTGAACACCAGGGAAATTTAAATCAAAAGAGATCCAGCATTTTCTATCCACTTTGCCATTTTGCTTTAATTTCTCTTTACTGAAAACAGGCAGACTTTGAAGTCTGAATGACCTGAGTTCAATCCCAGCACGCCTGTTTATTAGCTGTGAATTTACTCCTCTGGATCACACAGGTTCAGCATTTGTCAAGCGTGACTGATAATACTGCTGCTACCTTACAGAATTATAATGAACATCCAATGAAATAATGTGTATAAGCACTTACTACAGTCTGGTGCATGGTGAATAAATGCTGCCTAGGATGGCAATCTGTATTGTTGCTAATGACAGTGATATTGGGCTGTTCTTATCTCTTAGTTGATGAGGGCCAACTCATAAGCCAAATAGGAAAGGAAAAGATGGGTGGCACCTGTAATGTTTTCCATATTATCTTTCAAATAGTTGGAGAACAATTGGGCTGGTAGGCAACCTAACCATGGCTCTTCACTTCCTCTGAGATGACAGGTCGTTGGTGAATTTCTCTATTATTCAGAATTTTGACAATTGTCCTACTGAGTGTCTATGATGCACTTCTGGTTTTGGCAACGTGGTGGACCAAGCTGATATGGAACAGATCTGGATACAAATGCCTGTAAAAGCTGGATAACTCAATCAATTAAAAAGTCATAGGTGAAAGAAAGGGGAAATCCCAGTGCTAGAAACACAGAGGAAACTAGAAGCCAGAGGAAATGGAGCCATCTGTCATGCAACTGGAGCTTCCGGGGTGGAGTCTCACCACAATTAAGTCTTAGCACTTGGTTTTAACACCCACTGAAGGGCAGGGGACCTGCGTCTCAGACCCCCTGCAGTAAGACCCTCCAAAGGCAACAACACCCTCTGTGAATGGAGGACCCAGAAGCCAAGAGGTTTTTTTTTTTCACATCCAAGGTTCTAAGTGGGGAAAATAAGTTATTCTTTTTGTGGCCGCGCCATGCAGCATGCGGGATCTTAGTTTCCCAACCAGGGATCGAACCCACGCCCCCTGCAGTGGAAGGGAGGAGTCTTAACCACTGGACTGCCAGGGAAGTCCCTGGTGAGTGATTCTTAATCTGAGAATTTACCTAAAATTGGTTCCAGAAACCAGGCCACAAAGAATCCCCTCAGAAGAAATCCCAGGTGAAGACAAGCTCCTAAGAACTCTGGGACACGAGAGGAACCATCGTGAGCGTGGGCTGGCAGCAGAGTCAGCAAGAAGGGCCCATCGTGTGCCAAGCGTTGTACCAGCAGCTGGGGCTCATGCAAGTTGTGCAGGGCACACAGAAGGTTCTGGAACCTGGAGGCTGGACCTGAAGTAATGGCCCATCACAGACCACCCTATAGATGTTTCTGAATTTTCTTTCTGGCTGGAAAAGATGATAGTCATATATAACTCTTTCAAGATACAAACTTTATAAGAGGTGCTGAAGTCCCCCCCAGAAAGTTTACCAGTGTAGAGAACATCTGTGGCTTTAGTCTACCCAGCATTCTTTCTCCCTGCCTCCTGGTAAAAGCCAGCCCCTTGTCTGGGTTCTGGGTAGACTGCCAATCACATACCCTCCTCCTAGGCACAGCTGTGGACACATGATGCCTGCTTGGTCAATCCTAGTATACCACCCCTGGCCACAGTGAGTAACCCAGACATGGGCATGTGACTCAGGCCAGGGCATCTGAGTGTGCTTTCCTGAGGTTTTATGCGTGGATGCTGGGAAGAGTGACTCTCTGTCCTTTCGGTTTGCTCAGATGCAATAGCATAGGGCTGGAGCTGCCTATGGCTGTTCCCCACCCCTCTCCCACCCCATCCACCCCAGCCACATGCAAAGAGCCCACCTACAGTGACAATAGTGAGAACTGACATTTATGGAACAATTACTATGTGCCAGGTGCTGTTCTAAGTGCTTTAAAAGAATAACTCAATTAATCTTCACATCAGTCTTATGAGATAGTTTATTATCCCCATTTTGCAGATGGAGAAACTGAGGCACAGAGAGTTTAAGTAAATTGCCCTAAGGCCACATAACTATAGGTTATGAAATCTGGACTTGAACCTCAATAGTCTGGCTTTAGAGACTTGTGCCTTAAAAATGCATAGATAGAAGCAGGACCGTGAGAAAGACAGATGTACGGGTGGGTGGATGGGTGGACGGATGGCTGGCTGGATCAGTAGTTAACCAAATAGATAGATGGGAGATCTGGTGATACATGTGGGTTTCTGGACTCTCTGAAGCTAGCTCTAGTCTAGGATTCCCAGTTTTTCATGCAGTTATGTTTCCTTTTTTGTATGACTTAGCTTGAGTTGTTGCGGATCACTTTGTTTGATTTATTTTTTGTGCATCCAACACACTTTTCCACTGCCCTTCTGGTTGCAGCATATACTTTGCCTTTGGGAACCATCCCCTATTCCCTGCAGTTTCTGATGGAGCTGTCAATCAAGCTGCCTCACCCTCTCCTGGCCACATGGGTGGAGCACATGACCCAGTCCCCTGGCCACAGTGATTGGTTCAGGGATGGGCATGTGCCAGAAGCTGGGTCCATTGGTGCCCCTTAGGAATTTTATTCAGCAGAGAATGGGGGAGATGATCTCTGCTGGACTTGCTGTGCCAGGAGGATGGGCAGTGGGGTTGCTGGGTGACTCCAGGTTAGGGGCTGTTCTGTTTCCCACAGCTGACTTCTCCACTGGGATGTCCCACCACCCCCTCATGCTCAGCTTGTTCCAACCTCAGCTCACCAGCTCCTCCCCAAACCTGCCTTCTCTCACCATTTGGGGGGATGGAAGTCTGGGCTTGGAACACAGAAGACGAATCCACCCAGTTTTAGGTACTGTTCCTAGAACTTGGGACCCCTTAACTCAGGATGAAGATTGGATATCTAGAGTTTCTTGTATATCAACCTTCCTACCACCCGCACTGCCTCACCAGCATCAGAGGCCTAGACCTGTGCTGCCAAGGTCTAGGACCCAAGGGCCCCCGTGCTTAGAAGGGCCTGTGCTTGCTTTAAAGCTCTTCTAGCGCCATCTTGAAATTCTCAACGATTTTTTAAAAAAATATTTATTTTTAAATTTTATTTATTTATTTGGCTGCATTGGGTCTTAGTTGCGGTGCATAGGCTTCTCTCTAGTTGTGGCGCATGGACTCTAGAGCTTACGGGCTTAGTTGCCCCGCAGCATGTGGGATCTCAGTTCCCTGACCAGGGATCAAACCCGCGTCCCCTGCGGTGGAAGGCGGATTCTTAACCACTGGACCACTGGGGAAGTCCCTCAACAATTTTTTAATAAGGGTCCCTGCATTTTCATTTTGCACTGGGCCCTGCAAATTATGTAGCCTCCCTCCCCATTCAAAATTTCTCCTGTTCCTGGAGGGAAAGCAGCAGAAAGGGCTTCTCTTGATTTTCTCTCCCTTTGGCTGACTTGCCTGAGTCCTCTGGCAGAGGTGCTATCAGCCAGACAGGAGTAGAGGAAGGGGAGGGGAAGGAATCAAGAGCCCAGAATTAGTCCCAAACTGGGTAAGTCAGCTTTGGAATAATTGACGGTAGATGAGGGTGGTGGTCCCTCATCGGATATGGGGGTGTGAGCCATGAGCTTCTTTGGCATGAGTTAGGGCAGGAGCCCTGGGACAGCAGTGAGACAAGGCAAGGTCCCCAGGCAGGACCTGTGATTAGCTCCTCAAATGCCATCAGCCCCCAGCCTGCATGGGAAATGACTCCAGCCTCAGAGGACTGGCCTTGGTACTTGAGGTTCACCCTGGAAATGGCAGAAACAAAAAACCTGACTGATAAAAATAACTCTCAGCCAATAGTTTGTTTCTACAAAATTGCAATTAAGCAGCCACTGGCACTTCCAAATAAACATGGTACCAATCTCCATCTCTGTGAGGTTTTATTTAATGCTTTGTGACATCTGACACCCCATGTCACTCGTCAAGCACCAAAACAAGAAACTCATGTCACCCAACCCCTAATGCAGATGTGGAAAGCAATCGGCAAAGTCTGTCATTACGACCACATGCTACTAAAGAGACATCAGTGCATTGGGACCACAGGCTGGGCGGGAACTCCCCAAAATATATGTTCTTCCTTAAAAACCCCCATTTCTGGGTTGATGTTTCTCCTAGAGAGGAGAGAGCCACATGTTCTGGAATTGTGCTCCTTTTTCCCCTCGAGCAAATTATTCTTATCAAGACTTGTCAGTGTATAACTCCATTGCAGATACACCAGATCTCAGCCCCTACACCAGATGTTACTCCTCTTTTTTAAAAAAAAGAATGTGTCTTGTGTATATAATGGAAGGAGTTTCATTATTAAGACACATGTACAACTTACAGAAGACATCCAGGTGACATCAAAAGGTTAAAATCATAGCCTCTTTTCAGGTAACGCGTGTGTGTATGTTTATTGAGGCAAAACGCACACAACATAAAATTAACCATTTTAAAATGAAAAACTCAGTGGCATTTAGCACATTCACAATGTTGTGCAACCACACCCGTATCTAGTTCCAAAACAGTTTCCTTACCCCAAAAGGAAACCAATTAAGCAGTTGCATCCCATTTCTGCTTTCTCCCCAACTCCCCCAATCCGTTTTCTGTCTCTATAGATTTGCCGGTTCTGGATATTTCCTATTAATGCCATCATACCATATGTGGTCTTTTGCATCTGGCTTCTTTGACTCAGCATAATATCTTCAAGGTTCATGGGCACGGCAGCGGGTACCAGAGTGCACCATTCCTTTCCAAGGCTGGGTAATATTCCACTGTATGTTCAATGAGCATGTGGGGTTTCTTTTTTTTTGCTATTTTTTTTTAAATTTAATTTTTATTTTTTTGGCTGTGTTGGGTCTTCGTTTCTGTGCAAGGGCTTCCTCTAGTTGCAGCGAGCGGGGGCCACTCTTCATCGTGGTGCACGGGCCTCTTATTGTCGCCGCCTCTCTTGTTGCGGAGCACAGGCTCCAGACGCGCAGGCTCAGTAGTTGTGGCTCACGGGCCCAGTTGCTCCGCAGCATGTGATTTCTTCCCAGACCAGGGCTCGAACCCGTGTCCCCTGCATTGGCAGGCAGATTCTCAACCACTGCGCCACCAGGGGAGCCCTGGGGTTTCTTTTTTAAGAAGTCACTTTGAGTCTTTTCCCTTGGTTATCTGTGACCAGGTAAGTCTTGTTGGCACTGGCTTAAGCCCGATTTTATGCACACGGCGAAAGGCGGCTCCCTGGCAGAGCAGTGATGCAATGGCACTGTGAAATTCCCTTCCACCGCCTCCCTGGAACCGCCACAGGGCAGAGTAAGATGGCCAAGAAACGTCTGCAGCGGCACACGAAGGGCGTGTCAGGAGCAAGCGAAAAACTGTGCTCCGGTGAGGCTTGGGCTGCAGGTGTTTGGAACCTGCATCCACTGCTGGAAATGGAGTTTTGACCCCTCAAAGTTAAGCAAATAGTAAGCAGAGAAATAAATTTGAGGCTGGGGTCTTGTCAGGTTAGGGAAAAGGTAGTTCAGTTAGTGTTCTTGGGGTGGGGTCCTAAACAAAACGATTTGGGGAACTCTCGCTGGTGTGGCATTACGTAAATGGAGTCTCTCATATCTACAATGGAATATTACTCAGCCAGTGAAAAGAATGAAATGATGCCATTTGCAGCAATGTGGATGGACCTGGAGATTATCATACTAAGTGAAGTAAGTCAGAAAGAGAAAGACAAATACCATGTGATATCTCTTATATGCAGAATCTAAAAGCAATGATACAAATGAACTTATTTATAAAACAGAAACAGACTCACAGACTTAGAGAATGAAATTATGGTTACCAGGGGGGAAGGATGATGGGGAGGGATAGATTGGGAGTTTGGGATTGACATGTACACACTGCTATATTTAAAATAGGTAACCAACAAGGAAATACTGTATAGCACAGGGAACTCTGCTCAATATTCTCTTATAATCGAAATGGGAAAAGAATTTGAAAAAGAATAGATACATGTATATGTATAACTGAATCACTTGGCTGTACACCTGAAACTAATACAACATTGTTTTCTTGTTCTGTTTTGTTTTTTTAATTTCTGAAAGTATCAGTGGCCCTTTTTTTTTTAACGTCTTTATTGGAGTATAATTGCTTTACGATGGTGTGTTAGTTTCTGCTGTATAACAAAGTGAATCAGCTATACATATACATATATCCTCATATCTCCTCCCTCTTGCGTCTCCCTCCACCCTCCCTATCCCACCCCTCTAGGTGGTCACAAAGCACCGAGCTGATTTCCCTGTGCTATGCGGCTGCTTCCCACTAGCTATCTATTTTACATTTGGTAGTGTATATATGTCCTTGCCACTCTCTCACTTTGTCCCAGCTTACCCTTCCCCCTCTCCATGTCCTCAAGTCCATTCTCTACGTCTGCATCTTTATTCCTGTCCTGCCCCTAGGTTCTTCAGAACCTTTTTTTTTTTTTTTTTTTAGATTCCATATATATGTGTTAGCATACGGTATTTGTTTTTCTCTTTCTGACTTACTTCACTCTGTATGACAGACTCTAGGTCCATCCACTTCACTACAAATAACTCAACTTCGTTTCTTTTTATGGCTAATATTCCATTGTATATATGTGCCACATCTTCTTTATCCACTCATCTGTCGATGGACACTTAGGTTGCTTCCATAACACAACATTGTTAATCAACTATACTCCAATATAAAATAACAATTTTTTAAAAATGGAGTCTCTCTCATTGGAAAGGAAAGTCCCTCACTTTGGGCTACTTGTAAGGCTGTTCTTAAACCTATCTCGCTGTGACAATGCAGGATTTCCCTCAACTTTTCAATGTGCTGCTCAGAATTTCCTGCAGGACCCTCCTCCTCCCAGGCACCCTCACTCCTGTGCTCTGTAAACGCTCTCAGATAATACCCATGCCTGGACCCCTTCCAATCAGATAAAGTCTGAAAGTTGAGGCTTCTCTATCCTCTCAGATTTGATGGAATGGCCACCAAAGTCTCTTTAGTGTTTTTTCTTTTTTTTGACCAAGAAGCATAAATGTGCGTTTGAGATGAAGATAGATGATTCTTGAGTGAAATGGGATTTTATACATGGGGGTGTTTGTTTATGGGTTTGAAACATTGAAAAACAATACTGTACCGACTCTCAAGAGGAAAAGGAGTTGTTCTCTCTCCCTGATGAAGTGTTTGGGATGATTGTTGGGGAAATCAGTGATGGAGGTTTGTTTTTTAGTGGTTCCTACTGGGCATGTCAGGAGCTAATTCTCTCACGTGTGTTCCCTCCTTTTCTCTCTTGTTCTCACTCACACATATGCAATTTAAAACCTTGATTGAGTTTTTCTCTGTGACCGGGACTCTGAAGCTATCAAAACCCCCCAAATAAATCTGATTTCCACCTGCCTCCTGTCAGGAGGGCAGGGCTGTGTTTGCTCGGCACCTAACACAGGGGCTGGCACACAGTAGGTGCTTAGTAAATGCTGGCAGAAGGAGTGAATGTGACTTCCTCTTTGGCTGTATCAGTGTTTTCCTGGTTCTGGCAGGATGGGGGGTTTGCTGTAAGCCTTTCACGTCGGCTCGCGCGTGGGGATGGCGGGAGGTGAGCATTGTCAGCCTGACTAGCCGGGGCAGGGAAGGGACATCCTGATGGGATGAATTCAGCAGCCTCGCTGGGGCACGAGGAGCCCCACGTTGCCCTCTGGGACCCCTGACAGGCCCTTCCCTGTAAGGGCAACAGTGAGCCAATCAGGGGTGTCCTGTGATAAGCCCCACTCTCTGCAGTGCCACAGCCAAAGTGGAAAAGAAATGTAGCTCGTCCCAGAGTGACAAATGACGCTCCTGATGGGGATGCCGTGGGTGTCTCACAGACTGAGTTCCCGCCAGGCATTGACGTGCTTCGTGAGGAGCAGAGCGGGAAAGGCAGACCCCGGGGTCTGTGGCTGGGCCTACTGACTCAGCAAACCCTGGTTATGCCTCCCCCAGCACTTTGGTTATGCTGGTTATGTGGAGAATGCGTCTCTTCATTGTTTACATCGTGTGGAATTTGGCCTTCATTCTTCACTTATTGAACGATTGTTTTCTGAGCACCCATTATGTGCCCGGAATTGCATGTATTGTAGCAGGGGGAAAGACTATTAAACAATAAACATGATAAGTAAGTAACGGAAATAGTAGGTGAGTGTAAATAGGGCAGTCAGGGGAGGTCTTATGGAGAAGGTGACGTTCAAGACCAAAGCATCATAATTAATTCCCTCTGTGAAGTCTAATGAAGTAATACTTTCTGAAATGCATGATTCGAGCTCTTTCCAGCGAAGGTTCCTTAAATAAGTGGTTCTCAGGTGCAGGCGGTTTGCCCCTCCCTCCCAGGGACATCTGGCAATATATGGAGTTTTTTTTTTTTTTTTTTTAAAGTCTTTCAGATAGTGTTTCCTGAAGCCTTTTTTTTTTTTAATTTTTATTTATTTATTTATTTATTTATTTATTTATTTATTTATTTATTTATGGCTGTGTTGGGTCTTCGTTTCTGTGCGAGGGCTTTCTCCAGTTGCGCAAGCGGGGGCCACTCTTCATTGCGGTGCGCGGGCCTCTCACTATCGCGGCCTCTCTTGTTGCGGAGCACAGGCTCCAGACGCGCAGGCTCAGTAGTTGTGGCACACGGGCCCAGTTGCTCCGCGGCATGTGGGATCTTCCCAGACCAGGGCTCGAACCCATGTCCCCTGCATTGGCAGGCAGACTCTCAACCACTGCGCCACCAGGGAAGCCCCTATGGAGATATTTTTGATCATCACAACTGAAGGGGTTGCTACTGGCATCTAGTGGGTAGAGGCCAGACAAGGCCCAGGACAGTCCGCCCACGACAAGGAACTGGGCCCAGAGTGTGACGAGCGCTGAGGTGGAGAAGCCTGGTCTAGGCAGGCAGACTGGCTTTCGTAGCCACTGGGAAACCAAGGTGGATCCATCTGCACTTTCTTTGGCTGCAGGGTGGACCACGCAGCACTCGGCAGAGCAGATGGAAACGCCTGGTGCCCTCGAGTCCTGCAGCCCCAGCACATCCTGCCGAGATGGGGGTAATAAAGAGAAAGACGACGATTTGCACTAACTGGTGCAACCTACCACCAAAGCTCAAGGGAAAGAAAGTGAAACACTCCCCGAGAAACTCTGTTTATGGTGCAGGAAGGGTTTAGTGACTTGAGCGCTCAGATTACCATTTGGATATCAGTTTCATCATCATCAACCTCCAATTTCCTGTTTTGCTTATCTTAGAATTACTTTTTTTCTTTTTCTTTTTTTATGTTTGCACAGTCCATATGGCTTTGGCTTCAAGTTGATTAGATATGGAACTGGTTTATAATGGATTAGAATGCAGGATTTGTTTGCTTTGTAATATTTTAAGAAAGAAATGAAAGAAGCTATAATGACGGAGAGCGATATTGTATATTTACAGTCTTATTCTTTTTTTATTACTGGAAAAGACAACTTATTTAGGCATGTGGATTATGGCTCTTGGTCACTTTTTAATTTGTGTTTCACTTTAGGGTTTTCCTGAGTTACAAATCCCTGCAGATTTGTGAGACTTAAGAGGTACACTTGTACATTTATTTTTCCTTTTAGCCTTTTTCTTTTTTTCCCCCCTGGGGTTGTTTTTTTCTTTCCCCCTCCATTTATATGTTTTCCTATAAGCTAATCCGTGTGCCACTTTTTCCTGCACGGCCTGTACAGTTGGAAACATTATTTGAATCAGCCCTGTGAAACCGATGGCCCCAGCTGTTAAACACTGATGCACAGTACATTCATTCAGCATCCGGACATCCTAGTTCAGCTCATATTTTGGTAAATATATATTTTCTTGATCATTTCAAACTACCATGAAAAGCCACATCCTGCCGTCTGTTAGATGCTTAGAGCAGTGTGATATGCCACCGACGGCTCTGTAAGCTGCAGAGGAAGGTTGCACGGGCTGGATCCGTGGCCAGGAGACCATCAGGGCAGTCTCCACACACCCTAGTGACCCAGAGGATGGGCTGATTTTGGGACCAGGACTAAGAGCTTAGATTCTTGGGGCTTTCTGGGTCTCAAGGTTAGAGGTCTTTGGCAGATTTCAACATAACCAAACTTTAGGATCCTTTTATAAAAAATTTATTTATTAATTTGCTTTTTTAATTTTTGGCTGTATTGGGTCTTTGGTGCTGCTCATGGGCTTTCTCTAGTTGAGGCAAGCGGGGGCTACTCTTCGTTGCGGTGAGCGGGCTTCTCATTGTCTTGGCTTCTCTTTTTGCGGAGCACAGGCTCTAGAGCACGGGCTCAGTTGCTCCGCGGCATGTGGGATCTTCCCGGGCCAGGGCTCGAACCCGTGTGCCCTGCATTGGCAGGCGGATTCTTAACCACTGCACCACCAGGGAAGCCCTAGGATCCTTTAATGTCATTGTTAGAAACAGTATGCATAGTCACAGGATGAGAACTTGGGATCAGGATCTAGGATGCTTTGTCTGATAGCCCTGGATCCCCACCTTCTGTGATGTAACCAGACCGATGTTTGTGGGACTAGGTAGGCAGTTGCTGTGGGTTGGGTACCCTCCAAAAGATATGTTCAAGTCCTGAGCCCCTGGTACCTGGGAATGCGACCTTATTTGAAAATAGGGTCTTGGGACTTCCCTGGTGGTCTAGTGGGTAAGACTCTGCGCTCCCAGTGCAGGGGGCCCAGGTTTGATCCCTGGTCAGGAACTAGATCCTGCATGCATGCAACAACTAAGAGTCCACATGCCACAGCTAAAGATCCCACATGCCGCAACTAAAAAGATCCTGCATGCCATAACGAAGATCCCATGTGCCGCAACTAAGACGCGGCACAGCCAAAAATAAATAAATAAATAATAAATAAAGAAATAAAGAAATAATTTTTTAACAAGAAAAGAAAATAGGGTCTTTGCAGATGTAATTAAGATGTTAGTTCTAAGAAGAGAAGAATGAACACAGAGATACATACAGCAGACACCACCATGTGAAGGCACAGACATATGGGGAAGACAGTCATGTGACAACTGAGGCCGAGATGAGAATTATGAAGCTACAAGCCAAGGAACTCCAAGGGTTGCCAGCAACCACCGCAAATTAGGACAGAGGCATGGAGCAGACGTTTTCTCTCTGAGCCCCCAAGAAAGAGCCAATCCCGCCTACACCTTAATTTTGGATTTCTGGCCCATAGAACTGGGAGAGAATGAATTTCTGTTGTTTTAAGCCACCCAGTTTGTGGTACTTTGTTATGGAAGCCCTAGGAAAGTAATATGGTAGTGTTAGTTTATTATTATTATTATAGTAGCTCATTAAGAGAAACAAAAGGATTCTTCAACTTTGAATTTCAAGGAGAAACTGAGAGCCAAATGTATTTAATCCAGAATAATCAAATTGAACCTATTTTTTAAAAAATGAGTGGGAAAACTTATCAGTGGTGGTCAACTGGATCCCATGAATTAGTCAATAAAGGGGGTTGGGAGTTGAATACAGGTATTTGTATTTTTACTCAGAGCAAAGAACTAAGGAAGGCGCAGATACGGCTCTTACCCTTGATTCAGTCTCTGGTGTTTGCTAGTTTAGCTGGAGAACTAGTCAACTGGGACAAGGCATGCAGATCAATGTTCTTGTTTTACCACGGCCATTGAAACCAATGGATTTTTTTTTTTAAACTCTTTCTTTGGAAAATCCTTCTTGAACAGCATTCTTTCTTTTGCTTCTCATAGTTCAGCTTGAATATAATTCTACAGTAAAGTTGACAGTAAATTAGTTCATTGATAGTAACTGACCTGTATTCTGTCCCCACTGCAATCCCCTCAGAGTGGAAAATGCATCCAACTATCTTCATGTTAATCACAGGAATGTGTTGGCTGCTGGAAATAGCTTTCTGGTTCCTAGGAATAGTTCTGTCTGTCTCCAGCCCTCAGTTTGTTTTGATCCCTTTATATACAAAGGCAGAAAGAAATGAAAATAGCATTTCTGCTTCAGGCATGAACCTAGGACTGTGAGTCCTCCATACTAATGTCTTGAATCTCAATACCCAGGATCCACTTCGATGGCTGTGGGCAGTCCGGCAGTGCCCTAAAGGTTCTCCAGGGGCCACTGTACCAAATAGACTCCTTATACTGGACAGTTAGGTTGTGCCAAATCCAGATATGGGATGTGCAGACACCAGCAGACTGTACAGGCCACTTTGAGCTGCTTGGGTGCATTAACTTCAGGGCTTCTGACACCCTGTCTACAAAATGCTGATACTAACTTTGGACAAGCAACATGTATCTACTGGGCACCTGGGAAATGAGATAACCTGGCACTAAGGCGGTATCCTTGAGAAGTGATCCAGTGCTGCCAAAGCCTTTGCAGAGCTATTTTAGGCTGGCTCACACTGTAGGTGTTGACTTGTTGCAGTTGTTGGACGGGCTAGTGGCTGGGGGGTGGGGGCCAGGGAGAGAAGAATCCAGTAGAGGGAAAGAGTGAGTGGTCTATGTGGGGAGAAGGGGAGAGGGAGAGGTGATGGATATGAGAGGATTGAGAACAAATTCTCCACAATTCCCAGCTAGCCCATCCAGGCAGTTGGTCCGGCCTACACGATAACAGAAGATAGCTACCTGTACTAACCAACCCTGTCTTTTGGTGTATAAATATGAATGGCAACCAAGGAGCACCATACATTAAAAGGAAAAATAGCCCCAAGCAGGAGGACCAAAATGATAAGCAAAATAACTGATGCCAGAGAAAGAATCAATAAACTAGTCAACAGATAAGAACTCAAAACAAAATTTCTATCCAACTTTCAATAAGAATCTTAGAGAAATTTTAGAAGATATTGCATTTATAAAATGAGAATAGTTGCTCTGAAAAAGGAGCACTTAGAGAATAAAGAAGAGTTCTTGAAAATTAAAAATATTATTATCAAAATAAAACCTGTAATAAAAGACTTAGAAGAAAGAGTAAAGGCAATCTTCCAGAATAAAAAGATGGAAATAAGAAAGAAAATGTAGATGACATAAAAGATCAATTCAGTAAGTCCAGTATTTTATCAGACAGCAGTTCCAAAAATATAGAAGAAGAAAATTGAAAGGAGGAAATATTCAGAAAAAATAATAGAAGGAAATTACCAGAGCTTAAAATAAACCTATCAGAGCTGAAGAGAAATGCAGGCTCAACTAAAGTGTTCAACAAATACTGGGCAAGTTGAATAGGTCAAATTTCATACCTAGACAGGGCCTTGTGAAATTTCCAAACACCAAACATAAAGAGAAGACCTTAAAAACTCACAGATGCAAAGAAAGGTTATATACAAAGGGACAAGAATCACATTTTCATTGAATTTCTCATCAACAACACTGGATATTAGAAAACAGTAAGACAATGCCTTCAAAGTTCTGAAGGAAAGTGATTTCAAACATAGAACTTTATATCTAGCAACTTGTCAATCAACTGAGAAGGCAAAATAAAGACATTTCATACATGAAAAGACTCAGAAAGTTTTACCTTCCATGTAATCTGTCTGGAAAAATTACTTAAGGATATACTCTAGTAAAATAATGACAATTATAGCCAGCAATTATCAAGGGCTTACAAAATACCAAGCATGGTTTTAAACACTTGATATGCAGGAACAATTTTATCCTCACAGTTACCTTGAGTTAAGTCACTCTATTTATCATTATAATCTCATTTTATACACTGGAAACTGAGGTATAGGAGGATTAGGGAACTGGTCCAGGGTAGTGCAGCTACTATGTGGTGGGCCTGAAGTTGCACCGAGAGTCCAGCACTTCACCAACAGAATGTACCACCTCTTGGAGCTAGAAAGAATCCAGTGAAGGGAAGGGAAGGCTGCAGGCACAAGTGAACCTAACCCAGGAGAAAACAGAAAATAGGTGTCAGGATGCGAGCCACTCAGTGGATGTAGGAAGCAAACGTTCCAAATTAGGATGAGAAGAACAGACTTTAGGGAGCACAGCTTTAAGGTGAAAATAGATTCTCTGAACAAAGAGTGTGATTAAGAGAGCTGGATGATTTTATGATGAGGTGAAAGAATATGCTTCTTTTGTGAACAAATGTTTAAACTCCATCAAACCCAAGAAATTGCACAGGGATGTCATGGTTCAAACATGAAGGAAGCTAAAGTGGGACATGATTGGAGCTAGTGATGAGGTGTAAGAAGAAAGAATCCAGTTGACCCTGACACCTGGCTCTGTCTCCTTGGAGGGGCCCAAGCTGGTGGCAAAGCACGTTATTTCCTGCTTCATGGGTTGAATCACATCACATGGTTCAGAGATCAATATTTACATAGCCATGGTGTTGTAAACACTGTTTATTGGGTTTTGTATTTAAGAACCAACGTTTGGACCAAATTCTCAGTTTTCAGTCTAAGTAGAATGCGGATAATCAAACCTTGGCATGGCTGCAAGAGAGGGAAGAGATGGAATGGAGGAGACAGGCCACATTTCTTCATCACAGAGGATGCAAAGTCCAGTAGTGTCTAAGGTTGATGGACCAAGAGGTTTGAATGTATTGTTTAAAGCAGGGTTTCTCACCCTGGGCACTGTTACGGTTTGGGCTGGAGAAATCTCTGTTTTGGGGTTTGTCCTGTGCATTGTGAGATGTTTAGCGGCATTGCTAGCCTCTACCTAGATGTCAACCTCACCCCCAAGTTGTAACAACCTAACGCTGTTTCCAGGCATCGCAAAATGCACGCACCCCCCCCCCAACACACGCCCAAGGGGATTGCCCTCTGTTGAGAACTACTGGTTGAGAGTTATAAATATAACCAGTGGAAGAACTAAAAGTAAAATAAAATTAACAAAAATGCGGAGAAGGTGGAGGTGTTGGGGGTTAGTATAGTAAGCTAAATCACTCATCTTTCATAGCTATAAGTTATAAGATTTTGGTCTGAAGTTGGTAAATCAAGATAAAGCACTGTAATTTTGATGTGGCAGCATTCTGAAAATTATGTATGAAAAAGGAAAAACTGAACCTACTGGTAGTTAGGCTGTGAGAGGAGACGGAATTGAAACAGAAGCCACCGCTTACAAAACTGCGCTATATCCCCAAACAATAAACCTATTAAACCATGACGGGAGACAAACCAAGCTTGTTCAGACCTATGTTCTCAACAAGACTACAGACAAGCTGAGCTCAGGTAACTCTGCTCGGACTCATGTGTTCTTCACCTGTTCTAAAGATAACGACGTTGTTCCGGCCACTTGCCTTGATTACAAATCACCCTATGATAAGCCTATGGAAGGGTCTGCGTTAGTTCCTGATCCCCCCCATTTGAGGTGCTCTGCGGTTTCCCCACTGTCCTCCTTTCTAAGCTAATACACCTAACTGTGACTCCAAGTATGCCCCAGGTAGTCTTGGGCTGGTGAGTTTTAACATTTGAAACTCATTTTAAAATTTAAAATTTTAATTTAAAATTACATTAAAATTGATTTTACTTGGTTTTAATTGGTAACAAACCCTGTCGGTTACCTTTGCTCTGGCCTGCCCAAAATATCCACCTGCCGGTGGGGATACTTGGATTTGTTACAGAAGCTACAACGATCAAAGGGGAATTGACTTCACAGCGGACGTTCCTAATTCCTTAATCACTGCCCTCTTTCCCATTCCGAGGGCAAGGCTGGAGGACCCAGATTGGAGAAGCAGTGAAGCCAAGACACCCCTTCTGCCTTCGAAGAGGGAAGCCTTCTATTTGTTCCCTGCTCTAAGAAGGACCGTCACAAGCTTCAGTTATTTGATCTTTACGATAACAGAAGTGGCTCTGGTATTCTTTGTTGTGCAGGAGAAGGTGAAGTTGGAGAGATTGAGCCACCTGTCCCAGGCCTCCTTCCCAGGAAGTAGCCTGTGGGTTGCTATGTGTCCAACACCGGTTCCTCAACTCCCACCCTGGGCCAGCCTGGGCCAGGGAGGGCAGGTGGGATGTGAGGTGTAAGGTGGGGCGAGACGGGCTACCCGCGGCTCCACGGAGGCTTGGGGTGCGGGTCGATGAGCCGACGGCTGGTGGGGACCGCGTTCTCCTGACGGGGTGCTGGCGGCGGGCCGGCGCCCCGGCACTCAGAGGCCACGTGGCTGACATCTCTGCCAGCTCCGGGAGCGGCGCCAGGAAGGACCTGCTTCCCCTTCCCTCCTTCCCACGCCCACCTCCCCGCAGGCTGTGTCCCAGCAGGTGCAGGGTAGGCTCACACAGCACTCACGGCCACCAGGCACCCCTGCTGAGACCTGCAACCACTCGGGCCCAGCAGCCTGGCTTGCTCCTTCCAGGACGCCACCTGGAAATTTCTGCCGAGACTTGGGGCCCCTAAACTGGGTCAGGAAGTCAGCCCCTTCCATCCACACAGGTGGGGTTCAGGGGTCCCAGAGATGAAGAGCCAAGAATAGCCTGAGATTACGATGCAGGGCTTCTCCCACAGGCTCAGGCCGGGGTTAGCTTCTGGGACAAAGATTTCAGGTCCCTGGATCTTCTCCCCCACGCATCAGCTTCTGCCCTTCTTGGGAAAAAAAACAACAACCACCCCCCCACCACCCCTGCCCCGAGCACCCAGGCCGTTCCTATTCAGATAATTCCTACCAGAACGCTCTCATTGCCTTTGTCTGTCTCACGCAAAGCCTTGTCTGCAGGACCAGGTGACTGCGCCAACGTGGGCCCCTTGTCTTGTGTAAGCTGGTGGAGGAGGGGCGCGTCCAGGTGTCCTGGATTCTCTGCGTGTTTGTCATCGTGGAGGGCCAGCCTTCACGTCGCGGGGAAAGGTGCAGCATGACTGCTGTCGGTCTGGCTGCCCGATTCCTCAGATGATGAGTTCCAGGAGAAGAGGTCCTTTCTCTTGTAAGTTTCTGGTTCTCAGACTCACTGAGAATCAGTCATTCGTACTCACCCACATTAGCTCTGTCTTTTGAGACTGTGGAGCCACGGAATTTCTAATCCAGAGACGGCCCCCCTGCCAGCGCTTCTCCAAAGTGGAATAGTGGGTGGTGGGGAGGGGAAAGAGGAGGGAGACGTTGCAAAACAGCAGATGATTCCTGCCAATGCCTTTTCCTTTTAAATGTCACAACATGGCTTTTTTTTTTTTTAGAATTATAGGGAAAGATGAACTATTTGTAGGTTGATCAAACTCACTAAAGGATAAAACCCCAAATTTGTCTACCTATTGATGGAAAAAAGAAGCTATTTTTATTCCAGATCAGGAAATGGTAAAAGGTGCAACTTTCCTAAGCACCCTGCTCTTATCAAGAGCAGCAGAAAGCTAAACATTAGTCTTCTGGTTAATGGGTTTTTGCAACTCAAACATCAACGCAGGTCAACTTTCAATGTCACCTGCTCAACCACCCACGCCTTTTCATCTCTCCCAAGAGCTCTGATGCAGACCAAATAAGACTTTTTCCTGATCTGGGCCGCCTACCCTCCAGGCTGGCCCTGTATTGGCTGGGGGTTGACTGCTGACCAGTCCTCCAGCCTGAGATCCGTAGGCAGTAAGAGTGTTTTCTAAACCCAGTGGCTCTCAAAAGATTATTGTCCAGGTGGAAAAGGCAGTCTGAGAGCTGGTGTTAAGTCATGGAAGTGTCTGGGGCAGGTCAGTGGCTTTGGGGACAATGCAAAGACCATCAGGATGTTTGGTTTCCAAAAGCGTGGCTCTCGGACGGGCGTCATCCCCAGCCCTCCTTTCTCCCTGCTCTGTGTACCTCCCCTCTCCCCTCCCCCTTCCCCCCACCCCCATCCTATTTGGGTCCTGACCTCAGGCAGAGCGCTTGCCCGACTTTCAGGAGCCTGGCTTCTCAAATTGCTCCTCCGTCAGTCCACTTCTGAAAACTTGCGCTTTCCTTTTTCTTCAGAGACACAATTCCTTTCTACCTTCTGGGCCAGGATGCTAGTTGAGGTCTTGCTCTCAGGGCAGCTGCCCCTATGCTGGTGAGCTTCCCAGTCTATCCTTGGGAGACCTGGCGTTGCTCACCATCACGCCCCCTCTGCCTGGGCCTGACGTTTCCTTCCTGAACTGTTGGCCTGTGGCCGGCCATGGCCATCTCCCAGCCCACCTGCCTGCCTCTCTAGATCCCGGACCCTATTCTCCTCCTGGGTCCCTGCCCGACTCCCCAGTCCTGCACAGTGGTGGGCTGGCCTCTCCCTGCTGGTCTGGACTCCCTCCCTTCCTGACTCTGCTCCCAGGCTGGCACTCTCTCCCGCCCTGGGGTTGCCTGCCCCTCACCCCCTGCCCTTCCCGGGGCACAGGGCTCAGCCGTCCCAGCCTGCCCTGCCCAGCTGCATGCCCTGCCTAGTCTCACGTGTCAAGACCCACAGCCAGAGCTGCCCACTGCTGCTGGGGCCCAGGAGCCTCCCACCAGCCCTTTGGGGAAAATGGTTCTTATTTTTGGCCTCAGTGGGTTAGAATTTCCCAAGAGAAGGGTCTCCTCTTTTCCTTTGAAGAACAGAATAAAATTAGAATATTTGCACAGAATGCTGTGCATCCAAGAAGATCCACGTTCTCACGGGCAACTGCTACTCCAGGGCTGAACTCAGGGTCCAGAGGGCACTCGCTCACCGAGCAGCAGACAGGTAGACGCCATGGTGAGGTTCAGAAGGTGCCCGGATGTCCTTTTCACATCAGGGTGCGACGTGTGGTCCAGTTGCCAGCGCCGTGGCTGCACACGGCAGGCCTTCCCTCGGTGTTGGCTGAATGGAGAAACCCCCAAGGGATCCAAGAAGAAAGGGGGGAGGGGAAGGAAGGGGGTACAGGGCTTTTCCACACCCGCCTCCCCCAACCCACCGTGAAAAGCCGAGTAATTAGCAGCCAGTGGAGCTGTGTAACTGCCCTTTAGGAATTAAGCACGTCTCTAGTTGAGGGTACTGGGGGCAAATGCAGTTCTTTAGGACAGAGGATTGGGAGACGTCTGAGAGCATTTGGTAAGCGTCCCTCCGTTACACAGTGTCATAAACTGGGTGGCTTCAATAACAGAAATGCCTTGCAGTTCTGGAGGCTAGAAGTCTGAAATCAAGGTGTCAGCAGGGTTGGTGTCTTCTGAGGCCTTTCTCCTTGGCTTGTAGATGGTGGTCCTCTCCCTATGTCTTCATATCATCTTCCCTCTCTGCATGTCTGTGTCCAATTTCCCTTTTTTATAAAGACACCAGTCATTTTGGATTAAGGGCCACCCTACTCCAGTCTGACCTCATCTTAATTAATTACGTCTGCAATGACTTTATTGGTCAATGAGTCACATGACTCATTGACAATAGAGTCAGTGACGCTATTGGCCAAATATGGTCACATCCTGAGGTCCAGGGGGTTAGGACTTCAACATATGAAATTCAACCCATGGCAGGGGACCTTGGGGTCTTTGACAGCAGAGGTGATGGGGGAGGGGCATGTGTGTTCTGGGGACAGTACTCACCATCACACTGAGCTTGTCACCTTATTTCCATCTATTCAGTATTTCTTAAACAGACTCATGTTTCACTTGAAGGAGGATAAAATGTGCCCCAAGAGCTGAAATCTACCATCCTACTTCCATGTTCTTGGTGGGACTTTGGTCCACCGTGAGGCTGGTTGCTGGGCCCACTCCTATAGTGGCGGCTGGGAGGGGTGGGCGGTGGTGCTGCCATGGTGCCCTAGGGTGGCTCCCGCCAGGTTCAGGTTCCAAGAACAGGGAGGCGGGAGACAGGATGCTGCACAGGTGGCAGGCCATCGCCTGCTCTAGGACCCGTCAGCGCTCCAGAGAAGGAGAGGACACGTTCCCTGTGGAGGTGAGCTTGACGCTGGGCCAGGGGTTGGAAGGGTTGGATTAGGGAAGCTTGAGGGCACTGGGGAAGGGGGGAAGGAGGAGGACAGGGCTGGGTGTGTTGAAGGCTGTGAGTGGTCCAGGTTGGCAGAAGCAGAGGATGCCTGCAGGGGCACGTGTGCTGGGCTCCCCGTAAGGAGAGCTGCCCTGCCAAGGAGCCAGACATTATTCTGGAGTCAGTCCAGTGCCATCAGGGGTTCTTGACGTGAGGCGTGCCTGTGAAAGTGAGGTTTTCAGACCACTAGTCTGCGTGAGTGACACAGATCTGGGTGATGAGAGGTGGGCCGGGGCAGCCAGAAGGGAGAGGGAAGAAGGTGGAAGAGGCCTGGGGCTGGGGCTGGGCGTGGCCCCGTCAGAGGGGAGCCATCAAGGCACCTGTGTGCCACATGGGGGGTGCTCTACGGGAGAACAGGGTTATACTGATGGGAATAGAGGTGCTTAGAGGGAGGAAGGCCTTTGCCTCGGCCGGAGGCCCCGGGAGGAATCATGGAGCAGCTGAAGAAGGCAGGTCTGAAAGCGAGGAGACGCAGGGAAAGGATGGAGTTGTGGACTTGGGGGTTGTTCCTGTGACAGAAGCTTCAAGGGGCAGAGGGAGATCCCACAGTTATTTAGTGGGACGAGGAAGGAAGGAGGAGAGACAAGCTAGTGGAAGATCATAAGCTCCCTGGGGCAGGGACTGTCTGTCACTGCAGCCATAGCCCTGGGCCTAGCAGTGTCCCTGGCACATAGTAGGTGCTTAGTAAATACTTGTTTAGCGAGTGAAGGAAAAAAGCTGGGCTAGAGCATCCTCAGCCAAGTTTGAAGAGTATTTTAGGAAGGGACAGTGGCCAACCTTGGAGCAGCACATATAGACCTTTTATATCGTATCAGCTTCCTGGGGCAGCTGCACAGCTGGCCACAAACTACATGCCTTAAAACAACAGAAATGTATTCCCTCACAGTTGTGGAGACCAGAAGTCTGAAATTAAGGTGTCGGCAAGCCACACTCCTTCTAAAGGCTCCAGGGGAGAATACTTCCTTGCCTCTTCCAGCTCTTGGTGGCCCTTGGCACTCCTTGGCTTGTGGCAGCATCACTTCAAATTTCACCTCCATCTACACATGGCCTTCTCTGTGTCTCTCCTTGTGTTCTTTTCCCTTTCTGACTCTTCCAGGGGCACCTGTCATTGGATTTAGGGCTCACCATCATCCAGGATGATTTCATCTTGAGATCCTTACCTGAATTACATTTGCCAAGACCCTTATTCCAAATAAGGTCACAGTCTGAGGTTCCAAGTGGATGTGAATTTTGGTAGGGCCACCATTCAACCCACTGTGACCATAGACTGACATTTTTGAGAGTGAAAGAAGAGAAAAAAATATATAAAGGTTAACAATCTGTTTCAGTCTTCGTCTTTGTTTGGAAGTACCAGAGAAAGAGAGAAGAAGAAAGGTTGGAGATGTTAGAAGGGCAGGAGGTGACTGAGAAACAGTTATTCCATGGAGCAAATTTGGAGATAATTGGCAAGGCTGCCTTATGTTCAGTGTTAGCAAGAGCAAAGCAACACTGATTGAGAAAGGAAAAGAAAACATTGACCGAATTGTTTTTCAAAATTGTGGTGACCTGGGGTGTTCCATCATGTTGTATGCAAACCCCTCCACCCTCATTTCACTCTCAATATTGGATTAGTTTCCCCGGGGTTGCTGTAACAAAGTGCCACCAACTGGGGGACTTAACGGAATTTATTCTCTTACAGTCCTGGAGGCCAGAAGTTGAGAATCACAGTGTCAGCACCTGAAACCTGTAGAGGAGAATCCTTCCTGCCTCTTCCAGCTGATGGTGTTGCCGGCACTCCTGGGTGTTCCTTGGCTTGTAGAACATCACTCCAATCTCTGCCTCTGTCATCACATGGCCTTCTCTCTGTGTCTGTGTCTATGTCCTCATATCCTCTTCTTATAAGGACACTAGTCCTATTGGATTAAAGGCCCACCCTAATGACCTCCTCTTAACATAACCAATTACATCTGCAATGACTCTATTTCCAAATAACTTCACATTCACGGGTACTGATGGTTAAAATTTCAACATATCTTTTTGAGGGAAAAACAATGCATAACAAACATATTCTACAGAGCTGGGGAAGTTCTTCAAAAGCCTTAGAAATAGCACCCCCAAGAATCCAAGAAACTTCACTGGAAGCACGTAGAATCTGGTGTCTGAGTGTAATGATACCCAGAGAATTCCCATGTGGCGTGAGATTCCAGCAACAAATAGAGCGGCCGAAACAGCATATTTTTTCCATGGTTGACTATAGCCTCCATGAGAGGAGATGCATTCAGGACGTCTTGGAAGAACAGCGTCGGCACACCTCTCCCCACTCCTCTGCCCCCTGCCCCTCTTCCCATCACCCAGGACCCTCCTTGACCACCCCCACCTCAATCACAGCTGTCAGGCTGGCCTTGAGCCCAGCTCTCAGCATCCAGGGGTTGAGGGCAAGAGACAGACCTTTTTTTCAACTTCAACCAGCTTCCAGATTCTTGGCTTCTGGTGGATCATAAGTGAATGAACTGAAAAGTTTCCCACATAGGCAGCTGGCCCCAAACCACCAAATGCCAGAAATTTCAGAAACACAGCATTGTCCAGACCAGCTGCTCAGAGGTGGGGAAAATTTGCAAAGCAGGTCGGGAGAGGAGATGGTGCCATTCGCTCCTAACCCCTAGGAGGACCTCCCGTCCCTGGATGCCAGGAATCCTTCCAGGACTGCACGGGAAGACTGGGGTCACCCCACCTGCCCACAGTTTGTCCTGACGCCCGGGCCACTGTTTGCAGTGAATCAGGCGCCCCCTGGTGGACATTTTGAATACTCCCCTTAGAAAGGCGCGTGCTGGCAGTTGGAGGAATGGTTGGTTCCAACAGGACGCTTCCCTGGCGGTCCAGTGGTTGGGTCTCCGCGCTTGCACTTCAGGATGCACGGGTTCGATCCCTGGTTGGGGAACAAAGATCCCACATGCCGCCTGGCGCAGTCAAAAAAAAAAAAAAAAAAAGACTCAGAGTAAGAGAAGACATTAAGATTGTCCAAGACATGTCTCTGGTTTCAAAGATAAGAAAATGGAGGCCGAGAAGAAAGGTGACATTTCCACTGTCTTAGAGCTATTAAAGGCAGAGCAGACTTCTCCATTCTTTTTTTTTTTTTTTTTTTTTAATTAATTAATTTATTTATTTTGGCTGTGTTGGGTCTTCGTTTCTGTGTGAGGGCTTTCTCTAGTTGCGGCAAGCGGGGGCCACTCTTCATGGGCCACTCTTCATCGCGGTGCGCGGGCCTCTCTCACTATCGCGGCCTCTCTTGTTGGGAGCACAGGCTCCAGACGCGCAGGCTCAGTAGTTGTGGCTCGCGGGCCTAGTTGCTCCGCGGCATGTGGGATCTTCCCAGACCAGGGCTCGAACCCGTGTCCCCTGCATTGGCAGGCAGATTCTTAACCACTGCGCCACCAGGGAAGCCCTTCTCCATTCTTTAACCATTGAAAAAAAGCTTGTGCTGTTCCAGTCTCAAAAAGAAAAAAAAGAAAACATGAAAAAGAAAAAGGCAGAGCAGCTTAGAACCCTTGGTTATCTAACAGGACACCAAGGATAATTTAACACCATGCAGAACTGGGTCATTTCTGCCTCTTCATGTCTTTAAGTGGGAAAATGTTCAGTTGGGGGTGGGGTAAAGCTCCTCCCCAGATCCTGTGTGTGATTGACAATAGGTTAGTTATTAGGTGGTGTCATGGAAAATAGGAAAAACCATAATGTTTTAATCACCTTTTTAAGAGGCTTCTGCTTTAGTGTGCTAGTTATCTTCTAGAAACGTTTTTTTTTTCTGTTGTTTGTTTATTTAGTCATTTTTTATAGTTTTTTTTTAATTGAATGAAAGACTCTTTAAATTCCATAGCACTTTACAATTTTCAAAAGTTTCACACACATAATAACCCTTTTTTCCCCTTACCCTTATATTGCCCCTCCTCCCTTCCCTCTCCCCACTGGTAACTACTAATTTGTTCTCTGTACCAGTGAGTCTGCTTCCTTTTCTTGAAAAACTGTTTTTCTTCAATCAGTGACAATGTAGAGTTTCTAACTAGGAATTTTTAAAAAAGGAATATTCTGGGGAGGGGTGAAGTGAGGGTACTCTCTTACAGAAAATGTTTCTTATAGAAAGTACTGCGGCCTGTCCCATCATTTCCCAGGATTGGGTGGGGAAATGCCATTTTCAAAAGACTTGTTGATGTTTGCCCTCCAGTCACAGAATCAGAGTTTCTGCATTAAGCTAACAGGGATTCCTTTTCCCCACATTTCTAGGATTTGCAAATGTCTTAGAGACTTTAATCAGTGGGGTCTGCCCACGGTGCTGTGGAATTGTCTCCAGACCTGAAAATGCAGGTGATTCCTGCAGAAGTACAGAGCTAAACTTGTTTACAGAGCTAGCAATATCTAGCATTATTTTTTTCCTTTTTAAAAGATTTTTATTTTATATTGGAGCATAGTTGAATAACAATGATGTGTAAGTTTTAGGTGTACAGCAAAGTGATTCAGTTATACATATACATGTATCTGTTCTTTTTCAAATTCTTTTCCCATTTAGGTTATTACAGAATAATGAGCAGAGTTCCCTGTGCTATACAGTAGGTCCTTGTTGGTTATCTATTTTAAATATAGCAGTGTGCACATGTCAATCCCAAACTCCCAATCTATCCCTCCCCACTACCCTTTCCCCCTGGTAACCGTAAGTCCGTTCTCTAAGTCTGAGTCTGTTTCTGCTTTGTAAATAAGTTCATTTGTATCATTTTTTTTAGATTCTGCATATAAGCGATATTATATGATATTTGTTTTTCTCTTTTTGACTTACTTCACTCTGTATGACAGTCTCTAGGTCTACCCACGTCTCTGCGAATTGCACTATTTCATTCCTTTTTATGGCTGAGTAATATTCCATTGTATATATATGTGCCACATCTTCTTTATCCATTCTTCTGTTGATGGACATTCAGGTTGTTTCCATGTCCTGGCTATTGCAAATAGTGCTGCAATGAACATTGGGGTGCATGTATCTTTTTGAATTATGGTTTTCTCCCGGTATATGCCCAGGAGTGGGATTGCTGCATCATATGGTAGCTCTATTTTTAGTTTTTTAAGGAACCTCCATACTGTTCTCCATAGTGGCTATACGAATTTACATCCCCACCAACAGTCGAGGAGGGTTCCCTTTTCTCCACACCCTCTCCAGCATTTTTTGTTTGTAGATTTTTTGATGATGGCCATTCTGGCTGGTGTGAGGTGATATCTCATTGTAGTTTTGATTTGCATTTCTCTAATGATTAGAAATGTGGAGCATATTTTCATGTGCCTCTTGGCCATTTGTATGTCTTCTTTGGAAAAATGTCTATTTAGGTCTCCTGCCCATTTTTTGATTGGATTGTTTGTTTTTTGGATATTGAGCCGCATGAGCTCTTTGTATTTTTTGGAAATTAAGCCCTTGTCGATTGCACCATTTGCAAATATTTTCTCCCAATCTATGGGTTGTCTTTTCATTTCGTCTATGGTTTCCTTTGTTGCGCAAAAGCTTTTGAGTTTAATTAGGGGCATTATTTATTTATACTCTATCTCCTTCCAAAAACCTTGGAAGCTGCTATACACAAAGCCAAATAATATATATGGCAATGTTAATGTAACAACAACAACAAACCCAAGACCTTGCAAAGGAAAAGGAAGCAGATACCGTAGGCAGAGCCCAGGTAATTCTGAGACTTATCCTTGAATTTGGCTCTGAACTTCCTAGCAGCCACTAGGTTGCATAATATTCATTTTAGAAAAAGTGGAGTCAGCAATCTTTTAAGAGGTTTTTCCCCTATGGCATTATATTCTAAAAAATTTTAAATCTTTCCTTGGACCTTCTAGTGGGTTTACTGGGTAAAAAATGAGCCCCACCCTTGACAATGATTTCAGCCCCAATGCAGAAGCAGTTCTCATCCAGCTGCTTATTGTAATGACCTCAATGAAATCTAAGGGCATAACCATAAACGCGAACATACTGAAGCAAATCGTCAGGGGCCAAAGTCACGGAGTCCAGATAGGCGCTTTCCTCATATGCAAGTGTCATGAAGGGATGGGACGTAAGTCCATTTAGGACTGGAGACCATCGCCGGGCGAGGCCTAGCAGATGGCAGAAGTCCTGAGTTGCACAAAGCATTCCTGGGGAGCACAGCTTCAGTACCTCCCCACACACAAGTGTGTTGATGCTTCAAAAGTTTCCTCACGGCTGGTCCTAGTGGATGCTGGCAGGGTGATCGCCTCCCCGTGTTGTCCTTGGGGCAACCTTCACTTAGGGACATAGGAACACAGCAACTAGCCTGTTCTTATGTGCTGGAGATGCTGAGTCTTCATTGCCTATAAGCACCAGTGAGAGTTGTAGTTGTGATGAAACTCACCCTTCTGCACACGCCTGTGTCAGAAAGCCAGGCTCACCTCTGAGGATGATGCAACCCACATGCGAAAGTGCTGCCTTCACCGACCTGCAGAAAGATCTCAGGTAGCAAGTATTTTCTTACTGCCCTTCAGAAAGATCAGCACCGAGCCCGGGTTGGTGGTTTATGCACCCCTCGTGTTACTGAGTCTAAGCTTCTGCTTGCCGCATGACAGGCCAATAATCGAGAGACGACTTGCTGGGGAAAGCCAGCAGACCGAGAAGATGGTGGACTCATGCCCCAAAGAACCATCTTGCCTGAGTTAGAATTCAGGCTCCTTTCATACTAAAAGGTGGGGGGGAGTAAAGTCAAACACTTCCTGGTTCCCATCAGCCTCCGGAGGGGATGTGTTAATTTCTTCCTCCCTGCAGTCATTCACAGGTGGGCCTGGTCAGGGTGTTTCCTGTGAGCTAAACAAAGTTATTTTAGCTTAATGCTCATTACCTGGGAGGCAGGGGTCCCAGAGATGGGCCACTATGTATAATTTAAGCTTATAGGCAACGTCCCTTTAATCTTGTAATTCTATTACAAGATTAACTTGTAATAGAATACAAAAGGTTTTTCCCTATTACACTTACTGTTATGGAAACAGAATGGATGTGCTGAGCAGGGGCGGTGAGGAGGGCACCCTGGGCATCACCTTGGCGAGTTCAGGGTCCTCCTGACAAAGCAGATGCTGAGACCCTGATAATCATCCATAAGGCATTTCAGCAATTTGTGATTTCCAGCATGTCAGTTAAGTAGCTAATTGATTCTGGCTGCTTCCCCTCCAGCAGCGAGGAAAAGCAAATGGCTTACGCTTGTTGCTGCAATACACCCTGCGGTCCTGTCCCATGGAGTCCAGTTTCAGGAGGACAGTGCACCCAGGGACCCGAGGTGACGCCTGCAGGCGTGGGGTCAGTGGGGGAGCTGTGGCCTGAGGTGTGTGGGCTCCAGGGGTCTGCCTGGCACAACTGCATTTTGTCACCCTGTGTTCTCCAGGATGAGACTGCTGGCACAGAAAGCTAAGGGGCTGTGTACCCTCATTAAATGTCATTTTCTCCTTCAGAAAAACAATGGCTCACTGTCTGCAGCGAGGGCAGAAGGTGGATGGACCCCATCAGTTAGCGGAGGCCTCCAGCTCACTCAGGTGTGGACATGGGGACGCCAGGCCTCTGGGCTCACAGAATGAAACCCACAGGTTCCCCAAGCAGGCCCAGACAGAGATGGAGGCCTGACTGAACTCTCTTCTCCAAACGATTTTTACTCTTTCTCACAACTGTCATAGAAGCAGGTTGTCTAGGATGTAAAGGGAGCACTGAGGAGAAAAGAAACCCCTGTACTATTTGAAGAAGACTGTGATCTGATAGAACAAAAGTTTGGCTGGACTTTTCTTTTGACACCACACCTAAAAGATTTAGATTATTTAAAATATATTTTCAATACTATCAGAAAACAACCTGAAATCTTAGATTTGCTGCAGACCACTAATAAAAATGACAAATGACTTCATCCTGGAATGGTAATAGAAATATTCTGCAAATCTATGAATGTCATCTAAGTGGTATATATGTGTATGTGTGTGTGTATATATATATATATATACATATATATATATATATATATATATATATATATATATATATATACACATACATACATACATATGCTGGTGGTGTATTAGTCAGTGTTGCTGCAGGAACAAACATCCCTACATAGTCAATGTTTGGTCCTGGGTAGAAAGGCCACATTGTGGCAGTGTGGGGTCACAGTCACGGTGACACAGTGAGATGAAGACGACGAGGTCCTCCAGTCCCACTGGCTCTGATGCCACCTGTCCCCCCTTATCCCCACTTCCTGGGGTACAGCAGCCCAGGTTGTCTCTGCCCTGTCTGGTGTCCTGGATGCATGGGGCTCCTTTAGGCCAATGTCCGTCTCCAGCAGCTGAAGGCCCTTAGAGATATTTGCACCAGGAGCAGCCAGGGAACTGCAGGTGTTTGACACGGAGAAGAGAAGATTGGGAGGAAGATGATCGTCTTGACATATTTGAAGGGATGGTCATGGAACAGAGGAATGAGACTCACTTTCTCCTTCCCCAAGGGATGGAAATTGTAGGGAAGTGTGTCTTGGTTGCACATAAAGAACAGTTCTATACCTCCCAATCTATCCCAAGGAAGGAGTCTGTCCTGGGTCCTGTGCTGTGACCTGGAGGGACGTATCAGAGAGGACCCAGGCCCTGGGTGAGCTGGTTGGTGGCTTTCAGACCTCTTCAAACCCAGGAGTTTGTGATCTGTGGGGCTGCCTGCCTGAGAGCCTTGGAAAAAGGAGCTGACCCTCCCGGCCTGGGTTACCATCTATTCGAGTATGTCAGATAATTCTTTTAAAGGGTGACTGCAGTGTATTTCACAGTTTTATTTTTGAGCTATTTGAATAGGATTTTACTTTGTGAAGCCTTTGACAAAACCGTATAAAGCTGATTTTAATTTCACATATGTTGCTGATCAAAAGATTCATCACGGAAAAAAAATACCCTAATGATTTGAGATGATCTAATTCCTGTGCCTTTTTCAGAATAGTTCCATGGTCCCAACTGGAGGCCCTTTATGACCACTTGGGATGTCTTGAGAATGACATGTGTTGCCATTATCACACCAAAGCACAAGTTTTCATTTTGTTAAAACATATTTTTATGGTTGAGAAATGATACGTAACATTTGTTGTTTTTATCAAAGAAAAAAAAAAGACGTGTAGTAGATAGGCAAACACATTTTCCAGAGACCTATGATTCATCCACCAAAGACTTTATGAAGATCAGTTTTATTGCATTTATTACATTTTCGGCTACAACTGAAAAAAGAAAGGAAAGTGGAAAAAATAATCAAAATTAATGATGGCCTCACAAAGTTACGTGAACTTTCTAAAAGTGAAAGCTGTGTCTGTTTCTAAGCTGTGAAGAATTTATAGGAAGGTTGTGTTTTTAAAACATTCCTTATAGCAATGCAAAACTTTGTTTCAAGTTCCTGATGGTGAATTAGAGTCCATTTGATTAGCTGGCGTGGTGCTGCTGTGTTTCGCAATGTGTTCCCAGTAGGGCCACCTCTCCAAACTGCTCCTCAGCTGGTTCTGTGGGTTCTGGGGTCAAAAAAGTCAGAAAAAGCTAGAATCCACTTCCCTAACTGGCAGAGTCATAAATCTCAATGGCATATTAAAGGCTCTGAGATGTCTTACAATAAAAAGACCCTCGTTAATATCTCTTGGAACATATTTTGGGAAACTCTGAAGGTAGGATTAAGAGCATTGGGTGATTGCCAGAGATTCGGTGCTAGCCCTGGTTCTGCTGCTACCTGGTGTGTGGACTTGGGCAAGCCACTTTCCCTCCCTGTGCCTCAGTTTCCTCAGGTGTATAAGAGAGTTAGGGATGTGCTGTCTGCCGTACTTAGAGTTGCCGTTCACAGTGAATCACTCTCCCCTCCCCTGTTAAAGGATTAGACATCCCTGCCCCATTGACTTTGGGCTTATCCATGGGGTATCTTTTGGCCAATGGAACATGAATCCATGGACTTAAGCCATGTGTGAGCACACCCTCTTTCTAGGAGGCACTGTGGGAGTGTCTGCCCACTCTCCTGCTCTCTTCCTCTGCCTTGAGAGCCAGAAGAGGCTGTTTCTTGAGCCTGTATCCTGGGATGAGAAGATGGGCAGAGCAGGGCCACAGCAGTGGACCCGGTAATGTAGTGAGAAAGACGTCTTTGCTGTTGTAGCCAAAGAGAATTCAGGGATGTTTGTTACTGCAGTAATGCTGACTGATACACCAGCTCAGGTCCCCTCCAGCCCTGACACTCCAACGTTCTTAAATGCATCTGACCCCAGCCCTGAGTTGTCCTCTCAAGTCTCCCCATCCTTGTCAGCCTCGGACACGTGGAGATGCCCATGTTACTCCTCCCCACAAAATCTCGATGTGGCCCTTTGTCACTCCCAAGAGACAGAGGGTCAACAGTCTGTGGCTGGGGATGCAGCAAGAACCCGAGCCTGCTCACTCTAGGATGTTGCTGGGTTTGGGCATTTCTGAAGCCTGTGGGTGCTTGAGTCAGGAGTCTAGTGGTCTGGAAGCCTGAGCGCTCCCTTGGAAAGAACCCATCCACAGGTAAGAGCCAGCAGATCTTCCAGTCTGGCTGAGCATACTGATACTGTCCCTGCATGTGGGTTCTGGAATCTTCCAGGCCTGCCTAGCTCTGGGGTCTGTGGACAGAGACAGCGGGAGCCGAGGCAGTGCCGAGCTTGGCCTGTAGGTGGCAGAACTGGGGAGGGACTTTGCCCTTCCCCCATCAGCTTGGAGACCTGCAGCATCAGAGGTGGGAGTGGGGCCCTCAGCATGGAGAACTGGGTTGCTGACATCTCACAAGGTGGGTGCAGGGAAAGCGAGCAGAAGAAACCAGAGGAAGCTGTAGGGTGGCCTAGAGGCCTGTGTCCTGCTCCTTAGAATTTAGGGGGGACACTTCAAGGAGGTTTGGGGGCCCCACATGGCAGGCCTGGACAAGCCAAGAATGCAGGTTGTATTGTTACTGTGATGTGGATGTTTTACCCGTGAAGGGCGTGGCCCAGAATAACATGAGTAATGACACCCTTCTTTTAAAACCTGCCCTGTAAATCCATCCTGAGGAAATATTTCAAGACACGGGAAGATATATGAACATTTCCCAAACTCGGGGTTGTTTGCATATCACAACATTGGAAACAACCTGCAAACTTGTCGAAGGAAGTGTTGAATCAGGGTCCATGTGTTGGCGGAGCACGCTACAGCCCTAAAAAAGGATGAGCTACCTGGGAAGGTGTCGCCATGGAAAGACACCTGAGGGCCAAAGCCAAGTGAAAAGGCAGGTACACAACAGTGCACGTTGTGTGGATTCTCGACTCCAACTGTGCACAACTACCTACAGTGATTCTTGCAGAGCAGGGAGAGGATTCATGAGGCTCTTTGGTCATTTTATAATGAACATGCACTTCCTTAAAAATAAAACAATAAGGATACTTCCATTCTGAAAAAAAAAAGCCTTTTTCCTAAAGAATTGCCCACGGTTACCTAGGAGTGACATCTTGGCTTCCTGGCCTCTTGTTACTATGAGGTTATCCTGCCTCGTTTTTCCAGTCGATATTGGGGTGAAAACCCTACAGGGGGAGTTACTTTTGGATCCATGGTAACTTACTCATAAATCTTTTCAGTAGAAAATTTTCCACCTCAGTGCAAACATAATGGATCCCCAGGGCATGTTACTGAAACTTTGGGGCCAGCATCGCAGTCACACAAATACGGGTTTGAATCCTGGGATCACGACTTCCAGGCTGTGAGCAGTACCTGGGCTGTAGGCCTCAGTTTCCTCAGATGACAAAGAGACCATCACAGTTCCCCTAATGTGGCTGTGCGAACTTCACGAGTGATCGTCCTAGGAGCTTGGCATGTGCTCACGCAGTGGACAAATGTAATGATCGAAGCACTTCTGCATCTTATTTCTTCTTCTGTGCTTCTCATCCTATTCTTTTTTCTTTTCTTGTTTTAAAAATTTATTTAATTAATTAATTAATTAATTTTTTTTGGCTACGTTGGGTCTTCATCGCTGTGCTTAGGCTTTTTCTAGTTGCAGCGAGCAGGGGCTACCCTTGGTTGCGGTGCACGGGCTTCTCATTGCGGTGGCTTCTCTTGTTGCGGAGCATGGGCTCTAGGAGTGTGGGCTTCCATAGTTGTGGCACGTAGGCTCAGTAGTTGTGGCTCACGGGCTCTAGAGCACAGGCTCAGTAGTTGTGGCTTGCGGGCTCTAGAGCACAGGCTCAGTAGTTGTGGCTTGCGGGCTCTAGAGCACAGGCTCAGTAGTTGTGGCTCACGGGCTCTAGAGCACAGGCTCAGTAGTTGTGGCGCATGGGCCTAGTTGTTCCGCGGCATGTGGGATCTTCCCAGACCAGGGATTGAACCCGTGTCCCCTGCATTGGCAGGTGGATTCTTTACCACTCTGCCACCGGGGAAGCCCTCATCCAGTTCTTTTTTCCTTTTTAATACATTTTGCTCCTCCGTCTCATTTTTGTTCAACTGCTCAGAGTCAGGCCAACTTTCTCCCATAAGTTCTTTGTATCCAAATGGATGACAACCCTTCCCTTTCCTGCTCACAGTAACCAAGAGACCAAATGTCCTGGTATTTGTTGTTCTATGTCCAGGGTAGCAGCCATCAGCCACATGAGATGTGAAATCTTAGCATGTGAAATGTGGCTAGTGTGAACTGAGAGATGCTCTAAGTATAAAATACATACCGATTTAAAGACTTAAAAAGAAAAAAGTAATGTCAAATATCTCAATAATTTTTGTATAATATTAATATGATTACAAGTTGAAATGATAATGCTTCAGATATGTCAGGTTTAAATAGAACAGATTTCTAAATTTTTTCCACCTGTTTCCTTTTATCTTTTTAATGTGGCTACTGGAAATTTTTAAATTACATCTGTGGTGTGACTGACACTTCTATCGGGCGGGGCTATTCTAAATCTACCACATTAATTTTTTTCTCTCAATCCACCTCTCATTTGTTCCCTGCTTGTTCCACAGACCTCTGTGCACCTGTGTGTCAATCGTGGGGACAATGGGCCTGCACGTGGACGGTGGCACAGGGGACACCCAGCGTGGTGGTTCTCTAACGAGCAGGAGAGCCCTCTGGAAACTCAAGCTCCGACAGCCACTCCTGCCACAGAAACTTCCCAGGTATGCACATAAATATTGGCTAAATAGACATGTTCTTCTTAGTAAACTTGACTCCCCAGCCCAAAGTTGCATGAAAAAGGAGGGTCTCAAGAAGGAAGGAAAGCAGGAAAAGTGTTGTTAATTTATAGAAAAAAACGAATCATAAGCCTCCTTAAAAACGTAAATGTCCTAAAGCGTTTAAAATACCATTTGATCCGCTGTGGTGACTTTTCCGGCGCAGGGGGGGCCGGGGAGGGGGGAGGTTATCTAATCTTACATTTGAGTTGTCTCTCTGTCTTTGACTCCCTAACAAAAACAAGCTCCTAAGAGCAGGACATGTGCATTAAATGGCTTCTATTAACCGGCTGAGGGTGGGAGGAGGTGAGAAACATCTCACAGGGCTGAATCATGTGAAGGACTTGGACTTGGGCAGCCTGGGTCTGAACCCTGCCTCTGTCCCTTATTAGCTGCACCTCTGTTTTAACTTAAGTCCTGTATATTGACTATATTTTCTTATTTTCTGTATTCTTGATGCTCTGGCATTTGGGGTCTTGAACCTGGAGAGACTGCCCCTCCCAGGGCTAGCTAATTCTTACAGATAGTAAAGCTCCCCTGCAAGTGTGCCTTTGATATACAAACCAACCAATCCAGAGCCCACATCTCAGCAATCTCCTATGTTCGTCACATGTCACGTCAATATTCTCCCTGCCCTAAATCACCCCAGGGCCAGGAACCAGACAACCAGGGACAGACAACCAGACAACCCTATGGCCCAGAGCCTGCAGTAATTATTCAAACTTACCAGTCCTAAACTGTTTCCTCTGCCCTGCCTTTCCTTCTCACGAAAACGCCAGTAAAGGCTGTGGACCAAGCTCTCCTTCCCCTGCCCTCTGCCCCTGACCGACCCCTCTGCTTCCCCAGGTGGCCCTGCAAGGTATTCCGTGCCTCCTGTTTCTCGGGAGCTGTGAGTATAAACTCCTTCCTCTGTGATAATCATTCCTGCGTTTTCGTGTCTTATCACACCTGATTAAAACAAACACATCTTCGGAACATCCCGGCTTCTCTGGGTCTCGACTTCCTCATCTGTAAACCGTGGGTGACGGAGTCCCCTCCACAGGGAGATCCTGTGTGTGAAAGTCTCTCAGCAACTGCCCTGCCCCACAGAGCTCAAAACATGTGGAGGGACTTTTAAAAAGAAGGTGCCCCCTGTGATTTCATTCCCTCTTTCTGTTTGGTTCCTTGTTTTACTGTTATGTCCTTTTTTTTTTTTTTTTTTTTTTTTTTTTTTTAATTTTTTGGCCACACCGTGCAACGTGTGGGACCTTAGTTCCCCGACCAGGGATTGAACCTGTGCCCCCTGCAGTGGAAGCACGGAGTCTTAACCACTGGACCGCCAGGGAAGTCCCTGTTATTAAACAAACAAAAATAATAATAAAAGCCCCTCAACCTCAGATGCTATAGGCGCCAGAGTCCAGGCTCCAGCGGCATTGGGGTGGCCTGAGTGTGGACACACCCACCTCCTCCTCAGCCCCAGCTCCACCCCCTCCCAGTGGAAACCAACTTCTAAGGCCCTCTTCCACCCTTAGCACCAATGGGCCTGACACCCACCCAGGGAATGAGCTTCCTCTCCCCCGAGTCGCCCCTTCCTTAAACCTGGTCGACCTGGTGTTGCCAGTTCAGGAATAAGTCAGCCAGCGGGCCGGTGGGCAGTGTATCTTCTCAACCATGAGGCAGCTAAAGGGGACCATGTAATCCAAATGTTGTCCCCGCCCACACCTAAACACAGGCAGGATGGAGGGGTCATGCAGGTGTCTGTTTCCACCCCGATGCCATAGCATTTCTCCTCTCCTTCTTTCGCCGGAATCTGTCCATCCATTCAGGAAATGGCAGCAATGGCCAGTAGAGGGGAGTTGACCTCATGGCCACAGACTGCCATGGAGACCCACCAAAGCCTGGCCAGAGAATATGCAAACTCAGCTCTGTCCTATGGATACAGCCAAGAGTTTACTTATAAAATTGATATAAAAGAATGACACTTGAATATTTAGTAAATCACAGGAACATCGTTTTTAAGTGGCTTGTGGAAGGAAAAAATTGAAAGCAATGTGCCTCAATGTTGAATGAAGTGAAGTAAGGAAACCGGGCACCTCAGATTGGGACTTGACCCCAAGTGCCAGAACTCGAACCCAGCCAAAACCCAGATTGGGAACTTGAACCCACATGGCTGGGACTCGAACCTGGCCAAAACCCACAGTCTTCCAACTGAGATCACACACCTGGTTTCAGGACTTAAGGAAGCTCAGGTTCTTGATGTCTCATCGCAGAAAGAATTCAGTGAGAGACAAAGTGATGGGTAAGAAGTGGATTTATTTAGAGAGAAACACATTCCACAGACAGAGTGTGGGCCATCGCAGAAGGTGAGAAAGGCTCCAGGGTATGGGGTTGTCAGTTTTTATAGGGGTGGGTAATTTCATAGGCTAATGAGTGGGAGGAGGATTCCAGCTATTTCGTGAAGGGGCGGGGATTTCCAGGAATTGGGCCACCGCCCACTTTTTGATCCTTGTGGATCCTTGGAACTGTCGTGGCGCCTGTGGGTGTGTCATTTAGCTTGCTGATGTGTTACAGTGAGCATATACTGAGGTTCAAGGTCTAGGGGAAGTCGACTTGTCCGCCATTTTGGACCCATTTGGTTTTAATCAGTTTATGTCATGTCCTCGGGCTATGTTATTCTTTCAGAGGTTGTGCCCTGCCCCCTTCCCTCCTGTTTCAATAACAAGTGGAAGGACCCTGGGAGGGGTCAGAGCAGAAGACCCTCCGTGCTACAGGCAAAGGCACTGACCTCAGAGGGGATCCAAATTTATTGATTGTCCAGCTTTGCCTGTGCAAAACATTTCTTCTGCATAATCTATACGATGACATCGGATTTCCTGGTGGTTCACGAGAAATGAAAACACTATATATTAGCTGTAATTTATAAGGTCCAAAGGAAATTTTTGGACAGATACTTAACTGTATTCAATTACTAGAAACGTCTGTTTGTTGTCAAATAAGGTAATCATCTTGAATAACTCTCTTTAAAATGAAAAAGAGGATTTCAAAACTTTTTTCCGTTTACATCAGAATGTCTTTAGCCAAATAAGAAGTTGAATCAGCTTTTCATGATTATATATTTCAGTTAGCTGCCTTAAACCCTTTCTGGAACAAGGCAGGGTACAATAAATAGTATATATTTTAAAGTTAAGTCTGGAATATATCACAGTAAGCCTGCAAGTTAGGACCTGGGCTGCCATACGTGTTCAACCGAGAACCTAGAAATGGCTGCAGCTTTTGTCAGGCAAAGAGTGGTTCGCATTTTTTTTTTTTTTTAAAGAAAAAGCAGGGACTTCCCTGGTGGTCCAGTGGTTAAGACTCAGCGCTCCCAATGCAGGGGGCATGGGTTCGATCCTGGTTGGGGAACTAAGATCCCGCATGTGGCACAGTGCAGCCAAAAAAAAAAAAAAAAAGCAGGCTTAAGACCTCATCCAATCCATTTGCTTTCAGTCTTTCAAGAGCTCTGCTTCTACCTCTCTGGTTTCTGCTTAGATCAGCTGACATCCAGAAAACCCCAAAGGGAATGCCAGAGGTATGTAGACATCAGAGCTTCTGAGGCCAGATTTGATAAACCCTTTCTCTTGTAAACAAAGCATTCTCCTCTTTTAGGACCACCTTCCCCCAGAGAAAGACTGTGACCCTCTCTGTAAGGTTCGCCCCAGGAGAGGAAGGAAAATCTCGACCCTGCCATAGCTTTAGGGGAAAAATTATGTTGGAGAGTCTGCAAGGCTAACCTAACTAATTCTGTGTCACTTGAATGATGGGGTTAAAATATAACAGGGAGGGGCATCTGTGGCAGATGGGAGAGCCACAGGGACTGGATTAGACACAAGACAAAAGGCAGAAGGAAATAATCTTTGTGTTTTTCAGCCAAGGACTAAAGCTCAAAAACCCATCTTTGATAAAGGATTATAAACCATGATCAATGGCAGAAAGAGGACAGTTTCATTCTGATCAATTGATGGCAACATAACTAAACAGTGGAAGTAAGGGCATGCAGTTTTGCACAGATAGACTCTGATGAATTTTCATCTACTTAACCCATGCTTTCCTGCCAAAGAGCTATAACCTATGCCGATAGAACAAAAACACATTTGAGAACATGCCGGGCACCTCTTAAACTGACAAAGGAGACAAGAAATTGAAACATTAAGTTTTAAAATAAATGTTGATCAGTGGGACCATTAATAAAAAACTCACTGCATTTGGGGTGGATTTGTCCCACTCTCTTATTCTGAGTTGAAAAACACTAATAAAAAAATAATGTAGCTCTGAATGTAAAAACCATATTACCCCAGTCTTAAAGATTTCTCCTGTCAGGAAACCCCAGGGAGTTGTCAAAAATAAATAAAATCTAAGCTAAAGAGAAAGTTAAAGAAAAGGTGGGATATGGTAAGAACTTTATGTGTGGCAGCCAGGAATGCTGGGTTGACAGATGTAGCTAATTCTGAAAGAATAACTTCCTATTCAAATAACAAGTAAAAGGTGTTTAAAGAGAGAAAGGTTATATTTTACTTCAGCAAGTACAGCTTTTGGTGAGTGTTACATAAATATTGATTAAAAGCTCTACGTCATTTCCTTCACTTTGACAGATAGAAAGACTTATCAGGTCATCAGAGTTTTTCCTCCTTGGCTGGTATACTACAGAGATTGGATTCACCAAGGCTCCTCTGCTATATTCAGGGGAAATAGGAGTTTAGATTTTATATTATTTTAATTCAAAAAGTGTGTGTGTGGGGTTGTGCTCGTTCATTTGTCTTGCATTTTGCAGCAAAAGCAAATGGTCATTAGATGATGACCGTTGGTGTGATAGTGTTTACTACGTACAGAGTTTAATTCATTCTTCGGGGTCAGATCACACAGGATGAGTAATTTTCCTGGGGGTTGAGTCCTGAAGAAGCAGGTAATAGGAATGTTTCTGTAGCTTCCTACAGGGCAGTTTACCAGCCAGAAACAGTTAGTGTAAGACTCGTCAGAGAGTCCCAGGCTGGACATTGGGAGGGATGACCAACCCAGAAGACTAGTTGTGTTCACAACTCACCTGGTCAAACCCTTTTAACTCTCTGTCCTTTTATTTCCTGCTCTGTTAGGAAAGCACAGTCGTACCTGCCTTATCAGTCTTTTAATATTGACACTGATAAGAGTAGTAATAGTAACTAATAATAGAAGTAATTATTCTAGTCACATTCCGGTGTCTACTGCTGTGTAACAAACCACCCCAACCCCAGGAGGCTTAAAATGATCACTGTTGTATTTTAGCGCCCAATTTTGTTAGTCATGAATTCAGGCAGGGCTTGGCTGGGTGATTCTTCTGTTGCACGTGGTGTTGAGGGAGGGAGGTGCTTAGTGGCACTCGGCTGGCAGATGGACTGGTCTGGAGGGACTGTGACGTCTGACACCTTGGCAGGGAGAACTGGAAGGCTGGACTCAGCTGGACTGTGGACCAGAGTGCCCCACATGGCCTGTCTCAGGGTGGTCCATCTTATACGGTGGCTCAGGGTTCCAAGAGTGAGTGTTCCCGGTGAACAAGGAACGGGCATGGCCTTTCATGACTCAGCCTTGGAAGTCACACTTTTCCTGTCTCCTAGTGGTCAAGGCAGTCAGAGAGCCTGCCCAGATTCGAGCATGGGGGATGTGGACTTTCTCTCCTCTGCCCGCCCTGCCCCTGCAAAGGGAGGAGTGAAAAAATTTTGCAGCCCTGTTTTAAAACTACCACAAGCAGTAATAGCTAACATTTACTGAGTACTTCTTATGTGCCAACCAATCTCTATGAACTTTATTTGTGTTAAGTAATTTAATCCTTACAACAATCCTGGGACTTCCCTGGCGGCAAGGTGGTTAAGAATCCTCCTGCCAATGCAGGGGACACGAGTTCGATCCCTGGTCCGGGAAGATCCCACATGCGGTGGAGCAACTAAGCCTGCTAGCCACAACTACTGAGCCCGTGAGCCACAACTACTGAGCCCGTGTGCCAAAGCTACTGAAGCTCACGTGCCTAGAGCCCATGCTCCACAACAAGAGAAGCCACTGCAATGAGAAGCCCGCACACCACAACGAAGAGTAGCGCCCGCTGGCCGCAACTAGAGAAAACCCGCAGGCAGCAACAAAGACCCAACACAGCCAAAAATAAATAAATAAAATAAATAAATTTATTAAAAAAAAACCCAACAATCCTATCAGATAGATGTAGGCCCCCTCCTCCCCACCCGACCCCACCCCAGCTTGGGCTTGCAGGTCATAGGGTTCAACCCACACTTATTCAATGAATGAATCAATGAATGAATGAGTAGTCCGTCAGATTTGCTCAGATGGTAAGGTACAGTTAATTGGAAAATTTCATTTTTTCAGGAGCTCTCTGGCAGATGTTTGGTCCTTGCTTTCTTCCTGGCCAACAGAATACCAACTCTGTCCAAGTGATGGGCAAGCCCAGAGGAAGGGGGTGAATCATGACAGGGATCCCAGGCCTCTTTCCACTCATTGACCTAGCGGTGAGAGTGTGACCTAAGACACAAGGGCAGTGTGCTGGGGCTTCTGGAGATGTTCTTCCCTGATGAAAGAGGTCCAGGTGGTGACCAACTTGTCCCAGTCTGCTTGGGAACTGCCAGGGAAACTCCCCTTTAGTCCTGCACAAAGGGGGATGGCTGGTCACCCTGGCAGTCGATCACCTTTTCTTCCCTGTTTGAAATGTTGCGTCTGCAGAGGCATCTTAGGACCACGAGGTGTTGCATTTAAGGATGAAAAACTAACTTACTGAGAACAACTAAGCAGAAAAAGAGTCCTCAATGACATGCCTGAGCCACGTGAGAACAACCCTGGCATTTTCTACTTCTCACTTCTTGTGACGTGACATAATCGATTGTCTTTATTGCTGGGGCCGCTCTTAGGTGGGTTGGCCATTACTTGCAGCTAAAACAATCCTAACTGATACAATCAGTGAAGTGCAGGGGAAAGTATCAGCAAAAATAAGGCCAGTGAAGTCTCAGTGATGCAGAAGGCAGGAAGGATCTCTGAGTTCTCCAAGTCCTACAAACTCATCGGCCAACAGTGGGAGACCTTGGGATCCGGCTCTCAGGCTGGAAACCGCTCAGGCCTCTTGCTGTCATAGGTGTCGCCCTGCATGCCCTCTGTTCAAATATTGTCAAACGGAGAAATCCTGTGTTGAAAAGCTCCAGCACAATTAAACTTCGCGTTTTACTTGCTGCAACAGGCAGAGCCATTCTTTGAGAATTTCCACTAAACAAATAAGCCTTCACATTTCGTTTGGTAAGCCATGTGTGCCGTGCACATGAAAAGCTGAATCACGTGCATTATTTTGTCTTGTTGATGTGCACATTTTTCACGGCCCAATAGAGGTGTGTGTGGTTTGGCTCCGTTAAAAAAATTCCCCACCCTTCCCTGTAAGCTTCGAAACAAAAGTGCTCTCTTTACATCTCTCTCATCGACCTTTCGTCCAGAGCCCTCCTGTGAGCTGGATTGAATGAGTGCTCTGAATTTCAAAGGGAGGCTCCCAGGAATGCTCTGGACCTCCTGCACCCCCAATTCATTTGCAATTATGGTGTCGTGCACCTTTTGGCTCCTCTCCAAGTTAGAAGTTTCCTCCCGTTCTCCATTCCTCATGCCTCGGATGATCTTGGCAGCCTCCCTAGACAAAGAGGAGCAGAAGATGTCAAGCCAGAGTTCAAATCAAACAGATGGATCAGCTCGAAGGTGCACGTCGTGACCCACGCCTACATGTGCTGCGGAACCCTCGCAGGGCGTCCACCCTCGGCACTGGATCAGTCTTAGTGGGCGGCTGTCCTGTCCACTGTAGGATGCTTAGCAGCACCCCGGCCTCCACCCACTAAAAGCCAGTAGCGCTCCTCCCCCCGGGTTGTGACAACCACAAATGTCCCCAGATACGGTCCCCTGAGGGGAGAGAACACTCCTGCTTGTTTGAGAACCTCAGATTTAGGGGAACATAGAAGTTATAACCCAGAAGTGACAAGGTTCATCGAAGCTCACTACCCCCATACTAGGGCTGGGGATGCACATTTGGGAGGGGTTAAGGTAAGTGGTTGGTCAGGATGTCCAATCAGCTCAGTTTTGGGTGACTGGGGAAAAGGAGAGGTCATTTTGCAAGTCCTCCATCAGGTTCGATGAAAAACGTCCCCCATAAGTCCCAACCCATTTTGTTTGCATTTGATTTTTGGAATGTCCTTCTGAGGCAACCGTCCATGGGCTTGTTGGCACAGAGGAATCAGACACGGTCAGGCTGAGGCTCAAGTTCGCTGCTGAAGCCTCTGCTAGGCTGGCTTTGGGAGCCCCGCACACGTCAGAGGCTCCGCGGTATCGCAGGTTAGAGGGGGGAGCGTGGAAGGCCTGGCTCTGCTCTTCAAAGGGAGCCAGTCAGTGGGGTAAACAGCACGGGAAGGCGTCTGTTGCCCAATTATGAGCTCCCTGGGTGCCGGCAGCAGGAAGGCCTGGGGCTCCCAGGCTGGCGGGCCCAGGAGACAGAAAAGAGGGCAACACAAGGGCAGCCCAGTGGGCTGGAGGTGAGGCTATGGGGGTCTGGAGGGGGCCGGGCAAGCATCCCCAGAGGGGCCCGCACGGAGCTGGCGAGGGCGTGTGAGGACCCTAGGACAAGAGGGGGCAGGGCGGGGATGGGGACACACTGGCCTAGGCAAAGGGGCTGAGGTGGTAATTCAGTGTCCTTTCCAGAAATAGTGACTGAGCTGGGACGGGGCACCCCATCCATCTGGGGGGCTGGTGGGAGACGGAATGGAGAGGTAGGCGGAGGGAGCGTGGAGGAGGCCGAGGTCCCGATGTGGCATCCGGCGGGGAACCGCCGAAGGGCTTCTGCACAGCATCAAGGTTTGCAAACACCAGTGGCCAAGCGAGTGGGGTTTGGGCCAGACGGCAGGGGTCCCACAGGGGCCCAGGCCGCGCTCAGCTTACACCAGCCGGCTCCCTGACCCCAGGAGTCTCCTGCTCTAAACCGCCCGCGCTCGTAGCTCCTGCTTGTGTTCTTTTCACTTTAATGGCCGTAAACAAAACACTCCTCCACAAAGGCCCAGTGTGTGGAAAGTTAGGGCCACCCGTCCTCAGCGTCACACCACATTTATCCCATGAGAGAAGTGGGCAGTCGGGCATTTATCAGGAGAATGTGATCGATGCAGAGACCAGGGATTGGGAATAATTAGGTAAAAAGCCCCTCTGTTTCTTAAGCACCACTTGGCTGTGGCCGTTTCTGCCGAAATCATCTGGAGATCAGCCTGGGCTCTGCAGGCCCCTGGGTGTGGGGTGTGGGAGGGGCCTGGGAGGGCTCCTCCCACCTCTGGGGAGGCCAAGGTGGGACCCCAAGGGCAGGCATTCTGCAGGGCAGTGGGCTGGGAGGCAGCTCTGCGTCTAGGGGTCAAGTCCTGGGGGTGTGTTTGGAAAGTGCCTCCTCTGTCCCTCCTCCAAGTCCCTGGACCCCACGGTGCTAGGGTGACGCACACGTCTGTGGGACAGACACCCAGGATCACCGCTTCCCTAATGCCTGGCTCTGTGCTGTGAGCAGGTGGTCCCTGCATACCCCCAGTAGATGCTTCTTTCCAGGGAGGATGCTGGGTCCCTAGCGCCCATCCCTACCAGCCTCCAGATGCAGCGAGAGCAGGGACGCTCAGTCGCCGCTCCCTGGGGTCAGCTGTCTCTGTCACAACCACACAGAGAGGGTTTCCTCCCGGCTGTGGACGCCATGCTTGCCCGGCTTTGGGGTCTTGGTGGGGTTTCTCTGTAACCCTCCTGTGAGCGGATAGGCCACCTCATTATTGTTTCTTTTCTTTTTCTTCTTCTAAGTTTTTTTTCACTTTCTATTTTGTATTGGAGTGGAGTTGATTAACATTGTTGTGTTCGTTTCCGGTGTACGACAAAGTGATTCAATTAGGCATATACATGTATCTACTCTTTTTCAAATTCTTTTCCCAATTAGGTTGCTACACAATATTGAGCAGAGAGGATGGGCCACTTCAGTAAATCCTCCACATTCAAAGCAGTTTTTAGGGCCCACAGGCCAGACGACGTCCTAGAGGCTGGGTGCGAAGGTCACTGAAACGCAGCCTCAGGCCTCCCAGCGCGGGGAACGAGGTGGGAAGCAGACGTGCACTCAAACAGGATGCCGTGCAGGTTGGCGAGGGCGTCGCGGGCAGCGGTGCACCTACCTGCAGCGTCAGAGCGGGCACCCCAAGAAGGCCAGCTGCGGGCTACATCAGGACGGCTACGGGAGCCTTCGTCACCAGGAAGGGGGGCATCGTCGGAGGAGAGGTGGGGCGCACGTAGGTAGGAAAGGGCCCGGAACCTTGTGGGGTGGAAGGGGAGGGACAGAGGAAGGGAACCATTTCCACCTTGGGCCCCGCTGCTCACAACTCAGATTTCCAGAGAGAGACTCCCACGGGGCCGGCTGCCACCCATCCTGTGCCCAGCTCTCAGTCTAGGGAGGACACTTTGATCAGCAGCCAGGGCCACTGCAAAGGTGAGGGTGATTCCCCAAGAGAAACAATCCTGGGTGCTGTTGGCAGGGGTAGGGGTGGAGGGTGGAGTGTTGGTTATGGGGGAACAGAGGGGGAGGGCGTTTGTCCCCCAGGCCTGGGGAGTGAGGGGACGTAAAGAGTGTGCAGCCCGTTGGCCACCCTAGCAGGAGAGCCCGGGTACCAAGGAGGCAGGAGATAGTGGTGGGGTGGAGGCAGGGGCATGGCCTGGCTCTTCCCCTGGGATCTTCCCTCCCAGGACGGTGCTGATGTTGGCTTCTTTTACTGAGAACAAGCCGATTTACTAAGGGGCCTTAATGCACTGCCTGGTGACTCTTCACGATTCCACGAGGCCAGAGATCTTTCCTCATTTTATGATGGAACCCAGGCCTGGAGTCTCCAAGTTCCTTCCCTCAGTCCTCATGCCTCTGAGATCCCCTTGACACCTACACATCCCTGCTGAAACTATTGGCTGCTCTTCTAGATGGGCTATTTAACTCATTTAGCAATAAATCGGTAAACTCAAATGTTTCTGAAATTTTTACAATACCCTTTTTACGGGAACTGTGATGGGGCCCAGGCAGTGTCTTAAAACCAGAGCTAGGACACACCTTACGAGCCAGGGGGCGCTGCTCTTTCCCACCACACCCGGCAAGGCCTGCGGGAACAGTGGCCGCCTGGCCAGGGTAGAGGAGGTGGCCGAGGAACCCAACTGGACTGGGGATGCAATAAATAGCATCACTCTTATTCTATTTTAAAATTAACTTTTTTTGTGGGGGGAGGTGGGTCTGGGTACCAGAGCTACATGGTTCAAAAACCAAAAGAACACAGAAAGTAGGAAGTGAAAACTGGCCTCCCTCCTTCCCCCTCCCCCTCCCTCCTTTTCTTCTGTACCTTTCCAGAGTTCTTTAGAAAGCATCATTTCCAGACTTTTCTCATTCGCCTTCTAGGCTGTACATCACCTACTCAGGAAACCCAGCATGTTTAGTACATGTCAAATACGCTCTTCAACTCAGAGAAAAATCTCTCTCTAAGCCACTTGAAGGAGTTTTAAAATCCTGTTCTGAAGAATCTTTGCTGAGGGAAAAGCATTAGGCTCAAACCTTTGTTCATCGGATAAATTAAATCAAGACCTAAAGTCTCCTTGGAAATGTAATCTATCATCTAGGAAGACACCCCCTGTTTCTTTGGCTTCAAAACACTGCTGTTTTGTCTAACAGTCAGAAAATAGATTCGTAAAGCCCAAGGAATCCTTTGTGTTTGGAATTGCCTCTGTAATAACAAGATCTCCAGATGGCCCGTCTCTGTCCTTTTGTCACTGGTGTTAGCCACTGGAGCTGGTCCCATTGGGCTACTGAAGAAGGCACCAGAATGCCCGCGAGTGCAGGAGATTATTCTTCTCTATGAAACAAAAGGAACCAAATCTCCTCTCTCTGCGTCTTGACAGGCTTGGCATTTGCTCAGCAAGAAGTAGTAATAAAACATTTTCAAAATGGGGCCAGTTCCTGAGAGTTCATAAAAGACACAGAAAGGAGCACACTCGCTAAGGGAGGTTCTGGATTTTTAACAAACAGCAGTGAGCTCCAAGGCGCTTGCAGGGAAAGAGGAACTGTCTTGCCAGCATTCAAGACTTGGAGGCCACTGTGACCTGCAGAGCAGTATGAGGCCCAGCTGCCTTCCTTGGGGTGTAGAAATTAAGAAGAGCCCAAGTGACTCGGCTGGGAAAATGGAAAGGGAGCCTGTGTGGTCCTTCAGCGATTCCAACAGAAAAGCTTCTGCCCTTTTAGATTCCTTAACCTCAAAGGCCAGCAGCTGGCAAACTATGACCTATAGGTCAGATCTGGCCCGCTACATGTTTGTATCAATAAAGTTTTATTGGAACACAGCCACACCCATTCACAGTTGTGACAGAGACCCCTGTAGAGCCTACAAAACCCCAAACAGTTACTGTCAGGCTCTTTACAGGAAGTGTACTACTTGTTGTAGGCAGTAAAGAGGGGCATTGCCTGTAAGGAAATCTGTGAGGCGTTTTCCTGGGCTGCGAGGTTACCTGAGGAGCTCAGACAGAAGGAAATATGGCAGGTTGTTTCCCACGGAAATAGAGAAGGAAGAAGCCAAGAACAGAACCCCACAGACTCCACAGCTGGACTGTTTGAAGGAAGCCCTGGCCCAGAGAGGCCAGCCTGTGGCCATGGACTTGGCCTGGACATGCGGGCGGAGCTGGGAGTTACAAGAGGGTCACCGGGGCTGCCTCAGGGGCACCTGGCACCAGAGACCCCTCAGAGCTGTCATGTCTCCAGGGGAGACGACAGATGTGCAGCACGTTAACCCCAGCCACCTGGGGGTCCTCAGAAGATGGGCTCTGGGTGCCAACATCTCAGGCAAGTTCAGCCACAGACCATCCCCCAAACACGCTCTTCCTCATCCTTCCAGGATCTTCAGCGACCAAGGGGACGGCTCCCACCCACAGCTGGCCGGGGCCTCTGAGGGTTTTACCCTCTGCCTGGGTAAGGAGGAGGCGACCCCTTAGGCCAAGAGAGGCCTGCAGGACAGCCCAGCTCTCCTCGGGAGGGGGACCCACTGCTGAGCTGGTGACCCTCCAGGGCCGGGTCCCTCCACTTGAAGAGCGTCGTGTGCTGGCCTCACACTTCCATCTCATGCTTCTCCCATTTTGGTAATTACAGACCCTCTTTTATTTCTTTGTCTTCTAAAAAATTAGCTACATATTTATTTAATTATGTCTATACGTACCAGTATTACTATGTGCCATGAACTGTTCTGAGTGTTTAACCAAAAAATAACTAAATTAACCTCCTACCCATCAGGGTGAAGAGATGGCATTGGTGCTGCCGAGGGACGCAGGAGGAAGAGGGAGGCAAAAAAAGACACGGCAGGACTTCCCTGGTGGTGCAGTGGTTAAGAATCCGCCTGCCAATGCAGGGAACATGGGTTCGAGCCCTGGTCTGAGAAGATCCCACATGCCGTGGAGCAACTAATCCCGTGCGCCACAACTACTGAGCCTGCGCTCTAGGCCTGCGAGCCACACCTACTGAGCCTGCGTGCCACAACTACTGAAGCCCATGCCCCTAGAGCCCGTGCTCCGCAACAAGAGAAGCCACAGCAATGAGAAGCCCGTGCACCACAGCGAAGTGTAGCCCCTGCTCGCTGCAACTAGAGAAAGCCCGCTCATAGCAATGGAGACCCAATGCAGTCAAAAATCAATAAATCAATCAAAAAAAAAAAAAAAAAAGACACGGTGGGGGAGAACCGGAAGGTGAGAAGTAAAGGAGAGAATGAAGAGGAAGGAGAGGAAGAAATACAGAGCCGGGAAGGGAGTGAAGGGGAGAAAGTTGTACTTTTCACGAATGAAGCCTTGAGACCCCAATTGTAGAAGCTGTGACCCTCTCAAGCCCACAGATGTGATGATTCCTGACATAATGATGATCTCTTGGTTATGAACAAAAGACAGTCTTCCCTCGATTTACACTGTGGTCACATTCCTGGAAAACACAGAACAAGATTCACTTTACGCTCATATGGAGATAGTTTCTAGGCCGACTCGCAAGCAGGTGTCCATTTACATGATGGTATGTGGGACAAGGGACAACTTTTTGTTGAGAGCTACTGTTCTGTGCCTGGAGGGTCCCCTAGATGCTTGGAAGGCCCCTCCCTCCTCCCCCTTCCCCCCATCCCCTTCCCCCTCCCCCTTCCCCTTCCCTCCTCCCCTTCCCCTCCCTCCTCCTCCCTCCCCCCTCCCTGAAGGTGCCAATCAAAAATGCCTCCTCCAATCTCCAAAACAGCCCCTAGGGGGCAGTACTGCCCCTGCTGGGATCAGGTACCTATTGGACTATCTATCACTATCTACTCTGTGTGTGTGCCAGGCTGGGGAGGGGGAGGGGGAAGGGGGAGGGGGAAGGGGGAGGGGGAGGGGAGGGGAGGGGGAGGGGGAAGGGGAGGGGGAAGGAGGGCTGGGAGCGTAAATGAATCAGCCTTAGTGTCCTACCCCATGAAGCAGGTACTCTCCTTAAATTAGGGGTGCCAGATTTAGCAAAGAAAAATTTTGCGTGGGATACACTTATGCTAAAAATTATTTGTTGTTTATTTGAAATTCAAATTTAACTGGATGTCCTGTTTTTTTACCTGACAACCCTACTGATAATACCAAGATCGGGGGACATGATGGGTGGTGCCTGCTTAAGGACCGAGGGGACCCAGAGGAGGGGTCTGCAGGGAAGGAGACTTGGAGACCGTTTCAGGCATTGTCGTGGCCTCTGCCATTTGCACAGTTCACCATACGTGGTAGCTCCTCGAATGCTCACGCTGGTCTGTGGCTGGACATCATTATCCCCAGCTGGCCAGTGAGGCGCTAAGAGGTCACGTGACTTCCTCCAGACACACATCCAGTAGGGGCAGGAGAGGGGTCGCTGATGCGACTCTTCCCACAACCGTTTGCGGGAGCCCTTGCACCCCAGGGTTGGGTGAGGTGTGTCAGAGAAACCTGCTGCTGGACGTGGTGTCCACAGGGAGATCCAGTGTCAGGGATCCTGGCTTAGAATTGGGGTTTAGCGAGTGTGGCTTAGAAGGGGGTGAAAGTCTGCGGGGCTATGGAAACCTGAGCTGCCTGGGGTGTGAGAAGTAAATTGCTTTCAAGGAGTCTGGTCCACCTGGAAGAGAAAAGGATAAAAGGTGTGTACTTGTTCTCAGGAAAAAGCGCAGGTGCCTACAGCCCAGTGCAGCACCCACCGCCCTGCACACTCAGCTCCCCGGCCCTGTCACCACCCCCTTCCTCTGCAGGGGCAGGACGAGGCAAGGATGTCCTCTCGAGATGGACGAGGAAGATGCTGGAATCAGCAGGCTTAACTGGACTGGCTTCCACTGAAACTCAGATTTCGTATCTTTGGGGGATGAGTTCACAGTTAGTGCAGTGTTCTCCCAACTAACAGCAGGAGAGGGAGAAACTGGCCTGGGACCTGTTGCGAGTAACCGTGTCCTGTCCCGTGGGGACCCAGCAGCCCCAGAGTGGGGCGGGAATTCAGTGGAGGTTATCCTCGACTCCCCAGGAAGAGTAGGGAAAAGTTTAAAGGAGCTGCAGGCTCAGTTAAAGCCTCTCATTGCTCTCTTCAGGATATTCTGGGGAAAAACCAGACTGGATTAGTGAACAGTCTGAGTGCAGAAAGAACTAGAATAGATTTTGTTTCTTTATAAAAAAATGTCAACTTTCCCCCGATTATAAAAGCATTTTAGAAATGCCGGCATTACAACATTCTGCTTGCTGAAGAAAATTTAGAAAAAATATAGTAAAGTAAATCACAGTAAATAAAAATCACCTGTAATCTTGCTAGACAGAGTAAGTTCATTTTCTTCTTTTTTTAAAATAAATTTATTTATTTATTTTTTGGCTGCTCTGAGTTTTTGTTGCTGTGCACCGGCTTTCTCTAGTTGTGGTGAGCGGGGGCTACTCTTCATTGCTGTGTGTGGGCTTCTCATTGCAGTGGGTTCTCTTGTTGCGGAGCACGGGCTTCAGTAGTTGTGGCTCGTGAGCTCTAGAGCTCAGGCTCAGTAGTTATGGTGCACGGGCTTAGTTGCTCCGCGGCAGGTGGGATCTTCTCGGACCAGGGCTCGAACCTGTGTCCCCTGCATTGGTAGGCGGATTCTTAACCACTGCACCACCAGGAAAGTCCCCCAGAGTAAGTTCATTTTCTAAGTAAAAAGGAGAACTTAAACTAACCGCTAACAAAACATTGCCAGCTCAGTCAGCCCTCTGTGGGTGAGTAGATGACAATCATTTGTTATTAACAAATGGTTTGTATAAAAATAGATACAAAGCTGGTTTTAAAAGATTCTTGAAGACATTGATATCTCCTTTTAGTCTCCTTACCTATGATTTTTCTTGTTAAGCCCTTTTTTTTTTCCATAGGTGTTCTAAAGGTAAACTTTAGTGCAGCTCTTGTTAAAATAATTAAAAAGCAATGAAGTTTTGCTATATGGCTCCTAACGTAAGGCTCCATATTTCAAAAATAGATAAAAAATTGCTCTACTCAGCCATAAAAAAGAATGAAATAATGCCATTTACAGCATGGACCTAAAGATTATCATACTAAGCGAAATAAGTCAGAGAAAGACAAATATCATATGATATCACTTACATGTGGAATCTAAAAAAGTGATACAAATGAACTTATTTACAAAACAGAAATAGACTCACAGACATGGGAAACAAATTTATGGTTACCTAAGGGGAAAGGAGGGGGAAGGGATAATTAGGAGTTTGGGATTAACAGATTCTCACTGCTATATATAAAATAGGTAAACAGCAAGGACCTACTGTATAGCACAGGGAACTATACTCAATACCTTGTAATAACCTACACAGGGAACTATACTCAATACCTTGTAATAACCTACAGTGGAAAAGAATCTGAAAAAGAATATATATATACAGATATATGTATATATATACATAACTGAATCACTTGGCTGTACAGCAGAAACTAACACAACATTGTAAATCAACTTACACTTCAAAAATAAATAAATAAATAAATAAATAACTTTAAAAAATTGCACATAACCGGGGTGGGAGGCCTGGGGGAAGCAATGAAACCTCACTCATGGTCATTCTCCAGCTTGGTCAAGCGTTAACCAACAGCCAGGACATTTAAACCTCAGTTTCCTTTTCTGTAGAGATACATCAGAATCTCCCAGTGGAGGACGCCCATGAGAACCACACTGGTGAGCTTTTAAACATACGCATGCGCAGTCCCTACTCGGGGGATTCTGGCTCAGTGGGTGGGCCTTGGGCAATTGTGGAGTAGGAGAGAGAGGGGGTCTTGGTATTTCCAAAAATTAAAATATATAAGCTTACAACTAAATAAATGACATTTAAAACAAAGGTCATGGGACTTCTCTGGCAGTCCAGTGGTTGAGACTTCACCTTTCAATGCAGGGGGTGCGGGTTCAATCCCTGGTCTGGGAGCTAAGATCCCACATGCCTTGGGGCCAAAAAGCCAAAATATAAAACAGAAGGATTATTGTAACACATTCAATAAAGACTTTAAAAATGGTCCGCATCAGGCTTCCCTGGTGGCGCAGTGGTTGAGAATCTGCCTGCCAATGCGGGGCACACGGGTTCGGGCCCTGGTCTGGGAGGATCCCACATACCGCGAAGCAACTGGGCCCGTGAACCACAACTACTGAGCCTGCGCGTCTGGAGCCTGTGCTCCGCAACAAGAGAGGCCGCGATAGTGAGAGGCCCGCGCACCGCGATGAAGAGTGGCCCCCGCTTGCCGCAACTAGAGAAAGCCCTCGCACAGAAACGAAAACCCAACACAGCCATAAATAAATAAATTTTAATAAAAAGGTCCACATCAAAAAAAATCTTTAAAAAAAAAAGGTCATAAATCCTCACAACTCACAATTTCCTACCTATTTTAGTATATTTTACTATTCCCTGTGCTGAGACGTCGTTTGTGTCTGTTGCGTCTGCACACGGCACTGACAGCAGCTCTAGCTCCCCCTTCCGTGAGCCACGCTGGTAGCTTGAAATCAGCGACTGTGGGAGTTTTTACACCACAGAAACTGGCAGATGCTACAGATCAGGGTTCTTCTCCCCCTTGGCAATCCAGTTGTTAAACACTCCCCAGCACCCCACTGTCCCCAGTGTGATGCAGGGTTAATTCAGAACCCTGTTAGTAATCAGGGTTTTTACGGTGATCACTGGCTCATTTTTTAAAACTCTTGACCTGAAGATTAGGTTTCTCGTTTTCACTTGCTGAGATGGGAGTGCCTCCGGGGGAGACTGGCTCCGAGGCTGCAGTGTCTCTTTCTCCGCACTTTTCTTTTAAAGACAGATGTTTGCTCGGCTCTTGTCGGGCGCTGAAGAAGCAGGTGTGTTTGTGCAGGTCTTTAAGGCATCTTTAAAGCAAATAGGCTTGATAAAATCTTTTCTTTTCTCTTTCCTTCATTCTACTGTTACTCATATTGATCCAGGTCTTTCCACGGGCACAGAGTATGCTGGCTGTGTTTGTACATTTCGGCAAAGAGATAATCGTGGAAGCCTGGTGTATAGAAATGGGCTCTGTTATGATGAACTGTAGCCGAGGGGGGTGGTCAGCCACTTCCTCTCCTTTGAGATTTTGGTGTTTGGAAGATTTTCACTTAAACTCCTTTCCCCAACTTGGCCTGGCTCCTTTGTTGCCTTATTTGGAATGCATACCAGCTATTGTGGAGTAATAATACCGGAGGAGAAATCAATTCCCTCCTTGGCCTTCCATGGAGAGTTCAACCTTGCCTGGGGTTGGGCCCTCTGCTTTTCAGCCTCAGGTATATTTTTTGGCACGTTAAGGGCTGATGTGAGTGGATTGTGTGTAAAGTGCTAAGTTAATTGGTGTTCAAAGTGAGCCCTGTCTGGGGTGCCCCCCCAAACGGCCCACTCTTCCCTGCCCCGATTCTGAACCAATTGAGAGATGAAATGAAGGGGTAAGGGGTCCCAAAGACCACCTTTATAGCTGATAAAGGCCAGGTTGAAGATATGGCTTGTATCTGTGGGCAAATAAGTTCCCTAATACGAAGACCAAATTGAGCAGGGATGTGTGGTGGATCTGGGCACCCCATGGAGGTACAGCGCACTCCAAAGAGGGGATCTCTCACTGCTCGTGACCAGTTTCTCCTTCTAAACGCACCAACTGGGAAGGAAAGTGAGCGACAGGCAGAGAGAGCCGGGAGTTAGGCCAATGCGCCCCCTCACCTGGAAGGAATCCTGAGGGGCTTCCCACAGGCACACACAGCCTGGCCTGGCCAGCAACTACAGCTGACACACATCCTTGCCTTGTAGTCACTCTGGAAAACTCCTTTATGTGAAAGCTCTGCTCTGCCTGTGCTAGACCAGATTTACCGAATGGAAAGGGGAGACCCCTGGTCATTTCAGAGTGCTTTGGGAGGAAAAGGGGATACTGTAATAAAAGTTGGCTATACCTACAAAGTTAAACGTTCTGGCTTCTTTTACTGGGTTGAGTTGTATCCTCTCAAAACTCCTGTCTCAAAAGGAGCCTCAGAATGTGGCCTGATTTGGAAATAGGGTCTTTGCAGATATGATCAAGATAAGGTAAGAACATCCTGCATTAAAGTGGACCCTAAAGCCAAGATGACCAGTGTCCTTAGAAGAGCGAAATGTGGACACAGAGACACAGACCCAGGGAGACGGCCATGTGATGACGAAGGCAGAGACTGGAGTTACGCTGCCACAAGCCAAACAGCACCAAGGATGCCCGCGAACGGCTGAGCTAGAGGAAGCCAGCAAGGATTCTTCCCTGAAGTTTTCAGAATGGCAAGGCCAGCATGAAGGCCCTTGAAGCAGCAGGAGGTAGATTTTCTTTGGTGGAGAGAAGATGAAGGAATGGCAAGAATCAGGTGTCACTGGACCCATACAAGGTGATGGCAGGGGGTGGGATGCCCTATGGCTTAACTTCTAGTGAAGCCCTGCATCTCCTAGATCCTTGTAGCCCTCCCCAGTCTGTCAATCACATCCCTGATGGGAGTGATTTGTCTGTGGAAATACCTAGCTTCCTCCTGGGTTGCTGTGAAGAGTGGCCACACAGGCCTCCAAAGGCTGTTCAGGACCCTTGAGGGCGCTTTCCCTGCGTCTCACACATAATAGGAGGTGTTTCCTTCCATCCTCCCTCCAGCCCAGCATCCTGACTCTCTTCCCAAGCTTAGCCTTGGCAGGAGGGGAAACCTGGCTGAGACTTTTTGTTTTTGTTTTTGTAACTTTCTGTTCAGCTGTTTTTTGTTTTTGTTTTTTTAATTGGAGCATAATTGCTTTACAATGTTGTGTTAGTTTCTGCCGCAGAGCGAAGTGAATCAGCCAGACGCGTCCACACATCCCCTCCCTCTTGGACCTCCCTCCCATCCCCCATCCCACCCAACTAGGCCATCACATGGCACAGAGCTGAGCTCCCTGTGCTATACAGCAGGTTCCCGCTAGCTAGCTATTTTACACATGGTAGTGTATTTATGTCAAACCTAATCTCCCAATTCATTAACCCCAACCACTGGAGGGCTGGGAAGGGGCGTAAGCGACTGCCCTTTATGGACCAGGCCGGTTTGGGGATCACTGAACAGTCATTAAAGGATGCCCTCATAACCTTCCAGATGTTACTGGGGGGCTGACAGCTCACCCAAGGCCTTGGCCAGGTGCTGTCCTGTCACCCTTGACATCATGGGGGGCTGGGGACAGGGGACCTGAGCTACAGATCTTGCTATGTCATTACCAAGTTTAATTTTCAAGATCATGGAAGGTACTGCAAAGAGAAGCTTCCATTGCTAGAGACCTAAAACCCTTTCCTTACAGCTTGTGTGTTGTAGGTAGAACATGTGTCGAATTCCTGGTCTGAGGCCAAGCGGAGTGAGTTCGTCAACAATGGGTGGAGACATAACTGGTCCACGCTGGCGGGCTGACGAGCTGCCGCTTAGAACCAGTCCCTGTGTGGAGGCGAGGCAGGGATTAGGAGACTGAATTTGACCTTGGACATTCAAATTCTCAGCCCTCAGCGCTGGCCTGATTCTCATCCCAGCTTTATCCTTTCTCCTCTGGGGAATCAATGCCTGCCTTTGGCGCCTGTTTTCCATCCTAAATTCTGACCACTGAGAGAGAGAATATTTATTAGGTTTTCCCCCCCAAATGGTCTGATTCTATTGCTGAAAAATTACCATGGCCATTCTCAAGCGGAATATATTTCCTCGGAGAGTTCTTGCCTCTTGGTTAAAGGGGGGAAAGATGCATTTTTCTACCTAATCCTGCTGTGAAAATTTTTCTGCATTCAATGTATTCATTCAGATAACACCTCTCAGGCTTCGCATTTCTCACTCCTAATCTTTTATTTATCTTTTCTGAGATTTATAACTTACATATGCATCTGTCTCTTTCTTTAAATTTATTGCATTGCCTCATTCTCCTTCCCATCACGCCTCTGCGTCCAATCCTGCCTGCCCGTTAGGAATCCTTGGTAAAGCCCACGCACTCAGCGCACATTCTGCTGCCCTTTCCCTTCCTTTGCCCAGCGCATTCCATTTTTCTAGTTAAAACATCACCTTCTATTGATATATGAGGTTTGTTTTGTTTTGGTTTTTTGGCCACACCATGCAGCTTGCAGGATCTTAGTTCCCTAACCAGGGATCGAACCCGAACCCCCAGCAGTGAAAGCGTGGAGTCCTAACTGCTGGACAACCAGGGAATTCCCAAAATGTCACCTTCTAAAAGGTCTTCCCTCTACTCAAAAATGATGTTCATTTTTAAAAAAAATTCACTACTTCTGGTATGTTTTGAAAACAGAGCAGATTCTAACCGTCATGAAATAAAAACCACATTCTTTTCCTTCATCTCTAATCAAGGGCATTTATACTTGAAACAACAGATATACAAAATATGAATGATCTTTGCTAGAGCCTTTTTTTTAAAGTACTAGGAAAATCAGCAGTTTCACCATCATTTCTCTTATTGAATCTGCAATGTGTGTTTGTTCTTGTGTTTAAGACTCTTCTATTTTGCTAGAGAAAATAAGAGAAATGAATAAGGAGGATAGATGAAACCGTGCATAGAAGCAAGTAGCTTGTGATACCCATTAGCCATAGATAAAGTAAAGCATTTGTGCGTTGAATGGAGTTAGAAGGGATGAAAGCAAATATACATGAGGAACTCAGTATTCAAGAGGTCTTAACTCAGCCACCCATTAGGGACAACTTTTCTGGTTCTACGTGTGCTTTGCCCCCAAGAAATGCAGGTAAATCCTGCAGCCGTTCAACAGGCTAATTGATGAGCTGCAGCTATTGGCCCAGTGAACTTGCTCCTGTGATTCTTCAAAGAGCAAGGTCACCTGCCGTCAGCTGAGCCTCCTGGTTCAACTATAGGCTGGTCCCATAACCACACCATCAGCAGGGAAGGCTGACGTGGCAGATAGAGAGGTTGTGTGAACACTGCATAGTCTAGGATTCAGGTGTGTGGTCCTTCCACCCCACCAGCATCTGATCCTGAGTCAGTGAACCAACCCCATACCTCTCCCCTTGTTTTTTGCTGCGTGTTTTGAGTTGATTTAACAAACTGTGTGGTTGGAGCATCTTGACTTGGTCTGTGAGCCTTTCTGTTCCATGACAGCCTGCCCAGCGGGGCTTTTGGAGGCTAGCAATGCATCAGTGACAGGATCCTTCATCAGGCTGAGGCAGCAGATGTCGCAATGATGTTACCCAACTGTTCTGTGGACACTGGTCCAGAGTGTATCAATCAGTGTTCTCCAGAGAAACAGAACCAATAGGATGTGTATTTATATATCGTGATAGTTAATTTTATGTGTCACACTTGACTGGACGAATGGATGCCCAGACTAGCTGGTGAAACATTATTCTGGGTGTGTCTGTAAGGGGGTTTCTGGAAGACATTAGCATTTGAATTGGTAGACTGAGTAAAGCAGATTGTAACCACCAGAGCAGGTGGGCATCATCCAAACCATTGAGGGTCCAAACAGACCAAAAATGCAGAAGAAGGGCAAATTTGCTCTCTGCTTGAGCTGGGACACCCATCTTCTCCTGGCCTTCAACATCAGCACTCCTGGTTCTCAGGCCTTTGGACTTGGACTGGAATTACACCACTGGCTTTGCTGGGCCTCCAGCTTGCAGATAGCAGGTCATGGGACTTAGCCTTCATAATCTCATGAGTCAATTCCTATAATAAAGCTCTTTCTATATATTCATAAACAGGAATATATTGGACGTACTGCCTGTTCACTTCCAGGCCAATGAAATAAAGCTAATATTGCAATAAAGCATCACATTTATTGTTTGGTTTCCCGGTGCATATAAAAGGTATGTTTACACTCTACTGTATTAAGTGTGCAATAGCATTATGTCAAAAAAAATGTACGTACCTAATTAAAAAATACTTTATTGCTAAAAAATGCTAACCATCATGAGTCTTCAGCAAATCGTAATTCTTTTGCTGATGGAAGGTCTTGCCTCGATGTTGTTTTTTCTTTTTAATTTTATGTTCCGTGAGTTTTTATTTTATTTTAAATTTATTTATTTATTTATTTTTGGCTGTGTTGGGTCTTCGTTGCTGAGCGTGGGCTTTTCTCTAGTTCCAGAGAGCAGGGGCTACTCTTCGTTGCAGTGCTCAGGCTTCTCATTGCGGTGGCTTCTCTTGTTGTGGAGCACGGGCTCTAGGCACGTGGGCTTCAGTAGTTACAGCACGTGGGCTCAGTAGTTGTGGCTCGTGGGCTCTAGAGCACAGGCTCAGTAGTTGTGGTGCATGGGCTTCAGTAGTTGTGGCTCACGGGCTGTAGAGTGCAGGCTCAGTAGTTGTGGCGCATGGGCTTAGCTGCTCCGCGGCATGTGGGATCTTCCCGGACCAGGTCTCGAACCCGTGTCCCCTGCATTGGCAGGCGGATTCTTAACTGCTGTGCCACCAGGGAAGTCCCTTGCCTTGATGTCGATGGCTGCTGACTGATCAGGGTGGTGTTTGCTGAGGGCTGGTGAGGGTATGGCAGTTTCTGAAAATAAGACAACCATGAAGTTTGCCACATTAATTAACTCTTCCTTTCAAGAATGATTTCTCTGTAGCATGTAATGCTGTTTGATAGTATTTTACCTACAGTAGAACTTCTTTCAAAATTGGAGTCAATCCTCTCAAACCCTGATGCTGCTTTACCAACTAAATGTATGTAATCCTTCTAAATCCTTAACAATCGTCACAGCACCTTCACCATGAGTAGTTTCCATCTCAGGAAACTACTTTCTTTGCTCATCTATAAGAAGCAACTCCTCATTTGTTAAAGTTTTATCATGAGATTATAGCAATTCAGTCACATCTTCAGGCTCCACTTCTAGTTTCCACCACACCTGCAGTTACTTCCTCTGCTGAAGTCTTAAACCCATCAAAGTCACCCATGAGGGTTGGGATCAACTTCTTCCACACCCCTGTTAACCTCTTCCCATGAATCACAAATGTTTTTAATGGCATCTAGAATGGTGAATCCTTTCCAGAGGTTTCCAATTTACTTGGCCTAGATCCATCAGAGGAATCACTGTCTATGGCAGCTATAGCCTTACAAAGTGTATTTCTTGAATAATAAAACTTGAAAGTCAAAATGACTCCTTGATCCGTGGACTGCAGGTTGGAGGCTGTGTTAGCAGGCATGAAAACAACATTAACCTCATTGTACATCTCCATCAGCGCTCTTGGGTGACCAGGTGCGTTGACAATGAGTAGTAATATTTTTTTTCTGAGCAGTAGGTCTCAACAGTGGGCTTAAAACATTCAGTAAGCCATGTTGTACATAGATGTGCTGTCATCCGGGCTTTGTTGTTCCATCTAGAGAGCACAGGCAGAGGAGATTGAGCATAATTCTTAAGGGCCTTAGGGTTTGGGGAATGGTAAATGAGCACTGGCTTCAACTTAAAGGCACCAGCTGCACTAGCCCCCAGCAAGAGAGTTAGTCTGTCCTTTGAAGCTTTGAAGCCATGCGTTGACTTCTCCTCTCTAGCTACGAAAGTCCTAGGTGGCATCTTCTTCCAATATAAGGCTGTTTCATCTATACTGAAAATCTGTTGCTTAGTGTAGCCACCTTCGTTAATGATCTTAGCTAGATCTTCTGGGTAATTTGCTGCAGCTTCTACACCAGCACTCGTTGCTTTATCTTGTGTTTTTGTGCTATGGAGACAGCTTCTTTCCTTATACCTCATGAACCAACTTCTGCTAGCTTCAAACTTTTCTCCTGCAGCTTCCTCACCTCTCTCAGCCTTCATAGAATTGAAGAGAGTTAGGGTCTTTCTCTGGATTAGGCTTTGGCTTAAGCGAATGCTGTGGCTGGTTTGATCTTCTAACCAGATCACTAAAACTTTCTCCAGATCAGCAATAAGGCTTCTCTGCTTTTTTATCATGTGTGTGTTCACTGGAGTAGCACTTTCAATTTCCTTCAAGAACTTTTCCGGGCTTCCCTGGTGGCGCAGCGGTTGAGAGTCTGCCTGCCAATGCAGGGAACACGGGTTCGAGCCTTGGTCTGGGAAGATCCCACACGCCGTGGAGCAACTAGGTCCGTGAGCCACAATTACTGAGCCTGCGCGTCTGGAACCTGTGCTCTGCAACAAGAGAGACCGTGATAGTGAGAGGCCCGCGCACCGCGATGAAGAGTGGCCCCCGCTCGCTGCAACTAGAGAAAGCCCTCGCACAGAAACGAAGACCCAACACAGCCAAAAATAAATAAATAAATAAAATTTACAAAAAGAAATTTTCGTTTGCCATTACAACTTGGCTAGCTGATATAAGAGGTCTAGCTATTGGCCCATCTCAGCTTTTGACATGTCTTCCTCACTATGCTTAATCATTTCTAACTTTTGGGTTTTTGTCTATTAGTCAAAGTGCAATTTTATTCAGGAAAAAACATAACAATGATCATACTTTCAACTTTTGATTGACTGTAGCAATCACACATAGTGAGTCATGGCAAGTTTACACTATACCATTCATTCAGTTTATCAGCATGCCTCTCTAGCCCTGGTCTTATAAAAAACCTAATGATACTCTCATGTCCTTGGTTTATGGTTTTATACATTATTTCCCTTAAACTACCCTCTTGCTCCTTATTTTATTCTATTTTTTATTTTTTTTACAGTAGGTCCTTGTTGGTTATCTATTTTAAATATAGCAGTGTGTGCATGTCAATTCCAACCTCCCAATCTATCCCTCCCACAAACCCTTCCCTGCTGGTAACCATGAGTTCCTTCTCTAAGTCTGTGAGTCTGTTTCTGTTTTGTAAATAAGTTCATGTGTATCAGTTTTTTTTTTAGATTCCACATATAAGCAATATCATATGATATTGATCTTTCTCTGTCTGACTTACTTCACTTAGTATGATAATCCCCAGGTCCATCCATGTTGCTGCAAATGGCATTATTTCATTCTTTTTAATGTCTGAGTAATATTCCATTGTATATATTTACCACATCTTCTTTATTCATTCATCTGCCTATGGACATTTAGGTTGCTTCCATGTCTTGGCTCTTGTAAACAGTGCTTCAGTGAACATTGGGGTGCGTGTATCCTTTCGAACCATGTTTATCTCTGGATGTATGCCCAGGAGTGGGATTACTGGATCATATGGTAGCTCTATTTTCATGTTTTTAAGGAACCTCCATAATGTTCTCCATAGTGGTAGTACCAATTTACATTCCCACCAACACTGTAGGAGGATTCCCTTTTCTCCACACCCTCTCCAGCATTTATTGTTTGTAGATTTTTTGATGATGGCCATTCTGACTGGTGTGAGATGATATCTCTAACTTTTGATTTAAAGTGAGAGACAGATGACCCTTCCTGACACTTATAGGCCATTGTAGGGTTATTAATTGGCCCAATTTCAATAGTTTTGTGTCTCAGGGAATATGCAGGCCTCAGGAGAGGGAAAGAGATGGGAGAAAGCCAATTGGTGAAGCATTCAGAACACACACACACACACACACACACACACACTCACACTCACACACACAAACCATTTATCAAGTTTGCCATCTCATAGGGGCATGGTTTGCGGTGCCCCAATACAATTACAATAGTAATATCAAAGATCACTGATCACCATAACAAATATAAAATAATGAAAAAGTTTGAAATATTGTGAGAATCATCAAAATGTGGCACAGAGACATGAAGTGAGCAAATGCCTTTGGAAAAATGGCACCAATAGACTTGCTTTTACGTAGGGCTGCCACACACCTTCAGTGTGTAAAACAACACAATATGTATGAAGTGCAATAACACAAAGCACAATAAAAAGAGTATGCCTGTATATGTTATTGGTTCTGTTTCTCTGGAGAACCCTGACTAAGAGGTAGGTAGATAGATATTTTAAGGAATCGGCTCACATAATTATGGAGGCTGGCAAGTCCAAGTATCTGCAGGGTGGGCCAGCAGGCTGGAGACTCAGGAAAGGCAGGTATAACAGTTAAAGTCTGAGGATCATCTGCTGGTAGAGTTTTCTCTTACTCGAGGGAGGTCAGCCCCTGTTTGGTCTATCCAGGCCTTCAACTGATTGGGTAAGGCCCACCCACATTATAGAGGATCATCTGCTTTTCTTTCAAAGTCCATCCATTTAAATGTAAATATCATCCAAACCCACCCTCATAGGAACATCTAGAAAAATGTTTGACCAAATATCTGAGCACCGTGGTCCCACTAAGTTGACACATAAAATCAACCATCATAGGAGGAGGGCTTGCAAATGTGCTGTAGCACCCAGTAAAAGGGTTCTGTGCTCAAATGAGTTTAGGAAAGACTGGGTTAAGCAAAATTATACTGGTTTTATTTTATGGAAGGACTTCTCAGCATCTTTAACGGGCAGGATAGAATAGGAAATGTTTCACAAACTCTGTCCCTGGAACCCTCTTTTACAGAGCATTCCTTGGCACAGGTGTTCCTCAGAACTCACTCTGGGGAATGTGGGTCTAAGGCCACTCAGGAAACCAGGCAAGAACTTTACGGGGTCTGGGTGAGAAAGGCCAGGTAGGTTTCTGGATGCGCTGTCCCAGCCGTGCTCTTTGTTGGAATGCACTCCCTCAGGCAAGAATAGCATGGATGCAGCCAGAAGGAATGGACCTCAGCACTCCTGACTGCTGGGTCATCACAACTTGTGTCGCACCCAGAAAACTATGTCTTTCCCTAAGCTCTCTCATAGAGGTAGCAGGGAAGATCACAACATGCAATATTTGGGACATACTCATACTAAGAAATTATTCATTCTTTATCTGAAATTCAAATTTAACTGAGTGTCCTGTATTTTACCTGGCAATCCTGTTCCTTGCTGATACTCAGCTACACCAAACCCACTCACCTCAGGGCCTTTGCATGTGCTGTTCCCTGAGGCTGACCTGCTCCTCCCCTAGCACCCTCACTTCTTGTTACCCCCTTCCTTTAAGTCTTTATCCAAACACCACCTTCTCGGCAAAGACTTCTTTCTCTTGTCATTCTCTCTAAAGGGGTAACAGCCTCAGATCTTCCTATCCTGTTCCCTGTGTTCTTTTTCTCCTCAGCATTTATCACTGTCAAAGCTGCCCTGCAGTTTGCACCTTCATCTTGTGATTGTCTGTCTCCCCCACTAGGGCAAGGATTCCTTTTCTGCTCGGTTCCCTGCTGTATCCTCTGGGCCTAGAACAGCGCCTGGCACATACCAATGCTCAGTCAAAACTTGCCGAGTGAGGGACCTGCAGCCCAAACTAGATGACAGGGACGAGTGAAAGGTTCACATTTACACTTTTGTGCTTGTGTCTTTGCCACAGTGATTTGTTACCAAAGCACCTCTTGACTTCCTTGGTCTCCTTCCATATTATCAAAGTGCCTCAGGGTTTTGTTGTCTGCTTGTGGCTTTTTCTCCTACACTTTCTCCTGGGTGTCCTACCTTACCTGTACTCACCAAACCATTGCCAGGTCTCCGCCTTCGTCTGCGCTGTCAGGGCAGCCTGACAGTAGGGAAATAAGCTGTAGGTTCTAATGCCAAGTGTGGCCCTGGATCAGATATCCAGCCTACAGACCTTCCCAGGATCTGTCACCCGGGCACCTGGCCACGACCTTGCTTCTTCTAGACTCCTTCTCAGCCTTTCTTCACATCTCTGGCTTTCCCTCTCCCTCCCCTCTGCCCCCGATTCCTCTGGAATCTCTACTCTTTGGTGTTTACTTCTTTGGGGCTAGTTCAGCCACATTGCCATGCTCTGTGACCTGAACACGGACCCTAAGTTCACCGGCCATTAGTGAGCCAAGTGAACTTGCAGAGACCTCCTCAGTTCTCTGACCCTCACTAGATGCTGCAGCTGTGATTTCACAGGGCAGGGGCGGGGGTCGGGAGAATAACCCCCTTCCCCGTGGTCATGATGCTCCCATGGGGCAGTGTGGCGGGCACGCCGTGCGAGCAGCAAAGGCCATCACCACACAGGGATGGGCATTCCTGAGTCGCCTGCTGTCGGATTGTCTCTGCAAAGAACCAGCTTCACACAAATACCGTGGAGGGAACAGGGCACTTGTTTTGAGAATTTGGAGTCAGGGAGGTGGTCCTGGAGGTGTTCAGACACCAAGGCAGGTTTGGGGATGGCTCCCACCTGCTCTGTTATTTTTTTTATTGTAAAATACACATAACATAAAATTTACCATTTTAACTATTTTTAGGTGTACAATTCAGTGGCATTAAGTACATACATTCATAAAGTTGAGCTCCCATCTCCAGGACTTTTTCATCTTCCCGAAGAGGAACTCTGTACCCACTAGCTGTCCACTCCCACATCCCCTGACCCCTGGCAGCCACCATTCTACTCTCTGCATCTATGAATTTGCCTCTTCTAGGTACCTCATATAAGTGGAATCATCACTATTTGTCCTTTTGTGTCTGGCTTATTTCACTCATTATGTCTTCATGGTTCATCCATGCTATAGCATGTGTCAGGATTTCATTCTTTTTTTAAGGCCAAGTAATATTCCATTGTATGGTTGTACCACTTTTTTAATCCATTCATCTGTCAGTGGACATTTGGGTTGCTTCCACCTCTCGCCTATTGTGAATTATGTTCTGGACATTGATGTACAAATATCCATTTGAGTCCCTGCTTTCAACTCTTCAGGGTAGTATATACCTAGGAGTGGAGTTGCTGGATCATGTGGTATCTCTGTTTAATTTTTTTAGGAATTACCATACTGTTTTCCACAGTGGACACACCATTTTACATTTCCTCTTAGAATGCACAGAGATTCCAATTCTCCACATCCTCACCAATACTTATTTTCTGTTCTTTTGATATATTTTCTGTTCCTAATGGGTGAGAAGTGTGCTCTGTTATTTTTAATGCTTTATGGCTTCTTCTGCTTCCTTGTAGTTTCTGCTTCCTCATAATTTTAGTCTGTGTTTGAACACTTGAGGGCTCTGGTCCAAGTTTTACAACAGCGATTCCCACTCCCACCTGGCCCATTTCCTCTGAGACAGAGAGAATCTGATTGGCTGAACACACCTTGCTGTGCCAAGCCATACATCACAGGTTACTGGCCAATAAATGGGTCGACAGTCCTTGGGTCAGTGGACCACCAACTAAGACCAGAAAGAGGGGGGTCACTGTGACCACATACATGGCTTTCTGTGGAGGACCTCACCAGGTTATCTTCCCTTAGGAGGGGCCATGGGAGTGAGTCACAATCAACATGTCCACCATACGAGGAGAAAGATGCTGGGGGTTAAGGTGCATCTCACCTAAGGTGTGAAATGGAGGAAACTGGCCCTCTGCACATGTCATCTCTTGTCTAGAAGCTTCTCTCTCTCCCTTTACCCTCTGGGGTCTTCAGTAAGGACACCCAGGTCATTCTCACCTCCATCAGCTCTCAACCATGGTGCTGCATTTTAATAGAACATTCTTGAGAATAAAAATCCCTTTTTTTTTTTTATAAAGATTTTTTTTTTTTTTTTTTTTTTGTTTATGGCTGTGTTGGGTCTTCGTTTCTGTGCGAGGGCTTTCTCCAGTTGCGGCAAGCGGGGGCCACTCTTCATCGCGGTGCGCGGGCCTCTCACTATCGCGGCCCCTCCTGTTGCGGAGCACAGGCACCAGACGCGCAGTCTCAGTAATTGTGGCCCACGGGCCCAGCTGCTCCGCGGCATGTGGGATCCTCCCAGACCGGGGCTCGAACCCGTGTCCCCTGCACCGGCAGGCAGACTCTCAACCACTGCACCACCAGGGAAGCCCCTAAAAATCCCTTTAATGTCCAAAGAAATGGAACCATTCTAGTGGAAAGACTGGTCCACAGGTTGCTAGCCATCCTGTCTAGTGACTACTCCTTCACTGAATAAGGCTGAGAAGAAAATTTGTTCAAATCATCATTCTCTCCAGTCTTGAACCACTGGCCAATGCTGAGGATGGATTTGTAACTTGTTGTTTTAACTGTAAGATGCTGTTTTTTCACATTTTATGAGAAAGCTTGTGGAAAACCTGTCTGTGTTGAGAGCTAGCCACTGGGTAGTTCTGTTTTCCCTGAGTTTATGGACACGAACTTTTGTGATTGTCTAGGTTTTCCTTTGAGTGTTGGGAAGCTTAAAGCAAACTGGTTTTCTACTGCTACGGGCTGAACTGTGGTGCCCCCTGCCCCCATTGTTGAATCCCTAACTCCCAGGACCTCAGAATGTGACTGTATTTGGAGACAAATCCTTTAGAAAGGTAATGAAGCTAAAATGAGGTCATTCGGTTGGGTCCTAATCCCATACGACTGGTGTCCTTATAATAAGAGAAAATTTGGATACGGATGCACAGAGGAAAGACCATGTAAAGATACAAGATACGAGGAGAAGATGGCCATCTAGAAGCTAAGGAAAGAGGCCTCAGATGGGACCAACCCTGTCAACACATTGATCTTGGACTTCTAGCCTCCAGGACTCTCATAAAATAAATTTCTGTTGTTTAAACCACCCAGTCAGTGTACTTCGTTATGACAACCCTTGCAGACTAATATACCTACTCAAAACCATTGTTTAGATATTTACGTTTGCTTTTGGTTTTTTCGCTCTGCGCTTAGTTTCTTTTTTTTTTTTTTTTTGCATCTTTATTGGAGTATAATTGCTTTACAATGGTGTGTTAGTTTCTGCTTTATAACAAAGTGAATCAGTTATACATATATCCCCATATCTCTTCCCTCTTGCATCTCTCTCCCTCCCACCCTCCCTATCCCACCCCTCTAGGTGGTCACAAAGCACTGAGCTGATCTCCCTGTGCTATGCGGCTGCTTCCCACTAGCTATCTATTTTACATTTGGTAGTGTATATATGTCCATGCCACTCTCTCACTTCGTCCCAGCTTACCCTTCCCCCTCCCCGTGTCCTCAAGTCCATTCTCTAGTAGGTCTACGTCCGTATTCCTGTCTTGCCCTTAGGTTCTTTGTGACCTTTTTTTTTTTTCTTAGATTCCATATATATGTGTTAGCATATGGTATTTGTTTTTCTCTTTCTGACTTACTTCACTCTGTGTGAAAGACTCTAGGTCCATCCACCTCACTACAAATAACTCAATTTTGTTTCTTTTTATGGCTGAGTAACATTCCATTGTATATATGTGCCACATCTTCTTTATCCATTCATCTGTTGATGGACACTTAGGTTGCTTCCATGTCCTGGCTATTGTAAATAGAGCTGCAATGAACATTTTGGTACATGACTCTGTTTGAATTATGGTTTTCTCAGGGTATATGCCCAGTAGTGGGATTGCTGGGTCATATGGTAGTTCTATTTTTAGTTTTTTAAGGAACGTCCATACTGTTCTCCACAGTGGCGGTATCAATTTACATTCCCACCAACAGTGCAAGAGGGTTCCCTTTTCTCCACACCCTCTCCAGCATTTATTGTTTGTAGATTTTTTGATGATGGCCATTCTGACCGGTGTGAGATGATATTTCATTGTAGTTTTGATTTGCATTTCTCTAATGATTAATGATGTTGAGCATTCTTTCATGTGTTTGTTGGCAATCTGTATATCTTCTTTGGAGAAATGTCTATTTAGGTCTTCTGCCCATTTTTGGATTGGGTTGTTTGTTTTTTTGATATTGAGCTGCATGAGCTGCTTGTAAATTTTGGAGATTAATCCTTTGTCAGTTGCTTCATTTGCAAATATTTTCTCCCATTGTGAGGGTTGTCTTTTAGTCTTGTTTATGGTTTCCTTTGCTGTGCAAAAGTTTTAAGTTTCATTAGGTCCCATTTGTTTATTTTTGTTTTTATTTCCATTTCTCTAGGAGGTGGGTCAAAAAGAATCTTGCTGTGATTTATGTCATGGAGTGTTCTGTCTATGTTTTCCTCTAAGAGTTTAATAGTGTCTGGCCTTACATTTAGCTCTTTAATCCATTTTGAGTTTATTTTTGTGTATGGTGTTAGGGAGTGTTCTAATTTCATTCTTTTACATGTAGCTGTCCAGTTTTCCCAGCACGATTTATTGAAGAGGCTGTCTTTTCTCCACTGTATATTCTTGCCTCCTTTATCAAAGATAAGGTGACCATATGTGCATGGGTTTATCTCTGGGCTTTCTATCCTGTTCCATTGATCTATATTTCTGTTTTTGTGCCAGTACCATACTGTCTTGATTACCGTAGCTTTGTAGTATAGTCTGAAGTCAGGGAGGCTGATTCCTCCAGCTCCATTTTTCTTTCTCAAGATTGCTTTGGCTATTCAGGGTATTTTGTGTTTCCATACAAATTGTGAATTTTTTTGTTCTAGTTCTGTGAAAAATGCCAGTGGTAGTTTGATAGGGATTGCACTGAATCTGTAGATTGCTTTGGGTAGTAGAGTCATTTTCACAATGTTGATTCTTCCAATCCAAGAACATGGTATATCTCTCCATCTATTTGTATCATCTTTAATTTCTTTCATCAGTGTCTTATAATTTTCTGCATACAGGTCTTTTGTCTCCTTAGGTAGGTTTATTCCTAGATATTTTATTCTTTTTGTTGTAATGGTAAATGGGAGGGTTTTCTTAATTTCACTTTCAGAGTTTTCATCATTGGTGTATAGGAATGCAAGAAATTTCTGTGCATTAATTTTGTATCCTGCTACTTCACCAAATTCATTGATTAGCTCTAGTAGTTTTCTGGTAGCATCTTTAGGATTCTCTATGTATAGCATCATGTCATCTGCAAACAGTGACAGCTTTACTTCTTCTTTTCTGATTTGGATTCTTTTTATTTCTTTTTCTTCTCTGATTGCTGTGGCTAAAACTTCCAAAACTATGTTGAATAATAGTGGTGAGAGTGGGCAACCTTGTCTTATTCCTGATCTTAGTGGAAATGGTTTCAGTTTTTCACCGCTGAGGACGATATTGGCTGTGGGTTTGTCATATATGGCCTTTATTATGTTGAGGTAAGTTCCCTCTATGCCTACTTTCTGGAGAGTTTTTATCATAAATGGGTTTTGAATTTTGTTGAAAGCTTTCTCTGCATCTATTGAGATGATCATATGGTTTTTCTCCTACAATTTGTTAATATGGTGTATCACATTGATTGATTTGCATATATTGAAGAATCCTTGCATTCCTGGGATAAACCCCACTTGATCATGGTTATGATCTTTTTAATGTGCTGTTGGATTCTGTTTGCCATATTTTGTTGAGGATTTTTGCATCTGTGTTCATCAGTGATATTGGCCTGTAGTTTTCTTTGTTTGTGACATCTTTGTCTGGTTTTGGCATCAGGGTGATGGTGGCCTCGTAGAATGAGTTTGCGAGTGTTCCTCTCTCTGCTATATTTTGGAAGAGTTTGAGAAGGATAGGTGTTAGTTCTTCTCTAAATGTTTGATGGAATTCACCTGTGAAGCCATCTGGTCCTGGGCTTTTGTTTGTTGGAAGATTTTTAATCACAGTTTCAATTTCAGTGCTTGTGATTGGTCTGTTTATATATTCTATTTCTTCCTGGTTCAGTCTCGGAAGGTTGTGCATTTCTAAGAATTTGTCCATTTCTTCTAGGTTGTCCATTTTATTGGCATATAGTTTCTTGTAGTAATCTCTCATGATCCTTTGTATTTCTGTAGTGTCAGTTGTTACTTCTCCTTTTTCATTTCTAATTGTATTGATTTGAGTCTTCTCCCTTTTTTTCTTGATGAGTCTGGCTAATGGTTTATCAATTTTATTTATTGTCTCAAAGAACCAGCTTTTATTTTTATTGATCTTTGCTATCGTTTCCTTCATTTCTTTTTCATTTATTTCTGATCTCATCTTTATGATTTCTTTCCTTCTGCTAACTTTGAGGTTTTTTTGTTCTTCTTTCTCTAATTGCTTTAAGTGTAAGGTTAGGTTGTTTATTTAAGATGTTTCTTGTTTCTTGAGGTAGGATTGTACTGCTATAAACTTCCCTCTTAGAACTGCTTTTGCTGCATCCCATAGGTTTTGGGTCATCGTGTTTTCATTGTCATTTGTTTCTAGGTATTTTTTTATTTCCTCTTTGATTTCTTCAGTGATCTCTTGGTTATTAAGTAGTGTATTGTTTAGCCTCCATGTGTTTGTATTTTTTACAGATTTTTTCCTGTAATTGATATCTAGTCTCATAGCATTGTGGTTGGAAAAGATACTTGATACGATTTCAATTTTCTTAAATTTACCAAGGCTTGATTTGTGACCCAAGATATGATCTATCCTGGAGAATATCCCATGAGCACTTGAGAAGAAATTGTATTCTGTTGTTTTTGGGTGGAATGTCCTAAAAATATCAATTAAGTCCATCTTGTTTAATGTATCATTTAAAGCTTGTGCTTCCTTATTTATTTTCATTTTGGATGATCTGTCTCTTAGTTTCATTTTATGTCTCCCACACTTGCATTTTCTCCTTTTACCTATTTTTAACTAATGCTGTTTGATTGTGTTTTAGTATCCTTTTAAGCTTTCTGGATTCAGGTACAGTAAAAATAACTTTTAAAAATTATTCAAATGATACCTACTGGCCATCTCTTGTGTTTAAGACTCTGTCCTGGGTACCAGGGAGATCCAGCATAGCAGACTGGGATGCACGTAGCAGTGTGACTGTTGTTAATAAGACCTTAATAAATACTGGCTATTATTGCCAGGTACGAGTTGCTGTTAGCTTTTGCTGCGTAACAAACAACTCCCAAATTTAATGGCTTAAAATAGCAAACATTTATTGTATCTCATGATTCTGTGGGTTGAGTGAGCTGTTCTTCAGTCTGAGCCAGCTGAGTTATGGCTGAATGGTCTGGTTTGGCCTTTTTTCCATGTCTGGTTTTTCAGGTGGAAAGCTGAGATGGCTGGGGTCTCTCCCCACATGGTCTCTCATCCCCCAGGACGCCAGCCTGCCCTTGTTATGTGGTGGCTAATGGATTCCCAGCAGCAGGAGAAGGCAAGCCCCAGTACACCCACCCTTCAGATCTCTGATGGTGTCACATTTTCTAATGTCCCATTGGCCAAAGCAAGTCACTTCACAAAGCCCAGATCAAAGGATGGAGAAATCAACTCCAAGTTCTGATGGGAAGATCTGCTATGTCATGTGGCAAGGGGGTGGTAGGTGTAATAAGAAATGTATTTGGTCTTTGTCCCAGTTCCTGGCACAGAGCTCCTCATACTCTTGGAACTCCTGAGTCATAAGAGTTGGCTTTGTCATTCATGAGAAGTTTCTCTTGAGCTTGTGCTAGTGATGACTTAGGGTGGGGCCCCAGGATGGGTCTGGTCACCAGAAAAACCTAGTGATTAGAGGGTTGGAACTTTCAGCTCCACCCATCAAGCTCTGGGAAGCAGCAATGTGTGCCTGACTTTGTCATTAGGATGAGGTCCTTTTGGGAAAATGGAAGTAGACAGGCTTTGGAAAGTTACCTGGCCAGAAAAACACACGGAGGGAAGTTCCTTTACCTTTCCTGTTCCCAGACAACAAAACAGCTTTAACCCTGATCTTTAAGTTCCACTCTTTCTTTCTTTTCTTTGCTTTTTTTTTTTAAGATGGTCTTTTTGTCTTTTCCTGGCCTTCCCTTTCCTTAGGGAATCACTTTCCACATGTATTTCTCCTCCCCTCCTGGTGGACTTCACCCACTGGCTACTTCTTCCCTCCTCTCTGGGCCTCAGTGCTGCCTTTCTGCAGTATTTCTTCCATGGCCCCTCTTCACCCCCTCGCTTTTCCTCCAGATCTCTTCCTGTTTCCTAATGCCACTCTTAGCCTGGGCTTTCGTCTGAATTTGAACACCAAGAGGCATCAGCGGTGACCGGCAACAATGAGGCCTAAGAAAACAGGTCATTTGAGCCGGGAGATACGTCAGTGAAACCATTTTAGTACTTGATTGGCCTTTTGTTAAGAGAATAGTGACTCTAAATTTAAGCTGGGCCCGAGAGACACTGGTCCCTTTTTAGAGTGGACAGAGTTGGAATGGCAGGTACCCAAAGGGCAGCATTGAGATCTGAAACTGGGTGTGTCACAGGCCTGGATTACCAGGAGGTCTGAGAGACATCCATACGGGAGCGGGCCAGGCACCAGCTGAGAGTTCAGCGGCCCTAGGAAGGACAAGCAAAGTGCGGCCCGACCGGAGGCCAGGTGGATCTCGTTGGTGGTGAGGTCAAGCTGGGGGAAGCTACTGAGAACAGCGACCTGGCCAGATGAAAGTCCGGAGTCGAGGGGCACCTGGGAAAGAAGCTGAGTAAGATGTTTAAGAGGAGCCTGGAAGAGCATTCAGATGTAGAACCGGACCAGGCTGGGGACACACCAACACGGTGAGTTGCACTATAGTTTGTCAATTACATCTCTGCCTAATTTTGTCTTGAGGTTGGAGTCTCTGCCAGCCACGGAAGGTTAAAATAATAAGAGCAGACAGGAGAGCTGGGAGTAGGATGGGCAAGGAGGTTAAAAAAGGAAAGAGGGCTTCCCTGGTGGCGCAGTGGGTGAGAGTCTGCCTGCCAGTGCAGGGGACACGGGTTCGAGCCCTGGTCTGGGAAGATCCCACATGCCGCGGAGCAACTGGGCCCGTGAGCCACAATTACTGAGCCTGCGCGTCTGGAGCCTGTGCTCCGCAACAAGAGAGGCCGCGATAATGAGAGGCCCGCGCATCGCGATGAAGAGTGGACCCCACTTGCCACAACTAGAGAAAGCCCTTGCACAGAAACAAAGACCCAACACAGCCATAAATAAATTTAAAAAATTAAACTTTAAAAAAAAAAAAAAAAAAGATCCTCTCTTTAAAAAAAAAAAAAAAAAGGAAAGAAAGATGGAAGGAAGACAAAGATGAGAAATTTCTGTGTTTCTTAATGAGTAGATTGGATGATTGGTGAGTAATTCAATAGCTTGTTTTATTAAGTGGCTCTGACTGCATGGAATCTAGACAGATTCTGTATTCCATATATCTGTCTAGATTCTAGATATATATATATATCTCTGGACTCTGAGGATGTCAGCAAAACATAGTCCTGTTTTTACCTTCCTTTGGTAAGAAGGGATGGTTTGGTTTGTTTGCCTTTTAATCACTGAGTACATGGAAATGGGATAGTAATTTTGGGATACACAGATTTTGTGTTCATGTTGATTAATGGCAAGATCAGTTTCCAAAGGAAAGAAACTCCAGTGCATTTCTGGACTGTGTAGGGGTCTCCAGGAGAACGACTGCAGAAATATCATTGCATTCTCCATTACGGAATTCTAGAGAAGCTTGTTCTCAGGGTCTACGAGCTCATTTCACCAGAGAGGTGGTTCTTTATGCTCTAAAAGCAAGATGGCTCCTTCTAGGGAGTAAGTGAAACCAGGTATAAATCCAGAGGCACTTCATCAACAGCTGCAAAATTATAAGATTCAAGACCATTAACATCTTTGAAATCATGAGAATTGTGTTTGGGAACGTCCATCTATGCCAATAAATCTTGTTTGTGCTTCTTGTGAACAAGGTGCCCACTCCCAAGACTGCCTCCATTATCAAACACCACACACAGCAGTATCACCTGCTTCTGGTTTTATTTGTTCCCTTTTGCTAAAGCATTAGTGAGGTTGAATGAGATGGTGGCTAAAACATGGATTCTGGGGCAAACCACCTGGATTCAGACCCCAGCTCATCTACTTACTAGATGTAAGTTATGTAACCTTTCTGTGCCTCAGGCTCCTATCTGTAAAATGGGGATTCATGATAGTCCTACCTCAGGGCAGTATGTGGAGACAAATATTAATATGTCAGTGCCTGGCATATAATAAGGGCTCAATTCATGGATGAGTTATTCTTGGCTGATTATCACAGTTTGACATCACTAAGCATCAGGGTCAATTAAAGCTGATTGACCCAAGAGAGTAGCCGGGAGTAAACCCAAGGCGGACCCTGCACATTGCCTGATGGCGAATGAGACGACAACCAAACAGCACGGCTGGCATTAGTAATCTCAATTTCTTTGCAAAAATAGAGACTTCAATTCTGTGACTTCCCTGCTGGCGCAGTGGATAAGACTCCGCACTCCCAGTGCAGGGAGTTCCAGGTTCGATCCCTGGTCAGGGAACTGGATCCCACATGCATGCCGCAACTAAAAGTTTGCATGCCACAACTAAGGAGCCCTCGTGCCACAACTAAGGCCCCACATGCCGCAACAAAGGAGCTGGCGAGCTGCAACTAAGGAGCACTGGAGCCACAGCTAAGGAGCCTGCCTGCTGCAACTAAGACCTGGTGCAACCAAATAAATAAATAAATAACTTCAATTCTATAGAAAGAGAATATGGTATAGAGAATGCTATAAGAAGATAATATGGTGACATGCTCTACCCAGTCTTATTCTTAGGGAGAGACAGGAATGTCTGTTTTCCAGTTTGATTTTTCTTGCTAAAAATGATTTTATTTCTTAAAACTGTCTCTACCAGTAAATAAAGATGGTGGGGCTGGGGATAGAGGGGAAGGAAGCAAAGCATTGGGAACTGGCTTTAAAGACTTCATTCCCTGTGTCCTCTGGAAGTTTAACGGGAATGTAAAAAAAATTGAATCAAAGCCTTGTCATTTAACTTAAGTAGAAAAGTGAGTTTCTTTGGGTTAGAAACTATTGCACCACAAACAATATAAAGTATTCTATTGTGTTTTCATTGCTTGAAACAGCTTCATGTGAAAAGAATTCTAAAAATTCAAATAGGGCTACAATCTAAGAAGTCATATCATATGATCCATACCGTCATATGATACATGTGTTTTTTGCAACAGCATGTAGAGAAATGTAGAACAGATATGAAAGCAGTTCACTAACTAAACATTTCCTGCCCTAATAATTTTTCATTTCTTTAGAATTTTTTATTTAGGTATAATTCATGTAAGTTAACTGTACAGATATTAGGTGTTTGATTCAACAAGCTTTGAGAATTGTATACACTTTGGTAATCACCACTCAAAACAAGATATAGAACATTTTTTATCATACCAGAAACTTCCCTCAAGCTTTCTCCAGTTCTGACTTTTTTATAGATTACATATAGAGATTAGTTTTATCTTCACTTGGATTTCCTATGAACGGAGTCAAAGTGTATGTACTCCCTTGATTTTGGCTTCTTTTGTTTGACATATTGTATTTGGGAATCATCCATGTTGTTGCATATATCAATAGTTCATTCTTTTTTATTGTTGAATAGTATTTCATTGTATAAATGTGACATATTTAGTTCTAGCAATATTTATTATAAAAACTTTTCTTTCTTCATTGATTTACTTTGGCATCTTTGTGGAAAATCAATGGACTGTCTATGTGTCAGTCTACCAATCAACTCTCTGTTTCATTCAATTGATTTATATGTATATATTCATGTCAATACTCTACTGCCTTGACTTCTGTAGGTTTATAATATACCTTGAAATCATATAGTGTAAGTCCCCCGAGTTTGTATTTCTTTTTCCAAATCATTTTGGATACTCTGGATCTTTTTGGAATCAGCTCATTTATTTCTTCAAAACAGCCTCCTGGAAATTTTTACAGTGATTGTGTTGAACAAATACATAATTTTAGGGAAAATAGACATGTTAACAATATTGGGTCTTCCAGTCAATAACATGAAAATATTCCATTTAGTTAGGTCTCTTTCATTTTTCTTAGGAATGCTTTGTAGTTTTTACATATAGGTTTTATACATCTTTCAGTAGATTTATGTCTTGGTATTTGAACTTTGGAATGCCATTATAAATGGTACTGATTTTTAAAAAAAATTATTTTGTTGAAGTGTAGTTGATTTACAAGCTTGTGTTAATTTCTGCTGTACAGCAAAGTGATTCAGTTATACATATATATATTCTTTCTCACAATATCGCCTCTTCAATCCCTGGTCACCATGGGGAACTGTGTGAGGGGTGTGGAGCGCCATGGCTGGTGCAAAAACACGAGCCCAGCCTCTGCAGAGGGCAGGTTGCCCACAGTGCCATATGACATGGGCCACACCAAACTGAGTTAGAAGGCTGCGTGGTGCACCCCTGAGGTGCTCCCTGCTATTTGGGGAGCACATCCAGTTCACAAGCACACAAACTACACAAGCCCCCTACACAGATACAGATGACGCCAGGGCTGGAATTACATAGTGACCCCCAAACAAAACAAAACAAAACAAACCCAACCACAGGCAGTAAAAGCCTGAGGTAACAATCCCAGAGAGCATGGCTCCAGGACTGCACAGGGTTCCCCTGTACGCGGCTGATTACAGAATCATAAAGAGATGCTTGTAAAACAAAGCCTGTTGTGCTTCAGCGCAGACTCAACTTGGCAATCCCGCTGCTGTATCTGATTTCACTGAGGGAGGAGGGCGTCCTTGAGAAATGGGCTTGAGATGATTCAGTCGGACTCCATCCATCCTCTGCACATTCTTCCCATTGCAATCCATCGCGATGTTTTTATGATTATTTAAATGTCCTATATGATGACCTTTGCCCTTCGTACCTTAGACACGTAGAGGTGAGGAGAGTACTTTATAACTCCTGGTGACATTCCAAGAAAGTGTCACTCACCAGTACCAGCACTATCCTGGAATTTCCAGTCTGCAGAATGGAATTTGGCAGGGTCCTTCCACATCAATCAGGGCACCTGGACGTAATGGTATGTTCTTCAGCTCCAAAAGGCGTCCCATTCCAAGAATCTCCATCTTTTCAGTCTGCGGTTGGGTTTGAAGTTCACTCCTTCACGGTTGGAAGCCTTCCAACCCAAAGGCCTGCTCTGAACCCTGGGGTCCATAACCTTCAAAGTGGAGTGAGATGATACCGCTAGTGGGAAGCAGCTGCATAGCACAGGGAGATCAGCTCAGTGCTTTGTGACCACCTAGAGGGGTGGGATAGGGTGGGTGGGAGGGAGACGCAAGAGGGAGGAGATATGGGGATATATGTATATGTGTAGCTGATTCACTTTGTTATAAAGCAGAAACTAACACACCATTGTAAAGCAATTATACTCCAATAAAGATGTTAAAAAACAAAAAAAAAAACACTGATGCACCATGCTCCTGGGATCTTTTATGCCACTCTGAACACCACTGACCATGTTGTGGACGAAGAACAGAACAGAAACAACAGTTAGCAAACCTTCATATTACACTGAATAAGCTCTCCATGATAAGAGATACGGGAGGGGGTTTTAAAAGCACTTTAATTATACTACCTTGCATAATATTAACCACACTCGACATAATTACTTTCTTTAATATACTGCAGTAAGGGAGCTATAGCGACTGTGCTGTGCATTTCTGTTCTCTGAATGGCTTATTTTTCCAACTGGAATTGTCTCTGAACTTGGTCAGTAATATCATCGTTTTCACAAAACCCTTGAGAATATGCAGCTTTCTACACAGAGCCATTAAAATACATGGTGAACAGTAGGTGTATTCTCTAGAAGTTTTCACCTTAAACGTTTTGTCTTTCAGCATCTCCCTTTTCTACTTTATATTGTTAGATATTTCAAACATACAGAAAAAGAAGAGAATGTAGTATAATGAACGACCATGTATTCACCATCCAGATTTAACAATTGTTAATATTGTGGCAATCTGTTGTGTTGCTTTTGTAATTCAAAAGAAATTACGGACATTACTACAATAACAGTAATGACACTACATTACTATGTATGTTAGTAAACACCTCTACAAAATAAGAATATATTCCGCCATGGCCTGTATTGCATTTGCTGTCTTCACCGGCAAACCGTTAGCCCCTGTTACTTCCTGTACACTGGCGGTTAGATCTTAAGGATTGGTTAATTTCAGGTTAAACATTTTTTGCCAAGAAACCTTCACGGTTGGTGCTGTGTACTTCATATGGTATCACATCAGGCTAGGTCACCCCACTCTTAGTGATGTGAAGTTCGATTCCTGGGTTAAGAGGGTGCCCACGATTCTCTCTCTCCATTATAAAGTTATCTGTCCACTCTTGCGACTAATAAGTCATCTGTGGATTATTAGTTTCCCCATCAGCTCTTCCCTGAACACTTCTGTGATCCATCAACGATCCTTGACTGAATCAATTATTTCATTCAAGGTTATAAAATGGTGGTTTTCTAATTTGATCACTTATTTGATATTTATTAGCTAGCATCATTTCATAATGAAGAGTCATCCTCAAAACTAGGGCTATTTTATAACCCTGATGTAGGGCCCAACACTTTCCCTTTAGTTACCAAGTTTAGAATAAGTCGGCTTAATATCTGGAAATTTTGAAATAAGATATTTCATGGTCCTTATATTGTAAATGCCATGTTATTTGTAGTTTACTGACGTAAATGGTTTAGCATATTGATATAATTTCAGGTCTTTAATTTCAGGTCTATATGACAACAGAGCACTGGTAAATTTCAAACCACTTAATTCAGCAATAAAAAAAGTCAAATTGATTACTTGGGTAAGTAATGGCAGTAAGTAAATGGCAGTCAGTTCCATAAAATGGCTTGTCCAGTAGCATCATAGTGACATAGTCTCAGTGTCCCTAAAGGAATAATAGGGAGGGGATGTTTGTGAGAAGAGGAAAGGGGTGTAGAAAGATGGATTCTCGCCCATAGTTTCATGTATTGGGATTTTGAAGTTTTGCATTGTCATCAGTCAAAAGCATCTGCGTGGCCACTGCGTTCAAATCCCCCCACCCATGCCAGGGGCCCTAGGGGAGCCCCAAAGGGAGTCCAGAGCACAGACTGCCCATTAGAGGAGTCCCACAGTGGGTGGCAAGGCCTGAGACTTTGTGCCCCCTTCTTATCAGCCATTGGCTGGGGGAACACCAAGAACAGTGTAACCTCGGCTTGCAAGGCCGGGCAGTGAGGTCTTTCTTGCAGGGGTCAGAGCAGTACATCCCATGTCACACACACGCACAGAGGACCCTTCATCTATCTCACCAGCCCTGTTCCCACCACCCCGTGCTCCATCCAGCCCAAGCTGCCTGCGGTTCCTTGAAGTGGCCGAGTTCCCTTTTGGGTCCAAGTGGGCTCACCTCTCCACCTGGCCAACTCCCACTTGCCCCTCAATATTCAGTATTCTATTGCCCCTCAATAGAGCTCCAGGGTCCTTAGTCCTGGAAGCATTTCCTAGTTGCCTTAACCCAAGGCCTCTCACTCTACCATAATTACAGGTTTTCTCACTTGCCTCCCCTACTAGACTGTGAGCTCATGTGAAAAGCGGGAAATCTTATTTCTTTCCGAATCTCTCCTGCCTAGCATGGACCTGCCACATAGTAGGTGCTAAGTAAACGTCCTCTGAGTGAAACAAATGAGTGGAAAACAAAAATGAGTGACTTAGGCTTATCCTAGGGAGTGCACTGATTTCCCTCCTTCCCTCCTCCATAAATGAAATGGCTGAGTGGATTTTGCTCAAACCATCCTGAGTACAATACACCTGGGATTGGGGTGCATGAGGCCTGGACAATTTCAGGCTCAGAGGAAGAAAATAGCTTGCATATTAAGAAGAGCCAAGAAGGGACTTCCCGGGTGGTCCAGTGGTTAAGACTCTGCGCTTCCATTGCAGGGGGCACAGGTTCAGTCCCTGGTTGGGGAACTAAGATCCTGCATGCCACACCGTGAGGCCAAAAAAAAAAAAAAAAAGAAGAGCCAAGGTTGTGGAACTAGAGAAGGGAGACCCAGAGGGGACTGGCTGGAAACTGTTCTCAGTTAACCAAAATGCTTTCACCAAGAGCATTGTAATAAAGAGCTAAGTTATTAAAGCTCAGACAAATAAACAGACCCTCTCACCCCCATCCCCCCAAATGAGAGTGCTCACGTGATCCTGTTATGACTAAGGAATGCCCATGAGTTAAATGCTTCGGAATACGCGAATAGACATAAATCAGCAGTTCCCGGCTTCGAATGCAGCATTCTTCAACATCCATTAATCTGCGGTTGGCTCCTCTTGAAACCCTTGGGCCCCTCTGGGCTTCTCTATCTCTTAATTGAAGCGGTGTGCCTTGGAGAATTATTGCCTTCCTACACCAACTTTCCCTTCCAAGGGTGGATTGCAAAACAAACACAGGAAGAAAGAACTGGATTCAATTTCTAGGCAAGAACTTTTTCTGCGTGTGTCTGCATGGACGCGCACGCCCTCAGAGTTCCAACTTGAGGCAGGGCAGGCCTCTCCGATCAGGTCTCCTAATTGTTGGTGAATACAAGATGTCAGGCTGTCTCTCCAGGCTGACTTTGAGGTATTATGCAGTTGATGAAATCCAGGGCTGCAGATCAATTCACAATGGGATGAAGATGTGCTCTGGAAAATGTAGCTCCAGCATCTTTAATGTCCGCCTTTCCTTTCATCCCAACTTTCCCACTCCTGGGAGCTTCAGAGTTTGTAGTCAGCCGGGTGGCTGCAAGCACCTCCTTCTCCCCGCTGGCAGACAGATGTCTTCCGGCCTCTGCGCCCTTCAACGGGAGCGCCCTGATTTATAATCCTGAACCAAGCGAACAGGGCCTGCTGAGGCCAGACCATCACCTGGTCTTTGGAATGAATTTGGAGAGGAACGCGGAGCCTGTAGGGAAGGGGCTACCTCATTTAAGTTTGTGCTGTGTGGTTGTGCAAATAAGAAAGTGCTTGAGCATGTGGCAGCCTGCTGGTGCCCACATTTGGAAGGGAAGGCACCAAGGCCATCTAAATCATGCAGAGGGCAGCTGCACGGGGTGCCTCATAAACTGTAACGGCCAGAGCTTATGCGTATGTGCTGCTGGGACCGCGCGGCCGCAGAAGCCCAACTCGGAGGGCAGAATCACTGCGAATGTCCAGTTTCAATGAAATGGAAAAAAAAAAAAAAAAGCTTCGGTAAAAAGCTGCAAAGGAGAAATTGTTTGGTTATGCCATGATTTGTGTTTCTAGCGTTGAATGATATTTAACTAAGTTCCAAGTCAAAGACCTCTTAAGTTCTCAATTTCTATTTATTTATTTATTTATTTTGGCCACGCTGCACAGCATGTGGGATATTTGTTCCCTGACCAGGGATTGAACCCGCGCCCCCTGCATTGGAAGCGTGGAGTCTTTTTTTTTTTTTTTTTTTTTGACTCCATCTAGACTTTATTTTGGTATAATTTGTGAGACAGAAATCCAACTTTATTGATAAAGAAGCGTGGAGTCTTAACCACTGGACCACCAGGGAAGTCTAAGTTCTCAATTTTTTAAAGTCATATTTATTTGCTTAACAAAGAGCAAACACTTCTTAAGCACCCACTGTGAGTCTAAGTGCTTAACAAATATTAACTCGCATCTTCTTTCTAACAATCTGATGAGGTAGGTACTCTTATTCCCTTTCTTGTATACCTGATTGAAAGTCAATGGTCATATTATTAAGTACATATCATATCTTCTGTATGTGTGTTAAAATTCCTCCGACAAACTGGTTTAAGTATTTCATACCAAATTACTAACTAATAGACCTGGTACAGTCAGTGATAGAAATGAGACTGGCTAGTCCTCTCAGGTATCATGGCTATAAAATGAGACATACTAATTTGATCAAAGGTCTCCTAATAATTTCCCTGAGACTGATGGTTTCAGGTTTCAGTGGTTTTCAAATAACCTTATAAAATCAGACTAGACTGAAGAATAACTGTAAAAAGGAAAAAAGAATCCTAGAAAGCCCACTCCAGAGTTGAAACTGGGATTGACCATGGTGACCAGGGTCTTTAATCAACTCCTTACTGCTTGTGACTCTGCTCTTTGGTTCTTCAGAATTTCCCTTGGTCCTGAGCAGCTGCAGCAGGGAGATGAGGGCATTAAGTTACAGGATCAGCTGTAAAACAAAGCACAACTGCTTTAAAAGAGTCCACAGCGCTGTTTACAGGAAGGGTCAAACTGTTGTTAAGTGTGCTGTGCTTTCTGAAAACTCAGGGCCCCTGCACTTCAATAGCCCCCTGGGCAGGGGAGGGGTGTGGTTTGGACATGCTTTGGGGTACGCTGGAGCCTGCCCAGTCCAGTCTGTGAACACCTCTTCCCTCCTCTGCATTCAGGGACTTTAAGCTGGTAGCTTGACATCAGCCCTGGTGGAAACATTTACACCATGGAAATTGGCAAACGCTATAGCAGAGCTGCTTTGCCACTCCCAGAACCGGCTGAGCAGCACAGCACCAGGGAAGGAGGTCTGAAACTTATGGATCCTTCCAACAAAGCAGGGTTACATATGAAAAGACTTTTTTAAAGAAAGAGGCACTGGGAAAAATGGAAACCATGGTACTCTAAGAAGATCGCAGGGCTGCTTCTGAAGAACCAATGGCCCTGGTGTTCCAAACGGCCACCTTTCCAAAGAACCAGGCAGAGAATCTGGTGACCTTGTGCCTGTCCCCACAAGCCGCAGGGAGAGGCAGATAGAGAGACAAACCGCTTATCCACCTGCTACCTCGAATCCATCCTTGCCCACTTTTATGCACATGCTGGGCATCACCAGCTGCTGCTCTAAACCTCTGTTCCCACTTGACTTGCCACGATTCTGAGAACAGCAAAATTAGCTCTTCAGTAACTTGTTTCAATTAGAGGAAAATATTGAGGCAACTGTGTTCATTTCCTATTGCTGCTGTAATAAATTACCAGAAACTGGCTTAAAGGAAGACCAATTTGTTATTTTACGGTTCTAGAGGTCAGAGATGGGTCTGGTTGGGCTAAAATCCAGGTGTTGGCAGGGTTGCATTCCTTTCTGGAGGCTATAGGGTAGAATCCATTTCTTTGCCTTTTCCAGCCTCTAGTTTTCTTTCCGCCTGTATCCTTGGCTCATGGTCCCTTCTTTCGTCACCAACGCTGGCAATGGACAGTAAAGTCTGTCACATCACATCCCTCTGACACTGACCATCTGCCTCTGTCTTCTACATTTAAGGACCCTTGTGATTACATTGTGCCCACCCAGATAATCCACACTAATCTTTTTTTTTTTAACTAGGAAAAGCGTATTTTATTTTACTATTTTTTTAAACTTTTTATTTTATATTGGAGTATAGTTGATTAACAATGTTGTGTTAGTTTCAGGTGTACAGCAAAGTGATTCAGTTATACATACACATGTATCTTTTCTTTTTCCAAATCTTTTCCCAATTAGGTTGTTACAGAATATTGAGCAGAGTTCCCTGTGCTGTACAGCAGGTCCTTGTTGGTTATCCATGTTAAATATAGCAGTGTGCACAAGGAAATCCACACTAATCTTGTTATATTATAAGGTCAGCTTGTTGGCAACCTTAACTAACACTTGCCGCGTGACATGACATATTCACAGGGTCTGGAGGTTAGGACGTGGACATCTTTGGTGGGAAATTATCTTGCCTGTCATAGCAACACATGGCACCGAAGTCTTCAGTGAAACAGCCTGGAAGTGACTCTAGAATTACGTCTATCTTTTTTTGGAGGGATGTAACCAAAGTCACTACAACCCAGCCTCTCTCACCTCAGTGATGACCAAGGAAATGCGGGATAAAACCACATCTGTCCTAGATACTGGGAATAGATTTTTCTGGTAGTTCTGTAGTCTTAAGGACCAAAATCAGAGGTGCTAGTGTTCTCCTTCCCCAAATGATTATTGTATCCAAACTCCTTTAAATCGTGTCCTTAGTTCCTAGCTCTGCTTGGCTTGGGTACAGCTGGAAGTTCTCGGACGCCTGCCACCCTTGCTCATGTGTTAAAGCCCCACACAGAGCAAGTATACCTAACTTGGAGAATCAGGCATTCTTCTTGACACATAACACGGACTGTGTAACGGAAGGTTCATATATAAATGCAGGAAAGAACTGTGCTGACCTCGGGGGACTTGGAGGTGGACCTGGACTCCTCCTTTGGAGTCAGACTTTCTTCTCAAGGAGGCAGTTTCCAACCTGCATCATCTTTGGCATTTCCAAGGACCCCCAAAACAGGGTGGAGCTGGCTGGAGAGGAGGGACACCAGACTTAAGAAACACAGCTTTGAGTTCGTCAAATGTGCTTTCCCAGGACTTGCCTGGCGGTCCAGTGCTTAAGACTCCGCGCTTCCACTGCAGGGGTCGCGGGTTTGATCCCCTGGTCCGGGAGCTAAGATTCCACGGCCCGCGCAGCCCGGACAAAAGATTAAAAAAAAAAAAAAGTGCTCTCTCATCAGGGAAGAGGAACATTTCCTTGGAGTCTGGGGAATCGGAGTTGAGCCAATGTCTGTCTCTCACTTACATAATTCAAGGGTGGTGTATTAGCACCAAGGAGAGGGCATGGATTTCAGGATGATTAGTGTCACTGCTCTGAGATAGGTCCCCGAGGAGACCCAGCCCAACAAATTGCTGAATCTATTTGGGTTTGCAGAGCCCTGTCACCCATGATGAGGCCTCCTCCCCAAACCCCCAAGCCACCCTGTGAGCCAGCATTTTCTAATAATCATTTCCTACATAAAATCAACAAGGGGAAAAATTCCTCTTCAAGCACATGTCTAGATGATTAGATTTCTCTTTGACAGAGAATTATCATTGACGGCCCCATGGCTCCTGAGACTGTAGACATTGTAAACCTCTGATTAATGGGGTAAGACAGATTGTTGATATTCATGGAATTCAATATTCTAACCTCAGACCCATGTTTACAGCACATTGACTTGCAACTTTGAAAAAATCCCTGCTTTTTTTTCTGTTTGGTTATTAGGAGAGAGCTCTAGAGCAAGGAAACCAGGCCAAGATGTCTGGTTGGGTAGCCTAAATGAGACCATATATTTTATGTTGTGATTTAGAATTTAAAATCCACACAGACATAGAAAACAAACTTATGGTTACCAAAGGGGAAAGGTGGGGGGAGGGATAAATTAGGAATTTGGGATTAACAGATATACACTACTATTTATTAAGTAGATAAACAACAAGGACCTACTCTATGACACAGGGAACTATATTCAATATCTTATAATAACCTATAATGGAAAAGAATCTGAAAAAAATATATATTTATATATAAACTTTGCTGTACACCTGAAACATTGTAAATCAACTTCAGTTTAAAAATAAATTTTAAAAATTAATTAAAAAATTAAAATCCAAATTATGCCTGGAGATACACAATAGTTTTCCTATTGTACCTGCAACCAGGCCTGATGAAACCAAATGTGCCCTGTGATTAACTTTTAAAAGCAGTGTGGCACTTTGTTCCCTCTAACAAGTGACAGGGAATGTAACCCACGTATCCCAGGCTGCAATCGTTTATTTTTTTCTTTTTTTTTTGAAGTGAGTAAAACACAGAGCTCTTCATGAAATCCAACTCCCCTGAAGAATGATAACATTTCATTCTGCATTTGTGCAGCCCCCAAGTTCATGGTTAGATGAAGGTGACCACTTTCATTCCCATCATCTTGTTATGGCTTCTAAATCATGCTGTGTTATTATTTGTCCCATTTTGCAGAGGAGCTAAATGAAGAACAGGATGAATAACTTACCCCAAATTACCCATGAAGCCAGGGTTATTAGCATTCCCGGGCCAGTGGGCTCACCACAAAACTACACTGCTTGACAGATAGACATCGTGGGGAGAGCAAGCTATGTCTCCATCCTACATGATCCCTGTTTACTCACCAGGCAGGAAAGAAGCCAGGTGTAATTTGTTCATGCAAAAAGAATGGGCAGTGGTCATTTGAATATTTTAGAGATAAGAGAGAAAGCATTTCTTTAGAGGTTACTGAAATTTATTTTTTTTAAGCAAAACTGATGAATAAATTATAAACACAAGGTGACATGTGGGTTGGAAGCTGTCCACTATGGAGAATTGGTGGGGTTTACAATAGGGAGGAAAATGGGCCCTTTTCCGCAGGAATGCTTCAGAAGACATTTTATGTTTTTAGAACCGGGAAGTGGGAATAAGTTTAGATTTAGCTGAAGGATGAACCAGAGGATAATTATGAAGTGGGTGAAGTTTATCTTTGTGCTTCTCCCATTTCCCCTGGGGTCCCACCTCCTTGCTATAGCTTATTCCTGTCCTTGGGTCCTGCTGGTGACTCATGTCGGCTAAAAAGGCCCCAAGATGCAGGCCATTGTCTCAGATGTACATCCCCACCACCATCAAGTATTATCCACCCTAGTCCTATTCCTTTAGACTTTGTTTCCCTACAGGAAAATGGATGGGGGTAGATTAATCAGAGCAATTATCCTTATGAGTACATTAGCTAGATGGTATGTCACCTCTCATACATGACGATGATGATAATAATCATAATGTCATTCTTCACTGCGTTTTCATTCATCAAGAGATTTGAGAGTATCATGGAAGGATTGCAAAGAAAATGAAAAAATAATATTTAGCTTCTGCCATTCAAAACAGGATTCTGCAGCAAAACCGTAAACTTGAAAGTCAGGCATTTTTGAGAGAAAGGATCTCCTCGATTCTCTTTCATCCACTGGCATACCAAAAGCCAGGCATGGAAGACTAAACCATAGAGTTTTATATTCAGGAGGAAGGAGAGAGTGGCGTCTGCTCCTTCCAGTCTGGACGACTGCGGGATGCCGGCTGCCAGCAGAAGGAAGGGTTAGTGGTGGGATGTGTGGGTCCCGACCCGCCTCTCCTGGCAGAGACCCAGAGAGGGAACTGCATTTGCTAAGTCGCAGGGAACACAGAAGGCAGAGGAGGGGTTTGTGCCATTCTCTTCACTTGGGGGACATCACTCTGCTGGGTGGTTCCTCACAAACACAGAAGGCCCTTGAGGGACCAAGAGGATGGAAGGGCGTCATCGAGCAGCGTCTAGCAGCACCAGCCGGAGGGCGTGCCACGTGGTCCACTGTGGTGGGAGCCAAGTGACCTGCATCGTAGGGTGTCCAGAGGCAGATGGAGGCCATGGCAGAATCCCAGAGGGTTCCCTGCCCTCTTCCAAGCCGTGGGACTGGCCACCTGGTCCTGACTGGTCAAGAAGCACTAGCCTTTGGTTTCATCAGCCATGGACATCAGCTGGCCAACTCTACCCCTGGGGGACAACCAGCCCCACCCACAGCTGTGTAGTAGTACCAGGTCATTTCCATAGTGTCCCCAGGGCACATAAGCCCCCCCCCCTCTTTCCTCCGTTTGCCCAGACACCACCTTGGCGGGGGCAACGGGGTGAGGATGAAATCAAACAGGTCAAATTACATCTCTGGACACTGTTTAAATTAGTGCCACTGAGACTGGGCCTGCGGACTGGGGTGGATTCTCAAACTGTTTGTGGCAGCATGGGATGATAAAAGCATTGAAATTGAGGGTAGGCGTTCAGAAGCTATTGTAGCAACTTGACAGGATGATTTCATGTTTACCGAAGTCAATCATAAAAAAATTTGGTTTGTACTTTGTGTGTCTTCTTAAATTTTATTTTCCAGTTATCCATTTCTATTGGATTTTATGAAAGGATCTGCAATGGGTTGGAAATTAAAAACAAACCAAAAAAGGGTCCCCTTACCACAGATATTTAGAGAAGTGCTGGATGATGGATGGGGCTAGGTTTGAAACCAGTCAAAATATATTTTTTCCCTTCAGTCCAGGGAATAGGGACTTATAGAAGAAGATCAGGTTTGTATGGGAAAAAAAATAAAGAAGCAACGTGACAAAGTTTCCTGCACGTGTGAATTGTAATGAGAATGAATATTTTCCCATTTTTACCCCCGCTGCATCTCTCAAGGCTTCCTTTGGCCTCAGGACTTGTGGCACCTTCAGGGAAAATATCTGTAGAGTGGCTCAGAGGAAGGCCCTGGTGTCTTTATCGTCCTGGGGAGCACCCCACAGCCACACCCCCAGACCGCACGCACCCCCTAAGAGGTGCACTCCCCGGGTTGCGTGAACCCTCCAATGGGTACATCCTAAGGGGGACTTTGAGACGGACAGGCTGCAAAGTTTGACTTTGAAGATGTGAGAGCTGGCCCAGCTGGTGAAGATGTGAGAGCTGGCCCAACTGGAGGAGAATGTTTGAGCACGTGAGTCTGGTGTCCCAGCAAAGATCAAGATCAAGACCAAGTTCTGGGGCTTCCCTGGAGGCTCAGTGGTTAAGAATCCGCCTGCTAATGCAGAGGACATGGGTTTGAGCCCTGGTCTGGGAAGATCCCACATGCCGCGGAGCAACTAAGCTTGTGTGCCACAACTACTGAGCCCCCGAGCCACAACTACTGAGCCTGTGTGCCACAACTACTGAAGCCTGCCCGCTTAGAGCCTGTGCTCCGCAACAAGAGAAGCCACCGCAAGGAGAAGCCCACGCACGGCAACGAAGAGTAGCCCCTGCTCGCCGCAACTAGAGAAAGCCCGCGCACATCAACAAAGACCCAATGCAGCCAAAAATAAATAAAATAAAATTAATTAATGTTTTTTTTTTAAAAAAAAAGACCAAGTTCTGGGTTCAGGAAGCTTACATTCCAGGGCACCATGGTCATGATCTCGGCCTTGTCATTGGGAATCATTTTAAAGACAAATGTCTGCACATAGAGCCCATGAAGGAAAATCCACACTTTACCAGACCTGTCCGTTCCAGAGGAATATTCTTGAATTTTGAGGATGCTTCACTTTTCAGATAAATCTACTGACCTCAGGTTCCCTTAAAGTGTGACCTACGCAAACACATACAAGTGGTGTGTTGGGGATAATTAACTTAATTCTCCCAGAGGTGAGGGAAAGGTTGCACATAAACACAGAGGAAGAGCCTCTTCGACTGGAAATCAACTGGAAACAAGATATTTGGCGAAAATCTGCATAAGCTAATGGGAATGCAGTTTTATTTACTGAGAATTTTTTTTCAGGAGGACAGCTGTGGATAAAGAGAATTCTTAGTAACTGGTACCTCTCATTGATGCGATGCGATTCTAAGTGCTCTCCTATTGGTCATCTGGCTTCATGCTAACAGCCACCAGCTGGGCCAAACATCTCTCTCCACAGAGGGAGGAGCCCGCAGAGAGCTGAACTGCGGAATTTGCCAAAGATCACACACCCAGGAGGGGCAGAGCTTAACTTCCAACCTGGGCTGTTGGACTCAAAAGCTTCAGGCTTCTCATTACCCCATAGTCTGGTGACTGTGAGACCTCAAGCAAAGGGATCGGATTGAGCAGACTGCAGGGTCCACAGCCGCCGAGGGCAGCACCCTCGCTGCTTCTCTGTTGCTGTGTAGACTTCGCCTCCGATGACCTAGGAGGTGAGTCTGATCCAAAGGGAAGGTTTTCCTACCTGGAATGTAGGCTGTTTTAACTAAAAAATACTGGAGAACACATCTTATCCACTGAGGACTCCAGAGAAGCAAACACCAAGTCCCTTTGCTCTGAGAACTGCAAAGTGGGAGATGAAAGGGTCCCCGGAGGTGAGCGGCGACTGCCGCCCTCATCTGCCAGCTGATAAACAAGGCAGCCTCCCTCAGCATCAGGAAGTGAACTAATGAAATTACTCACCATTGACCAGACAGCTCGGACCCCTGCAAAGTGCCCCGGGATGAACACTGCGATTTGAGGCTGATGTTTGCAGAGTAACTCCTCTGGGCCAACACTGGAGATGAGGCACGGGAAATGATCAAAGTGAAATTTCTTCGAATTCCTTATCTTAGGGCAGGGCCGCCAACATCAGGTCTGCTGCGCAAAGTGACCTGTGAGTGTGTGTGTATATCCGCGCGTGCACACAGACACACACACACAGACCTACAGAAAAGCAAGCGAAGCCTGGCTGTGTGTGTCCACATCTGCAGTCTTGGAAGCTTCTGTTAAGGCTGAAAATGCCAGGTGGGCCCTAGAGGTCTTTGGAGATTGTCACGCACACCAGCTAGCTGCACAGCCTTTGCTCAGGACTAAGAGAAACTGACTGGCACCCGTGGAGCAATAACGAGAGGGCTTTGAAGACGGCAGGAAAAGTGCCTCACAAACTCCACATATATCCATCACCCCAGCAAGCCCCAGTGGGCTCCTGCCCCACTCCGGTTTTACAAAACACTGGAAACAACTGAACGTTGGAGAAAACTTACCACCTTGGAACACGTTGCCTGTTTTCTTACAAATTAACAAGGCTAAATCATCGATAAGTTCTGTTTTGAAGCCTAAGAGTGCACCCCTGGGCAGGGCAGGGCGCAGGGAGCCAAATCCTTCGCTCTTCCACGGGCTCCTGCGCTCCGCAGTGCACCTGAGGGTCATCTCCGGCAGCCCCCTCCTCCGGCTCGAATTCTCCAGTGATTTCTGGCAAAGCCACGGCGGTTTTAGCCTGTCGTATCTTGGCAATTTATTTGAAACCCCTCCTAATATATTCCAAACACTAGGAAAGCAGCCCTCGCTCCATTAGGCAGAGTTGTTATGGGCATTCTAGCAAAGCAGCCCTGTTAGAACCTCAGAGTTGGGCAGAGCTAGAGGGGTTCATTCATTCATTTGACAAACATTGCCGACGGCTCATGGCCTGCCAGGCCTCTGGCTGGCCCAGTGGGCCCCAGGGGGATATAAGAGAGGCTGACATTTGCTCTCAAGGGGCCCACGGTGAGCTGGGATGCCCAGCAAATGAGGAAACAATTGTATAAACATCGAGGAGTTTGGCAAAAGGCATTTGTCTCTGTGATTTGGGGGAGGCTTCAGAGAAGGTTACGGGGGAAACGTCAGATTTTGCATATCCTTCCCAGGCTGCCTCAGGCCCCTCAATCCTGAGGAGGTAGGGGCAGAACATAATCAGGATTTATGAAGTGCTTCCTCGATGATAATACATCCTGTGGGGGAAAAATATGGCTCCCCTGTCCTCCAGGAACTTAAACTGCAGTTGGGGAGGTCTGACATCATAGGCCTGTCCTGCTGGAAATACTGGAATGTAGCGGGTAAAACCCCGGAATACCGGTTCTCATTTCAGGTCTCAGCTGTGTGACTTTGGGCAAGTTTCTTAACTTCTCTGGGCCTCACTTTCCCCATTTGTGAAATGGCAATAAGGATAGAATCTATCTTCCATGAATGTTGTGAGGAATAAGTGAGTGGAACGCTCAGAACAAGGCAGGCCCGGTTCACACCAAGCACTTACGATATGCAGCCACTTATATTATCACCCTGGCCCTTTACCCACTCCCCTCTCTGCCCCAGGGGCACCTCTAACCCTGACCTGCAGTTCTATGCGCACACGTCCACGTTTGGAGGCAGGGTCTGTGTGGCAGGAGTGCAGGGACCAGGCCTGCACCAGAAGCCACGTTCCTTGAAGGGAGGATGGTCAGTACCGTAGGAGATGGCGTGACAGGTGGTCTTGGCTTCGCAACCAGGAGAGATTTGCATGGAAATGTGTGTCTGGCCATGTTTCCTCACTCCTTTGGACACAATAGCCTTAACCAGGAGGGGAGTGAGAATACCTTCCTCCAGGTGCTATTGGCTGTAGCAGGGTCCCTCCAGGGGCTGACCAGTGAGACCAGCGTCCTGCCCATGGTTGGGGGAGGTTGACTGACCACAAGGGGAGGGGTGTCACCACTCACAGGTGTCCCAAGCCTGGTCCTTCCTAAAACATCACCAGGGGGCTTCCCTGGTGGCACAGTGGTTAAGAATCCGCCTGCCAATGTAGGGGACACAGGTTCAATCCCTGGTCCGGGAAGATCCCACGTGCTACGGAGCAACTAAGCCCATGCACCACAACTACTGAGCCCACGTGCCACAACTACTGAACCCACGAGCCACAACTACTGAAGCCTGCGCGCCTAGAGCCCGTGTTGGGCAACAAGAGAAGCCACCACAATGAGAAGCCCGTGCACCGCAATGAAGAGTAGCCCCGGCTCGCCACAACTAGAGAAAGCCCACGCGCAGCAACGAAGACCCAATGCTGCCAAAAATTAATTAATTAATTAATTAATTAAAAAAAAAAAACACATCATCAGGGCGCTGGGGAAGGTGGGGCAGGAAATGGGGAGAAGAGGCTCTGGGGCGCTGGGCTGGGCTGTCAGGGTTCCCCGAGTATTGGCCCAGGAGGGGGCACCAAGCAGAAGAGTGCTGGAAGGTGCATCCTGCATGTGCCCAGGAGCGGTAGCTGGGCCGGAGACCCCTGAGCATCTGTCCCACTGGAGGGGCCGCTGTCTTGCGGGAGCTGCCAGCCTCCACTGGGTGGAAACCCACCCCCACTGGCATTTTCACCCTCGCCTTCCTCTTGCCCCTGCGCCTTTTACTTCGGGAAAGCAGGAGGCCATAGAAGGAAGAAGGAAGACCACAGCAGGCACTGCCAGTCTCCCCAGGTCAGCCGGAAGGGGGTCCTCCCACCGATGGGGTCCTCTGTCGCAGCAACCTTGTGATGATGCAATGCCTCGGTCTCAGCGCAGCAGAGAGGGTGCACGTCTAGCTGGTGCTGGAATAGCTCCCGTTGGTCCACAGGCCCTGGCCCGGGGCTTGGCGTGTCTCATCTTAGCCGGCCCTGGGGCAGCAGGACAGCTGAGTTATTCTGCTTAGGGATGGGATGGGGAGGTCTCTGCACCCCAAAGCCCAGGCAGGTACAAGGACACACCATCAGTCCCAGAATCAGTCAGAACCTCCACAGCAGGAGGCGGTCCCGCTCAGAGCGGGGAGGTGGGGGGAACAAGGCTTCCTTCCAGTGGGGAGACGAAGGCTGCAAAGAAGTGACTGTTCTGAGGATGCCGGGCGTCCCAATACAGGCACGTCAGGAGATGCACAGGTCCTTTCCGGTTCAGTAGGGTGCTTTGTTTTTGTCTCATTCTGTGATAAGGATTCGAATCGAGTTTACTTCCTAAGTCAATAAAAATTAATTTGGCCAAAGTAGGGTTGATTTTTTTGGCTCAGGCATGAGTCTTCATCCAGTTCGATCATGGCCATTTCTAGAAGGCCAGAGCGAGAGCATCTGGGGCATTGATTTCCAGCAGATGTCATTAGTGACCCTTTTAGGGGAATGAATTCTGCAGCAGGTCAACTGGGCTTGGCCATGAACATAACCCAGAGCCCCACATGCCCACAAGTCCACCTGGTCGATACAACCTTCAGCCCCCTTTTCCCCGTGAGACATCTGTTAACGATGACAGGGGTTCAGAAAGTCCATTTGAGGCAGCAAAAGCACATGCATCTTTACAGCTGCCAAGACCATTTCAATTTTATTATTATTATTATTTTTTTAAAGCAACACTGGATGTTTTGCTGCTGAGAAAAGCAACTATCGGTCTCCAGATCTTTTCTATTACTTGGGAGAATTTTTTTTCCGAATGTCTTTCAGAGGTAACTTCTCCTTTTCCTGCATTTGGTTCATGCCAGCAGGCTGCTTCCCAGAATACCTCATGACTCAGTGCCAGCTCTGAGGAACGTAATCAGTTGCAAATGTTTCGGGGTGGATGACTGATGAATGTAGTAACTTTATCACTTCTCCCATTTTTTACTGTTAGCAAACTGTAGAAATCTCACACGAGACAACCTCCTTCCCTACTCCCCCATCTCCCACCCCCAACAGTCCTTTAAAAATGATGAAAACAGCAGCCGAGAAGGATGGCTTGTCTGCGGCCGAGAAGGCAGGACTGACAGGGTCAGGCCGAGCTTTCATCTGGGCCAGCAGGACAGAACTGGTGAACGGAACTGCTGTCGGTTTCAGTGTTCTCCAACAGCAAGGGGGCATTTTCTCTTTTCATGTAAAAATGTGTCCCCCTGGTGTGTGGTCCCGTGAGGGATCGAGCCTGGCATATCTGGGGTGTCCAGGAGGGGCCGTTACGACCGAGCTGGTTCAGAGGTACCCCCCGCACCTAGGTTGTGTCTCAGACCCAGATCAGAAAAGTATCAATAGCTTCCCTGACGGCTACGGCCCATCTCCTCCCTGTAACGCGTGGCTACAGTCCAAAAGCTATTCGCGCTGCTCTACTCTGGGCCAGGCACCCTGCCCAAAGCTGGGAGCCAGTCTGTGGGCTGAAGGGAGAAATCAGATGAGAAAACGGGACACTTAGAAAGGGCACCAAGTGCAATGGTGGGCTGCAGACAGAGTTCTCCTCGTCAGCTCGCGCGAGGATGGGGCTCAGGGTACACAGCGTATCTGCCTGCAAGTCTCCGTGGGGTCCACACCCTCCTCCCAGTGGGGAGGCCCAAGGGAGATCGGCTAGACCACGCTGACCGAGGATGCACAAGCCACCCACACAGGTTGGCAGGTCCCTCTCTCAGCATCCGAGCTCCCACTTTGGGGAAGTGAAAACCCCGGGTCATTTAGATTCAAGGTGCATTTCAGTACATTCACACAAAGGAAGTAAAGTTACAAGATTTATTACTTACAGATCCCAACCAAGGAGGGGCGCAATGAGCCACAGGAAGGGCCATCGTCCTTCCCAGGTCACGGCGAGCAGGGGATGCAGAGCAGGACGCAAGGCACCTATGACTTTTAAGGTGGTCGGGACAGAGGTCACCCACTTTTCTCAGGCTCAACCCTAAGTGGTTATTTTAAAAGATTCCCAGGGAAAAACAAAGCGGGAGGGAACTTGGGGTGAGAATTCTAACCTCAGGTCCTGATCCAAATGTCCAGACTCGGTGTGAGCAGGGCTGTCGCTCTGTGAAATGCCCAGGGAACAACTCAAAGGAGCTGTTTGCTCATCACAGGACTCACTGCCCAGCCCACCATGGTCTCCACAGGGAGCGTGGCTGGGGGCACGTGCACCTCACTCAGCACGGGGGCCATTGCTGGCTTAAGGAAGAAGCAGAGAGAGAGTAGATGGGTCACCAAGGACTGGAGAAGGCCAGGGGTGAGGACCAAGACCTGCAGGATGGAACCGGGAGGGAGGAGGGAAGTGAGAAGAGATGGCCCAGGGTCCCCTTTGGAGATGAGATGGGAAATGGGGCCAGCTGTGTGTAAAGGGCAGAAATGGATGAGCTCTGGGCACTCAAATGCCATGGACCCAACCTCCCAGATACCACATGAGAAACCCCAGCAAAGAGGGGGTCTGGTCACCCCCCTAGATCTCTCTTGACAGGATGACTCTCAGCAAACTACTTACTTTAGGGGGCCTCGAATTCTCCCTCCACGTGTAATTACTAAAACTCTGCCCTGAGGTGCTTGGGTGCAGTCTAGCTCGAAAGCGAAGTTTATAGAATATCTACTTCCACACCAACGAAGAGGAAGAGTTTATTCAACCTTTTGGGTTCCAGTAACAGGCGTTAAGCTGCAGTCGTTGCTGTAACAATGGCCAAGTCTCCCGAATGCTATCTCAGGGTCACTTGTAAAACAGTATATTCTCAGAAGGAAAGTACTTTTATTTATTTTTAAAAATTTAATTTGCTTATTTTTGGTTGCGTTGGGTCTTTGTTTCTGCACGCGGGCTTTCTCTAGTTCTGGCAAGCGGGGGCTACTCTTTGTTGTGGTGCGCGGGCTTCTCATTGCGGTGGCTTCTCTTGTTGCGGAGCACAGGCTCTAGGCGCGTGGGCTTCAGTAGATGTGGCACGCGGGCTCAGTGGTTGTGGCTCGTCGGCTCTAGAGTGCAGGCTCAGTAGTTGTGGCTCGCGGGCTCTAGAGCACGGGCTCAGTAGTTGTGGCGCACGGGCGTAGTTGCTCCGCGGCATGTGGGATCTTCCCAGACCAGGGATTGAAGCTGTGTCCCCTGCATTGGCAGGCAGATTCTTAACCACTGTACCACCAGGGAAGCCCAGAAAAGTACTTTTAATTCACTGAAATTTAAATATAGGTGGGACCACCTAGTGCTTTGGGGCGTTTAGGAAGGCAGTATTTTTAAATGAATCAGAATACAGGATCGTCATCATGCCCAAAGGAGGCCTTCATTCATTCTCTCAGCCATTCAATAGATACCTAGTTCACACCTGCCAGGCATTATTCTGGATGCTGAGGACAGAGCCATGGGCAGCGCAGGTGAGGGTCTCATTATAGCTTACAGTTCAGGAGGGACTTTGGGGGCCATCTGTGTTCAGGGGAACAATTAAATACAGCGGGGAGGGACCGTGTGCGTGGTGAGGCTTTGGGAAGCTGTGCGAAGCCGGCCATTGGAGGGTTCCCCGAGAAGGTGACACTTGAGTGATGACCTGAAGGAGGAGCGGAAGCTCTCTGACTCGAGTTCATCCTTGGCTTCAGCATCCTTACCTGGCTCAGGTGACTTTCTCTAGCTGCCACAAGAGCCTAGAGCCCGCACTTAAAAGCAACTGCGTGGTTGACCGGGGTTTCTGAGAGCAGCCTCTGTGTTCCCCACTCAGCGTGTAGACGGTGCAACCCCCAGAAGGGATTCCCACCCCGCCTGCCCTTCCTCTGGGAAGCGGTCTAGAGGAGGTTTGGTCTCTGTAGGACGTGAGTGAAGGAAGACTGTCCACCACGGCCTCTGCAGGGGTCTCCAGGGGAGGCCCGCACACCTCTCAGTGGGTCTTCACTCCGGCCGTGTCTCCTGGGCAGCTCGTCTTACCCAGGAGCCCACACGTTACTTCTCCTCATCAATTCACTTTTCAACACCAAATACATCTTTCTCACTTTACAGCATTTTCTTATACTTCTACCACTGTTGGCTTCAACAAGAATTCTTGGTAGCTGAGAGGGGTGTGTGTGTGTGTGTGTGTGTGTGTGCGCGCGCACGTGTGTGTGTGTGTGTTTAATGAACACCTGAAGGAATAGAAAAGTCTTGCTTGAAGCAAACCCCCTTTCTTTCAGTCTCCACTTCTCGTGCTGACAGAAATTGCGGCAAGATGAACAAGTTTTTTTTTTTTAATCACCAGAAATTAACCCTCTATGCATGATGACACATGATAAAGTGGGAAGCCCATTTTGTAGACATTTACTCAGCACCTTGATCACTGAGGCATTGCACATGGTTTGGGAATTAAAAGGAAGGAGGAAAAAAACCCCGCAGTCTGGCTCTCGAGGGCTCACACCTTGTTGGGCACCAGACATAAACAAGGTGACCATCACCATCGCTAAGCAACTGGAATATGCCCAGGACATCATGGGAGCCCAGAGACGGGCATCCAACACAGTCTGGGGTCACCGTAGCCGGGAAGGTGAGAATCCCTCACTCCTCTCCAAGGTCAACTGAAAGGGGGTTCCCCATTTTCCCCAGGTCATCCTGGAGAATCTCTTAGCTCTTCCAGTACTGGGCTCCCACATCTGCTGACCAACCTCAGAGGGTCACTAATTCATCATTTGAGCGTCAGTGAGTTCTGCCTCACTCCATCGACAGCAGGCGGGAAAGAAGAGAAACAGAAGATGCTGAGTTGTGTTCGAGGTAACAATTCAGAGACCTGACCTGGCCACACCCAGGCCCTCACCCCTGGCGAAGTCACAGAAGATTCCAGGATGTGAGGGTCCCCTTCTCCCACAGCTTGGAGGCCACTCCATTCCTCCCAGCTCTCCTGCTCTTCCAGGAGAGGCTTGACAAGTTCTTGGCGGTCACACACCTGGGACAATGTCATTTCTATTACTCATTGGGTCACTTGGTCAACAGGTACTTGAGTCCCAAGTATGTACCAGGTGCCGTGCCAGGGTCTAGACTCAGACTCTGCCTCCACGGAGGTCAGAGACCAGAGAGGAGACAGACATTTGTCACATAATTACACAAACAGTCTGAAGACGTATCTCTCCAAGGGCTGGGAGAGATAGGTCCCAGACTGGACATCCTATAAGAAGGGGATCTGACCTACGACGGGAGTCAAGGGGTGCTTCCACCCCTTGAAGCATGAGTAGACATTAACCAGGAGAGAGAGGAAGGAATAGTGTGCCTGGTAGAAGGAACAGCATATGCAAAGGCCCTGTGGTAGAGGGGAGCTTGGTGAGTACGAGGGGCTCACACAAAGCCTTGGGAGCTGGAGCTGAGAGGGTAGGGGAGCCTGGAGGAAGAGGAGAATGGAGAGGTGGGAGGGTCTGCAAACCCATCCAGAGTACAGCTCTTTGTTGGAACTGCTGGAGAGCTGCTCTCTTTGAAAGAAGCCTGGAGTTCACCTCACTTCCATCACCATTAGAACTCATCACAGTCCTATCCTCCGTAAGATCAGGCCAAGGGAGAGTGACTCCCCTGGGGCACGTGGCCACAAGCCAGCGGGAGCAGGACTCAACCTCCGGGCTTGAGGCCACTCCCTGCCTGTAGGGCTGGCGGGCAAGGCTACCGGGCGTCCCCACCCCTCCCCGCCTGCCCGGAGACCCACTCTCTGAGTTGAGGGCTCATTAGCGTCAGAGGCTTGGCATGGGGACCATCTCGTTTAACTTCGCTCTCCCGAAATTGATCCATCATGCGGGAACCAGACGGCCGCCCCTCCACGTGTTTCTGATTCACTTAATGGCCCTGGGCTCTGCTGAGCGGCCCTCAGTGTCTGACAGGCTCAAGGTACTCTGGAAAGCCCTTTCGGAAGGTTTTTTCTAGTCTCCTTATACAACCACTTTAAAAGTTTTTTTTAAATAAGAATTTTGTGTTTTCTGATCCTTTGAAAACAGTCATGTAGTCCATACTATGCAAATGTACTACTTCAAATAGGTAAGACACATATACATTATAAAATATAAAAGACGTGAACAGATACATAGTAAAAAGCAAATCTTATAGAAAATAAACTTACGGTCACCAAAGAGGAAAGGGGGGAGGGGGGAGGGATAAATTGGGAATCTGGGATCAACAGATACACACTACTATAAATAAAATAGATGAACAACAAGGTCAAACTGTATAGCACAGGGAACTATATTCAGTATCTTGTAATAACCTAAAATGGAAAAGAATCTGAAAAAGAATATATATATTATATATATATAAAGAATATATTACATATATATAACTGAATCACTTTGTTGTACGCCTGAGACATTGTATATCAACTGTACTTCAATTTTTAAAAAACCTTACAGAGCTATTAGTAAAGTGAAAAAAAAGCAAGTCTTTATCCTGCCCCATCCTCCAGCCACCCAGCTCCCCTCCCCAGACACAACCACCGTGAACCAGTTTCTCACTGGTCTAGCATATGTACCAGGAATGCACGATAAACCATCAAACCTGTGGTATTTCAAATAGTTTTCAACTTGAAAACGCAGTTTTTGCTTTACTCAAACTCAACTTCCTAGGACTATTCTAGCTTGAAAAATACTTTTCATTTAGCACAAAGTTTCTCAGCCTCGGTACCTCTGGCGTTTGGGGCCGGATCACTCTGCCGAGGGGGCTGTCCTGATCATCCCCGACTCTACATGCTAGATGTCAATGCAACACTGCCCTCCGCCCAGCTGTGACAACCAAAAATGTCCTGATATTTCCAATGTCCTCGAAGCGGGACCGGAAGTGAAAGGGGAGGCGCAAAATCACCTCCATGTGAGACCAACTGACTTACTGTGGTGATTTAGAATGTACTTTCCATCTCATTAGAATAAGGACTTGAGGGACTTACAAAGATTCAAAACTCCAATAAGAGTAAAAACATATATTAAAGATTGACCCTAAGTTGAAAATTACTGAAGCCTGGCGATGGCTATATGAGGGTTCATTACAGTACACTGGCTATTCTTGTGTATGTTTGAAATTTTTCATAATAAAAAAGGTAAGCACATAGTTTAAGGAAAGTGTGACAGAGGGGAGACAAAGGCAGAAATGAGAAGATGAACATAAAGTACATGTGCTGAGTAAGATCTTATCCATTTGAATCTGGAATTCCTGCAGTCAACCCAAAGATATAACATGATCAGTTAGAAGCACCAGAGTCTAGTGATAAAAAATAAACCGGTTGCTCAGAATAAGCACAGCTCTTCCTAACAATGAAACCTGAAGGAAATGTGACAGGACAATGGCACTGACTCAGAGAATCAGCAGAGACACAGCTTTTCTCGAGCTCCCCTGGAAATGCTCCATCAGACCATAGGATGGGACCTGAGAATTTGTTTTCTTGCTTCTTTAGAAGTGGGCCAATGAGATAAGACTAATGTGGGATTTAGTAAAAGTAATTCTACAAGGAATTAAAACAATGCACTCCCATCTGCAGGTCTCTGAAGATCTGAATTAAACCAAGAACACACTTCAGAGGAGCTAGAGGTTGGATGGCCTCAGAAACACTATTTTTCTCCAAACTTTTAGTAAGTCCAAGTTTATATCCTCTAACTTTCCTGGAAGGCAGCTGTTCAGGGGATCCCATTTAGGCCGGCCCCACTGGCCCTCCCTCTCGCAGCTGGAGGCAGGGCTTAAGGCCTCTTGGAAAAATTGATCATCCTCAGTGAGGTGGAACTGTAAGAAGAGTTCAAGGTGCCCCCACTCACCCCTCCTCCACTCAGCCTCCCATCAGCTATCCAGACATCTTTGGGGATGGTCCAGCAAAAGCATACTTGGTCTTTAAAACTCTGAAATTTCAGGCTATTCTCATTTTAATTGGAAAAAACAGTTAACCTGCTCATTGCAATGCTAAAAACATCACAATAAAGTACCAACAGAACTCCCAACTTTTGTAAATGCAGCTTCCCCTTGAGATACGGTCAGAGTGGAGGTAGATACAAACACATTTAAAAAAGAATTACTTTGGTCTCTCCTTTCTGAATATTTCAGAGAGAACAAAAGTGAAGCTTGAATGATCCAAAATCCTTGAAGACCTGGGCAACCTTAAGAGAAATGTAGGCTCAAAGAGCCCATCTACTTAGGGAACTTGCAGTCCTTTGTGTTTTGGTGAGTTATTGAAGGTGATATATTTGATGGTTGTCTTTGATCTTCTGTGGGGATAAAGGTTCTTCTCCAAACATACTGCATTTACTCCTGATACCAGGGCACAATACCTAATGTCTGATGAGGAATCATCGGTCACAAGCAGCACCCAAAAGACTTGGTCACACAGAGACCAAAGACTCTTTACCCAACTCAAGAATGGATCCCTGAATCTACTTGTTACCTCATACCTACCCATTCAAACTTGACTCCAAAAGCCTCTTTAAAATATAGCATTTGAATCTCCACTTGTTAAAAATCAATTCCCAAGCCTCCAAAACCTAAGCAACTCCCATCGCTCTAGTTTAAATGGAGAAAGTGTAAAAGAAGCTGAATAGGAAGAGAGAGTCATAGCTGGCGAGAGGGCCCCGCCTCCTTCCTTTCTCTTTCTGCATAGGTTTAAGAAATACCTCAAACCCCTAAGGCCCCCTGAATTGGTTTCAGGTCCGAGAGTCATTTACTTTTCAATTACCAAAAGCCAGGCCAGCTTTTTTGCTTGATATCTGCAAACACTGTGGCACTGGCCTGATATTTACAATCCCTCCAGCAAGCAAAATGCAATTGGCACCCGACTCGGTAGCCAGGATTAATAGCGGAGAGCATTGTGGTTTTGTTATTAAGTTACTTTTGGCAATTAGTAAATTTATTGTCCTAATTGTTTTCACATGGCCGCTCCACGGCACATGTCTTACAGTCGTGCCCCTGTCGTCATATTTCAGCATGATCACTGCCCATCTCCCCAAACTGTCCAACCCCATCAGAAGCTAATTTGCAGTCGGGTCAGCAGGACGGAGGAGTAAGAGTTCATTCCGAAGTCCACGGCATATTTGGATAAAACACGGAGAAATTTTGTTTCGGCTTACTGGGCGTCTGAGAGTACACTCCAGGGGGAGGGAATGGCTGCCTGTGGTTATGCACAGGAAAGTCCAAATGCTCCCAAGCTTCAAATGTGCTGCTCTTTCCAAATCCCGACACCAACCCTTCTTAATCCTCCTATGGAAACAGTCAGGTGGTGGGGCAGGCATGACTTCCTGGGTCCTGGGAGAACTTTGTTCTCATGTCAGGGGCGCTAAGATTTCTAGGGCACCCAGAATCCAGCCTTACCTGCCCTGTGGATGGGGTCGAGGTTCTCGGGAGTCTTGGCTGATCCCTGGTTCTGCACCAAGGGGCTGGATTCCCGGGCTCCCCTGACTCCAGGAAAAGGCCATTGTCCCTAGCGCTGCCCGTCTCATGAACAGACGTGGATGGAAGCAGAGGGGGACCCACTGCAAGACCTGACCAGGGCATGGTGTGATCCTGCCCGTCTCCCACTGGTTCCTGGAGGGCACCCACTGCCCACCCGGCTGGTAGGCAGCACCGTTGTAATGGAAACCTGGTTGGCAGGAGTCAGGAGCTGCTGTGACCATTGTCTTCTCGAGTGTCACCCACTGGGTCCCTGGCCACTAGCATCACAGCCAGAGCAGGTGCAGCTCAGCATAGCAGGCGGGATTGGTGACACAGGCCACCTGTCTGCTGGCAGCTTGGGGACTCTTGGGTGATTTAGTTTCCTCACCTAGTAAACGGTCCCAGTTATGCATTTTCTTGCCCTCTTTAGGAATCAACTAGACATTTAGGCAAGAACAAGGAGTCACACCGTGTAATGGGGGTGTTCCTTTACTTTTCAAATCACTTTTATGCATATTAGGTTATTTTTGGCCTCATCACATGTTTGGAAAGGAGTGGAAATATATATATATATATATATATATATATATATATATATATATATATAAGCACTTATCATAATGCTTGATAAGTCCTATCAGCAAATAATAACATAGTTATTAAAGGACAGTAAGGATCTAAGAAGGGCTTGAGAGGATTATCTCTTCAGCATCTTGAATTACTTCCCATCACCCTCCTTGCCCTTTCTGGGTAATTGCTCTTATCATTCCCCCCCCCCCCAACTATGTTATTTCTTTATTTTCTGTCTCCCCTCCCCACCATATGGAGGCTCCCTGAAAGCAGGGACTTGTTTTGTTCTCGGCTGTATCCTCCCCCACTCCCAACACAAGCCTGGTGCATAGTAGATGCTCAATGAATACCTCTTGGGGAAAAAAATGAATGAAAGGTACGTCCCTGGCAGTCCAGTGGTTGAGACTTCCCCTTCCAATGCAGGGCGTGAGGGTTCTACCCCTGGTCCGGGAGCTAAGATCCTACATGGCTCAGGGCCAAAAAAACAAAACATAAAACAGAAGCAATATTGTAACAAATTCAATAAAGACTTTGAAAACGGTCCACACCTAAAAAAACTTTTTTAAACGAATGAAAATAGGCAGAGAATAGAGGAGCAGCGAGTTGCTCTCTGAGCGCCTCAGTTTGGAAGCTGGGGCTCCCTCCACCCCAGAGGGCAACTCCAGCCCCAGCAGATGGGTCCCTCGGCCCTCCCTTGGGGTGGCGGGGGGGGGCGTTTTCACACTCCTCCCGCCAGGTTGTGCTCATTAATCTTCCCTGTTCTGGGCACACCTGTGAACCTGAAATGCAGTATGCAAATGTGTTCCCAGCCAGAAGGCAGTGCACTTTGCCGAGCGGTCAAGGGCGTCTTCGGAGGAGAGCCGTGTTCTCCAGGGTGGCGGCAGCGGCAGCCGCGGGACAGGTGTGGCCTGCGCGGGACCCAACCGCAGCGGTAATTCCACTCCGCCGCCTCAGTTAGTCAATTATTCATCCCTCGCCGCGCGCGTGCAGGGCCACCTGCGGGCCGTTGAGGCCCCAGCGCTCCGGGACTGTCCCGGGGGCTCACGACCGCTTCCGAGGAGGGAAGAGGAGGGAACGGGGCGCCACTGTACCCAGCTGCAGACCCATGAACGGCAATGAGCCGGGGTGAAGCCGCCCAGGAGGGGTGAGTTCGGGTGCCAGGGGCTTGGCCATCCCAGGCACCTCCTGTGTGCATCCAACTCAGCCGGGGGTGGGGGGTGGGGCTTTTCTCTCTCCCAGCCTCGGGTCATTTAGAATGGAATCTGGTTCAGGCTGGCCCCAAGGAGCTCACATTCCCCGGGGCGCCCCAAGAAGTAGGCTGTGATGTAAGAGGGGGCTTCCCTGGCTGTCACAGGGCGGTCAGTTGAGCAAAGGACAGAAACAAGGAGCTCATGCGTCTTTATTTCCCTTACGATATGGAAGAGGTCTGGAAACTTGTGTGAGGCTTGCTCTCCCAGAGCAAGTGATGTTGGAATTTTCCTGATGGCGGAGAGGAGGGGGAGTGTGTGAGGTTTATTAAAACGTCTTAGAAAGTCTGCAACTAACTCTCAAAAGGTACACACACACACACACACACATCTTCAGAGAGAGAGACTCACAAAAGATGTACATCCTAAGACAAAAGAAACGACTTGTATCAGTGGATACCAAAATAACCATCACAGTGACACCATTAAAAACAAAACCAAAGACCTGTGCCCTTGGCCAATGCCCCCTGTGGCACATTCTACTGGGCATTTGGGCTGTCTTTTAGCTTTTGTATAGAAAGTCTTTGTATTTTGTGTTAATTTGTTTTTGAGGACTTTCCTGGTGGTCCAGTGGGTAAGGCTTTGCACTTCCACTGCAGGGGGCACAGGTTCGATCCCTGGTCAGAGAACTAATATCCTGCATGCTGCGTGGCATGGCCAAAAAAAAAAAAAAAAATTGTTATTGACAAAACTTTTTGCCATATTGATCATTGGCCCTTAGAGAAGCTATGTAGTGATAAAAATGCTTTAGAGAATAGGCATAGTTTTATTTCTCCGTATAAGCCAAAAAGCTTCCTGTTATTAGCCAATGACCTCTACAAAACTCACATTTCCCTTTCTTCCTTGGCTGCTGGGAAGCTGAGAGCTAAGTTTTGTGTTTGCAATCAAAGCAGATTCTTTTAGAATTAAGACTCAGATATGATTATTTCCATCCTTTTGTCACTTGGCTCTTGTACTTTCACACACACACATACCTTTTCAATAGTTTTTTTGTACTTGTGACTTTTAATGCAAGTCCTTTCAAATAATCTTTGAAAAAATATATGGTCAAGGTAAACGTGAAGAGCTCAGTGCATGGTGAACCCTCAACAAGCACCAGCCTGATTAATTGACCACAAGGGAGGAGGTATTCTTTAGAAGATGAAAAGCTCTGTCTAAACTGTTCACTTCAATGTTCTCTACACCAGTCTGTTCACTTCTAGTTGTCCCTCTCTCCCTAACTGGCACCAGCATTTGCTTAAACCAAAAATCTAGAAGCCACCCTGTTTCCCTTCTTGGCCCATTAGCAAAGCTTGTCAGTTCTATCCACTTCTCTCCTACCCCACCATCCTTGTTTAAGGAATATATGTCTCACCAGAACTACAGCAACAGCTTACCCTCTTGCCCACTTGTAATCAACTTGCCGCAGGATAGTGTTTTAAAACGCGTTACAGGCTTCCTTGGTGGCGCAGTGCTTAAGAATCCGCCTGCCAATGCAGGGGACACGGGTTCGAGCCCTGGTCCGGGAAGATCCCACGTGCCGCGGAGGAACTAAACCCGTGCGCCACAACTACTGAGCCTGCACTCTAGAGCCCGTGAGCCACAACTACTGAGCCCGTGAGCCATAACTACTGAGCCCGTGTGCCACAACTTCTGAAGCCTAGAGCCCATGCTCAGCAACAAGAGAAGCCACCGCAATGAGAAGCCCGCGCACTGCAACAAAGAGTAGCCCCTGCTCGCCACAACTAGAGAAAGGCCGTGTGCAGCAAATAAGACCCAATGCAACCAAAAATAAGTAAGTAAAGATAAATAAAAATTTTTAAATAAATAAATAAAACCTAAGTCACGTCATGTCCATCCACTGCTTAAAATGATTCAGTGGCCCTCCATCCACTTAGAATAAATGCAAAGCTGCTTAGCGCCACCTACAAAGTCTGACCTGATGTCATCTCTCCAGGTGCATTTTGGGTCATTCTCCTCCACCCAACCTGGCCCACCTCACATGGCTTCTGCACCTGGCCCCCTCCTCCCCCAGCTCTCACCTGCGCTGACTCCCTCCTTCCCCTCCTCTAGGACTCGACCTCAAGTCCCTTCCCCAGAGACGCCCTCTTGAACCTCGCTGCCCCCCCTGCTCTCGTTCATGCAGAAAGGGATGGGATTTCATGGGGTGGTGCTACCCAATGTCCAACATCAGTGGGAGAGATAAAAGCCATCATTCAACTGGACCCCATGTATTTTCTTTTGAGAACAAATCAGTTGTATTTAGATATATTTATAAAGTACATATAAATACACACATTTGTTTGCTTATTTCATTACTTATATTTCCCACTAGACCTTAGACACCATGAGTACAAGAACCTTATCTGATTTATTCACAAGTCTATGTTCTCATTTGCCACAGTGCCTGGCACATAGTAGGTGCTCAACAGATGTTCTTTTTTTTAAAAATTAATTTATTTTATTTGTAATTTTTTTTGGCTGCGTTGGGTCTTCAGTGCTGTGCGCGGGCTTCTTCTAGTTGCAGCAAGCGGGGGCTACTCTTCATTGCGGTGCGCGGGCTTCTCATGGCAGTGGCTTCTCTTGTTGCAGAGCACGGGCTGTAGGCACGTGGGCTTCAGTAGTTGTGGCGCACGGGCCCAGTAGTTGTGGCACATGGGCTTTGTTGCTCCACGGCATGTGGGATCTTCCCGGACCAGGGCTCGAACCCGTATCCCCTGCATTGGCAGGCGGATTTTTAACCACTGCGCCACCAGGGAAGCCCCCTCAACAGATGTTCTTGAACAGATGAATAAATGATTCAGAGCTCATTCTCGGCATCCCTTAGATTGATACGAGTAGCAACAGAGACTCATATCAGTTTGCAGTGGGATCAGTGTAAGATGTCTGGCTCCAAATCCATGGTTAAAAGCTCGGGTCGGAGAGTTTCACAGGTCAGGCACCCTCTGTATGTGGGGTGGAACTGGGAGGGACACAACTGGGACTTTTGCAGCCTTTAAACTGGTGCTGGTGGTCAGGTGCCAGGGGCTTCCTCCTGCTTCTATTTCTGCCCATATTTGGGTTTGAGTGATGGCCACAGTTCTAGGTCCATGAATGTCTTGGTTCTGGCTGGGTTGCACATGTGAAATAAACCTGTCCATGCAGATTATGGAAATAAATAGGTTTTAATAGAAATAGCTTCTCTGGAACTGTAGCAACCTGATTCTGATGCATGTGTCTTATTGGACCACCCGAGAGACCCACGACTTGTCCTCCACACTGTGACAATGGTGAAACTGTGGTGGTGGTGATTTTCCCTTTTTCTTGCTAAATTTATGAGTGTTCCTTGAATCCCCCTTAATGTTTGCCCCAATTGTTTAAGTTTGGGGTACAGCTGGGGTTCCAGAAAAGGATTTGCCACCAGGTTTAAAACATCTTTGGTTGATCTATAAGTGTTGGAGTTTTGTATATCTCTGCCCAACGTACTGCGAAAATTTTCCAACACACAGCAAAGATCAAAGAATTAGTACAATGAACTGTCTGCCTGTAGCTAGCAATTGTTTACATTTTGCCATATTTGTTCTCTCTCTGCATAATACACACACACACACATGTTTTGTTTCATTTTTCTTATCCATTTAAAAGTATATTGTAAACAATCATGACACTTCACAATAAATAGTTCACTCTGAAAAACGTTTTCCTATCTATCCACAGTACCATTAACACATCTATTAAAATTCACTTTAACATCATCTACTATCCAGTTCATATTCAAAATTTCCCAATTGCATCAAAAATGTCTTTTATAGCTGTTTTTTTTTTTTTTTCTCTTGAACCGGGATCCAATCAAAGTTCAGCCTGTTGGTTGGTGTGTCTCTCTCAATCTAGAACAGTCTCTCAGCCTTTTTTATTATGGCTTTGACTTTTGAACTGCCTGGTCCAGTTGTTGTATAGAAAGCCATATTCTGGATTTGTCCTGGCTGTGGATTTGTTTTTGGTTAAACAAGGTTAACAACCTTGTTTAATGTACATAGCTGGGTCTCTGCCAATGGTCAATTTCCTCAACATATGGTGCTATGCAGGTTTATTTATAAACTGTCTCCTCCTAGAAAGAATTGAAGGCCATTTACAGTGAAATAGAAAGTCTGTTGAATAAAAGAAAATGTTTTTAGTATGTAGAAGGATGGTGGAGGGGAAAGAGGGGGCCAATATGCCATAAACATAAATTAGTGTTGTTAGCGTGACGAGACGTGAGATTTAACTTTGAGTTTCTGGCTGCCAAAGCACAAATGAAAAAAACAAGTTAAAAAAATCATCTTCACGAAATACGAGGTTTACTCACCCTAGATTTATAAAAATAATTTGTCCCATAGATCCTTAGACAAATGACATCAAACAAAGTAATGAGCAGCTCCTTTAATAGCTCCATAAAATGATTCAGGAAGATTCTTCACTGAGCTGCTTCTGTAATACAGACGGTCAAAGCCGGGGACACAGCATTAAAATGGAACTCGCTGTAGTCATTTTTTAAAGTGAGTCCAGTCTAGGTACATTGATGTCTGCATCTAACCTAATACAAGGAGAGAGCTGGCATGCCCTGAGGATGGGTGGGTTGCCCGGCCCTGACTCTTGTGCTCAATTCCCTCCTGTCTCTGCTGGCCACCCCGCGACAGGTCCTCAGGAGCAGGCGGGTCTCAGCTGGACCTTCCATCCCAGCTGGACTCTGGGGGCAGAAACATAGCAAGTGTAAGGCTGGCCCTCTGGGATGAAGCTGAAAGCCTAGCTGTGGGTTCCCCAAGATGGACAGCCCCGCCCCCCGACATCTGACAACCTGTGCGCAGAGGTAGCTGCAGCTTAATGTATGAGCTCCGCCAAGATTTTCTGATAAATTTTATTCCTTCTGCTTGAGTGCCCAACCAGAGCTCTGAACAGCACCGCCATGCTGCTTTCCTCCCTCCCGGGAAAATGTTTAGAGCAGCTGTAACAGTGAGACTGGGTTCCCCTTCATCCCTCTTCGTGAGGAGGGAGGGCCTCAGTCTGAGCCCCTTGAGGCCATCCTGCCTCCACCTCCAGCCAGGCCACCAGGGTGAGTTAGCTGCCAAATGTACCCCTCAAAACCTGTGCGGTTTAGTTTGTCCATTTGAACTTTGGAAAGTCTCTGCCAGAAAACAAAGTGCATGCTCTCTCACATGATAATTTTGCAATTACATATTATATATGACATCATAAACATTTTTGGCAATAGAGAAAAAAAATCCCCCATGATCCCACCACTTCCGAAAATCAACTAAGGCACTTGCTCAGGGAGACTGTCCATTCTCTGTCACTGCATGTGTTCATTCCCTTCTACAATACAACTTGTGATTATACATGTATTTATACTTAGATGTATATGTGTAAACACATCTATATTTGTATTCCTTTCCAGCCTTTCAAGATATTTTTTATATTTATCATCATAATTTGTATATAATTTTGTACGGTATCTTTTCTCACTTAATTTTGTATCATGTGCTTTTTTTCTATTACTGCATCGCCTTTACAAAGTCATTTTTAAAAAATAGATAAGTGATTTTTCCACTGAATGGATGTACTGCCATTTAATTAACTGCTGCCCTCTTTTTGGACAGTCTATTGTTTCGCCCCTCCTTTTCATCCTACATAAATCACACTTCTATGGCTATAATTATATATACAATAAGAGCATAGCTTCCTGCTACACTTCCTGGCTTGGGATGGTTCAATTCTGCCATCATCGGCGGGGGAAAGTGATGGCGTTTCCTCTTGTTGTGACTGGCTCAGGTGCACCCAGCACATCTGAAGGTGTATCATGTCATTGAAATATAAGTGTTGGGAGAGGGACGAGGACACGGGCCGTAGCAGGAAGGAACCCAGAGCTGGGTGGCATCATGAAAACGGGACACTGGGGCTGGTGACGGCAGATAAATTAGAGGCTGCTCGCTCCTGGTGTAGGACGTTGGGCAGGCATGACCATACCTGCACTTGGCCGGGAAGGAGTCTGTGGGTTGTCTTGGTGGGATAGCGCTCTCATCATCCGTCTCTCTCTAATGCATTTGCACCTAACGCACAATGTATATTCAGTTAGAAGAGGGACCTCTGGGTGTCAGCCGCAATGGAAGATGTGGTCCTGTGAGTTGCCCGGAAGCCATATGTTTATATCATCCTGTGCTTGTCAAAGTGCTTTGAAGTTCATGATCTTGCTCTAGCTCCCCCCGGGGGGTTGTCCTGTGTTTCTATCATAACCCTTTTCACGGTTGACCTGGTGTTGTATTCCTACGTCACTCCCACGCCTCCCCCAGGACTTCGGGATTGCTAAAAAGCAGGGATTGTGTCTTTAGAGGATTAATTTTCATCAGTATAACTTCCAATAATATAATATAAAATTATGCATTTCCATTAATAGAATGGAAATTTTTTTGGAAAGAAACACTCACCCTAGTAAGTTGAACTACTACTCTTTTTCTGTGTTCACCTCTGGCCCTGGGTTACATGTGCATGTCAGGTTTTACCAATTTGTTACCATAGTATTGCTGCTGCCCTGGTTTCTTCTGCTCTTTGTCTGGCTTAGTCTGACCGGCAGTATTTTCCCGTGACGGCTCAATGTCTATGGAACCATCATTTTTAAAGACTCCGTGATACTCCAGAGACAGGCGGGCCTTACTGAACTCTCCCCCGTGCTGGACACAGAGCTGAGTCCACGACTGTAAGCTGTGAGCATCTTCAAACACGGCCTCAGCACACGGGGTATGAGTGGGTCGTGCCCCATCTCAGTACTCCAGTACCTAAGAGGTGAACTGCACTGGGAGCAACCCACTGCAGGGCAAAGGGCAGAGCCCTCCCCATCCCTCTCTGCCCAGCTGGACTCCGGCGCCCCAGCTTCCTTCTTCCCACACTTGCTTGGGGAAGGTGCAGCCAGATGTGCAGTCCCGCCTGAGATAAGCCCCGCTCCATTACCGACCAGCCCCTCCGAATGCGTTTTCTGGACAGTTGGTTGCTATGCTCTGGAACTTCAGACCATGCTGAATTTACTGGTTTTATGGCTCGGAATTTCAGGAGCACACCACAGATGTTGAACGTGTGAGTCTCTTGGTGCTAGTAAAATAAACCTGAATCAAACTGGGGTGTTGTGACTCAAAGGGTTCAATAGCCCTGAATACGTTATGTCAGTCACCAATACAGATGTGGGGAGTTGAGTCATCGGGCAGCATGGTAACTTTATATGGTCAGAGAGCCAGCTGTGACTATTTAAGGGGGGAAAACCCTTTTTTATTTCTAGACAAATATAGTTCTGATCATAACTTAAATATTTTCTTTAGTCAAAATACTGATTTCTCTTTCTCACCAAATTCTCCAGAGAAGCCCTTGTGTTTTTCAGCTCCACCACATGCAAGGTTAGATTAGAAGCTCACTTTTGAAATAAGTTCGAAGCACATTTTTTTTAAGGCTAGCATTTTATCCTCACGGATAGAAGTCCTCCCCACCCATCCTTGCTGTGAATGGAGTAATAGTATCCCCTGAGGGCTCAGAAAATCCCCGGTGCTGGGATGGAGACACTGAGGTTAGCTTATGTCAAGGTCACATGGTGGCTTCTGGGTAGAACTTAACCTGCTGACTCCTGACCCAGTTGCTAGTATGTTAACACTCAAGCCTTGTAATCGAGCAACGCTTTTCAGAGAAAATGGCTTTTGTGGCTGGGCAAATGAATTTTGGTGGAAAAAAAAGCATTTTAATGTAGTTTTCATGGCTGCCTGGAGGACTTAAAGGCAACAATGACTTTTCCATGAATTATTTTACCTACTTCTCCCTGGGCTTATAAATAAAAAGACCCCAAGAAACCCACGTTTCCTCATTTGTAAAAGAAGGGAATTAGACTCTGTGAACTCTAGGTTTTATGGATCAGTAATTCTGTTTTTCCAGAATCCATTTGACTTAGGAATACTAAACCTAGATGTAGATGGACATAATGTAATATCCGTAAGTGCCATGTGTTATAATGAAAAGCAAAAGATTATTGATTTAATTTTTTTAAAGTATATTCTAATTGTGTAGGTATTACAGAATATATTCTCCTTAATTGCAAAAGAAAAACAAACATTACAGGGAAAAACTACAGTCCACTCAGACACCCCACACCCCAATCCTAATTCTCTCCTGCTTCTCCTAGAGACTGTTATTGGTTTGGGATACACACATAATAGAAACCTTTTAAAAATGCATTTATAGCCAGGGGCTCTCATATATACCCCTAAAATACATATAGTATTGTTTTTAGTGTAAGTTGTTTCACATCTTGACTTTTCAGTCAGCAGTCTGTCTTGGAGATCTTTCCATGTTCATGTGTATAGATTTAGCCCTTATGTCTTTATTTGGGCTGTTGGAAGGTTTGCTCTGGTCTCCCATCTCCCCTCCTCCAGGCTGTCTTCCTTGACTTCACCAGGTGCATCTAAAACATAATCTCCTCCCACTGTTTGAAAGAGCGCCCCCTTCAAAGCTCTGTCAGCCATCAGGGGCGCTGGGGGCTCTCCCTGCCCCTCCACCTCTCAGAATTCCTCATTCCCTCACACTTTCTGTCACCTACATTTGTATGTGTTATCACGTGGATTTTACTTACGTTTTTATCGTCACATGGACTTCCCTTAATTATAATTAACCTAACCCTAACCCTAACCTAATCAATATTTGTTTCTGTGCTGTCTCCTCACCAAACTACCTCTGTGAAGACTAGGAGATGTTGATGTTTATTGATCCCTGCAGCCATGTGCAAGGTCTGGCACACAGTAGGTGCTCGTAAAGGAGGGCTGGCCTGCCCGAGGCGGGGCATGTGGGAGGGAACTGCCCCATCAGGTGAGGGAGGGAGAAAGCAGGGTTGCCGCAGACCCTCCCGTGGCCAGGATCACCATGTGGGGGGGGGCTAGTCCCCTCAGAGCCCCCGATACACTTTTTCATTAGGGAGATTGAAGGCTGCTTCTTCCTTTGCAGAACAGTCGGTGGCTGAAATGGAATCTGCAGACCAGTGCCCACACCACTTCTGCTCCTGTTAAAAATAAACCCGACTCTATCTAGGAGGGTTTGTTTTTTAAAAAAAAAAAAATTCCATATCCCTCACAAACCTGCCTTTGAGCAAAAGCCCGATGCAAAGACTTAATCTTTAACTGAAATGCAGGGTGCAGCATAAACTAATAAAGGCAGTGCTAACCTTTTAAATCTTCCTATCAAAACCCACCTCCCTGCGAGTCGCCGGCTCAGGTACCTATTATGCTGGGTCCATGGGAAGGGAACAGTTAGATGGCATTGCTCTGACACTAACATAATATCAAAACTGTACAGCAGTATTTTGCTCTGCATAAAGCATGTTTTTATATTTATTTCAGATGTCGGGTAATGCTAATTTTCTAGGCTAACAAATATAAATAAGAAATGAGAAAAATATTATGGGAAAATGTCTAGATCTCATATTTCACGTATCAGGTGATGCTAATTTTTCAGATTAACAAATACAAATAAGAGATAAGGGGAAACAGTAAAGTAAGTCAGACACAGAAAGACAAATATCATATGATATCACTTATATGTGGAATCTTAAAAAAAGGGTATAAATGAACTTATTTACAAAACAGAAGTAGGGTCACGAATGTAGAAAATGAAACTTATGGTCACCAGAGGATAAGGGGGAAGGGATAAATTGGGAGATTGGGATTGACATATAAGCACTACTATATATAAAATAGATAGCTAATAAGAACCTGCTGTGTAGCACAGGGAACTCTACTCAATACTCTGTTATGGCCTATATGGGAAAAGAATCTAAAAAAAAAAAAGTGGATATATGTATATGTATAACTGCTTCACTTTGTTGTACACCTGAAACTAACACAACATTGTAAATCAACTATACTCCAATAAAAATTTATTTTAAAAAAGAGATAAGGGGAAATATTATGGAAAAATCTCCGTAGTTGTTGATTCCTCAGAACTTCACGCAAGTTACCAAGGAAGACTGTGATTACAGGGGTGCGTATATGGGATAAGGATTTGAATTTTTCGCCTGCAGGGGAGGTGGGAATGAGATGAGGAAACAAAGCAAGCTGTGCATTCTGAGTTAGCAACCTCTATTAGACATAAGTACATATCAGGGAGTTTTTTTCTATTTAAGAAAACCCTTTGTATGAAAAGATACATCCTTTCAAACATGATTAATATGTCATGCCTGGAGCTTTCTACTCAAATTATTTGTAATTCTAGTGAGGAGGAAGCATTTCTTTCTAGCCAAAACAGCCGTCTGGATGAATACAAATGAGTTTGTAAAAGGCTTGTGTTACTAACGGGGTAAACTCCAGCAGGTGACCTTCTTTGTTTGAGTTCTGTTGTTGAAGGCTGCTCTCAGCCGCAGCCTGGCTTGTATTCTCTTTGGGCTAGATGGATGGAGGGCCATGGCAACGCTGAGGCTCACTCTGGAGCACATTCTGCCTGTGGCAGAGATGGGGGAGAGGAGAGTGGAAGCCGTTTCCAGAAGCTTCCACCGCTTCCAGAACCTTCTGCCGTCTCCAACATGCAGGTTATTTCACTGGGCAAAATCGATTTGCCAGTAGCCAACCTGGGTCCCAGGGTGAATCACTCATCTCCAGGACAGGACAGGGACAGATGCTCCCTGCATGGATGGACAGCTCGGGGGACCCACATTCTTCAGGATCAACTGATGGAGAAGGAATCCCAGCTCAGCTCTCCAGCAAGAAGCAGCCAGGAAGAGACCTGCAGCCCAGTGGGAAGAGCAGAAACTGGGAAGTAACTAAGTTGCCTTCTTTCTGAGTAGGGAAAGGTTAAAATGTTCTAGGAAGAAGAGCTGCCTAGCACTTGGCTTCCCCAGTGCACATAGGTTAAATGCTTGAAATCAGATTTGTGGGTTCAAATCCCACTCAAGCTGTGGGACCTGGGCAGTTAGGTTCCTCTCCAGTCTCCCTTGCCTTACCTGGAAAATGATGGTAAATAATATCAATAGTACTTGCCCCAAAGGACAGTGGTGACAATTACATGACTTAAGTGTGGAATACTCTTACCGCATTGCCTGGCACATGTTAAAGATGGAAGAAATGTTAGTTTTAATTATATATCCTTTATGAGTAAGTTTATCATTATTAGTTACTCATCTTTAGCAATAGTTAAAGGGAGTGATAGCTAAAAAAATTTACCTCCTGGGGTTGAGGCGAGAGAAGTTGAAAACCAAGGCTGATCTTACGATATTGACAACATTGTGTCAAACAGTGAAGAGTAATAACTAATATTTTAAAAAGCAAAAATTTTTGCTGGCCCATTCGAGTCAGTTTAAATGATAAAATTGGACTTTTCTCCACTGATTTTTGCTATCTCAGCTCTGCGTCAGACCAGTGTCTAGAAAAGAGATGTTTCAGCGATGCGACAAAAATCAGGTGTCTGAGGATGCCTTCTAAAACCTGAGCTTAAATATTTTAAGCAGCAAAAATAAGTGCCCCCCCTCCAAGTAGCAGAAAAATAAGCAATGAGGGGGAAAAAAAAAAAGAAATTAGGAAATTAAATTGAGATGTCCTGGTAAATGCCTAAGCAGTGACTATTACTTTTTCCTGCCAAACATGGTGAACTGCTTTTTCTCCTATTTTCTCCCTAGAGAGTGAAGAAATTATTGCATGATAAGTCATTTATCTTCAGTGCAGGTACAGCAGGATATAACCACATATTACCCAAAATGGGGAATTCACGTCACATTATTTTCCATCGGTGAGTAATAGACGGGAAATGGGAAATGTCACTACAAGGCTGGCTGGCCATCTGGTCAAAGCCTCTCTATGAATACGGCAGCTGATCTACATGGAAATATTAAAGCAACAAAGTCCGAATCTGTTTTGCTTCTCCAGGGAACTTCAGTTCATGCATGGAAGGAAGGCAATAAAGTCCAATTATTCTGGATGGGGCTACACAAGGCATATGAAAATTATCTCATGTTGGGTAACTCTAAAGCTAAGTATTTTTTAAAATAGCCATCAGTCACTCCAAGTAACAAAATCAAACAAACTGATCAATCTCTGAGGAGCTACCCATTAATCAAAAGATGGTGGTGAGATGTTGGCAATTTTTCATTATTCCATGTGTAATATTTTACGTCTGACATACTGACAGGGTGGTCCGAATAGATGAAATTATCACGTCCAAAAGGAAGGACAGTTCAGCTTCGTGTGTTGGACCGTCTATGCATTGCCTGTTGAATACGGATCCCCAAGTTTTCTCTTTTAAAGTGTTTGCTTTCCTCTTACTTGGGGTGCACGGTCCCTGTAGGTGACAGTGAGAATAATAAGGGGGTCTTACTTGGAGCATGGGGAAACCCAGTGCCTCTCTGGTGGCCCTCAGAGCCAAGGTTCTGCCCATCAATGTCCCATGTCTCAGGAGGTCAGCGGATTGGCCCCGCCATGCACAGAAGGAGCCTGTCTGACTTCGGAGGTGAGATGGATTGTACTACTCAGTAGGTGATGATCAGACCCAGAGGAGAGATTAGTTAAAATCAAACTGGAGTGAAGTCTGTCTCAGGTATGACTGCTCAGGCCAACCTCACGAGTGTGGTTGCCTGGTTGGACTTAAAGTTGATTTGAATGAACACACCTAAAAAATAATAATAAAGTCCTTCATCTGTTTTTATTTTTTCTACCTCAGTGAAAACACAAACATCCCAACGGGTCCCTCTGGACTTTCAGATCTCTGAGTCTTTGGTCAAGTCAGTCCATTTCTCTAGGGCTCAGCTTCATCATCTGTGAAATGAGAGTGAACACTAGATCAGGGGTGGCAGGCTAGGATGGTGGGCCAGACCCGGCCCTCCGCCTGTTTTTGTAAATAAAGTTTTATTGGAACACAGCTATGCCCTTTGCTTCTGTGTCATCATGGCTGCTTTCACACTACAGGGGCAGAGTTAAGCAGTTGTAACAGAGACTGTGTGGCCAGCAAAGCCTAACATATGTACTGTCTGGCCCGTTACAGTAAGAGTTTGCTGGCCCCTGGGCCAGGTGATTCCCACAGAGGTTCCTTCCAGCCCTGAAATCTGTGATTCTGAGAAGAAGGAAAGAATAGGAGGCCTTTGGGTACCTGAGTGGAAGGGACAGCACTGAGGAGAGGAAAGGTCAGAAGGGGAGGCTGCATGGGCCAAAATAAACATTTCTTTTCCCTCGTGATGTTGCTTCCCTCTGGCCCACAGGCCATGCTCTGGGGGCCCACAGTGGAAGTGGGGCGGGGCACAGAGAGCGGCCCCGGCTCACGTTTTCAAGACGCGACAACCCTTTAGCAGCAGACAATTCCCAATAAGGAAACTGATGATGCCAGGGGCTCCCCACACCTTCCAAGGGCCTGACCCTCCACGTGCAGGACAGTGTGCAGCTGGGGGTCATACTGGGGATCTTGTGGGTCAGCAGGGCCTGATTCCACCCCGAGGGCACCTGCTCTTGTCTGCTTTGCTCTGGGCACCCCACGTGTGGCTGCCAGACCTGACCCGACCCTTCCCAGCCTGTCACTTGTCTGCTCAGGAAGTCTCCGCTCAAAGCTTCTGCCAAGTTTCCCCCTCAGTCTGGCCTCATGCCAGTTTCTCTGTGGTTCCCTGCCTTCCCTGCCTCGGCCTGGGGGCTCCTCGCCGTCCTCTGACCACCTCCAGCGACCCCCTGACCACTGTGCTGCTCCTCCAGCCCCAGATCCTCCTCTTTCTCCCCACCCTTAGTTTCAATGTCTTCGTCCCTCAAGGCTCAGCTCAGCGTTCACCTCCTCCATGAAGCCCCCCAGTCTCTCCTGTCCCCCCAACTCCCCTAGCGTATTTCAGCAGACCAGCAGCTACTCATTCTGTGCACTTCAGTTCCGTCTCTATGCACAACCACATGCCCTTGACATCAGGGTCTCCGTCTCATATTTCTCTTGAGGTCACTGGATTGGGCCTTGACTAGGAGTCAGTGCTTAATTGATTCTCGAGTGGTCTGGGCAGCCCTGCCAAGGAGGGCCTGGTGTTGACTCTCCGCGGGAGGGAGGTAACTGACCGGCATATTTCACAGAGCTCCTGCGTGTAGGTGGAGGGTTCTGCTCGGCTGTGTAAGGTCCACAGAGCAGCTTCCGAGGGCAGCAGGAGATGAAGAAGGCTCTCAAAGGGCCCAGAACTCCAAGGGCGTGAGTCAAGGTGGCCCCGCAGCCCAGGGAGGGCCAGAGCAGAGGGCACCTTGCATCTGTGCCTTGCGTCCCCAGCGCGCGCCAGAATGACCTGAGAAAGGATGGGCGTCCTGGACCCTCACTCACCCCGGGCCCCAGTTCCAGTTCCGCCGTGTGTCACAGCCTGGTGCAGACGACGTGGGACAGGACGTCTCCACACGGGTCCTGTTTCCCATCCTACCAAGTGCCTCCTGGTCCCGCCAGAAAGTGGCCAGTGGCTGCATCTGAATGTGACATTTGAACGCCAAGTGGCTGCATTCGCCCTAGTGGGCCCAGGTCCAGCAGGTTCTGGATATACGATCCCGGCTATTGCATGGTACCTGGCAGACCATCCCCCTGGCTGCTGGGCCTCCCCCACGGGCATGTGAAGCCTCACCTGAGGGGAGCAGAGTCTAGCTCTCACTGTAACTGGCTCTCCTATTTCCCTCGTGCAGGGTAAAATGCAAGGCATATGAATGTTGCCAGCAGCTTGCACTGCTGAGGAAGGGGGAGGTGGGGGATGGAGCTACAGGGGCATTTCTTGAGCTCATGAAGGGCAGTCAGGCCCCGGTGTTGAGGTCACGTGCCTCCCCATCCTGTCATGTTACCGCTCTACTGTCCTGGACGTAATGCTCCAGGGGCAGCAGGATTGGAGCATCTCAGAGCAGGCAGTCGAGTGATGGGGACCTCCCTTCCCATGTGTCATTTGGGGGGGGGGTGCCTAATCCACTTTCCGCCTAAACTGGGAAACTTCCTAGAGTATTCTCTAAATCATTAAAGTTTAAGTCCTGAGTTCAGTCCCTCGTTTGCAAAAGTTTGGGTGAACACAGATATCTAAACAATTTAGCTTAAGAATGTTCCTTTTGGCACACACATACACACAAACGCACACACACACACCATTTATCTGTGTCCAGATGAAGTTTCAAGAGATGGATCTGTGCTTTCCAAAACCTGATTTCCTGCAAGATGTGCAGGAGACCAACCTATTATTTGAAGCCGTGTGTTTGCTCTGTACAAAGGCAATGAAAAGAAATACACACAGAGGGTGCTAGAGACTGTAGCCCTCACGTGTGGGGGCACTGGGGGTGCTCAGGCTCGTGCCTTGCTCCCTGGAGCTGGGGGGGTGGAAGCATCGAGTAGGGAGAGGGTACATTCAGGACAGTGAGTGACACTGGACGGAACAGGGTGGGGAGGGGGACGGTCCACGCCGAGTGCCCTGGTTGGTCTCAGGCTTGGTCTCTGCAATGACATGGGCGTCTGCCCACACCATCTCGTATGTGTATACCGTCTCATCTCCCCCTTTTCCTTAGCAAACTCCTCTGCTCCCAGGAAGATCACGCACGAACACCAGGGATCTGTGGCTGGCGGTGGCGGGGCGGTAGAGGCAAGGTCCTCGCTGTTCATGACCTAGTCACCGAGATCGACGTACTCCCTGTTTGTCGGGGACCCAGCAGATGATTGAAATGGAATGGGAAAAAGTTATCTCAGGGTAAAAGCTACACTCCTCTCAAACTTCCCTTGAGTCCAAAAGGCCGAAGTTTGCAAAAGAGAGAAACGACAATACTTCCTTTCAAATTGGAAATTGTGGTTTGTAATTTATGTGTGGAACTCTGGGGGACAGGGCATCTTCTTGCACTCTTCTCGGGTTACCTTCCCCCGTGCATCTGTATCCTGTTCTCTGGAAGGGACCATATATCACAGCGTCCCCCAGATGCCATCGCATGGAGTTGGTGAAATCCAGGGCAGCCGGAATGGTCAGGGCTGCATTTCTGTCTCCAAAGGGGCTGGGTTGGGGAGCGGGGAGTGCGGGGCCCGGCTTCTCCCGCCTTTGCCTTTGCGGGCCTTGGGGCAGGAATGTTTGCAAAGCCCTCACCCCATCCTGGGGAGCTCTCAGTGTCTCCCAGAGTTAATAAGTGAGGACAAGGAGGACGCACGTGTGCCAAGCCAGGATGCACAGTTCGGGTTTGAGTCACTCCCCTGTGGTCCTGATGCGCTTTATTTCAAGACAGGCTCAGAGCCCACCAGGGTAATTACACATGTTCTCGTATAGAGTGGGGTCTGGAATTGGGAAAGAAAGGCCAGGCTGGCTGAGTGTGGGGTGTGGCTGGCTTGATTATATTGGACGTGAAAAGAAGATGAATTTTCTAATAAGTGTAGGTGCCAGTGAGCCCGCCATTATCTTAGTTTGGGACTCTAAGATAATTTATCCACAGGAGGAATGCAGAGATTTTGCTGGGAGGTGCAGACCTTTATTTTTTAAGTTTAAGGCACGAATAAATTTCCTATAATAACTTGATAGGGATTTTTTAGCTGACATTTCACCATTGATAGAACATTCTAAAGCCTAAGAGCTTTAATAAACACTAAATATTCTCCAACATGATTTTTTAGTTGGGAAATCACGACAATGCTGCCAGTTCCCTTGAGAAGTAAGGGACGGGGAACTGGGATGACAGATGCATTCCTCAGTCCTTACACTGCTTCTCTCCCATCAGCTAGCCTGGGGCCCCAGCCCAGCACTATCTCGGCATCAGGGCTGAATCGTTCTCTCCAGTCAGCATTCCAGTCCCCCACTCCCACCCCCAGCAGTGACCACCAGCTTTGGGCCTCACTGCGTTGCTCCCAAGACATCTGCCCACACAGATGCACCTCTGATGTGTGGAAGATTATTTCCTTGGCCAAAAAAATTCCAACCCATTTACAGGACTCGATTTCAGGATTTTCTTGGAATGTTGTGAAAATCTGTGTCTTGGCCATGAGAACATTCAGAAGTAGAGGTTTGTGTGGCTCTGGTTACAGTACGGTATGTCTGTCCTAAATAGATACGCGGCAGGCCACCGAGCTCTCCTTGCCTGTATATCAGTCAGCTGGGAAAGGAGGGAAACCACCTTTAGAAAAGGTTCCCACCCACCCACTACCTTTGTTCTTTTCTCCCTCTCCATCCTTCTCCAAGCGGGTACCGGAAGGGGCCATGTGATCCCCCCTGCAGCTCCCAGAGCCAGCCGCCAGCCACTTCCACGGCGGAGCTCAGATGCTGCCAAGAGTCTGTTGCATGGCCTGGTGGTTTAAGAAGAAGCTGATCTTTACAAAACAGCCTCTGCTTTCAGACATTCTGTGGTCATAGCCAAGTTTTTAAATCTGTGCTACTCAGCGCCTATCCCCCCAAAAGGTGGGCTTTTCTCTTCCCTTCTGAAATGGCAGCTTTTCAAGAAAGTCTGGCCTTCCCCCGAGTCTGGCCGCTGCCATGCTGGGCCTTTTGCTCTGCGCAGCTCGAAAACTGAAGTGAGCCGCCGCTCAGACCACAGCGTCTGGCCTTCCACGATCCCGCGAGAGTCGCTCTGCAAAGCCTCATCCACGGGGAGAACGGAGAAGAGGGTAGTGTTGTAAGAGACATACCAGCTCCCTCCTGCCAAACGTCTAAGAAAAATGCACAACTTGTTTTCCATTCCCTGCCCGAGCGCCACCGGAGGCTGCTGTGATGGTACCACGTGGGCTGAACAGGCCTTGGAAAGAGATGTTTTACTTGGGGTCGTCGTGGCTTCTGGTGGATTGTCAGGATGTGTGGAGTCTGCAGCTCTCGTGAGTTGACTGGTGTCTCCCCAGTCACAACCTGCGATCGCGACCTTGTTTGGTAACAGGGTCTTTGCAGATATAATTAAGATGAGGTCATGCTGGAGTTGGGTGGGTCCTAATCCATTGACTGGTGTCCTTAAAAGAAGAAGGAAATTTGGACTCACAGACACACGGAGGGAAGACGGCCTCGTGAAGACGGAAGCGGACATTGGAGTGATGTGTCTACCAGCCAAGGCGTGCCAAGGATGACGGGCAACCACCAGAAGATGGAGGAGGCGAGGAAGAATCCTCCCCTAGAGCCTTTAGAGGAGTGTGGCCATGCTGCCACCTTGATTGCAGACTTCCAGCCTCCAGAACTGTGAGCAAATACAGTAAGTCCCCTACATACGAACCAACCTTCAAGTTGCAAACTTTCAAAGATGCGAACACGCGTTCCATCAACGTCAGGCGTGAGTGAAATTGCAGCTTGCCCTCCGTCTCCTATTGCTGACGACCCTTCCACCCTACCATCTCCCACCTCCTCTCCCTCCTCCAGTCAGTAGCTCTTCTTGCCTGTTCACTCGATGCCAGCCCCTATATGCCAGCTGTTGTACTGTACTACTGTACTTTTCAAGGTACTGTACTGTAAGGTTAAAAATGTTTTATTTTTTATGTATTATTTGTGTGGAAAATATTATAAACCTATTACAGTACAGTACTACATAGCCTATTGTGTTAGTTGGGTACCTAGGCGAACTTTGTTGGACTTACGAACAAATTGGACTTACAAACGTGCTCTCGGAATGGAACTCGTTCGTATGTAGGAGATTTACTGTAAACGGTTGTTTTAAGCCCCCCAGTTTGTGGTCATTGGTGACGGCAGCCCTAGGAGACTGCAACACCATCTCTGATGTCTGTGGTTCTTAGAGCTGAATCACCTCCTCCTACGACCCAGTACCTGGTGAACTCTGGTATAAGTACTGAACCGAGTGGTTGGAAGTAAGGGAGAAGCTGCCACACCCGGGTAAAAATGGGATGTGTAACCAGTGTGGTTTAGTATCTTCCTTTCCAGCAGCTGAACTGGGGAGAGATCCTCATGGTATAAAGCTGGTAGAGTTCAGAGATCAGAATTTGGACCCAGGACTTGTCTCTTACTGGACTTGGTGGGAAACCAGAGAAGCTCATGGCTTTTCCTTATAATGACTGGGAGAGAAATAGCCCAGAAGGAAAAAGGAAAATAAAAAATAAAAATCGGTTTTGTCAGTGTCAAAGTTGCATTGGTTGGAGTTATGATCTTTTCCTACGAGAAGCACTTCCTCAAGCCCCAATTTGTACCCCTGTAAAGAGGCTTCTCGGTGCTGGTCTGGTATTAACTGTGTACCTGTCAGTCTTCCCCAAATTTTGGATAAATGTGGACAGAGACTATTTTATCTTTGCCTTACTCCCTAAATGCATCTACCAAATGTGGCACCGGTACTCAATTAAACCCTTCATTGTTGAATTAAAATCCTGGAAGCAGGAGTATGAGAGATTTTTTTATCATTTGATAAGATGAAATTTGCAATGTCATATCATTTTTTGAAATTTTTGAAATTTTGAATTTTGAAAAAGAGGTGAAATTTGCAAAGCACAGGACTAGGTAGACTGAAAACCACTTTCAGACCAGAAATGGAAAAATTGGGGTAACTGTATCAGTCAGAAACAGAACCCACAGGATGTGTGTGTATACACACACACATGCACACGCGCACACACACACACACAGAGATATTTATTTTAAGGAACTGATTGGCTCACATGACTGCAGAGGCTTGGCAAGTCCCAAATCTACAGGATAGGCCATCAGGCTGGAGGCTCAGGGAGGAGTTGCAGTTCAAGTCCAAAGGCGGTCTGCTGGCAAAAGTCCTTCTTGCTCAGGGAGGTCAGTCGTTGTACTATTAAGGCCTTCAACTGATTGGGTGAGGCCCACCCCCACAATGCAGAGCAATCTGCTTTACTCAAAGTCCACTGATTTAAATGTTAATCTCATCCAACACACACCTGCACAGACACATCCAGAATAACATTTGACCAAATATCTGGGCTCCATGGCCCAAGCAAGTCAATACATAAAATTAATCATCACAGTAATTGTCTGGGTACTGTTTCTCAGTGGATATGCCATTGATGTTTGAGGCAGAACAATTCTCCACTGTGCAGGGAAGTCCCATCCATCGTGGGATGTTTAACATCTTTAGTCCCTGTCCACTCAACACCCATCATGTCCCCATCATTGTAACAATAAAAGTTGTGCCCGCACGTTTCTGAACGTCCCCTCAGGGCATCTCCTGCCCAGGCCGGAGGACCACTGATTGAGATGGACTAAGTGGTAACATTGCAGAAATGTTAGCAACATCAAGATGAATGGTAGGTTTCTCAGCTCTTGATGTTCAGACTTCACATGGATACGGCCGTCGTCTAATCCAAACTTGTTCTGTAAAGGGCCAGACAGCAAATATTTTAGGCTTTGGGACCACATGGTCTTCATCAGAACTACTCAACTCTGCACGGGTACGGCAAAACCAGCCACGGACAAAATATATAAATGAATGAATGTGGCTGTGTTCCGATAAAACTTTATTTACAGACACTGAAATCGGAATATAATTTTTCATGTACCATGAAATATTATTCTTGACTTTTCCCCAACCATTTAAAAGTGAGAACCACTCTTAGCTTGCAGGCAATCTGAATTTAACTTTTACTTTTATGCCCCATGAACTCACTGTGTGTTCAGCTAATAATTGAATGAAGGCTTCAATAAATGTTCATTGAATTGAATGAAATGGGAATTGATCAAGTACAGTGCTTTTCAAACTTTATTTTTATCAGCAGAAACTTGGAATTTGAATCTTAGAGAAACCCCAGTGTTTGAAACAAATGTAGTATTTTATTAGTAAAATTTTACTTTATGAGTTCAAATGGATAACATTTGTATATTTTGATGGATACAAAAATCAAGGGGAGAACTTTCCTGGTGGCGCAGTGGTTAAGAATCCGCCTGCCAGTGCAGGGGACATGGGTTCGAGCCCTGGTCCGGGAAGATCCCACACGCCGCGGAGCGACTAAGCCCGTGCACCACAACTACTGAGCCTGCGCTCTAGAGCCCACGAGCCACAACTACTGAGCCCGTGCGCCACAACTACTGAAGCCTGCGCACCTAGAGCCTGTGCTCTGCCACAAGAGAAGCCACTGCAATGAGAAGCCCGTGCACCACAACGAAGAGTAGCCCCCGCTCACCATAACTAAAGAAAGCCCGTGCAGCAACGAAGACCCAACACAACCAAAAATAAATAAATTTTTTAAAAAATCAAGGGGAAGCTCCAGATGGCTGTGTCAAGATGCTCTTTGATTAAACTGTCCAGATGATTGAAAAAGGAGAGAGAAGGAAGTTTCTCTTCCAAAGCAGAGCCACTGACGGTATCTAATGGTGGTTTATATTCTTACTCATAAATATAGAAGTCAGACAAGAAGCATCAAAAACTTTGAATAAATGACAAATGCAATCTCGTGGTTGGGCATGTCACAAGGTGTTTTTACACAACGGGCTCCTATGGCTGTGAGAAGGTTATAGCTCTGCTCCCACAATTTTACATAACTGGATAAAGGCAAGTCTGAATTTTTAAAAGATCAATGCAGGAGATAGAAACTTCGGGCCCCTGGCACATTAGCAATAAATGCAGATCCCTCAGAGAAATGCTGGAAGAAGCTTGATTCCCAGGAGGGCACAAAGAGAAAGCAAAAGGAAGCCCAATTTAACACACAGGTGGTCTCCCATGTCTGAACAATTCATGTATTTTTGAGTATCTGAAAGTTTATGATGTTTTTATTACAATTTTTTAGTAATTAGAATTTTGTTAATATTTTTTAAATTGTGGTAAAATATATGTAACATAAAACTTATCATTTTAGTCATTTTTAAGTGTGGAATTCAGTGACATTAAGTACGTTCATATTGTGTAACCATCACCACTGTCCATTGTCCAGACTTTTCATTATCCCAAATAGAAACTTTGTAGCCATGAAACTAACCTATTCCTCCCTCCCCCAGCCCCTGGCAACCACTACCCTACTTTCTGTCTCTATGAATTCGACAATTCTAGCTACCTCATACACGTGGAATCATACAGTATTTGTCATTTTGTGACTGGCTTACTTCACTTAGCATAATGTTTTCAAGGTTCATCCATGTTGTTGTATGTATCAGAGCTTTATTCCTTTTTAAGCCTGAATAATATTCCATTGTATGGATAGAACACATTTTGTTTATCCATTCATCTATCAATGGAGGCTTGGGTTGTTTTCACCTTTTGGCTTTTGCGAATAATGCTGCTATGAACATGGTTGTTTGTATCTGTTTGAGTCCTTGCTTTCAATTCTTTGTGATATATATCTAGGAGTGGAATTGCTAAATCTTATGTTTAATTTTTTTGAGGAATCTTCATACTGTTCTCCACAGAAGCTGTACCATTTTATATTCCCACCAGCAATGTCCAAGGGTTCCAATTTCTCCACATCCCGACCAACACTTGTTTCCTGTTTTTTGATTTTGTCTTGTTTCCCATGTGAATCAGGAAAGTTTTTAAATGAGATTTGAGTTGTGTGTTTGCAGCCCCTGAAGCACTTTCATGTCACTTTAAGTTCCACAGATTAGTTCAAAACCTGGTGCTGGTTTTTTTTGTTTTTGTTTTTTTTACCCCCTCTCAGAGTTTGTGATTTAAGAGTAAGCCTTCCTTGACTTCACTCTAAGAAGTGACTGGGATGATTGATTTCAAGCTGGAGGTGAGACTGGGAAACAGATACCTCCATGCGAGGGCTGGTGTTCAGAGCCCACGTGGAGACCAGCCACCCACCTCTTTAGGATCAGGTTAAATGAGAAATCACTCGGTCCTTCTCCCTCTCTCTCCCCGGGTCTCTCTCTTTGTCTCTGTCTCTGTTTCTGTCAGTCTCTGTCTCTCTTTATCTGTCTCTGTCTCTGTCTCTGTCTGTCTGTCTCTGTCTCTTGCTCTCCCCCTCGCTCCCCCAGGCAACCACGGTAAGTCAGACTTCATTTCCCTGTTCTGCCTTCACGGACTCAGCACCAACAATGCAGTGTTTAAACTCCAGTTTAGAACATTTTACATCAATAGCAGTTTGGGGTCCGTGGAATTTAATTCAGGTAGACTCCGCTACGAACCAATCAAAACCATCACCACTTCTGGGGAAATTCGTGGTGGATGCTGGGAACACCGCAGGCGGCCGTCTCCCGGGCTTTCTCGCCTCTTCCCCACTGCAAGGTGGCGTGGGGCCACCTCCAAACTGCTGCGATTCCACTGCCGCCCGGACGGGGCTCTGCCGGTCGCGGCCCCTGCAGCCCACACTCAGCTCTGCAAGGCTGCGGTCGGCTCTGGGCAGTGCTACCCCACCGCACGCGGGTTCTAGCCCTCAGGAGGCTGCTCCGGTGTAGAAGCTGGGGCTTCCTACTCCAGGGGAAGGAAATGTTCCCTCCAAATTGCCTGAGGTTGTGATGGCTCTCTTGACCTCCCAAGTGCAGCTCCTGCCTCTGTTAGGGGCTCGTATCAAATGCCCAAGGTCCAGACTGAGGAGCCACTTGTCTGATAACCTCCTACCCCACACCTGCCGCCCAGCTCTCCCCCCAGGATGCCAGGGGAGTGAGTGCCCCTGTCACAGGATGGGCTCCCTGCCTCCCCCAAAGCTCCCTCTCTCCTTCCAGGCACAAGGCTCATGACCTCTTCTCCATTCTGGAGTATATTCCGGTGCCCAGGAGGCATGGTCCTAGGACCCAAAGATCCCCCTAGATGCGCCCAAGGAGCTTGAGACCTCGTAATCAGACGGGTCTCCTGCTGACTGCTATGTCAGTTAGGATGCATTGGGCTGCAAGTAACAGATCATCCCACCTCAATAAAAAGAACAATGTGCCCTCTCACTGAGCAGAAGTCCCAAGGTAGAGCAGCTCTGGGGTAGGTTGATTCAGTGGCTCCCTAAGGTCTTCAAAGACTCAGGTTTTTCCATCTTTCGAGCAGCATTCTCAAAGTTTGGCTTGGTCCCCAAGGGTAGCTCCCCAAGGAACAAAATGGCTGCTGCACTGCTAGGCACCACATCCAGACACTGTGATATCCAGCAGAAGGGAGAAGATGTGCTTTCTCTTCTTCATTCCTCCTTTTAAGAGCAAGGAAACGTTACCCCGCAGCCCCCTGGATATCCCCTTAAATCCCATTGGCCATAATTATATCACGTGATTAAGCTCAAGGAATCACTGCAGAGGGATGGGACCACGTGATTACCTTTGGTGTAGTCGCGTATCTATCAGGTACTTGCTTTGTTATATTTTTCACTCTTTCCCTTTTTTTATGTAAGAAATATACAGATATTTTCTTGTCCTAAATAATTTATTCAATACAGAAGTATGTTGAGTAAAAATATGAAAAGTGTCCTTTACAGCCTTCCCCAATCTCACTTTCCTCCTCAGAAGGAAACTGTCTCTATTTTGGCGTGTCCTCTTCCTGTCCCCTTTATGCATTTGCATATATGTGTATGTTCATACACACATAGACACTTTGCTTTATTTTTTACATAGATGGTACTTTGTTCAGCTACCAGCCTTTTTCCACTTAGCTCTCAGCACTAACAGATTTACTTCATTCACTTCAGTGGCAGAATATTATCCCATAGGTGGATATTCCATTGCTTTGCATTTTAACTCATTATTGATTGGGGGATTTTTGCAGCAACTAATGCCTGTGGCCGGCGATTTGTTATGTAAATGAATATTGAAACATCTCTGGTCAATAATTTTCAGGTAACAAAAGACGTATTAATAGCTTTTTCAATTTTGTGTCTTATCCCCCAGCTAGATTATAAACATCCTGAGGGTGTATTTTTCTTTCTACCTCCAAGCACTTAACACAATATTTTCCTACAAAGTGAAAGTCAGTTAATAGTTACTGATGGAAAGATTCTCTCTTGCCACGTAAGAGTTGTCTTAGCAATTCTGACTGCTCGAGGTGGAGCCCTTTTCTGAGCCAGTAGAAGGGACACACCTCCATAATCTATCAGTTTGTCACTCTTTTGTCTATCGACAGTGACCAGTCAATCTACTGACCAGGGAGAGTTGATAATTTTCCACTTTCCTTTGGCAATGTTTTCTGGGTTCATTGCAGTCTCCCTGGCAGGTTGTCAATTCAGAGCACTTGGGCTACTTGCAAAGTTATACGCTGTTCGGCTCACATAGGAGCATCAGGGCAGAGTTATTAACAGCCTGCACTTCCTGGAGAACCGTTTCAAGGGCTACTAATGGTGTTCACAGACGGTTGAGCTGGAACAGTTATCCATATGCCTAGACACACACTCTTAATAACCTTTTCCAGGTTTCTAGAGGCAGTCACAACTACATAAAATTGGTTACAACTGAACCTATTCCAGACCCTTTGGTGGGGAGAAATTACTTCAATATGAGGCTATCACCTCAAAACAGATCAACCAAATTTAGGACTAGATGAACTTCTCCGAGCAATCACTCTCGAAGCAGATGTTGGCATTCAGACCTGCTGATAGCATCAGTGAATATCATCTTGGGCTTTGGTGGGGCTCCTTGTACTTCTGAATCTGCTGAGCTTCCTGTAGTAGCCGAAAAAATTACCATTGTGAAGGAGCAAAGAAAAGAAACACATGCCTCCCAGATGTGCTCTTGCACTGGAGAGTACTCTCAAAATTTGGACCTTAACAGGAAACCTGGAACAATGAAAGGAAATCAAGCAATAGGAATGAGACTGAAATTAGTTTATGCCCCTCAGCTGATAACACACAAGGGGAAACTTCTGGATCAATCATTTTGATTACTATTGATTATGAAAACTCTGGTCCCAACCGCTAAGAAGTCTACAATTGAATTGAGGAAAGAGGGCATCCACATATGAAAAATTGGACAATGATACAAGGCCATATGAGATCGAGACTAAATAAATGCCTATTATGGGTTTGGAGGAAGAATCCACTGAGTTAGTAAGGCTTCCAAACAGGGCTGGTTATCTGTCTTGATACACTCTGAGAGGATCATGCTTGACCATGCCTGTTCACTTATTTTTTAAACAAGCAATTTTCTCTGGGGACACAGCCTGGATTTCTTTGCCAACTTGGATGCTTCTAGATGTGTCTTCGGCTGTTGAGGTTGAAGGGTTCCCAGCCCACCTCCCTCTGTGTTCCTACCACCACCCTTTCCTTGAAATAGCCATGGCCATCGAAGACCTCGATTACCTTTTTCTCTTCACCCACACCTCCTACCTCACCCTAATTTGTTGAGAAAAATATTGCTGGCAGATAGAGAAGACAGAATCAGGAGAAAACCTAGATACCTCTTGTTCAAAGGGGTTAAGAGGGTTCATAATAGGCAGGTCAGAGCCCAACTGGAGGGATTTGGCTGAGGGTTCCCATGCAGGCTCCACCCCTATGCCCGGGCACTGGGGTCCCCAACACCCCGTGTGGGTGTTTCTATAGACAAATATTTTTTTCAGGCCGACATTGGATTACATGACTGCAGACCTTGGGATTCAAAAGGGAAAGACGAAACCTTCACAGCAACTTGGGTTTTCTTTCAAGGGGCGTTTCCTCTACAGACGGTTTTGTTTTAACTGGTAATTAAAGGTGGGCAAAACAGTCCTGGAGAAATGGGTTTTCCTCCTCTCCAAGCCTGTCTCTCCAAGAGAAACAGACACAGGCAAGGCCACAGGGCCCGCCCTCCTAACTAGAGCCAACTGCTCCTGTTAGTTTATGGTCTGGTCTGCTTCAATTTCTCATGTGTTGCCTTTCTAGGGGCTGCGAGGCCCAGCAATCTGGACACAGGCCAAGAAGTCAAGAACTGCTGAAGTTCAGGCCTCTGCTCTTGTATTGACACCAGTGACCACCCAGCCCAGCCAAATCATATGGCCCTGTTTTCCTGATGTATGAGGTGCGTAGAATGCTTTCCCCACCAAAAGAGGACTCCAAGGGATTAATTAGTTAAAACCTGTAAACATGTATCATTATAATTATTATTCCAGTTTCTAGTTAAAACCAAACTGGCCAAAAGGAAAGAAAATACCAGCACTGCCTCTGAGGGCAGCTACCTTTGCTTTTCCGGTATTTCCAGTCTGGCTGGTAGGAGAATGTCCTGGGAAGCTCAGTGCTTGCTGGGCCTGAGCCTGGAGCTGTGCTCACCACGTTTGAGGATGAGGAGGCCAAGAATCCAATTGAGCCCTGGATACAACTGGGCTGTGATTGTTCAGACCATCCTCTCTAGCAAAGGCCGGACATCTCTCGTGAGACCCAGATGCAGTATGTCTGCAGTAGGGCCCTGAGTCTGTACGTTCTTTGGGGATAGACAGGTTGTGTAGGTGATCGTAAACAGATGTTTGGTTTCTAAGGTGTTAATCTAAAACCAGGGCCTCTGAGGGAGTGACTACTGCTTTCCTCAAGGGAAGACACTCTGGACCTCGGAGGCTTTTGCATGGAGAAGAGTTCTAAATGGTAGGGCAGGCCTCCTCACCACAGCGACTCGGCCCTGACCATACTGTCTTCTTCATGGGAGACCCTCAACGGACCTCAGGCAACTCAGCACGGCTCCCTTTCTCTGGGTCTAAATAAATCCACCCCATTCCAACTCCTGCTTCCAAGTGGGAAACACCACACCCGAACATCTACCTTTCTCTGAACGTAGCAGAAAGTAGGGCCGCAGGCCTCTCTCCCCGTGGACTTCCGGTCTGAGCCAAGATGGCCGACACTGGAAGTGCCTTCAGGCGCAGGGCAGGCGCTCAGGGCGTAAGGCAGGGAGCGTAGCAGCCGTGCCCGGGGCCGGCTGGAGACAGGATAACAATTTGCCAGTGTTTAAATGGGTGGTTTTAAAATATTTGTTCAATATTTACTTGGAGGAAAGGCTGAGTCCTCTAAATAAAATAAGGAAGGGCCCAACCGGAGAAAAGGTCCTCAGGAGGGAGTCTCAGCCTGTCCCCCACCTCCAGGGAATTCGTTTCTGGCCCCAAATTTGCAGCCCACCCCCTCTGCAAAACAGAAGCCCCACAGTTAAGGGTACCCACCTGTCTCAGAAGACACTGTCCCGCACAGGCCCCTCAGAACCCCTCATTCCAGGTCCTATTCAAGTATTCCTTCCCTTTCCCCCGCTATTTTCCCTCAAGGCAGATCTGGAAAAGGCTGTTGTCTCTCTGTCTGGCTACTGTTTTCAGTGATGCTGTAACTTTTGGGCTGCCCTCCCCCACCCCACCCCCCACCCCCGCCCAGGGCTAAAAGGAAATGTGGTTTCTTTCCAAGTACACTGGGAGGCCTGAGTGCTCTGGTGTGTCTGTAGCGGGGGCTCTGTGCCTGCCCACCCCCTGCGCACCACTCCTGGCAACCCGGGCCCCCCAGTGTATGTCGGACTGGCCATGACATAGAAGGTGCACAGAAGTTAGGAAGGATTGCTCTCGGGGTCTTTAGAAGGTTAATCCTGGCTTCTGCCTTGACACCCCCTTCACATGCCCTTGGTCATCTCTCCCAGGCCCACAGGGCAGCTCGGGGTGCTCATTACAATTGCAGAGGACTTCATCTGTCCCCAGGAGCTCCCTGACCTTCACCCTCTGCTTCCTCCACCATTTCCATGAAGGCAACTTGAGCTGCCTGGAAACTGGCTTTCTGACATCCAGCATAATAGTCTTCCTTCGTCCTTTGAGGCAAGTCCAGAAAAATCACTCGAACACCTTTTCCTTGGAACTATGGGTCAAAACTGTTACCTGGAACATGAAATAAGTGGCAGAAAGAAAGCCCAAAGCAGAGTAAGCAGTGTGTTTTGCAGAGCACAGTCACCTCGGGGGAGCACTGAAAATACTCGTTAGCCAGGAGCGCAGGGCTGAAGGCCCCAAGGTGGGCTGGGAGCCTCCCTCCCAGCTCTCATCCTGCGAGTACAGAGCGTGGTGGGGGGCTGTGGGTGTGTAGTAATCACATGTAACTTTTAAGGTAGGTATTTCTGAGACCAGTGTTATCAGGATGAATCGGCACTGTGCAAGGTAGAAATAAACAAGAAGTGTGCGTGTCCCATTTGCAAATGGTAACAGCATTGCTGGTAGCCGAGACATGCCCTCTATTTGTGAAGCGGGCCAGGCAACCCGTTTTTTAGTCAGTTAACCAACCCCAATCCCTTTCCATTTCCACATTGTAATTAAATCCTCGAGCAGTTGTCTCTGGGTTTTGTCACCTGGTGGTGGCCCTGATGCCTGCGCGCCTTGGGTCCCCTGCCAGGAGGTCCGCTGGGTTTTATGCAGCCCCTCAGGATGATACTGCCTGTCACTAAAAATACTCACCAGTCATGGGTGAGGACAATCTAAGAGTTGTGGTTTCTTCTTTGTCGACGTCAGCCAATTTCTCCTGACCTTTAGGGCATGACTGTTTTATGCAACCCCTCGTTTCAGGATATATCTTTGGCTGACTGATGTTTGTTGCCGTTTCTTGTAGCTCTTGATATTCTGCAATAGACGCTTTGTTCCATATTAAATTAATACTTATTTTTACTTGAAAAAACAAAACCACATAAAAGAGCGTGTTATTAGAAATGAAAGTGCTTCTCCTTAGTCTCAACCCTTAGCTCCACTTCCCAGAGGTGACCCCTGTGGCCAGATACAGCCTCGGAAGGATTCTCTGCATGATCAAAGTGCATGTGCTGCTTTTTTTACACAAATAGGGTCATACTGTACCCACTGGATTGCAACTTGCTTCCTTTACTTAAAATTGTATCTTGGAACTCTTTGCACATTAGAACCTTGAGAAGCATTTACTCTTTCAATGGGGTGTCCTAGTCCAGTTTATGGATGCTATCCGTTAGTTAGTCTCTTATCAAGGACATTTAGCTTTTATCTAGTTGTGTTTTTTTTCTCCCACAAAGAGTCAATGAGTATTGGATATTGTATTGTGTGTCTTTGCATGCTTTAAGAGTATCACTGTAGGATGAATTTCTACAGCTGGGTTAAAGAGTAGTCACAATTTACGCCTCGATAATTATTACCAAATTGCTTTCCAAAAAAGACACCGACGGTATGATAATGCAACAGGGCAGTTTTTAGAGAAGCAAAATGGCCAACTCAATTATCCATAAATGGACATGGACGGTGCATTAAGCCTCCCTTCCATCAAAGCCCGCTGATTTGGGCCGGATTAAGCCAGGAAAGAATTTAACCATGGACTTCTCTCTGCGTTTCTCTTCTGAAGCTAAATATATAAGATATGGGCAATTCTGACTGGTTTTGTATTTTCTTTTCACTGCAGCCCCTGAGTTCCTCTTGTCCCAAGGTCAATTTGCTGTGTGTGTGCATTGGGCCAAGGGACCAGCTCAGGGGTGATGATGCAGGGCTTCTGAGCCTTTGTAGAGCTGGGGGGGGGTGGTGTTCTGGGGTGAGCTGCCAACTGTGGGTTCAGAGGCTGGGGCTCCCTGAGGTGTGCTGTTTTAGGATTTCTTTTTACCTCTCTAGTCATCCTATCCTTCACAATCCAAGTGCTCCTGTTCTTCGGCCCTTTTCTGCCTGTATTGTCCACTAGAAAATTATTAAGGGGGTTGGTAGGGTCATAGTTCTGGGGTCCCCTCCTTTGGCAGCTCAGGGTGGGCTTCTGCAGTGCTTCTCAAGCTATCTGAGGTGAAGGTTTACTCTTTATTTTAAATTTCCAATCTGTTATGGACCGATACTTTTGCAAAATATTAGAAAAGTTGAATTACTAGAAAAATGAAATAAAAAAACAGACATACAAAACACAAGCCCAATTTCTTTTTCTTACATTTAACAGACATAACATTACTTTATTGATATTTTGCTGTGAAAGTGTTTTGAAATGTTTACCCCCAGTTTCTGTTCTCATCTCACTGGAGAGATGGGGAACAGTTTGAGTCGCACTGCTCAGAGCATATCTCCAGAAGCTTCTGCAGGCTTCCTTTCCACCCTAAGGCCTCTATCATTTTGCTGGGAGAGGGATTCTCATCCAATAAGGGAAGTTGTCCCGGTTTTCAGCCATGGAGGCCCTGGGTCAATCCCCACGGTTAACGTTGCATTTGGGTTTAAGCTCAGGGCTCTGCCCCACTGACCCTGGTCCCCTCCCCATCCCCAGCTTTTCCTGTGTGGGAAGCAGTAACTCCTGTGTGCAGGGTCCCCTAATCTGCTGGCTACAAACCAGGAGACATCATATTCTTTCCTTCACATTTTACTTTCAATCTGATTTAAGTCAAACATCAACCTTCCCATCAGTATTACTGCCCCTTCTCTATAACCCGCTGCAGAAAAGCGAGATGTGAAATCTGAGGATACGGATAAAAGGGAAGCGATAGTTTTTTCTATCAAGCCTTTAAAACGTCTCAATTCACTTTTTAAATAATTTTACACTTTGTGAGATACTTAGGATGGATCTTAATAGAAGGGAAATTATGAACAACAACCCCTCAAAATATGAGATTTTAAAAGTCTTTTGTCTTTAAAGGGGCAGACTGTTTCAATTTTAAATACTCAAAATTGGTTTTCCGATTTCCTTTTGGAACCTGAAGTAGCAGATCACAGCGGCATCTAGTGGACATTAGTGGTATAACAGATGGAGTAGCCGGCAGAAAAATTAAAAAACAATAATTTTTAAGTACTGTATTTCATTAATTGTAAGACTCAGATTTTTTTGCATTTTGAATATTTTTGAAGTTGAGTTGTGGATTTTAATATATGGTACATCACATTTTAATTAAAACTTTTTCTTTCTCAGTGATACTCTGTCTTACAATTGATAACATCTTAGTTTTGTCAGAATATGATTTTTCATATGAAACTTTGCAGGATGTTCATTCAGTCATCTTCTCAGTAATATTATTGAACATCTACCTTATATCTGTAACTTATTGACTTATTTCATGTATTATATTCACCACATATATTTTAATTGCATTATATTCAAAACTCTTACTTGTAAAGCATAATGCAGCTCTTTCTCCCTTATGATACATTAATGCATTGATATTAGTCAGACCTAACGCCATGAATTTAAAAATTCATTATTGCTTAGGCCCAGTAGTTCTCAACACTGGCCACATTTAGAATTGCCTACAGAATTTTCTAAACTATACCTAGCCAGACAGCACCTCTCAGGGATCTTATCTAATTGGTCTAAAGGTGAGGCCGACACATTTGGAGCTTGTAAAAGTGTCCGAACCTTTTAAATTCGAACGTGCAGCCTGAGCTGAGAACTTTTTCCGGCATTTAAGTCAGATGCTTCTGAGATTATAAGGATTTTTTAATAGTTGAGAAATATTTGGTATTTGTTTTACAGTAAACAACTCATTTCTTATAACTATCATAATTATGAATGCCAAGAAAATCTACTTTTAAAGCAATAGTGGATAACGCTACAACCATGGTATTCAAGAAAAATTCTTTCCTAAAGACATCATCATTTAGCGTATCATTAAATAATGTACAACTTGCATTTGATCCTTACACACTGACTCACAAAATATTATTTGAAGTGAATACCACACGGAGATCAGGAATGCTGAATAAGTGTAAAACAGTAGCTATAAAATTTACAAGATGTCACAGTAATATATCTTTAATATACCATAAGCCTCTCAAGGAATGTCTACCAACTAAAGAAAAAAAAGTCTAAGATATCATTTCCTTGGAATACTCTTTTCTTGGCTGAGAGTGAGCTCTGCTAATTCCGGGACTGACCCCGAAGCATACTACAGGGATGGCATAATTGCTGTTGACCTTCTGGCTAGTGCAGTAGTAGAATGTGATACCCCATCAGGCCACAGCAGGGATGAGAACAATATTTCACGGGAGACAGCTTAGAGAAGAAAGGACCTCGTTCATTTCTGGGCCCTACCAATTGCTAACTTTATAATCTTGTACAAATTCCTGAACTCGTCAAATCTCTTATTTCTCAGTACACAGACTTAGGATAATAACACCAACGTCAGCTACTGCAGGTATTAGAGTTAAAATCTGTAAACATGAAACGCACAATGGGCAGCAAGTAGAACAGCAATTACTATTATTCATGGTGGTTTCTTCTTAGTCCTTTTAGCTCATTGCAAAAAGTCAGAAGATGGCGTTTTCCAGAATACTCAAGGCTGCATACTACCATTAACCCTTTCCAGCCCGCCTCGTCCAGCCTCTAGGAACTGAGATCCATGTTTAAACAATAGCTTAGCCTCTTTGGGGTTCCTTGGATTCAATCAATAACTGGGCTTTTTTTATGCATAGGACTCTTTTTTCCTATCCTCGAGTGTTCTCTCAAGGCCTGAGTAACATAGTCTTAAAATATTCTCACTTCAATCCCTCTTTCCACCAAAAGCAGCCTCCACCCAGGGCCAGCAAGTGACTGGGGTCTACCGTGTGTCCCTTCAAGTAGAGAGAACCATGGGTCCTTGAACGAAGGCCAGGCTGCTGATAAGAGAGATTAATAGAGGCTGAAGTCTCTGACGATCAAAGTGACCCTGTGGGTTTGGGACAGGAGAGCTGCGTCCATGTCAACGCAGTAGAAACTATGGAAGGGAAACAGTGAGAAAAGGATCTTCAAGTAGGAAATTTGGGAGTTCGTGGGCCCATTCCCTAAAGCCCACAAGTTCCGGTTTAGTTTCACTCAGCCCCAAATGTCCCAGATTCCACCCAGCACGACCCTCCCTGGATCGGAGGATGGTGACCACATCCCAAGGGTCCTGTTTATGTTCTGATTGGATTTCAAACTCTTTCTACCACCCACTCTAGTGAATCTCGATCATGCTTTCCACTTTTGTGAAAAAGAAATGTGACACGGACAGAAACTCCCATTAATAGTGTATTTTAATGCCCTGCAGACATGTCACTAGAAACCCATAACTTTCTTCAATTTTCATTTTGCTGATATAAACTGGGCTGATACGCTTAATGCAAATAGGAGCTAGACTTAGGTGAAATCTTTCAGCCCTCAGTAAACCATTGTTTGTTCCTTCTTCAAGTCAAGGAAAGAAGGTTCCGGCTGGGGTAGGTCATCACCAAGCGGCGAGCCCTCCTGTTGCTGAGAAGGCGTGATCCCTGGAACTACTATCCCTGCTCCCTCCGCATTCAATAGCTGGGTCACCTCGGGCCACTCAATCTCTCCGAGTTTGCTTTCTCATCATTAAGTGGGATCTAATAATACCCTCCGCATAGAACTTTGCGCGGATTAAATGAAACGATGTAAACGGAATAGCTGGCACGGTGATGGTGATTATTACCCACATGTAATGTGGCATCAGATTGAAACTTGAGAGTAAACATCAAGAGGGACCAGCTATCGAAAGTCAGTTGAACTTTTTAAAAGATGAGAAAGTATGTAAGCAAAAGAGGAGCTAAAAATGGAATTCATCTCCTTCCTGGGAAATAACCCTTCGGATCCTGTGTCGGGCAGACGGTGGCTGGATATGCCCCAGAGTCCCAAGGCCTCACTGGGCAGCACAGGCTGGAGGCTGCAAAGCCCGATGCCCACCCTGACCTCAGGTTAGCTCCAGGCCAACAAGCGGACACGGGGAAGCGCCCTCCAGCCCTCCCCGCGTTTTATTTCATTTGCCCCCTGGTTTCTGTCAGAACTAGTGTTAGGCTCCCGCATCTGGGGCCGTGTGCTAACTTGCAATAAACAGACTGAAAAGCGGGAACTTTACAGGCAAGCCAAGTCAAACACCACTCTGAAAACCTATCCTGAGTTGCCCTGAGGTGTTTCCAAAAGCAAGACAAACATTAGCACTGAACAGCACGCTCTAATTCTCTGCCTGGGGCGGGGGTGTGGCAGGGGGGGAACCAGCATGGGAAGACAGGTACACTCTGTTTGTGGCTGGGCTCAGCACTGCCCAGGGGTCACTCCAAAGACCCCCCCCAGATTCTCCTACTGGGCCCCCGATTTTGTGAAATGTCACTGTACCTCGGGAGACAACGGTGGCCCTTGAAGCGACTGGTCACCTAGGAAGCAATGAATCATTTTTGGCTTTGCCCCAGCCGGCTCTATGAGCTGTAATAAGTCACTAGTTTATCTTCAGCTCTGCTAGCCCATCTAGAATCAATATTTATTGTCCACGTGTCTAGATCAGTGATTCTCAACTTTACCATGCATAAGAATCACCGGGACAGGGGCCAGGGCTGACCTAAAAACACAGTTCTCGGACCCACCTCCTAAAATTCTGAATCAACAGATCTGGGTCGGGGCCCTGGAACCTACCTCTTAGCAAGCAATCCTGCAGGCTCTGAAACAGGCAGACCCAAGGCCCACCTTTAGAAACTCTAAACACATCCTATACAACAATTAAATTCTAATCCTGATCGTGTTAACATCCCAAACTGACTCAACCCCTAATAAGTAATTCTCTGTGGACACCCAGGCCCGTAAAGCAAAATGGCTGCATTTGTGCAAGTTCTAAGCGAAAACTTATTGAGTGTTCTCGGCTCCTGGATTATGCCAGGAGGACCAAAGCAAAGACAGGTCCTGGTCCTGGTCTTCAAAAAGCCTAAAATCTAGCTGGGGAGATGGCTTGTTAGGGAAACACCAGCGAACCAATGAGGCCATGAGCAGGTCAGGGATGGAGCAACTTCCGGGTTTGTCAAGGCTCTCAGGTACTGGAAACGTGGGATGTGAGTGCGGCTTAGAGAGCTCGGCGACCACGCACGGAATCCCACGCGATGCAGCAAGCGCGAACTGAGGCCTGTTGTGCGCTGCCTCCACCATCCGGGGGACAGAAGCTGCACTTTGAGGACGGGGATGGGCCCTGCTGGAAGGAGGGGATGGGGAGGAGAAGCCGGAGAGCAGCCTGACCGGGGCTGGGCAGACTGAGAGCAGAGAAGGGCGGGGTCTAGGACACGGGGTGACTGGCGACCACACATCGACAGTGGGGGGATGCGTGTCGGGGGGTAAGGAGACAGGGTGAAAAGTCAGGGGCAGGAGTTTAGACGGTTAAATAGGCAAAGGTCAAATGGATTTCTTAGAGCGTAATATGAAAAGAAGGGCTTCTTCTGGAGAGAAGAGAAACTGCGGGAACAGGCACAGTCAGAGACCAGGTGAGCTGTGAGGCTGGGAGCTTCCACGGATGAATTCCACGGAATTCTAGGGATTGAGTTCCATGGATTTCAGTGTCAGTGGAGGATGGGGGTGTCCTGGGTTAAACAGTGTCTCCCTCCCCAAGTTCATGTCCTTCCTAGACTCTCAGAATGTGACCTTATCTGGACATAGGGCCATTGCAGATGCGATCGGCAGAGTTAAGATGAGGTCACACTGAAGAAAAGTGGACTCTTCATCCATTCTGACTGGCGTCCTTATAAGAGGAGAAAAGACGCGCAGACAGACACAGAGGACGATGGCAGAGGCAGAGATTGGAGTGCCGGCCATCCACAGAAGCTGGAGAGGTGCATGGGCAGATTCTCCCTCTGAACCCACAAGAAGGGACCAGCTCTGCCCACACCTTGATTTTGGACTTCCAGCCTCCTAAAGCGTGAGAGAATACATTTCTGTTGTTGTAACCCACCCTATCTGTGGTCGTCAGACCGCCCTAAGAAACTAATACAGGGGGCTTGAGGAAGAAAAGAAGCTGAAGACAGGTCTCTAGGGAGCGCAGGATGGCCAGGTGATGGCCAAGAGTTGGCTGAGACAGGGCTGGAGCCCCGGGGAGCTCGGCAGTCGCTGCCTTTCCCTCCATCATCATCCAAGGAAGACACGGGGCAAAGTTTTCAGAGGAGGAAGCGGGTAGACACCGCAGCTGCCCCGCTCTGCACTCCATGCACATCTTCTGATTCCCTCTTCCGTGTGTTTCCTAAACAGTTATCACAGTGAGGGACTTCCCTGGCGGTCCAGTGGTTAAGACTCCACTCTCCCAACTCAGGGGACATGGGTTCGATCCCTGGTCAGGGAACTAAGATCCTGCATGCCACACAATGCGGCCAAAACCAAACCAAACCAAGACAAAACAGTTACACGTTGGCAAGTGCTTAGGCAAGGTTTCTGAGCCACCTCCAGAACTTAAAGGATTTTTCTGGTTATTGTGTGTACCAAGTGATTGGTAAGAGCAGGCCTTGTCTTCCCGTGCAGGCATTGGGTCGTTTCAAAGAGAAAACACAATGCCCCCATTTTCCTCACTAGATTATAGTCCTGGACTTCCCCTATAAAATCAAAATTGGAGAAAGCTGAAGACAGAATGGCCCCATTCACACGAAAACTCTAAAGGCTAGTTTCCCATGAGTTGAGGGGTTCATTGGCCCCCGCAAACCAGTGTGTTATGTCGCACACTTCTCAAGGTTTCCCATCCTTGAGATCATCTCCCTCGCCCTCCCTCGGTGAAATTTCCTAAAAGCAGCTGCACAAAGGCCACTCTTCTGTCAGATCAGGGCCACTCACGTGCCCCAAGCTGTGCAAAGTGGAAAAAAAGGTGCCTTATCCAGGAGGATGGATTGCAAAAAAGACACCTTTGTCCAGGTGGCTGAATTGCAAAAAAGTGCCCCTGCTGAGTGAGCCACTTAGAGGAAAATGACGTGACCCTCGGGGCGGGAACAAGGCTTGGCCAGTGGGGCCCTGGTTGCATTTCAGCTCCCACGAGGCCCACGTTTGCACAGGGCTGACACTGCCCGGACAGATGCGGCCAGCCGGGTCCCAGGGCACAACCGAGGCTCATTTTACCATCTCTTTATGGAGCCGAAGGACCCTGCTAAGGGGCGATCCCACCTCTCTGGGGGCTGCCGGATGCTACAGCTGCTTCCCGTGCCTGTGTCTTTTCCCGGGTCACCCGGAGGAAGGCTTTGCTCTCCATCTTATCCACGTTCACATTTCCATCCCCAAAACAGTGCTCAGTCATGGCATATACTCCCAAGGTGTCTGTGGAACATAAGTGCACGTGTCCAATTCAGGACTAGAAGCCTCTTCTCTTGCTCAACGAAGCTGCTACCAAGAGTATTTTTCCCATCAGCTGTTTTACTGGTCTTTAATAGCTAAATCCAGACAAGAGATGTAAAATAAAATTCCATGGAGAAGGAAAGGTCAACTTTGAATCCTCCAGGACCAGAGAAAAGGCATTATTATTATTGTTATTGTTATTGTTATTTTCCTGTTTTTCTTCTCTCTCTGCTCGCACTTCTCCCGGCTCACAAAGCCATCCCCTCCCGGTCCACAACGTCACTCTGTGCCGTCACCTCCAGTGGCCAAGACGGAGTACCATCACTTCCACCCACTTCCTTTGAAACGACCCTGAAAGCAGCAAAGGAAATCAAACCACAGCCTTGACGAGGCCGCCCCAGCCATGGCTCTCCTGGAATAACATCCAAGCTACTGGCAGCAGACCTGGAGCGCAGCTCGTAACTCAGCCCTTGGAGGGTGGGTCATGCAGGTGCCTCCAGGTGGTTGGGACCCCCGTGGGGGCAGTGAAGGTGACAGGTGAAATAAGGAATGATTTCTCGGCCTCGTTCTGGCTTTCCTGGGCTTAGGTCAGGTCTTTAAGATGATTTGTGCAAAACCTGTGAAGTTCGGTAATTTCACAGCTCGTGCTGGGCCTGCTTGAGTTTGCTGAAAGATAAGAGTTACTGGAGAGATGAAAGATCACTTTGAAGGGAAGAGAAAAGAAAACAGGCTCGGGGCCACTGCCTGTTGGAAAGCAAAGAAAACCTGTGTTCTCTGCCATCTCCCTTCCTTCCTTCCCGGGATTCCTTCTCCATCAGATGGGAGGGAGCCCTGAATGGACTCAAGCATTTGCTCTTTGGGCTCCAGGTCAGACGATTTAAACCAGGAAGGGGGAGCGAGGGATGCTGGGGAGGTGCCCTGTGACCTCCTGTGCCCCCAATTCACCACGTGGTCTAAATCCGGAGGAATTTGCCCTCAGGGGAAACGTTTCTAAATCTGCCTAGATGGAGCAAGATCCTTCCGGAAGCTTGATCTCTATAAAGTTGTGTATTTTAGCTTCCTAGGACTGTAGTAACAAAGTACCACAAATTAGGTGAGTTAAAACAACTGAAGTGTATTCTTTCACAGTTCTGGAGTCTGAAAGTCCAAAATTAAGTGGTCGGCAGGGCCACGCTCTCTCTGAAGGCTCCAGGGGAGAGCCCTTCCTTGCCTCTTCCAGCTTTTGATTATTGTCGGTGATCTTTCCATCCCTTGGCTTATGGCAGCATGCCTCCAATCTCTGCCTCTGTCTTCACATGGTTTCCTTCTGTGTGTCCTCTCTGTAACCTGTGTCTAAGGGCAACAATCATATTGGATTAGGGCCCACCCATATGATCTCATTTTATTTTGGTCACCTCTGTAAAGACCCGATCTCCGAATACAGTCACGCTCTGAGCTGCTGGGGGTTAGGGCTTCAACACAGGAATTTGGGGAGGGACACAGTTCAGCCATAACCCTCATCCTTCCATGGCCAAGGTGGTGAGAACTCAGACTCACGTCCACCGTTCAGGAGTGCGGGAGCCACAAAACTTCCTTCGTTCTCTTCCACGTGAGCCCCTCTCGCACGGGTAGCAGAGGGGAGTAATTTGTCATTAATATTAGCTCTGGGTCCTCTGGTTGAAACAACCACCTTCTATGGAAACAGGCTCCATTAGGAAATACTTACTGGTAGATTTCAGCTCTCATCAGTGCGGTTCTCTCCTCCCCACCCTCACAGCCAAGGTGGCAGCCGGTGCACAGGGAAGCTCGTGGTCCCCGTGGGGAGGAGACAGGTCTGCGGGTCTTGTCCCGTCCCTGCACCGGCCCCTTCTGCCAGGCAGCTGTGCTGGTCCTGGTGAGTGTGCTGACAGGTATCCACTCAGAGGCATGTGGGCTGGGTCGGCCTTCTGGGCATCCAGCTGATGTCCCTGCTAAAGGCAAGGGTCTGAGGGCCTAGGCTTGGGAGCTCTCACGTGTGACCAAGTCACCTTGGAGATCCCCTAGGTCTGATGGGATGTCCACTCCATCCCTGGCCAAGGTAGGCCCCTCACAGCCACTGGCTCCCAGCAGAGCTTGGTTACATGCTGCACTGACGTGGGAGACATAAGAGGATCCCTGGGTCCCCTCCATGCTGCAGAGGAGATGAAGGCATCCAGGAATCCTGGTCCCACGCATTCACGCCATCTCCCTGCAACCACGTTGGGTTCCCCAACACCCACGTGCCTCCGTACTGGGATGGGGGTCATCTCCTCCAAGGTTCCAAACAGGGAGCAAAAGAAAAGCTCATCTTCCTTGGGCTCCCACCTGGAACATTCAATCTGGGGGGGAATGGGGCAAACTATGTGACCACTGGCTTCCCCTTCCTCAGCTTCCCTTCTCATCCTCATCCACCCTATTCCTCGTGGCAGAAACGTGCACGCAATGTCCTGAGTGTTCTGGATTATAAGAATCTCAGAGATCACATCTCTGGGCCTGGATCTGTATATGGTAATAGGAGCTAAAGGAATTTTGAAAACTATCTCTTGCAATGCCTGGCCTTCAAGAACACTGTCTTGCCGGAGACATAAAAACCTCTCCTGGAGATCAGAAGCCAAAGCTAGTCCTTCTGGCTACTTCTCCTCCATGCCCTGCCTCATTGGAAGTCAGAGGGGCAGCCGTCTCTACTCGCAGACCCCCAACTCAGCTGGGACTTTTAGGGTGACCCTGCCTGTCCGTGGAGCTTACCCTGAAGGTCACTCTGAGGCTGTCTTCTTACTCCTTGAGCCCAGAAGAGTCTCCATCTCTCCTCTGGTGGAAGGAAAACAAACAACAACAACAAAAAACTAGCTCAACAACGATTATTTCAAGATCAGTTCTGCCCTGGACCTCAGCTCCTAACTTAGGGGCCAAGGACTGGACCACGGTCTTGGTCCTAATATGCCCAATCCCTTCCAGCCTAAACCATTCCCGGCCAGAAAGGGGGCTGCATGAGTTTCCTGGGGCTGCCATAATAAATCATCACAAACTAGGAGGCTTAAAGCAACAGAACTTTATCCTCTCATAGTTCTCGAGGCCAGAAGTCCAAAATCAAGGCGTCAGCAGGGCCGTCCTCCCCGAAGGCTCTGAAGGCTGTAGGGGAGAATCCCTCCTTGCCTCTGCCAGCCTCTGCTGGCTCCTGGCATTCCTCAGCATTCCTTGGAGTGTAGGTGCAATCACCCCAACCTCTCTCTCTGTCTTCACATGGTTTTCTCTTCTGTGTGTCCCTTCTCTCCCTTTAAGGACACCAGCCATTAGATTTAGGGCCCACCCTAATCTAGTATGACCTCATCTGAACTTAATTACCTCTGCAAAGACCGTTTCCAAACAAGGTCACCTTCTGAGGTTCCAAGCGGACATGAGTTTGGGGGACACTATTCAGTCCACTGCAGGGACTCATGGGTTAGTGCTTCCTAATAGCATTCTTACTCCCGTGATAAAACCCCAAGCACAAAATGGGGGCCTGGGAAGAAAGTGGTGCCTCTTCCTCCTCACCCATCCTTCCAAACGTACCATATATCCTTGACTACTGTGTGTGTTTTCATACTGTCCGGACACATCCCTTCGGAAGTCGGCAGCTCCTGCAAATACTGGCCTTTAGCACTTGCTCTGGATTCACACCCACTCCTTCTGAAACAGCCATCCCCCTTCCCCTGGTCTTCCATGACCATTTGATTATTTGTTTATACCCCTTCTTGTTCCAAAAAGGACTTCAGGCAGACGGTTTTTATTACCGGGCTAAAGGAACACAGCAAGATCCTGTAGCAAACAGTCTTCACCACAGACGTAAATTTCCATGAAACCAACATGAAAAAATCCCAAAGCACTTGGAAATTAAAATGATCGCGTTAAGTTTGACATTGGCCCCCCTTCTTTATTTTCGGGGACTCTCTGAAACAGAACATTCCCTGCCGTTCTGCCTTTGCAAGCTTCATGCACGCGGTCTTATGTTCTGGCGAACCTCCTTATGGAAGAGGCCTCTGGCCGAGGAGGGAGATTCCGGACTACTAAGCGCCGAAGACAGCAGTGAAAGCGCCTTGTTTTAGGACACGGGCCTTAGAAAGGAGACTGTGAGGGGGTCCCTCGTTCAAGGACTGGAAGTGTGCCCTGTGGTCCCCGTGTGGCCCTGACAATTTGGCCCAGGGAAGCCACCAACCAGCATCTGGGACTGAAAATGGTGAGGACGTGCAGCCTCCTATTTTCCCATGATGAAAGGAAGCTCTTTCTCTGGCTCAGAGTTACTCTCCTTTTTTACCTTAGTTACAGGGAATTGGGAAGATGCGGCTTTGCTGCTGCCAAAAGTCACTTTGAGAGAAAGTGTGGGTCTGTGTGTGTGTGTGCCTGCACGTGTGTGCATGTGTCCATGGGCATGCATGTGCACACACGTGCGTGCCTGTGTGTGTGGAAACGGTTGAGGATGGAGCAGGAAGCAGAGGTGGAGGGGAGAGTGCGGACAAACACCCCTCCCAGCTTATCAAACTGAATATTCAACAGTATTCCTCGCCCTTTGGAAAAGGGCCTGATAGAATCTGAATGTGTCTCAGGGGCCTCTGACTTTCCCATCCATGTGCTGCCTGATTCAGGGCAACCAAGATATTTTGAAGGTGTTTCTAGCTGGGCCCCGGCCAAGCCATCCCAGTCCCTCAGCTGTGACGGATGTTAAACTAGGATCGGGGGTGGAGGGAAGACCTTTCAGGAGACTTTGCTGAGATCCACACGTGTTCATCCAGCGAATCTCGATGGAGGTTCTCGGCGACCGCTAGCAGAGCTCCACCTTGCACCCGGTTGCTCGTAACAACTGGCTTTTCTAACAGCCGGAGGGAGGGTTGGTGACACTGGGCCAGCAGCTTGTGGAGGAGAGAATTGTGGGCTTAGATCAGAGGCCCGGCTCTTTCTCTGACCGGCTGTGAGGACTGGAGCAGATGCCTGACCATGATAATAGCTGCCTCACCGTGGTGTCTGCATGATTAAATAACAGTCTGTAGAAGAGCACTTAGTAAATGACAAGGCGTGAGGCGCCCCGGAGGTGTGACACCTGGCGCCAGGGGACTTTCTGTGTGTTAAGGGGTCGCGATTAGGAGGCGTCCAGGGCTGGCTGGGCCTTTGTCCAGAATGGCAGGTGGACGACCTGGTGGTCTTCTCCAGCCCCAGGAGATGCTACCCGCCCACTGGGTCCTGCAGTTGGCATCCCGGCTCCATGCTGCCTCCTTCTGGGTTGCCGGGCCCGCCCGCCCCAGGCTGAGCGGCGTAACCACGGTGCAGCCACGGTGCGCCCTCGAGGAAGGAAGCATTTGCTGCGGGAAGGTCACAGTCTCGTGGCCTTAAATCCTCTGACAGTGGTTCATCTTGCCAGGTGGGCCGGGATCTGGATTTGGCATGTGGTTCTCAGAATTAGCTAGAAGAGGGATGTTGCCGAACATCTCTGGCAGTACCGAACCCTTCGGTGCGCAGTAAAGCCAACCTACGGACCCCCGGGTTGCGGTGAAGGAAAGTGCAGCGTTTATTGTGGGGTGCTGTACAAGGGGTCCGGGACAGCTTGTGCTCAAAAAGCCCGAACTCCCCGATGGGTTTCAGGGAAGCCTTCTTAAAGCCCAGGTGGGGGAGGGGAGTCACAGGGTATGTGATGAGCTCGGGTACAACTCTCTGATTGGTTGATGGTGAGGTAACAGGGTGGTGTCACAGGGGTTAACCTTATCCGTCCTTAGGCTCCAGTACGGCAGGGCGCTATGTGCTCATGGACATCAAGTAGTTAATTTCTTCCATTTGGTGGTGGTTGTAGCATCTGTAAAACAACTCAGGAAATGTGCATCAGAGACTGTTATCTAGGTGCTTCCGAGAGGAGCTAAAGTGAAGGAAAAGGGGGAGCGGTGTCTGTCCTGGGAAGGCCCCATAGGGTCCTGCTTGGTTCCAGAGATAGGAGGAAAGCGTTACGTGGATTAATATCTGAGAACACTTGTTTTTTCCAATGAAGTTCCTTACATGTAAACTAATGGGCTGCTCCAAGACCACTGGGTGGGGTGGCCCAACTCAGAAGGGCCAAAATCAGACCAGTACGTTCTCTCGTTTTTTGTGTGTTTGTTTTATTGTGGTAAGATTCATAACATAAAACTTACCATTTTAACCATTTTTAGGTGCACAGTTCAGTGGCACTAAGTCCAGTCACACTGTGTAACCATCACCACCATCCATCTCCAGAACTTTGCCATCTTCCTCAAATGAAACTCTGTACCCACCAAACACGAATTCCCCACACTTTTCTTCCCTCAGCCCCTGGCAACCACCACTACTTTCTGTTTCTATGAATCTGACTACGTTAGGCACCTTATATAAGCAGAACCGTACAATGTTTAACCTCTTGTGACTGGATTATTTCACTTAGCATAATGTCTTCAAAGTTCATCCACATTGTAGCATATATTAGAATTTCAATCCTTTTTAAGGCTACCTAATATTCCATTGTACGGAGAGACCACACTTCGCTTATCCATTTATCGATCGATGGACGTTTGGGTTATTTCCATCTTCTGGCTATTATAAATAATGAACTTGGGTGTACAGATTTCTCTCTGAGTGCCCACTTTCCATTCTTTTGACCTCTTTATAGTTTAAAACATAATGTTTTGGTTGTCACTTATCAGATGATCCCTGGTTCTTTGGCTGGAAAGTTACTGGTATCTATCTCATCCAAAAGGTTAAATCTTCCCGTGTCCAGAGTACAAAAGAGCAATTAGCAAACACAGGATTATGTTGAAATGTCTGTTGCTGACATTGTTGTCAGCTAAATTATGGACACCAGATAAGTCAAACTGGGGTCCTGTTTCACAAATGTGTTGTTTGAATTTTAGAAACTTCTTATACCAGCTGACTAGCATTAGCCAACATATTTATGCTCTGACAGCCCAAAGAGGCCCTGCCTGAACTAAGATATACCTCACTTTTGCAAGTAAAACTGTAAATTGGAACCTATTTAATTCATTTCCCCACTGTTTTTGCCTGTTAAGTACATTCGCCATCAATTAACTTTTCTATTCTCTATTTGGAAATGTCCTTACTAAGTAAAATTCTATCTGACCCTCTTTCTAAGCAGACTATGAAGCACTATTATAATGACTAATGACATTAGTCATTTATGAAGGATTATTGCAAGAAACATGCAAATATTATAATTGATAGTTGATGAGAAATGAGGGATTCTTCCAAGGTAGGCTGTGTGATTTCCAGACAGTTACCTGGTTTACCTTTAATGTCACTTTGTTGTCATTTATCTCAGGATCAGAGGGTGTCCCAAGGCAGCCAAAGGGACAGCTTCAGAAAACAAAACAAAGCATAAGATTAGGAGAGCATCTTCCTTTTGGTTTGTATTTGGAAGTGCATTTGACTGCTGCAGTTACTGTTGTGGCGTCTTTGGTTCTGTCGATTCAAGCTTTATTCAAGCCTCTGTTGACAGATGAGATTTTCCTGGTCCTAATGAAAATCAGTCTCATTCCACATAACAGAAATAGCAGGAAGTAGTGAACCACGTACATCACTAGCTTTTGTGGGTTGAATTTTGAACCCCCCCAAAAAGATATGTTCAAGTTCTAATCATTGGTACCTGCGAATGTGACCTTATTTGGAAATAGGGTCTTTGCAGATGTAATAAGTTAAGATGAGATCAGACTGGAGGACAGTGGGCCCCTAATCCAATATGACTGGTGTCCTTAGAAAAGTGCCACGTGAAGAGAGACACAGGGAGAGTGCCATGTGAGGACAGAGGTACAGATTGGAGGGATGCAGCTACCAGACAAGGAACACAAGGATTGCTGGCCACCAGCAGAAGCTGGAAAAGGCAGGAAGGATTCTACCAAGAGTCCCAGAGGGATCCCGGCCCTGCCAACACCTTGATTTTGGACTTCTGGCCTTCAGAACTGTGAGAATAAATTTTTGTAATTGTAAGCCACCCAGTTTGTGGTACATTATTACAGAAGCCCCAAGAAACTAATATACTGGCCAAATTTTAAGGCTACTCACTTGATGAAAAAGTAATACTCCTCCAAGTCTGATTTTGCAATTCATTCTTTAGGTCAGGAAGTACAATCTGAAACCCCAAAATATGGAGCTTTCAAATCCAGAATCTAACAGACATTCACATGTAAATGATCAGATTCTCACCCTCTTCTGACCTCACTTGTCTGTGGGACAGTTCCATTGTATTTTCTTTTTTGTTTTGATTTTTATTTATTTATTTTTTTATACAGCAGGTTCTTATTAGTTATCTATTTTATACATATTAGTGTATATGTCAACCCCAGTCTCCCAATTCATCCCACCACCACCACATAGTATTTTCCTAGAGAAAATATCTTTTTGCAAAATAGCCCTAGGCCCCCAATTCTAAATCCAGACTGTGTCTGAGAAGGACGGTCGGCCTTGCCCTTACCTTCCTCCACCTGGCGGGTCAGCAAGTCCTGAGGCCTTCTCAGTGATGAGATGAGAGTGCCCATCCCTGAGATGGATACGGCCCTGCCCTGGTACCTGTCCCCGCCCCCTCTGCCCCTTGCAGGATGGGGATGGCCCTGAGGTCAGTTGTTTCTTCGTTGCTTGCAGTTGGGCTGGTCCTGGCTTCTCTTGCCACCTAAGCCAACAGCAGGCAGGGAAGGAGTCTCCGCCACCAAGATGGTCCTGCCCCAGATAAGGCCATCATCAACGCCAGGACCCCAAAATGTCCCAAGCCCCCAAACCAGCACCTTAGCAACCTGGTGCCCACCACAGCCCTCTGCACAAAGGGGTGACGAAACTGTCTTTCGGCGATCCCTGTGCTGGACAAGGTGCTGTCCATCAACTCATTCAGCCACATCCTCACCAAACCTGAGCTCATGTTCTTTCAACCAAAGATGGGGGCTTCCTTTCCAAGGCTGACCTGTGCTCCCCAATTGCCCATAAGTAGAGAAGAATCCCCCTGTCCTTCACCGGGTGGTTACAAACAGGTCTCAGACGGGGCAGCTGCCTTGAGCTTTGCTCTCTGGACCTCACTGGACGCAGATGCTGTGACCCCAGACAGAAGAAGGTTGGGAACAGTCCCAGGCCCAGCCGGGCAGTTCCTATGAAGGCAGATCCATGGTTTGATAGCGAGCGACGCCACCCTGCTCACGGTGCAGCCTGAGGGCTATGACATGCAAAGCCGGCAAGGGCCTCAGCTTCCCCGCAGGCCCCCTGAACCCAGCTGAGATGGAGGCAGAGCCGAGTCAGAAACAACTCCGCCTGTCCATGCAGACGGGTGGGTGAAGCTGCGCTGCGCAGGCTGTAGCGGGGGTTCGAGGAGAGCTTGCAGCTGCCAGCTAACCTTCAGCATGGCGCACACACCCCGCTGTCCCTTGGCATCTGCAGGGAACTGTTCCAGCTTCCCCCCCAAACCAAAATCCGAGGATGCTCAGTGTAGAATTTGCATATATAACCTACGCACATATACTCCCATATACTTTATTTATTTTTTGGCCACACTGCGTAGCTTGTGGGATCTTAGTTCCCTGGGGCCCTGGGCAGCGAGAGCTCAGCGTCCTAACCACTGAACCGCCAGGGAATTCCCATCTCCCGTATACTTTAAATCATCTCTAGATTCCTTATAATACCTTGATACAATGTAAATACTATGTAAATAGTTGCCAGCACATGGCAAATTCAAGTTTTGCATTTTGGAACTTTGTGGAAAAATTTTTTTCGAATATTTTTGATCCGTGGTGGATTGAATCTGCTGATACAGAACCCACAGATAGCGAGGGCCGACTCTGTAGTGATACGAGCCCAGATGCTGAGGTCAATCTGCCTGCATTCAAATCCGACCTCCACCACTTAGTATGACCTTGAGCAGGTAACCTAACCTCTCAGAGCCTCCATGTCCCCATCCATAAAACTGGTGGGCAGGTGTTAATAGTAGTACCTAAAGCAAAGGGCTGTTTTTAGGATAAAATTAGTAAACATATGTGATGTGCTTAAAACGAAAACTAGCCCACAATGAGTTCAGTACAATTGTAATCGTTGCTATTATTAATACCAGGAATTCTCTGAAAGTTGGACCTCTGCAAAGGTAACATGAAACCACACAGAAAGGATTCCATGGAAGTCTTGTGTGTCTGACAGGTTATGCTGTCGATAAACTGAGCAAGGTCAAGTTTTACAGTGGCCTCCATCCCAGCAAGATAGCTGAATCCGCTCACTCAGACTCAAGTTGCTGGTGTGTGTCTCAAATCAAAGGGTACCCAAAATAGTAACTGAAAATTATAACATTCCTTTTACTAATTCATTATTCTACAAACTTCTACCAACTTCCTAATGTGTATCAGACCCTAGCCTGGCTCTGTGAGGAATGAAAAAAATGAACCAGGCTTCAAAGGCCAGTTGAGATAGAATAAAGATGATCTATTCATGCATCATCTATCCATCATCCATCCATCCGTCCAGCCATTTAATTTGAAATATCTACTGGCTTCCATTGTATTCATAAGGACAGAGGTTGCCCTAACTCAGTGAAATGACTGGGGGTGTTAGGAAAATGCTCGCCACCCTCCTTCCCCAAATTCCCCTTTACACCCTGATTGGTGCTTGAAATTTCACTATTAAATCTTTATCTCTTAGACTCAAAAATACCTCCTGGGAGGGACAAAATGTTAAACCATTATTAGTCATTTAAACCTTAGAGTTAAAAAAGATCTAAGGGCAGACTTTGATGGCAGGTGGGAGGAGCAAGGATGAGGGTCCTGGGTAGGAGGGGAGGGCTGGAGCGCCAAGCCTAGCCTCCCTGCCTAATTGTCACTAGTGCGGTGACTCCACGTGCCTGAAGAGGCAGGGCCAGTGTCTGTCTTCTCACCAAGCACCCTGTTGCTCACAAGTGCTGGAGTTCGAGCAATATTCAATGAATGAATATTTCCCTGGCGGTCCAGTGGTTAAGACTCCACGCTCCCAATGCAGGGGGCCGGGGTTCGATCCCTGGTCAGGGAACTAGATCCCACATGCTGCAACTAAGAGCCCACATGCCACAACTAAAGATCCTGCGTGCCGCAACCAAAAGATCCCACGTGCCGCAACTAAGACCTGGGGCAGCCAAATAAATAAATAAATAAAATATTTTTTTAAAACATAAAAATTTTTTTTAAATGAATCGATACCTTTATACTTCAGTTGAGTCACTGAGTGTCCCTTTGACTTTGCCCTCTGGCCCAGGAAGGGCTCTTTTGTCCATCAGGAACCACAGGCCAGGGCCACCGGCCTGGGAGCTTTCACACTTCAGCCCAGAATAGGAATGAATTGTTCCAGAGAAAATCAAGCTTTAACAAAAGGGTACAACACATAACATTATGTCCACTTCATTGTTGAATGCAGTATTCCTAAATATATCATGATATTTTACCAGAATTGGGGGTTTACATTTTCTCTCTCTGCAAGACTGCCCAAGAATACACGATCAATATCAAGAAATCAAAGGCAGTTGTGAATTAAATGTATGACTTGTAGCCAAATCATCCCAAAAGCAAAATTATAAAGATAATTTCAAAAACTCCCAGCATAAAATTATAGGTAATGTGGGTGCATTTTAGTATATAAGATAGAGTGGGAAACCTCTAAATAGAAGAGGATAAGGGCCTATGAATGACCCCGAACTAAAGAGGATCTTGTTTAAGACAGTTATTTCCAGAGAAGAGACTAAATAAATAAATAAAACTATGTGGATTTGGGTTGTCAATCCTCAATCAGTGATATTTAAGAGACACTTCTGAACCCCTGCTCCAAACGCCCAGCCACAAAATGCTCCCATCTCTGTCATCCCAAGCCCGTTGCCAGGGACACAGGGACGGGCTCGGGTCCACACCCAGGGCCATCCACCCACACCTGAGTTCCTTCGCTGTGTCTTTTTCTAAGCACCAACCAGAGCCACACAGATTGAGGAGCTGCGGAAGGAACTCAGGAGCCGAGTTGCTGCCCTTAGAGCATCCGTGAGGGAACTGATGAGGAAGGGACAGATGTGTGTGACAAGTTAGTTGTGGTTCTCAGCCATTCTGGATCCCAGCACGGTCTGCAGCACACTGGAAGTAGCTGGAGGCGTCCCAGCATGGCCCAGTTCCCTCGGCCAGCCTTGTGCGCAGTCCTAACTTTCAGAATAACAATCCCAGCCCCACTGGGTTCTCAAGTCATACTTGAACGTCCCCCCAAAGCCACCTTCTTCATGACGTCTCTCATCTCAAACTAATAGCAACCCGTTCCTTTTCCCACCTGTGCCCAGGACCCACCCAGCTCACACTCCCCACGACAGACATCACCCAACCACCCATATCTGCAACTGTAGCCAAAAAACAGTTGCACATTGATCAAAACTCACTGGCATGCGCCCAGAGCCCCCAGCAGCCTGCAGGGTGAGAAACTCTGCATTGCTCAATAGAACAAAAGTCCAAAGCAGCGTGGAGACAACGGCTGGGTGACCGGCTCAGAGCAGGCTGGGTGGCCGGCAGGGCAGCAGGAGGGGATCCGTGTGGGTCATCAGCAGGAACTGGGCGGTCTGCTGGGGGGTCACGAACAAGGATGTGGAGAAACGAGGACGCAGAGAGTGGGCCGGCGGGCCGGGCTGGACCGTAGATGGCCTTCAACCCCCGGCTGGGCAGTCCAGGCTTTGTCCTGTCAGTCCAGGAGAGTCACCAGAGGGTGTTTCAGGGAGGAGATGACGATGCTCACATGTATCAGGCAGGTTTCCAAAGTGCAGAGATGACATTTCTGGTTGGTCCTGAATGTCTGCCTTGGCCCAGCGGCCTTATCCTGTGCATGGGGCAGTTGGATGGTTAACTCCTCCAACCAAATGACACGTGTGCCCACGCAGGCCCTTCCCAAAGGACCCAGTAACTGTCTAGTCACTATCTTCTCAAGGGCCCTGGCCTTGAAGCTTCCAGTCGGTGGAAGAGGGAAGACCGGAGGGCGGCAGCATCCCTGGGGAGTCCGTGGGTCACGCCGCCCGGCGCCCAGCCAGTTCCCAGAGCAGCCGGGGACCTGGTGAGGCGGCTGGGTGGCCAGGACCTGTGCATGTGAGTGAGAGGCGAGGCGACAAGTTGGGAGGGTTTGGGGTTGGCCGTCGTTTGTCCGGGGCTCTGCGTGCGGGCGGGGGTTCTCCAGGTGGCTGGTATCACCCCCTGCAGAAGGGCACGTGGGCCTCGGGCGCCCTGGGGACCCAGCACCAGGTATGGGGACAGCCAGGCTCCTAACGAGCCAGGAGGGACAGAGTCCAGTTCCTGAGCGTTTGGGCTGAACTCTTTCATCGCTGGTGGGGCCTTGGGCTGGGAGGACTGGATCTGTGGGTGTCAGGAGACGGTCAGCTTTGGGCGCTTGCTGTCACTGCCCCTCTGTGCGCTGTGAAGGTCCAGAGCCTCCAGACATGGGAGCCTGGACCCTCCCCTGTATCCTCCCCCCAGCCCTCCCCCTCCCCCCAGCGCACACAGACACTGGAGAAGGGGAGGGGAAGTGATAGATCTCTCTTAGTGAGGGTAAAAAATGGTACCGAAGAGGGGAAATCCCATGCAATCCGATCCGTGAGTTGATCCTTCAACTACCTTGAATTCCACATCCCCAGAGGCTGCTGCGGGCTTCCCAGAATGAGCGGGAGGGCCTTTGGCTGCACGTTCCCACCGAGAGATTTAATTCCTGCTGCTTTCAAGGCCAAAAATCTCTTTGATTTTTTTCTTTTTTTTTGATGCGGACCATTTTTTTTAAAGTCTTTATTGAATTTGTTACAATACTGCTTCTGTTTTATGTTTTCTGGTTTTTTTGGCCGCGAGGCATGTGGGACCTCAGCTCCCCGACCAGGGATCAAACCCGCACTCCCTGAATTGGAAGGTGAAGTCTCAACCACTGGACCGTCAGGGAAGTCCCAAGGCCAAAAAATCTCTTAATCACTAAGTTTAAAGTCTTGGGAAACCAGAGCACAGCCCTGTCATCAAGTTCTCCCAGCATCTCAGCTGCTGGTCTCCTGCCGGGTTGGCTTCAGTGGAGTCGGAACAGATTTATCTCTAATAATGATAAAACTTCAATAGCACACACCTTGCCTTACTGGGTGTCCTTCCTTACAGGGCTTACAGGTTTATACATATATTATCTTAGCATCTTCTAAACAGCTCTGGGAAGCAGCTGTTACGATGTAGATGGCCAAGTGAGTCACATACGGCTAAGCTGTTTGCCCAAAAATCAGTCTGACCGGAAAGCCAGCCTCCATTCTTATCTGACTCCATCTGCTTTGCAAATCTCTAAAGCTTACCGTGCTTCACTTATCCATCTATATAATAGGACCAACGCCTCTTGAGCAGCTGCAGAGAAATCTGTAAAAAGGAAGAGACAGTTTCTTCCTTCAGTGCCATGAAAATGTTACTATAAATATTTCCTGCTTTCCAGTTAGTCTTTTTTTAAAGGTCAACAAAATCGAATATATCAAATTTTTTGGTTTTAAAAAATCATTTTCTTGCTTATATCAGAGGATATCTTGCATGACACAGAACAAGAAGTCTAAAAGCCTATTTTCAAGGCTTCTCCTGACGTCTTTGTTAAAACTTCAGATAGTCAATCTTGCCAGTTCAGGAGTGATTCTTGGCACTTTTCAACTCCAACATTCCTCCCTCCAGCTGATCTTCATAATCTTCACTCCGGGGCGAGTCCTTACACTGTCTGCAGGACAAGCGGCTGCCAGAGTCATAGGCTTTTTGCTGGGAAGCCGACGGCAGCCGTGCACAGGAATTTTCCACTGGGGGCTATTTGCTGGGAGGGCGCCCCGAGCTTGCCCTAAGAGACCCTCCCCCCGTGGGGTGAAGGCAAGAAGGGAGCAGATGGGACTCCCATACCTCATCCTCTTCTCTCTCTGGGGCTGGGGCCCCCCGCCAGGGTGCAGGGGGGGCCTATAAGCAGAGTCTCTGGGGTGAAGAGCCAAGCCACCCAGAGGCAGCGGTTCACCCCGGACTTGGAGGTACACACACACACCCACACACCTACAGCTTCCCCGGAGCAAGAGAGAAATGGAAGCTGAGATTGAGAACACCAGGTCTGTTTCTGTTGGCCGCCTCTCTTGGGCACAGGAGACCAGCAATAGCTTTGTTTTCCAAAGGCTGCTCCTTGGCAGATATTTACAGAGGCATCTGGGCTACACTTAAATGAAGGAAAAACAAACATATGAAACCATATTTTTCTTTCTGCAGAACACTGCAGAAGTGTCTCTTATTCCTCTCAACGTTCAAATTAGATGTACTCTTTGGTTTAAGGGAGGAAAGTCTCAGCGTCCAGGCTGCATGGGCCTGCCACCTGCGCGGCCGCATGGGACCCTGGGCTGTGGAAGGCGCCTGCTTGGTTTGATGCTCTGCAGTCACCATCTTGAAATTCCTAATAATTTTTGAACAAGGGGCCCCATGTTTTCATCTTGCACTGTTTCATCTTCAAGGCTCTCATAAGGGCTTCTGCAAGCTGAAATCTCAGACCTGACCCAATTCATTCTAAACTTCTTAAACGTTTTCAAAACACATACATCAAAGCAGCACTGGCCTCCCTCCAGGACTGACCCCCACCGCGTTCTTGCCACTGCGAGAACACACTCTTTGGAGCCAGCGAGAGTTTTGTTTTCAAGGGCCAGCCAGGAAAATAGAAATGCCCCGTGGGGTAGCTTCTTGGCCGATATTAACACATGAGGTGGGCCGAGTGCCCGAGAGGGACTGAAAGAGGACCCAGCTGGTAAGAACAGGTTTGGGTGGATTGTGAAGCACTGGGAGGGCAGGATCCAGATGGCAGAGGGGTGAACAGGGGAACTGCCTCTTTCTAGATGCTTGGCTGTCGAGGAAGAAGTATGGGGGTAGATGGAGGTGCAGGGTCAAGGATGGGTGTGGGACTCGAGCACAGGTACGACGGGTGGATGGAGACGAGGTTCTGACGCAGAGGCAGTGTGAGGACAAAGGCTTGTGAGCAGATGAGCCCAACCGTTCCCATCTTGGGAGACCCCGGAGAAGGCCCATAGTCAACCAGCAGAGCCAGCCAGCAGAGCAGACGTTGGTACTGTGACTCTTGGCTAAACAGTTTCAAACTGTTTTTTTGGGGGGGTGGGGGTGGATTTTGATAAATTTAACTTTGTATTTCTTTTTTCTTTTTAAATAAATTTATTTATTTATTTATTTACTTATTTTTGGCTGTGTTGGGTCTTCGCTGCTGTGCGCGGGCTTTCTCTAGTTGTGGCGAGCAGGGGCTATGCTTTGTTGCAGTGTGCGGGCTTCTCATTGCAGTGGCTTCTCTTTGTTGCGGAGCATGGGCCCTAGAGCGTGTGGGCTTCAGTAGTTGTGGCACATGGGCTCAGTAGTTGTGGCTCGCGGGCTCTAGAGCACAGGCTCAGTAGTTGTGGCGCACGGCCTTAGTTGTTCCGCGGCATGTGGGATCTTCCCAGACCAGGGCTCAAACCCGTGTTCCCTGCATTGGCAGGCGGATTCTTAACCACTGCGCCACCAGGGAAGTCCCTGTATTTTTTTTTTTTATTGTCCATTAACAATGTTGTGTTAGTTTCAGGCGTACAGCAAAGTGATTCAGTTATACATATACATGTATCTATTCTTTTTCAAATTCTTTTCCTATTTAGATTATTACAGAGTGTTGAGCAGAGTTCCCTGTGCTAGACAGTAGGTCCTTGTTAGTTATCTATTTTAAATACAGCAGAAACTCTCTTAAAGCTCCTGATAGGACCTTTACAAGTCACGTCAATTAAGACAGCGGTTCTCAGACCTGGCTGTACATCCAAATCACCCGGGGGTGTGGGCGGGGCTCCAGAGTCCCCATATGCGGACCCCACCCCAATCAGTGAATCGTGCTCTCTGGGGTGGCTGGGGCATCGGGGTCTTTTTAAAGCTCTCCAAGGGATGCTGACGCATTAGGGGAGTGGACAGCTGCTGAATTCGGGTTCCTTGGCTGGAATACGCAGAGCTGGGGGACCAGAAGGGCGAAACCAGAGCAGAGCTGCCTCCCACCTGGCTGAGGTCCAGCCGCCTCTCACACACACCAGGAAGCTCTCCTCCTGCAGAGACCTGCCCCACAATTTATTTGTCCAGTTATCTGGGGTCACGCACACCAGCACGCAGTGTGTGCATTTCCCGGCTAGGTTCTGGTATGATTCCTCTCCCCTGTGTCTCAGAGTCTATCCTCAAAAGTGCAAAGCTACCATCTTGCATTTCTCTCCTGCTCGACAGAGAAGAACAGGGTGTCGGGGGACAAGGAAAGAGGGTGGCTTTATGAAAAAAACGATGTTGAAGACTGAATTCCGGGAACAATATGTGTATCACACAGCAGCCCTGTGGGTGAAAGACATAAAGGGCAGAACTGAGAGCTAGGCCAAGATTGACTTGACCGTGACTGAGAGGGTACTTAGCAGACATTCAACTTGTGTGCCGTTCCTCTTCTCACCTTCACGGGCGGAAAATAAGTCAGTAATCAGGGCAGTAATCAGGGAGATGTAACCTCTCAAACAATAGTGAAACAATCAGATTACGGACTGTTCTCAGTAATTCATGGTGTTTCCATATCCACGGTGGTCCTTTTCTTCCACCCTCCCCGGTGGTCCCATCCTTTCCCACTGTCTTAATCTACTGCTCACCATTGCCCACCGAGGTCACAGTGACACGTGTCCCAGTCTCCGGCCACCATCTCCTGTCCTTACAGCTCATTCTTTCCTGTCCTCCCTGCCCTCCTCCCCAGCGTCAGCCACCATTACACTCACTCCTCTGTGTACACCCCAATCTCCCTTCCACCCTCCCTTCACCATTTCTCCTAGAAAAATCCCCACTGAGTTGAGTCCAGCCCTTTGCCCACTCCAGGGCCATGTGGTCCTGCTGACTGTGCTGGAGAAGGCTGTCCAGCGGCTTGTGGTCACTGAAGCCTCATGACCACTGGCCTCACACGGGCATCTCCTGCTGACCTTGTCTTAGTCCACTGAGCTCCCGTTCTCCGAGGCGACCACAGCATCCCTTCTCTCTCCACTCAAACCTTCAACACCTTCTCCCCCATCTTCCTTCTCAACACATCAGACTGCTTCCTGTTTCCCTGAGAAAATTGGGACAATCTGAGAACATCACCGAGTGCTCCCTGCCCCATCCCCCAGGCTCCCCACGTTGGCCTCCTTCCTGCTCCGGTCTGAACTGGCCTCTCCAGGTGTGTGCGCGGGTCCCTCCTGTGCTCTGCTCAAGGACATCTCCTCAACATCGTCAATGTTTCCCTTCCTACCAGATCATTTCCAAAGGCAGGCAAACGTGCTTCGGGTTCTCTCATCTTCAGATCAGCAACAGAACAAAACAAAGATCTTCTCTTGACCACACATCCCATTGGCAGAGGTGCTTAACTATTTTGTTTTTGTTCTTTTGTTGTTGAGGTTGCTGTTGTTTAGTGGGCTGTTGTTTGTTTTGCCTTGGATCCCTTTGGCAATCTAGTGAAGCCTATGTATCTCTTCTCCAAACAATGCTTTTATTTATTTATTTTAGTATTTATTTATTTATTTGGCTGCATCGGGTCTTAGTCGTGGCACGCGGGATCTTTGTTGTGGAGTGTGGGCTTCTCTCTAGTTGTGGCTCGCGGGCTCTAGAGCGCCCGGGCTCAGTAGTTGTGGCGCACGGGCTTAGTTGCCCTGCGGCATGTGGGACCTTAGTTCCCTGACCAGGGATCGAACCCGCGTCCCCTGCATTGGAAGGTGGATTCTTTACCACTGGACCACCAGGCAAGTCCCTGAACAATACTTTTAAATGTATAAAATAATATGCAGGGTTATAAAGGAAGCCAATTATATTGAAATACAGTTATCGAAATATTTTAAAATCATTTTGTTCATAGTAACTTATGTGCTTCTCTATCAATGCATTACATTACCAGACCTAGCAGGGGTCTTATAACTACCATAGTTTTGAAATAGCAATGATGGTAAATGATCTTTCCCGGTATCTGCAACACCTATAAAGCAATGCGAACTATGAGTGATTCCTATCGGTGATCAACTCACAGGCACCGTTAAGATCGCTGTAGGTGGCTGCCTTTATTCATAACACAAGGACAGGCTTTCCAGGGAGAAGCTGATGAAATAAATCATGCAACTTTTTTTTCTATCCAAGTTGACAGGTACCCTGAATTCTATGGGCCCTGAACCCCAGATTAAGAGCCCCCACCCTACAAACTGCTGCCTCATCTCCTGGTTCCCCTTGATGGTCCAAGTCTTTGAAGGAATTCTCTGGGCTCATTATGTCCTGTGCCCCTATCCCGACTCTCTGTTGAAGCCACTCCCATCATTCTGCTGAAACTGAGCTGGTCAAGGTCTCCGATGTCCTTCATGTTGCTAACCATCATTTCCATGCTCAGATGACGTGATTTATCTGATGATTTGACACTCCCTCCAACTTGGATCTCTGTCCTCGCTCACCGCTCTCCCTCTGGGTTGTCTCCTCCCTCCCGGCCACTCCCTGTGGCCCAGGGCTGGTTCCTCCTCATCACCCCCATCTCTGATGTTGGAGGGTTCCTGGATCAGTCATCAGGCACCTGTTCCTCTACAGAGGAGTCTACACTCATTCCCTAGGGGCTCTTACCCAGTCTCACAGCTTTCAATCCTGTCTCTTTCTCTTTTTTTTGTTTTGTTTTGTGGGATCTTAGTTCCCCAACCAGGGATTGAACCTGGGCCACGGCAGTGAAAGCACCAACTCCTAACCACTGGACTGCCAGGGAATTCCCTCGATCCTGTCTCTATGTTGTTGAGTCCCAAGTGGACTTCTCCACTTCTGTGCCCTCCCCAAACTCTGCACTTATACATCCAACCACAGTATCCCCCTACCCTACTGGGTGGGGACAGCCATCTCAACCCAGCATGTCTAAAACAAGACTCCTCTTGTCTGCCCTCACCCTCCAAACCCAGATCCTCCCACTTCCCACTGTCTTCACCCTCGATAAATGGCAACTCCATTCTTCCAGTTGCCCAAGACCTTGGAGCCATGCTTGACCCCTGTCTCTCACACCCCACAGCTAAGCCATCAGCGAACCCTACCTGTCTCACCTCCAAATGTATCTAGAAACCAACCTCTTCTCAGCATCTACCTTTGTCACTGCCAACATCTCTTACCTGGGTGATCACAGGACTCTCCTATTAGGATCCCTGATTCAGCCCAGGTGTGACCTTGGACAAGTTACTTAACCTCTCTAAGCCTCAGTTTCTCCATCTGTAAACAAGGACAATGACATGCACATCACAGATTTGTTGAAGGATTAAATAAGTTAGCGCCAGTGGAAACACTTAGCACAGGTCTGGCATATCACAAACACTCAGGACATTTAGCTGTGATTGTTTTTATTCTTATCATTAATAACTCACAGCTTCTGTGCACCTGGGCTTGAAAGGCTAAATTTACAGAGAATGAGCATTAAACATCATTTTTTAGCTGTATTTTATTTAGCATTTGTAAATCTCAGTCTTATGTTTTCATTTGACACATTTTTAGTCACTGCTATATAATCCCAGTTCAGTGCTCAAATAAATCATTTTCACAGGCTTACAAAATCCATCCAATAGTTATCTTATTCATGGAGGTTTCCAGCCCAGCTGAGACAATGTCCTGTTACTTACTTCATTTCTGTTTTGATGTAAGTCCTAAAGGGAGGTCCCACTGAGCTCTACTGGATTTCCAAGGGAAAGCCTGGGCAACCATCTGAGCTGCCTTATCCAAACCTGCCGGCACCCCAAATTTGGGTTTTTATGGTCTGTGAAACCAAAACATGTTGATTTAAGAAAACCAGACATCCAGCCTGAAAAGGTCTGCCATGTCTCTGGATGCAGCCCAGCCAATTACATACAAAGTGGAGAACTGAGCCCCTCAAACTCTGTGGGGGATCAGTGGATTCATACACTTTTCCAATCTGGAGAAGCTGAGTCATCTGACCACCGTATGGGTTACTTACTGTAGTTGGCACTCGCTCTTGAGTTTTTACAGCTACAGAAGGCCTTCCAAATTCCTCTTTCCCTGTGTTCTCTCCCTCTCCCTGGATTCTATCCTCCACACTTTCAGACATGAAGCTGACCAATGCCTTGCTGTTTTCTGTGGCAGACATGAAGTCATCAGACCATGCTCAGTGCCTGCTCTGGAAGGGAACCCACTTCTCATGTTCAGACATGAGTGTTTTTTTTCTGTACTCCCCTAGGCCACCATTCAGTGATCCCCTGCATTGGTTTACTAGGGCTGCCATAGCAAAGCACCACAAAGTAGGTGGCTTAAAACAATAGAAATGTATTCTCTCACAGTTCTAGAGGCCAGAAGTCCAAAGTCAAGGGGTCAGCCGGGTTGGTTCCTTCTGAGGGGCGTGAGGAAGGATCTGTTCCAGGCTCCTCTCCTAGCTTCTGGTGGCTGCTGGTCCTCCTTGGCACTCCTTGGCCTGTAGCAGCATCACTCCAATCTCTGCCTCCATCTTCATATGGTGTCTTCCCTATGTCTTTGTCTTCACATAACCGTCTTCTCATAAACACACCAGTCTTATCGGTTTAGCGATATACCCTACTCCAGTATGCCCTCATCTTAACTAAAAATTACCTCTGCAGTGACCCTATTTCCAAATAATAAGGTCACTTTCTGAGGCATTAGGGGTTATGATCTCAACACACATTTTTGGAGAGACACAATTCAACCCATTGCATCTCTTATATAAAGCCTTCCTAGAGAACACTTTAACTATTAGTCATCTAATCATCATTTAACACTTTTGAAAAAAACCTTACAACCTATGGGGTGTTTTTTGCTTTTCTAATATTTTTCTTGCACAGCAGATTTTTAGTCACCTGTCCCCTGAAAAATGAAAACAACATAGCAAATCTACACAACTATCTTGTCAGAAAAAACACATATGCAAAGGCACCAGGGTTTTTTGTTCAATGAAATTCAATCATTTCATTTTAACATGTTGATCTACTGCATTTTTAATGGATTCTAATGAAATTCTGGTGAGTTGAAATTAGAGAGATAATGCCTCCTGGGAAATGGTTTAGAATTTTTATGGTCGTGGTAACTTAAGCTTGTAGTTTTCACTAAATCAATAGTTTGTTCAATCTCGTTGAGTTGAAAATGGCCTCTGCAAGCACTTAACCACATACCATGATTTTCATACAGTATTAACACAGGCTTTTTCCCCAAACCAGCTCTTGTTATGAAAAATAGATTTTTCTTTACTCATCCAAAATAGAGGGGAAGTTTTAACCTATAAATTGTCATTTCTATATGATTTGTACAAGATATCTCACATTGGTTTTCCTGAATAATATTAGCAAGCCCCAACTATCATGGCAGTAATAAGTTAATTATATAGTTATTCTGTCTCTGCCTCTTATGGAAAGACTGCGGTTCTTCCAAACCATGTGTAGATGGCATAGAGGTCCTCATAAATTTAAAATACAGATGCCTGCCAGTCTGAAAAATAACCCAAGGAAAGTTACAGAAAGCTTGGAATAATAATGAAGGAAACTTCATTTTTAGAGCCAAAAAACCCACAGTCCAGCCCATCCTAAATGAATATGAAATGGTTTTTCCAAGGTATTACTTGATCACTTTGTCATAATTCTTATATATTTGTATAAAAAGATGTACTAAAATAGCACCTCTGGAGTATACCTAAGCTTCTAGGAAAGAGATCCACTCGCTTTGTACACTATGAAGAAAACAAGCATCCAACATGTCATTTAGGAATTACTGGTTGGAGTTATTTTATACTGATAGACCATAAAAGTCCTTTTTTCTTTTCTCCTGTTGGGTAGTGTTGCTAATGTAGCTCATTTAGATGAATCCAAATCTCCCTTGAGTTTATCCCTAGTTCCCAAGGTCTAGCATTTATGAAATATCTGAACTACTGATATAATGAGGTGACAAGGAGGACATTACAGGTTTTGGTTAAATTTTTTATTTTATATTGGAGTATAGTTGATTAATAATATTGTGTTAGTTTCAGGTGTACAGCAAAGTGATTCAGTTATACATATACATGTATCTATTCTTTTTCAAATTCTTTTCCCATTTAGATTATTACAGAGTATTGAGCAGAGTTCCCAGTGCTATACAGTAGACCCTTGTTGGTCATCTTTTTTAAATATAGCAGTGTATACATGTCAATCCCAAACTCCCAATCTATCCCTCTCAGCATTACAATTTTTTGAACCAGATGTTTTCTTCAATTGCTGAACATCAAAGTTGAGGCAACTCTGCATTCTTTCAAAGTCCAATGACCATCTTCCTTAAAAGGCAGCTCTTCATTTTTCCGATAAAGCTCTAGGAACAAAGTCCAAGCTGTCTCCACAGTGGATCCAACATGTGTCAGGAGGCCGTGGGGCAGCCATGCATGGGATGGCCCATTCCCAACCGGCTCTAAATCCACTCCGACCGCAGGCTGGTCAGAAGCTGAAATGAGGTTCGGGAGGCCAAATCATCCAACTCTTCTGCCCAGGTGGTTGTGGGTATAGAACCTTCCACACACCTGGCTGGGGCCCTGTCTCTCAGGGTACAACCTGCTCCTGCCCCGGGGCTGCCATTCCCTTCAGCAGTGCGTGTGGAAAAGACAAAGGACACACGTGTCCATAGCAGAGCTCTTCATAGTAGGGGCTGAGGGACACAGGGCAGTAGAGAAGCAGGAGTAGGGGCCGGGCAAACAGCCCATCTGTCCCTCATCCCGGTGAGGCACTCCCCACCGGTCACTGCTGTTGAAATGATGCCTAATTCAGAGGCAAAGCTCCAAAGTTGACACAGCTGGGGTCCAGGCAGGCTGGGAGAAAATCCACCATGTGCTCTGGGTTCCTGCCTCGTGTTCTTTGTTTTGTTTTGTTTGTTTTGAATTCCTTCCTTTAAAAAAATGTAGCTCATGGACAACAGAGGAAGGAGACAACATAAAAGTTTATATGGAAAAAAAAAACCCTCGCCTTTCAGATCTGGTGCTCATAAAACCAGATCCAGTGTAAGGGGCGACAGCAGCCCTGGTGCTTTTCACAGCTGCCCTTCACAGATTTGCACATTCGTTTACAGCCCTGGGGTTTGCTGAGACTCTACTGGGGACACATCAGAGCATCTTGCTGGCCGTCCTACTTGTGCTCATTCAACCCTCCCCCAAATCAAGATTATCTTTTTTTTTTTAAATCAACCCTATCTCATCACTGCTCCATTAAACTTGCAACAGACTTCCATCCTCTAAGTCCACTTGCCTAAGTGATTTGACTTTAAGCTGTCCTTCGGCAGAGTCGGGGGAGGATGTCTCCAGTCAAATGAGCTTAGGAGATGCCACACGCGAGACTTTTCTGGGAGATTCCCAGTTATGTTTGTATATTACCAGCGATGAGAAGTCCTACAGTTAGTTACCAGATCTTCTCCAACCTAGCTGGCATTTCTGTCTTCCACGAGACTTCCTGCCAGCACGGCATCCTGAGAAGCAGCCACTGGGAAGGACTGCCCTAAATCCTGCTCACAGGTGTGACAGCCACATACTGCCCACCCAGGAGCGTGCTTTGGGGGCTCTGTGAACCCAAACGCAAGGCCCGATGTCTGTTTCTGCAATGCGTCGTCTTGTTACACACAGCCCCACCCACCCCGCCCGTCGAGGTCTTTTTGGAACCTGATTCTTAGAACCATATTTGTCTTGGACGCACATCTCTCTAGCAAATGTTTCCACAAGCACACGCACGTCTGCAGGAAAAGGGCAGCCCGTGGACGAAGCCAACTGCAGGCCAGCTGGACCCTCCACGCGCTGCCCCTCCTGGAGGCCATGCTTGGGCAAGTTCCTTCCGAAGCATCAGCGATGAGTTTTATGTGGTTTCCAAGGAGATTCGTTGGCTTGAGGTTGTTTTTCCATCGAATGGCCCCAAAGTGAAAAGTGGTTGCTGGGAAGTTGAATTATGACCTAACACCAGTAGCAGCTGCTGGTAACTAGGGGGAGAGGGGTGGGGGGCTGGGGTCTGGGAGTTGGGGGCTCATTAACACTCACTTCTTAAATTAGCAAATCCTTCAAGCACAAGTTTAAATATAGCAACCTAATGGTTTCTAAAATTAGCAGTCGTTGCTCTCCATAAATATTTAGACATCCAATAAACTTCTGGTCCACTTCCCTAGACTAATGGGGTCAGCAGGCTTAGCTTTTATGCCGCATTCTTTAGGCTCAGTGGGCTTAATGATTGACCTTGACAAGCAAGAGCTGTGAGGAGCCTCAGAAGGCCCTGGCCAGGGACAGACAGCGGGGCCACCAGGCTGGAGGTGGCCTTCAGGCATTACTGAAAGGATCTCAGAGGCCACCTGGAGAAATCCGCAGCTCCAGGCTCCCTGGAGGAACCGACCGTCCTGGTTTGCCTGGGACTTGTCCCAATTTCAGCACTGAAAGTCCGTCACCCTGGCCACCTGAACCACTGTAAAAGGACATCTTCGGGGGGGGGAGAGTCAACTCCCCCAGGATACACCGAGGACACCACCCCTAGGCCCTCACGCTAACTTCAGTCCTACTGCGTTCAGAAAGGAAGACTTAAACCGGGGAAAATACTAGCCAGGCCAGAAAAAGAACTTTCACCCCTGCACCCAGTTTCCCCACGTGGAAAGCAGAGGAGGTAACAGCTGCTGCTTCACTGGGTAACTGTGGGGAATAAACTGGGAGGCGTGTGTGAGCGCTCAGCCCAGGGCCGAGCATCATTCAGGCCCAGTAAATTGGCGCTTTCGGTGTCAGCTCTGCTCAGGTGCCCAGTGCATCCAGGAGGTGGGCGGCGGCAGCTCTGGCGGCGCACATCAGAGCGGCACCCTCTGTGGGCCCCGCCGCCCACAGGACCACAGGACAGTTGCCCCTCCCTGGGCAGCAGGGACTGTGGGGTCTCCCCCCGCTGCCCCGCCCCACAAGCCCAGCACCTGCAGTGAGTGCTTGCTGAATGGAGGGAAGAAGGCTTCCTAAGGAAAGCCAGCTTCGCAAGACGCCTGTGGCCGATCAGCTCGAGGTGTGAGTGAAGAACACAGGGTCCTGAGCAAACAGTCATTTTTAACATCAGCAAAACCCCCGACCTCGTCCCCCCCGAGACCACTGATGTCCTGTCCAGCACCACGCTGTCTCACCGTTATCTCGTTTGTCTATTAAGCAGGACAGATCTAAAGATCATCTCCAACAATGCTAAGACATGCAGGTGTAGATTTTTAAATCCAGCAAGATGATCGTAGAGGCCTCCAATGGAAGCATCACCTGTTACTAACCAAATCCTTCATCGTGATTTAGTGGGAGATTTCTTTACAGCGGACCCAGGATTAAAGCCAAGAGGGCCTGGGGCACCCCAAAAACAGCTCGCAAGAGAATCTGCATTGGGCGACGCCCTCCCGGCCCACTTTGGCTCCCTGCAGCCTTCCTGCGCTTAACTGCAGAACACTGCTCTGAGAAAGAAGGAAGAAGCGGGTTTTGCCTTCCGAACTCTCACCAGTTTGGGTCGCTGAAGTGACTTGGCACCAGCAGAGAAGCTTCCCTTTTCCTCCCTTCAGAATCAGAAGACACTCTGCGGCCATGAAGTCCAGCTCCCTTGTTTTAAAGACAGAGACGCCCCGAGTCACGCAGAGGGTGGGATTCTCTTCTTTTGCCCCTTACTCTGCTCCCGGCAGGAGAGAGGAGCTGGTGGTTTCCACTCAGGCAGTTCTGGTCTCCCTCCCTTTTCCCCTTCCTTCCTCTCCCCCTTCCATCCTCCTTTCCTCCCTCCCCCACTCCCTGCCTCTCTCCTTCCTCCCTCCCAATATTTCCCGAGTATCCCCGATACGCCTGGCACTACATACCACATACGTGCTGGGTCCTTTTCCCCAAGAAGTGTTTGAGATTTTGCCATGGTTACAATGTTCAGTAGCAGCCTGTCTTGTAATAAGCCCACCCCTCTTCAGAGCGGTGTGAGAGGAGGTACCCTGCCCGCAGGGGAGGGTCACTGGTTTGTGGTCCTGGCTGCAGCGCCTAAGGAGCTGATGACCTTGGTCATTCCTCTCCCCTGGCGTCAGTGGATAATCTCTAAGGTCACATCTGGGATTCTGGGAGGCGGCGTCTGACCCGCCTATGGTGCCAAACCCCCTCCTATGAGCACATAGGGAAGTCTCCCACTTCCAGAAAATGTCTCCTCCTGACAGGCAGTCTGAGCTATTTTCTAAGTCATAAGCGGCACACGCCTTAAGACTTACCAGTCCATTTGTTGATTTAACAACCTTAGTGATCACTGATCAACAGAATAAAGTGAGATTCAAATGCAGCAGAGTTTGAGGGCAGACACAAGACAAAACTTCCCACGTGGGGTTGCTAAGTACTGAGAGAAGTGGGGTCTCTGGAGGGTCCTTCCCCGGGGTCCCGGGAAAGCACAGCCCAGCCAGATGTCGGCTGTCACCCCTTCTAGCTCTGGCCTTCCAGGGAAAGTGTCTTAGGCGAGCCGCTTATTCGTTCACCCAATCAAGTCTCAGAAACTATTTTTAAAAACATGTTAATCGTGGTACCAACCGCCTATGGAAATGGCCGTTTCGGTGGCAGAAATAGATGCATCGAGATAATCTTTAACCCGTTTCCTCTCCCCCCGCCCCGCCTCCCGGCTTCATTAGGACTCCTGCGGGCGCCTGAGCGAGCGGCCACCGCCAGCAAGGTCATGGGCAGCGCGGCCGTGCAGCTGCTGGGCTTCCTGCTCAGCTTCCTGGGCCTGGTCGGCACGCTCATCACCACCATCCTGCCGCACTGGCGCCGGACGGCGCACGTGGGCACCAACATCCTGACGGCCGTGTCCTACCTGAAGGGGCTGTGGATGGAGTGCGTGTGGTACAGCACGGGCGTCTACCAGTGCCAGATCTACCGCTCGCTGCTGGCGCTGCCCCGCGACCTGCAGGCGGCCCGCGCGCTCATGGTCATCTCCTGCCTGCTGTCGGGCGTGGCCTGCGCCTGCGCCGTGGTCGGCATGAAGTGCACGCGCTGCGCCAAGGGCACGCCTGCCAAGCCCGCGTTCGCCGTGCTGGGCGGCGTGCTCTTCCTCCTGGCCGGCCTGCTCTGCATGGTCGCCGTGTCCTGGACCACCCACGACGTGGTGCAGAACTTCTACAACCCGCTGCTGCCCAGCGGCATGAAGTTCGAGATCGGGCAGGCCCTGTACCTCGGCTTCATCTCCTCGTCCCTGTCGCTCATCGGCGGCACGCTGCTCTGCCTGTCCTGCCAGGACGAGGCGCCCTCCAGGCCCTACCAGGCTCAGCCCCGGGCCGGCACGGCCACCGCGCCCGCCTACCGGCCACCCGACGCCTACAAGGACAATCGGGCCCCCTCGGCCACCTCGGCCTCGCACAGCGGGTACAGGCTGAACGACTATGTGTGAGTCCCCACGGCCTGGCCCTCCCCAGGCCCCCGAGAGGCGCCCGGGACCCAGACTGCCGACCGCTTCAAGGTCCGGGCACCAAGTTTACTTCTGGGCTGCTTTGGTGTCCAAAGGAATAATGTGAACCTGAGGAAATGGGCTTAGGATGCAGGGAAGGCGGGGAAATAAGATGAGGAGAAAAGCTCTACATACCAAAGACTAAAAAAAAAAATCCTGTTTTTGTATTTATTATATGTATTTATGTGGGTGATTTAATGACAGCTGAATAAAAAGCGACTTGGGAGTTTGGTCAGTGGGGTTTGTTTGCAAGCCAGGAATAAACCTTTTGGATGCGGTTGTCTCTGAAACTGACAATATCCGTGTCTGTTTGCAGACCCTGATTCTGTCTGCTAAGATGCTGGTAGCCATAGTCAGCAGGCCTCCGGGCTCTGCCCACACGGGACAGGAGAATCACAGGAGGGCTGGGCTGGTGTTCATCCAAAAGGTGCCTGAGCGGCATCACCAAAAACGGTCGCCCTGTCCTGGTTCGATCTCAGAGGCAAGGCAGGAGGTGCCGGGCTTCCTTGAAAAAAAGATAATTGCCGTAAACCACAAAAGAAGGACAATGTCATTTTCTACCGGGAAGCAGTCGGCCCGCACTAGTAAGGCAGCAAAAGTCAGAAGGAAAAAAAAGGCAAAGTGAAACACGCCTTGTTCACTTGGCTTTCCAGGCATTGGCAAGAGGCCCAGTTAGGAAGGCTGCTCACCCCAAGCACAGAATGTCACTGGCGTCTTTCCTGGGAACAGAAGTATGATGGCAGCTGACATCAGAGCAGGTACAAGGGCTGCTGACTGCTCTTTTAGCTGGAAAGAACTGCTGCGAGGGCCAGGTGAGGCCTGACCTCTTTAAGGACACTGAATTTGCTTTCGGGGCTGTGATCTAAATCACACACACACACACACACACACGCTGCTCCCCCGTTAGCCCAGGGAGACTGCTCATGCCTCTGCCCCAGCCTCAAGCTGTGAACACGGAAGGAAATAGCCTGCCGTGTGGAAGGGCTGAGTCTGAGGTCTGTTACGTGAAGCCCCACCATCCTCAAGGGGTCTTAGAATAGGGCCACCAGGGCTCCATCCGTCACTGTCTGCAGGGAAGCGAGCCACAGAGAGTCAGCCACATGTGGCTGGGCTTACTGGCGTGGCGTGGCGTGGCCTGGTGAGACTCTGGCCCCAGGATCAGGGAGGTAGAAGGGGAGGCTCCCGGGCAAGGATTAGGAGGCCAGACGGACCTCAGCCCTGCGACTCTGGATCCAGCAAGGCTGGAAGTTGCTCGATGCTCCCCTGACTTCATGCCTCCTCCTGACAGGGTCCTCCGGGCCACCGAGATGGTGACAAGAAGCCCAGCTGCCACGTGCTTCCCATGTAGGCAGAGGCTCTCACCAGTAATGTCCGTACACCCCACGATCCTCTTCTGATTCCTTTAAGCCTCACCAGTTACACCTAATAAACTGCACCATTGATGAGATCTAGCAACAGGAGAATCTTCTAGCAACATTGAAAAGTCAGGGTTTAAGGAACAATCCTACACATACATATTTCTTTTCTATTTTGTGCTGACCTCTAGACCCCAAGCAACAGGGGCCGCTTCTGTTTGGAAGGAGGGGGTACCACACATTTTAGCCTCTGTCTAGCCCCGCAGAAGTGAAGAGGGCTGGGTGTGCCGTCCTATTTGGGTCAGGGATTTAGATCAGAAAGGTCATCATTTATTTATGATGAAACAAGCAATTTTAACCTACTCTTTAAATTATAAAAACAAATCTGAATCTATAAAGAAGAGAAACAAAATCTTCTTAAAACGAAATGATATTCTGTCAGTCCTTACTTGATGGTCACAATCTAGAATGTGTTTAGTGAAGTTATTCTAGTTAATAGACCGATTACAAATTTAAAGGTAAAATAGCTTTTTAAAATTCGAAGTATAGTTGATTTACAATATTTTATTAGTTTCAGGTGTCTAGCAAAGTGATTCAGTTATATTCTTTTCAGATTATTTTCCAGTATAGGTTATTACAAGATATTGAACATAGTTCCCTGTGCTATACAGTAAATCCTTGTTGCTGATCTATTTTATGTATCGTAGTTTGTATCTGTTAACCCCAAACTCCTAATTTGTCTCCCCCCTTCCCTTTGATAACCATAAGTTTGTTTTCTATGTCTGTGAGTCTGTTTTGTATATAGATTTGTTTGTATTATTTTTTTAGATTCCACATATAAGTGACATTGTGTAATATTTGTCTTTCTCTGTCTGACTTACTTCACTTAGTATGATAATCTCTAGGCCCATCCGTGTTGCTGCAAATGGCAATATTTCTTTCTAAAATAGCTCTTATCAAACTCTTTCTCTGAATTCTGTCACTACTAAAGTAAAATATGTTCCTCTCTCCTACTCAGGTGAAAGACTAATAATAATAGTGATTACAGTTTATTAAGCACTTACTATGTTCCAGGAATACCTTTTACTTACTAATTTGGTCCAAAGAGATACATGAGAACCCAATGAGATAAATACTCATTTTAACCCCATTTTACAAAGGAGGAAATCAAAGTGCATAGAGATTAAATTATTTGCCCAGGATCACAGAGCTAGTGAGCAAAAGACCCAGGATTTGAACCCAGACAGGTAAGCAGGGAGAAAATACATTCACTCAAGTAGAAGCATGACCTGTAAGCTAATTAATTTCATGTCCAGACTATTTCCAAATAATTAAGTGAATTCTTTCATGACCATATTTAGTTCTTTCTAGAACCATCACTCCACAAATCTTCTGCTAACTGGGTTCTGGCTGGATTACAGGAAATGTGATATCAGACCCATAGGTCCAAGTTTGAATCCCCATAGAAAGCAGGAAGTGACACACAGGAAGTGACACACGGGTGGCTCTGACCTACAGCTGGCCCACCAACTGTAGGAAATAGATCCAAATAAGACCTTAATTCCCTCCTTCAAGATACAGGGTGTAAGAACGCTGTTCCCAGTTTCCTCTGGCTCTTTTGCTCTCATTCACTCCTAAGACAAGAGCTCAGGTCCTGTGATCCCCTTTTTCATCACATTACAATCTCCAGGGCCATCAAGTAGATGCCTGCCTCTGCCCATCTCTTTGGAACTAGGCAGTCATAACCAAGGTTGTTTTGAACAAAATATGGTCTCCTTTCGAGGTACAACATGTAATCCCAAATTTCAAAATAAAGAGGAAACATGTGTCAGATTCTGATGTTTTCCAGGAAACTGTTGTTATGAATGTAAATTACAACATGACCCTCATGGGATAAAGAATGCTGTATTTCTTTGCTTCCCTAAATCAAATCAAATTTGGCTCTGATCCAGAGGTCTAAAGCCAGCCACGTTTCCTTGTTCCCTCCCCAGCATTTAGGAGGGCTCAGGGCCCCAGCACTACTGGAGGCCCTGGACTTGGGGAAGGGGTGAGGCCCAGCCTTTAGGCCTTGGGGTCGCTCTGGTTACCTGCTGACTGCCAGGTGCTGGTTCCTTCACAGCCTGGGGCCTCCTGATGCTGCTCCCAGGCCACAGCCCATCCATCCTCACGGTCACCCATGTCATGCCCCAGCCCCTCCCAGGCCATATGTCTGAATGCGCACTGGAATCTTCTACCCTGAGGAACCCTTAGTCCCAGGCTCAGTCTCCGGGAAGCCACTTCCTGAAATGGATCCACGCCTCTCCTATACTCAAAGCACCAGAACGTCCCCCTTCTTGGATAAGACACCCTAATTGCTTTCCCGGGTTACGTCTTTTGAAATCAAAAGGCTCTGAAATCCCCCAGAGAATCCTACTTTCCTAGCAGCCACTGTTGCCCTAAGTGGAAATAATTTGAAAACTACGGCACATTCACAATTTGTATAACAGTCCATTACTTGATAGTTATAAACCAAAGGTGGGGCCAGGATCTGCACCCTAAATGCCCGGCCCCAAAGCCCCAAAGCGTGGCCACATGCCTCCCTACTTCCCCCTGCCTTGGACCCTCTGTGCTTTCTTGCTTCCAGGTGGAGGGAACAGCGTGGCTGTTGACAGTCGGGCATGAGATGGGGATCTGGACGAGGGGGCAGCCGTGGAGGTGGGAGGAGGTTGGGATATGCCTGAAGGTAGAGTTGATAAAATTTTTTTTTTTTAATTTATTTACTTTTGGCTGTGTTGGGTCCCCGTTTCCGCGCAAGGGCCTTCTCCAGTTGCGGCAAGCGGGGGCCACTCCTCATTGTGGTGCGCGGGCCCCTCACTATCGCGGCCTCTCTTGCTGCGGAGCACAGGCTCCAGACGCGCAGGCTCAGCAGTTGTGGCTCACGGGCCTAGTTGCTCTGCGGCATGTGGGATCCTCCCAGACCAGGGCTCGAACCCGTGTCCCCTGCATTAGCAGGCAGACCCTCAACCACTGCGCCACCAGGGAAGCCCCCGAGTTGATAAAATTTATCGATGGCTTGGTTGTGGGGTGCGAAAAGAAAGGGGCTTAAATGTGGATGCCAAGATTTGGGACTGGATCAACTGGAAGAATGGGTTCACCGTGTTCTGAAAGAAGGAGATTCTGGAAAGAAAAGGTTCTGGTAAGGTAGATTTTGTTTGTTTTCCATGTGTTTGGTCCGAGCCGCCTCAAGTGGAGCTGGCGATCAGGGCCCTTAGATGTGTAAAGCTGGAGTTGAGGGACAGATCAACGTGGGAGCCTCAGCCCAGGACACAATGAGCCACGCAGCTAGAAAGGGTCTCATGGGACCTGAACACACATGAGCAACCAAAGAAGCCAAGGGCTGCTGAGGGTTTCACATTCGGAGGCTGGGAGGACGGGGGCGTCCAGCAAGGCGACCAGAAGAGGAACACCCCGTGAGCAAGGAGGACCAAACTGGGAAGTTCTGGAAGCCGAGGAGAAGGGAGCGGTGTTCAGTCACCTCTTTCTATCTTCACAGTAACTTAGGCACCATGAGCAGCTGCATTTAACAGATGAGGAAACGGGGCTTCGAACAGAAAGACACTTGCTGAGGACTGCTGCATGGAAGGAGTAAACTGCCGGGTAGGGAAACTTACGCACAGATTAGAAAATTCTCATTTCCAGTCTGTAAGGTCGCAATAACCCTTACAGAAGAATATGCATGTTCCTGCTCTTTCTGCATAAACATTAAGACATCCCTAGTTACAGATTTCTCCCTGGATAATAGAACAGGGCCTTCTCGCCGAGGTTTATACTACGCACCCCTAGAGAGGTGTGCTGATTATGGACTCAGCTCAGATTAATTATTTTCATATAAAGGGAAAAAGGTAAATATGTAAGATTTCAAGAGGAAACCATTATATTGAAATGTGTTATCGAAATATTTTAAAACGATGGCATAGTAATATTTGTCCTCCTTTACTAATGCACAAAATGACATTATCCAGCAGGGGAAGTCTAATAAATACTGCAATTTCAAAGCAATAATAAGCATAAAGGATATTTTAAGAAATTTGCAACGATTGTAATTTGATGTGAAAATATCTGTAATTTTCAAAGTTACAAGGGTTGAAATACCAAAAAAAAAAAAAAAGTAAAGCAACTTGCTCAGGTGACTTGAAGACACTTAAAGCCCCCTGAGCATGAGAAGACATTCATGCAACCGGAAGTTCAGTTTTCCTTCTGCATGTAAGCGATAGTTCATTAAAATAATCCCTAATTGCTCCCCGGGGACCCAGAGGGTGTTAAGTGTGTACATCTGGGGTGGGGACTGCAGGACAGCAGGGTGAAACTGAGCACCGTTCCTGAAGACAGCAGAAGCCTGGGTCCTCCATTAACTCTCAGAACACCCCTTCCTCTGTTTGTCCAATGAACACAGTGATAAACCTGGAACTTCTGTCATTTGCGCAGGAAGCACCATCTCAGTGCCCTGAGGGGATGGATTGTACCACTCGTGTCAAAAACCAAAATCCAGCCGAGTGAATTTGAAAGATCTAATTGGTTTTATTAGGCGATTCAAGAGTTAGGCATCATCCCAGCTAGCAGCTAGAAGCACGCTCAGAGGGATTGTACATAATGGAAGGTTTTTATAGGAAGAAGGATGGGGTGAGGGAGCTATTAGCAAGAGAAAAGAAAGGATTCTTTTTAAGTCAGTATATCTTTGGTGGGGGGGGGGCGATGACAAGGGTTTGTGGGGTTTTTAAAAAATTTTTATTGGAGTATAGTTGCTTTACAATGTTGTGTTAGTTTCTACTGTACAGCAAAGTGCATCAGCTATACATATACATATATCCCCTCTTTTTTGGATTTCCTTCCCATTTAGGTCACCACAGAGCATTGGATGACAAGGGTTTGATCACACAGATTGCCCCTTCTTTCTCTGGGGAGGGTTGGAGGGGAATGAAGAGGACCCACTTGATGGTGCTGACCAGGTTTGGTATCATGGGCTTTTAGCACAAGTAATGCTATCTGGGGCCTGTGGCTTTCCTTTTAACACCCCAAAGGCACTGTTCCCATCGGTGATAAACCGGCCAGGGAGCTCCTCCCGGTGGCCGGAGAAGCACCAGCCACCTGATACCCAAGCCGTGGGTTTCAGGCCAGGGACCACTGTCTGCGGTTTGCTTGGTCCTCTCACAGGAGGGATGGAGAGGCAGCTTGCTAAACCGAAGTAGGCCAACAGCAAAGGCAAACCCATCACACATTTCTTATTCAGGAAACGTCCATTTCAGGCAAATGAACATTAGGGGGCGGGGGTGGGGGGGACAAGTGAGTGAAACAGGCTTAACTAAGCCTTCGAGGATTAAAGAAACAAGCCACCTCGCTTCTCCTGTAGTATCCCCACTCTCGCCCAAGAGACACAGGAGTGTGTGTGTGTGTGTGTGTGTGTGTGTGTGTGTGTGTGTGTCTGTGTGAGAGAGAGAGATTGAAATCTGAGGTCCTGTAATATCTGAAGCCTTTTCTTGAATCAAAAAGCACAAAGCTATTTTCTGGGCAAATATCCAAAGGAAAACACAGAAATTTCATTCTAGTAAATTATTTTAAAATACCACCAACTGGCTTTCACAGGTGTGTGTGGCAGGGGAAAGGCATTAGCAAACAGCCCATTTCCTGCCTGAGAAAGGCCAGTGGAGGTCACCCCATCAATCTGGGAGGGCCCAGCCCCTGGGGGCGGATCACCTGTACCCTCCTCACACCTCTTGCTCTGCCAGCTGTGCCCCAGGAAACCTCGGCACAACATACTCCTTAATTCTTTTCTCCTGAGGGACTTTCTGTTTAAAAGCTCGCCACCCTCCCATCCCTGCTGAGTAAATGATTGACAGGCTCGAGCTTTCCATCCCACCAGGGCTCCTGCAGGGAGCGTCAGCTGCCTGCAGCGTGGGGTGGGGGGGGGGGGAGGTCTGGGGTTGTTTTAGTCATCCCAGGCATTTTTCCAAAATAAAGCATTTGCATAGGTTTCCTATCCAGCATAATAAATAGCAAGAAGGCAGGACTTAACAGCCAGGAAGTCACTGGAGAGTTGTGGTCTAGTGGCTTCACCAGGTGTCTGGGGAAGCTGGTGCCTTCCTTGGGGAAGAGCTCATCGTGACCTTGCTGAACATGGGCAGTGGGGTCCCAGGACAGTGAAGAGGTTGTGGGGAGGGAGAGACACAGTGCTGCCCTCGGGAGTCCTTGAGCCCAGCCCTCTGCCCCGACAACCCTCTCAGCAGGAGGGATGGTCTCTTTCCCATCCATAGCTCCATAGATATTTCTGCTATGAAATTCATCATTCACCTTTGTAGGCATTATGAATTGCTCCATAACACCCAAGCCTAAGAATAACACCTGCCTTTGCTTTTTTTAAAAATCAAATCTAGTTCTGTTTAAAGCACAATGAGATACCACTACCTGTGAACAGCTAAAATGTAAAGGATTGACGATATCAAGTGTGATGGTGGTGGTGGACACAGCTGAGAATACAGGTGGAGAGTCTACAGTTAAGAAGAAGGGCCCCAGGGGTTTGAGCGCAGGGCCCCACGGTCCGGAAAGCTGGAACTGAGGGTGGGGAACATGTCGGATTCAGAGCTCAGCAGGAAGTGGGACCGGAACTTGGCAGATGCCGTCGGGAAGATAGGTACTGGTTTTGGATTAGGACTTGTTTTCTCACTTACCTTCTTTAAAAGAAGAATGTGGCCATTAGCCTTTGGTTCTGGAATGGGATTGGGAATGGCCTACTCCAACTGTCAGCATGATTTTCAGGCTCCATATCTTCTTCTTCTTTTTTTTTTTTTTTCAGTTGAACACATTTTAATATGTTTAAGTGGCATTTTAACCTCTTTTTTTTTAATTTATTTTTTTATACAGCAGGTTCTTATTAGTCATCCATTTTAAACACATCACTGTATACATGTCAATCCCAATCTCCCAATTCATCACACCACCACCCCACCTGCCGCTGCAGGTTCTGTATCTTCTACATGGAAAATATGTCAAAGAGCAGAAACAGTGACTTAACACCTGAGAACATCCCAGTGGGAGGGAAAGAGAAATCATGTTTATTCCTCAGGAATACTGAAGTGCCCTGGAGTAAGCTGACACTCTTTTGTAACAATGTTATCAGTAATGCTTTAAACTCCAGCACACTGTTTATGTATTTGAAACCAAGTCTGTTTCTTGTTTTATATTTTCTCTCTGGAAATTGCAAGGAGGTGGTCTTAAAAGAAATAAATTAAACAAAAATAGGCAAAAAAAAAAAAAAAAAAAAGATGGACCTGACCTAGGGCAGACCCTAGGGATATTCAACATGAAGGCTGACAAAGAGCAGAAGAGGAGGAAGAGGAGAGTGGAGGTGAAAATGCAGTATGCAGGGGGTTACTTGTTTATTGACTCCCCCCAGCCCTACCACACACATACAGAAGGTTCTCCTAAAGCAAGTGGACAAACTGTCTGGGGAGAGAATGATTACCTGGGAAGAGGCAGGTAGTGTAGGTGTCAGCTTCTACTTCAGGCATTTGAGAAGTCCTTGGGATAAAACCAGCTTCCTACTCCCTCTGGGTAAAGGGAAGCTTTCCTTTTGAGAAGCCCGGCTTATGTAAATAGCACTCCCTGCCAGTTTCTGTATTGCCTTAAACTTCAGAGAAGCATCAGACATTTGAGGAAAGCCTGCAGCATGAAAGAGAGAGAAAAGATAAACAAGGAGAAAAAACTGACACCCGAGGAAACTGATAGTTCAGGGAAGAGAAGAAAAGGTTTTAAAATCTGTATTCTCTATTCTCAGAGAATTCAGGATCTTATTTCATCCATCACAACAGAATGCCATGGGAAAGATGAGAAAATGGAAAAGGCTCTCAAGTTAAAATTTTTCTAATATTACATTAGAAAGTAGAGGGATTGGAACATATAGTAGAGAAAATGTTCCAGAGCGTAGCAAAGATTAAAATACAAATAAAAAGGCACCATGAACTAGAAAACATCATATGAAACATATGAAAGACACAAAACATCATTGTAGGAGGTCAAACATCTGACAAATGGGAGTTCCTGAAAGCAATAAAGAAAATGGATGAGTGGGAAGAAATGAAAAAAATTTCCTGGAACTGAAGGGAGACATGAATTTCCAAATTTGTAAGGGCTTAACAAGTGTCACATGGAATGAATAAACGAAAATTTACACTATTAAATGAGATACATCCCCATGAAATTTCAGAACATCAAAGTAAAAGAAGCAAAGTCCTTAAAAAAAACTCCCAGAGAGAAAAAACAATCCAGATCATATAGAAAGAATAACTGGCTCCTTCTCATCCAAAGCAGCTCTATATCCTTGTTAGTCTCTGTCTCAGCACACTGTGAACTCCTCTCATAGGCCTCCTCAGAATGTGTGATTGTTTTCTTAATTTGCACATGCATTTTTTTCCTGACTCGTCTGTTAGATTCCAGGTCCTTCAGGGCAGAGATTTTGCCCATCTCATTCACTATCATGTGTGTGAGACCTGGCACAGCCCTAGGCTGAAAATACATCTGTGTTTTAACTGGAGGGGAGCAGGGAAGGCAGGAGGCATGAGTCCCTCCCTGGAAAGTCAGCAAACCAGCATTGATTCATACTACCATGTAAATGACTGCTACCTCAGCAACTTCAAGTACCTGAGGGTGGAGGGAAAAGGGCACCAAGGGTTACTTGGGTCCTACACCACTTGGCAGCCTACCCAACTGAAGAACATTCTTGGGAGAGGCCTCAGCCCAGAAGCTGTCTTTGGAGCTTGAGTTAAATTCAGTCTCTTGTCCGCCCTTCCATGTTGGCCAGGCCACATTGGCATGGCAATCCTCCTCTTTTATGTGCTTTTTCCATTTCAGCCATCTACTTTCTCCACTCCTGAAATACGACACTGCCAAGCCAAAGCAGTGTATGAGGGCTCAGGTTTTATAGAATTAAGAAACTCTACCAGCACACACCTTAGAGTCCATGGGTTCTATGAGAGCATTTCAAGTAGGTGAGACTGGAGAATTGATGGATGGGAATCCTACAGGAAGCCACAGAAAATTGTAACCAAAACATTTTGAAGAGAAGAGAATCCTTTTAATTAAAATGTAATAATGACCCAGCAATTTCACTCCTAGGTATATACCCAAAATAACTGAAAATAGATACTCAAAAAAAAAAAAAAGAAAGAAAGCAGATAAACAAATCTTTGTACATGAATGTTCATAGCAGCATTGCTCACAGTGGCCAAAATGTGCAAACAATCCAAATGTCCATTAACAGATGAATAGATAAACAAAATATGGTATGTTCGTACAGTGGAGTATTACTCAGACACAAAAAGGAATACGGTAGGAATACACGCTTCAATGTGGTTGAACCTCGAAGAAAACATGCTAAGTGAAAGAAGCCAGACACAAAAGGTCACATATTGTATGATTGCATTTATATGAAATTGCGTGATGTCTTCAAGATTCATCCACATTGGGCATGCATCAGAACTTCATTCCTTTTTATGGCCAAATAATATTCCATTGTATAGCTAGACCACATGTGCTGTGTGTGTTCCCTGCTGGACCAGCCCATTCAGATTGGAGGTTCCCAGGGATTGTGGGGGAGAAGAACAGGGAGTGACTGCTTAGAATGTTCTACCATTGCAGATCAGCATCAAGGCTTAAAGAAAAGGCTCTCAACTAAAGCAGCACCAAGCTTTTTCACAGCTCTGGACTTCTTTATCTGCTGTTTCTTCTACCTGGAATGCTCTCTCCCTAAATCTTCAAATGGCTTATTCCTTTCCTTCATTCATGCTCCTACTCAAATGTCAACTCCTCAAAGATGCCCTCCTTTCCTCACTAGGAAGATCTGGAAGCTGCAGACAAGTGGCAACTGTTGGATAAAATAAGTGCTAATAGACAGAAGAAAAATCTTACAAACCAGCCTACAAGGCATCACTCCAACTCAACTTCTCAAACCAATGCAGAGGAACAAACTGAAATCCAAGGGTAACCCCACATGCACAGAGCAAGATAAGACATCAACCCAGTTTCCAATAGAGTCAACAAGTTCAGAGAGAAACCACAGGGCCAGAGTTTCCAGAATGCAGCTGTACATAACCTTGGTCCTCCTTCCAAATCCTCAAGCAGCTGAAGATCTAAACAGAGAATAGAAATTATTAGCATCTCACATTCCAAAATAAATGCTAAGGGGAAGGTTCAAATAGTGCTCAGGAACACAGGAAAGAGAAATTCCACCAATATTATTTTTGAACAATCAAGATAATAAACATCTCAAAAAATTTAGTCATGCCTCTTTGCAATCTATCCCTCTCTCCACCCTCATCCCCAAATAACTACTATATGGTTCCCTTTATAGAAAACTCTAGACAGATCTTAATGTTCTCACCACACACAAAAAATATATAATTATGTGGTATGAGCTAGAGCTATGATGGTAATCATATTGCAATATATAAATGTATCAAATCAACATGATGTACACCTTAAACTTATACAGTGTTGTATGTTATACATATACACTGTATATGTATTGTTATATGGTATACATATACATTTTATATTGTTATACATATACATATACTCTGTTATATGAAAATACAAACAGGAATAATTATACTTTGTCACTTCTTATCATTATGCCTTCATGTCCTTTTCTTGCTTTATTGCAATGTGTGTAACCTCCAGAACAATGTTGAATAGAATTGTTGAAAGTGAGAATCCTTGCTTTATTCCCAATCTCAGAGAAATCAACTGTCTTTCACCATTTGATATGATGTTAGCTTCAGTCAAGTATATTTTAGAGAAGACTATATGAATGATACAGTTCATGAATTCTTGACCATTTGGTAACATATTTCTGTTGCCTTGTCATAGGAATGATAACTTGACTGGGTATGGAAAATTGGGTCATACACAACCCCTCAAACAAAACACTCATTAGACAGTGCTCCAGTTTCTTCTTTCATTTAAAATTGCTAAGGAGAAATCTGAATTCAGACTAATTTTCTTTTAGTATATAACTTTATTTTTGCCATATTCCCTTTAACCTTGCCCTTTCAATAACTTCACTCAGACTTTACAGTTCTTTATTATTTTTGTCCTAAATAATGAAGGACTCTATTGATGTACAAATGTATGTTTTCCTTCATTTCAGGAAATTCTGGTTTTTATTATACCTTTTAGTTTTTTATCTACTCATTTTGTTCTACTATATTTTTTAGGTCTACCAAATTAACTGTATATTGGATATTTGGGTTGTCAGTCCTTCGTATTGAGGATTGCTTTTTTTCGGATGGAAAGGGTCGTCATCTTGATCACAGTGGTAGTTTCACAGAAGTGTGTATGTGCATGTGTGTGTGTACATAGACTGATCTTGTATACTTTATATATATGCAGTTTGGTGTACTTCAATTATACCTCAATAAAATTGCAAAAACTTTTACTTGAAAATGTAATCTGAGAGTTAAAATAAAAATAAATAACTCAGAAGTGGGGAAGTCATAGGATGAAATATCAGCTTTGAGTCTTGAATCTATTAAATATAAATTACATCTAAATAAGCAGACATTCTAATTACAAGAATTCTATGGGCTTCCCTGGTGGCGCAGTGGTTGAGAATCTGCCTGCCAATGCAGGGGACACGGGTTCGAGCCCTGGTCTGGGAAGATCCCACATGCCACGGAGCAACTGGGCCCGTGAGCCACAATTACTGAGCCTGCGCGTCTGGAGCCTGTGCTCCACAACAAGAGAGGCCGCGATGGTGAGAGGCCCGCGCACCGCGATGAAGAGTGGCCCCCACTTGCCGCAACTAGAGAAAGCCCTCGCACAGAAACGAAGACTCAACACAGTCATAAATAAATAAATAAAAAGAACGTGAATTTCTAAAAAAAAAAAAAGAATTCTAATTCCTGGAAAAGAGGAAACTAATTATTTTAAATTGACAATGGTATAAAGTAGGACAAAAACTCCAGAACAAGCAAATAAAATTGGGGAAGAAGAGAATAAGTGGTCCAAAAGTGCTAATTTTCTCATCTTTCATATGAGAAAATAAAGAGGGACGATCGTGCTACTGAAATTGATATATTGTGAAAAATAGGCTTAAGTATACTTTATAACTTTAAAGTTATTTAAAGTTATAAAGGTAAATACTGGAACCCAAACAGACAATATGCCTTCTAAATTCAAAGGAGAAAAAAAGTTAACATAGCAAATGTTTAGAAACAGGAAAAATAGAAAGGAAATATTAAAAATACACTCATATATGTTTTCAGTTAAATGTAATCATTTATAATATAAACAGATAACCTTACTAAAAGGTGAGAATTCTCATATTGGATTTGAAAAAATCCGGACTTCCCTGGTGGCACAGTTGTTAAGAATCTGCCTGCCAATGCAGGGGACACGGGTTCGAGCCCTGGTCCGGGAAGATCCCACATGCCACAGAGCAACTAAGCCCGTGTGGCACAACTACTGAGCCTGTGCTCTAGAACCCGCGAGCCACAACTACTGAACCCGCATGCCACAACTACTGGAGCCCCCATGCCACAACTCCTGAAGCCCGCATGCCTAGAGCCCATGCTCGGCAACAAGAGAAGCCACTGCAATGAGAAGCCTGCGCACCACCACAAAGAGTAGCCCCCGCTAGCCGCAACTAGTGAAAGCCCATGCGCAGCAACAAAGACCCAACGCAGCCAAAAATAAATAAATAAATATTTTAAAAATCTAAGTATATGCCCATGTATTAAAACAAAATGACTTAGAGAAGCTGAAAATAAAATTACAAACAAAATGATAGGTAAATGGTGAGTAAAATGATGACAAATAAAAAGAAAGCAAGGGAAGGTGTATAATATTAAAACCAAAGAAATTTGAATTCAAGGAAAACTCACTAAGTTATACATAAGGGTCACTTCATCATGATGAATTTTATAATCCACAATGAAAAGATCTTTCTCATGAACAGGAAAAAACTGGCAGAAACACATTAATGGCACGATATTTTAACTCACTATCATCAAGTAAGACCAAACAAAATAAAACAAAAAAAATAAAAAACCCCCCAAAAAACCAAAAAACAAAAACCAGATATAAATGGTCTGAATAATAGGATGAACAAGGTTGATCTTATACATGTATGTCTAATACTTCGTCCTGAAACAAAAGAGAAAATATAGCACACTGTCTTTTCAAAAACAATAGCAAATGTGTACAATTTTACAATATATTAGATCGCGAAGAAAACCTCAATAATTTCCAAGAAGTGAAATAGGAACCACATTCTAAAGCTATAATAAAACTAAAAATAATAAAGTTGAAGTAAAAAAAATATTAATACCCAAGCTATCGGAAATGTTAAAAAAAAAAGTCTGTTTTTCCTTGTTTCAAAAAGGAAATCAAACTAGAACTGCAGACTATCTAGGAAATTACAATAATGAGGATATTATATATCAAACCCCAGGGGATAGGGTCAAAGTTGAAGGCAAAGTAATAATCATATCCTTAAACACTTCATGCAAAAATGAATCGAGCATTTGGGTGGGGGAGGGACTAGAAAAATTAATACAAAACTTAATGAAAACATAAGGGGAAAAAAACAGAAGAGTTGATAATGAATTCAAGATTTAGGGTTTTTGAAAAGCAAAGTAAAAAGACCACAAACTAGCTTGATCACTTTTTTAAAAAAAGGCAGGGATGGGAGAGCACAAATACGTAAAATCGGGATCAAGTAAGGGAAGCAATTATAAAACAATACTTTTAGCAACTCTTGCCAGTTAATGGTCTTCTGGGAAAGTGCATCTTACTGAAATTGGACTGAAGAAAAGATGCGAAGGCTAACTCAGTAATTTGGGTAAAAATTGTAAAAGCTGTCACTGAACTGTTCCCCCACAAAGACCTCATGCTCAGATGGTTTGATGGCAATTCTTTCAAACTTTGAAATAACAGGCCGTTTTGAGGCTATTTAAACTCTTCAAAGGCATGAATGGATGGTGGTACCTTCCACTAAAGTAGATTGTGTGTGTGGAGGATAAAGAGAGGTAGAGTTTCTGTTGAAACTCACCAGCATGTTTGAATTTAGAAATGCTTTCTCAGCTATAGGTTCTAATCTCAGAAGACCCGTATGAGCCAGAGACAGAGCTTGGGAGATGTGAGCATACAAGCCGAAGGTGACGCCTTAGGTAGGTGATCACCATTGAGAAATGCACAGAGGAAAAAGGGAAGGGAAACATCAACACAGAAGGGTGGGTGGAAGAAAAATAGCCGAAGAAAGAAATTAAGGAGGACTAGCCAGAGATTTAGATACATGTCAGTGAAAGACAGACCCAGGGAAAGTGACCAACCGTCAAATGCTGATGTGGGCCATTCAGTAGAGAGGTCAGGGCGATGGTGAGAACACAGCCAGTGAGCCAAAAATAGGAAGTATTCATTTCACAAATAGTTACTGAACTTCTGCTAGAGACTAGGCACAGAGGAAAAAGAAAAGGATGTAAATTTTATGTCCCTTAACATTAATAAACAGGAACAATTCAAATTATTCATTACTTTAAAAAAACTATTCAAGGGCATGGAGAAAGAGAGAAAGCCTCCAGACTCTCTCAGGTGCTAATTATTCACCTACCATTTCTCAGGTCTAAAGCTACCCTTCTGTGTTCGGCTAGATAGAGGGCCTGGGACCACCTCGCCCTTCAGACTCCAGCAGGAGGCGCTAGAGGGAGGTGAGCGTCCGTAGCTGCCCATGGTTCTGACTCCAGGTCCCTTGGCTCACCCTGTACAAGCCTCATTGCGCCTCATTGCACCTCCTCAGAGTGACACGGCAGACAGGTAGTGCCCCTCCTCAGAGGTCTAATCTCTGGCTCCGAGGGGGCCCCTCGTGTGCCCTTTCATCTCCAGCCCTAGGGGTGGAAGCTGCCCCCTGAACTCTGGATTTACCATGATGAACCCTCTTTGTTTTTTTCAGCCCATCAGTACCTGTGTAACAACCCCCCGTATTAAATCCCTCTGTTTTACACACCTAGTATGGTTTCTGTTTTGCTGGCTGAACCCTAATACAAACACTGATAGCAAAGCCAGTGAAAAATTTCACACAGACACACACACACGTACACACCAGGCCAAGCTCAGTATCTCAGTTATAAATATTGATACAGATGCTTAATAAAATACTAGCAAACAGATTCCATAAGATAAATATACACCATAAATAAAATGTATTTATTCTAAGTGGATCTCAGAGACCTCAGTAGGTCAAAGAAGAAAGAAAGTATAATATGACCATCACAAGAAGAGCCATTAACACATTTGATAGACTTTCACAGCCTTTTCTTTTCTTTCAGTGTAGTTATTTTTTTTTATTGAAGTGTAGTTGGTTTACAATGTTGTGTTAGTTTCAAGTGTACAGAAGAATGATTCAGATATATATATATATATATGTATACACTTTTTTTTGGATTCTTTTCCATTATAGGTTATTACAAGATATTGAATATAGTTCCCTGTGCTGTACAAAAGGATATTGTTGTTTATTTTATATGTAGTAGTAGTATCTGTTAATCCCAAACTCCTAATTTATCCCTCCCACACCTTTCCACAGCCTTTTCTAATTGCAAGAAGAAGAAGAAGAAAACAAAGTCAGAAAAAAAGCACATTTTTAGGTATAAAACAAGGGGACCTGCCTCTGGTGTTGAACATTGTTCTGAAAGTGTTGAACTATACTACTTATCTAGAGAGTCAAGAAGAGAAATAAATGATTGAAAATGGAGGGAAAGTTATATTTATTTCCTGATAATATGGTTGAAAGCCTAGAAAATCTATTTCAATAAGATGGCTGGTTAAAGAGCAAATAAATAGGGACTTCCCTGGTGGCACAGCGGTTAAGAATCCGCCTGCCAATGCAGGGAACACAGGTTTGATCCCTAGTCCGGGAAGATCCCACAAGCTGCGGAGCAACTAAGCCTGTGCACCACGACTACTGAGCCCACGTGCCACAACTACTGAAGCCTGCGCGCCTAGAGCCCGTGCTCCACAACGAGAAGCCGCTGCAATGAGAAGCCTGTGCACCACAACAGAGAAAGCCCACGTGCAGGAACGAAGACCCAACGCAGCCAAAAATAAAATAAATAAATTTATTTTAAAAAATAAAGAACAAATAAATAGATAGATGATAGGTAGGTAGATAGACAGGGATAGATTTAAAACTTTCATATAACAAGCAATAACCATTGTATTAAGATCAGGCAGGATCTAGTTAAGAATACGGAAACTGCGCCAGTTATTATAAGAGAGTAGTTAATATAAGGAATTAGTTAAACAGGTATTAGAGAATGGAAAAAGTGAAAAGGGAACTGTGGTAAGCAAAAGAAAGTCCTCCCATAGATGTCCACTTCGTAATACCCAGAACCTGTAAACGTGGAGGGTTACAAGGCAAGGGGGAACTGGGGTTGCAGGTGGAGTTAAGGTTGTTAATCAGCTGACCCAAAGTAGGGAGAGCAGCCTGGATTATCCAGGTGGGCCCAATGAATTCACCAGGGTCTTTATAAGTGGGCGGGGAGGGGGAAGGGGAGGGTGCGGAAGAGGCACCACCAGAGAGATGGCAGCATGAGATAGACTTAGCCCAGCATTGCTGCTGGCTTTGAAGATGGACAAGGGGCCGTGAGCCCAGGAATGCAGGCAGCCCCCTGGAAGCTGGAAAAGGCAAGGAAATGGATTCTCCTCCCGTAGAGCCTCCAGGAGGAACCAGCTCTGCCTACACCTTGGTTTCAGCCCAGGGAGAGCGGCACTGGACTCCTAACCTCCAGAGCTGTAAGATAATCACTTTGTTTTAAGCCGCTATGTTTGTGATGATTTGTTATAGCAGCCGCAGGAAATCAATATGGGGACCCTGAATGAATACAGAGAAAGTAATTGCAGGAAGCAGCTGTCTCCGGTAGGGCTGGGAAGCACGGGAAGAGCTGAGAGGTTTGGAAGCTCAGAGGACAGGTCTGCAGAGCTGGGGCCCAGAACTCTGGGGTCTGAGCTGCTACTCTGGGACCTCTAAGGGGAGGGGGCTGGACCAGGGTGTACAGACTGGCGCCAACCACCCTGTGAGGGTGAGGGCCCTGCTAGGCGATGCCAACAGGACAGCAAGCAAAGGAAGGTGCAAGTTCGCCCCCCTCTAGCCTGGCAGTCTCCTCTGCGCTGCTGGTCACAGAACCTAGCGCACAGTCAGCTTTCAAAGGAGAAACGTAAGAGGGGGCCATCCTTGCCTCGTTCCTAATCATAGACGAAAAGCTTTCCATTTTTCTCCACTGAGTAAATGTTCCTTGTGGGTTTGTTGTGTACGGCCTTTATTATGTTAATGTATATTCCTTCTATACCCAATCGGTTGAGGGTTTCTATAGGAAAGGGTGTTGTATTTTATCGAATGCTTTTTCGGCATCTACTGAGATGATCGTGGGATTTTTATCTTTCATTGTATTAATGCGATGTATTAACGTTTGTTGATTTGCATATGTTGCCTCCCAGGGATGAATCCCATTGGGTCATGGTGTATAATCCCTTCTATGATGTCCTTGAATTCGGTTTGCTAATATTTTGTTGATAATTTTTGGCCTCTGTATTCATCAGGGATATTGGTCTATAGTTTTTTTTTCTTGTGATGTCCTTATCTGGCTTTGGTATCAGGGTAATGCTGGCCTCGTGGAATGAGTTTGGAGGTATTCCCTCCTCCTCACTTTTATGGAAGAGTTTGAGAAGGCTCGGCGTTAATTCTTGTTTGACGTTTGGTAGAATGTGCCCGTGAAGCCGTCTGGTCCTGAGGTTCTCTGTGTTGGGAGGTTTTTGATTTCTGGTTTAATCTCTCTGCTCTTTTGGTCTCAGCACTCTTATTTGATACGGTGTTGGAAGTTCTAGCTAGATCAGTTAGGCAAGACAAAGAAAAAAAAAAGCCATCCAAATCGGGAAGGAAGAAGTAAAACTGTTATTTGCAGATGGTATGATTCTGTATATAGAAGTCCCAAGACTCAGTGAAAAAAACTGTTGGAACAATGTAGAGAACAAACGTATGGACACCAAGGGGGGAAAGTGCGGGAGCGGGGGTGGTGTGATGAATTGGGAGACTGGGATTGACATGTATACACTAATATGTATAACATAGATAACTAATAAGAACCTGCTGTATAAAAAAATTAATTTAATTAAATTTTTAAAAAATTGTTGGAACTAATCGATGATTTCAGTAAAGTTGCAGGATACAAAATCAACATGAGGAAATCAGTTTGAGGTGGATTTTTCCATTACTGGCAACAGAAACATACCCTAACTGATACATAAAACTGCAGTTATTAAAACAGTAACTGGCTCCACAGTAGACAAATTCATGGATAGATTTATAGGACAAAAGAGAATAGAGAAAGAGATTCATCAACATATGGAAATGTATTAAATAATAAAAGTGACTTCAGGGACTTCCCTGGCAGTACAGTGGTTAAGACTCTGTGCTTCCAATACGGGGGGTGCAGGTTCAATCCCAGGTCAGGGAGCTAAGATCCCACATACCCCAAGGCGCGGCCAAAAAAAAAGTGACTTCAGATTAATTGGGGAAAAAAAAATTACTCAGGAAAAGGTGTTGACGTGGCTGGCCAGCTATTTGGAAAATGAAGCTTGACTTTCAACCTCACTTCTGACACCAAAATAGAATAAGTCTCATAGAGCTCAAAGATTCACTCTTAAAGAAACTATAAAACCTAGAAGAAAAGGAGTGAATATTTTTATAGTCTTGGAGTGACAAAGGCCTTTCTAAGCAGAAAGGAAAAAAACAATAAATTTAACTATATGTAATGTAGAATTTAAAGTTAGCAAAAATAACACTTAAAAATCAAAACAAACTAGAAAAAATTGTAATACATATATAAAGGAGCTCTGATAAATTGATAAGAAAAAAACTGAAAAGAAAAATGGGGAAAAGATACATACAAATGGCCAATTAAAAAAAAAAAGAAATTAATGGAGATTCCAAATGAAAACAAGATATTTTTCAACTACCAGCTTACCAAAGATTTCACTTTATGTTAAACTGATACATACACTGTTGGTGGAAGTGTAAATCAATATAATCATTTAGTAGACATTTGACAATACGGATTACACTTTGACATATGCATATCTTTTGACTCAATGGTTTCTAGGCCTTATCCAAAAGGAATACTTTCACATGGTAGCAAAAATAGTTGCACAAGATATACCTTATAGCATTGTCTTCATTAGCAAAAAAGAAAAGGAAAAAAGTGAAAAAACGACTCGGGGTGCATGACTGGGGCAATGATTAAGGAAATATGCTAAGTCCACTAGGCACGTAATAAAACCTCTTCCCAGGGTCGCAAATGGCCTCTACTTTGCCAAAACCACTGGTCATCTTACCTCTCGGCAGCCATGTCACACGCGGACCACCCCCTCCTCCTGGAAGCCTCTTCCTTAGGCCCGAGGACACGTGGTCACCTGGCCCTCCTCCCACCCACTGCTTTCCCTCCTGCAGTGTCTTTGCTCTTCTTCCCTCCCAGACCCAGATCTCTGTCCTTGACCTTTTTTCTCTTCCTTGACTGATGAGATCATTCAGTCCAGGATTTTAAAATCTCATTCGTATGCTGCTCTTTCTTAAATCTGTATCTCTCCAGAGCACCAGGTATGACTATTCCACACGTCCTCCATTTCTCTACTCACAAGTCCCCTAGCATCTCCAGCAACACAGCTGAAAGAGAAACCAATGTTTCCTCCCAAACCCCAAGGTCCCCCTATCTCAGCCCATGGTATCGTTGGCCTCTCAGTCCTAGAACCTAGTGTCATTCTTGTTTCCATCTTTGTACAACAATTAGGCAGTAAGACACTGGGAAAATGCTACTAGCTATGGACCTGTTATCTGTACTACCGTTTTTTCTTACTAAGAGAACTCCAGTTTTCTTTGGGGGTAGCAATGTACTCAGATAAACACATTTATATTTCCTAGCCTCCCTTACATCTAGATTTGGGCCAATTAAATATAAGCGGAGTTGCTAAGGCTTCCAGGAAGTCATTTTAGCAGCTTTTTGTCAATGCCTGGAACACAGATGTGACACTGGAGCTTTGCAGCCGCTTTATGACCACAAGGCAGCATACATGAAGTACTTGATTTTTATGTTTAAATCCTTGTGGCCTACACTCCAGGTCTGGCTTCTCTCGCCACCTAAATTGGAAATTAGGGAATTCCCTGGCAGTCCAGTGGTTAGGACTCCGCACTTCCACTACAGGGGGCCTAGGTTCAATCCCTGGTCAGAAAACAAACAAACAAGCAAACAAAAAATTGGAAATTAGCTGCAAACAGACTTATCAATGTCCCCAAGGCTCAGCAAACCATAGGATCCTCTCCTGTTCCCTTAATCTTCCTGAATGTTTTTCTGCTGCAGAGTGATTTTTTTTTAAGGAAAAAAAGAAAATTCATAAATCCGAGAGCTGTCTGACCATCTAACAGCTGACAGCATCTCTGATCCCCAGGTTGGAAAACGGGGATCCAATAACAGACATATACAGGAGAAACCGCCACTGTAACTGGTTATGAAGCTCGTAAATACGCCCAGCCAGGCACCTGGTGAAAATGTCATTGCAAATGGGGCCCACTTGGAAAAACGCTTTTTCCACTGAGCATTAGCACCACCGAGAGGGGGATCAATCCCTTGGACTTGTTACAAAGGAACAAAAAAACGGACCTTTCAACTAGGCATTTTATTGACTTTTAACACATACCGGTCACTGCCTTTTGGTTTTTTGCATTTCCACAGTAATTTCCTCTCTCTACCCCACTTTTTAATCTCTAAAGGTACATTTTTTTTCTAAATGGACTAAATAAATAAGTGTGAAAGGGTTGAATTCGTAGCAGGATATGGGGGACATGTTGGCCGCGGGGCAGGAAATGTACTTACCAGAGAATCGATAAAGCAATCTCTCAGTTGAGGGTATGCTTTTGAATTTGGGAAACAGCCTGAGTTTGTCTGGCAAGAGGAATAACATTCAGCAGCCCCAGCCCTCTGCAGGATGGTTCGATGCAGACGCAAGTCTCAGCAGGACAGCCTAGAAGGTGCTAGTGATACGCTGAGAGCCTGGGAAGAGGTAGAGCCCCCGTTACGACTCCCGATTACTGGGACTTGTTGCACCCTTCCACCACCTGGCTAATTCTTGGAAACCTCTCTCTCCTGAACTAGGACTTTGGCTTGTTTGATCTGGACCCTTCCAGAAGGGGCTATCTAGGGATAAGCCAGTGCAAATTAAAACCCCCCAGATGGCATCAATTGACTTATTCAACAGTTGTCCTCCTTGTGTTTAAGGCACGAAGAAAATAACCCTCTTTGCTCCCAGCTGTCAGGGCATGTATGCAGGTGCTCTCTCTAGTCTGGGTGTCATATAAAGGAAAGGGAAGCCCCGCAGGTAGCAGAATCGTGTCCCCTCTGAGGCAGGGCACCCCCGAGCCTCCGGCTGGATGCTGGTAACAGTAGCTCCTGGCTCAGTTGAGATGCTGGGGCTCGGGTTTCCTCCTCTGTAACTGAGGGAGCCAACTGAGCAACTCTGCAGTCCCAGCCAACTCTCTTCGTTCTATGGCTGCAAACACTTCTTATTTCATCCTAGGGGTCAAGGAGAAAAGTAAGAGTGGTGGGGTGCAGGGAGCAGCTGCAAGGGCCCATTAAGATGCCCTGCATCTCTCTCTGTGGGTGGGAGATTGTCAAGCACAGAATCACCGGGTCCAGACAGACAGATCCGCAGGTTGACCTTTGGAATAACCAAACCTGCAGCTGGGCCTCAGGCTGCCTACATTCCTGAGTCGGCGAGGTCTGGAAGGAAACCTCAGAAGTCTCCTCATTGTTTTGAATGCAGGTAGCCTTTCTCTTAGGATGCCTTGAATGGGAACTGACCTAAGCAAACTACTGCTCCCGCTGGAGTAGTTTGTTCAGAGCCAATAGGGGCCACATGACCCAAGCACCAGGAATGGGAACATGGGTAGGTTGGTAGTAGGGGAATGGGTGATGCAAGGTGAGAGGTAGACGAATAGGTGGGGGAGAGGGGATGGTTATACAGCAGGTAGATGGTGTGCAGATGGATGGACGGATTGGTTGGAATGGTGGCTGGGTCATGGCAGGTGGATAGGCGGACGGATGAGTGAGTGGCTACAATAAAGAGGCCATTTTTGGGACTTCCCCGGTGGTCCAGTGGTTGAGAATCCACCTTCCAATGCAGGGGACACAGGTTTGATCCCTGGTCAAGGAACTAAGATCCCACATGCCACGGGGCAACTAAGCCCGAGCGCCGCAACTACTGAGCCCACTAGCTCCAACTAGAGAGAAGCCCGTGGGCCACAAGGAAGAGCCTGCCCGATGCAACTAAGACTCTATGCAGGCTTCCCTGGTGGCGCAGTGGTTGAGAATCTGCCTGCCAATGCAGGGGACACGGGTTCGAGCCCTGGTCTGGGAGAATCCCACATGCCGCGGAGCAACTTGGCCCGTGAGCCACAATTACTGAGCCTGCGCATCTGGAACCCGTGCTCTGCAGCAAGAGAGGCCGCGATAATGAGAGGCCCATGCACCGCGACGAAGAGTGGCCCCCACTTGCCGCAACTAGAGAAAGCCCTCGCACAGAAACGAAGACCCAACACAGCCAAAATAAATAAATAAATAAATAAAAGGTTACTATTAAAAAAAAAAATCACTGTCCAAAGTAATGACATAGTAATATGTCTTCAGGGCAGAAAAACATTTAAGACTCTATGCAGCCAAAAATAAAAAACAAAATTAAAAAAAAAGAGACCATTTTCGTAATAGCTTTTAGAGAGAAATGATCAGTGTTTACAGTGATTCCAGAAAATCCTCCAGCTAAAGAGCAGGCTGAGAGACAAGTGTTCCTCTTTGGTTTAATGTTTCCCAGCTTGTGAGCTCACTTTTCACAGAACCTGGCTCTTTCAGCCAAGTTTTTATTATTTCCCAGCTGTCTTTTATAGAGTCACACCACAATGCCTTTCTTATCTTAATGGATCATTTATTCATTCAACAGCTATTTACTCATTGTCTAGCTTTTGTCGGGCACCATACAACATATTGTTTCTATTTTTTTTCCAAATAAAAGGCAAATGCTGACATTCTAGAGTAAGCAGACAAAAAGCATACAAGAAATGAATTTATAATCATACACTATGATCGGTGCTGTGAAGAAAATGAGCATGAAGTCATGAGAGAATGACAGGTAGGTCTCAGCCAGAAAGAGGTCAGCAGGGACCTCCCCAGGAGAAGAGGTTGAAGCCAAGACCTGAGGGCCAGCAAAGAGCCAGGTGGGAGGAGAGCAGGGAAGGGGCCTCCAGGCACGGGACAGGGTGTGTGCAAAGGCCCCGCACAGGGAAAGAGCTGGGTGTTCAGGGGCAGATGGAAGGCCAGCATAGGCGCAGTGTGATGACCAGGCTGACCTCACATCCTGGTGTGCTGGGACCATCCCAGGTCACACCTGTTATCCCAATGTATCTGCCCAAAGTGCCCTGGTTTGGGCAATCTATTTCACGGTCACCCTGATGATAAGGAAGAAGGAAACGATAAGAAACAAGTCAGAGAGGAGGGTGGGAGACAAGCGCACAGGCTGTGCAAGGAATTCTGTCTATTCTATGCACACTGAGAAGCCACTGGATGCTGCTTCTGTAACCTTCCCCACACACACTTAACAAAGGCAGCTGGGAAGTTCGAGACCAGGAATTTCCATCCGTTCATAAATCAAAATATATTTATTGAGCATATCAGACACTGTGCTATGCACTGGAGATTTAAAAATGAAAAAGAGGGACTTGCCTGGTGGTCCAGTGGTTAAGACTCCACGCTCCCAATGCAGAGGGCACAGGTTCAATCTCTGGTCAGGGAACTAGATCCCGCATGCCGCAACTAAATATCCCGCATGCTGCAACTAAGACCCGGCGCAGCCAAATAAATAAATAAATATTTTTTTTTAATTAAAAAAAATAAAAATGAAAAAGAGAAGGGAGTTCCCTGGTGAGCTAGTGGATAGGATTCCAGGCTTTCACTGCCATGGCATAGGTCCAATCCCTGGTTGGGGAACTGAGATCCCACAAGCCGCATGGCATGGCCAAATAAAAAATAAAATAAATAAATTAGTAAGAGAGGATATACAAATGGCCAATAAGCACATGAAAAGATGCTCAATGTCATTAGTCCTTAGTGAAATGTAAATCAAGATAACGATGAGAATTACCACATGTATTCTTAGGGCTGCCATAACAAAGTACCACAAACTGGGTAGGTTAGACAACAGAAATGTATTGTCTCCTGGTTCTGGAGGCTGGAATTCCAAGATCATGGAGTGGGCAGGGTTGGTCTTGTCTGAGGGCTGTGAGGGAGCATGTGCTCCAGGCCTTTCTCCTGGGCTTCTCAATGGTCATCTTCTCCCTGTGTCTTCACCTTGTCTCCCCTCTGTGCATGTCCATCCCTGTGTCCAGATTGGATAAAGTCCCACATTAACGGCCTCATTTTAACTTGATTATCTCCATAAAGATCCTATTTCTAAATAAAATTACATTCTGAGGTACTGGGGATTAGGACTTCAACGTATCTTTTTGGGGGGACATAATTCAATCCATTATGTCATATGACCCAACAATTCCACTACTAGGTATATACCCACAAAGAATTAATAACAGACTCAAATAGATACTTGTACACAGTGTTCATAGCAACATTATTCACGATAGCCAAAAAGTGGAAACAATTCAAGTGTTCATAAACAAATGAATGGATAAACACAATGTGGTATATCCATACAGTGGAATATTATTTGGTCATAAGAAGGCGTTAAGTTCTAATACATGCTGCAACATGGATGAACCTCAAAAATATCATGCTAAGTGAAATAAGCCAGTCACAAAAAGAACGGATAGTGTAGAGTTCCACTTACATGAAATATATCGAATAGGCAAATCATACAGACAGAGTAGAATAGAGGTTACCAGGGGCTGTGGGGTGAGTGGATAGGGAGTTGGTGTTTAATGGGTATGGAGTTTTTGTTTGGGGTGATGAAAAAGATCTGGAGATAGATGGTGGTGCTGGTAACAACATAATGAATGTAATTAATGTCACTGTGTTGTACACTTTAAAATGGCTAAAATGGGGCTTCCCTGGTGGCACAGTGGTTAAGAATCTGCTTGCCAGTGCAGGGGACACGGGTTCAAGCCCTGGTCCAGGAAGATCCCACATGCCGCGGACCAACTAAGCCCATGCGCCACAACTACTGAGCCTGCGCTCTAGAGCTCGCGAGCCACAACTACGGAAGCCCGTGCACCTAGAACCTGTGCTCTGCTACAAGAGAAGCCACTGCAATGAGAAGCCCACACACCGCAACAAAGAGTAGCCCCCGCTCGCCACAACTGGAGAAAGCCCGCACGCAGCAACGAAGACCCAATGCAGCCAAAAATAAATAAATAAATAAATAAATAAATAAAACTAAGCCAAAAAAAATGGCTAAAATGGCTAATTTTATATTTTGTGTATGTTACCACAACTTTAAAAGAGAAGATCTAGTTCCTGCTTTCCATGAGCTCACAGATGGGTGGTGGGGTGGGAGTGGTAAACAGATGGAGCTGGAGAGAGAACTGCTTTCCCTCCTGAAATGCCCCTTGGGAGTGGGCTTGGTGACAGCATCCACCCTAGACAAGGGCTGGAAGGGGTGGCTCTCAGGCACCCTGAGACTCCGCTGGTGGTGACAGGTAAGAATCCCAGGCCAGGCAAGGGCTAGAGCCAGCTCCAAGAGAGACCAAGATGATTTCCTATCAATGGTTTTCAAATCTAAAAGCAAAACACTGTTGGGGACTTCCCTGGTGGCACAGTGGTTAAGAATCGCCTGCCAATGCAGGGGAGACGGGTTCAAGCCCAGGTCCGGGAAGATCCCACATGCCGCAGAACAACTAAGCCCGGGAGCCACAACTACTGAGCCCGCGTGCCACAACTACTGAAGCCCGCGCACCTAGAGCCCATGCTCTGCAGCAAGAGAAGCCACTGCAATGAGAAGCCCGTGCACTGCAATGAAGAGTAGCCCCCGCTCACCACAACTAGAGAAAGCCCGCATGCAGCAATGAAGACACAAAGCAGCCAAAAATATTTAAATAAATAAACTTATTTTAAAAAAATAAAATAAAATAAAAGCAAAACACTGTTGATGAAAAAAATTAATCGATCTAAGAAAGAAATGGAAAATTTTATTTGAACCAACCTGAGGATTATAACCTGGGAGACAGTCTTTCAGAAAGCTCTGAGGACTGTTCTGCCTGTCATAGGTTAAAGCACAGTTACATAAGTTTTTAAGACAAAGGTTTATACATCAAACAGCATATTATTGACAGTTTACACAATCCAGATCTACACGTACAAAGTAAGCAGTGGGTCATGGGTCATTGTGGTCCCTTAAAGATTAAGAAGGAAGGTTATTTCTTAAGGAGTTGTGACCCTTTATGAGATTAAGAAGGAGTGTTGTCTCCTAAGGAGGTCTGGTTAATGCAGCATAATATCAATATATGCTGAAGGGGAGGGAGGAGGCCCAAATGGGCAGAGAAAATTTTTATGTTTAAATTTTCTTGTCTTGACATAAAATATGAATTTTATTTCATCAGTTTTCTCCTTTAGATCATTAATCTTTCAACAGAAAGCACTAGGTGATCAAATATTTGGTCCCTCGATATGCTAGAATGATTGCTTACCTGCCCTGGGTTCATCTTGTCCCTTGATGTTGGTTCTTAATAACCTGGTTCTTTCTTTCCTTTTAGGGGGTTGTACTAATAAGATGTCTGGCAAGGGCTAACAGTCAATTGCAAGTTGTCCAATAGGACTTCTGCCAATTTTACCTTGCCTGTGCACTGTTCATGTTCATTAATTATATAGAGAACTATAGTTGTGATCAAAATTGACAATAGGAGTAACAAAGTAATTAGTAAAGTTTTCTTTTTTAATTGAAGTATAGTTCATTTACAGTATTGTGTTTCAGGTGTACAGCAGAGTGATTCAGTTATATATATATTTTTTTCAGATTATTTTCCATTATAGTTTATTATAAGATATTGAATATATTTCCCTGTGTTATACAGTAAATCCTTGATGCTTATCTATTTCATGTACAGTAGTTGGTATCCGTTAATCCCACACTCCTAATTTATCCCTCCCCTGCTCCCTCTCCCCTTTGGTAACAGTAAGTTTCTTTTCTATGTTTGTGAGTCTGTTTCTGTTTTGTATATAGATTCATTTGTATTGTATTTTAGATTCTACATTTAAGTGATATAATATTTGTCTTTCTCTGTCTGACTTACTTCAATTAGTATGCTATTCTCTAGGTCCATCCATGTTGCTGCAAATGGCAGTATTTCATTCTTTTTTATGGTTGAGTAATATTCCATTGTATATAGATACCACATCTTCTTAAGCCAATCATCTGTTGATGGGCACTTGGGTTACTTCCATGTCCTGGCTGTTGTAAATAGTGCTGCTATGAACATTGGGGTGTATGTGTCTCCTTGAATTAGAATTTTCATTTTTTCCAGATATATACCCAGGAGTGGAACTGCTGCATCTTTGATAGCTCTATTATTAGTTTTTAAGGAACCTCCATACTGTTCTCCTTAGTGGCTGCACCAATTTAAATACATCCTCACCAATAGCATACAAGGGTTCCCTTTTCTTCACATCCTCTTCAGCATTTATTGTTTGTAGACATTTTTATGATAGCCATTCTGACCAGTGTGAAGTAATACCTCATTGTGGTTTCAATTTGCATTTCTCTAATAATTAGCAATGCTGAACATATTTTCATGTGCCTGTTGGCCATCCGTATGTCTTCTTTGGAAAAACGCCTATTTAGGTCTTCTGCCCATTTTTTGATTGGGTTGTTTGGGGTTTTTTTGATATTGAGTTGTATGAGCTGTTTGTATATTTTGGATACTAACCCCTTGTTGGTTGCATCAAAACTAGAATTTAACCCTGGTGGTCCAGTGGCTAAGAATCCACGTTCCAGTGCAGGGGACGCAGGTTCAATCCCTGGTCTGGGAACTAAGACCCCACACGCTGCAGGGCAACTAAGCCTGCACTGCGCAACTACTGAGCATGCGAGCCCCAACTAGAGAGCCCGCGTGCTGCAAACTACAGAGCCCACACACTCTGGAGCCCACGCGCCACAACTAGAGAGAAGCCTGTGCGCTGCAACGAACATCCAGTGTGCCGCAACTAAGACCCGTCGCAGCCAAATAAATAAATAAATAGAATTTAAGATTTTGGATATTAATCCCTTGTCAGTCACATCAAAACTAGAATTTAACATCCACTGAAACATAATCTTTTTTCTCTCTAAAATTACCCTAATTTCTACCAAATGTAGCCAAATTAAGACTAATTTGTTTGCAAAATAAGTCTGGTTAATGACCACATAGACTCTTTTAAATTGTCTGTGCTGAAACTTTTCATAAGGAATCTCAGATTGAATCTTTTTTTTTTTTTTTAAGTATTTCAGCTTACTTTTTTTTTTTAAACTTTTGGGTTTATTTTATTTATTTATTTATTTATTTATTTATTTATGGCTGTGTGTTGGGTCTTCGTTTCTGTGCGAGGGCTTTCTCTAGTTGTGGCAAGTGGGGGCCACTCTTCATCGCGGTGCGCGGGCCTCTCATTATCGCGGCCTCTCTTGTTGCGGAGCACAGGCTCCAGACGCGCAGGCTCAGTAATTGTGGCTCACGGGCCTAGTTACTCCGCGGCATGTGGGATCTTCCCAGACTAGGGCTCGAACCCGTGTGCCCTGCATTGGCAGGCAGATTCTCAACCACTGTGCCACCAGGGAAGCCCTCAGATTGAATCTTTAAAAGGCCAGGAAAGCCACGCCAAGGACTTGTCACAGATTCCACCTGCAATATCATGGATATGGATGAATTCCTTTCTTTTCAAGGTCCCCATAGTACCTTGAGATTCTTGTATCTGTTAGGAGGTGGCCTTTCTTATTTACCTGATAAGACTGCTGGGAACCTAAGAGTTTCCAATTTCAGGAGGGATCAGGTAGAGAGAAAAGATAAATGTTTCAGTTTCACTTACAAAGATATAATTTATCAAATTGACATTAAGTCATAATTAGCTTGAGGGGAAAGATTTCCTTTTATCTGGAAAACACCGATTAAAAACCAGTCATATTTCAGACAAATAACCAAAGATTTATAACCATATTAATCAGTTCACTCAGTCTTATGTGACTAATTCTTTTTTTTTTTTCCATTGAAGTATAGTTGATTTACAATATTGTGTTAGTTTCAGGTGCACAGCAAAGTGATTCAGTTATATATTTTTTTTCAGATTATTTTCCCTTATAGGTTATTACAAGATATTGAATATAATTCCCTGTGCTATACTATGTGACTAATTCTTGATCTTAATCCTCTATTAACAGTTTTATGAAGCCATCAGTATTTCCATTAGAATTCTTTAGTTTCTTACCCAGTTCAGCAGTATGATCTGAGTTATCAGAAACTCATACTTGTCAAAAAGTCCTTTCTATGAATCTTTTTGAAGATGAAGCCTTTTTTTTGGAAAAGCATCAGGTGAAACAATAATTATCTACCTGATTATAATGCAATTGACAAAGAAACTTGGTTATTTCTCTGGCAAATATTTAAGATCATTGCTAGAATTATGACTGATAACATTTTACAAGGACATTTTCAACTTTCAGAAATTTCGTATAATTTCTAGAACGTTTATATTAATGGCACTTACCCATACAATATATCCTAAGGTTTATCACCACTCATTTGACAATGCTTCCCGTGTAATTTAACATACCAAATAAGCCTAATTAGTTTAATATTCTTCTCTCTGAGATGCTTCAGGGGCCCTCTCTGAATATTTAGGACTATTAATGAATATGTTTGGTGCCACACTAAGACATTTTCTGTTTGGAAGAACAAACAAGTAAATGTTTTCTAGAAACCATATATAGTATTTATAAGTTTTTAATTTCTCTGTAAAAGGAAGCCTATGTTCAGTAACTAATGTTCCAGTATCTTATTTGAAAATGATCTGAATATTCAATGAATTCCCATTATTTAATTTAGAAAAACTCTAAAGTTTCGAGTTACCAAAATCTGGAGAGACTATTTTGGATAGACATTCCCAAAATATAATTATTTCTAAAGAGTTTACCTGTAGGCTCTTATCTCATTTACCTCCATTTTATTTACGTAAAATTTTCATACCAAGTTATTTTTCTTGCTGACAAATCTTGAAACAGGAATAATAAGATCTTATTTGATTTCTAGTAAACATAGTTACAATAAAAGTATTATACTTAATGTTGATGACTCTAAAGACATGTCTATATTAATTAAACCAACAAACTTGTTTTCTTTCATTAAAATTAATCTTAGATCATGTGATTCTGAAATTCATTTGGGTTAATTTCTTTTATATTTCTGAGTATTTATATAAGCACTTAACTTCCTTCAAGCCAATTAAATAGAGCTCTTTTACAAATTAATTTTGGCAATACTACACATCTACAACACACATGCATAGATACATACAAACATACAAACAGACGCAGAGACCCCATAGTTCCCAGTCCAAACTTTCAGCCATGATTCAGGTACAGTAATACAAAACCCATCAGTTACAAGAGGCTGGATTCAAACTGGGTTTCTGGCAGATGGAACAAATCAAGGTCACCTGTTTAGATGGCTAAATTCTTTTTACTAATATTAATAGAGAAGACACTTAAGATTTGTATTTGTCCTTGTCAAGTTCCAAATAACCTATCCCACTTTTGTTTTTTCTTTCCATAAGAGTTTACCTTCCTGAAATTTGCATTTAAAAAGATGGCCTAGATAAGAGTACATTTGCACCTCAAAGGCATAGGAGGAAAAATTCAAGTTCTTAAGGCCAGAATTTCTTTTCAATACTTAAAATCCTCTTTAGATAAATAGGGGAGGGACTTCCCTGGTGGTCTAGAGGTTAAGAATCTGCCATCCAATGCAGGGAACAAGGGTTCGACCCCTGGTTGGGGAGCTAAGATCCCACATGCCACGGGGCAACTAAGCCCATGTGCTCTAGAGCCCAAGTGCCACAACTAGAGAGCCCGCAAGCAGCAACTACTGAGCCTGGGTGCTGCAACAAAAAACCCCACACGCCACAACAAAGATCCTGTGTGCTGCAACTAAGACCCAATGCAGCCAAATAAATATATATATATATATATATTTTTAAAGATAAATAAGGGAGGGCTTGGGAGTGGTAAAAGAATAGGTGGGCCTTTGGTCCTGGAACCACACCTCTGGTCCTGTAAAGATTAGATTTGTAAAACAAGGATAGCTGTTTTTAATTCCTCAAAGAGTTGAGTGGCCACCTCAGTGATATCAAAAGACTGACCTATCTATTCACCTATGTTGAAATGTTTTACTTTCCCTCATTTACTTTAAGGGAGAAGGCAAAAAAAAAAAAAACTCCTTTCAGGCTCTAGATATCAGCTTTGGTCAGTTTCCTCAGACCAGTGTCCTCCTTGGTAATGTAAGCAGATAGGGTAGGGGGTCGCTGGAGAAAGAGAACCAGGCATGGATTTCTTTACAGGAAAGCCATTTCTGGCCTAAGCTATTTTGTGATCTAAGCCTGGCCACAGTGCTTGTCCTTGAACAGGTCTCAGTAACTAATGATCTTAAGGTAACAAAAAGAATGCAGAAACAAATGACCGCTATCAGGCTGTGAATGAAAAAATGTTGCCTGCCATATCAGTAAACAAAGGATGTTGCAGCCATCAAGCCATCACATTACAGCCACCCCAATGGTGAGCCCTGAGGGAACTCAGGATAGAACCAGGATGATAAGCCTGAAGCTCAACCACCAGATCAACTGGAAGCTAAGGGAGGATGATGATGACCTTTTCTGACCCTCATGACTTCCATCAACTAAAGCTTGGACTCTGTCAACAGCCCAAGCCCCTTCATGAATATGCATGTACCCTTAGCTTAAAACTTCCCCAATTTTGCTGTTCAGACAGACACTGCTTTGGGAAATATCCCTGGTCTTCTCCTTACTTGCTGCAAGTAATATTAAATCCTTCCTTCTCCCATCTTTGGCTTGATTGTGTATTTTGGCTCAGCACCCACCAAGAGGCAAACCCAGTTTTCGGGTAACAATAACCCATTTACAAAAGTTTTTGAGGACCCTCCCTGGGGTTAAGAAACTATGGCCCTCAGTTCCATCTCTGATCTGAAGAGGCTCACCTACAGCTTCAGGTGGTCCCATTTCTAAAGGTAACTAGTTAAATAATCTCTTCAGAGTGGATAAGGCAATTCAGACAGAGGATTACTAGAATGTGTACTTGAATAAAGGAGGATAGAGGGGAGAAGTAATTAAAGTTTAAGTACCTTTTGTATCAATCTTTCATCAGCTTTCTACAAGTCTTTCAATGAGGCTGTTTTGGAATTTTGATGGACTTTGAGGCACAGTTTCCCATTATCAATTTGGTAGCCTAATTCAAATATGAGATATGATCTGAACAACTTTCTGAGGACAGCGTGGTGGATGTGGGCTGCTTCTGAGTCCAGCTCCCTAAGCAGTTACTTTTGGGTCAGTTTGACTCTCTTTTTTTTTTGGCTGAGCCAAATGACTTGCAGGATCTTAGCTCCCCGACCAGGGATTGAACCCGCACCCTTGACGGTGAAAGCACGTAGTCCTAACCACTGGACTGCCAGGGCATTCTCCAGTTTGACTCTCTTATGTGACTTGGTTTCTTCCTCCGATGGTCTAAAGCTGCTGTGGTCTTTATATCATATGTCCCTGGAAGAGCAGTATTTACCTAATGGTTGTAGTGGGGTTTGCCTGTAGGACCCCAATGCATCACAAGGATTGATCCTTAGAGACCTCCACTAGGTTCTCAACCACCTGAGAACACCTTGTGCCCAGAAGGAGCACATGTCTCTTATTCTTCAGAGCTCAATTAATTCAGTTTCTCATTTTATTAGCAAAAGTTTTGTTCAGACCATATGTCAACTTTTTTTTATTTCAATTTAAGCCAAATTTAACAAAAACCCAGCCACCTATGTTTCCCTGGGCCTCCTACCCAATCCCCCTAGGTCCCAGCCAAGGAAATGCACTGCTACCCCTCAAGACTCCAAGTCTTAAGTAAAAGGAGCTGGAATAAAATTTGGGGGATCATCACTTAAAAGCAATGAGATGTGGATATCAGGAGAACTCACCAGAACACCTGAGGAGTACCGAGAAGCCAGTGGGGCCCATGCTGGTACCAAGTGCCAATTCAGGGTAGACTCCAGGTGTCCTCTGATGGGTGTCTCTAATATCCTGCATATGCCATGCACATGTCAATGAAAAAAATTAATCAGTATTCAATCTAAGAAAGAAATGGAAAATTTTATTCATGTCAACCTGAGGTTTATAACCTGGGAGACAGTCTTTCAGAAAGTACCGAGGACTGTTCCACCCATTAGAGGTCAAAGCACAGCTGTATTAAGTTTTTGAGACAAAGGTTTCTACATCAAACCATGTATTACTGACAGTGTACACAATCCAGAACCTCCCGTACAAAGCAAGTAGTGGGTCATCGTGACCCCATACGAGATTAAGAAGGAAGGTTATCTCCTAAGGAGATCTGGTTAATGCAGCATAATACACGCTAAAGAGGAGGAGGCCCAAATGGGCAGAGAAAATTTTTACGTTTAAATTTTCTTGTCTTGCCATAAAATATGAATTTTATTTCACCAACACGGATGCTCAGTGAGCACCTACTACACAGAAAGCCCTGCACTGTCTCATTTCCTCCTTATGGAACCGAGGAGATAAGAGCTGTCTGCAACCCCATCTTTCCTGAGGGAAACCAAGGTGCAGTGAGGCCACGTAACTTGTCCACGGCCACCGTTGTTCAGTGGTGGGGCTGGGACTCGGGGCCAGGTCTCTGGGTCCAGGGCCGCCCCCTTTCTGCCAAGGAGAGCCCAGCAGATCCATCCTAGCAGGCGGGAAGGGGTCTCTGGCCAGGCCAGGCAGGGGGTCGCAAGCTCCATCTCCCCCTTGTGATCCCACCAAGTGTCTTCACAGCCCTCACAGAGCATCCTGGGCTCTGCAGAGCTCACCCCAGGACCTCCAGCACATTCCGCCAGCGCTAAGGTCTGCAGTGGGCACGGCCAGGGACAGAAAGGAGACCCCGCGTAGAATGACCGGTCCCAACTCCTCCAGCGTCGCAGAGCTGAGCCCTGAATGGTTCGTGCCCAGAGAAACCGACTTCCCTCCCAAAGGCGCCTGGGGCGCGTCTCCACCGAGGCCCTACTTTGAATTCTCTCGTTTAGTTAAGTGCAGTATGACACCTCCACGCTGCATTGGAAAAGAGAGCTCTGGTTGCACAATTCCCCACGCTGCTGAGCAGACAGGCACTAGAAACCAACCAGAAGATGGAGGTAAAGGCCACACAGTGCCCCAGACCACGAGAGCGCAGAGGTGGTGTCCGCCCGCCCCGCTGAGCTCGCCGCCAGCACCCCCCCAACGCCCAGGCCTCTGGATGGCCAGATCCTGTTTCTTCCATCTGCTTCATCAGCCGGGAAACAGGAGCCCCCGATTAAGCCAAAGCTCTGGACCTAGAAGTAAACATAGCCAGCGACTCACGGCTGGCGCTGAGATCAGACGGACCCGGTTCTGTCACTCGGGCCAGGCTGTTCCACGAAGCTGTCGTTTCTTCCACGGCTGCCACAGTTTCCACCACCCAGGGCAGGGCAGTGGGTTGGCAACCCGCACGATGGAGGTCCTGCTCTTTCTGAAGCGTGTTTAGCCTGGAAAAGAGAGCCCCGAACGAGAAGGTAGCGTTCTGTGAAATACTGGAAAGAGGGTGCGGGCTGCTCTGTGTGGACACGACCAGGGCCAGGTTTGAGTCCCTAGATGGGAGACCTGTCCACCTAGGCTGAGCGGAAATGGAACAGGAATCCTCACAAGGTTGAGGGTTGAGCTCCCCGTCACTGGAAGGGTCCAAGCTGAGGCTGAGGGAGATGAAGCAGCAGCAATGCACGGTATCCCCAGTTGGGAGGAGGGGGAATTACAGGAGCAGACCTGTTGATGGTGGTCAGGGGCCTGGCCCCGGGGCTCTGTTTTCCTGGAAGCCAGTTTGGCATCTGCCCCTCATACAGCCCAGCGTGGGCACCTACCCTCCCGGGCTTCGGTCCCTCCTTTTCCTGTAAGAAGGGAAATTGGACAGACACGCGGGATCTCACCAGACTGGCTGCTTCCGGCTCTGAAACTCAAATCTCTAAGACCCTCCCGAGAGTGCAGTCTTAGAATTTCACGTCATCAGTAAATAACTACAGTAATGAGAGTCCGAGTCACTGCTGTTGTCATCTTGATCTCCAAAATGCTCCTCAAGTGTGGCCCCCTGACCGCACGCCAACCTTCTGGCCCAGGCCCATCACCCCTGCCTGGACCATTGCAGTAGCCCCCTGACTGTGGTACCCTGCACAACCCATTTTCTGCACGGCGTGCAGAGGGCTCTTTCTGAAACACAGGGGAGAGCAGGTCCCTGCAAGGGGTTCTCCTTTGCACTTTGAGTATATTCAGGCTCCTCTCCACAGCCCCTGCCCTGTGTCTAACCTCATCACACACCATCTACTGGCTAGTTTGCAAAGCTCCAGCCACATGGGTGTCTGTCAGTCCCTCCATTCCTGAAATAGGCCAGGCCTTCCCACCTTGGGGCCTTTCTGGCTGTTTCCTCTGCCCACCACTCCTCATATTTCAAATCTTGGCTTAAATATCATCCCTCAAGTCAGACTATGTGAACACACTTTGAAAAACAGGTCCTCTCTCCCCAACCCCTGCCCCTGCCCCTGCCCTTCCCCACTGCAAAGCCCTGTAGTACGTGCTGCCGTAGAGGAGGGGTCACGCTCAGTGGTGAAGGTGTCAGAGATCTGGAAAGGAGCAGTAATGGCTGATGTGTTTTATTTATTTTATTTATTGATTTTTGGCTGCATTGGGTCTTCGTTGCTGCACGCGGGCTTTCTCTAGTTGCAGTGAGCGGGGGGCTACTCTTTGTTGTGGTGCGCGGGCTTCTCATTGCGGTGGCTTCTCTTGTTGCGGAGCACGGGCTCTAGCCACGCGGGCTTGAGTAGTTGTAGCACTTGGGCTCAGTAGTTGTGGCTTGCGAGCTCTAGAGCGCAGGCTCAGTAGTTGTGGCACACGGGCTTAGTTGCTCCGTGGCATGTGGGATCTCCCCAGACCAGGGTTCGAACCCGTGTCCCCTGCATTGGCAGGCGGATTCTTAATCACTGCGCCACCAGGGACGCCCGGCTGATGTGTTTTGAGGCTCAATGGGGGGCACCGTGCGGCCCACCCACGGCTTCTCATTAAATCCGTGTTGCAAGTCCATGAGGCAGGGGCTCTCTGTGATCTCATGTTACAGGGGAGAGACAGGCAAGGCTCAGCAAGGCTAAGCAACAAACTCTTGGCCACACAGCAAGTGGTAGAGCCAGGGTTCAAGCCCAGGCAGGCTGGCTGGCTGGCCCCAGAGCCTGTGACCTTCAAGCCCTGCAATTAACGAGAACCTGTGTTCTGCTGGGTTCAGCTATCACAGGTTAACTCACTGGTGCTTCTGGTTGTACCTTCTCATACGAACCACTACCATGCTATTTCCAAAGTTCCTGTATTGTTCTTTCAGGAGTTCTCAGAGTATCATGTATTCTCATTTCGTAGATTAGGATATTTGAGTGAAGAGAGGGCATTCTATACTAAACATCTTCGAGACCAAATTAACCATGAATTAGGGATCTGGACCCACGGCTGTTCAGAGGCCAGTCTGCTGGTCAGCTCACCAGGCTGTGGGCATTCTCAGTTCCCAAGGTTGGCTCGAATTGGTGGTTGTGATGCCTAATTTTTTTATGTGAATTAATTTATTTTTTATTGAAGTATAGTTGATTTCCAATGTTGCGTTAGCTTCAGGTGTACAGCAAAGTGATTCAGTTATACATATACATATTCTTTTCCATTATAGGTTGTTACAAGATATTAAATATAGCTCCCTGTGCTATACAGTAGGTCCTTGTTGTTTATGTGATGGTTAATTTTAAGTGTCCATTTAGAGTGTTTTTGGGTGAGGTTAACATTTAAATCTGTGGACTTTGAGTAAACAGATTGGATGAGGCCCATCCAGTTTAGAGAGAGCAATCAGTTGAAGGGCTGAATAGAACAAAAAGTCCAGCCTCACCAAACAAGAGGGAGCCCTCCTGGGTTTCCACTTGCCAGCCTCTGGACCGGAACTGCAGCATTGGCTTTCCTGGATCTCCAGGCTGCAGGCCCACACTGCAGATTTTGGACTTGCCAGCCTCCATAATCGTGTGAGCCAATTTCTTGTAATACATCTCTCTCCCTCTCCCTCTCATTTGTGTATTTATATATGTATATAAATACACATATATATGTATATTTATACACATATGTGTGTGTATATTTATATACATATATAAATATATATGTATATTTATATATACGCACACATACTATTGGTTCTGCTTCTCTGGAGAACCCTAATATAGTGGTTAAATATCTCCCCAGAAATCACTAAATTTCTCCCCTGAGAAAATGGAACTCTCAGCTTAAGAGGAAGATACATGTCTCACTCAATCCTTTCAACGACCTTATGAGGCACTGAAATGCTGGATTCCTATTTCACAGATGGGAAGATTGAGGCCTAGGGAGGTGACATAAAACGTGCCAGGTCACACAGCAGCTTAGCAGTTGAGACAGAATTAAAACCCCACACTTTCTAGCTCCAAAGTCCATACCCTTCCCACTGTCCTGGTCATGTATCCCACACCCCCTTCACACCATCCCACACACTCCGGCAGCCACATTTGTGGGGAGAGCCCCACAATCACTTGGCCTCCTGGCCTAAGTTCCCCCGCCACCATCAAGGACAACTCCCTGGCCAGTCTTTCACGCACGAGCGTGTGGAATGAGGGCCAAAATTGCTGTGTGCTGGCTTGAAATCTAAAGCTGGAAGGGCCTTGACTATCCTAAGCAGGAGTCCCCCTCCTGCTCTGCTCCCGAGGATAAGGTCCAGAGACAAACACTCCTCCGATCCCAGCACGGTGCCTGCTTTCCCTGAGTCTCGCGGGCCAGGCCCCTCTCAGCTCTCAGGGAATGTGACAAATCAGACTTCACCTTGGTTTTTGCACTTAACATCTTTCCACAGCAGTGCACGTGGTCCAGCTAACAACTGCATTACATGCCACTGTATAGCTATACTGTAATTTAATTAATCTCCCTTTGGTAGACAGTTGGATGATTTTCAGCCCTGTTTTCCGTTTCAAAATATTGCAACAAATCTTTGTGCATATATCTTTGTATAGTTGTGAGGCATGGCGGATATTACATTTGTTGCTAACGTAGAGAAATGTCATTAAGACTGTATTTTTTTGGTTCAAAAATTTAAAAACCTTTTTGAGGTTACTGTCTTCCAACGCATTATACCTTTGACTACACTGAATATAAATACCTTCTAAATCTAGCTTATATGTATGTGAAACGCTCCTGGAGTGCTCTGCCAGCATGACTTGGATTTATAGAACTCTTTGGAACAACAAAATAGCGTTTAACTACCTAGAAAGTAATAAACATGAAAAATGTATCGTAATAGATAACACACTACTTCCATAACAACGGGATTAAAAATCCTTTTTTAAAAATGCATGAAATTAGTTAATAAATTTGACAGTGGAGCGAAGGCCTAGCCGTATCGCCCTCTAGTGGCTTGTTGGAGTACTCGGTCCATCAGGAATCGAAATTCATCACTTCCGTAACCACATTCAGGAGGCGGGAGACCACTGTGCAGGGCTGGCTTTGGGGGAGGCTTCAGTAACACAGCATCTCCTCATTCCTGTAACGTCTGGGTTAGAAGCAGAGTGACACTGGACCTGGGGGGCAAAGTTTTCTTCAAGATTCACCCTCTTCTTGAGTAGCTGAATATGGAGGTTCTTTATGACATCAATGAGCTCAAAGAATTTTAACTGCCCGTCACTGGTGTATCTTCAGATTTCACAACTCCTACCAGTTCTCAATGCTGACTGCCCGTTGAATCTCTCGGGTTTTTACAATGCACGTGCCCCGCTGGGTGTCTCCCTCACCTTTAGAAGCTGATTCCGGGGTCACGAGCCTAGACTTGAGTTGGTTTTATTTTGTTTTGTCTGTAAAGCCCCGCTGGAGACGTGGAGCAGGGCCAGGCTGGGAAGCACGGGTGCTGCCAGCTCCGCGTACTTGGTGGGCAGGAGGAGATGGGGAGAGCAGAAGGAAAGAGGGCCTGGAGGGCTGACACCCAGCACTGCACTCCTCCCAAGCAGGCACTTCTCAGACCTGCCAAGGGTGCCGACCAAAGGCAGAGAGCCCTGGAGTTATTACAAAGACTTGTTATTACACTGGAAAATGCCTTTCCAGGTAACCTTCTATGACAGAAGGTGACACAAGTCATTTGGGGTGTTAAGAAAAGAGGCCGGAGTGTGGACCCCGGACAATCACCACTAAGCATTTGTTCTTAAAACAGCTTTTTTTTTTTTTTTTGGCTGCGCCATGCAGCACACGCGGGATCTTAGTTCCCCAACGTGGGATCGAACCTGTGGCCCCTGCAATGGAAGCGCGGACTCTTACCCACTGGACCGCCAGGGAAGTCATGCAAACAGCTTCTTAACAGAGGCCATACTAGTTGCTACAGTGTCTCTCAGAGCCGAAACCAGAGGGAAAATGTAGGACTTCTGTAAGGGATCCAGGCCAGCGAGTCCTTTTCTCTGCATGTTGACACTGTTTGTGCTGACGCGGGCAGGACTCGGGCGCAAACTGAAGAAAGCAGCCACCTCCTCTGGCGATTTAGCTGTTAAAGCCACCGTAGGTCTTGCTTAAAAGCAGGAAGTGGAAGGAAACAGCTGGGTGATGTATGGCTCGGCCTTTGATCTGGGATGCGAGCTGCACCAGCGATTCACAACTCAGAAGGATTTCACTCCCGCTGGAATATGACAGGGCGCCTTCCCGACCCCGATGATAACCAGAGCAACGGTCAGCCTCGGCCTGGTCTGGACCCCCCGACCAGCGCCCCCGGAGACGCGCCCAGGCAGGTGTCGGGCCGACTCCCAGCGGTGAGCGTGAGGAGACGGGGAGGCCGAGTAGCTGGTGGGGCTCCACACCAGCAGGGGCTGCACGCTGCCCTCACCCGCATCACCCGGGGAACCCCCAGACACCCAACCCGACCCACAGAACGCATCAGAGACGAGTAGAGGATTCCTTGCCTCTGGGAAGTCCTAGAACACCTGACCTGCTTCCTTCCTTCCTCGTCCTCTCCTTTGTTGTTTCCGCCTTCCCGAGAGGTCCTCCCACTTTAAGTTCTCAGCCACTCTCCACCCAGCTCTCCTAACACCCCTCACCTTTCTTTTTCCCATAGTCATCTTCTAATATATATTTACTAGCTTTAGTGTTCGTCTCCCCCAGTCAGAATGTGAGCTGCAGGAGGGCAGAGAGCTTTGTCTGTTTTGTGCCCTGATGTATCCGCCGGTACCTAGAAGGTGTCAGATAAGCATTTCTTTTTTTTTTTTTTTTTTTTTTTTTTTTTTTTTTTTTTTAGATAAGCATTTCTTGAATGAACAGATGAACAAAAAAAGTGAACACGTGGACGCGTGGATTACTTCCGCAATCCTCTCCCACTACGATCTGTTGAATGATGCTTCCCTTCGTGTCTGGCCGCCAGGGGCTGAAGCCAGTGTCCAAGGCCACTTTGGCCAAGCCTGACAGACGTGGACCCCTCAGGGGAGGTGGGGCTGAGTGGGCAGCAGTCTCCGAGCCAAGGCAGCCCTACCGCCAGGCAGATCCAGTGGGGACAGTGCCCTCCAGTGGCCACAAGAGTTCGTGTGAGCACAGGTGCCTCTTACCTCCATAAGCAAGGATCTGGTTTACCCTCCAGCCCTTTAATTCTGTTTCTCATTTCCACCCTCCTGTCTTTTCTCTGACCCCTCTCCCCTGCCAAAGGAGGCAGTTTTCAGAGCTGTGAAGAAACTTCCTCAGATGAAGCAATTTGTCTCTGAGAGAGAGAGAGAGAGAGAGAGAGCGAGAGAGAGAGAGACACACACACACACACACACCAGGTGAGAGGGAGCTGAGACTGAAATACAGCAAAATAACCCCAAAGGGAAGATGCAGGAGTACTGGGAGATTCCACCCCATCTCCTCAAGGACTCACGACCTACTTAAAAGGACACCGGCAATATTTTGGTAAGAAGGGTCAACAGCACTGTTAAAATGCAGAAGTGAGTGCCCTCGGCAGGGACAACAGACAGGCCTGCAGGGGACAAAAACGGGCCCGAGCACTGGCTGCAACCCACCCTCCCGCTCGCCCTCCTGCCTCTCTCCACAGGGGGGCCCTCGCCCTGGCGGGCACGCTGCTTGGGGAGGCCCCCCTGCCGACGGCTGCAGCCTGGCCTGTGACGAGCCTTCACCTCTGCTGCCGGCGGCCCTCCCTCGCTGCCGGACTCCATCAAGTTCTCCCCAAGCCCTCCCGCGTCTCCTCACCTGGCAGCGGGATTCAGGCACGAGCCCCACCCAACTACAGACGCAGGATGGCCCTCAGCGGGCATACAGCCCACCCAGCGGGCGAGGCTCCTGCCGCAGAAGGCCTCCCTTCCCCAGTCACTACCCAGATGGAAGCAGGTGGCTTTGGACGAGGACCCTGAGGTGACACCGCCTGGGCTTTTATTGCCGCGTCTGTAATTTACCGTCAAGGAGACAGCTGACAAACAGGCAGTGGTGCCTATCGACGCGCACTTCCGCTGAAGGGGCGCCGGCCCCCTCCCACCCATTCCCGTCGCCCCTCCACTGGGGGTGGCCGGGGAGCCGGCCGGTTCACAGAGACAGGGGACCCATGACGACTCCTGTTGGCACGGGGATCAACCCCTGCAAAGCACACCGCGCTCCAGCCGCAGGCGATGGAAAAAGACCTTTTTCCTCTGAAGGGCTGACAGCATCTCACACATTATCCTTTCAGTTTGGCAGCCCGGGTAGAGAAGCTTTGCTGTCAATCAGTGATGAACCAGAGAGGAAGCCAGAAAGAGCTTTTGGTGCAAATGCATTTAACCAGCAGAGACCATCTCCGGGGAAAGGTTTCCTCTCACGATTTCCCGATCTCGGCTGCGCATCAAATCTCCAGAGGAGCCTTAAAGAATCCTGACGCTCAGACCGTGCCCCAGACCAAGGAGGGCAGGACCTGGGTGTTGATGTCTGGCAGGTCTTTGGGTGACATCAAGGTTGAGAACCACTGGTCAAAACAGCTGCTATCTGACATTTTTAAATGTCTTCATGTTGAACGTGACCCACACCTGAATTATTACAACTCTGCACGGATTCACCTGCCAGCTCTCCACGTGGTAAATCATCCCGCTTGCCACTTTCCCACATAGAGAGAGGCAGAGTCTTTTTCTGGTTAACTGGGTTGTGGATTAGCAACAAGGTGACGCTTCTTTCCAGCTCTCTTCTTTGCTGCTGACCTGAGCCGACAAGAGTGTGTTCTTCCATCCTCAGCGGCTCCCTGCAGAGCCTGGACCTGCGGGTCCTGAACTTGCCCTCTGATTTGGTTCAGACAGGGAAGGGGTCCTGGGTGTAGCCTCACGTGCGGGACTCACCGAGTTCGTCGTGCCAGAGGGACAGCATCGAGGGCCACGAAACCATCTGTAAACTCCTCGGCGTGAAGCAGCCGCGCCAGCTTCTGGCCTCCACCCATCACCACCTGTTGGTCACATCACCAGAGTCTCCTGCGCTAAGAGGAGACTCCAAACGCGGGAGGCCTCCTGCAGCGACAGCACGTCATACGTCTCAGCCCATGAGTCCGCTCTGCTCCCAAGGGGGAAAGGACCCAGCCAGCATCCCAGGGACCGAGAGCAGAGGCACAGACTGCTAAGGCAAGGTACTTTTTTTGCTTTGAAAAATCAGTCTAAGAAGTTAACCTATTTGGATACCAAACTGTATCTAAAGTAAATTCTCAACTCTCCCCCCTCCCCAAAATAAAATAACATTAATAAAAACAGAAATTTTAAGGAAATATGCCAAAACGGTAACAAGGGTTCCCTCTGGTGGTGAGATGGGTGATTTCCACCTCCAACCCGTTTTTTCTACTTCACTCTTTACTAACTTTCTAGAATGTGCATTACCACCTTTAAAATCAGAAAGCAAACATAACAAACTTCCAAAAGTTAATCAACTATTTAAAAGCTAAGGTGATCTAATAATCAAACACTCTAAAATTCAACAGAATAAACCTTCTCAAATCACCTTCTCCTCTAATTAATTCTAGCTGTGGAAGGAGTCCACCCATAAAGTGTCCGTACTTTCAGACAAGTATTCCAAGGGGGGGATTTACTGATTTTCACACTAGGTAACATTGAACTGTTCCAGTCTCAGAAATTCATCAAAAAGAGAATTTAGTCTATTAAAATGTTCACATCTCTGAGGTAAAAATGTGTGCTAAATACAACAGCCAACATATTTCTGGAGAAAATCGGTCCACATGTATCTTCTGTTACAGAAATCCATTTTCTAGTGTCCGTCAGGCTCCGTCTGATTCCACTGGTCTCAGGTGTGTTTGGTCTCGCCCCTCTCTGGGCACACGGGGGTCCCCAGACCTAGCAGCCTTCAGGCACATGACAGGTCTCATCAGGGGTCCAGACCTTGGGGACCTTCTCTGTGCTCACTGAGTCTGGGCCGCTTAAGCTCCGGGGGACTGACCTGAAGGTCTCCAGGCATCTCTAAAATGTGAACACACACGGGGTGGACAAGTGAGTGAAGACGTCTTTAAGTCAAGAGCTGACGTTTACAAACTGAATTTCATGCGCAGACAAGGAACTGAACTGCCTGGCCAGGTCCTCTATGGATCTAAGGGGAAGACCTACCCCAGTGGTTCTCAACCCGGGGCGACTGTGCCTCCCGAGGGACAGTGGGCAGTGTCTGATGACATTTTAGAGCATCACAAGTTGGGGCAGGGGATGGGTACCGGCATCCAGGGGTGCTGCTAATCATCCTGCATCCACAGCGCAGCCCCACAGCGAGGAATGACCTGCCCAGATGCCAACAGTGCCGGGGCCGAGAACCGGCTCGACACCATCTCCCAAACCCACCGTCTGCCTGGCAGGGAGCGCCTTGGCGGGAGGGTGGGCTCCCGGATGAGAATACACACGCAATCAGTGGGTTTAAACGACGGGCCTGGTGAGACGCATCCTTGCTTTCTCAGAACTGACTTCAAGTTAGGTGGTGTTCATTTCCAAAGAGATGGTATTCTATCTTTAATTATACTAAACCAGTAACAGTATCACTTACCTGGTTGAATTTCTTCTGTGGAAGGGCTGGAAATTACGCTGGTTGGTATAGAATTCGGTGGAGTATCTGTCTTTAAGGGTATTAAGTTTATTCTCCTTGATTAAAAAAAGAAGTAAAAGGCCATTAGTATCATAGGAATGGTTTGTATACAATACCAAATTTCAAAGGAAACATTTAAAACTTTCAGCTCATATCATGCAAGGCACTGAATATAATGTCAATGTGCCCCCTTTAGTAACTAAGGATCATGTATTAAGTTAAACCATCACATAAATAACAGTCAACTTAAACCTTAACCAGTCATCTAAAAGTTTCAAAACCCGTGTTTTGTGAACTACCAATGACATGCTAAACACTCTGCTAGATGTTTCCTACATAAGCCTATCAGACATGGCTTCCAGTGTGGAATGCTCCAAAATATAGATGGTTCTTTTTCAAAATCCACAGTCTTAATTCTCAACAACTATTTTTTTTTAAATTATAACTGCAAGAAGCTCGCAAGAAATTAAGAGGGGAAAAACTTTAATACCAAAAATATTTCAAAGAACACTTTCCCACTCCCTTCCCCACCTAAAAATAAATTTAAAAAACATTGCTAAGGACTTCCGTGGTAGCACAGTGGTTAAGAATCTGCCTGCCAATGCCATCGACACAGGTTCGAGCCCTGGTCTGGGAAGATCCCACATGCCGCGAAGCAACTAAGCCCGTGCACCACAACTACTGAGCCTGCGCTCTAGAGCCCGCTCGCCACAACTACTGAGCCCATGTACCACATCTACTGAAGCCCACGCGCCTAGAGCCCATGCTCCGCAACAAGAGAAGCCACGGCAATGAGAAGCCCACGCACAGCAACGAAGAGCAGCCCCCGCTCGCCACAACTACAGAAAGCCTGCACGCAGCAATGAAGACCCAACGCGGGCAAAATAAATTAATTAATTAAAAAAAAAACATTGCTAGTCTGTAGAAAGAGATACAGAAAGAGCCCAGCATTACACCTAAGCCACATTATGGATCCGCCAATGAAGTCGCGTGAACATGGCAGAGCGCGTGGGAGGTGGGCAGTGCTCCCCTCACCCCCCCGCCCCGCCCCTTCCCCAGGCCGCCTCCCGGTGTTGGGCGGTGGGCGGGGAGAAGGCCGTGTGCAGGATCAGAGGCGGCCAGGGAAGGAAGCCTGGAGGCCGGCTGCTGCCTGACGATGGGGGCCATGCTGGGCAGTTCTGTCCGCTCTGAAGTGCCAGCCGTGAGCTCGGGCACGTTCACCGGCCAGACGGGCATGAACAGGGGAGAAAACAACAGCAGCGTCCCCTGGAGGCTATTCAGACCAGAGGTACCGTTCCCCATGAGCCAGTCTGCTGGACACGCCAAAACTACCTCAAGGAAATGCTCCTTTGACTTCCTACCTATTTTAAGTGCCTGTTACCGTCTGGGCAGGAGAACACGGGTAAAGAATGGGGACACGCATCCTGTCCTGGGGGGCTTGTACTCTAACTAGGGAAACAGAAGCATAAATCAAACACCTGCTATCGAATGTGACGTGTTGTGACAGAGAAAAGGGCTGAAAGGACATCCAAATGGGTCTTCTGGGAGGACTCTAATGTCACCCAGGGGAGCAGGTGTCCAGGGCGTCCCCAGAGGGTAAAGGCGCAGAGGCCTCCAAGGGCAGAGTGTGCCCCGGGGACCGGACATGCAGAGTCGGGCTGGAGGGTAAGGCACGCGGGACGAAGGAGAGTGAGGGGTCACCGTGCTGGGTGGCAGGCTGCCACAGAGCCGCTGACGGGCCAGGCAAAGAGCCAGGACCTCACCCGACAGGGAGGAAATGGAAGCAACAGAGGTGTGTGAGCAAGGAAGCGGCACTCTCAGGTGTGATGTTAGGAAACATCTCTCTGGCAGCTGTGTGGGATTTCACCTATCAGAGGGGCTTTCGGCTTATCCTGTCTTTTGACAAGGCAAGGCAGTTTCTGTTTCCACCACAGCTCTCACCGTGGTGTTGACTTGCTCCAGGCCTGCAGTGTGTTCAGAGTGACCCTCCGGGATGGGTGGGCTTTCGCATTCTGACTGCCGGGCTGCAGGGTCTTCTCCTCTGAGGGCCCTGCCAGGAAGCCTCTGGCACCGGGAGCGGTCACAGGCGTGTCCTTGGCCGCCGTGGGGGCCGGAGACTGTTTCGCCTGAGGGGGCGTCGCGGAGGGGCTGCTGGGGTCCCGGACTCTGCCGCTGGGGGTTCCCTCTCCCAGCCTGGGCCCTGGCGAAGACCCTGGGTGTGTCTGACTCTTGGTTTTCTTCGCTGTATCGGGAGTTCTCACGCACAGAACTGGCTTCTCTTTCAAGCGAATTCCAAGCTCATCCTTCTCGAACGTCACGAAGGAGCAGTAACCGTCCGTGGAGGAGATGGCCAGGAAGGCCCCGTCGCTGGACCTGCGTTCCCGAAACAGGAGAGGAAGCGAGAAGCTTTACCAAAGTCTACAGGCCACTCTTAGCGCCCTCATCACTGGCTAGGAAGTGAAGTTCAAGCAAACTCACAAGCTTTGTCTGAAGGCAAAGCCGTCAAGGGAAAAACACGACTGAGAAAGGATCTGTGTGGGCTCCTCCCTCACGCCCTTTCGCCTCCCAACCCACCTCTGCTTCGTCATCAAATTCACCGGAATAAAGGTGAGATGACCTTTTTTTTTTCTTTTTTTTTTTTCCTCCAAGAGAAAAAGAAGATGAAAAGAAGATAAAGAGTGATAAAGAGCAAGAACTAGATGGCAGGTGGGCAGGCCCAGCCTGGGCCCGAGCAGACAGTGGAGACAGAACTGGGAGCCCAGGGGTGCTGAGAACCCCAGGCAGAAAGGCGAGGGCAAAGTGACCCCTCAGGATGGGCACAGTTCTGGGGCCCCTCCTTGTCTGTGCAGCAGGGGCCCGCGTGTGTGGGCTTCCTCCCGGAGGGCCTGGCGAGTCCCCACAACACCAGGGACCCCGGGCCTCCCCTTGGTTTATGAGGATTAGGTGAACCACACACAGTCTGCACGGAATCAACACACACTGCAGTCACAACAGGAAGCAGTATTTTGGCAAGTTAGAAACAGCTTTCCTTTTTACGTTGATTCCTTTAAAAAAACTGGTAAATAAGGGCCAAAAAAGCCAACTATAGGATGAAATGCTCCCTGACCCGAGGGGCAACTCCAGGGGAATGCACGCTGTGCCCCCCATCCACTCACCAGGAAATATCGCTCAGGGTGTGGTAATGTATGTTAGACACGTAACCAAACGGGAACACCTGCTGGGTGTCGTACAAAAGCACAGAGTCTTCAGAAGCCACAGCAAACACCAAGCGGTACGGCAGGCTCACCAGCTCCACACCTGGCTCTGGTGACGGGCGAAATCCGGAACAGAGAAAGTCAAACAAGCAAAAGCGAAGTTCCCAAAGAAAACAAATTTCCCCCAAAAGCCCTCTCCCCAGGGACGTAAGTGATGTAATTTTACCAAATGCTTTACGGAAGAATTCAGTTTTTTGTATTATTTTATATAGGAATATAAGAATCAAGGAGAACCATGCAGGAACCAATGAGGACACTGTGTTATGATTCAACACTCATGGGCACCTGCGGTTCAAAAAGAAGAGAAGAAAAAGTTGTGTGAATGAGGCAAGTCACCCTGAGGGCTCACTGCCTGATAAGGAAAAATCAGGGTCACGTAGAAGCATTTCATGAAGTGATGTTTTAATGCTGTCAAGTTAATCATAGTCATTCACATAAAGGATTAGAAACTTAAAAACAGCTTCTGCGTCCGGCCATGGAGTAAGAGAGACCTGACCGACCCTTCACCTGAAACAATTAAAATACCAGGCAAAATACTGAAACAGGTTTTTTTAAGACACTGTCCATTAGGCCATGAAGGACAGCAATCCCTCACAGACAGGAAGCGAGAGAGGTGAGCCCTACGATCACCTCCGCTTACTGCCTGGAGTTTCCAGGCCCAGCAAAGGTGGAGGGAACCCAGGCGGCGCCTGGCAGACGCCCTGAGCTGGGAGGCCAGGAGGCCAAGGCGACTGGAGCGCGTGGGTGGAGGAGCAGAGACAGAGCTGCAGGGGCCTCGAGTCTTCAGCTGAGTGCTGACCAGTGCACGCACGTGAGAAACTAGCCAGGGCCAGAGTGAGAACCACGGGAAAGAAAGAGCCGTCCCTAAGGAAACAGTAAGCAAAATGAAAAGACAATCTACAGAATGGGAGAAAATATTTGTAAATGATGTGACCAACAAGGGCTTAATTTCCAAAATATATAAACAGCTCATAACAACTCAACAACAAAAAAACAACCAACCCTATCCAAAAATGGGCAGAAGACCTAATAGACATTTCTCCAGAGAAGACATACAAACGGCCAATAGGCACATGAAAAGATGCTCAACATCTCTAATTATTAGAGGAATGCAAATCAACACTACAATGAGGTACCACCTAACACCAGTCAAAATGGCCATCATTAAAAAGTTTACAAATAACAAATGCTGGAGAGGTGTGGAGAAAAGGGAACCCTCCTACACTGTTGGTGGGAATGTAAGTTGGTACAGCCACTATGGAAAACAATACAGAGGTTCCTCAAAAAACTAAAAATAGAGCTACCATACGATCCAGCAATCCCACTCCTGGGCATATATCTGGACAAAACTATAATTCAAAAAGATGCATGCACCCCTATGTTCATAGCAGCACTATTCACAATAGCCAAGACATGGAAACCACCTACATGTCCACTGACAGATGAATGGATAAAGAAGATGTCACACACACACACACACACACACACACACACACACACACAACGGAATACTACTCAACCATAAAAAAGAACAAAATAATGCCATTTGCAGCAACATGGATGCAGCTAGAGATTATCATACTAAGTGAAGTCAGAAAGAGAAAGACAAATACCATATGATATCACTTATATGTGGAATCTAAAATATGACACAAACGAACCTATCTAGGAAACAGATAGAGAATCACGGACATAGAGAACGGACTGGTGGTTGCCAAGGGGGAGGGGGTCGGGGAGGGATGGAGTGGGAGGCTGGAGTTAGCAGATGTAAGCTTTTATATATAGAATGGATAAACAACAAGGTCCTACGTATAGCACAGAGAACTATATTCAATATCCTATGATAAACCATAACAGAAAAAAAAAGAATGTATATATGTATAACTGAATCACTTTGCTGTACAGCAGTAATTAACATGACACTGTAAATCAACTATACTTCAGGGCTTCCCTGGTGGCGCAGTGGTTGAGAATCTGCCTGTCAGTGCAGGGGACACGGGTTCAAGCCCTGGTCTGGGAAGATCCCACATGCCGCAGAGCAACTGGGCCCATGAGCCACAATTACTGAGCCTGCGCATCTGGAGCCTGTGCTCCTCAACAAGAGAGGCCACGATAGTGAGAGGCCCGCACACCACGATGAAGAGAGGCCCCCGCTTGCCACAACTAGAGAAAGCCCTCGCACAGAAACGAAGACCCAACACAGCCATAAATAATAAATAAATAAATAAATAAAAACAACAAAAAAAACTATACTTCAATAAAATTAATTAGTTAATTAATTTTTTTAAAAAAGAGCCACCCCTGAAGCTCACACAAGGCTAGAAACAGCACATGTTCCCACCAGCCAGAGTGGAAAACCGCCCACTTCATGGGCATCAATTAGAGCATCCAGGCAGCTCTGCCTCGGTAGTGGAGAGATTAGCCCTAGACTAAATGCCCCTGTGATCCCACCTGACAAAGCCTAACAGCAAGATCCCTAAGATGCAAAGTGTTTCCAAGCAACCTCACTGCATCCCAGAATAAAGCTCAAGGATATTTATAAGGATGAAAATATATCCGGCATCCACTAAGGTAAAATCCACAATGTCTAATAAAAAATTATCAGATGGACTTCCCTGGTGGCACAGTGGTTAGGAATCCACCTGCCAATGCAGGGGACACAGGTTCAATCCCTGTTCCAGGAAGATCCCACATGCCGTGGAGCAACTAAGCCCGTGCGCCACAGCTACTGAGCCTGCGCTCTAGAGCCCACGAGCCACAACTACTGAAGCCCACGCGCCTAAACCCCGTGCTCCGCAAAAAGAGAAGCCACTGCAATGAGAAGCCCGCGCACAGCAACGAAGAGTAGCCCCCGCTCGACGCAACTAGAGAAAGCCCGCGCACAGCAATGAAGACCCAATGCAGCCAAAAATAAATTAATTAATTAATTTAAAAAAAATTATCAGGCATTCCAAGAAGCAGAAAAATATGACCCATAATGAGGAGGAAAAAATCAATCAAAACCAATCCTTTGTACACAAAGCCATTAAAAGGGTTATTGTAACAAGTGCATTCCACGTGTTCAAGAAGCAAGAGGGAAGGTGTAAAGCAGAGATACGTGAGGAAGACCCAAGTTGAACTCTAGAGATGAAGACTACACCGTCACAGATAGAAAATACACTGGATGGCACCAAGGGCAGGTGACACGGAAGATTAGTGAACTCAAAACAAGCTGTAGAAACTATCCACAGAGAGGAAAGAAACAAGTAAACAGAGCATCAGTAAGCCATGGGTAACTTCAAACAGCCTAATACATGTGTAGCTGGAGCCCCTGAAGAAGAAGAGAGAGAGGGGGGATGACAGAAAAAGTATCTGAAGAAATAACTGGCGAAGTTCTCCAAATTTGATGAAAACTATAAACTCGTAAATCTAAGAAGTTCAATGAACCCCAAGCACAAGAAACATAAAGAAAACGGCAGCAGGCACACCGTAATCAGATTGCTGAAAGCCACTGATAAAGAGAAAAATCTTAAAAGCAGCCAGTGGTGGAAAAACAGTTAAACAAAAATCTAATTCATATAATTTTTCCATAATTTTCCATAATTTTCACTGCATAGGAAATCAATAATAAATGACATTCAACCTGCTTCAGTAGAGAAACAAAGCTAGTATTTTTAGTCCTTTAAAGTTGCTTGCAGCAAAGAAAGTGTATCCTAGACAACGCAAAATCTGACACGTATTTTGATAACATCAGTCTTTGCTCTCAAGACTGACCAAACTGAACCAACCCACATACTCACCTCTCCCCACCCACCCTGGTGACCTGCCTCAGAGAACGTGACACACCCCTGTGGCTCTAAGGTACCTGCTTCCACCACTGGCCTCAGCTCAAAGTAGACGGGGCAGCAGCGAACAGCGAGCGTCGCCTTCCCAGGACACGGAAGATGGGCGATAGGCCTGCAAGATGAATCGCGGTTTTGCAAAAAGGCACCGTCACTCAACAAAAGCAAAAAGAAAGGGTAAACATTTCAAAGATTTCTTCAATTGCATACCTTTTAAGATTTTTCCTGGAGAAAATATAAGTTGTATTTGTTACGTTTTCACCGGATTCCACACATCCAGCTGGGGAAGCAGTAGAGGAAGGCAAGGCCATGTGTTATTAAACTGTTCATCAGCAAAGACGCAAGAGCATCAGTTCTGGTTTGTAAAAGATTTTCCCCAAAACATTATTACCTGGACAATGTTTCTGTGACTGAGGACAAATGCAAACACCCTGTCCCTGCCTGGGCTCAGCCCTTTACTCCAGTTCTACCCACCTGTCACCTCCCCAAGGGGCTCAGCTGCCCCAGAGCCCCTTCCAGGTCTGGGTGGGGAGAACATAAAGCAGGGAGCCCTGACCACAGCAGACCTTTGCCTGGGAATCCAGCCAATTCCTGCTAGTGAAGTGCTATGATCAGACCCCCGGCTCTCTGTCCCCTGGATTCTGACCTCAGTTGCCACCCAAAACCTGAGACTCAGGCCTTTTCCCATCAGCCTGATGGAGCCCAAAGGCTGCCAGGAGACCAGCCCTCTGCTGACATCTCCAGCCCCTGCAGAAGCTGCCTTTGCCCTGGGGAGCAGTCCACATCTGAGAGCCCTTCTACACTCACCTCAGGCTGTACTCAAAACCAGGTCAGATCCTGTTGGAGAATGACCGTCACACACAGTTACTCTTGGGAACATCTCCCTGTTTTACGTTAACATTTCCTGACACACACACACACATATATAATCTTCCATGTGACCATTTCATACCCACTGGGGAGGGCAGCAGACACAGCCAGTAGTCTTTCTACTCTCTTCCCATCTCACCCCATCCTTCCATCCCCAAGTAATCCATTTTAACAAACCATCAGGTCATTCTATATTTCCTCCATGCTCACATAATTGTTCCAACCAGTTATAACTCAATCGCTTGTATATTCATATGGTGGGTTTTTTTAATCTATTTTACAAAATTGGATATTATTTATACTTCTGCTCATTTTGCTTTTCTCAGTCAATTACTCATGACAGTTAACCTGCGTGACACTAATGCATCCTTTCTTCAGTAGCTACCTACTATGCACTGGTCTGAAAATACCGTAATTTATTCACCCATTCTCTGTTAACGAGTATTGTTTTGTTTTTGTTTTTTTACAACTAAGAGCCATGCTTGGACTTCCCTGGTGGCGCAGTGGTTAGGAATCTGCCTGCCAATGCAGGGGACACGGGTTTGAGCCCTGGTCCAGGAAGATCCCACATGCTGCGGACCAACTAAGCCTGTGTGCCACAACTATTGAGCTTGAGCTCTAGAGCCCGCGAGCCACGGCTGCTGAGCCCATGCGCCACAACTACTGAAGCCTGCACTACTAGAGCCTGTGCTCCGCAACAGGAGAGGCCACCGCAATGAGAGGCCCGCGCACCACAGCGAAGAGTAGCCCCCGCTCGCCACAGCTAGAGAAAGCCTGTGCGCAGCAACAAAGACCCAACACAGCCAAAATTAAATAAATAAAATAATTAATTAAAAAAAAAAAGAACCTGTCATTAAAAAAAAAAAGCCATGCCTGCAATAAACATCCTTGGACATATACTCTTATGTACTGTTTTCATTTCTTGAGGAAGTGAATGTCAGACAAGGGGCGGACTGGCTGAAGAGTACATGCATTAAACGGTTACCAGACTGCCTTCCCAGAAGGCTCGAACAATCCACACTCTCTCCAGCAACAGCCATACACATGCCCATCAGCGACAGATATTTTCACTTTTTTCCAGCCTGAAATGAATAAAGGGATACCTACTGACGTCACATTAACTTGCGTTGCCTCGACTGTCGGGTTTCCGAACACCTCCCTGTGTGTGCCAATTTTGCACATAGACTTGCTCTTCTATGAGCCGCCTTTTTGTACCTTTCTCTCGTTTTTCTCTTTTGGGTTTTTCTCCTTTTGTCTTTTTGTTCTTCTTGCCAATTTGGAAGAGCCACTGTATATGATATCTGTTAGCGCTCTCTCTTCTGTACCATAACCATTATTTTCCAGTCCCATCATGTGACTACTGATTTTGCTTACTGCGGCTTGTGCCATACAAAAGCTCTACACTCAAGTACAGCAAAGGAGGTCTATCGTTTAAGAGCTTCTGGGTTTCCAGTCTTAGTTTGGTCTTCCCCAGTCCTAGAACGTCCTCCTAGATTTTCTTGCAAGAGCTTTACATTTTTACCATTTTTAAATATTGAATTCACCTGCAGTTTATTTTATTTATTTATTTTTAAAATTTATTTATTTATTTATTTTTGGCTGCACTGGGTCTTTGTTCCTGCGTGCGGGCTTTCTCTAGTTGCGGCAAGCGGGGGCTACTCTTCACTGTGGTGCACGGGTTTCTCATTGCAGTGGCTTCTCTTGTTGTGGAGCACGGGCTCTAGGTGTGTGGGCTCAGTAGTTGTGGCACGCGGGCTCAGTAGTTGTGGTGCACGGGCTTGGTTGGTCCGCGGCATGTGGGATCTTCCCAGACCAGGGCTCAAACCCGTGTCCCCTGCATTGGCAGGTGGATTCTTAACCACTGCACCACCAAGGAAGCCCACCTGCAGTTTATATATAAGCTAAGAGTCCAATTTAATTTTTTTCCAGACAGCTGGACACTCCAGAACCATTCACTCAATAATCCATTCTTCCCACTGAAATACCACTCAGGTCACCTATCAAATTCCCTTTTATCCCAGAATCTATTTCTGGATTCTCTGTTCTGATCCACTAAGCTATATGTTTATTCCTATACCAATACCATACTGATTTGATAACAATAGCACTACAGAGTCTCTGACATTTAGACAGGCAAATGCCTGCTCAAGTATTATTCTTATCTTTCATACTTTTTTACTATTCTTTGCATTTACTCTCCTAAACAAATCCGAAATGTCATCCAATTAATTAAAAAACCAAAAAGCCGAAACAAACCAACAACAAAAAAAACTTAAATGGGATCCTAATTGGAAATCAATTATCATGTTAATTTTTAGAACACGAAATCTATTTGTTCAGAACTTGTTTTATAACCATCAATAAGACCTTCTAGTCTTCTTCATAAAGGCTCTATGCCCTATTAAATTTCTTCCTATGCATTTCCATGTCTTCTGGGGTTTGCACTGTTATGAATGGAACAATTATCCTTTTCACATTTCTAAGTACTTATTCTACTGTAGCAGATACAGATTTTATGTATTTTACAATATCTAGCCACCTTATCAAATTCTTTTATTCTGATAGTATTTTTTAAATCTCTTGGATTTTCTAGAAACACAATCTTATCACAAAGTTTTATCTCTTCCAATCTCTGTAATTTCATTTCCTGCATTTATTAACACCACCAAGGATGATAATGGTGGCGGCAGATACCCATCTGGTACCCGATTTTAAATGAAAATATTTTTGGAGCTGCCATTTAGGAAAGGACCTGCTACTGAGTTTAGTAAACAACTTTCAATATACTTAAGCAACTACTTATTCTTGGTCCTGGGACCCCCCTAGGCCAATGTCATTCTCACGTGTTCCCCAATGTCCTTTTACAGCCTAACCCACACATGTGTGTATGTTTCACACACTCTTGGGGTCTCCTCTGCCCAGCCTGGCGGGGACACTTAGTGGCAAACCTGACCTGTGCCCTCCCGTTTGGCCCAGCCCTGGGTCATGTCATCGTATCATACTCAGGATGGTATCTGAGCCATGGAGAGCAGGGGACGGTCTCCTCTGAGACCATGTTGGCAATAGCACTGCCCTGGCCGATCCTGCTGGACTCAACCTCTCACCCTCCTGCCGACAATGACCCTGACATGTCCTTGCTGATTCTGCTGACCTGTCAGACTTGACCACTACACTCCCACAAGGTATTCCAACCGGACTTGTCTGTGCCTAGACCCTGTCACAACAGGCTGCTTCATTATTGAGAATAAAAATGATAAAGGCACTTTATCATTAGTTTTAGAACGATGACCTCCATATACATGTCTAGGGAAAAGGCATGCATTAAAATTTTTTTAAAGTTGAATTTGCCTGCAGGAGTATGTTTATCACTCTAGTCTAGTGGCTCTCAAACTTGTCTGTACATTAAAATCACTGGAAATCTTTTTAAAATTCCAAAACCCAGACCACACACTCCAAACCAATTAAAACACAAACTCTGGGGGTGGGACCCAGGTACCAGCACTTTTTGAAGCTCCCTGGAGGTTTCAGTGTGTGGACAAGTTGGGGACCACTGCTTTCATCAGAATTCCCTGAGCTGCATTAAGCATCACAAAATCAGGAGCACAGACACCACCACTGCTGCTCTCACGCCCTTAGATCAAAAGCTTTGTTAAAAACACACCTGGTGTGAGGAGCAAAGATCCATCAGGAGTGAAACTAAGTCTACGAAAGAATGATTTCATGCTGTCGTCATGGAACATCCGGTAACTTCTCGCCTGCGGCACACAGAGTCTAAACGTTATTCCAAACCTTCGCATTCACAATAAAGGCTTACCAATTCCTATTTTTTTCTTTGCATGTTGTCATTTCTTACTGACATAATAATAAGTGAAACTGAAATAAATTACATATCAAATAATCACGCAAGTCTGCAAGGGCAATCACTCATGAACTGATCGCCCATTTTTGGTAAGGGAAGGTGTGTGTGTGTGTGTGTGTGTGTGTGTGTGTGTGTGTGTGTGTGTGTCTACGTGTTTGTGTGGTTCTATAATTATTATACAAATAACCCTCTGTAAGAGCACACACCACACTGTCAACAGTGGTTTGTCCGGGGAATGAGACCGGGAAAAGGCAGGAAGGTGACTAGGAGCCCTTTGCTTGTTATCTGTGTGTTTATATTTAGAATCTCCAACTGAATGAACCCTTTTTAAAAAGAAAATAGTAATCCTATCATCTTTTCAAACAACGGTTCCTGAACACCTGTGTGGAACAGTTTTCGCGCCCATGCACTGACACTTCATGAACATTATGCATTTAATCCCCAACCAGCCATGACTCTCTTAACTACACAGGTGACCTCTCAGCGCCAGCCAGCTCACAGCCCACTCTGCCTTAACGCGCTGTCCCAGGACTGGATTTGCACCTCACCTCTGCTTTGGTTTTTGTTGTTGTTGTTGTTGTTTGTTTGTTTTTAATTTTATTGAAGTATAGTTGATTTACAATGCTGTGTTAACTTCTACTGTACAGCAAAGTGACTCAGTTATACATGTATATATTCTTTTCCATATTCTTTTCCCTTCTGGCTTATCACAAGATATTGAATACAGTTCCCTGTGCTACACAGTAGGACCTTGTTGTTTATCTGCTTTGTTATAGTAACCAACTTGCTCCCTTTCACCTACTAGGATTAGCGTGCTATCTTCATTTGCCAGTTCTTTTAAAAATCAAAATCCTTTCCATTCCTGAGTACCAGCCCGATGGCCAGAGTCCCCCTCCACCTGCCAAGAAGGTGTATCGCCGCGGCTGGATCCACCTGCCTTCCTGTTGCCTAGTGCTGGGATCTTCCTAGTCAGTGGTTCCTGACCCTCGCTGCACCTCAGACCACGGGGGCCCTGCCTGCCTCAAGCCAAGTGAATCACAGCTCTGGGGGTGGGGCCCAGGCACCCATATTTTTACATGCTTCCCAGGTGACTCCATAGTTCAGCCAGGGTTGGAAACACTATCCTCCACCATCACCTCTCCCCTGGCCCCCAGACGTCCCCACCTCCGTACAGGCCAGCCCAGACCACCACGCTGAGACTTGGTGGTCTGAGAGGAAGCCATATTGCAGTTCAGGTGTCGGGTCCTGGAAACCAGGGGTTTAGCTACGAGCGATGGAGGAGCTCACGACTTCCTAAGTCCCAACTACAGTACGGCTAAGATGGAATGTCAAACATTTTGTACCTCTCCTTCAGCCCCTACTCCAGATAGCATCTTTGAGACATTAAAAGCCACACGTTTCTTCTGTGTGCTGTACACCCTCAGGATCCTAAATAAAGAAGAAAAGTCTGATTTATCTCTTCTAGTAAATGAATTTATGTTTCACAGAGAAACGATCTATTACCAGAACTGAAGATTGCTTCAACAAGTTTTGGCCTGCAAAACCACTGACCAATGACTTTCACACTTAACTGAATGACAGAGGCAAATATTAACAACCAAAAGGATATCACTAACCAAGTGGGGAAATATGTCATAATTTCATTCTTTATTGGACGTTTCAACTTGTCAATGGACATAAACTTGTAAGCCTGGCCCTATTTTTCAGGTCCTGGGCATCCGGCTCAGTGGCCATCTGTATGACTGCAGTGAAGTTTATTTTGTGTGGAACGGTCTCGCCCTCAAGGATTTGCAAGAGTAAGGAAAACAGCAGCAAGTAAATTGGTTGTTGGTAATTCATATTATTCCCTGAGCTAATCAAATTGTTTCACTCCTGACTGCCTGAATAAAACACATATACCAGGGGACTTCCCTGGCAGTCCAGTGGTTGGGACTCTGCGCTTCCACTGAAGGGGGCACAGGTTCGATCCCTGGTCAGGGAACTAAGATCCCACAAGCCACTCGGCATGGCCACACAAAAAAACAAAAAACAAAAAAAACCACGTATACCAGAAAATAAATGACATTTGGAATGTTACAGGAGATTCTATGAAAAATGAACACTTCCTTAGTGCTTTCATTCCAGGGCCATTTGAAATTCAGCTTGTTATAGTTAAAAGTAGTTGGATAAACATTATAAAGGACCATTATGACTGGTGAGTGATATGCTTGGCACCTCTGGGTTTTTGTTTTTTTTTAATTTTTTGTTTCAGGAACACAATTAAATTATTGTGTTTAGGGCTTCCCTGGTGGCACAGTGGTTAAGAATCCGCCTGCCCATACAGGGAACGTGGGTTCGAGCCCTAGTCCGGGAAGATCCCACAGGCCGCAGAGCAACTAAGCCCGTGCACCACAACTACTGAGCCTGCGCTCTAGAGCCCGCGAGCCACAGCGACTGTAGCCCGCATGTCTAGAGCCCGTGCTCCGCAACAAGAGAAGCCACCGCAATGAGAAGCCCGCACACCGCAACGAAGAGCAGCCCCCGCTCGCCGCAACTAGAGGAAGCCCAAGTGCAACAACGGAGACCCAACGCAGCCAAAAATAAATAAATAAATTTTAAAAATATATATTGTGTTTAAATGTACCAGTAAACACAGCAACAAGACCTCCTTTCAGAGAAGACAAAATATCTTATTTTCATATTAATTTAAATGGAGTTGTTAAAATCACTATAGCAGTAAACTCTAATCAAAAAAATGAAATAACTATCCAACCCTACCACTAGTTATCTCTTCTTGCTTAAGTCATATTTATAAAAGACTTTTTCTTTAAAAGTTTCCCAAGAAGTTTAAATTTAATTCAAAGCTATTTCTGCATTCATTCACCCACTCAATAAAGATTTATTAAGTACTAACTTCATGTAAGGCTCTTGTCCTAATTAGTTGCCAATTTCTTATTATGCTGTAAGAATAGCAGTAAAACAAAATGCTTTATATGAAACCAAGAATGAAAGAATCAAAGCCAGACTGTGGTTTACATTGGTTAAGCTGTAATAAAAATACCTCTGAAGAAAATTTCAAGCAAACAGAGATGAAAACAAGTTGCCAAATACTAACTTACCTGTCACAGCTCAGGGTAGCAACATACTGACCCAAAGGATCCCAGGTTACTCCTTGTACATAACTTTTATGTTCATTAAAAATAGAGATCTTTTGTCCTACGAATAAAGCACACAACACACACATTACCAAAACCCACTAATGCACAAATGGTATAAACTAGAGTTTAAGTGTTGTTCCTTTATGCCGTTCCATAATTCAGCAGTTGGTAACTGAGACTCTACCAAACTCCACGTCAGGCTCTGGGGACCAAAGATGACTTCACATGGCCCCTCCTCCCAGGGAGCTCACAGCTCATGGTGGGGACAGACCCACCACCAGGCATGCGCACTGTGACACGACGCAGAGGAAGAGGGCAGCTAACAAAGCAGGGGGTGAGGTCGAGAAGGAGTGAGCTCAGAGTTCGGTTCTCCAGGTCAGGCAGGATACAGGGGGCCGATGAGGGCAGAAGAAGGTATTCTGAGCAAATCCACGGGGTGAAAGTCAGTTTAGGCCTCTGGAGCAGTGACACGTAGCTGAGACTGCTGGTGTGTGCAAGACCCTCGTGTGCAAGGAAACGGTTCTGGGGGTTCGTGGTGTGGCTCACAGCAACGATGAGCTGGGAAGTGACCTGCATTATAAAGATGAAACTGAGGGTCGAAGAGAGCACAGAAAGTGTCACTAGTTAGGAGGTGACAGCAGACCAGGTGAGAGATGAGGGCCTGAACCAGAGCATTGTGACTAGGGATGGGAAAAGGGCTTTGGGGGAAACATTTAGAAGATAAAACCAGTAGCACACAGAGATTACCCGGATAAAAAGAGGAGGGAGTTAGGAAGCCTTGGCCAGTCTTAAAAAAACAAAACCCAGGGACTTCCCTGGCAGTCCAGTGGTTAAGACTCCGCACTTCCACTGCAAGGGGCGTGGGTTCGATCCCTGGTTGGGGAACTAAAATCCTACATGCCGCATGATGAGGCCAAAAAAAAAAAAACCAAAAACCCAAAACCTTCTTCTCTGGGGAGTGGTCTACACCCCGTCACTCACTCTCCCGACCTCCTCACCTCCCACTCGCTCAACCCTCTGCCATGGGCTCCCGCTCCTCGCCTGCCCCACGCTGGCCCCGAAGTCGCCAGTGACCTGCCGGTGACTTTCGTGTGTAAAACACACTGCACAAATGTCAGGCTAACTTTCCTTCCCCCTCCCCTTCTTGAAGCCCTTTAGGGGAGTCTGCTGAGATTAAGGTGGCCAGGGGTGAAGAAGAAGGCTAAGGAGACCTACGGAGGTTTGCGGGAGCTGCCGGGGAGAACAGGAGTGGGATCAAACCTCGCAAGCAAAAGGGGTTGGGACCCCAGGACCCCATCTGAGGCTGGTGAGGACGAATTTGTAGCGGCCCAATCTGCAGGGTGGCCGGTTTGTGACCAGCTGTGCTCAGCCCGGGACCAGGAAACTGTCAGTATTGTAGCACCGATCCTGGGTTGGGGTTTTCTTGGTACATCGGGTGGAAGAAAAGGGTCTATGTACGTAAATGATCCCTTTGGGGAGCAAACTGGATAGAGAAAATAAGAGGTCAGAGGGGCCGACAGAGCAGGAATCGAGAGGGCCTGGGGGACCTGAGGGCTCTAGGAAGGAAAGGAGCAGGCAGCAGAGGTGCTGAGGGGCCTGAAGGAGGTGGCTCTGGCAGGAGAGCAGGACGCCTGGCTAAGACGTCACTGTCAGAGCACTTAAGTGACAGGCCTTCAAAGAAACCCAGCTACAGAATAGTGGGCTGACTGACAGGACAAGTGTGGACCAAGTGGGTGTTCTTTTTAAAGGGCCACCTTGAAGATTATGACTCAAACTTTGGAGGAACTAAGGTGATGGGCAGGAGAAGGAATCACAGCATGTGAACTTCCATACATAAAAATGTACTGACTTTAAACAATTTTGCCCACGTTACACGTTAAGAAAAAAAAAATGACGGAGGCCTAGGATGTGGTCTTGATTTCCACGCTCCTCAAAACCGCTCCTTCCCCCCCACCCCCTGCTACCTGCTGTGTTGTCCTAGGAGAGTTTGCCACATGCCATCCAAAGACATCTTTTTAAAACATAAGGAGGGGACTTCCCTGGTGGCCCGGCGGGTAAGACTCTGTGCCCCCAAGGCAGGGGGCCCGGGTTCGATCCCTGGTCGGGGAACTAGATCCCACATGCATGCCGCAACTAAGACCCGGCAGCCAAAATAAATACGTAAATAAATGAATAAATATTTTTTAAAAAATAAGTAAAATCACATCAGTCTACTGCTTAAAACCCTTCAGTAGCATGTGGTCACACTTTGGTTACAATCTGAGACCTGACCCCTGTGGCCTGGACCCGCCACGCTCCAGCCTCAGGTCCTCCCTCCCTCCTGCTCCTGCCTTCCGTCGATTTCCTGTTCCTTGGACACAAGCAGCAGCTCCTGCTGCCAGGCCTCTGCACCAGTTGTTCCCATGAAATAATGCACACGGCTTGCTCCCCGGCTTCATTCCAGTCTCTGTTCAAACTCCACAAGCTCAGAGAAGCCTTCCCAGATCACCCTATCACTCCCGGACCCCTCAGCGCTCTATCACTTCCTGACATCATGCGTTTGTGTATCCGTCTGACACCCCACTAGGACGTAGCCATTGTATTCACGCATCCTCCAGCACCTGCAAGAGCGCCCAGCATGCTGGCAGTGTTCAAGATCATTACAACTGGCTTCAGGGGGTGATGGCTGATGGGAGTGTCCACAGACACTGAAATTATCCAACACACAGCCAGATTTGGGAAAAAGGAGACAGTGACACGGGTCCTCCACATTGCCGAGTGTCTGGGATTGATGAGAAAGAGCATGACAGAAATGAGGCAAGACAGAGGACGCTTCAGCTGGACCGCACAGAACTAAGAACAGAGGCCTTTACAGCGTGCATGAAAACTGGGCTGATGCAGTGCTGAGACCACAGGGGACGCCAATGCCGCTGCCTGACTCCCGACCTGGGCACTTGGGTTGCAGGAGAATCAGCAGATAAAGCAGAAGAGAAGAAGAGGTTTGGGAGAAGACATCAAGCTTGAGTACAGGCCAGCAGGAGGTAAAAGTGGTCAGGCATCAGCCACCACTGGCTTTTGGCATTTCACTGCTATTTTCGTACTACGGTAACTTCTCACATGTTTATTGTCCCCTCAACTAGTGAACAGGTTCTTTCAAAGCAGTGAGGTGTCCTTGGCTTTCCTTGATGTCCCGAAATGGAAACCTGATCCCACCTACCCCAACATCGAGCATGCAGTGCCTCACTGATTATGACTTGCTAACTTCCCGAGATCCTAAGTTCCAGGGCGGCAGGGATCAGCCGAGTCCCGCCCCGCCGCCCCCGTCATGTCTGCATCCCCAGGCGCGTGGGGTCTACCTTGCTTTGGCACCAGCAACTCATGACACCACTGCTAAGCCTCATACATTCTGACTGAGCCCTTAAAAATGCAGTGGGTCCATGGCATATGGGGCTAATCCCTAACCCGTCATGCCAAACACCTATTTCAGTTCACTAAAAAAACTCTTCTGAAGCCTTTAAAGGTTCAGCTTTTTAGACACTTAGAACAGTCCTTCCCCCGATAATAACAAAAACATATCAGCTACCTTTACTGACATCCCATATGATGGCCGTGTTATCCACAGAGGCAGAAGCCATTAAATTCCCATCGGTTGCCCAGCAAATATCATACACATCTTCTAAGTGGCCCCTAGAATCCAAAGAGGAGAAAAAGCAATTCTTGTCTCAAGGAGAGAAAAAATTGTCAAAAATTTAAAAGCAAACTCAGGGACCATACATTACAATGGGACTTTAGGAATTTCCACTAGAGCTATATTAGCTATAGCTATAAACTACTACCTTCAAGGATATTTGAATCTTTAAAATTGATTCAAGTTTACTAAGGAAAATTTTACAAGACAAACTAAGAAAATCCATTTTAATCATATTTTTATCTTTTAAACTATTCCCGTATTACTGTCTTGCATAAGTAAAAGTTTTAAGTGAGATATAAAAGTCAAAACACACATCAGCTTAATGCATTCAGGTGGTAAAGATGAATCTCTCCCAGGTCCCTCCCGAGGTTACCTCAGGGTTTTTACGACAGTCCAGTTCTCCTTGTTCAGCTGAGCCTCATCCTCGTCCTGAAAAGCAATCTGTTCTGGTTCCTTGTTGTCATTCACCTTCCACAGCAGAATGACAGCATCTGTGGAGCGAGTCAGTTAAAGATAAGCCACGCTTTACAAAGCATGGCTCCTTCGCTTCTGGATTTTTAGGGTATTAAATAATATCTATGTTGTTCAATAGACACTATGGCCACAACGATTTACTTCTAAGAATTCGGGCAGGAAAAGCAAGTTTGCCTTCCGAACAAAAACTCCAAAATCAAACCCATACCAGATCAGAGCTATACAAGGTCACCTTAAACAGAAGTGTCCCCAAGCCGGCAAAACACTACTGCAAAACGACTGACTACATTAACAAATCCACAGGCATAACCTGTAAGTGGCCGAATAGGGAAACAACAACAGAGGCACCAACGCAAGGGTTGGCAAATCATTCCTAGCTGTGTAACCTACGGCCAGTCACCTCCCATCTTGATGCCTCGGTCTCCGCACCCGTAAAATGAGGAGGCTAACAGGGCCTAGCTCATCAGCTATCGTGAGGATTAAATGGTGCAAGTGCATAAAGCACCTACCACACGATGCCCGGCACGTGGTAAGCCCGTACATGTGTCAGCTGTTAACACCATGGACGTGTCAGATACCTCAGCGTGATGTCATCGATTGTCTGAGTCCTCTAGCTCCCCACGTTCTGACGCCACGCTCACCACATAACCTTCTGACCAAGACGTGGCTCCCCTTCGAGGAATGCCCGAAGGAGGAGAGTGAAGGAGCCGCTGGCGTGGACACACACGTGCTCTCCCTAAATTAGCTGGAATCCCGGGAGCTTGGCTGAGATGAGACTGGCCCTGACGGACCGGCACTCTCCACGTGCTGACTGACTGACGGCAGGTTTCCGGGCCCTCGAGGCCAAAGGACTTGGGCTGCCCCGTGCGGCCTCACAGAGAACGGCCCGCCAGCCTCCCCACTGCCCCCCGTGCTGCTGCCACTCCCCACCCCTCCCTCGACGGAAACACTGGACATCAGGGCACTGAATTCAACCAGGCTTCTTTTCCTCCTTCTGCAAACAACATCTGAGATTTCTTCTTTCTTTTTATTCTGACTTCTAGACTATGTTAGTTTTAGAGCATGATAAAAAGATTTACTTCTTCTGTATCATTTTATGCCATTTAAGCACAAGCAGAAAGGGACTTCCCTGGCGGTCCAGTGGTTAGGACTCCGCGCTTCCACTGCAGGGAGCACGGGTTCAATCCCCGGTCGGGGGACTAAGATCCCGCATACCGCATGGCGCAGGCAAATAAATAAATAAATAAATAAATAAATAAATAAATAAAAATAAGCACAAGCAGAAAATATGAATCAATCTACTCCCACCAAAAAAACATAATTTAGAGGGCTGTTTAGACAATACTCCCTAAGCCAATTAATTCGTTAATTACACAGAGACATGGAACGGGCCGTGATCACTTACAGATGCTAAACTGACAGCCAAACAAGGCGAGGCCAGTCGCCTTGGGACTTAGAATGGTAAGCACCTACCTACTTGTCTCCAGTCAGCCCAGTGGGAGCAAGTGGGAAAGGGGCCGTTTTCAAACAGGTCTTCCCAGTTTAAGCTTTGCGTCCTCCACCCCTTCACACTCCCCACAACATTATTTTACTCAACTATCTAAATGACAGATTGAGAGGGTCAAGCGACCTCTAAAATAACAAAGTATGTCTAGCTCAAATCTCACTCTTCAACATGAGACACATGGGTATCTGGTTTCTGAAGAATCTTGAAGTACAATACTCACCATCCCCTCCTGATGCTAAAATTTCCCCATTTGGAGAAAAACGCACGACATTGACAGCTTTGGTATGGCGAGCAAGATTGGACAAAAATTCAACAATGGCCTTTCCATCTGGTCCTTTTTCTACCTTCCAGATCTGCTGATACGAACACATTCATTCAGAGAAACGTAGAGCGAGCACACACCATACTGTACCGACGAAAACACCACTATGCTGATTTTCAGAAAGAAAATTTAGTCTTTCTTTTGAAATGTAAGAGGAAGGAACTCCTATCTGAAACATAAACCTACAGTCCCATTGCCTCCCACCTCTTTCTAGTGCAAACTGTTTCCCAGGAGGAAACTGGCTCAGGGTTCTACAGCAATGGGCATCCAGTGACATCACTCTAGGTAACAGGACCCCAGGAAGAAAGGTGCTCTCCTTTGCTTTCGTTGTTGACTCAAGGCCCTGAGAATTTAGCCCTCTGGCCTAGATAACTAAGTAGTGTGTGTCTGTTGACACTCATTATAAATAGAAGAGTGGAGAATGCTGCTTCAGTAGTGCCTCCCTGGGCCTTTCTGCCTCGGCCCCATTTACCCTGACAGCGGTGTCCACCCCCGCGGAGGCCAGCCTGTGGATCCTCCCGGCGGCTCCGTGCTGGAAGTCCAGGCTGTACACTGGCTCCTTGTTATGCCAGGCGATCTCACAAGTGATGACTTTCATCCTCCTGAGTCTTCAAGGGTCAGAATACCGTTCCTCGGGGACCGTTCTTTCTCCAAAGACAGAGGAAAGCTGAAAATCGTCGGTAATGAGGTGAATATCATAGCAGGAACGATGTACTGAGCGCTTAGTGGGAGCCAGGAACTCTGCTAACCGTTAAAAACGCACGCTGCGTTGGGAGAGGATGTTACTGCTGACCTCTGACGTTAACACCCAGCAAGTTTCACCTAAAATGGTTCGCTGAGTCGTGGCTGTTCAGTTTATGCTCCTGCTACCTCCGGAAAAGCAAAATAGGATACCCAGGCAGAGGAAATCAAGGCACCGGGTCGGGCCTGGCTGGGCGCCCGCCCCCGCTTAGGGGAGGCTGCCGGGCGAGCCCGGAGAGCCGGGGGCCGGCCGCCTGGGGGAGTGGGCCGCGTGGGAGGGGGCTACCCGGGGGAAGGGGCCGGGGCCGCGGGGGAGGGGCTCTCTGGGGGGAGGAGGCCGCCCAGGGGAGGGGCCTGCCCGGGGAACGGACCGAGGCCGGAGGCGAGAAGGCAGCTCCCTTCCCGCCGCTCCGGACGGGGCGCTGGGCCCGGGAAGCCGGGACCGGACCTGGCTAGGAGGAGGCCGCTCGGGGCCGGGGCGGGGACCGGACGCGCGGACGCGCGCTTCTAGGGAGCTATCCCGGGTCCTCGCGGCCGGCCCTCAGCGAGAGCCTCTCGCCCCCCAGGTCCGGCCGGGAAACCGCGGGGACGCGGAAGCCAGCGCGGGGGAAGCCTTACCTACAGGGACGCGGTCAGTCCCCGGGGCCGCCAGCTCCCGCCGCCGCGCGCGCCGGTTCCCGCGCGCTGCAGGCCCCGCCTCCGCGTGGGCGGGACTCCCGAGACTCCGCCTCCGCGTGGGCGGGACTCCTGGAGGCCCCGCCCTGCCGCAGACGATGGTCCAGCGCCGCGAGTCCTGCGAATCTGGGCTGGCTCCCGCGGGTTTATTAATTCCGTGCGGACAGATGCACAGGTGGAAGAAAGGGGGAGTCCATCGATTCATTCGTTCAATCACTTATTCCCTTGTTAATTCATTCTTTTAGCAAACATTTACTGAGCATCTGCTATAATATGCGGAACCCTGTGCCGGCCCTGGATACACAGTGGAGAGCGAAGCTGACTCAGACTTACCCTCAATAGAATTTACAGTCCGGTAAAAGGAAAAGAAGAGCCGTCCTGTAGGACAGGTGGGGAGGCTGTAACTCTTGAGACCCGCCCAAGACTACCAAGTCTTTCGCTGGTGCAGCGAATATTTGACAGCTGTAACCTGTATCAGGCCCCCGTTTTGGTCACTGGTGTTTCAAACATAAATAAACCACAGAAACGGTCTTCGGGCTTCCTGTCATGTACACAAAAAATTATAATTAAAAAATAAAGTGAAAAGGAGTATGAAAGGAACAATGTGCTCTTACAGTTCTGAGTACGAGGTTATTTTGAATTTGAAGGCTCAAAGAAGTTTGAAGAGAAGGAGGCATTTAAAGTGGGCTTCAAGTGATAGAGTTTCGATGAGCAGCTCTGGGAAATGAGAATTGAAGGTAAAGAAACTCACCGTTGACAACAGAGGCACAAAGGAGGAGCAATGGGACCTGGCAATGAATGGGAAAGGATGGATGGCTCAATGACCCAGAAGCCTTTGGACATGAATAAGCAGGTCATATGCACATTAAGTTTCAAAGGCAGTTTCAATTCTTCTAAATTAACTGTAATCCTGGTTGCATACATTACTCTGGGAGCTTCCCTGAGATGAGATTGGCCCGGATAAATGGACAATCTCCTTGTGCTGACTAACAGCAGATTTCTGGGCCTTCAAGGCCAAGGGGCTTTTGTAAAATGAGTGCTACCCTGTGCAACCTTGCAGAAGACAGCTTGCCAGCCTCCCCTAGGTGACTCTCCCACTCCCCACTTTTCCTGTCCTCTCTCTCTCTGGATATCTTGGCCCTGAATTCAACCAGGTCTCTTCCTCCTTTTGCAAACAAACACTGAGATTTTGGTTTTTTATATATTTTTAAGATATATATTGGCTCTAGATCATTTTGGAGAATTCAAAACTATGTGATTGTTCAGTACCTGGATTGCTTACAGAATACCTCAATTAGCAGATGTGGTTACAGACACTTTTTAAGAACAGAATTTAACATTTTAAAGTGAGGTTGTAAATCAGAAGGCAGAAATAGATGCAGCAGGCCTTTTGAAATGGGATAATTTTCCAAATGTGACATTTTATCTGTGAGTTTCCCAGAGGCCAGGAAAAAAAATCCCTTGTGATGCATAGCCTTAATTGATCAAAGGAACATACAGGTTCATCTGAGGAGCCAATTCTTCCTGGCTTTTTAAAAAAATTTTTCTTTCAACATTTTTAGGAAAAAGAATTGACATGGATTCTTATATAAATGCTGGTTGATGCTTGTAGCTGGTTTCATGAAAGGTATAGAAATTGTCTACAGATGGATGTCTCATGTTGACAAACATGACAGGAGGCTCCTTAAGCCTGTTTTCTACAGAAAGCTAGGATAATGTAATCCAGATATGTAGTTTTTAGATGTTCTCTCGAGTCATGGCTAGGATTTCGAGAACTTGGACTGGGAATGACTAATATATGTACTGTAGATAATCTGTTTGAAAAGCACACATAAGAGAAAAAAAAAAAAAGGAAAATCCCACTCCTAGGTATGTACCAAAAAGAATTAAAAGTAAAAGCAAGGACGCAATTAGATATTTATACAACAGTGTTCATAGCAGCATTAATAGCAAAAAGTGGAACCAAACTAAATGTCCATGGACGGATGAATGGATAAACGAAATATGGTACATACATACAATGGAATATCATTCAGCCTTAAAATGGAGTGAAACTTGATATATGCAACAAGATGGATGAACCTTAAAAACATTATGCAAAGTGAAATAAGCCAGACACAAAAGAACAAATATGGGGACTTCCCTGGTGGCGCAGTGGTTAAGAATCTGCCTGCCAATGCAGGGGATATGGGTTCGAGCCCTGGTCTGGGAAGATCCCACATGCCGCGGAGGAACTAGTCCCGTGCGCCACAACTACTGAGCCTGCGCTCTAGAGCCTGCGAGCTACAACTACTGAAGCCCGCGTGCCAAGAGCCTGTGCTCCACAACAAAAGAAGCCACCACAGTGAGTAGCCCCCGCTCGCTGCGCCTAGAGAAAGCCCGCACGCAGCAACAAAGAACCAACACAACCAAAATTAAATAAATTAAAAATAAAAAGAACAAATATGTTATGATTCCACTTATATGAGGTACCTAGAATAAGCAAATTCGTAGAGACAGAAAGTAGAGGCCACCAGGGGGGCAGGTGGGAATGACGAGTTATTGTTTAGTGGATAGAGTTTATTTGAGATGATGAAAAAGTTCTGGAAATGGATAGTGGTGATAGTTGCCCAACAATGTGAATGTACTTAATGCCACTGAATCATACACTTAAAAATGCTAAAATGATAAATTTTATGTAATGTATATATTTCCACAATAAAAAAATTAATGAGTTAATATTTACAACACACACACACACAAATATTACCGGAGGGATAAGTTAATGGGGATATAGATAAGACAAGATTGACCGTGAGTTGGCAATTGTTGAAGCTGAGTGATGGGTACACATGAGTTCATTATTAATAGTTTCTCTATTTTTTAAAAGAAATTTTATTGGAGCACAGTTGGTTTACAATGTTATGTTAGTTTCAGGTGTACAGCAAAGTGAATCAGTTATAGATATATCCACTTTTTTAGATTCTTCTCCCATATAGGCCATTACAGAGTATTGAATAGAGTTCCCTGTTCTATACAGTAGGTCCTTATTAGTTATCTATTTTATATATAGTAGTGTGTATATGTCACTCCCAATCTCCCAATTTATCCCTCCCCCCTGCCACTTTACCCCCTGGTAACCATGTTTGTTTTCTGCATTTGTATCTCTATTTCTGTTTTGTACATAAGTTCATTTGTACCCTTTTGTAGATTCCACATATAAGCAATATCATATGATATGTCTCTCTCTGACTTACTTCACTCAGTATGACAATCTCTAGGTCCATCCATGTTGCTGCAAATGGCATTATTTCGTTCTTTTTTATGGCTGAGTAATATTCCACAGTATATATGTACCACATCTTCTTTATCCATTCCTCTGTTGATGGACATTTAGGTTGCCTCCATGTCCTGGCTATTGTTAATAGTGCTGCAGTGAACAGTTTCTCTACTTTTGTATGCAATTGAAAATTCCCGTTATAGAGGGAATTCCCTGGCTGTCCAGTGGTTAGGACTCCAAGCTTCCACTGCTGGAGGTCCCGGTTCAATCCCCGGTCGGGAAACTAAGATCCCGCAAGCCACCTGCCGTGCCAAAAAATTTTTTTAAAAAATTCCCTTTATAGAGCTTAAAATATCTGAAACTGAAAAAAATCAATTTAAGAACACAGTAAATTAGTGGGAAATAAGAAACTACTGGTTAAAGTGATGACAGTGAATATGGTGTATAATACTATTATCATATACTTTATATAACATAATTATATGTAAGTATTATAATATGTAATGATTTTTATTATTGTCCTAGACCCCTGTAATTCTCTGCCCAGGAAAAGAGGTAACAGGTATAGTTAGTTATGTCAGACTGCGTCACTTCTCTGGCTGTCAGCTGGTTAGACAACTCACACTGTAAAGTCACACAGCAAGTTGGGAAGAGCGCTTTCTAGCGTCTCAGATGTCTGCATGAACACCACAGTTTCACAGATACTCCACCAAGGGAATCGCAAAAACATGGGACAACTGCCTATCCAGAAAAAAGAAAATGAAAAGCCCACATCAAATTACTTCCAGTCAGCCCTGCTTCGGATCACAGTACAAACTTTCAAAACACAGGCCACACAGTTCAAAATACAGGCCACAGTTTTCAACAGCATTTAACAGGAATGAGGAAGACTGATGACTCATGTACTTTGTGAATATAAAGCACCATTACACTTTGCTATGAAGATACAGCTGGATTCTGGATAATATTTACATAATTGAAGACACTCATAACCTATATATTAGCCAAGTTGGGGTAAAAAGTTCTTTTGAGTCTATTCTATATATCATTACCATAATGAGTCCTGACTGCTTTGCAAGAAATTAATACTGAACCTTGAGGTTAAACTTGTTTTACATGTTTGAAACAGGTAACTGTATTTACTCAGCCCATTCTTATTAGAATGCCTGTGTAGGAAATTTACTTGTGACTCACACTCCAGTTTTATAATGGTTAATTCATTCTCTTATGACCACACTCACCTAAAAACTTCACCTGCATTTGAATGGCTTGAATTTACCAAGACTTGTCTTCACAGGTCTTGAGTTTCTCCCTAGAGGCCAGTATATGTAAATTAACTTCATGATCACAAAATTAATGCTAAAAAAGCAATGCATATATATTTTCCTCTATGCCAAGTGGATGGATATTAATGGCATTCTTTTTGTGAGCTGTGACCAATGTCCCAAAGACAAATACAGGGACCTCCCTGGTGGCACAGTGATTAGGAATCCACCTGCCAAGGCAGGGGACGCGGGTTCGAGCCCTGGTCCGGGAAGATCCCACATGCCACGGAGCAGCTAAGCTTGTACGCCACAACTACTGAGCCTGTGCTCTAGAGCCAGCGAGCCACAACTACTGAAGCCCCCATGCTTAGAGCCCGTGCTCCGCAAAAAGAGAAGCCACTGCAATGAGAAGCCCGTGCACCGCAACAAAGAGTAGCCCCTGCTCACCGCAACTAGAGAAAGCCTGCGCGCAGCAATGAAGACCCAACGCAGCCAAAAATAAATAAATAAAATAAATCTATAAAAAAACAAAAAGACAAATACAGTTGACCCTTGAACAACACGGGTTTGAACTGGATGGGTTCACTTATATGCGGATTTTTTTCAATATATTGGAAACTTGAGGGGAGATTACGACAATTTAAAAATGCAGATAAGGGCTTCCCTGGTGGCGCAGTGGTTAAGAATCCGCCTGCCAATGCAGGGGACACGGGTTCGAGCCCTGGTCTGGGAAGATCCCACATGCCACGGAGCAACTAAGCCCGTGCGCAACAACTACTGAGCCTGTGTTCTAGAGCCCGCGAGCCACAACTACTGAAGCCTGTGCGCCTAGAGCCCGTGCTCTGCAACAGGAGAAGGCACTGCTATGAGAAACCCATGCACGGCAACGAAGAGTAGCCCCTGCTCGCCACAACTAGAGAAAGACTGCGTGCAGCAACGAAGACTCAATGCAGCCAAAAATAAATAAATAAATAAATAAAATAAAAATGCAGATGAAGTACATAACCTAGAAGTATCTAAAAATTTAAGAAAAAGCTGGGGGGAGGGTTAAATTAGGTGATTGGCATCAACATATACACACTGCTATATATAAAATGGATAACCAACAAGGACCTACTGTATAGCACAGGGAGCTATAGTAATATTTTGTAATAACCTATAAGTGAAAAGAATCTGAAAAAAAATATATATATATAACTGAATCACTGTGCTGTACACCTGAAAGATGACATTGTAAATCATTTATACTTCAAAAAATATATAGAATAAAATGCACGATTTCATGTAATAATCAAACAAACATAAGAAAAATTTAGGTATATCATGAATGCATAGAATATATCTAGATACTAGTCTGTCCTTACATAGGTATAAGGTGAATGATACTTAATATAAAATTAATGTAAGTTTCCTGTTTTATAACTTTGCTTTTAAAGAATTACATTACCATACAGTATGTTTCTCTCGTAACTGGAGAAACTGCATATCATCACAGGTAAGAGGTTTTTAAAAAAATGTAACGTTTCCAATACTGTATTAAGCATATAACTGTAGGGACTTCCCTGGTGGTCCAGTGGTAAAGAATCCGCCTTGCAATGCAGGGGACATGGGTTCGATCCCTGGTCAGGGAACTAAGATCCCACATGCCACGGGGCAACTAAGCCAGCATGCCACAACTACTGAGCTCACACACCTCAACTAGAGCCTGCATGCTGCAAACTACAGAGTCCATGCGCCATAACTACAGAAGAGAAAACCCCCACACCACAGCTAGAGAGAAGCCCGCACGCTGCAACAAAGAACCAACATAGCCAAAAAAAAAAAAATTATAACGGGCTTCCCTGGTGGCGCAGTGGTTAATAATCCGCCTGCCAATGCAGGGAACATGCATTTGAGCCCTGGTCCGGGAAGAACCCACATGCCGCAGAGCAACTAAGCCCGTGCACCACTACTGAGCCTGCACGCTAAAGTCTGTGAACCACAACTACTGAGCCCGTGTGCCACAGCTACTGAAACCCGCGTGCCTAGAGCATGTGCTCCGCAACAAGAGAAGCCACCGCAATGAGAAGCCTGCACACCGCAACCAAGAGTAACTCCTGCTCACCACAACTAGGGAAAGCCCGCACGCAGCAACGAAGACCCAATGCAGCCAAAAATAAATTTTAAAAAATTTTATAACGATTAGTGTATAGGCTAGGCAACCGTGAAGCAATTGTATTGATTACACTAGGCTACCAAAAAGCAATCATATTCCTTGCTGCTTCTTCATTACCAGTGCATGAATCATTATACCTATAAATAAATGAATTTCTTTTTCACATTACCTTTTCATTTTCAATGGGTACACATAACATCTAGTGTTGTCTATCATTTAAGACAATACAGATGTACATACTGAGATGGTCCATCTTGTAAACAGACGACGAATTTGGCAGTACAGTACTGCATTTTCCTTATGATTCTCTAACAATTTTTCTCTAGCTTACTTCATTCTAGGAATACAGTAAATGATACCTGTAACATAGACAAAACATGTTAATTGACTGTTCATTGTTGTAAGGCTTCCGGTCAACAGTTATTAGTAACTTTGGGGGAGTCAAAAGTTATACGTGATTCTTGACTAAATGGGGGTCGGAACCCACAAGCCCCAAGTTGTTCAAGGGGCAGCCTCATATAAAAAGACACGAATCCAGTGGGTCTCTCACTCCATTCCAATGAGTCTATGTGACACTGTGCAAATTAAGACTGAACCAACTTCTGAAAGCTAGGAGTTGTCTGGGTAGTGTGTGTGGCCACATTAACAGGCATTTAGTTTCTTTAAAGCAATAAACCAAAGAACCCAACAGAAAAGAATAGGCAGAGAATATGACAGGGTACTCGGAAAAAGGAATTAAAATGGCCAATAAAACATATGAAAACATGTTCAACCTGAGACAAAGAAGGGCAAGCTGCCATTTTCCCACATATCAGTAAGTTTGATGGAGATAGGAAAAAACACACTCATACATCTATTTGTCATAGGAGTATAAATACTCGCAACCATTTTTGGATGGCGACATTTATTAAGATAAACACGGCATACACTCTTTGACCTATCAGTATTCACTACAAGGTATTTACATTCTGGATATGCTTTAAAAAGTATGTGTGGTGTGTATTTTCACAGCAGCATTTTTTGTAGTAATATCAAAAGACAAGAAATAAATGAGGGCTGGGAGCATATTCATGTCATAAAATGCTACTAAAGCTGTTCAAAAGAGTAATATGGAAATGTTACCAATTATATGGTGTGATACCTGTGTAGATTTGATACAAATATATAATCAAATATAAAGATACAAAATTTAATATAAACTGAATGCATATATATATGAATGTGTGTATGTATGCAGCTAATATTTTCTGGAAGGACACAAGAAAACACTTTTCACTTTATACCATTCTGTTGTATTTACATTTCTAACTTGGGCATCAACTCTGCTTCCCTCTCCCTGTCCTTGCTTACCCTAGTGAGAAAGTGGTCATGCGGATCCTGAGTTTGTTTCAGGAACCACTTGAGTTCAACACTTACAAAATTCATCACTGGAGGGTATAGATCAATAGCTCTCAGCTCTGACGGTGCGCTGGGAGGCCTTAAAGAAGCCTGACAGTTTGGTCCAACCCCCAAAACTCTTAATTAGTACGAGGTGCATCCTCACACTGGGATTCCTAAGAACCGCCCAAGTGATTCTAAAATGCAGCCAGCGAGTGTTAAGAACCATCAGTACATATCACTTTAATTATTCCTCCATGACAAATAACGACCTAATGGGCTGTATGATAGCAGGAATCAAGTGTCTGAGACCATGGGCAGAGTCACCAGCACCTCCTGCCCACATTAGGAATTTGAGGCCCAAATAAAGGCCACATCCGTATGCCACGCCTCTCCTGCTGTGTGAAAATTAGCTTTTACTGATTTTGTGGTCTTGGCTGAGGTCCTGTTTGTAGGGACTGTGGACTATTCTGGTTTACGTCCTCACATTGTTTTTAAGTTTTAAATAATTAGTTTAAGCCACACTATCCTCCCCCACACTAGCCTTTGAACAAATTTAACTTAACAAAAAAAGATAGGTATCGCTACCTCAATAGATGACATGAAAGCCCATGTACGTTCTTCTGTTAAATTTGCTAGCCACAAAGTCATATCTTGGCAATATTTTCTTAAAAAGTGAATATTAGGTAAGTATTTCCAAAGAATCGATTTAGCAAGCAAGTTTCTCTAGTTCTATGATTAACTTTGCCATTAAGCCAGTTAACAGCCATATAAAATATGTATTTTTGCAAGAATATAGCTGACCAAAAGGAAGGGAAAAATAGCAAATTCCAGAAATAAGTGCTACATAAATATTCACAAACTTAGACATGCTATACACAGCTGCTATCATTTAGGCAAGGTTTCTTTAGATTAAATGACTTACACAAATAAAGTTTGAGTGTAAAACGCACGCACACACTCTCAAGGTAAGCCCAGTCTTAGAGCCTTAATGGAAGTAAATATAACTTCTAAATTTTTAGAAGTTATATCTTCTAAATATAACTTCTAATAAATATAGTAAAATGAGCTCAACTTGAGGGTCTTAACACACAATCTTACTTTTCAAAATATAACTTGAATACAGAATTCCTTAAAAGTAGTATCTGAAGTGTGAGCCATCATATATATTTTTATTTTATTACAAGATATTTTAAAATTTGAACAGATACAACTGTGACAGAAAACCAGCTTCATACCAAAAATACACTTTCAATTACTTTATCAAGCAAATAAAAATTTCATTTATTTGCTTTTTCTAGTAGTTAATGTACAGTAAAAATTTAATATTGTACAAGACAGACATGTAATTAAGCATACAAAAGGAACATGTATTCAATGTTCAGAAACAAAAGTAAAAATAAATAGCAATGATAAAACTTTGAAAAAAATAATGCACATTTTAATTGTGGAAAATATGATTCTTAATTATATATACAGTTATACTTAATAGAAAGCCATCTCTTTATAATTGCACAAAACACGGGACCAGTAAAGCATAATTTTTATGGCATGTAATACTATAATCCTAGGTTGTTTGTTGCTTAACTCCAGGATATAAACACTTAGGTATGTAATATAATAAAAGGTATGCAGTACTGTTGGAGAAAGATTGTCTTCCTCAACCCATATTAACCTGTAGTAATCCTACAAAAGGCTGTACAGGGAATTTCACAAAAAGAAATACTGAACAATTATTGTGCCCACTCCATGCGGACTAAGCAGCCAAAAATGGGCTTCAAAGTAAATGTGGTGGGGCATTTAATATTTTTATACTAAAAATCATTATTTTTTTCTGTAAAAACACTTTGTGTTTAATAACCATGATCTGCAATCTCAGCACACACAAAAAAATCCTGGCAAAATGGATGGAGTTGCCGCTTACTTTATTTTCATGAATAAAATATTTCAGGAGATAAGATTTTATAGAAAAGAAACATTAATGCTCAATTACTTACAACTTATCAGGAGCGTTATTCCATCTTTAAAAATCCCGTTTTAAACTTCTCTGTAAGAAAATCAAAGGTAACATTTCCATTTTATTATGGCACAGCCCTCAAGTCAGAGAAAAATACATTTCGGGGAACCAGAAAAGACTGCACAAAGGTTAGGGGCAACCTGAAAACCTCTTGGTGAAAAACACTTGAGTCCTCTAGGGTAATAAAAAAATATGTGTGACTTAATTATAAATATTTACATTTCAAAGCAGAATCATGAGATAGCTATGTAGCTGCTCAATACCAATGATTCACAGGCATTTCAAAAGGTGTGATAATGTGTCCACAATATTTGTGTCCACACTTGAATGCATAGAATACAGAAAAGATTATGGTTCTTCAGTCTGTTCCATATCATATCTATAACAAAGTTGCTTAAATTTTGAAAGCTATACAACCAGAAAGACGGAGCAAATATATTTTATTATCTCACATAAAATACACTTTAAGTACTACTGATTTCACTCATTTGCTCGACAACTTGTCCTAAGATCTCATCAACTACATCGACATCATAATTCACTTGCTGAAGATCGAGATCAGGTACAATCATGGCCAGGAGCTGTCCTACGTTAACTCGAAGAGATCGAAGTTTGAGGCTGCAAATACAAACATTACACCTATTAGACGAACATTATAACAATACAGTTTAATATTCAGGTAGGCCTTAAAATTTAAGAGAAACATTAAAATGGAATCTCTGTAGAATGATATACAAACTAAATGAAAAGCAAAACTTCCTCAAGAGAACTAGATTTAACAATTCATTTAACTTAATAATTCATAATTTAATAACTAACTATAATATTTATCTGTTGGTAAGTAGAGTGTTTCATAACACTAGCAGCTCTGTTTGGTTCCAACTAATACAATTTTAATTCAAGATTGGAGAAAAGATGAACTGGTAAAATACATAAATTACAAGATGTTATTTACAATTGAAAATCTTGTTATCACCTGGATAACAATAATGATACACTAGTGAGAACACTGGTCTAAGAATAAGAATGTGTCACTTTGAATTTCAGCTTCCTTTTGAGCAAAGTAAATTGAATTGTTCTCTAAAACATCTTCTATGAAATATGAAAGGAAAAAGAAATGGTCCTGTGGTCAAATAAGCTTATACAACTTTGGGTTAAATAATGGTAAAAAAGACTTTTTAAAATGCAGGATTTCTGGGACTGCCCTGGTGGCGCAGTGGATAGGACTCTGCACTCCCAATGCAGGGGGCCTGGGTTCAAACCCTGGTCAGGGAACTAGATCCCACACGCATGCTGCAACTAAGGAGCCGGCGAGCTGCAACTGAGGAGCCCTGGAGCAACAACTAAGGAGCCCACCTGCTGCAACAAAGGCCCAGTGCAACCAAATAAATAAATATTTAAAAAAAAAAAAAAAAAAAAGCCTTTTAAAAAAATAAAATGCAGGATTTCTCTGAACCTATCACATGCTAAAGTTCACTAACTATCCGTTTTACTATGCATTTATTATAAACACTGAGAAACCCTGGATTAAATTATCATTATCATTCCTTCTGTTTTCTATACTGTATCTATCTGAATATCCACATTCTAGACTTCAAATTTCTACAACTACACAGCAAGCAGTCTTTGCGTCGAAGATTGAGACGCCTGGGTCAAGAGGATGTTACAGTTGTTTTTGTTCTGCCCCCTCCCAAAATATAAGAAGTCTACATTTAGTTTAGATACTGATCTTTCTAGGGTGGAAATCTCTGAAGGAGCGAGCTGCTCATCCTTGGGTTGACAACGCATAAAAATGTGATTTTAAATATGTTTTTTGTGAGCTTATGTTAAGATTCCATTGGACCTTTGATAAAATTTTACATCATCCCCATACCAGCTGTTTTTTGTCCAAGCTTTCCCACTCATCTTCAATCAGAGGCCCATTTCTATACAAAAAATAAAAAAAGACCAGTATGACCCTACAACCATCTTTGACCTATCCTATCCTTTAAGTCTTTTGACTGTCCTGGCTAATTCCTCCTCTCTACAGGACATACCACAGATCCCTATTTTAGTACACAGAACAGGACTGAGAGAAATATTGTGAGCTCCATATGCAATTTTAAATATTCAAATAGCCACATTAAAAAGTAAAATGAAACAATAAATTTTAGTTACGTATAAAATATCACTTCATCATATAACCAAAATATTGAGGCATTTTATTTATTTATTTATTTTTTCATACCAGGGCGTCAAAATCCAGCATGTATTTTATACTTAAAGCACATCTCAATTCAGACTAGCTAGATTTCAAGTGTCAGTGGCCAAATGTGGCTATACTGTCTTGGAAAGCGCAGGTCTAAAAGATCATCAGTTACTCAAAGTTTAGTGTGCAAGTGAATCATCTGGGAGATTGTTTAAAAGTTTCCAATTTAATAAACTGCACTGTGGTCCAAGATCTGCATTTTTACAAGCACCACAGATGCTTGTGGTTCCCATTTTCAGAAACACCAGTTGGGATTTTTTTTTTTCTGACCCCTTGCCCCCCCATGCTTATATGTACTGATCTATTCATTCTATTTCCATGAATAGATTTAACGAAATCCTTTAAAACCTTAAGCTAAAAAACTAAGTCATAATATAATTAATGTCAAGTAAGGATGGTAAATTATTTCTCAACAACAGTACATTTTAGGTATCAAGTTTTATCATATTAGCAGGAAGAGTTGCACAATTTTTAATGACTATTTTTGTGTGTTTTTTTTTTCTCTCTTGAATGGTTACCAACAGACCACCAACACTGTCAGAACCCCAAGCCCATTTAATATCTTACTGAGAGAGGGTAATCATTCATTTACTGTTTTCTTATTTTCACAGAACTTCTTCCTAATTAATCACCTGTAATTAGGAATCACCTGTAATGGCAATTTTTAGTAATTTTGTGATTTCCTAAAAGTTAAAATTGGGGAAGGCATGTAGTAAAATGAGGTAGCAAACCATAAAGAAATGGTGCCAAGTACAGAAATTAAAGAAATCAAGATGAAAAAGTAAGTTTCATGAAATAGACCCTTGTCTTCTAGTCACTGCCTAATTCAGCCCATCCTTCAATATCTGGCTCAATTTTCACTTTTTCCCAAAAAACATTCCAAACCACTCTGACCAATCAGAGCTTAATTCCTTTGAAATTCCTATTTCATTTAAGTTCACAAAATTGTTAGTTCCTTGAAGGGAAGAATGATGACATGTACTTCTTTTGTATCTCTGTCTATCATAACGTTGGGATCACAGCAGCCAATAACTTCTTTTGCTAGAACAATCTGTTTGATGTGCACTAGCAAATAAGTATCATGTTAACCAGAACTGCAGCCCTAGCCAAATGCCTCATTTCATGTTACCTTTCCTCATCAGTATAATTTACAGACTCCTCGATGTTACTTGACGTTGACACATCTCCAATTTGTCGACTTGTAGATTTTAATTGTTCGATTTCATTTTTCAGTTCTTCACACTGCAAACGGATTTGTGATTTTTCCATTTCCAATAATTCAACCTGACAAAAAATTAATTAATTTTATAACTGTACAATTTAAAAATACTAATGTCAAAGTGCAAATTTAAGAAATGTACAAAATCCTGCTTGATGAAAATTACCATCAAAAAATTAGGACACCTCCCCCCTCCAAAAAGAAAACCAACAACACACACACAAAAAACAATAGCTTTATATAAATAAAGCTTCATTTGTTTAGTTTCAGCTCTGTATCTTTTTATATTAGAAGAATACAAAATGTCAATTAAAGCATGACTAAAAACAAATGGGACCTAAAAACTGAAAAACCAAGATAAAAATGCCCAAATTATGTTGAGGTCATAGTGACTTTCATTTCTTGCACACCCACCAGCAGTAAGTTACAACAGAAAACTTATAGTTTTTTATGTATTTTGTCATCTAGCTCCTGAGCCAACACATCAAGCGGAATGTCTGAATGAGCAGTTATGTCGGCAGTATTTCCAGGAAGAAGGGGCAATTCGGTACCATACTGTCGTTTCCAAATTCCTTTTAGCAGAGAAACTCTCCTTTCAAACACCATGTAAATATAAAACGTAAAATATCTTTCAAAGGAGCTACCCAAATTTGAACTGGGGGCTCCTCCTTCCTCAGTAGAAGAACCCCAAATAAAGACTACATTTCCAAGGCATCCACTAGCCAGGTGACTAAGTTCTGACAGATGGCATATAAGCAGCTTTCAGAAACTGCACCCCTTCTCTTTCCTGTTGCCTGGAATGCAGATATATGTTGGCTGGACCTGAAGAGCCATCTCAGACCACAAGCGCAGGTTGAGAAGCAAAGCAACGATGCAGAAGGAGCCTGTGTCTCTGATGACTGTGCAGCTGCTACTGTTACGTGGGGTTTTACTTCACCTTCAAAGGAACCTAATCATAACTAATACAGGGTACCTCTATAAAATGAGGTATTGTCATCTACCCTGTGTGGTTATTTTCAGGCTTATTAATAGCGGACGTAGAACTCCCGGCATGTTATTAACTGAGCGTCTCAGTGGGAATGAGCAGGACGATCCCTCACTGCAGAGCAGTGTCCTGCGCACTACAGGACATTTACCAGACCTGGTTCCCACCCATTCAATTCCAACAATGCCCATCCCTTCAAGACATTTAAGAACCGAAACTGCCCTACACATTTCCATATGCCCCCAGAAGGACCACTCCCAGTTGAGAACCAGTGGAGTCGGTAAATGGAAATATGATTAAGTGATTTATGCCCATCTAGCAACTGGCAGTTAAGCTTTAGATGCCCCTGGACTCCCACGGCTCTCACTATGCTGAATGACGTAACTCACCTCACTTTTATACTGGTCCCTCTCAACACTGCATTTGTCCAGCTGTCTAAATACATCATCAAGCTGCACAACCATCTCATCCATTTCACTTTTACTCTCGCTATTGGAACACTGACTGCATTCAGCCTTTACATGTTGCAAAGCACTACACTGTTTTTTCAGCCTTTCTATTTCTTCCAAAGCTTGCCGATACTGAGATACCATATGGTCTGGACTTTCAGATTTGCCATTAATACTTTCAAGTAAAAATACAGCATCAGTTTCAGTAGACTGATGGCAAGTTTCCTTCTTCACGTATTTGTCATTCATTTCCAGTATCCTCTGCTGTAACACTTTGATTTGGTCAGTAAACATGTGGCACTGTCTTTTATAATTTTCTTTTTCTTGGGTGACAAGAAGCAGCTCATTTCTTAGTTCATTTAATTGGCAACCAGCATCACCAGCAGATTTATCAAAGATTTCCTGGGTTTCATATGTCTTTCCTTCAGTTTCTACACACGATGGCAGTTTGGCTGTGTCATTTCTCACATCTATCTCATCTTCAATAGTTTCTTCCTTTTTAACGACTAAACTTGGTACTTCAGTCTGGGTGGCTGCAGTGGTTCCCTGATTGCACCTGGATGATGAGGTGTCTGTTGAACTAGTCTGGCCACACGGTTCGTTATCACCCACAGGCTCCACCTGAACACCGCTTTGCTCCATGTGACTCTGTTGCAATTTCACTTCAATATCATCGTCTACTGCAGGCTTGGGAGTACTGTTTTCTTCTAAGATGATGACATCTTCATCATCATCATCATCTTTATAAGAATTTTCAAATGCTGGATTACTCAATCTGCGATTCTTTGCATTCAAAATTGAGGAACGAGTAGAGAGTCTCCGTTTCAGGCTGGAAAAAATTTTATATATGAAATATAAGATTATAAAATGTAGATATGGAAAAAATAGACGACCTTGAAGTAATCTATCTTGAAATTCTAAGAAATGCCCATGTTCATTTTTTTAAAAAATGATATATTACACAGTACTGCCCAATGATTTAATGAAGTAGAGATTATTTTCTCCTTTTACAGATAAGGAAACAACTATTGAGACCTCTTTTTAAAAGTACCACATCCTTATACTGCCAAATATCTCTTCATTTGATGTCTTCTGGCATTTCAATGTAACATGTCTGAACAGAATGCCACCACCCACCCCAGGGCAGCTCTCTGAATTCCAGAGCTCAGTGAATGACACTGCCATTCCCGTTTGCCCATCATAATTTTTATCAACATTCAGTAATCAAAGGTGAACCACAAAGTAAACCAGCATGCCCTATCCTTTCGTGGAAAACAATTTCCCCTGCATTAAAAATTGCCTCATTTTCTTCATTTGCTTAGTTTTCTGTGAATTTATCACCAATTGATTACTTTTTGCCTCACTTAGAGGGATATTTGTACTGATTTGCTATTTGGGCCTTATGTGTTAAGACCTCATCTCTCAAGAAGGATTTTCCCCTTTCTTAGGCTTACTCTTTCATATGGAGAGGGCATAATCTCTAATAAAATCTTGAGAAAGGGTACATATGACATAAAGAAATGTGAAATTTTGCATGGTGAAAATATCTTTATTCACACCTCTCAAGTTCACTGCTGGCTTGAAAAATATAGACTTCCAGGTTGGGAATTACTTTCTCAAAACTTTAAAAGCATCAATCCATTGTTATCTACCATTCATTGTTCCTGCCATTCTGATTCCTGATCTTTCGAATATAGCCTGTGTTTTTCCTCTCTGAGATATTTCTTACCTTTTCCAGCCACTATGCTGTGTATTTAGTGGCAATTAAGTCTTTCTTATATTATTTCCCCCCCCCTTTGTTCTCTGATTTCCCACTCTGAAATGTCCTTATTCAGATGTTGGCCCCTCCAGTACGTCGTCTCTTCTTTTTTCTATCTTCCAACCATTTATCTTTTCGTTCTAGGAGATTTATCTGTTAAACATCTACCCACCTCTCAATAAATTTCACATGGTTTCTTCTACTCCCTTTGTTTCAGTTTTGGACATCTGGGGATCCTTGGCTATACTTCTATTTCAGACTAGAAGCAGTGAGGTCTGGGCATGTGAAGGATGCTCAGGCTGTCATCATCTTCTAGAGCTTTTCTCTTGGGAGCCCAGTGAGGGAAGGAAGGGAGGGGGATTTCTTGCCATTCAGTATTCAAACTTTCCCTTACTTCTTCTGTTTCCAAAACAGTGGCTCACCCACATCTTCAGCAGTAGAAACTGCTCCAGAAAGTAAACTCCCTCCCTTCTGACAGAGGAAGAGAAGCAGCACTGCTGGACTTCGCAGGCTGGAAAGAGGTCTAGGGAACTACTCTTCCTTAAACTTTCATACAAGCTTCCTGTTCTCACCCCTATTTTCCACCTTCAGAAGTTCCCAATGCTTCCAAGTTCTGAGACGGTCTAGGGATCAATGGAGTTAAGCATTTAATTGGAAGTTGTCCTATTATTTTTCTTACCAGGCCAATTCCTATTTGTCTCTCTCAAGACTTAGTTTAGGTACACCTTTCCACAGGCTTTGGCTCTATGAATTTAAGAATAAATACAGGCTTTAAAAGTTAATGAAGGGGACTTCCCTGGTGGTCCAGTGGTAAAGAATCCTCCTTCCAATGCAGGGGACCCTGGTTCGATCCCTGGTCGGGGAACTAAGATCCCACATGCCACGGGGCAACTAAACCCACACACCACAACTACTGAGCCCCCGTGCCTCAACTAGAGAGCCTGCGTGCTGCAAACTATAGAGCCCACGTGCTCTGGAGCCCACACCACAACAAAGAGAGAAAACCCACATGCCACAACTAGAGAGAAGCCCAGGCACAGCAGCAAAGAGCCCGCGTGCTGCAACTAAGACCCGATACAGCCAAAAATAAAATAAATAAATAAATATTTTTTAAAAATTTAATGAAAAATTTTACTCTATTCTCTTCTTCCATTTTGATGGCAGTCACGTCCGAAATTAAATTCCATTATCACGTCTGTAACATTACAAATTTTACTTTTTCTTACTTTGTCTGGAACCATCTTTATGAAGAAAAGCCAACATTATGGAGACTAGTTAAAAAAAAATTCACACATGTTCTCAGTTAAGTAGCAATCCAGCCACAAAAGACCTCAAAATGTAGGCTATAAACAGCAAACTATTTCAAAACATGCCCTCCCTGATGTATATATGTGTGAAGACAATTTCTAATCTTTTCTGAATTTTCAAAAATCCTTTTAAGAATTTAATGAAGGCTACAAAACCTCTGGGAACATCTGGCCTCACTATTTCAGGGAATCTTGTTTCCCTGTTTCTCTTTCAATAACAAGTATCAGATGGAGTCAGTCTAATGTCCTAGTTCACTGGCAGCGCGCTCCTTTTCACCTGTGTTCATTCTATCCCCGTTGAATGGGCCACCCGTGCAGAGTACTGCTTTCAGAATTTCAGGAACCAACCGAAGTACCACCTCATCATAAAGCCTTCCCTGACCATTCCAGTCAAAAGAGCTAACTGTTCAATTCATGTATCACTCACACCTTTCTTTCTCTTCCTTCTCCATCCACTCATCCGAAGCGCACAGCATGTCATGGGCTATGCTAAGAACTTATGGGTCACATTTGACATTACAGCGTTGTACTGTTAACTGCTTCAGGTTTTTCTTTACTCAGATACTGATAATCTTAAAAGCAGGAATTTTCATACTATACAGAATTTCAAAGAGGTGACAATTTGATCAATCTCCACAATAAAAACAATTAATATTCTTTTAATTGATTTAAACAGGTAACGTAAGTGGGGTGGGGGTAAGTTCAGACAATGAAAGCAAAGTAACTTGTCCTTAAGGCTTTTCACATGCATGTAAACTACACTTTCTTAGAAGTGTATTACTGCATTGAAGTGTCAAGTAAAGGCTGTTTAATATTCAATTCCCCAAATGGAAAAACACATTTTAGCCACTGACCTGTTATTCTCAGGTTCAGACTGGGGTGAACCTCGATGATTATTTATAAGTCTCGTTGCGTAAGTATTTGCCGCTTCTGAAAGATGTCCTCTTGCAACATTTTCCTTAATGGGAGGAAAGCTTTGACTTGACACAGGAGTTGTTGGAAACAAGAGTTCAGCAGGAATCTGTTGAAGGCAAAAAAACTGATCTTAAAGAAATTTTTAAAGTGTGTCATGTTCCAAACACAAGATATTCTTTCCCCTTTCCCCCATCCCAGAAGGCACTGAGAACTATCCTAACCACATGAACTCCTTGTGCTATACCAGACCAGGGAGTGACAAACAACAGGCCAAAGAGCCAAATCCAGCCTGCAAGTGAGCTAGGAATGGTTTTACATTTTTAAAGGCATGAATAAAACAACAAAACAAAGAAAGAACATGACAGAGAGACTGTATATGGTCCACAAAGCCTAAAACATTTACTATCTGGTCTTTTACTGAAAGATTTGCTGACCTCAGACTATATAGAACGTATAGAGATATAATAAAAACTTATTTTTCTAAGAGAAAGAAATTGAGGATAAAGTCACAAAGACACTGCCTTTAAAAACCAAAGTAAGCCCACTATTCTTTTTCTCCCAGTTCTGTTCTCACCCTCAAACCCTCAGCCTTTATACAAGAAAACATTTCAATGTAATGATAAGCACACATACACAACTGCAGCAGACCACAACTTCTGATACAAGAAGTACAACTGCCTATTTATACACTCAGAAAAAGCTCAACACCATTAAGCATTAAGAAAGATAGGGGGTATGGAAGGACTTCCCTGGTGGCACAGTGGTTAAGACTCCACGCTCCTGATGCAGGGCACCTGGGTTCGATCCCTGGTCAGGGAACCAGATCCCAAATGCATGCTGCAACTAAGAGTTCGCATGCCACAACTAAGGAGCCGGCAAGGCACAACTAAGGAGCACGCCTGCTACAACTAAGACCTGGCCCAACCAAATAAATAAAATAAAATATATATATTAAAAAAAAGATAGGGGTATAGATTAAGAAATAAAAACTACTATGTATAAAATAGATATGGACTTCCCTGGTAGCACAGTGGTTAAGAATCCGCCTGCCAATGCAGGAGACACGGGTTCAAGTCCTGGCCAGGGAAGATCCCACATGCCGCGGAGCAACTAAGCTTGTGTGCCACAACTACTGAGCCTGAGCTCTAGAGCCCTCGAGCCACAACTACTGAGCCCACGTGCCACAACTACTGAGCACACGTGCTGCAACTACTGAAGCCCACGCACCTAGAGGCCATGCTCTGCAACAAGAGAAGCCACTGCAATGAGAAGGCCGCACACCGCAACGAAGTGTAGCCCCCGCTCACTGCAACCAGAGAAAGCCCGCACGCAGCAACGAAGGCCCAACACAGCCATACATACATACATACATACATAAATACATAAATAAATAAATAAATGCAACAAGGGCGTATTGTACAGCACAGGAAATTATAGCCATTATTTTGTAATAACTTTTATTGGAGCATTATCTGTAAAAATTCTGAATCACTATGTTGTACACCTGAAACTAATATAATATTGTAAATCCACCGTACACTATGGTTGAAGGGTCAACACTATAGCTTCGGTCCAGGTTAGTGCTAGCATGTGGCTCCCTGGGTCTTCCTATGAACTTTTCCTTGACTGTCTACCTAACAATAAGATTCTTAAAAGAATATCTGCCTTTCCTCAGGAGATGCCCAACTGAATAATAAAATTGAGAAGTTTGAGTGAAGTTGTGGGTTAGAAGTCAGTATTGGGAAAGAGGGTAAGAAGGGGTACAAGAGAAGAGAAATGTGAACTGAATGAACGAGATTGCTTCAATTTGTTATGTAACTCCTAAGCTTAAAATTGAGTATTAAATTAATCACAACACAATACAAGACACAGCTATAAAATGGAAGGCCTAATTACCCGAGGGATTGCTTCTGGTTGTCTGATCCTGAATTTTTCCTTGTCTCTTAAAAAAAAAAAAAAAAAAAAAAAAAGAGAGAGAGAAAAGAAAAAGAAAAATGTATTTAAATTTACTTCATTATGATTTTTCAATTCTGTTTTCGAATGACATACTTGCCATTTCACTACTAAGTCAATAAGATAGGTACACTGAACTTTGCTTCAATTTTGTTATAATCAGTGGTAAGCCCTCAGGCAGGGAAGTACTTTCCACCTCTTATCTCAGCAACACCCTAATGTCTTCCACTCCTGCTACTGGACTTATCTTTAAGAACAGTGCACTATAAATCAAAACCACCCAGAAGATCTTCATCAACTCAGCCTTCCGTGTGCAGTACATAAGCCTAACGTTCACCATGGTTCACTATCGTTCCCCAGCTTCTCTCTCCCACCTCTATTTTCCATTATCCCCATTCACGTATTTACTGTAGTTAAGCTGAACAAACTATTGCTTCCTACCCAACAAATCCTACCTTTCCTTCAAGGCCTATTACAAAAATGTCCTTCATGAATTTTCCTGATCCATTTCCCCATCCCCAACCAGAAGTAATTTCTCCTTATGCGCTTCCTCACAGGACTGGATCATGACTTTTACGGGAGTCGTCAACTTCAAATTGGTAATACACACATGTCACTTTCCCCGTTAGACTATGAGCTCATAAAGGGCAGTATTCACTTTTGATTCATTGGTGTGTAGTCCAAAAGCACAAAACTATACTGCATATTCAAAGTATTTTGTAGATAGGACAGCAATAAACAGCAGGCATCCACAGTATATCCACAGTATAAACTTTAAAAGCACTTGATGTTATGCTCTCCACATCATATCTTTTTTTTTTTTGGAGTCAATCTTTTTTGGCTATACTGCTTTATCTTGGAGAAATATCAACTAATGCTGTAGACACACCACTGCTGATGATCTGGGTATTATTTTCCCATCATACATTAATATAACACTCACTTCTTTTTGTAGGTTTTTTCATAAGTGGGATGCACCAAATCTTCATCTTCAGGTTCTTCTGGAACATCACAATTTCTAGTCAGAAAAATCACATGGGAATAACACGTCACCAGCGCCTATTCATACACCTTGAACAGTACTTTCTGCCTTTCCAAAAAGGCTACTACCAACTATATGGTACCTGAACTGTGGGTCAGGGTTATTGGAGCAATACCATTTTTCTGGAAGTTGATCTATCCCATCTGGTAATTTTCGCCACTTTAGACAGGAATCACATTGAACCCATGTCTGATCAGGACGTTTCCTGTAACAAAATAGCAACTAAATATTAGCATGGAAATACGGGATCTAAGTACTTCACTAGACTTTCCACATCATTTCTACCACAGAATGCCCCTATTATTTAATTCTGTCCCTGAAAATTCTGGAACATTTGACAGTGAGTTAAGATTTTAAAAACAACAATTTTGGCTACCACTGAAGGTTAAAAGTGACAGACCAATTTAAACAAAGTGACTTAGTCTTGTTTAATAGCATACTATTACATTTTTTCTATAATAAAAACTAAAAAACTTAGAAAATACTACAAATGCCTTGCCCTGAAATTTATGTTAAGTTAGCATCTGCAGTGTCAAATCTAATATACTTATTAGCACAATAAACCATTCAAAGTACAGAAAATAGGCAAGTTGTATTATTGTAATTTATGCAATTTTTATAACTGTGTTACCATTTTACCCTCTATTATAGCACAGCTCTGAATAACTTAAATGTATATATTCTTTTAGTTTTTAAAAGGCTTTCGAGTTATGGGATTTATTTCTTACTATGGATTAGATTCAAAAGTTTATGAACACTGTAAAATCGCCATGCCCTCCAATATCACATCTTGATATTATAGTCACTTATTATTTTTTAAATGTACTTACTGTATATCTTCTACCAGCAAAGTCAGAGGATATTCTGCATTTTTCTTCACTTTCATTTCATTCCAGTAATCATTGAGCTTATCTCCTAGTGCTGTTATTGTAAGCCTTAAAAAAAAAGTAAATTATAAAATCAATTCAAGAAAAAAAAAAAGATAAAGATTAAATCTTTGACAAACAGAGAAAGCATAAACAACCTGGTACTGATCATGTGAACATGGGGGGAGGGGCCTCCAAAAGGCATAGTTAAGAACACTTAAAGTAATGGCAATTTTCTCTAAGGATGTAGATAAGTTCATAGAACAGAGCCAGGACCATCTAGGAATAAGACAGACAATACTAACACTTTGGGTCCTCTGTTGAGGAAAGTGTGTTGCAGACCAGCTACTGGGAAAACCACAGGCTTTCTGAATTTCACCCCAACCAACAAACTTACAAGCTTCAATGCAAACCAGAATGCAGCTGTTTGCTTTATAAAAGTATGCAACCATTACCAGCAAGTATAATTCAAAATAGCTTCTGTCCCACAATTAAGACTTTCACTTTTCCCACAATAAGGTGTCAGTAAAAAAGCAAATCAACAGGACCTACTGAGATAAACATGACCACGGCCATAACTGAATAATCATTTGTTAATGAGTTAAGTATCTACTGTGCCAGGAACTGTCTGCACACACAAGATACAGTCAGTGTAACATCTTAAATTCAAAACAGACAATGTGCTCCCTATCAAATTCCCCAGGACGTTTTTCACAGAACTAGAACAAAGAACCCTAAAATTTACATGGAACCACAAAGGACCCAGAATTGCCAGAGCAATCCTGAAAAAAAAAAGAACAAAGCTGGAGGCACAACCCTTCTGGACTTCAGAAAATACTACAAGGCTACAGCAATAAAAACAGTGTGCTACTGGCACAAAAACAGACATATAGATCAATGGAACAGAATAGAGAGCCCAGAAATAAACTCACACACCTACAGTCAATTAATCTTTGACAAAGGAGGCAAGAATATACAATGGAGAAAAGACAGTCTCTTCAGCAAGTGGTGTTGGGAAAGCTAGAAAGTCGCATGTAAATCAATCAAGTTAGAACATTCCCTCATACCACACACAAAAATAAACTCAAAATGGCTTAAAGACTTAAATATAAGACATGACACCATGAGACACCTAGAAGAGAACACAGGCAAAACACTGACATAAATCGTAACAATGTTTTCTTAGGTCAGTCTCTCAAGGCAAGGGAAAAAAAAAAAGCTAAAATAAACAAATGGGATCTAATCAAACTCACAAGCTTTTGCACAGCAAAGAAAACAAAAAGACAACCTACAGAATGTGAGAAAATATTTGCAAAGGATACAACTGCCAAGGGCTTAATTTCCAAAATATACAAACAGCTCATACAACTCCGTAACAAAAAAACAACCCAATCAAAAATTGGGCAGAAGATCTAAATATACATTTTCCCAAAGAAAACATACAGATGGCCAACAGGTACATGAAAAGATACTCATCATCACTAATTATCAGAGAAATGCAAATCAAAAAGACAAAGAGGCATCACCTCACGCGGGTCAGAATGGCCACCATCAAAAAGTCTACAAATAATAAATGCTGGAGAGGGTGTGGAGAAAAGCAAACCCTCCTACACTGCTGCTGGGAATGTAAATTGGTGGAAGCACTGTGAAAAACAGTATGGAGGTTCCTTAAAAAACTAAAAATAGAGTTACCATATGATCCAGCAGCACCACTCTTGGGCATATATCTAGAGAAACCTATAATTCATAAAGATAGGGCTTCCCTGGTGGCACGGTGATTAAGAATCTGCCTGTCAATGCTGGGGACACGGGTTCGAGCCCTGGTCTGGGAAGATCCCACATGCCACGGAGCAACTAAGCCCGTGCACCACAACTACTAAAGCCCACGCGTCTAGAGCCCGTGCTCCGCGACAAGAGAAGCCACCACAATGAAAAGCCTGCGCACCGCAATGAAGAGTAGCCTCCGCTCGCCGCATCTAGAGAAAGCCCACACGCAGCAACAAAGACCCAACGCAGCCAAAAAAAAAAATTAATTAAAAAAAATTTTTAAATAAACAAATAAAAATCAAGACTTAAATTCTGTACTGACAGGTTAATATTAGATATATCTATCCCCATTCATTATCTCTATTTTTCCCCACCAGGAAGCCCCACTATCACAACATATAAACATCCAAATAAGAATGTATCATCTCCCCTCCCAAATATGGTTCTCCTTTCATATCACTTTTTCAGTTCTTCCTCGTCTCCTTTTCTTATCACCTTTATTCCTCAATCCATGAGACTGCACCCATTTCTGTTGAAAATATACCTAGGAGTGGAACTGCGGGGTCATAGGGGTGGGCACTCATGTTCAGCTTTACTCAATAGTCTAATAACTTTCAAAGATGATCAACAATTTTCACACCCAACAGCACGTACAGGAGTACCAACTGCCCTACATCTTACCAACATTTGCTATATCTTATTCATTTTAGATAATTTTTCCATCTTGATCTAATATATCAATACTTTTTGCATCTTGTTAAAAAAAAACCCACCTAAATTAAAGGTTATGAAACTATTCTTGTTTTCATTTCGTTTTTGCCTTTCTCATTTAGGCTTAAAATCCATCTGGAATTGATTTTTTGCTTCATATAAGAGGGAGAAGTTAACGTTCATTTTGTTCATACAGGTAGTTGAACCATCATTTTTAGAAAGATGATCATTTTCCTACTACACCTTTGTCATAAATCAGTTGACCATATGTATAAAAAGCAGGGATTTGTTTCTGGCTTCTCTATTCTATTTCACTAGACTATTTTTTCATTAATACCACTCTTTCACTACAGCTTTTTAAGTACTGATATTTAGTAGTATGAGTCCTCTTGATTTGTTGTTCTTTGTCTTAACTATCTTTGGTCTTCTGACTTTCCACATAAAGTTTAAATTAAGCTTGTTAACATACACACACACCTGCTGGGATTTTTTTTTAACCTGGAATTGTATTTAATTACTTTGGAGAAAAAAATGACATTTTATAATATTCAGCCTACCAACTCCTGAACCTGGTATACCTATTTATTCAGATTTGAAATTTCACTCCACAATGTTTTATAGTTTTTAGTGTGTTGAGGTCTTTGCATATTTTATTTACTCCAAAGCACCTGCTTTTTTGATGTTATTATGTATAAAATTTTTTTGAATCTCATGGTTGTTGTTTTTTTTTTTTGCTGGTAAACAAACTTCTGAATACTTCTTATCTAGCAACCTTACTCTGTATTACATTGCAGATTATTTTGGACTTTCTATATACTTGATACTGTCACCTACAGAAAATTATTTATTCCTTTCCAACCCTTATACTTTCATTTCTTTCTTTTTGCCTTATTTGTTCTGGTTATTTCCTCAACAATGGTGAATAGCTGATAACCTTATCTTACTCCCACTCTTAAGGGGAAAACTGTCAATAATTCACCATTAGGAACTGCTGTTTTTTTGCTAAATAGTCAGTATTGCTAATATGCCCTTTCTATTAATGGTTTTGCAAGAGTTCCCTTTTTTCCTACATCACAAATTGATATTGTGGTTTCTCAAGTGCTTTTTCTGCACCTATGAAAATAACCATGAGATTTTTCTTTAACATCAATGGGATGAATTACATTGAATTTTGAATAGTAAAAACCACGCGTGCCATCTTGGAATACAATCCACTTGGTTTTAACGTATTATTCTTTTTACAAGTCACTAAATGGTATCTGCTGTTTAATTAAGATTTTTATATCTTAATCATGAAAGAGCGACATAAATTTTCTTTCTTGTAATGCATTTGTGAGTTCACTACTAGTTATGTGGTGTCTTAAAACCTTTAATGATTGTGTAAGCTGGCGCCGCCATACCCTTAAATGTTTGAAAGTATGTGGGAAATTTTTAATTTGATTCAGTTTGAAAGGAAGGTGTCCATATCATCTAAAATGGTCTAAAATTGTTCATGCTACCCCTCTATGTTTTTCTGTCTGTAGATCTGTAGTAATGTCCTCCTTTTCCTTTCTGATATTGATGATTATTTTTTTCCTTAGTCTTGCCAGATGCTTATAGACTGTTAATCTTACCAAAGAACAAACTTTGGGCTTTTGATTGTGTCAATTATCAACTTATTGTCTTCCAGTTCCAAACAGGGGTTTTTTTGGTTCAGTTTTGTGATAATGGAGCTTGATCCTGTAAACATTCATCCTTTGCCAGCCTGAGGAATGTTACACTGGGTTAAGGGGGCAATGAACCTACCAGGTGAGAACAGCAAGACACATGGCCTTCAGGTCTGGTGCTCCATTATTATTTGGCTGGAGCCCATGGCCTCCCAAAGGAGCTCCAGCTGTGCTTTCAGGCCACGCTCTTCCCTCCAGCAGCAGGAACCAGTTCCAGCATATACTCACACCCTTGGGCAAAGACAGGTCTCCTCTACAGAACAGCTCCAGCCCAAGCCCACCCACATCCCCTGGCAACAGCAGGCCATGTCTACAGACCCAGACTGGCCAGGCCTTCTGGCAAGCTTTTTGCCATGGCAGGTAGCCTGTTCCTGTGTTTGTTATGACCTCTACAAAGAGATCTGAATCTCCGACATCAGGGACCGGGAACCCTCTCCTAGTTCCTTTATTGTCTACTCTTTTTCAACCTAGAGGTAACAGCTGCTGTTTTGTATCAGCTAGTTCTGGACATCTACTGTCCTCTTTTACCTCTTTGAGTGATCACCTTCTACTCCCTGTATTTTCCCTGTTCAGATAACAGGGGTAGCTTCTGTCTCAGGACTATACTCTGAATATTTATTGACTTTCTCTATTGTGTGTTTCCTAATTCGCTGATTTTGCTCTTTATCATTTCCCCCCTTCCACTTTGTTTTTATATGAAGTTTGCATTCTTCTTCATAATATATGCTCATTAGGACAACTGTTTGTGCTTCCTAAATTTACAAGTAAAATTGATGGTCATACTTATTTTATGGCTTCTGATCACTCTTAAAAGATACGAGCATTTCTGTCTCAAGTACGTAGGACTAAGTTATCTTAAAGTTCCCATCCAAGATCAACGTTTCTGGATTTTATATTACACAAAAAAATGTTACCAAGAAAGCAGGAACTTCCTCTCTTTAGTACAAATCTCAAAAATACTTCCTCAGTAAAGACAGAGGAGAATATATTTCTATTTGTGACGGAGTAGAATACAATCCCCAGGGATGAGAAAATGATTACATGCGTTTTCTACGCAAGCTTCCCACAAAACAGAAAGAAATCCAGCTTAGAAAAAGTTATGAAAGTATTTCCAAAATAAATTGTAAGAAGGCAGTCATTTAAATAGGTAACATACCTGTATTCGTTAGTATAATCGAAATCTTGTTTATTATGAGTCGGCTTTAGGAAATAACAGTCTATAATCCCCACTACTCCAACACCCATGTTGTTTGCCTGAAAAATATAACTGGCATTTTAAACATGAAACATGATGCTCCAAACAATTATCCCTTCACCAAGATTTAAGATCTGTATGAAACATTTTCCTATATTTTATCTCATGATTCTCATGACATTTAGATTGAAAAACAGTGTCTGGTAGGTAATTTACCTTTCTGGGAGCTAACTCCTAAATATGTAACAACAGCTTTCCTCCAAAACCACTTCCACTGTTATCAAGTATTCATGTAGACAAGTATTATCATTCCCGATTTTACACTAGGGAAAAAAGATCCCCTCTACTGGGATGCAATTTCTTAGCTACTAAAAACCACAACTAACTCCTTCCTGTATCCATAGTGCCTAGCAAAGGCTTTGGCACATAATATTCCGTAAGTTTGTTAGATAAAAATTACAGACATTTATCCAAAGTTACACATTCAGTTGTTAATTGAGATGAAGTAAAAACTTTAATTCAACTGACCTAGGTTTTTTTTTAAGCCTGCTAGCTAAAACACTGAACTCAAAGTATCTGAGTCATTTTCTGATTATCTACATGTGATTAACACATGTACTTTGTTCACGACTATAGCTGAGTCTAAGTATAAAGAGAAAAAGTGAAATATTGACTTATGAGAATTTTCATAGATACAACTATAGACAAAACCATGAAAACTTAATCATAATGCTACTCCACTAAAAACCATCAGTGGTTCCTCATTTCGTACAACTTGTAAACCACAGAACCCTTCCATTTTAGTTCTTTTTCACCTCCTTTCTGGCCTCATCTTCCTCTCTCCCATTCCCCACTTACCACCTGGTCCAGGCATAATAACTCCCTTAATGATGCCATCCTCTCAGAAGCCTCTTTCTTTTCCTTTGCAGACATTCCTTTCTCTGTCTAGAAAGCTCTTGCCAGACTTTCCAAAACAGTAAATCAACTCAGTCTCATCTCAATCACCACTTTCTCCAAGAAGCCCTTTCTGCTGCTCCAAGGATATACCACATTCCCCTCATCAGAAAGAGCTCTGGGGCTTCCCTGGTGGCACAGTGGTTGAGAATCTGCCTGCTAATGCAGAGGACACAGGTTCAAGCCCTGGTCTGGGAAGATCCCACATGCCACGGAGCAACTAGGCCCGTGAGCCACAACTACTGAGCCTGCACGTCTGGAGCCTGTGCTCCGCAATGGGAGAGGCCGCAATAGTGAGAGGCCCGCGCACCGCGATGAAGAGTGGCCCCCGCTCGCCGCAACTAGAGAAAGCCCTCGCACAGAAACGAAGACCCAACACAGCCAAAAATAAATAAATTAATTAATTAATTAATTTAAAAAGAAAAAAAAAAGTGAGCTCTGGGGGCATGTGCTGTACCTTTTCATCTTTTTATGCTGAGCATCTAGTGTGGAAAATCATACCAAGTGTTTAATAAATGTTTACTGAATCCAAATACTACGACCAGTCCATCTTCTGGTAAAGAAAAACATTAAAAGTTGGCTGTAGGGCTTCTCTGGTGGCACAGTGGTTAGGAATCCACCTGCCAATGCAGGGGACACAGGTTCGATCCCTGGTCCGGGAAGATCCCCATGCCGTGGAGCAACTAAGCCCGTGTGCCACGACTACTGAGCCTGTGCGCCTAGAGCCCATGCTCTGCAACGAGAAGCCACCGCAATGGGAAGCTCGCGCACAGCAACGAAGACCCAATGCAGCCAAAAATAAAATACATTTATTAAAAAAAAAAAAAAAAAAGTTGGCTGTATAAGCTTATTTTTTACAAGGTTAAACTTAACCAGAAATTATATATGATGCAAATGTAACTGGGTTGGAAAAATGGATTATGTACCTTAAGTCAAAACACTTGAGAAATAAGGCCTATTACCAAAAATACGTTTCCAATTACCAGTGAAATTCAGAACTTTATAATTATACAGTATTTCTGGCAAAAATTACTATTCCAATTATAAATAAAACTTAGCATTTTAAATAAAAGTTATTGATACCTTGTATCATGGTTGTCATATTTCTGGATTTATTTTTCTAATTGAAATCAGTGGTTATAAAGAAGAGCCCAACAAAGTTCATTTACTTTTTTAAAAATTGAAATATAGTTGATTTACAATATTATATTAGTTTCAGGTGTATGACACAGTGATTCAATATTTTTATATACTCCATTTAAAATTATAAGATATTGGCTATATTCCCTGTGCTGTACAATATATCCTTGTAGCTCATTTATTTTATACATAGTAGTTTGTACCTCTTAATCCCCTACCCCTATCTCCCCCTGCCACCCTGCCCCCACTGGTAACCACCAGTTTGTTCTCCATGTCTGTGAGTCTGTTTCTGTTTTGTTACATTCATTCACTTTTTATTTTTTTGATTCCACATATAAGTGGTAACATACAGTACTTGTCTTTTCCTGACATATTATACTTCATTAAGCATACTATGTTCCAGGTCCATCCATGTCGTTGCAGAGAATTTAGAATGAAATAAAATGAACAGAAAATGAACATCACAGAATTGGAAAACAAAATATGCCTGGACTTAAAACCTTTAACAAAGCTGAATTTCAGAATTTATCACAAATTCTTAACACCCACCACACACACCAAAAAAATCTTCTGTGAAAACAGGTAAAGGATAAACAGATCAACATAGTGGGCAATGTTCACCATCCTAAATTGAATTCTACAACAATGGAAGTGGTTTAGGAGGAAAACTCTGATATATTCAGGAACTAACTCCAGAAAAGTAAATCACCTATCAGATACTATTTTTTAGGCTACTGAGTCAACAACTAATTAAAACCAATCAATTTTATTCTAGCATGAAAAAAATCAAGGATCCTTTTCCAAGTGTAGAGAAAATATCTGCACCTGTGCCTGAAGTCTAAGGCGAGTTACTTATTAGCCCCAATTCCCTTACCTGTAAAACAGAGATAAAATGTTCTGTCCTCAAATTAATATAAAAGTGTTCTAAGGTCAAGTGCCATACCAATGTTATTAAAAACATTGACATTTAAAAGTCATTAGGCAAAAAGCACATTATTTCACATCTGACCCGATAACATGTTATCCTAACTTTTATAAAAGATACAGACATTTTCAGATATAAACTTACCCTTAACTGACATCCAACTTTTTCATAAGCTTTGATGAGTCTATTTCTGTGATACATCATTATCCCATAATGATCTTTATTTCTGCAGTTGAATCCAAAAGTAATTCTCACAGTTTTATTAGTCTTAAATGTTAAGGAAAATTCTGAACACACCACCTCACTCCCTTTAAACCACCCTTCCTATTTCATTATTTATTGAGTCCAAAGGTGCAAAAAAGGGCAAAAGTTGGAGAGGATTAGACTCTATCAGGATAACAGGAGAAAGGGGGAAGGGAAATACACTTGACTGATACCTATCTATATACAGCATCATAACAAGCAAAATAAAGGATACTAAAAATTTGGGTCGATAAATATCACGTTCAATGTAGGCAAGACTCTTCGAAACTAGCTGTGTCTTCACTTTCTGTCCACGCAAGATGATCTGCATTCGTGGCTTTAGATATAATATACTGCAGTAAGCCTGCAAAGACACACAATTATCTGTCCTTTCCAAATAATTATCTATGGATTTGTTCAACATTACTTACGCATGTATTTAAAAAGAAAGCTACTGCCTTGCTTTGATAAAAGATGTATTAACTCTTCAATAAAATACTATAGACTATAAAGGTGTATTAGTTAATATCTGAACACTTTTTATTAAAAACAAGCTCAATATACTGTAGCCAGTAAAAATGACTTACAGAAAATCTACTGACCTACATAGATGTTGATATGTTAAGTGAAAAAAGTTAAAAAAATAGCATGTATAGTATTTCATTTTAAAAAAATGTTTATGTGTACAAAAAGGACTATTTTCTGACTCTCCTGTCAAAACTATATATTGCTATTATAATTTTAAAAGCATCAATAAATTTTATTTGGGCAAAAATAAGCAAAATCTAATATAAACAAAAGGGACTATTATAAGCTTGAAAAGGAAAAAAATCATAAATAAGGCACCAACATTTAAGCAGAGTAGACAAACAGCACTTTTTCCATATGAAGCTGTAAATATCAGCAGTCATCTAAATGTGTTTTCAAGTCTTTTTTTTTTTTCTTTCTTTTTTTTTTGGCCGCGCTGAGGCTTGCGGGATCTTAGTTCCCTGACCAGGGATTGAACACGGGCCATGGCAGTGGAAGTGCCTAGTCCTAATCACTGGACCACCAGAGAATTCCCTAAACGTGTTTTCAATTCTTAATACGTGGAAGTTTAGATACCTTAGAATTGTGACCAAACTTTGCATCCTAAAACATGTTAAAATATGATCTCCTGTGCCTTCCTCCAAGCTATCAGAAATCTCTGAGGGAAATGAATTGAACAATTCAAGAAGGATATATGAAAAGTTCAACACAAACTAAAATTTGAACATTTCTCTTTTTTTCCTGACTCCTGATTTCAAAATTAGTGGTGTTTTGCCCGTTTTTAAAATTCATTAATGATATTTTAAAACATTTTTTTTCATGGTACACTAACATTATACCATCTGCTCTGGTTACCTCTGGATATTCTTGAGTTAAGATTTTCTTAACAACTAGGACATACTTCACTAACACACTGGGGTATATCAAGGAATAGTAATAGCTGCCATTGTAATTGCTAGAATCTCAGAAAAAATTACATAGTATACTTGTAAACGTCAAATGAATCCTTAGCTTGGGGTTATGAAATAATTTTAGCACAAAAAAAGGGAAAAGGGGAATTCCCTGGTGGTCCAGTGGTTAGGACCACTCTCCCTGGTTGGGGAACTAAGATCCCACATGCCGCAGTGCAGCCAAGAAAAACAAAAAGGAGGAGAAAAAAAAGGGAAAAGTTAGTATTATATGTCTTATCATAGTGACTAAGAAACTTAACATTCTTTGTTTTAATTAATTTATTTATTTTGGCTGCGTTGGGTCTTTGTTGCTGCGTGGGCTTTCGCCGGTTGCAGTGAGCGGGGGCTACTCTTTGTCGCGGTGCGCCGGCTTCTCATTGTGGTGGCTTCTCTTGTTGCGGAGCACGGGCTCTAGGCGTGCAGGCTCAGTAGCTGTGGCACGCGGGCTCTAGAGCGCAGGCTCAGTAGTTGTGGCGCATGTTCTTATTTGCTCCGCGGCATGTGGGATCTTCCCGGACCAGGGCTTGAACCCGTGTCCCCTGCATTGGCAGGCAGATTCTTAACCACTGCGCCACCAGGGAAGCCCGAAACTTAATATTCTTATTATATCAACACTGTTATATTGAGATATTAATTCCTTCAATCTTAAGAACATTCTCATCTCTAAGGTCAAATCTCAAAGATATTTATCACAAAATTATATTAACGTGCATTATGTATAGGCTATACATAATTTATTGCTTTAGGGTATCAATAATGTGTGTGTGTTCTAGAGAATATTTTAAATTTTAAAAGACACACTCTGAATCTGGCGTTTTGATTGAATCAATCAATATGGCCATCACATAAGGATTCATTTGACGTTTACAAGTATACTATGTAATTTTTTCTGAGATTCTAGCAATTACAATGGCAGCTATTACTATTCCTTGATATACCCCAGTGTGTTAGTGAAGTATGTCCTAGTTGTTAAGAAAATCTTAACTCAAGAATATCCAGAGGTAACCAGAGCAGATGGTATAATGTTAGTGTACCATGAAAAAAATGTTTTAAAATATCATTAACGAATTTTGCAAACTGATTCTAGTATTCCCAATTCAAATAATTAACCACACAGTGAAAGAACTTTTCCAAGCACTGTTAAGACCTGATGATTTCGCAATTAAAAAACTTTTCTAAGCAAATAAAACAAGCAGTGTGCACAAGACAAATTTAATAAATTGGTTCATGTCTGAGATACTTAGAGATTTCTGGCAGCATTTATAATACAAGTGGTTAACAATTTCCATTATTTGATGATTTTCTCATTCCCACAAAGAGAGCTGAATACATACCCTCAGAGAATAGTCACTCTCAGGGGCAATTTGGTCCATCCTTTCTTGCTTCTTGTATCCTTTCTTCCCTGCTGTCTCATCTAAATCTTCTGGAATTCTGATGTCATATTTATCCTTATCAAAATCAAACTCTGTTGCACTTTTGTAGCTGCAAAAATAATTTTTTTAAAAGAGCTAAATTTTAACTTCACCGTAAGATAAACAAGCAAATAACTTTTAGTTAGCAAAACAAAACACAAACATGTGGTTGGAGTTAAGGTCAGAGGAGTTGGAGGGAGGGAGGGAGAAAGGAAATCCAGAAGGTACAGAAAAGAACTGTATTCATTCACACATTGCCATTGGGAATGTCAAATGATAGAGCCACATTCTGATAGTTTCTTAAAAAAATAAACATGCAACTACCATATGATTCAGCAATTACACTGCTGGGCATTTATCCCACAAAATGATGACCATACTCCCACAAAAACCTCTATGCACATATTTTATAGCAGGGGTCTCCAGCCCCCGGGCCTGTTAGGAACCCGGCCGCACAGCAGGAGGTGTAAAGCTTCACCTGCTGCTCCCCATCACTGCATTACTGCCTGAACCCCACCCCTCGACCCTGTGAAAAAACTGTCTTCCATGAAACCGGACCCTGATGACAAAAAGGTTGGGAACCCGTTTTATAGCTTTATTTGTAATAACTGAAACTTGTAAACAACCAGATGGGTAAACACACTGTGGTCCATCCATATAATGCAATTACCACTCAGCAAGTAAGAGGAAGCAAACGGACACACACAAGAACCTGGATGAATCTTCAAAAAATTACGCTGAATGAAAAATGCTAATCCCAAAAGGTTTCACACGGTATGATTCCAGTTACAGAATATTCTTGAAATGACAAAGTTATAGAAATGGAGAACATGTTAGAGGTTGCCAGGGATTAAGGAAGGAGTGGGTGTGGATATAAAAGGGATCCTTGAGTTGATGAAATTGTCCTGTACCTTGACTGTATCAATGTCAGTATCAACAGTACTACTGTACTGTAGTGTTCCAAGATGTTATCATTGAGAGAAACTGGGTAAAAGGGTACGTGAGATTTCTTACAACTACATATGAATCTACAATTATCTCAAATTAAAAGTTAAGGAAAAAATGGTGGTGGGGATGGGAGGGGCAGGGAAGAAAGTAAGAAAAAGAAAATAAAAGAAAAAGGGAACACAGGTGGTCAGAAAAACACAAGAATTAAAGGATTTTAGTATTATCACTATTTGTGCTTTATTCCTATGGTTCAACAGATCTTAGATCTCTCAATATCACACATTTACCCTAAATTTTAAAACTTTATTTGCAAAGGATTTTATCCTCACAAAGATTTAGCAACACAGAAGTCTCACTTATATTATTTTTCTCAACAGATGCTAAATTGTGCTTAGCTTTATGTAATTAACCAAACAGACAAAGATTTCTCTAACTTACTCTAGTTGGGACTTGTTGGCTGGGCTTTTCGTTTCATTTCTTTTTTTTTTTTTTTTTTTTTTGAGGAGAGGGATGGTATAACCAAGAGCGAAAATAGAGTGCTATGGAGACAGAATGGCAGGGCTAGGACATTTATTTTTAGTGATATGAAATTATCTCAAATTGAAGCCAAAGTAGCCTCAATAAAATACCCTTGGAAAAGGTAAATCATTAACTATGCCATAACATGAGGACCTTCCAATATATTTGCACCCTGTGTAACAAAGCATGAATGTAATGAAATTATTCCCACACACGCACTTTACTTCCCAAATGGTGAACAACTAGCTGAGGTCTACCGTTTACCTTCTGAGATTCCAAATGATGATCCTCGTCCCCTTCTTACCGATGATAGCTTTAAGTTCTGCCAGTAATTTCTGTTCCGTAGAAAATAAAGAATGTTCCAGAATTGCAGCAAGACTCGCTTTTGATTCTGTTAAATTAATTATCTGTTGTATATCCTAAGTTAAAGACTTAGACCAACAATGTATTTTTCACAATTACGATATGGAAACCAACTCAAACTAACTGAAAAACCATTTCCTAAATTATTTTCTAAATTTTAAAATGATAGTGTGATTTCAAATGAACACCAAGAAGGATAAGTATGCAGAAGTTTATTATTATTCCTACTTTAATTATTTCCAATATTTGAATGTTTATACAGAAGACATTTTCCTAAGGGTATCTTGCTTTTCATGGTTTTTGGTGAAAATTTCAAGCTAGATCATAAGCTTATCAGACCACAAAAAGACTAAAATAAAGAAGCTTAACATAAAATGCAATCGCCTTATGCTAAGGATTTCCATGACACAATTCCAACAGAGAACACAAAGGGACAAACATTTAGCCCAGATGTAGAGTAGAGGCAGTGGATAGGAACAAGAGCTAGAATGATCAAGAGCTAAACTAGAATCTGGAGGAGGGCAGAAGGATGGAATGGTTCAGATTATTTCCTCATAGTTTCAACTTCAAAATCAAAAGGATATGGTCTTTGTTGAATGCCACTATTGGGACAACAACATGTTCTGCTTTTATGACTTCCAAGTAGGTCTGAGACAAGAAGCCCACGCTCATGCTTTCTTCATTTTTGGTAAAAACCATTGCATCTTTACCCAAACGCATAGAACCTGACTTGAAGCCATTCCCATACAATCCAACTGGGACGTGACCATTCATGGTGACTTTGTCACTGAAGCCAAAGCTAAAAAGAAAAAGAAATTTAGTAAGTATGTATAATCTTCATTTATTTTAATTCAAAAACTGTAATACCAAGTAAAGTGCCTAAGTTTGAATGTTAGCCTCATCCTTCCTTGCCATGTAATCTTGGGCAACTCACTTTTAGTCTGTATTGATGTGTTTCCCTATCTCTGAAACAAAGGAAACCAAATCCACATTGTAGGGATGTAAAGATTACACGTACTGAAACAGGAGCTCATTGCCTGGCACACCCTAGCTAAATGGCTGAAGTGTAATTTAGGCTCCAGGGACCCTGAGATTCCACCCCATGAAATCTCTTCCTCTAAGTGTGAATGATTCTCTTGTTCTCAGCAAGCCTGTCGTACTGTGATTATTGATCGGGTGAACCTTCCTTTTTTATCAGTGTAAGGAGTATTTGACAGACAGTAGAAAGGCCTCTGAGGCAAATCCTCCCTCTACCTCATACCTGTACTATGTATCTTAGCTTCTATTTCAGGCACATTTGGCTTCATCCTGACATCCTATTCTGTGACCCTAGAGCCCAAGCCCTTACAACTATGCTACTTCCTCATCCTCTGTGTCACTTTAAAATTACCAGTCCCCATTCCCCAAAGTGGTAAGTTTTATTGGAAACAGTAGCTAAAACTATTTCCACTAAAGCACAAACAACTGATGTCAATGTGCTACAACTCTAAAGGAATGGTGGAATTTTAGGTAAGTCAGACATGGGGAGCGGGTGATGAGAATGGCAGGGACTGCTTAATAATCTAACAGCAGTAGAAAATGACGGACGACTTAAGAGAATAGAGCACACTGTGGGTATAGCATTTCATGTTTAAAAAACAAAAACTACAGGCTCTAAGTATGACACATGAAACACCTGAACCAGGTAAAAGCAATGATTTTAAGGAGTGTGACACTTTTACATACCTCAGCATTTTATGTAATTTGTCTGAAGTCATACCATTCCCATTATCAGTAAATGTCAGGCATATATGGTCATTTATCACTGTTTTGTCAATCCATATCTGTTTAGCATTCACATCAGGATCGTAAGCATTATCTGAGAAATGAAAGTTTTGCGAAATTTTGATTTTGCATTTTAAAGAAGAGCAATTAGTTCAGAACAACACTTTAACAAGCAACAAAATATATTTTAAGGAAAATTTAAAAGCTGAAATGTTTTGGAACTCCTAAGATTTGACCATTTGAAATTCAACTGTACTATGCTATATATTGTTCATTGACTATTACAGAATTAACTCTATCTAAAGCCCTCCATTTGTTATATAGAGAGCAGAGACTGGTACCCACTACACTGAAAAGGTGTAAAGCCAGAAGAATCACTGCACTGAAGAGATGATCAAGACAGGAAAGTCTTCTGCCCAAAGAACTAGCCTAGCTATCACAAGGGAAACTGAGAGCTGCGTGTCAACAGCACTGCAAGTTAACATGGAAGGTCCACAACAGTTACTGAATAAATGAGAAAGCAGTATGCTAACCTATACACACAGATGAAGGTTTACTTCTACACAGTTCTTCAAATTGTAGCCCTTTTCAATCTAACAGAAGTTTCTGGTGGCTGGTACATTTTTCTCATCTCTGTACACCTCACCGTTTAACACCCTTGCCTAGCATACTTGTTTCTCTCAGAATAGGTAAGTAAGAGGAATATATCAAAGAAAAATGAAAAAATTTTCAACAGTAGTAATAATAAAATCAACTTGTGAAAAAAAAAATCAACTTGTGAACTATCTAACATCTATCAGAATATCCCTAAGTAACTAAAAATACCTTTGAGGTATATTTTGAAGTCTTCATTATAATATAAATAATGGTTCTCAAACTATCCTTCCGTAAGCCTTCAATTAAAATCAAATAATCTTTTTCATCAACCACCTTAGCTTCATAAAAAAACTTAAAAATTCGATACACCACAAAGAGCACCATGACTTTCAGTTGCCCTAACCCAAAGCTAGAGAAGCACTATGTATGAACAACCCCAGGCTACGTAGCTCCTCCGGGTTGCCATGAAAAAGAATGACCGTGAATAGTTGCAAAGTTATCTCATTTGCACTTCAGAGTCTACATCGGAACAGCACATGTTAGCTGAGAGACTCTGGAAAATCTAACTTCACCAAAGAAAAGAAGCGTTCTCAAATTTTCTTTCTTTTCTTTTCCTTGCACATCCAACATAGGACTCTTTCTTGATAATGAATCTAAAGTATATCTAAGAATTCCCAAGAATTCATGTGCATTAATTTTACCAAGAAATAAAAAACATGACCCATAATGCAAATCTGAACACAACCTTGCCTCTTTTCTCATGTTCATTAAAACACTTTTAAATATAATCCTATACCTTGATCATTCTATCTATTGGAAAAACCAAGAATTTATTATCACAAATCTAACATAATATAATCCTCCTAGTTACTAACACCAGAAAAATGAATCCACTGCTATAAATATTTTCCGACTATTAAAAAAAAAACCATAATTCTCACTTTTTGGCAATAGATGTATTTCTTTTATAATGGACTAAAAATATTTTCAACATATATGCTTTAGGAACCTTGCAAATTGAAGTACTTTGATAGTAATATAGGGAAATACTCTGACAATTGTATAGGGAAGGCTGAGCAGTGATTAATTTGACATCAGTTTGAATAGTTGTTATGCTAGGTAACCTTTACCAATGTTATTGTTGAGATACATTTTGGTTTTTTTTAAAAGCACATCTGCATACTATTTTTCAATAAAAAGCTTTTTAGAACTTCAATTGCAAGCAACAGATTATATACGAAACACCAATTTACTTACCTATTAATTCAGCAACCGCACTAAATGGCCAAGTGTGACTAGTAGAATTTGTATGTAAAAACTTCGGGCAAAGCTGAAATAAACCAATGATTCACGTAAATTAATTAAGGTCTTACTTTTGAGAACAGACGCCAAAATAATTTTCTGTCCCAGTATTAAGAGAGACCAAGCAAGAATGACTTAGCTGCTTGTGTCAGGATATACCTGGAAGACATAACCCGGAAAAGAGATTCCTGGAAGATAAGGCTGTAAATCAACTAAATAGTTTCTCATCAAGTTGTGCTGCAAAACCCTTGCCTCCTTGTGTAGACCAATCCAGAGCCATATCATAAAGCACCCAATCCCAAAGCTATCCACCCTACCAAGACCTACCTCAAAATTACCATGAGATAAAACTAAGACTTTGTCAAATGGGTGTTTTCTCCTTTAGTGCATTAAGCTTAATAAACTTAGCTTTGCTTATTAATCAACAGGCTTTTCTCATGGTCTCTCCAAGTTCATTATATCAACAGTTGAACTTGCAGCACTGGAGCAGTATACATCTATAAAGCCTTCAAACAATGTCAAATAACAGTTCAAATGCAACAAACCTTCTTGACCTCCAGAGATTTTATGTCTGATTCATGGTAATACAGTATGGAAGGGTATGTTAATCAACCTTATGCTATAGGGAACTCTCTCAATTCCTGAATAGTGCAGATATCAAATGCCTAAAAATGTACAAATGGTTTAAAAAGGCTGAGGCTTGGAAATTTCAATATGCAGAGTATTTCCATGAAATGAGGACTTTTTCGTGTTCATTTTGAACAGATTATCTCATATTTAAGGGGGGAAAAAAGAGGCACTTTAAGTGTTTCATGTGAAGAGCCCTAGAAATATGATTAGATTATAAATCCAACCAGCTGCATTTACAGTGTTCAGCTGCTGCCACAAGGTGTCAGAAAGAGGTCTACTTTTCCTCTCTCCACCCTCGATTTTAGACAATCCCCAAGCATTTGTTTACTATCAGGTTAAAGTACACATGTGAGAAATGGTATTCTGTAGAGGAGTGGTCTTCAAACTGGACCATATGTAATTCAGACCTTCTATGGCATACTTTCTATAGCATACATCCACGTAATAATGGAGTATAAGGAATTCCCCAACTTCCTAAAACAAGAGTTTTTATAAAGAAAATCAATTTCCAGGCCTTCATCTTCTACAAGAAACCTTTTGTCAAATTAGTCTACCTGAGTCCTGTCCCAGGCCCTCCCCTTGCACAATCATCAGTCCTCCATTTATAAAAGAATACACAGTGTACTCCTCACCCATTCTAAATCTTACTATGGGGCATGGCTTTGGGGTGTAAAGCCTCTGGCTACCAAAGGAGAAAACGATTAATCAACACCAGAAACCCTTGGAATAGTTTCTGTCTTTGCTCTCTATTTTATGAATTTGTTAGGTGTGAAGTCTGGAGTTAGAAATTGGGTATTTTGGCCCACGTCGTAATACTTTGATTTTAGATGTACGGCAGACTGTGGGCAGACTGTCAACTTACTTTCAATGACTTCATCCTATATACCAACTCCAGACTGACATGGTACACATTGTTCTTGAGTAAGAGTCCCGGGGGAACAAAGCAAAGAAGGCATCAGTAAGAAAAGATGAATGCTAAACAGTGGCTTTTTGGGTATTTAAACAAAAGCATTATTTTCAACTACTCTTAATTCTCATCTCTAGAACATGTCATCAGCTGGAAAGAAAAACACCCTTCAACAGCCAACACACACACACACACACACACACACACACACACGACATGGACTGTGGAGTATCTTTAACTAGATGTGTGATCCTGGGTAGGCAACTTAACCCTCTGTGCCTCAACTTTTATCATCTGTGAAAATGAGGATGATAATAATATCAGCTTACCAAGATATTAAGAGAATTAAAAAACTTAATATTTGTAAATGCTTAGAAGAACACCTGGGACATAATAAGCATTATAAGTGTATGTTTTTTTAAAAAAGTAAGTATACCTCTAAAGGCACAACCGAGCTCATATATAAATAAAGAAAATCCTCATGGGCCTCAAGTAAAGAAGGAATTAAAAACTAAAATAAAATTTGAAAATGGGGATTAGAGTGGGGTGCTTAACTGGAATACAAAGGTTTCGATTTTAATGGTGACTCAGGGATAGGAGACAGGGCAGAAGAGAAGCACACACTTGAAGTAACTGCCCCCTCTTACCTCCTCAGTAAAAAAGGGGGTGGGGGGAATATGCCCAATGGGAAGCTTTCTGTTTTGGGCTGGACTCTAGGTTAAAAAAAAAAAAAAAAGTGTAACATGAACTCCTGTAAAGAGGCGTGCCTTCACTTGGGTTAAGCATTTCAATTTATATACCCTGCAGAACCACTGTGGAGACACAGCCTCAACCAGACTGCATAGGATTCTCCCAGAGACATTATTTGGGGAATATTTGAGTACACAATCTAAAATAACATTTAAGGAAACAATCCACCAGGAGAAAATATTAGCAGACAAGACACAGTAGTATTAGACATCGCCCCCCAACACTAGGTAAAAGAAATATCAGCCTATAAAACAGGAATACCCTGAAATAACTACACATTTAAAAAGTAATCCTCCCCTCCAAAAAACACACAAAAATGAGACACAATGAAGACCACACAGATATTTTAAAGAATCAACAGAGGGACTTCGGACTTTCGTGGTGGCGCAGCGGTTAAGAATCTGCCTGCCGATGGGGAGTGGGGGGTAATCCGTAGCAATCCACGGCCGGGTGACGTCTGGGGACCCCGGGCCTGGATCAGAGGTTCCGGCCGCGCTCTCCGCACCTCGTCGCCATGCCTCGCAAAATTGAGGAAATCAAGGACTTTCTGCTCACAGCCAGACGAAAGGACGCCAAATCGGTCAAGATCAAGAAAAATAAGGATAATGTGAAGTTTAAAGTTCGATGTAGCAGGTACCTGTACACCTTGGTCATCACAGACAAAGAGAAGGCAGAGAAGCTGAAGCAGTCCCTGCCCCCAGGTTTGGCAGTGAAGGAGCTGAAATGAATCACACACACCGATTTGAACTGTATTAAAATTTTTTTAATTCTCAAAAAAAAAAAAAAGAATCTGCCTGCCAATGCAGGGGACACGGGTTCGAGCCCTGGTCCGGGAAGATCCCACATGCCACGGAGCAACTAAGCCCGTGCGCCACAACTACTGAGCCTGCGCTCTAGAGCCTGTGAGCCACAACTACTGAGCCCAAGTGCCACAACTACTGAAGCCCACACGCCCAGAGCCCGTGCTCCACAACAAGAGAAGCCACCGCAATGAGAAGCCCATGCACAGCAACGAAGAGTGGCCCCTGCTCACCACAACCAGAGAAAGCCCGCATGCAGCAACGAAGACCCAACGCAGCCAAAAATAAATAAATAAAAAATATATATATTTAAAAAAAATCAATAGAACTTTTAGAGTCAACAAATAGTCACAAATTTTAAAAAATCATTTAAATATAAGATGGAAGCCTGAACACATGGACAGTGTTTACCTCTGCTGCCTCCCAAAGCCACTCTATAACGAAGGGAAAAAAGGGGCATAAACCCAGAAGAACAAAAAGAATCAAAGAAGTGATTACTAACAGCAAACAAAATAGTCAGTAGTTTGCAAACTGGAAAGCACAGACTAGTGACAACTGATTTAATAGCCTCGAAAAAGCTAAATCCGAAGCCTGCAGGAGATGAGACAACCAACCAGAAGCAGGTCAGGAACCTTGGCAACCCCAGAAAGTCTTAGAAATTAGACTTTGTACCTTTGAAGTAAAAGATACTAGAAGTTGTATGAAAACAAGATAGGTTGAAAGCCTTTAAAAGAAGAAAGATTCCCCAGCTCCTTCTTTTACCCTGAGCAGCCCTTCAACTACCCTCAGCAAACCACGTAAGGCTGGAGGTTTGTTCTCTGGAGAAACTGACGGCGGTGGGCTCACAGACAATCAAAAGCAGGTGGGTTAAAAGCAGGTCAGCAAATAGACCAGAAATAAACCCTCTCGTATATGGTCAAATGATTTTCCACAAGGGTATAAAGACCATTCAATGAGGAAAGGACAGTTTTTTCAACAAATAGTGCTGGGAAAACTGGATACCCATAAAAAGAATGAAGTTGTACCCTTACCCTATACCATAAACAAAAATTAACTCAAAATGGATCAAAGAGCTGAAACCATAAAATTCTTAGAAGAAAACATAGGGGAAACCTTTTATGACGTTGGACTTGGCAATGATTTCTTGAAATCACCAAAATTTAAAACTTCTGTACATCAAAGCAGTGGTCCCCAACCTTTTTGGCACCAGGGACCAGTTTCCTGGAAGACAATTTTTCCACGGACTGGGAAGGGGGGGCGATGGAGAAATGGTTCAGGCGGTAATGCAAGCGATGGGGAGCGGCAGATGAAGCTTCACTCACTTGCCAGCCTCTCACCTCCTGCTGTGCAGCCCAAATCCTAGCAGGCCGTGGACCACTGCATCAAAGGACACAATCTACGGAGTGAAAAGGCAACCTACAGGATGGGGGGAAAAATCTGCAAATCAAGTATCTGATGAAGGGTTAATATGTAGAATTTACAAAGAACTCCTACAACTCAACAAGAAGAAGATTACAAACAGATTAAACAATGGGCAAAGGACTCAGATATTTCTCCAAAGATGCTCATCGTCTCTAATCATTAGGGAAATGAAAATCAAAACTACAAGGAGATACCGCCTCACACTCAAACGGTTGGGTATTGTTAAAAATCAAAACAAAAAACACAACAACAAAAGCAGAAAGTAAGTGTTGGGGAGGCCGTGGAGGAACTGGAACTCGTGCGCACCCTTCGAGGGAATATAAAATGGTGCAGCCACTGTAGAAAACAATATAGAGGGGCCTCAAAAAATTAAATATACATTTGCCATAGGATCCAGCAATTCCAATTCTGGGTATATACTGAAAAGGACTGAAAGGAGGGTCCTTTTTTTTCCTCCTTAATTGAAGTATAGCTGATTTACAATGCTGTGATAGTTTCAGGTGTACACCCAAGCGATTCCATTATACATACATACATATATACACACACAAAGATATGTGTGTGTGTGTATATATATGTATATATGTATGTGTGTGTGTATATATATATATATATACACACACACACACACACATGCGCATACACACATACTTTTTCCAGATTCTTTTCCAGTATAGGTTATTACAAGACACTGAATATAGTTCCCTGTGCTATACAGTAGGTCCTTACTGTTTTTTATTTTGTATAAAATTTATCTATTTTGTATATAGTAGTGAAAGCAGGGGCTTCAAGAGACATTTGCACACCCATGTTCACAGTAGCATTAGTCGTAATAGCCAAAAGTGGAAGCAACACAAATGTCCATCGATGAATGAATGAACAAAATGTGGTATATTCATAGAGCGGAATATCATTCAGCCTTAAAAAGGAAGGAAAATTTGATACACGCTACAACATGCATGAACCTTGAGGACATTATACTAAGAGAAACAAGCCAATCACAAAAAGACAAATAATGTATGATTCCACTTATATAATGTACCTAGAGTAGTCAAATTCACAGAAGGTAAAACGGCCAGGAGCTGGTGGAAGGGGGAACGAAGGGTTATTTTTTAATGGGTACAGAGTTTTAGTTTTGCAAGATGAAGAGTTCTGGAGATTGGTTGTACAACAATGTGAATGTACTTAACGTACTGAGTTGCACGCTTAAAAATAGTTAAGATGGTAAATTTTATGTTATGTGTATTTTACCACAATAGTAAACAAATGAAAACCAAATCTGCAAACTGAACAATGGGATACTCCTATCTCCTTTTCTCTGCTTCAGAAGAGCTAGCAGCCAGGATTATATAAGCCATGGCAGGAGACTAGATGTAGAATTCCTCTCTGGAAAACGGAATGATTTCTATAATTTCTATCTGGTTCTTTTACAATTGTGCCAGGCCATTCTGGATAGCTCTTTCTAACCCTCACTTGAAAAAAAATTATTTTACAAGTTTTCAAAGTTATTTTAAAGATACTTACTTTATGGTCTAACACTTCCATTCTTTAGGGTCACCAGATACTGACAGAGAGTGCTCCAACAACACTGCTGGCTCCTTCTACCTGATCACCCAACACTGAAGCCCACCAAAGGACTAGCTCTACTCGGGTATGAACATCCATTTTTTTAGTGTCTCACTTGGAGATATAAGTAGAAGACTGACCATCTCCAGACATTTGAGAATGTGTAAAATTAGAATAAAAAACACACAGTAAAAAGAATATAAAGAAATGAGAGGCAATGCAGTAAGCAAAAGAAAACTTCAAAAATACTATGATTAATATACCCAGAGATAAGAACAAATATTTTGTTGAGAAAGATTTTTAAAAGATATTCAGAGAATAAGACAGTGTTTATAATAATTAAATATATGGTAAGAGAAAGGAAGGAGAAGAAACGGAGGAAATCTCCCAGAAAGAAAAAGCAATGGGAAGGAAAACAGGAGACAAAAGAAAACAGAAAAATAAAGGGAAAACTGGCACCGAATAAATGAGAAAATTTTCCATATATTATGGACTTGAGTTTCCAACCTAAGTACCAGTACAATGCATAGGACTCTACTGAACAATAAAGCATGCCTTTAAAATTCTAAAAAGAAATAATTTCTAATCTAGAATTACAAACCCAGCCAAATTATATGTAAAGAGCAAGGGTAGCAAAAACATATTTCCAAGAAAAGACATAAATTTTCTTCCCATGTACTCTGTTCTCAAGAAGCTACACCTGTTTTCGGAAAAGTGGATAGGCTTCATTGCTAACAGTAAAAAAAAAGAAAAAAAACCCAGCAAATATTTACTGAGTATTTATGGCATGCACAGGACCTTTATAAGACTTTTACAGGTATTGGCTCATTTAAACCAACTTTCCAGTGGGTAAGATTATTATTCCCACTCTTCAGGTCACATATACAGTTATCAGTCAGGATTTGAACCCAGGCATGTGAGCTCCAGAACCAATGCTCTAAATCACAAAATGGTATTAGCATTTGAGAGCTATACCAAAGGAATAAGCAAGCGTTTATTCCAATGAAACTTCATATATGGGAAGTGAAATGTCTATTTCACATAATTTCCCGGTTACGAAATATTATTCTTTTATCTTTTTTCCCCCAACCATTTAAGGGTCGTGTACCATACAGAACAGGTGGCAGGCTGGATTTGGCCCATAAACTGCAGTTTGCCAACTCCTGTCCTAACGCAAAAGACCAGTGGAAATACACTCCAGAAGCTGCAGATGGGAGATTTCTGTCAATGAGGTTCCCAACGGCCCATTATTACCCACAAAAGAAAGATTTAGCACATGGACAGCTGCTACACCCAGAGAGCCCGCTAACAACAATGCCAAGCTCTCAAGACTGTTTGACCCTTATATTTGCTCCCTCTGTCTTCTCAATCTTGAAGTGACAGAGATAGCAACTTGGGAGGAGCTGGGGAATGGGGAAGAGAATCAAAGTGCAGAAATAGCAAGAAAAAAACAAACACACACCCAGTTCACTCCTTTTTCTCACCACAGTTTTCTGGGCCAGAATTTGGCCCAATATGAGGGGAAAGAGCAGGGCTTTAAAATGAATAAGAGCTTTTAAAGTAGTTAAGGTCTGACTTAACTGTACCTGAGGCTAATTGGAAAGCATCAGAATCTGTCCAGATTCACCTAGGTGAATTAGTAAATAATGTTTAAAGCCAGTGGTAAGAAAGAGTAAAGTTCCTCTCTGTCTTCCATCTACTAAATACTATCTCATTCAATAAACCAGTTAAGTAACCAAAGAGCCTTTATTCCGAATATGTACACTCATAAATCAATAAAAATACCCCTCAGAAGAAAAAGAAAATAGAAAAATGGGCAAAGGGTATGAAGTTTTTTTTTCTTTTTTAAATCCCAAACCAAAAAGGGTGAAATGTGACCAACTTTCAACTTCACAGTCAAGTAAATGTAAAGTAAGCACAGATACCATTTCACACTCATCAGGAAAAACGTTAAAGTCTAAAGATACCAGGTGTTGGCAGGAATCTGGCTAAATGAATCCAAGTCAATGGGCAAAATACCATTTTAAAAGCAATGGTATTACCATTCGAATAATGAGACTGCTGCAGCCATTCTTTGGCCAGCACCAACACCCTCCAGAGAAGAGGTACATTTTTGCATAACAACGCCAACTTTTTAAGGAGACTCAAGTAGGGAGGCCACGCCCACACCTTAGGCTGTGAAATTTTAATTCATATTGTGTGACCGCTCCCTCCGAAAAAGACTCACAGATACAAAAAACATGCTCAAGGATTCCCAAGAACCCGAGACGCTCCGGAACAGACACGACCCGGAGACTAGAGGGGAAACGGGAGAGCTCGGTGGTGACCTAGTAGCGATTTGGGCCCGAGGGCTTAACTGGAGGGAAGCGGCAGGAATTTAAATGAATCAGGAAGACTAGTCCCAGCTCGCAGCACCCCGTCCCACCGCCAGGAGGTCAAGGCCGCTGGGCATTTCTGGCCGCAGACTACCTCTCCCTCCCCCTCCGGGACACCCCGCGGGCCCGCAGGCCAGGATGGGTCAGAGGCCCCGCGGTCCGAGGGGCGGGCGGGCTGGCCGCCGAGGCCTCGCCCTCGGACGACAGCTGCAGGGCAGCCAAGACGGAGCCAGGAGGAGGGGCCGCGGCCCCGGCCCGCCCAGAAGCTGCGGAGGCAAAACAGAAACGCAGCCCGACGCGCGCCGCCCGGCCCGGCCCTGCCCTGCCCGCCGCCGCGCAGCTCCGCCGTCGGTAGCGAGATGGCCGCCGCCGCCTCCCCCGGCCCCGCCGCGGCCCCAGCCGCCGCGCCGGGCCGACGAGTCGCCACCGCCCACTGTCGGCCCCCCCTTCGCTTGCCCGCCTGCCCGCCCTCCTGGGACACGGCCCGCTCCACCCCTCGCGGCTGCTCACCGCGCTGAGGCGGATCCCGCTGGGTGGCTGCGCCGCCATCTTGAGCGAATTACAAAGCCAGGACCGGCCTCAGCCGCAATCCGACTGGGAGGCGGCTGGAGACAAATGTGGAGCCCCAAGGCCCGCCCACTTCCGGGGCGGAGCGCGCGGGTGACCCCGCCCACTCACTTCCGCTTCCCGGCGCTGTGGAATTGGGAGTGTAGGGAAGGTAAATCGCCTTGGGGGTTAAGGGAGCCGGGACAGCGTGAGAGGTAGGCTTCAAGCTCCGGGGCCCTGCAGAGTAGGGCGCATGCGTGAGGCACCCGTAGGGTGACTGCGGTAACTGAACCTAGAGGCTTTGTCAAATAGTAATCAGCATGCAGGCCGCAAAGAGCTTTATTTGGGACCTTGGGAATTGCAACTGGGGATAGGTGCCAGCAAAACAGTTTGGGAAAGAGAGTCAGAGGCTTATAAAGGCAAAAACCACAAGGTTGTTAAAGTTGTCTTGCAGGAATTATGATTGACTTTGATGCAAAAAGGAAATATTTGTCCTTAAGGGATAGACTGTCACGAGTTATTTAGGGTAAGGGCCGGATAAGTATCTTGAATTTCTGGAACATCGTGCAGATGTTCTGGATACCTTTGTTAGACGATAGATAAGCGGTCAAAAGGTCAGATTCTTTCTGGGCTGAGACATGCATAAGTCACACTTCCTCAATGGCCTCTGGCTCCATTTTAGAGAGATCTCTTAGCAACACCTACTCCTTTTTGATTTTCCTTTTGCAGCTTGAGGGCCCCAAGTTTGAAGCCGGGTGCCATGGGCGTTGGTGACCCAAAAATGTGCACTTGAGGTGCTTGACCAGTCTGGACATGAATTACACTGAAGAAAGCCATCTCATGCCCACCAGTGTCAACGTAATTTGAAACCTTATTAATGAAATGAAGACTGTACTTTTGGGATGTACCTTGAAAATTATCATCCTTCATCCTGATAAAACGAGTCCTTTCTCATATTGCAACTTATTGAGTCCTTTTGCTCGTGCACATTTATTCAGTATCGACTTTGAGCTGGGCCTTGGGCTAAGTTAGTAGTATATAGAAATGAATAAGTTGGGACTTCCCTCGTGGTCCAGTGGTTAAGATGGCAGGGAGCACGGATTACATCCCTGGTCAGGGAACTAAGATTCCGCATGCCATGAGGCGTGGCAAAAAAAAGAAAGAAAGGAAGGAAGGAAGAAAGAAAGAAATGAATAAGTCAAGGGCTGTCAGATACTGCGGTTAAAGAAACAGTTTAAAGGTTTTTAAAATATTCATTGCGTTTTTATAATTGTAAAAGAAATACATTTTCTTTGTAAAAATTCGAATAGTACAGAAATGTAAAACATAAAATTTACCCCAATACCTTTACCAGAACATATAAATAATTTGGCGTACATTACTCCAGATTTACTATATGCTAAATATTGGGTTGGCCAAAGAGTTCCTTTGGTTTTTTTCTGTAAGATGGCTCTAGTAGCACTTAGTTGTCCTTAACTTCATTTGAAACAATTTTGTTAGATTGCATAGTGACAGCTGTCATATCAGCGTGCATTTAAAAAAAAAATCAAAATTGGTGATTTTTTTAAAATTTTATTTATTTATTTATTTATTTATTTATGGCTGTGTTGGGTCTTCATTTCTGTCCGAGGGCTTTCTCTAGTTGCAGCAAGTGGGGACCACTCTTCATCGCGGTGCGCAGGCCTCTCACTATCGCGGCCTCTCTTGTTGCGGAGCACAGGCTCCAGACGCACAAGCTCAGCAATTGTGGCTCACGGGCCCAGTTGCTCCGCGGCATGTGGGATCTTCCCAGACCAGGGCTCGAACCCGCGTCCCCTGCATTGGCAGGCAGATTCTCAACCACTGCGCCACCAGGGAAGCCCAAAATTGGTGAATTTTTGTGTAGCCATTTTAATTGAAGATGGAAAAAAAAAGCAACATTTTTGGCATATTATGCTTTATTATTTCAAGAAAGGTAAAAGCGCAACTGAAATACAAAACAAGATTTGTGCAGTGTATGGAGAAGGTGCTGTGACTGATCGAACATGTCAAAAGTTGTTTGCGAAGTTTCACGCTGGAGATTTCTGACTGAACGATGCTGCTTGGTCGGGTAGACCAGTTGAAATTGATAGCGATCAAATCGAGACATTCACTGAGAACAATCAACGTTATACCACACGGGAGACAGCCGACATACTCAAAATATCCAAATCAGGCGCTGAAAATCATTTGCACTAGCCTGGTTATGTTCATCACTTTGATGTTTGGGTTCCACATAAGTTAAGCAAAAAACACCTTCTTGACCGTATTCCCGTATTTCTGCATGCAATTCTCTACTGAAATGTAACGAAGATGTTCTGTTTTTAAGACAAATTGTGACGGATGATGAAAAGTGGATGCTGTACAATAATGTGGAACGGATGAGGTTGTGGGGCAAGTGAAATGAACCACCCCAACCACACCAAAGGCCGGTCTTCATCCAAAGAAGGTGATATTGTGTATACGGTGGGATCAGAAGGGAGTCCTCTATTATGAGCTCCTTCCGGAAAACCAAACGATTAATTCCAACAAGTACTATTTATTCCCAGTTAGACCAACTGAAAGCAGCACTCGACAAAAAGTCTGGAATTAGTCAACAGAAAACGCGTAGTCTTCCATCAGGATAATGCAAGGCCGCATGTTTCTTTGATGACCAGGCAAAAACTGTTACAGCTTGGCTGGGAAGTTCTGATTCATCCGCCGTATTCACCAGACATTGCACCTTTGGATTTCCATTTATATCGGTCTTTACAAAATTCTCTTAATGGAAAAAATTTCCATTCCCTGGAAGACTGTAAAAGGCATCTGGAACAGTTCTTTGCTCAAAAAGATAAAAAACTTTGGGCAGATGGAATTATGAAGTTGCCTGAAAAATGGCAGAAGGTAGTGGAACAAAACAGTGAATACACTGTTCAATAAAGTTCTTGGTGAAAGTGAAAAATGTGTCTTTTATTTTAAAAACCAAAGGAACTTTTTGGCCAACCAATACTATTTACAATATGGAAGTCTAGTTCCTCTGCAACTTGCGTTTTTGTTTTATCTAATTATTTCAATTTGAGGTTTTTAGGTTCTCAAATATTTTTGAATAAATGAATGAGGAAATGTTAAAAAAAAAAAAAAAAAAAGCCTGTGTTCTGTTGCCACCCTTGCTACTGACCACTGGGTTCTCAAATGAAAAAAAAAAAAAAAAGCACAACCTAAAAGTTGAGAATTATGTTTTATTCAGTGGACATACCGAGGACTTAAGCCAAGGAGACAGCCTCTCATTAGCTCTGAGGGACTGTTCTGAAGATGTAAGGGGGGAGCCAGGATATATAGGGGTTTTTGCAAAAAACCCAGGTAGTCGGAGCATCAAAAGATTACTGTTAATTAAAGAAAACCAGACATCTCAAGTTAGTGAATTTAGTGCTTTTCTAGGTATGGGGAGAGGCAAGAGTCTGGGCTTATTGAAATCACCACTTTGATGTACACTTAACTCTCTAGTGCCAGTATCCTATTATTCTCCATCCCGAATCCCCTCAGTGTGTACGCTGGGTGATGGCTTGATGGCCACAACATCCTCTCTTTACTGATATGGCAGATGACATTCTTTGTCCACAGGGTAAATGACATGTGAAACACCTAAGTAAGAGTGCTAGTTAATACCATTTGCAATCCTCTGGACTGGGTAATTTCTCAGTTTCCTCCAGCTTTCAGATTGTATTGTTATGTGAGAGGCTCTTTCATCAACTGTTTGTTGAGAACCTGCTTTGTGTCTATCAAAGTGAGGGCTCCAAGAATGCAGTGATGAGCAAAATAGAGGATTCCACTCTTGTGGAATCTACAGTCTCTTGGCTGTTTATTCAATAAGTTGTAGCCCATTAGTGAGTTGTGAAATCAATTTGGTGAGTCTCAACTAGCACTTTGCAAAAAAAAAAATTTTTTTTAATTTAATAGTATAGTGTAGTGTCTGTCTGGGCCTAAATCCAACTTATTCACTTATTAACTATATGATGTTCAGCAATGTTGATTTTGAAATGAGATTAGCCTGGAATATCCGGGTGGACCCTAGATGCGATCACAAGTGTCTTTGTAAGACCGAGGCAGAGGGAGATTTGGTCACAGGAGGCTACTTGACCACTGAAGCATCTCTCCAGAGACTTGAAAATGCTATGTGGATGGTTTTGAAAGTGGAGAAAGGCCATGAGCCAAAGGATGCAGGGAATGCAGCTCCAGAAGCTGGAAAAGGCAAGGAAACTCCCTTCCAGGGCCCCTAGAATTTACAGGGAGCACGAGCCCCTGCAGACACCTTGGTTTCAGTTCATTTCGGACATCTGGCCTCCAAACTCGAAGAGAATACATTTCTGCTGTTTTTTTTTGGCTGCTTTGGGTCTTCATTGCTGTGCACGGGCTTTCTCTAGTTGCAGTGAGTGGGGACTACTCTTCATTGTGGTGCCCGGGTTTCTCATTGCAGTGGCTTCTCTTGTTGTGGAGCATGGGCTCTAGGTACGTGGGCTTTAATAGTTGTGGCACACGGGCTCAGTAGTTGTGGCTCGCGGGCTCTAGAGTGCAGGCTCAGTAGTTGTGGTGCACGGGCTTAGTTGCTCCACGGCATGTGGGATCTTCCTGTACCAGGGCTCGAACCCGTGTCCCCTGCATTGGCAGGCGGATTCTTAACCACTACGCCACCAGGGAAGCCCCCTTCTGCAGTTTTTAAGACACTAAATTGTGGTAATTTGTTAGAACAGCAACAGGAATAGACAGTAGTCTATTCATGTACAAGCAAACACTTACCTGTACATACAAATTCTTGCCTCCCCACTCCTAATTTTTTTTTAACACAATTGAGCATACTGTGGAGTTCTACATTCTCAAGGCTTACTCATATGGAAGAAATGTGAGGCAAACATGTACAGGCTAAACTTAAACCAGGTTGGTTTAAAAGGGGCTTTTTCAGGAAAGTAAATGCTCTGCTGCACGCCTCTGGTGCTTGTGTTAGAGAAACTCAAGCTGACTTGGAAATCTTTATCTTTAAAAATGTCAAAGCTGAGTTTGATGTGATTGTTTTATGGTAAAAACTACCTTCTTTGGGGAGTGCTGTTTACTGAATGTTTGTCTCCTCCCAAAATTCATATGTTGACATCCTAACCCCCAATGTGATGGTATTTGGAGGTGGGGCCTTTGGGAGGGTGATTAGGTCAAGAGGGTGGATCCCTCATGAATGCGATTATAGTCCTTATAAAAGAGACCTTGCAGAGATCCCTCAACCCTTCTGTTAGGACACAGCAGGTAGAACCAGGAAGGTGCTTTTTTTTTTTTTTGGCTGCACCGTGCAGCTTGTGGGATCTTTGTTCCCTGATCAGGGATTGAACCCAGGCCCTCGGCAGACAGAGGGCGGAGTCCTAACCACTGGACCACCAGGGAATTCCCAAGGTGCTTTGACTTTGGACTTCCCTATTACAGAACTGTGAGAAATAAAAGTTTGTTGTTTAAGCCACCCAATCTATGGTATTTTTATTTTAGCAGCCCAAACTAAGACAAGAAAAGAGAAATTTTAAAATTCCATACAAGAGTTAGAATAGCTGAAGAAAATAAAATCTCTAACCGATTGATCTAAATCAAAAACAACGTGAAGGGGTTTCCCTGGTGGCGCAGTGGTTAAGAATCCACCTGACAATGCAGGGGACACGGGTTTGAGCCCTGATCCGGGAAGATCCCACATGCCGTGGAGCAACTAAGCCACAACTACTAAGCCTGCGCTCTACAGCCTGCGAGCCACAACTACTGAGCCCTTGTGCCACAACTACTGAAGCCTGCGCGCCTACAGCCCGGGCTCCGCAACAAGAGAAGGCACCGCAATGAGAAGCCCGTGCACCACAAGGAAGAGTAGTCCCTGCTCAGCCCAACTAGAGAAAGCTCGCGCGCAGCAGCAAAGACCCAGTGCAGCCAAAAATAAATAAATAAAAATAAATTTTAAAAAAAGAAAAACAACCAACGTGAAAACTGGTTGCTTTCACAAACCTACACAGTTACACATCTCGACTTTTACACGGAATATATCTCAGAGAGCCTTCCGTAGTTGTACGTGAAAAACTTCATCACATTGTTTTACAGCTTCATAACATTTCATTGTATTGACGTACTGCGATTCATGTAGTCAATCTCTTACTGGTGGACACTGAGGTTGTCTCCAAACTTTTTGCTATTATCAATATTTACAATGAATAACATGTACATAAGTCCTTTTGCACATATGCATGTATATCTGATAAGTTCCTGGAAGTGGAATTGTGAGGTAAAAAATACATCCATTTTTACTTTCGGTAGAAATTGCTGCATTTTCTCCACAGAGCTTGTACCAACGTATATTCTGTAGCAGTGGAAGGGGGGAGGCTCTTTTCCCTCCATCACTGATATTCCTGAAATGGTCAGTGACTAATATCTCAGAGCAATTTTAATTTTTTTCTCATATTGTAAGTTTGGGTGTCTTTTTACATTTGTAAAAGCCAATTTGTGTGTGTGTGTGTGTGTGTCAGTGTGTGTGCGTGTGTACTCCCTGTTTTTTTAAAATAAATTTATTTATTTATTTATTTATTTTTGGCTGTGTTGGGTTTTCGTTTCTGTGCGAGGGCTTTCTCTAGTTGCAGCAGGTGGGAGCCACTCTTCATCGCGGTGTGTGGGCCTCTTCACTATCGCAGCCTCTCTTGTTCTGGAGCACAGGCTCCAGACGCGCAGGCTCAGTAGTTGTGGCTCACGGGCCCAGTTGCTCCGTGGCATGCGGGATCCTCCCGGACCAGGGCTCGAACCCGTGTCCCCTGCATTGGCAGGCGGATTCTCAACCACTGCGCCACCAGGGAAGCACTGTACTCCCTGTTTATATCTTTTGCCCACTTTTCTGTTCTGTTTCTTTTGATAGTTCTTTCAGTATTGAAGAAATTAGCCCCATGTAATATGTCTCGAATATTTTTCTGTTTGCCATTTGTCTTTTACTTTGCTTATGATGATTTTTGTTGTGCAGAATTTTAAAAAGAAAATTTATATAGTCAAAATTATAGAACTTTCTCTTAGGCTTCTGGAATTTATGTTCATCTAAGAAATTTCCTCTCCATTGTTGGCTTATATAAATATCTTTTCCTCAGTTCTTCTAGCATTTTCATGGTTTCTTCATAGTTTCAATCTTTTGATTTGTTTGGAATTTATTTTGGTGAAAGATGTGAGATATGAATCCAACTTATTTTCCCCCTGTTGGGTACCCAGTTATCCCAACACCATTTATTGAATAAGACACCTTTCTTTCCCCCTATGGGTTTGAAGTACCACCTTTATTATATGCTAAACTTTTCTATGTGTTTGGGTCCATTGATAGACTTTCATTTTGTTCTATTGACCTCTTGTCCATTCCTGCACTGGTACCAATTATTTTAGCTTTATAATATAAAGATCTGAGGTTAGTTCTCTTCATTACTCTTTAACTTAGAATTTATGCTGTAAGTTAAAATTTACAACTTTATGATGTTGAATTTTCCTCTTCAAGACCTAGTAAACCTTCCCTTTAGCTCCAAGTCTTCTTTTCTGCTTTGGTAGTATTGTCTTCAAGGAGGTCTTATAAAGTTTTTTTCCCCTATTTTATTATTGTTGTTGTTATTGGCAGTGAGAGTTCATCTATCTCATAACTGGTCATAAATATATAGAAAGATAGATATTGATGTGAAAAAAACTATACTGATGTGTACATATTAACTTCTGATTGAATTTTCTTGCCTTTAGGCCAATCATACTCTTCATTTGGCCACGAGCTCCACCCCCTGCCTCCAATCATATTAAACAACTTGTCTTTTTTTAAAAAATAAATTTATTTATTTATTTATTTTTGGCTGCATTGGGTCTTCGTTGCTGCACGTGGTGGGCTTTCTTCAGTTGCAGCGAGCAGGGGCGACTTTTTGTTGCGGTGTGCAGGCTTCTCATTGCAGTGGCTTCTCTTGTTGCAAGGCACGGGCTCTAGGTGTGTGGGCTTCAGTAGTTGTGGTGTGCGGGGCTCAGTAGCTGTGGCTTGCGGGCTCTAGAGCGCAGGCTCGGTAGTTGTGGCGCACGGGCTTAGTTGCTTTGCAGCATGTGGAATCTTCCCGGACCAGGGCTCAAACCCGTGTCCCCTGTGTTGGCAGGTGGATTCTTAACCACTGTGCCACCAGGGAAGTCCCCAAACAACTTGTGTTTTTCCTGAGGGAATTTAGATTGATGGGCTGGCTTAGATTCAGAAACAAACAGAAAATAATTGGAAGGAAAACATGGGACAATATACAATCAAGTGCTTATTAGTTACTGTAGTATCTTTAATAGAACACAAAGCTCTCTGAGCAGTATGGTTAGTGCACAGAGTCAAATGTTCCCTCTCCATACAGTACCGAAGTGTTTGGTTGTCAAAGGGTCCAGTAAGAATTAAGGACAAGCCAGGTGAAGACAGAATGGGCGGTTCTCACCGAGATGCTTCAGGTGGGTTGGGCTGACTATGTAATCAGGCAGTGCTGGGAGCAGCAGGACAGAGCGGGGAAAGCACGCCAAGCAGAACACCTCACGTGTCCAAAGTGGTGGTCCGGGAAACCACATGAGTCGCAGGGAGGGGATTCTTAGAGTGACGGAGAGGCCAAGATTGGGGCAGAAAGCCCACTGTTCCCTGAGCCCACACTGCCTAGTCCTACAAATCCATACATTCAAACTTTGTTTTACTCCCCTTTCTTCTTCCATCCAGCACCACCTTGGGCAGATAAATCAACATTTATGTTTTTCATTTAGCTATTTGCTGGCTGCTCGTCGATGCCAGACACCGAAGGAACTGAAGATACAGGCTCTGTCTTTTCCACAAAAGGGCGCTTACCTTGGACCAGTGATCGGCTACTACGTTATTCAGTGCTTTCATAGGGCCACACTGGGAAAGTGCCTCGCTGTGAGGTGTAGAAAGAAGCAAGGCCAGGGAGTTTGGATCTCGAAGATGGGCTCCCATATATTTGTTAAGTAAACCAACAAACGACTTGAGTAGGACTTCGCCAGGTGAAAGAGGAGGAGAAAATAGTATCAAGTGGATGAAACAACATATGTAAGAAATGCAGGAGAGGGACTTCCCTGGTGGCGCAGTATTTAAGAATCCGTCTGCTAATGCAGGGAACATGGGTTCGAGCCCTGGTCTGAGAAGATCCCACATGACGCGGAGCAACTAAGCCCGTGTGCCACAACTACTGAGCCTTCGCTCTAGAGCCTGTGAGCCACAACTACTGAGCCCGTGCACCACAGCTACTGGAGCCCATGCGCCTAGAGCCAGTGCTCCGCAACAAGAGAAGCCACCACAATGAGAAGCCTGTGCACCACAACGAAGAGTAGCCCCTGCTCACTGCAACTAGAGAAAGCCCTTGCGCAGCAACAAAGACCCAAAGCAGCCAAAAATAAATAAATAAATAAATAAATTTATATTAAAAAAAAAAAAGAAATGCAAGAGATGAGAAACCCCAAGTGGTTGGAGGAGACAGGAGAGGTACCCATTAAACACTAACTCCTCAGTCCTTTCTCCCCCAGCCCCTGGCCACCACCATTCTATTTCCTGTTTCTATGAATTTGATTATTCAGGCACCTCTTGTAAGTGGAATCATATTTGTCCTTTTGTGACTGATTTATTTCGCTTAGCATCATGTCCTCAAGGTTTATCCATGTTGTAGCACGTGTCCGAATTTCATTCCTTTTTAAGGCTGAATAATGTTCCACCGTATGTCTACACCACATACGTTTATCCATTCATCCATTGATGTACATTCAGGTTATGTCCACCTCTTGGCTATTGTGGATAATGCTGCCACGAACATGGGTGTGCAAATCTCTCTTTGTGACCCTGCTTTCCGTTTTTAGCGGAATTGCTGGATCATAGGGTAATTATATTTTAAACTCTTTGAGGAACTGCCATAGTCTCTTCCTAGATCCAATTTTAAAGTCCATTTCCGCCTTGGCTTAAAGGTAGGCTTATTGATTTAGATGCAGGACCACTTGGAAAGAGCTACCTGTATAGGATGAGAAGTAAGCAGACAAGCCTCCGCCTTGCGGGTTTCCTCATTTGCATCAAAGCCATCATCTCTGCGAACTCGTGGCTCTGCAAACTAGTGTTTCTCCAAGAGTGGTCCAGAAAGCACTGGCATCAGAGATAACTTATTACACAAGCAGATTCCCAAATGTCACCCCATTTACTGATTCAGACTTTGTGGAGCGGAGGCTAAGCCTTCTGCAAGTTAGCAAGCTCTCTGGATGATTCTGTGCACACACCAGAGAGGGGACCCCTGTTAAGTAAAGTTGCTTTGCTGGATCCTAACCACAACAGATTTCTAACTGCCGGGTCCTCATAACCATCCTGAAAGAAGGTTGAAGGGGGTCTCTCCACTCAACTTCAGAGACGGCACAAAGTCCGATTGAAGATGATGGAATTCAGCTTATGGAATGATTACTATACGACTTAACAAAACTTGTAAGCTTGGTAAGATACTACGTAGTGACTCTCACAACGTCCAGTTGCTCCTTAGTGTAGAATGGGTGGACTCTTCTTTGATGGTGTCACTTTTCCATGTTCATGGGTCTGTGTGTCCTGCTAAACTGCAAAGGATACCTGGTAGAAGGCATTGTCTTACCTCAATTTAATTCCAAAGGCCAGATTCTGTCTGATCTCCCAGGTTGTTGTTCAAAGCTTTTTTTTTTTTTTTCAAAGCTTTTAATTACAGTCTTCATCAACCATCTTGATGAATCCAGCTACTTCTAATTTAACTGGGCATAACACAAATGCTGGAAAATAAGGCTTGTTCCGCTTTAAAACACACCTCACCGCACCTTGAGGGGCAGGAACCACCTTCTCTGTGCCGAGGCCCTGGGAGGAGCCGCTTCGGCAGGAAGCCCGCTGGGCAGGAAGCCGGCTGGGCGGGGCGGCCTCGGAAGCTGCCTCCCAAGCGGCCCCGCGCGGCAGCAGCCCTCGCAGCGTTTTCCTGTTTAACCTTCTCAGCCCTGGGCTAGAGAGCATAGTGGCTCTAGAGCAAGACAGACCTAGGCTTCGGTGTCTGGCTCTGCTGACTGTGGAGAACTGAGGAACAGTCCCTACCTCCTAAGGGGTTTAGGAAATCATCCACGTGATGCGCTCAGCACGACGCCTGGCCCCCTGGGAAGCCATCCAGTGGTGACGACCATTCATGCCCGCTCATAAGGGCTACGTCCCCACCACACCCTCCTGCAGCTCCGTGCGCTCCAAAGTCCGCTTTGTTAGCGCACGGGACCCAGCACACTGCTTGCCCCCAGAGCAGTGGCACTTTGGTCCTTGCACTGGACACACGGCTTAACTTCTTCTGAGAGGAAATGAGTCACAGCGGCCGTCTTCCACGTGGCGTGCAGAAGCGTCTCCGGTGGGAAGGAAAAAAAAGAACTGCTAATTTTGCTTTTCCTCATACTGAAAAAAAAATCTCCATTTTCTCTTTTAAAACTAACACAGGGGCTTCCCAGGTGGCACAGTGGTTAAGAATCTGCCTGCCAAGGCAAGGGACACGGGTTCGTGCCCTGGTCCGGGAAGATCCCACATGCGGTGGAGCAACTAAGCCCGTGCATCACAACTACTGAGCCTGCGCTCTAGAGCCCGCAAGCCACAACTACTGAGCCTGTGTGCTGCAACTACTGAAGCCTGCGCGCCTAGAGCCCGTGCTCCACAAGAGAAGCCATCGCAATGAGAAGCCCGCACGCTGCAACGAAGAGTAGCCCCCACTCGTCACAACTAGGGAAAGCCGCGTGCAGCAACGTAGACCCAACACAGCCAAAAAATAAATAAAAGAAAAAAAAGAAAAAAAAAAAAAAACTAACACAACATTGTCAATCAACTATACTCCAATATAAAACAAAAAGTTTAAAAAAAAAAAGACATCAAAGAGCCAAAAAAAAAAAGTCAAGTGAAAAAGGACAACTATATAAACCACAGTGGGAGCACAGAGGGGGTTAGTTGCTATAACCCTGAGGGGTAGTTACAGTCGATATTTCCATTTTATAGATGAGAAAACTGAGGCACAAAGTATATGTCCAGCCTAGCATGTGGGTAAAGCTGAATAACAAACCCAAATTGAATTCAGAGCCTATGTCCTCACCCACTGTGGTGTGTACACTGACAAAAGACTTAGATATACATCACATTTATAAGACTTCTTTCTTGGTGTTCTATGATAAACAGAGATGTACTATTAAATCCCTTTTAAGATTTCCATTAATAAATAAGGATTAAATTATATATGGTATTGACCGAGACCATTAAGCTATTTTAGATACTGGAGAGAAAAAAAGAAAAAAATTGTAAATCTAGGTACAGGTACAAGAACTACCTTTCATGGCATAATAGCTACTGATGACATAAATAAGCTATTAGTTTTGTTGTCAATTTTGATACATGATCATATGCACCCACCTTGATGTTAACTATTAATCAGCATACGGTTATCTCCTCACAACCTGAATTATGGGGAACTCATCATATAAGTTACATTGAATTCACAATTCTACACTTCAATATTTAACATTTTAGTGACCAAACTTGCAAATGATTTTAAAGATACCCCCCCCCCACACACACAAACAACATAGTTTCCATGTAATTATTTATTTTGTTTATTATTATTTTTTGGCTGTGCCACACGGCATGCGGGATCTTAGTTCCCCAACCGGGGATCAAAGCCGCACCCCCTGCAGTGGAAGCGAGGAGTCTTAACCGCTGGACCGCCAGGGAAGCCCCTCCATGTAATTTTTAACACGTATTTGTATGAATACCCATATATGGTGGTGCTTTTTGATTCTTACTTTTAGCCCTTATTTAGGGAACCAAGTGGTTCTGTGCTCCCCATATCCTATCTTGGGGCTAGTGACACAAATTGCTTCTGCAGTGTCACAAACTAATACGTAGTAGAATGTTAGGAGAAACTTAACCAATAATGTTGGTCAAATTCCCAAACACCCTTGTCTATAGAAAGGATGGATCTGAGAGCACGCATTAGGACAGTTTGCATCGTCTGGCCTGGAAAATGAGGTCATGGAACGCCCTGGTGGCTGAAAAGGGGACATGAGCTAGGCAGGTCTGGCAGGCAAGCCCCGCGCACTGGCGCAGAGTGAGGGTGTTCACCGCAGAGGATGGGCACCAAGAGGGAGTCTAAATAAGGAAGTTGGCATGAGACAAAGAGGCTCGAAAAGAGTGGGGTGACACGCTGCCAGCCTGGAGGAGTCCGTGCCTAGGAAGGGATTATTTTCATCAACAGCGATGTCTGTGGAGAGCTAAAGAGATCCCAGAAAGGACAGAGTAATACGGAAGAGTCCAAAGAGTGAGTTTCCCTGACAATAGTTTCAGGCATTAGAGGCTCCGTGACCATGCTGACTGCTTTATGTTAAATGGAAAGTGCTGGCCAGGCACATTGTGGTACCATAACGAAGGTTACAGCTGTCAGACGTTTGAAAACTATGTATTTCTTACCCAGCAGAATAGTGTGAACACGTGACTTTTAATGGGCATGAGTTAAATACACTGAGATATCTTCAAGCTCCCACCTCTGCTGAATAGTCAATGGTAACGGGCAATTAGTATTTTCAGAAAATAATATATTTTCATCTTAAAATGTGGTACCAAAATAAATGTTTAAAGGGACATATGTAAGAAAGGTTAAAATAATAGTCAACAAGTTAAGATTTTTAGAGAGGTGTACTGACACAGACCCATATATCTGCAACAAAGAAAACAACTCTTCAATCTCTCCATCCTCTACTTTATATTACAAATTTTGTGCCACCATTAGATGATATATTAATTTTATTTCTTTACATAAATTGAGGAAGAAACATAAAATCAGATCCAAAAATATTACATGGCATTCAGGGAGGTGTATTTTGTTGCCCACCAGAAAAATGATCTGAAATTTACTTTCAAAATTGAGACAGACTTGTTTAAAAGCACTATCCTGGCTCCTTTTTTTGTTTTGAATATATCCTGGTTTTTCTCGAAGTCTCAGTAAATGGATTAAACAAGTTCTGGCTTACAAGGTTAACATTCTAGATGTTCCAAAAAATCATATTCGACACATTCTTCCAGTTGCTTCAAGACCCTTGAGCTATCTGCAACGGGAAACTCCACAAGTAGAGGGCCTCGGGTGTCAGCAGGCAGTTTACTTTGGGTTTTAAAAGCACAGTTTAGAGTCTTGAAGAATGGCATCAATTGCCTAATGCCGGAAAGAGAACGCTGGCGCAGAAGAGGGAACTCGCTCTTCGTGGTGATCTCATCTGAGCTGCCGACTTCCTGCAAGAGACCCACAACGACATGGCTTTGCTAAGGGTTAGAGATGCATGCGAGGCACATGCAGGCGGTGAAAGCTAAGAGATGGGTCCTTTATGAAATTCACTGTCAGCGCTGATGGTAGCAGCATCAACTCAAATCCTAGGTCTTCAGCTGCCATCTTCCGCCAGGATTTCACCCTGAGCCCACCCCGCTGGGGCCACGGTCACCTCTCCTGCAGGCTCTTCCTCTGAGTCACAGAGGAACTCTGCGGGCAAGACTGCTTCTACAGGACTGTGTCACCCAGGAGGCTTTACCTCTTAGCAACTGGGATGAGAAAGTGACATATAAATGCTAAAACAGAGATGAAATTTATAACCATCTCCAAGTTTGAACACTCAGTTAGGAGGCATTCTGAAAACGGTTCAAAGTCATTAAAATCAAATAGCATATGAAGTACTTCACTCACTGCCTAGCCTTTCTCCCCTCTGCCACAAATATAACTGTTAGAAAGGAAAACATTTACCCCATATTTTAATTTTAGAAGTTCGAGAATCCTGACAGTGTGGGGTTTGCATTCTTGGTGATTCTCCTCTAGATCCGACGGGAAGGCAGGGCCCTCTGTGTCCACTTCTGGAACAAATGCCCACCTGTAACTGGAGGAAAAAAATCTGAGGTCAGGCATGCTGGCTTGGAGCCCACTTAAAGGGTTATATATAACAGTTTTACTGAGATGTAAATCACATTCACCAGTTTAACGTGTACAAATCAATAGCTTTTGGTATATTCACAGAATTGTACATCCATCACCATAATCAATTTTAGGATATTTTCATAACCCCAAATAGAATCCCTGTTCCCGTTAGCTCTCACCCCTCAATCCACTACACCCCTTTGATCTAGGTAACCACTAATCTATTTTCTGTCTGTACAGATTTTTTTATACTGGACATTTCATATAAATGGAATCCCATAATACATGGTTGTTTGTGCCTGGCTTCTTTCACTTAACATTGTCAAGGTTCATCCATGCTGTAGCATGTGTCGGTACTTCATTTCTTTGTATTGTAGAATATTTCATTGTATGGACACACCACATGTTATTTATCCACTGGTCAACTGATGGACATTTCTCTACCTTTTGCCTATTATGATTAATGGTGCTGTGTATACTCATGTACATTGGAACTCACTTAAAAAAAAAAACTTTCTTTTTTTTTTTTTTTTAAAGTTTTACTTGATTTTATTTATTTATTTATTTATTTTTGGCTGTGTTGGGTCTTCGGTTCGTGCGAGGGCTTTCTCCAGTTGCGGCAAGCGGGGGCCACTCTTCATCGCGGTGCGGGGACCGCTCTTCATCGCGGTGCGCGGGCCTTTCTCTATCGCGGCCCCTCCCGTCGCGGGGCACAGGCTCCAGACGCGCAGGCTCAGCAATTGTGGCTCACGGGCCCAGCTGCTCCGTGGCATGTGGGATCTTCCCAGACCAGGGCTCGAACCCGTGTCCCCTGCATTAGCAGGCAGATTCTCAACCACTGCGCCACCAGGGAAGCCCAAAACTTTCTTTTTTAGGGCAGTTTTAGGTTCACCCAAAATTGAGCAGAAAGTACAGAGGTTTCCCACTTGCCCTGGGCCCTGCTCTGCCGTGCACAGACTCCCTGACTACCAGCACGCCCACCAGAGGGGTACATTTGTTACAATCGATGAACTGACACTGACTCAACATCATCACCCAAAGTCCAGAGTTCACCTTAGGGTTCACTCTTGGTGCTGTAACTTCTATAGGCTCGGACAAGTGTGCAATGACATGTATCATACAAAGTAGTTTCACTGCCCTAAAAATCCTCTGTGCTCTGCCTCGCTCTCCCCTCCCCCCGGCACACGCTCAGCTGTTTACTGTCTCCACAGTCTTGCCTTTTACAGATCATCATATAGTTGCGATCAGACAGTATGTAGCCGTTTCAGATTGGCTTCTTTCACTTAGTGTTTCTAACCACAAACATTTCTACACGATTTCACTCTTTAGGGGAATAGGACAGAGAGAAGTGGCATCTGGGGCCAGGCATGAAATTAAACATATGAGCAGCTGTGTTAAGCCTACAGGAAATGTGAGCCAACAAGGGCAGAGCCAATTGGAGACGGCATGTTCCATTTATTTAATTAAAAACAAAGAGACAAAAAAATTATACAAACCCAGTGTGGATCACCAGTGGGTGACTCTGTTTTATAAGAACCCAATAGCATAACCCACCTAAACACACACACACACACACACACACACACACACACACACACACACACACACACACACAGAAAGAGAAACCCGTACATAAACACTACTGTGAGCCAAATTCACCAAACCACAGATGTTGCAAGTAATGTGAAACTTGGTATTCTGAGCAGGCCCCTCGGCCACTAGTAACCCATGCTGTGGTGTCTTATATACTGTACAGGAAAGAACAAGTGAAAATGCTCGCGAGGAAAGAAAGTCACCTCCTTCAAAGAAGACACGTGGTCTTCCCTGACTTACATCTGAAATAGCGGCATCTTGTCAGGTGGAAAAGAAAGTGCTGTGTCCAAGAATTTGCAAGCTGATAAATATAGGATAAGTTCACTCTGGGGTATCTCCCCCATCGAGGGCCCATTTCCATCAGAGACTGAAACTTTTATTCTGTTGATTTTGTTGCTGTTTCTGTAAATTTGCAAAGAAACTCTTGTTATAAATTCATTCACATCTGCTGTGGTCCTTTTGCCTATGCAATGTCCATAAGAAGGTTTTCCTTTTAAGAAATGGTCAGAATAGCTGGTCCCTTCACAACTACTTCAGGAAAACAGTATTTAGTGTTAGATAACCCTGCATCATAAGGTGATGTCCATTAATCTTCATATATGTGTGCAGACTGCTGTACTACTTACCTCAATGATTCATCGTCCTCTTTCAGATCTTCTTCAAGCTGTATGAATGTCTGAATCTTTAAAAAAAAATGTGAATTCAAGTTACTATTTGAGAGAGTAAACCTAGCTTAATGTTTAAAATTTATATGTCCATAAAAAATAGCAAATAAAGCACAAGAAACAATCAAAAAAATGAAAAGACAACCTATGAAATGGGAAAAAATATCTGCAAACCAAATATCTGATAGGATAATATCCAAAATATATAAAGAACTCATACAACTCAGTAACAAAAAAAAGCAAATAATCCAATTAAAAAATGGGCAGCATTATTTGCAGTAGCCAAGACATGGAAACAACCTAAATGTCCATCAACAGATAAATACATAAAGAAATTGTTTTATATATACACAATGGAATATTATTCAGCCATGAAAAAGGAGGAATCCTAGCATTTCCAGCAACATGGAAGGAACTTGGGGGCATTATACTAAGTGAAATATGAAGAGAAAGGCAAATACTGTATGATCTCCCTTATAAGTGGAATCTAAAAAAATAAAACAAGGAACTTCCATGGTGGTCCTGTGGTTAAGACTCCGTGCTTCCAATGCAGGGGGCGTGGGTTCAATCCCTGGTCATGGATGTTAACTAAACTTACTGTGATAATCATTTCATGATATACTTTAGTCAAATCAAGTTGTACACCTTAAACTTACACATGGCTATATGACACATATCTCAATAAAATTGGGAAAAAAAAACAGTTTAAAAAATAGCAAATAGGGAGTTCCCTGGTGGTCCAGTGGTTAGGACTCAGCACTTTCACTGCCATGTCCTGGTCGGGGAACTAAGATCCCTAAAGCCACATGGCACAGCCCAAAAAAAAAAAAAAAAAAGCAAATAATATCAAACTGTACAGATTAATTGGAATAACTGACGCTGAGAGAGCAACTATGATTATAGGATAAAATATCTCTATTTAAGCAAGAGCTGACTATGCACTACCAACGTGATTGAAAGTTTTGCAGATAAAATTAGATATATATGAAATAATATATTATTCCTGAAAAAGCATTTTTAAAAGCTCCAATTTTGCTTTCAAGAGTAAAATATTTGCACTTACCAATTCAGAGACCATTATTGGCCACAGTGAAGTCAAATGTTGAGGAGATATTCTTAGCAGCAAAACTCTGAAAAAAAGAAACATCTGAGCAGCAACTATGGATGTCTGTCCAACTCTGAGATTGTCTGTCAGGCGTTCTAAGGAAAGAAGATTTTAGAGATGTCACACAAATATGCAGTTCGGAGTTTCTCATTAGACAAAGAGGAATAATAAAATTGCAATTGCTTTGACATTTGACAAGAACCTCATACATGAGATGGGTGCTGGGAGAATGGTTTTGTGCCCCGTGTTTGCCCCCAGCACTGTTCTTTGTGAGGCACAGCAGTTTGTGGTTTTTGCTAAAGAAGTGAATCAAGTTCCTCTTATTCCCCTGCTGCAGCTGAGTAGAAAGGCATCAATTTCTGGCTCAAGCCAGAAATCCAGTGTGTGATCAATGAACATGTAATTATTCTTCTAAGCATATGAAACATGAGACACAGAAACTGAAGAGTCTTTGGCGAGTGATGCAACTATGAGATCATATAGATTGGTTGGCAGATGACACTATATTTTGGGGGTGAGGAGTGGCAAGTGAAGTGCGTGAATAAAATAGAATTATTCAGTAAAGTTTAGATTTGATGACCATGACAAAAACTTTAATTCCTGCAGGAAAAAGAAAAAAAGGTAAACTCTCTAGTCCCTAACAGTCTTCCCCACTTCTCCACTGAAATAACTGTTTGCAGAATGTGATTTTTTCCCATAATTTAAGGTTTCTTAGGAAGATGACAAATTGCTATAGGAAACAGCTGAACTATGGTCATGCTGCTTAAGATTCGCTGTAGTAAATTAGTAATAAACTTCTCTTTACTTGAGGTAGCTTAAGTGGGTTTTTACTTCTTGCCTTTAAAAATACTCTGACCAAATGAAGGATCATGCATAGATCAGACACTTGACAAACAGGTTGGCATTTTTTTTTTTAATGGATGGATTTTATTTTTATTTTTTATTTGTTCATTTATTTATTTTTGGCTGTGTTGGGTCTTCGTTGCTGCACACGGGCTTTCTCTAGTTGCAGCGAGCAGGGGCTACTCTTCGTTGTGGTGCGCAGGCTTCTCATTGTGGTGGCTTCTCTTGTTGCAGAGCATGGGCTCTAGGCACGCAGGCTTCAGTAGTTGTGGCACGCGGGCTCAGTAGTTGTGGCTCACGGGCTTAGTTGCTCTGCGGCATGTGGGATCTTCCTGGACCAGGGCTCGAACCCGTGTCCCGTGCAGTGGCAGGTGGATTCTTAACCACTGCGCCACCAGGGAAGCCCCAGGTTGGCATTTTTAAAGAGTGGTTTGTGCTTCTGGTTCTGGACAAGATGGAGTAAGTGTAATACATCCTATTTATCTAACTGCAAACAAACAAAAACCTTGAACAAAAATACATAAACCAACTATCAGAAAACAGGTGAAGGAAAGGTGGCAGGACTGGGTAGGAACCTTGGGACTTAAGGAATGACCTGGAAGTGGGTTCCATGTGGTTTTTAAATTTTTTATTTTATCCCAGCTTAGGCAATTGAAAAGAATGTAACCTGGAATGCCAAAACTCTCAACTTGAATGAGAAAAGATACCCAAAAGACACCAACGCAGACATAATACAGAGGTTGGAATTATTGGAAAAGGATTTTAAAGCTGCTATCTAAAAATACTCTAATAACCAATTATGGACACTTGAAACAAATAAGAAATAGAAAGTGTCAGCAAAAAAATACAAGATACAAAGAAAAGTCAAATAGAAATTTTAGAACTAAAAAATAGAATCACCAAGATAGAAAAACTTACTGTTGAGCTCAACAGCAGAATGGAGATGACAGAGGAAGAGGGGAATCCAAGACAGAATCAATAGAAATTATGTGAGCTGAACAAAGGAGAGAGAAAATATCAGAAAAACAAAAAATGAACAGAGTCTCATAGACCAGTGGGACAACAAAAGATCTAACATTTGTGCACTGGAATCACAGAAAAAGAGAAAAAAGAGTATAGGTTGGAAAAATATTTTAAAAATGACTGAAAACTTTCCAAATGTAGTGAAAGACGTACATCTACAAATAAAAGAAGCTGAGTGAACTCTAAAAGGGATAAAACCAAAGAAATCATGTTCAGTCACATAATCAAACTTCTGAAAACTAAAGACAAAGAAAAAAATCTTGATAGCAGTCAGAGGGAAATTATACATTACCTAAAAGGGAGAATAGTTCGAATAATAGCAGATTTCTCATTAGAAACCATAGAGTCAGAAAGAAGTTGCCATTTTTCAAGTGCTGAAAGAAGAACTTCAACCCAGAATTTTTCTATTTCCAATGAAAACATCCTTCCAGAATAAAGGTGAAAGAAAAAAAAAAAACCAACCAAACCAAACCAAGATGAATGAAGGTGAAAAAAAAAAAAGGCTCAATGAAGGAGAACTAAGAAAACTTGTTAACAGATTTGTCCTCAAAGAATGGCTAAATGATGTTCTTCAGACAGAAAGGAAATGATAACGGTAGGAAACACGGAACATCAGGAATGACTAAAGAGCAATAGAAAGGGTAAATAAATGAGTATAAATAATATCCTTTCCTCTTGAGTATTTATGTTGGACAGGGAAAGCAAAAAGTGTATCTCTATCTCTTATGGTTCTAGTATGTAAACGTAGTATTTCAGACAACTATATCACATGGGAGAAAAGCAAATGGTGGTAAAATATTGATACTAGTAGACCACAGTAAGTATGTATGTTCTATGTTCACTGTAATCCCTAGAGCAACCACTGCAAAAAGCTATATAAAGAGATATACCCCTAAACCACTTTAAATAAATCAAAATGGAACGCCAAAAAAAATGTTCAAGTAACCTCAGGAAAATAGGAAAAGGGAAACAAAAGGAATGAAAAACAAGGAACAAACAGAAAATAAACAAAATGGCATAATATATCCTGACATGACACGTCAATTAAAAGAGACTGGTTGAATGGATAAAAGGAATGACCCAGTTGTATGCTATCTTACACAAAACTCACTTCAAATATAACAACATGGCTTCCCTGGTGGCGCGGTGGTTAAGAATTCACCTGCCGGGCTTCCCTGGTGGCGCAGTGGTTGAGAATCTGCCTGCTAATGCAGGGGACACGGGTTCGAGCCCTGGTCTGGGAAGATCCCACATGCCACGGAGCAGCTGGGCCCGTGAGCCACAATTGCTGAGCCTGCGCGTCTGGAGCCTGTGCCCCGCGACGGGAGGGGCCGCGATAGAGAAAGGCCCGCGCACCGCGATGAAGAGCGGTCCCCGCACCGCGATGAAGAGTGGCCCCCGCTTGCCGCAACTGGAGAAAGCCCTCGCACGAACCGAAGACCCAACACAGCCAAAAATAAATAAATAAATAAATAAATAAATAAAAAAAAAAAAAAAAAAAAGAATTCACCTGCCAATGCAGGGGACACGGGTTTGAGCCCTGATCCAGGAAGATCCCACATGCCGCGGAGCAACTAAGCCCATGTGCCACAACTACTGAGCCTGCGCTCTAGAGCCTGCGAGCCACAACTACTGAAGCCCGCACGCCTAGAGCCCGTGCTCCGCAACAAGAAAAGCCACCGCAATGAGAAGCCCGTGCACCACAACGAAGAGTAGACCCCGCTCGCCGCAACTAGAGAAAGCCCACGCAGCAACGAAGACCCAACACAACCAAAAATAAATGAAATAAATACATTTTAAAAAAAGATAAAACTACTTAAAAATATATAACAATATAAGTAGGTTAAAGTTAAAAGGATGGAAAAAGATACAATATGCAAACATTTTAAGAAAGCCTGAGTGGCGCTATTAATATAGGACAGAATAGACTTCAGAGCAAAGGAAAGTACCAGGGTCAAAGAGGGACATTACATAGTAGTAAGGTCAGTTCAACAAGAAGATATAACATTCCTAAATGTCTGTTCACCAAACAACAGAGGTGTAAAATACTTGAAGAAAGAACTGCCAGAACTCAAAGAAGAATAAGTACTGACAACTGTAGCTGAACTTCAACATCCCTATCCCATGACTGATAGAACTCCTAGGAAAACAGTCAGTAAGGATATAGAAGTGAGCAGTACCTTCAGCCAACAGGATCTAATAAACACTTGTAGAACACTCCACTCAACACCAGCAGAACACATCTCATTACGTGCTCGTGGAACATTCACCAAGACTGCTTTATGACCCATGATATAACTGAACTTCAACAAATTTAAATCCTACAAAGAAGGTTCTCTGACCATAATGGGATCAAACTGGAAATTAATAACAGAAAGATAACCAGAAACACTTGGAAATTAACAAACTTCTAAATTAGATACGGGGCGAAGAAGTATCAAAGGAAATAAAAAATATAAAGAAATGAATGAAAATTACAATATATCCGATTTTGTGGGATACAGTTAAAGTATTGCTGAGAGGGAAATTTATAGCACTAAATGCTTACATTATAAAAGAAGAAAGCACTCAAATCTATAATCCAAGCCTCTACCTCACGAGACCAGAAAAAGAACAAAATAAAACCAAAGCAAGGACAAAGAAGGGCATAATAAAAAGCAGAAATAAATGAAACTGGAAACAAAACAAACAAAAATAATGTAGAAAAATCAATCAAATTAAAATGTGGTTATTCGAAAAGAACAAGAAAAGTGACAAACCTCTAGAAAGACTGACCAAAAAAGAGAGAAAGCAAATTACCAATATCAGGAATGAAAGTAGGGGTATCTCTAAAGACATCAAAAGGATAATGAGGGACTTCCCTGGTGGCTCAGTGGTTAAGACTCCGCGTTCCCAATGCAGGGGGCCCGGGTTTGATCCCTGGCCAGGGAACTAGATACCACATACATGCTGCAACTAAGAGTTCACAAGCCACAACTAAGGAGCCCACGTGCCGCAACTAAGGAGCTGGCGAGCTGCAACTAAGGAGCCCACAAGCTGCAACTAAAAGGAGACCACCTGCCACAACTAAGACCCAGTGCAACCAAATAAATAAATAAATATTAAAAAATAAAAGTGTTAAAAAAAAAAAAGGTAATGACATTTGAATTACTGTTTAAATGGGAATGCAAAATGGTGCATCCACTCTGGAAAACAGTTTGGCAGTTTCTTATAAAGTTAAACACACATTTACCATAGAACCCAGTAATCAAACCCTTGTGCATTTATCCCAGCTTGCAGGATCTTAGTTCCCTGACCAGGGATTGAACCTGGGCCCTCTGCAGTGAAAGCACAGAGTCCTAACCACTGGATCGCCAGAGGCTTTATTCCTTTTTTTTTTTTTAATTTATTTATCTCATTTATCTTATTTTTGGCTGCGCTGGGTCTTTGTTGCTGCACGTGGGCTTTTCTCTAGTTGCGGCAAGTGGGGGCTACTCTTCATTGCAGTGCGCGGGCTTCTCATTGAGGTGGCTTCTCTTGCTGTGGAGCACGGGCTCTAGGTGCGTGGGCTTCAGTAGTTGTGGCACGCGGGCTCAGTAGTTTTGGCTCACAGGCTCTAGAGCGCAGGCTCAGTAGTTGTGGTGCACGGGCTTAGTTGCTCCGCAGCATGTGGGATCTTCCTGGACCAGGGCTCGAACCCGTGTCCCCTGCATTGGCGGGCAGATTCTTAACCACTGCGCTACCAGGGAAGCCCTTAGGCTTTATTTCTAATACCAAAAACTAGAACAAGCCAGATGTCCATCAGGTAAATGGATAAATGAACTGGGTACATCCATAAACTGGAGTATTATTACTCATTAAAAAAGATCAAACTCTTTATACACCCATGAACATACCCCACTTGCCTTTGGATGGATCTCAAAAGCACTGTACTAAATGAAAAAAGCTAATCTCAAAAGGTGACATTTACATAATATGCATGATGTATGATTCCATTTACATAACATTAAAGTGATGGAGAACAGATCAGTGGTTTCCAGGGGTTAGGGCTGGGTGGAGGGTGTGACTATATAAAGCAGTGAGTGACTTGAGGGTGTCGCTTTGTAGCGAGGGAAGAGTTCTAAATCCTGGTTGTGGTGTTGGCTACAAGAATTTGTACATGGGATACGTTCATAGAACTAGACACACAAACACACACATAAAGATTGCATTGTAGAAACTGGTGAAATCTGAAAAAGTCTCAAGTTGAGTTATGGTAATACTCCCACATCAATTTCCTGGTTTTGATGAGGAACTATGCTTATGTGAGATGTTATCATGGGGGAAGCTGGACGAACAGTACACAGGAACACTAGGTACTATTTGTGCAACTTCTTGTGAGTCTTAATCTACTTTGAGATAAAAAGTATTAAAAAAAAAAAGTGGTTTGTACACATGGGGCATATTTCATATTGATGCTCCAAATAAAAGCTAAATTCGTGAGATTATTCTTCAGCCAAGATGATCTATTTTAGAATCTCTAATATTCCTTTCTTAGCTGAGTGATAAACCTTACAGGCTTAAGGAGTCCTGGTGAGCAGAGCCAGAGAGAGCCCTGAGCCAGAATCCCTGCACCACTGTCAAGGCTGCAGAACCTCGTTTAGGCTGGCCGCATAATCTTGCTGAGCCCATTTCCCACCTGTGAAACTCGCCTGCCTCAGAGGGTACCTGCTAAAGAACACAGCCTGCTGCTGGGAGTCACAGGGCTCAGATTTCAGTCCAGGTTTTGCCAGTGAGCGGCAATGCAACTTCACGCAGGTGTTAATCTCTCTGAGCACCAGTATGCTGATGTAAAAATGGAGCTGATAAAGGACAATGAAGAAAACTTAAACGATGGGAAGGACTTCAGTGGACCTGGAATGAGCCACACTCATCAGCTTAGAGGGAACAGAGTGTTCCCTCTAGACCTTTCTGATCCCCTCATCAGGGGCCTCTGTAGGGGCCTTTCGTCCTAGACAAGCAGCATTTTATCGTCCCTCCTGTTTAAAAAATAATTGCTTTGAGCCGATTTACTGCTTCTGAGATCAATGTAAAATTTATGTCACTACGAGCCAAGATGTAAGGAGCTGCTCAGCTCTGTACCCTGAGTGCATCGATCGACCTCTTCCAGTGCTACTTGACGGTGATCAGTCGGGGGTGAGGACCCCAAAGGAGAAATGCCAGACCTTCCCCGTTCCTGCCTCTTTTGATTTGGCCTCAACTATTCACCATGGTGTGCAACTTAGGAGCTTCCGGATGCCTCCACTCCCTTGACTGGGGCGTCACTGCTCCACGGGGCCAGTCAATGTCCCAAGACTGTCAGAGAACGTTCCGAATCCCATCACCCCAGGACCTCAGGGAAGCTGGGCCTGTCCACAGTCCTGAACACAATGACAACACAGAGGCAAGTGCTTTGCAAACTGTCAGTTAGCAAAAAACGGAAGGGGGTAAACATGTTTACTTCTTCCTCTTATTTTTTTAAAACAAGGACTCAAACAGGTATTTTTATTTTATTTTATTTTTTACTTTTTGGCTGCGTTGTGTGGCGTGAGGGACCTTAGTTCCCTGGCCAAGGATCGAACCTGTGCCGCCTGCAGTGTAAGTGCAAAGCCCTAACCACGGGACCGCCAGGGAAGTCCATCCTACTTTTTCAAACATGTAGTTTTTAAAAAAAAAAAAAAACGAAACAGCACTTGAGCTATCCAAAGTGGAGGGTATTTATTTGGAGAAATTCCTCTTTCCCCAAGGACCCCCAAACCATCTCCTATTTAAAGTCAGCATTATGCTGACTTTCATATATGTTGTATGTATATAATATATAATGTATATATTATGTTGCCTCTACTTCTCTCTCCCTCTCCAAGCCATGATTTCTCAGAATTGGATGTTTACACCCTGCCATAGTCAGATTCTCCATACCACTGATTGAAAAAGGCCATTGTCTGTTCTCTTCTTGTTCTACACATCTAATACTGTCTCTTTAGCTCTCTGGGCCTCACCCCAGGTTTTAGGAGAGTGTGTGATGGGACATGGGGGAGAGAAGGCGCAGGTGTTTCTCCCAAAGTGAGAAAGCATGGCAAGGACTGTACAATGCACTGCCTACCATGCTCTCCTGCTGAGAAAGTGAATTCACGCTGCCCTTTTGGACCACCGTCTGATGGCCAGGTGCATAAAGCACCATCACAGACACCGCCCGTGAATTGGAGGAAATGTGGTTCCCGTTGTTCTCTCTCCCCTTTAAATCCTGTAAGGATGCAACAAAGTTCAGCTTTGACTCTGCACTGAGCAAAGTCTCTGGAGGGCTGCCATCGCCTTTAACGGCATTCCTGGTCACCCTCTGACCTAAGCAGCCTCCTGTTAGTAATTCAAGTAAGGATTTGTCAATATCTGAATATTCACTTTTATACATCTTAAGTATTCAAGACGTTAGGTCATGAACATCTTACGTGCTTTACAGGCTGAAATTATGTCAGTAGAAGTATAATGGTATTTTCATTATTGCAAATATAAAATTCTGTCATAATTAATACCCGTGAAAGCTGTTAATGTTTTGACCTAAAATAATTAAGACCTTTCAAGTGGTCAATCAAGTAGGGACGTGGGCTGAGAATTAATACAAATATTTACAAAAAGCACATGCTTTGTGAGCCGACAGATATTTATAAGAGCATTTTTTAAGAGGGTAGAGTAAGAGATTTATATCATAATTCTATGTGGAAACAACACGAATGTTCAACTGGTGATCTGGTAAACAAATCACAGAATGGAATACTATAGATAAATAGCAATAAAAAGAAATAAGCTATTGATAAATACAACAGAATGAATGACTCTCAAATACAAAAGAAGCCAGACTCAAAGGCTATACACTGTCTAATCACATTCACATTTATAGGACATTCCAGAAAAGATGAAACTATATGAACAGAAAGAAGATTTAGTGGTTGATAGGGTCAGGGGGTAAGCAGAGGAGATGCCTTCTGAGGGGCACGAGTGAACTTTCTGGGGTGATGGAAATGTTCTGTATCTTGACTGCAGTGGTGGTTACGTGACTACATGTGTTTATCAAAATTCATAGAACTGTAGAGCCAGAACTGTATGTAAATTATACTTTAATAAGTCTGAGCCCCCCAAAAGGATTTACACCGTAATTCTAATATTTGTAAAATTGTTTGTTATACTAGTCTTCATGATATTTCATATGATTCTTGAAAGCTTTTTTGTTTATTTTATTATATTCCATTTAGGCTACATGTCTTAAGGAAAACACATTCCTGTTTGAGAGTTCTTTTGTGTCTTGGAGGAGGATGAATTAAAACAGAATGCTCACTTTGCCACCTCAACATTTTATGAGGAGGGGGAAAAACCTTTAAAACCATGTATAATATCCACAATCATTCATTCTTGAAGCAGACAAAGAATACCGCGAGTATGAAGAAGAGAAAAAACTGCTAAGGAAAAATCAGGTACTTCTCCAAAATCTTGCTCTGTCACTGGCCTTAGTATCTGTACTGCAGGAGGGATCCAGCAGGAGACAGTGCTGAAGAAGCACTGCCAGACTTTAAAAAACAACCTAATACAAACTAATAGCATTATAGGACTTCCCTGGTGGTGCAGTAGTTAAGAATCTGCCTGCCAATGCAGGGGACATGGGTTCGAGCCCTGGTCCGGGAAGATCCCACATGCCGTGGAGCAACTAAGCCCATGTGCCACAACTACTGAGCCTGTGCTCTAGAGCCCGCAAGCCACAACTACTGAAGCCCCCATGCCTAGAGCCCGTACTCTGCAACAAGAGAAGCCACCGCAATGAGAAGCCCGTGCACCACAACGAAGAGTAGCCCCCGCTCGCCACAACTAGAGAAAAGCGCGTGCACAGCAACAAAGACCCAACGCAGCCAAAAATAAATAAATAAAATTTTTTAAAAATTTAAAAAACTAATAGCATTATAATAATTGATTTTTCTCTTGCCTTTTTTAAAAAAATAAATTTATTTATTTATATTTCATTTTTGGCTGCGTTGGGTCTTTGTTGCTGTGCACGGGCTTTCTCTGTCTGCGGCGAGCGGGGGCTACTCTTCATTGCGGTGCGTGGCCTTCTCATCGCGGTGGCTTCTCTTGTTGTGGAGCACGGGCTCTAGGCGCGCGGGCTTCAGTAGCTGTGGCATGTGGGCTCAGTAGTTGTGGCTCATAGGCTCCAGAACGCAGGCTCAGTAGTTGTGGCGCACGGGCTTAGATGCTCCGCGGCATGTGGGATCTTCCCAGACCAGTGCTCGAAACTGTGGCCCCTGCATTGGCAGGCGGATTCTTAACCACTGCGCCAGCAGGGAAGTCCCATAATAATTGATTTTTAAAATAAAGTTTCAGATTTACCGATATATTTCCGAAGTTCTTCTACAATCACCTCTGCTGAGTACTCATTTAACGTTTGACCATACTGCCAACACCTGCCCTGGGCCCCTCTGGTTTCCAGCCATGTTGGCCACTCTGGGCCTGTCTCTGGGGGGGGGGGGGGTGGGCTGGGGGAAGGGCAGGGCTTCTTACCTTGGATCAGAGGAAGGTAAAGGTGGTACTGATCAAGTTCTCCACTTAAGACGGCAAAAGCCTGGCGCTTTAGCAGCATGGCTTTCTGCTCAAAACTTGAGAACAGTTTTAAAGAACTGCTCTGCATGCCTGGAATAAATAGAGCAAATAAGTTCCATTTAGTGAGAACACTACAATGAGAGGTAAGTGATGAGAAATTCCTACTCTTCCTATCTTCCCTGGTGAAAGATCATGATCTTGATTAAGGGCATGTAGTTGTTACACTCAAATATTTAAATTTATAAAAGTACTTATTTCTTTCATGATACTGAATGATGGGATATTTGAAGAGGATATGAGGTACAGGAAAGTACTTCTAACCAATTGTGGTCAACTTATCATTACTTTCAAAAGAATTTTCTCTGCTACAAAACTGCAAAAAAGGTAGTTAAAGGCATTCGTGTCAATAGACTGGAAATAGGAAGGCTCATTCACGTAGTCCCAACATATCCTGCACATCACATTACACTCTTTGGCTGAAATGGCACTAAAAAATGTTTGAGCTGGGCTCTGAAATACGTGGTAAAAGTTGATTATGACCAAAAGGAATTGGTCCTTTAAAGTGTGACTTACGTGCACATAACAGAAGAACTTACTCATTAAATCTTTAAACATTGTTTTCTCATGAGTCAGAAGATGGTCAATAATGGACTTCCAACTGGATATTAAAAAAAGCAAAATTAATTAAATATGCAAAGGGTGACAGTCTGATTAAAAGCATCAAGAAAAGAACATGTCCCTTTAAGATCTACTAAAAACTGCTTTCTGAAGTTAGTGAAAGGGATGAATAGTTTTTATATAAGGAAACGTTAAGCAAAAGCTTTTCATTTATAACCTTAACATAGGGAATGAATAACATAGGGAATAATGAATAATTCCCAGCTCACCATAAAAGCAAACACAAATTGTCAAGGTACCATGGCTTTTGCAAGGGTTGCCCTTAAATGTGTTCACACAGATGATATCCATACACTTGTGTTAATGGAAAGAATTGGGGTTGTGAAGACAAATACCACTAGTTCTCAACGGGCTCCCCGCAGTACAACAGGATTACAGCCACAGCCGCTGGCGGTGGCTGGGCAAACCCTCAGCCCATATAGAAAAGCTGACCAGTCTCCACCGTCTACGCCTGCCATTAATGAAGACCTGTTCAGTCAAGCCAGGGGCAGAGTTTCGAGTGGTTCTGCTGACCTCCAAGAAGAAGGCACAGCTCGTTCATCCTGTGCCTGTGATTCCACGGAGCTCCACTGCCCGCGCAGAGCCTGGCCAGCCTCAAGGTCTCAGTGAGGACTCGGGGAGCGCAAGCCGAGAAGTGCGATAGGGACACCGCGGGGCCGCCACGGAGCCCTGTCATCTTCATGCTGGCCAAGCATTTTGTGATTACAAGATAAAGCAGTACTAGACCAAGTACCACTGGAGCCCCATGCTATGCTCTTTAGGAAAAATATGCTCTCTTACTTGAAATTCTTCTCCTGATTAAAAAAAAGACACCTTTGTAGTTTTTAAAAGACTTAATTCTGTTCCCAGAAATACACAGTTAACCTGTGAGTGGTGTCCTATGATTTGGGTTGATGCTAGCTCTGCTTCCATTTCAGGAAAGAGAATTAATTACAGAAACCCAAACACTTTTCCACTTGAAGATTCAGGGCATGTTTTTTATCAGGACAGCATTTCTTACTGCACACAAGAAGTGTCCATCTGGAAGAAGGCCGGGTCCAAGAATAATTCCAGGACTTCTTTTTTCCAGGCTCGTTTCGTGTAGGCATAACCGCTCAGAGAGCTCAGCAGCTGGGCGCCAGCCCGGAAGCTGGGGGCATTGTAGGCGCTGAAAGGGGTGGGAGGGGGAAAGGGTCAAGGTCAGAGACGGTGCAAGGAACCCCGCTGGACACATTTCCCATAAGCTATCTTTCCACACGTGGGTGGGGTACAATGGAGACGGTGGCGTTACCTGTGATTGCGCAAGTAAGGAAAAACATAGTAAAGCAAACGTGAGATCAACGGCACCGCTTTCTCCTTCTCATCACTTCGATAAACCATGTCCAGGAGGGATGCCAGAACCTAGAAGAACAGGACCGCCGGAAAACAGAAATCTCCTAAAGCGGGCGGCAATACAAAATTTAGCCCTCGGGGTATACACAACCTAACAAGGAAACTCCACGGGGCAGCTTGAGGCCAAGACTGGCTTATGAACTCACCCGGGACGGTGCAGCCCGTGCGCCCTGGCCCCTGAGAATGAACGCCCTCGCAAAGCCTCACTTCTGTGGGGGGGTGACAAGCCAGATGCATATGTACCTCTGCCAGGAGGGAGAGGGCTTGCACGCTGTACACCGAAGGGGCAGACGCGGACACCATTGCTGAAGCGGCGGCAGCAGCATCTGCTGAAAGAGGCATGTGTGTTTTAGTCAGGACAACAGGTGACCATTTATGCCCCCAAAGCATCAGATGAACTTGAGTCATGAGCCCCCGCCTTTCACACTGACTCTGTACGTACGTACATGTTACGTATTCTTCTCTGCTAACATGTTCAACTTCAGCAACTAAGAATCTGGGTATTTTGATCAAATAAATCAGCACCAACTCACTGTCTTCCTCCCCGCTTCTATTCTCATCACCACTTTTGGAACTTCAACATCCCCTTGGATGATCCCTCTAACATCCTGGCCTCTGAGCCCCTTAGTCTTTTCTTTTCCAGCAAGCTTATATTTTGTTCCAGCTCAGCCAGCCACTGTCACCATCATACCCTTGACCTCATGAATTTCCAAAGTCTCCATTTCCAGCACCCTATCGTGACCACATCTTACCTTTCCTGCTCACTTACTCCTGGAATGCTGCTCTGACAATTTCCTGAATCCTTGCACAAGCCTCCAACCCCCTGAGTTCACCTCCTTAACTACCCATCAATCCCCCCAGGTCTTCACTTCTCTAGCTCCCCACCCACACCTGGGGTCTGTCGTCCACCTTGCGAACATCCTTAACTTTTTTGCTTCTCTCTCCCTCTGAAGCACTCACCTAGAAAAATGCAAAGCTGGCTAAACCCAATGATTGCCTATGCAGTTCTATGCAGCTAAATGCTCTGGAGAAAACCAGACCACTCTGAAAAGGATCTCACTTTATGTCATGACTGTGCAACTCAAAAATGACCTGATGCTACTAGATAACCCTCCCCCATGTCCCTCAGTGCTGTGCTGGCTTTCCCAGTCTCCAACATAATTCTTTCACCTCCTCCCTCCATAACCATCGATACCTGTCCCTCCTCGGCTGGTAATCTCATCTCATATTTCATTGAGAAAATTAATGTAAACAAACAGAAACCCCCTCAGTTTGGCCGCTATGCGTTATTAACCTGGAACTTTTATACTTGTGTTCTCTGCCTTGTCTCCTGTTTTGACAGACATGTTCCTGGCTCCTGTCAAAGAACGCTAATTCCATTCACGATATTAATCCTGGCCCTATAGCTGTCGAAGACTTTGCTTTCTAACTATCCTTTCACTCTTTGGTATTAATATCTTCCCCTCTGCTGTACTATTCCATCACCATACAAATATGCTTTGGTTAACTCCAATTGAAAAACAAACCGAATAAAAGATATTCTTTGGTCCTTAGTACTACTTCATTACCCTATTGATGACTAAACTTCAAAGAGTTATCAGCACCCACTGTCTCCTCTTCCTCATCTCTGTCCTCTTCTCCATCCAATCACACCGTCCCACCCCCATCAAATCCAGGGAATCTCTGTCCTTATCTCACGCTACTTCTCAGCAGCCTTCCGCTGCATTCCTACGTCCTCCTTCTGGAAACACTCTCTTCTCATAGTTTCCATGACTCCATGTTCTCTTGGTTTTTCCTCCTACGCTAGTGACCTTTTCTGATTCCTTCCCAGACATCTCAAATTTAACGCATGCAAACCCAAGCTCCATCTCCCTATCCAAAATGTTCTTGCTTCAGACTTTTCCACCTCAATTGTTTAAACCAAAAACCAAAGTCATGGGACTTCCCTGGTGGTGCAGTGGTTAAGAATCCGCCTGCCAACGCAGGGTTCGAGCCCTGGTCCGGGAAGATCCCACATGCCACGGAGCAACTAAGCCCGTGCGCCACAACTACTGAGCCTGAGCTCTAGAGCCTGCGAACCACAACTACTGAGCCCGTGAGCCACAACTACTGAAGCCTGTGCGCCCAGAGCCCGTGCTCCACAACGGGAGAAGCCACCGCAATGAGAAGCCCGTGTACCGCAACGAAGAGTAGCCCCCGCTCGCCCGCAACTAGAGAAAGCCCTCGCGCAGCAATGAAGACCCAACGCAGCCAAAAATAAATAAAACAAACAAACAAAAAACCAAACAACAAAAACCCCAAACGCATCCTTGTTTGCCTTTTTTTCCTTTAAACTACCACTTGCAATCCATCGGCAAGTTCTGCTGACGCTGCACTCACACCAGTCCGTCTTTCTCTAGAGCCCATGACTCTAAGCCAACATCTTCTCTTGCCCAAAGCACCAGGAAATCCTTTTAACTGAACTCCCAGTTTCTCTTCTCGATTGCTGCAGCCCATATTGCTCCCGGCAGCCAAACTGATGTTTTCTGAAAACTCAATAAGATCCTGTCACTGCTCCAAACACTTTAATGGTTTCCCACAGCAAGCGGGCTGATGGCCAAGCTCTTAAGTGTGCTCTGCATCAAGCCTGACAATCTTCCACCCCCGCTCTCGCCCTGACCTCGCATGACCACGCATCAGGCTCCAGCCAAGCTGGTCTTCAGGTTTCTTGGGCCTGGCCCACTCCCACCTCAAGGACTCGCCATCCCCTCTGGGCAGCGCCTTCCCAGATCTTTGCCCCCTTACCCTGTATTTCTCAGCACAACTGACACTTCCTTGGGGACATGTTCTGTAACATCTAAAGTGGCCCCCAGCCCAACTCCAATTAAAAAAAAAAAACTTTCATTTTGGAGTAACTTTGGATTTCCAGAAGAGTTGAAAGATACCTTTGTTCATTTACTTTGGACTATCACCTTCCGTGTCACCCCTGCGAGAGCAGAGGCCCTGCTCATTTTGTTTCCTGCTGCAGCGCCAGCACCTAGAACACAGTGCATGGCACATGCCAGACACAAACACACAGGAAAGACCCTGCACGTGTACTGCACGCATAAGAACTCTAAGTGGAGAAACACATCATTTGAAGCCTCATTCTGTTTCATGATTTAGACGGCCAGTATGCATACTTAGTTTGGTCAAGACTGAAACAAAATATAGTGTATGATCCAAAGAGTCTTTTGGTACTCTATAATTTGCTAATTAAGTCTTACTGAGAAGCCCCCAAATCACCTCACCTCCAGCTTTGGAATTCTATGCTTTCTTTTTTTAAATAAAAATCAGGTAATCATTTTACTACAGTACCGTCTTGAGGTTAAATTTACTTACTGCACAAAAGCCAGGCCCAGTGACACTTGACTCAGCACAGCTCAACTGCACTGGTGGTGGAGAAGCAGTTTAATCCCTATATCAGTACCTACATCGGAAATAACTGAGGGCAGATGAGCCAAGGAGATGCACCAGCTCTCTTTCCCTAGAACCACAGCTATAATCATAACCGCAGCCTGAGAAAGCATAAGTGTTGGTTTACGTTAGTAAATGATAGCATACTAGTTATAGGATCTTCATTACAGAGTAAAGTATAATTATTTTCTTATGTAAACCACAAAACTAGCTGTCAAACAAATATGGCAGAAGTAATGGAGGGGGTACTATGGCTTGCCTGTCTAACACCATCCTTCCTCCTCCTGGCAAGAGAAGCCCCTCTTGGGTGGGAGCCCATTTCTCGGAGCTCCAGAGCACCAGCCTTTCCTCTCCTCCTCTGGGTCAGCCACAGGCCCAGAAGAGCCAACCGGAATCTTTGCATGAGACTTGATGAACTTCATCTGAACACCTAGCTCCCGCTCTGACTAAAACCAGATGTTGACGCCTGGGCTTTTCCTGTACATGAGCCAGAAAGTTTTGTGTTGCTGTGTTTCTACACGCCTGAAGTGGGTTTCGTTTACTTGCGAGAGAAAAGAGCCCAGACTTCTTGACACACCTTCCTTTGTATATTAAAAGCCACAAATTCAGCTTTGTTTCTGCTGATATAACTACCGCTAACAATAATGACAGAGGTCATAAAATACGACAGAACTAGCAGTTTTTGAACATTTACCTTGTGGTGGGCACTGCGCTATGTAGTTCCGACTGAGAACTTAGATGTAATTTTTTTGCTCGTGTTAACAAAACTGAGACCAAACTGATTTTCTTGTCCAGTGTTGAGCAACACGGGTACTGGGCATACTTTCCTGTCTGTGTTAAATAACACTGAGAACTTGCAAAAATAACTACTGGCTCTAAGATATGCCTAATTCTGAAAGAACAACTCAACCAACTGAAGTGGCTCACTTACCAAAACGAGCCGCATCTCATCAACATCGACTTCTGGACCCTCGCCTAGTGCTGTGCCCACCAATGCAAAGGTATCTTATCACTAACTCTGCCCAGTCCCCACCTGGAAAGATCTGCCACAGACAACTCAGCCAAGGCCCTACAACCTTATAAATATCCTCCCCAAATTTCCCCTAGAGTTGAGACACCCCTGTGACTCAGCCAAGTTTCTCCCTCACTGCAGCAGGTCTAGTAACCTGAGATTTGCTTAATGATACATTCGTCTGGTGGTCTTTAGGGCACCGGCAATTGACAATCTACTCTGTTGCATTTAATTCAGACTCCTCAAGAGGATCTGGCTGATCAATGGTCCTCCGAGTGAAGAGATGAGTCTCCTTTGAGAGTCTCCAGGCCATTTTCCTAGGAAGCTGTAACTAATTATAAGGCTGGGCTGTGCCCACTCTGTGTGGCCTCCACGATAAAATCTTCACCACCCAGGCAATGACCAAACACAAGGATCATCGAGAGGCAGGGGTGTGTTGGCCAGAAATGAAATACAACATCAACTGCCTGACGATAGTTAGCTGGTTTACTTAGTTTTCTTTCCGCGGCTCCACAAAAAGAAAAACATACATTCTCCTATTCTTTATCCCACACGGATTTCTATCACTGAGTCCGTGCAAATTATCTTGGGAAGTCACTTTCTTGGACCCCCATCTCGGCTCAGTGAGGGCTTAACACAGTAGCATGGGCCACTCGGGACCCTTCCAATGGAATCCTACTGTTTATTATACATACAACGTATGTTGTAAGAAGTAAAGCCAGTTTACTTTTAAGGCAAAACTAGACCCACTAGCTGGCAGTGGGCATTACTTTTTGACCCTTCTACACCTACCGTGCAAATCTTCCTCATCATCAGAATCTTCTAGAGAGATCTGAGGCTGAGCCTTCACTTCCAGGTTTCTGCTCAGCCAGCTGGTTTGTTCCAAGGAAGAGCCAGCAATGTTCCCGACAGCTTCTAGAATTTTTTGAGTGACTTCCTGAGAGTAGTCAGGAGAAAGAGGAAAGGAAGTTAGTTAAGGAAAAGAATCTTAAGTGCCTAAAATAGCACCATCTGATATAAATATAATGCAAGCCACAGCTGTGAACCATGAAGGTAATACCAAGTTTTCTAGGAGCTACATTAAAAGAAGAAACAAGTTCATAATGTTTAACACAATATATCCAACAGAGTAACGACATATAATCAATATAAAGTTATTAGCGAGGTTACGCATTCTTTGTTATGCTAAGTCTTTGAAACCCGCTGTGTGTTTACAGTTACAGCACATTCAGTTCAGACAAGCCACATTTCAAGGGCTCAACAGCCACTTGTGGCTCAGGCTACTCTCTGGCCAACTCGGGTAAAACAGATACACAGGAAGTCACAGAGGCACAACGCATTTGGCAGATTAGATTTCCGGTTTCTTTAGGACCATGGATTCTTGCTAGAAATGCACCTTTGAATAATACAAGAAACAAAACTGCATAAATTAAATTGACTCGAGGGCGAAGTGAGGAGTCATCCGTATCAGGAGTACCATCAGGAACGAATCTGGTCAAGTAGCTGGGACAGAGGTAGAAACACTGAGCGGGTATCATCGAGTGTTGCCAGCTAAGAGGGGCTGTACATCCCTGACGTCTGAGAACTGAACAGTCCTGACTTCCACTATGAAGCCCAGCAGCTGTGTTCGGGCATGAAGCAAGAGAACGTCTGCCTGCCGGTGGCAAGGGGGGTGCACCTGCGGGAACTGTCCGCGGTGCACCTGGGCAGAGGTGTGGGGTGGATGATGGCAGCAAGGAAGGTCAAGAATAGATGGATGGACCTGGTGATGGTCATACTGAGTGAAGTAAGTCAGAGAAAGACAAATACCATTTGCTATCACTTATATGTGGAATCTAAAATATGACACAAATGAACTTATCTAAGAAATAGAAACAGACTCACAGACATAGAGAACAGACTTGTGGTTGCCAAGGGGGCGGGGCAGGGGAAGGATGGAGTGGGAGTTTGGGGTTAGCAGATGCAAACCATTATATATATAGGATGGATAAAAAACAAGGTCCTACTGTATAGCACAGGGAACTATATTCAATATCCTGGGATAAACCATAACGGAAAAGAATATGAAAAAGGATATATATGTATGTGTATAATTGAGTCACTCTGCTGTACAGCAGAAATTAACACAACACTGTAAATCAACTATACTTCAATAACATAAATTCTTTAAAAAAGATCAAGAAAAGGGGTTGAGGACTTAGAAGAGCTCCCATTTCAAGTGCAGTGAATGGATGGGAAAGAAGTTGGGGTGCCTGGAGACAAGCAGGAAGGAGTCAGTGTCAGGGAGGCTGGGACCTCGTGGGGTGGAAGCAGAGGCCCACCCGACCCCCTGACCCACAGGAGCGGAGCGAGCTGCACCAGCTGCGGTAGTTAGTGCTTGTGGCCACAGTCCGGCCCGATGGACTGGAAACGGAGGGGCCGCGGCGGGCAACAGCCCACGGAAGGGGGAGGGTTTCCAAGTGAGTGCAGGAGGTGCTACCCGAGGGCTGGGCTGCAGCACTTGCCCTCGGATGATGCTTTCTTCTCTACCGGTTGAGCCAAAGGAGTCACTGCTTCACGCAGAACTCTAGTGCTTCAGAATCAGGAGCTGGACAGATACTTCACAAACACCAGGGACCACAACGACTAGCAGCAGTATCACCAAAGCCATAAACTACACAACCCAGTTTAAAGACTTTGACTCAAAAAGCTCCTCACTCAAGGATTATAATGGTTGCAAAATAGTGATTTTTCTAACTCCTTCATTACTTCTATGTATTATTGGTAGTTGGCATGCTACTCAAAGGAGAAGATTTTCCTTCTCCTATGGGTGAGTGTTACTTTTGTTTTTCAGTGTTTCTGAAATTTCCTGTGAGTCTATATTGCTTTAAGAAGACGGGGGAAGGTTCTAAGGAAAGGAATCTGTGCATAAAGATAGACGTGTTGTTCCAATCATGCTGCAGAGTGAGTCCGCATACATCTGTGTACAGTGGGAAGCGAGAGGGTGCCTTGTAAACTGCACGGTCGACTGGTCAAGTCTAACACAAGAACCTTCATCAGGAGATTGTATAGAGCCCTCTAAAGACAGTAACAGAGGGAATCAGACGTGGGAACAAATGCAAATCTAAGATCTGGTTCTGCGCAATGTTTACTATCTCCAGTGAGACCCTCTAAAGGTGGGCGATACTGCTGGGACAGTAACAGCCTGCCAGACTTGCACATACAGACCTGCAAATCTTTTTGATCCTTCTTGCTCTCCAGGTTGGGAGTTCTTGTTACGAAGTCGTTCAGCATGCTGTTGAGAGACAATCAGCTTCAGACCAAGAATGCTGCAGAAATAAAAACATGTTCCCGAAGAAAACTACGGTGACGTGAGTGCTGGGACACGGTACCTGAGAAGCAGAAAATAACCAGGGGGTGCGAGATTCAACTGCACGGACTCCTTTAACACACCCAACAGCGAAGGGAAGTTCGCTTGCAAGGCTGTTGCTGGGAGCCTATTTAAAAAAAAAAAAAAAAAAAGAAAGAAGAAAAGAAAAAATATCCAACCCTGAGCAGGTCAAAACAAAATGTTACTTATAAGCACATTTTAGATCCAGGTGGTTGGAAAGCACAGGAAGATGGCATATCTGCCTGACCTGTTTGCTTTTTTTTAAATTACAATACACACAAGCTAAATTTTGGTATTCTGCCAAGAACTTGGAGTTTGGAGACCTGCAACCCTGCTGACAGGTCAGATGCCCCTGGTTTCCTCGTCTATAAAGTGAAAGCCTTGAACTAGAGGACTGTCTGATCTCTGGGCCTGTAATTGTGGCATTCGGGCTTAGTTGCCCTGAGGCACGTGGGATCTTAGTTTCCTAACCAGGGATTGAACCCACGTTCCCTGCATTGTAAGGCGGATTCTTTATCACTGGACCACCAGGGAAGTCCCTGTTTATCTATTTAATATATAGTAGTGTGTACATTTTAATCCCAACCTCCTCGTTTATCCCTCCCTGCCACCCCCCCATTGTATTTCTTGATTACTGGAGAGGCTTAGTTCAGAAAGTATCTGAATGGTGTCCTTAATTCCTCTCGAGGCATGGGAATACCCTGATGATTTTACTTTTTCTTTCTGCAGAGATCTAATCTGACATTTTAAAGTCTGGGTGCTATAGCTTTAATACTTACATCAGCAAAGCTTTATGTGAGGCCTGGTAAACTTTAGAAGAAACAGTTTGCATTAAATTGATACCAAAAAAGGAGGGGAAATTTTAAGGACCTCTTTTAGAAAAAGGAGAAGGGATTATTTTTGGTGCTGTCCTCAATGCTTTGCCCTGTTTTCTGCTGGATGGCTTCTGCGTGGGTTTACTATGCTGAATATCCGCATGCAGGGGTCTCAGCTATAGGGGTTCCCCAGGTGTTTCTCCACGGGTAGAAAGGAGGCTCTGCTGGGCCTCGTGCAGATCTTATGGCAGGTCCCGGGTGCGGCTTCCGGACCCCTCCCTCGTGTGGGGTGTTCTCGGCTGCAGTAATGAGGGTGAAGGGAGTGTAGCCCCATCTCAAGGAAGGCTCAGTATTCTCACGTATCTCCAGGGGTTCACAATAAGTAAATGTGACCACCAGCTGCAGGCTCCCTGGTTAACAAGTTCATGTTCCGTGGTTATTCCAGCTCACTGTATCCTGAGGTGGCAGGAAGGGTCACAGTCCCTGGAGTCCCTGGGTCTAGGGCTGAGTTCAGACCAGCTGTTCATTCTTCACCACAAGCATCCCTGTACTTCTTTCCTCCAGGAGGTAAAGATGAGCTGGTCACGCCCCCTTCTCGGTAACTAATGCGTATTATATCACTAGCAAGCGCCTGCTGCAGGGGCCTGAGTGATATCTGAGCCTTCCCAGCAGCTGCAGGAGCTGCGGCCTCCTTTTACAGAGGAGGCCCTGCCCAGGTCAGTCAGGAGGCAGTAAGTCGGGGACGAGGACTTGAACCTGGGGCCCTCTGGCTGCGGCCAAGCTCAGCCTTTTGTGCTGTGCAGCCTCACTCCGTAGCCACAATCCGAGTCCTTGTTTCCGTGAGGCCTGACCTCGCCCTCTGTGACCTTCTGATGGTTGACTCCGTGGTTCCAGTGATGTTGGGGAGGCCAAATCGTAGAGCTTGCGCGTCTCAACTAGAGAGCCTGTGTAGCGCAAACTACAGAGCCCATGCGCTCTGGAACCCTCGCGCCACAACTACAGAGCCCACGCGCCACAACTAGAGAGAGAAAACCTGCACGCCACAACTAGAGAGAAGCCCGCACACCGCAACGAAAGATGCCATGTGCCGCAACTAAGACCCAACACAGCCAAAAATAAATAAAATAAATAAATAAATAATAAGGGACTTCCCTGGTGGCACAGTGGTTAAGAATCCGCCTGCCAATGAACGGGACACGGGTTCGAGCCCTGGTCCGGGAAGATCCCACATGCCGCGGAGCAACTAAGCCCGTGTGCCACAACTACTGAGCCTGCGTTCTGGAGCCTGTGAGCCACAGTTACTGAGCCCACGTGCCACAGCTACTGAAGCCCGTGTGCCTAGAGCCCGTGCTCCGCAACAAGAGAAGCCACTGTAATGAGAAGCCTGCGCACCGCAACAAAGAGTAGCCCCCGCTCGCCGCAACTAGAGAAAGCCTGCGTGCAGCAACGAAGACCCAACACAGCCAAAATTAATTAATTAATTAAAAAATAAACAAATCCTAAAAAAATAAACAATAGCACTGGGAACTATATTCAATATCTTATAATAACCTATAGTGGAAAAGTATCTGAAAAAGAATATATATATATATATACATATTCAGATACATATATATATCTGAGTCATTTTGCTCTACACCTGAAACTAACACAACATTGTAAATCAATGATACTTCAATTAAAAGAAAAAAAAATGGAAATACAATCAGAGGAATTATTTATAATCATTGCAATAGCATCTATAATTGAGAAATGTCTTTGAGGGGCTGCATTACCTTTGGATGAAAGCATAGCAAAACTGCAACACAGGGACATCCACGAGGGGCGATTTCTGAAAATTAAAGCAAAGCTAATTACTCCAAGTTGGTAGGAAATAAGACTAAAAAAGAATTCAAATACAGAAATGAAACAGATTCTATCTCCTAACAAAGCAAATGTTTGCAGCTAAAGAGTCTTTCAAATATAATAATAGAAAGTATCCCCCAAGTGAAACAAAAACAAATGTATCCTACGAGGTCCCAAATCATTAGTGCCCCTCTCATTAGACTCCCAGAGTCATTCCCTTTGTTTACCTACTTCCCATTCCAGGCTTTTAACAAGTATTTAGGGAAGATTTGGCATTATAACTGAACCTCCCCAAACACAAAGTTGGTGGCCAAAGCTGACCCTCAGGAGCTACAGTCGAGAGACAACGCCAAATTTGAATTCTTAGCTCCAGGAATTCCCTCAAACAGCCCAGACAACTTCCCTAAATCCCAAATGGCTGGAACTACTTAGAAATAGGTTTTCAAAACACACATTTTTTCCCTTCTTGCTTGTAAAAGGCTATTTGTAGAAGTTATAGAAGTTGAGCCAATTAACTAAACTAACCACAAAATGTAATTTTGTTATTCAAAAAGCCAAAAACCACTCAGCTAGACGACGTCTAGGTTTTTTTTTTTTTTTTTAAGCCCAGGAGCTGCAGGTGTTTGCGGAAATTCGAGTAACATGAAGGAACAAAACCTAAAAGCGCCTGCTCTGTGTGTAAAGCTGTTGCAGGGCCAGCTCCCACGTGGCTGCAGCTGTAACCCCATCCGTGGGGACTGACCGGCAGCGCGGAAGGTCAATCTCCTGCCAGCTAGACTTGCTCAGAGATATAAATGCGAATCCACCCAGGATCTGATGCTGCGCCTGCCTGCCTCCACCACCCGGTTCCCTCTCTTCAGGGTCCGTTACTTTAACATTTACATTCAAGAGTAAAAGGCAACAAGACTACCAGGCATTTGGGAGACTGGGGGCAGACGTCCGACAGATGCCATGAAGTTGCCCGTGTCCATTTTACATCTGACTGCTTAAGCACTTGGCCAGTTCCATAATCTGGCCTCACAGTGTAAACCTGTAGGCTGCCTTATCTTCTCTCCCCGACAAGAATACAGGCTGACCGTGGGCAGGAACAGTGTCAACTATTTAGGACTCCCCACTACGGATGCGGACTTGATTTTCAAAAAACACGTGGAATGAAGGAAGAGGGCCAGAGTCCCGAGTGTAACTGACTGGTCAGAAGCCCCCAGTGGCCTTCCCAGTGTGGACATTCCTGCAGAGGGCGACCCTGCGCCACGTGCCTTTCAGAGGAAGAGCTTCAAGTGGGGAGTTCTCCTCCAAGGCAGGCATAGCCCAGACTGCTGAAGGCATTCTTGGTCACCTTTCCCACTCTGGGGTGAAAATGGCTGAACACATCTCTGATTCCAAGGTTTAGCTTTTGTTCACCACCCTTAGTGCTATGACCTTAATATCTAAAAACAAGATTTCTTTAATTTGTTGTAAAAATTTTTTATTTTGGTAAAATATACTTGACAAAATCTACCATTTTAAACATTTTTAAGTGTACAGGGCATCCAGTATATTCACATTGTTGGGCAACTATGACCACCATTCATCTGCAGAACGTTTTCATCTTCCCAAACTGAAACTCTGTCCCCATTAACTCCCATTCCCTCCTCCCCTGCAGTCCCTAGTGACCATCATTCTTCTTTCTGTCTCTATGGACTTGACTACTCTGGGTACCCCAGATAAGTGGAATCATATAATACTGTCCTTCTGGACTGGCTTATTCCCCTTAGCATAATGCTGTCAAGGTTCATCCACGGTACATCATGTGTCAGAATTTCATTCCTTTGTAAGGCTGAATGATAGACAGTCCATTGCATGTACAGACCTCGTTTTGTTTATCCATTCATCCACTGATGGACACTTGGGTTGTTTCTACCTTTTGGCTATTGTGATTCATGCTGTTATGAACCCTGGCGTACAAATATCTGTTTGATTAAAACTATTTTTTAGCAAAATCACTTGGTCCACTCCCTTAATTTTCACTTAGGGAATTATTCTTAAATTGTTCCTAACTGTATAATTTTAAATTACCTAAGAGAAGGCAATTATTTCAAGGTTGGAACAAATCCCTGCTTTCTATCAAATTAATTAAGAACAAAACAGCTCCAACACTTTCAACGAAGAGGTCTGCTTTGGTAAAACCAAAAATCTCTCAGGCAGAAAACTGTTAAACCACACAGTCTGTTCTGTTGCAAAGTCATTGTGTATAAATGAAAAGGTGCCCCCCTCGAAACTGGGCAGAAAAACTATAAGAGATTTGTGGTTCAATCACGTCAACCTTCAAAGGCCACTGCTTTCCCTGCAGCCAGATGAAACCTCTTCTTTCTCAGCATGTCCAGGATGAGTTAAGTCCTCTGACGTGTATTTTGTACCTTTGTAAAAATTATGCAGATTTTTAACTTGCCCATTGACAAAGGTGTTCTCCTTGACCTAGTCTAGTCAGCCTCCTCTGAGTCCTCTTCTTCTTCTTCTTCTTTTTTTTGAATTTTAAATCATATAGTTTTTCTTCCTCCTATAATATTTTTGTTTTCCAACAGTAAAAGAAATGGTACAAGAATCTGGCCCTTGGTCACAAGCCATTTTGGGGAATTCCTCAATATTCTCACTCCAATTTTTTTTAACAATCAATGAATGAGGTAATCAACGACAGGGTTAATCGTTAGATTCCAGAGCTTCTAAAATATCTCCCATTACTCAACAGTCCCTTTCTCTTCCTCTCCCTCCCTCTCCCCCCTCTCTCCTTCCCTCCTGAAAACATTTTACTGAAAATGCAAGAAAAAACTTGAGAATTATGTTTCTGAGGAAAGCCCAAATCCTGAGATGCTCATGTCAGACTGTAGGGTCTGTATTTACAATTTCCTAGCCTTTTTTTTTTTTTTTTTAATTTATTAGTTCATTATTTATTTTTGGCTGCATTGGGTCTTCGTTGCATGCGGGCTTTCTCTAGTTGCAGCGAGGGGGGCTACTCTTCGTTGCAGTGCGCAGGCTTCTCATAGCAGTGGCTTCTCTTGTTGCAGAGCACGGGCTTCAGTAGTTGTGGCACATGGGCTCAGTAGTTGTGGCTCGCAGGCTCTAGAGCGCAGGCTCAGTAGCTGTGGCACACGGGCTTAGTTGCTCCGCGGCATGTGGGATCTTCCCAGACCAGGGCTCGAACCCGTGTCCCCTGCATTGGCAGGCGGATTCTTAACCACTGTGCCAACAGGGATGTCCCAACAGGTTCCCAGCAGCTCAAGGCCATGTCCCTAGGGGGATGACCTCAACCCCCTTAAAATGCCTGCCTAAGAAAGAAAGCTCAAGGCTTCTGAAGGAATCTGCTGTGTGTTTAGCCAACTCCTGATTGGTTCCTGACCTTCCTTTCTTTGAGCATTTATTAAGAAAAGCTTACAGTTATAAATCCTTGCTCTGTCCCTTTGAGATGTGTATGTATCTCCTACAACCCAGGAATGTCTTTCTCAAGGACCTGGCAGCCATCCCTTTGAAATACCATCATCAAGAAAGACAGGGCCCCTGTTTCCCAGTCTCCAAGGGAGCACAGGAACCTACCTTGCACTTTACAGTCAGCAAACCCCGATGGCCTAATTACATCCACCAGCCCCCTTCTTGCTTGTTTGTAACTTTCCACTCCCCTGACTTTGCTGAAGCCCCTGCTTGTTCACGCCCCGTACTCTTCATTCTCTGCTTAAAATACCCAGTCACCTCTGCACAAACTGGAACTGAGCACAACTCTTTCCACTGCTGCAGTAGTTACTGAAGAAAATCAGTCTTTTCTGCCTTTAACTAGTGTCTGGCTTTGTTTAACTCTGACGCCTTTTCGGCTGCAAGTTCCTTGAGGCAAGTGCCATTTCTTCTTTCTAACAGAGTTATTCGATTTGAACCACTACCGGGCAGAGCACCCTGCAGTGGGATGTAAGGATGGAAGTCCGTCCTTCACCTCAAGTGGCTTGCACCCCAAAACAGGAGCCCATGAAGCACATTTCATGGATCTCTGCAGAGCCCGGTAAGAACACCTTCGTTTTACAGCCCCCGAATTCCTAGTTGCTGCTGTAACCTCTGTTTCCCTCCCAAACACAGTTTATAAGACGTGGAGTTAGAGAGAGTGCTACGTTCCTCTGAGGGTCCCCAGGCTCCTGACCTCGTCCCCTCGGACCTGCGGCGGCCTCTTCACCACCTCCTTCACCAGGTGCAGCACCGTGTCCGTCTGCAGGGTGCTCAGCGCACAGACCAGGTCCACGAGGGTCAGCTGGGACGCGCTGGCCGCCGGGACCATCTGCCGAGGAAAAAGTCATTCCTTTAAGGCCCGCAGAGAGAAAACAAAAACAAGAATGACGCACAGAAAGTACTCTATAATACTTGCTCCTGGAGAAAGAGATTTGCTTTAATCTTTTAAAGAAATATTTCAATGAAAACTGGACTGAAAATGGACTCTATTGGTGATGAAGAGTGAGGTTAGCATTTAATCACAGTAGCCTAATCAGTATCTGATACAAATAAGGAATAAAACGTGTAGCTGATGACGGGCAGTCACTCTGGTATGTTCAAGCTGAGAAAGCATTGTAAAAACAGATACATTTAATTAGAAGGAAATAGGTTGATATCGAGACAGCCCCCAAAGTATGAGGACAGTAAGAAAAACAGGTAAATCAGGTTCATGTGAGCTGGCCGTGGCAGGCAAGTCCCAGTGAGGGAGGCACGCTTTGATGATAGAAGTCTGTGTAGGGTGGTGATATGCACTTGCAAGTATCAGGTTTCTTGCCCGGAAGCCCCAACAAGTGCTAAGGTGGGTGGCCTGGGCCACCAGCCTCTCACACCTCCTCAGGGAACAGGGGCCTACCCTGGGCCCTCAGGTAGTGCCCGGGGGGTGGGGCAGACCCTCTGAGGGAGGTACCAGGTAGGAACTTGCATGGTCGACAGAGGGGACCAGGGAAGAAGTACGTGCTGGTTCTGCAGAAGCACGTGAACCAAGCTCCTGGAGGACCTCGTGATGGACCAGTCCGTGGAGAAAGAATGGACAAAATGCAAACTGAAGTCTGGGCGTAGGAATGCGATGACTTAAATTTTCTTGACCATCATGAACAAGCATTATTTTTATAAATTAAAAAAGCCGAATGTAAATTATGGACGTGTCAGTGTAGGTTCAGCAACTGTGACAAGTATACCCCTCTGGCGGGGGCTGCTGGCGGGAGCAGGGTGTGCACGTGCGGGGACAGGGGAATATGGGAACTGACTGTACCTTCCTCTCATTTTGTTGTGAACCTAAGACTGCCCTAAAAAGATAAAGTCTTTAAAAAGATTAGTTAAAAAAAAAAAAAAGCTATCAGATGGTGTTACAACCAGGGAAGGGCCCACAGGGGTCCTCGTAGGTAGGATGGTGAACTGTTTCTTAAGCTGGGTGGCAGGTTCATGGCGGTGTTCTTCTTTAAAATGTACATTCTTGTAAGCAGATTGTTAGTAGATTAAAAAGGTTAAATAGAAGTACAATATACTCACTACAGAAAGATGAGAAGAGAGAGATTGGGGGTGGCCTCCACTCCCTACCCACCCGACACCCCATCTAGTTGTAACTGGCACAGCTAGAGTACGTCATGCATTTAAAACGGTGGAACCGGGCTTCCCTGGTGGTGCAGTGGTTAAGAATCTGCCTGCCAATGCAGGGGACACGGGTTCGAGCCCTGGTCTGGGAAGATCCCACATGCCGCGGAGCAACTGAGCCCGTGCGCCACAACTACTGAGCCTGCGCTCTAGAGCCCGCGAGCCACAACTACTGAGCCCATGTGCCACAACTACTGAAGCCCACGCGCTTACAGCCCGTGCTCCGCAACATGAGAAGCCACCGCAATGAGAAGCCCACGCAGGGCAACGAAGAGTAGCCCCTGTTCGCCGCAACTAGAGAAAGCCTGCACGCAGCAACGAAGACCCAAAGCAGCCAAAAATAAAGAAAGAAAGAAAAGAAAAGATTATAAAAAATAAAAAAATAAAAAATAAATAAAACGGTGGAACCACTGCCCCAGTCTCCCGTGTTGGCCTCTGGCGTGACCTCTGATCACACAAGACTCTCTGGTATTTTGTCAGAGTAAGTTTAGCTACTGCTTTCATTTCTGTCTTTACCTTTGTCTTACTGTGGCGTTTCACTTTCTTCCTGCTCCACACTGCTGCAACAGCTGCTATCAGCTGAACTCCAAGATGGGCTGTCAAGGGGTTTAAGAAGTCTAAAATTTTTTGTCGTATGGTCTAAAAAATAGAAAAATGAAGAGTTAGAGCAGAGTAGAATCAGGGCTACGGTGGCCTGTGCACTTCACCACCAGCGCCTGTAAACCCTGGGAGCAGGGGCGGGCCTTTGTCTCAGCATCCTGGGCACCAGGCCGCGGGAGGAGGAGCTGGACGAGAGGCACGGTGGGCAGCCCAGGCGGACGACAGAGGGCCAGCGGAGCCGAGCAGGAAGAGACCCTTGGGAGGTGATGAATACCAACTTCGAGCAGCTGTGAGCAGGGCAGGGCTCGAAGGAAGCCACCCAAGGCTTTGCAGACACAGTGAGAAAGGGGGGGGTGGGTACCCAGCAGTGGAGTTGGCACTGTTCCCATCCTGAAAGCCCCTAGCCTCACTTGTCTCAACCAGCCCTGGAAGGGCTTATATGCATCAGGAAGGATGCTTTTCAATTTCCAGAAATATGTACCATTTAACTAACTTTGTTATGTAACCAACTAAAAATAAACTCACAGCACGGCCCCGGACGTCACTCATCACCCTCCCTTTTGCTGAGCCTGGATTTTCCTCCATTCCTGAAACCTCCATGTTCCTTCCTCTATAAATCCTGTGGGTCTCACAGCCTCTAACACTTCCCTACTTTGGCAAATCCTCTCTTCCTGTGTCTCAGCTCAGCCCCTCTGCCTCAGGAAGGCCTCCTCGACCCCCGGACCAGGAGTCACGGCCTGTAAGAGTGCCCCTCATTCTTTGTAGCACTTCTCATCATTATTTTTAAACTGATTGTTAACGTCTGTATCTGCCAGGCAGACAAGGACTTACTTGCTCTATCTTATCCACTAGTGGATAAGCAGGGCCTGGTACACAGCAGCAGACATACAAATGTTTGTGGAATGAATGAATTTACCTTGGGCTTCCTCTGCCCCCACTGCCTTAGTTTAGCATCTCATTAGATACAACTGACCATGGGATGGAGACATCCTCTCCCTCCCGCCACGGTTTCTGCTCCAGGGAAACCACAGGGGCCCCAGCTCAAGGCCTGGGGTCCTTCAGGGAGGGCTTAAGCTCAGTGCTCAATAAATGTTAGCCATCGCCAAAATGAATCCTTCCATCAGCCCAGGAGATAGGCTACTAATAACAGACTCATCTCACAGAGGAGGAAACCGAGGCTCAGGCTGCGTGCCTGAGGATTTTCTGAACCTTTCTAGAGCTTAATTTTTAGGCTTAAATTAAGCAGGTTCCTGTGGCAGCTTGAAATACAGCAGATTTCCCTTGGAGGGTATCTCTGGAACTGACAGAACATTTTGGAGGCCACCTGTGCAACTGCCTGACGCACTATAGAAAGATCAGAAAACAGAAGTCAGGGGCGGGCTCCGTTTCCTACCCACCCTAATTCCAGCATCACTGCTTATCAGATGCACAATTGAGGGCAAAGCACTCACTCTCTCCACACCCCAACGTCCTCATCTGTAATCTGGGAATAATAATAGTGCCCACCTTGTAGGTGAGGACTAAATGTGCCAATAAACGAAGAGTGCTTGGATGACGCCTGGCTTCGTGTTTCCAACTGAGGAAACTACAGCACAGACAGGTTAATGGACTTGCCCGAGGTCCCACAAAGCACCTGAGCAGGGAGCTGAATCCAGGTGATCTGGCTCCCTGTGTCCTGATCTGTTCTGCTCAGCCCGGGCTGCCGGATGCCAGTGTAAGCTGTGACGCCACACCTGGCACCAGGGGGGCTCAGCTAAATGAGACACAGCCAGATAATTCTGAGTCGCCAGACACAGCAATCAGAGACTGAGTCGGGATGCTCACGGAGAGAGTGAACTGTAACCGAGCAGGATCCTATGGGGGCCTTCCTGGGACAGACCCCTCCCCACCACGTCCTCTGCCTGCCTCTTGTTTGTAGAAAAGCTTCAGTCTCCCAGGCCTCCCCTGAGTCACAAAAGCCTGGCTCAAGAATTAATGATTGCAAGGATGTGAACACATGATGACAAAAGTAGCAGAGGGGTAAAGAGAACTGATCACAATTTAAACAGTAAATCGGCCATATGGCAGTCACAGAATCTTTAGTTCCTCCCTGAAGTACATAGATAAGTGTCTGAGGCATATTCCTGAGTTCCTTTACAGATACTAAAACCCCCACCAAAAGGAAGAAGTTAACTGCATGATGGCCATAAACAGGTAGCCCCCAGACCCGCTGGAGCCTGAGGATTAATGACGTTAACTCCTGTGACACGGCCCTGTTATCTCATCATCAACCAATCAGAGAACTGTACATGAGCTGTTCACCCACCCTGCAACTCCCCTCCCTCACCTTACCCTTAAAAACTCTTCCCTGAAACCCGTCGGGGGAATTCGGGTTTTTTTGAGCATCAGCTGCCCACACTTCTTGTCTGGTGCCTTAAGATAAACCCCCCACTTTCCTTTAACACGACCTGGTGTCAGTAGATTGCCTTTACTGCGTGCAGGCGAGTGGACCCAAGTTTGGTTCGGTAACAGAACTAGAAATGCTCTGGGTTGTGAGCTTCTGGTTTAATAAAAAACTCAGAGACACCTCAACACTTGTTCAAGGCACCACTGAAAGCAGAATGTAAGAGCTAAGCTGTCTTAGTAGAGATGCTTAAGAGAAACAGGTTGAGGACTTTAGGTACCCTACCTGGAACCCCCAGAGACTTTATGTTTGGCTTAAAAAAAAAGGGCCAAGGGGAAAAAATAAACTGAAAACTACTCACAAAGCTTTTCTTTCCATGAATGGGAAACTTATTCTAATAAACAAACTGGAGATTTCTACTTCCAACTTAATTCTCATGTGGGTTTCTCTGAGCACATTACGTTTGATAATTTATGTATATATCCCTGTATATTTTTATTTTTGGTGGGACAATACAAGACAAAGGAAATCGTAAACACACAAAGGAAGCTCTCTCACTTTGGTGGTTTTAAAGTAAACGGAAGAAGATCCCTTCCTGGCTCCAAGGAGATCCATGGGTCTCTTTTGAGTCTCCTCCTTTCTGAGAACATTCCAGAGAAGGGCCATGGTGTTAACAATTCGAGGAAGCTCTTCCAGAATAGCATTCTTGGCATTTTTCAAATTGGTAGGGTCACTCACAGCAGTGGTCTAAAAACGAAAACAAACATGTGAGACTCGGCTGCGGCTGCGTCTGCGGTGGCACCGTTTCCCTTTCCACGAGGACAGTGGTGCTGGTGGGATAAAGTCTGGGCTGTAGCACTCTCCAGAGCAAGTCCCACGTGTGCTCTGGAAGTAAACCGCCTCCCTGAGCATTTAAACCCATGATTTTCTTTCAGAGAGGGAGGTCTGTGCATCTGAGGCTCCTCATTACAAACTCTTCCAATCACTCAACCAAAGCGCTAGCTGCGTTCTAAAATCTAACCCCAGATAGGGTAGAGCAACCAACAGCTAAAACGCCTTCAAACTCCATAAGGCCAAGTAAAAAGTACCCGGAAAAAAGATTACATTCTATCCCATACTGGTGGAGGGCTGAAGTCGCCCACAGAGAGCGCCAGAAAGAACAAAACCACATTTGCGTTACTTACATACATACATTTGCATGTATACTTGCATACACTTCATTATTTGCATGTGTGTTCATTTGCATTAACATTTGCATATATGTTTGTATTACATACATACATTTCTTATTTGAAACAGACGTAACCCCAATGAAAACAAAACGATATATGAAAACTGTCTCAAACTCAGGAAAAAATGATTTACCTTTTTGTTTTGGTTGGGTTGTTCCAAAAGACAAAAATGACTAATGGTTGTTAGACCTTCCAAAAGAGTGAGTGGATAATCCGGAGAAATGTTTTCCCTCTTGGAGGTTATGCTTTGGTGAAGAAACGAGAAACTGGTTTTGAGAATCTTTAAGAATGAGGCCATAAAGGTTTTTAATCGTACATATAAACACGGAAACCACAGAGACATCACGATCTTAAAAAACTGAGGCTCTCATAATGAAATACTGTTACAAAAAGGACAGGCATCATTTATGCTGTTTTTACATTTATACAGTCGTTTTGGAAAAATGTTTCCAGGGGTTTTAGAATTTCTGTGAAGATCCACATTTTTCTTTCTGTTTTGCAAAAATAATGAAGAGAGACTGACTTGTCCTGTGTAGCACTGATCTAGCCTGGGTAGTCATGCGGAACTGAAAATAAAGGAGCTGAACATTTAGTTCCTGGTTACCCCTTTTGACAATGCTAACTAGGCTTCTGATTAGGTTGAAATTATCCTCCAATTGGCTGCTAGGGGCAATCAGCCGTCTGTGACCAAAGCTGTCATTAAAGAAACAGTAACGCATCAAAGGGTTCACCGTACCTGAAAGAGAGCTTCACCGATTCGCTTTCATACTGCTTGACCAGCTCGTCCAAGTTTTTGCAAATCTGGACGAGGAAGGGGGTCACCGTCCAGCCCAGGGACTTTCCGAAGTACGGCAAGGAGTGCGTGACCAGGCTGACCCAGGCCGGGTGCATGCCGTAGCCGTAGGCCGGCTGCAGGCCCCTCACCACGGCGGACACCAGCAGCCCCTGCGAGGTGAGCCGGTGGGGCTGCACGTACTGCGGGGCACTGATGGCCTGCTGGAAGTTCAGGGTCTGCCGCCACTCCCGGGACAGGTCCGCCTGGTGCTCCGCCTCCTCGTGCACCTGCCCCAGGTGGTGCTCCAGGACGATGAGCACCTGCAGCAGCTTCAGCAGCTCAATCTGCAGGGGGTGCTCGCTCCAGATCTGGCCCTGGCCCAGGTTGATGAGGTTCTCCTCGAACAGGCCGTCCTCCCGCTGGGCTCGGCCCCGCTCCGCCACGGCCAGTCCGTAGCGCTTCTGGCTTGTATACATGGACGCGGACAGCGAGAGCAGTACGAACTCCTGGACGCTGCACCTCTGCAGCAGGCTGTGGATGAACTCCACGTTCTTGCCTTCGGCCGACTTGGCCACCGAGACCAGCTGCGTCATCATTCTGATCAAAACCTCGACGCTCTTGACCTGCACGTCCCGGTTGCCGAGGACGTCTCGGTGGGAGACCTTCAGGTAACAAGGGTAGTAGCTGCGCAGGAAGCTCAGGCACAGGTAGGTGAGGAGCTCGATCAGCAGTGAGTGAGGGCACACGTTGGGAGACTGGGTCTGGAGCTTTCCGTAGAAACTCTGGCCGACGAGCGCCTCCTGGTGGCGAGCCAGGAGGTTGGAGATGAGGTTGAGGTGCGCGGTGGAGCTGGTGTCCATGCTGGTCCGGGACACGGCCTCGATGAACTCTCTGGGGTTGGTTTTGAGCACGGCTTCTAGCACGGAGAAGGCGTACAGCACTCGCCGGGAGTCATAGGGCTGCAGGTAGAGCAGGATGTGCTTAAACAGGGCCTCGACCGTCTCCTGCCTCTCCCGCTGCTGCTTCAGCAGCCGGGCCGCGCTCAGGGCCTGGAGCTCCGCGGCGGCCTCCTCGTCACTGGACAGCGACTCCGAAGCCTGGGTCTTGTCCGAGTCCACGCGCGCCAGGCTGCACCCGACGGTGGGCTTGAGGCTGGCCGCCAGCTTTGGGGGCGCCGCCGCGGGGAGGGGCGTGCAGCAGAGCTCGCCGCCGCTCAGCTCCTGGGGCTCGCGGGAAGGGGAGGAGAAGGAGGACGTGCGCTCGCTGTCCGTGGGGCTCGTGTCCGCGGACTCGGTGCGCTCGCTGTCGTCCGCGGCGTCGCAGGCCGTCCCGTCCAGCGGGTCCGCACAGCAGGGAAGGTCTTCCTCGCTGGGCTCGCGGCCCGGCGGGTACACCTCGGGCTCCTTCTCCACCTCGGCCCAGATGGCCTCGCGGTCCACGGTGGTGAACTGGCTCAGGGGCGCGCTCTCTTCACCACCACCCTCCTGAGGCTCGGCTGCGCCCCACGCCGCTCTGAATGAGGTGCGCTTCCTGTTAAACCAATGATGCCAGTCTTCTGAAAATTACAGAACAACAGACGACTTCAGAACAGGAGGCTCAGTTAGGACAAGTCGGTTCTAGAGTGATCTTTGTCTTAAAGCCAGGCAGAAAGATCAATATTAGTAAAATTCTCCTGTGGGGGGAGGGGCAAGATAAATTCTTTGCAACAACGTGGACGGACCTGGAGGGTATTATGCTGAGTGAAATGTCGGACAGAAAATCACAAATACTGTATGTTATCGCTTATATGTGGAGTCTAAAAATTAAAACAAGTGAATGAATGTAACAAAACAGAAACAGACTCACAGACACGGAGAACAAACTAGTGGTTACCAGTGGGGTCAGGGTGGCAGGGGGAGACACGGGTAGGGGGTTAAGAGGTACGAACTCCTGTGTATACAATAAATAAGCTACAAGGATACACTGTGCAGCACAGGGCATACAACCAATATGTTATAATAACTATAAACAGACTATAACCTTTAAGAACTGTGAACCACTATGTTGTGCACGTGAAACTTACATAGTATTGTAAATCAGCTATACCTCAACAAAAAAATAAAGTGTATAAATATAATTTATAGTGTATAAATATATAGTGTATAAATATAATTTATATATATAAATTTAAATATATATTTAAATATAATTTAAATATAATTTAAATATAATTTATAGTGTATAAATAAAGTGTATAAATATAATTCCCCCATGAAACAACAACACTAGAGTCTAGATTACATTACAGAAGGAAGGCAGACAAGCAAAGTGAACAGGTCTTTTAAAATGTTCAAGAAATTGGACAATTTAGTTACATTGTCATAGGAAATATAAATATCCCGATTTTAGGGGAAGGGTGATTTAAAAAAAAATGCCTATCATTTTCTCCCGGGAGTTTCCTTTCAAAAATGGTATCCTACAGAAATGTCAGCAGAAGGTTTTCAAAGCTAAAAGGGTATCACTGAAACGTCTTGAATAAAAACAAACTGGAAAGCAAACAAAGCATCCACAGTAAGAGGACTGAAAAAACTCATGGCACAGGCATGCAGAGGGCTACTGTTTGGGTTTTTTAAAGATATTTCTACATGTACGATATGGAGCAATGTGTAGAGTACAGTAAGTATTGAAGAAAAAAGACCAAGCTGCAGAATCTAGCTGTACAGAATAAGCCCAATTAGGGGAGAGTGTCTATAATACGCAGCTATGAAAAAGTCTGGAATGATAGCTACTGAACCATTAACAGTAAGGCGCTCTATCAGCCGGCATCGCAAGGGACTTTCACTTGTGCTTTTACTTCCTGATTTAAGATTCCAGTTCTTAAAATAAGCATGCTAGTACCTCTGAGATCAGAAAATACACAACGCTTTAAAGTGCTCAGGTCTCTTTAAAAAAAGGAGTGAAAAGCCAGACGTCTTTGGTACTGCCAAACATTTGTAATAGGCAGCTTTCAGCAAATCTATTCCATGAACACTAAGCCAGGTTACGAAAGAAGGAAGAATAAGATATTAGAAATAGAGGAGCTGCCTGGTGTGCACAACAGTATTTAAAAAGTAGATTTCTACAGGCTCACAGAGGTAGCATGGAGGGTAAGCAGAACCCTTCTAGTTGTTTCCAGGGAGAGAACGTGGCAGAGAAAACGCATTTTCTCTTACTAGGCAGGTAGCATTAAATGTCAATTAGAGGGGGCAGCAGGAAGTGCCACGAGACTTTTAAAACCCAGTGAGCCGTGGAGTTAAAACTTCCTCTTTAAAGCAAAGGAACGCCTAAAATCTAGCTTCCCTTAATGAAGAGCAAACTTTTAAGAAGGTGCTTAGTTTATACTTCTTTGCACTTTACTTTCTTATAATTGTGGAGTAATAAAATGCCTCTTCTTTGAGAAGGCACCTAAAGGAAAACCAGAAGTTACAGTTTTAGGCAAGGAACCTTGTAAGGAAAGGAAACCACCTCAGGAATCTTTGCTTATTTAGGTGTTAGGCTGCTTTTCTCTGTAAGATAAGACTGTGACAAACACTGAATATTTACAACCCACTGATCTAAACAAAATAATCAAAGCTTGTAAAACCATCACTTAGAAAACTGCAGGAAGTCATAAAATATACCTATTGTGGGAAGCAATGTTAGATCATAAACTGCTCTAGGTATTAGTCACTGAAATTTAATGAACTCATCGGTTTTATTTTAGTCTTTCTTTTCTTCTTCCTACCCATATTCTTTTAAATTTATGTTAAAGATGCCTCTGAAAGTCTCAGAACCCAAAGGTCTATTTCTTCTGCATTTCTGATTATATGTTAACAGCTGGAAAGAGCCTTGGAGAGCAGATAGAAAAGAAACCACTTACCTTGTTCTTGACAGTTCTGGAGCAGAAGTAATTTTTATAAAATACAACTGACTAGGTTACATGCAAATTTCAACATTCTTGATCATTCATACCTGGAGGCAACCTCAACTCTCCCATCCCAGGTCTGAGAAGTGCTAGCCTAGCCAACCCAAACTGAACTTCATGCCAGACCTCAGACGTCTTTCGTAAGTGAAGGGTTGGCCTTGGAGCCCTCTGGATGGATGGTCTGTTTTTTCTCTCCTCCTACCTTACATGCACTTGAATTGCTTTCTCTACCAAAAGAACCAAGAATCAGCTATATTTATTGGAACATGGGTTACTAACATTTTCCTTTTTAATATAAAAAAATCATATTTTTCAGTGAAAACAACAAACCCACTACCTAGCATTTCTAAGTGCTGGTTCATCTGATTCTTCAATTATAAGAGTCCCCACAAAGTACCTTCATACCTTCTGAATCTGGCAAAACCACCAGGGGGGGTCTAAGCGCCTTGACTGCTGCAGCCGGCAGCTGGGGTCCTGGTCACCCCTTCCTGCCTCCCAGGCCCAGGGCCCCGGGGACAGAGAGCTGGCCTGGCCGCCCGCACGGTGTGCTCACCCGTTGAGTTCTCCTGCTTGAGGCAGTGAATGGAGGTCCTCTGGGTTTTGGGCTGGAGCAGGAGAAGCAGCACGGGCTCCAGGATGCGGGCCACGTCGCCGAGGGACAGCGCCCGCACCAGCCAGCCCTGGGCCGTGGCCCCGATGGCGCCGTCCGTGCAGGCCAGGCTGTCGAGCACGACGAACAGGGACCTGGGGGGGGGATGCGAACCGTCAGGGCGGCCGGGACGCCCTCGGGGAGCTTCACCCGGCCTGGGCTTCCCGACCCAGGCAGACGAGGACCAGGGCCGTTAACCCTGCTCTCAGCTAGAGTCTCTGGGGGGAAGCTTTTAAAAATCCCGATGCCCAGGCCTCACCCCAAATGGAGGGGGCAGGAGGAGGTATCAGAATCAGCTGGCATCTCTCTAAGGCTGCGTGTCTGACCCCCGCATCTACAGCTCCGGAAATAAGGTAGGGGATTTTCAAAAAACAACGTAGAACAGAATGCGCCTACAATACAGTTCACGTCTTCAGCATGTGGTGGAGGGCATCGCAGGTGCACACACCCAGTGTGGCCGCCACCCCAGTCAAGATCTAGCCCATCTTCATCTCCCTACCAAGCCCCCTCGGGGGACACGCTCTGCCAGCTCCTCAGGTGAGTCGGAGGCACGGGGGGCTTCCTCCTCCCTCCAAGGCCGAATTAAGCAAACTCCTCCCAGGTATTCACACCCGCCTGGCCGGAATTCACTTAGGGGATCACAGGAATCGTTCGCTCTGCATCAAGAACATGGGGTCAGGTTTTCCATCGCACACATCTCCTTCTCCCCAGCCCGACACACTGACCCGGCACCTCTGCAAAGTGTCCCTTTGCTTTAAGGGTAAGTTATAAAAAAGTCCCCCCCTCACCTGTCAAAGGAGCGATTGTGAGATGTCACTCGACTGCCTTGGATCTCTCTCGTCAGGTGCCAGATGACGGAAAATCGAAACAGAGCTTCCAGTCTCGTTCCCTTGAATAGGACAGAAACGGGAGCGAGGAACCTGATTCCTTAGCAGAACACTGCTCCCAGTGGCAGCAAACCCCACTTAAGTAACAGACAAGAGCTCAGCAGAAAGGCGGCAACCCAGGCAGAGATGCTGGAGTCTCACGAGTGCCTGGTGTCCGATGGGGCCTGGAGCAAGGAGGACCCGGGTCCTCGCCTTCCTTGCTCCCATTAACACAGATGTGCTTTCCAGAGAGTGCATATTCCAAACTCAGTGTCAGCCCGAGTCTGGGGTCACACCTAGGCCTGTGGCTGAAGGAAAACACAGAGCACAGCCTTCTCATGGCCTTTGGCAGTGCCAGGCTGAATGGCTTAGAGAACAGGACACAACGGCAAAGCAGAGCCAGGGCTTCCAAGGCGACACATTCTCTACGACTGCCTACTTCACTGAGAGCTCTAGAAGCCCCGCAGGCATCATGGGAGCCTGGGCAGATTTCCCTGGTGAGCCTTAATATGACACAGGGGATGGCTTGTGCCTCTGGAGGCCTTCCAGTCCTGAAATTATTAATGTATTAAAATGTTACTAATGCGGACTTCCCTGGTGGTGCAGTGGTTAAGAATCCGCCTGCCAATGCAGGGGACACAGGTTCGAGCCCTGGTCCTGGAAGATCCCACATGCCACGGAGCAACTAAGCCCGTGCACCAAGGCTACTGCGCCTGCGCTCTAGAGCCCGCGAGCCACAACTACTGAGCCCACGTGCCTAGAGCCCATGCTCCGCAACAAGAGAAGCCACCGCAGTGAAAGGCCTGTGTACCATGGCGAGGAGTGGCCCCCGCTCGCCACAACTAGAGAAAGACTGCACGCAGCAGCGAAGACCCAACACAGCCAAAAAAAAAAAAATGTTACTAATGCCATAGGCCTGCCCGTTAATCAGGATGTCCACTGAGCCCCAGAAAGACTCTGGCCGGATATAGGTAAGTCTGTCTGGGCTCACGGTGTCAGGACCAATGTCAGAGGGAGGTTGTCGGCTGCAAAGACTCACCTTGTCAGGGTCCAGGAGGGCGTGACAGATGATGTCCTCGCAGATGTTGGCTGTCGGGGCCAGGCAGTGCAGGCGGTAGAACAACTCTACACACGTGATGTGATGCTCCCGGGTCTCCTTGTTCAGCTGATTCCAAAGCACACGAGCCACCCTCTGGACGGAGGGGAGACAGTGTGAACACAGGCAGCTCCCGCCCATTTCCTCCTTGTGGCAGCCCAGTCCCGGCCGCCAGGTACTGGCTTCTGCCTACATTTGCTATGGGAGAATCCTCAGTACACAAAGAAGAACCACCACCACCAAGCAGAACAGAGTGAAGCAAACCCAAACCACAGTACAGACCGCTCAGGAGTCATCCGGGCAAGGGCAACGTGATAGGTTAAACTTGGATGTCTGAGGCTAGCTCAGAACGCTGCAGCTCTGGCCCAGACCTTCACTTTCAGAGGGGAATCACCTGGAAGCAAGAACCTATCAGCTGAGGCATCCTTTCAACAAGCATACACCAAGGCTGCCTACATGCCAGCACTGTTGTTCCAGAGACGCACCCTCTAGGAAGTTTGGTGGATTTGCGGTGGTCACTGTCCTGAGGTAGACACCGTAGGACCTTACCACCTAGGGTTGGCTCAAGCCGACGTTCAGCTTTCATTCCCCAAACTTGTTTGTTCCCATTTCTGTGCACAACGCTGTGGCAGATGCCCTGGCTCACCTTCAGGGCACAAACTGTATCCCAAATATAGAGTCCTTCATCTCCCCAGCCCTGATCTCAGCGCTTTAAACATATGAGGTCTGCAAGTGGCTGCAGCCCCTCCCCAAGACCCAGGGAGCACGGCGGGTGCCTGGCCCAACCAGGGTGAGACTCAAAAGGAGGGCTGGTGCCCACTTCCGGGAGGGGAATTTCTGAAGGCATTCTTCCAGGTCATGGAAAAAGATGATGGCTCACAGATTATAACTTTTTATAATGTACATCTTAGATCAAAGAACTTCTTTTGGCTCATTTATTTCTCTTTAACAAAACTGTCTTCTCTGCACAGATCAAATTAACCCCTGACTGGTTTGAGCCACTAACCATTATTTATTTTTTTATCTAAGGGGCCATGATTTCCAATTAACAAGTTACACGTAAACTTCTGATACAAAACTTCCGACTAAGTGAAGCAGTCCCCTTACTTGCAGCCCCTATGGCAAATGTACGAGTAAGGTGCTCCACCTGGAAGGTTTCAGGTTTTTTTTGGAGGGTTTCTGAGACTTGACGTTGATCACAAAAACACCCCTGCTCCTTCATCTGTCTTAGCCTTCTCAATCCCTATGTTCTGGACATTTTCTTAGCGGTTGGCAATCTGCCTTACAACCTAGAAAGGGCAGGGTATTCTTGGGATATCTGACCTTATTCTCATTTGCATTGTGTGCAGAAGGAAAGCTGGTAGGTGGGCCATTCCATGGGAATGAGAAAAAGGCTAGAAGATGTGGAACCAGCCCAACACCTGGAATCCGAGAACCGGGGGCACATCCTGGCTATTTTGTGCAGGTTGCGTTACCACTTCTAATTCCAGCATCTCAATGTGGGCAGGTACCAGCCACACCCAGCTCTTGAGAACCTGATAATATATAACGTATGCTCCTGTGCTTGGCAAGTAGTAGATACTCAGGCATGTACTAAATCTGAGTCAAAATAAAAATCAAGGCTTTGGAAAGAACTCATAAAAGTATACTTCACACCAAACAAGGGGAAAGTATTGAGTGCTACCATTTTTACTTTATTAATAGCTTTCCAAGGATTCATGGACTCAATTCTTTCTTCTCTTTTCTCCCCTGTGCCTGCGAGGTAATTATGTCCAGCTTTGTGATGTACGCAGCACCAGGGAAGATCTGCCCAGTCACCGTGCTTACAGTTGGCCCTCTTCCTGGTTCCAAGTTCTACAGAGTCAAGATCTTTACTGTGACTCAAGTTTGGTAAGAAGGAGACAGGGAGAATGAGGGGCAGAAGCTGAAGAGCAATTAAATCCAGGATCTGCCAGGACCCGACATCATAAATGGGGCTCGACTGCACAAACCGTGGACCCTCTACCAGCAAAACTGCCATAACCAGTGAAAATTATAGAAAAAAATTAAACAGCCAGCCATTTAGAGTTGCTGGAAATTATCCTAAGGGCACTCAAGAGATGAAGAAACACTCAAGAAAGTCTACGAAAATTCCAGTACAAGTAGCAATAGTCTGTGCCACTTGAACCATGACCCCTATCCACCTCTCAATCAAGCTTGGCTTGGCAGGGTGTGGCCAAGAAGATGGGCACCCCCTCCTTCCAGCTCCCAGTCAAAGGCTTTTGTATCTCCCTGGAAGGAACAGGCCACCGGCATTTTACTCCTCTGCCCCAACTCTTGCATGGAGGCTCTATCCAGGCACAGCAGGCTAAGAATACTGGGGTCCAGATCATTCTTGCTCCAGTTTGCTTGTAAGGGAAAAGTTACGTGCTAGGAGAGGAAAAGAGGCACACTCAGAAGACCAGAGGCTAGCACCCTTGCACAGCACCCTGTAGGGATATTGCGCCAAGAAAAACAGACAACTGTCCCAGTCGCAGCTCTTCCTGCGCAATAGTATTCAGAGAATTTGCCCAGGGGGAGAGGCAAGCCATAAAACAGAGTTGCATAGCTCTCTATAAGGGAAATGAGTTTATTTGGAACAGAGCATAGGTATGTGTTCAAGTCTAGGAGTGCTCTCAAAAACAACAGAGATTTTGGTGGTAAGCAATTAAGAGGAGGCTGGTAGCTCCATGACAGCAACAAGCTAAACCACAGGTCTGCTCATTTACCAGAAATAACCAGGGAAACCGAGAGCTAGGAAAAATCCTCCTGTGTCAAAACAAATCTCAAAGACTGGTCTCAAAAAACTACCTGAGAGAGGAGTGTAAATTTCATTGGCTCAGACTGTGGAGTAATTTATGCCCCAGGGCATTGTTGAAAACAATAGAGCAATCAGCCAGTGATTAGTGGAGCTTAACATCTGGGTGTGATACCAACAGAGCTTAATAGAGACCAGACAGTCAACAAGAATAGAAAGCAGCCGGTCAAGGAGAATCTTGCTAAGAGCACTATCATCTCAGACTGGCTGCACATTCCTAAGGCTGAACCCTCCAAGCAGCAGCGCCAAAGGCCTCACACTGCAGGGGAAACAGACATCACTAAAACAGTCAAGTCACGAAACAAACAAAAAAGACAGCGAGTCACTGGTGGGGTGGGAGGGAGGTGCCAGAATACAAATTTACAACAATACATTACCTAAAATGTCCAATCTTCAATAAAGATTATAAGACACGCAAAGATACAAGAAAACGTGACCCATACGTTTAGAAGAGGAATAGAGCTATTCAAGAGGGATGTTTCTATATCTCACTGGAATTTAGTATGAATGTGAAGTCAATTCTGATAAGATGTATATGGTAAACCTTAGAGTAACCACTAAAAAAAATAACTCCCAAAATATATTGTAAAAGTCATTAAGGAAATTAAAATATTACACTGGAAAATATTCACTTAATGAAAAAGAAAGTAGTAAAAGGGAAATAGGTGGAAAAAAGATATGACATATAGAAAACAAGAAATATAATAAAAACCATTGAATTGTGTGTTTTAAATGAATGAATTATATCTAAATAATGCTGGTTTTTTTTTTTTTTTTTTTAAAAAAGGAAACAAAGCTGAGAGGTGGCCTCAATTACATGACTTGCTTGATAGAGCTCATCTCCAATAGGTGAAAAGCCAGCCCATTTCGAAAGCCTTTCAGAGGACGGGCTGTCAAGACCTAAAAGGACAGTTTAATTCCAGTACCTCATTTCCACATACAACATCTAAAATGTCTCTTCCTTAGCATCTCCGAGTTTGCAGGGCATCCGCTGTCCCGACCACCTGCAGGGGAAATGTGTTCCATCTACAGGCCCCAGTGAGTGGGCTGGTCCCTGTCTATACCACACGACCACCTCCCCCTGGCCTGCGTCACTGCTGTGGTCGACTGGACGGCAGAGGGCACCTGACCCAAGGGTGCCCCACCGACTGCCTATTTAATAGCCTTGGCCAGTTAGCTCAGAATTGTAAGAAAGTGATGCAACTGTCATTAGCTATGAGAATCAAGCCTGAGGGTCCTGAGGCAGACTGAAGATCAAGTGGCAACCAAGTTAGGTCCTGGTTGGCAGGGAGATGTGCAGAGCAAGCAGCCTCGGGACGTGACAGCTTCCCAGGTGAGACCCCGTGAGACCCAGCTGCATTCCACTCCCGCCCTTGGACTTCCACGGGCTCCCCTACCTTTATAATAAGCAACAAGCTAAACCACAGGCCTGCTCATTTACCAGAAATAACCAGGTAACTTTTCTTTTCATGAGCTAGCTGGAGTATCTTTCAGCTTCTTGCAATTAAATGAGCCCTATACTACCTTATTTTCTTACTCTGTCCCCCCAAAAGATGGACAACACTTGCTCACCATCTTCAGCAACAATCGCTCTTACACTTGACACGAACTAAGTTTTCCTTGAGGGTAAATAACCTCAAAGCCTCTAACCTCACAAATTAGGACAGAGTCTCTTTTTCTGTATATTTAGATAACTTAGGAATCCTGCCAGATGGAGTCTGGTCAGCCTAAAACTGAACACAATTATTACTGAACACTTGCTGTGGGAACAGAAACTGTGCCAGGAGCCTGGGTTAGAGGGATGGACAAGGCAGGCAAGGTCTCCAGCCACCCTCACCGGCTGTCACCCAAGGCACCATATTCTTTGTCACCACCGCTACAACTTTTGGGACAACTTCAAATAAAGAGCCTGGGAAAAGGGTCCCAGGGTCCCAGCCACCCTCCTCTGGATGGGAACTACCTGATAGAAGTCTGTTTTCTCTGCGATGACTTTCAATATTCCTGGAGCAATGGGAGGAACTGTCACCATCTGCAGCTTGCTGAAAAACGGGTTGTGCCCGGAGCTTTTATAGCGTTTCATCTTGTCTTCAATGACAAGTGCTAGGGACTGGGAGTGGTTTATCACTTCGAGCAGGGTGGAGATGGCCACATCCTGAAGGTAGCAGTCAGTCACACAGCAGCAAATGGTCATCATGGATTTCAGCCAAGATGGAAAACTGGCATCGCCAGCTCCTGAAAGGAAGCCAACCAGAGAGGACAGAGAGAGACAGACAAAACCTCATGAAACTCGCTCACCGACCTGGGAGCCAGTCTCTAAGACATTTAGATCCGGGAAGTCACCTGGACAGCAGTGTGATAAACTTCTGGTGGTGACAGGATACGCTGTCCCCATTCAGGGCCAGAGGACAAATGAGACCAAGTCTGGTTTCATGCGCTTGTCAGATTATTCAAATTCTGCAAAGGTTGGTCTCAGGGCTTTGAAATGATTCGAAATGTTTGTTTTTATGTCATTTAAAAAATTTGTAAATATAGTAAAATTTGAATTAAAACACTTTTTTTTTTGAAATTTACACAGAGTCAAAATCACATTTTTTTGGTGCAGAGTTCAAAATGTGTTTTCAAAGCCCTCTTGGTGGTAGGGCACATGCCATTAGCTTTAAAAGAGGCCGAAAATATACTGAAGCTATCAATTCTAAATGCATTTCGTCCAAGTATACTGTCATTTGCAGCTCATGAACCGAGAGACAAATTGCATGGGAGTTTAAGGTAATGACAAGTGCAGAAATCTTTACCCTCTTGCTCCTACCAACTTAATCACTTTCTTCTTTTCCACTTTTTCCTCCATCCCTTTTTTCTTTCAAGTGTTCACTGCCTGCAATGGACTCAGCTGCGTCTGCCCAACATTCACATGTTGAAGCCTCCACTCCCAATGTGATGGTACTTGGAGGTGGGGCTTAGGGGAGGTGATTAGGTCTAGACGAGGTCCTGAGTGTGCGGCCTTCAGGATGGGACTGGTGCCCTTATAAGAAGGGACAACACAGAGAGCCCCCCACCACTGCCCCCCACCCAGGATGTGGACATGCGGTGAGAGAGCCCCCCACCACTGCCCCCCACCCGGGATGTGGACATGCGGTGAGAAGGTGGCAGTCTATAACCAGGGGGAGAGCTCTCACCAGAAACTGACTATACTGGCACCCTGACCTCAAATTCTAGCCCCAGAGCTGTGAGAAAAGAACTGGCTTTTGTTTAAGCCACCCAGCCTACGGCACTTTGTTATGGCAGCCCGAGCTAAGACGCTGCCTGTTATGGGTTGAACTGTGTCCCCATAAAAATTCTTATGTTGAAGTCCTAACCCCCTAGAACGTGACCCTATTGGGAAATAGGTCATGCAGATGTAATTAATGAAAATGAGGTCATGGGGAGTTCCCTGGTTGGTGGCCCAGTGGTTAGGACTTGGAGCTTTCACTGCCGTGGGCCCAGGTTCAATCCCTGGTTGGGGAAGAGACAAGCTCCCGCAAGCTGCGTGGCATGGCCAAATAAATAACTATTGAATAAACTAAAATGAGCAGAGTGGGCCCCAAATCCAATATAACAGGTGCCTTATAGAAGGGAAATCTGAACACAGACATATACACAGGAAGAACACCATGGAAAGATCAGAGTTGGGCTGCCACAAGCCCAGGAACTACCAGAGGCTAAAGGAAGCTTGAACACATCCTTCCCCAGCACCTTCAGAGGGAGCATGGCCTTGCCAACACGTGGACCTCAGACTTCTGGCCTCCAGACACACGAGACAATCCATTTCTATTGTTTAAGCCACTTAGTTTGTGGTACTTTGTGATGGCAGCCCTAGCAAACTAATATGTAAAGCTTTAAAAGCAGGTCTCACGAAGTAGTCTATTTACTGACTACCATAAGCACCTTTTACGTCTCAGACTTTTTTTTCTTTTTTTGTGGCGACGCCCCGTGGCATGTGGGATCTTGGTTCTCCGACCAGGGATGGAACCCGTGCCCCCTGCAGTGGGAGCGCAGAGCCTTAACCACTGAACTGCCGGGGAAGTCCCAGTCCCAGACCTTTTGACGGGCTTTGCTAGACACCCCTAGTTTAAAAATACAGACCCAGCCTCATCAATTTCCCATCTGGTGAGACGAATCCAGACCATACACGCTAACTACAAAACCAGGACGGAAACCAACGTGGCACACAGTTCCTTCTCGGCCGCTGTGATTTTAGCTCGTCTCTAGACCTCCACTGCCCGAGTCCCACGGCTCCTCCACGGGACTCTAGCCGGGCCGCCCTCTCACCCGGCAGCTGGAAGAGCGCGTCGCAGAGCCGCTCGGTCTCCTCCTGGGACAGGTACACGGGGAAGGTGGCGCAGTCCAGCAGCAGGTGGCAGGCCGCGGCGAAGGCCTCCCTGCAGCCCTCCCTCGAGCTCCCCGGGTCAATGACCACCTGGTCCACGGCCCACTCCTCCTCCTCCTTGCGGCCAGGGCTGCTGGGCAGGGGCGACGGCGTCTCCAAGCTCTTTGTCTTAAATGGAGACCCGCGCACCGTGAACAGGTCCGAGAGCATCTGCCTGAACTGGGGCCCGCCGAGGGGCTTCGCCTCCCACGAGTTCTTCCTCCCCGAGTCGCTGCCCGCCGGGCCCCGCATCCCAGCCTCCTCCCTCGGGCCCGCGGGCTCTGCCGACTTGGTTTCTTCTCCGGATGCCGTCAGCTGTACTCCAAAGATGTTCTTGTGGGCAAAGTTGGCAATTAGCTCCTGGAGGCAAAGAAACGTCCTCTGCATGCTCCCGCCCTTCTTCCAGACGTCGTCTTTGTCCGGGGAAACCCTGGGAACCCTCAGGTGCTCAGAGAGCTCTGGCGACGAAGCACTGAGGCCGATGCCACTGTCTTCAGATTTAAGTGGAGGAAATGAAGCGTCTTCATCACCAGGAAGCACTGCGTTTGTGTCTAAAATTACTTCACTGTTTTCACCTTTGACTGGACTCTGCAAAAAATGGAAGTTTGTACCGTGTATCTCGAAAGACCAAGGGATTCAAACATCAACTGAATCAGGCTACGAATGCGTCCTCCCTGCTTTTCAAAATCACAGTTCTCTACCCCAAGAGGATGGATCCCTGTGTACACGTGTATGATGCAACAGAGAGGGCACGCAGGGGGCAGGAGAAAGGCGGCCGGCCCAGCGAGGCGGCTGACCAAGCCCCGTGCTCTCTGGGTGGGCTGGCTTTGAGCCCACTTTATTTATTTAGGCCCTTCAGGGGCCAACAGGGTTATTTAGAAACAGCTTCTGGCAGATGTAAAAATATGAATGAGGAAATTGGGCTGAGTGTAAAATAAAGGCACAAAGGAACGAAATAAGGGGAGACAGCTAGAACAAAGTGTTTACCCCCGTACATGTTTTACACACACACATATATATGCGTATATATATTCTGTAGCTTTTCCAAAAGGATGACACTTCAACCTTTAATGAATCAACCTCTCATACTGTTACTCAGCTCATATGGCATTAAACTGAAAACTTTTCAGCATTTGACCCACTGTGCTCTTTGGGGAAGACTGAGACAGTATCATGCAATTTTAGAAACATAGTGTTATTTATATTTGTACACTACACATGCTTAAACTTTATATCTTACATCCTTTTTAGGATATTTTTTTCCAACAGCTGTAACAGCTAGGAAAAAAAGAAAAAAAAAAAGACTAACTTAGAGAATGAAGCAACAATCTGTAATTAGTTTCCAAACTGAGATTCAAGCCCCATCGGGCAGGCATCTGCCCCCAGCACTAACCAACACACACAGCTGTCTTTCAGGAATGCTTCGCTTTTTTAGTCTGTTTGCACACCTGTCTGCAATTGCACCGAATGGATTTCAAGGGCAGAATTTTCAAATCCCTAAACAAAGTAGAAAATAAAAATAATTCAAAGACCATGGGCCTCAGACTGCTTGTGGAACCATAACTCTTACAGTCTTTTTGGAGGACAATTTGGTAGCATCTTTCTAAGGTAAGAAATGGGTTTGGGCTTCCCTGGTGGCGCAGTGGTTGAGAATCTGCCTGCCAATGCAGGGCACACGGGTTCGAGTCCTGGTCTGGGAAGATCCCACATGCCACGGAGCAACTGGGCCCGTGAGCCACAATTACTGAGCCTGCACGTCTGGAGCCTGTGCTCCGCAACAAGAGAGGCCGCGATAGTGAGAGGCCCGCGCACCGCGATGAAGAGTGGCCCCCACTTGCCACAACTAGAGAAAGCCCTCGCACAGAAACGAAGACCCAACACAGCCATAAATAAAATAAATAAATAAAATTTGAAAAAAGAAAATGCTCCCTATTAAAAAAAAAAAAAAAAAAAAAAGAGGGAAAGCAATATTTAAAAAAAAAAAAAAGAAATGGGTTTGACGGCAACCCATTTCTATAAACTGATCCCTCAGAAACACTTGCAGCCCTGAGAACAGGTTGTGCGAAGATGCTGACTGCAGTGCTGTAACAGTGAAAAACTAGAAATAACCAGAATAACCTCGACAGGGGAAGAGGTGAAGACATTGTAAAGCCATACCATAGAGTCTCATGCAGAAATGAGAAAAGAGTAAGATACCTCTGTGTACACAGATATGGAAAGATGTCCTCCAGATAGTGTTTGGATGAAAACCAAAGTGAATCAGAGAATAATGTATGTTACGGGTTGAACTGCGTCCCCTAAAAAGATGTTGAACTCCTAACCTCCAGCATCTGTGAACGTGAGCTTATTTGGAAATAGGGTCCTTGCAGATGATCAAGTAAGTGAGGTCATTAGGGTGGGTCCTAATCCAATATGACTGGTGTCCCTATAAAAAGGTGAAATTTGGACACACAGATATGCACACAGGGAAGATGCCACGTGAAGAGGAAGGCTGTGATTGGGGGGGTGCGTCTATAAGCCAAGGAACACCAGAGATTGCCAGTGAAACACCAGAAGACAGGCAAGATGCATGGAACGGATTCTCCCTCACAGCCTCAGAAGGAACCACCCTGCTGACACCTTAATCTGAGACATCTGGCCTCCAGAACTGTGAGACAATAACTTTCTGTTATTTTGTCACCCAGTGTGGCACTTAGTTACGGCAGCCCCAGGGACTACTCTCTCACTTATATTTTTTAAAAAAAGCAAAATTACACGCATACAAACATACACATAGAAAGGTCTGGACAGTGAGCTATGTCTAACCGTTAGCTTAGTGATGGGCTTTAGCAGGAAGTAGCAGGGCAGAGGGTGAAATGACCAAGGTTGCTTCTACACTAAAAGCTTTTATGACGTGTGTGAGGATTTTAGAAGCGTGTTTTAGATATTACCGATATATCTTCTAGATTTTATCCCTATGCGGGAAGGTACAAGGTTCCTTCAGCCCAGAGAACCACTTCCACTCCTCCCAGCACGTACCAAGCTTCCACTTGCAGGCTCTGTGTCCAGGTAGGAAGGCGGCATCTGCACCTTGCTGAGCACTTTGAAACATGTCTTCAAGGCGTGCGTGAGTTCAGGTAAGCTTAGCGCCTCCATTTCCTTGGCCAGAGGCTGCACCAGGCAGCCAAGCACCTGAGGCAGGTACTGGGTTTGCACCTCGGAGTAAAGTTCCTGTGAAACAGAGACATGGGTTTAATGTGTAACCAGTAGAAAATTCAAATTTTTTTTACAGCATAAGTGTGTTTCACATTAATGCCCAAATCAGAAAACAAAATAATATTTCTTTTTGATCTAAATAAATCAATGGATGTTCTTCCTCTCCTTTCAGGTGGCTTTCCTCTTTCTAGCAGAAAATAACTGCCACATTTATTTCTATATTAAAGAAATCAATTTCCTTTGAGAAAATTAGCCAAGGGCGTGACTTTAACTAAGAAATGCATTTACTCTCTGGGACTTTCCCTGGCAAGCCAGTGGTTAAGACTCTGCGCCTCCACTGCAGGGGTCACAGGTTCTATTACTGGTAGGGGAACTAAGATCCCGCATGCCGCGCAACGCGGCCAAATAAATAAATAAAAACGTTAAAAAAGGACATACATTAACTCTCACTCCTAAATAACTGTTGTTATTTAGTATGGATGACACTCAGCTCATCATCTGGTTTCCATAACTTCAGCTCAGCCCACTTACAACTGGCTCAGAAGTTATAACCCCTTATATTAAAAGGACCTAAAAGATACAACGTCCAGCTACATCTTCCATGCTGAAACAAACATTAACACAGTGCTATGTATTTATGTAAAACTACTTCTTCAGTAAGTTTAGGTTCATAAAAAGGCCAACAACACTAATCAGAATGTAAATAACAGCCAGCACCGGGCCATCTCCTTAGAGCAGAGGACCTACCAGGGGGATCACGTCCAGAAGGAACACAAGGAGGGTGCAGAGCTCCGAGACTGTCGGGGGAGGGCCGACGCTTCTCCCAACAGCGTGACTCTGCTTTGCGGGTCTGCGTGAGTCACAGGAAAGAAAAACAACTCTCTTAAAATAATTTCAAGCGTTTCCTATGATTTCCAATAAAGTTGCTTATTCTATTTCAACCGTAATGAAAGACAGCTTCTGCAGTTCTAATAATTAAGCTTTGGTGCCAAAAACTATCTAACATAGAGAAGTGTCAATAAGTCTTGAATCTGCTTGTCTCCAAAACAGGTTCACTCTGACTTGAACTTCATCAGGTCAGGTGAGGGTGGTCCATGCCCACGTGGGATTCCCTACCCAGCAGATCTGGAGCTATCAACAGCAACAATTCCAGGCCCCCAGCCCCAAACCAAAGGCATGTTCCCAGGGAAAGAGTCTGGTGACAGAACACAGGACAGCTGTTCAATTTGCTGTCAGAGCAACCAGAGACAGCTCCCTCCATGTCACCAGGAGCTCATCCCCACGAGCTGCTTAGAATTTCTCAGCTCCCACAGAGAAGTGTAACTCCACTGGGCTTATCTTATTCTCAAGCTCAACACTTCCTTTTCAATAAGTAGGCAACTGTATATGTAAGTTAAAAAGTCAATATACTGGTTCCCAAAGCAGTAATTTTGGATTCATCTAGCTATCACAGTACAATTCAACCTGAGTTAATTTTCTTCATTGTAAATTATCGCTTAGTTATCTTGGCATTTATCTTGGTAAGGGACTGAAGAACTGTGTCCACTACATCTGGGAGATTCTGCTTCTGGGTGCCTGCTCTAAAGAGACCCCATGCATCTGTGTGTAAAGAGACAGGACCAACACGGTCACCAGAGTACTATTTGCAACAATGAAAAGACTAAAACTGGTTTATTCACACACTGGACTACTATACCCAAGATGAATGAACTAGGTGTACATAAATCTCCAAAGGGCTGTGGACCACCCCACCCCCCAAAACAACACATTGCAAAAAGTTATATACAACTTGATAGTATTTATATAAAATTTGAACAGACAAAACAGACTATATCATTTCTGGATACACATGTCATAAAAACACAGATATCACAGGACAGACATGAACTTCAGGACAGTAATGAAAGCTGGGATGAAAGGAGGGAAAAGTGCTGGGAAGGTGGGGAGTCAGCTCTATCTGGGTAGCAACATTTTATTTCTTTAAAAAAAAGATGTGAAAAACAATGATCAAGTGTGGTCTATAATTTCAGCAATGGATGCATGTGTGTCTGACATCATTTCCCATCCTTTCTTACATTGGAATGTTTCCTAGTTAATTTTTTTCTTTTTTTTTAAAGAAAGCACTCCTCGTAACTCTGAAATGGAACTAAGCTGACCAAAATACACTCTAGCCTCAGTATAACATGGCCTTGCTGCCCGCCGTGGATCCGATTACAATTAATTTACTCATCACAGGTTTGAACGCCTGCTGGGGCCTGGCACCAGAGGAGGCAAAGGGCATGGCAGAAGCAGCTGGATGTCGGGCACGCCTGGTTCTAATCTCAGCTGCTGCTGATCTGCTGTGCAATGTCACACAAGGTACTTCACATCTCTGAGCTCCGGCTTTCTTATATGATGGATGGGCCTGCTTCTCCTGGGGGTGTCCAGGGGATGGCCCGCGGCAAACGTTAATAAGTTATGCTTTGATCACAGTTGCAGGTACAGAAGACATTGTGAGAACACAGAGCATTCCAAAGGACGTGATAAGAATGAAGTTTCACAGCATGACTCACAGGACAAAATGGGGTTTGAGAGATTACATCAGTCCTCCTTAACAGTGCAAATCACATGGGAAAGGACTCCACATGAAAGTTTGCTGTCCTGAGCACGCCACCGCCAGCAATTTGGAGGTGGTGCAATTCACCAGATTGAAAGTGACAGGAAAGCTGATTACAGTAGCTTAGAACATGAATGCTTTCATCTGAACAGTTACACACTAATTTCAATAAGAATTTAAGATGACTGATGATTTCAAAAACACTCTTTCCAGTCCCAGGACCACAAAACTAAGCTTCTTGAATAGATTAGGGCTCCAAGGGCACCATGCAAAGAAAGACAATTAGATCGACCTAACCAGAAAATGCACAGACGAGTTTCTGAAGTTTGACTTTCATAAGGAAGCTTCAGTATCATGTGAACCTTCTCAATGGCACTGTTTTTAGTTCTATTATGATTTTAAGTGAATTCAATCGTGTACTCAGCAGAGACGACCCAGCGTCAGCGAGTTAAGTATAATCTGACCACAATAAGCAGCTACGAAACCATGACACTCTCAGTTCCCTCCCACACGTTCATAACCCCTGAACTGGAGGCTTACCTAAAACAGTCCTCAAAACACCTTGCCATGTAATCCCAGAGGAAGTCTGTGCTTAGGGATGTGACGAGCAAATTCACTGTTTTAACAATCTCAGAGGCATTTCTGTTTTCTTTTATTGTACTGTAAAGGAAGAGGGATATTTATAAATATATCTATGAAAAAACCTGTATTACGGGAATGCCATGTCTGAAAAACGAATTCATTGTACCATTTACAACTTATTTCTAGAGAGACTGACAAACTCGGTCATAGATAAGAAGTATTACTGTTCTTATATAGGGAAGAAAATGCATCGTGCCATCCTAAACGGTATTTATACTGATCCATTCCCTCAGAAGTAAGCGTAAGAGCTGTTGTAGGACTTCCCTGGTGGCGCAGTGGTTAAGAATCCGCCTGCCAATGCAGGGGACACGGGTTCAAGCCCTGGTCTGGGAAGATCCCACGTGTCGCAGAGCAACTAAGTCCATGTGCCACAACTACTGAGTCTGCGCTCTAGAGCCTACAAGCCACGACTACTGAGCCCGTGTGCCACAACTACTGAGCCTGCGCTCTAGAGCCCACGAGCAACAGCTACTGAAGCCCGCACGCCTAGAGCCCGTGCTCCACAACAAGAGAAGCCACCGCAATGAGAAGCCCACGCACTGCAACGCAAGAGTAGCCCTTGCTCACAGCAACTAGAGAAAGCCCGCGGCACCAATGAAGACCCAACACAGCCAAAAACAAATAAATAAATACATAAAGAAAAATAAAGAAAAAAGAGCTATTGTAAAAAAGAATGTTATGTGGAAAACCAGCTTTAGTCCAACCATAGGTAATTACATACTCTATTGGTGGAATAACACAGTACAGCCATTTAGGAGGGAAATTCGGCTAACATTTAAATGCATATCTTCTATGACTCAGGAAATTTATTCTAGGGATTTATCCTACAGAAATCCTTGTAGAGGTACACAAAAATGTAGGCAAAGGGGGACTTCCTTGGTGGTCCAGTGTTAAAACACGGCACTTCCAATACAGGGGGCATGGGTTCAATCCCTGGTCGGGGAACGAAGATCCCTCATGCTGCACAGCTTGGCCAGGAAAAAAAAAAAAGATGTAGGCATAAGCATATCATGACAATGTCATTTTGAGGCAGGAGATAGATGGGCTCCAGGCTAGGCATTTACAACTGGCCTCCTGTTTACATTTCTTGGGGCAGGAAAAAGGTGGGCTTCAGGCCGGACACTTACAACTAGCCTCCTGTTTGCATTTCCTGAGACAGGAGAGATAGATGGGCTCCAGGTTAGGCATTTACATCCAGCCTCCTGTTTGCACTTCCAAAGAGAAATAACAACAGAAACAGAGTAAATAGCCAGGCTTTGTCTCCTGAGGACACTTTATCTAAGATAACAGTCATGGCAGGAACAGAGAGGGGCTAAACCCTGTCTGAGTAAAAGATGGAGAGGTCACATATTTCCCATCCTTGGGGCAAGGGAGACATGGCGTGTGCGCAGAAAGGCTCCTTGGGGGTCAAAAAGGAGGGGGCGCCACCCCACAATAGGTGATGCCAAGGCCCCCGCCATGGGCCTCTGGGCTGGAATCCGTCCTGGAAAAAAGCTGCACACACATATCGGGGAGGGTCCTAGGGCAGGTCAGGTGTGGAAAAGAAACTTAAATAAACGGTTTCTCTGTGTGCTCTCCCACTTGTTGTGCTGTGCCTCTAATAATAAACTTTGCACCTGCTTTTACAGTTTTTGCCTCCTTGAAACAGTCTTGCTTTCAAACGAAGGACAGAGCCAGGGAAAATTTGAGTCTAGTCTCTTGCCCTTGCTGGTCTAGTGGCTAGGATTCCCGGTTTTCATCCAGGCTGCCCAGGTTCAATTCCTGAGCAGGGAACTAAGATCTTGCTTCAAGCCACCACTTACTGCTGCTGCCTCTCCGAGATCAATTTTAAAATATTGAAAAAGTGGAAACCGCCCAAAAGTCAATCAATAAGAGACTGGTCAATCAGTCAGGATTTCTTAAATAAGTATAACTCCTTACTGAGGACTTAAAGGCAACCACTATCCTCCATAGGAGAAGAGTGCAGAGCCATTCACAACTTGTATTAAAAAAAACAAACAGGCAACTAAACAGGTACTGTAACTCCACCTTAAAAATAAAAATAGGGCTTCCCTGGTGGCGCAGTGGTTGGGAGTCCGCCTGCTAATGCAGGGGACACGGGTTCGAGCCCTGGTCTGGGAGGATCCCACATGCCGCGGAGCAACTAGGCCCGTGAGCCACAATTACTGGGCCTGCGCGTCTGGAGCCTGTGCTCCGCAACAAGAGAGGCCGCGATAGTAAGAGGCCCGCGCACGGCGATGAAGAGCGGACCCCACTTGCCGCAGCTGGAGAAAGCCCTCGCACAGAAACGAAGACCCAACACAGCCAAAAATAAATAAATAAATAAATAAATAATTCCCATTTGGAAAAAAAAAAAAAGGTCCTGTGTGCTGCAACTAAGAACTTAAATAAATAAATAAAAATAAATAAATAACTAAAAATAAAAATAAATGATAGGCACCTGTGTACTTATGCACTGAAAGTCTGGAAAGAAATACAAATGTTTTATGTTTTTCTCTGAAGGGTGGTGGGATTATGGATAATATCTTTTTCCTTGATGCCTTCAAATATTGGTATACTCTACCATGAACATGTATTACTTTCATATTCAGGAAAACAATAAACTACTCTCATTCCTCGAGCAAAAAAGCAAACACTAAAGACTCTTGGTACGCTTACAATTAATAAACCAGAAAAATCTTCTAATTGATTTAAATTTTTAATATACCCAATGCCGAGTCAGGGAGAAGGAAATTATATTAAGAGTAAAGTAAAAAGGAAGAGGTTGTACTACCTTAAAAAGTACAAAGACAGAACAAAACACAGGGCTGATGGCTAACTACACACTTTAAGTTATCGCCACGTCTGCTGTCTCCCAAACCCCACTCACCCTACCTCCAGGGCCCTAGAGCGCCTTCATGCCCCTGGGGTGCCCTCGCCTTGCTCCCTGCTACCCCCCTTCTGACCGGTCTCCTGAAGACTCACACCCACTCGCCCCACTTCCTGACCTGACCTCCCGCCGGCCCTCCTCCCCGTCACTCACCACTTGTACACCAGACCCAGTTGCCTTTGTTGAGCAACTTTTCACACTTGATCAGTAAATACGGTTTGTACTTCCCAGTGTGGGGCAGAGACAAGATCAAACTCCTTTTAATCATCACAGTATTCAATAGGGAAGAGTCGATTCATATTGATTGATTTTAGAGCACAGGTTATTTTAAGGCGTGGCCTGACCCTCTGCATCCCTACTTTCTTGAGCACTTCACAATTTATGGTAAACAGAGAAAAAAAATCATGGCATTAGGGAGGGAGGAAGAGTGAAGGTGGAAGCCACACCAGTACCTTATCAGCGAATTTCCACTCTGAGTGTAGCTCAGTTTAAGATCAGAGCCGAGAGCATCTCTGCAGTAAGAATAAAAGGCCCGGATGACTTCGAGAAACAAATTCCCAACAACTTGAGGCCCTGCAATTGAAAAGAAAATGTCCAGATAAATAAATTAATAATCAAAATGTTTTTTAAAAAATCCATTGTAAACCGATGACAAACGTATAAAGCGTATTGAGAGTAACTCTATCTAACACATAGATAATTTATATGGTCTTAAATGTATGGAAACTTTAGTTGTGACAATGACACCTTTAGCTGGGGGAATAACATCTGTGAAAACAGCCAACATTTTTGTAGAGCTTACTGTGTGCTGGCCACTGTTCTAAGCATTCTATAGCTATTAACTTATTTAATCCTCACAATAGCCGCAGAACCAGGTATGCAATCAGGTGGGCTGTCCTGATTACAAGGGGACAAGAGGACTGAGGCCCAGACGCTGAATAACTTGCCCCAGGAGGATTCTCGAAAGAGGCAGGGAGTGGGTTAAATGTTTTAAGTGTGCAGAAAGTGCCTGGCCAGAGGCCGTCACTCCACAGAAGCACCAACAGAGTAAGGCAACTTCCTATTCTGAATTCTTTTACTGATGAGCTAGAACGACACAAAAGAAATAACACCAACCCAGAAAAGCCTCAGATGGCACAAAAGAACTGGACCCTGCCAGATAGGCAGTTGGAAGGCGGCTGGACATTTCTGCTCCACAAACATCAACCAGCAGGCCTGATGGGAGGGTGTGACTTCCCACTCATGTATTCAGAGGAGTGAACGCAGGATGATTCAGAGAAAACAAAAGCTCTGTCAAACAAGGAATCAGCAAATCATCTAATCTCCTATGCTTCCAAAGACAAAAGGTCTCTTTTTCACGACAAGTCCCAGGTGTATTTTATCTATAGCATAAGACTGCCAAATGCTTTTTACTAGTGAAGGAAAGCTTGTGGTCAAGATTCAAGGAGAAGAAATGAGGAAGTGGCTAAAGCTTGGTAGCCAAAGCACAGATAAGACTGACCTATGACCCTCCTATGCCTTCTACTCTACATTATCAATCCACTCCTTTGCCCTTCAGGTGTGTCTTTCCTTGGAAAACTAAATTATCAGATAGGACGAATTTGCTGGGATGGGGCAGAAGCCTGCCATTCGTCCCCCTCCAGAAAATATGACCTGGAGCCCAAGCTAGCTCAACGTTTTACTTGGCTCATGTCAAAGCCTTGACGTAAAACACCCATCTCCAAGGGCGGAGCTTGGAGGCACAAAAGCTTCGTGCTTTGACTTTGGTCAGGAGCAGCCAGAGCTGCACCTGTCACGGTACCCAAGTTCATTGGTGTTACATGAGTAACATCTCGGGGATGGGCCGTCCGAGTGCCATCAAGGAAGCAGCAGAGTCCTGACAAAGAGGGCTCAGGCTCTGGAGTCAAACAGACTCCAGAGTTTGAGTCCCAGTTCCTGGGTGGCCCCTGGCAAATGACTTAGCCTTGCTCAACCTTAGTCTCTCCCTCTGTAGAATGTGTATAGTAAGAAAATCTACCCCCCAGGTTTGTTGGAGGTACAGAAGTATGCTTGGAGATGCGTATTAACGATGCACAAAAGAACTGCTCAAAAAAATGTCACCATTATTATTAACAACAGTGAAAACACACCAGGACCTCAGTCTCCCTTCCGTCTCCCTTGACCAGAAGCCCTTGTTTCCCTTTGTACACCTAGAGCCTAGCACCTTCCCTGCTGCACAGATGCCCCACGCCTGTCTCCGAATGCATAAACAAAGGGTCCCCATCCTGAGGCCAGAGGGCGGAGGAACTTAACGAATGCCCTCAGCTCTCGTTCTCTGCAAACGGCGCCCGGACGGTGGGCAAGTCCTGAGCGCTCAGATGATGCCATCGGGGATGAATCCCACGGAGAAGGGGGTTTCCTTCCCTGTTACCGTGTTCAAGAGATGAGATGTTGAGATCTTACAGTGAATGGATACCGGGGCAGTTTCTTTTTTTTAAAGGAAGGGAGAGAAGGTCACTTTCCTCAACGGGTGCCCAGAGGACCATGGTATATAAGGGGCAACGCTTTTGGAACTAGAGTCTGGTTCAAACCCCTTTATTTGACAGAGGAAAACACTGAGGCCCAAACAGCAGAAGGGGCTTGCCCAGGGTCACAAGGCAAAAAGATGGAGGAGCGTCCCCTATTTGCTTGAGAATACAATCAAGGCTCAGTTGAAGAAATGATTTGATTGCAGAAATGTTCTCACAAGGTCAGTACTGTATGTGCCCTGCAGGCACATGCACAGACGAGCACAACAGCTCAAAGGTATTATAATTTCTTCACAAAAACGTTCAAGTAATTGTGCAAAACTTTTAAGTGGTGCCCAGATAATGAAAACTGAAGCACACAGCATGACTAAACTACTTCAAGATTCTGAACTTCCAAAGATTAAACTGTATTCTAAAAAACACGTTGATTGTATCTCACCGGAGTTTTAATGGTGTATGATGGTAAAGCTCATCTAATGTTACCTATTTCTGGCTTGTCAAGCAGACTGAGAAGGATGCGGAAAGGCTTCAGGTACGTGTGGTGGCGTTCCTCTACGTCAGCATCAGGGAACTTCTGGTGCAGTATCTCAGCCAGACCCTATTTTTTTTTTAAAGCCACATATTAGGATATTATATAAAGTACAGTATGACTTTATTGGTTGTTCTAGCTGTTAAATGCTCTGGGATAGAAGTAAAAGTAGTCATGCAACACGAGGTGACTACAGTCGGCCCTCCATATCGTGGGTCTTGCAGATTGAAAATATTCGGGAAAAAAAATTCCAGAAAGTTCCCAAAAGCAAAACTTCAATTTGTTGTACATTGGCAACTACTTATATAGCATTTACACTGTATTCTACAACTATTTACACAGCATTTACGTCGTAAATAATCTAGAGATGGTATCATAAGTAATCTAGAGACGGATTAAGGTATGAGGATGAGCATAGGTTATATGCAAATACTAGGCCAAGTTATAAATATGAGGGACTTGAGCATCTGTTGATTTTGGTATCCATGGGGGTGGGGTGGGGTGGGGTAGGGGGGTGCTGGAATCAATCTCTGCAGATTCCAAGGGACAACCATACACGAGATTTTCCCAACCATGTACTAAGGAACAGGCCCCCTGTCTACTTCTGAGATCCCACAAGGAACTCCACTGAAGAACCATGGTCAGGAATGCCCTAATTGGGATCTACTTTCCAGAAATGCTCCTTTACCTCAACTAAAAGATCCTTGGAATATTTCTCAAAAAAATACGAGGACTGGTCTTCATAAGAACTTGAGATTTCCGATTCCGGCACAACGGTATTTCCTTTAATATCTGAACCTATAAAAGAACAAGCACCGTGAGCTGTAAAGAAATCTATACATTTAAAGTACGTCTTATTGTGCAAAGGTCTCATGCTCTGACATTTTTAAAAATAGAATTCCTCCAACAGAAAACCAAAATCAGATCCAGCAAAACCAAGACCTATTTTCTTCTGACAGTGGTGGGCCAGGGATCAGACAGGCAGAATTCCATCTCAACGGGCATCAATTTAGTTTACCCCAAGAATTCATCCTGATTGTCTTCGACAAGTATGATTACGAGGATCTAATGGAATGAGTATCATTTTTAAAAACCAGTATTTATTTGTATGGCACTATGTAAAAATCAAGGTATTCTCAACTATATGCCCTCCTTTTGAGCCTTGGTAAGTCTCTAAGGTCCTCAGGGCAAGGAACAGCATCTTTCTAAGCAGACAGTCTGGACTCCTGGGGTCGCGGCTAAACAAGCTGGAGCCGGTACTGAACTTGGGTCCAGGGTCCTGTCTACATACAGTGTGCCTAGCCCCACTGGAAGGCAGCCGTGCATTTAACAAAATCATCCTTTTAACAAAAATGCTCAGAGAGCCTGTAAATATCCTTCTGGAAATCCTTCCTAAGCTTCTGTGCTATGACTTCTGGAAGTTTTACAACTAGGGGAAGAAAAGGTTAAGAGGACTTTCTGGCATTGGTATGAGAAGATCTATGAGGGTTGAAAAAAAAAAAAGCTGAGAAGCAGAGGATTTTTAGGGCAGGAAAATACTCTGTGTGACACTGTAACGGTAGACGCATGTCATTATACCTTTGTCTAAACCCACAGAATGCACAGCACCAAGTGTGAACCCTTGTGTAAACAGCCGACTGTGGGTGACGATAAGGTATCAGTGTAGGTTCCTCGACTGTAATAAACGTGCCACTCCAGTGGGTGATGCGGTGATAGGGTAGGCCGTGCTTGGTGAGGAGGAGGGGGGAGGTGGGAACTCTCTGGACCTTCCTCTTAGTTTTGCTGTGACCCTAAAACTGCTCTAAAAAAATAAAGTCTTTCTAAAAAAAAAACTACGGAGTTTTTTCACAATCACTCTGTAAACCACCTTCACTTAGGTACATGGACTTGGGAATTTTAGGCCCTGTGATTTCCTGGACTTGTCCCCCTGAAGCCTTCCATCCAACCAACGGTCAATGGCTCTTTTCCTACAGGTCTGCAGTCTGTTCACAAGAATACGTGCTCACAGAAACATGAACCGGGGTCTCATGCTCTTCCAAAGTCATCCAAATATCTCCCCAAACGTGTCAATGCCACAAACGTTCCCATCCAGACAAAACCTTCTTTTACATATATTCCATGTTTCTGGGTTTTCTCACACACAGTCTTATCCCATGAAACTTCTTCCTACCTGAATAAGGCTTTAATAAGGAAGCTTCAGTATCATGTGAACCTTCTCAATGGCACTGTTTTTAGTTCTATTATGAGTTTAAGTGAAATCAATCGTGTACTCAGCAGAGACGACCCAGCGTTAGCGAGTTAAGTATAATCTGACCACAATAAGCAGCTACGAAACCATGACACCCTCAGTTCCTTCCCACATTTTGTGGTCTTCCAAGCTTCTTAAAATGGAATTCGGTTAACATTTTAAAAATCCCATTACTTCTGTTTTTTTTATGTAACAGCTGCAAAACAACCAAAGCTGCGGGGTAGGCAGCAGAACTCAGCTGACCAGTGCCAATTCAGTCACCGTGTTATCTTTCCACACTTTGTGATTCAGAAATGTATCAACAAGATTGCGACTTTATTCCAAAAATCAGCACTCAAAGGTTTCACCTTAACTCTGACTTTTCAACTCCCACGTATTACTCAGTACCTAGTAACCACGCGTAAAGCCTTCTGTTCAGAGACATATCTCTTCTCAGGAGGGTCTGGGTGGCGGCCGAGAGGACGCGCACCATGTCGGACCGGAGCAGGGGGATGGCTCTCTCGTTGGAATCCTATGAGGAGGAAAGAGAAAATTACACTGCAAGGAGATGACATAGGAAATCGCCAGCTTGCTGACACGTGGCCCCTCCTCACCAATCTACAAAAGCTTTATCTTAAAGAGGCGGTTCTCAAAAGGGGCTGGTTTTGTACACGCTGCCCAGGGAAAGAGGCTATTCAATTTTCGCTATGGAAACACCACCCTCACAGAAATGACCGAGGACCCTGAATGGCTGAAAGCGAAGAGTGGTCACTGAGTGGCTGCCCTCCCCTCCGGACGAGAGGGCTCGGACCGCTCCCGTCTACCCCACGGCCTCAGGAAAGACCAGCGACTCCCCTCGAAGAGCACAAACGGCTTACCAGACAGGTATAAAATGGGAAGAAGAACAGGACAATCTCCAGATTATTTCTTTGCACCAGCACGTTTGAGTCCAACAGGGATGCACATAAGGACTTTACCTATAAAAGACAAAAAGCCACGAACATTTCATGCCCAAGACATTGGACATCATTTGCAGGCTACTCTTTATAGTCATAAAAATGAAAATAACTTTTCCTGGCAATCTTGAAACCACCGTGTTATATCGTGTGGAACAGAATAATAAGATATAAATATGGGAAACTTGGTTCTAGCTCCAGACGCTAGGGGGCTGTGTGACATCGGGAAGACCTTCAGCCGCAGCCCTCACTGTTCCATCTCAGAGACGGAGGGGTTTGGACCAGATCATCAGATTCTAAGACCTCAAATTCTATAATCCCAGAAACGAATACATTTAGGTGCCAATAGGAACTTTCAGCTACACTAAAACTCCAAAGAGTGTCAGTCAAATGGATTCCAAACCAATTAAGTAGACATTTTGAGTGTCTTTTCTGAGTATAGATAGATGTAATACAGCTGCATAATAGATAAGAGCCATAAGACAAGTGGTAACAAAAAGCTATGAGAACTGGGAAGAGGAGAGGGAGAGATCTTTCAACTGGGGAGAACAGTGAAGCTTTGGGGGTAAGCTGAGTTTTTCGTAATACAGGCAGGAGACACGCTGAGACGGGGGAGAAGAGGCACAGGCAGTGAGTGCAGGACGACGGGCTGGCTGGAGCAAAGACAGCATCACAGACGTGCCAGGCCAGGCCAGGCAGCCAGCTCCGGGAGTGTAACGGGCCTGAAGTGGAGAGTGAGGCCTCTGGTGAGCTGGCAGCAGACTGTTAGAATACTCCTGAGGATGGACTTTATCTGCAGCAAACAGGTATTTTTCAAGCACAGTACAGATCTGAGCAAAGCTATGTTTTAGCAAAGTGAATCTCTTAGCAACCAAAAAAGGACTGGATGGAGAGAGGAAGGGATGGGGAGAAACCGGTTAGAAAATTACATGATGGTCCAGGAACGAGACCCAAGAAGCTGAGGCAGGGCAGTGAAAACGGAGAAAGAAACAAAGTGGTACCAACAGGGCAGGGAAGAAGGGAACGTGACTATTGAGGGTCTCCTCTGCCCTAAGCAGAGGTCCTTTTCATCACTCTTTTCCTCAGAGAGCCCCGTGAGGAAGCTCCATTATTCCCACTTTGCAAAGAGGAATGGACTCAGAGGGGTGAGTAATCGGTGCAACTTTGTTAATGATGGATTCAGTTTTGAACATTTTAACTTCAAAGCCTGGGTCCACCACTAGGTGGCGACAGACTGCAGGCCATTAAACAAATGGTAACTTTGGGGAAAAGGGAGAAAGATCTGGGAAGTTCCCATTCTTCAAGATCATGAGAAGGCAGGTCGCTGCCAGGGAAGAAGGGCCTGGGCACGGACAATCTAGGTGTGAGAGCAGCCAGAGGAGAGGAGGGCGGCGGGGATGACGGCAGGAGCTGGAGCGAGCCTACTGGGCGGGCAGTGGGCGGTGTGACGGGGCAGGGGAAGAAAACGAGGCTGTGGCTCAACAGCAGACCCCAGCCAGGCTCCGCGGAGCGCCGTCGACGGCCACCCGTAACGTGGAAGCTGCGGGGCCTCCCGGAGGGCCCTCCTCGCGTGAATACACAAACGTGACGCAGGTGTTAGGCAGGTGTTAGAAGCCAAGCCGCCATCGCGGCTTTCACAGTGATGCTGCCTCCTCGCCTGCCCAACCTCAGAGCGCCTCTGCTTCCCGCTGCCCCGCCCCCTCCCCTCCCCCTCCTCCCCTCCCTCCCCCGCTCCCCACCCCGTGGCCCCGGTGCCGGAGAGCCACCCCGCCGGGAGCCCGGCACCCACCGTGAGCTGGTAGTCGGTCCCCAGCATGTACTTCTGCTCTCTGCCGGGCGAGCCCCGGCTGATGTGGCCCACCACAAAGAGCGAGGCGGGCAGGCGGATGGACGGGCTCGCCAGGACGCTCCCCCAGAGGGCGGCGTAGAAGACCTCCCTGCCGACCACCAGGGACAGCTTCAGGAGCAGCGCGTCCGTCCTGTGGGCGGGAGAGCATAGAATTAGGGCGCATGCCGCGGGCTCTCACGGGCGCTGCTCACTCTCCCTGGCCAGAAAGCACCATCTTCCTCATTTTGAGATGCTGCCATCTCTCACCCTTCTGTGTTTGTCCACCTGCTGGCTGTCACTGAAACTGAATTTGCTAAAACAAACATGTCACCGAGGGGTGTGGCTTCTTGGCCAAGAGGCGGCATCCGACCCGTTGTGTCACACTGTGGCAGAGATCCGTCTCCGCCTCCGGCCTTGCTGTGGACACCATGGTGCTTACAGGTTCCACTGCCCCAAAGTGGATGAGCAGATCAGCCACTCTGTATAAAAGTAGGAGGAGTCATTTAAAGAAAAAAAAAGGCTAATGTGACTGATTGAAGACCTAAGTAATGATAAAGACACCCCCAACCTGAGCACAGCCAAAAATGTGCCCAGTGACACCGGATTTTAGAAACACTGGGGACAACATTCCCCTGGGCCTCCTGCCGCACGGCACATTCCAGAAGGTCTGGAGCCGAGTTCCCATCACTCTGCCCACAGCACCTCCATACACCGGCTCCCACTCCAGGAAGCCCTCCTGCGGACGGCCAGCATTCATTCATCTCTTTATCTTTATCCAGGTCTCCCGTGACACGACGTCAGCGACTTCACGGCCATCCTCTAAGAGAAGCAGCAGCATCAGTGGGTGCGGGCTTGTTTTTCCACTGACACTGACCGAGGCCTGGCCCGTCTCCGCTCGGGGTGCACGTGCAGCTGACGGGGCACCTTCCCGCCGACTGCGAACACAAAGCTTGCGGGCCGGGTGATAGCATCTATCAATACAACAGCGGAGGCAAACTCCCACAAAGGGATTTCACTCGCACAGAAGTGAAACCTCTGTGCGTTTCAGCTCTCAGCTATGGTAGGGAAAAGGGATGCAAATGTTGTGAAAATACCTGAGAGTCTTTGAGCAAAAACTCAGCACAGGAGAACACAGCTGACGCTGAGGCCACACAGCCACCGTCACCACCAGGTCTGCTCTGCTGGCTGACGCCCCCCAGTGCCCAGATGAGCGTCTGACACACAGCTGGCACTTGAAAAAACTGTCAGATGAATGCCACTCTTTCCCTTTTACTATAAGCCAAACTGTCTTCAGCTTACTTTTTAATAACCACTTCTGTGTATATTAAAACATTTCATACAAAAAATGCCTACTACCTTTTGATACTAAAAATAAATTTTGTTCTCCTTAAACCTAGTCTCCTTAAGCCTTCTTTTTGACTCATAAAATATTTGTAGCAAAAGATGCAGAGAAAAAAAAATGAAGAAGCACAAGTAACACCCAAGCGTTTAGGAGAAGGACGCAGAATGGTTTTAGTGGCTAAAGGTACTGATGGGTCTCCTATCAAGGCTGAGCAAACAAATAGAGCTTATCTTTGCCCAGCTCTGAAAACAACCAAACAAAGGCCCTAATTTGGGGCAGAAGCACCATGCAGCAGCTGCGGTTACAGTAAGTCGGGCAGATGGGTCACCGTGTCCTCTGGACAGACAGCGTGGTCCTGAGCTGGGAAGAGATTCCCACAGCAACAGATTAATTTAGGAAGGCCCCGGAGTGCTCCTCTCTCCAGGATCCCAGAAGACCACCGCTTAGCTAAAACCCAACGCAGACACTACAGTGCACACACTGCTGTCACATCCCCTTTGCTTAGGACAGCATATCCCCAAAGTACGTTCCACGGAACCCTGGCCACTTGGGCTGTTCCACAGTAGAGAGGTTCCACTGTCTGAGAGCCTGGGGAATGCCACTTATGCTATCCTTTCTTCAATATTTACAGAACACTGGCTAGTTTTCTTTATTAAAGAAACACAGCTTTATATATAAATATAAAAATTCCCAGTTTATTCTAAAAATTAATGGATATTAAAAATTGAAATGATGCTACAGGTCCGAAAATGGCAATTATGACAGGACTCTGCTATGGAGAGCAAAGTAAAGAACAAGCTAACTGGGGTTAAAAATTAAGTAACTTTCTACTAAATAAGAATTACTGGGCTTCCCTGGTGGCGCAGTGGTTGAGAATCTGCCTGCCAATGCAGGGGACACGGGTTTGAGCCCTGGTCTGGGAAGATCCCATGTGCCGCGGAGCAACTAGGCCCGTGAGCCACAACTACTGAGCCTGCGCGTCTGGAGCTTGTGCTCCTCAACAAGAGAGGCCGCGATAGTGAGAGGCCCGCGCACCGCGATGAAGAGTGGCCCCCGCTCGCCGCAACTAGAGAAAGCCCTCGCACAGAAACGAAGACCCAACACAGCCAAAAATAAATTAATTAATTAAAAAAAAAAAAAAAAAGAATTACTCATAGCACCTCAGTTGTGAAGTTCCAAAATAAGTGTGAACAGTTTAGTGTCCAGAATGGTAATCTTTTCTATTTAAAACCAACAATCAACAAAACAAAACACACACACCAACCCCCAATGCCTGCTCCTCCCGTCCTCCCTCAGCCACCCTGGCTGCTGCTTTCGTGCCCCCTGCAAACGCGAGCTCACGCTGACGGCACTGACACGCTCTCCTCTCCTCAGCTGACGGCAGGTGAGGGACACAGGCCGTGCGCCGTGAGCCCCAGGCACTGCACGACTCTGGCCTTGCGGTCGCTTGCCGAATGGACCCTCGTGGAAAGCCGAGCTGTCACAAGACCGAACAGCGTGGGTGTGACCGTCTGAACAAGCAGGGCAGTGACAACAGCGCCCCGCACCACCATAGTCGGATATACGTCAAAGAAGGGGGGGAAAGCTCTAGACCCAGCAGAGCTCGTCATCATGGTGCCTGGAATCAGCCAAAAGAAAGGTCAATAAATCTTTTTCAACTACTATCTAAATCGGGGTTTCTCAACCTCCACCCTGTGGCCCCCTGGGGCTGGACGCTCCCGTGCTGTGGAGGCAAGCGTGGGCACTGCGGGACGTTCAGCTGCACCCCCGGCCTCAACCAGCTAGATGCCAGAAGCACCCTCCCCGCCCCAGGTGTAACAACCAGAAGTGTCCCCAGATATTGCCAAGTGTCCCCTGGGGGACAGAAACCACCCCGGGCTGAGAGCCACTGACTTAAAGGGGCATCTCTGGGGAGCCGGGTTTTGCCTGCTTTCCTCTCCTCCGCCTCCTCAGAACAGGAGTGGAATATTCTCCCGCCCCCAATACCACTAATCCTGTTTTCTCCATACAGCAAAACACAGCACACTATGTGGCTACTTCTTGGGCACTTTAGAAAAGGAATTCTGGCCAGGAGTGATCTGCAGACATCAAAGGGTTATTAGAAAGCCAGGGTGAATAACGAGTCCTAACACTGGCCAAAATTTCCATTCCCTTATGGTTCACTGACAAGAACAGACCAGGAACTGTCCCCGCCTCCACAAGACCCCTGAGTCACCCATCCTCACCAGCCCCAAACTCACTCACTCACCGCTTTGCCTTTTCCACCGCCTTGGACATCACGACCCCCCGCCCCCAGAACCCCCCTTCCAGTCTCTGCAGAGTATTTGCTGGGGTCAGGGGTGTCTGACTCGATTCCTATGCACGTTGGGGAAGAATCGCTGCTGAACTCTCTCAAACTGACACGGACACGTGCGGTCACCCCTCTGCTGTGCTCTGAGACCACACAACCCCAGACCATCCTCCACCTCGGAAGGCCAGTCACTCCCACCTCTGAGGGCTGCAGACGCCGGGCTTGGCTCTGTCACACCTGCCTCTGCTCAGCGGTTCACGCAGCTTCACTCAGCTCTTGGTTTCAACGTCAAGAAATCACAATGTTGGGAGAAAACACCCGTGTTAAGCAACTTTAGCGACTGTTCACATGAACATTTGTTTATCAACTAGGAGAACACATGACAACACCCCAACTACCGACATGCTCCTGGTGTGATTCACTCTTACAGATTAAAAAAACTGCAATACACTTTGGGAGCTGATGTGTTCATCTTCAGATGATGGGGAAAAAGCATTTATATACACACATCTGTTAGGAAAACGTGAATGGATCAGAACTCTAGAGAGAGCCTGGTACTAGGAGTCAAGAAACAGAGTCTGGTAAAGGTCCTCTTGTTGACCCCATAAGACCTTGACTGTTCCCTTACGCACACACCTACCCAGCCTCTCAGGGCACGGTGCTAGGTTTAAAACAGCAACGAGACAGACCCTGCCTCCTAGGGAAGTGGATCCTAGTGACTCAGTGCACCGCTGAGGTGGATTCCCCACTGGGAAGTGGATGGCCACCACCCGTTCTGTGTGAAAGCTCCAAACGGCCAAATGCGCATCCAATCCCAGCACGGAGGCTTGTGACTTTAATGCACCCTTGGTCACCAGCGACTGTCCCACAAACCATTCCGATTATTTGGTTTCCTTGAGGGGAGCACTCTGAGCGGACTTCGGATTGACTGTGAGATTCCACTCCACACCCCGTGCAAGCTCCAGTCACTGCTGACACAAAATAGGCCAAGGGGGCGCAGCTGGGGCCTCTGGCATGGGGAAAGTTCGAGCAGTTTCTTGTGTAATCAAATGGAAACTTTTGCAAGCACACAGGTTTCTAAACCTCCCAGTCAGGCTGCACGCGGGCTCTGAAAATGGGTCCTATGAACAGAAGTTAATCACTGCGGCATCACTCAGAATAGTTAATACGCTGGAAATGAGCTCTTACATTATGATTCTCCAGAGAAACAGGACACTCTGTATACTCAATCTGAATGGATACAGCCTCTCTCCTCTCTCCTGTTCCTAAGCAATGACCAAAACAAACAAACACCACTGCATGAACTTATGTGCGTATGAGTTTGACAAATTTCTCCAAGGTGCTTCTGAAACTTGTCAAAAGCTATGCTGCTTAGCCTCGCCCCTTTTTGAGCTTATCCATCAATGAAACGTGGCCTTGCTTTTTCAATTGGAAGCAGCTTCGTATAACAGGAGGGAGGAGGACTTCAGAATGTGACATATGGGGAGTAGAATCCCATCTCTGCTGCCCACTGACTGCGACTCCAGGAAGCTTTACCTTCTGACCCTCACCTGGAAGTGAGGTAATTCCCAGGCGCACACAGTATTTCGTCAGGCAGAGACCACCACAGAAATGTAAACATCAACCCGCCCTGCTTCATGGGTCTCTGCACTTCTGTCCCCGCTTCTTTATTTTTAATTTTTATTTATTTATTTTTTGGCTGCGTTGGGTCTTCTTTGCTGCGCGCAGGCTTTCTCTAGTTGCGGTGAGCGGGGGCTACTCTTCATTGTGGTGCACGGGCTTCTCATTGCGGTGGCTTCTCTTGCTGCGAAGCATGGCTCTAGGCATGCGGGCTTCAGTAGTTGTGGCACGTGGGCTCAGTAGTTGTGGCTCATGGGCTCTAGAGCACAGGCTCAGTAGTTGTGGCTCACGGGCTTACCTGCTCCGCGGCATGTCGGATCTTCCCAGAGCAGGGTTCGAACCCGTGTCCCCTGCATTGGCAGGCGGATTGTTAACCACTGCGCCACCAGGGAAGTCCCACTGTCCCTGTTTCTTATACAGCAGTGAAATAAAATACAAACCACATGGGCGGCCCCCCTGGATGGGCACAGCCGTCAGCTCTGGATGAGACCCACCTGTCGTAGATCTCCGAGCCCTCCTCCAGGCCGGGCAGCAGGCCGATGATGAAGGCCTGGAGGCTCGGCAGGAGCAGCTTCTGCAGCGGGAGAAAGTACTTCTCGTACAGGCCAAGCAGCACGGGCCTCACCGACATGGCTGCGTGTGCCAGAAGAGGGAACAACCCACAGCTTTGGGACAGAAAAAGGGAGAGGAGGGAAAATGAGACACCTGCTCAGAAGCTCCAAGTGGCTGGCCAGCCCAAGGGGGTTTTCAAAAGCAACCAGCCAGCCATCTACACTGGTGATGGAGATGCTCGCTTGTCAGGAGACGATCACAATGAACTGTTGGCCCAGAGCAGGTGATAGGCAGTATGCACGTTACACTCCGACTTAGAGAAAAGTCAGGGACAACATACTCCAGAAGGTGAGCCCTGGTTACCTCTGTGATGGCTTTATGGTGAACTGACACACCCCTCTGTATTTTTTTGTTTATCATTTTCTCATCTTGTGAACTGAAATATGGATTACTTGGGTAATAAAAAAGTAAAACGGTAGGGATGCTATCATACCTGTATAGGAACAAATCCTTGGCCAGCCATTTGGTCCCCACAATTTTAAAGATAATTTCATAGGTTTCTAGGGCTTTTAAGTGCACACCGCTGGGCAAAGCAGGATGCAGGCACTGAGCTAATCTCTTGCTGATAACGAGCCGTCTTGGCAGCAAGGAATACCTCAGGTTACTCTGGAGAGCCTGGAAAACAAGAGGAAAAGCACATAAGGAAGAAAGCAGTGACACTGACTGTGGAGAGGACATCTGCCGAGGCCAGGAAGACACCAGCAGGCCCCAGTGTGGCTGTAAGAGGTGGGACGTGACAGGACAGGAGGACAGAGGGACTGCGCGGGAGGGCTTGGGGAGGGGGGGCCACAAGCCAGCATCAGGGACGCGGGGCTGGGAAGCCCCCAGCAGTGAAGGGAAACCCTGCATCCCTTCAAAGGGACTCTGCCCCTGTCAGGCCAGTTGCTGATGGAGCTGTGTGCTTCTGTCTGGGGAAGCCTCTAGTCTACACACGAGACTAAGCAGAACACAGACTTCCTGTCCCCAGGAAAACCCTCGTCTGTGCGCCACGGAAGCCCTGGATCTCCCCATCATTATCCCAGCCTGGCTGCACAGCCAGGTGGCCCTGAGTATGTGGGACACACCTGTAGGCCATGACTCCTGCGTCCTCACCATTCAGTTCCCCAGGAGGAAGTCAGATCCCTGTTGGCATGGAATGACAGTCCCCCTGAGGTGGGCCTCCTCCGGCAGGACACAGGCCTGGCCTGCGCTAAAGCATCCCCGGGCACTGGCCGCACCTGAGAAACACGGTCGGCGGATTTCTTGCTAACACGGCATCTCCCTGTTGGGAGTAGGTCAACGCCGGTCTTCATGGCATCGAGTGACCACACGCAGAGCACTAGGTGGGTCCTCATGACTCAATCTTCTACACCAAGTGTCCGTCATTACAGTGGAACAATCCATACAACTCACACAAATATTTACTGAAAGCCGACAGGGTAAAGTCCACGCTTCTTAAAAAGCTGCTCACAGGCCTTCACAGCCAACTTTAGAGTTGGCTTCTAAAGCCTGTGCCAGAAGTGACATGATTCCATTCATCTCACTGGCCAGAGTAAGTCACGCTGCCATGCCTATGTCCAAACAGGCAGAGAAATGGGATCCTGCATAATGAGGTTATGTAGGAGATAAAGGGAAAGGAAGCAAAATAATATTTTCCATCAGAAGCATGTGGTCTAATTGAACTCTCAAATTCAATAAACCTACATCTAAAAGACCACTATACCTAGAGGTTGTCAAGAAATACCTTAAACTATTATTTGCAAGAGTCTGATAGCTTAAAACAAAGGGCAAGCCAACAAAATAATTTTTTTAATGTGCTCGTGTCAAAAAGAAAAATTGAGGAGGTGACCTGGAAACACATGCTGTAACAGCAGGTAAGAACTGAGGTGTCAAGGAAGAGAGGAAACAACTGTGGGAAATGCACAGGAAAGACTGTGTTTTATTACGGACATTTTCAAACATATAGAAAAGCAGGTAGAACAGCAAAGTACCCATCACCCAGTTTCAACAAGTATCAGCTGGCCAGTCCTGAAGACACAGCTTTTAGGAAACCATGTCTGTGACTCACTGGCTTATCGATACTGCAGCTGTGGGCTTTCTCCATGATCTCGGAGGAGGAGAACTAAGCTCTGTCCTCACCTGTTATGTTTGTCAGGCAGAGCTCTTGCTTTTTAAGTCACAGTCTCACTTTTGCTCAGCATAGTCTAAGGACTTTTGCTAACTGAGGTGCAAAAGATGGGCTGTAGCTCCTAAGGTGGTCATCTGGGATCCAAAAGTGTTTGGCTCTCTCGGGCTGTACAGCAGCAGGATCCCATTTCTCTGCCCTTTTAAATGTAGGCGTGGCACCTTACTCTGGCCAGTGAGATGAGTGGAATGATGTGTCACTTCTGGTACAAGCTTTAGAAGCCAACTCAAAGCCCAGTGGGTTTTCTTTCCTGGCCTCTAAGATCACGGAGACACAGGTTGAACTGGAGCCCCTCCCAGCTTGGGTCCCTGAGAAATTAAGAGAGCAGAAACCACCCACTGACCCACTGAGGCAGAACTCAACAACACTGTAAAAATCACTGAGCTTGGGGACTGTTTGTTACCATGGCATAACCTTCCCTATTCTGACGAATACACTTCTTCCCATATAAATGGAATTACAAGGAACCACAACCATTCATTTCAAATGAACAAGGCGGGTTGCTATTTCTTTCTCATTTAAATTTGTTACCCCATTTAATTTAATTAGAAAAAGAAACATAACCAAAAACTGAGGGCATGACCAGGACATGTGGAATGGACTGTTCATTGTATGCTGCCCATGTTAATCCAAGCAACACAGCATATCTGAGTCGGGGAGTCAGTGCCTCTTGAGGGAAAGGTACACTGAAGATGAAGGAAGCCTCTGATTTGAAAACGCAGAGAAGAACAAAGGATATAACCAGATAATACTTAGAAAAATGAGAAGATGCTCATCCTTCCTGATTTAAAAGATGCAAATTAAAACTACTATGAGGGACTTCCCTGGTGGCACAGTGGTTAAGAATCCACCTGCCAATGCAGGGGACACGGGTTCGAGCCCTGGTCCGGGAAGATCCCACATGCCACGGAGCAACTAAGCCCGTGCGCCACAACTACTGAGCCCACGAGCCACAACTACTGAAGCGCACACGCCCAGAGCCCGTGCTCCACAACAAGAGAAGCCACCACAGTGAGAAGCCCGTGCACCGCAATGAACAGTAGCCCCCGCTCGCCACAACTAGAGAAAGCCTGCACACAGCAACGAAGACCCAATGCAGCCAAAAATAAATAAAATTAAAATTTTAAAACAAAACAAAAAAACTACTATGAAATGCCATACTTTTCACCCATCAGATTGGTAAGTTAGATCAAAGCACACAGGTTCAGGAGTAGAGCAGAGACACCCAGAGATCATGAACTGGTTTCATCCAACCTACAGTCAGGATTTGGCCGGACAGGATTTGCAAGGCTGCTCCTTGGAGCAGCTATGACAGTGATTCCCCTCTGTACCATTCTCATCACGAATAGTGGGGCTAAAATAGTGCCTGGGTCATAGTGATTCTGTTAACACACTTCCCACAGAGCCTGGCACTTAATATGTGCTTCAACACGAAGGTTAAACAAACAAACAAGACTGAGGCTATTATAATGCCTGGTTTAAGCTTGTGACCTTGGGGGTCAGAGCCTGGAATTCCAGTTCCATCATCTGTTGGGTAAATCCCTTAACCTTTCTGGGCTGCGGTTTCACAGGGATAATGGTGCCTAACAAAGTTTCAAGCATCATGAGATACCACCCTTAAGGAAATTAGCTCAGGGCCTGCCACAAAGCAAGCAATCAACAAGCATCTCCTCTTATTATAATGACAAGCTGACTGTTAAGCACCAGATTTAAAGGTGGAGACAAAATGCACTGCATTTTAAAAGAACTGACAGAAATCCAATCATTCACAAATAATATCCTTTACTGTCACAAAAGCAAACAAGGGCACTAGTTAGATGTGTTAACAAGGAAGTTTGAGGAATACATTGTATTAGAAAAGAAAAACTCAAACTGTTGTATATTTGGAGATGAAATCAACTGCGGACCCAACAGGTGATGAGAATTCCAAGAGACACTGAAGCCAAGGAGAAAATCTGCATATAATAAGAGGTGGAGTTGGAGAACTGAAGTTTCTTTTTAAGGCAACAAAGGAAAAGGTAAATAGTCATTAATATTTAAGATTAAAAAGGAAAGAAAATATTATTTCTTAAAGGATATTTAATGAAAAAACTCTAAAGAAACGTTTTGCAAGTGGTAAAACCGGAGGGACGTCCCTGGTGGTCCAGTGGTTAAAACTTTGCCTTCCAGTGCAAGGGGTGTGGGTTCGATCCCTGGTTGGGGAGCTAAGATCCCACATGCCTCGTGGCCAAAAAACCAAAAAAAAGAAAAAAAAAACCACACCACCAAAACACAGACCAGAAGGAATGCTGTAACAAATTCAATACTTTACAAATGGTCCACATCAAAAAAATCTTAAAAAAAAAAAAAATGTGGTAAGACTGGAGATCAGAATTGCCGGGTGAAAAGGTTTTCCATGTTGTAGATTGGAAGCACTTTTGGAAACAAAGGCTTCCCCTAGACAGGGAGCCTCCTCCCGCAGTGTGACTTAATTTACACAGGAAGTGGGTGTGGGTCCCACTCAAAGACACCTTCTACCTGAGTAGTACTAAGTAGCATCTCAAATTCTACCTACGCGAGACTTTTCCTCTGTCTCACTGAGGACTAACGCACGGCCGTGGGGGAAACAGCTCCATGTTTTTAGGGCAAACTTAAAAGAGGATGAGATCGTTAGATGTAATGATTCACTCCCCACCTGGCTGCCACATAGTCAAAGCTCCGTGTGCTGGTTCAGCCCGGCGGCTTTCTTCAGGCAGACACCCTCGATTCAGAAGCTCCTCTACCTGTGGGCTGTCAACGCCAGCGCCCAAGCCATCAGGCCTGGGCACGAGTGAAGTGCCTGGCCAGCGCGGCCAGCCCACTTTAGGCTCCCAAAGACACTTCTCAGTAGGAACCTGGAGGGCTTCTGCTGCGTCCTCTCTGGGAGGTGGGATCAAGCCTGATGCCCTCAGCTGCCACTGCTTTTGAAAAAGACGACATTCTACTCAGAGCGGCCCTGTCCTAGGACGTTTCAAAACCGAGCGCTGTGCACTGCTGGTGGGACTGTCAAACGGTGCAACCGAAGTGCTCCTCAAAATGTTAAACATTTGCTTTGTTTACCAAATTACCATTTGATCCAGCAATCCCACTTCTGGGCTCACACCCAAAAGAACGGAAAGCAGGGGCTCAAACAGATATTTGCACACCCATGTTCACTGAAGCATTATTCACAATAGGCAAATAGTGGAAACCACCCAAGTGCCCATCATGGATGAATGGATAAACAAAATGTGGTCTATATGCACAAAGGAATATTATTCAGCCTTAAAAAGGAAGGAAATTCTGACACGTGCTACAACCTGGATGAACCTTGAAAGCACTGTGCTAAGTGAAATAAGCCAGACACAAAAAGACAGATGCTGTATGATTCCACTTACATGAGGTCCCTAGAGTAGTCAACCCATAGAGACAGAAAGCAGGGTGACCAGGGGCTGGGGGAGGGGGAAATGGGGAGTGAGTTTCCAGCTCGGGAAGATGCAAAAGTTCTGGAGATGAATGGTGGTGATGGCTGCACAACAATGAAACACGCTGCATGCCACTGAACCGTACACTCAAAAATAGTTAAAATAGTTGAATATATGTTGTGTATATCTTACCACCAAAAAAGAAGAAAAAAATGAATGCTGTGTTCCCCCAACTGCTCTTGCCGGACTGGCCTTGAGCTGCAAGGAACATGAACTCCCGAGTGACGTCCACACCTTGGACTAAACTGAAAACTCTTTCCCGACCAGAGAACAAAGGGCCTCCTTTTAACAATCCTGAAGGGACACAGGGACTTGGTCCAGCATGTCCTGAGTGAGAGTTTTTAACCCTTAATTGGCAAAATAGCCCCCTTGAACTGAGTCGCACCCTTTAGGGGTTGAAAATGCCTGATTCCCTCCTCATGCCCCTCCCAGCTGTTCAAGAGCTGCCAAGACTGGACCTGGTTCAGGTCAGGGAAGGCCACCCTGACTCTGCCTTCCTCTCTCCAGCCTCCATCTGGGCATTTTGCTTTGGCAAGAGCCTTCTCCAGCGAGAAAAGCTCAGGGAATATTTCCAGGGAAGCTTCATGGTTTGGGTTGTGTTTTTCAGGAAAACAGAAACCCAAAGTGACTGGCCAGTAAACTTAATATTATATATATATACGTATATATACACATATATATGTATATATATATATATACACACGTATATATATATATTTTTTGTGGTTGTTTTAACTCTGAATGAAAAGGATGTATACTTAAAAAAAGAGAAAAAGGTTCTTCTACAACTGTAGAATAAATATCTCAGGGAAACAGATGAATTGGGAAGGAAAACATAGCCATGTTTTCAAAATTACTTTTTTACGTGCTAACCAGAAAGGAAAAATATGATTAGACAGGAAATTAAACTTCCTTATTTATTTCACCCAGGCACTATACTATTTTAAAAGTATTCCTTAAGATATAATTAAGATATAATTACAATATTTTAAACCTCATTGTATTCATAGGCTTAGCAGACTGACCTTAGAACAAAGTAATAAAATACAAAATGTAAGTTTGAAAAAAAAAAAAGTTTGAACCACATCTGAGCTCCACTAATAGAGACCAGGAAGTGTCTCACTTCACTCCACCCAAGGCAATGTCTACGTTTCACTTTGTTTTACTCTGACATTATACAGTCTCACAGTCTGATATTCTCCAGGACTCTTGGCATGATTTAGAACGGTTCTATGTAAAAAACATGATTAAAAATTCCAAAAGGGTAGCCCGAGGACTCAAAAAGTAACTTAATACACTTAAAAATGGTTAAGATGATAAATTTTATGTTATATGTATTTTATCACAATTTTAAAAACTTTAGGGTAATTTAACAATATGGGTGAGGGGAGTTAAATTATATTTAAAAATGCTCTAGCCTTTAAAATGAATTTTTAAATGTTTCCTTTAAAAGTTCCCAGAAGAGAACATATACACACTACTATATATAAAATAGATAACTAATAAAGACCTACTTATAGCACAGGGAACTCTACTCAGTACTCTGTCATGACCTATATGGGAATAGAATATAAAACAAGAGTGGATATATGTATATGTATAACTGATTCACTTTGCTGTACAGCAGAAACGAACACAACATTGTAAATCAACTATAATCCAATAAAAATTAAATAAATAAATAGATAGATAGATAGATAAAAGTTCCCAGAAGAGATAGCCCAGACCTGCTCTCCCAGTGATAGCACTGACCTCAGAATGCCTGATGCTTGTCTATAAAGGATGTAAGGGAGCCAATTTGAAAGCATGGCTCTCATCAAGCAAATGGTAAAGTACTGGCATGTCTTCCTTCTGGAAGTCAGTCATCTTTATAAGGATGTTCATTTCATGCCACAAAAACGAAGCTGAACAGTGAGTAAGACTGGCCAGTTGGCACAAGCTTGAACACTCATTTAATACTTGCCAGAGGACCGCAACAGCAATTCCGCCCTTCAGACAGAATAAAAACAGAACAGACACTGAGCAATAACAAACTGGCCAGGACTTCCCATATTTAAGTAGGCCGCGCCGGGGAACATCAGGCCGGCCCTGAAATGGCAGTGACCGAGCCACCGCAGCAGCTTGGGAGGGCGAGGGAGGGAAGGAGACAGGTGGGGAGACTGGCACCTCATCAGGGCCCCTGAGAGCCGATTCAGGGAGCTGGGATCCACAGGTAGCCAGCGAGGCCAGCTTTGGTTTAACTGGGGGAATGACACCAGTACAACTCCCTTGTAAAGGAAGAGCTTCCTTCTCAAAAAGGTCACCGACTGGAGAATCACTGCACTGCTTTCTTCTGTTCGATGCTTACGGCAAACCTGCGGGGCCGTGCACCCAATTAGTCAACCCTCATCCACGCCCCACACTCCCAGCTTGCACTGAAGCTGCCAGGGCACTGGGGCCTCTGGCTCACTCAACCGCCTGCATCAGAGACCCATTAGAACACATTTCTTTTCTTTTCATTTTCTAAAAATTATTTCCTTTGCATCAGTTTTACCTTAGTGTTGTAGCTTATATTACCTTGCACTTTCTGAACAAACACCATGCTGCTTGTGTAGGAGGACGACTAAAGGCTGAGCATCTACACGCCCGGAGACCTTACAAAACGTGGCTGAGGGGTGAGGGCAGCAACCCCCAGGCCAGGCCTCGGCCGAGGGGCACAGGGGGGCAGTAACTAACCATCTGGGAAGAACCACCCGATCGAGCCCTGGGCCTGGGCCTCGGCCTCGGCTTGGCAGGTTCAGAAACTCATTTTTATCAGTTTACCTGGAGGGCTCTGCTGCAGAGGGAGTGCTTTGCTGGCCTAGCTCCTGAGAAAGATCAGGAAGGCAACGGCAGGGGCAACAGGATGCAGAGCACAGGCTCGGGACGGGCGGACCTGGGTCAGAGTCGGGCTCGGGCCCGCACCAGCCGTCCAGCCTGTCACAAGCTGCTGCCCACGCCGACGCCCCAGCTTCTCACGAAGAAAATTCGCCACTGCCTGCTCGCAGGCTGGTCCTGAAGGTCAGACTCCAAAGGGAGCAGAGGCGTCCAGGGTGTTCACTCCACTTCCACCCCCCCGCCAGGGCATCAGGATCACACACATGTACCCACGTGTACACGCAATGCGCGTGCACGTGGGACACAGCACCGGGGGCCGTCCCAGGCTCCTGGCTAACACGACTCAGGAATCTAACACTAGGTCAGAAAACCACGTCTTGAAACATCACAACAAACGCTTCGCTACCTCACAGAAGGCAGGCTACAACACACGTGCTCAAATATGGCTCTTCTCCCCCTTCTGAATTTATTACATTTAGATTGTAAAAGTCACTCGCTCTCACCACTGACACCTACTTTCCCTGTCTCCCACGTGGGAACTTCAGGGGCTACTGTGATGCTTCCCAGCGCTTTCTGTGCTTCCAGACCTTATTCTTTGCCGAGTGCAGTGCCGGTCCTCGGCCCTCCCTCACGTCCACGCGCCACCCCCAGCCCCATGGGCTTTGCAGGCGCGCTGGCTGGGCGGAAACACTGTACGCACAAGAGTCTGAGCTTCACTCGGTGTCTTTATCAGTAAAAGGAGTCACGAGGCACTGATTTTGGAGGATTCTAGGTTTGAAAAATAATGGGTGGGAAGCAGATAACAGGGGCTCACTAAAGGGAATCACTATTTGGCAGGGGGCTAATGATGGAAAATGACAGGTGAAGGTCAAGGCAACTGAGTTCCACAGTAAACCACAGGGAAGGAAAATGAACACGTGGGGCAAACATGCCCTTCAGGGTACAGTCTAAACCCTGAAATACACACGATGCAGCGAATACTGAAATAATTAAGGATTTATAACCACAATCTATACAATAGATACATTAATAAAAGTAAGCATACCATTCAGATACTAGATGACAAAATGTCTGGAAATATGTTATTTTTCTGCTTTTTGAACTTATTTTAATCCACATACAAATGACATATTTAACAAACAAACCAAAAGCCTAAAAACCAACTTGTTAAGAGCCAGAAGGGAAGAAAGAACATTTTGGGTAGAGAGTCTCATTAAAATTCCAAACAGGCTTCAGTCCCAAAAGTTTTACTGGTAGAACTCGATATTCTTTCAAATTCATACCCGGGAGAACAGAACTGGCATGCTCAAATGAGACTACATGTTGGGACTAAAAGTCCCAGCGGCACCTCCCGATCCTCACTGCCAGAGCAGAAGGGCTTCCGAATGGCTGTTCAGGGCCTGGGATGCGTCCTCCCCGGGTGCTTGGGTTCCGCCAGCCCACAAGGGCCTCGGGAACCAGAAGGCACCAGGACTGGAGGTAGAGCCCATGCGGCCCCAGCGGCAAGGAACGTAATTCAGTCTCAGGTTGGGAGGCGAAGAACACACCTCTCCCATGAAGCGCCGCCCGTTCAGATCTGGCCTGAATCCCACCCGTGGTCCCGTTCCTCGGTGCTTTCCCTCGGCTGCCCCGTCCCTGAGATGAGCTCTGTGCACAGAAGCAGGCGACAGTGAAAGAACCAGCTCTGGGTCGGGGGACCACCAACAACACGCCCAGGAATGGTGACCAAGGCCTGAGAGCCTGGCTTACTCTCTCCAGATCAACTCAAGCCCAACGCTGCCTCTCCTCTCCAAACCCCAGCAGCTGTAAAACTGCCCGGGACACTCAGAACTGAGAGGCAGACATGTGGCTGGCATAAAGCAGGTGCTGGAAGAACATGATCTCCTCAGAAATATGAGGAGGTTCTGTACTTAGGAGGAAACCTGTGCAGATGGGGGAGACAGGAAATCATCGGCAGTTGCTCCAGAAAAGCATGATTCCAGCAAGAACCACAGGAATGCCAATGGCAAGGGCACAGATCAGCACAGGACATTCTGCATTTTTAAGGACACACACACACCCCTATTGTCAAGAAACAAGTGTGCCTGCATCAGCTCGTAGAGGAAACAGGCTCCCCATGGGTTAAGGATGGTCCAAGGTTGCAGATCAGTTACGAAGCTTTTGGATGTAAAGGATAGGATATCTACTTCCCTGGTGGCGCAGTGGTTAAGAATCTGCCTGCCAATGCAGGGGACATGGGTTCCAGCCCTGGTCCGGGAAGATCCCACATGCCGCAGAGCAGCTAAGCCTGTGCACCACAACTGCTGAGCTCGTGTGCCACAAGTACTGAAGCCTGTGCACCTAGAGCCCATGCTCTGAAACAAGAGAAGCCACCGTAATGAGAAGCCCGTGCACCACAACAAAGAGTAGCTCCCTCTCACCGCAACTAGAGAAAGCCCGTGCGCAGCAACAAAGACCCAACGTAGCCAAAAATAAATAAATTAAAAATAAATAAATTAAAAAAAAAAAAGGATAGAATATCTGACTATACAAGTCTCAGTGAAGAAATCTACCACCTCACAACCAAAAGTCCAAAGCAGTGGTTCTCAAACTGGGGTAATTTTTCCCCCAAGGGACATTTGGCAATGTCTGGAGACATTTCTGGCTGTCACAGTAGGAGAGAGGGGGTGCTCCTAACACCTGGGGGACAGAGGCCAGGATGCTGATAAACACCCTACAACGCACAGGACAGCACCCCAGCTGTCCTGACCATCGGAGAAGGTCAACAGTGCCGAGGCTGAGAAACCCCGGTCTAGAGGAACCTACTTCTGCGTTTGGTTAATGCAAGGGCTCAACGACATCCTAAAAGAACCCAAACCGGGCTTCCCTGGTGGCGCAGTGGTTGAGAATCTGCCTGCCAATGCAGGGGACACGGGTTCGAGCCCTGGTCTGGGAAGATCCCACATGCCGCAGAGCAACTGGGCCCGTGAGCCACAATTACTGAGCCTGCGCATCTGGAGCCTGTGCTCCGCAACAAGAGAGGCCACGATAGTGAGAGGCCCGCGCACCGCGATGAAGACTGGCCCCCGCTTGCCACAACTAGAGAAAGCCCTCACACAGAAACGAAGACCCAACACAGCCATAAATAAATAAATAAATATTAAAAAAAAAAAATAAAAGAACCCAAACCTTTTCATGCTTATATGCTCCCAACGGTGAATTGACTTATCTTCAGTCTTTTCCTGCCATAACCTCAGATATCTGTCACATATCAGGCATTAAATTCTCACATGACTACAGAGAGCAGTAAAAAAAAAAAAAAAAAAGTTTGTTCCTTTTTTGTCTCTCTGTATTAGAGGAAATCCTTTCCAGAAGCCGGCTGGCCACATCTCATGGTCAGAGAAGGTCATGTGCCTGTGTCTAAAGGAAAATAGAACAACTAGGATTAAGTCCTCAAACAATAATATTCACCACTGGGGCTGGAAGATGGGGGCTACCACCCTGTAGCACTTTACCACCTGACCCCTAAACATATCTGGGTTCATTTGACAAGAAGGAAGAGGGGGTGAGTGGGTGGCAACCAGCACGTCTGCCCCAAACTGAGAAGTGGTGAGCCTGACCATGAACCCTGGTGCTCTGCCCCCAAGCTCGGTGTTCCTTCCTTCACCCCACAACATCTGAATCAGCACACCTTCCAACAAATTTACTTCCAAGACATATCTCAGGCATTGGGAGAATCTGGCTTAAGCCAGATAATAATCACCAAAAGCACATGAGTAAAATGTAAGGCAGAACTGTGCTGCTTAGGAAAAACACAATTAATACCTTACAAACTGATCAGGTAGTTTGAAATGACATATATTTCTTGTCATATAAAGATAAGAAGTTATTAAGGTTAGTAAATAAGGAACAAGCTGATCCTTGATGAGACAAGCAATACGATGGATCTGCAGGGCTGAGGCACTCCCATTAAGATTAGTGCAGGGAATTCCCTGGTGGTCCAGCGGTTAAGGCTCTGCGCTTCCACTGCAGGGGGCGCGGGTTCGATCCCTGGTCGGGGAACCAAGATCCCGCATGCCGTGCGGCCAAAAAAAAAAAAAAAAAAGATTAGTGCACGCCAGGTAGGAGCAGGGATGGGGACCGCCCACCTAAACCAAGTCCCCTCCTGTGCTAAAGGGTACAGCTGGGCCAGGGCTGCTGGACCAGCTGGTATTTTTCTCCCTTGAAGATATGAGTGGAAGTAACATGTGCCATTAAGGTCTAAGCGTGCACCTACATGCTCTTCCTCCTTCCTGTGGGACAGAACAGCAGTGAATAGAGCAACTCTGGAAGGCACATGTTAAAGATGGCAGAGTCCCTGGCTTGAGTCTCTGGAATGACCATATGGAAGAGAGCTGCCCAACCTGGACCAGCAAGCAGAACTGATTCATGAGCGAGAAACTTCAGTCTTATGGTGGCACTGAATTTTTGGACTTCTTTGTTACAGCAGCTAACATTACTGTTACTGATACACTGATAGTATCATTATTATTTAACCTTGTTCCAGAAAATGCTAAAACACTGGGAAAAAACACAAACTCAGGGCTGGTTGATGATATGTACACCTGTCTACCCAAAGAACTCAACACAATTAGCTGAAAAAACTTAGAAATAAATTCACTAGGTTGGCTGGTTTCCAAATTCTATAAATTGATAGTTTCCTACATGGCAACAACCAGTTAAAACATATAGTGGAAAATAACCCCATTGGTAACAGCAGAAATACATGTATAAATGCTAATATATTTAAGACACAAGAAGGACTTATATAAGAAGAACAATTCAATGCTTAGGAACCTAAGTGAATGCTTTTTAATCAATGAAGAGACCACCACATTTCCCTGTGGGAGGAAAGCCCAATTGTGTGAAGATGTCGCTTTTCCCTGAAATGTACAATAACTGTTACCTAATACCAACCAACCCCCATAAGAGTTTTAAAAAATTTTACAAATGATTCTGAAGTTCATCTGGAAGAAGACCGCCTGGGAATGGTAGAAAAATTCTGGAATAGAAGAGTGGTTAGGCTGGGGTGGAGAACACGGTCCTGCCAGATAAAGATGTAAACACAGCAGCTGAAAGGCGTGGCTCTGGCACCTGCAGACAATTTAATTAGTGCAGCAAAATAAAGTCCACACAAAATAAAGCTGTGTGTCCAAAGATTTAACTCTACGTTCACTGACACAGCAGCTCCACCATGGGAGACATACCTTACAAAAATAGCCACAGGCAGAAAGATGCTCATTAGAGCCTCCTTTAGAATTATGAAAAACTGGAAGTAAACTAGGCCAACAACAAAGGGCTTCTAGATCTTGTCCACTCCTATACAATCCCCCTTCACTCCTTTCTTCTTTTACATAAACACACACACACACACAACACCGCTATACATGAACAGTTCGACCTGTCTTTTTTTGCCCCCTTACTCTACTGTGAGCATCTTTCATGTTAGTAACTACACCTGGATGCTGCGTATGTAGTTTCATGTTAGTAACTACAGTTGGATGCTGCTGTGTCATGTCTTATCCTACTGCCACTCCCCTACTGAGGGTGGTCATTTCCAATTTTTTTTGCTATTACATACACAGAAACAGTGCAGATTCTCAGAGCTCTCTTTGTGTTGTATTTCCATAGGATTAAAACAAATTTACAGGGCTTCCCTGATGGTGCAGTGGTTAAGAATCCATCTGCCAATGCAGGGGACACAGGTTCGAGCCCTGGTCCGGGAAGATCCCACATGCCATGGAGCAACGAAGCCTGTGAGCCACAGCTACTGAAGCCCGCATGTCTAGAACCCATGCTCCACAACAAGAGAAGCCACCGCAATGAGAAGCCCACACACCGCAACAAAGAGTAGCCCCCGCTAGCCGCAACTAGAAAGCCTACGCACAGCAACAAAGACCCAATGCAGCCAAAAAATAATTTAAAAAAACAAAACAAAACAAATTTACAATGATCACGAACTTTCTTTTTTCTTTTTCTTTTTTAAATATTTATTTATTTCGGCTGTGCCAGATCTTCGTTGCAGCATACAGAATCTTTAGTTGTGGCACGCAGGATCTCCTAGTTGCGGCATGCATATGGGATCTAGTTCTCCGACCAGGGATCGAACCCGGGTCCCCTGCATTGGGAGTGTACAGTCCTACCCACTGGACCAACCAAGGAAGTCCCCTGAACTAACTTTCTGATCATTAATTATTTGGGAAATGCAAAAGCCATAGGGAGATACTACTACACTAAGATGGCAGAAATGAAAAGACTGCCGTAACACATGCTCTTGGATTGGAAGAATTAATATTGTGAAAATGGCCATACTACCCAAAGCAATCTACAGATTGAATGTGATCCCTATCAAGTTTCCCAGGACATTTTTCACAGAACTAGAACAAATAATCCTAAGATTCATATGGAACCACAAAGACCCTGAATTGCCAGAGCAATCCTGAGAAAAAAAGAACAAAGCTGGAGGAATCACCCTCCCAGACTTCAGACTATACCACAAAGCTACAGTAATCAAAGCAGCATAGTACTGGCACAAAAACAGACACACAGATAAATGGAACAGAATAAAGGGGCAAGAAATAGACCCACGCACCTATGGTCAATTAATCTATGACAAAGAAGGCAAGAATATACAATGGAGAAAAGACAGTCTCTTCAATAAGTGTTGCTGGGAAAACTGGACAGCCACATGTAAAACAATGACATTAGAATATTACCTCACACTATATACAAAAATAAACTCAAAATGGATTCAAGACCAAAATGGATTAAATGTAAAGACCTGAAACTGTAAAACTCTTAGAAGAGAACATAGGCAGACCACTCTGCCATAAATCATACCAATATTTTTCTGGATCTGCCTCCTAAGGCAAAAGAAATAAAAGCAAAAATAAACAAGTGGGACGTAATTAAACTTAAAAGCTTTTGCACAGCAAAGGAAACCATCAACAAAACAAAAAGACAACCTACAGAATGGGAGAAAATATTTGGAAATGATATCATTGACAAGAGGTTAATATCCAAAATATACAAAGAGCTCAGACAACTCAATATCAAAAAAACAAAAACAAAAACAAAAAACCCAACACAAACCCACAAACAACCCAATCAAAAAAAACAGGCAGAAGACCTCAACAGACATTTTTCCAAAGAAAACATACAGATGGCTAACAGGCACACGAAAAGATGCTCAACATTGCTAATGATTAGAGAAATTCAAATCAAAACCACAATGAGGTACCACCTCATACCTGTTAAGAGTGGCTATCATCAAAAAGTTTACAAATAAATGCTAGCTAGGATGTGGAGAAAAGGGAACCCTCATACATTGTTGGTGGGAATGTAAGTTGGTGCAGCCACTATGGAAAACAGTGTGGAGGTCCCTAAACTAAAACTAAAAACAGAGTTACCATATGATCCAGCAATTCTACTCCTGAGTATATAGCTGGAAAAAATGAAAACACTAATTTGAAAAGATACATGCACCCCAATGTTCACAGCAGCACTGTCTACAATAGCCAAGACATGGAAGCAACCTAAATGCCCATCAACAGACGAATGGATACAGAAGATGTGGTGTGTGTGTGTATTTATACATACACACACATATATACACACAATGATATATACACATATATACACACAATGGAATATTACTCAACCATAAAAAAGAATGAAATTCTGCCATTTGCAGCAATGTGGATGGACCTAGAGAATATTATTTTTAGTGAGATAAGTCAGACAGAGAGAAAGACAAGTGTTATGATATCACTTATATGTGGACTCTAAACAAAATACAAATGAATGTATACCTAAAACAGAAACAGACTCACAGATATAGAAAACAAACTAGTGGTTACCAAAGGGAAGAGGAAAAGGGTGAGGGGCAAATTAGGGGTATGGGATTAAGAGATACAAACTATTATGTATAAAATAGATAAGCAACAAGGATATATTGTACAGTTCAGGGAATTAGAGCCATTATCCTGTAATAACTTTTAATGGAGTATAATCTGTAAAAATACTGAATCACTATGCTGTACACCTGAAACTAATAAAATATTGGAAATCAACTATACTTCAATTTAAAAAAAAAGACTGCCCGTACCAAGTGTTGGCAAGAATATGGAAGAACTGGAGTTCTCGTAACTGCTGGTGTGGTGAAAAATGACACTTTGGAAAACAATTTGGCAGTTTTTAAAAGTTAAATATATACCTACTGGAAGCAACTCGATGTCCATTAACAGGCAGATGGATAAATAAATGGTGTATATCCATAAAATCCTACTCAGTGGTAAAAAGGCAAAAACTATCAATACATAGGACTTGGATGGCTCTCAGAATAGCTTGGTTGAGCGAAAGAAGGCAGACCAGGAAAAAAAAAAAAAAGAGTATATACTGTATGAGTCTGTTTATATAAAATTTTAGAAAATGCAAACTAGTCGATGGTGATAGAAAGCAGATCAGCAGTTGCCTGGGGATGGGGGAGAGGGGGGAGGGAGGGAGGAGGGACCACAAAAGGCCAGGAAGAAACTTCTGGGGGTGACGGATACATGCTCATTATCTTATATGGTGATGGTTTCATAGGGATATCCACACGTCAGAACTCATCCATTATACACTTTATATACGTGTAGTTTATTGTACAGCAAAGTTGTAAAAAAAAGGGAAAAAAGAGAAGACCATTTAAAAAGATAAATAAATGGGAATGCCTGCTCAGATGCAAGCTTGTTTATTGGTGTTCATGTTCAATCAGTCGTCCTTTTTGAAAAATAGCCCAGCTTAAACTTATTTCCTTCTGTATTAGTTTGCCGTAACAAAATACCACAGGTTGGGTGGTTTAAACAACAGAAATGTATTTCTCACCATTCTGGAGACTGGAAGTCCCAGATCAAGGTACTGACTGACTCAGCTCTCCTCCTGGTTTGTAGACGGTGCCTTCTCACTGTGTCCTCATGTGGAGGGGAGAGAGCTCGCTCTGCTAAGGCCACAGTCCTATTGGATTAGGACCCCACGCTTATGACTTCATTTCACCTTACCTCCTGAAAACCCTATCTCCAGATACGGTCACACTAGGGGGTGCTCTGACGTATACATTTAGTGGCTGAGGCGGGGATTGGGGGGGACGACACAGTTCAGTCCTGACATTATATTTCTGGTTTCTTAGCTTTTTTGATAGTGTTTATAACACGCAAGGAAACCACAGCCCTTTTCCTTATCCATAAACTCACTTCTGCTAGATGAGCCTTTTTTTTTTTTCAGATGAGCTTTTGTCATAAGATTACTGGAAGACTAATTCACCTGTCCAAATCTGGACTATTTCCATCCCTCCAGCAGATCTGAAAGGAAGACCAGCGGGGGGGAAGAAAAAAAAACCTTTGGCTCAGATGCAAAATAAATAGAGTATCCTAGCTATCAATTATTGGAAGCCTATCAGACTCCCTTCAGCAAAAAGAAATGCTCTTTTCCAGAAGGACCATGTCAGCCTTACGGTGTTTGAGTGGCTCACGGTGAGGCCATTCTCTCAACCCTGAACAGCAAAGCGCTTGCGAGTTCTCAGCTTGCGAGTTCTGGAGAACCTGGGGCAGGGTAAGAAGCAATGATGCCACCTAGGGCATCACCCACCAAAAGAAGGATGACAGAACAGTGGCATAGGATGGGGCAGGCTTCACGCATTAGGAACGGGAGTTCCATTAGCTGCATCTCTCAAGCCCCGGGGCCAGGAAGACCAGAACACCGCCAGAAACAAATGGGCCCTGTGCTCACCACTCCCCTGCAGAGGTCCAGGATCTACTTTATTTACAAGTGAAAGGAGTCACTAATTGCCAACAACATCCTTTAAGTTTGGTCTCTTCTCAGAAGGCATTTAGGCCTATGTCTTTCCAATATGACCCTGACACCCCATTTACGTGACACCTTCTACCCTCAAGGTCACCACCCCAGACAGCAGCATAGGTTGCTGGAAAATGACTAAAATAAATGCCCTAAACTGAGACACCATTTCTCTACTAGATGGGGGCCCAAAAGTGAGTCGACAAGATGGAGGCAGGCATCACGTGGGCTGAGAGGGGCTCATGGCCTGACTCCAGCTCACTTGCTAAGCAGAGTCTGGTCCAGCAGGGATCGCGGGCAGCAGTTTCGACTGTGTCTCAGTGGGAGGAGGACTGCAAGGGTCCTCACAGGGAGACAGATGGGGAAGCCCAACCTGGAGGGCTGAACTCCCCTAAAAGACACCCCACAAACAGCCCCACAAAGAAGCTGGTGCAGAGCTGCTGAGGTGCAGTCAGGTGGGGCACAAGTCATGAGGGTCATGGTCTAAATGTCTGTGTCCCCCAGTGTGATGGTCTTAGGAGGTGGGCCTTTGGGAGGTGATTAGGTCATGAGGCTGGAGCCCTGGAGAGTGGGATCCCTGCCTCTTCCACCACGTGAGGACACGACCGAAGACAGCCAGCTGTGAACGAGGAAGAGGGCCCTTACCAGACACTGAATCTGCCTACACCTTGACCTTGACTTCAGCCTCCAGAACAGTGAGAAATAAATGTCTGTTGTTGATAAGCCCCCCAGGCTGTGGTATTGTTACAGCAGCCCCAGTGCACTAAGGCAGTCGGGAAGGCTGCCTGAGGGACTCGGAAATTCCGGGCACATCTTGTATTACTACACACACAAGAGCTGAAGTTCTTCACAGTGCTCCAGGGCAGTAAAAAAAAAGATTAATAAATAACGCTCTACTCTTCCATGAGGCACGTGACGAAAAGCCACCTGGGCTTCCACCAGAAATGAACTTTTTTAAACAGTTGATATGTGGAGAGACAAGTTGCAGTTCATTATCACACCCTGTTATGGGCTGAACTGTGTCCCCAAAATTCATATGTTGAAACCCTGACCCCTGGTACCTCAGAATGTGGATGTATTTGGAGACAGGGTCCTTAAAGAGGTGACCAAGGTACAATGGGGTCATATAGGTGGTGTCCAATATGACTGACTGGTGGCCTTCTAAGAAGAGGAGATTAGGACACAGATGCACAAAGAGAAGAGGACACAGCGACAAGCAGCCGTCAGCAAGACAAAGAGAGAGGCCTCAGAAGAAACCAAATCTGCCGACACCTTGATCTTGGACTTCCGGCCCCCACACCTTCGAGAAAATCAATTTCGGTTCTTTCAGTCACCCAGTCTGTGGTATTTTGTTATGGCAGCCCTAGCAAACTAACAAAGACCCCAAACTAAAGAGGCTTTATCTGAACTAATGCTATTTAACAGAGAAGCAGTTATAAGGGCTCGGGTAAACATCAGGATCCAGGTGAGACTCATCAAGTTTTTAGGTAGACGAGGTCTTGGAGCTGATCTGTAAAGAGCCAGAACAGTTCACCTGGGCTCCGAGCTCCGGCCACCTTCTTCCCATCATGCCGCAACAAGGAGGCCCTGCTTTAAAAAGCAGGTGCTTGTCATTACGTGTTAAGACTTTAGAAGATGAAACACTTAACAACACCCAAGACCTATCTCCCTTGCTACTCATGTCACCTGCTATCTGGCCATTTTGTGAAATAGTGGGATACTGAATAAAAGCAGCAAAAAAACCCCCCCAAAAAACGTGGTTCATTCAGAACCATTATGATTTTTTTTTTTTTAAAGAACCTTTAGTGGGCTTCCCTGGTGGCGCAGTGGTTGAGAGTCTGCCTGCTAATGCAGGGGACACGGGTTCGAGCCCTGGTCTGGGAAGATCCCACATGCCGCGGAGCAACTGGGCCCGTGAGCCACAACTACTGAGCCTGCGCGTCTGGAGACTGTGCTCCGCAACGGGAGAGGCCACGATAGTGAGAGGCCTGCGCACCGCGATGAAGAGTGGCCCCCGCTTGCCGCAACTAGAGAAAGCCCTAGCACAGAAACGGGGACCCAACATAGCAATCAATCAATCAATAAAATAAATAAATCTTTAAAAAAAGATTTAAAAAAAGAAGCTTTAGTGCTAAGGTTTTTTAAATGTACAGAGTTTAAATAAACTATCCTTCATTTCAAAGTTGTACCCCAGGCTTGGTACAGTGGTTGGGTTCATAGGGCTCAAATGCACTTGATTAAAATTTATCTAAGGGCTTCCCTGGTGGCGCAGTGGTTGAGAATCTGCCTGCCAATGCAGGGGACACGGGTTCGAGCCCTGGTCTGGGAAGATCCCACATGCCGCGGAGCGACTAAGCCCGTGAGCCACAATTGCTGAGCCTGCGCGTCTGGAGCCTGTGCCCCACAACGGGAGAGGCCACGATAGTGAGAGGCCCACGCACCGCGATGAAGAGTGGTCCCCACTTGCCGCAACTAGAGAAAGCCCTCGCACAGAAACGAAGACCCAGCACAGCCATAAATAAATAAATAAATAAATTAATTAATTAATTAATTAAAAAAAAAAAATTTATCTAAAAATGATCAGTGAAAGGTGACAGCTTGAACTCTCAGATAAACAATGAAGCAAAAATTACCCTATTCAGGTTGATACACATAAAACTATAAAAGATAAACTTTTCCATAATACAGAAAGATTCTAAAAATGATACTGAAAGTTTAGCAAGTTTTAGAAACAATACAATTAGAACCTGTCTATAGTCTGACAAACCAAGACCTCTTGGGGCTCAGTTTTCTCTTGTCAAGTTGAGCCAGATGCACTTCTGCTGTTGAGTATACGGTTTAAGTTTTTTTTTTTTTTTTTTTTTTTTTTTTTAATTTTTTATTTATTTATTTATTTATGGCTGTGTTGGGTCTTCGTTTCTGTGCGAGGGCTTTCTCCAGTTGTGGCAAGCGGGGGCCACTCTTCATCGCGGTGCGCGGGCCTCTCACTATTGCGGCCTCTCTTGTTGCGGAGCACAGGCTCCAGACGCGCAGGCTCAGTAATTGTGGCTCACGGGCCTAGTTGCTCTGCGGCATGTGGGATCTTCCCAGGCCAGGGCTCGAACCCGTGTCCCCTGCATTGGCAGGCAGATTCTCAACCACTGCACCACCAGGGAAGCCCCACGGTTTAAGTTTTATAACTTGCAATCGTCCACCTTAATTAGAACACAACTGCACCTAACTTTGCACACCACGATATTGTTTCTGCTTGCATTTTTTACTAATTCGTCACTAATTTACTCACTGAATTTCTGTGTCCACACAAGAGTCCAAGAAGTCTAAGCATCACAAAAGCCTTAAGAAAATTTTGTATTCACATCAACTCTTATCAGGTACCCTTGAATGCAGAAGTCGCGAGTCTCCCAGAAGTAAGTGATCGCTAAGCTGATCAAGGCTCGCTCTCTCCAGCACCTTCCCAAACCCTCCACGTCCAGTAACTCTGATCCGGGTGCTGAGGCTGCCCGCTCCCACCCACAGCCTCCCGCGATCAGGCTCCTTCCCCACGCATCGGCCAGAGGGATTCCTCTACTGAGAAAGGCAGCGATGGGTCACCTTGCTCAGAGCCTTCCTGGGAGCTCAGTGGTGTCCCTCCACCGCAGGACAAAGCCCAGTGACCTGCCCTGGCTACCTTTCCTCCCTCATCCCCTATCACCTCTCCTCTCCAGCCACGCCCACCCCCTGCCGGACCCTGGACTCAGGCCCCTGCCCCAGATGGCCTCCCCACCAGCTAGCTCGATGCATCCAGGCCTCTGCTCAAATCTCAAATGTCACATTATCAGAGAGCCGTCCCTGTCTGAGCTAGCAACCCATCCTCCTTCCTTGCTACCAGCTCTCCTCGTTAACTTCTCTTCTTAGCATTCAGCACCCGACGGCACGTATTTATTCGCTGTCTGTCTGCTACCAGCAAAGCCTTATGTTCCATGAGAGCCGGAACCGTGTATTCAGTGCTGGGTCCCAAGCACCTAAGTGTTCAATATACGTTGGTTCTACCACTGTATCAGTTTGCTAGGGTTTCTGTAACAAAGCACCACCCGCAGGGAGGCCTACAACAACAGAAATGGAGGCCAGGAGTCTGAGATCAAGGTGTCGGCAGGGCCGGTTCCTTCCGAGGCTGTGAGGGACAATCTGCTCCAGACTGCTCTTCTAGCCTCTGGCAGTTTGCTGGCAATCTTGGCATTCCTTGGCTTTTAATTGCATCACCCGGATCTCTGCCTTCATTCTCTCATGGCGTCTTCCCTCTCTGCATGTCTGTGTCTGTGTCCAAATTTCCCCCTTTTATAAGGATACAGTCATACTGGATAATGACCTCGTCTTAACTTGACTGGCTCTGTAAAGATCAGATCTCCAAGTAAGGCCACACTCTGAGATACTGGGGGTTAGGACGGGTCTATTTTGGAGGACACAATTCAACCCCTAACAACCACCGAGCAGCCATATGACATGGGGCAAGTTAGTTAACTTCACCAGTAAAATGGGGCTAATAATCAGATCTGCCTCGTTTGGCTAATGAAGAAAGCAAAGAGGTGCATCCCTGTCCCCTTATGTGAGCCACAGATACTGACATGAAACAGCTGGGGGCCCTGCTCCAGAGCACGGTGCTGGAGGCCGGCAGACAGGGTCTGGGTCCTCCCTCTGCTATTTGCCGGCTGTGATCCTGCACAAGTTGCTTAGTCTGGGCCAACCTCAAGACATGCTGTAAGTCTATACAAGGATGCACACCAGGTCCTCAGCACACAGTGCGCTCTCTACGGATGTCAGCTGCCATCGGCAAGGCTTGGGGGGGGGGGGGGACAGATGATGGTGTCGCCCTCATCCCACCGACATCTTGCAAATTCATCAAGGGGGCTGCTCACCCTCATTACCTAATCACTGCAGCAGAGGACAGGAAGCTGGAGCAAAGAGGACACAGGAGCGGGGTTACATGGAACTGGGTGACAACAAAAAGTTGTCTTTTTAAACTCTTATCCAATACAACTCGTATCCCACAGCCCATGGACGTCACACTGGAACATCTTCCAGACGCTCAAACTAACACCTTCCAGCGGGAGCCCCTGGTCTCCCCGCCCAGCCCACGGGGCCCCTGCTCCCCAGTCTCCCTATCGCATCCTTTCAGCTTCTCAAGCCAAAAACCTGGCAGAAACCTGCAAGTCGTACTGGACTCCTCTTTCCCCCTTATGTCCCACATCCGCTCCGCGAACAAAGCCTGTTAGCAACGCCCTCAAAGGACATTCAGAATCCAAACACATCCCTGCTGGCCCACCTACGTTACAGCAACAGCTCCTAAATGGTCTCCCTGCTTCTGCCCGACCCCACCCAGTAGAGCAGCTGGAAATGGTTCTAGCACCTAAAAGGGAAGCCAGGCTGTGCCACTCTGCTGGGCAGCCACCCCCGACTCAGGGGCCACTGTCAGACTCCAGCTTTAAAGGACCAACAAGATCAGACGTCCTCCCCACCCCCTTCCTCTGCAGCGTCGTTTCCTACACTCTCCCCATCCCTCGCCTGCTCTGTGACAACCTCCCTGGCCTCAGACACACCAGAGCCTCTGTGCTTGTTCCAACGGCATGGTCTCAGCAACACTCACCCTCCCCTCCCTTCTTCACGGTTCCCACAGCACTCAACACCACCTATCAACTCGTCTATTTTATCATCCAGCCTCCCCCAGCCCCACCAGAATGAGGGCACGGTCTTGCCAGTTTTGCTCTCTGCTGCACCCTGGCACCTACTGGCACATTTTAGGCGCTCAGATGGCCACTGAAAGAATGAATGGCTAACGCTTTCAAAGCTTTCTTCCTTAAAGAAAGATTCAACTGTACTCAATAACCTGGGTTGGGTTAAAATGATTAAATGTTTCTGAAAGTTTTTCAGGTACACTGAAACAAAGCCTGTTTCACAGAATACCTCAATGCTCAAGAACTGCACTTTCCAAGTTTATAATTTTACCTACCTCAAAATATACGTGTTGCTAAATAAATGGAAAGACATTCTGCGTTCATGGATTAGAAGACAATATTGTTGTTAATACGGCAATACTCCCCAAAGTGATCTACAGAATCAATGCAATCCCTATCAAAATCCCACTTGGCTTTTTTGCAGAAATTGACAAGCTGATCCTAAAATTCATATGGAATTTCAAGGAATCCAGAACAATTCTGAAAAAGAACAACAAAGTTGAAGGACTCTTACTTCCCCACTTCAAAACTTACTACAAGGCTACAATAATCAAAACGTGTGGTATTGGCATAAGGATAAACATATAAATCAATGGAAAAAAATGAAAGTCCAGAATTAAATCTATCTCTCTATAGTTAATTGGGATTCCAAGACCCTTCAAAAGAACAGTCTCTTCAACAGATGGCTTTGCACATGCAAAACAACTGGATTTCCACACAAAAGAATGAAGTTGGAGTCCCACCTCACGCCATGTACAAAAATTAACTCAGTCAGAATGGCCATCATCAAAAAGTCTACAAACAATAAGTGCTGGAGAGGGTGTGGAGAAAAGGGAACCCTCTTGCACTGTTAGTGGGAATGTAAATTGATACAGCCACTATGGAGAACAGTATGAGGTTCCTTAAAAAACTAAAAATAGAACTACCGTATGACCCAGCAATCCCACTACTGGGCATATACCCTGAGAAAACCATAATTCGAAAAGATACATGCAAAAAAGGGGGGTGGGGGACTTCCCTGGCGGTCTAGTGGTTAAGACTGTCCTCTCCAATGCAGGGGGCACGGGTTTGATCCCTGATCGGGGAACTAAGATCCTGCATGCCACACAGCGTGGCCAGAAAAAAAAAGAAAAGAAAATATACATGCACCAAAATGTTCACTGAAGCACTATTTACAATAGCCAAGACAATGGAAGTAACCTAAATGTCCATTGACAAAGGAATGGATAAAGAAAATGTGGTACATATATACAATGGAATATCGGCTGTAAAAAAGAATGAAATAATACCATTTGCAGCAACATGGATGGACCTAGAGATTACCATACTAAGTGAAGTAAGTCAAACAGAGAAAGCCAAATATCATATGATATCACTTATATGTGGAATCTTAAAAAAAAATGATACAAATGAACTTAATTACACAACAGAAACAGACTCAGACTTCAAAAACAAACTTATGGTTACCAAAGGGGAAAGGTGGGGGGAGGGATAAATCAGGAGTTTGGGATAAACATATACACACTACTCTATATAAAACAGATAATCAACAAGGACCTACTGTATAGCACAGGGAACTCTACTCAATAATCTGAAATAATCTATATGGGAAAAGAATCTAAAAAAGAATGGATATATGTATATGTATAACTGAATCACTTTGTTATACACCTGAAACTAATGCAACATTGTAAATCAACTATACTCTAATATAAAATAAAAAATTAAATTTAAAGAAAAAGAAAATGTTTCCAGAACATCAGAATGCATGCACATGCCCCAAACCCACCCCCCTTCCATCCCAGAGATATCTAATATCTCTGGTTATATACAATAATATGGTTATTGTGTTTATCATGTATTTTTTAGAAGTTTTGGCACATATGTTGTTTGCATTTCCCAACGGTAGATTGTTTCATTTTACATGTTTGAATTGCATGTGTGCTATGAGTTAATTTTATCCTTACTACATACTTGATATTCATCTATGAAAAACAAAAAAACAAAAACAAAACACGAAAACACAAATTAAAACGAATCAAAGACCTAAATGTAAGAATTAAAACTACAAAACTCTTAGAAGAAAACACAGGGGTAAATCCATGATCTTGGATTTGGCAATGGTTTCTTAGATATTCACCAAAAGTACAAGCAACGGAAGAAAAAACTGAAAAATTGGACTTCATCAAAAATTTAAAAATTTTGTGCATCAAAAGACACTATCAAAAAAGTGAAAAGACTGCCTAAAGAATGGGAAAAAAATATCTGCAAATCATATATCCAGTAAAGGACCAGTATCCAGAGTGCATTGATATAAGGAACTCTTACAAATCACAACAAAAAGACAAATAGCATAGTTTAAAAATGAACATAATACTTGAATAGGAATTTCTCCAAGGAAGATAAACAAATGGCCAATAAGCAAATGAAATGATACTCAAAATTTTAGTCATTAGGGAAATGCAAGTCAAAACCACAAAATACCACTTCACACCCACTAGGATAGCTATCATCAAAAAAAAACCCTGAAAATAAGTGTTACTGAGATTGAGAAGAAATTGGAGCCTTCATACATTGCTGGTGGGCACGTAAATGCGGCAGCCACTGAGGAAAACAGTTTGGTGGTTCCTCAATAAGTTCAATATAGAATGACCACATGACTGAGTAATTCTACTCCTAGGTATAGACCCGAAAGAAATGAAAATAGTGTTCAAACAAAAACCTGTATATGAATATCCATACAGTACTATTCACAAGAGCCAACAGGTAGAAACCCAGCTGATGAATGGATAAACAAAATGTGGTCTATTCATACAATGGAACATTATTCGGCCATAAAAAGCAATGAAGTACTGATACACACGACAACGTGCATGAACCTTGGAAATATGCTAAGTGAAAGAAGCCCAACACAAAATACGACATTATTGTACCAATCCTTTTGTATGAAATATTCATAGACACAGGAAGTAGATTAGTGGTTGCCAGGGACAGGGGAAGGGGAGTAACGGAGAGGGTTTCCTTTGGGGAGGTGAAAATGTCCTGGAACTAGATAGTGGTGATGGCTGCACAACATCATGAATGTACTAAAAGCCATTTAACCGTACACCTTAAAATGGCTGAACGGTAAATTTTATGTTACATGAATTTTAACTCAACAAAAAAATAATGAACACACCCCCCTCTCCCCAAAAGTGCTGTTTTTAGATTCCAGGAGAGTCAGGTACTAAAACAGAGAAACCTCTAAAAGAACCCAAATCTGTCCAAGTCCCATTCCAGGGCTTCTCGCTTTCCCCTGAAAAGGCAACCCACCTTCGTTTAAGACAGTGAATGTTATCTTCAGCTAGAAAAAGTCCCGAGTCAGAGCTCTACAGCCAAAGCACTCTCAAGCTCTTATTTGCTGTTTTATTACACGTCTCCACCCCAGCCAGCACCAGCCGTGATGTTCACATGTTGTAAATACACTTTGCCGAGACCGTGCAGTTTCCCGGCCACTGCCTGTAATAACTGCCTGTCTCCTCTTTGCCATCTGTGGGTGCTGATAGCTGCCTTCAGGCGGTTGGTGCTGGATGGCTGCCCAGGCGCTGCCCCCGTGGTCAGGCTGCTGGCGTTCTCACTCCCCCTACCCTGGTCTCTTGCAGAGGTAAACGGACAAATTCTTTCTCTTTAGCGAGGTTTGTTAGAGTCCCCTAACTGGTGTGTGTGACCTGGGGAATGGGGACCTCCCACACGAGGCTGGGCATCTCCCAGCTCCCATATGGCACTCGGGCTCCGAAGTCAGGTATCACAGCCAGGAGCCCCGGCCAGACAGTAACGGAGCCAGGCACAGCCTCTTCGAGCCCAGGTATCTTCTTCCTACAGGTCACAGTGGTCACCTGAGTGCTTGGGCATCACTGTGTCACCCTCCTTCTGGGCAGGATGGAAAAATACAACGGTCCCCATCCACAGAACACGAGGTCAAGCCCACATGCGACCAGTTTTGGTTTTCTTAGACGCAACCCCTTTTCCCTCGTCCAAACACATGCACAATTTCTGGGCAGATTTCCATAATTATTTCATCCTTTATTCTTCTAGGAGTTACCAGTCTGCAGTAAAATGGTGAAAAAAGTAGACTGGAGAAGAAAAAGCCATCAAAATCCTAAGCAGTACACGAAGGACAATTCATCTTTGAATAACTGGATAATTTATAAATTTATCTTGTTCAGACCTAAATATTGTTGAGAAAAAAGACTGTTCAGCTGTTCTATCGACTATATCCACACTATATGTCTATGCTCAGAAAAAAAGGGCTGAAAGGGGATGTACGTACACCAATAGGTTAATAGTGGGTAACTCTGGGTGACAGAATTATGGGTGGTTCTTCTTATCTAATGGCTGTAATCAGCATGTAGTGTAATATTAAAAAGACAAGTCCTTGAAACAATAAAAGGACAGCTGTGTCCCCGCCTCCCTGCAATCCAAACACTCCCTGCCCCACATACCTTGTTGAGCTTGCCCAGTGAGGATATGAGATCCGCCCATTCGCTGGAGGACTCAAAATTTCTTAAAGCCTTTTCAATCACAGAAGAGTAATTTCTGTATCTGTAATCATTCAATAGCTCCTGCTCTTCTGGATCCATCTTACATTCTCACAGCAGAGAAGGTATCTAAGAGGGAATCAGAGAACAAACAAATGAGGCAGCTCTTCGAGGATGAAAAGCGTTCCCAGCCCAGAGCCCCAGAGGACACGCGGCCACAAACGTTCCTATGCACAAACGTGCTGGGCGATCCAACTCAAATATTTAGCAAGGCTGCTGAGCCAGGCACAATGGTAGATAAGAGATAAACAGTTCCGGCCCTCCTGGACTCTGAGGGAGACAAATGGACAGAGCAGAAAGAAGTAAAACACTAGGGTTCCACTCAATGGACAAAACGAATTCTCGGAACAAAGTCACAAAGTGGCTCACTGCACGTTGTTGCTGACTGGTGATTCTCAGCGCAGGCGGTCCCTCCCGGCACAAGGCATTTACAAAACCTAAGGAAAAGCAAATCTATGGTCTTAATTGAACAGTTGGTTTAGCAATCCAATCCTCTACAACTAGACTCGGAGAGAGGAGTGTAAATATTCTACAAGAAAACCAGGCGGAAAAAAAGGACCTAAGGGTGAAGCATCTGACAGCAGTGGTGGCAGAAACCCACCGCGCGCCTGTTCATTTACTAAGTGCCAATTATCTGCCAGGCCCCCGACAGCTCTATGCCCCTGGGTGAGGAGTCTGAACGGAGGTGTGTCACACCAGGGCCCAAGCAGTCATCGTTTTATTCTGGCCCTTGTATATTCTTTGATGGACTCTTTCTTTCTTTTTATTTTTTTTTCCTGTGGCTAGATGCATTCATTATATATGAACCACTGCAGCTACTGCAAAGCCTGAGACATCGACTGCCTGAGCCCGATGCCAAAAGCAACCATTTCCTTTTTTCATCCCCAGTGTGACAAAAGGAAACAACGTGAGATGCTGCAGATTTGCCTTTTTGAAAACATCCATCATTTATACATTATAACGTATAGAAATACATGCTTAAGTTTTGTTTTTACTCCTTCATTTAAAAAAAAAAAAATCTGAAGGTCAAGCCATCAGTCTATTCAAACAACTTACAGCTCTGAAAAGCACTCCACAAGGCGTGGAAATGTCAAATCGTTCCCTTGACTTGTCGCCAAGCTCCATACTCCAGTGTTTTCTCAAAAGTGATGACTTAGGGTTTCCACTTGCCTCCCTTCTTTAGTCTTCGTCTGATTAAGATCTATTTAAAGTGTGGCAGGCACCCACACCAAATTCCCTGCCCCCTTTTCCACACTAAGGGGACCCTCATTTTGCTCAGGGCGGCACTCTAGTTCCCAGCCTCCCTTACAGCTAGGAGGCCGTAGGGCAGTGCTGGACAAGTAGAAGTTGCTGGTGGGCACTCTTCTGGCCTGTTGTCCTCCACCTTTCCCCTTCTTTCTGCCTGAAACAAAAGTTTGATGTTGGAGCTGAAGCCACATCTTGCAACCACGAGGAAAGAGCCATCTTTAAGGCAAGACTTCCCTGCATAAGTGGAAGGACAGAGCAGTCGAGGCCCCAGATGGCTTTAAGAAAGTGCCACACCAACCCTGGACGCTCTGCCCCCGGACTTACTGTTTTCTGCACATAAGAGCTGATTTGTTTAAGCCGCCGTTCAATCAAGTTTTCTGTTACTCACAAACAAACACAATCCTGTTTGACTTATGAACCTAAGTAGTATCTCACTAGTACGTGGTCTGAAAGGAGAGAGAAATACGGAGCAATGGTGACATGATTAAATCCCCTGAGTTGGAGTTAGTTGGCTAACCAAGCTGCATGTAGTCAGTCAAATAAAAAGCCAGATATCACAGACGGAAGAAACTGAACTGCAGGGACAACATGATCTTTAAGCCTCAATCTTTCATTTATTGGCCACAGTGAGGTTGTAAGACTCCCAGGATATCTTCTACTTCACTTTCCAATTGCTCTGGGCCCATTGTGGTCTTCTTAAGGCCAACACAACTTTCAAGTTGCCAACGTCAGTGGACCCTGTTTCCTCATTCACCTCTCAGGAGGACTGTGCAACAGGCCACTTCCTCCTTCTCCAAACAGCTTCCTGTGTGCCCACACTCCTCTGGCCCGCCGACATCTCTGCTGTACCTTCTCTGCAGGCCCATCCTCCTCTACACGACTGCCAAATGCTGGCATTCCCAGGCACCAAGCTTGGGCCTTCTCTCTCTCTCTACCCTCAATGATCTCTCCATTCCTTTAACTAACAAATACCATCTTCGTGCTCATGACCCGCAGATTTATAACCTCCCGAACCTCCCCCTGCAAGGCCCAAATTCATGCAAATGTTTCCTTGACTTCTCCACCCAGATATGGCATGCATGTCTCAAACCAGGTGCGTCCCAAACTAGACACTCGACTGTCCATCAACAAAACGTGGTCTAGCCACACGATGGCACGCTATTCAGCAATGAGAAGGAACAGAGTCCTGAAACATGTGACGGGGTGGATGAACCTGGAAAGTACAAGCTTAGTGGAAGAAGCCAGTCATAAAAGGCCACATACTGTATGATTCCATCTATATGAAATGTCCAGAATAGGCCAATCTGTAGAGATGCAAGTAGATTAGATAGTGGTTGCCTAGGGTGGGGAGTAGGAACAGGGGAGTACCTGCAAATGGGCACAAGGGATCTTTTGGGGGGTAATGGAAATGTGCTAAAATTGGATTATGGTGATGTCTGCACACCTCTGTAAATTTACTAAAAATCACTGAACAGTATATTTCAATGAATGAATTTTATGGTCTGTAAATTATACCTCAATAACACTGTTTTTGAAAAACCCTCTACTCTTTTTTTTTTCTTTTCCAATATAGTTTATTACAGGATATGGAATATAGTTCCCTGTGTTATACAGTAGGACCTTATTGTTTATCCATTCTATATATAATAGTTTGCATCTGCTAATCCCAAACTGCCACCCTAACCCTCCCCTACCTCCCCTCCCCCTTGGCAACTCACAAGTCTGTGAGTCTGTTTCTGTTTCGTAGATAAGTTCATTTGTGTCATATTTTAGGTTCCACATAGAAGTGATATCATATAGTATGTGTCTCTTTCTGACTTACTTTATTTAGTATGATAATCTCTAGGTCCATCCACGTTGCTAAAAATGGCATTATTTCATTCTTTTTTATGGCTGCGTAATATTCTATTGTGTGTATATACAGCATATCTTCTTTATACATTCATCAGTTGATGGACATTTAAGTTGCTTCCGTGTTAAAAAACCCTCTGCTCTTGATTCTGTCTGCTCAACCTGCTCCTTCTCCACTCCTCTTTTCCTCAGAAAGTGGCCCCGCCATCTACGGGAACTTCTACATCGTCCTGGACTCTTCCTTCTCTTCACCTGTCACACTCAACCCAAGTCCTGTTGGCTCTTCTTCCAAAATACCCGTGGACTCTCCACTGTGCAAGCCACCTTTCTCCTGCAAGCCTGCAGAAGCTTCCTAAGGGTTCTCCTTCACTCTTGCCCCTCTCCAGTGTACTTTCACACAGCACTCCAAGTCCTCTTAAAACATAAAGCACTTCCCCACCATGTTGAAACTCTTCCCATTAAGCCTACAGTAAGTCCACACTCCCCCCACCCCACTCTGTGGCCTACAAGCCTCCATCTGCCTCTCTCCTCAAGGCACTCTGCTTGTCCTAAGACAACTCCTTCTACCACAGAGCCTTTGCACATGCTGGGCCTCTCTGCAAAAATATACTGTGCTATGCATAGGCACACAGTTAAGATTGCCTGCTCATTCTTGGAAAGGCCTGCCCCTTTTTCTGAAATAATAGCCTTCATACTTTTTGAAAATATCAAGGATGGTAATGAGAGGTGTAGTTTGTTTTGCCAAGTAAAGAGATAAGACTTTAGTACATCCCAACAGTCCGTAAGTTTTTTTGCTTTTTTTTTCTAATTCCAGGAAATGTACACGTCTGAAATCCCGTGTCTCTGAACCATTGCAATACTCCATGCTGTCTGTTCACTGTATTGGGTGTCTACGCACTGGAGAAAGAAACATGAACAAGGCAGGCTTCTACTCTCACAGTTCAGAGCCTAATAAAAGAGGAAATACCTAAACACATAATTTCAATTTAATGCGGCACACACAGTGATGGAGGGTGGGCTGATGTAACAGTGATGCTGGCAAGAAGGGCAGAGGAAGCCCAGCTACCAGCAGAGACGTCCTCAAAGTCCACAGGTGTGGGCGCTTGTTAGCAGGAAGAGAGCCTTGTCAGCGATAACATGTGTTTAGGAGGGGAGGTGGCAAAGGGGTACCACTGCTCATGGTGAGGAAGGCGTCAGCCAGGTAAGAGCAGGTAACTGTAGCAGTTCAATGTTATGGTTGGTTATAAGAAGAAAGTACTATTCAATGTAACTAACTGGTGAGAAGTAACTCACCAGTAATGTAACTGGTGAGAAGTTTGGAAATATGCAAGCTCTTTTATTTCAAAATATGGGGCACTTGATACTATGCTAGTAAGCGAGTCTTCTGGGGGGGCTTGGCAAATCCATCATTTCTGCATGTATTTCTCTCACGCAACACACAAGAGTCCTAAGAGATGGGTATTATCAGCCTCCAGATGAGGATACTGGGAAGCAGGCCCTCCAGAAAATTGCTGGGGTCACATAGCAAGCAACTGGCAGAATTAGGATTCCAGCTCAGGCCAGCCAGGTGCCACAGAGCCTCGACTACATTAAGCTACAGGTAAAATTAATAGTGCAGCCCTTATAGAGCTCTTTTGACAATGTTTTTGCAATCTACTCTGGATACCTTTTCTGTGAGAGATTCAATAGCTCAGTAAGACTGATAAGAGTTCTACAGCCTACTAACAATTACACCCAAAGGAGTAGTCGTATAAACAAGCGTATCAGACCAGATGAATCTGCCAGAAAATGGAAAATGTCAGCTGGGAATCTCTCACCTTAACCATTCTTAATTTCTTAGGAAAACAAGTTTGAGTGAAAAATCAACTGTCTAGATCCAAAAGAAGTTAGTATTAAAGATGTTTACACGAAGGACCGTTTCTGAGTTAGATGAAAACATAGGTGAGTGAACAGTGTCAGAGTCACCCTCCCATGAGCCAGAACACTTATCAGTAGATAATGATCCTTAGTCACAGCACAGAAACACTCATCTGCAAGTGGTTTGATCAACTGTAGGGCACATGATTTTGAATCGGGTCTTTCAGAGTGGTAATTAAATTGAGGTGGCAAAAACGTAAGACACATAATGGGAGCAAGTTTTGGAAGGAGAGGAGCGCCTCCACTGCCTTACCAAAATATCCTGCAAAGATTCTCCCAAGTGTCGGGCAGCTGTCCCAGGTTAGGGAAACACCTGAGGGTAACAGCCTCCATAAGCAGCGGCACTGAGTTGCTAAAAAGCCATCCAGGAAGGCAGCAGCCGGCAATCCTGCAAGACGGAGGGGCCAGGCGGCTGAGCGCGCACTGCGGCTGGGATCCCTTCTCCTGAGGACAGTCGGGAAGACTTGGGGGTCTTCCCTTAACAGGAAAGCCTTCATCTTATAAAGCTCTCGATCCCTAGCCCTGCTCCCCGACCAGGACCGCGAGCAAACAAAGCCGCGGCTTCGGCATCCACCGGCCGCGGTGAGGAGCGGGCGGGCCGTGACCCACCTGACCTCCACCTGCCGGACGAGAGGCCGCCCCGGGCCCGGCCGCTCTTCCTTCGCTGCGGGGAGCCGGGGGAACTGGGAGGGGACCCCGCTCAGCCTCCCGGGCTGCCCCTTGCGGGGCCGGGGCCGGAGCCCACGCCCACTAACGGCCTCGCTAGGGCCGCCCCCGCACTGCAGCAGTGAGCGCCAGCGGGCCCGGGCCGCGCTCGGGGGAGCCACCTGCACACCGGGCCCGCCTCCAAGGCGCCGCCCGAACCCTGTGCACCCGGGGAGGACGCACCCGCCGCTCGCGGACCCGCAAGAGGAGACGCCCCGGCTCCCTCGGCTTCGCCTAGAGGCCGAAGGCGCCGGCCCGACTTACTGGCGGCGGCGGCGGCCTTCTCGGCGGGCGCGCCTACGGGAGGCGCGGAGGAGCCGAGCTGGACGCGAAGGGTTAAACAATCGGCAGCTGCGGCGCGGCCGGGAGCCTGGACGGCGGAGGAAGCGCAGCGCCAGAGCCGCAGCGGCCACGGTTCCAGGACACTGGGCGGGCCGGGGGGGGGGGGGGGGGGCGGATCTTAGACGCTTGGGGGGCGGGGACAAGGGCGGACCCTCGGTGCGTGGGGCGGAGCCTAGAAGGGCTGGGCCGGGAGGCGGGCCCTTGGCGCATAGGGGCGCGGCCAAAGGAGGGGCTCCTCTGCGGACGGGGCGAGGCAGGGCGGAGAGGCGGGCCCTCGGCGCGTTGGGGTGGGGCTAAGGGTGATCCCTCGGTGAGTGGGGCAGGGGCCGGGGAGTATCCTCGACGCTCGGGGCACGGCCCGGAAGGCGGGCCCTTGGCTTGGGGGGCGGGACCAGGAGGCGGTACCTCGGCTGGCGGGGTGGGTCCCGGGGGCGGGGCCTGAACGCGGACTCCAGGGCGCCGGGCTCCCACCCCAAGTCTCCCGCAGCTTCCCGGCGGTGGGCGTCACTCTCAGCCAGAACAAGTAGCTCCCGCCCTCGCCGCGGGTCTGCTTCTGGGGAGGCATCGCACAGGTTGGGGGGAGGTTTGGCTCCGCCTCTCATCTGGGCCTTCCCCCGACACACCCAAATGGAAGGGGATGTCGGTCAGTGAATCAGCCGGCCCAAGGAGAGGTTTGGAGTTACAGGCAAGGAGAACCGATAGACCCGAGAAAGGTGGGCTCCATGGCACCTGGCCATCGGGACTACACCCAAACTCTCGGGGAGGAAGCGAAATGAACCCTTCTGTACACGCTCGGGCCGCTGGAGGTTTGGGGACCCTGGTTAAGGTGCGCCGGCCCCACAGGCCGCACTTTTCCGACCCTTGGCATCGGAGAAGGTGAGGTGGATAATTCCTGGAATGAGCTTCTTTATGTGGGCTCTGGCTCAGAAAGGAGACCTCACATCAAGTCTAAAGAGCATTCATGTTTCCAGATAAACTCTAACCCCTTCCTGTCATCCTCAGGAGCCTTCGGACTTGGACAGTCCAGACGCACCCTTCCTGGCCTGACAGCTGCAGAGCAAGAAGCACCTGATGACGGGACTCAGGCAAATTTCACCTGAGCATCCTGATTGCACCAGCTCAGGCTCCCAGCCAACCAAAGCAGTGCCACCTGTTGATTGAGGTTGTGATTTCTATGGAAGCCTCTAACAATTTAACCCCTCACTGTCCCCTGGGAATTTTCAGACCTAGTTTGGGGCTCATAAATGCTAGGCCATCCATGAAAGAGTTTGGAGGGGGGTGGGAGTGGGGAGTCCATGAACACGTTGAAATTGTGTAGAATATTTTGTGTTTATGTATGTTTCTGGAGAAAGAGTATAGAGTTTGTATCAGATTCCCAAGGGGATCTATCACCTCCCCCCAAACATCAAGAACGTTTTAATAGTTTGGGATGCTGGACCTCTCACCAGCGAGGCTTCTGATTCTGATTCTATCTCCACCCAATTGGCATATACCAAGTGTCCCAGACGTAAATCCTCTAATGGTCAATTTTAGGAATGGTCTTAAAGTAAAAACAGAAGAAAACTAAAAGATTGAGCATTTGCAAGACAAAGAATTAATTTCATGAAAATTGATTTCCTAATGAAGATGTGATAAAACTCCATTTTTACAAAAACAAAGTTGACAAACAGGTGAGTTTCTTTTTTTTAGGTTTCTCAAATCCTAGCCACACTGCACATGGCATTGAACTAACAGAGATAAAAGAACTGCTTATACCCACCATTAAGGAGAGCGAATCAGTTTGTCTGTGCCAAAACCACCATGTACAACTTTGTCCTAATGCATTTATATAAAATAATACACTTGCCTTATAGTTAGGTCACCTAGCTCTGAAGAATGCCAGGTGTGTGGGAGGTTAATATAAATTAACTTTGACAAATAAGGGTAGTGTAAACCCTTAAAAGAACTCCGTTTATAATCAGGATTATATGTAAATGTACAGCACTAAGATTTAAAAGTTTATTGTTACAAGGATCTGTTTACTTGGGTCAAGCTGTCTTGTCACCCTTGATGTACTGAGCTGTGTTCATCTGTTTAAGACATGTAAATAGTGTAGGTTCCTTGCATAATAATACTCAAACTAATTAGGGCACTTCAGATTTAATTTAAATCAGAATTTTACCCCTTTTGACAGTAAAGAAGCACTGTAAATCAGAGGAAATGGGTCAGGCTGGCCCACCTATTAGGAAGATTGGCCCAGGGAAACTCATCCTGAGTTTCCATGTGCAGATACTGGTCACCCTCCAAGCCCCTCTCTTCACCCATCTGTGTAGAAATCTTGCATAGTTCTGTAGTTGATGCTGTTCCCACTTTGCGGTTGACTTGCAGTAACGAGTAAACCTTTGTCAGGATCGTCATTATCACCTGCTTTGATCTCCACTGCATCACTGTTTGGGCTCTTGGGCTGTCACAATCCTGTTACAGTTCAGTAGGTGAGGGCAAAGCCTACAGACCAGGTCTAAAGCTGATGCTGTGTTTGGGTTTCCCACACAGGTGTCAACCTAGAAAAGTGTATCACAGAGAAGCTGATGTGGATGGGATCTCTGGCACCATTTGGTGCCTAAAAACACGTATGAGGTAATCCATTTAAAATATGCCACTTCAGGGAATTCCCTGGCAGTCCAGTAGTTAGGACTCCACACTTCCACTGCAGAGGGTGCGGGTTCGATCCCTGGTTGGGGAACTAAGATCCCACATGCCGCGTGGCACGGCCCAAAAAATAAATAAATAAATAATAAAATAAGCCACTTTAAAACCGTATTTCATGTATCTACTTTATGGAAAAGTTCACACAGAAGCTGGTTTGGGGATCTAATAACCATATGGCTTACAAATCCCTTAGATTCAATGTATCATCTCCCTTAATTTTTACACCAAGTGAGTTGCCTGTGGTCTTTAGACTCGTAATAGTGAAGCTGGAGGTACCAAGCGCTAGGCACCAAGGAATTTTTCTGTCAGACAGTCCTGGATACAATTCTGACTCTTGGCTCTTAGCTGTGTGATCTTGAGTAAGTTAATCAGCCTCTCCAAGCCTTTATTTCCTCACTTGAAAAAATGGCATTAATACCTACCTCAAAGGACTGTTGTGAGAATTATGTAAGACAATGTCAGGAAAGTATTAAGCGTGACATACGGACTAGTACGCCATGGGTTCTCACTTCATGATATTTTTGCCTTTACAGCATACTACGAAAGGTTTTCATGCACTTCTGTTAGATTCCTTTTGGTTGTAAGCAACAGTAAGTCACTTCAAACCAGCTTAAGGAAAAGGGAAACTTCTTTAAAGGATACAAGAGTTGCTTAGAGCATCTCTTAGAACCTAGGATCTCAGGGATGGTCTGAAGCTGGGGAATGGGTGCCACTGTGAGAAGGGGGGCCATCTCTCTTCAGGCCACTCTGTAACTGCTTTTCTTGAGAGTCAGTTTCCTCCTTCTCTGGCTATGCCCGGCTTCCTCTGCTCCTTAGACCATGTGGGGGGAGGCGTGGCCACTCAGTAGCAGCTCTGAGCGTTCCCTGATGCAGTCCAGCTGGTCCTGCGCTTCAGAGGAAGGGTCTACAGCTGGAGCAGTCAACAGAGGCTAGCAAGACAGTCATCTTGCAGCTGCCGCAGCCGCAAACATGGGGAAAGAGCAGGGGGGATGGGTCCGGGAGAGAATTCTTGGGAAGAGGGTGCTGGGCAGACCATCGAATAAGAGCCCCCAGTGACCTTCCCATAAAAATGAGAAATTCCATTCTGATCAGCAGTTTACAATTAGGGGTCTTCTAAGTGGGCTACATGCTGATCCAAAAAAATGTCAAGGTGGGATATGGCTAGAGACAAAAAAGGGAGAAGACATCAAAGGAATTGGCCTGTTTACTCATGCATTTCCTGTCTGTGACGCCATCAGGCAGAGCCTGAAAGTGCTCTATGGTCCCTGGGCTTCTGCCCATCATTGGCAGGAGTCTGGAGGCTGGCTGCAGAAGTCCAGAGTATGAAAGGTATTCAGGAAACTTATGGAAAGCCATTAAAATGTTTTTAGAACCAGGCAAGGAGTCATTAAAATGTCTTAGGAGCTATGGTCTGAGACGAATATAAGAGCATGCGGGATTTAATCAGGGAATATAGAGATGGCTAGAGGAAGTGAAATGCAGTCTGGGTGGGATTCAGACTTCCCTCTACCCAAAGTGGATGGAAAAGTGATGTGAGGGTTGTGAGAGCTGAACAGACACTTTGCAAGGCTGCCATCGCAAGTCAGAGAGTCGAGAATAATAAATACCTTGCACCCTGTTATAGACCAGAAATACTAGTGTCACCTGTGTAGTCCTGGTCCCCCAAATAAGTGAAACCTTCAGCACTTTCATACTTTACTGATCTCCAAATGAAAAACACCATTACCCCTTATTTCTGCAGTGCTGTTGTCAGGAGATATGACGTGACCCTTGTGGTCACAATCAAGTGACAAAATTGCTGTTTCCCACTGTGAACAGCCCATCACAACTTGGTAAACCTGTGGTTTCTTTCCTTTGTATTTTGTCCATCGTGCACCTGTTGCATTTTTGTTATTTGGCTACCCATTCCTTCTGAAGTCTTGACTCCCTAGCAAACTTTCTTTGCAAGTATATTTCTTGTCTTTCGTAAGATCCTTTGGTCTCCAGGTCTTTTTTCTGCAGGGTATAACCAGAACGCAGGAGGCTGGTTGCAAAACCAATCTCATTTGGAAGCAGTGGAGTTGCATGTTGTCAGAGAGACCACAAAAGGGGCTCAGGGAGGGGCATCCGAAGAACCACCCTGGGCTGTACCTTACAGGGGAGCAGAATAGGTTAAGGAGAAAATATCTGCATGTGTCGGAGCAAAGAGATGGTCTGGACAAAGTTGCCCAGGCATGAACCAGATGAAAAGAGTGGCAGGGCAACCTTGCAAACGTTCTGGGAAGAACACAGGATGCAAAACCCAAACGGAAAACCTATTACGGAAGAAACCATAACCCAACAAAATAAGGACATTCCTCCCCGAGTCCCTCAAGCCACACAACTTCATAAGTGTAAGAACCAATTTCAATGTACTCAAATGTAGGAAAACAGAATGAGATATAAAGCAGGGTTGCAGAACTAAGGAAACAGGATAAATCACCATCCTTATAGAGTCGACAACCTGGAAACAGCAAGGGACACCTGGAACGTGGCTGGGACCCGCTCTGCAGCCCTGGGACCTCTCAGGAGGCTCGTGGTTCTCTAAGTGCCATCCCAATACCAGCAGCACCTGGGAACTTGATAGAAATGCCCACTCTTGGGCCCCAATTCCAGGCAATGTTTTAACGCACCCTTCAAGTGATTTGGCTGCCCTCTAATATTTCAGAACCACTGGACTATGTGCATCTCCCTCTCAGGCTAGAGCTTGGGCAGAGCAAAATTGCTCAGCTCCATTCCAGAACTAGACACTTTCTTTTTTTTAATATATTTATTTATTTATTTATTTATGGCTGTGTTGGGTCTTTGTCGCTGTGTGCAGGCTTTCTCTAGTTGTGGTGAGCAGGGGCTACACTTCGTTGCGGTGCACGGGCTTCTCTTGTTGCAGAGCACGGGCTCTAGGTGTGCGGGCTTCAGTAGTTGTGGCGCAGGGGCTTAGTTGCTCCACGGCATGTGGGATCTTCCAGGGCTCGAACCCGTGTCCCCTGCATTGGCAGGCAGATTCTTAACCACTGAGCCACCAGGGAAGTCCCAGAACTAGACACTTTCTCATCGACGCCCCGCAAGGACAGAAACAGAATTGGACTACAACACCAAAATTCATTCATTCCCCAAACATTTATTAAACCTCAAGTGCCAAAGCAGACATTCACCAGTTTTGGACGACTTTGTCCCAGACTAGCTGCCCGTGAGGCTCGGTGGCATCTGGAGGCAGGAGGGCCAAGTAGACGGGAGTCTCAGCCCCCTCCTCCACGGTCCTGCAGCCGTGAGCCCCCGCCATGTCCGTCTTCACCCACCCGGGGCAGCATGCGTTCAGCAGAATCCTGTCCGCTTGTCTCTTCTCATCCAGACGCTGGGCCAGGATTCTCGATAAGACCGTGACCCCCAGTTTGGACACCCCATAAGCAGAGTTGGGCCAGCCCTCCCTCTCATGCACCTCATTTTTTGTGTCCTCCACAAACTTTTTCATGAGCTCCACCAGGTCTTCCTCTGTGAGTGTCTTACATCGGAACTTCTCCTGCAGGTCTTCGCTGCAATTTTCAAGGGCTTTGAAACCCTGTAAACTACTGACATTCACCACTCTGCCTGAAACAGAATAACAAAAATATAGAAGCATGTCACAAACAATCGTTGGTTGACTACTGACAAACATGATTGAGTCATGGGGCAGGTGTAATTGCTGATTTAAAAAATGATTCTAGAAGGCATTAAAAGAAAACCTCCAAAGGCATTCAAAAATGCCTCAAGAAGTGGGTTTTAACTTTTTGTCCCTTGTTCTCCCAAAAGGAAGAACACATTTCTGTCAATAACAGGGCAGAAGTTAGGTCTGTAGTAGAATTACCAGCTAGTTTTATAAAACACACCCTCCTACACACACACACACATTTCCAGGTACTTGTGAACTTGCTTTCTGGAGGACAGCGCCCTCACCCTTAGATTATTTCCTAGGGTCCTGGGGCCACCTCTGTACCCCTGAGTGCCAAAATCAGGTTTAAGCAATCCCTTGCCAATGACCCTTGTCTATCCTTAATGATGGATACTTTCACATGTGGAATGGGTTGATTCTCCATCCCAGTTTTGATTTTCATTGCTTTTTTTAGCCCATAGTTAACAAATAATTAAATATAATTAGTGAGTTAATATTCATATTAGCAATGATTCACAGCTACTAAAGAGACAGATCTGTCCATAAAATAAAATATGAAGGCCAAAAACTAGAAAATAATTTGAAGCATTGATTGAAATCCCCAAACCAGTGAACGTGTGAATTTACACATTCTGTCCAACATCAAAAAGCACCAAATTTGGGGGGTTCTTTTCTCACATATTATCCTGAATCCATATTCTTTGCATCCAACAGGATAACTGGATTTTATTTCATTTTCTGAGTGGCATTCACCACAGGTACACATTTGTCGGTGGGGTGTGTACGTGCTGGGATATTCTTATGGGCTCAGCCCCATACGGAGATGCCCTCACTCTGTCCTTGTACATAAGCATCTCACATAGCCCGCAGGGACCCAAGACTCTTCAGTATATTCTTTCCTTCCTTCCTTCTCTCTGTCTCTCTCTGGTAATAACATATTTCTTTCCCAACTTTTAACTTTGAAAAACTGCAACCTACAGAGAAGTTGCAAGAATGGTTTAATAAACACCCATATATATACCCTTCAGCTGAGTTCACCAATTGTTAACATTTTGCCACATTTGCTTTCTCTCTTTCTCTTAATTGTAGAGATACCATAAACCTTCACCTTAAAACACTGTAGTATACAGAAGGGCATTCCCTTCCAAAACCGCAAATGTGATCACATTAATCATGATACAACACTATTATCTAAACTATAGTCCATATTCAAATGTCCCTAATTGTCTCAATAATCTTCCTTTATAGGTTTTTTGTTTGTTTTCATCCTGGGTCCAATGGATTGCATGGACCCTGGAGGGATAAATGGATTGCATTTAGTTGTCCTATCTCTTTAGTCTATTTAGACTAGAGCAGTTGACAGTGATCTTTTTAAAGACTCTAAGCCATTATTTTATAGTATTTCCCCCAGTTTAATCGATTGGCATGATTTTTTTTTTTTTTATGATTAGATTCACTTCAATATTTTGGCCAGGAATTCTGCTTTGCTAAAGTTATGCTCTTCAGTACTTGCTAAGCAGCTTTGTACTCAAAACGCTTGGCTGCTACAAGGAATTAAATTCAAACAGGAAAGGAGGAAAGAAAAGAAAAAACAAATTACAGGAGCTACTCTACGCCTTCGATGGAAAAAAAAAACTTCCTAAGAGGAAGAGGCGTCCTCTTTGATCTCAAGGCACACCCCTGGGGGAGAGGCCAAGGGGTGACAGTTGCAACAGCTAAATGGGCCCAATCAGCCCTGAGAAGGGCTCAGCCCACACCATCACCACCACTCTTTGCTGAGGTCCAGGTGGCTCCACGGTCCGGAAACAACCCCTACTGCGTTCCGGCAAGAGTGGGCAAGTAGCGCCCCCTAGTGGCTCAACAGCTGCTTACCCTATTCACTCAATCTTTTAAAAAATTATTTATTTATTTATTTTTGGCTGTGTTGGGTCTTCGTTTCTGTGCGAGGGATTTCTCCAGTTGCGGCAAGCGGGGGCCACTCTTCATCGCGGTGCGCGGGCCTCTCACTATCGTGGCCTCTCTTGTTGCGGAGCACAGGCTCCAGACGCGCAGGCTCAGTAGGTGTGGCTCACGGGCCTAGTTGCTCGGAGGCATGTGGGATTTTCCCAGACCAGGGCTCGAACCCGTGTCCCCTGCATTGGCAGGCAGATTCTCAACCACTGCGCCACCAGGGAAGCCCATATTCACTCAATCTTGAACCAATAAGCAAGCGGGATAACTTTCTTTAAAGTGATATTATAAAGCTAAATAAAGAGTGGCTTTTAACTCAGCTTTGAATGTGGAGAAAGTGACTCCCTACAAACCAAGGGGCAGATGCTCAGCGTTTTGCCCTCCAGGGTGACGTTTATTGAAAAGTCACCACTATTCTCAATGTGTTGTAAACCAAAGATTCCCGCTTTGGGAATTACTGTTACAGAAAACTGGTTAAAGACAGTGATTCACCAGCACTGGGTTGGTCCCTGAGCCCCACCCTCCCCAAAGACTTCTTTTACCTTTCAAAATGGTTGGTTCACAATCATTTGGTGCTATAATACTTCCCTCACTAGAACTAATTATCCTGGTTTGATTGAGGGGTGAAGTTAGGAAACTGGGATACTGTTTCCAGCTCTATTACTACCTGGCTTTATTCACTTCTCTGGGGCTCAGTTTCCTTCTCTATAAAGTGAAGGTGTAGGAATGTAAGTTTTTTCCAATACTTTGCAGCTTTCAAATTCTATGATTCTAAAATCCATAGGAAGAAGATTTCATGATACTTGGTAAAAGACACAGCTACAATGGAATACTATGCAGCTGTAAAAAAGAATAAGAGCCCCAGATATAGTAAGTGAAGAAAGCAAGGTGGCAAACATTATACTTAATGTCCTTTTTTTTTTGTAAAAAGGGAAGCATAAATATATATACACACACACACATTTATTTTTGCTTAGATTTGCATTTAAAAATTCCATCCCCTTGACCCTGGACACTCACCATCTCCATGCCCCTGGACCCAAGGCTTCTTTGAGCCAGTACCTGAAACTCTACCTGTGAGCTTTCTATGATCCCATCCCACTAAGAAACCAGTAACGAGAATCACCTGTGGAGGATGGGGAGGGGCAGACAGGTGGAACTCTCACCATGCATCTTTTTAAATTTAAATATTTTTGCACTGGAGATCATCTTTCTTCAAAATGTTAAATTAAGAAAAGCATGTTTCTAGAAAGAACCGCAGAGCTCTTCTTCCTAAGAATCACAGTTGATTTCTTGGGAAAGAAAATCCTCAGGGAAGCAAGGCTTCTCTCCCCACCTCCCAGCACAGTTGTAATTTACACAGCTAGGATTGTTTGTCAGCAGTGGTCTTCCCCGCTGGACTCTGTGCTCCACGGACAGGACTGTCCATGCCCACAGTACTCACCACTGTATTCCCAGTACCAGAGTAATGCCTGGGTTATGGTAGGCGCTCAATAAATGTTTGTGGGAAAAGTAATAAAAGTTATTCATTGAATACTTGAAAGTGTGGGAAAGATATTTCCTAATAAAGAAAAGTTTCTTTTGGATGCTCTGAACCAGCTTGGCAAAGGTTGGTCTGGTACAAGAAGAAAGGAATAGAGGAAAATTCATAGTAATGAGAGAACAGACCCTTACCCCAAGCCCCAGGTGAGCTGGGTGAGGCCCGGCCACCTTGGGGAACTGAGAAGGACTGACTGAAGTTGCTCAAAGGCAAGAGGCCTTTGGGGACTTGAAACACCTTATACTTCTAGGATTCAGTTCATGACTTGGGACCCAAGAGCATCATCATGTATCATACACATCTTTCTTTTTGGAGGTGAGGGAGAAGATGAACTTTTCATAAATGTTGAGGGAACAACTGGGTAGCCATATGAAAAACGGTACATTTAGAGCCATCTCCTTCCTACACAAGGATAGACTTCAAATGAATCAGGTATCTAAACATACATGCATCTATACACGCCTAAGTGCACTCATGCCTGCAGGCATACAAACATACAAGTTCTGGAGGAAAAGTGAATTAATTCTTCCATAAACTTGGTGTGGGGTATACATATCTTTCAATGAAGCTGAAATGTTCGGGTGAGGAGCCAGATACTGAGAAAATAATGCAGTTCTCTATTTTTCCCCCTAAAGAGAAATAGCACCCCTGGGTGATTCCTGAGGGACAGCCCCCCGGCCACCCCCCACCGGGGGGGGTGGGTCACGCCTTGCCGAGGGGAGGCAACCTGACAGTCCACAAAGCTGGACTTACCATGAGGTTTCACTATCGGCAGTAATTCGCTGCAGACATTTCTCGTGGCAAAAAAGTTTGTCTTCAGTGTCATCTCAGCTTGAATGTCAAACGGTGTCGGATCATCAACTTTCAAAAAGAGAAGGAAACAAAGTCATGCATTTCCTCTTGAAATTCATAAGACAAACGATCTTATCTCTAATGAAAGACAAAACCAGCTAACTTTTAAAAAAATAAATTTATTTATTTTTGGCTGCCTTGGGTCTTCGTTGCTGCGGAAGAGCTTTCTCTAGTTTTAGAGACTAGGGGCTACTCTTCCGTTCGGTGCGCGGGCTTCTCATTGCGGTGGCTTCTCTTGTTGCTGAGCTCTCATGGGCTTCTCATGGGCTCTAGAGCGCAGGCTCGGTAGTTGTGGCGCACGGGCTTAGTTGCTCCGCAGCATATGGGATCTTCCCGGACCAGGGCTCGAACCCGTGTCCCCTGCATTGGCAGGTGGATTCTTAACCACTGCGCCACCAGGGAAGTCCCCCAAACAAGCTACCTTTAAAACAATTTTTAAACCATGAGATCCGTGGTTCTCAAACTTGGAGCGTGTATGGGAAGCACTTGCGGGGCCTGTAAGAGCACAGCATTCTGGGCCCCGCCCCCAGAGCTTGGGATCCTGAAGGTCCGGGGTGAGGCTCCAAAATTTGCATTTCTAACCAGTTCCCAGGTGACGCTACAGCTACTGGTCTGCGAGCCACACTCTGAGCAGCAGTGATCAAAGTTCTCAGTCTTGGATGGGCATAGGAGGCACCTGGGGATTCTGTTAAAATGCAGATTACAATGCAGCACGTGTGGTGGCGGGGCTGGGGATTCTGCGATTCCAGCGAGTGTCCAGGGGGGCAGGCGCTGCTGGCCGACAGCCCACACTCTGAGGGGCAAGAGCTTCCAGCTTAAGTCAGTGTTCCTCCGTGTGTCCTCCAGGAAGCCGGGTATTTATCCACCAATTCCCCAGCCGTCGGCTCCAGGGGCTGTCAGTCGCCCCCCGCCCCCCGCCCCCCGCCCCCGCCTGCGCTCGCAGAAAGCCCGCAGACCGAGTTGCAGGTGCAGGTGCACGGCGCTGCCGAGGGCCCAAGGCCAAGGGGGTGAAGACTTAACGCTTCACAATGCTTCGTTTTCCTCCGCTCTGCCTCTTAGATTTCTCTTCCCCACTAGGTTGTAAGTGAGGCTGGCCTGTTTATTTCTACCCGCAGCACATGGCAGATCGATAACTCGAATAATAAGAGTAAGTAATCTCCTTGATCTCCCTTCCGCGCCCCGCCCCCCGGCCCCAAAGGAAGATGCTACTTCAAACCACACTTATATATGTTTGATAACAAACATAGCTTCCCTGGGGGTGGGAACCACGCTCGCTTCCTTTTTGCCAGAGCCTATCAAAGCTCTGCATGAAAAAGCTCCATTAAAGCTCTCTCAAGTCCACTAGCGCGTGCACGTGCGCGCTAATCGTGCTCCCAGATTCACTTCCTGTCCCGAGCAGATGCCTCCCCGCATCTATGAATGCGCCCTTTCACGGAAAGAGAAAGCCCAAAGTGAGTTTGGAGACCCTTCGCAGAGAAAATGTTTCTTGCATTAGAAAGCTCAGGAGCTTAGCAGGGCGTGGTCCCCTCCCAGGAGACCGATTCTCTTGCAAACCTCAGCAGCTGTCTGTTCTGGGAGGGTCCTGGGCTGAGCCCTGGCGTGCTCAGGCCCGCACAGGCCGGCAGGCGGGCGGGGCGCACTGTGCCCGGCGCCCGGGCGGGTCTTGAGCTAAACGAACCGCTCCCGCGACTCCGTGGGAAGCGGGAACAAGCCGTGGGAGGCGAGAGCTGAGTGCATCCCGAGGGGCGGGCTCTGCCTTCCATAACTTAAGTGGGCGGGTAGGGGGCGTATGCGGCTCACTGTCTCGCACCCACGGAGCGCCCGGGGACCTCCCGCCCCCCACACCTACTCTTAAAGGCGATGCCCGCGTTGTTGACCAGCACGTTGAGCCCCCCGTACTCCTTGCGTAGGAAGGCGCGCAGGGCGCGGATGCTCTGCAGGTCGTCGATGTCCAGCTGGTGGAAGCGCGGGCTCAGGCCCTCGCCCTGCAGCTGCTGCACGGCCGCCCGGCCCCGCTCCACGTCCCGAGCCGTGAGCACCACGTCCCCGGAGAACTGCCGGCACAGGTCGCGCGCGATGGCGAAGCCGATGCCCTTGTTGGCCCCGGTGACCAGCGCCACGCGGGAGTAGGACGGCATGGCCGGGTGCCGGGCGCGCGGGGCTGTTGGGTGAAGAGCGAACCGGGCCGTGGGTCACGGGCGGCGCGCGCTGCGGAGGCCCGGCCACAGTCAGAGAAGCCAGGAAGAACTGTGTTCTAGGATCCAGCGCTGTGACTTGCAGAGAAAGAGGCTCCGGTCCTCGGGCCCTCCCCTCCGAGGAGGGGCCGTCTGTTCCTGAAGGTTTGGTAACGCCCCATTCCCGGGTCCGCCCCCTCCCCGCGATGCGCCCGCTTTTGATCCCGCCTCTTGAGCCAAGCTGTGGTCTGCGGGGTCGAGACGTTGTTCCCCTAAAGCAAAAGCGGACGGTGACGGGTCGATAGGGTCTAGAGATTCCTTGCAGTTGGATTGAAGAAACTATTGTGGGAGAACCCCAAAAGGAGAAAAACAAGTGCTGAGTAATTTTCTTGGGCGTGCGTCCGTCATCCACTGCAAAATGAGGGTGTTCGCTTTTTCCTTGACTACAGTGAAATTATTTCGACACGGTAACTGCTTCTCAGGACATAGATCCCATTCCTTGCTTAAGAGAAACTCAAGAGAGGAATGAGAGAAAAAAAGGTCCCAAGAAGAGATTTACAGGTGTGGGCAGGGTACCTAGCTGTGTGGGATCCTAGCTGTGTGCGCCCCCAAGTGGGAGAGAATGTTTATGAAACTCTCATTGTGGGTGAAGCCTCTTACCGGGATATTTTTATTCATCTTACACAACTCCTACGGGTGCTACGTGTGTGCATTTTAGGTTTGTCCAAGGAGGATACATATATGCATCTTTTTCTCTCAGTGAAATTTGTGCCCACAAAGTTCAACTGAAAATGAATCTCCAAAGGTGTGTCATGGTGTGGACAAGCAATTAGAACTCTCCCACCCACCTTCTTTAGTGTAATCTGAGTGTATTTGATTAGTGACTTTTAGATTTATGGAGAGCTACCATCTCATTATGACTCAGCTCTACCCAAGCACAGGTTGGCTGACCTGCCTGTGTCTGTCACCTTGACGCCACTTTCTCCATCAAGTCAACAGGTGAGGTCAGGAAGGTGGGCACCTGCTGGGGCTCACCCAGTATTTTCTTTTTTCTCCTAAAGATTATTTGGAACTCTATTTTAAAGATATAGGGCTCTTCGGGTTTTTTGTTTCTTCTTGAGTGAGCTTAATTCATGTTTCTCAAAAAATTTGTGTGTATCACCTAAGTTGTTGACTCTGACATGAAGTCGTTCATTACATGCCCTTATCAATCCTTTTAATATCAAGAGTGATACCACTTCTCTCATTCCTGATATTGGTATTTTGTGTCTTTCATATCTTTTTCTTGATCTCTCTGGTTAGAACTCTTTATTTTCTTGAGGAAAAGCTTTTGGTTTCATTGATATGTTTCTCTATTTTTTCTGGTTATATTTCCATTCTAATCTTTATTTCCTCTCTTCTCACTTTGGGTTTTATTTGCTCTTTTTCTAGTTGGTTTGTGTTGTGGGTTTTTTTGTTTGTTTGTTTGTTTGTTTTGTTTTTTAACCATGGAAGCTGAGATCATTGATTTAAGATCTTCTTTTCTAATATAGACATTAAGGGCTATTAATTTCCCTTTCAGTACTATGTTAGTGGCATCCCGTAAACACTGATATGTTGTGTTTTCAATTTCAATCAGTTTAAAATACCTTCTAATTTACTTTTTGACATCTTCTTTGACCAATGATATTTAGAAGTATATTTTTTAGCTTCCAACTATTTGGGGATTATCCAGATATCTTGCTGTTATTGATTTCTTAATTTTGTTGTAGTCGAGAACATACTTTGTATGACTTGAACTCTTTTAAAAGAGTTTTTAAAGCTGGGAGAGAGAGAGATGAAAGCATGTTTTTATACAGTAGTAATCATCTAAACATCAGCGTGTGTGGGTCTACTTGTAGGATGTTGGGTGGCTCTCCTTGAGGGCACTGTTTTCTCTTTGAAGGATGAGTGATTTGAGGTAATTAGCAAGAAGGATTCTTTTAGGAAACTTGAGGAAAGCATAGCCATCTTGCAGAACGGGATAGTGAATTTATTAGGGAATTAGGCAGCATTGACCAGCAGAGTTGGGGGCCCATATGAGACCTGTGGTCATAAATGTCAAGACAGCACAATCGGCCTCTTTCAGTTTCCCCCCAGCATCGTCCAGTCCCTAGTGCAACTGGTGGAGGAAGTTGGAGGGTTGGTGTTCTGCCAGGCTCACACAGCACAGGGAAAGATGTTTGCAAGGAAAGGATTGTAGTGTAGGGCTATGGCCTCTAAGGACAGAAGAAAGGACACGAGAGGGTCGGAAATTCATAATAAGAGAAACACAGTAGGGTTGATGGAACAGAGCTCTCTGAGGGCAGGGCACCCCTGGAGGCGAAGCTTGGAGACTGGAGCCAAGCCGGGTCCTGGGGGTCAGTGTGGGATGCTTTGAGATCCAGATCTCAGAGGTTGCACAGATGAACCACATGAAGGGGACAGGGAAATCTTGTTGGTGTGAAGGAGGTCAAGGGACTGGGAAGCCAAGACACTGGATGGATCCTGCACATAGCTACTGACCTCCTCAGAGATGAGGAGGGAAGAAGATGCTGAACAACGTGCTGGCCTCAGGGTCTGCACCCTCTGCTGTTACTGTCCTGAAATTCTTGATTTTTCTTTTAAACACTTGTCGCGCATCTTCATTTTGCACTGGGCCCCGCAAATTATGCAGCAGGTCAGTGAAGGGGTGTTTAGGGTGGTTTGGAGAAAGTCTGTTGCTCATAGCAGTCATTCCCAAATTTTTCACATCAGAGTGCCCTGGGGATCTTTAAAAAAAAAAAAAAGTGCTGATGTCTGGCTCCATCCCCAGACATCGTGATTTAATTGTGCTGGGGTGTTACCCAAGCGCTGGGAGATTTAAAAGCTCTCTGAGTCCAATGTGCAGCAAAGGTTGGGGAACATTGGGTTGCATAATGAGGAGAGTTAATTGGTTAAAAGTGACACAATCTTCAAAAAAAGAGCTAGGGGTTTTTGAGAGAAAGGAGGAGAAAAGTTCGAAAGTTCGAAAAGGGCACAGGCTCCAGTCCCCTCCCCCCTCCTAGATGTCCAGTCCTAATCCCCAGAACCTGTGGATGTCCCTTTGTATGGCAAAAGGGACTTTGCAAATGTGATTAAAATGAGGATCTTGAGACGGGAAGATATCCCTGGATTATCTTGCTGGGCACAATGTAATCCCAAATCTCCTTATTAGAGGTAAGCAGGAAGGTCAGAGGCAGAAGGGGATATAAGATAAAAGCAGGGAGAGGGAGGGAGGGAAGGAGACTGAGACTGATTTGAAGATGCTCCCGTTGCTGGCTTTGAAGATGGAGGAAGGGGCCAGGGACCCAGGGATACAGGTAACCTCCAGACACTGGAAAAAGCAAGGAAATGAGTTATCCTCTGGAGCCTTCAGAAAGAACATAGCTCTGTTGATGTCTTGATTTTAGGGCTTCGAACCTCCAGAATTGTAAGTTGATCAATTTGTGTTGTCTTAAACCATTAAATTTGTGGTAATTTGTTACAGCAGCAATCAGAAACTAATAGAGTTAACACGGAGGGTTCTCCCCTTACCTCCAGGACGGAGTGAAAACACCCTTCGCTTGTACCCAGTATGGCATCACACGAAGGATTTGAATTGTGAACAAATCTTAAGAAAATACTGGTTTAGAAAAAACTTTGATACCTTCCTGAGGGTTGAGGAGAAATGAATTATAGGGAAAAAGCTGCTTGACACCTTCTGGCTCATGACCTGGTTGGTGGATCTGAGCAAGTGTAGGCTCTTTTGCCGTATCCAAATACCCACCGTCTAAACGGCTCTGTGCCCTATTCAGAAGTTATGGGTTCTGGTGTTTTTTTATACCTTTTTGACCCCCTTCACTGTTCCTCCCTTCCCCTCTGGCAACCACCAATCTGTTCTGTTTCTATGAGTTCGGTTTTTTTTAGATTCCATGTACAAAATCCTACAGTATTTTTCTTTCTTGTTCTGATTCATTTCACTTAGCCTAATGCCCCCAAGTTCATCCATGTTGTCACAAATACAGTAACAGGATTTCCTTCTTTTTTTGTGGCTGAATGATCTTCCTCCGTATGTACACCACATCTTTATCCATTCATCTATTAATGGACACTTAGGTTGTTTCCATGTCTTTGCTATTGTAATTAATGCTGCTATGAACATGGGAGTGCACGCATCTCTTTGAGATAATGTTTTCATTTCCTTTGGATGAATATCCAGAAGGAGAATTGCTGAATCACGTGACAGTACTATTTTTAATTTTTAAAGGAACCTCTGTACTTTTTTCCATAATGGCTGCACCAATTTACATCCCCACCAATAGTCTATACGGGTTCCCTCTTCTCCACATCCTCTCCAGCATTTGTTATCTCTTGTCTTTTTGATAATAGACATCCTAACAGGTGAGAGGTGATATCTCATGTCTTTGATTTGCATTTTCCTGATAATCAGTGATGTTGAGCACATTTTCATGTACCCATTGGTCATTTGTATATCTTTTTTGGAAAAATGACCATTCAGGTACTTTGACCATTTAAAAATTGGATTATTTGTTTTTTGCTATTGAGTCATATGAGTTCTTTATGTATTTTTGGATATTAACCCCTTATAAGCTAATGGTTTCCAAATATTTTTTTCCATTTTGTAGGTTGTCTTTTCATTTTGTTGATGGTTCATTTCGCAGTGCAGAAGCTTTTAAGTTTGAAACAAGTCCCACTTTTTGTAGTTGTTGTTGTTGCTTTGTGCTCTAGGTTTCAAATCCATCAAAATCATTGTCAAGAACCATGTCAAGGAGCTTTTCCCCTACGTTTTCTTCTAGGAGTTTTATGGTTTCTAGTCTTACATTTAAGTCTTTAATTCATTTTGAGTTAATTTTTGTGAGTGGTGTAAGGTAGGAGTTTAGTTTCATTTTTTTTTAAACATGTGAATAATCAATTTTCCTAGCACCATATATTGAAGAGAATGTCTTTTCTCTGGTGAGTATTCTTGTCAAATATTAGTCAAGTGTATATGTATGGGTGAGAGAGCTATTCTTTTTTTTTTTTTTAAATAGATTTATTTATTTTTATTTATTTATTTTTGGTTGTGTTGAGTCTTCATTGCTGCGCATGGGCTTTCTCTAGTTGCGGCGAGCGGGGACTACTCTTCATTGTGGTGCTTCTCATTGCGGGGGCTTCTCATTGCGGTGGCTTCTCTTGTTGCGGAGCACAGGTTCTAGGCGTGCGGGCTTCAGTAGTTGTGGCACGCAGGCTCAGTAGTTGTAGCTCGCGGGCTCTAGAGCACAGGCTCAGTAGTTGTGGCGCACAAGCTTAGTTGCTCTGCAGCATGTGGGATCTTCCTGGACCAGGGCTTGAACCCGTGTCCCCTGCATTGGCAGGCGGATTCTTCACCACTGCTCCACCAGGGAAGCCCGAGAGAGCTATTCTTGAGGCCACCATAGTGACTGTCCCTTTGGTATCCTGGAATTGGTTTCTGGCCTCTATGTTCACAGTGACCCAGGGAAAAGGGGTGCTGTTTATTGTAAACATTGCTGACTTGGAGCAAGACATTCTCCCTGCAGATGTGGTATGAACCAGTTCAGTGTGGTGTCTGAAAGGCTGGGCTCCGTGCCTGAAAAGGGCATCAGCTGTGCCCATGCTAGGCTGCAGAAGGGTTTTGGGGAGGTCGGGGATCTTTAGTACCATCAGGCTGGTGAAGCACAAGCGCTGAGAAATGTGGGTCTAAGAGCCCTTAGCCCTGTTCTTGGGACCCACGTCACTGCTGGTTCTAGAACAGTATTGCCAAGGCTGGGGAAAACCAGCCATTTTTGTGCATTTCTAGTGAGAATGTAATGTAGTATTACTTCCTTGAAGAGGAATTAGGCCCTATCTATTGAAATTTAAAATATACACCTCTTCCTAGAAGGGAAATTGTTGGGGGAATTTATCCTACAGGTAACCTCCTGTGGGTGTGAAATGATGCCAGACAAGGATGTTGTTGAAAAGCAGCTCCCAGCCAAGTTGTTGCAAAGGTCACAGGTTGTCCAGTAAGATGATAATGGTGGTAAATTATTTAAAGTGATACATTTTAACTTGTTTATCATCATGGGAAAGGTACAAGTGTTTAAATTATATTTGAACACTGTTTGTATGGCTTTCTTTGTAGACCTCAGTAATTATTTTGGGCCCGTTTATGTAGTAATTGGTGGTAGACAGTGCCCTCTGCTGGCCTGGTGGCTACACTTCATGGCATGTTTATCTGTTTCCTGTGCCTGTCATATAGCAAAGTACCCAAAACTGCGTGGCTTTAAACAACAGGGATTTATTTTCTCACAGTTCCGGAGGCCAGAAGACCTGTATCAAGGTGTTGTCAGGGCCATACTCCCTCTCAAAGCTCTCGCAGAGAATCCTTCCTGGCCTCTTGCAGCTTCTGGTTGTTGCCACTCCGTGGAGTCCCTTGGCTATGGCAGCATCACTCCCATCTCTGCCTGCATCCTCACGTGGCCTTCTTCCCGATGTGTCTCTGTGTGTCCTCTCCCCTTCTTCTGAGGACACTAGTCATTGGCTTTAGGACCTGCCCTAACCCAGTATGAGCTCATCTTAACTAATGACATCTGCAAAGACCCTATTTCCATATAGAGTCACATTCTGAGGTAGTGGGTGGACATGAATTTTGTGGGGACATCATCCAACCTACTACTAGTCTTTAAATTAGTAGTTGTTAAACAACAAACTAATCTGTTGTTTCATTTCAATTAGTATAATCAATGACTTATTCCCGACTTGTTTATCGTAAGGATTCTTTTTTTTTTTTTTAGAAGAATCCACCTGCTTTCTTTTTTTTTTTTTTAAGATTGATTGATTGACTGATTGCTATGTTGGGTCTTCGTTTCTGTGCTAGGGCTTTCTCCAGCTGCGGCAAGTGGGGGCCACTCTTCATCGTGGTGGGCGGGCCTCTCACTATCGCAGCCTCTCTTGTTGCGGAGCACAGGCTCCAGACGTGCAGGCTCAGCAGTTGTGGTTCATGGGCCCAGTTGCTCCACGGCATGTGGGATCCTCCCAGACCAGGGCTCGAACCTGTGTCCCCTGCATTAGCAGGCAGATTCTCAACCACTGCGCCACCAGGGAAGCCCCCGTAAGTAAGGATTCTTGCCTACATGTATAACATGTCACTTTCTTTTGCTATAATTTGCTCTTATAGTCATACTTTTTTCTATCATCATAGAAATTATATATGATATCTTTACTGTTTTTTGTTATCTGGCATTAGGTGTCTCTGAAGAGAACTTGATTGGATTGTTAACTTTCTTTTCCTTCCCTCCCTTCCTGGCTTTTTAAAAAATGATAGCTAATCTTTATTGAGTTCCTGCTCTCAGCATTTAATACTGCAACCCCTTTTATTATAAGATGAGGCTTGCTATACTGTAGAGCCAAGCTTGGGGGACTCCTTTTGAAAGCAGACTTGAAAGCACCTCGGTAGCTACACTGATGTTCTTTCACAGCCGTCTCACTGCTTTCTGCTCCTCTCTGTTTCAACTGGTGGTGGGTGCATCCAGTTATCAGTGGTCTATAGAAGAGAAGATTGTTTAGCAATCATTTTCCAGAGACATTGTATTCCTTGGGAAAGAATCTTTGTGCTGCTGTCAAAAGACATATTTATCCTCTGCTATTTAGCAACTCTTGTTCTTTGAACCTTCCCTTAAAAAAACCAACAAACCAGCTTTAGTAAGAGGTAATTCACATACTGAAATATGCACCCATTTAAAGCACACTGGTTTTTCATATGTTCACAGAACTGTGCAACCATCACCACAATTTTAGAACAGTTTCATGACCCCCCAGATACCCCATACCCATTAGTAGTTACATCCATTCCCCCCGAGCCCTAGGCAACCACTAACCTAATTTCTGTCTGTAGACGTGCCTATTCGGAACATTTCATATGAATGGAATCATAAGATATGTACTCTTTTGTGACCGACTTCTTTCACTTAACATTATGTTTCAAGGTTTATTCGTGTTGTAGTATCTCATTGGCTTTTGAACTTCACATTTAGCAAGTCTGATTTTTGATGGGTTTTTATAATGAACTTTTAGTTCATAGAAATATTTATTTCTAAAGGTATTAATTGAACACAGTAAGATTGATGCAATAAGGGCATTATAGACTTTATGGCTTTAGAAATCAGTTTTTAAAAACTATAAATATAAATATGGTCAAATTTTCAGAATTTTAACTAATTAAAACATTTCAATATTCTATTTTGCTCATCTATACTTAATTTATTTTACTTTTTTAAACTTAATTTTTAAAATTTGTTTTAAAGTGCTAAGAAATTGCTGACTTAAAATATATTTTTTAAAAGATCAAATTTCTGAAGCTGTAAAAGTCCTCAATACCTTAAATAATTTGTATCTAAATAGAATTTTACAGATAGATTCCCATTACCAATTTTAATTTTAAAATTAAAACTGTGTATTAGTAACTTATTGCTGCATAGCAGATTACTCAAACTTAGTGGTTTAAATCAAGAAACATTTGTTTTCCCACAGTTTCTGTAGATCGGGAATTTGGGAGTGGCTTAGCTGGGTAGTTCTGGCTCAAGGCTCGTGAGGTTACAGTCAAGATGTCAGCTGGGGCTGCAGCCTTAAAGGCTTGACTGCAGCTGGAGGATCCCTTCCAAGATGATTGACTCATATGGCCTTTGGTTGGAGGCTTCAGTTCTTAGCCAGGTGGACCTTTCCGTAGGCTGCTTGGGCATCCTCAAGATGTGGCTGCTGGCTTCTTCCAGAGCAAGTGATCCAGGGGTCAGTGAGAAAGACAGAAGCCAAATTGTCTTTTATGACTTAGTTTCGTAAGTTACACACCATTACTTTGCTATGTCTGTTGGTCACACAGGCCAATTCTGGTCTAATGTGGGAGAAGACTACAAAGGGTATGAATAGGAGGCAGGCATCATGGGACGGTCTTTGCTGGCTACTACGAGCTGGAAAGTCATCTGACTCCCCAGACTGACAGTTATTCCCAGAATAATCTGAAGTCAGTCATTAGGTAAAGATTAGGTCAACACTGGCCTTTTTTTTTTTTTAAACATTTGAACATCTGAACTTAAAGAATACTGCATGGACCATGTGAAAATATATTTTATACACGTGTGTGTTGATGACAGATGGAAGTCATAGTAATCATAGTTCAGGCACACAGAATGGGGTTGGGCAGCCATTGAGAATCCGGACTCAGATACATCCCTGCACCACTGAGAACTGAAACTTTCTGAACTGTACCAAACCCAAGGATACATCTGCTAGCTGCAACCTTGTGGTCTCAAGGTTTCCCCTTGCAACTTTGTAGCTATATCAGACCCCAACCAATCCTTGCTTAACAAGCACCTTTATTTTTTTTTTCCAGCTCCAATCAGAATCCTTGACAAACGACTTAGGTAACTGGGACCTTACTTTTTTTGCCTTTATAAGCTTCTATTTTGCAGTCCAGTGGCACACAGTTCAAGTACTTCTTGAATCTGTGCCTCCTGGCTGCAGTCCTAACAAACCTCAAACTAATGCCTCTTTATTTCAATCAGGTCTTTGTTTCTGAGATTTTGGTTTACAGTGTGTGTTTGTGTTTGTGTGTATGTATATTTTATTTTATTTTATTATTTATTTATTTATTTTTTTAAACTTTGGGTTTATTTATTTATTTATTTATTTATGGCTGTGTTGGGTCTTCGTTTCTGTGCGAGGGCTTTCTCTAGTTGCGGCGAGCGGGGGTCACTCTTCATCGCGGTGCGTGGGCCTCTCATTATCGCGGCCTCTCTTGTTGTGGAGCACAGGCTCCAGACGCTCAGGCTCAGTAGTTGTGGCTCACGGGCTGAGTTGCTCCGCGGCATGTGGGATCTTCCCAGACCAGGGCTCGAACCCGTGTCCCCTGCATTGGCAGGCAGATTCTCAACCACTGCGCCACCAGGGAAGCCCTATTTTATTTTTTTTAATAAAAAAATTTACTTATTTGGCTGTGCCGGGTTTTCGTTGCAGCACACGGGATCTTCGTTGCGGCGTGCAAGATCTTTGTTGCGGCATGGGGGATCTTTTTAGTTGAGGCATGCAGGATCTAGTTCCCTGACCAGGGATCTAACCCATACCCCCTGCATTGGGAGCATGGAGTCTTAACCACTGGACCACCAGGGAAGTCCCTGTGTATGTATATTTTTAAAGTTTGTGCATTTAAAGCAAAAATTCAACTTTTGAAAACGAGTTTAAAATTGTACACTAGCAATCCCTAGTCAATCTTATAAATTGAATCCTGAAGAATTATACAGTTAGTAGTGTGATATCTGCACATGCTTGAGGAAAGACTGCATCATTATTTTGAAATAAAAGTATGCTGTCTAGTATGGTAGTCACCAACCACACGTGGTTATCAAACACTTGAAATCGAACTAGTCTAACTTGAGATATGCCATAAATGTTAAAATTTCAAAGACTTAGTACACAAAATTATAAATTATCTCACCGATTTTCATACTCATTACATGTTGCAGTGATGATATTTTGATTGTGATGGGTAAATAAAATATGTTAACACTAATTTCATCCATTTCTTTTTATTTTAATGTGGCTACTACAAAATTTAAAGTTACATGTGCTTGCATTTATGGCTCACATTCTCTTTCTTTTGGAGGGAGCTGATTTGAAATGGAAAAATCTGATGGAATTTAAAATCCATTTGCAATACCATAAGAAAACATTAATCTCTGAATAAAAACAAAAGCTACTCGATTTAAAGGATAGATTGTTCCCTTGAGCTATGAGTTGAAGAGATTGAATGTTGGGAAATCTGGTTAATGGTGAGAACAGACAATTTTTGGAAATGGGGAAAAAGTCTCCTGTTTATTACTACCTACTCGAACAAATAAAGTTTCTCATCAATGATAACTCTAAAAAATTTGAAGAGATCATCTTAAAAAAGTCATCTTCATGGACAACAAATTTATGGTTACCAAAGAGGAAAGGGGGAAGGATAAGTTAGGAATTTGGGATTAAGATACGCACTAGTATATGTAAAATAGATAACCAACAAGGACTTGCTGTATAGCACCGGGAGCTATACTCGATATTTTATAGGTAATAGGTAATAACCTATAAGGTATAGGTAATAACCTTATAGGTAATATAAGGTATAGGTAATAACTTTATAGGTTATAAGGTATAGGTAATAACCTATAAGGGAAAAGAATCTGAAAAATATAAATGTATATATATGTATAACTGAATCACTTTGCTATACACTTGAAACTAACACAACATTGTAAATCAACTACACTTCAATTAAGAAAAAAAAAAAAGAAGAAAACCTTAAAAAAAAAATCATCTTGATCAAGAATTGCCTGTAGAGTTGGTCCTTACTATTCGTGGATTCCTATTTGTGAATCTGTCCAATCCATCCTCAAGGTGCTGTCACAGTCATCTGCAGACATGTGCAGAGTGGTCGAAATATGAGTCGGCCAACATTCAGGTTCCCAGCTGAGGTCAAAAAACAGGACATTCTGCCTTCTTGTTTCTTCTCCCATCCTTTAAATAAGTGTCCTTATTGTGGTTTAGTTAGTGCCATATTTTTTGCCTTTTTGTTGTTGATTTTGCTCTTTGAAATGGCCCAAGCACAGAGCTGAAGTGCTGTCCAGTGTCCCCTAAGTACAAGAGGCTTTGATGCGTCTTATGGAGAAAATACTTCTGTTAAACATTTTTTTCTTTTTTTTTTTTTTGCTGAACTGCACAGCATGCGGGGATTTTAGTTCCCTGACCAGGGATTGAACCCGGGCCCACTGCAGTGAAAGCACAGAGTCCTAACCACTAGACCACCAGGGAATTCCCAGAAAATACCTGTATTAGATAAGCTTTGTTCAGGCATGAGTCTGTCAGGGAGGAAAAATAATTTCCCCTCCGCTCTTCTGAGTTCTTAGCTGATACCCTTGTAATAAAAGATCCATAGGAGAAGAATGAACAGAAGTTTATTAACATATCTACCTCATGTATACATGGGAGATAATTAGGGAAAAATGAGTAAGAATTCAGAATTAAATACCATCTTATAAGGAAAGGGGAGATGGATATAGGCCTCTTAGGGCAGAGTAAATGGATTTTAGGAAAGATGAAGGGGCCCTTAGGAGACAAGATGGGAGGTATGATAGTTGGTGACAGTGTGTCTCTGGGTGTGGTGTCCACTTCCATTCTCTTCTCCTGTGATGAGAGTCAATCTTCCCAGCTGATGACACTCCTGGGGAGGAGATTGATGACATTTTTTGGGGGGGTCTGTCTGCATAAGGGGCGTTCACAGGAAGCCTGTTCCCACATTTGCTGTTTACGGTGCCTACAGCCCCAAATAATCAATATACCAATATGGCCTAGTTTGGGATGGCATGTTCTGAACCCCTACAGACATATTTTAGAGTGGCATATTCTGCTACCTTCAAGTTTTAGTGCTGTTAGGCTGTGAGTTCAATGTTGAATCAACAATAAGTTACAACCAGAAAAAAGAAGGGGAAATTTGCCGATTTGTACATGAGGCCTCTCTGGAAAGTGCTCAGATAAAACCTGTAGTGTGTATCGATGCTAAGGAAAAGATGGAAAGGTGGCTAAACTCGTGAATTTACAAGATGACAACTCATTTTTTTTTTATATTACAAAGTGTGGGAGAGAGCATCATTGTGAGGCTAAAACCAAAGACATTTGCAGTCACATTATCCAGGATCAGGAAAATTGTTAAACCCTTCTTGGCTAGCACTGGCTGGCTTGCAGGTCTCAAAAGGAAAGCGTTATGTGGAAGAGTGTGTTTTCAATGTTAATAAAACTGGCTCGTTTTACAAGGATGTTGGCAAATGAACTCCTGTAATGCAAATGGAATTTTGGTGAAAAATGTTCTGACCAGAGGCTTGCAGGAACCTGACCCTAAGAAGCAACAGTTCAGTATCCACTAATGCAGTATTTGCAGCTACTTTTTACTGTGAACAATGAGAATCAACTCTGTGGCAAGCATTTAGCCTCATATTAACAACAAAAACTTAAAGGAAAAAAATCAAGTTTCTTAAAAAATTGAAAAGACTAGAAGTTTTTTTAAAAAAATTAATTAATTAATTTATTTATTTTTGGCTGCATTGGGTTTTTGTTGCTGTGCGCAGGCTTTTTCTCTAGTTGTGGCGAGTGGAGGCTACTCTTTGTTGTGGTGCGTGGGCTTCTCATTGAGGTGGCTTCTCTTGTTGCGGAGCACGGGCTCTAGGCGTGTGGGCTTCAGTAGTTGTGGCACGCGGGCTCAGTAGTTGTGGCTCACAGGCTCTAGAGTGCAGGCTCAGTAGCTGTGGCGCACGGGCTTAGTTGCTCCGCGGCATGTGGGATCTTCCCAGACCAGGGCTCGAACCCGTGTCCCCTGCATCGGCAGGCGGATTCTTAACCACTGCACCACCAGGGAAGCCCTAGAAGTTTTATACAAATTCAGTATTTAATGTTTTCCCAAGTGCTTCATATTTTATTCTTATAGTATGTAATATAAAGAAAATATATCAACCTTTACTATCACAGCTCAGTGTAAATGGCCTCCGTGCCTCCAATTTGCTTCAATGTGCTATACAAACATTAGCATATCTGTGTGCTTTCAGATGAGAAAAATTGGGAAGTACTACACCGCAGACTTACTTATAACTTATTCCCATGAGACTCAACAGCCTAATGACTGTCCTTAGGAGAATGGTTTAATAGCCATATGATGGGATGCTATGTAGCCATTAAACAGAATAAGGCAGCTGTAAATGTAGTAAAAAGGAAGAGGCTTCAAAATATGTTAAATGAGAAAAGTAATTCCAGCAGTGAGAAGCTGGAAGAAGGACCTCAGTTCTTGTCTTCTTTGAAGAAAGAATTCAGCAAAGAGACCAAGGTTGTGAAAAAGATAAAAGCATCTGTTAGAAGCAAAGTATGTGTTGAAAAAACAAAATATGTGTAGAGGAAGCAAAGTACCTGTGGGGAAAAAAAAAAGTACATGTGAAAGAGCGTACAGATGAACTTGGAGTGCATCACACCCAGTAGGGGAGGCTTAGGTTGCTTACCTAGGGGCCGTTTTCTGGCCCATCATCTCCACATTTGGTCCTGGTGTGGGTGCGCATGTCTCAGCCAAGATGGATTCCAGCTGGCATCTTCTCCCTCCTGTTGTCCTTCCCCTAGACTGAGGGCCTTCTCTGCACATGTGTCGGGCTGGGAAATCCACAAGAAAGTACCCAGTCGGGACCCAGTGCTCCTGCTGGCATCCCATCTCGAAGCGTCAGCAGGAGACCAGTTGCCGCTGTTCAGCCTGGGGCATACACATCTCCTACTCAAAAGCATGGTACCATATAGGGTGTATATTAGTTTCCATTGCTGCTGCAGTAATTTACTGCAAACTTAGTGGCTTAATACAACACAAATTTATTATCTTACAGCTCTGTTGGTAGGAAATCTGATGCAAGTCTTGAGTGGGCTAAAATTAAGGTGTCAGGCTGCATTCCTTTTTGGAGGTTCTAGGGGCAAATTCTTTATTTTTTTCTTTTTCTTTTTTCTTTTTCCAGCTTCTAGGGGCTGCCTGCATTCCTTGGTTTCCTACATCTTCAAAGCCAGTAACATGGCATCTCTGACCATCCTTCCATAGTTACCTTTTCTTCTGACCACAGCCTGGAAAGCTGTCAGCTTTAAGGATTAATATGATGACATTGGGCCCACCTGAATAATTCCTAATATTAATGACATCTGCAAAATCCCTTTTGTCATGTAAGGTAACCTATTCCCAGGTTCTGGGCATTAGGAAGTGGACCTCTTGGGGAGGAGGCATTATTCTGCCTACCATAGTATACTACCATTTTGTATAAAAAATATTTATTTAAACAGACTATCTCTGGAAGTGCACATAAGAAACTGGGTAGCTGGAGGATAGGGAGGCTGACGTTTCACTGTATGTATATCCTTCTGTTCGTTTTGATTTTTAATCAATGTGTGTGTGTTTATTTAAAATAAGTGAAGAAAAATTTAAAGCTCTTAAGTTGTGTGGTGGTTCATCAGTGTTGTTTGTTTTGTGTGTCTTCAATACCAAGTGATTTAAAAAAACAACAATCAAATGCTTTCAGACACCAAGAGGGTCACTCGATGGTACCCTTTCAGTCTTTCTGATGAGTCCTGGTCACAGGGTTTTGACCTTGCCTGCCTTCACTCATCTTGAACCCAGCAAGGATGAATGATGGTAGGCTTCAGCACACAGACCTGTTGCATTCAGTTTCCCTGATATCTTTACAATCCCATTACATTTGAAGCCTGTTTCCTCCTCTGTAAGATAGGGGTTATAATAGTACCAGCTCATGGAAGTGTTAGGAAGACTAAACAAGAATCTGCACAAACATATCTAAAGAGGCACAGCTAGTAAGCACTGGGTAAATGTTAGCTGTTGATGTTCACGTCCACCTTCCTGGTTAGGCAGTTTCCCCACTAACTCTCCTATTTGTGTCCCAGTTCACCGGTCTTTGGATGCCTCAAACATTAGATTCAGACAAGAAAGAACTGTACCTCGTGTATTTAGCTTTACAGGCAATACTTCATTCTAGATCTACACTCTGACTTCCCCAAATCGGGACCAGCTCCACAAAACTAATTTGCATACAAGATAATGTTAAGGCATACCAGAAAATCAGACGTCTACCAGAAAATAGAGTTTTTAAAAAGCTCAAAAGCTCAGGCATCAGGACCTGAAATTGAAGGCAGAAGCAAAGGTGAAGCACATAGTAGGTGCTCAAACAATGCTCCCCCACCCAGTTCTCTGGGACTTTTGTCAGTCTGAGGACTTCGTTCTCACTGATCCTTATTCAGGGACATTCTATCATCTTTTTGATCATCCAACTTACTTGGCATAAATTCCAGCTAAATATATAGTTTCCTTCCTGGGAAAAGTTTTTATCATTTCTTCTTTTTCAGGTACATCACCACTTTCTCCCTGCATACTCATGGTGAAATGTCTGTTGAGTGTCTTAGTGGGAGTTGTGTGTGTTTTAATGTGGAAAAGATAACGCTTGTTAAAGCATAACCACAAAACCCTTATCTAACCTTAAAAAGATGAACAGTTGCTAACCAAATATCGAGCCAGCATTTAAATTTCCACAATTGTCTCATTTAAAAATATTTTATTTGCCATAAGATCCAAATATGATACATTCATCGCAATTGCTTAAATCTCTTAAGCTATGTTTCCAGCTGCAATTTTTTTTTAAATAAGACGATATACTTTAAAAAAATTTTTTTTAAATTTATTATTTATTTATTACTTATTTTTGGCTGTGTTGGGTCTTCGTTTCTGTGCGAGGGCTTTCTCTAGTTGCAGCGAGCGGGGGCCACTCTTCATCGCGGTGCGCGGGCCTCTCACTGTCGCAGCCTCTCTTGTTGCGGAGCACAGGCTCCAGACGCGCAGGCTCAGTAGTTGTGGCTCACAGGCCCAGTTGCTCCGTGGCATGTGGGATCTTCCCAGACCAGGGCTCGAACCCGTGTCCCCTGCATTGGCAGGCAGATTCTCAACCACTGCGCTACCAGGGAAGCCCTAATTTTTGTTTTTTTGTAGCAGTTTATTTTTTGAAGACAGCAGGTGGTTGGTCCTGAGAAGCAAGTTTAGAGCTTTGAGATGCATACAGTCAGAGATATTTAACACTTGACCAAATATATGATGCTGGTCTAAAATATTTTTACAATCAGAAAAAAAGATTTTTAGGGACTTCCCTGGTGGCACAGTGGTTAAGAATCTGCCTGCCAATGCAGGGGACACGGGTTTGATCCCTGGTCCAGGAAGATCCCACATGCCACGGAGCAACTAAGCCCACGTGCCACAACTACTGAGCCCACGTGCCACAACTACTGAAGTCCACGCACCTAGATCCTGTGCTTCGCAACAAGAGAAGCCACCGCAATGAGAAGCCCGCGCACTGCAATGGAGAGTAGCCCCCACTCGCCGCAACTAGAGAAAGCCCGCGCACAGCAACGAAGACCCAACGCAGCTAAAAATAAATAAATAAATAAATAAATAAATAAATAAATTGATTAAAAAAAAGATTTTTATAATTATGATATATGGCTTAAAGTAGCAACCATAATTGCTACTTTAAGCCACTAAGTATTGGGGTGGTTTGTTACATAACAGTAGTTGGTTTGTAGAATGGCTTTTCCCTTTCTGGCCTCTGTAGTTACAGGAAGGCCCGCAGAAGCAGGTTGGAGGGAATTCTAAGTGGTAGTCCACTGGGCCCACCACAGTCACCCTTTCCTTCCTGATTTGTGAAACGTTTTATATTATTAAGGATATTAACTCCCATTTTTGAGGCTATAAACGCTTTCCCCAGTGCTTCGTCTGTATCTTCTTTTGTTCAGGTAGCTTCCTTCATACATAGACACACCCCCAACATGTACGTGCACTAAATCAGTCTTTTGCTTTATATCAGTAGTTTCTTGTCCAGCTGACATTTTTTGCAGTTCTGCTATGCAAATGTCCTCTTGTCACCTGCCAATATTCTTTCCAAAAATTCACCTAAATCTTTTAGGAACTCAGTCTCCAAAGAATCTTTTTAAACTCTTGGGTCTTGAATGTTTCAAAGTCAGGTGACTCCACAACAGGCCAAACTCAAGGGAGTTTCCGGCCAGTGGGCAGTGGGGACCACGCACCCTCTCATCTTACCTCCCTCATATCTGTCAGAAAGTGATCATCTCGTAAAACTTCTACACTCTTGTTTTTTTTTTAATTTATTTTTTTGAAGTATAGTTGAATTACAATGTTGTGTTAATTACTGCTGTACAGCAAAGTGACTCAGTTGTACACATACATACATTCTTTTTCATATTCTTTTCCATCATGGTTTATCACAGGATATTGAATATAGTTCCCTGTGCTGCACAGTAGGACCTCGTTGTTCATCCATTCTATATATACCAGTTTGCATCTGGTAATCCCAAACTCCCACTCCTACTCTCTCCCTCCCCCGTTTATTTTTTCTTAAGACTTACTCAAGGACTAGTGTAATTACTATTGGCTCAACTGTTTTATCTTACTTAGATAAGCTTAATAAAAGTATTCTTCTAGCAAAGTTAGCTAATTAGTGCAGAGTTCTCTGATTAATGGTTCATATTTAGCAAAGAGATTATGGATATTTGAAAACAGTCTATTCCTTTTACTGTTATGTAAGGAAACCCGTTCCCCTGTCATCCTGGCTTCAGTAACTATCAATACATGAAACTCTTGTTTCATAAATACCTCTCTCCACCCCTTCCTCCTTCATCCCACAGGTTTGTTTTAAAATCAAGGACATGCTGTTTTCTCCTAAATATCCAATATATACCTCTAAAATATAAGGACTCTTCTTTATTTTTATCTTTTATTTTTTATTTTTTTAATAATTGTTTTAATAGATTTATTTATTTTTATTTATTTATTTTTGACTGCATTGGGTCTTTGTTGCTGCACACGAGCTTTCTCTAGTTGTGGCGAGCGGGGGCTACTCTTCACTGCGGTGCGCGGGCTTCTGGTTGCGGTGTCTTCTCTTGTTGTGGCTCGCGGGCTCTAGAGTGCAGGCTCAGTTAGTTGTGGCATGTGGGACCTTCCGGGACCAGGGCTCGAACCTGTGTCCCTTGCATTGGCAGGTGGATTCTTAACCACTGTGCCACCAGGGAAGTCCCAAGGACTCATCTTAAAAATACAATGATCACACCCAAAGGTAGTAATTTCTCTGTATTGATTATTCAGTCAGTGCTTAAATTTTCTTGATTGTCTCAATCATTTTAGAGTTTTGTACAAACCAGGATTTAATCCAAGTTCATATAATCACATTGTGCTTCATCTATATGTCTCTTAAGTCTCTTTAACCTATGGCTCTCCTGTCCTACCACCCCAACTTAAAAAAAAAAAAGAGAGAAACATGTCATTTGTCCTGTAGAATTTCCCACAGTCTGGAGATTGCCGATTGCTGCTCTTAGTATTCTGTGGCTTCCTTTATTTTCTGTAAACTAATAGTTCTGTATCTATAGGCATAATCAGATTCAGGTTAAATTATTTAGTCTGACTCTTTCAAATATATATGTACTTCCATCAGGAGTAACATGATATCTGGTTATCTCTTTTCATGATTTATGATTGGGACATCTTAAATTAGAATATACCCCCTGAATCTTCAGTAGGTAATGAACCAGACAGCCCATAATTTCAGCCCCCTTGTAGGTAAAGCACACACACACTAATTCTCCTGGCTTGCCTGCACATTCACACACCACGGCTTTCTCGTGCCCGGAGAATTAACAACAGGGCAACAGGAGGACCCAAGGGAAGGATGGCCTGGAGGAGGCTCCAGGTGATAGAATAAGAGCAACAGACTCAGATGTGAGTGTGTGGACTGATGAACAAAGTAAGAACAAATGGAACTGGAAGGAAAGGAGCCCCATCTTGAGATGTTTCTTACAACCATATTGAAGTAAACTTTTTCTAAATTGTGCTTCAACCCAGCCAAGCAGTAAATACTAATTTTATCACTTGATTCACGCAGATTTGGTTTTCATTAAATATATGAATTTATTTTCTCTTCCTCCAACTCATTATAATCCGTACTTTATAAAGGTTAACGGACAACCCTTGCAATAGCTTAAAAAATTATTTTCCATAATTTCCCACAGAATGAGAAATACAGAGTTTTCTAATACAACAGGGAAGTAAGATTTTAGACCCGAAAGATTATCTTTATATTGAAACTCATTAGGGAAAAAGTCTTGTGGTCAAATACAGCCGGATGTGAACTAGTAATTTAAATAATTTATCAACGATATGTCATAATGTAATAATGGCTAAATGTTATTTTATTTCATTTAATCCTCAGCTCCATGAGATAAGTCTTATTGCTCCCATTTTATAGATGAGAAAATTGAAAAGTAGGAGTTAAATTACTCATCTATGAGTAAGTTTTATTTATTTTTTAATTTTGAAAAATTTTTAATAAATTTATTTATTTATTTTAGGCTGAGTTGGGTCTTCGTTGCTGCGCACAGGCTTCCTCTAGTTGCGGCGAGCGGGGGCTACTCTTCATTGAGGTGCGTGCGCTTCTCATTGCGGTGGCTTCTCTTGTTGTGTAGCACGGACTCTAAGTGTGTGGCCTTCAGTAGTTGTGGCTTGCGGGCTCCAGAGTGCAGGCTCAGTAGTTGTGGCGCTTGGGCTTAGTTGCTCCACGGCATGTGGGATCTTCCCGGACCAGGGCTCGAACCCATGTCCCCTGCATTGGCAGGCGGATTTTTAACCACTGCGCCACCAGTGAAGTCCCCGAGTATGTTTTAGATGAAACATTTTAATCTTTCATATAGTAGTACTTTCTGACTTGATCTCATTCTGTAGAATAACTGCTTTAAATGTTTTCAAAGAGTAAACATATTTAAAAATCAAATTCACTCTTAAAAGATAGATTCCCCACATTTGGAGAAATTAAGGAGATGGATACAAGCCTAGAAAAAAACTCAGAGGAGTTCCAAAAAAGCTGACCAGGGGAAGCAGTCCTGTGATCAGTGCATGGCTTGCCGAGGTGATTACTTGAAGAAGAAAAGACTTATTTGTATTGAAAAGTACGGTTATTGTGACATCTTGCTAACACTCTCCAATAATATTCTCTCCTTCTTCCTTTCATTAATAGAAACTCATTTAGGTTTTTATCATGGAGATTTTTCTAATGTATATAAAACCAGAGACAAAGGGGAATGTGGGGTTCATTATATACCAACGACTTTTACCAGTTGTCATTTCATGACCAATGTTTCCTCCATTTCCTCACCTATTTAATCTTCTTTTTAACTGAATTTAAAAAAAGTTTTGATATATAATTCACATACCATATAACTTCACTCATTTGGAGTATACAATTCAATGGCTTTTAGTATATTCACAGGCATTCACAAATATCACCACAATCAACTTGAGAACATTTTTATCACATCGAAAAGAAACCTTGTACTCGGTATCAGTCACTCCCCATCTCCCCCTAATTGCACTAGCCCTAGGCAACCACCAATCTACTCTCTGTCTCGATAGATTTGTTTATTTTGGACACAGTACAAATGAAACTGTACAATACGTACTCTTTTGTGACTGGCTTCTTTCACTTAGCCTAATGTTTTCAAGGTCTGTCCATGTTGTAGCATGTATCAGTACTTGGTTCCTTTTTATTGTCAAATAATATCCCATACCATGGATATCACATCTTATTCATTCAACTCTTGGAGTTGATGCTTGGAGTTATTTCTACTTTTTGATTTTTACGAATAATGCCACCGTGAACATTTATGTACAAGTTTTTGTGTGGACGTATGTTTTGATTTCACTTGGGTATATACCTAGGACTGGAATTACTGGGTCATTGGGTGATTCTAGGTTTAGCTATATGAGGAACTACCAAATCGTGTTCCACAGAAGCTGCACCATTTTACTTTCCAACCAGCAGTGTATGAGGGTTCCAAATTCTCTGCATGCTCACCAACACATGTTATTGTCTGTCTTTTTATTCTAGCCACCCTATGGGTATGAAGTGGTATCTCATTGTGGTTTTTGGATTTGCGTTTCCCTACAGCTAATAACTTTGAGCATGTTTTCATGTGCTTATTGGCCATTTGTATATCTCCTTTGGAGAAACATCTATACAAATCCTTTTTTTTATTTTTATTTTTATTTTTTTGGCCGCGCTGCATGGCGTGCGGGATCTTACTTCCCCAACCAGGATTGAACCCAGGCCCTCAGTAGTGAGAGCACAGAGTCCTAACCACTGGACCACCAGGGAAGTCCCAGAAATGCAACAGATTTCTGTATATTAATCTTGTATCCTGTAACCTTGCTGAATTCATTTATTACTTCTAACAGATTTGGGGTAGAGGCTTTAGGGTTGTCTACATAGAGTATCTTGTTATCTGCAAATAGTGCCAGGTTTACCTCTTCCCTTCCAATTTGGATACCTTTTACTTCTTTTTCTCCTCTGCCCCTTTTTCATAAGGACACCTGTGGTGGCATTTAGGGCCCACTTGGATAATCCAGGATAAGCTCTTCCTCTTGAGATCTTTAGTTTAATCACATCTTTTGCCACATAAGGTAATACGGAGTCTGGGAATATGGAAGTGAATATACCTCTGGAGGGGCATTTTTAAGCCTGTCACAGAGGTTTGTTAAATAAACCAAACAGAAAAGTTCATATGTAATTCTCTGTTGCTAGCATAAGAAGACAAATCCAGTAGCTTAGCTCCAAGGATTGGGGTAAGTTGTACTTTGTCTTCAAGAATCTACTGGAGTGGGCTTCCCTGGTGGTGCAGTGGTTAAGAATCCGCCTGCCAATGCAGGGCACACGGGTTCGAGCCCTGGCCTGGGAAGATCCCACATGCCGCGGAGCAACTAAGCCCGTGAGCCACAACTACTGAGCCTGCACTCTAGAGCCCACAAGCCACAACTACTGAGCCCGCACACCACAACTACTGAAGCCGGCGTGCCTAGAGCCAGGGCTCCGCAACAAGAGAAGCCACCGCAATGAGAAGCCCAGGCACCGCAACGAAGAGCAGCCCCTGCTCGCCACAGCTAGAGAAAGCCCGCGCAGCAATGAAGACCCAACGCAGCCAAAAATAAATAAATAAAATAAATAAATTTATTTAAAAAAAAAAAAAAGAATCCACTGGACCTTTCCAAACCAACATCTCTCTGTTGCTAACTCTGGCTGTTGGCTGGGCCCCCAGACCCTCCCGAAGGCAGTGGGCAGAGGGCCACGAGCTCTGTGAGGACATCCAGCCACCCACTGGCTCTTCAGCATCCAAGAACAGAGGGGACCACTCTCTGAATGCTTCGGAGGTTGTGAATGGGGAGGAACCTGGAAGAGGGGGAACTTCCGTTCCCTTCTGCTGCTCCCGCCATCCCCCCAGCTTGGTAAATCCCTTCCTTGGGGGGAAAAAGGGCTTCCCCTCCTGGGCCAGCCCTCCTCTCTGTGCAAGGGCAGCCAGCTGAGGTCTGGTGCCAGCTGGGCAGCTGCCTAGAATGTTTTGCAGCCTGGCGAGCTGCCTGCGAGCGAGGCCGTCCCACACCATGGCCCTGGGAGCTTGGGTCTGCAGAGGTAGTTGGAATTGTACAAAAAGAGTGACACATAACACCGTATCTTCCTTCACAGGCAGACCACGATGGCCTCTCAATGCAGCAAATGAAGCCCTCTCTCCCAGACCAAGGCCATTCCCTGGGAACAACCCCAGATGCTCCTGTGTGATGGGAAAGAAGATTGGGGGACCCCTGGGGGCTGGCTGAGACCATAACTTACAAAAGGCTGAACTGAGGAAACTGGATTTTTCGATTCACACTAGCCCAAAAGACCATGAAAAACAAAGGCTTGATTCTTAACACTCATGTGGCTTTTTGGCCTCTGGCCATGAAGCTGAGGACAGAGGCTGTTTATTCCTCCCATGCATTTTGAAGCTCCCTGAGTTGATAACCGGAGCTCCTTCTGGACAGCTGTTCATGCTTCTTCTCTCCCCTAATTCTCTATGGAAGCAGCCAAGGTGGGGGAAAATTTTTTCACTGGGGAGAAATAGAATTCCAACAACAAAAATAGTTAGTTCTTTCTCTGAGACTGACCACAATCATTTTATCTACTGAAAACTTCTAAATGGAGCTTCTAGAAAGGGTCCTGGAAGAGATTTTAGCGATCAAGGAAGAAGTTTTGCACATGCCTAGAAGCCTCAGACAATCATGGATCAAATCTGAGGCAAAGAGTTCCTAGGACTCAAAAAAAATCTTAAAGCTACTACATATAAAAATGAGCTAATGAGCACGACTGAGTGAGGTCTGTCAAAATAGATGTGACAGTGAAATCTGCATCAAGAGAGGCTTGGGTCTTCTGGGGCCAGTTCTGGTGCAGCCATGTGGTGTCACTGTGTTAGAGGCATGCAAATCTCTGAGGCTGTCCCTGGGAGGACTCAGTTTATTTGCTCAATTTTTGAGCTGATTAATGGGGAGTGTAGGCTGGCCTCACAATACTCTGGAGCCAGAACATGCAGTGATGTTGGAGATGCCTTGGAAAACGGCTCTCATTGTGCTGCAGGCTAGTGATGGGAGCAAAGCCCAGCTGAGTGGTAAATTCCTGGGTCAATGAGAACACAGAGTTCCAGCCAGCAGCACAAAGATCTGGAAGAATGTGACTTGGGAGGAATCCAAGAACGGCTGAAAGAGATTGATTCTAAAAAAGCCACCGTGCCTGGGATGGTGGTAGCCTGGTGGTCATGGGGGCAGATAATGTCGGAGCAGTGGGTAGAGGCCCCTGACTGCTGGTTGTAGGACTGGAGACCCTGACTGTGCAGGGGAGGAAGTGGGGCAGTCTGAAGCATCCTTCACAGAGGCTAGCACAGCTGGGGCCCGGATTTCATTTGTGGGTTTGACCCCTAGAATCTCCTTGGCACTGATGACCCCAATCTCCTGCTAGTGCTGAAAACATGAGCCTGGTTGGCATGGAGACCTGGGCAGAAAACCCCCTAGGTGCCTCTGGTCTGTGGGGAAGTAGCTGCTGGAGATGGAGCCTGTGAACGTCAGAATGGTCATCTTCATGCTCAGGTCAGCCCGTGCATGTTGATGGAGTAGAGGAGCTGCCCTAGAGCAGCAGCAAACCCTGGTTTTTTGGTGAGATGTCACCTGCTGGGTCCAAGACTTCTTTCTCGAGCTGAAGCTGGCTGCTGATGGGCTGTGTCTACTGGTCACCTGGATGAGAAGCTTCTCGTGAGGGACAATGGCTTGAGAGGTTGAGGCCTCCAAAAGCTGGTCTTGACAGCACTGACCTAAAGTGAGCCTTGCAATTCAGATCAACTGTCTGAAATCTGCTGTTGGGTTACCTGTCCGGAAGCAGATGCTCCTGATTTGGAGGATGAGGTTACTCTGCCCCAAACGCAATGCTGTAATGATGATGTTTCTCGGCCCCAAATGGCAACAGGCTGGGTCAGGCCTCCTTTGGAGCCTAGAACATTGTTCTGAAGCTTCTGTTCATATTGGTCAAAAACACTGAGAGTTCAGTAATTTTTCTTGTTGGGTTTTTTTGTACCTTGTAGTGAATGACGGTCCACAACATTAGGTGGACTTCATAAGCTGGGTTCAGAACTGTGTTCTCCAAAATCAGCAACCTGAATCCTGCAGGATATGTGTTCCTGTAGACTGCCTCCTGGATTTGTGTCTTCTGTTTGAAACTTGTGGTCTTCCTCCTGAATACCAGGATAGTTTCCCTGTGCTCGGTCATCCTCTCCTTCTGAGAGATGCAAGTTAATGCACAGATTCCAAGAATTTGAGAATCCTTGCAGCTTTCTGTTGGAGGAGGTAATTGAGGTGATGTGACCACCAGCTGACCCTCCAGATGGACCCAGGCCGTCTGGGGCTCCTGCCCCCTCCCCTGTCCATGGCATGTACACTCTGCCCACCGTCCGCACAGTGGGAGCTGTTTGCAGGGACACAGCTGAGAGAGTAAAAGGTGTGGAGACCACCTGCACTGTGCACACAGTTGAACCCAGTTAAAGTCTCTACAGAAATTTTTAAGATACTGTCGGGTGGGTGCTGAGATCTACTCACCTTACAGCCCAAGACAAGCCTTGAAAGTGAGTTCCTTTGCTTATTAAACCTGCCACCTACCAATCTGGAGTGCTTTGCCTCCTTCTTTGGTTTCTCCTTGCCCTCTGAGTACCGGGGCCAGTTTGCAAACCAACACTTTCCTAGAAGCTGTGTGCTTCTGTGTCCTTTATAACTGTCCGGTCAAAGACCAGCTCTGCCAAGGGCCTGGTTATATTTCCGGGGGTAGCTGCTCTTCAAGGCTTCTAGCATGGAGTGGCTGTGCCTGAGGGCAGCAGTGCTTTAGGGACGCTGAGCTTGGACATGGGATTGGGGTGGGGCCAGCATCAGCAGCACTAATAATGGGAATAATGACGGCAGCGTCAGGTCCCACAGCACAGTGTTGCCTCATCCCACCTCCAGTGACCTTCCTGCCTCTGGTGTTTCTACCCTGTGTGTCTTTCCCCTGCCACACACACACACAATTCTCACCCACCCACGAGGCAGGTGATATTACATGAAAGAGAGAGATGGGAGCAGTGACTTGGAGTCATAGTTTATGACTTCTTGAAGTCATGGTTTAAAAAAGTAGTCATAGTTTAAACAAATCAGTTATTTTAACTTATATTGTCGTATCGCCTACTTTTGTGGGTTTACATTGGTGATTTATAATCCAGTGGTTTCAACGCGTTTTCTCCAGCATTACTAGGAGATGCACTATGCCTCCATTACTGACAGGGGCTACTGCACGTGTGTTTCTCAGTTTTGAGCTGCATAGGAGGATCTCGTTAGAGACTGGGGAAAGTGAGGGAATATGCTATTTCAGAAGACCACTTTCCCATTCGTATACTCCCCATCCCAGAATCACTGGCCATAAAGAGTATCGAGGAAAGCTGGTTTAAGGGAATAAAAAGCCCTATTTACTTTTTCCTGACTATCACCCAATGAGCTGTCAAAGACCCCATATGGGACCATCAGAGAAACTTGTGGTCATTAAAAAAAATAATAAAAGCCTAAGTTTATTAGAAACTTGTCAGCCAAGGAAGCCACTGGTTGAATGAATTCCATCCAACGGACTCCGCTCGAGTGTTGAGCTCTTGGATTTCACAAGGATTTGTTTGAATTGTTAGTCACATGGCAGAAATTAGAAATTGAGATCTAAACTGGGGTTGGTCAGAATTTGTAAACCAAGAGAGTTGCTGAAATGGTTTGTATTTGAACAGTTTATCTGTGAGCTTATCTTTCGGAAACACACGACTCTGCCATGTAAACTGTTGCCTGAGCTGTTTGAGCTTAAACAGTCTTTCTGTATTTTAAGTTTTTGGTTTCTGTGTAGTTTATCTAGTTGACAAGATGTAATTGCTTCACGTTTCTATCTCTCAGTCACAATTTTTGGATCATACTTCAACCATGTCTATGGGACAGACCACATTCTTGTCTAGATGATCTGTCTATACCTACGTCACTGAGTTAAGTAAAGGGTCATGATGGAGGTCACTTGAGGAGTTTCACTTGATGTTAGACCTTCTTGCTTCTATCAGCAAGATCATTTGATAAAAGAGCAGCTATGTGCAATACTTAAGAATTTTTATAACCAATATTTGACCATTGCAACAGTGACAAACACTGAATTGATAGTCTACTTCTAAGCCAGGAACCAAATGTATCCAATTTAAGCCAAGAAAATAATTTGAAGAACCTTTTTTTTTTTTTTTTTTTGGCTGCGTTGGGTCTTCATTGCTGTGTGTGGGCTTTCTCTAGTTGTGGCGAGTGGGGGCTACTGTTCTTTGCAGTGCACGGGGTTCTCATAGCAGTGGCTTCTCTTGTTGCAGAGCACGGGCTCTAGGCACGCTGGCTTCAGTAGTTGAGGTGCATGGGCTCAGTAGTTGTGGCTCGCAGGATTACTTGCTCCGCATGGGATCTTCCCAGACCAGGGCTCGAACCCATGTCCCCTGCATTGGCAGGTGGATTCTTAACCACTGCGCCACCAGGGAAGTCCCAAGAGCCTTGTTTTTACCAAATTTTCTCATGCCGTTGTTTTCCAGATCTCTTAAAGCAAACTTAAAGATCATTGAAAAGACTATAAGGGTGGAAAAGCAACATTCTTCCTCTAAAATTGAGAAGGCATTCATATGACCAGGATGGCTATTTTTTAACCCACTGCCAGTCCAGTCTTGTGAATCTCTCAGGCAAGGAGATGTTTGGCCTTAGTGACACTGTCTGGTTCTCAGTCATTCTCTGATCCAGAGCATGTAGGGGTTTTTGCACCACTTTTTGGACCTTCTTTAAGGTGTGAAATAGGTATGCCTGAGGACAGAATAAAGCACCCCAGAACTGTTCCTCACAGGTTAAGATTTCTGGTTTTAAATTGAGGCTCACATTTTTCTCTTTCTTGAATTAAGATGCCTAAAGACTGCTTTTTCTTAGAGTGGAAATCAATAGGCCAAATGGACCCAGAGTAATACCAGGGAATTTCCTGAGAGTAGGCATTAGTTTATTGAGATGGTGAGTACCTGTCCAATTTGTGGGCAGTAGCCAATAAGCTTTTTCTTTTGGTAGAACAAATCCAATATCAGTCATTTGGGGGCACCCAATGACCCACTGTTGGCCAAAATACCCTGATGAGGTTGTCTGATTAGGTCCTACAGCTTTGAGACAAGTCAACAAGTGTAGTTGAGTACCATTCAGTGAGATATACGGTAGAGATCAGAGGGTAGAGCCATGGTCAAGGAGACTGGCTTTTCCTTGTAGGATCTGTAAGAGAGAAACCCTCCACTTGCATAATAAGTCTCTTACCATTTAATCTCTTACCAAACTCGACTTGTGAGTTTTGTTGAAGTGCTGATTGCTATGAGAGATACCTATATTTCATTTTAATGGAGACAGAAAATTCCCATTCTTAGGGTGACATGATAGAGGGTCTTAGATTTTTGGCTACCTGGCTTGTTATAATATTTGCCATCTATAAAATCACACAGGAGTTAAGTTCTACCACCCAGAAATCAACTGATTCACTGCAAGGGATTGGTACTGTAGGAAACTGGGTGACATTCAAAGGAAAGTGGTTATAAAGCCAATGTTTGGTTGAATTATATGGTTAAGTCATGGAGTGACTAGGGTGCAAACCACAGCATTAAGAATAGGGGCCTAAATGGGTGCCATAGTTAGGAGGCAACAAATATCTCCTCACCATCCAGAATCTTAAGGCAGCAGAGAGAGAAAAAATAACTAGGTAAAGAAATAATGAAACATGTGAAGACATGAATGACAGTGTTCTAGGCATTTGCGATCTAATTCTAATGTCTAGGGTGGAAGGTCTACTTCACATTGACTTGAGGCCATAGGTTCCTCAGGTTGTTGACATCTGAAGGATTCTTAAGAATCTTTAGTTTGAGATCTCCAGTTCAGATGGCTTTTCATTGGTGTAAGGTAGCATTTTGTCTTCTTAACTGGGTGATGCGAATCTGGGGATCAACTCTTTGTAATCTGATCATAGTGTGGTGGTTGGCAAAACCCGGTAGGAGCCTTTTCATCAGGTTTGGGAGCTCCTTCCTCTGAGGTCCCTTCTAGAGGCCCAGGTCTCAGGTTTTAGGTCGTACTAGGAAGTGACTGGGAGGAGCTGAGGAAAGGCTGCCTGAAGCTGACAGTCTTATCATCAACAGAAGCTCAAAGATAAACAAAATATGACCAAAATGTATCCAAAACCCTTTGAAGGCAATAATTCTATCAAGTCCATTTGGAAATGCTCTGAGGGATGCTAAAACCTGGGCTTTTGTCCATGTCCCATCTTTGCAGTTTCCCAGCATTTTGGGTAAAAGATGAGGCACGTGCTACAAACCTCCTTGGTAGCTTTAGTAAATTCCCCACCAACACTGACCAAGGACAGTAGCCAACCTCATGTAAAGACCTCCCAGGGTTCCTTTTGAGGTCTTCTGGCACCAAGAGCCTATGCTGAGGGCACTAAAGATCATTCTCTAACCACCTTCAGTCACTTCTTTCCTGAGATCTTTTTTCCTATTTTAGAGCCACTTTCTGACATTTGGTGTGTTGGTCACTTTGAGCTAGTCCAGATATTTGGCTCTGAGAAGCTATAAGGACCATGAGTTTAGTAAGGGCTACCTACTCGGTATGGTGTCCATCCAGAGCTTTTCTTTTGTGCTTCAGGTTGTTCTTTTATTGAGTATGTTTCTATCTTTCTAGTAGCCATTTCCATAGAAAACATCAGGGCTTTTAGGAGTTTCTTAATCTACTAGTGACCATTTTACATTTGACTTCCTGCAGATATCATGAACCTTCACTGTTTCCAGAACATCCCCAAATCATACCAACCAACTCAAAGACATACATGTTTTCAATATATGTATTAACATATATGTTATCCACAGCCAATCAGCAAGCTCTAGTGATGTGACAAGTTTAAGTAGATTCTTCTGTCTTTTAAGTAGAGGGTCTCTTCTAAAGATTAGTTAAAATCTGTTATAGTACGTAGAGCCTGTGCATTTCCTGTTTCAATTCCACAAACAATGTCAAATATGGACTTTCTATGGCAGTCTCCAATAATTCTGCTTGAGGGATAGATGGTTCCTGAACCATCAAAGCAGAGGTTAAGCATCAGAGGGTTCTCCTTATTAGATAAAGGACAAGTGTGTTAGGGGTCAAGAAAATACAATTGCAGATATACATAGGTGAGGGAGAAAGTCATAAAATCTCATGGGAGGTGAGTGTGGTTGCTGAGAAATACTGACTATTTTCAATGAGCAGAAAGAATTGTATGGCATGAGGGACCATTATGTTAAAAGGAGATCCTGGCGGTAAGTTGGTGGGTCTCCTGATTCTTGGGCTGCTGTTGCTGCTGCTGTGAGGCACGGTGAATGAGCCTTTGCTACTGGATCAAGAAAAAGGCTGGCATAAGTTTTTGCCTCAAGTCCTCAGGATGCTGGGTAAAACTTGGAAGGCTTTGTGTGTGACTGAATGAATGGAGAGCCATTGTGGAAGTTGTTGGAAGGCTAGCATTAGGTTACAAAATGCCTTCTCACGTTTGGGTTCCTGTATCCATTGCCCATGGCTTCCATAACAAATTACTCCAAACTTAGTAACTTGCACCAACAAAAATTTATTCTCCCGCAGTTTTAGAGGCCAGAAGTCTGAAGTCAAGTTGTTGGCTGTGTTCCTTCAGAAGGCTCTAGAGTAGAATCTTTCCTTGCCTCTTTCAGCTTCTGGTGGCTGCAGACATTCCTTTGCTTGTGGCTGTATCACTCCCATCTCTGCCCTTCTTCACATGACCTTCTTTTCCCTCTGTGTGTCAATACTCTGTGTCTCTTATAAGGACACTTGTCATTGGATTTAGGTCCCAACCAGATAATCTGGGATAATCTCATCTCAAGATTCTTAACTAAATTATATCTGCAAAGACTTTTTTACCAAGGAAGGTCACAATCACAGGTTCTGGGATGTGGACATAACTTTGGAGGGCCACCGTTAAATACACTACTGCTCCCGAGAACAGGGTGCTATGACATTGAGGACTTAGTTTAAGTCAGAGAAATGTGGTGATTACAAAAAAGTTAGGAACGCACTTTACAATAGCCAGTGTGACCCCAAATCTTCTTTAATTGTCTTTTACTGTCAAGACAGGGCAGTTCTGAATGGCTTATAATGAACCTTTATAATGTTTTATTTAATGGTTACCTAATCCTTACAATTGCTAAAAGTGCCTGCATTCTGGTTTGTCCTAGGTCATAGACAATAAGTGGCATATGTAGTTAGGTGTTATTTTATGGAATTAAGAAAGAAATTTTTAAGATCCCCGTGTCCATTTCCAAACTAGTAGTTCAGATGTTATGGTGTTGATCTAGACATTGATAATCCTCTGTTGGCAGTTTAGAAAAATAAAATAACAAGGGGAAACTAACAGCCTAGTTGAAGGGAAACATTTGTAAAGTAAACCTGACTCTTCAAATAAGGGTTCCACGCTTGCCTTCAGGGGCTGTCACTTTTCACTTCCCCAAGCCTGAGAATCAGATGTGAAAAGTGACAAATAACATGACAGTAGAGGCGTCTGTACAACATGGAGTGCTTCTGTGAAGGGAGGGAATGTGGTGGACAGTCCCTGGGGCCTTGGGGAAGCCAGGCGTGGTGCTGGGCAGTACGAAGCTTCTCGTCACTGCCCTGGGTGGTGTTGGGCCCCTCTCATAGGGACTCATGATACAGGACACTTGGCACTTCCAATGTGATTTAAACCTTCTCAGTTTTATCCGGACAATTAATCTTCACAGCAATCCTTTGACTGTTATCCCCCTTTTACAGTTGAGGGGATATAGTAGATGCAGGATTGGGCTCAAGGTCATGCAGGAAGGTGGCAGAGCCAGGCCTCTCTGGTTCCAGATGTTTGTCTTGAAAGATTTCAAACAGAAAAGTTGAGAGAATAGTAGAGTGGACACCCATATGTCCTCCAAACTAGGTTCAACCATTATGAATATGTTACTCTAGTTATGTGTTCCTCTTCAGCGTATATTTTGCAGAACCACGCTAAAGTTGCAGACCTCCTGATACTTCATCCCCACATAAATGACACATTCACTCTGAAGAGATTTGACACCAATCTCTCATATCCACTAATACCCATCCGTACTCAATTTTCCCCATTGTCTCAGAGTCTCCTAAGGATGTATGTTTCATACAAGCGCCCCCTCACATTTCACACTTTATAATTGTTTTTTTCCCAATGAGTTTGGTGTTTAAAGACACCAGAGCAGATGTCTTTTCTTCACGGTGTGTCCATGTTATACTAGAGGCTGGTCAGCTAAAGCCGGCAGGCCCAATCTGGCCACGCTCACTGGCTTCTATATTGTCTCTGGCTACTTTCATGCTGCAAGGGCAGATCTGAGCAGTTGCCACAGAGACCTGAAAAGCTGAAAACATTTCCTATCTGCCCTGTCCATAATGGTTGTTTCCCCAAGTAATACTGTCACTATTCTTAACCTTTGTTTTGGTGTATTAAATTTCTGAGCTCGTTCAGCATATAAACAGTCTGCACAAATGGACATTTATAAAGAACCATTTATCCATCTACTGATTTTTATTCATTATTGGTCATCCATTCTTCTTTCACTTCCCTGGGATCACAGAAGAAATCACAAAAGACTTCACAGAATGAGTAGCCATTTCAAAGTGATATTTGGTTACCAGTAGGGATGTTTGATTTTCTTCACAAGGAGATATTTTTGACACTGTACGTGTCTTTTGGGTCTAATCGGGACAGGTAACAAAATTCAGCCTATGGGTTAGAGCTGTGAGTTGAATTGCCATTGTTCAACTTTTTTCTCACAAGCAAACTCTCCACGAGGTCCCTCAGCATCCGAGGGCAAAAGGGCCAAGTACACGGGGGTCTCTGCTCCTTCTTCTGGGCTTTTGGTGGCTCTGGGTCCCGCCATGTCAGTTCTCACCCACCCTGGGCAGCAGGCACTCAGGAGGATCTTGTCCCCTCCTCTCTGCTCAGTTTCCTGGCTTGGATTCTGGACAGGACCGTGACGCCGATTTTCATCACCCCATATGCGGTCTCCGGCCAGCCCTCCTTCCTGTGCAACCCCTTCTATGTGTCTCCCACAAACTTGTTCATGAGCCCCACCGGCTCCTCCTCCGTGACGGTCTCACTTCTAAACTTCTGCTGCAGTTTGGGGCTGCAGTTTTCAAGAGCTTTGAAGCCCCATCTGCTAGACACATTCAGCACTCTGCCTAAAGCACAACACAAACCATTACCTAGAAAGGTGAGCACAAGCAGGATGAATACCCAGTTCTCTGGGATGCTGGACCACAAATTTCCACTGGAGATCACCAGTTTCCTATGAGATGAATTAAGGCTGCATTTATGAGACAAGGAAATGAAAGTCTTGGAACCTGTCCGAGCCATGATGTCTAGGATGATAGCAGAGAAAGAAATGCTCTAATGGGGAGGGCAGTGCCCCGATTTCCAAAAGAAAATGAAAAAGGTGTATCGAGGAAAGTGCTCAGGGAATGGGCACCCAGGAGTAGACAGCGTCTTTTCCTCAAAGGCATCCTTTGGGAGCAGCTGAGGATCTTAGGTCACTTGGGCAGTGCTCTATGCCAGGTCCCTGGTGACCAACAAAGAGCTGATGGGTTTGTGGCTGGCAGCTCCAGGGTGACCGGACAGCATCCAGTTAGGAAGGCTCGGATGGAGGAAGGTGAAATCAAATCAGTTCAGTGGGCCGAACTGCATGCTGTTTTCTCTGGGTTTGCGTTTTTATCAGCTCGGGAGTAGTGACTCAAGCCCTAGCTCTATGATGACCGAGGAGGGCAGTGGAAACTGGATTATTTAAGGGATGCCCACATAAGCACGACACTCTGGGAGTCAAATGGGAAGTTAGGAGGAATTAAAGTAGGACAACTTAATGCCCATCAGAGGAACCACTTCCTGGACTGGAAGGGGATTGGAACCCGCAAGTGGATGTTCAGCTGTGCTTATTTGAAGTGACTCTCTGGGTCCACAAGATGAGTGGAATGGGGCGCTGTAGTAACACACGGATGGGATAATTGTCATATATGACTCTAGCATCGTCTGAGGCACAAAACGCCAGGGAATGTTTCATCTGTCAGCAAGAAAGACAAAGACTGCATGCAGAAGGGTATGAGACAGATTCCTTGAGGCCAAGGCCTGGCACAGAGCTGGCAAAACATGTTGCAGGTAGTAGCTCTGGGAAGGTACAAAGGGTCCTGACGAGATGACCTGCTGTTTCTGGACCTGGCTCTGCATACCCGGCAGTAGATCGACGTGTCCAAGTTACATCAGGGGACTGGAACAGAAGACACTGCACCGATTTGGACTGATAAGATCTAATCTTCAGGCCAAGGAGCACACTCCCATCCTCAGAGTAGCGGTTTGCTTCAGAACTGGGACAGGAAATGAAATGCTGGTTGTCTCAAACTTGAGGAGATAAAGGTATGCACGCTGGCTTATGCACATTCATGAGCATATGCTCACAGTCGACATGGTGGGGGCCTTGGAAGAGTCCCCACTGGATGGATTCCTCTCTCCTCCGGGGGACACGGGGAAGAGGGCGTGGGGAGGATGCCGGGGCAAGTCTACAAATCTTTCCCCACATCACTTCAACCTTCCTCTTTCCGACCTGACCGTGGTCCTAGGACCAGGGCTGCTGCTCCCGATATAGAAGGCAGGGGATAATCCTTAAGCAACTCAACTATAGATTTAAACTTTTTGTCAGAATTCTTAAGGACCTGATGGAGTGGATTGTCTTCACCCCATTTGGCAAATTTGGAATGACAGCAAATGCAGCTGTATTGACTAGTTAGTAGTCGAGAGAACCCACTAATTCTGGGCCTGGGTAACCCTACTTATATGATGGGAGTGGACTAAGGGGAGATACTTGTTAGACTAGTATTGTTGTGGGCAATCAGGATGAGCAGAGTGGCCGAACTTAACACCACTTTGGAAGGTGAGACAGTTGGATTCAATGTTAATGACTAATGGGGAGCAGGGGGAATGAAATGAGGGTAAAGGATGATTAAATGGGTTACACAGCAAGAGAAATCAATACTACACTGGTGCCTGGAGCGGCTGAGAGCAGGAGGTGATATCCTCTCTTAGCTCAACTATCACAGATGCCTGATTGTGTGAAACCGCATTTTTTTTTTTTAAAGTCTGGTGGTTTCTTTTTTTCTTTTTCTTTTTTTTTTTTTAATATTTTATTTATTTATTTATTTATTTATGGCTGTGTTGGGTCTTCGTTTCTGTGTGAGGGCTTTCTCCAGTTGCGGGAAGTGGGGGCCATTCTTCATCGCGGTGCGCGGGCCTCTCACTATCGCGGCCTCTCTTGTTGCAGAGCACAGGCTCCAGACGCGCAGGCTCAGTAGCTGTGGCTCACGGGCCTAGTTGCTCCGCGGCATGTGGGATCCTCCCAGACCAGGGCGCGAACCCGTGCCCCCTGCATTGGCAGGCAGACTCTCAACCACTGCGCCCCCAGGGAAGCCCGTGAAACCGCATTTTGTGAAGACCACTCCTGCTCTGTGACCTGACAATGTCAAGCGGAAGCCCTGGAATCCGAGTTACATCACTGTGGGATATGGTCACAGGACGTGGTGATGAACTGAAAGCAGTGTTTATGACTGAGTGGCACTCTCTTCATGTGCCAGCACCTCTCGAGTCTTAGTGTTCGGGTCACATGTACTACCATCCTGTGACGTGGTGTCACCCTGGCCTTGTTGGTAATATTCAACTGTCATCTGTAAAGGAGTCACAGGAAGGTACTGGTATTGATGATCAAGGGTGATGGGAGATAAAGTCTCCCCAGGATGTAATATTTTTTTTAATTTTTTTTTATTTTTTATTTTTTTTTTATTTTCAAGAAATATTTAATGACATGGAAAAGTGCTTATAATGTTAAATTTTTTAAAAAGCAGGATACGTACAATGTAATTACAAGTCTGAGAAAGAAAAAGAAACTAGAAGGAAACATCAAAATGTAAACAAAGAATGGTTACTTCTGAATGGTGAGACTATTAGTGATTATTTTCTTTACACTTTTTAATATTTTCCAAATTGTCCAAAATTATCACGTATTACTGATACAATTAGGAAGGGAAAGGTCTATGAATAGATTTTAAAGTTATATCTCTCAGAAAAATTGACATGAGGAAGAAAAACATAAGGAGGAAGAGAAGAAAAAAAATTATTCGGCCTGGGCTCCAACTTTCAATTTTGGCCAGATTAGTATTTCCAATTTATATTAATATAAGTATTTGTTGAATTGAACTATACTGATGCTAACCTAGGCAAACTTGGCAAGAAGCATTTCATTTAATTCTCTGAATTTTTTTTTTTTTTTTTTTTTAAGATTTTTAGAAATTTCATGTAATGTCTGAAACATTTATATTAACATATTTCCATACATATTTCCATACAAATACAAATATAAGATTTTTAGAAATTTCATGTACTGTCTGAAACATTTATATTAACATATTTCCATACATATTTCCATACAAATACAAATATAAGATTTTTAGAAATTTCATGTAATGTCTGAAACATTTATATTAACATATTTCCATACAAATAACCCAATGAAAGTTTAGTATTAGTTGTTTTGTTTGTTTTTTTATACTGCAGGTTCTTATTAGGCATCAGTTTTATACACATCAGTGTATACATGTCAATCCCAATCGCCCAATTCAGCACATCACCACCAGGATGTAATATTGATGGAAGATTACTAGTTGATGAAGAAGTGGTGTAGCTAACTATCAGCTAATTTCCATGCTGTAAATTAATTAGACAAGGAGGCCATTAGGCTGAGCTGACTCTAATTCCCGTGTGGCCTATGTGAACAAACCAAAATCTAAGCCTGTAAATGCCTCAAGGTGACAAAATCCGAACCTAAGGACCACCCATCACCAACAGCCACCTGGGCTAGAAGCTGCAGGCAATTAACAATTTCCTTACTTTGCTTCAGCCTGTTCTCCGTAACAGTCTCTTCCTGAGTTCCCGTCGTTGGAGCCATCCTCACCACTTCTGGTTCGGTGGTTTCCCATTCAAACAGATTTTTGTCTCAAATAAATCTTTAAAATTTTATGCATCTCAGTTTCTCTCTAACAATACGAAATAGATTACACAAACAGTTGTATGCTAAATAAGGTACAAATAGCAACTGCTGTTTGAACAAGTGGAGAATCAAATTCGTACCAACACATGAAAATGGAAATAGGCTGAATTATCTGTTCCTCTAAATCTACCCCCCTCCCACACTGGCTCCTCCCAATGTGAGGCATATTTCTGATAGTATTTCTGTATCTGTAAAATAAATTTTGTGCTAAATTTACATGCTCAAGGATTCTTTTGATGTAAGGGAGTCTTAGTGAAGGTCCAGAGGGCGCTCTCTGTAAGTGAAGGACTAAGCTTGGCCAAAGGAAGCTTCTGCCCTTTTTCTAGGCCATCTGGGAGGTGATATTAAGCCCTGAGAATGTCCTGCTTGAGAAGACTGTCCTTGTTTATATGGTGTTCTAGGCTCAGGCTACATAATCAATGTTCACACTTGATTATGGTGGGTGCCTTAGGCTACCTGGTATCAGCTGAACCTCTGGAGGGGCTGGAGAGTAAGGTCAGCCAAGAGGGCAGTGGGCCATGCCTATGTGACCGCCCCTCACCAAGAACACTGGATATTAAGGCTTGGGTGAGTTCTCTGGTTGGTAATACTCCACGTGCCTGTCACAGGTTGTTTTGGGGAGAAATACATGCGGCCCCCAGGATCTGCTGGGACAGGACAAGTGGCAGCTCCACTCCTGGTCTTTCTAGACCCTACGCCATGAGGCCTTTACCACTGCTGAACTGAATCACTCTCCATTTTCTAAATTCATTGTTATTTTGAATGTAACAACTTTTTGCCGAGTTCTGGGCCCTTCTGGTGAGTTATTTAACCTGAGGATAGTCTAGGGACCTCCTGAACTTGTAAGTATCAAAGTATGTATAGTTGGTTTATCATCTAGAAACCAATATATGTAATACACAATACCAGTAGGATAAGAAGAAAAACTCAGGTGACCAGATGCAGAAGAAACTTCAGGGGGTCTAATGAATTGCTGGTAGCGTGAGCTCCACAAACCTGAATCAGGTCACTCTGAGAGGGGGACGGAGGAGAGAAGGTCTGGGATGGACTCCTAAGGGAACGCCACCTGTGAGGGGCACAGAGCAAGTCAAGGGCCTCTCAGAGGAGACCTTTGAGCTCAGAATGGAAAGAGAAGATTTAAGAGCCAGATGTGCAAACAGCAGCTGGACAGAGTACCAACGACCTGGGCAGTGTGTAGAGGGACCTGAGGCTGCAGGGCACCTGGCCAGGTAGAGACACAGATGGAGGCCAGTGTAGCTGGGCAGGAGAGGTAGCTGGGCTCGTAGATGAGACCAGAGGCAGGCAGGGCTGAGATGCACTGCAGCTTGGGCTCCAATCAGACTTACCTTGGGGTTTTATTAGAGGCAGGAGCTGCGTGCACACATCTTGGGTACCAAGGAAGTTTGCTTTCGTAGTCAGTTCTGCTTGAATATGAAACGGTGTGGGATCGCCAATTTTTAGGGCACAAGGAGAACAGAGTTGATAAATACTAGCCATACGGTAAAAATGCATTTCTGACACAATTTTTTTTTCTTTGAAATCTACGTAATGTCTCTGTTAGTTAACAGTAGTGTGCCGGTGTGAATTGTGGGGTTCGATAACGCCGTGTCGTTTTGTAAGATGGTACCATCAGGGGAGGCTGGGTGAAGGGAGCCCACATGGCATCTGTGTACCATTCTGTGCAATTGTTTGTTTCAAAGTAAGTTAAAAGTGCGCCCTGCTGCTCCAAAGTTCAATCAGAGTGATACTGTGAAAACCTGGAGGCAGTCCTTAACAGTCTGATCAAGGCCCTCTAGCTGGAAAGGCTTGCAAATCTTAGAGGATTTTGCTCTCCTTTCGGCCTCCGGTCCGTCCTCCTTCCCTAGGGAGCGGGTTCTAGATCCCACAGCGGAGGTTCAGGCAGTAGCCCCACCCGCCCAGTCTGGCCGCTCTCACAGAGGCTGCACCCTACCTCCCCACCAGCTCACATCCACTTACACTGGAAGGCGATGCCCGCGTTGTTGACCAGCACATCGAGACCCCAAGACCCCAAGATCCCGTACTCCTTGTGCAGCAAGTCACGCAGGGCGTGGATGCTCTGCAGGTCGATGTCCAGCTGGTGGAAAAGTGGGCACAGGCCCTCGGCCTGCACCAGCTGCACTGCCGTCGGGCCCCGTGCCGCGTCCCGCGCCGTGAGCACCACGTCCCCGGAGAACTGCCGGCACAGGTCACGCACGACGGCAAAGCCGATGCCCTTGTCGGCTCCGGTGACCAGCATCACGCGGGTGGAGGAGGACATGGCCTGGCCCGGGGTGTGAGCTGAGTGTGGAGAGCTGAGGGTGGTGCGAGTCTTGCGTGGAGCGGGCTGGGCGGTAGGGAGGGGGGCGGGCAGTGCAGTGGTCAGGGCTTGGTAACAGTGGGAGAAGCCAGGAAGACCTGAGTTCTGGGATCCAGTGCCACGACTCCTAGAGAACTCAGCCCTGCCTCCTACCCTCCTTCCAAGGAGGGAAGGAGGGGCCAAATGTTCCAGAAGGTTCCAAATGACCAACTCCTGTCCGCCCCACGCCCATCCTCAGCCAAACCATACACAATCCTCTTTTGATCCCAGCTCTGAGAGGCATAGTGGTTTGCAGGGTGTAGAGGTTGCTTTGCCCAGGCAAAACTGGAGGGTGAAGGGTTAATAGGGAGCTAGGGATTCCTGGCAATTGACCAAAAAGTATTAGGCAGATCTCCAAAAGGAGAAAAAGTGTGCAGAGTAATTGTTTTGGGCCAGGCCCATCATCCCCTGCAGAATGGGAATGGTTGCTTTTTCCTAAAATGCAAAAAAAAAATTACTGAGGGGCGTTGCTTCTGAGCATGTAGCTCCCCCAGCCTGCTTAAGAGAAAATCACAACAAAGAAGTAGGGCAAATGGTCCTGTGATTAGACTTTCAGCGGGCAGGGAAGCCAGCGCTCTGGATTCCCAGTGTGCCCTCACGTGGGAGGGTTGTTTATGAAGCTCGTACTCTGTGTCAGGCACTGATTAGGATGGTTACATAATCCTTAGGATTGCTAAAAGTGCCTATATTTTGGTTTTGTTTTATGTCAGCTTGATAAGTGGCATACCCAGTTACGTGTTATTTTTATGGAATTTTACACAGAGTGCTTCTGTGAAGGGAGGGAACGTGGTGGACAGTCCCTGGGGCCTTGGGGAAGCCAGGAGTGGTGCTGGGCAGTACGAAGCTTCTCATCACTGCCCTGGGTGGTGCTGGGCCCCCCTCACAGGGACTCGTGATACAGGACACTTGTGCAATTCCAATGTGATTTCAACATTGTCACCTATATAGGGGCAATTAATCTTCGCAGCAATCCTATGACTATTATCCCCATTTTACATTTGAGGGGATACAGTATTTTGATCAAGGTCATGCAGGAAGGTGGCAGAGCCAAGACTTTTTGGTTTCAGATGTTTGCCTTGAAAAGATTTCAAACAGAAAAGTAGAACGAATAGTAGAGTGGACACCCATCTGTCCTCCAAAGTAGGTCCAACAATTATGAGTAATTGAGCTGGTTCAGCCTTTAAGAGTCTGCATAAATGGACATTTATAAAGAACTATTTATTCATCTATTGACTTTTATTTATTATTTGTCATCCATCCCACTTTTCCTCCCCTGGGATCACAGAAGGAAACACAAACGGCTTCACAGAATTAGTAGCCATTTCCCAGTGAGAACTTGATAGGGATATTTTGATTCTTTTTTTTTTCTTCTTCTTCTTTTTTTTTTTTTTGCATAGGGGTATTTTTGACAGTGTAAGTGTCCTTTCCGTGAAATTGGGACAGGAACATAATCGGGCCCATGGGTGGAGCTGTGAGTGAGCTCACCACTGCACAACTTTTTTCTCAGAAACAAACTGTCCATGAGGCCCCTCAGCGTCGGAGGGCAAAAGGGCCAAGTACACGGGGGTCTCTGCTCCTTCTTCTGGGCTTTTGGTGGCTCTGGGTCCCGCCATGTCAGTTCTCACCCACCCTGGGCAGCAGGCATTCAGGAGGATCTTGTCCCCTCCTCTCTGCTCACTCAGTTTCCTGGCTTGGATTCTGGACAGGACCGTGACGCCGATTTTCGTCACCCCATATGCGGTCTCCGGCCAGCCCTCCTTCCTGTGGACCCCCTTCTTTGTGTCTTCCACAAACTTGTTCATGAGCCCCACCAGCTCCTCCTCCGTGATGGTCTCACTTCGAAACTTCTGCTGCAGTTCGGGGCTGCATTTTTTAAGAGAGCTGACACTCACAAAGCTAGACACGTTCACCACTCTGCCTAAAATACAACACAAGTCATGACATAGAAAGGTTGAGCACGGGAACAGTGAATGCCAAATTTGGGACAGGATTTATGTCCTCATGTCCTCTTGTAAGAGGACATTAGGGAAGGGAGAGAACGTATTTTGGGAGGGGGTTACTCATTGGGTTTTATCTGTTTTATTATTATAAGTAACAATCTGTTATTTCTAAAGTTTTTAAAAATTACATCTAGTTATTTTGAAAATTACAGGAATGAATTACTTCACTTAAACTCAAGAAATAAGTAATGACAATGGGAAGAATTCTGTGAATCTACTACCCAGAACAACTTGTGAAAATTATTTTAAAAACTGAACTATTTAAAGTCTCTGGTAATGGTCCTGAGGGCATACAGCAAATGAAGAAACTTTTATTCCCGAATATCTCCAACAACTCAGGTAAGAACAGAGTCTGTTCTGTGGTATTTCAACCATGACCTGCTCCTTCCTTTCCCCTTTTCTGGCCATAACAATGGAAACTTCACTCTAGGATGGTGCATCTGAGAACACAAGACTATTGTATCTTCCCAAGATGGGTAGGACATCAGCATTTCTCATCCTGCTTCTCAGCTACCTGTTGCAGAGGTTCAGTTCCTGGCAAGTGCATTTAGGAGGTGAGGACTTCCTTCTTCGACCCAGCCCTCACTTGTGGGACAAAGGCTCTACCTTGGGCTGGACATCCTGAGAATACTGGGGCCTAGACTGCCCTTTCCCCAGCTTGTTTGTAAGGCAGAAGTATCACGCAAAGAGAGGCAAGCTGAGAAGACCAGAGACCACTGCTGCTCTTCCCTCCCAGCTCCTAAAGCAGGAGTGTCACAAAGAGAAGTGTTATCATCCCTGCGGCTTAGAGATTTTGCACAAGAGGGGGAAAGAGTCAGGACATAAAAACTGAGAGGTCCCACGCTCTCCCAAAAGGATGTGATTTCATTTGAAACAGAGTGTGGGGAAGTTCGACCCTAAGGGCACTCTCAAAAACAATGGAAGTCGTGCTGAAAAGCAATTAGGAGATTGGTAGCTTTGTTAGAAATATAAACTAAATCATGTAAGTCAGCAAGTTTGCCAGAGAAAACTAGAGAAAGATAAGGATAAGAGCCCTTCTCGGTTCAGAACAGACCACCAAAACTACCCTTTCAAAAGAGCCTGAATTTAATTGGATGGAGATCCATCTGTGAAGCAATTTATGCCGTGCCTTGTTAAAAACAGTGGAGTAATCAGCCAGCCAGTAGTGGAGCTTAACAGCTGGGTGCGGTCCAGGAAAAAGACAGCAAAAGAGTGTTCTGCTAAACCCACAGTAATCCCAGCGTGACTGTGCGTCTCAGCTAGGCTGTACTTTCTGAGATGAAACATCACAAACTTCACACTGCAAGGGGTGGAGGGCGGAGACTCAACTTCAAAAAATAATCTAGCCAGTCACTGAACAAATAAGCAAATAACAACCACAAGCCCGTGGGAGGTAGGGTCTAATAGCAAGAGTAGCTATAAAATTCTGCAATGTCCCATTTCCAACCAAAAATTATCAGGCATGGACAAAAATGTTAAACCTTTTTTTTCTATGGGGAAAAATGTGGCAACAGAAATGGCATGTCATGTTGCCATAGTCAGTTAGCTTTGATGTTTATCCCACTAAAGGTTTGGAAGTTCAGAAAATATCAACAAACAAATTAGTAGATGGCATTAGGACTCCCATTCAATGATTCTCTGAAATACATAAACTGATTTAGAGAAATTGCCATATTAATCTTCCGGGCATTCTTCAAAGATGAACACATTTTTGAAACGGGTCAATTATTCCATGTCCTCCTTCTAATCTAGAACATGTAAAGAGTAAGAAGCAACTAGTAAATTAATAGAAATGACATTGTCCTTAAGATAGAATAGAACCAATTTGTCAAAATGTTGCAGTAAGCACCATTCAGAGATGCTATATTTAGGATAATTTATTTCGCTCTCAAAAACATGACCAAGCCTCTCTCACAACAAAAATAACACATATTTCATGAATTAAAAATGCAAAATATAGAAAGGCATAAAGAAAGAAAAAAAACCTGCAGGAGCGGAAGTCAGAATGGTTAACTGGTAAACGGGAAAGGCAGCTATATTACTATCAATAAAAGGGCCTTGACATTATTTTTTTCATGGGTCTTCAATCTGGACAGTAGACAGAGAAATACTGTTAACTTCTTCTAGGTTGGTTATAATCAGTAATCAAATGACAACCTTTTTGTTTTTTTTTTGTTTTTTTTTTTAATGACAACCTTTTTTATTCTGTGTTAACTAGTCTACCCCAGGAAGTCTAGAATCAGCGGTGAAAATACTAACCCGTACTAGGGAAGCTTGACCAGGAGATCCAAAGTTCTCTCGAGGTAATAAACTCCTGGATGTGTCTGCTGCATCTTCCCAGTGTGTCCCATGCCAGCCCCTCCCACCGACTGGATCCCCAGGGATCAGAACCAGCCACCTGGAGCCCTCTCCTCCCGACTAGGTGAGACTGTAGACTCAGAAGAGAATCACGTGCTCGATTAAGTCATGATAACGTGAACTGCTGCAGCTTTTCCCCAACAAAACAAGAGTTCTCCTATTTCAAAAGGCAAGTAGACCTTGCTGCACTCATACTGAGAATATAGCATGTATTTAAAATTCCATTTACTCTAGCTTTCGTGAGGCAAGATAAACTGTTAACCAGAGGCTGCCTTAGCACATCCGGAGGGTACTCATTCCTCCTTCTGGACAAAGCTCAGACACAGCAAGAAACAGCCCAGTTAAGTAAGAAAAGTGGTGGGCCAGAAGTCATCAGCACGAGGTCCAAGAGGAATACAGCATGTGCAGCTGACACAGGGAACTCCACTGCAGCCCTCAGGTGTTGGGACGAGTGGAGGAATTAGGTGACACTCTAAAGAGCTGACTTTTTAGGTCCTAGTGAACCAATTCTTAGAAGTAGTAGAACTTTCCAGGAGGACAGGATGGGGAAACAGGGCAGAAGCTGAATGTAAATTGTAAATGCATGTACTAAATCTCCAGCCACGTCTCTTAATATCTTTCTAAAAGTATCTGCTTGTCTTATTTGGTATGTTTAATGGGTGGTGGTTCCCCTCCTGGCCCATACTTCGGGGTAAGTATTATAGTAGTTTAACCCAAAGGAATAGGAGAGTTTGTTTTGTTTGAAACATTGAGCAGATTGAAGGGCAGTTAAAATGGACCTGGAGTTCGGCAGGTCGGATTACGGAGATCCCTGCAAGTCATGCTGAGGGCCTGGACTTCACTCCTGAAGGATTTTTGGGAGGGGGAGTGAGCACGCAGAGTATAGAGAATGCCCAGAAAGCAAAGGACTCAAGAAGCGGGGGGAGTCCCTTAGGAGAGTTTACAGTTGTCTAGAAATGACAGCTGAGGGCCTGTTTGTAGAGCTGGGATGGGGGTGAAGGCCTGGGAAGAAAATCAGTAGGACATTTCTTAGGACCAGGTAAATGGCAATAAGCGGGCAGGCGTGGTGACCTCCAGGACCCTGGTGGGTGGATGATGGGATCAGTGACCAAGATGATTTGGGGAAAGGACGAGTCTTTGGAAATATTTGTTTTAGGTGGGGGGATTCAGGGGAGGAAGGATGGGAATCAGGTTAAGATGGAGAGGCAAGAAGACAAAATGTGTGCCTGGAGCTCTGGGAAGGTTCTAGGCAGGTGACAGATTTTAGTAGGGCCTAATGAACTGGCTGGAGTAGAGACTCCACTAGCCTGAGTAAGATCACTCTGAGAGGGGGACAGAGGAGAGAAGGTCTGAGATGGACTCCTAAGGGAACGCCGCTGTGAGGGGCACGGAGCAAGTCAAGGGCCTCTCAGAGGAGACCTTTGAGCTCAGAATGGAAAGAGAAGAAAGAGCCAGATGTGCAAACAGCAGCTGGACAGAGTACCAACGACCTGGGCAGTGTGTAGAGGGACCTGAGGCCTCAGGGCACCTGGCCGGATGGCGACACAGATGGAGGCCAGTGGAGCTGAGCAGGAGAGGTAGGGGGGCCTGTAGATGAGACCAGAGGCAGGCAGGGCCCAGATCTTGCCAGAAACACTGCAGTTTGGGCTCTTCATCAGACTCACCTTGGGGTTTTATTAGAGGCAGGAGCTCTGTGCACACAGCTTGGGTACCAAAGAAGTTTGTTTTCATAGTCACTTCTGCTTGAATATGAAACGGTGTGGAATCAACAGCTTTTAGGAGAAAAGAAAAGTTGAGTGAATAAACAGTAGCCATCAAGTAACATTCTATAGGAAGATATAAAGAAAATAGTGCACGTGAAATCTGTTGAATTTTGTGTAAAAGTGGTGTCTAGTTAGTAGTATTGTGCCAGTGTGAATTTCGGGGTTTGATAATGCCCTGTGGTTTTGTAAGACGGCACCACTACGGGGGGGGGCTGCCCAAAGGGTGCACACACACGGGATCTCTGTGCATCAGTTTTTGCAATTTTCTTGTTTATTTCAAAATGCATTAAAAATTAACCCAACTGCCCCAAAGTCCAATCAGAAAGAGGCTGTGGGGCAATCTAGAAAAGGTCGCCAGGATTCCGAGCCAAAGAAGCAAAGTTCCCTCTGGCTAGAAAGCATCCAATTCCCTGCAGACTCCGCTCTAGCTGCATCCCTCCCCCTTTCCCTTCTCGTTCCCTAGGGAGTCATTCTGGACCCCACAGGCGGGAGAAGCCCCACCGCAGCGATTCCCCGACAGATACGGCCCATCCCGGATGCAGATGCTCGGCGGTGAACGCCTCGCCTGGGAGCACCCAGCCCCTTACTCTTGAAGGCGATGCCCGCGTTGTTGACCAGCACGTCGAGGCCCCCGTACTCCTTGCGTAGGAAGTCGCGCAGGGCGCGGATGCTCTGCAGGTCGTCGATGTCCAGCTGGTGGAAGCGCGGGCTCAGGCCCTCAGCCTGCAGCTGCTGCACGGCTGCCTGACCCCGTGCTGTGTCCCGCGCCGTGAGCACCACGTCCCCCGTGAACTGCCGGCAGAGGTCACGCACGATGGCGAAGCCGATGCCCTTGTTGGCCCCGGTGACCAGCGCCACGCGGGCGCAGGACGACATGGCCGGGTGCTCGGCGTGCGGTGCCCTTGGGTGGAGAGCCAAGCCTGTTGTGCTTTCCCAACGGCGCAGCGCGTCAGAGTGCGCGGAATCTGGAGCTTGCAGAGCGCGCACCTGCAGGTCCCACGCCCGGAGCGGCCAGGCTGAGCGCGCAAGCGCAGGTGCAGGCTCCGCCCCTTCGGGGCTGGGCTCGCCGGCGCCCTCCCCGTGGGGCAGGGAACGTAGAGAACGGCCATCAGGCAAGTTTGCAGGACAGTCCTGCTGAAAAGTCGCTACTGGCGACTTCCTGCCTGGCATCAGAGAATCGTTCTGATTGGCTATGTTGACTATGTTTAAACTGAACCCTATATCCTCTGTTCTCCTCCTATTCACCCAGATGTTCAACTCTTCGCGGTTGCGCTTGAAGAAATGGGTCATTTGTACAGACTGTTTTTCGTGGTGTTTGAAAAATATCGCTCGAACTGAAGTCTTTGTAACCTAGAGTTGTGGAATAAGTTGGGAGAACATGGTAGGGATCAGGTGTGTGCTGCTTTCTCCCGTAAGTATGTGAAAGCCAAGCTACTGCCCTATCCTTGGATGATTCTCACGTGTTAGTGGGGAGTGTTTACTGAATCATCATAGGGTTGCCTCCCTAGATACTTCCAGGGTTGTCAGGTTACCTGTATGCAGGTCCTGAAGTGTACAGGTGCAAAGGGGCTTTGCAGCCCTTTCTCACTCACACTCAAAATAACTCATCAGGATGCATCTTCTTATCTCCATTTTCAAGCGAGGAAATGGATCCTCAGAAAGTTCATAAATTAGCTCGGTGGGAAATTAATTTTCTTCCTTACTATTTACCACTTAAAACAGAGGAATTAGGGGGTCTATAAGACCATTTTCATTTCTGTGCTGTCTCTTGTCGACTGAAAGAAAATGCACAACCTAGGGGACTTAAGCCTGGGATACAGTCTCTCAGATAGCTGAGGGACTGTTCTGAAGAGGTAAGGGAGGAGCCAGGATATGTAGGAGTTTTTGCAAAAACAAAACAAAACATAAAAACAACCCAGGTAGTCGGAACATCAATTACTGCTAATTAAAGAAAACCAGACATCTCAAGTTAATGAATTTAGCACTTTTCAATGTATGGGAAGATGCAAGAGTCTGGGCTTATTGAAATTATTCCTTTGATGTGCACCTGAAACATCTAGAGCCAGTATCCTGTTTTTCTCCATCCTGAATTCCCTTCAGTGTGCACCGGTGCAGTCGGCCCCCCGTGGCTGATGGCTTGATCCTTTGTTTACTGAAATGGCAGGCAACATTCTTTGTCCACACTCTTATGGTATCCACAAGCTACTAGTGGCTATTTAAATGTAATTTTAATCAAAATAATACAATTAAAATTAGTTCTTTAGTTGCTTTAGCTGCACTTCAAGTGCTGAATAGTCACGTGTTAGTGACTGCTGTTTTCCACAGTGGCTGCACCAACTTACCTTCCATAAAGTGGTAAGGACAGATTGTAATCAGTATTATAATATTGTAGTAGGGAAGAGTGTCCAGTATGAACTGAACTCAACTTGGATTTGTACAGAGGTGACTGGACGTTTTAAAGAGAAGTTGAGGAAGTCGGCAGGGGGAATGGAGGGGCTTGGGTAGAGTCAGGGGAAAATTATAAAGGCCTGGTGAGTGTAAATGCCCATCAGGGCTATAAAGAGACTGGGAGACAGAGGTCCTATCCTATCTGATAATTACATTTCGAAGGAATGGCTTTCAGGTCCTTGAGAAAGACTCAGGTCCTGAGTTGTAGGAGATACATACATATTGCAAATGGACAGAGGAAGAATTCACAAATTTTAAGTTCTTTTTTAGTAAATGCTCTAAGAAAGGGTAGTAAAGGACCTCTTGACAGGTGTTGGCTAGAACAAATAGTAAATTCTTCTGGCAGCCTGGAGCTCATTAAGGGGGAACAAAGGTCATCCTAGTGACACAGCCTTGAGCTATTAGAAACTGTGTTAGTGTTTAAGTCTTTTAACGTGGGGGTTGGTGGGGGAATGGATGAAATCATTAGTCAGTAGGTTTTATAAGCCCAGGCTGAGGCCTAACTGAAAAGAGGGCTTGGAAGAGACTGGCTAGAGCTTGGTCAAGAAGAGAAACTTTGTCAATTCCCCTCTAGAAAATGGGAGTATACATGATTTTTTTCCCTCATAAAAGGAAAATACCTGTTTTATCTACCCCTTTTCTTCTGTCTTGAATGCATTTGTAATGAGAATGTGATGCCTGGAGCTGCAGCAACTATCCTGAGATCATAAGGAAACAAACTAAGAAGTTAGCCAACTCCCTAAGGATGGTACTGTGGAAAATTAGGAAGAGCTTTGATTTTTAATGACATCACTGACTCATGGGTCCAAATCTGGAACGATCTATTTCCAGCCCCCCTTTGCTTTTCAGTAAACTTTAAATTTTAGAATGGATTTACTGAAACGTTGCAAATGCAGTACAGAAAATTCCCATATACTCCATGTCAAATTTCCCCTATTATTAACATCTGACTATTGAAACTGAGTGGGACACTGTGAGGCACTCTCACGTACAAAAGCTCCTCCATGTCCCCTGTTTCTTGTTTGTAGTAAAAGGCTTTAGTCTCCTAGGTCTTCCCTGGGTTGCAAAGAGCAGGCCCATGCAGTTACTAATTAGGGAAGTGAGGGAATGCAGAAACAAAGGAAAAGCAGTTAAATAAGAAAAGTAACGACAATAGTTCAGTGATAAAACAGAGTCCTAGTTCTCCCCAAGGTATGTACCTAACAACTTGATGGATATCTTTGAACTGTTCTTTGGGAACTAAGACCCCATCCCCACCCCCAGAGGCGGAGGATGGTGACTACGTGCTGAGCACAAGCACCAGACCCCAGACTGGCTGGAACCACAAAGTTGATGATTGAGATTCCTGAAACACCACCCTGTGACCTCACCACCAAACAAGTGGAAGAAAGTCATGAACTCTGCAGCCCTCACCATCAAATGTTACCTTTAAAAACGCTCCCCTGAAAACCACTGAGGAGTTCAGGTCTTCTGAGCATGAGCTGCCTGTACTCCTTGCTGGACCCTGCAATAAATGCTGTACTTTCCTTCACAACTTGTTGTCAGAAATTGGTTTTGCTGTGGGCGAGTGGACCCAAGTTCAGTTTGGTAACACTATGACGGTACATTTGTTATAACTAAGAAATAACACTGGAACAGTATTAACTAAGCTCTGTGCTTTACGTAGCTTTCACTAGTTTTTCCCTCTAATATCCCTTTTCTAGTCCAAGGTTCTCTCCAGAATACCACATTACATTTAACTATCATGTGTCCTTAGTTTCCTCTGGTTTATGACAGATTCTCAGAGTTTACTTGCTTTTCACAAACTTTGACAGCTTTTAGGAGTACAGTCGTCCCTTGTTATCCAGGACCCCCCTTGGATACAAACAACCTGGGATGCTCAAGTTCCTCATATAAAATGGTCTAGTATTTGCATATAACCTAGGTACATTCTCCCATATACTTTAAATTATCCCTGGATTACTTATAATGCCTAATACAATGTAAATGCTATGTAAGTAGTTGCAGGTGTGTGGCAAGTTCAAGTTCTGCTTTTTGGAACTTTCTGAATTTTTTTTTCCTAATATTTTTGGACTTGCAGTTGGTTGAGTCCACAGAAGTGGATACAGAGGGCCGGTTGTACTGGTCAGGTGTTTGTGGGTTTGTCTCATGTTATTCTCAAGGAAGAACTGTTACTGAGTTCAAGCTTGTACCACTTGGTGCATGACAGGTCAATGAATTGAGACACGAGGTGTTGAGGCAAGGAATACTGACTATTTGGAAAGCCAGCAGATGGAGAAGCTGGCGGACTAGTGTCCTAAGGAACCATCTTACCTGAGTTAGAATTCAGACTTCTTTTATACCAAAAGGGGAGGGGTTGTGGCTGGTTGTTGCAGATCCCTTGGTACTGGCCAGACTCAGAGGGGTGTGATAATCCTTTGTTCTTGCAGCTGTTCACGGTAGGTCTGGTCATGATGTTCTCGTAAACCTTCAACAAGTTCTGCAACTTTTTAATCTCTATACAAATGAAAAGTGTTATGCCTTTAAAATGCAAGCCTGGGAGGCAGAGCCTCGTAGAAGGACTATTATGTGTATTTCAGGCTGTGGACAACGTTCTTTCTCCGTTTTGTAACACAAAGGTGCAGAGCCAGCATGACTAAGCACAGGCAACAACACAACCGTTAGAGTTAAAGGAATAGATCCAATATAGAGCCAGGTTGTTCTCTGTTACAGAACTAGGATTATGGGTTTTGGAGAGTAACATCTCCAAATGTTAGGTGAAGTACCCTTCCTATAGCTGGGAACTCCGCAATCAACATAATGCTAACCTTTATCACTTGGCCAAGGCAGTGTCTGCCAAGTTTCTCCACTGTAAAGTTACTTTTCCCTCCTTTCCACGCTGGGCTGTCTTGGAAGCAAGAGATAATCAAGGTGGGGTGGGTGGGGCAGAGATTGAGCCCCACCTCCTGTAGGGAGGCATATTTTCATAAACGACTGGAACTTTCCAGTTAGGCTGATCCTGGGACACGTACACCAATAGGGACATCAGGGTGAAGTGGGGCTGGGTTGCCTGCAACGGGTTAAGGCAGGACTGTGGCCCGAGGCAGGGCGGGGTCAAGGCAACTTCGGCCCGGAAGTGGGGGAAGGTCCGGGATTGAGAGGCCCCGGGGCGAGGCGGAAGCTGGCGGGCCACGGCGCGGGGCGGTGGGGGGGGGGGTCCGCTCTGGGATGCGCGCACTTTGGCGGTTCCTCCCCTGGTAGTACGGAAGGACTCCGTAGGTCGGCTTTTCAGAGCGCAGTTCCCGGTCCACGGACCACAGGCTTTTCTTCCCCCCCGGCACCCGGGTCCAGCTTTGCGGCGCTCTGACCCCAGCCGGTTTTGGCGGTGGCGCTTCCGGAACACAATGCGCATGCGCACGCCGAGAGGCGGAGGCCCGCGGCGGAAAGAGCGCTCCGCCTGGCGACTGAGGGCGTGGGTCAGTGGGGACTCGAGGCGGGCCTGGCGGCGCTCTATCCCTCCCCCTGCTGCTGCGGCTCGCTTCTTTAACTCGCGAGCATCTGGCGCGCTGTTCTGGGTTTCCACGTGGGCCCGCCCACCGCCATCTTGAAGCTGTGCCAAGGTGAGCGGGTCGACTTCCGGGGCTGGGCCTGCCGTTGCCCAGGTAACGGGAACCTGCTCCTGCTAGAGCTTTCCATATATTTTAATTTTGGGGGGTCAAAAAGAGAGCTGAGTTCGGATGGCCTACCCCCGCCAGGCCTGGCATGATGCTGCTCATTACAGTACCCCCCCCGCCCCCCGTTATTTGGGAATCGTTCATTTAGCGAATGTCGACCCGAGAAGCCGCGGTGCAGGCGCGAAGGACCCTAAGGTGGGGAGTTTGTGGCTGGCCGGGGTCTGAGCTCACCCCCTGCCCAGCCAACCCGGCGGCCGGAAAATGGCGGGGGCGGGGAGGGGCGGGGTGTGTCGCAGCTGTAGGACGGCCTCACGTCTAGGGGCTGAGGACTGGGGGCGAGGACAGTGAGGCCAGCCGTGCTATCGCCCTGGCGCCACGTGCACAGCTCGCTCGCCGGATCCCGGGACCCGCGCGCGGCCGGGCCGGGCCTCAGTGTGGACGCGTCTCGGCCCGTGCGCGGGCGGGGCTCTGGGGACCCGGAGGGGACGAGCCGCCGGTGGCCCTGGGGCCGGACTTGCCAACTTCGGGTCGACCAAATAGTGAACCTTCCAGTGCTGGGGTGGGATAGTAATAGGGCTTGGAGTTCGTGTCTTGTTATTAATTTCAGTTCGGTAGCTTTTAGTGGTTTTTAAAAAACAGTGGTATGGTTAAAATGCACATACATATGCACGTAAGTAATATTCATATTATATCACTTATGTACTCATACATATATAAGGCACAGACTAGGAGGATACAGAAGTAATAGTAAAAGTCCCCTCCCCGTGCATATTTTTTAATATCCTTCCTTAAAGCCTCTTGTTTTATAAACATAAAATGTGCACAGTATCAGACTCATAAGGGATCATTGAATTTGTTCTGCATCTTTATTTTTTCATGTGATATATTTTGGACATTTTTACATCTTAGCGCATACTTACTATTAATGTCTTCATATAGTAGGCCACTCCATTATCTGATCATGCTGGTGTGTTTAATAGATTTCATTTTTATATTTCCGAGGAAGTAACGTATAGAAACTGTAGTCATTTTAGATTTTATCATCTCTTTGTTTTGTCTGCTCTCTTGACTCTCATTTTCTCCCTAATCTGTGGCAAACCCCCGCTTAGTTTATATTTATTTCAGGATGCTGGTTTTAAGGACAAATCATTACTTACTTCACACTGAAAGAGGATTTGGTTTTTTCTCTAAGACTTCCTAGCAGATGGGGCCTTCAGGACTACTGTTTATTCAAAGTACAGATAGGTTGGTGCTTAGTAAATGTTGATTATCGTTGATGTAAACGTCACCAAAGCACACAATTATGAAATCAGTTATGAGGATTTCTATGATTAATCAACATTTAGTAGGACCTCAAGATAAAACTGTTTTAGAGGGACCAATATAATGAGCATTCCATTACTGCACATGATATAGCTCAGTATAAACAATTTGTATACAAAAACACTTTAAAGAAATGGTTTACTAAATAGTTACATTTGTATATTTAAATCCTTATAGGTACAAACAATACTGATTATCATACAGCTGGAAAGAAAGGCGAAGAAAATGCTTTTTATTTTAGATTGGGCAATTAAGCAGAAACTGCAGTTTTAGTATGAAGAACGGAGGTGGAAGAACAAGCCGAATCAGAAGACGAAAACTCTTCACAAGTTCTGAATCAAGAGGAGGTACAGTTTTGATTCTTTTGGTGCCAGTGATGAAAAAAAGGAATCCTTTGTTGATTGGTATTAACACATAGCTTTTCTCAGAGGCACATGAGCAATGTTAAATTTATTTATTTTTTATTTATTTATTTTTGGCTGCGTTGGGTCTTTGTTGCTGCGCGTGGGCTAGTTGTGGCGAGCAGGGGCCACTCTTAGTTGCGGTGCGTGGCTTCTCACTGCAGTGGCTTCTCTTGTTGTGGAGCACGGGCTCTAGGCGCGCGGGCTTCAGTAGTTGTAGCACGTGGGCTCAGTAGTTGTGGCTTGCGGGCTCCAGAGTGCAGGCTCAGTAGTTGTGGTGCACGGGCTTAGTTGCTTCGCGGCATGTGGGATCTTCCCAGACCAGGGCTCGAACCTGTGTACCCTGCATTGGCAGGCGGATTCTTAACCACTGCGCTACCAGGGAAGCCCATGAGCAATGTTCATAGAGAATACTTCTTAAAGAATATTCTTTTAAATAGTGCCATTATATTCTTTTAAACCCTTGTAGAAATACAGATATATTGCTTCAACTATGTCTTCTTTGGGGATGACTCCCAGGTTTCTGTTTCTGGTCCTGACCTCTCTCCTGACCTCTAGCTACCTATAGGATATCAATGTTTGGATGTAAATTTATCATTTCAAGTTCAGTGTAACCCAGTCTGAACGAGATACCGTATGTGAAAGTGCTTGGCCCACTGGAGAGTACTACATAAATGCAATTGTTATTTTTCATCAAAATTAATAGCACTCCTCCTAGCTGACCCCCAGCATGTCAGCACCATGGAGGTAATCTTTGACTGTGTATCCTTCTTTGCTCTCTGGAGCCCATGTCCTACTAACTCTCACCTGGCCTTTCTTAGGTTAACTTCTCCCCGTCTGTTCTACCCAGAGATGACTTTAGCCAGCTCTTGGCTGGTTCGCCACATTCTTGTTTTCTTCCCTGCTGCTTGTTCCATTTGTCACTGTCAGTCTAACTTTCTTAAGGGACGTAGCATTTTTGGTTTAGGAACCTCCAGGATCCTCATTTTCTCTCTCTCTCTGTTTTTTTTTTTGGCCGTGCCACGCGGCATGCAGGATCTTCCCCAGCCAGGGATTGAACCCGTGCCCCCTGCATTGGGAGCACAGAGTCTTAACTACTGGACCGTCAGGGAAGTCCCCCTCATTCTCTTTTGTGTGCTCTCTGAACTCCTGCCTGACATCAACTCCCTTTCTAAGTGGCTCCCCCACCCCACTCCCTGTGTTGGCAGTAGGTTCTCTGCTCACCATTTCCTGAGCACACCTCCCACATTTCCACCTCTGCCATTCCTCAAAGTCCTTCTTCAGCCAGAACATCTTTCTTCCCTTCTCCCTGCTTGTTCAGTTTCTCTCTCACCTTCGAGGCTGATTTGAGATCTTATGTTTTTGATAATGCCATTTCCAATTCTCACTAATGTCACTGGGTTATCATGCTTATTGGGTATTATTCTTTAGGAGCTATGGTTTTCCAGTTGTTTTTCATGGAAGTCTTGTTTCCCCAACTAAAATGTTAACTTTTTGAGGGTGAGGAACATGTTGAACGCTCTCCACAGTGGTTAACAGTGCTGGGAGTGTAGTAGTTGCTTATTAAATGTTCTTGCTGTAAACTCTGTTCTCTAGGTTGTGATAACGTATTTTAGGAGCCTTAGATTTTGGATCATGTATTTTTTTAGAAAACCCTTTCATTGAAGTATAATTGACGTACAATGAATGTCACATATTTAAAGTGTATAATTTGATAGATTTTGACATATGTATACACACAGTAAGCCATTATCGAAATCAAGATATCAATATATTCATCACCCCAAGAAGTTTCCTTGTTCTCCTTTGTAATCCTTTCATCTTGCCCTCTTTGAACCCTCCCTCCCTCCATTTTCAGACAACCACTGATCTGCTTTCTTTCACTATTGATTTGTTTGTTTTATAGTTTTATTTAATCATATAGTATGCATTCTTTTTTATCTGCCTTCTTTTACTCAGCATAATTATTTTGAGATAATTCTCTGTTGCATGTATCAATAGGTCATTCTTTATTATTGCTGATAATATTCCATGATTTGTTTACTTCAATTGTTCCAGCAATATTTATTGAAAAAAACTACCCTTTCTCCACGGAATTGCCTTTGCATTTTGTGAAAAACCAGTTATCCACATATGTGTGGGTCTGTTTTAGACTTTCTTTTCTGTTCCATCGATTTCTTTGTCTGTCTTGATGACAGTATCACACAGTCTTAGTTACTGTAGCTTTATAGTAATAAAAAGTTTTGAAATCAATATTTCGAAGTGGTTTTGGCTATTCTAGGTTCTTTGCATTTCCATATGAATTTTAGAATCATCTTGTCAATTTCTACAAAAAAGCCTGCTTACATTTTGATTTGGATTGTATTGAATCTATAGATCAATTTGGGGAGAACTTGACTTTTTTTTTTTTTTTTTTTTTAATTTATTTATTTATTTATTTATTTATTTTTGGCTGTGCTGGGTCTTCGGTTCGTGCGAGGGCTTTCTCTAGTTGCGGCAAGTGGGGGCCACTCTTCATCGCGGTGCGGGGACCTCTCTTCATCGCGGTGCGCGGGCCTTTCACTATCGCGGCCCCTCCCGTTGCGGGGCACAGGCTCCAGACGCGCAGGCTCAGTAATTGTGGCTCACGGGCCCAGCTGCTCCGTGGCATGTGGGATCTTCCCAGACCAGGGCTCGAACCCGTGTCTCCTGCATTAGCAGGCAGATTCTCAACCACTGCGCCACCAGGGAAGCCCTTGACTTCTTAACAATATTGATATCTTCCAACCCATAAGCAAGATGTATCTCTCCATTTGTTCAGATTATTGATTTGAGATCTTAAAAAAATTAAAAAAAAAATTTTTAATTGTAGTAAAATTACATGTAACATAAAATTTACCATTTTAACAATTTTTAAGTGTAGTTCAGTAGTGTTCAGTACATTCACATTGTTGTACAACCACTCTCCAGAATTCTCTTCATCTTGCAAAACTGGAACTCTATACCCATTAAATAATAACTCCTCATTCCCCTCTCCCCCTAGCCCCTGGCAGCTACCACTCTACTTTTTGTTTCCATGAACTTGGCTATTCTAGATACCTCATGTAAGTGGGATCATACAGTATTTGTCTTTTTGTGAATGGCTTATTTCACTTTCAATAATGCCCTGAGGATTCATCTATAAAGCATGTGTCAGCAGGATTGGTTCCTTCTGAGAGCTGTGAGAGAAGGGTCTGTTCTAGGCCTCTCTTTTTGGCTTTGTCGGTGGCTGTCTTCTCCCTGTGTTTCTTCTATCATCTTCCCTCTGTTCTTGTGTCCAAATTTTCCCTTATTATAAGGACACCAGTCATACTGGATCCAGGTCCACCCTGATGACCTCATTTTAACTTGGTTATCTCTGTAAAGACCCTATCTCTAAATAAGCTCGTATCCTGAGGTATTGAGGGTTAGGATTTCAACATATGAATTTTGGGGTACACAATTCAACCCATAATAGATGCCTTTTATTTATTTTTCTTTGCTTTTTGCACTGGCTAGAACCAGTGTAGTGTTGAATAGCAGTGGGGAGAACTGATATCCTTCTTCTGTTCCTGATCTTAGGGGGAAAGCACGTAGTTTTTCATCTTTAAATATGTCAGCTGTAGGTTTTTTGTTAGATATTTTTTGTCTGGTTGAGGAGGTTCCCTTCTATCCTTGTTTGCTGGGAGTATTTATCAGGAATGAGTGCTAGATTTTATCAAATGCTTTTCCTGCATCTTTGAGATGATCTTGTGGTTTTTCTATTTTAGTTTACATTATTTGTGCATGTTTTGAAATTTATTCCCTTTTATGATACGACTGTCTGAGACAGTTCATCAGAGATTTACTTTTTAAATGGTGATCTGATTATATAGTGATTTTAATCACCAGTTTTTCTTTCCTCTCTTGATTAGTGAATGAGAGCTACAAGCCTGAATTTATAGAGCTTAAGAAGTGGCTGAAAGATAGGAAGTTTGAAGATACAAACTTAATACCTGCTTGTTTTCCAGGTAAGGTCTGGCATTCAACTCTCACATGAGAGACATGTGGGCCCAGGTGGTAGGAAAGCAGGGGTGATTCTTGCAGGTGGGCTGAATTCTTTCTGGGGGCATATCATCTCCTCAACCCGACAAAAAATATCTAACATCTTCTGTTGTGTGGCAGCCTTCCTGCCTTGTAGGTATAATATTTACTTGACCTTATTCTAGAAATGAGTTTAAGTGGCTTGTGGAGAGAAATTCCAAAAAGGTGAAATAAAATTAAAAGTTAGAAAAGGGAAATGAGAATAGAAAAATAAGACGAAGGCAGGGATAAGGATAACACATAAAAGTCATGATTATGAAATTTCGTACCCCTGTCAGAGGTGAGCTACAGATTTGACTCATCTTTCCAGCAGCCCAATGTATATGATCAATTATCTGAATCTTAGTGTTCTGTAAACACAGCTAAGTTGTTTACTCATCAGAAGTACAGGTATTTCTGGAACTTAGACCTGAGGGAAACATCTTCACTGGGCTTTTCTGGGAGGACATTGTGTAATGTGGGGACTGGTGTCCCCATCAACCTGCTTCAGTGATTTCATGGGATTCTCAAGCCATGCGGGCTGATGGGATTATCCCTTAGCTCAGGAGCATCACCGTAGTTTTCTAAGGGGAGGGGTTCCAAAGAACCAGCAGAGGCGCTTGGTCCCTGGGGGGTGGCTCCAGGAGAGGAGCCCTTAGGGAGGCCTCAGCGGTATTGCCCCCTGAGCATTGGAGGAGGAGCCCCTGTGTGGCCCTAGCGTCCACAGTCACCTGAACAGGGGTGGGTGAACATTCTCTTCTGGAAGGTGAGGAGCTTGCTGTGGAGGTTGGATTAACATTGTTTTCTGAAAATTGAGGAGCTTGTCATGGAGTTTGGGTTAGCATTCTCTTCTGGAACATTCTCTCACAGAAGTTGGGCAGCTTGTTATGGGCTTGTGCCTGCATACAAGGCGACCCAGCTCTGTCCACACGTGGGCTTGAGGTAACCACAGAGAGGACCACCTGTCTCTGTGCTGCAGATCTGCTGTAGCACAGAGACAGTTATGTGCTGAGGGCCTTGAAGTTCTGTATCACAGGGCAGGTGCAGACATTTCACCTTGTAGAATATTTATATCATATGCCTCTGAATGCTTCCCTTGGCGATTAAAATGATCATTCAAGTACGCATTAGGTAATTTAACTTTGAGCAAACTAACTTCCTTATATATCACCCAAGGTAAATGATTTACCACATGTGCCCCTGGTCCAGTGAGGCGATGTGTGTAAAGTTGTTCCCTGTGTGTCAGTTATACATGATGACTTTGGGCTAAAATACTTGATTTGAACCATCTTCTGTTAGGATTGCTCCTTCTTTATGATGGTGAACCATATTTATCAGCCTTTAACAGAATGTTTAACTTTCTGTTTTTGTGTGTCAGGGAACGGTCAGTAAAAACCATACTCTTAGATTTTAGTGGATGGAGTTCTTTATGAGATGATCAAGGGAAAGTAGTGTCAGGAGTGGACTTGCTGTGCCTAAGGCCTGCCTACTCCTCGGGTGTCACTTTGCCTTAAGAAGGGTAGGTTTAAAATTATCAAGCAGGAATTGGCATATGGTTTCAATCGAATTCCTGAAAATAAGTAATCTGTCTATGGTTTGGAGCAGTGAAGAGTCAGCAGTTATAAAAGTAGGAGCAACTTCCTCTGGGCCCACCTCCAGATTCATGGTCTTGGAGGAGCTAAAGCAAAGTGGTTTGGCAGTGATCAGAACCCAGTGCTTACAGTTCTGGGGTCAGGGAACCTTCTGCCTTAGCTCGGGCTGCCGTAGCAAATTACCATGGGCTGGGTGGCTTAAAACAGTCATGTATTTCTCACAGTTCTGGAGGCTGGAAGTCTAAGATCTGGCCTGGGCAGATTCAGTGTCTAGCGAGGACTGATTCCTGCTTTGCAAATTGCCATCTTCTCGTTGTGTCCTCACATGGTGGAGAGCTGGGAGCTGGAGCAGGCTCTCTTGTCTCTTCTTATAAGGGCACGAATCCCATTCATGAGGGCTCCACCCTTATGACCTAGCCACTTACCAGAGGCCCTACCTCCTAAAGTCATCTCACTGGGGGCTGAGAAATCAACATATGAATTTGGGGGGGACACAAGCATGCAGTCAGCAACACCTTCCCTAAGTGCTTTCTGTATCTTCAGCTCTTAATCAGTGTATGATAGGAGAGCATGTTGATGGGAGTCTGTCAGAATGTACAGAATTCTGGGGAGTTAGTCTTGGTTTATGGAGGGGCAAGGCAAGGCTCCCAAGTTGCAAACAGGATTCAGTCTTTAGACTCTGACCTGATTTATGCTTTGGGAGCTGACCCTAGTATTTCCTTTTAATGCTAAAAGCACTGTCCAAATCGGGGCCTCCCGGGTAGATGGATGGTGGCAGAAATTATAAGGCAGGAAGAAGTCTGTAATAAGATCCTCATGGCCACTTGCTACCTTGCCTTAGTAAGTGCAGGTTACTGTGATCTGCTTTCTGATCTACTGAATACTATATTGTAGACATATAGGTAAAGTATCTTCCGGATATATTCCACATGCCAAGTTCTGTTCATGTGTGCTCAAAGAGAAATTTCCACTTAAATTAGCACATGAATTTTTTTAAAGGATGACCCCACAGAAAAAATCCTCTCATTAGTAATTGATTTCAGGAAGGGTTCTGGCCCACAGGGATGATTAACTCCACCGTGGGACACACAGAAGAAATTAAATAAGTTCTTAAAACCAAAACCATGTGTTTGAGCAGACAGACGCTTCTGGGTAGGGAGATGACTCGTCAAATCAAGCTTGCCAGACACCCGATTTGGGACCCGAGGTGGGAATTCCCTCCAGGAACCTGCAGCTCCCATTAGTCCCACGGGCATTGACCTTTGCCGAATTATATACCCTCCTAGCTGAGAGAAAAAAGTCAACAACTGTGGATTTGAGAAGATGACTAGAGAGACTTCGTATGATAGTTACAGGTCATACCTATTGTGCCCATCCCTGCCGGAGAAGCTGTCGTCTGACTGTTGCACGAGGGCAGCCTTGGGCACAGAGGGGTAGACGTCTGCGTGTTGGTGGCGTTGACAGAGCTGCTGCGGAGGTTAGTGTTGTGAGTGTGCTCTGGCCAAGGCCTTGGCTCACGGGAAGCAGCTGGCCCTGGATCTACGCTGCTGAGCTCGCCTGGTCAAGGAGGGCGTGGCTAATGGCTTGCCTGGCTGGGGTGGGGAGGGGGTAGGCCTCAGGCTTTGTGGGACCTGAGTGGGCTTTACTGGTCATTCGGTCAAAGACTCGAGATGATTACTGGGGAAGGCCGGGTCTGGGAGTGGGTGAAAGTGGCCTGCGGGTCCAGCCTCTGAGGTCGGTTGGGCGCTAGGATTAGGCTCCACCCCGGCTGGTGAGCCCCCGGGGAGAGAGGCCAGCCTCAAGTTTCCTGTAAGAGGCCCAGCAGCAGATCTGCCTAAGGGTGATGATCTTTAGGTGTTGACTCTGAAGCTGACTTTGCCCTTCAAGATTATAAACCCAAAAGGAGGTCGGGCCATTTTCCAGAATAGCTTCTTTTTTTAAAAAAATTTATTTATTTATTTTTGGCTGCATTGGGTCTTCGTTGCTGCACGCGGGCTTTCTCTAGTTGTGGCGAGTGGGGGCTACTCTTTGTTGCAGTGCACGGGCTTCTCATTGTGGTGGCTTCTCTTGTTGTGGAGCACGGGCTCTAGGTGTGTGGGCTTCAGTAGTTGTGGCTCGTGGGCTTCAGTAGTTGTGGCTCGCGGGCTCTAGAGCGCAGGCTCAGTAGTTGTGGCGCACGGGCTTAGTTGCTCCGCGGCGTGTGGGATCTTCCCGGACCAGGGCTCGAACCCGTGTCCCCTGCATTGGCAGGTGGATTCTTAACCACTGCACCATCAGGGAAGCCCCAGAATAGCTTCTTGATCTTCTGGTTCCCCTGGGAGTCAAAGGATGCGAGACACTCAGCTTCAGCTTTGTGTAATTTTGAAGTTCATCCACATCTTTTATGCAAAATAGTATCTCTAAGACCTTGAAGAAAGAGTAGGATTTACCCTTTTTCTGTCTTTGCATTCCTAGGTACAGGAAGAGGGCTGATGAGCAAAACATCCCTGCGGGTGAGAATTTCTCTCTTATCTTGAAACCCAAAGTAGATTTTGCTGCTTTGTGTTTGTTTTTGTGGTTCAATCAAGTGAATTAAAAATATTTTAGACATACAGATTTTTTTTTTCTTTTTTACTTAATGGATAAATTTGAATACAGTTCTGTCAGTTAGAATTAAGTTTGCAGCGTATAAGAGACAAACCCAAGGTAACAGAGCGCAAGTGTCTCTTGCCGTCACGTAAACAAGCCTGGACAGGCAGACCTGGGCCGGCGCGCTGGTCTCTTGGGCTCCGTCCAGCTCTTATCCACGTTCTGAGAGGGAGCCCCGCACCCTCAGCTCCAGGGGCTTGAGCAGCAGGACGGCGCAAGGGGTGAGGAAGGGCAGGCTTCCCCTCATCCCGGAAATTCCAGCTCCGTCTCCTCTGCCAGCTCCCAGCTGCCGCGACCTGCACCCTTCAGGTGGGACTGCATCGGGGAGGAGGAGGAGCAGGGAGGGCGTGTTGGGGTAGGCGACTAGCAGTCTCTGCCGCAGCAGGTTTTGTAAATCGGGTCATATTTTAAACGCGCTGGGGATGGGGTGGGGGTGGAAGGGAGCTGCTCGAATCTGAGCATCCATAGTAAGTACAGCCCGGCAGCCCAGCCGGCTGCTGACCCTCCTGGCTTCTGTCTCCTCACCTGGAAAGCGGGAGGTAAGTCATGCGGATGCTCTCCAAGGTCTGTTTCAGTTCTTCTGTGCTACTTAAAGGGTATCTAATGCACAGTTTTCTGTAAAGCTAGAAATTAATTCCTTAATTTATTTGTAATGATCTTGATTTTCTATTTCAAAACTGTTTTAATTTATTTTTAGTTCCTTAATTTAATTTATAAAAAACCCCAGCTGTGTATATATCTTTAGCCTAAAGAATGGTCGCTTTTAATGTTGTAATTCTATTATGCTATCTTAATTTTTTTTATTAACCATTTAAAATTGTGGTAAAATTTACATAACATAAAATTTACTATCTTAACCCTTTTTAAGTGTGCAGTTCAATAGTATTAAGTACATTACCATTGTTGTGCAATATTTTTCTTTTTGAGGGGAGGTATATGACTTCATTCTGTAGCAGAATTTGGGGAGAGAAATATACCTCTCATGAATATAGATAGCAGTGGCTATGGGTAGTTTTTGTTTAGATCATGAAATGATAATTGGCAGTTGCTTTACATGTACTTTCAAATGTGGCTTTTTTGTGAAAACTTTTTGAAAATTGAGATGTATTTTACACATAGTGAAATGCACAGATTTAAAGTGTCCAGTTTGATGAGTTTTGATGATGAAGACGTTTACCCCAGTCAAGACATAGAGCATTTTATTAAGTGCCTTTTTTTTTTAAAAAATTTATTTTTTGTTAAGCTTTTTTTTTTTTTTTTTTTTTAAATTTAATTTATTTTTGGCTGCGTTGGGTCTCCGTCGCTGCGCGTGGACCCTGCTCCAGCTGCTGTTGTCTTCGTCGCGGTGCCTGGGCCTCCCATCGCAGCGGCCCCTCTTGTAGTGGAGCACGGGCTCCAGGCACACGGGCCCCAGCAGCCGTGGCACGCAGCCCCAGCCGCTCCACGGCATGCGGGATCCTCCCGGACCAGGGCCCGAACCCGCGTCCCCCGCACCGGCAGGCGGACCCCCAACCACTGCGCCACCAAGGAAGCCCTAAGTGCCTTTTTTTAAATCAGAAAGTCAGGGGATGTCAGAGCAGGAAGGGACTGTAGTGACCACCCGAACTCAATCTTGAATCACAGATGAGGAGACCAGAAATTGAACCCAGGAGATTTGGGCTGTGATGTTTAACCAACTTAGATGCCAGTTATGATGAAAGCAGGATCTTATATCTGGCTTCTTAGTGCTTTGTTTCTGATGTCTATTCCTTGACATCTTGATTTTTCTTTCTATGTTTCTGTCTCAGTGGGAGAAACTGAAAGCTATACTTTGGCAGGTGGTCAAATGAGACCCTTGTGCTGGGGGGGCTGCCCTTGTTTCTTCAGCCACTTGGCTCAGGTTATATGGCGAGTAGGCCATTGCTGGGAATAGTCACTGGACACATGGATTTCACTGGAAGAATTTTTTGGAGTGGTTTCTGTCTGTTGCCTATAGGTAGCACTGTTTCCTGGTGTCAGAAAATGAAGGAATAATATGATTTGAGTTGTCAGAGTGTTTCCACATTCCTTTCTGGTGGAAGGTTGACTGGTGGTGGGTGTCAGTCACACAATTAACCTTTAGTTCTTGCTGGGAATGTAGTATCTATCCCTGGCGTGAGAGCAGCCTTGCCTGCGTCTGCTGACTGAAACTGGGGAGCCCATCCACGGAGGGCTCTTCGGTCAGCTGTGGTTGGGCTCTGCTGGGCTCTTATTAGATGATTGTGGAATCAGGGACTTTAAAGACTCATTCAGGTCCTTCCCAAAGCATGGATGTCCTAAACTTTACTTTCTTTTTGGCAAGGAGGGACAGATGATTATCTCATTGCCCGAGAGTTGCCTGCTCACCACGGACACAGTGCTTAGAAGCTACTTAGGGGTGTATATTGCCAAGTAAGTGACCGCTCACCTGCTTGTCTGGGGCAAGTGCTTCTCCTTTAAACTTTATATCATTGGAGAGTATGTCGTCCAAGACATAGTTCATTAGGACCCAGCCATTTCATGTAGCTAATAAATATCTGAAATGATTTGAAAGGTTTACTCTGTTTTATGAAGTTGGTTCTTAATTCATTGTAAACTGCATTTTTAAGGTTTTAATAGGCTGCTTGGGATGTGGGTTTGAATCCTGATCTAACCTTACTAGAAAATAAGGATTAAATGGGATAATAGATGTAAATCATGGCTGAGTGCCGTGACTCATGACAGTCCACTCTCCTCCATTGTAGTAGGTCTTGACAAATTCTATTTACTCTTTTATTTTTACCCTTATTGTACTTGCTTGAATTCCCCTTCAGCTATGAAGAGCTCTTGACGGTATGAGAGAGTTGGTTTTTTTTGGCATAGAAGAGAGGAGGCCAACATGGGAGCTGAGAATTATTTTCTGGCTTATGTGATAGGGGGTCTCTATTTTGGGTGGGTTTCTGAGGACAGCGTGAGGGAGATCCTCAGCATGATGGGTTTCTAAATTATAAAGGTCGAAAGATTGTATTGTTTCTCAACCCACAGTAAGTTCTGGACTTTTTTCCCCTGGCTTACTTTTGTAAGAGGGCTGGTGTATTTTCATTGGACTGAGTAGAGGCAAGGATGCTCTTAGTATTAACATTTTCTGAAATTTTGAGTAGAATGCATGGTAATTTAGGAATCTGGACTTTGAAGGATTAATGAAAACTTTCCTAAATACATTCATGCAACACGTGATCTTTTTATTGGTAACAAATAAAAATACTGCAATGTATAATTTGCAATAGAATGGGTAAATTTAAGACAAAAGCTTTAGATCTGTAACAGGTATATAATGAGCCTATTCAGTTTTCTGCTTGGGTTAGTATCATATAATAGAACTTTCTGCAATGATAGCATTGTTTTACCTTGTGTTGTCTGGTATGGTAGCCACTAGCCACATATGGCTCAAGAGCACTTGAAATGTGGCTTGTATGACTGGGGAATTGAATTTTCAATATTATTTAATTAAAAAAAATAAAAATTGAAATAGCTATACGTACCCAGTGGTTACTGTGTTGGATGGGGCATGTCTAGGTTCTTTCCACCGATTGCCCTCCAACCCCCAAGATTTATATCCTTAACCAAGTGAAACAAGTGAAATTCCAGCAAAAGCTTTAACACTGGAGAACCAAGTTGGAAGCAAAGAGGTTTTTGCAAGAAAGAATCTGTGGCAAACAAAGCTGGAACTCGGGTTAGTGAGCCAGTTCTTGCATCAGTGTGACTGGTTCACTGCATTTGTACTGGGGTGCAGTCCGGGAGGAAAGCCTTGAGGAAGGAAGACCCTCTCTTGGGTGCATTAGGTGAACTTGGCCACAGTCCCTCTGGGAGCAGAATTAAGCCCTAGGATATTTGTACCTCTTGCTTACGCCATATTTTGAATGAAAGTAATTCCTTTAATCTGCTTTTCATTTTAAAAGGTGGCAGCCTCCTCCATCTCCTGTGCTGGCTCTTTGCGCCTTTTTAGTTTCAGAAAGGCATGCTGGGGACCGGTCTCCCTGGAAGCCTTACCTGGAGGTTTTGCCCAAGGCCTACACCTGCCCTGTTTGTTTGGAGCCAGAAGTGGTGAATCTTCTTCCCAAACCTTTGAAAGCAAAGGCCAGAGAGCAGAGAACCCACGTGCAGGAGTTCATTTCTTCCTCCAGAGACTTTTTGTCTTCCCTGCAGCCTCTGTTTTCGGAGGCCGTCGAGAGCATCTTTAGCTACAGCGCCCTCCTGTGGGCTTGGTGCACCGTGAACACCAGGGCTGTGTACAGGAAGTGCACGCCGAGGCAGTGCTTTTCCGCAGAGCCGGACACCTGCGTGCTCGCCCCGTTCCTCGATCTGCTGAACCACAGCCCCGACGCCCAGGTGAGACGTTAACCGGGAGACCCGTGTTTGGTTTCAGTAGGAAGGGCTCTAACGTGTAGAACCTGTGACTCGGAAGAGCGGGCAGAACCACGGGGAGAGGTGCAGCTGGTCAACCCACCTGCTGTCAGGTAGGCTCCTCTCTTTCTTCCCGACCCTGTTTCCCCTCCGGCATCCTTTTCCTTTGCCACTTTTCCCTGCTCTGCTCTGCAGGCCTGCAGGTGCTCTGTCCCCTGTATGGCCCGAACCCTAGCCCTCCCCCGCCTCCCCGTGGTGCAGCATCCTTCTTCCTCCTTTCAGACCTGGGGCTGAAGTCTTGCTTGCTTTCCTGTCTCTTTCCCTTTCGCACTTGGTGGCATCGCTGTCAGCATTTTGCTGTGATCTCTAAGGGACTTGCTCCTTCCCCACTTGGAGCTCTGCAGTCTTAGAGGACAGGGACTTTGCCTTGTACCTTTTGTAACCCCAGTGCTCAGCACAGGGCCTGGCACGTAGTAGGTGTTCAATCAACAGTTTCTGGCTGGATGGCTATTTCTGGGAAATCGTTAAGGGGTCCCACTTCGGGAGTCAGTCGGAGAGCTCTTCTTCCCCAGGCTTCTCTGCTCCAGCACATAAAGGAGATGATTGTATCTGCGGGGCACACGGGGCTGAAGGCCTGGCATGAGGGCACAGGATGTCTGTGTGTCAGCTAACCTGTTGCCTGTGCCGGGTGTGCTTGCAGGCGCATTGACGGGACCCGCACCCACGCTGTCCTCTTCGTGACCCATGCCACCCTGAGAAGCCCACGTGCCCACGAGAGGAGAGCGTGGGCGTGGAGGGGAGGCCCTCCCTGTGCTTTCTTAGGCCGCAGCCATCGCCGTGCCTGTCTGCTCGTTGCTTTTCTAGAAAGATGCATTTCTAACAAAATTAAGCAAAGGAGACTGAGGGTGGATGGGTGTTTCTGTGGCTGATATTGCTGAAATAAAGTCAAGGGGGTACAGGACAGTAGGGTACTGGCCACAGGGACTCGGTCAGTCCCCATTGGCGTGACTTTCTTTTTATTGGGCTGTTGGCACATTTATGTTCCAAACCAGGGATTTTACAGTTGAGCGTCAGGGCGTCGCACACTACAGTCTAGGGCACATAGTCCCAGGACCCTGGCAAAGCCTAAAATACTTACTGTCTGGCCCTTCATGGAAAAAGATTGCCAGCCCCTGGTCGAAAGTGCGCTGCAGCTGGCTTTTGACGTGACACCGCAAGCCTTGGCCCTGATCTCTTGTTGATGCTGCAAGGTAGAATTTCAGCCTGTTCTTATCCTCATCTCACTGCAGTTTGCTGCTTAGTGAGAAGGCCTCGGTGCTTGTACCCGCCGCTTGTTGTCAGAGCAGTTCGGTCTCCTTGGTCTTTTCCTCTCGGCCTGTTACCTAACAAAGCTGTCGCAAAATCCATATGACAGTATCAGCCAACGTCATGCTGCTCACAAAAGGCTGTGTATCGTAGGACCTGAAATTTCATGCTCGGCCTTGATGTCTTTGGGCCTCGTGGGGCCCCGAAGGCCTGACCGTGAGTTCCTCTGCCCTCTCCGGATATTTCCCACCCAGCAGGCAAGGCTTCCCACCCAGCGGGAAGTTGCCTTCAGCCGGACTGGCTGTAGCCCGCCTGGTCCTCAACCGAATGCGTGTCACCTCCCTGCCAGCCCTCAAAATTATTCAAACAGGCAAATCACATCACCCCAGGGGAACCAGGGCATCACCCCTTGCTCCTGCAGGCCTGCTTCCCATGGCCTCTGCTGTCACTCCGCTCCCAGGCGCAGCCCCTGTGTGGCCCTGTGTGGCGTGCTGTGTCCTCCCCCCGGGCTGTATGGGTGACTTACAATAAACAGCCGTTAGTCATCTGTCTGATGTCAAGTGTCGTGTGTTTGGCCATCCTCAGAGCCCCCAGGCGGGACTCCCTCCCACCCCGATGGGGTGAAGTCGAGGAGAACCAAAGAGGCCAAAGTGCGGACGTGGCATTTTTTCTCCACGTGGATAAATTTCGTGATGAGTGCTTGAAAGCGGCATCCTGCTTAAATAATACGATCACTTAATCTTTTTAGTTTTCTGCTTTGCTTTAAAAACATCTTTTACAATTCTTTTTTCTAGGTAAAAGCAGCGTTTAATGAGGAAACCCGCTGTTATGAAATTAGAACAGCTGTGAGCTGTGGAAAACACAAAGAGGTGCTCATCTGCTATGGCCCTCACGATAACCACCGCCTGCTCCTCGAGTATGGATTTGTTTCCATCCGCAATCCTCATGCTTGTGTTTATGTCTCAAAAGGTTGGAATTAACTTTGGTTCTGATCACTAAGATGATAGAATGCCCCACCCCCCCATCTGTGGTTATGTTAAGTTTTTGTAACAATGGCAAAACCTTAAAGCGTATATCATTTATTTTCTCCTAGGCAGGGCTAGCCTAATTCTTATTGACCACGTCATTTCAGTGTTGAAGTAAAGCCAGCAAAGCTTTGATCGATATTGAGGATAACAAGAACTGAGAAGACTTCTATTGCATTAGGTCAGACAGTAGAATGGAAGAAAAGAGAAACTGCTAGGGAAATAAATAGAGTATTAATAGATGGCAAGAAATGGAAATATTTGTACTGAGACATTGTCACTTAAGATAAAATAGGATTAGAGAGCAGCAAGTAAAAAATATTTATGAAGCACCCACTGTGTGTAAGGTGCTGTACCAATCACAGGGTAAATATGTTACACAGTCCTTCTTTGGGCGGTTTAATGGCATGATAAAATATGCATTCCATTTATGTTCTTTTGTTTCCTAGCACCATCCTTGGTATTACTGTTTTTAAAATAATGATTTACCTATTAAATTTATGCTGTGAAAATTTCAAATATAGTATTAGAAATAGTACATAGGGGGCTGGTTTTTTCCCCCTTCCTTGAAGCAGCAGAGAAATAGTTTTCTAGGCATTGAAGAAATGGCTAGAGATTTACTGAGTGTATAATTTGAGGTAGTTTTAATATAAGTTCTAATGGAAATAGAGACTTGGTCAAGGTGATATTACTCCATCCTATTACTAGCCAAAGTAAAAATGTTATTTCTCAAAATGAAATGGAAAAGCGAAAACTGGGCCTTGCTGGGTCTCTTAGAAAGCTAGCTTTGAAATTAGCCTTATATTATCAGAATAACTTTAATATTGATGACCATGAAGTATTTATTTGTTAAATAATTTGAAAATTCACACTTTCATTATTTCTGCATTTAAAAATAAAAGTAGAGAAATGTAAAAAGAAATTTTAAAAATAGAAAAATCCCTCATTATCCTATGACCCCAAAAAGCTTTGTTAATATTTTCTTGTTCATTTTCAGTTATTTATGATTACAGTCACTAATATCCAGACAGTTTTGAATTCTGGCTTTTAAAAACTGAGTCTTGGAAACATTTCCTCATGTTTGTATGGAGGCTGTACTTTTGGTGGGTGTAATTTCTCAGCAGTCCTGCTAATGTCATTACCCGATTTCATGGGTTGATTTGCTTCGTGGGAGCAGGAGCTGAGGTAGCAGATGTTTTGTCCCCTGCCTTGGAATTCTTGTAGCTTTTCAAAGGGTTGAATCATACTTTCATTGAGTTGGGCTTGAAGACTAGATTTTTTTGATGTGAAATAGGTAAAATTGTTTACACGTGTCTTGAATGCTGACGGGAAGGAAAGTAAGCTGAGAAGAAAGGGTCCCCCCTCCCTTCCACCTGAATTATACCCTAAATCTCAGCCTGATTTTTTTTTTTTTTTTAATGCAGATATACTTGTTAAATATCTTCCATCAACAGATAAACGGATGAACCAAAAGATTTCCATTTTAGAGGATCACGACTTTATAGAGTAAGTGTTTCTCTCCAGAAATTATTCCTTCAGGAAATCTTGATGAAAAGTTGAGAGCTGGGGTTTTTACAGGTGTGAGCTGCCTCCCGACTTGTATCCCGTGACAGGTAGCTGCTTACTGAGCACTTACTATGTGCGGCACATTGTGCTTCATGTTGCGGGATACACAGGAGGGGAAGATGCTGGTCAGGAGACTTGTTTGGGGACCTAAGATACAAGCTTGAAGTCTCAAGTTACTGTACCGGGAGAGCCCCGTATGTACTGATCGGTGGCCCAGTGTGTTTGTGGCGAACATGTGGTCAGGTGGGGTGGCATCGGCTACTGCAGGCCAGCCTGGCCGTCAGTCACCCGGCAACAGGATGCAGGCTCTTGGGACGGGGGGAGCCTAGGTGATTCTACGCCAAATGGGATAAACTGGGTTTGAGACCCTCCCTTTCAGATTTTCTTCTATAGGTGAAATTAAGTTCTAAATAATCCAGCAACACTGTGAGGGACACTAGCTCTGGTGGCTGCCATTTGTTTGATCCTGAGGATCATCCAGATTCTTCGTCATTCATCTCACTGTGGCCCCCTCATCCAAGTTCAGCTTCTTACCAGATAAAAATAGCTTTTTACTTTTTTTTTTTTAACACAGAATTTTCTGTTACTCAGGCTTTATTCTTAAGTATTTGCAGACTTACTTTTCTCTTTGTGACTAAGACCACGGGTTGTGCAATGTTTAGTGGCCCCTTTAAAAAAATGTTTGGCTTTTTTAGTCATTTACCGTGATGTAATGAAGTACCGAAATGACAGATTGGTAATTTTTTTTTTTTTAATTTAATTTTTTATGTTGGAGTGTAGTCGATTTACAATCTTGTGTCAGTTTCAGGTGTACAACAAAGTGATTTAGTTATACATATACATATATCTATTCTTTTTCTACTTTAGAAATTTGACGTTTGGATGGGATGGACCGTCTTGGCGGTTACTCACAGCTCTTAAGTTGTTATGTCTGGAGGCTGAAGAATTGTAAGTTCCCTGTGTGTTGGTCATGAGCTATAGTTACGATTTGGACATAACTTTGGCTTTTTTGGGGCTTACATTCAAAGGCCCAACCTCAGAGGAGAAAGGAATGCCCTTGTATATTGGGGTTGCTTCTTCTCTGTGTAACTTGCCTGTGTGGGGAGTGGTTCACTTCTAGGTTTGCACCATTTGTGGAATTCTGGTTTTAGAGTCATAGAGTACACGGGCCTGAGAACTGGTCTCTCCTCACGTGTATCCCCCGGTGACCTGCAGCTCGTTGTTCAGGGTGAACACTTCGAAAAGCGTGTGCCTTGGCCCTGGTCAGAGGAGAGCCTCTGAGCAGGTGGGTTTTTCTTGGGAACAGACCGAGCTCCTGACCACTGGCCGGGCCCCCGCCCCCCGGTTCTGTCCTGGGGGCAGATCCAGACCCCTGCTCAAGGAGAGGCCTGGATGTTTCCATAGAGGAGGCAGGTGGAGGAGCCCCCAGTGTTGACACACGCCCTGGTCAGGTCCTCACTGTTCTGAGAGGCTGTTGGTCCTTCCCTTAGCGTGGAAAAGGATAGTCACACACGCGGCCGTGCGCCGCCCAGCCCTGGAGCTCCTTGCGAGGGAGTCGGGGAGTAATGCCCGCTACTCAGCAAATCTCAGGTGAGAGACACCCCAGGGAGGACTTCCTGAAGATGGCGAACCCCATCCTCGAGCAGTTGGGAGGATCAGGTGAGATAACGCCAGAAGTAGCCCTCAGCACGGTGCCTAGAAGTAGTTTGTGCTCATTCCATCGTGCCCGTTGTGTTGCTGTTTACGATGTTGCTTACTTCCTTTTCTGTAGGGACCTGGGGAGAAAAACTATCCCCTGGTCTCAACACCAGAAGCAGTTGTGTCTCTTCTCAGCAGATGGTGTGTTTTTGTCATACAGACACTGATTTCTGTATCTGATATGTTTCCTTCTTTTTATTGCTCACTAGAAAACTCAGAGGCAAATTTGTGGTCCATCCATGTGTGCAGGATTCTAAGGCATGCAATTTATCACTGACTCATTCCTGGCTGTATCTTACCTTTCTTCTTCTCATCTTTCCTTCGTCTTGTTTTCCCTATCCATTCATCTTGCGTTTTATTTTATCTCGTGTGTACCCACATAAGTTTCTTTCAATCTTTCTTGGAGACACGTCAACCTCAAATTAAATAAAGCAACTGGATGTTTCCCAGAGGTCCTCCTGAGGCGTCTTTTCTTCCCTCTGAGTGCTTTCTGACTACCTGAGTGGCGTGGCAGAGGAAGCCTGTGTTTGGGATTCTGCCTGACGGGTATTTGCATGCTAGTTCTGCCTCTCATTAGCTCCGTCACTTAGGGTGAGTGCTTTACTGTTCCGGATTCTCAGTTTCTTTGTGTCTGAGGTGGGGATTATATTGCTTTCTTTGCTAGGCGGTTGTGAAGATTAAAACAGATAATGGCTGCATATAAAGCGCTGTTCCTGGCACATAGCAATGGCGTTCCTTCTTTCTTTTTTTTTTTTTGGCCGTGCCATGCGCATGTAGGATCTTAGTTCCCCGACCAGGGATTGAACCCGTGTCCCCTGCAGTGGAAGTGCGGAGTCTTAACCACCGGACTGCCAGGGAAGTCCCAAATGTTATTTCTTGACTTCCTTTCTTTCCCGAGAACTCATCTGCTCCTGGGGTTGCCACCATCATCCCTGAAGCTGACGACATCTAAGACTTCATTTTCTGTATGGCTTTTGGGCTGTTCTGAATTTCTCAGCGACTTCTGTGCCCTCCACTGGGATGGTAGAGCCGTCACCGTGGCCTCTCCCTCCTCAGCCACGTGCACTTCCGCGTTCTGTGCATCCAGCATCCGTCCCCCCGCCCCCTTCCTCCCTGGTTAGTGCTCCTCGCCGGCCTGTAGGCTTGACTCAGCCCCTCCTGCTCGGCACCTTGGCCGCGGCCCCCTCTTGCCTCCCCTGCAGAAAGCTGGCCCCGCCAGCCCACTGAGCCCCATTTCCTATCGACTTCCGTAGTGTAAAATTGGAAGGACCTGCGTGTAGAGAAAGGCTTCACTGTAGATTCCTCTTTCCATCTGCAGAGCATTTTACTTTGTGAAACATGTCCTGTTCCGTTTGCCATTTTTTTTAGGAGAGGCTGTCATTTGAAGAAAAGGAAAACCTCCGCCTTTGCTCCTTAGTTGGTAGTACTTTGACTGTGGACTCACCTTCCTGTCTGTCCCTTGTTCTCTTCCTGTGGCTGGTGGACGTGACTCTTCTTACTCATGTGCCAGACGCAGGATTGTGGTGCTAATAAAACTCAGGCCCTGCCTGCAGAGAGCGCCAGTTCCCTCGCTTCTTATCCTCAGCGTTCCTTCTTCTTTCCTGTATACCTTGTCTGCTTCAACACAGGACCTGCATGTGGTGGGAGGTTTGAGGGAACGTGCTGATGGAATGAGTTTTATTATGTTTCCGGAAAAATAGAGAAGTGTTCAAGTGGAAAAGCCGCCTTTGTTTTTGAAAACCTGCTGAAATGACCTTATTGAATATTTTGGTTCTAGGACATGCTGGAAAAAAGTACTTATTGGGGAAATAATTTCAGATACAAATGAGAAGACAAGTTTGGACATAGCCCAGAAAATATGCCATTATTTCATCAAGGAGAGTAAGGCTGTGCTTCAAAAGGTATGTTTCTAGAATATTGTGTTCTTAAAGAAGTGTTTTGATGAAGAAGTTGTTTTGTACTGATACTTGTTGGATAGGGATAGTCCACCTTCTTAGGGTGTTGTTAATGCCTTAATAAATGAACACTGATGTAATCCGTGTTTTGACTGTTAACATGTGTCTACACCTTTTAATGAGTAAAATTATTGCATTAATTCTTGGTAATAGATTTTTAAGGTACTCTTTCCCTTTTATTTTTAAATTTTTTTTAGTTAAAAAAATTTTTTTTGCCTGGGTTGGGTCTTCATTGCTGTGCGCGGGCTTTCTCTAGTTGCGGCGAGCAGGGGCTGCTCTTCGTTGCGGTGTGTGGGCTTCTCATTGCAGTGGCTTCTCTTGTTGTGGAGCATGTGCTCTAGGTGTGCGGGCTTCAGTAGTTGTGGCATGTGGGCTCGGTAGTTGTGGCACGTGGGCCCTAGAGTGTGCAGCCTTCTGTAGTTGTGGTGCGTGGGCTCAGTAGTTGCGGCCCACGGGCTCTAGAGCACAGGCTCCTCAGTAGTTGCGGTGCATGGGCTTAGTTGTTCCACGGCATGTGGGATCTTCCCTGACCAGGGATCGAACCCGTGTTGCCTGCATTGGCAGGCTGATTCTTAACCACTGCGCCACAAGGGAAGTCCCGCCTTTCCCTTTTATTTAATGAATGTTTTAATTAAATGAGGAATTAGCTTATTTGAATGAAAACATTACTAGGATTAAAAAAAAAAGTTTTATTGAACCTTGAAGACATTGTGTTGAGTGAAATAAACCACGACCCAAAAAGACAAATACCCTGTACTGTATGATTCCACTTAAATGAGATATCTGGAATAGGCAAATTTATAGAGACAGAAAGTAGAGTAGAGGTTACCAGGGATTTGGGGAGGGGGAAATGGGGAGTTAATGTTTGATGGGTACAGAGTTTCTGTTTGGGATGATGAAAAAGTTCTGGAGATGGATGGTGGCTATGGTTATATAACACTGTGAATATACTTAGTGCCACTGAATTGTACATTTAAAAATGGTCAAAATGTTAAATTTTATGTTTATGTATATTTTACTACACTAAAGAAAATCATTTAAAAATAACTTCCAGATTTCTCATATGAAAGATGAAGAAGTGGCTTTGATAAACCAACTAACTTTGGTAGAAACACTGTGGACAGAAGAGCTGAAGATTCTCCAGGCCTCTGCCGAGACCCTAACCAGTTTGCAGACAGCTTTTACGTAACTTCACTGAAGTGCAGGTGATCACCTCCAATGGTGGGTGTGACTTCTTAAACATTTTTAAACTAAGGTTTATTTTATATAGACTCATTTACAGTCAATGAACGGTTTCTATTAAACAGTTATCTGCGTAATCCTCCTCCTGCTTCTGTCTGTGGGGTGGAGCGGTGGCTGCTTGGGGACGTCGAAGGGCATCTGCAGGGGCAGAGCAGGTCCTGGGGACTCCGTCCCATCGGCGTTTCTGTTGCTGTCAAAGCAAATAGCAGTCCTGGAGGAAGACGTCCAGGGAACGTATGAATTCTCATGGGAGGGCGAGGCTGGGAGGGAGCCTGGTCAGCCCGGGGCTCCGTTTGTGGTCTTCCTCTGAGCGTCCTGCTTCTTACCTGACCCAGCGGCCATAAAAGCACAAGACGTCGTGCTGCTCTATGCTCTGATGCCAGCGGGTTAGGGCTGAGGGGCCTGTGGCATGTGGCGGTGAGTGGCTGGGTGGCTTTGGAGGGGGCAGTGTGGGGCGGTGCCCAGCAGTCTTGGCTCCCAGCTGGGCTCTGCCCCCGCCACTCTGAGCTAGAGCAACGCACTTCGAATCTTCGGTCCTTGATTGCCCATCTGGAAACAAGATTGTTACGGGGGTCCTGTGGCACAGGCCCGGGTGGCGCTGCCCCTCCCTGTCTGCGCCTCCCCTGCCCGCTGAGGACTGGGGGTTAAGCTCACGGGGAGGGCCCCTCCAGCCCGCCTCCTTGTGATTTCTGTGCGCAGGAAGTGAGTTCGTCCTTGTCGAGCAGGAGACTCGTGGGGCCTCACCAGTCCTCCCTCTGTTTACAGTTTCCCAGAATGTGTTCAAATCTCTGGTCAGCCCATGTCCCTTTCCCATTCTCTGTGGTGGGTGTTTAACCCTTTTATTCTGCTCCTTTTCTTCATTTTAATGGGGGTATTGGGAGGAACAGGAGATAAAGTTTTGTGCTTACTTGGTCATTTTGAATTAAGGCTTTGCTTTCCTTTTTTTTCTTTTTTTTTTTTAAAAAACAATATAAGCACTTTAGGCTGTTGACGGCACTCTGAGTATAGTTTTTATATAAAGTGTGCTTTAATTAGTACTTTTTAGATCTTGGCTCTGGATTTATACTTTTCACAGCGTTTTCATGCCCGTCAATTAACAACTGTGAGGGGATCAGAGCGGGTGTCAGCATATATCCCAGAAGCAAATACGTTCGTATTATTAAAAACTGGATGTTGTTGAAACATACGGCAGTAACGTTTTATTAAACGTTAGCGTCGCGGGGTCGAGGCCCCGTGCTCGGGCCTTGACGCGCGGAGTTTTACGGAAGCCTCACAGCCGCCCTGTTTTACAAACAAAGACGGGAAGAAACGGCCCGAGATCCCACACCTAGCGTGTGGCAGAGCGACGGTGCCCCCTCAGCCCACCCTCCGGGGGACACGGGTCACAGCTCGGGGGCGTCAGTGTCCGGAATTCCCCGTGCTCTCCGGACTCGGGTACGCGCCCCTCACCCATCCTCACCGACGGCCGCGCTCCTCGCCCTCCTCGCCCTCCTCGCCCACAGGCCTTGGTGGGCGCGCGGCTGCCCTGCAGGTTTCGTTGGGGAGTCCGCGACGGGGTCGGCCTCCCTCTCAACGCCCTGCGATGTGAGAGCCGTGCTGAGAAACATCCCGGGAGCCGGTCCCTCCTCGGGCTGACGTGGCCGCAATGGGTCCCACCGCCAGCCCCTCCCCGAGAAGGCGCGAGCGCACAGGCGCAGCGCGGCTGGTCCCGGGGCGGAAGCGGGTCCTGCCCGGGGAGCGAGGGGCTGGCCCTTGTGCTCCGTGGACTCAGTGTCTCGGCCCGCGCGCCTTCCCGGCGTGGACGCATCGAGCTGGCCGTTGCAGGAGGCTTCTGGGGGTTTCCAGGAGGACGGGGCGGGTCCCCGCACCTCGCTGGGCAGGGCTTACCTGACTGCCAGTTTGGGAAGAAGGGCTGGGCGCCCTGCGCAGCTCTTTCAGCTTCGCCCCTGGGGGAACCCAGCTCCACCCAGCGCAGCTGTGCCTCAGTGGGGACGCCTGCTTGATTCTGGGCCTCTGTGTAGGGAAACTGACCTAAGGCCATGGTCATATTTTGACCTCTGTCCTTACCTAGGAGTATTTTTTTATCCTTTTCAGAACTAGCGTGGGAAGGGGGGTGTACACGCTCCTCAGCCCTCGGGATCCCTGGATGGGTCATGGGGGGCGGAGGCTGCCCCAGCCCCGGCGTTTCTGTTGCCCAGAGTCCTGTCTTCCCTGCCCTGTTTTCAGCCTTCCCCAGAAGCGAATTCCTCTTGTGAAGCTCAACAAAAAACAAGTGAACGGGGCCCACTCACCTCAGGGATCAGAGTTAGAAATAAAACATCTTCATTATTGTATCTTGAGCATCTCTCCCTGTTCATAGATGCAGTTGAGGTTGACTTTGTTGTTGTTGTTTGTTTTTTTTAAAGATTTTTTTGATGTGGACCATTGTTTTAAAAGTTTTTATTGAATTTGTTAACAGTCTTTGCTTCTGTTTTATGTCTCTGTTTTTTGGCCATGAGGCATGTGGGATCTTAGCTCCCCGACCAGGGATCGAACTCGCACCCCCTGCATTGGAAGGCGAAGTCTTAACCACTGGACGCGCCAGGGGAGTCCCCCCTGACTCTGCTTTTTAATAGCTGTAGTGTGTTTCATGATACACTATACCAGGGATTCACCAACGTTTTCTGTAAAGGACCAAATAGTAAATATTTTAAGCTTTCTGGGCCATATGGTCTTTGTCCCAACTGTAGTGCACAGCAGCTATAGACAATGTGCAGACACGCACGGCTGTGTTCCAGTAAAGCTTGATTTACCAAGACAGGCCACGGGCCGTGGGGTGCTGACCCTGCACTACAGCATCATTTATTTTTCCTGTCCCCTATTCGTGGACATTTAGGACCTAAATATATTAATTCTTACTTGAGAGTGCTTTATACCTTTAGAAATTAAAGACCCTCGCCCCCCAACAGGAAAAACTTCACAGACCCATGTGGTACTTGTGCTTTAGTTGTCCGTGGTTAGAAAAAATGGGCAATGACAAGAAGCAACTACTCAGAGACATTGACAAATGAGAGCTATTTCATCATCCATGACAGATCTACCCTTATTTGTAAACAGCAGTATAATAAGGGCCTACTGTATAGCACGGGGGACTCTACTCAGTACTCTGTAATGACCTATATGGGAAAAGAATCGAAAAAAGAGTGGATATATCTATATGTATAACTAGCACAACATTGTAAATTAACTATACTCCAATAAAAATTAATTAAAAAAAAAAGAAAACAGCAGTCTAAGACTTTCAGTTTGCATATGATACTTGGTGTATAAATGCATTCAGACTCTTTGCAAGAAACGCGCGGCTCCTGTGGACAGTCTGGCCCTCAGGGCAAACCCCAGGGAGGCCACACACCGCCTCCCTAGGCTCGCCCTTGCCAGTCCCTGTGAGGGCCAGCACCCCGCGTCTGCCCACACAGGGGGGCAGCCTGCACTGTCCTTCACCAGCAGAACTGTTTGCTCCCTTCTCCCACGTACCGCCCCTCCCCACCACTGCCGTTGTTCTCCTTTCCCCTTTTTTGTTTTCTCTCTCCTAGGCCTTGGGCAGGCCTGAGGTTCGTAGTACACCCACCTGTTGGTATCTGGTTCCGGAGTTTGTGGGTGGTAAACCTCCAACTGCTGCCTTGGCCTGAGGGGGCAGACACCAAGAAGTGAAGGATGATTTGAGGCATTCCTGAAATCTTTCAAGCTGAAAATAGAGGAGACTCTCCTCCGACTGGGGCACCTTAAGTGCTTCTGCCTGAAGGCGGAGACTGTTAATGACTTTCAGGAAATGAGCGCTGTAATGCTGTGAAAATGGCTTTCACTGAAACACCTGGACACCCCCTTGGAGGGGAGTCCGGGCACAGAAATGGGGGACTTATTTTAGCTCCTCCTTTAGTTGGTAAACAGCAGCTATATTCTGTGATAGATTAGTGTTGGGCAGCAGTAAGTTTTGTCCCGAGGAGGAAAGTATAACAAAACCTATTTTGGGTTGTCAGCTGACATTTGAATATAGAGCTTTGTCAGGAATGCCACCATGTTGGTTTACTTGGAAAAGAGCTTTGTTTTACAGGTCCAGGAAGTCACGTGTGAATTACAGGGAACAAGAAGATTAGGAGGAAGGCCTGATGCACTTTTCTACATCCCTGCCAGTGTACCACACACACCAGTGTCATTGTACCACATACACCAGGGTCATTGTACCACAGGCAACAATGTCACACCACATACAACAATGCAGTGTACCACATACGACGGTGTCATTGTACCACATACACCAGGATCATTGTACCACATACAACGATACAATGTGTCATGTACAGCAGTGCCATCTGCTGTCTCTCCAGGGCTGTTCCCGCTCACCTTGCAGAGGGCATTTCTCTGTCTTCATCATTTTGTTGTAACCTTTCCTTGAGGGGATTTTTTCTTGTTTAATTTCCTTCTGTTCCATGTAGTTTTAACATCAGGCTATGAGTAAAATTTTAAAAAAACTGCTCACAGAAATATAGTAAGATTTAAGAAAAATGTAAGGTTACCGCTTCACACCCACTAGCACAGTAATCATAAGAAACGTGGATAATAACACGTGTTGTTGAGGATATGGAGAAATCGGAACCCCACATACTGCTGGTGGGAAAGGAAGATGGTGTAGCTACTTTGGAAAATAGTTTGGCAGTGGCTCAAGAGGTTGATAAGCATAGAGTTACTTTATGACCCAACAATTCCCCCTTTAGGTACATACCCAGGAGAATTGAAAACATGTCCACACAAAAACATGAGCATGAATATTCATAGCAGCATTATTCATAACAGCCCCAAACCCAGATGTCCATCAGTGGATGAATGGATAGATAAACAAAATGTGGTCTTCCCATAAAATGGAATATCATTCGGCCATAGAAAGGAATGAAGTACCAACACATGCCACATGGATGGACCTTAAAAACGTTATGCTAAATGAAAGAATCCAGTCACAAAAGGCCACATAGAATTTTATTTGCATGAAATTTCCAGAATAGACCAATCTGTAGAGATGGAAAGTAGATTAGCAGGTGCTGTGGCGTGGGGCAGGGTGCTAGAGGGATTGGAGGGTGACAGCCAAAGAGTAGGGGGTTTCTTTTTGCGTTGATGAAAACGTTCTAAAATTGTGGTGATAGTTGCACAACTCTGAATATAGTAAAACCCATTGATTTATATACTTTAAATGGGTGAATGGTATGGCATGTGAGTTATATTTCAGTAAAGCTATTTTTTAAAAAAAAGTAGGGTTAGTACCTATTGGAGAATTCTATCCGTCTTCTTTTTTAATTTTTTAAATTGGTTTCTGGCCACGCCACTGTGCGGCTTGTGGGATCTTAGTTCCCTGCCGAGGGATTGAACCTGCGCCCTTGGCAGTGAAAGTGCAGGGTCCTAGCCACTGGACCGCCAGGGAATTCAATTCTATCCCTCTTCTCATGCTCAGCTAACAGTTTTTCACAGGCAGGGCTAGAGTTTGTCAGTCTGATGACGATGGTAGAGGCCTGGCAGCATTAGGTCCTCTGCCCCACGCGTGACATTTATCACCTCGTTTAATTCTTACAATGATCTGTGCGGTAATAACTTTCCTGATTTTGTAAATGTGGAGACAAAGGTTCAGAAAGGTAGAGTTATTGCTGAGGTCACACAGCTAGGATTCAAACCTCGGTCAACCTCCATACCCCACTCTCCTAAAGTTCGTGCCGCTGTGACTGTGTTTGTGAAGCACGGGCGGGCTTAGGTGGGCACCTGCCCTCACCTGCTTAGGACCACGTGGACTCAAAGTGGAGCTGGAGTGGTCGCCCTTGGACGGGCATTTGGAGGGCTGGGATCTGCGGTCCTGCTGTTTAAGCACGCTCCCTCCTGGCTTGACCACTGGCCTTCTCTTGACTAGCAGAGACGCCTTAGTCCATGGAAGAGCAGACTCAGGGCCCAGGGAACCTGACTTCACATTGACCCCGAGAGGGCGTGTTACTAGCCACGTTTTAGAGAAAAGGAAGCAGGCTCCGAGGAGAGAAGGAATGCGGAGTGATGTGAGGGTGGCGGTGAGGCTGCGCTCCATCGCAGGCAGGAGGAGCCTTTATTAGGAGCACGTTTGTCACGGTGGGGTCCCCTGACCCTGGCATCAGAGACAGCCAGGGTGCGCGAGCCCAGTCCAGACCCACTGAGTCAGCCTCTGGGATGTAGGTCCGGGGATGTGTATTTGTTGAGGCCCCAGGTGATTTCAGGGCGCGCTGTCTGCAAACCACTGACCTAGAGACGCCAGAGGAGGGGCTGCGCCCTCATCCTGAGCCCTGGTCCCTGGTCCCTGGTCCCAGGGCTTCAGTTGTCATTTCGCAGGTTCTTGAGGTGAAGTGTTAGACAGACCTGACCCTCGATCGTGTGACTCCGACCCTGGGCCTCTGAATATGTGTAGCATCAGAGGGTGGCGGTGAGAGACGTCCTCGGGGTGATCCACTCTGACCCCTCATTTTGTGGGTGAAGCTCCCAGACAGTGAGAAGCTTGCTCTGGGCCATGGACTTAGCATCAGAACCCACATTTTCTTGCCGTTTCTAGCGGACTTTCTGCTTTCCTGCATCCTCCTTCCAGAGTGTAAGATCCAGATACTGTCCCAAATGAACTCCCCAAACTGTATTCTTCCAGGGAAGAATCAGAAAGTGGGAGCGGGGCTGTTGGAGGAGAAAGGGAAGCGGTAGCGTCAGCCTGAGAAGGGTTGGAGAAGGGACGCATTGGAGCTGAGTCCTTCCTGGGTTTGGCCTCTATCCTCAATTCAGCCCCTCCTCTGGTCTCACGGTGGCTCTGGGATGCACATATTATGTCTTTATTAGATGTGAAGAAACTGAGGCATAGAGGGGTCAGGGGGCTTATCCCACATCATACAGTTGGGGTTTGACCCCAGGAGTGTCTGAGTTCAAGTCTATCACCTGTCAGCCACACCTGTTTCTGCCTCCAAAGGTGGGCAGCCTAGGGTGCAGGGTAGGGATGGGCCACCTCAGAGCAGTTTTTATTGTGTCTCATTTTTGTGTTATAATGGGCGACCTCATTGGCCACAAGGAACCGGCAGCACCGAGCTTTGAGGAGAAAGAAGGCCTGCCCGGAAGTCCCTGCGGGCCAAGCCCTCTACCTGCAGCCTGACTTTTTATGGTCGAATTTCAGTTTTCCAGCCTCTCCCACTCACCGTGAAGACCCACATCCCATAAAGGGCAGCGGGTGTTATTAGAGGGGCAAGAAGGGGAGAATGGTCCCGCCAGGCAGGCTTCTCCCATTCTGGAGGAATTTGCCCTGGGGTGAGGGTCCCTGTTGATCTCAAGGGTCCCTGTCCAGCTCTGCAGCTCTGGCCACAAGCATTTGGATGCCTTCTGGTGCCTAGAATCAGAAGGTGAGACAAAACCCAGGACTGCAAAGCATCTACTAAGCAGTTATTAGGGCAGTAAGTAATTGCTGTTCTAACTTTGACCTTTTCACAAAGGGAGACTCTAAACTGATTAAGAGGAGAGGGGGTTTCAGGATGTCATTGAGGAAGCAGGTCAAGTATAGAGCATGTTGGAGATGGGCAGCACAGACCTTCGATTCTCAGGTCGTCTCTGGGACTCAGTGTCCTGGGTGACTGGCCTTTGAGCCTCAGATAGTGAAGGTGGGACCAGCGGTTCGCAGCCTTAACCATTCAAGGGAATCACATGTGGAGCCTTTTTAAAAAACTTCATTGAGGAATAATTGACAAATATAATTGTATATATTTAAAATGCACAACATGATGATTTGATATATTGATACATACACATTGTAGAATGATTACCAAGATCAAGATAATTAACACATCTATTATCTCACACAGTTAACTCATTGTGTGCCTGCGTGTGTGTGTGTGTGTGTGTGTGTGTGTGTGTGTGTGGTAGGAATGCTTAAGATTTCCTTTCAGCAACTTTCAAGTACACAGTACCATATTATTAACTAGTCACCACGTTGTGCATTAGACCCTCAGAACTTATTCTTCTGGTAATTGAAAATTTATACCCTTGACATTTCCCCCTCCTTCCAACCCCTGATAACCACAATTTTATTTTCTGTTTCTATGAAATTGGATTTTTAAAATATTTCCACATATAAGTGATATCATAAGTATTTGTCTTTCTCGATCTGGGTTATCTCCAAATTCATCCATGTCATTGCAAATGACAGGATTTCATTCTTTTTTTATGTTTGAGTAATATTCCATTGTATATATGTGCCACATTTTCTTTATTCATTTATCTGTTGAAGGACATTTTAAGTTGTTTCCATATCTTGGCTATTGTGAATAATGCTGCAGTGAACATGGGTGTATGGATATTTCTTTGAGATACTGATTTCAGTTCCTTCAGATATGACCCAGGAATGGGATTGCTGGGTCATAGGGTAGTTAAATTTTTACTTTTTTGAGGAACTGCCATACTGTTTTCCATAATGGCTGTATCAGTTTACATTTCCATCAATAGTGTATAAGGGTTCCCTTTTCTTCACATCCACACTGACACTTGTTATCTTTTGTCTTTCTGATAATAGCCATCCTAGCAGGTGTGAGGTGGTTTTGATTTGCATTTCCCTGATGATTAGTGATGTTGAGCACCTTCTCATATAACTTTTGTATGCCTTCTTTGGAAAAATGTCTATTCAGGTCCTTTGCCTGTTTTTAAATTGGATTATTTGCTTTTTTGCTATTGAGTTGTATGAGTTCTTTGTATATTTTCAGATACACAATTTGTGAATATTTTCTCCCATCCTGTAGGCTGACTTTTAAAATTATTGCTTGTTTCCATTGCTGTGTAGAAGCTCTTTAGTTTGATACAGTTCCACTTGTTTGTTTTAGCTTCTGTTGCCTGTACTTATACCTTATCTAAGAAGTCATTGCCAAGACCACTGTCAAAGATCTTTTTCCCTATGTTTTCCTCCAGGAGTTTTACAGTTTCAGGTTTTACGTTTAAGTCTTTGATCCATTTTGAGGTAATTTTTGTGTGTGGTGTAAGATAGCGGTCCATTCTTTTGCATGTAGATATCTGGTTTTCTCCGCACCATTTGTTAGAAGAGATTATTCTTTCTCCAATGTGGATTTTTGGTACCCTTTCAAAAATTAGTTGACCATATATGTGTGGATATATGCCTGGGCTCTCTATTGTGTTCCACTGGTCTGTGTGACTGTTTTTATGCCAGTACCATACTTTTTTGATTACTATAGCTTTGTAATATAGTCTGAAATCAGGAACTATGATACCTCCAACTTTGTTCTTCTTTCTCATGATTACTGTGGCTATTCAGGGTCTTTTGTGGTTCCATACAAATTTTAAGGTAGTTTATTTTTCTGTTTCTGTGAAAAATGCCATTAGAATTTTGATAGGGATTGCACTGAATCTCTAGAACACTAGGGTAGTATGGACATTTTCATAATATTGATTCTTCCAATCCATGAACATGGAATATATTTACACTTATTTGTGTCTTCTTCAGTCTGTTTCAACAATGTCTTATAGTTTTAAGTACAGGTCTCTCACATCCTTGGTTAATTTATTCTTAAGTATTTTATAGTTTTTGATGCTTTTATAAATGAGATTGCGTTCTTAATTTGTCTTTCAGATAGTTTGTTATTAGTGTATAGAGACGCAACTGATTTCTGATGTTGATTTTGTATCCTGCAATTTATTTATTAGTTCTAACAGATTTTTGGTGAATCTTTAGGGTTATCTATGTCTAAAATTATATCATCTACAAACATAATTTTGCTACTTCCTTTCTGAGTTGGACGCCTTTTATTTCTTTTTCTTGCTTAATTGCTAAGGCTAGGACTTCCAGTACTATGTTGAATAGAAATGGGGAGAGTAGGTATCCTTGTCTTGTTCCTGATCTTAGAGGAAAGGCTTTAAAATTTTACCATTGAGTATGATGTAGCTGTGGACTTTTCATATGTGGCCTTTATTATGCTGAGGAACATTTCTTTTATAGTTGATTTGTTGAGAGTTTTTACCATGAAAGGATGTTAAATTTTGTCAAGTGCTTTTTCTGCATCTATTGAAATGATCATTTGGTTATTATCCTTCATTCTGTTAATGTGATGTATCACACTTATTGATTTACATATGTTCAATTATCCTTGCATCCCAAGGATGAATCCCACTTAATCATGGTTTGTGATCATTTCAATGTGTTCTTGAATTCAGTTTGCTAGTATCTTGGTGAGGATTTTTGCATCTGTGTTCATCCTCTGATAATTGACCTATGATTTTCTTTTCTTGTAGTGTACTTGTCTGGCTTTGGTATCTGGGTAATGCTGGTCTTGTAAAATGAGTTTGGAAGTTTTCCTTCCCCTTCAGTTTTTTAGAAGAGTTTGAAAAGGATTGGTATTAGTTTTTCTTTAAATGTTTGGTGGAATTCACCTGTGAAGTCATCTGGGCTTTTATTTGTTGGAGATTTTTGATTACCCATTTAATCTCCTTACTCATTATTGGTCTGTTCATACTTTCTATTACTTCATGATTCATTCTTGGTAAGTTGTGTGTTTCTAGGAAATTATCCGTTTCTTCTAAATTAATTCATTAACATATAGTTGTTCATGGTAGTCTCTTATGATCCTTTGAATTTCTGTGGTATCAGTTATAGTGTCTCTTCTTTCATTTATAATTTTATTAATTTGAGTAATCTGTTTTTTTTTCTTAGTCTAGCTAAAGGCTTGTCAATTTTGTTTATCTTTTCAAGAAACCAACTCTTAGTTTTGTTGATCTTTTTCTATTGTCTTTCTCATCTCTATTTCCTTTATTTATATTCTAATTTTTATTTCATTCCTTATGCTAATTTTGGGCTTAGTTTATTTTTCCTTTTCTAGTTCCTTCAGGAGTAAGGTTAGGTTGTTTATTTGAGATCTTTTTTCTTAATGTAGGCATTCATTGGTATAAACTTCCCTCTTAGAACCACTTTTGCTGCATCGCATAAGTTTTTGTATGCTGTGTTTCTATTATTGTTTGTCTCTAGATTTTTTTTTATTCCTTCTTTGACCTATTGGTTGTTCAGAAGTGTGTTGTTTAATTTCTACGTATTTGTGAAGTTTCCAGCTTTCCTCGTTACTGATTTCTAGTCTCATACCATTGCGGTTGGAAAAGATACTCAATATGATTTCAGTCTGCTTAAATTTCTTAAGACTCGTTTTGTGACCTAACATGATTTACCCTGGAGAATGTTTCATGTGTGCTAGAGAAGAATGTTGGATGGAATGTTCTTTACATGTCTGTTAGGTCTATTTGATTGAAAGTGTCTTTCAAGTCCATTTTTAAAATTGATTCTCTCTGGATGATCTACCCATTGTTTAAGGTGAGGTATTGAAATCACCCACGATTATTGCATTGCTATCTATTTTTTGCCTTCAGCTTTATTAATAATTGTTTAATATATTTAGGTGCTTCAATACTGGGTGCATATATGTTTCCAATTGTTATATCCTCTTGATTAATTAACCCCTTTATCATTATAACAATATAATGACTTTCTTTGTCTTTTGTTACAATGTTTGACTTAAAGTCTATATTGTGTGATATAGGTATAGCTGTCTCAGCTCTCTTGGTTTCCATTTACATAAAATATCTTCACTTTCAGCCTGTGTCTTTAAAGCTTACATGACTCTCTTCTAAGCAGTATATATAGTTGGGTTTTGTTTTTTTATCCATTCAGTTACTTTTTGCCTTTTAAATAGAAAATTTAAACCATTTACATTTAGAGTAGTTATTGATAGGTAAAGACTTACTATTGCTATTTCATTAATTTCTTTCTAATTGTTTTGTAGTTTCTTTGTTCCTCTCCCTTTTTTGCTGTCTTTCTTTGTGAGTTGATTTTTTTAATAGTGGTATGCTTTGATTCTTTTTGTCTTTATCATTTATGTATCTATACAATAGATACTTTTTGCTTTGTGGTTACCATGAGGCTTTCATAATACATCTTGTTGTTATAACTGTTAAGATTATAACTTAACTTCAGTTGCATAAAAGTGTTCTACACATTTTCTTGCTCACACCCTCAACTTATATTGTTGATGTCCCAATTTACCACTTTTTATACTATGTATCCATTAACAAAATATTGTAGCTGTAATTATTTTTAAGACTTTTGTCTCTTAGCCTATATGCTAGAGTTCAAAGTGACTTACACACCACCATTACAGTATTAGGGTATTTTGAATTCTACTATACCTTTACCAGTGAAGTTGATACTTCCATGTTACTAATTAGTGTCTTTTTGTTTCAGCTTGAAGAACTCCTGTTAGCATTTCTTGTAAGGCAGGTCTAGTGCTGATAAATTCCCTCAGCTTTTGTTTTTCTGGGAAAGTCTTTATTTCTCCTTCATTAATGCAGTACAATTATTCTAGCTGAAGTATTCTTGGTGAATAGTTTTTTTCCTTGAGCATTTTGAATGTGTCATCCCCTCTTCTGGCCTGCAAGGTTTCTGCTGAGAAGTTTGCTGATAGCCTTATTGGGATTCCCTTGTATGTGATGAGTCTCTTTTCTCTTTCTGTTTTAAAATTTCTCTTTGTCTTTGATTCTTGAGAGGTTAATTATAATGTATCTTGGTGAATATCTCTTTGGGTTATATCTATTTATGGACCTTTGGGTTTTATGTACCTGGATGGCCGCGTCTCTCCCCAGATTTAGGAATTTTTCAGCTATGATTTCTTTAAGTATGTTTCTGTCCTTTTCTCTCTCTCTTCTTTTGTTTTGTGTTGTTTTGTTTTGTTTGATAGTATCCCATAATTCACATAAGTTTTCTTCAGTCTTTTTCAATCTATTTTTTTTCTCCTCTGTCTGTATAATATCAAGAAATCTATCTTCAAGTTCACAGATTCTTTTTTTTTTTTAGTATTTAAATTTTATTTTTGGCTGCGTTGGGTCTTTGTTGCTGCGCGCGGGCTTTCTCTGGTTGTGGAGAGTGGGGGCTACTCTTCTTTGTGGTGCGCAGGCTTCTCACTGCCGTGGCTTCTCTTGTTGCGGAGCATGGGCTCTAGGCTCGCGGGCTTCAGTAGTTGCAGCGCGCAGGCTCAGTAGTTGTGGCTCGTGGGCTCTAGAGCGCAGGCTCAGTAGTTGTGGTGCATGGGCTTAGTTGCTCTGCGCCATGTGGGATCTTCCTGGACCACGGATTGAACCCATGTCCCCTGCATTGGCAGGCGGATTCTTAACCACTGCACCACCAGTCCAAGTTCACAGATTCTTTATTCTGCCTGGGAGCTTCAACAGCGCTCTGTTGCATTTTTTCATTCCATTCACTGTGGTCTTCAGCTCCAGAGTTTGTTCGGTTCTTTTAAAAAATGATTTCTGTCTGTTTGTTGAACTTACTTTGTTCATTTATTGTTTTCCTGAATTCGTTAAGTTGTGTTCTCCTAAATCTTGCTGAACTTCCTAAAATAATTATTTTGAAATCTTTTTTTGGTAACTCGCAGATCTCCATTTCTTTGGGATTGGTTACTGGAAAATCATTATGTTCCTTTGGTGGTGTCATGTTTCCTTGCTTTTTCATGTTTCTGATGGCTTTGCATTGATGTCTGTGCATTTGAGGGTGCATTCACTTTTTGGACTGGCTTCAGTGGGAAAAGACTTTCACCTAAACGTGGTTGCAAGGGTGCTAGCCTGGTGGGATACAGTGTCTTTCATTCTTGGAAGGCACAGCAGCATAGTCTCCATGCAGCTCTGTCGGCTGAGGTCATCGTAGGTGCAGACTGCTGGAATATTCTGTGGCCAAGACTGCGAAGGTCCTATGGGTAGGAGTGGCAACAAAGGCTTTTGGGAACTTTGGAGGTGAAGGTTGCTGGGGTCTTCTGCTTTTCCCATGGGAGGAAGTTCCAGCCAATGGGATCCCTCTTGGCTGTGGTCTGGTGTGCTGGCAAACAGTAGAAGTGGAGCTGGAGTCCTGGGACCACTTGCTGAGGCAGCATCCCTTGTGTCTAAGGTGTGGGCATGTACAGATGGCCTGTGGAACCAAGGTCTGGGTCTCTGGGTCTCACCACAGTGACTCTGGCTGGCGGGGGGTGGTGATGCAGCAGTGGCACAGACCCTGCTGGGGTGACAAGGTGCAGCAGTGGCTTGGTCCTCGGCCCCAGGGGGCAGGGGGCAGTAGCAGCACAGCCTGCAGATGGTGGGTTGAAGTCCCAACTTTGACCCCAGGGGGCAGTTGTAGGACGGTAGTAGCACCTACCTGGTGGTGGCTTGTTAAAACCTTGTGTTAGGATCCAGGGAGCAGGGCCCAGGGCAGTGGCAGTGCCTCTGGCAATGACAGTTCAGAGCTTTGACCTGGGACCGAGGGGCAGGGCTGGGAGCACTGATAGTGTGGCTTGGCAGTGATGGTTCAGAGTGGCGGCCTGAGTCGTGGGGCTGGGGCTCAGGGCAGCCCCATCAGTGATGATTCAGAGCCAAGACCTGGGAGCTGGGTGTGAGGCTCAGGGCAGTAACAGTGTGATACTGGTACTGGTCAGAGTGTGACCTGGGACCCAGAGGGTGGGGCTCAGGGCAGCAGAGGCTGCCCCAGAAATGGTGGCACAAAGCTGTGACCTGACACTGAGAGCAGGGCTCCGGGCAGCCGTGGCTCCCATCATGTATACTGTGATGCGCTGTGAGGTCCTGATCCCAGAGAGTGGGGCACAGCCGTGCCTGGGGCCTCTGAGGACAGTGACAGCTCCAGCCCTAGGGAGGGGACATGGTTGTGGGCACTCCGGGCAGCTCTGTCAGCTGGGATCAGCGTTGGTGTAGACTGGGGGAGACCTCAGTAGCAAAGGCTGCAGACGTACACAGTGGTGAGGCTTGCTGGGCTTCTGCTTTCCTTTTCTCCAGGAGGTGGAATTCCTCTGGGGGTGATCTCCCTGGCACTCAGACGCTCTTGACTTGAGGATGGGGTAACACAGGTAAAATGCTTCCTGTACTTTTTTACATGGCCAGCCTCGGTTTTTGAGCTCTGCGGGATTTTTGATGCTTCTTCATTGTATTCCGGAGCTTTCCCTGAGCTATTTTTGTTGGTTTGCAGTCGTTTATTGTTTTTGTGAGGTGATGAACATTGGGACCTCCTAGCCCTCCACCTTGCTGATGTCACCTCCCTCTCACATGCAGAGCTTTAAAAACTGCAGAGGCCGGGGTCCCATCCCGAGGGTCTGATTTAATTGGTCTGCGGTGTGCCAACCTCCTGGGGGTCCTAAAGCTCTCAGGTGACTTTGCTCTTCACCAGAGTTTCCTTTCTGAGTCTCTGGGCTATAGGAACAAGCTCCTGTAACTTCTCCCAGCTGGACCATTCTGGATTTTCAAGCCTACAGTTAACAATAGTTTTGGGAGGCAGGAGAGAGTATGCCAGTTGCTGTACTACTGAACAAGTTTATGCTGCCTAAATAATTTCTAAAATAGTACCAATCCATGCTGAGTACAGATTAATCCAAAGCACAAATGCTTTAACATTCAGTTCAGCCAGGACAGTGAAATATGAGTGGCCAGACCACAACAGGGGCTCAGTACTTTTTAGTTCTTTTCACAAGTCTGCTTTAAAAACAAGCTGTACCTGTGAGTGTCCCAAGTGTTATGGTTGATGCCTGAAAAGTATGAAATGGATCTCTGAATCTGTGGGACTTTGCAGTGAGCTTGAGACACTTCCATCTTTGAACACTGGATGGCGCAAGAAGACCGCTGGGCTGAGGATGCTGACTCAGGTCCTTGAGGCTACCGTCAAAATCAGGCAACAGGGAGTGTCTTTTTTTTTTTTCAGATGTTAGGATCCAGACAAGGCAAAAAAGAACTCTATGTGTTGCTACTGGGATAAAATGCAGAGTTCATATTCTCTTGTGGGCCGTTGGATCTCCTTGGGTGAGAAACGCAGACAGATAAACAGTAGTTCAAGGTGATGGCTGCCAGAGAAGGGACCTGGCCAGAATTTTTCACACCAGGTAGCAGGTTTTAATTAATTTTTCACACCGGGTAGCAGGTTTTAATTTCTGTCATCACTGGGAGCAGGGAGACAGGTCCTGACTTACAGGCAAAAAGAGCAAGGGTCGCTTTGGAGTTTAAAGTGAACACCCACACAAAGAAAAGGGGGCTACTCTTCGACTCCTCTTCTGCCAGATGCTTCTAGAATTAGAGAGTGGTCCATTTGGTGGAGAGCTGGAAAGGAGCCACTTCTCCCCAACCAACGGGAGGGCTGCCTGTCTGTTGTTAGAGGCGTGCGTTTGATCTGAGGACAGAGCTTCAAAGTAGAGTGAAAACGACACCAGGGTGTCCTTGGACTGCTCTGTCTACAGGTGACTGACAGGCTCCAGATCCCACACGGCTGGGGCAGTGACGTGACCCAGCACACATCACCTAGTGACTGCACAGTGTTGGGGGGGCCTCATTTGAAACGATCTCTTTGGTCCGCTGGACTTCCCCAGTGCCTCTGTGATCTGTCCTCCCATCAAGATGAATTCAACTTGCAGATCAGGGGAGCTCTGATCACGGTTTCTCCCTTCTCACTCTCTTCTCCTTCCACCCCTCTTGCTATTTATACACATCCCAGCCTTGTCTTGAGTGGGTGTTTGTTTTCTCTTGGGCATTTAATCTAGAGCGTGCTAGCAAGACCTGGATGAGGCCCTTACTGTGGTATTGAAGTTTTTCCTCTTATTTGGAGGAGTAAACTACAGATGACAGTTTCTCTGATTGGAGTTGCCTTACTGGCGGTGGTTGGCTGTTTGGGAAACAGATCCTGCTTCAGAGTATTCACGTTGGGATAATGAGCTCTTTGTGATTGTTGTGGTTCAATATTCAGGCCGGGGGACCACACCGTAGCCCAGGTTGGGAGCCATGGCGCACATGGACACAGGCATCAGCAGAAATTGTATGAAAAAGGAAATATTCTGTGTCTTTATTTACAAGGCAGTGTTTCTGATACCAGTAGGAGCAAAATATTGGCAGTGAGCAACTGTTAGAATTCATCATCTTCCTTTTATAGTTTGCTAGTGGCAGGAGTCTAGGGGGAGGCCACTGCCACTGAAAATGTCCCTCAGGAAGCTAACGAAGCACTGTCAGCATGTATTATTGGGGTGGTTGGCCCTAGAATCCTGCTCCTTAAAAGCTGGTCTGGAGACCAACAGAATCAACAGTACCAGGAGCTTGTGAGAAATGCAGAGTCTCAGGCCCTGCCCCGAACCTACTGGGAGCTAGAGAAGCAGTGCCGCAGAAGTGTGGCTGGCTCTGAGGTCCAAGCCACTGTGGTAGAGAATTCCCAGTCTCCTGGACCAGTCGGTCTGACCATCAGCAAGCCATCTGGCGCGGTTGGGGGACGCCCATCCTTGACATGAGGGCGCTGTTTGCGGGGCCCTGGGGCTCTGCTGGGAGGACCCACGAGGCCAGATCCTTGACGATTATCATAGTTTTGCCCCTTTGACTTTGGGGGACGGCTGTTCCCAAATTCCTCGGAAGTGCCCGGGGAGGTGGCCCGACGGAAGCCACCCAGCTCCTTACCCACACCCCTTGCTGCGGCTGCTGGGCAGTCAGCCGTGAAACCCCAGTCTCCCTGACATCCATTTCTGAGGTTCACGTTCACGGGGAAAAAATAGATGCCCGTGCAGCGGTGTGGTTCTGAATTCACTGAGCCACTGCAAATGCATGGGGGCTGGGGGGCCTCGAGTGGAAGAGTCCAGGGACTTTCAGACCGGGCCATGGTGTTAACTTAGGAGTATAAAGGAGTCTTCATACTCCTACAGCTTCTTTCTGGCCGTTTCCATGAGCTGCTTTCTGATTCCCTATAGCACTAAGGTTGAGTGGAGGGATGAGTTTCCTTGGAGCCTTGAAGAATGAGGCAGTGGTGGTGCTGGGGATGGATTTGGTCTTTGCTTATCTGAGGCCACCCATGGGTTCTGGGACAGAAGGACCTCAGGAGCGGAGGAGATTTCGGGAGAGATGGGGCGTGGGAAGGATCAGACAGCTGCACTCTGAGTGCTGGCTGTGCCTTTTCTTTCTTGTGGCCTGGGTTCCCTGCAGGTTCTGACATGCTCCAAGCTCAGATCCCAGCCAGTCGGAGGTGCTGGCAGCCCAGGGCATTCTGGCCAGGTTGATTTCACAGCATTGTTCTCACCCATTAGCTCATATTATGCAGAATGGGGTGGGGGCAGTGCCTGGTGTCCTTTCCTTTGTTTATAGACATATTTTTCTTTGTGAGGGGAAAAAAAGAGCTGGCTCCCTTTTAAGGGACATGAAAACTGAGTTTTGTCTTCTCTTCCTATTACTGTCAAACAAAAGTCACCTTAGAACTCTCGATCACATGGGGCCTGTCACTGGCAGGAAGCAAGGCCTTCCCCTGTGAATGTATAACTTACAGTAAGTTCTCAGCAGACCAAAAAAAATGCCTTTTATCATGCTCTGGTTTTTTTCCTCCCACTGTTTTATTTCACTTACAACATCACTCAGGCCCAAATGGTATTTGTCAGGAGTAATTGGCAAATGCTGGAGGCTGTGTTCAAGGCTGCCTGAATGGAAAATCTCAAAGCCGTTGTCCATGTTGAAAGAAAATATTACATTTGATCTTTTTTTACGATTTCTGCAGACATGATGCGTGTCTGCATTCTTTAGCCTTATAACCCTTTATATTTGAGGGACAAAAAAAATCCCGGCAGGAAGTAGCCCTTCACAGCTAATTTACAGTATGCCGAGAAGTAACCACAACACATGAGAAGTCATTTTAAAGACATGACCATGATTTATTTTTATTAGCCATCTAATAAACCTGCACCGGTTTGCGGGTTCTTGTACATTGAATTATGACTTCAAGCTTCGCATTTCATGTCTCCTTCTACTAGGATGTTTATTCTTCTGGATAAAAATACGACTAAGGATGGTGGCGACCATCCTTGGGATGCTGGGATGCCCTCTCACACGGGCTCCATTGGAGGCTACGTGCTTCTCTGGTGCAGGACATCATGTAACCAGCAAATGAGGATCGTCTGATCAAACTGAGTCCCAGAGAGCAGAAACGATGCATCTGAGGGCCAGGAAGTGAATGGTGACAGGTCTCCCAACCCGTAAGTCTTCATACTGTATCAGACAGGCCCTCTTAGGTACACAGCAGAGTGTAAATGACATAGTTTGGAGGCTTTTTAAGGTCACACAACCCAACATAAACTTGCCTTTCTCCATGTTCCACATGTGTATAAGTGTGTACCTATGAGGAAATGGTACAGACCAATGACGAGGACCCCAGAGCGTCCCACCTCGAATCTGCGACACAGGGATAATTCTGGAGTCATAACACACACATGTTATAGAACACATATTACAGTTGGGAGAGTGTTAGACTGAAGAACACATTTTACAGAAAACTCTGGATCAGCGGTCAGCCAGCCCCTATTTTTGTAAATAAAAATTTTTTTCTAAATGCAGACTTCTAAAAAATTGTGGTAAAATAGGTGTAACATAATAAAATTTGCCATTTAACCATTTTTAAGTGTATAATTCAGTGACATTGAGTACAATGTTGTGTGACCATCACCATTATCTATTTCCAAACTTTTTCAATCACCCCAACAGAAATTCCGTACCCATTAAACAATAAGTCCCCATTCCCTCCCACTCCCCCCTGCACCTGGTAACCTTTCATCTACTTTATGTCTCTGTAATTTTCTATTCTAGATATTTCATAGAAGTGGAATCATATAACATTTGTCTTTTTGCGTCTGGCTTATTTCAGTCGGCATAATGTTTTTGAGGTTCATCTGTTACAGCATGTGTCAGTACTTCATTGCTTCCCCCTGCTTAATTGAGGTATAATTGACAATTAAACGTATGTGTTTAAGGTGTACAACTTGATGATTTGACATACATTATGAAAGAATCACCACAATCAAGCTAATGAACATATCCATCACCTCACGTAGTTACCATCTTTTTTTTTAAAATTTTTAAATTTTTTAATTTTTATTTATTTATGGCTGTGTTGGGTCTTCGTTTCTGTGCAAGGGCTTTCTCTAGTTGCGGCAAGTGGGGGCCACTCTTCATCGCGGTGCGCGGGCCTCTCACTATCGCGGCCTCTCTTGTTGCAGAGCACAGGCTCCAGACGCGCAGGCTCAGTAATTGTGGCTCACGGGCCCAGTTGCTCCGCGGCATGTGGGATCTTCCCAGACCAGGGCTCGAACCCGTGTCCCCTGCATTGGCAGGCGGATTCTCAACCACTGCGCCACCAGGGAAGCCCAGTTACCATCTTTTTTGAAATTAAAATTAAAATTATTCTGTTTTTTTTTAGTGGTGGGGACACTTAAGGTCTACCCTCTTAGCAAATTTGAAGAACACATACAATACTGTTAGCTGTGGTCACAGTGTTACACATTAGATCTTCAGAACTTAACTCACCTTGTGTCATTGCTTTGTTTTTATCGTGGTAAAAACATAACATAAAATTTACCATCTTAACCATTTTAAAATGTACGGTCAATAGTGTTAACTGTATTTAGTGTCGTGCAACAGATTTCTAGAACGTTTTCACCTTGCAGACCTGAAACTCTATATCCATTGAATAACACCTCCCCTTTACCCTCTCCCCTCTGCCTCTGGAGCCACCATGCTACTTTTGTTTCTAAGAGTTCGACTCCTTTAGATACCTCATGTAAGTAGAATCAAGCAGTATTTGTCCTTTTGTGTCTGGCTTATTTCACTCAGCATCGTGTCCTTAAGGTTCCTCCATGTCGTAGTATGTGACAGGATTTCCTTCTTTTTTATGGCTGAATAATATTCTGCTGTTTGTATATACCATATTTTGTTTATCTATTAATCAGTTGATGGACACTTGGGATGTTTCTACCTCTTGGCTCTTGTGCGTAACACTGCTGTGAACTTGGATATGAAAGTATCTGTTTGAACATCTCCTTTCACTTTCTTTGGGTATATACCCAGGAGTATGTTAAAGAAGTTTTATTGTAACACAGCTGGATCTCTTTGTTTACCGATTGTCTATGGCAGAGTTTACAACAGCGGAGTTGAGTAGTTGTGACAGAGACCAGATGGCTCACAAAGCTGAAAATATTTACTATCTGGCCCTTTACAGAAAAAGTTTGCTGACTCCTGCTCTAGATCTAATCAAATATGTACTTTCTTTGGTGGTTCTGTTGGAGAGTTCCGTCTCCTGGTAACTGGTTTTGAACAAGGCTTAGTTCTTTACCTGGTATCTTGCACTCACTTTACCAGGTATTTGGTACCTGGTATTCGGTATCACACTGGGCGTGCTCCAACCGCAGACAAGCTCTTTTGGCCCTAATACATCTGCTCTCTTCCCAGGGCCTGGACTAACAATAATGAGGTCCTGTTCTTTCCCTCCCTTAAAACCTAGAGCAAGTATGATCTGCGTTGTGGCAACACTTTTTTTTTTTTTCTTGCCCCAACACATATGTTTTAGTTTCCCGCGGCTGCTGTAACAAATTACCACAAACTTGGTGGCTTAAAAACAATAGAATTTTATTCTCTCAATAAAGAATATTGGAGGCTGGCAGTCGGAAGTCCTGGAGGAAGGAAGGAGTCCTGGAGGCTGGAAGTCTGAAGTCCTGGAAGGAAGGAGTCCTAGAGGCTGGAAGTCGGAAGTTCTGGAGGAAGGAAGGAGTCCTGGAGGCTGGAAGTCGGAAGTCCTGGAGGAAGGAAGGAGTCCTGGAGGCTGGAAGTCTGAAATCAAGGTGTCAGCAGAGTTGGTTTCTTCTGGAGGCTCTAGGGCAGAATCTGTTCCAGGTCTCTCTCCTTGCTTCTGCGGTTGCTGGCAATCGTTGGGGTTCCCTGGCTTGTAGCAGCATCACCTTAATCTCTGCCGCTAGGGCCAACATCACCTCCGTGTGTCTCTCTGTGTATCTGCTTCTGCTTCTTTTCCATTAAAAGGACTTGGCATTGGATTGGGGGTACACCTGGTTAATCTAGGGTGATCTCATCTCGAGATCCTTCACATAATTACATCTATAAAAACCCTATTCCCAAATAAGGTCATATCCATAGGTACTGGCGCTTAGGACTTGGACCTTTCTTATGAGGGGGCGGTGAGGACACAGTAGAGGAGGGAAAAACGTTTCCTCTACTCTCTTAGGTTCAGTGTCTGAGGCTTGCAAATTAACTGGCAATAGACAGACCAACATGAGAAATGAAAGATTTACTTTGCATGCATATAAGTGTTGCAGGAAGGGGGACCCCTTCCAGGGCCCGAGGATAGGCTCTTCTCTAACACTCGGAAATGAATTGTCTGAGGAGACACACGTGCTGACGAAGCAAGAGACTTTGTTGGGAAGGGGCGCCCAGGAGGAGAACAGCAGGGTAAGGGAACCTAGGAGGATTGCTCTGCCACGTGGCTCGAAGTCTCAGGTTTTATGATGATGGGATTAGTTTCCGGGTTGTCTCTGGCCAATCATTCTGACTCAGGGTCCTTTCTGGTGGCACACGCAACTGCTCAGCCAAGATGGATTCCAGTGAGAAGGATTCTGGGAGGTTGGTAGGACATATGGACTGGCATCTCCTCTCTTCTTTTGACCTTTCCTGTATTCTTCTGGTTCGTGTTGGCTTGTTAGTTCCATGTTCCTCACTAGGATCTCCTGTCATAAAATAACTCATGCAAATTGTTGCTGTCTTTGCCTGGCCAGGGCGGGCGGTTTCAGTCAGTGTTTTCCCTAACATAAGGGCCACAAAGAAAAGAAATGAAAACTCCAAAATGTAGTTAGGTTTCAGAGCTTTTATGTCATTTTTTTTAAAAGATGATATACTGTAGAGAAAAGACTAGACAAAGGAAAAGGGGTTTGTACTTCTGGGGGGAGGGTAAATTGTGGGAAGGTGAATGTTTGGGGAAACTAATGGAAGATAAGGGTTATTTAGTAAGGTTTGTTATGCAGACCAAGTTGGCAGTCTCCAGTGATAGGAATCTCTGGGGATTGAGAGTTGTTCTCCTCTTCCTGGTATGGGGGACGGGGGAGGACACCTTTACATATGGAAGTTTATGCCCTGATTTTAGGCACAAAGGAGGAGGGCAGAGAGTTCCTCCTGCATCTGCTGTGTCTCAGTTGCCTTCAGTGCAAAAGAGTCCTTATGCCAAAGTGGCGTATTTTGGGGTGGCATATTCTGATCCCTTTCAACACCCTTCAACCCACCACACATATAATGGATGACATTCACATCCAGGCTGTATAGATATACATACATCTGATATAACGACACATCCCATGAGTGGACTCAGATTTTTGGAAAATACAAAAAAATCTTTCAGGGAAATAAGGCAAATGACACAGTGCTTTTTTGGGTGACTTTTATAAATACATTTATCCACATGTTAAATAAAGCAGCCATGTGATGATATCAAAAACTATTCACTTTGCAGGCAAAAAATTGTTAATGTGATTATTGAAAATTATTTTAAAAATGTATTTTATGGTACAGATTTTAAAAAAATGAGTATTGATTTTGTTCTCCTTCTGTATTCCTCAGATAATTCAGTAGGCATGTGCTACAATAAATACGTTTAAATAAAGACCATTTTGTTAAAAATCATGATAAATGGAATTCACAGATATTTGAATGCTATTAGTAGGGAGAGATCACGTGATGGCCTTGATCTGCAGGTGGCTTTCCCTGCTTATAAGGGACACAGTCATATTCAAGCTGTCTGATTTTTTTTTTTTGGTGATACATGCCTGAAAGTAAATTTGAAATAATCGTACTGGAAAAAAGTAAAGAATAATGAATATAGCCAGCTTGCAGATCTCTCTAGCACGCTGACTTGCTCTGAGGAGGGGCGTGGTAGCATTCTGTTCCCTGGATGCAGAGGCTGCTGACACACTCTTTGCTTGTCCTTGATGTCTTTCTTACCGAAAATACATCCCTGAGTGAAATTCAAAAGAGAACAACAGAAACTATAAAACCGCACCTCATGAGCAGTAGAAATTGCAGTTCCCACAACTGTCAACTGTATCGTGGGCTTTTGGGTTGTGAGTGGTGGGACAGTAGTTAACTATCTCTCCTTCATTTTAAGCCAACTTTTTTTTTTTTTTAATTGGGAAAGTGCATCATCACTTCTTGATTTAAAAAAATGACATTATTTCAGGAGTAACATTAAATCCACTCTAAATTATTGAAAGAATAATTTTATATCAGAGCTGTTACATTTTTATTAATAACAAGTTATTTGTGCACACCTCGGGCTGCCTGGGATAATGTGAAGGTTGAACTTAATATGCAGGGTGGTTTCCCTGTTGAAAAATTAGGGGCTTCTCCAGCCAGAGCACCCCGGTGATACACAGCAGCGGAAACGGGAGTCACAGCTACATTTTCTGGAGAGAGATCAAAGAGTAGGACAAAGCAGAGGGGGCCTTTTATATGAAAGCTTGCAGAGCAGGCACTAGGAGTTCTGGGGCTGTCTAGAGCTGCACGGGTTGGAACGGGAGTGGCCAGGGCAATGCAAGCCCCACTCTGCTGGACTGATCCTTTTTTTTTTTTTTTTTTTTAAAGGAATTCCTTTATTTTTATTATTTATTTATTTATTTATTTATTTATGGCTGTGTTGGGTCTTCGTTTCTGTGCGAGGGCTTTCTCTAGTTGCGGCAAGTGGGGGCCACTCTTCATCGCGGTGCGCGGGCCTCTCACTATCGTGGCCTCTCTTGTTGCGGAGCACAAGCTCCAGACGTGCAGGCTCAGTAGTTGTGGCTCACGGGCCCAGTTGCTCCGCGGCACATGGGATCTTCCCAGACCAGGGCTCGAACCCGTGTCCCCTGCATTGGCAGGCAGACTCTCAACCACTGCGCCACCAGGGAAGCCCCTGGACTGATCCTTTGAGGTGAGATTTTCGGAGTGGATGACGGAGAAACAGAGAACGTGTTAGAATTAGGATAAGAAGACTTCAAGGAAACAAGCAGCCTCTCCAGCATCTATAATCAGGGGGAGGCGGGGTGAGCGCACACCAAAGGGCATTGCAGACAGGGAGGGACCTGTGACCTGCTGTCACACGGCGAAAGCCAGTGTTCCACTTCACACCCCTGGGGCCCTGCCTTGGCTCCCAATGAAAAGCACACCTAATTTCAGAACACGCCTCCTCAAATCTTAGCACGCAAAATCCTACTCCAAAAGGAGAAGAGGGAAGGAAGTTAAGGACTGTGGGAGAGATGCAGAGGGTTTTTATAATCGCTTCGCAGCTTCTACCCAAGAGTTGTTCTACTCTTCCCAATCATCTCGTATTCTTGGGAGCTCAACTGTGTGTCTGCAACTAGGAGGGATGGAGAAAGGCCATAGTATAGAGTTGGGGAGACTTGGAGTGATGTGTATCTGTCTCCATATCACCACGTTCCCTTCCCATTAAAATGTGGCACCTCCAAATCTGTGACATAACATTGCTATGTGATTTGGCAATGTGCAAAGAGAAAAAAAATACACGATTTGCCTGAAGTAGGAGAAATATGAAATATAATCATTCACAACAGTTATATCAATTGTAAAGCATAAATCATGACTTTTGATTCTAGTAGAGTGTGAACCAGTGGTTGACAAAATATGGCCCATGGACCAAATCTGGCCTGATGCTCGTTTTTTGATAAATGTTTTATGAGAACACAGCTAAACCCATCCATTTACACAATGTCTGTGGCTGCTTTGTTCTTACAAAGGCTGATTGAATTGTTGCAACAAAGACCCTCAGGCCTGCAAAGCTGAAATATTTACTATGAATACATAGAAAAAGTTTGCTGACCCCAATTAAAAAATTAAGATGGAAACCAAAAGCAAAGATGAACTAGAGACACAATCTAAGTGGTAATCTTATATTATAACATTAGATTGCATCTGTACTCTCCCCTTGACTTTTTTTTGCTTTCTGAGCTACTTTCAGGCAAAAGTGAAGAGCTTACTGGTAAACCTGCAGAAAACAAATGACAGTAATAGGTGGCCCCAGATTCTTGTTTATTTTTCTCTTCCCAAAGGATCTACTGGGTGTCTTCATTGTCTTCAGAGCACAAGTGGTTCCTCTATGTTCCCCAAACACTGATTCACTTTAATCAATCCCTAAAATGTGGATAAATACTGGCTAATGGATGTTTCCAACAATTGTAATCTATCTGAAAAGCAAATAACCAGTAGTACACAATAATGAAGTCATTTATCAAATATGAGAAATCCTCGAACACAAAATTGTGAATTCTCATGATTGATGCCATGACTACAAAACAGCATCGCAGTTTTTTACATCCTCTGATTACAGGAGCATAAATTCTATATTTTGAATACGGAAAAAGAAAAAGGCCAATGTCTTACATCTTTTTAAAATTGATGTTGAATGTGCAGGGCTTTGAAACTTTGAGGAATCGTGTCCAACATTGTACTGAGCAACTTTAAAGAAATAGTGGATTGAAGCACAGTGAATTTAGGATGGAGAAGCAGTGGATTGAATTTCCATTCAGGCCTGTCAGGGAGTCAGTTCGTCTGTATTTCTTGTTGTGTAATTTTGCCCATCTGACACATCTAGGAAGTGAGATTGATTTGCTCACCTTTCAGAAGAGCAGTGAGTAAAGAATCTGTTTCTAAATGATTTTTGCAGTAAAATTCCATCAATTTGGACTCATAATAGTTTAGATATAATATATCCCTGACAAGTTTTGTTTTCACATCTGTGGCCTGAGATGTGCTGTTTAAGGAAGCACAATCCCAATAGGAGTTTCCATCTTACTAGAGTTTTTGGAAGAATCTTAAATGGATCCAAGAATATACTTCATGGTGGCTCCTAAGAAAATTCTGTTTCTCTCATTCTTTTGCCCAGAAGAACTCTCTTCCTCAAACATGTTTTTCTGTCCAGTCTGAGTCTCTTGGGCACCAAATCCCTCCCCAGGTTCCTCTCCCTTCTGTGGAGTGCCTTGCTCTCCCTTCTTAGTTCCTCTTAAACCCCTCCACTCCTCCTTCCTTCCCTGAGGCCCCTTCCTGATTTCTCCTGGACCTCTGTCTTTGATTCCCGATTCCTTTCCATAAGTTCTCCTGCAAAACAAACTTTTCTCACCCACTGCACCCCACCCCCAGAGAAACCCATGCTTCTCATCATGTCACCCCCCCTCCTCCTCCTTTCCCTTCCTCTTTCTCTTCACATCCTTTGGGGAACACTCTTAGGAACTTCAAATTCTCACTGTCCTTTAAAAATTGAGATACAATTTATGTATAAAATTCACCTTTTAAAACTATCCAATTCAGTCGTTTTTAGTATATTCACAAAGCTGTGTAACTATCACTACTACGTAATCCCAGAACATTTTCATCACCCTCAAAAGAAACACCTGGTCTATTAGCAGTCACTCCCCACTTCCCCTCCCTTCAGCCCCTGGTAACCACTAATCTACTCTGTTTCTATGGATTTGCCTATTCTGGACATTTCATGTAATAGGAATCATATAACAGGTGGCCTTTTGTGAGTGGCTTCTTTTATTTAGCATAATGTTTTCAAAGTTCATCCATGTTTTAGCATATATCAGTACTTCATTAATTTTTATGTGGAAGAATATTCCATTATAAGGATATACCATATTTTGTTTATTCATTCATCAGTTGGACATTTGGGTTATTTTCATTTTTGGGCTATTCGAACATTGCTGCTGTGAACATTTCTATACGAGGTTTTATGTGAACATGTGTTTTCGGTTCTCTTGGGTATATACGTAGGAGTGGAATTTTGAAGAATTGCCAAACTGTTTTCAAAAGTGGCTGCGTCATTTTAATTCCCACCAGCGATGTATGAGGGTTGCAGTTTCTCTGCATCCTCACCAACACTTGTTTTGTCTATCTTTTTGATTATAGCTATCCTAGTGAATATGAAATAGTATCTAATTGTGCTTTTTGTTAGCATTTCCTTGGTGCCTGTGATGTTGAGCAGATTTTCATGTTTCTTATTGACCATTGTGTATCTTCTTTGGAGAAATGTCTATTCAAGTCATTTGCCCATTTTTAAATTGGATTATTTGCTTTTTATTGTTGAGTTGTAAGACTTCTTTATATATTCTGTATACTAACCCTCAGCAGACATATGATTTGCAAATATCTTCTCCCATTCTGTGGGGTATCTTTTCACTTTCCTGATAGTGTCTTTTGGAACACAGAAGTTTTTGATCTTGATGAAGTCCAATCTATTTTTTTTCTTTAATTGCTTGTGCTTTTGGTGTCATATCCAAGAAACCATTGTCTAATTGAAAGTCACAAAAATTTACACCTGTTTTCTTCTAAGAGTTTTATAGTTTTAGCTCTTACGTTTAGGTCTTTGATTCATTTTGAAGTAATTTTTGTATATGGTGTGAAGCAAAGGTCCAACTTCATTCTATTTATTTGTTTGTTTATATTGCCGCGCCACACAGCATGCGATATCTTAATTCCCCGACCAGGGATCGAACCCGTGCCCCCTGCAGTGGAAGCGTGGAGTCTTAACCACTGGACCGCCAGGGAATTCCCCCAACTTCATTCTTCTGTGTATGAATATCTAACTGTCTCAGCACCATTTGTTGAAAAGACTGTAATTTCCCCATTGAATTGTCATGGTACTCTGCTGGAAGTCAATTGCTCGTAAGTGTGCGGGTCTACTTCTGGACTCTCAATTCTTTTCCATTGATCTAGATGTCTATCCTTATGCCAATATCATACTATCTTGATTACTGTACCTTTGTAGTACATTTTGAAATTGGAAAATGTGAGCCTTCCAAATTTGTTTTTCTTTTTTTTTTTTTGGATATTCTGAGTCCCTTGAATTTCCATATGATTTTTAGGATCAATTTGTCAGTTCCTGCAAAAAAGCCAGCAAGGATTTTGAGAGGGATTGTGTCGAATCTGTAGATAATTTGAGGACTGTAACATTATATCAGTTAGGGTTCTATCAGTCAAACAGAACTGGTAGGAGGCGCACACGTACTCACACACACACACAGCAGTAAATTGGCTCCTGCAGTTGTGGGGCCTGCTAGGCAAGTCTGAAGTCTGCAGGGCAGGGTGTCTAAAGAGCAGGCTGGCACTCTGGGACATGAGGAGAAATTGAAGTCCACAGGTGGAATATCTTCTACTTGGAAACCTCAGTTCTATGCTTACAACTTTCAACTGATTGAATCAGGCCCGCCCGAATTATTTAAGATAATCTCGTTTACTGAAAGTCAGCTGTTTATAGAGGATAACCACATCTACAAAATACCTTCATAGCAACACCTTGATTAGTGTTTGATTGAATAACTGGGGACTATAGCCTGGTCAAGCTGACACATAAAACTGACTATCACGGCTACCTTGACTATATTAAGTCTCCCAATCCATGAACATGAAATATCTTTCCACTTGCTTAGATCTTTAAAAATTTCTTCCAAGGATGCTTTGTAGTTTCCATTGTATATGTCTTGACCTTCTTTTGTTAAATTTACTCCTACCTGTTTTGTTCTTTTTGATGTTATTGTAAATGGAATTGTTTTCTTATTTTCATTTTTGGATTGTTCATTGCCCTGTATAGAAATACAGTTGATTTTTGTATATTGATCTTGTATCCTACAGCCTTGCTGAACTCTTTATTAACTCTAATAGTTTATTTTGTGGATTTCTTAAGATTTTCTATATATGTGATCTGCAAAGAGAGAAAGTTTTACTTCTTTCTAATGTGGATGCCTTTTATTTCTTTTTCTTGTCTAATTGCCCTGGCTAGAACCTCACTACAATATTGAATAGAAGTGGTGAGAAGGGCCTTCTTGTCTTGTTCCTGCTATTAGTGGCAAAGTTTTCAGTCTTTTACCATTAAGCATGATGTTAACTATGGGGTTTTGAGATACCCTTTATCAGGTTGAGAAAGTTCCCTTCTACTGCTACTTTATTGAGTGTTTTTATCATGAAAGGGTATTGGGGTTTGCCAAATTCCTTTTCCATGTCTAATCATATGGTTTTTGTCCATTATTCTCTTAATAAGGTGTATTACATTGATTGACTTTCATATCAACTAATCTTACATTCCTGGGATAAATCCCACTTTGTCATGGAGCATAATCCTTTTTCTATGTTGCTAATGTTTTGTTGAGGATTTTTGTATCTGTATTCCTATGGGATATTGGTCTATAGTTTTCTTGTAATATCTTTGTCTGATTTTGGTATCAGAGTGATACTGACCTTGTGGAATGAGTTTGGAAGTGTTTCCTCTTCTTTTCTTTGGAAGACTTTGTGAAGTATTGGTGTTTTTCACTGTATTTTACAGCAGAATGTAGATCTCCTCAGCCTCCATTCTAAAATGTTGAAAGAGGCAAGTGAGAAGGAATAGCCGCTTTGTGCTTCTAGATGTTGTCATCTCTGCATGATGCCTGGATCTATGCAGCCTCCTTGGGACTATGAAGGGAGTCATCCCAAGTCAACACCCTGAGGATGGCAGAGCATAAAGAAGGAAAGAATACACACTCCTTATGAATGTGGAGACCTCCTGTCTCCTTCCTTATATGTGAAGGAAAGAATACACACTCCTTATGATTGTGGAGACCTCCTGTCTCCTTCCTTATATGTGAAGGAAAGAATACACACTCCTTATGAGTATGGAGACCTCCTGTCCCCAGGTCTCTTGTTATGTGAAGTAACATGTCTTTGTTATTGTTTAAGCCCCTTTTGGTTAGGTTTTCAGTTATTTGCAGCTAAAAATATCTATCGGATAGTTATTATTGTATCCTCTGCAATAGGAGCATTCCTTGTTTTTTAAATTTTCTTCCACTCTCTACGTCATTGGGTTAAGACATATTGTGCCTGCAGAAAGGTAACATCAGAGGGACTAGACAGTCACTGGATTCTGTTTAAAACAAACCAAGTACAGTCTCAAGGTTATGTGGAATATAGCTCTGCCAGGGCTCTTTAGGATGTCATGACCATTAAAAAAACCCTCAAGGGGTTACCGTTTTTGCCCCTTGCATGAACGTGGGTAATATAAAGGACAGATTGAATTTGGAGAGACATACTGTGGAGCCCGAATTGTAACTCACAGAATGAACAGGTGTATTAGTCAGGGTTCTCCAGAAAAACCAAACGAATAGAATTGTGAAATGGCCCCAGATTCCTGCTGCCTGGTGTACATACTCTGTATAATCCCCCTTCCTTCTTAAGTGTGGACAGGACTATGAGTACCATGACTAGGTTATGCTATATGATAAAAGTGAAGGGATCTTGCAGTATATAATTAAGACTCCAAATCAGTTATCTCTGAGTTAATCCAAAGAGATTATCTTGAGTGGGCCTGACTTAATCAGGCAAGCCCTCAAAAGGGACCAAGTCCTTCTTGAAGAGGTAGATTTCAAGTGTGAGGGGACCTGTGGAGGAGGCCGTGTAGCAAGGGCTAGAGTATATCCTCAAGTAGCTGCGAGTGGTCCCCAGTTGGCAGCTAGCAAGAAAATGAGGACCCCAGTCCTATAGCTCTAAGGCAGTGCATTCTGCCAACAACCCGAGGCTGCTTAGAAGTGGATCTTTCCCTCATTGAACTTCCACATGTGGATGCACCTGGCTAACAAGTTGATTTCAGGCTTGTGAGACTGTCTTGTTCAGCTCAGGCTGCTATAACAAAAATACCATAGACTGGGTAGCTTAAACAACAAACATATATTTCTCACTGTTCGAGATCTTGGAAGTCCAAGATCAGTGTGCTGGTGGATTCTGTGTGTGGTGAAGACCCTGTTCCTGGTTTGCATGTGACTGCCTTCTTGCTATGTAATCACACGGCAGAGAAAGAGAGAGCTCTGGTCTCTTCCTTTTCTTACAAGGCTCTAATCCTATCATGGGGGCCTCACCCTCATGACCTGATCTAATCTTAATTACCTTCCAGAGGTCCCATCACATTGATGATTAGAGCTTCAACATATGAATTTTGGGGTGACACAAACATAGTCCATAGCAGAAACCCTGAGCAAAGAACCTTGTTAAAGTGTACTGGGTCTTGGACTACAGAAACTGTGAAATAATACATTTGTGTTACTTTAAGCCACTAAGTTTGTTGTAATTTGTTATTCAGCAGTAGAAAATTAACATAGGTAACATTTCAAATATCGCTCCTTTATATTGAAAAAATATCTTAGTGATCAACATAAAGTAAATTACTAAAAGTCATGTTTGGCAACTCAGGAAATTACGTAGATCAAATGCCCCAGCAAATTGCCTTTTCGTTCGTTCTTTCTTTCTTTTTTTTCCATTAAACATTGTCACTTCTGATGGGACCTCACAGACAAGGAGAGTGTAGGGGATACTTTTTCATCTTCTCCAAGAGAGTTGGCTAGGTGTGATCAGCCCTTGGGAGGCCAGTGCATTGAGAGACCCTTGTCTTGGTCCTTGGCCAGTGGAAGCCACAGTCAGCGCTGGCTTGTACACATGTGCGGTTCCTTCTATCGGGAGGAAACCTATTCCAGGGAAGAGCATCCAAGTTAAGGAAAGCCGCAGCATTGGGAAAGATTGCTTAAAATACACGGGACCGATACCTGGTTGAATTTTTTTCTCTGTGTAATGAGATATAATTATTTCTTGAAACCTTATTACTCAGGAAAAATTGTTCAGGCAAGTCCAGTTGGCTAGGTAAGTTCCACTTGTCCTGTTACCAGTTTGAGCATCACTCGTGGTTGTTAGGTGGAGCTCGAAGACGGTGTCCTGACTATATGTTATTAAACTGTTTTACAAAGTGATTTTTTTTAAAGACAAATGATCATCAAAACCACTGACCTTTTATTAACCTTACTTAAGAAAGTTCTTGGGATTATTTCTTAATGTTACAGATTATTATGGGACAATTTTCTTTCTTTGGCTTTGATGGGATCAAAGGTAGTTGTGTACATTTCTAGTTTGCAAGACAACAGAAGAGGCAGAGAAGTACCATTTTTGTTGTTGTTGGATTGATGATGAAAATGAGAATCAGATGGAGGGTTTTTTTTTTTTTTTGTAAATGTAAAAAATGTCCAGTCATTTGTACAAATGGTTTAAAAGCCTTGAGATTTTAGGAGTGTATATTTGCAATTATTCTCCTTTAATCATTAATTACTAATATGTTTTAATCACTGAGAACATTGTTTTGATCATTAAGAATTTACAATGTAAAGATTATTTCAAGGTCAGGTTTCAAATGTTAATCACCGTAACCTAATGCATGTAAATCTCTACTGAATTGAGTTTAAAAATAAAAAGTAAATCATTAATTTGAGCTAGCATGCTTACTGGAAATTGTCTTTTATTATTCTCTGCTGTGGCTCAAGGTCATTTCTTTACTCAGACCTCAGAGTTTGATCCAGTCATGGAAAGAAAAATCGTTCTTCTCCCTTTCTTTCCCTCAAAATACAACTCTCACAGGAAACCTCTTCCAGCTTGCCTTTTCTCTTTAACTGTTCTCATCTCATCTTTAATTATTGCTGCTGCTGTGTTTCTTTGTTTGCTTTTGTTTTTTGTTTTTTAGTTTTGAGGGCGGATTGTGTCACCTGACACGAGGCACTTTGAAGTCACGTAGCTTCGCTGGCTGGAAGAGCACTTTTGCTTGATGCTTTGATATGAAAACTTTGTATGGTATCTTCCTTTTGCTTTAATGACGTGGGCTTCTTGCTTAACTGTACTCTGATCAGGGGCCGTGTAGGGTATGGATTATAAGCATGGGTTCTAGACTGGCCCCCAGCCTTGACCTGGGTTTGCGTCCTGATGCACCACTCAGTAGTTCTGTGGCCCTGGAAAGTCTATGTCCATCCTGTGCCTTCCTTTCCTCATCCGTAAATGTGGGCAAGCAGAGCACTGACGTCTGAGGGCTGCTGGAAGGATGACGTGTACCTCCGTGTGCAGCCAGGCCTGGCTGTTGTGCAGGGGCATCAATTTCGCTGCAGAGAAAATGTGATGCCTTCATTTTGGCTGCATGACCTGATCCTCCGTGAGCCCACCCGACGGGTTATTGGGTAAAATTTTGCTTTTAGTCCCGTCCAGTTTATATCGTCTCATCCAATCTAATTTAAAAGGCCACAGTTGAGTTTAAAGAGCTCCTTTAGGCAATAGCCTAAAGTGAAATTTGCTCCAATAGTCTCTCTTGGTCTTTTGCCTAAAATGGCTTTGGGTGGGAGGGGCGTTGTGTGTTTAGTGTTCTGCCCTCTGTGGTGGTTCTCGTGCCTGGAACTGGTGAACTTGCAGTCTGTTCTTTGGGCCCAGGCAGTACCTTTGGGACACATCTGCTATTTCTCCCTTGCTGGCTTTTGCTGTCTGCAGACCCCTGAGCTTGACACTCTAGCTGGCCCCAGGCCAGGGATCCGTGTGGCCCAGGACAGCTGGTCTTCAAGGCGCCCTTCAGAATGACCACGCGTTTTGTGCTGCCAGAAGTTTTAGGGTGTGTCTGGGCCCTGGATTGGAATGTGGGGCAGCCTGTAAGGTGACTCCTTCATAGCCTGACACACGTAGTAAAGCCAGAACTCCCCGTCCTGGGTATCCTCACTTGAACGATAGCACGCCTGTTGGCTTGTAGGTTTGGACTGCGTGTTTGTGCCCCTTTGCAAATTCATACGTTGAAACCTTTCCCTCCAGCGTGATGGTTTTGTGCCTTTGAGAAGTGGTTAGGTTTAGATGAGCTCCTGAGAGTGGAGCCCCCATAATGGGATTGGTGCCCTTGTAAGAGGAAGAGACCAGAGCTTCCTCTCTCTCCCTCTGCTCTGTGAGGACACAACGAGAAAATGGATGGATGCAAACCAGGAGGAGAGCTCTCACCAGAAACTGACTATGCTGACACCCTGATCTCAGACTTCCCAGCCTCTACAACTGTGAGCATTAAATGTTTGTCATCTAAGCCACCCAGTCTATGGTATTTTTGTTATAGCAGCAAGAATGGACCAAGGCAGTTGTTTTGACCTCCTGCCTCTTGGTTCCCTTCTCCTCACCACACTTCCCCCAGGGCCAGAAGGGGCAGGTCCTGTCTAGGTCTCCCTTAGAAACACTCCATGGTTTAGTCCTCCAGGCCTGGCTCTTGATACACTAATGGGGAGACAGGGAAAGCTGGGCGTCCTTTCTCTGGTCAGCAGCCCAGCCTGAAAGGTTATCTCTTGCTGCGAAATCATCATTTTTAATGCATGAAGGTGAACGTTACCTTGGCCTATCTCTTTGCTTTCCTTATATAATTCTCATTTCCCCTCCCAAGCAGAGGGATGTCTCCAAAGATCAGAGCAAAGAGAAAAGCATATTAATGCTTTCCAAACTGCTACCCTTGTAACACTGATGCTGGAATGAAGTTTCCTGCAGGCTGGGATTGTGTCTGCATGCTTCCCAGTGCATCCCTAGGACCAGGCATAATTTCCAATAACTATTTGTTGAATAATGATGATGATGAAGAATATCAGTAGAAGTCCCTATAAACAAATATATATGTACTTCTCAAACAGCTTGCCAGCAATTTGCAATAGATGTCTTATAGACATTATACCCTGAAGAAATTATGGATCCTTTGTTAATTGTGAAATAAGTAACTCTTTGAAGCTGAAAGAAAAGGAGCTTTTACCTTTTCTCCATGAAGAGCAGAGTTACAGAAATGATAAACCCTTGTCAAAGCAAAAATTGCAGTGTACAAAGTTAAACAGGCTAGGGAGATTTTATTCAAGGCTATTGCAATAGGGGAGAGAGACTAGAACTAAGTCTGACTTCAACTCTACTGCAATAAAGGGCAGGGGGTGTTTAAAGGGCTGGGATGAGCTAGTGGAAATATACTGGAGGAAGTTAGCAGGGAGGTTGATCAATGGGATGTGTCGAGCACACTGAGTTATTTCCTCAGTTTGCAAATGTTTTTCTCTGTGATTAAGACCATCAAATTAGGCTCCCACCCTCCCAACAGAGACTGGGAGATAGGGCACTGTCTTCCTTGATGATTACATTTTAAGGGAATGGCTCCCAGGTCCTTGAGAAAGATATCCCTGGGTTGTAAAATTAGCAACAGGCTTTATATATCTCTCAAAGTGGCAGAGAAAGAATTTACAATGACAAGTTTTCTAGAAAAAATGCTCTAAGTAATAGGAGGCCAGACCCTAGAGTGAGGAATACGGTTGTCTAAACTTAAGTCAACCTGAGGGAACCATTAAGGCCGTCTTCACTCTAAACCAAGTGAGCATATGGTTTCCTGTGGACAATTTAATATAATATAATGTTTTGTACTGCTCACCTTAAATATTCCTTACTGAAGTAAAATACAATTTACTATTTTAGGCAATAGGAGAATATAGGTCCTGACCTATAGTATGCTGTTTTGGTTAATATTTTGGGAACAGCAATCAGGAAAGAAATTGGACAGAGTAGGTCCTATCTGTGGAAGCGCTTCAGAGCTTGGATGTCATTGACAGAAAGCACTTGGCCATGATTCTTCCCACTTTAGAGGAAGTGTTAAGTGAGGGTTTCCCCAATTATGATGCTGCTACCAGTCATATTTGTGTTGAATCAGATATCTTATGGTAAAATATGTCATAAATCTACAGATATCTTTACTACAAAGAAATCTGTTCTATGGATTATTCCTTCTTGTGTTTCCCTCACAACTGTACCTTTCCCCCTGCCATCCCATTTTGCTAATAATTATTAGTAGATCTTCATCACCATAACACTCCAGCAGCAGAGAAGTTGAAAGAAAACTTCCATGGAAGTTCAGACATATTGCATGAAGATTTAGTCATACAAAGTAGCATGGCTTGGGGACTTAAAAGAAAGTAACACAATGCTGGAAACAGGGAGAAAATGATAAAGAATGAAAAGATATATGGGAAATTTAAGCTAACAGTATTGGTTAAGAAGGCTCTGGCACGTTTTTACTTTGATGATGTCAGGTGTGGGGCAACTGACAGAAATGTCATGAGCTGCAAAAAAGGTTGGTCACTCTGAGGTTCAGAAAAAATCTCTCTGTAGGTTTTGGTTAAATGTGTTTTGAGATGCTGTTTAGTACAACCTAAGGCTGTTTCCTGGAACTTATCCCTCCTTTCAATGATCCCATGTTATAACCTGCCTCTTGGCTGTGTTATCTCATTTGCAGAACAGATATTTATTTGTCAGTCCTCAGGGAGTTGTAGCGTCATGCATCTTGATGAAGAAAAATAATAAGTACCATGGGCCAATAGTGATTCAGTGCCGGAAGCTGTAATTCCCTCATTGGCTAGTCACATTTGATGATTTACATAGATTTTATGATCTTGGACTAAGTGCCTTCTGGATTGTCTCATTGCTTATTGAAATAATAACGGCTATTAAATTTAACAACAGCAGTTTTTCAGATCATAAGGACATTGCGTGAAAAGCCCTTGTCTCTTATTTATTAAATCCTGTATCTGCGTTTTTTCCCATCAGAAGCTAAATACAGATGGTTTCTAAGATATATATTTTGACTTACTTTATCATTTGGATCTGAAATGAATGTCCAAGGGTTTCTGGTGGAGGGGAAGCCCCTTTAAATTATATTAAAAGGTAGAGGTTAGGAAGAGAATTTACTTTCCATAAATGTAGTGCTTTTATTATATCTATCTACCTGTCTATCGATCAGTCGATAGGTAGGTAGATAGGTAGATAGATAGTTGATTTGTTTCAGGGTTATGGTTTAACCCATGATATTTGTACATTGATGGTTTTATGGGTCAAGTTAAAAGAGAGTAATACCTTAAACTTCTCCATCATTCTACAGCATTTAAAAAAAATTAATTAATTTTATTTTTGGCTGCGTTGGGTTTTCATTGCTGCGCGCAGGCTTTCTCTAGTTGTGGCGAGCGGGGGCTACTCTTCATTGCGGCTTCTCACTGCGGTGTCTTCTCTTGTTGCGGAGCACGGGCTCTAGGCTCGCGGGCTTCAGTAGTTGCAGCACGCAGGCTCAGTAGTTGTGGCTTGCTGGCTCTAGAGCACAGACTCTAGAGCGCAGGCTCAGTATTGTGGTGCACAGGCTTAGCTGCTCCACGGCATGTGGGATCTTCCCGGACCAGGGCTCAAACCTGTGTCCCCTGCATTGGCAGGCGGATTCTTAAACACTGCCACCAGGGAAGTCCCCATTCTACAGCATTTTAACAGTTGGTTCTGTTAATATTTCTGGTATGTCCTCTGTTGTGGTCTGCGTTGTGTTCCCACAAATTCATATGTTGAAGCTCTAACCCTCAATGTGACTGTATTTGGAGATAGGATCTTTAAGGAGATAATTAAGGCTAAATGAGCGTGATGGTTAATTTTGTATGTCAGCTTGACTTGGAGAAGAGATGCTGAGATGGTTGGTGAAACATTCTTCCTGGATGTGTCTGAGAGTGTTCTAGAGGAGACTAGCATTTGAATTGGTGAACTCTGTAAAGCAGATTGCCCTCCCCAGTGTGGGTGGGCATCATCCAATTCACTGAGTGCCTAAATAGAAGTAAAAGACAGAGGAAGAGTGAATTCACTTTCTGCTTGAGCTGAGACATTCATCTTCTCCTGACCTCAGATATTGGCACTCTTGGTTCTCTTGGTTTTGGACTCCGATCGGGACGTACATCACCAGCCCCTTGATTCTCAGGCCTTTGAACTCAACAGAATTACACCACTGGCCTTCCTGGTTCTCCAGCTTGCAGGCAGCAGATTGTGGGACTTCCTGGCCTCCTTAACCATGTGAGCCAATTACTATAATAAGTCTCTTCTATCCTACTGGTTCTGTTTCTCTGGAAAACTCCACTAATACAATAAAGTCATGAGGGTGGGCCCTATTCCAATTGGACTGGTTTCCTAAGAAGAGATAAAGACACCAGGGATGTGTGCACAGGGAAAGGCCATGTGAGGACACAGTGAGAAGACAGCAGTCTGCAAGCCAAGGAGAGAGGCCTCAGGAAAAACCAAACCTACTGACACCGTGATCTTGGACTTCCAGGCTCCAGAACTGTGAGAAGATAAATGCCTGTTGTTTAAGCCATTTAGCTGTGGGATTTTGTTATGGCAGCCCAGGCAGGCTAATAGATCCTCTTATTAAGGAAGTAAGTGTTGGGCCAGGACTCAGGAAATGCTCGAACAGATCAAAGCCACAATGCAAGTACTTAATCCCCTATCCCACTGAAAACATCTTTTCCCTTCAGTAACTTGCATCTGAAGAATCAAAAAAATGATGGAAAATGGAATTACCAAAGTGACTACGTGCAAAAGATGAGAAGTATAAGAAGTTTTTCTTCCTTTGGTGGGTGAATGAACCCGAGTTCTATTGGCTGTGTAGGGTCTTCTGGGGTCCCTTCACTTAATAATGAGTGTTATTGATTTGGTAGAACAAGTGTTACGGAAGTGAAAGACGAAGAGATTGTTCACATGCATAAAGAAAACAGAAAAAAAGCACAAAGAGACGGTTTTTTACTTTTTGAAATTGAAGTATAGTTGATTTACAATGTTGTGTTTGTTTCAGGTGTACAGCAAAGTGATTCAGATATATAGATTCTTTTTCAGATTCTTTTCCCTTATAGGTTATTACAAAATACTGAGTATGGTTTCCTGTGCTAGACAGTAGGTCCTTATTGATTATCTATTTTACATACAGTAGTGTGTATATGTTAATCCCTAATTCCTAATTTTTTCCTCCCCTCCTTTCCACTTTGGTAACCTCTAGTTTGTCTTCTATGTCTGTGGGTCTATTTCTGTTTTGTAAATAAGTTCATTTGTAGGTTTTTTAAAATTTAGATACCACATATAAGTTATATCATACAGTATTTGTCTTTCTCTGTCTATTTCACTTAGCATAATGTCCTCCAAGTTCATCCATGTTGCTGCACATGGCAAAATTTCATTCTTTTTTATGGCTGAGCAGTATTCCATTGTATATCTATATCACAGCTTCTTTATCCATTCATCTGTCAATAGACATTTAGGTTGCTTCCATGTCTTGGCTATTGTGACTAGTACTGCTATGAACATTGGGGTGCATGTATCTTTTCGAATTACAGTTTTCTCCGGATATATGCCTGGAGAGAAAGAAAACACAAACAAGCACAAGGAGATGCTCTCTATCTCTGCCCTCCTTTTTCCTACTCTCTCACTTCTGTTTGATGAGCAGATTGCCCTATGTTAGGTTCCTATTAAGGCTATTCCCTGACCACGCCATCCAGCTAGAATTTTCCCCTTCAAGTGTCTACTGGATACTGCAGATCCCACAGTCGGCCCATTTACCTGTAGCTCTGTGCAGTTCTGGTCCTATTCCCAAAACAACGTCACTCAATATTTAAGAAGCGACCGGAATTCTTAGTTATTTTTACTTGCAATTTCAAGGCTTTTTCCTTTCCCCAAATCTCCTTGGGCTATAAATTAATCTTAGTCAAAACACGCTTTTAAGAGAAGGGGACTCAAAGTAGGACAATGACTTGTTCTTTCTGAAATTGCATATAATTTAAAGTGGTATAACCTTTGAAGGGGAAATGTGATCTGTTCAGAACATCGCAGTGGTATTTAAGGAGGCTCTCTGTCTGAAAGCCCCATCTCAAAGAAGGCAGGTATTTGGTTTCAAATGATCAAAACAGCCTTGTACTCTTCTTGGAGTTATTTTGACATCTAAATAATAGTTCTGGCATTTCTTTCAGAGTGTAAATCAATAACGTTGACTTAGTACATTCTTTCCTCTTATTTTCTTTCCTTACTCTTTTATAACCTTAGATCAAGTATTAATAATTATTTTAAGCCTTAGCTTAGGTTTGGTCCTTTGCCACTTAGTGATTCAGGAGGTACCTCCCCCCTCCCCCCTCCCTTTATCAGTTGCCTGGCTCTTCCAGAATATTCCCTTTCTGGGACAAAGACTACATCCATCTTCAAATGCAGGTAAGTGGGTTTAGCGGTGGCCTTGGGCACGTTTCTTTTTCCTCTTTTCCAGTTCTCACAGTATTAGAACACATACATCTTTCTCCCATTTTTACCACACTTTGCTATCCTTAGTTCTCCCTGGTCTCTCACCAGTGTTTCTGAACGCTGTTCTGCCTCAGAATCCCTGGTGCTTGTTGAAGCTGCCATTCTTGGGCTTCACCTCAGGCCCAAAGAATCCAAATCTCTGGATGAGGACCCAGAGGTGCTTTCAGCATTAATGTCTGAGACTCACTTCCTGCTTTCCCAACTCTCTTCTCTTCCTTCCGGTGACACCCTAAGTAGTGATTGATTCACTAGCCTCTAACATGACTATTATTGTATTTTCAAAAATGTTTGCACCAGCTCCCAAATTTTTTTTGTTTGTTTGTTTTTTTGTTTTTGGCCTTCATGCCTCCATTTAATGGCCAAGCCATCAGTGCCCAGATGATGCCCATGCCCGCATAGGGGGGAGTCCTCCCTCCTGCCTGGTGTCCCCTGAAGAGCCCACCCAGGCTCTACAGGGAGACAGTGTGGTGTAGGAGGGTGCTGGGAGTGGGCGTGAGGGGGCAGAGAGACGTGAAAGGCGGTGGGAGAGGTTTTGGGTCTTCAGACCTAGGTTTGATGAACAATTCTGCCGCATAACCAGCTGAATGACCTTGGTATATTTGACCTTATGAAAGCCAGAGTTCCCAGCTCTCACAGGGTGGTGGGGGAGATACTCTACAGTGCAGGGCTGTTAGGAGGATAAAATGAAACAATGTACGTAGCGCTAGGAGGTGAGACCACATGGTAACTTTGATTATTCTTTAGTTTATTCCTTTTATCTTCATTCCTGCACTTTTGTCTTTGGTTGGCTCAGCTCCTTATCTTTTTCTTTGTTATCCCCTCAGATGTGATAGTTACCTTATTAAATTCTCATCTTTTTTTAAAATAAATTTATTTATTTATTTATTTTTGGCTGTGTTGGGTCTTCGTTGCTGTGCACGGGCTTTCACTGGTTGCGGGGAGCAGGGGTTACTCTTCGTTTAGGTGCACAGACTTCTCATTGCAGTGGCTTCTCTTGTTGCAGAGCACGGGCTCTAGGCGTGCAGGCTTCAGTAGTTGTGGCATGTGGACTCAGTAGTTGTGGCTCGAGGGCTTAGTTGCTCCTCGGCACATGGGATCTTCCTGGACTAGGGATCAAACCCGTGTCCCCTGCAATGGCCAGCGGATTCTTAACCACTGCACCACCAGGGAAGTCCCAATTTTCATCTTTGCATCTTCTTTTTCAGGTACTCGTCTCTAAAATGATTTCAGCTTATTCCAACCTTTAATTCTTGATCTTGAGGTAATAGTCTAGAAATTTCTCAAGCTAAGAGTCTTGGTAGATATCTGCTGTTCTGGTCTGTTTCGCACCCATCCCTTCAACGATAGCACTTCTCTTCGCCTTTGGGGTCCTGCCATTCCTCCCCTATCATATGCTGCTGGCTGGCCTATGGGCATGTCTGACTCCGGTGTGTGCCACTCATGGTACCTTATCCTTCCCACCATGGTGATTGGTCCCAGGCATTGTCATGGGACACAAGCAGGGTCTCTTAATGTTGTTTTCTGTAGATTTATACATTGGACTTGCAGAGAGAGCTTGCTGTTTGGAACTCCGAGTCTGCTCTAAGATTCCTTCAGGCTGCTGATACTTGCTTGCGGGTGGGGTGGCGAGTAGGAGTGGGGGAAGAAGACAGTGTCTGTTGCCTCTGGGTCTTGTCATGTCCTGAGGCTCACTCCCCTGTTACTGGTAATGAACACCTTTCCAACCTCTGTTTTCTGGTGGGGGTCCTTCTGCGGAGATGCTGGGTGCTGGCTCTTTTAGGACTTACAGTTTTCTTAAGTGTTTGTATTCCATACCCCTTTTTCTTTCCCAAGTCATGTACACACTGTCATCGTGACTGAGTTTGGGGCAGCATCTAGGCAGACGCATTTGTCACACCTGGAATCGCCATTCCCCTCTATCCCTTAGGTCCTGTTGGTGAAATTGGCCCCTAAGATCCATCCCTTTATCCAGCATGGTTGCTCTTTCCTAGGGAACCTCACAGTCTCTCCTATTCCTACCCTCTACTGATTCTCCTTACTTGACCCTGTTCTTCCTGCCCCCAATTTCAACAGATATTAAAGTAATTTCTGGGAGGCTTCGGGCCCCCATGATACTTAGTGGATGACACCTGTCTGGGTGGTCCAGCCATCTCCACAAGCTTCATCTACAGCCTAGCAAGGACTTCTGCTACACATATCCTTAGAACTGTGCAGAAGTATGTACACATATCATTCAGGTATGGGGATAGGTAATAATATAGGGGTCATTAGTGGATGCAAGTTCAAAAATTTCAATTCTGGGACTTCCCTGGTGGCTCAGTGGTTACGAATCCGCCTGCCAATGCAGGGAACACGGGTTCAAGCCCTGGTCCGGGAAGATCCTACATGCCTCGGAGCAACTAAGCCTCTGCACCACAACTACTGAGCCTGTGCTCTAGAGCCTGCAAGCCACAACTACTGAAGCCCGCGCGCCTAGAGCCCGTGCTCCACAACAAGAGAAGCCACCGCATTGAGAAGCCTGCGCACCTCAACAAAGAGTAGCCCCCGCTCGCCGCAACTAGAGAAAGCCCACGCGCAGCAACGAAGACCCAATGCAGCCAGAAAAAAAAAAAATTTCAATTCTATTTAATTGCATCAGTGGGATGTGGTAGAAATAGGAGGAGGTAGGGATCAGGGTGCATATATACTATGTTTGCCTCTGCCATTGAATAGCTGTGAACTTCAGACAAGTCAGGAAGACCCTTCTTCCCACTGTTTTCTCATTGGTAAATTGAAGGGTTTGGTTTACATAAACCTCCTGCCTCTAAATTATGCATGACCTTATGGCGAAGGTTTTAAGTTGACATTTAGGGCTCATGGCAGTGGATTTTGAGCCGTGTGCCCAGAGCCCACAGCGCTGAGGGCTGGGGTCTAGGGTCTGGGGGTGGGGCTGACTCAGAGAATACGAGAAAGTCCAGTGGGTGAATCCCTGAATCTCCATCCTCCTACTGTAAGAAGACCAGCTCTGATTTGATCGATTTTATATATTGAAGACCTACATAAAATTTCATTCATCAAAATTGCACTGTTGCTGGACTTCCCTGGTGGCACAGTGGTTAAGAATCTGCCTGCCAATGCAGGGGACATGGGTTCGATCCCTGGTCCGGGAAGATCCCACATGCCGTGGAGCAGCTAAGCCCGTGTGCCACAACTACTGAGCCCGCGTGTCACAACTACTGAAGCCTGTGCGCCTAGAGCCCGTGCTTCGCAACAAGAGAAGCCACTACAATGAGAAGGCTGTGCACTGCAATGAAGAGTAGCCGCCGCTCGCCGTAACTAGAGAAAGCCCACACACAGCAACCAAGACCCAACGCAGCCAAAAAAATAAATAAAGAAATTAAAAAAACCCCCAAAGAACCCTCATTATCTCTTCTAAAAAAAAAAAGAATCTATAAAAATTGCACTGTTGCTAAAAAAAAGCTGGAAAACCCCTTGGCTTATTCAAACAAGTAAAATCACCCTCATCTTTGTCTAGCTTGGTATAACTAAACTTACCTTTCAGTACTCCCCAAATTACTCTCTACCTCAATCAGCCTGATAATCTCACAGTCCCTTAAATACCTCATGCCCACCTGCGCTTACCTGGTTCTGTTCAAAATGATCTAGCCTTGGAAAATGGGAAATTACTGACTGCAAGAAAATGTTAGTTCCTGAAGTTACTAAAATTGATCTCACTTAGCAAGACACTGTATAGTTGGGCTAATGATACAAATGAGGTCACAATGCCAGCAGGAGAAACAGAGGAGTGAAGTAGTTGATAGCTCAAACCTCTGGTGTTTCTTATGTAACACCTTTGTCGGAGGGGCAGTGAGGAGTGGGCTTCCCGTCTGATGAGAGGGGGAGGGGAAAGGCATCCGCCTGTCCTGAGCTATGGCCGTGGGGCTGCTGTGGGGTGTCCCTGACTGATTCGTAAGATTTGTCCACATCAGATCATTTCATTGAGTAGTCACCTGGAGATGGGACCTGAGCAGTGGCAAAGCCAATAGGAGTCACCTACATCCTCACCCCTCACTCTGCTTATGATTTCCACCTGCAACACACAGGCTAGAGGCCCCTCATATGCTCTCTGGGTCTCTGGGAGCCAGGGCGGTGGGTGCAGCACAGGCTTTATTCTTCACTTTCGTCCACAACACAACCCTCAAGTGTGTGGATTTATCAGGTGTTAATGGAAGGATTGGAGCTTAATTACAATAAATCACAGTGTAAAAGGTGAAGGATGATAAAACTTTTAATGTAAAATGTGGCTTTCTTTTAATTGAAGGGCTAGTTCACCATGGAGTTCAACCTCTGCATGGACACACGCCAGTTCCCAGGGTAGCTCCTCTGGCCTAAAATTTCCTTTCTCATCTCATCCTCGTTTGCTTTTGACTTCAAGATTTTATTAGTGTAAAAAATGAGTTGTGCTGTTTCCTCTTTTCCTAGTATCTGAAAAATTTTATGAGAGAGTAGAATTCCTCTTCCTTGAGTGTTTGATAGAATTTACCTGCAAAAACATTTCTATGTGGGAAATTATTATTATTACTAATTTTACTTTTGCGTATATTTGAAAATTTTGATCATAAAAAGTGGAGAGAATAGAATCATAAACCCCATGTATTTATCATTCAGATGAGGAAAGAATTTAAATTAGTGATTAAATTTTGTAAATATTTATAGGACCATTCAGGTTTTCTATTTCTTCTATACTCATTTTTGACAATTAGTGTTTTTCTGGATATTTATCTATTTTAATTAAGTTCTCAAATTATCAGCAAATATTGTTCATAATTTTCTATCTTTTAAATTTGTACATCTATATTTCTGTTTTTCATTCCTAATCTTTTTTATTTATGCCTTCTCTCTTTTCTTTAATCAGACTTACAGAAGTTTATCAATATTTATTACCTATTTCAAAGAATCTACTTTTCTCTTGATGTTCCTTTGTTTCAGTGTCTGGACTGAAGTGCACCCCAGGGCTGGAACTGAGTTTGGGAGGGACCTTGGACCATTAGATTGTGTACCTAGCTAGGATGCTCCTTGGGCAGATCAGAGGAGGGATTTCCAAGACCGAGCTAGAGAGGGTCACTTTCAGGAATACAGTATATATTAAAAGCAATGCCATAGAAAGAAAGACAACAACAATAATAATTATAATACTAATACAGATTAATTATTGTGTGCTGAGGACTAGGTTAGGTGATTTACACACATTGACTCAATGTTTACAATAAGCCTGTGATGTTTCTGTTATGAACCTCATTTTCAGGTGAGTAAACAGGCGCTGTGTGAATAAATAATTTGCTCAAAATCAGAGTTTATTGATGGTATTTGATTTCAAAACCTATGTTTTTCCTGTTATCCCATTAACTGTGAACAGAGGGAAAATTGGGTAGATTGCTGGAAATCTTGAGAGTTTGGACCACAAGACATGAAAAGCCAACGGGATAAACAAAGTTCAGCTTGTCACCTACTTCCTTGGCCATTCTGGGCCAAATGAATAAAGCAGACCCAGTTTCATTTTAAATGACTTGATCTTTATTTTATTCTGGGAACTCCAGGGAGAGAAAACTTACCTGGTGAAAAGATCCAAATGGAAACAAACTCTTTTTTTCAATGCAAGGGAAAAAGTATTCCTTGAAATGAATTTTTAGTGTGAAAAATTTGGGTAAATGGCATTAAAAAATTGAAATACAGTATTAATGTTTGCCAAAAAAATGAACTACAGTGAGTAACCTAGAAGCTTTTATTGTTTTAGTTTTTCACAGCAAAAATATAAAGATAATAATATGCAGAACACATTACCAAAATGAGCGTGAGAACTCCAGCCAACCTTTTGTTGAAAGCATTGTTCTCAGTCTATTTAAAACGCTATGAAAATTACAAAAATAATTACCCATGGCACTTGTACTATTACTACCTTTTTATGGAACAACATTGGCTTGTGTAGTCCTAGAGTTGCACGTCAAGTCATCCACGTGTTTGTTGTGTTTGAGTACGCCTTCAGGAATCTCTGAGAGAGGTACCCAGTGGATAGTTAAGTTTCTGATTAAAAACAAAACAAAACAAACTCTTTTATTTCTTTTTGAAACTCCTTTCCTTCTCCCTTTCTTAGTAATTAGTTCCGTGCTGTCCAGTAACACTTCCTGGTGAGTGTTTTATACCTGTGCCATTCAATATGGCGGCCACTAACCATATGTAGCCATTGAGCACTTGACATGGGTGGTTAGCATGACTAAGGAGTTGAATTTTAAATTTTATTTCATTTTAACTAACTAAAAATTAAATTAAATAGTTACATGTGTCTAGGGATACTCAATTGGACAGTGCACATTTAGTCTATCAATCCATTTCAGAGTGTTTGTTTCTGATGGTAAGACATCATTTGTGATGCCTGCTTGTGTTTTATGGTGGTTTGAATTACCCGTCTGATTTCCCTAACTCTCACATTTCCCACATCAAAAAATCAGTGGCTGAAAGAGGCTGGCTGTATCACCTTTTAATCAAATTTGATTTTGTTGTTTGGGTGGGATCTTCTGCCCCAGTTATGGTTTATTCTAGATGAGGTTCTGTGGTTGAGTGTGGGTGAATTGTGGCTTTCTACTATACCGCTGGCATTCATGAAACACACTGGATGCTGAGGGCAGTCAAATGTAACCCGGGAGGAAGGGTATTTGCTTATCTTTCAAGTTGTTTGAAGACCAAACCACAGCCATGTTGGGATAAAGTAGCCGGGTGAGACAGAACCAGCAAACTCTAGGGAGGCTTCATCTCCGCTCACCACAAAACCTCAATGTTGATACGCCTTTCTTTTCTTTATGGGCCTTAATGACAAACTTTCCTGGGCCTCAGTTGCTGTGTTGAAGTGGGGAGTAGTATTTTTACTGCATGTAATTATTTCTGCATTTGCCCTAGTGTTCTAAATAAAGTGAGAGCAACCCTTTCTTTAAGAGGTGGCAACAGTTTTGTACTCCTTGTAGATTACCTGTCTTCCTGGTTCCTGGTAGGACGGTTTCCAGTCTTCCTGTATCAAGTTCAAGTCTGCTGGATCCAGAGCTGGGGTCTTTAGAGTTACAACTAAATGCACTGGTTCAAATGACAAAAACTGCAGGCCTGTCGCAGAAAAAGGCCCATCTAAAGGAGATGGCACAGAAGGTGTCTTTCCCCTTGCTTCTGATCACGTTTCTTCACAAAAACTTGATCGGTCTCTTGATCTCCTTCCTCAGTACCTTGCTGAGAAACAGGCCTGGTTTCTGATGTCTGGGTCATTTTGTCTTGTGCATCTTGTCTAAATCTGTGGCCATCACCATCCACAGGCTTGGCAGAGCCAGTCAATGTACAGATACTGTAGGCAGAAGGACTTTTCTTCCCTAATCTTCCTGAAAGGGGTGGGAAAACATCCTTCTCCCCCCTTTGACCGTCTGATGCTTACCCAGGTGGAAGTGTGAAGGGTGGGTTGTCTATTGCGCGGTGAGTGAAGAGTCTGCCTCCCTAGGGGGCTGGGTGAAGTCCAGGTTGACGTCTGCCGCCCCCTCCTGTTCTTGTCACCGCAGGTGTCCATCCCACTGCCAAGAGGATCCAGGAAGACTCACTGCTCTTCCTGACTAATCTGTGTGATTCTCATGGCACTTGTCCTTACGTTTCACATGGCCGCCGCGTAGAGGAAGGCTGGGTGCGGTCCGCGAGCCGGGCAGGTGCACGTGGAGCCCCCTGCCTGTGAATTTCACCTTGGCCCATGCTCTTGTGACGAGCCAGGAGCCAAGAGCCATCGGACTGATCCCTGTTTTCCCTGCAGCTCCCCATCCTGAGCAGCACTTTGCCCTGGCTGATAGAAGGTGAAGGCGGATGCATAAGGGGGTACCCATTCTCTCCCTTCACCCTTCCATTGACTTCCAACATTCATTCATTTACTCATCCAGCAGTTATTTATTGAGCACCAACTATATACCAGCTGTCTTCACTCCGGCTATGGCTGTGAATGAGACTTGCACAGCCTGTTTCTATCCAACCCACAGAATAACTTCTAGACACATTTTCCGTCCTTAAAAAAGTTCTCTCCATATTCTTCCTGTAGCATCTATATCCCAAGGACAGCGGGAGAATCTTAGGAGGATATTTAAAATGTGTTTTTCTAATCGATTCCTCCCTTTGGAGGCAAAGTGAACTAATGTAACAAAAATAGAACCAAAGAGGCCAGAGTCAGAGAGGACACAGAACCCTTCATGGTGCAGGATGATTTACTGGGGTATATTTTCTCTACTTCTGATGTCCGAGGGGAGAGCAGGGCTTTGTGTCCAGGAGACCTGGAGCTGCCCTTGTCCACGCAACAGAGGCAGGGTGCGTTTGGTTTTCAAAAGTACTCAGTTTAGAGAGGGCTGGGGACAGGGTTGGAAGTGCTGGGGCCCCGGAGGTGCTGCCCTGAGGCTGGGAAGTGCTGCAGTGCTGGAGTGCAGGTGGGAGGCTGCTCCAGGACGTCCCCAGAGACAACAGGGCCTCTGCTGTATCAGGGCCGTGAGAGGGTTGGGTGTGTGTGAGGACTGGGTGTGTGTGAGGGCTGGGTGTGTGAGAGGGCTGGGTGTGTGTGAGGGCTGGGTGTGTGTGAGGGCTGGGTGTGTGTGAGGATTGGGTGTGTGTGAGGGCTGGGTGTGTGTGAGGGCTGGGTGTGTGTGAGGGCTGGGTGTGTGTGAGGATTGGGTGTGTGTGAGGGCTGGGTGTGTGTGAGGGCTGGGTGTGTGTGAGGGCTGGGTGTGTGTGAGGATTGGGTGTGTGAGAGGGCTGGGTGTGTGTGAGGGCTGGGTGTGTGTGAGGGTTGGGTGTGTGTGAGGGCTGGGTGTGTGAGGGCTGGGTGTGTGTGAGGGCTGGGTGTGTGTGAGGGCTGGGTGTGTGTGAGGGTTGGGTGTGTGTGAGGGCTGGGTGTGTGTGAGGGGTGTGTGTGAGGGCTGGGTGTGTGTGAGGATTGGGTGTGTGTGAGGGCTGGGTGTGTGTGAGGGTTGGGTGTGTGTGAGGGCTGGGTGTGTGTGAGGGTTGGGTTGTGTGCAGGTTGGGGGTCTGTGTTTTTCGATGGCTGGGCCTGTGGGGTTGGTTGTCACGTGTGTGGGGGGCACTGAAAAGGAACTGGGGCCTTGGAAGCTGCTGAGACAGACCCGTGGGCCCAAGCTTCAGATGGGCCTGGGCAGTGACATCGCAATAGTAAACCGACAGTCTTCTGTGATGCCCTGTTCATTTCTAATTATCTCAGTTTGGGCGGCTGTAAGGAAGGGCAGCAAACTCCAACAGACTTTGTAGGCCCATGTTTATAGCAGCATTGTTCACAACTGCCAAAAGGTGGAAGCAGTCCAAGCATCCATGGACGGATGACTGGATAAGCAAAGTGTGGTATATCCATACAACGGAATATTATTCAGCCTTAAAAAGGAAGGAAATCCTGACCCCTGCCAGACATGGATGAACCACAAGGTTACTTTTCATCATGCTGAGTGAAGGAAGTCAGCCATAAAAGGGCAAATACTGTATGATTCCACTTAACATGAGGTATATCTGGAGGAATCAAATCCATAGAGACAGAAAGCAGAATGGTTGTTGCCAGGGCCTGGGGGTGGGGTGGGGAGTTATTGTTTAATGGGAACAGGGTTTCTGTTTGAGGTGATGAAAAAGTTCCGGAGATGGATGGTGGTGGTGGCTGTACAGCAATGTGAATATACTGAATGCCACTGCATTGCACACTTAAAAATGGTGGAAATGGTCAATTTTATGTTATGTGTATTTTACCACAATTAAAAAAATAAATGAAAGGACAACACAATGGGCCTAATTTGTTGTAACTTTTTATTTTAAAAATTTTATTTATTTATATATTTATTTATTCATGGCCATGCCACACAGCAGGCGGGATCTTAGTTCCCTGACCAGGGATGGAACCTGGGCCCCCTGCAGTGGAAGCACAGAGTCCTAACCACTGGACCGCTGGGGAAGTCCTCCTTATAACTTTTAGAACGAAAAGAGAAATCTGGAATAAAACTTCAGAAGAGTAGGCTGGGAAAATGGAGGGAGGCTCTGTTATTTCACAGGGCATGAAGTGAGACCAAGTTTCTTGTGGATTAAAACATGACATAGAATCCAAAGTCTCATCAAAAGAAAGTTCTATCCTGGGCTGCCCCATCCCTCCATCCTGTTTGTGTGTGTTTTGAGCGCCTTCAATGACACAGACATTTTTTTTAAAATTAATTAATTAATTTATTTTTGGCTGTGTTGGGTCTTCGTTTCTGTGCGGGGGCTTTCTCTAGTTGCAGCAAGCGGGGGCCACTCTTCATCGTGGTGCGCGGGCCTCTCACTGTCGCGGCCTCTCTTGTTGCGGAGCACAGGCTCCAGACGCGCAGGCTCAGTAGTTGTGGCTCACGGGCCCAGTTGCTCCGCGGCATGTGGGATCTTCCCAGACCAGGGATCGAACCCGTGTCCCCTGCATTGGCAGGCAGATTCTCAACCACTGCGCCACCAGGGAAGCCCCGACACAGACATTTATTTCTCTGTCCCAGAGCAGTAGGGGGGCCGCTCGGTGGTCACCGCTCCATGGGGTCCCCCTGGGACCAGGTGGGGAGGGCTGGGCCTTCTGCAGTGGTGCTGCTCCATCCCTTCTCCCAGCCTCCAGGTGGAGTTGGGTGCTTACACTTGGGGAGTGCACTCTTTGCTCTCAGCGTCCGCCCAGGGCAGCGTGCCCCCAAATTCTCTACCAGAAGGGGGAAATGCATTCCAAGTGGCCCAGCCTGGGACAGGTCAACGGGATTCAGTACATTTGAAATGAGCATGTACCCACCTCCTCGAAGGCCTGTGGAGACACCGGTACGGCTGCAGAGAGCACAGCCGGACGTGGCAAAGGAAACCCTTGTCAAAGGTTTCCTAAAGGCAATTGTAGGCTGAGCTTGACAGAAAACTCATTTCCCCAAGGTCATGGAACCAAGCTTTACTTTTATATATTCAAGGGGCACCGGCCAAGCTTGGCCTTGCATCCCCGCTCTGTCAGGTTAGGGTTAGGGTTAGGGTGAGATGTTAGGACAGGACTCTGAGGGGCAGAGCGTAGGTCAGCACTCAGGGCCCAGTTTCTCCTGCAGCACCGTTTCCTCTCTCCTCCCTACTTCTCCATCCCCCAAGGCCACATCTGTTTGCACGTGGAAATCAGAGGTGCGTGTCTCTGTGTTTAGAAAGTGGGTGCTGTATGAAACCTGGAGCAGAGGGGCTTCTCCATCAGCACCAGAGGGTGTGGCCCACCTGCCTTTCATTATCTGAGGTCAGAGGTTTGAGTCGTGGACTTGACCTCCTGTTGTCATCGAGGCCCTGGCTTGAGCTTCTGCGTCTCCATCCATGACCAGGTCGTATTCCAGAGTCACTTCAAAGAGAGCTGCCCTCCTGTAAAGCCCTTTAATATTTTGGCCTAAGCTCCTGTCCCATTTGAGGCATGTAACCGATTCAAGTAGCAGCTGGGGCCCTTTGTTTATAACTCTCTCATCTCACATTTCTCAGTGGATTTCTTTTTGGAGACAGTGTTCTATGAATCACCTCTGAAACGAGAAATTATCAACTTAGGGACTCTTCTCTTTGAATTGTCAGAATAAGAATAAACTAACTCTCTGAAGTCCTTTCTGGAGTCCTAGGCCCACCACAAAGGTGGAGATGAATCCCCCGCCCCCTGATCTGGGGACTATGTTTTATTCTCTTTTTCCCCCAAAGGGTAGCAAGGCAGTTCTCACCTGCTTCTTTCATCTCCCTACTGACTGCTGACCCTCCCACTGTTATCCTGGTTCTCCATTTACTCTGTGTTGCTATGAGTCTCAGATTCCTCATCTGCAAAGTGGGTATAACAGCTCAAGGCTGCTGAGAGTTTGCGAGTTTCTCTATGTGAAAGTACTTTATTGATTTAAAAATGCTATACCAATGGACATTACTTTTCTGCTAAAAAAGAAATCCGTGAGAGGATGGGGCATTTGTCTTTCTCTGGACTCACTGCCTGGCAGTGAGAATATCAGTCTTGATCATGCTACCTTATTCAAGCATTTTAAAAATGAAGATCATTTCTCTCTCCTCCCCCTGGCCCTCTCTCCCTCTTCTCCCACTTTGGTCCAGGAGGCAATGAAAACTGGCTTTCACTTCTTTTTGTCTTTCCTGGTAGCCCGGTCTCACTGCTGGAGTAGCTTTCAAAGCTGTTTCTCCTTGAACCTGTGCTGTTGCCATCTGCTTTTACAAGGGTCGATAGAGGACGATGCTCTGAGCCTGTGAAGGTGTTGGAAAGCCAGACCGCCTCTGCCTTGTGACTCACGGAGGTGGATGTGAATGTTAAAGGCAGGAAAGTTTGTTTTCTCCCGGAGAAGGTCACTAATTAGGAGGCTGAAGAACCGGAGTGGGCTCAGCTCGGGGCTGGTGGAGGCTGCTGGTATATACTCAACTTCTGAGAGTGGTCTGCACTCCTGACTCGGCTCTGCCCCTAGATACGGGGTCTGTCCTCACGTCCAGTGGGGCTGGGCTGTGTTCCCAGGCTCACGGGGAAGTGAATGTTTGCACAGTGCTTTGTTTAAAAGTTTGAATCTGATTGTGCGATTCAAGCCAGTGTGTCAGACTTCAGCCAGTGGCTTTTGGGGGAGCTTGCAGGGGTGAGAAGTTATCCAAGTACTGGGACATGGGAAGCCTTTCTGTTGATTTTAATGCACTTTGTACAGTTTTCCAAGGCTCTTGGCAGCTCGGTGGTGGCCTGATTCTTTGTGTAACACAAGGCTGCCACGGACGCGGCAAAAGAAGAGTTAGGAGTGCGTGGTTCACCGACTTGGAATCCGGACACACACGTTCTGGATTTTATTGCCAACTAACAATCTTGAGGGAGTGATTGGCTTAGCAACATAACATCTCTCCCTGAGCCTTGGTATTCCAGCTGGTTCTTCTTGAAAATTACTGCCATGGGATAACTTTTTGGTGGTCTCTGTGTGGAGAAGACAGAGAAGGATAAATGGTATGAAAATTGACATCAGACTTGGCATTTTGGCTGGCTGTCTCAGAGGGGTAGCTGTTGTACAGAGGGATGTGCTCTGTCAAGGGTTGGAGGGAAAAAAAGATGAGCTTCTAGCTATCACTTGGCTGCTCAGGATGTCCGATTGTTGCAAGTAGAGTTGGGGAAACCCAGAAAACACTGGTGAAATCCAGGAAGCCAAGAGCACTGTGACATCAGGCGTGTGAGAGATCGAAATGGAAATTCCACTATTTAGGTGAAATCCAAGACTTTGAATAATCACAGATTCACAGGAAGTTGCAAAAAAAAAAATTATACAGGGAGGTACCATGTACCCTTTACCCCTGCAACATCTTGCTTAACTATAATAACAAAACTATGAAATGATGGAGAGTGCTTTTGAAACAGCTAGGTGACACATCAAGATGATGAAATCGCAGTGCTCTTGCAAAGATAGCATCGATATTTTTTTGAGCGCCTACTATGTGCCCATCCATATATGGGGCATAGGGAATGTAAACAAATCAGTCTTGGGTCCTCCACTGAGGGAGTTACAGAATAACCGGGGAGTCTGACATCAAATAAAAAAATTATGTGCATAATTCATGAATCACAGTTGTGATAAGTGCTATGAAATGAAAACAGAACCAAAAGAATAAAAGTTGATTTCGTGAAAAGATACCTTAAAACGTTTCCATGAAGTTTCGTAATCTTATTTTAAGATTTGCCAAAGATTCTACGGTAGCTGCAACTTTGAAGTTTACTCCTTGTATTACATTTATTACATTTATTATAATTGCGTCCTTTTCTGGGCTTATTTTTTTCTGATTTCTTCCTTTTTTTCCAGTCTGTGGAAGCCAAGTATGTCTTGGAATGGGCACTGATGGTTCTGCCCACAAATGACAGTTTATGAGGGTGTTTTTAATGTGCGTTAGCAATTTGGCTGCAGAAAGGGAATCAGACCTCAGAGACCCATTCCTTAATATCACCAGCAGTTAGGAGTGATCACACCGCAACTGGCGCCTGCCAAGAGGGGGGATTCTTGAATGTTGGTTGGTTTGGCGAGACCCTGAAACATCTTCTCGATTACAAAGCTTGCTGCCTCTGGTTTCAGAGGGCAGCTCCGGCCAGCCACACAGAGTTCATGTGCACAGGGTTCCTTCTTGTGGTTCAGCGATATGATCTAATTTGGAATCCTTATGGTTTAAGTGAAGAGAGGAACAATTACACGTATGTCCCTGTTGAACACAACACATGGTATCCAGGCAACTCAAGTGGAACGTACGGGAGAGAGCAGCTCTCCCCACCTGCTTGGTAAACTCAGCGCAGGTGGCGGAAATAATACCTAGATAAATACCACAGATCACTGAGGACATTTTCTTTAGATCAACATTTGCCCTGGGAGGTTCTCAGGTCTTTTGGCTTTGGTCAAGCAAACAGTGTGTTTCAGACAAGAAGTGGAAATCAGAGGTTTGCCAGAAATGGCCGGGGGGAATGGGCTTTAACAGCGGTGTAGGCAGCGGGGCTTCGCTTCCGAGGTCATCTTCGGGTCTTTGTGAGATGCAGCCTAGACATAGGATACCTGCCCAAGAGGCATGTGATATCCAGAAGTGCTGAATTTCCATCTGTTCAAGTGAAGTGTCTTTTGTAATTTCTCACTCCTCCTTTTACATTCTACATCACGGAGCCTTTCAAAATGCACTGTTGGTACAGAAGCAAGATCTCCACTTCAGGTGCTGTATTTGGCCACCTGAAAATTGCAGCCCTTGTCCTTCATCATGACTTTAAATTCATGGGGTTGGGGAGGGGAAGCCCCCCACGATATCCGTTGCTCAAAACCTGACTTTTCTTCCCTCCATGGGGAAATTGCTGGATCTGTTGATGATCCTCTTAATGGGAATCTTTTTGTTGAATTTCACTTTTATTATACATTTTAAATTATAATTTTAAGAATGATTTTTTTCCCCCAGAATGTTAGAGTGGAGTTTGGGATCCTTCGTTATTTTTAATGAGTGCTGGTGAGTGGAGAGGTGTGCTCTTGGGCCTGGAAGCCTCATGTACTAATCTTTGCAGGCAGATGCTGTTCTAACTCTTGGAGGCACCTCCTCTATACCCCACAGGGCCTGGCATCGTGCCCTGAACATATCAGCTCTCAGTGCACGCTGCCTGCTTCGCTGTTGAAAACGTGTAGCTGGATTGTACAGGTGTTAAGAGCTGGGCTTTGGAGAAGTGGTATCTGATTTTGAATCCTGCTTCTGCCACTTAGTCTTCTGAGTCCTTGGACAAACCACTTAACCTCCCTGAGCCTCAGTTTCCTCATATGTAAAATGGGGATAATAAGACCCACCACATAGAGTTGTGAAAATTAAATGAGATGGTGCTTAACACGTTGCATAGAGCCTGTGGATCGCCTTTCTCCCTGTTAGATTGTGAGCCCCATGGGGTAAGGACATGTCTCATTCACTGCTATATCCCAATGCCTGGTACATAGTAGATGCTCAAGAAAATGCTCATTAGATTAATGAAAATGTATTATAGATTTTTCTATGATATTACTGAGTAGAGGAAGAGAACAGTTTAAAGATTTGAGGAATGAAGACATGAGACAATTCTATTTGACACATAAAATAATGGGAGGAAATTATTTTTATCAACATGAGTTATGTAGATGTATCTTAGTATTGGGCATTAATTCCACTTTTAAGTAAATTTATTATTTTAGCTAAGAAGTCATCATTAATTTCTTAATAAAAACATTAATGATGTTTTTAGGATTCCTGAGAGAAACTGACTTAGATGTTGAAAAATCTTTGACTAATATGCATGTTTTTAATAGAATTATGGTTTTTGGCACCAAATATGGCAGTGATGTCCCCTTTCTTTCATTTCTTCTCTTTCCCCCTCCTTCTTTCTTGCTGTCTTTCTCTGCCTCCAAAACACAACGCTATAGTGCGTTGAAAACATTTCTGAGAATTAAGGATGAGGGGAATGTTAGCTTCTCAGGGAAAGTTTAGAATAAAGTCAAAATAGTGTTTTTCCTTAGGAGTTACTCAAGCTTTGTAATCCCATAGGTAATCAGTAATTTTTCTGCTCTCCAGATTACCAAAATCTGGTATCAGCCTGTAGCCAGTTTGGAGCACCACTTCTTGTCTGACTCAGTTGGGAACGAGGTGGGCACTCATTCAAACACGCATCGCAAAGTACCAAGTGGCTTTGCGTGTTTTAAGGACAGTTCTTCAACTCGCCACCAGATGGCAGAGGTGCTCCACTGAAGTTCACCGGGGCGTTTGCTGCGTCAAAACAGCTTTTGGCACTTTTCTCCTTTCTGGACTGGATGCTTAGCATTTTTCTGGATGCAGAAAAGAGAGCAGCTCATGAGGGCTTGTACTTAAACATTTTATGTGGGAATTAAAGTACATGTTAATACAGATTCTGGCACTTATTTGCCCACTTAAAATACCTAAAGGGTTATGTATTTTTAACCCTTAAGAGACTGGTGTTGACGTGTAATTTTGATTTTTTTTTTTTTCTTAAGGTCAACTTTGATTTCCCATCTCCTTATTTTTAAGCCCCAGTCTGTCTTCCCCCCTTTCTTTGTGGGATTATAACGAGGCTAAGAATTAAGAACAAGAGTGTTGGAAACCCTCAGCTCTGGGTTCAAGTCCAAACTATTCCACTTGGGGTGAGCCGCTTACCCCACCCATGCCTCAGGTTCCTACAGAGTGAAATGCTGGAGGGTGTGAATGAGGTGATCTAGCTGATGCCCCCAGGGCACCCGTGGTGCTCACACAGTTGTGTTTACTGTTAGCTGTGAAAAGGCACTGCAATATTTTATATCTCTGTGTAATACTTTATATCTCTGTCCGGTGCATTAAAACCTTAGACTATGCTACATTATAATTTAGCGGTGGCCCCTTTGCTTGCTGTTCCCACTCTCACCCTCACCCTTTGGGTAGGCTGCACCAGTGGTTCTCGTTGGTGGAGAAAGGGGAGTGGTATTGCCTCCTCAGGGCACAGCTGGCAATGTCCGGAGACAGTTTTGGCTGCCACAGTTGGAGAGTGGGTAGAGACTAGGGATTCTACTAAACATCCTGTAGTGCACATTCTGCAGCACCTCCCACCCTCCACCCAGCAAAGAATGATCCAGCCCCAAATGTCAATAGTGCCCAGGTTGAGAGACTCCAGGCTCACTGGTACTCAGTAGAAGAAAAGTTCCCGGTATTTGATCTAGTCCTTTCAACTTGATGAAATTCCAAACATATATTGTACTAATCAGGCCTGTAGTAGACTCTGGAGCCCCAAGGATGATAAGACACAGACTCCGTCTTGGATCTGGGATTTTACTCACAAGCTAATGAGTTAGCCTCTTACTGGTTCACTGGATGCTGGCAGAAGACAGAGTCCTGGGTCAGAGACAAGGGACTTCATTATTCATGGCAGAGCAAACTGAATGAGTATCATGATGGCCTGGGTTCCCCTTGTCCTCCAAGCCCCACAGGGGCAATATGAGGGGTCCAGGGGGATGTTAGGTGTGCAGTGGGTTTGTATCATAGCCGAGGAATGCTGAGCTTGGGGAATCCACTGTTCTTATAGTAAGTGATAAGCAAGCCCATTTTTTGTCTGGGGGGAAGACATTATCCCATCCCTCAAGGGTGTAAAGAATTATACACAAGGTGCAGAGGATACAGAGCAGGGTATTTCAGATGGGTAGCGTTTGAGAAGGCTTCACGGAGGAGGAGATATCTGAACTGGGTTTTGAAGGGTGAATAGGGTTTCAACCCATAGGCAAGGGGAGAGAATATTTCTCTCTTCTTCCCAGAAATAAGTTAACTTATCTCCTGAGCAGCTCAGCACAGGTTGTATGGGAACAGGGAGGGCACTCTGGAAAAGTCCTGGCTGGGTTTGATTAACTAGTGAATCTGAGCGGGCTGTTGCCAATTATGTCATGCTATTGTCAACTTATGTCTCAAGGTAATTTACTATGAGCAGATAGGCTATGTTTTTTTTCAATATTTTTTAATTGAAGTATATTTGGTTTACAATGTTGTGTTAATTTCTGCTATACAGCAGAGTGATTCAGTTATACATATATATACATTCTTTTTTTTAATATTCTTTTCCATTATGGTTTATCATAGGTTATTGAATATAGTTCCCTGTGCTATACAGTAGGACCTTGTTGTTTGTCCATTCCATATATAAAAGTTTACATGTGCTAACCCAAGCTACATTTTTCTTATGTGATTTTTTTCCCATGCTGTAGCTGGGAGCCTGTACTGGCCCACAGGAACCAGACTTCTTTATCACCAGTAGACCCTCCTTCAGTACATGAGAGCATGTTTGGCCAAGGTTGACGGACTGGAAAGCAGGATCCAGTGGATCACCTACAGAAGGAGATGGAGAAGGAGGTAAGGGCAGGAATGTTGAGTCCAATGAGTGAGCCTGAGAACCGTGGGGGTCAACACCAGGGCGTGATCTCCTGTTGCCCGTGGTAGTATCCTCTGGGCACACTGGCTGTATTGAAAGTATCAAAGGTGGGCAGGCAGGATATAAAATGCAGCCTAACTATGGGGAATTCTATGTGATACCATCACAGCATGGCATATTATACCACAGTGGAAAAGATGGTCCTAGGTTACATGCCTCAACGTGGATAAATCCCAGTGTTTTAATCCTAAGCCCAGAAACCATTCTATATATTTCCAGTTGGAAGGGTTTAGTACAGGAAATCAGGTCCTAGAAAATTATTGGAAGGGATGGGAGGGGGCGAAATCCAGAGATGGGGGTGCTCCTCGGAAACGAGAACATTGCAGGAAGCCACTATGGCTACCACAGACACCATCGCTGCCCGAGGCAGAGTGAAATCCACCTTGTACCACCGTCCACCTGTCGTTGGTCATAGAACAGAAACCCCGTTGGCAAGAGATTCTGGGGGTTGTGGTCCTCAGGATTCTACTTCCTGTGACAGAGCTGAGAACAAGGGGACAGGATAGTGCTGAGTGTCCCTAGACAAGAGTAACATGATGGTGAGTGACAGAGCAACTCCCAGAAGATTACCTACAACATGGTACCATTTTTTTTTTTTTTTTTGGCTGCACCATGCAGCTTGTGGGATCTTAATTCCCCAACCAGGGGTTGAACCTGGGCCCTCGGCAGTGAGAGCGCGGAGTCCTAACCACTGGATCGCCAGGGAATCTCAACATGGTACCATTTTTATAAAGCACAAAATTAAACAACATATCGTTGGGCCATTCACGCAATGGTATGCCAGAGCCGGCTTGAACTGACTTGCGAGATCCAGTAGTTAAATTTTCAGGAATTTAGCAAGGCAGTTGTTAAACACAGCTGTTATTAAAGATTAAATTATATAAGCTTACAATAAAATAATTACAGCAAAGAGAATGGTAATAAATACTCTAACTCATCACCTCCTAATTATCTTACTTATTTTACTATTATCTATGCTTTTGAGGTTATTATATCTATTGCATCTGTATGGTAAAAATCCTATAAACTGGCATGCTACCATGATCTCTTTCCAATTCAGTGTTCAGTGACATCACCTTGGTAGCTTGAAATGGGGCACTATTTTATATGAAAGAAATTGGCCAGTGCAACAAATCAGGGCGTGATTGCTTTCTTTCTTTTTTTTTTTAAAATAAGAGTATTAGTCATATTATTTTTATTTATTTATTTATTTATTTTTGGCTGTGTTGGGTCTTCGTTTCTGTGCGAGGGCTTTCTCCAGTTGCGGCGAGCGGGGCCCACTCTTCATCGCGGTGCGCGGGCCTCTCACTATCGCGGCCTCTCTTGTTGCGGAGCACAGGCTCCAGACGCACAGGCTCAGTAATTGTGGCTCACGGGCCCAGTTGCTCTGCGGCATGTGGGATCCTCCCAGACCAGGGCTCGAACCCGTGTCCCCTGCATTGGCAGGCAGATTCTCAACCACTGCGCCACCAGGGAAGCCCGTGATTGCTTTCTTGATTGTCTGGATATAACAAAATGACGGACTAAATGTTAATAATGATTAACAGATTAAACTTAAATGTTTGTCATGTCTGCGGCTGTTACATTGTGAATAGCACAGAAATTGAGGAAATAGCCTTCCAGTATTTGAAAACTATTATCCGATTCAACAAAGAAGTTGCTCACATAATTGATAAAAAAGTGATTTTCTACCATGCGTCTTTGTCATTTTGCTTTCTTCTTACTTGTTAATGTAAACGAAAATATCAACCAACCTTCGTACTGAAACTACATTGGTTCATCTGTTGCAACCATAGGTTGGTTGCAATTATGAAAGTTTGGCAAAAATCAAAAATATTCTGTGAGAATCAATTGAATGTTAGAGCTTTATAATAAGGATATTATGTATTTTATTATTTGTAAACTGTATGCTATACATCCTTTGTATCAAACAATTTATGACAAACTTATTAGGATATGCGTACATATTTAATTTTTGGAGAGCTGATTTTTAAACATTTACCATCACATCACTGCACATATATGACGAAGCAAGGGGATGATTAACAGTATTCCAGGTAGCTGTTACCTTTGGGAGAGATCCCACATGGATATCCGCTCACACCCCCTTCTGTTTTGTCTTCCTGCCCTCGTTTGCCATCTACCCAGTCATCCAAGTGCAAAGCTGGGGAGTTGTGCAGGAATCTTCCTTCCCGCTTCACATCTCATTGCCAGCTATTGTTGATTTTTCCTTCCCAACATGTCATGGTATTTATGGTTCCAGCTGAAGGGAACCGTTTCCAGCTCGGAACCCGGTTGAGAAACGCCTCTTCCCAGTGATTCCTCTCCTAGAACACACAGGGCACTGACTGCAGTGGAGGATATAGTTGTCAGACAGAAGACAGAGGATGAAGAGTGAGCCAGAGCTCTGGGTTTTACTCAGGTTTTCAGCAAAGTTGCTGTGGGCATTTATCAATCTACCAGAAGCCAACCTCTGCCAAAACAATTGATGAAGGTCTATAATCGATACAGAAAGAAGACTTGGGGCAGCTCGTAAGGAGAGACCAAGAGTTAGGTCCCTGCGAAGAAGAAAGTGACAGCCCCGTGTCAGTCCTGGGATGCAGGGTACACAGAAGAGGATGCGCAGGGTCCACGGGGACAGATCCAGACCAGAGGATGGGGCTGCTCTCCAGCTGGAGCAAGTGAAGACTGGCACAGAGGTGGGGCTGAACCAGTGCAGCCGGCGCCTTGCCCTGACCCCAGTCAGAGGCCTCCCCGCTGTGTCCAGAGACAGAACACAGGCTCCAGGAGCTTCACCACCTCTCCACGATGCAGCTGCTTCCCAATGAAGCTCTGGAGGAGGAAGGAAGGAGGGCAGAGTGTGGACAGAAGCTGGGAAGGGGTCTCTGTGAGGACTGACCGCTACTTCTCCTTGGCTGCCTTCAGCATCTGTGTCCTTAGGATGTTCATCACCTGTGCCCAAGGCAGATGCCCTCTCTGCTGGGATGTGCTTTTCTATGCCACGAACAAAGCCCCCATCTGCCTCCTGCTCTTCCTCCCCCTCCGGTCTCCAGATTCTGCCCTTGCTTAGGCCGACTCCTTCCCTCTCTTCAATGGAGAGAGGAGGGAGCTCCTTATTGCTCTGGGCCTCACCCCTTGTTGATATCAGTATCTTCTAAACATGAGTCTTAGTTGTGGACATCACTAATGCCTAAGTCACCTCCTAAGGGAATCAATATACACAGAATTTAGCTTTCCGTTTACACGGAGGGTTTACTAGCTCTGCTGTTCTCATCAAGTCCTGTATTTATTTATTTGGGGGGACTTTTTTTTTTATTAACATCTTTTTCTTTTTTCTTTTCTTTTTTTTTAAACATCTTTATTGGAGTATAATTGCTTTACAATGGTGTGTTAGTTTCTGCATTATAACAAAGTGAATCAGCTATACATATACATATATCCCCATATCTCCTCCATTTTGTTTCTCCCTCCCACCTTCCCTATCCCACCCCTCTAGGTGGTCACAAAGCACTGAGCTGATCTCCCTGTGCTATGCGGCTGCTTCCCACTAGCTATCTATTTTACATTTGGTAGTGTATATATGTCCATGCCACTCTCTCACTTCGTCCCAGCTTACCCTTCCCCCTCCCCATGTCCTCAAGTCCATTCTCTACGTCTGCATCTTTATTCCTGTCCTGCGCCTAGGTTCTTCAGAACCATTCTTAACATCTTTATTGGAGTATAATTGCTTTACGATGTTGTGTTAGTTTCTGCTGTATAACAAAGTGAGTCAGCTATACGTATACATATATCCCCATATCCCCTCCCTCTTGAGCCTCCCTCCCACCCTCCCTATCCCACCCCTCTAAGTGGTCACAAAGCACCGAGCTGGTCTCCCTGTGCTATGTGGCTGCTTCCCACTATCCATCTATTTTACATTTGGTAGTGTAAATATGTCAGTGCTACTCTCTCACTTCATCCCAGCTTACCCTTCTCCCCCCTACCCCGTGTCCTCAAGTCCATTGTCTACATCTTTGTTTTTATTCCTGTCCTGCCCCTAGGTTCTTCAGAACCATTTTTTCTTTAGATTCCATATATATGTGTTAGCATACATTATTTGTTTTTCTCTTTCTGACTTACTTCACTCTGTATGACAGACTCTAGGTCCATCCACCTCACTACAAATAACTTAATTTCATTTCTTTTTATGGCTGAGTACTATTCCATTCTATATATGTGCCACATCTTTATCCATTCATCTATTGATGGACACTTAGGTTGCTTCCATGTCCTGTTTATTGTAAATAGTGCTGCAATGAACATTGTGGTACATGAGTCTTTTTGAATTATGGTTTTCTCAGGGTATATGTCCAGTAGTTGGATTGCTGGGTCATATGATAGTTCTATTTTTAGTTTTTAAGGAACCTCCATACTGTTCTCCATAGTGGCTGTATCAATTTACATTCCCAAGGGCAAGAGGGTTCTCTTTTCTTCACACCCTCTCCAGCATTTATTGTTTGTAGATTTTTTGATGATGGCCATTCTGACCGGGATGAGGTGATACCTCACTGTAGTTCTGATTTGCATTTCTCTAATAATTAGTGATGTGGAGCATCCTTTCATGTGTTTGTTGGCAATCTGTGTATCTTCTCTGGAGAAATGTCTATTTAGGTCTTCTGCCCATTTTTGGGTTGGGTTGTTTGTTTTTTGATATTGAGCTACATGAGCTGCTTGTATATTTTGGAGATTAATCCTTTGTCAGTTGCTTCGTTCGCAAATATTTTCTCCCATTCTGAGGGTTGTCTTTTTGTCTTGTTTATGGTTTCCTTTGCTGTGTAAAAGCTTTGAAGTGTCATTAGGTCCCATTTGTTTATTTTTGTTTTTATTTTCATTACTCTAGGAGGTGGATCAAAAAAGATCTTACTGTGATTTATGTCAAAGAATGTTCTTCCTATGTTTTCCTCTAAGAGTTTTATAGTGTCTGGCCTTACCTTTAGGTCTTTAATCCATTTTTTTTTTTTTTTTAAACATCTTTATTGAAGTATAATTGCCTTACAATAGTGTGTTAGCTTCTGCTTTTTAACAAAGTGAATCAGTTATACATATACAATATGTTCCCATTTCTCTTCCCTCTTGCATCTCCCTCCCTCCCACCCTCCCCATCCCACCCCTCTGGGTGGTCACAAAGCACCGAGTTGATCTCCCTGTGCTATGCGGCTGCTTCCCACTAGTTATCTATTTTACATTTGGTAGTGTATATATGTCCATGACACTCTCTTACCCTGTCACATCTCACCCCACCCCCTCCCCATATCCTCAAGTCCATTCTCTAGTAGGTCTGTGTCTTTCTTCCCGTCTTGCCACTAGGTTCTTCATGGCCTTTTTTTTTTTTTTTTCCCCTTAGATTCCGTATATATGTGTTAGCATACTGTATTTGTTTTTCTCTTTCTGACTTACTTCACTCTGTATGACAGACTCTAACTCCATCCACCTCATTACAAATACCTCCATTTCATTTCTTTTTATGGCTGAGTAATATTCCATTGTATATATGTGCCACATCTTCTTTATCCATTCATCTGTCGATGGACATTTAGGTTGCTTCCATGTCCTGGCTATTGTAAATAGAGCTGCAATGAACATTTTGGTACATGACTCTTTTTGACCTATGGTTTTCTCAGGGTATATGCCCAGTAGTGGGATTGCTGGGTCGTATGGTAGTTCTATTTGTAGTTTTTTAAGGAACCTCCATACTGTTCTCCATAGTGGCTGTATCAATTTACATTCCCACCAGCAGTGCAAGAGTGTTCCCTTTCCTCCACACCCTCTCCAGCATTTATTGTTTCTAGATTTTTTGATGATGGCCATTCTGACCGGTGTGAGATGATATCTCATTGTAGTTTTGATTTGCATTTCTCTAATGATTAATGATGTTGAGCATTCTTTCATGTGTCTGTAGGCCATCTGTATATCTCCTTTGGAGAAATGTCTATTTAGATCTTCTGCCCATTTTTGGATTGGGTTGTTCGTTTTTTTGTTATTGAGCTGCGTGAGCTGCTTGTAAATCTTGGAGATTAATCCTTTGTCAGTTGCTTCATTTGCAAATATTTTCTCCCATTCTGAGGGTTGTCTTTTGGTCTTGTTTATGGTTTCCTTTGCTGTGCAAAAGCTTTTAAGTTTCATTAGGTCCCATTTGTTTATTTGTGTTCTTATTTCCATTTCTCTGGGAGCTGGGTCAAAAAGAATCTTGCTATGATGTATGTCATAGAGTGTTCTGCCTATGTTTTCCTCTAAGAGTTTGATAGTGTCTGGCCTTACACTTAGGTCTTTAATCCATTTTGAGTTTATTTTTGTGCATGGTGTCAGGGAGTGTTCTAATTTCATACTTTTACATGTTCCTGTCCAATTTTCCCAGCACCACTTATTGAAGAGGCTGTCTTTTCTCCATTGTATATTTTTGCCTCCTTTATCAAAGATAAAGTGACCATATGTGTGTGGGTTTATCTCTGGGCTTTCTATCCTGTTCCATTGCTCTATATTTCTGTTTTTGTGCCAGTACCATACTGTCTTGATTACTGTAGCTTTGTAGTATAGTCTGAAATCCGGGAGCCTGATTCCTCCAGGTCTGTTTTTTCTTTCTCAAGATTGCTTTGGCTATTTGGGGTCTTTTGTGTTTCCATACAAATTGTGAAATTTTTTGTTCTAGTTCTGTGAAAAATACCATTGGTAGTTTGATAGGGATTTCATTGAATCTATAGATTGCTTTCTGCATGCAGTCTTTTGTCTCCTTAGGTAGGTTTATTCCTAGATATTTTATTCTTTCTGTTGCAGTGGTAAATGGGAGTGTTTCCTTAATTTCTCTTTCAGATTTTTCATCATTAATGTGTAGGAATGCAGGAAATTTCTGTGCATTAATTTTGTATCCTGCTACTTTACCAGATTCATTGATTAGCTCTAGTAGTTTTCTGGTAGCATCTTTAGGATTCTCTACATATAGTATCATGTCATCTGCAAACAGTGACAGTTTTACTTTTTCTTTTCTGATTTGGATTCCTTTTATTTCTTTTCCTTCTCCGGTTGCTGTGGCTAACACTTCCAAAACTATGTTGAGTAATAGTGGTGAGAGTGGGCAACCTTGTCTTGTTCCTGATCTTAGAGGAAATGGTTTCAGGTTTTCACCACTGAGAATGATGTTGGCTGTGGGTTTGTCATATATGGCCTTTATTATGTTGGGGTAAGTTCCCTCTATGCCTACTTTCTGGAGAGTTTTTATCATAAATGTTGTTGAATTTTGTTGAAAGCTTTTTCTGCATCTATTGAGATGATCATATGGTTTTTCTCCTTCAATTTGTTAATATGGTGTATCAACATTGATTGATTTGCGTATATTGAAGAATCCTTGCATTCCTGAGATAAACCCCACTTGATCATGGTGAATGATCCTTTTAATGTGCTGTTGGATTCTGTTTGCTAGTATTTTATTAAGGATTTTTGCATCTATGTTCAGCAGTCATATTGGCCTGTAGTTTTCTTTTTTTGTGACATGTTAGTCTGGTTTTGGTGTCAGGGTGATGGTGGCCTCGTAGAATGAGTTTGGGAGTGTTCCTCCCTCTGCTGTATTTTGGAAGAGTTTGAGAAGGATAGGTGTTAGCTCTTCTCTAAATGTTTGATAGAATTCGCCTGTGAAGCCATCTGGTCCTGGGCTTTTGTTTGTTGGAAGATTTTTATTCACAGTTTCAATTTCAGTGCTTGTGATTGGTCTGTTCGTATTTTCTATTTCTTCCTGGTTCAGTCTCGGAAGGTTGTGCTTTTCTAAGAATTTGTCCATTTCTTCCAGGTTGTCCATTTTTTTGGCATATAGTTGCTTGTAGTAATCTCTCATGATCTTTTGTATTTCTGCAGTGTCAGTTGTTACTTCTTTTTCATTTCTAATTCTATTGATTTGAGTCTTCTCCCTTTTTTTCTTGATGAGTCTGGCTAGTGGTTTATCAATTTTGTTTATCTTCTCAAAGAACCAGCTTTTAGCTTTATTGATCTTTGCTATTGTTTCCTTCATTTCTTTTTCATTTATTTCTGATCTGATCTTTATGATTTCTTTCCTTCTGCTAACTTTGGCGGTTTTTTGTTTTTCTTTGTCTAATTGCTTTAGGTGTAAGGTTAGGTTGTTTATTTGAGATTTTTCTTGTTTCTTGAGGTAGGATTGTACTGCTATAAACTTCCCTCACCAAGTCCTGTATTTAAAAACCTCTGGTCAATGTTCAGCAGTAAGACCTGGCCCGGGTAGACCCAACTTCAGTAATGCGGTCAGGGATCTGTAGCCTGAGCTCGGCACAACCTGGGAAAAATAATGATTTTACAGCATGAGGCTCAGCTTCCTTTGAGTGTGTTCCAGGTTGTGTAAAGACAGATGGCAAATAAATAAAAGTGTGTTTGTAGCTGGTAATTTGGAATTTGGAATGTAAAGACACTACCCAGTCAAGGCAACCACAATACCCACAGATGTAAAAGGGCTTGACTCCACTTAATGAGAAAATGCAAATTAAAGACAAGGCTTCGTACTTTCTCCCACAGAGCAAGAAGCCAAGCAGTCCTGCCCCCAAGGAGACAGGCTCCAAGTTCATTGTGGCCTCCTCTGGGAGGCTGACCACGCCCAGAGTCAGACCTCAGGTGGCCTTGGCCTTGAAGACACTGTACTGTTCTATCCCTTCCTTCTGCTGCAGCATCCCCTGGTGCTTTGAGCTGGAAATACTCCTCCCAGCGCCAGCCCCAAGGAGCCTTTCTATTTAGCAAAAGCCCCTGGCCAGCCCTCTTCCCCTAGAACACGAGGAGGCTGCAACACTTCTCAAACCTACATCTCCCCCGCTGACACTAGAACATTACTTAAGGGAAGAATGCCAACTGGTTATTATTCAACAGTCTGCAATCTCACAGGAGTCATTCATTCCTTTTTTTTTTTTTTCTCCACCCCATCTCATCCTGCCTCAGCAATTAGATAATGTGAGTGGGCATATACCCTGTTAAACAGCTGCTGGGAATTCTCCTTAGGAGCAAGAGGTGATGTGCGCTTTTGTGGGTGCTGACCTGTGTGTTTCCTGTGCTTAAGATTGCAAAGTACGAAAGTCCTGATCACTGGGCAGAGACAGGCAGAGCGGGCCAGGCAGGGTGCGCAGCGAAAGCTGCGGAGAAGTGAGGACTCCAGGGAGAAGCATTTCATGCCGGCCCCTTGCCAGGGGGCCAGCTGTATGGCCGTTTCCTGTTGCAGCAGTGCTGCCCGGCCTCCGTCTGGTCCCAGTCCTGGAAGGGAAACACTGGCTGATTCTCTAGTACATTTATCATTTTCAGGCTTTGTGACTAACCACAAAGCTGGATGGAACATTCTCTTAAGAAATGGAAGCATCCACCGTTGATCAAAAGGCATCACTCTGCAGCTATTTGTAATTTGGCTGCCGTGCCAGGAGCTGCTTGGCCTTGGCTGAGGGTGCGGTGGCTCTCATCACAGGGCACTGAAATTCTCTGCACTGTTTGCTCAGCTGCTGTCTGTTTAGAGAGCTATTTAGATTCTCCCATAGAAAGGAAAGCTTTCCATTCTTGGAGAAACCACAGTGATTAAGTACATATAAGAGAAAAGCATTATGATGACTAATCAGAACAAAATCAATGATTCCCTTTCTGCATTATAAATGATGAGGCTTAAGAGTCCACAGCTTTTAGCAAGAGTGCGGGTGTGACTTTGGGGTGGGAGAGGAGAGGACAGAACCGCACAAAGGCCAGTGAGCACAGGACTTGCCAGCTGGGAAAAGGACTGAACTTTAATGACCCGATTAAATGCCCCTTTAAAATCTGACCCGGGAAATTCTTAACCTTTGTAATAGGGGAAAATAATATCTGAGGAAGCAAGAATTTTTGGTTAGCTTCTATGCAGTCATTTGAGGCCACCCAACCTAAACTCTCTGTCCTAAGGGATGCTTTCTACAAAACCTGCCTTGAAACTTGAAGAATCTCATGTTCCTCTAAATTTTCATGCAGCCAAAAAAGTGGGAAGACACCTTTGTAGGAAAGCTTCAGTGCAAGGAGGCCCACCACCTCATGAGACTGTTCCAGTTTTTGAACAGCCTTCATTGTTGGAAAGGTCTCCTTCACATTTGGCTGAAAATTGTCTCCCTCTCAATTTTGTCTTTTGGTCTCAGTTGCCCTTTGAAACTATATGAAAAAAATCCAGCTCTCTTCATACTGAGGTCCTTGCAATGTTTAAAGATGACACTGGTGTTTCCGTTCCCTTATTGTCTCCTGCCTGAATGTCCTCACTGCTTTCTGAGCGAAGGGAGAATACTCTCACCTCCTGCGGGAGTGGTCCAGTAGCAATATAGACCCCGCACATCGTTCACATACAGAGATCTGTCACCTCCTTTGCTTATGACACTATACTTCTGTTAATTTATCCATCCTAAGATCTCATTTTTTTTTTGGTAGCTGTGTCACACTGTTGGCCTGTGTTTACCTTAAAGTCTAAAGAACAATCAACCTGTTATTCCCTTACATTTCCATGTACCCAGAGGGTTCTGAAAAGAAGCAGAAGTGAACATTTTAACCTAGTCAGTATTCATTTGTTTTGCTTTTATGCTGGTCTTTGAATATGCCATTTGATGTGAGAGTCTTCAGCCAGTGGACATACTATGTTGATATGCAGCTTTGCATATTTTTGCATACTTAATGTGATAGGATCACACTAAAATTCATGTTTTCCTTTGGGAGTGGTGGCTGGAGCTTTGTTAGTTTTTTTTCCCCCCAGTTTTATTGAGAAACTGTTGGCACACATTGCTCTATAAGTTTAAGGCGTACAGTGTGATGGTTTGATTAATATATATTGTAAATGACGACCACAGTAGGCTTAGTTAACATTTATTGTCTTGTATAGACACAATAAAAAGAAAAGAAAAAAACAGTTTTTAAATTTATCAGTGTTATAAGAGATGAAGATTTAATACCTCTACCTCTCCTTCCTCATTCTTTCCCCCAAATTATCATACTTTTAATTATGCCAATAATTAGTGTTTGCAACATTCTAATTATGTAAATATTGTTCACTGCAGACAGAACCTATTAGAATACTGTGATTACATCCTTTCTTTTCTCTCTTTTTTAAAAAAAATTGAAGTATAATTGACCTACAACACTATGTTGGTTCCAGGTTCACACAGTAGTGATTTGAAATTTCTATACATTTACTAAATGATCCCCACCTTTGTGAGATTTTTGAAAGGAACTCTACGTCCAGGCTAAAGCACACGTGCAGCTGAGTAAGCTGACGGTGTCATTCCCAATCAGGAGCTGACCCCGCCTATTAAGAAGTTTGAGGGCATTTGTAAGCATGTTTGCAGAGCCATGGGAACCTCCTATGACAGTCTGTAAGTAACCTCTGGGTGCCTGGTGCTGGTGTTAGCTTCTGGCTTGGCAAGGGTACCCGGCATGGTCCCCGCCTTTGATATCAAATATAGCCTTTGGAGTGACCACCCTTGTACCTTACACAGAGGGGACCCTCTAAAATCTTTTGTAGGGTGGGCACATTTATTCAAGAAAGTTTATTTGTTATACCCTCCTGAATCAATAGGTAGTACCCAGAGATGTATCTGCTGTGAGTGGACAGAGCCTGTACGAAAATCTGTCTCCAGCTCTGTCATCATTGGGACAACTATCAATCTGAAGCCCATCTTGAACTAGAAACTAGAGTGGATGCTGACCCAGTGATGGGAGACCCGGTCTTCGGGAAAGTAGGAGCTGCTTCTTTATCCCCGCCTCCCTGTGCTGAATCCTTAGCCTCAATCCCAGGAGCCTAAGCATGTCTCTCCTTTCTTTGGGTTTCTTTAGCGCTTATGGCTTATATTAAACCCTCGGGTATTTACACATCTAATTAATAATTAACCTGTTAACTTTTCCCTATGAGTACATCTTGCCTCCTCAGCTACATTGTCTGATCATTTGTATCCTCCACAGACCTAAGAATGCAGTTTTGCCCATCAAAAGGCCGGCATAGGTAGATGTAGGATTAAGCCATGGAGATCTGAGAGGTGTCGGTTTCTCCCTCAGGAGAAAGGGCAAAGGAAACAGACTTGTAGAAAATTCATATTCTGTGCCAGGCACTGTGCTGGGAACGTTACATTTGTTTTTTCCTGTAATCCCCATAAGACTCTCAAGTAAGTATCATTATCCTCGTTTTGCAGAATAGGAAATGAAATCTCAGAGAAGTTAAGAAACTCTCAAACTGCATACAAAGAGGAAAGAGACTGGGCTGGATTTGAACTTGGGTTGCTGTGCCTGCAGCAGCAGTGCTAGGGAGTCTGTCCTCCCTCCTGGAGGTGCAGCGGGGCTGGAGGTTAGGACATTGCTTGTGGCTGTGCTGCCACGTGGCCACCCTTGAGTTATCAGCCAGCACCATCTCACTGCTGAAGAACGATAGGAAAAAGGCCAGGGATGAAAGAACAAGGGATCATAAGAAAGAAAGCTAGAACCATGCAGCAGGGGAGAGAGAGTGGAAAATTGCAGATCACTTACGTTCTCTGTGCAGGAAGCATCTCACGCCTGCTCAGTAGAGCGAAGTGTTCATCAACGGAGTAGCTTGTAAACCCCTAGGAAGGCATAGCGATGGCCTTGTTGATACTAGTTCTTTTCTCCCCCAAAGAGGAAGGAGTATCCTCAGCTTCTGAAGACAAGGACTTTCAGTGGTGTTGGGGAGCTCTGAGAAGCTGGATCCCCTGTCATCAGATTGTATTTGGAGACTTCTTAGTCAGGTTAGCACCAGGCTGTACTGTAGCAATACTGTAGCAATAAATAAACCTTAGAACTCCATGGCTTACACAATAAAGAGTTCTTTCTCACTCATGAAAATTCTTGTGTGGGTCAGGCGAGTCTTCAGGGCACTGTCCTCCACTCAGGGACCTGGTGATCCAGGCCACTTCCATACTGGGAAGCCAAGGTCTCTGTATGTGGCTTCCAGGTTGCTGGGGCAACCAGGGTGGGAGGGTCAGCTTTTAAATGCTTTGGCATGGAAATGCCGTCAATCACTTCCACTCACAGCCCATTGGCCAGAACTGGTCAATGGTACTGCCCCCTGTGACAGTGCTATACTTCACTGGGAAAAGAGGGGATGCTTGTACACTCAATGACTGTTCAATGTCTCTGACTCATTTCCTTTACTCTCTTCTGTCCAACCCTTTTTAAGGCAGCTCATTGCTCTTGGGAAAGAACACAGATGCCTTCATGGAGCTTGTTAGGCCCCTGGTCATGGCCGCCATGTTGCAGTCACATTGGACATTTCAGGTCTTGTGGCTCAATGTGCCTTCTCTTCCTCACTGCCCTGCTCTTCTGTCTTCCCGAAATACTCTCCTCTGTCTGTTTTTCCTGTCCAACTCCTAAGATTATTTATGTCAATGCTTAGATATCACCTATTATGGAAACTTTTCTGACATGAAATCTGGGTTAGGTGACCTTCTTTGGACATCCAGGTCATCCTTTATTTCCCCCACTGTGGTGGAAATGTATTATTTATTAGTCTATGACATCTTAGATTGTGGCTCTCTGATGCTTGGAACCATTGCAAGAGTGGTCCCTACATACGATGGCCAACACACAAAAGAGGCCTAGTTAGTGTACTTTGGATGCAGGAAGAGAGGAAATCTTCCAAGGCAGAATGTATATGATTGTACTATCGCAGATTTGATTCTGAAGTTAATCTGGAAAAGCAAATCCTCTAGAAGAGTCAAGAAACTTTTCAAAAAGAAGAATGAAGGAGAGTCTTACTTTTCTGGATGTGAAGATGAACTATAAAGTTACAGTAATTAAAAGAGTGAGATGCTGGCCCAGGAGCAGACCAAGAGATGAACAGGATACTGAGAGCTGATGTTACTGTCTTGAGTCCAGACTCCGCAGGGCAGACCAGGCAGGCTGGAGACTCAGCCAGGGCTTCTGTGTTGCAGTCTTGGGCAGAATTGCTTCTTCTCCTGAAAACCTTAGTCTTTGCTCGTAAAGCCTTCAACTGTATATGGAGAACTGGTATATGATAAAGGAGGCGTTGTACATCAGTGAAGAAAGGATAAATTATTGAACGCATTATGTTTACACAGCTGGCTGTAATTTGGTAAAATTAAAAAATAAGCTAAGACTTAAGAAATAAAACATTTAAAAAGAAAGTTATATCTTTAACTTACATCACATACAAAAGTGAATCTGAAATGATTATAGATCTAAACATTAAGAAAAATCTTTAAAATACTAGTAAGCGCATAGGAAATATTTTCATTATGTTGGAGTGAGCAAAGCATTTAAAAAAAATGACGTATGGCCCAGAAGTCAAATGGTTTAGAATGACATATTTGATAACAGTGAAACAAAACTCTTCTATATAACTAAAAGCTATATAACCCAATTTAAAAAAAGCATATCAAGCTGGGAAAAATATTCACCATATATAATTTAAAAAGGTTAATATGAGAAGTGTCTAAGTGCCTACAAATCAGTAAGCAAGCAGTTAACAATCCAATTTAAAATGGACGAAGGTTATGAAAAAGCAATTCATAGAAGAAAAAGTATACATAGCTTATAAGCAGAAGAGATTGCTTATCCTTACTGATAATCAAATTAATACAAATTAAAACAATGAAATAGCATTTTCTCCATGAGATTACACATATTAAGAAGGCTAACAGTACTCAGTATTGATGATGGTGGTATAATTTTTTTTTTTAAAGGATTTTTTTTCTTTCTATTTATTTATTTATTTATTTATTTATTTATTTATTTATTTATTTATTTATCTATTTTTGGCTGTGTTGGGTCTTCGGTTCGTGCGAGGGCTTTCTCCAGTTGCGGCAAGCGGGGGCCACTCTTCATCGCGGTGCGGGGACCGCTCTTCATCGCGGTGCGCGGGCCTTTCTCTATCGCGGCCCCTCCCGTCGCGGGGCACAGGCTCCAGACGCGCAGGCTCAGCAATTGTGGCTCACGGGCCCAGCTGCTCCGTGGCACGTGGGATCTTCCCAGACCAGGGCTCGAACCCGTGTCCCCTGCATTAGCAGGCAGATTCTCAACCACTGCGCCACCAGGGAAGCCCTGGTGGTATAATTTTTTAGAGACAAATTTGATAATGTCTGTTTTTAAAAAGTGCCTATATTTTTGACTTTACAATTATACTTCATCTATAGGGGGTAAGTTAAGTGACTTATGGAATATTATTTAGCATTTAAAGAAGTGAAATATAGTTACTATATATTCTGACATGTAAAATGTCTGTAATAGAGACTTAGATTTAAAAAATGACTTACAGGGAATTCCCTGGGGGTCCAGTGGTTAGTACTTGGTGCTTTCACTGCCATGGCCTGGGTTCAATCCCTGGTGGGTGAACTAAGATCCTGAAAGCCGTGTGGTGCGGCAAAAAAAAAAAAAAAAAAAAAAAAAATTACTTACAGAATAGTATGCAGTTTAGAACCCCATTTATTAAAAATATGTACGTATATTCTATATATGCATGGGGAAAAAACCTGGAAGAATATGCTGCAAACTGTTAAGGGAGATAACCTCTAAGGAATAGGACTTTGGGAACTTCCATTTCTTATTTTCCATATTTTAGTATTATTACTTTTAAAATAAGTGTGATAGCTGTTTTTAGTATTTTAGAAAGAGATTAAAAAGACATTGCTGGAACTTCCCTGGTGGCTCAGTGGTTAAGAATCCGCCTGCCAATGCAGGGGACACAGGTTCGAGTCCTGGTCCAGGAAGATCCCACATGCCACGGAGCAACTAAGCCCGTGTGCCACAACTACTGAGCCTGCGTGCCACAACTACTGAAGCCCGCGCACCTAGAGCCCGTGCTCCGCAACAAGAGAAGCCACCGCAATGAGAATCCTGCACACCACAACGAGGAGTAGCCTCCGCTCGCCGCAACTAGAGAAAGCACGTGCACATCAACGAAGACCCAACACAGCCAAACAAAAAAATAATAATAATTAAAAAAAAAAAAAAAAGGACATTGCTTAGTTTAACTGACCAAAGCTTTGACTGGTTACATAGGATCTGAGGTTCAAAAAAATGCTTGTTGTGCCATGTCATGCTCAGATATGTTCATCGACTCATTCATTCATTCACTCATTCACCAAGCATTTAGTGGATACCTTTGTTGTGTGAGGTCTTTTTTCCTACATGGCTCTTAACTGCGTAATTTTCTTCCTCATTTTACTCCAGAAAGTGAATAAATTGAAAAATAGTTGTCTAAAGCAAAGTATGCTTGTGGGGGACCCTCTTCGATACCCAGCAGAGGGCGCTGTGGCTGGGATCCAAGGGTAGCTGTTGTTTGCTTGGATGTTTAAGGGAGTCCCTTTCTGATCCCGTCTAAAAGATTCATGTTAACAGAGGGGAAAAAAACCCCAAACCACTCCATATTCCTATTGCTGGTTAACTTTGTGTGGGCTGTCTCTACTTCAGAGCTATCAGTTTTGTTGCTTTGTGAGCCTGTGTCCATGCAGGGAGGGAGTGGACGTTTGGAAGTCGAGCAGTCCAAAGGTAGCTGCATATGCGTCACATCTCATGAGGATGGAAGATTAAAATGAAAGATTATGCTCTAAACTTTGCCCTGTCTCGGCATCCAAATGTCACGTGACTGCTGGTTTACTGAATGCAAAACCAGAATGATATGGTGACAGCACGTTGGGTAGGCTGTAACAGGAGACGTTGCAGCCACGGCAAATCTGCCCGTATGCCATCGAATGCATTTTTGTTTTTGCTCCTGATTTTGGTCTGTATTGCTTTGTATTGCATCGTATTATTTATTTAATACAAAAGTGAAGCATGTTTTGGATACTGTGCCCTAAGTTCGATGTGAAATATCGGGATATTGTCCTGAAAGATTTTTGGATAGATTTGAACGTAAAAAACAGATAAAATAAGTCGTGATTCTTCATATCACAAAATGACACTTAGCAATAAAAAATTTGCTGCAGTATCTTTTTTTTTTAATTGAAGTATAATTGATTTACAATATTGTGTTAGTTTCAGGTGTAACGCATAGTGATTCTTTTTTTGTTTTTTCAGATTATATTCCATTATAGGTTATTACAAGATATTGGGTATAGTTCCCTGTGCTGTACAGTAAATCCTCATTGCTTATCTATTTTATGTATAGTAGTTTGTTAATCCCATATTCCTCATCACTGCAGTATCTTTAAAGAACAATTTTCCTAATCCAGGTAAAATATGTCACTTTAAGAGCAGAATCTGTAATGAAGTCAGATATAGTACATTTTACAATTAAAATACACAAGTCCCTCAAATTCAATTTGGCTCACGGTTAGTACAAATGGGAGACTTTAAAAAAAAATCCTTTCCTTTCCCTCTAGCTCTTTGTCTTGTATTTTACCAAATTGTAGTTTCGGACAAGTCAACTCTTCCCCTGCAGCACACAGGTAGAGTTGCCCTGCAGTCAGAGACGTCCTTCAGCTGGAGAGTTGGTGAGGCTGTAAGAAGCTGAAGGAGCTTTGGCTACAAAGTACAAATAGAAGTGGAGAATTTATGCAATTTCACTAGTTAGAGAAAAAATCCATCTGACAGAATAGCAGTAGTGAGCTGTTAGACTGTGCCCAGTGGCATAGAATTTATAATTTAAAACATTTCTGGCTTCCTACATTAACTTTCTTGGTTAAACAGGTAGAATTCCCTGAAAATCTGTGGTTAGTTTCTCAAGTTCAATGAATGTATTAAGGAAATGTCAACATCTTAGCTACTATACAGCTTTCTTTCTTAAAAAAATAAAAAAATCTAAGGACATGAATTTGAAAAGGATAAGAAAAGATTTCGCACGTTGTTGTATCTTGTGTCTGTGCTGAAATGACCTCCTTTAGATCCAACTCATTGACATTATTTAATCCAAATGCAAGGGTAGTGTTCAGGGCTTGTGCCAGACTCAGCTTCTGTACCCGCCCAGATCTGCACCTCCCTCTTGCCTGCTGGCTGGAGCTGCGCCAGCAATGACTTGCTCTGATCCTGTGGTCACGACGTCAGATTACTGCAGCTGCCACTCTCCGTGCAGCCTGACCAGCAAGAAGAGGCCACCGCCCCGGAGGAGGCTGGGACATCTTGGAAATGTAGAGAGATGAAAACCCCATGGGGCCAACTTCACCCAGTGGGAGGCGGCAGATAGGAAGGGGCTGGTCAATGAGTTCTTTTTCCTTTCTCCTTAGAAACTGTTCTGAGATGCAACAGTTCCTACAACCTTCCTGAAGACATCACGTGAGGCTGCACAATCAGCCAGGCTGTCACAAAGCTTTGGCCAACTCAGTACCCTGCCCTCGTGCATTTGGGCTCCCTCTCCCCTGCCTCGCTGCTCTATCCCTCCCCCACCCCCTTCTCTAGGATCACACCTTTGAATGAAGTACTAGCAAATAAACATATGCCCCAGGGTCTGTCGTCTAGAGAACCTGGGCCAAGAGAGTGGGAACCTAGGTTGGCTCTAGAAAGCAGGCCCTCTGGTGGACTTTGGCAGTGGTGAGTGCGTGGTGACAACCCTCCACACATGGTAGCATCATGATTACTAAAGCCTTTATCCGAAGTTAAAGAGGATGAGGAGGAGGTAGAGGTAAAGTGTGGGGATATCATTTCACTTTGGCACTCAATCCATTTTGAGGCAATAAATATTAGGACGGTAATGTGGGGTAATCACTTCTGAAGGCTCTGGAAGCCTTGCAAAAAAATGATAGGTGCTATCTTGAGCCTCTCTTTGAAAGCCAGGGTATTCCTGTGGTAGCTGTAAAGGGGGTTCTCATCTCCTCAAGCTGCAAGGCAGAAGACTTTTAAAGCAGGATCTTATGATAAGATGTTAGAAACGTAAAGAATAAATGTACAGGGCTTCCCTGGTGGCGCGGTGGTTGGGAATCTGCCTGCCAATGCAGGGGACACGGGTTCGAGCCCTGGTCCGGGAAGATCCCACATGCCGCGGAGCAGCTAGGCCCGTGAGCCACAACTACTGAGCCTGCGCGTCTGGAGCTTGTGCTCCGCAACAAGAGAGGCCGCGATGGTGAGAGGCCCGCGCACCGCGATGAAGAGTGGCCCCCACTTGCCGCAACTAGAGAAAGCCCTCGCACAGAAGCGAAGACCCAACACAGCCAAAAGTAAATAAATAAAAGTAACTAGATAATAAATATAAAAAAAAAAAGAATAAATGTACAGCCTTAGTGGCTCCTCAATGTCAAAGGAAATTCCCTGATGAGGAAAAAAGTGGGACCCTGGGATGGTGACATTTGCCTGGTTGAGACTGAGAATATTGGATCCCAAATGGCCTGAAGCTTCCCGGCTGCCAGAAGCTGTCCCAATGACTTGAAGAGATCAGCCTCCCCTTCCCAGGGGATCACACCATGACCTCCCAGAGGAGATGCTTCACAGCTGACCATTGTTTTTCTCACTGTCTGTCCCTATCATCCCTTGTTGTCTCCTGGGTAATAGCCAGAGTCAGGTCTGATCACAGCTCTCCGCTCCAAGGAAAACAATCTATGTGTCAGAGGACATACAGGAACTGTCAAATGTGCACCAGCAAAGATGTGTAGGAGTGGGTCTTGAGGGTGTTAGATTGTCATGGTCACCTGGTGCTGGTCTGTAGGGGTGGCTCCTTGACATTTAGGCAGGATGATGGCCTACAGGTGATAAAGTGGAGGTGCAGGAGTGTGAAGAAAGGGTAAGGCTCAAAGAGTTGGGATGGATTAGAATGGATTTACTATGTAAGACCTAAGAACCCTCCACTTAACTCTGTTTCTTGAAAGAGACTGGAGGACACTTCCTCTGAAGGCAATACAAAGTCACAAATTAAGGGCTCACTGACATCTTTGAGAGATTGGTGTCTGTCTTCTGTAGGCTGAGCTTAATGGTGATAAACATTGCCATAGACTCCTTGATGTCAATGGGGGTAATGAGATTCCACAATTAAAAGACTAGGTGGCAGCTCTTAACCACCAGAGGCAAAGGTAGCCATGCTTATTATAACCGGAAGCACCACAGAGTAGCAGTTAGGGTGCCTTAACCTTCAGAGATTTGTGGCAATGACTAACAGACTGTGGTGTTTCTAGACAGGAGACAGATGGACAGCTGACTAGGGTGTTGTTAAAATTGTATAATAATAACAAAAACGAAAGCTGGAGAGCAGAATGTTATCATCAGTCACTGCAGTGGAAAATTATGGCTTCTTGCTTGGTTTTCAAATGTAGGTCAGTTTTCATGTCTAGAATCTGTAGATTCTAAGGGAGGCTGAGGTCCTCTTGAAGAAGAACATTACTATTTCTCACTAGTATACATGAAAATTTATTCCTCGAATCCTCCCCTTCAAGGGATCTGTAGATATTTCCCCAAGTAACTAGTGCTAGGGGATGGGGACTAGCCAGACTTTTTGAGAACTACTATATATAAGGTCTAAGCTGACAGTAGTACCAGGGTATCTGAAATGCCACATACTGGTGGTCCCATAGTTAGATTAGCAGCTTTAGGAGGCCAGGTGACAAATTAAGTCTTCCCCAAAGTCCATTTTATAATGGCTCTTTGGGTGCACAAAACTACCCTGTGGTTATTTCTCAGATTCCCAAATAGGATAGATATATTTAATGGTTGGCAGAACTCCCAGTAGGTTTTCTGACTTGTGGAGTGTGGGACATTATGGTAGGAAGGGCCAAATAAAACTATCTGAAACTGTTGTTCCCCCATTGTCCAAGATAGGTAATCAGAAATAATATTGTATCCTAGGGAAGAATTACAGATATTCACCATCAAAGACATAAGGGATGCAAAGTGGTGGTTCCTGTAATATCTCCATTCAATTTACCCATTGCATCCCTGTAATGACCAGATGAATTATGGCAGGTGTTATTAGTCCACCTTAAACTTATTCAGGTGATAATCCCTTTTGAAGCTGCTGTGCCAGATGTGTTGAATGTGTTGAATGTTGAAGATCAACACACATTCTCAAACTTGGTTACGGGACTACTGATCTAGCAGATGCTTTCTTCTCAATCCCCATCAACGGGGAGAATCTAGAGTGGTTGGCCTTCACATGGCAAGGGCAGCAGTATACATTCGCTGTCTACATGTCTGCTGGGACCTTACTCATCCTGACATTCTACCGAACATCATTCTGCCCACCTATTAATGACATCATGCTACTTGGACTTACTGATCAGGGTGCTGCAAGTATCATAGATGCCCTAATACAGGGGTTCTCGATCAAGGGATTTTAACTCCCAGGGTACACCTGAGAATGTCTGGAGACACTTTTGGTTGTTAAAAATGGGGGATTGTGAGTAACTAGTATTTAGTGGGTAGAGTCCAGGGATGTACATTCTACAATGCTTGAGACAACCCTCACCCTTCAACAAAGAATTGTCTGTCCCTGAATTTTAATAGTGCCATGTTGAGAAATACTGCCTTAGTAAGACACCTGTGTAGCAGAGCTGGGAGATTTACCCTATGGAAATTCAGGGATCTGTTACACCAATGAAGCTTCTGGGGGTCCAGTAGCCTGAGGCATGCCAGACATCTTTTTTTTTTTTTTTTAAATTAAAGAATAAATGTCACATCTTAGCCACTCAGAAATATTTGCTGAATGAATAAATGAGTGAAAAACATACAGGAAGAGTTCCTTGTGCAAAGAGAAATCTGTTTGGGTGAGATGGGTTCCCAGAGGAAGGCAGAAGTTTGCTGTAGCCAGAGGCCAGGCGAGGGGCTGGAGGTGAAGCTGAGAGAAGGCTGTGGTTCATACGGCTTACATGCTGTTTATTTAGACACCTGCCCCCAGAAGGCGGAGGACAAACAAGTGGCTTTCATCCAGGGAGAAACAAGACCTGGTTAGTGTTCTAGAAGGATCACTTGACAGCTGGTTAGCGAGATTGTCCTAAAAGGCCCTGAGACCAGAGTCAGAGAAACTAGCCTGGTCCCTTTTGTAACAGTGCAGTTGGGAAGCTATGAACAGCTACAGTGGGACAGAGGGAAAGAGAATAAAGGGAGAAACAGATTCCAGGAAGATTGGGGAAGAAGAATGACCAGGATTTGGTGACTGGATTGGGGCTGTGGGTAGAAGGGGAAAGAGCAGAAGAAAACCCTCAGGTCTCTGTGTCTCTGGATGACTGGAGAATGCACGAATAGAATCCAGTTTAAGTGACAGATTGTGAGTTCTGTTTTCAATATTTGCAGCTTAAGGATGTGGGGCAAACAGGAGGAGGTATCCAGTTGGCAATGGGACAAGTGAGGAGAGTTTCAGCTGCAGATGGAGGTTTGGGAGTTGTTTGAAGCCACACAACTGAGGCTCAGAGAGGTTATCTAACCTGTGCTAACATAGTTGATAAATAATAGAGCAGAGATTCAAACCCAGACATTTCTGGCTCTGAGGCTTACCCCACTATCTCCTAACTTACCTTTTTTCGAAGTTATGGATTTCTAAAATGAGACTTTAAAATGCATATAGATGGCAATCTAGCAAAATTACCAGTGTATTTACACTTTGACCCAGCTATCCTACTTCTGTAGGAGTTGATTTTACAGTCAGACCTGGACACATACAAAATGACACATGCACAGTGTTATTCATGGCAGTCTTGTTTGAAAGAACAAAAGACAGAGAGGAGGGGAAGGGTTAAATAAGCAGACTACCACCCACCTGTACAGAAGAGTAAGAAGCTCTCGGTAAACTGACAGTGTGTATGGCATGCTCTCTTTTGTGTAAGAAAAAGTGAAACTAAGAACATGTATTTGCTTGTATCTGCGTGAAGATACAAGGATATAAGATACTAGTAGAAGTAGGGTGCCTTATAGGGGTGGTGAAGAATGGAATAGAAAGATACAGGGTAGGAACAAATCTTCTCAATGGATATCTTTTAGATTTGAAGCATGTAAATGTATTACCTATTCAAAACAATTAAAACATTGAAAATGTGGTATATTTACCCATTAGCGTTTATCTACACTGGAAATTTATTTCTGCCCCTGGAAAGATGTATTTGGTTTATGCATTTATAATATTTTTGTACTTATCCATCCATCCATCCAACACAATTATTCACCTCTGTGCCAGGTGCTGGGCTAGCCACAAGGGAAATAATTGAGCAAACAGACATGGTTCCTGGCCTCACTCTAGATATAAAGACAGAGATTAGTCAAATCATCCCATAAATACACTAAAATGGCAACCATGCTACAAAAAGTGTGAAAAGGACCTCATTTATTCTGGGACGGGATAGTTAAGGATGTGGCAGGGAAGGCTTTCTTGAGGAAAATCCTTCTGAACTCCATGAAATGCAGGAGGGAAGAGGTGAGGAGATGGCGGCAGAGGGAACAGTATTTGCAAAGGCTCTGAGGCAACGAAGAGCACAGTATTTGAAGAACCGGAAGAAGGCGGCGTTGCTGCTATGTAGGGACTGAGCAGATGGGGTGGATGTATTAGCAAGGGGGGGCTACACACATGATGATCTTGTCGGGCATGTTGAGGATGAGGGTCTTTGTAATTAAAGCAGAATTGGAAGGCACCGGAGAGGTTGAGACTACAGTGGAACAATATGAGCCATTTATGTCTTGGGAAGATCACTGGCTGTTCTTTGGAGAAGGATGGGGAGTGTGGAGAAAGAGTCGAATCAAGGGGACCAGTTGGATGGCTGTCTCTGGAGACTAGGAAAAAAGTGACCTTCGTTTAGACCAGGGTGGAGGTTACGGTTACAAGAAGCAGATGGAGTCAAGAGAAAGTGAAACCGAGAGGTCTTGATGATGGGTTGTATAAGGCTGGAGAAGAGAAGTTTTCCAACATGGATAGGTTTCCAGAATAGACAGGGCTGCCATTTCCTGAAAGAAAACATGAGGGCAGGCTGTTTGTTGGGGGTCAGGATGGATTTGAGGATGTTTGAATGTCCTAGTAGAAGACACATCACTTGGAAAGGCAACACACAGATCATGTCACGATTCCATTTTTAGAATACACAGTGTAACCACACACTTGGTTAACAATATCAGTAAAATGTGGCTCACACCCAAGTCTCACATTTTTATTCTTCTATACCCCATGTTAGTGTTTTTTTTTCTGTTAAGATTTTTCAACTTCATTGAAGCATAACTTACATCAATAAAATGTACATGTATTAAGTTTACACTTAGTGGATTTTTCTTTAATCTATACCTTCATATAACTGTCATTCCCCTTTTTATTCAGTCGTCTGCTTGCTCCCTGGCAATCACCCCATGTTAGCGCTTGACAAAGTATTTCTCTACTCATCTCTTCCCCAAAATGCATGCCATGTTATTTTAGGGGCATTGGATCCTTTAGAGAAAAGATCTTGAAGAAGACCATCGTTTCCCCATGATAGGCCCCTTGCACTCAGCTTTCTCAGGTGGCATTTTGGACATGTCAACAACAAAGTTTCCTCTTTTTCTGGCTCCCCCCTGTGAAGGCTTAGCTGTTAATCTTCCTTCGTGTTTCATATTTCATTTGTGTTTTTAAAAGGATGCCCTTTTGTTGTTGTTCTCTTCACTGGTTCTGTATTTACAGGGAGCTTTCTTCTTTATTTTCTTTCAGCCTTCAGCAGAATAATTTTGCTAACTTGAGGCCCCCTTGGGGAATACAGCCATGATACTTTCAGCCCTGCTGTGTGGCAACACTTGCTGCTAATACTTTCACAGGCCCTGGGTCTGGAAGTGCTCAGGGTTTTGTCTTCTCAACTTTTTAAGTGTAACACTGATGCTATTTCTGTATCCATGGGAGGAACTGTGGAATCATTGGAACTTTCCCAAGGGGAACACTTTTCTGTATAAAAAGAAGAGGATGAGAGATTCCTTTATGTTTCAAAAACTGGTATAAAATTAACTGGTTAAAAAAATGCTGTTTGTTCCTACGTAACTTATCTGGCTCTGGAACCACATTCAGCAAAGGGCACCGTGACCTCTGTGGGGACATGGAACAATCTGACACCTGATCCAAATTTTCTGGCCTGAAGGCAGCTTCAGTGACTGACTTCCGACAGATCTATAAGGACAGCTGGTTTTGAAAATGTTTGCTTCTGGCAGTGCAAGTCCTGTTTTTCAACTGATGAATCCTTTCAATGTCTCTGAACTGGATGACTAAACTCTCCTTGTGTCTGAAGAGATGTATAGACACAGGAAGACAACAGTGGTTCATCAAGGGAGAGATGTCGAGAGAATGAAGAAAGTAACTGTAACCTGGGCCCAGGAAGAGTCTCAACCTGCGGGTCTGCAGGTGTATTTTGTGGGCACCCTGAGGGCCGTGAGAATGACCTCGTACCTCCAGCGGTTCTCAGAAGCCCCAGCTTCTGAGCTTTGGCATCCATCACTGGTTGGTACTGAGGCCATGCCTTCCAAGGCTGAGTGAGGCAGGAAACTGAGGCAGGTCCATTTCTGGGAGAGATGGGACGCCTCTGATGGTGGCTTCAGGCCTCCCCCAGTGGCCTTGGCGAGCTTTCTGTAGAGCTGCAGGCGGCCAGGAGGCATCCATGCAAATTCCCTTCCTTCCCTCACGTCAGACCTGCATCACGGTCCGTCACCTCTTGGAGACTGGCTCCTTTCCCATGTTCTTTCATAGGTGTTTCTCTTAATAAATCACTCGTACATTTAATCCTCTCTTGGTTTTTGCTTTTCAGAAGACCCAGAATAACACAGGCCCCCTTCAAAACAAAACAAAACGAAATGAAACACCTCTTTATAAGGGACACATGCAGTTCTTACTGTCCCATCTCCTCTGTTATCTTGTATCTAATCTGAGTCACACATTTGTGTTATGTGTGGCCCCTACAGGTGTTTGATTTTACTGCTCAGGTCTTGCATCTTCTTTGACAGCATCCTGGAAATAGAGACATAGGGAAGGGCTGGCTATTAGAAAAATATTACTCATTTGGGAATATGAGGTTAAACTATTTTATTTCTTGCAGGTTACCAAGTTTGGGTATCATGATCATTTAATGTATGAATGACCCATCTAACTTTTATTTTTTAGCAGCTCGTTTAAATTTTTTCTTAATTTAACCTGTGAGTTCATAGAGTTTTCTCAAAATTAGGAAGTTGTGAAAATAAAGATGTGCATTGCCTTTTATTAATTTGCGTCATTGTCGAATGGCCAAATTCTCTCCAGTATTTGAGACGCCTTGGGTAACGTCACTAATCTCTACTCTCCCCAGGAAGAGGTGGATTAAACCATTTTCTTTTCGTACATGGTGTAGTTGTAGTAGATATAGTCATATGATTTCAATAAATAACTTTTTGAAAAGTTCTCAGACAACAAAAAGAGTTTCCAAGCTACTGTTGTTAACATTTTCAGTAATTATTTTTATAACAGAGTTTTCTTTATTTTTTTCTTTCTTTCCAAAATCAACTCATTGCCTCAAATGCTATCCTTAATTTCTACTTTAATTGAATCTAAGCTTGGTGATGGGGGTCATTGCCAGCCAAAAAGATGACCCCATTGCTTTCAAGCTGGGAGAACAGACCATATAGGACAGAATGGATTTCCTTTACCTTAGAAAGTTTTTGTTGCTCTCCAGAAATAACATGGATACAACCAGGACCGACTACATAATTTTGGGGGCCCAGTGCAAAGTGAAAATGGGGCTGCTTGTTGAAAAGTAGGGAAAAGTGCCGTTAAAGGTACTAAAATATGAAGGTTTTTCCTTTATTTCATGACTCTCCTCTGCTCATACACATCTTCCATTGTCCCACTGAATTTCACTTATAAAAGACGAATTGGAAGGTAAAATTATTAAGAATTTCAAGGTATGGACAGCAGAGCATTAAACCAAACATAGGGTCCCTTCCGAGTGCAGAGCCTTGTGGGATGATGCAGGCTGCATTCCCGTGAAGTCGGTCCTGGATACAACTCACCAGTGAGTTGACAAGCAAGCTGGAAACCAGAGGGAACATCTCCCCTCTTCCCTCTAGTCTCTCAGGTGGAGGTGTGCACAGGGATCAGGGCTCCAAGGTGAAATGGAAGGCACAAGGCTTAGTATCCAATGTGCCAGGGCATGAGCAATGTTTCTCCTCCTATTTCATCCTCGGCTCACTGGGCAATGGCTTCACCATACTGTCTACCTTAGTGGAGAGAAGGTGGTTACTTGTTCGTGGCAGGCGATTTTATTTTATTTAATTTTTATTTTGGGGGGGGAGCAAATAATTTTTATTTTTAGTTATTTACAAATACACCAAAGAATCATGCAACACTGCAAGCATTGGATGCAATCCTGGGCCACAAGTCTGCACATTCTTCTGCAGCTGGTCCTGTGAAAGGCGGAATCTTTCATCTCGCCTTATTGTTTTCTACGACTCCTGCATTATCTTCAAAATAAAGAAACATACCACCTTTTCTCCGGTAGGACTTTCGTTGTCTAATTACCACTTCTTTCTGAGCTCTGGTTTGCCTTTCTTGACTGCGGCCATCACCATGTCACCAACACCAGCAGCAGGAAGTCTATTCAGTTGTCCCTTGATCCCCTTCACGGAGATGATATGCAGATTTTTGGCTCCTGTGTTGTCAGCACAACTGATCATGGCTCCAACCAGAACACCCAAGGAAATCCGGAATTTCACACCAGAGGACCCACCATGTCCTTGCTTTGACATCTTGAATGCCGGAAAGCGACAAAAAGCTGGGCGATTTTATTTTGACTTTCCATTTTAAACATTTTATATCATTATATTTACGGAGTGTCTGCTCTATGATGATTTCTGTTTAGGGGTTGTTACCTCCTGGTCCTCATGGAGCATCCCTTCTCGTGAGGGGAGACCTGCAATACGCAGAATAAAGGACTAGACAAAATGTAAAGAATCGCAGATATAGAAGCGCTATAAAGGAAAGTTGAGTGGAGAAAGCAGGTGGGCATGGTAGGGCAGAGGCTTTACAATTGTCAACAGGTGGTTAGGGAAGGCCTTGCCTAGAAGGTGGCATTTGGATGAAGACCTGCAGAAGAGAAAGGAAGCAGCTGAGCTGCCCTCTGGGGAAGATTGTCTGGGAGGGCCACGTCATGGCAAGGAGTCTGTGGTGGGAGCAGAAAACTTTGTTATTCATCGACCTTGCATGAGCTTTTGGTGTAAGTTTAGCTTGCGTAGATCTACATGAAAGCATTCTTTCCTTCCTTTTTTTTTTTTTTTTTTTGGTAGAAGAATAGTACTTCTCTGTCAATTCAGTTAAAAATGACTGAGTTTCTACGCTTTGACTGGGTGTGGCCGCATCTCCTCGGAAAGTAGCACAGCTGGGTTCTGGTGTGGAGTCGCTTCTATAGACTTCTCTTCTTAAAAGAACCTCTTATTAATGGCTGAGTTCAAAGCAAACTTTAGAAATCCAATCAATTTCTCATTTCTTACATTTTGTTTGGCAAAAGATTTTATGTCAGTGATTGCAGAATGAAGGTGCCAATAGGAAAATAATCAGTTTATAAATGGGAAGGCAATCAGGCATCCCCCTTTCCATCGTCCTCTCCAAGGTCAGGGCGTGACTGAAATGCAAAGAAAATGCACTTGTACAGTACGTAAATGATAGTCTTCTGTGGAGGGTCATTAACCTCAAGACTCCCTCCCGGAGGGCAGTGTTGAAGGAAATGGCTTTGTGAGTTTCAGAAGAACGTGACATGATTGTACCTGGGAATAGAAGAATGGTGTCTGCAGTTCCATTAATTGGGATAACAATTATGAAAGCTTGGGAAGAATCAAGTTTCAGAGCCCACACTAATCCCCAGGAAGACTTTTCCCCTGGTGGATATAATATTGCTGTTTTTCAGGTGCATTCCTAAGATGTATTACATTTCTCAGACTCACTTTGTATAGGCTGCTGTCAGGGGCAGGATTTGGGGGTTGCCAGAAGATTCTTTGGTTTCATCCAGGCAACTCTCTGCTTTCCTGAAGTGTCGGTGAACTTGGTGGAAGCAAGGGTCATAGCAGAGTTGACTTTTGTCTGGAAGCGTGAGTTCCGTGTCCTGGTTTCGATTAAACACAAGGCAGGAATGCAAAGGCTGTCTTCCTGAAACTGCTCATGTTTACACGTTGCTAATGTACTTCTTCATGATGTTGACCCAGATGTAGCCATATCTCACCTGGTGACAGGGTATGCTTCCTTGATTGGCTGCTTTGGGATAATGAGCTTCTGTTGATCATGGACTATGTTTTCCTGGGAAATGGAATATGAAAATAATTGACAAATTTCCCATAAGCCGAGCTGAATTCCAAGGACATGTAGGTAATCCTACCTGATTCACTTTCAGAGCTTTACTTTGAATTTCTTTTGGTGTCAACAAAGCTGTCATAAAGAACAGCATACTTCACCTTCAAAAAAGAAAACTTCCATTAAAAAGGCAGACAGCTTTAAAAAAGTTGTCACTTAAGGCTCTTGTCTGATCATTACCTGAGAATGAAAAACTCTTCAATGTAGCAAAAATATCTACTATAAACTAGTCGTTGGTTTACATGACATATTCCAAAATCCTTGTAGGAAACTTAGCATTTGGAGTGTCAGTGTGATAGAATATTGTAAATAACCAAAATAAACACAGTAACCTCAACCAAGGATGTTTCTTTATTCACGATGGGGTTGACTTTTGAAGCCTATTTAAATAAGTAAGAATTGGCATGTGTTAGAAGCTGCAGTTTTTTTTCTTTCTTTTGTTTTTAGAAGCTGCAGTTTTTGCAAGCTGAGTATATCATTTCCCCCCCTTTTCTCTACGCCTTTACAGGAAATACTAAGCCATGAAGATCATTGATATTTCCTGAAATTATATTGCTATTTCCTGTCTGAAGAGCTGTGAGTGTATTTCTCTAGAACACTGCTCCTAAAAGTAAGCACTTAATGATTCCACTGCTTATCTTTTTCAGAATATTTCACTCTTTCTTTTTTCTTTTTTAAACTTTTTATTTTATATTGGAGTATAGTTGATTAACAATGTTATAATTAACAATGTGATAATTTCAGGTGTACAGCCAAGTGATTCAGTTATACATTTACATGTATCTATTCTTTTTCAAATTCTTTTCCCATTTAGGTTGTCACATAATACTGAGCAGAGTTCCCTGTGTTATACAGTAGGGACTTATTGGTTATCCATTTAAAATATAGCAGTGTGTACATGTCAATCCCAAACTCCCTAAATATCCCTTCCCCCCCACCCTTCCCCCCCGCCCCACCCCCGGTAACCATAAATTCGTTCTCTAAGTCTGTGAGTCTTTCACTATTTCTTTTCTATTAGGCAGAGACTGAGGGGAAGGTTAGGTCTGAAATGAAATTAAAAACGTGCACAGCCCTGTCCCTGGCCCCTTCATACTGGTAAGCCATTTTCTTGCCTCCAGAAACCACTGTCACTTTTGACAATCTCTCATCCATGTCTGGTGACACAGGTGACTGGGAGGAGACTGGACAGGATCATGCTGGAACTCCTTGCCTCTGCATTTCCACTTGGTTGGCCAGAATTGATGGGGGACTGGGAAGACACAGCATTTAGGCTGATTTTTGGCACAGAAAATGAAGGGAAGCCAGGCAGGACACTCAGTATAGGCCCATGTACCTCACACATAAAGAAGAACGTAAATTTAAGTTAAATTAACTTCAGAAAGCGTAATCCAGGATAGCTTCAGTTAGAGCCACTAAGCTCCTTGCTGCTAGCTCTGTCTCTCAGGTCCCACAAACCTGCCCTTACCTCCATCCTTTCACATCAGGTCCTTCTTCCCTGTTTCAGTGTCTGTGGTCTGGTAATGACCACGTGCTCCATGAGGGAATTTCTACAGTTGCCAGAAGCTCAGAGATAAAAGCATCCAGAAGATTTTAATCTTTCAGCAGAAATGTTTTTCTGAGGACACACACATAGTGTCACTGTGACATTTAAGATCTTAGTTTATCATCCTTTTCCTCTCATGGAGAATAGTTCTAATCACTGGAAAACTACCAGCTTCTCCAAGAAGCCAGATCCGTTGGAAATCATGCAGAAATACCCACAGCAATAACAAAACCAGCAACACACAATAGGTTAAGAAGTCTCTGTGTACTACTATAGATAAAATAGATAAACAACAAGGACCTACTGCATAGCACAGAGAGCTATATTCAATATCCTGTAATAACCTGTCCTGGATAAGAATCTGAAAAAGTATATGTATGTATATAACTGAATCACTTTGCTGTCCACCTGAAACATTGTAAATCAACTATACTTCAGTTAAAAAAAAGGCTCTGTGTAGATCTGTTTCTACTGACTTTTTAGATAGTAGCTAAGGGAGAGCTTCGAAAGTATGATTTCAGCTGGCACATGGCATCACCTGCTCCAGGAGGCGAGGTTGCATGTCAGATTCCACTTCAGGAGGTATGTGCTTCTTACACATGGCTTCCTGGCTGCTTGTGTTTGGACAGTGGGCATTGCTCACTGAGATGGTTCATTAGGGCTCAGGATGGTCTTCAAGGTTCTTCACTACCTCTTCTGCCATCTTGCCTGGCCCCACTCCTTATCTTCCAGAAGACTGACTCAAAGGGCCAAACCACTGGTCAGCACAAAACTGGGTGGAAAGACCTGGACGGACTACTGGCTCCCCGAGGAGCTCGGGCCCTCTCTGCCTCTATGTCCTCACTTGGCCAGGCACAAGGGAAGGTCTTCTGTGGGATGGCCGGCGGGCGGTCTCTCTAGGGGCCTCCCTAGATGGCTCACCTTAGGAAAATTACCTTAATTACCCAGGCTTCAATTGCGCTCCACGTCTGCAGGCTCAGGAATAGAATTGGGCTGACACATTAAGAGGTGGGCTCTTCTCTCTCTAGCACAGATACACAATTATTTCACTCAAGTGAAATTATACACTTGAGTCAATTATGAGACTCAAGTGTATAACCAGAATTCCAATCCACTGATTTTCCACAAGAAACATAACTGCAGAGAGGCTGAAGTCTCAAGAACTCCAGAGAGGTCATGCTACCTGGGAATGAAACCACAATTGGAAAGCAGTGTGGTCAGCCAGGATTCAGAACTGGGGTGTCAGTGATAAGGTTTCAATCAGAGTGAGGCATGCTGTCTGTAGTAGGTTGGATGGTGGTCCCCCAAAAGGGACATTCCTCAGGAACCAGTGAATGTGACCTTATTTGGAAAAAGGGTCTGTGCAGATGTACTTAAATTGAGTGTCTCAAGATGAAATCATCTTGGATTCGGGTGGGTCCTAAATCCAACCATCTTATTTCCCCCAAGTTCTTGGGGATAGTGATGATAGTGAAAGACACACTTCTGTGGAAAAAATATTCTGCAAGGGCAGAAGATATCAAAGTGTATTTTTTGTTTCCATGAGCATTTTCCTGTGCGATCTTGCCAGCTCTGACTGGTTCCATGACTTGTTTATTTTCCTAGGGCTTTAGTAGTAAAATCAACGTGATTTTCATCCTGGTGTCCCGAGTCCACTTCTTCATTAGTTACGGGAACTGGATGAAAGAAAAAGCTCAGATGCAGGTTATCTGAGGTTGAGTGTAACTTTCTCTCCAAGGTCAAGACCACTCTCCTGTCTCCTCCAAAGAAGGTACTGACTCAAATGTCTTTCCTTATTAAAAGCTGAGTGTTTCTAAGAAACACATTTCATGGAGGATGGAATGCTTGTGCTGGCCCTTGGAGGATGAGTAGGAGTTTCTCTCCTGGCGATGAGGTGGGGTGAAGGTGGTCCAGGTGGGGAGAACGCACATGCAGAGGCTTTGATGGGGCTGAAACACTGGCCCCAGTAGGAGGGAAGCAGCCAGGAAGACACACACTGAGCAGTTCCAACTGCTCTTGGTTGGTGACATAGAGCCACTGGGCAGGATTAGACTGGGGACTGTCATGATCGGATTTGCATTTCTGAAAAAGCCCTTTGGTGCCATAACAGAGGATGGGTGGGAATGGGACGAGGCTGGAGAAGGCAAGGAGGAAGCTAGCAGCCTATGGGACTAAGTAGTATCAAAGGGGAAACTGGTGTTAAGTTGCAAGGTTTTAGAACATTCTACGTCTCAACTTATATTTCTTTTCCCATCCGTCTTTCAAAGATGTTGTAAAGCACAAATGAGATAAAAGTAGCAAGGGGTGTGCAAAAGCAACACACTGTTTAGGAGAAGCTCACTAAGAACGACATGCTATTAGCCTGAATAGACTAGAATCACTCACCTCAGTGAGGCAGCATGGAGTAGGAGCGGGGGAGATGGATAATGATGGGAAAGGCAGTGCTCCATGGGCTCTATCGTGCAGGGCTTGACTTTTCAGTCTTTGCAGAAATCCATAATCCAGATGTCTCTTTGTTGAAGCCAAAACAAGCATTATACACAATTAAACCAATGGGACTTAGCAGGTATTTCTGGAAGGGGAATTAAGCCTCTATAACATGTAGTAAAACCCAAAATAGTCGGAGAACATGGTCAACAAGTGAGAAAGAAGTGGCCAGACTCTTCCTAGGGTTTAGGGCCACAGTTAGTTGTCACGGCATCTCTGCTTCTAGCGCTGTGCTGGGCACATAGTAGGTGCCCATTAAATTAAAAAGAAATACACACACACACACACACACACACACACACACACACACACATATAGGGAGCCCACAGAGCACATCAAGGGTCTCTTCATCATCTGGCAGTGTACAGTTTTCTTTTCTCTCTAATACCATGCAACTGAAATGATTCAAGCTGAATCAAACCAATCAAGCATTTGCCTTTACACATACAAGGAACTTCTAGCCCCTATTCTCACTGGTTGTGCCTGCTTCCATCTTTCTTTTTCTTGGTCATTTGCAAACACAAGCTGAACTCTGAGCTTGGGACCCTTTTGCCCTTTTCTTCTTTTTTTGTTAGCTGAGTTTGGGAGGTAGACTGCTGAATAAATAGAAATTCATCCTGGGCCTCAGGGCTCTTTACAAAGGTAATTCTGACCTCCAGCCACACACAGAATATTGGTAATTTGACCTCAGTTTGATTTTCACATAAGCTGTCATTTTATACACCTAAAAAAAGCAAGGGAGGACACAGATAAAGAGGATATATTTCTCGTGCCAAATGGAAACAGAATCAGTTACCAAAAACTAAACTTGCTCAAGTGATAACAACCTATATATTTTCTTTAATTGTTATTTACAGGTGTGTATAGTGTGCTTCTGTGGGGTCCAATACACAACTCATAATGACTTTTGTGTTTGGCTATAAAATTTTACCTAATGGGCTAATATTGCTTACATACAAAAAGTAATCAGGTATTCATATACTTTATAAAGTATGTGTATTATTATTATTATTATTTTTTAAAGCAAGCATCTGCCTTTTTTAAAAAAAAATTATTTATTTATTTATTTATTTATTTATTTTTATTTTTGGCTGTGTTGGGTCTTCGTTTCTGTGCGAGGGCTTTCTCTAGCTGTGGCGAGCGGGGGCTACTCTTCGTCGCGGTGCGCGGGCCTCTCACTGTCGCGGCCTCTCTTGTTGCGGAGCACAGGCTCCAGATGCGCAGGCTCAGCAGTTGTGGCCCCCAAGTATGTGTATTATTAATAAACAGAATAAAATATAACATTTTTCTCTGATTAAAAAGTAATCCAGGACTTCCCTGGTGACACAGTGGTTAAGAATCCACCTGCCAATGCAGGGGACACGGGTTCGAGCCCTGGTCCCGGAAGATCCCACATGCCGCAGAGCAACTAAGCCCGTGAGCCACAACTACTGAGCCTGCGTGCCACAACTACTGAAGCCCACGCACCTAAAGCCCGTGCTCCACAACAAAACAAGCCACCACAATGAGAAGCCCGCGCACCGCAGGGAAGAATAACCCCCGCTCTCTGCAACTAGAGTAAGCCTGTGCACAGCAATGAAGACCCAACACAACCAAAAATAAGTAAATTAAAAAAAAAAAAGGGTAAAAAAAAAAAGTAATCCAAACTTATTTTAGTAAATCTGGAAAATACGCAAAGGTGCAGAAAGCACCTGGTATCTATCACTCAGCTATAATTACCATTATTTGAAGCATTTCCTTTTTTCTATTTTCTATACATGTATATAATCATTGTGTGATTTTATATATATATATATATATATGTATATATTACAAATATATAATTCTGAATTCTGCTTTTTTCCCTTTAACATTGATGTACAAATAATTCCTCCATGTTACTGAATATTCTTTGACTACACTAGGAATGGTTAAGGCTTTATTTGGTTAATTTTAGGTTATTTGATCCTTGACATGGCTAGATATTTGGTATTTCCAAGAAAATATTGCAAAAGGATCCTTTTCCCCTTTGTTTATTAAAAATAAAGGTATCTATATTTCATCTACAGGGCAAGAGATGTTTGAAGGGAATTAGGACCTATATGTTTTATATTAGGAAAAATGCAGTCAGATATCTGGCACTGCCTATTCTGTTTCTTATTTATATTCTGTACATTGTATTTTTTTCTGGTAGACCAAAATCACAGACGTAATTAAATTTCAGTAAGAGAAGTGATTTCTCCAAATCTGGAGGGTTCAGCTCAAGATGATGTTGAATATAAATGCAATATTTTACAGAGATCAAACCATCTCTGCTACACTTGTGCCTCCGTTCCACGGCACCGGACCTGGAATTGTAATCACTGAGGGTGCGGAGGGGTTAGGATTTTAAAAGGTAGAGTGATGTGTTCATCAGACAAGTGATCAGAGGCAACACAGAGGCGTTGGAGTACACAGGCCAGTAGGTTACTTGTTAGGCAAGGCTTGAGGTCAAGGACAGAGGTAAGAGTATATGGGGAAGAACTTCTGCTTTTACGGGGTAGCACCCCCAGTTTCAACTGGCTTCATTGGCTACACCTCTGTACCAACTAGGTGAAGGGTTAATTTAAGTAGAGAGGAACCCACATTGACATATGCCTGCCCCATCTTCTAGGAGCTGAGGCTGTCCCTCTTCATAGTCAAGTAGGCATCAAGAGACCCACAGGCCAGTCGAGAGGACTCTCAACATGAAGGAGACAGGGGTCTGACCTGGAGAGTTTAGACATGGAGAGATTAGACATGTCTGCTCCTGGCTGGAATGGCCAGGGGCACTGAGCTGGATGGGGACAGTAAGGACTGCTCCTGGCTCCACTGGGCAGGTGACCCTCAGTGCTCAGAGCATGTGGGGTCCCCCTACCCCCTCCAGTCGAGGCCAAGGAAGAGAGTCTTCTGGTCTCACCTGGGGTCACCGGTGCCCTGTCTGCCCACTGTCTAACTCACATCAGCTCACTGTGTGTCTCATGGGTGCCCCTCAGTTCTTTGCCAGGTAGGTTTCTGAGTTTAAGCCACTCCACTCCTGGTACCAAGGTCTGTATTAATTTCCTATGGCTGCTGTAACAAAGTGCCACCAGCTGGGAGGCTTAAACAATAGAAATTTATTCTCTCCCACTTTTGGAGGCTGGAAGTCCAAGATCAAGGTATCAGCAGGGTTGGTTACTTCTGAGTGCTGTGAGGAAATCTTCCATACCAGATCTCTCTCCTTGGCTTGTAGCTGGCTGTCTTCTCCTTGTCTCTCTTAACATCATCTTCCCTCGGAGTTTGCCTATTTCTGTGTCCAAATTTCCCCTTCTTTTATAAGGACACAGTCATACTGCATTGGGGCCCACCCTAATGACCTCATTTTAACTTGATGACCTCTAAAGACCTTGTTTCCAAATAAAGTCACACTCTGAGGTACTAAGGGTTAGGACTCCACCGTATCTTTTTTGGGGGACACAATTCAACATCAAAGGTCCTGTCCCTCACCTACATGAGCTCAGGAGGTCCTGCTAGCCCTCAGTAAATCCTGTTTTTTGACTGAATGTATCTCTGACGTGAAGTTTGAGTTATGTGTCTTTTCTAAAATGAAAGCAGCAGAGCCCTTCAAAACACTTCCATTTTGAAGGATTAATTTGACATTGGTTCTTTACCTGGAGAACCTGTGCTATTGGATATTGATTCTGTGTTGATTCAGATCAATGAAAGGAGAAAACAGAAGTCTTTTTAAAAAATGTAATAGAAGTTGATGCAGGATGCATCTGGATTTAAGCTAGAGATATCTGGCTACTGATTATCTCAGTGGGTCACCATCCTGGTGTGTCATGGTGACAGTAAGTGTCCTTGTGTCCAAGTCTGTGTATCAGACGATACTGTGGAGCTCCTACCTCAGCTCCACTGATCGGCTGGCCTCAGTGGGTCCTAATGATACCATCTGTGCTCTCAACCAGTGTGGAAAATTGGCAGAGCTGCCTAGCATACCGGTGAAGAGATTAGTGTCTGGAGGCGGTCTGACTGGGTGGTAACCAACTGTGGGACCCCAGGCAGGGGACCTAAACTTTCTCTGTCTCGGTTTTTATCTGTAAAATGGGGATAGTACAAATATTTACCATCAATATCATGGGGTTGTTATGAGGATTAAATGAATTAGTATTTGCAAAGTGCTCAGAACTGGGTGTGACACTTAATAAGCACAATGTGCATTTGTTAGATAAAAATAATGATTGAAAGCTTATTAGATGCCAGGCACTGTATCGAACGCTTTAAGTGCAGTATTTTTTTTTAATTAAAAACATTTGTATACATTTTAAAGGTTACTTTCTGTTTACAGTTATGTATTACCAAATACTGGCTATGTTTTCTCTCACCCCTAAATTGCCCCTGCCCACTCTCCCCACTGGTAACCACTAGTTTGTTCTCTGTGAGTCTGCTGCTTTTTTGTTATATTCACTCATTTGTTGTACTTTTTAGATTACACACGTAAGTGATATCATACAGTATTTGCCTTTCTCTGTCTGACTTGTTTCACTTAGCATCATGCCCTCCAAGTCCATCCATGTTGCTGCAGATGGCAAAATTTCGTTCTTTTTTATGGTTGAGTGGTATTCCATTGTATACCACAATCCTCTTTATCCATTCGTTAGGTGCGGTAGTATAACAATGCTAGGGGGTTGGTGACTCTTATCCCTACTTCACAGAGTAGGAAACAGCCTCAGAGAGGTTCAGAGACTATTCAAAGTAGAAGAGGATTAAGAGGGTAGAGCCAGGCTGCAGAGAGAGGTATGTCTGACCATCTGCCCCAGCTCTTCACCCCTGCAGTGCTGCCTGCAAATGTGGCCTGCTAAGTGGTTCCGCTTCTGTTAACAAATGAATCAACAAGTACTCCTTGGGTGTCTACCAAGTGGTGGTAGGTACATGTCCACAGTTGGACAGAATAATGATGACATTTATAAATTAAAGACACTTGAATGTCAGTTCTCATTAGTCACTTGAAGAAGGTCTGTGACCTTCTTTGGAGTCACCAACGATTATGAGCAAATCATGATGTTTGTGAATTTTATCCTATTTAAATTTTGAATGAAGCCTCTGTAAAAGGTTTCACAGATGATGACTTGCAACTGAGTATCCTCCCTAACTTACATTATCTTATCTTATTTTTACATTATCTTACATTATCTTATTTTCTAATACAGATCAGTCAACAGGACCCCATATGTTAGAGCTTGTCCCTGATGAATATCCATGCACAGGTGTATCTGATGTGATTAGAGTTCAACCTGTTGGAAAGGGGGAGGTAGAGAACATGTGTGATCTGTCTATCTTGGACCAGTAGATGGTCTAGAAGCGGCCCACGTCAGCCTCGGGGAACCATGGATGGGCCCAGGGCCTATAATCATGGGAATACACAAGTGCAAAAGTCCCATTTTTCAGCCGACTGTACAGTTGCACAGATAGGAAAGGTGTGTTGGTGGGGAGAATGTTCCCGAAAGGTGAGTTACCATGACATTTATTATCCAAACCAGGACTCTTTTCAGAATAAAAGAAGGTGCTAATAATCATTATGACAGGTTAACCGGTGTAAACTGGGACTGTCCTGGGCTAACGGGGCGATGGCTAGCCTGCAGCAGACTGCAGGGCTGAGAGAGACCTGGCTGCAGCCCTGTGGGGAGGGGCAGCATTACGGTCCCTACTAGGGGCTGCGACAAGAGCACAAGCCAGGGCTGCCTGAACGCAGGTGTCGCTGGGCCGCTGGACTGTCCCGATATGGACCTGCAAGTGCTGTCGTGAACGGAGGCACGAGAGAAAGCCTGTTTGAAAGTAAGTTCTAAATCTGCCAATGTGATTAATTACCATACCTCTCTCAGTAATTTCTCTGGGTATTTTTCATTTGGAAGCACATGGTCCTTTCTTCTGACCTAGCGGTGTTGACCAGTTATCTCAGAAAATTATCATTATCAAAAATTGTGTGTGTGTGTGTGCGCGTGCACGCACCATGTATATGCAGCACTCATGGGGTCGAACAGGTGTGACTCAAGCCCTATCTCAGTTCCTCCCCGGGCGGGCTCAGCCTGGTGTGGTGCTGGAATTCAAAGCCAGGTGGAAGATACCTGTTGAGAAGGAGATGGTGGCAGGGGTTCAGCTGTGACAGGTAGGAAATGTAGTGTGCTCTCCACCCTGGCTTTTCTGCAGGCAGGTGCCGTGCAAGGGGTCTGCACTTACTGCAATGCAGGTCTGGAAAGAAATGTCACAGGCTGCTGGGATAGAGAAGCAGGGCTGTAAAACAGATCACAGGGGCTCAGCCAGGACGCCCTGTTGTAGGCTGCAGGGGTTTGGGAGGGCTGCATGCAATGGGACTCTGGTGATTTGGGAAGGAAATGAAGAGGGACAGAAAGATATCAAATGGCAACAGTTAAACATATTTTTTAATTAAAAAATTTTGGCCAGATTTGTTCATCCTTTTCATCTAAAGGGTTGAGATTTTTCCCAAAGAAAGCCATCCTGCCTTCAGGGCACATGGCAAATGGTAAGACCCAGGTTGGTCTCATAATCTGTCTTTTTTCCAGACTCCCCCATCCCCATCACTATGTCTTTTCCTGAAATGTGCATAATGTAGAAGGGAAGCTTATTTTCACTTACTGCATTTACAGAATAATTTTATGTTTCTTGGTCTTTGCTTTTAAAATGAATAGCATATCCTGTATTTCTTATTCACCAAAACCGCTAAGTAGGGTAAGCTCTAAGTTGAGTTGCTTTTACTTATATGGGTCTTACGAGATCTGGTGATTTGGACTGCCTTCGGCCCTCCCTGGAAGAAAGGTACCAACATTTCTTATGATTGCTCACAAACCTCTCTAGCGCTCGAGGTACAGAGTACTGAACTGTTTTCCTTCTCTTATAAGGAAAAGAAGCGTATGATGGAGTGATTTGCAATGTACCATTTTATATATGCAATACATTATGATATAATTGAAGATAAAATACAGCTTAGAATTTCCACATATTGATATTTCTTAGTGATGGGAGGTATTCAGAGATTAAACACACACACACACATGCACACATACGCACACAGAGATACCTTTCCACTCTTAGTATAGAAAAGTTTCCGTGTACAAACTATTGATAGTATTAAGGAGACCTGAATTCAGAATGTTAGTTTTATATTTTCTTTTGGTTAGTTTGTGAGCCTGATGCTTGAACTGATTAAAGTAAAGAATGTTATGAAATTAATTTCTAAACTTACCAGAACAAAATTTATATAAACTCACTTTAAAAGCACTATTTCTGTTCTGCTCAGCCCTCTGGGTTGGGAGAGGGAATAAGGGGAAAGTGTTATAAAAATCAAAGAAAAAACCCAGCCTTTTGCAAGGATTGCAAATTTGGAATTACTGACAGAATATTCTTTTAATCCTAGAGCTTTTGGAAAATCATTGTCTTACCATGGGAAAGCAAATAATTTGGCTTTCCTTTGCTCTGTTTTGAATGTGGGACTTTGTTTTGTGTTTCATAAATAGAGACAGCAGAAGAAAGACATTTTCTAATGAGGGATATTTACAAATTATGGAAAATTCTGATACAGATGTGATACAAATGATGGAAAATTCTTCTTTTGTTTGTCTTGTTCTTCGTACTCCCCCAAACTTAGCTTGGTGCCTAGCACATTAGATGTTTAATAGCAGTTTATTGAATAAAGTACAGTTGCAGGTGGATGGCACATTGCTTCCTCTCTGTGGTCTGTATGTTGTCCTGTTTTTCACCCAACTTGTCACTAGATGTCTCTCGGTGTCCGTGCTAGATCGGCGGTAATTTGCATACTCATTAATGCACGCAGATAACGCCTGCGGTCCGGGCTAGGGAATCCTGTTGAAAGAAGGGCTCAATTCTCCTTTTTCGCTGGGCACCAGTTTCAAGTGCTCTAGACGACTTGTGTACACAGACAAAGCTGGCGATGTTCGTGTTAAGTTGTTGGAAGAAGGAACAGAAGGGGCTATTCTCCTTTAGTCGGGATTAGAGTTCTTAGTTCTGAGTTCTTCCCTATCCTGGAAATGTTAGGAAAATTTTAGAGTCAGCGAATTTTTAAATTAGCCAGGCACAGACTTGAGCCATTGGTGTGAACACTCCCTCCTTTTGTTCCCTCCCCTCCCCCTTCTCCTTCCCTTCTCCCTCCCCTCCCCTTCTCCCTCCCTTCTCTTTCTCCCTCCCCCTTCTTCTCTCCCTGGCCTTCTCTCTTGCTCACAGGCTCCTGCACACATACACACTTTGATAGCACTTTCTGTGTCAACACACGTGTGCTAGAGCCTTGTAAGTGTTGTTTAGGAGGAGAGTACATTTGTTGTACTGCTTATCTGTGATTATTGGGGGGCAGGATCGTCTGCTGTTGAATAGACAGGACCCGCTCTACTAATGCTGCCTTGTGGTCAAACTTTGAATTATCAAAGTAACCAAAATCGTTGGGCTGGTTCCCCGGACTGTCTGTAGTGTTTCCCCTGGGGGTGCAGACGCAGTCTTAGATGGTGGATGCTGGGGCCTGGGGAGAAACAGCCCACAGGGTTGTGGTCATTGCACACTTCACTGTAGCCACTTTTCACATCCATGTGCTGGGCTATTGTAAAAACAGTAGAATTAAACAGGGAGAGTTTTCTGGGATAAATCCATTTCTTTGAATAATATATACTCCCCACCCCTCGACTATGGAAGTGATACATTTCCAGTGTAGAAAACTTGGAAAAAACAGGAAAGTATCATGAAAATAATAATCCTTACTGTTTTAGAAACAAAATTGAAATCAGATTGTGTTTATAATTTTATATCCTTCTTTTCCTATTACGTTATATCATGAACATACCCCTGTATTATTACTCTTCAAAAACCCAACTTTAAACGGTAACGTATTATTCCATCTTTTGCCCGTGCTTCACTTTGTTTAATCATTTTCCTATTGGTGGACACTTAGGTTGCTCCAAATTTACTTCAGAAATGATGCTGAAATAAATATTGTTATATATACATTTTTCACATCTCTGATTAATTCCTTAGAATAAATATCTGCAATTGGAATTAAAGGGAGGACACATGTATTCTTGATATGAAAGCAGGATGCAAACTTTCTCAGGAAGAATTCTCCATCCTTTTTGTTATATGTTTTATTTGTTATATGCTGGTATTCTTTTTTGTTATAAACTCGGGGCTGGATCAGGGGATTCTGATACTAGGATTGTACCTGAAGTCTGGAGAGTGTTTCTCATGTAGCATCTCTTCACATAAGAAAACATTAGGGGTAGGAAACCTGGATTGTTCTGTTTTGCAAATAAACTAATTTTCTCCTGGTCGTACACCAGTAGCATGTATTTCCTGCAAACTTAACTCTGAAGGGTTCTATCAGAAAAGGTTGCTTTTCATAACCCTGTTATATGGGCTCAGTTACCCAGCTTTATAGGGTTGAGAGGGTCTTCTGTCACTTGGAGGGACCTGTGAGTGGTCACCTATGAATTATTAAGGATGCCCATCACTCAAGGAAACACTTTATTCCAATCACTGTGGTGGCTTAATGTAGATGACAGACGCAGGGCTCGTCCTGATCTAGAATTTGGAATTTAAAGGGCAGAGTTTTGGGGGTGGTCCTTGTAACACTCCACATGTCTTCACCAGATAGGACACATTTTATCTTCATTTTCCAAAAAAATCCAAAATGTAGGGGTTTGAAATGTGACAATTACTATTGAGAAAAGCTCTTTTTTTAATTTTTAAAAGATTGACATTGAATTAAAAGGATATTTACTCTTTAAAGCCTTTTTAAAGTAAAAATAAATTCATTTCTAAAAGTCAGCTTTTGGTATACAAGAGCACCTCTTAATGTTTTTCAAATGGCACTCCTTTAAAAAAAATAAATTAAATTAAATATGTATTTCCTTCCTGAAATCTGGAATGCTTCTGATTTTGGTATTTTGGGAAAAGGGCAGAAAGTGTTTTAAACCTATGTATGCACAGGTCTTTTAACATTCTTTTTCTGCTTTGGATTTCACAAATTATGGAAGTTATGGCTCAGAAACAACACAAAAGAGGAAACAGGAGTTCTGTTCGCTGTTCCTTTCCTGGCCGTCCTGTTGGTATCCTGACTGTCAGATTTCCCACACTATTCAATGTTCATTGGTGCATCTAACTGCCTCAAATGACACAATGCCCTGGAATCTGGCCTGGCATGAGCCTCGGGCACTGTTGGACAGGGCTGGTCTGGGCAGCGTGCCCGGGGAAGTTGGCCGGCAGGGTCTTCCTCCTCCGTGGTGGATTCTTGGTCACCCCCAGTCCTCTGTTGCTGAGGCCTTCGTGGGATCCTGTGCTGCTCATTGCTGGATTCCACCCAACTCCACCCTCTCTGAGCCCAAGGCTTACATACCCTTCTCCATCAAATTTCACCGTGTTCTGTTGACTCAACAATCTGCTTCTGTATGAAAGCTGATGATGTATGGAAAATGACCTTGATGCTGTGGCAGCCTTTAAGACCCTACCAGGCAGGCTGTCATGGAACAGAAGGGCTCACAGACCACATAAGATGCTCAAATCCTATTTTTTTTTTAATTTAAATTTTTTATTTATTATTTATTTATTATGTTTATTTTTGGCTGTGTTGGGTCTTCGTTTCTGTGCGAGGGCTTTCTCCAGTTGCGGCGAGTGGGGGCCACTCTTCATCGCGGTGCACGGGCCTCTCACTATCGCAGCCTCTCTTGTTGCGGAGCAGAGGCTCCAGACGCTCAGGCTCAGTAGTTGTGGCTCACGGGCCCAGTTGCTCCGCGGCATGTGGGATCTTCCCAGACCAGGGCTCGAACCCGTGTCCCCTGCATTGGCAGGCAGATTCTCAACCACTGCGCCACCAGGGAAGCCCAAATCATATGGTTTATTCAACCAATTCAAGACATGCAGTGAAAATCAAGGAGAAATTGATGGGGTGATGAACGCACTTAGGATCCAGTGCCTGCAGGGTGGAAAGACCATAATTCCAGGATTCTGGAACCCTGGCCTACGTTCTGACTGTCTGTCTGCTGCATCAGCCTTGCCTGTCCATGGTGTGCTTACAAGGACTAGAGCTGAGGTTAAACAAGGTGTTCAGTAGATGAAAGGTGCCTGTAATCAGCACATCCTTGCTCTATTGGAAAGATGTCCAGCCAGTAGCTGTAGGTCCGCAATCAACCTGCTGACTGGTTGTGTTAGGCAGAATAATGGCACCGAAGGATGCCCACGTCTTAGTCCCTAGAACTGTGAATATGTAACTTTACATGGCAAAGGGACTTTGCAGATGTGATACAGGGGCTTGCGATGGGGAGGTTATCCTGGATTATCTGGTGGGTCCAATGTAATCACAAGAGTCCTTTTAGGAATGTGGGAGGCTGGGGAATCAGAGTTACAGAAGAAGATGTGATGATGTAAGCAGAGGTCAGAGAGATAGATGTCTATTTGAAGATGCTATACTGCTGGCTTTGAAGATGAAGGAGGCGACCATGAGCCAAGGAACGCAGGTGGCATCTAGATGTTGGAAAAGTCAAGTGTTATGGACTGAATTGTGTCCCCCATCCCAGTTGAATTCATATGTTGAAATCCTAACCATCAGTGCCTCATGGTGTGACCATGTTTGGAGATAGGGTCTTTGCAGAGGTAATTAAATTAAAGTGAGGTTGGGACTTCCCTGGTGGTTCAGTGGTTAAGACTCCGTGCTTCCATTGCAGGGGGTGTGGGTTCAATCCCTTGTCGGGGAACTAAGATCCCGCTTGCCTCAAGGCACGGCCAAAAAAAAAATTGAGGTCACTAGGGTGGGCCCTAATCTAAAATGATTGATATGCTTATAAGAAGAGGAATATTTGGATACATCCTATATGACTATACTGTTTCAAGATATACATATCTTCTGGATTATGCTATATGCTTACTCACTACCTACGGCTAACACATTGTTTACTGAACACATCAATGAATTTCATCTGCCTTGCACAAGCCACTAGCTTACTTACCATCTACGTAATATACCCTTTGGGTTTCAGCCACCCCATTTATTTTTCTTGTCTTCTATAATTGTACTGAATATTTAAAAATACAGCAAACACGTTATAGCTGCTGTATTCCCAGGGTGCTAATACATGAACAATATTTACATTTGGAAATGAAGGTCTCTGTAGACAGTGCTACCCTCACCATCATCCTGGCAATGAAATGGGGGAATTCTGTGGCATATGGAAGTTATCAATCTCTTCTACTCTGTCTTCTTCTTCTTCCCCAGCTAATCTCTTCTTTGAGCCTCTGGCCACACTTTTAAGTGTTGTCTGTGGCTACTTTCAAACTACATTGGCGGAGTTGAATAGCTGTGACTCAGACCATCTGACCCACAAAACCTAACGTATTTCTTATCTTAGGAAGAAAGTTTGATGATCCCTCCTCTAGAGGCCCATAAAAGAAATATAACTATTTCAATTTCAAACTTGAAGAAGCCAAGACTCTGGAAGGTTGTTTACTTTCCTAAGGTCCCCAACCAACTGGAGATGGGCAGTGCCAGGATTCAACTTCAGAACTTAGGCGGTTTCCAACATACCATTCTGCTTTAGGGGACCTTGTATTTAGTTTGTCTGGTCCACTTTTTCTGCCTTAGAAAGGTGATTTTTGACCTGTCTAACTGAGCTAGTCTTGTTTCTGATCTCTTTTCCATCTTGGCAAACTCACATCCAGTACATTATATTTCTGGGTTTCAGCTATCCTCTAATTTATTATGAAGCCAATAAATAGTTCTTTATTCTGGCATTTAAGGTTGTTGAAAGAACTAAGGTTGTGTCAGGTAAAGTTGTGCTCTTCTGTGAAATGATACTAGTTATGTATCCAGAGTGAATCATTTAAGGAAAAAAATTTTTATGTTGAAATAACCAGATTTATAGAAGAGTTGGAAAGATAGTACAGAGATTTCCTGTATGCTCTCTACCCCATTTCCCTTAATGTCAGCATCTCATCTAACAAGGTATCTTATCAACACTAAGACATTAACATTGGCACAGTACTGTTAGTCAGACTACAGGCTTTATTCTGATCTCTCTAGCTTTTCCACTAATGCCCTCTCTCTATAAAGAATCTAATCCAGGATACCATGTCATTGTGTCTCCTTAATCTTCTCCAATCTCTGGCAATTTCTCAGTCTTTCCTCATCTGTCAAGACCTTGACATTTCTGAAGGAACTGGTCAAGTATTTCCCAGAATGTCCCTCAACTTGAGTTTGTCGGATGTTTTCTCATGATGAGACTGGGGTTATGGATTTTGGGGAAGAAGACCATGGAGATGAAGTGCTTCTCTTATTGTTTCATATCAGGAAGACATGATATCAATATGACATTACTGATGATGTGAACCACGATCACTTGGTTGGGTAAATAATTTAAAATGATTAATCAGCACTCTTATGTCGCGTTCATTTTGCACTCAGCACAATGCTAGGCACTTATTGGGTAAGAGAATTGAGAAATAGCATAGAAAATACTCAGAAAAAATGGGTAAGAAAGTATTCTTTTTTTCCAGCTTCACTGAGATATGATTTACATAAACTGTGTAAGTTTAAGGTGTACAACATAAGGGTTAGATGTATATACATGTGGTGAACAAATCACCAGAATAAGCTTTGTTCACATATCCATCACATCCGTCATCTCACATAGTTACAGTTTTTTTTGGTTAAAATTCTAAAAATCTAATGTCTCAACAATTTGCAGAAAGTATTCTTCATAAAATGTACAAGAAAATTATTAAGACCTCAACTAGGTAAGTAGGGAAAGAATAAATAATTCACAAAGGGAAAAAGTACACATTAAGAAAACCTTGAAAAAACATTTAGCTTCATGGATAAACAGACAATAATGATCATATCCTAACATTTATTATAAATATGGGACACAAACTTAAAATCTTAATTAGAAAGTTGGTATAACCATTTTTAGATATAGTATGACCACAACTATTTAAAAATGTGTAGAATAAAAAAGACCAAGTCATAGAATAAATGTTAATAGTGATTGTCTTTGGATGAAGAGTTTGTGGGTGATTGTTTTTCTTTTTTTGGCTTTTCTATATTTTTGGAAAAGTTAACAGTGAGCTACATTAACTCAGAAGCAATGTGGGTTAGTGGAAGGAACACAGAAGTTAGAGTCAAACCTGGTTTGAATCATGAATTTGCTACTTAAAGGCCTTGAGAATGTGGGTACGTTGGCACCTCAGTTACCTTATATGCCAAATCGGAATAGTGCACTAATTTTGTAGATGTTTGGGAGATAATTAAGTGATACAATAAATCACTTTGGAAGCACCTGGCACCAGTTATATTTAACATTATCTTTCTTAAAAGATGTGGCGCCTGCCCTTGGAATTTTTATAATCTCCTTAGAGAGACCAGATTAAAATACATTAATGCAACAAAGTACTGAGAGTAGTGGGACCTCGCTGTAGCTACTGTAGGAGTTCAGAGGAGGTGAATAAAGGTGGAAGAAAGCCGAGGAAAGTTCTAAGAGGCAGGTGGGACTTTTGCATTCATTCAACAATGAATACGTTGAATGTGTAGACACCATTCTAATCATTTTGGATGCACATTCATCAAAATATTTATTAAGCGTCCACCACATGCCAGGTATTATTCTGGGAATTGGTGGTAGAGGGGAGAACAGAATAGATCAAAATACCTGCTTTCACGGAGCTCATATTCTAGTGGAGGGAGCCAGATAATAAATAAACAGGCAAAGTGTGTATAGATTAGTGCTATGGTGAAAACACAGCAGAATGTGTGTATGTGTGTGTTGCAATGTTAGGTAAGGTGACTAAGGTGCTTACTGCTCACACACAAAGATGAATAAGAGATCTCCATGCCTTCTAACAGCTCGCTGGGGAAGAGAGTCTCAAAAACACAATGGTTAGCAGCCAGCAGGGCAAGTGCTATTCTATAAACCTAAGAGGATGAAAGACAGACTGACAGACTTTGTCTGGGGACTTAGGGAGGTCTTCACAGAAGAGGTGATGCTTCAGCAGAACCTTGAAGTGGGGCAGCAGTTCCCGAGGCAAAGGAGAGTAAGAGGGTGCCCCAAATGAAGGGAGTATGTCCAAGGGCACTGGAACGTGATCGGGTGTGGAGTCTTGCAGGACACTTGGGTGAATTGGGAGCATAGGGTAGGGCGGGTTTGAAAGGTAGATGGGGACCTGAACATGACAAGCTCTTCTCAATGGAGATGGAAAAGTTTGGATTTTATCCTATAGGTGAGGGAGGTTGCAGAGTTATTTAGTCAGGGATGTGCCTGAATATTCCTAGCATTGGAAATCAGATGGGTGGTGAGCTCATTAACTGAGATGCAGAAGACAGTGGCAGAGAAGGTTGAGAGGAGAAGGGAGATGAAAGTGAAAGAGGAAAGAGGGTGAAAGAAGGGAAGGTACTGAGTTCATTGAGGATATGCAGGGTCTCCTGGTGGAGTGCCCAGTGTGGCCGGATGGTGATGCTGAACTGAGTCAAGTCAGGAGGAAAGGTCTAGATCTGAGTGCACCTCAAGTCTGTAACTGGATCCGCCTTCCTAGGGTAGTTGACTCCACCCCCTAAACCCCAATATCTTGATTAGATTAAATCAAAATCTTGAAAAAATTAAAACAAACGGCACCCGTTTACCCTTCTGTAATGTGGAGCCCGTGGCTTCTCTTACAGGGAAGTTAGATAAATAGGAGAATACAGTAAGTCCCCTACATACGAACAAGTTCTGTTCTGAGAGCACGTTCGTTAAGTCCAATTTGTTCGTAAGTCCAACAAAGTTAGCCTAGGTACCCAACTAACACAATTGGCTGTGTAGTACTGCACTGTAATAGGTTTATAATACTTTTCACACAAATAATACATAAAAAACACAAAAAATAAAACATTTTTAATCTTAACAGTACAGTACCTTGAAAAGTACAGTAGTACAGTACAACAGCTGGCATCCAGGGGCTGGCATCGAGTGAACAGGCAACAAGAGTTACTGACTGGAGGAGGGAGAGGAGGTGGGAGATGGTAGAGCTGAAGGGTCATCAGCCATAGGAGATGGAGGGCAAGCTGCAATTTCACTCACGCCTGACGTTGATGGCACAGGTTCTGATTCCTTGCTGGATTCAATTCTATCTACCCTCTTGAAAAAAACAATCCAGTGATGTCTGGGTAGTAGCTCTTTTTTTCTCATCAAAGATGACATGGTAGCACTGGGTTGCGTTCTGAACGGCTGGTGCAACCTTCGCGTACCGTTCTACATTTGGGTCCTGTGCCTCAAAAACTAACAGTGCCTCCTTCTTTTAAAAAAATTAATTAATTAGTTAATTAATTTTTGGCTGCGTTGGGTCTTTGTTGCTATGCGTGGATTTTCTCTAGTTGCGGTGAGTGGGTTTCTCATTGCGGTGGCTTCTCTTGTTGCGGAGCACGGGCTCTAGGTGCGCAGGCTCAGTAGTTGTGGCACATGGGCTTAGTTGCTCCACAGCATGTGGGATCTTCCCGGACCAGGGATCAAGCCCACGTCCCCTGCATTGGCAGGTGGATTCTTAACCACTGCACCACCAGGGAAGTCCCAACAGTGCCTCCTCATATAAAGAAAATCCCCTTGCCATTTCCTGCATTGTGAATCTCTTCTGTTCTTCAGTTACTTCTTCTTCCTCTTGTCTCTCTTCGTCCTTTCTCTGGGCCTCCAGTTCCATCAGGTCTTCATTAGTAAGCTACACAAAGTAAGTACACAAAAGCACAACCGCTTGTAGAGGATGCACACGTGTGACAATGTACGCCAGGCACGTGAACTGACTTAGTGATTGGACATGCGAATGCACATTCTCATCTTTGAAAGTTTGCAACGTGAAGGTTCGTATGTAGGGGTCTTACTGTATCTATGCTCTGCCAGCTCACACTGATTATTTCCCAGCTAGGTTTTCTACTTACGGGCTTTAAAAGTATCATTACACAAACTTTTTTTTTTTTTTTTTAGTGAAGGAAATTAAAAGTAGGCGCGTAGACTCATAGAAGCCAAGGTCATCCCTTTCTCCCACTTCACAACCCTCTTTTAGATGCTTGTGTTTTCTGTACATTTTCCTAGCTTTCAGAAGTAACTTCTGGCCATTTTCTTCAAGTTGCAAATCCCCAAGGCCTGAACATTTACAGTGTGTTATTCCTGGGGAACCCCATTCCCTTTCATTCCAAGTCTGTTCTGGCTTCCTTACCTGAATTGCCTGCTGATGACATTTTCCTTTTGTCTCAGGACCCCTGAATCCAGAAAACTGGTCAACCCTCTCCCAACAAGATTTTTTTTTTTTTTAATTTTTATTTATTTATTTATTTATTATTTATTTATGACTGTGTTGGGTCTTCGTTTCTGTGCGAGGGCTTTCTCTAGTTGTGGCAAGTGGGGACCACTCTTCATCGCGGTGCGCAGGCCTCTCACTATCGCGGCCTCTCTTGTCACAGAGCACAGGCTCCAGACGCGCAGGCTCAGTAATTGTGGCTCACGGGCCTAGTTGCTCTGCGGTATGTGGGATCTTCCCAGACCAGGGCTCGAACCCGTGTCCCCTGAATTGGCAGGCAGATTCTCAACCACTGCGCCACCAGGGAAGCCCCCAACAAGATTTTGACCTAAGTTATCCATTAACTATTTTTCTTTTTCTTTTAAAAAATTGTAAGTTTATTTGAACAAAAATCTGTTCCAGCTGGGCAGCGCAAAACCAGAAGGGCCTAGGACTGCCCCCAACGCCTCCACCTTCAGCTCTTTTCCGTGATTCCTTTCCTTCTTGAAGGATATCTTTTGGCTGCCGTGGCCCTGAAGGGGTTGGTGTAGCCCCTCTCTCTTTCACGCTCTCTGGCTGGCTGTTGTCTCTGTGTGTGCGTGTGTGTGTGTGTGTGTGTGTGTGTGTGTGTGTTTCCATGACTCTTTCTCCAGAGGCTGCTGGTTGGAGTGAGCTGGTCCAGCCCCGCACTGGGAGGAGGGTGGCTTCCTCCCCACAGGGCAGAGCTGCTGTCACTTAGTGAGGTTCACTGCCCTGTCAGATGCTGGTGTTTTGCTCCCCTTCCCGTTTCAATTGGAATGAATCACATTTGAAAATATTTCCATCCTTTTAGTGACTACCTTGAATAACACATATTTTTCATTAATATTTACTGTAACCAACATTAACCTTGCTCTTTTTCTTTTCTTTTTAAAATTAGCACAATTATTTCTATTATTATCTAGTTTCCCTCAGTCTCTAGACTTAGTTATGTTAAAATGGATTCCTGCCCAGGTAAATTGAGAAATAGTCTTTTCTAATTTCTGGAGACTCAGAATTCATTGGTGGACATAGAAAACAAACTTATGGTTACCAAAGGGGAAAGGGGGGAGGGATAACTTAGGAGTATGGGGTTAACAGATGCACATCACTATATATAAAATAAACAACAAGGATTTGCTGTATAGCACAGGGAACTATATTTAGTATCTTGTAATAACCTAAAATGGAAAGGAATCTGAAAAATGAATATATATATATATATATATATATGACTAAATCACTTTGCTGTACACCTGAAACTAACACAATATTGTAAATGAACTATAGTTCAATTAAAAAGGAAGTTATAAAAAAAACTCCCAGTCTGGAAGGTTTCCAGACTAAATATAGAAACTTGAGACAAAAAAAGAACTCATTAGGAGAAAAATGAAAATTATGGTGCAAAAGTGTAGAGAGTTGCCTAATAGATTACTGCAAACTATTTTCAATGGACTTCCTCCTCAACTCTCCTCCTCCAAACCATGCTAATTACAGAGGGGTCTCCAACGCTGAGCTTTGAGTTAGTTCAAGTATTTTATAACAATTCTTCGAAATGGGAGAAAAGAACCAGTCTCTCCATGATATATTGAGTTTTGTAATTCCAAGAGACTATTGTCTACTAAAAATCGACCTTCTCTGCCCTCCCTCTCATGCCCTTTTAATGGATTAAGGGAGAATCATTACAAAACAGTGGAATTTCAAGACAGCTGCGTTCACATGCCTGCTTTCTGAGTGGTTGGTGGCCACCTGCTGCCGAGAAGCTGTTTCAGAGGGGAACTGGACTAACTTCCCTTTTGAGCAAGAGTTGCAGCATGAAAGTGGCATCAATCAAAATTCCTCACGCAGTCGCATCCTCTTTATGAGTGCGCTTCCTCAAAGACCTCTGGGCATACACTGAAGGTGTTAGGCAGAGCCCTTTCAAAATCCAGACGTGTTTTCCAAACAAATGCCAGATTTCCTGGGACTGTTGGTTACAGTCGCCTAGTCCACAGATATAGTGCATCTAAGATCGTCTGTCTGGATAATCTTCCCTTTTCAGTGTTTATTTAAAGTGGAAGTGATGTTATCCAGACCCTGCATACGAATGAGATCATGTCATGAAGTTTCGTTCTGATGTTGTTTTCTCCCAGTCCTGCGGTGACATCAGGATCTGAACACGGATGACTTCGATGACATTTGAAGGTCCCTGCCATTTGTAACCTTCCATGATTGTTGGGAAATCACTGGGGAGAAGAGGATGTCACGTAAGGTGGTAGGTCAACCCGTCTAGTCATTCGCAGTCATGGCAAGATATCATGGAACTATTATTAGTGTGCTCTGAAAAGACTTCTCTTTTGCTTTTTTCAGAAATAGATTTTATTTTTTTAGAGAAGTTTTACTGCACAGCAAAACTGAGCAGAATGTACAGGGATTTCCCATATACCCCCTCACCTCCACATGCATGGACTCCCCCGCCATCAACATCTCCCACCAAAGTGCTATACTTGTTACAATGAATGAACCTCCATTGACACATCAAAATCACCCAAAGTCCATAGTTTACCTTACAGTTCACTCCTGGTGGTGTATATTTTATGGGTTTGGCCAAATGTTTAATGGCATGTATCCACCATTATGATGTCAAACAGAGTAGTTTTGCTGTGTGTTGTCGCTTTTAAAAAATATATATTTTGCTGTGTATAGAATGATTTCTTTAAGGTCCTACCTGAGAAGATGAATGGTTGAATTCTATTTTTCTGCTAAGATTTTGGGCAGGAGAATGTTTTTCATGAATGTCTCATGAATTGTTAGTGGATATTCTCTGACAAAAGGGTTCCATGACCGTATGAGTTTGTGAAATTCTGGAGAAAAATCTGATGGAGTCATCACTGGGTATTTATATCGCTATTCTGATTCGGACATAGAAATATACGATTTCTAAGTCAATTTAATTATCTAATTAAACCTAAATTTCATTTCTGAGAGAGTGATGAAGAAATGAACCATGAACGTCCTAGCAATCTGTCCTCATATCTGTTTTTAAATTAGCATTCCCTTAAGGATTTCATCCACTCATTTGTTTATTTGTTCTTTTAACAATTACCTATTTTGTGCCTTCCCTGTGCCAATACTTAGGGACACACTGCACCTTAGCAAAAGGGAGAGTGTGGCAGAGGTGGCCAGTCACTGCCGCCCTTCTTTAGTATTGGTGAGCGATCGGCAGCCCAGGACAAAGACTTTCCCTTATTCTCCTGCGTGAGGAGTGCCGCGAAGCTAAGTTCTGGCCAATGGGATCTGACCTTGAGGGGCTGTGGACGGGGGCCGTTATTTGGCCTCTGTGGACTGGCCTAGGTGTACACGTATCAGTAACTGGCAATATGGAAGCCATGTATTTTGAATGACAGAGGAGGAAGTCAGAGATGGGACTTTGATGATATGGGGTGGCATGGCACTCTTCCAATACTTATGATTAGACCATTATGTGAAAGAAATAAACTTCTCTCAGTTTAAGACACTGTTACTTTGGCCGTTGTTACAGCAGCCAAATCAGTAACCTAACTGATCTAGAAAGGATTTCCAGTGATCAGGCCTTGTCATAAGATTGGGTAGATGAGACACCCATCTTATAGAGAGGTAAGAGACTTATAGGAGGTAAGTTGAACTGTGTCTAATGACTGTCTCAGTTTATGTAAAAGGTCTGAATATTGAAAGGGAACATTTAGTCACTTAAACTACTCATCCCCACATGTTGAAGGAGGAAAAGACCCAAGGAACTGAAGTTCCTTTGAATGATAGTGGAGAGAAGGCACAGATTCTTTTCACTATTTTAGCCAGCATTCATAGAGAAATAAGGCCAGCTTTCAGTACGACAGCTGAATTTTCCCAGTAAGCCCAGGTGTATGGGCAGTTGACATGGATTTAGAGGTTTTAAAATAATCAACATCTATTTTCCTAATTCCTCCTATACATCTTTGTAAAACACATTCTGGTATTGTAAACTTTCTTTTATCAGTACGCTACCTCTATCCACAACATAGTGGGCATAGGGAAGCACACGAGTGTATATTTAGATGTGGGTTAGGCATAAAAGAGCTTTTTTTCTTCAACAAGGAAAAAAACCTCCTCTATTTATTACTAAATGCGACACTTTAGATCTGAGTAGACAGCAAGGACCTTGTGAAAATGTGCTAAGCTTCCACATAGTTAACAAGATGTCACTTTGTGAGAGAATTTTCATAATTAATGAACCAGTTCAATTTGCTCTGCCATTTGACTTTGATTAATATGTCGTGGAGTATTCCACGGGGACTCTCTCCAGCTGGTTTGGGGAGCTCTTATGTCTATATCCTGTGCGTGTGCGTGGATCAAAGCTCTGGCATCCAATATCTGCCTCGTTAGGTCAGGGAATAGCCGTGCAAACTCAGTGACAATCCTGAGATCCCACAGCAGGCCAGCACGTGACCCACATGGACAAACCCAAACCCAACAAGCATAAAATCCAAACCAAAGCTATTTGGAAAAGGGATTGCACCACTCCCTGCCTATTTTATGGAGTCTTAGAAGGAGAATTTTTATAATTAAACTTTTATTCCTAATTCTGCCATGGATATGGCAGACTGAATGAAATGACTTTAGCATCATCTTTAAACATCTGGTTAAAATTTGCTTCATTGCAAATGCAGTTTACAGGGATAAGTGTTTCGTATGACAAGGTGAATCGATCGGTTTCCAATCAGTGCAATTTTCTGTTAGAAACCACTGTAGGTATCTCAAAGAAGGAATTTGATACAGGCATATCTTGGAGATATTGTGGGTTTGGTTCCAGACCACTGCAATAAAGTGAATATTGCAATAAAGTGAGTCACACGGATTTTTTGGTTTTGCAGTGCATATATAAAAGGGATGTTTACATTATTTTGTAGTCTTTTAGGTGTGCAATAGCATTATACCCCCCAAAACAATGTATATACCTTAATTAAAAAATACTTTGTTGCTAAAAAATGCTAACCATCATCTGAGCCTTCAGTGAGTCATAATAGTAACATCGAAAATCACTGATCACAGAGCACCATAACAAATATAATAGTAATGAGAAAATTTGAAATATTGCAAGAATTGCCAAAATGTGACACAAAGACATGGAGTGAGCAAATGCTGTTGGAAAAATGGCGCCAATAGACGTGCTCAACACGTGGTTGCCGTGAACCTCCAGTTTGTAAAACATGCAATATTTGCAAAGTGCAATAAAATGAGGTGTGCTTCATACAGAGAATATGTAGTACATGATTTGAGAGGGATGAAGGGGGAAAAATGAGGAGGCAAGGTTACCTAAAGATTAGTAACTGCGGGAAGCCACTATCCCCTTAGGCTTTTTAAAAGAAATTAATTAATTATTTTTATTGGAGTATAGTTGCTTTACAATGTTGTGTTAGTTTCTGCTGTACAACGAAGTGAATCAGCTATACATATACATCTATCCCCTCCCTCTTGGAACTCCCTCCCACCCTCCATCCCACCCATCCATCTAGGTCATCACAGAGCACCGAGCTGAGCTCCCTGTGCTATACAGCAGGTTCCCACTAGCTATCTGTTTTACACATGGTAGTGTATTAGGCTTGAAGAAGCCACAGGGGACATGGCGGGACTCTCAGCTTTGGTTTTCTTGGCCACAAAACTGTTGTTGCTAAAACTGAGCTGACTTAGCAGAAACCCAGAAGCCACAGCGCTGCCTTTGCTGCTGCTGCCGCCGTTGCCAGAAGCACCACAAGAAGGTGGAAAAATAGCATCTCCCTTCCGCTCACCTTCCGGTTTGCTGCTGGTGCCTCCCATTGGTAGAACCCAACAGGGGGCTGGTTGGCCAGGGAACCTGGGAAATGTGGTTTTCAGGCTTTCTGCCCCAAGGCCAGATGGGAGAATAAAGAAGGGAGAGAGTGGAACTGAGGGACAAAAGACTCTAGTCAGCACCCATTTCCAAGGACATATCCTACGTAAATTTAAAGTAGATGCACATTACTTGATTAAATTAATGAATGAGATACATTTTGTTACTAGTTAAGATATCACTTTTTTAAACCCGTCTCTGTGGAATCATATAACATTATAATCTAGCATATACATACAACTCTGAAGTTGTATAGATGCTAATGGATAATATATTTAAAAGGTTCATGTTAATGTTTATTCAGACTAATTATCCAACTGGCTTTATTGGTAAGAAACAAGACCAAAACAATCATTTACATCCTAGGTCTTGGCCATGCCAATCCTGTCTTTCTACAATAACAAAAAAGGATCAAATTTTTTTTTTTTTTTTTTTTAAGGATTTTCTTTTTAATTAATTAATTAATTTATTTTTGTCTGTATTGGGTCTTCGGTTCGTGCGAGGGCTTTCTCCAGTTGCGGCAAGCGGGGGCCACTCTTCATCGCGGTGCGGGGACCGCTCTTCATCGCGGTGCGCGGGCCTTTCTCCATCGCGGCCCCTCCCGTTGCGGGGCACAGGCTCCAGACGCGCAGGCTCAGCAATTGTGGCTCACGGGCCCAGCTGCTCCGTGGCATGTGGGATCTTCCCAGACCAGGGCTCGAACCCGTGTCCCCTGCATTAGCAGGCAGATTCTCAACCACTGCGCCACCAGGGAAGCCCAAGGATCAAATTTAAACAGAAAAGGTAGAGAAGGAATGAGATGAAACATCTTCCACTTTGGATAAGAACCCAGGTGGCCCCTCGCCTGTGCAGGTATCCTCCCAAAGACATCCCCAGCCCAACAGTACCTTGGAGAGATGTGAAATGCTCAAGGACTTATTGCTTCTCGGTGGATTTCTGGTGGTCAAAGCAAGTCAAGGACATGGACACTTGAGGGAACAGACATAAAACCTTTGCCCCACTTTGTGGCCCAGCAGTGTTTAGTATCCCTATTAACAAAAAGAAAAAAAAAGCCTGCTGGTCTTAGTGGCATTGTATAAACAAGACTGGATAATTTTCTTTTATTGAATTCATTCCTATCTCTTCATGTGGGCCTGAGAAGTGCGTCTGGAGGGCACTTTCCTTCTTGGTTGGAGGTGACTTGACAGACTAGCAATTACTGTCATTACAAGCCCAGTTGTATAGCTGGAAGATCTAGGCGGCTGCTAGCTCTGGAGCAGCCCGGAATGAGTGGGAGCAGTTGAGACCACACTGAGAAGCCAGGGAACTATAGACAAGTAATCTGCAGGGGGAAGAGGCCCCTTTGATCTTTGCACCAGACAGCAATTTCAGCAGAAGCAGAGTCGACTTGGTATTTTTTTACTGCAGGGGAATAGGCAAGACTGACTTGTATGTGTAGGGGTTGCCAAGAGGAAGTAAAGATGAGCTTTAGCTTACCTGCATCTTAAGCTGTGCAAAGAAAAAAGGTTCACATTTTTGTTAAATAGAAATGATCTAAATATTTAATAAAGGCAAATCATTTGTTATTTAATGTTTTTAATCACATGGCCAGTTTCAGCTCATGTAAGACCGGATGCTTGCTGGTAATGGCTATTTTCTTTTTGATCCTTGGGGTGGGCTCCAAAAATTCAATTATTTTTGTTAAATTCAGTACAGTGCTTACCCTCAGATTTCCCTGGAAGCATCTGCTGTCAGGCTCCAGGGAGACAACGGATTTGTACTTGTGCCTTTGGAAATGCTTCTGGTTTATCGTTATGCCGATTTGAAATATCATAAAGGCTGTTTATATAGAGAGTGGTCCAAGGAAGAAAGTGGATCTGGATGAAGGGCATCTGCTCATGTCCTTTGTCTTGGTTACAAGACAGGCATCTCATCGCAAGCCATTCTGACTTGGTTAGGAGCAGCAGACGCCTTGGTGCCTTTGGAAGAGTTAACGGAAGCTGCCAGAAGGCCTGTCTGTGAGTCTTCTTGGTTAAGCACCTAATTCAGCTCATCAGAATTTATTTTCAGAATCACAGTCAATTCTTGAACTAAATAAGTTATGGACCCTCTAATTGGATGGGATGTAGGGCGTTTATGATAGCCACTGAAATTTGATTTTTCAGCATATACCAAAGGGCTATCAATCAATAAATAAAGAGGGAATGAACAAAATAAATTCTCTGCTTATGGCCATTGATTTCCTGGTAGAATTCCCCTTTTTCTAGTGTCTCCAGGAAATGTCTCCCTTGCTTGTGTGTGTGTCTGCCAGGCCTGCTGGTTCTTAGTCAGCTATGGGAGAGGTTGTGTTCAGAAGCACACACCATGTGACATGTCAGGCAGATCAAAGCAGGGATTTCAGGGCTGACTACAAGGGGAAATGGTTAGTGATTAATAAAAGGATGTGGAATTGGTCATGTTGACTGAAAGAGCCCAGAACCTTGGCGAAAGTCTCCCAGAGGCTGCCAAGATAAAAAGAGTGGCCGCGATGAGTTATTTCGGGTGAAGCTTGCAGGTGTTAATGCCTCTGGGTGAGGGGAGCTGAGTAAGACATTGACTCTCTCACCCAGGCCATGGACTCACCTATTATAAGAGCCTCTTCAGCTCCAGCCATAGTTTTGGTTTGTTTTGAAATGGAGCTTTTAGGGGCCATCGGGGACCTACAACAACTTGATAATGATGTTTAATTCTGAGAGTCAAGCTGTGGTTTCTCATTTGCCATTTCTGGCTTTTCATTGCTTCACATCAATATGTTTTGTTTCCAGACTGAAGATCAAAGAAACTTTTCCCTTGGGCTTGCTCACTTTTCTCCCCTGTGTGTGTTCTAATGCACTGATGAAGCCAAATAAATCCCCTGGGAACATATGTGTCTCCTGGCTTCTCCACCATGGCTGTAGCCACTGCGCACTTTTTGGTAGCTTAGTGGTGAGGAGTAGAATGTGGAAAGGGAGGTGACACAGAAAATGGATCTTGGGAAAAAGCATATTAGAGGCAAGTCCCATCTCAGCAAGGGGACTTAGCAAGTCTCACCTAACCAGGTTAAGATCTTGAGCTGTAGAAGTCTGGATGCTGCTGTGTGTGTGTGTGTGTGTATTCTTGGGAGTTGGCAAACAAATCATGGAAACTCCAAATAAATTTTCCACTGATTGCTTGGGAGACTTGTGAGCTTATAAATTGCCTTATTGAGTTTTTTTTTTTTTAAAGGTTATTTGAATTTATTTATTAATTAATTTATTTATGGCTGTGTTGGGTCTTCGTTTCTGTGCGAGGGCTTTCTCTAGTTGTGGCGAGCCGGCGGCCACTCTTCATCGCGGTGCGCGGGCCTCTCACTGTCGCGGCCTCTCTTGTTGTGGAGCACAGGCTCCAGACGCGCAGGCTCAGTAATTGTGGCTCACGGGCCTAGTTGCTCCGTGGCATGTGGGATCTTCCCAGACCAGGGCGCGAACCCGTGTCCCCTGCATTGGCAGGCAGATTCTCAACCACTGCGCCACCAGGGAAGCCCGCCTTATTGAGTTTTTAAGCCACTTTCCCAAGGGAGTGATGATGTTTGATCCGTTTTGCAATGTTCATAAGTATCTCAGGACGTGATGTCTCTGTAAGGAGTAGATTCTATTGATCCTAACCAAGGCACAGTGCAGTTTCTTAACTTCTCAATGATGTTTTCCCCCTTGTTCTTTGCCCTCCTTCAGTCCTCTTCCAGCTCCTGCCAACCTCCAAATAGACCAATGTTGTGGACAACATGGCAGGTTGGGAAAGTGTGGAGGGATGTGTTGGTTCATCTTCAGAGCAGACTTGAACTTTATGGGTAATCTTGTATATTAAGAATGGTTGGGAGTAATAATGATGGATGTTAAAATGATAAGCAGTTATGGGCACTGGGGACATGGGCGTTTGTTAATTTCTCTGTACTCCTCTGTAATTTCAAAACATAAAAATGTCAGTTGAGGGATTGGAAGGCTGATGTGGAGAGCAGTAAGAAAGGACAAACTGACAAATGTACGCTGGGTGCTTCAGACCTTTACGGAGAAATATCCGCATCTCCTATGTGTCAGTTCTCATGTGCCATGTAATGCCACATAGTAGCACCCCAAAAGCCATTGGCGGAGAACTATAATTAATTTTGATTGCTCTTGTGCCTACGGATGTGGCTAGGACGGTCCCGTTCCAAGACCTCCCCTGGGGCTGAGGTTAACCACGGGGTAAGCTGAGGCAGGTTCTTCTCCAGGTGGTGGCAGAGGTGCAGGAGGAAAATGGAAACAAGGGGAGCTTCTTAGGCTTAGGCTGGGAAGTGGCACACTTTCCTTCCACCCACATGCCATGGCCAAGGCCAGTTCTATGGTGAGGTCCAAAGTCAGCATGCAAGAAAAAAATGGTCTGGTCAAGGATGTGGATGCAGAGAGGGGTTAAGATTTGGCCAATCTTTATATATATATGGAGAGAGAGAGAGAGTGAGAGAGAGAGAGAGAGGGAGAGAGGGAGACTCCATTCTACATATAAAATCATCTCTGTAAATACAATTAAAATATAAGAATATAATGTATTTTGTCATATTACGTACTATGTGTAGTATACATAGTGAATAATACAGCAGTATAGGTGATTCCATATGTGTACGATTCTAGTTCATGTATCTGTCTATAAGATTCCAGTGAGAATGCTCCCATCTGTCTCTCTCAGAGTTCTTTTTGGCTTAGTCACTGTGATACGGGGTTGGGGAGTTTGTAGCTGCCCTGTTAGATGATGATCTCCTTTGGAACAGAAACAACATCCTAAACTTTTCATCTGTGATGATATATATATATATATATATATATATATATATATATATATATATTTATAAATTTATTTATTTATTTATTTTTGGCTGTGTTGCATCTTCGTTGCTGCACACGGGCTTTCTCTAGTTGTGTCGAGCAGGGGCTCTTCATTGTGGTGCGTGGGCTTCTCTTGTTGTGGCGCACAGGCTTAGTTGCTCTGCAGTATGTGGGATCTTCCCGGACCAGGGCTCCATCCCGTGTTCCCTGCATTGGCAGGCAGATTCTTAACCACTGTGCCACCAGGGAAGTCCCTGTGATTATATTTTTGATTCACTGGCCCCTGGCAAGTCCCCGCTAGCTTCCTGGGTCAGCAGCTTCCATGGTTTTCAAGCACAATCCTCTTAGGTTGAGCTGGAGGAGACAAGACTGCATTTAAGCCAGGGATGAGAGTCTTTCACAGAAACTCTTAGCAGTAAGGACATTTTGTTTACGGACAGGGAATAGTACTACATCTGGGTCAGCCGTGTCTGTCTGCACCTCCTCCTTGAGACTCCCCCAGCAGTGATGGAGCTGCCTGGGTCTCTCCTTCCCTAGATGCCCACCTGGTAGCAGGCCACAAGGAGGCCACTGGTGCCCCATGAAAACAGCGTGTGGCAGCCAGCTGGTCTGACTTCCTCTGTATCAACTGGGCAGCGTCCTGGTAATGTAGGCAGACACCTCACTTTGGCAGTTTGTTGGCTCTCGGGAAATATTACAGAATGCGCTGGGAAAACTTTAATGTGGAAGGAGAGGGACAAAGAACTACTACACACAAGGAGAACTGGGGTGCAGTGATGGAAGGGGGACATCCTGGTGTGACACCAAGAGAGGGCTATTTCAGGTGGATGAGGGAGGGAGGGGAGGAGGGGCAGCTTCTCCGAGGAGATGACATTTCAACTGAGTTCAGTGTAACAGGGAGGAAAGACCTGGGGGAAGAGATGTCAGGGTCAGGAGACCATCAGGTGTAAACATCTCAAGGGAGTAACAATGTACCCTAAAATCTCCCATTTCCAAAGGTAACCTTCTCCAATATACCCATACTTTCTTGTGTTTCAAAAGGAAGCATTCTTTCAGAGCCCATGAGTGCACTAAGGAAGACCTTCTTCCAACAGGATTGGTTATTTATTTTTTTAAATAGACTTTACCTTTTAGAGCAGTTTTAGGTTCACAGCAACATTGAGTAGAAGGTTCAGAGATTTTCCATACACCCCCTGCCCCGACACACGCATGGCTTCCCCACTACCGATAGCCCTGGCCAGAGGGTACGTTTGTTACAGTTGATGAACCTACCTTGACATATCATCACCCAGAGTTCATACTTTACATCAGGGTTCACTCTTGGTGCTGTACCTTCTATGGGTTTGGACCAATGTATCATGACATGTATCCACCATTGTAGTGGATACAGAGTAGTTTCACTGCCCTAAAAATCCTCTGATTGGTTATTTTCAAATACAGTGAAACTTCACAAATGTCATTTACATAGCAAAGGAAGAGCAACCAAGTACAACTTTTTTCGTTTTTCCTCTTTCTTTAAGATTGTAAAGGTCTTTGACGTGTGAAAGGCGGGCTTTTATTAACTCGGCATTTGTATCATAAACATAATTCCCAGACAAGCAGGAAAGTCCCAGAATTCTGAGTCATTGATGTTTGAATAGATGTTTTGTAAGGCCAGGCATTTGCTTTCACAAATAAAGCATTGATGAGCTCAACGGTTGCTTGAAATGAACCGGGAAAGTTTTATAATATGCACTTGGCCTTCAGAAGACAGTGCTGTGATTTATAACAATTTTCCCCTCTTTAATCTGTATTCAAATTACAAGAAAATTTCTCTTTTTGGCCACCTGTCTTGGTCAGTGCTCAGTGTGAGGGAGACCCATATCTGAAAATAGAAAAACAATTAAGCTAGTTCGTGTGGAAAAATAAGATATTCACCTGACATATGCTAGATATCTGCTCTTGGTATGTGGGATGCAGGGCTGCAGTGGTGTCTTCTTTCATGATGGGAGGTTTAAGAAAATGAAGAAGGATTCTGTTTGTGAAATACCATTTTGGTAGATGTATGATCTGCCACAAGAAATGGTTCTTTCTTTTTTTTTTTAAATAAAGTGAATGGTGTTTTTAAAAAATATATATTTATTTTATTTATTTTTAGTTTTGGCTGCATTGGGTCTTTGTTGCTGCACACGGGCTTTTCTCTAGTTGTGGCGAGCAGGGGCTACTCTTTGTTGCAGTGCGCGGGCTTCTCATTGTGGTGGCTTCTTTTGTTGCTGAGCACGGGCTCAGTAGTTGTGGCTCACGAGCTTAGTTGCTCCACGGCATGTGGGATCTTCCCTGGCCAGGGCTTGAACCTGTGTCCCCTGCATTGGCAGGCGGATTCTTAACCACTGCACCACCAGGGAAGCCCCCAAATGGTTATTTCTTATTCCGGGCTGCTGGTAACACAGCTGGAATGTTTTAATACACTAGTGCACTTCATTAATAGAAAGGTCTAAAAATAGAACTGGAGAGCTCAGAAGGGGGCGGAGAATTAGGTAGTTCAGGCTCCAGTCTCTGACTTTTGAGAATGAAATACCTCATGAGGACTTTGCCAACAGCAAATTGTGGGCAACACTAGCTATCCGCATTGAAGAGAATGTGATTCAAAAAAAGAGAACAGTTCAGCTTGATATAAAGAGCTGGAGTTGGGTTGGGGACTCAGTGGGCAGCAATTGAGGAGATAGGAGAGCCTCTGTGGAAATAAGGTCATAGAATTTCAAATACCCAGGTCATGGGCTTAAGTACCTCCTTTCCTCTCTCTCTCTCTCTCCCCTAAACTTTCCATTTTCTTAACCATTCCAAACAGGTTATTCCCTGACTCAAACTGTCCATTTGGGCAAGGAAGTCCATGCTGAGAGACCCCCATTATAGAGGGGAGCGAATACAGCTATCTGTTCCAGGAGGTTAGAGAGGAAAAAACCATGGCCCGAACATGTGGGCACAGCTCCCTTGGCAGTGAGGAATCTCTGAGTCCTCTGTTGTCTGATGAGATCAAATCATCTCCACCCTTGAATCTTTGGGTCCTGGAGTGGGTCTCAAGGCTCATTTGCTCCCTCACTTGGTGCAGGATCTCTCCGTAATCACAATACTGACTCTTGTTTGAACCCCTCTGGTGATGGGTAAGTCAGTTCTTTGTGAGTCTGCTCACTCAGCTAGGTCAATCCAACATACACCATCACGGCAGTACGATGTAACCTCCTGGTAAATTTAACAAAATCCTTACTGCCTGGGGCTCACTCTCAGTGACTCTGATAGAATTGTTCTGGGGAGGTTGCTGGCATCAGTATGATTTAAAACTCTGCCCATGATGCCAATAAACATCCAAGGTTGAGAGCAATGGCTCTGGTGTTTTTTGTACTGATGGAGGTCAGCTTTCCAGGAGCTGCCACCCATCTAAGCTAATTCTGTCCTCTGGAGTCAAGTCTATCTCTTCTTTTACGTGACAGCCTTTCAGACATATGAGCTTGCTAACCTGCCCCTAAGTTTGTATCACTTCCCTGAGGTTTTTTCTTCTCCAGGCGAAGCCACTCATTTTCTCAAAAGTTACTCCTATTATGTGGTTTTACTTCCCTCACCATCCTGATCTTAAGCTACATTGTCAGGATGCCACTTACAGTGTGTGTCTCTTCATGCTTTTGTTTCATTGTGAGCTCGCTGTCACCTAAATCCCCTCAATTTTCTCCCACAAAAGGCTTACAGCTTAGTCGGGCAGACAGGCATGCCAACAAACCAAAGCTTCCCCATCCTGTAATTATGAAACTGATTTTTAAAGTCTAAATGCAGGACTTTTATTTACCCTTATCATATTTTATCTTGTTCTGTTTACCTATCTAATTCCATCCTGCAAAAATACTGTAAGAGTTGCCTGCTTGGTAAGGTGTCTTTATATCTTTATCCATGTTGTTAATAACAGTAACAATAAGAGACTCTATTTATTGACTGTAAACACTTATTGACTGGAAGCACCACCAGATTGGATTGAAAGAGACAGAAATAGAGCCCCAACTTCTATGGGTAGGAAGTAGGTGGAGAGGGCTACAGAATCACCAACTAAGTGTTCTTACAGAAAACGAAAGATGCTCAGAGAAAGAGACAAGAGTCCAGAGCGTGCAGCCAAGAGCCACTTGAGAGTCCTGGGCCCTAGAAAGAAACTTGCACCGTCTCTGCAGCTGGAGCGCAGAATTGCTTTGGACCAGTGCTGACTGCAGCCTCCTGTTTCTCCCCTTTTTGAATGGGAGCGTCTATTGTGGTTTTTTTGTTTTGCTTGTCCCGCCATTGTGTGCGGAGTATGTGTCTGTACGTAGGGGTGAAGATAATTGGTCTCTATAGTTCATAGTATTCCGATGGTGATGAACAACCCTCACTGAGTTGTTCAAGAAGAGCCACACTCAGAGAGCTTCATTTATACTTGGACGTGACTTACAAGGATGAGACTTTTGGCTCGTCTTGGGAGGAGTGAGTATATTTTGCATGTAATACGTGTCCAGAGGCAGATTGAATCTGGGCGCTGTAGCTGCTTGACCAGTAGAATATGGGGAAGTGACATTGTGCCAGTTTTCAGGCCTAGGCCTGAAGAAACCGGCAGCTTCTGCCTCCTGTCTCTTGAGATGCTTATTCTTGGAATCCAGCCACCATGTTGAGAGGAAACTCAAGCTGCCCAACAGAGAAGCTTTCATAGGGGAGGAACCAATAGCCAGAACAATTGCCAGCCAAGTGAGAGAGTCACCTTGGAAGTGATGGGTCAGCCCCAGTAGAGCTGCCCTAGCTTATTCCAGGTGGGGCAGAGCTGAGTTGTTGCTACTGAGCCCTGCTCAAGATCAGATTCGTGTACACAGTAAATTGTTGTTGTTGAGTTAAACCACTAAGTTTGGAGCAATTTGATTCACAGTGGTAAGAACAGCGCCAGGCACTGTGCTTCTGACTTTTCATATATTTTCTTACTTAATCCTCCTAACAGTGCTATGACATAGGCATTCTTTCTCCTCCTGATAGATGAGAAAATTGGGGCTCAATGGTTTAGGTACATGCCGAAGGTCATACAAGTAGTAAATGGCAATACTGGGATTGAAACTGAGGAATATTGGATTGTATCATCCTTTTAACCTCTAAAATGCTGAGTAGGACAGGGCTGAGGTAAGAGAGCCAGGCAGCCATTTAACACATACTTACAGAGTGCTTTCTGAGGAGAGGAAAATAAATAAAACATAGTGCAAGAAAGTGATAGCTTAGGGAGGAGACAGACAGGAAAACAAGTAAATACAGTTGAATGTGTTGTGCCATGATAGCCAAAGTGGAGGGATACAACCGCGCTTCCAGTTCTTTCTCTGTAGATTTTCTGCTCTCATAGATACATACATGTTTTAATAAAGAAGTGATAGTGCTCTATACATGTTCTAGGGCATTTTTTTCACATCTTTCTCTATCATGTATACAAGCCCACTATTTTAAACTGATGATCATGATTTATTAAACTGTCTCCCCCAAAGATGTTTCTAATTTTTTTTTTGCTAGTGCATGCAATATTGCATCAGATATCTTTATATATATAACACACATGTGAGTGTTTCTTTAGGAATTGTTGGTTCAAAGGTAACGATTGTGATTTCTGAAAATTATTACCAGAAAAGCTTTATCAGTTTGTACTTTTTTTTTTAACATCTTTATTGGAGTATAATTGCTTTATAATGTTGTGTTAGTTTCTGCTGTATAACAAAGTGAATCAGTTATACATATTATCAGTTTGTACTTTTACCAAGAATGTATGAAAAGGCCAGTTTCCCCCATATTTCATTCTTATGAACACTGCTTTTATCAGTCTGTTAAGTTTTTGCCATGCTGATGGGAGAATAAAGTATTATTCTTGTTTTAATTTGTAGTTTCCAGATTATCAGAGCATTTCGTTTTCTTTTGGACACTTGTACATATATTGTTTTGGAATTTCTGGTTTACATCCTTTCCTGTTTTCTTTTTTTTTAATCCTTTTTTTCTTACGGATTTGTATGAGTTCTTTAAATAGTCTAGACATTACTCTCATTAATTGTTGCAAAGATTTTCTCCAAGTCTGTTTCTTGTATTTTAATTTTGCTTAAGGAGTCTTTTCTTATGAAAACATTAAATGTTCATGATAACAGATCTTTTTTTTAAATAAATTTATTTATTTTATTTTTGGCTGCGTTGGGTCTTCATTGCTGCGCACGGGCTTTCTCTAGTTGTGTCGAGTGGGGGCTACTCTTAGTTGTGGTGTGTGGGCTTCTCATTGTGGTGGTTTCTCTTGTTGTGGAGCATGGGCTCTAGGCACGCGGGCTTCAGTAGTTGTGGCACTCGGGCTCAGTAGTTGTGGCTCACAGGCTCTAGCGTGCAGGCTCAGTAGTTATGGTGCACAGGCTTAGTTGCTCCGCAGCATGTGGGATCTTCCCGGACCGGGGCTCAAACCCATGTCCCCTGCATTGGCAGGTAGATTCTTAACCACTGTGCCACCAGGGAAGCCCTGACAGCAGATCTTTTAATTTTCGTTTTTGGAAATTCTGGTTTTGTCTTGGTTAAGAATAACTTTCTCCAAGGTTATAAATTCTCTGTATTTTCTCCTAATGTTTATAATTGTTTTTTTTTTTTTAAATGCTTAGCCCTTCAACCCATCTGGACTTTGTTTTGGAGTATTCTACACAGAAGAGAAGTCTAGCTTAATTTTTCTTTATAAATATCTAATTGTCTCAACACCATTTATTTGTTTATCCATCTTTTTCCCATTGAATTGAAACTTTATAAAAATGTTGTATATCTGGGACTGTTTCTGGACTCTGTTATTTTATTGATTTATTTTTCTATTCCTGTACCAATAGCACACTCTTTTCATTAACTCAGATTTGAGGTATGTTTTGGTATTTAATAGTAGTTCCCTTTAATCTTTTCAAAACAAAGTTCTTATATTTTCTTCTCATGATGAACTTTGAAATCAACTTGCCAATTCCATAAAAAATTCCATTGGATGCTGATTCAGATTGCATTGAATTTATAGATTAACTTGGGGAGAACTGACATCTTTACAATTGTTTATCTTCCCATCCATAATGACTGCATTTGCTTTATTAAAAAAACCAATATCATTACATTTTGTAATAGAGATTTTTTACCCTGGGTCTCAACCCTACAAACTCTGATTTAATTAGTCTTGTTGTGATTCCAGTATGCACCCAGGGGACAAAACCATTCTTGTAGTTTTTTTTTTAAATGTTAATTCCTGTACATTTTTCACTAGGTTTATTTCTAGGTGTATTACATATCTGTTTGTTGCTATTATTCATGGTATTTCTAAAAAGTTCAAGTTAGACAACTACTTTATACCTTATGCCAGAATAAATTATAGATGGCTTAAATAACTAAATATAAAAACAAAACTATGAAAGTATTAGAAGAAAACATCAGAGGCATTCAATTTTTTATTGCTTGTATATAATAAAGGTATTGATTTTGTATCTGATATTATTATTATTATTTTTTAAATTTTTATTTATTTATTTATTTATGGCTTGTGTTGGGTCTTCGTTTCTGTGCGAGGGCTTTCTCTAGTTGTGGCAAGCGGGGGCCACTCTTCATCGCGGTGCGCGGGCCTCTCACTATCGCGGCCTCTCTTGTTGCGGAGCACAGGCTCCAGACGCGCAGGCTCAGTAGTTGTGGCTCACGGGCCCAGTCGCTCCGCAGCATGTGGGATCTTCCCAGACCGGGGCACGAACCCGTGTCCCCTGCATTGGCAGGCAGATTCTCAACCACTGCGCCACCAGGGAAGCCCTGATATTATTTTTTAATAGTATTTCCTTCAGTTCTCTTGGGACAGCAATTTGTCTACATGTAGGAAAATTTTTATTTTTTTTTCCACATTTATACCTCTTATTTCTTTTACTTTTCTCTCTTTTTAAATAGGACCTATTATATGGAACAATGAAGGATGGTAGCTGTGATGGTTGTCTTGTTTTCAATCTTAATAGAAACTTTCTAATCTTTCATTATTAAATATGATAGTTTCTGTGATAGGCTGCATGATTTTACATCCTTTTTTACTGTAATAACAGTTTTTTTTTTTTTTTGGTCTTGTGCTAACCTTGTCATTTGGTTTTGGAATCAAATTGATGTCAGCTGTGTAGAATGAGTCTGGATTCTCTTTACTTTTGTGTACTTCCAGATAGATGTATAATTTAAGGATTATCAGTTTCTTCATGGAACAGAAATTCATATAAAAGTATTTGGTCTTGGTGCCATTTTTTTGTTTTACGGATTCAAGCTTTGACTACCTGTTAAATTTTTATAAAGGTATTCATCTATTCACATTTTCAGCCTCTTCTTGGATCAATTTTGATTAATCCATATTTTTATAGAAAATCACACCCTTGAGATTTTCAAAAATTTTATATAGTATTATTTGCTTTTGTTTAATAAAATCTCATATCTCGAGTTAGGCTCCTTTTCCCATTGTTAGGTTAATTAATATTTGAAATATTGATTCCAAATTAATTATTTGGAATTAACTAATCTATTTTTCTTTCACACTTCAAACAAAACTAGAACTTTAGGATTGTTTTCACTAATTTCTCTCTACTCTCCAACCCTGCTGCCTCCCATGTTGAGATCTTCTGGGATTTTTTTTTTTTTTTAATTTATTAATTTATTAATTTATTTTTGGCTGTGTTGGGTCTTCGTTTCTGCGCGAGGGCTTTCTCTAGTTGCGGCGAGCAGAGGCCACTCTTCATCGCGGTGCGCGGGCCTCTCACTATCGCGGCCTCTCTTGTTGCGGAGCACAGGCTCCAGACGTGCAGGCTCAGTAGTTGTGGCTCACGGGCCCAGTTGCTCTGCGGCATGTGGGATCTTCCCAGACCAGGGCTCAAACCCGTGTCTCCTGCATTGGCAGGCAGATTCTCAACCACTGCGCCACCAGGGAAGCCCCTCTTCTGGGATTTTTAAGTTGTAGATTATTATTAAAAAATTTTAAAAGATATTTCTAAGCAAACTCTGTTTTATTAGTCTTTCTGTTTACTGTTGATCCATGGGTCCCACCACATTTTCCTTTTTTTTGAATTAATTTCTCTTTCTTGCTTGATTAAATCTATTAGAGAAGGCCTGTGTGTGAATCTTTGAATGTCTGTGAAAAATGCCTTTATTTTGTTTTTCCTTTTCAGTGTTAATTTGGGTAGGAATCAGATTCTAGGTTCAAAGTAATTGCCCCTCAGAACTTTTAAGGTATTACTCAATTGTCTTTTAGCATCATGTCTTGTCAAGGAGAAATTTGATACTGCTCAGAAACTCATTCATTTTAAGTAGCCTGTTTTATTCTCTCATGAAGCACTTAGGATTTTCTTCTTATCTTTGAACTTCTGAATTTTACAACAGTGGGGTTAAAAAAAAAATCAAAGAGTAGGTCTTTTGGAAAGTGATGAATAGTTTTAATTCATGTTTCTTCAGCCCTGGGAAATTTTCTTTTTGTTTCTTTATTACTTGTTCTTTTCCATTTCTAGAATTTTTTCTGTTCTCTATTTCTAGAATTTTCATTAGATGGATATCAGCACTTCATACCTTTTAAAAATATATTTTTTCCATTTTTCCCTTTTGGTGATATATTCTTAAATAATCCCTTGGCTCAATTATCCAGGTCAACAAGTTACTATTTAACTGTGAACTTTCTCTGACTCCATATATTCACTGAGTGTTTTATTTTCTGAGTCAATTCTTACAATTTCTAAGATTTCTCAGATTTTCTTGTGTAGTAGCTGATTCTTAATCTATAGATCTGATAGACACTCATATCTTTTCACAACATGAAATCTGTTAATCCTTCTTCTATTTGCACTATAAACTCTGTTGCCTTCAGTATTATTTCTTCTTCATGATGACTTCTGTGATGCTCTTTCCTTACGTCTTTGATTCTTTGTTATCTGCTCATCTCATCTTCATTTAGTTTGTCCCTCTGGGCATGCCGTTTCTGATTACAGGTGCTCATCTCTGGTTGGGCTGCTGGGGGTTGGGCAGGATGGGCTGCTGAGAGGGTGTTCGGGCTTTTCTCAGTGTGTCTTCCACATCCACGCTCTGTCCTAATCAACCTTGCTCTGGGCCCCCAGGAGGCTGATCTCTGCATCACTGGGCTCCCTTGCCCACTGCCTTCCAGTTGGCTCAGCCAAAGGGACACTCCAGCTGAATCTAGAGGACAGGAGGAAAGATTGGAGTATTGATCTCCCCTTCTCTCCTGTCCTCCCTCTGTCATCCTGGTTTTGGCAGAGGTGGTGTTTTCTATCTATAGTCAGAAGTCCTGGAGGGACACGTCTCCCCTGAAGCTACAGCTCTTCCTTGTTTCCGGTAACTGCTCCATCCCTCCCCCTTCAGGACTGGGGAAGGCCATGGTTCTCCACTGGTGCTGACCCCTGGGAGCTTCATCATCCTCGGATGATTCCCTCGGCCCTGTCCTTACCTCTTGAAATAGTCCATTTTCGAGTATGTCTTTGATCAACTTTTTGAGTGTGCTGTCCATTTCCTGGAAGCACCCTGATGGAGATGCTGGTGCAGTGTTTTTGGTTGCGGCTCCTCCTTATCCTCTCAGGGTCTCCTTGGCTGTGGGATTAGTTGGAGAACTCATGTCAGCTGTAAGAAATAACCCCCAAGCCCTAGTAACTCAATAAAGATTTGTTTTTCTCTCTCTTGATTTCGGGACCCCGGCTCTTTCCATCTTGGAGCACTGTCATCTTCCAGGGGCCCCTCACACATCTTCATTGGATCCTTTACCTTCAGAGAAGAAAGAATGAGGATGATGATTGTACAGGACTTTCATAAGCAGGCCTGGAAGGGGTACATTTCATTGCCACCTATTGGCTAGATACTAGTTACATGACCTCAACCTAAGTACAAAGGAAGCTGGCAAATATAGCTTTCCTGTGCCCAGGAAGAGGCAGGTGGGTCTGGTGAGTGTCAAGCCACTTTCTGCCATAGCTTCAGGTGAATGATGCCTCTCTGGCCTGAGCGCCCCAGTCTATCACTTTAACCAGTGCTGTATGCTGTTGTTGGTCACCGCTCAGTTCAAGGCGGGAGGAGGGAGAAGCCAAAAGATGTAGCTGCTGCAAATGCAGTGATCCAGTATTGTTTTTGCCAGATTTGCCCCTCTAGCTTCTTGGATCCATTGCCTTGGAGCTTGGAGGACAGTGTAACGACCCCTCTCTGTAGCAGACTTCTTCTGCACAAGCGTTGGTTGTATTTTTCTCCAGCAAGTTGATCCTGTCTGATTTTTGTCTTTCTGGTTTTTGTGTCAAAATTTCTAGTTAATGTTGGGTACTGTTTCCTGTTTTTCACCGCTCTTATGGCTTCACTATTTAAAAAACCATCTCTTCTATCTTTTATAAGGATGTGGAGCAGGAGGGGAACTAGGTGAACGTACTAAGTTTGTCACTTAGTCCAAATCTCCATCTTTTTGTGAAATTTGAAGAGTGTGGAGTGATTGGCTTAGGAGCAGTTCCAACGTGCAGTATGAAGAGGCTGCTAAAAGAAAAATGAAATCACGAGCTACTTTGATAGACATATATTGATACGAAAAGGGTGATTGATGATTCTGTATTCTCATAATTTCTGGGATACTTTTTTTAGCTCTGGATATTGCAATTTATAATACACAAGTTAGGGTTTGTCAAGTGGAGGACATCTATGATGGTGATTGTTCTAGAAAACATGTCATAAGGTAATTGTGGAGGTGGCCATGGATATCCTGCATGGAGAGTGAAATGTAAGGTGGGATAGGGTGTATGTGCGTTAAAATATGCAGATTTTATGATAACTGTTAATCTGCTGTGGATTTTTAAGGGGATTGATGTTAAGTATTGATTTGTATATTCTATAAATCCTCTTCCCTTTAAAAGTATTGAGACTTTTTTTTTGCCTAACTCTGTTCCTAAACACTTCTCCTTGTCCTCTAAGGTGACCAACGGTGGCCTCCTATCTGCCATGTTTCGATCATTTTGTGATATTTTCTTCTTCTTGGCAGTTTTGGAAGTTGCGGTTCTCAAAATGGTGATATTTACCCTTTTAAAAATGTCCTTTTGGTTATGCACTGCCGGGGGAAAGAATGTGTACAGTTCTGCTCAGGAGAACAGGTTGCAAAATGGAAGGGGTGAATGCCTCCTTCTACAAAAACAGTAGCATGATCTTGTTTTGCCCCTTGTGTCTTCTTTCTCTCAATGGTAATGTCTGCATGAAGGAATGCATCCATGAGCTTCTTTATGATGCATGATCTTGTGGGAAAGGGAATGGTAAATTCACCTTCCTTTGCACGTGTATCCATTTATTCCATCTATCCATCCGTTTATTCACTCGTTCAAGAAATGTATTGTTCCTATTGTGAGCCAGGTATTATTTTAGGTACTAGGAATATAGCGTAAATATAAGCCTCATGGAGCCTTACATTCAGTTGGGGAAATAAAATAAATGAACTCATAAACATAGTGATAAGTGTGGTGAAGGAAAATAAACCTGGGTCACTCAGTCCGGGGGCAAAAGCCCAGCCAGAGCATCTGATTGGCCACGAGAAGTCATGTGACCAGCCTTCCTCACCAGATGCAGGAGCAGGCAGGGTGGAGGCATTTTCAGCTTCGGTGGTGATATTGATAGGCTGTGAAGGTAAACAGTATGTGTAGGTAGAAGTTCCCAAACATGGAGAAAGGGTTAAGAGGCTGACAGCCAAATCCATGGCAAGACTGTCCAGGACAGTCTCCAAAGATGACATAATCTTTCATGTAAACTGGTGACAGTCCAACCTAGTTGAGGGGTCCAGGCTTACAGCCCAGTTACTGGAACCGCTTTTTTCCATCAACTTCTATTTGTGAGGGGAAACCCTTTATACAGCTTTGTTCTTAACAATGTTCTAGCTTTAGAATAAAAATTTTTTGTTGGGGTGTGTTCTATGATCAAAGCTCCCGTTCTTCACCACCCATGCAAGCCATGAGATATTTGAGAAATTTACAACATGCATATTTTGGAGAGGAAGTCTAGCCTGAGCGAGGTGTCAGACGCTGGGGGCATCTTGGAAAACCATCTAGAAGATAAAGACACCATCTGTGTGCTCTTAGGTAACCACATTATGGCTGAAGGCCCGGTGTTGGTGATGCCAATAGATGGGCAAGGCAGTGATTCGGTAAATGAGCAAGAAGACCATTTTTATTTCTACTATGAAGTGTTGTCTTTGTTAAAATAAATAAGATCATATTTCTTTGATTTTAGGTAGCATTATACTAAAGCATTGAATGGGCCTGTGTCCTTGCTCTGAAAGACAAAACAGAAGAAAATCCCAATGCCTGGCACTGTTAACTTTAATAGGGTCAAAGTATATTAAGACAAAAATGATTCTGTTGAAAAATGTAAGTAGGACAATTATGAATGAATCTGTTAATTCTTGAGAAAAATAGGGCTGAATGGTTTGGAGTTGAGGCTTAGGACCCAGAGGGCTTGGGTTTGAATCTTTGTTTGTTTTGCTATAAGATTTTGAACAAGGAATCTAACTTCTGTGTTCCTCAGTTATCTAGGAGGCAAGATAATAACTCACCTGATTGTTGAGAATTAAATGAACTAATAAATTTAAGATCAATGCAGGGCAGAAAATAGGTGCTCAATAAATATGAGCTGTTTTTATTTGTAATCATCCTCATCTTTCCTCATGGATGAATGTCAGAAAGATAGCCAGGATAATAGCAGGCCTTCTTCAGCACTGAGAGAGATAATTACTAATTACTTCCATCCAACATGTCAATCCATTTTGTTTCCTAGGGGAACATAAGTCCCTGTTTATCTTGGGAGCATATCAGGACTCATCAAGTCAGAGATTCTCAAGGGGCCCTATGAAGCAGCTTTGTAGCAGAGGCTTGTGGCCACCTCCATTTGCCTTCAAAAATCTTCTAATTTAAGATCTCGTCTTCCTGCGTCTTCAAAGCATAGTCCTGGGCATTGCATCGGAGTTGATCACGGGCACTTGAGTGAATTCAAAGTGCCTGCTGTGTCTGCACTGTGTACTCCAGTGCACGCCCATGGGAGCAACAGAGCAAGTGGTCAGGTTCTTAAATTTATATCATCAAATATAACTTTAAGAGTTAACTTTACACCTGTGTTTGGGGAGTTCAAAGCACATGGATCTATTTTCATTTAGGCAACGGGACAACTTGCCCTTCTGCCACTCTTCAGGGCTCTTAATCCTGACAGAGGACCGGTCAAGAGTTGGATTGGGACTGTGAATGCTGATTTAGGACACATGCTGCTCATTCTATGTACCAGATTCTCTAGCTGTGTCTCAGATCAGAGTGCCAGACCCACCTCAGCCTGCTTCAGCCCAGGAAAAACTATGTTCCTGCCATTCTGGCATGAAATTATGCCTTGAGCATTTATTAATTCATAGGCAAATGAAGGATGTTTCCCAGCGTGATGATGGATGATGCCCATTAAGCCAGATTTCTCAATTTGTGGCTCTTGGGTTTCTAGTTTAAATGCTGATCTGAGTTGAAAAATACCCTTAAGATTCTCATGATATTTATTTATTTATTTATATTGAGATGTAATTGACATATAAAGTTATATTAGTTTCAGCATAGCATAATGATTCGATACATGCATATATTGTGAAATGACCACCAAAATAAGTCTGGGTAACATCCATCACCACACATGGTGATGATTTTAAATGGTACCGACATATTATATTTACTAAAGAAGAGTTGGCTGTTACCTCTAATGCTGCTAGCCTTTGAAAGTTGATGACATACCACAAATATCCCTAGCTTTCCTTCACAGACCTTTCGGATGAGTCATCTGTGGCTTTATTTGAACTCACTTAGGAACGAGTTTTCAATATTTAGGCAATGAATTTCCTTAGGCCCCTCCTCCTGCTTCTGCTGCCTCTTCCTCCTTCTTGCCATGGCAGCTCCCATGTGTCGAGAACATACTACAAATCATACTGTGGTTGGCAGAATAATGGGCCCCAGAGATGTCCACATCCTAATCCATAGAACTTGTGAACATGTCCCTTTGCATGGCACAGTGGACTTTGTGGATGTGATTGATTTAAAGATTTTGAGGCAGGGAGATTTTCCTGGGTTAGCCAAGTGGGTGCAAGGTAATCACAAATGTGCTTATGAAAAAAGTGGGAAGAGCAGAGTCAGAGGGAGATCTGAAGATGCTACATTGCTGGCTTTGAAGACAGAGGAAGGGGCCACCTGCCAAGGAGTGCAGGCTGCCTTCAGAACCTGTGAGAAGCAAGGAAGTAGGTTCTCACCCAGAACCTCTAGAAGGAAGGCAGCCCTGATGACACCTTGATTTTAGCCTAGTGAGACCCACTTTGGACTTTTTTTATCTCTATTTACTTATTGAAGTATAGTTGATTTACAGTGTTGTGTTAATTTCTGCTCTACAGCAAAGTGACTCAGTTATACACATATATACATTCTTTTTTATATTCATTTCCATTATGGTTTATCCCAGGATATTGAATACAGTTCCCTGTGCTCTACAACAGGACCTTGTTGTTTATCCATTCTATGTGTAACGGTTTGCATCTACTAACCCCAAGCTCCCAGTCTGTCCCTCTCCCACCCCCTTCCCCCTTGGCAACCAGAAGTCTGTTCTCTATGTCTGTGACTTTGGACTTTGATCTTCAGAATCATAAGATAATACATCTGTGTTGTTTAAGCCACTAAGTTTGTGGTAATTTATTCCAACAGCCATAGAAAACTAATACTCAGGCATTGTGTTAAGTTTTTTACACACATTATCTGAAGTTAATCCTCTCTACAATCTTTTGAGATACGTACTGTTATCTTCATTTTGCAGAAGAAGAAACAGTTGTGGGGAGATCCAAGAGGGCAGGGAACATTCCAATATATCCAAACTTGATGCAGATGTCCTTGTGTTCACTCTGTGCCCAGGCTTTGTAGATTTGGTAGCATCTAAACATGTCTCTCCTTGTGCCTTTCCAGGTAGGAAGTTATGTTTCCCTTCATTTCCCCGTGGAAACCTCTTCATCCTCTTGAGCACTTTTCTTATTCTTCTTTGAACATTCTGTAAGATACTCACTGTGTATTTCTTGGAGGACAAGAAGTACCTCAAGGTCTTTTCAAATTATTCCTTGCATGTTCATTTAGTGCAAGTTTATAAGTAAACTGAGAAGGAAAGAAGGAAGGGAACATAGGTTCACAGAGCACCCCCTTATGTCTGGGGATTCCCATATATGATCTTATTTTATCTTCATGGGAACCCTAATTGGTGGGTATCATAAGCCCATTTTATAGACAAGAAACTTGAGGCTCAGAGTTCGGATAGCTGGCTCAGGGTCAGAGTTTTTCTTTTTTTTTCTTTTAGGATCGCTAGAATGATTTAATATTTATGGATCCTTAGAACTGTAACAGGTATACAGTAACATAGGGGTTAGCAAGCTACAACTCTTGGACCAGATCCAGCATGTGACCTCTTTTTGTACTGCCTGTGAACTGAGAATTGTCATTACATTTTTTTTATGTTACATGTATTTTATTAATTTATTTATTTTTAACCTCTTTATTGGAGTATAATTGCTTTACAATGGTGTGTTAGTTTCTGCTGTATAACAAAGTGAATCAGCTATACGTATACCTATATCCCCATATCCCCTCCCTCTTGCGTCTCCCTCCCACCCTCCCTATCCCACAGTTTTTCCATGTTGGAGTTAGGATTCGAGCCCAGGGCTACCCCATTATAAGGCCCATGATGCTGCCAGGACCACTGGAGTGGAGATTCCTGTGGAGGCAGCCAGCAGAAGGGACTGTGGAACCAGACAGGGGGAAGAGGGAGATCAGACTGTGTACTATGTGGTGGAGTAAACCCATGCCGGTGAAGCCAGAGCAGCTGCGGCTTGCCGTGTCCTTTCACTGCTAACTGTCATCTGCACTCCGGACTTTTGGGCAGGTGAGATTATGCAAGGTGATGGAGGCAAGGGGAGGAATGGAGAGAGCAATTTCCAGTCTATATCAGTGTGTGGGTTATAAACCCTGGAAACAGACGATTTTCTTTGTGTAAGTGTTTTGAAATTTCCTATCAATGAGATTTATCAAGAACTCAGATATTCCCAGTAGCTAAATCATGTTTTCAAAACATCATCTGTATTGATTTAAGAAATATGAGTATCTCATTATCTCCTTTGTTTTGGATGCCTGTGTGTCTTGTTCGAGCCCATGTAAATAAATACATTTACTGAGTAAAAAAAAAAGAGTCTACATTCAGGCATCTCACACATGACATTGAGGGGAAAAAAGAGAGGATGCAAACAAAAATACGTGTACCGAAGTCCCAGGAACTTCATGTTTGAATTGTTTTTACTGGAATTTGCAAATGACCCACGTTCTATGTTTTACTGGATTTGAAAATAAACCACAGTTGGGAACCAATCTTGTCCTCACTTACCTCTGCCACATTCCTGACACATGGGCCAGAGAGTTTTGGGTCAAGGTGTCCTCCTCATTTCTTTACTGAGAACTTTTATTAAGGTCAGTCTGATTACCTGGGGAGGTATGATTTAATCTCTTGAAAGAAACGGGAGACTGCCAGGTGCTAGTTCCTCGTCCTCTGAAAGTTCTGTCTGGATTATTCCTCAGCAATCCCCAGCTTCCTGTACTCAGCAGCTGAGGTATCACAATGTTTTATTCTTTTGGTTAAGATATTAATGTAAAGGTGCAGATCCTTCCTTGGAAGCTGACAAAAGCAAATCCAAAATATTATCCCCTTAAAGGAAAACCGAACGTACAATTTTAAAAATTTGAAGAATAGTTGATTTATAATGACTCAGGTTATATACATATATATGTATATATATAAAACTTTTCAGATGCTTTTTCATTATAGGTTATTACAAGATATTGAATATAGTTCCCTGTGCTATATAGTAGGTCCTTGTTGTTCATCTATCTTATAGTAGCGTGAATCTGTTAATCCCAAATTCCCAATTTATCCCTCTCCCCCTTTCCCCTTTGGTAACCATAAGTTTATTTTCTATGTCTGTGAGTCTATTTCTGTTTTTTTTTTTTTTTTTTTTTAAAGATTTATTTTTTTATTGATTAATTGATTGCTATGTTGGGTCTTCGTTTCTGTGCTAGGGCCTTCTCTAGTTGTGGCAAGCGGGGGCCACTCCTCATCACGGTGCGCGGGCCTCTCACCATCGCGGCCCCTCCTGTTGCGGAGCACAGCTCCAGACGCGCAGGCTCAGTAATTGTGGCTCACGGGCCCAGCCGCTCCGCGGCATGTGGGATCTTCCCAGACCAGGGCTCGAACCCGCGTCCCCTGCATTAGCAGGCAGACTCCCAACCACTGCGCCACCAGGGAAGCCCCTATTTCTGTTTTGTAAATAAGTTCATTTGTATCTTTTTTTAGATTCCACATATAAGTGATATCATATGAAATTTGTCTTTCTCTGTCTGACTTACTTCACTTATCAAGCATACAATTTTTAAGGGGACAACCTAAAGTCAGAAAGTTTTAAACAGTTGTTGTTAGTACCTAAGAGTTTGGGTTCATTTAAAAAGTTTAAAATAGGAATTGATGATTTGGAAGCCTTTGTTTGGCTAGGAAGAGATCTCCCTTTTCAGTCATCTCACTGAAAGGCACCTTAGCTATTATCCTGAACAAGAAGAGTTGCGAAACTGAAACCAGCCGCTGGGAGGAGCTGGCAAGCTCGTAGGAGAAGGAACGGGGTTACCTTGTCCTGTGTGAAGTTCTCAAACTCACTTCTTGGCCTTCAGTTAGAACCATAAAAGGATCTCAGAATAGGTGAGGGGGCACTGAGAAAAACTAATTTCTGCAGAAGGAGCCCTCATAACCTCTTATGGGGACTCGTGTGGGTATTTATCGGTCTTTACAATCTAGAGATGATTCCTTGGACCTCACACAGCAGATCAGACTCCAGTTTGGTGTGATTCCAGGGTGCACCGTGTTTGATGTATGATTGTTCTATGATATCTCTGGGTCCGTGACTGGTTAGGCCTGGGGGGAGCAAGGGCGCGCATTCTTTGGGAATTTGATTCCTTCCCATATCTTCCTTGATCTCCTCCCCATAAAATGCTCTTCATGACTATCTCTAGACTCTCCCTTACCGTCTTCCTTTTCTGTTTCTGTTTCTAAGATGAGGCCCACTGTATCTTAAAGCATCCCTTCTCTCGCCCCTGCCTGATTCTCATCCTTGGTGGCCCTCTTCTGCTAAGATCTTTTGGATGAAACTGGGCTCTCCTGAGCCTCAGGTCTAGGCCCTTTCTGCCGCACTAGGGGAAGGAGCTGAGGGGGTTTTGGCTCAGCACTCCGGGCTGCAACCGGTCCCTCTGTCTGCCCTTCCAGATCTGCTTTACATCCAGGTCTGCCACTGGCTTCCATGAAGCGACAGGGCCCCGATCCCTCCCTTAGGAATCTGCCCGGTACTCAATCCGCCCACTCCTGTTTGGATGGGCCCCTTCTGTTTGCCCTCGCCCATCCTCCCCAGGGACTGGTGTCTTGCCCCTGAATCATGGTCCGTTGGCGGGATCCCATTTATCTGTCTTGATTCTCTGATGCTGTTTGGCTGTCTTTCTCCCCACCTCCTTGAGTAGCTCCTGCTCCTGCTTCCTTCCTGCTCCTGGTTTAGTTTATTTGTTGGAAAACTTTACAGTTCACCACGTGGACAGATTGCTCCCTTCCTTCACCTGTCCCCACACTGTCTGCCCCCCTGGATGACTAGTGGTTGGCTGTTGCCAACCCCTTTGGACCCTGGGCCCTGCTTGCGGAACTGGATTCGGAGGCTGGGTCGGCCTGCCCCCAAGTCCCTTCTACCCTATCCCCATCCCAGTGACTCCTTCATGTTCTAGGTTGGGTCCCTTCAAATCTCTTCCATCCCATTGCAATTAACCAGCCTTTGTCCATACAGTTCATACCCCCATATCTCACGTTTGTTTGGATTGAAGATTTCCCTACCGTATCGTCTCCTAGTTTTGCTAATCTGCCTTCTCAAGTCGAGTCTCTCTTTACTTTTGTATGCTTAGAGGCAACATAAGGTGTAATTATAAGTGACTGTCCCACCAACTAGTTGCTCCTGTCCCCACCACTCTATTACAAATATGCCACCAAGGAATCCTAATGGCTACCTTATTGACAAAACTATTGGCTGTATCTTGGTCCTCTGTCTCTCTTCCCTAATTTCTTTCCAACATCTGGCACAGTGACCACCTGTTCTTGTAGAAAGCACCCTCTTACCTTGCCTTTGATGGGAATTTGTTCTTTCCATCCTCTTCTTGGCGCCCATAGTTGTGACTACCTTTGCTGAGTTTTCCTGAGCCTTCCCCATCTCCCTCCCATCGTGGGGGCCCTCACTGTGTCTTCTAGGGCCTTTGCCTTTACTCTCTTGGTGAAGTCACATGCAGCTTGAAGCGTGTAACTCACAAACCTACAGTCCCTGCCTTAGTGGCACTCCAGTTTTTTATTTCCAATTTTAGAATTGGAGTGGAATATGAGAGTCTCTTGGAGCCAACAGTAATTTTATTATTATTTTTATTGTTATTAATTTTTACTATTACATTCCCCTTGTTATTCCTCTATTCCCCCAGACAGGGAACCTGGGACTCTTTCATTTGATTTCTTTCTCTCCTTTAAACAACAGCATTCTAACGATACATCCCCGCCATCTTCTTCATTCTTTCCTTGTAGGAAAACCAAAAAACCCTGTGCATTGCAGTTTTTGCTCTGCAGCAAGAGGTCAGCCCGCTGGACTCTGAGTTGCTGGTGATTCAGTTTGCTTGAGACAATCTGGGAGAACACACGCACACACGCACGCACACGTACACAGGGAAATATACCAAATGAGAAGAGAGAGATGGGTTCCTCGTTCTTCTGGAGTTTTCTCTGTACTTTCTGTTGTCCATTTCAGTGCTTATTCCTGGGCCTCAAGCTGTCATTTACTGTGGTGAGCTATCACCTGAGGTATCCCACGCATTAACATGCCCAGGTGTGCTGGAGCTAGTGATGATGTGGCTGGAAGGCATGGTGGTCGGAACACACTCCTAAAGAAAATACTCACCTTTAAAAAGAAATGATCTTGTTGTAATCTCTCAAACTAAACAAAAAAATAGTACTTTTGGAATTACTTTTTTCTTGATTAGTTTGCTTTTTACAATGAAAGTTACTGTGAAACTTTGAATGCTGTCTCATATTAATCAATCATATAAACCCTTTTACCTAAATCATTAGAACAAAGCAGGTAAGTGGAAAACACAAATGATAATGTGTTTAACGTGTTTGGCATCTCATTCGATCCACACGACACACCTGTGCAGAGATTAGTACTACCCATTCCCTCCTTTTGCAGATAAAGAGGTTGAAAAGTGAAAAGACTTCATAACACTCATGAACAACAGTGCTGGTTCTAGAACACAGGAATTCTTTCCTAAGCCAGCGCTCTTTCTACTGTGCTATTTTCACCATTATTGTTTGTTGTGCTGAGTCTATATATTTATTATGTTAGAGACAGTTGAACTGTGAGATACATCCATCATCTTGGCAAAGAAACTTAAATAAAATGACCAGAAATGCCAAGTCTTGTTGGTTGAACAGGTCTGTGAAGGCTCGAGACATCAACGTTATTATTAAAAAGCATCGACCTGGAGAACAGGCCCAGTAAGAGGAAACCTTTTCACAGTGTCTCAGTTCTGTCACACTGGACAGCTAGATTAAGCACTCAGAATCTGTGAATAGATTGTTCTAGAATTATTTCCCTAAAGAGATATTTTTTTGGTAAAGAATTTGGCCCTTTGGTGAATGTGAAAGAAAGATATTCTTTTTGATATTCATCTCTAGGTCAGTGAAAAGCTGCATGACCTCTAATGGGCAGGGAGTAGAGGCCAGGAATGAGGAGGGTGACCTCTGACAAAAAACCCTTTGGGGTGGCCGCTAAAGCCCTTGGACAGACACTTAACCTGGGGCTCCAGAGGTTGGTGAAGGTTGCAGACACTTAACTGGAACTGCAGGTTGAAAATAGAAGTTGGATGTATTCCTCTGAGGATCATGATCTACTGCAATGGTTTCACACCTTTGAGTAGCATTACTCCCATACATACAGGGCTTATTTTGGTCTGCCTCTTTGGTTTTTCCCTTGTCCCATGGCAGCCCCTGAGGTGCCTCCCAGGGGGCATATCCTGGCTCATGAGAGCTGATGGTGCTACAGCTCTTCCTACCTCTGCATTCACTGATCTCACATGGGTAGCTTGAAATTAACCAGGGTGAGGGTAGTTACACCATGGAACTTGACAAATACCACACATCAGGTCTCCTCTCACCTCCTCCTGAGACCCACTTATTAAACATTTACCAGCATATCACTGTCTGCCAGGGTCCCTGGGGTCCTACATAGCAGAACTTGAAAATGACTAGTATGATGGCTTTGTCTATGGGAAGTTGCTGTTTTAGTTTACTAGGGCTGCCTAGCAAAGTATCAAAAACTGATTGGCTTAAGACATGGAAACAACCTAAATGTCCATGGACAGACGAATGGATAAAGAAGATGTGGTACGTATATACAATGGAATACTACTCAGCCATAAAAAAGAATGAAATAATGCCTTTTGCAGCAACATGGTTGCAACTAGAGATTATCATACTAAGTGAAGTAAGTCAGAAAGAAAAAGACAAATATCATATGATATCACTTATATGTGGAATCTAAAATATGACACAAATAAACATACCCAAGAGATAGAAACACACTCACAGACATAGAGAACAGACTTGTGGTTGCCAAGGGGGAGGGGGTGGGGGAGGGATGGAGTGGGAGGCTGGGGTTAGCAGATGTAAGCTATTATATATAGAATGGATAAACAACAAGGTCCTATATAGCACAGAGAAATATATTCAGTATCCTATGATAAACCATAATGGAAAATAATATAAAAAAATGTATATATATGTATACCTGAATCACTTTGCTGTACAGCAGAAATGAACACAACATTGTAAATAAACTATACTGCAATGAAAAAAAACTGTGTGGCTTAAACAATGGATATTTATTGTCTCATAGGTCTGGAGGCTGGAAGTCTAAGACCGAGGTATTGGTAAGGCCATGCTCCCTCTGAAGGCTCTAGGGAAGTTCTCTTCCAGGCCTCTCTCTTAGCTTCTGGTAGTTTCTTGACTTGTGGTAGTATAACTCCAATCTTCATATGGTGTTCTCCCTGTTCTATGTCCAAATTTCCCCTTTTTCTAGGGGCACCAGTTATATTGGATTAGAGTCCACCCTAATGACTTCATTTTAACTTGATTTCCTCTGTCAAGGCCTGATCTCCAGATAGGGTCCCATTCAGAAGTACTGGGGTTAGGACTCCAACATGTCTTGTTTGGGGAACACAATTCAACCCACAACAGTAGCCAAGCATGGATTTTGGTTCTAGTCTGTCCCCCATTGACCGTGTGGCCTTATTTTGACACTTAACAGCCCCAGTTCCATATGCAAAAAATAAGGGGGTTGGACCATGTAATCTGGAGATTTTATCTCTCAAATTCCATGGCTTTATAGACACACTTACTGTTCCTGAACCTCCATCAGTGGAATCAATCTCTAATTTGTTTTCATGCTTTTATTTATTTGTTGTGTTAGTTTCAGGTGTACAGCAAAGTGAATCAGTTATACATATACATATATCCACTCTTTTTTAGATTCTTTTCCCATATAGGTCATTACAGAGTATTGAATAGAGTTCCCTGTGCTCTACAGTAGGTCCTTATTAGTTATCTATTTTATATATAGTAGTGTGTATACATCAATCCCAGTCTCCCAATTTATTCCCCTCCCCTTCCCCCTGGTAACCATAAGTTTGTTTCTTTATGTATAAAGGATGTTGTTTAGAATTGGCTGGTTAATAGTAATTGCTACTTTTTTAAAAAAAGCAACTCTGATATGCCAAGCATTCCATTAGGGGCTTTATATATTTTATTTAACCTTCAAAAAAGTCCTGCAAGATATTTATTAGAATCCCCATTTGATAGTTGAGGTGTCCAAGGTGCAGAGAGGTCACCTAATTTGTTAAAATTTATAATATTCACAAGTGGCAGAGCTGGGACTTGAATCCACATCTTTATGACCCCAGAGTCAAATACTCGCCTGTTTCCTTTGTGAAGCTGGCCATCCTCTGGACAGGTGGAACCCACGGGCCTAACGCCTTTGGCATTGGTTTCTCATGACAGCTAATGATCTCTGTTCTGCATCCCATTTACTCACCTGAGAGGTTTATCTTTCAGTTCCCTTAAGTTTCAGATTAAACCAGCTAAGTTGCCTAATCCTAAAAGGAGATCACAGCAGAAGAGATCTCTGAGCTGCCCTTTGGAGGAACCCACAGCCTTTCAGTTTGTCTACAGTGTTGGCGTCCCAGAAAAGTTTTGAATTTGTTAAGACCACACAACTTGTGGAGTTTAAAAAGAGGTTTAATTTTGTATAGACCATATTTTTCTTGCTTTTTTATGGGAGCCTGACCCTCAGAAACCTTTCTCCCAATTACTCACAGGCTTAGTTACCATGTGACAGCTGCCATTTTATTCCTCTGAAGATGGGTAGTTGCCTACAGAGACTTCTCCAGTGCCACCCAAGTCTCCTGGAGAGCGACACTACCCCCAGGAACAAGGGCCACCTCCCCTCCCAGGTCCCCTCCCTTGGGTGCCATTTCTTCTGCTTGTGCTGCTGATATATATGGTAGAGCCCTTAAGAGCCACATCGATGTGGTCTTCTGTGGAGAGAATTCCTGTTTCACCTGGTCTTGTACTTCCTGAAGGGTAACTGAAGCAGAGCCTCCTTGCCTTAGATAGCTTCTGTGAAAGACAACTTCTGTTTTCAGTTACAACCTCTGTAGATGGCAGACTGGGCTGGGCTGAGTTGGGCTCAGACCAAGCATCAAGGTCTACTCAGAATCACTTCTGCTGGTGACCAAGAGTTAGTTATTGGGCCAACTTCTTCCAGGAGGCTTTTTGGCTGCTCATTAACCTAGGTTCCTGGTGACCCAGCATCTCTACCACCAGTACTTTAATCATAGCCAGATGATCCTCTCTGTGCTGGGATCCAAGGACAGCAGAAAGGATACTATTCATTGTTTTCTGTGCAGAGGAAGAGGTGATGGCCATAGCAGTTGGTGATATTATTAGAGGTCTTCTTTGGCAATGTATGTAGCTGATTACCTAGATCACCCTGCCTCTGTTTAACTAAGCTCATCTGGTGCAAAAAACCATTACCTGCCTATGCAGCAAAGAAAACTTTTGAGAAGGGGATCGTATGAACGTGGAGCTGCTAATCAGGTAAGCTAGGAGGAGATGTCCCAGGAAAGAACGTCCTGTTCCACTGTAAACAGAACCACAGTTTACCTGGAATCTCTGTGTGTGTTTATTCATGGTGCTAGCTCATAATTTGGGTCCCAGTTCAGTTTATTTCACTTCTTATAAGTTTGTCTGTCTTCCTCCTCTTGTCTGATGGCAAGAATCGTCTGGCTGGAGTGGTAAAGGTCTTGTGGGGCAGGCCAGCCCCAGTTTAATGAATGTGGGAAGAAACCAACACTTAGGTCAAGCTTGAGAATCTAACTAACACGAAAATGTAATCTAGGAAGGTCTGAGGCTGAAAATGTGAGAGCCCTTAGCAAAGCCAGATGTAGGAATTGATCTCTTCTACAAGTGTTTGATATTCAGCATGGCATCTACTGTCACAGCCCTGTGTCTTGGATCATTACTATTTAGTGGAGAAAACAATCTTTCCATGTGTGCTGGATATTCCCAGCCATAGAAGATCCTTGCATTGACCAGTTGTTGCTGGCCCTTTATGCCTTTCTTTTTTGTGTGAATAAAGTGATGGAGGAAAGTGAGGATTCTTACATTGATTAAGGAAAAGGTTCAAACCAGGATCTTTTCCTTTTAGGCAGTCTGGTGGACTTTGTCCTCACACACGAGTCAGCCAACATTTATTTGAAATTCTATCATCTCAAATCTAAAGCCCACCTGCTAGTGTGCTCTGTAGCCAGGGATCTGGAGACTCTCCCGCACCCTTACCCTAAGTGCACTCAGGGTTTAGATGGGGGTGGATCTTACCCACTTCCTTCTCTGCTTCCTCTCTTTCCTTCTCCAAAACCACATGGCCTTGCTCACTTATTTCATTGGTTACTTTTAGAAATATTTTGAAGGGGTCATTTCTTTTCCCCAGTGAAAACCCTTTTGCTGTTTGGAGGATGAATTTTAAAAGTTCTGACGACTGGTTTAACATCTTTTGTCAGAGTCCTCTTGGAGGAATGAAATGAATAGTTCATAAGGTTAAAAATGGCATGAAGTTGTTAACCATTTGGATCCAGTCAGTCTCTGGGGATCTTATGGGTCGATGGATGTATAATCAGTGGGTAATGGGATTGGAAGCCTTAAGCCATATGACTTTCTAGGTCTAATCCAAGACCTTCATTCTGTTGATGAGGAGGAACTTGAATCAAGTTTAGAATCCAGGTGTTATGACTCATGGTCCACATCACTGCCTGCTATGTCAAGGGTCCCCAAATGGCAGTGATCTCAATCATCTGGATGCTTATTAACCGTGCAGATTCCTGGGCCACTTCTATGAGATTCTGATTTTAATAAATACTCTGAGTTAACATGGTACAGTCAAGATATAACGTGAGCCCTGTGTGCAATTTAAATTTTTCTAGTGGTCACATTAAAAAAGTAAAAACAAATGACATTTTAAGAACATTTAATACAGTATAGACAATTTATCATTGTAACACATATGATCAATCTAAAAAGTTATTATGGGGGGGAGGGATAAATTAGGAGTTTGGGATTAACATATACACACTACTATATAAAATAGAAAACCAACAAGAACCTACTGTATAGCACAGGGAACTGTATTCAATATCTTGTAATAGCCTATCCTGGAAAATAATATAAAAAAGAATATATTTAATATATATATATATATACATATATATGTATGTATGTATCACTGAATCACTTTGCTGTACACCTCAAACTAACACAACATTATAACTCAACTATACTTCAATAAAAAATACCACAAAAAGTTAGTAATGAGTTATTTGACTCTTTTTTGGTACTGAATCTTTGAAATTTGGTGTGCATTTAATACCTATAGCACATCTTAATTTGGACTAGCCATATTTCAAGTGTCAAAAGCCACAAGTGGCTAGTGGCTGTCACATAGGACAGTGCAGATCTATAACTATTCCCTCCCAATCACTGGAGCTCTTCATTAAAAGGCATGAACTGCCAACAAAGTAAGTCCCCCCATTGCTTGATGCATTCAAGCATCTAGTGTTGCTAAGTTCAAAATTCAAGTGCCCCACCCCGCAGACCTTGTTAAAGTTTGTGGGCTACAGCACGATAATAGATAGGGATGTGTTTACATAGCAAATATGCAGGAAACCATAGGCCGTCAGATGACACAGACATCTTGAAGCCACACGCTACTCACTTACCTCTGATCATATGCGTTTGCACGTGTAGACTATTGTGCAGGCACTGGGAATTGTATGTGCTACAGGCACAGACAGTCAGTAAAGGGTTTCAGTGGAATTTTCAACCAGAAGCAGCTGAAGTTTTTCCAATTTAATCTGTAAACGCAATTGGGGGATTTTTGCACATGAATCAACTTGTTTGGCTTGACAGACCTTCTCTGTGCTCTCTCCCTGCCTCAGTCTTGGGCTCACAAAGGTGCTCTGTTTGTAAATTTGCAGGGGAATAGAATGAGGTGCATAGAAGTTCAAGGGAAACTTTCCCAAAAAATGCAGCACCAGGAAGCCAGGGTGGGAACACAGGAAGGGTCCCTTCCCTGAGTCTCCACTCTCCCCACCAGAAGTGCTTTTCAAAGGGTTGAGGGTGGAAAAACATTGGAATTCCAACTAATAAGATAGACTCACACATAATGGGAATTACATTGCTATGTGTTAACGTAATTAGAAATTAATCCAGTTGTTTAAACCTGAGTCTCACCGTTCTTTTTGCTTCATAAGAACTTTTTTTTTTTTAAATTTTTATTTATTTATTTATTTATTTATGGCTGTGTTGGGTCTTCGTTTCTGTGCGAGGGCTTTCTCCAGTTGCGGCAAGCGGGGGCCACTCTTCATCGCGGTGCGCGGGCCTCTCACTATCGCGGCCTCTCTTGTTGCGGAGCACAGGCTCCAGACGCGCAGGCTCAGTAATTGTGGCTCACGGGCCTAGTTGCTCCGCGGCATGTGGGATCTTCCCAGACCAGGGCTCGAACCCGTGTCCCCTGCATTGGCAGGCAGATTCTCAACCACTGCGCCACCAGGGAAGCCCCATAAGAACTTTTTTAATTAAAAAAAGAAAGACGAAAAGGAACGATTAGAAGGAAACTGGGTATTTGGTACACGGTTTGTGCTTGGATGGATGTCACATTGTGTTGTGTAGCCACTTCAGTGGCATCAGCCAGTATACACCTGGCTGGGTGTATACTTCAGTAGCATCTACTTATGGGGCCTCATGATGCTGGAGAGTGAAAGAGACTAGATCTCAGAGTACCAGTAATAATAACAATTCCATAACAAGAATGACAACCAACATTTACCAAACATTGTTTATGTCTCAGACACTTGATATGGATGAACTCATTTAATTCTTGCAGCAACCCTAGAAGTAGGTACTGGTATTTATTCCCACTTTATCTTGAAGGAAACTGGGGCACAGAGAAGTTTGCTACTTTGCCAAGTCACCCAGCTGCTAAGGAGCAGAGCTGGAGTTAAACTCAGGAGGATCCTTAGTTCTAACCCAAAGACCACACCTGTTCTGCTTGGAAGACTCCTTAAATGTCCTCCTGCCAACTTCCCACCAAAGCAAAAATCTCTCTGACCTTCCAGTCAGGTGGTCATCCAGCCCCCTCTTGAATGCATCAAGCAATGGGGAGCTCATTACTTTGTTGGCAGCTCATGCCTTTTTTTTTTTTAACTTATCCTGCAGTTGTGTTTATTGATTGATTGATTTAATTTATTTATTTAGGCTGCATCGGGTCTTAGTTGTGGCATGCAGGCTCTTTGTTGCAGCGTGCAGGCTTTTCTCTAGTTGTGGCATGCGGGCTCCAGAGTTTGTGGGCTCTGTACTTGGGGCATGTGGGCTTTGGTGCCCCACAGCATGTGGGATCTTAATTCCCTGACCAGGGATCGAACCCACGTCCCCTGCATTGGAAGGCAGATTTTTAACCACTGGACCACCACAGAAGTCCTGGCAGCTCATGCCTTTTATGAAGAACTCCAATGATTGGTAAATTCTTCTTTACATGAAATCTACCTCCTATGATTGGCAAAACCTCCTATGATTAGCAGATTCTTAACCACTGGACCACCAGGGAAGTCCCAGCAGCTCATGCCTTTTATGAAGAACTCCAATGATTGGTAAATTCTTCTTTACCTTCTACGATCTACCTTCTATGATTAGCAAAACTTGATTCCCCCTCAATGTTTTGGGGTGGAGAATTCTTGAAGGTACAATTAGATAGAATTACACATGATGGGACTTATATCTCTGTATATGTATTAATGTAATGAGAGGGTAATTACTTTTGAAAAATAGTTACAAGGATACAATTGTTTAAATCATTTTCATCTGCCTGTGCTCCACTCCAAGGAACCACTTACTCTGTGACCTGTTATGTACCTCAGAAATTTCCACCTCCATGCCTTTGTTTCTGCTGCCTGGAACAGCCTCCCTTCCACCTGTTCATAGTCAAATGCTGTTCCCTCTTTTGAGCCTAGTTCGCTCTGCCATGAAGTCTTCTTTAGTAAGGAGAGAAGTTGTTACCAACGAGAGAACTAAATGATTGTTTACCTAAGAGGAATTAATAAACAGGAAGTGATTTCCCTCCTTTAGACCTAGAGCAAAGGTCAGAGCTGTTTGAGCATCTGTGTCACGTTGGAGGCTTCCTTCATAGCCATGTGTCTTTGGGCAAACCTTTTAATGTCATGGGCCTGGCTTTCCCAGCAGCAAAACGAAGAGCTTGAATCAAAGGATCTCACCATCAAGATGTGCATACCTGAGCCCCTGGTTAGCTTTTTAAAAATGCCCATGATAGGAGTACTCTGTCAGACTGTGAATTGGTAACCCTGAGAAAGGGTGGGACCTGGGACCCTTTGCGGCATGCTTGCACCTGGACAAACGTCTTCTCAAGCAACAAAATACAAAGAAACTATAAGGGACTAAAAATAACTGCGTCCATGTGCAGTTGGGGCAAATTATGGACAAAAAGAAAGAAAAAGACCAAAAACCCAACTGCCACTTCTGAAGAGCTAGGAGCAAAAACAGAGTACTGGGAGCAAAAGCAGGGTATTGTGCATACCCCTGTACACACCACCAAAGGGGTGGGCAAACCCCTAAGCCACTCCTCTGGCCCGACCCCCGGACCTACGCTTACCCTCATCCTATATGAAGAACACTGAACCCGCCCTTACCCTCATCCCATATGAGGAACCAGCTTCTCCTCCCTTGGGGAGCGAGTAAGGGAACATGTTACTTGTTTTTGCTCCCCCTTGCTGCAGCAGCGGCCCCAATAAAGCCTTGTTTGTATTTCTTGCCTGGCCTCTAGTCAGTTTCAATTGATTAAGGAAGGCCAACAATATCACTGATGAACATAGATGCAAAAATCCTCAACAAAATACTAGCAAACAGAATCCAACAGCACATTCAAAGGATCATACACTATGATCAAGTGGGGTTTATCCCAGGAATGCAAGGATTCTTCAATATACACAAATCAATCAATGTGATACACCATATTAACAAATTGAAGGAGAAAAACCATATGATCATCTCAATAGAGGAAGAAAAAGCTTTTGACAAAATTCAACACCAATTTATGATAAAAACCCTCCAGAGAGTAGGCATAGAGGGAACTTACCTCAACATAATAAAGGCCATATGTGACAAATCCACAGCCAACATCATTCTCAATGGTGAAAAACTGAAACCATTTCCTCTAAGATCAGGAACAAGACAAGGTTGTCCACTCTCACCATTACTATTCAACATAGTTTTGGAAGTTTTAGCCACAGCAATCAGAGAAGAAAAAAAATAAAAGGAATCCAAATCGGAAAAGAAGAAGTAAAGCTGTCACTGTTTGCAGATGACATGATACTATACGTAGAGAATCCTAAAGATGCTACCAGAAAACTACTAGAGCTAATCAATGAATCTGGTAAAGTTGCAGGATACAAAATTAATGCACAGAAATCTCTTGCATTCCTATACACTAATGGTGAAAAATCTGAAAGAGCAATTAAGGAAACACTCCCATTTACCATTGCAACAAAAAGAATAAAATACCTAGGAATAAACCTACCTAAGGAGACAAAAGACCTGTATGCAGAAAACTATAAGACACTGATGAAAGAAACTAAAGATGATACAAACAGATGGAGAGATATACCATGTTCTTGGATTGGAAGAATCAACACTGTGAAAATGACTCTACTACCCAAAGCAATCTACAGATTCAATGAAATCCCTATCAAACTACCAATGGCATTTTTCACAGAACTAGAACAAAAAATTTCACAATTTGTATGGAAACACAAAAGACCCCGAATAGCCAAAGCAATCTTGAGAAAGAAAAACGGAGCTGGAGGAATCAGGCTCCTGGATTTCAGACTATACTACAAAGCTACAGTAATCAAGACAGTATGGTACTGACACAAAAACAGAAATATAGGTCGATGGAACAGGATAGAAAGCCCAGAGATAAACCCACGCACATGTGGTCACCTTATTTTTGATAAAGGAGGCAAGAATATACAATGGAGAAAAGACAGCCTCTTCAATAAGTGATGCTGGGAAAACTGGACAGCTACATGTAAAAGAATGAAATTAGAACACTCCCAAACACCACACAAAAATAAACTCAAAATGGATTAAAGACCTAAAAGTAAGGCCAGACACTATAAAACTCTCAGAGGAAAACATAGGCAGAACACTGTATGACATAAATCACAGCAAGATCCTTTTTGACCCACCTCCTAGAGAAATGGAAATAAAAACAGAAATAAACAAATGGGACCTAATGAAACTTCAAAGCTTTTACACAGCAAAGGAAACCATAAACAAGATGAAAAGACAACCCTCAGAATGGGAGAAAATATTTGCAAATGAAGCAACTGACACAGGATTAATCTCCAAAATTTATAAGCAGCTCATGCAGCTCAATATCAAAACAACAAACAACCCAATCCAAAAATGGGCAGAAGACCTAAATAGATATTTCTCCAGAGAAGATACACAGATTGCCAACAAACACATGAAAGGATGCTCCACATCACTAATTATTAGAGAAATGCAAATCAAAACTACAGTGAGGTATCACCTCACACCAGTCAGAATGGCCATCATCAAAAAATCTGCAAACAGTAAATGCTGGAGAGGGTGTGGAGAAAAGGGAACCCTCTTGCACTGTTGGTGGGAATGTAAATTGATACAGCTACTATGGAGAACAGTATGGAGGTTCCTTAAAAAACTAAATATAGAACTGCCATACTACACAGCAATCCCACTACTGGGCATATACCCTGAGAAAACCATAATTCAAAAAGAGTCATGTACCACAATGTTCATTGCAGCTCTATTTACAATAGCCAGGATATGGAAGCAATCTAAGTGTCTATCAAGAGATGAATGGGTAAAGAAGATGTGGCACATATATACAATGGAATGTTACTCAGACATAAAAAGAAACAAAATTGAATTATTTGTAGTGAGGTGGATGGACCTAGAGTCTGTCATACAGAGTGAAGTAAGTCAGAAAGAGAAAAACAAATACTGTATGCTAACACATATATATGGAATCTAAAAAAAAAAAAAAAAAGCTTCTGAAGAACCTAGGGGCAGGACAGGAATAAAGATGCGGACATAGGGAATGGACTTGAGGATACGGGGAGGGGGAAGGGTAAGCTGGGACGAAGTGAGAGAGTGGCATGGACATATATACACTACCAAATGTAAAATAGATAGCTAGTGGGAAGCAGCTGCATAGCACAGGGAGATCAGCTCAGTGCTTTGTGACCACCTAGAGGGGTGGGATAGGGATGGTGGGAGGGAGACACAAGATGGAGGAGATATGGGGATATATGTATATGTATAGCTGATTCACTTTGTTATAAAGCAGAAACTAACACACCATTGTAAAGCAATTATACTCCAATAAAGATGTTAAAAAAAAAAAAAAAAAAGGAAGACCAAGAACCCTGGTCGGTAATAACCCCACTGTGAATGGAATTCTCTGAGCCTGTGTGAGGAACACTGAGGGCTTCTGCCCTGATGTTGAAGGCGTAAGAATATTTTTAAAATTTGAGAGGATTGAATCAGCCATAATGTTGATCTGAATGGGAGGTATTTTGGTGGATGGGTGGTAAAAGCATGTTTCCACCATTTGGATAAATTCAGAGTCTTGAATTTGGCAGAAGTTTGATTTTAAGAACTGGAACATGAGTCATCTCTAATGATCCTTAAATGAGCTGCAGGCTGAGCAAAGAAGAAGGCAACAGCCAGCCTCTGTGGCTGGAGAGGCCGGAGACTCTTGGAAGGACTTCTAAGAAATATGTTGATTGATCCCTTTTTTATTCGGGGTTTTTAAAATATAATATACCCCTCCCCCCTTTTAAAGGAGGGTTTGATGGGCACCAAGGCTTATGGTTTTCTCAGGGTATATAAACTTTGAGCTCTGGGTCCTGTTAAGCTTTCTGCAGACAGGGTCAGAAACTACCAAGAAGTACCCTGGGCGTTTCGGCTTTGCAACTGCTTGGAGTGTCGTACCAGTAACACGGCGGCAGCACAGCATCTCGGGTCTCCCCATGTGGGAAATTACACTCTACCAAGTCGAGCACTGGGGTCTGAGCTGCCCCAAGCCCTGAAGTTTTTTCAAGCATCAGCGTGTTGCTTCAGTTTTAACCTCATGGTACTTTAACATTCAGTAAGTTGTAGCAGAGCCTCTGTGCCAGTCTGATCTTGTCCCCCAGAATGAAACCTGCAGTAGAACAGCCTGGAGAAGAGACACCCATGGGAAGAACAGCAGCAGCAACCTCTGGAGAGGCGCCCTTCCATATGGGGTGGGTCCTGCAGCCCAAGTCAAGCAGCTGAAATGACCCATCTCCTCTTTCCCCCCTACTATGCTTGTCCTCCTGGGCTCCAGATGGTCCTGGCTAAGACAGAGAAAAATGGGTACAGCAAATAGCCTCTTTCAAGAGGGACAGTTCACATTTTCTCTGCCAGTGTCCTCTGTCTCCCTCCATGAACCTTTGAATGGCTCAAGTTCCAATCTCCTTCGGTGGAAGTGAGATGAAGATCACGGACATGCTTTGGAAAGTTAAGAGCATTATAGAAGCCCTGGGATTGTTTATTTTATTTTTTTAATTTTAATTTTTTTCTTATTAATTTTAGTTTTGGCTGTGTTGGGTCTTTGTTGCTGCGCGCGGGCTTTTCTCTGGTTGTGGCGAGCGGGGGCTACTCTTCGTTGCGGTGCGCAGCCTTCTCATTGCAGTGGCTTCTCATTGTGGAGCACGGGCTCTAGGCGCACAGGCTCAGTAGTTGTGGCACGCAGGCTCAGTAGTTGTGGTGCACGGGCTCAGTTGCTCCACGGCATGTGGGATCTTCCCAGACCAGGGCTCAAACCCGTGTCCCCTGCATTGGCAGGCGGATTCTTAACCACTGCGCCACCAGGGGAGCCCAGCCCTGGGACTGTTATCTTGCCCGACTGGCATTTGTTTTTTGGGAATTCTTGACTTTTCTCCATTACTGTGAACACGCTATTCAAGAATAAATCAAAAGTTCTCATAACCACTTAGAACCTGCGGAGAACTGCCAGCTGCCTTGATGAACTGCTTTATAGAGGCAATGAGCAAGTGCTTACAACTGCTGGAGATGCTTCCTAGGTCATGACTCAGGAAAGAACGAGAAGGAAGAGGGACACTGTGCTCCTGAGGAGACTGTGCCTTCCCAGGATGGTTGTGTCATGTGGCAGGGAAGAGCCCACGTGCCACAGTCTGCCTGCTGGGGCTAGAGCCCAGCTTCACCATTAGCTGTGTAATCTTGAGCAAGTTACTTAACCTCTCTGGTCTCAGATTCCTGTTATGTACAATGGGGAAAGTGATTGTACCAGAGTTTGTCAGGATTAAGTGGGTGGGTCCAGTAGCACACTTAGAATAATTCAATAAATGCCGTACTTATTGTCATTTGTTTATGGTAATTGCATGTATGGGCGCTGAGCCCTGTGTAATGGGTACGTTGCTCATTTATTCCTCACTGCAAGGGCAGAGGCATTACCCCATTTTATACAGAAGAAAAATGGAGGCCCTGAGAGGTGACATCTCTTGGTATGCTAGTAAGTGGCAGAGCTGGAGTTTTTACTAACCCAAGATGATTTAGCGCCCATAACTCATTAAGAGTTCACCTTAAAAGGTTATCAGTAATATTTTAAATAACTGATTAATACAGTCTGCGGTCCTTGACATTTGCAGTATTTTAAAAAAATTGAAGTATAGTTGTTTTACAATGTTGTGTTACTTTCAGGTGTACCGCACAGTGATTCAGTTGTGTATATATAACTGATTCTTTTCCATTATAGGTTATTACAAAACAACCTTTTTTCCCTTATAGGTTATTACAAAATATAACAAAATATTGAGTTTCCTGTGCTAGACAGTAGGTCCTTGTCTATTTTATACATAGACATTTGCAACATTTGAGGAAAGTACACAGAGAGGCTTCCTGGGTAGCACGGGCTGTTCTGGAAGCATCTGTGTGGCTCTACCAGGCTTCCATGGTCCAGCTCCTTGCCTGTGTTCCTAACTGCCTACAGGACAGCTCCACTGGGGACCCCGCAGATACCCCAATTTCTACAGGTCCCAAATCTCATTACCTTCTTCCAAAACCTTTTCCTCCTTCCATGGTAACTCAGATGAATGGCCTCTCAATCCTCCCCTCCATTCTGGCTGGAAATGGTGACTCCATCTTTGACTCTCACCTGCACTTAAAACTGGTAGCCACGTCTGGAGGACTAATGTCCACAAGTCTCTTGACTCTTTCTGTCCCCATTGCCAGTTGGGGCCAATGTTAGGTAGGGTAGGCAGAGCTGGTATAACAAATAGATCTCAAAGCATAAAATGACACACAATTAATAGATGGTTAGTTTTTGCTCACGTAACAGTACTGGGTGAGTAAGCTGGTCATGGTATGGCTCTGTGCACACAGCCATTCATTCAGGGATTCAGGCTGATGGAGTTTCAGTCATGTTCACTGGGCTTCCAAGGATACTCTGAGCTCAGCATCATCACCACCAGCTGGAAAGGAAAAGGCAATGAAGAGGCACTCTGGCAGCTTGGATGGGAAGATCTGACACATGAGTCCAGCACTTCTGATCACATCCCACGTGATCACAGCCAACTGCAAGAGAGGGGGTAACTTGGACATCACCAACCCTGCAGGCTTGCTGTTGTCTTCAGAACAGTATCCTTAACGTGGCATTCAGAGGCCTCCACAGCACGATCTAGTCTAACATGCCTGCTTATCTTCTGCTGTAAGCCTCCAACAGCCTCGGCCAACCCTGGCAGATCCCATGCTCCTTCTGGAACGGGCCATGCCCACTGGCCAGCCTGTGCCCCTGCTCTGATCAGGGCACTGTTTCTCGTCACTCATGGTCTGAGTCCTGCTCCTCCTTTAAAATGTTGTTCAAAGGCCACCTTCCTCTTGAAGTCCCTTCATGCTGTCCTCAACTGAAAAAGATTCTTCTCTGCCCTCTTCTCCCCCCTCATACACTTCTCCTACAGCCAGAGGAGAAATATATTGGTCATGCTTCCTATTACAGCTCCTTGTTCAATCCCTTGTCAGACTGAAAGCTCTCCTTGTGTTTTGTCTTCCTCTTAATGCAGAATAAAGCCAACACACCAAAGCTTTCATCACCCATTTTTCATAGATATTCCTAGGTTTCATTTTTGTTTCTCTTCCCCACGGCTTGGTCTGGCCACCTAGAAACATCCCTGTGTCCTTTCACATTTCTGTACCTTTGCCTCTGCTGGTTTCTCTACCTGGGAGGCCATGATGGCATCTCCATCGTCTGGTGAACTGCTGATTACATCATGTGATGCATTCCTCAGCCTTCCTTCTACCATGGGTGTCCACTCCTCTGGTAGAACCTGTGCTCACCTCTATTCTAGTCCATTATCCCAACAGATGTGAATTCCTTGAGAACCAGAACATCCTGATAGGTTTTCTGGAGACATGATGCGAGCCTAATGTTTGGTGCGTAGAAGGATTAAATCAGCATTTCTTGAGTGAGGGCGCGCACCCAGCTGAGTTCATTCTTGTTGTTGGAGAACTGTGCAGATAGATTGCTTGACTCTAATGATAGTGCAGTCAGGCCTTCCCGAATGAACAGTTTCTTTTGTCATTTCATGCCCCTACTAAGATGGCAGAGTGCAAGCACATTTTTCACTTATCAAAGAGGCCCAGGGTAGGTAAAAATCTGGGGAAAACCCAAATCACATAATGAAATACCGGAGAAAAAAGAAAAGAAAAGAAGTCTAGGAAAATATATGTGAACAATGAACTTCACATTCTTGAACTGCTTCTTTTTGTAAAAAACTGAAACATCTCCAAAGAATACAGCCGTCAGAAACTTGGCCCAGGTGTATTTAATTTTCCAGAACAATATACTGATGATTATCATCTGGGAGCGTGAATTCTTAACCCTTGGAGGCCGACACCTACTGTTTGTTAACCACCCTGAAAGCTTTAGGGTTTTTGCCAAGGCAAGAAAATGTCAGGGGGTTAAAGATCGAGGTTCAGTAAACTTAGAAGAAAAGAGCTCTGGGTTGGCTTGGAGTTGGTTCAGGTAGAGGAGATGGAGCAATACTGGTAGGGTCTTCAGAAGTGAAGCAATACAGGTGGGGCCTTCAGAAAGAGTAAAAGAGAGTTGGATGCATGACAGCACCTTGCATATTTCATGGGATTAGGTTCTTGAACATCTTCTCAATCATTTGATCTGGGGCAGGAGAAGCCAGCCACATATCCATTTTTCACTTTGATTTAAAGCTTGAGTTTAGACTTCTGTTGTTCTGATTGCAATGCAAATTCAGAATATCATATATATTCTTTCAAGTTGCAATTTTTAAAGGAAACAAAGAAATAAACTTTGAGCTCTAGTGCTGGAAAGAACAGTCTGGTAGCTTTTGGGGAAGGTGCTAGTCTTTCTGCATGAGGGTTCTATCCTTGCATTGTTAGATTTTTAGTTCTCTAAAGATGCATCATGAAAGCTTGATTTTAAATGTAGGCTCGCATGTGAGATGGATGCTCATTTTTTTTTTTTTCTTTTCAAGTGAACGAGTAATTATCAAAACAGAAAAAACACGTGACTGGAGTCCTTTTAGCATTTAAGCAAGCATCCTCTGGCAGCTCACAGCCGGGCCACAGATCTAGTGGCTCTTCTCAGCCGAGAAATTCTGTGTGGTTGGGCAGGACACACCTCTTCCCATCTTCCTTCGGAAACATGATGTGGCATTTGCCACACGTCAGAAAACCTGTGTCAAGTCTCACTTCCTCAGACACCTTGAGGAAAGGCTGAGGACTATATTTTTCCCAGTTAGTTGGAAATTTCCAACAGTGTTTAAGATGGTTGGAGGGGCTACATAATTTGTAAAAGATATGAAACGCATGGATATTTGTGAGATCTCCTAATCATTTTGCAAAACTGTAGATAGGCCCAATTTCTATGTGATATTCTTTGGCACATTTGCATTTTGTCCTGAAAGCTCTAGAATGTTTTGGAATGACATTTTCCTTCGTTCTTTCTCTCATCACCACCCCCACCGTTGACTTTCCATTTGAAACTCAAGATTCTCAGGGTGGTGATATAAGAGGAAGACGCCCAAATATTTGTACCCTCTCTTTCTACAGAATTTTCTAGAAATAACAAAGGCTAGGATCTTTGTAGCATTGCTGTAGGACTCTGACCTGGGATGCAGAAGCCCTTCTGCCCTTCCCTAGCCATGCCCTGGAATTTTGTCCTAGAGACTCTTTTTAAGGTTGCACTTGAGGCTCTCATATCCTCCTGTTAGACATGTAATATACCTTTTCACATGCATCCATTTCATCATTCATTCAACAGCTATTTACCAAGTGCCTACTTTTCACTAGGCACTGGCCTTGGTAATCAGGGTATAACGGTGCACAAACCAGACACAGTCCCTGCTCTCACTGGGCTCACAGGCTGCTAGAGGAGCAATTACAACAGTCACAACAGTGAGGTGGGGGGGTGATAAATGCGGACTGAAGGGAAAACCCTGAAGAAAGAGCTATGGTTCCATGAACATGTGGAGCCACACTGAACCACGTGGAGCGTAAGACTCTGACCAAGACAATGTCTTAGGGAGGAATGTTTGAGCAGAGATTTGAAGGGCAAGTAGGAATTGTCCAGACGGAGGTGGGGTTAGGCGAAAGAGATCGTCTGGGAGGAGGAAGAGCATGAGCAAAGACCCTGTGACAGGAGTGGGCATATATTTGAATGGAGACCCTGGCTGGAGCTCAGAGTAGGTAAACGTCTGTGAGGTCAAATCATGGTGAGTGTTCTAGGCCATGCTCAAGGTTTCCTCCTTTACCTGAACAATAGGAAGCCAAGGAGGAATTTAAGGTGGAATGTTGAGTTTTGAGAAGATCATTCTGGAAACCATGGGGAAGAGATTAGGGCAGGTTCAGGGAGGATGCTGGGGAGTAGTTCATGCAAAAAATGTCAGTGTCTTGGGTTTGTAGGTTGGTGGCCATGGAATTGGAGAGAAGTGAAGAGACCTAATTATTATTAGGAGGGAAAATGGACAGGAGTTGGTGATGGGTTGGCTGTGATGTGTGGGTGGGAGGTGGAGAAAATGGGGCCAAGGATGGCCCCTCAGATTCTACTCAACAAAACTGGATGTAGGAAGGACCATTCCCTGAGAGAGGAGACACAGGAGGAGGGAAGAAGGACTGGGACTGGGAGAGAAGATCTTAAGATCAGATTTGGACAAGTGGCATTTAAGATGCCACATGGAATTTATGGTTCTGAAATCCATAGGTGAGATCTGGGCTGGAGATACACATTTTGAAGTCATCTGTAAATATCCAGTTGGATGTTCAAAATTCTCCAGGTGGGCTCAGTTCGGTTGTATTTAAGTCAGGATACTGTACTAAATTTACAAGGTAGCGAAATTACTTCACACGTCTAAATTCTCTGCTGATGCGAGGACAATTGTAAGCCTCAGTGGTCTTCACCTACTGAGGGTGAAGTAACAAACATAATTTTTACTCTTAAATCAGTATCTCTGTAAGCCTTTCTGTGTCTTGGAGCAATTCCTTTCACAAATGTTACTACCTTATCCCAAGCCACACTCAAAGAGGAAATATTGGGTTGGCCAAAAAGTTCGTTCGGGTTTTTCTGTAACGTCTTATGAAAAACCCAAACGAACTTTTTGGCCAACCCAATAAATGGTGGCAAGCATGGCGATGGGCTGAAGAAGCAGCCTGTATGGGTTTCATGTGGTGCATCTCTTGTTTCAGACATCCTTACTCAAGCACCTCATGCTCCCATGCTACATCAGTAATGCCCAGCTATTAACTGCAAAGGTTTAAAAAATCTTTAAAAAAACAATCCCCAAATTGTTTTAAAAAATGCAAAATACTTCTTCCCTCTCAACATTTTCAAGGATCCCCAAACCAATTAATATTTTGAAAAGACTTGGTCCTATAACATAATAAATTACATTCTAAAAGTTGGGTCATTGATACGGGGCATAATATTACCACTACCACCACGATTACTGACCACTAGGCTGGACATTAACTCACTTAAATCTATTTGGTAGGTGGTGTTATTTCTCCCATTTTCCAGTGAGAATATGGATGCTTTCAGAGGATACAGAGCTAGTAAATGGCAGGATAAGGATTTGAAATGAGTTGTGCCTGACTCCTAAGTCAGTGACCTTTAGCAGAGGGGGGCTCACTTTTGGGGACTTGACACTTATTTTATTACATATTTTCTTTTGCCCCATAGATGGTTCACTCTCTCCTTAGAACTAGACCTTTTGAATGGGTCTTTATTCCATTCCTGCTTTATTTAAACAGTCAAAATGTAGACTAGCCACCTGAAAAACAGGGTTTTGAAGGTGGTCTGTCAACCCATTACCCCCTCCTCTTTCTAAAGTGTCTTGAAGACAGAAGCCACCATATGAATGCTAACTATCATTGTCTTCATTCAGAACCATGAAAGAAGCTGCTGGTTGGAGATGAGTGAGCTTCTGTCTCTGAAAACTGAATTTTTGTTTCTTAGCTAACATATATGGAACCAGAACTCTTCCATGGTGGGGAAGATAAATCCCTTGACTCTGAAAAATGAATTTGAGGGGTGGTTGGTTGGAGAGCTCAGCTACTGTGTTGGGTCCTAGTCTGAGGGGTGGAAGGAAGAGAGAGAGAGAGAGAGAGAGAGAGAGAGAGAGAAGAGGAGAGGAGAGGAGAGGTACTCCTCAGATATTTGTTTCAGTTGGGAAATAGGGACATTTTATGTACGGAATCTTATACTTACCATACATAGTGCTTTTTGCCCAGAAGGCTCTCAAAAGAATGCATTCTTTTTTCTTTCTTGTCCACACCCATCAATGATAATCAGCGCCACTTGGGTGATTCTGGAAGCTAGTCTAAACCAGCTACGCTACTTAATAGTTGTGGGAATGGGTAGAAGAATAGTTTCTTCATTGAGAACTATTAGAGGAATTTATAGGCTGTCAGGGTGTAATTAGCTGTGAAAGATTTGGCAGGGACATGAAACTGACATTGTTCTCTCATCTTTTAACCCTGCCTCTTTCCCTAACTGGTACATCTTCCCCATGTCCTGGCATTGTTGTTGTGTTGTTCTGCTCTTTGAACCTCTGCCCTGGCTTGGTTGTTCTGAAACCTACTATGTTGTCGTTCCCTCTGTGTCTCTATGAGCTCTGTTAATTGCTCCTCCACTTGATACTATATTTGTTTCTCTAACCTTCCTTTCCTAAGATATGGATCCACCTGAGCAATTATGTCAGACAGGCTTTCTGCCATTTTGCATCTGTGCTTGCATGGATGTGTATGACTTAAGGCCTAAAAAAATATTTTGTCGGTTATTGGCTATAGAAAGTCAAGTTTGACCCAGTTAGAAATTATCAGCGCTACTTAAAAGAATAGGCTTATTTACCTATAGACATTTGAAATATGTATATTTGGGGGATAAAGACTACTTTGAAATTTGAGGTTCAATTGTCATGAGTTTGCTTAGGTACTCACTTTGAATAAAACTAACAGCCTGTGGAAAATTATGACTATTTGTTTCCGTTTGGATTAATGCTGCTTATAGAAAATAAGTTCCCAGAGGGCAGGGGCTATAGCTCATGGATATTTACAGCACCCGCTGTGAAAGAATGCCCTGTTCTTAGTAGACACTGAAATGAATGCTTTAGAAATAGTGATAGTTTTGCAGTTCCTCAAAAAATTAGACATAGAATTACCATATGATCCAACAATTTCACTCCTAGGTTTATACCCCAAAGAATTGAAAACAGGTACTTAAATACATGTACACGAATGTTCATGGCAGTGCTATCATGACAGCCAAAAGGTGGAAACAACCCAGATGTCATCAACAGATGAACAGATAAACAAATTGTGGTATACACATACAACGGAATATTATTCAGCCTTAAAAAGGAATGAAATATTGATACACACTACGATATGGATGAATCTTGAAAACATTATACTTAGTGAAAGAAGCCAGACACAACAGGTCCCATATTGTATGATTCTGTTTATATGATACATCCAGGATGGGTAAAGCCATAGAGACAGAAAGCAGATTAGTGGTTGCTGGAGCAGAGGAGAAGGGAAATAGGGAGTTAACTGCTTAGTGAATAAGGGGCTTTTTTTGGGTAATGAAAATGTTTCGGATCTAGAGGGAAATGGTTCACAATACTGTGACCATACTAATTGCCACTGAATTGTGCACCTTAAAATGGAAAATCTTATGTTACGTGAATTTCACCTTAATAAAAGTAAGGAACCATAGCAAACACCCACTGAGCATTTGCTGTGAAGCAGGCATCGTATTAAGCATTTCACACAATTCTCTCATTGAGGTCACATTCCCCTCTGTGATGGGTGATGAATTCCTTCCATTTTACAGATGGAGACCCTGACGGAAGCCCAGAGAAATTAAGCAACATACCCTCCTTCTGACAAACTTTCCAGAACCTCGAATTCCCAGAGTTAAGTATGGTGACTCGAAGAAACTTGGAGGTAGGTGGTTCTGAACTGCTTCAAGTTTGAAAGAACACCTTTCGGCTCTGAATTTGGACACTGGGTGGTCAGGGATTCAGAGGCTGTGGTTCTGTGTTTAAAAGGAATGTTTGCAGTTCTGGGTGGATGCAGAGGTGTGCTTTAGAATTCTTTGCGGATGATGAAATTTGAAAGGCCAGGGAGACTTCCTGGTGGGATCTCATGATTAGGGGTTTCCTGGAGGGGAGTGTAGGCAGGCTGGTGTTAGGATGGATACACAGGATCTTTCAAAGTGGCATTTGGTTCTGAATTCATACTTGACTGGTCGCTCCTCAAGTTTCCTTGTAAGTTTTTCATTTATAAAATTTTAGCATATAACCTCATTGAATCAGTGGCTAGGGATTTAAGGATCTTCAGATACGCAGGCTGTGAAATATCTGGGTTGACCGTATTTCCCATGTTCTGTTTTTCCCCTGTGGTTTGCTAAACATGATTTTATAAAGACTTTTCTATTAGGACCTGCCTACCATACTGGGGTACTTTTTTCTTTCTCCATTTATTTGCTCCCTTTCTCTCTCACTTACACATTCACTTATTCATTAACTCACTCACTTACTTATTCACTTGCTCACCCAATTTTTCCCACTAGCTCGCACATTCTTTAGTTCACTAACTCCTTGATGGATTGAGTCATTTAATCTATATAAACAATACATGAATTTACATTCCCACCAACAGTGCAAGAGGGTTCCCTTTTTTCCACACCCTCTCCAGCATTTATTGTTTGTAGATTTTTTTTTTTTTTTTTGTAGATTTTTTGATGATGGCCATTCTGACTGGTGTGAGGTGATACCTTATTGTAGTTTTGATTTGCATTTCTCTAATGATTAGTGATGTTGAGCATCCTTTCATGTGTTTGTTGGCAATCTGCATATCTTCTTTGGAGAAATGTCTATTTAGGTCTTCTGCCCATTTTTGGATTGGGTTGTTTGCTTTTTTGATATTGAGCTACCTGAGCTGCTTGTAAATTTTGGAGATTAATCCTTTGTCAGTTGCTTCATTTGGAAATATTTTCTCCCATTCTGAGGGCTGTCTTTTTGTCTTGTTTATGGTTTCCTTTGCTGTGCAAAAGCTTTTAAGTTTCATCAGGTCCCAATACAGCCACTATGGAGAACAGTATGGAGATTCCATAAAACAACTAAAAATAGAACTACCATAAAACCCAGCAATCCCACTACTGGGCATATAGCCTGAGAATACCATAATTCACAAAGAGTCATGTACCACAGTGTTCATTGCAGCTCTATTTACAATAGCCAGGACATGGAAGCAACCTAAGTGTCCATCAACAGATGAATGGATAAAGAAGATGTGGCACATATCTTCAATGGAATATTACTCAGCCATCAAAAGAAACGAAGTTGAGTTATTTGTAGTGAGGTGGATGGACCTAGAGACGGTCATACAGAGTGAAGTAAGTCAGAAAGAGAAAAATACCGTATGCTAACACATATATATGGAATCTAAAAAAAGAAAAAAAGGTTCTGAAGAACCTAGGGACAGGACAGGAATAAAGATGCAGATGTAGAGAATGGACTTGAGGACATGGGGAGAGGGAAGGGTAAGCTGGGATGAAGTGAGAGAGTGGCATGGACATATATGCACTACCAAATGTAAAATAGATGGCTAGTGGGAAGCAGCCGCATAGCACAGGGAAATCAGCTCAGTGCTTTGTGACCACATAGAGGGGTGGGATAGGGAAGGTGGGAGGGAGACCAAGAGGGAGGAGATATCAGGATATATGTATATGTATAGCTGATTCACTTTGTTATAAAGCAGAAACTAACACAACACTGTAAAGCAGTTATACTCCAATAAAGATGTTAAAAAAAAAGCAATACATGAAAAGTCACTTGTAAAAATGCAAATGGTATAAAAATACATCAAGCTAAATGTGCGAGTCCTCTTGGGCTGAGTCTCCCAGCTCTCTCTCCATCTCGTTCTGGGCTGCATCAGGACCACACCCCCTTCACAGTTCATAGTTCAGTGTGCAGGCTTCAAGACTTCTTCTAGACATTTATTTTATATGTAGATGTATACTGTAAGGGTTTCCCCACATTGTATATCATCATGATAATGGATTCCTCTTCTGGAAAGTCTTTTTAAAACAACACCTATTAAGTTTTTGACTTTTAAATGTATTTTAAAGCAGTTTTATCGTCAAACTTTGTAGAACTTTGCCAGTCACCCTAGAAATTCCCTCACTCCCACCAAAAGTAATCACTTTTATGGATATTATGGTGTTAAATTTGTTGCATCATTATGGTTTAATCCAAAGTATGCAGCCCTAAACACTATAGGTTTTGCCCATTAAAAAACGTTTTTACATTTAAACCTGAAGAACCTGGGCCCTCTGACCTGCGGAGTGTCCCCCAGGCTGGAGTTTGCTGACTGCACACTCGTGGTGCAGATCAACCTGCTCCTCTGTTCTCTGTCCTCCTGAAATTGGCATCTGGATCCAGAAGTCTTACCAGGTTCAGGTTTAGCCCCTGGACTAGAATATTGTAGGTGGTGCTGTTTTCTTCCATCACATACATGCTCATTTCTCCCTTGTTTTTTATATGGTGTACATTGTCTAGATCTATTCATTCACTGAGCACTGCAGTATGCTGATGTTCTAATTCTATCATTTAGTTTTGGTTTATCCCAGCTATATTAGCTGAGATAATTTTATAAGGAGATACCATCTTTCATCTACTATTTGGTTACCTGGTGGTATAGTTCATGTAGGAAAGTAATATAAATATTTGGCACTCTCCTTTTACTTACTTAGTTTTCAAGATAATGTATGGGTTCCTTATCATCCTTGAAAGTTGACCAGTTAGGTTTTTAAAACATGTCATTATGAGCTCATGGATTTAAACATATTTGATGAGTTTCAATCTATAGCAATTCTCATCCTTATGGGGGTTCACATTGTCCCATCTTTGACCCAGAGAAGCTCTTCAAGTTAGGCCTCTATAACCAGTTGCCCTTGTGTCTTCTTGACATGAATCTAGAACTGAGTTCATCACCATTTCTAGGCTTTTCCAGTGGACAGAGCTAGGAAAACACGTATGTATGTATATGTCTATATCTATGTCTGTTTATCTATCTATATATCTATGTATCTATGTATCTGTCTACCTATCTATTATCTAAGATAAAATGCCTTGTGAATTCACACTGATTTCTAATTCAAGTTCAAGACTACAGTGTTTGTACTTTACCTCCTCTGTATTGCATGTGTATCTCCTTTATTTCACACCAAAAACCTTAGTTCTCAAGCACACAGAATTAGAGTGGTAGAATTTGAACTTCCCATAATTACTCACTTGCTTTATTCCATAGTATATACACAACAGTCTCAGAATAACAACATAATGCTATTACCACCAATTACGATTCCTGAAAATGGTTAACTTCATTTTGTCACATATGCTACCTTCATTCTCCCTCTATTTTTTATGGTTTTACGATATACTTGTAGGCAGATCTATATTTATATAGTCATATAGACTATAAAGTCTCCCTTTATAAAGTCTCGTTAAGTTTTAGTTCTTCAAGTAACCACACGTTAAGATGCTCACCACCTGCCTTGTGTGCATGCTTCTCTAGTCATTTTCGTTGTCTGACGCTTGTGCTCTAGTAAATTCCTCAGGAAGAGCTCAAGGGAATATTTTCTGAGATTCTTCATGACGGCAACAGTTTCTCTGCTCTTTACACATGAAAGTGGTCGGTATTGCTGAACATATGTCAAATCAACGCTATGTGTGATGCGGGATTTTCCTTTGCTCTCAAGGTCACTATTTGGACAATTGGCCAAATTTGAATAAAGTCTGCATAATAGGTATTGGACAATAGTATTGTTAATTTTCTTACTTGGATAATGATATTGTGGTTATGTAAGAGAATGTTCTTGTTTTTAGGAGACACAAACTTCAGTGATTAGGGTTAAAAGTGCATCATGTCTGGAACTTATGTATCTAGCTACACACACAAGATAAATGGTAATATTTGGGGAATCTAGGTGAAAGGTACATGGGAATTCTAAATTCATTATACTATTCTTCAACTTTTCTGTAAGCCTAAAATTATGTTGAAATAAAAAGTTAAAAATGTATAGATGTGCATTTCTCAATAGACATATAAATATGTACATATGCCTATTTATGCTAGCATTCATAACTTTACTGGTACAATTTTACTGTATCTTTTGAGTTACATATTTTTTCAAAGATAAGTAGTAGAGACTTTTCATGATGTTTAAGAACTTATTAATATATTTGGCACGATAAAATATGGCGTCTCAATGATGGATCCAGAAAATATGCAGGGAAGAAAGACATAAGTGTCTTATTTGTGAAGAAAAAGAATCCATTGACAATGCAGAGATACAGAGATTCATTCTTGATTCATTTTTCGTAGATGTTCATTTCCGCCATATTTTCTTAATCATTAGCTGAGACCTTGTTCCTTTCTTCGGCTACTTTTTTCCTTTAAAGACAAATAAACATGACCAGACTTTTATTATTATTTTGCATTGAGTGTCCCAAGAAGATTTAGATTGGTGGTTTCAAAGTAAACAAACAAGGGACAGATGCGAGGGAATTGCATAACTAGATGGACTTTAGTGTGTATCAACTTTCTTAGGCAAATTCATAAAAAAACAAGTTTCTCCTCACTGTACTCTGTCCTTAGGGACTAATGTTCTAAAAAGGGGGAACAATTTCCCAGTACAATTAACTCTGGGAAGATGTTATGGATTTTAGAACCATTTCACGTCCTTGCTATTTTTTTAAGGCTTATGGAGACAGACCACTGTGTAGCTAGTGAGGTGTGTGTGTGGGTGCTCCCTGATGGGTTATGTTCTTGTCCTGATATCGTGGGCACAGGTGGTTGTAAATGCCCTCATGCTTGGATATCCTGGTTCCTTTGTCCAAAGTATGTTCATCTTTTCCACTAGATGTCAAATTCTTGAAAAGTGGAAGCACGCCTTAAAGATATGACACAAATCTTCGTCATCTGCAGCTCACAAATGGGCTGTCTTTGAAGCTTGTTTCTATGGCAACAGCTTGAAATTCAAAATTGCATTTTTCTATGGACACATGATAGTTAGGTTCCCAGGCCAGCTGACTGAAATTTGCCAAGGCCGCCATGTTAATTTCTGTAGTATTGAAACAACACTACAGACCCTAATCACCAGGTGTGCCTGTGTTCTAGAGAAGTGTCTCTCAATCGGGCCAGGGAAGGCAATTTCTTAAGGCCCTGCTGGCTGCATACCTAACACTATCCCTGCACTAATATTCTTGGAGCGTAGCTCTTTTCTTAACTCCTCGGCTCAATGGCGTGCATGCTCCTGACTGACTACCAAACATAGGCACGCTCTTCAGGAAGTATTCAAGGCCTTCAACCGCATGCTCCATCTTTCCCGTCCCACTGTGTGCTACTTCCCCACCTGGACACATGCCATCTGAAGCCTTGCCTGAACATGCCCCAGGCTTCCTTGGTTTCCCACCTTCGCTTATGCTGTTCTTGGCACCCCAAATCAGTTCCCATTTGTGTCTTCCTTAGAGATGCCTCTTCTTTGCTGGCTCATCTCATATGCCACCTCCTTTCCTGATTTCTCCCAACTAGAATGCATCTTTCCCTTTTGTGTACACCCTCATCCTGTCTTATGACATATAATATGATTTTTATGGGATAATGTTTTTTAGACTATTGTCAATTATACCTGGAGGGCGGGGATCCTTGTTTTACCCACCGCTGAGGGTCCAGCAATGCCTAGCACTGTGCTTGGGGTATGGTGGCTACACAACAAATCTTAAGGGTTTTGAACAGCTTCCCTGCCTCCCGGCCGCCCCCCACCCCCATCATCCTTATACTGGGAGGGGGTGGGCTGCATGTGCAAGTGCTGGTAGGAGGCCAGGGAGGGGAGCTGTGTTGCTTTCCAAACATTAATGTCCACAGACAGCTCTAAGTGCTGTCTACCTTTGGCTCTGAGTCAGGTATAATAAAGCAAAATCAGCCATTACGAGTAATGCTTTCTAACTTTTGATGTAAGACTCACAAAAGGCGCTTGCTATCCATGACTGGTGTCAGATACAATAAGTATAATTAATTTCTGGAAACACATAGATGAAATTACTCAAATCATGGCTTAATTTGTTTCCAACCCTCCGACTTTCCTGGGCGGAGATCAGACCACGTGGCCCTTTGCTGCAGGAGACACCTCGAGCAAGCTCTTCTCCCAGGTTTGGCTGTAGGAACAGTGACTCTTTCTGGGCCTTTTAAACTTGAAAGTGGAAAACATTGGGCTCTCCATATCCATCTCCTGGGGACTCACTGAAAGCAAGTTTATTTGAGCAGGAGAGGTGACCTTTCTTTTCGTCTCTGATTGTATTTTCACATCTAATAAAGTCAAGAGTGGACTTTGCACCTGCTTCCCTGAGTACAAATTCAATGGGACCACAGTCCTGGAAGTGAATGGCACTGAGTTCTTTCCTCCAAGTTAGTATTGCCAAGGAACTCCTTGCCAGCCTTGGTGAGCTGCCCTGACTTGCTGGGGGTCACATCATGGCTGAGTGTCAGCGGCTGGGTGAGAACCAGCTCTGCTAGGATCTTTTCTACCTCATGGACTTCTCTCAAATACTCCTCCAGGTGAGATTCTTTTTACTATTTCATAGATTCCATGATGGAAAGATTTGGTCAACAAGACCATGAAGTCCTTGCATCTATTTAACTAATATTTATGGAGGGCTTACTATAGGCCAGGCACTTTCTAGGTGCTAGGAATACGATGATGAACAACACATACATAATGCCTGCCCTGGCGAATCTTCCAGTTTACTGGGCCAGCCAGATACTAGAAAGGATAGTTTAATGAATTTTGATGAGTGTTGTAAAGGTCAAGTGTAGGGTGCCTGGAACCTCTAACTGAAGGGGCAGGGTTAGGCTGGAGGAAACTGAACTTATTTTAAGTAAAAGGAACAGCATGTGCAAAGGCCCGGAGTTCAGTGAGAGCTTTTTCTCTGCTTACCCTCATGTCCATAGTTACTCTAGACTCCTTCATGGCCACACCCTGCTTCTCTCTCCAGCCTCATCTCTCCTGCCTGCACGCTAAGATACACCTCAGCATTGTTTTTCAATTCTTTGCCCAAGCTTTTCTTTATTTTCATGCCTTTGCACATTCTGTCGCTCTACTGGAAATGTGAATTGCTTCCAGCTCCACTCATGCATTAGGATTCAGCTTTCAGTCTGACCCTCCTGGACTGTTATAGCTAATTCTCCTATAAGATATCATAACACCCTATGTATACTTCCACAGACGTCAATGTACTTGTATATTTATCTGTGTCCCTTGCTGGCCTGTGAGCCTTCTTTGGGGGTCAGAGGTGTGTCTTATTTGTCTCACTGTGCCTCACACAGTGTGGAACTTGATAGTTACTCCCAATACATGTTTGTTGTATCAACAGACAAAGAGATATAGGTCTCTTGACTCCAGCCCAATTCTCCTTTCTGCCTCCTTCTTTTCCTTTCTGTTGTCTGTTGCTCCATACATCTATCCTTCCTTCTATCCATCCAACAGATATATTTGAGAATCTGCTATGAGCTTGGCCTTGAAGCTGCTCATGGTCCAGCATAAGAGTTGGATGGGCAATTGGATAAAAGATAGTTTAACAGGGTCCTTGATGTCATAGGAGTTTAAACAAAGAGCTCCAGAGCGTCAAAGGTGGATCCATATGTCTGTCTGGGATAATCTGGGAAGGCTTCACCAAGGTAGTGCTGTCTGAGCTGGGTCTTGAGAGCTGAGGGAGATTTGCCCAGTGAGGAGCTGTGGAAAGTAAGAAGTTCAATGTTCACGGAATGGAGGGTGTATACCTGTGGGGGGTATGGGGAGTGAGGATAGGGAAGGGTGGGTGGCAAGAAGAGAGAGGAGTGAAGGCCCCATGGAAAACACTCTTGCTTGCCTCTATAAGCAATATGAGTTTTATTGTGTAAGCCCTGGGAACCCTACTGAGGTTTTTCAGCAGGGGAAATCTCTGTTTTGTAGGAAGCTGATGGTACCTCCCTGGGGCCATCCTAAGAGAAATCCAGGAGATAACAAAGGCAGACCCTGCAAGTGGGTTTTCAGTGCTGGTCTGCCATGTGGTCCCCTGTTCCTCAGCTGCCTTCTCTTTCAGCATCCCCTAGTCTGGGGATCACCACAGGAGGAAAGAAGAAAAGGTTAGAGGGGTAACCGGCTCATTTGCAAGTATTTGTCTGTCTCTTTTACCTCTGGAGGAATGGCACTTTTGAAATAATAGTGATTGCCAGCCCTTTATGTTACTTATTAGGCATCCCATTTCCCTTAATAATCCTTACTAGTCAGAGACTTTATTGTTTGGCACTGACTTAAAAATATGCATACCAAGTCTTCCTATTTCAGAGCTGATGAAAGGACTCATTCTTCCTGGACTCCTCTTGTTGTTATAACAACAATGGTAAATCTCTGCTGACTGATTGGAGGAGGCCATTGAACTTGACAGTAACAATTACTGAACAGAATGTTTACATCAGGGTACCCGTGAACCATCCAAGTGCTTCAACTGCATAATTAACAGGACCAGCTAAAATTCTACATCATTGTCATAATATTTACTCTGAAAACTCACAGTTGGACTAAAGTTTCTATTGCAGGCTCTGCTGACATCAAGGAATCTTAGACTTCCTTTTTGACAGGGAGGTTTATGGGGACCATACATCGGCAACCAAAACACAATTCCTCTTGCAGATGCTCATTGAATTCATGGACTATTAACGATTGATGTTGGATTAGAGATCATCTATTCAGTTGTTTCTAAACTTGGCTGAACCACAGAATCTACTGGGGAGACTTTAGAAATTTGGCAACCAGGATGTTGTCGATATATTTTCTTAAATGCAAAGGTTATTCTTCCAGTTATGAGAACTGCTGATCTCATTTTGAGGATGCTGAGGGCTACAAGATTGAAGTCACTTGGAAGGTTAAACCAACCCAGAAGTCTCCTCGGCCTGTCTGAGTGGAAGAGATGGATACTAGTGACCCCTGGGGAACACTTTTGTTAATAAAATGCTTTTGTTAAAAAAGTCTCAATTTTGACTTCAAGGGAGGCACCTTCACAGTGTTCCTAAGAGTGGATTCTTTGACTGCCCTCATAGAAACTCTCTCGGGTACTTGTTAAGAATGCAGAGTCCTGGGATCTCCTGTAGACCCACTGTATCAAAAGCTCTGAGGGTGGGGCCCCAGGAATCTGTACTTAAATCTACCCTTCATGTGTTTCTGATGCACATTAAAGTTGGAGAGCCATTGGCTTTTCTCTCCTTTTGTATCAATTGGCACCTCCCTGTTTGTGGCTGATACTCAGTGCCAGTTGACCTCACGGGAACTGAAATGTGCAAACCAGGAACACGTCCAGTGCTCATTCCTTGTGCCATTTGACGCTGTGGACTGCACACTCTTGAAATGCTCTATCCGGTGATTTCCATGTCCACCCCCCTTTCTCTATATCATCCTCTGTCTTGCTATATCATCCTTGGACTTACCTCTTTCTTGGACTCCTCTTCTTCCCCCGCCCCTCCTGAGCAATCACACATCTCTCTTGATTCCTTTACAATAGCAGTGATGATTTCTGACTGCCTTTCACCAGCCCAGACTCATTCCCTGAGCTTCAGCCCCACCTGTACAACAACTTGTCCAGTACCTGCATTTGGATGTCCCACGGTCCCCTCAAATCCACCTGGCTGAATGGAGCTCTTGAACCTCCCTGAACACCTGTTCTCTCTCCACTACTTGAGTTGATGGTGTTGCCATTCATCCACTTACAACCCCAGACTCTTTCCTTTCACTTTACCTCCATCCATGAGCAAACCCTGCTGATTCGGGCTGTTAAATATACCTGAGTCAATTATATCTCAATAAAACTGGAAAAAATATAACAAATCTATTGTCTCTTTTCTCTCCTTTATGCTATTGACTTACCCCAGACCTCCATCATCTCTCACCTGGGACTTATGATATCCTTTCTAAGCTTATCTTCCCACCAGTCTTGTTCTCCCTAATCCGTCAACCACATTGTCTCCAGAGTGATCTTTTAAACATCTGGCCACACCACTCCTTGTGATTAATACCCTTTAGAAACTCTGCATTGCCTTCAGGACTCCTTAGTGTGCTACTCAAGGTCTTCTAAGCTCTGCCTGTTCCTCCATTTAGCGCCTGTTCATCACTTCCCCTCTCTTTCCCTGGGACTTTACATTCTAGCCATTCTGAGTTACTCTGCTCCCTGGAGCCTTGAGGCATTTTCAGAGGAAATTCCCAATACCTGGAACATCTTTCTATCACTCTTTCTTTCTCTCTCCCTTTCTATCTATCCATTGAGTCCCTAAGCATCCTTCTAGATGCAACTCTGTCCCTCTGAAACCTTGGTTGACCCTCTGGCAGGGGTGTGGCCTCCACACTGTTCACCATCCCATCCTGTCCCCACCTCCATCATAAATCCGTGTGTGAAGATTTGTTTGCACGCCTACTACCCCTCCTTGACTAGACCCATCTATTACGTCCAGTGCTGAGAATTGTGACTGGTTCTTAGTAGGTCCTTAATTAACACTTCTTGGGTGAATGAATGGATGAATTATTCATAGTGTCTGACTTTTAGAACCATATATCATATAAAAATCTATACTTTTATTTTAGCCGTTCTTCCCATTTATGAAACACATGTCATGAGTTCATGCGCTGGCAGTAGAGTTCATAAAAATAACTATGCATTCTGATTAATTGACTCATATTACCTAATTAATTTACCCATTAAGGGGTCAGCCAGAATCTGGGCATGAAGCAAATATACTGTGGCATGGATCAACATTACAACCAAGTCCCTTAAGAAGCTGATAGGAAGGGGTTTTAAAAAACAACCAAGGTTACTAGGCATTACTTCATCTTTTACAACACATTGGACACTTTTTTTTTTTAAACCAAAGGAAACCATATTTCATCATGGTAAGGAAGAATCATGCTAATAATGGAAAACAAAATTATTCTAACATTTTAGCTAAAATCATAGTGTCAGCTCTAAGTAAAAAGAAGTTTGAGATGCCCAAGTGGGTCTATATTTTCTTGGTCCTTTTGTCCACTGAAGGATGCCTTGAGTGGCTGGAGCCGAGTCCATCAGCAGGCAGGGAAGTGTTGGGGTGAGACAGGGGTGTGGGATGGAGGAAGCAACACATCAGTGACACATCCTGGGAAATAATTAGGTTTGAGCACAACACGCTTAGACTACAAAGCTGTGAACATGTACTGACTTGTCCTCTAGGCCAGGCATGGGGTTTTGTGTTTTATATAACCTATGCCATTCAATCCACTCCACCGCCCTATGAAACTACGATGAATTTCTTAATTTTACAGATGTGGGAGCTGTTAATTGATTCTTGGTAGTTCAGGAAGTAGCTGAGGAATTAGAAAACATGCACCTGATCCATTCCCTCATTAAGATTCAGAAGGGATGGCAGTTAGCTTGCCTGAACTCAACGGGAAGAGACACAGCTCACAATTCCTCTGTCTTCTTGTCTCCCAATAGACTGTCCCTTGATTCTCTCAGAACTCATGCCTCTTGGGTTCCCACTCCTTGCCCAGATGGCACAGGTGGCTGTATTGGGCTGCAGAGCAGCCCAGACTGACACAGCTGCACTCTCTTTGCAGAAGGGCTTGTCAGCTGAAAACATCTCTGTCAAGCTCACGGTGGGAGAATGGAGTGTGGTGTCTGACCTCAAAATGCCCTGTTCCTTCTACTCCTGCTGGCTATGGACATTTGTGACTTTCATGACATCAGAGACTGGTGTTAGAGTAGTAGGGGTGTTAGAATAGTAGTGGACCAGAGCATCAGTTCCTCTTAATTCCCAGATGAGAACACTGGGTCCCTGGGGGGGTGGGGGGTGAACTTGCTTGTCCAAAGTCACAACAGTGCGGGTGTGGAAGGTGAGAGTTCCCTAACACGCCAGGGCTCTTGTCCCTGCACTGCCAAGGCTCTACTACATGCCAAGTTCACCAGCACTCTCTTTCCTCCCTGCCCAGTAGACAGTAGGTATCATTTTTTTTTTTAATTTTTAAATTTTATTTTATTTACTTTTTTATGCAGTAGGTTCTTATCAGTCATCAATTTTATACACATCAGTGTATACATGTCAATCCCAATCGCCCAATTTATCAAACACCACCATCCTCACCCCCCCGCGGCTTTCCCCCCTTGGTGTCCATACGTTTGTTCTCTACATCTGTGTCTCAACTTCTGCCCTGCACACTGGTTCATCTGTACCATTTTTCTAGGTTCCACATACATGCATTAATATACGATATTTGTTTTTCTCTTTCTGACTTACTTCACTCTGCATGACAGTCTCTAGATCCATCCACGCCTCAAGAAATGACCCAATTACGTTCCTTTTTATGGCTGAGTAATATTCCATTGTATATATGTACCACATCTTCTTTATCCATTCGTCTGTCGATGGGCATTTAGGTTGCTTCCATGACCTGGCTATTGTAAATAGTGCTGCAATGAACATTGGGGTGCATGTGTCTTTTTGAATTATGGTTTTCTCTGGGTATATGCCCAGTAGTGGGATTGCTGGATCATATGGTAATTCTATTTTTAGTTTTTTAAGGAACCTCCATTCTGTCCTCTATAGTGGCTGTATCAATTTACATTCCCACCAACAGTGCAAGAGGGTTCCCTTTTCTCCACACCCTCTCCAGCATTTATTGTTTGTAGATTTTCTGATGATGCCCATTCTAACTGGTGTGAGGTGATACCTCATTGTAGTTTTGATTTGCATTTCTCTAATAATTAGTGATGTTGAGCATCTTTTCATGTGCTTCTTGACCATCTGTATGTCTTCTTTGGAGAAATGTCTATTTAGGTCTTCTGTCCATTTTCTGATTGGGTTGTTTGTTTCTTTAATATTGAGCTGCATGAGCTGTTTATATATTTTGGAGATTAATCCTTTGTCTGTTGATTCGTTTGCAAATATTTTCTCCCATTCTGAGGGTTGTCTTTTCGTCTTGTTATGGTTTCCTTTGCTGTGCAAAAGCTTTTAAGTTTCATTAGGTCCCATTTGTTTATTTTTGTTTTTATTTCCATTACTCTAGGAGGTGGATCAAAAAAGATCTTGCTGTGATTTATGTCAAAGAGTGTTCTTCCTATGTTTTCTTCTAAGAGTTTTATAGTGTCTGGTCTTACAACAGTAGGTATCATTTTATTGATTGGTGCCTAATTCAGTGATGCTCTTGCAGCACCCCTGGTCTGCACTTTTGCCTTGAAGTTGAGTTGTTTCCTACACTCTCAGGATGAGGTTCTCACAGTCAGGTTCTAAGCCTCTTTCCTATTCATTTCTCCCTCCTCCTAGGTCTTTTGGCCTTTTCCACAACATACCTTCCACGCTGGTGCTTTTCAAACACAGCTTGTAATTTTTGTCCCTTGCTGAAGCTATTTTCCCTGCCCAAACACCCTCCTCTCCTCTCCTCTCTCTGTTTTTTGATCATTAATAAGAATCATACTACTTTAAAAAAATACTTTATTTTTTATTTCTAATTTTTATTTGGTTGTGCCACATGGCTTGTGGGATCTTAGTTCCCTGACCAGGGATCGAACCTTGTCCCTGAAAGTGAAAGCACAGAGTCCTAACCACTGGACGGCCAGGGAATTCCCGAGAATCATACTACTTTTAAGATACCCTCTCCAACCACTTCAGACCACAGGGAATCCTTATGTCAATAGTCATGGCAACTCCATTCTTTGAAACTCAGTATATCCTGGCTAGGCCAGTGTTTTCCAGAGTAATTCCTGGAAGATGTGTCTCTCAAAAGATACCTTTCTCCCTGTATTCTGCTCCCCCTGAAGAATGGGTCCATGACTAAGTCTGTGAAATGCCAAATGTTTTCTCTGCCTCACGGAGACTCACATTGCATGTCAGCACACTAAGCCTCTGAGAAGTTCTGCATTATAGAAACGGGCTTAGCTTTTTCAACCCTGTACTTCCCAAATTTATGTCCTTGGAACCTTTCATCTATGTGACTCCGTTAGCATCCTATTGAATGCTTTTTGGGGAATGCTCTTCTAGGAAGTTTACGACACACAATTAGAAATTTATAGGACTTATCTTCCCAGTCACACTGTGTAAGTTTCTGTGCTTCTTTATCTCTCCCAAATGACCAATAGAATGTTAATTTATTTCTTTCTTTTTGAGAAGTTTATGTTGTGGCAAGCACTAAGAAAGGTTTGCTTGTTTGCCAGTATGGAGTCTTGGTGCAGAAAAGAATTCTTTTCATGCTGGGATAGAGCAAAGATAAGGAGTGGTCAGCAGGAAAGGTAGAAATTGTCCAGAGATGAGAACAACTTAGACTCTAAAGTTGTCATGAACTGTAAATGAGGTTAGGTTTAGAAAGGCCAAATCTGGGTTCAAGATGGCGGAGTAGAAGGACGTATGCTCACTCCCTCTTGTGAGAGCACCGGAATCACAACTAAGTGCTGAACAGTCATTGACAGGAGGACACTGGAACTCACCAAAAAAGATGCCCCACATCCAAGGACAGGAGAGAAGCTGCAATGAGATGGTAGGAGGGGCACAATCATAATAAAATCAAATCCCATGGCCACTGGGTGGGTGACTCAGAAACTGGAGAACACTTATACCACAGAGGTCCACCCACTGGAGTGGCTTCCCATTCCCACATCAGGCTTCCCAACCTGGGGGTCTGGCAACGGGAGGAGGAATTCCTAAAGAATCAGACTTTGAAAGCTGGCAGAATTTGATTGAGGATTCGACAAGACTGGAGTAAGTGGAGACTGCACTCTTGGAGGGCACGCACAAAGTACTGTGCACATTAGGACCCAGGGGAGGGAGCGGTGACCCCATGGGAGACTGAACCGGACCTACCTGCTAGTGTTGGAGGGTCTCCTGCAGAGGTGGGGGGTGGATGTGGCTCACCATGGGGACAAGGACACTGGCAGCAGAAGTTCTGGGAAGTACTCCTTGGCATGAGCCCTCCCAGAGTACTCCATGAGCCCCACCGAAGAGCCAGGTAGGCTCCAGTGTTGGGTCACCTCAGGCCAAAAAACCAAGAGGGAGGGAACCCAGCCCCACCCATCAGCAGACAAGTGGATTAAAGTTTTACTGAACTCTGCCCACCAGAGCAACACTCAGCTCTACCCACCACCAGTCCCTCCCATCAGGAAGCTTGCACAAGCCTCTTAGATAGCCTCATCCACCAGAGGGAAGACAGCAGAAGCAAGAAGAACTACAGTTCTGCATCCTGTGGAACGAAAACCACATTCACAGAAAGACACACAAAATGAATAGGCAGAGGGCTATGTACCAGATGAAGCAACAAGATAAAACTCCAGAAAAACAACTAAATGAAGTGGAGATAGGCAACCTTCCAGAAAAAGAATTCAGAATAATGATAGTGAAGATGATCCAGGACCTTGGAAAAAGAATGGAGGCAAAGATCGAGAAGATGTAAGAAATGTTTAACAAAGACCTAGAAGAATGAAAGAACAAACAAACAGAGATGAACAATACAATAACTGAAATGAAAACTACACTAGAAGGAATCAATAGCAGAATAACTGAAGCAGAAGAACGGATAAGTGACCTGGAAGACAGAATGGTGGAATTCACTGCTGTGGAACAGAATAAAGAAAAAAGAATGAAAAGAAATGAAGACAGCCTAAGAGACCTCTGGGACAACATTAAACGCAACAACATTCACATTATAGGGGTCCCAGAAGGAGGAGAGAGAGAGAAAGGACCCGAGAAAATATTTGAAGAGATTACAGTCAAAAACTTCCATAACATGGGAAAGGAAATAGCCGCCCAAGTCCAGGAAGCGCAGAGAGTCCCAGGCAGGATAAACCCAAGGAGAAACACGCTGAGACACATAGTAAACGAACTGACAAAAATTATAGACAAAGAAAAATTATTAAAAGCAACAAGGGAAAAATGACAAATAATGTACAAAGGAACTCCCATAAGGTTAACAGCTGATTTCTCAGCAGAAACTCTACAAGCCAGAAGGGAGTGGTATGATATATTTAAAGTGATGAAAGGGAAGAACCTACAACCAAGAATACTCTACCCAGCAAGGATCTCATTCATATTTGATGGAGAAATCAAAAGCTTTACAGACAAGCAAAAATGAAGAGAATTCAGCACCACCAAACCAGCTTTACAACAAATACTAAACGAACTTCTCTAGGCAGGAAACACAGGAGAAGAAAAGGACCTACAAAAATAAACCCAAAACACTTAAGAAAATGGTAATAGGAACATACATATAGATAATCACCTTAAATGTGTATGGATTAAATGCTCCAACCAAAAGACACAGGCTCGCTGAATGGATATAAATACAAGACCCATATATATATGCTGTCTACAAGAGGTGCAATTCAGACCTAGGGACACATACAAACTGAAAGTGAGGGGATGGAAAAAGATATTCTATGCAAATGGAAATCAATAGAAAGCTGGAGTAGCAATACTCATATCAGATAAAATAGACTTTAAAATTAAGAATGTTACAAGAGACAAGGAGGACACTACATAATGATCAAGGGATCAATCCAAGAAGATATAACAATTATAAATATATATGCACCCAACATAGGAGCACCTCAATACATAAGGCAAATGCTAACAGCTATAAAAGAGGAAATCAAGAGTAACACAATAATAGTGGGAGACTTTAATACCTCACTTACACCAATGGACAGATCATCCAGACAGAAAATTAATAAGGAAACACAAGCTCTAAATGATACAATAGACCAGATAGATTTAATTGATATTTATAGGACATTCCATCCGAAAACAGCAGATTACACTTTCTTCTCAAGTGCACACGGAACATTCTCCAGGATAGATCACATCTTGGGTCACAAATCAAGCCTCAGAAAATTTAAGAAAACTGAAATCATATCAAGCATCTTTTCCGACCACAACGCTATGACATTAGAAATAAATTACAGGGGAAAAAACATAAAAAACACAAACACATGGAGGCTAAACAATACGTTACCAAATAACCAAGAGATCACTGAAGAAATCAAAGAGGAAATCAGAAAATACCTAGAGACAAATTACAATGAAAACACGACGATCAAAAACCTATGGGATGCAGCAAAAGCAGTTCTAAGAAGGAAGTTCATAGCAATACAATCCTACCTCAAGAAAGAAGAAAAATCTCAAATAACAACCTAACCTCACACCTAAAGGATCTAGAGAAAGAAGAACAAACAAAGCCCAAAGTTAGTAGAAGGAAAGAAATTATAAAGATCAGAGCAGAAATAAATGAAATAGAAACAAAGAAAACAATAGCAAAGATCAATAAAACTAAAAGCTGGTTCTTTGAGAAGATAAACAAAACTGATAAACCTTTAGCCAGCCTCATCAAGAAAAAGAGGGAGAGGACTCAAATCAATAAAATTAGAAATGAAAAAGGAGAAGTTACAAAGGACACCGCAGAAATACAAAGCATCCTAAGAGACTACTACAAGCAACTCTATGCCAATAGAATGGACAACCTGGAGGAAATGGACAAATTCTTAGAAAGGTATAACCTTCCAAGACTGAACCAGGAAGAAATAGAAAATATGAAAATAATAATACTACCACTTCCAATTGTAGTAGTATTGGAAGTATTCTAATTGGAATACTACTTCCAATCAGAAATAATGAAATTGAAACTGTGAATAAAAATCTTCCAACAAACAAAAATCCAGGACCAGATGGCTTTACAGGTGAATTCTATCAAACATTTAGAGAAGAGCTAACACCTATCCTTCTCAAACCCTTCCAAAAAATTGCAGAGGAAAGAAGACTCTCAAACTCATTCTACGAGGCCATCATCACCCTGATACCAAAACCAGGCAAAGATACTACAAAAAAAGAAATTACAGACCAATATCACTGATGAATGTAGATGCAAAAACCCTCAACAAAATACTAGCAAACAGAATCCAACAACACATTAAAAGGACCACACATCATGATCAAGTGGGATTTATCCCAGGGATGCAAGGTTTCTTCAATATACACAAATCAATCAATGTGATACACCATATTAACAAATTGAAGAATAAAAACCATATGATCATCTGAATAGGTGTAGAAAAAGCTTTTGACAAAACTCAACACCCATTTATGATAAAAACTCTCCAGAAAGTGGCCATAGAGGGAACCTACCTCAACATCACAAAGGCCATATATGACAAACCCACAGCAAACATCATTCTCAATGGTGAAAAGCTGAAACCATTTCCTCTAAGATCAGGAGCAAGACAGGATGTCCACTCTTGCCACTCTTATTCAATGTAGTTTTGGAAGTCCTAGCCACGAAAATCAGAGAAGAAAAAGAAATAAAAGGAATAGAAATTGGAAAAGAAGAAGGAAAACTGTCACTGTTTGCAGATGACATGATACTATACATAGAGAATCCCAAAGATGCCACGAGAAAACTACTAGAGCTAATCAGTGAATTTGTAAAGTGGCAGGATACAAAATTAACGCACAAAAATCTCTTGCATTCCTATACACTAACAATGAAAGATCAGAAAGAGAAATTAAGGAAACAATCCCATTCACCATTTCAACAAAAAGAATAAAATACCTAAGAATAAACCTACCTAAGGAGACTAAAGACCTGTACTCAGAAATCTATAAGACACTGATGAAAGAAATCAAAGATGACACAAACAGATGGACAGATATACCATGTTCTTGGATTGGAAGAATCAATATTGTGAAAATGACTATGCTACCCAAAGCAATCTACAGATTCAATGCAATCCCTATCAAATTACCAATGGTATTTTTTACAGAACTAGAACAAAAATCTTAAAATTTGTATGGAGACACAAAAGACCCCAAATAACCAAAGCAATCTTGAGGGAAAAAATGGAGCTGGAGGAATCAAGACTCCCTGATTTCAGACAATACTACATAGCTACAGTAATCAAGACAATATGGCACTGGCACAAAAACAGAAATATAGATCAATGGAACAGGATAGAAAGACCAGAGATAAACCCACGCACCTATGGTCAACTAATCTATGACAAAGGAGACAAGGGTATACAATGGAGAAAAGATAGTCTTCAATAAGTGGTGCTGGGAAAATTGGACAGCTACATGGAAAGAATGAACTTAGAACACTCCCTAACACCATACACAAAAACAAACTCAAAATGGATTAAAGACCTAAATTTAAGACTGGACACTATAAAACTCTTCGAGGAAAACATAGGAAGAACACTCTTTGACATAAATCTCAGCAAGATCTTTTTTGATCCACCTCCTAGAATAATGGAAATAAAAACAAAAATAAACAAATGGGACCTAATGAAACTTAAAAGCTTTTGCACAGCAAAGGAAACCATAAACAAGATGAAAGACAACCCTCAGAATGGGAGAAAATATTTACAAGTGAATCAACGGACAAAGGATTAATCTCCAAAATATATAAACAGCTCATGCAGCTCAATATTAAAGAAACAAACAACCCAATCAGAAAATGGGCAGAAGACCTAAACAGACAGTTCTCTGAAGAAGACATACAGATGGCCAAGAAGCACATGAAAAGCTGCTCAACATCACTAATTATTAGAGAAATACAAATCAAAACTACAATGAGGTATCACCTCACACCAGTTAGAATGGGTATCATCAGAAAATCTACAAACAACAAATGCTGGAGAGGGTGTAGAGAAAAGGGAACCCTCTTGCACTGTTGGTGGGAATGTAAATTGATACAGCTACTATGGAGAACAGTATGGAGGTTCCTTAAAAAACTAAAAATAGAATTACCATATGACCCAGCAATCGCACTGCTGGGCAGATACCCAGAGAAAACCGTAATTCAAAAAGACACATGCACCCCAATGTTCATTGCAGCACTGTTTACAATAGCCAGGTCATGGAATCAACCTATATGCCCATCGACAGACGAATGGATAAGGAAGATGTGGCACACATATACAATGCAATGTTACTCAGCCATAAAAAGGAACGAAATTGGGTCATTTGTAGAGCCGTGGATGGACATAGAGACTGTCATACAGAGTGAAGTAAGTCAGAAAGAGAAAAACAAATATCATATATTAACGCATATATGTGGAATCTAGAAAAATGGTACAGATGAAACAGTTTGCAAGGCAGAAATAGAGACACAGATATAGAGAACAAACGTATGGGCACCAAGGGGGGAAGTGAAGGGGGGTGGTGGTGGTGGGGTGAATTGGGAGATTGGGATTGACATATATACACTAATATGTATAAAATAGATAATATGAACCTGCTGTATAAAAAAATAAATAAATAAAATTCAGAGAATAAAAAGAGAAAGGCCAAATCTACTGTCAGAAAATCTCAGTGGAAAAGTTGGAATTTGAGAAACCCTCATCCAAAGAAAGGCAAATAGCTGTGATGTAAGGAAACCTCTCCAAGCCCTGGAGAGTGAAAAATAAATTTAAAGATGAAGAGAGAGAGAAAAATGGAACAGAATGCATGGTTATAAAACACTCATTTTAGTTCAGTTTCAAAACTTTCCTGGGATGTGCTCCCAGATCCTCATTCTGCTACCAGGAGCTAAGCTCTAGTTATTAAGGCTCTGTTGTTGCCAAAATTTCCTTCTTTTACACTTTTTTTTTTGCTTCATTTTCGAGTAATGACCTTGCATAACCCTATATCTTTATCTGTTCAGTTCAAGTCGGTTCAACAGTTATTTATTGAGCACCTTCTGTGTGCCAGGCTATGCTGGGGCTACAAAAATAAATAAGACAGTCTTTTTGCTTGTGTCTATTTTAGCCAGGGGGTAGGGAGAGGGAATATTAGGCACAATGACAGGTAATTTTAATATGGTACCAAGACAGAGTAAGCACAGGGAGACACCTGACTGAGCCTGGGGTCTCCAGTGAATAGTTCCACAGGGCCGACCAGGAGTACAGTGTTGAGTGCCCATGAGACTTTTAAGCTAAAAATGTTCTCATTTCTTCTAAAATTAGAAGGAAAAAAAGAATATGATCCAGCCTGGATTTTATTTGTCTTTATACCAACACACTTGCAAAGTAGTTTTGAATACATTTTATGGAGGAGAGGCCCACAGGGCAAAAGTGCCCAGGGTACTGTATTGGTTTCCTAGGGCTTCCGGAGCAAAGGACCACAGACTGGGTGACTTAAACAGTAGAAATGTATTGTCTCACAGTTCTGGAGGCCAGAAGTTCAAGATCAAGGTGTTGGCAGGGTTGGTTCCTCCTAAGGGTTGTTCCAGGCCTCTCTGCCAGGTTCTGCTACTCTTGTTTTATAAGGACACCAGTCATATTGGATTAGAGGCCCACCACATGCCAATATGACCACATTTTAACTGAACTAAGTACATCTGCAACGACCCTACTTTCAAATAAGATCACATTCTGAGGTGCTGGGGGTTGGGATTTCAATATATGAATTTGGTGTCTGTTGGGGGAGACATAGTTCAACCCATAATAGTGTGCTTGAGGTGGACAAAGGAGTCACATGGCTTACTGTGGTTACAGGTCCCCTCTCCTCCATCCCAAAGAAATAAAACAAATACGTTCTTAAGTTCTTCCGGTAGGTCACGAGACCACTGTGGAAAATTAAGTTGCAGACTTGACTGGAACATTTTATTTACTGACCTAACTTGTAATTTAAGAGGGCCAGGTTTAACAATCTTAAAAACAAATCTTTACCCTCGAAAGAGCTGACCATGAAATCTTTAGAAAGTTAAGCCTTCTGGTTGAACTCAACTCAAGTTTTCTGTAGAAAACTCCCCTGCATGCGCCATCCCCAGTGGGCCTGGCCTCAGTGGGTCCCAGGTTGTCCAGGGCAGAACTCTCCAGGTTTCACTGCTGGGAGCTGTTTTTTTCCTCATTTCTTAGGGACAGGCTGTGAGCCAGAGAACTGATGCCAGGAAGTGGTGATGAGGATTTTGAGCAAATGTTACTCCTCTGGTTCCCACCCTCATGTCCTCAGGGTCGGGGTCTAAAAGGGGCCAGAGCATATTTCTCACAGGTTCTGCGTGCTATTTTGGGGAAAGGGCCAGGCAGTCACCCAGGCACGAATCTGGCACAAGCCCCCCAGAGCCTGTTTTGAATCTGCTTTTCAATTCTGCCTTTAGCCCAGAGAGTCCAGGGGACGTTGTCTCCCTCTGCCCTCACTGTGCAGGCCTGCTTAGCCGGTGGTGGTTTGAGACAAGCGAACCCTACTTCTCACTCCCGCCCCGCCAACTCTGCAAATGCTTCTGGGTGTCTGGTCCTCATTAGGGTTGGCTGAGTTGACAGTTTACAGCTTCACCCTGCAGTGCCACCTCACCTGTGGTTGACCAGATGCCTCCATCTTCACTTTTGAAGAAAAGGCCACAGGGCACTGCTCAGGCAGTTGCCAGAGCTTGTCCTCTGGGCTCACAGGCCATGCAGCTCAGCTGCAGCTGTCACCACCTTCCCGTCCGGGAGCCCAGCTCACCACAGCCTCTCCTTGCCCGGGGTTTTGCCAAACTCCCTGGACGGCAGCCATCTTGGGTTTTCTCCTGGAGCCCATGGACTGTCTGGGTTCTCTCACAGGTTGTAAGAGAAACAAACTGAAAATGTGCTAAGTCCTTCATCACCTCCTTCTTTTTCCAGCCTCTCATTTGAAGCTCTGTGTGTATTCCCAGACTTGCACTTCTTAGTATTTTTCATAAAAATAACTCTGTTTGGCAGCTCCGTGTAAACATCTTAGCTTTAAAGCCTTTACAATTAGACCTCTTATTGCAACTGGAATGGAGCAGCTGTAATTAAGAAAAATACACAGAATAAAGGTTTGAAAGTGTGTCCTTTGTTTCTGGAGCATCTGAGCTGTTTTGCTGTTAACAGGAGGAAATATTTAGAAAAATCCAGGGCATTTCCAAACATCTGACTGCTCAGCTGGGTAAAAATATAATCTAAGTATTTCCTTTCAAATTTGCATCACTTTATGATTAGTCAGGGCTTTTGAAGTATGAATTTCCTTTTCTGAAATGTTTTCTATTACAGCTGTGTCTTTTTATATTTGGTGACCCAATTATACAACTCTTCAGCATGGAAAAATTCACGTTATTAGTTTAAAAATATATTGTTGCGCCTCAATAACAGGTTTTGTAAGATTATGTTTTATAAACTTTTATAAAGTTTATTTTTGTTGTTTTGTTCTAGGGTGTAAGAAAAGGAGGTTCTGGGGGGTGGCGTTTAAGGAGTTTTTTGAGGTAGGACAGAGGTAGAAACCAGAAAGGTGGTGAAGATCCCTTTTGAACGTACCTTTTTTATCCATTCATTATTGTAAGGGAGAAAGTTGGCATTGGATTGAAACATTCCTGATTATTTGAACCAGAGCATGTCTGGCTGTGGGACTTCTTCATCTTGGATGATTTAGAGCTCTTCTCATTTTCCTTTACCCGAAGGTACAACCATGAGTCTACAATCATCTGTTTGCTCCTAGTATCTTTTAACAGTGAACTCTTAAAAAGATTGTTGAGTTTATTTCATTACTTAGACACGTTCCAAGAGTTCTGGAAAAACATGGCCTCAGAGAGAATATAATCTGGAGATTAACATTCTTTAGAATTTGCCTCTCAGGAGATACTTTAGCACACAGATTCTTTAAAAATGCGTTATTTATAGCTCCAATATTTTCTTTATAATTTGTTCCAACTAGTTCATCATCACTGAAACAAGGATTATACTCCCCTTTTTAAGGCCAAGCTGTTTGCTTCCAAGTGAGAATTTAAAGAAAATTCAGTGTTTGATTTTTTTCCCCCTTATCTTTTCTGGGAGTAGATATATTGTGTGAGTGGTCCACACACCTGCCAAAGTCAACTTTTAAAATAGACATAACGTAAGCCCGGCACACAGCTCAGCCTTGTTCTCTGGGTGGAGCTCCGTCTCAGAGGGTTCGGTTCTATAGGATTGGTTTGCCAGCCATGAAGCCTGCAGAGAAAATGCAAGAAAGGAAAATGATTGCCTTTTGTTTGGAGCCACCTCATCCATCAGTGGCATTATTTGGTGCAACTTGATAGAAGCATCAGGACCTTTCCCCACTGCAAATGCAGTTCAAAAATGCCACTTGTCTTGTATGTGGTGGGGACACTCTGTGTGATGTCCAGGGCTACGGTGGTGTTGCTGGTCTCTTATGGCCCCTTGAGACTGATCTGCTTCTCTTGAAACAAGCCAGGGGCTCACTTAACACAGGGTCCTCCCTGTGATTCTTCCAAGGGTTCTTGCCATCATTGTCAGGGATTTTAAGGCACTGGGAAATGAAAAGTCAGCTGCGATCAATACACACCCTTGAGATGGTGCTATTGGGGACCTCTAGGCTGTGGATTGATACCAGAAGCCAAAACAAATGATCTATAGTGCAGAGGATCAGCATCTGAAATTTGGAGACTGACTCACTGCCTATATTTTAAGAAATGAAAAGAAAAATTAAAAAAAGTTCTCAACCTTCAAATGAAGAGTGGTTGAATGATCCACAATATGTATGTGCAGGCAATTTTTTAAAAAAGAAGGAAATATTTCAGCCTTCAGTGGTCCTTGAGTAACTAACAGAACTCAGCAGTGTTAGAGCTTGTAATGGGTAGAATTGTGTCCCCCCCCCACCGCCACCAAAGAAACGTTTAAGCCTTATACTGTGAATGGAGCCTTATCTGGAAATAGAGTCTTTGCAGATGTCAAGTTATGGATGGTAGGATGAGACCATCCTGAATTTAGGCTGAGCCTTAAATTCAATGGCTGTTGTCCTTATAAGAGAAAGGAGTAGGAGTTTTGAGACACAGAGACACACAGAGGGATGAAGGCCATATGAAGATGGAGGCAGAGATTAAAGTGATGCAGCTACAAGTGAAGGAACACCCAGGGGTGCTGGCAACCACCAGCATTTAGGAGAGAGGCATGGAAAAGATTCTTCCTCAGAGCCTCCAAGAAAGAGCCACATCTGCTGACATTTTGATTTTCAACTTGTGGCCTCTGGAATCAGGAGAGAATAGATTTCTGTTTTAAATTACCTAGTTTTGGGGCAATTTGTGGCAGCTGCAGCCTTAGGAAACAAATACAGAACTCTATGGGGTTTTGAGACATCTGATCCAGAGAGCCTCATTTTATTTTGGGGAGGCCCAATGGCTTGCCCCAGTTTGCATGGTAGATGTGCAGCTGAGCTTAGACGAGAATACTTGAGCACAGACCCTAAGTTGAGTGTTCCCCCATACCCACTCATGACCTTTTATAGCACACCCAGTATGTGCGGAGCAGGGGGTCGGGTTCCAGAGGGAGTACAAAGGTAAGTCACATCAGCTTTGCTATTCAGGAGCTTCAAAGAAGTCACATATTCAAAAGACTATGATATGGGGTGCTCTGTGGTGTCATTAGAAGTTATAAATCTAAAAATGCTGGACGACTATGTGTGATTGGTCAGAAAAGGCTCATTTTGGAATGGGACATTGTGGTTGGGCTTTAAAAGATGAGATTTCATCATGGAGAGGTGGAGGAGAGAAGAGGGGCCAGGAGAAGAGATGGCGGTAGGATAGTGTATGCTCACTTTCAACTTTGTGAGTGCTCTCGAGATGGTGGAAGATGAGCCAATTGCTGTAGAGCTATGGGGGCAGCACCCAGGCACAGAGCTGCTGTGAGGTCATCCTGCTCAGCCATGGAGAGGACATTGCCACCCTAGTGAGCCTGGGGGTCAGAGCATTGAGCCAAAGAGGATCATTCTCGAGCTTTAAGGTTTAATGTTTCTCCACTAGGTTCTGGACTTTCCTGGGACCTGACACTCCTTCCTTCTTGCTTATTTCTTCTCTTGGAATGGGAATGTCTACCCCTTGCCTTTCCCACTGTTGTATTTTGGAAGCACACAACTTGTCTGGTTTCAGAGGTTCACAGCTGAAGGAGAATTTGCCTCAGTGAATCCTACCTCGAGTCTCACCCATATCTGATTTAGATGGTGTTTAGATGAGACTTTAGACTTTTGAGTTGATGCTGGAAGGAGTTAAGACTTTGGGGACTGTTGGGATGGAATGTATGTATTTTGCATGTGAGAAGAACATGAGTTTTGGGGGGCCAGGGGTAGAATGCAACGTATTAAATGTTTTTGTCTCCTCCACCCTCCAATTCATATGTTGAAATCCTAACTCCCAATATGATGGTATTAGGAGGTGGAGCCTTTGGGAGGTATTTAGGGTTAGATGAGGTCATGAAGGTGGAGCCCTCATGAATGGGATTAGTGTCCTTGTTGAAAGGATGCCAGAGACCACACCCCCCCCGCCCCCCCCCCCACCGCTTCCCATTGTGTGAGGACACAGGTAGAAGACAGTTGTCTGTGAACCAAGAAGTGGACCTCCCCAGACACCAACACCAAATCTGCCAGAGCCTTGATCTTGGACTTCTCACCTTTCAGAGCTGTGAGAAATAAAGTTCTGTATTTGTTTATAAGCCACCATGTCTGTGGTATTCTGTTATAGCAACCTGAATAGACTAAGACAGCTGCTAAAGGAACATAGAACCAAATGGGAAGAAGAGTAAACTCTGCTGATTGCCTTTGCTTCCTACTTCTTTCCACATGGAATCTGGGTTCTGATCAGGTGTCTGCTCTCTCTTCAGCACAGTCACACGCCTCTGGGGAAGCTGACCCTACATCCAGGTGTGAGAGGTGGTCCAACAGGCAACACCAGTAGTGACATTCCCCTCACCTGTGATTAGCTGAGCGATGGACATGTGAACTAATTCTGGCCAATGAAATGTAAGGGAGGTTCTAGTGGTGGGGGGCAGGGAAGGAGGGGATGTTTCTGCAAAAGTCCCTTCTCACCTGAGAGAAAGTATGGGAAGAAAAACTCCCTTTTCCTCTGGACTTTGGTGTGTCTGGATGTGGTGTCTAGAACTGTGGCAGACATCGTGCTACTGGCCTAAAGATGAAGCCAACGCTAGGGATGGCAAAGAAACAAGAAGGAAGAAACAGGGTGGTTGATGACAGCATGACACCAATGAGCCCATACCCTACCTTCATGTTTCCTGTTAAATGTGTGAATACATTTCCTTACTGTTTCTGCCAGTGGGAATCAGTGTTCCTGCCATGTGTTGCTGAAAGCATGGCAGGCCTTCCTAGAGGAAGTGACATCTGAAAGATGCTTAGGAGTTAGACGGGAGAAAAGGGCAGAGAGAACAGCTTTCATGCAGGATTTAAGGGGAGAGACTATCACCCCTGTATTTGAGACACTGAAAAATGTAGTCTGTCTGGCACAGAGAATGGGAGTGGTGGTGAATTCTCACTGGAGAATGTGGCGGTGGAGATGAGAAAGAAGGAGGAGGAATAGAGAGGAATAGAGAAATAAGAGCCAGAGTAGAAACAGTACAGAAGTTTACAAGAATTCATGTGGGAGAGCCCAAGGGAGGTATTATTTAGGAGAATACTAAATTGGTTCTGTTGAGACAGGAGGAGATTCCTGCATCAGGCGGTGGCAATGGTAATGAAAACCATGGGCAGATGGAAAAGACACCAGGGAGGTAGAATCCATGGTATTTGGCAGTAGATGAGCTCTGGGGGTGGTGGGGTGGCTGGGGGTGGGGTGGGGTGGGAGATGGAGACAGCAGAGCCCATGCCAAGAATCTCATGTGAGTGACTCAGAAGATGCACTTATCATGAAAGGCCAGTTGGGAAGGAGACTGGGTTGGAGAGGGCTGAGGTGCAGAGGAGGACGATTGCAGCCATCAGTTTTGGGTTTTCTGAGTGCAAAGTGCTTAGACGCACACCAGACACAGAGGTGGGAGGAGGATCTTGGCGGATGGCGATGGGCGAAGCGCAGCCGCTGTCAGCGGGGATCCTAGCCTGGGCAAGGCCCAGGGTTGGGAGGGTGGCCCTTGAGCTCAGAGCTCTTTGGAATATCCACAGGACTGAGTGGGGCCTCCGTTGCCTCTCAGCTCCCCGACGGGGGCTGGTGACAGATGAGTCTGGGGTTCTGACTCTGGTGCTCTCTACAGCGTCTGGTCATTCTCAGTCCTGCTTCTGCCCTTGTCCAGCGTCTGGGTGGCACACTGGGACCCTCCTTTGTTCTCGAGGTAGCAGTTTATACCAGGGACCAGGCTTAGCTTGTGAATTCCAAAGTACCTGAATCTTGTGCATCGAAAGACTTGGTTTTCAAGACTATTGTTCCTGCTCTGTTAAGATGTAGAGTTCTCTGAAAGTTGCATTCTTTTTGTCTCTACATTCTGCAGGACTGGTCTTCTCTGGTTGCCCAGTTTTTGTTTTTGTTTTTTTTTAGGTTATTTTTTATGGTTTTTTAAAAAAATTTTATTTATTTAATTTTATTTTTGGCTGCATTGGGTCTTCGTTTCTGCACGCAGGCTTTTCTCTAGTTGCGGCGAGCAGGGGCTACTCTTCGTTGAGGTGCGCGGGCTTCTCCTTGCATGGCTTCTCTTGTTGCGGAGCACGGGCTCTAGGCACGCAGGCTCAGTAGTTGTGGCCCGTGGGCTTCAGTAGTTGTGGCTCGCGGCTCTAGAGTAAAGGCTCAGTAGTTGCGGTGCACGGGCTTAGTTGCTCCATGTGGTTGCCCAGTTTTAATAGACAGAAAGCCAGAGTTAATATATCAAACTGTTACCTCAGCACAGGTAGTAGCCACAGAAAGATGGAAAGAGTAGAAATGTGTCCTGCTAGGGTGAGACATAAGGAACAAACTGGGTTAATCAGAGCCTGCAATGCAGAAATCCACTCAGCCCACATGAAACCCACAGGGATGGAGACGGAGCTCCTCCGGGTCCCCCATCTGACTATCCAAGCCTTCAGGTTCGGCTTGAAGGCAGGAAAAGGGTAGCACCCTAAGCTTCTTGGCTGCTTTTCTTGCCTCAAGGCATACAGGATGGACAAGTTGGGGGTACAGGTGGTTTGGGGCCAACATCCCAAATGGAGTGCTGACTCCTGCTCCCTGGTTCTGGGAAGATGCAGAGGAAATCCTTTGGCACCAAGCAGGCAAATACACACCCAAACAAAACAACATGAAAAACCCCACACCGAAAACTTTCCACTTGCAAACATGTTTTTGTCACTGCCAAAGGTTTAGGATTGCAACATGCAGGCATCTTTGGCCCTAAACCCGAGGACTCTGAAGTCTTCCCAAAGCACCTAAAATAAAAAATTCCTTTTGGCAAAAACAGTATGTTTGTAAACTGAAGGTCTTTATTTTTGAGAAACTCAATTCCCCTTTAGATGTAGAATATTCAGAATAAAGCCCCTGTGGCTATTTTCCGTCTGCTTTTCCTGCTCCAGATTGTCACTGGCAGGTAGAAAATATCTCTAGTTTGTGTGTGTTTGTGTGTGTTTGTGTGTGTGTGTGGTTTTCATTAACTGGGTGTGTGTTTGGAATTTGTGCTTTTTGGCCAATCGCTGATTGCCTTCTGATGCTTCTTGAGAGAAAGCTTTGCCGATGAGGTGCTGGATTCTTCCAGGCTCCGGGTTTCTTGTGCCCTAGAAGCAGGAAGCTGGGAACTCCCCAGAGACAAGAACCTCCTTGATTCTTGTCAGGAATTCTACCCCACCCATCTAAACATAGAACCTGTTACAAAGCGCAGATCTGCAGTGGGCGTAGCTTGTTTTCTTGCTTCTTTTTAGAACAACTTCACTGCTAAGAATGAGCTCTGTTTTCCCTTCCCAGGAGTCCAGGTGGCATCTTTTTTCTCCCCCTTCTCACTATTAAATCCTGTTCACACAGAAGGCTCTGATAACCTTCTCACTTTAAAGGGTGGCCTGAGGTCTCTAACTAAATCTTATGAACAACTCTCACCAAATATTCAAAATTTAAAACACCCTGGTCTAAAATCCTAAGACAAAAGATAAAATTTTTTATTTGTGGTATTTCTGGTATTGGCCACAGAAGGTAAAATTCAAATAACATAAAATTAACCATTTCAAAAATTCAGTGGCATTTAGTGCATTCACAATGTTGTGTAATGAGCCCTTCTATCGAGTTCCAGAACATTTTCATCACTCCAAAGTAAAATCCTTTACCCGTTAAGCAGTTTTCCCCCCTTCCTCCCCACTCCTCCCCGACTCCCCAGCTCCTGGAAACCACCAATTTGCTTTCTATCTCTGTGGAGTCCCCTGTGCCGCGTATGTCATAGCAATGGAAGCATACAATATATGCCCTTTGTGTCTGGCTTCTTTGAATTAACATCATATTTTCGAGGTTCACATTAGGAGAACATTTGTCCCTGAAATGAATCCTGCTGAAGAGCTATTTAAAGTTGAGTATGAGCATGAAAGAAGCTGTGGGACGAACCCTGATGCTTGCAGAGTGCTGGAAAGAAAGCTTGTCAGAGGCTGGGTAGGCCAGACTCCGCCCACAGAGCTACCCCTCTGTCTTCCAACTGTTTTACACTGGTTTGGGACCTGGATGATGACTCCTGGGGCCCTGACATCATCTCCTGCTCATGGCCCTTCTTCCTGGACCTGCTTCTCACATAGCGAACTGATTCCTATTGTGTAAGTTCAGTACCTTGCTGCCTTGCTTCTGTCTATCTGGGTTTAAGAGATCTTGGGAGAAAATCAATCCCGTAGACATTAGGGAGAAGACAAGTCATGGGTTTCTAAACTTCCATCACCTTTCATCCTGTTGGGTAGCCATGAAGTCTCATGCAGTAGAGGTGGGAGCAGACGGTATCTTAATACCTGGACAGGAAAAGGATGCTGAACGAAGGTAAGTCCTGGAAGAAGTGGCTGGTCATGAAAAGTTTTTAGTGTGTGCATATAGTAAGTTCATTATAAGGATATAAAGTTAAAAGTGATTTGCCATATGGCTTTTTTCTTTTTATGTTTTATTACTATTGCATTTTCATTAAAAAAACAAAATGAAACAAAACCTGATCTGACATCATTTCTGTGGCTATTGTTGACTTCACCCATTTTGATTAACTTTTCTCATTTTTATATCCTTACTATATTTTAAAAACTTTTTCTGGAGGTCAAAGAATTCATCCTTCTGGAATTGGAATTCATTCATTCTGGAATTGGAAACTTGCATCTACTAAATTTCAATGACAAGTTTTCTGTTCTCAGCTGATCTTGCTAACGCAGAGCAGTTACTCATCAAGCAGACTTATCTAGCCACTAGATGGTGTGCACATGCTATTGTGAAGGGAGATTGAAGTCAAACTATTTGGAAAAGGAATATGTCTTCATTTAAGGTAAATACAAAATTAGCCCTACAAACTGTACGTGCTTGTGTATTACAGAATTTTCTCCCCCCTTCTCTTTCCTGGACTGCCTTTTCCACTAAGCATCATGATTAAGCATAAGGACTCTAGACTCAGACTAAGTTCAAATACTACCTCCATCCTTCACTTGCTATATGACCTTGAGTAAGTCATGTCACATAAGTGTTCTCACCTACCAAATGGGGTTACCATACCTCAGAGGGCGGTCGTGAGAATTAAAAAATTGACATATATTAAAGCATATTGTCTTACAAGTACTTGCTTTTTAAAAAAAATTGATTTCTTTTTCTTTTTTCCTCCTGCTTTATGAGATATAATTGACACATAACACTGTGTAAGTTTAAGGTGTACAGTGTGATGATTTGATACACATATATGTTGTGAAATGATTATCACAATAGGGTTACTTGTGTGTTTGCATTAATTGTCAATATTTTTGTTCTTCATTGTGGCATTGCCAATTACTTAGACAAATGTTTCCCAAATACCAGTTCAAGGACTAGCAGTATTAGAATCACTGAAGGATCTTACATGAAATATAGATTTATTAGCATCATAGCTGAGGCATTTATTTCAGTAATTTTGAGGTGGGCTTAGGCGTCTATATTCTTTAAAAACTTTACAGGTGGTTCTGATGCTCAACTAGATTTGGGGACCAGTGAGATAAACTACGCAGGGATGTTGCTGTCTACCCAAGTCCAATCACTGTGTAAGAAGCTAATGGTATCTGTACACTGGCAGTTTCCAATTCCCCTTTAATGAGAGTATGTGCCACCCAAAGCTCTGACCACTGGGATGATTCTCTCTAACCACTGTCTGTCAAGGCTACCACTTGAATGAAGCTGTTTCTGTAGCCACTGGCTATGTTTGGCTTGTGCCTTCATATTCAGCTGACTCATGGATAAACCAAGCGTGGGCTTTTTCCTCCTCCAACAGTTGGTCATAATGGACTTTCCATGTGGCCATAGGTATGAGCTAAGGAGAGGCACTGATGGAACAATGGTGAATAACATGGGGGTCTGGGATACCTGCTAGTATGACTTGCTTATGCGCTGGATGTACCGCTTGCATCTCACAATGGATTGCTGCTGGGCATGCCCAACCATGTGGGTTTATGCATGTGATGGAACCCAGCTCAGCATGGATGATTGGTTACCTGGTGTCCCATGGTCAGGTACTCCCATCTCTTCCAGGGCCCAATAGCATGCTGGGAGCTGTTTATTCTAATGTTATGTAGTTATTTGATGTGGTTGACATGGCCTTGCTCCAGAACTCCAAGTGTCTTAGTTGTGATTTTTTCCAGTGTGGATTGCCGAAAACTCCATACAAGTGTCCTTTGCCATCACCAATATTTCTAACGCCATAGGGTCTGCTGGGCCACAAGGCTCAAGCCATAGGGCCACTTGCCCTGCAGCTGGGACCTTTTGCAGAGCCTTTCCCTCTCTTGGCTGTCATTTTGTCCCTTGTTATATGGATGTGAGCAATATTCCCAGCTGTGGAACTAGTGTCTCCAAAACCTAAAAAACCCCACTGGGTTTTGAGCTGCAGCATTTTTGTTTTTGTTTTTGTTTTTGGAGGGGTGGGATATGATAATTTGTTCTTTACTTTGGCTGAGATATCCTGACACGCCCCAGACCCCAGACCTTTAAAAGTTTATTGATGTGGCCCCTGATGGTTATTTCCCATTTGCTTTATAGCGTGAGTCTGACTTACAAAGGCCCTGAGCATTCTTGACACTTCTCACTCACCAGCTCTGGTTTACATGATGTCATCACCAGCGTGGTGTTCTGTGGATGCCCAGCTGGTCCAGGTCTCCTCAAACTATATTATGGCAGAGAGGAGAGAGTTAACACAGCCCTGGGTCAACACTGTAAGTGAATATGGTTGTCTGTTCTGAGCAAATTCGAACTGTCTCTGATCCTCCTTTTTGATAGGGATGAAAAGGACAGAGTCCCCAGGTCAAAGGCTACATGCCATGTACCTGAGCCTGTGTTTATGTAAAGATATACTATCTGGCAAGGGAGCTTCAGTGCCAGCTGTGGGCTGCTGCTTCTTTAAGTCTGTGGGAGTCGGTCATCCTCCAGGACCCGTATGGTTTCTGCAGGGACCAGACTGATTAATTAAAGGGTGATATGATAGGGACCACACTCTGCATTCTGTAGGTCTTTAAGGGTAGTTCTAAGCTTTAAAATCCAAACCTTCCCCTCTCCCCACCCCAGGACATGATATTGTTTTTTATTTACTAACTTGGCTGGGGTAGGAGGCAGTTTGAGAAGCTTCCTCTTAACCTTCCTTGCTATGATAGCTCTTGTCTGTTTAGACGTTTGCAACTATCAAGTATGTCTGTTCCCATTACACATTTGGGGACTGGTGTAGTGACTGTGGGATGGGTTCTCTCACCCAACATCCTGATTGTCCAGCATTGATTCTTCTGATGGGACAGATTGAGCAGTATCCTGGGTGGCTGCTCTGTCTGGCTTCTAGGGGTGCTGTTCTCTAACAATCATCTCTTATCCATGCCTGGATGATCCCCAGAGGATCACTCCCTCCTTGGCACCCAGTAGTATAATTGTCTATCTGGCATCTGATAGCTGAGCATAGCTGCCCGGTCTCTAATATTTTGGATCCTATCATCCCCAGGGTTACCAGTGAACCTACTTCTGTAATGGTGTCTCCTACCATCAGTCTTGCCCTACAGAGAATGGTACCCACTGAGATTTTCAGTGATGATACCAGCATCCTTACCGGCACACTCCTTGTTGCTTTAGTTAATGGAATACCCTCTGGGCCTTTCCATGGAACAGCATCTGCTGGGTTTTCTGGACTTACATGATGTGTCACTCTAGCTGCTTACTTCTTCCTTCACTGCAAGGAAGGAAGAAGCTGCTAGATTCTTCCTTCACTCTTCATTATGGCAGTTCTGGCGTTTCTACCTCATTTGTATGACCATTGCTTGCTCCAAGCTTCCAAGAGTCACTTCAGCAGCATGCTAATACCGCCTCTTGAAATTCTTGTCAGGGTGTTGTTATGAGCTGAATTGTGTTCCCCCATAAATTTGTATGTTGATGTCTTAACCCCCAGTACCCCTGAATGTGATTGTGTTTGCAGAGAGGGCTTTAAAGAGATAACTAAGTTTAAATGAAGTCATTATGGTGGGCCCTAATCCAATATGATGGGGGTCCCTAAAAGAAGAGAAGATTAAGACACAGACACACACAGAGGGAAGACCATGTGAGGACACAAGGAGAAAATGGTCATCTACAAGCCAAGGAGAGAGTCTGCTGACACCTTGAGGTCAATCTTCTGGCCTCTTAGGGCTGTGAGAATATACGTGTCTGTTTAAGCCACCCAGTCTGTGGTACATTGTTATGGCAGCAGAAGCAAACTAATACAGGTGTTGCATCTCGTATGACAGGAGAATGTTCCCCTGTTGATAAACTGATCTGGAGGCCTGAGGGTCCAGCACCATCATCCTTACCTGTTTCCTGCCAGTACATGTTGCCTGTGGCCTGTAGCTCCTTCAGGGTCTATCTTTTTTCTTCCCTGAAAAGCCCAGCATTTCCCTGGCTCAGTGCTGATGCCTCCTTCTGGCGGATGGAGCCGAACATTGAAACTGTGCCACAGATTGGGAGCAGCCCTGGGATCAGGTGTACTGTCATTAAAAGGTTTCTTCTTCTTATCTCCAGAATGTAAGTCTTTTCCATGAAGGGGATGCTATCCTAGAAGGCTCAGGCCCTGCTCGGCCATTGCTGTCTCTCAGACACCAGTTCTCGGAGCCTCCACCTGCTGCTGGGCTGTCATCAAGCCAGAAGCGACACTGAGACAATCTAGCTGTCATCGGCACATTGGGAGCTGATGAAGGTGAATCAGGGGAGCTGCAGACACAGACACGACGGGCTCACGCAGTTTTTGAGCTGCACGTCCCAGAGCGGACCACAACAAAAGCTCCAAAGAGGAAAGGTCAAACCCATGAAGTGCTATTTGTTTTCACTGAAACTTCATCCCTCCCACTTAACACCCGTCTAACCAGCAACGGAATCAATTACCACGTGTCAGCCCGAAATCTGACACAAGAAAGAAAAGAAGGACACAACCTCCCCTGGGGGGCGGCAGGCAGGCAGAGGGGACTGGAGAGTTAGAAACCTCAGGGCGGGAAGCCATGAATGAGCCACTCTCTCCTGTAATTAAGGGTGGAAGGCGGCCTGAAATTCTGATCCCTTCCTTCTCTCCCTCTGCCAGCCTTCCAGCCAGATCAGTTTCACCGGTTGTACTATTGGGTGTTTCTATCTCGAAGGGTGGTCAGCAAGCCTGTGAGGTTATTCGACTTTGGTTACATAAGTTGCTCCATTTAATAATTGAAGACCCAGAGGTTCTAGACGTTTATTCTTTTATCAAGCTCCAGGAGGGAGAATTCTTGGCAGATCATGTTCGGCCGCCATGCCGATTTGAGCTGATTGAGTTGCCGCATTTCTCAGGCTTCTGTTAAATGTGGTGTCAGCTCGTCCAAGAGCGTCCGTTTCAGGTGATGTCATTCACTTGCTACCTTTATGCAAGTCTTGAAAAGAGAACTCCTTGGGCTGCTCAGGCAAAACCCACAAAAGTTCCTTGGATGGATCCCATGCACTGTGGATGTCAGTTAACCCGGTGCTGATTTGCCAGCTCTATTAAATAAGATGCTTTTAGTTTCCCAGAGGTAAGTTTTTGTTAATCAAGAAGACCTAAATTCTTAAACTTTGATGAATAGGGTCCCACGATGAAGAACTCTCTTGTCTTCAGGTAGAGCATTAGATGGACATTTCTTGTAAATGGCCTTGCCTCTCAGATTGCTGTACCATATTGAAATGTTCAAAGTGTGAGCACTGATTACAATGAAACATTGGGTACAAAAAGCAGGAAGCATGGCTCCAGATATCCTGGTGGTCATTAAAAGATATTTCCATTTATCAGCAGGGATTAATGAAAGGCAATTGTTTTTGCTCATCCAGATGATTAAAGTTGTCAGTGGAATAGTAAGTAGCATGCTAATGAATGAATCGTGAATCGTCGTTTGCTGCAGTTGTTAGTTTTCTTTGGTCTTATAATACTGATATCTCCTTATGATACTACTTTAAGATGATTTCTTCTAATCTAAATGGTGCTCGGTTTGGGGGTCTTCCATCTGCAGAGAGGGATACGTGTGCTTTCCTCTTGACTCTCTCAAGGTGACAGCAACTACATGCATGGTTTTATTTACTGCCTGCATCCTAATGTCCCTTTACATCTTTATTATTATACCGGCTCTTTACTTCCCTAGGCTCAGCTCTGCACCTCCGTCTCTGAGTGGAAACTGTCCCCCTGTCTCCCAGACCCCTTGAACGCAGCTCTGGCCAAGGGACATCAATCATCTTTCCCCCGTTTGTTACCTCCTCCGCATCTATTCTCCATTTCAAATGTGGGAGCGAAATCCCAGGGGTCACTTAAGCTTGAAACCTGAGATACTTGCTTGACTCCCTTGTCTCCTTTATCCCACACATCATCAGATGTTATTGATTTTGCCTCCTAAATATTTCTTGCATTCGCCCCTCTCTGCCATTCCTGCTACTTGGTCCTATTTTACGCCTCCATTCTTTCTTCCTTCCTATTTTGACAGCCTCTCAGAGTTCTCACCTCTGTGGCTTTGCTCATGTTTTCACCTCTGACTAGAGTGTGTCTCTTCTTTTCTTCCTCTTTTTAACCAGTGAAACTTAAGACTTTAAGACTCCAATCAGACATCACTGAAAAAAAAAAAAGGGGGGAACATCAATTACTTGTTTTCAAAAATCTACATTTTCTCTTGAGTTCTCTCTCTTCCTTAATTCTATCCCTGTCTCTCCACCTCTCCCAGGTAGAAAGTTTTGGATCATCTTTTGCCCCCGAGATGAGATCAGTTACCAAATGCTGATTTAATACTGAATTTTATCCTTTCTCTTTTCTGTCTCCACCCACCTGATTTTCATGTAAGCTGGTATCCCTGTCTCCTAGCAAATCTTTCCACCCTATTCTTTGCAACTTTTGTCCTTCTGCTTACCATCATATTCATCTTTCTAACCTCCTTCTTTGGTCAAAACCTTCTTGGGACCCATTTTCTGCAGAGAAATTTTGTAACTCCCTGGCTGGCATTTGGAGCCCTTTACAACCTGACCCTAATTTACCATTTTAGTGGCAGGTGATATCCCTGGCCCCCGACTTCTAGTGTACACCCCCCTCCCAACTACCCCGCTGCCTTAGAGCTGTGTCATGCGTTTGGCCTATGGCCATGCTGTTCTTCCTGAGACGTCATCTCTGGGTGTTGAGATCCTACTTACCTCTTAAAGCCTAATTTATATGGAAATATCATTCGAAGGATTGCCGATTGCCTTTTCTTTGCAGTCTCAATGAGTGTATAGTTTGCTATTTATCACAGTCTGCCCCAGCATTACGGGCACTTAGGTATCTATTTTCTTTTAAGCTGTGGACACCCCAGGGTGTATTTCATCACCATTTGTACTCCTCAGTACTTCCATTTAGCTGTTCCTCATTAAATCCATTGCAAGAAATGGAAAACTACATACTTTAAATATATATTTTAAAAAGAGATCTTTTTTTTAAAAAAATTGAGGTGTAATTATTATACAACATTATGTTAGTTCAGGTGTGCAACACAATGATTCCGATAATTTGTGTACATTTTGAAATGATCACCACAATAAGTCTAGTTAACGTCCATCACCATACATAGTTATAGAATATTATTTTCTTGTGATGAAAACTTTTAAGATCTATTAAAAAGAGAGCTCTTTATTTTTGATTGTGTGTTCATTTTTTAGCCTTCACTATCACTTCTAAAATCTCTTTTAACACTAAACATGCACTGAATATCTTTTGTCTTTCTAAAAGCTGAGTCCAAATGCCTGCTTTGAAAACATAAGGTAGCATTCATATAAGTACGAAAGAAAAGCGTTTCTGAATTGTTGATTTAAAAACAATCATCTGATGGATTTCAACTTTATGTTTCCAACTGGAACCCATATAGACAAAGCTTGAATCAGGTGCCATGCTGTTTCTCTGGTTTTGGTCAGGCATGGCTCCCACCCTAAGGAATTTGCTTTGTTTTTCTTTTGCAGGGGCCTCTGATGTTCAGGGAATGGATCAGTGGAAATGAATAGCCTAAACTATATCTTGCTACATAATAAATTAATGTCGGATGAAATGCACACACCGTATATGTATGAATGTGAACATGTGGAAAACAGATGATTTTTAGACGTGACTAACATGCTCATTAGGCATTTTTAGCAAAATTCTCCAGTAGGCTCATGGTCCTGAAGTTGAAATGCAAGAAGTTGACTGTCTATGCTCTTCAGAATCCTGAAGTTTAACTTGGATCCCTTTGAAGTCTTTTATTATGATGGATGAATCATTTCAACATTTTCTACATTCAAAGGCCCTCAATAAAAGATAAAATCAAGTGCCTTACTAATCAAGGAGACCACAGATGATTGGAAATCAGGCGAAAATGTGACATGATTGGTAATACTAAACTCAAAAACCTGTCTCAATCACTACAAATTTCAAAAGAGTTTGGAAACATTAAAAAATGTAAAAAAATGCACACGACTGGTTTCAGAAGCCATTTGGGAAATGTTTGGGTGCTATTTATAATAGAAATAAACATTTGATACTTTTCTCAAGTGAATGTTTTATAATAGAGTTTGGCATCACAAAGCAAGGATGGAGGACGGCCTTCTGTCCCTGCCTATTTGTGAGCAGAGATTCCCAGGATAGGTCTGGGTTTGGTCCCCATGTCTGTGTCAGCCACTGATGGTACAAAACTCATTTTTTTAGGGAGGTGGGTCTTATGTTCAGGCGGGGAGGGTTTCACCCAAGGACTAAGATTTGAGGGTTCTTGGCAAAGACTGCCGAGGTCCCAACTTACCATTCATTCTACCCTCAACTCCCTGAGACAATGTCTATGAGATGACCAAGGCCTAAACCTGCACTGCAGAGGGCTCAAGACTAAAATGCCAGCACCCCCAAAAGGGGCACTAGAATAAGTTCACTGTGGGAAGCTACAAAGAAGAGCTGCCCAGCCCAGGGGCCAGTGAGAGCAGAGAGATCTTGAACTGCTCCAGTGAACAAAGCAGACGAGGTATCAAGACTGTCCAGGGCAAGGATCCAGATGGTGCCCTGAAAACAACACATTCCAAAGAGGTTTTGAAAGTGAAGAGCAGCAACATCCTGATGTCTTATCATCTCGTTTCCACACAGTTTTAAAAAAATTTTTTATAAATTTATTTATTTATTTTTGGCTGCATTGGGACTTTTTTTTTTTTGACAGTGATATTTTATTTTATTTTTTACATCTCACTCTATTTATTTATTTAACATCTATTGGAGTATAAATGCTTTACAATGGTGTGTTAGTTTCTGCTGTATAACAAAGTGAATCAGCTATACATATACATATATCCCCATATCTCCTCCCTCTTGCGTTTCCCTCCCACGCTCCCTATCCCACCCCTCTAGGTGGTCACAAAGCACTGAGCTGATCTCCCTGTGCTATGTGGCTGCTTCCCACTAGCTATCTGTTTTACATTTGGTAGTGCATATATGTCCATGCCACTCTCTCACTTCATCCCAGCTTACCCTTCCCCCTCCCCACGTCCTCAAGTCCATTCTCTAAGTCTGCGTCTTTATTCCTGTCCTGCCCCTAGGTTCTTCAGAAGCATTTTTTTTTTTTTTTTTTTAGATTCCATATATATGTGTTAGCATACAGTATTTGTTTTTCTCTTTCTGACTTACTTCACTCTGTATGACAGACACTAGGTCCATCCCCCTCACTACAAATAACTCAATTTCCTTTCCTTTTATGGCTGAGTAGTATTCCATTGTATATATGTGCCACATCTTCTTTATCCATTCATCTGTTGATGGACACTTAGGTTGGTTCCATGTCCTGGCTATTGTAAATAGAGCTGCAGTGAACATTGTGGTACATGTGTCTTTTTGAATTTTGGTTCTCTCAGCGTATATGCCTAATAGTGGGATTGCTGGGTGGTATGGTAGTTCTATTTTTAGTTTTTTAAGGAACCTTCATACTGTTCTCCATAGTAGCTGTATCAATTTACATTCCCACCAACATTAGAAAAATGGAAATCAAAACTACAATGAGGGGCTTCCCTGGTGGCGCACTGGTTGAGAATCTGCCTGCCAATGCAGGGGACACGGGTTTGAGCCCTGGTCTGGGAAGATCCCACATGCCGCGGAGCGACTAGGCCCGTGAGCCACAACTACTGAGCCTGCGCGTCTGGAGCCTGTGCTCCGCAACAAGAGAGGCCGCGACAGTGAGTGGCCCGCGCACCGTGATGAAGAGTGGCCCCCGCTCTCTGCAACTAGAGAAAGCCCTCGCACAGAAACGAGGACCCAGCACAGCCAAAAATAAATAAATACATAAATAAATAAAAACATTAAAAAAAAAAAACTACAATGAGGTATCACCTCACACCAGTCAGAATGGCCATCATCAAAAACTCTACAAACAATAAATGCTGGAGAGGATGTGGAGAAAAGGGAACCCTCTTGCACTGTTGGTGCGCTGTAGGATCATGAGAGATTACTACAAGCAACTATATGCCAAAAAAACGGACAACCTGGAAGAAACAGACAAATTCTTAGAAAAGCACAACCTTCCGAGACTGAACCAGGAAGAAATAGAAAATATAAACAGACCACTCACAAGCACTGAAATTGAGACTGTGATTAAAAATATTCCAACAAACAAAAGCCCAGGACCAGATAGCTTCACAGGTGAATTCTATGAAACATTTAGAGAAGAGCTAACACCTATCCTTCTCAAACTCTTCCAAAGTATAGCAGAGGGAGGACACTGCCAAATTCTACAAGGCCACCATCACCCTGATACCAAAACCAGAAAAAGATGTCACAAAGAAAGAAAACTATAGGCCAATATCACTGCTAAACATAGATGCAAAAATCCTCAACAAAAATACTAGCAAACAGAATCCAACAGCACACTAAAAGGATCATACACCATCATCAAGTGGGGTTTATCCCAGGAATGCAAGGATTCTTCAATATACGCAAATCAGTTAAAGTGATAAACCATATTAACAAATTGAAGGAGAAAAACCATATGATCATCTCAACAGAGGAAGAAAACGCTTTCGACAAAATTCAACACGAGTTTATGATAAAAATCCTCCAGAAAGTAGGCATAGAGGGAACTTAACATAATACAGGCCATATATGACAAACCCACAGCCAACATCGTTGGCACATCGTTCTCAATGGTGAAAAACTGAAACCATTTCCACTAAGATCAGGAAGAAGACAAGGTTGCCCGCTCTCAGTACTATTATTCAACATAGTTTTGGAAGTTTTAGCCATAGCAATCAGAGAAGAAAAAGAAATAAAAGGAATCCAAATCAGAAAAGAAGAAGTAAAGCTGTCACTGTTTGCAGATGACATGATACTATACTTAGAGAATCCTAAAGACGCTACCAGAAAACTACTAGAGCTAATCAATGAATTTGGTAAAGTTGCAGGATACACAATTAATGCACAGAAATCTCTTGCATTCCTATATACTAATGATGAAAAATCTGAAAGAGAAATTAAGGAAACACTCCCATTTACAATTGCAACAAAATGAATAAAATACCTAGGAATAAACCTACCTAAGGAGACAAAAGACCTGTATGCAGAAAACTATAAGACACTGATGAAAGAAATTAAAGAGGATACAAACAGATGGAGAGACATACCATATTGTTGGATTGGAAGAATCAACATTGTGAAAATGACTATACTTCGGGTATACTACCCAAAGCAATCTACAGATTCAATGCAATCCCTATCAAACCATCAATGGCATTTTTCACAGAACTAGAACAAAAAATTTCACAATTTGTATGGAAACACAAAAGACCCCAAATAGCTAAAGCAATCTTGAGCAAGAAAAACGAAGCTGGAGGAATCAGGCTCCCTGACTTCAGACTATACTACAAAGCTACAGTAATCAAGACAGTATGGTACTGGCACAAAAACAGAAATATAAATCAATGGAACAGGATAGAAAGACCAGAGATAAACTCACACACATATGGTCACCTTATTTTTGATAAAGGAGGCAAGAATATATCATGGAGAAAAGGCAGCCTCTTCAATAAGTGATGCTGGGAAAACTGGACAGCTACATGTAAAAGAATGAAATTAGAACACTCCCTAACACCATACACAAAAATAAACTCAAAATGGAGGTGCATTTAATGTTGTCCCAGAGGTCTTTTATACTGTCCTCAGTTCTTTTTATACTTTTTTCTTTATTCTGCTCTCTGGTAGTTACTTGCAATATTTTTTCTTCCAGGTCACTTATCCGTTCTTCTGCTTCAGTTATTCTGCTATTGATTCCTTGTAGAGAATTTTTAATTTCCTTTTATGTGTTCATCATTGTTTGTTTGCTCTTTAGTTCTTTTAGTTCCTTGTTAAACGTTTCTTGTATTTTCTCCATTCTACTTCCAAGATTTTGGATCATCTTTACTATCATTACTCTGAATCCTTTTTCAGGTAGACTGCCTATTTCCTCTTCCTTTGTTTGGTCTGGTGGGTTTTTGCCTTGCTACTTCATCTGCTGTGTGTTTCTCTGTCTTCTCATTTTGCTTGACTTACTGTGTTTGGGGTCTCCTTTTCACAGGCTGCAGGTTCATAGTTCCTGTTGTTTTTGGTGTCTGCCCCCAGTGGCTAAGGTTGGTTCAGTGGGTTGTGTAGGCTTCCTGGTGTAGGGGACTAGTGCCTGTGTTCTGTTGGATTAGGCTGGATCTTGCGTTTCTGGTGGGCAGGACCGTGTCCGGTGGTGTGTTTTGGGGTGTCTGTGACCTTATTATGATTTTAGGCAGCCTCTCTGCTAATGGGTGGGGTTGTATTCCTGTCTTGCTAGTTGTTTGGCATGGGGTGTTCAGCAGTGGAGCTTGCTGGTCATTGAGTGGAGCTGGGTCTCAGCTTTGAGATGGAGATCTGTGGGAGATCTTTCACTGTTTGATATTACGTGGAACTGGTAGGTCTCTGGTGGACCAATGTCCTGAATTCAGCTCTCCCAACTCAGAGGCACAGGCCTGACACCCAGGCAGAGCACCAAGACCCTGTCAGCTGCACGGCTCAGAAGAACAGGGAGAAAAAAAGAAGGAAAGAAAAAAAAAATTAATACAGTAAAATAAAATGTTATTAAAATAAAAAATAAAAAAAATTATTTAAAATAAAATAAAAAATAAAAAGTAACAGAGAAAAAGAAAGAAAGTAATAATAGAGCAACCAAACCAAAAAACACATCCACCAATGATAACAAGCGCTAAAAACTATAGTTAAAAAAACAAAACAAAACAAAAAACCAAAAAGCAAAACGGACAGACAGAACCCTAGGAGAAATGGTGAAAGCAAAGCTATACAGACAAAATCACACAAAGAAGCATACACATACACACTCACAAAAAGAAAAAAGGGAAAAAAAATCTGTCTATATATAAAAACAAAAAGGAAGAGAGCAACCAAATCAATAAACAAATCTACCAATGATAATAAACTCTAGATACTAAACTAAGATAAACATAAAACCAGAAACAAATTATATGCAGAAAGCAAACCCCAAGTCCACAGTTGCTCCTAAAGTCCACTGCCTCAATTTGGGATGATTCGTTGTCTATTCAGGTATTTCCCAGATGCAGGGTACATCAAGTTGATTGTGGAGATTTAATCTGCTGCTCCTGAGGCTGCTGGGAGAGATTTCCCTTTCTCTTCTTTGTCCGCACAGCTCGTGGGGTTCAGCTTTGGATTTGGCTCTGCCTCTGCGTGTAGGTTGCCTGAGGGCATCTGTTCCTGCTCAGACAGGACGGGGTTATAGGAGCAGCTGATTCTGGGGCTCTGGCTCACTCAGGCCGTGGGGAGGGAGGGGTACGGGATGTGGGGCGAGCCTCTGGCATCAGAGGCCAGTGTGACGTTGCAACAGCCTGAGGCGCACTGTGTGTTCTCCCGGGGAAGTCGTCCCTGGATCACGGGACCCTTGCAGTGGCGGGCTGCACAGGCTCCCAGGAGGGGTGGTGTGGAGAGTGACCTGTGCTCGCACACAGGCTTCTTGGTGGTGGCAGCAGCAGCCTTAGTGTCTCATGCCCGTCTCTGGGGTCCGTGCTGATAACCACAGCTCGTGCCCATCTGTGGAGCTCGTTTAGGTGGTGTTCTTTATCCCCTCTCCTCGTGCACCCCGAAACAATGGTCTCTTGCCTCTTAGGCAGGTCCAGAGTTTTTCCCGGACTCCCTCCCGGCTAGCTGTGGCGCACTAGCCCCCTTCAGGCTGTGTTCACGCAGCCAACCCCAGTCCTCTCCCTGGGATCTGACCTCTGAAGCCGGAGCTTCAGCTCCCAGCCCCTTCCCATCCCGGTGGGTGAGCAGACAAGCCTCTTGGGCTGGTGAGTGCTGGTCCACACCGATCCTTTGTGCGGGAAAGTCTCCACTTTGCCCTCTGCACCCCTGTTGCTGCGCTCTCCTCTGTGGCTCGGAAGCTTCCCCGCTGCCACCCCCCATCTCTGCCAGTGAAGGGTCTCCCTAGTATCCTTCCCAGCTCCCTCCCAGAGGTGCAGGTCCCCTCCCTATTCTTTTGTCTCTGTTTTTTCTTTTTCCTTTTGCCCTACCCGGGTACGTGGGGAGTTTCTTGCCTTTTGGGAAGTCTGAGGTCTTCTGCCAGCATTCAGTAGGTGTTCTGTAGGAGTTGTTCCACATGTAGTTGTATTTCTGATGTATTTGTGGGGAGGAAAGTGATCTCCATGTCTTACTCCTCTGCCATCTTGAAGGTCTCTACACCGGGTCTTCACTGCTGTGTGCAGGCTTTCTTAATTGTGGCGAGCAGGGGCTACTCTTTGTTGCGGTGCGTGGGTTTCTCATTGTGGTGGCTTCTCTTGTTGCGGAGCATGGGCTCTAGGTACGTGGGCTTCAGTAGTTGTGGCACATGGGCTCAGTAGCTGTGGTGCGTGGGCTCTAGAGCTCAGGCTAGTCATTGTGGCGCATGGGCTTAGTTGCTCTGTGGCATGTGGCATCTTCCCAGACCAGGGCTCGAACCCGTGTCCCCTGCATTGGCAGGTGGATTCTTAACCACTGTGCCACCAGGGAAGCCCTTCCCTCCATTTTTTTTTTTTTTTTTTGTATATACTGTGATGTACTATGAAATTTTTTTTTTTTTAAAGAAATTCACGTTCTTTTATTTATTTATGACTGTGTTGAGTCTTCGTTTCTGTGCGAGGGCTTTCTCTAGTTGCGGCAAGTGGGGACCACTCTTCATCGCGGTGCGCGGGCCTCTCACCATCGCGGCCTCTCTTGTTGCGGAGCACAGGCTCCAGACGCGCAGGCTCAGCAATTGTGGCTCACGGGCCCAGTTGCTCCGTGGCATGTGGGATCTTCCCAGACCAGGGCTCGAACCCGTGTGCCCTGCATTGGCAGGCAGATTCTCAACCACTGTGCCACCAGGGAAGCCCCCCTCCATTTTTTAAAACTAGGAATTGAGTCCCCACTTGGTGTATCAGATAGGCCAGCTGTTTGTGTAGCCCAATCCCACCATTGTCTTAGACTTGTTTCATTGTGTTAGTCCCTGAATAAGAAATCTTTACTGATCCTACTTTTCCTTTAAGGGGAAGCTGGTGCTCAAAAACATCTAAAAACTGGCCCAAAATAACTCTTGCAGGCTTATGTCTTCTATTCCCCAATATTAACCCTTTACCAGAGTCGCTAAATACATCTTCAGTCTGCCTGTCTCAGTACCTTTGCTAGGGCCATTTACTCACCCCTGGAATGATTTTCCTTCTTGGCTCTTGTCCAGTGGAAACTTTGCCTAGACTCAAAGACCCTCTCACATCTCACCACCTCCAGAAAAGCTTCCCAGATCACCCAAGATAGGTGAGATCGTTTCCTCTTTCATAACTCTAAGGAGTCCCCTGGCTTTGTCCCCTTCATGACACTCATGCCATGCTGTCTAGTGCTGTCACCCTGAATATACCTACTGAGAGTCTGGGCTCATAGACAATGAGGGACACTTTTTGTTTTTCCTGTTCTGTCCATCAGCACCAGGTACAATGCCCAGTGTGCACAGCAGCTGCTCAGTATGTATTGTTGAGCTAACTGGGTGAATTATGTCTCTAGGTAATTCTTGGTACCTAAAGTGTTTACATATAAAGCCATTCATTCATTCATTCATCCATTCATTTTTACATTGACTACTCACTCCATCCAGCTCTGTGCTTGTCCTTGGAAATATAGCAATGTTCAGTAAAGTCATGGTGCCTGTCTTCGCAGAGTTTATAACCTCGTGGGGGAAAAGAAATAATCACACAGCTAATAATCATAATACTCATTGTGGCTTCCACTTACTGAAGGCTTACTCTGTGCTAGTCACTATATTAAGTACTTCTTCATATTATCTTACTGAGTTCTCCTGACTACCCTTGGAGACAAGCATTATCATCCTCTTCTTACAGATCAGGGAATCGAAGCTTAGCATGTTTGTTAGGTTAACTTCCTAAAGCCCCCTGGCTGGCGAGAAGAAGAGTGAGAGCTTGACCTTACCTGTATGACTCCAGAGCCTGTGATTTTTAAGCACCACATAATTACTAATCTTACAGGGATGACAAATACCATAAATAGCATGTGTGTTAGTTTCCTATGGCAGCTGGAACAAATTATCACAAATTTAGTGGCTTCAAACAACACAAATTGATTATCTCAAAGTTGTGGAGGTCAGAAATCCAACATGGCTCTCACAAGGGTAAAGCCAAGTTGTGGGCATGACTGCATTCCTCCTGGAGTCTCCAGGGGGGAATTCCACATCCTTGCCTCTTTCAGCTTCTAGAAGCTGCCCTCATTCCTTGACTCATGGCTCCTACCTCCATCTTCAAAGCCAGCAACATCGCATCTCTCTGACCCACTTCTGTCTTCATGTCTCTCTCTGACTACAGATGAGAAAGGTTCTCTGCTTTTTAGGACTTATGTGATCACATCTGGCTCACCTGGTTAATCCAGGGCAATCTCCCCATCTCAAGATTCTTAATCACATCGGCATGGTCCTTTTTACCCTGTAAGGTCACATATTCACAGATTCCAAAGTTTAAGGTGTGGACATCTTTGGGGTGCCATGTTTCTACTGACTACACCAGGAGAGAGGTCGCAAGGGGAGCAGTCTGGAGGTATAGGGAGGGCCCAGGCTACCCGGCAAGGACAGGAACCCCAGCCAAGGACTGAGAAGGTGTGAAGCCCCTGCCAAGTCACAGAGCTGGGGCCTTAGAAAGTCTGAGAGTGGCCTGATGTGGACAGTGGAGGGAAGTGGCCCCTGCTGAGGCTGGAGAATGTGGCAGGGGCCAGATCGTGAGGAACATGGCTGGCAGGTAGGGGAGGGATTCCATTATGGTTCTGGGAGAAAAGGGCAGTAAATAAAAAGGTCAAGAAGGGGATACAATTGATTTCATTTTCAGCTCATTCTGCTGCTGTGTGGAGAACAGATTGGTAGGGAACGAGAGTGGACACAATTAGGAGGGTATTTCAGTAGTTCAGGTGGGAGATGTTGATGGCCTGGACCAAGATGCTGGCACTGCAGAGCCAGAGGAGAGGTCTGCCTGGGCTCTTCCCCAGAGCGAATGGCAGGGCTGGGTGATTGCTTGGATGTGCTGTTAAGGGAGAGACTTCTAGGTTTCTTAGTGGGATCACTGGAGTGGGGGGGGGGCATGGTAGTTGGAGGAAGACCAGGCTTGGATGGGAGCAGGATGGTCAGAGCCAGGTGGCTCTAGAAAGAGCAAAGGCGGTTAATATAAGAAAAAATCCTCTTGAGGATAAGAGGCCAGAACTGAGCGGGTATAACCAGGGCAATATCTTCTACCAAATCGCTCATTTTGGTTCTTATGACTGGATATTTATAGAGGCCGTATTTCTTTAAGAGGACCCAAATGCATGACATTAAAATGTTTCCTGGAAAATTAAGCAGACCAAATATTCTGACTGTTGGTTTGGTTTGATTAAGGGCAACAGATCTGTTATCATATTTCAGCCTTTCCATCTTAATAACCAAGTATTTTTTATTTCCTCTCTCTCTTTCACATGGTACCTTTATGCGCACTATATATATATATATATATTTCCTGAATCTCAGCCTGATGGCAGCCTGATTCTTTGGGCACAGTATAAAATCCTTGATTTTTAAAACGATTCATTTTGTTTTTCAGCTAATACATATAGAGGTGTACATTTCAACAGAATTAATATTTTGCAAAAAGAAGATTTCAGGAAACTATGTTTGACATAAGCCAATTATGGGATGAAACAAAAGGCAATCAACTCACCATGCAAGGTTGAATTAACAGAATTGTGCACACGCTCGTGTAACTTAGCAACTTAATTTATACACCAGTCCTGGGATGAGACTCCACAATCATCTTGTTCAGACCTCACAACATGACTGCATCTACTGACACGTGTTAGGTTGGGAAGCTCGATACTAGAGAAGAATGGAGTGCATTCTCCTGGGGGGCAAGGACACTTCAGAATTTCCCACTGGTCTCCCATTCATCCCTGGGGACGGCGGTTGTCTGATGCGTGGATGGTTGGATGCCCAGACTTCCCTGGAAAGACTTTCCTTGTGTTCTTCCCTTTAGACTGTTTCAGTGGTTCTCGAACTTCAGTGAGCCTAAGAATTACTATATAGGGCTGTATGGATAAAGGCATGTTTGATTTGCAATTTAAGACAATTCAAGGGTACTTTGCACTTTAATTTTTGCCTTCTGTGCTGATTTTAGAACTTAAACTCTCTATAAATTCTTGGAACTTAACTGCGATCTTGGGCAATAATTCCAAGTCTGATTTTGGGAGGTATTTCAGCACCCTGCCTTTGAACAGAAGAGGGGCTGAAGTTAGAGGCAGCGGGGAGATGCTCTACGTGAAACTGATTAAATAATTAGAAGGTGATAAGCACCCTGTTCCTGTTTGTGGTAAAGAGATCCTGGCATGGCAAGACAGCGGAGACCTTAATACTAATTGTCAGATGCCAATGTGAGAACAGGGTTGGACCTAGGACATATACAATGAGATTCCTCATGAGGGACCAAGGCTGTCACCTAGTGCTGTACAAGCAAAGCCTTATTGTAGTTTGAGACAAGTGTTGGGAGAACCACACAGCTCATCTGCACCTAATAATGAATGCCACAGTCCAGACTCAGGCCACAGCTTCCTCAGAGGTCCCTTGTATAGTCACATCATCACCTGCCATATTACATGAATTTACTTTGAAATTTTGTGGCTTTTTATCATTTTGATTATATTTATTGTAAATGTTAATTTATAGTTTCAGAAGTGTTCTAAGCAGAGGGACTCTATTCCCAGTTTTAGGTGCGTTCATATTTAAGACACATTATAATTTAAACAACTGGGGATCTAATGCATTTGGTGTTGAATAGGAATCACTCCAGGAGTACATAACTCTATCCTCAAACACTTATTGTGCATCTGGGGTATAAAGATGAATAGGTGGTAAAAGATGGGAATTTTTTTCCTATGAAAAGTGTCCATGTCTTGCTCAACTTAATGAAATAGTGCCTCATGCTATTCCTCAGAATAATGAGAAAGCATGAAGTGTCCTTCACAGCTGCATTTGTGTACACGTCAACCATGTGAAAATGGCATCAAGTGTTGAGTAGAAAAGTTCTTATTGATTCTGTAGTTCCAAAGTGTTATAAAATATATCAGATCCTGAAACCTCGGCATGTCCTTAGCACACTCTGTATTAAATACATTATGAAATCCACTTAGTAAAACAAACAAACAAGCAAAAAAACTTCATGTAGGGTGAATTTAACAGCTATGAAGATAAGTCTTGGTAAACAAAACAAAACAAAGAAAACATTGGGAAAGCTGTTGTCAATGTAAACGTTGACCCTCAAGCCAAGATTCCCTTGTTAAGTATAAAGAAGAGGATAATGTTTGGGGCTTAAACTTTCTGTGGTCCCTCCACAAGCTGTGGGGAGGGATGTCTTCACACTGACCACATGCTCGTCTTCAGACTCCAGCATCTCGCCCACTCATGCTCAGAGAATGTTTGAGGAATGAAAAGATTATGTACTTCGAGGTGATTTCTATTCCATGGCAAATACATCACTTAACGTGTGACTCAGCTCACTGGCAGCTCTAGTAATTGAAGTGCTGCTTTCAGGCACGGGGGCTGCAAAACTTCTGCATTGATTATGAAATGGATCGCACAAGTGCTTTCCCAGGCTGCTGGTGAGACCCAGGTGTCCTGCCTACCCCACGTGCAACCTGCAGCCTTATTTTACCTTCTTATCACTCGCAAAAGCTTGGGTGAGCGGTCCATTGATGAGTCTTCTTCCTCAGCTCCTGGTCTGTGCACTAATTCCCCACTGAGATTCAAGTCCTGCTCTGCCCCTGGCTAGGCATGGATTTTGTCACCCCAAGCCTTGCATCCTTCTTTCTCCGTGAGCTTTTGGACCCCCTGGCACTGGCACAGGTTGGATTCCTGGAGGAAGGAGTGCATAGTGAAAAGCTTTGGCTCTCTTTCCATCTAAGTCTTAGTCTAGATCTAGGTCTCAGTACCTGGCAGAGTTCCCTCCCCTCTGCATAACTGAGTTGACTTTTTTAGCTTTATGGGTTTTGCTCAAAGCAAAATAGTCCTAATTGCCCATCACTGAAACAAGAACTATATGACTTCTAACTAAGAAAAAACTCAATACAACAGGTATATCATTCGTGTGGACTCAGAGGTGAAGTCCAAGCTGTAGGGTTGACACACCTTTGGGGTATCTCTAAGCAATCTTACAAATGTGGTGATTCTAGTTTTGACTTTAGGTGCAACTCTAAAAAAATTAGAGTCTTTGAACTGGTTAAAAGTTTATAGTACCTCACCATGAAGGTTTTCATTAGTTTCTTTCTTGAGTTTTTGTTTTTGTTTTTAAGGTATTTTTCAGGAATGGTAGCTACTGAGCCAACCAATTCTCAGTCACTCATTCATTTGTCAGTCCAAGAGGGAGATACAATTGCTCCTCCTATTAGCACCAAGGAAATGGGGAAGGGTGATGCTGGCCATTGCCTGGACTTCAGGAGAAAGGGGAGTCCAGGGTGGGCTGAGCCATGGAAGTTCGTTTGGTTTACTCAAGTTGATGTGGGCAGTAAAAAGAAACCGAGATTAAAATGTTCTAGAAGAAGTCTTAGGGGACAGTGAATTCTTGTTCGTTCTTCCCTCTGAGTTATCTCCCCATTGTTCTTTGGAAGAAGATAAAGTTTCTCCTCCACTGAAAAAGATCAAGTTACTAGACAAAAGGCATGGATGGGAATGTCTTTTTGCAGAGATTAATCATTTGAAACCTACTTTGCAAACTGCCACACTACCAGACCTCACTCTTGCTCCTTTCTTTACTTTTCCATGCCATCTTTGTGAATTGCTCTGTTCTCAACTCCCCATGCCAGAACCTGCTGTCCAGATGTACAGTTGGGTGTTCATCTTTAGATCAAGCCCCATGCTTTTCACAAGCAAAGCTATCTTCCTGTGGGCTCCTTGGTGGGATTTTGGGATGCCTCGAGAATTGGGTGAGTGGTGATGGTTTGTAATTCAAAGATGGATTGTTTATCAACACCACAGACAATGCTAGCCAAGAAAGTAGGTTCGGTGTTTGGTTGTTGGGGATAGTGGATTGTAATAGTTTCCTTTCCAATTTTTTATAAGGAAGGTCAAATGCCGAAACATAGTAGGAGGAGTCTGAGGCACAGGGAGAAGGCTGAGAGTTGGATGAGAATACAGGATCGAATAGGATTTGATGCTTTGAATACTTGTGATGTTCATAGGCTGTTCCAAAAATATGAACTTTCCCAGCATCTTCATTCGTTAATGGAAAATTTGTGACATCTGCAATTGCATTTATCTTTTAAATTTCCTTTCTAACCATTGTGTTGCATAGTCTGGTACTTCATTAGTAATGATTTTACTGACAGTTCCCTTAAACATTCTCTGGATTCAGGTGGAGGAAGATGGATTTTTAACTAATCTTTTTTGGCATAAACATATATCATATAGGAGACTTAACTATTCTTTCTATTTTTCATTTGTTTTCTTTGGTATTATCTGACATTAGGTTGTCAGAACAAATTAAGTGGTGACTGAGCAATAATTGCTTTGTGATATAAGAAGATGGGTAAAAATTGCTTTTTAACTCAGTAGATGCTCTACTTCCTACATCTAAAATATTTAGGTAGGCAACTGTGCATTGAGTACGGGACTGTGGATATATTTATGGACCTGGCTCATCTTTTGAAAATGGGGATTTGTACTGAATAATTTGGATTTGCCGACTTCATAGCTCAGGTTTCTGGAACCAGTGCCAACCTCCTCTTCCCGTTGTGCAATGCAAATGTGGTCCTGTTGTTAATGCTAGTCTTGTCTGTCTGCTGCATCCTTTCTTCAGACTATCCACTAGTATCCACCTAGGCTGCATCCGCCTCCCTTCCATCTAACTGAACTTTTAAGATTGTCTTGATTCTTTTAAAAAATCCATTTCAAAGCCCAATTAGAGATCAGGGTGACAAACTCTTTAGAACCCTAGACTCAAAATGCATCAAGGCACACAAAAATGAATTTTCCATTATCATTTCAGCAGATATTTATTTCAGCCAATTCCGTGGTGGATTCTGGGGGTTTTATCTATAATTTTGGAGTTGGAAAAATGAAGCAGGACAGTCTTTTTTTCTCCCAATTAGTGCAATAGTTAAGATTCTTGGCCCTTAGAGCTGTTTCTATTCCCATGAAGACGGGCAAATTGGTTAATGGGCGGGACCTGGCCATGTTAGTATGGTCTTCATAAGTACAACTTGGTACAGGAAATGTAAAAAAATAGAAAGTTGCCTTTTTATAAGAGAGGGAGTTTTTTAAATCAAAGTATAGTTGATTTGCAATGTTTCAGGTGTACAGCAAAGTGATTCAGTTATATATATATATATATTCTTTTTCAGATTCTTTTCCATTATAGGTTATTACAAGATACTGAATATAGTTCCCTGTGCTATATGGTAGGTCCTTGTTGTTTATTTATTTTATATGTAGTAGTATGTATCTGTTAATCCCAAATTCCCAATTTATCCCTCCCCACGAAAGAGAGGGAAGTCTGTTTGGATTTGACCAAGGGGAGATGTTCAGGCTGTTAGCTGAGTAAACTAAGTTCTCTGGGTTAGAGTTTCATTGGGAGATCACCCCTTCCCAACGGATAATTGAAGTGGGAAACTTGGATTAGCTTAGTTGTGTTTTCTCATTGTCTACACAGATGAAACTGAACCAGGAAGAAAAATGACAGCAGACTGATTTTTAGCTTTTGTTCCCCAGATTCCTGTGGCAAATCTTAAAACTTCAAGTGCAAAGTTGGAATCAGGCCTTAAAACTTGAGAGGTGTGTATGTGTATGCATGAGCACGTGAGAGTTTTGGACCCATTTGTTGGAGGGAAATATGAGTCAGTTATTAGTATAGAATTGTTTTGCTACACAGAAATCAATATAGATATGTACTTGCAAATTTTTGGATTGATTAATTGAACAAAGAATCAAAATGGATTGAGTGCTTACTCTGTGTTGTGTGGTTGGGTAGTGAAATTACATGGTGATACAACACAGGGCCCGAGGAGTCTGTGGTCTCAGAGGAGACAGACAGGAAATAATCAGGATGGAGAGTTCTGATAGAACTGGGGCCATGAGGGAAGAGGGTGTTACCAGTAAGTTCCTGCAGGGGATGAAGAGGATGAAGAAGAGATGAAATACAAGTGTGTCTAGGGGTAGTGTAGCTGAGTTGTGGAGGGAGATGAACAAGAAGTAGATGACCTACAAAGGGGCAAATGACTGTGTCAAGTGACAGCCAGGTTGAGGCTCTGGAGGTCCTTCTTGGTTGGATTTGGGAGTTCCTATTGCTCATAATATTGAGGAAATGGCTTGTAGCATAATATTTCTCTTTCTCAAGGAATATTCTATTTGAGTTAATGAATATTTAATCCCAGATAGCTGGATAGTTTGGACTTTGATCTTTTTCTTAAAGGATTATCCGGCTATCTGAAAATTACTTTTTACCCTTCAATATCTAGATAGTACGTGAACAGCTGACTTTAGAAACTCTTTGGATAGAGTTGAGAGTATCACACCGTTTTCCAAATTGGCCCTGATGTGTCATATTATATTAATACAATGCCTAACATTAAATGGCCCATGGATTCCTTATATAAATATTTTTAGGTGGGTCATTCTTCTAAAATAATGTGAAATTCTCTTGTGGTATTTGATTTAGAATTTTTGTGTCTATGTTTATAAGATCAGTCTATAGGGTTTTTTTTTTTTCTTTCCTTTTTTTTTTTGGTTTGTCTCTTTTCTGGTTTTGTTCAGAATTAGACCAGTTGTATAAATGGTATTGGTGGCAAGCTTTCTATAATTTCTATGCTCTGACATGATTTATACATTATAAAAATAATCTGTTCCTTATTTAAGAGTATATCTAAAAAGCCTGTTATGGGTTATAACCTCTTGGAAGTAAATTGTGAGTAACTTTCCCAGTGTTTCTATAGTTTTGGTTTATCTGAGTGAGATGTTTTTGCTGTTATTTTCTTTTCTTAAAAGAATCTGCCATTTCTTGAAGATTTTCAAGGGGATTAACACAGAACTATACAAACTATGCTTTTATATTTTTAAACCTTCTTTGCATTTGGGGTCATTTCTATATTTTTTCATTTCTATAGGTATATTTTCATTTTCTGATTTTATTTTCTTGTTTTGAGTGACTAGAAATATGTGTGTATTTGTTTACATTTTCCAAAAAATCCATTCCAGGATTTACCTATTAATTCTATGGTTTAACAAAACTAGTATTAAACATTTTTTCTGCATCCTATAGATATGCCTGGTTTTTGCATTGAGGGCTAGTTCTTTTAATTTTATTTATTTTTAATATGAAGAGAATTTAAATGTGAACTTTCCTATGAGTACTATTTGATCCTACCTCAAAAGTTTTGATAGTTTTAAAATATTACTCATTTAAAAAAATTCCACTTGTTGGTTTAATTTTTCATTCAGGGTTATTTAAGAGAGTGCTTATTAATTTCTATGTAGTGGCTTCCTCTTTTGCTTGAATATTATCACTCATTTCTTATTATTTTTGCTTCATATTTTGATGCTATGGTAGTCAACAAATGTTTATTATGGTTGTGTATTCATTTTGGATTCCATCTTTATTGATATAAAATTCCAGTCCTTGTACTGTTTAATATTCTTCTTAGTATTCAACTTTGTCATAAATAATTTCCATACTTTCCTACTTTTTAAAGTCTACCTTAAAAATTTCTGTAATAAATCTTCCTGCTCTCTCTTTTTCTTTTAAATTTTCCTGTTCATTTTATTTCAACATATCTCTTGAGAGCAGAATATGTTTGATTTTTAAAAACCCAATCAGATCATCCTTTAATGTTTTTATTTATTTTTGCCATGATATTTATGTTTTTTTGAAAAGTTTTTCCTTCTTTATAATGTTTTCTGTTTTTTTTTTTTTTGAGTTCTTTTTCTGTTCTTATTTTTTACCTTTACAGTCTCCGTGATTTTGAGATAATGTACTCTAGTTTAAATTTTACTCATGGCTCTTTAAGTTAAAAAAATTTAAAATATGTATTTCTATAATAATCAAAATTAAGAATGAGATAATATTTAAAAAAGCTATCTGTGCCAAGTAAGAGATTTAATGTGTTTTTACTCCCCTTTCTCATTTCTGAGATTTAAAAAATATAACCTTTAGATTTGGATTATTGATATTCAATGAGTATTTTTGTTTTTTACTATTCCTTATTTTTAAGAGGTATTTTACATTTATTTTTAGTTTGATCAGCACTTTTATAATCTTTATTTGGATCATCTTTAATGAATTTCAGTGTTCACCACCAGTCCTTTTAGGTCACAAAATCTTATTTTTTTGAATCATTTCTTGATTATTTGGTGTATGTCTCTTAATCTTTTTGTCCAGTTTAAATTTAGACAAAACTGTAGTTGCATTTTCTTTTTGTTTTCAGTGTTATGGAAGGGATACCTGAAGCTGCTTTAATTTTTGTTCTGTTGTAGATTACTTCTTTTTCTTTCCTTTTTTTCCCTGCCTCTGCCTGAATGCTTATATGCCCTTTTTCTCCATTTATATGATTTAAGAGTTGTCAGAACGTGTGTTGATGGGGGCTGCTCTCATCAATTTAGGTTGGAACGTGGTGAATGAACCCTTTTCCTCCACATACTCAGGTGTTTTTTGAACTCTAACATTTTTTGTAAATTATTTTAAGTCAAAACTTTCCTTTCAGCCTTTCTGGCTGAAATACCTCCTCAAGAATTCATGGTATTTAAGTTGACAGTGTCAGTTCTGGGGATCTGCCATCTTCTTGCTCTTCATTTTTATCTCCTTATCTCTTCGCTTTCATCCAGAACACCCAACTCTTCTCTTCATCAGAGTTTCAGTTTTCTACGTGATCCAGTTTGCCTTTACCAGACATGAAGCAGATATTTGATTTCAGATGGCCAATGTTGTTGGTGTCTTAACATTCTTCCGGGTCTCACCAGCAACCCTTTGGATTTTGTCCACTTAATTTGCATTCCACATTTTGGTTCTTTCTCCCAGATCTCTGCTAGGTGGGATCCTCTATTTACCATTTGCTTTCCTGACAATTTGAACTGGCAGAAGGTATGAGAAAGTATGACACACACATCTCCTCCTACTGAAGTTCTTGACTCAGCAGTTGGCACTGCCCCTCCCAGCATGAAGGCACCCTCACTGGTCACCCCTTTTCTGCTGTCCCCAAGTCATTTGCTTAGTTTCCTTCTTCAGAATCAAGTATAAAGTGAGGCTCTGAAGGGATTATAACCACCTAACATCTTGCGTCCACACAGTATGGGGAGGGCTGAGCTATTTTCTGTTGCATACAGACCTCGGTTTCTGAGTGCAGAGGCAGAATGAGCGTCTGTGCTCCAGTGGATCAGCTGTTGGCTTTGCCTGTCATATTAACACCACTGCTTCCATATTCTGGTAATAGTTTGCCTGCCAATCATAGTTTCACTCTTTCTGTAGGGTTCCCCCTTTTCTATATCTTCTTTTCCATATCTTGTTTTTTCCTTTGTGGAAACTGGGAAAGACTGCATTTTTAAACCAGAGGTCAATAGCCATGGACTTTTCAAAGGTGATTGTCCCCCTCTAACCATTATTCGTTGGTGATGGATCCCAATTAGTCAGAATTCTCTTTAAAATGTTTATAAATGCCATAAGACACACAATGGCAAAGGTGAGATGACAGTTCTGGAATGAATCAGGCTGAATAGTTTGTTTTCTGTGTACGTCGTATTGTAGAAAACTTGATATGATGAGGGTCATGACTTGTCTTAGTGGAAATAAGTCTGGTTTGGGAATCAGAAATCTAGACTTGACCTTTACTGCCCTATGAAGCTATGGGCTTCTGTTTCCTCACTCATAAAAGGAAGAGGCTGGGCTAAAAGATTTCTACAGTCCTGTTGACGTGCATTCTACATATTTTGTAATTATCATAATACATATTGCATGCTATTTCATTCCTCTGTTCAAAAGCCTGGGGCAAGAAGATGCTACTGCTTGGTGACAGGAACGTGGAAAAGTATGTTTGTGGATAGGCAGGAAGTGACTTGCCTTTTGGTGCCAGATCTTAAAGTATATCTTTATTTCTTGCATTACTCCTTTGGGTGGACGAGGAGAGGCGTTGCATGCCAAAGCAGGAGATTTTTCTTTAAGGAAATTAAGGCTGACCAAACAAGGGATTGGTTGCTATTATCAGACACTAATGGCCCCTGATAAGGGGTAATCAGATAGCCCGAAAGGCAGGGTTTAGAGTTAAGTAACCAGGCTCCCTTTATGCAGGAGATATGGCATGACTGTGCTTGGAATGGATTCCTTTCTCTGTAAATTTTTAATCAGCTCAAAAATTTTCATGGAACAATTTACTCCTTTCCCCTCCCCCCTTTTACTTAGCTTAATTTGACCTTGATTTGGTGGAAATGTGGAAAAAAACATATTTATGAAACAATTACTACTCGCCAAGGGTCTTTGTGCACAAATCACAAGACTTTTTATATCTTTCCCCCATAACTGTAATAGCCTGAAGTGCCATTTGGATGGGCTTTTCTTAGCCAAGCATGTATGATTTTTGGAATTGATCTGTATGATTTGAAATATCAGGTTTCAATGTTCTTATTGCACATTCCTTTAAAAAATACATTTGTCTGGCCTTGGGGATGTGATGCCATAACCAGCAGAGGGATACTTTCTGACTCCCCATGGGGAGATGAACACTTAATTTTGATGTTATTTTATGGAGACTCCGTCTCTTCATTTTAAGTCAATGGGACCTCAAATCTGTCCATGACCGGGGTGGAGATTTATTACATACACTTTAGCCCTGCGTCCACAATGCATTGCATTTCCTCCTCTGGACTCAAGTCACAAGGACATGGATACCAGGATCTTTTCTTTCCCTGGATATTCTGTCAGCTTCATATATGGGCCCGTATCACTCCTTGCCAGCCAAAGTTAGAGGCAAAGCCTAGTGAGTTTTCTGGAGGTAGATTTGGTGGTGGGATTTGGTGTGTAGCATATTTTTAAGGAACAACAGGTAAAAGGAACAGTGGAGAAGCAGAACTGGGCAGGAGACACCCACCCGTGGTACACGCCTGACAATACCTCCGTCAACCTGGAGGGGGAGCTCTAGAGTGAGTAGTGTGGTTACAGGAGCCGACTTTGGCCTGAAACGCTTGTTCCTCCATAGACGCTCTGGAAGGCCGTGACCTCGGGTGGGGTCTTTCTGTAGCTCAGACAACATTGAAGGAATTGACAGCTGGGGCAACAAGCCCTTCTTTGAAGGAGGATGTGTGTCGGCAGCACATCTCCATGCCCATCATAAAGCTCCTTTCCAATGACCTATCCTTTTAGTGGAATTAAATTATATAGGACCTCAGGAGTCTATGGTTAAAGTATGCCACTGAAGGTGCATGGAATGTGCTTTAGATTAGCATGGAACTCTTAGATCACATTTTCCTATGAAAAAGGCTTTTACACAACTCTGACTACTTGATTCCTCTAGTGACACTGCTACAGACAGGGCACCCTGTCTTTAGGCAACTTAACCCTAAATGAGTTGGTGACATACAGTGTCCACTTCCTAGCTGTTCACCTTGGACAAGTTACTTAACCTCCTAAGGCTGTAGTTCCCTCATCTCTAAAGTGGGCGGGGCTAGTAAGTCCCCATATTGTATAGGGTTATTGTAAGAATTATAAATTAGAACATATGCTAAGTATCCTAGTACAGCATAAAGTGAGGGTTCAATATGGGAACTGGACTTTGAAAAGAATATTTATTTCTTCGACCAAGTTTTTGAACATCTATTACAGATCAGGCATTGAGCCAGGCACTTCCTTTCCATGATCTTACTGAATTCTAAATGTAGTAGTTTGCTATAGGTCTGCCTTAACAGAGTACGGCAAGCTGAGTGGTTTAGAACAATAGAAGTTTATTGTCTCTTGGTTCCAGGGGCCAGAAGTCCAAAACCAAGATGTGGGTAGGCTGTGCTCCCTCTGAAACCTCTAGGGGAGGATGCTTCCTGGCCTCTTCCAGCTTCCGGTAGCCCCAGACTTTCCTTGGTTCGTGGCAACATAATTCCAATCTCTGTCTCCGTCCCCGCATCATCTTCCCTCTATGTGTATCTATCTCTATGTCTAAGTTTTCCTTTTTCATAGGACACCAGTTATATTGGGTTAGGATCCACTCTAATGACCTCATCCTAACTCAGTTTCCTCTTTAAAGACCCGATCTCCAAATAAGGTCACATTACAAGTACTGGGGCTTAAGAAGTCAATATATCTTCTTTGGGGACACACTTCAATTCATAACACTCACGTATCTCTATATGGTAGGTATCATTATTCACATTTCATAGGTGAGTGAACTGGAACTCAGAGAGGTCAAATAACTCCCCCAGAGTCACACAGCAGGAAAGTAATGAGAGAGGAGGACCTGAACCTAAATCTCTTTGGCTCCCCAGAGCATGCCCTTTCCACTAAAATGTTGTTGTCTCCACATTAGAAACTTCTAAGTGAACTAGGAGAGATTTGAAGTTAAGGGATGAATTAGTCTCAAATTGCTGCAATAAAATTTGTTGTTATTAGACAAAATAACCTAAATCCACAAGAAACTTGTGTGCCATTTTGTTCAAAAACAAAAAACAAAAAAACTCTAATAGCTGTGAAAGGCACCTACAACATGCCTGCCCTTGGCAAGGGCTTCCAAACCTGGTTTTACCATTTCCTCCTCTTACCTCTAATTCCTGGCACCTGGGACTATTTCTGATCATCCAGGCCTCAGCTTTATACCCTGAAAAGAAAGTTGGCAATTTGTGATCCATAAACTATGACATGAGGTCAGTTAAAAAGTATCTTGTATCTTGCTTTAGTAATGGTAGTTATAACAACTTCAGCTACTCACACTTTACTTACGTTGTTCTAATAATAATGATATTCAACTTTATTTGAGCATCTCTTCTGTGCCAGGCACTTAGGACCTGTTAGTGATGTCACCGAGAGTTTCCATGTGGAATGGCGCTGTCTAGGGAAAATTGTTTTCCTTTACTCTCACACTTCACTTCTGGCCACTAAATTTGTGTGAGTGTGTGTGCTTTTTCCCACACTGACCAATCTCCACCACCAGCTGGGTGTCCTACAATTCAATTCAGATCCCACAAGACTGCCCCCCCCCCAACCCCAACTTCAGATGCCAATTGCAAGTCCAGGTTGTCACTTATGCTTCAAACTAACCAGCTATAAATCAGAGGTTCCCATGACCCCCTTCTGAGTTCGATAATTTGCTAGAAAATCTCACAGAACTCTGGAAAATAGATTACTTGCTAGACTACTGATTCATTATAAAAGGATACAACTCAGGCACAGCCATGTGAAAGATGCTTAGGGCAAGGTATGTGGAAAGGTGTGCAAAACTTGCATGCCCTTTCCAGGCACATTATCCTCCTGGCATGTGGACATTCACCATCCTGGGGCTCTTGGAACCCCATAATTCAGGGATTTTCACGAAGGCTTCATCACCTAGGCATGATCAGTTATTAACTCAGTCCTGGAGTGTGGGGAGGTAGGGCTGAAAGTTCCATGCTTCTCATCATGGCTAGGTCTTTCTGGTGACCAGCCTTCATCCTGAAGCCATCCAGGAGCCCACCAAGAGTTGCCTCATTAGAACAAGAGATGCTTCTATCACTTAGTAAATTCTAAGGGATTTAGGAGCTCTACAGCAGGAATCAGAATCAGAGACCAAATATTAGAACAAAAGGTGCTCCTAGCCTCTACATTGCTCAGGAAATCACAAAGGTTTTAGGAGCTCTGACTAGGAGCTAGAGATAAAGACCAAAATATATATATTTCTTATTGTATTATGACATCACAAGTGCTGAGAGGGGAACTCTGATTCTGCTGTTGTTTTGTTTTGTTTTGTTTTTTTGTTGACTATATCTTCCTTACAAAATGTTTCCCTACAATTAACTTGACAATGATCAGGCATTTCGCAAATACATCATTTCACTCTGAATTTCTAATGTCAGGAAGTAAAACAGAATGGGCTGTTGTATAGAGTAAGGGTCAGCAAATAAAGGTCAGCTGGCCAAACTTAGCCCACCACCTCGTTTTGTAAGTAAAGTTTTATTGGAACACGGCCATGCTCCTTTATTTATACCTTGTCTGTGGCTGCTTTCATGTTACAGTGAAAAGGCAGAGGTGAGTATTTGCAACAGAGACCTTCTGGCCCACAAAACCTAAAACATTTATTGTATGGCTTTTTACAGAAAAAGTTTGCTGCTGCACGAATAATGAAACGAAAATACAGAGGAGGAGGATGTTGGTTTTGTACAGGATGGCAAAAACAGAAATCCAGTATTAACACTTTCCTGCTAAAAAGTGTTTAATTGCTAGGGTCATGTTAAAGCCTTAACTGAATAAAGCAACTGAGGTGTCTGTAGATGCATGGGTCACCTCACATGGTAAGTCTCAATCCATTTCAGATGAACTAAAGTTGAAGTGGGATTTTTAAAAACTGGACTTAAAAATGCCTTTTAATTTTCATTTACCTAATGATGCTATACCTCTTTTCATGTGATTCTTTGCCACCTGTATATATTTGTGAGTGAATTGTGTGTTCAAATCTTTTGATCATTTTTTAATTGAATAGTTTGTGTTCTAATTATTGAATTTTTTTTTAAAAAGAGATATACTGTGATGATTAATATTATGTATGATCTTGGCTGGGCTAGGGAGCCCAGTTGTCTGGTCAGACACCAGTCTAGAAGTCACTATAAAGGTATGTTTTAGATGTGATTAACATTTAAATCAGTAGGCTTTGTGTAAAGCAGATTACCCTACATAATGTGGGTGGACCTCATACAATCAGTTGAAGGCCTTAAGAGCAAAGCCTGAGGTTTATTGAAGAAGAAGAAATTCTGTCTTTCTCCAGACTGCAACATAGAAATTCTGCTTGAGTTTCCAGGTTGTTTACCTTCCTTGCAGATTTTGGACTCAAGACTGCAACATCAACTCTTACCTGAATCTTCAGGTTTACTGCCCGTCCTACTTGATTTTGGACTTGCCAGCCCTCAAAATCACATTGGTCAATTCCTTAAAAAACTGCTCGTTTTCTCTCTTTCTATATATCCCATTGATTCTCTTCCTCTGGAGAACCCTGACTAGAAAGCAGACCATAAAATTCACTCATCCCCAGGTGATAATCAGAAGAAATGGCTGTCAAACTTGGTGAAGACCAGAGGAGAGAAAATGCCAGGGACCAGTTGTGACAAGCTCCCAAGATACTCTGTGCAGGTTTTCTGAGAGAGATTCGTTCTGCTGTGGTTGTCCTGGGGGTGGCCCTAAGTGGGAGAATGTTAAGCTGTTAAATTGGTCTCTCTAAGTGTGTGTTTCTAGGTAGAGTGTAATTTGCTCCTCTTGGTTATTTTGTGCCCAGCCATATGCCTGGTTCCTCCTAGGTGCTCAATAGCTTTGAATGAAAGAAAATATATTTGAATGAAAGAAAGAAGATGAGAATTCTAAGTCCTATCATCTATTAATGCCCTTGTAATGTAGCTGGAACAATCTATGTTTTGACGATAACATATTTAAAAATTTTCCCTGGGATTCATCCATTATTCAGAAGGCACCAGCTTAATACAAATGCAGAATATCGGGGAAGAATTTTTTGAACATAACACAGTTTTTTGCCAAAGTAACGAACAGATGTTGGCTGACAGATTCAGTGGAATACCCACGGATGCCTCTCCTTTTGACAGAGGAATTGTAAGCGCTGATTTGCTCTATGCTCTCCACTCACTGGCTGAATCAGGCCAGAACTACATTCACACCACTTCAGCCTCAATCAATAAATGATGAAAATTTACTGTGTTTGAGTCCTGCAGATTGCACCTTTCTGAAGCTAGACTAGCACCAAAGTTGTATCAGAATGATTCCAGGGTGGTTTTATCGTTCACTCTGTAGACAAGCCCTCATTCTGTGCAGTGTCAGATGTAGTGGAGAAAATAAAAAGACAAGAATAAAAATTATAGTAATATTTTTTCATCATGTTCCTAGCAGCATTATTCACAATAGGCAATAGGTGAACATAATCCAAATGTCCATCGATAGATAAATGGATGACCGAAATGTGGTCTATACATGAAATGGAACATTATTCAGTCTTAAAAGGAAAGGAATTCTGACACATGCTACAACATGGAGGAACCCAAGAGGACATTATGCTAAGTGAAATAAGGCAGACACAAAGGGACGGATACTGTATGATTCCATTTAAATGAGGTACCTAGAGTAGTCAATTTCATAGAAACAGAAAGTAGATTGGTGGTTGCCAGGGGCTGGAGGAGGAGTGATGGGAAACTGTTTAATGAGTACTGAGTTTCAGTCTTTTAAGATGAAAAGAGTTCTGGAGGTTGGTTATACTGAATACTACTGAACTGTACACTTGAAAGTGGTTAAGGTGGTAAATTTGATGTTATGTGTATTTTACCACACTACAAATTTTAAAAATTAACAAGGAAAAAATGGTAATAATTTTAACAAGAGCTATCACTGTTTTCTATATTAACTATATGCCCAACCTTTCATGAACATCTTTTAAACAATCATATGAGTTAAATACTCTCATGAGTCCAAGATCATGATGAGTAATGGAGGATCAAAGCATTTAAATAACCTGACCAAGATCAAGATCTATGTAACCTGGAATACCGAACTGCTTTTGACCAGAAAAGGCAGGATTTCAAATAAACAGAACTGGGGATTGGGTGAGGCAAGTGAGGCACTTGGTCCTGGCATGAAATTTAAGGGGGCGCCACAAAGCTCAGTAATCAAGATAAATGACATTGTGGTGCAATCTTTAAAAAAATAAAAGTTAGTATAAAAATCTATGATGAACAAAATATGAAAATGTAAAATAAAGACAGGGTCTAATAGAATGAGGGAAGGTTGTTGAGTAATTGCAGCGTCAATCCTGCAGAGAAGTCACTTATTACAGTCAGGATAGTTTCACATCACTGACTGAACATTAAAGGAGTGCCACCCGACCATTTTAACATGATCAGATATTTGTAAAACTTACAATAAAAACTGATGAAGAAGAGCCCTGTGAACCTGTGGAAAGAGAGAGAAGTTTAAGCACAACAGGGTGAAACACTGTTAGAAGGAGCCGGAGCTTTGTAATAACTTGGCACCACATTCAGAAGGCTTAATTTCAAGAGATATTTATCCCTATGATAGCTGGCAATACTGCTCTAGTAGGTCCTGTATGTTGTGCTTAAGATGAAATTAATCGGGGTTTTCTGAGTCTGTGTGACGTTCTGGAACCATGACACTGTTGGGACTCTGCCACTTACTAGCAGGGGGCTGTTTAGAGGGTAATTAACCTCTCTGGGTCCTAATTTCATAATCTTTAAAATAAGGATCATGCCTGCTTTGTCGACTTCATAGAGTTCTTGTGAGGATCAAGTGAGATAATGATTGCAATAGTGCTTTATAAAATTGCGGTGATCTGCAAAGTTGGCCATTGTTATTTCAAGGTGAATTCTTTTTTGAAGCTAGATTAGGGAGCCAAAACTAATATCCATCTTATAGACTGTATCACGCAGGATTTTTCTGTGTATAGTTATGTTTGGTGGGGTGGGGACCTGATTCGACTTATGGTCTCTCTGAATCCCCATGTTATTGACAAATGAATCAACAAATTGATACAAAGTGGGTAAAGATTTTAACACTGAGAACTGGCAGGAGATTGTTTATTTTAGGTGTTTTACACTGGGAATTGTGTTAAAAGGTGGATAATGTCTTCAGATATGACTAAAGGTTGAAATGAAGGACAAGAGTCAGGCTTATGTGTTGGATGGCAGAGAGATAAAAACATTCTTGGTTCAACCAAACTTTTTGTTGAGTGAGATTAAGCTGGTTCTGTGTACCTGGGAACGGGTGGAGAACCTGGCCAGAGCTGGATGTACCAAAGAAATGGGTGGTGATTTAGTCATCATCTCAGTAGTTTGGTGATTCACTTGTAGGAGCAAAAATGTACCAATGTATCATCTATCATGGACATTTAAAAAAGTATAGACAAAGTGTTTTGAAAAAATGCACTATCTCTACTATGTCATAAATATATTTATGTCAAAATAAGATATCGAAGAACCTATTCACACATTTCAAGCCCTTGAAACTTTTTAAAAGCAGAAAGTATAAGAAAGCAAGCCATTTGTTGAAGGAACAATATTGAAAGATCTTTAAGTAATACCTCTTTGACCTTAAGTCTAAGCCATCTATCTTGAACTAGTATTGGTATTTGGCTGCTGGAAACGCTTGGCAAGGTAGAATGTCTTGATTTCATTTGATCTCTCATCATACCAGGCATTTGATTTTTTTTCCCCCTGAACTATAGAGCCTTGGATTTGGTGGGCACCACCCAAATTTCAACACTGACAGAGCTTTTGTATTAAGCTAAGAGTGGGAGATTGTTTGGACAAATAATTCATACCCTTTGCTGGGAAGGAAAGATTTGTTTCAGGGAAGAGATTGCCTGTGTGTGCGCCAGGCATGGGGGCCTTAGACCTCAATTTGCTGGTGCATTAGCCTGTGCATTAAAGGAATTGCATTTTTATTGGATCATGTCAAGCTGTTGATTGGAAAAATAAAAGTGACCTTTAAAGTTTTCACCAGCTGTGACAAGATAGAGATGGCACATCCAAAGAATGGGCTGGAAATGGTGAACGGTTACTGATACCATTGTTCTCCCAGCCCATCCTGTGAGAAGAACCATCCATTTCCTCAATTGCTCTGACCAGGATTGGCCCTGTGCATTATGTAAGGTGAGCTGTGCCTCCTTGTTAGGATAGAAAGGTCTTAAGATGCCTCTCTTCTAACTCTTCATTCTACTATCCTTGCAAGTCTCTAAAAATAAAGGTGCAACATAATGGTGGTGTGGGAAGGGAGGGCAGTACTGAATCTAGGAAGATGAAGGTGGGGTACCTTTAACGTGATATGTCTGTGCACTTTATGGCAAAAGAAGACATCAGTTAGGTGGTTCTGTAAAAGGTGAGTAGCCATGGAGATGGAAAGGAGTTGGAAATTAAGGCAAATATCATCTAGACCATGACCTACATGTGATAAGGCCCTTTCCCATTTTTATACCAGGAGCATTGATGAACTCTCCAGAGTCACTGTATTCCTAGAATAAAGGGCTGGCAGGACCATGTTAGAAGTCAGTCTTTTCCTTAGTGCTTGGTGGGTTCTCAGCCCTCACATTTCTATGCCACCTTCATTAGATTTATGCACAGCATGCGATGTAATTTCTTATCTTTCTGTCTTCCTCAATGCAGCAATTGGTACATGGAGTTGCTTGGAGGCAGGTTTTGCAGTCATCATATCTAGAACCTTTTTATAAATAGGATAGGAGCACTCTATTATAAATATGGCTGCTTTCCAGTTTTTTTTTTTTCACAATCGGTTCTTTTTCTGTTATATCAGTATGAAGCTTATTTTGACTGGAGGTGGGGGAAATATGACTCAGTGTTATCCTAACAAAAACCAAATAATTTACTACAAACATGTCTTAATCACAAGGATGAAGCTGATAGGCAAAATTATTCTCCTCTGTCACAATCGCCTTATTTTGATTTGTGGTATATATAAGTGGAATGATTAAAATGAATCTGAACTAGACATTGTGATTTATATTCTGTCAACTTGGTCTGTCTATAAAGAAGTGGTTCTTATACAAAGTGAAATGTTCTTTAGACCTGAGAATGAAATAAACACAATTTAAAATTTCCATAAAATCCAACAACCAACTGTTTGTTGATGAAGCTGATTGATTGATCTCCTTTTATTCTAATTTCTTCTGTTATTAATGGAAAAGTTGGGGGCTTTTAACAAGCATCAAGTCACCAATTACATCATCTGTTACAAAGTAGGGAAAGGAACTTCTTCTCCTATGTAGAATGTAGAAGGTCTTGGCCAATGCTTTTGCTGCAACAATTAGAAAGAAACAGATAATTTATAAATTTACCAAAAGCCTATTGTTATACGCATCAGAAAGCTAGAAAAGCAATGAGGACTAGAAAAACTAAACTTCCAAAGAGAGAATCCTTCTAGGGTGAGGTGGCAATCAGAAGCTATTCCTCATCCCTCTGTAATCATTTGTCAATTCTGGATATGTGGTGAGAAACAAAGACCCTTCCCCAGAAAAAGAGGACTTGCAGCAGACACTTGTCTAGTCTCCCCAGTAAGACATTTTCAAATTTTGAGGCCTCATTGGATGGGAGGACAGAGAGCTAATTTGAAGACTTCTGAAGGGCAAAACTGAAACTCTCAGAATCTTTCAGGGCCAAGGAGACAAAGGCCCCATCAGAATCTCAATAAAAAGCTAGGATGTCCATGCCCTAGAAGTTAAAGAAAAAGCAGGAGTATTATGAGTCTTACTAAAACTAAAACCTGACCAATTTCCAGCTTAACCCATTATTGGATTGAATGATTAGTCCTTTACACTATCTACCTAATGGAGGAAAGAGAAATTCCCTTTGGTGAATGATAAAATCATCTGGAGTCTCTGCAGTTTTTAATGTCTGTTTACAATAAAAAATTACAAGACATGAAAAGAGGTAAGACTATATTATTGATAATCAAGAAAAAAGAGATAATAGAAGATGGCCCACAGATGGTCAAATATTGGAATTAGCAGCCAAGGATTTAAAAATAACTATGATTAATATGTTCAAAAATAGAGAAAAAATGGATAAAAGAGATAGAGAATTTTACCAAAGAATTGGAATCTATAAAAAATCAAATGGATATTCTAAAATGGGAAAATACAATATCTGAAATTAACAATATATGGAGCTTAGCAGTGGATTGGACATAACAGAACACAAGAATAGTGAACTGGAAAGCAAGCCAATAGCATTCAATTCAGATTTAATAAAAGATATGTTAGACCCATATGGAATATGCTAAAGAGATCCAATATACATATAATTGAATTCCCTGACTGAATGGAGGAAGAAATTAGGGCGGAAGAAAGTTTCAAAGTGATAATGGCTGAGAATTTTACCCAGCTGAATCCATAGGTTCAAGAAATTCATGGAATCTTGAGTAATGGAAATACAAACAGAGGCACATCATACTAAAACTGCTGAAAACCAAAGTAAAATCTACAATCTTAAAAACAACTAGAGAAAAAAGACATATTACCTTTAAAAGATCCAGAGTTAAGACTGACAGGTGGATGTTTATGAGCAACCATGGAATCCAGAGGACAATTTAAAGTGATGAGAGACAATCACTGCTAACATAGAATTAAGAATATTTTTCAACAATAAAAGTGAAGTAAAGATATTTTTAGACAAATAAAAATGGAGAGAATTTGCTGCTGGCATGTTTGTATTAAAAGAAAAACTTATTTTCTCCAGGAAGAAGAAAAATGATTCCACATGATAATATGGAGATGCAGGAGGAAATGAATAATATTAGGAGGGATAAACATGTGGCTAAGTCAAAATAATTCTTGATTGTGCAAAGCAATAATTGTAATGTCTTTGAAGTTTAAAATAGGTGCAGGAAAAATGTGTAATAATAATAAAGTAAAAGTTGGAGTGGAGGTAAATGGAATTAAACAGTTCTAAAGTTCTAGCAGAATTGGGATGATAAAAATTATATTATGTTAGACTGTGATATATCAAGAAAGCATGTTGTAATCATTAGGTTAACCATTAAAAGAATAGTAAAAGAATACATAGCTAGCGTGCTAATAGAAAGAAAATACAGTAATTAAAGTATATGACTACTAAAAGATGTGGAAAGTAAAACTAACATTCGATGGATGCTTTTTGCCTGTATCCCAGGTACTGTTACCTAGTTGTCCCAGGTAATCCTCAGCATTTTTGTGATACCTACCTTATCATTTCCATCTGATAAATGGAGCAACTGAATTTGTTGGGATTCTTAGTTGGAAACAGAAGAACATACACCAATGTGCATAAATAGAAGCAGAACTTAATATAGGATTTATTGGAAAGCTCACAGACCCTTGTAAGGGTAGACAGTCTTTGTGAAGACTCTACCACCTTCACAGGACACAGATACCACAGTTTTTTATCACTGATGCTGGAGGCCTCTTTTGCTTTATAAGCTGGAGGCTTCCATTGTCTCTCTCACAAAAGACAAAAATTGTGGGGAGCTTATGCTTCCCTAAGTTGCTTACTACTGCACTAAAGTCTCTTGAGGGTGCATCTGATTCATCAAGCCTAGATCACATGCTACATTTCAATTGCAAGGAAAGCTTGTAAAATGAGTTTCTAGCTTATTCATAGGGGAAGTAGGACTGATAAGGGAGAAATTTCCATAAACACAGGCAGAGTGTTCAGAAATGTGTTGGGGGGTGTGTGTGTGTGCGTGTGTCTGTGTGTCTCTGTGTGTGTACAAAGATGACAGCTATCCACTACAGGAAGTGAAGCTTATGGATGCTGAGTGCCATCTAGGGGTCTCCAAACATTAAGTGATGGTCCAGAGGTTGGAGCCCAGGACTATTGGCCCCAGAGTATGAAACACTCTGAACTGTCATTCATTAGATCCCCTCTGGGTTTGTGAGACACACTATATATAAGGTATTGGGAGGATGCCAGTACTTCCTGAATGGCATATCAGGACTGACAGGCTAGGGTTGGAGATAGAGCATGGACCAGGAAGGTGTTTAGTTCTGTGGCAGTAATGCCCTCAGCTCATATTCCTGTTGGCACCTGACACCCCAGGAGCTGCACTTTTAGAAACCTCCACATCAATTGACTGACAGCTCCTCACGTCTTAGGTACTGTCTGTTTCTGCTCAATTGTCTGTGTGAGAAAGAGAATCCAAAGACAAAAAGGAAAATTCTAGCTATCTAAGAATTAACAAGTGAACCACCAAGGGAAAATGGAATTTTTTCTGGTTCAGTAACAAAAACCATCTTATCCCAGATTGAAAAAACAAAACAAAACAAAGAAGTGTTGTGGGTAGTCAGACATGGGATCTGAGTGTGTGTATGATTATTTTAACCCACAGCACATAATTAAAAACACTACTTTGATAAACTGATCTGTTAGATCCTGCAGATAATATGAAGGCATTTTGGGGGGAGAGATTTTTCAGACTAATGGATTTATTTCTGTTTTATTGATAATAATGACTTGTGTTTGTAGAACACGTGCCTATTCTCAGGATGCTTTCCTATGGTGTCTCTGTCTCTGACTTGCTCCTCTCGGCACTGGCTGGTGGGCAGTATAATTCCATTTGATATAGGAGGAAACAAGTTGTAGGTATGAAAGAATGTTTTGGTATTATGTATCAAGGGGACACTCTGCTTTCTCATTTTAATACTTAGTGTATTATCTTTTTATTTCAGTTTCTATATTTTTTCTAGTAATAGGAAGGGGGATTAGAGGATATTATCAATAAGCCATTGGTTATTCATCAGCCTGTCAAGAAATATATTTATTATCACAATGATCAAATTTGCATTTTCTATGTCAGACATATATACTAGTGTTTTCTTATCCCTATCTGATTGCATAGTGGCCATACTGTGCTGCTTTTAATTGACATTGGTGTCAAACCAATAGCAGATATCAATTAAAGAAACATACTGAGATTAAATCATAAAAGAAAACATTGGAGGTATAGTTAGTATAAGTTGATATTTTGGGTTTATTACATGGTTAGAGGGACTCTAATCCATACTATACTGGACATATGTTCTTGCTCTCAAAGAACAGTCTCAAAAGGCTGTGTGAAAGACATTTTCTTAAATACCCCCTTTTCAATAGATAAGTCTTGCTGCCCTCAACTTTTAAAAATTTGTTTACTTTTTGTTGGTTTGAAATAAGAGGAAAAGGGTCAGAAACATAAAACATGGATGGAAAAGAAGGGAAGTGTGAGAACATGGGTGTGAATGAAGTTGATCAAAAACAGTAATGAGGGACTTCCCTGGCGGTTCAGTGGTAAAGACTCCGCACTGCCAATGCAGGGGGTGCAGGTTCGATCCCACATGCTGTGTGGTGTGACCAAAAAAAAAAAAAAACCCAAAAAACAAAAACAACAAACAAACAAACAAACAAAACAGTGTTGAGAAGGAACAGGAGATGCACTTACTACCCAGCTGAGCTTTGAATTAATTATTATTGTTGTACATTTCTAGGGCACCGAAAGTGTAACTTGCTGCTATTTGATAAAGACGTTCTGCCAGTCCCTTACCTCCAGGGAAATAATAACCCAATAAAATAAGATATCTGATTCAAGAGGGAAAATTACATGGCTTAAAAGAAATCAGGAGGCAGAGTCAAGATGGCAGTGTGGGAAGACGTGGAGTTCATGTCTCGCCACAACTAGGGCACCTGCCAGAAGCTGGTGGGGGATCCTGACACCCAAGGACATGGAAGAACCCCCAAGAAAGCTGGTAGGACATTGGGGGACTGAAGGGGGAGGAGAAGTGGAGGCCAGACAGGACCAGCGCCCCTGAGGGGTGGCTGAGAGGGGGGAGGGGTTCCCAATCCTGGAGGGACCCTTGGGGGCTCAGATCGGGGGGGGGAGTGCACCCAGCGTTTCCCCTGCCCAATCAGCTGGGGAAGTCTGCCTTGCTCTCAGGCCATGTCCTACACCCTCAGAGGTCCCTTCCGGGCTGGGTTGGTCCTGGGGACATAGGAGGGAACCTGGGAGAGAACAGGAGAGGCAGGTAGGAAAGGCCTTCCAGGACTGGAGGAGTGAGAGAGGAGTGGAGGGTGTTTGCCCATCCACTCGAGCCCAGGAAGCCTGCTGGGCTCCCAGGTTGGGTCCCCCACTCTCTGAGACCAGAGGCAGGAGGCACACCTGGGCCCCTTCTGTTCTGTTGAGCCTAAGCTCCACCCCCCACACCCCCTGGGACCTTTTCCAGCCCGGTGGGTCCTAAGCATAGGCCCTGCCCACCACCCAAACCTCACCCCTGCTTACACCCTGTCCTCCACAACCAAGGCCTTTTCCACTTTTTTTGTTTCTCCTCCTCTTTTTTACTGTTGTGGTTCTGTTTTACCTTCCAGTTGTTGTTTCATCTATATTTTTATTTTTATATTTTTTCTAACATATCTGTTAGTTTCCTAGTCTAATTTTATTTTTTACTTTGTTATTGTTCTCATTTTTTTTTTTTTTTTTTGCTGCCCCACATGGCTTGGGGGATCTTGGTTCATGAGCCAGGGGTCAGACCAAGGCTCCTGTGGTGGAAGCTCCGAGTCTGAACCACTGGACTAACAGAGAACCTCAGACCTGAGGGAATATTCATCGGAGTGAGGTCTCATGGAGGTCCTCATCTCAGCACCAAGACCCAGCTCTACCCAACAGCCTACAAACTGCATTGTTGGAAGCCTCAGGCCAAACAACCAGTAAGACAGGAACACAATCCCACTCATAGGAAAAAGGAAAAGAAAACGATGAGATGGCAAAAAAATATGTCACAGATGAAGGAGCAAGGTAAAAACCCAAAAGACCCTTTTCAGACCTAGGGACACATGCAGACTGAAAGTGAAGGGATGGAAAAAGATATTCCATGCAAATGGAAATGAAAAGAAAGCTGGAGTAGCAATACTTGTATCAGATAAAATCGACTTTAAAATAAAGACTGTTACAAGAGATAAGGAAGGACACTACATAATGATCAAGGGGTCAATCCAAGAAGAAGATATAATAATTATAAATGTTTATGCACCCAACATAGGAGCACCTCAATACACAAGGCAAATGCTAAGAGCCATGAAAGGGGAAATTGACAGTAACACATTAATAGTAGGGGACTTTAACACCCCACTTACACCAATGGACAGATCATCCAAACAGAAAATAAATAAGGAAACACAACCTATAAATGACACAATAGATGAGATAGATTTAATTGATATTTATAGAACATTTCACCCACAAGTGGCAGAATACACTCTCTTCTCAAGTGCACATGGAACATTCTCCAGGATAGATCACATCTTGGGTCACAAATCAAGCCTTGGAAAATTTAAGAAAATTGAAATTTTATCAAGCATCTTTTCTGACCACAATGCTATGAGATTGGAAATAAATTACAGGAAAAAAAATCGTAGAAACCACCAAATATATGGAGGTTAAACAGTGCACTACTAAATAACCAAGAGATCACTGAAGAAATCAAAGAAGAAATAAAAAAATACATAGAAAGAAATGACAATGAAAACACAATGACCCAAAAGCTATGGGACACAGCAAAAGCAGTTCTAAGGGGGAAGTTTACAGCAATTCAGTCTCACCTCAAGAAACAGAAAAGTCTCAAATAAACAATCTAACCCTACACCTAAAGCAACTAGAGAAAGAAGAACAAAGAAAACACAAAGTCAGTAGAAGGAAAGAGGTCATAAATATCAGAGCAGAAATAAATGAAATAGAAATGAAGAAACAATAGCAAAGATCAATAAAACTAAAAGCTGGTTCTTTGTGAAGATAAACAGAATTGATAAACCCTTTGCCAGACTCATCAAGAAAAACAGAGAGAGGACGCAAATCAATAAAATTAGAAATGAAAAAGGAGAAATCACAACTGACAACGCAGAAATATAAAGAATTATAAGAGACTACTACAAACAACTATGTGCCAATAAAATGAACAACCACTAAGAAATGGACAACTCCTTGGAAAGGTACAATTTTCCAAGACTGAACCGGAAAGAATTAGAAAATATAAACAGACCCATCACAAGTAATGAAATTGAAACACTAATTAAAAATTTTCCAACCAACAGAAGTCCAGGACCAGATGGCTTCACAGGTGAATTCTATCAAACATTTAGAGAAGAGCTAACACTGATCCTTCTCAAACTCTTCCAAAAAATTGCAGAAGGAGGAACATTTCCAAATTCATTCTACAAAGTCACCATCACCCTGATACCAAGACCAGAAAAAAATATCACAAGAAAAGAAAATTATAGACCAGTATCACTGATGAACATAGAGGCAAAAATGCTGAACAAAATACTAGCAAACAGAACCCAACAACGTATTAAAAGGATCATACACCATGATCAAGTGGGGTTTATCCCAGGAATGCAAGGATTCTTCAATATATGCAAATCAATGTGATACACCATATTAAGAAATTAAGGAATAAAAACCATATGATCATATCAATAGATGCAGAAAAAGTTTTGACAAAATTCAATACCCATTTATGATAAAAACTCTCCAGAAAACGGGCATAGAGGGAACCTACCTCAACATAATAAAGGCCATATAAGACAAACCCACGGCCAACATTGTTCTCAATGGTGAAAAACTGAAAGCATTTCCACTAAGATCAGGAACAAGACAAGGATGTCCACTCTCACCACTCTTATTCAACATAGTTTTGGAAGTCCTAGCCACGGCAATCAGAGAAGAAAAAGAAATAAAAGGAACACAACTTGGAAACAAACAAGTAAAATTGTCACTGTTTGCAGATGACATGATACTATACATAGAGAATCCTAAAGATGCTATGAGAAAACTACTAGTGCTAATCAATGAATTTGGTAAAGTGGCAGGATACAAGATTAATGCACAAAAATCTCTTGCATTCCTATACACTAACAATGAAAATCAGAAAGAGAAATTAAGGAAACAATCCCATTTACCATCACAACAAAAAGAATAAAATACCTAGGAATAAACCTACTTAAGGAGGTGAAAAACTTTTATTCAGAAAACTATAAAATACTGATGAAAGAAATCAAAGATGACATAAAATGATGGAGAAATATACCATGTTCTTGGATTGGAACAATCAATATTGTGAAAATGACTATACTACCCAAAGCAATCTAAAGATTCAATACAATCCCTATCAAACTACCAATGGCATTCTTCACAGAATTAGAACAAAAATTTTACAATTTATATGGAAACACAGAAAACCGCGAATAGCCAAAGCAATCTTGAGAAAGAAAAATGGAGCTGGAGGAATCAGGCTCTCTGACTTCAAACTATACTAAAAACCTACAGTAATCAAGACAGTATGGTACTGGCACAAAAACAGAAATATAGATCAATGGAACAGGATAGAAAGCCCAGAGATAAACCCATGCTCATATGGTCAACTAATTTATGACAAAGGAGGCAAGAACATACAATGGAGAAAAGACAGCCTCTTCAGTAAGTGGTGCTGGGAAAACTGAACAGCTACATGTGAAAGAATGAAATTAGAACACTCCCTCACACCATATACAAAAATAAATTAAAAATGGGTTAGAGACCTAAATGTAAGTCCAGACACTCTAAAACTCTTAGAGGAAAACATAGGAAAAACACTCTTTGACATAAACCACAGCAAGATCCTTTTGACCCACCTCCTAGAGTAATGGAAAGAAAAACAAAAATAAACAAATCGGACCTAATTAAACTTCAAAGCTTTTGCACAGCAAAGGAGACCATAAACAAGAAAAAAGACAACCCTTAGAATGGGAGAAAATATTTGCTAATGTAACAACAGAAAAAGGATTAATCTCCAAAATATACAAACAGCTTGTGGAGCTCAATATCAAAAAAACAAACAATTCAATTAAAAAATGGGCAGAAGACCTAAATAGACATTTCCCCAAAGAAGACATACAGATGGCCAAGAGGCACATGAAAATATGCTCAACATCGTTAATTATTAGAGAAATGCAAATCAAAACTACAATGAGATATCACCTCACACCAGTCAGAATGGCCATTAAGAAAAAATCTGGAAAGGGTGTGATGAAAAGTGAACTCTCCTGCACTGCTGGTGGGAATGTAAATTGATACAGCCACTGTGGAGAACAGTATGGATGTTCCTTAAAAAACCAAAAATGGAACTACCATATGACCCAGCAATCCCACTATTGGGCATATACCCTGAGAAAACCATAATTCAAAAAGAGACATGTACCACAATGTTCACTGCAGCACTATTTGCAATAGCCAGGACATGGAAGCAACCTAAGTGTGCATCGACAGATGAGTGGATAAAGAAGATGTGGCACATATATACAATGGAATGTTATTCAGCCATAAAAAGAAACGAAATTGAATTATTTGTAGTGAGGTGGGTGGACCTAGAGTCTTCCATACAGAGTAAAGTAAGTCAGAAAGAGGATAACACATACCGTATGCTAACACATATATATGGAATCTAAAAAAAAAAAAAAAAAGGTACTGATGAATCTAGTGGCAGGGCAGGAATAAAGACGTAGACATAGAGAATGGGCTTGAGCCACGGGGTGGAAGGGGCGAAGTGAGAGTAGCATCAACATATATACACTACCGAATGTAAAATAGTTAGCTAGTGGGAAGCAGCTGCATAGCACAGGGAGATCAGCTCGGTACTTTGTGATGACCTAGAGGGGTGGATAGGGAGGGTGGGAGGGAGGCTAAAGGGGGAGGGGATATGGGGACATACGTATACATATAGCTGATTCACTTTGTTGTACAACAGAAGCTAACACAGTATTGTTAAGCAATTATACTCCAATAAAGATCTTAAAAAAAAAAAAAGAAATCAACCAGAAAGATTTCATTTATGAAACTGGTTGGAAGACATCTTTGTATTTTAAATCATTGGGACCATATTGCTTGGGACTCTCAGCTATACTTTCTGTTGTGTTGTGTGAAGGTCCAAATGTCAAAATAATATTTTCTCTCTGGAGTGATATAATGTGATTTCAGGCTGATACATACCCGTTCCCAAGCCTATAGGCTCATGGGTGCCTGCCTTTAGGTGGACTCACTATTCCTGCTCACCTGTGTGGGTACATTCAGGACTGTTCAGGGACAGTGCCAATGCCAGTACCTTACAGAGACAGTTGATAACAGTGCAAACCTGAAATGCTTTAAGAAGAAAAATGGAACTTGATTTAATGCTGAGAATGACAGTCTAATTATCTGAGGTCAGAGACCAGCAACTAGTGCTTATGATTGATTTTGGATAGCTGAACGTGGTTTTCTACCTTTGGAGTGAGTCTAGAGGCTGATCTCCTTTAAAAAGGAGTGATTTTCATATCACCTTTAAGAGTATAAGTTGGCAAGTTATGGCCAGTAGGCCAAATGCAGCCCTCAGCCTGTTTTTGTAAACAGTTTTTTGAATGAAGGTAGGTCACAGGCACACTCATTTATTTGATGTATTACCTATGACGACTTACATGCTACAACAGTGGGGTTGAATAATTGTGGCTGAGCCTCTAAGGACTGTAAAGTCTAAAATATTTACTATTTGGCCCTTTACAGGAAAAGTTTGCCACCTCCGTCCTAGTGTGTAGGCATTGAGAGACCATATATACCTGGGGACAGCCACATGAGTTTGGCTGTCACGGGGACTCTTAACATCCCTCTTCTGCATTTCTTGCCCTCCTACAGGCTGCTATTTAATTTATTTTATTTTATTTTATTTTATTTTAAAACCACCTTCAAATACCCACATCCTCTTACTTTCTTAGGATTCAGTGGAAAGATATATCTCTCCATATAAAATGGTTAGTGGTTTGCAATGCTGAAGAAATTTATATCAAAATATTAGAAGTTCAATGTGATATTCTTGCAGTTTTTCTATAGGTCTGGAATTTTTTTTTAATTGAAGAGATTAACAAAAAATTGAGAAATAAGAATGTATTTATCCTCAGGTATACACACACATGTTTACAGACACATATGTAGAAAAATATCCATTATAGCACTATTTACAATAAGCAAAGATTAATAGACATAAATGTCTGTTAACGTGGTTAAATAGTGGCACGTTCATTCATGCATACAATGGATGACTGTGCAGCTATAAAAAAGAAGATGACCCTTTTTAACTTTTGGAAGATTTAAATGTTAAATGCAGAGCAGTTTGATATGCTTTCAGTGGTATGGAAAAGAGAGAAGGATATGATGGACTATAGAGATATAGCTATAGATTTTTTCCAATAAATATTCAGTCTCTGGAAAGTTATATAGGAAACTGCTAACATTGGTTGCCTCCAATCCTGGGAGATGAGTTAAGAAAGGAGGCATTTTTCCATATAACCTTTCTAATTTTTGAGTTTCTAACCATGCAAGCAAATTACTTTTTCAAAAAGTAAAAACTAAGAGAACATTTTTTAAAAAAGGAAAAAAAGTGTAGGTGTGTTGCTCATATTGAGTTACCCAAGTGACGTAATTGGCCAAGGTCAACATCCCTGTTAGTAAACATCAGGCTGAACCCATGTCTAAACCAGAGCCCAGAAGCTACTCAAAAGAGAGTTCGAGGTGGAATGAAGGCTTTGCTCTGACAGAGATGAGAACATTCATTGTCTTTTTTTAAATCCACTGACTCTGCTGGCAAAATATTGAGAAACTTCAATCAGAAGCGAACATTAACTAATGTGTTTGACTATTTCCACTTTGCTCCTCTGAAGGCTGCTTAACCTGACTGATGAGTGGGTTAATGCAACTACGACCACTGAAAATTCCTATGGTGTTAAGGGATGCAGAAATGTAGTGCTTACATTTTAATTATTAAAGCTTAGATTTACCAATAAGCTACACCCACTGCTGGGTTTTTACTGCCCAACCAGACCCCAGGGACTATTTTTAGCACCTAGATGCAGTCTTCCAGGGAAGCTTTCTCTGGTGTGTGATCCTTCATCTTCCTCCCCACCCTGCTCCTGCTGCCATATGGATAAATTTTCCCCATAGTAGTATATTATTTTTGATGTTCTTCATTATTCTTTAATGTCCTAAACTTTTTCCAATGCAAATATACTACCTGAAGTAATTCTCACCTATGCAACTTGAAAGTAATTATTTTAATCAAGTTAAAAAAACCTTTGTGTATAGACAAAGTAATGTACACATATTACAAGTCTACAATGAATATTACAAGCTGAATGAATTTTCATAAACTGAACAATCCTTGATCAAGAAACAGAACCTTAATTGCATCCAGAAGCCCTCCTCCACCCCCTGTCCAGCTTCTACCCACTGGTCTCTCCCAAGTATAACCATTATCCTGACTTACTTTTGTACTTTGTATAAGTGGAATCATACACGATGTATTGCTTTGTGTTGGTTTCTTTTATTCATCTAAATTGTTGCATGAAACTGTAGACTTCTCATCCTCACTGCTGTATGGATTTCTATGAAGTAACCATATCACAGTTTATTTATCCATTGTACCGATGATGGGCGTTTAGCTAGTTTCCAGTTTAGGGTTATTATAAGTGGTGCTACTGTGAACATGTTTGTACGTATTTTTTGAGGAATATTTGTACACATTTCTGTTACCTCTATCTAAGAGTACAATTTCTGGGTTACAGGGTACGCATACGTTTAGCTTTAGCACAGTGGTTCTCAAGAATTCGCGTGAATCAGATTACCAGGAGGGCTTGTTCAACCACAGATCTTGGGACTCGCCTGGAGTTTCTGATTCAGTAGGTCTGGGGCGAGGCCCGAGAGTTTGTACTTCTGAAAAGTTCCAGGCGATGCTGGTGCTCCTGGTCCAGGGACCACACTTTGAGAACCTTTGCTTAGCAGATGCTGCCAAACAGTTTTACAGAATATTTGTACCAGTTGACCCTCCTGTCAGCAGCATAGGAGAATGCCAGTTGCTCCATTTGGTATTAGCCTCCTTCTTTTAAATTTCAGCCATACGGATTGAAAAGGAAGGTTATCTTCTTGTGGTTTTAATTTACCTTTCCCTAGTGGCTAATGAAGTTGAGCTCCTTTCCATAAGTTTATTGGCCATTTGGATATCTTCTAATGTGAAGTCTGTGTTACAGTCTTCTGCTCATTTTTCTATTGGGTTGTCTTTCTTATTGAGTTCTAGGAATTCTTTATTTATTCTGGGCATCCGTTGTTTGTAGGAGTTTTTTTTTTTTATGTTGTTCATAGTGAATTTCAATTGTTGATTGACTATACTTTTTTTTAATATTTCTATTGGAGTATAATTGCCTTACAATGGTGTGTTAGTTTCTGCTTTATAACAAAGTGAATCAGCTATACATATGCACATATCCCCATATCTCCTCCCTCTTGCGTCTCCCTCCCATCCTCCCTATCCCACCCCTCTAGGGGGTCACAAAGCACTGAGCTGATCTCCCTGTGCTATGTGGCTGCTTCCCACAAGCTATCGGTTTTACATTTGGTAGTGTATATATGTGCATGCCACTCTCTCACTTTGTCCCAGCTTACCCTACCCCCTCCCCGTGTCCTCAAGTCCATTCTGTAGTAGGTCTGCATCTTTATTCCCGTCCTGCCCCTAGGTTCTTCATGATCTTTTTTTTTTTTTCTGTTTTTTAGATTCCATATATATGTGTTAGCATACGGTGTTTGTTTTTCTCTTTCTAACTTACTTCACTCTGTATGACAGACTCTAAGTCCATCCTCCTCACTACAAATAACTCAATTTTGTTTCTTTTTATGGCTGAGTAACATTCCATTGTATATATGTGCCACATCTTCTTTATCCATTCATCTGTCGATGGACACTTAGGTTGCTTCCATGTCCTGGCTATTGTAAATAGTGCTGCAGTGAACATTGTGGTACATGTCTCTTTTTGAATTATGGTTTTCTCAGGGTATATGCCCAATAGTGGGATTGCTGGATCATATGGTAGTTCTATCTATTTTTAGTTTTTTAAGGAACCTCCATACTGTTCTCCACAGTGGCTGTATCAATTTACGTTCCCACCAGCAGTGCAGGAGAGTTCACTTTTCATCACACCCTTTCCAGATTTTTTCTTTTTTTTTTTTTAAAATACTTACATGCTTTATTTGCTGGATGGCCATTATATTCCACCATTAAAGGCCTTTTGCAAGTACCCTTTTTTTTTTTTTAAAGAAATTCACGTTCTTTTATTTATTTATTTATGACTGTGTTGAGTCTTCGCTTCTGTGCGAGGGCCCTCTCCAGCCGCGGCGAGTGGGGACCACTCTTCATTGCGGTGCGCGGGCCTCCCACCGTCGCGGCCTCTCCTGTTGCGGAGCACAGGCTCCAGACGCGCAGGCTCAGTAATTGTGGCTCACGGGCCCAGCCGCTCCGCGGCATGCGGGATCCTCCCAGACCGGGGCTCGAACCCGCGTCCCCTGCACTGGCAGGCAGGCTCCCAACCACTGCGCCACCAGGGAAGCCCCCAGATTTTTTCTTAATGGCCATTCTGACTGGTGTGAGGTGATATCTCATTGTAGTTTTGATTTGCATTTCTCTAATAATTAACGATGTTGAGCATATTTTCATGTGCCTCTTGGCCATCTGTATGTCTTCTTTGGGGAAATGTCTATTTAGGTCTTCTGCCCATTTTTTAATTGAATTGTTTGTTTTTTTGATATTGAGCTCCACGAGCTGTTTGTATATTTTGGAGATTAATCCTTTTTCTGTTGTTACATTAGCAAATATTTTCTCCCATTCTGAGGGTCGTCTTTTCGTTTTGTTTATGGTCTCCTTTGCTGTGCTAAAGTTTTGAAGTTTAATTAGGTCCGATTTGTTTATTTTTGTTTTTATTTCCATTACTCTAGGAGGTGGGTCAAAAAAGATCTTGCTGTGGTTTATGTCAAAGAGTGTTTTTCCTATGTTTTCCTCTAAGAGTTTTATAGTATCTGGTCTTACATTTAGGTCTCTAACCCATTTTTAATTTATTTTTGTGTATGGTGTGAGGGAGTGTTCTAATTTCATTCTTTTACATGTAGCTGTTCAGTTTTCCCAGCACCACTTACTGAAGAGGCTGTCTTTTCTCCATTGTATATTCTTCCCTCCTTTATCAAAAATAAGGTGACCATATGTGTGTGGGTTTATCTCTGGGCTTTCTATCCTGTTCCATTGACCTATATTTCTGTTTTTGTGCCAGTACCATACTGTCTTGATTACTGTGGCTTTGTAGTATACTCTGAAATCAGGGAGCCTGATTCCTCCAGCTCCACTTTTCTTTCTCAAGATTGCTTTGGCTATTCGGGGTCTTTTGTGTTTCCATACAAATTGTGAAAGTTTTTGTTCTAGTTCTGTGAAAAATGCCATTGGTAGTCTGATAGGGATTGCACTGAATCTGTAGTTTGCTTTGGGTAGTATAGTCATTTTCACAATGTTGATTCTTCCAATCCAAGAACATGGTTTATCTCTCCATATGTTTGTATCGTCTTTAATTTCTTTCATCAGTGTCTTATAGTTTTCTGCATGCAGTCTTTTGTCTCCTTAGGTAGGTTTATTCCTAGGTATTTTATTCTTTTTGTTGCAATGGTAAATGGGAGTGTTTCCTTAATTTCTCTTTCAGATTTTTCTTCATCAGTGTATAGGATTGGAAGAGATTTCTGTGCATTAATTGTGTATCCTGCTACTTTACCAAATTCATTGATTAGCTCTAGTAGTTTTCCGGTAGCGTCTTTAGGATTCTCTATGTATAGTATCATGTCATCTGCAAACAGTGACAGCTTTACTTCTTCTTTTCTGATTTGGATTCCTTTTATTTCTTTTTCTTCTCTGATTGCTATGGCTAAAACTTCCAAAGCTATGTTGAATAATAGTGGTGAGGGTGGGCAACCTTGTCCTTTCCTGGTCTTAGAGGAAATGGTTTCCACCAAATGGTTTTTCACCATTGAGAATGATGTTGGCTGTGGGTCTGTCATATATGGCCCTTATTATGTTGAGGTAAGTTCCCTCTATGCCTACTTTCTGGAGGGTTTTTGTCATAAATGGGTGTTGAATTTTGTAAAAAGCTCTTTTTGCATCTGTTGAGATGATCATTTGGTTTTTCTCCTTCAATTTGTTAATATGGTTTACCACATTGTTTGATTTGCGTATTTTGAAGAATCCTTGCATTCCTGGGATAAACCCCACTTGATCCTGGTGTATGATTCTTTTAATGTGCTGTTGCATTCTGTTTGCTAGTATTTTGTTGAGGATTTTTGCATCATGTTCATCAGTGTATTGGCCTAAGAAAGTTTTCTTTCTTTGTGACATCTTTGTCTGGTTTTGGTATCAGGGTGATGGTGGCCTCATAGAGTGAGTTTGGGAGTGTTCCTCCCTCTGCTATATTTGGAAGAGTTTGAGGAGGATAGGTGTTAGCTGTTCTCTAAATGTTTGATAGAATTCGCCTGTGAAGCCATCTGGTCCTGGGCTTTTGTTTGTTGGAAGATTTTTAATCACAGTCTCAATTTCAGTGCTTGTGATTGGTCAGTTTTTATTTTCTATTTCTTCCTGTTTCAGTCTCGGAAGGTTGTACTTTTCTAAGAATTTGTTCATTTCTTCTAGGTTGTCCATTTTATTGGCATATTGTTGCTTGTAGTAATCTCTCATGGTCATTTGTATTTCTTCAGTGTCAGTTGTTACTTCTCCTTTTTCATTTCTAATTCTATTAATTTGAGTCTTCTCCCTTTTTTTCTTGATAAGTCTGGCTAATGGTTTATGAATTTTGTTTATCTTCTCAAAGAATCAGCTTTTAGTGTTATTGATCTTTGCTATTGTTTCCTTCATTTCTTTTTCATTTATTTCTCATCTGATCTTTATGATTTCTTTCCTTCTGCTAACTTTGGGGTTTTTTTGTTCTTCTTTCTCTAACTGCTTTAGGTGTAAGGTTAGGTGTTTATTTGAGATGTTTCTTGTTTCTTGAGGTAAGATTGTATTGCTATAAACTTCCCTCTTAGAATTGCTTTTGCTGCATCCCATAGGTTTTGGGTCATCGTGTTTTCATTGTCTTTTGTTTCTAGGTATTTTTTGATTTCCTCTTTGATTTCTTCAGTGATCTCTTGATTATTTAGTAATGTATTGTTTAGCCTCCATGTGTTTGTATTTTTTACAGATTTTTTCCTGTAATTGATATCTAGTCTCATAGCGTTGTGGTCGGAAAAGATACTTGATACGATTTCAATTTTCTTAAATTTACCAAGGGTTGATTTGTGACGCAAGATATGATCTATCCTGGAGAATGTTCCATGAGCACTTGAGAATAAAGTGTATTCTGTTGTTTTTGGATGGACCTTTCTATAAATATCAATTAAGTCCATCTTGTTTAATGTATCATTTAAAGCTTGTGTTTTCTTATTGATTTTCATTTTGGATGATCTGTCCATTGGTGAAAGTGGGGTGTTAAAGTCCCCTTCTATGATTGTGTTACTGTCGATTTCCCCTTTTATGGCTCTTACCATTTGCCTTATGTATTGAGGTGCTCCTATGTTGGGTGCATAAATATTTACAATTGTTATATCTTCTTCTTGGATTGATCCCTTGATCATTATGTAGTGTCCCTCTTTGTCTCTTGTAAGAGTCTTTATTTTACAGTCTATTTAGTCTGATATGAGAATTGTTACTCCAGCTTTCTTTTGATTTCCATTTGCGTGGCATATCTTTTTCCATCCCCTCACTTTCCGTCTGTATGTATCCCTAGGTCTGAAGTGGGTCTCTTGTAGACAGCATATATACGGGTCTTGATTTTGTATCCATTCAGCCAGTCTATGTCTTTTGGTTGGAGCATTTAATCCATTTACATTCAAGGTTATTATCGATATGTATATTCCTATTACCATTTTCTTAACTGTTTTGGTTTTGTTATTGTAGGGCTTTTCCTTTTCTTGTGTTTCCTGCCTAGAGAAGTTCCTTTAGCATTTATTGTAAAGCTGGTTTGGTGGTGCTGAATTCTCTTAGCTTTTGCTTCTCTGTAAAGGTTTTAATTTCTCCATAGAATCTGAATGAGATCCTTGCTGGGTAGAGTAATCTTGGTTGTAATTCTTTCCCTTTCATCACTTTAAATATGTCCTGCCACTCCCTTCTGGCTTGCAAGGTTTCTGCTGAAAGATCCGGTGTTAACCTTATAGGGATTCCCTTGTATGTTATTTGCTGTTTTTTCCCTTGCTGCTTCTAATATTTTTTCTTTGTATTTAATTTATGATAGTTTGATTAGTATGTGTCTTGGCGTGTTTCTGCTTGAATTTATCCTGTATGGGACTCTCTGCGCTTCCTGGATTTTTGACTTTTTCCTTTCCCATATTAGGGAAGGGTTGAACTATAATCTCTTCAAATATTTTCTCAGTCCCTTTCTTTTTCTCTTCTTCTTTTGGGACCCATATAATTCAAATGTTGGTGCATTTAATGTTGTCCCAGAGGTCTGTGAGAGTGTCCTCAATTCTTTATTTTCTTTTTTCTTAATTCTGCTCTGTGGTAGTTATTTCCACTCTTTTATCTTCCAGGTCACTTATCTGTTCTTCTGCCTCAGTTATTCTGGTATTGATTCCTTGTAGAGAATTTTTAATTTCATTTTTTTGTGCTGTTCATCATTGTTTGTTTGCTCTTTAGTTCTTCTAGGTCCTTGTTAATCGTTTCTTGTATTTTCTCCATCCTCTTTCCAAGATTTTGGATCATCTTTACTATCATTGCTCTGAATTCTTTTTCAGGTAGACTGCCTATTTCCTCTTCATTTGTTTGGTCTGGTGGGTTTTTCCCTTGCTCCTTCATCTGCTGTGTGTTTCTCTGTCTTTTCATTTTGCTTAACTTACTGTGTTTGGGGTCTCCTTTTCACAGGCTGCAGGTTCGTAGTTCCTGGTGTTTTTGGTGTCTGCCCCTAGTGGCTAAGTTTGATTCAGTGGGTTATATAGGCTTCCTGGTGAGGGGGACTGGTGCCTGTGTTCTGGTGGGTGGGGCTGGATCTTGTCCTTCTCGTGGGTAGGGCCACGTATGGTGCTGTGTTTTGGGGTGTCTGTGAGCTTAGTATGACTTTAGGTAGCCTCTCTGCTAATGGGTGGGGTTGTGTTCCTGTCTTGCTAGTTGTTTGGCATAGGGTGTTCAGCACTGGAGCTTGCTGGTCATTGAGTGGAGCTGGGTCTTAGCATTGAGATGGAGATCTGTGGGAGATCTTTTGCCATTTGATATTACATGGAGCCGGTAGGTCTCTGGTGGACTAATGTCCTGAACTTGGCTCTCCCACCTCAGAAGCACATGCCTGACACCCAGCCAGAGCACCAAGACCCTGTCAGCCACACAGCTCAGAAGAAAAGTGAGAAAAAAGGAAAGAAAGAAAGAAAAAAATAAAATAAAATAAAGTTATTAAAATAAAAAATTCAAAAAATTATTAAAAATAAAAAAATTAAAAAGTAATAAAAAAAGAAAAAAAAAAAGAAAGAAAGAAAGAAGGGAGCAACGAAACCAAAAAACAAATCCACCAATGATAACAAGCACTAAAAACTATCCAAAAAAAAAAACCCAAAAAAAACAAAAAAACTGGACAGACAGAATCCTAGGACAAATGGTAAAAGGAAAGGTACACAGACAAAATCACAGAAAGAAGCATACACATGAACACTCACAAAAGGAGAAAAAGGAAAAAAATATATATATCTATATGTAAAAATAAAGGAGGAAGAGAGCTACCAAATCAATAAACAAATCTACCAATGATAATAAACTCTAAATACTAAACTTAGATAAACCTAAAACCAGAAACAAATTAGATGCAGAAAGCAAACCCCAAGTCCACAGTTGCTCTCAAAGTCCACTGCCTCAATTTTGGGTTGATTCGTTGTCTGTTCAGGTATCCCACAGATGCAGGGTACATCAAGTTGATTGTGTAGATTTAATCCACTGCTCCTGATGCTGCCTGGAGAGATTTCCCTTTCTCTTCTTTGTTCACACAGCTCCTGGGGTTCAGCTTTGGATGTGGCCCTGCCTCTGTGTGTAGGTCGCCTGAGGGCATCTGTTCCCGCACAGACAGGACGGGGTTAAAGGAGCAGCTGCTTCGGGGGCTCTGGCTTACTCAGGCCGGGGGGAGGGAGGGGTATGGAATGCGGGGCGAGCCTGTGGTGGCAGAGGCGTCATGACGTTGCAGCAGCCCGAGGCGCACCATGCATTCTCCCGGGGAAGTTGTCCCTGGATCACAGGGCCCTGGCAGTGGCGGGCTGCACAGGCTCCCGGGAGGGTAGATGTGGAGAGTGACCTGTGCTTGCACACAGGCTTCTTGGTGGCGGCAGCAGCAGCCTTAGCATCTCATGCCCGTCTCTGGGGTCCACGCTGATAGCCGCAGCTCACGCCCATCTCTGGAGCTCGTTTAGGTGGTGCTCTGAATCGCCTCTCCTCGCGCACCCCGAAACAGTGGTCTCTTGCCTCTTAGGCAGGTCCAGACTTTTCCCTGGACTCCCTCCCGGCTAGCTGTGGTGCACTAGCCCCTTCAGGCTGTGTTCACGCAGCCAACCCCAGTCCTCTCCCTGGGATCCGACCTCTGAAGCCCGAGCCTCAGCTCCCAGCCCCCGCCCGCCCCGGCGGGTGAGCAGACAAGCCTCTTGGGCTGGTGAGTGCTGGTCAGCACCGATCCTCTGTGTGGGAATCTCTCCACTTTACCCTCTGCACCCCTATTGCTGTGCTCTCCTCCGTGGCTCTGAAGCTTTCTCCCGCCACCCCCTGCCTCTGCCAGTGAAAGGGCTTCCTAGTGTGTGGGAACTTCTCCTCCTTCACAGCTCCCTCCCAGAGGTGCAGGTCCTGTCTCTATTCTTTTGTCTCTGTTTTTTTCTTTTTTCTTTTGCTCTACCCAGGTACGTGGGGAGTTTCTTGCCTTTTGGGAGGTCTGAGATCTTCTGCCAACGTTCAGTAGGTGTTCTGTATGTGTTGTTCCACATGTAGATGCATTTCTGATGTATCTTTGGGGAGGAAAGTGATCTCCACATCTTACTCCTCCACCATCTTGAAGGTCTCCTCTTGTTGGAGTTTTTGTTGTAAGCATCTTTTCCCACTCTGTGGGTTGCCTTTTCATTTTCTTAATAGTAATGAATGGAAATTCCTAATTTTAATATAATTTAATTTATCTTTTTTTCCGTTAAAGGTTAGTTTTTAGTTTTTATTTTTTTGTGCTATTTAAGGAATCTTTGCCTACTCCAAGGTCATGAAGACATTCTCGTATTTTTTTTTCAAAGATTTATTTTTCCCTCTTATATTTAGATTAAAAATCATCTGGAATTGATTTTTGTGTTTTATTGCATTTCTGTGAGATATTTTCATATACTAAAATAATCTTTCTTAAGGCCCTGTTTAAAATTCACCTCTTTGTCTCCATTTTTAGTACTTTTAAGAAATATCAATGTCATATAGAAACTTTTAGCAAATTCAAGAGATCTTTTTAAACTTACAATTGTATTGAAAGCAATGCTTCAAATAATAAATGCTTTATATTTACTCAGGGTAGGCTTACTTTCAACAGAGCCAAATTTAGGGCCGTTATTGAAACTTTTAAGTAACATAAAGCACTTTTTTCATCTGGTGCCAAAAGTATAATGCTCACAATAATTTATATTTAATTTTTAATACAGTTATCTATCATGAGTAATTATGTGGGCTGCTCCCAGTATTCCATTCTCTGTTATGTGGTTTTCCTGAAGACTGTGGTTTCTTTGTATAACTACTGGGAATTATTACCTTGCTGATGAATTTCTCTTCTGAAGAGATATCAACTACGAGTTTCAGTGTCGTATTTTTTCACTTTAACTTACAAAACAGGCACGGTGTCTGGGTGCTCCCTTTATTTCTCGAATGTTTAGAAACAAAGCACTCTTTGTGTTTAAAGAAATATTTTAGCAAGACTGTGCTACTTCATGATAAATACCTTTAAAATTGGCTGAAAGAATTGATTAAAATTACTCTACATGTTTTGCCATGTCATTTCGGAGCAGCCTGCTTTCTTTGGCCAACAATGTGCTTGAATAGTCAAGAAAGCCCCTTGGTATTTGGTGGTCAGACTGGCCATGCCATTTTGCACAGAAGGAATGAAATTTGGCTTAGAAATTAGATTGGCAATTAAGAACTTTTAGAAAGATTGAAAAAAATATTGTACCCCAACTGTAAGGTCTGTTATTTTTACTCCTTTTTCTCACTACCAAGAAACAGACCCCTCTAGAATGCAAGCCCCATGAGGGCAGGTTTTGTTCACCACTTCATCTCCATCATCCAAAGCAAAGCAGTGCTTGGCACTTGTAGCTGCTCAATTACTGTTTCTGAGTTGAAAGTAAGAATGAATGAATCCTTATGCCTTTAAAGGGTGGGATGCAGGCATGTGTGGATTTAGAAGGCAGCCAAGGCTTCCGTCTTTGCCCTCTCTCATCTCTGAGCTATCCTGAGGGCCTTTTGTAGGGAATGCTCAGGCCACAATGGATGCTTCCTAGCTCAGCCTTTTTGAGCTTGTAGACTGTAAAGGACATGGATTGCTTCCCCCAAACTTTCATCCTCCAGCCCCAAAGATGAGGAGGAGTTGAAGATGAAACCAAAATTGCAAACTTTAGGAGGCACGAAGGTTATGATATTCCCGCTGGTAATAGTTGGTTTAGGAAAGATGAATGTAAGATGAAAGGATGAATACATTTGTAGACACGTTTAGGAGGCTTTGACACTATAAAATTTAACAAGAAGACCTCAATTAATTGCAGCTGGCTAACTATTCAGAACACAAACTACAGACTCGTTCACAAGTTACACACAATTAAGATTTAACCTAAATTTTAAAAAATGACTATAGGATTTGCTTATGATGGTATAAGGTCTTCGTGAAACATCCAAAAGGAAATAAGCATTTAATGGAACTGGGGCTTGAAGGAGAGACGTCAAAAATAAATTTGAGGACCATTCACAGTTATTCAGGTGCTGGCTGAAAGCACATGAGTGGATGAGCTGACTGGGGCTCATTTTCCTGTCAGTGGGACTTGGGAGTAGAGGAAGAGAGAAAATGAGATGTATGCCATCTCACCTCTGATTTTCAGAACCTAGATACACGTGCCAATTGTTATTGATTTTAGATTAGCTCAAACCATTGTAGTTCAGTTATTTAATTCGGAGTAGTGGCCTAAAGCATAAAGCACTCTACTATCCTTTCCTTTCAAGTTTTTATCCACTGCTCATATGTAGTGATGCACTTCCTACATGCTGTTCATGTATTGACAAGTAGTTCTACCTCTTTGTTTGCTGTATTAATCTCTTCTCAAGTTCTTTGAGGTGAACAACCCATTTCCTTTTTAGCTACCCATGGTGCTTGACGTAAAGGAGTCTCTGCTGAGCTTCTTAAACTTGTGTGTATCACTTTAACTATGCCACAAGGTGAAAAGTAGATATGTGGGGCAAGGAAACTTCTAGAAGAGCATCTGATCTTATCTCTCCACACTCTCTACATTTATTTCAATGAAAATTCATATGGATGTATACTATTTTCTCTATTGTATTTTGTGGTTACTGACAGGCTGTTTGACTTTGGGAAAATTACAGCTAGTTTGTGATACCATTAAAGCATTGTATAGACTACTTAAGAAAGCTCTAGAGAAATTTGCATCCAAGAAATAGCATAGTTTAGTATTTATCTTTCCCTGGACAGCACAAAAACTAAGGCAACTTTCCTTTGATATTATACAGTAAAAAAAAAGACCCAGTTTATATAGTTTATGAAAAAGAAAACTTCTCAGATATGTGACAGTATTTAACTTATAAGGCATGTTACAGGATTATTCTGAAGTTTCATGTTGATAATAATAATGATACTAGTATTACCAAAGTAGTCGTCATAAATAGGCTATTGTGTGTCAGGCACTTTGCTGTTTTATACATATTATTTCATTTAATCTATAGATAACCTTCTGAAATAATTTTAATGCTTTACAGGTGGGGAAAATGAGACTCAGAGAAATTAAGCAGTTTGATGAACCACACTAGGTAAGTGACAGAACCACGTGGTTGAACATGTCTGTCTGGCTTCAAAGCCCTTGTGTTCCGTAATTAAGCTGAAACTTTGGGGTCAAAAGACAGCTGACCTTTGGGTGTATAAGAGAAAGCTACTAGTGAGAAGAAGAAAAGTTGTGATGGAAAACTCTAGAATAAAAATCATGGTATCTTTAAAAAGATCTTTGTTAGAGCCTTGAGTATTGGGGAGTGGCAGAAAAACAGTGACTTACCCATTGGAAAGAGTCATTTAACATACAGGAAAAAATTTATTAAGCAATTGTCATGTGCCAGGTAATGAGCTAGGTACTCAACAGTGAATAGATCATGGGCTTGCTTTTCTGATCTTATATCCTACAGAGTGAATACTTCTCTGTGCTGTACTCTCTTCTTCCCTAAGAATTCAAAAGAGAAATAGAGAAATTCATTAAAACGCAATGTCAGATGACTTTCCAGGTTTATAACTAACTGGTTTCATGAGAAAAATGGAAAAATTTCATCCAAGACAGGAAATACATAGAGCATGAGCAGATAGCCATCTTTGAAGAAATGTCTCCTTTCTTCTGTTAATATTGGAATATCATACAGTTATTCTCCTAGAATGTTGAAATTGGTATAAAATATTTCTAGATGCCATCCAGTGTAAATGTCATTTTTGCCATCCTGCTTGGCCTGAAAATTGGATATGTTTCTTAAGAATGTTGAGAAAGAGTGAGGAGGAAAAGAAGAGTGAGCACAAATTCCAATCAGCCCTTTTCTGATCCAGTCAAGTCTGTTCCATAGTGTTGCGAGTTCCTTGTCATGGGCCGTCGTGGGAAATTAGAGCCGACGGCTGGAAACTGTTCATATAGATTTTTTTATTTTTCCTTTCAAGTAAGCTGTATTAAATCACACCAAAAAGAGCTGACATATTTAAAATCCTGGCTATTATAATACATTAAGCACAGTAAAAATCTGCCTGGTTTTCACAACTTGAGATCACCTGGCATGGATGCTTTGTGGACATATTAGAATTGGCTACATTCCCCAGGCACATGAGGCCGTCCCTCTGCTTATCTTGCATTTCGTAGTGGAAAGTCTCCTTGGCTTTCAGTTCCAGCCTTCTCATCACCACGTTGTAGCAGGCATAGCAACAGGGTAATGCAGGGCAGCTCCTTGGTTTCCACTGCTACTGCCCCAGGTTCTGGTGAACACTGAAAAGTGACCAACAAGGAAGTAAAAACTGGCAAGAATAGCTAACCAATGAGAATATCAACCTCAGAACAATGAAATGCAAGGATTCACCTATAAAACAATAGCCTGCAGATCAGTGTTGCTTATACACACACATTTAAAGACCAGGTTGGAATCTTACAGAAGTCTCTGGAGACAGAGTGGATTTGTCCACAGCCCGATGGCTACTTGGAGTTGTCCTTGGATGTCCCCAGCATCCACGTTTAGTGGGATCAATTCCAGTGATGGGGGCCATATGGCATCACCATCTGAAAATCAGTGTCCGAGGGGCTACACTAGTACATTTAAATTTCTCTGCTAGTGTTTTTCATGAAAGTCAGTTTTAAAAATATTAAGTTTATTTTTAAAGACATTTTGTATCTTACTTTTTTTGTCCTTATTTTGCCTGTTTTTCTACGAGTGTTTCCATTTCTTTATCTCTTGTCACAATTTGCATGATGTGCTAACCAAGAAGGAAAAAATGACAAGTAGAAAGAGTAAGCACTTAGCAAATTATCAGATGAATGGATCATTACTCCCTAAGAAGCAGGCCTCCTGTAATTTTCTGACTGCATGTAATTTTCTGATAGAAGCCACTTGACGATTGGGAGCAAATGAAGCAATTGGGAATTTTGAGAATGATGAGTGTTGCCATGTGTTTAAGCCTGTGCTTTGGAATAAAACCACATTATCTTTTCCTTTGCTTTGTGAATCTGAATCTATACTGAAATGTCCTAGGGGATGTAATTCTAACTAGATTATATTCAAGTTCAGTTTTGGAAAAGTTAGGTTACATATGGCCTCCTAAAAACGTGAATGTAACTTCTAGAGTTTCTCACTCTCAGAAATGAGAGCTAAAGGTATTTTTAGCAATGACAGTTGAATGGAGACAGTGATCTATTGGTCTGATGCCTCTTTTTATGACATTACCTCCGGAAATGTTGCATATTTTCATGCTTAGAAATACCCTCTAACTTTGTAACGTACTCTGAGGATTGTATTGTATCCATTCTTTGCTCCGTAAATCACATAATGGCTGTTGTACAAAAGCAGTAAGATCTGACCTGCTGTCTGATCTATGGAATGGGTGTCACGCAGTTCATCTTAGGCTCCTGAAAGGCTGGAGGGGCTGTTCTTCGCAGGTCAGCATTCTGGGCCCGAGGCCACGGCGGTTCTTACTCCGCGGGAAAGATACCCTGAGTGTAGGAATAACACCAAAGCTGCCTGTCCCTTCACGTTTTAGAGTTTCTCCAGCAGCCGGACTACAAACCAAAGTGCGGTTTCCACGTGAAAGCTGAGATGAATATTCACTTGGAAATTCAATTCAGCAAGCACAAGTGTCACAGCATTGCCCAATTTCAGGGGCACTATTCACAGAGAAAGAGTGCCGTGTTTGGACTGATCAAACAGTGCCATCTTTAACCAAAAGCGAGGAAATGGTGCTGCTTAAAATTCATCCGCAAGCCCATGACTTTTTTTTTTTTAAATAAATTTATTTATTTTATTTATCTTTGGCTGCATTGGGTCTTCGTTGCTGTGCACGGGCTTTCTCTAGTTGCAGCGAACGGGGGCTACTCTTCGTTGCAGTGCGCGGGCTTCTCATTGTGGCGGCTTCTCTTGTTGCGGAGCACAGGCTCTAGGCGCGCAGGCTTCAGTAGTTGTGGCACGCGGGCTCAGTAGTTGTGGCTCACGGGCTCTAGAGCATAGGCTCAGTAGTTGTGGCGCACGGGCTTAGTTGCTCCGCGGCATGTGGGATCTTCCCGGACCAGGGCTCGAACCGGTGTCCCCTGCATTGGCAGACGGATTCTTAACCACTGCACCACCAGGGAAGCCCAAACCCATGACTTTTAATATAAAGCAGAGAACCTGGATAAGCAGCTTGTGCCTGTAGCCCATTATGCCAGTGATATTGGAAACATTGGCAGAAGATCATTGTCAAGCAAAGTCAATGTCTAAGGCCAAGGCTAGAGAGGTATGAGTGAAACTGAATACAACTATCTTGATTAAAGAAGCTCAGAAAATCAGGAACACCAGGCTCTAAGTGCATGTATTTGGATGGGGGTTGGGGGTTGGAGGATGGAGAATGTTTTGGAGAATTGACAATTGGTTTTATGGTTTTTCCTTCCCTTCCACCTCCTCTCCAGCTCTTACCCCTCTCTCCTCTTCATCTTTTTCTTAGGTGACAAAAATTGTAAGTTGACCTCATTATCTATTTCCCCTTTACTCAATTCTTATAGAACAATTTTTAGTGGGGTACATGGACTTCTTCCCACCCCAATTCACTTCTCAGTCTCCTTTGTAGTTGGATGAAACTACATGGGTATGTCCTGGAATATAAACCGGTGTTGTGAGTGCACCTTCTGGCTTGTGCCTTTAAGGGGAGGCACGCTTTTCCTTTCCGTCTCGCCTTATTGGAATGAGGGTGAGGTAATGAACCATCTTAGACCATGTAGATGAGAGAAAGACTCTCAGAATGACAGGGCACCAAGGTAGAAGAATCCTGGGTCCCTGATGCCTTGATGCCTTCACATGAGCCCTGGACTGCCTATACTCAGACCATTATGTGAAACAGAAACAAACTCTTCTTATCTTGGGTCTCCTTGTCACAGCAGCTGACTCTGTATCTTAATATATTGCCCTCTTTTCCCAATTGACCTCCCTCACTCCCTCATCCCTCCACTCCCTCATCCTTTTCTTCCACTTTCTGTTGGACTGTCCAAAGTGTAGACCAATGGCTCTCAAACTTTGGTTTGAATAAGTATTTATAGGGTGGACTTTTTAAAGATGAAGCAGACACAGCTTCTAGGGTATCTGGTTTAAGACTCCTTGCATGGAGTGTAAGAATCTGCATTTTAACAAGACCCTCAGGTTATTTAGATGAAGGTGGTCCATGGGATAACTTGGAGAAGCATTGGTATAGCATCTATGCCAATCGTAAAGTAGATGCTCAAAAAAGTGCTTGAGAGATTGAGTTGCAGTAACTCAGTGAAATCTGCTGACACGTCACACAGATTGAACCTACGTGAAACTTAAGCAACTGCCCCACTAACTCAGCTGTCTCGAAAGTGTCAGATAATACAATGGTTTAAACAATAATAACTACCAGATCAGTTATTTGGCACAATTTAAAAGAAAACAACTGGTTGACCCAAATTTTCAACATCCAATCAGTTTTTTTTTAATATGATACTTGCATAACTTGAGGATGTAGTTTTTGTTGTTGGCAGTTTATTTTTGAGAAGGAAAGTTTGTTTACTAGTCATATGCTTTCTGAGGTTTTCAACTATTCATTATTGAATGTCAACAATTATGAAGCTCGGAGAGAGGTTTTAGTTAATTAAGATAATTCACAAATAGTTGCGTTTTTCTTATGTGATGAGCTTCGTGCTAGACATGAGGGATATAAAGATGAACAGAACAAAGTCCTGCCCTCAAGCTTCCACAGTCAGCTTGGGGGATGTAGACAAATATTCCAACCAATACTAACGAGTGTGGAAGCCCTCCACTAGAGACTGGCACAGGGAGCTAGGGGCCAGAGGATCAGAGATGAGGATCAGAGATGCCTCCCAAAGGAAGGGGAAAGGTCGCTGAGCTGAGCAGAAGCTAGACAGGCAGGGAAGGTGGTCGGTTAAAGGGAAGGTAAGGATGCTGAGACCAGAGAAAACAGTCTAGGTCAAGCCACAGGATGAAGTGCCGTACGGTCAGAGCTCTGAGTACCTGTTGGGGGCAGTGGGGAAAAGGATGGTAGGGTGAGAGAACCCAGTTCATGAGGAATGTGGGATTTACCCTGAAGTGCTGAGTCACCACTGTAAGATATTAATCAGAAAAACAAAGTCACTCTCAGCTACAGTCCGTCCCTCTGGCAGTGGAGGATGAACTGGAAGGGAATAAAAATAGAGACATGGATACAAGGTAAAACATGATAAGAGTATCAGCTAAGACTATGGCTGTGGAAGAATGAGAGGAGGGTGAGATTTTTAAGTGGAAGCGGCAGGGCTTAGTGACTGGGATGTAGGGTGGGGGAGAATCTGGGATTATGCATAATTTCTATCTCAGGCTATGAGTGGCTACATCTTTCATTGAGAAAGCAAGTAGGAGAGGATGGGGTTGAGGGTAGAGAGTGGGGAAAGTTAAAGTGTTTAGATTTAGATATAATGAATTTGAGGAGTCTGTAGGTTATTCAGGAGGCAATTTGGATGTGATTCTGAAACCCAGGCAGGAGGTTTTTGTCTGAAGACATAGTTTTGGGAGTCATAAGCATACAGATAGCAGCTGAACATGTACACGTGAAGTGTGTAATGAGAGTCAAGCAGAGGACCCAAGGGGAAACTCTGCACAAAGTAGACTGTCTCAAGCTAGTAATGCCTTCACCCGGAGACTTGCTGAGACCCAAAGTCTGCAAAACACTCACCTCCCCATAAGGCCACCCTGATTACAGTCCCCAGGAGAATTCATCACGCTACCCTCATTGTTCCTGAATCACTATTTCATAAGACTGGTGTATCACACATCTTTCTGTATTATGCCTAGTTGTAGAGATAGATGTCTGTGACTTTGTTGGCTAGGTGGTGAGTGCCTTAGAGACATGGACAATATTTTATTCAACCTGTTTTCCTAACACAGCTCACTGTATCAGGCCCCAAGGGATTTGCACAACAGTTCGTTGATTCAATTTATTTGTTCGTGCATTTATTCATTCATTCATTTTCAAGTCTTTCAATGCCTGCCATGCTGTTCAGCTGTTTTATTATCATTAATTTCTTTGCAAAGTTTTTCCATAAAGTTACCCTTTTATGAATTAAAAAAAAACCTCAATAGAATTTTGAACAATACATCTTTCCTATTCTTACTATTCCTGCCTGCCCTCCTCATTTCACATCATTCTGGGCTTATCCCAAGCCTTGATGTCTTTTTCTAAAATAATTTGCTGATCTTTGCTCATAAACTGTGTATCTTGGTCTCAACAGAATTATGGCTTTGGAAGTTCCTATTGATAACATTGACTTTAAATCGATGTTATGTGAAAGAGAAAAATTAGATTTAGTGAAAATACAGTCATTTTTCCAGTTGTAAAAGAAAACCAAAATGATAAAAGAAAACCAAAGAATTGATTTGAAGGTCACAGTGAAAAACCTCTCCTTTATCTGTGGTTTATCTCAGATTTTGGAGCTGATTTTATTTCTATCATGAATTGTTGTCAGAATTTAGTTTTTGGTTTGGCATATTTCTTACCTTTAGGTATTTATTCATGCTGCCCAAAAGAGAGATTTACCAATGAATATTTAAAAAAAATTAAATGGTAGATGAATAATCCTTTTTGTTAGTCTGGAGCATGTATTGAAGTTATATACTAACACAGCTCTTTACCAAGAGTTCAAATCTTAGGATTGTTAACTTTCTTCTATTTTCAGAATAGTTTGCCTCTTAGTGTCTTTTGGAGGCAAGAGAAGGTATGTGGATATTTGTGCATGTTTTTGAAACATTCTGAAGTGGATGTAGCATATCAATTGAATTATGTTCTCAATTTGTCTGGTTAAGGAAAATTGGAGTTTTTAGTTCATTCACCTCTAGGTTACAGGGTTTCTCAGGGCAGTTCACATACCTGTTTGCTTTAGAACCACTCAGGTGGGATTTTCAAATACAATTTCACTATCCCAGCCAGAGTCTGAATCAGAATTTCTGGGTGAGGTCAGGTATCTGCACTTTAGCCCCCCCAGGTGATCCTTGTAGGCTAAGAGCCACTGCTTAATAGAATGGTTCCATGGAATAAATGAGGACTCCATGCTGAAGAGACAGGACTGTCTTCATGGAACCAAGACAGGCACTGGCTACACCACTCAATATGAGGACAAGAGTCATAATCCTCTTCATTGTAACAGCAGGTCATAGAACTGTAGCAAAGAAGAGGAATCACCGTCTGGAAGCTGTGTAAATTTTAGTCTTAAACTTGCAACTATATTTTAGTCTACACTAGTCATTATTTGTAAATGTCTCTATGGTCATTTTGACTCTAAGCTCCTGAAGGGCAGGGACTGGCTCTGTGTTTGCAGCCATATCCTCATCATGGAGCTTGACCCATAACAAATACTCAATATGCCCTTATTTACTGATAGACAGGAAAGCTATCTAGTTAGCTTGAGGCAAAAATCATATGTAATCCTGCATATACACTTGTCCCCATCTACTCACAAGAATATACCCCTCACACGTATCTTGAGATGTTACAAGACTAGTTTCAAAGGACCATGATGACAGTTCTTGTCTATGGCTACTTATGTCAGAATGACTCCAGTATGGTCACATGATGAGCCTCACTCTGCTTAGAACCAAGAGAAAAACCAATATGACATGAGTTTGCATGGACCCAGTTCTTATATCTAGATGGAGCAGTTTTGGGTATATCTATTTTGTTTCAAGTGTGACCCCAGAAAAAGATGAGTTTACTGTGAACCAGGGGTGGCTTCCTCTGAGAAACTATGTCTGAAGCTCATGTCCAGCTGGATATGAGCTCTCCTGTTCTTGATTCCCCTGACTTATTGTACATTTCTTGGGCATTTGGCAATCAACTGTATTTTTGTTTAACTGTCTTGTTTGCCTTATTAAATTTTGAGTTATTTGAGGCTAAAACCTTCCTCAAGGTTATATAACCATAGCTAGGTCTTGAACTCTGGTTCTATAGCTCAAAGTTCCTCTTTGCACCAAATCATAACCTGACACCATGCCAAATTATTGCTCATTCTTATTATCCCCAAGGGATTTTGAACAGATAAGTAGTTGCTATCAGGTCTTTTGAGAGTGGGAAATGGTATAGAACATCTTGGTTAGTGAGGATGGACTTGCAGAGAGACCACCATATGAGAGGGTCATCAAGGGCAGCAAAGGTCAACATGTAGGCAATGAATGTCTTGATGGGGAATTATTGCTGTGTAGTGTGGGCAATAAGGAGACGTTGGGAACTCACGTTGGGGAAAGAGAAGGTAAACTCCACTATTTCAAAATTTGGCTTCTTTTAATATTCTCATTGCAAAGAGGGGATCTGGGCTGATTAAAGGCTATAACTGAACTAGTATCTTTTTCTAAGATAGGACTTGGATGGCAGAATTAAAAGATGCTCCACAATAAATAGGCCAACTGCTCTAAACCAGTGGTTTTCGATACTCAGGTTCATAGTCAAGACCTTGATCATATGTGTTGTCTGTGCCTAAATTTTAATTGAAAATATGACAAATTAGAGAAATGTTGACAATTTGAAATGTCTTCTGAGGGCTGTCTATTTATGCCAAAATGGTAGAGTGAAATGCAAAGCAAACATAATATTTTAATATTAACTTTCATTTAGTATTTAAATATCAAATTTACTATTACATTTTAATACTGTATTATCTTGATATTCTCTAGTACCACTAACTTTATCAAAAAGAATGTAATCCTCCAAAATTTAGAGGGAATGAGCAAACACAGTTAAACATAGAATTCTCCATTGTTGAATGAATTGGAGTTCAACAGGCTTCAACTGGATGATAGAACTAAGTTTCTCTGGTTGAGGTTTAATCTGTGGTGTATGTGATTTTTGTGAACTGGATAAAGCATTGTTTAACGTGGGGATTCTCAAATGTTATGGTGCTGGAGAGCTTCTTAAAGTGCAAATACCTAGGCTCCACCCCCAGATATTCTGATCTAACATTCCTGGTGTGGGGTCTGGAATCTGTGTTTTAAACAAACTCCTAAGTGATGGAGATGCTGCCTCTCTGTGGAACCCCCTTTGAGTAGCAAGGTCCTTAAAGAATTGGAAAATGCAGCTTCAAAGGAATAGAAGCTGGATGCATGTTTCTTATCACCACTAAACCAACGAGTATGATGATCATTAAATTAATTCTACTTTTAATATTATTTTTCCTAACAAAGAAAAGAACATGGATTCCTATCAAATTTCTTTACAGAACAACTTGGCATTGACTCTGACTTAAAATTATAATTTTATTGATTCTCCATTTTATTAAATAAATGTTCCTTGAGTTTGCTTTAGCTGAGGGAAATGAATTTTCAGTGCAATTTTACTACCTATCTATTGCCTGCTTTTTGACATGCAGAGAAATATTTAAACCAAACGGCCAAAAAGAATCATCACAAAAAAAGGGATGAACAGAAGTTATATTATCACTTGTATTAAGATAAAAAAACAAAGTGTATTTGGTTAGCATTTGACAAGGTTATTGTGATGGTTAATTTTATATGTCAATTTGACTGGGTCATAGGGTACCCAGATATTTGGTCAAACATTATTCTGGGTGTTTTGTGAGGGTGTTTTTGTATGAGATTAGCACTTAAATCAGTAGACAGAGTAAAACAGATTGCCCTCCCTCTGTGGAATGCGTCCAATCAGTTGAAGGCCTGAATAGAACAAAAATGCTGACCCTCTGCTTGGTTAAGAGGGAACTCCGCCTGCCCAGTGTCATTTGAGCTGGGCTTTTACCTGCCTTTGCACTTGAACTGAAACTTTGGCTTTTCTGGGTCTCGAGCCTGCCGGCCTCCAGAGTACAACCACACATCAGCTCTCCTGGTTCTCTGACCTTTGCACTTGAACTGGAACTATATACCACTGACTCTCCACCTTGCTGACTTACCTTGAAAATCTTGGGACTTGTCTCCCTCCATAATCACATGAGCCAATTCCTTATAATTAATAAGTCAATCTCTGTCTCTGTCTCTCCTATTAGCTCTGTTTCTCTGGAGAGCTCTGACTAATACAGTTACATTATAGCTAGCTACATTATAGCTAGCATTTTACTGCACTGTAAGTGGGTTACATTATTTTTCTCATTTTGTCTTTTCTGTTAAAAAAATATACTATAATTTCCATGGTGTTTGGAAAGGTAGGGTGTTTGAGGCCCTATTTATCTCGTGTTTCATGCCTCAGCAACTTTTTGTTTATCACACTGTACACAGAGGACAGGAATGAGATACAACTCACACACATTGTAATTAGCACAGCCCAGTACAAATCAGAGCTCAGTGTGTGCCTTGGAGCATCACACAGGCTGTATTGTCATCTCCCTTGAGAGCATGTCAATCCAGGGCATCATATCGTAGCTCTTTCGTCAAAGCATCAGCAAAACAGGGAAGGGCAGGGGAGGGATGGAGACCTGGCAGTATGTGGGCCTGTCACTGAGCATTCATACATTCATTGCTATGTCATGTGCAATCTGTCCCTTGTGATGTCTCATGACTCAAGGGTCATTGTCAGAGAACCCTTCATCAGGACGAAGATGGGCAATTTCCATAGCCCACTCCAGTCTTGGAGAGCCATCATACTCCGTTTTTAAAGTAACAGTGCCCTTGAGTGATCCTTACTTTAGTTTTCTTGACAAGAGAATTGCCTTAAAAAATGTGGCCTTACTACGAGCATGAAATATAAATGTGTACACATATATTTACACAGAATCCTGTATGAAGCACAAATGGGAAAAACAATATTTCTCCTTTTTTTTTTTTTTTTTTTTTTAAATACTGACTTCACTAGTAAAATGGAGATGTTTTCTTAGTTGCAAGAAAAAAAATCTTTCAGCTGAGAATGGAAAAGAATTTACTAAGTTTGAAAAACTAAAAATAATTCCTGGCTGGTCTTATTCCCGTCCTCTGTATTTAAAGGAATTTACTCCTGATACTATTATTACAGGAAATTCCAAAAGCGTGAACATTTTCTGGTATTTTTATAAAAACAAGTGTTTGCGTTTTTTTAAATTTAGACATGGAGGAAAACAGTTTTGCTTCGTGTGCACTGAAATGTCTAGTGGATGCCATGACAATGTGATTTTTGTGGAAAATTTAGATAATGACAGCATTTAGGAATTCATAGAAGAGTAATAGAGGAACACACTTAACATAAAATGTCTCGCAAACTCTGTTGAAGTCCATAACAAACAATGGTTTTTAACACAAATGCAATGCCCACTTACACTGTCAAGATGATTGTTCTAGGGGATGGACATTGATATCTTTCTCCAGGATCAGCTTTTAGGTCATTATGAAAATGATCAATGGTTAATTATTATGAACAGATCTGATTCCTGTGAGATGTCCAGGTATTTGCTGGCAGCTAAGTAAGTAAAGGGATTGAAGGGTGATGAAATATTCAGATGTCTTAAAAAACATCTTATCTATCAATTCTGGAGCTTGGGAACACCATCCTCAGGGGTGTCAATATTGTACATATGTAGAATGAGGATGAAGGTATGGAAAACCTTGACCTCCAGTTTAGTGTCCTTGGACCACAACCCTGAATTTCCAAATTCACTGTGCCCTGCCAAGGTCCTATAAAAATTCCAACTTATTTTATAGCTAGCATTTTTACTGCACTGTAAGTGGGTTTCAGGAAAGGACAGCTATGCAGTGAAGAAAACCCTTTGCATGCCCATGAGTTCAGTTCTTGTGAGTTTTATACAATCACCACTAAGGGTCATAACAATAATTCACTGAAGAAAGCTGAAAGAAGCTCTATTCATGGAATAAGGCCATGACATTTGCCTGAATATGTTCCTTAACTTGGTTTTTTTAACAGCCAACTGAACACGTGCATTCATTACAACCTCTGATGCCACAGGTAACTGTATAAAAATCTGATCCAACAATTTTGACTTCAATGCGCTTTGGACTATGCCTTTGTACTGTCAAGCTGCATTAATGTTCTTGCATCAAACAAAAATCATTATTGAGAAATTTGGTATTGCTTTGCTAAAGTGGGTATCTACTGAATATCCCCAATCCAATTCTTTCCTCTAATATGGTAATCTGTTATCTGTATTCAATTATCTGGAAGGTGAAAGTTGCTGGGATGCCCAGTGGAAAATTTTAAGTCCTTTCACTCTGGGTCTGCTGTCTTTTCAGATCAATCTTTCTGCTAATGACAACCAATACTTTCATATGTGATTACAGGCCTGCTCCATCTTTTCATGAGCCGAGACTCTTTGGAATCATATGTATTGATCTTTTTAATAGAAGTCAGGAAAAATAAAATTACTCTGGCTTCTTGAGGCAAAACGATGATAAATGAGAACTTTGAAACTTATGGGAGAAATTTCTTCTGCCTTGGATTATTTTAATCACTAAAAATGATTGTCTTTTTAATAATATTTGCTTTCCATTATGCACATTTGCAGCAAAGCCAAAAATTGTTTCTGTATTGCTTTATGAAAGCACATTGAGGCAGGGGTTTGTTGGTATTCCCGTACCTACTGGTAACTCAGGTAACAGCGGCCCCTAACAGGAGGCAAAGAGCCAAGCTCCAGAGACTTGAGAGCAATCTCAAGTTGAATATGACTAGAGCACTTTTGATGAAAGAGAACTTGCTGAACTATGTATTTTTTTTTGTATTTGTTTAAAAGCTCATTGTTAATACTATTATCTTAGAAGCAAGCTTCTGTTTCTTTTATCACCCCTCCTTTTTGATTTCTCCTTGGCCAAGACTGATTATTTCCCAAGTGGGTTTCCTTTTTTTGTTTAAGAGGAAGTATGTGTGAGTCCCTGCCTGTGGTTCTGGTTGCTTCTTCTGTGTGTCTGGGAGCTGCTGGTGGTGCCATTGGTGGTAACTGGGAATTAAGGATGTGGGATCATTGTTATATCACCTCTTCTCTGAAACCTAGAACTATAGGACTCCTTTTGGTCTCATTTTGGAATATGAGCTTTATGTTTTATATTTGAATCAACTTTACAGTTCTCAGCTGAAGACACAATTGTTTCCTTGGCTTTGGGGGAACATGTGGTCAACACAGAAGATCAAAGAGAGTCATTGCCACTACACACAGAGATCAGATCTCCATTGGTACAAAGAAATGGGTGAGGACGAAAACACTGCAGATGTCAGGCCAAAGTACAGACTTGGTTTGCTTTGTTTGGCCCTTGGAGACCTATTTGTAAGAAGGAAAACTTGTCCCATTGGGATGCCACGTAAATAGCCTTCATGGTTCAATGGCCTTGTTTTACATGATGGAGAGATGAATCTCGCTCTTTCTCTCTCTTTTTTTCCCTCTCTTTGTATCTCTCTGTCTCCCTCCTACCTAAACATGACAAAAAGAAAGATCTCATTCAGGAAACAAATTGTGTTTACGAAGCTTGTCATTTAACTTGATTTAATCCAGTTCAGTGGAGACTTGGCAGGGGTGTACCGTGTGCCAGGCAATGAGAATATAGGACCAAACAGAAGAGACAGGTTTCCAGACTGTGTGTATAGAGTCATACAAGGAAAATGACCACCAAACATCATTACAAGCCTGAGGAGTGTTGCCAAGTTCCAAGGGCAGAGTGACCCTGGAGGACAGATAGAGTCTGACCTGGAGGTTCATGGATGGCTATGTTTAAACTGAGAGTAGTAATAAGCTGGATGGAAATTGGAGAATATGGGTGGGGAAAGGATATTCTAGGCTGAGGAAACTGCTTGTGTGAAAGCCGGAATTTGAGGGGGCGTGGTCTTTGTGAGGAAGTGAAACTATCCCAGCCTGGCCACAGTACAGAAAGGACCAGAGATCTGGGTCACTGTTTCCTAATGTCTTGTGGGTGTACACGTGGTCTCTGAGTTGAAATGTATTCACACTTGGAGATCTTGATGATTCTAAGGCACACTTCGCACTTCAGCTGCCGAAGGAGCCATGTGTGTGGTGTTTCCTTTGTTTAGACTAATTCAACTTTGGCCACTTTGCTGTCTTTGACTGAAAGGCAGTGTTTGTATAATTGTTTGAATAGCTCTAGAATTTTGGCCTTAATTTAGAAAAATCAGTGGAAAATATCAGAACCCAAATACCTGTGATAACTGTGATAAGAAGTGTAGGTTTTAAAAAATTCATAAAATTGGAGGAAAAATGGAAAATTTTGTGGTGAATTAGCTTTGGGTGTGCATTATTTTTAAGCATGTGAATCGTGTATTCATTGTGAAAAGCAAACAAACTATTAAGGGGCATGCTTGAAATACTAGAAATAAACTGATGAAGGGTATGAGCATGTCTAAAGGTGAGGTATAATTAAGGACTTTTTAATATGTCCCTCTCTGGGAGTCCTCCCATCATGAGGGATATGTTATTTAAATTGTACTCAACTTTATTTGCTTCCCACAACACCTGTTTATATATATGTATAAACAGGGATGCTTATTTTGTATGAAAGTCTTAATTTCTTTCTCTTGAGGAGTTTGTTAGAGATAGTTAGAAATCACAGATTCAAAATTTAGTTGCTTACATCATATCAGTTCTTAGTTCTGTGCATTAGCTAGAACAATGGAATAATGCAAAATGAAAAGCAAACATAAACATGTTTGTACCCACCTTGTTGAGCACTTCTGCAAATATCATTAACTTTTCAGATTTTCAAAATCTAAATCTTGTTATTGAGAAGTGGCAACAGCTCTTGGTAATGGTAAACATTACAGAACTTGACAACAATTTGGAGAAATGGAAATAGATTGATAGCAAAATAGGACTAACTATAGAAGCAAAATGTAAGGAGAAAAAATAATAGAATCTTTAATTCTACTGAATTAAGAAGTCTGAAGATTTATTGAGGTGAATTCTGTAAGCAAATTTTGTCACATAATTACTCAAGAAGTATTAGAGGAATATTGGGCTTTGGTAGTATGCTCAACTGACCATGGAAGGTTTAAATACCTTCAAATACAAGGGCACCCACTGACATCAAGAGCTTTCAACATCTTACTATTCCATATGCAAACCTTACATTACAGCTTCTTGAGGTTTCATTTCAAGCCAGTCTGTGACTTGATTCTTTACAGGTCATGGTGGTTGCATTAAGAAGCTTCCAGAATCTTCGGTAATTAAGAAGTCTTTTTGTAGGCTGAAGAATCAGTAGGTGGAATATGGATTCTAGGTTTTCAAGCTTTTAGGTTCATAATTAACAAACTAAAATATGCAAAAGGAAAAGTATCTTCTCTCCCTGCCATCTAATATTCATTAGAGAATTTTCCAACTCCCCACCCCTTAGTGACGTCCGCTGGTAATTTATTTCCAGTTTGGCCTTCTCTTCACTTTATCTATGGAAAACATTGAGGCTTCTATTGTCATTTTAGTTGCAGTTCCATCAGTACTCAGTGTAGCTTAAAATGACCTTTAATTTTCCATGACTCAAGCCTGCAGAAAAACATTGTGGGTCATTTTCCTTGGTTAGTTTTAGCCATTGCCTCCAACTTGATGCTCTGCCTTACAATCACTTGTCTGTCTTTTTTTGTGTGTGTGTATCTTGTATATCATTTTTTATTTTATTTTATTTTATTTTAATTGAAGTAAGGTTGATTTACAATGTTGTGTTAGTTTCAGGCATCTAGCAAAGTGATTCAGTTATATATATATATATATTCTTTTTCATTATAGGTTATTACTAGATATTGAAAATAGTTCCCTGTGCTATACAGTAGGTCTTTGTTGTTTACCTGTTTTGCATATAGTAGTTTGTATCTGCTAATCCCAAACTCCTAATTTATCCCTCCCTGCCCCCACTTTTCCCCTTTGGTAACCGTAAGTTTGTTTTCTATGTCTGTGAGTCTGCTTCTGTTTCGTAAATAGGTTCATTTGTATCATATTTTAGATTCCACATACAAGTGATATCATATGATAATTGTCTTTCTCTGTCTGGCTTACTTCACTTAGTATGATAATCTCTAGGTCCATCCATGTTGCTGCAAATGGCATTATTTCGTGCTTTTTTATGGTTGAGTAGTATTCCGTTGTGTGTATATACACACACACACACACACACACACACCCACACACACACACACACACACACACATACATCTTCTTTATCCATTCATCTGCTGATGGACATTTAAGTTGCTTCCATGTCTTGGCTGTTGTAAATAGTGCTGCTATGAACATTGGGGTGCATGTATCTTTTCAAATTAGAGTTTTCATCTTTTCTGGATATATGCCCAGGAGTGGGATTGCTGGATCATATGGTAACTCTATTTTTAGTTTTTTGAGGAACTTCCATACTATTTTCCATAGAGGCTGCATCAATTTACATTCCTACCAGCAGTGTAGGAGGGTTCTCTTTTCTCCATACCCTCTCCAGCATTTATTGTTTGTGGACTTTTTAACGATGGCCGTTTTGACTGGAGTGAGGTGATACCTCATTGTATCAATTGTTTTGAGTTGCATTTCTCTGATAATTAACGATGTTGAGCATCTTTCCATATGCCTATTGGCCATCCGTATGTCTTCTTTGGAGAAATGTGTATTGAGGTCTTCTGCCCATTTTTTGATTGAGTTTTTTTTACTGTTGTTGAGTTGTATGAGCTGTTTGTGTGTTTTGGAAATTAAGCCCTTGTCAGTTGCATCACTTGCAAATATTTTCTCCCAGTCTGCAGGTTGTCTTTTTGTTTTGTTTATGGCTTCCTTTGCTGTGCAAAGGCTTATAAGTTTGATTAGGTCCCAATTGTCTATTTTTGCTTTTATTTCTATTGCCTTGGGAGTTGCCTGTCAGTCTTTTAATTATTTATTTATTTATTTATTTTTGGCGTGTTAGGTCTTCGTTTCTGTGCTAGGGCTTTCTCTAGTTGCGGCGAGCGGGGGCCACTCTTCATCGCGGTGCTCGGGCCTCTCACTATCGCGGTCTCTCTTGTTGCGGAGCACAGGCTCCAGACGTGCAGGCTCAGTAGTTGTGGCTCACGGGCCTGGTTGCTCCGCGGCATGTGGGATCTTCCCGGACCAGGGCTCGAACCCGTGTCCCCTGCATTAGCAGGCAGATTCCCAACCACTGCACCACCAGGGAAGCCCGCCTGTCAGCCTTTTGACATCTCAGTATTCCCTGTGCTCCCCGAGGATTGTGGAGACAAAGGTATTGATCATAGTCCTGTAAGTTTTGAAGCGCTTTCTCAGGGAGACTCTAAAAGTCGGTGTGTGCTCAACCATTCACCCAGACAGCTCTCTGAAGTCCTCAGGGAGAGATTCCCACCAGTGCAAGAATGCGATGCAGGCATTGCATGGCCAGCTTGTGAATACGTGTTGGCCCTTGACTGTGTACTCTTCTTTGCATTTCTCTACTATCTGCTGTGTGGATGTAGCAAGTACTTTAAATGGGTAACCTTGTTTTTTCCTTCAGATTCAAAACTGTTCCTGCTCTGTAAACTACATAATCCCTCTGGTAATACTTGTTAGTCAGCTCAGGATAGCAGTTTAAAGAGTCTGCTAATTAATACATCATTAAGTGAAGTATCCTGGGCCCCAGTGCATTGCTGAGTCACTCTGTTATGAACAGATGAGCACATCAGGTTCTAAGAAGTCTGTTGATCCTAATTTCTGAAATCAGAGAGCACAGGGTTTTTTTTTAAGAGCAACCAAACTAAAATTACCCCATGTATTGACAACAGGAGATATAAGGGACCTGATAATTGAAAGCATTTCTGAACCATAGGGGTCAAGCTAGGCAGTATTTGTGTTAGGTTTAAATTGTATTTTTTTTAAAATTTACCATCTTAACCATTTTTTTTAAAGTCTTCCTTGAATTTGTTACAATATTGCTTCTGTTTGTTTGTTTGATTGATTGATTGATTTTGGCTGTGAGGCATGTGGGATCTTAGCTCCCTGACCAGGGATCAAATCCACACTCCCTGCGTTGGAAGGCGAAGTCTTAACCACTGGACCACCAGGGAGGTCTCCTGTGTTAGGTTTTTAAGAATTCAAAATACCCTTTTAGTGTGGTGAAAAGGGAGCCCTCCTGCCCTGTTGGTGGCAATGTAAATGGATACAGCCACCGTGGAGAACAGTATGGAGGTTCCTTAGAAAACTAAAAATAGAACTACCATATGACCCAGCAATCCCACTACTGGGCATATACCCTGAGAAAACCAAAATTCAAAAAGACACATGTACCACAATGTTCACTGCAGCACTATTTACAATAGCCAGGACACGGAAGCAACCTAAGTGTCCATCGACAGATGAATGGATAAAGAAGATGTGGCACATATATACAATGGAATATTACTCGGCCATAAAAGGAAATGAAACTGAGTCATTTGTAGTGAGGTGGATGGACCTAGAGTCTGTCGTACAGAGTAAGTCAGAAAGAGAAAAACAAATACTGTATGCTGACACATATATATGGAATCTAAAAAAAAAAAAAAAAAATGGTACTGATGAACCTAGTGGCAGGGCAGGAATTAAGATGTAGACATAGAGAATGAACTTGAGGACACAGCCGGGAGGGGGAAGCTGGGGCGAAGTGAGAGTAGCATCTACATGTATACACTACCAAATGTAAAATAGATAGTGGGAAGCAGCACCATAGCACAGGGAGATCAGCTCGGTGCTTTGCAATGACCTAGAGGGGTGAGATAGGGAGGGTGGGAGGGAGGCTCAAGAGGGAGGGGATATGGGGATATATGTATACTTATAGCTGGTGCACTTTGTTATACAGCAGAAAATAATACAACATTGTAAAGCAATTATATTCCAATAAAGATGTTAAAGGAAAAAAGATGTATTTAAACAAACAAACAATAAGCCAAAAAACCCCCAAAATACCCTTTTAAATTCATTAATTCTTTCATTTCTTTGCTCATTCATTTCAAAGTCTTGCTTAGCACCAATGAAGTGCCAGGTGCTGATGTAGGCACTGGAACCCCAAAGGTGCATTGTGTCCCCTCTGCAGGGAGCACAGGGTCCAGTGGGTTATCTGGGTTCTCAAGAATGATGACAATTGGTCTCCAAGGCTACGCAGGAAGAATGCTTCGGTGTTGGGAGAGGAAGGAGGTACCCTAATTCTGCCTCAGGGCTCACAGAACTGTGTAGATATTTTTTTTCTCAGGGATTACAGAGCAAGGAAGGCTAGTTATATAAAGGTGGTGCTTTTTGAGCTGAACTTTTAGAACTTTTCTGAGTAGGAGCTTTCCAGATAAGTGTGGTTCTTTGCAGATTAAACAGTGTTTCTGAAGACCCAGAGAATGATGGAGGTTTGAAGGTCTGCTCAGAACAGTGTATTTTCTTTTTTTTTTTTTTTTTTTAGTATTTTAATTTTATTGGAGTATAGAGAACAGTGTATTTTCATATGTGTTATTTATAGGAAGAAAGAACACTTTTTCCCCTTAAAGATTTATTGTTGTTCAATATTTGCTATTTGTATTACTGTTTGGTTTCTGCATTTTAAAACTCTGAGCCATATTTTATATGTTTTAAAACACAGGTCAGTGGAAAAGTAAGATTCAGTGACCAATTTTCATGTAACACAACTTTTCAAGAATCCATTTAATTTGTAAATTGAGATTGGTTTCTGTCACATCTTTTAAGCATATAAAAATAACTTATTCTCTGTGGTTCATTCCAGATATTCTTAATACGAAAATTATTTGAAGTTGATATGCTTTTTCTACCTCAGTGGCAAGTGGTCGCCTATAGATGTTTGGATTTTATATGGTTAGACACGGATGTGCAAAGGAGTTACCACTGCTCTCATTCCTGAATCTGGGATAACAGGCAGGATTTTAAAAGTGCAAATTAAATGCTCGACTGCTGGCAAGAGAGGAGTGAAGATAATTTGTTTCCCTTTGGGATCTGATGACTGTTAATTCTTCATGAACTTGGCTTCTGCCAAACATATATTGTACTTTCCTCTGATAGGAAATTCATATTGTTAAACTCTATGTGAACTCAAGGTATTAATGTAGAGTGCTTACTAGCAAAAATGACTTGCAAATGTCAGATAAAATTAAATAACATGGCTTAATAAAATAAGCTTGTTTCCGAAAATCTGTTTTTCATATTTGTGAAAGAATTATCTGTCCTGTTAGTTAAACCAAGATATTGCCAGGACAGGGAAAAGAGACACTCTTTTATCAATTATTGAGGGAACCATTGATTTCATAAAGCCAATTAAAGTATTTCTGGGGGAACAAGTAAATATTAGTTTTAGAAGCATTTCTTTTTAAAAGAGACTAGGATAAGAGTACTGAATAAAAATGACATCCTATTCATTGCCTAAGGCATAGTGAATAGCTTGTTCTCAGATTTGTTACTTTAACTGACTTAAACAAATAAGGACAGTTAGGTTTTACTAAGACATAGGCATAAAAGTGGATGGACTTCATGGCCATTCAAAAAAAATTTTGACTTGAGCAAATATCCCATGGTTTGACTAAATATTTTGTGAGCAATGTAGTTACCGTCAAAAAAGCAAATCTGAATACTAGGTGCTCTCTCGGGATGCCACCGGGGGTCCCCTTTATTGGTTGTGGTCTTTGCTGGAATTAAGTGTGCATAAACATTTGTCCAGCAAAGTGATCTGAAGCAGAAGAGAAACAGGGCACTGGAGGAGCCCGGATAAGCAGAATGGGCTGCTTCCAGAGCATGTGGACTCCTGGTTGGAGCAGTCTTTAGGGAAAGCCTGTTAAATTACTTTGTGGTGGGAGAGAGTGGGGGGAGTTTTTTGGAATAATAGTCTTCTTAGGTGACGCTGACTTGATCTATGATGCTCAAGAAATACTTCTCCTTGTAAGGTTGGTCTCAGGTGATTCATTAACTATGATGGATCTGGAATCTCCTGGATCTCTGTTTAGAACCAGCTCCTTCAGAATAAAACAGAATTATGGCTGTGGAGCAAGGTCAAGTCTATCTTGGAAGATATGATATCAGCCTTGGGACAAAGACCATCCTAACAAAAACCTTTCCAATAATCCTTTATGGTTCTGTCAGCTGTGCATGACCTCACAGCTCTCCTCCATCCTGGGGATAATGAATTCCGTAAATCTACTCAACAAATGCACAAAGTCATCCCTATTTTATTTATTTTAATTTTCAAATGGTCCATTTTATGTTTCTTTCCTCCATTTTAAGGAGATGCTACCAAGTTAAAGATCACTGGAATTTGGTAAAGAGCAATTTGAAGAGCAAACATAGATATAATTCAAGAAGTTTCTATTTTTCCCCTTTGTAGGCATTTAGCTACCCATCAATTTTTTTGGTAGATGGATAGTAGAAACTAAATTTCTGTTAATTCAAAGTCTTTCCCCCTTTTCTTGAGGTTTCATCCTTATCCTGGCGGCTTAGGGAGAGCCAAGATACTATGGGCACGAGGCCATCAGGCAAGTGTCTTTGTCGGGAGTTTGAGGCCATATCAGCCCCATCTAGCCCACAAGGCTGGCTCAAGCCCCAGCTTCGCCCCATGCTCACAGGAGAGGCCAAAGTCCCACTGGGCTTGCATGGTGCTGGTGCACCAGGGCTCCGGGGTCTGTAAGCAGACCATGCAGACAATTCTCTGATTGTTGTCCCGAGTTGGGCGTGAGAAAACTTTGGGGTCTTGCTTCTTTTCCATGAACTCTACCTAGAAAAGGGCCTCTTGGATTCTCTGGATCTACCTGGGGTTCTCTTGTTGAACCTCCAGATCTTGGTCTGGGAGTCAGGGCAAAGAGCTTCCCTTTCTGGACCCGCATTGATGTCTCACCCGTTTTCTTCACCTTTAAGTCTGTCTTCCCTCTTCCCAGCCCAGAGATGCTTTCTCTTGTCTGGAGCAGCACGATCTACCTCATCATTTTTTCTTATCTCTTGTTTATTGCTTAAACTTTAGGTCTTGTGCTTTTTTTATGTGTAGTAGCAGAGAGAAACCACAAAATAGATGTACACATGGCAACATGGGTAGATGATTTATTAGTAGTAGTAATAACTTAATGAATTTGTTATTAATTAATTAAAAACACACACACAATGGCTCCGCATATTTTAAAAGGACACATGCATATTCAGGGCTAAGCCAGTACTTCAGAGTACATTACCTACAGGGAACTAGGGAATGGATTGGGGGGGTGATGGATCAAAGGGAAGAGATGAACCTGAGAGGGGCTTTGCATGCACTGATGTTAGTGATAAAGTTTCCCAACAGGGGAGGGTCATGATGAACTGATTTCTGTGTTTGGGACCCATAACAACAAACCGACCAGCCTTTATTTCCTGAAGCATTTAGGATGTGGGCAATGCAAGCTCAAAAGTGTGGCCTCTGGAGAAGCAAAGGCTGTAGATTCTGAATAAGGAAAGCCATGTTCAAAGTCATATTCCAAAAACTTCCCTTTTTTCTCCTTATTCTGCTATAAAGTCCCTTCCCTGACTCAACGGCTGCTTCTCACTGACTCTGAGTTGGCAAAGGCCAGGGAGCATTGCCATGCGTACAAGGAGACACCAGGGAAACCCTCAGTTAATACGGCAAGTTTTATTCCACTGCATCTCTCTCCTTAGTGCAAACAGGATTTCCTTGTCATCCTGATTTCCTGGCCTTTCCTTTGAGACCAAGCCATTGCTTTCATGGTTTAGGTGACTGGAGTTCTGGATCCCCCTCTGCATAAGTCATATGACCTCCTGAAGCAAGAGGGGTCAACTGGGAGGGATCAACCTCTCCAGGGAGGTTCTCTGAGCAGTGGGGAAACATAAAGAGCAAAGAGGTTCATTCTAGGTGTGACACATCAATTTAACATTTTTCATGAATTCCTCTGGTAAATTCTTCCATGGAATCTTATGAATGACTTATTTCAGTCCTTTTGCTAGCACCCCTGAGCATATCTGTGATCCTGAAATAACTTCCCCCTCACAGAAATAACTCCCTCCTCACAGCAGAAAAGATCACATAGCATACATATCAGTCATTAAACAGTGAGCCTAAAACTGTGCAGCCTCCTTTCTGCAAAACCTCTACACCTCAGGACTAATCATTGGTATTTTCATATCTATCCAAGGATGGGCAAGAGCGAGTGCAACCAGGGTGTCCTGGCTTCCAAGTTCAGCCTCCTCAGGTGTGGTTCAAGGCTCTGCTCAGTGGAGTGGAAGCCCTCTTTCAGCTCCACACATCTGACCCCTTTTCTCTGTGCTGGCATCTGTTCTACCTTTGAGGGGATCTCGACTATAATGATGCCCTTACCTCTAGCCATGCCGAAAACCACGGGGCAGGCAGTTGCTATATCTTTCTTCTCTAATCTCCCCCAGTCCCACATATTGGTACCTCCCTCTCATCTTGTCAGAAGGAGGGAGGGCGTAATTATATTTGTTGTTGGTTACCAGGTTTTTCATTTTCTCTGGCTTTCCATATCTATCAGGCTCTCAAATGGTCTCTCTGTCCCTTTGGTTTCTTTGACGTTCCATCTATATTTTCTTCTAGATGACATTCTTATCACCTAGGGTGGGCACTGGATCTAAGTGGATAGACTCATACAACCTTCTGGAATTCTCTATGTTAGTAAAATGCTTCGGCCAGAAACCCGGGAATCACGATTGACCTTGCAATCTCCTTGCCCTCCATGCCTCCCACCTCTGCCCCACCCTGCATGTGGTCACACATCCATCCATCCATTACCCGATCTTGTGGATTCTGCTTCCTGATAACTCTTACAGCGCCCATTCCCTTGTCCTGACTCACCAAGCCTCTTCCCTCTCCAGCCACAAGCATTCTTGTCCCCATCATCTCTTCCCATCCTGCTGCCAAAGTGATCTTTAAAAACCCAACCCTGATTCCTCTACTTATGACCACTTAGTGGCTTCCTATTGCCTTTAGAATAAACAGCAAGCAGAGTTTATAATGTCCTGACTGTCTGATCTGGCCCTTGCTGACCCCACATCTTCTTCCATCACTGTCTCCCACGTCCCTTCCACTTCATTTCTCAGAGTTCCTTGAAAATGCCACACCGTTACCCTCTTGGCCTTGGTTGGTGTTGTTTGCTCTGAAGGCAGCGATTCTTTTTTCTTTGCCTCGATGTCACCCACTCATCCTTCCTGTCTTGGCGTCATTCCCTGGACTAGGTTGGTCCCCCATAATGCATTTGCCCAGCCCTGTACTTGTCCTTTGCAAGTGTTTCATAATTTATAATCACTCTGTTTATGCTACCTTTCTCTTTAGACCATCAGTTCCACAGGGGAAGTGAGCAGGTTTGTTTTTCTTCCCACTGTACCCTCCATGATACTTGGAAGATAGAAGTGGCCCAGTAAATATTTGTTGACTGGCTGATTTTCCTAAGTTGGTGAATTGCTAATCCCAAGTTCAATGCTCTCAAACAGCACTAAGAAAATTCACCTTTGAAACACAACTGCAGCATGCTCAAGTTAATTCCTTACCTCTTGCCCATGCCTATAAATATTACATTTTGGGTGAACTAAGACTTTTTCTAGCTCAGCACAAGACTGTCTAATGTTTGTGTTCCAACAATTTCCTTATGTCTCGTATGTTTCCTTTGAGCCATGCCTGAGCTTCAGTCCTGCAGAAATGATTTCTCATCTGTTTCTTGTACTAGATAACACCATATTAGTCTTGAATAAATGTGACAAAGCTCTAGCCAAATTCATCATCCTAGTAGAAACCGATGCCCAGGATTTCAATCAAATGGAAAAAGAAGAGATAAATAGGCTACTCTGAATTTATTTATGAATTGTGTGCTCCCAAAGTTACAGCCTCTAAGGGCTGAAATAAAATAATGAGGCTACCATTTCTCTGTACCTAGGAATATGTCCAAGTCAGTTCTGGCTTCCCTAGACAATAGAGACAGGGGAAATCCCATAGGCAGAAAGGTCTTTTTCTCGTGTGGATCAGGAGGCAGGAATGTCATAGTAAATGACACCGCAGTTCACTTTGGCTCAAGCCCCAAAGTAGGAGTCATTCTTAATTCCTTTCTCTCAAAACCTACACTCAAACTGTTAGTGAGGCAAGAGCATCTCAATCTCTAAAACATCGTGACTCTGTATATACTTCCTTATATCTCTACATTTACACCACCATCTCCTCACTTTCCCCCGAAGCTCCTGACTTCCACTCTTGCCCCACTAAAATCCATTCTATACGCAGCAGCTAAAATGATCCTTCAAATCCACAATCAGGTTCTATCATTTCATTGCTTAAAAACTTTCAACAATTTCCAACAACTTAAGAAAACAATCTGAATTTCCTACCCTGGCTTACAAGACCCCTTCCTTGGGGAGAGATTTATGAGATGCCCTTTTCAAAAGCAGCAGCCCTCACCAGGTTCTATCTCCTTATCTGGCTTGGCTTTTCCTCAGAGCACCTATTGCTACCTAACTGTATTCTGGGTACTAACATCATTATTTGTTTTTCTGTCTTGCCCACCAGAATATCATCTCCTTGTGGGCAGGGATTTTATTTTTTTAACATCTTTATTGGCGTATAATTGCTTTACAATGTTGTGTTAGTTTCTGCTGTATAACAAAGTGAATCAGCTATATGTATACATATATCCCCATATCCCCTCCCTCTTGCGTCTCCCTTCCACCCTCCCTATCCCACCCCTCTAGGTGGTCACAAAGCACCGAGCTGATCTCCCTGTGCTATGTGGCTGCTTCCCACTAGCTATCTATTTTACATTTGGTAGTGTAAATATGTCAATGCTACTCTCTTACTTTGTCCCAGCTTACCCTTCTCCCCCCTACCCCATGTCCTCAAGTCCATTTTCTACGTCTGTGTCTTTATTCCTGTCCTGCCCCTAGATTCTTCAGAACCGTTTTTTTTTTTTAGATTCCATGTATATGTGTTAGCATACGGTATTTGTTTTTCTCTTTCTGACTTACTTCATTCTGTATGACAAACTCTAGGTCCATCCACCTCACTACAAATAACTCAATTTCCTTTCTTTTTATGGCTGAGTAATATTCCATTGTATATATGTGCCACATCTTTTTTATCCATTCATCCGTCAATGCACATTTAGCTTGCTTTCATGTCCTGGCTATTGTAAATAGTGCTGCAATGAAGATTGTGGTACATGACTCTATTTGAATTATTGTTTTCTCAGGGTATATGCCCAGTAGTGGGTTTGCTGGGTCATATGGTAGTTCTATTTTTAGTTTTTTAAGGAACCTCCATACTGTTCTCCACAGTGGCTGTATCAATTTACATTCCCACCAACAGTGCAAGAGGGTTGCCTTTTCTCCACACCCTCTCCAGCATTTATTGTTTCTAGATTTTTTGATGATGGGCATTCTGACTGGTGTGAGGTGATACCTCAACATAGTGGGTTTTTTTTTACATCTTTATTGGAATATAATTGCTTTACACTCAATGTAGTTTTGATTTGCATTTCTCTAATGATTAGTGATGTTGAGCATCCTTTCATGTGTTTGTTGGCAATCTGCATATCTTCTTTGGAGAAATGTCTATTTAGGTCTTCCACCCATTTTTGGATTGGGTCGTTTGTTTTTTTGATATCGAGCTGCATGAGCTGCTTGTATATTTTGGAGACTAATCCGTTGTCAGTTGCTTCGTTTGCAAATATTTTCTCCCATTCTGAGGGTTGTCTTTTCCTCTTGTTTATGGTTTCCTTTGCTGTGCAAAAGCTTTTAAGTTTCATTAGGTCCCATTTGTTTATTTTTGTTTTTCTTTCCATCTCTCAAGGAGGTGAGTCAGAAAGGATCTTGCTGTGATTTATGTCATAGTGTGTTCCGCGTATGTTTTCCTCTAAGAGTTTTATAGTGTCTGGCCTTACATTTAGGTCTTTATTCCATTTTTAATTTATTTTTGTGTATGGTGTTAGGAAGTGTTCTAATTTCATTCTTTTACATGTAGCTGTCCAGTTTTCCCAGCATCACTTATTGAAAAGGCTGTATTTTCTCCACTGTATACTCTTGCCTTCTTTATCAAAGGTAAGGTGACCATGTATATGTGGGTTTATCTCTGGGCTTTCTATCCTGTTCCATTGATCTATATTTCTGTTGTTGTGCCAGTACCATACTGTCTTGATTACTGTAGCTTTGTAGTATAGTCTGAAGTCAGGGAGCCTTATTCCTCTAGCTCCATTTTTCTTTCTCAAGATTGCTTTGGCTATTCGGGGTGTTTTGTGTTTCCATACAAATTGTGAAATTTTTTGTTCTAGTTCTGTGAAAAATGCCATTGGTAGTTTGATATGGATTGCATTGAAGCTGTAGATTGCTTTGGGTAGTAGAGTCATTTTCACAATGTTGATTCTTCCAATCCAAGAACATGGTATATCTCTCCATCTGTTTGTATTGTCTTTAATTTCTTTCATCAGTGTCTTATAGTTTTCTGCATACAGGTCTTTTGTCTCCTTAGGTAGGTTTGTTCCTAGGTATTTTATTCTTTTTGTTGCAATGGTAAATGGGAGTGTTTCCTTAATTTCTCTTTCAGATTTCTCACCATTAGTGTATAGGAATGCAAGGGATTTCTGTGCATTAATTTTGTATCCTGCTACTTTGCCAAATTCATTGATTAGCTCTAGTATTTTTCTGGTAGCATCTTTAGGATTCTCTATGTATAGTATCATGTCATCTGAAAACGGTGACAGTTTTACTTCTTTTCTGATTTGGATTCCTTTTATTTCTTTTTCTTCTCTGATTGCTATGGCTAAAACTTCCAAAACTATGTGGAATAATAGTGGTGAGAGTGGGCAACCTTGTCTTGTCCTGATCTTAGGGGAAATGGTTTCAATTTTTCCCTATTGGGAATGATGTTGGCTGTGGGTTTGTCATATATGGCCTTTATTATGTTGAGTTAGGCTCCCTCTATGTCCACTTTCTGAAGAGTTTTTATCATAAATTGGTGTTGAATTTTGTCAAAAGCTTTTTCTGCATCTATTGAGATGATCATATGGTTTTTCTCCTTCAGTTTGTTAATATGGGGTATCATATTGATTGATTTGCATATATTGAAGAATCCTTGCATTCCTGGGATAAACCCCACTTGATCATGGTGTATGATCCTTTTTTTTTTTTTTTTTTACTTGATTTTATTTATTTATTTATTTATTTATTTATTTTTGGCTGTGTTGGGTCTTCGGTTCGTGCGAGGGCTTTCTCCAGTTGCGGCAAGCGGGGGCCACTCCCCATCGCGGTGCGGGGACCGCTCTTCATCGCAGTGCGCGGGCCTTTCTCTATCGCGGCCCCTCCCGTCACGGGGCACAGGCTCCAGACGCGCAGGCTCAGCAATTGTGGCTCACGGGCCCAGCTGCTCCGCGGCATGTGGGATCTTCCCAGACCAGGGCTCGAACCCGTGTCCCCTGCATTAGCAGGCAGACTCTCAACCACTGCGCCACCAGGGAAGCCCGGTGTATGATCCTTTTAATGTGCTGTTGGATTCTGTTTGCTAGTATTATGTTAAGGATTTTTACATCTATGTTCATCAGTGATATTGGCCTGTAGTTTTCTTTTTTGTGTATCTTTGTCTGGTTTTGGTATCAGGGTGATGGTGAACTCGTAGAATGAGTCTGGGAGTGTTTCTTCCTCTGCTATATTTTCAAAGAGTTTGAGAAGGATAGGTGTTAGCTCTTCCCTAATGTTTGATAGAATTCACCTGTGAAGCCATCTGGTCCTGGACTTTTGTTTGTTGTAAGATTTTTAATCACAGTTTCAATTTCAGTGATTGTGATTTGTGAGTTCATATTTTCTATGTCTTCTTGGTTCAGTCTTGGAAGGTTGTATATTTTTAAGAATTTGTCCATTTTTTCCCAGTTGTCCATTTTATTGACATATAGTTGCTTGCAGTAGTTTCTCATGATCCTTTGTATTTCTTCAGTGTCAGTTGTTACTTCTCCTTTTTCTTTTCTAATTCTGTTGATTTGAGTCTTCTCCCTTTTTTTCTTGATGAGTCTGGCTAATGGTTTATGAATTTTATCTTCTCAAGGAACCAACTTTTAGTTTTATTGATCTTTGCTATAGTTTCCTTCATTTCTTTTTCATTTATTTCTGATCTGATCTTTATGATTTCTTTGTTTCTGCTAACCTTGGGGTTTTTTTTTTTGTTGTTCTTCTTTCTCTAAGTGCTTTAGGTGTAAGGTTAAGTTGTTTATTTGAGATTTTTCTTGTTTTTTGAGGTAGGATTGTATTGCTTTAAACTTCCCTCTTAGAACTGCTTTTGCTGCCTCCCATAGGTTTTGGGTCATCATGTTTTCATTGTCATTTGTTTCTAGGTATTTTTTGATTTCCTCTTTGATTTCTTCAGTGATCTCTTGATTATTTAGTAGTGTATTGTTTAGCCTCAATGTGTTTGTATATTTTCCAGTTTGATTTTTCCTGTAATTGACATCTAGTCTCATAGCGTTGTGGTCGGAAATGATACTTGATACGATTTCAATTTTCTTAAATTTACCAAGGCTTGATTTGTGACCCAAGATATGATCTATTCTGGAGAATGTTCCACGTGCACTTGAGAAGAAAGTGTATTTTGTTGTTTTTGGATGGAATGTCCTATAAATATCAATTAAGTCCCTCTGGTCTAATGTGTCATTTATAGCTTGTGTTTCCTTATTTATTTTCTTTTTTTTTCTTATTTATTTTCATTTTGGATGATCTGTCCATTGGTGAAAGTGGGATGTTAAAGTTCCCTACTGTGATTGTGTTACTGTCGATTTCCCCTTTCATGGCTGTTAGCATTTGCCTTATGTATTGAGGTGCTCCTATGCTGGGTGCATAAACATTTACAATTGTCATATCTTTTTCTTGGATTGATCCCTTGATCATTATGTAGTGTCCTTCTTTGTTTCTTGTAATAGTCTTTATTTTAAAGTCTATTTTGTCTGATATGAGAATTGATACTCCAGCTTTCCTTTGATTTCCATTTGCATGGATATCTTTTTCCATCCCCTCACTTTTAGTCTGTATGTGTCCCTAGATCTGAAGTGGGTCTCTTGTAGACAGCATATATACGGGTCTTGTTTTTGTATCCATTCAGCCAGTCTGTGTCCTTTGGTTGGAGCATTTAATCCATTTACATTTAAGGTAATTATTGATGTGTGTTGTTCCTATTACCATTTTCTTCATTATTTTAGGTTTGTTTTTGTAGGTCTTTTCCTTCTCCTGTGTTTCCCACCTAGAGAAGTTCCTTTAGTATTTGTTGTAAAGCTGGTTTGCTGGTGCTGAATTCTCTTAACTTTTGTTTGTCTGTAAAGGTTTTAATTTCTCCATCAAATCTGAATGAGAAACCTGCTGTGTAGTGTAATCTGGGTTGTAGGTTTTTCCCTTTCATCACTTTAAATATGTCCTGCCACTGCCTTCTGGATTGCAGAGTTTCTGCTGAGAAATCAGCTGTTAACCTTATGGGGATTCCCTTGTATATTATTTGTTGCTTTTTCCTTGCTGCTTTTAGTATTTTTTGTTTGTATGTAATTTTTTTTTTTTCCAAACATCTTTATTGAAGTATAATTGCCTTACAATAGTGTGTTAGCATCTGCTTTATAACAAAGTGAATCTGTTATACATATACAATATGTTCCCATTTCTCTTCCCTCTTGCATCTCCCTCCCTCCCACCCTCCCCATCCCACCCCTCTAGGTGGTCACAAAGCACCGAGCTGATCTCCCTGTGCTATGCGGCTGCTTCCCACTAGCTATCTATTTTACATTTGGTAGTGTATATATGTCCATGACACTCTCTTACCCTGTCACATCTCACCCCACCCCCTCCCCATATCCTCAAGTCCATTCTCTAGTAGGTCTGTGTCTTTATTCCCGTCTTGCCACTAGGTTCTTCATGGCCTTTTTTTTTTTTTTTCCCTTAGATTCCATATATATGTGTTAGCATACTGTATTTGTTTTTCTCTTTCTGACTTACTTCACTCTGTATGACAGACTCTAACTCCATCCACCTCATTACAAATACCTCCATTTCATTTCTTTTTATGGCTGAGTAATATTCCATTGTATATATGTGCCACATCTTCTTTATCCATTCATCTGTCGATGGACATTTAGGTTGCTTCCATGTCCTGGCTATTGTAAATAGAGCTGCAATGAACATTTTGGTACATGACTCTTTTTGACCTATGGTTTTTATGTGTCTTGGCGTGTTTCTCCTTGGATTTATCCTGTATGGGACTCTCTGTGCTTCCTGGACTTGATTGACTATTTCCTTTCCCATCTTAGGGAAGTTTTCACCTATAATTGCTTCAAATATTTTCTCAGACCCTTTCTTTTTCTCTTCTTCTTCTGGGACCCCTATAATTCGAATGTTGTTATGTTTAATGTTGTCCCAGAGGTCTCTGAGACTGTCCTCGATTCTTTTCTATCTTTTTTCTTTATTCTGCTCTGCAGCAGTTATTTCCACTCTTCTGTCTTCCAGGTCACTTATCAGTTCTTGTGTCTCAGTTATTCTGCTATTGATTCCTTCTAGAGAATTTTTTATTTCTCTTTTTGTGTTGTTCATCATTGTTTATTTGCTCTTTAGTTCTTCTAGTTCCTTGTTAAACATTTCTTGTAGTTTCTCCATTTTTCTTCTGAGATTTTGGATCATCTTTACTATCATTACTCTGATTTCGTGTTCAGGTAGACTGCCTATTTCCTCTTCATTTGTTTGGTCTGGTGGGTTTTTCCCTTGCTCCTTCACCTGCTGCATATTTCTCTCTCTTCTCATTTTGTTGAACTTACTGTGTTTGGGGTCTCCTTTTGCAGGCTGCAGGTTCATAGTTCCTGTTGTTTTTGGTGTCTGCCCCCAGTGGCTGAGGTTGGTTCAGTGGGTTGTATAGGCTTCCTGGTGGGGGGACTGGTGCCTGTGTTCTGGTGGATGAGGCTAGATCTTGTCCTTCTGGTGGGCAGGGCCACGTCTGGTGCTGTGTTTTGGGGTGTCTGTGACCTTATTTTGACTTTAGGCAGCCTCTCTGCTAATGGATGTGGTTGTGTTCCTGTCTTGCTGGTTGTTTGGCATGGGGCGTCCAGCACTGGAGCTTGCTGGATGTTGCGTGGATCTGGGTCTTAGTGTTGAGACGGAGATCTCTGGGAGAGCTCTTGCTGATTGATATTATATGGGGCCGGGAGGTCTCTGGTGGTGCAATGTCCTGGACTCAGCTCTCCCACCTCAGAGGCTCAGGCCTGACACCCGGCTAGAGCACCAAGACCCTGCTAGCTACATGGCTAGGAAGAAAAGGAAGAAAAAAAAAAAAGAAAAAAAATACTAACAGGCAGAACCCTAGGACAGATGGTAAAATCAAAACTAAACAGATAAATCACATAAAGAAACATACGCACACACACTCATATAAAGAATAAACAAACAAACAACAACAACAAAAAACAAACATATAGAACCCTAGGACAAATGGTAAAAGCAAACCTAAACAGACAAAGTCACACAAAGAAACATGCACATGCACACTCACAAAAAGAGAAAAAAGGAAAAAAAAATAGCAACCAAACCAATAAACAAATCCACCAATGATAACAAGTACTAAAAAGTAAACTAAGATAAACATAAAACCGAAACCAAATTAGACACAGAAAGCAAACCTCAAGTCTACAGTTGCTCCCCATGTCCACTGTCTCAATTTTGGGAACATTCATTGTCTATTCAGGTATTCCATAGATGCAGCATTTATCAAGTTGATTGTGGAGATTTAATCCGCTGTTCCTGAGGCTGCTGGGAGAGATTTCCCTTTCTCTTCTTTGTTCGCACAGCTCCTGGGGTTCAGCTTTGAATTTGGCCCCACCTCTGCGTGTAGGTCGTCCTCAGGAGTCTGTTTCCTGCCCAGACAGGAGGGGATTAAAGCAGCTGCTGATTAGTGCTGTCTCGCTCACTCAGGCTGGAGAGTGGGAGGGGTACGGTAATCATAATTGGGATATGGGGTGAGCCTGAGGTGGCAGAGGCCAGCATGATGTTGCAACAGCCTGTGGCGAGCCATGTGTTCTGCATGCGAAGTTGTCCATAGATCACGGGCCCCTGGCCGTGGCGGGCTGCACAGGCTCCCAGGGGGGTGTGGACAGTGACCTGTGCTTGCACACAGGATTCTTGGTGGCAGCAACAGTGTTAGTGGTCCATGCCCATCTCTGGGGTCTGAGATGATAGCTGCGGGTCATGCCTGTCTCTGGAGCTCGCTTAGGTGGTGCTCTGCCGTCTGTGGGCACAAGAAGCAGGAAGCCCCTCTCCTCGTGCACCCCAAAACAATGGTCTCTTGCTTCTCTGGCTGGTCCAGACTTTTTCCCGGACTCCCTCCTACTAGATGTGGTGCACTAGCCCCCTTCAGGCTGTCTTCACGCAGCCAACCCCAGTCCTCTCCATGGGGTCTGACCTCCGAAGCCCGAGCCTCGGCTCCCAGCCCCCACCCACCCCGGCGGGTGAGCAGACAAGCCTCTCAGGCTGGTGAGTGCTGTTTGGCACCGAGCCTCTGTGTGAGAATCTCTCCACTTTGCCCTCTGCACCCCCGTCACTGTGCTTTCCTCTGTGGCTCTGAAGCTTCCTCCCACCTACCCTCCATCCCCGCCAATGAAGGGGCTTCCTAGTGTGTGGAAACTTCTCCTCCTTCACAGCTCCCTCTCAGAGGTGCAGGTCCTATCCCTATTCTTTTGTCTCTGTTTTTTCTTTTTTCTTTTGCCCTACCCAGGTACTTGGGGATTTTCTTGCCTTTTGGGAAGTCTGAGGTCTTCTGCCAGCATTCAGTAGGTGTTCTGTAGGAATTGTTCCACGTGTAGGTGTATTTTTGACGTACTTGTGGGGAGGAAAGTGATCTCCATGTCTTACTCCTCCGCCATCTTGAAGGCCTCCGTGGGCAGGGATTTTGAAGATCTTGTTTAGTGTTGCATATGCAGCATCTACAAGAGTGACTGGTGCAAAATCGGCACTTCATGAATGCTTGTTAAATGGATGAACGAAACAAGCAAATAGATGGGACTGAGTCTACTTTGTGTCCCTTCCTGAGGAAATTTTCCCTTAAGCAAAAGGAAAAGTGGCATAAGGCAGTCACAGTCTAGCTGTTGCTATTGTGAGTTTGTTGCTTTCTGGTTATCTGTCTTGATGTTTGGAGAACCCAGAGATATGAGGCTTAGCGTGTTTTCCACTGAGTTTATGGAAATGATAATTAACCCAGACGCCCTTTTGGTTGTGCTACCTAGCAATCAATGCAGGACTGTGCCTCCTGGCTGGTACCTGCTGGGCACAGGGGCTCATTTCCCTCTGAGGAGCTGCTAACTGGAGCTGTTTGTCCCTCAACGGGTGCTAAACCCTCATTAGCAGCTTGTAAACTTTTTCCTGCTCGTCAAGACTGGCTCTTTGTAAACAGTGGGGGCATTTACTAAGTCTTTCTGAGAAATGAGCCAAATTTTTGGAAATGTGCATATAGAAAGGGTCTGGAATAAGAGTTGACTTATAATAATGCCAGTGGTATGTTTCTTTGTAGACAGAATCACAGGCTTCACTTATGCGTTTCAGAAACATTTTTCTTTCTTTTTTTTTTTCTCCCCACGAATTATCTCAAACCTCTACTTTTATTTACTCCTCTTGTGCATAGGGAGCCGGTGAGGGCGCTTCCTTCCAGGACTGGGGTCAAAGGATACCTGATCAAGGGGCAGAACCATGGTACTTAAGTTTAAAAACTTTTAATTGGAGGGTAACATACATGCACCTAAGGGTACAGCTTGATGAAATTTCATATTCAATTGTTGATGGACATTTGGATAGTTTCTAGTCTGGCTGTTAGGAATAGAAGGTCTGCTTTCTTTCTTCTTTCTCCTTCCCTCCCTTCCTTCCTTCCTTTCTCCCTCCCTTCTTTCCTTCCTTCCTTCCTTTCTTCCTTCCTCCCCTCCCTTCTCCCCCACTACCTTCATCCTTCTTCATCTCCCTCTTCCTCCTTTTCTTCTTCTTCTCCTCATTCAAAATGGAGACTAAGTACTAGAAAAAGCTCCACAGAGATACATTATTGTGGTGATCCCATTCTGAGGGTAAACCTGGATCATGTGGTCAGAGGATCTTCATTCAGCATTTACCTAAACTGCTGATTCTCCTCTGAGACAACCTGGTGCCTTCCTGGCTGGACCCAAGCATCCTTCTGATATTCCCTTTCCCATTTACCAAGACACGAAGGAGTGCTTGCAATCAGAATTCGAGTAAGGGTTGAGCCAGCTGGGCAGTTGCTCAGGGCACTGAGCCGTACAATGAATTTGAATATCTCTGTAAATCGTTCACCAGTTAACTCAGGTTTCCTTATCCTGCAACTAACACAACCAAGGAAGTCTAACTTGGGCCACCAAAAATAGTATCCTCCAGTGGAAATAACAAAAAAAACCCCAAACCACTCCCCACTTGCCCAGACCTCTACCTGTGGAGAATTATTGCCATAGAAACATGAAGTCATAGATTCTGAAATTCTGAACCCAAACAATGCATTCTGCAGTGCCAGTTACCAGGAACGATCAGTTTATTTGTTCTATACATTTAAAACCCTTTATATGCCTCCCAAAGATCTACCTGGTTAGTAAGGTAGAATAATGAGTGGTGTTTTGCCATCATTTCTTTTAGAATATGGATGTTGCTCTGGACTGGGAAAGTGAATTGGTTTCTGTATATAATGCAATTTTTATTAATATAAATAAATGTTGTTCCCACTAAAAAAAGTAGAACAGATATTTAATACTGTTGAAAGGGGCCAGATTATTGCCTGGCTGGAAGTACCCATGTGCTTAATCTGGCCTTGGCTGTGAATTTGGCCCCCTCTGCTCTAGAACCCCAGACATCCTGAGGGAGGTGGGAGGGGGAGAGGCTAGCCCAAAAGTCAAAGGGCTGGAGCTGGGTCCCCATGTGAACTGATTGTGTGGCCTTTGGTGAATAATTTGATCATCCTGGTCCTTAGTTTCCCCATCCAGAAAATGAGAGGGTTAGACAAGATGACTCTGAGTTTCCTTCCAGCTTTGACAGCCTGTGTAATGGCGTGAACTGGGCTGTGTATCAATTGTATCTTGCCCTGAATGAATAAAGGACTTTACAAAGTGCTGTAAATGCCCAGTGACCCAGCCCTAATGAATGAACTATTGTAACGTGATTGTTCTTCACCATTTTTTCTCTGAGTTGTCAAAATGCCTCACTGTGCTAAATAAGAAAGTTGGTGTTAACTACAGAAATTTGATGCATAATTCTTTTTTTTTAAACATCTTTATTGGTGACACATAATTTTTAATAAAATATGTGATTATCAAAGTCCTCCTTGTTAACCAGCTGGCCTCCTGAGTGCTGTGGGGAGAATCACAAAAGAAGTAAATCCTGTGCCCCTCCCCTTGGAGCCTGTGGAGTTGCCCCTGGGAGAAGCAGCTCCATCACAAGTGTGCATCTGTCCTTATGACTTTTGGTTTCAAGTCCATATTTGACTCTGCTTGCTTTTTTTTTTTTTTAATTAATTAATTTATTTTTATTTATTTATTTATTTATTTTTGGCTGTGCTGGGTCTTCGGTTCGTGCGAGGGCTTTCCCTAGCTGCGGCAAGTGGGGGCCACTCTTCATCGCGGTGCGGGGACCGCTCTTCATCGCGGTGCGCGGGCCTTTCACTATCGCGGCCCCTCCCGCTGCGGGGCACAGGCTCCAGACGCGCAGGCTCAGCAGCTGTGGCTCACGGGCCCAGCCGCTCCGCGGCATGTGGGATCTTCCCAGACCAGGGCTCGAACCCGTGTCCCCTGCATTAGCAGGCAGACTCTCAACCACTGCGCCACCAGGGAAGCCCTCTGCTTGCTTTTTATTCCCTGTCTGTGAAAATATTAATACCTGTGGCTCATCTTTCTTGATTGTCAGGCACAGAAGCTTCTCAGGAGACATCAGAGTGACCTCTTCCTCTCTGAAGTGCCGTCAGGTCTTATAGCCTCTCACTTTGAATTTTATATTTGTCAATTGCCTCTTTTTGTATTAGTGTTCTATGGCTGCTGTAACAAATTGCCACAAATTTAGTGGCTTAAAACACAAGAATTTGTTATCTTACAGTTCTGGAGGTCAGGAGTCTGATCTGGTCTCACTGGGCTAAAATCAAGGTTTTGTGTTTCTTTCTGAAGGCTTTGGGGAAGAATTCATTTCCTTGCCTTCTCCACTCTCTAAAGGCCACCCACAATCCTTGGCTCATGGTCCCTTCCTTTATCTTCAAGCCATCAATGTTGCACCTCCCTGACCTCCCTCCCAAAGACATATCGCCCTCTGACCGTAACTTCCAGGAAAGTTTCTCTGCTTTTAAGGATTCATGTGATTGGTGGGGTCAACCCAGATAATCCAGGTTAGTAATCTTCCCATCTCAAATTCCTTAACTTATTCATATCTACAAAGTGCCTTTTGTCATGTAGGTTCCACAGGTTCTGCAGATTAGGTCTGGGACATTGTTGAGGAGGGGATTATTCTGCTGATCATGGTACTTTATGTCAGATGATTCAGAACATCATCTTCAAGTCTGGGGTTGCCATGGATTGGGGTCACTCAGAGGTCGACTCTGAGCAGACACTAGCATGCAGATTGTTTGCTAAGGAGGATCCTTGGAAGCAACACCTATGGCAGGGAGGGAGGGGGAGGAGGCAGGAGTGAACAGGGCAGAGGCTGAATTACAGCTTCAGTCAACCCTACAGGGGACTCTGGAGCTAGAATGATTGAAGCTGTGATGGTCTTAGAGTAAAGAAACTTGCTCATGGCAGCCCAGTTAGTAAATGGTAGAGACAGTATTCCATCTCATTTTGTTTACATATAAACCTACATTCTTATCCATTGTACCTAATGCAGTCAACCTCCAGGACAGGGATTTGTAAACTTTTTCTGTAAAGGGCCTGATAATATATATTTTTGGCTTTATTTGCCATATGGTCTCAGTCTCAACTACTCAACTCTGCCCTTGTGGTGCCGTAGATAATACATAAAAGGATGACAGTACCATGTTCCAATAGAACTTTCTTTACAAAAACAGGTGGCTGGTTGGACTTGGCCCACAGGCTGCAGGTTACCAATCCCTGCTCTAGGAAGTCCTCAGGTTGAGCAGGTACCACAGACTGAGTGGTTCTCACACTTGATCATGTATCACAACGACCTGGAAGACTCATCAGAACACATGTGACTTAACCCCACCTCCAGAATTTTGACTCAGCAGGTCTGGGGTGGAATGCTAGAATTTATAGTTTCAACAAGTTCCCAGGTGGAGCTGATTCTGCTGGTCCAGAGACCACACTTTGAGAACCACTGGCTTAGGTTAACACTCATGAATGAAAGTCAATGATGCTCTCCTCAAAGGAAAGTCTTGGCGTCATCCTTCAACAAAACAGCAATGCACAATTATCTTCTGAGTGTGTAACTAAAGGGCACACTGCTTAAATGGATTCCTTTCTTCAAGTCTCTGGCACAGGAGGAGCCAATGCTTTCTTAAATTCTAATCCACTGCATGAATTAGTGCTTGAATTTCTAGCAGGGCCAGTCCTCCAGGAATGCAAAATCCTTTTTTTTTTTGAAATACAAATACCCTGGATGAAGAGAAACAACTGGAAGGGGAGAAGAGGACTATATGTATATATGTATATACGGTTTGGAGTTGAGAGACCACTTCCTAGTTTAGTGGTCATGGGCAGGCTTTTTCCTTTCTGAACTATTATTTCCTAATCAGTATAATGGGAATGATATTATTTCATAGGTGGTTATAAAAATCAAATATAATCTAATGAGATAATGCATCTGAAAACAGCCTTAATATTCATATATTAGTTTAAACTGGTTTTATTAAATTTTTTTTCCCCCTCTGTGTCAGGAAGGCTGGAGATGACAGGAGACAGTAGTATCTTAGAGGGAGAGGGTGCTATGTCAGTGAGGGTAAGGGCAAAAGCAGGATGGGCAGGGAGGTTTCTGAGGACAAACTACTTATTTTATAATATCTAAAAAATCACATGTAATAATATCTAGGCTAGCCTTTGTTTAAGACAAACTAGGTGTATCAGTTAGCCTTTGCTGCATAACAAACAGCTCCAAAATCAAATGGCTTAAAACAACAACCATTTATTTAGCTCATGATTCTGTTAGGTGGCTCTTTTGGTCTCTTCTGAGCTTGGCTGGTCTTGGCTGGCCTTATGAATCTGTGGTCATTTGGTAGGTGAGCAAGGTGGTAGCTGGTCCCAGATAGCCTCGTTTGCATGTTTTGTTGGCTAGAGGGTGGGGTGATGAGGGGACTATACCAAAAGTCTCTCATCTTCCAATAGGCTAGCAGGGTCTGCTCATGTGGTGGCAGTTCTTAAAACAGCAAGCAAAAGCTACAAAGCCTTTAGAGGACTTAGCTTAGAAGTGGCCCAATATCACATCTGCTGCCTTCTGTTTGTTAAAGCAAGTCACATGGCCAGATTAAAGGGGCAGGGAAATAGCCTCCACCCCTTGACCGGAATGGCTAGAACCACTGAAATCTACCATACCAGATACAAACTTTTCCAAGTACTTAGTCTGGTTTTATCATTTATTGCTTCAGTTTTTGTTGTTTGAATTTAAAAACTCAAAACGAGATCAGAATCACCTTGCGCACCCCATGCATGCCAATATTCTTATTCTGATTTATAAAAGAAAGTATATAAAAACCACAAAGAATTTATACAATTCTTAAGCAGGCAATATGAATGACCCTTTGCAACTCAGGTAGAAGAGAAGAGCATTTTAGGTAGTTAGAATTTCAAAGAATTTGAAAACAAAAATCATTTTTATCTTAGTTAAAATTTTTTGTTGCTGTATGTAGGGAAAATATACAGAAAGCTGCCTTAAGAGCTGTGGGTGGAAAAAAGGGCAAATAAAATTAACTACATATAAATGTTCCTTGAGCTAATTCTGAAACATGAAGAATAAAAACAAAACACTAGTATGAATATTTGACTGGTGGGTTAATCCAGAGATCTATCTCTAATATACATGATCTTTAAGGAATTTCCTAACTCCATGACTCTATTTTTTACACGTTGGAGTTGAAAGATCTTTAGGAAACTGTGGTCCAGACAGATGCCGAATTGTCTTGGGAAACCCAGCTAGTCATTGGCAGAGTCGGGACTAGGGCCTACATAACCAAGTTGCAAATCCAAGCTTTTTCCACCATTCCGTACTGTTTCCATCATAGATGCTCTGTTCAGAGGCCTCTACCACCAGGGCATATACTCACTGAGCTGAGAGAGGAAGTCAGTTGGAATGCTGCAAAATATTAGTCATTCCCATCGGAATGGGAAGTTGAGTGGGTGAGGGCATCGTTGTTCTTCCTGTTTGAAGAACAGCTGCTGTGTCTTTCAAGGCATTTTTGAGGATGTGTTAATATTGCTGCTTTTCTAGCTTTTGGTTGGGCAGGTCTGCACTACCTACTAAGTAGGTGACTACATTTTCCTTGGTGGAAAGTGCATTAGGTAATGACATTTTTCCTATGCACTCATCAACAACACTGTCTCTGTCCAAGACACGGCTGTAAGTTCGCTCATGTTCTGTCTGTGGGGCATGGTCACACCTCTCCCAGTCACCTCATGTTGATTTTAAGCTACTGAAACTACTCTTTGTGTTGCTGGGTGACTATTAACCATATTTGACAAAAAGAATGTTTTCCATGTTCTGGTAAGGAAATCCTCTGTCAAGATAAACAACCCTTTCCCTCTTCTCCTCCAATTCGGGCCTTGCCAGAAAGGTCTAAATAGGTCCTCTGTAGTCATTTTCTTTTCAATATTTCACACTGGAGTTCAGTAAGAAACTCCAAGCCAGAAAAGTTAACTTTTGCTGAAAGACCACAGAACCCAAGGACTAAAGAGCTATTTTAGGTTTGGGTGTCCTGCCCCAAGCCTCTTTTAGACATTTTGTATCCAGGGAAATGTCCTTTCTCTCTCCCCTCCTTTTCTATCATTTTCTTATGAAATTAATAAACATGCTTACTTCTTGGATTTTTGTGAATATGATTTTCTACCAAAACATTTACTTCTTCCATTTTTCTATCCTAAACTACTTTATGAAGTATTGGGTTTACCAATGAGCTGAAATCTACATTTAATCCTTTATGATGATACTTAATCCTGAACGATGTTTGGAGACCACTGACTGAGATAGAGCTTTTTGTTACAGCAAATAGATGTTGTTGCCCCTGGGCGGGGGTAGAGCTGCCCCGTGTTGCTGCTGGTAGATGAGCTATAACTCCATATACTGGTGGTGCTTCAACTAACATGAAAACTAGTTCAGGGCTCATTGATGCATATATGAGCTACCATTCTCATTCCATTTTTTCCCCTCCCTTCACCGCTTCCACTTTTTGTGACTTCTTCTTCACAATGGCCACTGATGTTAATTTTTTTCTTTGAGGCATACCTGTATAACAATTGAGGGGGTGGTGAGATGGGGGCGTGTGATGGGGGTAGGGTGCAGACAGTGTTTTGCCTCAAGGTCCACACATCTGAAGAGTGGTCCTTCCCTCAGATTCTTGCTTTCTGGAGAGGACTGAATTCTCTGTTGCCCTAGCTAGGTGTGCACAGTGAGTTCTATAGTTGAAATTTGACTTAGAAGCTAAGGGTGGCTGCAGAAAGTTGCCTGAGCTCCATCAGGAAGTGAGTTTCACTTCCGGGTCAGGAGTATCATGAAGCCTTAGGGCCCTGTAGCGTGTCCCTTTGTGACTCTGCACATCTTAGGGGTGGAGCCTGGGGGCTCCAGCAGCCTGAGTTGGCTCTCTGCCCTGATCTCATAGTATTTGTTGTGACCCATTTTGTGTTTCCCTAAGGCCCAGGACGGCATGGAATTCTGAGTTATTCTCCTGACTGCCCACGGACACACCGTGACAATGTGGGTGAGGTGACAATAGGAGGAAATTCAGCAGTTGAAAACTGCTTTGAGTTTTCCTTGACAATAAACACCAAGGGAATGGGGTGCATTATGTTAAGACTGGAGGAGGAGGGGAAGTGGCCCTATTATCTCTCCCCGCATCACATAGTCATTCTTTCATTTAATGAATGTGACTGAGGACTTTCTCTGTAACAGGAACTGTGGTGAGTGGATGAATTGGCTTCAAGCCTGGAGGCATCTTCCTTCTACATGGTCTTCACAACAGCTCAATTTATATGTGTGTGTGTGTCTGTGTGTGTGTGTGTACACACATGCTCACATACATATGCGCACCTAATTTATTACCATTGTCATAATTATTTGCATCTCTCTTCTACATCCCCAACACCTTACTTTTAGGCCATGATCACATTATACTTAGTACTAACCTAGAATGTTTAAATACATTTCTAGTAGCCACCCCTCCCTTTCCCCATCACTCTCCCTTTACCAATTGCATCAGTTTAATCTTTCATTAAGACAGTGATGTATGCTTGGAAGATCATGGGAATGAGAGCAGTGAGAAGTGTTAGGACCCTGGGGTTATGATCTCTGCTCTGTCTCAGTTACTTTACCTATAAAATATAGGATTAACAGGGTGGGAGGATTAGATGACCTTTAATTTCCCTTCCTGTACTGAATTTCAATGACTCCACACTGAAACTTTCCCCCACGACTTTCAACAGCCTGCTATTGCCTGGAGGACATGATGCAAGCCCATTTGTTGACTATTCACCACCCTCTCAGTAGGACCCAGGTCCGTTGCATAGCCCAGCCACCTCCTGTACATGGGGCTTCCTGGACAGCCAGGTTCACTGGTCTACTGGCTTTTCTCCATTTTCCTTCCTCTCTCTATTTGCTCATGAGTTTTTCTCTTTACAGTGCCACACCTGCGCCTGGACCTTATCCGTCTTTCCAAGGCTATGTCCTCCAGGAAGCCTTCTCTCTTTTTATTCAATTGACTGAACTGTCCTTTCTCTGAAATCCCATCTTGCAGAGACTGAATCTTTCATGTGGCATACATACAAACACACATGCATACACATACATACATGTATGTATGTATATGCATGTATATATCCATATCTCTCTATATTTTTATTATAAAATTTATCCCCATGCCATTTTTATATCTAGAGTATATGACATGAAAAATAGTTCAAAAATGGGTATTCACCATCTCTTCCTTGCTTAGAAAAATTGCTGGAAGAATTCTGTGTGTTCCAGGTCAGCACACAAAGCTTTTTTGTACAGAATGTGAGTGTTGGGAGAGGGAAAAGATCTTTATTGAATTATTTTAGAAAGTTACGTATGGAAGAGAATACAATTGATCGAGAAGATTGGAAGGCTTATTTTCCCACTATAAAATGTAAGCTCCATGAGATCAGGAATTTTGCTTGACTTGTTTTCCAGTTTATGCTTGTTCTTGAAATGCTTGGCACACATACTTTTTGAAAGAATGAATGACAATGGACCATAGCCTGGGATGGTGGCGGCAGGGAGAGGTTCTGGAAGTTTGGACAGAGGTGGGAGATACTGCTGTGCATGGGAGCTTTTAAGAAAGATGTGAAAACAAGATTTCAGATTTTGCTGTGAGTTGTGAACAGATCCTTCATTGGCTTTTTTTTTAGTAGTAAAGATTAAAAAGATCTTGATAAAGATTTCTTAAAGGTTGCATTGACATTTCACTGAATGGGGTCGCATCCTGTAATCCCTTGCAAGGCTGCCAGGCATATATTAAGTTCTGTCTGTTTGTTAGATAAATGGATCATCTTCCATTCTTCCCTGAGATAGAGTGTGCTATGTGGAACATGGTTTACTTTACATGTGGTGCCAGGTTCCATATGGCCGTAGACGGATTTCGCTGGGCAGCAGACTTGAGTGTGTTTGTAGTCGATTAAAGGGAGGCTAAAGGGGGAGTTTCTATGAATGTGTACATAGTAACTGTGACTAATGAAAACCCAACTTAGACTAGTTTAGGCCAAAAGGAAAAAAATTGTTACATGGTTGTTGAGATGTCTTATGGTACCAAAGATAAGAACTGGGCGGGGTCTCAGGAGTGACCTTCAGAGATTATCTTTTCCTTTTCCACCTGGGTTTGCCCCCCTTTCTCTCCATCCTTCCCTGGATTTTCTTCTCTTGGCTTCTTTGATGCACACAGTGAGAAATAGGAGAAAGTGGTCTCTCTTTCTCAGTTTTAAATTTCCCAAGGTACCATTCCAATTGGCTTGAAAGTTGACCACCGAAGGGCATCATCTTCATAGTTCCTTCTCCAGCAGCCACGTGGTTGGAGTGGGGGAAGGGAGGAGAGTTCCCAGAAAGGAGGTGCAGGTCCCCACAGGAAGGGGTGTGAGATGAGTGGACAGAACAGGAAGGGTTCACTTTCACTGCCGTGGCAGAAACACTTTACCATGTAGGCTCAGCCATGGGAAGTCGGTGGGGTCATCTCCTAGAGGAATGAATTAATTCCAAGGTGCTGTGGCTCAATGGCTATTTTGGATACTTTCAGTCACTCGTTCTATTGTGTCCAGTCACTGAGTTCTGTTGGAATAAGTGAGTCCCAGAAGGTTCAGTCCACACCTTGTGGGGGATCCTAGGAAGCAAGAGAATCTCACCTGATAAAAACTTAGTGATCTGCAATTTGTAAAAAAAAAATGAGAATGTGCATAACAGTGAAGGTGATTTTTTTCTTGTGTTTCAGTCAAGGAATCAGAATTTAAGAGGTCCAAAATACTGTGTATAATAAAGTAACTATTTCAATGTAAAAAATGACTAGATGTACACTGAAAGGACTACTCTCTAGATGAAGAAGAAATGTTATCTTTTGTCCCTTATTCGTTTGTATGTTCATTCGTTTTGCAAACTTTTGTCGAGTACCGGCCATGGTAGGTTTTGGGGGTCCAGTGGTGAATAAGACAATTGTAGGCTCTGCCCTCCGAGAGCTTATAGTTCAGTGGGGAGTAGAGATATTGAGACAGTGCCAGGTGTGATGCATACTTTGAACAAGAAAATAGACGGAGTGTGGGAGCCTCTAACGCGATCAGATGGAGGAGTTCTAGTCAGACATCTTGGGGAAAATGGCCTTTAATTTGAAGGTTGCATTTGGGGATTGGAGGCAGCAGATAAAGCAGAGGAAGGTTCCAGGGAGTGGGGATGGTGTGTTCCAGCCTCAGAGGATGCGTGTAGCCCCTTTGAGAGTTGAAAAAAGTTCAGTTGGTGGCAGTGGGGAGAGGAAGGGAGGGAGGGTGGGTGGGATCGAGGCTGTGTGTAAGGATTTGGGTTTTATCCAAAAGGAACTGGGAAGCTGTTGAAGAAAGCTGTATTATGTGAATACTATGAATACTGGGATATTAGTTCTCTACAGCTGCTGTAATAAATCGCCACACACTTGGTGGATTAAACAACACAGTTCTAGAGGTTAGAAGTCCAAATTGGGTCTCACTGGACTAAAATCAAGGTGTTGATGAGCTGTGTTCCTTCAGCTCTAAGGAAGAATCATTTTTCTTGCTGTTTTCAGCTTTTAGAGGCTGCCTGCATTCCTTAGCTTGTGTGCCCCTTTCACTAGGATGTGGACATTTTTGGGGGCCATGTTTCTTCCGACCACAGATATAAAGCCTGGAGGTGACACGATCTGTTTAGTCTACACTCTATGAGGACAGGAACCACGGATATTTTGCTCATCACTGTATACCCTCTGCTTGATCGGCACTGTGCCTGGCACATAATAAATAATTTGCAGATTATTTGCTGAATCAATGAGGAAAAAGATATTTAATAACTTCTAGCTGCAGAGAGAAGAGTGGGTTGAATTGGGGCAAGAGTGGATGCAGAGAGTCCAGTTAGAAAGTTATTGTTGAAAAAGGATCAAAGTTGCCAGGACAAGGTGGTATCAGTGATTGGATTTGAGAGGCATTTAGAAGACAGTCAACAAGACTTGGAGGTCGATTATATATGAGGCTGAGTGATGCTCAGATGTTTAGCTTGGGCATGGAGGAAGGTGCTAGTGCCTTTAACCAACACAGGGAACCTGGAGGATAAGCAGGATCACATGAGCTGATAAGCACAGATTGGTATAGATGGAGTTTGACTACCTGAGGTTGAGATAACTGTGTCCATCCCTAACAGGCAGAGGCATATATGAGTCTGTGGCTTAGGAGAGAGGTGGAAGCTGGAGTTTAAGATCTGGAAGTCATCCCAGCATCTCAGTAGTTGTTCGTGGAAGTCACGGACTTAGATGTTGTCACGTAGAGGAAAATGGTAGATGGGGAAGGGAAGAGAGCCCAGACTAAGTCCCGAAACACCGTTTCACAAAATCTGTTTCTCATTCCAATATCACTGCTCTATGTGGTTGAGACTCAATCTTGGGAAAGGGTCATTGTTTGTGTTAAGTGTTTCCCCTCTTGCACTGTTTTTTTTTCTTTTAAATTAATTAATTAATTAATTTTACCGTCTTTATTGGAGTATAATTGCTTTACAATGGTGTAAAAGTTTCTGCTTTATAACAAAGTGAATCAGCTATACATATATCCCCATATCTCCTCCATCTTGCGTCTCCCTCCTACCCTCCCTATCCCACCCCTCTAGGTGGTCACAGAGCACCGAGCTGATCTCCCTGTGCTATGCAGCGGCTTCCCACTAGCTATCAATTTTACATTTGGTAGTGTATGCATGTCCTTGCCACTCTCTCACTTTGTCCCAGCTTCCCTTTCCCCTTCCCCGCGTCCTGAAGTCCATTCTCTAGTAGGTCTGCATCTTTATTCCCGTCCTGCCCCTAGGTTCTTCAGAACCTTTTTAGATTCCATATATATGTGTTAGCATATGGTATTTGTTTTTCTCTTTCTGACTTACTTCACTCTGTATGACAGACTCTAGGTCCATCCACCTAACTACAAATAACTAAATTTCGTTTCTTTTTATGGCTGAGTAATATTCCATTGTATATATGTGCCACATCTTCTTTATCCATTCATCTGTCAGTGGACACTTAGGTTGCTTCCATGTCCTGGCTATTGTAAATAGAGCTGCAATGAACATTGTGGTACATGACTCTGTTTGAATTATGGTTTTCTCAGGGTATATGCCCAGTAGTGGGATTGCTGGGTCGTATGGTAGTTCTATTTTTAGTTTTTTAAGGAACATCCCTACTGTTCTCCATAGTGGCAGTATCAATTTACATTCCCACCAACAGTGCAAGAGAGTTCCCTTTTCTCCACACCCTCTCCAGCATTTACTGTTTGTAGAGTTTTGATGATGGCCATTCTGACTGGTGTGAGGTGATACCTCATTGTAATTTTGATTTGCATTTCTCTAATGATTAGTGATGTTGAGCATCCTTTCATGTGTTTGTTGGCAATCTGTATATTTGCTTTGGAGAAATGTCTATTTAGGTCTTCTGCCCATTTTTGGATTGGGTTGTTTGTTTTTTTGATATTGAGCTGCATGAGCTGCTTGTAAATTTTGGAGATTAATCCTATGTAAGGTGCTTCATTTGCAAATATTTTCTCCCATTCTGAGGATTGTCTTTTTGTCTTGTTTATGGTTTCCTTTGCTGTGTAAAAGCTTTGAAGTTTCATTAGGTCCCATTTGTTTATTTTTGTTTTTATTTCCATTTCTCTAGGAGGTGAGTCAAAAAGGATCTTGCTGTGATTTATGTCATAGAATGTTCTGCCTATGTTTTCCTCTAAGAGTTTTATAGTGTCTGGCCTTACATTTAGGTCTTTAATCCATTTTGAGTTTATTTTTGTGTATGGTGTTAGGGAGTGTTCTAATCTCATTCTTTTACATGTAGCTCTACAGTTTTCCCAGCACCACTTATTGAAGAGGCTGTCTTTTCTCCGTTGTATATTCTTGCCTCCTTTATCAAAAATAAGGTGACCATATGTGTGTGAGTTTATCTCTGGGCTTTCTATCCTGTTCCATTGATCTATATTTCTGTATTTGTGACAGTACCATACTGTCTTGATTACTGTAGCTTTGTAGTATATTCTGAAGTCAGGGAGCCTGATTCCTCCAGCTCCGTTTTTTCTTGGGCTGTTTTTATGAATATTTCTTATTAGGATGAACCCTGGGGTGTTGGCATGGAATATGGAAATCACATATTTTTAGGAAACCCACTTAGTGATTGCTTGCACTGAAGTCCTTTGTAAGAGATTTGGAATTTGGGTTTAGTTATGTGTGTACTTACCAGCTTTGAATGGAGGGTATGGTAGGTGCCTCAAAAGGCAGTAATGTCTAAACAGGTATTCTCAGGGTTGGAGGACTATATCCATCCTCACTTTCTTTCCTTGTTTACCTGCGTACCATGAATGATTGGACTTAGCTGGAAACCAAGGTCTGCGTATCCTGAGAGCCCAGGTCAAGAAAGACTATTGACCCTTAAAGTAACAGTTTTGAAGGATGGAAAGGGCCAGGAAATTACCGGAATCCCATGACTTTACCCTGGGAAACTGGTTGAAGACCAGTTACCAAATCTAAATGAAAAAAAAAGATGGGATGTTCAGGGAACTTGCACTGAAGAGTATAGTTTGGAGTGGACAACCTTAGAATATCTGTTCCTGGAGTTTTAAAGATTGAGAGAGGCTCAGGATACATCAAGTTTTTTGAGACCCTAAGTGAAAAAACAAAACAAAACAAAACAAAAACAACAACAGCAAGGGGAAGAAAGGCCGAAACAACATTGCAAATATTCCAGAATACCTAACTTTACATTTTAACAAACAAATTCTTTATAACCCAAACACAAAGCCCACAATGCTGTATGTTTGTGTTAGGCACAAGATATTTATAAGTTTTATAAAAACTAATTCACTGTGTACCACAGGGGGGTAGCCTGATAACGCAACATGAGATCAAAGTTGTGTGATGAATGTCATCATCTTTCAACCTTGTGTGTCATCTCTATATGTCATATATGTATCTTGAAAGTCCAAATTTGGGACCCTGTGGTTGTGAGGCCAAGGTCAAATGGCCCTTTGGTGATAGGGCTTTGTACATCTTATCCATTATTTAAAACCCAACTAAAGTGTTCTTCCCGTCTCTTCAACGTTAATCAGGAGTCAATAAATGACAGAGAATGAGCTATACTAGGCACTGGAGGCACAAAGATGGATGGGATACAGCCCACTGCTGGAAGAGCTAACACGGCTGAGGACACAGCCATAGCATCAGCTAAAGCCAGTGCCAAGGGATCTTCCTTACTCCTGCCATCTTTCCTTGAGTCTGAAGACTTGAAGATGATCTCATCTCCTCTGGCTCCTCTTGCATTTAAATTCTCTACCACTTTTTGAACAAACCCTATATATATTGTATTGCTATGAAAATTGATTGCACTTTGTTATAAATATTTACATATTATAAATTGTAAATCAACTAGACTTCAATTTTTAAAAACTGCTTATAATTTACATCTAATTGCTTATAATATTGTGTCTTCACTGCAGTTGGGTGTGGTAACCAGAGTAAGTTCAGGACAACAGGACCCAAAGAGAGCCATTCCTTCAACTTCTGGGTTGTGCCCTTCAACAGAAGCTTCTAGTTAGCTGTGATAGCTATTATTATCTCTACTTCTAGCACTCTGGGAGAAAAACTTTCACCTCTCCCTGACTCAGACTGAGAGTCTGTATATACATTATCAAATCACTTATCTCACTCTTATAAGAAGCTTCTTTATCTGCCAGGCTCACTCAGGAGCTCATTGAGCTCTTAGTCATATTTTCCTCTCTAGCACTGAGTAGCAGTCGGTGTTCCTGCCACATTAGATGTTTGCTAAACAAATTAAGGAATTAAAGAACACCTTGTACTACATCAGGTTTCCCATGTGGATTATGGTCAACTTACAAAATGATGCAAGGATCCCAGAAAGCACTAAAATAGTTCATAGCAATTGATTGTATTTCAACAATTACACTCCACTCCCCTTATCCCACCCGCCCTATACACATTAGCAAATGCACCCATGACTTCATGTTTCCATAAAAGGCCCAAATATGTAGCCAACATTGGCAACCTTTTATTTTCAGTAAATATTTTTTAGTGCTTTACTGCATGATTTGGCTAGTGGTTGATTGCCAGTTTCAGAGAATTTGGTAGCTGCTTTATAGGAAGGCGGATCATCTATGTTCCTTTAAATAAAGCTGGTTGCTTTGTGACTGGAGAAGGGACCTTGCCTTGCGGAACTGCCAGGACAGTGAATTCACATTTTGGAGCATCTCTGGTTAATGTGACATCACTGAGCCACGCTAGACACTGCCAGTGGCCATCAGTGCCATCATCTGATTTCTGAACAACTCTGATTTCCCCTGACTTGGGAACCCCAGGCTAGTTTCACTTGGGCTCTGAAAACTGTCTCAGAATATCCTCCATCAATTGCTATATGTATGGTGGGACATAAACAGCAAGGCAGGGTGGAAAAAACAAACAACTTTATTGTACTTAAGTGTTACGGGAGCAGCGGTCACTAGTCAGGGGGGGAAATACATTTTATTTTCCTTTCCTCATGTGCTTTTCTATAAACAGCAAAACATGCTGAATGAATTTTTCAAACAAACTTGTAAAATCATAAAATACAACGACCTTTAACAGTTGGTAGCATGAATTATCCGGGGCCACAAAGAAGTTTTTAACTCTTGAAACACGTTGGCAACGTGACAAATGAGGGTTTTTTTCCCCTTTCAGACCGTTAAAAATAGCTTTTATAAACTCTTAACTCCCTCTGATGGGGAGCTCACCATTAATCACCTTTATGACATCTTATATTTAGGCCATGGATAAATCCATGGGTCCTAATCAACCACTTTCCTGAGGAAATTGGCCAAATCCCCACTGGAGGGGGAGATGAATCACAACAGCCGTGCTATTCAGACAAATCTCTTTTCAAGTGCCCTTAAAGCTTTTTTTCATACACCAGTGAAGAGAGCCACACAGGAAACAATAATAGTTTAATCTTTTGAAAAATTTCCTTCCTGCATTGCAGCGCTTTCAGACAGGTAGTCAGAGCCAGCCAAAGAAAATTAGCAGCCGCCCCTGCCAAGAGCATGCTGCTACTTGAGCCTCTGAGCTCCCCGGCCCCTTCTTCCTCTTCACACCCCCAACCCCTGTCGTCTCCAGGGCTGCAGCCTGAAAGGGAGTCTTCTTCTGCCCAGGGGTGGCCCTCACTGACATTGGAAGAGCCCTTGGTGACTCAGCGTGTGTCTAGGCGTTTTTAAAGCCTCTCTGCCCTTCTCCTCCCAGAGTTTTCTCTAGATTCTGGTTGGGAGGACACGTGTCATCTGGAGAAGCACATTGGGTTCTCAGGAAAATGCGATTTTTCACAAGATGGAGGGAGTCGTGGTAAATGTGTGTCTGCCTTTTGCTCATGGAATTTTCCCAAATCTGAGCGAGTTCTGAGACTTGTGGGTTGGAAAAGACTTAGTTTCTGTAAGTCAACTTGCTTCACTCTCTGCCACCAGTATGGGACATGAACCTTTAATTACATCCAACAATTCATTGCAGGCTTTGCTCGGGCTGTCGTAGACACTTTTCTGTAGGGATTTGGTCACAGCGCTTATGAAAGTCTTAAGTTGTTCTTCTAATCAGCAAGTTCACTGAACTGTGGACAAAAAGAGAACCCCCCCTCCCCCATTGACCCCCATAGGCCATTGACCTCTGGCTCAGGTTCTGTTGACCCACTGGCTGCCAGTGCCACCCCCCGCCCCCTTGCCTCCCCTTACCCCACCATCTAAGTCTCCTGGCTCTCAATTTTGGTTTCTCACCCGACAGTCTCTTTGTCTTTTCCCTCAGCTTGGCAATTTCATGAACGACTTTCAGGGCCCGGACAAAATTAATTGCATTTCTATCTCTCGTGTATTTCCCCCTCCCATGTTTGTGACTTGTATAAAGAAAAATAATCTCTCTTTATGTAGACTATGACATTGACTAATCTCTCAAATGAGGAGAGAGGGGGCAAAAGGATTCATTGGCCAAGTTTCCGACTGTCACAAAAGAAAGTGAACCAAATTAGTTATTATAAAAATAGTCCCTCAATGCCACCCATAGTGTCTAGGAATTCTCTGGATCCGTTCTCATGCATTTTCAGGACCAACAGAAAGTCCATGAAATTGGGGTTTTCATCTCCCTTTCCTCCATTATCATGGATAACTGAAAATAAGCTTTGTAATATTTTCCTTAGAAAAGTGTCTTAGCCACTCAGGAACATTTTCTCAGCAGTCCAAGTCAGAAAATCAGCAATCCATATCCACATAGTAGCTGAGAAGAGGCCCATGGTTCATGTTGTTGTAAAGGATTATCAACAACCAAGTGGTACCTTAAGATGTTCATCATAGTGTTATTTATAATAACAATACATTATGAAGACTTATATTTCCAGCAATAAGCCAACGTTATTATCAACCACATAACAGACATGTAACTGTGAAAAGTCGTGTTTTCAAAGTACACTAAATCAATGGGAATATGCTTACACTATCTAAAGGGAAAAAGGTAGAATATACTGTTTATACTATTTAATTCCAATTTAGAAAAAAGATCATTTCTGGTTAATGGAATTATGAGTGGTTTTAATTTCATTTTTACAACTTTTCATAATTTCTAAAATGTTTTTAATGCAGAAACATTGTTTTATACTGATATACAGAATTAGATACTATGTCTAATTGGCTTTGCTTGTTTTGTTTTATTTGGGAAGTTTCCTCCTCTCTGAATTTTTATTTGAAAGCTCTTAGAAGAAGAAAGGGTAAAGGGTAGGAAGAAAGAGGAGGGAAGAATGATTATTTCTGTATTTTGTCTTGAAAATTTTTGTGCTATATATTTTCAGTGAACACTGTAGTGTTTCTTTTTTTTTTTTTTTTAGGGTACGTGTTAGGGTTAGGGTAGGGGTTAGGGTTAGGGTATGCATTAGGGTTAGGGTACTTATAGCTACTTCATTTTTATTTATTTTTTATTTTTGGCTGTGTTAGGTCTTCAGTTCGTGCGAGGGCTTTCTCCAGTTGCGGCAAGTGGGGGCCACTCTTCATCGCGGTACGGGGACCGCTCTTCATCGCGGTGCGCGGGCCTTTCACTATCGCGGCCCCTCCCGTTGCGGGGCACAGGCTCCAGACGCTCAGGCTCAGCAGTTGTGGCACACGGGCCCAGCCGCTCCGTGGCATGTGGGATCTTCCCAGACCAGGGCTCGAACCCGTGTCCCCTGCATTAGCAGGCAGATTCTCAACCACTGCGCCACCAGGGAAGCCCTGTAGTGTTTCTTAAACACTGTATTTTCCCTGGAGTTTTGATACCAGCAGAGGATAAAGACATTGAGATACCAACTTGTTAGGAAAAAATTATGCTGACTCACATGTTCTAAAGAGACATTGGATTTATGATGCTACATTAAAGATGTCTTTGAGTAGTGGCATTACTGTATACATGATCTCTGAAACAATAAAATTTGGCAAAGTCAAGATCTTTGAGAGATATTTTTGAGGCAACATTAAGTTTTATCTTCTGGGCCCATGAAAGTTATGAATGTCTAGAATCTGATGTTTGATAAGAAATATCCCTACTATACATAATTAAAAAGGGATATCTAAAGAGACTGACAGATGAAATAAAATATTCAGAATAAATAGGACATCACTGAATAGCGAGGAGGGGGCTTGTCAACCATGGACAAGCACCTCTGTCTTCTTACCACTGCTCTTCCTGGATGCCTGTGACTGTAGTCAGCTAAGCCCCGATTTGCCTGACATAAATTCATGAAAGTTTTGTGACATAACAAAGAAGGTGTGGTGGGGACCAGAGTGAGAGCCCAGTCTAAGCACTCAGAAACAATGCTGTGCCCAGGTCAAGGCCGTGTCAGTATCCTAGGGCTTTGCTTATTTCAGGCCAAAGTTCAGGTGAGTCAGAGAAAGTTCTCGAGCCTCTGGCCATCACCGGACACTGCTTCTTTTGTTTAGTTGTTGAGGGAGACCCTGGCCCAGAAGACTCAGGATTGATTGCTCTTGAAAGCACAAGGAATCACAATGTGATTTCCTGACCCCAGAAGATGTGTGTGGTTGTAGGTTCTCTGTGTGGGGCAAGGTGAAGGAGGAAGTGAAGCATGCCATGCTGGATAGGTGGAGAGGGACCAAAATTCTTCTCTCTTCTTTGCTCCAATCTAACCCAGGCTTCTGTGATCTTTCCGACAACATGCCAAGTGTTCACCAAGGGGCTCATTTTTCTCCTGGTCACACAGGAGACCACATTCCATGCCTCCTCATTCTCCACCGGCTAGACGTGGTCCAAGGAGGACTCCAAGGACCAGAGGATGGTGGAATCGCTAGGAGAAAGGGGCCAGGGTCTCTGAGTCACCTTGTGCAAGGCTGCTGCTAACTGCCTGATCAGACTGTGATCAGACGAGTGGGACATAAACCTTTATTAGATTAAGCTGCTGAGATTTAGGATTGTTTGCCATAGTGGTTAGACTGTCTGACCAATACAAGGTGGTTACCAAATCTGACTTTCCAATGGCCAGGATGCCCTCCTTGTTCTGTGCCTCAACTTCCTCATCTTTAAAATGGGAAACTTATAGTACTTACATCATAAGGATGTGGCAAAGTACAGAACTGTGCCTCATTCTCAGTGAAATGTCACCACTGCCATGACTAGTACTACTACTATGGCAAGTACTATCAATACTATTACCTGAAGTAAGTGGTTGTTTATTTCAAGAAGGACTACCATTATGGAAGCACTCTAAATGTCCATTGACAGATGGATGGATAAAGAAGATGTGGTATGTATATAATGGAATATTACTCAGGCATAAAAAAGAATGAAATAATGCTATTTGCAGCAACATGGATGGACCTAGAGATTGTCATACTGAGTGAAGTAAGTCAGACAGAGAAAGACAAATGTCATATGATATCACTTATATGTGGAATCTAAAATAAGATACAGATGAACTTATTTATAAAACAGAAATAGACTCACAGACATAGAAAACAAACATATGGTTACCAAAGGGGAAAGCAGAGGGGAAGGATGAATTGAGAATTTGGGCTTAGCAGATACACTCTACTATATATAAGATAGACAAACAACAAGGACCTACTGTATAGCATAGGGAACTATATTCAATATCTTGTAATAACCTATAATGGAAAAGAATCTGAAAAAGAATATATATGTATATATTTATCTATCTACCTATCTATCTATCTGTCTAGCATCATCTATCTCTAACTGAATCACTTTGCTGTACACCTGAAACGTAAATCAACTATACTTCAAAAAAAAATAAAATTAAAGGAGAAAAGAAAGGCTACCATGGATCTCATGCTTCTTGAGAGGGGAAAATAGGTTTCTTGATGCAAACCCATGTGAAGTACTAACCAAACTAACAAAACAAACCTTAGATTAAGTCACTCAGGGATTATGCACATGGAACTGGTGCATTACCTCTTGTTATGGAACTGGATGCCACCTAATGATTCACAACGGGTTTCGAGGGGAGAGATCATTTTGGGTTATGAGAAAATTATTGAAGAGTTCATGGAGAAGCAATTAGTTATTTAATCTTTCTAGTTTATTTGGAAGTGGTGATCTCAACACACAATGAGCTTGGCCTTAGAAACTTAATTGCGGCCATAGAGGAAATTTGGCTTTTCAGTAGAGGTTTGCTTTGTGAAACTCAGGTGATGGGATTTTATTATTTATTTATTTACTGAACATCGTTATTGGAGTATAATTGCTTTACAATGGTGTGTTAATTTCTGCTTTATAACAAAGTGAATCATCTATACATATACGTATATCCCCATATCTCCTCCCTCTTGTGTCTCCCCCCCACCCTCCCCTATAGGGAGGGATGGGATTTTGAACAAAGACAGTGCGACATCATAGTGACATCCTAACCAATCGATTAGGATAATTAGAACTGTTTCAACTGGGTAGCAGGTGAAGACTGATGTCTGAGTGCTAGGAGAGGGTAGCTGAGAAGTCTAGTGTCGTCATTACGAATGTAGGCTATGGAGTCATACCACTAGGGTTCAAATTTGGCAATTTACCAGCTGTGTTACCCTGGGCAAGTTATGTGGTCTCTCTGGGCTTTTGTTTCTTCACTTGTAAATTGGAAATAAGTATAATACGTCTCCTATAGGATTATGAGGAATAAATGAGTTAATACATTTAAAAAGCTTAGAATAGGATGATACTAATTATAATTATTATTATTATCATTATAAAACATTGTTTAGTACCTTCATCTGGAACATAGCCATCTATTTCAAAGGTGTTAAAAGCTTTACAACCCTGAACTTCAATGAACCGCATTTGCCTGATTCAGTGGATATTTCAGCAGTGGAAGGAAAGTCTTCAGTGCCAAGATGATGCTGTGCACCATTTGCACCAAGATGCTCATTCTGATACTTTTTATTTGTAGACACTTTTGCACCAACCCTAATGCTTTTGAAGGCTATTAACTGATGAGGAGGACTGGAGAGAATAGAATGAGGCCTGGTGGGCAGAAGCACATTTAAGGTGTTGATGCGTCTCTGAAGATGGAAAGAAGCTGTCATCTTCCCATCTTGCAGAGAAGTATTTTCTAGGAAATTAATTTTTTAATTCTTCTTTGCTTTTGTCTCTCCATTCTCCAAATCTTCTTCAAAACATAATTTCAAACCATAAGATATACATATATTTATATATATACATTTAAAGTTTCTGTTTGGAAATAATTTCAAACTTCCAGGAAAACTGCGACAAGAATATTTTCAAAGAACAACAAATATTCTTTACCTAGATTCACCTGTTGTGGACATTTTACTCCATTTGCTTTCTCATTTGTACTCTCTTTCTATACGTATACATATACGCAGACACACAAAGTATTTTTTCTGAACATTTGTAAGTAAGTTACGTATATCGTGACTTGTCATCCTTAAATACTTCAGTGTATATTTCTTAAGAACAAGGATAGTTATTCTCTTCCATAACCACAGACCACTTATCAACTTCAGTAAATTTAACATCAATATCATACATTTATTTAATATGCCATCCATATTCCAATTTTATCCAAATAATATATCCTTTATAATGTTTTTTTTCCTTCAATACAGCAACTAGTCCAAGGTTGCATTTAGGTGTGTGCCCGTTTAGTTTCCACAAGGCATGTTTTAAATAAGACTGAACAGTTTTAAGCACTAAAAGGTTAGCCTTACTTTATTGCTCTTGAAAACAGAAGCAAACCACAGAAAGGAACCCTTGGCTGACCATCTTACTACCTCTGTTGGAGTTCTGGCCTTTTCAATGGTCAAAAGGCAGCAAGGTTCCACGAAGCCTGTTCTGAATCCACACAAATCTACGTGAGAAGGGCATTCTTCTTCCATCTTCCCATGTGAAGTGTAGCTATTAATTACACTAAGTGACAAAGCTTCTCCTTGTTGCTTGATGGACACAAGGATGAATCTTTGTTACTGACTGCAAATAACAGTCTGGTGGTGATCAAGAGTCAGGCCAGGAAAACGTGCTCCAAGCCACACGATGGGCATACGGCACCTTCTTCTGCATCAACCCAAGGGGCTGTGGGGAAACAGAGAGGGTATTATTTGGTCAAGTTCCTCCCATAAAAATACAACCTCCATCCTTTTTGCTTGTTCAGTTCTGGCACTGGAACAACCTGTCTCTTTACATTAGTTCAGTTCTGTAGAGAAATGGTCATTTAGAAGGAAATACTTGGAAAATCCAGGCATGAATCCATTTTTAAAGTCACCACTGAATGATTGCTTTCTTATTATGCTCCATGGGGCTGGAAAAATCATTCCTTTCTGTACATATTTTTCTTTTTTGCTTTGTATTTTTATTCTGCTGAAAACACACATATGTGCCAGAAATGAAAACATTTTCAAAGGGCAAGTTTCAAGGACTCCTAAAAATAGGACCTGTTGCCAAATATACATTTCCCGAATATGTAAATGACTGCGAAGGAGCGCAATGAAAAGCATATGCTATTCAAATTTTCTTTAGAAAAACAAGAGCTAGAAGACTTGACTTTTAGCCCTGAAACTCTTTAAACTAGTGGTTTCCATTTAAGCTTTATCCTGAGTCTTCAGACATCATTCTTTCCATATTTGACATTTTTAAATCAAAACTGAAGAAAAGCTACTAAGAAGAATTTTATTCTCCAAATGGGCAAATGTTATTTCATTACACCAGTCTGTGGCTTGACATGAAGTTTACAAGTAATTACCGGGGCTAAAAAAGGTAGAAAACACTCAGAACATCTGGGTCACCAGTGATTGCTTCCTAGACCCAAGGATGAATCAATGAGTTGGACAGTAAATGCAAATTTATTGAGGTAAGGAGCCTTTAATTTCTTGCCTTCTGTGGTCTGCAATCAGGAATAACCTCAAACTCTTTCTGGAAAAAAAAAAGGCAGAGCTTAAATACATTAATTAAAATCAAAGCTGTCAATGGTGAGCGGGATTTGCTTAGGGTTCTGTGCTTGCTATACTTAAAGCCGTGCCTTGTAATTTAGAAGAATTATTATTTGTTATAAAAAAATCTCACTGGTGAGTTACTATCTCAAATGCCTTGTTATTTTCTGAAAAAAATTTTTTATCAACAACGAATCAACATATAATTATTATATGTCGTCTTGTCAAAGATCCACAAACCTGAGTTGCCGTGTCCTTCCTGGGAAGGCTCTCATGGGGCTGGCATACCTCTGAGTTCTCTGGAGCTTTTCTCTCCTTCCTTCGGGGCTATGGAGATAGTACTGGTCCACAAAATACAACTGAAGGTCTAGACCTTTTACCCTTGGAATTATCTTGCTTTCTCAGCTCTGGTTAAAATTTGCCTTCCATATCTTAATATTTCCATGATAGAGCATGGAAAAAGAAACTTAGAAAAGGTTTCACCTTTGCTGTTAAAAAGTTATGACCTTTGCTCACATTTGCCAGAGAAAGTGGCTTATAGCACCATTTAACATGAATTATTAACTCCCAGATTAATAATTTATTAGAAACCTAACGGCCCTCGGTAGTGCCAGATCACACTATTGAAAGAAAAATGAAGAAAACAACATAGCTCTAATTATAACAGTTTGTTGGCCGTACTTGGAATAAGTAATGGCCTTTAGATTTTCTAAAGGATTTTTTAAAAAACCCCTCTAATACCACCTGGCTGCAAAGTGAGACAAATTAACTAATAATTCCTAAAATGACTGGCGTAGATGTGGATTTTTTTTTTAATCTCTTTAACAAATACGCATATATAGCTTCCTTTGTGTCAACTTCTATTTGAAGCACTTGCACATACTAATTCATTTAATCCTTCTAACAACATCTGCATTGGACCCTGTTACTATTATCCACATGTGCCTGGAGCTGTGCCCAGAGTCACAGTGAAGCCGAATCCCGCTTCTGTACCCTGACACCTAAATAAATCTCAGAGACAGAGTTTTGGGTGAAGTAGAAAAGAATAGCTTTATTGCTTCGTCAGGCAAAGGGGGCCGCAGCGGGCTTACGCCCTCAAAACTGTGTTTCCCGACCTGGAGGGAGTCGTGAGGAGTATTATAGTAATTGTGCAAAGAGGGCGTGATCAGCTCATTGATATTCTTCTCATTGGTTGGTGGTGAGGTAATTGGGAGTCAGCACCATCAACCGTCTGGTTCCAGCCGGTCTGGGGTCTACGTGCTTGTGGGCAGCATACCATTAACTTTTCCCACCTGATGGGGGTTTCAGTATCTGCAAAACGACTCAAAGATAATTGTGTGTATCCCATGATGGGGAACCAGGACTCAGCCCTAAGGCTGCACTATATTTTGTTTCTTTGAACTGTTCCTCCCTTGTCTCACATCCCCTCCCTTCCCTGATTAGCAACTGCTTGAACCTGCCGGTTGGAACTCAGGGAAGGTCATGGAGGCTGAATGAAGCCTATTTCCTGTAATCAAGAAATGGTGGACACAGAAAGGCTTTTGTGCCCAGGAGCCCCACAGGGTCCTGCTCGGTATCAACAGATACATGAAAACTGGGTGTATTCATTTGTATATAGGGCTACTGTGACAAAGAACCACAGCTGAGCGGCTGAAACAACAGAAGTGGATTGTCTCACAACTCTGGAGGCCAGAATTTCAAGATCAAGTCAGTTGGTTCCTTCTGAGGCTGTGAGGGAGAGTCTGATCCAGGCCTCTCTCTGAGTGCCTGGTGGTTTGCTGGCCATCTTTGGTGTTCCTGGGCTTGTAGAATCATCACCCAGATCTCTGCCTTCATCTTCACCAGGCGTTTTCCCTGTATGTATGTCTGTGTGTCCACATTTCTCCTTGATACTAGTCATATTGTGTTGAGGTCCACCCTAGCAACCTCATTTTAACTTGTTTACCTCTGTAAAGACCCGATCTCCAAATTAGGTGACATTCTGAGGTGCTGGGGGCTTAGGACTGCAACCTAGGAATTTTGGGAGGCAGGGAGTGGGCACAATTCAACTCATGACACTGGTAAAGCGGGGACCCAAACCCAGGCAATCTGGTATGGGTCTAAGCACTTAATACCATGCTAAACTGCCTCCCTTTTTTTTTTTTTTTCTTTTGGTCTGTTTGAATACAAAAGCTCATAAAGGCAAGTTCAATTTAGAGCATCTTATTGATTGCATTCAAAAATTGTCCTTCGCATGGTGGCTCTTGTGGGCAATGTCTTCTTGAGCTCAGGCTGGGATCTGGTTAATTTAGGGGATCAGACTTGTTTATAGCTCTAGTCCCTTTAAATTCTCTTCAAGCTCCAAGCCCACTGTGTTTTGAAATCTAAGAAGCTCTTTCTCCTCATTCTGTTTGACTCTGGAGTACATGTTTTCTTAAATCCACATTTTAAAGGCATTTTAAGAGGGAGAAGCCTAATTACTTCCTTTTTTCCTTCCAAATTCCTGTTCTTGGAGCCATGATTAGATAATAGAGCACCTCTCTACCTTGCAAATCTATGTGACCTCATCATATCCTGAAATAGAGAGAAACCAAAAGGCCCACAACTTCTGATTCTTTGGCCTTTCGACTTGACAAGGAAGCAAAGCTTGAAATCCCCTGCTCCTTAACGGAGGAGAGAAAAGAAAAAAGGGGGAGAAAAAAGAGAACCAGGAAATGTTAAAGAGCAGAGAAAATAATTTTGCAAATAGAAATAAAAATAGGTTTGGGATTTAGGAAATTGTGCTTTGTTTCATCAAATGCCCCTTTTCAAAGGAGAAAAGGGAGAGGTCGTACATGGCTATTCTCTGATGAAACCCTTCTTATCACTTCATTTCCCTCACCACCTAGCTCACTCTGACAGCCATCTGTGAGATTCATGGTCAAGATCAGATTCCCAAGAACATATGGTACATTTGGCTCCCTACCTCAACATTTTTAGGATTTTCTCCTTTCTTTTTGTTTCTTGGGAGTGCAGACTTACTAGCATTTTAGTGCAGTTTCTGTGTCAGACCACTTGTTTTTCTTCTCTTTTGAAACAAAGGCTGTGATAAAATCATGCAGGAGGGTGCCAGGTAGATGACAGGAATTCATTCCTGTTTTGCTTGAATAAATTGTCCACCTCTGTTAGCGTGTTTACAAATTTGCTCTGTTCTGAAGGAGTCATTTCTAAATTGACTCTAAAGAGGACAAGAGGCACAGAGAAGTCATTTCAGAGGGTGGAATGAGTTCAGAGAGAAGAGAAGCAAAGGTCAGGGCTTTGTGCTCCTGCTATGTTTTTAAAAGAGGGACATCAGACTTGTTTAGGAATTTCTGATTCAGGCATTGAAATGACTGGCCTAGAAGTTTGATTAGGCTCCTGCTTTCCTCACTCTTTCAGGAGATTTTCTTCTATGGGAGCCTCAACAAATGTCAGTTCATACAGAAACTAGCAGACTGGTAGAAAAGGGCCATCATCCTTTGCTTTTCCCTGTATCCATGTTCACTGTAATATGACTTTGCAACTCTCCCATCAAGGGGTAGGGTCAGAGTCAGTTTCCCTTACCTTTGAATCTGGGCTGCCCTGTGACTTGCTTTAACAAATAGAACATAGCAGAAGTGAGGTGTGACATTTCTAAGCTTAGCACAAGAGCTCATCCATGGCTGTTCTTTCTTTGATCCTTGTCCAGATTCCCTGTGAATAAGACCAGAGTAGTCTGTTGGAGGATGAATAACCACATGGAACCAAGGTAGGATGTTTCAGCAGAGACCATCCGAAACTAGCCAGTCCCTGGCTGTCTCGGCAGCTAAGCACACATGCATGATGAGCACAGGCAAAATCAGAGGAGCCATCCAACTGAGCCCAGCCTAAATTGTTAACCTAAGGAATCATGAGCTAAATAAATGGCTGTTGTTTTAAGTCGCTAAGTAAATTTAATCAAATTTTATGGTTTTTTGTTCACTTTTGTTGCCCATAACCCTTTGAGAGTCTCAATGAATATTTATGTATACAGAAAACCTAGCATTGTTGGTATCACTTCTTCTACTCATGGCAGAGCGATCATTGCTAGTGGAGACTATCATAAGTCTGTCCTTGATGTCACATTTGGGCTTCCTTCTTTGTAGTGAGAGAAACAAGATGCAATATTTTTGTCCTTTACTTTGGATGGGATGTCCCAGACCCCTAAAATTTTACTGATATAGCAAGCCCTGAATCTTCATAGGGTTTATCTCTCATCCCCTGGAGCACATGTGTCTTACTAAGGCCTCCAGTGTACTAGGTACTTCTTGTCCATCTGGCCAGGCTAGAATTATGCTTGTGATGTGATGTTCTGTGGGATGCCCAGATGTCCAGATCTCTTCAGACTGCATTACGACAGAGGGCAGAAGAGCTAACGTAGGCCTTGGGCAAAACGGTAAAGGCATATTTTTGTTCTTTCAATTTGAATGCAAACAGTTTCTGATTTTCTTTTCTGATAGAGTTAGAGAGGAACACCTTCACTTCATCAAATCCATGGCTACATAGCATGTACCTGAGACCTGTTAATCTCCCCAACAAAGACACCACGTCTGGTGTGACAGCAGCACCTGGGGCTCCTGCTTACTTGAGTTTGAGTAGTCTGCTGTCATCCTCCAGGATCTATCTGGTTCCTTCAGGGGCCAGACTGATGAATTAAGAGGAGACAGGAAGGGGACCACTACCCCTGTATCCTTTAGATCATTGAGGGTGAAAATAATTTCTACTCTCCTCCCCTGGTATGTGATATATATTTTTTGATTTAATATTATATTTGGGCAGGGTGGGAGGTGGCAGTTTCAGAAGTTTCCACTTGGCTTTCCCCACTATGATCATTCTTATCCCATAGGTCAAGAACTCAATGTAAGTTGGTTGCTCTGACTACCAATATGTCTATCCCAATTGTACTTTTGAAGATGAGGTAAATCATTGCCAGGTGGGTCTGTAGAACTGGTGGATACCCTCTCAGTTGCATGTTGGTCAGATGCCATTATTCCTGGGCCCCATATGCTCGCATTTTCAGAAGAGCCATGATAATGCTTCAGTTCTCCAGCTATCAGTGTAAGCTGAGACCTTGTGTGCAATATTCCTAGACATATTTGAGTGTTTCTCTTGCCCAGTGTACAGTTACCTGAGTAAATGGCTGAGGTCCCTTTGGGTCAAGACTGGGGGCATCATTACCATGTTCATTTGCCATATGTTACAGGGTCTGTCCTGGGGGCTCCATCTCCTCTTTAATCAATGAGTTATTGTCTGAAAACTGGCTCAGGTCTGGAAACTATGAAAAAGACCATGACCCTTAATGGGGGCAACTCCCTTTAGTCTCCTTGTCATGCATCCTTGGTTCTTTTACAGGCACAAGGTGAGCAGCGCCCTTGCCAGCTGCTCATCTCTTTTGCCCTAGGGATGCCTTGCTAGTCATTACAATACCTGCATCCACCTGGCTTTTGATGGTTAAACATGGTTATGCTCTGCTTCCTATTCTCTCCTGTTTAGGGTCTTATCATCCCCATGGGTCTGGTGAAACTATTTCTCTAGCAGCCTCTCCTGTCATCAACCCTGGCCTAAAGAAGAGGAACTCCTCTGAACTTCCCAAGTGCTGCTAGTGACCCATCACCAGCCCATCCTGTTGTTTTGTAAGTGGCCTATCATCTAGGCTTTCCCATTGAACATGGGTTTTCTGGTGGGTTTCCTGGTCTTCCATGATCTGTCCTCTCCAGCCTGCTCACCCAGAGGAGCCGTTTGATCCCACGAATTCTGGCATTTGAACTCAGTAAGTTGGTCATTACTTTTTCCATGCTTTGAGGTGCCATCCTAGTAGCTAATTTGCACAGTCTCCTGGGGGCCTTGCTAAAGAAGGTTAAACTCTAAGCAAGGCCAGTCTGCTCTGCCAAGGTCAGGGTCCTGGTCGAGAAGGAGTGAGACCTTCACATCTGGATGCAGGACAGAGACTAGGAAGAGGAAAAGGAAGCATCCAGGGTGCAGTTTAAGGGGGTATGCACTCTTAGGTCCATGAAAGTGCAGGGAGTGAGTGGCTTCTGAAATTTTGCACCTTTTTGATCTCTCGAAAGTCTTGAATCTCCAGATTCCCCTGCACCCCCTTAGTCTACAGAAGTAGCCTATCCCTCCTATGAAAAGCTAGCACTTCCCTTATGCTTGGAGGCAGTGCAGAGACCTCACCCCTGCAAGATAACCTGAGCCCCCTTCCTTCCTGATCCCTAGGTCTATAAATAGGTTTCATCCTGGCACACCCCAGCTGAGGATGTGCTAAACCAGATAACTGAGAAAAATAGCTGCAAGACTTAGGCAGCATGGACCAGCAAGACCCGTGGAATATACATGGGTCTGGTTCTGAGGGTTCTGGGTCATGGAGCTTGGAATATAAGGTTGGATAAGGGAGAGTTTAAAGATTTGGGAGTACTCTCCCAAGATCAAACTCCCTGGCAAGGATTCCAGGATACTGTGCAAACTTGCTAAGAAGGACACCTGGGCAGTGCATCACTGTTCTACTGCTTCCTGTGCCAGATCTCTCCCGACAATTGATTGGCAAATGGACTGGGATGAGGATCTATGGAACATGGAATCTGATTCCTAGAATTTGGAGAATGCAAAGTCTATAATTAAGACTTTCAATCTGATATTGTTAACCCATCCCTGGTGCTTGCTCTACTCACTAATATGAATGACTTGTTTACTGGCCCTACAAACAGATGATATCCTTACAGTGTTGTCTGTATTTACTTTCTCATTTCTTGACTCTTCCTTCACATATTATTGCACTGGGCTCTGACATCGCCCTTATTCAGGTCCTCTTTCTGTTCAAAAACCCAGTGGACACTTTTCAGTCCCTACTGAAATGAAAACCCTATTTTCGTAACAACTGTCATTGGAATTTCTCATAGGAAGGAATTTGTCTTTGCTTGGTATAGTTGGCAGAATTATACCCTCCCCCTGCCATAGATATCCACATCCAAATCCCAGAACCTGTGACTATGTCATATTACATGGCAAAAGGGAATGAGGATCACAGTTGGAATTAAGGTTACTAATCAGCTGATCATGAGCTGGGGAGATAATCCTGGATTATCTGAGTGGGCCCAATGTGATCACATGGGAAGAAGGAGGTCAGAGTCAAAGAGAGTGATTGGGAGATGCTGTACTGCTGTCTTTAAAAATGGAAGAAGAGGCCACAAGCCAAGGATTGCAGGCAGTCACTGGAGCTGGAGAAGGCAAGGAAACAGATTCTCTCCTAGAGCCTCCAGAATGAAGGCAGCCCTGTTGACAACATGACTTTAGCCTGGTGAGACCCATTTCAGACTTCTGGCTTCCAGAATTATAAGATAGTAAATTTGTGTTGTTTTAAGTCACTGAGTTTGTGGTAACCCGTTATAGCAGCCATAGGAAACCATGACTTTGAGACACAGTTTGGGGCAGAGGATGAGGAAGAATGGTGAATGTGTGCAGGCCAGAAGAAGAAGCCTTCATCTGGGGAGAAAGAGAGGAGCAAAGGCGAGGAGGATGGCACCAGCCAGATGAAAGGCTGGACCCACGACTAGTTCAGTCTTGGTCTTCATTGCCATCCTGATGATATCCATCTCTGGTGACCACTCTCTCTTTCTACTCACTCCTTTTCTCCTTGGCTTCCTGTCATGACACACCTGCAGGAGGAGACATCATATCAGAACTTGGCCAAGTTCATCACTCCCTGGTAAATCCAGGGGTCTTCTTATACCTTCCCTAGTCTAACTAGAACGACCCAGCTCTGTGTGCCCAAAGACCCCTCTGCCACTGCATTTGTATTGGATTTCCTCCTGTCTCTGACTTCCACACCCTGCTATGGGCTCCTTGAGATGGGTCTCCATCATTTAGGCTTCCAGCTTTTACCACAGTGCCTGCACATGGCAGATGCTGAGGAATTCTTTGTCAAATGAATAAACTGATGAAGGGATGGATGGATGGAATCTGAATTCAACCATAAAAAGGGCTGATAAAGGATTTGGGTCCAGGACTTAAGGTTGATAGGTGGGCAGTTGGCGTTCACAGGTGCCAAGATCAGGGCCCGTTATGAGGGAGCCTTTTCTGAAACCAGCATCTGTCCCCATAGGCTTGTCCCTATGGTTCAAGGTGTCAACTTGGAGCACAGCTTCCAACTGAGTGAGGGGACTTCTGCTGGCAACTCTAAACCTTCTGTGGTGCAGAGATGGGGCTGGGGTGGAAAACTGTGCTGTATATAGGAGAGGGACAAGAAATCCAGTGTGGTTGCTGGTCACCTTTTACCAAAAACCAATTTCTCTTTGGAATCTGAGGCAACTTATTTGAGCTATGTTAGAGGTTGAATTGAGTACCCTAAAATTCATATGTTAAGTCCTAACCTTTAGGACCTCAGAATGTGACATTGTTTGGAGATTGAGTCTTTACAGAGGTCATCAATGTTAAAATGACATCATTTGGGTGGGCCCTAATCCAGTATGACTGGTGTCCTGATTAAAAGGGGAAATTTGGACATAGCAACAGACAGTGACAGATGGAAGATACATAGCTATGAAGACATAGGAGACGATGACCATCTACAAGCCAAGAGGAGAAACCTGAAGCAGATCCTTCCCTCCAGGCCCTCGGAAGGACCCCACCTTCTGACCCCTTGATTTTAGACTTCTCGCCTACAGAACTGTGAGACAATACATTTTTGTTATTTTAACCACTCAGGCTGTGTGGTGCGTTGTTATGGCAGCTGTAGCAAACTAATAAAAGCCAGATAGCCAAACGTATGTATTCACTTCCAGAAACTTGTGCTCATTCCTAGAAATGCTGAGGGTCTCAATCACAAATCCTAAATGAGAAAGTGGGTCCTCTTTTCCCCTTTCTGTTTATGATTGAGGTTAAGAATCAAAGATCTCACCATTGTTGGTTGTGCTTATAGCACCAGGGCCAAGAGGAAACCATGAAAATACAGCAGCCCCACCGGGGTGGGAGGTGGAGGGTCAGGGAAGAGCGACCTATTACAGTGTCGACTTTCTGAGAAGAGGAACTAAATGTTCATAATCTTATTTTCTCCAAAGACAGGTAATGATTATAGGGCCCCAACTTCTAGAAAATAAGATGCTCCTGTGAATGACTACAAAGATAAACAAAGTTAAAGAACAGGTTATAAATGGGGCCGATGCTTGGACCATGACTCTGACACAGGTTGTGTCTCTAACTAGATTCCCCCAGCTCTGCCCTCCCCCATTTGTATGACTTCCTCATATTCCCAGCATCGCTCAGCCTCAACAGCTCTGAAAGGCAGAACCTAGGAAAGGAAATGAAGAGGTTTTCTTCTCTTTGTTTCTGAACCATTTTGGAAAGACATCTTAATGAAAGGAAGTTTACAAAATGCATTCTTACAAGTGATTCCTCCCTTCTGTGAAATGATTTCATTTACTTAATAGAGACTTTTTTTTTTTTTAATGCCTGATGCTGACCTGACCTAGGGAGCTTGACCTGACGGTGACTTACAGTGCTGCCATCTCACTGTGACCCTTATTTAGGGAGAGTCATTCTGTTCAAAGTGTCGAAAGGGAAGTTCATTTCCATTCATGAAAACTCCCAATTCATCTCCTTTGGTAAATGCACTGGGGATGAATAACACTGTCTTAATGAAGGCTATAGATGGGTAATTGTGCTGGGAAAAACCAAATTATAAATGCGAGATGTTAGGAGGCTAGATATGTCTTCACAGAAGGTGTCTTATGTCTCCTGGGTACAATTGTGGGGACCATGGGATGGGGCAGAAGGAAAGATGAGGGTGAGTCAAAGTGTACGCAATTGGGAAAGAGAGGCAGCTCTGATCGATTTGTAGGGGACGAAGATCATAGGCCGGGTGCCCCCAGGTTCTAGACGGGATAAATCACACTGCAGAGCAATGGCGTTAAGAGAAGTCAAGTTACAACAAATATTAATGGTGGCCTGAAGGGAAGGGAGCAAGCAGCCAGTGCCAGGAGCCATAGCTCACGTTTCCAAAGCACTGGTATAAACTCACCTGTGCAGGTGATGATGTGAAGAGATCTGATAAAAGGGGAGTTTCCACTCCTAGCCCCTAAGAACAGGGAAGCCAGTTTATCTTTACATGTTTAGAATGATAAAGTACATATTTCTGAGTGATGTGACATTTGGGAAGGGACAAGAAGTGAGGGTGGACACAGATTTTCTGCCTCACCCACCAGATGGGTGGCTCCGTACAGGAGTCAGTCTGTGCTTACAGGTTATAAGACGAGCTATTGTCAGTGAGACCAACTGGAATTCTCCCTGACAGACAGGAAGGGCTAACAACTCGTGGAAAGTGCTCAACTGGAACTCTAGAGGTCAACCTGTTTCTCTGGATTGTTTATCCATTCACCATAGTGTCTTGGAAAAGTCACCGAACCTCTCTGTGTTTCACTTTACTTATTCACAGTAAATGAAACAATAATATTCACTCCACTTATCTCCCAGCATAAATATGAATATAAAACCTTGAAATAGTCTAAGGTGATTTTAAAACATTGTTTTAGAGTTATAGAGGGAAGGAAGAAAGGAAGGAGGAAAAGAGGGAGCTAGAGAAGGAAAAGGAAAGAAGGAAGGGGGAAGGGTGTTTTAACCCATTCAGGCTGCTATAACAAAAATGCTTTAAACTGAGGGGCTTATAAACAACAAAGATTTATTTGTCATAGTTCTGGAGGCTGGGAAGTCTAAAATAAAGGTGCCAACAGACTCAGTGTCTGGTGAGGCCCATTTCCTAGACTGCTCTCTTTTCTCTGCAGCCACACATGGTGGAAAGGGCAGGGATCTCTCTGGGGTTCTTTTATAAGGGCACTAATCCCATTCATGAGGGCTCCACCCTCATGACCCAATAACCTCCCAAATTCTCCACCTCCTAATACCATCATTTTGGGGGTTAGGATTTCAACATATGAATTTGGGGGAATATAAACATTCAGATAATAGCAAAGGGGAAGAAAAGAAGGAAGGAAAGGGAGGAAAGGAGGGGAAAATGTAGGAAGGAAGGGAAGGAGGAAAGGAAGAAAGAAGAGAAGGAAAGTGGAGAGGGAGAGAAAGAGGAAGGAAGGAAAATAGTCACTTGAATCTCATCTTTGCTCTGTGTTGAGATTTCTGAATTAATTCAGTGAAAGTTGGGTGCTCTGGGGGAGTACAAATAGAAGCTCTCAAAAATCTGTTTCTTGAATACTTAAGTTACAAAAATGTTGAGTAGCACAGTCACCAAATTTATATCTCATGTGAAAAACCTGAAATCCCAGTCTCTGGAAGCTTAATCACTTTATGTGTCCTAACCTCCTTTGTTGTTGTAGTTGTTGTTGCTGTTGGCTGCAGCCATCCTTAAACAATCAGGATTCTCTTTAAAGCTTCAGGACTGTGAACATAAATCATACCAATGCTTTCTTAGGTCAGTCTCCCAAGGCAGTAGATATAAAAGCAAAAATAAACAAATGGGACTTAATCAAATGTACAAGCCTTTGTACAGCAAAGGAAACCATAAACAAAACAAAAAGACAGCGTGCAGACTGGGAGAAAATATTTGCAAATGATGTGACTGACAAGGGCTTAATTTCCAAAATATACAAACAGCTCACACAACTCAATAACAAACAAACACACACAAAAAACAAACACCAAACAACCCAATCTAAAAATGGGCAGAAGACCTAAATAGACATTTCTCCAGAGAAGACGTACAGATGGCCAAACAGGCACATGAAAAGATGCTCAACATTGATAATTATTAGAGAAATGCAGATCAAAACTACAATGAGGTACCACCTCACACCGATCAGAATGGCCATTATTAAAAAGTCTACAAATAGCAGGAGAGGGTGTGGAGAAAAGAGAACCATCCTACACAGTTGATGGGAATGTAAATTGGTGCAGCCACTATGGAAAACAGTATGGAGATTCCTAAAAAAACTAAAAACAGAGTTGCCGTATGATCCTGCAATCCCACTCCTGGGCACATAACTGGAGAAAACTCTAATTCAAAAAGATACATGCACCCCAGTGTTCATAGCAGCACTATTTGCGATAGCCAAGACATGGAAACAACCTAAATGCCCACTGACAGATGAACTGACAGAAGATGTAGTACATATATATAATGACATATTACCCAGCCATAAAAAAGAATGAAATAATGCCATTTGCAGCAACATGGATGGACCTAGAGATTATCATACTAAGTAAATCAGAAAGAGAAAGACGAATACCATATGATATCACTTATATGTGGAATCTAAAATATGACACAAATGAATTTATCTACGAAACAGACTTATAGACATAGAGAACAGACATGTGGTTGCCAAGGGGGAGGGATGTATTGGGAGTTTGGGATTAGCAGGTACAAACTATTATATATGGAATGGGTAAACAACAAGGTCCCACTGTATAGCACAGAGGACTATATGCACTATCCTGTGATAAATGATAATGGAAAAGAATATGAAAACGAATGTTTATATATATATATGTGTGTGTGTGTGTGTGTGTGTGTGTGAATCACTTTGCAGTACAGCAGAAATTAATAGAACATTGTAAATCAACAATACTTGAATAAAATAAATTTTAAAAAACTGCAGAACTGTGCAATATACTTTAACCATGGAGTCCTAACCACAAAACCCATCACAAAGCGTGGCAGAGCAGATAAGCAGTAAGAGGATATCTTTGAAAGACTAAGATGAACATTAAATTAATCAACCAATACTCTGGGGGGAAATGTCCACTAATTTCAAATATTTCATCTCTGGAAAATCAATTATTATTATGTTTATTGATGTTGTATTTGTCACTATTTTCAGCCATTTCCCCTGATGACATGGGCTAAAATAAGAACATTGTTATAAAAGAGATTAGACATGTTCGATTCTGTTCCTAGACTTTCCACCTTTCAGCTACCTGGGGTTTGGGAGAGAAATCAACTGCCATAGGGCAAAGGCTGAGCTTGCTTTTCTTTGTTCCTTTCTATGGTGATCCTTTTTGCCTCTATGAGATTTTAAATATTTATTTAAACACCAGCTAATGCTTTTTACTCAATGGGCAGGATTTTGGATACATGTGTGTATAAAGTGACCACTCCCTTTTCAGTCCAGTAGGTTTGGGGTTAGGAATTTGTTTCCTTCCCTTCCAAAGATTCTGAGGGCCTCTCCCTCAATCTGGGGTTGAGTTCCTCAATGACAGTCTCACAGAAAGAGGCTTCCTGCTCATGTGCTTGATCCCCAAATGGCCCTGACTCACCTGTGAGTTAACGCCAGCCTGTGCCCATCATTCCAAACATAAGGATTCATTCCCTAGCGAATGGCTCTTGTCCTTCCTGGAGCACTTGGTGATTTGGAGATCTCATAGCAGTGAGCAAGACAGGTTTGTCAGCAAATTAACAAAATGCCGATCATTCTCCCATTTGGTTGCATATATATTTGCATATACAAATATGCAAAAATACAGTTGTATATATGGCTTATATAGAGCATGTTCCATTAACTGGGAGAAATTGGTAGTGAAATTATATATATGTTTATCTCCTAATATATGCCAGGCATCATGCAAAGAATTCTGGGAAAATACAAAGATGAATTGGATCAAACTCTGTCTTCAATGATCAATGAGAACACAGTCTAGTGAGGACATTATATGGTTAAATTTTAGGTTTATATGTATAGATATGTTAATGTACCCCAAATCAAAATATAATGCGGACAATTTCTAAGTGAAGCCCTCAGATAACAAATGTATTTATAAACCCTATATTAGCTTTGGGTATTTAAAAATAATATCAGCTTGCTGTAACACATTTCAATAACATGGAAGCTTATAAAATAAGAATAAAAGCTCCCTTTCTCCTGCAATCTCACTCCCCAGTGGTGTCTATAGGTTCCCTGTTTGGTATGTGTTCTCCCAAATTTTGTTTGCCTATAAAACATAAAAATAAGGCATATATATGGTGGATATCTTTGTTTGCCACCATCTCATTCTTTCAAAGGACTTTCAGGACTGCCTAATGTTCCATATCTTGAATGTACTAGAATTTATTTAACATTCTCTTGTTGGTGGACACTTAGGTTATTGCCAGTTTTTTTTTTTGTATTACTCTAAATGGATTATGAATAAGCAAGAACTTGTTATAGCAGGAATACTAGCATTGTAAATGATATCTAAGCAATGTTTTGTTGTTGACCATTGAAGCTTTCAGTAGAGAAGCGATAAGGTCCAGGGTGTATATTAGAAGGAATCAAGGTTGGGGCTGAATTGGATTGGAGAGTGACTCCAAGCAAGGAAGACCAGTAGGATATTTATGCAGTCATTTAGAGGAGAGATACTGGAGATTTGAGTTCGGACTATGGTAGTAATAAAGGAGAGGAATGATTCTGGAATCAGAGTCCAGATTCCATTAAGTGGGAGAGATTGGTGGTGAAGAAGAATATATTGCTTCCTAATTACAATTAGGTCGAAACTACTGTCAACTCTTGACTTTCTAGTGGTGGAACAACTATGGCTAAGACTCAGAAGACAGCTAGGACATGCTTGTGGTTGGCAGATGGTTACCGAGTATCCGCTCTGGGGATTGGTCAGGTCCTGGGGTGAAGGCAGGAGGTTGAGCCAGGTAGGCCAAATAGAGTTTCGGTCTCTCTTTCCTGCTGACATCAAAGGCAGCTCTTCTGCATTTTGGGTCCATTCTTCCCAGCTTAGCAGTCAGCCAACAATGAGTGCTCTCACTCAGCTGGAGAGGTAAAGGGGACCAGGTCACTGCTCAGTCTTCACCGTGGTTAATTCAACCTCAAATAATGAAGATTTGACCTTTTTTAGGACGTAAAACTGACAGGAGCTGGTGACTGATTAGATACAGGAAAAAAAGGAGAGTGAAAGATGGTTGTGAGATTTCAAACCCAAATAAATGGGTATATTATGGTGACATTAACTGAGAGAACTTGGAAAAGGGATCAGATTTCTTTTTGGTGGAATCAGTGGGGAAGAAATGGATTTAAATTTTAAAATGCAAGATGGAAAACGTACAATTGGAAAGTGAAATTTTTGTGTTGGAACTTTGTAGAGAGTTCTGTCAGAGCCATCATCACATGGGTGATGAACTTTCCCCCGGAAAAGCTTTGAAGAAAAAGTTGGTGAAAGCGCCTTGGTGAACAGCAGCATTTGGTTATGGGTAGAAAAAAGAGTGGTCAGGGAGAGTTATCCCCAAAGCCAGAAGACGCTGCCATTTCAGAAGGAAGGTGTGCTTCGCAGCATTAAATGCTGTGCTGGGATTGACAGGACCATGCTGAGAAGGAGCCATCGGATCTGTTGGCTGAAGATGATTGGTGCCCTTTGGAGCACAGCTCCAGGGACAGGCCAGAGGGGCAGCTTGCTGTACGCCTCCCCGATTTTTTCATTCTGGCTATAGAACTAAATCTTGTGATACACGATGATGCCGACAAAATGCTCATCCTTTTCCACTGAAAGCATTTTCCCTGTGATTGTGCTTGAGTTGGCTTTTGGTTTTATTACTCTGAGGTTGTTTATAGTAATGAAATGCCCAACAACTGGTAGATCATTTAATAAGATAGGGTCAGTATTCCAATATTAAATGGTCAGTGTTAAAATATTTTCCTTGTAGCAAAGCAATAATATGTGGATACATGGAAATGGCCAGTTGTTTGTTCAAAGGTACCCTGCAGTAACAGACACATCCCATAACTGGGAGCCTGGCAGGGTGGAAAAAGCCATATCCTTCTTTTCTACAAACTGCAGTGTTAGAGAAAGAAAAGACTGCATCTCCTGAGTTTCCTCAACCAGAGATGGAAAGTTCAGTCGTCAAGGTGTGGGATTTTTCCAGATGGGTCTGATGAATGATTAGAAGCTATTGGGGAAGGTACACCTGGCTTGCACTGTAAGAAATAAGCAAGATTTCTTATATTGGCCTCATGAAATGTTGTGTGCACACAAGAGGGAAGGTTAACCCACAGAGGTGCTCTCACCTTTAAGACTGTCAAATATTTGAGTTGATAACAACACTTTAAGCCATAGATGAATGAAGTATAGTAATACAACCCTCTAATGAACTGGCAATATTATACATATCTGATAACCCTAAAAAATTTAAGGATTCATCTGTTCTGAGTAGAACACGCAGGAGCTTTGTTGGATTAGATTTTGAAACCATTTCTGCTGTTTATCAGTTAATGGCATTTAAAGGACATATTTTAAAAGGACAATCAAATTCATAAATAAAAAATTTCACTTGGTAGTAAATTTCAGTGAAATTCACTTTCTGGGTTCAAAATGTGTTTTTTAGATATTCTGATATTGTGGGATTCTCTAGGAATTTAATCAGATATTTGTATAATAGGCTGTTAGAATTGAGAAGAGTGTTAGAAACTATCTAGTAACCAATTTTCTCTTAGAGGAAATTGAAGCTTTCAGAAGGGGGAGGACTGGCTCAAAATCACATAGCCAGTGGCCAGGCCAAAATTCAGCTTTCTTGAGTCTCAGTCCAGGGCTCTTTTCAAAGCACCATGATGTATCATATAGAAACAACTAAATATATATATATATATATATATTTTAAGAGCATTTTTTCAGGGCGTTCACACATAGAACATTCACAACCATGTACGGCGGCTCTAAATTATTTGGACTTCCTAGACAGTATGAAGTGCTTTTTTAAAAATCATTTTTGGGGAAGAAAGAGTATCATATATTCACAGACAGATAAATTACTGTGGTGTACCTTCAGGATATGCCTTTCTCTGTTGAGAAAGTATATACTCACAGGCCCTCTGTAAACCCGCATCTCCGCAGGCCCTGTGGCTTCCTCACCTCACGGTGAGGCCATTTCCCTTCCTCCACGTCCAGGACAATCATGTGCCCACCCTCTCTGTAGGCAGATGTCCCACCCCTGTGGGTGGTGTCATGCAGAGTGTCTAGGGTGATACATCACCCTAGATGATGAGTTCCTGTTGGGAACTCATTCCAAAATGAAGAAGTGTGATGAGTTGATGGGGAGTAAGGAGAGCTGGGATAGGTCTCTGACTCAAGACATCAGAGTCTGCTTGGGAAGGATTCATAACAAGTGTGACTTTTTTCAGTTTAACTTGAAGTTCAAGTTTAACTTGAAGTTCACGTTTAACTTGAATAGTAATTCTAAAAATTACTGAAGTAATAAAAGAGAACAAAAGGACTTATGTGACAAGCAATAGATCCTGGTGTGTCCCCCAAGCCCCTCTCCCCGTCCTTCCCCTCCCCTTCTCTGAGGGCTTTACCTTTAACTGCTTCTGTTTTTGGTTACTTTTGATGGTCAAGCCCATATCTCTAAATAATACACCATGCCACTTGTTATTCCTCCCTGTCCAATTAAAGCTATATTACTACTTTTTCCTCTCTTGCTACTACAGAAACTTCCTCTTTAGATGAATAAAAATAAAACTGAATCCCAACCTTATATCATTTATAAAGGTGACTCCAGATAAATTAGAAACCTAAACGTCAACCTATTCTATAAAAATAATAGAAGAAAATACAGGAGACTATCTGACGTAGGGGTAGGAGAAGACTTCTTAAACCAGGCCTCAACATCACAACCAAATGTAAAAACTTGGTAGATTTTATTACATCAAACTTAAGAATCCAGTTCATTGTAGAATCTCATAGAGACATCGTTATTAGTCAGATGGCAGGTTAGAAGAAGATATTTGCGACATCTAAAACTGGAAGGCTTATGCAGGATAATCAAGGAATTCCTACATGTTAGCGTGAAAAAGTCCAAGGAACCAAGAATAATGGATATAATAAAGCAGTTCAGAGGAGGGGAGAACTGAACAGCTAACAAGTATATGAATAAACATTTCAATTCATTAGGAAGCAGAGAAATGAAAGTTAAAAGAACAATGAGAGACACAGCCGACTGGCAAGATTGGGCAGTTGAGTGGTGCTGTTGCATGTTGGCACTGCAGGAGCAGAGAGTGAGACAGAGTTTATCAGGGATCAGCACCTGAGACAGGCGTGGGGAGGATGCAGTACTGGGCAGAAGAAGTTGAGATGTGATGCAGGCAGGGCAAAGCCTTGGCCAATCAGCCAGGGCCTCTGGAGTGGAAATTACCCTTCAGTGTTGCTGACATTTGGCTGAAATAGCTGGCCTGGGAAGGTAAGAACTGCAGCCAAGTCTTTATCTATATGTGGCCTTGGTCATATAATCAACCCCAAGAGGCTAGAGACCACGTGTTCCACAACGGAGATGGACCCTGTGGGAGCTGACAGCTGGAGGCTGACTGTGGACCACACTCCCTCCATCCTTGAAGAGGGATCTGAGCAACACAGCTCTGCATCTGTCATAAGCATGGTGTGTGTGTGTGTGTGAGTGTGTGTGTGTGTTTGTACTGTAACTCTTCAACTATTTTTCATACTGAAGACTTATAAAGCCACTTTTAAAAGCAGTAGTCAGTCATTAGGTTAAGTAGGTGTGTTTCATCTATTCCAGAAATTCCACTCCTGGTGATACGTATCAGAGAAATTCTCCTAAGGGTCTATGAGTGGACATGCAAAAGAATATCCATTGCAGCAGTGTCTGTGCTGGAGTTGAACACATCTGAAGTGTTTGTCACTTGGAAAATGTGTAAATAAATCAAGGAATATTATGCAGATGCCAAACTAGGCATAAACACATCAGAATGAATAGACTTTAAAAACTTAGTGCTGAGTAAAGAAAGTAAAAACACAATGTCAACTTTAGCACATGACCATTTATATAAATTGAAACTTTGTAATTCTCAAGGGTACATACAAACTCAAGAATACTAGTCAAATACAATGGGGTGACTGCCCATGGTGGGAGAGAAAGATGGTTATGAGAATGGGAATGAAAGGCAATCAATCAATCAATCATTCATAATTCATCACAAACTGACCATGAGAGTGTGCAACTAAATGATGGCATGCCATTAACTAGGAGTATGATTAAGTTAATTCTGTGCATCTGAAGCTCAAAGGGGTAAACTAAAGAAAAAATAGTGAATTTTTCCTGGCCTCGGGTGTGTGCCTGCATCTGCCACTAATGCTGGGGCAGTTTGGTCACTAGCGTCATCACTTGGCCACTCTTTGTCACAACTCTAGGCCACTTCAGCTTGTTGGCCTGTTCACCATGGAGTCTCATGGGAACTTCTGGATCTTTCTGTGCCTTGCTGCTTAGGCCGTGGAGATCTGGGGTGAGAACTACTTCAGAGGCTCCAAACCCCACTCTGTGCCATTTTTGCTCTAGTGAGACTACCTCATGTTGCCTTTGGGCATCCCAAAAAGTGGTCTTCTCCCAGAATTCCAAATAGGAATCGGAGCATGAAACCCTCTTTTTTTGGGTTCCCCTAAAACTAACTGGCATTTGTATTATCTTATCTCTCCTACCTCAAGGCCATTTGGGTCGGGGCTGGGCTTATTTGGGATCTGGGCAGCACCTTAACTCTGGCCTCATTGCCTGGGAATCCCTCCAAGTTTCTTTTGGCAAATCTGGAACAAACACGTTTATCTTTCAGATGTAATAGGAACTACCATCCTTCTTGGTTTTTTTGTGCTCTTTGTCCTTCATTCTTCCTGGTGCCCCCCAGCTAGAGGACCTTCTAGAATGAACCTGTTCAGAAATGTTTCAAAAGTTCTATTTGCATTTAAAGGTAATACATGAGTACTGAGACAAATTTGAAAGTACTATAGTAAAGAACAAGAAGAAAATAAACAGGTACATAAAATCTCAACATCTGAAAGACCATTGTCAAAATTTGGGGGCAGTTATCTTTTAGTCTTCATTCTGGGAACCTTATTTATATACTTTCTGGGAACCTTGTTTGTATACTTGAAAGTGTAGTATATATGACATAGCATATGTGTAATGTGTCATAAGCATTTTTTCCACGGCTGGAAGGTACTTTATTAAATCATGCCCCTCCTGTTAGAAAATCGGTTGGCTCCATTGTTTTTGGCCATTAAGAGCTACAGAGTAATGGACATTCTTGATCACAATGCCTTTTCTGCATTCCAGATTATTTCCTTAGACTGAGAAGTAAAATTATTGGGTCAAAGGCTATAAACATTTTTAAGGCTTTTTATCTATTTTACTAAGTTACTTTCCTGAAAGGTTAAGTCAGTTTATCTGAATATATATATATAAGGTTTCCACACAGATAGGACCATTTTACCCATCCTCACTAGCATTTGCCAAACAGCTTAGTTGTTACATGAAAGGATTATGAAAATGGTGAACTTGAAAGACTCCAGAATTAAGAAGTAAAAGTGTCCAAGTCGTAACAGATTTATCTCTCCCTAAGTTTATTATTTTGGGGACTGTGACACTGTCAGAAGATTGACAGTCCTCTCGATTCCATTTGTTCTGTAGCTGTGCCTTGGTGACCAGCCAGCTTGGCAGTAAGTTGGCAATGTTTAATAAGATTGTCTTCCATGATTGAAACAAATGACTCTCTTTTTGTCATCAGAAATGGAACCTTTATGCATTTGTTTTAGTAATACAAGATCTGACATCATTAATAATCTGGGCTCGTGACTTGCGCTTGTTGAATACAATAGATGAATGAAAAATTTAATTTTTTAGTAGATCATAAAAGATGTACCAATAGATCAAAAATAATTTAGGCAGAGTACCTCTGATGCACGAGACAGTCCATTGTCTCTACTTTTTTATTAGGCTGGCATGTATGTGCTGATATCATTCTTTGTGAATCCTCTCAATGCCATAGTGTCGTATTCAAAGACTTGCCTTAGCTGGTCTTATCTCTCCAGCTTTCTCTTCCATCACTCTCCACCATGGCCTTGCTTCGCCAACCAAATCAATCTGTGTAATGTCCCCCGAGGATGAATTGCGAATCCCACCTTCATGTTTTTCTCTCTGCTGTACCTCCCGTGAGGGATACCCTTTCCTCACGGGCAATCTGTGTAATTCCTCTCTCTTTCCAAGACCTCATTTAAAACTCACTCTCTGGTTTCATTTCTCAGATCACTCCCTCAAACCTAGCACTTACACCTTGAGTTTACAACACTTGGATTTTCCTCTGATTTAGTTCTGTGTGGCTTCTCTGGGACCTTATCTATACTTGGCATTGAACAGATAATCAGCTTCAGGGGTTTAGAGACCATGAGTTGGATCCTTTGCCTTTTGATCCCCACCAATCAGTAATGTCTGAACTTAACAGCATCATTTAAAATGTTTCTTCAACCCTGATTTCTCCAGTGTGTGCTTGAGAGGGCATGCTGGATTTGTGCCTGTCCGAGGCAAAGTAACACCTAGCGCAGAAGCATTTACCCAGGGACTGTTTTAAAAAATGCCCAATTCTGCTCTTGTTCACAAGGGAGAGGGAACTTCAGCGGCTCCCTTGTGTGCTCTTGGCCGTGGCTCCTTTGTCCAGGGACCTGGAGAGACTCCCCAGTGTTGCAACCAATTCCCCTGGAGCCATGCAGCCCAGAAATGATGCTGGGGATGGCGCTGGGGACAGGGAAGAGCTGGGAGGACAGGAGATGTCTGGCAAGCCGTTGACTTTTGCTCAAAAGGAAGACTCTAGAAAATGTATTGAAGAGCCACCTTTGCCCATAGCTCCTGAAGAACATGTATTTCACAGTGTCAGGGTGAAAACGTAATTCAATAATTGTGAGTAATTATGGCAGAAAGGTGATCAAATGAAGTCACTGTGCCTCCTTTCATTACCCATGGGTGAAACTTATTGGCCCCTCAGAATTTTATTTTTTTCTGAAATGTACCATGGAGTTCCACTGTCTCTACAGGTTCAAAAACATTAAAAAAAAAAAAAGTCCTATGAATTTTTCTATTTTATCTCTTGTAGGATTTTTGTTGAGTACAACACAACATATCTGTAAAGGGAACAAATTCCTCCCAGGTTGCAGTATCAGAAATGCAGTCTCTCCTCCCCCCTTTTAATAAAATTTTAGGGCACTGTGATCCTTGTAACTAATTCCCTATTTCCTTTGGCCACTAGGAAGCTTAGACCAAATTTTCAGACCCCTGCTAACAACTGCAGAGGGCTGCTGGCTTGCATGTCTCTGCTTTTTCTTGCTTTCAGATGTACCATTTTTGCTGCCAATGATATGCTCAGTTCTTTATATTTTACCCTTTTGATTATATTTATTTATTTTTAAATTAAACTTGTTATTTTGAGATAAGTGTAGATGCACATGCAGTTGTAAGAAAGAATACAGAGAGATCCAGGCTACTCTTTACCCAGTTTCCCCCAATGATAACATCTTCTTCAACTATTGTAAAATATTACAGGCAGGAAATTGACATTGGTGCAATCCATTAGCCTTATTCAGATTGGCTCTTTTTTTTTTTTAATAAGCTTCTCGAAATCATTTGTAGAAAGGGAGAGAATATAAGTTAACAAATATCAACATTTATTCAATAATTAAATATAGAGAGGGTTCTTATGATATATCCAATAACCTTTTTTTTAAAGATAAAAGCTTTTTTATTTTTGGAATAAAAACATATATTGATCCCCCCCCCCCCCCAGCCACCAAGATCTAAAGATGGACCCTCTAATAATATCTTTGTGTAAACAGAACGGTGGTCATGACCTTAATTAGACCTTCTGTCCATCAACTGAGAACCCACACTTGGGTGGGAGAAGCTTGGACTAGACCTTTCTACTTCCATTCTACCTCCCTGAGGCCAGCATATGCTCTTTGTAGTATTAGGAGTTTAGTTTGTTTGTAATTAAGAGTCCAGATGCAACATAGCAATCTAATACAAATGAAACTATAAATTTGCCTTGAAGGACTTAGACATTTGTTTGGAAGTGAAATTGTGTGTGGTTAAAATTTGTTGGCATGAACACTCTGCAAATCAAGAAATGAAAAAAATGTTTATTTTGTGATCTTATGATCTTGTGCATTTTTCAAGACTCCATTGGTTGCCTATCTATGATAGGTCTCTTTCTTCTTCCTAAATGTATTCTAGAAATACTCTCAGGGAAGGTGAGTTTCAGGAATAGACCATGATTGGTTCAAGGCAAACTTAATAATTCCATTTCCTTTTGCTAGTGAGAAGTTTAGGGGTGGGTCTGTTCATCAGTTCTGCCCAAGAAAGCACAAGGGCAAGTGATTCTAGGGACAATTTTGCTCCCCAATTAAAAAAAAAAGATGCAGCAAATATCTAGAAATCAATCCATGTGATACATCATATTAATAAACTGAAGAATAAAAATCATATGGTCATCTCAATAGATGCAGAAAAAGTTTTTGACAAAATTCAAAGTCCATTTATGACAAAAACTCTCTAGAAAGTGGGCATAGAGGGAACACCAGTGTTGTCTGCCGGCTGGTGGGTGAGGCTTGTCCTGAGGCTAGAGCAGGCTCACTGGTGGGAGGGGCCAGGGATTGGGGTCTGGTGCCCGCCCACTGGTGGTTGGAGCTGGGTCCTGGGGTCTCTGGATGCAGGGCACTGGAGGTCCCGGGTCTAGTGCTTATGCACTGGTGTGTGGGACCAGGTTCTGGGCCCTCTAATGGGCAGGGCTGTGTCCAGGGACGTCTGTGAGTTCTCTCTTCTGGTGGGTGGGGCCGTGTCTCTGCCCAGTTAGTTACTTGGCCTGAGGTGTCAGAGGTCTCACAGGCTGTTGGGCAGGGGTGGGGCTGGGTTCTGAGGCTAACAAGCTAGAGGGAGGATTCCGAAATGATGCTTGCCAACAGCAGTATACATGTGGCAGAAAGAGCTCCCCAAAACTGCTGCTGCCTGTGTCGGTGTCCACAGGGTGAGCTCCAGTTGCCTCTTGCCTCTCTGGGAGATTCTCTGAGATCAGCAGGTGGGTCTGACCTAGGCTTCTTTCAAATTACTGCTTCTGCCCTGGATCCTGGAGTGTGAGGTTTTGTGTGTGCCCTTTAAGAGAGGAGTCTCCACTTCCCCCAGCCCTCTGGGACTCCTGAAAGCAAGCCCCGCTGACCTTCAAAACCAAATGTTCTGGGGAGCCCGATATGGGGCTCAGACCCTTCACTTCTTGTGGGGGAACCTCTGCAATGTAATTATTCTCCTGTTTGTGGGTTGCCCACCTGGGAGTATGGGATTTGACTATACTGTGACTCTGCCCCTCCTCCCTGTCTTGTTGTGGTTCTTTCTTTATATCTTTAGTTGTAGAAGATCTTTTCTAATGGGTTCGAGTCTTTTTCACCAATGGTTGTTTTATAAATAGTTGTGATTTTGGTGTACCTGTGAGAGGAGGTGAGCTTGTGGTCTTTCTACTGCACTATCTTGGCTGATCTCTGTTGGCACATTTAGTTTTAAAAGTTGGGATTCTCATAGAGAAGTGTCCTGCAGATATGGTGGCCATATTTATTTCAAGTATTTCAAAAGATTCTCAATATTAAGTGTGCCAGCTCTTGTCTTTATAAGCTATAGAAATATCACAACATCTCCAGGGTTTTGATTCCAATTTTTCTTTCCCTCTGATTGTACTTGCAGGAGATAGTGGTGCAAATTCCTTCATAAGTCATGAGACCTGGGTTAGGAGACCATGGTGGCTGTGCTGAATGGGCTGTTTTATCCCAAATTTGCCTGATCACAGACTTACCTTAGGGGGCCTGTTAAACTTGCATATCCCCACACCCATTGCAGATTTGGGTCTAGAGATTTTTTAAAGTCCCCCCACTCCCACTTCCTGTAAGTTTTATGATCAGGCAAGGTTGGGAAACACTGCCATAGATGAGGAGATCCTGGCAACTAGGGAGAAGATGGAGATCCTACATAAGCAATTTAATCAACAACAACAAAAAGAATCGAGGTATTGAAGTACTTGAGCTCCCTGAGAAAGAAAATCTGGCGAAGTCATAGAGGATCCAGGTGCAAGTCTTAGAGGATGCCATGTCAACGGGAGGAGCAGAGGAGGGGAGAAGAGGGGCTCATGGAGTGACCACAGAGAAGACATAACTTTCAGCACACCTGCCATCTAATTTCTATCTTTATATTTTATTTTTTTTTCATAAGGTATATATATTTAAATTCAATAAATACAGCTAGATTATTCTCCAAAATGGTGGTACCAGTGATGTAGAAATGTTCCATCTTTACCAACACATGATATTAGCCATTTTTTATTTTTGCCATTCTGATGTGATGGTATAAAGCAGCACCTCACTGTTGTAATTTACGTTTATTTGATTTCTATGAGTTTGAGCATTTCTTCATATACTTTTTAAAAAAAATTAAGTTCAGCTATATGATTATTTTCTTTAAATTAATGATCACTACTATTATTTGGCCACTTCATTTATACTGGACACTGGGCTAAGCATTTTTGTTATTTTATCTTCTCAACTTTGCGAGGTGGTATTACCATTCCCATGCAATAGATAAGTAAAGTAAGGCTCAGCGAGGTTAAGTAATTTGCACAAAGTCACCCAGCTGAAGCTTGGATGAACTGGACAGAAACTAGGTCAGTCTAACCCCAAAGATGATAATTTTAAGCATTGCCCTGTATATACTGCACGGTGTGCCACTGCTACTTAGAGTGAACATTGTTTTTTCTATCAAGCCTGTTCTTGTTTCCTTGGGACCAGAGAAGGTACCAATAGTTGTGAGACCAGTAATTTTAATGTAGGATCTTTATGTTTGAGTGTTACTGAATGGCTGAGTGACTGCTGGCAAGTGAGATAAGGTCTCCATTCAGGAGTTTACCCAGCTGTAAGCCAATGAAGACAAGGCTGATCTCTGGAGACACTGAGAGAAGAAATTCTGGAAACCACTTTGGAAAAAAGATGCTCAATAAAGAATGCTATTAAACACACCAAGCAGAGTTAAGTGATTTGGAAAGAAATGAAAACCTTTTACAGTTCAAGAGGAATAGATAGACGTAAATAGTGCTATTGAAACATGTGTCAGGAGGGGAAGTAATTAAAGAAACGGGGACTTGGGGAACGCTGGGATGGAACTCTGTGCTTAGGGTGCCCTTGACTGGCATTTGTGGGACCATACATGCAAAGAAGGTGGTTATAGACCTGAAACTGGGTGGAAGAGGAAGGAGGAGATGAAGGAATTTCAAGACTGTTGTGCATCCCCAGCTCTACAAGAGCAAGAGCAAGGGACAGAGTGGGGTCAGAGGCTGATGATGAAGGGCACCAAGAGAATACATCCATCAGGGATGCTTGAGTAGCAGGAATGTGCTCTGATGGAATCGAACCTTCCCCACATCGGTCTGTGGCAGAGGCTGAACCTCACCCTCTGAGGGGTGGGAGGCAGCTATGAGATGAGCTGCTGAAAATATAAGGGTTGCCCAATGTGTAATCATGTAGGCAAGAGCAAACTGTAGGGGCTTAGAAAAGAAGATAATCTTAAGAATCTGAAAAAGAATAGATACATGTATATGTATAACTGAATCACTTTGATGTACACCCGAAACTAACACAACACTGTTAATCAACTATACTCCATATATTAAAAAAAAAGTTTATTTGGAAAAATAAAATAAACAAACAAACAAAAAAGAAGATAATCTTCACAGAGACAGGTCCACAGGGGACAGGGGACAGAGGACAGAGGGGCCCACAGAAGCCTTGGCTCACAGAGGCATTTCTTCTCAGCCCTGTTATCAAGCCATCAGGGGAGGAAGTGAATGGCCTCCTTACAGTCCTGGGGTCAGCCTGTCACTGGGGCTGCATTAGGAAAATTCCCCAGTTAGAGGACTTTGGTTTCTCCCAGGCTAAGAAATAAAAGATTCTTTTCAAAAGCAGATTATCAAAATTAGGTACATTTACCTAATTTCAAAACCATAGGCAGTAAAGGTCACTGATTCAGTGTTAGACAGAGGCCTGAACTCAACCTGGGGTGGGGGGATGACTCACTCCTGGACTAAGAGTTTACTTTTCCTTGGATGAGTCAGGCACTGGGCTGGACCTGAGGGTCCCCAGGAGAAAGGAAGATTCTCTGACTTTGCTTGGCTCACAGCCTGAAGGGGCAAACAGAGAGTAAACCAACCATCTCATAAGGTGAGTAAGATTTGACCCAAGATGACCAAGATCAGGAGCATGAGCGAGGGTCCCCAACTCGCACTGGGGTGGGTGGAGAGCAAGGGGGTTCCGCATCTTGTGGAGGAGTGTGAGTCACGGTGACCCCACCAGCTGTGCACCGCTGGGGAAATCCCTTATCGAGTCTCCCTTCCCTCCTGCGAAGGAAAGATGATAAATTCTGGCACCTGCTGGTCACATGCAGCAAGTGTGCTCTCCTCTCCTATCAGTGACGGCATTTTCCAGAAGAGCATTATTTGGCAATATAGGGTGGATGGCATCTCTGTATCAAGAGAAAGGAAAATATTTGTTTAAAGGCAATTTTTTTTTTGCCCTCTTTTCCCAACATCTGGCCTCTTTTGGCTCTTATTTGCTAAGCAGTTGCAAAGATTTCACAAAGGGGGAAAAGAAAGCTCCATCTCGTTCTCACGGCAGGTCGGAGGGTCTAGGTATAGGCAGTCCTCACTTTGCTTGGTAGTGTGAGACCATAAAATTATAAACCAAAGCTAGGCAAAGCAACCTTGATAATCAAAGACAAAAATTACACAGAGAAAGGAAAGCATCAGTATTCCAGAAGGAAGTTTTGAGATATTTTAGCTAAGAAATCACAGCATAAAGCAAATCACTTACATTTAATTGGTCCGGCAGCCCCTTCATGTTTGTTTTGCGTATAAAAAGTCCTTTGTTATGGTGCATGGATGAGAAAATCTGGGTCTTGGACTCAATGTGTGTGATTGCTGGAGGACCATCTCCGCTAAGAGAATAAGAGTTGGTTGAATTCCTTTTGTTGTAATTGGCGTACCTCAGTTGGTGATACTGTAATAGAGGCATATGGTGAAGAGGTTCTTCTGCATTCAAGTAGCCCTTTGCATTAAGAAAGCTTGTCTGTCTGTAGAGGAGGAGAAGCGGAAAGAGAGAGAGAGATAGAGGGGGAGAGGGAGAGAGGGAGAGACAGAGAGGGAAGGAGAGGGAGAGAGGGAGAGACAGAGAGAAAGAGAGAGAGAGAGAGGGAGAGAGATGGAGAGAGGGAAAGAGAGAGAGAGAGAAGGAGAGGGAGAGTGAGAGAAGAAGGAGAAGGAGAAGGGAGAGGAGGGGGGAGGAGGAGGAGAAGGAGGAGGAAGAGGAGAAGAGGAAGAAGAAGAAGAAGGAGAAGGAAAGGGAGAGGGAGAGGGAGGAGAAGGAGAAGAAGGGGGAGAAAATGACGTAGGTAGGGACAGGAACAAATGTGAAGGGAAATGTGGAGGTTCAGAGAGGGACCCTTAGAGAGTGGCCAGCTCCTTGGTGAGCTTGTTTTAGAAAAAGAACACGTGTTGGCTAAAGACTGAAGGATTTCTGGGATTGGCCAGACTGGTACTTCTCCTAGGACTTAAGATTTTCCATTCTTGGCCTGTTGTTTCTCCTAGATTCTGTTGGTTGCAAGAAGGATTGGTGATGCATTTAGCAGGAAGTTGGCACCTCCCTTAGGCCTGACGGGGTAGGGAAGGAAAGGTGTACGTGGGGGAGAGAGACTCCTGAAGGGGTCGTGGCTACAGGTAGAGGAGTGCCGCCATTGCAGTATGGCGGCACAGAAGGAATAAATACCCTGGGCAGAAACCTCCGTGGCACTCAGGCTAAGAGAAAGCTGCGTTTTCAGTTGTATTTTGCTATACTTAAAAAAGAGTGTCTTGGGTCAGGTCCATAGTGGTAGTCATGTGGTTTTTTAAGACATAAGTAATTTATAAATCTGTTCTTGGTTTTAAAATAAACAAGCAAATGTCTCAGCTATTCTTTCTAGAAGCTCGTCACATTTTCCCCTTCTATAGATGGCTGCCTTGGACAACTACAAGCCATGGAAATCCTTAGGATATGTTTACATTCTCAGGCTGCTTATATCTCACTATCATTTAGTGCAGGCTCTTCACAAACAGAAAAAAATATTGATCTCTTCCTTCAAAGTCATACATTTTAATATAGTTTAGCATACCAAGTTGTCAGGGTTTGATCTCTTGGGTCATAGTTCAAACTCCTTCTAATCCTATTTTCCATATTTCGAAATTTCTTGGGCAGTTTCAAGCACAAGCCAATCAGTGTTAATAAAAAAATGTAACAGGGTTATACTTTGTGCAGAGCCTGATGGATTTTGGATGGTCTCTCTGATACCATGAAGGTGTTTGTTTTTGTTATTTCACTAGGTATTTCTTATCCTTACCTCCTAAGAGGATATAAGTGAGTACAAATTGTTTTAAGTCCTTGTTAGCTTTTGAGGTAAAGAGGTACCTCCTTACCCAGAAGAAACTGAGTGTATGTGGTGGATGGGGGCTGGGGGGATGATTAATTTTATGTGTCAACTGGCTAGACTGTGGTGACCAGTGGTTTGGTTAAACCCTAATCTAGATGTTTCTGTGAATGCATTTTTTAGATATGATTAACATCTATAATCAGTTGATTTTAATAAACCATATTATCTTCCATAATGTGGATGGGCTTCACTCAATCATTTGAAGGCTTTAAGAGCAAAGACTGAGGTTCCCCAAAGGAAAAGGAATTCTGCCTCTAGGGCAATGTAGAAATTCTGCCTGAGTTTCCATCTGTCAGACTCAAGACTACAGCATAAATTCCTAACTGAGTCTCCAGTCTGCCAGCTTGCCCTATGGATTTTGGACTTCCTAGTCTTTATTTTATTTTAATTAAAAAAGTTTTTTATTGGAGTCCAGTTGATTTACTAATGTTGTATTAGTTTCAGGTGTACAGCAAAGTGAATCAGTTATACATATTCATATATCCACTCTTTTTTTTTTTAGATTCTTTTCCCACATAGGCCATTACAGAGTATTGAGTAGAGTTCCCTGTGCTATACAGCAGGTTCTTATTAGTTATCTATTTTATATATAGTAGTATGTATATGTCAGTTCCAATCTCCCAATTGACTTCCTAGTCTTTATAATTGTAAAAGCCAATTCCTTAAATGTCCTATCGGTTCTGTTTAAGCCAATTCCTTAAATACCCTATTGGTTCTGTTTCTCTGGAGAAATATGACTGATTCAAGGAGGGGAGGGATTCAGGGATCGAGGCCAACCATCAGAGAGATCTGTCTGTCCAGTGACCACAGTGCCAAGCATAACTGTCCTGAAGATGTGTGGCTACTGCAGTCAGGCTTATGATGAAGGATGGAATCAAGGAGGTTTTCCCCATCAGGCTCCCGGCAGGAAATAGATTGTGTACTACAGGGGTTCGTTGAAGAGACAGTTTCAGAGGTCAAGGGGTAAAGGAATCAGCAAGGTGGTACACCCAAGGGTGAGCATCAGTGGGAATCTGTTAGTTCCCTTTGGCTTAAACAGAGCAGGGGTAGGAATTGAGATCTATGGGAGATGCCTCCCTGATGCACGCTGGGGCTACAGGCAGAGAAATGCAGCCATTGGCAAAACTGAGGGTTGGCAGAGAGGGTGTAGAAGAAGTAAGTGCCTGGTCTTTCCCTCCTCCAACCCCAATCTTCTGCCAAGGCTCCCATTGTCAGAACCCTACCAGAAGCCACAAGGTAGGGAAGCTCACTAGAAAAGTTCATAGGCCCAGCCTCCTGGGACACTGAACAAAAAAGAGAAGCCCAGAGAATGGGACATGGGGGTGAACAAAAAGAAAATAATCAGGTCGCATGGGAATCTATCTCTGGAGAACTCATAATAACCTATTCACTTTCAATAAATTATAAGCTCAATCTTATTAATTAAAGAAAAGAAAATAGGTTATCTTTGGGTGATGCAGGTGTTCTATTCAGCAAAGCAGTAGAAGGATGCCAGTACATAACCTGTGATATGGGGAAGAGAACCCTTAGCCTCCCTGGGGCTAAGATGACCTTAATTCTCAGCCACTTGGGGCAGGGCCTCCTTGACTTAAATCCTGTCCTCCTTTCTCTTCTCCCACCCCTCACCTAAATAACCAAGCCCCCAGTTCCTGCCCAGTCACAGAGCAGCACAGCATGAACAATTTCAGAGTTATGTCCCGGGATAAAGGTTTATCATCAATGGATCACCTCATTCAAAACTATCCAGTTTTCTATGATAAGACAAGGGTTCAACCTCTAAAGTGAGCATTTGATTATCTGCCTATTGGTTCCTAAGTAATAGCATTCAAGGACATGGGAGTAATATATAATGCTAACTTCCCTTGACTTGCTTTAAAGCAGTAGAAATCATGGCTCTTGAATTTAAATGTTTGTTTAATTTATACTGAACACTGTGCCCTTAGTGGGGTTTTTACAATCCTCTGCAATTTTATTGATTTTGTATTAAGGCCCAGCACACCATCTCTGTGCATATGAACAAGTTCTTGAGTCAGGAGATGTTGGGTACTTATCGAGGACTTAATGCTAGGAAATGTGCTAAATCCTGGTTATGCAGAGGTCAGAATAGTCCCTGTTCTCTGGGCTTACACAGATGGGCCAGGGAGACCAACACGCAAATGGTAGTAGCAGCGAGGTAAGAGCAGTGATAGAGGCATCCAGAGAGGAGAAGCATCATTCCTAACTGGAGACCTAGCAAGGTGACGCAGAGGAGGAAACACTTCAAGATTCTAAGTCTTGAAGGAAGACTTAGAGTTAGCTCCATGGTTGCGGTCGGGGGGAACCCAGGGGAGTGGCATTCTTGGAAGGAGAGGGTAACCAGCTTGGAAGAGCAGAGGGTTTGTGAGTGGGGTGGGGGGACTGATCAGTTGGATCTGGTACCCATGTTATAGTCTGGACCTTGTCATGAGTTCAAGGAGGGATCCCAATGCCTTCCAAGGAGGGAAGAGGCATGATAGGATTTTCTTTTTTTTTTACATCTTTATTGGAGTATAATTGCTTTACAGTGGTGTGTTAGTTTCTGCTTTATAACAAAGTGAATCAGTTATACATATAATATGTTCCCATATCTCTTCCCTCTTGCATCTCCCTCCCTCCCACCCTCCCTATCCCACTCCTCTAGGTGGTCACAAAGCACCGAGCTGATCTCCCTGTGCTACGCAGTTGCTTCCCACTAGCTATCTATTTTACATTTGGTAGTGTATATATGTCCATGCCACTCTCTCACTTTGTCACAGCTTACCCTTCTCCCTCCCCATATCCTCAAGTCCATTCTCTAGTAGGTCTGTGTCTTTATTCCTATCTTGCCACTAGGTTCTTCATGAACTTTTTTTTTTTCCCCTTAGGTTCCATATATATGTGTTAGCATACTGTATTTGTATTTCTCTTTCTGACTTACTTCACTCTGTATGACAGACTCTAACTCCATCCACCTCACTACAAATAACTCAATTTCGTTTGTTTTTATGGCTGAGTAATATTCCATTGTATATATGTGCCACATCTTCTTTATCCATTCATCCGATGATGGACACTTAGGTTGCTTCCATGTCCTGGCTATTGTAAATAGTGCTGCAATGAACATTTTGGTACATGACTCTTTTTGAACTATGGTTTTCTCAGGGTATATGCCCAGTAGTGGGATTGCTGGGTCGTATGGTAGTTCTATTTTTAGTTTTTTAAGGAACCTCCATACTGTTCTCCATAGTGGCTGTATCAATTTACATTCCCACCAACAGTGCAAGAGGGTTCCCTTTTCTCCACACCCCCTCCAGCATTTATTGTTTCTAGCATGATAGGATTTTAATTGTATGAAGAAAAACATCTGTGTAGAGATGGGTGGAAGCTGGGTTGGAAGGTGCTGGGGCAAGACTGAAGAGCTAGGCTAACAAGGAGACTGTTACATCAAATCCAGCAAGAAATGATAAAAGTCTGAACCAAAGCCATGGTTGGGCATGGGAGGAGAGATAGAGTATGAAGAAGTTTCTGAGATGTGATAACAGAACTTTGCCAGAAGCGTTTCGTTATCCAACTTGGTTGGCAACACAGATAATCACCAATACAAATGATGAAAGAGGAGAGCAGGCTTGTGTGTGGAGAAGAGGTCAGTTTGGTGGAGCAGCCTGTAGGGCGTCCAGTGGGGGTGTCTGGATGTGGGAGGGCACAGACCTGCAGGTGAGGAGGAAGAGATGGAAAGGATTTAGTAGTTAACACTAGCAGGGGGAAGAGGCCACTAGGAACAACTGCAGAGGATGAGAAAATAAGAGAATCAGAGATGAACCTACTATTCCCTGTACTTTTATGAATGTTTGAAATAATGCATCATTTAAAAAAAAATTCAAATTAAGAAAAAAGAACAGATGGAGGAAGAGAGATCTTTCATGGATAAAGATGCAGCAACCACGGATCGAGGAGTTCATGAGTTCGTGTAATCAGAATGCTGCAGGAATGGGAATTCCTGGCCACGGGAGATAGAGAAAAAGACAGACAGACAAGTTTCCACTGGATTTGGAAATTAACAGGGCATTGGCAACTCAGCCAAAGCAGTTTCAGGGGGAGCTGGTGGTGGCATGTGAGGAGGGGAGAAGAAGAGAGAAGTGTAAGAAATTGCACTGGGAAGGGAAGGCAAGAGAGAAGTGGCTAGAGAGGATCTCGGGGTCCAGATCCAGAGAGTTGCCTCTCTCTTTTTTTAAGGCAGGCAGAGCTAGAACAAGTTATCAGGATGAGGGCAGAGTCAGGAGGAAGGGGGAGGTTCCAGACACCTGTGATGATACACAGGAGAAGCTCTGGAGGAGGTGAAGACATCAGATTGGAAGCAGAGGTGAGAGTCAGAGGAGTAGAAGGTGTAAAGACAGAATCCCAGTTTCCCATTTCAGAGGCAGAGCTGGTCCCAGTGATGAAAGTCTCAGGTGAAAGAGCCTGGAGAAGCTCATGGATGGACACCTATGACCCCAACATAGGAACCCAAGTCTCCGGTGAGTGTAGGGGGTAAATGAGGGGAAGGTAGAAAACAGTGCAGAGGAAAGTTAGAGGGCAGTGTAGTCTGAAGACCCCAGACTCAAAATATTTAAAAGACTGACAACAGGAGGCAAAGGCAAAGCCAGCCCCAGCTCCTGTCCGTTCAGACAGCCCTTCAGTGGGTGTGGAAGTGGGCACCAGCCAAGTCCAAGAGGCTCACAAGGGGTGCAGGTAGAACCAGATTTCAGCTGAGAGTCGTCGAATCAGTTAAAGCAGATGCTGTTTTAGTCTGTGTTTACCTAAAGTTGAGGGTTTCAGAGGGTGCAGTAGAAACGGGAGAGAGTAGCATTAATCAAAAAGATAACAGATGGAGAAACATGATTACAATTACCTGTTATGGGTCTGTTTTAAACTTATACTATCCAGGATAACCATTTAATTATTGCAAATAACTCTACTTGCGTTTTGTAATCCTCCTTTCTCACGAGGGCGATGGATGCCATTCTTATGGGCCTTAATCAACGTGTCAGGTCTCACTAGAAGGAAAGCATAGGAGCTTTGACAGGAGAAGTGTAAGTGGCATCATAACTTATGACTTCACTAATTCTTTGCACCTATTGCCAATATTTGCCAACTGTTCATCTGAAATATCACCATAATATTGTTCAAAATGCAGAAGAACTTACTATTAAAATACCACGTGAGTTTAGTTAACACACAGTTAAAACAATCTTATTTTATTTATCTATACATATAAATAAACATACGTTATATTATCATACTATAGTATACTATATAATGCTATGTTATATTGTATTTCATTTGTGAAGGTAAGGGTAGTATTCTAATAGTGAAGTTCATTACAGTCACGGTGGTTGATGTGTGTATAGTTACATATCTGTACCTATACCTATCAATTTCTACCTCTACATCTTCAGTTTTTATGTTAGGAGGAAGGAAATACCCTAAAAAGTATATTAAAATCTTCTGGGGTAACATCTTTCAGACTTACTGAAGCTAAATTATTTTGAACTCTGTAATTTTAAAATGGAAGTTTGGGTAAAAGTTTGTTTGCAAATTGTTGAACGCAATCACTCAGCCAGAATTTTTACTTGAATTATAAGACTATGTTGCTGTGCAAAGATCTTGAAAGACCAAGAAATGACATAAAATTTATGATATAATTTTCTAAAAGACCAGCCATCGCTTCTTTAAGAAATGCTATCTTCATTTGTAACACTCAGGATACCCTGAAATTTATAATACAAATAAGATTTCTGTGGTATTGAGTCCGCAACCCACACATAACAGCCCAGTATATCTTCATTAACAAGAAACATTTCTATTGATTTCATTTTGCGATGTTTCATATTACATATAACAAATATGTATGGTCACCTAAATGAATTATTACAATCCAATTTGCAATGATTGCATAGGGTTATTGTATTATCTCTAGGATGCTTTAGTCTCTGGGTGTCAAAACTGTTTTTATTTAATGGAATAACATGGAAAAGTTAATCAGACTAGGTTAACCTCTGTGGAACTGAAGGTCACATGCATTTACTCTCAGCTGGAAATGGAGGAGCTTTCAGTTTTGGACTGGGGGGTGGGCAAAGGTGGAAGAGAGAAAACCAGGAGGGATTTAATGCCTGTGTTCCTCTAGCCTCACTAGTATCACTTGGCTTATGGGGCATTTCAATAACTGGATTTTTGATTTAAAAATTTCCTGCAAGGAAAATAAAATTAAACAGGCAATACAAACATAATAAAAAATCAATACTGCTGTTAACATTTCTATTGTAACTTATTGAACGACTGAACTTCAGGCACATTCAGCTCTGCATACACTTGCAACTGCTCAGAGTTTCTGACCAGGGCTGGGGTGAGGATGAGGAGCTGCAAAGAAAGAGTCTTATTTTCAAAATTATATTTCCAAGACAAATGATGTTTCTTATAATGTAAATCCTTTCACTTCCAGGCCAGGAACACAGAGGCAGAGAAACTTCCCTTTCATTTCAACATCTTTTATTTGATGAGCACACAGAAGATACCAAGACTAGTGTTCACTGAACATATCAAAACTTGTTTCTTCACATGGTGCTTTCCCTTTCAGAGCAGTTCCTGTGAGGTTAGGCTTTTGCCCCCGTGAATGTGTGTGATTTTTTTGTCTTGCTATAAAGGTACTTGCTTGCTCTTACAGGACTCGGATGCAGAGGTGGGTGGCTATAAAGACATCCAATAAAAGGCTAAGGGGAAAGCATTGCCCACGAATTAAATCCTCTAACGTTTCAAAGACCCTTTAAACTTCTGATCAAGATGGTTGACCAAGATAATTGGGAAAGTTCCCCTTCTATTCCAAAAATAACAAAAACAAAATCCAGAGGTGAGCTCAAAAGCTGGGAAGGGAGATCTCCAGATGCCAGAAACAAGAAGCCAGAGTTGGAGGAGAAGGAGGCCTGGGGACTGTGGATGGAGGGTCTCCCAGGGGTCTGGGTTGTAACAATGCACTGGCAGGGAGTTGTGTCAAGATCCCTGGATGCAGGAGGAGAGACTGAACTCCCAGAGATAAGGACTGCCCATCAATGAAATAGGGATTAAAAGTCCACCCACCCGCCCCAGATGTGGGCTTTATGCTCTGGACCTTGGGTAGCAAGAGTTACTTGAGGGAAATCAGAAAGCACAAGCTTGCACAGTATGAGTGTGAAACTAAATGTACACAGCCAGATCTCAAGCCAAAAAATACCACTGAAAACAAGTCTAGCACAACGTGAATGTAAAAACTAGCCTGGGACTCCACAGAGTCTGCAGGAGCCAAAGTGAGACTGTCCCCCTAAGGTGACCTCCGTAACCCAGGGCACACAGGTGGAATTCTCACAAGGGCTTACATATGCCAGAGACAAGCTTACATCTCACACACCATGCAAGCTTGTATGTTCTCATTTCCCTCAAGTAACTAAAAAATTACAAAACCCATAATGACATTCACCCCTTGAGAGAGGGTCAACAGACACAACAAATGGGAGAATTCACTAAGAACTGCAGATAAGAGTAATGTCCAAAGAATTTGAAAATAGGCATGGTTTAGATGATCAAGGTGAAAAGTACAAATAGATTTTGTAATGCAAGATGAAAAGCAGTTGGGTTTGACAAAGAAACAAAGATTGCTAATGCAAGTGAAGAAAGAAATAATTTTGGAGATAAAGCTGAAAAAATAAAATGCTCAAAATACAGCTCAAAGAGGCAAAGAGATGGTACAAATATGAAACAGAAATTGAGACAATGAACACAAAACAGGAAGCTCCAAAATATAGCTGAGTTCCAGAAAGAAATTAGAGATAGAATTAAGGAGGGATAATAGTCAAAGACATACTGGTGGAGAATTTTCCATAATGAAAAATCATTAACCAGTTTGCAGTAGAACCCTAAATCTTGAAGAGGATACATAACATGGTCCAAACCCAACTCCTTGCAATTAAATTACAGAATATGTAAGACGACATAAAAATCTTTAAAATGTGTACCTGGGCCTTCCCTCGTGGTCCAGTGGTTAAGACTCTGCCCTCCCAATGCAGAGGGCTCGGGTTCGATCCCTGGTCAGGGAACTGGATCCCGCATGCCGCAACTAAGAGCCGGCACAGCCAAATAAATAAATTAAATTAAATTAAATTAAATTAAATTAAATAAAACGTGTACCTGAAAAGGAGCTGCAATCAGACTGACAGCAGACTTTTGATTGGCAACAACACATGTCAGAAGATGATCAAACACTATTTTCTAAATGGTAAGAGAAAGTAACTATCAACTTCATATCTATACTCAGTTAAATGATGATTCAAGAGGAGGGAAGCTTTTCCCAGCAGCTATGAGCCTGGGATGCTGGCAGGGCTGCTGTCAAGGGTCCTCATCATCATTTCCCCTGTTTTCATTACCCTCAGAACTCTCTCAATATAATTGTTTCACTCCCTGATATGAGTAAAGGTAAAATAAATGTATTTTCAGACATACAAAGACTAAGAGACTTACTACCTGAAAGAGCAAATAAAATAATGCAATACTGAAAGAAGAAAATGGAAGCTGTAAGGAATCAGTGGGCATCAAAAAGCAAGAAAGTTATGAAATGGGTAAAAACATTTTGCAAATCTACTATAAGAATAGCAATAATAATATTTGAGGGGATATTTGAAATGAGAAGGAATTAAAATTCTAGACCACAATGTCATGGGTGATAGAAAGGCAGTATTTAGGGTGGAATTAAAGATTCTTATCCAGTGGGAGAGTAGAGTTATTGGTTAGCATCAAAATCTGAAAAAAAGATAGTTGTGTATGCTTAATACTATAATAATAAAAGTATAGAAATGTGACTATATAATTTCAAAAGAAAAAAGAAACAAAAACAGAGCTGAAGGCAGGAAAGAAGGAAGACAGAAAAAAAAGCAAGGGAAGTGAAAGCTAAAATAGACCAAAGTAAATATAAATGGATTAAACTTTTATTAAACCATCATTGAGACAGGAAAAAAGTTCCCTCATTCATTGGATACTCTGACAGCACCCTGGTTGCCCTATTCTCCAGTGTCACCATGGAAGGAAGTAATTTTTCATGACAAGAACCCTTCATTTCACTCTTATCTTCATAAGAAATGAAGTCTTATCTGTCATGTCTTTCCGCAGATATGATCAGATCCCAGATCAAGAGTCTCCACTGATGTAATGATGGTGTATCTCCAGGGGGCAGGGGTGGGAGAGTTGATTTTGATAGCTCTACCCAGATTTAGTGAACACAGGAAGGCTGAAGAAGCAGTGAGCCTCTTCCTACTGGGGCAGATGGAGAGATGCCAAAATGCAGGCTAAGTAGTTAGATGAGTCACAACATGGGTGACTGCCTTTACTCAATGAGTGCTGATAACTGAATCAATGGCCACACACAGAGAGGTTTTGTGAAAAAGACTTTGGGGTTTTAATTGAGGTTTGGCTCAATAGGATTTGACTACTAGATCAGCTAATGTGATTTTAGAAGGCAATAATGGAGGTAGAGTGTCCAAAAAAGGGTATGATAGTGTGATAGACCCTCTCTACTTATTCTTATCTGACCACAGCTGGGAGGCTAAATTCAAAGGTAGGTCCAGAGGGCATCACTTAGATGTTAATAGTTGTCAATCTCTATCTCATGAATACTTATAGGAATATGGGGGGAGGGTTGCTTATCTTAGATCAGACATGCCATTTGTCCCTAAATATTCCATGAGTTGTATGGTGCATGGAGAATTGGACCTCATCTTTGTGGCCTCAGTAAACAGAAATGGAACCACTAAGAACGTGTAACCAAACTGTTCAACAATGACAGTTTCAGGAGGTAGAGAACTTCTTGTTGCAGAAAGTGTTCAAGCAAAAGTGAGACCACTTTCTTTTGGCAGCTTTATAAGGGATTGATGCACTGGGTCGGGGGTTGACTTTTCTGGCCCCTAATCTCCTTATCTACCCTATCTACACCTAAGGCTTTGATGCTGTGTTTTCCCTGACACTTTCAGTGAGTACCCAGGGTGGGAGTGATGCCTTTTATATCCCACTTATGACTCCCTCTTCAAGCCTCATGTGTATTTGTGATGCTGACACAATAAGGCAAATCCTGACAATAAACTAAAGGAGAGAAGAAAAGGTCTCTGTGAAGGGGATCCCTTCATCCCTATTCAGAGCATCACAACCCTTGTGGTGTCTTCAGAATTACCTGAGGATACTGCATGATTCCTGGGTTCCTATTAAATTAGAACCTTAGACTTATGGCAGGAAATCAGCATTTCTAACAAGTTTCGCAAGTGGTTTTTATGCGCACTTAGGCATAAGAACCGCTACTGGATTTCAACCTAGCCTCTGGTGACTGAGACTTGTTTTTCTCAAACTTTTTCTGCTCTGACAACCCCAATAGATGACATTCTCACACAAACCCTCTCAGGTGTCTTTGGTGCTGGGATGTAAAATAGGCAATAGGTTATATGCAAATCATATTTAATAAGTTGTAACTCCACCCTTGTTTTTGCTCAGGATGCAGTAGACATAGATATTCATTGAGGACTGATAATGGCTATACATTCATCCACTCATCTTCCATCCACCATCCATCCATCCACCTACGCATCCATCCATCCACTCATCCATCCATCATCCATCATCCATCCATCCATGCATCCATGCATCCATCTATCCATTCATCCACCATGTATTTATTAAGCAGGTACTATTGTTTGTAGTGTGTGCCAGTAGATGGTGGGGAATAGGTAAGAACTGATTCACCACTGAGGTTAGAGTAATGTTTGTTCTGCCCTTATATCTATTGTGCCTTTCACCAAGAGACACAGTGACAATAAATGAGCTCTTTGGCAGTGTGTCCTTGGTTGTCCCTTCCATTGAGGCAGCACTGCCACAGTGGAAAAACTGAAGGCATTGGAAGCACCTAGAAGTGGTTTTGAGTGCACTATATGACTTTGGTATCTATTAACTCTCTGAGACTCAGTTTCTTCATTTCTAAAGTGAAATGATAAGAACAATAATAAAATTGATGTGAAGATACGAGTGTTGTACAATTTAAACCTTCTCTGAATAGTAGAGGAGTGTGTGTGTGTGTGTGTGTGTGTCTGTCTGTCTGTCTGTCTGTCTGTGTGTGTGTGTAATATATATCCAAGCTCTGGAAAATGCTATTGAACTTGAACTACGGAATTTTCCCACCTTGAGGTGTATGTACCCACTAACTCCCATCAGTCACTGGCTGCTCCCAGTAGCATTAATTCCTGTCAATTCCAACCTGAAATGTCTATGAGCAGATCAGGTTCTGGTGGCCAGAGAAAGCCTTTAGGCAAAAAAGTGCAGGTGCTGGAAGTTGGACTTTGGGCCAGAGTGCACTGGAAAGGGAAGGGCCAAAGGGATATGGACAGGGCACCTGTGGTGTCTGCTAGCGTGTGTGTGTGTGTGTGTGTGTGTGTGTGTGTGTGAGGTTACGTATGTGACCTTTAGATGGGGACTGCACTAGAGGGCCTTTAATCACGCAGAGTCTGTGACAATAGACAATAGTTGGTCCGTATACGGGATGCAGGGAAACCACCAAATGCTTGAGAGTTGGATGCACATTTGCTGTCACTACTTGGAACCCTCTCACTGAGACTGTCCTTTCTTTCTGGGGTTTCCAGGCATTTTGGTGACCCCTTGAGCAGCAATATCCCACTTTCCAGCTCTGTCTTTGCAGCTTGGTTTTCATTCCTGAAACACTAGCCTTCTGTAGCTTCTACCAGAAGCATCCTCTGTCCTCTCTCTCTTCTCGAGAGCTTTGTTTAGTGTGGATCCCACAGCCATTTCTGGACAGCACTGATGTAGAGACACATCCACAGATGTTCAGATGGTCTTCTGATATTAACAATCTGGTGCACAGAGCTTCAAACCAGATACACAGAAAGATATAACCCTCTTCTCATGTGTGTACTCCTGGTATAAATCCTAAATTGAACTTTCCTCCCAGGCTGTGGGGTTGAGAACCATTGTGCGCAGTACATGATACTTGCAGCTTCAGCCGCCTATGGTGAATGGCCTGTACATTGTAGACCCTCGATCCTGCTGGTGAGCCTTCTGTCTCTAAGCCACAGTGTGTGGTGTTAGAAATGAAATGGAGTTCTGTCTCAGGGATGAAACTTCCTCCAAGTCTCTGGAATTAAATGAAGGAAGGAGTGGACCTGAGTTGTTGTCATAGCTTAAAGGATTTCTACTGACCAAAAGGCTTGATGGAATTTCAATCCTGGGCTCTGAGTCCGCCTCCTCTAGGGACAGGTTCTGTGTCCATGATCAGCAGAACAAAGGCCAGCCAAGGCCATTAATATTTCAAAAATGTAAACATGGAAATGGCATTACGAGTGATGCATTGCTCCTCCAGGGCAACTCTTGTGGACTGAGTGAAGGGTCCTTCAGGAAGCTCCTGTGGCAACTCGGTGTCTGTCTGCTGCTGCGTTCTTACACCCTGTTGTAGAAATAAGCCTGTTGTGTCCTAACTCCTTGTCTTCCCTGAATAACTGCTGTCCTCCTCCAGTGCCAGTCTTGGTTCACCATGCTGCCTCCACTCCGTTCCTGCACCATGAATTTAGGAGTCCCAGGCTTCTCCCCACCCCCGTCCCACATCCTATCAGCTTAATCAATAGATGACGTCAGACCAGGATGCACCACACGCCGGTGATGCTCTGACTTGTGACGATATTTACTGAGCCTTCTATGTGCTCCAGCAGGGAGATGCCAATAGAGGATGACACAGGCTCTGACATCAGAGCGTAATCATGTGCGCAGCGAGATGGGACAATTCATATAAAACGATGGCCACCAACTTAGGACACCGCAATGGCCATACCAGCCCCAGGGTTGGAATGTGTGTCAAAGTAGGAGTGATGTCTGTTGGCACTGAGACTCGGGAAAGCTTCAGGAGAGTGGACATTGAATTGCCTCTTGAAGGATGAGCTGAGGGATTATTCTAGTGATGTCACAGAGGCCTGAGGGCACGGGGTCCAACATATGCTGAGCTTTAGGGGACGCACATTAAGGATTTGTTTGTATTGCAGATGCTGATGAACTTGGAGGTGACAGTACTGGGTAATGGCTAAAAAGTCAGGCTCTGGAACCAGACTCTGGTCCTACCGCTTACCAGCAGTGGGACCTCTGTGCCTCGGTTTCCCCAGCTATAGAATGGGGATAATGAGAGTGGGGACTCTAAAGTCCTGGTGTGGGAGCCGTATCTTGAGGACTGAAGGAGTTGGTAATTCTAAAGCACTCTGACTCATGCCTGGTCTACGTTAGAGGTCAGGTGGCTGTCACTGTCATTATTATTAATTATATAATCGCACAGGAAGAACTTTTCTCACTGTCAAATGGGAGAACCCAGGTCTGTGTGGGAAAAGTGATTTTTTTTTTTAAGGATCCCCTAACTAGTAGCCAGCAGAGATGGAACTCGAGGCCAGGGCTCCTGACTCCCAACTGATCATTTCTCTGTGTCAAGACTAGGAGGCTGTGACTCTTTACCTTATCTTTCTAGGAGAAGACAAAATTTTGTCTGAAAATATCTGATATGTAACCATATTGTTCCCAGAAACCAAGATCAATAATTCTGAACTGTATCAGAATGCCACAGGAAAGTAAATGATTCCACAACTTCAACCACAGCGCTAGAAGCACCCAGCTTCTGCTGAGCACCATGCTGAGGGCTTGGGGAGAGATAATTGCTGGTATTTTTTCCTCTGTACTTTGGAAACTTAAAGTGGAGAGAAAGAAAAGACAAGGCAGAATTGCCTACCAAAAAACTACAACAGTAGAACTTGTGTAGTGCTTGCTGTGTTTCAGACTCTGTTCTGTGAGCTCCATGTACATTAACTCGTTTAATCTCATCATAACACTTTTAGGTGCAGTGTATCATTAAACCCATTTTCCAGGTGAAAATACTGAGGCTTATAGGGGCCATTATTTTGCCAAGTTAACACAGTTAGAAAAAGAGCTGGAATAGAGCCCCAGCTTCTGCCCAAAGTCTGTGCTCAGGTCTATTTATTAAAAAGGAAGAATCATATTTTAATATTTATTAAAAATGATATGTCATTTGTAACAAATTATCTAGTTTAAGTGAAATTGAGCTTCAGTAATATTTTCCTCAAGCTTTCAAAAATATTAAATACAATTTCCATTTTTAATCCTGAATATGATGCATTATTTATTTTGAATAATTAATTTTAATAGCTAGTGACACATATAAGGAAGTATTTATCACTATTTTGGGGAGAAGGATATAAACTAAGTTTTAAACATACTTCTAGTGAGAAAATGAGTAAGAATAGAGTTCTCCTAGATTACATCCTCAATCTTTAATACGTTCCTCTGGCTTGATGTATTAAGTTGGACGTTTCAAGGTTTATCTAATTGTTATATAAACAGTCTTTCCCCAGTAGTGGTGCCCTAGGGAATCCATGCATTATGGAAGGGCAGATTTAGAAGTTAGTTTTGGGGATTAGAATGTTCTTCCTCATACAAAGAATGGCAGGATCCCAAGACAGGTGACTAAAGCCCACCTGAGCTGTGTCACATCATCCAAACTGGGCTAGAAGAAACACCGCAGGTACATTCACTCCACGGGCAAGTGTATCAAGAGTATTAACATGTGCTGGGCAAATACCTCCTTCCAGAGGTGTGATGTAGCTTCTTCCCTTCCCTGCCAGGGGCTGGCTATGGGGGTTGGGGTGGCCGTCATGGTCACCTACAGGGTGGTGGCTGGAAGGAGTGGAAGGGAGGCGATTGGGGGCTGGCGAGTGAGAAGCTGGTCATTCCTAGGTCCAGGGTAGTTAAAGGGTCCAGGGATATCTCTTTAGCCAGTAATCTTCATGACCTATTATTGTCTATCTCCCCGCCACCTTTTTTTTTTTTTTTTTGTCGTCTTTTTTTGTAGATGCCAGTGATGGGCCTGCATGAATCCTGTACCATCACCTTCACTAAAGTTTCTCTCCCTTGAAGCCCTCTGTAGAACAAGACACATCTCAAAGCTTCTCTCTGATTCTTCTGCTTCTCAAGGAAATGACCTGGAAGTTTTCTGTAACAAGATTGTACTGAATAGTGTTTCCCCAAAATTCATGACTACCTGGAACCTCCAAGTGTGACCTTATTTGGAAATGGGGTCTTTGCAGATATAATTAGTTAAGAAGAGGTGATACTGGAGTAGGGTGGCCCTTAGATTCAATGACTGGTGTCCTTATAAGAAGAGAAGAGATACCTGCCGAGACAGAGGGAAGAAGGCCATGTGAAGATGAGGCAGAGATTGGAGTGATGCTGCTATAAGCTGAGGAGTATCTAAAGCCACCAGAAGCTGCAAGAGGAAAGGAAGGATTCTCTTCTAGAGCTTTCACAGGGAGCATGGCCCTCCTAACATCTTGATTTTGGACTTCCAGCATCCAGAGCTACGAAAGAGTAAGTTTTTGTCATTTAAGGCCCTCCATTTTTGGTTATCTGCTATGGAAGCCCCTGGAAACAAACACCAGGAGGTTTTAGTGGGGCTTTTCAGTTGCCCACCCCACCTATTACCAGCCCCCACCCAGCACCTCTTCCCAGTGTTTCTAATAAAGCTGGGAGGGGAGAAGGAGGACATTGGAGTAAGAGACGTCCCTCTCAACATGAAGACAATTGAGACAACCCAGGGAAATACTAAAAGATTGGAGGTGCCCGAAAGAAAGGGAGACTTGCCTTCCCCCGCTGGACATTGGCTTAACAAGTGGACTTGCCGATTTGCCTCTCTGAGAGACATGGGAGGGGAGGCAGCCTGGACAGAGGGTGGGCGTGAAGCAGGCTGAGCTTCTTGTGGGTCAGTGGACATCCCCGGAAGAAAGCTGAGCTTGAACCATCTTGCTGGTACCCAGCTAAGAGGAGTGTCCATCAGGCACAGGAATCCTAGCAGTAAGAGGCTTTGGGATTTTCCCCTGATGTAGGGAACAATGGGGCAGGGGTGAAAGAGGTCAACCCAGGACCAAGTTCTGAATGTCAGGGAATTGTGCAGTAGGTGGGGGCAGAGAAGGGAGCTGACAGAGCCCTCCGAGCTCATACATGCACCCCACAAGACAGCCAGCATTTGGATGCTGCCATTCAGAGGAATCATAAGCCAGGCAGCCAGCAGAGCTTCAAGAACCACCCAAGAGAGGATGCCAGTAGCGACCACTTAAGTGAATAGGCCTGTGTCCCTTTCTGGTGCTTCCTCGCTGCCCCATCCACTGAGAGAGCTCAGGCAGCAGGGTGTGGGCATTGTAGAAGCAGATCTCACCCACCCTTCAGCATTTAAGGTCCCAGCTCAAGTCCGCATAGAGGGAAGGAGGACATGGGATTTACATCAAGATTGAGATTGAAGCTTTGGAATGCACCAGTGACTGGGAAGGTGTGGAATCTGCCCAAGATACTGTTAAGGGGTGTTCAAAGGATGATTCAGCAGAGCAAAGTGAGAAGGGAAGTGTTTAGAAGAAATAAAACCATGTTGTGTTTGTAACCCCATGTTCTGAGACTCCTTAGTAAACTGGTTACAGTCTCAAGAGTTTTTGCTTTATTTATGTATTTACTCACGTGATACGGACACGACCATCAGTGAATGGACTCGTCTGCTCTTCCTCTTCTCATTTTCATCTGCAAGCCTGTTGGGAAAGGGACAGGGTCATTGGTGTTTCCCCTCAAGACTCTTAGTTCTTTGAGGCCAAGAACTTGGGCTTGTCTCTCTGTCTACCTTGCAGTTGTCAGATGAGCCCAGTGAGTCCCAGTTGAGGAATTCAGGAATGGATCAAAGAATAAATTGAGACTAAAGACTGAGAATAAGGACGTAAGACGCCTCACCCACATTTCAAAAGGACCCTCCAACCCCGCTTTCTAGACATTTTACCTCAGGAGTCAGCATCATGGTTCCGGTGTGGAGGATGGGAAGACAGTAGAGTGACGATACCATTCTGTGGAAGACGCGGGGCTTGGGGGGCTGAGGTTCCCTCATCCCAAGTGAATGCCAGTTAGAGATGAGAAGTAAGGGTCAGAGCTTGGGGGAGGAGCTCTGGGAGGGGAAAGGGGTGGGGAATTCTAAGCAGTGACTGCCGACGGGGAAAGGGAGAGAGATTCTGTGTTTGTGTTGTCTACATGGAACACACCAGGGCAACCGTTTTTTAGGTCGAATACAGCTATGATATAGAGATGTATATGTTAAGGAAAGGTGCTTAGCTTGTTTATCTACTTCCCTTAAAATGTTTAATAAAATGTCCGTTGACAGATGAATGGATAAAGAAGATGTGGTGTGTGTATATATATATATATATATATATATATATATATATATATATATACACACACTTACAATGGAATACTACTCATCCATAAAAAGAATGAAATAATGCCATTTGCAGAAACATGGATAGACCGAGAGATTATCATACTAAACAAAGTATGTCAGACAGAGAAAAGACAAATATCACATGATATCACTTACATTTGGACTCTAAAAAATGATATAAATGAACTTATTTATAAAACAGAAATAGACTCACAGATGTAGAAAACAAACTTATGGTTACCAAAGGGGAAAGGGGGGAGGAGGGATAAATTAGGAGCTTGGGATTAACAGATACACACTACCATATATAAAATAGATAAACAACAAGGACCTACTGTATAGAACAGGGAACTCTATTCAATATTTTGTAATAACCTATAATGGAAAAGAATCTGAAAAAGAATATATATATACAGTTGTATAACTGAATCACTTTGCTGTACACCTGAAACGAATTCAACATTGTAAATCAATTATACTTCAATAAAAAAAATGTTGCCATTCAAATCTCTTCAAAGGAAAAAAACTGTTTAACAACTGCGTTTTGGAGAGGAGTATATATTTGTGGATGCCTAAGAGCAATGCGGCTATGAGTTAGGAACTGGGAAATAAGTATCCTATTGCATGCATGTCTTCATGTCTTTGCATCTTCAGGCGAACTTTGGTTTTGGACAGCACATTGCCGATCCCAAGACTTGAGTCACCCTGAGAGATTTTACTTCAGTGGTGTGGTGTTCTATTTTATGAGAGAATTTTAGAAGAAAGAACTTCCATCGTAACCATGTACTGAGGTGAGCTTTAAATGTATGAGTCTCAGGGAGCAGTGGTATGCTCTCAATGAAACATCAAATTAATGATAAACTCTGCTGATTTGACCCAAAAAAATCTACTGAATTCTTACTCAAAATATCTTTACTTCTAGCCAATGAGGTTTTTGTTGTTGTTTGGGGGATGCAGAGGCATCCTAATGTGTAGTTAATGAAAAGAACATGTGTTTTCACACTAGCACACTTACAAGTAAGAAATATGAATGCTTCATTTGGAAGAATAAATTGGTTAGTCAACATAATGTATTTGACAATTTTGCCAAGACAAAATGAGAAAGCTGATTTGAAGGACTCCATCTTAAAAAAAAGAATCATATTGTGGAGCTGCAGTTACTTTTCAACTAGAAGAAATAAAATTGTGCATCTTCAAAATATGCAGAGTATCCAACTTGCAACTAATCCTTAATTTCGAATCAATAAGGTTTAATATTTCACCAGCAATCATAGGTTGAAATCAATGCTGTCATGGCTCTTCGGAAGAACAGAAGCTTATGAAACAAAGAATTGAAGGCAATCATCCAAGGATGAAATAAAAGAAGTATGTTTTGCAAGGTTTGTGTGAAAGGAAAAGATATAGCAACCCAACCCATACCCTGGAGGTCTTTTCCTTCCAGTTTCAGCGTGAGGTTCTGGTGGCTCACGAAAATGGGTTCAAAAGACTTAGTGAAAAAAAAGAATGGGGGCGTCATCAGCCTGCTGAGTGTTTGAGAATGAGCCAGGTTGGGACATCATTAGTAGGTGTCTTTGCCTCATTATTCTTTCAAACTGGGAACCCTGATGTTTATGTTGATAAACTATGGCGCCTGTATCAGTTAGCTCTTACGGCATAACAAACTACCCCAAAACGGAGTAGGCAAAAACAATAGCCATTTTCTTCTCTCACATGTCTGTGGGTTGGCAGTTCGGGCTGGGCTCAGCTGGGCAGTTTTTCTTGTTTCATCCAAATTTATTCATGTGTCGGCCGTCGGCTTCTGGGTTGGCTGGGGCCTGGCTAGTCTAAGATGCCAACAGACAGGATGGCAAGTCTCTGTTGCACATGGTCTCTCATCCTCCAGCAGGCTAGCCTGGGCTTGATCTTTGCAGGATTCCAAGGGGTGGAAGTATGCAGGGCCTCTTGATGCCTGGGCCCCAGATTGGCACCCTGTCATGTCCACTTTATTCTTTTGCCTGAAGTAAGTTAAAACAACAACCCAGATTCAAGGTAGGGAGAGGTAGACTCCATTTCTTGATGAGAAGAGTCACAAAGTCACATTGCTAAGGGTGTGATTATATGGAGAACCGAAGGACTGTGGCCATTTTGCAGCCTATCACAGAGCTACTCTTACGATTAGTCAATGCCCCAAAGAGCAGCAGACTTATGGCAGTTACTCACTGTTGGAAACACCATTTCCCCAAAGAGGGAGCCATATTTGGAGAGAGGAAATGGCTGGGATTAGAAATATCTCCTGATTATCTTCTCTGCAGTTTTCAGACCACTTTACAGAAGGAGAAAATAACAAAACACACAGTCTTCCCCTGAGATCTCCAGGGTCAGGTCTTAAGAAGAGGAAATAAATAGAACAGGATCTTCATTGTGGAATGAAACATCATGGTGATTAATTTTTAAATGCTCAGTTCTCAAGGGAGACAACACCTTGCACTGTGAGAAAGCTGAGGGAGAGGCTCCAGCAACAAGCTCTGAGTGCGATGTGAAGTTCAAACCGCTGGCAATAAAATGTTATGTCTAAGCAGCTGGTAATGTACAGGAATTCCCATATGTAAACACGTGGCTGGGGGGATAATGTTAACCACAGTCTGGGGGCCTGTATGATGGCCAAGACGTGTAAATCCCAGCAGTGTCAGCCGCCACAGCTGGGTGGATTAGTGCCCTCGAGGGTGCAAGCCTTCCAGAACTGTGAAGAGGAAGAACGCAAGGCTGCGTGCTGCCTGTGATGGGCACCTGCTCATGCCTGAAAGTATTTACTGTCTTTTTAGTTAGTTACTGATAACTAAACAAGTCTTCAGAGGTGACTACTCAGTGCCTAAATTGTCCCCTTGTTATACTCATAGGATGACAAGCCATTTGTCTGTGCAAGAGCCAAGAGGAAGACAAGGGCACTTCTAAAGGCTTCCCCCAGGGCCGGCCCGACACCCTCCACGAACCCGCACCCTGCACTCAACTGTCAGCCATCTGTGCCCTTGTCCCATCTTTCCTCTCCTTGCTCCAGGTGTCTAAATGACTCTTGTTCAGTACCTGTGGCAGACAGACTTTCATGTGGCCTTATATTCATACCTGGTATAATCCTTTCTTCTTGAATGTGGGTGGGACCTCTGACTTGCTTCTAAACCACAGAACATGGCAAAGTTGATGAAGTGACACCCTGTTCCAGGACTCTGTCAAATGTGAAAGTGGGCAGGGCTGGGGCACAGAGAATGGAGGCAAGTCCTGGGTAGCAGTGAGGGTGATGGGGAAGTAGGGAAGTAAAGGACATCTTAAGCTCTTAAGCTGCCAGGTGGCAGGTGTGGACAGAGAACAAAATCTGGTCAAAGAAACGGCACAGATGAGAAGACGTTTCAAAAGGGTAAATCTGGAAGAAGGTGCAGGGATGGGAACCTTTGGAATGTCAGTAGGGCTGCGGTGGAGCTGCCTGGAGGTCTGGGCTGGAAATCCAACTCCCATTGAGTCAAATGCTACCTGTTCCATGAAGCCATCTTTGATGGGCCTCCAAACCCAACTTAAAGTTAAATGTGACCCTCTCCTTATCCTGCTGATCTTTTCTTTGAGCCTCTATTACAAACTACTTTATTCTGCCTTTTATTTAAAGCCAATTACATATTTACTTACGTGCCTTTAGATTTTAAGCTCCTCCAGGGAAAGCAATGTGTCATGTTCATTTTTAGTTTTCCATCACACTTTCTCTATGTACACAAAGTACCTTGAAGTAATACTTTGCTAGTGCTTGTGTGTTGGATTTTATCAGCAGGCTCTATGACAATTCTCCTGTCCACACATCTACACACATCAAATATTTTGCCTTGTAGAATCACACAGGGCAATTCTCACTCCAGAAAAAAATAGTTCCCGCAACAGCCCAGCCTATAAACTCAATACTGGGAACTAAGAATTGAGAACTCAGTCCTTCATGTGGCAACATCTGTGTTTTGGTTGCCCTGAAGCTCTATCTCTGATCTTCTGTAACTCCCTCCATCTTTATGGAACAGTGAAAATTGTGTTTTCTCATTCTTCCTATGTTAGCTCTCCAGATATTAGAAGACTGCCACCTTGCTTCTCCTCGTGTAAATATCACCAACCATGTCAACCATTCTTCACCTAGAGTAGTAGCCATATCTCTCACTTGTATTGTTCCCCTCCTATGAATTGTCTCTTACCTGCTTTAAAATGCAGTGCCTGACCTGAACCTGTATCTCTACCAGCCCACCAGGTAGCAAGATCATAACTACTTTTAGAGGGGGCCCTGGAAATCTACTAATGATGTCCAAGACCTCTTAGATTTTGCTACTGGCTACAACAGTTTGTGAGGGCTATTTTGCCTGGGACCAAGTCTTCTCTCCTTGAACTGCTCCTAAGCCGAGATTCTCTATTGTGCTGTTGATCTGGGAATCAATCAAAGGACTATACAACTCATTCCTTTTACATTTCTTCTGTAAGGTTTTGGGGCCATTGGACTAGCAGGGTGAGCACATTTTGGACCCTGATTCTTTTAACCTATTAGTGACCCCATAATTATGTCCTTCCATGTTCTAACAAGCATGCCTCCTACAACATCATTCAACACACTGATAAGCTGGTTGAACAGAACAGAGCAAAACACAGAGCCCCAGGGCACATGGCTTCCTCCTTGTAGGCTGACATCACTCTATTAATCAACGCTTTGGACACGCTTGTTCAACCAGTTACAAATTCACTTAACTGTCCTCTAGTCCCACCCCCATTTCTCCTTCTTGTCCGCAAGAATATCCTGAGCGACTCTGTCAAGTGCCTTGCTGAAACCCAGATCCACTGATCAACCAGCCTAATAACCCTATCAAGAGAGGAAACGAGATTAGATTGGGGTGGCTTGTGTAGGAGACGGCAGCCTCTTGGCAGTCGCTGTTTTCTCGTCCCTGAGCTCACAGATCAACCAGTAATGATTAGTTCTCGCTTTCTGCCAGGGATCAATATTAAGCCCACTGATCTGTATTTCACAGAATAACCCTTCCTCTCTCTCTCCCGCCTTATCTCCAAGCCCTCCCTCCACCCTTCTGAAAATTGAACCCTTCGCTGACTCAACTCTTCAGAATCTTTCCTTTGCTTCTTGTTTTCTTGAACAATCCTTGAGTCTTCTGTCACTTTCATGTCTCCTGATAATTCCTGGGGAGCCTCTTACTGTCCTCCAGCCTCAGTTTCTTCCTCTGGAAACAACAAGGCCACTCTCATCTGACCCCTGAGGTCACCCTGAGAACCCAATAAAGAAATGTCTATGAAAGCTCCTTACACAATGCCCAGCATGTAATGGATAATTGTTAATTGAATAATCTACAAAGAACCACATAAATAAGAAATTTTATTATAGTTACATGTAAGATACCCACATATATACACAGAGTGCTTTTCTCCAACGCCAAATAAATTACATTTTGAGACTTAGTGTGTGCTGTCATAATTTTAGAAAGGTGTTCTTCAGAAAATCTAAAAGATTTTGACCTGATTGTCTATTCAAAATCAGCTTACCCTAAAATCAGATTTAATAAGAACCTGAAATTTTGCTACACTCCAACTGCTTAGCTCTATTTAAGGAAATTTATGATCGTTGGCATAGTTTTTATAGCTTTTTGCTGGCTTAGGTGGGTAAATTGAATGATTGTGTTTTGGATCAAATAGTACGGTATTTGAAACCTAAAAAAAAAGAAAAAAATTCTGCTGGAGAGAGAGTGTGGGAAAACATTCTCTTCTTTTCCCCAACACATCTATTGGAAAAACACTTCTTAACGGAAGTAGAATTTGCATGATATGTGCTAATTATGATGTTTCTACTGTTAATTGGCAAATAGCCCAGAAGTAGTAACGATGTTTCTTATCTCAATCGACTGACAATATCCTTCATCCTTGCTACTTAGAGTATGATCTTCACTCTTCTAGAAGTAAAATAAGTTGTAGGTTGCTAGGGACCTTAGCATTCAACCTAGGTGAACACGGTTATTTTGTAGGAGGGGAAACTGAGGCACCTAGTGGCTAGGTGACTTGCTCAAGGTGACCCCTGGGGAATGGCTGAGCTGGATCTGTCAGCCAGGGTCTCCTGACTCCAGACCTGTGTCATTTGTAATGATCTGTAGCTGTACTGACAGGTTTAGGATCTTTGGGGTGACCTGTCATAGGTCCTTTGCTTCTAATTCCATTGGACGGTGACCTGGAAAAAAAATCCTGTGTGTGGTTGTCAACCAGCCCTTTCTTGCCATTTAACTTAGTCCCTGGAAACATGAAGGCTTCAACTCTGTGCTGTCTGGTGCCCAGGGCAACGCGGATGCTGAGATGACAACGTGCATCTCTGTGATGCACAAATTAGAGCTGATTGATGGAAGGCCACCAATAAAATGTCACATCTTATAGATGTGGATGGGCCATGGGGCCAGTGATAAAGTGAGACCAGTGGGCTCTGACATCCACACAGCCCGGCCATAGTATTGACAGTGGGAGATAGTATTGATCGAGCTGCCAAGATGATCCTATTATGCAATTAGAATATTAGATTTGCATTTTTAATTCCTTTAAAAGAAATTGGCTTGAGGCAATTATGGCAGGAAAATATGAAGATGGATCCAACTGCTTTGAAAATAAGAACTCAGAAGAAGCTTTTAGGGAGATGCAGTCATTATCAGAGAAAAGTTTTACTTATAAAAATGGGCAACAAGGAAGTAATAAAAACACAAAGATAGGCAAGTTGAAAGGGCTCGTGGAAACCAACTTTACTCCAGTGGAGAAGAATGAAATCCCCCCCAACCCAAGAACACAGTTTAGACCAGCCGGGGGTATTTAGTTACACTCAGTGTGAACACACATGCACATCACACTGTGGGCGGACTTCCACTGCATCTGCGCAGGGCTGTGTTCTCTTGCTTGTGCTGCAGACATGTTTCCTATACAGTAACCCCCCCCCCATCCATGGTTTTGCTTCCTGCAGTTTCAGTTACCTGCAGTCAACCATGGTCTGAAAATATTACGTGGAATATTCCAGAAATAAACAACTCATTAAGTTTTAAGTTGTTCTGAGTAATGTGATGAGATCTCATGCCATCTGCGCCATCGCACCCGGGACGTGAATCATCCTTATGTCCAGTGTGCCCTGCCCCTTAGTCACTCAGTAGCCGTATGGGTCATCAGACCACTCACAGGGTTTGTGTTCAAGTGACCCTTATTTTACTTAATAATGGCCCCAAAGCACAAAGGCAGTGATGCTTGCAATTTGGATACACCAAAGAGAAACTGTATAGTGCTTCTTTTAAGTGAAAAGGTGAAAGTTCTCGACATAAGGAAAGAAGAAAAATCCTATGCTGAGGTTGCTAAGACCTACGGTAATAAGGAATCTTGTATCTGTGAAACTGTGAAGAAAGAAAAAGAAATTTGTTCTAGTTTTGCTCTCACACTTCAAAGTGCAAAAGTTATGGCCACGGTGCACAGTAAGCACTTAGGATGGAAAAGGCATTATATTTGTACAATAAGATATTTTGAGAGAAAGAGACCACATTCACAGAACTTTTATTATAGTATATTGTTATAATTCTCCTATTTTATTATTAGTTATTGTTAATTTCTTACTGCGCCTAATTTATAAATTAAACTTTTAGATATGTATGTATAGAAAAAACAGCATAAATATGGTCAGTCTGGTTTCAGGCACCCACTGGGGGTCTTGGAACGTATCCCCCCACGGATAAGGGGGAGCTACTTGTACCAGCTCAGCCCGGTTACTGGTTTCTGTTTAAGAGACATTTTTCACCAGGGGTTTTTGTGCCGGCTTGGCTGCATGGGCAACTGACGTGAGTCCTCCTTCCTCTGAAGTAATAATATTCTAAAAATCATAGAGTCCATTTATAATGGCTTTTGGGGAAATGTTTAAAATCTGAGAGGTACTAGCAAATACCTTTTTTTAAAATTTAACTTTATTTATTTTTTTGGTTGCGTTGGGTCTTCGTTGCTGCGTGTGGGCTTTTCTCTAGTTGTGGCGAGTGGGGGCTACTCTTCCTTGAGGTGCGTGGGCTTCTCGTTGCGGTGGCTTCTCTTGTTGTGGAGCACAGGCTCTAGGCACGCCGGCTCAGTAGTTGTGGCACGTGGGCTCAGTAGTTGTGGCACATGGGCTTAGTTGCTCCGTGGCATGTGGGATCTTCCCAGGCCAGGGCTCAAACCCGTGCCCCCTGCATTGGCAGGTGGATTCTTAACCACTGCGCCACCAGGGAAGCCCGTAAATATTTTAGAAACAAAAAACTGCGTCCTTTTGGAGTGTGGTTGGCATTTGTTCCATCAGGGTGGTCTGGGCTGGATCTGTGGTCCAAACGGTTCCTAAGCCCTTGGGAGAATTTCTGGGTAAGCTGAGATGAGGTCATCAGATAAGAAATTGAAGCCACAGTGAAATTACAAACCAGATTTCAAGGGGAAAAGACTTCTGTCCTCTGGAGCTTCTAACGTAGTGGGCAGACAAGTAAGAAATTACAATAAAACTGGATAATTGGTTTAATGAAGGGAAGGACACCCAGCAGAGGCTCAATCATATTGATACCACCACCTCCTCCACCACCAACAAAAAGCACACAGCTAGCTGTCAATGCTAAGTGTTTCCAAGTGTGATGGAAGAGGAAGGTCAAAGCTGTTTAAGGAAATTCAGAAAGGCTTCCTAGAGGTTATTGCGTTTGAGTTGAGACTTGAAGGAGTAGGAGTTTGAACAAAGGAACAGCACTGAGTATGAAAATGTGTGGAGAAGAGCATGGTGTGCTCAGGGCCTCTGCTCAGCAGGCTAAGGGCTTATGTGATGAAGCCTCAACAGGTCAGGGGAGTGGGCCTGATGCATGGACGCCATATTGGCCCTGAAAAAGCACACATGGTGGAGGTATTTAGGGAAAGAGCTAGAACGGAGACACAGGTGGTATTGGGAAACACATTTATGCTCTAAGGAGGACACTTTTAATCACAGATTGGTTCCATCTGTCCACTCAGCAGACATTTTTTAGGCCCCTGTATGTGCTGGGCATGGCCCTGGGTGCTGGGGCCATAAGGAGCTTAAGAGCAGAGTTCTTTCTCTCCAGAGGCTCACAGGGGAGCCCAGGGGTGGATTCCTTTGCAGGAGGGAGTGAACTCCTGAGAGGTACATGGGTGCAGACAGAGAGAGTGATGTCATGAATAAATCTGAATAATGTGTTTCGGATACAGTGGTAACTTTGAGGGGATTTAAGAAACTTTAGTCTTATAGAGAATGCAAATTGCTGAGCAGGACTTCTGCTCTTCATGGACTTGGCAAAGGTAAGCTTACTCCCAGCCTCTCTGTACAAACCATCAGATTCATTTGGTCCCTGGGTTCTGCTGAGCTTTGTCACCTGATGTATTCATTTCCTGGAGCTGCTGTAACAAATTGTCACAATTTGAGTGGCTTAAAACAACAGAAATTTATTCTCTGACAGTTTTGAGGGCTAGAAGTTCAAAATCAAGGTGTCAACAGGGTTGGTTCCTTCTGGAAGCTTGGAGGGAGGATCTATTCCATGCCTTTCTCCTAGCTTCTGGTGGCTGCTGGGAACCTTTGGCATTCCTTGGCTGGTAGATGCATCACTCCAATCTCTGCCTCCATCTCACACGCCTTCTTCCCTGTGTGTCTGTTGTTAACTCCTTGTGCCTTTCTCTTCTGACACCTGCCATTGGATTTAGGCAGGCTCACCCTAAATCCAGGATGATCTCATCTTGAGATCCTTAACTTATTACTTAATTACCGCAAAGACCCTTTTTCCAAATAAGATCACATTCACAGGTTCTGGGAGCTTAGGACTTAGACATATCTTTGGATGGGGGGAACATTATTCAACCCATAGGAATAGTAAGAAAGGACCTCCTTGACAGGTTCCTGATATTAGGGGGGAAAATGTTCAGTTTTTCATCAAGTACAATGTTAGCTGCAAGTTTATTTTCCATAGAGTTTTCATACCAAGTCTAGAAAGTTTCCCTCTGTTCCTGATTTGCTGAGATTTTTCTTATCATGAATGAGTGTTGGATTTTGTCCAGTGCTTTACCTCCATCCATTGATGTGAATATCCGATTTTTCTTCTATAGCTTGTTGATACACTGTATTACATTGAGTTTTGCCTATTGAACCAGCCTTGCATCCTTGGAATAAATTCCACTTGGTATGGCATGGACTTATATATACTACCAAATGTAAAATAGCTAGTGGGAAGCAGCCGCATAGCACAGGGAGATCAGCTCGGTGCTTTGTGACCACCTAGAGCGGTGGGATAGGGAGGGTGGGAGGGAGACCCAAGAGGGAGGGGATATGGGGATATATGTATATGTATAGCTGATTCACTTTGTTATACAGCAGAAATGAACACACTATTGTATAGCAATTATACTCCAATAAAGATGTTAAAAAAAATTCCACTTGGTTGTGGGGTACAACATTTTATATATATGTATTATATATTAACAAATTCCATTTGATTGTTAAAAATAATGCAACTGGGATTTTTAAGGACCATGCTGGTTGCATCCAGACTGACTACTATGTGAAAGGGAGAAGAAGAAATTCCCCAAGGTTTGGGGCTTATCGTTAAAACTCATTGGGGAGAATGAGGGCTCTTCTGTGTAGTGTAGCTTCAGCGTGACTTCAAGGCAAATGCAGGGGCTTGTGAGAATCAAGGAATGGCAGTGTTTATCCCTTAAACCAGCTTCTTCAAGCAAGGCTGCTCATTTAGCTCAAAGTGGTACTTTGTGTCAGCAATGTCGCCCTGGAATCCAAAAGACAAAGATGAAAGGAGTAAAAATGTAATACTCTTGATTTATCAAATGATTTTACCTAATGAATCCATCACATTCAATAGAAACCACATTAGCAATTCCTGTTACTGGTCTTATCCACCCAAAAGCCCCTGAGGTCCACCCTAGTGCCCACATGATCCATTCAAAGGAAAAAGAATGCGAAATTTAAATAGATTTTTTTGTAAGTGTAAAAGGCTTGGACAAAAATAATGCAAACCAGTACAGACTGAGATGGCAAAGAGACCCGGCTTCTTTCTCCTATTAAAGAACTACCAAGATGGTTATTACACAACCTAGCAGAAAAACCGAGATCCTCATTAGCTAATAGAGCAACAACATGGCGTTCCGAGAAAGCTTGATTTAGTTTCTCATCTTTCTAATGGCTGCGGCATGTACTTGGTAATTTCTGTAACTGTGTTTCTGAATTTCTGGAGCTGCATCTTTGCTTCATTGTCTTAAACAGCATGAGTGGGTCCAACTTTCAGTAACTGACATGCTTAAGTTGTTCCTTTGGTGCAATTTAACAAACATCATTAAGCACCCATGGTGTACCAGGCTTCATGCTATGCCCAAGGATTGAGATGATGAATAAAATTATTTAGATGTAAGGTGGAATGTGTGTGGGATCTTATTCCTCTGAATATCCTAAAGCTTTAAAGTCCTGTGTATATTTGTAAGATTTATTCTTGATGTGTGCTTTTGAATGATAATGAAATGGGTGGCCATGTGGGAATTCAAGCCTCTGAAACTTTAACTCAGAGATCCTTACTTTCTTCAGCTTTCAGTCAATTAGAAAAAGTGCCTTAAACTCTTCTCTCTTGGACTTTTGAAGAAAGCACAAGCTATTAACACAATGATGCTGTTTCCAGTGTACAGCACCGTTAATTGGGTCTTTGCTATTTTCTGTATAGAGTGAAGTTTGATTTGGGTGTCAGCAAGTTGAAACCCTAACACAACCATCTTTCCTATAAATTCAGCCCTTTCCTGCCCCCACCCCCATAAACTGTGGTCAATACTGCTGCTTCTCATCCAAGTTCTTCTGTAAGGAAAGAAAACACGGTAGAAGCATCTTTTCATTTCCTTTAACTTCTAGAATCAGTGTTGCCCAGTAGAAATAGGATGTGATGTATTTTAAAATTTTCTAATGAAAAGAGACACATGGAATTAATTTTAACAGTATTTTTTCACCACAAAGTGTCCAACATTTTATAATTTCAACATGCAGTCAATATAAAAATATTAATGAGATTATGTTATGTTTATTTTTCTCATATTGAGACTTCAAAATCTGGTGTGCTTTTACATTTATGCCATAAATTGATTCGAACCAGCCACATCTCAAGTACTCAATAGCCACATGTGTTTAGTGACTACCATATTGGACATTGCAGTTATAGATGAATATTTCAGTACTGGTTTCTGATAAAAAGAGGATATCAGTCTTTTTATGAAGCACTGAGGAGTTAAAAGAAAATGGATTACTTTTGGGTGAAGTTTAAGACTATGTTGATGAGAAGAAAAATTTTATGAGACTTTTCACTGTAGAAATATCTTCAAGGTTGAGTTTTGTGAGTGTGTGTGTGTGAGATGTATGTAAACACACATGCATGCATATAAACTTACATTTAAAAGTTCTAGGGACTTCCCTGGTGGTGCAGTGGTTAAGAATCCGCCTGCCAATGCAGGGGACACAGATTCTATCCCTGGTCTGGGAAGATCCCATATGCCGCGGAGCAACTAAGCCCGTGAGCCACAACTACTGAGCTCGCGTGCTGCAACTACTGAGCCCGCATGACTAGAGCTCGTGCTCCGCAACCAGAGAAGCCACCACAATGAGAAGTCTGCGCACCGCAATGAAGAGTAGCCCACACTAGAGAAAGCCCACGTGCAGCAACAAAGACCAATGCAGCCAAAAATAAAAATTAAAAAAAAAAGTTCTATCAGTAAAGGACGTGAATTGATAACTGACTTAAATATGTACTTGATTGTAACTCTAGCCTAAAATGAATTAAAAGCTAACTCTATAAGTATTGAAGGCAATAGAAAACAATAAGAATTTTTGCATAATGATGAGAAAAAGCAGAAGGGGTCAGGTTACATATAGCACACTGGAAGTTTTCCATGGCTATACCCATGTGTGACCCATAACTGATCATGCTGTCTTGTGAGGAGAAAACGAGAACTGCTAGTTCGGGGAAGAGAAAGAAAATAGAAATCTACTTGCTGAGGCTCCAAATGTATCATGGATTCATGCTTATTATTTAGTATCTTTATATTAATTTGGCTGAAATGTTAATTTGGATAGTATCATTCTCACCAATCCTCATCCTGCAATGTTAATATGCTCAGTTCTTTATAAGTTTAAATCATGAATAGAGAGAGAATAATGCCCCTGTGAATGTTTCTTAGGGAATCGCAAGTACATACATGAATATGTGTGGCCACCCCTCCTCACATGCAGACCCTCCCCTCACCTACAAAACAGACGAGACCACCTTGCCCTAACTCAGCTGCTGATGTAAAATGACACACAAGTGAATGTGTGCGAGCCAACTCAGGGAGTAAGTCAATGCCACGGGTTCCCACATTCTGAAGTGCCAGGTGACACTGGTCAGAATGTCTAGTCCGGGAACTTTATAGCTGAAAGTGTTATCTGAGATCCCCAAGTCCAGTCATCTTATTTATTAGGAAACTGAGGCACGGAGAAGAATGCCCATGGTAACACAGTCAGTTAGTGGCAGAACTGGGACCAGAACTCAGGGCTCCTGATTCCCAGTCCAGTGCTTTTCTCACTGAGATATTGGAAGAGGGAGAAAGTAACATAGATGAAGCGACGGTTTAGCAGTCAATGTTTCTTCAGGAAATAAAATCCAGTCTAGGTATTTCAAACAGAGGGTATTTAATAAAGATAATTGGTTACATAAGTGATGTTACAGCTAAGAAACCACCAGAGAACCATTAGTCAATCAGTGATTAGAAATAAGAACATTCCGCCGCCACCTCTTGGGCTGGAGAAGGACATGGCAAGGATGTGATATTGAACTGGAGCCCCAGAGTGGGGATGTCCTGGCTGGAGCTGGGAACCAAGAGTGGAGGGCTATCTGATAGGAGGTGCAGGCACTGTTGGAATCTCTGTTACAGGTAGAGTAAGACTCTCCAGTCTTACCATTGTCTCGTGTTGGACAAAGCTAATTGGCAAGGAGCATGGGAAATGCAGGTCCCAGCTGTGCAGAGCAAAGTAGGGCAGGGGTTAGGAAAGCATCTAAGAACAAATGACCCCTGCTGCCCAAAATGGGTAACCTTAAAAAAGTTCTATGGTTTTGCAACAGATTTATCATTTATTATGTTTTAAAACTAATTTCAGAAATCATTTGTGCACCAAGTTCACAATATCTGTGGTGAGAGGAGACGTCAGCCTGAGACGCAACCGGTGGCTATAAATGTAGATAATCAAGAGCTGGCCACACCCATCGTCTCTTTGGCCTTCCTTAGGTCCATCCTCATTCATTTTTGTCTTGAGATGTTGAACTTCCCAGTTTCTTGTCTGAATCCATAGCTTTGTTCTTTTTGGGAAATAAAAAATTTCTGTTCAGGCCTTCCCGGATGTTGCTTCTATTTGTTTCACAATTTGGAACAATTGAGGGTGGTCCCGCAGGTACAGGATAAATCAGAATTCATCAAGAACCAAAGGGACAGGCTAGTATAAGAGAGGGTTTTTTGTTTGTGTTTGTTTCTGTTTTTGGCAGTACAATACATTTAAAATTATTTTTAGCATTAAATCATGCATGGCTGGAAAGAGTTAATCTGTCCCAGCCCCATGAAGGAGAAGCATGGGGAAACATTAGCCATCTTTGACTGAGAATATTCCGTGTTCTGGGAGCTCTCCTGAAAGCTTTGCATCTATTAACTCACTTACGCCTCACACTCACCATGCTAAGTGTTAGAAACAACTCTTTCCCCCAATTTTCAGATGAGGACACTGAGGCTGAGAAAGATTTAAGTAACTCGGCCAAGTTGGCAGGTTGATAAGTGGCGGGGTTGTATTTGGAACCCAGGCAGCTTGGCTGTAGAGTCCCCATTTAACCACTAACCTGCGCCTCACTCTGGCCTATGTTGGCTGGTGCCCGGGTCCTCCCTAGGGTCCTAGCCGTGCGGCACTGTGCTCTGATACCCAGCAGGCTGGTGGGATTGGCCAGGGAAGCTGCTGATACTGTGATGAGGTGGTAAGTGCCACATTATTGCAGGGCACTTAGCTGCTAATTGCCATTTAATCACAAGATGAATATAGTTATTTCTTTTCTCCCTCTACCCGAGGGCCAGCGAGATGGTAATTACTTCTGAACTAAGTGCTGAAGATGTGGCTTTGCACGGAGCTGGAACTAAATGCCATGACTCTCCTCTGAGCCGCCGCATTCCTGGCTGCCCTTGTTTACCCACGTGGCTAATTAAACACATTGCTTTGATATTAGATGCTCTTTCCAAGCTTCCCGTTTCCCTGAAATGATGATATTTTTTCCCCTGGGAAATGTGATTTCAAAAACCCTAAAATTTGGACTTTATATTTGGGAAGTTAAACAACCCCAATTTTTGTAGAGATGGCATTACATTTTGGCCAACAGTTGAAATAGAAAACTTCGCGTTTGGAAAGTTCTAAATTGAAAATGAGTTAACCTAGATCGTTTGTTTCTGTGCAGTCCCCTGTTTGCAGCTGGTGTATGGAGTTGAAGAGCTGCTGGGTTTTGTCTTCTGTTTTCTAAAGTTTGATGGATATAAAAACAATCATATGGAATTTCTCTAAACATGGACATGCAATCTATTGGCTCATGCTTGTCTGAGGATTTTTCCTCCAGGTAACTACTAAATGGGTTGGAATTGACCTGCTTTTTGCAGAGGCAATAAAATGAGCAGGTTAAGTGACTTGTCTAAAAAAATTCAATTAATGAACCCAGTCCTGGTTTTCCGGTTCCTGGTCAAATGTCACAGGTGATACCCGAGGTTAGTTAAGTCTTCAACCTTATGAAGACCTAATCAGCTTGGTCCAGGCTTGGAATTAATGGAGCCGTGACAAAGGTCTCTAGTGAAGCAACAGTCAAATTTTAATTGGTTACCAAGGACTCAGTTTATGGTTTTTATGTTGGGACTCCCTGTAGATAGTTATCTAAGTGACTTAACAAAAACCCTCCAAATCTCAGTGTCCTTACACAATAAGGCAGATGTTCTCAAACTTTAGAGTGTCTAAATCTCCTTATTAAAATAAAGGGCTTTTAGGAACCCTCTCGCAGGGTTTCTAATTGAGTATGCCTTGGTCGAAGCCGGGGATTTGCATTTTTAACAAGTTTGCAAGTGATGCTGATACTGCTGGTCTGGAAACCCGTGCACTAGGGGCTCATTCTTTCTGTCATCACGGCCCAATGTGGGTGTATCTGGCTGGGCAAGGATCCAGGAATCCTCTCCTTCAAAAGGTAACTCGGGGCCCCAGGCTCCTTCCCTAGAAGCTCTGCCATTCCCTAAGACCGCAGACCCCCTCTTCTGCAAGCAGCTAGTGGGTCCTGGAAGAGAGAGGACATAAGGGCAGGGGCTGTTCCAAGGGCCAGGCCTGGGAGTGGGATATATTACTTTTGCTTACATCCCATTGGCTAGAATCAGTTATGTGGCCTCTGCCTAACTGTAAGAGGAAGGTGGGAACAGAGTCTAGCTGGATGCTCAGGAGGAAAAGGAAACTGATTTTGGTGAAAATACAGCCATTTGGGGCCACATCTAAGTTTACGAAAGTCCTCCTCTTTATCTTTCTCCTCCACCTGAGATGCTGTGAAAATATTTATCAACCACTGTTTTTGAAAGTTTAATGATGTCCCTTGACTCACCTGGATATATCACTGAGTACTGGCAAATGGAGTTGATGAAGAATGTTGTCCGTGCTCCTCCCAGGGATGGAGATACCATGATAGCAGTTCACTGAGGTGAAGGGTCTGCCTGCCCTTGAAGTGAGACCAGATCTAGAATGGGGGTCCCCATCTGTGCAAAGTGTCGATGTATTGTCTCCCAGCTCCAGATTGACTCTTCTCTGCTCTGATTTGTGATACTGGAGCTGGACCCTCTAACCATTTCTCCTTTGCCCACTGGCCAAATGTTAACTTCATCACAGGAGGGTTTTAGAATGGCAATGCAAGGTGAAAGCTCTTTGCTCCTGAGTTCTGGATTCAGAGTTCTGGATTCATCGTTACCCTCCTCTGCAGTGGCCCAGTGGCCTGTGCAGCTGAACTCTGGCTGTTGACTTCCGGCCATGTTCTCCCTGCTGGTGGCCACTTCCCAGAAGCTCTTCCCACACACACCCCTACAATGACAGGCTGCTTCTCCAGACCATCTCTGGCCTTTGCCTTCCAGAATGTTTCTTGACCACCAGCAGGTTGTAAGTTCTTGTGGTAGCTGAGTCCCCTCTGATGAGCTCTGAGTCTCAGCCTTGTGGGTGGCAAGAGGGGGCTTCTCTCCTAATTCTTTGTCCTTTTATCTCTCTTCCTCATCCTAAAGGTAATGCTACTTCTTTAGGGTCCCTTTTAAAAAATGAAATAGTTAAACATCTTTTATAGTTAACATTTCTTTGCATTACATCTTCCTTGTTAAAATAACTAGAGTGATTTCTGTCGTTTGAATGGACCCTGACAGCTGTGCCCTCCTCCTGGTGATTTTTTTCATAGAAAGGCAAAGTTGAATGTACACCCACTCACATCAAAAAGCAGGACAGCAAAACTATACCTACTCAAAGCTCACTTCCATCTAGTTTCTTCTTTATCCTTGGCCCTCACGATGTTGATTTCCTGCCCTGAGAAAGGCTGGAATTCTTATCCAATGGGAATCGGGTGGGTGGGTCTTCAAGTCTCAGACTTCTAGACTCTATAGTCTGCAGCCTCAGCAACCAGGGGCTCCCTTGCGTAAGGCCCTGGGTAGGCTTCCCAGGTTAGCCTGGGGCATGAGAAAGAAAGATGAAACACATGTGTCATCAGTAACCAGAAACAAATGTCGCTGCCTCGGTCTGTGTCCGAGGGTGAAACCATAAAGTAAACTGTGTGTAACCACCAGCTCTCGCCTTGGCTTGGTTCTGCTGCCACAGCAGTAGGGAATCAATACAACTTAAAAAAGAATCCCAGGCAAAAGTTGGATAAACAACACAAGATCTAATTTTAGGCCACAGAAAAGAAAAGGTCAGCATAGCATAAGGATAATAATAAAATTAATTCCAGTCAGCATTAGTTACTTATTATTTCTTTTTCTGCACAGAGGATGGATCCATGCCAGTGGAAGGTTGAGACCAACTCTCCTTCCTTTCTTGCGAGCTAACCTTGGCTTCCCAGACAAGCCCCAGTGAGGACTTTTTATCTGAGGCAAGTTCAGTCCTGGACAAAGGCAAACTCATTCCTGTGATTTAGGGACCCTGAGAAAGCTCTTTAATAGGAAACCTCTACCCTGTTGCCACAATGTCTGAAATTTCACTGTAACAGCCTCCTGGATGACCATCTACAGACCGCCTCCCCCCTTTTAAAATTGTGGTGAAATTCACATAACACAAAATTAGCCATTTTAAAGTGAAGAATTCAGTGGCATTAAGTAGACCCACAGCACTGTATAACCACCACCTCTATCTAGTTCCAAAACAACTTCATCGCCCCAAAAGGAAATCCTGTACCCACTAAGCAGTCATCCCTCATTCTCCCTCCAGCCCCTGGCAACCAGAAATCTGCTTTCTCTGTCTATGGATTAGCCTGTTCTGGGCATTTCATATAAATGAAATCATACAACATGTCTTTTGTTCCTGGCTTTTTTCACTTAGCATAATGTTTCAGGGTTCATCCGTGTTATAGCATGTGTCAGTACTTCATTTTTTTAAATGACTGAACCCAAATGTTCATCAGTGGATGGTTGGATAAACAAATTGTGGTGTATACATACCAACTCCCTTTTAAATGATTTTTAAATGATCTTCTCAAATGGAGGCGATAACACATAGGACCACTGTGTCTTACTTTGAATGAGATTATCTGATAAAATGCCTTTGGACTAAAAGGACCAGGCACTTAAGTTTGAAACACTCATTAATGCATTCGTCATCATATTTTTTTGTTTTCTTTGGTTCAAAGAAATGAAGTCCCCTCATTAATATGTTAGTACTTTATCTGATGATGTACTATATTTCTATTTTTTTATCCTCTGGAGAAAGGACCATCACAGTTAAGCTATATACTACTACTAATACATTGTAAATCTGTGAAACAGTATTTATGTCTGTAGAGCCAGTACAAAGTGTTACTTAAAAATTCAAAGTGTATTCAAGGGAAGCTCCTAAAGAGTTACTTGTCAATAAATCTCTCTTTCTGTCCTTGTTTCCCATGAAAGACAAATGAAGTAGTCACTAGCAAAAATAGCTAGTAGCCTAATGACATCATTTAGTTGTTTGTGTGGCAGTAGGGGAGGGGATTGGTGTTTCCAATTAGACATTGCTTCTCTCTGCCTCTTCTGCTCATGACATACCATGATTCCCCACGGATGGAGGGATACAGTCAAAAAGTCTCAGGCTGATTTTCACGTCTCCACTGGTCTGGACCCCCTTGACCTCTATGACCCATTTTGTATAAGTATCACTGGCAAAAACTCCTGTTCGAGCCATTTGGGTCTCCTACCTTCAGCCAAAGAGGATGCAGGCATTTCTGCTCTGGTATCTGCTCAAGCTCATGTGCATCATCTTTGAGTCCAGAGCCTTCCCAGCACAGGGTGCTGGTGACTCGGCATGTTATCTGATGGGCGATATGAAGCCAAGGTCAGTTTTCAATATGATCTGATGCTTTGCTTTTTTCAGGAGGGTGTCTCTGGGACACCCAGAGATGCTGGTAGGTAAGAGGCCTTTCAGGGGTCCGGTGAGTGGGGAGGAAGCAGCAACAGGATGAATTCTAGGGGAGAGGAGTCAAGTTAGACAGATATTTCTTAAACAGTGTCAATGTCAACCAACGGTCCTTGGTTGCTTTTCAGATTTCTCTTTTAGGTGATGGTAGAGATGAGTCCTTTCATGGAAAGTGGGAAAACAGGAAGAGAGACAGTGAGCAAGAAATACAAATATCCAGTCCAGTTTGGGGCAAATCAATTCATGGTGTCTGAAATGTCCAGGTGGACTTGGTCAGTTGGAAGCTGAGAATACCACTCTCAAGAGGAGCCAGAGGAAAGGGATATAAAATAACTATAAAAAGCACCACAAATATTTGCATGCTAATTGTGGCTTCTAAAGTCTTTGAGGGGGTTTGAAAACAGTTTGTTTTTCACATAGTTTCAGCATTATTCTTGCCATCTTATTTTTAAAATACTGTTTGCAGTATCTATGATGAAAATGCTTGCTTAGCAGTCTAACTCATATTAATCACAAATTCCAAATTCATGGCATCAGAATTACAAGAAGTTTCATATTATATAATTAGAAGAAGATTCCAGTCTTTGGTTCATTGACTCTGGAGCCATATTACAGTCTTGTTATATTTGATAATGACATAGCAGACATTCTATCAGAACTTGGATGCTGGAAAGAGATTCCAAAATGCTTTAATCTTGTCACAAATCAGAAGCAGCTGCTTCTTATAAAAAGGAAAGCTCATGTTTGGATGGTCCACAGAAAAACCAATGTGACTTACACAGTCTTAAATAGCAGATTCTGGGGTTTTCAGTTGGCAGGTGTTCTCCATCAAGCAACGCCCCCCCCCCGCCATGTTGATTCCTGTTGGTTTTATTTCTTTAGACTTCTCTCAAACTGCAAATTGCATTTGTGAAATGAACTTTATCATAGGCACTTAGGCATTTTATGGTGAAGGCTAAGCATTATCTTGAGACTTTTACACACCGGAGAAAACAGATAACATGGAAAATGTAATTCGAATACAACTTGCCCCCTCTGAGTGGCAGAATAACTAAAGAGAAAATACTAAAGAGAGGAATGTTATTATCGTCAGTCAGTCAAGGGCTGCAAGCTTCGAGCGCTGAGCCTACAAACCTTCCGATGGTTCTATGATGACATGAAACTGCTGTCGTAGAAACTCTAAAACTAACAAGGGTATTAGCTTCATTGATTTTCTGAAAATGGGAAAGAAAAAAAAAAAGCGCTCAGCTAAGTCCAGGAAAGAGATTTAATACAACTGTCTTTTAATAATATTAAGTTTCCTAGAATCAATATTTTCTCCCCCTCATATTATACTATGGGTTGCTACACACCAGTTGCTATGTAGGAGAATGGGAATCAATAGAAGGCTTACCTTCTTTGGAGACTATTTCAAAGGCCTGCATAATGGAGCATAGATTAGGAAGAATGAAATTGAATTTTAAGTATACTGACATTATGCTGTCATCTTCAACCATGGGAATGAAGATTGTTCTGGGGCCTGTGGGACCCATGAGGCTCAGGGCAAGAGATACCACATAGAGACTGGCTCACAAAACTCCAGTGACTGTGGCTTCCTCCAGGACTGCTTAACAAATGCTAAATCCAGGCCTTTGGGGGCACTCCTAAAAAGTATCTTCAAACACCCCAAGGGTTACTTGATGAGTAGTGTTGAAGGAGTGTTCTTCATAAAGTTCAGCCTTAGTGGCTTCAAAATTATGCTAGATCCGGTCTGTGTTAACTCAAACTCTGATGTTGAACCCCCTTTCTACTTAGCTTCATTTTGTCTTTATTTCAGAAAGTCAAATGGATGTTTCTTAGCTGATAAAAATAACTCTTGATAGAATCATTGAAAATTATTTACAATGTGCTAAAATGACATTTTAAATATCTATGGAAAACACTCAAAAATAGCACAAAAATATCAAAACCTCAAATTTTGAGAGAGGGTAGAGTACATGAGTTTTTGAGTGTTGTTTAATAGTGGTGTTTTTAGTCTCTTATTTTAAGAGATTGACTTGAAAAAAAAATCTGGAGATTTAATGTGATGTTGAAATTTACCCGTCACTATAAAAGAATGATTTGGATGACCCAGCAATCCCACTCCTAGGTGTTTACCCTAGAGAGATGAAAACTTAGGCTCATGCAACAACTTACACGTGAATGTTTATGCCGCTCTATTAATAAGCGCTAAGATGTGGAAATAAACCAGATGTCCTTTACCAGGTGAATGGTTAAACCAACTGTGGTACATCAGTACCAGGGAATACTATTTAGTAATGAAAAGAAACAGACAATAACTTTGATGATGATTCTCAAAGATGCTATGCTGAGTGAAAAACAGCCAGTTTCAAACAGCTGAATACTGTATGATTCCATTTAGATGATGTTTTCCAAAAAGGTCAGAATAGACCTGGAGAACAGATCCATGCTTGCAGGTGCTGTGAGGTGGGGAGAGGGAGAAAGAATGTGTCCATTAAGGGAATGTTTTAGGTGATGGAACTGGTCAGTACGCTGATTGGGGTGTTGGTTAGGCCAATCTATACGTATGAATATTCGTAGACATGTACACCAAAGGGGAAAAAGTTGACTTTACCATATAATTTAAAAATTAAAAGATTGCTTATACCTTGACTTATTTTTAGATTTGGAAACAGCTGCACTCAGATGATCATTCTGTAAAAACAGGTGTTCCATACCGTAGATGGAAAGGTAAGCTACTAGCACTCACATGGATGGGTTCTGGAACAAGCCCTGTAGTTCAGTAGTTTAGTAAGAAGTTACTTGTGTTGTACTCTCCAATGACTTGAGCATAACCTGCAAGTCCCCCAGTGAACAAGTTGGTATTCTCCGTCATAAGACAGCACCTTTGAATGCTTTATAATTCGTAGCATTTTCCCATTTTAGTATTGCCAAGTACGTAGGGCAGGAATTCTCATCAGAGTTTTGTAGATGCGGGAAACTGAGGCATGGGGAAGTTAGGTAACTGGTCTCAAGTCACCAGCTGGTGAGTAGCTGGGACTGATGCCCAGAGCATTTGAATATGGACTGATCTAACTCTAAGGTTTATTTTTAATTTTTAAAATGCTAATTAAAAATTTTAAAAATTTGCACCAGTCTAGCTCTAGGTGATGTCTTGCAAGCTGGAAATCACTGAGACCAATTAAGACATCTTTATATGTAGTCAAAGAGCCTCGTATCACAACATGCCCGGGAAACAAACAACACACAACCTGGTCACAGGAGAATAGTATAGGGAATTCCAAATGCTTCCTCATCTTTAAATTTTTGTCTTAGCTGGAGATATTTGCTAAATGTCTTGAACCTACATTGTCTTACTTTTAAAAAGAGAAGGCAATAAATCAAGGATTTAGCTCTCTGTAACAGAAACGTGGGATGCCAGGGAAACAGATGCAATGCAGGGAGAAAGTGGACCTTACCGACATTTTAAAGAGACAGATGTGGAAAACGAAGGGGTTTCTGCTGGACCACGTGTGCTCACAGCTCATGCAGCGGGCACTCTGGCTTTAGCCCAGAGATGGGCAGCACCAGCCAGGAAACAGCCTATTGCACTGTGGATGGAACAGCGGCTCCCTTTCTCTAGGAGAGAGTCACTGTTTTGAGCACTTAAATTTGAACTGGAGTCCCAGGAGATTGAAAGGTGGACCTTTATTTACGTCTTCTTTTCCATCCTTCCAATTCCAGAGCTCTGTGCTTCTAATCTCCTACCTGCAATCTGTGTGAGGAAGGTGCTAGAAGTTCTGCAGGAGGCCTGGGGAAAAAGCCAGGGTCCTGTTCACGGTGCAGAGGAAGTCTGGTTCCGTTCTGAAGAGTGGGTAGCTGACCTGAGAGCAAGTGGAAACAGAGCAAGACAAACAACAGACCAAACCTAATCCAAAAAAGAAGGCACTTCCTTTCTTCTTGAGGTGGGACACTGTAATCCTTATGGTTCTAAAGTCTAGAAAGGATTGCAGAACTTTTGGCGTTCACAGCTAAGTGAGTAGATGGGAGTGTGGCCCTGCACCCTGGTGTCAGGGGAGATAGAGCCTTGACTGGCCTCCTCGTTCTCCAAGCCCTAGGAATACGGGTCAGCCTGGCTACCCATCGTTCTTTTACGATGACGAAGTGTCCTTTTGTGCAATTCCTATTTTGCAGGGGCAGATAAGAAGACTGACTCTCTTCCTATGAGCATGATGCATGTTTTAAGTCATTTTCCATGCCGACTTCTTGTTGTGATGTGATGGCGTGTTGGTCAACAAGGAAACAAACTTAGCTGGAGCAGATCAGGGGCCACCCGTGGGTGAGAGAGGTGTCAGCTGAGAGGTGGACACCGCTCAGGTCTGGGAACAAATAAAAAGCCAACTGGTGTCCCCTGATCCTTTACTTAGATCCTCCCATCTATGTTGGAATCTCCCATTACTCCATCAGGACACCAGGAAATTTGAAGAGATGAAGTGAGTCTCCTTTTTGGGATCTTTCTTATTTTCATCTCTGTCCCTCCTCGTCACACTCCGTCCCTTTATCTCACCTCCCCTACCCCATTTGTCCATTTGTTTCTCTTCCTTTGGGTCTTTCTCTGAAAATCTGCTTTTTAAATTTATCTCTTTCTTCCACTGTAGGTGGTGATTTGCATTCTGAACCCATGGTGTGCAGTAAGGCTTCTCCGAAAAAGAGTCCTCAAAAAGCTCATAGCATAAAATGTTTCTATCTGGGAAAGACATTTCAGAATTGTTGATAAGTTTCATGTTTATCAGCATTTTTTTCAGGCTAGCGGTCCGGATGGAACTTTTCCAGCCTTTCTTCTAAGTTTCACCTCACTCCAAGTTGCTGCCACTATAGATGAGATATTTGTAATTGGATTCAGGCAGCCTGGTACGTGGAGTTATTACTGTCAGTCTACAGATTCCAAAATGATGACCTTATAAACATCCAAGCAAGATTAATTATTACAGCACTACATGAAACTTTAACTCAAAAATTGTATATTTGTTTGCCGACTCAGAGCTGAGCCTGACAGCACGAGCTCCGGCCTTTCTCTTACAGGACTCCTGGGGTAGCCTCAGCTGGGCGTTCTGATCACAGCCCCGTAGCTGTCCTTGCTAACAAAGCTTTCCTCCAAATGAAGGGCTTTCCTCCAAATAAAGGGCTTCCCTAATTCAGCCACTTCCCTCTCAGACGTCAAGTGCCCCTCTGCTCACTGGTTCCAGCAGATGACCAGCTGTAGTGAGGGGAGAGTTGTGCACAATGGTCCACTTTCTACTCAGTTTAACATCTTTTAACTCCTCCAGAAAGCATCCTTCTCTCTCTGTCTTCCAAATGGTGAAAGTATCAACTTTCCCTATTCGTGGGGAAAATATTACACCAAGATTCGAGTTTCTCTATGCATTGAAATTTGGGAAAATATGAAAATTGATTACAATACAGTATTGTTTCACAGTATTGTTTCTAAATAAACACGGTTTATTTATAGTTGGCATTCAGTGCCCCAGTGGTTCTGGGGTGGGACTTTTGCTTAAATGAATTAGAGTGGGGAATTATGCAAGGACAATCTTGTTATTTTAATAGAGCATACATGGGCAGTCAGATAATCTCAGATAACCTCTCCGATTTCTATACGTTATTGCTGTCTCCTCTGTCTGTGTTAGTCATTCCATCTCTGACCACTTTTTGGCACAGTGTCTCTTTTCTAGGCTTTTTATTATTTTTATTGCTCTTCAGTTTCTCTAGCAGTCATTTTTAACGTCATGCATCCATACTGTACCGTCATCTCACTAGGGTCTTAAATTCTGAGTGTTAGGAGAGAGTTAGTTCCCTGCTTTTTTTTTTTTTTTAAACATCTTTATTGGAGTATAATTGCTTTACAATGGTGTGTTAGTTTCTGCTTTATAACAAAGTGAATCAGCTATACATATACGTATATCCCCATATCTCCTCCCTCTTGCGTCTCCCTCCCACCCTCCCTATCCCACCCCTCCAGGTGGTCACAAAGCACCAAGCTGATCTCCCTGTGCTATGTGGCTGCTTCCCAGTAGTTCCCTGATTTTTAATGTTACTTTTCTGCTAATATATTTGGATGCCACGTTTTTATTGTGTTAAAATACACATAATTTAAAATTTACCATTTTAACCACTGTAAAGTGTACAATTCAGTGGCATTAGGTACATTCATGATGTCTTGCAACCATCATTACTGTCTAGTTCCAGAACTTTTCATCACCCCGAATGGAAACCTTGAACCCATTAAGCAGTTACTCCCATTGCCTCTTCTCCAGAACCCCTGGAAAACCCTAATCTGTTCTCTGTCTTTATGGATGTGTCTGTTCTGGACATTTCATATCAATGGACTCATACAATACGGTCTTTTTCTAATTTTTTTTATTGAAGTATAGTTGATTTACAATGTTGTGCTAAATTCTGCCGTACAGCAAGGTGACTCAGTTATACACATATATACATTTGTTTTCACATTCTTTTCTGTTATGGTTTATCCCAGGATATTGAATATAGTTCCCTGTGCTACACAGTAAGAACTTGTTGTTTATCCATTCTATATATAACATTGATAGTTTGCATCTACCAACCCCAAACTCCCACTCCATCCCTCCCCCCACACCCCTCCCCCTTGGCAACTACAAGTCTGTTCTCTATGTCTGTGAGTCTGTTTCTGTTTCATAGGTAAGTTCATTTGTGTCATATTTTAGATTCCACATATAAATGGTATCATATGCTATTTGTCTTTCTCTTTCTGACTTACTTCACTTAGTATGATCATCTCTAGTTTACAATATGGTTTTTGCATATGGTTTCTTTGACTTAGCATAGTGTTTCCAATGTTCATCCATGTTGCATGTTGCAGCAGACATTAGTACTTCCTTTTTTTAAAATGATATTCTTAAATTAACTTTTTTTTTTCTTTAATGAGTATAATTATTTTGCTTCAGTGTTCAGAGGATGGAAGACTCCTACATGAGGACATTTTCTCATCATTCACATAACCAAGTACAGAACTGGGCAGTATTTGAGTTTACTTGATATTTGAGATATCATCATCGGTTCGTGCATGGCCCTCTCCCATTTTACTTATTCATTTATTAATGATACGTTACAGGCATCAAGCCTCCGCACAATCCAAGAACTAGAATACTGCCTATAATATTCATTGACATCTGTCTTCCCCGCTCCTCCTGAGAAGTCAACACTAACTTGCATTGGGATTTTATAATGCTGCTCTTTCCTTGTTTCATTACTACAGTTTCATTACTACGATGTTTGACACGGCCTCCATACCCGCGGGTTCCGCATCTGCAGATTCAACAAACCGTGGATGGAAAATATTCTTAAATTAACTTTTTAGTTGAAGCACATTCTATTGCTGACTCAGGACTCATGAGCCCTGTGTTCTCTACAAATCTCTATCTTTCTAGTCTATTTCTTTCCAAAGCATAGCTTGGAATTTATCCTTGGGATCTTTCATTTTGTTAATGAGGTGATGGTGATGATAATGATGATGATGGTGATGATAACACACACCTTCTTTTGAGCATCTACCATGTAACCATAACAGTGCTGGGAACTTTACACACAGTGTCAAACTAATCCACAGAGAAGCCATGTTCATGAGAATTTCATATGCATTTGGCAAAAGGGGAAGCTGAGGAGTGGATGAGTTAAGTCCTCATCTGTGATTGAGAAGCAGAGTTGGATTTGTGCCCAGGACCTTCTGTTTCACAGCCCACCTCCTCCCAGGCTCTTGACTTTTCTTGCTTTTTTCAAGCTGCTCCAGGTCATAGAATAAAATAAGAGGAACCTAGTTTTCCATCTGGTCTGAAGCCCTTGGGAAGTGGGCTGAGTCAGGTTCTCCACTGGATCACAATGACTTTGGAAGTATCAATAACTTTGATAACTTGATGCTTTGTGAGGACACTGTACATAGTCCAGCTGTCTGGTTTCTTCCTTGCACCAGATCCTCCCCTGAGCATTCTTGCCTCTACACATTCTGTGCATTCTTTCTCCTCCCCTTACAGTCCAATCTGTCTTCCTTGCAAAGACAAGCTGAATCCAGTTCCCTCTCTAAAGCTGTATCCTTCTACTTGAACCAATTCTCATCTCCTTTCTCGTGACTCTGATAATGTCCTTATCATACACGATCAGGTGACTAATATGGTTTTGTGTGCCCATCTTGCCTCCCTAGGGAGACGAAAAGCTACTTCAGATCTTAGCCTTTGCTAACAAGTCTTCAGTAGATCCCTCACCCCGCAATCCAGCTTTTAGTTCAACTTTAGACATAGAATTATACTTTGACATACTTATTGGAAATAACTGGTCAAATAGTATAATTCAAACCCATACTCTCTCCTCTGCACCAAAGTAGACCAAAGACAGGAATTTACATACACAAAGATACAAACATAATGTGGGTTTGGAGAGGAACTATATTAGAATGAATCTTAGAGAAAGTAGTTTTTGGGACTCAGGAGAGGATTGTTTGACGGTTAGTGTTGAGACTGATCTGCGATGTTTGACACGGCCACTTAACAAGCAGTTGGGGGCAGGTACCTGGGGCAGGTACATGCTATTGTGGCTTTATTGGGAACCTCTGTTTTCTTGCTAAAAAATTGGACATATATATTGTGTTCCTCCAAACACAGTTTGGGGGATGTTGGTTTAAAGTTGCGTAGCCTGATTACTTTTATTTTTTATAAAATTTTTTTTTTATTGAAGTACAATTGATTTACAATTCTGTGCCAATCTCTGTTGTACAACAAAGTAACTCAGTTATACACTCCAACCTGATTGCTTTTGAAGCATGAATTTAGTACTGGAGCTATACTCCTCTGAAGCAGAAGCCTTTCCTGTTTTGGTTAATTTGATATTTATGGAGGAAGCTCATTAACTCTTTGAGGACTTAAGGAGATATTCTATTTGGGTTGGGCATGGACAGATGCCACCAAAACCTCAGTGGCTTAACACAGTAAGAATTTATTATTACTCCACATGGTTTTGTGGAAGGGCAGTGGGGCTCTGCTCCAAACAGGCATTCCACACCCTCAGTAGCGGTCTTAAAAAGTCCCCTCCCCACCGACTCCAGCCATGCACACACGTTCTTTGACACTCCTCTGGTGGAGACATGGTATATGTGTCCCCTCTCCTTGAACCTGGGCCAGCTTATTGATACTTCAGCTAATAACGTATACCTGATGTAATATGTGTGGTTTCCAAGCTGGCTTCAAAAGACCATGTAGTTTCTGCCTTCTTTGCTGGAGCCCTGGGCCACCATGTATGAAATCTGACTGCCTTGATGTTGCCGTTTGTGAGCAAGTCCCCACCACTTAGAGAGTCTACAGTGGGCACTCAAGGTGGCAGTCTTAGCCTTTGAATCATCTTCCCCAGCACCAGATATGTGAATGAACAAGCCTTCAGATGATTCTAGACATTAGCCATTGACTTCCCAGCCTCAGATACAATGGAGCATTGACAAGTCATCCTCTTTTTACCCTGTTCAAATTCTTGACCCACAGCATCCATGAATATAAGTCAATGCTTTTTTTAAGCTGCTCAGCTCTTCTGCAGCATGGTAACTAGAATACCACCTATGACACCATCACAAGGGGCTCAGGGCTTACCTTGATAGCGTAAGAGATGACAGGAGAGCTGAGCAACAGCAGTGACATGTTTTAGCCTGGAAGTGACATGCCTCATATTTCATTAGCCATGACTAATGACATGGCCAAACTTAATTCCAAGGGTATGGAGAAGTGTAATGAAGACATCACTAGAAATAGACAAGAACTAGAAATTGGTGAACATCAGTAACATCCACCTCCATAAGCTGATAACCTCATGCCTCCTGCTATGGACTGATTGTGTGCCCCCCACATTCATATGTTGAAGCCCTGACCTCCAATGTGATGGTATTCAGAGGTGGGGCCTTTGGGAGGTCATTAGGTTTAGATGAGGTCATGAGGATGGGGCCTTTATGGTAGGATTAGTGACCTTATTAAAAGAGACTCTAAAGAGCTTGCTTTCTCCCTTTCTCCCTCTCTCCGTCTCTCTCTCTCTCTCCCTGCCCTGTGAGGACACAGCAGGAAGGCAGCTGTCTACAATCCAGGAAGAGAGCTCCCACCAGAAACTGACCATGCTGGCTCCTTGATCTTGGACTTCCAGACTTGAGAGCTATGAGAAAATAAAGTTTTATTGTTCAAGCCACTCACTCTAGGTATTTTGTTATGGCACTGAAGCTGACTAAGACACTCCCACACTGCAGATATATTCAAAGACTTATTTCCTAAGTACCCAAGCTGCACAGTGAGTTTGCTGGAATTTTACACAGCAAAACAATAGACCTCTATATGGTTTATGCTTCCTACTCGTTACACTATTTTATCTGAGGGATGTGCACTCCATGCCATGGCACGTATGTTTACAGGTAGGACTCAAATACACACTTCACATTTCTCTGACTTCCTGTGTACATTGATGTGCTTGATGAGTTTAGAGAGTCCTAACATTTTGGCAAGTGACATAATTTCAATAGATTGATAAATTATGATTTGCATGCAGCAACTGCCAGCACACAAGAACACCGTGACATTCTTCTGTGAGAAGCAGGGTCATGCTCAGCTCCTTCTGGAGGCAGGAACATCTCTACCTACATTCCATTCCCATCCAGTTTCATCTGTCACATCCCTCTAGGCAAAAGAAAAAAAATGCTTTGTGTGATAAGATAAGCCAGGTGAATTTGGGACTCTCGCAATAGTCACCATCAGTGCTGATTGGCCTTGTAAGTCATAGTTAATGTATGATATTTCAAAGGGAAAAAAATCACATTAAAAATGACCCAGCAAGTGGTGAATTGTACCAAACTATAATTTCGGATACTTGTGATTCACCAGTGATTTCCTGTGTTTGGAACAATGTTATAAATTTCTCAGAGGCTAATGGATGATTAGGAATGGATTTGCTGTGCTTTGTTTTATTGTAGATAACAGGCCACAGAAATATGATTTTAGTGGGTGCTAATGGACTGAGTCCCTTCAAAGGATTAATAAGATTGCTGCATTTTGGATTGTCTTTGGACAACTGAGATGCTGAGTGCCATTTTTAAAGGAGGAACTCTTCGCTTACAACAGCATTTTATTTTGACGACCAGGTGAATCCTGGGGAGGTCTGTCTGGAGCATCACACAGCACACACAAGCCGACGTTCTCTCCCCGCGCTGCCTACCAGAGCACTGTTACCAAAATCAACGATTAATGGTTGAAAGAGTCTGAAAAATGGCTATCCCTTTGACCTTTCTAAGGTTTGTCATTTAGTTGACATACCCATTACCTCAAAAATCAAATGTGTTTGTCTAAACATTATTCTGATGTTTACTTTGGGCACTAAAGGGCAGACAGCTGACCACGGACCCGCTGACAGTGATCAATTCAGCCTCGAATCTTGTCACTTTCCCTGTTTATTCTGCTATCAATCTCCCCTTTGCCTGCCACATGGCCACTTTCTGCTGCTCAGGCGCTTTTAAAACTAACAATAATCCAATTTAGAATTGATCAATGAAAATGTGTAGTCAGTAAGCAAAATGACAAAGTCTGCATGTAACCGCTGACCACAGTCAGGAGTTTATTTTATATGGATGGGGCTGAAGGCAAATTTTAATTAATTAATTAAATGGTAACAGCATTTGAGCTTCTTCCCTGTATTTTTTTTTTTTTTCGAGTCAGATCCTCTAAGTTTTACTGTCTTAGAAATGGGGGAAGTGGGCCCGTTGACTCCCTGCTAGAGCCAGTATGTTCTGGAACAGTGCTGCCCCGTGGGCCTTTCTGTGATGGTGGGAATGGTCTAGACCTGTGTTGTCTGAGGTGGCAGCCACCAGACACCTCTGGCTGAACTTGAACTATGGCTTTTGCAACAGAGGAACTGTATTTTAAGTTTTATTTAATTTTAATAAATTTAAAGTTAACGTTAAATGGCTTTATGTGGCTAGTGGCTACAATTCCGGATGGGGCGATTCCAGAATGTTGACATTTTTGATGAGGAGATGAGGTCTGCTGATGTGGTTTGGATGTCATACTGTCTAGACACTGTGTATCAGGAGGTCACAGTTTCCGGCCTGATCCAACACGGCTACAAACCAGGCAAGAGAAGTTCAGGGAGATATTCAAGTCTCCCTTGTGTCCTAAAGGCAATGTCACGTTTGACCAGGGCTCCTTGCCTGGTCCATGGTAGCAGGGCTCCCGAGAGGGCCTGGACGCTGCTCTGCATGGCTGGCTACTCCCCAGCGGAGGGGAGAGCTCCAGCGAGAGAAGTGGCAGGGCTGGTGCAGGAAGGTTCCTGAAAGTCCCCCAAGGCAAGCCCCGTTCTTGGCTGCATCCCAGGTCTGGTGTCCAAGACAGAAGGGTGCATTTCGTTCCCAGTGCCAAGTGGCTCCTGGGTTCTGGATGTGACCAGGCATCTTGCTGGGCCACTGGTTTCTGGCTCCCAGATTGTCTGGGCTCTTGGGCCTGCATCCCTTCTTTCCCTCAACCTCAAACTCCATTTTTGCCAAATCCAACAGTGGGGAGTCATTTGATGAATTTATTAAAGCAATTTGAAAAATCATTTCTTAAAATTATCTGCAAATGTTACGTTCAATGAGCAAACAGTTTAAAAACTAATTGCTAATGAGATTAGAAGCACATGTAATATTTGGGGGTCTTTTTAAAGACATGAAATCAACTTAGCTTTTATCTCTAGACAGATATATATCAAAACCTAGATTAGAATTTAAAAAAAACTGCATCACTTATTTGACTTTCAGAGCTTATGGGAGAAGTTATGAGCAAGTAGAAACACTTTATGAGAGTTATGGTGTAATCAATGGAGATTTAAAATACTGTACCAGGTAACTATTGTCTTAGAAGGAAAGTGGTCTGGGTATTCTCTTGAAGGAGATTCTAAATTTGTAATTCTTGTGTTATTTACCTACAGACAACAAAAAAAATTAAAAACAAAAACCGGTTTTTATTTTTAAAAAATGGAAATAATTTATTTCCTGAAAATTTTCAGTAGGAAAAAAGTTTAATTGGGGGCATTTAAAAATTAGTTTTTAATGAAGCTTTATGTGATAAACTGTAAAAGTTTGACAATGATGACAAAAGGATATCTTATAATTAAAACAAACAAATATCTATCCATCTATCTATTATTTATCTATTTCATCCATGGTTTCACTATCCAAAGACAGACACTGTTAATATTTTTTTGTATTTATATCTAATCTTTATTCTATTTGTTTTCATTCTAAATGGAAAGATCATGTATATACTATTTCTATCCTACTCTTTTTTTCATTTAACATTGCAATGCTTATATTTTCCATATATTGCATATTCTTTAGAAATATAATTTTTAAAAGTTACATTATAATTAATGAAATGAATATACACAATTTATGTAAAAACTGTGTTTGTATCTGGTATTTAGATTACTTCTGATTTTTTTCTTTTCCTTTTATAGATAGTGCTTCTGAATATTCAGAATTACTTTCTTAGGCTCCATTCTCAAAAGTGGACTTACTGAGTTAGAGAGTATAAACATTGCAAGGCTCTTTGCCAAATTGCTTTCCAAAAGGATTATACCAAAATATCAGCAATATTTGAGAGTACCTTTTTCACAGTCCCCTTATCAGCAGTGGAAATTATTATTTTTTAAGAAATCTTTGCTAATTTGATAGGGGTCAAAGGTTACTTCATTGTTATTTTAATGCCCCATTCCTTGATTACTAGTGAAGGAAAACATTTTCCACACATTTGTTGATTAGTTATATTTCCTTTTTGGAAATTGCCTATTCACATCCTCTGTCAATTTATCCATTGGAGCTTCAGTATTTTAAAATTCAATTTGATTAACCTTTTTATATATATAATGATATTAGTACTTTGTCTAGATAGTATTTCCTATGACTATTTTTCCCCAAATATGATGTTTGCCTTTTAATTTTGTTCTATTTATTTATTTTGATTGAAGGGAAGCTTAAAATTTAAACTTAGTAACATATAATAATGTTTTCATCTTACTTTTAGTAAATTGTACCTCCTCCAATGATGGTAAATTTAAAAAGTTTTTTCTTCTTGATTTCTTATATATTGATATATTATATTTAATTTTAAAGTTCCCTTGGAATTTATATTTTTTGGTGAATGATTTTAGGTGAGAATCTAAATAGATTTTTTTCATCAAATAATCAATTGTTCCAGGGGGATTTATTTATGAAATGACTTACCCCTTTCTCATTTATTTAAAATATTTATTTTACCATACATATTATATATATATGCAGTAAGATAGCCAGTTCCTTGACTATTGTGTTCTGTAGATTTCAGTTTAACCTTGTTCCAGAATTTCAATATTTTATATAATATCAATTTATACCCTTGGTCACAATTGATACCATTGGTATCAATTTATACCATTGGCTGAAGGGTCCAGAATACTCCCAATCATTCTTTTTCAAAAAATTGTTTTGGTTTATTTTACTGTGTGTGTGTATGTGTATGTGCACACCACAGGAAGAATGAGTATCGATTATTGACTTTTTTACTGACATATTTTGAGTTTTACTTTTTCCAAAGTCTTCCCATCTCTCAAGACCAGGTCAAATCCTACAGCCCACAGGGCCTTTCCTGACCCTTCTTAGTGGGAAGGACTTATTTCCTCTCTTACTTCTGTATGTCTTCACCTGTCCTTCTCTTAGAGCATCTTTATGTGCTGCCTTGTATTATAATTATTTGTGGACAGATCTTACTTTCATCCAGTTATGTGTCTGTACAGGCTGAATAATGGCCCCTAAAGATGTCCACGTCCTAATCTCCAGAACCTGTGAATGTCATCTTCCATGGCAAGAAGGACTTTGTAGATGTGATTAAGTTAAGGACCTGGAGATGCAGAGATTATCCTGAATTATCCAGGTGGCCCCAAATGTAAACCTAAGGGGGAGGCAGAAGGGGACTTGACTACCATGGAGGAGGATGTGATGAGATCACAGAGGCAGAGATTGGAGTGATGCTGTCAGGAGCCACCAGAAGCTAGAAGAGACAAGGGACAGCTTATCCCCTGGAGACTCCAGAAGGAACTGGCCCTGCTGACACCTTGATTTTAGTCCCTTAAGACTCATTCTGGATGTCTGACCTCCAGAACTGTTAGAAAATAAATCTGTGGACTGTTTTTGCTATCAGTTTTTGAGGCTCTAAGTTTGTGGCAATTTGTCAAGAACCCAGTTGGAAATGAATACTGCTATTCCCCACATCCTAAAAGCAATAATAGACTCACCCAGGGCACCGTTCAAGTATGAATTGTCCCCTGTGGGGGGATCAGAGTTGGAGGTGTCCAAGCCTTACCTGAGGAACGATGCTTAGAGTGGATTCTGGTTGTGTTCTGCTTTTTCGAATTTGATCCAGCTCCGGGGCCAGGAGTGGCACTGACTGCACACGTGATCCCTCTTCTTCTGCAGCCATAGCTTCACATGCCAGTCTTGTTTCAAGTGAGATGCTGTTTAGCTCAGCATCTATCAGTCTCTGTGAGCTGAGTTCAAAGTCACCGCGGCCATGAATTCTACTTTAAAGAAGTTATTTCCAGGGTTACTGCTGAAAGCCACAAAATTAAAAAGAAATGAGTTCAAGAGAGACGTTTGAATGACTAAATTGATACGTTTTCACAAACATTCCTACTTTCAGCTTTCTTATTGTATAAAGTGAATATGAACATATATTATTGGAATTTGGCAATGCTTTTGCTTTATACAGTACATATTTATTTAAACATATGCTCTTTATTTTTTTATTGGAGTATACTTGCTTTACACTGTTGTGTCAGTTTTTGCTGTACAGCAAAGTGGATTAGCCACATGTATACATATATCCCCTCTTTTTTGGATTTCCTTCCTATTTGGGTCACCACAGAGCACCGAGTAGAGTTCCCTGTGCTATACAGTAGGTTCTCATTAGTAATCTATTTTATACATAGTAGTGTGTATATGTCAATCCCAAGCTCCCAATTCATCCCACCCAAACATATGCTTTTTTAAAAAAAACTTGATTTAATTTTTCAGTGTCTTTGTGAGTAAGAGAAATATTATACACATTCTCCAGAAAAGAAAAGAGGACTAGCAAGGTGGGCCATTTATCCAACATTTTACCCTTTTATTTACTTATTAAGATTTTGAGGGTCTGCAAAATGCTCGACATTGTGTTAAGATTTTAGTGATTTGAAGTTGAATGAAACACAGTGCTGACCTTGAAGGGTGTCGCCATCTAGGAAACAAACAATTACAGTACATTTGGAGAGGGACTCCGTTAGCTGGAGGGATCACGGAAGGATGTGTTGGGTTTCAATCCTGGTTGCACATTAGAATAACTCCTAGGAGTTTAAAAAATACTCAACTGCAGACCCCACCCCAGATGATGTGAATCACAACCTCTGTGTCAGAAACTGGAATCTGTTGGGGAGACAGATAAGGAGGAGAAGGCTGTAACACAGAGGAAACTTCATGTATACACAGAGCTTTAAAGGGTTGGGATTAACATATACACACTACTATATATAAAATAGATAATCAACAAGGGCCTACTGTATAGCACAGGGAACTATACTCAATATTCTGTAATAACATATATGGGAAAAGAATCTGAAAAATAATAGATATATGTATATATAGAACTGAATCACTTTGCTGTACACCTGAAGCTAACACAACCCTGCAAATGAACTATACTCCAATATAAAATAGAAATTAAAAAAAGAAAGTTAATATCCCAGCCTGCCCCCCAAAAAACAAAACACAAAACAGAAACAGACTCACAGACATAGAAAACAAACTTATGTTTACCAGAGGGGAAAGGTTGGGGGTAGTGATAAATTAAGAGCTTGGGATTAGCAGATACACACTACTATATGTAAAATAATCCACAAGGACCTACTGTATAGCACAGGGAACTCTACTCAATATACTTTAATAACCTATATAGGAAAAGAATCTGAAAAAGAATCGATATATGTATATGTATAGCTGAATCACTTTGCTGTACCCCTGAAACTAACACAACATTGTAATCAACTATACTCCAATATAAAATAAAAGTTTTTAAAGTTTAAAAAAATAAAAACTACTCAACTGCAGACCTCACCCCAGATGATGTGAATCACAATCTCTGTGTTGGAAGCTGGGATCAGCTGGGGAGACAGAGGAGGAGGAGAAGGCTGTAACCCAGAGGAAACTTCATGGATACATAGGGCTTCAGGGGGCAGCAAGCAGGGTGCTGACCTAACATAGGGTGCATCGTCCCCGGGGTCCCCACTCTGGTGGGCTGCAGGGTTATTGGAGGGAACCCTGGAGAAGGGAGATGGGATTTGTGGAAGGTGTACCATTTGCTGAGTGCCCCTGTGTGCCATGCGCTGTGCTGGGCTTTTCACAAATTCTCTCTTTTAGTTGTTGTAAGACTTTCTAGTTATGTGTCATTATTCCAATTTTACACATAAGGAGTCCAAGGCTTGGGTGATTGGGAAGCTTCCTCAGGATCACAAAGGTGGTAAGTGACAAAACAGGGAGCTGACTCCTGATGCAGAGTTGTTGCCATTTACTGTGCTGCTTTGCATAATTGAGACATGGCTAGAGGTAAATACGGTAAATAGTGGAAGAAATGCCCAGCTCCAGCTCTGGGGGCTTTACTAGGAACTTTGATCTTCGAGTTGAGTCTGTTTACCGGGTGGGGATGGGAGAGAGTTGGGGAGTGGCATCCAGGAAACAGACTACCAGTGCACAGGCTCAAATAAATGAAGCAGAAACGGCCTTTGTAGAGGGATCCAAGCAATCTGTTAAGCCTCAAGCATGGAGTGATGTGGGGTAAAGAGAGGAGAAAAATCTGTTTCGTGAATTATTAATCCATGTGTTAATAACAGTGTGTTAAGACTCTAATTGACCTCACTTTGAAGAAATTCTCTGTATTGGAAACTACTGTATGCTACCACTTGTTGTAACAAAACTTTTGGGTAGAAATACTACATTTTGACATTCTAGCTAGTCAATGGAGTTTTTCCACACTACTTACTATGTAGGTTTTCCCTAGCTCATGTAGACTCGTGACTGGGTGATATCAGAATGAACCCTTCAGCTTAGAGACTTGTTCCTTTTAGCTGTTTTAGGGTAGATTAGGGGAAACTGAAAATATGATTACCTTGAGGGATGTTCTATTTAATTGCCATTTTTATTGGCCATTTTCTTTGCCCAATTTCAATAGTCTGATGGGATGAAAGTCCTTGCAAAGGGAAAGTTTGTATACATTAATATAAGTGAATTCTGTATTTATATGAATAAGTATTTTATTTTCTCATAGAAAAATATGAGCAAATCTTAAACTCCCTCTGGTTGCAACCAGCTTTACCATTCAGAGACTCTATAGTCATTATTTTTTTACTCTAATCCTTTGCTTTTTTCAACTGACTTCCCTATATTTTGAACTCTTGAGTCCTTACTTTTCACCCTAAATTGTCAGTCTGGATGATATTTGACTTGTGGACTCTGGGTAGTAAACCAAACCTTAATTAATCTCAATACAATTGCCCTAAACACAATTTTATTTTTTATTTTCTATTGTTGTTTCAGGTAAAATCCTGCTATATTTATTTGATTCTTTTTTTTAAAACTGAAGAAGTTGATTTACAATATTGTGTTAGTTTCAGGTGTACAGTAAAGTGATTCAGTCATACATATAGTTATATTCTTTTTCATATTCTTTTTCATTATAGGTTATTACAAGATGTTCAATAAAGTTCTCTGTGCTATACAGTAGGACCTTATATTTAACTATTTTATATATAGTAGTTTGTATCTGCTAATCCCAAATCTACAGTTATTTTAAAATCCACACATATACACAAATCTCTAAGTACACACTTATATCCCACTCAGTGGAGGTCAGATTGTTGTTAGGATAATAACCTCTCAGGGGGATACTCTCCCCCATGGCCTGGTCAATACATTTATACAATGTAATTAAACCATATCACTTCCATGACAGGAAATTGATGACCTTTTAATTATTTCAAGATAACTGAATATGTAATCATTTTCTCCTTTAACTGGGAGAGAAGAGTATATTTTGAATAAATTGAAAGTGGAATACAAATACTTATTTTGTGTGTATGCTGTACGTTTGTGCTCTCTTTCCACAAGATATCATTTTGGAGTGCTTTTCCCAGGATTTAGGAAAACAATTTAGAAAAGCCCATGTTAAAAATAGGAGATACACTACCAAATGTAAAATAGGTAGCTAGTGGGAAGCAGCCGCATAGCACAGGGAGATCAGCTCGGTTTTTTGTGACCACCTAGAGGGGTGGGATAGGGAGGGTGGGAGGGAGACGCAAGAGGGAGGAGATATGGGGATATATGTGTATGTATAGCTGATTCACTTTGTTATACAGCAGAAACTAACACACCATTGTAAAGCAATTTACTCCAATAAAGATGTTGAAAAAAAATAGGAGATTAATAATTTAGTAAACAGTGTTTAAAAGGTGCTTGATGATTATTGGAATTAAGAAAGATCTACCAATACTACCCTGAATTTTCATATGGTGTATAAGGTCACAATAAATTTTAAGACTGTCTGGTGGGAAATATATGGCAAGTAACTCTTTAAAAAATTAGACTGAGACCTGCTCATAACATCAGAGTTGGCTAATTCCCATGGGGAAGATTGAGTTACCACACACTTTTATTGTGGGACATTTTGGGTGACAGAGTGCGATGGACCATTATAGGGTCCATATTTTCCAAATCAAAAACCAAAACCCAACCTGTGATAGGTGTGCAGGTTTCTATGGGGATAATGGACCCTAATACTTCAAATCACAATTATTTCACACATTGGGACAACATAGCTTTTATATTTTTAGTATAGCAGATTTTCCCCATTAAAAATATATATTTTATAATTCCCTTGAATAAGAAAATTCTCAGCCTCTACACTATGTGTATAGGTGACTAAAAAAAACCAAAAAAACAAACAAAAAAAACCCAACCTATCCAAACGGGAGCATTGTCTTTCCAATCCAGTACAATAACACTGCTTTGTCTCTCCTCATAGGCCAGAAATGTGGAAAACACCCTTTCTCACCATCTTCCATTAAGAGAAAAGAGAATTTGTGTTACTACTTGAAAAATCAACTGCTTAATCTTCGACTGAAATTCCAGTCAGTAAAATTAATGGAGAGTGGGACAATTTCACTAGAAACACCACACGGTGAGTGCTTTTGATTTATAGTTGGACGTATTAACTGTATAAATTATACCTAGAAGCAGCTCTTTACTAGATATATTTTATAACTAAATTAATATAGTGACTTCCACATGTTACATTTAAAATTTTCCTTTCTTTAAAAAATATGGCAGGCATGGTCTGAAACATTTTGTCAATCAGGGCTTTTCTGTAATAAACAATTTGGAATCTCATGGATTTTTTCCCTTAATTTTGAAGATATCATTAAGGATAGTGTTAAGATGGTGTGACACAATTCCCTGATTTTTTATGATGAAGACTATATTTGGAGTATAAACCCTTTGTGAAAAAAATACAGGCAGGTTGCTATTGAACTCCTGGCAAACTGGGTGGGTGAAGACAGAGTGGTAACTAGTAAACAAACCGTCTGCCTCTTTAAATTCCACAATCAGAACATAAGGTTCTTGAGGACAGGGGCAGATCAGGGTTTTTAAAAAAAAATTACTATTAAAGCAACAATGACCAGCACCTAGTACATATATAGGAGGCCCTTGATTAAAATACCCTTTTACTTTGTCAATAAACCTTTCTTGAAAGTATGACACTATGCCAGGGCCTGGGAATTCAAAATCGACAAAAAGAGGACTTCTGTTTTTATGAAGCCAAAAGTTGAGTAGAGGAGATATCTATTATCTAAGGAAATATGCATAAGAATAGAGATTTATACACTGGAAAACAGGAGAGGAAAAGGTAAGTAGTCACCTGGAAGTGATATTTGAGTTGGGTCTTGAATATGTGCATAGATATTTATAAATAAACAGCAAAACCGTTGAGGTTTATTCACACTTCTCTGGCTTCCTCCCTTGAACCGGTTTGTTTCATGAACCAAGGAACTTTTTTTTTTTTTTTTAAACATCTTTATTGAAGTATAATTGCCTTACAATTGAACCAAGGAACTTTGATGCTAATGAATTTCTCCATTTTATTCCAGTCACCCACATTTTAATGGCAGACTCCTTTTTTTTTTGTCATGAAAATAGCTGCATTCAGTAGTTTAAACTTTACCAGAATTAAAATGTTAGTGAAATAAGCACAGAGGTCTTCTTCAAACTTTCCATGGTTTGCAGCTTTTAAGTGGTCAATACAGAGTAATGTTAAGAAACATGAATGAGTCGGAACGCTGGTTAAAATGGATTGAAACATCATTTTATTCTGAGCTGTAAATTTCTTGATGAAAAAAATTATTTTAACTGACTTTATTTCCTATGTATATATATCAAATGACACCTGAATCATGTTAAGGCCTTAACCTTTTCCCATTTCCTGTTGTAAAACTGCCTGAATCTGACATCTTTTTAAGTGGAGTTAAAACTGTTTTCACTTATGATGTCAGAATTCAGATAATGCCCAAATTGATGCTTAGTGATCTGTGTTTTAAACGTCTCGTTTTCTAAGATGTCTTCTCTTATTTTAAGGAAGAATAGAATTGCATGTTTGGGTCTCTCTAGAATTAAAACTAGTCACTGATTACAATATTCCCTGTCGATTATCTGAAGCCTATAGTCTAGGTGACACAAGAGGCGAATTCATTGCAAGCCTTCAGCCAGATACTGAGTCTCAGCTCAAGAGCTGGGGCAGCACAGAGTGTGGATGGTGTTTATGCTCCAAGCTGTCTTACTCTCCCACTGGGTGCTCAGGGCTCCCTACGGACTCGCTTCCCCACCATCCCCTAAAGGACCTTGGCTCTAAGGGATATGGTCTCCTCACTATTTTCCCAAACTATTTTCTCAAATACCTGCCATGGCTTGTGGCATATTCTTGTGTCCATTTATTAATTCTTCATTCAAACAATGATGATGAGCCCCTATTGTGTGTCATGTACTCTCCTAGGCTAAAGCAGTGAAAATCAGGTGGATTTCTGGCTTTCAAGGAAACAGACTATAGGAAAGTAAACCCAGAAGAAACAAAGATAATTTCAGGTTGCAATAAGTACAATGGAATAACAAGATTAAAATAAAATAAAATAAGATAAAATAAAATAAAATAAAATAAAATAAATAAAATAAAATAAATTAAAATAAAATAAGATAAAATAAAATAAAATAAAATAAAATATAGTAATGTATTGATAATAAAGAAAGGGGGCTGCAGGGGAGGGGTTTACTTTAGACCACATGGCCAGGGAAGGCTTGCCTGAGATGGTGATAAGGGAACCAGCAGGGTTCTGGGGAAGGAGAATTCTGGGTGGGGGGAATCATGGGAGCAAAAACCCTAAGGCATGTAGAGGAAAAGGAAGAAGTCCAGTGCCGCTGAAACCTGAAAAGAAAGGGAACAGTAATGCAAAGGGAGCTGGATGAGGGCCAGTTCTCACGAATGATTCTAATTTTATATATTTTAAAATAAGAGGTTTTATTATTGCTTAGTTCTGGCAAGGTCAACAGATTGGGAGAATATTACCATTGTAAAGACAGGTTGTTATACTCAAGGGTCGCAAGCAGAAGGGACATGGCCCGGCATGGGGGGCACATGAGGAAGCACCAGGTGGTCAGGAGGCAGAGGAGAGGAGAAAACAGTGGCATAAACCTTTATTGTGGCTTCTTGCCACAATGGACAAAAGAATGGGTGAGGCAGGGTAAACAGGTTTAAGATTGATTACTTTGAATAATTTCAGGAGGCTCTGGGGCATAGGAGCTGTCCTTAGGTGTTTGGTACGTGACCCTGGAGCGATTGGGGCAGGTGGATAGTGTCCTGGTATATGAAAGCCTGATAAAGAAGGAGTTAGGTGTGTGGGCTCTGGATTGGTTTACATTTGACAGGCACCCTCAGGGGTGAGTTGTTTACTATCTTTGGGAATTAGCTAACCCTGTGGGGGGGGCAGTCCCTCTAGGAGCAGCAAGACCTCCTAATGTCAAAGCATCAGAAAATAAGAGACACAGCTAATACATACAAAAAGTATACCAGAGTATTGAAAAAGTTTATGTAACTAGAATAAACTTGACCAAACCTCACAGGAATGAGGATGAAAAATGACAATGCAAATGTACTCATGAACATAGATGCTAAAATCATAATAACATATCATTTGTGAATTATGAAAGTTTTGCTTCTTTCATAACAGTCTTTACGCATTTAGTTTATATTTCCTTGTACTTGCTAGAATTTCCACTAAAATGTTGATAGAAATTATAACATGCATTTGAATCTTGTTCCCGACTCCCAAGGAGAGTTTTTAACTTTCATCATAAAGTATATTTGCTATGAATTATCTTTATAGCTTATGAAAGTCCCTTCGTATTCCTAGTTTGTTAAATGTTCTTTTTTTCACATAAATGAGCATTGAAATTTATGTAATCATTTTTTCTGCATCTATTGGAAGGACCATATGATGATTTCATGTTTAATCTGTTAATGCAGTTAATTATATGAATTTTCTAATATTAATCCAACTTTGCCTTCCTAGGATAAACCTAAATTTACCATAACGTATTTTCCATTTCTATACATTACTAAATTTAGTTTGCAAATAGTTTGTTCAGGATTTTGTACCTGATAAGTGAATTTGATGTACAATTTCTTTATTTTGTAATGCCCTTGCAGATTTTGATATCATGGTTAAGCTGGACGTTTTCTGTTCTCTGAAAGGTTTTGTGTATGACGGATGTCATTTCTTCCTTACATATTTAAAAGAGCTCACAGGTGAAGCCATCTGGACCTAGAATTTTCTCTGTGGAAATATTTTTATTTACAGATTCAATTTGTTAGATAAATATAGAGCTATTCACATTTTCTCTTTCTTTTTGTGTCAGCTTTGGTAAGATGTGATTGTCAAGGAATGTGTTCATTTCATATAAATTGTCAAGTTTACTGTCATAAAGTTTCTCATAATATCTTTTAACCATATTTTTAATGTCTATTTCTTGAAGGATGAGATGAATGTTCCAGATAGACCACACGCAAAGTCCTGGTGGTAAGAGAAGTACATCATTTGGGGAAAGCAAATCTATCATATAAATCTAAACACAGCACCAAAGTGGGTATTTTGAGATATTTTTAATAATTAGGAAAGAATAAAGACAAAAATCATGGTCTTCGCCTGAAAAGGATTTATAGTCAACTTACATTGAGACATGGCTTATATACATTCACATTTCAAGAGGGCACATATGAGACTATATGTATGTATGTCAAGTGCTTTACAGTGGATTTCAGATTGCATACAAAAGTGCCAAAGGAAATGCCAAATAAGGGGGAAATGAGTTAATATTTTTAGGTTGTTCAGAATATGATCATCTATGTTTTATGCATGTTTAGGTCAAATATATCCTTTGTAAAATATAAGCAATGTCTGCCTCTCCTAAGAAAATTTGATTTAAACTTGTACCCAGAAGCCTGTTATGTGCATGCCACCCCTTGGTGTGTTTTCTTTTGGCCAATGGGCCCCTGGATCTCTTTTTATTTTTTCAAAACATTTTTTCTTCCTCTCTGAAACACTAAGCTAATAGTTTTGTAATGTAATAAAACTCAAAACAACTTTCACCTGCATCTTTGGCATAAATCAATTAAATTAGGCACAAATATTGGTGTTTTCGAGATGAAAAAGAATTACCCAATAGTGCTGATATGTGGGTACTGGTAATCTAATGAATAACATACATTCCCTTTCCGCTTACCAGCTGAAAGGAAATGATTAATTTTACAGAAATAAGTTCGCCTCAGTGTCCTGAGCATTGAATCTCATGTCTGGATCTTACATCTAGAATTAAAATAGAAAGTTTAACATATTTATTTAACTTACACAATTTTTTTTTATAATCATAGAAAGCTAGGCATCACAGCCTCTAAAGTATGGCAAGGTGCAAGAGTATTTCTAAACTTTTCTTACCTTACAAAAATAGTCAGGACGGTGTGGCCCTTGCTGTTTTCTTTTTTTGTTTTTTGTTTTTTGTTTTTGGAAGAGCATTGTGTTGTCAGAGATAAGCAAAGCAAAGATGTTGATTAGAGTTTATGGAGTTCTCTTTGTGAAGTACACTCTGTTTTATAGGTAAGGCTGGTCAGACAGAAATTAGAAGGAAAGCAAGTCATTTTTTTTTTTTTTTTGACTCTGCATCATTGGTCTGTGTCCTGGGTACCATCATTAGTGGCCTTCCTTGGCCCTCAAAGTGCTGAGAGATAATAACAATGAACACGGAATAAATAATCATTCAAGGATGAAAGCAAATAAAAACAATTTCATACAAATGCTAGATGAATTTATTGCTCATAGATCCTCACTAAAATAACTCTTAATGAATGTACTTGGGGAAAAGAAAATTGAACCCAGTAGGAAGGTGTGGACTCCTAGAGAGGCCTGTAGATGGGGCCGGAAGAGGTACAGACAGATCTTTAAGGGACGTCCCATCTGGCATTTCAACTTGATCTTTATAACAATGGCTATTGGGAGCATTTAAGCATGCAGAGACAGCTCCACTACCTGCTGAACAGTGGTTGGAAGGCAGCAAGATAGGAAGAAAAAGGTGAGTTAAGAGAATGTAGAGGATTTTCATGCAGGAAATGATGAGGACATCCACCAGGTAGTGGAGATGGGTCTTAGCGCTGTGGAAACAGAAAAGAAGGACCTACAAGTATGTCAAGGTGACTGGATATGAGCCGTGAAGCTATGACAGTAGTTAAGGATGACTCAAGTCTTTCCCTTAAGTTGTTGTTGGTGCCATTGACTGGGTTGGAAAGAAGGGTTTGTAGGAAGCAGTTTGGGTTTGAATACATTGAACTGAGAGGCTTACAAGGCATCTAAGTGGAGATGGGCCTCTTCAAACCCCAATAATGTGGTGTTATTACATGTTTTAGAATTTTTTCAATCTGATGGTTGTATGATATTCTCTCTCTGTCTCTCTCTTCCTCTCTCCCTCCCCCAACCGTTAAATTGTATTCCTCTGATTACTAGTGAAGCCCAGAACTTTTCATTGGTTTATTAATCATTCTGGTTTACTCTTCTGTCAATTGCTTGTGAACAGTCTTTGGCAGATGTAATAGTTTGCTTACCCAACCAACATTTCCCTCCTTTCTTTCTTATTAAAAGTGTCCTGATTTGGTTGAGGTGTGAGGTGGCAATGTCCCAAGAAATGAGGGCAGGTCTTCCCTAAGCTCCTACAGATAAGCAATGATTGGTCATCTGACCCATTTCTGGCCAATAGGACCTACAGGAAAATCTCCTTTGCAGGTATTTGTGCTATCTTTTCCAGTATTTGGCTTATAGATTTCACTCTGTTTATGGTGTCATACACAGGTTTTTAATTTTAATGTAGCAAAAAATGTATCATTCTTTCTTTCCTTGTCATCTTTTGTCTTGTTTTAGAAGTGATTCTCTATTCTGAGGTTCTAAAACTATTCTCTATTTTTTCCTCCATAAATGTTAAGTTAAAAAAATCTTTATATTTTAAATCCATCTGGAATTTATTTTTGAATCTGGCATGAGGCAAAGATGTTTTTACGAATGTGTAGTCAGTCAGCCCAGAACATTTTTTGAATAGTTCATTCTTTCTTTCTGGTTTATATTAGCACCTCTCTCATATATGAAGTGCACATGGATATGTTGGTCTGTTGTAAATTTCCCTAATCTGTTCATTTGGTCTCTTTTTCTACCACTATTTCTTTTCTCTAATAAGTTGTAAGCTCTCTTGAACTTTTTTTTATGTAAATAATTCTTTAGTCTACAAATGATGACAATTTTATTTCTTCATTTCCAATGCTTATATCGACTATTTCTTTTTCGTGCCTTATTATGCTGGCTAGGATTGCTGGTACAATTTTAAATAAAAGCAGTGAGAGTAGACATTGTTTCTTGTTCCTGACTTGTTTTGGTTCTTTTAAGGGAATGTTTTTAATTCTTCACCATCGTGTATGATTTATGTTGATTCCGTTGATCAGGTTAAAGGGGTTCCTTCCATCCTTAACTTGTTTAGGGTATTTGTTTTGTTATCCAGAAAGGTATTGAATTTTACTTTTGTGTTTTTCTGAATATTTTGATAATCATGTGGCTTTTCTCCTGTAATGTGTTGTGAATTATATTTGTAGATTTTCTAATGTTAATCTAATCTGTAGTCCTGTGATAAGCCATACATGGCCATGATGGAATTATTTAATAGCCTGCTGGATTTAGGTTACCAATGTTTTATTTAGGATTCTTGCATTAATGATCATAAGATGGGTTGGCCTATAACACTTTTTTCTTTTAATGTCCTTGTCCAGTTTTGGTGCCTAGGTTATACCAGCCTCATACATTTAAGTGGGGAGCCCTCCCTGGAATCATTTGTCTAAAAGAGGACAGTTTGTGGACTATACCTGTAAAATCATCTAGCTCTTCACAGTCTGTCTTTAGCATTAAGGACCCTCCAGGCGAAGGGACCCACTTTATTGTTAGCTGAGTCTTCTGTCCTCAAGCTCTGGATGGGCTACATGGAGTCCAACTCCCTCCTTTTACCTCATCTTGAGGGACTCTTGGCTTTGACCTCCATTTTCCTCACACTGGACTAATAAAATAGCAGGAATTTCAAGAAATGAAGCAACTAAATTAGGGGGAGACACAAAAAGAAGTGTGTGGAAGTAAGAACTTTTAGTATCTTTTCTCTTCCCATGCTAGTGAGGAAATGGAGGCTCCTACCATAGTTAAGAACGTGTAGATAACATGCTGGATAAAACCTTGCTTAATTTCTCCCTGGATTTCTATTTTGCAGGGAATTTGGGTAAAGTCCAATTTGCAGGCCCTTTGGAAAAAAACTAAGTCACATGTTTATTTTTTATCTTAAAAAAATATGTGTCTGATTTTGAGCCCTTCAAGGACATTTTTCTTCTTTGAATCCACCCCTGAGCACAACGCTTGGTGTATCACAGGTGCTCAGTAAGGAACTGTCTGTTTGAAAATGTTTGTTCTTCTCCAAATAACTTATAAATTCAGTGTCAAAATCAGGCCGGACAACGACTATTATATCTTCAGGGAAGAAAGCTCATTTTATTTCTGCTTGAAACTAAAAGCCCTCAAACCAATAAAATGGTGGAAAACGGAAGTTTTTTAGGACATTGTTAATTCCTACTATTTGATCACTTACATGGGTACGTTGATTTCCAATATTAAAATGGTCTTTAAAAAAAATATTTTGCTTGCATTCACTGCCTGCATTTCTTATCTTGGCCTTTTGGTGTCATTCTTAGATTAATCTGAAAAGCATATTAAGTAAGGGTGAAATTATTTCCCTAGCTTTGGATCTTTTTGGTCTCTGATTTGAACTGAAGATTATCATACTTATAGTGCAGTTTACTAATATAACCTTTTCAATGTTATCTTAACGGTATGTTTTATAACTGACACACAACTGTAGAAGTTTAAATACAATACAGAGAACCAGTAATAGTAAAGTCAGCCTTTATTTTTATGGTTAGTCTAGAAAGAGCTTTTTCTGAAATTACTATACTGAAGTTACTAAAGTTAACTACATATGTTACTAAAATATGTATGCTATATATATAATTCTAACATAGTTCTAATGTATATCATTACATAATAATGTAACAGTATGACATTACATTATAATTTATATATGTAATATACAATATATACATATTTAGTTAAAGCAAACCAGGGTTCTTAAGCTATGACAAGTCCTGATTCATTCTCAGTGATCTGTAAAATAAAGCTTACTGCTCTCCATGGAGCTGCTGAGAGCTGATGAACTTGGCAACAGTTCTTCTTTCTCTTCTGTACATGGGGATACTCATACCCTTTTATCCACCTATGAATGAATATGAAAACCCTTTGGACTTCAAACTTATTGCTAATCCCAGTGTTAGCCACATGCTTTTCCTTCCCTCCCAACCTGCAAATGCCTCAATAACTTTTCTTCTTTTCACCATTAATTGTACTTTTTTTTTCTCCATTGTCACTTTAATGCATACGCTTAAGGAGATTGACTTTTGTATGGTGTAACAAATAAGTGAATAAGCCAACAAAATATATATTGACCCACAGTTCCATAAGCAAGAAGCAAAAGTGATGAATTCATTGTGTTTGACTGTTACACTTGGAATTCCCAATATTCTGTTTTTAAAGTCTCAGGGGAAGGAGCTGTACTTGTCTCCTGGATCTTTGAACAACTTCACTATTTGAGGGAATGAGTGTACTAACTCAGTATATCTGCCAATAGCTAAGAGCTTAGGTGGCTCTACCTTCAAGTTTGGTGACCAGAGAAACCCTGGAGATCTATTTCTCAAAATATTCAACTTTCATTAGGATCCTATCTGAACAATATAGCAAAATATATTTTTTAAAATACATTTTCTCAGCAAATGATTATTCTCATTTAGGCCAAATTCAAATTTAGATCAAATTCAAATTCAGTCCTGCAGTTGGTCATGTTCTACGGTGTGAGATCAGTGGGGTCTGAGAGCTCCACCATACTTTCAAGCTAGCATGCTGGCCTAACACAGTTTCATGGATGCTGGCAGAAGGTATGAGACCCCTACATCAGAGACAAATGACTTCATTACATACGGCGCAGCAAGCAGTGTGAGCATCACTGCGTTGGTTCTCCTTGTCCCCTTATACCATGGGTATAGTGCAGATGGGCCTAGATTTTGTTTATGCAATCAGTGGGTTGAAACCTTGTACTTAAGGAACCCAAATCTTACATAATGAGCAGTAAGCATTCTTACCCTTTGCTCCAGAAGAAGATATTATCTCTATCTTCCAAGGCTATTTGCTATACAAACATCCATGACAAGGTACTCCAGAACAAAGAGCGGTCGATGCCTTGTTTGGAAGATTTGTCTTTGAGAGACAGAGCAGAATGTGCTTTCAGAGCTGTCCCACCCTACAGGGGAGACAGTTGACTATTTATCCTCTAATTCCCATTTGTTATGGGATGAGAGCTGATCCAGGGGCATTAATTCTCTCCCACTTCTGGTCTTCCTTACACTGTGAGAGAGAAATCCACGGTGGAGGAGGTGAGTTGCAGGTATGGATCATGGTATGGACAGTAAGTGTCTCAGGACCCTGGTGTGACATTGATAGCATCTGTCACACTCCCCAGTTTTAGTCCTTCCTCCTCCCAATATTACTCATATATATTATTTTCCCTTTCAATCCATGCCTGAGCTGTTAGGTCTGCTAGAAGCACTCATAGGCCTTAAGTGGCTGGTGGTGGTATTTTCAGTTAGACTTTTCTCAAGTCATTCCTCTTAACCAGTCTACTCCTCAACAGCATACCTGTTAGAGAGCGGGCTGGGGAAAGGAACAGAAACAGAATTCAAAGAGGTCCATTTAGCTACTTATTAAATCTTTGGAAATATGGAGAGGGAAAGGTGGGAGCTAATTGCTCAAATATGTGTTTTAAAATTACTGTGTCTTTTGTTCCTGATCTCTATGACCCCAGCCTTGGAAAAGCAAGAGTTGGTCCTTAATCAAAGAGTGTGTCAAGGATTATTTTAAGAACAAATTGAGGAAATGTAAGCACAAGTCTTTCATCACCTTTTCACCACGATTAGATTTATTTGCGCTCTGTTGACGGCCCCCTTCTCTTTCAAGCTCTCCAACCGCTTTAGAATCAAGGGTGAAAAATGAAACCTAGTTCCTGCTTTTAAGAAAATGAGAGAACGCACATGCCATATTGACAGGTGCGTTTCCTGGGAGCTTAAAAGTATTGAGGATTTTTAGAAAAGAGCTATATGACCCTGGCCAATGAGAAATCCACTAACTCAGAATCCGGGATAAATTTAAAATGCTGGTGAAATGCATTGATACATTAGGGCTAGAAGTAGAGGAAGGGTTTGCCAAGCAAATTAAAAGTATAAACAAGGGAAATATATAGTCTTTATAAGGCTGAAGGCCAAAAAATGTTTCTAAACACTTGTAAACCCTCTTTGAAACTGAATGCTTCTGTGAAACAATGAATGTTCTAATTCCTAATGTTTCTTTAAAAATCTATTATTAAAAATTCTCTAAGACAGTATGCTCTTTCCTTTCCTTGGGGGCCCTGTCATCCTTGTTGCCATATGAACTTGAAATTAAGCTGAATTTTGTGAAAATGTTTCTCTACTTCAGACTTTTTCAAAACTTTCCACCCAATTAGGGAAAATTAATGAGGTTTACTGTACTTTGTGTTGATATTTAGTCACTGGCAAACAGATGGGGCTTTGTTCCTACCAAGTTAGTGTTTGAAAGCAAGGAGTGGTTTTCTTAACTTTCCCAAAGATTAAGAAAACACTATTCTAGAAAGATTGTTTCTTATTATTCTAAGCAATGACCACTTTCCACCTTTCAGCTTGCTTTCTTCATACTTTCCTGAAGGGTTCCAAGTCTTCCACTCTATCATTTATTCTCTCACAGTATAGCCTTCCTTCCATATCCATGGATTCTGCATCCATGGATTCGACCAACCACAGATCAAAAATATTACCAAAATATTCCAGAAAGTTCCCCAAAGCAAAACTTGAATTTGCTGTGTGCTGGCAACAAGTTACCTACCAATTACACTGTATCTACAAGTATTGACATAGCATTTACATTGTATTAAGTATTATAAGGAATCTAGAAATGATTTAAAGTGTACAGGAGATGTGCGTAGGTTATACTCAAATACTACACCATTTCCTATAAGGGACTTGAACATCTGTGAATTTTGGTTTTCTTGGGGGTCCTGGAACCCCCATGGATACAGAGGGACAACTGTATTTATACAATCATTACAGATCATAGCAAATGATGATAAATGAAATGAGATTTCAGTACAAACTCTTGATCATCAGGATGAAGAAATAGAGATCTGTAGAGGTAAACAGAGTCATCTAAGTTTTGCTGCTTATTTCAGGCAGATCCAGAATAAGAACCCTTGAATCCCTTACCCCTAGTCTGGAGCTTTTTCCCAGCATGGTCCATTCCCTGAGAGAAAGAGGAAGGGATGGGAAGACAGAGGGAGAGGGAGAGGGTGAGAGAGAGAATGAGGGGCTGAGTAAAGGTTGTATCAGTATTTACGGTACAATTCTTGAAACTTTTCTCTAGGTCTGAAATTTTTTTTCAAAATAAAAATTAAAAAAAATATAAAAGTCTTAGTCATATTTTAAAAGTTTGACATAGTGCAGAAACAATAAGTCCCTGAAGGCATATTTATCAAATAAAGCAGATGTTTACTTTCAATTAAGGTTCAGAAAGGAGAAAGACATTTCTCCTGTGATATTTTCTCTTTTTAAAAAATAGTCTTAAAATCTTTATTTTGAGTCACAGATAATTATTCATGAATATTATGTGTGTGATTCTTTTCCCTTATCATGAAATTCTGAGCCAGCAAAATTGACATTACGCATTTCATTCTGACGAGATATTAAGAATTTTTAAATGGACTTTTCTTGAAAGATTCATGGCCTAAATGGAGCTAAATAACTAAAAATTCAATACAGTCACTAATAGATATTTTACTTAATGCTATGAAGGCTAGCATACCAAACAATTGTACACAGATTATAATTGCAATATAATCTAATTTCTGTATTCTATAAGTTTCTTTAAATTTCTATAAATGTTTCTTGATTTTAGAATGTTATGTAACACATTCTCTTAATAGTTGTATCATGAAATCTTCCCCTCTCCACATTAATTTAACTATTAGTACATTCTTTTTTTAAAAAATTTATTTATTATTTATCTTTGGCTGCGTTGGGTCTTTTTTGCCACGTGCGGGCTTTCTCTAGTTGCCGTGAGCAGTGGCTACTCTTCGTTGTGGTGCGTGGGCTTCTCATTGTAGCTCCTCTTGCTGCGGAGCACGGGCTCTAGAGTGCAGTCTCAGTAGTTGTGGCGCACGGGCTTAGTTGCTCCATGGCATGTGGGATCTTCCCAGACCAGAGCTTGAACCCATGCCCCTGCATTGGCAGGCAGATTCTTAATCACTGTGCCACCAGGGAAGCCCTATTAGTACATTCTTAATAATTATTTTAACATAAAATATGCATTTTTAATGTCATAATTAATCTTTATAACAGGTACTCTTGAAAAAATAAATATTCATTTAACCTTAAACTGGCTGATGGAATTTTAGCATATAAAGCCTGTAAGGAAATTTTTTCTTCTCCTACCTATATTTAAAGTAAATTGTCAGATATTGAATCCAAATCCAAACAGCATGGTGTATGAGTTAGGGTTCTTCTGAGAAACAGAACCAATAAGATATATAGAGATATATACAAAGACTTTTATTGGGAGTTTGAGGCATACAATCACAGAGGGTGGGAAGTCCCACCATCTGCTGTCTGCAAGCTGGAGGCCCAGAAAGGCTGGAGGTATGGCTACAAACCCAACGGCCTGAGAACTAGGGGAACCAATGGTGTAAGTCCCAGAGACTAAAGCCCTGAGAACCAGGAAAAGAGAAGATAAATGTCTCAGCTCAAGCAGAGGGCAAATTCACCCTTCTTCTGCCTTTTGTTTTATTCAAGCCCTCAGTGGATTGGACGATGCCCACTGGAAGAAAGACATAGTGTGCTTTACTTAGGCTACTGATTGAGGCGCTAATGTCTTCCGGAAACACCCTCACAGATGCACCCAGAAATAATGGTTTACCAGCTATGTGGGCATCCCGTAGCCCAGTCAAGGTGACACATAAAATTAAGCATCACACATGGCATGTTGATATCATTGATGTTGTAACACTGGTTAGATAGGATGCAAATGACTACACTCCCAGGTTTATGGATCGTAGACAAGATTAGGGATGCCAGAAATGATACTGCAGTCATACAGCTATTTGGACCTCAAATGGCTGAAAAGATTTTTCTTGAATATCAAGGTCAAAGCCCAACCTTGATGCATTCTTAATAGAGATATGTAAACTTAAGCTGAGTCACACTGACCTCTTCATGAAAACTATTAGGAACCATACAAGCCATTAGAAAATACAGTGAAAAATATCACACTCGGAATTGCAGCAAAATATTAATTATCTAGGAATAAACTTTTTAAAACCTGTTTAATGCTTATGGGGAAAAAAAACCCTAGAAAAGCCTCATTAAGGAACATTAAAAAAATTAAGACTCATGAATAGAGGACATAGCTTGTCACTGGTTAAGGAGACTCAGTATTATTCAATAGTCTAAAGATTTCAATCCTTTAAAAATTAAATCAAGCTTCTTCCCCCTCCCCCCCCTTCACCACCCCGGCCCCAGGAACTTGAAAATTAATACTAACGTTCAACTGGAAAAATAAATATCTAAGAATAGTCCTGAAAATTCTTTAAAAGTGGGATTGGGGGAGAGTATTTGGAGGGTAAGACTATCTCCACTAAATATTGAAATTTTTTATAGCATTACCTACAATATCTATATAGTTGGAACTGGAATAAGAACAGACATGTCAGTTGAACAGAATATTCCAGAAATGGCTCATAATTTATGGAGAGCACAAATACACAAAACCCTAAGTACATTAAGGCAACATTTTATCAGCAAAATAAGATAATTCAATAAATTACATTTGCTTAATTTACTACCCATTTGGTTAAAAATATCCCACTCCTAAATATCAAACAAATTTCAGATGAACTAAAGATTTAACCACAAAACCATTTTATTACTAAAGAATTTTAAATCTCTATCCCTGTCTACATCCATTCTTAGGAAGGAAGAGGAATTTATAAACATGGTACAATAATCAGAGGTAAATAATGGGAAAGACTGATGAATTTGCTTAAAAGTTGAAAACTTCTCCATGAAAAACATACTATAAGACAAATGGTGAGCCAGCAAAAGCATTTTCAAATATATAGGACAGAAGGTAAATTTCATTGCTATGTAAAACATTTACAAATCAATTTAAAATAAAAGAGCAAGCAATCCACAGAGGAAAAGAAGTGGTAAATAACTGGTAAACAAACACTATTCAACATTTCTCAACATTAGGAATCTCAAATTAAAACAAGATGCCAGTTTTTCTCATTTATCAGACAGTCAACAACAAAAGCATATTTGAGATTGCCCAGCGATGATGCTTGTATACACACTGGCCTGATGGGAATACAATGGAGGATCCTCTCTGCCGGGCAACAGTGAACATTCCTTTTGGAATTTAGGAATGTATCCTGCATCCAATCCTCTGCTGGGTACATAAAGTGGTGTGTTGAAAGATGTTCATTACAGCATTTTTAATGATAGCAAACAGTTGAAATATCTTAAGTGTCCACAGGTGGTATTTTGTTTAAGTAAATCACGATAAATCCAGACAGTGAGGTAGGCTACAAGTCCTGGTGTTGGAGAGACTGCTCAACTAATGCTGTTAAGTGGAGTCCCGCGTAAGACAACATGTACTATATGATCTCATAGGTGGAAGGGTCCAAAAACCTATATTTGGTGATTATTTCTGGGGCCTGGAGCTGGGGACTGGAGTGGGATGGGAGATCTGGTTTTATTTCTGTATCAGTTGGATTTCAATTGCAGATGACAGCAGTGACTCTAGTTGTGTTAAGCAGAGATTGATTTAATAGTTATTTCTTAATAAATGCTGGAGAGGGTGTGGAGAAAAGGGAACCCTCTTGCACTGTTGGTGGGAATGTAAGTTGGTGCAGCCACTGTAGAAAACAGTTGGAGGTTCTTCAAAAAACTAAAAATAGAGTTACCATATAATCCAGCAATCCACTCCTGGACACATATCCAGAGAAAAATCTAATTCGAAAAGATACGTGCACCCCAATGTTCACTGCAGCACTATTTACAATAGCCAAAACATAGAAGCAATCTAAGTGTCCTTTGACAGATGAATGGATAAAGAAGATGTGGTATATATATATATATATATATATATACATACATACATACACAAACATACACACACACACAATGGAATATTACTTAGGCATAAAAGGAATGAAATAATGCCATTTGCAGCAACATGGATGGAGCTAGAGATTATTATACTAAGTGAAATAAGCCAGACAGAGAAAGACAAATACCATGTGATATCACTTATATGTGGAATCTAAAATATGATAAAATGAACTTATTTACAAAATAGAAACATACTCACAAACATAGAAAACAAACAAACTTTTGGTTACCAAAAGTGAAAGGTGGGGGAGGGATAAATTAGGAGTTTGGGATGAGTAGTCACAGACTACTATATATAAAATAGATAAACAATGAGGTCCTACTGTATAGCACAGGGACCTACATTCAATACCCTGCAATAAACCATAATGGAAAAGAATATAAAAAAGAAGAAAAAGTCATATATATAAGACTGAATCTCGGTGCTTTGTGACCACCTAGAGGGGTGGGATAGGGAGGGTGGGAGGGAGACGCAAGAGGGAGGACATATGGGGATATATGTATATGTATAGCTGATTCACTTTGTTATACAGCAGAAACTAACACACCATTGTAAAGCAATTATACTCCAATAAAGATGTTAAAAAAAAAAGACTGAATCACTTTGTTGTACACCAGAAACTAACAAAACATTGTAAATCAACTATACTTCACTTAAAAAAATATAAAAAAAATTTAAAAATTAGTTATTTCTTCTATAACCCAGTATTTGTGTTCCTTAAAAACTTTGTGTTCCTTAAAAACTTTGTGTTCTTAAAAAAAAAAACCCACAACTTTGTGTTCTCAAAATTAATAATTACAGAATATATAGGTTCAGTGCAGACAGATCACTCAAAACTTATGTCATTTTGCATCTAGGGCACCAGCAAAAGCAATGGTTTGAACCTCAGAGGGCACTTGGACAGGTGACTGAACATGGCCGGAGTTAGCCTCAGGGATGTTTAAAATGAATAAAGACAAATGAATGAAAATGCTGGCTTTGGGGCTGAGAACATGCAGATGGAAACTCCAAACGTGGAAGGAAGAGCAACCTATTCTGCGCAAAGCTTTGCAAGGCTGGGGGCGGCTCTGCTTGGGGGAGGGAGCCGCGGGTGCAGGCAATCCTCTAATTTTCTTAGGGTAGAGTTGAGAAGCATTCTGTTGTGGAGCTGAAGATTTTTCTTTTCCTGTTCCTCTTGCTCAGAAAAAACTGTGTATGAATCAAGACAATTGTCATGTTACTGTCACATCATCCCCTGACTCCCAGTCCTACATGAGCTATTTTGGAGTCTTAGAAAGAGGCCTTGTGTCAGAACAGACTGTACATGGAGTGAGGGCCCTACAGAATTGTCAGAGGGCTGGAGGAGGGGGCTCTAGGGGGGTCATCTGGAGGACTCCAAGAGCAAGTTGGGGCACTGGCCCTCTAGGGGAGCCACTACCTGGTACTGGAGGGGACTAGGAGACCACCAGTGGAACTGCTGAGTTAAAATATGCACTGTCAGTGCATCAGAAAAATAAGGAGTGGTGCATGAATATGTTGTGGATATGTGATAAAGCAAAAATAACGTGAACAACGGTAGGATCTAGATGGTGGCTATATGGGTGTTCACTCCACAATACTTTCAACTATTATGTATCTTTGAAAAGGTTCATAATTAACCAAAACAAAACAAACTAACAAAAAAAGACATGTTTTTCTCTTTCTGACTTACTCTGTATGACAGACTCTAGGTCCCATCCACATCTCTACAAATGACCCAATTTCATTTCTTTTTATGGCTGAGTAATATTCCATTATATATGTGGAATCTAGAAAACTGGTACAGATGAACCTATTTGCAGGGCAGGAATAGAAATGCAGACATAGAGAATGAATGTGTGGACACAGGGCGGGAAGGAGAGGGTGGGATGAATTGGGAGATTAGGTTTGACATAAATACACTACCATGTATAGAATAGCTAGCTAGTGGGAACCTGCTGTATAGCACAGGGACCTCAGCTTGGTGCTCTGTGATGACCTAGATGGGTGGGATGGGGGAGGGAGGTCCAAGAAGGAGGGGATATATGCATACATATAGCTGATACACTTCACTGTACAGCAGAAACTAACACAAAATTGTAAAGCAATTATACTCCAATTAAAAAACAAAGACTTGTAGCATCTGTCTATAGCTGCTCTTGCTCTAACTGCCCCTCTAGATGCCTGAGGCTGGTGACTGGACCCTGGGAGGGCGAGTCTGGCCCCTTCACAGACACACCTGCCCTGGCCGTGGTGACTGGGCTGGAGCTGCGGGAGATCACCTTTCTTACCCTCCATCACCGCACCTGCCATCAGCAATGTCCCAAGTAGCAGGAAGATGGCCCCCACCTCGCCCGTGCTTGCCTTCTTTTTTTTGCAAATCTTGCAAGTGTGCTTTTAATTTGAAGAAGCTTAGTTTGACTCCTTGATTCAAGAAAATCTGAGAATCATGGTTCTTAGCTTCCAGGTGTCTGCAGTTTAAGGTTGAACAGAAGAAAATCATACTGAGTGAAGTAAGTCAGACAGAGAAAGACAAATATCCCTTGTATGTGGAATCTAAAAAAATGGTACAAATGAACTTATTTACAAAACAGAAATAGAGTCACAGATGTAGAAAACAAACTTATGGTTACCAGGGGGAAAGGGAGGGAGGGATAAATTGGGAGATTGGGATTGACATATACACACTACTGTGTATAAAATAGATAACTAATAAGGACCTACTGTATAGCACAGGGAACTCTACTCAATACTCTGTGATGACCTATATGGGAAAAGAATCTAAAAAAGAGTGGATATATGTTTATGTATACCTGATCCACTTTACTGTACACCTGAAACTAACACAACATTTTTAAAAATAATTTTTATTGGAGTATAGTTGCTTTACAATGTTGTGTTAGTTTCTACTGTACAGCAAAATGAATCAGCCATGCATATACATATATCCCCTCTTTTTTGGATTCCCTTCCCATTTAGGTCACCACAGTGCATTAAGTAGAGTTCCTTGTGCTATACAGTATGTTCTCATTAGTTGTCTATAACACAACATTTTAAATCAACTGTACTCCAATAAAAATTAAAAAAAATAAAATAAAGTATATACTTTAGGAGATATGTATCTATATGAATATATTAACTGTTTGCTAGTAAAATAAAGATATTGCAAAGCATAAGGAAAAAAAAAAGGAAAGTGGCTGTAATTGATGCTGACGTAATGGATTCTCTTTATCCACTGCAATTTCATACTGTTTTGTATTGTTTTCTCTTTTTTCTTTTTCAAGAGTTTTATAAATGAGGTATAATTTATATACATTAAAGTGCACAGTTTGATGAGTTTTGATAAATGTATATAGTTGTATAGTTACCACACCAGTCACAATACAGAACATATCCATGACCTCAGAAAGTTCTTTTGTGCCACCCCTAGGGGCACTGCTCTGATTTCCAACCCGATAACTTAATTTTGCCTGTTCTCTACCCCAGAGAAATGAGGAAAAGCAAAAGGCCCGCTAAAATTATTTGTCCAAGAATGGTGATAACAACATTATTCATAACAGCCCCAAACTGGAAACATCCTAAATGTCCATCAACAGGAAAATAAACAAACTATGGTATATTTGTGCAATGAAATACCACTCATAAATAAAAAGGAATGAACTATTGCTACACACAACATGGATGAAGCTCAAACACAAATTAATTTTCTAATTATTAAAAGAAGTTTCAGCACATTTTAATTCTGGGACAAGTTTCACTTTCGCTTTATGCATTTCTGTAGTGGTTAAGTGATTATAATCATTACATATTAATATTAAAAATTTAAAAATAAAATGCAGTAAGCCTTGTGATTAAAGTTAGTAGCTTTTGTTGTAATATTATAAAATTAAATATTATAATTATATTTATAGCTCAAATGTAAAATATAAGTCATTTATATTTTAAATATAAAAGTAAAATAATGGATATCTTATTTATTTGGAAGTGGAGGGGATCAAAACATGTTACCCCAAAATATGCTGGTTTGGCATATTGATTATTTTGAGCTGCCAGCAACTGAGAAACTGCTCTCTATCCTCACCCTTTCTGCCTAAAAGCAGGACATAAATTTCCCATGAGAAAGGTGCCCTCCTGGTACCAGGAAGAAGAGAACGTTCTTATCATGGGGGATAGGAAGTTGACACCAAGATGAGTCAACTCATCATAAGCACAAATCTTACTGAAACAACCCTCATCTTCCATTAGTTTCCCTCATGTATTTCCTGGCCACTTTCCCACAATGTATCACCCCTAAAAGCCCAAATCCCTTTCCTTTGCCTTGTCACTTCTCCACAAATTTATCATCTTTGTTAAGTTGTTTATAAGCTCCTGAGTCTAACAAGTTCTTTGGAGTTTTTGCTTCTTATCCATGAAGTCCTCTGTGTCACATAAACAATGTTAACATCATATAAACTTTGTATGTTTTTCTTTTGTGAATCTGACTGCTGCTAGTTTAATCTGCATGTCCCAGTCAGAAAACATAAGAGGGTAGATGAAAAGTTTTTCCTCCCCTCCAGAGGCAAAGAAAGAACTCCAAGTCACTAACTGCTCTTCTAGGTGACTGAGAACTAGGACCATATACAGAATAGGTGACTCATTTACTTCCTGAACACACTCAAGTTGCCTTTTCAGAATAAGTCAACATTGCATTTTGATTTGACTTCATAACTCTATCAGTTGGGGTGCGTCTGGAGCAATAGGAAACTTACTAACAGAGGTTTCGATCATAACAACTCTTATTTACCTTACAAAAACTCTGGAAGTAGGTGGTCCCAGGGTAGGTTTGATGGCATAACAATGACTCCAAATCCTAAACTTTTTTTCTTTTTCATTCTGACACCCTTAGAGTGTGAGCAATGCCCCTCACCTTCCACTCATGCTCACAAGACGGCTGCCCCTGCTCCAACCATTGGGTCCTCACACATCTGACAGTGTTGTGGCCAGCAGGAGGAGCTGGTGCAAAAGGGCTTTCTCCTCTGCATGTCTTATTTGTCAGGGAGGAAATAATCTTTTCTGGAAATCCAGAAGAGACTTCTTACATCTCTTTGGTCAGAACAAGGTCAAATGGCAACCACCAATCACTGGCTAAATCCATTGGGATTGTCACCATTCAGTCACACCAACTAAATCATCCAGAGTGACACATTGCTGCCTGAACAAAATCAGGGTCTGTAGGCTAGGAAGCGGCTGCTTGGGACATTCCCAATGTCTGTGTAGATCAATAATTATAGGTTACTTCAATAATGCCCTGCCTCACCAATGCTTAGAGTGTGGACCTTTTTTTCCTGAGGAGATGGTAGAGCAGAGGAAAAGGCAAGTTCTGGCTTAAATCACACAAGCTCTGTGTCTTTGAGCAAGTGACAACTTTCCTGAGAGTCAGTTTTCTTATCTGTAAAGTGGGAATGCTAATAATCCTTGACATGTAGGAGCTGGTGAGGAACAACAGAAATAGTACATGGAAAACACTTGGCATATAGTGTCTAGCACAAGATCTGTGCTTAATAAATAGTAGGTATCGTGACTCTCAGAAAGAGGAGCTTGGGCTTAAACCACGGCTTGTATCAACAAGTCAGTTTGTCCATTTCTGTAGTCATTCCCTGTAGAGACCTAGAGAATACATATTTGAAGTCCTCATGGAGCTGCTGTGAGTAGTAAATGAGGTTCAGGTAAGCCCATAGTTGGTGCTCGATGAGTTCTACTTGGAGTCCAGTTGGGAATCAGGTTCATTTCCTGACAGTAATGTGAACTTGGTCACCTCCATGCTGAGATCGGGCACTCCTCCCCTCCCCTCCCTGATGAACCCGGCATGGGTCCGCCCTTATCTGCCTGCGTGCTGCTCTGTGAGTGTTTGCAGAAAATTGGTGAAGGTCTGGCCTTGCAGGCTGCGATCTGTGAAGGGCAGAGTAAACCAAGGGGATGGCAGGCAAGGGATTAATGCTGGAATCCTCCAAAGCCCCAGGATGCTTTCTTCACAAGATTTCGAACCTTAATTCTGGATTTTTGGATTTCTCCCTTTTTTATAACTTGGACTCTGACATCGCTAAGCAGGCAGAGCCTTAGGAAACCGTACAAGGACTTGGACCTTTGTGATGTTCTGCTACAGTTTCATCCATCAGGAAAGGAGCTGATGACTGAATATAGTTCTGTACATTCATCCACTGCTTCTGAGTGTGCGCAACGCCTTCACTGATGCTATCACACTGGAGCCTGTACAAGAGAGATGGGTCTCGTTTCTCCCTTTCTATAAATGAGCAAAATGCAGCCTCACAGAGGTTAAACGATTTAGCCAAAGTTATCTATTTAGTACTTCATTAGGAGTTGGAATTTGAAATCTGATCCGAGGGTCCCTAATATCCTCGGGAGACAGTGGTTTGACTATTATGAGCCAGGAACATCTTTCACTTTTTTTTTCTTTTGGGTTTCTGTAAATTTTTCTCTGTTATACAGAACCAAAGAATGAGAACAACCCCCACCCCCATTATAGCATTATCCAGGCTTCCAATTTATAGGGCAAAAGATTATCCTCAAATCTTTCCACAGAAACACCACCATTGGTATGGCATAGAGAACTTCCCAATGTAGGAGACTTCTGAAGCCTGAAAGTTAAAAACCAAAGGTTAATTCACACCACCTCTGTGAATCAAGTGAATATTTATTTACACGATTAACAAATGGCAGAGGGATTAAAACATGGTTTTTGTTATGTTTTGGTTTTACTTCATCTAAAATCTTCTAAAGATGATTCTAGGGCAGTCTCTTGGGAACCGAGGAGAAAACACACCTCCAGTTTCTCAACAGCTCACTTAGAGGAGGCTTCTGAGATTCAGGTCTAAACACACTCCGTCCATCATCCACGGCCTATGCTCCAGGAATGCAAACAGCCTCTTCAGGTGGAGTTGGTAGATGGCCTACGGTGTCCACTGCCCTCACAAATGGCTAAGAGGGTCCAACTCAACCAGTGGTGGCCTGTCCTAGAGTCGTCCTCCATGACAACCCCCTTCAGTCCCCGTCTTGCTCAGACCCTGGGTCCTTACCCAGCACCTCTCATAGCATCTGCCCTTAGCCTCCTGGCCCTGCAACATCTGGACTAAAGACCAACTATGGTCCCCTCTTTGTACCCACGTGGGCTCTTGAATGCTGAGGGCACTCTCCCTCTAACCGTTTACTGTGAGTACTTGTGCATCTGTCTGGCACAGCTGAATACGCACCCTGGGGGGCTAGAGGTGTGTTCTGTTCACTGTGGGTCCCCAGTGCCCTGGCTCAGGGCCTGACACCCAGCAGGCTCCCAGCACTCAGCGAACAGATGCAGGAACCACTGTGGAGCGAGCTCTGCCTCTCCTTGAATGGCTGAGACCTCACCCAACAGGTGCAGCCCAGGTGAGTCATTTTGGATCTCCCGCCGCCCCTTCTCTTCCCCAGGCTCAAGCAAATGGAACTTGAACCAAATTCAGCACGGTAGTAAGAGCTGGATTCCTGTTTTCCCCTCTTTATTGAAGACACCTGGCCAACAGGTGGTTCACACCTGGATACCGGGGAACCAGGGAGTTGCAGCCTCCCCACTGGAGGGCCCTGTCCAGGGGGCTTTCTAGGAAGAGTCAGGGTTTACTGGAGAGTTGGGTCCTTTTCTTAGTCCAAGAGGCAATCCTGAAAAGGGACAAGAAAATGTCACGGGCGGAGCCCTGACACAGTACCTACACCCAACAGAGCGCCTGATCCTCCGGGGAAAGCAGAATCAGCCATGCTGAGTGATGGGAAATACAGACCTGACCAGTTCCACCTGTTATTTAAAGACTGAGAAGTTCCTCTTCTGGAGGACACAGCACTTGCTGAGAGAAAGAGGAGACGCCCCTTAATTCTGGCACGTACAGTCCCAGGCCAGGACACGTGGTGTCTGGAGGAAGCCCAGGCAGGGTTTCTGCCTGCTCCGTGCGGCAGCCCAGCTGCACAGGTGCAGCCCTCTGGGTGATGCATCGATACCTGGCCAGGACTCTGGAGCCGCCACCTAATCTCCCCGCCCCTCCCCTGCATCCCGACCCGTGCATCCTCCCACAGTCTTCGACTCCCCCCCTCACCACATTGCACGGAAAGTGTCTGTCTGTTTATGTGCCCATTTCCCAAAATATTAGAGCATTTGTGCCGTATGGTATATGTGCCAGGCATTATTTGAACCTTGTCACACATATTAGCTCATTTAATCTTCACAAGAACCCAATGAGATAGAGACCCCTGCGGTCCCCATTGAATAGCTGGGAGCAAGGGCTCCATGATTCACTCTTTTGTCCCCAGCCCGGGACCAGGTTGCATAGAGAAGCTCTCGGGACATAGAGTTGAGTGATTGCGCCGATGAAGGAATGACCTGTGTTTACTGGCCGTTTAGAGGAAAGAAACACATCATGTCTGCTCAGCACTTGCCTACTTTTCTTCCTTCTCGTCATCACTTCTCTGTCTTATCCCATTATTTTCCCAATCCTTCCTCCACCACCTCAAAGACAAAGATTTAAGCCAACTGAAGTAAAGTATCCATTAAAAACAAAGTCTCTTAATTGGCTAAAGTTACATTTTTCTGTTTGCTCTCTGCGGTTTGTGAAAGAATGAGGTTGGTGTTATGGTCTGTTTGGAAAATGCCCTTTGAGAACAGGGACAGTTAATGACTGTTTCCCACTGAGTCCAACAGACAGTGCCAAGTACCCCGCGGGCACAGAGAAAATATTAATTGATGTTGATTTCCTTACTTATTATTTAAATATGCTAAATGGCCCCTGAGAAGCTTTCGAAAAGTTAACATGTTACCCAAAATACATGACTTATCCAGGGAGTACTTTACTCTTTACTCACTGAGAGTTCAGTATCTCTGTTTTCGAAGCCTATTCATTTTGCAAATTTGATGAATTTACACAGGAAGAAGTGGGATAAGATTTGGTGATAAAATGGTCGAAAATACTCCTGATTTCTACTAAAAGTCAACTGAATACTAAGTTGCCTGTGCATGAGAAGCACACGTGGATCCCCATAGGTTGGAGAATTTAATTACGTCTTTCTTTATACTGATGTTGTGTGTCATAAAATAAATTGTTAAAAGTTGAAATATGACAAGCTTAATTGTTTTCCCTATTTCCCCACTTCTAGAGCACCTCGGCATAAGCCTAAAAAGTGAGGCCGTTTGACATTTCTGGTGCTCAAGTTGTTGGGAAATAATTTTATTTCAAACCCAAATCGCAGAAAGCTTTTCATTCTGAAACAGGAAACATTTAAGAGTTATCAGTGTCATGTACTGCTGAGAGATTCCAGAATATATTAGGCAGATGAGTATTTAAAGTGGTATAAATAAGATTTCTCTTGTCATCACTTATGTAGATGAAGGTTCGGAGTTTCTTTGCGGATTTCTGACAAGTCATCAACAACCATGAAGGATGATTTTCCTTCGCTGATTTTGCTAATAAGTTGTCAGCTGATTAGCACTGAGGGCTGGTCAGATTTGGGCTGTGTGTGGTTTGTGATCATGCAGGACGGGACTGCAAAGGGATTTTGATGCTGTCATTAGAGTATGATTACATTAAACAGTAAAATAAGACAGAATACAGTTCACTATCCATTTCTTGAACACTTGAGCCAGACGTGTCTTGAAATTTGGAAGGTTTCAGATTTTGGACCATACTTTAATAGGCATATCACACATCGTATAAGAGCCCTAGTGAGGTTTGCAGCACCACTCCATAATCTAAACTGTTAACTATGTCTTTAATCAAATGTATTAATATTCTCATCAGTGGGAGAAGGACTATGCATAGCGACCTGTCACTTCAGAGCAGGTTTTGTCCCAAATGAGTTAGCGCAAGAATTTCAGTTTCCAGAAATGTTTGGACCTTGAAATTGTCATAAGGGATTGTTGATGAGCATAATTAAGGTCCAAAATGTTCATGCTGCCAAAGGAACATCAAATCCAATAACCACAGCATCTTAGACAAAATGCCACACAATTCCGTCCTAGGAAGGACTTTGTAGTTTTAGATGCCACTTGCTGAAATATCTGGAATCTCTATCCAGAAGAAACAATCAACCTCCACCTGTTGTTTTAGAATGTGTACTTAATGATGTTAAATTTTAACTTTTATTTGAATAAGTAATATACTGGTAGAAACTTTAAAAAATCTATGCTCTAACAGAGCAAATCTTGTCATGTTTTCCTTCAGACCTTACATGTGCATGTAATTTACTCAATGGAGACACTAGTCTTTCGTCTTTTTAAATTTAAAATTATAACACGTGTTTTTCTATGTATTTTACTTTCTTTATAACTGTCATTTTGAAGAATCTTTTCTGAAGTAAAATTGAACACAGTATTCCTCTGCTATCTTGGAAGGAGGAAGCAAAAACAGAGAACACAACAGAAACTATTGGTAGCTATCCTGCCACATGGGTTAAGCACTGCTGTTAATAGTATGCAAAATAATTGTCAAGATTTTAATCAGGTACACTTCTGCCATGGTGAGTACAGTTTTATAAAATAAAATAATTGCATCAAAATGAATACCATTTAGGTTATGCATTTATTTTAGCAAATGACTCTGAGACCTAAACCAAGTCACTTAACTTCACAAGGACTTAATTTCCACCTCTGTAAAATCAGAAATTTTATGAAGTTTCTAAGCCACTGATTACTTGCTTTTTGTTTTTTGGCTTTTTAACATCTTTATTAGAGTATAATTGCTTTACAATGGTGTGTCAGTTTCTGCTTTATAACAAAGTGAATCAGTTATACATATACATATGTCCCCATATCTCTTCCCTCTTGCATCTCCCTCCCTCCCACCCTCCCTATTGATTACTTGTTAAGCAATGAAAAAGTTTTGTTATATAGATAGTATTCTGGTGACAATTAACATTGTCAGCTTGAAGAAATATAGTATCCTTAGGATTTTTTGATTATATTATTATTTGTAACTTTTTAAAAATAATAATTTCTGGTGATTGAATTTCTATTAGAGCTAAGCTGGTATGTTTGTATTTTGGAGTTTTGAGCCCATGTTAATTTGTCCATATACTTTCCGAGTATTTTTGCTATTGTCAGCTACTGAACTGTTAGTGACAGAAGAGATAGAGCAAAATGATGGTTGAGAGGAAGTGGAGTGAGCTGAGATTAACTCAGTTCAACAAGAAAGGTAGTGTCACGCTCTCAAAATGTTAAAGTAGCTTTCTTTTTTTTGGTCAACAAATATGACATCTTTGGACTTATGTTGAAATTTAAAAAACTTCAACCAAGGAATCGTACAGAGTGACATCTGTAGGGACATGTGAATGACATTGTTCATAAAAAGGGAAGGAGAATTTTACAAGCTAGAATTTATGAACTACATTTGTGTGAAATTAATAGAGTGATATACCTGTTAAATGCCTAAATTTCTAACATAGCTTGGAAAAGTCTTGCCTATTCACATTTTCCCCTTTGATTTTATTTCTTGTTCAGAGCTATGCTTTAATTGTGTTCTACTCATTGTCACTGGAGAAAGACAATTTGATCCATTCTAGAAGGAGCTTTGATTTTCCTCTAGTGTGAGATGCTTTGCAACTTAATCCACTTGGACTTAAGAGAAAGGACCACTCTAGAGCATATTTTCACCATTCTTGTCCTCACAGTTTTTCACGTTGATGGTTGCCACCCTCCTAATGATGGAGGCCCTCCACCTTCCTCCTCACATTTTGGCTGCACAGGGAAAATAGAGGAGACTCCAGTGTTGAAATGAAAGAACAGTGTTTATAATGCCAAGGACAAGCAGGGAGAGAGCGAGCTGGGAGGATTTTCTGGAAATTTCTGCTCTTATAGGTGTATTTATTTCTCAACAGATATTCATGGAACTTTCATTTTTCTGGTGTAGTGCTAGACTCTGGAATTAAAGGAGTAAAGAAAATTTTGCCCTCAGGGAGCTTAGAGTCTACTCTAAAAGAGAAAAGTATGAAATAGACAAAATAAACTGATAAACATGTACATAGAAAAACAAATAAATAAATGGATACAATAGATGATTAGATAAATAGACAAAAAGTAAGTATAATTATGATGTGTGCTATGAAGAAAGTGTGCAGATAGAGAGGGAGGGTCTGCCTGAAGGAGGAACATCGAAGCTGAGATGAGAGCCAAGGTCTGGCTGCTCATAGGCTTCCCAGGGCAGGGGGGTGAGTCCTCCTCCTTTTTGAACTCTGACCCAGGAAGTACTCTGCTTTAGGAATCCGATTAACTTTCTCAGCACTCACCAGGTTCTCTCTGGGAAATTTCCTGAGCAAAACCTATTGAACACGGTTGCCCAAATATTATTCCTGCCAAAGTCCTTCCTTTATCACTCTAAGTGCTGACTAGAGAGCTATTTGTTCTGGTTTCTGAGGAGTGTAAGGAGTTGCCTAATTTCAGAAGAATAAAATGAGACTGAAACTCTAGGTCCTTGGTTGTATCTTACTCTGCTAATTTTTCTCCATTGGAAGATTCTCTGGCATAAAGAATTCATTGTCTTAGACAAAGGTTAGTGGGGATTGAGTTGGGAGGGACTCCTAAAGAGGTAGTTATTTGAAGTTTGATTCTAGTGGTTTGGACATCACTTGTTTCTGTGTATATGTTAGTAAAATTTCTTAGAAAAACACTTGAATATCAAAAGATTTGTAAATTAAGACCATTCTGGTTTCTCAGTTACTAATGAAACAAAGGAAAAAGCTTTGGACTGGTTTTGGGGGGCGACTCGAGTTATTGTACCCATTCTGCCCTTGAGTACCCTTGAAATCTTGTATGAGTCATGTGACTGACTTGGATAAGAGAATTCCAAATTCATATACAAAATGAAGCTGGTAGACCAGATAACCTACAAGAAATTTTACAACCAGGTAACTTCCAAGATGCTTTACAGCTTTCACATTCTAAGATTCTGATGAATGTCTTGAAAAAATTTAAAAGGAACTTAGGATGATTGGAGCTCAAAGTTGTCTACTGAAGCCATTAGAAAGCCCACTATTTCCATTCATAGTTTTATCCTGCTCTTCAGTTTGAAGTGCCCTGCAAGCATTACCCATCACATACTCACCTTGTTTCACATGTTTCTCTTCACTGCTGCCCTTTGCAATGGCATTAGACCTTTTGTTTTCATATAAGAGGATAGAAATACTTCTAGATTTGAAATTTCAACTGGGAAGCTCAGAGGATAAGCAATAGAAATTGCTTTAATGCAATAAAAAAAGATTCAAGAAACTACAAAATTTTCATTTTATAAAGAGCAGCAGACTTTGTAACATAAAGAATGAATGAAGACTGATAATGGGAACAATTGGGCAAATTTTTATGTTATCTGCAAAATCGGGATTTCTTCTGAAAATTCAAGAGCAGAAGCTTCGTCCTTGAAGCTGAACAATATTCCCCAAAAGCCTTTGTTTGCCCTAATATTCCATAATGTTATGCTTTTACAGTCAATAAGCCATTAGTAATCAAGAGATGTATAATTTATTAATTACACTCCACATTAATATTTAATCTTTTTGGTTGCTGAGCATATTTCTAAATCTACTTTTTAATTACATTTTAAGGATATAAATCTTCCAGGCAACCATTAGAAAAGTCATTTTTCTGCACATTATGATGCCAATTACTTCAAAGCAGCTGGTTGTGAATTCTTGTGATGATACTTGGTAAAGTGGTGCATAGGTACTCTTCACTCATTTGAAAGCTAATTGAATAGTAGTGAGAAGGGAGTGTTATAAAGAATTTACAAAGACACAGAATAGCCAGAGGGAGAAAAAGAAACAACGTATATCAGAGAGTCATCCACAGCCACAGTGGCCCCCTTAACTAGGCAACACCAGTCAATGGTGAACATTTCCTGAGTTCTAAGATCTTGGGCTTTGGGTTTGATATTTACAGTTCACTGAAATAAGCAGCGCTTTTCTGCTATGACTCTGGTCCAAATAATAGCATTTTTAAGGCCATAAACAGAACTTCCTTACTTTTTTCTCCCAATAGTCATGCCAGATGCCAGGGATAATGATTTTTTCTTTCTTTTTTCTTGAATTCCTGATGAGCTACTTTGCTTTGGCTGACATTTGAAAAACTCAGTTACCCATGTTTTGAAAACTTTAGTGCCAGTTCCCTTAGATTTCTTTTGCCTGTCTGGCATTTTATGTGTTCTTAATTCTATTTTTTTTAATTACCTCTATGCTGGGACAATTTTTGAAAGTGAGTTCTAAATTTTTTCATATACTCAAGCTTTGGTGGTGATAGTGGTTTCAGCAGAAGGTAGATGGAGTCATTGAATTATACTTGGGGAAAATAACTGCTTATTTCTAAAACAGCATTATTTCTGAAAACTCTGCCTTTCCATATATTCAAAAATATTTGTTGAATAAACCACTGAATAAATGTGGATGCACTTTTTACTCACAGCATGAGAAGTCTTTGGAAATTTTCTTTCTGCCCCCCATGGGTTTGCCACTGTTTCTATACTGGGTCTGACATTTCCACCATAAAAATTCACTCCTTAGGTTGGACAAAACATGAGAGTTATTGTTTTGAAAAGACTATTGCTAAAATGCTTATGCATCACCTGGGAGAAGCAGGTATGTGCCCGCACTGTTCTCTGAGCTTATTTGCATGCCCTAATTATGTAGTTTAGCTCCTGTAGCCTTCTGAACTTCTGTTCTTATGGCAATTTAAAAAATTCTCTTTATTTACTAGGTGGCTTAATTATTTTCTTCATTTAAAAATAAGAAATACATCACACATACGAGAATACATGAAACTTAAATATACTGCAAATAATTTTTCAAATGTTCTCCTTCCCTTACTGGTTTGTAAACTTCATGAGATCAAGGACCATCTCATGTTCACTGCTGGATCCCTGGGGTTTGACACAGTGCCTGGTACATAGTAGGACTTCCAAAAATATTTGTTAAATAAACCACTGAATAAATGGGGATGTACTTTTTACTCAAAGAATGAAAAGTCTTTGGAAATTTTCTTCTAAAGGAGAATTTGGAGGGAAGACAGAACCCATTTACCTCTCAAGGAATATATAAAGAAATTTGACAGTGAGGATGACATTTCTTTATCCTCCTACGAAGTTTAATAACTGATGAGTTTTTGTTTGTTTTTGTTTTAGGTCTTATTTTCTTATCAGAAGAATAGACGGACCTGAGTTATGATGTAAACTTCTATTTTTTTTTTTTTTCTGGCTTCCTATTTAGGTAAGAAAATTTTTGTTGAAACTGGAAATTGTAACTCCTTTCCAAGTCTGGAATGCATGATATTCCAAGTACTCCAGAGAGTTTTTCCCTTCTACAAAAGTCAATTTTTTTTTATTAGCCCAAAAGTGATAGTCTAAAAATACCCTTAATAAGCCAAAGTATATTGTATATATTTGCCAACTTCTGCCTTTTAATGTGTGGGGGGAATTCATGGACAACGTGGTTTATTTAACAGTCTACTGGCCAACTGGTCAACAGCACTAGACCCATACACTGTGAAACATCTCTCAGGGTTTAATATTTGAGATGACACATGAGTGATTGTGTTTAAAAGGAACTTTCCTCCTAACTGGTGTGGTGGCCCACACGAAGTAGTCTTCTTTTTTTACATTTTTATTGGAGTATAATTGCTTTATAATGGTGTGTTAGTTTCTGCTGTATAACAAAGTGAATCAGCTATACGTATACATATATCCCCATATCCCCTCCCTCTTGCGTATCCCTCCCACCCTCCCTATCCCACCCCTCTAGGTGGTCACAAAGCACTAAGCTGATCTCCCGGTGCTATGTGGCTGCTTCCAACTAGCTATCTATTTTACATTTGGTAGTGTATATATGTCCATTGCCACTCTCTCACTTCATCCCAGCTTACCCTTCCTCCTCCCTGTGTCCTCAAGTCCATTCTCTACATCTGCGTCTTTATTCCTGTCCTGCCCCTAGGTTCTTCAAAACCATTGTTTTTTTTTTTGTTTTTGTTTTTTTTTTAGATTCCCTATATATGTGTTAGCATACAGTATTTGTTTTTCTCTCTCTGACTTACCTCACTCTGTATGACAGACTCTAGGTCCATCCAACTCACAACAAATAACTCAATTTTGTTTCTTTTTATGGATGAGTAATATTCCATTGTATATATGTGCCACATCTTCTTTATCCATTCATCTGTTGATGGACACTTAGGTTGCTTCCATGTCCTGGTTATTGTAAATAGAGCTGCAGTGAACATTGTGGCACATGACACTTTTTGAATTATGCTTTTCTCAGGGTATATGCCCTGTAGTGGGATTGCTGGGTCATATAGTAGTCCTATTTTTCATTTTTTAAGGAACCTCCATACTGTTCTCCACAGTGACTGTATCAATTTACATTCCCACCAACAGTGCAAGAGGGTTCCCTTTTCTCAACACCCTCTCCAGCATTTATTGTTTGTAGATATTTTGATGATGGCCATTCCGACTGGTGTGAGGTGATACCTCATTGTAGTTTTAATTTGCATTTCTCTAATGATTAGTGATGTTGAGCATCCTTTCATGTGTCTGTTGGCAATATGCATATCTTCTCTGGAGAAATGTCTATTTAGGTCTTCTACCCATTAGGATTGGGTTGTTTGTTTTTTTGATATTGAGCTCCATGAGCTTCTTGTAAATTTTGGAGATTAATCGTTTGTCAGTTGCTTCATTTGCAAATATTTTCTCCCATTCTGAGGGTTGCCTTTTCCTCTTGTTTATGGTTTTCTTTGCTGTGCAAAATCTTTTAATTTTCATTAGGTCCCATTTGTTTATTTTTGTTTTTATTTCCATTTCTCTGGGAGGTGGGTCAAAAAGGATATTACTGTGATTTATGTCATAGAGTGTTCTGCCTATGTTTTCCTCCAAGAGTTTTATACTGTCTGGCCTTACATTTAGGTTTTCAATCCATTTTGAGTTTATTTTTGTGTTTAGAGTTAGGGAGTGTTCTAATTTCATTCTTTTACATGTAGCTGTGCAGTTTTCCCAACACCACTTATTGAAGAGGCTGTCTTTTCTCCATTGTATATTCTTGCCTCTTTTATCAAAGAAAAGGTGACCATAGGGGCATGGGCTTATCTCTGGGCTTTCTATCCTGTTCCATTGATCTATATTTTTGTTTTTGTGCCAGTACCATACTGTCTTGATTACTGTAGCTTTGTAGTATAGTCTGAAGTCAGGAAGCCTGATTCCTCCAGCTCCGTTTTTCTTTCTCAAGATTGCTTTGGCTATTAGGGGTCTTTTGTGTTTCCATACAAGTTGTGAAATTTTTTATTCTAGTTCTGTGAAAAATGCCATTGGTAGTTTGATAGGGATTGTATTGAATCTGTAGATTGCTTTGGGTAGTATAGTCATTTTCACAGTGTTGATTCTTCCAATCCAAGAACATGGTATATCTCTCCATCTGTTTGTATCCTCTTTAGTTTCTTTCATCAGTGTCTTATAGTTTTCTGCATACAGGTCTTTTGTCTCCTTAGGTAGGTTTATTCCTAGGTATTTTATTCTTTTTTTTGCAATGGTAAATGGGAGTGTTTCCTTAATTTCTCTTTCAGATTTTTCATCATTAACGTATAAGAATGCAAGAGATTTCTGTGCATTAATTTTGTATCCTGCTTCTTTACCAAATTCATTGATTAGCTCTAGTAGTTTCCTGGTAGCATCTTTAGGATTCTCTATGTATAGTATCATGTTATCTGCAAACAGTGACAGTTTTACATCTTCTTTTCTGATTTGGATTCCTTTTACTTCTTTTTCTTCTCTGATTGCTGTGGCTAAAACTTCCAAAACTATGTTGGATAATAGCGGTGAGAGTGGGTAACCTTGTCTTATTCCTGATCTTAGTGGAAATGGTTTCAGTTTTTCACCATTGAGACCGATGTTGGCTGTGGGTTTGTTATATATGACCTTTATTATATTGAGGTAAGTTCCCTCTATGCCTACTTTCTGGAGGATTTTTATCATAAATGGGTGTTGAATTTTGTCGAAAGCTTTTTCTGCATCTATTGAGATTATCATAAGGTTTTTATCCTTCAGCTTGTTAATATGGTGTATCACATTGATTGATTTGCATATATTGAAGAATCCTTGCATTCCTGGGATAAACCCCAATTGATCCTGGTGTATGATCCGTTTAATGTGCTGTTGGATTCTGTTTGCTAGTATTTTGTTGAGGATTTTTGCATCTATGTTCAGCAGTGATATTGGGCTGTAGTTTTCTTTTTTAGTGACATGTTAGTCTGGTTTTGGTATCAGGGTGATGATGGCCTCGTAGAATGAGTTTGGGAGTGTTCCTCCCTTTGCTATATTTTGGAAGAGTTTGGGAAGGATAGGTGTTAGCTCTTCTCTAAGTGTTCGATAGAATTCTCCTGTGAAGCCACCTGGTCCTAGGCTTTTGTTTGTTGGAAGATTTTTAATCACAGTTTCAATTTCAGTGCTTATGATAGTTCTGTTTATATTTTCTATTCCTTCCTGGTTCAGTCTCAGAAGGTTGAGCTTTTCTAAGAATTTGTCCATTTCTTCCAGATTGTCCATTTTATTGGCATAGAGCTGCTTATAGTAATCTCTCACGATCTTTGGATTTCTGCAGTGTCAGTTGTTACTTCTCCTTTTATATTTCCAATTCTATTGATTTGAGTCTTCTCTCTTTTTTTCTTGATGAGTGTGGCTAATGGTTTATCAATTTTATTTATCTTCTCAAAGAACCAGCTTTTAGTTTTATTGATCTTTGCTATCATTTCCTTCATTTCTTTTTCATTTATTTCTGATCTGATCTTTAGGATTTCTTTCCTTCTGCTAACTTTGGGGGTTTTTTTTTTGTTCTTCTTTCTCTAATTGCTTTAGGTGTAAGGTTAGGTTGTTTATTTGAGATGCTTCTTGTGTCTTGAGGTAGGATTGTACTGCTATAAACTTCCCTCTTAGAATTGCTTTTGCTGCATCCCATAGGTTTTGGGTCATCGTGTTTTCATTGTTATTTATTTCTAGGTATTTTTTGATTTTTTCTTTTATTTCTTCAGTGATCTCTTGGTTATTTAGTAAAGTATTGTTTAGCCGCCATGTGTTTGTATTTTTTACAGATTTTTTCCTGTAATTGATATCTAGTCTCATAGGATTGTGGTCGGAAAAGATATTTGACACAATTTCAATTTTCTTAAATTTACCAAGACTTTATTTGTGTCCCAAGATATGATCTATCCTGGAGAATGTTCCATGAGCACTTGAGAAGAAAGTGTATTCTGTTGTTTTTGGATGGAATGTCCTCTAAATATCAATTAAGTCCATCTTGTTTAATGTATCATTTGAAGCTTGTGTTACCTTATTTATTTTCATTTTGGATGATCTGTCCATTGGTGAAAGTGGGGTGTTAAAGTCCCCTACTATGATTGTGTTACTGTCACGTTCCCCTTTTATGGCTGTTAACATTTGCCCTATGTATTGAGGTGCTCCTATGTTGGGTGCATAAATATTTACAATTGTTATATCTTCTTCTTGGATTGATCCCTTGATCATTATGTAGTGTCCTTCTTTGTCTCTTGTAACAGTCTTTATTTTAAAGTCTATTTTGTCTGTAATGAAAATTGCTACTCCAGCTTTCTTTTGATTTCCATTTGCATGGCATATCTTTTTCCATCCCCTCACTTTCAATCTGTATGTGTCCCTAGGTCTGAAGTGAGTCTCTTGTAGACAGCATATATACGGGTATTGTTTTTGTACCCATTCACCCAGTCTATGTCTTTTGGTTGGAGCATTTAATCCATTTACGTTTAAGGTAATTATCAATATGTATGTTCCTATTACCATTTTCTTAATTGTTTTGGGTTGGTTATTGTAGGTCTTTTCTTTCTCTTGTGTTTCCTGCCTAGAGAAGTTCCTTTAGCATTTGTTGTAAAGCTGGTTTGGTGGCTGAATTCTCTTAGCTTTTGCTTGTCTGTAAAGGTTTTAATTTCTCCGTCGAATCTTAATGAGATCCTTGCTGGGTAGAGTGATCTTGGTTGTAGGTTTTTCCCTTTCATCACTTTAAATATGTCCTGCCACACCCTTCTGGATTGCAGAGTTCCTTCTGAGAAATCAGCTGTTAACCTTATGGGGAGTCCCTTGTATGTTATTTGTTGTTTTTCCCTTGCTGCTTTTAACACTTTTTGTTTGTATTTAATTTTTGATAGTTTGATTAATATGTGTCTTGGCGTGTTTCTCCTTGGGTTTATCCTGTATGGGACTCTCTGTACTTCCTGGACTTAATTGACTATTTCCTTTCCCATCTTAGGAAAGTTTTTGCCTATAATTTCTTCAAATATTTTCTCAGACCCTTTCTTTTTCTCTTCTTCTTCTGGGACCCCTATAATTCGAAAGTTGTTACGTTTAATGTTGTCCCAGAGCTCTCTGAGACTGTCCTCTACTCTCTTCATTCTTTTTCCTTTATTTTGCTCTGCGTTAGTTATTTCCACTATTTATCTTCCACGTCACTTATCCGTTCTTCTGCCTCAGTTATTCTGCTATCAATTCCTTGTAGAGAATTTTTAAGTTCATTTATTGTGTTGTTCATCATTGTTTGTTTGCTCTTCAGTTCTTCTAGCTCCTTGTTAAACGTTTCTTGTATTTTCTCCATTCTATTTCCAAGTTTTTGGATATCTTTACTATTATTTCTCTGAATTCTTTTTCAAGTAGACTGCCTATTTCGTCTTAATTTTTTTTTGGTCTGGTGGGTTTTTAGTTTGCTCCTTCATCTGCTGTGTGTTTCTCTGTCTTCTCATTTTGCTTAACTTACTGCCTTTGTGGTCTCCTTTTCGCAGGCCCCAGGTTCCCGCTGTTTTTGGTGTCTGCCCCCATTGGCTAAGGTTGGTTCAGTGGGTTGTGTAGGCTTCCTGGTGGAGGGGATTGGTGCCTGTGTTTTGGTGGATGAGGCTGGTTCTTTTCTTTCTGGTGGGCAGGACCACATCTGGTGGTGTGTTTTGGGGTGTCTGTGAAGTTATTAGGATTTTAGGCAGCCTCTCTGTTAATGGATGGGGTTGTGTTCCAGCCTTGCTAGTTGTTTGGCATAGGGTGTCCAGCACTGTAGCTTGCTGGTTGTTGAGTGGAGCTGGGTCTTAGTGTTGAGATGGAGATCTCTGGGACAGCTTTTGCCATTTGATATTACATGGGGTCAGGAAGTCTCTGGTGGACCAATGTCCTGAACTCAGCTCTCCCACCTAAGAGGCTTAGGGCTGACACCTGGCTGGAGCACCAAGACCCTGTCAGCCACATGGCTCAGAAGAAAAGGGTTGAAAAAAAAGCAAGAAAATAATAGAATAAAATAATTAAATAAATAAAATTATTAAAAATAAAAATATAAAAATATAATTAAAAAAAGAAAGAAAGAAATAAGAGAGCAACCAAACCAATAACAAATCCAACAATGATAACAAGTGCTAAAAACTATACTAAAAAAAAAAAGGACAGAGAGAAACATAAGACAAATGGTAAAAACAAAGCTATACAGAGAAAATCACACAAAGAAGCATACACATACACCCTGAGAAAAAGAGAAAAAGGAAAAAAATATATATATAAAAAGAAGAGCGCAACCTAACCAATAAACAAATCTACCAATGATAATAAGCTCTAAATACTAAACTAAGATAAACATAAAACCAGAAACAAATTATATGCAAAAAGCAAACCCCAAGTCTACCTTTGCTCCCAAAGTCCACTGCCTCAATTTTGGGATGATTCATTGTCTATTCAGGTATTCCACAGAGGCAGGGCTCGCGCCCGTGGCTCACACCTATCTCTGGAGCTCCTTTAAGCGGTGCTCTGAATCCCCTCTCCTTGTGCACCCTGAAACAGTGGTCTCTTGCCTCTTAGGCAGGTCCAGATTTTTTCCCGGATTCCCTCCTGGCTAGCTGTGGTGCACTAGCCCCCTTCAGGCTGTGTTCACACAGCCAGCCGCAGCCCTCTCCCTGGAGTCTGACCTCTGAAGCCTGAGCCTCAGCTCCCAGCCCCTGCCCGCCCCGGCGGGTGAGCAGACAAGCCTCTTGGGCTGGTGAGTGCTTGTCGGCACTGATCCTCTGTGCGGGAATCTCTCCACTTTGCCCTCTGCACCCCTGTTGCTGCGCTGTCCTCCATGGCTCCGAAGCTTACCCCACTCCCACCCCTTGTCTGCACCAGTGTGTGGAAAGTTTTCCTCCTTCACAGCTCCCTCCCAGAGGGGAAGGTCCTGTCTCTATTCTTTTCTCTCTGTGTTTTCTTTTTTCTTTTGCCTTACCCAGGTATGTGGGGAGTTTCTTGCCTTTTGTGAAGTCTGAGGTCTTCTGCCAGCATTCAGTAGGTGTTCTGTAGGAGTTGTTCCACATGTAGATGTATTTTTGATGTATTTGTGGTGAGGAAGGTGATCTCCATGTCTTACTCCTCCACCATCTTGAAGGTTCCTTCCAAAGTAGTCTTTTTGGCTTTAGAACTTTCCATTATGGAACGTAGGTTAGTAGTTATGTACATAGACCTCTTTTCCGTGACACTTACTCATTCACAATCAGGCAATTGGGTCATTGCAGTGGGGCAGGAGGGGGAGCTATGGGAAGTCTAGACTGAAGTCTGGGGTTCTGATCTGTTCTCAGGGGAGAATTAAAATTGGGAAAGAAAGATGAGAGAAAGGAGGGAGCAAAAGTTTTAAAAAAAAGTAGTCACGATCCTTATGACACAAAACAGTCAAAAGAAAAAGATGGTAGATATAAAGGAAAAAAATTAAGCAGCATTTAAAAAATTGCTCTATGCAGGCCATTTCTCCCCTCATGCATACATCTAAAGAGATGGAGGCAGCTGTAAAAATCATTCCTTGTAGCCTCAGGTGGATAAAGGGTTATATCTCCATCCACTTCTGGTTAGGTCGGGGGAGGAGCATTTAGACTTCACACCCTTGTCTTAGGGCAGCTAAGTTACAAAGTTGAACAGCCCTTGGCATGTGATGTGCTTTTTCATAACAATAATACAGTAAGGCTGCAGCAATGCTTCACTTCCATGGAATTGCCCTTTTTCATTTTTGGGAATTCCATGTTTGTGGCAGAACCCTTTGCTATTCACACTACTTTCTATAACTGGCTGCACAAAACAGTAAATGAGCCTGGCTCAGTTTGCATCCTATTTCTACCACAGTTATTCTGTGCAGAAATGTCTACTATTGATTTACTTTCTCTCTGGAAGAAACCTTTTCTCCCTTTCTCTCTTTTCTTCATTTCTTCTCCCTCTTGGTTTCCATCGGTCTTCTTTTCCCAAATCATACAGATTCTTTTCTCTTTGATTTTCTTCTATTTATTCTCTCAAGACCTTATCTTGCTGGGAAAGGACTAGGAATTAACAGACAAGGAATATCAGTGGTCACACATTTACCAACCGAACCACAGAGGTAAGAGCAAGGCATCTTCCCTGAAAGGATTTTCCCTGAGTGGAGATGTGTTTGTGTAGGACATCACATAGTCCCTCTGCCTTCTCAGTGTCTTTTGTATCATTTTTCCAATGGCTATTGGAAGTTAAGAATGCATGTTAATTTAACTGAGTGCGTTGCAATGTAAGTTTGAATGGCAGGAGCAAGGGGGGAAGGGTAACTAAAGAGCTTAGGGGTTAACATCATTAAAGGGCTGAGTTCCCTGCACTCATGCAGTGACTCGGTCTGAGGATAGGCTTGCTGAAAGAATAAAATTGATAGAACAAAAACAATGACAACAGATATATATCATAACATACCGTGTACCTATATGCCAGACACTTTATATTAGCTCTTATTGTTACAACTGCTTTATTGGTGGGTGTTATCATCTAGTTTGGAAATGGAAATCTTGGCTCAGAGAAGTTCAGCGATAATCCCAGGATTGCCCAGTATGATGTGTATTCATAGCCAAGTTCTCTCTGACCTAGTGCTCTTGCTGTACATTTTACTACCCCTGGAGCATGCAGGAGGTAGCCATCTTGCCATTTGGATGACCATGGGAGTTCAAAGACATGTTAAAGAATTTCAAAAGCAAAATCTGCCCTTTTCCCCTTTCACCATTTGAACCTAATTCTTAACATTGGTCCTTCATAAAGTTAGATTTTGTACTCTTAAGGTCCAGATCATTGGATCTTTTCATTTTTCTGTGTTTATACAAAGGGCATTGAAGCTAAATGTTTCTGAGCAAAGGACAATAGGAATAGTGTAGTAGTAAGAGCATAGATTCTGAAATCAAACCATCTAATTTCTTAAATCGAATTCCGCTACTGGCAGTGTCACTAGGGCACGTTACTTACTGATTCTGTGCCTCAGTTTCCTCTATGTATATCAGGCCTTACAACAGTACTTATGTTACAGGTTATTGAGAGAATAAAGTCAGTTAATATATGTAAAGCTCTTGGACAGTGTATGTCATTTGTATAGAAAGAACAGTGTCAACTATTATTATTTTATGTTATTTTCTTTATTTACCAATAATTGACATTTAAATATATTTGATAAAATCATAGTTGGTGAATTCAATACTATAAAAATCAAACCATGTTAACTTTCATGATGATTCAAAAAGATACTGTTTTTCATGCATCGGATGCAGTTGATCAAATTAAAATGAAATAGGAAACTGTATAAATTAACATACTTTTCAGTAAAGTTGTTGTGGAATCTGTTACTTAAGTCCCCAGGTTCGAGCTTTGCAAAGTGAGGTGCAGAATGACTTAAAGTGCAGCAAAATGAAAGATTTCAGAAACCATCCACCCCAAAGTTTGGAGAAACCAGATCAAATGTAAATTCCAAGGGAGAACAATTGTGTCCTATTGTTAACTTCTCTTTAGATTGCTTTGAGCTAATGTTCAGTGTTAATGCCTGGCAAATCCCAAACAGGGAAAAACATAGCTACTTATCTTTCATATTATATATGACTAAAATTAAAGTTGATTTGTCCATTAAGCAGTTCAGTAACAGGTCTTCTGACTTTTCATAAGGCATTAAAGGAGTGATGCATATCAAGAAGACATTCTATTTCTAAAGAACACTAATCAATGCTGAGAACATTTGTTATAAATTATTCACATTTGTTATAAACTACTCCATCCATTTAAAAATTAACAGTACACAACCTACAATCTAGGAACGAAAGTAGGGCTACCTCACCTTGAAAAGTTTGAATATGAGGGGCTGATTACAATGAGAGAGCAAATAGGATGCTAAGACTTGAGTTCACTGTATTATGAGGAATAAATCACTAAGCAGCCTAACATCTAATAGAACATGATCCCTGCTCCTTCTTGTGTGTTCTTTCACCACACATTAATATTTCATGCAACCATTTCAAAATAAAGTCATAATGTGAGTCATAAATCACAAAACAGTGGTAATAAGCCACTTTGGTTTATATTAGCTGTATACGGATGATACTTAAGTATTTCCACCATTAGCCTGGACTATTTGAGCTTTCTCTGGACCACATTTGCTCTATTTCTTCCATTTTAAGTGGTGGGAATATGGGAAACAATGCTAAATTCATTCATTAGTAATAAAACAGTGCTACTTGTTCTCATAATTGATTTCATTTCAACTTGGATCTGTGAAAATGATAGCGCAATTGAAAGTGATAACATTATTGATCTTATTTTCTCAAAGAGCATACCTTCCCAGTGAAACCTACTGAGGGGTCAAGGGGCATCATATAGAAGTAAAATATTGAAAGAAATAGTAGAACAATGAGTTGAAGATGGGAATGATTGAATGTATAAATAGGGTTTATACTTATTAATAAATGGCTTATTCTTTAGATAAGCTTCCCAAATGAGGCTCTTATAATGTTTCATCTTGGTCTTATGATTGTTATTATTAATATTGTTTTGGTTTCATTCTAGAGGAATCTGTTCCATCCTATTGCTTGAATATTCTTGAAATTGTTAGTACTAACATCTGAAGAGGCTGGATAAGATTATATCTGGAAATATATATACCTATATTCTAGATGTGAATAAAAAGCTCATGAGTTGAAGCACCTGGAACTCATAAAAATGGATCTCCCACCAATCAGACATATTGACCGAGACATAAAACACATACATATATTACAGCCTTGTAAATATTTGAAGGAGATGCTCTTGGTGGTTTCTTGTGCTTAACCTCACTTCATACTCTTCAGGATGGGAACACTGTTTATGGATCAACAGTTGGGTTGGTCCACAAGCCTATGGCCTGAAACTCATAAAGTGAAAGTGAGGTTAACACTTAATGCCCTTGATGGATGCTCATGGTTTCTCTTAGATGCCAGATATGCAAAGGGACCAACCCTGTTTCATCATTAGGAAAAGTAAACAGGTATAGTCACTGGATTGGGATGTGGTTGGAATGAAGCTATTAAGAGGATTCACAAAAGCACACTGAGTAAAAATCTATTTATTTTGTATTCATCAAAATTTTCTTGACTTTCAAAAAATTTATCGATCAAGGGTGGACAATTCAAATCTCCTTGGGGGTCACACAGGTTATATGTTTGAGAGAAGTGGGCTGGGTTCCTCAAGTCCTGGGAAACATATGTTGTATATGAAGAGTACAATGTCTGCCCAGTCACTACAGAAAGTATGGGAACATGGTCTCTGTTGTCAGGCCATCAGATTTTTATGTGTTGGATCCAGACCAGGTTAAGATACGAATTAGCCTGTGTGGGCTAAAACACACTTTCTAGTCTGATTTGCTCTGCCTGTTACCAGCTTGAGACATCTGTGTCCACATCTAGGCAGGAACTTGAATGTAAACATCCATGTTGTTGTTCATAAAAAGAATGTATACTGCGTCTCAGGTTTTCGAATTAATCGTTTGAAAGTACTCAGATGCTTTTCCTCAGCTGTGATCTCCAGAAGGTCCTAAAGTTTTGTTAAACATATATTTTCTTAAGGCAGAATTAGGTAGCTGGTGATACTGACATTGTTCGCCTGGATTTTCAGAGAATGAGAACATATGAAGTGCATGCATATACTTGGCGTCCCGTGAAGGCTAAGGTAAGACCAGAAGAGGAGAAGGTAAGTCCTTGCTGAGCATCTCTTCGGCTTGGGAGCAGCAAAGAGTTAGTATGTTGCGGTACACTTTAGGGCATGCAGGATGCTTTCATGGATGGCAGAAGATTGCCAAATAGCAGGTGACTGTGGGCAAGAGGAAAGCTGAGCTTTGACCTCAGAAAGGAATTGGGTCTTGATTTCAAGAAGGCATTTTAGACAATAATCCAATCCTTTGGAGTACCTAAATGGATGGTGGAAGCTACAAGAAAACCACAGGTAGTGTTAGGTCAAAAACAAAGTGGTGGGAGGTGTGTGGAGGTGAGCAAGCAAGGAGAGGAGTTCTGAAGCCAGTGGAAGGGCACACAAGTGCTCAAGAACTGCAATATTTATAACCATGTGAGACCCGGGAGAGGAGGAGGGTGACAGCGGCAGAAGGTTGTGACGATGGGAGAGCACGTTGAAAGATGCATGTGGGCAGAGACGTGAGAGGATGGCCATCAACAGCCTTGTTAAGGTAACACCTTCGTTCTTTGGAAGCCAGGTTTCAGAGGCTCAGCTGACTGCAGAAATGGAAATCTCTTTCCCATATTACCCATTTTCTAACTCCATTTTCTAACTACTTAGTAGCTGCTACCCATTTCCATCACGCTCCTGGAGCCCTTCGCTCTGTGAGTTCTGCAGGAGAAACCCAGAAAATACCTAGACAAGTCTGTTGGTTTCCAGGCTGCTGGGATGTAGACGTATTATTGAAGTTTGGGGTGGGTACCCTCTGTACCTTGGGAATGGTTATCCCTTGCCCATGTTCCCGATACTCCATGGCGGGCAAAGGACAAGATGAATCAAGGTAGGCTGTGAGTGTTTACTACCTTAGGCTCTTATCATTGATGTCTTCCTGTCACTCCCCAGTCTTGGCCACGCAGGACATGGCTAATTGCTCATTGGTCCACTGCAGGGGTCCACCCATTTCTGGTCCCACCCTGCCAATTATTTTCTTACTGTTTCCCTCTGAAATAAACTGGATAATTCCATGTAGTAACAGGTACACGGAGGGTTTCTCACTTCTTTTGAAATAGAGCAATAACCACCAGTCAATTACTGGCAATTTTTTTAACTGCAAATTTGAATTATCTTGGTTGCTTCCCATTGGAAGCTTGATTTATATTGGTTTAATTTCTAGAAATTGTGTCTTTCTCCATTGTTAGCAATAGAACTAATCTCAGAAATAATGAACGCTCCCCAAAGTATTTTCCATAGTCACCTCCTCAGTAAACAATTGCTCTTTTCTTGAATTTAAATACTATTGAACTGGAGTCATCTCCTAGAGAGCACTTCTTTTTTTTGTAAGTCTCCTTTAATGGACAATATGATGCAATCTATTTAGTGTGGGTTTAACTAATGAAGAATTGGGAATGCTGTCGATACATTTTCACCCACTGAAACAAACATGTCATGCCTGTTGTATTTAGCTATGGAAAAGTAATTTTTTAAAAAGTGCATGTAAATCCTGGAGAGTCTGGAGTCACATATTGCATTTTCTTCCTTATTTTATTATAACATCTCTATTTTTTTCTTTAGTATGGGTGTGCCCATAATAGTGTTACTGGCATCATTTAATTTAAAACCTGGCTGCAAGTCCTTTCCCCAAATTAATATAAGGAAAGATCAAGGTCAAGGTCAAATGCAGAACATTTGTCTCCATTTCAAGGATAGAAAGACTAAGGTCACTTTTGAATTAATTCATATCTCACAAAATTACAACCTACATTGAAATGATTTATTTATTAGATTAGGCCCTGGAACCATTAACCAAGTTCTTTTAAAATGTAAACAGGTAAGTATTGATTAAATCAGCCAGGAGTGCATGTTGACTCCACAAAAAACTCCAAAAGCTTCTCATAACTGGGATCAGCACAGTCCGATTCCTTTTATCCTCACCTCCTTTTAAAATTGTTTAAGCAACGTTACCACTTAATTGCTAACTCATCTGTAGCAGGAAACAATTATTCGGAATAAGCCCATGTACGGCTCTGGTTTTCCAGCAGATTATTTAAAAATATTTCCTTAAGATAACAATTTTGATAATGATGCAGGAAGGAAATATATTTGCAATTAAATGAACAGGCTTTAGCACAACAAGCAATAAAAAGCTTAACACTGAGCCTTTGTGAATTAAATGCCGGAACAACATTGGACAAAAGTCATGATTCTGCTGACACATTTATTTCTCAGTAAATGAAGACTGTTTAGGTTTAATGCATTTGTGGTTAGCAATAGTTTAAAAGATCAATGTAAATTCGTTCGGAACTAGTAAATAAGGCTTTAATGAAACTTCTAACGGCGTGCTTTCACACCTTAGATCTCTTTATCATTCTGAGGTGACACAGCAGGATTCTCCTTGAGTTTGATGACATGCACAGAACATTATGAAGTGTTTGACAGATTTTATTTGACATTTATTTGATTTATGGGGTTGATATTGGATTTCAGCATCTCCCTATCTCCCTTTTGTTCAGGCTTAGTGCAGAGTGCTTATGAAGATAGTTTCTTCTAAATGTGTTTATTAATATTATATATATAATATTACATATATGTGCTTATTAATATTATATATATATACTATTAATGAAATGCAGTTTAAGACTGGGATCATTAAACATTTCCACTCTACTAAATGAGGTAATGTATGAGAAAGCACTTTGCAAACTGTAAAGCCATATACAGATGTTAGTTACCATAATTATTGTTGTTACAGGAAACCAGGGTTTTATATATTATTATTCTGTTTTCCTTTAACACTTAATTCAAAGAGTGAATACAGACAACCAATTTCCTTAAAAACCTGCTGCAGCTTTTTAAACAGTTCTGAGCGTTTCATTAAGGTTATATTGTAAATCATGCGTGGTGCTTATGAATTTAGTCTAGCTTTAAAAAAAAAAAAATCTGCTGACATAATAAACATGACTTGTTACATGAAACTTTCCCAACATGAAACTTTATTAAGAAGATGCTAGAAAATTTCCACCTGGGCCTAGGAACTGCTAAATGAAGGACATCACAAAGTCTGTGAGATGGAAAGGTACCTCCTGTTACTTTTCCAGTTGTGTCTGTGATTCTGCCTTTTCTGTCCTTCATAGATGATGAACTTCATAAGCTATTATTGGTTAGAAGGAGCCAAAGAAAGGGATTTTTATTTTCTCTCTCTGTCTTCCTTTTTAATTTGGTCTTGGAGAGACTTAGGGATTGAAAGACACTCACATGCCTATTAAAAAGAGTCAAGATAAAATTACTGAGGTAAAAACAAATGATTTTGGGGGTTACAATTTGAAACATCCTGATGATGTGAGGAAAGCTTGGCAAATTTTATGAGCAGTTAAAGAACTTAACCTTGGAGATAGATGATCAAACTCTCTCTGTGATAAATTTAAAGTCCAGTTTATTCTTTACCATATATACTTCACAATATGATCATACTTATTCTTTCTTTTTGGTTTAAACATAGAATGTGCATTAAAGAAATTACTACTGGTTTATTGGGTATTTAAACAAATGAAGCAAAACTTAAGCAAATATTTTAAATAAACAGAGGAATCCTTACCCAATTCCAGGACTTGGGATATCTCAAATGTTCTTGCTTGATGTGTAGTTAAGAAGGAAACATAAATGCTAAAAGGCAAACGAGCAGAAAGTATTCCTTCCCATTGTTAAATGATGCCCCGAAAGTGTTCAACATAGAGGACTTGTTAGTAGATCCTGCAGTTTTGTGTATCCATTGGGGGGAGTAAAATAAACATAGTTATATATGTTTGAAAAGTAAGAAAGCACAACTAAGTCTGAGAAAAAAAATACTACAGAAAAATAGGGGAGGCCTTAACTAAATGATAGAGTTGAGGAACTCCAAGACAAAAGTTTATTACAACCAAGGTATCTCCTCCCTGGCTACACATTCTTAGTCCATCCGGATGTTGCAGGCTGACAATTTCTGGTTACTTGCTTCTTAGTGCACCCCAGGTGCATCCTTATTAGAGGATGGCTGAAAATGATACTCTGGTAGTATCTGAGCCAGCACTTACCTCATTCCAGACATGCTATTTTTGTTAATCGAGGCTTTGGCAATATTTGCTTTATTTGTGGTCATGCCATTTGATAATGCTTTACGTATATTAGGCACTCAGTGAGAGGTTTAGAATGGCCAGATAAATGAATGAAAAAAAATCACACCACTCACTCATTGCTGTGTCCATTTGAAAAACGTCAAAGTGAAAGTTGTAAAGACAAGAAATGAAGCAAGGGCTTCCCTGGCGCAGTGGTTGGGAGTCTGCCTGCCAGTGTAGGGGGCGCAGGTTCGGGCCCTGGTCTGGGAGGATCCCGCATGCCGCGGAGCAGCTGGGCCCGTGCGCCACAACTACTGAGCCTGCGCGTCTGGAGCTTGTGCTCTGCAACAAGAGAGGCCGCGATAGTGAGAGGCCCGCGCACCGCAATGAGGAGTGGCCCCCGCTTGCCACAACTAGAGAAAGCCCTCGCACAGAAACGAAGACCCAACACAGCCATAAATAAATAGATAGATAAATAAATAAATAAATAAATAAAATTTAAAAAAATGTAGCCCTTAATTAAAAAAAAAAAAAAAGAAATGAATCAAAATCAAAATCCCTCAAGTACGGTTGACTGACACATTATCACTGTGAATGTTATCTTTCTGAGTAGTAAGGGGGGGGCCTGCTTTTAGTCCCTTCAGCTGGTTGATAACTTAAATGTCAGTGAAATGTGATGTAATGTAAAAAACAAAAGCAAAAACGATGTTAAGAACCCTTGCTTTGGGTATTAGTGAGAACAGATTTGGTATAGTCAGAGCACCTGTATCTTTGAGTAGAATGTAAAATTAAAGGTTTTGTTTTTGGCTTTTGCTTTTTTTTTTAGTTGTGCTTGCTTTTCTGGATTTACGAATAACAATATAACAAACATTGAAACTGTTTACAGTTTTGTTGTTGTTGTTATTGTTACTCAAGGAATAGGGTCAGTGAATTAATTCAAGATTGCATTTTGTTTGTTTGCCACATAATAAATTATATGTACTGGAGCTCCATTTTCTTGTCCTCAAAATAATGTTTGAGCTAATGTATTCCTCTAGCTTTAAAATGATTTACTTATTAGAAGTATAATCATACAAATGTGATTTCCCAATTAAAATCTTCAGGATATTAAAACTGATTTATACCTGTTTAAAGTTTTTTGAAAGAAAGTTGAGAAATTCTAATTAAGATATGAATAATTCAGCCCCTAAATAGGTGATGATCAATCCTGATACTGTGATACATTGATGTGTACTGAGTTTTCTGAAGGAATGAGGTAAACTTTCAACTTTTAAAATATGTTTCAATTCTCTTCAAATAAAACATAAATATGTTAACAGTAGGGTATTGAAACTTTAAAAATATTGGGAATACTGGCAGTGCATATAACATAAAATGAAAGACAGAGGGAAAGTAATGCTTAAAAAGAGAGAAAAAGCAATTTAATTAAAGCTAATACAACTATTTTATTTTTGTTAGACATCAAGGTAATCTTTTAATACTTAAAATATACTGAGAAGTGAATTTACCTAACAACTTAAAGCACTGATTGTATAAAACCAATTAAAGTTAAAGCTAATAAGATTGTCATTTTGATTTTAATGGCTTGTCTAGGGGGTCTTGGGAATAGCAATCCTATTTTGCAAAACATTTTTATTTCATAAGATAAAGAAAAAGAAAGGTAAGTTAAGATGTAGGTTAACACATATTGTGAAATCTTTCTATTTTTGATCAATAGCAAGTATTCCTATACTATACTGGTTTTAATTGTATTCTTAAAGATCCAAGTGAGTAACTGATTTAAAGTATACCAATTATAATGCAGGTTTATATGTGTTTAAATGTATAATTGAAGGTAATTATGACATTTCTTAAAGGGGAATAGATTTTCAGATGTTGGCTTTTGAACTATATATAATATTACAAAGAATGTCCAAAATAATCATTTTTATAATTCCAAAATACTGACCTTAAGACATTAAATTTTGCCCTGACAATGTCAGCCAATCCATGATGGAAACAAGTGATAAACTTTATTGATATGTGTGGAAGTACAGAGTTACTGGTACGAATATCAAGTTAATAAAACCAGGGAAATGATTAGGTTTTCCTTAAGCTGTTTTGCAAATACTGTTTACATTTTCCCAGGGAAGTACGAAGTCTAAATAGGATGAGGAAAGAGAAATAATTGTCCAGTTTGGTTCTGGGAAGTTTTGGGCAAAGGCAAATAGAATCCATCTCAAATATCAGATTTTGTAGCTGATCAAGAAGTGGAAAGGTGCAGGAAAGCAATTGTGTCCGATTTGGGGTTTAATAAGTCAGCAGATCTTTGAAGAAACTTAATTTGATAACTAAAGTCAATTAATAATGACTTATGTTTTTAAAACTCAGATGGCTTATCTGCCCGCCTCAGAAGTTACATCTGTTTAAAATAAGAACTAAAAACATCTTCGCAAATTGAGAAAAAAAGTCATTTAGAAAGAAAAAATGAATTAACCTTTGTAGTATATATTCTGATGGTTTTATGATATTCTCCCTTTTGCAGGTAAAGCCCGAATAATTGCTTTGCTTACGTTTTCCCATGTTAGTGGACAGTGGCAAAAAAAGAGTAAACTTGTTAAAGGAAGTTGCTCTCTACTGCCTCGCACACACCCATTTATTCCCCACTGAAATGTGTGCCGAGTACCAGGAAAGCCACAATATCTCTTTAAGTAGGTTCTTAAAGCCTGGGAGCTCTAAGGAGTGTTGAGGGTACCTTATTAACTTGCTGTTGCCTGCTGAGAAAACATTGTTTATATAGAATTGGCTTATTGCTAATGAGAGAATCTATTAAGGCATAACACAGGCAAGGCAAAATATAGACTCTCTTTTTCTAGATATTTTCTTTTAGATCTCTCTCGTTCCACTGATGATATTAAAGGGTCAGACATGTAATCCCTCAATATTTTACTTACTGGAAGAGGCAAACAGATTTTATTAAGATTAGAGAATTTCCCCCACCCCATTTGTCTCTTCCCCACCCGTCTCAGCAATAGCCCTGTCCAGCCATGAGATGCTAAATAGTTCCAGTGTTTTCCTCTTCCTGTAATAATCATGCATATGCCCAGCTTGTGTGTTTCCCCTGCCTCATGAATTTGCAGAGTGGCCCCAGCTAGGCTCCTTCTTATCTGGGGGGGCAATTGCCAATGCTGGTCCAAGGAGAAACAAATCGTGGAAGAAAAGGTTCACTTTATTTAGCAGAGCTCTGACCGCTTCAGTGCCTGTAGCTTTCGGATACACCCCTCCAACCCTGCTCCCTCTCCCTCCCCCAGTTTACACCACACCCCGCCCTGTCCATTGGCTGCTGGATATTCTGATGGCAGGACTGAAATAGACTTTGCCCTCCACACAGCTGCAGGGCCCAGCTCTGCCAAAATGGCGGTGTATGGTAGTGGGTAATAAGGGAAACTGATTTCTGGTCTCTCTTCTCCATTTTCGAGGATCCAAATGAATTCTAGTTGGCAAGAAGGAGAGAGGAAGAGAGCTGACACATCACTGTCTTACTGCTGGGAGCAGCAAGTTATGAGCTCCTGCCTGTGGTGTGTCACATGGACTTTGAGACCCTGTGACCCTCCCAACTCCTGCCTGCACACCCAGGTGAGCTCTTCGGGATTTCTCTCTGTGGTGGACACTGGCCTAGGGTCATTTCTTCGGGAGGGAGGTTCTCCCTGGAAAAGCTGATCTACATTTCTGCTGGGATCGATGCTGTGGAGACGGCATAAGTTGGTAAATCGCGAAGCAGCTAGTTTTGTCTCAGCTGACAATAATTATGGATTAGGGTGCCCAGAGCAAGGATGAGCAAATGGTCTGGAGAAAAAGTCAGCAGTGAAACTCTACAACTTTTTTTTTTTTTTTTTGGTAACATCTAAATCAGCAAAGAAAAAATGTTATGGAAGAAAGGCTCAGGAGTCTAGGAGAATATGGGGAAGGTTCCAGGCAGTTTAATGTACAGATATTCCCTCTACTTCCTTCCTTACATTCCAAAACTTCTTCTAGGAGGCCATGAGGTATATTCTCTGTCCCTCCTTCCACCTTGCCCTATGCTTACTGCTTCTTGGTTCTAATGATGTTTTCAACCCCATCCCGCTTTTCCCCCTGTTCCTCAATGGCCTCTGTTCTGCATTCCAGAAGAGCCTTGTCATGGCATGTTAAGAAAAAACAGAATCTAGTTTTCTTCAGAATGTTAATCACATGTCAAATTTTGTTATCCCTAAAGATCCATGATCAGCAATCGTTTATGAATTTTGATTTCTCCCATGGGCTAAGTAAAAATACAAGAATTAAAAGACACTGGGAGTTATGGTGGCTCAAATTTCTTAGATTTCATGGGATTGCCCTCTCTTAAATGGATTACTCTGCCATTCCCTTCTGTAATTCTGTCTCATTACCCTCCCAGATTTTCTTCATGCACTAATCACTATTAAAAATGGAAAAAAAATTAAGCAAGAGCACAAAGAAATACTATCCCATGAGCCTTGAGCAATGCCAGACACATAAACATTGACTCAATGAATGAGTAATAATTTTTTAATTTCCCACTGCCATAATGTGCTACATCTTGCATTAGCAACTTAACCAACAAAGAACATTTGCTTTACAAGAAAAAAAGTATTTTAGACATTTTTTTCTGATGCTGGTAACATTTCACCTCAATATTTTGCTGTTTCGGATTGATTTCAGTAGATTTTTGATAGAACACCTTGAAATCTAAGGGTTTGAATTCAGAACCAGACATGGCTGGGAAAATGATCTCTTTGAAAATCTGTGCTTTTTAATTGTTTAGCTTTTTTTTTTTTTTTTTTTTTTTGCCTTATCCAGCCAAACCATTCTCCAGGCTACACTTCTGTTACCCCAGGGGGGTAAGTCTGTTCACACAAAAGCCCTCTGTGACTTGGCCCTTTCACTGTTCATCATCTCTACTTTGAACAAGGGGAGTGTTGTCGAGTTTTGCGGCATGAGTTACCTCAGAAGTGGCGCCATCACATTGCCAAATAGCACAATGATGGATCATTTAAGAGTGTTTAGAGTTGGATGAGTTTAGCAATGTTCATCCAGTTGATGTGAGCACATAGAACAGAAGTCAAAATTGTAGGTTTGATGACTTTTGGGGCCAGCGAGTTCTGTTTTGTTGCACAGAGTTGCCAATTGTGGGCATAAGAGCATCTGATGTGAATATGGTTGAAGTTGAACCAGCACAAATGAATCATTCTTACTTTAAAAACTAAGACAAAAAACAAAAAAGTGGGAGTCTTTGATGAACTTGTAGGCAAAATCTCAATCAATCTCTCTCTGTCCCCCTGCCATATATAATCATTATTTTATGAACTGAATGACAATCAGATATAGTCTTTCCATCTTGTAAGGTGACTCTAAGAAGACACTGTTTAGGAAGAACCTACTGTGTGTCATAAAGGAAGGCAAGCATCTCCTCTCTGTGGTCCCTCCTTCTAGGTTGACCCTCTATAAGTGTCTCAAGGACTTGGCACTGCCCCCCATGTTTACCTGGCTGAACTCCATGGTTAACAAGATGCTGTTTTCCATCTAATGACTTTGCCCTGCAGGCACAGGAAAGGGGTTGGTTCCACCATTTTCAGAAGCCAGGCAACCGATAAATTTAATGGGATTTTGTTGACATTAATTGCGTTTGCATTGGTGTGAGACATTCTCGCTGCTGGCTCATTTGTCTTCTGGATCATTTGAATCACCCAAGTTCTGGGCCAGCTGGTCATTCAACCATGTGATTCCAGGCTTAACAATATCTCCAAGTCACTGGTAACTCAATCACTCTTTAGTTTATTGCTCAGTAAAATAATAATAACAATTTGCTCAGACATTTAACCAGGCTGCATTTCTCCAGGGACAAAATAAAGCTTTCCAAAGAAATAAGTCAAATGCATTTGGTATTAACAAAAGACTCTTTCCAGAGGTGTAGCTACCAACACCTGGAGCAAATTCTAAGAAATGGTTTTAGAATTGAAGACAAAGTCCAGAAGGCATGGGGACAATTATTGTTTCTATGATTGAGACACACACATGAATACAAATTGTTCTATCTTATAAAATAAATTATTTTGTAATTTTTATATTCTTATAAAACTATGTTTTGCAAATTTGTCCACTGATAATAATCAATATCAATTATAACAATCTTGCTCTGTTGCCAAGTGGCAAGAATATATGAATGATAAGTTTTTGTTTTGTTTTTACTGTAGGTGCTCACTTCTGTGCCTCTGTCCTTAAGAAGTTTTTATGTTGGCTGTGTGTGAGTTAAGGCATATATGAAGCTGAGGGCTAATGTGCAAATGGGCCTTCGTATCCACAAATTGGTTACTAGACCAATTGCTCTCTGTGATGAAAGGCCATTTTTTTAAAATGTCAAGTCTGTTCAGAACTGGTGCTTTTGTATCAATACTTTACAATAAAAATTAATTGTTAGAAAGTGGAACTTGAGTTTGGATCTCACAGCAATGTCATATAGCTATAAATGTCTCTAAGTACTTGACTCCAAATCTCTGTGCTTATCTCGGCACAGACGGATTACAAACAATTCCTGGACAGTTCAGAAAGCTCTACTCAAGGCTTAAAATAAATGAGATACCTTTAAACACACACACACACATTGGGATAAATAGCAATCGGTTCTAAATTAATAAGATTACTAAATTATTAACTTAATAAAGGTCTTTTTAAAGGCAGTTATTTTAATAGCTCATTATTCAGGCATACAGGTAAAGTGCTTTTAAACTGACTTTATTGTTTTTTGCATCCTAATCCAACACCTTTTTAAATCCCGGCTGTGGTCAATGTGCATTATGTGTGGAACATTTGCAGATGGGCTGCTTTCGTTCAACTAGCTTCAAAATTTAATATAAAAACATTATCAAATTCCTTCAAACCCCAGGAAAAAAACCATATGCTCCATAGCGAACTATTTCATTGCTGAATGATATTTTTAGGATACATATAATCATATATTGTTTTTTATGACCAAGGTGTATCTTTGTGCAGAGGCTGTCAGAGCTCAGGGGAGACAGTAGCCTGTCCCCACATGGAGGGAAAGGAGGTAAATTTCTGACTCTGTTTTTACTAAGGGACCAAACCAATAAGAATTTCAAGGTGTGTTACCCAAATATTTAGACATAGAGTCACTTGGACTTTGATGTATTTTTTCCAAGTTTTTATTATTATTTGTTTATCGAAGTATAGTTGATTAATAATGTGTTAGTTTCAGATGTACAGCAAAGTGATTCAGTTATACATATATATATATACATACACATATATATATACACACACATATATATATCTATTCTTTTTCAATATATATCTATTCCTTTTCAGATTCTTGTCTATTATAGGTTATTACAAGATATTGAATATAGTTCCCTGTGCTATGCAGTAGGACCTTATTGTGAACTTGATGTATTTTTTTAAACCAACTCCTTTTATAATAGCATAAAAACATAAAACACTTTAACAAAATACTTGCAAAATCTCTACATTGAAAACTACAGAACACTGCTGAGAGGATTTTTAATACTTGTTTATATACTCAGACATCCATATGTATAGAGATGTTCCAACTAGCAATCTGGCCTTGAGTCCATATGTTGATAAGGTATAGGTTCACGATTGTGACCAATGTCTTCTGAACCAGATAGAAGTGTAAAAGTTCAAGCTGGTGAGGCAATTTGCTCAGTGAAGTCAGTGGAGCCCAGCCTTTCTCTGCCTTGTTTCTCTATCCTCCTAACACACTGGTCATGTCTGTGTGGCCCCAGGTAGTTCACGGGCCAGCTGCATTTTAGCCAATAAGAAGGGGACCATGGAGGAGCAAGGGAGACCACGCCCCTTCCCTTTCAAAGCAAGACCTGCAGGTCGTGTACATACCTTCCTCTCACATCCTATTGGACAGTCTGTGCTGAGACAAGCACAGAGTCAAGTACTTGGAAAGTTTTAACAGCAATGTGACATTGCCAGGAGATCCAGATGCCTGGCTCATTTTATCATTAATTTGTATTGTATTTTACAAAAGCATCAGTTCTCAACAGATTCAATTAAAAAAAAAAAGCCTCTTTGCCCCAGGTAGCAACAGCCCAGTGACCAATTTGTGTATCTAAAGGCTTATTTGTGAATAGCCCCCCTAGCTGCATAGAAGGAAATATAGTCTAGAGATGATCTATAGCTTCTGGACCAGCACCTGCCCATCTAAATATGGTATTACTGTGGGGAGAGCAGATGGAGATTGGGGACCACTAGACACAGACACCTTTCCAAGTTCCCTGTCTTGGTTGACTTTGGTTCCCAAATAAAGTTTTAATTATTCACCTGATCATCACTTGCTGAGATGTGAGGCAGTGATGTACCCGATGGACTGACCAGGAAGTCCCTCACACCATCCTTTGCATCCTCTCGATGTCAGCTGGCTGCATGTGCATAGCATCGAGCTATTTGATCTAAGTGTTGAAGAAAGATTTATTTAAGATATGAAGTATAAGGAGTTATGATGAAACACAACAGAAAGTTGAAATTCCTTAAACCAAATGCTTCAAGGTAGAGTGAAGAAAACGTGTCTTTGTATGGCCTGGGCAGAACACACAGGGAATGAACAAATAGAGAATACAGTGAACACATGGGTCAAGTGCAAATGTATGGAGCTTTGTTTTATTGCAATAATTACCCAATGGTTAAAAAAATTGGTAGAGCCTGCCTTTCTGGAAAGAAAATTCTAGGTGTGCCCTGCACAACAAACTCATAATCCTGCAATTGATCTGTTTACCCTTCACCAGGGTGGAAATACCCTAAGGATGGGGGGGGTGGTGTGGTATGGTCTTCCTGTGCTTTCCGCAGCGCCCATTGCTTTTTACGGAGTTTGAGATCTCCTCTCATCCCCAGCCCACATCTGACATGGCCGGTCAGAAACCTATGGTGCAGCGCTCTTAAACCCACTACCATTTCTCCTCCATTTACTTTCACTCCCTCCCTTCTTTGCTTAAGAAAGTCTGGGCCATTTTTGTTGGAGGCTAGGCCTTCAGCCAGAAACACTATACTCACTTGCTCTATTGAATTGTTTGCCTGTGACTGAATAATAGCATTTTCTCAGCTTGTTCGGGTAGAGGCGATGGTGATGTCATGAGGGAGTCTGAACTCAGCTCTCTGTCTAGGTTTTACTGCAAGTTTATCTGAGGGACATAACTAGGTGAAGGAGATGGATTGAGGGAAGTGAGAAACAGCTATAACCGTTTTCATGTAGGATGACACTATATTAAAGGAAGAGCCGCAGCTTTTCCAGAAGTGATCCGATAGAATTCATCATGAGACTTCTGTAGGGGAGATGAAAATTGGCCTCATGCAATAAAGTCTTTATTTATTTATTTCAAGATTGTAAATTCTGACATCTGACACTCAGGAAGAGATCCATCTTTTAAAAAAAATATTTAAATTGAAGTATAGTTGATTTACAATGTTGTGTTAGTTTTGGGTGTACAGCAAAGTGATTCATTTTTATATATTTATAAATATATATATGTATACATATATGTATATATATGTATTCTTCTTCAGATTCTTTTTCCGTTATAAGTTATTACAAGACATTGAGTATAGTTCCCCGTGCTGTACAGTACGTTCTTGTTATCTATTTTATATATAGTAGTGTGTATCTGTTAATCCCAAACTCCTAATTTATCCCTCTCCCACCCCCATTTCCCCTTTGGTAACCACAAGTTTGTTTTCTATATGTGTGAATCTGTTTCTGTTTTGTAAATATTAATAAGCTCATTTGTATCATTTTTTTAGATTCCACAAATAAGTGAAATCATATGATATTTGTCTTTGTCTTTCTGACTTACTTCACTTAGTATGATAATCTCCAGGTCTATCCATGTTGCTGCAAATGGCACTATTTCATTCTTTTTTATGGCTGAGTCATATATATATATATATACATATCACATCTTTATCCATTCTTCTGTCGATGGACACTTGGATTGCTTCCATGTCTTGGCTATTGTAACTAGTGCTGCTCTATCTTTATTTAGAAAGTTACCCTACTGTGCTATCTGGAGTTGAGGGATGGGATTAAAAGAGATTGGCTGCAGGCAAGAACACCAAAGAATTGCAGAAGAAAGAAATTGAATTTGAGGGTTCCAGAGAAAAAGAGAAGGTAGAGGAGTGGGAAGACCACCACCTTTGTGAACTAATTGAGGAAGTTAAGCAGAGGTGTGTCTCAACACTGTAAATCTATTAAAAACCATTCAGTCATACTTCAAACAGGTCAATTATATGGTATGTGAATTACATCTCAATAAAGCTTTTAAAAAAGAAAGCAAAGGTGTGTCTACTACTCAATTTTGAGTTGCTTGCAACTACATTGTTGCAGTATAAGTTCCAAATGCCTCCCCAGGATTTAGCAAAGCCTACAAAAAATAAAAAACAGACCTTGTGAGATGGTTTTTTTGTTTATTTGTTTGGTTTTGGTGGAAATCTAGGAAAGGATTGGCATTCCTTATTTGGGTTAATGTGGGCTGGAAGGAGACGCTGTACACTGGAGCAGAGATGATCCATAGATTCCTAGTTCAGCAGAACATGGGGCTCAGGGACAGAAGTATCCAGGAGAAGAATTTGCAGAGATCTTGGCAATGATATTAGATTCTGCTCACAGTATAGACTAGAGGTTTATATAGAAATTATGGAGCCTCTAATGACAATGGATTTCTCTTAAGTACAACAGAATTGTTTATTATATGCTTTGGTATTTACTTTTATGAAATGCTCACTATTCTGGTTAAAGTTATATTCTGCCAATTCAGCTTTTTCAAAAATGTGTTCCTGGGATTAATAATTCTAGGAGATAGATAGGCAGTGAGAAGAAAGATTAGATGGTCAAGTAAATTTTAGGAAACTCTGCCAATTCTATCCTCCTCTCATAAGGTCACAACTGGCAATAACATGTTAAAAGCTCTGAGAAGGTCTGCAGTAGGATCCATGTTTCTTTTTAGATCAGTGTTTCCTGCACTTAGTTGACCACTGACTTTTTTTTCCAGTAGCACAGATCATCAGAGAAAGCCCTGAGAATATCACTCCACTTGAAGGAATTTGAATTTGAGCAAAAACCTTCCACCTGGAGTCAAGGTAGAACTTTGTAACCGTCTGTGCTTGGTGTTTTCTCATCCATTCCTTCAATTTTTCATGCAGCGTCTTCTCTTTTTAAAGTGTTTGAAGGCATTTTTAGCTTAGTTTAAATGATGTCTGTGCAATTGGCCCTGTCAAGGCTGGGGAGCCTGTGTTGCTTTGTATTTGTCAAAGCAGCAAACTCTTGAATGATAATGATTCAACGACCACAAAATGCATCTGGGGAATTGGTGCTGTCAGATTTGGATATTAGTCTTTGGTGGCCTAACTGTAGTAATTAATACATAATGATAATGCAAATGCTAATGAAATTAGCAATGCAATTGCTATTAATATGGTTTAGGCATATCATTACTGGCTTACTGCCCTCAGTAAAAAAGTCTTCCCTAAAGTCAGGCTCCCTTCGTGATACTAGCTAACACAATGAGTTAACTTTTCTAGTTGGATTCCCTGCCTTGCATTTAGTAATCTCTAATCACATGTAACAGCTACATGCTGCTATATAATCCCGTTTTATAACTTCTGAATAATTATCACAAATATAGCAAATGTTCCCAATAGACTAGATGCATGCCAAATATCGGACAGGAGAAAATAAAATAAAAATAGTGGTTTAGTTCTAAACCAATATTGGCCCCCCAATACTGTGGGGTAGGAGCAAGTGGAAATCCATGCAATGTTAATATGCTAGTCATTAAAATAGACAATTCACTGGTAAGCCTCCATAGTAAAGAAGTGCAGGTCTTCCTAATGGTGTTCTCATAAATGTCTTTTCGTTTATTTAATTTCTATCTTTAACTAAGACCCAGTAGAATTTTCACAACATATTAGGAGAATATTGCCTTACACTGTGAATTTTTCTGATTCAAAAGTGGGGTAGAGGGCTGATTTGTACTGCCCATGGTGGCTACACAGTGCATCTTGTAACGACTGGCGACAGGTTGGGGAATTCTTCAGGCTCTTCCCATCATTTTCCCACGTGTCACCTAGTTTTTGCATTCCTCGATTTCTCCTTTGCAATGTCGTCTCTTTACCTCCTGCTTTTCAGTCCTCTCCACTTTTTCCTTGTCCTGTGACCCAATCTAGGTACTTCTCTAAGTGGGGGACACGTGATTTTGGTAGAGTTTTAGTTGTCTATCTCTTCTAACTAGGTGTTTATTAGTAAAAATCACTTGTCAAATAAGGGTTTCTGTGAAAATCTTAGATAACATGACAAATCCAGTATTTAAGCATGTTGACCTAATTGTGAAAGGAAAGAGAAATATCAGAGTGGGCTCATTAGGTTATTAACAGAAAGCAGCTATCACATAATGGGTATGTAATGGAACCATTTAATAAAAATAGGTACAAAATACTAGTGTAATTAGATGAAAAGGTCATAGATATCATCAATTTAGATGGAGGTGATATGAGAAATAGGACTTAAAACTTCCAGGAAACTATCTCCTGGAGATTATTTGAACCACAAAAAGGTGGTTTGCATTTCCAGCTTAATAGCCAGAAGCACAATATGCCATCTGCGGCATGGCGGAGAGAGCTCTGCAGGGCATCCCTAACTGGAAGGGCTGAGGAATAGGTCTCATGCATTACCTGATGCTAGAAAAGTATAGCTGCCTGAACTCTCACTCTGTGAAAGGGACTAACCTGCTCCTTGACTAGTATCCATGAGTTTCTTTACAGGATAATTACAGTCTATTTTTCCAAAGGAAAAATGACCAACTTTTCTATTACTTAAGAAAAAAATAGTAACTTACATTAGGATTTATCAAATCTTACCTCTAAGACATATGAGTTTTGCCTCATGACACTGTTTCCTAGTATGTCTTCACATGGGACATTCAACCTCCTTTGTTTTCTTCTCTCTTTGTCTGTTAAACCAATCTGCATGTAAGGTGACTTAAAGGCTGCTTCTTTTTGAAATTACTCCTGACCTTCACAGGCAACATCTTTAGTTCATGCTCTTGCTATTAAGGATGTGCCTTGTCTCTCCTGATAGTCTGTAGGCAACAGAGTGTGAGGTTCCGCTCTTACTCATTTTTGTAATCTTCTACTTCCTCACCTCTCTTGTGCCTGGAGGTGTGCTTGGCTCCTGGCATGCATGCAATAGATATTTATGAATGAAATAATAAAAGAAAGAAGAATGGAGTTGTCTCACTGAGAGTTGGCAAGAAGTGTGTGCATAACAATTGTTCCCTGTGGTGGCAGAAAGAGAACCTGCCTTAAAGACCAGATCAGCACCTCTGTCTTCAGCACCTCTGTCTTTAAGGATGAACAAGTTCATTAATTTATTCATTCTCCAGGGGTGTCTCCAAAGCTGTGTCCATTTCCAACATAAGGTTAACATAAATTACAGGGTATTGCAGACATATTTATACTAAAAAATATTTGTTGCTTACCTGAAATTCAAATTTAACTGGGTGCCCTATATTTTTATTTGCCAATAATAAACCCACACTCCTTCATGGCATTTGGACTCAGTTATCACACAAAGAGATGAGAGGTGGAGAAGTGTTTCCCTGGGACCTGAAGAGTGTTAGTCACTATAGCAGATGTTCTAATGTCACAAGATGTCCTTGCCAATGCTTTTGTTTTCTTTGGATAAATACCCAGGAGGGGTGTTGCTGGATCACACGGTACTTCTATTTTTAATTTTTTGAGAAATCTCCATACTGTTTTCCTTAGTGGCTGCACCAATTTATTATACATTCCCACCAACAATGTACAGGTCTTCCCTTCTCTCCACATCTTTGACAACACTTGTTATTTGTTGTCTTTTTGTTGATAGCCATTCTGACAGGTGTGAGGTGTTATCTCATTGTGGTTTTGATTTGCATTTCCCTGATGATTAGTGATGTTGAGCATCTTTTCATGTGCCTGTTTACCATCTGTATGTCTTCTTTGGAAAAGTGTCTATTTAGATCCTCTGCCCATTTTTTAATCGGTTGTTTGGTTTTTATGATGTTGACTTATATGAGTTCTTTGTATATTTTGGATATTAAAAACTTATTGGATATATCACTTACAAATATCTTTTCCCATTCAGTAAGTGGCCTTTCTGCTTTGTTGATAGCTTCCTTCACTGTGCAAAGCTTTTTAGTTTGATGTAGTCCCATGTGTTTGCTTTTGCTTTTGCTTCCCTTGCCTAAAGAGACAGATCCAAAAATGTTTTTACAAAGACCAAGGTCAAAGAGCATATAGCCTATGTTTTCTTATAGAAGTTTTATGGTTTCAAATCTTACATTTAAGTCTTTAATTCATTTTAAGTTTATTTTTGTATATGGTGTGAGAGAGTAGTCCTGTTTGATTCTTTTGCATATAGCTGTCCAGTTTTCTCAACACCATTTGTTGAAGAGGCTATCTTTTCCCCATTGTATATTCTTGTCTCCTTTGTCATAGATTAATTTCCCATATAAGTGTGGGGTCCTTTCTGGGATCTCTATTCTGTTCCATCGATCTATGTCTGTTTTTGTGCCAGGACCATATTGTTTTGATGACTGAAGGTTTGTAGTAAAGCTTGAAATCAGGGCATGTGATACCTCCAGGTTTGTTCTTCCTTCTCAAGATTGTTTTGGCTACTCAGGGTCTTCTGTGTGAATTATTTGTTCAGTTCTGTGGAAAATGTCACTGGTATTTTGATAGGAATTGCCTTGAATGTGTAGGTTGCCTTGGGTAGCATGGTCATTTTCACAATATTAATTCTTCCAATCCAGGAGCATAGTATCTTCCCATCTGTTTATGTCATCTTCAGTTTTTTTTATCAGTGTCTTATAGTTTTCCAAGTACAGGTCTTTTACCTCCTTAGTTAGATTTATTCTCAGGTATTTTATTCTTTTTTTATGTGATGGTAAATAGTATTGTTTTCTTAATTTCTCTTTCTGATAGCTCACTATAAATGTGTAAAAATGAAACAAGTTTATGAATATTAATTTTGTATCCTGCAACTTTGCTGAGTTTATTGATGAGCTCTAGTAGTTTTTTGGTGGTGTCTTTAGGATTTTCTATTTATAGTATCATGTCATCTGCAAACAGTGATAGTTTTACTTCTTTCTGTCCAATTTAGATTACTTTTATTTCTTTTTCTTGTCTGTTTGCTGTGGCTAGGACTTCCAATACTATGTTGAATACACATACAAAAAAGAGAAATGAATCTAAATATAACACTAAAGAAGTCATCAAATAACAAAAGAAGAGAACAAAAGAAGAAAGGAAGTAAAAAGAACTACAAAAACAACCACAAAACAATAAACAAAATGACAATAAGTACATACGTATCAATAATTACTTTAAATATAAATGGACTAAGTGCTCCAACCAAAAGATATATAGAGAGTAGCTAAATGGTTAAAAAAAAAAGACTCATATATATGCTGCCTACAAGAGACTCACTTCAGATCTAAAGACACACTCAGACTGAAAGTGAGGGGATGGAAAAAATATTCCATGCAAATGGAAATCAAAAGTAAGTGGTGGGGGCTTCCCTGGTGGCGCAGTGGTTGAGAGTCTGCCTGCTAATGCAGGGGACACGGGTTCGAGCCCTGGTCTGGGAAGATCCCACATGCCGCGGAGCAGCTGGGCCCGTGAGCCACAACTACTGAGCCTGCGCGTCTGGAGCCTGTGCCCCGCAACGGGAGGGGCCGCGATAGTGAGAGGCCCGCGCACCGCGATGAAGAGCGGTCCATGCACCGCAATGAAGAGTGGCCCCCACTTGCCGTAACTAGAGAAAGCCCTCGCAAGAACTGAAGACCCAACACAGCCAAAAATAAATAAATAAATAAATAAAGTAGCTATAAAAATTAAAAAAAAAAAAAATTAAAAAAAAAAAAAAAAGTAAGTGGTGGTAACAATACTTATATCACACAAAATAGACTTTAAAACTAAGACTGTAATGAGACAAAGATGGATGTTACATAATGATCAAGGGATCAATCCAAGAAGAGGATATAAGAATAGCATACACACACACACACAGACACACACAGACACACACACACACACATATGAACCCACATAGGAGCACCTAAATGCATAAAGCAAATATTAACAGACATAAAGGTAGAAATTGAGAGTAACACAATAATAGTAGGGGACTTTAACACCCCACTTACATCAATGGACAGATCATCCAGACAGAAAATCGGTAGGGAAACCCTGGCCTTAAATGACACATTATACCAAATGAACTTAATAAATATATATAGAACATTCCATCCAGAAGCAGCAGAATACACATTTTTTTCAAGTACATATTAATCATTCTCCAGAACAGATCCCATGCTAGGCCACAAAACAAGACTTAGTAATTAAGAAATTTGAAATTTCACTTTTAGGAAATTGAAATGAGATGAAGCATCTTTTCTGACCACAATGTTATTAGACTAGACATTAACAAGGAAAAAAGACTGCAAAAAAACCCCAAAACACATGGAGGCTAAACAATGTGGTACTAAACAACCAGTGGGTCACTGAAGAAATAAAAGAAATCAAAAATACCTGAAGACAAATGAAAACACAATGAACTGAAATCTATGGGATGCAGAAAAAGCAGTTTTAAGAGAGAAGTTTATAGTGACACACACCTACCTCAGAAACATGAAAATTCTCTAATAAACAACTTAAATTTATAGCCAAAGAAACTAGAAAAAAAGGACAAACAAAACCCAAAGTTAGTAGAAGGAAAGAAATTATAAAGATCAGAACAAAAATAAGTGAAATAGAGACTAAAAAAAAGTAGAAAAGATCAATGAAACTAAGAGCTAAAGATAAACAAGATAAACAAAATTGATAAACAAAATTGTAAAACTTTAGCCAGACTCATCAAGAAAAAAGAGAAAGGGCCCAAATCAATAAAATCAGAAAAGAAAAAGAAGTTACAACAAACACCACAGAAATACAAAGGATCATAAGATATTATTATGAACAATTATATGCCAATCAAATGGACAACCTATAAGAAATAGACAAATTCCTAGAAATATACAATTTTCCAAGACTGAATCAGAAAGAAATAGAAAGTATAAACAGACCAGTTACCAGTAATGAAATTGAATCAGTAATACAAAAACTTCCAACAAACAAAAGCTCAGAAACAGATGGCTTCATGGGTGAATTCTACCAAACATTTAGAGAAGAGTTAATACCTGTCCTTCTCAAACTAATCCAAAAATTGCAAAGGAAGGAATGCTTCTGAACTCATTCTACAAGACCAGCATTTCCCTTATACCCAAACCAGGCAAAGATATCACAAAAAAAGAAAATTATAGGCCAATATCACTGATTAACATAGACTCAAAAATCCTCAACAAAATATTAGCAAACCAAATTCGACAATACATTAACAGGATCGTACACCATGATCGAGTGAGATTTATCCCAGGGATTCAAGGATGTTTCAATATCTTCAAAGCAATCAATATGAGACACCATATTAGCAAATTGAAGAATAAAAATCATATGATCATCTTCATAGATGCAGAGAAAGTTTTTAACAAAATTCAACATCCAATTATGATAAAAATTCCAGAAAATGGGTATGGAGGGAACTTACCTCAACACACTAAAAACCTTATATGGTAAGCCCACAGCTAACATCATAATCAATGATGAAAAGCTGATAGCATTTCCTACAAGATTAGGATCAAGACAAGGATGCCCATTCTCAGCACTTTCATTCTTTGAAACTAAAATTATTAAAAAACTATATTAGCTCAGTTGGCTTATAGTCAACACAATGCAAATTATGTGACAATTTTGATTACAGAGACATTTGAAAGGAAAGTAAAAAAGGATTAAATTTTATGGAATAAATATATAATATTTAATTAATTATGTACATTAAAATTTTATTACTCTGGTAAGAATACTGACACACAAGCAGAACACTAATAATATTAATTATTGCCTAGTAATATTAATTATTATATCCTGCTGACATTTAGTCATATAAAAATCATTTATTTTGATATTATGAAGGTATAAGGATAACATTTTATTTAACAGTTTGTTAATTTGATTTATAAGATGTAGATATTTAGATGTAAGCAAGGGAGCTCTCCAATCTTGCCCTGGGCCCCACAAATTTGTGGGAACCAACCTGCATGGAGAGGTTATCAGGAAGGTGAGGAAGCCATCTGACAAATGCTGAATTGACTCAGCAGCAGCCCCTGGAAATAAGTAGTCCTTATTTTCCCATCACTTTCCCTGAGTAATGTATGATGACACCTATGTTAGTTTCCTGGGCTGCCATAACAAAACACCACATACAGCATTGCTTAAACCACAGAAGTTGATTGTCTCAGTTATGGTGACTAGAAGTTTGAACTCAAGGTGGCCTCAGGTTTTTTCCTTCTGAGGCTGTGAGGGAGAATCTGCTCTATGTCTCTCTCCTAGCTTCTAGTTGTTTGATGGCAAACTTTGGCTTGTAGAAGCATCACCTAGATCTCTGTCTTCATTTTTTAAAAAAAATTTTATTGGAGTATAGTTGATTTACAATGTTGTGTTAGTTTCAGGTGTACAGCAAAGTGAGTCAGTTATACATACACAAATATCCCCTATTTTAATGATTCTATTCCCATATAGGTCTTTATAGAGTATTGAATAGAGTTCCCTGTGCTATTCAGTAGGTTCGTGTTAATTATCTATTCTATATATAGTAGTGTGTATATGTCAACCTCAATCTCCCAATTTATCTGTCCCCCGCTTCCCCCCTGGTAACCACAAGTTTGTTTTCTACATCTGTGACTCAACTTCTGTTTTGTAAATAGGCTCATTTGTACCATTCCACATATAAGTGATATCATGTGATATTTGTCTTTCACTGTCTGAATTACTTCACTCAGAATGACAATCACTAGATCCATCCATGTTGCTGCAAATGGCATTATTTTGTTCTTTTTTAATGGCTGAGTAATATTCCGTTGTATATATGTACAGCATCTTCTTTATCCATTCCTCCATTGATGGACATTTAGGTTGAGTCCATGTCCTGGCTATTGTAAATAGTACTGCAATGAACATTGGGGTGCATGTATACTTTCAAATTATGGTTTTCTCTAGATATATGCCCAGGGGTGGGATTGCTGGGTCGTATGGTAGTTCTATTCTTAGTTTTTTAAGGAAACTCCATACTGTTCTCCATAGTGGCTGTATCAATTTACATTCCCACCAACAGTGCAAGAGGGTTCCCTTTTCTCCACATCCTCTCCAGCATTTATTGTTTATATAGATTTCATCCTTATGGGTGTGTCTGTCTCCAAATATTCCCGTTTTTTAAAGACACCAGTCTTATTGACTTGAGGACCACCCTAACGACCCTATCTTAACTAATTACCTCTGCAATAATCTTATTTTCAAATAAGGTAACATTCTGAGGTACTGCGGGTTAGGACTTCAACATGTGAATTTTGGGTGGGGAGATATAATTCAACCCATAGCAACACCCTGTCTTGTCCACTGGTTGAAGCAGAACTTGAAATTGTGTTCTTGGACTTGGAGTGGGGGTTGGTTATGGGGTTGAGGTTAGGATGAAGGTCAGGTATGCGAGGAGGCACTTCAATTTATATACTTGGTAACTGAAAAAAAAGTTTTTATCTTATTTTAATTGTTTGGTGGAAAAGAGTGATGGGATTGGTGGTCTGTCAGTATGTCCCTGCATCCGAATGTCCCTGGCATCCAAATGGCAGTTCTGCCTTACAATGTTGAAAGCCAGGCACACATTCTACTTGCCATCCTTGGGCAGAATCATAATTTTCTTTTAAGAGGAAGAGTTAGAAGAGAGGGAGATTTAAGTGATTGCTAGGTTAGGTTAGGCTAGGTTAGTCTAATTTAGTTGCACTGAGTTTAAGTTAGGCTAGGTTAGTCCAATTTAATTGAACTAAGTTTAACATGAAACAAAAATAGTACATTCATTAAACAAGTCATTGTTACCCAGATTAGTTAGATGAGAAAAAATTTAGAGATTTAGGAAGGTATCAGAATCAATGCTGTTAATTATTCTATTAAATATTAAAAACACGCAAAGGGTTGAAAAACAGAAACCCAAAGTTAAAACATTTAGTTACTTGGCTTTTTGAAGATCTGACAGTGAATGGAAAATGCCTAAGATACAAGGGCAGGCAATGCCAACTTGGCCTTTGGTGAACTGTAAATAAATATTTCTGGAATGGAGATACACAAGCTAAACATCATAATTGCCTATGTTTGCAATCTGCAAATTTCATGGTATTTTTTTAACCTGTCAGATAAGTATCATAGTTATGTTCTGGTCATCTTGCTTCTCTGACTAGACTGAGCCTTCATGGAGGAAAACAATTGCCTGTGGCATTTGGATCATTAAGTCCATTTGAAAGTTGTTTCATGACTTCCATCATTACCTGTAGATGGGCATAACACCTGAACACCTAGCAAGGGCCTTCTTGAGATATTTTTTTAGTAGGTGGTACTGGGGAGGTGAGTGATAAATATTACACTGTCTTTGGCAAAACTACCTGTGTAGCTGCAAAATGTACACCTTTTGGACAGCAGATTGGCTCCTCCCACAAGAAGATGGGCAAGTTCCTTGAGGATGAATTTCTTTCTTTTCATGGCCGTCACTTACTGCCAGCACTTAGAACAGTGTCCAGCAAAAGGTAAGAACTCAAAAGATTGATAGTTAATCTATCCACTTGCCACATTGTTATGACAGGGTGGATTATCTTAACAGAAAGCCACGTAATTATTCATGTGTGAAAGCAGCATCTTCCAGAGTGTCCTGGGGCGCTGGTGGGTGGTGGAAGGGAGGATGTCTTAATACCTTCCCCCCTGTACATCACGCCTGGCTTCCAGCTCTCTGGGATCCCAACTTGGATTTCTGCTTGCTGCCAACTCTCAGTCATATGCCATGAAAGAGATTTTCTTTTTCTACCTCTGGTGCCTCTTGACTCCAGTGTGGCGTAATCAGAAGGATACAGCAATGGAATCAGATCTGAATCCCATTTCTTTTGTCACTTTTTAGTTTTGTGTTGGTGAGCTGGAAGTTGAGGCACACATCTGTTTCTTAATCTGCAGGATGGGAAGGGTGGTGCCAACTGGAGTGGCTATGATGATCAATGAGATCATGCGTTTAGGACAATTCCTGGCTGGTCTTAAGTGCTCTTGGGGATAGTATTCCCCACAGGTGTCTGCTTCTGAGTGTCTTATGAGAAGAATACTAACTGTCCATTTTTTATGGACTATCTTTTTGAAGATATTTGTATAGCTCCCATCCTTGGATGGTAGAGATAGTGTCTCCCAATGGAGCAAAGGGTTGGGCAGCTTTGCTTGTGGCCCTCTATAAAGGTCTGGGTTACCTAACCTTGAGATTCCTCAGCTGTGACACAAACTCACTCTGTTTGCAGCATCCACCTGGATCCCTCCTCATCACCTCTGTGGGGTTTGAGGGACAAAGAGAGCTGAAGTGAATGTGACACTCATGCTGCTTGCTGTGCTGTGAGTCATTAAGTCCTTTGTCTCTGATCCAGGAGTATCGTGTCTTCTGCCAGCATCCATGAAATGTAGCAGACTCACTTGTTAGCTTCCAAGCAGGATCAAATCTCAGACCCTTCACAGTTCTTGACAACACTCAATACATACTCAAAACATTTGTTCTGTTTTGCTTCCCTCACTAGAGGACAAGTGTTTGGAAGGAAGGGACCATGTTGTTTATTTTAGTCTCCAATCCTAGTACAGAATAGACACACAGTACATTCTTGATTTAACTGAACTGAACTGGCCTGGCTGGTCATTAGTACAGTTTTTGCTTCCTCAGTTAACTCAAACTCAGCAACACCTGAGGGTCAGCCAGTAGAAAGGGAGGATATAGGAAGTAGGCTGATGGAGAAGAAAAGAAAAAACCCAAACACCTTAATTCTTTTGCCATGTTTCACCTATGTATCCCTCTATAACAACTTATTTTCATGAAAAAAATCCCTAAGTAATGTCCTCTTCGGAAACACATGGAAAAATGACCAGTGATCACTATACATGATAGAGTCATTGTATTCCATTGTGTGTGGGAATAGGACATATCCAGCAAAAAGGTCCCAGTAAAGGTCTAAAGGGGTCCTCCCTGTGCATGGCAGGGAGAATACCATCCTTCCTCCCATGAGCAGGGGGAGTGAGGGATGATGGAGACAGAATGCAGGAGAGATTCTCCAGTGGAAGAGAGTTGGTCAAAGAGCTGCCTGGTGGCAGACCCCTTAATCCTGGGAAAGGGAATTTATGACACTCTGGATGCTGCTCCAGGATCTGAAGCAACTGCCCAAAGCAGTCAGGGGATTGAGGACAGCTGGGCATCACTAGGCAGGACCACAGGCTGTGTAGACCAAAGAGTGGCTGTGGTCATTCTCCCTGCCACAGTGCTAGCTCTGCATGGCTTTGATGCTGTCATCTTAGCTACCAGCCCCACAGCCCCAGAAGTACCTCACCCACCTTAACCCTGGAACAAACTCCTATGCACCCCTCAGAGCCCAAGGCCCTTTGCAACAACTTGGTTGAGTCTGTGGAGCTGTGCCCCTTGGCAGGAGGTAGAGTGTGCTGTGTTTTCTTGGTTAATGTACCTGTCATTTACCAAATATTGCTTGAGTGTGCTGGGCATTTGCATTTACTATGTTTTCTTATTTTCTGTATTCTTGATGCTTTGGCATCTGGGGTCTCACTGGCTGGAGTGGGACTGCCCCTTTCCAGCACTAGCTAATTCCTAGAGATGGCAATCAACTTGCCTGGGAGTGAAACTTTCGTTTGCAAACCAACTGATCCAAAGCCCATACCTCCCAACTGCCTCCATTTTTGAGCTCTGGGGCTTTTATACTCTGGCCCAATATTACCCTTCCCTAATCACTCCAGGTCCAAGTACCAGACAACTTGGGACAGTGCCTATAACCCAGATCCCACTGAAATTATTCAAACTAGCTAATCCTAAACCTGCTTAGCTTGCTTACACTATCTTTCCCATTCCTTCCCATGAAAACCACAATAAAGGCTCTTTGCTCATGTTTTCCCCTTACACTTCTTTCTCCAGACTAACCTTGGTGCTTCCCCATGTGGCCCTGCATGGCATGGCATGCCCTCTCCTCTTGGGAACTATGAGTAACAAACTATCTTTTCCATACAGTCATTTCCTGATTTGTTCCCTTACAGTACCTGAATAATAACAAAATCTGCACTTTGAAACAGCATTACCTTCTGCACTGAATAGAAGATAAGCTTGTGTTAGGGCTCAAGGGAGAACTTTTCTTGTTCTTTGTTAAAATATATTTAGGACTTGGGTAAGCATTCTTTGTTCGGCTTTCCAGTGGAAACGTATATTAAAAAAAAAGGACAGAGTTTCATGAAGTTTTGCCCCTTCAGAGGGGAATGGTTGAAAGAATGATGTACCTTCCATACCCTGGAATACTACACACTGTTGGAGACTGAATCAGAGCTATAGGAATTGACTTGGAGGGATTTTCCAGATTTCTTATTGAGAGAAGAGCAAAATGCAGAGAAATGTTTACAATAGAATCTTCTTTTTGTAGACATCGAACAGTGACAGAAATGACCTATTTATATGCATATATGTTTGTGTGTTTGTGTACAATTATATAAGCATAAGGAAGAACATGGAAAGATGCAAGATATGTTGTTAATATAAATTAATCTGGGAAGTTGGGGTGATATATTGGGAGTAGGGAGAAGGGGGAGAGGAGAGAAACCAAGGACAAAATTGGGGTGGGGGAAATAATTGCACTTAAAATCCCACGTCTACATAATTTTGCTTAAACATTTACGTCAAGTTATATGTGTATGTGTATGTATAAATATTGGGGTGGCCAAAAGGTTAGCGCAGGTTTTTCCATAACATCTTACATTTTTTAAAGTTCTATAATTTCGTGACTCAGCTTTTTAGCAGAATTATATTCTATGACTCAAGACATTTTAATATCATTTTTCTGTGATTTAAGTTTAAACGGGGGAGGAGAGACATTTGCCCGCCATCCACCTGCTGAGCCCAGGTGAGCAGAATTGCTGGGTTGTGATGTCCCACTGGCAGGTAGATGTGCATAAACTTGAATCACCACCTCCCTATTCACGTCTCTGATTTGTGGGACAAGCAGGATGGGATGAAGCAGCTGCCTGTGTGGAAGGGAGCCTGTCTCTCCAGATAGAAAGAAGTCTGTGCCTCTGGTTACAGCCCACCACAGACTCACTAGCTCGCTGCCCTGTGGTCACTTGGGCCAGACAAAAGCAAGTTCTTTTCTCACAGTGCAGGGCCTCCTGCCCCTTCGGCTGGGTGTTACTAAGCCGTGAGTCTAAATATGGCACATGGCAGTTTGATGGAAATCATTTCCAGTAAAAGAGGATGTTTCCTCAGCAGTTTTCAAGCTGGCGCTGACTCAAGCATCCTCGAGGGAGCCCATTTAACTGGTCATTAGGGAGACAGCAAAAAGGCATTGAGGAATTCTGTAACAAGATACGTATCCTGTGTGGAAGGCCTCCTGGGTCTCTCTGACCATTGGCTCCCTGTGCAGACTGCCGAGATTTTATTGATGCTGCTGAAAAGTCTTTTGCTGCTGCTAATCTGTTATTTGCGCACAGTTTTAAAGACACTGGTTCCAGCTTTGTGAGGAACAAGTCCAAAGGTGAAACATGGCATTCGAACAGTAATTCAATGTCTAGAGCTGATTAACAACCCTGTCACTACATCCTCAGAGGCAGAGAAGTGAACTGGAGCCTCAAAAGGATGGATGAATGTTTATGCTGAGTTTTGCAGGCAAAATATTTACACTATTCTAAGGGCAACAAATACACTTAATTACAAATCTAAATTTGAGAAAATCAGAATATAAACAAACTGAGAATTTCTGCACATGGGCTGTATAGTGCAGAAAAGTAGTTTAGTTGAGAGGTATTTGGGTTTGCCTGCTATGGAAACAAGTGATACTTAGAAGGGTAAGTAAAAGTGTCACAAATAATCAAGGATAATATTGTAGACTTACAGATACACCTGCTGAGGATGATAAAAAGACCAATTACCTGAATTCTAATACAGACTTTGGGATCTGGGATTATTCAACACCTATCCATGCTCTACTGGCAGATCTGGGGTTAAATTTTTTAAATGAAGCATAGATTCATAGAATATTTAGAGCCGGAAGTCTATTCCATTAAGGTTTGTTCCTGTTCCCAAGCATTCATTTCTTTCAATACTATTGATATAGATCTTTAGGGAAGCATTTCAAATGATTTGAACGGCAAGAATGAGAAAATATATTTAAAAAAATGGAAGATATGCTAAAAATGTATTTTTTTAAAGGATCAGAACAAAACCATAGTTACCTAACCAAGGAACCATATGACTAACCACAGCTGCATGGTTAGCAAATTTGTGAATGTGTGGAGTCAAGGAATTTGTCTTGGGCATAAACTAAGGGGTCAGAATGTTTTACTTATTTAATTTTTAAGTGTAGAAATTTCTTCCTAGGAGATAGGAATGTGTAAAATTTGGTAATGTGGGCTTATTTTTTTTTGTAAAGAGTCATTTGAAACAGTTCTCCTTAAAAACAGAACTATTTTTAGGTGCAACCAATTGCTGTTGGCAATGAAAGTGTTGATGTGCTCATCTTTGGACCTGTTGGTCTTTTCACACTTTAGTCTTTGGACTCAGTTGCTGTCTTAAAGGAATGGATATTTATCCTTAGGCGAACTATTGATGCCTCTCCCATAGGAGGTCTAGGTCAGGCTTCCTTGTAATTAGTACTTTCTGTGCATGGTCATGTAGCCCCTAGAGATGTGGGACCTATGAGAAGATTTGCATGGTCCAGGAAGGAAAGGTTGGTGACTCCACCTTATTCAAAGGGAGTTCAGCTCTAGAGACCAAGCTGGGAGGACCTCTTTGGAATTCCCGTGAATCCACTCTCCATAGCCTCGGCAGGGCCACTTGCTGGGCTAGGGTTGTGGGAATTGGCTGCTTCTTTGGCAGTGATGGTCCCGGGTGTAGCATTCGATGGAGCCATATAAAGTGATTCCTATGGACAAGTGGTGAGGCTGGCAGGAAACAGATACAACAAAAAGAGACCAGGGGGCTTCCCTGGTGGCGCAGTGGTTGAGAGTCTGCCTGCTAATGCAGGGGACATGGGTTTGAGCCCTGGTCTGGGAAGATCCCACATGCCACGGAGCAACTGGGCCCGTGAGCCACAACTACTGAGCCTGCGCGTCTGGAGCCTGTGCTCCGCAACAAGAGAGGCCGCGATAGTGAGAGGCCCGCGCACCGTGATGAAGAGTGGCCCCCGCTTGCCGCAACTGGAGAAAGCCCTTGCACAGAAACGAAGGCCCAACACAGCCATAAATAAATAAATAAATTAATTAATTAAAAAAAAAAAAAAAAGAGACCAGACTGATTCCATTGGTTAGAGTAAGCAGTAAAGTAGGGAACAGCAGGATTCTGCTCTTTTATGCCAGTAAAAGGCTTGCCTTGGTGATTGACACATCTATTATAAATGTGGTAAGATTAGTCTATTGTCTGACTTTTGAACTCTTGACTCAGGTATCCTCTCTGGGTTGTGTTGTGAGCCTTTCCATTTCTATCCTAAATGTAGAGATATCCGATCCTAGCACCTGGCAAGAAAAAAATACAAAGCAATCATTTGCTAGAATGAATACTAATATATAAGATATGACATAATACGGATACACTCTTTTATTTTTTTAACATCTTTATTGGAGTATAATTGCTTTACAATGGTGTGTTAGTTTCTGCTATAAAACAAAGTGAATCAGCTGTACATATATCCCCATATCTCCTCCCTCTTGAGTCTCCCTCCCACCCTCCCTATCCCACCCCTCTAGATGGACACAAAGCACTGAGCTGATCTCCCTGTGCTATGCGGCTGCTTCCCACTAGCTATCTATTTTACATTTGGTAGTGTATATATGTCCACGCCACTCTCTCACTTCAGCTTCAGCTTACCCTTCCCCCTCCCTGTGTCCTCAAGTCCATTCTCTATGCCTGCGTCTTTACTCCTGTCCTGCCCCTAGGTTCTTCAGAACCTTTTTTTTTTTTTTTTAAGATTCCATATCATATATATGTGCATACGGTATTTGTTTTTCTCTTTCTGACTTACTTCACTCTGTATGACAGTCTCTAGGTCCATCCACCTCACTACAAAAAACTCAGTTTCATTTCTTTTTATGGCTGAGTAATATTCCATTGTATATATGTGCCACATCTTCTTTATCCACTTATCTGTTGATGGACACTTAGGTTGCTTCCATGTCCTGGCTATTGTATATAGAGTTGCAATGAACATTGTGGTAAATGACTCTTTCTGAATTATGGTTTTCTCAGGGTATATGCCCTGTAGTGGGATTGCTGGGTCATATGGTAGTTCTATTTTTAGTTTTTTGAGGAACATCCATACTGTTCTCCATAGTGGCTGTATCAATTTACATTCCCACCAACAGTGCAAGAGGGTTCCCTTTTCTCCACACCCTCTCCAGCATTTGCTGTTTGTAGATTTCTTTATGATGGTCATTCTGACCAGTGTGAGGTGATACCTCACTGTAGTTTTGATTTGCATTTCTCTAATGATTAGTGATGTTGAGCATCCTTTCATGTGTTTGTTGGCCATCTGTATATCTTCTTTGGAGAAATGTCTATTTAGGTCTTCTGCCCATTTTTTATTGAGTCATTTGTTTTTTTTTTTATATTGAGCTGCATGAGCTGCTTGTATATTTTGGAGATTAATCCTTTGTCAGTTGCTTCGTTTGCAAATTTTTTTCTCCCATTCTGAGGGTTGTCTTTTCATCTTGTTTATGGTTTCCTTTGCTGTACAAAAGCTTTTAAGTTTCATTAGGTCCCATTTGTTTATTTTTGTTTTATTTCCATTTCTCTAGGAGGTGGGTCAAAAGGATCTTGCTGTGATTTATGTCATGGAGTGTCCTGCCTATGTTTTCTTCTAAGAGTTTTATAGTGTCTGGCCTTACATTTAGGTCTTTAATCCATTTTGAGTTTATTTTTGTGTATGGTGTTAGGAAGTGTTCTACTTTCATTCTTTTACAGGTAGCTGTCCAGTTTTCCCAGCACCACTTATTGAAGAGGCTGTCTTTTCTCCATTGTATATTCTTGCCTCCTTTATCAAAGGATATACTCATTTTTAAACGATTGCTAACAGCACATCTTATAAACCACCGACCCTTATATGTCAGAATGCACTAGAGTCTTTAGTGGCTTTTGAATAAAATGCTCAAAAATCCAAGATCTTCTTATTTTTCTATTAACAGCACTTCCTCTTTGCTGATAACAGTGTTCCGTGTTAGCAGCAGGAGGTATTGAAGAAGGGTGTGCACAGTCATTTAGAGGAAGCAATGGAATCACCTGAAAGAGGAGGAGGAATTCTCAGTCCTATAAAAGCCAGCTCCTAGGAGAGATGTTGGCAGGAACTTCACAGAAAGTGCAGGATTTGGAACCATCCAGGCTTCCTGAAGAAGGTCTTCAAGTCATTTCATTCTCCCTGCCTCAGTGACCAGCCTTGCAGGGCTCTTATGAAGATGAGCAGTACCATATAGAAAGTTACCTGCACTCAGCGCTCACAGGAAGCTACAGAATGTTCTAGTTGGGGTGGGAGACAGGTGTGATCAGGAAATGTTTCTAGTACATTCACTTTGGTGTCTCATCAGAAAGGCCCCAAATCTCCAATCTCTAATAATTTGTTACAACTTTTCTTCCTCTTCATACCCAATTTTGTATTTACAATTTGGTATTTTTCTTTTTTTAAAGAAAGTCCCCCAAATTGTATAAGCTTTGGCCACACAAAGCCTGGATTCACCTTACCCTCCTCCACCACATTCTGGCTATCGAACCTTCGGTAAATTAAGCTCTCCAGCCTGTTTCCTCATCAGTGCAGTGAGGCTAATATCAGTACCTACTTGTTAGGCCTTTAGGGAATCTGATTAAATGAATTAGTAGGTATAAAACCATTTACAGAAGTGCCAGGTACATGGTAATGCTAAGTTAAGAGATTGTTAAATAAAAATAAACAAAAGATACATGATTGATAGTTTTAGGTAGTTTAGGTTTTAGGATAGTCCAGACTGGGATTCTAGCTGGGACCTCTATGCTTTGAGTCTCAGTTTTCTCATCGAGAAAGTGGGGATGTTGTGCTTTTCAAGCTCTTAAAATTCCATGTACCTGGTAAATAATATCGTTTGACTCACTCTCAGGCTACTTCTTGCAGCTCCCAAGTTAGCTGCTCTCTGTCTGTCCAGAGTGGAAAGTTTTAGCACAGATAAATATGGTACAAAATCATCACATTCTGTATTTCAAAGCAAAATCTGAATTTGATAAAAAGTATCCATATATGTGTCTTAACATTTTTAACATGAATTACAGAGGATTGGCTATATTTTGTTCTTCTTTCTTACTGACCATTAACTTGGTTTGGAGTTAATTTTTTAAAATATTTGGCTTAATTGTTAATGGAATGTTTATGTATGTCTATATGTGGATCTATACAATGTACAAACATACAACTATTTCATTTATAATCAAGCCGAATATATGGACATGTAATCTCATTCTCTCTCTGGCACACAAATGTGTGTATTTTATGGACTTCTGACTAATTTGGACATCTCAAAGTGCTGGGACTGGCTTGGATGTCATATTTTGCTTTCTGTGAAAATGACATCCATTTTTTTAAAAAATTTCCAAAGTTGAGAGAGAATTATTCTAATGATCACTTGTTTAAGGTTCTGCTTCCAAGTTCCAACGCTATCGTTGGAGCATGGAAGCACCATTTCCTGAGACTATCCCCCTGTGCCTAGGGTGCCCACATGGATGTAAGTGATATTTCAGGGGAAGTAATTGACTGGCAGTGGTGAGAGCTGCTCAAATGTCAAATACATCCCACGTGTCATGCTTTAGCACCACCTACATTTCTGCCCTTCAAACTGCTAATGGTTCTTTAATATATCAGGTAAGGATGCCAATAAATAGGCTTGATGGTTGTTTAAATTGTTTTTTAAAAGCAAAGAGCATGAAAGATTCGACAGCCAAGTTTTCAGTTTCATGACTGATGACAAATTTGTGTAGCTACAAAGTCTAGAATCTCTTTATAGAACAAAAAACAATAACACTATTTAACAGCAACAGCATGTTCCCTGTAGAGAATATACAGAGATAGAATAGCAAAATTCTTAACTGAAATTTATAAGTGCAGAGTGTAAAACGATAGGATATTAGTCTACGAATCAGCACGCATGACTTTAACGTGCATTTATGTGGGTCTTGGTGCTCTGATCTGAAAAATCGCCTCCTTAAATGGTGTTGTGGTATTGATGATGATTTTTTACAGTTTGCACCAGTCAGAGGAGGGTTACAGGTGAAAGGCAGGAATAGTCATGGCATTGAAGATGGAGAAATTGAGAATTTCTGGAAATGATTTAAGTCCACTTCTTACAAACTAAGCAAAGACAACCCCAATAACTCCCATGTGTAGGGCTTTATAGAGTCAACAACCTTTCCACCCTATTTGATTCATGAACAATAGCGCTGGGAGAGTCTTTACTCTCCTTCTTCCAGGTCACACATCTGAGGTTCTGAAAAATACCAGTGTCGGAGCTAAAACCCACATCTAAGTCTTTAGACTCCAAATCTGGTGATCTTTGCTCTAAGCTGCTGCAGATGTCATGGGATACCCAAGAAGTGATTTCAACCTCTGCCATATAGTTGATATCTTTCATCATCTGTCATTGGGGAATCATAGACATTTGCCGTCTTTCAATGTTTTGAGAATCTGAATATCTTATGCAGGGCAATTGCCAAGTGATGAATATCTTCCTTACCTACAATACATTATATTACAGTCTTGATGTAATGAAATGCTCGTGGACTGTATCCTATATGTCTAGTAGAGAACGGATGACGGTTATAAACAATTATCCATTTGGACTTGTACCAGGAGCTCCCAAGTGGTGTGCTTATGGTGATGTTCTGATCGAGTGAAATTCCCCCGCGTTCCCCGGAACTTTGCCAGCCAGGGTCCAAGTAGCCTGTGGAGCCAACTAGAGGGACTCATGGAGAGAGGGGCATGGTGAGACCCCCAAATGGTGCCTAGGGGGAAAGGGAGATTGAAGAACACAGCATTCAAAGAGATTGAAAAACTTCAAGGACATTTTACAACGCATTAGGGTGTGAGGCATCTGGCTGTGTGCATAAGTTATTTTATTCTACTTGCATTTGTGTATATTAATGTTAATTATTAAACATGAATTGAGGGCTTCCCTGGTGGCACAGTGGTTAAGCATCCGCCTGCTAATGCAGGGGACATGGGTTCGAGCCCTGGTCCAGGAAGATCCCACATACCGTGGAGCAACTAAGCCCATGAGCTACAACTACTGAGCCCACATGCCACAACTATTGAAGCCCGCGTGCCTAGAACCCGTGCCCCGCAACAAGAGAAGCCACTGCATTGGGAAGCCCGTGCACCACAACAAAGAGTAGCCCCCGCTCACCACAACTAGAGAAAGCCCACGTGCAACAACGAAGACCCAATGCAGCCAAACATAAATAAATTTATTTAAAAAATAAATAAATAAAATAAAGTATTAAAAAAAAAACCCCAAAACAAAAAAGAGACATGAATTGAGATCTGTAAATAAGAACTGGAAAATCCAGTCTTGTTTACACATCTGCTATTACATAACCTTGCTAACATATACACGTAAATGCAGGGGAGAAGCTAACATTTATTGAGCACTTACTATACAACAGGTACTTTGTATACATTATCATCTCATTTAATCCTCATGACAACTCAATGAAATAGTTATTTTTATGGCATCACACAGTGAGGAAGCTGAGTTCAAAGAGGTTAAGGAATATGCCAGGTAGATCATGGCAAAGCTGTCTTAAAAGAAAATTATCATGTCCCCTGCCCCACGGTGGATTGAGAGGGAGGTTGCATTTCCTGACAGGGGCTCATCCTTAATCAAAGGTTTTAGAGAAATGGCAATTCAGGGAAAGGTATAAGTTTGCATATAGATTAAGCCACGAGCATATCTTAAAATAAAATTGTCAAATTTCTAAAGCAGTGATTTCTATGGACATCAGTTCAAGTTGTTTTTTAGACAGGGGTTTCATACCCCTCAATAGTTCCACAAATTCCAGCCCCCCTCATACAAAATAAGAAGTGACTTCTTGTACCTCGGAGTAAATTGTTTTTCACTCATTCTTATTTTTAAAAATATCAACTTATGAGAAAGTACAGTGTTATTTAGTATAAAATATTAAGATCAGTTCATTTTACCTTGGGTGACATTTTAGAGTTTTCTGATAAAGAATCAATGGTTTTCCCAGTAGGATTCTCACTTGAAGTAGTCATCATCAATTTTTCTTACTTTCAAAGTTTATTAATGGAAAGCGTTGATCAGTTGTAGCAGGTTGAAAAGATATCGGGAGAGAAGAGGGAGTTGTGGGCAGGTAAAGTGGGTGTATATTATTGATTTTTTTCACTTTGAGAAAATTCTTGGCAAAAAAAAAAAAAAAAGTCCTGGTTGATAAGTGCATCTTTTTATTTTTTTTTTAACACTTTGTTTGGATTATAAAAAAGCAGGTCAGGAAATAAGAGCTTTGTAGAGGTGAATGTAGAGTACATAGCCCACACACTAGGGTTTGCAGCTCTAATATTCTAAAAAATTTTCTTACAACTCTCCCCCCAAATTACTGAAGTAGAAGTGTCTTTCCAACTTAAGATGTCATAACTATAAAATAAAATCAATAATTAGTTATTCTAACTATACCTAATATTAAGACTAAATTACTCATTAAAAAAAATTAGCAACTAGTGATTCTTTTGCAATAGCTTTGGTTCAGTGAAATTAGGATTTGAAAAGTAGCCAAACATCTGTAACTTGCATGTGAGAAATGTCTTAGTTTCTTTCAATGAATAAAAGTGGTGAAAATTCTACCTTCTACAAATTCATAGTTACAGTCACAGGGAACTTCAGCATCGCTTAACCCATTCTGGAAATGATGTTGATTGAACAGCTCAAAGATTCTCAAGATTTCTGTTCTTACTTCATTCAGGTTCATCTTTTATCAGACCCTCATTGTTGGTATTAAACCAGGTTAAAAATCATTGGTGCTATAGCTTTTTACTTACCACATCAAGGTCTTCAATGGGAAAGTGTGTGTCCATAGAGGGTCACTCGCTTGTTCTACATGTATTGTTACTTCATTTACTTGAAGCAGCTAGTAAAAAAAGACTTAGTGGTATAATTCCAACTATGTGACATTCTGGAAAAGGCAAAACTATGGAGACAATAAAAATATAAGTGGGTGCAAGGGGTGTGGAGGGAGGAGACTTGAATAGGCAGAGCACAGAGGATTTTTAGGGCAGTGACATTACTCTGTATGATATTATAATGACAGATATAGGTTAGATAGCATTTGTCCAAACCTATAGAATGTACAATACTGAGAGTGAACCCTAAGGCAAACTATGGACTTTGGATGATTATGATGTGTCCATGTAGGTTCATCTGTGGTAACAAATGTACCATTTTGGTGATGATGTTGAGACAGGGCGGGGGAAGGGGTATATGGGAAATCTCTGTACCTTCCTCTCAATTTTGTTGTAAAACTAAAACAGCTCTACCTTAAAAGAGAGTTAGTGAAATAGATGTCTATCATGTGCTTTACCCAAACCGAGGGCTACTGTATGAAAATGAACTATTTCTCCCTGGCTGTCATCGTGGTCATTGTAGTGCTTTTCAGAGCTATATTGACTCCTTTCAGTGTTTGAGGGCATCTGCCACATACACTGGGGAAGTGATGTTCACTATTTTCAAAGACATACACTAAATTACCATTTTGCCTGCAAGGAAACTGACATTTCTTTAACAGTTTTAAAAATATGAATAACCATTAGCCAATAGGAAAGTTATCGCCCTTGAATTAGAAAATCGGGTCAGTGTGTTTGGTTCCAGGTTATTTGCACAAAGCAGGGAAAAGGCAATGATGTACAGCATATCTTCCGATCAACTCTTCTGTGTTCGCTGGCAGAAATAAAGCGTCCCTCACATATATAGACAGAGGTCCTCGCAGCAGGGAATGGGTATTCATTCATTCTTCCCACACATGGTTATCACATGCTTTAGTATTCAACAGGCACTGTTCTAGGCTTTGCGGATAGAGTGGTAAACCAGATGGACCAGGCTCCTGACTCTTTGAGTGACGTTTTCATAGCAGGACACAGATGGGGTCAAGTAGACAAGTGAAGAAAAATGATATTGTTAGATGAGGACTATGCAGAGATTTGTGGAGATGGGGCAATGGCTGGGGGGTCTCTTAAGTCTGTGTGTTTAGAAAGGGCCTCTGAGGAGAGAATGTTTAAGCTGAGTGCTGAGTAGAATTGCCAGGTGTAGCAAATATAGATGCACAACTCCCAGTTAAATGCGAATTTCAGATAAACAATAATATTTTAGTATAGGTATGTTTCATGCAATGTCTTATTCCACATTATATTGGCAACATTAACCCTGAAGGCACCCAGAAGAGTCACTCCTTGAAAGTCAAGAGGAACAACGTTTATGCTGCAAGAAGAGGGGAGAAGCTGGTGCAAAGCCCCACAGGGCAAGGGGAGGGGAGGAACTTATTTTGTGAAGAAGCAGAGTGGCCAGTGGTCAGGAGCCGGGACTCTGGAGACATTGCCTAGTTCTAACTTCTGTCTCCACTGCTTACTTGCCACGTGAGCCCTGGGTCACACCATAGAACTTCTTTGTCCCAGTTTACGCATTTGATAAATAGGAATAATAATACTAGTACTTAACTCATAGGGTCAGTAGGAGGATTAACATAGTTCATACATGTAAAAAACATGTACCATCTAAGTATTTGCTATTATTATAGACAACTCACCATGAAATGTTCCCCTTGTACATCAGGGGTACATTCAGTATAAATTGATCTACACATATCAAGAATCCTCTTGGCTTCCAGAAGAAGTCTCTGACAATATAAAACCCATCCACTCTTTTCACAGAACAAAACGTGTACCCCACAAACACCAGGAACTGCCAACATGAGGTCTATTTTAACACGGCTACCTGAAATCTTTCTTAACCCACGGCCAGAGCTCCTGCCTTACCTTAGAAGTTCCAGGATGGATCATGTCACTTAACAGGAGAACCAGCTACAACTTCTTTCTCTGCAAATAGTCCTAATAATTTTTAACCATTTCCAATGCAGAGGTTTCACAGATTTTTAAAAAACTCTTATATGAAGCAATTCTTTCATGATACACAAGTAAAAATGTTACATGACATGCTACTTATACCAAGGACTTTTCAAATGATGTCGACCCACATGACCTGGAATCTCTCTTGTAGTATAACTCAGTGTTCCCTTCTGAACTTGAACGTGCCAAGGCCAGGCCCCATTCACTGCTGTGGCGTGATCGCCGTGCTCAGACAACTGCAAAGGTGGGAAATGGATGTTGAGACCCCACGTTCTACAGAAGTCATGGTGGGCGTTTGCTTCCACTCATCTGCATCAAGCAAAGCAACTTGCAGTGACAAGAGCGTCAGGGTGCAGGAGGGCAGGGTGATGGAGAGCACGGGCTCTGATTTCTCACTAGCTGCATGGAAGTATCTTAGTCCATCCCTCTGCATTTCAGTTCCCTCAACTGCAGCAGGGGGTAACTTTCTCACTGAGTTCTTGTGAAGATCACATGAGTTCATACATGTAAAATAGCTCTTAGGACTGTGTCAGATGTAGTCAATCCTGCATAAGTGTATTTTATATATTTATAACATATGAACATACATATAATATCACTCAATATAAAATACAATCATTATTATTATTTCACTGGTTTTACATTGACCTTGCACCCCAGTTCCCCAAATGCTGCCCAGAGATAATGGGGAATCTTGTTATGGGAATACACTGTTATAGCATACTTACAGCCAGTGGCTAGGTGAATTTTAAGAATTCATATAAGTACTAACTATATTATTATTGTTATTATTATTATTGTTTTACATAGAAGAGCTAATGACCCAGGCTAATTTTTAAAAAATTTAATTTATTGAAGTATAGTTGATTTACAACCTTGTGTTAATTTCTACTCTACAGCAAAGTGATTCCATTATACATATATATTTATACATTCTTTATCATATTCTTTTCCATTATGGTTTATTACAGGATATTGAATATATCAAGAGTTCCCTGTGCTATACAGTAAGACCTTGTTGTTTATCCATTCTCTATATAATATTTTGCATCTGCTAATCCCAACCTCCCACTCCATCCCTCCCCACACACCCCCACCCCTTGGCAACCACCAGTCTGTTCTCTATGGCTGGGAGTCTGTTTCTGTTTTGTAGATAAGTTCATTTGTGTCATATTTTAGATTCCACATATAAGTGATATCATATGGTATTTGTCTTTCTCTTTCTGACTTGACTTAGTATGGTAATCTCTAGGTCCACCCATGTTGCTGCAAATGGCATTATTTCATTCTTTTATGTGGCTAGGTAATAGTCCATTGTGTATATACATAGCACATCTTCTTTAGCCATTCATCTGTCAATGGCCATTTAGGTTGCTTCCATGTTTTAGCTATTGTAAATAGTGCTGCAATAAATTGGGGTGCCTGTATCTTTTTGAATTATATTTTCCTCCAGATATATGCCCTGGAGTGTGATTGCTGAATCATATGGCAGCTCTATTTTTAGTTTTTTGAGGAATCTCCATACTGTTTTCCGTAGTGGCTGCACCAATTTACATTCCCACCAACAGCGTAGGAGTGTTCCCTTTTCTCCACACCCTCTCTAGCATTTGTTGTTTGTAGACTTTTTAATGATGGCCATTCTGATTGGTGTGAAGTGATACCTCATTGTAGTTTTGATTTGCATTTCTCTAATAATTAACAGTGTTGAGCATCTTTTCATGTAACCAACAAATCTGACTTTAGTTTTTAAATCATTATAGGACCCTTCAGAAAAGCTACCATTGCTCCACACAGCTTTGAAATCTGTTTACTTGCCTGTAAACTCAAAGGCCCATCTCTCGAATTCATGGATTTTTGATGCCAAGACTGATGGATGAGTTGAATGAACCAATAATGCATTGTCTTCCTACGTCAAAACAAAGGATTAACTTTAAAATAGTAGAATTGACTTTAGAATACATTACAAAATTGTCTCTAAAGCAACTTTAAAAGAGAAATTTTAAAAACTATTTTAAGCAGTGGCTACAATTTTGGAATACATATTTCCAAAACCACTTTGAAGGGGGAACAATTATTATCATCCTTGAGTTCTGTGTTTCATCTTTTTTACAGTCTTGCTACTCAAAGGGTGTCCCAATGGACCATCTATATCCTTACGCATCTGCATACCCTGGTAGCTTGTTAGAAATGCAGAATCTGAGGTTCAGCTCCAGACCTGCTGCATTAGAATTTGCATTTTAACAAGATCCCTGGCTGATTTGCACACATATTAAGGTTTGAAAGGCACTCTTGTACAGTCTGTCTACATGAGTGTCAGGACACATCAAGCCCCTATTCTTACCTGTAAAGGTTTTTTAAAAATTAATTAATTAATTTTATTTTTGGCTGCATTGGGTCTTCGTTGCTGTGTGCAGTCTTTCTCTAGTTAAGGCGAGCGGGGGCTACTCTTTGTTGTGGTGCACAGGCTTCTCATTGCAGTGGCTTCTCTTGTTGCGGAGCACAGGATCTAGGTGCGTGGGCTTCAGTAGTTGTGGCTTGTGGGCTCTAGAGTGCAGGCTCAGTAGTTGTGGCACATGGGCTTAGTTTCTCCGTGGCATGTGGGATCTTCCCAGACCAGGGCTCGAACCCATGTCCCCTGCATTGGCAGGCGGATTCTTAACCACTGTGCCACCAGGGAAGCCCCACCTGTAAAGGTTTGAAGTCATTACCCTCAAGATAACGTGATCTGATTCTTACCTGTACTTACTAACAACAAATGTGATTCTTTGGCACATTTGTCATCAACCCAGGTATTAACCATCTCCTCTGGTATTTATCTTGTATGACTTATAACACCAAATAGAGCTGACCACAGGGGTTACCACTTTACCACTATGAGGAACCACTATCAGAATGTCCTAATTAAGGCAAATAGTTGGAACTGATAATGACCTTTGGGGTTTGGTGATGGCTGCTGAGGCCATAAATGTCCTGCTGGCTTGTGCCAAACCTCAGATGAGAACATGCTGATCAGTAATACCAAGTCTGTGCATACTTTCTAGCTTAACCTCTCATATGCAATAATTCTACCATAAAAGGTCTCAGCTCATCGACCTAAAAATCATTTCAGTGCAAGTGTTTCTGCATGGAAGGAGGGTGAGAGTGTGTCATTGTTGGTCTTAACCAATCAAGGTGCAAACCATTCTTTGCTCAGTGGCACTGCCACAGAGTATTTGGAGGTCTGCCCCTGCCCACAAACTACTTAATGGGAAAAAAAGTCATTCACTGCCAACCCGCTGTCTGATTCTGAGTTTTTATGGTTGCACTTCTCTGCCTGGTAATCTGGGTCTAAATGTGGACCCCATTGCCGTTTCCCTCCCCTGCTTTTTTGCTTCTCTCAACCAAAGCACACATGAGGTTAGACCTCCAAACTCTGGAAACCAGTGTGTCCATTTTGACTGAATAACCTACATCAGTCCCGCTGCCCTCTGTGGATGTTTCTGTTTATTCTTAGAAGATGTCTGAGCCCGGTCTCTGAGAATTGGAATGGCTCTTTGCCACCCTGGGAGTGAATTTTTGCCTTTCTTGCTGACATTTTAAGTAGACCACTGGGTGTGGGCTGCTATTTCATTTCCCAACATGCTTGGTGCAATTACGCTAAAATATTACAAAGCCTGTTTGTGGAAAGGGTGAGGGTTTTGGCTCCAGAGCCTAAACCTCTCGAGAGGACAGCATGAGACAGCGGTGAACAAAAGCCCTGGCCTGGTGGAGGGATTTGGGGGAGGTCCTTGGAGATCAGCTCAGCCTGGTCAATTCCTGTCAGTGCCTGGACAGCTCCACGGGGTTTCCAGGACTTGGTCCTCCTCCCGAGGAGATCCATGCCACGTGGACAGAGCTTCCCAGAAAGAGATGGCCGGAGAAATCGGGAGAGATTGACTTTTATTTCACAGTGATGCTTTGGTAAAATCCTCACTCACAATGACTCTCGTTCTGATACCATGACCTGAGTTGCAGTGAATTTTTCCATGGCTTATTTTTATCTTTATTTTTCCCTCCAAATCTGAGTCTATGGATGACAGAAGAATGTAGCTAGGAGATGTCGTTGCAAGCAGAGCTAACATAGATGATAAGCCTGGCTTTTATCCTTCAGAGCTTACCAACCTAGGGCCTAGACCTAGGTATTGGGATTGTTGAATACCATAATCTGTTCTATTTTAACAACTTGTTTCCGTAATAGCTGAGTCCATTATAATGGCATCTTCTGAGAAAGGGAGGGAGAATCAAAGATACAGTGTGAAAGTGATGACATGTATTAAGTACTGAAAAATATGTTTCTGGAGAGTTTCAAAGAACTGTATCTGTTGCCTTTTAAATTACTTCCATCCCAGGATATTGTTACTCCAGGATAACTGTTTTTGGGGTTTTTTTAACAATTTTTCTTTTAATACGTCTTTTTTGTTTTTTATACAATTTTAAAGGTTACTTTCCATTTACAGTTTTACAAATTATTGGCTATGTTCCCCACATTGTACAATACATCCTTGAGCCTATCTTACACCCAATAGTCTGTACCTCTCACTTCCCTACTCTTATATTGCCCCTCCCCCCATCCCCACTGGTAACCATTAGTTTGTTCTCTATACAGGAAAACTGGTTTTGAGGCGGGCTTGGTTCTATCGTGGAAGGGAGAGATATCTTGAACTGCATGGTGAAATTTCACCCAGGGTGCAGCCCTGACAGAGGGAGTGGAGAGTTCTGGAGGAGGACTGAATTTACTACCATCAAAGGGTGACTGGGGCTAACAGGTAATGAGAAATAATCTGCCTGCTGTGGATGGAACGATCAAGGGAAGACAATGGTTTGGTTGCAAATTAAAAGGGTAACCGTTTGAAATGCAAATTCGAACTACACCGAGATGCCATTTCTCAACTATGAGATTAGTAAACATCGAAAAGTATGACAACATACTCTGAGGGTGAGGCCACGGGAGCAAGTGCCACTTCTCACCCCATTGGGTGGGAACATGACACAACACTCAAAGAGGGAAATTTGGCAATAGCTAGAGAAAGACTTGTGGATTCACCCTTGGAGCCAGCAGTACCATATCAGGAAGACAACCCCAAAGATACTGGCATCATCTAAAATGATATTTGCACTAGATTTTTTTACTGAAGCATGGTTGATAATTGCAAAAGCCTGGAAACAACCCAGATGTCCACCAGTGGGTTGATTGAACAAACTGTAATACTGTATATCCATAAATGAAGCAGCTGTAAAAAGAAATGAGAAAGACATACTGCTTCTTTTAGAGTGTTAGGATGGAGAATGCAGTTAGTATTTTGTATAAGAAAGGAAGAGAAGTACCAAGAGAGGTTCACATGTGCTTATATTTTTTTATAGGAAAAAATAGAATGATACGGGGAAATAAGGTAGGGACGAAGATGGACACTAGACCTTTCTGAATAGGCCTTGATATATAGATTTGACTTTGGAACCAAGTGAATGTTCTATGTTATTAAACATTACAGAGTAAAAATAAAATAAAATTAAAAAAATTTAGAGACACAGATGATCCTAATTCTGTGTCAGGTGGTTGAAAATAAATCACATAGAAAAAAATTATTTTATATGATAGCATAGAAATTTACCTGTACGCACATTACACATGTGTAATGAGCATTAAAAAATTTTAACTACATTCTACAGTTTTATTTTTGATAATAATACCGGTATTGTAATGTCAAAACAACTGTATCGATATACAGGTAGACACATTTTAGGGTAAGGAAATAATGTTGGTAATGACGTTAGGAGACCAGATTTTTCAGGACAGAGATAAAAAATAAAATCAAGTAAAAATCCTGCACTTCTTCATTTAAATTCAAAATATCATATGATCCCATGCTCTATTTTTCTCTTTTTAGAAAATACGTATTTCCTAGTCCCTTCAAACTGGAAGCATCCCAATGTCTATCAACAGGTGAATAGATAAACAATCCCTACATTGAAATGCTTCTCTGTAACAAAAGGATTAAACTGCCAGTGTACATAGTCACATAGATGAATTTCAAAAAACATGCTGAATAAAGAAAACCAGGTACAAAAGATTGCATTTTGTGTGACTTCATTCAGATGATGTTCTAGAAGGGACAAAACTCTGATAGAAGGTGGATGAGTGGTTGCCTGGGGTGGGGAACGGGAAGGATTGAGTGCAGGGAAAACTTTCCAGGACTGTGAAAGTGTTCTATATTTTAATTAAGATAGGGATTTTGTGAGGCTATACCTTAGTCCAAACTCATCAGACTTTACATTTAAAATGTGTGTAATGGTATGTAAATTGAACCTCAATACATTTGACTTAAACACAGAGAAGACAGGAAAATCTGAGGGGATGAGGATTGGGCCAGGAGTTGTGTATGCCAATCCTGCACTTTTGCTACACATCCAAAAAGGGAATTTGTCCAGGACACAAGTGGGCAAGTGAGCAGGAAGTGAGGCCAAAAGTAACACGCACACCCTGTCTGCCATCAAAGGTCAGGTCTGGAGACTTCTTTGATTGCTTAAGAGTGAGCCATCAGGAAAAAAGCCACACAGAGCAACAGAAGTCCCATTAAAAATATGCATAAATAAGGGAAACGGAACGTCATGTTACAAATATGTCTGGAAAAAGTTTCCCACTGAAATTAAAAGAAGATGCGAGAAAAGCATCTGCTTATTGCACAGGTGATGTGGAGTCAGGCCTCCCTAAACAGGATCAAGGCACCACCGTGGAGAGAATGAGCTGCCCGGCCCCTGGCAGGATGAGACACGCATCAGAGCTTGTCTGGGTAGGATTGCCAAGAGCTTTGGTGACAATTTAAGTAGTGTGGAGTTTTTCTTGTAGGCACTGGAATAATTGATTGATTGATTGATTTTAGCTCAAGAGAGTAACGTGATCAGGTTGTTTTAGCTTAGTTTGTTTTTCATTGAGGAAGATTATTCTGGCAGTAGTGGGGAGGATGATTTGTTCAGGGAAAGATGGAGGCAAGCAGGGCTGTTGGGAGTTGTCTGGGTGAAAGATAGTTTTGTTCGAAACGGAGATGGTGGTGGGAATGGAAAAGATGGGATGCACTTGAAGGAAATTTCTGAAGCGGTAATGAGAGCAACTGTTAACACAAGTTTGTGTGCCCGACACACAGTGAGGCCAAACGAACTGAAAAGTCAGTTTGGAGCGGAGAAAGATTTATTTCAGGGCCATGCCAGGAGATGAAGTGGCTCATGCCCTAAAAAGCCCCGAGCTCCGGGAAGGGTTTCAGCAAAGCATTTTCAAAAGCCAGGTGAGGGAGGGGTGTCGCAGGGTATGTGATCAGCACGTGCACAGTCCTCTGATTGGCTGATGGTGAGGGAACAGGGTGGTGTCACAGGGGTTAACATCATCAGTCCTTAGGCTCCAGGAGGCCTGGGCCCATGTGCTCATGGTCATCAAGTAGTTAACGTCTTCCATTTGGTGGGGGGTTTTCCCATCTGTAAAACAACTCAGGAAATGTGCATCAAATACTGTTATCTAGGTACTTCAGAGAGGAGCTAAAGCAGAGGATATGGGGGAAGGCCTGTCCGGGGAAGACCCCATAGGGTCCTGCGTGGTCACACAACTATTGGCCAACGTGTCCACGTGTGGGAAGAGATGGAGTGGGAGATGAGGGGAGTTGGGAGGAACCAGGAAAGTGGTAGGTGAAAAAATGACAGGAATTAAGGTTTCTGGCATTGGAACTCTGGGTAAATGGTGATTCAATCAACAGAGGCTGGAAATAAAGAGTAGACACAAGATTGAAAGGAAAAATAAAGTGACCTGGTATAGAAACTTGAGTTTGATTTGCCTGTAGGATACCCAGGAGTTTTAAGCTAGTTGTATTATATTAGGCTTTTACTAGTAATTCTGTTTAGGGAGATATTATTAGACTCGTGTAAATCCAAGCCTGTATTATAATAAGCTGTTTCATAACAGGCTTCTGTAGTTTTGCCAAAAAGTTCCTTTTACTTTTTGGCATTCCAAGGATCACCTTGGTGTAAAGCCACTCTAGAAAGGGACTTAGCTTTTATATTTCTTAAATCTGCAGGTTTAGAATCTCAAGTTCCACTTCATAATTTGATCACTCCTAAAAAGTATTGAGTGCTTCCTATATGTAAGATACCATGCTAATGCAGAGAAGTATAGGAACTATGCCTATGTGTAGAAATTAGTAATAGGCACCCAAGGAATTCCCTGCTTGGAGAAAACAATACAGAATATTTGTCGAGGGTTAAGACTGATAGGAAATCTAGGGGCTGAGTTTAGACTTTGTACTGATTCAGAAAGTGGCATATGAAGATGCCTCAGGATTAAGTGTTACCTGTGTATGGGAGAAGTTTCTGTAAAGAGGATTTAGAACAAAGAGAACTACCCTGTGAGCTCAGGTTGTTTCTTGAAGAGCTCGTTACCCTGACCCATCACTGTGAATTCCCCGCACCCTACCCCCAGGCCCTCTGCCGGTCTGCTGGATTCATTCCATTGCTTTGCAAACTATTGGTGCTCAGCCTGGTGGAAGCTTTGCAGATATGGTAATTAAGTGACTACTGAGGAACTGTCCTTTACACTTTAAGACCTAGGACTCCTTTCTTAATTGGGAGGTGCTTATTCGGGAAATCCACTCTTTCAGGATGTGATCAGAGAACTGATTTAGCCCTAATGATATTTAATGGCAGTGCCAGGAATTTAATGGGGATGATAATTTCATGTAATTAGGGGGCCTTCAGACGAGTTAAATGCTCCTGAGTGGCACTGCATTTGGGCCTGTGTCTGAGTCAAATGTGTGCTTCCTGTGTGCATTTCCCCTTCTGCAGCTCTGATGAAGAAGAGAGATTCTGTAGAGCTTGAGGAGTTTTGGCTGCTCTATTCAGCATCCATGTGTAGCCCTCTTTTTAGAGGGTGTCAACAAAAAATTAATCAGTCGATTTAAGAAAGAATCAGAAAATTTTATTCAAGCCAAATTTGAGAATTTGGCTCGAAGAGCATGCCCAGGAAGAGCATCTCAGAAAGCTCTGAGAACTGTTCCACCAGTTAGAAATCAAGGCACAGTCATATAAGTCTTTTGAGGCAGAGAGCTGTACATCAAATGATGTATTATTGATAGTTTACACCATCCAGATCTAAGCCTCATCATGGTGGGTCATGTGACCCCTTACGAGATCTAGAAGGAATGCTATATTTTAAGGAGTTGTCTTGTTGGTGCTGGGAGAATGTTGCTGTCTATGGTTGAGCAGGTATTCCTGCCAATAGGGGAGGTTTGGTCTGATCTCTAGTGGCCTTGGCCTGCAGTGGCTTGAAGCAGGATTTCGGTTCCTGGCCAGAGATTGAAGTCAGGCTGAGGCAGTGAGAGCACTGAATCCTGGCCACTAGACCAGTGGCCAGTGGCAAGGTCTTGGCCCTTTGGATTTTCAGAAATGAATTCCCACAAAGATGGAAAGCAGTGAAACAAGTAAAGTGTTTATTAGGAGGAAAAAGAGTATGTGTGGATAGACACAAGAGGAGACTCAGAGAGAGAGTTGCACCCTTGTGGTAGCTTGAATCACTTATATGGGGCATTTCTTCTGGGTTTCCTTTGGCCGATCATCTTGCTTTGCCTGGTTCTGAGTCCGTATTTGGTATATCTCAGGATCCTCCCATGTGTGCGTGCGCATCTCTTAGCCAAGATGGATTCCAGCGAAGAGGCCTATGAGTAGGTTGACATTGCTCCCCTTTTGACCTCCAAGGAGCTTTTCTGTGCATGTATAGTTAGGAAGTTCTCCTTGACCTCAAGGATGAGAAATATGTGGTCTCTAACTTTCATCTGGGCAGAGCTCAGCCTCTCCTGTTACCCTCCTGTTATCTTCATGTTGGAGTATCTGTCCATAGGGGACAAACTTCAGCTGTTCATCCTGGGCCCCATCTGTCTCCTGCCTCAGGTCGATGCATAATGCAGATACACGGTGCACAGCGGGGGGAAGCGGGGAGGCCAAAGGGCAGAGAAGAATTTTTATGTTTAAATTCTTCTTGTCTTGCCATAAAATATGAATTTTATTTCACAAGGGTATCACAGTACAGGTGCTGTTTCTTAGAGGAAGCACCAGCCTGATTTAATCTCAGGCAAAGTTTTAGTCTAAAGTTCTCTCTTTCTTTTACAATTAAAAGCCATAAGCTAATTTAAGTGAGTAATTCTTTAAACGGGCCTATCATAGAGCTTGGTACATAATAAGTGGGAATGAACCAATTTTAACTGCAGCTGAAACTGACCAGGACCCTGCAGGACCCTCCTGGGTATAAAAGCCCTTCCTGAGTTCCAAAGGGCAGATTCAAATGGACTAATCAGGAAAGTGAGGAAATGAAGAAACAAAGGAGGAGCAGTCAAGGAGCAATAGTGCAGCTATAATGCAGAGTCCTAGCTCCTCCCCAATGAATACACGTAACAATCAGCTACAAATTTTTGAGTTCTTCTCTGGGAACTAAGGGCCCCACCCAGGTGGAAGGTGGCAACTTCAGGCTGAGCACAAAATTCCCTAAACATCACCCTGTTACCACACCACTAGCCTTCAGAAGAGAGTCATGCATCCTGCAGCCCTCCCCCCAAAATTTGCCTTTAAAAACTCTTCCCTGAAAACTATGGGGGAGTTTGGGGTCTTTTGAGCATGAGCCGCTGGTACTCCTTGCTTGGCCCTTGCAATAAACTCCAACATTTTGCTTTGTTTGACCTCACAGTGCATCAGACACCTGAACTTGGGTTTGACAACAGAGCTGCCACCTCCAGGTAAGAATGTTGTTGGTCCATGGTGCTGCCTTTGTAAATATCATGATGATATAACATGATGTAAAAAGTCAAAGAAGCATACAACTAATTATACATACACGTAAGTATTTGCTTTGGGCAATGCCATCACATACGTGGATAGAGGAGGAAGAGAAGTGGTGCTAACATCAGACATTCATCGGGCTCTGACTTTGTACCACTTGCTATACTAAGTGTTTGGCATGTATTATTATCTAATTTGCTGGGCAAGATGGGCCTTAGGTAGACTTTGGTGAACTCTCTGGAATAACGTTTTTGTGTAATGAGTTGCTTATGCTTTTATCTCTGTGAAAAATTATAAAACCTTAGTTTAAAAAACGGAGCCACTACAATGTAGAGGTCTCTGAATTAGACCTCAGGTGATGCAAACTTCCCTCCCTACCTTCAATCACCATGCTATGTGTGGAATCAGCTCCTTCTGGGGACTTATACACAACCAAACTATCATTTTAGAATTCAATGGGAGCATCTAACTGACCTTCTGAGTCAAGTAAGGTCAGTAATCATGCCTGTCGAGATGTCAATATTTTACACGGCTGAAACATCCACAACCCGGCTACTAAAGCTACTGTACACAAGGCTGTGGATGGCAGATGGCTGGTGTTAATGCACTTTCACATGTTAAAGACCCGGATGGAAGGCTGACCGATGTTAATGTCACTACAAATAAGGCCCAGAATTGCTACTTGTCATCATGTGGTTTTGGAGCTTCCTACTTCATGGTGTCACAAAACCAGAGATGAGCAAGACTGACTTGACAATCTAGGCTTTTCTAAGGCTTAGTGGAGGCCAGAGTACTTTCTTCTGTGATTCACAAAGAAAACATACTGTGTTTCAGAGTGTTATGCAAGCTTTCCATGGGAATCATCTAGTTTTTGAAAAGTGTGGGTACCTTTTATTGCTGAATGCCATAGACTGGATGTTTGTGTGTCCCCCAAATTCATATATGGAAACCTAATCCCCGATGTGATGGTATTTGGAAATGCGGCATTTAGGGAGGCAATTAGGTTATGAGGGTGAGGGCTTCATGAATGGTGTTAGTGCCCTTATATAGGAGACTTCAGAGAGCCCCCTCACCCCTTCCACTATCTGAGGACACAGTGAGAAGACCATTGTCTGTGAACCAGGAAAAGGACCATCACTAGATACGGAATCTGCCAGTATCTTGATCTTGGACTACCCAGCTCTCAGAAATGTGAGAAATAAATGTTTATTGGGTAAGTCACCCAGTCTACAGTATATTTTGTAGCTGTTGGAACACATTGAAACACTTCAGTTGATGATGATGATGGTGGTGGTGGTTATTTATGGCATCATCTGTAAGGAGGTAACAACATTTGGTTTAACCACTATATCTGCCCTTAAACTTAAGATCATTTCAGGGAGGCAAAGCAAACACACCAATGTTGTCATAGAAACTGGTGACTTACAGGTGGAGGACTGTTACCTACAAAGAGGCGTGGGTGACCTGTGAGGAGCTGGAAAGTGTCTCCCCTTGTCCCACATCTCCCTCCCCACGTAGTTCACATGGCTCAGTTGTAGGTGTAGTAGGGATTCTAACATGAAACTAATCTGGTATCTGACAGTGCTTTAGGTCAAAATGTTCTCTTCATATTAACAAGATAACTATACTATCAGTTCCTCAAGAATGGATCACAGGCAGGCATATTTTAATGGTAAGGCAAGGTTCAGGACAAAGTTTTATAGTAGGATCAGTATAAATGGATGGTGTGTATGAGAATTTTCTGGAACCTGAGAATAGGAGAAAGTGAAAAAAAAATAGCACGGATGCAGGATGTAAGCTGTGGATGATAGCGAACAGTGCCTCAGTGGTTTCTGCTTACTGGGAGCTGCACTGAGCATTTCGCATGGATTTTGCTTTATCGTTCTCACCACAGTCTCATGGGGTGAGTACTATTCTTAACTCCATTTTACAGATGAAGAAACTGAGGCACAGAGAGGCTCAGTAATTTACTCAAGGTCATGCTGCTCTTCAGTGCTAGAATCAGGGCTGGTATCTACAAACACTGCACTACCCTGACCTTCCAATGTGAAAATGGGGAATATTAGAGAGACAGGAACTCAAGAGGAGAAGCGAAAGATACAAGAGGGCGAACATAGGAAAAGGCGACCTTTATTGAGATGAAGGATAGAATTAAAAGAAGAGAATTAGAGAAATGTCAGTTAAAGAGAAGATGTAGGACTGGAAACATCACATAATAAGAATGAAATCCGCAGAGCAAGTGATGGGGATCAAGCTTGAACATACCTGAGGGAAGAAGGGATGGGGATGATGAAAGACACAGATGGGTGTGTGCAACATGGATAGAAAGAAATGGACAGGAAAGCTTGAATTCAGATGGAGTGAAAGAGTCATGATTATATCCAAAACTGAGAGAAGAGGGGGTACAAATGCCCCTTAATAAGGGACTGGGCCTGAGGACACTTGCTGTACATGAAGCTCTGGGCCTGGGGAACAACTCTGAGATTCACCTTGACCCCTGTGTGACCTCACAAGTCATCTCACCTCTGATGCTCACCTGTACAGGTGGAGGTGGAACCACCTGACTCTGAGACCCCTTCTTGTTGTAACTTGCTTTTCCTGCTTTAAAATTCAATTACTTTTACACTTTTTATGTCACTTGTATTTTGTAGTTTCCTTCTAAATCCTGTTGACCTCATGAAAACAGAATTCAGTCCAATGTTATGATAAAATCTTTGTAGAGTTTTTAAGTTTCTAACATTTCAAAACTTAACACTTAATACATTAGATTTTAAGCATTTAAAAAACATGATATTAAGTAACACTGAAAGGAAAATAGTACTTTCTCTCCATGGACATCCACATAGCTTAGTACTGTCCACCAAGTTGGCTAGTTATTGAGTCTCCAGTGAGGCTGGTGTAAACTGGAACCCTGAAGTCTTAAGTTATCTTATTCCTTGGTCTTTGACTATTGCATTGAATTTGTGTTCCTTCATCTCTGGTGTCCAGAATGGGAAAGCAGTGCATTTGACCTAGTTAAGAGAGCTGTGTGTGCATTATGTAATTTCTAAGCATCTAAGACTGAGGTACTTCTGCATGAATTAATGCCTGGTTGGAAATATGGTGATGGTTTGTAGAACAGCTGAGGACTATACATTCCCCATTGTCCACTAACCTACTGGAAGAGCAAAAGTCTTTGCTATTATAAACAGTAAACAAATGTGTGGCAATGTGCAGGAAGGAGGGTACAATTTGGGATCTATATCATATTTTTAATAAGGTATAAAAATGAGGATATTTTTTAACCGCTTCTAGCATTGTATTCAGTGTAATTCCCTGAAGAGGAAGGTATTTTGATAAAATTTCTGTAACAGCAGCAATAAGCCTGGCAGATTCCAAATACAGTCATTCCACAGCTGTCTGGGCTGTGCATCACTGAGGAGTCCTGTGCCCCACGGCACCAACATTTCTGGCCTCTGCTTCCAGGTAGCCACTGGGATGGCAAGTTGGTGGTGGGTTCTGTACTAGTTTCTCTTGGAAAGTGCCCCAGTGTGGGTACTTATTCATGGGCTGGCTGGGAATTGGGACTGTCTTTGGGGAGCTCCAGAGGTTCCCAGGCTGATCTCAAGCCTATCAACCCTCATCAAAGGGATCAGAAATGATCTGAACTTTCAGGATAAACCAAGAATGGTTTGGGTCTTTAGAAGGTTATTAAACCAGAAGCAATCCCCTAATCTTAGAACTCCTGTGACTGCCTCAAACTGAAACCATCTCCTTGTCTATCCCAGGGAGCGGGCAAAGGGAAGAATACCTTTCAGATGATACTCACTCTTTCCTAATAGTGACTAGATATTACAGCATCAAACTTAGACAACACAAACCTAAACATGGTGACATCAGCAGTAGTGAAAGTAAATCTCTCTTCAAGACATCCGCAGATACTCCTGCCCTTTGAAAACTCTGCATGTTGGTCATTGACTGAAATAAGGAGATGTAGAAGGTACTTTGAAAGATGCAAAGACAAATAGGTAATCCAGCAATTCAGCAATGCCTGTGATGAGCCGCATAATTAGTCACCTCAAGTCATAGAACACCGAGGCCTTTCCTAAAAGGAAATAGCAAAACCCTACATGTCCACCTGTGCTCATTGCAATCCTACTAATAATTAGGATAAAATTGGACATGATGAAAATATTGAGCCATAGGAAAATGGGGGATGGTTAAGAGACTCCCAGTCAACCTCCTTGAAATGGGAATGAATGGATTGAGGAAGGGCTCACTCACAATCTGTACCTGCTGGTTTGTACAGTCTATGTCCTAAATTGGTATCTGCTGTTTATGGGACTATTGAGGTGTTTTTAAAAGTTCTGAGCAGTCTTAGTCAAACATAGAACAATCATATAATTATAAACAAGTGTAATACATTTAGTAAGGTGGGGTTGAGGTTCATGCAAAGCAAACATAAAGGAGGATGGGGAGACTTGGGGAAGGTTGAACAAAAATCAACTGAACAAAAAAAGAAATTTAAAAAGTGAAGGGTCGGGGGGTTTATAAATTGTCCAATGTGTTACTGAGAGCTGGTTGCTCATGTTTGGTATCAGAAATTATAGGAGAGAAGGCACAAAGCCCTCATGCTAGGCCAAATGGGAGGAGACTCCTGGGTCAAGGTCCTACTGGAGGCCTGACCCTGCTCTGCTGGGTCCTCTGGGGTCTGGTGATGGTCAGCAGTCAGAGACTGTCTAAGAAGGGCTCACCCTTTTACATCTGCTGCTTGTTTACCTTCTTAAAGGATCTACAAACACATGTATTTGAGAATTATGCTGTCTTTAGAGTCCTTCTGTGCTGCTCTTTGAGTTTGCTTGACCCCAGGTAGATCAGAAGGAAACTAGGAATTATTCCTTGGCCAGATGGAGAGTTCTCATGCATGGATTATAATGATGTGTTATGACATGAAAATGCTTACAAGATTAAGATAAATAAACAACTTAGAATATAAAAATGACAAGACCGATAAGGGATTAATATCCAACATACGTAAACGGCTTGTACAACTCAACATCAAAATAACAAACAACCCGAGTAAAAAATAGGCAGAAGAACTGAATAGACATTTTTCCAAAGAGGAAATGCAGATGGCCAACAGGCACATGAAAAGACGCTCAACATTGCTAATCATCACGGAAATACAAATCAAAACCACAATGAGATATCACCTCACACCAATCAGAATGGTGATCATCAAAAAGAACACAAATAACAAATGTTGGCAAGGATGCGGAGAAAAGGAAACCCCTGTACACTATTGGTGGGAATGTAAATTGGTGCAGGCACTGTGGAAAACAGTATGGAGGTTTCTCAAAAAACTAAAAACAGAACTACCATATGACCCAGCAATTTCACTCCTGGGTATATATCCAAAAAAACCACACCAAAACACTAATTCGAAAAAATCCATGCACTCCAATGTTCATAGCAGCACTATTTGCAGTTGCCAAGTTATGGAAGCCACCTAAGTGTCCATCAACAGATGAATGGATAAAGAAGATGAGGTACCTATATACAATGGAATATTACTCAGCCATAAAAAAGAATGAAATTTTGCCATTTGCAGTAACGTGGATGGACTTGAAGGGCATTGTGCTAAGTAAAATAAGTCAGACAGAGAAAGACAAATACTGTATGATATCACTTATATGTGGAATCTAAAAAATGCAACAAAGGAGTGAGTACAACAAAAAAGAAGCAGACTCACAGATATAGAGAACAAACTAGTGGTTACCAGTGGGGAGAAGAGGGACGGACAGTATAGGGGTGGGGGATTGGGAGGTAGAAACTACTGAGTGTAAGATAGGCTACAATAGGATGTCTTGTACGACATGGGAAATAGAGCCAGTATTTTGTAATAACAGAGTAAATGTGAATGGAGTGTAACCTTTAAAAATTGTATTAAAAAATAAATGGAAAAAAATGCATGTGGACCCTGTGTTTGGTGAGCCTAACTATGTACAATTGTGCACAAATTACTGGAGGTAGAAAGCAAGTCTAGAGTGATAGGTTGAGGAGTGTCCCCTTTCTTTGCTTTTCAAAATTTTATTTAATGAAATTATATCATTTTCCTAAAATATGAAAGAAAAGGCAAGCTTCCCTTCCTCAACCAGCTTTTAGTCCAGGCCAGTGTTTCACAATTTTTAAAGTTATTATTATTGTCCCTCTAAGGAAACTTTTTAGACATTTTTATTAAACTAATCTCACTCCTTGTTTTAGACCATTCAGCTGCTATAACCAAATGCCCTAGACGTGTTGGCTTATAAACAGCGGACATTAATTGTTCACAGTCTGGAGGTTGAAAGTCCCAGATCAGGGTGCCAGGATAGGGGTGGTGAGGGACCACTCACCTGGTTCATAAATGCTGTCTTCTTGTAATGTTCTCATAAGGCAGAAGGGACAAGGGAGCTCTCTGAGGTCTCTTTTATAGGGGCCCTAATCCCATTCATGTGGGCTCCACCCTCCTGACCTGTTCATCTCCCAAAGTCCCCATCTTCTAATACCATCACTTTTGGGGATTAGGATTTCAACATATGAATTTGGGGTGGATACAAACACTCTGCCCAAACATAGCACCCCTCCATGAAATTTTAATACCACAAATGTACTGTATATGAATTTATGTACTGTATGTACATCTGTGCTTTAGACATAAAAAACAGGAATATGTCTTTGATTCCTCTCCCCATGAACTGTTTTTCACCCTCTTGAGAGTCTAGAAAGCAGGATGCAGATGGGCATCTGAGACAGAGGCACACCTGACAGAGGTCAGGTGATGCACAGTGGTACACATCACAGGAGTGGAGAAACAGGACCACAGGAAATCCATGGAGAAGGGAAAGGGGCAAAGTTACTGGGTCAAGTTTGAACTTTCAGAATTCAGTTCAAAGTTCAGATCTAGAACTCACTGAGAAATATCAATGGCTCCAGTACACATCTTGTGTCAGAAGAAATCCCTTCACTAACAACAAAAAGAAGTTCATTTTCAATGAAACGTTAAAGTACCCCGGCAGACGACAACTGGTCAAGGTGCTTATGCATCCTCTTTGCTACACTCTGTGCCTCTCCATGCTATGATGTACACTGGACCATGGACGTGGCCTTCATGCTTCGATATCTAACAAGGGACACTCCACCCAACAATAATTATTGACCTTCAATGTCTCGCTGCAGTATATCCAGACTAATTATCCTGCACATTTCTGGACTCTTTCATCCTTTCATTTTTAGCCAGTTTGAAAATGAGGCCCCGAGGGTGTGAGCAGATCCACAAAAGAGGAGAAAATATTAATCTTTCTGACTCTTCAAACCTTTACTTCTTTTTCTTATCAGGAGGATTTTTGGCTCTGCGTTTTCGTTGATGTTCTCTTTTCTGCTTGAGGACCTACGGGGTGTGATGGGAGCATGGAGCAAAAGTTTGCAAGTGTTGACAGAATTTAGTGAATTTATTAGATGGAACCAACTCCTGTCAGGAAGAAAACCTAATTGGATGGCATTGGAATAGAATAGACACAATTCTGAATAATGAATGCATTGTGTATATATATATATATATATATATATATATATATATATATATATATATATATATATATATTAAGCAATAAGAACTCCAAGATATTTCTACCACACGGTTTTTGGTTTGGTTTTCCACACCCTTTCTACTGTTTTCAGAGATTTTAAAGAGGCTATCTTCTTCTCCTAAAACATTGGCGAAACATAATTTCCTTTTTACTAATCTAATGGCACCAAATCGAATCGCCTCAACTTTGCCTGGGGAGAACATATATTGAAAATTAGAACATAATTCTTAACGTTTTAAATAAACTGATCACAGAAATTGCTGTTCTGGTTCTATTTCTAGTATCAATTTTTTTCAAGGTTGGGTTTGTCTATTTTATCCAAACTGTGGGATACAGAGGAAAGGAAATTAGCCATGTCCAAGACAATGAGGAATATCTAAAACAGGGAAAGAACAGCGTGAACAAAGTTTTCTCTCCATGGAGCCTGGTCAGGATTAAATATGCAAGTCCCTCTATACAATCGACTTGGTCTTTTTAGGGGGCCGGGCGAAATGGGGTGCCCAAACTTAAGCTATAACAACCTTCATGACATAGTTAATAGCACAGCTTCGAAAACGCCTCTCCATTCCAGTCAAGTGGAGATGATATTAATTAAATCCATGCATAGAACAAGAGTGGCATTTCAGGCAGGCATTATATTACTGCTTATATGAAAGATTAAGTGTTCATAATATCTTTTAAACATTGTCTTTTTTGTTTTGTATTTCCATCAATCAAGATGGCAATTCAGTGCAATAAATGATGGCTTGGACGTCTATGGACTAGGGTCTGTATAAACCGGTGGCTGGCATCAGTTTTGGAGAAGGCCACCAGGAGATGACTAGATGGCATCTTGGTGACTGTCAGGTAGGAGGACTAGCCCGGTTAGGGTAGGTAAAGACCCCTGAGACGTCTAGGGGTGGTTGTGGAGGTAACCGGGTAGGGTAGGTAAAGACCCCTGAGACGTCTAGGGGTGGTTGTGGAGGTAACCGGGTAGGGTAGGTAAAGTCCCCTGAGACGTCTAGGGGTGGTTGTGGAGGTAACCGGGTAGGGTAGGTAAAGTCCCCTGAGACGTCTAGGGGTGGTTGTGGAGGTAACCGGGTAGGGTAGGTAAAGACCCCTGAGACGTCTAGGGGTGGTTGTGGAGGTAAGTGTGCTCACAAGGGGGTTTGATAGTGTTTTCAGTGCATGCATATGGCACCGTTCTCGGTGAAGTCAAAATATACGGAGAAAAGTGCCCAGACCATCTTCTGGGGAGGGAAAATGTTTCACCAAATCATATTTAGAAGTTCCTGTAAAACTCATAGCAATTTAAAAAAAATCTTTTGTTCAACAGCAAGAACCAGGCTAAATTCATCATTTGTTGTTTTAAGTCTGGTAGCTCCACAGTGATCAGGTCTTATCCTGGGGAAAGGGTACTGATTTGGACACTGTAATTTCACACCGGATGTGAGCATATGGTAAGGTCACACCCACATTTTATATTTCCACTGGCTCTTTAATTCAGGGACCATGCTTACGCAGCTTCAGACTTCAGAATCGGACAAGCTGTCGTGTCCAGTGTACACTGTGGAGTTGACTGTTTGGTTTCCAGTAAAAGACCTTACATTTATGTATTTGCCATTGTGAACTTTTGCAATCTTGACTTTTCTACCCTGTTGCCCTCCCAACTATTTTTATCTGAGAATGTAATTAGCGTGTCCTCTGTATTTTCATCTGAGTTGATTATAGTCAATATCTAAATAAATATTGAGTGTTACATATTTATAAAATTTCAATAAATGCAGCAGGCTTGTCCTTGATAGGCTATAAAATGCAAATAATGAAACAGAAATTACTAGAAAGCAACCATTCATATATTTGTTCACCTAACAGATATTTACTGAGGACTTAACTGTACTGTGAACATAAACAGGTGTGACCCACCCTTCATGGTATCTGGAAACAAGTCTGAATCAAAGGACAGACCCCACAAGTAAATGTAGAGTCAGAACAGTGATGGAGGACTTCCCTGGTGGCGCAGTGGTTGAGAATCCACCTGCCAATGCAGGGGACACGGGTTCGAGCCCTGGTCTGGGAAGATCCCACATGCCACGGAGCAACTGGGCCCGTGAGCCACAATTACTGAGCCTGTGCATCTGGAGCCTGTGCTCCGCAACAAGAGAGGCCACGATAGTGAGAGGCCCGTGCACCACGATGAAGAGTGGCCCCTGCTTGCCGCAACTAGAGAAAGCCCTCGCACAGAAACGAAGACCCAACACAGCCAAAAATAAATAAATAAATAAAAATTAAAAAAAAAAAAAAAAAAAAGAAGCTTAGCCAGGAGTCAGGCAGGAGGTGGTGGCAGCTTGGGCTGGTGCAGAGGCAAGTTGACCAATGTGAGAGGTATTTATGAATTCTTTATTGAGATAGAATTCAGATCATTAAAATGGGTTCTCCTCATTCACATTTGACTTCTTAGGTTGACACATTCTGGAATTTACAGTTTAAGGTCTAAAAATGTAGAGAGTGCAATATGTTGTAGAAGAAGTTGACCAGGAGTTACCAAGGTTCCAAGGTTCCTGTTGAGCTGCTTTTTAACTGCTTGACCTTGGGTAAGTTCCTCTTTCTCTGGGCTTCAGTTTCCTTATCCAGTAAAAGGAGGATGTTTCCTTTCCAGGGTCCCTTTCAAACATAAGATCCTCAAATTGATTATGTGGTCTCTTTTCACACCTTCTCACATCACTCAGTCTTTCTGATTTCTTTCCAGATACTCTTTATCCCATGCCAGGGGCTGAGTGTTGGGGCACTTTTTCAACTTCTAAACTTTTAAGCTTTTAAAATGTAACAACTTGGTCTGTAGGAAGATTAAAAAACAAACAAACAAAAAAACAGGGCATGAGTGGCAATTTGGGTGTTATCCAAACTGAATGTCATCTTCACTAGACATAGGGCAGAGTTTCATTTGACAGAAATTGGACACAAAGACACTTTTTAAGTGTCAAAAACTAGATCAATAGTGAAATGTATAAATCAACTGTGGCATATCCATATAAGGGAATACTATACAAAAAGGAAACTGAATGAATTAGTGTTACAAGCAACCTCACTGATGAAGGTCACAAATAATGTTGAGCAAAAGAAGCCCACACCAAAGGGTGCATTCTGCATGATTCCATTTGTATGAAGTTCAAAGACAGAGAGAGCTCATCGGTGGTGACCAGTCAGGATGGTAGTTACATCCAGGGGAGAACAGTAGGGCCTTGGGGGGTGGCTCAAGGGGTGCTCCTGGGGTGTGGGGAAGTACAATCTCCTGATCCAGGTGAGGGTTACATGAGTAGGTTCACTTTGAGAAAGTTCATGAAGCTCTAAGCTATGATTTTTGCACTCTTCTGTGCATTTACTTCAATAAAAACATTTTCTTTAAAAACTGGAAGTTGAAGATTCAGTTCTCACAAATGACTAGTAAAAAGGGAGTCCTCTCAACCAGGAATAGACTCACCACTGCAGCATACAGTTAAAAATAGATTGGAGACGGGTGACAAACTTTTCATTAATAAAATATCGTGTCATTATTTTGCATTTTGTGCGATTTCCAGCAGTTGTCAGCTTTTCTACATTCATAATATATAGGGATGTCTTCACTCACTTCAAATAAAAATTCAGTTTCATACCAAAACCACCTTTCATAAAAGGAAAAATACAAAATGTATTTGGAATATAGATACGGAAATAACAAATGGTGAGGATGTGGAGAAAAGGGAACCCTCATACATGGTTGGTGGGATTGTAAATTGGTTTAGTCACTGTGGAAAACAGTATGGAGGTTTTTCAAAACACTGAAAATAGAGCTACCATATGACCCAGTAATTCCACTCCTGGGTATTTATCTGAAAAAAACAAAAAACACTAATTAGAAAAGATGCATGCACCCCAAGGTTCATAGCAGCATTATTTACAGTTGCCAAGATACGGAAGCAACCTGTGTCCATCAACCTAAGTGTCCATTATATATATATATATATATATATATTATATATATATATATATATATATATACATAATGGAATATTACTTAGCCATAAAAAATAATGAAATTTTGCCATTTGCTGCAACATGGATGGACTTGGAGGGCAATATGCTTAGTGAAATAAGTCAGACAAAGAAAGACAAATACTGTATGATATCACTTATATGTAGAATCTAAAAAATACAACAAATGAGTGAATATAACAAAAAAAGAAGCCGATTCACAGATATAAAGAACAAACTAGTGGTTACCAGTGTAGAGAGGAAAGGGGGAGGGGCAATACAGGGGTAGGGGATTAAAAGGTACAAACTCTTAGGTATAAAATAAGTCTCAAGGATATACTGTAAAACATGGGGAACATAGTCAATATTTTATAATAACTATAAATGGGGTATAACCTTTAAAAATTGTGAATCACCATAATACTGTAACATAAAATATTGTACAGCAGCTACATTTCAATAAAAAATAAAGTCTTTCACATAAAAAGAAATACAGATCTAGAGAAGGTGACAAGATGAAAGAAGCAAAGTGCCTTACTCAGTGGTGCAGACTGTTCAGCTGCAGAACCACAGACCTGTTTACCTAAATCACTGGCACCTGCAGGGAGCCTTGCATTGCAGTCAAGGCAAATGGCTGACATGATGCTGCAAGACCTGCAGCCCATCTCTCAGGTTATGTTTGATCTCTTTGGAGGGAGGCTGCAGAGAACTTTCTGTACGTTGAGGTTATCACTGTGTCTCCCCTGGGTTCTCATTTCATTTCCCAAGGTTGTGCAACCACGGAAAGGTAAAAGCAGACACTCAAGAACTGCCGTCTCCCTGCTCATGGTTTTGCAGTTTCCAAACTGTGATTCTGACAGGCTTTAATGAAGAAATGTTCGATGTCTCAAGAGTGTTTGCGGGAACTCTGCAAGAGGGAGCATCGTGCAAGCTCTGGGCAGCCCGGTCGGTCTCCACCAAGGCTGCCTGCTGGAATCGCCTCTGGGTCCCACCCCCAGAGAATCCAACCTCATTGTTTCAGGGTGTGACCCGGGCATCAGGGATCTTAAAAACTCCCAGGTGCTGCTCCTACACAGCGAGGACTGAGACCCATGGCTGTAGCCAGCGCTCTTCCTTTTCTCCCAGCGCTGTGCTGGAGCCCACCCTCTCGTCCAGCTGACCCCGCTCTGGACAACGTTGTGGCACGCCTCTTCCCAGCTTGGTTCAGCGACATCAGGTTGGCAGCCTGAGATCGGCCACGGTGGGAATGTTTACACTGTGGAAATCTGCAAACTCTACACATCAAGCCCCCCCCACCCCGTCCCTGTGCTCTCCGCACCCTAGAACTTATTATTAGACATTTACAAGCACTTCGCTGACTGCTCCCTGGTTTGGGGTGTATTAAGAGAGGAACAAAGAAATTCATTTGGTAAAGGTCAGGGTGTCCACGTGAAGATGCCAGATGACATCAAGGCTGCAGTGTTCTTCCTCACTGACCTACTTGAACAACTTAGCAAGCAAGAGTGATTCATAAATTGTACCTTCAGAATACAGTTAGAAATAAGGGGAAAGGGTTTCTCAAAACAAGTCTTGTTTTAATATGTAGATAAGCTTTCTCTCATCTCTTCTCTTGTGGCTTTTCCTTTTAGTTTTTTCTACCTTTGTCTGAAAGATGCCAAAGAGGTGAAAGGGAAACTCTTTATAGAATATGCTTTCTGTTTGCCTTATGCAGGGGACCAAGGAGTCATGACCGGGGAGGGGTGGGGTCAAAGGGCATTCAGAGGTCATGCTGTCCAGGAGGCTGAATGTATGATCCACATGATCTAGGTTCTACAGATTCCTCTGTCCTGCTCCTTAAAGGGGACACTCAGGTGCTGATGTCCCAGTGAAGCCCGGAGGCAGGAGAGACAGAGGGACGGTCCCAGAGGTATTCCAGGCCCACAGGCCAGGGAGTCTTCTGTCCCCAACTGTCCCCAGCTCAGCCAGAGCAGGGTAGCAGGGGTGATAACACAATAGAGGTGTCCTCTTCTGTGGATGGTCTGCACCTTTGTGTAGGGTGACTTGTCCCTTTCATCTAGCTAGTCCTTTAGAGAGAGGGTCCCGTTCTTGAGCCAGCCTGTGATTGCTCCAGGGGCAGGAAAAAGCTCCAAGGAAAGCAGCCATGGCCCAGAGATTCCTGTAGCTTCCATAGCAGCCACAGACAGACAGCTTTTCCAACCACTCAAAAGCCAGAGAAAGTGGCAACAGGCAGGAGACGTTCCATAGGCAGAGTTTGCCCTTCGTGCGGGCTCTCTGGTCTTCCACCAGCGGGGAGCAACTTCATCTGATTCACATCACAGGTTCATGGTTGACTGTCTTTTTACGTCTTACTCTTGATGTCTTCAAAGCAGGTACTTAAGCCAAAGACTGAAGCTGGTATAGTAGGGTGACCAGCCATGCCGACTTGCCCAGAACAGACAGTGTCTGGGGGCACATGAGAATTTTAGTGCTAAAACCAAGAAAGTCCTGGGCAAACCTGGACAAATTGGTCAGCCCATCGTCAAATTTCAAGTTGGAGAGTTATTCAGAGTAGGAAGCAAGACCTGTCAATCATACCAATCACCACCATGGCGCCTTGGTAATCATTGCTAAATTCTCCCTCTGAATTGCAACAAAGACCTCTTTGAAAGATTGAAATTCCATGTATTGGGTTGTTTTTTTAACCAATGGACACCAAAACTCGAAATGACATCTGCCTGATAGACTATATAATGGCTTTGAAAAAAACAAAATGTTGGGGGAAAAGGCAAAGTAAAAATAAGCAAAAATAAGAACAGCAACGCTGCATGATCTTAGTCAAACAGCTTAGGAAGAAAGACATGAAGCTTCTAAGTTCTCACATTGCCTTACTGGAAACCTGTGATTAATAGGAACGGATGACCATGATGTATGCTGTGTTCATTAAAGTGGAGGAGACCGGATAAGTCACCCACCATGAATATTTCAGTTATGAACGATTAAAATATTTTACAGCCATCTATCACCATAAGCACAAACACTCAAGTGTAGTTAAAAATCAATTCCAAGTGACAGTGAAAGAGAGATAGCTGGGAGGGGGAAATGCTTTCTCTCCTGCCTCGGGGTTGGGTTTCTGGGTGATGCTTCTCGTTTTGTGTGGGAGCCTGGTCTGGTGCTTTGCTCAAGCAACCTGGTTTAGTTGGGATTGCAAGGCAAAAGCTGTGTAATAACAAAACCCTGACAGGCTTTAATAAAGAGATATATGATGTCTCGGATGTATTTGAGGGAGCTCTGACGCTTGTGGTTTTGTATATGGTTATGGTAAATAACTAGCTGCTGATTGTTGTGGTCTGACCTTTGCTGGGAGCGCTGGACCACTGGAGACCTATTTAACCTAAATCACCCACACCTACAAGAGAGCCTTGCATTGCAATCAAAACACACAAGGCGGGGGGCCACCAGGCTTCCTGCAGCCCATCTCTCAGCTGAGTTACACTGACTTTTTCCCCCAGAGGAGGAAGGTTTTGCTTTGTTTTTGTTTTTGTTTTCCTTTGTTTGTGAAGTTGACAAGCCCGAGGCGGCAGAGAACTTTCTGCGTGTTAGGGTTGTCACTCCACACTTCCCCTTTCCCCATGACTGATTCTTGGAGATGCTCTCGGTAAATGAGCCCAAGTGGGAGGAGGAGACGATGCTGAGCCCTGAGCAATGGCTGCCCTCTCGGGGGGAGCAGTATTCACATCCTGACAGGAGGCTCTCAACCTGAACCAAGCTGCAGCGCATCGCTGGCCCTGCTGCAAATTAGAGCTTGCGCGTCCGGCTCTGGACCGAAATGTAGATATATTTTTTTCTCTTTTTTTCAACTGGTTGATATATATATATATTTATTTTTCTGGTAGGACAACCAAACATTCTGTATACCTAATGAAATGCATAGGAAGTACATAGCATCACTTATAAAGGATTCTTAGCACAAGTGCTTAACTTGAATCTAATTTAACCTTTATAGTTAATGACATTCTACAAATGATATTTTTCCAATACTTAAAAAGTAATTCAAAGTTAGGGTGATCAGCTGTTCCACCTTGTCTAGGCCTATCCTGGAAATGAAACTCCTGCATTCCAAGAAACCCCAGTCCTAGGCAAACTGGGATAGTTGGTCACCCTAGTACAAGTTTATCAACTTGTTGGTATCTTATCCTTCGAACTGCTACTGTGTATAGAAGAACACTTGGGAAGAAAGGGGGCTTTTGGACACCAGCATCCACAGAGAGGGAAGGTGCAGAGCAGATGCAGAGGCTCGTGGTCTTGGTCCAGGTTGAGCATAAAGAAAGGGTTTGATACTTTGAGCGACTTGGGACGAGGGACTAGTTATTCCCACCATGCACGTCTAAAGGGCTCTCAAAACAGAGAAGACTGGGCTTGTCTTTGATCACGCTAAATCCATTAACAAATGAAACGTGGAGAGGATGATACGGTTGTATTCTCCCAACCCTCAGAAATAAGCAATTCCTAGATTTTAAAAGATAAGAGAGAGTTTTCTTCAAGCCCTTGGCTGCATTTTTATTGTCCCTTAAGAAGCAAAGGTAAGATGTTTTGATTCAAAAAAGGACGGAATACAATGTGCCCACACACTGCATCCCAGCCCGCCCTACACCTTTTCTCTTCCCTGGGAGAGACGCCTTTCCCCGCCTCACAGTCGACTCCTGACATTTTCTGTGCTGACTGAATGCTGCTTCTCCTCAGAGCCACGGTGCTGGTACTAGATTGGAGAGTTAGGGGCCCAAGGATGGTTCTGTAAAGACGCTTGGCTTTCTCTTCCCCTAGTGCACCTAACGTTCACCAGATGCCCCTTCTTAGAGCCTTTTTTTTTTCTCCCACCTTCCCACACATCCACAGAGCGCTGGGAGGGTTGGATTCTGATGTCACCAGGCCACTGCTGCTGGGAAAGCTACTTAGGTCTCCGTGTCCCCTGCCCAAGGATGGAAAGTAGGAGATGCCTCTGAAGACCAGAACCCTCAACCTTACACTTTCTCCCATTATTATTTTCCCTGTTCCAGCAATGTCACTTTAAAAGGGACTTTCACAAAATATCCTCTGGATTATATATAGTCCAGGGCACAGAGTTGTTTCTGTGGATGAAGTCTCAGGGGAACAAGAGAGCCCACTGAGGGAGGTGTGGGGATCTTGTCTCATCTCAAATTTGAGGCACTTAAAACTCATCTTGGCTCCTGGCTTCCTACAGGCAGCCCCCTCTGATTTGTTTCTGGCTCTGATCACTACTTGGCCCTTTGGGTCTGTGGGGCAGAAAGGCCCCTTTGCTTGATGCTTGGTGACATCTGGACAAATCTGCTATCCCTGTAGCTTCCTGGCTCAGCAACCCAGCAGATGTCCCCAGGCACTGTTCTCAAAAGTCCCACTTTCTCTCTCACGTCCTCTGTCACCTGACACCCAGCCTTTGAATTCAGAGTCTGTGACCTGGGAGTCTAGGGGTGTGAGTTCATTGAGAAAACTGTGCCCTTGGACCTAGACACTTTGTTCTCACTGCTTTCTCATTAACTTTTCTGTCTAGCTTCAGCTGTTTAGAAAACAGGTATAATATAAGCTTAATATAAGCATCAGTGCAATTGCCCCCAACGGAAGGTCCAATTCCCTCCCTCCACCAATATTACAGATATGCCATTACGGATCCAAACTCTGGGGTTTACAATATATATATATTTTTTCTCTCCAGGTTGAAGGTCTCTGCGCTAGAGATTTTCCATTATATTTTTTTGAAACACTACTTGTACTAATTTGCTGGCATAACAAAGTACCACAGACTGGGAGGCTTAAATATTGGGCTGGCCAAAAAGTTTGTTCGGGTTTTTTGTAAGATGTTCCAGAAAAATCCGAACGAACTTTTTAGCTAATCCAATAACAGACATTTATTTTCTCACAGTCCTGGGAGCTAGAAGTCCAAGATCAAAGGGTCAGTAGGGTTGGTTTCATTCTGAGGCCTCTCTCCCTGGCTTGTAAATGGCCATCCTCTCCCACTGTCTTCACATGGTCTTCCCTCCGTGTGAGTCTATGTCTTAATCTCTTCTTTGGACACCAGTCCTACTGGATTAGGACCACCCTAATGACCTCACCTTAATTTTTTACCTCTTAAAGACTCTATCTCCAAATACGGTCACATTCTGAGGGCCTGCGGGGTTAAGGCTTCAACATATGAATGCTGGGAGCACATAATTCAGCCCATAATACTACCTAAGATCAAATACTTATATTTTAACAGAGAAAGGCTTGTCTTCTAAGGATTGGCCCCCAATTTATATTTTCCTTAAAGTGGGGAAAGGATTGGGGAAATATTTTAGAAGTTCTTTTTCTCTGATATACTTTGTTCGAAAGGTATTTATGCACTGAGGACAGAACTATATTAATATCTAGGTCCCAGTTCCCTGCAACTCCCAGGGCACTTGCACGATTCTCTTGCAACCTTTAACTTTATATACTAAGAATACTGACTATCTGAATGAAACATGTTGAATTTTAAATATATTAAAATTTCTACTGCCTATATTAATATTCTTCTTGCTGCAATATTCTATGAAGTGAGAGAGACAGCAACTTTGTAAAAAAGAGGTAGGGAGGTGAAATGATTTGGGGGTGGTTTTATATTTTCTTTCCTTTTGATTTTTAATTTGTGGCCATACATTCTCATTTTTGCACACCCCTCCCTTCACCAACTACACATATCGAGTCTATATGTGGTGTCCTTTTCTTTTATCATAATGCTCAATTACACATTGATTATTAATTATCCATTTATGCAGTGATATCAATCTCTTTGGCAGTGAGATCCTAAAAGGTAAGAGCTGTGTCTTACACATCTTTGAATCTCCAACACCAGGCACAAGCACAGGTACCCAAGGAGGCTTAAAAAGTTAGCTGGATGCTCAATAAATCTACAGGTGAGAGATAATTCAGGTATCATAGCTAAGCCAGAATCCTCATTACTTTAACTCCCTTCTCTAACAAATATACTTTTTAAAGATTTAAAAAAAAAAAAACAGAGGTAAACACAAAGATCAAAACTAACCAGGATGACGGATGTTCTTAACTGTTGACCCCTCTCCCTTCTAGGGGAGATGGCATGAAGGAAAACCTAATCAAAACACAATAATCAATAACAATAATGTCCCTGCCTCAGTTCCCAAGCAATGGCTGCTTGCCTACATTTGTGGTACTTCTGGTTTCTTTGGGTGAGAGGCTGGGGCACTCAATGGGTGCCCAATATTGGGTACAGAGACCTGGATACACACACCTGTGCAGGTTTCTGTCAGTTCTGAAGTCAGTGAACAAGCTTATTGAAGAAGTATTGCCCTTTCCATGTGACTCATACAACAAGAAAGCAAATATGCGTACTGAAAAATCAGCTTTTGAGAGGATGTGATTGTAAATTGCAAGAGAGACTATCATGTTAACAATTATATCCGATAGGATTTAGAATCCAAAACTGTTTTGACTTCTGCTGCCACAGTCATTGGTTGTAATATCCAGGCAGATTTTAATAGGCAGCTAAACATATTTTACTGGGGTGCACAATTAACACAATGATAGTGAAGCGATTTAATCACATCATATATGACCATTACCCAGAGTGCCTTTCTTTATCATCAGTAGAAAAATTGTACCTATCTAGTTGTAATATTGCTATTATTCAGATTTGAATAGAATTCGATGAATATCCGGAAATAAAGTGGATACTGATGCCGAAAGCTCGACCTCTGTGCACCGGTGCCGAATCAAATCTCGGAGACAGAGTTTAGGTGAAGTAGAAAAGAATAGCTTTATTGCTTTGCTAGGCAAAGGGGGACAGAGTGGGCTCCTGCACTGAAAAACTATATATCCCAACCCAGGAGGATTTTTTTTTTTTTTTTTGGCGCGTTGGGTGTTCGTTGCCGCGTGCAGGCTTTCTCTAGTTGTGGCAAGCGGGGGCTACTCTTCGTTGGGGTGCACGGGCTTCTCATTGCAGTGGCTTCTCTTGTGGAGCACGGGCTCTAAGCACACGGGCTTCAGTAGTTGCAGCACACAGGCTCAGTAGTTGTGGCACACAGGCTCTAGGGTGTGCGGGCTTCAGTAGTTGTGGCACATGGACTCAATAGCTGTGGCTCTTCGGCTCTAGAGCGCAGGCTCAGTAGTTGTGGTGCAGGGACTTAGCTGCTCCACAGCATGTGGAATCTTCCCAGACCAGGGATCAAACCCATGTCCCCTGCATTGGCAGGTAGATTCTTAACCACTGCACCACCAGGGAAGTCCTAACCTAGGAGGATTTGATGAGTTTTATAGCAACGGTTCAAGGGTGGGATTAGGATTAGGGTGTGTGTAGGGCCTGTACTCCTTTAATCTTGTCCCAGGTGGTTGGGTCTCCTAATCTTGATGAGCTTCTCTGGTTCTGCCTCAGGTGTTTTCTTGAGTGCTCCTCCCTTGTCTCCGTATCACCTCCCTTCCCCAACTCGCAACTATTTGAATCTGCCCTTTGGAACCCAGGGAAGGTCATGGAGGCTGGAGTCTGTTTCCTACAAATAAGAAACGGGGGACAGAAAGGCTTCTGTGCTCAGGAGCCCCACAGGGTCCTGCTTGGTTTCAATACGAGCAATAATGAGGCATGTGTATGCCGGCAGCTGTATTTTTCCAAATTATTTTCAAAGGAAATGGACCGGGATATAGTGTCCTGGGAGTTTGGGCTGGACTGACTCCTCTTGGGGCAAATCTTCAAGAGTTATTTGCCTGAAAAGTGTGGCAGAGCATGGAGTTGAGAAAAGAAAGCTGAGAAAGGAAGGGGCAGCCTCTAGGGAAGACTCCCATTTGGAAAGCCAGTGATCAAGTCATAGGTGTGGGGGAGACATTGAACCTGGTTATGTGCCAACAACATGGAAACTGAGGCATCTTAGGGGAGAGAAGACTCCAAGAGCAAGTGCTGATGGCAATTTACTGAACTGACTCCAACACACTGGGAAGAATATTTTATGTGGTCCCCCCAGGGACAAGTACAGACATACCCTGGGGGACTTCTGGTATACCCAGGGCAGCAGAGTTAATATAAGACACAAAGAGACCCCGTGGAAGGGTGGGGCTCCTCTGGGAACTTTCTCTGTTAGTGAGAGGGAGGGTTAGTAAGTACAAGTTCTTAGGGTGGCATTTAGGAATACATTGCTTTGAGCTAAGTAACAGAGTCTACGTTGCAAAAAAAATAATCTATTTGCTTTGTTTAATCTATAGAGAGATTTTTTTTCACTTGATAACTGATTGTTTATCAGGGTGCTGGTGTGTTTTGACAAAAAAGACAAAAAGTCCTAACATTTTCCTACATGAATGCATCCAGAGAAATAATGGAGGTTTAGCTCCATCTGTTCTCTGCAGTATTTTATAATAGAGATACATTAAAACTAGCCTAAATAGCAAACAAAACAGGTTCACTAAGTTTGATAGCCTACATACTTGATGGAATATTGTTCATCCGTAAAAAGGATGTCATAAAAAATTAGGTAATTATGTGAAAATTTGCTCCCCATATAAGTAAAACCATTAAGTTCAAAAGTATATGTGGTATAAATCAATATTATAAATAAATGCCTTCACAGAAAAGCCTAGAAAAAGGTACACAGATGTTAAATGATTAAGTTATTAGCAGATTAATTTTCTTCCTCATCCTACAAAGAACACTAAAAAATAAACTTAAAAAAATAAGTGAAACAAAATTTGTAAGCTTTTAAATGTTTTTTGATGGTGCCTACTGTTGATGGCAAATAAATCAGATGTGGAGATTGAGGGCAACCCATGCATTCTCAATGGGGCTGTTATTTCCCCGACAGGGAGACAATTGTTTCTTAGGGAGCAAAGAAATCCAAGCTATTACAATGGTTTGTGACCTTCCAAAGTACCACTGTACATGACCAGATATGTAGTAAATCTGTCCTACCAAAATTTCAAGGAGGAGGAGAGGCTATCAGAAAGGAAAAAAAAAAAAAAGTCTAAAAGGCTCCTTTTCGGGGAGTGATAATGGAAAAAAAAGACTGAGAAGCATCGGCCTAGCATGGCCTAACATTTTTAGGAATATGGTTGGTAAGTTGAGGTATAGCTTTTTTTTTTTTTTCTTCCTTAAATTTCTTCCTTAGACTAAAGTAATTGGAATACCAAGTAAGTGATTGTTTATAAAAGGCTTCCCTGGGCTAAGTGTCTCAAGCTGACCCAAGTAGCATATCATCCTCTGGTTCCCCATGTGGTCTCCGGGTACCCGGGACACCAAGGTGGGTGCAGTCTGTGATCTTACCTGTAGCTGACACACAGGACCAGGGCTGCAAGCCCCACGCTCTGGCCTTTCAGAAGGCTCTTAAAATATGAAGCAGTCAGTTCATCTTATCAACCCTCCTGGGACACAGAGAAGTGTATTAAAAAGAATGTCATGTGCCCTGTTGGAAACATCAAGTCAAAGAATCTCTGTGATAGGTATCTCTGAGCAGAATGCTGTCCTGGGGCCATGCCAGTGGCCCTGGCTGTCTCATTTCCAAGGCGGCAATTGAGTGATCATTGCAGGATCCTATTTTGAACAACACTACTCCAGAGCCTGATAAAAGTTTGTAACTATTTAGATGGAAATCTGAGAACTCTAAACAATTTATTTACAAAGAAAGACACAAATGCGTTTTAACTACCTCATAAATCGGCTCTCCTTGACCGCAAAGACAGCAGATATATGGTTCTTGGGGGAATCAATTAGCTCTGGACAGGGATTATTCCCTTGGATGAGCCTTCTTTGTTGTACGGCTTTCATAATTACCAGACGGGGCCAAGCAGTTGCCAGCACTAAGCTGAACGAGGAAAAGCCCTGGGGCTTCACTTTGAGGGTGGAGGTAGGAGTTTCTGGGGAATGCTCAAGATGAGCTTGTGAGACGTCCTGAGTAGATAAACTGGGTAAAGCACCAGAATAGAATCCTTAGACCAGGAATTCTCAGCCTTGGCACCGTGACATTTGGGGCTGGATGCCCTTTGTTATGGGGCAGTCCTGTGCCTTGTAGGATGTTTAGCGTATCCATGGTACCCTCCACCCACTAGACATCACCAGCATCCCTCCTCCTCCCAGTCGTGACCACCAAATGTCTCCAGATGTTGTCGAAAGTCCCGTGGGAGGGGGTCAAAATCCAACCCCCTCCTTTGAGAACCATGGCCTGAGGTTTTTCAGTGTAGTTTTTCAGGGGTTAATTTTTTTTCCAAGCACAGATTGATATTTGGATATCATTGCTTTCTCTCCCTTCAGGCCTCGCTGAGTGCCCTGAGATACGAGATACGGTTACACGTTTGCTAATTCTTCCATCTTTAACCTGAGGCTTTGAAAGGAAACAGCTTTTATCTTCTCTGTTACATGGAGGGGGGTGGGATGGGTTTGAATATCTATTGCTTTGCATGCAAATTTTAATCCTTTAATCACCTTCCCACACTTTCAGGGGGAGATGCTGAGAATCCACCAGCCCGTCCAGTCTTGACCTTAGGCCTGAAAACAGACGGGAGGAAACCTGGAAAGGTCATTTCCTTCCCCCTAGGCATAAAAATCCAGGTTTTAGTGGGAGATAATTTCAGGGTTTTCTCAGTCTTTTAGCTCAGAGGAAGTAAGTGAACGCTTACACTTCTGTCCTCCCTGCCTGGGTCCATAATGTGAAGGGACTTTTCCACTTATTTATCATTTGCTCATTGTTCTCCATGCTCAAATTTCTCTTTGTCCTGCAAAGAAAAAATTAAGAGTTTGTGGGAAGCCTTCATTTGGTGCCAATGATCATTATTTCTCAGGCAGGGTGAAATAAAAAAGCTCAGTCTTTTGGCAAATTCTACAATAGAATAAAGCGAAAGTTATTCCTTTATTTTGGGTAGCAGTTATTAAAAAGAGCTCAGACATTTGCTTTTCCTCCATGAGCTCTTGATTGTCTAATGACAAAGGAGGATGCCGTCTCCACGTATGTGCTGTTATGTCTATGATTTGTGCAAGGTCCGTTTCCAGAGCAACTTCTTATCCGGCGGAGATGGCTTTGCGTGTTGACTCCGCTCACTGCTAACACGGCGTCATAAATTACATGGCTCCAGTTTTTTGCTCGTAGTCTAATCACTTCTCTGGGAAAAACAGTGTCCTGCTGGGTCTTGCCCTTCACAGAATGTATAAAAACACATGCTAAACTCCAGCGTGACAGGAGGACAGTTAAGCTTTTCCATTCATCTCAGACGAAGCATTCAACATCACACAAAGTGGTTTTCCAATGTGCACTCTATCGACAAAATATGTCTCTATGGTAGGAGGTGAAGTCATGATGGACAAATATAGGCTGAAATATAAAACTGTGATCATTGAAAATAAAACATCGAGAGCAAAAAAAATGGCAATGACAACATTCCCCCACCTTTAGGATTATAAGGTATGAGAGATGGCCAGGACTTAAAAAGACTCTCTTCTCCACCCTCATTGTATTGCTGATCAAGAAGCTGATACTGAAAGAAGAGAAGAGAATCGTTCCACTTGAAGCAGTTGGTTAATTGAAGCCTTGGGACAAGAACTTAACCACAAGTCTGACTCCCAAACTCTTCACTGCAGTTTACTGCCTGTCCCCAGCAAGAAGACTGCGTGTTCTTGCCTCAGGGCCTTTGCACGAGATGCTCTCTCTGTCTGCAAAGATCTTCCCCCAGATATTGTCTTCACTTATTCACCCATTTTATTTTGGTCTCTGTTCAGATGTCCTCTCCTCAGAGACCACACTGTCTACAATAGCAACCCCTGCCTGTCCTCTTTCTGCTTCTCTTGCTTTTCATCATAGCATTTACCACTACCTGGCATTATATTTATTTGCCAAATGGGGCACCAAAAGCATCGGCCAAAATTAGATCATAGATATTTGGGTCAGAAAAGAAAGGCCCTGCTACATTCCTGCAAAGCTGCAGTGATAAAGAACTTAGAAATGATTGATAATTATGAAAAAGTGGGAACCTCACAAGTCTTTCAATACACACAAATAAATGGATAAGATACCATGTTCTCCATGACTTGTATCAAGGTCACTAGCGAGCTACATCCCTCAAGTCAATTCTTTGTTGCCTCAAAACTTTCTCCTCTGTGTTCCTGGGATACCACATACCCCTGGTGTATTAGAGAAACCAACCAATACAATGTGTATGCACACATACACACACGCACATTTATAAAATGAGAGATAGAGAGAGATTGGCTCGTGTGATTATGGAGGCTGACAAGCCCAAAATCTGCAGGGTGGGCTGGCAGGCTGGAGACCCAGAGAAGAGAAGATGCTGTAGTTCAAGTCCAAAGGTCCTATGCTGTCGAATTTTTTCTTGCTCAAGGGAGGTCAGTCTTTCTGTTCTACTCAGGCCTTCAGTTAATTGGGTGAGGCCCACCCACCCACATTATGGAGAACAATCTGCTTCACTCAAAGTCCACCACTTTCAATGTTTATCTCATCTAAGACACCCTCACAGGAACATCTAGAATAATGTTTGACCAAATATCTGGGTACCAATAGCTCAGCCAAGTTGACACATAAAATTGACCACCATACCTACTTTTCTTCCTCTCACACCAAGGCTCCATCTCAGTCTCCTTAACCAAATCCTCCTTCACCAAAATTAGTAAAATGTCCCATGTGGGGTGTCAGATACAGCAAAAGTAAAAATAAAAATACAGGTTAAATTTTAATATCAGATACACAACAAAAAATTTTAAGCATAATTAGGTCCCAGATATTGCACACGGGAAATACTTATACTAAGGAATTATTCACTGTTGATTTGCCTGTCAAAATTAGTGGATTTTCTCACCACCTTAACTGCTCAGCTCTACTCCTTTACTGCTTTCCTGAGACATCCAGCAACCACCCAGCAGACCTCCCTGCCTCCATTCTTGCACCTCACAGTTTGTTTTCTTTTTAGCAAGTAGAGTCATTTCTATAAGTGTAATCTCCCTTTAGTCTAGACCGGGTGCCGGATAAAATACATGAAAATCCACTGAAGCATGTTACCCTGCTTAACAAAATTCTCCAAAAGTGGCTAGTAAAATCGAAGTTCTCCACAAGTCTCTGTGTACCCTGTCCTCAGGCCTCATGGGTGTTCTTGATCTCAGGCTTTCTGTATTTGTGTTGGCCTTAGGCTTTGGCATACCCTGTCTTCTGCTTAAGAAACTCTTCTTTTAGATAAACCTGCCCCCCTGCCCTGGCCCCGGCCTCAGTTCAGTTGCTGTATTCCCAAAGAGGTCTTCCACAGCCATCCCAGAACACCAGCCTTTATCTTCTTACTTTATCTTCTTCAAGGCCTCTGCAGCACCAACGGCTCCCTCACCGGAATATAAGCTTCCAAAGGGCACGGATTCTGCACAGTTCACTCTTCTGCCTGTTCCCCTACCTTGGTCTCTTTAAATGTGTTGGTCAACTCTTGTTTTTCAACTATGAATTATCAGAAAAAAATTTCAATAACATTATCAGAAATTAAGGGCAATAGGCCCTCTGAAAAACTATTGGTAAGAACTTAATTGCAAAGAACTTCTCAAAAGCACTTTGTCAGTATATTTTAAGAATCTTAAAGGGTTCATTTCTTTGTCTCACTGCCTAGAATTTTAGAAATCTGTTCTCAGGACACAATCTACAATGTGGGCAAAGATTTATGTATAAGGATGTTCTTTGTAGAGAAAATATGTAAAGAAACTAAAAGTCTGGAAATAGGGAAATGAATAAAAAATCACATGGTACATCCGTATGCTGTTATACCCAGCTTTTACAGGTGACATTTCCCTTCTAGGATGGATGGCAGCGCCTTATATATCTTTCTCCTGGCACATTACAGTATTTATTAACACACAAAAAGATGCGCAAAGAAGATTTCAACAAGGCTAAAAGCTGGGACTGTGTGTGTCTATTTGCCAGATCTAAGGATGAATTTCCACCTTCATACCTGTAAAGAACATCAAATCAGGAAGGTGAGAGCTTCTTCCATGGTCGTGGCTGACACCTCCTTCTGGGTCCCAGGACCTTCATGAGACAGCCGTGGAGAAGCCAGGTCATCCTAACTGGGAACTGCTTTCTGGGATGTCCCGGACAGTTATGTCCCCTACAGAGAGGCACATTCTTCCAAACATCTCTACATTTTAAATATTCTAAGATGGCATTCCTGATAATGTAGCAAGTCTTGGAGCAGATGTGAAAGTGGTGTGTGTGGCATCCTGAGGTGTGGAGTTAGGAATAAAGAGGGCTTGGGACAGAAAACATCTCAGAAACTGAAGGTTGTAATTTTCACATATTGTGTTAGGAAGGGAATATACTGAAATGAAATATTCAGGAATATCAGCATTCTCCAATGATCCGTCCCAGAGGAGATAAAGAACATCCTCAATAAAGCCTAGCCAGAGAGATAAAAGGGCTGTTGGACAGAAGTCTGTGAGGAAGGGGACTCCAACGTCAACACATCCTTTGTCTGTAGGTCAGAGAAGAGGGAGTGTAAGATCACAGCCCGGTGGGCAGTAGGAACAGCAACAATCACAGCACAATCCAGTTTGATCTACTGACACCATAACCACCACCCTTGCAGAACTGTGAGGGTCGATAGTGAGTATGAACAAAATAAAGCACCAGGTATTTAAAGACATTCCAAAATATGAAAGGTGATACAGAGTGTACTCGCCTGCTAGGGCTGCATGACTTAAACAACAGAAATGCATTGCCTCACAGTTCTGGAGGCTGGAAGTCCAAGATCAAGGTGTCTGCAGGGCCACGCTTCCTCTGAAGATGCTAGGGAAGGAAGGTTTCAGCCTTTCTCCTAGCTTCTAGAAGTTCCTTGGCTTGTGGCAACATGACTCTCATTTTTACATGGAGTTCTCCTTGTGTGTGTCTGTGTCCAAATTTCCTCTTTTTATAATGACACCAGTGATATTGGATTAGAAGCCCACCCTGCTCTAGTATGACTTCATCTCACCTAATTACATCTACAATGAATCTATTTACAAATAAGGCCACATTCTAAGGTATTGGTGGTTAGCATGACAACACATGAATTTTAGGACACCATTCAATGCATAACGCAGAGTTAAAGCATATGAAAATAAAACATTTTAACTCCAGAAAAAGAAGAAGACTTTAGAAAGCATCTGTTTTGTGTTCTCAATATAACGCAAGACACTGTGAATTTCATAACATAAAACTGAAAAGTGAGGTGAGAACATAACAGACTGAGATGGAAGGGATATTGGTTGAGATGTGGCAGACCTGACAGGAGAAAATGAAAAAGATTTGCAAGAAAGCTAAAAATTTCAAAAGGTCAATTAAAACCCATGTTAGGAAAAGTAAGACACAGAATCAACACTGTAGGAACCTGCACTGATAATATAAATTTGAGACACATTTCTTTTTAGACTATTGGGAAAATTCAAAGAGATGAAATAATAAAATAGAGGTAGATGTGTGGATAGATAGACGTAGAAGATAAATTCGTAGGTACTAAAGAGACAGATATCAATGGAAGATGATAAGTAGGTAGATGATAGATAGATAGATAGATAGATAGAAAGATAGACAGATAAAGCCCATTGGTCAAAAGATGGATAGGGAAGTTAGAAAGTTGGGTAGATATGGAAGACGATCTATAAACCGATACAAAAAGAGACATGAATAGAGATATGAGAGAGAGAAGAGAGAGGGAGGCAGATATGGAAGAGAAGATGGATAGATACTGAGAATAAACATTTTCTATATTCCAAATTCAAGAGGGGAGAATACTGATAGTTCTTTGGTCACAGGATGGTGCGATCAGGATAACCAGTTTTAAACCCTCCAACCAATCTTGGATGAGACTGTATGAATTCACCTGCTTCTGAAGGCCTGAAAATCAGTGACAATTCCATGCTTCTGAAATTCTATCAGCAAGAGACACAATCCCTTAACACTGTTTCCGTGGCTGATGGTTAAGCAACTTTCCAGGTTCTGGTTTCTGAAATTCCAACAATTCCTGAATTCCATATTTCTTGAAACCCTCTATAAAACCATTTCAAAAATGGTATAAGAAAACACAAGTGAATATCTGGCAGACAGATTAGGAAAGACTTTTCTAAGCATAAATTAACTTTCAAAATGACCCCAAAATAGATAACAATAAAAAAAAAATCAAAGACGTTTGAGTATCACAAACACTCTAAACAACGTTGTTAGGCAGACAAAGTAGAAAAATTATTTACATCAAATGTGATAGACAAATCAAGTTATGATTATCAATCATCCTATTTAAGGAACTTACAGCACTCAGTAAGAAGATGTGAAAACCCCACTAGCAAAATAGGCAAAAGATATGAAGGCAATTCACATAAGGAATAACAAATGGCAATAAACCGGCACTCTTAAATCAAACTCAAGGAAATCATATCAAAGAAATGCAAATTAAAATGGTACTAGCATTCGGCACATCGAATTAGCAAAGATCGGTGGTGGTGACACCAGTTTTACAAAGAGTGTGACCATGCGGACACAGCCATTGCCAAGGGAAGCGGAAGTTGGAATGATCTCTCTGAAAGTTTCATCATGTTCATAGCAAGAACCTTAAAACGAAGTTCTATCCCTTGGAAGTAATAAGAAGCTCAAACCAAGTTTTCAGCACAGATATCATTGCTGACATATTTTTAATTGTGCAACATTTAGAAAGTCGTTCAACAGCCATGAACGTGATGACATAAATTTTGGCGCATCCACGTGACGGAATATTTTGCGGTCATTATCATGGAGTTTGCAAGAAAATTTTAATCGCATGTGAAAATTCTTCTGTTATAGCAAAATAAAAAGCAGGATATAAAATTGTATAAGCTTTATGATTTAAATTTTATTAAAATGTGTGTTTATAATTCAAATTTCATTAAAATGTATGCAAAAAATGGAAAATACATCCATTTCCCCCGGTAGTTATCTTTAAATAATTTGATTATAGGTGATTATTATTCTCTAAATCCTGAGCGTCTTTGCCCACTGGTTGCTTATAAAGTCTCTATTTATTCAGACTTGCAGCCTCTTTCAGATCATGTTCTTTCCTTTCCTTTGTTTTTTCTTACACATGATTATACTTTTCACTAAAACACATCTGTCGTGAATGTAGCAAGAGTACATACTGCATTTTAGCTGCATCTCAGGCATTCCAGCTTCCTGGTGGGCTGCGTGGCTCTTCCAGAATTCTCCCTTTTCTGTAGCCCTGGCTCAGTGACTCATGAGTCCAGATTCATGCACTATCCCCAAGTACAGACACAAAAGAGAATCAGGTCCTGGATCGTCTAGTCGGCATTAGTGTAACCTTTAATACACTTGCCACATAGCTTAATCAAGAGAGGTTTTCACAAGTCCAATTTTATAATTGTTCTCATTCTGGAAACTGGCCCTTCCCTGTGGCCATGGGCTGGTTTGTGTACTCGTAGGTGCTCTTTTTATTGTCATAAAACAAGAAAGAGATTATTGGCTAGATTTTAGACTGTAGGCGTTATTTTTATAATCACACACATATGCACAAACTACAAATATCATTACAAACAAAAACATTTTCTAACAACAGGAGAAAATTGTCATAACAAAATGATACGCAAAGAAAATAATTTAACGGTTATATAAATAATATGAGCCTGTTTAAAAAAAGTTTTTAAAAAAAACGACTGGCAGTATGTCTAAGAAAATTTTACTGGTGTTTCTTTGGATTGTGGGAGTGTAGATTTTTGTTTTCTTCTTCATACTTTTCCTGTGTGTCTCAAGTTTTCTATGAGTCAAAAAAAGGAAGCCTATTATTTGCAGAATGGGGTGGGACAGGTTGGGTGAGGGTAACAACAGCAAAGACAATTACAGAGTGAAGTTGACCTTGGGAAGAAAAATTTCCCCTAAATGAAGATTGGCTTGTACATTACATCCTCTGGAGGCCACGCCCACCCACAGCAGCTGTGTCCCTGAAGTAGGTTTCATCAGTCTCACTTTGCAAAAATGAAAACTAAGACTTAGGTAGATCCTGCAGGGTCCCTGAGGCCACACATCTGGTACACGGCTGTGGAGTGGAAACATGGCTATTATCTGCTCTTCATTCCTCTCCTGGGGGAGGTGAATAGACCCCCACTGAGCTTACCTAGTTGATGGAGAAATAGCATGCCGTGCGTACTTGCAGGAAATTTCCCCAGGGTTCAGTTCAGAACTAGCACTTCTGTGAACCACAGGGACCTACGTTTTTCCTGCCCCGGAAAATGAATGGAACCTACTATGCATGTCAAAACATTCTCAAGGGGTTCATTTTTTTTTTTTTTTTTTTGCTATGTGCAATCATAAAGTCAGTTGGAGTGTGGGTTTTCTCCTCTTTGCCTTACCCATTATCAGATACCCTTGCTCCACCTCTGACTGGCTCTTCTGCCCTCCACGTGCGGGGATGCTGAGAGAGGGGCAGAGTGGTCTGGGAGGGAGGAGGTCACGTGGCCTGGTTGATATTTACAGCATTGCCACAGCCTTCTCCAAAGCCTGTTTCCAGGAAGGAGGAAGACTTCGCCTGGCAGCCCCATCGTGGGCAGCAGCCAAGTGCCCCTCGGGCAGGACTGCTGGGTGCCACGTTTTGCAGACCCCAGCATCCTTTTTTCTTCTGGAGGATGTAGCCCATTGGAACTCAAAAGAGTATGAAGGAAAATAGGAAATCTTGTGACATGGAGAATTTTGGAATGCTGCTTTATTTGGCTTTTGAGTTTAGTGTTGTGCTGAGAATGAATTGCTTCTCTGGGGCTATGCCTTTTCCCCACTTTTGCACTTCCTACTTTACTTAGGTGGCATAAGATGCCGTAAGTCTGTGTACACAGGCAAGGTGAGTTATACTTTATTTATGTGATTCATGCTAAAGCGTTCCTTTTGCCTGAAATTATCGGGTAATTGAGAGCAGAGGTACTTTGAGGTTTCCATTCAGTCTGTGCTTGAATTATCTAGGAAATTGCTTCATTTTCTAAGTTTGCATGAGGACAGTGTCTCAGATGAATCACACAGCCTGATGTTGGGAAGAAAGTGCAGATATTTTAATTATTAATAGAACTGAGTAGACTGCTTCGTCCCAAAGAGGCAACCTAAACATGGAAAAGCCTGAGTGAGGCTAGTTCAAGGACAAGTTCTGGGAATGCTGTCAGACTTCTTCCAGTCTGGGAGTGGCCAATGATAGGTAACTAAGTTTGTCAAGAAGGCGTAGACCCCTTCTCGGGTGCATGCCTCTCTGTCCACGTTTGCTCTGACATCCAGAGGGAGGGTTTGGGTAACAATCTGAAATAGAGCCACCTGTGTCAGTGTGCCGCCAGGGTACCAGACACTGATCACAGGTTAAGTTAGTAGTTCTCACAACAATGCTATGCAGTGGCAGGTACTATCTCCAGTCTCTAGATGAAGAACATCCTTCCCTAAAGCTGTGTTTCCTGGAAGGAGGAAGAATTCGCCTGGCAGCCCTACTGTGGGCAGCAGCCAAGCGCCCCTCGGGCAGGACTGCTGGACGTCACATTCTGCAGACCCCAGCATCCTTTGTTCTTCTGGAAAATATAGCTCACTGGTACTCAAAAATTATTATAGGAAATCTTGTGACATGGAAAGTTTAGGAATGCCACTTCATTTGGCTTTTGAGTTTACTGTTAGAAGATGCAAAGGAACACCGGTTGGACTTGACAGAGTTCTACAGCTACAAGGTGGCGGAGTCTGGATTTGAACTCAGGACAAATTAGGTCTCAAAACTATGATCTCTCTAAATTGCTACACTGCCTTTTGAATTCCCTGGCTGAGATGAAAGAATCTTCGGGTCCAGTATCTAATGAGATACTACTCTGGGATCACGTACTTCCAGATCTTCACTTCTGGAAAAAGGGAGAAGGTAGTTGGGGGAGCATCAGACTGCCAGCCTTTACAAATGCCCCTCCTTCACTGCCTGGCCCTGCATTTGTTCCTCTGTGAGACTTGCAGACTCTCCACAGAGACGACAATGTGTGTGGCTGTTAGGAGTACTTTTTGACTTTGCAAAACAGGTTTAAGAAAGTACACCCATTTTTGGACACCCACCCATACACATATACATATACATACACACACATACATGCAAATACACACACACACACACACACACACACACACACCTCACAGACCATTCCTACTTCCTGTTAGGTCTTGGCTGGGACCTCTCAAACCACTCTGAGGAGGGCAGATATGGCTTGGTCGCCGGTACTTTCTGAAATATTAGCGTGAAGAGGAAGTTGGGTATGATGCAAGTACAGGGGGAAGAAACGGGAAAATTACATCTGTGACAAGGATTTATTTTTGTAGCAGCTGAAAGAGGAGTCATGAACCTTGCTCCGCCTGTATTTAAGTTACAGCCCTCTCAAATAGCTGTTTTGATTTCCATTACTGTTCCAGGTCTCGTTACTTTGGTACTGAAGACTGGTGTTTGACTAATGGGTTCCTGACTCTGGGGGTTGGAAAAAAACTCAACACCCATGGAGGCAAGCTCTTACTGTCACCCGAGTTTCAAACCTCCTCTGAAAGTCCATAGCAGGTGTTAAAACAGGCTGTGCTTGAACATGTCTTATAACAAGCCCTCCTTGCCTCCTGAGTCAACCAGTTTCATCTTTGATAACTTATTCTTTCAAAAACATTTTCCCGATATTGAGTTGAAATCTGTCTCACTGTGTATGCAACTTCTAAAATGAGTCAGCTGGCTCAGAAGTGACCAGTCAGCTGGCTCAGAAGTGACCAGCCAGCTGCACAGGCTGTGCACTACACGACTCCAGGGGCACTGTTCATGTGGACTCTGTTGGCAGAAACTGGCAGGTGGCTGGAGTCGCGCAATGCCGTGGCCCTGGTCTGCCACGATGACCTCTGTGTTTCATTCTGCTTCTCAACTTCAGTGTTGGCCTCCAGATGGAGATTACTCTGCAGAGCAGCTCAACTGGTAATAAAGAGCTTTCGGAGTACCTGCCTGAACCCCTCTACCTGTGTCATCAAAGCTGACCACCCCTTACTATTTATACACTGTGGAACTTGATTTCATTCAAGTTCAACCATGCAAGTTAGATTTTTACCCAGAAGGCAACACATCCATCATCTGTCTGCTGAATGGAGAGGAGATGGTGTCGTACTCTGTTTAAAGTTTTTCTGCGAGAATCCATTTTGTTTCCAAATATGATTATGCTCTTTAAAAGTTTTTAAGCATCAGTTCTGCAACATCATTAGTAATAAAAATGTCATTTTATTTATTTTTAAGAATTGGGGAAACACTGAAAAAGAAAATAAATAAATAGGAAATGCTTGTCTTCTGACCAATGTTTTAACTTAATAATAAAAATACCATTAGTGCCTAAGCCACTGATACATAGTTTGTATCACCTGGTCAATGAATAAAGCCTGGAAAACAAAATCAAGCACATTTCAGGAAAATGTTCAATTTACTTAATTTCCCCACTTCTTAAAAGAATCTGTTATATCATGTGGCCATTATAAGTTCTCATCTTTCATGTGGAAGGAAATTTATTGGGAACTAAATTGGTACACACATGGTTAACATTTTTCGAAATAAAGAATGCACTTATGTAACAATAATAATGCAGCCTTTACATACAATGCTATATAATTACCCTCTAATTTAATATTGACTACCCCACCCCCAGAAATCCAAATTATTTAAGATTTACCATAAGCTGAAAATTATGGATTCCTGAGTAAGGTGATCGTGGCTAAAGATATAATAATTTGGCCCTCTGATGGTTGGAGCGAACAGTTCTTTCTCTGGCTGGTTGCGTTTTTGGCCGTTTGGCGAAATAGCAGTTTAAGTCAAGCACTTGGGCACTGTGATGATGGATAGATAGGGCTGGATGGAAAGGCAGCTCTGGTCTGATGCTCGAGATGAGGACTTTGTCAATGAAGGGTCGCCCCACTTCACTTCCATGATTAAAGGTTTGCAAAAGCCATCCTGAAAAAGTTATGTGGGCGGAATTTGTACTGGGAAGGTTTCAGCAGCTCATGAAACTGACACTCTTTAACACTTTGACCAAAGATGCGGAGGCAGGGATGGGGCGACTCAAAGAGCGAGGGGAAACTCCCAACTCCCCCAGCGGTATGTCTTGCTTAAAAGTGGGTTTCACCACCGATGAGTGATGAGGTCAGAGGGCAAGACTAATTCTCAGCCTCTGGACACAGGCGGTGGCAAGGAACAAAAACGAGCAAGTGTATGTGCACATGTGTGCACGTGTGTGCATGTGCATGCACATGAAATTCACTTAAAACATATTTACTCTCCATTGTTTCCAAACACTTAAAAACATATTTTATTCTGCTGGCAAGGAAAGATAGGCAATTGAAAGGCTCAGTAGTTTTATGAAGAGCAAGGCTGAAATGTTAAAACAAAAAATTCAAGGTGCTTCCCCACTATATTCCCCCCTCCCCAAGGGATTTCATGGATTAATAAATTAATCAAAACCAAGTGTGGACTGCAGTTGAAACTATAGAGAACTGGTATCCCTTTGGATCCAGCTGCACATACCAATGTCAAAACAGTAAAAGTTTCCCAAAGTCATCAAGGGCTAAAATGAAACTTGGGTCCATGATTTTTAAACAAAGCCAATGAAGCAAGTGAGTGGCTACTCTGAGGCAGTCTAGGATAATAGTTCTTAAGCAAATATTTAAGAACTATTGTGGGCAATAGTTGCTCACCACGAGACGTAATGAATAAAGTAGTTGCTAGGATTTTTGTCTTTGAGATGCTCTCTCCCTCCTGCTAGCCAATCCATATATCAATACATAAGAGTTAGACTTTCCCCAGAACCCCACACACTTTTTTTCTCCCTGGAGACCCAGTGACAAGCCAGAGGACATCTATTAGCATGCATTAAAATAAAAAGCATCACTTGGAATCTCTACTTTGGTTGGAGCCAGTCCAGCTTTCTCGGGAAGCCAGAATCTGCCAAGTCTCTCTCTCTCTCTCGCCTGGAATTCAGACATTTAATCAATGACACTGGCTTTGCCAAGGTTGTAAAAATAAAACATCTCTCAAAGTGCTAAGCCTTTATTTTGGTCTGTAAAGAAAGTCACATGCTTCAGTTGGGGATCAAAATATAAAAAACCAGGCCCTAACAGAGTAGAAAATAATTGCATGTGGGTGCATGGGTAGCAGCAAGCGTTAGTGCCATATGACGTGAAAAACAGGCACCACGATAAAGATGTAATATGCCCCAAAGTCCCAGCTAAATTTAAATGCCTGATTATTTTCAGTCTTATTTTATCTAGAACTTCTGGTTCCATATTTATTTACTAAGAATAGTTGGCTTTTCGATACTTTGCAACTACACTAATTAAACTCTGAAGATACATGTGTATATATGTCCACGAAAACTCTTCTGCATGGCAATTTTACTGTTTTGCATCCCAACATTTACATGTTTTCATAAAATTCATAGCACAGACACACACGATATCCCCAAGAAATGAAAAAGCATCACAGTGTCTTATATTTAAAAGCTCTCCATCATCACAATTTACTCTTGGTGGACAGTAATTTGCCTACGTGTTCTGCTCAGTGTGATTAAGTACAAGGGGACTTTACTCATGGGACGTGGAACCCATCCATCTTAATAGACTAGTCGGATGTTTTATCATCATCTTTTATTTTGTGGGATAGGCTGTTTGTTTTATTAGAAGATGACACAGCTTTAGGAAAAACAGAGAAAGGCAGATGAACAGCTTGTATATATGCTCCAGAAGGGGTTTTGCAGCCCCGCTAGATGTGGAAGAGTCTGTGGTGAGCTGGACCCAGTGTCTGAAGCCTTGAGCAGGGCTGCTGGATAAACAGCTCTGCAGGGTACATTGCCTGTGGGTCTTGTGGGTCCCTCAGCCTCGTGTTCCCAGCCTCCAAAGCCAGGAGAACAGCTGGGCGCAGGAACTGCACTTCTATCTCCTACCGATTGAGATAAAATAAAAGCAGAAGGTAGTGATGCAATATTCGTGATTTTCTTTGTCATGGAATCCAGAGTATTTCTGAAGGCTCTATACTTCAGTATTTGCTCTAGGCAATAATAATAATAATAATAATAATAATTTGGGAGAAGACTTGGTGCTTGGCGTGGCTATGTGGGGCTGCCAAGCTTGCTGCAGAGGTTCTGTCTGACAGCAGCAGACAGTGGCTTGTCAGCAAAGAAGCCCTATTGTGACTTATAAAAAGAGTGGAGGCTTATTTTTCAATTCGGGGGAATCTTTCCAGGTTAAAAAAAAAAAAGGGAGAAGCATAATTTAACTTTGACTGATATGAAGGGTAGTCTTCTTTTGACATCTATGACCTAAAAACAAAACTAACTTTTCAGTTTATAATAAGCTTAAGGGGAACCCTTAGGGCAATTTCTTTGTAAGAGGAAAAGAAAAACCCCGAAAGGGCCAGTCCCTGAGTTTTGTCCCTGAATTGATATGCATTTTGCTTCAGCTGAAGGCAGCTGCAGATCCCGACTCAGATACCTAGGTTTCTGGTCTGGGCTCACCCTGCAGGGAGGTGCCACTGGCCTTGGCACCTATGTGCAACGTCACCTATGTGCTTTGGAAGGAGCCTTCCTGAGACATAAAACCGCATTTTTGTACCAGTTCCCATGAAGACGTGCAAACGGCTGGAAGCTACATCCGATTTGCTGCAGAGGTTTTGCAATATCTCCTCCGTGGAGGGACTCTGTGGATTCGTGGGAGGGAAACAAAAGGCATGGAGGGTGCGTGGGAAGTTTGTGTTGGAAGAAGTTTGTCTAGCCCGGTAGTGATTAAAAGATGATAAATTGTGTTTTGTCTGAGCGGCTCACACGGCTTTCAGTGTTATTCCCGCTTAGGGTTGGCTGCTGGCGGTGGAGGTGGGAGGCTGAGAAGCCAGCGCAGTTTCTAAGATTACAAGGCAAGGGGCCCCCAATCTGGGTGCAGACCGGCCCTCCTCACTTATGAAATGACACGTACTCTGTCTGGGTTTAGCCCAAGACTGTTTAGGGAAGGAGCTTCAGGAGCGGCTGCTTTGGGTGAATTTCAGGCTTTTGGCATTGTTAGGTATGCCCGGCTCCCTGGGCGGTGATCAGTAACAGTCGTGGAATCGGGCTGGCCTGTTCCTTGTGTGTCGACCAAGATACAGCGGAAGGACCCTTCTGGCTGGTGTTCAGGTTGTGTCCCAAAGGGCTGCACAGGTCACATAACCCTCTGGCCCTGGAGGAGTGGAATTTTTCTAAAAGTGTCTCTGCAACTCGGAAGCTCTGTGCTGTGCTTGTGACTGCCCAGCAGTGCTGAGTGCTTGTCTGTGACAAGGAGACCAACAACGTGTGGTCTGTAACGCAGAGAAAACAAGAAACCCTCGCTCTTACCAAGCGGGCTAAGCTCTCCTAAGCAGTTTCTTTCTTTCTTTCTCCTCCAGCTGCCCCTCCTTCCTCCTTGGAGGTTTATTTTTGTGACTGTAACAAGATGAGTATGGGTTGGATTAACTCAAACATCATTATTCCTAAAAAAAGGAGGTAAAATGATAAGGGCAATCAGGAAAACATTTTGCAGTTTGGCATTTCTTGCAAAGTGAAACGTAGTCTTAAGTGATTCCTAGGTGTTTACCCAAATGAGCTGAAAACCTATGTTTATACAGATATTTATAGCAACTCTATCCATAGTTATCAAAACTTGAAAGCATGTCCTTCAGTAAGTGAATGAATAAGCAAATTGTGCTATATCCATACAATGGAATAGCATTCAGCAATACAAAGAAATGAGCTATAAGCCACAAATGACGTGAAGGAACCCTTAATGTGTATTGCCAAGTGAAAGAAGCCAATCTGAAAAGGCTAATACTGTTATGATTCCAACTCTATGACATTCTGGAAAAGGCAAAACTTAAAAAAAAAGACAAAAAAAGGTCAGTGGTTACCAGGGGTTTGCGGGGAGGGACGGAAAGGTGAGTAAATGGAGCACAGGGGATTTTTGGGGCAGTGAAACTAATTCTGTGCGATAGTGTCATGGGGGCATGATGCATTTGTCAAAACCCATAAAACGTACAACACAAAGAGTCAACCCGAGTGTAAACTATGGACTTTAGGTAATAATAATGTGATATCTTTTAATTAGAACAAACATACCACACTAATACAAGATGTGAATAATATGGGAAAGTTGAGGTGAAGGAGGGACTCTATGGGAACCATCTGTACTTTTTGCTCAATTTTTTGGTAAACCTAAAACTGCTCTAAAAAATAGTTGTTAATAAAAAAGAACATTTTGAGAGGTGGGAGGTGGTCAATACAACTGGTCTTTTGCTGGGTGAGATGATGGCAAAGGGCTCTGGGATCAGGAAGGCTTCCTGGGGGAGGCACCATTTAAGCTGAGAACCACAGTAGTGGGAGGGCTGGGGTGTGTGGTAAGAACATGAAACCTTGAGGCTAGAGCTTGGGGAGAGTGAAGGTGAGAGACTCTGCATGACTCTGGAGCAGCAGGTAGGAGGCTGAGCATGCAGGAGCCTGGACGACACATGATAAAAACCTTCAGTGCTATGCTAAAGTTGAAAACAGGGCAGTGCATCCCCAGACTGTGTGCTGCAAGGATAAGATTGGGAGTGTCAGAGGTGATTGAAGACAGAGGAAACCAGAACTGAGCTGGGAGTGGATGGATTCAAGGAGTCCAGGAAAGAGAGGAAAGCAATATTCCAGTTTGGGGAAAACAACAGGAATCTGGGCCACGAAAGAGTACGGATTCTTGGGGATCTCACTTTGGTGGTTTCAACACAGACAGAACTTCTGTTTCTGTCATCTTGCACTCAAGTGGTCCTTGTTGCACATATTCTTTAAGATGTAAAATTTGGCCGGATCATTGGTTTTAACAGCTTTCCTGATTGCTTTCTAGTTTCCATATTTGAGTAGAAGTTCTTTATCTATAGTAACTGTTTCTCCCCTCAATGGGTAAAGCAGAAGTCTAGAAAGAAACCTGGTATCTCTTATAGTCAACAATTATTTTTTAAATTTATTGCCAAAAATCTGTGCAAAAAGGACAATTACTGATGAGTTGTGTAGTATGTGACTGCGCTATCCAGTTGTGTGATTACTGTGGTTATTGGAAACCAAAAGTGATGCGTCCAAATTGAGATGTGCTATAAGTGCTTGGAAGACATTGGGTCAACAAAAGAATGTGAAATAGCTGATCAATAATTTTTATATAGATTCCATGTTAAAATGATAATATTTTTGGATCTATTGGGTCAAGAAGATGTCATTAAAATTAATTTTCAACTATTTCTTTTTCCTGTCTTAATACGGTGCATTAGTTTGCTAGGGCTGCTCTAACAAAATACCACAAATAAACAAAATACCAACAATGTACATTTATTTTCTCACAGTTTTGGAGGCTGAAAGTCTGAGCTCAAAGTACCAGCAGTTCCCTCCCATGAGGCCCTGAGTGGCTGCAGCTTGGTTTTCAGAAAATGTGGAGAAGACAGCCTCCCTCCCGGGGGCTTGTACCCTGTGGCCCCGTGGTGATGGTTACAGCCCTGACAATCTCTGCATCACCTTTGGGATCATACTTCCCTTTTGTGGAAGGCTAACGCCTGTTTACAGCTGGCATTTCCTCTGGTATAGTCCCATCTCTAGCCCTGATTTCTGTGGAGATGGCTGATCGCATCCATGACGCACAACTGTCATTTCTTTATCAACTTACTGCCCGGTCACACATCCTTGCTATTCTCTCCAGAACATGCTTTCTCATATTTTGCAATATGGATAGGCTGAGAATTTTCAAAATCTTCAAGTTCTGTGGGTTTTTTTGCTTAACAAGTCCGTCTTCAAGTTATCTCTTCTTTTGCATTTTGCTGTAAGCAGTAAGGGGAAAGCAGACCACATCTTCAACATGTTGCTTAGAAATCTCCTCGGCTAGATATCCAAGTTCATCACTCACAGGTCCTCCCTTCCTCACCACACTAGAACACAATTCAGCCCAATCCTTTGCCACTTTGCAACAAGATTGCCTTTCCTCCAGCATCTGGTAACATGTGTCTCATTTGCATCTGAGGCCTCACCAGAAGCATCTTTAACATCCTTAACAGTTTCTCCAAGGCCGTCTATATTTTTTCTAACATGCACCTAGAAACTCTTGCACCCTCTCCCCACTAGCCAGTCCCAGAGCCACTTTCACGTTTTTAGGTGTTTGTGACAGCAACACCCCACTTCCCAGTATCAAAATCAGTACTAGTTTGCTAGGGGCTGCCATACAAGATACCACAGACTAGGTGGCTTGAACAACAGAAGTTTATCTTCTCACGAGATGGAGGTGTCGGCAGGTTTGATTTTTCCCGAGGCCTCTCTCCTTGGCTTGCAGACGGCCGCCTTCTCACTGTGTCCCCACATAGTGTTTCCTCTCTGCTCACACATCCCTGGTGTCTCTCTGTGTGCTCAGATTTCTGCTTTTTATAAGGACACCAGTCAGATAGGATTCGGGCTCACCCTTGCAGCCTCATTTTTACATAGTTACCTCTTTAAAGGCCCTAGCCCCAAATACAATCATATTCTGGGGCTTGCGGGATCAAGGCTTCAACATATAAGTGTTGGGGAGATACAATTCATCCCATAACATATGGCTCCTAAAAACTTTAAAATTGCAAATAAGGATTTGCATCTACAGCTTGTGTGATTTTTCGACCTGATGCCAACTGGAAACAATCTAGTTTCTAGTTGGTTCCCAGTTACAAAAGGACCTTGCTCGCGAGGGCCTAGGGGTGAATGGGCTTTGGAAGATCAAATGCCCCTCTTTTTCCTTGATGTCTTTTTCACCTGTGACCCCAGTTGTTGACTGAGCAGGATGAGGACTTGCAGACACACTTGGCCACAGGGAGCCTTAGCCGTTACATGGGCAGAGCAGCAAGTCTCAGTCTGAAGGCTGCCCTCCCTGGACACTGTCTGTGTTTATCGTTCTGGGCACTCATTAGCTTGCTTGGCACTGTCCTGACACAGGCTCCTTGTGACCTCAGCTCACACTTGCGAAGTCTGTTTTCTTCTTGGGCAGTAGGCTCCTTGCCCATACTTGCCTGTTCTTACTTCACAAGGACAGGGTGAGGCCAGATGAAACAAGGCCTTTCATATGCTTGACAGCTCCTGAGAGGCAAGTGGGGCCTCAGGCAGTCAGTATAGGAGAAGCCCACAATTCCACAGGCAGCCTAGCCAGTGCCAAATCGTGCTCCCAAAAGGAAAAATGCTCAAGGAGTCTCCCATTCTGAGCTTCAGGTCGTGTCCTCAAATAGCAGTAATTTAGGGGTGCCCACTGCCACTGTGCAAATTCCCCACCAGAGAGAGGGAAGGGCTGGGGTTCTAGGATGCATTTCAATGGCAGTGCCGTGTAGGAAAATGAACTCTCTTGGAGGTCACAGGGAAAGGGGCCACCCTAGTAACTCATGGGTGGCCCAGGTGGGTGGCACCTTGCTGGGAGTTTCTCTGCCAGGCTTCAAAAATGCAGGCAGAGGTGGGGAGTGGGCACAGAGGAGTGGGGTGTATGGATGTGTATCAGGGTCCTGGGGCTGCTGTAACACGTGATTGCAACTAAGTGGCTTAAAACAGAAGAAATTCTCTCAGAGTTTGCAGGCTAGAAATTTGACTACAAGAAGTCAGCAGGGCCGTGTTCCCTCTGGAGGCTCTCAGAGAGGGCTCTTCCTCGCCTCTTCCTTGGTTGTAGCTGCATCACTTGAACCTCTGCCTCTGTCATCGCATGACCTTCTTCCTGGTCTCCACCACGGCTCTGTATCCAAATCTCCCTTTTCCTTCTCTTCCAAAGACACCAGTCATTGGCTTTAGTGCTCCCCTTCCTCAGGTCTGACTTCCTCTTAACTTGATTACATCTGCAAACATCCTATTTCCAAATAAGGGCACATTTATAGGTACTGGGGAGTAGGATATTTTGGGGGACACAATCCAATCCATTGCAGTATGTAAGGCAAGGACAGAAGATTAGGTAAGAAGGAATTTAGGGATATTCTAATGCTTGCTAACGAGCTGGGATGTTGCTTTGTGTACAGTAGGTACAGGAAGCAAGGAATCCATGGAAAAGTTGAGATTACCCCTTTCTTAGGATCCTAACCCTGGCAACAGCATGTAGGATGGGCGACTAAGAAGTCTACAGGCTGTTTAGCTGTTGGGAGGTTACTTCATTAGTTGGGTAGACAGGCACATGACCTGACAGCGGGAATGAAAGCAGTACACTCAAAGGGGAGTATGTGGGTGGAATCAACCACTGGGCCATTGATGGAATGTTGGGTGGAAGATAGGGATGAAGAAGAAGAAGAGAGAGAGGGAAAGAGGGAAAGAGACACACAGACAGAAGCTGGTTATGCAAGCCAAATAACAGAGATAAGAGAGAAAAAGGAAAGATAAGTTAGTTTCTAATATTTGGATTCAGGTACTGGAAGCTAATCCACAAAGACAGACTCAACAGAAAGTTGGAGACCTGCATATTGAATTTGAGCAGGAAACATACGTTGTAAGATCGTTTACAACAAGAAAAAGGAACATTATAGCTTGTTCTAGGTTTACTGCTTCCCGGTTTTATTTTGGATGGAGAGGTGGAGGAAAAGTAGGGTTTGAGGAGGCTTCCTATTACTTTTAAAAATCTAGAGAATAGAAGCTGATGAGAGAAATTAGGACTAGAAAGCTCCAAGCCATGAAACTCTCAGCAGCAATAAGACTATTAAAATATTTCTTTAGGAATCAGTACAGTCACGCCAAGTGGAGGGCCCAGTTCCATCTTGAGTTGATTTACTGCTACTTCCACTTGGTGTTAAGGAGAGTCAGTAATCCTGAGGAGGATCAGCTGCCTATCTGTTTAGCTTAATGTGACCAAGTCAAATAACCACAGAGAGGAAGAGAGAGATACAAAGACAGACAGACAGAGATAAAGAGAGACAGAAACAGGGAGAGGGAGAGAGAGAGAGGAACTTTTTCTGTATATATTTTTTAAAATAGAAAAGTTTGAGTGGAGCACCATTCATTGGTGTTGATCTACATTTTGGGAATAATGAATTCAGTGTATTTTGGGGGCAGCTGTGGAATAGTTTGGGGACCATTTCCGGAAACATTGGAAGCCCAGGGGTAAAAGTATGATGGGGACAGATGGAAAGTATGGGCTAACTAGAGGATGCAGGTGTAAATGTTTCTGCCCTCCGCCTTCATCCTGTCCATCTAACTCGTGTGCAGATCATCTGTACTTGAATTTATTGTGAAATTAATTCTAAAGGAGAACATTCAGCATTTTCTATAGTGGGGATGATAACAGTAGGAAGTAGTGATGATAAACTTTGAGAAAAAAATACATTTGAATTAAACAAGTGACCTCCAAAATATTCTACTTGTATTCATGATTAGGCCTGTTATTTATTCTTCATTATCTTAAAGGCTGATCTCTGTTCTGAATTTCTAAGCTTTCGTAAAAATATTCATGGAGGCTCCATGTTCATCTTTCAAACACTCTTGCACTCACATGGAGTACAAGGTGAACTCTCTCTTGAAAATATTATTTGTTCTAAAGATTTGATAAAATTTTGTTTCTTTCAGTGCACTGTTTCTGGGCTGAGAATGGTACTCAACTTTCTGTGTCATTAAAATGAGTGTTTATAAATGAAAGTTGGTAAACATAAATGAGACACAGTCTGTTTTCAGGAGCTCAAATTTTTTTTTTTAACAAGAGTCTGACATCTTTACAAATAATTACAATCAGGGCTGGTGTTTCAGTCCATTCGGGTTTCTATAACAAAACACCAGAGGCTGGGCTAATAAAGAACAGAAATGTATTTCTTACAGTTCTGGGAGCTGGAAGTCTGAGATCAGGGTACCAGTCTGGTCAAGTGACTTGACCTCTTCCAGGTGGCACACTTCTCCTTGTACTTCTCCTTGTATCTTCACATGTCAGGAAGGGTGAGGGGGCTCTGCGAGGAGTCTCTTTTATAAAAGCGCTAACCCCATTCGTGAAGGCTCCACCCTCATGACCTAATCACCCCAAAGGCCCCACCTCCTCATACCATCACACTGGGCATTTGGATTTCAGCAAATAAATTTTGAGGAGACACCAACATTCAGACCAGAGCAACTGGCTACATAATTTGCAGGACCCAGCACACAATGAAAATGTTGGGCCTCTTGTTCAAAAATTAAGTGTTTCGGGCTTCCCTGGTGGCGCAGTGGTTGAGAATCTGCCTGCCAATGCAGGGGACACGGGTTCGAGCCCTGGTCTGGGAAGATCCCACATGCCGCGGAGCAACTGGGCCCATGAGCCACAATTACTGAGCCCGCGCGTATGGAGCCTGTGCTCCGCAACAAGAGAGGCCGCGACAGTGAGAGGCCTGCGCACCGCGATGAAGAGTGGCCCCCGCTTGCCGCAACTAGAGAAAGCCCTCGCACAGAAACGAAGACCCAACACAGCCAAAATAAATAAATAAATTTATAAAAAAAAAAAATTAAGTGTTTCAAGACGGTGACCACATAGCATTAAACCAAGCGGGGGACCATCCTGAATGAGGAACGCTGTATGACTTCACAGGTCATGCCCATGAAGCTGGCCCTAATTACAATATGAGCCAGATACAGAAGTAGAAGATGGCATGGGGCAGGTAAGGGTATAAGTGGACCCTGGATATCTCTATGATCTAATTTCTAGCCATTCCTTCTCTTCATCACTGACTTTCTATACATTTAAGATGCAAAGCATGACAACTTAGGGCTTTTCCTCTTGCTGTTTTCTCTGCCTGGAATGTATTCCACTGAATCTTCATTTGGCTCACCCTCTTGCACCGTAAGTCTCTGCTCAAATATCATTTCTTCAGAAAAACCTTTCCTGACAACACTAAATAACCACTTCCTATCTCTGACTTCTAACCCTGTTTTATTTGTCTTAATAACTTTCTCCCTAGCTGACCAGATGTCTATGTGATTAGTGTTTCTTGATGGACTTCCCCAGACAGAATGGAAACTGTGTGGGCAGGGGTTTTGTTTTGCTCACCACTGTATCCTCAGAACCTAGACCAAGGCTTGACACAAATAAGGAATTCAAGAAATATAAAATTAAGTGAATGAATGAAGACATATTGCTGCAGGATCCAATATTTCTGCCTTGAGGAACAAAGCAGTTTCCAGTTGGTTCTGGTCTTTGATAGAAGAGTTGGTCTTAGATGGCAGGTTATGTATGAAGGGCATCTCACAATTATAAAAGGACAGACAAGATGGATTGTATCATGGTTACAAATGTTCCTGTGCATTCTGCTTTCTCTGGACCAGAGTCTGGCAAATCCTTATTGTATCTTTTGTATGTATTTTGTGAGCGCTATTCAGTTCACATGCATTATCCAATATGCTGACAAATTCATCTTTATTTGTACCTTGTGGCATGTTTCTGACTCTCTGCTCTATGCACAGACCTATTTTCTAAGGACTTCTACCCATATTCCTTGCTGAAGGGGTAGGTTCACGTGGCCATGCTTGGCTCTATTATCTTACTATGCTTGTCATAGGTGATTGGAGCAGAAGTAGACACCTGACACAATGCCAACCAAGTAGCTTGCTGGCCGGTGACCAATCAGCTTCTCGCTCAAAAATCTGAACAGAAACACAGAGACTCTAGCCAACTGGTGATGGATATCACCAGTTAGGGAAAGAAGGAAGACCATGGGGCTGCTGAGAAGTGGAGAGACATTTTTTCTTAGAGTTTCCCAGCTGTATGGACCAGCTGTATTTTTGGTTCTTCTCTCTCTCTCTATGAGATCACTTTCATATCTTTATAATAACCCACTTTGGATACCTGACACCCTCACCCTCTAAAATTGAACCAGAAATTAACCAGAAAAACACAAATACTGGGAAATGCATTTTTCTGGTTATTCAAAAACTCATTTCAACAATATTTAATGTAATGTCAAGTAATGTATACCTATGCACGATCAGAGACATTGCAGGGGATAAAAAAGTAGTAAGTAACAAAATTCATTCTCTTGAGAGAGGATATGAATTTTCTTGGTAAACAGATAATACATGTGATGAAATATGGTTAAGTTCCCAGGAAGGGGAGAGATTTGTATTGGCAGTGTTGGGTGAAGGCTTGATGCCTAAGTGGGATTTGAGCTAGTCCTGGAAGGACAGATAAAATGCAGGAGTTTCTTTCAGGTAAGATGAATTGGATGAAGGCATGAAGAAAGTGTTCTTGGGGGAGTGAGACAGTTCTGTTTAGAGTACAGAGTTCATGTGTGTGAACAAGAGAGCTTAGGTCATTTGGGTAAAATTTCATCTGGAATGATATTTTGGCTGAGGAATTTGGGCTTTAGTAAGAGACAGTACAGGGAGACTGAAGCGTTTTGAGGAAAGTAGTCACATTGAAAACTGTTGCATTGACAGGATTAACCTGGTGTATCAATAGGTCAGATGTAACAAATGCTTCTAGTGTCCTGTGGTGTGCGCAGACCATTGATCCATCTCTGATTTCAGCAACAGCTGAGACGGACAGCTCTCTCCTAAAGGGCAACCTTCAATATCTCTGGGCTCCTTCAGGGCTTTCTCTTAAACCAGGAGGTCCATGATACCTCACAGAGCAGCCCGGAATTGTGGGGAAATTATAACTTCTGAGAATCACTTAAACTACTGGAGGTTGGGAATCAGGTGATAAATGTCCCAGTCTCCTGTTCTTCAGAGGAATTAGTCCTGAACTTTCTGAAAGGTTCTTCAGAGTGTTTCCAATAGGATGGAGTGCCAGCAGCCCGCGTCCACATCCACATCCAATGTTCCTGCACTGACACTTCCTCCTTTCCTGTCTCGTTCTCCCACACCCTCACTCCTTCTTCCTAAGATCACCTCCAAATAAACTACCTGCACCCACAAACTCATCTCAGGCTCTGCTTTTGGGAGAACCAAACTAAGATGGAGGAAGAAAATACTGGAGGCTTTATATAAAAAAGCTACAAAATTGCTCAGCTATTACCTCCCGATTTTCAGAGTCCTTCCATCGCCATCCTTTCCTCCCAGACAGCAGATCAGACAATAATAACAATAGTGATGTCTGTTGAGCCTCCACGATTTTACAGGCACAGTTTAAGCACTTTAAATGAATCAGTTCATTTATTTGTCACGCCTGTCTTAGAAAATAGATACGATTGTCAATTCCATTTCGCAGATCGGGAGATTGAAGTAAAGGGAGATTAAGCAAATAGACTATAGAGTCACAACTGGTCAGTGGTGGAGCCTGGATCTGAACCCCACCCAGTCTGATTCCATCCACAGCAGCCACATCTCCTCACTAGGTGCTCCCATCCTGGGATGACTTCAAGTGCTAAATTAATTCTTTCAGGAGCCATGGGGGCAGGGGGTTGGGAGAGAAAGATGGGATCAGACCCATGGAATTTCATATTCTTGCTGGGAACTTATCTCCAAATATGAGAAGGCGAACAAAGGAAAAAAGTTGACCCCCAGGTCAGAGAGGTTAACCATGAAAGCTGACACTGACCTCTGCTCTGTGGTCCAGGGCATCTTGATTGGGACACACAGGTGTGAAGGCAGCCTGCTCCCAGCCAGGGACCAATTCGGATCACTCCAGAGAGAGGCAGGAGTAGTTACAACACACTGGGATAAAAATCCACACTCACTTTCACAGCTCCATTCAGCAGAGATTTCATATGTCTTAAGATACTGTTGCCAGGTGTCTAAACACCTGCCTCTGTCTGAGTTCTTTCCTCCTGTCACCTGGGCTTCCTGGGAATGCCAAAGGACAGTCTCATCTGGTGACATCCCCTTCCCAGTCTGGCTTAGAGAAGGGCTCTGCTTCGACCTCACATCCTAGTAGGATCAACTGTACAATTTTTAAGGCTCTACTAATCAGCTTGGGATGCCATAATCAAGTACCATAGACTGGGTGGCTTAAACAACAGAAATTTATTTTGAACAGTTCTGGAGGCTAGAAGTCAAAGTTCAAGGAGTTGGCTGATTCGGTTACCGGTGAGGGCTCTCTTCCTGGTTTGCAGACAGGGGCTTCTTGCTATGTCCTCACATGGCAGAGAGATAGAGAAAGAGAGCTAGAGAGAGACAGAGACAGAGAGATAGACAGAGAGAGAGAGAGCTCTCTAGTGTTTCTTTTTATAAAGACACTAATCCTATTGGAGCAGGGCCCCAGTCTTATGACCTCACTTAACCGTAATTACATCTTTACTCCAAATACATCCATACTGGGGATTAGGACTTTCATATATGAATCTTAGGGGAACACATACATCCAGTCTATAACTGGGGCCATGTGAAAAATAAAAATGTGGGGCTGCTTATTCAAAAATTATTAAGCATTTCAAGACAGGGACTGAAGACCATTAAAGCAAGCACAAGGCTCTTGGGCTGGCAGAGTCCAGTCAGTCCCTTGGTTGGCACACCTGCTTTCTGGTTCCCTGTTCTGATAAAAAGGGATTTGGGCTCTCCTGGGATGAAATCTTTGTTCTATGTCTTACTGGCTGTGTGAGCCTGGACATGTTTCTTCACCTTTCTGAGCTTCAGTTGTTGATTATAATAGTCAAAACAAGGGTATGACCAGAGCTAAATTAAATGAAATGACATGTAAAGCACCCACCCAGTGCCTGCATTTGAAGTCAGCACATGCTCACTCCCAGGCTGTTGGGATCCCTCCTCCTGGGTTACTTTACCTGCTAAGTAACCCACAGCATCCTTGTGCTTCTAATACACAGCTTGACATACATCCCTGGCAACAGGTCTCTGGTATGCGGTAGTGGCTCAACTTGGAGTGTGTTGGGAGAATAATCCATTAAAGAGGGGAAAAATCAATAGCACAATTAGGAACCATTTCATCCTATAATGACTCCAGCTGCTGCAAAGGCCACTGCTACCGAGTGTTGCCTCTAATGGGGTATGATGTCTGCCGCTACAATCAGCCTCTTCGTCTTCCCAGGATGCGATGTCCTCTTAGGACACCAAGGATATCGAAAATGCAGCAGATGCAAGGCATAAATATCCTGTCTTAATCAACAATGCAACATAATTTATTAAGACACTAAAAACATCCTTCCCCAATCAGCTAAACACAATTGACGTACTTTCACTTCCGTGCATATCTTCCATTTGGTTGTCTTCTTATCCTCTTCTCCTTTCTCATAGAAAGAATTGAAAGAACCCAGGACAGCTGTTTTTGTTATGCCAAGGAAGCCAGAAAAACTGCATGAAAATTTCCTGGGAAATTTTGCTTTGGGAGGGACTAACATGCAATGTCCAGCATTTTCATGCCTAGAAAAAAGGTCAGTTTACCACCTTCGCTTCTTGATAATCATTGTCCTGCTTGATCATTCACTGATGGATTCATTCTAGAAACATGCATTCGAGTGTGTGAGTGGGAGCTGTGAAGTTCATTAAAAACAAAGATTATTGACATTTCCCCAGATGAAAGGCCAATCTCAAGTTCGACCATAAGCACCTCTTTTAAAAGTCATTTGAAACTTAAGAAGTTATTTTGTTGTGTTTGGAGGTAAAATAATTAAAACTAAAAAATAATTTAAGCTTTCAGCAGTAGAAATGTTCTCTATTAATTTTAGTGTAATTAAAATGTGTATTTTATTGTTAAGAAAGAAAAAAATACACAACAGGATAAAGTGGAGATGGAAAAGCGATTTGAGAATCCTGGTTTGATTAATTAACTGTCCCTGAGGCCTCGCTCCCATGTCTGGGAAAGCCCCCCACCCAGGTCTGGTTTGGGGTTGAGGGTTCAATTCACCCTTTAACCTTTCTTCTTGTTTCCCTAAGTCACTCAGATACCCAGGGGCAAGCAATCACTTTTTAAGTGGTTCCTGGAGGCTTACCACCCAGCCCCTGCCCCAACACAAGCATGCTTCCCTCTTCCACTCCATCTCACATCCTCAGGGGAAAAAGCACTTAAAAGTCAGCCTATCAGGGGTTCAATCCACATGCCCCTTTCTCATTTTCTAATGCTCAAGAGGAACAAGAAACACTTGCATGAAATATGATGTTGGTGCTCCTTGCTTGCCGCCTCACTTCTTTTTGCCTTTGAGGCTCTTGGATAGTGGAGCATCTGCTCCCCCAGCTATCCAATGAGAACCACAGGTGGCCACCTGCCCACTGTGGCCCCAACCATTTCCTTTTTCCTGACCTTCACAGAGGAATCCAAGCAGCAGGGTGCATTTTAAAAGGAGGGGATACCCTGCCATTTATCACCATGGCAACAGCAGGGCATCAGCCATCGGCCGTGGTATCCAGTAAGAGGCATTTCTAACTGGGGTTTTGAGTTGTTTTTCCAATGGTTGTCCATCTGCTGGCTTCGGCTGTGTGTTGAGAAGGGTCCATCACGGCCAGGAAGCCTGGATCAGTAAATAAATAAGGGTAATTAAATTTAATGCTTGACAAATGACACACGCTCATGACTGAGGTCAGGAAAGCATATCAGTTCTCACATCAGAATTACGTTATTGCAGTGGTATGGTTTGGGTTCCCCCCCTCACAGTTTTCACGCATTAACTATCACTAGAAACAGGTTACAGGATGCAGTGATTATCCATTACTGTGCAGGTCCTTGAGTGCATTCAGTCTAATAGCTTTGCTTGCATTTTTACAGCTGCATATTCAACTTGTTGCTTTGGATTAAGCTTTCTTTCCTGAAGAGATCTTGAAAGAAGAGGAACACGTGTCTATTGTTCAGTGTCAGGGAGTGGTCACAAAATGTGGCCATCTTCCAGGCCACTTGCCAGTTTATTTTCACATCAAAGATGATCACGATGCTTAAATACAAATTGCCTCTCATTTCAGGATTTTAAAATATCTCAAATTTCAAAATCAGTGTAATTTTTACATATATTGCAAGTGATTCTGGCAACAACTTACTTTCAGGTCTTTGTATTTTTAGATTCAAGTTCTAATAATCAATTTGATTTGATAACCAGTTTTAAAAAATGTTTTATAAAAGCATCACCTTTCTGACCTCCCTCCCCATTCCCCTCTTACCCTGCCTTCGTGAAATCAATGAAGACTCAAAGAATTCTCCACTTCTGGACATTCCTCTGGCTTCGAATGCATCCGGTGTGATTAAGTCCAGTTCTCCCACCATCATGATGCTTGGGATGCTTTCCATCAAAAGCATTGCTGTGTTTTTGACAGCACCACCCAGGACAACCAGTAACCCTTTCTTTCAATAAATTCCAGAATCCTGGCTTGGACACAAAACATCCTAACTTTCTAAACTGAAGGATTAAAAGTGCACTGAAGTGCTTCTTTACATGATTTTTGCCTGGACATCCCTCGGCTTGGGTTAGTCATCCTAAATTTGTTTTGCCCTCAATCCAAATGAAGAACAGTTGACCTTGAAGAATTAAGAAGGTGCTTTTTTTGTGAGAAAGGTGAGTTGTTTAGAAGGGTGTTTTACATTTATTTTTAGGCAGTGGTCAAAAAGCCAAGGGAAAAGGATAGAGATTTGAGTAGTTAATAACATTTGTTTCTGGATGCCAAATATATATATGTTCAAAGTATGAAACAGAAAATTAAAAAAAAAAAACACAGGGAAAAAAGTAAAAATTTCAAGCCATGTAATGCCCCTGTGAACACTTTTGTTTTCTTGCTTTTATGTTCACATAGACTCATACCTGCGCAAATTCTAGTTACATGTGTACGTTCTTAAAAAAGAAGAGGAGTCTATTATACAAATGCTTTTGCCCCTGTGCTTTGTATTTTGCAATACATTGTGAACATTTTCTCTTGAAGTAAGCGTAACAGCAGCCTCATGTCTCTTTTCATGGATGTGTCATCCTTTACTCCACCCGTGTCCTCCTGTTGGAAATTAAGCTATTTTCCTTCCTTAGGCATTATACACATTTCTATCTCATGATAATCTTCGCATTACATGTCAATGATTTCTTTAAGGTAAATTCCTGGAAATAGAACTGCAGGGTCAAATGTTATGCACATTCTTTCAAACTGTTAATACCTATATCTTAGTTGCCCAGAGAAAATGGTACCATTTCACTCACATAACCAAGTAGAGTACCTATTCCTAAACGTTTATGATAAACATTAATAGTACAACGTAAAATGTGCCAAGCACTCCGTTAAGGGTTTTAAGTCCATTTTTACACTTTTCCCCACTTGGTTCTCATTCCATCCTCTAAGGTAGTACAGCTGTCATTTTTTTCTTTCCGATGTGTAAGGTGAAGCTCAGAGGGCTTGAGTTAATTTGACCAGAATCCCATGACTTTGGCTTTGAGTCCAAAGCCTGACTCTCAGCCATTGCATAGACTGACCTATGGCGCATCAACATTTACTGAGCACCTACAAAGTGCAAGGCATTGTGCTGTGAGGGCACCTATGAAAGTGAATCAAAAATGATCTCTAATCCAGTGGGGGAAGAAAAGACATACATCTGTGAGTATAATATAAAATAGAGTTGGGCCAAGATATGTAATCATGACAACATGAAAATAATATGGGATGCAAAGGAAAGAGTGCTTACAACCAGTTAGAGGAATAGGAGATGCTTGAAGGGAAAGGAATTATTTGAGCTGAAGTTTAAGGACACAAAGGATTATCCATGTGGAGATAGAGTCAGAGTTCCAGTAGAAGGACTATTTTTTTTTTTAAAGTTTAATTTTTTTTAATTTATTTATGGCTGTGTTGGGTCTTCGTTTCTGTGCGAGGGCTTTCTCTACTTGTGGCAAGTGGGAGCCACTCTTCATCGCGGTGCGCGGGCCTCTCACTATCGTGGCCTCTCTTGTTGCGGAGCACGGGCTCCAGACGCGCAGGCTCAGTAGTTGTGGCTCACGGGCCCAGCCGCTCCGCGGCATGTGGAATCCTCCCAGACCAGGGCTTGAACCTGTGTCCCCTGCATTGGCAGGCAGATTCTCAACCACTGCACCACCAGTGAAGCCCAAAGAAGGACTATTTTAAAGTCATGGCGATGGGGGAACGCAAGGTGGCCCGTGAGAAAGAGTTTGACTGTCGTGAAGGGGAGGATGGGAATTAGATGGAAAGATGTAGCTGGAAGGCAAATTATGGAGGTCTTTGCTAGATTAAGGAGGTTGGATTTGATCCTATAAACAATGGGAGTGTTGTTGGACATTTTTAGTAAAGAGATATGATTCATATGCCAAAGATTAGTTTGAGAATCATTTGAAACTTAATTAGAGTAGAAGAAACTAGAGATGGGAACAGTTAGGTAAGTGTCAATAAGAGGATACATAATGTTTAGGTAGACTCAAGATTTGACATTTGATTGGATAGAAGGACTGAAAGGGGAGGAATGAAAGGTTTCTCCAGGTTTTGGTCTTGGGTTAAATGGAGGCCAGGATGCCATTATCGAAAGTAGGATGGACATTTGGAACAGAAGCTGGTAACGAGAGGATAGAATCAAGTTTGAAACTGATAGAGCCTGAAGTGCTAGTGAATGCTGGAGATCTGCCCTTGACCTTGAGAGAGAGTTCAAGACTCTGGAAGTAAACGTGAGCACTATCCATAGGGAGACAGTAGCTGAAGTCAAGAACTTGTGCATTACTTATGAGGGAAAAAGAGAAGAGAGGAAGTCAGATAAGGCCCTTGAACCCTTTGAAAATGGAATCAAGAAGATAAATGAGCCAAAGAAAGTTAAGAGTAATGGTCAGGGGCTTCCCTGGTGGCGCAGTGGTTGAGAGTCCGCCTGCCAATGCAGGGGACACGGGTTCGAGCCCTGGTCTGGGAAGATCCCACATGCCATGGAGCAACTAGGCCCGTGAGCCACAATTACTGAGCCTGCGCATCTGGAGCCTGTGCTCCGCAACAAGAGAGACCACGACAGTGAGAGGCCCGCGCACCGCGATGAAGAGTGGCCCCCGCTTGCCACAACTGGAGAAAGCCCTCGCACAGAAACGAAGACCCAACACAGCCAAAAATAAAATAAATAAATAATTTAAAAATATTTAAAAAAAAAAAAAAAAGAGTAATGGTCAGAGAGATAGGAGGACAGGCTAGAGTGTTCTGAGCTTAGGAGACCAAAGAAGAAGAAATTTTCTGAGCAGGAGTTGATGAATAGTAGGAAGACAATGGCTTTGCAACGTGGATGAGAAAATGTCCCAGAGGGGTCCCAGGCAAATGAAGACTGAAAATGGGCCTTGGGACTTGGCAAGAGTCATGTTTCGGACGGTCCTTTAGAAAATCCCCTTGATAGAATGCTAGGGAAGGGGGCCAACACTGGAAGGGATTTGGACCTTGTTGGAAAATGTGGAAGCAATAAGAAAAGAAGAAGATAACGTGAGGGTATGGATATATATATATATACACACACAAATAATACATCTAAAATATGTATATAATGTACTTCACATTTTTTTACATTTACAAAATCACAAGTTGAAGATAAGGAGCCAGTAGAAGCTTCAGACATAGAATGGAGATACAGGGCAAGAGAGAGTGATTGCTGGGAAAAGGCCCAAAGGAGATGGGAGAGGTAGAATCAAGGGTCCAGAGGAAAGGGTTATCTGCTAAAATGATATGTCTTCTGGAGGAAGAGAAGGGAGGGAAGGGTGATTAAGATCAGTTTAGAGGGGTAGGGAAAAGCAAGGGAGGGAATTGCCCTTGATACCATGTAGTTTTTGGTAAAGAGGGAGATGAAATCATCTGAAGAGAATGGGGGCCAAGGAGAGGGTGGATGGGGGCCTGAGGGCGGTGATGTGGAGCAGCTGTCAGAATGAATGCATTGCACTCTGCCTTTTGTTTATTCCTGACAAAACCAGCCATGGGAAACACCCTTCCCCTAAGAATCCTAGCTTGCCTTTTTTCTATAAAGAACTTTCTGTTGCAGAGGGTTCAAGAAGGCAGAGGAGAAAGGGCAGAGCAAAGGATGGGACACAGGTGTTTTCACACAATTTAACAAATTGTGTTTACAGTGGATTGAGGGTCCTCCTCACCTCAATTCCTTTGCAATAAGAAAGTAATAAAGTATCCACTTTGCTTTGTAAAATGATATGTGATGAAGATATGTGTATTTTATATTCCAAGTCTATTACGTAGGGTAGATTTGCATATGGACCGAAACTGGAAGAAAACATACACAATTAACAGTAATTATATGGGAATAATAATTAGTAAATAATTTCTGCATTTACAAAGCATATGTAATGTTACTGGCTCTATAGTTTTTTAAACATAGAGAATGCTTTAAAAATTGCTCTTTTAATTATAACATTTACTGTCTCTGCACATTTGAATTTTAATTTTGACATATGCATGCAGATACTTGTGAATCTCATGGTACCAGAGTGACCCACTTGTGAATCTCATGGTACCAGAATGACCCTTTTCTATATGAACTGAGCTAATTCTGCAGAAGCTTTTGACTCAGCTACTCACAACCTATTCCAGGAAATGCATTATAAAGGAGCCAGCAGATAACAAATCTCCAACTTAGGAAGAATTGCTTCTGGAAACTGCAGAGCATGAGATAAGGTTTAGTCCATGGGAGCTGACTTTATCCAACCCCACACTCGAGTGATGTAGTGGGCTCTGAGTAAGCTGTGTACACAGAACTGATAAACTCTACACTAAATTAATTAAGAATTCTATTGCTTTAATAGCTTGTCTTCAAAGACCAGCGACTAATACCAGGATTTATTATGCGAACAACAAAACATTGGCTATGTAAATTTTATAATGGGAGCTCTAGAGCTGTATTCAATTATCTCCAGTTTTGTTAATATTTCTGGCATCCAAGCTACACTATATAGAATTATTGGATCATAGAGATCCAAGGATTCTTTCACAAGTAGAATAGTAAATCTTGCCACTGAGCTTAGAATTTGTAATGTGTTTTAACAAAAATTGTGACATTTGAGTCTCACAACATCCCTGAAACTACATATGACTCGTCCCGATTTACAGATGCTGGTTCATTAGGATTCTGCTTCCTGTCCAAGGACACTCAGGTCAACACTTTAAATTTTAAGTCCAATTCTTCTGCTGCTATGTCCCAAACTCACTAAGAGCTTGTTTGATTTTTTCCCATTTTCTTTTCTTTATTTCTCTCTTGTTCTTTCTCTTCCTTCCTTCCTTCCTTTCTCTTTCTTTCTTTCCTTCCTTCTTTCTTTCTTTCCTTCTTTCTTTCTTTTTCTTTCTTTCTTTCTCCCTTTCTTTCTCTCTCTTTCTTTCTTTCTTTTCTTTCTTTCTTTCTTCTTCTCCTTTCTTTCTTCCTTCCTTTCTTTCTTTCTTTCCTTCCTTCCTTCCTTCCTTCTTTCTTTCTTTCTTTCTTTCTTTCTTTCTTTCTTTCTTTCTTTCTTTCTTTTTCTTTCTTTCCCCTTCTTTCCTTCCTCCCTCCCTCCCTTCCTTCCTTCCTTCCTTCCTTCCTTCCTTCCTTCCTTCCTTCTTTCTTTTCTTTCTTTCTGAAAGGAAACTGAGACTCAGAGAAGCTAAGTGACTGTACTGCCAGTTACTGGTGAAACCAGAACTAAATCTGGACCCATCACCCTGGCCAGGGCCGTCCCCCATGTCCCTTGGAGTAGAGAACAGGTTTAAAGTTGGACATTTTAAGAACCAGTCCTTGACGGTTTATCTGTCCTTCTGTGCAAATGGGAAAATACATACATATACAGAAAGGCTAGGGTAGGGCAGGTGTGTAAGCACTGGAGGACAGGAACAACTGTCCTGCCACCACCAACCTTGTCTTAGCTCCACCTGTCAGCTCTGCTTCCTGCACTGGGTCTTGGGGGCCCTGCTACTATTGTAAGCTATGCTCTTCCTCCTGACTATAGTCAACTTTTCTAGTAGAAGGCTGGATAATACATGTTTCATTCTGTTCTCACCACATATTCTCCCATGGGTGAGGAGTCCTCTGCTCTAGGAATGGAATGGTATCCTCAAGCGGGAGTTTCTCTTGCTTAGATGCTGGACTAGTGTGTAGTTTTGCTATACTTTTCTGAATCACTCTTTAGTACTCCCAGGTGGAGCCTGGTTTTTGCAATTAGAAAATGATACTGCAATGAAGATACTTTTCTTAGTCTTCTAGTGCTTATGTACTGGCACTTTTCCATGTTATGGGCCTACAAGTGGAGCAAATCAGTTGAATAGTATTGACATCTGCAAGTTAATAAGATAATTCACAAATGGTTCTCTAAACCTTGGTTATAGCAATTTAACTAGAACTGCCCAATATGTCTGGTTTTCCACCATTGTTGTCAACATTACTGTCCTCATGAATACTTCTTCACTGCTTCCTCTGACAGGCACTATTCTAAGCATGTTAAATGTGTTAACTCACTCAATTCTCACAACAGTCCTAGGCAAAAACCCATTTTGCAGATGAGGAGATTGAGGCACACAAAGTTTAGATTGTTTGCCCAAGGCCACACAATTTATGAATCGAGTTGGAATTAGATGTCTAGTAGTCTGGCCCCTAAGCCTGCCCTCTTAACCATTATTATGGGTTATTTCTATCAACATCTAGTATTAAAAGCTCTTTAAACTTTTGACAAAAAGATGGGTGTAAAATGTTCTTTCATTGTTGTTTTAATTTGTATGTGCCTGACTTCTGGTATATATAAATGAAGATGAGCATCTTTTTGTATGTTTATTGTCTACCGAGGTTTCTTCGTCCACACATTGCTTATTCATAATCTTTGCCAATTTTCCTAGTGGGTTGTCTTTTTCTGTTTGATTTTGGGTAGTGTGTCAGTTAGGTATTGCCACATAATGGATCACCCCAAACTTGGTAGCTTAAAACAGCACCAGTAACTTTATTATCATGTCTCATGGTTCTGAGTGTTGGCTGGGCTCAGTCAGGTAATGCTCACCTGGGGCCTCTCATGCAGTTGCTGTTAGACAGTGCTTGGGGTGGAATCAACTGAATGCTCATTCATTCACTCATATAGGGGGTCTACTGCTGGTTGTTGATTGGGATCTCAGCTGGGGAGGTCAGTGGGACATCCACCCACAGGCTTCCATGTGGCCTGGACTTACCTGAAGCACAGTGGTAGGGTTCCAAGAACAAGCCTCATAAGAGGTCAAAGCAGAAGGGCATGGTGTTTTTTATGACCTTGTCTCAGAACTGACATAGCTTCACTTTCAGCCTACTCTATTGGTCAAGGCAGACACTAAGCTTCACCCAGCTTCAAAGGGAGGGGTCGCAAGCTCTGCCACTCTATGGGAAAAGAGTCAGCATCACTGTAAACAGAATGTTTGAGATGGGATATATCACGGCAGCCGTCCTTGGAAAACTCCTTCATCCACAGAGAGTAATAATAATTCCACCAAGTCTTTGCTTGTTGTTTTCAAGTTTTTCATAGTTTCTTTTAATACAGTTTTAATTATAATAGAGTCAGTTTTATCACTCTGTTCCCTTTTGGTTTGTACTTTTTTGTTGCTTTTCTAGGACTTCATTATTCTACCCCATTAAGACTTATACTTAAGACTTTAGTTTATAGGAGACATATTTCTCTACATTGTGTAAGATAGGGTCTAATTTTTTTTCTTTCTATATGGACAGTTTTTGAAACTTGTGGTATTTACTGTACTTTTTCTTTCTTTTAAAAAAACATTTATTTTCCTTACTTCTTTTTGATTGACTTTAAAAAAATTTCCTGACCTCCCTCGCCACCGCCCACCCCCCCACTCACCGCCATTTGCTCCATTTCCTGATTTGGAAAGTATGTGTTTTATTTTTATTTTTAGTGGTCACATTTATAATTTTAACAAGTAAACTTAACAAAGTCTAAGTTTTATCTGCATCTCTACCCTTATCTCCCCAAATATAAGGACTTCTTTAGAAGGTTTTAACTGCAATAACCCCCAATGGTCTATGCTGCTGTGGTATAATTTTTTTTTCTTGCTTTTATATTAATAAGAACTAGTCACTGTTGTTGTTGTATCTATAGCCCATGTTTATTAGAGATATCTGTATGCTTGCACGTGTCTTTGTTCACTTTTTTTTTTTAATCTCACCACATCCTTCTGGATTCAATTTCCTTCTTCATGAAGAGCATGTTTTAATAGTTCTTTCAGTGATGCTCTAGGTGTATAAACTCTCTCAATATTCTTGTCTGAAAATAGCTCTGTCATTTGAAGACATCATTCCATTCTCTTTTTTTAAATTGAAGCATAGTTGATGTACAATTTTCTGTTAGTTTACAGTGTACAATGTTCCATTCTCTTCTTGCCTATATTGTTGCTGATCAGGGTTCTTCATAATCTAACTGCTGTTAGTCTGTAGGAATTTTACTTGTTTGTTTTTTGTTTAAACATATTCTCTTTGTACTTGATGTTCTCCAGTTTCACTCTGTTTAGTCTAGATGTAGATATCCTTTTCATTTGACTTGGAGTCATTTAATCTAACAACTCATCTGTCATCAATTCTGAAAAGTTATACACCATTTCTCTTCAAATATTACTTCTTCCTCATTCCATTCCCTCCTTCTTGAATTCCTATTAGATTCATTCTAGCTGTTCTCATTCTATCTATCACATCTCTTAACTTACCAATTTTCCATGTCTTTATCTTTCTGTGATTCATTCTGTATAATTTCCTCCACATTGACTTTCAGCTCATTAGTTCTTTCTTCAGCTTTGTCTAATTTGTTGATTAACCCATTCATTGAGCTTTAATTTTTATGTCTTATTTTATCATTTTTAGAAGATCTATTTGATTATTATTAAAATTTACTTTTTTTTGACCTATGAAATCTTTTACTTATTGAGTTTTATTCTTTCATATTTTTATTTTAGAATCTTGAATTTACACTTCTTTTCAGATTTTTATTTCTGAATGTCTTTAAGTGTCCATTATTTCTGTTGAGTCTTCTATGTTGTTTAGAATGGAAAATTCATTGGTGTGTTTTAAAATTCCTTACTGTGCACTCATTTTCAGTGAGAATAATGTCCTTTTTGGCCTAGGTTAAGGAAGGTTAATTTTCCATTTGTTTATGTTGGGTACCTCAGCATCTTACCAGGCTGGGGAAAACTTTATGTTAAATTCTCATTCAGCAGATTTGTAAAGCACAGAGGTGGTGGAATGCAGTCTCTCAACCTATATATCATGCTGTAGGGTTTCAATTTTTCATGGGGATCTTTTTTTCCCCACAAAGATCTCTGAGTATAGATAATCTTCCTTACAATCTTGACTAGATAGTTATGGGAGAATTGGGGTGGAGTCATTTGAGAATTCTGACTTTATGCAAAATGTCTGAGTGTCAACATCCCACCTTGGGTGGGCCAAAAACCTAGTTCTTAAGCTCTGAGAGGCACAATCCCCAAGTCATTAGTATCTCCCTCCTCCTTTCCTCTCATTCTGTTGCCAGGCCAGATACAGTTTCAGTTCTAGCACTCACAGACATGGTTTTCAGTTCCCTCTTCATTTCTGGAAACTGATTTTTCATTCTTTTGTTCTTCCTTTCTTTCTTTCATATACAGTTATATATTTAATTCACCATTATTATTAACTTAGAGTTTCTATTGCTTTATAGCATTAGAATTTCCATAATACCTTGGTCTACTCTATTGTCAAAACTATAAGTATCTGGAAGGATTGAGTATACCTTGGGTGAAGCTTGGGAGTAGAGTTTTCCCATGTTCTTGGGAGCTAACCCAGCCAACTAAAAGATTCTTCTCTGGATTCAAGTCACAGCATCACTTATAAGTGACAAAACCTCTTCTAATAGAGTCAGTTTTGGATGGTATCCTTGAGGGTCCTGACTTTCACTGATATTCTCTAAGAGAGTGTTTCTGGGAATGTGCTTGCAGGATATTAATACTTTTTAAAGAAAGATTTTATGTTTACATAGGTTTGGGAAATGATGGGTTAAACCAATTTAAACCAAGTTTTTGTATTGTGTCATTTCTCAGAAAAGAAGAGGGAAGCAGCTGCCTTTAGCCTCATTCCTGAATATAAAAGGAAGTAGAAAAGGATCATGTCTAAATGAGCAGTGGATGGAGACATGGGATAGGAATCAGAAAGTCAGAGTATCTCTGAATCCAGCTCCAGAAAGCAGCAAAGATTGATTTTTTAAGGCTGCCTCATTGGTTCAGTTTCAAGCATGTGCCTGCCCATTTAGCAGGAACTCTATTTAGCTTAGTTATGATGTAAGGAAAACACTCCTGTGATCTGCATGATAGTGACTTATTGACAATCAATACACCTTTTAAATTTTGAATTCATCTCAGGTCAGGTATCCTATGAGAGAAGAGATGAAAAATAAATGTTTTCTACTGTGATTGTCATGACTACCTCTTTTATAACAGTAGCTAATGTCTATTGAATACTGACTGCTTTCCAAGTGTAGTTCTAGCACTCTAAAGGATGTGTAAACCTCAAAACAGGTCTGTGAAGTTGATGCTATAGTTGGCTCCATTTTACAGATGAGAAAACTGAGACACAGAGACACCACATGCCACCTCCCTCTCTACTGTTTTATTTCAACTGGCTTTTCATTATGGAAACCAAGGTTTTAAAGATAAATGCTGACTTTGAGGCTCTGAATCTAAGGCATTTTTGGTATCTGTCTTGAGTACAGAGCAAGATGGAAGCTGTCATCTAACCACAGTTAGTTAGTAAGATATCCACTCTTCTGAGGTTTAGATGTCTTAGGTCTAGACTTTTGGCGACCACGTGAGGCTGTGCAAAACTTCACCTTCTTAGATCCATTTTCCTCTGTTAAAAAGTATTTATAATATTTGGCACATCTACCTCCTAGGGTTGTCAGGGTGATTAAGTGTAATACATTTGGAAGTTCTTTGTAAAGTCCTGTGCAACATGTAAGTCACTATCACTGTTAATGGAACATAGCTTTGCTTCCTTTTTTACTTCTGATGTGAATCCAAGTGAAGACCATGATCCTAGCAGAGGACAGGGTAGCCTAGTGTGCCTGGGTTAAAGGTGTGGGCTGGCTACTGACTTTCAGATGCTCCAGGGTGTCAGCGATGGTGACAGAACTTTCCATCCCTGTTTCGGTTTGAGAACCAGAACTGGGAGCTTTCTTCAGCCTAAATCCAGCTCTAGCCTGGATTTGCTTGTCATACTTTTAAAGTAAATACTATTATCATTTACTCCAAAATGTTTTGATGAGAATGTGTGAGTCTTTTGTCAATGGGAAGGTTAATTTTCAAGGAATGTTATGTATTTTTATTGTTTTTCTCCCCATCAGGCAATCTCAAGATTCTTTACAAATAAAAACAGAATTTTAAAGAAGCATATTGTACTTAAGTTTATTTATAAAAGCGGACCCAAACAAGTCTGCTTGTCCTAAATCTGCCCAACAACTCGGGTAATAAATATTTCTGTATTTGTTTTTGGAGTCCATCTGAGTGGTCAGACATGTCTGATTTAGGCTTAGTTCCCTTGGAACCAATGCATTTCCTTTTCCTCTTACCACTATCATGTTTTTCCAAGAACCTCTCCGAAGGTCTCTCAGACCCCAGTATTAACTCATCCACTTTGCTGGGAAGTATTATTTCCCATGTTAACAAAATAGATGGGAAAATCTGGGATTCTGAGAAAAGACAAATTCTGCCCTGAATAGTATTCATCTATTCATTCGTTCATGTCAGCAATCCAGCCATTCAACAAATACATATTCAGTACTTAATTATAGGTCTGCTTTTATGGACCTTATATTCCAGTGGAAAGGAAGAGTGAAACAGACAATCACTTGCATCGTTTAATTCTTTCATTAGGGAACTTTCTTAAGCCAATTGCAGTATCAGGTACTTGCAACTGCTTGGGAAGAAATAGAGGGCGTAATTGAGTATTTGCTGGAGGCCTTATTATGGGAGTTAGTGTGCAAGACAAAGGATCTTTTACTATTTGGAGAGTTATTCTATTGCTCAAGGCTGAAAGAGTTGTAGCTATTTCATGGGGAGAAGAGTAAGTAAGCTAAATTGTGTTTGGGTTTGGGGAAGAGAATTGAAAGTGGCAAGTATCTGTATTTTTCTGTTGAGAGCCAGGTAAGAAAGAATTGAGTTTAAATATCAGAGAGGATTGAGCTTAGACCTGGGGAAAGAATATCTAGAAATGGTGAGAAGTTTTGGACCTCATCCAAGGAGGTGTAGGCACAATGCTGCAGAGATGAGTCATGGGATTTGAGGGCGAGGGTGTTGCCAAGGGTAAGGAGAGGGGTCCCAAGCCCTGGGGTTCTTTGACTTTCTTAGGCCACTCTTCGTGTTTTCCACTGTTCCACCATTAGACCATGTTGAAATATGTGTCTTGAGCTTCAGCTAGTTGCGACACTCATTTCCTTTAACATTCACCACAGCTGCATCTTGCGTTTTGTCTTTCTTAGAAGTATTTGATTTTTTTCACAACATTTTCCATTTTTATCTATGATGATCTATATCTTCCTGTCATAGCCGGAAACATGATACCAGGATTGGGCAACCCTCCAGTCTCTTTCTCTTGGGTAAAGTCTGGAACAGAAGAACCTGAACCCGTCTGTGATCTCTGCAACATTTTCTCACTTTCTCCATTGTCACTTTCTAATTTTGTAGGGGAAAATGTAATCCATTTACTCTTAAAATGAATGTATTTATCTAAAGTCTTCTTTGCTTTGCACCAATTCCTCTTGGTCTTTATGGGTGATAAACCATTCACATATCACTTGGCATTTCTGGCTTTAATATCTAGCTAATTAGTTTGGTATTCTTTAATTGTTAATTTTCGGGGTGGAGTACAGTTGCTGGTTTTCTTTATTCTATAATTCTGCTGATTCTGGTGACATTGATTTCCTGTATAATGTAGAAAATAAAAGAACACAAAAGAGTAATATATTTAGATTTTATTTTTAAAAGCCTGAAAATTATAACAAATTATCTGAAGAGTGGGAAATCAAACCAAAGGAAGATGTTTACTGAAGCTATGGATGATCATATAACAGAGGCACCCCTGTCCCCACCTAAAGAAGAAAGACGTGCACCAGGCACTTCCTTTTTGGAAAGCAACAAACAAGATCAGTGCTTTGGAAAGTATGCATTTAGGACACTACGGCTATTGTCACATCCCTGATGCTAGTGTGATGACTAAGATGGGGAAGTCACCACATGTCACTTAAATCATTCAGCAGCCCAACTTCCTCAGCGAGCTTGGGAAATGCTTTTCATTTCAGAAATAAAAACAGCTGAAAATCAGCCCTGCCGGATTTGAAGTCCAACTCATTGCATTCTCATTGACCCCCTAGTGTCTCTAAATTGTCTTAGGGCTTTGCAATATGTAGAGGAAGATTTTGAGAAGGCTTTTGATAACCAGCCATGCAATTTGAGAGTAACTAAGTGAAGCAGAGATCTCATTTGACTTTAGCATTTTCAGTACAGTGCATTCTGGCAATAGAAGTTAATAAACCATTAAATTAATAAATACATTAATAAAGCTATTACATTTTTAGAAGTTTCTAATAGGAAATTGTTTTAGGAAAACAATATAAAAATAAATCTCTCCTTATGTTGCATTTTATTTCTTTCAGTTACGTGCTTCATTTTTAACTCAGATTTTTACTAAAAGAGATGTATTGTGTCAAGTTTTCATTGTGCATCATTCTTTACGGGTGTTATCAACACTTTAGGGAAAAAAATCCTAATTTGTATTGGATAACCAGCTTGAATTTGTAGATATGAATATGGTTGTGCTTTCCTAGGCAAACCATTATATTTGGGTGGTTCCTTTTTGAAGCCCTAGTTGTAGAAAAGTAAGAAAAGTATTTTATATCTGCTGATATTCTTGCATCTGAGTCATGCAATACAATATTGGAAAGTACAAACTACTGTGGTTAATTTCTTCTGCATGAACTTAAAGTTTCAGGGTTGCTTTTTTCTGCCATTCTAGGAATTAACATTGTAAAACAACAACACCTTTTAAGGAGATTTTGATTAAACAAAGATTATCGTGCATTCTGAGATCTTTTAAATTTCCAGAGTGCCTGGCCATTGTGCATTCTTATGGGAAAACAGTGCTGTGAACTTTTGGGGCGATAACTATTCTGACCCAGAAAAGCAGAGGCCAGAGAGATTGAAGAAATAAAAGGTCCGTTTTAACCACCTGCACATCCTCAGAAGCTGTGAAATGCTAGAACCTGTAAAAACTGACTTCCCATCCTGATTTCTAGGAAGTGTTTTTGTTTCATCAGAATAAGACTTTGTGATCTCAGCCCATCTCTTTTCTACTTTCTCTTTCCCAACTGCCTTGTTCCCCTAAAAATCTCCACAAGGTCCTAAAGCTGTACAGCTCTGCTCATGAGGTCTTTAAATGACTTGTGAGTTGTTGAGTGGATGTTAAATGTTATCACCACACACAGAAAAATGGTAATTATGTGAAATTATGGAGGTGTTAACTAAGCTTATTGTGGTAAACACTTTGCAATATACACATATGTCAATAATATCTCAATAAAGCTGGAAAAAAATGACTGACTTCTTCTGCATCATTTCCTTTTATTCCATCATATGGTCCTTTGAGGTTCCTTAGATGTGTGACACCTACAAATGCAGCCCCAGTGAAAGTATTTGGGACTTTATGCTTTCCTTCTGTGTGCTCAAGGGTACCAAACTGAAGGAGCTATGATACAGGGTGATTTTTAGCTCCTCTTACTGAACCTTGACCCAAAGTATTTAATAACAATTGAAATGCAGAGAATACATGGCTTCTATGTGGGCAAATCTATTTGTTCATTTATTTTCCAAGACCTTCAGCCTTCCGTGTGTCTGTAACACAGCTAGGGGAGAGAAAGGGGAAGGAAGGAATAAGAGAATTTCAAAGACTGGCTATTGTAAGCACATTTCTAATCATTTAATTTACCAAGGTTGTATAATTTCTCAATTCTTTTCACATGGGTGCATGGAGAAACCATAGGAAATAAAATGAAAATATTTATGTTAGGAAATTAGGCAGGTGAGTATTTTCTCCTTGATACTATACTTCTGTTTTAGGATGATGATGGTGATGGGTGATGGTTATGATGATGATGATGGTGATGATGATGATATGTGTGTGTGTGTGTATGTGTGTGTGTGTGAGATAGAGACAGACAGACAGACAGACAGACAGACTGAGAGAGTTAAAGAATGGGAGAGAGACTGGGAATGTAGACAGAAGGTGGGAGACTCAGAGAGGAAGACAGACAGATAAAGAGAGAGAAGAAAGAATCCTTGTTTCATTTCAGGGAAAGAAATTGATTTCAAAGTTGTAGCAAAAAATATGGTTAATAAACTGACATATCTAAAAAGTGTAAGGTTAACAGGGTGTCAGTTTAGACACTGCATATATGCTCACGTTCGAGGGAGAAGGGAGCTGAGGTCACTTAGCATGGCCAGTGGACAGATGCAACTAGCAATTAGCAATAGCTGTTTCTTATTCAGCGGGATGCAAGAAGACTGTTATGATTGTCCATGGAATTGATGGGGAGCATTGATACTCTGTGAGCTTTCTCTTCTTCTTCTTCTTCTTCTTCTTCTCCTTCTTCTTCTTCTCCTTCTTCTTCTTCCTCTTCCTCTTCCTCTTCTTCTTCTTCTTCTTCTTCTTCTTCTTCTTCTTCTTCTTCTTCTTCTTCTTCTTCTTCTTCTTCTTCTTCTTCTTCTTCTTCTTCTTCTGATGAAAATTTATTGAGCACTTCATACATACTTGATACTAACCACTTGATATCAATTGACTCATTTAGACCTCATTGCATCCCTAGAAGCTTTCTTCTCATTCTTCCCCAATTCCTGTACTGGAATTTTTGATCTAAAGATGAGGAAACAGAAACCCAACAATAGTCAGCTAGCGAGGTTGAACTAGGATTCAAACCCATGCAGTTAGGCTCCCATGCTGAGCTCCTGTCACCAAGCTGTGCTTGCCTTGAGCTCTAATTTCTTATTTCAATTTTGCTGTTTGCAGGAAGCTGAGACTTTTATTGTCCTTGGCAACGGTTTTTTATTTGCATCATAACAATGACCCATGTCATAGAAGAAGTCATACTGGGAGGACTCGGGGTAACCGCATTAAGACACTGTGGGTGTTTAAAGATAGAAACAGCCCCTGTCTTTAGTGAGTAACAAATGGAAAATTGTGTTTGCTATTTTAGGTCACTTCTCTAAGTCAGAAGAGAGGAGGGGTAGAAAAAAAACTGTTACCGTGGGAGGTGTCTGAGATGGAAAGACTGTTTGAATGCAAAGGAGGACTGTGTGGCATTAAATGCTGCAACAGAGTCTAGATCAGGCAACTTGGGGCTGCAGGGCCAAGTGTGGTGGCCCATGAGGCCCCCTGGTTCTGCCCCCGCACCTTCCTCCAGGCAGCCTTTCTGAAAGGTTCTGCATTTAATTCTCTAGCTTGACATTTCCCCATTTAATACCCAGCCCAGGAACTGGGGAGAAATCAGAAGGAACCCTTGGAAGCTTGTTGTACCTGTGGCATCCTTCTGATGTCTGACTTAGTTTTACTTTTCTCTCTAACCCTGAACTGATGTTCTACCGAGATCTGAGATCTGTAGTCATTCCTGAAGTTGTCCCCGTAGTTTTGCTGAAATCTTTATAGATCAATGAGTGGCTTATAGAGTGTAGAACACCATTCTTCAGAGTGTGTGAAATGTGTCCAGAGCAAACAGCAGCCGTCCGGACAGATGGGGTAGTGGTTAAAATGCAGGACCCCAGGCCCTTCCCCCATCCGCTGAATCAGCAAGCAGCGGAAGAGGTTGGGAGTGTGCCTGCTCTAAATGGAGCACCTCAGAGGATTCTTTGAACAAGGTCGCTTGCAGATCATCCCTTGATGGGTTTGCTAGTTCATGGAGATAACCTTCTCAGCTAACAATTATTAAATGAGTTTCTGCTCCAGTACTGCTGTGAGAGGTCAATACCGGGGCCATGTGCATTGATGACCAACTGCTCCCGCCATGAGTGGGGTCCAAGTTCATCAAAAGAAATTCACATATGCCTGAAATAAAGAGGTGAACTAAACTCAAACAAGACAGATTCTCTCACTGGCCTTTTCCAAATGTATCCCCCAAGTGTGGGAGATAGGATTTTTGAACTAGTGTTTCCCTTATCAGATAAATCATCCTTTTCCCCTTTCACAGAATTTGACTCATAGACACTTACTTAAAATCTTTCGAAATAGTCTCTAATACAAATCTGGGGTTTCCAAACTTTTAAAGAAATCGCAATGCTTACAAAACCATAAATATTTGTAAATCCTTGCAGACCATATGGGTAACTTTTGGTAGCACACGCTTCTGAAACAGCACTTACCTTGCAGGAAATTTCCACCAAGATTAATAGTTATCTCCTATGGAGTTGGAGTGATTAAAAGCATAAATTGAAGTGTTGTTTATTTTATTCATTTAGAAGAAAGAAATAAAATCTCCCTAAATGTCTGGTATTTTAATAGGAAGAATAGGTATTTTGAGAATTTTTTAAAAAAATCTAAAAATTTATGTTTGAGCTATTTTACATGGGCAGAACAAGAGATTTTCACTGCCACTACAGGGTAAATTAAGAATACTAATAGCAATGCTGTTTTGGTTTCCCGACAGGGTTCGTGAATCTTTCTTTGATTTGGTAATTGTTCCTACAACATCTGGGGACCAGTGGTTTCAAACACAGTCACTTGTCTGATGGTTAAACTGGAGAAGGGGTAGAGAGAAATCAGTATTGCTCACAGTGAGGATTACCAAATACTGCATGAAACATACTTACAGGAAAAATACATTCCTTGTTTATCCCAAATTCAAGTTGAAGTGGCCATACTTTTTAGTTTTATTTGTTTATTTGCTAAATCTGTTAACCCCACTCACTGGAAAAAAGTAATAGAAGCATTTTAAGAAAACCAGGATACTGAGAACATTTGTTTCTCATTATTACTACTGGAGTTACTACAAGCACCTTCACTGTTTATGGAAGTGCCCTGGGTTGCCATCCTTGGCCATCAGAGGCTGCTGCCTTCCCAACTGTTCTGGTAGTATGGCTTTCTTAGGCGTTCCAGCTTATCAGTGGCTGGGAATTGGCCTTTGTGAAAAGATCCAGGGTTACAGCACTTGCATGTGAGCCTATATCTCCAGAGTCAAGTCAGCTCAGGGTTCCCCCCTCTTTATACTTTAAGAGCTTCTTCACACAGATGCTCACGGGCTGACCCCAGGCCTATGTATACTTACACACACCTGCAGACGTACACACACTCCCCTCTGTCTCATTTCATAGATAATGTATTTACTTATGACTTATTGATTCAACACGGGGCCAATACACTTTTTTAAAAATTGAAGTATAGTTGATCACAATATTGTGTTAGTTTCAGGTGTACAGCAAAGTGATTTCGTCATACATATATATATATATATATATTTTTTTTTTTTTTTTTGGTTCTATTCCATTATAGTTTATTACAAGATATTGAATATAGTTCCCTATATACTTACTATACTAAATAATAGATCCTTGTTGTTTATTTTATATATAGTAGTGTATATCTGTTAATCTCCTACTCCAAATTTATCCCCCCCTTCCCCTTTGATAACCATAAGTTTGCTTTCTATGTCTGTGTGTCTGTTTCTATTGTGTAAATAAGTTCATCTGTACTATTTTTAAGATTCCACATATAAGTGATATCATATAATATTTGTCTTTCTTTGTCTCAATTACTTCATTTAGTATGGTGATCTCTAGGTCCATCCATGTTGCTGCAAATGGCATTATTTCATTCTTTTTTTATGGCTGAGTAATATTCCATTGTATGTATGTACCACATCTTCTTCATCCATTCCTCTGTCAATGGATACTTAGGTTGCTTCCATGTCTTGGCTATTGTGAAGAGTGCTGCTAGGAACAGTGGGCTTCATATACTTTTTGTATATTGTCTCATTTAATCCTGCATTAGCCTTATGAGGACAATAGTATTTTCTCTATATATTTTGAATCAGATAGTTAAGACTTAGAAGGGTTAGGTAACTTGCCCATAGTTCATAAAAATTCAAATGGAACACCTACTCTACAGGCCAAGCTCTTACCTTTTTTATAGGGTCTCTCTCTTCCATTCTCCCTTCATGCCCCACCCCCCCACCCCATTCTGTATCTCCTGTAAATCAAAAAGGGATCATAAGGACTTACTATGAAATGAAGCGATTCCCTGAGTTTTGGGGTCAGGCTGTCTCCGTGAGCTGTCCTATTCAAGGGCAGGTTATTGAATCTCTCTGAGACTCAGTTTTCCTAATCTTTATAATTGGGATACAAATAGTGCCTGTGTAAGTTTATCGGGATGATGAAATGAAGAAAGAAACAAAAGAGAGAAGAGAAGAAAAAAAAAAACCAGAACAACGTGGGGTTGGGGAAAGAGGTTAATTTTGCCGGGGACCTGGGATGGGGCTGTGTTACACCAAGCCTGATTTTTCAGTGTGAGGCTTTTGGAAGCTTTGCACGGGAGCGATGATAGCTTTGAGAGGGACATGCCTGGCCCTCGGATTCATATATGGAATCTGTGTGTGCAACAGCCTCTGCGGCTTTTAAATTCACCATGGGAAGAGGAAGGTCAAGGCTCAGAATTCCTGAGAATTACTTAAAAATCTCTGGCTCATGACTAAGAAATATTTATGTTCTTCATAGAATATACAGTTGCTTTTCTGAGCTTCTCTTGGGGGAAAACAGACCCCGTCGACTACTTTTAATTTTTTTTTTTCCTGAAAAACCAAACCAAACCAAACAAAACAAAACAATCTGAGCCAATACTTAAAGGCAAAGATTTCTGGGCTTGAATAAAATGTTCAGTTATTACAATTCTCTGAGCAACCTTGGCTGGGCTGTGCCACTTCTCTGGGCCTTTCTATCCCATCTGTACAGGAAACGGATTAACTAAGGAATTCCATGAACTTACGTGGAGCATCTGTTTCATGCCTTTCCCTGTGCTGGACACCTATCCATGGGACAGCCAAGGCCTCCCCATCACAGTGGGTGGAGGGGGGTGAGTGTGGTGATAGGAATCACATAACCCAGTACACATGAGTAGTGCTGCACCAGATGGTGCATGTGCTGTGAAGAAAACAATGCCAGGCAGCAGAGGAGAGCGTGATGGGGACAGCCAGGAAGGAGGACCAGACATATCATGGAAGGCTTCTCGGAGGAGGTGACATTTGGGCCCATATTTGCATATGGTAAAGGAACCTGGCAAGAAGCATGTTACAGGGTGGCTCTTTAGAGAGAGTCTCCTTAACAGAATGCTAGGGAAGGAAGTCAAGGCAGGGAGGAATTTGGACTTTGTTGGAAAATGTGAAAGCTACAAGAAGATGCCTTTACTGGGGTCTTCGTCTTCAGCTTACAAACACCTTCTGTATCCTCCACATTGTATGTCGTGTGTGTGTGTGTGTGTGTGTGTGTACTGTATTCTTTTATGAGATGATCATTCAGGTGTGGCCACAAGAAGAGATGAAGGAGATTCTCAGGAAAAATCAAAACAAAGCAAAGTTTATTATATTTACAGGTCCTGGGACAGGAGCAGGGCCATGTGGGAAAGACCCCGGTGAGGTCAAGCTGGAGAAGGCAGGAAGGGGGCGGCAGCGCTCAGGCCACGGCCTTTATTGGGGTTTCCTCGGGAGAGGCAAGGCAGGGTGGATGCACAGCTTAGGATAGACTAGTTGGAATAATTTCCATTGGCTTTAGGCTATTGGGTTGGTCCCTAGTGCTTAAGGCAGAGGAATACTTTCCCCTGGGGTGTAAGGGCCAGGGAGAGGAGATGTGGCTCTGGATTTGTTAGTTTGCGTGTCCAAGACATGCTCCTGGCTAGGCCCTTGGTGATCCCTAAGGACCAGAGCCAGAAAGGTTTGTTTTAGAATGCCAAAACATCATTATATACAGAAAATTTAAAAAAAATCTACAATTCAGTATATATCCATATCCTTTACTTAACTACACAGCAGGCACATGGAACAGACACAAGTGCCCTAGGGTTTCCCCATTGTAAGTCCCTTATGACTAGTGTTGGGGAGATAAAAAGATGCCAACCACGTCTGCTACCCCTACCATTCTTGCACTGACGCCAACCCCATCAGATCGCCCCACAGATGGCATCAGAGGGGAGGTGGACCCTTCTGGCCCCCATGGTCCAGTGCTCTGGACTCACTTGGATGCTCTTGTAATCATATTTTGTGACATTGACAAAAAATTGAAATGGACCTTGCAAATCAGAACAGAGTGGGTGTCAAAGGATTTGAGTGTAGCCTAGTCAGAGGACTGGTAATTTTCACTGGACATTAGGAAACAAACAGGGCATGTACTTGGGTACGAATGTGTGGGGTGAGAAAGGGGGACTGGAACAGAAAGAGTCCTTAGCCCCCCCAGTGGAGTGGCTACTCAAAGACGTCAGAGGAGGAGCAGTGTGAAATGGAATCAAGGGTGAGGGTTAGAGTCTGGGAAGAGGTAGATGTAGGATTACAAAAAGTGTATTTTCAGATGAATACTGAGCATCAGTTTGCCATTCCACTTGGCCCACTTACCTTGCTGGTGTGCAGTGACCTAGCACGTGACATGCGGCAGGAAGAGGTACTTTCCCTAGTATTTGCCATACCTGCTGCAGCAGCGTTAACTTCAAGGTGTGTTCTGTGCCCTCCCCTGCCTGGGCAGTAATGCTGGGGGCATATACAGACTGCAGAAGGGCTTCCATCAGAGAGGGGTTACCCAGAGTACATCACTGCTTTATGTGTTTGCAAAAATCTACACAGAATACCTGAAGATTAAGAGTTTAGGACAGATGACAAAATATACTGTTTCTTAATTCACAAAGGCATCTACTCAGTGTGAGTCACACTTGGCATCATACAGAATACCTATTTTGATGTGTGTTTGTGAGCAGGATATAAGTTCAAGTGCTAACCACAGGAAAAGGACAGCAAAACAGCCGAACTCATCTAGACAAAGTGACTGTCACTCATCCTATTTTTGATGTTCTTGCTCTATTTTATATTGAATTCCCTAGAGTGTAGATTGTAATAAAAATACCAAACTACTGATACGAAGGGTGGGAGAGGGTGAGGTTAATTCAAATCAGTTGAGACCAACAAGATTATTCATGGGAATCCAAGCAATGTTGCACCGTGATTTGTCAAGACCAGACTGGCGAAGTCACCATTTATCTAGCCTTGATGATCTTAAGTTGGGTTTCTCTTCTAAATTGAATTTATTATTTTACTTTTTCATCTGAAGAGTGTAGTTTCAGTGACTTTTGAACGTGATGCCTTTACTTAGCTGTGTCTAAGGAGCAAGAATAAACATGGCAAAGATGATTTGAAGGTGGCACTTTTTCTTTATTTGATACAGGCATGAGAAATATGATCGTATCATGATGCTGGTCTTATCAAGAGCGCCTTCATACACTGCCTTTTCCCCTCCATCAGCATCTCACCCTCCTCCCATTCTCCTGAATGAGCTACGCTGACAACCTACTGTGTGAGTTTCCATGTGTTTTCCATACTTATATAATTCAAATTTAAAATTATATAATCTCCATATACAGGAAGGCATGTCAATTGTGGCAGTATCAACATTTGGGGCCGGGTAACTCTTTGCCATGGGGCTCTCTGGTCCATTGCAGGATGTTGAGTAGCAACTCTCACATCTACCCACTAAACTCCAGTAGCATTCTCCCCCTAGATTTGATGGTCAAAAAATATCCCCAGGCGTTGCCAAATGTCCCACAGGGAGCAAAATTACTCTTGGCTGGAAACCATTGATATGAAGGCTATTTAAACAACTTATTTTTTCATAAAAGGAATCATTTTGCACACTTTTTTGCATCTTGCTTTTCCCAATCAAAAGTCATTGACAAATTTCTCACAAGTCAACTGTTATAATGCTATTTAATTATTTCTTTTTCTTTTTGTTTGTTGTTCAAACATAGTTGATTTGCTTTAAACCAATAATAGCCTTTCCAAAATTTCTCTTATTTAATTATGTCTAATGATTGCTTAATATTCTGTGGATGCATATAACATTGTCCCATAGGCCTACTCCACCATTCTTTTATCAATGATTATTAACATGGTTTTCAGGTCTTGGCCTCCTAAAAGCAGTGCTTCAATGAACACTGATATATGTGCTTTTACAGATTCCCAGAAATGGAATTGTGGCACATGTATTTTTAATTGTAATAGATATTGCCAGAATGCCTGATGATGGCATTTGGGGAAAACTTCAAAAACTATAGATTATATAAGACTGATATTATTCTAAAACTTTAATAGACAAGTCTAGATAGAAATGATTATTTCAATGATTATTTTTAGCCTGAAAAGAAATGTGGGTAAATTGTAAAATTTCCTTTTTATAGCTCTAAGAATTACAACTCTTTGTTCAGGAAGAAGTTCAGATTACCAGTTATCGGGTCTTTCAAACGTCTTGTTTGTCAAAGTTTTGAGTGAAGACATCAATTACAATGAACAAAACGTGAAAGAGAACTTGTATCCCCAGAGCGCTACTTTTTCCATAATCAGTATAACCCATGGTAAGTATTTCAAGTCCATCCATGAAAATGCAATAAGGCGACTAAAGTTGAATTAGGTAATATAATAATAAAATATACCTTGTGAGTTTCTTTAGCGTTAATGGTTTCCTGAAACTCTGCAACTAACCTCATTAATCGAGTCAGCATTGTCTGAGTAATTAAATGATTGATAAAAGTAGTTCTCTGCTTCATACGTTGGACATTTTAATATACTATTTTATTCCCAAGTCAACAGGTCAGGATAGCTTTTGAGCAACATTATTTGATTTGTTACACATTTCTCTCCCCCCTCCACCCTGCCCCCTTTAGAGAGTTATCTGGTGAAAGAAAAAAGCTAAACCTGGCTTCTGAATTCCAAGATCACACCGCCTAATGGTAAGGAAATTAGAAGTTGTTTTTTGGTGAACTTGACGGACTCAGCAATCTAGCAGTGGAGGAGTATTTCTGATGGGTGTTGTGCTGTAAGCAGATATTATCTTCTGTAAGTGGACACTGCTGGGTTCTTTCCTGTATTGGTTAGTGTATCGGGGGAAGGATAGTACTAACTTAAAATTAAGCATAGTGTTTCTCTCCTCTTTATTAGGTTTACTTAAAAAAGTAGACAAGTAATGCACCTGTTTTGCAAACTTTAAGCTTTGTGCTGAACTTCTTGGTTACAATGCATCAAAAGTGATGTACTAGAAGCTGTTGGGAGAAGGCGTGTGAACTCTGGAGGTCCAAGGCTGCTGAACTTTGGGCTTTTGCCTGAAGCCTTTTGATATTATAGGAAGGTCCGGTTCTGTCAGTTTTGCTTTTGTGATGTACTTGGACTTCTTGGATTCCTCCCTTCTTTTAGACTTAGATCATTTCTCTTAATAAGTAAGATTCTCTTTATGTCACTCCAAGTTTTGTTATATGCCAACCTGCAATGGAGTAATTGCATTTGTTGTATTTTTGTGTGATCTCTGGCATGACATTTATAAATAGCTTTAATTTAAAATAAGTATGTCACAAAATTATGAAATATTTAGGGAAAAGACACTTTAAAAACTATCACCCAATTATTTAGAAATAGCAAATATTGTTTTGCTACCAATTTCATATGGTTTCTTTTCATATTATACATACAGTTTGAAATTCTGACTTTAAATAACTTACCTTTAATGTGTAATACATGCAAAATTTTTTTTAAAACTTAAAAGTGACTAAATGAAATGTATAAATCTCTTCCTCCCTCCTTCGCCCCATGACAAATAATTCTCTTTCACAGAGACATCTGATATTTCTGGTTTTCTAATTTACTGCACCTTTCAGATTACTTTCATTCTTTATAATCTCTTTCTCTATTAAGCAACATTTTAATGAACATTCTTACGCATATGTTGTTTCTCATATTTGTGAGTATTTGGATTGAAAGAAAAGGCTACCACTCAATATATGCAGCAATAAACTGTTTATTGCTTGTTAAACAAGGGAAAAGAGTGCTTATGGGATACAGTTCTATCAGAACAAAGCAAAAGCTGATCTTACATAGGATTTGGGGAGCACTGAGTCCAGGGATTGACAGACTTCCAGAAGCAAGAGTGTTTAAGGATTGGTTGACCTTCAGCTGCGGAACCTTGGCATTTGCCATGTGCCTTTAAGAAGTGCAGTTACTAAATTGAATTTTCACTGATTGAAATGGCTTTGAAAAAAGTTGTAGTGGTGACTTGTTTATGTCTTAGGACTATGGTCAAAGAACAGTCATCTTTTTCCTTTCTTGAATTTAGAGTATAGAAACTTTAAATTGCCATCTTCATGAGAAATTCATGGGAATGGAATTGCTGGGTCAAACAGTACTTGCATAGTGTATTTTGATTGACTTCCAAGAGGTTTACAAATTTATGCTCCAACCAACAATGAATATGTCATTATCCCATAACATGGTGTGTCATCGTTTTTGGTCTTTGTTAACCTCATAGGTAAAATACAGTACTGTATCTTCTTAAAGTTTGAACTTGTCTGTTTCTTAGTATAAGTGAAGTTGAGAAACTTTGTACACAATTAAAAGCCATTATATTTATTTTCTATAATTTTTTTGCTAACGTCTGCCCATTTTCAATAGAGTTTTTTAAAATATTGATTTTAAAGGACTCATATATTAATTAGCCCTTTACATTAAGAGCTGTAAATATTTTCTCTACATATTGTCTTTTGACTTTGTTTATAATGTTTGTTTAGGGGAGAAGGGCATATAAAAGCATACTTTTACATAGTTGGATTGATCAATTTTTTATTGTCTTCCAGGTTTTATGTTATAGTTGGAAAGAATTTTTCATTTTGAGAATATAATATTTATCTATGCTTTGTCCTAGTGCTTTTACAGTATCTATCATTCTTCTGGACTTTATATTGGTATAAGTATGAGGGAGGATTACACTTTTTCAGGTAGTTTCTTAGTTGTCTCAACACTATTTGTTAGATAATACTTTATTTTTCCATTAATCTGAATTGTCACCTTTGCCTCAAACTAAATTTCCATAAATATGTTAATTTATTTCGGACTTTTCTCCTCTGATCCATTGAATTGTATGTTGACTTTTTCACTTAACATGATGCCATGTGCATCTTTCTGTTTGTTAATCAGGCTTCTTGCTTATCACTGTGGTGTTTACATCAAGCGAACGTTCTGTAATTTACTCAACAACTCTCCTTCTTGTTGCCCAACATTTAATATTGGAGGAATTTTGGTTATGAACCAACAAATTGATTTCCAAAACTTTACCTCTATTTATTCCATAAATAACCAGTTGTGAAGGCTACTCTCTTAAAGACAAACTTAAAGACAAATGTTATACTCAGTTCCAAGCACTGGTTGAAAATAGCTGGCTATATGACTATTTTCTTAAGAATGTACTTGCACTAAAATCAATTTTTTGTGCCGATGATTCAGATACATTGGTTGAGCCATCATGGTGCCAAATTTGTAAGTGTGCAGGTGTGTATAAAAATATGTGGGGTGTGAATGTGTGTGTGTGTGTGTGTATGTGTGTGTGTGTGTGTGTGTGTGTGTGTTGTATTCCCTAGAGGACAACACTGACATGTATGTGTTTCCTAGAGCTGTTCTAATTTTTATTCATCATACAAGAGATTCTATTGATTTATATTAAGAGAGAGAATAGTGTTATTAGCTATTCCTTTCCATAGCCACTGAAATGAAGTTCCAACTCAGAAACAAATTCCTTTTTCCTGGACTTAAGTTTGTTTCACTGGTTAGGGATGGATAGATCTGGAGCCAGACAGATTGATAACTTCGTCTCTATCTGTACATATCTTAGAGGAAAGTTTCCTCTATAGGCATTAAGTAGTGTCTCTATTTGTTACTTAAGTGAAATTTGGGTTCCTTGTATGAGTCCCCAAATCCTCACTGGTTGTAAGTCATTCATCTTCTTACACTGGGATAGACACGAGCTCCTGGCCACAGGTAGTCAGTTACTCACCCAAGGTCATACGGCAAGTCACTGCTGGGGAAAAGAAGTGATGGGTCAGTAAGATAATGTCACCACTCTAAAGAAATGTCTTGTGTTGGTGAGGTAATGGTTATGAGTCATCGCATGGACACGATGGACTCCAGAGAGTACGATTGCATATGACTGTTTAAATTACTTCTCATCCTAAAATTTTTTAAAATGTAGAGAATAAAGAATAACAAATGACTGGTTAGATAGAGGTCTCCCACATTCTTTCTGCCTCAGGCCAGGATCAACATTTTGGCTAAATTCAGAAAAAATGCATTGCCTTCTTCACTCCCGTGAATATGCTATATTCTTCTTCCAAAGGGTTGATAGATGAAGGAGAGAAATAGAGGATGTGGTGATCCAGCAACTACTTGTTGACTCTATGTGGGCGTTTTCTAGTTATCACAGCCAATCTTTGTGATTTTAGACCACCATTTCTAGGATAGTCAATGATATCTCAAACTGGAGAATCGCCTTAAATTTCATGAGATGAGATGTCAGTAAAACTTGTTTCAGGGAAATAAAATGTAATGGTGATCAAATAAAGGTGTTTTTTTTTAGGGAAAAAGGAGGGCACAAAGCCGATGGTAAATAGAGTTGCTGGAAAACCCCAGCATTTTGCTCCATCACAGAGAAGATCCCAACTGTCCTGAGATCCTATAGGTTCCAACTTCTGAGGGTGGGCTATGAAGCCAGATTGTGTCTGGAAGCTGCCATCTGGAACTACATTAACAAAGTCTAGGTGGGAGCTTGTCCTCTTTAGGGACTCTGGGATAAACATTAGATTCCCCATAAAAGAGTTGGAAATACAGGTGTCATTCAGGAACCAGGCTGAACAAGTTCTCCACTTCAATGCTTTCTCAACATTTTCTAAGAAGGCCAATTCTGAGCCTCATAACCAGAGTCTGATTCAGTAATTCTGGGGTGAGGTTTGCTAATATCTATTTTAACAAGGGCCCCAGCTGATTCCAGGTAAGGCTAAAGTTCTGGTGCTCTTTGGCGTAAATGTGATCACAATACAATAATATGATAATATGACCCGATTAGTGACAATAAGTGATTCATTTTCAGATGATGATTTGAATTTTGTCAAGTTCACACATTACAGATTTATACATCCATTCACTTCTATGTGCATATAAATACAAGCAAACAAATAACAAATGTATAATATGTTATCTGTGAGGGAGGGAATTTATTTGGTTTGTTATATTTAGGGGAAAAAATCAAGTTCTTGAAATTTGATGAGAGTCTATTTAAAATTCCTAGTTTTCCTAGAGACATTGGAGGGGGCTACTGAATGGTCTACCTTAAGACCGAAAAGGGCAAAAGTACAGAACGAAGGCCAAACAATGATTTCATTATACAAACGAAATGGGAAAACAGTGAAATTCTATCCATCCCTCAGGACTGACTCCATTTAGAGGTTAGAAGAGTGGCCTGGAGTGATCTCACACTTATGGGCTCTATAGCCATCACTCCCGAGCAATTGTAGAAGGGTTATGACTAAGGATGAAAGAATCATCACATAAAGTTTTGAGCTTTAACTACCCTCCTGTTGGGTATATAAGAGATAAAATAGTCAGTCCAGATGACCCATCCCCTGGTGAATAGTGAACAAGGGGTAGCTAAGTAGGTGAGTGCAATCAGCAGGGAAAACAAAATAAGAATGTTAGTAATGAGTTTCAGTTCACTTTTAGGGACCAACTGTTAAGTACATTAGGTGATATCACAGATATTCTGTGATGAAGAAGATGTCAGAAGGAGCTGGCTCAGGAAAGTTCTAAATGCACTAAAGAAGGATTCCTTCCATGTTCTTCACGGTCCATTGCAGTTTACAGGATTTTCCACATTAAAACAGGTTTCATGTTATCCAGGTTACAGATGAGGAAACTGAGTCTCATCGGGATGAAATGACATCCAGCTTTTTTTTGTCAGAGCCTCTCATTCAGCATCTCACTCATACACTTCAGCTCAGCTCCTGTTTATGGAGGACCAACCCTAGGTAAGGCACAGTGCTGGGTTTCAAAGCAAGTGAATGACCTCTAACAGTAAAAAATGGTTGCAGGAACCCCTTACCATGCCTTGATCGTTCTTTAGTCTTCAGCAAGTCTGTGATGAATTCAGTGGAAAGACTTTGAAAATTGCTTAAAATTTTAATCATTAATATTGTCACAGCATTAAATTAGACAGATACCTGTGAAAGTGAACATTTTTTTTAAAGCAGGGAGCTCCCCATTATGTTGATTCACTTTACAGGATGGCCACCTACAGTGGATGTAACAGAATTCTGCCAACAAACCATTGTTCAATGCACAATAGATGCTAATTACTCAGGGAGATGCACTTTTTCAACAAAGAATGGCACATTTTAATTGCCTTTTTTAGTAAGATGCTTTGTCTCCCCCCCTCAGCTTTTTACATCCTTTATATTTTCTTCAAAAATCATCGCACTTACTCAGTTTGCTAATTTGTCAGAATAAGATTTTATACAATTTTACTTACATACTTGGTCATGCCCATTTTTTATTTCTAATTTTATATATTTATATTTTCTGTTTTCTATTTGACTAGACTTGCAAACCGTCTGATGGGTAATTTTTTTTCTACACAAAACCAGATCTTAGAAGTGTTTATTCTAGTACTTACGTTTTCTAATTCATTAATTTCTGCTGTTATTTTTTCACTCCTTTTGTTTTACCTAAGTGTTTTTTTTTTTTGTATTTCCATTCTTTAAGTGAACAAGTAATTTTCATTCTTTCTGGTTTCCTAATAAAAGGCTTACATGTTATGAATTTGCAAAGTTAGTGTATAACTTTGTCAGCATTCCAGATATTTTGACAGATTGCTTTCACTCTCATTATTTTCTAAATAATCCTTAATGATGAGCTTGATTTTCACTACAATCATTTTTTGTGTGAGAATCTGGACCTGTATTTTTTTGAGTTTATGAGCATATATAGCATAATGTATAAGTACTACTTTGAAAATTCATTGTAAACTTATAGGAAATATATTTTCCTGTTCTTCTTAATGCACAGCTTTTGCTGTAAACCCAATAAATCAATCATATTGTTATTTGAACCTCTTTCTCTCTCCCCCCCTTTTTCCCATGGGGCATCTATATTTGTGTATATTTGTAAGAGATGGAGAAAAGTGCAGTAAAGTCTTAAACTAACCCTGTGTTTCTGTTAACCTCTCTTTGTGCCTCTGATTGTGTGTGATTGCTGTATTTTAAAGAATATTATTTGGAGCATAAAGATATATGGCTTTTATGCTTTTTGTCTGGATTTTATTATTATTACCAAAATAATGTAACTCTTTATTCCAAGAAATAACTTTTTCTTTTAATTCTTCATTGCCTGAAAAGAATATGGCAACCCCTGTTTTCTTTCTTTATATTCATTTTAATTTTTTTTGACATTAGTTGCTGTATCTTTGCCTAATCATTTAATAATACTCACCTCTCAGTTTTTTTAAAGTGTTAAAGCTTTTAGATAACATTAGGTTGAATTTGATTAGTTCGCTATTTGAGGGAAGGTATTTTTTACTATGGTGGTTTAGGTGAAGAGTGTATGTTATTATTACTGATGTAATTGTGCTTATTGTCTTTATCTTGTTTTATGCTTATTTTAAAAAAAAGCCTTCCTGTGTTTTCCCTAGCAAGTTTTTTTTTTTCTTAAATATAGGTATGTTTTCTTTGCCTTTTTTCCTCTAGTGATTCTGTTTTAAATTCTACTAATAATTTGCCTTAAGTTGTTAAAATGCTCATATCAATATTTCTGAAACTATCAACATAAAAAATGAAGCACTATTTACTCATTAGCTTCTATGTATCAATAAAATGAGGATATAAATAGTCTTTTGTTCCCACATTTTATCCAGACCCACTATCCAGTTTTTCTTGGTGTCATCTGTGATTTTAGAGTTGGTTATTATTTTTAATGAGTTTTATTAAATTGTTACAATGTTCTCCTCTCATTAAGTTGAAGTATATCCTCAACAAATATATTCAGGGATAGTTGTGTGGTTTTTGAAAACATCATTCAGGTACCTCATATACAAATGGCAACTCCTGGGGCCATAGGATCCTTGGATAACATCTTTTTCCTTCACAACTTGATGGATGTGGCCGCTTCCCACTAGCTAGCTATTTCACATCTGGTAGTGTATGTATGTCCATGCCACTCTCTCACTTCGTCCCAGCTTACCCACAGGGAGATCAGCTTGGTGCTTTGTGACCACCTAGAAGGGTGGGATACCCACAGGGATGGTGGGAGGGAGACGCAAGAGGGAGGACGTATGGGGATATATGTATATGTATAGCTGATTCACTTTGTTATATAGCAGAAATTAACACACCATTGTAAAGCAATTATACTCCAATAAAGATGTTAAAAAAAAAAAAACTTGATGGGTAAGGTTTCATTGTACGAAGGCCTTTGAAGATACAGGGGAGAAATCCAAAGCACTTTTCTGTACATGACAGCATTTTTATTAAATATTCTGAATTCTGATCAAACTCTTTTTCTACCCTGGAAATTTTTTTTAAGTATTGGTCTTTTCTATTGATTTTGCCTGAAATGCACATGTTTTGATTAGCCAGCCCAGGCCTTGCTGCAGATCAGCCCACTCTGTAGAATTAGGGGGGAGTCACCATTTTTGCAGCATAATTCTTAAGGCCTTCAGGAAGGTAGAATGGGGTGGAGAGACACCAGTTCACTCGGAGCAGGACATCAGAATCCAATTTTGGCTCTGTCACTAAATGCCGTGTGAGTCACTGGACCCCAGGTGCCCATCTGTGAAATGGGGATGTTGGAGAAGTTTCCCAAATTCCAGAATTGATGAAAGCATTCAACACAAAGAGGTAAACTTATTTGCTGTATTAGCATTGAAATCACTTTTTAAAATTGAGCTTACTGTTTTGAGTGAAAAAGAAAAGCTCTATGACAGAAAAGTTGTAGAACTAAACTGTACTTTACATATTGTGGCAGGCAAGATAATGTCTCCCCAAAGATGTCCACATCCTAATCCCCACCTGTGAGTATATTACCTCACATGGCAATGGAGGGTGAAGGTTGCAGGTGGAGTTAAAGTTGCTGAACAGCTGACCTTGATAGGGAGATTATCCTGGGTTATCCTGGTGAGTCCAGTGTAATCAGAAGGGTCCTTAACAGTGGAAGAAAAAAGCAGAAGAGGAGGTGAGACTGATGTGATGTGAGGGATGTGAGAAGTACTCAACCAATTACTGGCTTTCAAGATTGAGGAAGGGGCCGCAAGCCAAGAAAATGTTAGCAGCTTCTAGAAGATGGAGAAGTCAAGGAAACACATTCTCCTCTAGCACCTTCAGAAAGTAACACAGCCCTGCCAGAACCCTGTCTTTAACCCAGAGAGACCCACTGCAGACTTCCCACCTTCAGAGTTGTAAGATAATAAATTTGTATTGTTTTAAGCCACTACATTTGTGGTAATTTGTTATAACAATAATCAGAAACTAATACACCTATATTACTTTGTTCATCCTCACAACAACTCTTTGGTATATATAGGTGGTGTTACCTCACTTTGCAGATGAAAAAAAAAAATGGAGAATTGGAAAGTTTAAGCAACTTTTTCAATATGTCCCAGACAAGGCAGGATTCATTCAGGAATTAACCACAGAATCAACCCATTCTGAAACCCACCATAGTGTTTCTACACTATTTTCTAGGAAATTATTTGGGAAAAAAAAAAAAAGATTTAGCAAGAATATCCCCTTGTAGTCTCCTGTAAAGGTACATCTTACGATATACCTAATTCAGCGTGTAATGCTCTGGTTGTCCTTAAGCACGAGAATGCTTACAATGCTTGGGATTTCAACTTCTGATTTAATTTCATTTAGCCATCATGCCTCATTTCATAGAAACACAATTTTCTGTGTATCAAAGGACTACCCTGGAGCTTTGTCATGAACTTCAGACGGCATTGGTAAGATTAACCCTGACATCGTTCTCCAGATGAAACTGAGGCCCTTTCCTTAACGTAAAGTACCATCGGGAAAAACACAACAAGGACGGTCTTGCAAAATGGAGCAAGCTGGTTTCAGAATTCACAGAGTGTCCATCAGTCCAGGTAATACAGGACCGGGAAGGGCTGCCTACCCGGCTCAACTTCAACATCCCGTCTTTAAAGGCAGGGTTGTTCTGGTTTTCAGATTAGACTTTGCGTGCAAAGGCATCGCGGGCTCTGTATGGGTACCAGCACCCAAGGCCTCCTTCACTCATCCGACTTGGAGTCACTTTGGCAGCACGCAGTAGGGCTGCTGCCTCTTGGAAATGGGAAGGCTGAGGGTACATTGGGAATCAATGAGGGAAAGAGGAATACAAGACCCCACGAGAGGCGCCAGCACGGTGAGCAAGCAGAAAAGCCTTTAGCAAGTGGGAGAGTGCTTGTTCACCAAGACCTCAGGTCACGGGGATGTGAGCTGTCTCTGGTGGGATCTTGACCTGTATATTAAATGCTTGGTGACTTAGAACTAGCAAACATATCACAATCTATATATTGAGTTTCTGGAGAAGAAAGTCAGGGCTGTACTTTATACAGTATAAGAATAGAGTGACAGTGTCTACTCTACCAGAAGAGAAGATCATGCTATTTTACATTTTTAAAGATTTATAATGACTATTAGGGAAGAAATTGATTCCAGAAAATGTTAAAAAACGGTGTTTTTGTGACATTTCCATTTTTACTGCTGCAGTGTTGACATCAAAAAGCCCTGGGGGTGGCTTCTGCATTCCCATAAGAGTATTTCAAAGCTTTAGAAAAACAGGAAGGGGTCCTCATTCACCCTAGTGCCAACAGTGATGGAGAGAACAGGGGCTCCGACTATGAAATGGTTTCCATCCTTGCTGAGTCTATAATCTTATTTTATCAAGGTGAACATCAATTCTCTGATTCTCAGGACTTGAGAAAGAGGCATCCTGGTACTGGGGTCAAGTTAGGGGTTAGAGATTTATGGAGCCCAAGTCCTGGGTCCTAGGTCTGGCTCTGCTGGTAGCCAGCTGTGTGGACACATTAACCTCTGCACAGGGAACTCTACTCAATACTCTGTAATAACCTATATCGGAAAAGAATCTGAAAAAAATGGATATATGTATAACTGAATCACTTTGCAGTACACCTGATATTAAAATGACATTGTAAATCAACTATACTCCAAAATAAAATAAAAATTAAATTAAATTGAAAAAAAAAGTGAGAATGGTAAGCTAAACGAGCCCTAATGCCTCATTAGTTACAGAAAAAGAAATACATTTGTGATATGATTATAAACAAACAGTGGATAATAGACATCTAAATGGTAAAATATTGACAGCAGTTAATAATAATATTCATAATAATAATAGCTAACGTTTTCTAAGCACTTACCATGTGCCAGGTTCACTAGATGCTTGAATTCTCACAACCACACTGTGATAATGGCCATAGTTTCTCCATCTTACAGATGAGGAGACTAAGGCTTGAGAGGCAGGTCTTTGTCCAAGTCACATAACGAGCTCCCGGCAGAGCCTGGTTTCAGACTGTGGTCTTTTGGGACCCTATGTCAGTGCATTCAATTGCTCTGCTTTGCTGCCCTCAGTGAATATGAACAATTTGAGGTGGAGGGCATGGGCACCTAGGTTCCTAGGATAGAAATCAACAGTTCAAGAGCAAACCAGGATGAATCCTTAAAGAAGGAAGGCCCTGAATTACAGGGCTCAGTGAATCTGAATTAAAGGACAACTTAGGGTAGGGGTGGGACTGGAGAGAGGACAAATGTCCCTGCTGACATTCTTCATCAGTGTGACACCAGGCAGTGAGACAGACCCCCGGTCATGTGCACACCTGTGCTTTAGATTTACGTGGATTATCTGAGTATGAAAAAACTTTAGAATTTTACCACAGTTTTCACGATGGCCACACTACATATAGTGAATTGTATGAAAACGTTTCATGGGGATTTGATACTTTTTTTACATGTCTATAATAAAAGATGGAGAAAAATCGCACACACTCACATCCTCAGAGTGCCCACTGCAGGCAATGAGGGATGGATGTTACCGGTGGGAGTCAGAATCACCTTCACAGTTTCAAAGGCTTTTAAGTTCTTTATTTGCAAATAACATTACATTAAAAGTTCAATTCTATGTCATTCAGTACAGAAAAGAGGAATTCATTATAAAGGCAAGGGAGGAAAATATTCTTCCTTTTACAGGCATAGAGTTCCCTTCTTCAACCTTCCTCCACTCATGCTTTAGTTTAGAATTTTCCCTTATAAAGAGTTCTTGTTTCTCAGATCTAATACACTTAGCAGTGGGCACTTCCAGTTATTCAACTGGGAACATTTATATAAACTCCTCATTTTAAAATAAAGTAATAAGATTGAGTATAATCAGCTCTGGCTTCACATAGCCTCCTTATTTAGGTTAATCAAATCAAGGAAGCTCTAACCTTTAGCTACTATATTTCAGAAGTATGACTTTCTAAGTGGTGGTCAGAGGTGGCAGAATGCTGATGCCCTGAAGGGAAAACGGCTGTTACTTTTTGGGTCCATGGTCATAGGATTTGCCCCTTATTTTATTTGATATTTTTGATGAACACATTTATATGTTCACCACATTTTTGACATGGAGACTGGGACTTATATTTAAATCATGAAGACCTTAGTTTAAAGGCAATAGGAAAATAACTTTTTTTTTTGCATATTTAACGTTATAAACCTGTAGACAAAAATTAGAGAAAAAATCCTTCACTGTAAAAGTAGAATCCTACTTTTTTGATATTAGTAGTATAGGACCAACACTATGATAGGTTGTGTTGGATTTTACATAACGCCATAATTTACACCAGATTCAATTTTACCGCTAGCTTATTCATTTCAGTATCCTTATGGGATACTGAACTATCCTATCACTTATGTGAAAGACAAAGCACTGCTTTAATATAACAGAGTTCAGGCCAGTCAGGTTCCATCCCCACCTTTTGGTGAATTTCCAAAGGAAGGGCAGTGGCTAGGCTGCAACCCATACGCTCGTTCCATGATGAGAGAATGGGCTGGGACCTCAGTCTTTTCCATATGGCCTGGGTTGCACCCTTAGAAAGGCTCATTCTCCAAGTGGTCAAAGAAGGGCAATTGTATCTCCTTTTTGGCATGTAAGCTCCTCAATTCTGAGGTAGTTAACACACTATTAAATAGAATTTAGTGAGAATTTTGAAATGGACACACAGTGAGCATTTCCACCTCAAAGTAGGATAACAAGTGGTGAACATGTGAGTATGAAAACAAATGGCTATTGTTATAGGCTGCATTATGTCCCCCCAAAGGACATTGAAGTCCTAGTCCCTTGTACCTATGATGTGACCTTACTTGGCAACAGGGTCCTTGCAGATGATCAAGTTAGGATGAGGTCATTAGGGTGGCGCCTGATCCAATATAGCTGTTGTCCTTATGAAAAAGAGGGACATTTGGACACAGAGACAGAAAACACAGAGAGAAAAAAATGTGAAGACACAGGAGGCATGCCATCTACAAGTCAAGGAGAGCCCGAAACTGCCAGAAACCAGGAGAAGGGTCTGGAACAGAGTCTCCCTCTCAGCCCTCAGATGGAACCCACCCTGCTGATGCCTTGACCTCAGACTTCTGGCCTCCAGAACCATGAGACGGTACATTTCTGTTGTTTCAGGTACCCGGTGTGCAGTACTTGTTACAGCAGCCCCAGCAAACTAATACAGCTGTTTTATTCCCAGTTCAACCCTTTGCTTTGAAAATTTTTTTTAAGCTTTTTTTGTGTGTGTGTGTGTACATGGCACTACAGTTACTCTTTTATTTATTTATTTATTTATTTATGGCTGTGTTGGGTCTTCGTTTCTGTGCGAGGGCTTTCTCTAGTTGTGGCAAGTGGGGGCCACTCTTCATCGCGGTGTGTGGGTCTCTCATTATCGCGGCCTCTCTTGTTCCGGAGCACAGGCTCCAGACGCGCAGGCTCAGTAATTGTGGCTCACGGGCCTAGTTGCTCTGCGGCATGTGGGATCCTCCCAGACCAGGGCTTGAACCCGTGTCCCCTGCATTGGCAGGCAAATTCTCAACTACTGCGCCAGCAGGGAAGCCCCACTTTGAAAATTTTAACAATGGTAATTATCAGTAAGTTTTCAAGCCAGACAATTGAGGCCCTGTGCCAGCAGTCACTCTGGGGGGATAGGACCAGACAGCATTGCTGAGTTACTCTTAAACCAAAATACTAAGAATTCTACAGGCGAGTTCTTACAGAGGTGAATGTCCTTAATGCTGCTCGTGCAAATGCTGATAGAGATTGGTGAACTGAGGTTTGGTTTCTTTCATCTTTTCTGACACTTCATTCCATTATAGACTATGGTTTCCCCTACATGCTTCATTACGAAATTAACCAGCACTCCCACTGACCCACAAACCCATGCTATGACTTTGACCTTCCTATCTCTAATTTTCCAATAGTATTATACATTATGTATTAGACTCAACAAAGAATTTTACCTGTGGTCTACTTAACAAAAGAACAAGATGCTATGTTTAATTATGCTCTGTCTAGACAGGTTTCTCTTTCAAAATAACTTCATTGAAGCTTATGGAAAAGTCTGCTTTGCTAAGCAGATAGGTTCCAACCAGCGCCTCCCACCTTGAGAGAGTTTCCGAGTCTGGATTTCAAAGTCGACATGTGTGCTCACGGGAATTGGAGAGGAAATCACTCAGCTTCTTTGGTAGGTTTGCTGAGGCCCTGGCTATTTTCCATGGGAGCTAATCAAACACCTGAAATTAAAGGGAAGGATGAAAGAAGGCACAAAGAAAGAAAAAGGGACAGAAAAACAAGAGGGAAGAAGAGAGAAAGAATGAACATTTGAAAGGAAGAGAAGGAGGGGGAAAAAAGAGAGAAAAAGAAAAATAGCCAAGAGTGAAATTCCAGAGGACACGCCACAGTTTTTGGTTTTTTTTCATATGTGTAATAAAGCCGTGATATCTATCTTAGACCACGCTAAACCCATTCTCTTTACTGTGAGACTAGGATGATACACCACTGTGGATATTTCAGTTTTAAAAGTGTGATGAGACCTGATATAATACGGCATCAAACACATCTCCTATTGATTCTTTCTAACCTTGCAAAACGAGCTGGGCAGTTAAGTACCTTTTATTCCAGCCTGGCTGATTGGACCGCAGATGTTGACTTGCAGGGCTGAATTTCCTTGGAGGTCAGCAGACAGTGTGAGTGGGAGGTGACCAAGGGAACATCTTCTGGTCTGGGGACTATTTACCCTTGTTGCCCTCAAATACGGTTTGAGGACACATGTCTGGACAAGTCTGAATCATGGAGAAATTAAATCAAGCTTCACTACCTCACTACCCACTGCTTAGCCAGCCACACGGATGTGTGTGGATCGTTAAAACAAGGAGGCTGTTATAGAAGAAGAACGTAATTCATGGTTTGGAAGGCTAAAGTTCTCTCTTATTCTCAAAGCTTCTTTTCTTTAAGTTATGGTTTTGTTTCAAATAAAAAGATCAAAATAACACTGTCATTTCATCTACTCATCTCGGAGGTCTGCGCTAACACCTTTGTTCTTATGGTCCAGTGCTTGCCGCGTGCTGGCGTGGACATGGAGCTGGTGGGCACAGAGATGCTTGCCATCTCTGTGTATAGCATCGGTGCTGCCTGCCGATTCCGCAGGACAGGAAGCAGCTGCTGACGTCAGTCACGTGGATTGAAATCCCCACTGACTATGCGCAAGACCTCGGACTAGTGTTTCAGGGACGTTATTTTTTCATCTGGAAAATGGGGTGATAATACCTGGGGTAAGAATTAGCAGTTAAAATGTATAGCATATAATATGTCCTCACTAAAAGGTGGCTATTATTTTTCCCTGGGGAAAAATATTATTTTTTTATTATTGCTAATACTATAATAATTTTCATTTTCACCTGCTAGTCTGGATGGTTTCCCCATTTGTGGAGAACTATCTGGAGTTGCAGCTGAGACCAGCATTCATGTCAGAGGAGGCAGGAGGAGGCTGCCCCCCACTCTGGGGGGTTGGGAGAGTGCTAGAAAGAAGTTCCTCAAATACCTCCTAGCCATGCTGGTTTCTTGGCCCCTGGAATCCTTCCTACCATCTTTTAAGTTAGCGCTGGAGTGACCTGCTTCACTCTGGGGTGGGAGCTGGGGAGGATGGTTAAGACCACCAGACTGTAAAATGTGAGACAGTACAGGGCATGTCTGTCTTATATGTGTTGCTCAGGCAGGACCTAGTGTATGCATGGAATGAATGAATGAATGAATGAGGGTCAAGGTTATCGTCATCATCACTTTTCCTCTCGAACATGCTTAGGCTAAGGCTTTGCACAGGAAGTGATCTATAACTGCTTGCTGCATGTATTTAAGTTGAATGGAAAATGTTTGCACTGGAATGGAAAGTAGAATTCATAAGGACTTGGGTCATGAGAGTTGGAAAGTCATAGGGGGAGTGGGGAAGAAAATAGAGAGATGCCTAGAACACAGGGGACCTTTTGGGTGGACACTTTGGGAAAGGCATCTGGGCCAGCCACACAGGAAACTGGAATGTGTGCCCCCTGCAGTACTTGGAAAGCCCCCGCACACATAAAAATTTTCACATCAATAAAAGTTGTCTGCCTTTTCTTCTGTTAATCTATTTTTGGTCAGTTTAATTTGCAGTTCTAGGTACAGAACCTAAGAGGGTAGAGGAAAAGGTTTTTCTCCCCTACAAACCCATATGCATATAAAATTTAACATGAGGTGGGAGATGTTACCCACTATGAGGTCTGGAGTATAGAGAATACACCAGGAAGAAAGAGGAGAAGGGTAGGGCGGTGTCTCAAGAGCAAGGTGGTAGCTGCAGGCAACTTGGAATCTGCAAAAGAGGGGGTGTGGTACCGATGAATGGTGCACAGTTGTGTAGGTGGGATGTGTGTGTGTGGTGCAGATGGACAGTGCGTATGCGCGAGTGTGTGTGTGTGAGTGCCTGTCTACAGGGGTTACAGATGCGTGGGTGTGTGTGCACATTGTGATGCAGATGTGTGTGCACACAAGGGTCTGTGCATGTAAGTATGTGGTGCAGGTGTGTGGTGTGTGTGTGTCTGATGGGTAGTTCACGGGTTTAGTGTGTCTGGGGCACATATACACAGGTTATGTGTGTGTGTGTGGTGGGTGTGCATGTGGTGCCTGTGGGAGTGCAAGTGTGTGGTGCAGGTATGTGGTGTGCAGGTGTGTGCAGGCGTGCCTCATTTAGAGGTGTTCTCTCTGCTGCAGGCATCAGGTGGAAACATCGTATACTGGATGGCATGGTTCTCAAGTGTGGTCTCTGCACCCAGAAGCAGCAGCATCTCCAAGGAACTTGCTAGAAGTGCAAAATCTCAGCCCCCAGCTGAGACCCACCAAATCAGGGATTCTGAGGGTGGAGCAACCTGGGGTTTCACAAGCCCTCCGGGGGACTCTGATGTCAGCCCACTCCTGAGCACCAGTGCCTCTTATCTGTGTCCTGCTTGCTTCCAGCTTTCTCTTCATCCTCACAGAGGGTATATTTCTCTTCTTCCCTCCTAGCGATGACCTCTGGGCAGAGACTCCCAACCTGCTAGAAGAAGACTGGAAATTGGGAGGCTGGAAGTTGGATGCTCTGTGCTAGCGACATTTGAATATATCATCTTTCCCCTAAAATGGAACACCCATCACTTTTGGACTGCTGAGCACTAACTTTTACTTAATTGGATGATAATAGAAGATTTCTTCAGATAGCTTTTGCACTTAGACGATAGCTACTTTCTTTATTTGTAAGAATTTTCCCAATGAATAATTGTTCCCGAGAACAATTGTTCAATTGTAGTGCAGGGGATGTGCTCTATGTCACTGGACTGTATCAGTGTGTCTGCAGGTGGTGGCTCTACTACAAAGCACTTTCACAAAGTGGCAGAATTCTCGTGAGTATGGAGTCTCCCACCTGGGTTTGGATTCTGCCCATGTGGAATGAGGTCAGTTTTTAACTTCTCTGTCCTTCACTTTCTTAGCCATCAACAAGGAGGACCATAGTACCCATGCCTGTGAAGTCCTCTGGGAATCAACTGACAGTGTGTGCAAAGCAAAGCACATAGCCTGAGAGCCTATGTAATGTAGCATGGAGGATTATTTTGCATTTTTATCCAACAAACAATAGCTAAGTAAAAATAAAAATGAGTGCGTGTCTACTGTATAGCACAGGGAACTATATTCAATATCCTGTAATAAACCATAATGGAAAAGGGGATGAAAAAGAATATATAATATATTCATATATATATATATGTACAAAACTGAATATGTATATTACTGAATCACTTTGCTGTATAGCAGAAATTAACATTGTAAATCAGCTATACTTCAATAAAATAAATTTTAAAAAATGAGTGTGTGTGAATGTGCAAAGATGTTGCTGCCAGCTTTGCTTCCTGGTTCCTGGCGGGGCTTCTGTGTGTTTCACCAATGACTTGGCCACAGGGGAAGCTTTTCCAGAGATTTCCCTCCCCAGGGAGCATGGTCCATTTACTCCGGAGACACCGATTTGAATTTGAGGGCCCCGTTATTGGACTTCATTTTCAACCTGTGCCTCTTATGACACTCCTGCCCCCCTCTGTTGCCCATCACTCATCCCATTGCTGGCTCATTGTTCAGTGATTTCCGTGAAGAGTACAAATGGTCACACATCAAAATTGCAATGAATTATAGCTATACAATAGGATATTATTCAGCCTAGAAAAGGAGGGAAATTCATAGGCTATAACATGAATAAACCTTGAAAACATTATCTTAAGTGAAATAAACCAGACACAAAAGACCACATATTGTATAATTCCAAAGAGTTGTACAATATGTGGTACAATTCTTGGTACAATTCTTCTACCTAGAATTGTCAAATTCATAGAGACAGAAAGTGGAATGGTGGTTATTAGTGTTTAACGGGGTACAGAATTTCAGTTTGGGATGATGAAAAAAGTTCTGGAGATGGATGGTGGTGATGGTTGCACAACAATGTGAATGCACTTAATACCACTGAGTTGTAAACTGAAAAAATACTTAAAATGATAAATTTTATGTTATGTATTTTACCACAATAAAAAATTACAGTGAGGTGAATTCTCTCTGTACTCCAGACCTTATAGTTGGGGATATCTCCTACCCAAAGTTAAATTTCATGTGCATATAGGATTGTAGAAGAGGAAAACCTTTTCCTCTGCCCTCTTAGGTTCTGTACCTAAGATTAGCTCAAATTAGACTGACAAAAAACAGATTAACAGGAGAAAAGGCATGCATATTTTCTTGATGTTAAAATTTTTACCAGTGCAGGGGCTTCACAAAAAAAAAAAAAAAGTGAGAACTGAAAACAGCAGTTGGACTCCAGCATTTATATACCATTTTAACAAAGGGTGATACATTGTGGGAAAATGACCAGACAAAGTATAAGGGTTTTGGGGCTCCTATGGGTGATAAACTGTGGGAGGTAACTAGGAAATATAAGGTAAATGAGGGATTTTTAGTAGGGTTTGTAATGCAGACTCACAGTGTAGTCTCTGGTGATAAGAGTCTGCTCTCCTTTTCAAAATACTAGAGGGGACACACACATTTACAAATGGAACTTTATGTCACCCTTACTAAGAGAGATGTATGCCTTGTTTTTATGCAGAAAAGGGGAGGGCAGAGAGCTCTTCATGTGTCTGCCATTTCTCAACTGCCTTTAGCTCAAAATAATCCTTATGCCAAAGTGGCATATTTTGGGGTGGCATATTCTGACTCCCTTCCTGATTAAAATGATCCAAAATAAAAAAGTGAGGCAGAAACCCTTACTGTGAGTGGTTTTCAAATTTGCCAAATCTATATGCAACCAAGGTAGTCTGGAGGTCTAATCTTTGTTTTTAACATCTGATATTTTCATCAGTTAATCAAGGCTTATAAATACAGTACATACTTGTTACTTTGGTCTCCAATTGAGTTTTTTTTTTTTTTAATGCCTATGGTAGATGAGGTGTGTCCATTCCAGAGCATCTCTTTGAGAATCTCACCTCAGGGTGGGGCTACCAGAGTTGGAGGGGACAAGAGAGGGAGGGAGTGGTCCTCCTGTGTGCCAGGAGCAGAGTGAAGTTTTGAGGAAATATCACTGAGCAAGGGGGGGGGGGAGGCACCTGTTTCTTATCATTGTAGAAATTATAGGGAAGATGAATGTTAAAACAAAACTATGACAAATAAATAAATCATGTCAAGTGTAACAAATGTTATTTACAAAGAAAACCATAACAAATGCTATTTTTGAGTGATTTTTCTCTCTTTATTTAAAAAACTTAATTATAAAATTTATACTCATAGTAAAAACTTCAAACAGTAGAAGAAGGTGTACTTAAAAAGTCATTTTCTCACTCCCCAGTTCCACTCCCAGGAGTTTGGGTGTCATTCTAGAAGTGTACTCTCCATATAGAAGCATAAATATTTTTCATTAAAAAAACCACAAATGGGATTACACTATACATATTCTTCTACAACATGTATTTTACAAAACAATCATATTTCATAGATGTCTTTCCACATCAGCACATTCAGACCTGCTTCGTTCTTTTTAAAGACTATATAATAGATTTAACCAATTGCCTATGGATGGACATTTTGATTGACTCCAGTAGTTTATACATAGTATCTTCACATACCGGCACATTGGATGGCAGTGGATGAGTACTAGGAAACATTTCTCCTAAAAGTTTACAGTTTTCATCAATTAGAATAGTCCAAGATAAGAATAGACTTTTGAAAGCAGTATGGCTGGGCTGGCAGGTGGACTTGAGAACAGGAGGACAGGACTATAGGGGGCTGAAGAGCAGAGCAATCTTACTTGGTCTAGTGGTCAAGGCAGACTTCTCCGAGCAAGATTTGGTGAAGCCAATACCTGAAGATTTACCCAGGGAGTGAGATGGTGCTGAGAGAAGAAGGACTGAGCTCTAGGCAGAAGGAAGAGTATGCCCATCAGCCCTAAAAAAGTGATGACATCATCCTCTGGAGGAACTGAGTGAGGTCTCCAAGAGTTACAGTGTGATGGGTGGGGGTGACGTGTCAGGAAGGGAGGGACAAGGCAAATAGGGCGTGGTGGCCATGCTGAGGATGTGAACTTTCCCCCAGAGCAATGAGAAGACACTGAAAGGTTTTAGAGAGCAGCTACTTCAACACACTCATTTTGAGGAGGAATAAACTGAATTCCAAAGTCATTAAATGATGTTCTCAAGACACAGCTGGTTAGTGAAGAACCAGGGCAGAACCTGCCCTGTTCTCTGCCCACTCAAGGGTTGCCTTGGTCATGTAGCATTGGCTTAACTCAACTGGGGGAACTGGAGTGGACTTTGGAATAACAAAGAACCTTGGTAAAATTGTGGTTCTACCACACTATTAGTGAGAATTAGGGAAATTTATTTTATATCTCTGAGCCTCAGTTGTTTCATCTGTAAAATGGGAAGGGTGATCTTATCTTAGAAGGTTGTTATGGGAGAACACCAGAATCACAAGTAGCTGCTGGACAATCATCAACAGGAAGACACTGGAACTCACCAAAAAAGATACCCCACATCCAAAGACAAAGGAGAAGCCACAATGAAACAGTAGGAGGGGCGCAATCACAGTAAAATCAAATCCCATAACTGCTGGGTGGGTGACTCACAGACTGGAGAACACTTATACCACAGAAGTCCACCCACTGGAGTGAAGGTTCTGAGCCCCACATCAGGCTTCCCAACCTGGGGGTCTGGCAATGGGAAGAGGAATTCCTAGAGAATCAGACTTTGAAGGCTAGTGGGATTTGATTGCAGGACATCAACAGGACTGGGGGAAACAGAGACTCCACTCTAGGAGGGCACACACAAAGTAGTGTGTGCATTGGGACCCAGGGGAAGGAGCAATGACCCCAGGGGAGACTGAACCAGACCTACCTGCTAGTGTTGGAGGGTCTCCTGCAGAGGCAGGGGGTGGTGGTGGCTCACCATGGGGACAAGGACACTGGTAGCAGAAATTCTGGGAAGTACTCCTTGGTGTGAGCCCTCCCAGAGTCTGCCATTAGCCCCAACAAAGAGCCCAGGTAGGCTCCAGTGTTGGGTTGCCTCAGTCCAGGGAACCAACAGGGAGGGAACCCAGCCCCACCCATCAGCAGTCAAGCAGATTAAAGTTTTACTGAGCTCTGCCCACCAGAGCAACAGTCAGCTCTACCCACCACCAGTCCCTCCCATCAGGAAACTTGCACAACCTCTTAGATAGCCTCATCCACCAGAGGGCAGACAGCAGAAGCAAGAAGAACTACAATCCTGCAGCCTGTGGGAAAAAAACCACATTCACAGAAAGATAGACAGGATGAAAAGGCAGAGGGCTTTGTACCAGATGAAGGAACAAGATAAACCCCCAGAAAAACAACTAATTGAAGTGGAGATAGGCAACCTTCCAGAAAAAGAATTCGGAATAATGATAGTGAAGATGATCCAGGACCTCAGAAAAAGAATGGAGGCAAAGATTGAGAAGATGCAAGAAATGTGTAACAAAGAACTAGAAGAATGAAAGAACAAACAAACAGAGATGAACAATACAATAACTGAAATGAAAACTACACTAGAAGGAATCAATAGCAGAATAACCAAGGCAGAGTAACGGATAAGTGACCTGGAAGACAGAATGGTGGAATTCACTGCTGCAGAACAGACTAAAGAAAAAAGAATGAAAAGAAATGAAGACAGCTTAAGAGACCTCTGGGACAACATTAAACGCAACAACATTTGCATTATAGGGGTCCCAGAAGGAGAAGAGAGAGAGAAAGGACCCGAGAAAATATTTGAAGAGATTATAGTCGAAAACTTCCATAACATGGGAAAGGAAATAGCCACCCAAGTCCAGGAAGCGCAGAGAGTTCCATAGAGGATAAACCCAAGGAGAAACATGCCAAGACACATAGTAATCAAATTGGCAAAAATTAAAGACAAAGAAAAATTATTGAAAGCAGCAAGGGAAAAACGACAAAAAACATAAAAGGGAACTCCCATAAGGTTAACAGCTGATTTCTCAGCAGAAACTCTACAAGCCAGAAGGGAGTGGCATGACATATTTAAAGTGATGAAAGGGAAGAACCTACAACCAAGATTACTCTACCTGGCAAGGATCTCATTCAGATTCGATGGAGAAATCAAAAGCTTTACAGACAAGCAAAAACTAAGAGAATTCAGCACCACCAAACTAGCTCTACAACAAATGCTAAAGGAACTTCTCTAAGTGGGAAACACAAGAGAAGAAATGGACCTACAAAAACAAACTCAAAACAATTAAGAAAATGGTCATAGGAACATCAATATATCAATAATTAAGTTAAACGTGAATGGATTAAATGCTCCAACCAAAGGACACAGGCTCACTGAATGGATACAAAAACAAGACCCATATATATGCTGTCTACAAGAGACCCACTTCAGACCTAGGGACACATACAGACTGAAAGTGAGGGGATGGAAAAAGATGTTCCATGCAAATGGAAATCAAAAGAGCTGGAGTAGCAATACTCATATCAGATAAAATAGACTTTAAAATAAAGAATGTTACAAGAGACAAGGAAGGACACTACAAAATGATCAAGGGATCAATCCAAGAAGAAGATATAACAATTACAAATATATATGCACCCAACATAAGAGCACCTCAATACATAAGGCAACTGCTAACAGCTATAAAAGAGGAAATCGACAGTAACACAGTAATAGTGGGGGACTTTAACACCTCACTTACACCAACAGACAGATCATCCAAAATGAAAATAAATAAGGAAACAGAAGCTTTAAATGACACAATCGACCAGATAGATTTAACTGATATTTATAGGACATTCCATCCCAAAACAGCAGATTACACTTTCTTCTCAAGTGTGCATGGAACATTCTCCAGGATAGATCACATCTTGGGTCACAAATCAAGCCTCATTAAATTTAAGAAAATTGAAATCATATCAAACATCTTTTCTGACCACAACGCTATGAGATTAGAAATGAATTATAGGGAAAAAAACACAAACACATGGAAGCTAAACAATATGTTACTAATAACCAAGAGATCACTGAAGAAATCAAAGAGGAAATCAAAAAATACCTAGAGACAAATGACAATGAAAACACGATGATCCGAAACCTATGGGATGCAGTAAAAGCAGTTCTAAGAGGGAAGTTTATAGCTATAGAAGCCTACCTCAAGAAACAAGATAAATCTCAAATAAACAATCTAATCTTACACCTAAAGGAACTAGAGAAAGAAGAACAAAACCCAAAGTTAGCAGAAGCAAAGAAATCATAAAGATCAGAGCAGAAATAAATGAAATAGAAACAAAGAAAACAATAGCAAAGAATAAAGCTAAAAGCTGGTTCTTTGAGAAGAAAAACAAAACTGATAAACCTGTAGCCAGCCTCATCAAGAAAAAGGAGGAGAGGACTCAAATCAATAAAATTAGAAATGAAAAAGGAGAAGTTACAATGGACACCGCAGAAATACAAAGCATGATAAGAGACTACTACAAGCAACTCTGTGCCAATGAAATGGACAACCTGGAAGAAATGGATTAATTCTTAGAAAGGTATAACCTTCCAAGACTGAACTAGGAAGAAATAGAAAATATGTACAGACCAATCACAAGTAATGAAGTTGAAACTGTGATTAAAAATCTTCCAACAAAAAAAAGTCCAGGACCAGATGGCTTCACAGGTGAATTCTATCAAGCATTTAGAGAAGAGCTAACACCCATCCTTCTCAAACTCTTCCAAAAAATTGTTGGAGGAAGGAACACTCCCAAACTCATTCTATGAGGCCACCGTCACCCTGATACCAAAACTAGACAAAGATACTACAAAAAAAGAAAATTACAGACCAATATCACTGATGAATATAGATGCAATAATCCTCAACAAAATACTAGCAAACAGAATCCAACAACATACTCAAAGGATCATACACCATGATCAAGTGGGATTTATCCCAGGGATGCAAGGATTCTTCAATATATGTATATCAATCAATGTGATACACCATATTAACAAATTGAAGAATAAAAACCATATGATCATCTCAATAGGTGCAGAAAAAGCTTTTGACAAAATTCAACACCCATTTATGATAAAAACTCTCCAGAAAGTGGTCATAGAGGGAACCTACCTCCACATCACAAAGGCCATATATGACAAACCCACAGCCAACATCATCCTCAATGGTGAAAAGCTGAAACCATTTCCTCTAAGATCAGGAACAAGACAAGGATGTCCACTCTCACCACTATTATTCAACATAGTTTTGGCAGTCCTAGCCCTGGCAATCAGAGAAGAAAAAGAAATACAAGGAATCCAAATCAGAAAAGAAGAAATAAAACTGTCACTGTTTGCAGATGACATGATACTAAACATAGAGAATCCTAAAGATGCCACCAGAAAACTACTAGAGCTAATCAATGAATTTGGTAAAGTTGCAGGATACAAAATTAATGCACAGAAATCTCTTGCATTCCTATACACTAATGATGAAAAATCTGAAAGAGAAATTAAGGAAACACTCCCATTTACCATTGCAACAAAAAGAATAAAATATCTAGGAATTAACCTACCTAGGGAGACAAAAGACCTGTATGCAGAAAACTATAAGACACTGATGAAAGAAATTAAAGATGATACCAACAGATGGAGAGATATACCATGTTCTTGGATTGGAAGAATCAATATTGTGAAAATGACTCTACTACCCAAAGCAATCTATAGATTCAATGCAATCCCTATCAAGTTACCAATGGCATTTTTTACGGAACTAGAACAAAAAAATCTTAAAATTTGTATAGACACAAAAGACCCTGAATAGCCAAAGCAGTTTTGAGGGAAAAAAACGGAGCTGGAGGAATCAGACTCCCTGACTTCAGACTATACTACAAAGCTACAGTAATCAAGACAATATGGTACTGGCACAAAAACAGAAACATAGATCAATGGAACAAGATAGAAAGCTCAGAGGTAAGCCCACACACCTATGGTCAACTAATCTATGACAAAGGAGGCAAGGATATACAATGGAGAAAAGACAGTCTCTTCAATAAGTGGTGCTGGGAAAACTGGACAGCTACATGTAAAAGAATGAAATTAGAACACTCCCTATCACCATACACAAAAATAAACTCAAAATGAATTAGAAACCTAAATGTAAGACAGGACGCTATAAAACTCTTAGAGGAAAACATAGGAAGAACACTCTTTGACATAAATCACAGCAAGATTCTTTTTTGGTCCACCTCCTAGAGTAATGGAAATAAAAACAAAAATAAGCCAATGGGACCTAATGAAGCTTCAAATCTTTTGCACAGCAAAGGAAACCATAAACAAGATGAAAAGACAACCCTCAGAATGGGAGAAAATATTTGCAAATGAATCAGCGGACAAAGGATTAATCTCCAAAATATGTAAACAGCTCATGCAGCTCAATATTAAAGAAACAAACAACCCAATCCAAAAATGGGCAGAAGACCTAAATAGACATTTCTCCAAAGAAGACATACAGATGGCCAAGAAGCACATGAAAAGCTGCTCAACATCACTAATTATTAGAGAAATGCAAATCAAAACTACAATGAGGTATCACCTCACACCAGTTAGAATGGGCATCATCAGAAAATCTACAAACAACAAATGCTGGAGAGGGTGTGGAGAAAAGGGAACCCTCTTGCACTGTTGGTGGGAATGTAAATTGATACAGCTACTATGGAGAACAGTATGGAGGTTCCTTAAAAAACTAAAACTAGAATTACCATATGATCCAGCAATCCCACTACTGGGCATATACCCAGAGAAAACCATAATTCAAAAAGACACATGCACCCCAATGTTCATTGCAGCACTATTTACAATAGCCAGGTCATGGAAGCAACCTAAATGCCCATCGAGAGACGAGTGGATAAAGAAGATGTGGTACATATATACGATGGAATATTACTCAGCCATAAAAAGGAAAAAATTGGGTCATTTGTTAAGACGTGGATGGATCTAGGGATCCATCATTCAGAGTGAAGTAAGTCAGAAAGAGAAAAACAAATATTGTATATTAACACATGTTTGTGGAACCTAGAAAAATGGTATAGATGAACCGGTTTGCAGGGCAGAAGTTGAGACACAGATGTAGAGAACAAACATATGGACAGCAAGGGGGGAAAGCGGCGGGGGGTGGTGGTGGTGGTGGTGGGATGAATTGGGCGATTGGGATTGACATGTATACACTGATGTGTATAAAATTGATGACTAATATAAACCTGCTGTGTAAAAAAATAAATAAAATAAAATTTAAAAATTAAAAAAAAAAAAAAGAAGGTTGTTATGAAGAATAAATTAAGTAGCGTGTGTCAATCACCCAGTACAGTGCTCACTGCACTGTTATTGATCAATTGTGTCAATTACCCCTTTGCACACCTCTTTTGCTTGGTGAAAAATGAACTTCTTCAGCTTTAATTACTAGATTGATGGGATTATTGTTATGGCTTTCTAATTCCTTGCAGGGCAGTCCTGTGACAGCTTTCCCGGGAGAGAATTCAAAGAAAACTGGAAGTTTCTCTATCACACCCAGAGGTTCCAGTTTGGGGCAGGGTTTGGTTAAAAACCTTCCATAAAAGTTCTCTGTCTTCCGTGAGACACATGATGTTATTTTCTGCTGCAGTGTAGAGCCCAGCTCTGCTTCTGGCTGTACCATTTGGGACAAGTGACTTAACCTCTCTGATACCCTGTTTCTTCCTCTGAAAAGCAGGTGTGCAGTGATGATAATCTGCCACGGTGAACGTAAAGCACCTACAAAACGTCTGGCATGCGACAGGAGCAGGCAAATATCGAAGGCTCCTCCCTCTCCTCAACCTTGGTATCAGGTCCCATGAACAGTAATGCCTTTGGAGACAACACCCAACATGGGAGTGTCTTGGGCTCTTCTGATCTGGGTTTGGCATAATGTGGAAGCAGGATTTCCCCAGCTTTTCCCACCCATGTCTGCCAGCTCCAGTGCAGTGTTCCCTCAACCTTATGAATGTAGATCAGGTCCCTGGAAGGCAACTGGCAACCTCTTAGCTAATCTCTTGATTTTGTGGCTGAAGGAACTGAAACACAGAGAGTCAAGTGATACGTGTAGATTACACACCTAGCTCAGTAAGAGGGCTGAGCTAAGAATGCACTTCTCCAACTCTTTAAGCCAATGGCCCTTTACTTTCCTGCTCTTCCACTGGGCCTCATGGAAGTGGATAAAAAGAACATTCTCTTGATTTCAAGTAGCTGGATGGCCCTACCCTGAGCAAGACACCACTTCTCCCTGTGTTAGTTTCCTTACCTGTAAAATGGGGATAACACTTGACTAAGAACAGTTGAGGTTACAGGAAGTGAGGGTCAGGCATAACCATTTCCATTGTCAGTTCTGCTGTTCAATAAGTTAAAGCGATTCTCCTCTGTCTAGTTTTCTTTCCAGTTCTTCTACTTCTCTATTATTTCCAAGTCAAATTTAGATCTAAATGCCTGAGAGGTATAAATCAAAGGCCTTACAAATTTTCATTGAGGCTCCTCTCAAGTATTGACAGCTTTATTTTGGCTCCCCTTGTAAAGGTCTTTCTTGGTAAACATTCTAATTGTTTTCCAAGTTTGAAAATACTCTCTGCTGTAGAGGGTGTGGGAAAACAGACCTTCTTATACACTGCTGGTGGAAATGCTAATGGCATGGTCCCTATGGAGAAAATTTAGCAATATTATGTAGCTATACTTTTTAACCAAACAATTCCACTTCTAGGAATCTGTTCCAAGGGGAAGCTAGCAAAGTATGAAAAAATGAACACAAAAGCCTATTCATGTGACACAAATCACAGTAGAGGAAGACTGGCAATAACTTAAATGTTCATCAGGAGGGCACAAGTTGAATAAACCATGCTATATCCACAAAATAGAGTACTGTATAGCTGCTCACAGAGATAAAAGACTAACTTATACATTGCTGTGGAGTGATCTCTAGGAAATATTGCTAAGTGCAAAAAGCAAGGTGAAGATCAGAATATATGATATGGTACTTTTCCCTAAGAAAAGGGAGAATTTTTTAGTATTTCATACATTAAAAACAATATGACAGGGCTTCCCTGGTGGCGCAGTGGTTGAGAGTCTGCCTGCTAATGCAGGAGACACGGGTTCGAGCCCTGGTCTGGGAGGATCCCACATGCCGCGGAGCGGCTGGGCCCGTGAGCCACGGCTGCTGAGCCTGCGCTTCTGGAGCCTGTGCCCCGCGACGGGAGGGGCCGCGATAGTGAAAGGCCCGCGCACCGCGATGAAGAGTGGCCCCCACTTGCCGCAACTGGAGAAAGCCCTCGCACGAACCAAAGACCCAGCACAGCCAAAAATAAATAAATAAATAAATAAATAAATAAATAAATAAATAAAAAACAAACAAAAAAAACCAATATGACAAGAAACAATAATTATTAAAAATGGTTAATTATAGGAGAAGGGGGAAACAGATTGGAAACAACAGCTTTGGAAGCTAGATTTTTCTTAATGTACCTTGTTTTGTACATTTTGCAACACAAAAATATTTTACAAAATTATAAAACAAAATGAAAAAGAAATCCCTTAATTCAAAGGCAAAACTAAATAAACCAACCTGAGTATTAACAATATGGAAAGGAATTATTTCAAATGGTTTTAACCTTCATTTATTTGGATGCATATCTGCAGTTGGATATATCCTAAGACAAAAAGAACTACAAAAACATCTTAAATTACTTTCAGTAATTATATTGTTAGTAATATGTTGGTAGGGTTATTCTGAAACTTTTTATCCATAAATTAGGATAAAATACATAATATTATATTAATGTCATAAAGAACTAAGTTTTTTTGACATAAGAGAAAAAGAGAATCAAATAGAAAAATCAAATAAAATTATGTAAAAACCTATAACCCAAAACTTGAGTTGGAAATATTTGTATGAAATCTGAAGTATTTCTCTTAAATATATTTTCTGACTGTGTCCACTGAAAAGGGCTTAGAACCATAACCAGTACAGAAGTAAGGAGCTCCTAGCATTCATACCATAGTCTCCAAATACCTTTCCTGGTAAAAGGAACTAGGACATCTAAGAATAATTTGTTGAGTCCAGTCTGGGGGAGGTGGGGGGGGGGAGCTAAAGATGAGCTTGTGACATCTTGTCACACCAGAAAGCAAGGAAGCTGTCAAAGACCATGGGGCTGGGACAAAAGATTCAAAGGCAGAGGAGAAAACAGTCAAAGGCTCTTACTAGCCAAAGATAAAACAGCCATGTCCAAAGATGGCTGGCAAAAGAACAGTATCGCAAAGTATTGAAACACAGAGGATCTGTTAAAATCCATGCCTTCATAACAATATTCAAAAAGCATATGTGCTCCCTTTATAGGATGCTAAAGAACCAACTCATTATTCCGAATAAAGGAATAATGTAATAAATAAATAAATAAAGGAATAGATTCAAGCATTTAACTTCCCTTTCTGTATAGGGCTGTACCTCGTGATAATGAAAGAGTTGAGAAAGCAAATTTCTTCTTTTCTTAGAAGAATTCCAGTTAATAAATGAAGAAACAATTAGGAGTTAGCATACCACCACTTTGCAACCCCTATTGAAATAATGGATCTCTGAAACCAGTGCGGGATTGCAAGTGTTAATGTAACCTTTCTCACAGGTATTAGTTTTGTGATTGCTATCAATAATTGTGAAACAAAAAGCTGTTGTCTTCTACTATGGAAATTACAGGGTACAAGAGGAGGTGGTAGGTTTGGGGCTGGGAGACCTACCCATTGCATCAATCTATTTATCTTCTGCAACTATCCGTGAAGATGCAGCTCATGCCAAGTCAGAGGTGGGGAAATTCTAAGATGTATCCCTGGCTTCTGGGAAGGCAGCAGTTGCGGGTAGTTGTCTAGCTTTTCTTCCTATGATAAGGTCCTAATTCCTGGATGTCTTCTCAAGTGTCTCATAGCTACACTGAGAAGGAAGAGTTCCATGGTTGATAGTGGTCTAAAATAAAACCACTTTATTAAGTCTTAACATGAGTGAAATTAACTTGGAGATATTTTACAACTTTGTGTCACTCATCTGGTGATCAGGAATAGACAAGGTTTTCTCAATATTGTAGGAAAAACCTCTTTTCTCTGAAAAACTCAGTTCCTTTGATGGTCAATTGACCAAACTAAGACAGCCTTGAGTTTTCAGTGCCATTCTGTGCAACTTTCCCCCTTATCCATCACTCTGCAAAAAATCTTCTAAACCATCATCTTAAGAGCATACAGTGCATTAGGGAGCTCAGAGCTGACACTGGTCCAGAACATCTGGCTTCAAGAATGCTAACCCAACTGTCACCACCAGCTCAGCTACTCAGCGCTTGGTGCTGGGTATGCTCCTTTTAGATGAATGAGCCAAAAGATGTTATTATAACCATCTTGCTTTCTCTCAAAACTTCAGGAACAAATTGGGTACATGATTTTCCCACCCACAGTCCTCCATAATCATCCTTTTCTGCCTATTTTTATTTTTCAGAGACTTCTAGGAGACTCAAAAGGGTGGCTTCTTAAACTTGATCTTAATAGCAGCTGGCAAAAAAGGTGAGTAGATGCTGGATGTAGGGAACCATTTTGTTCTCTGCCAGATTTTATTTCTGTTGTTGTAATAGAGAGAAAATTAGCTGTCTACTTGTTCCAATGATTTTAGAATGTTGCATGGGAACTAAAGGCTGGGTCTTTCAAGATTTTTTTTTTTTCTTTAAAATATTTTGTTTTGTTCTGAAAATCCACAGTCAATTGATGGTGTTATCATTGTGCTACTTAATACAAAAATAAACATCGAAAGAAAGACATTTTTGTGGCTTACTATCCTTTTACATTTTTTCTCAATTTTATTTTATTGCTTTTTGAACACATGCTTGAATTCTTTCCTTTTCTATGAATGTTATGTGCATTTTACCTCAGTCATTGGCCATGGTCATTTATTATGTTTCCCATGTGAGTGAAATCATTAGACCTTAGAGATTCTGTTTGTTTTCATTCTGTCCTTAAAAGGAAAAAGCTTGTTTTTGAACTGTATAATAGTTTCTACATTTTATTAATTTAAGATTTCTTACTTGTAAACGTCATTAACAATTAAAGTACTTGAGAATATTGGAAGATAGCTATTTGGATGTTATAGTCTCCGACCATTCATTTTTGGTGATGGGGAGAGAGACTGCCTTGTTACAGATGTGTTCACATGACGGTATGAGCTAAAAAGAAGATATGTGAAAAAGTCTCATCAGCAGCTGCAATGGTGTGTTTTAGGGTGGAGGTTTGTTTGAGAGAATTTAGAATGATTAGAAATAGAAAGATCCTGGAAATCTGATGATGGCTTGGGTGCCTGTGTGAAATGAGTTTGTCTATTGTGATGTGGGGAAAGGGAGCATAGCATCATGGGACTAGGGTTCAATATTCCACGTCCATCACCTGCTGGATAGATGATGTTGGGCAAGCTGCTTCACCTCTCTAGACCTCAGTTTCTTCATCAGTAAAATGGGACAATAAGAGTACCCACCTGATTGGGTTATTATACAATTAAATGAATCTGTAGTTATCTGCCTGTGCCTGAAACAAGTGAGTGCCATCTAAGTGTTTGGTGAATAAATTAAAATAAAATATTATGTTTCAGAAATGGAAACCCTAGTTGATCATAAACACAAGCACAGAGTTAATTGCTCTGTGTTTAAGACACAAAACAAACAAAGAATCACCTTCTTACCTAGGAAGAATCTAACCAAAACTGATAGGTTATGAGAATGTCAGATTGAATAAATTTTATAAACCATTCAACTTCCTTAGGGCAGCCTGGAGTGAGGGTAGAGAGGGCATGGGGAGACCTATCAAGAGATTCACTGAGTCACTGCCTAGTCTTCAACAGAGGGAAAAATTAACAGTTAATATACTGGGTGTGGGTGGGTGGGTGGATTACAAATTTAGCTGAGAGGCACCCCGCCCTCGCCCCAGTAAGTTACAAATGTTTCCTCTGGTTGTGAGCAGCCTTCATGTCACAGGAAGTAGGACTGTTCCAAATTAGCACTTAACTGCCTGAGTTCTGGTGAGATCAAATAGATGAGCTCTGGTCTCAGGCACGTGGGAGAAACAGATTAATCTTAGTTGCAAAGAAAGCAAGGAAGGAAAGAAGTCAAAAAAAGAATAGAAAGACAAAGAGGAAGCATGGAAGGACGAAAAGAAGGAAAGAAGGAAGGAAGAAAAGGAAAGGGAAAGAAAGAAAGAAAGAAAGAAAGAAAGAAAGAAAGAAAGAAAGAAAAGAAACAGAGTGAGAGAGAGAAAGAGAGAGCAAGAGAGAGGAAAGAAAGAAAGAAAAAGAGAGAGAGGGAGGGAGGGAGGGAAGGAGGAAGGAAAGGAGGAAGGGAGGAAGAAAAGGAGAAAATGTACTAAATATAAATCACTAAGGAGAGAAAAGTTTATTGTTTTATTAGTGAGGTTAATCAAAGTCTATTAGGAAAACCTTCATTCAGAAGGGATCTTTTGTCTTTAAAAATTATTTTTCAAAAAATGGAGGCGAAGGAGAGTAACTATTGTCTTCATTTGGCTTTCTGGGGTTAAAATGTTTCTTCTTTTTATTTCCAGTCGATATGAAGAGTTAACTATGAAAAGAGGGCAGAAGGAAGAACTTGAGGCAATTCTGTGTGGACCTCGTTTCTGATAAGCAGTAGTTTAGGAGTGAACCAGATGGGCATAAGTGCTGGTTTATCCTCTTGTACAATTTTTTTTTTTTTTAATGAATGTGTTTTCTTTTTGCTTTTTTTTTTTTTTAATTTTTATTTATTTATTTATGGCTGTGTTGGGTCTTCGTTTCTGTGCGAGGGCTTTCTCTAGTTGTGGCAAGTGGGGGCCACTCTTCATCGCGGTGCGTGGGCCTCTCACTATCGCGGCCTCTCTTGTTGTGGAGCACAGGCTCCAGATGCGCAAGCTCAGTAATTGTGGCTCACGGGCCCAGCCGCTCCACGGCATGTGGGATCTTCCCAGACCAGGGCTCGAACCCGTGTCCCCTGCATTGGCAGGCAGATTCTCAACCACTGCGCCACCAGGGAAGCCCTCTTGTACAATTTTGAAGCCACAGAACTACAAACTCTGCTAGTTCCCAGAAACAGAACCTGCAGTTTTGAACCAGCAAACAAACTATAAACTATACCAAGTAAAGAAAAGACACCAACTCTTGAGGCTGACTTGGTGGCCATTTTAACCAGAATGAGGAAGTGAGAATGTCAGGCGTTGAAAAGGAGATTATCCTCCTTGGTTCTGATAAAAATGATTAATTCGAAAGTAACAATGTTAGAATCAGTGATTTTCATTTTCTTGAAGAAAACTATTATTCAGTTTAGCAGAATTTTAAACTTTATTTCTTTAAAAAGTTTTGAGGTGTTTATGTAACTAAAAATGCTTTCAAGGATTTTGCAAATTGCCAGGATTCATTGACAAATCCAACTCCTTGTGGACCTTTATCATTAGCCTGGTTTACAAATAAGCCATATGGAAATATTATACATTTTTTAAAAAAATCTAAAGACTCTTCAGTAGGGTTACCAGACAAAATATAGGATGCCCAGTTAAATTTGGAGTTCTGATAAATAAACAATTTGTTATTATAAGTATGTCCAAAGTATTGCATGAGACATACAAAACAATTATTCAATATTGATCTAAAATTTAAATTTAACCTAGTGCCCTGAATTTTTATTTGCTAAATCAAGGCTACCCTTGATTGGAAAAATCAAGTGAGATATTAGTTATTTAGTCCTTCAGAGAGTACGTGCTCCAGCCTGTTCCATTAACCCTCTCTTTGTGATGTGATCACTCTGCAAGGATTTCTTTTAACCTATTAACCACCCTTGTTCGGGTGGCACACCTGTGTATCACACCGCTTCTCAGACTGTAATGTGGTTGCAAATCACTCAGGCACTGTGTTAAAATCCAAGTTCTGGTTGGGCAGGTCTAGGGTGGTGCCCGAGATCCTGCATTTTAACAACTTCCAGGTAATGCCTGGGTTGCTGGTCCACGCTTCAATGAAGTGTCTTGCCTCATTTTCAACTAAACAGGAACAAAACCTTCATTTAAATGTTTTATTTACCCTTACTTCTTCCATTTTGTGAATTCTTTATTCTGTTTCTTTCTTTTTTTTTTTTTGTAAGACAGAAAATGCCAAATGTTATGCCTTTGGTTAATGGAGGTAAACTTTATTAGGCTGTGAGAAAGTTCTGGAAAAGCACATGTTCCAGGAATTGGTCATTAGATTGTTCATCCGTTCATATTTCTGGAAGAATCAGAAGTGTCATTAGAAAAATCACATGATTGTACTTGGTTAACAGACCATCCCAGGAGCCAAGTTCCAGAATGTGTCTGTTACTAAGCATGAAAAACCTGCTGGAAGTTATGGTTTTTTTTTCATAACACTGAATTCTATTAGGGGAAAGCATGTTGAAATGATTTCAACATCTGCATATAAAGACTCAAAAGTCCTTTGAAAATGAAAATCCCAGATTAACAGCTGAAGATATTTGTTGCCAGGTATTTTGAGCCTTCCAGTGGCAAAACCCAAATTAAGGAGGGGTGACGCTTGTCAATCAGGAGGGGGCTCATGCCTAAGTCCCATCACCTGGCCACCAAGGAGAGGCCTTTGTGCCTTCCCTGGGTGCAAACAGTGATGGATTTTCCCGTGTTGGAAGCCTCCTGTCTGCTCCTGACCCCCTGCAGCTACTCTGCTGAGAGTCAGGCGGCAAGGGATGTGTTGACAGGCTGTGAGTCTGCTTCTTCTCCTGGTGTCTGATGTGGCTTCTGTGTCAGACGTGGGGCAGACAGGGAGGGGGGGGAAGCTTGCTAGGAGGGGCAGGAGGACGGGAAAAACTGCTAGACAACTTTTCTGGCAGAAGCTTAACTGTTTAAACTTTTGCTGTCAGAGGGAATTTTAAGAAATGGTGTCTGCTAAAGAATGAGTTGAAAATGTGTTTCCTTTGAGAAAATTGAATGCCATCTCTTTAGAGACTCCTTAGGCTGGAGGTGTAGATGGTTTGATTTTGCCTTTTGGGAATCCCCCAAGACCTAAGAATCAGGGTCTTCTCTTGCATTCTTTTGAAGGCACAGAAACTCATGGAATAGGTGAAAATATGCAAAAGGGGAGGTTAAAAAATCATCTCCAAAGTTAGATACTAGTATGAGATCAATGATCATTTCCTGATTTTGCTAATTGCACTGAACTTATGCAAGAGAATATTCTTCTTCTTAGGAAATACGCACTGAAATATTTGATAAAGAGGCATCTTGTCTGCAACTTATATGATTCTTAACATAGAAAATGACAAAACAAAAATGATAAAATGTTGAGAGTTGGGAAATCTAGTGATGGTATAAAGGAGTCCTTTGCACTGTTTTTGTAACTTTTTCCCTAAGTTTGCAATTATATCAAAATGAAAAGTTTTACTAAAAAGATCTCCTTAGAATGATGCTGCCTAACCCAGCCCCTTGCACTGGCTCCTCCCTTGAATTCCTGGAGCATGAACTTGTTTTGCAGTTAGTGCTGAGCCTGGCTGTCCCTTGGGGACGTCCCCAAGGCTTTGCGTCATTGTTCCCCTGCTGACTGGTAAGGCCTGGGGGCAGGGGTTATCTCTTGGAGTCTTAGAACTGAACACAAACTGCTTTAGACAATAAACATTCATTTTTCTGATGATGCTCGACCAACCTTTCTTTCAGTTGTGATTGGCTGATGGAAAGCAGAAATTTCTAGGCAAGGTATGGCTAACAGCATTATCTAAATTCACGTGTGTGTGTGTGTGTGTGTCTGTGTGTGTGTGTGTGTGTGTGTCTGTGTACTCCAGGACAGCCCCCTCCATTTCAGGGTAGGGTTTATTCACACATCTCTTTATGGAGGCTCAGTGCTAGAATGGATATAACTCCTGCGTGGAGAACAAAGCATGCTTAAAGCAGTTTCATTCCCCAAACTCAGCTCTGAACCACAAAGAGGATAAGTAACACATTAGTATGCAATTTAAAGGGCAAAAAAGGAATTAACACCCAGTTTTTACCAGTTTGATACCTTTCCATGATCCCAAGCAAGATACCTTTTTTCCTCTTTTCTCAGTAAGAAAATTCTCAAAAGTTCTTTGTTTTAGTCCCCACCCAATTTATCATTTTTTTTCCTTTAAATGCTAAGAAGCTTAAAAATTTTAAAGTCTGTAATATTAGCTACTTAAAACAGTCTTTGAAGGGACTCCCCAAGCACATTTCCTTGGATACTCAAGTAGTTTTTTTTCCTTTCTCACCAAAATTGAGGTGGCCAAAATCAATCATCTTTGGGAATTTTTAACCTTAGAGATCGCTAAGAGCATATAAACTCTCCAATATCAATGGCTGTCCTTTCTTTGGGGTAGGACACTTTCATTTGGTTTAGAGTTGGTTTTTAAAAATTGCTAGAGAGTTTATTCAGATAATTCAATTTTTCCTTTCAGAACTTTTTTTTTTAAAAAAAGAATAATGGTTCATCATTCTGCATTAGCGCTGGATAACTGCTATCACTTATATCTGTATTGAATTATGATTGGTCACAATGTTTTAAGATGCTCTGTCTACCCTTTCAGAGGTTTACCATGAAGTCTTAGTCAACCTTGTTTCTCACCAAGAGAGAGCCCCATCTGCAGTTCCATGTCTCCTTTCGAGAGACGTGAAGGCAGGGCTGCCTTTTAGTACTGCCTCAGAGCCTTCTTATTAGAGAACAAGATGGACATCGGGAAGCAGGGGAGGAGAGGGGAGGGGCTGGAGGTTCTGGGAGCACTAAATAGCTCTCTGAGTGAGAACAATTAGTGATGTAAGTGTATTCTTGAAAATGAACTGCTTTGGGGCCAGCACCAGCATCCCAGCTAAAATCTCCATAAAGAGTTCCGCAGTTCTGAGAAGTCATCTTCAGAGACGATACTTATTGGAATTCGTAGATAGTGTTTTATTTTGTACTCTCTGAAATTAGCTAATGTTCTGGTCACTTCAGAGCCTTTAAAAATGGCCCCAGTCCCAAGGGCTTTCATAGGGGGGAAGTCTAGCAGTGGGTGTGCTGCAATTGTGTGGCTACTATGATTATTTACTTTAAGTCAACATCACCATCAGAATCTATTCTTTTTTTCCCCTAACCTGGGCATAACATTTGCCTTTTTTTCTTTATTGTCAAGAAATAGCAATGCTTTCAACATGGCAACAGTGCTCACATACACAATATAATTTTTTAACCTTGATTTTAAAACATATAATTTAACTTTTTCTTAAAAAAGCATTTTTTAATCTGATTTATTTAACTGATCGAATTTCATTTTAAAAGCCTGGGAGGGTAGAAAGATGGCTGGTGTTTTCTAATAACGTTAACACGAACGTCATCACAGTATTGTCGATACTGCTTTTATTTGTTTACATATAGGAAATATACTGTATAGCCCAAGGAAAATTAATATAGATGGGATGGATTTCTGGGTTTTGAGAAAATTATACAATATTTTGCTGAAATACTGACACTTGAAGTTTTAATACAGTTTGGACCTTTTATTTTAATTATATTTAACGACAGTATTTTATAAAATATAATGAAACTTGACAAATTCTTCAAAATATTTCAATGATTTGGCACTTGATATAGAAAGAGCTTCCAGTGATTTCAGTATGTAGAAAATGAACACAAGCGTTACTAATTACATCTACTGAAAGCTTTCAGTGACCTTCTAAACAAGCTGAAATAGCCCTGTGATTTACGATTGCTAGATGTAAAATCTTTACAAATCAGTCTATAAGGTACTACATTCAAAGCAATTCTAAAATGCTTCTTTATCCCATTACTAGGCATATACCCAGAGAAAACCATAATTCAAAATGACATATGCACCCCAATGTTCATTGCAGCACTATTTACAATAGCCACGTAATGGAAGCAACCTAAATGCCCATCGACAGACAAATAGATAAAGAAGATGTGGTACACATATACAATGGAATATTACTCAGCCATAAAAAGGAATGAAACTGGGTCATTTGTAGAGACGTGGATGGACCTAGAGATGGTCATACAGAGTGAAGTCAATCAGAAAGAGAAAAACAAATATCGTATATTAACGCATATATGTGGAATCTAGAAAAATGGTACAGATGAACTGGTTTGCAAGGCAGAAATAGAGACACAGATGTAGAGAACAAAAGTATGGACACCAAGGGGAGAAAGCAGGGGTAGGAGTGGTTGTGTGATGAATTGGGAGACTGGGATTGACAGATATACACAATTTGTATAAAATAGATAACTAATAAGAACCGCTGTATAAAATAAAATAAAATAAAATAAAATAAAATAAAATAAAATAAAATAAAATAAAATACTTCTTTAAACCCTCCCAAGTCAGCAATACAATCGTTTTGAATATCACTATATTAATTTATTTTAAATATTATTATGTTAATTCATACTTTACTACGAGTTCAATACCTTATTATAAATTGGTTGGCAGATGAAGAGAGCCTGTAAATACATGCTGCACACAGTTGAAAATATGTGTCCCTCTAAAATTCATATGTTGAATCTCTAACTTCTGATGTGATGGTATTAGGTGTGTGGTGCCTTTGGGAAGTGATTAGGTCATGAGGGTGGAGCCCTCATAAATGGGATTAGAATCTTATAAGAAGATACATGATAGAGATGACCTCTTTCTCCACCATGTGAGGATACAGCAAAAAAGTGGCCATCTGCAAAGCAGGAAAAGGCCCCACCAGACACTGAATCTGCTGGCACCTTGATGGACTTCTCAGCCTCCAGAACTGTGAGACATACAGCTGTCCAAGGCCCCCAGTCTATGGTATTTTTTAGGGCAGCCTGAGCAGACTGATAGGTGATGAGTAGGCAAAGCCAACAGATGTCCACTTGGTCAGTAAAAGTTTGGTCACTATTTACTTAACATTTGCTGACCAGCAATAAATGCACATGTTTTAAAGATTTTTTTTTTGAGCATTTCTCATGAGTGCACTTTGGAGTATCAATGACATTTTCCTTTTCTGAACTAGAAACACAGAGGTGAAAGGAATTGTCTGGGCAAAGCTGAATCTCCAGCCAAAACAAGACCAATTTTGTAAGGTCGCTTTGGGTTCTCTGTCTCTGAGGATTGCATGCTTCCTTTGAGCTCTTAGTGTTGAAAAATTCAACACCTCACCTTATTCAGCCATTATTGCTTCTAATCTTGAGATCTTGCCCTGCTTACCAAGAAAGGTCCTTTAGCGTGGAAACCATGTATTGAGTTTCTTTATTCTCCATTACACACTGCTTGGCATACAAAAGACACCAAATAAATTCTTGGTTACATAATTTTTGAAAATTGGAATAACATTCCCTAAAACACTAGTGAAAGTTACATAGCAAGAGCTGGGATTGTTCAATTTTCTCACATATCAAAAAGTAGTTCAAACCAATGTTTGAAGGCCAGCAAGTCTTCCAGTGACTAATTGAAAGATGTTCATATTTTTAATTGATACCAGATAATTTAAATGTCTCATTCCAACAAATACTATACCAGTCTCTGAGTACAGATTGTATGAATGATTTTGGAAGTTGGATAAGGAGACAGGAGCAACTTCCAGTGGAGGTGTCAGTGCTCTTCCCAACCCCACAGTGAAGTGTAGATGACTGAAGAAATGGCTAATTTCTATCATTATTGTGACTATGACAATCATCTCATCAACATCCCCAATAATACATATTTTTGAGTGCCTACCATATAATGAGCTTCTAAGGAGGTATAAATATGAGACTGAGAAGTTTACAATCTAAGTGGGAAAAGGGACAAGCAAAGGGGCGCTGATCGTGTCCCAAGTAAACGAAGGATAAGACTTCCTTGGTTGTGAAAAACATGTGTGTCCCTAGAGGAAAGACCCAGCTCAACAGGAAAAACCTAACTCTTCAAAACTGGATTATGGCATCGCCCCTGAAGGAACAGCAGGACCTTCTCACTCTGGTGAAAACAGGAAACCTGTATTCCTATTCCTGGCAGGAATTACTTGGTTGACTACTTGCTACTGTATTACATTCAGGCCCTGGTGATGAATTTAAGGAGCCTCGATTTTCAAGATGGGCGTGTAATTGCAGATGTTGGAGGACCCAGGTCACATCAGCTTGAGGGTAAACGTGAGGCTACGTTAGAGTTGTGTTAGTTTCCTAGCACTCCTGTAACAAGGTCCGCCAGACTGGGAAACTTACCCAACAGAAATGTATTGTCTCACAGCTCTGCGGTCTGGAAGTCCAATATCAAGATGTTGGCTGGATTGATTCCTTCTGTGGCTGTGAGGAAGACTGCCTCTCCCCTAGCTTCTGGTGGTTTGCTGGCAATCTTTGGCGTCCTTTGGTTTGTAGACGTGTCACTTCAGTGTCTCATGCTTCTCCCTGTGTGCATGTCTGTGTCCAAATTTACCCCTTTTATGAGGATACCAGTCATGTTGGATTAGGTCCCACCTTACTCTGGTATAACCTCATCCTAACTAATTACATGTGTATCAACCCTATGTCCAAATAAGGTCACATTCTGAGGTCCTGAGGGTTAGGACTTCAACATATGAAATTGGGGGACAACATATATATTCTGCCCATGATGATAATTAAACCCCTATAGTATGCTCTCGCCTCCTTGCCCTACCACAGGTGAGATTTCCTAGTGCTCTCATCCCTAGTACCCTGCTAAAATTCCCCTAGGTATTTCTGAGTGAATGGTGGTGTTCTCAGATACACCTGTCAGATGCCGCTTGCTCTCTGCTGTCACCCACAGGTCTGCCACTTTCCTTGGGCACAGCTGACTCTCCTGGGTACCAGCACCTGTGCCATGGGTCCTTCAGTCCAGGACCACTTGGCAGGCCAGCATCCCCACAGCTCTGGAGCCCTCTTCACCCAAGGGGCTTCGTGAAGTTCAGAGCAACTTCTTTCCCCCGTTGTCCTTACAGGGTACGTGCCATTAGAGGGTCACTGAAGCAGGACAGCCTGCACACTGGCTGATTATGTCACAAAGCTTTTAGTGAAAACAGACACCAAGCTACACTCAGAGTGACTTGAGCCTGCTGAGGACTCAGGCCCCGGGGTCAAGCCAGCCTTGCCTGCTTGCCTTTGTGTTCCATCAGCACAGGCTCTTTTCCAGCACTTCCCTACGTCCTGCATGCAAGTCCCCTTTAGGCAGCCCCACCCCCACCATTGTGCTAGACGTCCTCAGACGAGTCTGAACACTATGTAACGTGGCGATATTTATCTTTACACCTTCTTCTAGTGCTCCGTTTCCCTCTTAGCAACCCCCCCTTCTATGTTCACACGTGTGTATGTGTGCAAGGGCATGTGCACACAGCATGTTATCTTGGGACTTTCCCTCAAATTTAGAGTCTACTACACCTCATTTAGTGTAGTAGTTTTTATATATTTCTGGCCATTGAACCCTTTCTTCAGATGTGAGTGGACAGCCAAACGTGGGCCCTGAGTCTAACCATCTAAGTTTCAATGCTGGCTTCTCCATTTATCAGCTGTGTGAGCAAGGTCAGTTTACTGGTACCTCAGTTTCCTAGTCCCCGAAGTGTGGAAAACACTGTACTTAACTCACAGTGTTATTATAAGAGCAAGTGGGTTAATGCACATAGAGCGTTTAGGACAATGGTTGTCACACGAGCTTCTGGCTAGAAGGTAGGTGAGGGGTGGGTTCCCAGCTCCTCAGATAAGTTCCTTTCCTCCTTCTGAGATATCCTTGAGTCTCCCTTTAGAAACCCCGCCGACTCAACAAACCCAGTCTGCAAGCCAACAAGACATGAGTAATTCCATAACTGCTTCTAGTCAAATAAAAAAGGTAGCAAATATTCTCCATAATAATCTATTTTGAAAATAGGAGCAATTATGGAATATTCAACTTCAACTCGATAATTAAATACACTGTTTAGACCTAAGGAAGCTTTAGAAAAGTAATGCAAGCTCTCTTTTCCTATTTGATTTCATTGATCACAAGACTTCTGAAGCAAATATAAACTTTCCATTTTCCAGCAAGTGGGCAGGCATGTGCTTTAGTCAGTGGTTCTCACACTCTGGGGACCCCTGGGTAGAGGAGTGGTTGGGTGTTCATCCGTGAAACATGGGCATTTTGAATTTTTATGGATTCTGGGAGATTTTGACACCACAGGTAAGAAGTGAAGTTTTTTGTTTTTTTTCAAACAGGTATTAGCTATCAAATATATGCACGAATCAGGAAACTTCCTTTTAGTTTAGATTCTTCTAAAGCCAGCCTATCGACTTTCTGATCAGTGTAGCTGAAAACTTCTGCACTACAAGACAGAAGATTCAGTGACTGTGAGGCCAAGCAGCCTGGCATACCTGTGAGTGACGTGCTCACAGCCATCAAAGCGACTTAGGGCAATGCCCTTTGAGTTGATGCTTTAGTAATGACTTGGATGCTTCTTTGTCCCTTTAAGGATTGAATTTAGAAATACCAACATTGAAATCACACGAGCCTAGGATTTAACCAATTAATGAAGACTTCAAATAAAGGAAATAACATCCTTCTTTTTTTTTTTTTTTTGGTAGAATGGCTACGAACTATTTGGTGGGGAGAAAAAACACACCAAGGTGATTTTGCATCTTAGAATAACAGTGTTTATCAAGCAAGTCCAGGGGGCAGAGGGTAAGATTACAAGAAGAGATGATAGTTGCCCTTGCGAAACCACCTTTGCCTCATACTTGACATATGTTTCAGATAGACGGATGAGATGAACAAATTGCTAAAATGAAACTGAGGTAGCATCTCTCTTCAACACATCAAGATGGTTTGATAAAAGAGAAAGAACAAACAGGGAGGCAAACTGGCGTGCTTAGAATCACTGGGACGTCTAGAAGGATAATATGAGCTCCTGGGTAAGGCTAGTTTATTTACTTGGGAAACTTGGACACTATGATTATAGCTCAGATTTGACTCCCGGGGTAATTAGGAGCCCAGGTGGAATAGCGATCCAGAGGACAGTTAGAGCAGGAAGGAGGAGAGACGCTGGTCACAAGATGCCCTGGACCCGGGTTTCCCCTGGCCACCTTGGATGTGCTGGGGATGAGGCGTTGGCAGCCCGTGGTGAGGTGAGGGTCTGTGTGTATGAGGAACAAGGACAGGGCATGAATGTGAGGAATCGACTCCACTTAGACACTGTTTCACAAACATACACAAAAAAATGGTTACAGTTTAAAGAAACTGTTGCTTATAAATCCAAGCATGGGTGGAAGTTTCTCTTTTCAGTGTTCGTTTGAAAAATGGAGATGCCCAAATCAGATCTTCTATATCAGGTTTTGGGGGGCTGGAATTTGCATTATTTACATGCACCCCAGCAGATTCTGATGCAGCCCATCAGGAAGCAAGGTTTGGAAATCAAAATTCTGGTGTGGAACTAAAATGTGTCCTGAAAATAAAAAATGACAGGTTGATAAACACATACTTATGGATGAGGGTCCTCAGCAATACTCGCTGTGTTGTTTCATTATAGCCATTTCTAGATACACTCGGCATAAGAATCATTTTCAAACTTTATTTGAAAATAATTTCATACTTAGACAAGTTGCAAAAATAAAAAGGATACAGGTATTCTTTACCACCTCATTTAACCCCTTTTGCTTTATTATTTTGTGCTCTCTCTCCACACACACATGCGCACATGCGCACATGCGTGCACATACACACACACACACATACCATTTTTTTCTGAACGATTTGAGGCTAAGTTCTGTATAGCACAGCTCTTTTCTCCTTCCTAAGCTCTTCACTGTGTATTTCCTCAGAATAGGGACGTTCTCTTACATAACCACCATACAGTTATCAACTTCGGTAATTTTAGCATTGATAAAATGTTTTATCTAATCTGCCATTTGTGTTCCAGTTTTGTCAGTTGACCCAGCGATGTCCTTTAGAGCATTTTCCCTCCAGTACAGGATCCCTCTAGGGTCAGGAATTGCATTTAGTTGTCCTGTCTCTTCAGCCTCGCTATTTAATCTGCAATATTTCCGCAGGCTTTCTTTGTGCTTGAGGACATCAACATTTTGAAGAATACAGTTGCCCTGCAGGCCCACTTCTTCTTTTGAACGTTTCTTATTTGGGGCTTCTCTGATGTTTTCTTGTGATTAGATTTAGGTGACGATGCATTCCATGCTGAAGGACTGTGTAGGGGATGTAGTGTCCTTCTCAGGGTACCAAATGTGCGGACACGCAGTGGTCATCTAGCCTCCCTGATGATGTTCATACTGGTTACCTGGTTAATGTAGCATTTGACACCTCCACTCTTCAAGTACTATTTTTTTCTTCCTTGCAACTAATAAGCAGTCAGTGGGATGACATTTTAAGACCATGCCTATATCCTGTTCCTCATCAAAAATTTTCCCTATTAAAAAACAGAAACAGACTCACAGACATCAAAAAACAAACTGATGGTTACCAAAGGGGAAATGTGGAGGGGGAGGGATAAATTAGGAGTTTGGGATTAACACACACATACTACTATATAGAAAACAGATAATCAACAAGGACCTACTGTAGGGCACAGGGAAATCTACTCAATATTCTGTAATAACCTATATGGGAAAAGAATCTGAAAAAGAATGGATATATGTATATGTATAACTGGATCACTTAGTTACACAACATTGTAAACCAACTATACTCTGATATAAAATAAAAATTAAAAAAACTTCCCATAGATTTAGCATCTATTGATGATTTTTGCTTGATCCAGTCTTTACTGTGATGATCGCGAAGTCCTGATTTTTCCGTCTCCTGTACTCCCTCTCCATTTACCAGTCCTACCATGAGTGAGCACCAACCCTACTTCCCCGTTCATCTATTTATTATCAGTATGTATGGTGAATTCCTATTTATCAATCGTTCCTTACTCTACCTCATTAGTTTTGTGTTCAGATTCTCCCAGGTTTGGCCAGTAGAGCCTCTTCAAGTGACTCCTGTGTCCTTGTGGAGACTCTTGTCTGCCATTATTTTTTGAGCACTTTCTTACTTCCCAGCACAGTCTTACTTTGACCCTTTCCTTCCCCTGCTTTAGAATGAAGACTTGGTTCATTTTAGGGAATGAATCCGGGGAATGGTATTAGAAACAAGATCTGAGTACTAAGTGTGCTCATTGTTACTGGGGTGACTTTGGTTCTTGGTCTTTGCTGTGGACAAGGAAAGACCACAGGGGAAATATATGCATGTATACACACCTGTATGTATACATGCAAGGAAATATATCTGCAAATATACCTAGACACGCACACGTATTTTAGATATCTTGAGTTCATCTATATGATGTATGTGGTACCTTAAACACGGTATTCATGACATTTTATACATGCGATGTTAGTTCATCTTCATGATTCCTTGTTCTAATGAATCTTTCCCAGTCTGCTTTTTCCTGCAGTTTCCACGAGATGACTGTAGATCCCCTTTGCCTTGTTGCCCAGAGGATGACTCCTCCTGGCATTTAGCATTCTCCAACCTAGTGTGGTCAGCACTTACTAACTTTATTACCCAGAGCTGGTCACTGCTGGACCCAAAGAGCTAGAATAACTTTGATTTACCTTTAATAAAGGAAAGGGGGAAAAAAAGACTTGAATTAATATCCCACTAACCAGTATGGTATAGCTATAGTTATTTCTTAAGCTCCCCTTTCACCCCCCAGGTGCCTGCCTTTGCCCCATCTTGACCACCGGCAGCAACGCTGTCCTTCTGAGCAGCCCCACCCACTAAGGACTAACGGATGCAGCTCTCACCTTGGCTGCCTCTTCCCTCAGGTTCCTTTCTTTTTCCTGGAAGCAGCTTCCTGTTTAAGCCTTCCCTCTGTCCCTGACATCCACACCACTTCTCTTTCTGTTCCCTGCATCCCTCTTTTCCTTGTTATTCCCGGCAAGAGAACTCATGAACGTTGGAAACAGTAAGCTCAAGAGTGACGGAAAGGTAAACGATGCCAATCTGCTTGTTCTACTCTCTACCGGGTTGAGGAGCAAAACCTTTAGTTCCCTTTTAGTTGTTTTTGCTGGTACAAAGCACAGGTGAGGCACTGCAGCCACCGTCCTGTACACCAGATTCCAGGGGAGGATGTTAGGTACCGAATAGAAAGAACACGGGTCCTGGGATGGACAAAGGCAGCACCTGGGATGGGCAAAGTCAGCAGGGACGAAGAGCCTGGGCCTTGTGCTTAACTTCTTGGCCTCAGTTTCCTCATCTGTAAAATGGATAAAACTCCTCATGGAGTAGATGTGAAATTTAAAAAGTGAAATGTGGATTATTTAGAACAGTTCCTGGAACAAGGTAAGGAGCAAGCAAGACCAAGCAGTTCCGATCACCACTTCCATCTCTTACTCTCTGACTCACAGACCCCTCTCCTCAGTCAGCCCCTGTCCCCTCTGTAAAATGGGGAGAAAAAAGTGTATGCCAGGACTACACGAGATCAGGAGTGAAAGCTCCTGCACATGCAGTGTACACAGAGAGTGAGCTCCCTTTTGTTGGAAATGTCAGGGTGAGCAAAGTTTCTCTGCACAGAGACCCAAACAGTATACATATTTTGGGCATTCTTTCCACACCCTGCACTGACTCTAAGGTTTATTTTGCATCTACCAGGCATGATTCTCATCCCATCCTGAAGTCACTTATGATAGAGTTGGTAACACAAAGCAAGTTCTGTAAATACAAAGGATGAGGCGAGGTGGCGGAGGTTTAGTGTCACAAAGGTGGCAGCCATGGAAGTGTCAAGTGCCCAGGATGGCAGCGGTACTAATGGTGCTGATAACACTCACTGAACAGCAGGACGCAGCATTAACGTAAATTAATGTTCAACAGCAGCTAACACTTTCTGAGTGCCAGCCGTGCGCCTGGCCCTGTGCTGAGTGCTTTGTGTGCACTGTCACCTGAGTTCCCCTAGGTACCCTTTGGGGAGGGCTTGAAGGAGGGAATTCACATACTACAGTCAGTGAAATGGAGCCCAGGAGGATTTGTCAGGCTGCACGGGCAGAACTGGATTCTAATGAAGCCAGGTCAACAGAATGGAATTAGGTGATGCTTTGGGAAGGCCTCGGAAGGGGTGCAGCCGAACACCTGTCAGGGAGCTTGCACCTGTGGAAGCATGGTGGGTCGATTCATGGGGAACCCTAAAGACGTGGTTTTCAATTTAATAGAGAGGTACTCCACAATATTTGTGACGTTCAGAACAATAATTTTGATGTTGGGGTGTTTGGTGTATGAGTTTAAAATATTTTAAAGGTACTGGGATGGCCCAGAATTTTTTTTTTTTTTCATGTGTGTGTATATGTGAATGTATCTAGTTATTTAAAGAGCCAAAAATGAAAGTCTGTCTTTTTATTAAGTACTGCATTCTTATAAACAAAACTGAGGAGGTTTAACCATAGACTTTTAAGATTGTTGCCTTGACTATATTAAATAAAAAACAATCCATGATCAATCGCTTAACTCACGTTTTAAAAGAATTATTAAATTCAGCGTTTAGATAGGAAACTGATGTTTATTCAAAGGAACGAAAGAAACTAGAAGGAAGAAAGGGAGAGAGGGAGGGAAGGAGGGAAGGAGGGAAGGAGGGAAGGAGGGAGGAAGGAAGTTTCTTCTCAGTGACTTGTATCTGTAAATTGGAGACGATGTTTCACACCTGCATAATTTGTTATTGGTGAGAGACTGACTCCTGCAAATTCTCATAGGCTTCATTCATAAAATTACAAGTTCAAGTTCCTTAGCAGAGTAAGTAGCCTTCAATGATGGATGGTGAGTGACATATGGAAATTTTGGTGAAATAGTCTCAGAGAATCCCTTCAGAGTCACATGAGTTAGGAGTAGGTATTTGTTGTCATTGCCTTTATGATCACTTTAGACCAACTTTTTTGTTTTCTTTTCTGTTTGGTTTCTGAGACCAAAGTGTAGGATTAATGAATAGATGCTTTTCAATAAAAAAATGAATAAGCCTCAGTTGTGTGGATTTGTAGGGAGCTATTTGATCTGTGTACATACGGCATCTTTATTCCAGTGGTTCTCAGCAGAAGCAATTTTCCTCCAGACATTTAGCAAGGTCTGAAGTCATCTTTTCTTGGCTGGTGGGTAGGGGGTATTTCTGAACTACTGGTATTTCCAGTGGGTAGAGGCCAGAGATGCTGCCAACCATCTTATAATGCACAGGACAGCTCCCCCAGCAAAGAATTATGTGGCCTAAAACATCAATAGTGCCAGGTTGAGACATCTCGCTTTATTCTAACATCACTCTGATTGCTTCCTATTGTTTAATTTGAAAAGATAGTCATCAGATATGGGTGACTCTTAGACATAAACTCATCCACAGTATAGATGAGTAATGTGTCCCAAACCCCGAGTTACAGCACAATAAAGAAAAAGTTTTCAGCCTGCAATTACCTGTAGCCTGATAACAAGTAAATGGACTAACGTCTTATGGGTACAAAAGACAGTGAGGGACAAAGGGAGGAAGGGCAAATGAACTTTATTTCAGAAAAAAATAGATGTAAATTAGTTTGGATGATGTACATTTCCCCTGTACCAATTAGTACCATTTCCCCCTCCCTCGACTTTGAAGTTTTACTTGTTTATTTGTAAATTAAAATGGTATACATTTAAGGCATACGACATGATGATTTGATATGCATGTACGTCATGAAATGATTCCTGCGACGCATTTCTATATAAATCCTTGCATTGATGGGAGAATAAAGTGTTTTTGTTTTCATGTGTGCCAGCTTCTCAACACGCTGGTGTAGACCCACATACCTCTTGCCAGTGATTGGTCCGAGCAGAGGTTGATTGGATGTTCCTGTCTTCTCCTCAACGATCTGAGTGCCGCTACAGCTGCTTGTAGCAATTAGAATGTGTTGTGTGCAAAGACTTGAGTGTTGACTGAACCAATTAAAAGATCAATTAGTGCAGCACAAGTGCTTAGAGAGTAGTTTTCTGTGACATGAAGCAGGTTTTCCATCAGTATTGAGAGCTACAACTGAAACCAACCATCTGGAATGTGTGTTCTTTGTTCTTGGCTTTTTTTTCTCTTTGAAAATGTTCTGTGTACTGTTAAACATTCAATGGAGGCTATCAGTCAATGGACTCATATGACAAAAAAGGCTTTTCTTGCAATCGTATTTTCATTTACAGTAATTCAGTGAATTACTAATAATTCATAGAATGCATAGTAATTAAATAATCATAATTAAGTAAAAATAGTAAAATAACACTGGATTTATGCAAATACTTTATTTTTGCTCTGATACAGATTAGTTAAAAGGCTGTTTTCCCATTAGTTATTTATATATGGTTTGGATGTCTTATTTCTATAACTAGAAAAAAATCCGTTTTAGCTTTTCTTCTTATCTTGGAATCTCAGCATATGTGTACCACAAGCTACATGCAAAACTTTGGATGTCACAGATTTTGTGACAGAGTTCTTACAGGCCATGGGATGGAGTGAAGATGGAATGCATTGAATGCATTCCTGGTTTCTAAAGTACATGATGCCAGGAGGGGTCTTCTCGGCAGGTGAGAAAGAAAAACTGACTCTGGGAGAAGTTTTCAAGGTGTAAAATCTTCATACCTTTATTTAGCAAGTATTGAGACAATTAGTGGATAGCAGAAGGTGATATGATGGATGCCCAGGACATATTTCCTGCCCTTTGGTGGTTTATACTGTAGTTGGAGAGGCAAGGGCCAGTTATGTTAGTTATGACTGTGGGTGACCAGGGGCAGAATCCTTGACTCCCTTCTCTACTTTCTACAACACTGCGAGGTCCCCAGAGAGACAGTCACTAAAAAGGGAAGCAGAGGAAATCACAGGGTGTGTTTTCCAGGGTTTGAGGAGTAAACCTCTCTAAGGAAGTTCTATCCCTGGTGAGTTAAACTGGACTAGAGGTGACCGAGGAGAGGGGTCACCTTTCCTCTGGACAGAAGCTGGTCCTATGACTTCCCTAAGGTAGCCTGGGTCCTGCCCCATTTTCTCCTTGGTTCTTTCTCATTCTGGAAACTCCTACCAAACAGAAGCCGTCTCCAGGCCCTTCTCACTCCCTAGCCACATGGTTTGCCAAAGGAGACAATTCAGAAGGAAATTCAAGAGAGGAACTAAAAAGCAGATTCCTGGGAGAGTATTCCAGGTTGATGTCTCAGGGTTTACTCTTCCCTTCTCCAAAGTCTCTGCCCCAGCCGCCATGGCCCGGTAGCATTCTTGGCATGGGACGATTCTCGTGTTCTTCCTTGTGGATGTGAGCTACAACCATCTCCTGGGAGTGAGAGTGTCTAGCCAACAAAAGATTTACATGAAAGAGTCATGACACAGGTGGTGTTTGATGGAGCACCAAAATGAGGGCAACATTGTAGGATGTGTCCCAAAGTTCTTCGTGATGGACAACAGAATTCAGTCTAGCTAATTGCAGCAACATAAGCAACATGGTACTGGGTAATTTGTGGAAATTCTAAGAAGTTCAGAGAATCATGCCTCTACACATGCCAGGAGAAACCCACTCACGCCCCGGGGCTGTTCTAGCGGGAACCTCATTGTTGCTACCATTACCGCCACAGATGACCGAGGGGATCCATGTCCCCACCTGTGGATGCTCCTGGTGTTCACTTCTCAGTCCCCGCTGGGCGCATCTGCTGGGCAGAACATAGCTCATCAACAGAAAGAACCCATGTTGCTAGGGAATCTGGGGAATGTGGTTCTTAACTTGGCAGATAAAAGCACACTAGAAGGGATGTGAGTGGGTATTGACTGATCCCATCTGTATTTGCAAAAATGTTACAGGACTTGGTTGAAAGTGGACGTGAAAGGGGACTGGAGTTGTTGGGTGAGACCTTGTGAGGAAGTGGACCCTGAGTTGAACTAAAAGGATTTGGTGTTTTTGGAGGAGGGACATGGACAGTCCTTGGAAAGTAGACTTGACATTAAAGGTGGATGTGACTTTGTCTATCAGTGGCGCTCCCAGAGCTGCCGTGGCAGAGATGGACTAAGAGTTCATATTTGAGAGTCATCATGGGTGAGGCCAAACAGAGAAAATGAGGCAAATATTTGGAAAGAGTTTGGGTACCAGAAGATTTGGGACTTCATCCAGTGTGTGGTGAGGAGCGACTGGAGGCTTATCACAGAGCAGGGACATGAGGAGATCAGTGTTTTAGGAGTCTGGTGGTTCTCCTGTGTAGGATTGCCTAAATGGAGATAGCCTAGAGGCAGAGAAACAGGCTAGGGGTCAAATTATCTGGGTGGCAGGTGGTGACAGCCTAGTCTAGTGAGAACACACACACTCAAGGAGTGGGTATCAGAGTCTTTTCAAAAGAAGCAGCAGTATGGGGAAGGGGATCCAAGTTCAAGTGCCAGAATTTGCTACCTACTAATGGTGTGACCTTGATGTCTCTTGGTGTTGCTCAGTTGGCTTTTGCATCTGTAAAATGAAAAGATAATACTCCTTCACCACCCCACTGTCCTGGGTAGCCATGAAACTCCAGTAATGAAGGTTTATAAGAACACTTTGCAACCCAGGAGGCACCACGTAACATGAGTTATTGTTATTATGAAAGGTTGAATCAGTGTGGTTGGGTGACTAATAAGGAGAGAAGAAAGAAAACTGTCAAAAATGACTCTTGGCTTTCTCCCAAGAGCAAGTGAGCTCTGGGTGGAAAAAAAAGGGACCTTTGGAGATTAGGGGGTGGTATAAACAGTCTGGATTTGAACAGGGTTATGGCAGACGCAAGTGAAGACATGCACAGGAGAGTTGCAGAATCAGGACTGAAGCCCTTAGTGAAGTCCAGGTAGGATAAAACCTGATTTATGCTTCCTGCTGTTCCAGAAAAATTGTAAGAAAGGAATAACAGGTTAATTTTCTATGTAGTTTACTTTTTTGTTTATTTGTTTTAAGGGTAGTATCCTTTTAAATTCTGCTTTAGCTGCAAGCCAGGAATATTTAGGCAATTTATGGAGTAAAATATATTACATGAAGAGTAAAGTAACAGTAGGAGACTGACCTTCAGATTTGCCTCAGACTGGGGGGTTCCCAGCACTTGAGAATTTCAGCTAAAACTGGGAGAGTCTGGGCAGTTGAGGATGAGATAGATGGGTACCCTAACAGGCTGAGAAGAAACAGGAGGAGGTGAGATGGTCACTCCTAGATAATCAAATGGTTACTAGAAAAGTCTCAGGTGGCTCAAGGTGGAGTAGGAAGTGCAGCTAGAAAATATTCTAGTTTAGTAAAAGAAACTCTGGAGAGTTATAGGGTCTTGCTGTGTTCAGGAAAGAGCCAGAAAATCTCTCCTGGGAAGAAAGAAAGCTGGCATCCTCAATACTCCAAACATTTCCAGGGGTGGGGGCTTATCTTCTCAAGTTATGAAGGAAACCTGTGAAAAACATGTGGAAATGATTATAGTTAGGCTGACTAATAAAGACACATATGTACTTTGTACTTGGGGAGTTTTCATTTTTTGTGGAGTTACTCTGAAGAAATATTTTTCCTTTGTGTATTTGATGTGTTTACATTCACCTGGTTCAAGACAGAATCATCTTTCTGATTTTGAACAAAGACCTGGAAATAAAAAGATGGACAGTTGGCATGGTGCAGGACTGACTGGAAATTCTCCCATCTTGCCTCTCCAGAGGAAAGCACTGCATGACCTCACCAAGGGGTGATGGTGGCCTCACCAAGTTAGAGCAGAGCTCCAAGGAAGGAGCAGGTCCAAGAAGTACAAGGATCATGCCATCCTGAGCCGTCTGGACATAGTGGCTCTGAGAGGTTAGATCTTCTGCCATCAAAGACTTCCTTGCCTGGACCTGAACTTCTGTGGATGATCCAGAACTAAATGGGGCTCTGAAAACTGGGGGAGCCAAGAGTCACAAGGAAACCATCAACTGCGACTGGGGGTTCTTGATTTAAAAAAAAAATAAAACATACCCTTAAAAATAGTTACCCAATTGTAACTGGTTGAATGTTGTCCTCTGAAAATTCATGTTGAAGTCCTAACCCATTGACCTTATTTGGAAAATAGGGCCTTTGCAGTTGTAATTAGTTAAATGAGGTCATTAGGTTGGGCCTGTAATCTAATATGACTGGTGTCCTTATAAAAAGGGGAAATGTGGACACAGACCTGCAAACAGGGAGGGCACACCATGTGAAGCTGTAGACAGAGATTGGGGCAAAGTGTCTGCAAGCTAAGGAACACCAAAGATTGCCCAAACCACCAGAAGCTAGAAGCCTAGAACCCATTCTCCCTCCCAGGCTCAGCGGCAACTAACTCTGCTGACACTTGATGTAGGACCCCTAGCTACCAGAATTCTGAGACAACAAATTTCTCTTGTTTAACCCACCCAGTGTGCGGTACTTTGTTACAGCAGCCTCAGGAAACAAGTACACCAATAAAGTTTATTGTACATTTTCTCATCAAAACAAAAAAAAATGGAATGCCACTTTACCACTGTTTATTTACCTTTAGGTTGAGTAAGAAAGCAATGGTTTGAGAGATTACTTCTAAACAAACTGAAAACCATTATACAAACTAGGTAAAATCAGAAGTATTTTTATTCATTCGTGTTAAGAAATATTTTTCAAAAATCATGATTGACAACCACTCACGTGTATACAGTAGGGTTTCCCCCCTCTAGTACTCATCATTTATGAAATGAAATGTTAGTTGAAGCCCTCAGAAGATTGCCAATAAAACTGCTAAAAGACTCTTTTGATCTCTAGGAAGCACTGAGGACAGATACGACTTCATTCCTTCTGGAAAATGCTTTGTTCTTTTGACTCCACTTACAGAGGCAATAGGAAAGCACATAATACATCAGGTTTTCCTTCTTTGTAGAACAAAGTTAATCCAGGTCCTTATCGTATGAAACTGCACAGGCATATAATCTTTTAGAAGACATAAGTAATTCTCCATAATACATTTGGAAATACTTTGATCTTTCTGTATACTTCTCCACAGCAGAAGAGTCCTGCAAACCTGTTTTACTTATTTAGAGGTTGGTTAAATAAAGTTAGGGTCATAATAGTGGAGCTTTAAAATTGTGTTTTAAATAGAAGCTACCAAAAGAATAAAGATAATTTTACTAGGTCCTGAAAAATTCTAAAGTACATGCTAGTCTGCCCCTTCCCATTCCAATGCCAACACCATGGACTTTGTAGTTTTCTCGTATTTACTTTTCTCCTGTTTTATTAACTCTGTTAATGCACTTAAAAAATTCTTTAAAGCCCCATCCTCCCTTGAAAATTTTAGTATTCAAGTGAAGTGTTCTTTCTTGTAGCATTCCTGCTATACTGGTTCTAACGGCTCTAATAGTCTCTCCAGCCCACTGTGGATTAGGCTGATCATGGGATTGGTGGGAAAGGATGCTGGAGAGGAGGGTACATCTTAGAAGGTCCCTCATTCAGTCCCTGATAAAGACCTGAGATTCCTTTCACTGGAGGTGGGGAGCTGCTGAAGGATTTGAAACAAGGGAATGACAGGATCAGATTTGCATCTTAGAACAACCACTCTGGAAGCAGCTTGGGGAATGGGTTGGTGGCCTGGGGGTGGGGTATGAGATTGGAATCAGAGAGAAACGGTCCTGAGGCCATTGAAGCAGTCAGAAGTGGCGGCACTGTGGGTGGGGAGGATGTGTAGGCGGTGGAGGGACCCAAGATTTTGTCAACTGTCTACCACTACCCATTAGTCACTTCACTGCTAAAAATGCAGGTAATATTAATGACTTGACCCATCCCTTGTAGGAAAATAAAATTTAGTGGTTGGTGCTGTTTAATAAGCACTCAAAGAAAATCAAGAGTCATCATTTGACCCTAGACGTTTCCACCCCCAACTATGTAAATCTCAGTCTAAGGAATTCAGGCAATTCCAGGCCAAGAAGCTGGAGTGGGGTGAGCTCTTGCAGATTCACAGAACTCCCTGGGCTAGTCCAAGGGGTCAGCTACTTTATGATATTTCTTTGCTGTATCTGTCTTCTGAACAATGGAGGGGGGTGGGAATCCCTCTTCCATTAGGCTCAGGGCACCGACAGAGAGCCAGAGATGAACTCAGCCTGGACTCCCAGTGTGTCGAGGTGGGGCTGTCAGGCATTTGCTTAGCAGCTAGTGGTCCCCGGAGTTGTGATCACTTGCCCCATCCACGGTAGTTGAGGGAAGTGGTTAGTTATCTCTGAGAACTGGGTGCACTGCTGTGGCATTAGAGGGACCCCTGCCATTTTCCAGGGGGAGACCCCAATCTTGGCCAAAGGTCTGGGAGAGAAACAGACAGGTTGGCTTGTAGTTTGCTGCAGTGATGCCTTCTTCAAGTCCAGGAGCAGGTAAAGCCTTACTTCCAGGTGTGATCAAATCTATTTCACGCAGGAGGCCAATAGGTGGCAGAACAATCTTTCCTACGTGCTGCAGTGAAAATGTATAGAGAAATCACCCTTAACAGAGCTCCCTCGCTCACCTTTGATAATTAGAGTCTTGAACAATTCAATAACTAGGTAGTTTTAGAATTTTTACACGTTTTACAGGATTATATATTAATGCTGTATGTTGTGTAAAAATGTTTCAAGTCAATGAAAATTTTAAGCCCTAGAACAATTTGCCAGAGTATTTATAGACACCGTTTTACTTAAATCTTATCTTCTGGTGGCTAGAAATTTTTTTCTCATTCTATGGGATATTTCCACTTTTTTTGGTGTATAGAAACAAAGGTGAAAACAATTCTAATTTTAGGCCATTTAAAACTACTATTCTTTGTTGATTAGAAAGCAGAATATACAGAGAGGGTTTATCTCTGTGATTTCAAAAAGTCAAGCACCTAATAACAGATTCACAGATGCCCTAGAATCTTGGAATTGGAGACATGGAAAGATCTGTCTTTTTGAAAAACTAAAATTTTGCCCTTGTAATGGAAGTTAAGATACTGGCTTAGAATCCTGTCCAATATTATTCTAACTACATGCATTTTGCTGATGATTTTTTTTTTTTTTTTTTTTTTTTGCTTTGCTTTCCTGCATTAGAAATTAAGAGCTGGGGACTTCCCTGGCGGTACAATGGTTAAGACTTCGCCTTCCAATGCAGGGGGTGCGGGTTCAATCCCTGGTTGGGTAGCTAAGATCCCACATGTCTGGTGGCCTAAAAACCAGAACATTAAACAGAAGCGATATTGTAACAAACTCAATAAAGACTAAAAATGGTCCACATCAAAAAAATCTTTAAAAAATAAAATAAAAATAAAAACTAAGAGCTAATTTAGGAACACCCAAATTGGAAGATTTTAGAAACAGTCACAGATCTCCTAGTGGCGGTCACAAATCGGGCATTATTGGGTCTCTAATATAAAACGCTCTCTGGGGTTTTGTCTGCCTTGGGAACACGCTTATGGGGTTTCCTCGGAATCTCATCTTTGCTTTTATTCCCTTGTGGTCAGGTCAGGACCTGGATGAGAATGGGGTGAGTGAAGCATGGCCTTGGCCACATTATTTAAAGAGACACAAAAAATCTTAATCATCAAGATAAACAATTACCTTAATGCAATGTTTTTAAAAATCAAAATACAGAAAAATACCACTGATTAAGATACCAAAAATCTAAATAACAATAGGATCAGTAACAGTGCTATGCCGAGCCCTGTTCGAACCTGAGGCAAGAGGAAAAACCAAGGACACAGAGCCTGTCTTTATTTAAAGTTTTGGTGTTTTGTTCATCATGAGTTTTGGCATTGATTTTGACTTTTTAAAATATTGCATTAAAATATTACTCATCATCATTCCTACATTTTCGGGCTTCTTCCCTAAACTCTGTGCCCCAGGCTGGTGCCTCGCTCTCCTCACCCTAATCTGAGGTGGCTTGTCCTTAGGTCTGCACACTCCCCGTCAAACATGTAGAAGCCCTTCTCAAGGAGAGGTTCATGGCCCCTCTAAGGCTGTTTGTCATCCAAAGGAAAAACAGCCCTGAAATGCAGAGAGAGATTAAGGATATCGGCAGATTGCTGATGCTTCCCAGGATGGCCTCAATTCTGAAAAAATATACATTTTATTCTTAAACCATTTCTTCTGTTTCTTCTCTCTCTTTTTTTTCTTCCCGGCTTTGCTTATGGCCCATGCACACCCTTAGTCTATGCTCTGGGTAGCCGAGCTATTTCTGAAGATGCTCAGATATTTCTGAAAGAGGTTCTTTTTCAGAAGTCTTCAGAACCTATGTCATTGCTTCTTTAACCAGATCGCTAATGGAAGAAATTGCTATGACCTGGGACTTTGAATTTTAACCCATCTGGGTGTCTGAATAATAGTCAAATTGGATCCAAAGCACCTTACAGGTCACTTGCAGTTACTGCCGAGTGGTACTGGGGACAATCTGACTTGCTAGTGGCCCCTTTTGCCACAAGGAACAGCCTTGCTTCTAGAAGTTTCATCCTCTCTGTTTTCTACTCCCGATACCTGTATGAACAGTCTTCCCACAGCACATAAAGCCCCTCAGTCGAGTCACTCTCCTCCTTACCATTCCCTTTTTTTTTTAAAATTTATTAATTAATTAATTTATTTTTGGCTGTGTTGGGTCTTCGTTTCTGTGCGAGGGCTTTCTCTAGTTGTGGCAAGCGGGGGCCACTCTTCATCGCGATGCGCGGGCCTTTCACTATCGCGGCCTCTCTTGTTGCGGAGCACAGGCTCCAGACGCGCAGGCTCAGTAGTTGCGGCTCACGGGCCTAGTTGCTCCGCGGCACGTGGGATCTTCCCAGACCAGGGCTCGAATCCGTGTCCCCTGCATTAGCAGGCAGATTCTCAACCACTGCGCCACCAGGGAAACCCTGACATTTTTTAAAAAAGAAAAGAATATATTAAAGTGAGAACCAGGAAGGAAAAGATTAGGCATGATTACAGATTGGAAAAGTACAAGTTCGAGGTCCAGTGTCCTTAGAAAAGACAGAATAAAGAGACAAACATCAGTTAGAAAAAGCACAAATCCTTTGGGAAAATTCTGTGAATGGACAATTTAAGTCCCACTTGTGTCGGTGGCATCTACATGTGTTTTTTTATGAACCACAAAACAATAAATATTTAGGATGTGCTTTTAAAAATAACAGATAGATTTTAGAAAGATTTAAGTTAAAAACTTCAAAGAAAAAAGATTAGAATCAGAGTTTTGTTCATAAAATTTTTAATTTTACATTAAAACACTCTAAAGAAAAAGGTTTTCTGCTTAGAAAAACAGGATTTTGTTATTCAAACATTGTCTTAGCTATAATAACTCTTTCTCTGAAAATTCTAGACACAGAAGATGTCATTCTTAATATGTCAATTCCCAATTAGTTTGTTATTTTTGAAAGAAATAACAGAATGTTTTTACTTTTATGCTTATTTTACAGTTTATATTTTTTGGTTGTTCTTTTCCCCTATCATTAAGCGATTCTGGACAATCAGAGTGAAACAAAATTGCATATTTAATCATTTAGTTGAGTTATTTTTCATGTTTATGTTTAAACTCATGTTGGGAAAAAGTTGGATGACTTCTTAAGGATATAAATGTATATCCTGTCTTTTCCTGAATACACAAGAAAACTGGGTTAAGCCATTTTTTCTCGAAAATTATTCTTGGCAACTCTTTGGGAAAATCTGTTAGCTTGTCAAGATAAATTTTACAAGCAGTATCCCAGGTTATGGAAACCATTGCAAAATATCTGAGAGATAAAGGACCTTTGCAGAACTAGGGTTACAAATGTGTTTATATATTTTATATATATTTTGGTACTGTGAGTATTCAAAATATTTGGATGTTGTAGAAGCTAGAGACAGCTTTTATTATTTTATTTTTTAAGTAAGAGATACTGTAGTGAAAGAGGATTTAAAGTTTTAAGGGGGTACCTGGCGAGAATGAATCCTCTCAAATTCTTTGAGAAACAATGCTCCGTTCTTCCCAGAATATTTTTTTGTGGACAACTGTCTAGTGTGTCGTTTTTGTTCCCAAATGTTTACTGAGTGTTATAAAGGAGGACAGGACCTCACACCAACCCAATGAGTTGGGCCTTGATTTTGAATTTGCCTATCACATTGGCCTAAGGCCTTTCATCTTTTGCTTTATCTGAATATGTGTATGACCGTGTATGCTGTTTTTCAAATTTCTGTCCATTGTCAACTGCCCACCTCTGAGTATTCCTCTGATGCACAGATGCCTGCTTTCCTTCTACCCTTGACATAGGGTACAGTTTCCAGGCTACTGGAAAGAGAGGCCATGAAAGAAACTCTGGCCCACCCACTCTGTTGGTCGTTTTTGTAAGATTGTAACGAATAGAGAGGTAGGATATCTGAAATTGAACCCCTAGGCTGTGGAGTCAAATGAGCCTGAGTTCAAACCCCATAACCCACTCACTGGCTGTGTGACTACAGACAAGTCATCACCCACTCTGAGCTCTTTCCTCCTTTATCACAGTAAGCTGCTGTGAGCGCTAAATAAAATAACACGTGCAAACTGCTGAATGTGGTGTCAATACACTGGGGATGCCCCACAAAGGACGTTGGTTTTGTACCATTATTATTATTAATAAATTGCAGGGTTTCGAATAGGGGAAGGCGGTACATAGGATGGGAGGAGAAAGCAAGGTGAAAAGTGTTCGGGGGGAAGAGGGTTGTAGGGATGGGAGATGATGAAACTTAGCAAGAGCCACCAAAGGGAGGATGTGCACCTTCCAAGAGCAAGTTCAGTTCACGTTCTTATTAGACCACAGGGCTGTACCAAGATAACCCAGTTGGCAGGAACAGGTCATGAAAAGATGCTGTGTTTCACCAAGCTCTACGATGCCCAGGGGAACCAAGTTGGAAAGTTGCATTCTTGAAAACCCTCTCCCTCTAAAAAGGCACAATGGAGAAGATCCTCACTGTTTGGCCCTGAGCATCCCAGCCGTCCTAGCCCCAGGTTAGTTTATTCCCAAGCCTCCCTCCACTGGCGTCATCTGGGTCTTCACAGCTGGGTCAGGCCCAGGTACTGGCCTTGGACAAAAGCTTCCTCCCCTTCACTTGGCTTTCCCCTCTCCTGTCCTTAGTTAAGCGGTGTTCTCTGCATCCCATCTGGGTCCTGATCTCCACCTACCATGGTTGTCTGTTTGTCCTATTTGGGTCTGCTCCAAGAGCCCTGGGGCTTCAGGAGAATGCTGGAAGGTTCTCTGGCTCGCCTGTTATCACCCACTTTTGTCGTTTCAGCATTTGTAACTCTTCCCTTTTTATCTTTCAAAGTTCAGGATGATTAATGGAATTCAGGCTATTTTTCACCCTTACTGATTTATACTGATTTCTCAAACTTGCTACTCCATAAGTTAGCAAGTTATTTAATGGAGAATTTATTTTGAGTATTGAAAAATATTTTTGAAAAAAATAGAATTTATTCTCATATAGAAGAATATTTTGAATTAAGTAGAATTAATTTTGACTAGGGCTGAGGTTAAGGTTCTGAAAAGGATGTCCTTGGCCATCACCAAAGAAATAAAGTGATCCAATATTCTTTTTATTTTATTTATTCATCTTTTGTTTTTCCTTTTTAAAAATTGTGATAAAATATACATAACATAATATTACCATTTTAACCATTTGTAAGTATACATAAATACATTTACAGTGCTGTGTAACCATCACCACTATCTATACTCAAAATGTTTTCATCATACCCAACAAACACTCTGTACCCATTAAACAGTAACTAGTAACCTCTGTTTATTCATCATTTTAACCATTAAAAACTGAACTCAGCTAGCTAACCATATGCATTAGTTTGCCACATAATTAATTATCACAAACTGAGTGATATAACACAAATTTATAATCTCACAGTTTCTGTAGGTAAGAAGTCCGGGCCTGGTGTAAGGGGTTATCTGCTTGGGGCTTCACAGGCTGACGTAAAGATGTTGGATGCTCAGTGATCTTCATCCAGAAGGCTCAGGGCCTTCTTCCATGCTCACTGTTAGTGGAACTCATATCCTTGTAGTTGTAGGACTGAAGTCCTCATTTCCTTGCTACATGTTGGCTTAGGACTGCTTTCAACTGTTTCTTACCATGAGGTCTTATCAGTGGTTCACAGCATGGTGGTTGCTTCCTCCTCCAGTACAGCAGGACCATATCTCTGACTTCTTCCTCAGGGACCAGCCAGAGAAACTCGCTTTCAAAGGACCCACCTGATGAGGCCAGGCCCACCCCAGACAATTTCCCTTTGCCATATAAAGGCACATGATCCTGGGGACTGATATCATATTTCTGCCCCCATTCAGAGGAAGAGATTATATAGGGTGTGTGTACCCCAAGTGAGAGCATTTTGGGACCACCTTAGAATTCTGCTACCATGCTCTAACAGGGCCAAGAGCCCAAATGTTCTACCATTGTTCTTTCTCTGCTTAATTTCTACCAAGGTATTTCTGATGTTCTGCTTTTTAAGGTTGCGCAGGTTGGATACTGGGGAGGGACTGTAAGTCCCCACTTCTAATTCATGTGAACTTGATCAAGTCCTTTCACTTTCTGGATCATTTAATCTATGTCTGTACATTGGGGCCCTCGGTAAAGGGCCATGAATCTGTGATGTGATGGACAGTCATGTATTCCCTCCACAAACACCCACTAAGCATTTCCCATGCGCCAGGCCCTGGGCTGGGTGCCTGAGGGCTGTGATTGCTGCCGGTTCCAGATGTCTCTTCAGGAGATCCCTTTAGTCATGTATCAAAAAAAAATAATAATAATCATTGAATGAATGCCTACAGAAGGTCAGACATTGTTTCAGGCACTGAAGATGCATCAGAGATCTAAGCTAAAAGTCCTGCCTTTGTGGAGCTGACATTATTATCAGGGGAAACAGAAAGGAAGCATCATACATATATAAGGTGTATAATGCGCCAGACTATGATAAATACTATAGGACGAAAAGCGTTCTGGGTAAGGCAGTGCAGGAATGCTGGGGGATGAGTTGGGAGGAAGGTGTAATTTTCAAGGGTGGTCCTTAGTAATACAAAAAGTCTCAGGAATACCAGCCCGGTGATACTCTGAAGTCATCTCTTGAAAATAATCATTAACAGAGAGAGGCTTTTCTAACACACCTAGCTACAGGGGTTGACGTGTGGCAGGCTGTTGAAAGAGAAATTCACCTCCGTGGCTCTGCCCAAAAAGAGCGAACAATTCCAGTCTCTCGTGCACAGCCACAGGCAACGACGGAATAAAAGGATGAAGCCACTAGACAATGAAATGTTCATATCCTAGATATGGGGAGAGCCAGCCCTCTGTGAACTTTCAAAAGGATTTGGAGGATATCTGGGGAGCTCCCCCTTCCACTGGAGCCTCTCCAGCTTTGGAAATGTCCCTGGAATAGGTGTACAGCCAAGCAAATAGGAGAGCTAGAGGGACTTGAAGATGACCTCCTTCAAACCTTTTATAAACTAGTTGAGGAAGCTGTGATTCTAGGCAGTAAAGTGACTTCCCAAGGTCACCCGGACAGTGGCAAAGCTGGAGCCAAGCTCAGCCCCCCTGACTCCTCATGCAGTTCTCTCCCCATGATTGCTTCCCAACACAGCCCTCGGACTCTCCCCTCCCCCCTCCTGTGCACTCCCACCACTGCCCTGCAGGTACCTCCTCCAGGCCTGGATCAGATTCCTCCTGACTCTCTGTAGATGCCTCAGGAGAGAGAATGTGCCTTATTTGATGCTGGATTCCTTTGCTAGGGCTGCTTTAGTGAAGTACCACAAACTGAGTAGCTTTCAACAACAGAATTGATGGTCTGGAGGCTAGAAGTCCAAGATCAAGGTGTGAGCAGTTTTGGTTCCTTCTGAGGCTGTGAGGGAGAATCTCTTCCATGACTCTCCCCTGGTTTCTGGTGACGTGCTGCCAGTTTTTTGGCATTCCTTGGCCCAGATCTCTGCTTTCATCTTCACACAGTGTTCTTCCTATGTGCATATCTGCATCCAGAGTTCCTCTTTTTATAAAGACACCAGTCATATTGGATTAGGGGCCACCCTACGACCTTGTCTTCACTAATTACATCTGCAATGGCCCTATTTTCAAATAAGGTCACATTGTGAGGTCCTGGGGGTTAGGACTTTAACAAATGAATTTTAGGTGGACGGAATTCAACCCATAACAGTTGCTATAGCCCCAGCGTACAGCATAGAAGAGGCACTTAATAAAAACTTATAGATAAATAACAGAGGATACCTTGTATTCCCTGGTTTCCACATTGCCATGATCTGTCCCCTTGGTGATTTAGTTTTCCCATCTCTTAGCACCTCTCAGGTTACTGTCTGTCCATCAGCTATGGGATCTAGTCTAGGGATATGCACTGATGAGAGAGGACTAGACAGCCTGTCCCAATTCCTTGGAGGCAGTCCCCAAAGGAGACAATGATTGCTGGACATTCTGACCATAGGAGGAAAAGCCTGAACTCCGTGAATATTTTAGAGGTGGCCTCTGAGATGACACAGGGTAAGGCCAGTACTTACCTCTTTTTCCATCTTTTCCACAAATTCCAGACTCCACTGGTCAATCAGTGGAGTATCTTGGTTCTATTTTTCCATGCACATTGTTCTAGTTAAGTTTCACCATAAATATTTCACAGCAGCAGAAACAGATCCTAGGATGCATATTTCAAGGCTCAGCACTAATCCTGCTTCCTCCATGAAGCCTTCCAGGATTTTTTCACCCAGGAAGGGCATCTTTCTCCTCTGAATCCCTGTAGCATATACCATCTCCATAATGCACAAGGGTCTTGTCCCAGAATTCACTGCATCATAACTGTTAGCCAAAAGATTGAATAGAGGAATAGATGATTGGGGTGGTCCAGAGATGGTTTTTTGTGTTAGTAGAGTGAGTTTTCAAGTTCAGGGATGCTGGGGAATTCAACTTTATCTCAGTAACTCTTTCTACTCAGACAGCAGAAATTGCATTTAGGAGAGAAATATGATGCACACCACATTATCAAGGTAAGACATTTACTTCAGTTTATAGTAAGGTGTGAATGACTGATATAGCATCCTTGTCTAAGATATGGTTTTAATAAAAGAAATGGGAGCATGGCAATACAGAGGTTGCTTGAAGGGAGGAGAGAAGGAGTAATAGGGAAAGGTGAAACAAAGCATGAAGAAGGGCATAGAAGGAGACAGAAGCCACTGAATATCAGTTTTACTTATGCTATAATTTTGTTTGTAGCCATGTCTGGAGGAGAAAGAAGAAATGAAAGCTTCTTGGTCCCTTGATTCCCAAGAGAATTATTCTATTCTCCTGCCTATCAGGCTGCTATGGCTTTCCTCTTCAATGGGAAGCTTTTCTTTACAAAAAAAAAATGCAAATGCCTACACATTTAGGAATATGCTGAAAGCTAAGCAACTTTATCCTTGAACTTGATCTTATGCTACAATTGAGAGCATACTTACAGATATCCACCTAACAAGACAAAGTCACAACCTAAACATTAGTAGTTTGGTGAAATAACCATGAAAAAAGTAAGTCAGTTATTGAAACCTCTCTAGAAGGCTATGAGTTTAGTAAATTCTGTGGTATTTAGGAATCAGTAGAGACCCTCAGGATGGCTCTCTGATATATGGAGGTCGCTTATCTTGTGTAATTTAAAACATGTCCCATCAGGCCAGTAAATGTGCTAGTGAGAGCTGAAGCTCCCTTGAGTATCTGTGGGAGAGGGAGGTTCATTATATCTGAACCACTGATAGTTAGATAGGTCCTGTTGAAAGATGTGTCTCAGATTATGTCTAAGTATGTGATCTAAAACATACCAGAAAGTTTAAAGGGAGAGCTCAGCCATAGACAAGCCAAAGATCTGTCTTGTATCTGTAAGGCAGAAGTTAAGCACAGTTATTGGAGCATGTACACGTTCATCGTATTAAAAAAAAAAAAAAAAATCGGCCATGGCGACCGCCAGGAAGAAATGCCAGACACTGTGCTGGCTTGGCTGTACCCTGACTTATGTTCATTCATGGGCACAGAGCCGAGACGGGACTGTTCTCAGCCCAGGCCAGACTTAATGCTTCATTACCTTGCCCACCTCAACACAGGATGTAATGTTGAACATTGAACAGTAAGAGCTGGCAATAGCAATCAACATAAATTACTGTATGTTTAAATGCTTGGATGTTTTTCTAGTGTATGTTCACCGTCTGTATTCTGAAAATAATGTGGTAGGGTACTTAACAAACCATGGATCTATGCTCTTAAGTGAATTAAATCTGGTAAATATTTTCTTATTGTGAAGGTCCATTTCTGCACAGCATGCAAAATACAAGTAAAACAAATCTGTGATTTTCCTTATTGAGCTTATGTCTTTTCCAGGAACTGAGATTTGAAACCAAAAGAAGAGTAAAAGGTCAATTGTATATGCATTTGTTTAGTATTTATTTTATGTTTCGTGTTCCCTGTATTAGGTGATAAGATCATCTTGCATAGGCTTTTATATTTTGAATCATAATTATTTTAAAATCATGTAAATTGGAAGATGTCACTAAGAAGCTTTATTTTTTAAAACCACTTTATTGAAGTGTGATTGACATATTAAAACTGTACATATTTAATGTATACAACTTGACAAGTTTGGTGATAAGTATACACCCGTGAAACTATCACCACATTCTATGCCATAAACATATCCATCACCTCCAAAAGTTTTCTACCATCCTCTTTATTTATTATCATTATTATTTTTCTAATAAGAACACTTAACATAAGATCTACCCACTTAGCAAGTTATTGAGTATACAAAACAGTGTTAACAATGGGCTCTATGCTATACAGCAGATCTCAAGGACTTATTCATCTTGGATCTTTGAAACTTCCTATGCTTTGACTAATATAGTTTGATACTTTCAAATTCCAAAAGTGAATCTGTCCATATTCCAAATGCTTCTCTAGCAGAAAGGAAGGAAAAAACCTGAATGTTGTGTGGAAGGACTAAAAAGTTTTGAGCACATAATTTAAACTCAAAAGGTAATACACATTGACTGATCAAAGCAGAATTCTTCTGCCACTTGTTACATGACATTTTCCTTTTTCTGTCTGCTCACAACATCTTTAGAAAGTGTTGACAAACTTTGACAAAAATCACACACTATGAAATGTTGTCTGTACTTTAACTTTGACCCACCTTCTTGACACCAAGTAAAAATGTGCCAAATGAGATTTTTTCATTGGATTTCAATGAAATTTGATTTGGAGTTACCAGAATTAAGTGACCACACTGGATGGAAACCTGTGTTTCATAGACTCTACTATGCCAAAGAAACTGGTTACATGTGCAAATCTGTCTATTTGGTCTTTAAATGAGTGCTTCCAATGGTTGTGAATGATTTTAAGATAATTAGGAAGCTGCTAAAGTATATCTATATATTATCTATATATTTTTACTGTTTGTTAGTTACTCTGAGATTTTGCAAGAAAATACTGGCTAAAATATTTTGAAAAATATTTTAAATTGATGTATCTTTAATTATTATGATGAATGGAGTCTTTACATGTATTTAGTTATATGTGAAAAGTTGACACAATTTTGAATGTTAGAACTTAAGGAATCTTAAAGAACATCTTGGCCACCTTTCTCAATGCAAAAAAATTGATCTGGAAGCCAAAGTCATCTGTTGTCTGGCTAGAGTCATAGCACCTGTGGTCTCCAGCCAGAGTTCCACATCTGGTGCTCTTTCTCCTATGCCAAGGTACCATCTTCTCTGATTTTAGTATGAGATAAGATAATTAATATATGCCATAGTATTCCAGAAAATCTAGGATCTTCCTTAATATATGCCATAGTATTCCAGAAAATCTAGGATCCTAGGATCTTCCTAGGATACTGTTATCCAATGTCTGTTCTCAGTTCTTCTTAGTGACCAATACTTCTGGTTGGTGATGGAGAGGAGAAGGGACATCATATTCATAAAGTAGTTCAACACTAGAACTTTGACAGTATCCCTAATTGATGATATATTTGTGTGCATATATGAAAAACATTAACTTGTTTAACATAAAATTTAAAAATAAAATTGACTCTTGAACAACACGGGGGTTAGGGGTAGGGACCACCCTCCCATGCAGTCAAAAATCCACATATAACTTTTGACACCCCCCTCAAACTTAACCACTAATAGTCTACTGTTGACTGGAAGCCTTACTGATAACATAAATAGTCAATTAGCATATTTTATATATTATATACATATTATAAATATCTCCCAAATATTGGTCGAATTTTGGACCAAGAGGAGGAACTGATAAATGGAATACTGCTTGCCTTATCAGTCATCAGCAATTGCAGTCGTCACCAGACAGTGAGCTGGTGAGCCTTGAGGGAACTCAGGAAGGAAAAGAATACTGGCTATCTAGCAGCCATCAGATTGCAGCCACTCTCTACGGTGAGCCCTGAGGAAACTCAGGATGTGAAACACAGGATACTGGCCCCAGATAGCTGAGGTGCATATCAAAGGAATGATTTCAGTGAGCCCAGACTCTTGCATCTTCCCATATATAGAAAAGCAGTAAGTTCCTTAACTTGAGATATCTAGTTTTCTTTTACTAACGGTAATCTTTTGTTCTTACTACCTGCCCTTTGTTCCAAAACTCCTGTATATTCTGGTTCTGCCCATCACCTCCTTGGAGCAGTTTTCTCAGGGTTATTTGAGATGCTGTCTCCCAGGCTTGAAGTCCTAAAAATTCCCGCTGAATAAAACATAACTCTCAAAAAAAATAAATTGAATTCTTACAATAAAGTAAGCTAGAGAAAAGAAAATGTTATCAAGAAAATCATAAGGAAGAGAAACTACATTTATAGTACTGTACTGTATTTATCGATACCATAGGTTTACAATGTTTACAAGATGAATTGTCCGTCTGTCAGTACCTACATCAATATTGTCTTATATGTACAAAACGTTGTAGATGTCATATGTATTACTAACACTAGATATAAAAAATGAAAAGATAATGTGAAAAAGAAATTCATATTTATTTACAGATATAACGATTCATGCATTGATAATAAAGATGTAGCAGTATGATTGCTTTATTGTAGCTTAGTGTAATTCATACAATTGTTTCATGGTAGTTTCGCCTATACACTAAAGAATGAATCGTTATAAAATTTTTATGGCATACACTATTGCAGTCATATTCACAATATAGTATTGGAAACATTGTTACATTTTTAAAAATCCACTTACCTGTGATGATTTTAAAAATCCACAGTTTCTCCAATTACAAGAGGCATATACTGTGCAGTAATGTAATTCTTTGAAAGCAAAATTATAACACAGTAAGAAAACTAACACATTGTTAATTTCATATTAAATATCACTCACCTTATGCCTACGTAAGGATAGACTAACATCTACATATATTTTATGCATTCATGACATACCTTACATTTTCTTCATTTTTTTCAATATCTCTAGGCTATGCAGTTTATCTGTGAGTTATTTTCAACTTATCGCAAGCCTCCAAAATTTTTTCCAGTATATTTATTGAAAAAAATCCACGCATAAGTGGATCCACGTCGTTTGAACCCATGTTGTTCAAAGGTCAACTATATACCACAATTCTGTAACCATGTTTTAATATTTCATTTCTTGAACTACTCAAAAATAGAAATGGCTGAGATCACTCAACCCTGCAAGGTCCTGTTAATATTTATGACTCAAAGAACCCACATTCTCCCTATTTCCTTTAGAATTGTTGGAGAAAATATCTGTTTCTTGCAGCCAAAAAGTGTGATGGGATCCTGGTTTCATCTCAACCATTCAAATTCCACAAACTCTCCAAGAAAAATTTTCTTGATTTCCTGAGATAGGAGTCCCCATGATGTTTGCAACTCCCAGGAGACAACAACTTTATATGTTTTAGTTTTCTGTTTTTGTGTCTTATCCCACTTGATAAATGGCAAGGCCCTTGATGGCAGAGCCAGAGTCACTCATCTTTGCATTCTTTGCCAGAGAAGTGACCTGGTGGTGGTAAAATGCCTGCCCTATTCAATGAATGATGAGGTAACTAGTCTAATCCCATGTGTTATGGACTGAATGTTTGTGTCCTCCCCAAATGCATATCTTGAAATCCTAACCCCCACTGTGATGGTTTTAGGAGAGTAAGGTCTTTTGGAGGTAATTAAGTAATGAGGGTGGAGCCGTCATGGACAGGATTAGTGCTTGCCTTTTGCCATGTAAGGATACAATGAGAAGATAGCCATCTGCAAACCAGTGTCACCAGACACTGGATCTGCTGGCGCCTTGATCTTGGACTTCCCAGCCTCCAGAACTGTGAGAAATAAGTGTTTGTTTGTCTAAGCCACCCAGTATATGGTAATTTGTTGTACAGCCTTAACTAAGAATGATAGGCTTATGGAGAAGAGTAGGGAGAGGCTAGGGAATGTATGTTGGGGCTTGGTTTTGTATGGCTAAGAGGTCTGGGTTTTATTCCATAGATAATGGGGATCATTAAGAAATTCTGGCTGAAGAGGAAAGTCATGAGTAGAATATGACCCTGGAGACTTAATCTGATCAATTCATGTTTGGAAGACAGGAGGGAGGCCTTTGTAACATTTGGGACAATGGGAAATATTGGTTTGACCTTGTTAGCAGGAGAAAAGGGGTAAAAACTGGAGTTACGATGAGAGCAGTATTGATTTGCAATTGGCTTAGAATTGACTGGATCACAGAACTACATTAAAAATGACCTTATAGGTCAGACTGCCCAGCCATGTCCTGCCCCTGAATCTCCCTGGAATCAAGGTGACAGGTGGGGCACCAGCGTCTGATGCCCTAAGGGCAGTCTCACCACCTCTCAATGCATCTGTCATCATCTTTGGACAATATAAATCCTTTTCCTTGGAGTAAGCCAAAATCTTCCTCATTCCACATCCCTGGGTTCCGTTTCTGTCCTCTGGGATAGTGCTAAATAAATCCACATGGTAGTTCTTTAAATATTTGAAGCTAACGATCCTGTTCCTTCATGGTAAACCTTCTCTTTGCTAGCTCCTTGTCCAGCCTTTCACACTGCCACACAGCTACAAGTTTCCTTGCCATCATGGTGGTTTTCCCTTGAATGACCTCCAGTTTGTCTGTGTTTTACATGAAGTGCAACGCCAGGACTTATTTTAGCAAATATCCTTGGAACGTACCTAAGCTACAAACTCAAGAGAAATCAGACAAAAAGAAGCAAGTCACACAGCCATATGAATAGAAGGACTGAAGGCAGTTAGCCTAAGGACAGTGTGAAAGGAGGCTTCTAAAATGGCTCTCAGTGATCCCCACATCCTGGTATCTGTGCCCTTAGGTAATCACCTCCCTGTGAATGTGTACTGGACTTGGTGATTTGCTTCTAATGAATAGACTGTGACAAAAGTGATGGGATGTCACTTCTGAGATTAGGTTGGACCAGATTGACTTGGTCTTTCACTCTTTGGTTCTTCTTATTTGCTCACCCTAAAGAAGCAAGCTGCCACACTGAGAGCTGCCCTTTGCAGAGGCCAATGTGGCAAAGAGCTGAGGGTGGTCTTTATCCAACAGCCTGAAAGAAACTGAAGCCCTCAGTCGAAGAGCCCAAGAGGAATCGAATCCTGCCCATAGTCATGCAAGTGAACTTGGAAGTTGATCTTTTATGAGTTGAGTCTTGACCTGCAGGATGTGGGAGAAAAATAACTGTTGCTTTAAGTTTCTAAGTTGTGGGGTGATTTGTTATGTATCAATGCATACATACTAATACAGATGTACTAATACAAACCCCTCTTACTATCATTAGCCCAGAATAACAGAGATGGAGATGAAGGCAGATTTCCCAGCTCAGTATGGTGGCTTTTGAAGCAGAATGGAAGGGTAGCACTGTCGATAGTAAAGCATTTCAGATAGCCATAGAAATACCACAAAGCTAAGAAGTAACAAGAAGAACATTGTTGCAAGGAAGGAGGAAAGTATAGTCTTGGTTGTTGATGAGCTTACATGAGACTCCCCAGAAACCTACAGACTAAAGGGTATGCATTGGAAGAAGTGATTTGGGTTTTAGTGATTTCTCCATTTCAACTGATTTAGGCTGTATTTGTATTGTTTCTACTGGCCCCTTTATGTCTCTAGACTGGGGAAGTCCATGACTATTGACCTTACATTTTTATCCCAACCTCCACCAGGAGAAACGGAACAGAAATGAGTTAAGCAAAGGAAGAGCAAACCTCAAAATGCTAATTAAGTTGGATCATAATTAAAACTGAAAAGCTTTTAGAAATAATAAACCAAAATTACATTTACTTTTATTCATTTATTTATTGTATGACTATTTGCTAAACATTTGCTATACACACTGGTATCCTAGAGCCTAAGGATCATATTATCTTCTGAGGAGCAAATACAAAAACCACCACAGTTAAGGTCATAATGAGATAGAATATATGCAGATATAATGTATTGTTTTAGCTATGCCACTCTATTAGCACATAATAAACTTAAATTTTCATAAGAGCCATAAATATTTTTAGGTGTGTCTTTGATATATCACCTCTCTCTTTAGTCTTACCTCTATTATACTGTAGAACACGTTTTTCCCTACCTTGATAGATTTTACCAATCATTTATGGTTATTGAGGTCTTTCCTGGGAAACAGTAGTAATAATAAATATAGTAATAAAATAATACTTACAACATCAACAAACTTTTTTGTACATTTATTATTTGTCAAGCACTGTGCTAAGGGTTTTCCATATATTAGAGATTCTAATTTATGAGCCCTTTGCTCTGATATGTACTATTTTTTAACTCAAGGCAAAGGAATTTTAGATTAGAGAGCTTTTATTTAGTTCGAAGTCACATGGTTATTCAGTTATTTGAACCTACAAGTCAGGCAGTGTGCTGTCTTAGCCTCACTGCCTTGTACTCATGCCTCCAGAATTCTGATAAGCCTTATGAAGTTCCTACAGATTATGAAGAAAATGTTGAAAAAAAATTTCAGTTGTAAGCATGATGAATTAATGGGTTTTGGAATAGTATCCCATCAATAAAACAGAAAAATATAGGAGGCAACTATTTGCAGTAATTGAACTCTACAGGTAATGAAAGACTGTGCTCTTTGAAAGAAAGAAGTGTACAAACTGATCCCATATTCATCCCAGCCTTCTGCCTGAGAACACTTTCAAAACTATGACATAGGAAAGTGGAGCGAAACACTGGGCAGAGGTAATAGAGATTGGAGTCTGGGGCTGCTGAAGCAACTGAATTTGCTGATCAGAGCACTAAAGAGAAGGAAACTGCACAGAGAACAAGTTCCAGATATCAGTATAGGGGTTACCTTGAGTCTTTGGCTGAGTACTAAGCTGTATATGGGCAAGACAAGCTTCCATGTGGCCTGGCAGAGTATAGCTATTGGGCGACTATGACATAAATGAGATTCCAGAGGACACATACTACTGAGAGATGTTGGAGTTTTAATGAACCAAGGTTGAAGTTCTAACAAACATTGTAGAAAACCCTAAACTTTCAATTTAGACCCCCAAACAATCACACCTTAGAAAGTTGAGTTATTCTAGTCACAGGGAGCTACTATAGAATACCCTTGACAAAACCTAAAAGTATCACCAGAATCAAGTTGATCAGTCACTAAATTAAAGGCCTGCAAACAAACAACTCAGTATGCTCTAAAGGAAGGCTAAAAAACAAACAAACAAACAAAAAACAGATCTTAACAACCTTGGACCTACCATGCACACAACACAATAAAAATTTACTAGGTGTACAAATGCAAAAATATAAGTAAATAAGTAATCAGGAGAAATAATCAGAAGAGACATATCTAAAGATGGAACACATATTGGAATTAGCAGACATGGACTTTAAAACTGTTATTCTAAATGTGTTCATTATATGGACATAGTGAATGAACAAATAAGTACTATCAGCAGAGAAATGAAAATTGTCAAAAAGAACAAAATTAAATTTCTATAACTAAAAAATAAAATATCAGAAAAAATTTCCCTGGATAACCTTAACAATAGATAGGAGAATGCAGCAGAAAAAAAGAATGAATTCACACAGAAGTCCATGGAAACTACCCAACTGCGATAATTTTTTTTTAACTGTGAAAAAATGAAGGAAGCTTCAGTGACATGTTGTAAAACATCAAATAGTATAATATTTCTGTAATTGGAATTCCAGAAAATGAGGAGAGAGATTGGGGCAGGAAGGGAAGAAAGAAAAAAAGGGAAGGAAGGGAGGGAGGGAGGAAGCATGGAAGGAAGGAAGAAAGAAAAAAGAAAAAAACGACATAGGAAAGAAAGAAAGAAAAAAGAAGTAAAAAAGGAAAAAACAAAGGAGGAAAGAAAGAATGAGAGATCAAATTCTTTCCATATTTGATGAAAAATGGCAACCTGTAGATTCATGAAGCTCAATAAATTCAAACAGAAAAAAATACAAAGAAAAATCACTCTTAGAAGCATCATAGTCAACTTGCTAAAACAAAAAAACAAAGAGAAAATTTAAAGCAGCCAGAGGAAAGAAGACAAATTAGATACATAGAAGGACTGATAGGAATTACTTTAGACCTCTTATCAAAAATAATACAAACTTGAAGACAATAGAATAATATCTTTACACTGCCAAAACAACAACAAAAAATTCAACCTAGGATTCTATGTCCATCAGAATATCCTTTGAAAGTGCAAACCTGGTAAAGACATTTTTCAGGTAACCAAAAACTGAGAGAATGTATCACCAGTAGAACAACACTATAAATAATGTTAAAGAAAATTATTTAGACTGAAGAAAAATGTTACCAGATGGAAACCTGGATATTCAGGAAGGAATGAAGAATGCCATAACTGGTAAATATGTGAGAAAATGTAAAAGACTTTCTTTTCTGAGTTCTTAATTTTCTCTTTAAGCAAAAATAATAAAAAATGTATCATGGGATTTGTAACATAAGTAGAAGAAATGCATGACAACAGTAACACAGAGGATGAGATAAGTTAAATGGAATTATACTTTTGTGAGTTTCTCATGTTATATGTAAGATTTTAAAATATTAATTCAAGATAGACTGTCTTGTGTTAAGGACATATATAGTAATACCTAGAGTAACTACTGAAACATATTAAAATGCGTTCTAAAAATCCAATGGAGATGATAAGATGGAATATTAAAATCCAAAGCGAGGTGTGAAAGAAAGAAGAAAAGGAACAATGAACTTCTGGGACAAAAGAAAACAAATAGCAAGATGGTAGACTTGACCCCAACTACTCAATCATTATATTAAATATAAATGGATTACACATGCTAATTAAATGGCAAAGATGATAAGATTCCTCTACTAAAAACCACAAAACTCAACTGTATGTTATTTGCAAGAGATGTGCTTTAAACATAAAGACATAGGTTAAAACAAACAGGGTTGACAAGCTAAAACATGTAAATATTAGTCACAAGAAAACAGAAGTGGCTGTATTAATATCAACCAAATAGTTTTAAGATAACAAGAGTTACCAGAGGTATAGAGAATATTTTACAATGATGAAATTGTCAAGACGACATAATAATCCTAAATGTATATATGCTTAATGACAAAACATCAAAATGCATGAAGCAAACTTTTAGAACTAAAAGGAGAAATAAAGCCATATTTATAGTTGGAGATCTTAGCACCACTCTCTCAGGAACTTATGGAACTACATGAAAATCAGTACGTTTGCAAAAGATTTGAACAACACTATTAACCAAATTTACACAATTTACATTTACAGAATGACCAACCAACAACCACAGAAACATATTCTTTTATAGGAACAAGATAGACCAAATTCTGGGTCATAAACTAAGTCTCAATATATTTCAAAGAATTGAAATTATACAGAGTATGCTCTCTGATAACATTAGAATTAAATTAGATATCATTAAGATAAAAAGATATCTGAAAAATCCCCACATATTTGGAAATTAGACTACACACTAATAAATTACTCATGGGTCAAATTTGGGAATTTGGAACCTATTTTGAACTAAATGATATTGAAAACACAACACATCAAGATGTATGGATATAGCTAAAGTAGTGCTTAGGGGGAAATTTATGGCTTTAAATACTTGTATTAGGAAAGAAAAACAAAAAGGCTTAAAATTAATGATACAAGCCTCTATCATAAGAAACTAGAAAAAGAAGAGCAAATTGAAATCAAATGAAGTAGGAGAAAGAAATAATAAAGATAAGAATAGACACAAATTAAATAGAAAATTTATAAAAATAGAGAAAATAAATATAATTTATATTTCTTTGAAAAGATTAATAAAATTGATAAACCCTTAAACAGAAGTATCAAGAAAACAAAGAAATGAAATTACTATATACAGAATAAAAGAGGAAACAACACTACAGATTTTTTGAACATTAGAAAGAAAAATAAGGAAATACTAGGAACAATTTTTATACCAATAAATTAAGAAAATAAGGGGAAATTTTTAAAATTCTTAAAAAAATACAAATTATCAAAATGTACCCCAGAAGAAATAGAAATTCAGAGAATGAAGGACAAAATTCAAATTTTCATCTCAATAGGTGAAGAAAAAACATTTGGTAAGTAAGAATAAAACAAAATTTTCTCAGACTGATAAAGGGCATTACAAAAAATCTATAACCCACATAATACTTATTGGTAAAGAATAAATGCTTTTCCTCTTAAGACTACAAATGAGGAAACTATGTTCACTCTTACCATTTCAAATCAACTTTGTCCTGAATCAACTTTCTAGCTTATGACATAGAGCTAGAAAAGAAAATGTTAGGCTGTAGTCACAGATAATGTGATAGTGTAGTAAAAGATCCTATATAAACTATAATCTAACTACTAGAACCAAAAATGAATTTAGCAAGGTTGTGAGTTACAACGTCAACATTGAAAAAATCCATTGTATTTCTATATAGTAACAACAATAAGTGGAAAATAAAATTTAACCTATACCGTTTACAATGGCATAAAGATCCATGGAAGATCCCTATATTGAATACTCTAAATGTTGTTGAGGGAAATTAAAGAAGACTTAAGTGAAATAAATAGATTGATGTATGACTCGACTTGTTACAATGTCTTTTCTCCACAAAGTGATTTACAGGTCCAATGCAATCCTAATTAAAAATGTCACCAGTCCTTTTGATAGAACTTTCAAGGGGATTTTAAAATTCATATGGCAATGAAAAGGATATAGAATACTCAACAATCTAGAAGAACAACATGTATATATTCTTCAACAACTTACATTGTCTCTGTTTTTTAAATATATTTTACAACATGTATATAAAATGTGTAAGATGAAAAACAATACTTTCAAATACTTATAGATATATATTACCATATATCTCTATGAGTGGTAAATACTTAATCCATGATAGGGGTCATCTTTGAGGAGTGTATTAGTTTGCTAGGGCTGCCCTAACTAAGTTCCATACACTGGGAGGCTTAAACAACACAAATTTGTTGTCTCACAGTTCTGGGGGTCAGAAGTTCTTACTCTAGTATGACCTCATCTTAACTAATTACATCTGCAATGACTGTATTTCCAAGAAGGTCTGAGGTCTGGGGATTAGAACGTCAGCATATGAATTTGGGGGGGGGACACAATTCAACTCATAACAGGGAGGCATCTGGCAACAATAAATGTGGGTCTTACGTGTCTGTAATGATATTTTGAAAGATTTGAAGCAAATATGATAGAATGATACAAATTGATACAGTTGAACGTCAGATATAATATTTTGTAGTCTTGTCTGAACAGTGGAATAATTTCACACTTTCAAAAGGTCTTTAAAATACTAAGAGGCTTCCTACTTGGTTTTGGCACTGTGTAGCAAGTTGGAGAATGTTGATGTCAATGACAAAACTCCTCTTCAAGGAAGATTCATTGAAGAAACAGGGCTAAGAAATGTGAGCAAGAAGCCTAATGTCTGTGTTCACATAAGAACCACACTCAGGTGGAAAGGAGGACCAGATTTGAGCTGAATTCCTCCAAGTGCTTGAAGCGGTACCAAGTGAGGGAAGCCTTCATGACAGTAGATTTCAGCTCATTATAAGAAAACAGTTGCTGACTTATCCAAGCTTTCCAAAATAGTCTCAACTCTTCATAAATGAAGAGTTGTTATGAGTCAGTGAGTTCCATGCACTAGGGATGACAGATAAAGGCAAAGTGATCCCTTGGTGAGGATGTTATATGTGAACTTAAATATTGCCCTACCAGCCCTGAAGTTCCTCTCCAATCTGAGATGCTGTGCATCTGCCGCAGACTCCTGATTCCCTATCTTGTAAACTTATGGCAGAGAAAATGAAAGGGCAGTTGTTCTGACTTCCTCTATTTTTGAAGAACGCATGCTGCCCCCTGTTTAAGTCGTCACAACCATCTACATAACAATTGATTCTTCAATCATATTAGAATTATCATTTTGTAGAATTGAACTTGTCTGCCTTTTTGAAAATTGAGACTTGTGTCCTTTATCAGTCTCAGGTTCCCCCTCCCCCATTTCTTATAGCTCCTTAGAGATTGGTAACGATAAGTGGTCATGCCTGCCAGATGTTCCAGTCCTGAAATTGGAATCATAAGGATTACGAACTCAAGAAGTGACATAACATAGTGGTGAACTTGACTTTCAGAGTCCGCAGTATAGAAATCTTGGCTCAGCTATTTAGCTAAGTGCTATGAGTTCCCTGTAGAGTGTCAGGTCCTGCATCTGTAAACCTATCTTTCTAATTTAGAGAGTGGTTGTGAGGATAAAATGAGAATGCATACGTCACACAGGAAGTACCCAATAAAAGTCTACTATCCCCATCACTAGCTCAGGCATCAGTTTTAACACTGAATAAAATCTTTTCAGGCCAAACTGGATTCTCAACAGAAGAGCTGGATGCCAGATAGGAACTGAGGTCGTTTCAATCTCCTTCCATTGTCTGCAGCATACATTGACCTCTTTCTCAGTGCAGTACAACAATAAAATCCACCCCTTCCTTTTTGTCCTTGGGACTTTTTAAAAGACTTAGTCTCCTGGACTTCAGAATTTCCAATACTTTTATTACAAGCTGGTGCTACTGGTCATGAGTCCCTCTTTCCTTCCACTGAACATGTCTTGGAGTAGCTCCAGCTCACTGGATGACCACTTGGGCTGTCCTTCTCATCCTTGTAGACACTGCTTCTCATTTTTCCTAATCAAGGATATTCCCAGTTTATCATCAGAACTTCACTTCTAAAAGATTATTTTCCTTCTTGAAATAATACCTTTTCCTTTATATATATATATATATATATATATATATATATATATATATATATATATATGAAATACCTAGTATAATCTTTGGAACATGGTAGATGCCAAATGAAACTTCTGTTTCCCTTAATTCTTTTGCAGCCATTACAACCTCTCAAATAGCATTTCCTTCGAGATTTCCTTTCTTCTTATTCCAACCATCTGCTTGGATTCAGGGTAACAGTTCTCTGTGTCTCTCTGAGAGGTGAAATTAACTTTGAGAGTAAATGAGAAGGCATTGGAGATGGCTCTCATTTTCATAGCCTGGGGCCTGGGAATAGGTAATGGTTTTCACAGAAATAAGGGAGAGTGGAATAGGCTTTGTAGGGATGGAAGGGAAAGGAGGCTTGGTTTTTAATGTGTGAGATTTAATGTGTTTGTGGGATATGCTGGTGTATCAGGATCTGTTCAGCAGATAATTTATGGGAAGGCTGATACTGGCCTCCACATTTGGGAGTGACTCATCGACGAAACAGGGATGATGTGAGTCCTGGTCATGGGGAAATCACAAGAGTGTAGGAAAGGTGGGAATCAGCTGACAACAGACTCTGAAAGACCATCTACATCCTGGTGGGGGAGGAGTTGGAGCCACTGAAGACAGAAGAGAAGCTATCATAGATAAAAGCAGAATTAGATGAGCCATGAGAGAGAAGAAAGGAGAATATTTAAACAATTTAAACCATTTTGAAACAGGTGGTGCAGAGAAGTTAAAGAAGATGAAAATTGAGGATAATTACTGGTTTTGGCCCCTCAGCATGATAACAACAATAAAAACACACAACATCCAGCACTACTGATCACTCAGGATGAGACCACGATGGCATTCAGGACGGTGTTGCTTAATCATTGTAAGAACTCGTCATATTATTGTAATAAATGTCAATAAAACATTGGTATTTATTATAACTGTATTTTAAGATGAGGAAAAGAAATTAAGTGGATAGGTTAAACAGATTCAACATCATCAGCCTTTGGAAGAACTGGGGTTCCAACTCTCGGTATCTGATTCTAAAGCAGGAGTTCCTTAACATTTAATTTCTACAGAAAATTTATCTCTAGTCTGGAGCTGAAGAACAAATTGTAAAGGTCAAGGCACCTTTGGGTGAAGAGGAAGCGATGGCAGGGGGTGTCAACTACACTTTTAAGAATTTGGCAGGGATAAGAAGGGGAGAGAGAGAATAAAAGTATGGCTGAGAAGAGTTTATAGTTTTACTTTTTTTTCTGAGACTGGGGAATACAGGATATAGGTGAAGAGCTGGCATCAACAGACAATAAAAGGGAATCAGGGTTTTGTAACTTTGTGCAGAAAGTTATGGTAAAATGGGTCTGGGTGTCACCAAGGTGGGTACAGCAACAGGCTAAAAATGTAAATGTAAACCTCAAAGTCACTATCAGGGAGGTAAGTGAAGGAAAGGTGTCTAGGAGCACAGTGAAGGATGGAGAGTAGGGTAGGGAAGGGAGAGAAGATGAGATGCATTTCAAAAGGGAAGAGTATGCTGAAAGCATGAGCAGAGAGAGAATGAGAGGCGACTCCAGTTAAGAGATGCTGAAGGGAAGTGTGCACTGCGGACCCCAACTCCTGATGGGATAAAGGACTAGTAACACCTGTTCAACATCCTTTGTTGGGTAAAGTTTCTACAGAAAGCCATGTTATCAGGTATGACATCCTAGACTTGCCATTCCATAACATAATCTATGCAGGGAGGAGGGAGCTGGAACGTGTATCTTTGCAATATATTTATTGGACATTTTGCCAACTATAAGCTGCCTGGAGTCGAGATTAACTCGGTGGTGTGTTATGGAATTGCATAGGTCAAACCAATTTCAATTTCAAATATTAACATAACTAGAAGTTCCTTGTGTCTTAATTAGAGGTCATCAACTCTCTTGTAAAGTGGTCCCTGTCAAGATTGCCTGTGGGTAATTTGGGGAGTTCAGTGAAGCTTAGAATGAAGGATTTGATAGTCAGTGTTTTTTTTTTTTTTTTTTTTGCGTTTTTAGTCATATTGCTTTGTTCTTCAGCAAATAATGGGTAGCCCAGACTCCAATTAGAGCAGTATTCAAATAATTTTAGATTTGCATATTTGCATGGACCATCTTTGGGAAGGAGTAGGCAAGGCCATGCAGTTCTCCAATTATTCAGAGCAATTAGAGGAGATGATCAGACACTTCTGAGGTCTCATTAGCAAGCATGTTGCCTGTGCCGACATCTCCGAAGACCACAGCGGAGACTGGCCTGGCTGCCCACATTTCCTTTCGGGAGGATTCTACAGACAGTGACTCACTTGGAGTTAAACAAAGGTAGCTACTTTCACTGCCTATTTCTACTTTCACCCTGAAAAGTCATTCATTACTACTGTTTCTCTAGAACATGCATTGTGAATACCAATGTCTTTTTTCTACTTACAAGCTCTCTAATTTTTGTTTTAGATCTAGACCCATCAGCATCTTGGTACTTAATACCGAGTACCAATAGTAATTTCCCAGCAATAAAACCTGGTGCTTAGAAAACTAATTTTGGGAGATGAGGTGTCCAGCATTCTAAATTTCGGTGCATTCAATTATAATCACCTTTTTCACTACTGATTAGCACCCTAAAAAAAAGAAGAGTGCTGGGAGTACAAGTCCTCCAGTTGACAGAAGCATGGTCTCAGTAATTTGTTTATTATTGAACTTGGTATCACAGTTTCCAAATTAGGGGTTTCCCCTGTAATGACACTCAAGCTTCCCATTCTGGCATAACCTCTAAGCCACCCTCAAATCACTGAGAGAAGTCAGAGTGCTGGTTTCCCTTTCCTTGGATATTGCTTTACCAAGCAGAGCCCTGCCCCTCTCTCCTGTAACCCCAGACGTAAGGACATGCCTGCATTCAGAAATCCAGGTTTTAAATTAGAGCAAAATCATTGTTCTCAACATTTTCTAGATTCCATTTTAATTTCCGTAGTGAACATAGGTAGAGTGGAAAGAGAATGGGGCTTGGATTAGGAGAAATAGCATTTACTAACTCACTAATGTTGGGCCAGTGATGTGTCACCTCTCTATCCTTAATCTTTTCATCTACAAAATGGCAATAATAATACTTAATACTTGCCCTTTCTACCACATTCAGTTGCCCTAAAATCCGACTGAGATGATGTTTGTAAAACAGTCTTGGAAGTAATGAACCTATCACATGCTTTCTCATGTGTACAGAAATAATAATATGATCTATATCATGAGGTTTTATGTGGATTTAATGAATAAGAGATACAGAGCCATGCCTACCATGTTAATGCAATATGAATATCAGTTGAACTTTAAAAAATTATCTTTTTTGAGAGGCTTGAGAAAATTAAGATTGGGGGTCTGGGGTTGATGTTGACTTCTCAAAGGTTTTCCAGGAGGTATCAACCTTTTTTTTTTTTTTTAACATCTTTATTGGAGTATAGTTGCTTTACAATGGTGTGTTAGTTTCTACTTTATAACAAAGTGAATCAGTTATACATATACATATGTTCCCATATCTCTTTCCTCTTGCATCTCCCTCCCTCCCACCCTCCCTATCCCACCCCTCTAGGTATCAACCTTTTAAACCACGTCTTGGTTATACCATGTTTCTTGTGCTCACAGTTTTATTTTAAGCCAGAGGCTTAGGCCTGACTCTTGATGTATTAAACCCAGACCAGTTTGTCGCATTTCATTTTCAACTGTGTAAGGCAGTTTAGCACAAGTCTTGAGCAAACTGGGAAGAGTCTCTCCAAGTGTCCATTCAGCATAACTTTGGGAGTTAGGAAGACAAGGAATGACAAAGATTCCTAAGCATACAAGCCACCTTAGAAAGGTCCCAATGCTTCCATGAAGCTGGGCTTATTCCAGTTATGTATATATGTACTCATACATAAACCAGTTGTATATATGTACTCAAAGAGTACAAGCAAATAATGCCTGAGAAGTGTCTGCCCAAGATTATAGACAACAAATTAGTCATCTGTGTAGTTTAGATAAATGGCCAATAATGTTTTTGTATAGCTGTTTCTCAAATACAGTGTGGGACATACTTACACTAAAATATTATTCATTGTTTATCTGAAATTCATCGTTTAACTGAACAACTTACATTTTTATTTGCTAAATCCAGCAAACCTTGATAATAGGATTAACCTCAGCAACTTTGAGGATCAGAGAAAGCTCAGCATTCTTAACAAATATGTTTAATCAACCTTTGAAGTAAATGGAAAACAATTTGGTGGTTACTTCATAATTGTTAAGGCTCAGCCATCCTTGATTTTTGCATATTAAGATAATTAAGCATTCAGTCAAACACTTCCCCACTTGTGTTGGTCTTAGATGCTATCTAGTCTTTCAGTCCTTTAAGAATGCTTATGGTTTCATTTCTACATTTTGTTGTGGATGTTTAGTAAATTTAAAAAAATTAGCCTGTGTTAAACATTGAAGAGACAAACATACAATTCAATCCTTTTCTCTCTTTCTGTTACTGAAAGCACTGCTTGTTTAATTACTGAAAGCTCTCCCTTTGCTAATCAATAGCTTCTACCCTCCCGGTTCCTTCCAGAATGGCACAATCCAGCCTGTCATATCACTAGGTCTCCTATAAAAAATGATGCCAGATATGTTGTAAACAGGAATGGAATCACACAGTGAATGGGAGGTGGTGGTCACAGCTTGGGGCTTCTCTGAGTGTACAAATGATCACGTATTGGCTTTTCATTGGGGAAAAGCTTTGCATCAAAAGACTGATGCTCAAGTGAGACAACCCAGCAGGTTCTCTATGCCTCTTTGTGACAGCTAAAAATCTCACGGAAGATGATGAGGGGCTGCAGCAGCAAACAGCCAGCGCTGTCTTAACGGAGAGGTCACACTGTGTGCTGATGGGCTGGTGTCTGCCCCCAAGGGAAAGGGAATGAGTGTGTAAGATCCTGGTCTTTTCCATGACTCCAGTCTATGACCAGGGCCTTGGTAAAGGAGAATAAATGAGGTCAAGGGCAATGTGGCCGCTGTGCATTGCCTAGTCCTCTGTCCCTGTGATGAGTTCTTTCTTGCCCACTGGCATTAACTCACCGTCATCTTTTCTCACCTACGTGTTCTCTCTTGTTCTGTCTTCCTCCATGCAAGACAGCCAATAAAGAAACAGTGTCTGCTGTGATACCCACTCTTTAGAGAGTGACCTTCCAGGAGTTCCTAGGAATCAAGTCTCTGTCATATAATACAATTGCTAATAGTAGACGAGCAGCTTCCAAAATATCACCTCAACTAAACTGGCTTTCAATATACCAACTATAGCTTTTAATTTTAATGGAAGTTCCCTCATGCACTGATTCCCACTGCCAGAGAAATTCTTATGTTTTCATTCATTTGTTCTTTGAGAAGAGAAGAAGGCAATTTGATAACACACACACACACACACACACACACAAATCTAATTTTAGGTAAATGTTGTCTTTTGGAAGAAGTTCTAGGGGTTTCTTAAATATAATAAAACATAAAAATGATCAACCTTTAAAGACATTGCCTTTTTTCATGGTTGGTTTTTTTGCTTACCTGCCTTCAGTTATTCCACTGCTCTGCCATCATTTTCTTCCAGAAAAAAAGGACTTCCAAAACCCCTATCTGCAACCTGGTCCCAGGGACGGTCCAGTTTTGTGGATTTGAGTGAGAACACAGCATTTGGAGCCTACGGGAAAAATGTGTAACCAAAGTCCTATAAATTCATCACCTTTTGATATTTACAACATATGACAATGAGAGGAAGCCCAGTGATTAGAGAGCCAGTTCTTTTCAATTTACTTTGCATGGGCTCTTAGACAAACCCTCTGTTTCACATGGAATACCGCTCTCAGATATTTTCACCCAGTGAGGCAAGACCAGCCTACCACAGATGTTTTAGGAATCCTTTATTTTTGAACCTAACTCAGTGATTTTGTACAGGATAAAGAGGTAAGAAATTCACTGTCAAAGGTTGTATAATTTTCTTTGTTGGCATCAATTGTCAGAGTAGTGACAAATGCAAGCACCCTTATCACAGAAATACCAGGGATGTGAGAAAGACTTAGAGGAAGCTCAGAGATCAATCAGGCTGTACACTGCATCTCAAAGGAGGAACTGAGGAATGTCACCAACAGCTAATGTGACACAGTAGGCTAGAGAGGGCCAGGGGAGCTGGAATCAGACCTGGCATTCTGCTTTCCCAGGTCTGTGCTGTCCTAACTTTGCAGAAATGTGTGTTCTCTATTTCCACTGACTTGTATGTCTGAATGAACTCTATCTCATTTGCAAATAATGCCAAGATAAATGTTTAGTTCATATAAAAATATCAGGAAGTAGACATTAAAAATGTGTGTTGCAGAGAAGGAGACTCTTTCAAGAGCGTATTTATTAGACAGCATCACAAGAAAGTGAGGAATTAATGACTGAATTTCACAACAATCAAACTATTTCATATGATGCAGTTATATTTTAAATTTAATATCTTTGGAACTCAACTATAGTTTAAGCCACAGATTGTAATCATAAGTAAATATTCCTTCTGACGTTGCCTTCAATGTGCTTACATAGATATAGTTGTCACATTGTGCTAAATCTTGTGATTTTACTAAAGAATAAATCTTCTAAAAAGTTAAATATTCATATCCCTACATATAAAATGAGAGTGTACAATTATTTAATAATAATAAAACCAAAACAATCAAATAAATAAACACTGAAAGCATGGGAATCCCAAACTTGACTTTCTTGTTGCTCTAGTCTGTTAGGAAATCTGTTGTTTATAAACTGTAGTCTATTAAGCCACTCTGAAGTTCAGAGTTAACCTTTCAGAGTTCAGCTGCTGTCTCTCCCATTGAAGTTATTGCTGGCAGTTACATAATAATTTCAATTCCACCCTTCAGCAGCAAGAACAACCACACACACACACAGCACAAAAAACCTCAAAAGAACAAAAACACAAGCTAATTCACAAAGTACTTAGAAACTGTCAGCAAGAAACAGAAATTGGGTGGCATTGGAAATCAGGAGTGGGTGGGTGGGTGCTGGAATCCATGCTATGTGTAAAGAAATTTGAATTTAGAAGCAAGTGTTGGGGAAGTCTGTGGGGATAAACACAAAAAATAAAACTAGAACTATCATATGATTCAAAAATCCCACTTCTGGGTATTAATTCAAAAGAGTGGAAATCAGGATATCGAAGCGATATCTGCATTCTCATGATTATTGCAGCACTACTCACAATAGCCAGGATGTGGAAACAACCTAAATGTCCATTAACAAATGACTGGAAAAAGAAAATGTGTTATATACATACAATGGAATATTATTTAGCCTTAAAAAGGAAGGAAATCCGGCCATATGCAATAACTTGGATGAACCTTGAGACATTCTAAATGAAATAAGCCAGTCACAGAAGGACAGGTATTGCATGATTCTGTTTATATGACGGTATCTAAAATAGTCAAACTCATAGAAGCAGAGAGTAGAATGGTAGTTGCCAGGGGCTGTGGGACTGGCAAATGGGAAGTTGTTGTTAAATGTGGGTCTAAAGTGTCAGTTATGCTAGATGAATAGGCTCTAGAGAGCTGCTGTACAACACAGTGCCTGTTGTCAACAGCACTGTACACTGCACTTAAAAGTTTGTTAAGAGGGTAGATCTCATAATAAGTGTTCTTACCATAATAAATTAAAAAAAAGAAAGAAAGAGAGGTATGGAGTGCCCATCATACATCATGCACTGGTTATACATAAGCCACTGGAGAAAGAACAACAGTATCTCCCTGTGATGGATGCCACTTACAATAAAGAGGGTGAACTCCAGAAAGGTTAAGTACTTTGCCCCAAATCACAAAACTAGACGTGTTAGACTTCATCATGATGTCATGGTGAGGTCATGATGAGGCCATCTTTGGAAGGGAAGGGTGGAGGGATAGTTAATCATTTGCGTCTTCTACCGAAACTATGAAAGCCAGAAGCCACAGGTTAGCGGTTCCCCAGTCACAGGTTGCATTCCGCCCCCATTGGAAAAGAAGGTTTTTAGATCCGTCTACACTGGGTGAAGTAACTGCAGAAATAGGGTGCAACTTGTGAGCCAGGGAAGCACCTGCAGAAGGATCTGGAGGCACCCAGGAAGTGATAATACTGCTCCTGTCCACGCAGAAGATCAGTTTTCCCTTACCTGGATATAGATCAGATTTTGTAAATGTAGCTTTTCCAGCAATCCAGACATCTGAAATAGGAAGGGTCTTCCTTCAATTCTAAAGTAATTAGCAGTCACCATCCAGAGTTCTGAGGTCAGCTAATGTGTTCCTATGATCTGTCCCCTAGATTTATCTGCAGGAATCAGAAGCAGAGCCCTGATTAGAAAAGACCTCCATTGACATTGTGGGATCCCCTCCCATTCCTTGTCTAAACAGGTCTAATTCTCAGAGTTTCCATACATAACATAAGGTTTATCTTTTCCAATGTTCAAAGGGAAGATCATAATTGCCTCTTCAAAACAAAATGTTCTGAATTTGAAACTTGATAAACCTTCCAAATAATGATTGGCTTATGTTTACCTAATTCTTATTCATCGGTGAGTGTCTAAAAGAAATCATTATTAAACCTAGCTCACTGATTGCTTTCACTAAGTGTTAAATAATAAATAATGCATTTCTCCTTCAACTAATCTACTTAGACATCTCACAGGCCAAACGCTTCGGTGGAAATGTTCTAAGCTACAGAATCAATCTGCAGCCTGACTCTGCCTCATGACATCTTGAGTTCCCTAAAAAAGAGCTTTTAATTCCAATTACAAAGTAAATGGATAATTTAGATGACCATGTTCTGCCATCATGCTCAAACTAATAAGATGAGGTACTGTAATGACAGTTTGCAACTTTACTCAAGGCAGAATTTGGAATGAATATGCCCTCCTCCCAAAATGATAATTTTGTTACTGAGTCCAAGCTCGGACTGCTTGCCACACAAAAGACCAATAAATCAAGAGACGAGTTGTTGAGGCAAGGAATAGTGACTTTATTCGGAAAGCCAGCAGACTGAGAAGATGATGGACTAGTGTCCCAAAGAACCACCTTACCCGAGTTAGAATTCAAGCTTCTTTTATGCTAAAAGGGGAGGGGAGTGGTTGGTTGTTGCAGACTTCTTGGTGTCAGAATCCTTTGTTCTTGCATTTGTCCACCTAGGTCAAGTCATAATGTTCCTGTAAACCTCCAACAAGACAAATGTTATTCGCTGTTCTGTAACTTTTTATCTCTATATGAGTGGAAAAAGTGTTATACCTTTAAAAGTCAGAGTCTTGAGAATGGGCTGTCCTGTATATTTTAGGCTGTAGGCAACATTCTTAACTTGTAGCAAAAGCAAGGGAATACAAAGGTTAAACTAAAAGAAACAGATCCAATATGGAGTCAGATTTGTTCTTCCCTATTACAATTTGCTTCTTAATCTTATATGCTTGTACATTTTTCACCTTAACGCGAGGCTCTACAAATACCCAAGACTGTTGTTTCATAGTGTTGTGTATTGTCCCATTATTGTGGGGTTTATTAAATGATTCAAATTCTACCATCTTGCTAGCATTGCTAAAAAACAATTAACAGAAAGTCTGAGGACTCAAGATACCAAAAACCCTTTACGTAATATTAGCTGCTATTTTTGCGTATTCCCTTCTGATTCTTCTCTAGATACATACATATTTTATGTGGTTGAAATCATACTGTATATGCCATTTTCTGACCCTTTTTATAGTAATCATATTGAAAATGTTTCCCTGTGGCAAGAGGCTTTATAATTATTAATTTTAACTTTAATTATAATGCCATAACCTATTTAAATAATGAAGCATGATTTAACTCTCCCATTTATTTTGGAAATTCAGTTTGCTTCTGTATTTTATTAAATAATTAATGCTGAATAATCCTGTGCATAGAGGTTCCCCTGCCCCCTCTTTCTCTGGGGGTCAAGAATCTAAAGATATATAGTCCAAGTGCCACAGGTGAGCATGCAAGTTCACCAGAGTCTCCTCAGATTAAGATATTAATGCTTTGTAAAATGTACGTTAATACAATAAACAGAAAGTTACTTCATTTTTTTTTTTAAGTTAATAGCTACTTTATTTTATTTATTTATTTATTTATTTATGGCTGTGTTGGGTCTTCGTTTCTGTGCGAGGGCTTTCTCTAGTTGTGGCAAGCGGGGGCCACTCCTCATCGCGGTGTGCCTTTCACTATCGCGGCCCCTCCCGTTGCAGGGCACAGGCTCCAGACACGCAGGCTCAGTAGTTGTGGCTCACGGGCCTAGTTGCTCTGCGGCACGTGGGATCTTCCCAGACCAGGGCTCGAACCCGTGTCCCCTGCATTGGCAGGCAGATTCTTAACCACTGCGCCACCAGGGAAGCCCCTACTTCATTTTAATGTATATTTTAATTACTAGTCAGACTGAACTTTTTCCCATGTCTGTGATCATCAACTGAATTTCATCTTGTACTTCTGCCTATCATTTGGTTATGTATCTATTGGGATCACTGCTTTATCTTTTTTGGGAGATTTCTTTCACAGTTGGCAGGATTTGTAAGCACATCTACAAGCATAGTAGGAGATAAAATGCAATGAATTGAAAGCAAGGGTAATTAGTGTACATTTCACATGCTTGTAATCTCAAGGAGTTACAAACATATATACTTTGAAGTAGGAGATAGAAAGTTCCCTGGAGGCAGCACCTCCCTTCCTTTGTTCCTTTGCACAGTCTTCTTAGTGAAGAGTCCTCCACAAATTGTTGTGCAATTGACTTAGGTACCTTGTACTTTGTTATCTCTGCTTTCTCTGAGCACCCTCTCTATCCAAGTATTGCACTCTTTTGTCATCCTTGAGAACTTTAAACATCACCTTTTCTAGGCTGAGTTTGCAGTTCCTCATCTTCTGCTGCCTCCCCTTCTGCGTACACCTCTCCCCTCTGGTTCACAACGTCTTGTAGTTACTTGTTTACACCTTAGTCTTCCCAGTGGACTGTGCACTCCTGTGAGAGGACAACAGGGGCTGTACATTTTCCTCTCTGCATCCGAAGTGTATAAAATGGTGCCAGGAAGAGACTGGGAGCTCAATAACTGCTTGCAGGTACACAACCAATGTTTGTAGTGCTCAGTGAATGCTTAAGAGATTAAATTTCATATCAATATCACTTCTGTAATCCTATCATCTTTTTTTTTAACTTCTTTATTGGAGTATAATTGCTTTACAATGTTGTGTTAATTTCTGCAGTATAACAAAGTGAATCAGCTATACATATACATATATCCCCATATCTCCTCCCTCTTGCGTCTCCCTCCCACCCTCCCTATCCCACCCGTCTAGGTGGACACAAAGCACCGAGCTGATCTCCCTGTGCTATGCAGCTGCTTCCCACTAGCTATCTATTTTACGTTTGGTAGTGTATATATGTCCATGTCACTCTCTCCCTTCGTCCCAGCTTAACCTTCCCCCTCCCCGTGTCCTCAAGTCCATTCTCTACATCTGCGTCTTTATTCCTGTCCTGCCCCTAGGTTCTTCAGAACCAGTTTTTTGTGTTTTTTTTGGATTCCATATATATGTGTTAGCATAGGGTATTTGTTTTTCTCTTTCTGACTTACTTCACTCTGTATGACAGACTCTAGGTCCATCCACCTCACTACAAATAATTCAGTTTCTTTTTTTTTTAATGGCTGAGTAATATTCCATTGTATATATGTGCCACATCTTCTTTATCCATTCATCTGTTGATGGACACTTAGGTTGCTTCCATGTCCTGGCTATTGTAAATAGTGCTGCAGTGAACATTGAGGTACATGACTCTTTTTGAATTATGGTTTTCTCAGGGTATTCCCATCATCTTCTTTTAGGGTCTAAACCAACTCTTAGTTATAAAGGACCTGGAGCCATATCTGAACTTCCTCAAAGTTATAGCTGTCTCCAGTGGATGCCAGCTCTCCCCGCTTACCCCCTGCATGGGATGAGTCCAGGAACCCACGCCAAGCTCTCAGGATATGGTCCAGGCTCCGTTTGGTTTGTTTGATGTTGAACCCCCTCTAGACATGATGAAGTGACTGATGGCCCTGCAATAGAAACTATTTTAATGTCAACAAAGTGGCTTCTGCTCTACTTTTCCCCTCTGTTGTTTCATCACACATACTTTTTACAGAGTCTTGCTCACCCCTACACACCACGGTTAGTTCCATAAAATAATGTCACTGTGCTGTGAAACACTTAAAAATATTTGTGTACATTGTACGCAACTGCTATCTTTGAGAAGGAAGGATACATATGTCCATGCCCCTGTGGGAGAACAAAGTCAGAAACTCAAACATACTCATTTTTTGTCCCAAATAAACACAATTGTCAGATCCAATTAGACACTGGAGAAGACAGAGACCAGTGTGTGGGTGCAAAGGCTGAGCTGAATTCATGAGATTCTTGAAGACTAAGGTTTTTCATTCTGTCGTTTAGAGAAAACTATACGGCATGCTTGAAGGAAATTATGATATTCTTGTTTACATTTTTCTTTATATCATGATTATTAATAAGAAAATTGTTCTTGGACATGACTTTTTAGCAGGCATGTAAAGTGCCTCAGTTGAGCATTTACTTAAATGCTGATGGAGATTTGAGGTGCAAATCATGTCTATAATTTATTTTCAAAATTATGTGACAATAGCACTTAGAAACATTCATACTGGGGAACTGCTTATAATCATGACCTAATGATGTTACTGTGACTCTGACAGTGAAGTTAAACAACAAAGTCAATATTGTCCCAGCCAGGAAATCTGTAGAAGTAAGCCATTTGATCTTTGTACTTGAGTGCCTCGCCCTGTGACCGGTTCAGCCAATAGTGATGTCAAGTCTTGCCCCAGCGTACCTCCCACAAGAGGTTATAATACAAGCATTTAAGAACGAAAGAGGCAAGACAAGCACAGTGAATGTTCCCCATATCTTTTAATATCATCAAGGTAGTGGCCGGAATTGCCAGTTGGCTTCTTACACAAACATCTCACTGAGTAAGGGAGAGGGGTTACTTGGATGTGAGGATGTTGATTTCACTCCCAATGCAGTATTCTTGAGCTACAGATTCTTACTAATATACAGTAAATACACTTCATTAAATGGGTGACTTTCACAGCAGGAGAGTTTCATTTGGAAAACCACAAGTGGATTGAATGTACTAACATAACAGTGAGAAAAGTTGTGTGTACATTTTGTAACTGCGTACCAAGAGGCCATCACTGACAGATAAGAATGCTACTGCTTGTGGTGACAGTGGGTAGCGACACTGTGGAATTAAAAAAAAAAAAATGCTGCCTGCAAAATAAGCTTCTTTTTTAAAAAGAGAACTTAGATTTAGACTCATTTATGAGAATCAAACAGTTGCATCAACTTCAGCTTAGAAGAAATTCACCTTTTGTTTTTCTTAATTTTTCCTGTTACCCAGATAGGGTAAATAAATTCTGGATCATCAGCTAAAATTTCCAAATACTCCTTCTGAACCAGGGTTTCTAAACTGCAGCACTGTTGACATTTTGATCCCAATCATTCCTTGCTACGGGGTGTCCGGTGCGCTGTAAGATGCTGAACAGCATTCCTGGCTTCTATCCACCAGACTCAGTGGTCATCCCTTCCTCTCGTTATGGCATTCGAAAACGTATGCAGACATTTCCCACTGTGCCCCGCACTGGCAACCGCTGTTCCCCTGCTGGGGAGCCACTACTCTAAGCCAAACCAAACCAAACCAAAACTGGACAAGAAATCCAGGAAGCTGACTTTAGTTTTGCCGTTGTTGCTTCTTCACAAATCAAGTCCTTCCGCCTTTCATTGCCCCCTTTCCACAGCTGTGAAATGGGCTCAATGCCATTCGCTTCATTCACCCCATAGAAATATGGCAGAGTCACTGACGCGGTGCCTGGCGCATCGGAAGTACTCAAGAGAGATTTGAAGAATGAGTGAAGGATGAATGAATGTACCTGCACAGTGAGCATTATTTCCAAGGAAGAGGGCATCATCTTTTCACAGGTCCCCCTGCGACTACAGGGGCTCCCAGCTTTTGTTTATATCTAAGTTCCCACAGTGGGGCTGGAAGGTGGGAGCCTTGCCCAAGCACTGCATGTCTGCTTTTTTTTAAGTACTAGATCAGAATTGCACAACTGACAGCTCTAACCCCTCACAGAGTAATCCCAGTAGTATATGCATATGCTTTTGTTTTTGTTGGCTAATCTTTTTTTTGTTTTTGTTTTTGATTGTCAAAATGTCAAATGTCAAATTAGACTCATACCGTGGGGAAGCTCGTACAAAAACAGAACTACTTGGTTCTGCCATACTCTTCCTTAAGAAGTTTACATCCCTTTCTCCTGATGCTAGTGGGATTCATCCTGTTCCTTTACTTTAAAGTTCCCTCCTATTTCTCCCTGCCCTCCACCCCAACAAAGGCTTAATGTACATATAGACACATGTGTACATATAAAACAAAAAGCCCACTTTCAATTGTTTTGCTTGTTGTAAGTGACTGAGTTAAACCACAAAATAAATCACTGTAGAAAAGAAAAGAATAAATACTAATAGCTTTACATATATATCTTCTGTAGAAGAAAAAAGACCAGTCATTAACAGGGAATAATAAAATTAACTCACAGGGTTTAACAACTAGCCCCAGAAAATTACTGACGTTGTTATCTGGACACTTATAGAAAATACCTTTGAATTATAGACACTCCTTCTTTACTTCTCCAAACTCTTCCTGAAAGGCTTTATAAACACATTTATTTTTAAGATGACCCTATGGGAAAACTATTGTAGCCTGGCTTCATTAATGTAGTCAAGAAATGATGTAAATATGGAGTTGAGAAAATTTAAGATCCTCATGAGTTTTGCAGGCTTTCCAAACAGCTTCTTTTTCAGGTTACCTTTATTTTGTGATTTTGTGAAATCTGGCATGCAGCTAGAATATTAAAAGCAACAATTAGCATAAATAAATATTATCTTCTCTGATGATTATTTTGATAATTGATAGACTAACTTGTCGCAAAGTTCAATTATATTATCCTCACATAGCTAAGAATTTAGAACAATATTCCTGAAGTAGAAAGGAAATATCGTTGACAACAAAAACAGTGATATGAGAGGCATTGAAAAGTTGGAATTGATAATAACAATAACAAACCGAATTTCTACTTTGAAAATGCCATTTCGCACATTGAATATTGACTAAATTAAGTAAGCAAATAAAGGAAAGTTCATGGATGCCAGATACAGACGTCTCAAGACATTAAAATTATAGGCCTAGCAGTAATCTGACATCCTATTAGGGAAGCTCCCTTCCGGTCTCCTTGGATACTCTCTGGTCCCATCCAATCCACTCTCCATTTGACAGCCTGTGACTTTTTCAAAGTACAGATGTGGTACCATTTATGAGTGTGATGACCAGAGCCCTATCTGCCTCCCAGGGCACACACCATGTCTATCTTTTCTCAACATTGGATCTCCAGCACCTTGCATCGTGCCCAAGGCAGAATAAGTACTTAAGAACCACTGATGGAATTCATGAATACATAGCCATTACCCCCATCCCTTCTCTCCTTTCTCATTCCCACCCAGGTGAATCCGTTGGACAGTCATGACTTCTGTTTTGTCACTGGGAACTGAAATGTCCCCCAGCTGGTGTCCTTGTCCTAGCTCTGGCTCTGACTCCTCAGGATGGATTGAATTTCACCCTTTTCTACATCATGGCCCTCTACACAATTGAAGCAGTTGTCTTGTCTCCTCTGAGTCCTCTTTGGCCAATTTGTTTCATTTTCATTCATCACACATTTCTTCATTTTCATTCCTGCCAGAATATTATTATCTGTCCTATCAGCTTGTTCAAAGTTATCTGTCTCTCTTATGGGAGAATGGTGAATATCAGACCTGGACAGATTTATGGGTGAGTTTCCTCATCTATTACTAAATAGTTAAACCCTTGGTGCTGGGGGGTGAGGGGGGCTGCTAGTCATTGTATCAGATGCCAGCAGAAGAGGCATAATAATGGCAGGCTGATACAAAGTAAAATTTTTACAATATTGTCTGTGACAGACATAGCCTGTCAAAATTGATGAGAACATACATTTATAAATTGTCACTCCATTTGTATTTCTACTTGCAAAGCTAGATTTTTTTAGAATGAGTTTGCTGTTCTGCCTTTTTCCTTAGAGATGGGTAGAAAACTCCAGCGATTTTAATTAAGGGATAAAGCATATGCATTTCAGCAAATGTTTGGATTGATCTAAACCTCTCAGCTCTATAGATACCTTGGGAGAAATAGGGCATAAGAGAGAATCAGAATGGAAGCATGATCTGGTCTGTGCCACACTGTCTCTTGGCCAGGTCATCTGTGTGGACACAGCACGAGATCTTCGGATGTTTGAGCAAACATGACTAAAGCCATTTCAGCGCAATGATGTGATGTTGATCTAGATTTCTCCTGGAAGTAGATACTTCAAGCCCAGGCTGTCAAAGAGTCTGAAGATATTTTAATACATCTCTTTATAGGTCCACCGATGAAAGTGCTATATAAGTACAGCATAGGAATCATAATTGCTATTTACTGTTGTTACTGAAAGTGTGGTTGTTCATCTTGATAGTGAGACCTAATGTTAGATGGGTATCGACAAACCATCGTTTGATTTAATCATCTTTCTGGCCATTTTTATTTATAAATGAATCTTCTGTCAATATCAAATTCTCATTAGCATTATTAGAATTCTACACTCTCCTTGTTGGGATCATGTAAAATTGATGGGATCAAATTTCTATTAAATGCAGTGCATTTACACTGAGCATTCTGGAAGCCTTGGATCATAATATCTTGTAAATAAACATTACATTCAGTGATATCACCTTTCATTTTAAAAGGGTCTTTAGAAAGCTTTTAAAATGGCGCAGGGATGGAGCACTCATTATTAAGATTGGAGGGAATGGAGCAATCATTTTATGCGCATGGAATTTCTGGGTAATAAGTGCAAATTAACATTACAGAGAAATTGATTTGAACAAAGTATATCTAAATTGAGATAGGCTCCTCAGATTAAGAGCAAAAAATTTTTTCCTGTATTTATTTGCCCAGAGGTTTTCCAATCATTATAAAAACTAGAGTTTCCCACGTTGGCCCTCAGTTATAATGGGGCATAGAGCTGGATACAGAACACCGTTCAAATGATGAAACATTTTTTTCAAAGATCCAGGAACAGCTGCTGCTTATTGAGTTACCAACACCACTTCCTGAAGAATGTGATTTTGTTTCAAAGATAGCCAAGTCCCGACCAGGCTGTGTCAGCTTACTTTGAGCTATGATAACGTGGCATGTTGTTGTCATATTATTATTAGGTACATTTCATTAAGTGGTTCCAGATCCTTCTCCCTTTTACTTGGGGAGGGGAGGCTTTATTGATTTTGGAGACTATAAATCGAAATGGCACTTTTATGATTGAAAGATATATACCAGTTAGAGGATTTGTATGATGTTTTAGGAAAATTAGAAAATTTCATAAACTCTGAAGAAAGAAAGATTCATGGGGTAGAATCTGGATTGCAAAATGCATGGAAGCTTACTGGAATCTGTGAACTTGTTAGGGTTACAAGAAAGATGTTGACTTGCTTGCCAAGTCTCCCTCCTATGGGATTAAGTTTAAGGCCAACTTTCAAAGTATTTCTTGTGCTGCAAGATTTTGGAATGTCTCTTCAGTGAGACAGCTAAAATACCGTTGGTACTTTTAGCTCATTCAACTTGTCTCCACCCTACATTTTCAAACTATTTTTCTGCTAAACAATGTAAATATAGAGAGAACTTTTGTTCTTAACTTAAGATGGAACATCTTCACTGTAATCCTCTTTTAGGTAAAAATAAACATTTTGTCATCAAAAAGATTCTTGACCTGCAATGAAATTACCTTTCAAATTAAATGAAACTGTGAACTGTGAAACTTAAAGAAGAATGAAAAGTATCCATACAAGTTCATACAAGAAGACCATTATTGTCAGTAAATATTTTTATTGTCTTCAAAGGCTAGAAAAATATATGGAATAATTAAATCCAACTAATTCCAAAATGTATTTTGACCTGAAAAATTCCACTCTTAAGGACTTATTCTAAAGGAATCAATCAGGACATACAAAAACATATTCTTAAAATGATATTCCTTGCAGAATTTTTTATAACAGAAAAAGGTCTTTTCATTCAGTAAAATGCTAATAGATATTCACAATTCTTTTGGAGGACTACAGTTATATTGTAAAGATGTTCACTATTGACTTAAAACAGAGGTATTCCATAATGCTACATAATCACTTCTCAGGAAAGTATTCTTATTAATCATTTTTCTATTTGTATGCTATCAATTAAAAAGGGGGACTTAGAGCAACTTCTGGTATGAAGGCTAGACTTAATTAACAAAACCTTTAACAATTAAACAACCATTAGATGAAGTTCAGTCTTCCAAGGAACTTAACAATTTTGGATTTTGACTGTTGGAAAACGACTTTGTTAGTGTACTAAGCAGTCATGGTTTACTTTCGGCATATCTATTAAGCAAAGTAGGTATTTCATAGGACATTTCTAGAGTCATGTTACTTTGAGGTCTTTGGTTCCTTAGTCAAGGAGGATGTAAAAGCTATAAGTGGAGAATGGTTCCTGGAGCATAGCAGTTCATGGATGCATGTTGAGTAAATGAATGGATAACTGCATTTGTGCCAGGATAACCCTGAGGCGATTTGGCAAGTTTTTAATCTTTCATTCATTTAGAAACCTTAACAGAGCACCTGCTATGTTGAAGTGCTAGGGATATGGGTGTCAGAAAACACTGTTCAGAAGGAGCATGTGATCTAGTGTGGGTCTGATCAGATCAGATCATCCTAATACACGTTTAGGAAGAAAAAAATGTGGAAAGCTTTGTGTAGGGAATTATGGGAACCCTGAGAAAGGTACGGTCACCAACTTGTCCTGGTTTGCCCAAGACCTTCTTGTTTTTAGCACTGAAAGTACAGAAACCTCTTCAGCCTCAGACAAATGGAGGTGGTTGGTCATCTTAGAAAAGGCATCTAAGCCAGCTAAGGCTTTCTGGAGGAGGTGGTCCTGGACTTCTGGGCTGAATCTTCAAGTCAGGAAGGGACAAGCACGGCAAGGGTGTGTTGTATATAAAGGGTCAGGGTGAGGATCAGGGGTGGATTCCAGGCAGAGGAGAGCCTGCGGGAGTAGAGAAGCAGTACAGTGTATGTAAGGAACCAGGAGGCAGTTCTAACATCTCTTGAGCGTTAGTTGTTGGGAATGGAGCTGGGGAAAGGCCTCAGCTGTGATCTGGCCTCAGTTGACCAAGGCCTGATCACAGAGGGTGGAGGGGCTTAGGTAAGTGCATAGCTTGCTAGGGCTGCTGGAACATAGCACCACACAATGGGTGGCTTAAACAACAGAAATTTATTGTCTTGTGGTTCTGGGGACAAGAAGTCCTAGATCAAGGTATCAGCAGGGTTGATTCCTTCTGAGGCTGTAAGTGGGAATCTGTTCCATCCCTCTCCCCTAGTCTGAAGGTTGCTGGCAGTCTTTGAGTCCTTGGCTTGTAGAAGCATCATCACACTGATCCCTGCTTTCATCTTCACATGGTGTTCTCCATGGGTGTGTGTGGTGTGTGTGTGTGTGTGTGTTTTCAAATTTCCTCTTTTTATAATGATACCAGTCATAATGGATTTAGGCCCCCCTAATGACCTTATCTTAACTAATTATATCTGCAATGACCCTATTTCCAAAGAAGGTCACATTTTAAGCTACTGGGGGTTAGGATGTCAACATATGATTTTCTGGAGGACGCAACTCAACTTGTTACGGTGAAGATGGATGAAAAAGTTTAAGCGGGCACCCTAAGAGGCCTGGTGGCCTTCAGCCCAGGAAATCTGCTGTCATCATTGGTTCATGGTGGCAGAGACCCCAATAGGGCAGGGGTAGATCCCACTTCAGTTCCTAATAAGGGAACACAGCCGAGCACTGGGAACATGGCCCGAGGTCACCCAGTCCTCCGGCTGTGGATCTGAGACGGGGCTGATCACGTGGATAGTGAGAGGAGCGAGGGGCGAGGGCCACCTATTCCCATCAGCAAACACTGGGTCTGCTGGGATCTCTCTTCAGTTCGGAATAAACTGGATAAAACACAACCTACAATAATTACTCTAGGTCCAGAGGAAAGATGTGTCATTCTGAGGAACGTATTCCGAGGAAGCCTTCTAAACACTGTTTACCAAGGTAACCAGAAGAAAATAATTTAGCAATTGGGATGCAAAAATATATGGTCTCTCCGAAACAGCATCTAAAAGCTGTGATGAGATGACAGTGACCTAAATAGATACCTAGATGGAATAGGAAGTATTGAAAAGAAAGAAAACATCAAGTAGGATCAAAAGCTAAATTACCCACTGTTCACTGCAGAATCGACACTGCCAAAAATAGCATTTAGAGTTCTCCTAGAACACAGAAGTTAAGGACACAAGGATGAGAAGGATGGAAGAGAAAGTGAAAGGCAAAGGGCCAAAAAACAGAGATTTCACATGCAATTATGGGTATTTATGAAAAAAGGCCAGGCTAATTAGAAAAGAAGATAGTTGAAGAAAATATTCTTGATCTAAAAAAATACCTAACTGTAAATACATTTAGGCTTTGTTTTCATATATTATGATTGTACGTTTAATTTTCATGAAGTTGCGATCATATTATACATGTGTGTTATTTCTTTCTTTTCCTCTTAACATTATATATGAGCATTTCCCGTGTTATTAGATAAATTACACAAGGGATTTTTGATGGTCACATTCTATTTCATCATATGACTGTACTGTCCTATGATAATTTAAGTATTCCATAATTTTGAGATTTTGCTTTCTACAAATAATGCTGCACTGTATATTTTTGCTTACATTTTTTTTCTTATGGCACACATTATTTCTGGAAGATCATTTCCTAGAAGTTGAATTACTGGGTCAAAGGACATGTAAACCAGAGATTCCCAGACTAAGATTTCCACAGACCAAGACATTAAAAAAATAGATAAAGGACCAAAATAGAGTTGTCTACATTTTTTTTTTTTTTTGTCAAGTAAGTACATTAAGTAAAAAAGCTTATGGTATAGCATGATTATTCATAACAGAGAATATATTTTACACTGAAAATTTGAGAGGATATAATCTCACAATAAAGGATTAGCTTTAAGCCGAATAATTTAGTTCCATGTCAAACTCAGTTTGTTGTCTTTATTATTTTTAATTTTACTCTGTACTGGTGACAATTTGGTCATGAACGGATGGCGACCCATCGATGGGTGCTTTGTGGAACCATTCTGTGTCTGCAATGTGGTGATGTATTGTTTGCTACTTTGAATATATAACTTTCTTTAACTTTCCTCTTTTGTGTTACACATTCTGTAGATGGGTGGATTCAAGCTGAATAGGTCAATTTGAGTTACCGTTCATAGTCCTGAAGTCATAAATCACTCTGTTGGTAATTCCTAAGGCAGATTGAACCTTTCTGCTTTGCAGAAAGGATCCCCGTCTTTTAAGTGAAGTATGGGGGAAGGTTAGTGCTCTGGAGCAGAGGTTAAAGGCACAGGCTCTGTATCAGAGAACCCTGGAATCAAATCCTGCTTCTGCCACTTTTCTGTGGTGTGGCAAGCCTGAGGGCCATGTCCTGGGCAAGCCTGAGTTTCCTTATCTCAAAAATTGGGGCTGATACTACTACCTACTTCATGAGGAGGTAGTATTTTTCAAAAATCAACCAAATCACTTACTGCATTGCCTGGCATATTCTAAGTGCTTTAATAAACTTTACCTAGTCTTTCTGCAAATTTCTACTTGTTTTCAAATACTCTAAATCAAGGGGTGGCAAACATTTTCCCTATAGGGTTAGATGATAAATATTTCAGGTTCTGTGGGCCTTGTGGTCTCTGTCACAAGTATTCAACTTGACCCTTATCACATGACAGCAACCACCGTCAATAGGAAACCAATGAGTGTAGCTGTGTTCTAATAAAACTTTATTTATAAACCCTGAAATTTGAATTTCATGTAATTCTTCTAAGCCAAATTTTATTTTATTTTATTTTTAACATCTTTATTGGAGTATAATTGCTTTACAATGTTGTGTCAATTTCTGCTGTATCACAAAGTGAATCAGCTATACGTATTCATATATCCCCATATCTCCTCCCTCTTGTGTCTCCCTCCCACCCTCCCTATCCCACCCCTCTAGGTGGTCACAAAGCACCGAGCTGATCTCCCCGTGCTATGCAGCTGCTTCCCACTAGCTATCTATTTTACGTTTGGTAGTGCATATATGTCCATGCCACTCTCTCACTTTGTCCCAGCTTCCCCTTCCCCCTCCCAGCCAAATTTTAGAAAAGCACGGAAAGCTGTATTTCTTGTTCAGGTGACTATTACTGAGGGAAAATCAGGTAATGGGAAAGAGTTTAAAAGAAAAAACGGTGAGCCACGCCCCACCCCCCACTGAGTCCACGAGCACAGCGGGGCATCCACCCGCCACCTTTCCGGGTGGCACAGCTCCAGTGACATTTATACATTTTCTTTGCCCTCCTAACACTTACTGAAGTAGAAACCACCACTCAGACTGTATAGACACCGGCAGCCCCCAAGAGCTGCCACCCCAGATGACACAGCAGGTGACGGGGGAAGGGAATGCGCCCAGGACAAGGCGAGGCTCCCGGCACTCCCCCCCCTCCCCACTGGGGGGGGGGTCACTGCACCCCCCAAACGCCAACCCCGCCACTGTCCTGCTTCAACCGGCAGCCCCCGGACGCTGGCGCAGCGGAGGTGACAGTGCAGGTGTACCTCCTCCAGGTGTGCGCAAGGTTCCCGAAGAGCAGACATCTTCAGGCTGAAGGGGGTGTTGCTACGATACATCGAACACAGAACCAAGGCTGCGTGGAACGCGTCGGCGGAGGGCAGAGCGATTCTGGGCGGCGGGGGGCGCAGGGGCAGGAGCTGAACGCGGCGCCTGTCCTGTCACCGTGAGAGCAAAGCTCACGGGCTGAGGTCTTCCCAACGGCCCCGCACGCGAGGCAAGAGGACACCCTCGCTGACCGTGCCAGTGGCCTGGATGGAGCCCACTCGAGCCTGGTGACCCTGCAGCATGCGCCGCAGCTGCTTCCTGGGCAAGAAGCCTCTCGCGTCCACGCGGGAGCGAACGTCCTCGACGGCTGCAACCTCGGCGGAACCAGACGAGGCAACGCTGCACGAGGAGCCGGTACCCTTTCTGGCCAACGTTTGCTGCTTTTCAAACCGGAGCTGAAGTCATCTGTGCTGAGATCGAGCCGCGCGTCTTTTACGGGTGTCCGAATTGCAGTGAAGTTTCCTCGTACAATGTACCCGCCTGGCACAAAGCACGTAAACCAAGACGTAACACCGTAAAATGCAAGATGCAGGCAGAGCGGGAGCACCCTGGCCCCGACGCTGGTTACAGGTGGGTCCTGGGACGGGAAGGCTGATGAGGACAGACCCCAGGGCTCGGAGGAGAAAGCCGAGGACGGGGTGGCCCGAGGCCAGCAGCGTGACCCCAGAGGACGAACGGGCCCAGACAGACCCGACCCCACTCGGCCAGCGCGACCCGTCCCCACCGGCTGCAACAGTGAGACTGAGCCGGAGGTCTGGGCCGCTGCGCCCCGGGAACCTGCAGCTTCCAGCGCCCCGGGCACCATCCCTGGGCTCTCGGGTCACGGCAGGCGGCAGGGCCAGGAGCTGTGACCACACGGGACAGGGGAGGGTGGGCTCCAAACCTGCTTGTTCAAGGCCGGTTTCTACCTTTCTCTCCAGGAACGAGGTAAAAGATGCGGACGACAGTGAGACTGCCCGCGGCGGCCAGTCCTGAGTCTGGATGTGTGTGTGCAGGAGGCGGGCAGAGAAGACAGGCAGGGAGGGCGGCGTCCAGGGCAGAGGCAGCGGCTGGGACGGGGTGGGCCCAGGCCGCGGCTTCTTCCGAGAGCCGGCCAAGAGCGGGCATCTCCCGGGAACGTGAGTCCAGCGCTCCGCTCCGCACCCACCCCCCTGACAGCGCCTGAAATTCGCTGGGCGCCCGGGCCCCGGGGCCAGCGCCTCCGTCTGCCCCCTCGCCGGCCCTCTGGACGCACTGGGCGCGCTCCTCTCCGGCGGCTCTGCCCCTGCCACGCCCCGGGTGGGACAGACAGGGCCTGCCCTTGCTGTTCTCCTGGCCGCGCTGCTGGGGACTCGCCTGTCCTTGTCGTCCATGCTCCGCGTTGAGGCCAGATCCTCATCAACGTCAGGACAAATGTAAAATGACCCTCCTGGTCTCAAGCCTTCGAGGGGGGACCATTCTTCTGGGGCCCACAGACCTTCATGCGATGGGGGGGATGCGCCGAGCCCTTGCGCCTTCACAGCCCCGGGCGCCTCCTCTGCCCCCATCGCCCCTCGACGGCAGCAGACGCCCCATAGTCTCCAGCGGGTCAAGGCCTCCACCGCATGGAGTTACAAGCAGATCCGTCCCAGTAAGCTCCTGACGGGGCCCTGGTGGTGCGTGATGTGTGGGTAGCATGCAGGGCAAGAAACCCGTCCACAGGGCGGGCCACCCCAGAGACGCAGTGTCACAGAGTGTGACAAGATACTCGTCACAGTGCAAAGCGCCCAAATGACAACACAGACCCACAAACCTGGAGAAAACAAAAAAAAAGGGGGGCAATCCCGGCCATGGGAACAAGGAAATGGTGCTCGAGAGGGCCTGGGCCCCCCCTCCCTGATCTGACCCCAGAGGGCCTGCTGCCTCAGTCGGACCCTCTCGATGTGCTGCTTAGAGGCGAAAACGTAGGATGTCCGAGACAGAAGGGAAGAACGCCCACTGCACACACACCTAGCCCCTTCTGCCCCGGGCCTTAGCAAAGGTGAAGGTGAGCTGGTAAAAGTCCTTGAACTTCACTGTGTCCTTAAGCTCCTGCTCTAGTCTCGGCAGAAGAGCTTTCAGCTTCTCTGCACTGTTGCACCCCTGCTTCGAAGTTTACAAGTGGGAACCCCTGGTGTGCTATTTTGCGTCTGGATTTCTGCACCAACATTGTGTGTGTGACTGTGGGACTCTGGCTGGTTCATTTCCATTGTCACGCAGCACTCCACCGTATTCGTATTTTATAACTTCTATGCGCTACTGACGGTAAATATTTTGGCTGTTTCTAGTTTTCTGGTCACAAAGAATGTTGTTAAAAGGTTTCTGTACGTGTATCCTGGCACACAAATGAATGTGTCGAGGCAGACACCCACCCATGATTTCATAAGTCTTGTTAAACGGTTCTCCAAGCTGACTGCCCACCAGCACTGTTCTGGAGCCGTCCTGGAAGGGTGAGTTGTGAGGTCCTATTGCGTTGTATTCTAGTTTGCACACCGCCATGAATGCTGCAAATTTGTTTAGGATATTTGCACCTTATGTTCATCATACGCATCTTGTGATTCTTATGACTGAGAGCAGCCTGTAATTTTCCATTCTCAAAACGTCCTTTCTAGGTCTTATTATCTAGGTTGTGCTGGCCTCAAAACATATTGGGGAGTGCTTCCCCCTGTATTATTCTCTGGAAGAGGTGGTGTGAAATTGGTGTTATTCTCTTTATTAAAAGCTTGGTAGGATGTGGCAGTGAACCAATCCTGGCCAAGAGTTTTCTCTTTGAAAAGATTTTAAATTATGGGTTCAGATTCTTTAAGAGTTATGGAACTATTTCTTCACATGCCTATTTCAGTAAGTTGTCATTTTTTAAAGAACTTGTCTATTTCATTTGGGTTTTCAAATTTACTAACATAAAGTTGTTCATAATACTTTCATCCTTTAATCTGTAGGGTCTATAGTGATGTCCCCCTTTCATTCTATATTGGTTATTTGTTATTCATTACTTTATAAATCTTCAAATAACAAGCTTTTGGCTTTACAAATCCTTTCTACTTACAACTTTTAAAAAATTTCATTAAATTACTGCCCGTTAAAAAAAATTAATTCCTTCTGTCTACACTCTTTGAGTTTTACTTCCTGCTCTTTTCTCTACTTGTTGAGATGGATGCTTTCCTTACTGATTTTCAACTTTTCTTTTTAAAATATGCATTTAAGAAGCTGAATCCTGCAAGTTTTCGTAAGTAGTGTTTTATCATTCAAAATACTTTCTAATTTCCATTGTACCTTCTTTCTCAACCCAAGGGTTATTCAGAGGTATAATATCCACACATATTTCAACCTATCTATCTTTTTGTTATATTCCTCGCTTAATTGTATTGTGGTCAGAAAACATGCTCTGTATCATTTCAAGTCTTTGAACTTTGTTGCAACTTACTTTATGGCCCAGTTTATGGTCCATATTTATAAATGTTCTATGTCTTTTTGAAAAGAATATGTATTCTTCAACATCAAGGGCAGTGTTCTATTTCCTTTTCCAAATCTTCTATTTCCTTACTGATTTTTCATCCACTTATTCTACCAGTTGGTAAGATGTATGTGAGAATTCCCCACTTTGCTTGTAGATTTGTATCTTTCTCTTTAGAGTGTTAACTTCTGCTTTAAATAAACTATTACCCTCCTGGTGAAATAAAGCTTTTATCATTAAGAAATGTCCTTCAGATTCCCCCTCCCTTCCTCTCCTTCCTCTCTTTCCCTCCTTCCTTCCTTCCCTCCCTTCCCCCTCCCTCTTTCCTTCCTTCCCTCCCTCCTTCCTTCCCTCCTCCCTTCTTCCCCTTCTCTCCTCCCTTCTTTCCCTCCCTCCTCCATTCCTTCCCTCCCTTCCTTCCCTCCTCCCTTCCCCCTTTCCTCTGCTCTTTAATTCATTAACACATAACCTTCCCCTCCTTGTTGTCCCCTGCATGTATATACTGGTTGGTTCCTCTTTGTCAAAATGTCTCTAGTTGAGACATCATGTGAGGTCTTCTGGAAATGTGATACCAGTTGCTAAATACCATGCTGCTCTGCCTGCCTTGGGCTGGAGTTGGGGGAACTGAGAACTCACGGGTTGTGCATCCACAGCTGAATATGACAAGGAACAGAATTCCAGGGCCTTAAGAAGGTGGAAGCAGACCCACCCTCACCGACTCATCCAGCAAGTAAGACACATCTTAAGGTATGAATGAAGTTTTATCCCAACCCCAAGCTCTGTCATGCCATCTACAAATCCCTTTTTGTTAAATTCACATTGAGTCGCAGCCCTGAATGTCCACGCCAGAACCAAAGCAGTGATACTGGCAGGATCTAGGCTTAAATCATCACAAAACTGTTGAATTCCATCAATTCCAATTTTATTCTCATCTCGTGGCTCTGTTATACAGCTGCTCTTGTCCACGTAGGTTCTCATGGAGTCCTTGTGGAACGAGTCCGGGTTCCGGAAGAAGCTGCCCGTGGCACGTCCAATTTCCACTCCCTTTGCGCTAAGCAGTGGATGGCAGTTCTCTCACCAGCCTGAGTAAATGCCATGAACTGGCGGACCTTGTCCTTCTGAGATGATTTAAGCTTATGCATTCTCCCCGTGCTCCTCAGCTTGTCGCCGGCCCCGGCCGTCTGCGCAGGCGCGCCGGCCCGGCCATGTCGTCCCCGTCCCCAGCCCCCGGGACACCCGCCCAGGGAGGCAGCGACAGGTCGGGCCAGCGGGACTCCAATTCCCGGCGTGCACTGCGCCGCCCGGGGTTGGCCGGGGGCTGAATTTCATATCATTTTTGTATGCTATGAAATCTTCTTCTGTGGTTTTTTTTTTTTTCCAACCATTGAAACATATAAAAACTATTCTTAGTTCAGGGGCCATACAAAAACAGTTGGCTTTGGAAGTCACAGTTTGCCAACCCCTGCTATAAATCATAAAGATACGTTAGAAAAATTGTAGCCAGTAGTTCTTTTGTGAATAACACATTTTCTTGTAAAATAAGATTAAAGATTAAAAATAGATGTTTTGAAAGGAAGGTTTTAAAAGAACATTGCCCTGATGGACGGCAAGAAGGATTGTGGGATTGTTAGAGGCCTAAAAATTCCGAGTCCCCCCCCCTCCTAATCCGTGGAACAGCAGGCGATGTGAGCGCTTCCAGGTCACACTATAAGCTCGAGGACTGTTTCTGACTCCCGGCCTGGTGTTCTTTCCATGGCACCGAATATCATGATTTTATAAGGCATACTTCATAGTTAGCTAGACACTGAGATTTTTATTCTTCAGTGAAAAGCTTCTTTAAAACTTTGTTCCCCTGAGAAGAAAAGATAAACAATAATTTCACGTGGTAGTTTTCCAAATTTCTGTACCACATCTGCATATCCAAACACAGCTGTATGAAGGCAGAAATTGGCTTCAGGCAAAGAAGAAGCCCTTTTACCCTGGTTTTCAAAGGCAATACATGGTATACAATGAAGTGTACTGCGTGGTCCCCTCCCCAGCTACAGAACAAACAATAAAACTGAAGCTAAAAAAAAAAAAAAAAAAAAATCCAGTTGTTAACAATGTTCCCCATTGGCTCTCCATTTGAATGGTAGGAAGGGAGAGAGAGACAAAGAGATTTCACATTTCAAACAAAAAATATATATTTACTATTGGTAAATTGGTATTGGTTAGTGAATCCCCTCACCTCACAATACAAAATTTTAACTGATTGACATTTGGGGCAGCCTTCTAAGACCTATGAGGCTTTGACTAAATTTTGTTTATATTATACACTTGTTCCAGAAGCGTCAGAATTATCCTTGTACCTGTACTAAAACACTAAAATAGCATTATAGATGATTTAAAAATTTTCTTCTCTGTATTTTCTAGTTTTTATGTAATGTGTATACTTATATGTATGTAACTCTGTAACCATGTCTAAAAGAGTAAGAAAATGAAGAACAATGTATATTGTATGCGAGCATTAAAAAAAATTCTTCTTAATTCCTTAAAAAAAAAAGATTCTTAGACATTATGGAACTTGATAGAACTGTGCTGTTCAGCATAGTACCCACTTTTACAGTGAAGTGTGGGTGGTCCGAATTGAGATGTGTTGTGAGTGTATACATACACTGGATTTCAAAGTCTTGGGAGAGAAAAAAAGAATATAAAATATCTCATTCATATTTCTATACTGTTTACATGTTGACATAAAATGTTGCCTATATTGGGCCAAATAAAAATAAGATATTAATAAATTTCACCAGTTTCTTTTTACTTTTTAAACCTAGCTGCTAGAAAATTTTCAATTGCACTTGGGGGTTGCATTCTATCAGTATTTCTACCGGACAGCACAATAATTGCTGTTAAGTTGTTATAGAATATATCTGGGATGATTCTTAAAAACCACTCACAGTAATTAACTCTGGAGCAGGGAATCGGGTGACTTGAGGAGGTGTAGAGGGAGACTCAACTTTTAAGTGTCCTCTTGTGTTTTTTATATTTTTTCCGCAGGCATCTATTACCTATTTAAAAGATAAATAAATTTTAAAATAATAAAAATTAAAATAAAACAAATTCTTAAAGAAAAGTCTACAAATTACTGTTATTGTTGATCAGAACCTTGGAGGGTTTTGCAGAATTTGTTTTTTCTTTACTGTCCAAAAAAACAACTATCAGTGCATGCTATTTCTTGCTGCTAGTGTGTGTATGTGCATGTATGTGTGCAAGTGGGTATGTGTGTATTTGACAATTTTTCTTAAGGACAGAGTTAGATCCGATTGGCTCAGGGCTTTACTCTTCCATATATTAAAGAAAGTAAGTTTCATTTACAGAGTGGAATAATTTTTTTGTGGGGAAAATTAAAACACATTCCCAAAATATCCTGTATTAAGAGGAAGACAGTTAATAGAGTTTAAAACCCTGGCTTGGGACCCATCTTCCACAAAGGATGTAACTTAATGATCTTGTGGTCATTTAAAACAACAAATATTTTTTTTCCACTGATATAATAATACAATTGTTTGCTTTTAATATAAATTCAGTTTTTTTCCTTCTTGAAAAATCAATTGCCAGGCAATAATCTGTAAAATTAAACACTTTACTAACATTTAATTTTCTTTTATGAGGAATTATTCTATGAATTATAGCCAAAGATCAAATTCTGCAAATTTCACAATTATCAGTTTTATTACTAATCATCTGGTTTATCACAGTCTTAAAAAACAATTAATTTATAAAAAGCTACTCTCAAGATTAATTTGTGTTCAGTTAACAGCTTATTTTTCTAACACTATGAAATGTGATAAATTACATAAAATTCATTCATTAAGACACTAATTACAGCAACATCACCTTTTAGAATTAGCTTAAACCATATGTGTGATATTGTGATGTATAATAAGAAATATATATTTGGTCTTCATCCCTTTTCCTGGCACAGAGCTCCTAAAACCTTTGGAATTTCCTATGTGATTAAAACAATACGGGTGAAAGGAACATCTTTCGTTGTTCATAAAAAGCAACTTTCAACCACACTTGAGTGTATGCTAATGAAGTGACTTTTGGAAAAGCCTTTGGATAATCTCCTGATGGGGGCTGGTTGCGGGGGGAACCAACCTTGTAATTAGAGGATTGGAACTTTCAGCCCAATCTCCTCTCCACACCCAAACTCTGGGGAGGGGAAAGGAGCTGGAAACTGAGTTCAATCACCAATGGCCATTGAGTTAACCAATCAGGCCTATGGAAAGAAACTTCCATAAAAATCCTGAACTACAGAATTCGGAGAGTTTCCAGCTTGGTGAACACCCATGTGCCAGGAGGGTGGTGCTGCCCAAACTCCACTGGAACAAAAACTCTTCTGTTTAGGATCCTTCTGGACTTCACCCTATGTATCTCTTCATCTGGGTGTTTATTCTTATCCTTTAATATCCTTTGTAATAAACCAGTAATCTAGTAAGGAAACTGGTTTCCTGAGTTTTGTGAGCCTTTCTAGCAAATTGATTTAGCCTGAGAAGGGGATTGTGGGAACTTCTGATTTGTAGTCAGTAGGGCAGAAGGACAGGTGACCACCTGGGCTTGAGATTGGCATCTGAAGTGTGCAGGGAGGGTGGGGTCAGTCTTGTAGCACTGAGTCCTTAGCCTGTGGAACCTGATCCTATCTCTAGGTAGATAGCATCAGGACTGAGTTGAATTGTAGGACACCCAGCTCGTGTCCCAGCTTGATGTGTATAAAACCCATACATATGGTGTCAAAAGTGAAGTGAGGTGTGGTCACAGTATGAGTAAAGGAGACACAGGAGGAGTGAGTTTTTCCTCTACAACATGAAACTGCTTTTTCTTTTTAAACTTTTTATTTTATATTGGAGTATAGTTGATTAACGATGTCATGTTAGTTTCAGGTGTACAGCAAAGTGATTCAGTTATACATGTACATATTTCCACTCTCTTTTAGATTCTCCCATATAGGCCATTGCAGAGTATTGAGCAGAGTAGGTCCTTGTTGGTTATCTACTTTAAATACAGCAGTGTGTACATGTCAATCCCAAACTCCCTAACTATTTCCCCCCTAACTCTTCCCCCTGGTAACCAGAAGTTTGTTTTCTAAGTCTGTGAACATGAAACTGCTCTTATGAGATCAGCTTTGTCTTCTAAAATGTCATTTTTATCTGGTTCATGCCAATACTTACTGAAGTCTCATCACTTCTCCTTTACTGTCTACTGGAAAATAATCTGTGTTCTAAAAACATGGGCCACTGTTTCCTTATATATTTTCATTTACTTAGACACATTTCTCAGGCACCTAGTTTATATTTCAACAAACACTGATGTGTTTTAACAAAGTTGTTCTCCCATATATTAAATGTATATTCTCCCAAATATCCCAAATTTGAGATATTTTAGCTGTTTAGCAACTCTGCTTCCCAAATCCTCAGTGTAAACCTGACATCGATTTCAAAATATTATTTTAAAATATAGCCTCACTGTTTTTTTCAGCTTGGGTTGTCATAATAAAATATCATAGACCGGGTGACTTAAACAACAGAAATTTATTTCTCACAATTCTAGAGGCTGGAAGTACCAGCCAATTCGATTCTTGACAAGGTTTCTTTTCCTGGCTTGTAGACAGCTGCCTTCGTTTTGTGTCCTCACATTTCAGTGGGGAGGAGGGGAGGAATCGAGTGTAAGCACTCTGGTGTCTCTCCTCATAAGGGCACTAATCCTATCATGAGGGTCCCATCCTCATGACCTCATCTAACTCCAATTTCCTCCCAAGGCCCCATCTCCAAATACCATCAGAGTTTCAATGTAGGAATTTGGGGAGGGACATATACATTCAGTCCATAACACCCCCCAAAACCAATGAGCTATCTCTTTTAATATCATTAACCATTGCTTTCTAAATACTTCCAAGAGGAAAGTATCTTTTTTTAAAAAAATTATTTATTCATACATTCATTTATTTAAGAAATAATTAGCAAGTTACAATCTGGCTCCAGTCTACCTCTCTTGAAATACATTGTCTTTCCTTCTACTCATTGCATCCTTAGCTATAGTCAAAGAAGCTTATTTGCTCTTCTTCTAGGAGTCTAAGCATTAAACTTCCTGGTTTTTCTTCTTTGTTCCTCTACCCCACTTGCCTTCTATACCAGCTGCCTTCTTGCTCATCTTTTAAGGTTCAACTTAAAGGGTACCTCTTCTATGAAGCTCTCTCCACTTCTCCAGGGAAAACTAGCCCTCCCTGCCTTCCTCTGCATGTGGTTTCACTATCCCCTCTATCTCTAGACCTATTAGACTATCCACTCTTTTTGGGTAAAGGATTTTAGCATAGTGTCTTACACATGGTAGAAACTCAGTGAAGGCAGATGGAATGAATGGTTACTATAGTTGTTATAGCTGGGGACCATGGGCTCAGCCATATGGGTTCAAGTGTCCATCATATAGGAAGTAAAGATTCCTTAAGTTCATTGTGACTATTGGGTAGTGGGGGCTGAGGGCTTCTGGAGTTTTCAGAGGATCCCATCCTAAGAATTTGTAGCTCTAGGTAAGCCCACAGATTTCGAGGAGGCAAGCCTGTGGTGATGTAAGGCCAGCCTATGGGCAGACATAGTGAGAGCTCTCTGCTCCAGCCTGGGGGTCCTAATACCCACAGGTAAACAGCTCACCTGTGCTTTGGCTTTTGTAAATTTCTCTACCACTCCCCCCCTCTTTTTTTTTCTGTTGGTCCAACACCTTCTAGAATTACATCAGTCTTATTACAAATTCGTGAGCTTTCCTGGGAATGAATTTTTACTCAGAATATAAGGATTTTTCCTCCCACTGTTGGCACATGCCTATGAATTTATGAAAGCCAAAGGGATCATTGAATTTATTTGATACTATGTTTTTCAAAGCTAGCCTAACTTGGATGCATATATTTATTATATTTTGGTTAGAAAAGGAACATTCATGTTGACAGAGAAAGGAAGAGTCCATGCTTAACACTGGAAAATCAGCAAATACAGAAACAAAATATACAAATCTGCTATGGGCAAAGACAGATTCGTCTGATCGGAGGCAGAGAGGGAAAACGAACATTTACTAAACTGCAATACTAATGTTAATTCAGGCTTGCTTAACAATTGGAACTTGAAAAGCTTTGAAGGGTACGTTTTAGGGATAAAAAAATAGTGAACTCCCTTCTCTTGTTTAGAGGGAAAAAATCTCATGATTCCTTAATGTTTAGCTTCCAGGATTTGCAGGCTACATCGAAATGATAGTTTTTTTATGCATTAATGTTTACATAACTGCTATTTTTGCAAACATTGAAATTATAGAGAGCAGCAATTGTTGAGGGAAAAAAAGCAGTATAAATAAATAGAAGCTAGAATTTTTCCCCTTCGGAGGTAAGCTTTTGCTATTCCTAGCACAGAATACTTGTGCTATTTGTGTGAGATTGTTCTCCAGGCCATGAAAACGCTAGTTTCCCCCCAAAATAAAAACTTCACAAGTAGGAGGACATACAATAGGCTAATAAAACAAAATTTTTACTCTTTGCAAGTGGTATAACGAATAATCATTTTTATGTTTTGGAGTTACTTTGGCTGACATTAGCTATCTCTCATTTTCAGGGAAGAAATAAAGCAAGCAGGAAGAATGAAGAAACAGAGTAAATTTCACATCCTACGTCTTTGGCTTGGGCATAGTGTATATCTCATGTTATTAGGTAGCTTGAGATTCTATATCACAGAAGATATGTTTGAAGACATTATGCTCTATCTGTGACACCTGTATGGGAGTAACGAGGGTGCTGTGGGTCCTGAGGGCAGAGGGTGTGGGCTGGAGGAGGTGAGTTTCAGCAGGGTGCCCACACAGCCCTTTGCCTGGATGAACCCCAGTTGGAGCCAGTTGTCTTTGGGGGTAACTGCTCATATCTCACCTTTCACTCCACTTTATTGGATGGTAAATTTTACGGTTACCATTAACTTCAGATGAGTATCGAGGATGGTGGGGAGACACCCAGTTTAAGCCTCCATAACATCTCTCAAGTCACCTCAAAGAAAGGCAGTATTAATAATCCTTGACATGGACGATTGATGCTTTCTTGATCTTATATACAATGTAAATAGTAGCCTTTTTTGTCAGACTTAACTATTTTTATTGCTGGCACCTAACTATTTTTATTGATCTGTAGCTTATAAGTCAAAACATTGTGCTTGCTATGCAAATACAACATCGAGAGATCTCTTAGTTGCTGCTTCCTACCCCTACCCCCAAGCTCCACCAGCCATTGGGTTCCACCCCTAAATCTCACTTAAATATCTCTATAGAAAGCCTGCGTCTTCACTGCCTTCACTGCAAAGGGCATTACTGAGGAAGAAGGAGCCTGGTCTAGGGATGAGTCCAGTTAGAAGAAAGTGAGAGATGAAGGATTTCAAGAGAGGTGACAAAGGAGAAGTAAAAGAATTTGAGGATGAGGAGATAACGTGTTCATCCATCTTCGCAGCAGCATTATTCACAATAGCCAAAAGGTGGAAGCAACCCAAGTGTCCATCAGCAGATGAATGGATAAATAAAATGTGGTATATATGTGTGTGTGTGCATATATATATGAAATGCATATATAAAATGTATACATATATATCATATATAATGGATTATTATTCAGTTTTAGAAGGGAATAAAGTACTGATACGTGCTATGACAAGAATGGACCTTGAGGACGTTATGCTAAGTGAAAGAAGCCAGACACAAAAGGACGAATATTGTATGATTCCAATTATATGCAGTACCTAGAGTAGAAGTATTCATCCTAAGAGAAAGTAGAATATTGGTTACCAGGAAGGGTAAAGAGTTTCTGTTTGGGAAGATGAAAAATTCTGGAGATGGATGGTGGCGACGGCTGTACAACCTTGGGAATGTACTTAATGCTGCTGAATTGTACACTCAAAATGGTTAAGATGTAAACTTCATGTTATATGTATTTTGCCAAAATTCAAGTAGTATGAGGATGGGATGGGTTAGGGCAGGGAAATAAGCATTATTCAGTGTTTCTTGTTTGGTGTATTCGTTTCCCAGGGCGGCTGTAACAAATTACTACAAACTTGTGTCTTGAAGCAACAGAAAGTTATTTTCTCACAGTTCTGGAGGCCAGAAGTCTGAAATCAAGGTGCCAGCAAGGTTGGTTTCTTGTGGAGCCTGAACAGGACTCTGCTCCTGCCTCTTCACAATAGCCAAAAGGTGGAAGCAACCAAGTGTCCATCAGCAGATGAATGGATAAACAAAATGTGGTGTGTGTGCATGCATGTGTGTGTGTGTGTGTGTGCTGCTCTTTGGCTTGTAGGTGCATGACTTCAATTCACCTCCCTCTTCACATGGCCCTGTGTCTCTGGGTCTCGAATCTCCCTCTGCCTTTCTCTAATAAAGCCACCTATCATAGGACTTGTTTCATACTAAATCCAGGATGCTCTTATCTTGATATCCCTAACTTAATTACATCTGCAAAGTCCCTTTTTCTACATAAGGTCACTTTTGCAGGTTCTGAGTGGACATATCTTTTTTGGGGGGGCAGTGCACAATGTGATCCAGTACATTTGGAAAAAGCTGGCTTCACTCAGAATTACGAAGCAAAGCAAACTTGTCAGTGAGCTGCCCCTCCCCCTTCCAGTAGGCTACAGAAACTTCTTCCTGCCCCCTGGCTGTCCACTGCACCCCATTTTATGGCCCTCCCATAAGGTCCACCCCACCTGTCCTGCCAGAGGCTTAAGCTCAGTACCTGCACAGATGAATCTTAAATTTATCTTAAATGTCTTGTTTCCATTTTACACAAGAGAGCAAGCAGGCTGATATCACAGGAGTGGGGGAAGTTTCCATTTTACCCCATCCAGCCCTAGATGTTCATGTAATGGGGTCTTCTTTAGGAAATACACTGATTCCGGAGGTGATTACACTGGTGGAAACAGCATGTAAAACAGTGGAGCCTTTACACTGTCCCCAAGTCTTGCCGTATCAACACCATCCCCCTGCCAAGCCTGTGTGTCTGCTTGTTACTCCCAGTCTATGCCTTTTCCTTGGCCAAACAAACTTCTTCCAGGTCCCTTTGATCATTTTCGCTTTCCATGCCAAAAATAAACCTTGTTATCCACTGTGTCTGGAACATCCTCCCACTTTCCAAACCATATTGTTTTTCATTTCTGCATTGATTTCAAAATCTTCCTCCTTCAGGTGGGTTTAAGTGATGTCATGACAGCACGACCCTTATTCTTCATTAAGATGGTGGTTTTTAAAAACACATTGTTTTATTCTGAATGCACCCAAGAGTCAAACCATTGTCCATTTTCCTGCCACCTGTGCATTGGGCCAGGCGGGCCATGTAGGCATATGAAACTAGATTCCAAAGCCCAATTCTGGGTAAATAAAAGACATCTCCAGAGATTCCTGGGTCTTTTTTTTATAAGAATGGCTTTGGGTAAGCCAACCTATCTAGGAGGGAATGATTTGTAGTAAAAGTATTTGAAGGACCTGTGTAAGATCTATCCCTGGTGAGTGAAGCAAGAGAAGTATAGGGTGGATTGCCCCAGCATTTCCAGAAAGATATGATGCACATTAATATTATTTTTTTCTTTTAGCTTCAAGAATCTCATATTCCACTTGAATTATTAAAAAAAAAAAAAAAAAAAAAAAAAGCTTGGTTCACCAGATGGTTTGATTAAGTAAGCGGCCTTCTCTACTTAAATGGTGAAAATAAATATCAAGAGAATAATCACACGTGCCAAGTGTGTTCAGTGAAGCAATGTGTGTAGGCAGCATTGGAAACAGTGACACAGTGATTATCTGTGCATAACTTGGTCATAATATCATCACTGTCTAGACTACTGGACAATTAACATCCAGACATACTATAGCTCAGATTGAGGAAAGTCATTAAAAAATGAAAGAGAGAATTGGCCTCTTTGAGAAAGAAAGACCCAGTTCATTTTTTTCTAGAAAGGTATACATTGGAATTTAACTTTGGATTGAGATATGCTTTGAGGTAGAGCTTCCTTTCATGAGTCTCTGCTTGGCCCCTGTTTCCATAAATGTAGATAATGACAGGTATTTCTTCCAATCATCTGGTTTAATAAATTTATATGTATTTAGTGCAAGACACATTTGTTTGCTGTGATAATTAACTCCAGTTTGTATGTCTTCATTCTTCTCCCTCTATATTGCTTTAAAGGATAGATTTCAGCATTTAAGAAAATATCAGTGTTATAATGGAAGTCCTGATGCATAAGACACCATGACCCCCAACATCCTCGGCACAATCTAAACAGGGATATCTGTAAGAAAACAACAGCTTGCATCTTTTCAGGCATTGTATCCCCTTTTATCTACAGGAAATTTATATGGCATAAATTCAGAGGGTGGCGGAGGCTGCTGTGTGTTCCCAAATTCCCAATTCTTTATCCTCCTGCTATAATAGCAAGACCACATTTCCCAGTCTCCTTTGCTATTGGGTGGTGTCATGTGATTGAATTCTAGCCAGTGAAATGTGGGCAGAATTAATGCATAGCACTTCTAAGTCTGGCCCTTAAAACGTGCCACCTAATTCACCAAGATCTCTCTCTTCTCTTGACCACTAACTAATGCGGATAAGAGCTTCAAAGCCCTAGGGGAGGGCACATTCAGGAAAAAAGAAGCCTCAGTGCAAGTCACTACTGGAAAAAGCCCAGTGCCACTCAGAAGTCTTGCATTTATCTATGGAATGAATGAGAAGTAGAGTTTGATTTTAAGTCACTGAGAATTTTGGTTTGTTTGTTATAGCAGATAGCCCACACTGAGCGATGTGTATGGCTGAGCTATTTGTGTGCAAAAATAAGGAAATTCTCAGATGTACCTAAGGCAGCTGAAGCCTATCTTTCATATGAGTTTAAGGGACTGCATCTACTGTAGTTCACTGTGAGTCACTCTTCACATGGATACATCCCATGTAATTAACATGTTCCCAGCTGAGCATCTATTGGTTTTCAATACCCAAACTTCATAGAACACACTTATCTTTCAATACAACATTTATGCTTACATCCCCAAAGGGCAATACGACACCCAGTCTACAAATGAGAAAAGAAGATCAGACAAAGCCAAATGGAGGGACGGCCTATAAACTACTTGACCAATCCTCCCCCAAATTGTCAAGGTCATCAAAACAAGGAGAGCCTGAGAAGCTGTCAAGACCAGGAGGAGCCTGAAGAGATATGATTACTCCATGTATTGTGATATCTTGGATGGTATCCTGGGACAGAAAAAGGACATTAGGGAAACACTAGGGAAGTCTGAATAAAATATCAACTTCAATTTATAATAATGTTTCAATATTGGTTCATTAGTTGTGACAAATATACGTAGTAATGTAGGATGTTAACAATGGGGGAAACTGGGTATGGTGTAACAGAAACTCTATTTTAGCATTTCCATTTTTCTATAAATCTAAAACTATCTCAAAATTAAAAATTTACTAATTTTTTTTTAAAAAAGTGACTACATCAGTTATCACAAGAATGACATGGGAAAAATCTCTAATTACAAGTACAATTGGGTGACATAGGGTGGTGAAAGCACCCTTCGGGTCAAGGAGGGGGTGTGTGTGCCTTGGGCGTTGTCAGCCCTGGGAGAGGCCAGCCCTGCACAAACAGCAGCTATTGTTAACAACCTTGGCCATTGCTCTGGTGGTCAGGAAGCAGAGTTGTAAGCATTTATCATGTCAACCTGACATTGATGAATAAAAGTCAACAGAAGGTAGAAGGGCTTGATGTTTGGAATGGGAACACGTGGGATTGCCCTGCACAATGACAGCCCTCTGAATTCATTCAATCATAACTTCCTTGGATAGTGATTTCACTTTTCATCTGTTCTGTCACAATTCAGCATTGGAATGATAAATCCCTTAAAGGACTGACTGTATTTGATTCATCTTGCCCCCTCCCCATCTTCCATAGACTATAGGCACGTACCCACATGAGCGCATGTACACACACACACACACACACACGTTTCCTACATACACACAGTACCTAGCAGGCTCATAAACCCTCATAAACTCTGGGATCATGGTCAAGAGACATTACTGTGGGGGAGATGGAGCAAGGCAGAGCTCTTCATTTGATGGCTGTCCAGGAGTTTGGGCAGGATGCTTTGTGGAAACTCTGATATAGAACCAAGAAAGCAGGGAGTGATACATTTTCTCCTGACTTAATTCTTTTCTTAAACACAAGTCAGCTCTCAAACTGTTGAAAGAATTAATGTTTTATTTTTCCCCCTGTGATGAAAACATACCCCCAGAGATACAGAAAGCCAGCTTTCAAAGGCAGATGCTGAAATAACAAAGTTGCTTTTAAAATGAGTACTTAAGAAAATGGCCATTTTAAGTGGCATGGCACTAACATGGTTACGCCAGTATTTATTTTTCTGGGGAACGTGTGTGTATGTTGTGGGTTGTAAGTGGAACCCTGGCCAATCCTGGCCAAGCATAAAGGAATCATTTAGGGCCCTTCAAAATCATTAGGACTATTAGTCCTGACTTGAAATGAGTGAAATGCACAAATGCCTGCCAAGGAGGGAACAAGTTCTGCTACTTTTCAAAGTCATCAAAGCGAGCTTCTCTGGGATGAAATATTTCAGAGCAGGAAGACTTCCTGTACAACTGTCAGCGACACGTACCTAGCCTACAGGCCAGGCTGTGACCTCTGCTGGCCTCACAGCCCTGTACACCAGTGCACGAGAAGCTGTCATTGGCCACCCTCCTACTGTCCAGCAAGTGTCCTCCTCAAGACAGCAGGGACACCTTGCTTTACCTGCAGGTAGAGGATGTGAGCCTGCTAACAGCCATCCCTCCTAAAGATGTGGGCACTGGATCCCAAGTAGCTCTCCCTGCAGCAAGTATCATGACCTCACTCCTCTGGTTCCTGAAGCTCTGCCCCTTTCACAGCGCAAGGAAGACTGTTTATTTTACTGGTCATTAGCTTGAGGTGTCACCTGACACCTGCTTCACTAAAAACCTTCTTTCAAAACAAGCTGATTGCATGTGGTTTGGAAGAGAACATTTGGATAGGTGGAATGAGCTGAGTTTTTTTTTTTTTCCAACAAGTGTATATGCCCACATCACTCCAATCACATATATTATACATTTGGACAAGGCCCTTCACCTTGCAAGGTCCTAGAAGCTATACTTTTTAAATGGAGGGATTGGCTTTGGACAGAGGTTTTCAAACTATGGCTTGTGAAATCGATTTCATGGGTTGCAACCAGCACTGAAACACAGAACAGAAGAGAATGAATGAGTTTTTGTTGTTTTTTTGCAGGCGGTAAGTGTAAGTCCTGGTTTTAAGAAGCATGTTATTAAAAAACACTTATGTATTTAGGCATATGCTTGCTATATTATGATGTAAAATATATTCTGAATTCTGAAATGCACTGGCAGAGTTGATACTCTAATCTCTTTACTGTGGATCAAGCCTCTTTTTCAGTGTGTTGGTTAACTCCCCTTGCCCTTCATCCTTCTCCACTGAGGATTGCCTCAGTGACCCCTCTTGACTCTGGTCCCCACTGGGTTCAGCTAACAGGAAGCCCAGCAAGGCATGAAGGGAAAATAGACTGGTCAAGTCAGCCTTCATTTCCCCAGCTTGCATTTCATGGGGTCTCAGTGAGGAAAGACACCCTGCCCACCCTACCATATCCTCAGCTCATTCTAATTTGGGTCTGCCTTCTGTCTCTTCTGGAATTGTGAAAAATACAATGGAGTAGCTTTAAATTATAGTTGTGTATAGGCTTTATCCAAAATAGTTTTATATATAAATTAAAGTTTATAAGGAGGAGGTAAGGGATTGTTGTGTTCTCTAAAGTACTCCCTTGACGGTAAGAAGCTACTATTTTTATTTTTTTAAATGTGGGAGGTAGTTATTACGGTTCTTTGATGTAATCAGTGCAAATATATTCTAGAGATTAGCTAGAATCCTCTTTTCTTGACTGGGTGTATTCCCAGATAATTGCTAAAGACAATTTACAAGAAGGATCACAGAAAACATTATCTAAATGAACACCTTTCAGCTGATTATATTCAGTTAAAATGTATTGTTTAATTTGATTTTTAACCCACACGAACATTAAATTTCATTTGAAAGCTCTTATTTGCCCAGCACTGTTCTAGGTGTTCGGGATATATCAGAAAACACAATAAAGATTCCTACCCTCATGGAGCTGATGTTCTAGCTGAAGGAGATGGAAATTAAACAACATTTATTATAAATAAATACATTCTATCCAAGGTGCTTAATGCTGTGAAAGAAAGCAGAGCAGGGTAAGGAGGGTCAGGATTGCTGGGGGCAAGTTGCAATATTACAAAGGAAGATTAAGTTAAGCCTCATTGAGAGGAAATTTGAGCACGGCCTGAAGGCGGGAGAGGTAATTGGACAAGATGTCTGAGAGATGAATATGCCGGGTAGAGGAAACATTCATACCTCAAGGAGGTTGAGTGGAAGCCACAGGATTAACACAGAGGCCAATGTGACTGGTGCTGAGTGGGTGAAGGAGGGCAGGAGTAAGAGAGGAGATTGCAGAGGAAGCGGGGAGCCTCTTGGAACTCTGGAAATTTGGCTGTTATTTTCTGTGAAATGGAGAACCACCGAAGGGTCTGGGCAGAAGAGCGACGCGAGCTGACTTCAATGATAAACACGCTAGCTGATGTGTTAAGAACAGACCGTGGGGAGAAAAGTTGAAAACTGTGAGATCTGTTAGGAGGCTAATTGGGGTCACCCCAGAGAGACACTGTTGGCTCAGAATACGGAAGTGGTAGAGGGTGGTGAGAGGTGGTTGGGTTCTGGATATTTTTGGAAGGGAGAGCCAGGAAGAGTGCAGTGAGTTGAAGAAAAGAGTCAAAGATGACTCCAAGATTTTTATTAAACTGAAAAAATGCCATTCATTAAATTTACATCACAGGAAATCATGGCTTCTAGAATCGGCTGTAGTGTTCTTCCCAAATGACGGAGACAAATCTCACCGCAAAGATTCGTTTTCCAAAGAATTTGCAGTTAACTGTGAGCCACTGGACACCTCCAACAGAGCACAGTTTATAAAATTCCACCCTCACTTTTTGTCTTCCCATGTTGATTATTTCATGAACTTTTTTTGGAAGTTCTTGTTTACATCGGTCAAATCATGCAGGGTGACTGTGGAAGGTTTTTGAAGGAGGCAGACTGCAAGTTTGGTGCCAGATTTCAAATCAAGTGTGTTTGGGCAAACAGCATCCTATTAAAATAAGAATTTGTAGCTTACTTCCATGGGCATGTAGCTGTTGCTCCACATGCTGGCAATTAACCACTGATGTATGGATGTTTGTTCCAGCTGGTGCTAAAAAAGAGACACATTCAGTGAATTATTTTTTAAGATTTGAATACTTTATAGTGCTGATTGGGGAACAACTCTTAAAAAAAGGAAGGAAAATGAGACGGCTGTCATGTACTGTTATTAATCCCAGGGTGAGGCTTTTTAATCTAGTCCAGATAACCAAAACTCGTCATAAGACATAGAATTTATAGCAAGAAGGGATTACGTAAATCAAAGATCTCAACCACAGGCTTTAAACAGTGAGGAAAAGGAGACCCATCGTATTAAGTGGCTGAGCCAAGAGCATGCAGACTAGAACCCAGGTGAATGGACGGCTGGCTGGTGGTCTTTTCATCGTGCAGTCTATTTCCCTTCTTTCTCTCCTATGAAAATGGAGATACGCTGGTCTTGTCTTTCAGGAGTCAATGGAATGTCCAGAAACCCTGGGTACTTGGGGCAGCGAAACCCACTAGAAGAGTCCCCATCAATTTTGCATCAATTCCTATCTCTCCTCTCCGCTTCTGCCTTGTTTCCCACCCCTGGAGCCGCAGACGCCCCACCTCCAATCTCTGCTGGCCCCGTTTGGTGAAGAATCTGATTGAAGCAGACTCAACAGCCTCAGCCCCACCCTTGGTGATACTAAGGGGTATCAAGATTCTGTCACACAGTCCCAACAGCCCCTATCGATCCTCAGACCTGGTCCTTGGAAGCCTCAGCTTTTCCGTCCTCCTCCTCACCCAGCACTTTTCTTGGTTGGCTCTAAGTAATGGAAACATGGCAGATGACTTGCTACTTCTTGCTTCAGTAATGCTACTCCTCAGCCTGGGATTACGGACATAACAGCCATATCTAGCAGATAATCAAGGTGTCACCACCTAAGGAATAACCTGACTGGTGACAACTGCCCACTGGCCCTACACTGACAGTATGATTAATCTGGTTTTGAATACCCTGCTGAGGTCTCTTGCCCCATGCTAGACCACAGAGGTAGGTCCTGGGCACACACTTCCGCTTATACCTAGAGAGTTGGCTTCTGCAGACAAGGGTCCCCATCCCTAACCTGCCCTGGCTCATGGGTCTCCTACTGGGTCCCACACTCTCCTCTCTCTCTCCACCACATTGTTTCAATGTGACTAAAAATTTTGTCTGAGATCAGTCCTAAGGAAACTGTAAATTCTCATAGTGAAAGGAGCACTGGACCAGAACTTAGAAGCACACAGTGTTGAGGAAGAGGAATGATAAACTTTGCCCCATGAGCATGCCCTATAGAGTTGCTGTTAATAGCAAACGAACACTTAATGTGAGTGTAGGCTCTTTGTAAACAATGAAATGCTAAGTGGATGTGAGATGAGATTATTAAAAAGCTGTGCTGTCTTTCACTTATGGATAATTCCATTGAAATGCCAGAATTTTTTAATTTGTTTTCTCATTCATTCAATCTTCAATAAATATTTTTCAGATACTTGTAGGCAGAATTCTAAGATTACCCTGGAGATTTCTGCCTGCTGGTGTACAGTCAAGCACTAATCTAAGTCCTCTAGTGAAGGGATTTTGCAGGTGCAATGAAGATTCAAAATCAGTTGGCTTTAAGAAAGGGAAATTATTCTTGGTGGGCCTGGCCTAATCAGGTGAACCTTTAAGAAAGACAGGGCTCTTTCTGGTGAGAGAGATCCAAGAGTGAGAGGGATTCAATGTGAGGGAGATTCTTCATTGTCGGCTTTGGAAATGGAGGGAATGTGGGCGGTCTCTAGATGTAAATAGCCAGAAAGGAAATGGGGATCTCCGTCCTACAAACTCAAAGAAGTGACTTCTGCCAGCAACCTGAATGAGTGTGGAAATAGACTTTCCCCCCAGGGTCTCCAGATGAGAACATAGCCACCCAACACCTTGATCTAGCCTCATAAGACCCAGAGTAGAGAACGCAGTCATAGGCTTCTGACTTACAGAACTGTGAGCCTGGTACAACAAATGGGTATTGTTTAAAACAGCTAAGTTTGTGGAAATTTGTTACAGAGCAATAGAAAACTACTAGTACAATGCTCCTCGAGGCAAGAGCTATGACATCTAAAATGTTAGATCTTCCCAGAGTCAACCTAGTGGCTTCTAGGTACTCAAATAATAAACATCTTGAATTAGTCAGGTGAAAGCATCACACAGTTTGATTTTTCCCTCCAAGCAGGGGCAGATTTAGGCTTCTCTGGTGTCACAATTTATCACCAAGCCTCAATCAAGACAGACAGGAGGTGCTGGTGACAGGATCAGTGTTTTTGAGCATCACCTTTGGTCATGAGCTGTGCAAAACTAAATGGAGCAACTGAGGGGACTAGGTTCCTGAACTTGGACTCTTTATAAGCTGCCCTGGTCAGCTGCTTCTGGTCAGCACCAGAACATCAATCAGGTTTCTCATCTAACGAGCTTTCTGCTGGTCTATGTTTTCTTCCTTAAGACTTTTCAGGTCTATGAAGTTCAGCAGCTAGGGGACTATATGTGTGCATCTGAGTGTGTGTATGTGTTGTGTGTGTGTGTGTGTGCACATTTTCTTTAAGCAAACACATTTTCCCCCTTACTTCTTAGGCTGTTGAATCATGTTTGTCAAAATTTACACAGCAAAAGGAACTATAGCTTGAGCTATTATTATACCGCTGCTCTATTTTCATACAACTTTATGCATTTTTTTCTTTCTTACAAGTGCAGTAGGCGAAAGAATCAGAATGGACTTTCTCTAATTCCTTCTCATCATTATAATCCTCTTGAGTTTTTCTCTTATTTCTTGCTGTTCCTCACCTGCTCTATTCACTTTATTAAAATGTTCCTTGAATGATTTTCCATTGGAGAGAATGAAAGGAACCAGTTAAAGAGTGGTGAAGCCACCTCGTTCTTCTGAAAAATGAAGCAAATGAAGGCAGTACGTTTAGAAATTTTTCAGTCTCTTGTATTGAAACCTGGGTATTACCTACACCACTTACTCTACCCTCCAGCAAAATGAATACCTGCCTTTCCCTCAGGCATGTCTCTTAGAACATAACCTCCCTGTTCCTCAATTTCTCCACCTATAAAAAGAGGCAACAATTGTGCCTACATCATAGTCGTATCAGGATTACATATATTTGTTGTGAAGGAAAACAAAATATGCCAACCAAATTTTTGACACTTTGGTCTAAGTATTATTTTGAGTTAAAGGCAATTGAGAATCAATGATGGAAAAAGAGTTCTCTGCCATCCCTTTATCTGTCCAAAAGTAGGGCATAAATTTCCCTTTGAGAAAGGTGCCCCCCTGCCCCAACTCTGCTAGGAAGAAAAGAGCAACTCTTATCACTGAAGACAGGGAGTCAAGACTAAGATGAGTTTGCTAAACAGACCTTACTTAAATAGCCCATATCTTCCATTGGTTTCCCCATATATTTCCTAGTTACTTCCCCCAAATTTATCATTCCTTGAAGCCCAAACCCTCTTTTCTTTGTTGAAAGGGTACCAGATCTAACCACTTACTTGAGTTTCACTTCTGTTCTGTGAACTCTCATACACATAAATATTAATAAAAATTGTGTGCTCTTTCTCTTGTTAATCCAACTTTTCTTAGTTTAACTCACATACCCCTAGAAAAGATCCTAAGAGGGTAGAGAACAATATTTTTCTTCCCAACTGATTAAAAAAAAAATCTTATCCCAGTGTCTGGCATATGACTAGATAAATTTGGATATCACTATTATCATTTTTCTACCTTTATTTCTTCCATTTTTTTTACAAAACAATTTATTAAATACTATGGGATATATACTTTAGAGGAAATGATAGTTATGTTCAAAAGGTCTTAGAAAAAATCATGTACTATCCAATTTTTAAAATTAATAGTAGTTATATTCCTTCTCCTTCACCTTGTTGTTAGGCGAGTTTGAATTTACGTAAAGTAAGATGATATCTGTAAAGCTGAAATTTTCCCAAGCATATTGATATATTTTTCTTTATAACAACCTTAGCATAGATAACTGAAAATATATATACATGAAAAACTAAATCTCTTATCTCCATCCCCATTTTTTTTTAAAATTGGGTACAGTTGCTATACAATTGTACATGTTATAGGTGTACAAGATAGTGATTCACAATTTTTAAAGGTTATATTCCATTTATAATTATTATAAAATATTGACTATATTCCCCATGTTGTACAATATATCACTATAGCTTATTTTATACCTAATAGTTTGTACCTCTTACTCCCCTACCCTTATAGTGCCCCTACCCCCTTCCCTCTCCCCACTGACAACCACTAGTTTGTTTTCTATATCTATGAGTCTGCTGCTTTTTTGTTATATTCACTAGTTTGTTGTATTTTTTAGATTCCACATATAAATTATATCATACAGTATTCGTCTTTCTCTGTCTGATTTATTTCACTTAGCATAATGCTCTCCAAGTCCATCCATGTTGCTGCAAATTATAAGCTCATTCTTTTTCATGGCTGAGTAATATTCCATCGTATATATATCACATTTTCTTTATCCATTTATCTGTTGATGGACACTTAGGCTGCTTCCATACCTTGGCTATTGTAAATAATGCTGCTGTGAACACTGAGGTGCATGCATCTTTTTGAATTAGTGCTTTGAGGTTTTTTTTGGATATATTACTCCTTCCAATTAAAAAAAAAAAAACCCTGTCATTCACATTCTACCTTTTCCACTTAGCTTCCTCTACTCTGCAATCCCTGCTCCTCAAGGGCAAAGTCTTCCACCTCTAATTCTGGAGGCATTGATTTGTGCCTTTCCTGAACATTGACTGCATAACATTTTGTATCAGTACTCTTTATTCATATCCTTCTTACTGGGCTATAAGCTTCTTGAGGACAAGACACCTATTTAAATCATGTGTGTATCTCCCACTATAATTCAGAAACTAGCATACAAATATAGAAACAGGAGAGGACTTTCTCTGGTACCTTTCTCTGTCCTAGTGCCTTCTCTCCTTCTTTGGAGATGTAACCAGATTCACCACCTGAAATGAATCACTGAGTTGCCTTCTTCACCATTCACCTTTCAGAATTGAAAATGATGATTATTTTAGTTCCTGTTTTTAATGGTATGTCTTATTGTTGGGAACAAATCTTTTTCCTAACATTAAAGGCTGTTCAGAATCTGAGCCCACACCCACCTGTGACATAGTTGTTTTTTCTTTCACAATACACACATTCTCTTGCTTTTTGTGCAGTTAGAAACATCTGCCGGACATTCTTCTAAATCATGATGAACACTGCCTTTATTTATGTTATTTCATTAAATCTTAATCTCTATTCATATTTAAAGCCCATGTTGAATCATGCTTCCCAAGGAGCTCATGGTAACTACTTAAGTCTATCTTCTCTTCTCCCTTTTTTGAATTTTTCTAACTTGTAATATTTTTCTATACTATCCAACATCATATTTAATAAAATAAAAATATTGTATGTTTGTATTTTTTAATATATCTTAAGTCTTGGATATTGAACAAATTTTTTAATACTCTAAGGGGCAGACAGATTTTATGTTGGTACTGTTGTTTTGTTTCTTTTTTGGCTCCTAGGCAGAAATACTCACAAGGTCAGATACAAAGTGAGAATTCATAAATATTTGGTTTATTTGAATCTAATAGAAATAAATCCTTTTAATGAAGTTATCAGATGCTCACTCTAAGAAAGAATGGAAACAACACAAGGAAAGAAAATATCTTTTAATATTTGGGAGGACAGCAGATGAAATAATGACCTTGGCAAAGATGTCAAGTCCTAACCCCTGAAACCTATAATGTTACCTTACAAGGAAAAAGGGACTTTGCAGGACTTTGCAGGACTCCTACAGGGTAGGAGTGCTGCACCAGGTAAGGGGCCAGGCCCTTAAGTTAATGAATTTGACATGGAAGGATTACTCTGAATTATCTGGGTGGGGGCAATCACAAGGGTCCTTATAAGAAAGAGGATGGGGGGGATTAAACACACAGAAAATGAGAAAGCAATATAAAGACAGAGGCAGAGATTGGAATTATGTGGCCACAAGCCAAAGAATGTCAGCAGCCACCAGAAGTTCTCTCTCTGTTTCTCTCTCTCTCTTTAGTGGGAGCTCAGCCCTGCCTACTCCTTGGTTTTAACCCAGTGAAACTGCTGAACTTCTGGTCTCCCAGACTGTGAGACAATAAATGTCTGTTCTTCTAAAAGCCACAGTGTCTTTGGTAATTTGTTATAGCAGCCACAGTAAACTAATCAAAGGTATAAACGTGAATATTTTCCCCATGTATGTTTACACTTTTAATAAAAATGGCATTATACGATGAATATTATTTTTGTAACATGCTTGTAAATAATCCTAAATAACTTCCTGGAAAGAATTTCAATTTCTACATGGCATTTATTGTATGGATGACACAATTTATTCAACCAATGTCCAACAGTTACAGATTTTAAAACCCACTGGCAATTCTTTGTCATTAAAATTATATAAAATAACAATCATTTTAATGAGATCTTTGTACACATCCATGACTTTTTTTAAGATAGAAGTTCTAAAAGTAGAATTTCTAGGTTAAAGATATATACAGTGTAGGAAGCTTTTAATATTCATCTGGTATATCCTGGCATCGCTTTCATTTTATTACCTAAATTTCATAACTTAAGCATCCCACCTACATGATAGTTTTCAAACTCCCACCCCCACTCCCAATTCACAGAGTATTTTCGGTGGTCTTTATGTGTGCCGTCTTCCCTGCCCTTCTTCTCTCCATCTGGCTACCATGTAGCTGCATGCAACTCCATGACGCCACTTTGAGAGGCTCACTCTGCTTTCCCTGCAGGTGCCCGTTATGAGTTGGCATTGCTATTTCTAGGATACTGTTTCCAGAAGCTTCCAAAGCTACAATGCTCAGAGTGCCTGATCCATACTGGATTCCATATTGGAGCTCATTGTGTGGAGGGATGAATGGTCCCCCCGCAAGAGCATTGCACCTGTGAACCTGGAGGTCACCCCCAGTTCTGCCTACATCCAGAGACTGTCTCTTTGGTCTGTCAACAGCTAGTCAACTTTTCTGCAACTCATGGGTCCCAAGGTCAATTACAAACCAGACCAGGCCTGTGCACATGAGTGGAGCAGGCTGGATGTGAGCACAGAGAGGTAGTGGGGAGGTGAGACCAAGGCCAGTTGGAGAGGTCACCTGCTTCTTGCCTCCACCCCTGCAATTGTTGACTTGTGGGAATGAGAGCCTGGCATTGCCAGAGTTTTCAAAAGGTGTCTGAAATCTATATCTCTATGTAAAACACCTATATTCGTAAGCACTGACAAGTTATACAACATATTTTCATACCGAAGGGCAAAAAAACCCACATCGGCCACTGAATCCAGCTCAGCCCTCCAGGGTAGGAGTGCTGCACCAGGTAAGGGGCCAGGCCCTGCCTTCCATGGGCTTCCCCTCCCCCTCCCCCTCCCCCTAAGTTATCTCCCTAAAGACCTCTATTCCAGTTCCTTGGAACTAAATCTCCAAACATCTCTATGGAGCAGGGCCTTTCTTTACCTTTGCATAACCCCAAATTTCTTTGTGGTGCTTTGAAGGGATTTTTCCCTCTCCCATGCCCACAGTCCTCCAAATCAGGAAGCAGCTGCCTTAAAACCCAAATTCAAGGCATGGATGCATGTTACATACAGAGAAGTTCAAAACTTGTCTGGCTTTTACTTTCTAAGACTCCAGAGCTATTGGCATCAAGTTTCATATAGAAGGTAAGCCCTGTGCTTCTCTTTCTTCTAAACTCTCCTAGGGAAGAAGCAGACTCTTCCCATTACAGGCACTCTCCTTTCCCGTTGCACATATTGCAGCGTAAGCACCTTAAAGGGAGGTCTCTTTTTTTTTTTTTTAATTCATTTCAGCATTTTTTAAAAATTAATTAATTTATTTATTTTTGGCTGTGTTGGGTCTTCGTTTCTGTGCGAGGGCTTTCTCTAGTTGCAGCAAGTGGGGGCCACTCTTCATCGCGGTGCGCGGGCCTCTCACTGTCGCGGCCTCTCTTGTTGCGGAGCGCAGGCTCCAGACGCGCAGGCTCAGTAGTTGTGGCTCACGGGCCCAGCTGCTCCGCGGTACGTGGGATCTTCCCAGACCAGGGCTCGAACCCGTGTCCCCTGCATTGGCAGGCAGATTCTTAACCACTGCACTACCAGGGAAGCCCCAAGTGAGGTCTCTTATTCAGCATTTCACCAGAGCGCTTTACTGATGCTCATCTTCTTTCCCGCCCCTGCCCCCCACCTCTGCCCATTATCCTCACCCATGGCGAACTGCATTGTGTCTCCTGTGGCTTTGCTCATTTTGAGCTCCAAGGAGGCTCACCTGTAATGTAGTTAGTGAAGGGCTACATTTCTTCCGTAGCCCTTTTGTTTTAAACTTTTGCCTTAGGAAAGAACACTGATATTTGTTTAAATCATTTCTAAAGAAGTTTCACACCTGGGGGAAAAATAAGTGTAATAGAACATAAAAATTCCAGAATGCACTCCTTCTTAGCTGCTATCCTAAAGTATTTGATTGCTGGAGCCTTCAAATTCCTGAATTGCTTAATTCCCTTTATTGTCCTTAAACACACCCAAAATGTTTAGAGGAAAGCTCTTGAAAGCATCAAAAGAATTTGGCTCTATTCCAGTTTCAGTGATCTTGAAAATCGAATTTTGTGAGGAGCCCCTGACTTCTCCCCTCCTTTATTCTCTGCATCCAGTGGGCATCCATGTCTTGAGTATAACTTTTTATTATTACTATTTTTCTCTCTTCTCTCTTCTTGGTTCCTGCTGCTACTGCCTTGGTCCTGTCCTGGGTCAGTTCTCATAGGTCCCCACAATCACCTCTTACTCCCTGACAGGTCTTTATCAACTTCAATCCCATATTCTCATGGCCACATAAGCCTGGTCATGTCAGCCCTGATGACCACATTTCCTCGCATCCTCATGGCCTTTGGGGTAAAGACCAACCCAGGAACTCTGTGATGGGACTCTGGCTCCATTTGAAGGCCCACCTCTTGCCTTCCCCCAGCGTTTCCCCCTCTCCAGAATAATTAGATATCCTCAAGGAATTAGAAGTCAGATGACTCTCTGAGAGTTAAGCTATAAGTTAAAACAAAAGGGATGAAGACAGAAATCTAAGTCACCATAAGGAAAGGGACTGGGTCACCAGCTGGTGAGATTCATCTGTAAAATAATTGAATGTAGCACATTGAGAACACATAGAAAACAATAGTCAATCAGAGGACAGTTGGTCACTCAATTTAAAAAATAAAAATAAACATAGGCTTATAGAGGTAAACTAGCTCATAGCTAATGGACTTCTAAATGCTCTAGTTTTGCCATCAGCAAATATATTTCTATTGTGATCATGACTGAATCAAGCTGTCTTAGCCCAGAGATGTTAACTTGGAGTTTCATCTGCCAGTGCCCTCAGTCAGGGGCGATTCAGCTCCCCTAGGGGACATTGTTTTGGGTCACATCCTCCTTTGTTCTAAGGAACTAAATGACTCTTAAGAATGAGTCTTCTATTCAATGTCAAAGGTTCAAACCAAGTGTATGGAATTCTAGGGCTGCCTTAACAAAACCCCACCAAAGTGTTGGGTTAAAACAACAGAAACGGATCCCCTCACAATTATGGAGGCCAGAAATCTTAAGTCAAGGTGTCAACAGGGTTGGTTTCTTCTGGAGGCTCCGAGGGAGAACCTGTTCCATGTCTCTCTCTTAGCTTCTGGAGCCTGTTGGCACCCTTGGCATTCCCTGGCTTGAGGCTGCTGGTCTCCGTCTCTGCCTCTGTCTTCACATGGTCTTCCCCTTGTGTCCCTGTCTCTCAAGTCTCCCCCCGCTTTCTCTTTGAAGGACACTTGTCATTGGATTTAGGGTCCATCCTAATCCAGGATGATCTCATCTTGAGATCCTAAATTACACCCACAAAGACCCTATTTCCAAACAAAATCACATTCACAGGTATGGATGTCAGCCCATGGACTTCTCTTTTGTGGGGGGACACTATTTAGTCCACCACACAGAGTGCAATGGTTGTATCCCCAGGAAGCCAGGGTAGCTTTTCCTTTCCTGCATGACTTGGTTCTCCAAAGTCATAATCTGTACCCATAGAACATGAATCATTCATGATGAACACACTCTAAAAGTAAAGCTTTTGAACAAATGTGTAGATGGAAAAAATGAGCCACAATTAAGCTCCCTTTTGTGATAAACCTCTTAGAAAAGCATTAACTCTAATCTTCAGTGAAAAGCATTGTAAAATCAAGATTGGAGGGGAAGATGGTGTTTGAAATGGCCTGGGTTCCCTTTAATGGAATGAAGAGAGGCAGAATTTACTGCGATTGTGATATGCTTTTAGCTACACAAGGAGTCAGGGTCAGAGAATTAAGTGAAACCAACAAAACTGTGACCAACTGTGGTTTTGCCTTGGAGAGACTTTGTGAATTATCAACAGCCTGGGAGATGGAAATGGTCTCTTTTCATTCAGGATACCTTCAGAGTTTGTGTGAACCAGACTCTCTCTGGTCTCTCTCTTTTTCTTTTTCCAACACACTTTCAATTTTATTCTTTTGTTGTTAGAGTTTTGAGGAAAGGGTAAAAGATTATGCCTTTGGTTGGCACTGGTGACAAGAATTCTCTTTGGTTAAGCTAAGAAATTAGCACATAATTAATTTTATTATAAAAGCAATGATAATGTTCACCAGATCTTTGCACGGCTTCTCTACCCATCAATCAGGGCTTGGCTCAAAGGTCACTTCTTCACAGACCTCATTCCTCTATCTGAAGCGTCCTCCCCACCTCCCTCCGCCCATGCCTACTAACATTGTCGCTCTCTGTCCCCTGCTTTATCTTTCTTCATGGCAATAGTGATGTTTCACTGAAGATATAGTGATTTGGCTGAGGCTTGTTTCCTTTCTACATTACAAGCTCCAAGAAGGCAGGGCCTTTGATCATCTTGTATGCCCGAGTCCTAGAACAGTGCCTGACACATAAGGGCCGTCAATCAATATTTGTTGAGTGGAGGAAGGAGTGCACGTGTGAATTCCTTTGCTGGGTGCCATTTGTACGGATTTATTTCCTCCTTGGAACAATACTCCAACACGGATGCTGAAGTGAGTCAGAGTAGTTCCCTGATGAGAAGCAAAGCAGTTCAGAAATTAGAGAGGCAGTACGAGACACTTGTCTATGCAGGCTTTGGGTACCAACACCTCTCTGCCAGTTTCCATGTGGGTGCTGGGCCTTTGTTTCCTCATCTGTAAAATGACATGATAATGGTACCTGCCTTGTAGGGTTTTTATTATGACAATTAAATGGCATTGCCTTCAGTGGGAACAGAGCCTGGCACATTATAGGCAATCAATAAATACTAGCTAGTATGGTGCCCCTTTTTCAGATGAGAAAACCAGACTTAGAGTAAGGTAGCTTGAATAGGAAGACTGAGGTACTAGGTGGCAGAAGCAGAAGCTGAACCCAGATCTGGCTTCCTCTGGAGTCTGAGTCAGGTCTTGGCCACAGCATTAACTTGCTTGATGCATTTGAGATGGACTTGTAAGAAATTAGGCTGCTGTCAAGGGAGTGCTATAGCAGTCCAAAGGATGGATCATTCAGTACTACAAATGACACTGCTACCAGTGGTTCACCACAGCAGTCAATATGGGGAACCAATCTTGGCCAATGTGGGGAAATAACTCACGGCTCTGCAAGACAAAATCCGCTGGCTTTCATTTTGAGTTCTCAGAGATGGTGATACAACAGGAGCAGGCCAGCCTACGCCAATTTACCAATAAGCAAGTTTCATCAGACCCACTTCAAAAGATGTAAGGATAGTTTAGGTCATAGTGTTGCATGATAAAAAGCAGAAGTCAACTAGATGACTGACTGCACAGCCAACCTTACTCAGCTACAACTGCTGTAGACCCAGATTCCTTCCTTACCTTTAGTACAACACATGTGTATCTGATAAGGCCCTTTGTGCACCTCCTTCTTGCTCCTTAATCTATGCATCAGCTGAGTCCACGTATAATCCAAAATATAGATACATTATTCTATCTCTTCAACCTTATCCTATCTTCCTAGCTATGTTTTGTTTCACCAACAATTATTGTAATTTTTATTGGAGCACAAACCAGTTGCAAAGTTTTGGAACATGCTTAGACCTATGCTGGAAATAAGGCATGATGTTTTAAATTTTTTCAGTGGACCATGTACAATGCAATTGTGATTCAGAACTAAGAGTTCTGAGCCTCATAATGGTACTGCATTTATAAGATATCCAAGGCTTAAGGACATCTGGAATATTGCCATCAATGTCTTGAAATCCAAGCTAAAGTGCTGGATCCTTTTCATCTGTTGACCTTCCTTTCTTATGTGTAGCTTTTAGAAATAAAATCTATTAAAGACAATTGACCAGCTACTTAGCTATGACAGAAGGAGATAAAAATAATTTGCTTACATATTTATTTACTCAGCTAATCTCCAGCAGTGCTGAAAGTACCAAACTGAAATATATACCACTTTCTTCTCATTGGTGACACAATTAAATAACTGCTCTAATAGAAAGCAGTAATAATAATTTGAATGTGTCAGTTTCCCAAGTGCTGATTTTCTGATATTCTACAGAAACATTCATGGATTTCTAAGCTGATTTATGTTTATTTGATTTCTTTCTGTCTTTAGGGTCTCCAGAGAATATTCACATAGTTTTCTTATGAACTTTGTTCACTGTAAAAAGAATCACTCACTTCTTTCTACCCTGGTTGTTGGGAATTAATATTATATTCTAAAATACAGTGAAATCCCATGTTAATAAAACATCAGTTTTACATCTTCTCTAACTTACACTTTTTCCCCATACATATCACATGTCCTATGCTACAAGTGTCTTAAATTACTATAACTTGCACTGTACTTAGAAGAATTTGTTTTAAAAAAATCCAGTAAATTACCTACTACCACATTAGTATTGTATTAGTATTGTGCTGTGCCTTAGAGAATATAACAGACAAAAGTTCTTATGCAAATTCCTACTGATCCTATACCCTTGAGAGTATAGATCCCTCTTCTAGCAAGTTCATAGTCAGGACCTCCTGTATCAAGTGTTAAATGCTTAACATATTTAGGAAGACCTCCTGGGCTGATGCCCAAACTAATGATGAACACTAAGCTGGGCGAATCTCTCCTGTTAGAAAGCCCTTTGGTTGCCAAGAATGAGAAAATCCATATTGACTACTGAATTCTGCTCTTTTGATGTTTTGTTATTGTTGATGGCCAAGTGATGGAAGCTGCCATTTATTAATTTCCTTCAATCTCTTTCCCAGGATCTGTTCCACTTGGTCAGGAGACTGCTGAGTCAGATGAATATTTTGTGGGCTAGATTGTACCAGGAAGAAGGTGTCCATCTAGAATAATGTTTGACCAAATATTTGGATACTGTGGCCTAGCCAAGTAGATACATAAAATATACCATCACAGGTGCCTGCCACCTCTCTAGTGAAAGCACTTTAGACTGGACCATTGATTGTACCATACTTCACCTGCATGTGTGGTCAACATGAGCTATACCCATTGGGTGGACCCTGGGAGAAAGGGCTCAGCTTGCACATCCCAAGGGCTGCGTGCTGGGCCTTTGCTTCTCTAGTCAGAGCAACATGTCTGACTGGACAGAGGGAAGAAATCAGAAAATGGCAGTGAATCTAACACAAAAGTTGGAAGAGAAGAGGGGAAATAGCAGCTAGAGAGATGTAGGACAATGTACCCCTAACTGGAGGTGGGTGGGGCATGGGGGGAATAGGTTTTAAAGTGGAAAGAAGAAACATACTGCAACATATGAATCTCACTGACATAATCTTGAGTGAAAGAAGCCAGAAGCAAAAGCTATATGCTAAAAGATTCCATTCCTATCAAATAAACACAGGCAAAATCCATCTATGGTGTGAGGAGTCAGGATGGTGGCTACCCAGGTGGGCTTTGGGGTGCTGGTTATGTTCTTTTCTTGAGCTGATTGCTGGATACATGAGTAGGTTCTGTTAGAAAAACTCCAGCTATATTTATGATGTATACACTTATCTGTATGTATACTGTGCATGAATAAAAATGTAAATTAAAATAACACAAGTGGCAAGCAAATGAGAGTGAGGGTGGGAAAAAAGGAGAGGAAGATGAAGGCAGAAGCACTGAATATATCGTCAAATCATAGGCCAGTCACACTACTTGTTTTTATCTACTCTACAATATTTTAATACTAATTATGCAAACATTATATAGATCTACTATTTTTAGTTAAGGAATTGAGGAGACTTTGAAAAAGACTGACATTATCCATTTTTGACAGTCAGTTAGGTAACAGGACCAGAGGACGCAGGAGGTCCTGAACTAAAAAAGTTCTGGCTTTCAGCCACCAGCAAACCAAAGGCCTGTTCGGAGACAAATGAATAAGTGCCTCACCAAATTCCAGAAGAACTCAGCTAAATAGGTAGATTTCTTTTATGTGGAAAAATGGAATACTTCCATATGAGCAGAAGCACTATGCTAGCAAGAATAAAAAATGTACGGAGCTCTTCATCAACACTCTTCATGGCGACAATCTCTGTTTCCTCCTGGGGTTGACCAGATGACCCCAAAGCTCTTTTCTGCTCCATATGTTCTGGAATTGCTCCATTCCACCCTAATGTATGAAATATCAAACCAAATCATGACTATAATACAGTTTTATAACTTTGTTCTTTTCTTCCATTCTTAGCTTCTCCTTTAACAAGGAAAACAGAGACCTCAATGCTCATAAGCAAATCACTGTTTTGTTTGGTCTCAAGTCAAATGGGAGGCCTCCAAGGAAAACTCCCTTTTAGCATTTTCCAATTAGAAAGTGCTGCACGCTGCACTAAGAAACCATGTTCTTTCCCACTTTCCATTTACTTTTATTGCCATTATTTATCTGAGAGGATCATATTTCAAGAAAGACTCTTTTCCTAACCAAAGGGAAAAAATAAATTTTTTCTTTAAAAAAAAAAAAATCCAGCAAACGAAGATCTAGTAGGATGTCTATCATTTTCGACCCATGATATTTTTTAAGGAGTTTTGAATAAGTGGATATTAGGAAGAGTGGTCGCTTATAAAAGCAGCTTGCTGGATAAAGACCTACTTGGAAAGGCTTTTAAAAAGTGCATTACTTACCCACTGGAGCTGTCAGGTTACCATGTTTACTCAAGGGAAGGCAGATTTTCTTTTTTTTAAAATCTGGCCTAAGCTTTTCTTAAAACAGGCTGTTGACCGGAATCAATGCAAAGAGTGGCTTAAAAAGACACAGGACAGCCTGGCCTCACTGATATCTAAATAAATTGTCAGCCCAAGGTCACACCATTTATCAGTATCAGAAGCTATTCTTGGGTTGTTTATATCGAATGTGAACTGCTGGAGGCCCAAAATATAGATACAAAAATATCTTTGGGATGAGAAGCCACTCCAAGTAGCTCCCTGAATCCATCAGGTTTCCCTCTAATACTTAAAGAGACAGGAGCACATTTGAATGCTCTGCGCCATCAATTTTGATTATCAAAACTATTTGTAATTGCGATTTTTTAAATGTAACTGATTGCTCATATAATTTAAGTACAATTGAATATGAAATATAATCAGTCTGTTCTCTTCTCTTTTCTTTCTCAGTCAGGCAGACCCTACTGTAGTCTGTGATCTGCTCTTCTGTCAGAAGTGTCCAGAAAATGTTCCAGAGAGCTCACATGCAGCTTTTGACCTTGTTCCTTTGTGGGTGTACCAGTCAGTTACTAGTGCACCATAAGCTGGGTTAGGCTGTGTAACAAACAACCCCACAGTCTCAGTGGCTTGATACCACCAAGGTTTATTTCTCAGTCAGGCAAAATCCACCATGGCTTTGGGAAACTCCTCAAGGCAACTGTCCCCCACGCAGCAACCTGACAACCCAGATTGCTTCCATCCTGAGGCCTGACCATGTCAACACAAGGCCTCTTCCATAGCTGCTACAATGGGTGGTTAGAGGGACACAGCACTTGTCTTGTAATCCATTGAGCAGGACTAGTCCACATTGGTCCAGCAACTTGGAAATGTCAGGAAAGGAGAAGTGCCATGTGGCTGGAAGGACAGGAAAGCAGAATGAAGATGGATCCCTAGAAGTCTTACCACAGTGGGGAAAAGGAAACAATCTAATTATTCACCTTTAGATAGGAAGTTGTGTGTATTTGTGTGTGTGTGTGTGTGTGTGCATGTGTGTGATTGTGAGACAGAGAGAGAAGGAGAGAGAGAGAGAGTTTGAGAGAGATGAATTGTATAAAGAGGGCAGTGTGACGGTGGAAGGCATTCTTCTGATCTGAAAATGAATTTTAAGTGGTCTTGTGCCTGGGTAATGCATAAAAGTTGACCATGAGGATGTGTGAGTAGTGTAACTAGAACACAGAAAGTAGCCGATTTAGATGTTTATATTCTTACTGTTTTTGTTCATTGATTGAATATGAGGTTTGCAAAGATATTTAAAACTAGAACTCTTTCAATGAGAAACCAAATTTATATAGGTAGAGGAAAACAATATCCAAGAAGCCTCTCCCATATAATTCTAAAACTGAGGACAATTTTCTCAGGAAAGCTGTGGTAATGTCTGGGGACATTTTTCACTGTCATAACTGGGAGTGGGGTGTTACTGGCATCACTGACAAGTCACAGGACAGCTCTACCAACACAGAATAATCCAGCTCACAATGTCTGTAGTGTTAAGGTTGAGAACCCTTAACCTTAAGTTCAAGGTTGGGAACTTAGGTGTCTCATTGTAGGCAGACTCTTTGTGGTTTAAGTTTTTCCATTTCTTAAGCAGACAACTTATTTTCATCCCTCATATATTTAAAGACTTATAAATAAAAAATTACAGACATTGGGTCCCACAAAAGCAGAATTCCCATACACCTAAAACATAAACTTTGAGAGGTGCTGGTGATGTCACTTATTCATTAGACAAACTTGCAGGCATCCCCCGAGCACCTGCCATGCTCTAAGCACCTTAGGCACAAGCCACATGGAGATGAGCAAGACACAGCAACCACACCCAGGGACCAAGTCTGAAACCAACACATCCACAGATAATGCAATCATGCTTGGTGGATATTATGGGGTAGGTTCATCCCAAGAGCCATGATCACTTCACCCAGGTATGAGTGTGTGTCTGTGTGTATAAAGTGTACACACATACATAAATGAAAACCAACACAGTCATCCAAATATTTCAGTATATTCACACACCACAGGATACATACTAATGTACAGTGGAATTATGGTCTTTAATTTCTTTGTGGCTTTAGGGAGACTTTCTTTTGTTCACAGCAGAGAACCCATGGGGTTTATGTGGAGGTTCTGAGCGTGGAGTGGCCCAATCAAACACTTGATACACTATCACATTACAAAGAGGCACCGTGCTGAGAACCGCCTGAGATATAAAACAATACAAGCAGACTTCCCAAGACATGGAGTGTGTGACATGTTTTTAGATTTATACTATAAACACTTCTTCAGTACCTACTGTGTGCAAAAGACAGAGGATAATATTATGAAATAGGAAGGGGAAAGGTATATACAGCACTGTGTGTGACCTCAAAGAAGAGATGGCAGACATGCACTGAGAAAGAATAATGCAGGTGGGGAGAGAGCAGAGGAGGGGGAGCTGGCAGGTCGAGCCCACTGAGGACTGTGTGGTGGAAATTCTGACTTGGGGCTCTACTGGTGTTTGTTTATTTGTACTGTCCACACTTTACCTTGACTATCTTGTTCAGCACTGTACTCCCAGCTTCTGGAACAGTGCTTGGCATGTAGTAAGTGCTCAGTAAACACTGGTGGGGTGAAGGAATGGATGGATCTCAGTCTGAGGAGGTGAGGAGCAACTTTACAGGCCTGGGAGACGTGCACATAGCAGGGAGGAGAGGCAGATCGTAAGTAATGGCTACCCTTGTGGATGGAGTGAACTGTCCACCTGTTGCTTCGTGGAGGGCGGGGTGGGGGCAAAGTAAGGAAGCAGCAATGACTTTCATGAGTCCAGAGGTCTTAAAAGACTGGAGTTCAGAGAGGATGGGAGGATTGAGAAGGATCATACAGTCCCTCACAGAAGGAGTGACCTACTTGGAGTTAGATTGTAGGTCTTAGTTCTGATGAAGCTCAAGAGCGTAAGTAAACTGTGACTGTCTTCGGATGACAGTCCCTGATGTCCCTCCATCCTCCCCAAACCCCAATGAATGCAGAGCAGGAATTTGAATCCAGCTTTGCCATACCCAGGTATGTGGTTCACCCTCAGGAAAAAGATATTCGTGTAAAACTGCTTTAATTTGAGTGCTAAATCTGTTATGAAAATGCTTAAGAAGTTTTTTTGTGAAACTTAGACACAGTGTTCCACTGTGATAGCCCCCACATGGGTATAGGGACCACTGACCCTGTGAAGCAGAAACATCACATGTTTTTTGGTTTAAGATGTATTTCACACTGCATAAGTTCACTCTTTTAAAGAATCCAATTCAGCAGTTTTTAGTATATATTCAAAGTTGGGCTACCATCACAACTATCTAATTCCAGAATATTTTTGTTCCAGAAAGCAACCCATAGCAGTCAGTAGTCACACCCCACTCTCCCCTCCCCCAAGCCCCTGGAAACCTTTCATTTATTTTCTGTGTCTATAAATTTGCTTATTCTGGACATGTCACGTAAATGGTATCATACAATATGTGGTCTTTTTGCCTGGCTTATTTCATTTGGCTTAATATTTCCAAGGTTTATCCATGTTGTAGCATACATCGGTATTCCATTCCTTTTCATTGTCAAATAATATGCTGTGGCATAGATGTACACTGCTATGGACTGGTTGTTTCCCCCAAATTCATATGTTGAAGGTCTAACTCCCAGTACCTTTGAATGTCATTGTATTTGGAGATAAGGTCTTTAAAGAGGTAATGAAGTTAAAAGGACATCTTTATTTTGGGCTGTAATTCCATATGACTTGTGTCCTTATAAGAGGAGGAAATTTGGACACAGACATGTACACGTACAGAGGAGAGACCACGTGGAGGACACAGGGAGAAGGCGGCCATCTGCAAGTCAAAGAGAGAGGCCTGCAAAGAAACTAAACCTACCAACACCTTCATCTTGGACTTCTGGCCTCCAGAACTGGAAGAAAATCAATTTCTGTTTAAGCCACTCAGTTTGCGGAATTTTGCTATGGTAGCTCTAACAAACGTACGCAACTACATTTTGTTATCTATTCATTAACTGACGGACATTTGGAAATCAGATGATTTTATCAGGCATATTCCATCTGGCTCTGACATGCCAGGTCCATTTCATTGTGTCTTGGGGGCTCTGGAAGCCCCCTCTGTCAAGCTCCGTCTGTAGGGGTTCGTGGGGTACAAGTACAAGCATGGCGGACTGGTTTCTAATCAGGATGAAGGTTCACAGGCACACATGTTTCATGACTGTGAGGATGGATACTGAGATTACAGGGCCCTGGATATGTCCACTTGCACAAAAGCATTTCTCTCACTGCCTTGGCGAGGTACCACCTACATTCTTGCCAGGCTGTATTAACTCCAGAGGAAGGTTCTGATGGAGAGTAACACCTGAGATGTATATGGGTTTACAGAAGGCCTCCACGAAAATGTATGTTCTCATTTGCAACAGGACTGAGTGCTGGATGGGCTGCTGGTCTCTCCCCAGCACAGATTACAGTCAAGTTGATGACCATGTGGGAAGGCCTGGCCAGTCTGGCCAAAGTGGGATCAGACAGAGAATTGATCTTGGGGAAGGTGTGACAAGTGGAGACAGAGACTCATTCTCAGGGCAACGGAATTAGGCACAGGAGGCTCTGTGTAGAGGAAGGCAGACAGGTCAGCTCAGACTGGCCAGGAGTGCAGAGCAAGAAACTTCAACACAATGTCCCGTTCTCACCTATAACTTTATAATCCGCATTTGCACATTTATAACCTGCTTACTATATCAATCAACATGCAAGAATATACCTATATATGAATGTAAGTAATAAAGTGTATTATGCTCACTTTCAATCTAAAGAGAGATTGGGGGTAAAAAGGCATCCCAGATTGTAAAGGAATTTTCTCCCGTTTCTTTGACTTGATATACAAACCAAGTTCCCCAGACTTAAACATCGATGGTGACAGCTGCATACTTCCTTATATTGTTCAATTTCTCTTATTGGGAGACTCCCCCAGGTAGCTGAGTAATGGAGAAAGTGGAAGTCTCTATGTGGGGCTGTAGCTCTTTGCTTATTGGCAGGTCAGCCTAGACTTCACAAGGTAGGTAAAAGGTGCCGGGGAACAGGGAAAGTGACCGATCACACTGTTAGCATTTTTTGTGTGAGGGCAGAACTCACACAAGCACAGCTTCTTGTGTGCTTCCACCCCAGCCATCCTTTCATGGGATCTTGGATTCTCAGGGCTGTTTGTGTAATTGCTTCTTGTAAATGAGCTCCTACTCTCTGCAGCACTTTACAGTAAACCACTTTCCTTCCCCATATGGTATCCAGTTGTTTTAACCGGGTTTCCAGGATTTGCATCAGTCATTTACAAGAACCTTTTTAACCTTCACAAAATGAAATAATTGAAGTCTATCCTTTCAACTTCACATTTGTTTGAGAAAGGCTTTGAAATCAAGGGATGGAGAGCCCGAAAGATGGATGAGATTAAAAGGAAAGGCCCCAGCTCTTCTGCCTCTGAGACGCTCAGAAACGCTGTCTTTGAGGTGAGGGGTCGAGAGGCTGGAATGGGTTATCACCTCTGTTATGGGCTCATCTGCATGGAAAAACGCTTGCCATGGTGAAATGGAGAGCCTGATAAGCTGGGAAAAGAAGTGCCCTTCCTATGACCCGGGTCTAGAAATCCTCTTGGTATAAATTGGTGTCTCCCTGCCCACGCTCTGCATTACTCACCCTTCTCTCCCTCCTGCTTTAGCCGTGAGTTCCCTGCCTTGCTCAGAGGGAAAGGAAAATGAAAAGAAATCCAAATGTGCACACTGTGTTACTTCTCTACCACAATGTAGGTGGAATGGAATTGGGACCCCTGGATAAAATGGGTGTATTGTACCTACATTCTCCGAGCAGCCCAGAATATAAAAGAGGTTAGCTGCAGATAAGAATATAGTTCAAAAGTGTTCGGCTCTTTGACTATCTGACCAACTCTTTTCTTTCTCATTTCTAGTCCTAATCACAATAGATGACATAGAAGGCTCTAGAGGCTTAGGTAAAGAGAAGCTTTAACTAGAAATAAACTCTCCACCTTTCCTGAGAAAGCCTTTTCCTAGGTGCCTGTCACTTCAATCTTAATCCCATGATAACCTGCTAGCCCTTTGGGCAGTAGCTGAAATTCATTTCTGACTCAAAAAAAAACCACAGTTTAATTGGGTTATTCTGATTGTTTTCTGATTAATAATTTTCATATTCCCCTGAATAACTTAGTCTGGAAGTGATTCTTTTTAATTTGTTAAAAGGTCTTCATGACAGTTTCAAACACTTTCCCAAGGAAAGTTTCCCATTCTCCCATCTCCTTGTCTTTCACTTTCTCACCCCTGATTGTTGATGAGAACTGTGTCTTTTGGATGCAAGCATGGAACATATTCACGAGAAAAAGAACAATCTATGGAATCTGAATAAATCTGGATCCTTACAGCCCGTCTCAACCTGGGTAGGCGTCCGAAAGATCCCTCCAAGTCTCGATGAGGAGATGGATGGGGTTACTTGAGTACCAGTGGAAACATACATCCAACTGCAGGAGAGCTGAGCAGTGATGCAGTGATGCACTCTGTCTTTTGAGAAAGAGGGAATGATTACCACAGTGTCCAGGAAGACTTCCTAAACATCCACTCTGCACACACCTCTCTCCTTGTAACAGTTGCTTCCGTGCTGTTCTCTCCCTCTACAGCTTCCCAGCCCTCTGTTCTCCCCACCTCCTCAATGGTTCTCCTTACTGACCAGTCCCCTCACACTGCCCCTCCTCTTATTTCTTACCAGAAATGACTTGGTGAGCTCTGCAACAGCCCCTCCCCACGTCTCATGGCAAAGGTCTGGTAGCTGGTCCAGACCCTACCCCCTTAGAAGGCTAGGCTAAGGATAGTGATGCAGATACTTGTAACTGCACATTCTCTGACTCAGCGGGAGTAGGACCAAGACAAAGATCTTTCCATTCTGCGGGGGATGTAGCCCTGTGGGCTGTTCCCAGAGCTTTCAGGGAACACCTGGTCATGTCCTCCCATAACTGAGACGTTAGTTCTGAGCTGCCCCTGGAGGTTGCCCAGTGCCTTAATGCTGGTTAACTGCATTCTCTTAGGTGAGAGAGGGGGGACAGCCTTCCTAGAAAACCTTGGTTTTCACTTTGTTTCTTGGTTCTCAATGTCTTTATTTTATTTATTTTCCTGACCTCTTTAAACCACACAAGAAAGTATATCTTGTACCCAACGAGAAACTTCGGGATGCAAAATGTTGATAGGTCTGAGTGAGAGTTTTTATTGTTGTTTTCTATTAACATACTCAAATAATACTTCACTTGTAGTATTTCCTAATAGTGTCTCCTAAACCAGGAAGGCAGAGACTGGTTCTTGAGTTTGAAAACATGGCCATCCATGGATGGGGTCGCCCTGCAGGATTTTATTCTGAAGAAAACATAGGATTCGTGGAGGAAGTGGATACTATTATTGAAGCCAAGATGGAAAAGATCCACCCAAGAGGACGGGGCCCCCTTAAGCTCTCTGCCATGGGTATTGAATTTCACCCGTATGAGTTCCTGACGCTCAGACTAATCTGGGATGTTGGCAGTGCAGTTCTGGAGAAAGAGTATGCTGCTTTCATCAGCTCACCCAAGAGGTCTATGCACACTACGGCACCAAAGAGCTTCATTAGCTCTCAGTGTGACACACATCACCAGAAGGAGGCATCCAAGAAAACTAGTAACAGCACGGATGGCAAAGGCTGGTGTAGAAAAACTCTCTGTGTAAGGAGCATTTGGGATTCCACAGTATATTCATCTGGCAGCTTTATTGGATGTGATGTCTTCATTCCGCCGAGCACCAAGTGTGTTATAGCCACTCACTTATTGGAGGAAACTGCTTTCTGCGGGGGTGCTTGGCGGCTTGCTGGCTGGGGCACCTTCCTGTGTTAGCCTGGGCGCTGTTCCCCTTTAAGCGAGGAATAGATCCGACATGAATCGGAGCCTGTGCTGAAGCCCGCGTCCAGTGTAAGCAGAGCAGGCATGGATTCTGACTGCTTGACGTTCCAAGTCAACGTTTCGCTGAGAAATATTAAGTGTAACTGAATATTACAGGGCACACACTGTTCCTGCTATATTTCCAGGGCGTCTGATCAATGGGAAAAATGAGAAGTAGAAATAAACAGAAAGGACAGAGAACTGAGCGGGCAATTGGGCTCAGAGGAAAACTGAGTAAAGCAGAGGAAATCATTTTCCAAGTAAATACAGATAAACTGGGGAAAGAAAGGCCGATGCTCTGCCGAGAAGAAATGTCTGACTGTCCTGCTCTGGGTCCAGGTCAAGCCAGGGAGCGAGGAGGGGCCGTGCTGATTACTTTCCTCTGGGGCCTGGTCTCTCAATAAGTCCTGCTGTCAGAGGCAATGCCAGGAACAGGCGAGATGCAGAGCAGTCAGGGGAAGGAGGTCCAACCTCCTGGAGAAAACAACCCAGCAGAACGGGAGCTGATGGATGGCAGCCAGCAAGCCAGGCAGCTGTGGAGCTCTGCAGGATTTTACTTGGAGAAAACGTGGAGTTCATGGAGGAATTGGAGGCTTTCACTGAAGCAAACGTGAAGAAGATCCACCCAAGAGGTTTGGGTCCCCTCGGGGACTCTGCGGTTGAAACCAATGGTTTCTGCCTTGGGAGATTAACCTACATTAGCTCCCGGAAGTAATGGCTCAGAATGGTACGTGAGCTAGGCTGCATCAGGATGCCCGTTCTGGAGGGCAGGGTCCTCCTGGGTTGCGGGGATGCCCTGTGTCCTGTAGGACATTGCACAGCACCGCTGGCCTCTACTCACGGGATGCTGGTCCCCTCCCTGCAGCTGGGACAACCAAAAAGAGCCTCAGATGCTATCAGCTGTCTCCTGGGGGGCACAGTCACTCCCTGGTGGAGAACCACTGTGGCAGAGGAAGAAATAAGACCCGGAAAGCCGGTGTGGCATATCTGGGTTTGCATGAGAAATCAGTGCAAAGCCAGATCTGGAACCCACTGAGCACAGAGCTTTGAAGGCGTCCTGGCCTTTTCTATGACTGCAGTGTCAGAAGAAGCAGGACAGCCGTGGAGAGCTGGGTTCTGGGTTCAAACCTAGACTCTGAGCTTAACTTACTATCTATGTGAGCACAGCTATATTCCCCCATTTCATCGTGTCTCAGTGTCTTCATCTGTTGAACAGCTTTTTTTTTTTTTTTTTTTTTTTGAGACAGGTCTTCCATTGAAATCACTTCCAAAAACCCAGATTTATAGAATTGTCATTACATGATGCTATCTTTTTTATTTATTTATTTATTTATTTATTTCTGGCTGTGTGGGGTCTTCGTTTCTGTGCGAGGGCTTTCTCTAGTTGTGGCAAGCGGGGGCCACTCTTCATCGCGGTGCGCGGGCCTCTCACTATCGCGGCCTCTCTTGTTGCGGAGCACAGGCTCCAGACGCGCAGGCTCAGTAATTGTGGCTCACGGGCCCAGTTGCTCCGCGGCATGTGGGATCTTCCCAGACCAGGGCTCGAACCCGTGTCCCCTGCATTGGCAGGCAGACTGCCAACCACTGCGCCACCAGGGAAGCCCTGTTGAACAGCTTTGATGATAACAACATCCACCTTACAGGGTAATAGGCAAGTGGAACAAGAAAAGCCAGTCAGAGAGTGTAGCACAGAGCTGCTACGTGGTAAGTTCTCAATAATGGCTAGCCTTGGCCCTTCTCCACCGTGTACTGAATACTCTGATAAACCACTTTAGTCTCCTTCACTTCTGTGGTTCTCTCTACCTGGAATACCCTGCCATCAACTTCTTCATGTGACTAACTCCTTCCTGCCCCATCAAGACACGGCTTAAGTTTCATCCCCACAAAGAAGGTTGTGGGTTCCTATGCTCTATCTCCAGAGCAGCCCCCAAAGCACTGGGCCTACCACATTGTATGTGTTGATATGTCTGTGTTTTGTCTGTCTTATCTAGACCTGCTATGAGTAAGTAGGTCAGGGACCCTGTATAACTCATTCATACACCCCTGTGGCACTCAGTGAGTGGGTAGGATTTTGCTTGGTAGAAATGCGGATGGTGGGTATCCTGCTGGATAGAGAGAAACTTAAAAGGAGAAATGGTCAAGGTCTCAAAGAAGATCTGTGCAAGGAGGTTGTTTAGAGAATGTCTGGGGCCCGGTTGGAGTGCCAGAGGCCTCACATGACGCTTTTGTACTCAGTTTACCAGGCAATGGGACGCTCTAATATGACTTTGGTGATGGCTTGTGGGGGGGGGGGATGGGCTGGGGGTGGCTTGATGGGAACTATGCCGGGGAAGATTAAACTGGAAGTAGTTTTCAGTATAAATTGGAGTAGACAAGGTCTGGAGGCAGGAAAATATTAGTCAAGCAACTTAAATAACTGCAGGAGAGAGGTCATGATGCCTAAAACTATAAACACAACTGTAAAACGTCTTTGAGTTAATAAAAGTATTACTATTACGAGAAGGGTGGTGAATGACCCATCACTGATTGTTTGGGGGAGATGTTAGGAAACACCCCCAGAAGTGATATGAGTATTCAGGGGTATAAGAAGGTTGTTCTGCCAGTGAGGACTGCTGCACAGGGGAGTGGGATAGCAAAGAAAGTTCTGGAATCTTCTCTGGAGATCTTTAAAGAATAGAGATGGCCCTCCCTAGGCAGGGGTGGTTAAGTGTCTTGACTCAAGTTAGGGGATGGGGCCAGCGGGGAAGGCAGATGGGAAGGTTGGGACACATGTTCCTGGGTCTTTATCCTGGGAAATGAAATCTTTTCTCACAATTTAATTAGAAATTCCAACTAATGTCTCAGAGAAATACTGAACATAGCAGCTTCTCTAAGGCTGGGGGCAGGATTTTTGAGGTCTGCGTGGGGAAGCCAGACTCAACTCTAGAACAAATAACAAGCCCAGAGACAAAGCTCTTTGAATGTTTTGGAAAGAAGAGCATTTAAAGACCTGCATTAAATAACCCTTTAAGAGAGAAAAGAAAGAAGGACGAGAAGAACCCCTGGCTTCCTTCCCTTGCCTGATTACATGGGCGAGGGAAGGACCCCTTCATCAGGATCCCTGACAAATAGAATGAGGGGCGTGGGACAGGATCAGTGAAGGTGGTAGAGAGAAAATGATGTGACTCTAAGTGGTGACAGGTGACAGGGAAGATGGGACATGGCTGATCATATTTATCTTTACATTTTCACCTGCTTGCTGCCCTCGTTAAACATCTAAATTGGACCAGAGCGGGCAGTAAAAATATAGTGCGCCCTTCACCAGGATGGTGCGGCTTGCCTCTCAGGGGGCTCCGTACCTACGGACAAGCAGCCACCGTGGGGCTTGTCCCTTCCAAGTGAGCCCATCAGAAGGCTCAGTGTTCGTATAATTATGTGTGCCTTTGACCTACGTGTCCAGAGAGCCTACTGTGTGTCAGGCACGTGCTGTACTGCCTGTGCTGAGATGAATAAGGTGAGTTTAAGGCATTCACAGCCTCGTCACAAGAGCAACTGAGAATATATGACTGTTGGCTTAAGCACCTCCATTTACTTTGAGTAACAGGAGTTAATTGAACACATTTCATGCTTCCCCACAGCTCTTACCAAGCCTTTGGAGGTTTCAGACCATTGTTGTTGCCAAAGGCAGCCCCCCAGGGACAGACACTATGTTTAAAAGAACAGTTTTGTATTCTTTCCACAGAGTTGGTTAGGAAATGATAGTCAAAGGAGTGGGCTTATGCAAAAAAAAAAAAAAAAAAAAAAACAGATGTTAATCAAAAGGAAAAGACATATATCAGCAAAGATAGCTACAGTTCATCATCTGTTCCTTCAACAGGTATTCTTGAGTACTCATACCTAAGATGCTGGACCAGGGGCTACCCCTGAAGTAGGGGACAGAAGGTGTTTAAGAGGCATTCACACCGTCCAGGGGTTCTTGAAGAGGACAGAAGATCAAACTCAGAATAAGACGCAGCTCGCTGAGCACCACATATGCGAACAGTACTGATAATCAGTGCCGTAACGTTTCCAAGCAATAAAGGATAAATTCACCAAGGGGGAGGATATATCTGAGGTCTTAAAGGAAAGGTGGAATTTCAAAAGCAAAAATAAAAAGGAAAAAGCATCCCAAGGTGAGAAGGGCGACTGGGGGTGAGCATGGCAAGCAGAGCAGGGAGGACAGTCTGAACAGCCTGGAGAAAGTTAAGTCCAGTCTGACTAACGCATCTCCGTGCCCCAGGTCCCAGGTGGTCCAAGCAGCACCATCACATCTTCTTGCTGGAGGCTGTCAGAGGCTATTTACTGAATTCCCTGCAGCTCTGGTTCTTCCTCCCCACCCCAGCACAGTCTCTGCAGGGCAGCTAGAGTGGCCTTATTTAAACATAAATGAGGTCACAGCACGCAACCCCCCCAAAGAGGTCCATATAGCTCTTAAAATCCCTACTCACATCTCTCTCCCATGTGCAGATTCTGGTCCAATCTCAGTGGTCTTCTTTCTGCTCTTTGCACTGACCAAGCTCATGCCCCCATTAAGGGATTCAGACTCAGTTTACCGGGAATGGCCTGCCCCTGCCCCTTTGAATACCTGTCTCCTTCTCATTTACATATCCGACAACTGCTTACGGCTGCTCTTATGTATCACGGATGGGGCATATTCTGGGGAAACAGATTCAGGCAGCTTCTGGTCAGAGCCGGAATGCCACCTCCTTGAGAAACCTTCTCTGGCTACAGTACATGAAGCAGCTGCTTCTGCCGTTTCTGCCCTGTGTGTTTCCTTCACAGTATTTCTCACCAGCTGTAACTATTGGGTGCATCTATTTGTTTGTTTTTTGTTGTTGTTGTCTTCCCTGGTGGAAAGTGAGCTCTATAAGGAGAGGGATTATGTCTTAGTTTTTGTTCTCAGCATCTAGCAGAGCACCAGGCACATAAAAGGCCCTCAGTAAGTATATGTTTAATGAGTGAATGAATAATGAGAAGCAAGGTCTGGAGAGGTTGATTAGGACCATATTTTGGAGAGCTGTACTTTAGGGAAAATCTTGACCCTATTCACTTATGTGCTGGGGTCTCTCTAGATGCCTATGGACAGAGTCGGGAATAAGACAGAGAAGAGACCTAGTATCCTGGGGCTTAGGTTTCAGACCAGCATTGCCCAGTAGAACATCCTGTGATGCTGGAAGTGGTCTGTATCTGCTCTGTCCAATAGGGTATCTGGTAGCCGCATGTGGCTACTGAGCCCTTGAAATGGGACTGGTGGGACTGAGGAACTGAATCTTTAATTTTTATTTTGAGTTAATTTAAATCTAATTGCCACATGCAGCTATCGGCTGCTGTACTGGACAGCATAATTCAAGAAGATCATAACAATGCTTGATGAGATGGACCTCAGTGTCTTTCATTTAAAATGTAGTATAAGTCTCAGTCTTACTAAGTCTTATTACTAGGTCTTATTAGTCTTACTACGAGTATAAGTAATAGTATTACTTTGGATTAATCCCATCGCTTTTGGGCAAATGCTAATTCTTTTCAAGGTTTGTCTTCTAATGCCTCCCCTGGTCCCCTCTGGCCAGGCAAGCTTTCCTCTCTAAGGTGGTGCTGGATACAGCCTATAGGATATTGCTTATGGGATAGCCTACGTGTCCTCATGGCAGCAGCAGGGTGAGAAGGAGGAGGACCTGTATCACACCTGGATACAAGTCCTTCTCCTTTTCTCTGGGTCCTCTTGACTCCTTGGAGATGTCCTTATCCTGCCTGGTTACGAGATGCCCCACCGATACTAATCACTGATGTCCACAGCTCACAAAGCCCATAACCGGGCTCCCCAGCATGGCCAAGACACAGTGACCTTTCTTAAATTCCCCTGGACTTCACTAGCACTGCAGACCTGCCTCTCCTCGACCCCACTGCCACCGGGCCCTTGCCTGGGACCATCCGCCTTGCCTCCTCACCTACAGGGTGCTATTGCCTTACCATGTGGCCTTTCCCAAGACCCCCAGTGGAACATCAGTACATGACACAGGAACCAAGGGTCACTTGGTAGCCCTGTTTACCCCGGGCCTTAAACTTACATCTCCGTGCCTCTTCTGCTTACTGCCCTGCATTTACCCACTACATGGGGTGATGGAGACATAGGCTGGTTTATACCCTGAGCAAGTTCCCACTTGTAACACAGTGAGCTTGCACCAATGTGTGTTCCTGCCCAAGGCCAGGGGCTCCATGCTTTCACTTCAGGGCACAACCCTCCTCTGCTTCGGGAGGCTCACGGGGGTCGTGACTGCTGGGCAAGGGTAGGAGGGTCTGCAGGGGCCAGTCCCCGTGGGTCCCAGCAGTTCTCACGGCATAGGGCCTCACCCCTGCTGGGAGACACACAGGCCATGAAGCCCATTCCCAGTGGACAGGCCTCCCTGGCAGTGACGGTGCGCAGTGTGACCCTCACACTTGGTGCTGTACCCTGAGCGGTCTGCAGGTGCTGGTTGGATCTCCAGGTGGGTTTCTGCTGCATGGCACAACTGATGTCCCCAGGAGACAATTTTCTAATAGGATTTGTTACTTGGTTTGCTTAGAGTCATCTGTTAGTTACCCTGGCAGGCTCTTAGCCCTGCTAGAATTTGCTTCCTAAGACCCATGAACTCCAAAGAAAGCAGGAATGGGTTTTCCGTAAGAACACATGTTCCACATACTCCAGTAACTGAAGGAAGAACAGAGCAGGAGTGGTCCAGCCGGCCAAAGGCACAGAGGGACATCTTCTGTAGCGTCTTATGTCATTAAATGGCCAGAGGCCCAGAGCATTGCCCAGAGAGAGAGGTTAAGGACCACAGGGATAATCCCAGGGTGAGGGGGGACTCAGGCAGAGGGAAAAGGACACCTCTAGTCCCAGGGCAGTGACAGCCAAGGTGCATTTGGAGGATGCTTCACAAAGCATCACTAGACTTCGCACAGCCTAGCAGTGGGCTGCATGAACACGTGTCACGTCGTCATAGAATCATCATCTCAGACTGGGAAACACCCCAGATTCCGTCTCCTCTACATCTCACCCCTCTTTGACGTATGTGTCTCTGACTCATCTGGGTTGATAAGATAACAAAATATCCTCCTAGGGAGTTAGCAGCAGATGGTTGCCAATATTGTTGGTTCTGTTGAATTTCAAGATGTTGGGAGTGAGGAGCAGGAACATGTACAGTTTGAAAAATGGTGTTCAAAGGTGCTGCAATGGCGCTGCTCTTCCTGATGACTTGGCTTCTTTTGGTGCATCACCCCTGCCCCAATACTGTACAGTGAGTTTGCCCCTAATCGCATCCTAGGCACAGGGCCTCGGGACAGAGCCCTCTGTCTAAAGCTCGAGACCCAGTCCTACCTCTGCTGCCACACCCTTACTGAGCCACTCTCACTCCCTGGATGAACCCACACCTCCCGGCTCCTAGAAAGGGTGCACAAATGAGCCGGACCAGCTCTGATTTTCTTCTACTCCCACAAGCAGATGTGATACTTCTGCTATCAGTGCCCCCCTCCCCGAGGGCGGGGAGGCTCTACTTCTCCGAGAGAGGTTGGAGGAGGCAGAACTGGAGGTCCGCTTGGCCCTGAAATAATCCCTCCGACCCAACATCCCATCCAAAGGCAGCTCCTCCACAAAATGGCAAAGCTAAAGCAAAGGAAGCAAACAGGCCAACAGCTGTTTACTCTTAAACCATGCTGGGGCCTTTCATATAATGAGTTGAGCGAAACTTCCTTAATTCTCCCAAACAATTTGAGAGCCGTAGACTTCTGTGGTCACAAGGAAGCTCTGAAGTCATAGCGAACGGGGTTCATACCCAGCTTTGCCCAGTCCCACAGTCTCTTTGAGCCTCTGTTCCCTCATCTGTAAAGGAGCAACGGTAATATCTTCATCCTGGGGCTCCAGCGAGGACGTGCACCTCCAGGTAAAGCGCCCGCCCATGGTAAGTGCTAATAAATGGGCACTGTGGTTAGTTTGCCAGCAAGCTTGCCCCTCTCCACACCCCTAGGACAATCTGGAGGATGTAGAGGGCATGGCCTGGGCCTCTCTCTCTTTGGCACTCTGTACCGCAAATTACCAGAAAAGAAGCTGAAAACAGCAAATGACACAGCATGGACAATCCATAAATGGAAATACGGTAGCTGAGATTTCCTAAACCACTAGATTCCCAGTCTTTTAGCTGTCTTCCATCTGCCCCTGGTTGCTGAAGTGATGGAGCTCTCTGGATGCAGCTTTCTCACTGGTTTTGGTGGCATGCAACAAGTGTCTATGGCTCTCTGTCATGGCCAGTAACTTTATTATTATTATCATTATCATTATTATTATTGTTATTGAAGTATAGTTGATTTATAATGTGTTAGTTTCTGCTATACAACAAAGTCCTTCAGTTATACATATATATACCTTTAAAAAAATTTTTTTCCATTTATGGTTTATCACAGGATATTGAATATAGTTGCCTGTGCTATACAATGGGGCCTTGGTATTTATCCATTCTCTGTATAATAGTTTGCATCTGCTAACCCCAAGCTCCCACTCCATCCCTCCCCCACCCCACTCCTCCTTGGCAACCACAAGTCTGCTCTCTATGTCTGTGAGTCTGTTTCTGTGAGTCTGTGTCATATTTTAGATTCCACATATAAGTGATATCATATGGTATTTGTCTTTCTCTGTCTGACTTACTTCAATTAGTATGATAGTCTCAAGTTCCATCCAGGTTGCCGCAAATGGCATTATTTCATTCTTTTTTATGGCTGAGTAATATTCCATTGTATATATGTACCACATCTTCTTTATCTGTTCATCTGTCGATGGACCTTTACGTTGTTTCCACGTCTTGGCTATTATAAATAGTGCTGCTATGAACATAGGGGTGCATGTATCTTTTTGAATCAGAATTTTGTCTGGATATATGCCTAGGAGTGGGATTACTAGATCATATGGCAATGTATTTTTAGTTTCTTGAGGAACCTCCATACTGTTCTCCATAGTGGCTGCACCAACTTACATTCCTACCAGCAGTGTGGGAGGGTTTCCTTTTCTCCACACCCTCTCCAGCATTGTTATTTGTAAACTTTTTAGTGATGGCCATTCTGACCGTTGTGAAGTGGTACCTCATTGTAGTGTTGATTTGCATTTCTCAAATAATTAGTGATGTTGAGCATCTTTTCATGTGCCTGTTGATGGCCAGTAACTTTAGACCTTCTGAAAGCCCTACCCCTCTTGGGTTGTGTCTTAGTTTCCTGGTTTCATTTCACATCTCCCTCTCGTACTTGTGACTTCAATCTAAGGGAAGGCAAAAACCCTCGGTCATTTTTTTTTTTTTTTTAATTATGTATTTATTTATTTATTTATTTTGGCTGTGTTGGTACTTCGTTTCTGTGCGAGGGCTTTCTCTAGTTGTGGCAAGCGGGGGCCACTCTTCATCGCCGTGCGCGGACCTCTCACTATCGCGGCCTCTCTTGTTGCGGAGCACAGGCTCCAGATGCGCAGGCTCAGTAGTTGTGGCTCACGGGCCCAGCTGCTCCGCGGCATGTGGGATCTTCCCAGACCAGGGATCGAACCCGTGTCCCCTGCATTGGCAGGCAGACTCTCAACCACTGCGCCACCAGGGAAGCCCTCGGTCATTTTTAAGAGATGCCACCTTTGTATGTTTCTTCACTCAGTGTCAACTCCCCCCTCTTTGTCTCTTTCTATATATTGAGAGAAATACCCCTGGAATATCCCTCCCTCATCAATTTGTGTTTTTTTCCTTTCTCTGGTGTTGCCTCTGTCATCCCTATTTGTGACAAGCTAAGGATATGCTGTCAAATTTTATATTAACAATTTCATTGCAGCCTTCTCATCCTTGATATCATCCTTGGTTATTTGGCACCAGAAATGCAATGAAAATTACTTAATGAAAATGATGCTTAGTTGATGTCACTGAAAGGGAGTGCTAAGTGCAATGAGAAACAACAGCTCATACTCTTCTGAGAGATAAACAGCTCCTGCTGATTGGCCCCAAATGTGGCAAAGCAGTTCAGCCAGGGAGTTGGAGGAGATTCCAACTGAGAGCTAAAGTATAAAGTAATTCAAATGGCGAGCTCGAGAGTAAGCCCAGGGGATGCCCGCATGCCGAGGCTTAAAACACAGCATAGTTCAGCATTAAGACAACATCACTGTGTTGCAAACACTCTACATGATTTGTATTACCTACAAGTAATGAGATTGGTGTCTTACAAAATGTTCTTGTCTAAGAGTCAAGGTCAGCAGGAAATTGCGAAGATTTCAACCAAACTGTCTGCCTTGTTCCTGAGTCAGTTCAACAGCACACAACTAAAATTTGATGAGAAGTGATATAGAAATAAATTTTGCCTCATCAGCTTAGAATTACTATGTCTTCATAGTTGAGATGAAATTCCAAGGGATAAAAATGTCAAGTATAGTCTTAATTATAATAGATAACCAAAGAGAGGAGCCTTCCATAAAATACACATTTTAAAAAAATTTGAGGCGCACGTTGTAAAAATAAAGGACTAATAACAAAATAAAATGTGAAGTGTTAGTCCCACCAACAATTATCACAGTGAGTTAAATGAGAGTTCTGTCTAATCTCATTAAAGTTCCTATGGATACCTTTGGGTATTCCCTCCATTCTATGAAAAAAGACCAGTGTTTGTGAAGTGGCCCCACCCTTTAGCCACAGCTGATTGGGCCAGGGCGTAAATTTGGTCCAACCTGAACCAATCACCTTCTCTGATAGGGTCTCTGGGCTACTGGAGGCAACTCTTGTCTAGGTGCAGGGAGAAGCAGAGAAAGCCAGTCTGTAGACAGAAAAAAATGAATGAAGGGCATCAGAAAGAACCAGAAATGAGATTCCAAGCACCACCGGAGAGATGGAAGGAGTAACTTGGATGGTTAGTGTTACGGTTCGTGTTTCTGTCTTTTACAAACCCTGGCTATAACTCTTTCCTGGGATTCTTGAGATACTTCCGTATACTTCCAGTTATATTGCCTGCATCTTTGGTAATTCAAGTGAGTTTCTGTTCCTTCAGAAAAAAAAAATTGACCAAGAAAGTTTCCTTTGGGATTCCCCTTTAATGTATGTATTAGGGTAAGTATCGCTTGTCTCTCTAGTAACAATCCCCAACATCCCAGTGATTTAACATAATAAAAATGTATTTCTTGCTCACACAGCAGATGTGGATTCTCAATGAGTGGGCTTCCACGTGGTCACACAGGGACCCAGGCCCCTGCCATCTTGTGGCTCACCATCCTTTAGGATCTCCTGGTCCTTGTCAGGATTTCAGTATCCAGCTGGTAGACCAAGGAGGAGAGTTGTGAAGGATCATAGAGAAGTTTTTAAGGTTCAGGCCTACAAATAGCTTGTATCACTTCAGCCCACATTCTTTTGTCCAGAAATCAGTCACATGGTCACACCTAACTACATGGGAGGAAGAACAACAAATGTTTTAGATTTAATGATAATAATAATTTTTAAAACCACAACAATGATAATAATAATTGAAGTAGCTGATAGTTTTTGAGACTTTCCATTTGTCAGGCACTGTTCTAAGTAGTTTTTAATCCTACTTTTATCATTATAACAAAGGTTTAAAGCAATTAAGCTACTTACCCAAAAGGACAACCCTCTACATGACTGGTGGTCAGAGTCCATAGACCAAAGTCGCCATCGCTGAACAGTACACAAACTTGAAGTTAAATTATATATTGGGGGCAAGAAGCCCAGGTTAGCCTCCTTGAGAATGAGGGATCACAAGGAGAGAGGAGACTAGCTGACAGCCAAGACCAACCACCAGGCATGTGAATGAGGTACTGTTGGGCTACCAGACTCCACCAAGCTCTGCCAGTTGACTGAGACCAGCCATGTGGAGACCAGCATAAGAACCTATCAGCTGAGCCCTGTCCAAATTGCCAACATACAGAATTGTGAACCCATAAATGATTGTTGTCTTTAAAATATATATTTATATATAGATATAGATAGATAGCAAATAGATACATCTCATATTTCCAACATTTTGCAAACATTTATTGATTCACCATGTCCTTAAAGCATTTAGTCCAAATGTTTTGACTTGGCATATAAAACCCTTTTTATTCAAGGCCCAAGGTACATTTCTCTCTGGTGGTAGCTCTCCAGGTTGAGACCTCTTCTTCAATCTGGCAGCAGAATATTGAGCTTGACCCACAAATAAATGTGGATGCTTTGGCTGGAATTTTGTTACTAAAGGATCCAGGGTTATAAAAATCGGTCATTTGACCAGGTCCAAAATACTAACACTTCTTATGCTATCTAGTTGGAACTAATGCCCCTTCAAAAAAAAAATTGCCACTCAAAATAACCCCTTTATTGATCTCTAACTTAAAAACTATGAATATAGGCAATGTTTTGAGACATATGAATTAATCCATTTTTAGGTTAAAGGCAATAATTTTTTTAAAAAATCTTTAAAAACAGATGAAAGCATACAAATCAAAACTACGAGATATCATCTAACACTGGTCAGAATGACCATCATCAAAAAATCTACAAACAATAAATGCTGGAGAGGGTGTGGAGAAAAGGGAACCCTCTTGCACTGTTGGTGGGAATGTAAATTGATACAACCACTATGGAGAACAGTATGGAGGCTCCTGAAAAAACTAAAAATAGAACTACCATGTGACCCAGCAATCCCACTACTGGGCATATACCCTGAGAAAACCATAATTCAAAAAGAGTCATGTACCAAAATGTTCATTGAAGCTCTATTTACAATAGCCAGGACATGGAAGCAACCTAAGTGTCCACCAACAGATGAATGGATAAAGAAGATGTGGCACATATATACAATGGAATATTACTCAGCCATCAAAAGGAACGAAACTGAGTTATTTGTAGTGAGGTGGATGGACCTAGAGACTGTCATACAGAGTGAAGTAAGTCAGAAAGAGAAAAACAAATACAGTATGCTAACACATATATATGGAATCTAAAAAAAAAGAAAAAAGAAAAAAAATGGTCAGAAGAACCTAGGGGCAAGATGGGAATAAAGATGCAAACCTACTAGAGAATGGACTTGAGGATATGGGGAGAGGGAAGGGTAAGCTGGGACAAAGTGAGAGAGTGGCATGGACATATATACACTACCAAACGTAAAATAGATAGCTAGTGGGAAGCAGCTGCATAGCACAGGGAGATCAGCTTGGTGCTTTGTGACCACCTAGAGGGGTGGGATAGGGAGGGTGGGAGGGAGGGAGATGCAAGAGGGAAGATATATGGGGACATATGTATATGTATAACTGATTCACTTTATTATAAAGCAGAAAGTAACACACCATTGTAAAGCAATTATACTCCAATAAAGACGTTAAAAAACACACACACACAAAAAGACAGAGCAGAAAAAGAAAAAATAAAAAAACAGATAAAAGGAAATGATAGATTCTAGGGCTGGGAAAGGGAAAAAACAAAGCCTGGAGCACCTTGTACTGAGAAAGTAAGGAAGCTGTAGAAAAACAAAGGGATGAGCCCATGTCAGAGAGACATAGCATCAACCTGAATGAACTACCAAGAGCCAAAGCTGGAGTGACTTGAGCAACAAAATAAATGACATAGTATTAGATTATAATGCAGAGTTTAAAATAAATATTTATACTGATATAAATAAATAATTGAATAAGTAAATTTAAAAAAAATAAATGGGGAGAGGAAGATAGATCTTCCTTAATGAATTACAAATAATATACATAGATACTCATCCCCTCCAGGAGGTGCAGCTTATTCCTACCCCTGCTCTTTCACATGTGGGCTGGGCTTAGTGCTTTCAAAGAGGAGATTATGGAAAGGTGGGGAGAAGTGACTTTTCAGTGGAGAAACCTGGCAAACCTCACCTTGGCCAGGTGGTCAAGGATGACATCATCAGTGATAGGTCATGTTGATAGCAGGTACCCCACATATGGCATGAGGAGAAGGGCACTTCATCTGTGATATTCTTCCCCAAGACCCATAACCTCAGTCTAACCATGAGAGAAACATTAGATGGACCAAGTAAAAGGAGATCTATATACACTACATACTCCTCAAAACCATCAAGGTCATGAACAACAAGGAATGACTGAGAAAGTAACAGAGCAGAGGAGCTGAAGGAGAGATGATGAACAAATGTAATGTGGGGTGGGAAACTGGGACAGAAAGAGGGCTTAAGGGGAAAACTAGCGAAGTCCAAATAAAATGTAGAATTCAGTTCATAGTAATGTGTTAATGTTGGGTCCTTATTTGGAACACATGTGTCACAGCTATGTAACATGTTAACCACTGGAGCAAATGGGTGAGGGGTATACAAAAACTCCATGTACTATCCTTGCAACTTTTCTATAAAAGTTCTAAAACTATTTTAAAATTGAAAGTATATATATATATATATATATATATATATATATATATATTTTTTTTTTTTTTTTTTAAAGAGCATATTCTCATGGTCATAAACAAGCAGAGCAGATCATTTGAATACTTTGGACAAATATAAGCTGACATAGTTTAATGGTTTTTTTCTGTCTGATGCTGTTACTCTCAGCCTGTCCACTGCATTTGGTGAATGGTGAATTATTCTTAGTTATTGGGCTATTTGTACTATTACATAACTTGAAATTATTTGCAATATATCACTTTGAGAGCATTTTGAGTGATCTGGGCTTGAAATTAATATTTATAGCCTCTGCAAATCTTCATGTTGCATTCAAAAGGATTCTGCTGGCTTCTTTTTAGATGGTTTGTTTCTTTCCAAATGAGGTAATAAATATTTCCAGCTTTCACCTAGCATGACCTGAGAATATGGAGATTAAAAATGTAAATTAGAAGATAAATTAAACCTAATTTGGTGTTCACCAATTATTCATTTTTAAAATACTTGGTTCCATACATTGAAAGTTCATAGGTCTTCAGCTCTACCAATAATTTTTATTATATTTATTAAGTGCTATTTAAGTACTTGTATCACCTTATTAAGTTACTGCAATTTAAAAAAATTTTGTCTTTAATACGGGTCTCTAAAACAAAAAATAAAGCTTCTACACGGTTATTTCATGAATCTTGAGATTCTTCTAAGTCTTACCTGGATAACTGAATGAAGATTGATTGAAGGTGTATTCCTGAATACAATTACCTCCCACAATAATTAAATTATTATAAAATTATCTTCAGATCTAGAGCAAATTTTACCAATTTACCTGGATAGAATGTTAAAATAAGCTCATTTTTTATTTACTCTCAGCCTATTAGTCAGGGTTTTCCAGAGAAACAGGACAAATACAATGTGCGTATACATATAAAGGGATTTATTATAAGGAATTGGCTCACACTATTATGGAGGCTGGAGAATCCAAAATCAGGGTAGACCAGCAGACTGGAAACCCAGGAGAGCCAAAGTTTCAGATCAAGTCCAAAGGCAATTTTCTGTAGAACCAGGAAGAACCAAGAGTGCAGATGAACTCTGAAGGCAGTCTGCTGGAGAATTCTCTCCTGTGCAGGGGAAATGGCCTTTTTCTCTCTTCAGTCCTTCAACTGATTGGATGAGGCTCGCCCACCCACATGAAGGAGGGCAAGCTGCTTACTAAAAATCTACTGATTTAAATGTTAATCTCATCCAAAACACCTTCACAGAAACACCTAGAATAATGTTTGACCAAATATCTGGGCACCCTGTGGCCCAGCCAAGTTGACACATAAAATTAACCTTATCACTCAAGATCCTCTTATCAACTCAGAATGATAAGAACAAAGCCCTACTAGGCACCTAAACCTGTACTAGATCAGCTGTGTCCCATGGAATCTTCACATCAACATCCCAAGATAGGTTAGGTATCTTGTTTCATAGTTGAATAAACAGAAGCTCATAGAGTTACTTGCCCAAACCACACACCTAAGAATTGGTTGAGCTTAAATTGGTTCCCAGAATTACCTGTTTCCAAAAATCTATGCTATTTCCTGGTAAGTGAACTCCTCTCAGCATGCTTTTCAGTGGTCCATATACCTTAAGTCCCAAAACCTTGGCCAGAGACTTGGACCAGATCCCTGGTCTCCTATAGCTCCTTCCATGCATGGACTAGCTTGGAAGTGAGTTGGGCAGGAAGGATTATTCCCAGAGAAATCCTGGCCTTAAGCCTAACCCAGGATAGAACAATAGTCTTTGACCAAGATAATTCTCTTCCCATAAAGAACTGCTCAAAATTGATCAAAGTATCTCAGTTGGCATGGTTTTTCATTGTTTTTGTTTATTTTTCATTCATTTCCATTCAACATTCATTGCTTTAGGCTCTCTATTAAATGTTGAAGATCCAAATTATCTTTGGATAATTTTTTACTGAAAATGCATATGAAATATATTAGTTGGAATGGAAAACCCAGTCTGTGTAGGTGGGAAAAAAAAAGAAAGAAAGAAAAAAAAAAACCTGAACAAATTCACAAATTCCTAACCATCACCATGTTAGTTAGGATGATTAATGCTAGTAGCCACACAGAAAAGCATCCAAATCCCACTGGCTTACCAAAAAAAGTTCACTTATTGTCATTCAAAGTTCTAGATGGGTAATTAATGTCTTTTCTCCATCTTGTAACTCAGGGATCCAGGCTTCCTTCAACTTGCATACCAGCAGCTCCACATATGGCTTTGTGGTGGCAGAATTAGGGCCCCTCAAAATGTCCATGCCCTAATTCCCAGATCCTGTGCATGTTACTTTACACGACAAAATAGACTTGGTAGATGAAATTAAATTTACTGACATTGAGAAGGAAATTATCCTGGATTATCTGGATGGGCCCAATCTAATCACAGAATCCTTAAAAATAGAGAACGTTTCCCAACTCAGTCAAAGGAGATGTGACTACAGGACATGAGTCAGAGAGATGCATTGTGAAAAGCCCTTGAGCCACCATGGCTGGCTTTCAAGATGGAGGAAGGGGCCATGAGCCAAGGAATGCAGGTGTCCTCTAGAAGCTGGAAAACTCAAGGAAACAGATTCTTCCCTGGGACCTCCAGAAGGAACTCAGCCCTGCTAACACCTTGATTTTAGCTCAGGGAGACTCATGTTGGACTTCTGACTTCCAGAACTGTAAGATAAGTTTTGAACTGTAAGATAGTGTTTGAATTGTTTCAGACACTAGTTTGTGATAATTTGTTACAACAGCAATAGAAAAGTAATACAGCTTCTGAGTCTCTCTGGCAGAGAAATTAGGGATGAAAGAAGAACACATAATTTTCAGTGCTCCAGAGCACAAGCCCTCACTTCCCTTTTGCCTGACCTTCAAGTGAAGGGGGGGACTCCTGGGAAACATGGAAGAGTTGTGATATTCCATGAGTAACAATGGTCTCTGCCAAAAGCACGTAACACCGTTTTGTTGGCACATAGTGGATATACATTAATACTGGATAAAAGTATCAGCAACTAAATAATGAACTGGATTTCAATTGCCAACATTTACCTGGAGGAGCTTATCTGGATTAGAAACAACACACGCACAAGAGGTAGACCGCTCCTGTGGGTTTGCATTCTTTTCTCTAACCCAAGTCTAGAGTAACTATGGGAATCATGCATAATTAAGTTTACAGCCATGTGCATATTTTTCAAACATACTCTTTTCTGGCCCAAAATATTTTCCAAAGCCAAATTTAAACTGTCCATTATTCAAGCACTATAATTTAGGTAAATAATGATTCTAGAATGAGATTATTTAAAGCATGTACATATATATATTTGTAGTTTAGACCTAGTCTGCAGTAGAGCTAATAATTGGTTATACAATTGAATTTCCTTGAAATTGACTTTGCAGTAAGTAAAATGAGAAAATGAAAATGTGGTTGCCTTAATGGATTAGACTAAAGAAATCCATTTGAATGTTTCAGGGGAAGGTATAAGAATCTACTTTGGAAAAATATCTTCTGGCATCCAGGAGGTGCTTGGTTAATACTCACAAATCACTCATGGATCCTTCGATCTGCTAGAACTACAGGTTCTAGATCTAGTCATACAAACACTTATAAGTTGCTATTTGCTGTTATTCATTTCAAAAAAATTGGGTAACAAAAGAGCACTATAATTAACATGTTAAAATTAGATTTTTGTCTTATGTTTTAAATTGATAAGCCTCAAATTTTTCAACCTTGTATCTCAAAAGCTTTATTACATCTTTTATTACTTGACTTCACTTAGCTTTCTCAAGTTTTTGTGTCTCTGTTGGAAGTTGACCAACGCAATATATAATTTGTATTCATTTCATAGAATCTGTTCCTGTTATATTTTGAAATATTTATTAGCTCATCATTCCAAGTTTAAAATCTGTAATGTACCAGTTTGTCTCTGGTACTTAAACATGTCCCAGGATATTTGCTAAAGATAAAAACAAGATCCTGTTGTTAAATGAAATTTAGTAACAGATTCAGGTTTTTTGGAACCCAAAGTTTAAATTGCTAAAGGACATCTTTATTATTTCATAGTCTTGGCAGGAGAAGGGTCTTGCCAACATCAGAATGGGCCTGAGAATGGAGGATTCCATCCTTTAGGCCACATTTAAAACTTTGCGTTCAAGTTCATTTATTCTTGGCAAAAGTCAGCTTCCTGTTTTTAACAAAAATGTAATTGACTCAGAAGTTTTATGAATATTAAGTAAATTGCTATGAAACAGGATTTTGCTAAGTAAAGTGAAAATGAATCATAAATACATGACTTTTTGTATGATAAATGAAAATAAGAATCTAGGGGAAGAAGTGTTTTGTAAAAAGCATTGGGGATTTAATAAAATATTTGAAGATTAGTTTGATTGAGACAACTATTCATCCATCCTTTAATTTTATTCTGATTTTGGTTGTAACCAGATTTTGGTTGGTTTGGTCTTCAAATTAATGATATCCCCCTATTTCAAATTTACAACTGTACTATCGGATGGATACTTAAACAAAAAGAGATTCCATAAAATGTAACCACTATTCACATTTTGAACACAAACTCCATGTGTTTAGTATGGAAAGTTTTGGCTACATTTGAATATATTCACATTGCTGCATTTTTCCACCCAGAGGGGAATTGCATTAAGTATACAGGACATAATATTTATATTGGCATGATTAAATCTATTTACCTATTTAAAATAAAGACTATTAACAACAGGCATAGTGCAACACTGAAAACCTTATTGGTACTTCCTTCATTAATTCATCTATTCAGTTGATCCACAAAAATATATGGAGCATTTGCTATGTGCCCGACCCTGGTCCATGAAACATACTCTCGTGTTTTTAAAGAGAGTGTTTATTCCCATGTCTTCTTTGTGAGTCTTGTGGCAGATTAAAGGTAGCCAGAAATTCTCTAATCCATCTCCTGTGGAGAGTGTTATGCTCCCAACCCTCAAATCTGGGTGGGCTCTGTGATTTGTTTTGCCAAGAGAGTATGGGGTAAGTGACATGATGTACTTCTCATGAGAGGTTAGGTTACAAAGGTCTTATAGCTTCTTCCTTGTCTCTCAGAAAACTTGCTCTTAGAACCCTGAAGCATCATATAGAAGTACCAGTATACAAAGACTGAGGCTGCCATGTATACTGGGAGGAACCAAAGCCACAACCTAAGAGAGGCTCTGGAAGATGAGACGTCACAGAGGGAGAGAGAGAGAGAGAGAGAGAGAGAGATGCACCAGGGAGCCAGATGTGTGAGTGCAGAGGACATCCTGGAAGTGGTTTCTCTAGCCCCAGTCACCCCACAGCTGAAGCCACATAGAGCAGAGATGGGTTATCCAGTCAAGACCTCCCCAAATTCTTGACTCCCCCAAACAACAGAGAAAATAAAATCATTGGTTTAAGCTACCAAACTATGGGATAGTTTGCTGTATAGCAATAGATAACTGGAGAAAGGCTATTACAGTCGATTACTAATGAAATAAGGACTTGTTAGTGGAAAGGAAAATGTTTTCCTTGGGAATTAAGAAAAAATCAGGAAGAGCTATAGTATATTATTCTTAATACAAACAGTTTAAAACTTTTTTACTCTGAGGCCATCCTTCAAAATCCTGGATCCTATATGAAATACATTTTTGATCATTGATAAATCTAGAATCACCCCTTGTTTCTTTTATAAACACTTGGTCCACACTTAGATTCCAGGTGCTGGGGACTCAACAGTGAAAAATAAAATCACAGTTCCTGCCTTCAATGACTTTGAAAAAAATAATGCTCTAAATTGTTTTTTATTTGCTAGAAGATTGGTTTTGGGTAAGGACCAACATCTAACACCTTGGTGAAGTACTTAAGAATGAGAGATAAATTCCACTGATGATTACAATTTCAAGTGTGATAATCAGTTGTATTTTGTCCACCATAGTAAGACGTACATGTGAAGCACAAGAGAAAAGATGATATGGATTATATTCTGCTGCTCACAGCTTTTGACACAGTCTCAGACATCTATGACAAGAAGTAGAGTTGAAACTTCAGAGGAAAGACCTTGGCAGAAAAGGTCACCCACTGTTACTTGAATCTTGGGGGTCACAACAGTGACTGGACAAAGTTGTTCCAATTGATTTTCCAATGCAATCCGTTCTTGATGAACCTCCTTGAGCTGCTGTTGGAGTTCACTGTTCAACTGGGCCAGCACTGGAACAAGACAAATATTTTTAAAAGGGAGTTGTGGTACAACAAAACTTTTTTGTGAAAGTGAACATAATGGTATACAGAGGATGCCATAGGACCCCAGACGAGAGAACAGGGGGACGTGGATGTAGATAAAGATGTAGATGTAAATGTAGACATAGATACATCCAGTGCTCTTTTACTATTAAAAAATACCAATGTATAGTATATATTACTGATATCGTATACACATGCACCCAAGTATGTGAGCGTATATACAGATGTTTTGAGACTCATTCCCCCAAGATCGTCTCTTTGATATTGTACATTATTATTTAAATATAATGAATTCATCATCCAATGCTTAATTTTAAGTCTTTATTATAGGTTATTAGACTGTAATATAATATTTAATATTTAGTAATGAGGATGCCAAATATATACTTTTAAAAAATTCCTTGACTCAATACCTATGTTTTCTGATAAAATGACACACAAATATTTTTCCTGTAAGAAACTATACTATTCACCTTATTTCCAACACATTGCATATCCTTGCTTTTCTTTGTAGATTTAGAAAAGAATGATGAATTTGTCATGAAGGGACAGGAAGTAATTACCTCAGAGACTTGAGAACCAAGTCTGTATTTTCTTTCCACATCTCCACCCCCAGTTTCGCTCCTGGAAAAGCTGAGACGTATGACCTGGGAGAGCTGCACATAGCTGAAGAATATTAATAGAAATATAACAAATACTAAGTCCCCTGCCCTTCCCACCTCATCCTTTGTATGTCTATGTGTCAGTTGTTAAATGGGTTGACCTCACTTCAGACTTATTGCATATTGATTTAAGAAATATATCTGATGAAATTACCCTTCTTAATAATATGTAGAAAGATTTTTAAATGATTTGAATGCTAAATTTTATTCGTATATTGCATGTATTTTATTATGTCAAAAACTGGAAATATGTTAAAACTGGGGTTCCTAGATGTCTTTCCAGCTGGTGAAATTGTAAGTTTCCAGAATCTTCTTCTAGTGCTTTCCCCATAACAAAGTTCCTGTGAATAGCCACACAGACATGTAGAACGTTACACATACACACACACATACATAAACACATATACACATGCACACACAATTTTGGAGGCTGTTCACATTTTTGACTTGTGTAGAATAACTAAGCAACATGGGGCGGGGAGGTTAAGAAAACAGGCAGCCCAGAAGGAAGTTGAGTTTGGGGTGAGGAAAGACATCATGGAAGAGAAATGGCAAGACTTGTCCCATCACTTGACCAAGTGCCTGAGGTTATTCTGGGAATTGGCTCACAAGGAGTTATGCAGAGATCAACCAAGGATTTCAAAACTGGAGGATACTGTGTTTACCTTCTTACAGATTTTTAAAATTTAATTTATTTCCTATAGATTTTTTTTATGCTTCCTGAGAAGAAATCCCTTCTGCAGTTAGCCTGAAAAATCTTCTGCACTTATCACATTTATTCACTCATTCCACAAGCTTTTATTGAGAACATACGTGCTCCATGGGCAACATAGTGGAAGGGGGGGATCCCGTCTCTCTCCACACTCTGCTGAGACACCAGTTGTGAACATCCATTAGCCACAGCCAAGTTCTCAAGGTCCAGGGTTCTGCAAGCAGACAGTCAATGGACAAGTCAACTGGTCCCCAGTCCCCTTCTGGGGACTATTTCAATACCCAAACAGTATCAGGAGACTGATCAAAAAGGAGGCACACCTTGGCTGATGGGTTAATATTTGCTGATGATTTATTCCATTTAACTCATCCCCAGGGCTGCTTTCTTTACCTCTCTTTACCCACCCAGTGGTTGATGCTTTCATTCTTTCTTTCATTGGACTTGGGCTCCATTCTGTAGAGGAGTCTTGACTTTTTCAGTCTAGTTCTGTTTTCCAAGGTAGGCCAGGAAGTAGAGACATTATTTACGCTTTGTTTTTCTCTCTTTGGTGAAGACAAAAAAGCAATTCTTATTTTCTTTCTGCTGGTCAATTAAATGTAATGGCATTGTAGGAATAGTTATTGGAGATATTTTCCTGCAGATAATTTTTGTCTTACATCCCAATTCTGTTCTCTGCTCAGACATGGAGATTTAAAAAAAAAAACAAACAAAAACACCACAAGTTATGAGAAAATTGGGGGAGGATGTGCTCTCAGAACCTCCCTGGGTGGGTGTTACCAAGAGAGCATAGCAAGAAAACACTCATTCTTAGAGTCCAAAATGACAGCAACAACCAAATCAGCATGATTTGGGGTTCTATATATTATTGTGTGGGTACTTTAAAATAGTTAACCAAAAGACTTGAACTAAAAAATTTATTTTTACTTACCTGGATTATGTGATGAATAAATAATTGGCAATTTTGCCTCTTGTGACTTGTTACTGTGTGATTTAAATGTGACAATGAAAGGGGCTAGATGTGTATTTTTGTTATTTTTAACTCAATAAAAACCCAAACCAGTGATTGGAATTTGTTATAGTTTGACCACCTTTTTCATAACTGCTTACAATTAGTATTATTGTTTGAATAAGAATAAAATATTTGATAATCCAGACAATAGCTCTTTCACAACCACATTGTTCCTTTTTTTCCTTCCAGTTGCAGGCATGGGAGAGATTTGAGTTTAAAAATACCAGTGGGCTTTGGCACACGTTTTGGCTGGCAAAGCAATTCGCCAGCTGTCCTAGTTTGCTGTCATTTTCCATGCCTCTCTTGACACTGTGCTTAAAGTTTTGGTCATTCAGCACCACAGCCCTTTTCAACTTGCATGGCATCTCCTAGCAGCCATCACAGCCTGAGGATGTGGCCTCCCTACTTGGTCACCACACACCAAACATCACCTTGAGGGAAGGGGGAGTTTCTGAGACAGCTTTCACAGGGACATGGGTTCTATTAGGGGGTGATTGGAGGACAAGTGTGGGGTATTTTGGGGGAAAAAAGCATCATCTCCCCTATCAGCATGTAGTGTCTGGCTAGGCCTCTATAGAATATAGGAGTAACAGGAAATTAGGAAGAGGATGACAAACGTTTTTGGAAAGTGTGTGTGTGTGTGTGTGTGTGTTTAACAAAAAGGAGTGTAAATGTTAGTCATGGCCACCTGGAAGGGCTCAATTAAAAACAGCAGAGAAGGAGTGCAGGAAAATATATTGGTCTATAGCACTGCTCAGTAGGTAACCAACCACTAGCCACATGAGTCTGTGGACCACTTGATTATAACTTGTCAGAACTGAGTTGTGCTGTTAGTGTGAAATAGTGTGAAATATACATCAGATTTCAAAGACCTAGTGTGAAATAAAAAAGAAGGTAAACTATGTCGTTAATAAATATATGTTGAGTTTGGGATTAACAGATACACGCTACTATATATAAAATAGGTAAACAAGGACCTATTATAGGAAGGGAACTATATTCGGTATCTGGTAATACCCTATAATGAAAAAGAATCTGAAAAATTAACTGAATCACTTTGCTATACACTTGAAACTAACACAACATTGCAACTTAACTATACTTCCATAAAAAAAAAAATACAATTTTTTAAAAAAGAAAATCTATCGGTTTGCATTAGTTATTTATTGCTACATAAAAATTACACCAGGGTCTTCCCTGGTGGCACAGTGGTTGAGAATCTGCCTGCCAATGCAGGGGACACGGGTTCGAGCCCTGGTCTGGGAAGATCCCACATGCCACGGAGCAACTAGGCCCGTGAGCCACAACTACTGAGCCTGCGCGTCTGGAGCCTGTGCTCCGCAACAAGAGAGGCCGCGATAGTGAGAGGCCCACGCACCGCGATGAAGAGTGGCCCCCACTTGCTGCAACTAGAGAAAGCCCTCGCGCAGAAACGAAGACCCAACACAGCCATAAATAAATAAATAAATAAAGTAAATGCTAATTAAAAAAAAAAAAAGTAAACTCTGGCAAGAGTAGCCTATGTGTCCACCAAATAACATTCCTTTAAAAAAAAAAATTACACCAAAACTGAGTATCTTAAAACAACAATGTTTATTATCTCAGAGTTTCTGTAAGTCAGGAATCTGGGAGCAGCTCTGGTGGGTGCCTTTGGCTCAGAGTCTCCCATAAGGCTGTAATCAAGGTACCCTCTGGGGCTGCAGTGATTTGAAGGCTCAACGAGGGAAAGATGATGCACTTACAAGCTCACTCACGTGTTAGTACAGGCCACCCTCAGTTACTTCTCCATCTAGCAGATCTTAAGGAGGCAGCTGGCTTCCATCAGAAGGAGCAAGAGAGGGAGCACAAGATGGAAGCCACAGCATTTTAATAACAATCTTGGAGTGAACATCCATCACTAAGGCTGTGTTCCATTCATTAGAAACAAGTCTCTAGGTCCAGCCCACATTCAGGGGGAGAGAATTGAAGAAGGATGTGAATACCAGAAGGCAGAGATCACTGGAAGCTGACTCAGGAGCTGTCTTCCACGTGATCCAATTTTTAAAATTGGATTCAGATAACATTACCTTCAAGATTGGTACTGTGTTTTCTCTTGCATTCATTTATCTAAAGTCTAAAGTAAAGGGAGAAGAAGCAGGAGGCTGGAAACTGATATCGTGACAGACCCCTGCAATAGATGAGTTTATGATATTTAATCTCCACAAGAGGATTGAGAGGTAGGACCTTACTGCTGCCATTTTCAAATATGGAAACTGAGGCTCACAGAAACAGATAGTGGATACAGAGTTTTGTGGCTTGATACCACATTCCTACAAATATACATTAGAAACAGAACTGTAGGATTTTTTTCATTATATTTTCCTTCTATCAGTTTCTATTCAACTTGACACTACAAATGAGTATGAAAAATAACATATTTATTTTTTTCAGTTATTAAAATAATACATGTTTACTTTATAAAATTAAGAAATTACAGAGTTTAGAAGTATGGGGAAGGGCACACCATATTTTATCAATTAAATATATTAGCCGTAGTGTTGTTATAACAAGTTTTGGCCAGTAGCAACAAGGCAAAAGTCAATCTCCATGGTTACAGAATCTGAAGAAACAGGAAGGCAGCAGATTTTACAAGGCTCAAGGGACCAGCTGGGTCTTGCTGATTGAGGAAGATTCCATTTAATAAATTTCTGGGTAGCATAGGGCAGTAATGTGGGTGAAGAGGATATCAAGGAGGTGGCCAATGTCTAAAGGTTAATGGCTCATTCCTTATAATTCGATTGTTCCTATAATTTTTTATGGAAAGTTTCTTATTAAAGGTTTGTGGGCTTAAACCAACAAGTACAGAATCATAATCAGATGTATAGTTAGAAATTTTAAAGTAAAGCATGTTCTAGAAACGGTTGACGTATTTGTATTGATGAATCAGAGACCTAAAATTATAGACACCTGGAGAACAGGGACCACAGCAACTGACATCTGATAATAGTTGATATTTGTTTATAAAACGTTCAGGTCCTGTGCCTGGGGGCCCATTGTAATGTTTGTAGGATGAATGAGTGAATGAATGTCACTGCTTGTTGGAACTCAGGCCTCTGAGCACGGGGTCCTTGGCATCCCCTACATCCAAAAGTGTTCTCGAACTTCAGGATTGTTTCACTTGTGCCAGAAGAACTTGTCTGGGAAACATCTAATGAGCCAGGCTAAGAAACATCACACCACTGCTGAATAGACCTGCATTCTCTCGGCCAGAAGTTCTCCGATCTTTCTCTTGCTAGTGAGGCGTGTCAACAAAGTCAAAGCCAAGTGTGTGCTTTGGTTTCGAGCCCCAGCCAATGACAGTTGTGTCCAGTTGATTTAATGGGCTCTGTGTAGATAAAGGCGAGGATTTGCAACTTTAGAAGTAAGTGCCTTCACAGGTGAGAAGACACAGATCGCTGACATGCTTATTTCTCACAGCCCAGGTCCCCAACCCAGGCCTGGAAGCACATCAAAGCCCACACTTACCTTCTTTTCATGCTCTGGGTCTGACTCTCTCCGTTTCTGATTGCACGCCTGCTCTACTCACTAGTCGAACAATGGGGCTATTATGCTCTTGGGAGGAGAAGGATAATTACCTCAAAGGCCAGGTGCCACTGGTAAGTTTCCTTGTGTCCAAGTACTGTGTGGTAAATGGTTCAGGCTTTGTTTTTCTTTCCTTTTTTTTAAGCCCTTACTGTCAAGCTGCCAGACACTGGCCCTGAGCCCCAGGATCAGCACAGGGCATCTAGTTTTGTTTTAAATTTGGTTTCCATTGTCTTTCACTCTCTCCCATCCTAGTGTCTGATTATATTTATATCTCCTTATCAGTGCTAAAAAGCAAGGGCAAATCAGCTGCAATAAAGTGAATCGCAACCCCGAAGTTGCCATTTCATCAACCAAACCCAAACTGTTTTTATCACTGATTGGTTTGGATGAGGTAAGGGTGATTCTAAAAACAAGGAAGGGAATACACTGATGTTGTTTTTGCCTTTGAGTGACATATCTGGACACTCCCACTGGTCCCCTCCATTAACTCAATCGAGACTTATCAAGGGAAAACAAACAAATCAGGAGTGTATGGCAGTAAGTTCTGGCTACACAGTGGTGTTTCTTTCTTGCCTGGGGGACAGGTGTCTGCTGTGAAATGATTACAATATCTCCCAGAATGCTTTTACTTGTAGCTGATGCTAAAAATTATAACAAATATTGTTACAGTTGTCTTAAAACATTGTCTGAAACACATTAAGTATATTATCTCATGAGTTCCCTATAACAACCTTAACGAGATAGTGCTGTTAATTCCATGTTATAGAAGAAGATCTGGAAGCTTAGCAAGATTAACATCACAAGGTTTCAAAGCTAAAAAGTGGTGGCAGATAGGTCTCTCTTATACCAAAGCTCAACCTCTCAACCACTCTATGATAATGGGAACCTCTCACCACCACTGGCTGTTTAAGGAGAATCAGTGCTCCTAACAGTAACAAAAACACTTCAGAAGAGAATGCACGTCAGTTAGGGTCCAGGTTCCCTCACGGAGCCTACACTGCAGGTACTTGATTGCTTTACTTGTCTGGCTGAGCTTGAACAACCTGAGTAGTGGTCCACCATTTAACCAGGTGTTTCAAGCAATTGAAGAACTTTGCAAGATAATGGTATTAGCCAGCAGGATGGGAGACATGGTCACTAGCTGACCCATTTCTATTAGTTAGTCCCTGAGGTCTAGTGTGCAGAATTGCTTGTCCTGTACAGTTCACAACCCCCAAATTGCATGTGTATGTGCATCCTGTCCCCACCATTCAAACACCACCTTTGCTTGTTCTATAGGACCCTCTCCAGGCACAGATGAGCATTTTGTTGGGCTGAAAGCTAAGTGTCTAGATTCATCTTTGTGATCAACTCTGATGACAGCCGGAGTCCCCAAGTGACTGAAGATCCAGAGTCTAGCTCAAATGCCCTTTCTGTGACTTGTGGAAAGAAGAATGGACTCATTCCCAAGTTTTTCAAACTCTTAGGGTTTGAGAGGGGAGAGGATGAGTTTGTGATGTGGGAGCATGAACAGGTGGTCAAGGCACAAGTTCTGCTCTGGCTCCTTCTCATCTGCTGTTTCTGCTGAAATAGTTCTGGGTTATGTCCCCCTGTCAGTCCACACATGTTGTTCCTCTGGGCTCCTTGGACCCAGACAGAAGACTTAGCCCTTATGATCCCCTAGTGTGTGCTCTCTCACACACATACACACGTCTCTCTCTCAGATGCATATTCTCTCTTTCTCACATACATTCACACACACACGCACACACAGATGGACACACACACTCACCACGTTTCCCTTTCTAACAAATATTCACTCTCTCATACACACACACACACACACACACACATACACACACACACACACACACACACGAATAGAAACGAAATCCATGTTCATCTCTCCCCATCTCTGTCTTTCTATCTTGGACACATGCTCTACATACACACACACACACACACACATACACACTCACACACACATACATACGGACACATATGCTCACACTCCTCTTTCAGACACATATCCAGGGGCTTTCTTTCTCCCACGAACACACTTCTCAAACATCTATACCAACAAAAGCTGTATATAACATCCTCGTACACAATAGACATTACAAAAGTTTGAAGGGTGTTGCATATCACAGTCTAAATACTTTAAATATGAGATCCTTGTCCATAAAAGTCCTTCAGGTATTTGGGGATATTCTTCACCAGGTTCCCCTTCTTTCCCTTTCTGCTCCCCTCTCTTCTCCATTCTCCCTCACATCCCTAAACTCCCAATCATATCCAGGAAAGAACTGTTTAGCAATCAGTTTGTTCCTTGGTCTTCTGCTTCCAGGGTCTTCACTGCTATTCATGGTAGTTTTAGGAAGTATGAATTTTAATTATATTCATATTTAGAATACGAATTGTACAATTATGAAGCTTAGTATGACAATATCAAATAATTTTCCCCAATCTTGATAATTAGCATGAATTAATTTTGATTTCAAATTGGTAGATTATTCTAGAAAAATAAATAGTTCTCTATCATATCAAAGAAACTTTGATGTTCTCACAGCCTGAACTAAGCTGGTCAGGTCAATAGAAAATGGACTTCAACATCAAGAAATGTCTAGTCTGGAAATGGAATCATGTACATACAACAATATGATCATGGTAAATAGTGCATGCCACAAAATAAATAAAAGTTAAGTTTGAATAAGCTAGAAAGGAGATTTTTTTTTTTCTTGTATGGGGATGGGGAAAAAATCAGACAAGTCATGATGAAGGAAGTACCATTAGAAAGGAACGTTGAACAATGGGATGGGTCTGAAATTCTGATTGAGAGGTAAATGTCATTAATGATAAAGATATACAACTTGTATTTGTTTTTCTCTGCCTGTATTACAAGTCAAGTTCATTAATTTTATTGTAATGTTACATTTGAAATTTTGAGTGTGGAATACAGAAAGCTTTCATATGTGGAGGACAGGAAAATAATTTCTTTTCATTTATTCATTTGGACACTAGTGTTTATAGTCGTAAAACAATTAACATTTAAATTATTTTTAAATTTTAAAACAATTACTTATTATGCTTTTAAACTTTCTGGTACCAAGGACTGTATTGGGTATAGAGAAATAAAATAATATGTAAATATGACAGAAAGCATTAAGGAATTAGGTGGGTATCTTTAAAAAATAGGTGTTAATTTTGATGCTTTGCAAAATTAGATGGAAGAGAGGAAATTTTAATTTGCAATTGAAATTTGCAAAGCTGAAGTTCTTCTTCATTTCCAAGTTGCTTTTGAGTGCTTTGTTATATCCTCCATTCCCTGTTTTACACAGTATTCTAAATTCATTTTCCCACTGAATAGAATCTACTTATCAGTCAGGTATACTTGTGCAGGTAAATGCGGAAAGTAGAGTATCCCGTACAGGCCACAGAAATCAAATTACTTTTGACTCAATTGTTTTGTATTCACATACAATTAAGTTCAACAGACACCAGTGTACTGATTACAGGTCTCTTTAAACTCATTACAATATAGCTTTCCAATTGATTCTGTAATTTGCAGTCAAGCTTTTATGGTCAATCATCCTGTATTAAGTACAACACTTTGGTTTCTTCACCTTCAACTACTTTCACTGAACAAGAGGCAGGGAGCAAAGCTCAAATGCTGCCATTTTGGTGACCGGTTGGTTACACAAAGAAATGAAATGAGCAATACCTGGTGAATATGATGGTACATACACATAGAAATTGAATGAGTCCATTTAACAGATTCCTTCTTATATAAACTTTATATCTGGAATAATTTTAGATTTTTAAAAGTTGGAATGATAACTCAGAGAGTTCCTGTATACTCTTCACCCAGTCTTCCCAGTCATTAACATTTTATGTTACTGTGGCATTTTTGTCACAACAAAGAAACCAACATTGCTTTATTACTGTCGACTAAACTCCAGATCTTATTTGGATCTTACCAGTTCTTTCATTAATGTCTTCTTTCTGTTCCAAGATTCAATCCAGGGGACCCACTGCATTCAGTTGTCATGTCTCCCCAGTCTCCTCTGGTCTGTAACAGTTTCTCAGTATCTCCTTATTTTTCACTACTTGAGAGTCTTAAGGAGTCTTAGCCAAGTATCTTGTAGAACGATCCCCAGTCTGGGTTTGTCTGTTGTCTTCTTCATGGGGTTCTAGAATTTTGGAGGGAATGGGACAGAGGTGATATGCCCTTCTCATCCCATTCAGTTAGGAGGTAGGTGATATCCACGTGACATCATGGGTGACTTTAACCTTCATCACTTGGTTGAAGTAGTGTTTCTTAGGGTTCTCCATTGTAAAGGTAATATTTCCCTTTTCTAGCCTCTATTCTTTGGAAGTGAGTTCCTAAGCCTAACCCACCCTATAGGTTGGAGGGAGGGGAAGTCAATGGAACCCCACCTCCTGGAAGGGGTGGCATGTGTGTATATTACTTGAAATTTTTCTGAAAGAGAGATTTGGTCTTTCTTTTTCTTTCTTTCTTTCTTTCTTTCTTTCTTTCTTTCTTTCTTTCTTTCTTTCCTTCTTTCCTTCCTTCCTTCTTTCTTTCTTTCCTTCTTTCCTTCCTTCCTTCCTTCTTTCTTTCTTTCTTTTTTCTTTCCTTCTTTCTTTCTTTCTTTCTTTCTTTCTTCTTTCTTTCTTTCTTTCTTTCTTTCTTTCTTTCTTTCTTTCTTCTTTCTTTCTTGAATCATTTATTGACATCAATATGGGCTCATGGATAACTCTGGGTTATAGTCCAAAAATATGTTATTTATTTTGTGACTCAAATCATATCAGATGTAGCCTTTGGTAGCTCTTTCAGGTTTGCTCTTTGTCCCTTTGATATGCCCCTATCTTTCATGCATGTATATATGTATGTATGTAAATACCTCCTTACTTTTTGGTACTCCAAGGTGCTCTAGACACACCTTGTACTTTGCTTGTTCAGCCCCACAATCAGTAATTTCCCCAAGGACCTCTGACTAACAGGTTCTTTTAACATATTACTGAAAAGAAAAACAAATTCTCCTTTCAATAAAAATGGTATCATCATTTGATAGGTACACTATTTTAAAACCTTCTATTAATTAAGAACTTTGAAAAATTTGTAAAAGTTAATTTGCATTTGCTGAGACACTATAAAATTTTATTAATCCCACTTTTATTAGACCATAATGATTCAAAATATAAAGCATTTCTTAGCTTTTAAATCGATTTTTAACAAATTCTAAAGAACTTCTAAAAGAGTGTGAGTAAAATATTTGATTTACCACATTTCAGTTTCTATACAATTTCTCTGTAATGCATTGACCTCAAAACGTTAACGGATAAGTCAGGATGTGCCAGGTTGTGCTGCAGTAACAGCAACAACAAAAAACAAATCTCAGTGGCTTAAACAACAATGGTTCATTCATACTCAGGATCTATATTCACCTTGGGTGAGTAAGAAGCTCTTCTCCTTGGTGGCCCTACTCAAGGCTCCAGGCTGAGCAAGTCTCTACTGTCTGGAGTGAGATTTGTCATCTTGATAGCAGGAAGAAAATATGCTTGTGACCAGAACAAGTTATTTCTCATATACCATTAGCCAAAGCTAGTCGCATGACCATGCCCAGCGTCAAAGGTTGCAATCCTGCTGTGTGTCCTGAAGGAAAAGAACTAGAAATGCAAATGGGCAGCTCTAACTGTCCACTCTTGGGCATGTGTCTACCAGTAGGTGATCCAACTCTCCCCAAGCTTTCCAAACTGCAGAGGTAGCTCTTTCCTTTATTATACAAATAAGGTTCATTAGCATTCCCATATCACTAGATGGAAAGGAGTTCTATATCTTTCCCCAGTATTTCTAAAGCCCCCCAAGGGGCCTATATTTTCTTGGTTGTCACATGTGACCTCTTATTATAAGCTGCTTCTTCAACTCCAAAACTACAATCTGCTTTTGAGTTTATTCTACCACCAACACGATGGTCTCTGAGAAGAGTGCAGCTCAGAGAAGGCTGTTCTGCCCACATTAATTTATCCTGGGTATAGACACTGTCCATACCCTAATTCTTCACAGTAAACCTATACCTGGGCTAAGGTGATATTAAGGTTTACTGAAGAGCTGTGGCACAAACTTGATAGGAGATAAAATTAGATATCCATCATTTTTAATTACCCATGATCTTTCCAATCAGAAACAATATTAACATGCTACTGTATTTCCTGTCCACATTTCTTCCATAGGTACCTATTTTAATAGTATAGTTTTGGATTCTGCTCTATCTTTTAACATTAAAATATTTTATGCCATTATATAATTTTTTAAAATCTTGCTTTAATAATTACATAATATTCTATCATATGGAGATTCCACAATTGATTTATTTTCTATAATAGACATATCCCTATGTTGTCAAATTCTATTTCTTTTTAATTGGCAACTTAAAAAAATTGAATAAATTTGACATGTAGCATTGTATAAGTTTAAGGGGTACAGTGTGTTACTTTGATACATTTATATACTAAAATATGATTGTAGATATAGTGATATTTATCACATTACATATAGTACAATATTATTGTCTATATTTATTATACTGTGTGTTAGATCTCTATGGCTTATTTGCTACCCATTACAAGTTTGTATCCTTAAATACCATTATCCTTATTCCACCCTCCATCCCCTGGTAGCCATCATTTTACTATGTTTTTTACAGGTTTAACTTTTTCAGATTCCACATATATGTGATATCATACAGTGCTTGTCTTTTTCTCTGACTTATCTCGCTCAGCATAATGTGCTCAAGTTTCATCCATGTTGTCACAAATCTTCCTTTCTCATGCTGGAAGAACTAAATAGACATTTCTCAAAAAAGGACATTAAAATGGGCAACACAAAAAGATGCTCAACATCACTAATCGTCTGGGAAATGCAAATCGAAACCACAACGAGATATCACCTCACACCTGTTAGAATGGCTATCATCAAGAAGACAAGAGACAACAGGTGCTGGTGAGGATGTGGTGAAAAGGGAACCCACTGTTGATGGGAATGTAAATTTGTCTAACCACTATGGAAAATAATATGAAGGTTTCTCAAAAAATTAAAAATAGATCTACCATTTTATTATCCACAATAGCCAAGATATGGAAACAACCCAAATTCCAATCAACAGATGAATGGATAGAAATGATGTGGTACATATACACAATGGAATATTATTCAACTTCTATTTTTATAATAAAATAAAGTACTCTGTGATGGATAATTTTGTGCACATGTCTTTATGCATGTCTCTGATTAATCCCATATTATAAATTCCTGAACGAGAAACCACTGAGTCAGAGGATCAACTGTTTTCTGCTCTTAATAATTATTGTTAAATTGTTTATCGAAGAGATTGATTTCAGTTTATGCTTTCACCTGCAGAGTATGTGATTGAATCCTCATCAACATTAAATAATCTTGGGAAAATACTTTTGTTGGTCTTTTGAACAACACACTAATAAACACTATGAAGAAAAATAAAAATACAGAAACAGGTAGATTTTGAACTAACATGATATCTTATATTTCAATTGTAGTATAGTAGAGCATATATTTGGCTGACAAATATCTATGATTAAAAATTAAACAATATGTGTGTGTGGAAAAAAAAATTAAACAATACTTTGGTTAGAGTGGACTCAACGTCAAAATAGCAACCTTTGGTTGTAAAGTCCTTGTGATCTCATTACTGTCCACCAACATACTAGTTTTATAAACCTGCTTTCTCTCATACAAAGCAAGCTTTTTTATGGTTTTATTTGTTTTTAGGAGAAACCATAATTTTATGTAAATAAAAACTCAGAAATGTACCACAAAAGAACATAAGAACAACATAAATAGTAATTTAAAATCTGATAAAAAGTTTGGGATTTGGAAAAATAATAAAGTTCAAGATAATGGAATTTCACTTGTCAGTTTCCTAGAGAAATTTGTTCTTATTAATGAACAAAAACATCAGAATTACATTTTTAAACAGAAGATTTAACATTTTACATTTTCTGTAAAGGAGAAGATTTCCATTTTACAATTGCCCTTATGACAATTGTATCTCTAAAAATTAATAATAAAGATTTACTCTCTGTTTATAAGCCTTGGGAACAACTTCAAGTTTCCACTAATGGTTATGATTTATAGGACAAAATTTAAACCAGAAGTGGGAGTGACATATGACTCTCATACATAGTCTAGTTTCGTAGATTTCTGTGACTTAGTTATGATGACCTATAACTTGTGTGAAAATCACCTACAAATACACATACACATATATACACACACATAGCTGTTAAAACAAAACTAGACAACATAATTTAACCACAAAATTCACAGTTGCTAAAAACCAAGACAGCTCCAATTATTTAACCACAGAAATACAGAATAATTTAACCACAGTATACAGTGCATATAACCAGAAATATTAATTTATTATTCATATCTAGAATAGTTCATATCATAAAAAGATGGTGATATTTCTTATCTCTCCAACCCAGCTATGTGGAAGATTGACTATGACATTGACCCCAGACTTGATGGACAATAATTTACTATAGTTGTATGTGTTTAGCCAGGCTTTCTTTCTGAGATGTGACATTTTTCAAACTTCTTTCAGAAAGTTTGAGACATCAATAATTTTATTAAAATATAATTCAGTTAAGAGCAACAACTATACCAAATAAGCTTGTTTTGCCATGAACATTTAATCTTACCTAAGGGGAAATTGTTTATGGAGAAAACACTAAATAAGATAAATGATACCAGAGCTGTGCAGTCTCAGATAGTCTTTGTGTTATTGTTTTGGTGTTTCTGAAACAACTGAATATAGAATGGGGGATGGCGTTCAAGCTGGTCATATTTGGGTTGAATGATAACTAAATAATGTCCTCTATCCATGTCCAAGATCATGTTTGGTAGTATGCTCTTAATAGATGCTGGTTAAACAAATGACAAAATGGGTGCTATATTAGCAATCTATTGCTGTGGAACAATATTACAACAAACTTAATGGCTTAAAACAACACACATTTATCATCACAGTTTCTGTGGGTCAGGAGCCTGAGCACATTTTTCCTAGGTCATCTGCTTCAGGGTCTCAAAGGCTGCCATGAAAGTGTTGACTGGGGCTGTGGTCTCATCTGAACTTTGGGGAAGGATTCAATTCCACGCTCACATAGTTATTGGCAGAGTTCAGTTCCTTGTGGTTGTAGAACTCAGGAGCTTATTTCACTGAGGGTGTCAGTTGAAGGCCCTTGCGGGCTAGAGACTGCCTTCATCTCCTAGAGACTGCCCCTAGTTCCTTGTTGTGTGCGGTTCCCCAACATGGTTATTTACTTCTTCAAAGCCAGGAAGGGATGGAGAGACTCTAGCAAGATGGATGATACAGATTTATGTAGTGTAATCATGTAACCACATACACAATCCCAACACCATACACCCTGTCATCTTTAGCATAGTCTATTTGTTAGCAGCAAGTCGCAGGTTCTGTCCACCCTCAAGAGGAGGGTGTGAATACCATGAGGCAGGGATTATGGGGTCTACGCCCAGAGTCTTTCCATTACAGATGGGTATTCGGATATGAAATGATGACTTTTAATATGAATGCCTCTACCCCTTTCCTAAAGGAAATTAGAACGTATATACCTTTTGAATGATGCATTATTGTTTCCTGCATAAAGTGGCTGTGTCCTTTTATTATGAATTTTATATTTATAATCCACACATTCCACACAACATTGGGTGTATAGAAATTGAGACAGATGTTCCCAAACTGTGGTTGCCTCTTTAAGGAATGTTTGATGGTGTAACATGAGGAGAGTCAATTATGAACTATGGTATCAATAGTCAAAGTCGTGATAATAGTCGTTTGTTTGCTAGGCATCAACTTTATGTCAGGTACTGGGCCAACTATATACATGTGCTGGTCAGGACAAATGTCACAATTCTTGCTACAGGCTCAGTCCTACAAGGTCCTCCACAGAGGCGGGCATGGGCTGACCACATGACTCTAACCCTCAACCACACTTTATTGGCCCAGGGTGGTCACAAGCCCAGGGGACCAGTGAGAGTCTTCTCACACCATGTTGGGGCTGACTGGGAAGGGTGGACTGCTTCCTCAGATTGTCCCTGGACTTTTCGGTATCACAAAGGGAATATGGCACTAATGAGGGCTGATGCTTAAAAGATACCATGAAGAGACATGGCAAGCTGGACATGGAAGCAAAACTTATAAGTAAAATGAGGAATCAGAAACTGAAAGAATGGAATCCAATACTTGTCAGTTCAACAAATATTAGCTGAGTGCTTAAAAATGTGCTAGGTACTGCACTGGATGTTAAGAGTTTAAAAAGAGGAAAGATGGACAGGTCAGGTCCCAGCCCTCACAGAGCTTAATTCTACTAAGGAAGACAAAAATCAAAATCAAAAACAAAGTAAAACTACTGATATAATCTGTGAAGGCAAAACATATGTCCACCTTGTGACCCACCAATTCCATATTTAGGTATTCACTCAACCACAGAGAGGAATTCTGATGGGCACCAAAAGGCACATACAGTTTCATTCATAAGAGCCATAAACTGGAAACAGCCCAAATGTCCATCAAAAGTAGAATGAATACATGAGCTGTGTTATAATCACACAATGGAATATTACACAGTCAGAAGGAAAGGGACACATTATTTTAGACACAACTGCAGGTGAAATCTAACAACATTCTGATAAGTGAAAGAAGTCACACACAACAGAGTACATGCATGTGATTATGATTCTATGAAGTTCAAGAACAGGCAAAACGAATCGATGGTTGAGGGAAATCAGAACAGTGCTTATCTCTGGAAACAGGGAAGGAAGATACTGCAGAGACTGACTTGAGAAGGATGCAGGGAAATCTGGTGTTGTAGTCATGTTCTATTTCTTGATATGGGTGGTGATGACACAGGTATATAGATATTTAAAAGTTCATCAAGCTGTACATTTAAAATCAGTGCACTTCAGTGTATGTTATACTGTAATACAAAAGAAAAGAGATGAAAATAATCACTCACTGTGCTTTCTGAAGGAAAAAATAGTAGGGCTGAAATGGGGGAACACTGCAGATAAATGACCTGCTTTTAGAGTGGTCTGCGTGGACGTGCCGTTTCCGCTGAGACTTATGGGATTTGAAGGAGCTTGCCACCAGAATATCAGGTGGGAGAGCTGCCCAGGCAGAGGGCACTGCAAGTGCAAAGGCCCTGAGGCAGGATGCACCAAGCATGAAATGCAGCTCAAAACTAATGTGCAGAAATTGGCCTGAGGTGAGGTGGAGAAGCAGGCAGGGAGGGGGCCACTCAGAGCCTTGGAAGCTGCAGGAAGTTTAGGTTTTGCCCTAAGTACACTAGGAAACCATTAGAGGGTAGTAAGTGGGAAAATGAAATGATCTCATTTACAGTTTGAGAAGCCGTTCTTCTGACTGTAGGGTGCAGCATGGATGGGAGGGCAGGAGTGAAGAATAAAGAGACAAGTGGTGGGAGACAAGAGTCTTGGGGAGGGGGAGGGGAAGTGGCAGATTTGTGATGGAGTCTTGACTTGGCATCAAGTCAAGAACTTGCTGGTGTCTGAGTGTGGGATGACGGCTCTGGCTGGATTGGCTGGGGGGCCCATGGCACCCTTTTCTGAAATGTGGAAGACGAAGGAGAGATGGGTGTGGGGGGCAAGCAAGAAACAATAAAGCCGTTCTGGACATTTAATTTTGAGACATCTGTGCTCCAAGTGGAGGAGGAGTTGGAGACATTGACCTGCAGCTCAGCTGAGAGCCTTCACCATTAAAATGGTCTGTTCACCTTGGGGATGGATGCGCTCAGCCAGAGCCATGTGTGGAGAGAGGGAGAGATGAAAGGAGGACCACAGGCAGGGGAGGACAAGTGTGATGATCCCATCGTGACAACGCGAACCTGTGTCATCTGAAAGGGGACCTGAGCAAACCTCATCGTACTCATTCTAAGAGGGTCCTGGGATCTAACTTCCAATTTGCGATATTCCTTCAGTTCTCTGGGTGTAGCTCTACCACCCCCTCCCTCTAAAAATGCTAGGGCCAGTAAGTCTCTCATTCTTATAATAAAAGAAACCAACTTTTAAAAATGGCCTCATTCGATGCTTACTAAAGTTCAGAGATATTAACATGTCCATTTGACAGGTGAAGAGACTTATTTTGGGGTTAAGGAATGTATCCTGTGTCAAACAGCTATTAAATGTCATGACTAGAGCTTGACATCAGGTTCCTTCCAAAGGGTGGGCACCAAACCACAGAAGAAGAGAATGAAGTCAGCATCTGGTTATAGTTTATACCATCAGTTAAGGAGACTGTCTCCCCAAAATGCGAGTACAAAAATGACCCTTGCATTGACACAGCTGGCACAACAAAACTCCAGCCTCTCAGGGTGTATGGGGCAAGTTTGCTCCAGTTAGAGGGATCTGGTCATTCCTGGGATTAGAAAGACAGCAGAGTCTTTGAGCTTGGGTGGAAGTAAAGGCAAGGCAAGTTTCAAGGATCGTTGAGAGGAACTCAGATTGACTGTCTGGCCTAAGGACAAAGTGCAGTGAACAGCAGAGCCCCCAGACCAGCCCTCCACCAAGATGGTTCTGTGGGTCATCCTGGGAAGATGTCTCTCCCACCCCTTGCTGGGGACAAAACGGTGACTCATCCCAGAATCCTACCCATGCCCTCTATAGATCATTTTATGTAAATCCATATGGTAAATAATACCCATTTCCTCTTGTGGTGTATCCAGTAATAATTATCCCATTCTTCTGTGATTGTCACCAATTTCAGAGTTAAAGAACTCTGAGGGCTGTTTGATCAACACCTGAATCAAGGGTGGTATCGTCAGTGTTTGAGATCCAGAGTGGGAAAAAATCCAATAAGAAAGTCCCTAAAACATGTTCTTTCTAAACGAGACTCAGTGCTGGCAAGTACACTGAATTACACACACACACACACACACGCAAACACACACACACACAAGCATGCGCGTGCATTATGTGGTATTCTTTTTAGTAATTATGGTACGTGGTTGGTCCCATTTTGTGAATTATGCCATCCATTTTGATTAAGGCTTATGCATCTGTACAGCAAGATTTATGGGTGGTTTTCCTTGATGATGTCTGTGACACCCAATTTACATGAACTTTTTTCTGTGTATTTTGAATTCTAAGAAAATCAAAACAAGAAAGTAGGTGCATCAAGACTTCCTCTTTTTCCAGAACACGTCACCTCTTTCCCATGTCACTGCTATTTCTCTTCCCCTTTCCAACAGTACAGGACCATCCCTTTCTTCAAACTGCGCCCTCCCTTTTCTGCCTAAACCCCAGTGCATTAGTTTCCTGAGGTTGTCATAACAAAATACCACAAACCAAGTGGCTCAAAACAACAGAACTTTATTCTCTCACACTTCTAGACACCAGAAGTCCAAAACCAAGGTGTCAGCAGGGCCGAGCACCCTCTGAGACTCTGGGTAGGATCCTTCCTTGCCTCTTCCAGCTTCTGGTTTGATGACACTCCCTGGTGTTCCTTATCTTGCAGCTGCATCACTCCAATCTCTGCCTCTGTCGTCATATGGAGTTTTCCCTGTATGTCTGTGTCCAAATTTTCCTCTTCTTATAAGGACACCAGTCATATTTGGATTAGGGCCCACCTTAATGACCTCATCTTAACTTGATTACATCTGTGAAGACCTTATTTCCAAATAAGGTCATATTCACATATACCAGGCATTAGGACTGCAACATATCTTTTGGTGGGGACACAATTCAACCATTCAACCCATAATACCCTATGTCACTTATGCTTAGTTGTAGTATGAGTTCAAATATCCCCACAAATATGGCTTACAATTTCTTTAATAATACATATATTGAAAGTTTTAATTAATTACAAAAATTATCTTTTCAAAATGAAATGTCACTATTTTGAGGAAACCTCTGCATTAACACGCATGCTGACTTACATACACACATGGTTTCTCTCTCTCTCTCCTCTCTCGTTTACTTCTTTTTTTAGGGATTTAATAACAAATTATAATACACATTTTGAAGTGTCATACATATGCATTCAAGAATAAATTTTATTCCAGTTTTGCTCTTTTCCATTTGAAATAAAACAAAGAAATAGACTAAAATGCCTGGCCAATGAAATCAGCCTCCTGCGGTGACCCCTTCACATTTCCCATATGTTATGGCCCTCCTTTCAGCCCTAAAAATTGTACGACCAAAACTTTGTAGGATTCAATATTCTGTTGACAGAATGGTGTATCAGTTAAAAGCATGGACTTGGAGGCCAAGAGAAGAGATTAGGGTCAGGCTGTCACTGACTCGTGGTATGTTTGGGGCTCCATTACTCAGCCACCCTCAAAGGGTGGTTGTGAAGGTGAATGAGATGATACAGGGAAAGTGCTCAGCCCAGGGCCCGGCAACTAATAGATGCTCATTTGACGCTAGTGGGCTATTAAGCAGCATATACGTAATATGCCCATTGATTTCTGGTTGTAACTTTCAAAATACTATGTATAAAAGTTATAGAAGGAATTCTGTAATTACTTAAAAAGATTTTTTTAAACGTGTTTTCAGTTTTGAGTAGGAAACAGGAGCTTGTATTTAAAGAGTTTCTGAAAATTAGAAAGTTTAGTTTCATTTTGTTTCATTTTATAATTCCTCAAACATTGTAGACATTGTTTTGGGTGAGATGGTCTAGTATACGACCCTTCCTAGTGAGAGGAAAAGCATTTACCTGTGATATAAATCTCACTAACAAGAGACTAACTTTTGCTCAGAAAGAGTCCAGGATTTGGAGGCAAACAGACTTGAATTTGCTTATGACATTGGGCAATCACGGAGCACTTCTGAGCCTCAGTGTCTTCATCTTGAAACTGGAATTGCTAAGAGCAGAGAAGACTGGAGCTTAAATGCTATGACTCAGATTTTCAAAAAAGAGAGTGTTCCTTATTTTCCATAACTGATCTCATTCTGTTTTGGAGCTTCCCTATTCCCCCATGAAAGGGGAAGAAGAAAACTCACACTGGTCAGTATGAGTATCTTAGTCTCTTCTGGTTTAAATTATTCCCTTTCAGATTAAGTCAGTCACTTCTGAGTAAGTGGTCAGTCTTTTGAGACTTTGAGTTCAATTTAGGATTTCTTCTGGGGCTGATCAGGATCTTTGTTGGACATCATCCAGGTATCAGTGTGGAAGTGGTGGGTGCTGGAACCACTTTAGGTCCTTGGGCTGCCCCCTGGGTTCTCTCTGGCCCATGAAAGAAGCCTGATACAGAAATCCACTTATCATATGTTTCTATTTATATGAAATGCTCGAAGTAGATAAATCTGTAGAGAGAAAGTAAATTAGTGGTTGACAGGGCTCAACAGAGAAGGGAAATGGGGAGTGAGTACTAATGGATAATGGATATGGGCTTTCTTTTGAGGGTGATGGAAATGTTTTAGCAATAGATAGTAGTGGCAGTCTCACAACTTCATGAATATACTAAACACAACTGAACTGTATACTTTGAAAAGGTGAATTTTTTGGTGTGTGAATTACATCTCAATTTTTAAAATTCATTCATGGTCAGAATTATATTTGATGTAGTTTACTGTTATTAGTTCTTGTGTGCATATTTCATTACAGCTGGAATTCACTTTCTATGGAAAAAAAATATACAAATTTGTGTGGGTTTATTTCTGGATTTTTCTCTTCTGGTACATTGGTGTATATGCCTGTCCTCACTGTCTTGATACCACACCATCTTGATTACTGGAGCTATATAGTAAGCCTTACCATCAAGCGCTCATTCTTCCCACTATTTTTCTCTGTTAAGGTCCTTTTAGCTATTGTAGGGCCTGTGACTTTTCATATAAGTTTTAGAATAAGCTTGTCTACATCTACAAAAACTTGCTGGATTTTGATAGAAATCACATTAAACCTAAGATCAATTTGAGAAGAATTGACATCTTTAATACACATTGCATCTTCCAATCCATGGACACATTATGTCTCTCCATTAATTTAGGTATTGTTTGATTTCTTCTATCATCAGTTTGTAATTTTCAGCATGCAGATCCTCTGCATGATTTGTCAAGTTTATACCTGAGTATTGCCATTTTCTTGGACAAAATTGTAAACGGCACGGTGTTTTTAATCTCTGTTTCCACAAGTCCGTTTTTAGAATATAGAATATGTAATTAATTTCTGTATGTCAATTATATATCCTACAGCCTTTCTTAATTCACTCCTTAGTTTTAAAAGGTTTTTCTTTTCTTTCTTCTTTTATAGATTCCTTGAGCTTTTCTATGTAGACAGTCACATCATTTGCAAATAGGCACAGTTTTATTTCTTCCTTTCCAATCTGCATGCCTTTTAAAAATGTTCTTGCCTTATTGCAATGGCAAGAACTTCTAGTACTCTGTTGAATAAGAGTGGAGTGGTGAGTGCAGACATCTTTGCTGGGAACATCCTTGTTTCCAGTCTTAGATAAAAAGCACTCAGTCTTTCACCATTAAATATGATGTTATGCATGAGCCATTTTAAATCACATTTGGGCAGCACCATGTTGGCCCCATGTTATGCTGAATATCAGGCTTTTCTTGGGAGACTGATGTTTTTCTGAGTTATGCCCTGGGAAGCAGAAACAAGGCTTCTTCCTTAGAGAAATAACCTCAGATCTTTCTGGTTGTTTCAAACACCATGTCCTTGCCGTATGTCTCCATCCTAAGAAGCTGAAGGAGATGGGCTCACCTGCCATTTATTTCCTCTCTCCTCTTAGTTCCACACAGAGGGACCAGAGGTCTTCCTTCCTTCCTGAAAGCTATTGGGAATGAAGCTTCCTTTACAACACATCTGTCTGATTACTTTAGGGAAAAGTGTGGTATGTGGACTCCTGAGGGTTCTGAGATTCTTTCAGTGGGTCCATGAAACATAAAACTATTGTAATAAATATTAAGACATCATTTGCCTTTTAAAAATGTACTGAAGTATGGTACTGGCACAAAAACAGAAATATAGATCAATGGTACAAGATAGAATGCCCAGAGATAAACCCACACACATATGGGCACCTAATTTATGACAAAGGAGGCAAGAACATACAATGGAGAAAAGACAGCCTCTTCAATAAGTGGTGCTGGAAAAACTGGAGAGCTACATGTAAAAGAATGAAATTAGAACACTCCCTAACACCATACACAAAAATAAACTCCAAATGGATTAAAGACTTAAACGTAAGACCAGACACTATGAAACACTTAGAGGAAAACAAAGGAAAAACACTCTGACATAAACCACAGCAAGATCTTTTTTGACTCACTTCCTAGAGTAACAGAAATAAAAACAAAAATAAACAAATGGGACTTAATGAAACTTAAAGCTTTTGCACAGCAAAGGAAACCATAAACAAGACAAAAAGACAATCCTCAGAATGGGAGAAAACATTTGCAAGTGAAACAACAGACAAAAGATTAATCTCCAAAATATACAAACAGCTCATGGAGCTCAATATCAAAAACACAAACAATCCAGTTAAAAAATGGGCAGAAGACCTAAATAGACATTTCACCAAGGAAGACATACAGATGACCAAGAGGCACATGAAAAGATGCTCAACATCACAAATTATTAGAGAAATGCAAATCAAAACTACAATGGGGTATCACCTCACTCTGGTCAGAATGGCCATTATCAAAAAATCTAGAAACAATAAATGCTGGAAAGGGTGTGGTGAAAAGGGAACCCTCCTGCACTGTTGGTGGGAATGTAAATTGATACAACCACTATGGAAAGCAGTATGGAGGTTCCTTAAAAAACTAAAAGTAGAACTACCATATGACCCAGCAATCCCACTACTGGGCATATACCCTGAGAAAACCATAATTCAAAAATAGACATGTACCAGAGTGTTCATTGCAGCATTATGTACAATAACCAGGACATGGAACCAACCCAAACATCCATCGACAGATGAATGGATAAAGAAGACGTGGCACATACATACAATGGAATATTACTCAGCTTTAAAAAGAAATGAAATTGAATTATTTGTAGTGAGGTGGATGGACCTAGAGTCTGTCATACAGAGTGAAGTAAGTCAGAAAGAGAAAAACAAATACTGTATGCTAACACATGTATATGGAATCTAAAAAAAAAAATGGTACTGATGAACATAGTTGCAGGGCAGGAATAAAGAGGTGACATAGAAAATAGACTTGAGGATATGGGGTGGGAGAGAGAAGCTGGGGTGAAATGAGAGTAGCATCGACATATATACACTACGGAATGTAAAATAGTTGGCTGGTGGGAAGCAGCAGCACAGCACAGGGAGATCTGCTCTGTGCTTTGTGATGACCTAGAGGGGTGGGGTAGGGAGGATGGGAGGGAGGCTCAAGAGGGAGGAGATATGGGGGCATGTGTATGCATATGGTTGATTCGCTTTGTTGTGCAACAGAAACTAACACAGTATTGTGAAGTAATTATACTCCAATAAAGATCTATTTTAAAAAATGTATTGACATTTTCACTAATGTTGCAAAAACCGCCCTGGGTAAAATTGCTAACATTTTAGCAAAAATCAAGTCAATGGCACCAACCACTACTAGTATTCATCGTGTTCTTCACTGTCACCGACTCACACTAAAAAAAAGTCAATTTAACTAAAGAATGTCCTTGATGAAGCAATAAAAATTATTAATGCTATTAAATCTCAACCCGTGAGTACACATGTTTTTAATATTTTATGGAACAGACAGGAAGTATGCAGAAAGCACTTCTGCTACTTACTGGACCACAGTGGTCGTCTCAAGGAGCACCACCGCACTGTGAACATTTTGAACGGGTCTCTTGTTTCTTGGAACATCACTTTTACTTGAAAGAATGATTGAATGGCTATTCAGACCTGGGCATTTGGACAACAGTTTCTTGAAAATGAACAAAGTGAGCCTCTCACTTCATGAACAAGTGAGAACATGTGTTGCCAATGATGAAATCTGAGCTTTCAAGTGAAAACTAGAATTTTAGAAATCTTATATCCACCACTGTGAACTGGCTTCCCGATACTTAAAGACATTTCTGATGCAGTGGGTAGTGATTACCAAATGTGATTTTTAAAATATTGAGTAATGAAATAGGTCAACATTTGGAAGATCTGCATAACTTACTGAATTCATATTTTCCAAAAGACCAATGCATGATGTTGCAAAAGCATTCATGAGTAAAGATCTATTCAAAGTGCAAGATTAATCAATTGATTTGAACATAACAGAGAATGAAAATTTATTGATATGGTTTCAGATTCCATGCTGCAACTAAACTTTAAGAAACTGCCACTTGTTGGGTTCTGGTGTAGTATCAAAGAAAAATTCCACAATAACCTGGGATGGTTATGATAATACACGCCTGCCTTTTTGAACTACATATGTGTGTAAAGTTGGATTTTCTTTATATCCTTCAACCAAAACAATGGGTTGAAACCGAAGTAGATATGAAAATACAACTGTCTCATTAAACTAGACATTAACGAGATTTGCAAACATTTTTTTAAAAGTCAATTTTTTGTTTTAGACAATATAATTATTTTCATAAAATATTTACTTTAACATGTAATGGGTTTAACATTATTATTTTTAAATGAATTAATAAACATTTGAAAAACATCTTAATTTTAATTTACAAATATGATAACTATTGATAGAGCTGACATTAACAAACAAAAACTCTTTGCGGGGGGGTCACACTCATTTGTCATAGTGCAAGGGGTCCTGAGACCAAAAAGTTCCAGGACCTACTGGTCATTCCGACAAGTTTTCTCATTTCTATTAAAGGGAAATTTTGGGTATTTATCGAATTCTTTTTTATCCCTACAAACCCAGCTTTCAAGATTGTTGTCTTATCTGAACTTAACGAATCTAGTTTACTCCACAACGTTGAACAAATTGTCTTTGTTTTGGCCAGTATCTACCTTTACCTAAAGCAATAAATGCCTCTGATTCAATCTGGGGGGAGCCACTGGGCAAAATAATTTGCAAAGAATAAAAAAAAATACATTGGTTTACCATATCAAAAATATGATCCTGGTTACATGAGTATTAAATGGGATTTGTATGTTTAGTAACTGGCAGGGAGTAGCTACTCCATTCTTAGGGTTCCACTCTCCAGCCAGCTTTTTCTAAGCAAGATACAGATATAAATCCAACCAAGCAAAATAGTATTGAGATTTTCCCAGAGCACAAACTATTCTAGGCACTAAAAGTGGCATTTCTTAAATCATCACTCAAGAAGTATTTATTAAGTAATTGAAATGTACAAAGTACTTAGCTAGTGAGGAGCTAGCCAGGAACACAAAGACCATTAGAACACAGACACTATTTTATATGCTGCAGGACAATGGTTTTCAATCTTGTTTATTGGAAACATCTAGGGAGTGTTTACAGAGTACCAGTACCTGGGCTCTACTCCAAGAAATTCTGATTTAAATGGCCTAGGTTGTGGTCTGGACATCAACATTCTTTAAAATTCCCCACTGGATTTTAATGGGCAGCCAAGATGGAGAACCGTGGACTCAAACTTTAGGGTCTCAAGTAGACACACCTGTACCTATTCATCTGTTCATTTATTTAATGGATATTTATTGAGCACCTACCCACTATGTTCCAGGTACCCCTCAAGGTGCTGGGGATATAGTAGTAAACAAAACAAGGCATCTGCTCCCAAGAGGCTAATGTTCTAGAAGAGGATAGACAGAAGCTACATACATAAACACATAAATACATGTCATCGGTGATACAAGCTCTGAAGAGAAGTAAAGCAAGGTAAGGGACTAAAGAAAGAGTGAATGGGTGAGGGTGCTTTTTAAGATAGGGCTACTGGGAAGTCCTCTCTGATAAAAAGACCTGAAGACACAGAGAGAATTGAAGGAAGTGAGGAAGGGATCCATGCAGCTATGTGAGCAGGGCCACGCCAGGCAGAGGGAGAGTGATTTCTGAGCTATGAGGTGGGAGCATGCTTGGCATGTCCTAGGGGCGAGAAGGAGGCAATGGCCGGAGCAGAGGTCAGAGCAAAGCAGAGGAGATGGGTTGAGAGATGCCTTGGTAAGGAAGGACTTTGCCTTTCATTCCAAGTGAGATCCTAGGGCACTGGCAAGTTTTTTTTTTTTAATCCAAAATTAAGCCATATTTATTTACTGTTTTTGAAGCTAAATATTTATTTTAAAAAATTTTTTGTTGGAGTATAGTTGATTTTCGATGTTGTGCTAGTATCTGCTGTACAGCAAAGTGAGTCAGTTATACATACATATATATCCACTCTTTTTTAGATTCTTTTCCCATATAGGCCATTACAGAGTATTGAGTAGAGTTCCCTGTGCTATACAGTAGGTCCTTATTAGTTATCTATTTTATATCTAGTCGTGTGTATACGTCAATCCCAGTCTCCCAATTTATCCCTTCCCCCTCTTCCCCCCAGTAACCACAAGTGTGTTTTCTACATTTGTGACTCAACTTCTGTTTCTGAGCAGAGCAGGGACACTCTCTGGCATAAGCTTTAAAAGATCACATGGAAAGAGATTGTAGGAAGCATCAGGCGAGTGTGGGAGGATGGAAGCAGGGTGACCATTTCAGCATCCAGGGGACATATGATGGGACTTGGGCCAAGGTGGGCATATTGAAGGTGGAGGGAAGTGGTTTTATCCAAGATGTACTGTAGAGGGGAAGCTGACCGAATTGGACTTTGGAAGGAGAGGTAATGGAGAGTCAAGGATGACCCCAGGGCTTTCTGCCAGGTAAATAGACAAGAATTTTCTCCAATTTATGAATGAGAAACTGAGACCAAAGGGAAGACAAGTTGAATAATGCAAGAGCACAGAGCTGATAAAGGACAGCATTAACTACTTACCACCTGCCAGTTCTTTAGGCTCCAGGTCCAGTCCTCCTATTTTGTTAGATTGTGAGGCCACAGTGATGTATAAGAGCAAATCCCACTTTCTTGAAGTTTGTAATCTAGCAGTGGAGTCAGAATCTAGAGATAAATACTAAGTTTTAATGGACTTAGTGACAACTGCCATGTGCTAAGTGTTATGTGTGTGGGAGAGGCCACAGTGCTTTTTGAGATCTGAGTACAGAGTGAGCATGGCATGGTGACCTGGGAGAGCTGGGATAGGAAGAATATAGAGAAAAGAAGATTTCAATGAAAACCATTATTGCTACTAGAGTGAAGTCAAGGAGACTGATACAGGTACATATCATTTCCAGACATCAATGTATAAACCTATTTGGTTAGACCAGAGGGTTTGAGTGGGGGGCTGGGGTGTGGAAGGGGGAGGCTGGAAAATCAAGGAGTTAAACATGGGGTTGAAAAGGTGATTTAGAACCATATTAGAGGAGACATTAAATGCTTACCTAATAGTGAGTGAGCCCATAGCCTCTTAATAGAGATAATAGAGATTAGAAAAATATTAATGTGATTTCAAGGGGATAATTAAGCTTATTAGGAAAGCAATAATAAAATCGTCACTAAAAACAGGTCAAGAATATACTTCTAATTTAATAACAAGCTGGATTAATCAGCTAGTCCTTAGAAGATGTTTCATAATTGGGGGAGCCTTTGAACTTGATGGGTAATTATTGTCAATAAAAACAGAGATCACTTTGAAACAATTAGACATTAAAATAAGGTGTAAAAGCAGTTGAGTGGCTTCCATTTGTACAAAACAACAAAACAGCTTCAGGCCAAATGTGTGCCTGACTCAGGAGAGGCTGGAAGCAGAGCTGTGTTTGACCACCCTGAAGACTCTAGAACATTTTCATTTGTTTCTGGGGTGTGGCCAAGAGAGAGCAACTGGGAAAATATTCATATTGCAAAACTCCCTCCATAATGCCTAACTGGTTTGGGGAGCTTGGAGGGTGTGTACTCAGTATGAACTGGGGGTATTTAGTTAGGTCTTCAACCCATCACAGTATCAAGTAGGATGTTGTGCAAAGAGGATGAGCCAGGAGAATGGTCTCGGTATTTTAGGGTGGTTTTTGTCCCAAAAAGGAAACATGTTTTTAAATTAAAATTGTGGACTCTTTGAGAAAACTGTGGCCATACTGAGTATGTTTAAAAGAGAAAAAAAATATTAAACTGATCTTCTTTGGCCTTTTAAAATACATGAACCCACTTGATATCTCTTCTGCTTTAGTGGAATGTTTGGTCCAAGTGATTAAGTTTTTGAACTGAAGGTATCTTTAGCTGTTTAGAAGTGCTCAGAGACAAAAAAAGGTGAATTTCAATGGGGTAAAGGGGAGGTAAAAAGTGAAAGAGAAGAACTGGTCCAACAATTTTAACAACTGAGTAATATTATTATATGTTAAATGTGAGTACATCTTCAGTTTTCCATGGAAGGTCTTGGAATTCTGAAAAAAACAACCTGAAATTATATAGGTAAGTTGTGGAAACAACAGAAAAACAGAACAAAACAAAAGAAAAACAGAAACGGAAAAGACGAAAAAAGATTACCTTTGAATGAAATAAACATGAGATGCCACAGAAATATATAGATATGGGTATATGAGACAAAATTAGGGACCAAAGTGGATTACATATTTCTTGTGAATCCTAGCTCTGTGGGTAAAAGGGGAGATAAGATCCAAGCATGATGAGTGGGAAAGGGAGTGGGTTACTTTGCTGCTCACCTCAGTGTATGTGGCACAGCCTTTCGGGATGGTTTGGAGAAAGAGAAGCCAATCAATGTGCTTCTCCTCTGCAGAGCCGTTCCACCTGGGGATGGGCAGGGGAAAATGGACTAAATTGCAGGCTTGATGGAGGAGGTTGTATAAGCAGGAAGGGGAGGGGGGTGCAGAGCCATCCCACTCATCTTATGGATGTTCCAGAATCTGGAAAGATTGTTGGATATGGAGGAGGATCTTGTTTCCAATCCAAATCTGTCACTTACCTGTGATGTGACCATGTGCAAATTACTAAATCTCCCTTTTCCTTTAGCTACAATCCCCTTATGTGATGACTACCTCACACTATGTGAGTATGTGTTTTGCTTTGCTTTCTTTTATTTTATGGGCACATAAACATGCAAGAGTTTTAAGTAAGGGAGTGTGAATTAATCCTATTGAAAATCAAAGCAGTATCCAAGTAGGAGGTACTGTTGTCATTATTTTTATTGGTGGTTTTGGTGGGTAGAAGTGAGGGTTTACCATATGATCCCTAGGACTGGTTTGGCACCGGCTGACAGGGCTCTTGTCTTTCATCACGCCCACACCTTAGCAGTGGTTGTGAAAGGGAAAATAGGTCTTGTTTTCTAATTTTTATTGTGAAGGGCAAGAGGCTAAAAGACGCCAGGGAAATGAAAAGCTGTGAGAAACATTTTTAGGTGAGCTTCAAATTGTCTAGTTTTCTGATCTGCTTGTTGGGACGTAAAATCATTTTGTTTATGTCCAGTGAAGAAAACAGTCTACTTCTAAGTCTCAACCCCAAATTTCTGTTATCCTTCGTGTTTTTAAAACTCACTGTGTTGTGATAATAGAAGAAAATGCATGATGTTTCCTTGCATTCATAACAGAATAAAACGATGACTTTACTTAAATTCCATGTAAGTGATTTTGCTTTGACACAAGGAATAATGTTTTGGTGTTTTGGTTGAAGACCCTACAATAGGTTCCTAAGAAAGTTGGCTTATCTGTCCAGGACATATTTAAAAATAGGGCAAATTCCTGCCTAACTTTAAGAAGGCAAGTTCCATTTCACTTATGCTAGTTTATTATATTTGGCCTGTTGATAAGTGTAATCAACTTTTCTCTGACATAAGTGGTGCATCATTAAATTGCATCCTCAGTAGAACGTAACCAGATTTAGACTACAACTCAGTCTAAGGGCACAGTTCATATGTATGGTATGGCGGAATACACAGGTCACACAAAACCAGACCTCATGTACTATGGTTGAAGGATGAAATTCAGCCTGCTCTCCACTTGCCAGCGTTCGTCAAAAAATGCATTTGCACAAAGGCATCAAGCAGGCTCATAGCTTCCCCAGAAGCTTCCACAGATTGACACAACTATCTCAAATTTTGTAACATACTTCCTATTCTTTATCATAACCCATAGTAGTAAAACAATCATTTTGGTCATAATCCATCTTTCTCTCTATTAAAAGGCATTACTTGATTTATACTCTGAAGAAGCAATTGGTCGTGAGTGATACCAACTTATTCAAAAAATTGAAATTATTCTCTTGGAATTCTTTATCCATTTTATAATAGTAACTGTGACAGTTAATTTTATATTTCAACTTGAAGTGTGTTTTTGGATGAGATTAGCATTTAAATTGGTGAAGAAAAAGGAGATCACTCTCTAAAATGTGGGTGGGCCTTGTACAATCAGTTGAAGGTTTAAATAGGATAAAAAGACCAGCCTCTCTGAGCAAGCAGAAATTCTTGAGACCACCTTCAGACTTCATTTAATTAGCAACTCTCCTGAATCTCTAGTCTGCTGGCCTTCAGACTGGAACCTGGGACACCAGGGCTTTCTGAAAGCATGACAGTCTCTGGTCACAGTGAGAATATCTGAACTTGTTGTGTCATCTCTGATACCCACTGTGTGTCCTGGGGTGGCTCACTCACCTTTCCTGGGGTTATCATCTGTAGAGTGGGATGAATAGCACCACCTGCCATCTCAGTGATGAGTTGTGATCACTTACTAGATAAAGTTTGTAAAGTGTTTTGAAGATGAGAAGAGTACACTCACGCTGTTTTATTGTTATATCTCATACTTGATCATATTCTTCCTAAAAGATCTCCACAAGGATTGGTGCACACTTTGAGTTTTAGTGGCTGGTTTCTGTGGTAGATTTTATATCTCGATAAAAAGGTTGTATAATGTTTTGATTGTTTGGGGTGATTTTCCTAGACAACAAAGACATAAAATTTCTAAAACCTCTAAACCAGTTTCTTTTTGTTTCTCTTATATAAGCCAGGACACCACCACTCCTTCAGGGATGCTATACACTAACCCACAGAGCCTCTTGGACCAACTGAAGGTAAAGGATGGTTGGCTCTTCACTCTTCTATCTATTGCAGGAGATAATCCTTGATTCAAAATGATAGGTCTATTATTAGCTGGAGAAATCTTCAGTTTTTGCTAAATTATGAAGTATCTTCTTCCTCGTTTCAGAACCTGAGGCATAGCAGAGAATCAGTGGGTTACTCATCATAAAAGGGCATAAATTCAAGACATTTACACACATAAATCAAAATTATTCATTTTCCCAAATATTGTTTAACAGTCTGCATATGTATGTGGCAACCTTTGTTTCCCAGATGTATATTGTCTTGCATTTTTCTTTCAATGTGTGCCAGTAAAATGAAGAGGGAGCTGAAAGAATCCTCCTCTTTATAATGACGAAGATGGGAGAGTTATGGAAATATTTGCAAACCATTCCCAGTTCTCACAATCCCAGGGGCAAAAAGCAACAAAACTTTGGATCAGACAGTTCCACAGAGGCTGCCTAATTCTGAGCATTAACCAGAATCCAACCCACACCTCAACTGCCCCCTCGTGTTCCACCTATTTTTCTCTTTCTGCCACTATCAATTCAAATTCTTTGTGTTCCTGACATTGAAAAATGTGTCAAAAGAAAAGCTTACTAGGGTCAACAAGCAAACATTAATTAAAATATTAATCATAAAATCATGCCTCTAGACCTTGATATAGCTTCAGGTGAAAATAGAATGTCATCTGTGAGGAGCTGTTCCTAGGTTGAATCATTTTTACATGACGCTAATTACACATCAGCTTAGTTGTCACCAAAGATTGGTTCCACTTAAATCGGAAAATGCAGAAGGCATAATGTTAGATTTCTAAAGGACAGAATTGAGAAGGAAAGTTACTCTGGTAGATGACAGAATTGGGATTCTGGAATATCTCAACTGGCCATGATGATAGGCTAAAACCAATGATGAAATCTACCAGGGATGACAAGGAAAGTCAGCACTGAGGTTCAGAAAATCAACCACAAAGATACAAAATGGAGAGACCTACTTAAACTGAACTTCCTTGGGAAAAGTGTTGACTGCAAACTCAGTTCAGGTCGATGTGACTGGGTTGACAAAAAAGCTAATGCCTCACAGATTACATTATAAGCTTTATAGTATTCATATCAGCAGATTTAATGATATAATTCATTCACCTGTTTTTTTCATTCAACAGTCATGCAATATGTAGGGAATGGTAAATGTCCAGTCTAAAGAACATAGCCACTATGCAGCTTACTATGATGATGCTGTTGTAGGAATTCAGGATCTGTATTCCAAATTTTCACTTTTTTTTCCAGGAAGATCTTGAAATTTGGATTGTAATATAAAAAAATTCCAGTTTCCAAATACCCTGAATTTAAAAAGAAATAGGCTGTATCTAGCTGATGGGCTTCTCATTTTTACTTCTGTGTTAGACATATTGTCTGGATCTTAGGAGAAAGATGTTGACTGGTGATAGATGTTTAGCTTTTGTAATTTTTTAAGTCATCTTATAAGTGACAGTTCAATCAATGGAAGTGAATGAAATCACTAGGGAGTGTATATAGAGAAGGAAATTAAAACCTTATGCCTCCTTTGTTTTGGGCTAACTATGTATTTTTTAGAAGTGACTTTAATTTATCTACAGATCTTCCTTGAATTACAATGGAGTTATGTCCTGATAAACTCATCATAAGTTGAAAATATTATGTCAAAAGTTCATTTAGTACACTTGATCTACCAAACATCATAGCTTAGCCTAGCCTACATTAAATGTCCTACAGTTGGGCAAAATCATCTAACACAAAGCCGATTTTACAATCAAGTGTTGAATATATCATATAATTTAATGAATACTGTACTGAAAGTGAAAAACAGAATGGCTGTATGGGTACAGAATGGTTGTAAGTGTATTGGTTGCTTACCCACGTGATTACGTGGCTGACCAGGAGCTGTGGCTTGCTGCTGCTGCCCAGAATCACAAGGGAGTATCATACCACACATTGTTAGCCTGGGAAAAGATAAAAATTCAAAATTTGAAGAATGGTTTCTACTGAATGCGTATCACTTTCACAACATTCTAAAGTTGCAAAATCATAACTTGAAACACCATAAGTCAGGGACTGTCTGTATTGGCTTTGTAGCTACACCACTTTGCATTAATTTTCAGTTGTTGCTCTAAGGACTGCTGTACACATTCTTAGATTTTAACAGTCCACTTAGAATTAATATCATACCACTTCATGTAAAGTACACAAACTTAGCAGTTATATAGGTCCATGTATCCCATACTTTTTGCCATAGTTGCCATAAATATCATTACCTACATGCTTTATAAATCTCATAATACAAAGTTGTAATTGTTTGCTTTAAATAGCCTTTTTTATTTACCCATATATTTACTATTTCTAGTGTTCTTCATTCTTTTCAAAAGAGTAAATTTGTACCTAGTATCAATTCCCTAAGTCTGAAGAGCTCCTTAAAGCACATCCTGTAGTACAGATTGCTGGCAATAAATTCTCTTAATTTGTATTTAATTGAAAATGGCTTTAGTTTGTTTTCATTCTTGAAGATTCTTTTCATTAGATATAGAATTCTAACTTGAAAGGATTTTTTTAAATCATTTCAACAAATTGATCCATTGCCTTCTGGCTTCCATAGTTTCTGATGAGAAGTTAGTAGTCGTTTATGTTGTTTCACTACATATAATGTGTCATTTTTCTCTGGCTGCTTTAAGAACTTTTTATAATCTTTGGTTTTCTTTAAATTAACCTTTATGGGCCTCGTTATGATTTTTGGGGGATCTTGATTGAGTTTGCTGATCTTCTTGAATCTGGAATTGTTTCACCAAAGTTGGGAAATTTTCAGGTATTACTACTTCAAATATTTCTTATGCCCTATTCTTTCTAGGACTCAAATTACATGTATATTAGGACTTTTGATATTGTCCCACAGGCCAATCTTTTTTCCTCCTGTTCTTCAGACTTTATAACTGTATTGATCTATCTTCAACTTCATTGGCTTTCTCTTGTGTCATCTCCTAGTTGTTAAGCCCATCCAGTTAATTTTTTTCTCAGGTATTGGAGTTCAGTTCTACTTTGTTATTATTTACAGCTTCTATTTAGCACTTTTTCATTTATTCCACATATATTTTCTTCATATTTTGGATCATAGTTATGATATTTACTCTAAAATCCTTGTCTGCTAATCCCAGTGTCTGGGTCATTTTGAGGCCAAATTCTATTAAGTCTTTTTTTTTTTTTTTTTTTTTTGAAAATTTAGTATTAGTTGTTTTGTTTGTTTTTTTATACTGCAGGTTCTTATTAGGCATCAATTTTATACACATCAGTGTATACATGTCAATCCCAATCGCCCAATTCAGCACACCACCATCCCCACCTCACCGCAGTTTTCCCCCCTTGGTGTCCATATGTCCATTCTCTACATCTGTGTCTCAACTTCTGCCCTGCAAACTGGCTCATCTGTACCATTTTTCTAGGTTCCACATACATGCATTAATATACGATATTTGTTTTTCTCTTTCTGACTTACTTCACTCTGTATGACAGTCTCTAGATCCATCCACGTCTCAACAAATGACTCAATTTTGTTCCTTTTTATGGCTGAGTAATATTCCATTGTATATATGTACCACCTCTTCTTTATCCATTCGTCTGTTGATGGGCATTTAGGTTGCTTCCATGACCTGGCTATTGTAAATAGTGCTGCAATGAACATTCGGGTGCATGTGTCTTTTTGAATTACGGTTTTCTCTGGGTATATGCCCAGTAGTGGGATTGCTGGGTCATATGGTAATTCTATTTTTAGTTTTTTAAGGAACCTCCATATTGTTCTCCATAGTGGCTGTATCAATTTACATTCCCACCAACAGTGCAAGAGGGTTCCCTTTTCTCCACATCCTCTCCAGCATTTGTTGTTTGTAGATTTTCTGATGATGCCCATTCTAACAGGAGTGAGGTGATACCTCATTGTAGTTTTGATTTGCATTTCTCTAATAATTAGTGATGTTGAGCATCTTTTCATGTGCTTCGTGGCCATCTCTATGTCTTCTTAGGAGAAATGTCTATTTAGGTCTTCTGCCCATTTTTGGATTGGGGTGTCTCTTTCTTTGATATTGAGCTGAATGAGCTGTTTATATATTTTGGAGATTAATCCTTTGTCCATTGATTCATTTGCAAATATTTTCTCCCATTCTGAGGGTTGTCTTTTCGTCTTGTTTATGGTTTCCTTTGCTGTGCAAAAGCTTTGAAGTTTCATTAGGTCCCACTTGTTTATTTTTGTTTTTATTTCCATTACTCTAGGAGGTGGATCAAAAAAGATCTTGCTGTGATTTATGTCAAAGAGTGTTCTTCCTATGTTTTCCTCTAAGAGTTTTATAGTGTCCAGTCTTATATTTAGGTCTCTAATCCATTTTGAGTTTATTTTTGTGTATGGTGTTAGGGAGTATTCTAATTTCATTCTTTTACATGTAGTTGTCCAGTTTTCCCAGCACCACTTATTGAAGAGACTGTCTTTTCTCCATTGTATATCTTTGCCTCCTTTGTCATAGATTAGTTGACCATAGGTGCGTGGGTTAATCTCTGGGCTTTCTATCTTGTTCCATTGATCTATGTTTCTGTTTTTGTGCCAGTACCATATTGTCTTGATTACTGTAGCTTTGTAGTATAGTCTGAAGGCAGGGAGTCTGATTCCTCCAGCTCCATTTTTTTGCCTCAAGACTGCTTTGGCTATTCGGGGTCTTTTGTGTCTCCATACAAATTTTAAGATGATTTGTTCTAGCTCCGTAAAAAATGCCATTGGTAATTTGATAGGGATTGCATTGAATCTGTAGATTGCTTTGGGTAGTATACTCATTTTCACAATGTTGATTCTTCCAATCCAAGAACATGGTATATCTCTCCATCTGTTGGTATCATCTTTAATTTCTTTCATCAGTGTCTTATAGTTTTCTGCATACAGGTCTTTTGTCTCCCTAGGTAGGTTTATTCCTAGGTATTTTATTCTTTTTGTTGCAATGGTAAATGGGAGTGTTTCCATGATTTCTCTTTCAGATTTTTCATCATTAGTGTATAGGAATGCAAGAGATTTCTGTGCATTAATTTTGTATCCTGCAACTTTACCATATTCATTAATTAGCGGTAGCAGTTTTCTGGTGGCAGTTTTAGGATTCTCTATGTATAGTATCATGTCATCCGCAAACAGTGACAGTTTTACTTCTTCTTTTCCAATTTGTATTCCTTTTATTTCTTTTTCTTCTCTGATTGCCGTGGCTAGGACTTCCCGAACTATGTTGAATAATAATGGTGAGAGTGGACATCCTTGTCTCGTTCCTGATCTTAGAGGAAATGCTTTCAGTTTTTCACCATTGAGAATGATGTTTGCTGTGGGTTTGTCATATATGGCCTTTATTATGTTGAGGTAGGTTCCCTCTATGCCAACTTTCTGGAGAGTTTTTATCAGAAATGGGTGTTGAATTTTGTCAAAAGCTTTTTCTGCATCTATTGAGATGATCATATGGTTTTTATTCTTCAATTTGTTAATATGGTGTATCACATTGATTGATTTGCATATATTGAAGAATCCTTGCATCCCTGGGATAAACCCCACTTGATCGTGGTGTATGATCCTTTTAATGTGTTGTTGGATTCTGTTTGCTAGTATTTTGTTGAGGATTTTTGCATCTATATTCATCAGTGATATTGGTCTGTAATTTTCTTTTTTTGTAGTGTCTTTGCCTGGTTTTGGGATCAGGGTGATGGTGGCCTCATAGAATGAGTTTGGGAGTGTTCCTTCCTCTGCAATTTTTTGGAAGAGTTTGAGAAGGATGGGTGTTAGCTCTTCTGTAAATGTTTGATAGAATTCACCTGTGAAGCCATCTGGTCCTGGACTTTTGTTTGTTGGAAGATTTTTAATCACAGTTTCAATTTCATTACTTGTGATTGGTCTGTTCATATTTTCTGTTTCTTCCTGATTCAGTCTTGGAAGGTTATACCTTTCTAAGAATTTGTCCATTTCTTCCAGGTTGTCCATTTTATTGGCATAAAGTTGCTTGTAGTAGTCTCTTAGGATGCTTTGTATTTCTGTGGTGTCTGTTGTAACTTCTCCTTTTTCATTTCTGATTTTATTGATTTGAGTCCTCTCCCTCTTTTTCTTGATGAGTCTGGCTAATGGCTTATCAATTTTGTTTATCTTCTCAAAGAACCAGCTTTTAGTTTTATTGATCTTTGCTATTGTTTTCTTTGTTTCTATTTCATTTATTTCTGCTCTGATCTTTATGATTTCTTTCCTTCTGCTAACTTTGGGTTTTGTTTGTTCTTCTTTCTCTAGTTTCTTTAGGTGTAAGGTTAGATTGTTTACTTGAGATTTTTCTTGTTTCTTTAGGTAGGCTTGTATAGCTATAAACTTCCCTCTTAGAACTGGTTTGCTGCATCCCAAAGGTTTTGGGTCATCGTGTTTCCATTGTCATTGGTCTGTAGGTATTTTTTTATTTCCTCTTTGATTTCTTCAGTGATCTCTTGGTTATTTAGTAACGTATTGTTTAGCCTCCATGTGTTTGTCTTTTTTATGTTTTTTTCCCTGTAATTCATTTCTAATCTCATAGCGTTGTGGTCAGAAAAGATGCTTGATATGATTTCAATTTTCTTAAATTTACTGAGGCTTGATTTGTGACCCAAGATGTGATCTATCCTGGAGAATGTTCCATGCGCACTTGAGAAGAAAGTGCAATCTGCTGTTTTTGGATGGAATGTCCTATATATATCAATTAAATCTATCTGGTCTATTGTGTCATTTAAAGCTTCTGTTTCCTTATTTATTTTCATTTTGGATGATCTATCCATTGGTGTAAGTGAGGTGTTAAAGTCCCCCACTATTATTGTGTTACTGTCGATTTCCTCTTTCATAGCTGTTAGCAGTTGCCTTATGTATTGAGGTGCTCCTATGTTGGGTGCATATATATTTATAATTGTTATATCTTCTTCTTGGATTGATCCCTGGATCATTATGTAGTGCCCTTCCTTGTCTCTTGTAACATTCTTTATTTTAAAGTCTATTTTATCTGATATGAGTATAGCTACTCCAGCTTTCTTTTGATTTCCATTTGCATGGAATATCTTTTTCCATCCCCTCACTTTCAGTCTGTATGTGTCCCTAGGTCTAAAGTGGGTCTCTTGTAGACAGCATATATATGGGTCTTGTTTTTGTATCCATTCAGCCAGTCTATGTCTTTTGGTTGGGGCATTTAATCCATTCACGTTTAAGGTAATTATCGATATGTATGTTCCTATGACCATTTTCTTAATTGTTTTGGGTTTGTTTTTGTAGGTCCTTTTCTTCTCTTGTGTTTCCCACTTAGAGAAGTTCCTTTAGCATTTGTTGTAGAGCTGGTTTGGTGGTGCTGAATTCTCTTAGCTTTTGCTTGTCTGTAAAGCTTTTGATTTCTCCATCAAATCTAAATGAGATCCTTGCCGGGTAGAGTAATCTTGGTTGTAGGTTCTTCCCTTTCATCACTTGTAGTATATCATGCCACTCCCTTCTGGCTAGCAGAATTTCTGCTGAGAAATCAGCTGTTAACCTTATGGGAGTTCCCTTGTATGTTATTTGTCGTTTTTCCCTTGCTGCTTTCAATAATTTTTCTTTGTCTTTAATTTTTGCCACTTTGATTACTATGTGTCTCGGCGTGTTTCTCCTTGGGTTTATCCTGTATGGGACTCTCTGCGCTTCCTGGACTTGGGTGGCTATTTCCTTTCCCATGTTAGGGAAGTTTTCAACTATAATCTCTTCAAATATTTTCTCTGGTCCTTTCTCTCTCTCTTCTCCTTCTGGGACCCCTATAATGCGAATGTTGTTGCGTTTAATGTTGTCCCAGAGGTCTCTTAGGCTGTCTTCATTTCTTTTCATTCTTTTTTCTTTAGTCTGTTCTGCAGCAGTGAATTCCACCATTCTGTCTTCCAGGTCACTTATCCGTTCTTCTGCCTCAGTTATTCTGCTATTGATTCCTTCTAGTGTAGTTTTCATTTCAGTTATTGTATTGGTCATCTCTGTTTGTTTGTTCTTTAATTCTTCTAGGTCTTTGTTAATCATTTCTTGCATCTTCTCCATCTTTGCCTCCATTCTTATTCCGAGGTCCTGGATCATCTTCACTATCATTATTCTGAATTCTTTTTCTGGAAGGTTGCCTATCTCCACTTCATTTAGTTGTTTTTCTGGGGTTTTTTCTTGTTCCTTCATCTGGTACATAGCCCTCTGCCTTTTCATCTTCTCTATCTTTCTGTAACTGTGGTTTTTGGTCCACAGGCTGCAGGATTGTAGTTTTTCTTGCTTCTGTTGTCTGCCCTCTGGTGGTTGAGGCTATCTAAGAGGCTTGATGGGAGGCTCTGGTGGTGGGTAGAGCTGACTGTTGCTGTGGCGGTCAGAGCTCAGTAAAACCTTAATCCACTTGACTGTTGATGGGTGGGGCTGGGTTCCCTCCCTGTTGCTGTGGCGGTTAGAGCTCAGTAAAACCTTAATCCACTTGACTGTTGATGGGTGGGGCTGGGTTCCCTCCCTGTTGGTTGTTTTGCCTGAGGCAACCCAACACTGGAGCCTACCCGTGCTCTTTGGTGGGGTTAATGGCAGACTCTGGGAGGGCTCACGCCAAGGAGAACTTCCCAGAACCTCTGCTGCCAGTGTCCTTATCCCCACGGTGAAACAGAGCCACCACTCGCCTCTGCAGGAGACCCCCCAACACCAGCAGGTAGGTCTGGTTCAGTCTCCCCCAGGGTCACTGCTCCTTCCCCTGGGTCCCGATGCACACATTACTTTGTGTGTGCCCTCCAAGAGTGGGGTCTCTGTTTCTCCCAGTCCTGTCAAAGTCCTGCAATCAATTCCCACTAGGCTTCAAAGTCTGATTCTCTAGGAATTCCTCCTCCCGTTGCCGGACCCCCAGGTTGGGAAGCCTGACGTGGGGCTCAGAACCTTCACTCCAGTGGGTGGACTTCTGTGGTATAAGTGTTCGCCAGTCTTTGAGTCACCCACCCAGCAGTTATGGGATTTGATTTTACTCTGATTGCGCCCCTCCTACCATCTCACTGTGGCTTCTCCTCTGTCCTTGGACGTGGGGTATCCTCCTTGGTGAAGTCCAGGGTCTTCCTGTCAATGATTGTCCAGCAGCCAGTTGTGATTCTGGTGCTCTCGCAAGAGGGAGTGAGAGCACGTCCTTCTACTCCGCCATCTTGGTTAATCCTCTCTATTAAGTCTTTTATCTTGGGTTTCTGTTATGTTTTCTTGTTTCTTTGTATGTTTAGTAAGTTTGCCTTGTATGTCTAGTAATACTTGACATTGTGAAAAATATGTTTCAGAGACACTGGATTCTGTTATATTCCTCCAAAGATTATTGATTCTTTTGCTATAAGTGGAAGTTAATTTGGTTAGAATTGAATTTCAATTCTGTCATCCCTGTGGTGGGCAGCAGCTGAAATCTATGTTTACTACCTTTAGCCTCAGCTGAACTGCTTGGAGTCTGCCCTGTACATGCATATTTCAAGGATCATTCAGAGATGTAGACAGAATTTATAAACAAAATCTTGTATATAATTCTCTGGCTGTCTCCTATCTTGTTTGGTCTCCCCAAAATGTGTCTTCACACTCTTCAAGCCTCTAAAACTATTGCTTTTTTATCCAAGTTTTAATTGGCAGACTGCGACCTTGTATCTGGCACAAACAAACAACAAAACAACTGCAAGAAGCAGAAGACTTATCAGTGCTATTTCCTTCTTCCAAATATCCACTGTCTCCCAGTCTCTGCCGTCCTTTTGTGTCTTTCCAATGTCTTCAGTAATTGATATTTTAAAACTTTATCCAGGATGCATAGTTGTTAACTGTGATACCGTTTGAACAACAGAAACTACTCTGCTATTTCCAGAAGCAAAAATTCCAGACAGGCAGAATATGGAGCTGGGAGAAACCTCTCAATTCTGGTCCACTAGGCAAGCTGACCACAACTGGGCTAACTATTCACAGTGGTCATCTGGTCTAGAATTCCTTCTCTCTAGAGCTCAGACTACAAGATACACTGTGGCCTGCATTTAATCCTCTCAACTAAACTGATAGTACACAGCAACTAGCTTCCTAACTGAGACCCCTATCTCTGGAGTTATTCACCCTGTATCCACTTTCTATACTGCCATGAAAGTGATCTATATAAAAACAGATCACATCATGTCACTTCCCTGCTTAAGAATTCTTCCATGGCTCCTGATTTGCCTACAGAGAAAACCAAAATTTCTTAACAGGACTTATAAGACCATACGAGACTTGAAATCTGAACATTTTACCTCTTCTGTAGTAATTTTCTCACCCCTTTCCTACCCCTACTCCCACCAAGTACACTGTGCTCTAAGGACAATCAAATCTTGCTGATGCATGAAAGTCACCTGCATTTTCACTCTGCCACATACTTGCAGTTAACATCCCCTTACCCTGCATTATTTTTCTCTTTAGCCATTTGACATTATATTTTATAATTATATGAGAGACTTATTATAATATATTATAAACATTATATTATAATGTCTACTTGGCAGTGTAATACAGATCTGTGTGTGTATATATATACATATATATATATATGTGTATATATATATATATATATATATATATATTATTACATGTCTTCCACATTGGAATGTAAAGATCATGATAGCAAAGACTTGGTTTGGTTCACTATAGTATCTCCGCTATTCAGAAGAATGCCTGGTTTATAATAGGCACTTCAATAAATATTTATTGGATGAACATTGTTCTTATTGGCTAGGATTCCAACTTACTCCCTGCCCAAAACCATGGAGCAAAGTCATTCTAAGAACCCAGCTCAATTGTTTTCTTCCCTTTGGAATTTTCTAACATCCCCTCACGCATATATAATAAATTATTAAGTCTTCATCCATTTTTCCATAGACCTCATCTTCCTTATTTCTCTTTCTTAGTTCTCTGCCTCTTTCTGGGTTTACCAGTTACCACAGTATTAAAACAAGATTACTCATGTGTTGACTTGTAGTCCCATTCATTGTACTTATTCATCACACAACTCAGTTCCCTTCAGAGTCACTGCCCTTCTGGCTTGGCTCCTCATTTAAAGAAAAGCTCTTTTGTTCCCATCAAGCCCATAGACAAGGTCTAAGACAGACTTGATTATATGAAATTGTAGATAAGTGTGATTTTTTAATTATAAACGGGATTTCTTTTTTTGCACCTAGGAAAAACTGGTAATAGTTCATTAATTATTCTAGCAGCCTTAGATATGAATTGGGAAATTAAAGGAAAAACTGCGAGTTGGTTTTAGGGCCTCAAATTAAAGCACTCTTTTAGATTTATTATTTTCTAATATTTGCAAACCTCCTCAGGATTAAAATTTCAGGTTTATTTTTTTCCATATTGAATTTGTGGTCACATCAATGACTTTGAGGTTAATTATGTATACTCACTTATTTAGTAAACAAACATTGTCCTGGCATTTGGAGAACAAGCTCTCTTAACCCAAATCTCAATGAATTGGAGTGAGTAATATAGTGAGAGGTAAATTAACTCAAAGCACCAATGATCATGGAATAACATTTGTATGTTTACCACTCAGGGAAAATATTTGTAAGCGCTGAAATTGTGTTGAAAATTCTCTACGTCTATAGTTACCTCATCATCATAAGAGAAAGTAAGAATTAACCTGTGTGTAGTCTGAAATCTCCTTTCAAGAAATGAAAATAGTTGGATGGGGGAAGCTTTCAAAATGAAAGAACTCTTCTTACCCTATTAATCTATTTTCTAACTCTTGGTAAGCCCCAGAAACCTGGATTGCTGTTTGTTCACTGCCAACAAGATGGTAGATAAATATTCCCAAGAGAACAAATACACAGCCACCTCCTTGGTGTCTCTGGTAATATAAGAGTTTTTGAAAAATGTATATATGTGCTTGTGCACACAACAATGCACATATAAATCACAGACTTCCCCTGAAATGAAATGCTGAGGTCATGTGAGCATATTTCAGCCTTTAACTTAGACACTTAGGCTTCATGCCCAACTATGACACATAGCCCATGTTTATAGAGTCAATTTAATTTCACTTGTTAGTATCAGTTACCATCATTCCAGATTTAAATCCACCAGCCCAGGGCCCTTCTCTGAGTTCTTGCAGACCCTGGTAGCTATACCAGGCATCTGGCACTTTTATGCACACTCCCTCATTTTGTTCCTGGACCATCTATTTAAACAGGCCTTTTCTCTTCATTTTATTACAAATTCTTGAATCCAAGGATCATGTCTGATATTTCTCAGAATCCTTGTTAATGTCTAGTCCAGAAGCCTGTTCTAGCAAATGCTCCAAAAAAGTTGTTGATTGAATCAAAATGGATTTTCAATTTTATGAAAAATATTTTCAGAGTAAAGGAAATATTCACTTTTGTGTTTGGAAAATAAGATGAATGTGTCTAAAAAAAGTGGAAATGGGGTGACATCTTATGGGCTGCAAATTACCACATCAACACATACTTTCAATATAAAACCCCAACCCAACTTCATGAGTAAAATAATAGGAAACAAAACAGAGAGAATGTGACAAACTGGGTTTAGCATTCTCACTTCTTCAAAATGTGTTTCCACCATAATCAATGGAAAAAAACAGAGTTGTCAGTCTTCTTTGAGAGGAGACATGTGAGTTTATTCTCTCCTCCTCTCCCTCCCTCCCCCTCCTTCTTTTCCCCTTCTGAAGCTGAGTCAGACCAACCATATTTCCAGTTAGAAGTTGGCACTGGAGCCCAGCAGCTGTTCAGAAGTGTCCAAGTGGACAGCAAATGGCACTGATGGAGTTAACGGCAGTGACTCACTTGGGACATTCATAGCAGGTCAGCTGAAACCATCCCTTGCTGTAAAGAGAGTTTAGTCCCATTGGGCAAGAGCACAAGAAAATGAGCTGAGGTTGATAACAGCACAGTGTCACTTTCTTGCCACTGGTTGCTTTGCTGTTCTCAGTTTTCACAATTTTTTTTAAAGGTGGAATTTTTCTAATGCAATCATGAACAGTGATGGGAAGAACAGGCTGAGCAGCTGTTGACTGTTTGAAATCACAGAGGGGAGGTTTGGTATCTGGAAATGCTCAACACAACTTGTCTTGCAAGCTTTGACAATGACTTTCACATATAAAATTGTGGGTCAGAAGCAGGAAGCTGAGTGCTATTCATGCCAGTAGGTCTAAGTTGGCCAATGTGAGATTTGGGGGATTTCAGAAAGATTTCATTCATCTAGGAATAGTTTTCTACAAAATATTATGATAGTTTTAAATTTACTTAACTGAGCAACAATAAAAACAAAGCAAAGCCATCCAAACAACAACAACAACAAATATAAGCAATAGAGCATGCTCATATTTTGTGAGCTTATACAACATTTTCCTTAACACAGTAGGGAATGTATAAAAATACAGTTAAAGCTGATGTATATCTTTGCATTATAAAATATGATATAATAACCTATAATGGAAAAGAATATGAAAAATAATATATATATGTATAACTGAATCACTTTGCTGTACACTTGAAACTAACACAACATTATAAATTAACTATACTTCAATTTTAAAAAGTGCAAAATAATATGATATGAAAGAATAATAAAGACATGTTTGGAGAAAAAAACATAATTACCTGAAATAACACAACCTTGACACAATACCTATTTTTAATTTTTTTCCGAATTATTTTTTTAAAACCCTATAAAGGCAGATATCTTAGAGTAGTTCTTTCAGGTACACTTTTAACAAAGAAGGAGTAAATAATTACTAATATTAATGGTCATTAGACATAAACTTCATTTCCCTAAAATTCTGGCATGAGATCATGATTTCCACATTTAGATGAGGGCTTGTTTCCATTGCACTTATTTGGTAGAAAAATCTGATTTGGCTATTTGAGTTCACTATAATCAACTTCCTTTTTGTGATTGAACCCAAAAGCTATAATTCTAATAGTTTCAGACCAGTCTGAAGACAGAATAAAAAATAAATTAATTTTCTTTCCCAAGAATAAAATCTTTTCATTAAATAGAGGTTGGTAAAATAAATTACTATCAACCAGTATAGCTTGCTAGGTACTTTAAAGGATTAAACAATTTTAAAGTGCATAGTTTTAAATGCATTAAACAGTTTTTTCAGCTCAGCTCCTTGGAGAATACATATTCTAAGTTCAAAGGAGAATAGTTGATCTCTCTGTATTTTTATAGAGAACTGAGGAGGCAGGGGGAGTTTCGTTGCTTGCCCACTGCCTACTTCATAGTAATGCTTAATAAGTATTGGTTGAATTAATTAATTTGGACCACAGGAACTGGACGGATGACAAGGAGTGTCGTCTCTTCTTGGCAGAAGAGCAGATTAGTCATGAAGATCAAGTAGAAGAGGACATGGGATTTAGCATATGATTTAAATCCAGATTACTGGAGCCGTTAGAAGGCAGGCTGGTGGGGGTGATGGGAAAGTGGAGACAGTCCTATGAATAAGTTTGTATTGGCCTGGGCTGCACTCCTTTCTCCACCTTGTATCAAAGACCAACCGAACATGTCACAACTGGAAAAATGAAAACGAAACCGGGCATCAGGGTATCAGTGGGGTAAAGGGAGAGGGATGAGGATAGCCACTGTGACAGAAACAGATGGCTTTTAAGAATGTATCATTTTGTTTCTGTTGCCTCTGCCCTGTTATTATTCTCCATCCTGGCATCTTCTTTTCTCCTCTCTCCTTCATTTTCACCTAAAATGGGACTGCCAAGAGAAATGACTGGTTAAATGTTAGAAGCTCTTGAGCATTCTCATGAGGGTACATATTTTCTCCCCTTTGATCCTGTTGATCTTTTAGACCCATTTCTGACTATTAACTCCATCATCTTATGAGTATGATAGTTAAGTGGTGAATGGCATTACTCTTTCCAGGTGAGAAAGAATTGTTCTCTATATATACGTATATATATATATATGAAGACATATTTCTTATATATAAAATATCAGTTCTATTTCTCTATATGTATCTATGAAATATATGTATTATATATACACATGTGCTATATCTATATTATATATCATATCAAATTATTATATTATATATATGTATATAAATGTATATATAGAGAGAGAGAGAGAGAGAAGAAAATAAACTGGTAAAGTTTTTATCACATAACTATTCTGTATAGAATTTTATTTTTTCTTTAGACATATTTCAATTGCTACTATTTGATATATGTTTTTTAAGATATTCCAATTTGGGGCTAATAATATAACATCAAATAATACCTGTTTTAATTCTATTAAGGACACATCATACCATACTATTTATCATAACTGAGTAGGCACTGACTAAGCCTTTTTTGGTATTATCAGATTGTTGAGAAATCCAAGTTCTATTTTAACGTGTAGAAAGACTTATCACTTTATAGATAAAAGATAGACTGATAGATAGTAGATAGATAGATGGATACACACACACATACACAAATTTAAACGCATAAAAAATGACCCCACTGTAGGGGATATTTATTATAAGATATCAGTGTATTTATATTGTTTGAAAAGCTGAAATTGGAGTTCTATCACTCCTTTTGTCTTGTTTTATTACCTTATTTTCACATAAAATGAGACCAGAATCTCCTACATTGAAGTCGGCTTGGCATTTGTCATGTATATCAAGTGTCTGAACTCATTTCTTTTTTAATTAATTAATTTATTCATTCATTTATGGCTGTGTTGGGTCTTCGTTTCTGTGCGAGGGCTTTCTCTAGTTGCGGCAAGTGGGGGCCACTCTTCATCACGGTGCGCGGGCCTCTCACTATCGCGGCCTCTCTTGTTGCGGAGCACAGGCTCCAGACGCGCAGGCTCAGTAGTTGCGGCTCACGGGCCCAGTTGCTTCGCGGCACGTGGGATCTTCCCAAACCAGGGCTCGAACCCGTGTTCCCTGCACTGGCAGGCAGACTCTCAACCACTGCGCCACCAGGGAAGCCCCTGAACTCATTTTTATTAGCAGCCCTCTTCCCCAGTACACTTCCTGTGTTTGGTAGTGCAAACAAACAGAACATTGTGTCAGTGTGCTGGTGACACTCCTTATGAAAACCAGGGAGGAACGAAAGCTGGAACTAGAGTTAAAGGGACTTAATACAAAGAAAAAAAAGTTTGGGTACCACTCCCTGATCTGGAGGGCCTGCTAATCTCGAGGTATGAGGTAATTCAGACTCTGTGGCACAGAGCTCCCTCCCAGGCATCTGCTGTTTCAAGAATGCCCTGCACTTGGTGTCACATTTTGTCTTATACGCAATCAGAATAGTAAGCTTTTCGTAAACTGATTTGTGAGATGTTTGGAATATGTTGGAAGAGTCCTCCTTCCCAAGATGCAAGAAGCCAGTGAAATTATGCAACTTGTAAACTGAAAAAGGGACATAATCTACTCTGATTTCAAGTCATTATTTCTAAAACTGTCCTTATTCCCAAAATGTGGACTTGCAGCTGTAATGTGTATTTTCAACACCTCAAAATGAGTTTGGAGGGAAGAGGTCAAAGAGGTTAAACCGAGGCTGAAGGCGACATGGAGAGTGTCTTTTGTGGGTGTATGCAGTATACTTTACATTTTCAGTGTGGACAAGGTCTTTCCAGCTATTGTGGTGAACTTGAGAATCTAGAGCTGTCACTTAACACCAAACATCGGCTTCATCTTTCAACACTGTGCCTCAGTTGTACCAGGAGAGCATTTATTAAAATGAGGTTCTAGCTGCCTTGTGAAATGCTCCTACAGATTTGTCTTAAAAGATAAAAAGTTAATTTTTAGGGACTTCCCTGGCTGTCCAGTGGTTAAGACTCACCTTCTGAAGCAGGGGGTGAGGGTTCGATCCCTGGTCGGGGAGCTAAGATCCCACATGCCTTGTGGCCAAAAAAACCAAAGCAGAAAACAGAAGCAATATTGTAACAAATTCAATAAAGACTAAAAGAATGGTGCACATCAAAAAAAAATCTTAAAAAAAAAGTTAATTCTTATAAAGACAATCTGACCTACTGATTATTATTATTATTTTTTAACCAGATATGTTTGGAGTAAGAGCCTGCCTAAATGCCTGTCCTCAAGGCTTGTAAAAATTATCTAAGGTCAGATGGCTCAAATCTGGTAATCCCCAGTGTTTGGATCCCCTCACTGAGAATGCCATGGTGTAGGACAAACCAGTGGGGACAGCTGGGCAGAGGTTGCCGTCCCAAAGTTTATTCCATGAAGGAGAGTCATAAAATTAAGTCCCAACGGCAGTTAGGGCTTAAATAACCTAGTTAGACTGTGTCCATCAACACTGCTTAAATCAGAGAAGGTAAACCAGTAGTTGGTGCCCTGGCTTGAGTCTCAGCTCTGTCATTTACCAGCTGTGGTTTGGGGCAAAAGGACCTATATTTAAATCCTGGCTTCAGTTTTTATGTGGATGCCCTAGGGCTGTGGTTCTCAGACTGGATGGCTAGGAGCGTCAGAATCACCTGAGGGTCTTATTAAAACAAGGAGTTTCTGACTCAGAGGTCCAAGGTGGGGTCCAAGGGTTTGCATTTCTAGTAAATTCCCAGGTGATGTTGATGCTATTGGTCTAATGACCGCACTTTGAGAACCACTAACATAGGGCAACTAACTCAATCTTTTATTTGTTGAGTTTTCTTCCCTGTCACATGGAGGTGATAATAACGCCGCCCTTACAGTGTAGTGTTGAGATTAAGTAAAGTAATATTGGGGGTCTTAGAATTCTGTGCAGCATATTGTGTTAATTAAGCATTAGCCATCATCACTGATGATAACGATGATTGAGCATACTATCCTCATACTGTTGTATGTTTATAGACATAGGCTAGCTTTACATTGGAAAAACCTGTTTCAAACATACTATTAAATAAAATTATCCAACAGTACTGAATATGTAAGCTTCGGAAAAAATGCTCTGACTTTTGGGTTTTTAATAAAAGCACTTTGCCATTGTGACACTTCTTTGGGAAGCAGAGACCCTTTGAAAGCTATGGAAATACACATGGGATTGTGACAGAACTTCTCTCCACAAAGATGCTTATATAAGCATGTCCCTGTACTTGTGTTTATGCAATAGCTGCTTTGGATGCCCAGATGAAGGACACTGATAGAAGAGCTGCCTAAGTCAGAGGGGTAGTGGGTCCCACATGAAGCAGTCAGCAGTGCCTTTTCTTCATTATTTTTTATTACTTAAATTATGTAAAATAATTTCCATCCTCTCTGATGACTTACCTCCAAGTAGGGCTGAATAAAAAAGAATCCTGTTCTGGAACCAACCACCCCATATCCCAGGGCCAGCTCAGGGCCATTTAGGCACCTACTAGGACCTTGGGAAAGCCACAGACCCTCTCTGAGGCTTAGATTCTTTAACTAAATGAAAGGACTACAGTAGATAATGTCAAATCCCCTTCTAGAATGGATGGTGGCAATTATCTTAGAAGATAAACACACTGCTGGTCTTAAGAATAGAGCCTTCTTTGTCATCCAGTGTCTGTAATAAACTTTGCTCACATCACTGCTGAATTCTCATACGCCCGTTCCATTATTGAACACATATGAATTCAGACTGTATAAACTCAAAGGCCTCTCTTTTCCAGAGACTTTTTCCTAATATGTTAATTTTGATACTTTGCCATTTCTACCTGAACCAGTTGGGGACATCTCAGGTTATTTAGCACCTGGATCATTAGCATATTCTCTTTTGCCTCCAGAGCTGCACTTGGTAACCACACCTCACCCCCTACCCTCGCCTGGAACACTCCTTCCCTCCTACTTGACTTCCTTTCCAGTAGCCCTCTCCCTCCCTCAGCACCCCTCTCTGGCCTCCCCAGACTGGCTTCATCTTTTCCTCCAAGTTACAGCTTAGATTCGCTTCCTCTGAGAAGCCAGGATTGGGCTAGCATCCCCGACCCCATACAGCCCCACAGCCCACAACCCCTTTATTGCATTCCTATTGACCTACGACTTTGGAATTTGACACATATGCACTTACATCTTAGCTCTGGCACTTACTGACTGTTTGGCCTTGAGGAATTTTCTTTGCTGAACCCCAGGTGCTTGATCCGTAGAATGAAGCTAATAAATAAAACTTCCTCATTGGGCTGCCATGGGGATTAAATAAGAAAGTACACAACACCCAGCTCAGTGGTTCTAAGTGGTGACTTCCATCACAGCCAACTCATCATTATTTTTAGATAGCCTTTCTTAAATGTAAGAAAGCTAAAGTAAACTTTTGGAAAGTCATGGATCATAGTCAAATTATGGTTTAAGCCTTGGGCATGGTATTGACTGAAAAGGGGATCCATATGCTTTATGTCAATAGCTAACTCTCTCATGCTTCAAAATCACCTGGGGCGTCAAATTCTACACTCTCCCCCAATCCCCAAGAGTCAGTCAGCTAGTCTGGGACAAGGGATGATCTTTGATGTCTATAAAGGCTCTCAGATGATTCTAATGAAGAGCAAATTTGGGAGCCAATGCTTAGGATGACCCACAAGCAGGTAAAGCAGGGGCCACGATTTGATGGAAGCCTGATTTGCGTCTTAGAATGTGTACCTACCCCGTTTATTTAGAAGTGGACCATAGTGGTACTTCTAGAAAAGTTGAGATGTGAAGGTGCAGACAGACCACAACCTTGACATACACTCCTGTACATGTACACAGTGGGGAAATCCACCTCATAAAATATGGGAAAAGTTAACTTGGTCTGAAATTTTTTAACGGCAAGAGTTTTCAAGTGGCCATCTCAATCATAAAAGTGGCCCATATGAGGCTGAATACTCATATGGAAAGAAATCAGCTATAAACCATAGATTCATGTAGCTGAAAGATTTGAGTGATTGATCAAGGTTAGTTTCAGTTTCCGTTCAATGCTGAAAACTGTCAACCCAATACAGTGACTTTTTTGGGGGGGCATGATTGATGCTGAGCTGATATTTTTGAGTGTAATTACACAGCAGGTTCAGCCACTTCATAAGGATGGCTGCAGGTCTTCATAACACAGCTGAGGCCTCAATTTAGTAGAGAGTTGGTATCTTCTTGTTGGTTATGGTGTCTTATAGTTGTATCAAGTTAGTTAAATATGTTTGATTTGCCTATGGTACATGACTTAATATTAGGACTAATCAGTCGAAAGATAGCTCCAATCCACTGTGAATTTGGCAGCAGTAGTAAGATATAGGGTTTGGGGCAACATTAGAAGTCTGGGATGGTTATCACATTTATATTAAATAATCCATAGGGTGTTCAGAGCTAATGGGAGGGCATGAACACTGGAATAAGTCAAACATCATTCTCTACGTTTGTTCATGAATACTAAGGAAGAATTTGACACAAACAACAGTGGAATAAAGTCTCACTCTAACATAAAATTTTTATTCCCCCAAATTCACAAGTTATGTATATCATCACAAAGTAGAAATATATATGTAAAGACCTGACATGAGAAAAAAATCAATACAACGACATTGTAAATCAACTAGACTCCAATAAAAATTTAAAAACTTAAAAAAAATTAATGCAAACAAAAATATATCTTTTAAGAAGAAATATAAAACAGTTCATAACCTATTTATTTTAATTGTGACAGACAAGTAAGGCTTCTTGTCACCTGAATTGTAATTCTGATTCCTTGATAATAGTGGTAAGCCAAATTATACCTAGCCTTCTCACACTGTCATAGAAATAGACTATGACAATAGGTGAATTTCGACCAGGCGTTTTCCTCTTTTTGTGCAGATTTTCCTGGAGAAGTGTCCCATTAAAAAAACACCATTGGCTGTCCTGATTTCTTGTGATAGAATCATTATCAGTCCTGGCAGTCAAAAGTAACATGGCTAATGAACTCTTGCACCCAGCAAGTATAGGATGCTCGCCCAGAGTATGAGACATCCTGGAGTTCAGGATACAAAACTGCAGAAGAAACATGTGACTCACTGGTGATCAGGAAAGTGGCTCAAGAAGGAGAGGGTATTTAGTCCTTCTGTGAACCTCTGCAGCTTTCCATGAACCAAGATCAGAGCCTAGCCTAGCTTGAAGGCTATCCGAAAAAAGAGACCAGTACTTTGCTTTCGAAAATCCACGTTCTGTAGACAGATGAGGTTAAAATCAACTGACCCTGAAACATTGGTTTGCCATATGGTTGTGTCTCCTGACTTCTGTTCTTTTCATTTCTATAGATTTCTCCAAGTTGACCTCATCTCAGATCATGACCTCACCTCCCCTTTAAATGCTTAAAGCCTTTCCCCCATCCAGCCCAGGATCTGGAGGGTCCATGGTCACCTTAAGGCTTCGTCAGGTCACTCCTGTACCCTCACTGGTCCTCCTCTGCCCTCACTTCCTCCCCCTGGGCCACATTGCTGCACTCCCCCCATCATTGCCTTAGCACTCGCATCTGCCTAGGATGCTTTCCCCCCAGACATCCTTGGTTGTCGCTTCCACAGTAGGCCCTTTCTGGACCATCTTGTCTTCTTGCTCAAGATGACCTTCCCAATTCCCAGGAATCCTGCTCCCACACATCCTGCTTTGCATTTCCCTTGAGCCATAGTTTAGTGGGCTGAATAATGCCTTCTCCTGAAAAAAAAAAGATATCTGCATCCTAATTACTAGAATCTGTGAAAGTCACTTTATATGGCAAAGACTTAGCAGATGTGATTAAATTAAGGAGTTTGAGAGGAAGAGATTATCCTGGATTATCTAGGTGGGCCCTTAATGTAATCACAAGTATCTTTATGAGAGGGAAAGCAGAGGGAGATTTCATACAGACAGAAGAGAAGAAGGCAATATAAACTTGGAGGCAGAGATGGGAGGGATGCAGCCACAAGCCAAGGAATGCTGGCAGCCGCCAGAAACTAGAAGAGACAAGGAATGAATTCTCCCCCAGAGACCCCAGAGAGAGCCACGCTGACACCTTGATTTTGGCCCAATGATACTGATTTTGGACTTCTGGTCTTCAGAACTGCATGAAAATACGTTTCTGGTTTATGCCATCCACTTTGTGGTAGTTTTATTAGAGGGCCCAGAGGTAACTAATACGCATAGCAATTGCAACCTCTTTTCACACTATAAAACTTGCTTCTTCGTTATGTTTTTGGTGAATACTATTAGTCTCTCTTCACTAAAATAAGAGCTCCAGGAGGCACAGATTTTTGTTTGTCTTGTGCCTGATGTATCTCAAGTGCCTAGAACAGTACCTGCATATACTGGCACCAAAATATTTATTGGGTAAATGGTGAATGAATTGTCCCCACCTGCCTACATCCTCTCATCTTCCCAAACCCATCAAACCGGTTTTCTTCTCAATTCCCTGTTTTGGGAATGGCGTCCCCATCAATTCATGCTCTTCAAATCCTCCCTCTCCCTCACCCCCCTACCTCCAGCTGTGACCACATCCTGTCTAGTCTACCTCCTAACTGTCTCTCAGTTCTCTCCTCTAATCAAAGTCCCCAGCCATGGCCTTGGTTCAGTCACTTATCATTTCTCTCCTGGACTGCAGTAGACTCTTAACTTTTCATGGTTCTCTCCACCCTTAGCTCCTCCTGGCTGGTACCTCATTCTGCCTCCTGCTCTCCTCCCCAGCCTCCTGACCCTCCATAGCATGATCTGTATTCCTGCTAAACTGAGAGCCAGAGAATACTTGCACCCCTGCTCTGCCTTCCCTGTGAGCTTTGGGTGCACATACTCTTCCGCCTTGTCTACCTTCACACTCTGGCATCAGGGAGCCTTTAGTGCCAGTGCTGGCTCTGAAGTTTACTCAGCTGTCAAATGAGTGCAATGATATTACCCACATCAGAGATTTTCTATGAGGGTTAAAGAAGCCAGTGTGTGCTGTGTTTGATTGATAACAAAGATGTTCCCAATTTTCTACCCTCCTGTGTCCATGTCCTTTTGCATTGTGCCTTGCAGGTTTTCCCATCAAGAGGTAGCATCTATGTTCTCTTGAAACCTTTCCTCTTGGATCCCCTTGAATGCCCTGTCTTGCTCTGTCCTGTTGAAGACAGCAGAAGCTGTGCCATGCCAATTTGCTGCCTCTCAAGCAACCCTGCCACCTCCATGTGCACAAGCTTGGATTAGCACACTGGAGCACAGAGTCCATGAGGGAGACTGAGGCAGCCCAGCCTATAGCCAGCTGACCCCCAACATCTGAGGAAGCCCAGCCTAGATCAGCAAAGTTGTCCACCTAAATTCCACTGGACCACAGATTCATGATTGAGTCCAGCCCATTCCAGGAGAACCATCTGGATGACCCATAGACTGATGAGTATGAACAAGTAATACTATTATTTTAAGCCATTAAGTTTCAGAATGTCATGCAGCGATAGTTAACTGATACATGGGCAAAGAGCAAATGTTAGGTACTATTATTAATTCATATTAAGGTAGAATGTTACCATTCCAACAAGCATTTTCCATCTCCTTCAAGAGACTATCACTTTGATATCCCATAGCACTCAGGCATAACATGCCCTCTCTCTCGTCTCTATTGTTTTTCTTATCACCTTGGCATTGCTAGTATTTGTATATTATTGATACATGAGGCAGTGTGTTGTAATACTCAATGCCATGTGTTCTGGAGCCAGGCTGCGTGGGATTGTATTCTGACCCCACCATTTATTACCACATCACCTTGGCGAGCTCGTCATCTATCTGTGTTTCAGTTTTCCCATCAGTAAGGCAGTGATAATGATAATATTACTACTTATTAGAATTGTTGGAGAATCAATTAAATTAATGTCTAGAAACCTCCAGGTGTGTACACTTTGCTCAGTGAATGGGGAAGGAGGAGAAGAAAGAGGAATTTGTTTCTCCCAAGTAGACAGTTGACTTCTCAGGAGAAGGCTTCCTGTTCTTTTCATCTCTGTGTTGCTAAGTGTAACACAGAATCTAACATCCAGTAGGTTATGAAAAAACAGCAAATGTCTTTCTTGAGTGGATGACTACATACATTTAAATCAGGTCCATTTTGTCAAAAAAGGATATGGGATTTTCTGTTTGTTTGTTTTGTCTTGTTTTGTTGTTTTACACTTAAAGAGAAACTCACTGAAGAATTGCTAAAATTTTCTATTGCTACTGTAACAAATTACCACAAACTTAGTGGGTTAAAACAGTTCAAATATGTTGTCTTACAGTCCTGGAGATCAGAAGTCCAATGCAGGGCCTCCTGGAGTAAAATCAGGACATCAGCAGGGCTGCATTCCTTTCAGGAGGTTCAATGGGAGAATCTATTTCTTTGCCTTTTCTAGTCTCTAGAGGCCACCTGCACTCCTTGGCTTGGGGCCCCTTCCTCCATCTTTAGAACCAGGAGGGTTGCATCTCTGGCCATTGTTCTTTAGTCACCTCTCCTGCCTAGCACAGCCAGGAAGATTGTTCTGCTTTCAATGACTCATGTGATTGGATTGGACCTGCCTGGATAATCCACGATCCTCTCCCCATCTCTTGGTCTTTAACTTAATCGTAGCTACAAAGTCCTTTTTGCCGTGTTTTAAGATAACATGTTTACATATATATAGATTCTAGAGATTAGGATGTGGAAATATTTGAGGGGCCATTGTTCTGCTCACAAGAGATAACAACATTGGTCAAATCTCCAAGTATAACCACAGAATCCCCAGGGAAAGGACTGAAAGAACTCTTGAAAACCATTTCGCCCAACCATTGGGGGCACTATTTACATCGAGGCAACATGAATGGAGCCCCTCAGAGTTGTGTGAACTCAGCAGAGCTACCAGAAATAGAAGCAGTAACTTAGAGAGGGCTTGTCTATTCTTCCATGGTGTGATCTTAAGCTTCAAGTTTGGATCTGTAGCTGCCAAAGTAAGGGGGGTTTTTTGTGTTTTTTTTTTTTTTTTTGTAACTGATTAGAATTTAAAAACTCTATTTAATAAGTCCTTCTAAGTCCTGCCTTGCTGACTGGAAGATCAGTTTAATCAGGTGCAGTCCAAAGCACTGGTGTAATATGTATAGATTTCTAAGTGACATTTTTGTCTGAAAGAAAAATATGGTTCCATTGTTTAAAACATGTGTAAGCCATTCTTCTGAAAAGATGCAAATAAGTTATATCCTATTTAAAATGCTCAATTTGCCTTTCCCAAAGGACCATTTAGAAATGTCAAGAGAACCCGGTTCTTTTTGGTAAACATAACGACACTGATTGATTCAAGGCATCACTCTTAAGAGTTTGACTTTCTACCTGATTTTTTCTCAGCCCATCATATTGTCCTGTTCCCAGGGCGAAACAGTAACTGATACATATTTATGTTCTTAATAAATATTGGGATTACAAATAACAGATGAGTAGGATTGCTGGTGCCAGAAAATGTCATAAGTCCAAGACTAGGTTTTCCCATTTTTTGAGACTGAACGACACAGTCAGTGGTTGTGAAACTCGGCCATCTCTGAGAATCACTGGGGCTGCTTTGTAATGAGTAAGAAAGCCTGGGCCCCAACCCAGACTCACCTAATAATCAGAATCTCTGGAGGTAAGGGTTATGAATCTATAATTTTAAATTCTCCTAAAAATCAAAGGAAAAGGAGTTAATTTGGATACAAGATGTAAAGACAAAATTCAATGCTTTTTGAAAAAAAGAGTTTCTGGATTTAAAAGACAAATCACTAAGATCAAAATAGCCTAAAGCTGTTTGTTAAAACCTCTGTGTTCTAGAGACAATAAAGGCAACAAAGGCAAACAAAATTTAAGCCCCAGGGGCTGTGCCAGAGATGGAATCCCCCTGCAGACACCCAGCTGTGAGTTTCTACACTGGTCCATCCAAGTTTGGAGTTGCTAGTCTAGGGGAAGAGGCCCACTGTGAAATGCAAACCAGAAAAGGGTATCTACAGCATCAATTCTCTGCTCTTGGGTGCCCAGCCTCGTCCAGGAGTGGACATACCCGGGTTTCAGTCCCAGGTATGAGTGGAAGGTTCCAGGGTGCAGGACATGAGCTAAGCATTGGGAATTCTGAGGCACAGTCCTAGTTCTTCCAGAACTCAGAATGGAGTGAATGATTTTTGCCTAACTGGGGAGGAAAAAGATATGGACTTGAAAAGAGAATACTTATAAAGCCACCTGTAGACATCTATGTGACAACATGCAGTGAATTCTTTAGTTGACATCAAGAAGGAAAGGGATGTTTCTTTTATCAAGACTTTCTGTAACTATCACATATGAATTACCAGTTAGTAGAGCATTAAAATGCAATGCAATTATTTGAGGAGCAAATTATTGTCTTTTGATGAATCAGAAGGTATATGTGCTCCTAAGCCATCAGTAAGATGATCATGAGTGTTACAGCAGTGAAGCTCTGAGAAGCTTATTAATTAGTTAGCACCAATTAATTAGTGTATTAATCTAATTAATAGACAGACAAAATAAACTTTATCAGCATAGGATCTATAGTTTGCATATTCTCACCATATGCTCTTGGATATATTGCATAAAATATTTTAAACCAGTGCAGTCATTAATAAATTGAATCCTATCTCCACTGAAGTATGACAGGGTAAGGAACAAACCTCAGATGAACTTAGCAAATACTGGGAGGGGATTGAGAAGGAAGAAGGATGTTTAGAGAATCACAGGGGAACAGTCCCTTGATACTGATCTTGTTTTCTGTGTCCCAAACGCTAGTCTTTCAATGTGAATGACTCACTTGTGCTCTGAGCAAACCAAGAATAAGTTTCTGGGGCTGGATGATTGGTATATTGGGCACACCGGGTGAGCCCTCTGACAACATGCAGAAAGATACAAAGAGTCCTTAGATTTTTGGTAAATTATTTTTTCCTCACATGAATCTAGATTCTCGGCAAATCTTCCTCAGTTCACCCTAAGGTAAAACGGCTAAAATCTTGTGTATCAGTAGAGTGGAAATACGCCCTGAGTCAGCCAATTATTGCATGCTGTTGTAGCATGTAGCACACCCAGACTAAATTTGGTAAGGTAGGAGCTACCCACATGTTTTTACCCAAACTGAGAACTGGAATCTATTTTCCTCAAAATGAAAATATCTTTACTGTTTTTTCAGATTGCAAAAATAATAGTGTGACTTATAATATCCCAGATGATACATATACTATATAGAAGAAAAAAATCTCCTGAAACAGTGCTACTTAGAGATGAGCACAGTTAAACGTTTAGTAAGTGTCTAGGTACATCTCTAGGCATATACAATTTTAAGTAAATGGAATCATGTGGTTTGTTAACTTGTTTTGTTATTTAACAATATTGTGGTCATCTTTCTATGTTAATATGTATACATTTACACCATAGCTTTTGATAACTTCCTGGTATTTCATTTTATGACTACACCAAAATGTTATTAACTCTTCCCCAGTTTAACTATGTTGTCTTCAACGTTATTAACTATGTTTTAATAACCATCCATATATATATATATATATATATATATATATACACATACATATTTGTGAGTATATTTGCTTGCCTTCTTCGGATCAATTCTTAAAAGTAGATACATACATTTTTAAGGTTTTGGTTTTTGGTTTCCACCATCAGATTGCCCTCCTCCAGAAAGCTCATCCAATTTATGCCTACGCTAGCAGTGTTTGAAAAACAGAAGAATATTAGTTCTCTTAATCAGGAATAGCCCACTCAACTCAGGTGTTATTTTAACACACTGAGGATCGCTTAATGCCAGCCTTCATGAAGCAAAGTGTTGTGTTGAGGATAACTGAATCTGAACTCTGGAGTGAGATCTACATACCCCTCCAAGGGTGGGTTTCAGTTCATCCTCACAGGGAGGCTGACCCTCTCCTTATCTGATATGGCCAAGAGAAGAAGACTCCGTCTTGTGGTCCCACCTGGATCTTGCCTGCTCTACCCTGGGGTTCCTGCTTCTTGATCTCAGCTCCTACTTCTGGTCTGCAGTTCCCTATCTTTGTGTCTGAACCACAGGAGGCTCCTTTCCTGGCCGTGACCCCTATACCGATCTTCTGACATTTACTATCTCTGTGGCCAGAACAATACGAGAGTTTGTAAAGCTGCACTGACTGAAAAAGATTTCTTCTCATTTGAAATTCCACATAGACACAGATCCTCCGTGTGCAGAGATCCTTTGCAATCCCTTAAGCATCCATCACGCGTGTAAAATTGGGCTACCCTTTACTGCACACTTCTTACAACTACATGTTACTCCATCCAGCCATTTATTGCAGCAACCATCTGCACACGGCTATAGCCTGACAGCATCTTGCCTCAGCTGTGCTGATATCTCTTGCTTTCTAGGTTTAGCTCAATAATGCACCTTTGGATGGACATTTGTTCCTTCCGGTTCCCTCTGTCCGGTCTCCCACTCCTGTTCCTTGTGATCTTTTCCCAAAATAAGCTACACACAAACCCTTGTCTCACACTCTGTTTTCTGGGAGAACCAAGGCTAAGATCCTGAACAACGTTAAGACTTGAGATGAAGTGAAGCAGCTTTAATTAGTAGCAAATATTTCCCTCTCAAGGAACAGTTAATGTAAGGTGCTCCAAGCAGCTCTTCTTAAAGTAAAAAGTTGGCATTGACTTACCATCAAGGCAACAGTTGTTCTAGAATTAAGAGCCCAAGGCTCTATTGGGAAACCCAAAGGCAAAATTGGACCAATAGTTATAATTCAATTTTGATAAAAAAGGGGTAGAATGATGCATCCTAAAATTATTCCAGTGACACTATATTAAAGAAATTTGTGTCCTAGAATATATAACAGAGGGCTGCATTATCTATAGATATATAATAGCTAATTTTCAATTAGCTGCCTAGGCTAAGTAAATCTGAATCCTTTATGCTTTTTAAGAAAGTAAAATTTTATTAAAAGATTTCTTTATATTCCTCTTTTCAAGACACCTTTCAAAAAACAGAAGTATTTTTTTCTTTTTTACAGCAGAGATATACACTCTTGAATTAAAAGGCTCCAAAATAGAGACTCAAAATGCAAACGAAAATATCTATTTCCTCAATGAATCATCACTGTGCTAGCCTAAAGAAAAAGTCTTCCAACTGACAAAATGTAGTTTAAATTTCTATGACAAATTTTACTCTAACATCCAAAGAATAGGGAGAAAACAGTGTAGGCTGATGTATTCATGACCATCTTTGTGCTGTTCTGTGATCATTTTTTTGAAGTCTTAGTTATAGGTTCCAGAGAATTCATTTTCCCTCCAATTTAGATGTCACACTTTTAGTACTTGCCAACTTGAATACATATTAGATATCTAAAACCTCTTTAATCAAAAATCTTTCTAGAAATATCTGGAATAGGCAAATCCATAGAGTCAGAAAATAGATTAGTGGTTGCTAGGGACTCAGGGCAGAAAGGAATTGGGAGTAACTACTAATTGGTAAGGGGTTTCTTTTAGGGGTAATAAAAGGGTTCTAGAATTAGGCAGTGGTATGGTTACACAACTTTGTGAATATACTAAAACCGCTGAATTGTACACTTTGAAAGGGTGAATTTATTATATGTGAATTATAGCTCAATAAGGAAAAAAACCTTAAAAACAAAAAAAAAACTTTCTAAGAGTAGTTGATACTGAATATTTTTTGCCTAGGAAAATCTTGCATTCCCTCGTTTTAATTTTTATTTTTTAATTGAAGTATAGTTGATATACAATATTACATAAGTTACAGAGGTACAATATAGTGATTCATGGTTTGTAAAGGTCATACTTCATTTTATAGTTATTATTTTTTTAAAATGGCTATATTCCCTGTGTTGTACAATATATCCTTGTAGCTTATTTTATACATAATAGTTGTACTTCTTAAACCCCTACCCCATGTTGCCCCTCCCCCCATCCTTGTCCCCACTGGTAACCACTCTCTTTCTTTTGTTCTTTCTGCTGGAGAAAGGAAGGGCAGCAGGAGGCTCCCACCTGACTTCCCTGAAGGTCACGGTCAATTTTGGCCCTTTGCTATGTTATGTTACAGAAAGGCAAAGCGTCCTTTTGACCCCAAGTCTGAAGTTTACCCCCTATGATCCTGCCCAGTTGGATACCTCTATGGTACACTGCACATTTTATCAGACTACCAGGAAGCTTGACCACATGGTTCCCTTGATCAGGACCGTCGATTTCGCGCTGCCATAAATGGCAGGACTGCAAAGAGGACAGCGGTGACAATCGCTGGGACCTAATCCCTCCCAGGAGCCACTGCACACCGCAGCCACAAGTTAATAGTCAGCAGAGAAGTCGTGGAGGCTTGGCTTTTAAATCACGAGGAAAAAAGCAATCCCTATTGGCAGCTGAAGAGACAGCGCCTCTGGGGACCAATTATTCTATTTTGCGCTGTCCATACTGCAGCGGGCTGCTGCCAGCCCCCTTGGGAGCTGCTCTGCTGGGCTTCCCTATCGGAGGCCAGGCTGGTGCTCCAGACACAAGTTGCTCTTCATGTCAAAACTGCTGCTAATGACACAATTAAGTAACTGGGGACTGCAGAGAAGCTCTTAATTAGGTAAACACGGCTCTCTGAGAAATGATTGCCCAGTTTTAGGCTAGCCATTGCTGTCAGATTGCTAGAAGATGCATGCTCTGTGGATAAATAAAGCAGCATTTTAAAGACCCAATTTCTCCCTGACTATTTCTTCTTATTTAGCAGTGGAGGACACTTGGCAGTTTAGAAAGAGTGTGGGTAGCTCCATTTTAAGAATTTATATCCTTTAGTTTTGCAAAAGGAAAAGAATTGCATGGGGAGGAAAGAATTGCTTAACTTTCCTCCAGGTACCAAACAATTTGACTGTACGTGACCATCTTTGGGAATCTCTAAATGACTGGTATCATCTTACATGGACCAAACCAAACGCACACACATTTAGATTAATTTCTCGTTCAAAACTTTCCTGCCCCACCTGCCCCCACTATGAATCATAGGCTTCTATATTTTTTTCCTGATCATCCTTAGTTAGATTGTTTTTAACATCAGGTTATATTTAAGGGCTGTTGAAGATAGGCTGCAAATATTATTTTCACCATCTATTGACTGTATTTCGATGAGCTCCATTTTAGCCAGGAAGCTGGAAGGGTCACATCCCGCTGGCAGATCTGAACATGATTTTTCAAAGTAGTTTTCACAGTCCCTTCCTCTCAGTGTTTGGATTTGGGTGTTGTTTTATGTATTTTTAATATGGAAACCGCTTGTCTCACTTCAAGAATCTGAGTCAATGCTTTTTAAGGGCTCCACGGCTATTTAATGTTTTCTGCCTTTGATAAACAAACCTGGAAGTTCAGTTAATTTGCTTTTTGTGCTACAAAATGATAAACTAAAGCTGTTTTCTCCCAGTTATTTATTGACACAGTTTATTGACACAGTCAATAAATATTGACAAATATTTATTGTTATGATAATATTTATAGAAACAATACGCATGTCCATTTTTACCTTTTTTTTTTACGGTCTTGGTTCATTCTTATATCAGATTGGGTGCATTTATTCTAAAATGGAAGTTTAGATGGTCATATGAAATGTGTGGAAAAGTCAGCAGAGTTAGATTGCGTGTGGATAGAAAACAACGTGGTGAAGACTATATTAAGTGGTAAAAATATCAGAGTGTCCATTTAGTCATGGTTCTCATTGCATAGTTCTCAACTGCATGCAGTGACTTTATTCTTTTTTTTTTATAAATTTATTTATTTATTTATTTTTGGCTGTGTTGGGTCTTCGTTTCTGCGCGAGGGCTTTCTCTAGTTGCGGCAAGTGGGGGCCACTCTTCATTGCGGTGCACGGGCCTTTCACTGTCGCGGCCTCTCTTGTTGCGGGGCACAGGCTCCAGATGCGCAGGCTCAGTAGTTGTGGTTCACGGGCCCAGTTGCTCCGTGGCATGTGGGATCTTTCCAGACCAGGGCTCGAACCCGTGTCCCCTGCATTGGCAGGCAGATTCTCAACCACTGTGCCACCAGGGAAGCCCGACTTTATTCTTAGTGCTAGTTCTTTGTGCTTTTATTAACCTGATCATATGTCTAGAAAGTTAAGATCATTGGTGGACAAGGGAAAGAGTAATCTGCCTTTTCTTTGCTTCCCACTGGTCTGTGAGCCTCACTCCTCTTTCCCTCTAATGTCCCTGCCATCTGGCCAGCTCTACAGAGCCTCTCCCCCATCATTACCCTCTTCCGTGGCAACTTTAGTGGCTGAAGCACAGTTTGCTTTTCCATAATCCGGATGACTCCACTGATATCCAGTTTTATTCACAGTCACATACCAGTTCAGCTGCCACCTCTGACGTTCATGCTCTTTGTCCCAAATGGGGCCTCCAGGATCTTCCCCATTTCTGCTTCACTTTGTTTTTCCCACTTGCTGCTCCTAAGCCCCGTCCAGCTGACGTTCTGTGGTCAGACATTTCAACTTTGCTCTCACGCTCAACCCAGAGCCTCAAGGCTCCTTTGACCTACTCTTGAGCCTGCCCAGCCAACCACAATCCCAGCCAGCTCACTTCCAAAGTCCCTTTTCAGTTCTTGATTTTAGACTTCAGTGTGTCACTGAAGAAAGTCACAGGCATTTGCAGACCTGACCCTTGCATGGTGCAATCCATAAATCTTTCATTCCTTTGGGCTGTAGAGCTTATGTAAGTTTTCCAAAGAAGCTGTAGATTGCCTTTTCTCTCTTGAAACCCAATCTTAATACTACCTCTTGCTTTTTACTCAGTTAGCAAAGGTTTTTTGGCCATCTCTTATATGTTCTGAATGAGTATGCAGATGCTGAAATACCAGAGTAAAGAAAGCAGGCACTGCACCTCCCTTCAAAGAATTTAGTGGTGGTCGTGGGAAGGTTGTGGAGAGGACCAATAGGTACATAGATTTTTCTGAGATAGTGATGGGAGAGGGCATAAAGAAATGGAAGCAACGTGAGACTTAGGGCCAGGACCACTTCTTTATTTGATGAAATCAACAGCATCCAGCGTGAGCTTCCTTAGTTAATTTCCTCTGAATGTCAAAGAATTTCACTCTCTCTGATTCCATCTTTAACTCCATTCCAGCCTTAGAGGAAATGCCGCTCATTCTTCATTATAAGTCAACCTTTCCATCTGCCTCCTTAATACCATTCTCTCCAGCCTACTCAGTCATCCCACCACATAAATCATCACTCTTTTTTTTTTTATTTAACATCTTTATTGGAGTATAATTGCGTTACAATGGTGTGTTAGTTTCTGCTTTATAACAAAGTGAATCAGTTATACATATACATATGTTCCCATATCTAATAGAATAGTAAATCCCTCTTTTCTCACTGGCTTCTTTACATTTGCCCTCAAGACTATACAGGTAACCTTGGTAATGATTAAACTCTGCTGCTCACCTTTACAAAAGGCTGCTTTCTCTACTAAGTATCTAGAGAGAATCTGTCTCCAGTTCCTCACCCCATTTACCTCTTTCTTCCTAGACTTTTGAAAGAATATTTCATATGTACAAAAAGGAATAAAAGTGGTATACTGAAATATATCTTATTGATTAGTCAATAAAATTAATTAATAAAAATAGTACAATAATGACTCTTGGGCTTACTGTCCAATAAAGTATTAGAAATTAAACATTGCCTGTCATTATGTCTCTTGATATCATTCTCCTCCCAGCCTCATGGAAAGAACCACGATCTGGGTTTGGTGTTTCTCATTCCATGCATTTAATTATAGCTTACTACATGCTTTTCTAAAACACAACAAAGTATGAACTTGCATAGAAACTCCAAATAAATGGTACTACACCTATGTATCCTTCTTCAAATTGTCATTTTCTTCAGTACTTTGTGTTTGGAGATATACCCATGTTGATACATACATTTTGCTCCCCAATTGTATTCACATTTTTGTGAATGTGTGTTTTGTGAATGTCCTCAAACACACAAACGTATATACATACATGTGTCCCACTTAAAATCCATTCTCCTGGTGTGATAAATTTAGATATTTTTTATATGTTTACAATTTTTGGCCAAGAATATTCTTGTTTGTGTCTTCTCATGCACATGTGCAAGAATTACTCTAGGAGAGAGACTTGGAGTGGAATTTCTGGGTTGTTAGAACGAATGAATGGAAACAACACCGTCATTGCCCCCTTGATCACACATCACCTTGGAAACACAGAGCCCATTTTATGGCTGTAAAACAATGAGGCAAAAAGAGGTAACATGTCATGATGGCATAATTACGGTGTGACACAAAACACAAATCTTGATTCCAAACCTCTGTGCAACAATCACTGTAGGTGATCACCATAGGTAGGTTGAAAGATATTGAAACCCGAAAGTTAGTCTTCAAAATTCAGGTTTCCAGCTAAGGTATTTTCCACTTGAAAACATTGCTCGGCGTTAAGTTTTTAAATGCCTTTCTCATTTCTCTGTCTTTTTAATTTAAAAAACCAGAGCAGTCTTTTCTTGTTGATCTACCCAAGACAAGCTTGGCCAAATAATTCCAGAAGGCATGTGTGACTCTCATAACTGAGGTCTAAGTTAGTCTAAATTAACCTGCTATGGCAGTTTGCAGATTCCTTTCCTACCGTGAGCGGTTTTTTCCTCTGCTCAAGGATGGTAACTAACAACTGTGCAATGGTTCTGAAACCAAAGCCACAATTGCAGTGCTTAAATTTAGGCCATTGCCTTGTGTTGCCAATTTAGAGAAGATGTGGTTAAACCAACAGTCACTTAGGCTGCTGACATTTCTGATGTTTTGAATTAAAAATAAAAGTCACTTTTTCTTCTATAACAAAATTAATTTGCCATTGACATAGGAGTTGAATGACACATTCGTCAAGATATTTCTCATCCACAAAATAAATTGAACGTATCAACCCAGAAGCCTCATGGGATGGTAATTTGCCAATATTTAGTATTTATTCTATTTCAGTGTTTCCAGTAAATAGAAAGACGCCTTTTCTATGTTTTAAATTTGCTGTTTTGACATTATTTGTATAACTGGCATTCATAGATGACAGTTTCTATGTATACTGATAACACTCTTATCATAGAAGAAAAGTCAAAACACATTGAGATGACTGGGCAGGTGGAAGATTTCCTATGGAAAATAAACAGCATTGATTTACTTCCTTCTTGCCCACCAATATATATATATTCTATCAATGGGCACGTGAAGATATCAGCAGAAATGCTGTCACATCCATAGACAAAGTTATCAAGGTTTCTTATCTAGAGCAGAATGGACAGATGTGTTATTCCCGCCACAGCACAGAGAAATGTTGAAGATGTACCTCTTCTTCAGAATCATTCCTAATGAGTTTTCGGAAGATTCCATTCTGTGTTTGGAGACACACAATCTCTTACACAACCTAAGCCATCTGGGGAGATTAATGTATAACAGATTTGGGATTATAAAGAGACAACATAGATGTTAGATAGTTGGTGATGGAAAATAATATTAATAGAAATTGATTTGCAAAAGGAAAAAAGGAGGTATTTTTAGAAGAAATTCTTGCTTTGTGTTAAAAAAGTAGAGTCAAGCAGTTGATAAAATATTTTTAATAAAGATCTATAGAGGTCACTTCGTATGTGAGTGGCCTCTTGATTCTGATTTGATTATTAAGGCTAAATGCATAATCCCTCATGTCAATGGGAGTAATTGTGAAACCAAACCAAACTTTGATTCATCGGCATTGGGTTCTGGCCAATCACTCCATTCCTTCTTATTGTGACCTGAAAATCGTGCATTAATTTTAAGTCCTCTTTAGCCTGTCTTTCTTCTTTCCACTATGGCAGATGGTACAAATAGTTACAACTCTTGAATAATTAACAAGAGTTGGTATAACGAAACCTACTGAAGGCCTTAATTATCAATAAACAAATATTAAGTTGGGCCTGCAAGTGATACGGTAAATGCTCACATTACTTGGTTTTCTGTTGACTCATGTTATTATTCTTATAAAAGGTGGGTGACATAGAAAAATACTTACTCTCAGCAACAAAATTTCCTTAGAAGTTTTAGATACTAGGAATGTATTTTTAAAAGGCCTGGAATTGAATGAATAAAAATAAGAGAGATGAATTGAAAAAAAAAACCAAATCTGGATAAGTAATATTTCAGTTTTAGTAGCCTACAGAAGCAATAAATAATTAAATTAAAAGGATATAAACTAGTTAAGGGAGGTTTTGTTTTTAGATTAAATTATTGAGAAAGACTTAGTTTCCTTTAATGAGAAACATCATCATTTTTTTTAAGAGCTGACAGACTACAGAAGGATAAACAAGTTTAAAGAAAAAAAGATTATAAATGTAAATAAATGGATCATTCTCTAACCATCACTGAACCACTTTGAGCAGCAATACTGTAGAAACCCATGTCCTAAATAGATCTGTCTTGGTAAGAAATATATTTGGCTGGGAGAATAACCAATGACTTGGTGTTAATTATTCAATACATGTCACTCCCTTCATCGCTGCTAGAGAAGGGTCTTGGCGGAATCTTAGGAAGCAATGGCCCTTTGAAGTGGTCTTTTTTCTAGACTTAAAACCATTGGCTTGATCTGGCTAAGTCTTTCAAGAAAATACCTTGGAAACCTTACATGTATATAGGAGCCCTGACACTGATGTCTTGACCACTTCCTAACTCAGAAAATTGCATTCTGATTATCAGTGCTCTCTTCTTGTGGCTCTATTTTTAAAGGATTAATGACTCTGGTTGGAATCTAATTTCCTTTCAGAATTAATGTTGCAAAATTAATGGGCCAGTCGGTCACGTTTCAAGGGGCAAATAAATGGTTATCCTTGTTACGGTCAGGGTCACTGTTATGTCTCCTCAGTGACTCATGAGCCATGGGTGTACACAAAGGATTGGACCTGTGGGCTGAGAAGCCACCAGCAGTAATGAGGATGCCCAACAGGAGTAGCTGGAGAACACATTCGTCATCTTTCTTCCAATTTATCCAATAGTCTGATTTTTCCAGGAATCATTAGTGTTGAAGTTGCTCTGGGAAGGAAGCACACAAGACTCCGTGAACCCCTTGGCTTCCTCGAGATGCACACATGCACACATATACACCGAACCCACTGTAAGTCCCAATAGAGCAGGGGCAGTATTTCCCAAACCTAGCTCAATGTTTAGCACATGGTGTGAGTTCACTACATGCTTCTGGAAGAAAGGAAGGCAGTCCTTCTGACTTTCTTTCTGACTTTCATCTCCCTTTCTACCAGTGCAATCCTGAGGATGGTCTTGAGTCTCACGTATGTGCTCGGAGTTGAATAACCCACCAACAAAGAGCAGTGAGTCGTTCATTGTGCATGCTCATGCTTGCTGGTGCACAAACCAATGTACACACTTACATCCTCATAAGCACAATGAGGGCTACCTAGAAGCATTTTCTACAAACAGGGCTAACACTGATTTCCTCCATTTGGAAGGATTGTCCTTATCTGAAACCTCCCTGACTCTCTATCATGGCATATTTCTCATGACCCTTGGACTTTTTTCATGACATGGGCACTATTCAAGGGTCACATACCTTTGGATACTCTCTCTTTTTTTGACAAAATTATTTGCAGTAATAATCATATAATAATCTATAATAATCATGATCTTCTTAATTCACTCTGTAGTTTTAAACCAAATAATATTTGTAAGTAAATTAATTTCAATTTTAAGGATACTATTTAAATTCTATAAAATAGTACCTGTAGGAACTAAAGTTTGCACTTACTGAGTAAAATTATTATGCCTTGCAATTTGCACTCGCTTCATCATTTTAAGTTTTAAATATGAATAACATTTATAAATGAACACACAGAACAAAATAATTGCAGTAACTCAAGTTCTGTTTTTTCTATTTTACAACAGAGTGCTATCATCATTCATTTTGAATCTACTCTTTAGAGGTGAGAATATTATAAGGGTTGGAGAGAAGAACAGAGCCCAATCAGTGACAAACTAACTCTCAAAACAAATGCATGGGGCTGAGCCCTCAGGTGAGACTATATTCCTGGGAGTTGTAGAATTAACTTCCCTATAGAATACAATATGTATTAAAGGACAAGTAATAATAATGTGCTAAATGAAGTTGACATATATATTATCAAAACTCAACAGTAACTGCAACAGTTGTTTATAACTTAAACCAGGGATTGGCAAAATTTTTCTGTAAGAACCAGATAGCAAATATTTTATTCTTCGCAGCCATCTGGTCTCTGTCACAACTACTTAACTCTGCCTTTTTAGCGTGAAAGAAAGCAGCCATCGATAATACATAAATGAATGAGCGTGGCTGTGTTCCAATAAAACTTTATTTACAAAACCAGACAGCCAGCTGGATTTAGCCCACAGGCTATAATCTGTCAAAGCCCGACTTAGACCAACAAAAGACTTTCTTGGAAGGAGGAGTATTTTCTCATTGACTTTGTTTAGAATGACTGGCTCTTAGTTTTATTATTGTTTTTAAATTCTCTATGGAAGATGCACCCTCTTATTGCTAAAGCTGGGTTGCACCCTACTGCCTGCCATTGGCACATCATCATCTACTTCTAACTATGGTGTAGGCCCTTGAAGGCATGATTGATGTCCAGTTCTTCTTGGTGGCCCCAGGATCTACCACTGGGCCTTGTACTTTAGGAGCGTGCTTAATAATTATTTCTGAAATACCATTGACCCTTGAACAGTGGGGGGATTAATCCATATACAACTTATGGTTGGCCCTCCATACCCATGGTTCCTCTGAATCCCTGGATTCAACCTACCATGGATGGTGTAGTATTGTAGTATTTACTACTGAAAAATATCCACAAATGGTGGACCACAAAGTTCAAACCCATGTTGTTCAAGGTCAACTGTAGATTGATCTAGCTATACCTTAGATTTAAACCTAGACTTATATACTAATTACTCTCATACAAATTATTTAATGTATTCCTAGCAGACTTTTTTTAAAAATAAAATATTATACATACTCCAAACATATTTATAATTTTCTTCCTACCACTAAGCAAGCTTCTCCCAACATTCCTCAAAAAACAGGTCTGTAATTCTTACGACTACTGTTTATGTATATACTGAGGGGTAGCTTTGTTTCAACGAATGGATTTAAAATTTCCATTCTTTTTTCTTCTGCTACTTCTACTCCATCATTTCCTAGAGGCATCATCTCCCAACCCATTCCTTTCCTGTTTCGTTTGCAAACTTAATGGTTTGAGCATTTCTGCTGATGCTGCTGTAAGTGTTTCATGCCCAGTAAGAATTCTTTGTTGTTTCTTCTTTATCTTCCCCACAGCCTGGTTCTCTGAGGCCAGAGCTTGCCCATCCTTCTGTCTTATAATCTTTGCCAGCTGTCTGGAAGCCTTTGCCATGGCACGTTAGGAGAACAGGTGTTGTTGCATCACCCTTTCTCCACCCTCCATGTGCCCCACACAGGCAGGTGCTGCTTCTCCTAAAACAGACACCTGTTGGCTTTTGCCATCAGTTTGTTTTGTAAAATTGCCCAGGTGACATCTCCCCTTCATCTGAAGTCTCCCATTTTCTGAAGATGATGACTTTCTTTTCCGTGGATGTGTTTCCCCTCATCCACTAGCCTCTCGGGCAGGGTGGATGGTGATGTCCCTTGGCTTTTTTTTTTCCTTTGGCCCTGCCACAGGGCTTGCAGGATCTTAGGGATAGAACCTGGTTCCTTGGCAGTGAAAGAGCTGAGTCCTAACCACTGAACCACCAGGGAATTCCCTCCTTTGGCTTTTGTTTTCCTGACTCCTAGTAACGTGTTGGTTAGAAACACTCCTTGAGAGCCAGCACAGGGGAATCGGACACCAACTTCTCATTAGCTGGATGACCTTGAGAAAATGTCCTCTTTAAACTTCAATTTATCTTCTCTTTAAAGTGAAGATAGTATCATAAAACTGATGTGGAGATCTGATAAAGTAACATATGCAAAGCAGCTAATCTAGAATCCGGCTCCAGCAGCAGCTCAGCACGTGGTATTTGAATATTATTTTAGGGCATTTGAATATTATTTTAGGGCCACCGTGTCTGGCTGTGCAGTTAGTGCACTGCACAAAAGTGCCCAATCAGCTAGGAAGGGAGCAAGCAGGAGCTGAGAGAGTCATTTTCTGCCATTTATCTTCCTAGAGGACTCTCCTTGTTTGAATGTGTCTTCCTAAATGTCTGTCTTTGGTTCGATTCATCGGCCAGGAGGGGTGTCCTTTGTGACAGGTGCTTGTCGTCCCTTGTGGGTCTTTCACCTTTAACATCGCTCACAGGCTGCTCCTCCTTCCACTCTCCCTAGGTTCCCTTTGGAAGGCTTTCCCCTCTCCAGGGGGACACAAACCCTACACCAGGGCCCAGCATGGTGGTTCACACCCCAGTCTCTGTTGGGCAGAGAGGAACTGTCTTCTGACTGTGCCGGCTCTGTGCTGTGGAGGGGACCCTGATGCCTTACCAGGGGCCATGGCTGAGTGGAGGAGTGATATGTGCAAAGGAACAGTGTCCATGGAATGGGGAGGGCTGTGGCGGGTGGGATGTGACTCCCAGGATCCTTAGGGCAGCAGAAGGCCCCTGCCCAGCCTAGACATGGACAAAATCTGCCTGGAGGAAGCCATACTTGTGTTGAATCTTCAAAGATGAAGACTTGTCCAGGTGTAGTCAGGTAGACAAAAATCTTCCAGGATGAAGAAATTCAGGGTAGAAGATAAAGTTCGTATTAGCAGTGTTATGCACCTTGTCAAGGAACAGGCCCCTGAAGTGGTTTTACTAGAACTTTTGAATCCCCGCATGTTCACTTTCTCAAGCTTCCTTGGTCTTCAGCCTTCCCCGGAAGTTGGCAGGAGGGCACTGTCCTGGCCTCTGAGAGGTGAGGGAAGGGGACCCTAAGACCTGTCCTACTTGGCTGAGGACTGAGGGTGACTTAGTTCCCAGACACTTCTCAGGCTTTGCTTGACCCCAAGCCTGGCCTTTACTCCAGCTCAGCCTGGCTGTAACCAGATCCCCGTGGCCACTTGCAGAAGAGCCAAAACCCTGTTCCCAGAAGAAGAGATGCCAGCGCCCATTGGGCAGCCTCTCTCCCATCTGCACCTTTGACCCAGTTCACCCAAGAAAACAACACTTCTGAGATCAAGCTGCCCTTGGCTTTCTTTAGGAGCTGGGGTGGGGAAGCTATTATGTTTCCACTAAAGGATTGTTTTTTCCCCGAAGAGGAAGCCCAGAGAAGGCCGGGGCTGTGCCCTTCAATTCTCCCATCACTGCATCACAAGCTGGTTCAGGGAATCAACACCATCTTTTTCTGCTGGATTCTCCCTCCCCTAATTAAAATCTCTTCTTGCCCCTCTGGGGCTGCATGAAAAAAAAAAAAGGGCTCCAGCCCTCCTCTCTCTGGGAAAATCAAATCTCCTCGTCCCCCATTCAGATCCTTTCATAGTTCCCTGTAGACCTCCGGACACAGACCACCCACTGTGGGGGGAGTCATAGTGAGGGGGGAAGAGCATGGATCTCCTTGCCTGGAGCCCCAAGTTGGGTCTCTGTTCTGCACTTACCAGCTATGTAACCTTGGGTGAGTTATTTAGTCTTTCTGATTCTCACCTTCCTCATTTGTAAGATGAGATGACACCATTGCCTACCCCATAGAGCCATGGTGAGTAGCCCATGAGATTATGCATGTGTGGTATTTAGCATTCTGCCTAGGATAAAACAAGCTCCCCAGACAGGGTGGTTATTCCTTCCTTAAAATTTTTATTGACATTTTAAGTTCTGAAAGTGGTACTTGCTCAATGAAAAGAACCTTAAAAATACTGGACTGTGTATAAAAAAAGAAGGAAGGAAGTAGGAAGAAAAGGAGGGAGGGAGGAAGGAAGGAAGGAAGGAGAAAGAAAGGAAGGGAGGAAGGAAGGAAGGAAAGGAGGGAGGGAGGAAAAATGGAAGAGAAAAAGAAAAAAAGCCTCTCCTTATTCTCTCTCCCAATAGGTGAAAAACATTCAGACTTAGTATATCTCTTTCTAGCCCATATTTTATGCACATATGATCTTTTAAACATATATTATGTATATATGCCCTTTTAGGTTTACTTTTTGCAAAAAATAGAAACCCAATATACAAACTATCCAGTAATTTGCTTTTTCTGTTTTGTGTTGTAGAGACAGCTTCACAGTAGTACATAGAGGTCTATCTCTTTTTCTCTATTAACTGAATAGTATTCTATGGCATAACTAGACCACCGTTTATCCAACCCATTGCCCATTGACTGACAAGCAAGTTGTTGTTAGTTGCTTACTTTTATAAGCGATGTTAAGATAAAGCATCATTGAGTGGACCTCTCTGTGCTCATCTGGAAGTATCTCTTTATGATAAATTCCTAGAAGAGGCATTGCTGGGTCAAAAGTTAGGAATATTTCATATTTTAGAGAAATTGCTAAATTTTGCTTTCTAAAACACTATGTTGTTTTCACACCAAACAACAGTGTATGAGAGGACATTATCCCCACTACATCAAATGGGGTACCAAAATTGTGTATTTCTTTATTTCTTTGGAACTGTCACACAAGATGGACCACACTGAAAGAATATTTGTTTCCTGGCCCTAACCAAATAATTTTCGATGTGCAAACTTCTATAGTCATAGCCCATCCAGGTGTGCCTACACTTATTGCTCTCCTAGATGACAATGAGCTACTCCAATCAGGCAAACTCTCATTTTTACAGAGAGCAATAAAGAAGGAAGAATGCGACTTCTTGGGCTTGTAAATTAGATGTTTCTTTTGTGAAGGTCACACCTGGTCTTCAGTGCCAGAATTTCTCTTATATATTGTCACCCAATTCTTAGAAGCATTTAGCTTCCAAAAGGACACAGCCTGCTTTGCATTGGCAAAAGGGGGCAGGATTTATGGCTCCTGGGTCACAGTTTCATGCCAACTTCTGAGTAGAGTTTTTCCCTATCTGAATTTGGACAATGAGCCTACCTTTCCAGAATTTGGTAACTGATGGACTGACCCCAGAGGAAGCAGAGAATTGGATTATCTATCCAAGAGACTGTGACAAAATCAATTCCTTTCCACAGCATTTCCTTATAGTTCAGAAGACACTTTTTCTTGATGTTGCAATCCAGAATTTCTCATATTTTCAACTTTCAGGGATGTCTAACTATCCAAATCATGACCAACTTTATTGAGAAAGGGAGAGGAAAAGTTGGGGGGGGGGGAAATTGTCAATGAGTGAATTATCTGTACCCTTGTAGCAGAGCCAGGGTCAAGTCTTCATCAACAGCAGATGGGACAGAGACCTGCCAAAACCAAATTACTGATGTGAAAGGAATCCCTGATTCCTAGTCCTGATTCCTCCCCTGACTAGCTGTATGACCTAAGGCAAATTACTTAACCTTTCTGAGTTTCAGTTTTTTCACATGCAAAGTGGGCATAAGTCTTTGCATAACTCATACAGTGGTGATGAACAGAAATGCCATAATGGGTATAAAAAATGTGCTGTCTACTGGGAAAGACGTAAACATGAAAGGTATGGATAATATTTGGTTTTAAAATCTAGCCTTCATTTTATGGTGTCTGATTTTCTTGGCATTCACAACACTTAGAAAATAATCATAAAGCCATGCTGTCAAGAGTACAATTAAGGACAAGTTGGAAGAATGCCCAGATCCTGAGCATTTGATCTCAGTGGAGCACAGCACATTTGAAAGCGCTGGTGAAGCAGGAGCCAGATTTCTGGGGAAGTCCCTCCATGTGACCCTCCCATCCCTCCCACCTCCCACCCTTCTCCCAACTCCTCAACAATTTGCTCCGCTCCGTCCCCTGCAACCTTAAGAGTCTACGATCCCAAGATCAAGGTTTGTCCTAGGGAGGGCTGGACCAAGGCAGACTCTACTTTTCTTTTGTCCCTTTCCCAGCCACCTAACTCAAGTATGTAAATAAAGGCTAGGAAAAGTCTTGAAGGAGGATCAGAAGATCTCTGATTTAGGTAGATAGGCGAGAAGGGGAGGGCTGTTTATGAGAATGTCAGATCTGTCTTGGCTCTGACTGCGGGTCTACCTGGCCCCACTCCCCATCTCTCCAGAAGCTAGTAGAGAGGGCTCTCCTGGACACCCGAAGAGTCTAAGTGAGCACATTGCTCACTGACTACCTTGCTCCTGGACCCCCACACAGGTTGTATGGCTTTTTACCCACTGGTCAAATCCTGAGCAACTTAGAGAACAAACCAGAAAGGGAGATGTAATTTTGCAGATAAATAGGCATCTCTCAGATTCCTGTCCCATCTAGAAGGTTAATCCACCCTACAAAACCAATGGACCCCTCTCCTAATCTCCTGTGTCCCAGCAATTAGATAAATTCCCCTGATGATGGGGATTCCACGAGAGGTCACCTGACAAGCTCCATGAGTGAGAATGACCCATTCCCCTCTGCTGAGGCCAAATCACAGGCTTGCTGTCACCGAAGGTCACTGCAGTGCCCCTTCCTGTAGATCCTGACCTCAGGAGTGTCAGGCCTCTTCCCCCACTCCTGAGGCCACAGATACAGCCACTGCAACAGGCAGTTCTGCTTAGTTCTGAAATAAAGGAACTTAGGTCGGAGTTCTCACCAGAAACAGGGCACACAGCCAGGGGAGCACCGGGCCGCGGAGGCAACACAATTCGAGTAAACAAAAGGACTTTTCAGAAATGCTCTCTGAACCTACTCAGGCCCCCGCTACCTTCCTGGAAGGTGGGAACGGCCATCTCGTGGGATCCCCCAAACACCCACACAGAGCACCTGAGTCCCGCCTGGCATTCATGTTGCTTTCCCATTTGCTAAAAGGCAGATTACCTCCATTCTCTGCTGCTAATTCAGTTTCAATGTCTTATTTTTTATGAACTCATACTCTTGTGACCTGGTAGCCTGTGAAAAATAATTTAAAATATGTCGTTTGATGCTCTCTTCAGAATTCTCAGATGGTGGCATGAAAGCATTGTGGAACGTTTGCTTGTAAATGACTCGTGTGGTGGGTGTGAATGGGTGGTGTATGGTGTGTGTGTGTGTTATGTACAAGTATGCAGCACGTGTTGTGTTATATGCGTTCTGTGTGTGGTGTGTGTAGTATATGGCATGTGTTGTGTGGGGTGTGTGTGTGGTGTACAGTGTGTGATGTGTGATGTGGGTGTGTGGTGTGTGTGGGGATGTGCACGAATGCACACATCTTCACGAGCACGCACGTGCTTGTGAGTACGTGTCCTCTACACTGAGCGGTGGGATAGGAACAGAGCTAAGAAAACACATGAGCTTCACAAATTTAACGCAGAACAAAAGACGCAAAGCTCACAGATTAATTCACTCATCACAGAACCGTTGACAAAGGTTTTGGTACATCTCATTTTGGCACATACATAGGAGGAAATCTACAAGGAAAACCAGGATTGCCGGCCCCATGATGCATCATTTATTCGTTCACTTGATACCTATTCATACAAGTCCTACCTTGGGCACCCTCCGCTGTGCCTGTACTGCTGGCTACACGGTGAAGAACCACGGTGACAGGGACCCTGCCTTCAAGGAGCATGCAGTCTCGGGGGAGAGAAAGCTCACGACAGTGCAGCCTGGGAAGTGCTTTGGCAGAGGAAGTACAGGGAACTCTTTAGCCCCCTTTGCTTTGATACCCCTTCCTGGTTTAGCCTCAACCTGACTGCAAGACTCCTTCTTGTTACTCAAACCTACCAGCCTCAAATCTGGCTCAGCTTTGGGATGCCTTGAGGAATCCTCAGGAAAGGAAAGAGATGCTGGGCCCCTGCTGCAGGGAAAGCCAGAGCAGCTGAGCACAGACTGGGCTTTGAGCTTCCTACAGGGCATGGCAAAGAGGGAAACACAAAAGACCACATGACCAAACTGTCTCCTGAAATACTCTGACAGATTACATCATCAAATGGTAAAATTTCTCCTCTGTCATTCATCCATTATCTAATTATTGATTTCAAGTGCAGCTAGAGAGTGCTGTAGTCTCTAACTGCAATGTTCTCTCCTTTTCCCTCTTGATTCTCATCTTCCCAGCTTTTGCAGAAATGAATACATACTGATGAAGAAAATTTTTGAAATTTTTATTCAAAATGTATTATTATCTGCAATTTTCAAGGTGGATTTTAAGACAATATTTAAATCTTTTATATTAAGAAATGTTTCAAACATACCAAAGAATATGTATACACATAATTTACTTTCAAGGTAGAAAATAAGCATTCATGTACTCACCTCAGAGCTCCAGAAGTAGGACATAAAAATATATTGAAACTCTTTGCTTTCTTTCTAATTAGCAGGTAAACACTATCTGAAACTTAGTGTTTATTATTGCCTGATTTTCTTTGTAGATTTTCGCTTAGGTATGTGCCAACACATACCTAAGGGCACAGGCCTTCAAAGACCCTAGTTTTACATGGGTTCACGTAACGCATCAGCTCACCACTAAGTTAAATCCAAAGCCTTAGCCTCCCGGAATAGCCAGGCAACTTGGGCTGCCGACGACTTTAGTGGTCACCTCTCTGGATTTGTGCTTCTGCTTTGCTTTTTCGGCCTCCGATCAATTCCCCAAGCCGTGTACTTAAAGAGCATTTAATATTTTATCCAGCATTATAATGTGTTTTGAAGAGAGCAGGTTTTAGGATATGTTGGGTGCTATATTGCCAAGGAAGTCTACCTGCCCCTTCATGGGCCTTTCCAATCGGCAGTCAGATCTTCAGTGTACGAAACCTCGTTCTGTGCAAATCCAGTGTACCGAAGTACAACCAAAGGGAAAATATCTTGGGGAAAGAACTGACATTTACGGAGTGTCTGCCATAGGCCAGCTGTTACAAAATGTAATCCTCACCTAACGCTTTGAAGGAGATGCTTTCGTCCTCACAGACTGAGTCTTCGGTAGCTAAGAAATCAGTCCACAGTTACACAGGGCTGGAGCTGGGACTCAGAACCCTTTTTTTTTTGCTACTTTATAGATTCAGTTGTTTCTTCACAGCTCTTCTCCAACCATAGAAGAGTTTTTCTCTGCTGCTTAGAAAGTTATCCAGTGTCTTCTTAAACAGCAAAGGACCAAGACTTCTCTTTCACCAACTGATGCCAGACAACTTCATGCAAAATCTAGAATTCTAGCCAATTTTTGGAAAACCTTATTACCAACATTTTTATAACTTAGAAAGAGTATATATATATATATATATGTGTGTGTGTGTGTATGTATATATACACACACGTATGTATATTACATATATATATATATATATATATATATATATATATATATATATACACACACACACACCCCTTCTTTGAAAATAATGAAAAAACCCTTTAAATAACTTTGAGACAGACAGTTCTTGAATATCTTCAGGCTTCACAAGTCCCAGCACAATACCCTAAAATCATAGATATTCATTAAATACTTCCTGAATGAACAATTGCCATTGCTCGTTACTGCAGAACCAAAATGTGTCCACAAACATCAATGTCATGGATAATTCAAAATGTGTTGAGGTGTTACAAAGGCACATGCCTCCCAGATTAGGGTTTGAACATTCCAATCTACCCTGTGCTGTTCTCAACCACATTTCTTCTCCCTGAGTCAGTGTATATCCACTCCCCAAGCTTTGTCATTTCTTTTAGCACCTCGCACCCTCCTCTGGTATGTGGGAGAGTTTGAGTCCCAGATTTCAGTGAATCTGAAATCAGTGCACTCGATTTCTCTCTCTCAGGTGCTGTCATTGGTCTCGGTGAGCAGGCTTGTGCCTTGGTGCACCCCTTCCCAGCATATGTACCTGCCCTTGAGAGCGATGATGTCCTTAAACACCCCCTCTCCTGGGGGGTGCCACTACCATCTTGCAGATCTGTGATGCTTCCCGAGACATTATCAGATTTTTCCACTAGACTCTTTGGGTTTACTGATAGCCCTCTTCAATGTGCTCACTTAAGAAGGGCAATATCTTGCTTCTCTTCAGTTGATGGAGTCACCTAATCTCATCCAAGGATCACCTTCCATTAGTGGCTTTGAGAAAGTCCATCTCTTTCCCTGGCAAGCTCACCTTTGGAAAGAGGTTGCTGTTGAAAAAGTGGACCCATGGAGGCTCCAGCTTTGCTTTGCTAGTCTAAAGAGACAAGAAAGCAAATAACTTTTTCAATATCACTTTAGGCGGAAGCGTAAGACTGTCTCTTTGAACTGGGAAATATTTATTTTTTAGTGCACTGCTCCTGGCAGGTTTGCATCAAAAAGCTCTATGTATGGGGAAGGAGGTGGAGACAGGTTAATTGCCTTGAGAGAAACAGCTTGTAACATTAGCTTCTTTCTATCCACCTTTTCTCCAGCAGTAAGAAGAGCTCAGCTCAGAACTATGAAAACTTGAATGCTTGGAAGCCTTTATCTGACTGCACATTCATGTTCTAAGGAGACTGGTCTCTAGGTGTTTAGAATACTGAGAAGCAGTTTTTCTTAGATCGTGCCCTAGCTCATTGAAAGATTAAAAAACAAACAAAAAATAATACATTTTTATTTAACCTCCTTCTCTAGAATTTTGCAACTAACTGTAGTGTCAAGAGCCAACAAATTTAGTATCTTAGAACACTTAGCAGTCTCCAATAAGTAAAATGTTTCTTAATTACAAGAAAAGTTAAGCTTGTATCATTTGAACAACAGGGAATTTAAGTAAGCTAAGATTAGGGCTTCCCTGGTGGCGCAGTGGTTGAGAATCTGCCTGCTAATGCAGGGGACACGGGTTCGAGTCCTGGTCTGGGAAGATCCCACATGCCACGGAGCAGCTGGGCCCGTGAGCCACAATTGCTGAGCCTGCGCGTCTGGAGCCTGTGCCCCGCGACGGGAGGGGCCGCGATAGAGAGAAAAGGCCCGCGCACCGCGATGAAGAGCGGTCCCCGCACCGCGATGAAGAGTAGCCCCCGCTTGCCGCAACTGGAGAAAGCCCTCGCACGAACCGAAGACCCAACACAGCCAAAAATAATAAATAAATAAATAAATAAATAAGTAAGCTAAGATTAGAAATAGAAAATAAAATTTTCAAATCAGTACCTGAGACAATTGAAAAATATCTGGCTAAATTGAAAATGTTAAATGCATACTATATATCTTCAATTAGGTGGCCAAAAACCCACGAACGCACTCTAAATAAATTTGTATTTATTATGATGAATGAAATCAGATTTTTACTTTGGGAGGAAGAAAAGCGCAATTTTTCCAAATTGCCATGCATGATTTTAGAAAGGTAGAAGAAAAGTGAGACACATTAGAATGAAAGAATTGTCTCATTCAATTTTGTGCATTTTTCTTGACAAAGAGGCAACATCATTTGCCCCCCACCTCAACCCTACCCTTTTCATACTATCATCCTGGCTTCAAATTCTACCCATTCTTGCAGGTGAGTTGCAAGTTCCATTTCTGGGAGTCCTTTTCCATTCTTTCCAGCCCAGGTTGATCCCTCTTTGGCCTCCAAAGGCGCTTTCTACTCTGTTTTCTCATCTGGCTTCAGTTCCTTCAACAAATACAAGCCCCACTGGATTCCCAGTCCTATGCTGCATGCTGGGGACGCTGCAGTGAACATGACCCATCCCTGCTATCCAAGAGGAAGAGGTAATTAAAATATGAGATGAGTCCACTGTAAAGGTAAGTTCAGAGGGTACTGGGAACCAAGGACTGAGCATTGCTGAGGCAATGAGAGACACACCCAGAGAAACAACTTAGGACTGTAGGACCCTGTAGCTTAGCTGCTCTGGGCCTCTTTTCCTCATCTGCAAAGAACAGTTGTTTCAAAGGTGTGTCAGGATTAAAGGAGGTAACCTATGTAAAGCCCCTGTCCCAGGGCCCAGCACTTTTGCACACTCAATGCATCCCTTCTGGGAAGCTTTGTTCTATGAAGCATCTGAACCAGGAGGCAGAAGGAAGGCCAACAACTTCTCAAAACAAAAGTTTGAATAAGATAGTGTTGTTCACGCTAAGTAACTTCTGCTCTAGTTTATGTTAAAAAGTCAGCATAACACCAAAATCCTAAATAAGTGTGCTCGTGAAATGGAAGTTTGTCATTTCTATTTCCACCAATTCAAGAGCTAACATCTGCCATACCTTTCCAGAGGTGCACATGTTGCTTAAATTCTATCCATTCAGCTCATTTCTCAAAAATGTTTCAAACTGAACTGAAACATAAATAGATTCCTCTGTATACATACCACTATTCCAATTGGGGAAGTTATTTTTGTAGAGAAATTCTTGGTTAAGTGATAACGTGGCACCTGGCAGTGAACCCAACAGACATTTCTGTTAAACTGGGTATAAAGTAGTGATCCTTTAAGGATACCTACTTGCTACTTGTAAGTCGTCAGCTTATGATTGGGGAATATTTAGCAGTTTTTACTTTGCACAAGACTGTGGGAGTGCCTTTCAAATCCAGGGATGACAAACATCTAAGGGGACACAAAGCTGACCTCCCCAGCTCCCATGGTGGTGGGTGGGTTTACGGTAGGCAGAAGAAGCGCTGGTAGACCAGCAGCCAGAATATCCCTAAGTCCCTGAGGCCTGATGGAAGTAGAGGTTTGCCTCTTGGCACAGCTGCCATGGCCAACCCACTTCTCCATAATTCTCAGTTCCTGGGGGCCGTCCATCCTCATTCTATGATTCTAGCTTGATGAATAGAGGACCAGGAAACTCAAGGTTTGGATATAAAATAAATATAATTTAAAAATTATTGCTGTACAGCAGAAACTAACACAACATTGTAAATCAACCATACTCCAATAAAAATTAATTTAAAAAAAAGGAGGCAGGCATAAAGAAAGAAAATTGATGCTGATGGCCAACAACAAGCAAACACAATGAATTACAACTGACAAGAAGTCCTCAAGCAGAAATAAACGTGCAGAAAGACCTTGGGGGAAAAAAAGAACTTCATAGAATTAGTTTGTGAGAAGTATCAAGTTTTATGACATAAGATATTATGCTTAAAGACACGTAAAATAATTTTAATATCAGTGTATCAGTCTCCAAAAGAGATCTTTCCATACTTACGTATCAGGAGACCTCTCCTGGAACTATTTTGGTTTTTTATTATTTTTATTGTTTACTGTAAAGTAAATACCAAAGCTACTTGAAAAGAATCAAAAACTAGTAAATGTAATATTCATAAGAAAAAAATTTAAATAAAAAAATAAAAATTATTTGAAGCAATTTTGAAATTTTTTATATATCTAATTGAGTGTGGGACCCTTCAGATTATCACTTTTTTTTTTTAACTAAAAGACTGGTACTACCCTTGCCTTATCATCCATCTTTTTCACCAAACCTTTAGTCATTTGCAGAGTTCCAATCTACCCTCCAAGAACCAAGGTTCAGGATACTGTATATATTTCCTTAAATTGCAGCACAGTCTCCAAAGCCATCAAAACAGAAGCTTATTCCTATGTAAAGTAAAAAAGGCCAACTTGAAAAACAAAAAAAACAACATTGAAACCAAAACCAACTTAAATTTTTCTCATATTTGAATGTTTCCCTTTCCATAAATTCAGAAAACAGTTTGCTAATTAATTTCCTTACAGTGACTAGAAGAGCAGACCAAGGAAAACCAAACAAATGTAGAAACATAAGCGATGCTTCCCAATGAACGAAGAATTAAAATCCTAGTTCACTGTATGTATGTAGAATATCCCAAGAGAATATCAGCCAGCGCTCCCTAATGAAATAATCAATTCCAAAACTGTTTTGGAGTTTTGTAGGCACAACTTAAAGTGCCTCCCTAGGCTTTGCATGTACTGTTGCCTCATCCTGGAATACTTTCCATCCCTTGTCTGTTGGTCTGTCTGTCTTATTCAAACAGAAATTAATTCTTCAAATGTTAGATCTGTCTTTTATTCTTTTATAGACACTTTCTTAATCCCCTCAGAAGAATTCATCAGTTCCTTACTCCTTGGAATCTTATAAAAGTATTTCTTGTTGCACATATTCTGATGTTTTCTTATTAATTCTTTCCATATCTGTATCTCATTGTAGACTGAAGTGCCTGTGCTCTTCTTTATGTTTACAACATTGTACATAGTAACCAGGGCATGGTAAGTGCCTCACAGATGTTTCTTGAACTGAATTGTGATGCCCTTGAACTTATATTACTGTATAGTTCATTTTCTTTCCATTAATTCTTCCTTAGGCTGACCCCAGTTCTACCTCCTTTAACTTCTACTCACTGCCCCTATTTCACCCTTTTGAGACAACACAGAATAAGTTTATTTCCTCTTCCAAATAAAGCCTCATGCAAAATGGAAGGCATCATTCATGACACCCATAATGAAACATCCCTCAGTCTTTACCCACATGACATGTTTCTAGGACCCCTCACCTGTGCATGGATATGTATACTCTTGCATCACTTCCTGCAAGTGTGGTGGCCAGAACGAGAGCCCAGAGGGCAGACATAGACTGACCAGTGGGCAGCACGAAGCATCACAGTTCTGCTGGAGCAACCTACAATTATATCAGGGTCTTTTTAACATATGACACTGCACTACTGATTCCAGTGAAATTCATTATAATCTAAGTCAGAAATAAACTGGCATTTATGTTACTCTAATCTCTCGTTTGCACACTTTAACAACTTGATCACATTTTTTTTGTAAATGATCTTAAATAATTCTCCAGATATAGGCAAAGACCGTCTGGCTATTGGCAAATAGGGATGTCTTTTTGACCTTGTGAATTATCCAGTTGTGGATCATCGTGTGAGCAAGGTTGATAAATACCACGAGGACAGATAAACAGGATGATTGTCAGACTTGAGGCTGGGGATTCTCCGTAGAAACCTGCTGCAACAGACCTGTCTATTGTTAAGATGTGGAGATGTGTCCCACGCCAACGGGCAAAGAGCTGCTTCCCTGAGCCCCTGGAGTCTATTACAAGGAGTCGCCAGGAAGCTGCTCAAGCTCTGTGTTCAGTGGCCAGTCCAGCTGGATAATGCTCTGGCCTCAGCAGTTGTTAAATCTTACCAATTGTTAAATATTTTGACCACCCTCTTCCCCCTGAGCTGAAAGGGGATTTCACATGGCCTCCAAGTACACAGATGACTGTTTCAGAGAATCAGAGCCGGTGAGTCTCCAAATCCACAGGGAAGAAGGCAAAAGGAGATGCGTTCAGCTCCAGCAAGGACTTAGTGTGGACTCCAGGATGCGGGGCTGACCCAGGATGTTCCCGTTCTCCCATCGGTCAGCCTTGTAAGCCAGATGGGTCCCCCCAGGCGTTGAGGATAAAAGCCCAGGCCTGCCTGATCATGGCTCCGCACGGTTCCTTGGGGTCTGAGATCCTCTAGGCTGAAAGCCAGAAGAGAAGGAGCATGTGTAGGAGGAGCCATTCTCTAATATTAGTCTCTTGACGCTTATAAGAACTGAAACAAATGATCGTTTACTGGTATCTTGCACCAAACCCGCCTGGAGAAGAGAAACTATCAGATGTTTCAACTCAACAGCTGCACATCAAAAATAGTAGTCTTTTAGACGCTGGGAGCTGCGAAACGAATGCCAGAAGCAGGTCCAGGATGTTGGAGGCGCTGACGTTTCTTGTTCCTGGAATGAAAGGAAGCAGCATTACTGTCACAGGTCCAATTCAATGCATTCATGATTGCGATCACACTACTGTGTGTGTGTGTGTGTGTGTGTACACATGCTTGAGCCTAAGCACTCATTCCAACACAGGCAAACAATGGTTAAGGAAAGTATATGTTAAAGAGCTAGTTAATCACCTTTCAAAAATCTCTCTTAAAGGACCCATGGGTTTGTTTTCTTCTAAACTAATCCATCAGGAGACTCACAAATTAAAAAAAGCTAGGTCTATAGACAAGGGCATTCTGTGCACGAGCTAGGCATTTCTCCCACGTGTTATATCACAGAATACACAGAATGTGGTCAATTCTCTAGGAAACGTGATTTCCATACACAGGCTGCTATTGGTGTCATCGGGCTGGTAGTACATCAGCCTGCACCAGGATGGGTATACTAGTTGTTCTACAACCAGCATCTGTTCTGACGGGTCAGCATCTAGACTGTACAGATTGATAAATATTTTGAATATTGTTCCCAGTTATCATGGGCTTGTAATTGAGAAATAGTGCCGTGAACACAAGAAAAAATGGCATAGTGTTCTCTGCTTTGGAAAGCAGAGCTGCTTTCTGGAGTGACCGGCTGCTCAGTTGACATTATATTCTTTTGTTCACCGGTGGCAGTTGTGTAAGGTTCTACTATGTGTTTTGAATCTAGAAATCCATTGACTTTGGTCTGATCTTTCATGATATTTATAACTTGTTTAGTTATGTTTAGGATTTTAAAAAAATCTTTAGTTAGCACCAGTAAAAAGCATTATTGCTATTAAAATTTTATTATAAAAGTTCTTCAATAAAAATAGCTTTAAGTTCTTTTCCTCCAGCTGAAATAATTATTTTTATAATGCAATTCTTGATAATCAAGAGTTTTCTTTGAATCCCAACAGCAAGGAACAGAGCAAAATTATAGCTTAACCAAATGAAAACTTCAGAGAGTAAGCAGTCCAGGGCTGGTATGGTGGTTACCTAATGGATGGCTCCCTAAAATACTCAGGGACGCAAACTCCTTCCAGCTCTGTGCTTCGCCAGCACTAAAGTACAGCCTTGTTCCTCAAAGTTCAGTATTGCAGCCAAAGCTCCAGCCATTGCACCTTTATTCCAAGTATCAGAGTAGAGAAAGAGGAAAAAAAAAAAGAACACAACAGAGAATGCCTTCCAACTGTCATTCAAGGTAGGATGCCAGAGTCTGCTATAAAACACACAGCAGGTGGCAGTCTGAAGACTTTGACTACACACTTGTAACCTGGGTTTTGTAGAGAATGGAATGAAAAGGTGCAACATTTAGCTTACATTGTATTGGTCAGAACTTATCCAAAACCGGATCACATCTAACTGCAAAGGATGTTAGGAAAGTTTGTTTTTTTTTAAGTGACCATGGGCCCAATTAAAACTCAAGACTTCTATTGCTATGGAAAAAGATTAGACCACATACTGGGAGACAACTAGTCATTTCTTCAGCAAAAGCCATGCCTTTAGAGAGGAACAGGTTATATCATATTCACTTCTGCACTGAATATTCACTAGCTATTCTTATCCTATTCAGAGGTCTATTCACTTCTGAACTGAGCCACCTAGAAAGAGGATATTCATAATTTTCAGACCCCCAGGTGGTTTTATAACTTCATTCATTCATTCACTCAATATTGACAGAACACCTATTATGGGATGAGACCTCTACTAGGGTTTAGGGATAGTGAGATGTTCATCACGGCCCCTGACGTCATGGAGCTGTCAGTCACAGAGAGAAGACCAGCACTGAGCACATGAAGATAATAGAGTGTATACTCTGGGAAGCTTGGGGCAGGGAGACCCAAGTTAATATGAAGTGAGTAGCGTACAGATGCCTAAGAGGTACTGACAGAGTATTCCAAGGAAAGGGAGCACATGTCCCAAGGCCTGAGAATTAGAGAGAACACAAGATTTTTGAGGACCTGACTGATTTTCAACATCTCTGGAGTGTTGACTTCAGAGGGGAGAGTGTTGAGAGATAAGGTTGGTGAGAGGCAGGGACCCCAATAGGAAGAGTCTTTCAGCCATATTAGACTCCGTAGTGTGCTTATGGGCATTGGGCAGTCATTGAAAAGGAGACTCGTTGTGATTGCTGTCTAATAACCATACCCAGTGTCTACTGAATGTTGAATATGTGCTTGACATTGTGATGAATGTATTCCATGCATCGTCTCATTGAATATTCACAATAAACTCTGAGGCAGATACTATTTCGTTGTCCCCATTCCATAAGTGAGAAAAGTGAAGGCCAGAGAACTGAAGAAACTTGCTCAAGGTCACTTAGTTAACAAGCGGTTGTACCGAGACCGACACAGAAATAGTCTGAAGCCATCCTCAGTCCATGGCCTAGACCCCGTGCAAACTAGACGGGGCCAGGGCTGGAGGCTAATTATCGGGAGGCACTAGGTGTACAAACACATTTTTTTAAACTACAACTTTCACTTCTACTGCAAATCATTTCAGAGATCCTGGCTCCGAACCTGCATCATGGTGCTGGTTTGTGACAGTTTGACCACTCTGGTAGACCCCACTTGTTCATTTTTAAATGGATGCTGTTATCTCTACTCTGCCAGTCAAACAGCACTCTTGTCTGCCTCTGAAGACCCGAGTTGTCTGACCTGTGGGTCACGGGGTCCTCTGATTGGTTCTAGGAGCATATGGCACTCTCAACACCAGCCGCTGTGATGTTGAGCATGGATGATTCCCAATAATCTAGAAAAGAGGGGATATGGGAAGAGGAAGAAACCCTAGTGCTGGTACTTTTGGAAAATCCTTCCTACTCCTGCTTTAGATTTGCACAATTCATTTGTTCCCCTGGCGCGATTAATGTTACTGACTGCGGTGGGCCAAACATAGTGACCCCAGAGTCAGGTGGCTCCTTGGATCAATATGCTGCACGAGGTTTCTTTGCTGCAGTAGAAACTACAACAGGGCTGACTCCTGATGCACAGTCTGAGTCATAACTCCAGGGTGTCCTCTTTTCCCCGTGCATGCGTGCAGCTTCCTCTCTGTTGGCTACTGTGCACAGAGCTTAGCCAGCACCAGGCAGTGTCGTGTCAAGATGCCAGATCCTGCTGTTACTATTTTTGACAGCAGCGGTAACTTACCACCAAACCTTGGACTCGGAGGGTCAGGAAGGCCCATGTTCTCATCCACATCTGGTACTGCTGCTAAAACCAGCTCTGTTATGTCTGCATTGACAGCATACTGAGAAAACCCAAGCATCCACAAAACAGAAAATCTGACAAGTAAAAATACCTCAGTAATGTACAAAGAGTTGAGGTAATGGGTTTATTCATTGTAAAAGCAGCTGGTTTTCCTTATCAATGTTTGGTTTAAAACAAGGGAAGATCCTTGTTGCCAAAGGAATGGATGGAATACACTGTAGTTTCTTCTCCTTGAGCTCTCTCACTTCTAATAGAGGCAAACTGTCCATGAGTCTGCCAAGAGCCCTAATCTTCTTTGTCTGGATGATGTGTTAGATGGAGTTTAAAATTCTGGGATACAGCCTTTATCACATGCTTTTCTTTGTGGGAGGATCAACCCTCCACCTTCCTGACATGAATTTTATGATGGAACCAAAGAAAAGCTCAGAGCTTATTCTGATGGAATACTGTATTATGCTAAATGCTTTTTTCTGGATAGAATCAGAATAATATTTTAAATTCATTAGATATTCACTGAACCATAAAGTGTTCTCAGTAAGAGCAAAGTGTTGACACTTATCTATACTGCTGCATGAAACGAGAATCAGTCCTGTGGTGGGGAGGAGAAAAGAGAGTATCGATTTGGTTTTTACCACAAAACTAGTAGGAAATGAGGGACTCGGTGACATTTGTCTTTTACTTTGTGAGTTTTGTATATGCCACACACAACTATTCCTGTGAAAAGGTACAGTGGAGTTTGCACTCTAAAGAAGCAATAGGATTGAACGGGGCTTGTCATATCATCATTGGTGTTTTGTTGGTTGTGATATCATCATTAGTGGTTTTTATTTGGGGATGGGTGTTCTTGGGAAAAAAAGTAGAGATGTGTGACAGGGAAGAACAAATCTGACTCCATATTGGATCTGTCTCTTTTTCTTTAACCTTTGTATTCTATTGCTTTTACTACAAGTTAATCACTAATGGGATGTTGCCTATAGCTTAAAGTATACATAATGGCCTGTCTCCAGGAGCCCTGCCTCCCATGCCTGAGCTTTAAGCTAAAATACCTTTGTTTAGCTCACAGGAAACATCCTGACCACCTATGAATGGCTGAAGAAAGAAGAAATTAACACATCCCCTCCAGTGTCTGACCAGAACCAGGAAATAGTTGCAACAACATATCACCTTTTTTACTTTACCTCCTCACCTCCGCCTCTTTGCTCTATAAAAGAAACTAGCGTTCAAACCCCGGGCAAGATGGTTCTTTGGGACACGAGTCCACCATCTTCTTGGTCTGCTGGCTTTCTGAATAAAGTCGCTTTTTCTCTCCCCAACACCTCGTCTCGTGATTGATTGGCCTGCTGTGCGGAGAGCAGTATGAACTTGGCTCGGTAACAGATGGAGTGAACACAAAGAAGAGAAGGGTCCCAAAGGCCTCAAAGCAACAGAGGTGGATCCCCCAGGATGAAAACTTCATGATCTCGACAGCTTTTCCAAATACAACACAACTTCATTTCTCATCTACATTTTCCATAGTTCCCGGAACCGTAGGCTGTTTACAGAGTCAGGAGAGTTTTTGCTTTGACATGAAGTAATCCTGTCCTTTGGGAGCCCCCAAAACTTAGCCAAGGTTTAAGAGAGTTCCAGAAACCACATTTTCGGTCCACCGTGGGTTTGTTTGCTTTCCTGTTGTGGTGCTTATGTTGGAGGAAACAACCACACTGCTAGCACTTTTAAAGCTTTACTATATGGGGATATTTTTTTTCCCTTATAAAATCAGTCATGTTGTGAAAATCATGAAACTCCTTCAAAATGTTCTTTACTGTCATCAAAATCAGCCTGGCTCAAAATGTTATGACATTTATAATTAATTATACACCAGCAATCCATTTCGAGATTATCTGGGACTGAAGAAAATAAACAAGAACAGACAAAGAAAAAAAACCAAAACCCTGAAGTAATTCTGCAAAGCGGATCATTTTTATTAAATGTATCCATTTCTATTCAAGTCATAAGTGGATCATTTTTATTAAATGTGTCCATTTCTGTTCAAGTCATTTACGCCTATGTAGTGCAACAGTTTCTAATGAGCACCCTTACAGCTGAAGACTGCTTGAACTGAGTAAATGTATTACTGAGCTCTGTCCTAGCAGCTCAACAGACTGTACAAGGTTCCAGAGGGTTCCAGAAGGTTCCAGCTCTCCAGGTTGGGGGAGAGGGGTCCATGGGAGAAGTAGATGTAGACCTGGTTCCACAGGGGTCTCAGGAACTTCTCATTCTTCCTCTGAGACGGAAACTAGGGATGGTTCTTCTCACATGGTAATGTGCCAGGTCAATTAGCCAAATGCAAGCCATCAGGGGAAGAGGGAAGCTACAACTGCGCCACCCTCGAGGGTCCTGGAGAGGGCTGCTGACTGCAGATGTGAATAGCGAAGCAGGCTGGAGGCCGGAAGTGACCCTTGAGCAGCGACTCTGGGTTTCCAGGCTGTGAGATATGATGAATGGGAGACAAACGGTGGGAGGGGGCCTGGGTACGCACGACCCTTGGCAGAGTGTCCCCGCAGGTCCCCTGTCCTGTGCCCAGCTGCAGTGTTGGGCAGGGCTGGGCAGAAGCCAGCACGCAGGTACAGCCCTCCCCTCAGAGGCTACAGTCGGGCGGGAAGACAGACTCACAGACACCTAACTGCAGACCAGGGCTCCAGGCCGCTCTGGGAGATCAGAGCGGGGGCCCACGGTGCTCTCCCCTCAGGCTTTGAAATCCCACTTTACGCATTTGACTCTTTATTTCAGAAGATGCTTTGCGGGGGCGGGAGGTGCGCTTTATTCACTTTTCTCTGTTTCAGTTGTGGACCCACAGAGTGGTATGAATTATTTCACTCGTAGGGGAAAGAAAACATAAGCTCACACATGTAAGTGCATTGTGGTATGGGGTACCAACGCCCACTACGTCATAGGCGTCCTTTGTGAACGGTTTTTGTTCCTCACAAGGTTTCTAAGGGCCAGGAATCCCTTGGTCTCCTTTGTCTCTGTATCTCTGGAGGCTAGGAAGAGAGAGGGAGAGATAGAGAGAGAGAGATTGAGAGAGAATACGCATGGGGCCCAATGAACATAGACGTTCCTGTCTCCTCAGCCACCGGCCAGTCTGAACATTTGTCCACAGTCTCACGATTACCCTTCCCCACCTTTCCTTCTTGCCACTGGTCTGGAATTGCCAGTCTCTTAGCCAAGGTAGATAATGAATGCAGGGAGGGATGATCGTTCATACTTTGCCAACAGCTTCGAATTAGATGTGGCCCAGTTTCCTGATAGTCCCCTCCTCTTACACACGCCAGCGTGGACACTGTTTCTGAGCCCACAGGCAGGGCTCCGAGCCCTCTCCGTGTTGGGCCTCACCCCCTCTCTGTCCCCAAGGCACATGGAAAGCCAGGTGTGTGTAAGTATTCCAGCAAGGCCAGGGAAACAAGAAAGAGAGCAACTGAGATGTCGAGATTAAAAATAGGATAAACAGGAACTGAAAAGTCTGGGTTTCTATTTCTTTTCTGGTTCACTTTGTTTTCACATTCCCCCAGTGAACTGCTGTAGCTAGAATTTTTCTCAATTAAGCGGTCATTTGTCGTCTGGGATAAGAAAATAAGACTTCTCGGACCCCTCCATGTAAAATTCCCCACCCCTCCTCCTGACAACATGTTCATTCTCAGCACCTATGAGAACAATCATCTAAAAAAAAAAAAAAAAAGTATCAACTTCAGGCTTTGCCCAGAAAAGTTAACACAGCTCCCTTCACAGCCCTCTATGGTCTCACATTGAAAATGACATAGATGTAAGAATATCTGTTTAAACAGATATTAAGCAGCCAGGAGGTCTCACATGTTGAGTTCTCACTATTAGGGTCAGCCCTGAGATGGGCGGCTGTGGAATGAACAAGCCCCGTGGCATCACTGCCCTCGACGTGACCAGGTTTCCACGTGCCGGCACCCATGTCCTCCACGTTGCCTGCCTGGCATCTTCTTTAGACCATCCCGCGGGAAGAGGGGTTTGCAAGCCTTGCTGTGCGTGTGGATCCCTGAGATCAGACCCTCATTCGTCACGACTTTGCTTCCTAAAACTATAACTCCAGGCACGTAAAGCTCCTTATAAATCAAAAGGCCCCAGAGGCTACACTAGCCTGAAACAGTAGAGACAGTGGGAGGCGCCTGTGTTGTCTGAATGAAACGCCCACTCAGCCAGCTGCAGGCTATCTAAAGCAAACATCCCTGCCATGGCCACTTGCCCAGAAACGGCAGCGGCGGCCGAGCTAGCCTTCCTGGGCGGGAAGGAAGGACAGCCCAGCTCTGAACGGAGAGGCCCATGGGTAGATGGATGGTGGCGGCCTGAGCTCTCAGGGCCCATCTCCCTCTGCCGCCGATCAAAGTGGGTGCTGCAAAATGACTAGAAACAGCGCGGACTCTCTGACTGCTGAGTCGATGTTTGTTATATCCTAAGGAGCAGGGACTCTTCTGAACTTCCTGCGATCAGAAACGCTTGTTAATTGTTCTTACTTAAAGCCGCATCTCCCAACATACAACTTTGTTACACATGGACTGAATTAAAAGCAGGAGATTGTTTTTGTCTCCAGAACTCAGCTAATGCCAAAGCAAATGTACATTAACATGCTGGACCTTTTTTTTTTTTTTTTTTCTTTTATCTCTTCCTTTATTTTCCCCTACAGGAGGCAGTGAAACATAGGAAAGAAAAATGAGGATACTGGAACTTGAACCTCAGGGTGACTGGCAGGGAGTTTGCATTCTGTCTGGTGGAAGTATTAGGTCACAGGATTCATTAAATTGTCATGTTGCTTTTACTTTCCCCCCCACCCCCACCCCCCTGCTGGTTTTCTGGGGGTAGCTTTACAGTGTGTGTTAATGGCTGGGAAAGGCCTCTCCAGAGTGGCTATTTTCTTGCTTAAATTAAATTTTGTTTTGATGTATTTCCTCTAGATTCCCCACTTCTTGCAGGACAATATTCACAATGGGTTTTTGATAAAATAGTACCTCAGAAAAGCTCATGTATCTCGAAGGGTTGCCACATAAAATATAGGTTATTCAGCTAAAATTTAAATTTCAGATAAAGAGCAGGTACATTTTTTTGGTGTCCAGGTAAACTATGAGTAATGAAATGTTGCATGGGATATAGAGATGCTAAAATGTCATCCGTGTTGACCTGAAATTCACATTTAATTGAGTGTCTTGTATTTTTATTTGTTAAATTTGGCAACCCAGAACAAGCCAGCTCATTCAACCCTAGGAAGGTTGAACGCATTTTAGATAGTAATTATTCTATTCACTGGAACAACTGTTTCATTTCTATATTGCTACTCATACCAGGTACCTAGAAATGGTTGAGTACACTAATATAATATTGCCAATTTGTTATCAGCTCGTATGAGACCATCACTAGCAAGCTCCAATGAGAATCTGAAGATTATTCCAACATGTTTCCTAACAAGCTCAAGCCCTTTAGACTTGACTGGGGGAAAAAAAAAAAAAAAAAGATTTTTCACACAAGTGGAAAAGGCACTGAGTAATTAGTTAGAAAGTCTTGACTGTGAAGGAAGGTGGTGATGCTTCTGTGTTTGAATCTGAGTCAAGACCAGCTATTTGCAGGATAGTTTCAATAGAAGATTATTCCCTAATTAGCTCCAAATTTGCAATTTTCTGGAAGTAAAGAACTGAAGAGCATATAGGTAGTCTAGGACTTCTGACCTTCCTTTCAAATCTCAAGTGCCAAAGTCAATGGAGCCTGTTCTGAATTTGAAAACATTCCCAGTTTCGGCACACAAGGTCTAAAATTAAACTTAATTATCATCGCTTCACGATGCTCTGTTAGAGGAAAGTCTGTGAGTCAACAGGAGACGTCCCACTCGACCTCTGCTCATCACCTACAGAGTGGTCCAGCCAAGAACGGCTAGTGACGCCGTCGCCCGCGTGTGACTAGGACAGGGCATATGTGATCACATAGCCTCACTTCAGACATATATTTTTCTTAAACATCAAAAACAACAGAATGATTTTCTTGACTTACTGTTGGATGCATCTTTTTGTCTTTTAAAAATGTCCTTCCCTACACTAGCAGGGACCCTGCAGCTTGTTCACTCAAAACACCTCATGGGAAACTCTGAGAAATGCTTTATTTAGAAGCAATTCAGCCTGTGAGTCATGCAACTTTTTGCTTGTGTTTTTCTTCTTCAGTTCTGCTGCTACCATAAACATTTATATGAAGACAGGATATTTTACTGCGTTTGAGAAGTCCATCTGCCACAGCTGCTTATTCCCCACCTGAAGTCATCAACTTTCATGAAAAGAAAATATCTGGTTTTCTTTCAAGTGCTGATAAAGAAAAAAAAAGAAAAAAATAATGACCCTTAAGCAGAATTACCTCTTCACTGAGTGTTTCTCACCATCCTCAGTAAAGCAGTAGTGCTTGTTTAACGCTGGAATCAGCCCTGTGGTCAGAGGTTCAGTTTTATAAGATGAACAGTATTCTAGGGCAAAGAAATCACCAAAGATGATGTCCCCTTCATGGGACAGCGGAAAAATTACTCCTTTTCTTTTGGAGGAGATTGGGGAGAGAGGTAGGCAGTGTAAAAAGCACAGACTGATTTCCTAATCACATTTTCCTTTTAAGTTTTTCAGATGTTTCATTTCAGCTCAAAAGTAGCCACTTGCTGAAAGTAACATATTCCCTAGGTCTAAGGATTCTGATATAATTAGTATATTCCTTCTTGGCTCCAGGGTAGGTTTATGGGTTTTTAGATATTTGATTGAAAGACAGATTTCATTTGTGATCTGGGATATTGCTGCCTTTGTGCCAGCTTCAATCCTCTTTCAACAGCAGTTTTACCAATACTTCCTTGCTTTAAAAAAAAACAAACAATAACGAAATTCTTTCTTGTTGTTTTTCCTGCATCAGAGTTATCCACTTTTTTTCGGATACTTTTCCTTTCATGTTTTGATCACCCCTTCTCCAAGGTGCTGTCAGATTTTCCCTGGATATTGCTTAGCACTGGATAAAACGGGTTTAAAAGGTTACTTTCTCAACTATGTCAATACCAAGTAGATGTTAGTGATGATTCCTTGTTTCAGATGTAGAAAACTGACCATACACATCACTGCACATCCCTCAGTGGGTCTACGACCTGAATCTGGAAAGCCAAGGCAGGCAGCGATGGAAAGTAGAGGCTTCAACATTTCTCCAAAGAAGACATACAGATGACCAACAGGCACATGAAAAGATGCTCAACATCAGTAATTATTAGAGAAATGCAAATCAAAAGTATGATGAGGTACCACCTCCCACCAGTCAGAATGGCCATCATTAAAAAGTCTACAAACAAATGCTGGAGAAGGTGTGGAGAAAAAGGAGCCTTCCTCACTGTTGGTGGGAATGTAAATTGGTGCAGCCACTATGGAAAACAGTATGGAGGTTCCTTATAAAACTAAAAATAGAATTGCCTTATGACCCGTAAATCCCACTGCTGGGCATATACCTGGAGAAAACTCTAATTCAAAAAGATACATGCACCCCAATGTTCATAACAGCACTATTTACAATAGCCAAGGCATGGAAACAACACAAATCAACATAAATGTCTATCCACAGAAGAATGGGTAAAGAAGATGTGAGATATACATATATATATATATATATGTATATATATATATATATATATATATATATATATATATATATATACTACTCAGCCATAAAAAAGAAAGAAATAATGCCATTTGCAGCAGCATGGATGGACGTAGAGATTATTGTACTAAGTGAAGTAAGTCAGATGGAGAAAGACAAATATCACATGATATCACTTATATCTGGAATCAAAATATGATACAAATGAACTTATTCACAAAACAGAAACAGACTCACAAACATAGAAAACAAACTTATGGTTACCAAAGGGGAAAGGCGGGAGAGGGATAAATTAGGAGTTTGGGATTAACAGATACACACTACTATATATAAAATAGATAAACAATAAGGACCTCCTATATAGCACAGGGAACTATATTCAATATCTTGTAATAAACTATAATGAAAAAGAATCTTAAAAAGTGTATAAATATATATATATATATATATATATATATATACACACACATATATATGTATATATATATCCATCCAGTATCTATATTATGACTTTGCTGAATCATTTTGCTTCACACCTGAAACTAACACAACATTGTAAATCAACTATACTTCAATAAAAAAAAAAAAAAGAAAGGAAGTAGAGGTTCCAGAGCCAGGTCATGGATATCTGGGTTCAAATCTCAACCCCATCACTTACTAGCTGTGTGAGCTTCGGAAAGTGATCTAATTGATTGTAGTCTCAGCTTCTCCATCTGTAAAATGGGGAACCTCCCACTTCATCCAGTTGTTGTGAGTATTAAAGAAACTGGTATTAGTATTTAGAAGAGTATTTGTCCCATGGTAGGTGCTGTGAAAATGTTGCTATTGTTATTATTGAAAGGTTAGGCCTATGGAGAGATACTCAAGGGGCTGGACATGGAAACTTGGCACATTGTGAATGATAAATGAATGAATGCATAGTATTAAAATGTGTTTATTGGAGAAATAGTTACTGAGCACTTACTCTGTGTCAGGTACTGTGCTAGGTGCGAGGATATAAAAATCCAAAGTGACAGAATGTGCCCTAAGGTAGCTTAGTCTTGGGAGGAAGCTGTGGGAGGGTGTGAGAGAGCAAGGTCATAGGGGTCAGGGAGCTCTGAGTTTGAGTCCAGCTCCACCAGTAGAAAGGGACTGGGGGGCTTCCCTGGTGGCGCAGTGGTTGAGAATCTGCCTGCTAATGCAGGGGACACGGGTTCGAGCCCTGGTCTGGGAAGATCCCACATGCCACGGAGCAACTGGGCCCGTGAGCCACAATTGCTGAGCCTGCGCGTCTGGAGCCTGTGCTCCGCAACAAGCGAGGCCGCGATGGTGAGAGGCCCGCGCACCGCGATGAAGAGTGGTCCCCACTTGCTGCAGCTGGAGAAAGCCCTCGCACAGAAACGAAGACTCAACACAGTCATAAATAAATAAATAAATAAAAGAACGTGAATTTCTTTAAAAAAAAAAAAAAAAAAGAAAGGGACTGGGCAAATGACTTCTCTCACTGGTAAAATGGAGATAATATCACCCCATTAGGTTGTTATGAAAAGGAATGTAGAATACAGAGTATGTACGTGGTAAGACTCAATAAATAAAAGATGTTGTATATCATGTAAGCACATGTGTATATCTGTATCTATGTGTTTAGACAGGGAAAGGGAATTATGGTATGAAATTCCAGTCACTCTGGTAGGTTTGTTCCAGGTGAAGTTGGAGGTCATAGTTAGCCTGACTGGAGAAGTCTAGTTGGGGGGCAGAGGGGGCAGAGACAAAGACAACTGGGGCTGCCTTTGCAGGAGAGCAGACGTGTCCTAGGCAGGCAACAGTACACACAAAGGCTTAGGGACCAGAGGAACTGGTGCATCTGGGGACGACCATGGGTTCAGTGTTGTAGAACAAAATGAGAGGCAGAGAGGTGGTGGGAAAGATGCTGCACAGAGAGGAAGGGACTAGCTCTCATCTTTATCAGAATGTCAGTGTCTCAACGCGGCTTTTCTTAACCCCCTATTTAAATAATCCGCTCCCCATCATTCCCTAGAATCCTGCTCTGCTTTGTTTTTCTCAAAGTCATCCTCTATAACTTTTTCACAAGTCACCTTCCAAACATACATATCGAGGTATGTGTGTGTGTCACACACACACACACACACGATTTATTTTGTTTATTATATGTCTCTCCTCAGTAGAATGAAAGTTCCATGAGAACGTGAACATTGTCTGCCGCTGTATCTCCAGCATCTAGATCAGTGCCTGACACACAGTAGATGCTCAATAAATAGAAGTTGACCTGAAGGGATGAGGGTAGTGAATGCAGAGCTCTCTCTGATGGGCAAAAACGTGGGCTTACCCTTTGGCCAGAGAAACCCTGAAGAATTCTAAGCAAGGGAAGATGCAGTCATGTTTTCCTTTTGGAAAGAGTGTCTGGAAACATCGTTGAGGGTGAACGGTTGAGGATTTCTTCTAACAACCTGAGCTGCCTGGACCAGGGCCAGACCAATGGAGTGGGGAGAAGTCGAGGACCAGGTGAGAGGCTTGGAAGGCATAGCGGGCAGGACCAGGTAACAGATCGGAGGGGACAAAAGGAAGAGTGGACCGTTAAGGTCCCCTCGGGTGTCTGCCTTGAGCAAATGAGCTTTATTCACTGAGACGGGAAAAGAATATAAGTCAATGAAGTGAAGAAAAAAAATAATGCTCTCTCTCCAAGAAGGATCAAGGACATCGTAGCTGCTCATCGTGGATGACTGACTGAAAACATAAGGAAAGAAACTGGCTGGTCAGATCCTATTAATTATTAAACCTATAGCTTCCTGAATTACGTGTGGTCTCAGAAAGATGATGAGACTTGAGAAAACGTCTTACTTAACATGAATGGGAAGAATTCAGCAACAGATATCTGTGAAGAGCCAATAACTTCCTGAAAGACAGTATTTCACTTGACATTATTGCTATTTGCTTTAACAGGGTATGCTTTGCATGCACAAAGCTTTTCTACACAGCTATGAGCCCTGGTCTTCAGTCCCTGTTGATTGGCATCCACAAGGCAAACTGAAGAATCAGTGAAACCCAGAGATAAAACCCAAACCCATCAGAATTTTTCTCCAAATGCCTTTCTTGGAGGCAGAGGTGAATCCAGGAGTTGCCAAACCTGCATGATGACCCAGCCAAACAGCTTCCACAGGTAAATCTATGGATAAGTTATCATCACCCAGTCCTGGCTTGTACTAAATTCCTGGCCAGGTTACTGAGCTACTTCTACTTTCTGAGGAGGGGTGGAATCCCAGGAGGTCATGTGTTCTGTGTGGCTGGATGAGATCCTTCAATGGCCTTCCAAACACTGAGACTGAATAATTCTAGGCAATGGCCCAGCAGCAATCCACCCTAGGCTGGCCTGGCAGAAACTATTGTGATGGGCCCAGTGTACAGCTCTGTCTCCCGGTGGCCGGGCCATCCTAGAAACAAGCTGGTGTCTAGAGCAAAGGAGCCTTCTCCACTTGTGAGGAGAGAATGGACGTTTCAGCTTTACTTCCCTCACCCATAACATGAGGGTGAGAACACCCACTGGGCATTGTGTTGAGAAAAGTAAATGGAATAAGACCATCCAACTTAACACGATGCCTGAATGGGGAGGTGCATAATTAGTGGTTATTAGGTTTGTGGTCCTGTTGATGTTCAGTTCTATCTCTGCTTCGGGGATGCTGAAACATGGACAGATGGTAAAGCGAGATATGTAGAAATAGGTTCATAAATGAAGAAAGTAGAAAAAATGAAAAACTGCTATGCTGAATATGAAGATATTTGAGTTTCCTGAAAGGACTTGGTCAATATTCGAAACTGACATCGTTAACTGAAATGTAAAAACAAATTTAAGCCAATTCAACATTTTTATGACTTAGTATGTACTATTATTGTTAATATTTTGGAAAATCATGTATTGTTAGAAATGATGTTTTTTTCCCCTCTAAGTTGTGTTTTTAAAAATTGACTGTGTTCCTAAATATGCTTTTTACATATACGAAAGAACTTTGTTTTCTAAAAAAATACATCCCTGATTTGGGAATCAATGAAAAATGTGGTTATATTCTTCAGAAACTCACTTATTCAAAATTTGGAAAGTTCCAAATTTTGTGGGAGGTTCCACTAAACAAGACTTATCAACATCTGGTGTCACTTTGATCTTTCAAGTCAACTGTGCCAAGACCCAATATTTTGAAAGAAGTTGTGCATATGTATTCCCACTTATAGTTTTTAAAAGTACATGTTATGTTTAGTTTATTAATTTACAACTTCCAATGCCCATTTTTCCTCCCAGCAGTTTCTCAGGGTTGTATTCTTATGTGTCACCTCTCTTTTCCTTTATATTATAATATATCTTTTATAATTCAACCCCAAATCATATATCAAACACTGTCTATGTATTATGTATTGTCATACCATGTAGATCTAGAATCCACTGTGGTCAGAACATTTTATTCCTCTCTTTCCCTCCTTTCTCCAGTTCCCCAAAGAATCCAGAAGAATGAGGTTTGCCAGAAATTTCTGAATGGAGATGAAGCTTTTGGAAAACTCTCTTCTCTTTTAATTTCATTCCATTTGAATCTATGACTGTTGAAGTTTTCCACATTCTTATACTGACTCAACAAATGTCTCCTGGGGTATTTCCATCCTCTAACCATTAGTTCACTTTCTTTGCTTATTCATTTCCAGTTGCTTCATGGACTGAGCCAGGGTATCAGTGATTAATGACTCAGTGCTATTTCAGGAATCCCCAGCATTTTCCATATGCTGACTCACCTAACAGTTTTCTGTGTTCACCTGTTGGGAGCATGGCTGTGGCAGAGCATTTGAGGCTTTGGATGGCCAGAAAGCTCCTGAGACTTATACGCAATTGCAAAACTGTGATCTGAACAAAGTTCTTTTGCCTGTTTTTCCTTTGGCATCTTTCTTCCCTTAAGTGAGTTCCCTGAGGATAAGAGGGAGATTTGTCTTAGTCATCTTTGAATCACCAGTGACTACCATAGTACCTGGGGCACAATAAAATATCCATGCTCAATAAATATTTATTGAGTGATGGAATAATGTAATCTCAAGAAATCTTGTAGACAGTTAATTTGTATTTTGTGGATTGTTATGGTTGTAAACACAGAAAAACCATTTTAGAAAGACAGAGACTTAGGTCAATATTCAGGAATGTATTTAAAAGTACTTAGAGGGGGAAGGATAAATTAGGAGTTTGGGATTGACATATACACTCTAGTATACATAAAATAGATAACCATCAAGGACCTACTGTATAGCACATCTGAAAGGTACTATACTCAATTTTGTAATAACGTATAAGGGAAAAGAATCTGAAAAATAAATATATATATACGTACATATGTATATACGTACATATATATATATGTATGTACGTATAACTGGGTCACTTTGCTGTAAATTGAAACTAACGCTGTAAATTGTTAAATCAACTATACTTCAATTTTTAAAAAAGTGCTTAAATTCTTGGGGTTACCTGTAAAGGATGGGAATAACCAGAAAGTCATAAAAATATCAAAAAATAGTTAAAGCAGTTGAATGAAACCTGCCTAGGGTTTCATCACCATGGAGCCTGGTGATCTTTCTCTTAAGCCCATCTTTCCTACACCCCTCTTACTTCTTTTTGCTTTTAGCATTCAATCCAACTCTTTTGTTCATTCTGACTTCTGTCTCCAAATGTATGACATGAAATAAGAATATATGTGTATCAGGAGTCCTCAAGACAATCCCCAGAGGCAATGATTCACCAGAAAGACCCATAGGACTCAGCATATAGTCATACTCATGGTTACAATGTATTATAGTGAAAGGATACCAAGGAAAATCAGCAAAGGGAAAAGGCACATGAAGTAAAGTCCAGAGGAAACCAGGCACAGGATTCTAAGAGTCCTCTCCCATTAGAGTCACACAAAACAGGCATAGTTCCTCCAGCATTAAACTGGGACAATACACGTGAACTGTCATCTACCAAGGAAGCACGTTAGAGACTCAGCATCCAGGATTCTTACTGGGGGTTGGTCATGTAGATACTCTTTCCCCAACACATACCCAAATTCCAGACTCCCAAAAGGAAAGTATAAATCACATTGTGTGTACAAACAGTTTAGGCACGGTAAATTAACCTTATCTGTTAGAGAATGGTGAGAACACTACCGAAATCTAAGTTTCCAGATGTCAGCCAAGGGCCAACCTTGCAAGAAGACCTTTCTAAGTCCCAGGTCTGTTATATTACCTCTTTTGTGCACACATGTGTACACCAAGTTCATCCTCTTTCCCAATTTTGGAACATTCCACCCTCCCATTGCCAGCAGTATAAGTAAATATGAAATCCATTGCAATAGAGGCCAGTACTAAAGTTGTCCACAGGGGAATCAATATCCTATATCGGACACTTGAAAACATGAGAGTGGATGAGCTCTCCCAGGAGCAACTTCTGGGCCACACCATTTCATTGGTAAGCAGAAGAAACTGTGTCTAAGAAAGAGATAGAAAGGATAGAAAGAGAATCAAGAGAGTACAAAATCATGGAAGCAAAGGGAGTAAAGATCTTCATGAATGTGAACTTGCAGAACCTCTTCAGGATTTCAGTGAAAAATTCCTCAGTTCTCCTCACAGAGCCCTCCATCTGCTTTGCGTGGACCTCTCCAATCTCTTCTTCACTACTCCCTAATCAGCAAAGCTTCAAAAGTCCTGGAAATTAAGGACTGAACTTTTTATTAGAGTTTTCAGTAAAAAGATTACTGGTTACTCACTGAGAGAACTATCAAAATAGAGTATGATGATAGGACCAAGGAAGGAATGGTAAAGGAGGAAAGGACATACTGGAGATATATGCTGTTCTGAAGCCACGTAGACAAGATGGGAATAGATAGAACAAGTTGGTGGCTAGATGAAAGCCCAATCCAGGAAGAAATGCTTACATTGGGAAAATCTTGAACCCATTAGTAGTCTGAAGTACGGGATCCAACTGAGATAAGTTCAAAGATATGGGAGAGAGTAAGGATGATGAATGAAAAGGACTTGAGGGGAAAAGAAAGAGGTGCCAATAAAGTCATAGCTTGTGGGCTTCAACAGGAACAAGCCTCATGGTTTGAAACGGGAATCATAAATATCAGAGTTGGTACACGCAGATACATTTACAGCAAGGTCGTGGAATAAACTGCCTATTCACTTCAATTTTTTGTTAAAGTGTCAAGTTTGTCTACGAAGCTCTAGGAGTCTGTATGAGAAATGGTTCTTGAGAAGAGTGATGAAGGTTTTTCATGGACATTGGAAAAGTATTGGGAAATGTCTTGCCCAACAATAAGTAAAAGAATTGATTGACGACTGAGGATCTAATTGAGACATGAAATCATACAAGTTCTTTAGAAGTCCTCCACCTCCACCACCTTGGTCCCGGAGCCAAGAAGGTAGCTGGAAGGATTGACTCAATACTGTAGTTTTGTTGGGTGAATGTATGGAAGGCTAGAGGGTGAGAGAACTGAGGGCCCTAGTGATGTTAATGGTAGGAGCCAAGGGAGGGAAAGAGATCAGGAGAGGCTGATTCTGAAAGAAAGTGAGGTATCAAAGGGCATGGTAAGTCTAAAAAGCAGAGAGAGTAGAAGTAGTGATAATACCAAATGAACTGAAGATTTTTATCAAAGAGTAGAATATTTGTGTTTAAGAATTCAAGGATGGAGAGATTCTAGGATTTAACCTTGAGAGAGAGTGCCTGAAAAGGAGTGCAGATGAAGGCCATTGTAGATGTGGAAGTTAAGAAGTAGAGAGAAAGGAAAGCAGAAGGGTCTGCTTGGACTCCAAAGTCACTGAAGATAATGGTTGATGAGTGAATTTTGAATAAAGAGGAAACTTTTTTTTAGGTATCAAATTCTTTAATGGATGTGTAGGGTTGACTTAGAAAATGGCAGGCAACCAAGAACAAGAAGAAGTAGAAAAGGATAACGTGAGGAGAATTTAGCCTCAGTGAAGCCATGATATTTCGAGGGTATTGGGGTAATGGTTTACAAGCCTCAGTGTAAAGTAAAAAGAGTATTTAATTCCACCTCTGACACCTACATCCTTGAAAAATAATCAGCATTCTCTCTAGGGGCTGCAGGGAAGTTGTATAATGTTCAAAAAGAAAATAAACCACTCAACCAAATTGAAGTCATATTTTACCCTTGAAATGCTTATCATTGTCTTCACTATCATATGAATTAACCAACTATAGATATCTTGACCTCTCTTTACCAGGTTTAGTAATTATGTCAGAAGCTTTCAACAACAATCAGTGTATATTTGTATTCAAGCCAACAAGATTTATGAAATCTATTTATTTTTAAAGAATGAATCACAAAATTCCTTTACCTAGCTCTGCCAATTGATTTCAAGTAAACATTCAAGACTGGTTTTTAGTAAAAACATACATTTCATAAAGTTTTGCCTAAGATCGTATCTAATTGCCATGGTTTTGAGACAAGCAGTTTGGTGTGCAGGTAACTTTATTCTGGAAAAAAAAGAATTCAGATACTGTAAATAGCATAAAGTCTGTTGTTAACAATAGCAGTCTAATAAATATTAAAATCTGGTTATCACATAAGATTAATGAGTGATTATTTAGGTTTGAACACATGTTAAAACTATTTGGCCACAAAGTAGCCCATTAAAATAGTGATGATATAAAATCAGATATAATCCAGAAGCAGTTCAAACATGGAAATACTTAATCTGTCCATCATTTTAAAACTCTTATTCAATATTTGTAACGCAAAATCCTCATGTTTTATGCCGAGATTAGCAATTTGGCAAATCCTACGTGAGAGAACTAAACAGTTTCACGTGCTATCCAGGTGTCTGTCTCAAAATTACTCCCTGAAATATTTTTTAAAAATATTATTCTAGAAAAGCAATGATTAGTGTAAGAAATGTGGTACTGACAGGTATTTTCCTCCTGCTAGCATTATTATTTCTGTTGAACATATGCAGCCATTTAGAAACTATTTCAGTCTCTCCAGAGCATCATATCATACAGTTGTAAGAGATAATAAAAAATAATCATAGTCACTCAAATCGTTTGCATGTATTATGCTCCTGGCATGACAAATAGCTTTATTTGGATTATTTTATTTAATTATCACCAAAAAGCTCCCATAAGACAAATACTATTTTTTTTTCCATTTTTAAAATGAAGTAACTGAAGCTGAGAGGGTTGAGTAACCCTATTCACAAGGCTGTTGAAGGTCAGGCTGGGATTTGAACCCGAGTCTGCCTCTGTACTCCATACCTGTTCATTTACAGGAGCTCAGAAGTCTAATTGCCATGGACAGACCCTCATGCAAGTAGAGCTGACCCGCTCACCCTTCCTCTCTTTCAAGTCCATTATCCATAAACTCAAGCTGTAGATCAACCTTCCTTGAAAGGCAGAGGGCATGAGGCTATTTTTAATTCATTAATGGGTTACTTTTGGGGTGGCATTTCCTTAATGATTTCCCTGTGTTTCTAACCATCAGGCAATGTGATAAGTTGAAGGAAACAGAGTTCTGGAGCCCAGCCTCTCATTCAGTGCAGGAATCTCTTTCTTTGTCCTGGCCTTCTTACACTTTTAGAGCCCAGCTTTGGATTAAATATTACCTACCATGAAACTAGAGGGTGCTAATTTCTTTCTTCTATATCTTGCTTAGTGTCCTCAGTACTGATTCCTGACTTGGTCCCTGCCGTTGAGCTTTCCATATCCTGTTGCTCTTAGTTCCTTAGAGCTGTTGTATTTAGTGAACATTGAGACCATTGCTATGTATCTGTAAGCACAAGAGGATTGTGAAAGGAATCAAATTTTTTAATTCAAGCTTGTCTCAGTTAAGACAGCTTCAGGTGCATGCTGAGACACATTAAAAGACCTTCAGGGAACTCTACTCAATGTTCTGTGGTGACCTAAATGGGAAGGAAATCCAAGAAAGAGGGGATATATGTATACGTATAGTTGATTCACTTTGCTGTACAGTAGGAACTAACATAACATTGTAAAGCAACTATACTCCAATAAAAACTAATTTAAAAAAATAAAATAAAATAAGCTATAAGGATATATTGTACAACACAGGAATACAGTCAATATTTTATAGTGAATATAAATGGAGTATAACCTTTAAAAGTGTGAATCCAAATCATTATATTGTACATCTGTAACATATAATATTGTATATCAACTATACATCAATAAATAAACAAATAACTAAAAAAAAAAAAAAGACATCCAGAGGCAGGTAAGTCCAGGGTCAGTTTGGTGGCTTATTGATGTTATCACACACTTGGGCTCTTTCTCCTTTCCTGTGTGCCATCCTCTGGTCACAAAATGGATACAGCTATTCCAGCCATCACTACAGCAACATCTGACCATAAAAGACGAACATGTCCTCCTGGGTAGTGCTTTGTCATTAGGAAGTAAGACCTTTCTCATAAGTCCTGCAGATGTTTCCCCCTCAGATCCTCATGATCTAGCTCTAAATCTAATAATACCTGATATTTTCAGACACTCTAGTGGAGGTGAGGTCTGTGAGCCTGTAGGAGTGTGAAGGGAGGAGAGAGTTGAGTGTAGACAACAAACTTAGCTTGCTACTCTGCTAGCTGTCTCACGCTTACACAGCCTGCCTAACAGAAATGAGAAGTTCATGGGTCCTTGTATTTCCTGAGCCACATTTTCTGAGGCAAATAAGCAAACATTGGGCTCTAGTTTAAATGGATTAGACCTGGACAAATGTACGTATTTATCTGACTCTAAATGGATAGTCTCAACGAATTTTAATTGAGATTGATTAAACTAAATAATATCCATAGTCAGAGCAAAGTCAAATATTTCTCATATTTGACAAAAGCAAATGGCACTGAGGTAGTTGCCTTTATTACCAGTAAGGTTTATTTTCTTTACTGTCTGCCTGTTGCTATTGTGTTTGGACTCCAGGAATAATCCTAATAAAGTTACCACCTTACTTACCTTCCTACGGTCCAGCTGTTCCATGGTTGTTTGGTCAAAGTTTCACCCAACACAGATGAATACATCAGCAATGTTGGGTTCTCCCAAACCAAATGAAATAAAAGAAACCCCATTGGGGCTGAAAACTCAGCATAGAACATCTTTCTGTGAACCAGAACTTCATTTGACCTTTACCAGGTTGAGATAAGCAATAGCATCCTGGAATAATGACTCATTTCCAAATAAGCAAGGATAATTTTCACACCTGTCTTTGAAAAACTTTGCCCGCGGAATCTAGAGTCCCAGCAAAAAAGACAATCTGTCTAATCTTCAGAGGAAACGAGGTCATACTTGTAGGATGACCTTGAAAGAAAGGGAGTTACAACATTGTGGCAGAACTCCACAGCTACCATTGCTGGCAAGACTGTTCATCTGAACCCCCAGACACCCTCCTGATAGTAGGTGAGGCTATCTTGAAAAAGAACTTGAAAAATAAAATTTGACCTGAAATATAAGTTGAAACACTAAGTCTATCTATCTATCTATCATCTATCTAATCTATACATCTATATAGATAGATATATCACAATGGCTATTTAGAGAGGGTATTGTGCTTATATTTAACACCCAAACTTTAAGGTATGGATAAATGTACAAATACTTTTTTATATACATTCTTTAATGTCAATCTGTCTTTTAGAAAGTGTGAATGATTCCTTTTAAAGTTGCTGGGGTATTTGGAGATACACAGCTTAACAATCTTTGGTTAACCATCAAGTGTCAAACTTGAGGATGAAACAGAATTTGTGTGTGTGTTTCTGAGCAATTTTCCTGAAGCCACTTGAATTTTTTTTGGTAGTCTCTCTCACTATTAGCAAACATTTAAATGTATTCCAGCCTATGGAGCTTTCAACTTTGAAATTAACCTATCCCTAGTCAGACCAGGTGCTCCATATTTTTCCCTCCTACCCACAGCAAGAATCCCTTAGGAAAGAAGGGAGGAAGTAAGACTTTTGACATTTGTGTATTGAAAAAGCGTCAACAGACAATCAAAAAATGACCAGAGGCATTCTATGAAAACCCAGCAAAAATGATCTAATAAAACCTAACTTTTTAAATGTAATACAAGACTCATCTCCGTCTCTTGCTTAGAACAAAAAGCTCCCCCTTTCTTGTATTTAAACAACAGCTATCAAAGATTTAACGATTGTACCATTGGACACAGTTCAAACAATACAGGCAGGAAAGAATGTACAGCTGTCAAGGAACCAGCCCAGTCAGAAGTGCCCCAGACAAATCGCTGTACATCATCGTCTGGTTTTAATTAACAGCAGACTCCAAGCTGCTTTTTCTTCCCCCCACTCTTTCTTCAGTAACTTTAAACAAAGTGATTTGTAATGTTCTGTCTTATATAGTATCTACCCCAGTGGAAATGGAGGATATTCGTGGAAATAGCTGAGCCAAAGTTCAAAGCAGATTACAGCATCTGAAGGATACCTTGAGATTTTTATCTTGGCCCTGGAAGAAGAATGAGTTAAGTTTAGTCATTTTTCCTCCTGAAGGGCCGAATCTCTTGTGAAGTGAGGTTACACGGTTATTATTATACTGGGTTGTTATGAATGCTGATCCAATTTTAAGGACAGTTTTATCCTGTCGTTAATGAAAAAGCATTTTCTGTTGCAAACAGCCACAGTCAAGAGAGATTTTTTAGAGCTTTATTTAAGGGAAGACTTCCTTTAGTGAGTAAAGACCTTCTTCAGCAAGGAAAGACTTCCCTCAGTGAGCAAATACCACGGGAGCCATTAAATAATGCAAATATTATTGATGGAAGATACCTTAGATGTCACGCAGCCTGACCCTTTTATTACATAGATGAGAAGACATGATTGCTCTATATTAATATTTGTAGAATAAATGAATGAGACCAAAGCCCAGAGCTAGAACTTTCCCTGAGGTCCCAGGCCTGGTGCTGAAAATGCCACAGTCTGTCTGCATATGACCCCCATGGAGGAAGGGGGATTAAAGTGATGAGAAAACATTTAACATATTGACAGAGAACTTACTGTACCCAGTAAGTTCTATATACGTGCTGCCTGTTATAAGTAATACTGACCTTCATCGTTCCTGATAGGATTTCCAGCAGTATCATGCCAAAGATCCAAGGCACCATTTGTGACCATGTTATTGGTCTGTAACTTATTTGGGGTCCAATATTTTTTTGTGGTGCTTTTTGATATCTTTTGAGAAAGAGGAGGCTTGGAAATAAACTTTTAATCTCAATAAAACACACTAGTGTTTTTTGATGAAGTTGTCAAGAACAACAGCATGCACATCTACAAAGTATCACCTGCTGCCATTTTCAGGAGCGGAACAGGGACTGAAAAGCGGATTTCCAGGCTCTAAGGTGGCATTTGGAACCCTCATGTAAACCTGACTCCACACTGAGGTTACTCAAGAAAACAAGTTCATAGAGAATAGACAGTATATGTCCAAACTCACCTTCCAGTTTAAGAAACTTCTCACTGCTTCAAGGCAGCTGTAAATGGGATATTCTGGCTAATCACATTATTTGGCAGAGAGATTAATACTCAGTATCTCATACTCAGAGTATCAAGCCTTGATGCGTTACCAGGGGCTGGCAAACTATGGCCTATGGGCCAAATCTGGCCAAGCCTTGTTTTGAGCTAACAGTGTCTTTTTACATTTCTAAAGAGTTATAAAAATAACAGGGACTTCCCTGGTGGCACAGTGGTTAAGAATCCGCCTGCCAGTGCAGGGGACACGGGTTCGATCCTTGGTCCGGGAAGATCCCACATGCCACGGAGCAATGAAGCCCATGTGCCACAACTACTGAACCCACGCGCCACAACTACTGAGACTTCGGGCTGCAAGTACTGAAGACCACACACCTAGAGCCCATGCTCCACAACAAGGGAAGCCACCACAATAAGCCCGCACACCACAATGAAGAGTAGCCCCTGCTTGCCGCAACCAGAGAAAGCCTGCGCACAGCAATGAAGACCCAACACAGCCAAAAAAAAAAAAAAAAAAAATGAAAAAGACAAAATATGTGACAGAGGCTGTTTGTAGCCCACCAGGTCTAAAATATCTATTATTTGGTCCTTTAGAAAAGGTGTGTTGACCACTGAATTAGGCTATGACAAAATACATTTAACATAAAAACCTCTTGGAACATAATTTAATTTTTTATGATTCAAAAGCCACTTCTAACTTGTAATATTCCAGGTTCAAGATTATGAACCTCAGTTACAATTGGCCTCTACAATGTTATAAGTGTAAATTCTGAAATCAGATTGCCTTGGATTGAATCAAGGCTCTGCCACTTGCTAAGTGTGCAGTCTTTTTCAAGTTAATCTTCCTAAACCGTGGTTTCCTCACCTGTAAAATATAAGCATGATAATAGCCACCTCATCGTGCTGTTGTAAGGATCAAAGGAGATAATGCAGGCAAAGTGCTTGGCATGTTGGGGATGTTCCTTAAATATACATTTAATATGACTTATTGCTGTTATACCTCCCAACAAAAAAGCATATGGTTCTTTGAGCTTCCTGGTTATTTACACTGTTGTGTGAATGGAAACTGATAACACCTTCATCCTGGCTGGGATGATCTGTCAGTTTCCTGACTCTAACTGCTAGTGTATCCACTCTAATACATCAGATTTAGGGGTGCCACATGTGGCTGTCACACATGATTGGAGTTTGAAAAGACTGAGTGAGGAAGGTAATCCCTGCCAAAATCTACACACATATTTACACCCTCCTGCCATGTGTCCATTCTAGCACTGAAGGCTGCACCTGAGATGTACACATTTCCCTTCCTTCTAGGATCCTTAGAGCCCTTGGGTGGCCTTAAGATCGCTGTCTTGCTCCAAGAATCAGATGAATTGTGGTGATCATTTCACAGATATTTATCAAATCATCACGTTGAACACCTTAAATATATACAATTTTTATTTGTCAGTTATACCTCAATAAAGCTGAAAAAAAGAAATAGTACACATCATTAAAAAAAGACGCTTACAAAGAAGTTTTGAAATGATGCTTAAATAATAAAGTAAAAAAATAAAATAAAATTATATTTGCAGCAAAAAAGAAAAAAAAAAGAATTAGCCTGTAGTCGCAGAGGCAAGAGTGGCCCAAGTCTGCATGACTGCAATTCTTGGCCAGGGCTATCAGCAAAAAGTGCTCCTTTAATTCAGATGCTAGAATGGAAGGCACATGAATAAATAAACTTTCATTTTTAGAAGGTTCTCAGATTTAGGGGATCATGTATTATTACAAGACAACCTTGCAAAGCCTGATTCATGCAATAACCTAATAGGAAAAATCTATTTCTGTAGAGTTTTCTGATAAACCTAGTTTCTTCAAGTGGGGATCATCACTTGCCCATTTCTAAATACAAAAACATTTTTTTTTTTTGGGGGATTTGTGGTTCAAAGTCATGAGGTAAATTAAGAAAAGGTAAATTTTCAGTTCTAAATTGTACTGGAAAGTGTTTCTTTATCCATGTTTGAATATTCTTACACGCTTTTACCTACGTTTCTTTAAGGGTCAAAAAAGTCTGAATTTTCCTTTAGGCTTACATGACAAGTATTTCCTTTTAACACTTCAATAAAAAATATATAGAAATTTTCCGTAGATCTAAAAGGCTGAAGAGCAAGACAAAATTTCCACTGAATATTGGAAGTTGGCCTCCCAGGTGGTGGAACACACAGTCAGGGTGAGAAAAGTAGTTCTCTTTTACAAGGTTTGGAAGCCCAATAAAATTTCTCCATCTCCCCAGTCTCTGACCAAGAGAAAAAATGCCCTGGCACTATTAAGAAAAAAAAAAAAAAAAAAAGGCGGCCCACAACTTAGAGGAATATTAGAATAAATGATCTGAGCCTCATGTATCTTCAAGTACAACATCAAAGGGCTTTTATACTTGGGAGAAGATAAAGCAACATTCCCTTCCTGGTTTATCAAACACAACTTATAGTCTAAAATATTTCTACCATGCAACTTCAGTTAATATGAAAAATCTTAGTGGGAAATTGCTTTCAATAAATTTCTCATTAACCAACAACTGTCATTTTATCAATTGATTTGAACCACTCAGATTATCACTTTGATAGCTAATGAACAGAGGCTTTCTTAAGAGTTTGCTTTCCAATTTCTTTCTTAGCAAAATCCCCCACTAGTAGCATTTTCCTTCATGCAGTCCTAGGAGGATGTTACAGGGGGATTTTGCTGTACATTACATGCTGTTTAGTATGGGCCACAGCCGCAATAAAATGCTTATTTTCCACTTCTTAAGGAAGTTGCTTCAGCTTGCAGCACTGCCTTATTACTGCCATTAAAAGATTTCATCTTTGTGAATGGAACAAGTTAATAAAACGGGTCCAAATGGGTCCCGTTATTAGAAGCAACTCTCCATACTCAACATAGAAAGCACTGTTCTTGGAGACTCTGTGCAATTTCCACTGGAATTCCTGCCTGATTGACTGGTCTCCATACACTTCTTCAAATGCATGTGTTAGAGTTACTGCTGTTTTTCTGGAAACGCTCTTCCTTGACCCAGGAGTGATGTACATCCCTAACCCTCATCTCTTCTATTTCATCCTTTAGCCAGAATTATGAATATGAGGAGCAATTAATAATGATGGAAATATAAAATAATATTCTTTACTGATCAGAGCTGGTGTAGTACAAATAGTAGCTTAACTGGAAAGAGCATTGCCTCGTGGAGCCTCCAGTGTCCCTGCTATTTCATCTGTCTCATGGTGATTATTGTTAACTCACATTTTTGTTCATCTCCATACCCCCCAGAACTGGGGTATATACTCCTCACACCTCTCTCCCCAGCAGGATTATTCCCAAGAAATTTCTAGACACTGTAGCCAGTTTTCTGATTCTCCCACTGCAGTGGCCTCCTCCACTGTCTTCTGAGAGCCCAACAAGAGCAACTTTCCATCCCAACAGGAGCTGTGATCATCTCCTTTCCACTTGTAAGCCAGTCCAACAGACTGCGCCAGCAGATGAAAACTTTCTTATTCATCTTGTTTTGTTTCTTTTGGGTCTCATTCAACCACCTGTCAGAGACCTCACATCTTTTTAAATGTATATGATTCTCACGATGACTCTAAAGGTAAGCATTATTATCGATATTGTTTTGAACAGATAAGGAAACTGAGGTGCACAGAGTTTAAGCATTTGTCTAAAGGTTGTGCAGTCAGGCAGAGGAGCAGCTGGAGGGTTCCAAAGTCATCGTAGTACATTCATTAAGCACCTACACCACACAAGGGACTCTCTGCAATGTTATTAGTCTGCTAGTAAAGCCAGATGTTGACAAAGAGACTCACTCTGTTGACAGTCACTCCAAAAACAGAGTCAAGATGTCAAACTGTTAAAGAATCAAACTGTAGACATTCTATAAAAGTTGAAGATCTGAAAGGGTGGGATTCTTAACCATGTTCTGAAGTAGCTGAAAGGATGAGTCTATAATTGTCTCCATTCTACCTTGCAGGATCCAGCATTTGCCCATAGCCCATGAATGGTTCATACCTCTAGACCATCCGTGACCTCTCTGAAGCTAGTGGTTTGGGGGTAAGGGAATGCAGTGGGTCTGCCGGGGGAAGGGACTGAATCACCCTTTAGCCCCAAAGTGCTTTCTTAGAAATAGCCTCTTCAAAATCATGCATTTCTTGCAATCTTGCGATCCTCATGTGTCTTCCACGTAAATCCCTGTTCATCTCCCTAGGGACCAGTTTTCTGTTTAGTTTGGGGGAATTTGATTTTACTTTGGATTACCTGTGTCTTATCCTATGGGGCATACTTCATTTCTAAAAGTAATATTTAAATAATTTGACAGCGTGATGCCACTTGTGTTAAAATGTAATCCTCAACTCAGTGAGAAACCCTGGGATTTTTCTTTTCAGTTTCTTTTCATTTTTTTCCAACACTTTTCAAAAATTTGTTTTATTTTATTCTTTTATTAAAGTATAGTTGATTTACAATGTTGTGTTAGTTTTGGGTGTACAGAAAAGTGATTCAGATATATCTATCTATATATCTATATATATAGATACATAGATAGATATAGATAGATATATTCTTTTTAGATTATTTTCCCTTACAAGTTATTACAAAATATTGACTATAGATCCCTGTGCTATACAGTGGGTCCTTGTTGGTAATCTATTTTACATTTAGTAGTAACTGAAACTTTCAAACATACAAAAAAATTGGAAGGATTGTAGAGAAAATACCCATATCCACTGCCTAGATTCTACAACCAACAGAAGTCCATTTTACTTCTGATGCATTTTTTTTTTTCAAACATCTTTATTGAAGTATAATTGCCTTACAATAGTGTGTTAGCATCTGCTTTATAACAAAGTGAATCTGTTATACATATACAATATGTTCCCATTTCTCTTCCCTCCTGCATCTCCCTCCCTCCCACCCCTCTAGGTGGTCACAAAGCACCGAGCTGATCTCCCTGTGCTATGCGGCTGCTTCCCACTAGCTATCTATTTTACATTTGGTAGTGTATATATGTCCATGACACTCTCTTACCCTGTCACATCTCACCCCACCCCCTCCCCATATCCTCAAGTCCATTCTCTAGTAGGTCTGTGTCTTTATTCCCGTCTTGCCACTAGGTTCTTCATGGCCTTTTTTTTTTTTTTTTTTTTTCCCTTAGATTCCATATATATGTGTTAGCATACTGTATTTGTTTTTCTCTTTCTGACTTACTTCACTCTGTATGACAGACTCTAACTCCATCCACCTCATTACAAATACCTCCATTTCATTTCTTTTTATGGCTGAGTAATATTCCATTGTATATATGTGCCACATCTTCTTTATCCATTCATCTGTCGATGGACATTTAGGTTGCTTCCATGTCCTGGCTATTGTAAATAGAGCTGCAATGAACATTTTGGTACATGACTCTTTTTGACCTATGGTTTTCTCAGGGTATATGCCCAGTAGTGGGATTGCTGGGTCGTATGGTAGTTCTATTTGTAGTTTTTTAAGGAACCTCCATACTGTTCTCCATAGTGGCTGTATCAATTTACATTCCCACCAACAGTGCAAGAGTGTTCCCTTTCCTCCACACCCTCTCCAGCATTTATTGTTTCTAGATTTTTTGATGATGGCCATTCTGACCGGTGTGAGATGATATCTCATTGTAGTTTTGATTTGCATTTCTCTAATGATTAATGATGTTGAGCATTCTTTCATGTGTCTGTAGGCCACCTGTATATCTTCTTTGGGGAAATGTCTATTTAGATCTTCTGCCCATTTTTGGATTGGGTTGTTCGTTTTTTTGTTATTGAGCTGCATGAGCTGCTTGTAAATCTTGGAGATTAATCCTTTGTCAGTTGCTTCATTTGCAAATATTTTCTCCCATTCTGAGGGTTGTCTTTTGGTCTTGTTTATGGTCTCCTTTGCTGTGCAAAAGCTTTTCAGTTTCATTAGGTCCCATTTGTTTATTTGTGTTCTTATTTCCATTTCTCTGGGAGCTGGGTCAAAAAGAATCTTGCTGTGATGTATGTCATAGAGTGTTCTGCCTATGTTTTCCTCTAAGAGTTTGATAGTGTCTGCCCTTACACTTAGGTCTTTAATCCATTTTGAGTTTATTTTTGTGCATGGTGTCAGGGAGTGTTCTAATTTCATACTTTTACATGCTCCTGTCCAATTTTCCCAGCACCACTTATTGAAGAGGCTGTCTTTTCTCCACTGTATATGCTTGCCTCCTTTATCAAAGATAAGTTGACCATATGTGAGTGGGTTTATCTCTGGGCTTTCTATCCTGTTCCATTGATCTATATTTCTGTTTTTGTGCCAATACCAAACTGTCTTGATTACTGAAGCTTTGTAATATAGTCTGAAGTCAGGGAGCCTGATTCCCCCAGCTCCATTTTTCGTTCTCAAGATTGCTTTGGCTATTCGGGGTCTTTTGTGTTTCCATACAAATTGTGAAATTTTTTGTTCTAGTTCTGTGAAAAATGCCAGTGGTAGTTTGATAGGGATTGCATTGAATCTGTAGATTGCTTTGGGTAGTAGAGACATTTTCACAATGTTGATTCTTCCAATCCAGGAACATGGTATATCTCTCCATCTATTTGTATCATCTTTAATTTCTTTCATCAGTGTCTTATAATTTTCTGCATACAGGTCTTTTGTCTCCTTAGGTAGCTTTATTCCTAGATATTTTATTCTTTTTGTTGCAATGGTAAATGGGAGTGTTTTCTTAATTTCACTTTCAGATTTTTCGTCATTAGTGTATAGAAATGCAAGAGATTTCTGTGCATTAATTTTGTATCCTGCTACTTTACCAAATTCATTGATTAGCTCTAGGAGTTTTCTGGTAGCATCTTTAGGATTCTCTATGTATAGTATCATGTCATCTGCAAATAGTGACAGCTTTACTTCTTCTTTTCCGATTTGGATTCCTTTTATTTCTTTGTCTTCTCTGATTGCTGTGGCTAGGACTTCCAGAACTATGTTGAATAATAGTGGTGAGAGTGGGCAACCTTGTCTTGTTCCTGATCTTAGTGGAAATGGTTTCAGTTTTTCACCATTGAGGACAATGTTGGCTGTGGGTTTGTCATATATGGCCTTTATTATGTTGAGGAAAGTTCCCTCTATGCCTACTTTCTGCAGGGCTTTTATCATAAATGGGTGTTGAATTTTGTCAAAAGCTTTCTCTGCATCTATTGAGATGATCATATGGTTTTTCTCCTTCAATTTGTTAATATGGTGTATCACATTGATTGATTTGCGTATATTGAAGAATCCTTGCATTCCTGGGATAAACCCCACTTGATCATGGTGTATGATCCTTTTAATGTGCTGTTGGATTCTGTTTGCTAGTATTTTGTTGAGGATTTTTGCATCTATGTTCATCAGTGATATTGGCCTGTAGTTTTCTTTCTTTGTGACATCTTTGTCTGGTTTTGGTATCAGGGTGATGGTGGCCTCGTAGAATGAGTTGGGGAGTGTTCCTCCCTCTGCAATATTTTGGAAGAGTTTGAGAAGGATAGGTGTTAGCTCTTCTCTAAATGTTTGATAGAATTCGCCTGTGAAGCCATCTGGTCCTGGGCTTTTGTTTGTTGGAAGGTTTTTAATCACAGTTTCAATTTCAGTGCTTGTGATTGGTCTGTTCATATTTTCTATTTCTTCCTGGTTCAGTCTCGGCAGTTTGTGCATTTCTAAGAATCTGTCCATTTCTTCCAGGTTGTCCATTTTATTGGCATATAGTTGCTTGTAGTAATCTCTCATGATCTTTTGTATTTCTGCAGTGTCAGTGGTTACTTCTCCTTTTTCATTTCTAATTCTATTGATCTGAGTCTTCTCCCTTTTTCTCTTGATGAGTCTGGCTAATGGTTTATCAATTTTGTTTATCTTCTCAAAGAACCAGCTTTTAGTTTCATTGATTTTTGCTATTGTTTCCTTCATTTCTTTTTCTTTATTTCTGACCTGATCTTTATAATTTCTTTCCTTCTGCTGGCTTTGGGGTTTTTTTGTTCTTCTTTCTCTAATTGCTTTAGGTGCAAGGTTAGGTTGTTTATTCGAGATGTTTGCTGTTTCTTGAGGTAGGCTTGTATTGCTATAAACTTCCCTCTTAGCACTGCTTTTGCTGTGTCCCATAGGTTTTGGGTCGTCGTGTCTCCATTGTCATTTGTTTCTAGGTATTTTTTGATTTCCCCTTTGATTTCTTCAGTAATCACTTCGTTATTAAGTAATGTATTGTGTAGCCTCCATGTGTTTGTATTTTTTACAGATCTTTTCCTGTAATTGATATCTAGTCTCATAGCGTTGTGGTCGGAAAAGATACTTGATACGATTTCAATTTTCTTAAATTTACCGAGGCTTGATTTGTGACCCAAGATATGATCTATCCTGGAGAATGTTCCATGAGCACTTGAGAAAAATGTGTATTCTGTTGTTTTTGGGTGGAATGTCCTATAAATATCAATTAAGTCCATATTGTTTAATGTATCATTTAAAGCTTGTGTTTCCTTATTTATTTTCATTTTGGATGATCTGTCCATTGGTGAAAGTGGGGTGTTAAAGTCCCCTACTATGATTGTGTTGCTGTCAATTTCCCCTTTCATGGCTGTTAGTATTTGCCTTATGTATTGAGGTGCTCCTATGTTGGGTGCATAAATATTTACAATTGTTATACCTTCCTCTTGGATCGATCCCTTGATCATTATATAGTGTCCTTCTTTGTCTCTTGTAATAGTCTTTATTTTAAAGTCTATTTTGTCTGATATGAGAATTGCTACTCCAGCTTTCTTTTGATTTCCATTTGCATGGAATATCTTTTTCCATCCCCTCACTTTCAGTCTGTATGTGTCCCTAGGTCTGAAGTGGGTCTCTTGTAGACAGCATATGTATGGGTCTTGTTTTTGTATCCATTCAGCCAGCCTGTGTCTTTTGGTGGGAGCATTTAATCCATTTACATTCAAGGTAATTATCGATATGTATGTTCCTATTCCCATTTTCTTAAATGTATTGGGTTTGTTATTGTAGGTGTTTTCCTTCTCTTGTGTTTCTTGCCTAGAGAATTTCCTTTAGCATTTGTTGTAAAGCTGGTTTGGTGGTGCTGAACTCTCTCAGCTTTTGCTTGTCTGTAAAGGTTTTAATTTCTCCATCGAATCTGAATGAGATCCTTGCTGGGTAGAGTAATCTTGGTTGTAGGTTTTTCTCCTTCATGACTTTAAGTATATCCTGCCACTCCCTTCTGGCTTGCAGAGTTTCTGCTGAGAGATCAGATGTTAACCTTATGGGGATTCCCTTGTGTGTTATTTGTTTTTTTTCCCTTGCTGCCTTTAATATGTTTTCCTTATATTTAATTTTTGACAGTTTGATTAATATGTGTCTTGGCGTGTTCCTCCTTGGGTTTATCCTGTATGGGACTCTCTGTGCTTCCAGGACTTGATTAACTATTTCCTTTCCCATATTAGGGAAGTTTTCAACTATAATCTCTTCAAAAATTTTCTCAGTCCCTTTCTTTTTCTCTTCTTCTTCTGGTACCCCTATAATTCGAATGTTGGCACGTTTAATGTTGTCCCAGAGGTCCCTGAGACTGTCCTCAGTTCTTTTCATTCTTTTTTCTTTATCCTGCTCTGTAGTAGTTATTTCCACCATTTTATCTTCCAGGTCACTTATCCTTTCTTCTGCCTCAGTTATTCTACTATTGATCCCATCTAGAGTATTTTTAATTTCATTTATTGTGTTTTTCATCATTGCTTGGTTCCTCTTTAGTTCTTCTACATCCTTGTTAAATGTTTCTTGCATTTTGTCTATTCTGTTTCCAAGATTTTGGATCATCCTTACTATCATTATTCTGAATTCTTTTTCAGGTAGACTACCTATTTCCTCTTCATTTGTTAAGTCCAGTGTGTTTTGAGCCTGCTCCTTCATCTGCTGTGTGTTTTTCTGTCGTCTCATTTTGCCTATCTTACTGTGTTTGGGGTCTCCTTTTCACAGGCTGCAGGTTCGTAGTTCCCGTTGTTTTTGGTATCTGTCCCCAGCGGCTAAGGTTGGTTCAGTGGGTTGTGTAGGCTTCCTGGTGGAGGGAACTAGTGCCTGAGTTCTGGTGGATGAGGCTAGATCTTGTCTTTCTGGTGGGCACGTCCACGTCTGGTGGTGTATTTTGTGGTGTCTGTGGCCTTATTATGATTTTAGGCAGCCTCTCTGCCAATGGATGGGGTTGTGTTCCTGTCTAGCTAGTTGTTTGGCATAGGATGTCCAGCACTGTAGCTTGCTGGTCGTCGAGTGAAGCTGGGTCTTGATGTTGAGATGGAGATCTCTGGGAGATTTTTGCCGTTTGGTATTACGTGGAGCTGGGAGGTCTCTTGTGGACCAGTGTTCTGAAGTTGGCTCTCCCACCTCAGAGGCACGGCCCTGATGCCTGGCTGGAGCACCAAGAGCCTTTCGTCCACACGGCTCAGAGTAAAAGGGAGAAAAAATAGAAAGAAAGAAAGAAAGAGGCTATAATATAGTGAAGTAAAATAAAGCTATTGTAAAGCAAAGCTATACAGACAAAATCTCACCCAGAAGCATATACATATACACTCACAAAAAAAAGGAAAAGGGGAAAAATTAATATCTCCTGCTCCCAGAGTCCACCTCCTGAATTTGGGATGATTCGTTGTCTATTCAGGTATTCAGCAGATGCAGGCACATCAAGTTGTTTGTGGAGTTTTAATCCGCTGCTTCTGAGGCTGCTGGGAGAGATTTCCCCTTCTCTTCCCTGTTCGCACAGCTCCTGGGGTTCAGCTTTGGATTTGGACCCGCCTCTGCGTGTAGGTCGCCTGAGGGCGTCTGTTCCCCGCCCAGACAGGACGGGGTTAAAGGAGCAGCTGCTTCGGGGGCTCTGGCTCACCCAGGCCGCGGGGAGGGAGCGGTACGGAGGAGGCGGGGCGAGCCTGCGGCGGCCGAGGCCGGCGTGACGTTGCACCAGCTCGAGGCGCGCAGTGCGTTCTCCCGGGGATGTTGTCCCCAGATCCCAGGACCCTGGCAGTGGCGGGCTGCACAGGCTCCCGGGAGGGGAGGTGTGGAGAGTGACCTGTGCTCACACACAGGCTTTTTGGAGGCGGCAGCAGCAGCCCCAGCGTCTCACACCCGTCTCTGGGGTCCGCGCTGATCGCCGTGGCTTGCGCCCTTCTCTGGAGTTCGTTTAGGCGGCGCTCTGAATCCCCTCTCCTTGCGCGCAGCGAAACAAAGAGGCAAGAAAAAGTCTCTTGCCTCTTCGGCAGCTGCAGACCTTTTCCCGGTCTCCCTCCCGGCTAGCTGTGGTGCGCCAACCCCTTCAGGCTGTGTTCACACCGCCAGCCCCAGTCCTCTCCCTGCGATCGACCGCAGCCCGAGCCTCAGCTCCCAGCCCCGCCCGCCCCGGCGGGTGAGCAGACAAGCCTCTCGGGCTGGTGAGCGCCGCTCGGCGCCGAGCCTCTGTGCGGGAACCTCTCCGCTTTGCCCTCCGCACCTCTGTGGCTGCGCTCTCCTCCGTGGCTCTGAAGCTTCCCCCCTCCGCCCCCCACAGTCTCCGCCTGCGAAGGGGCTCCTAGTGCGTGGAAACCTTTCCTCCTTCACGGCTCCCTCCCACTGGTGCAGGTGCCGTCCCTATTCTTTTGTCTCTGTTATTTCTTTTTTCTTTTGCCCTACCCAAGTACGGGGGGAGTTTCTTGCCTTTTTGGAGGTCGGACGTTTTCTGCCAGCGTTCAGTGGGTGTACTGTAGGAGCAGTTCCACGTGCAGGTGTATTTCTACTGTATCTGTGGGAAGGAATGTGATCTCCGCGTCTTACTCTTCCGCCATCTTCTCTATCCACCACTTCTGATGCATTTTAAAGCAAGTCGCAGACATCAGTATACTTCATCTGTAAATATTTCCTTATGCATATCATTAGCGAGAGCTCAATATTTGCTTATATATATTTATTTAGGAAAAAGTTGCCTGCAGTGAAATGCATAAATCTTATGTGTACCTTTCTAAAAGTTTTGACAAAAGCACACAGGTATATAATGCAACCCTTATCAAGCTACAGAGCAAGACCAGCACCCTCTAGGTTCTCTCATGCCCTTTCTCAGTCAATCCCCACCCACTCTGAGGCAACCACTTGTTCTTTTTACTTTTAATTATGCATGAAATGAAATGACATTTTCCAAAAGACACTAATACAGGATTTACATCTATACCACTGTTGGAATTTGGCAACAAGTCACCTATTACTACCTAGAGTATAGAATACTCATGAATAGGAACCTCACAGTTGCCTCTTATCACAATTCTCTCCATTTGTCCTTTCTTTAACCGAGTGTTTTTTCCACCATTGGCCAACAGTTCACTCATCTTTCTGTGATTTCAAAAGCTGCACAAATAAACTTCAAGGAAGTTAAGGCTGGTACTCTGTGCTTCCCCAGTTTGGCTTTTACAGCTTCCACTTTGCAGTTGAAGTTCCATTTGGCTTTGGACATGGTCTTGTTATGGGGCACTAAGTATGTACCATGTGCAGAGATCACTTGCATCACGGTGACGCTGAGATTTTTCTGTACTCACTCATGGGGTTTCTTGGCATCATTGGGCATTGCTCATTCGACACGGGGTACTGTAGAGTGATAGGGACACCTGCTCCAGCTATACCGCACAATGCTCAATTCAGGTCAATCGTTAGTCAGATGGCACATGCTTCTGACTAAGCTGATTTTGTGTGTGTGTCACAGGATGCCATGAAGTGGCGTGACCTTTTACAACATGAACTGGTACATTCCATTGTAATCAGTGAGTTTTTGTTGGATTTTCTGCTTCAGGAAACTGCCAAAGTAAAGCTGTAGGAGGAAGAAAAGAAAATGTATAATGGAGTCCTCCCAGCTCAGCGGAAAAGAGAGCTGGCTGAAAAGCCACAAACATGGGTGTAAGTTGTACGTTTGCCATTGAGATGTCCTTGGGCAAAAGTATGAGAAATGGGAAGGGTGCTAATAATATCTCTATGATTTGCCTCAAAAGAAGTTGCAAACATTCCTTCAGCAGATATAGATACACTCTTTGAAAGCTAAAAGGCGTAACATAAAGCAAGATGTTCTCAGAATTCTCGGGCTCCTTTGGAGGTATGTTTTCCACGGAGGCGGTGCACAGACTAAAAAGGCTAATCCTCTAGTTCTCACAGGTAAATACGGGCTCAAGGTCCTCACTGCATCTTCCAGAGCATGGGCCAAGGATACCACAAGAATGATAAAAATGTTTGCTAATATTTCTTGGTGCTTACCATAGCCATTAGACTCCTAGCAGGAAAAAGATGGTCCGCCATTAAATTGTGGGAATTAGGGAGAATTTAATGAAAGTAACAATTTACAGATGTATAAGCTTGGGAAACTCTTAAGGAATAGTGAGGTACCCAGGCACCAGCAGCCTCTAAGTCTGAGGAAGCAAGGGGAGAGAGTAGAGCTGAGATTGGATGCAGAAGAGGGACCATCCAACAGGAGCTGCAGTCATACAACCTGGTCCCCGGTGAAACTATAGCAAGGTGGGAAGAGGGGAAAAGAAAGAAGTGCTTTGACCTCTCTCTCCCCTCTTACTGCAGTCTCCTGCCAGAGGGCAAAACAGCCCGGGGAACACAGTCATGCCCCACAGAGGTCATCCCCAGGGGCAGGTAGCAGGGCAGAGGATCGGGGAGAATGGCTGTGAGGGGAGCACAGGGAGAATAACCGATACCCTTATCAGGGCCACATCCTGTAGGTCTCAGGACGGCAGGCAGGCCATGCTGATAGCCTGAGAAAACAGCCCTCAGGGATCATGCCCAAAGTCTAATTGGAGCAGTAGACCCAGCAAGTAGACTACGGTCTACAGCTCATTCAGGAATTTGCAGATCTGCCTGAGATCAACAGAAAGATCTCCTTTGTGGTTCTGAGTGCTTTGTTCTGGAAACCCTCCTATTAGCATGAAGGGTCTAGAAGTTCTCTTGGGGCATGAACACTGGGCCTTGCTGTTTCTGGGTCCCTAAGATCATCTCCTCCTGACCTGCAATCTTCTAGGTTCCAGCTTAGAGCTGGAGGTAGACCGGAATCCCATGTATGGTGTGTAGGCTCAGGGGCCCCAAACCCTCACCTGCACCGCTCTGCTCCTCTCTCCACCGTGGGAAAAGCCAATTAAGCTCCTCAGCGTTCCCTCAGATAAACACTGTGCCCTACAGGAGACGCATCTCTTCAACTATTCCCGAAGCACTGATTGCACACCTACTAGAAAGCATTCAAACTTTAGGAACTGAAGTGTCAGTAGAGGCTTTTGAAAAGAGGGATATTATGAGCTGATCTATCTTTAGCAAAAAATAAACTCTAACACCAGAGAGACTGGTGCCAAGAGAGGCGAGAAGCCAAAGGTAGGAGGATGTTGTCAAACCAGGATCGTGGGCCTGGAAAGGTATTCCAAGGGGACGTTTCACTGGGTTTCCAGGCTCTTTCCATGTGAGAGGTGCAAAGAGAGAAGAATCCAATGTGTCTGTGAGATTTCCAGGATGCAGGGCTGGGTAAGCAGGAGAGTGGCTGGTGAGAGTCAGATCCCAGGTGAGAGTGGGACAAGAAGATAAAATGATCCTGTTGGAAAGCTGTTGAGCTGACTGGGCGAATGGTATACTCAAGAAGATGCTGATCAGGGAGTCGGAGCAAAGGTCCAGAGCTCTTGGGAAGAATTGGAGATTAGAGTTTGGGAGTCATCGTTTCGAGAGGAGAGATTGTTGATGTTACCGGAACAGATGACCTTGCCCTGAGAAGTGGTAAAGTCAAGAAGACAGAGGCCAGGAATGTGCACTGGCAGGGAAAAGCATCGGTGATGGAGATGAGATAAAGCCTCAGAAAAGGAGGCACCTCAGAGTGGAAGACTGTCAAAGGAGAAGACCTCGGGGAGGAAGTAAGGGGACAGAAATGATATCTACTGAGCTCTTAGCTTGTACAGGTTCTGTGCTAAACCAGCTCACCTAATCTTACCAACCTTCATAAGATGGTCTTAAGTCACATTTTGCAGGTGAAAACAATTAAGTTGAGGTTGTACAAAAATCTTATTTTCAATAAAGGTAGAGACTAAAGCCAAATTCAACTCTTAATGATTTGATAGATAATCTACTCCATAAATCCAGGGACAGCGGGGATGGAGTGAAAATCATGGGGGTGAGAGAGGCAGATGGGCCAGAGGCTGTAGTCCAAGAGTAGACTTCCACACTGTGTGTTCCTGGAGGGCAGCAGAGGGTGGCATTTCACTTGGCAAGTGCTTTCCTACACAAGGTAGACAACTAATCCCTGGCACCTGCAAACATGCTACTTTCCATGGCAAAAGGGACAGTGCAGTTATGATTAAATTAAGGATCTTGAGATAGGGGGTTATCTGGGTAGGCCCTATGTAATCACAAGGGTTCTTATAAAAAACAATGCAGCAGAGTCTAAGTCAGAAGAGATGTGACAACAGAAGCAGAAGTGAGAATGAAGTGGGGCTATAAACCAAGGAATGCAGGCAGCCTTTAGAAGCTGGAAAACGGAAGTACACTGATTCTCCCCTGGAGCCTCCAGAAGAAATGCAAATCTGCTGATACCTTAATTTTATATCTGTAAGACCCATTTTGAACTTCGGGGCTCCAGAACTGCAAGATGATAAAGCTGTGTTATTTCAATACACGGTTTGTGATCATTTGTTACAGCAGCAAGAGGAAAACAATACAATGTGCATTGAAGGCCATGTGTGAACTATCTGCCCATTTGGACAGCCCCTTTATCTTCCTGTCATTACCCCCAATTCTCCTCCCGAGGGAGCCTCACTGCCACCTCGGCCTCCGCCTTCACATGGCCGTGTTCCCTGTGTGCCTTCACTTTGTCTTTCCTCTGTGTGTGTCTGTCTCTGCATCTCTTCTCCTCTTGTATTGGGGCCCACGTTAATGATTAACGATTTGAACTAGATTGGAACTGTAAAGACCCTTGTCTTAGTCTGGTTGAGCTGCTGCAGTAAAATACCATAGACTGAGTCACTTAAGCAACAGAAATTCATTTTCTCACAGTTCTGGAGGCTGAGGAGTCCAAGATCAAGGTGCCGGCTGATTTGATATCTGCTGAGAGCTTTTTTCCTGGCTTGCAAATGGCCACCTTCTCACTGTGTCTTCACATGGCAGAGAGAGAGGAGAGAGAGAGAGAGAGAGCACAAGAGAGAGAGAGAACAAGCTCTCTCTTCCTTTTTGTATAAAGTTGCGGTCCTATTGGATTAGAGTCCCACACTTACGATCTCATTTAATATTAATTACCTCCTGTATTATCCAGATACAGTCACCTTGGGGGTTAGCTCAACATATGGATTGGGGCTGGGTGGCAAATTTCAGTCCCAGCAACCCTATTTCCAAATAAGATCATATTCACAGGCCCTGGGGGTTAAGACTTCAACATACCTTTCTGAGGGACACGATTCAACCTACAACAAAAGGCAATGAGCCTGGTAGGTTCCATTCAGAGCCCCTGGAGGGTGATTCTGGAGGCCTCACCTTTCCACACTTGTCCCGGGGGGACCCCCAGTGAGAACAGAGATGCTAGTGCCAGCCTCTCGGGGGCTCCTGACAACTTCAGAGCAGAAAGGCAGCTGTGGCCGGGGAGTAGGGGACGCTCCCCGCCCACGTTTGCCCGCACAGGCGCCGGACGGATCCCACGCGCCCAAGGCTGATGCAGGCCACGGCTTTGGCAGGGAAGGCGGGTCCCCCCACGTGGGCTCAAGCTGCTGCCTCTGGCCTAAGGCTCTAGGGCCTTTCACACCTCTTTCTTCTACTGCTCAGATACCTTCCACAAGTCGTATACGTGGGGGTGGAGGGGGCTTAATCATTTCCTTCTTTTTTTACTACACTGATTGGTTACATATGCCCATTCTGGGAGGGTCTACACTATCGGAGGCGCTCCACACACCCGTAGCCCATCTGAGCAAGCTTGGCAAGGCCAGAGACCTGGCAGTCAGATGTGGGCAGAACCACTTTGGCTTAGGGAAGCTGGAATGCCTCCCTGATCCCTGGGCAGGAAATGCCCTCAACAGGGAATTCCATTTTTCATTGAGGAGGAAGCTGTGAAATTGTGATTAGGAAACAGAAAGATCTGCTTTTCAATCTTCATATTTATATGACTCGAGGGAAGTTGCTTAAGCTCCCAAGCCTCACCTTCCTCATCTGTAAAATGGGGCTAATACCAGTGCCTACCACAGAGGGCAGTTGTAAGGACCCAATGAGATGATGAATTTAAAATGCTTTGTGTGTTAATGGCCTTTTAAATTTAGCCACATATTATCCTTTCCATGATTCCCATTCCTTCCTGAACCGCCATGATTCTATCTAGGTTCATTATTCAAATATTGAATGTCCTTTAATATTTACTTTAGTGCATATCTTTTATCTTAATTACTGTAGCTTTAGAGTAACTCTTGAAATCAGATTGTTTATGTCCTCCAAATTTGTTTTCTTCTTCAAAATTGTTTTGGCTCTTCTACATCTTTTGCACTTCTACATAAATTTAAGGTTATCTTGTCAATTTCTAGAAACATAACTTCATTTTATTCTTTGACTTTGCTATTAGTTCTAGTATCTTTTTTGAAAATTTCTTAATTTTTTTTATACACATGGTCATGTTGTCTATGAATAAAAGGAGTTTAACTTCTTAAAAAAAATAAAAATAAAAATAAAATGCTTTGTGTAATGTGCTGGGTCCTGGTTGGTGACACATCACCCCATCATTCACAATAATCATTTTGTTTTTTACACATGCCTAGTAATATGTGTGCACCCAGCGAAGCATCCAGCGAAGAGGGGAAGCAAGGCAAGGGGGACACACGATCCACTGGTCCATTGTGTTTGAGGCTCACCTGCACAATCGCCGCCAACTTTCCTGGCCACTAACCCTAACCCGAACCCTAACCCTAACCTTAACCTTAACCTTATTTGGTGGTGTGGAGAGAAGGCGACATCAGGTCTTTGGGGCACGTCAATTTCCCTCACCACCCAGGCAGCCCCATCCTGAGTTGATTTAGGGAATGTCTTTAATGTGGCCTCCAGGATCTCTAAACCCTTTACAGAGCAGATTTATTCAAGTTGCTGCTCTCAAGCCTCTTTTAACTCCACGCTTGAATTTTATTTGTTTCCCTGGAGTTGCCAGCCGAGCTGTGTGATCGGGAAGGAAGCATTTACTGAAGTGAAGCATTTACTGAAGTGAGCCATGAATGGTGTAAAAGGATAAAGCTGTGACGATTTATGTATGTGATACTGCTGGTCCCAAAGCCAGTGCTACTAGAAGACAGAGCACAGAAGTCACCTAGTACTTCATTATACTGCTGGGATCGTTGTTACCAACCTGGCATTTTGTTATTAGAAGAGCTATATCACTTTTAATTCAGAAGAACGTTTATCCACTGAAGACAGGTAGGTACCTTTATTTGCTTGTAATAGGTGAAGACACTGATGCTCACGGAGTTTGAATGGCACTGAATCGAGAAAATGGGAATTTGAGCACCGCATCCACCTGCTTACTCATTATATAATTTTGTCAAGTTCATTATTTTATCTGAACTTCTATTTGTTGGACTGGTGAGTACAATATATATTTTTCAAGGTCATTGCAAAGAAGCAATGGAGCATCTATAAACCAGAGTACTTGGTACACAGTAGATGATCTTACCTAAAGCAATGAGAAGTGAAGTGGCAGAACAGACATTCAGTAAGGGCCCCTGTGCTTCATAGCCCCAGGTCCTAGATGGGGCTCAGCAAGTTTTTTCTATGGGCCAGATAGTAAGTATTTTCAACTTTGTGATCCATATGGACTCTGGTGCAACCATTCAAATCTGCTGTTGTATCGTGTAAGCAGCCATAGACATTACTCAAATGAATAATCATGACTGTGTTCCAATAAAACTTTATTAATAAAAACAGACAGCAGGCCTGATTTGGCCCATGGCCCATGTGACAACCCCTGACCTTGAATAAAAAGTTGTATATAATATGATAAGTGACAACATCTAGTAGATAAACCCCTATTCATCCTTTAACAATTTAGTCTCTATCCTCCCTTTTCTGTGAAACTTTTCCTCCTTGACGATTCTAGGCAGATTACAGGTCCCATGACCACTGTACCCTTTGGATGCAACGCATGACAGCCCCCTTCCCATCAGGAGGAGAATGCAGGCGCCATTCCCCAGTGGTCTGGGCGGTCCTGGGAGTCACTGGCTATGTCTCTTCATCTTTCTTAAATATTTAAAAAATGAACAACAATGCTTCTCATCTCCCCAGAGGATAAAACAAATAGTGAAAGGGCTTAAACTGAAGTTGGGGGAACTTAGACTACTCAGTGGTTCTCAACCGGGGAGACATTTGACGATGATTGGAGACGTTTTGGGGTGTCAAGATGGGAGGAGGGGTCCTATTTCCATCCATCGGGTAAAGACCAGAGATACTGCTAAACATCCTACTGTGCGCAGGACAGCCTCTCACAAGAGAGAATGATAAGGCCCCAAATGTCAACAGTACTGAGGTTGCGACACCCTGGACTGGCCAAAAAGGAAGCATTTTATAGGCCAGTAGTGCAAATCATGCACACAGCTTACACATTGTATACAACTTTACAGCTTATACAGTGTTACCTACTCTGTCCCCCACAAAGGAGCGTGGGGAGAATCAAATGAGATGAGGTATGTGAAAGGAATCTGCATAAATCATTAAGTTCATGCAAAAGTAAAGTCTCTTCTGTCAGTGAACCAATCCCGGAGTGTTGACACACGTAGGCTAATTCTGGAACATTCTTCAGTTTATCCCACCCAAATCTCCCCATCCAGTCTAAGCCTTCTTCCCATCACTCTCTTCTCAGCAGGAATAGGAGTGCCTTTGGACACCTTTCAAATGCGGGGAAACCGGGAAGCCGCACCTCAGTCTGCTTTCCTGCAGGCGAAATTATCAAATTCCTTTCGGCTTTTTCTCTAGGTCCTATTTTTGAAGTCTTTATTTATTTCAGTTTTTACAAAGATTCCCCTGTGGATTTTCCCTTAGTTTACCACATACCTCCCACAATAGTCAGTCTTAACCCAAAAGGGCTTCCAATGAATCTTCCCCTTGGACAAAATTACCCCACGGTTTTTGCAAGCCATGCTGGCTTTCATCTTCCATTCATTTTTGCATGTAACTTTGGTGATAGTCTGTCTTCCTGCTGAGTTTGGCCCACTTTTCTCTTTAATGTGAGGGAGTGAAGTGAAAAACTCCAGTGGCTGTTGTTTGGGGAACTGCTGTAAACACCTAGGTCGACAGCAGGTACAATTCCTTGTTAGGTCTTTGCTCACTTAGGGAGACTAAGTGGGACATAGGTGGTGGTTTCTTTTCATTTGGCCTTGCTTTGGATTGAATTATGTCCTCTAAAAAAATATGTTGAAGTCCTAATACCCCCATACTACAGAATATAACCATAATTTGGAGAGAGGGTCTTTGCAGAGGCAATCAGGGTAAAATGGGATCATTAGGATGGGTCCTAATCCAATATGATTGGTGTCCTTATAAAAAAGGGGAAATTGGACACAGACAGACACACATGGAGGAAAGGCCATGTAAAGATGTACAGGGAGAAGATGGTCATCTATAAGCCAAGGACCAAGTTGAGAGGCCGGGAACAAATCCTTCCCTGGAGCCTTTAGAGGAAGCATGGCCCTGCTGACTGTGGACTTCTGACCTCCAGAACTGTGAGACTATGTATTACTCACTTTGTGGGACTTTGTCACAGCAGCCTGAATAAACTATCTGCTGTAGTTTCTGCCACGGATGCACTAAACTGGGGCATGAAGCTGGAGTTCATGATAAGCTGGAGTTCATGATCACTTCAGAACATTTCTGCCAAGGATTGTTCACTACCATTCCTCTATGTAGCAGATGTCATCGGTGGTCCACACATTCATCTCACACACACACACACACACACACACACACACACACACACACCCCTATCCCAGAGGCTACCTGCAGCCCTGCTGATGGCTTCCTGCATCTCCGGGCTAAGAGCATCCTCTGACCTTGGGCACACACACTCACATACAAAACAGGCTAAAGCGCCAGAAAGTTCCCAGAGTGACCATCAACCATGGAGAGGCAACAGTTATGAATAAAGACCCCTGGTAGGATCACTTAGAGTTGGGTTTAACAGAACTTTTCAGAAGGTCCCCTGCAACCTGAGCCCAGTTTGCGCATAATGGAACCTACTAATTAAGGTATCTCTTCTTAACTTTGCACCCTCCACTTTCCCACTCCCTCGCCATGCAAATAAAATACTTGGCCCAAATCCTTGTCTTGGGATCTGCTTTAGAGGAACTTCATCCTAGGTCACGCTGCTTCAAAAATATGAATGATCGGCGTTGGGATCTGAGCACCAGCACCATCCCTGAGGCTAAGAATCAAAGGAAAGGGAGAGGAAGTAGGTATTAGCAGTCCAAGAAAAGACATAGTGTCACATCAACCAGGGGCAAGGTCAGAGTCAAAACCAAACCCTGAACAGACACGGGATAAGATTCCGAGGTCCGAGCCAGAGTCACATCAGAGAATGAATGGTTCAATATTGCTGTCATCCAGCCATTCCCATGTTCACTTAGGGACCCCCGTATGCCAGACGCTGGGCGGAGAGGTAAAAGCACAGAAGGAGATAAGACACATTCCCTGAACTCAAGGAGCTCACCTTCTTGAGGGAAGAGATCAAGGTGTAAAAAAATGTGATTTAGGTACCATGAGACAAATGCTAATTGGGACCCTGGGGAACCCAGGATGGAAGCCTTGTGTACTGTGCTAAGGCATTTGCATCTCTTACTTGTAGGTAATAAGTAGGGCTGGGTTCATGACCATGGGACATGGAGAGTCAAACAAGGTCTTGTGCTTAGAAAGCACAACATTAACTTGGGTTAATGTTCTCCTGTCACCATCTTGAGTCTGTTAATAATTTTTAAATAAGGAGCCTTGATTTTGCACTGGGTCCCCCAAATTATGTATCCAGCCCTGACAGTAAGAAGCCTAGAAATGAATACCATAAAGAATGGTGTACGCCAGGTCTATGGTGTATGAGTTGGAGATTTCCAAGGAGGGAAGTGTGCCGATGGGAAACCAATGGCGGATGCTCCACTGGGGGGATCTTTTTTTAAATTTTATTTATTTTATTTATTTACTTTTGGCTGTGTTGGGTCTTTGTTGCTGTGCGCAGGCTTTCTCTAGTTGTGGTGAGCGGGGGCTTTTCCATACTGACCATGAAGCCAGCTCTTCGAACAGGAGGGTTGCTGGGGATTACCTAAGTGATGTCCTTGTGTCTCTATCTTATCCTAGAGAACCCTGGTTCTCCTCCAGTATTTACATACACACACACACACACACAGCCATGGTCTTAGGGGAAGCTGACCCATCCCCAGTTCCAAGGGGACCTGATTGGTCTGAGGATAACCCCCTCCTCTTGCCATGACTGGAAAGGGCGTGTGACCTGATTCTGGCCAACGAGACGAGGGGAAGTTTAGGGGGGCATCCCTTCAAAGGAAAGTTTCTTTCTCCCTTAAGAAAGAGTCACTAAAAGTTTCAGACTCCTGTCAACCTTTCTACATAGCCTTTTACCCATATGAATTCCAATCCTCAGTGACCCTGGGTAAGTCACTAAAAAAATGGATGGAGTATTTTCATAAACACTATCTCATGTTTTGGTTTTGCTTTTGTTTTTTAACTGAGGTGAAATTAACAAACCTAAAATTTACCACTTTAAAGGTGAACATTCCAGTGGCATTTAGTACATTCACAATGTATGTGACCATCACTCCTCTTTAGTTTCAGAATGTTTTCATCACCCAAAAGGGAACTCTGTGCCCATTAAGCATTCCTCCCGTTCCCCCTCTTCACAGGCTTTGGCAGCCACTTACCTGCTTTCTTTTCCTGTGGATTTAATTATTCTGGGTATTCATATACATGAAATCATACAATGTGTGACCTTTTGTGTCTGGCTTCTTTCACGTAACAATGTTTTTGAGGTCGGTCCACGTTGTATCTGTAGCATGTATCTGTACTTCATTTCTTTTTTTGGCTGGATAATATTCCGTTGTCTGTAGATATCACAATTTGTTTATTCACTCATCTATTGATGGACATTTGGGCTGTTTCCACCTTTTGGCTATTGTAAATAGCACTGCTACGAACATGCATTTACATGTATTTGTTTGAATACCTGTTTTTAATTCTTTTGATATACACATAAGCATGGAATTGCTGAATCATGTGGTAATTTTAACTTTTTGAGGGCCTTCCAAATTGTTTTCCATAGCAGCATATATTTGTATTATATATTCTCACCAGCAATGTGTGTACATTATCTCATGTTGCCCATGATACTGATACTTGATGAGGTCAGGTTATTTTATAAAGTGGAATCCTGAGATTCAAGGACCTAAAATCACTTGCCTATCTCAGTGCGTCGTGTCAGAATCTGATTCCACGTCTTTGAAGAGATTTCTTTCCATTGCATAAACTTCTCAGGTCTTTCGCGTCCTCCTTTGGAGAGAAAAACCACAGGTTTATGATACATAAGATCGTCCAGATATCGATTAAGAATTATGGGAAAATCCCAGCTCAGAGTACCAGGCATTTAATATTCTGTTAACACAAATATATACGTTTATTTTGCAAACTTACCGTCTAAAATGATACCCAGCTCATAGTAAATGCTCAGAAAATATTTGAATGAATGAGTCTTGTGCGTTCATTTAGGGGTTCATCTTCTGTGTCTCTGGCAGCTAGCCATCCATATGCTGCCTTTTCTTTAACATCCTTCTTTGCCCCTGTAGTGCTGCCAGGAGAAAAAGGGACCGGATCCACCAGATGTGACATAACTCCATCTGTGACAGAATGTCTCTCTAACCGTTTAAGTTGAAAATATGCCTTTACCAAATATGTCAGTATCCTTCTTCAAATTGCATGGCCGTACCTTTCTCAATTTGACTTACTATTATCTAATTATTTAATCTATAAACAGATATATCGCTGATGTATTTTAACCAGCATGTTTGTTATTTATTTATAAATCAGTGTTCATCTTTCGGGACTTTGATGTTCTCTTGCCAAGAAATAACTAGTACTAATTTCAAATAAGGAATATCTTTTGTAGTTAATAAATGTCTTCCCAGATCAATAAGGTTAATAAGTGATACTGTCACTTGGGCATGTTAATAAGTTTAAAAAAAAAAAGAAAAAGAGGCCTAGCCAACTGAAAAGCTGGAACTGAAAATAGATTATAGCATTTTGCCCCAAGGCTTTGGCAGCAATTGAAACAAAGTGTTTTGAAACAGAGCAAATTGGCATTTCTTTGACTTCTAATGTTCAGTTTCTCCAAGCAGGACACCTGGTTCAACGACACAAAACAGCCATTCAGAATTATAGTCTGGGCTTTTGTTATGCAAAAGGTAAATGAGGGCAGCAGGAACTCTTCCAGGAAAAGCTGTTTTTACTTTTTCCCTAGGGAGAGCTCTCATCAAAAAAAGAAAGAAAAAAAAAGAAGAAGAAAGAAAAGCAAAAACTGCTGTTGACAGGAAATCAGGAGTCTTGAAGATGAGTGGTTCTGAAATTATCTAATAGAAGACTATTTCATACAATGCTATAAAGTGTTTCCACTGTCAATGAATTAAATGGAAGCCGCAGCCTTCCCTGTTTGAGAATACAAAGTTATCATAGTTTCTGGCTGGCTCTTCTTCTCCAATGCTCAATCTGCAGGGACTTGCTTTGGTCTGAGTTGCATTTATGTTCTAATAGAAGCAATTTGACCAACACTCGGGTTGACCCATTAGAAGAGAACCTTGGCTGAATGTGCACATACTCACATGCAGATATGTGGTTTGCACGACGCAATGCAGACAGTGTTGGAAACTGCACTTGAATTTAGTGCTGAGGTTGCTTGTCCTGCTGTCCAGCCCATTATTGTAAAAGCCTAGAGTCCAGAATAAAAGGAAAGTGAAATGAAGGTCGTTTCACCAAAGCAAGTGCATCTGAGAAGCCTGCCATTTGCCTCCATGACTTTTAACCCTTTGGATCCATTGAACTCCCTTTATTATGTTGGGTGGGTGCTGGGCACTTGTGGAGCCAGACAGCCTCAAAATCTAATGGAAGAGTTTTCATTGGATGAGTATCAAGAGAGTGAGGGGATTGAGTTTATCGTGTGTCCACTGCGTGCTGGGCCTTGCTTTGGGGATGGGATACACGGCAGTGAATGGGACGAAGCCCACGCTGTCATAGAGGTCACCTTCTAGCAAGGAAGACACATGAAAAGAGGCCAGTGGTGTTAGGGAACTGTTGACCAAAACCACCCGCCTTGGCCAGGCATGATGATACCTGCTTGCCTGAATTGTCTCACAACAGGAGGTCCCGATAAAAAACTCGGTGCTGCCACCGAAAACTATCGAGGAGAATTCAGGAGGTGGTGAAAGGAGGGGGGACATGCCAGCGCATAGTATGTGGTGTAAAACTAACCCGGAAGAATTGGGGAGGGGCTAAAAGGAGGAGAGAGGAGATGACCAACATTTCAGAATCCTTTGGGCTGGAATCCATCTTGGCTGAGACATGCGCACGCCACCAGGAAGGACCCTGAGTCAGACCAACTATGGGCCAAGCAACGTGATTGGCCTGAGACAACCCGAAAACTAACCCCATCACCAGAAACCCCGAGACCGCGAGCCTCGCGGCAGAGCAGTTCTCCTGGGTTCCCTTACCCTGCTGCTCTCCTCCTGAGCACCCCTTCCCAATAAAGTCTCTTGCTTTGTCAGCACGTGTGTCTCCTCGGATAATTCATTTCCAAGTGTTAGACAAGAGCCCACCCTCAGGCCCTAGAAGGGGTCCCCCTTCCTGCAACAACAGTACTCTAATTGCCCATGAACAGAAGTGCTATGAAGAAAGAGGGGAGAGGGGGGCATTTTTAGTCCACAGAATTAGAGAAAGCCTTAGGAAAGGGCAAGCCCTGCAAACAGTTTGGGGACACATCAGAAGGAACAGTAAATGCAAATGTTCTAAGGGGGTCATGATGTGTCTGGAAAAATCATGACTGTGAAGGAGAAGAGTGACGCAAGAGGAATACCAGAAAGGTGGGCAGGGTAGGCAGGGCCAGAACATGGGGGCCTGTAGGGCCTCTCAGCCTCAGCACCCTTGACCTTTGGGGCTGGAGAGTTCTTTGTCATGGCGGAGGGAGGGAGGTCAGAGTCCTATGCATAGTAGGACGATTAACACATCCCTGGGCTTTACCCACCAGATGCTGTTATCACCTCCATAAGTTGTAAATACCCCAAAGTTTTCAGACACTGCCAAATGTCCTCGCATGGGGAGGGTTGTGTGTGTGTGTCTGCAAAATCACTCCTGTAGGTTATGGCAAGAATAGGTCTTGGCAATGACTCTGGGTTTTATTCTAAATGCAATAGAAATCTGCTGCAGGATTTTCAGCAGGAGAGTAATGCAATATAATTTCCACTCTGGCTGGTGGGCAGTGAAGGTGACAGCAGGCTGGGGATGGCTCAGAAAGCGGTGAGAGCAGGAACAGAAGCTTGGGTTTTCACAGGACCTCTAGGCTAGGAAGGGAGAACGTACCCGATCCTCATGCGTGTCCCCAGGTATCCGACCATGTCATGAAATGACCTTTCTCTACTGTCCAGCACCAACTCCAAAATTGCTGAGGCAGCAGCGTTAGTGACCAAAAAAGTAGCTCCTGTTGGGAAAGGCATCTGGAAAAGACAGTTTCTTAGGTGGTTGAGAGCTCAGTGGTACGAGGCTAAGGCTGCAGGTTGGTCCATGAACAGCCAAGTGGATCAGTACACATGGTACCTTGGGCGCATGTCCCCTCTCTGGATTGACTATGCCACATCCTCAAGCAGCACCAACAGTCAGTACTACTAGAAAACAGCCCAGTAACAAACTTTCCTACTGGAGGGTCACTCTTTCCTCACTCTGCGAGTCTATTGCAGAGAACTCACAGATGCCATCTTCCCAGAGGTCTGTAAGCCTCCAAAGTCAGAGACATGTCTTCTCATCCATGAACTTCTCTCAAGCAGTGCATCATTCCTTTTAAGTCTCTTCTCTGAGAAACTGATTCACTCCATAACTCTGAAATGCCGGATCTTTTCAATTCCATTCCATGTCACCATTTCCCACCACAGTTCCTGTTACACCCTGAATTGTGTCCTCCCCAAATTCATCTGCTGAAGCCTTTACCCACAGTGTGACTGTATTAAGAGGTAAGGCATTTACAGAGACAATTAAGGTTAAATGAAGTCATAAGGATGAGGGCCTCTTCCAATAGGACTGATGTCTTTATAAGAAGAGGAAGAGGCACCAAGAGTGTCCACACACGGAGAAAAGGGCATGTGAGGCCACAACCGGAAGGTGGCCATCTGTGCGCCTAGGAGAGAGGCCTCAGGTGCCAGACCTGATGACACCTTGATCTTGGACTTCAGCCTCCAGAATGATGAGAAGATAAACTGCTGTTGTTTCAGCCCCCACCCCAGTCTGTGGTACTCTGTTATGAGCCTTAGCAGACTAATACAGCCCCCTAGATGTCATCCTTAGGTAGATAATGTCACTCTACCTCCAGGATATTCATCTGTGACCTCAGCCTTGGTAGCTACTTTTGAAATCCTTACTGAAATGCTCTCCTCCCACCCCCAGCCCTGAGTTTGCCTCATATGGTGCTTTTTGATTCTCCAAAGGATCCTCTAACTCCTCTCTTTTGCTTTGCTTCCCTGACTCATCTTTCTCGGCTTCACTCTTTCACGTTAGTGCTCCCTGGGGTTTTGTCCTCAAAGCTCTTCACATCTCAAGTCTAGACACTCTCCTAGGAAGGCTCGTTTGTTCCCAGAGCTTTAACTATCACTTCCATGTGTATGACTCATACATTCATTTTCCCAGACTCAATATCTCTCATGAGCTCCAGAGCTTTACTTTCTGCCCCTAACTTGACCTTTCCCCAATTGAGCATGTCACCACCAAACCTCTCACCTAAGCAAGATATTTGAAAGGCACCTTTGACTCTTTTCTCTTTTGCTTCAAATTCAGATGGCTCACAGGCTCTTTTTGATGCCATTGTCTTCCTTCAATGTGTCATCTCCTGAATCAGCTTTCTAATGCTTGCATCTCATCATGTTATTCCCCTCCTTAAAAGTTATTAACACTACTATATATAAAATAGATAATAATAACTACCTACTGTATAGCATAGGGAACTCTATTCAAATACTCTGTAATGACCTATATGGGAATAGAATCTAAAAAAGAGTAGATATATGTATATGTATAACAGACTCACTTTGCTGTACACCTGAAACTAACAAAACATTGTAAACCAACTATACTCCATTAAAAAAATTAATTAAAAAAAAGTTATTAACAGCTTTCAATTACCTGTTGAGAAATCCCAAGTCCAGTCTCCATAGCATGATACCTCTCCAGTAAGACCTTCTCCCCTTTTCCCACCCAGATAACTTTCGTTCCAGGCCCCCTGACACCAATTTTGCTCCCTAAAACACATGTTCCTTTACCTTTTTGGCTTCCTCTGACTGTAATGGCTCCACCAGCAAACCCCATTCCTTTGTAGTCAGGTCTTCTCCTTTGTCCCTTCTCTACTTTGCAAACTGTACTCATTCTTACAGACCAAGTTTAAATGTGCCTTCACCCACAAAGCCATCTTCTCCTGTGCCAGTGTCCCCTGCTCCATGTTATTTGTCCCCAGAGCATTTTGCCTGACTGTCTCTCCTGATCGATTAAGATTCTTTACCATTGCAACCATGTTGCATCCATCCTTGAAGTGCTAAATAACCTGGTATTATTCCTGACATCCAATATGGGCTGTGAAAAGTACTAGTTGAGTCAAGAACAATGAAGAAATATCTTCTGTGATTACCTGTGATGGAAAGCTCTGCCATTCCTAAAACTAAGGTTATAGTAAGGCTCATGATTGGAATGCAAAAACAGAGGGTATAATTCTTTCGATAGAACTAGATTCAAAGGAACCATTGGGGGGGTAGAAATAAGAAGGTATACATTTTCATAGAAATCATGTGCCTCAGGTCCAAAATAACTTGGGAAATAGCTGAGTGAGAGGAAAACCAAAAAATAAATTAATGTCATCAGTGTCATGGAAGATTGTTACAGATTGCCTAGCCAGACAGAAAATACAGATGTTTCCCCACACCAAAATAAACTAGGAAGGTGATCAGGGATGCAAGACATCCAGTATTGTACCAAGACTTTACTCTGTCAAATGCAATTGTTATATATTGGAATGTAGTCATCAAAATATTTTTTAAAAATAATTGTAAATAGTGATTTTATGCTTCTTTATTAACTCATTAAAAAGCAAGGTCTGTTGCTGAGATGAATGACTTTAATTTCAGGGTAGTGATGAGCATATACAATATTTTGGTACATTTGTAGCAACTGTAATGTGATTTGAAAAGATCTGTAATTTCTATTGGTGAGAAAGTCATAAGTATTTCTAATATTACTGCCATGAGTCGTCTATATTCATGATTGAAGAAAACACTGCATTTGAGTTAGAGGTTAGTAAAGTAAAGATGTATTCTAGCCCAGGTCACAAAAATGCTCATCATAGAAGAACTCTTGTGATGCAGAGAGAGGTTTTCTTCAACTTCTTCCTGGATAAACAACCCTTAAGAAGCTACATTTAGAAGGACATCATAAATAGCCAGTGGGCTCTTTGAATCTCAGGATAACCAGTACTGGATTCCTAGAGGGATTGCAGACATTAATGTCACCATCAAGGACTTGAAAGAACAGGAATGGTGATTCCCATAGCATTCCCATTCAACTCGCTTACTTGGCCTATGCCAAAGGCAGATGGAGCTTCGACAATGACGATGGATTATTGTAAGCTTCACCAGGTGGTGACTCCAATGCAGCTGCAATGCCAGCTGTGGTTTCATTGCTTGAGCAAACTAACACATGACCTGGTACCTGGTGTGCAGCTATTGATCTGGCAAATGCTTTTTTCTTGAAATATATTAGAAAAGACCAGCAGAAACAGTTTGCTTTTAGCTGGTAAGGCCAGCAATACACTTCCACTCTCTCACCTTGGGGGTATATCAACTCTCCAGCCCTGTGATGACACAGGGCTGGAGAGTGATGACAACCCCGTGACCTGCAGGGATCTGGACTGCTTTTCTCTTCCATAAGATATTTATTATACTGGGCATTGTGTTGATGACATCATGCTGATTGGACTTAGTGAGCAAGAAGCAGCAACTACTCTAGACTTACTGGTAAGACATTTGCTTGTCAATGGCCCCCCCTACAACCAAAAAGAGGCACAGTGCCTAGCGGGCCTCTTTAGATTTTGGAGACACCCTATTCCTGACATGGGTGTGCTGCTGCAGCCTGCTACTGAGTGACCTGAAAATGTGCTGCTTTGGAGTGGAGGGCCCAGAATGCAAGAAGGCTCTGCAGCGGGACCAGGGTCCCATGCCACTTGGACGCTATGGGTCAGCAGGTGTAAAGGGCCCTGATGGGATGGCAGTTAGGGGTGCTGTGTGGAGCCTTCAGCAGGCCCCTGTGGGTGAATCACAGTGCAGGCCCTTAGGATTTTGGAGCAAAATCCTGCCATCCTGTGCAGGTAACTGCTCTCCATTTGAGAAACAGCTCTTGGTCTATTACTGTGCCTTAGCAGAGACTGAATGCTTAACCATGGGCCACCAAGTTACCACGTGACCATACACCATTAAGTTGGGGGTGTACAGCAACACTCTGTTGTCAAATGGAAGGAAGTGATACATATGTGATCAGACCCAAGCAGGCCCTGAAGGCATAAGTAAGTTACACAAAGAAATGGCTCAAATGCCCATGGTCCCCACTCCTGCTACACTGCCTTCTCTCTCCCAGCCCATACCTATGGCTCAGCAGGAATTCCCTGAAATCAGCTGACAGAGGAAGAAACGACTTGGGCCTGGTTTACAGATAGTTCTGCACGATATGCAGGCAACGCTAGCAAGTGGACAGATGCAATACTGCAGCCCTTGGGGACATCCCTGAAGGACAAGAGTGAAGGACAGTCCTTGCAATGGGTAGAGCTTTGAGCCATCCCCTTGGTTGAACTTTGCTTGGAAGGGAAATGGTCAGGTGTGTGACTATATACTGCCTCATGCGCTGTGCCCAATTGTTCAGCAGGAAAGTCAAGGACTTGGAAAGAACAGTATTGGAAAATTGATGACAAGGAAATTTGGGGAAAAGGTATGTAGATAGACTCCTCAGAATGGGCAAAAAAAAGTGAAGATATTTGTGTCCCATGTGAATGCTCACCAAAGAGATATCTCAGCAGAGAGGCAGTTTGATAGTCAAAAGAATAGGATGACCTGTTCCGTGGGTACCAGTCAGCACCTTTCCCGGTCATTCCCATCATCACCCAATGGGCTCATGAAGAGAGTGGCCATGGTGGCAGGGTTGGAGGTAATTCACGGGCTCAGCAACATGGACTTCCACTCACCAAGGCCAACATGGCTCTGGCCACTCTGAATGCCCAATCTGCCAGTGCACAGGCCAGCACAGAGCCCCCCGACGTGACACCATTACCAGGGATGATCACCAGCCACCTGGTGGCACGTTGATGACATTAGATCCTGCCTTCACAGAGGGCTATCATTTCCTTCTTGCTGGATAGACACGTTGAATATGGACTTGCCTACCCTACACATAATACTTCTGCCAAAACTACCATTCGTGGACATATAGAATGCCTTGTCCACTGCTATGGTATTCCACACAACATTGCTTCTGACCCAGGCTCTCACTCGACAGCAAATGAAGTACAGTAATGGGCCCATGCTCATGGAAGTCACTGGAATTCTAACTGTATTTCCCACCATCCTAAAACAACTGGCTTGATAGAATGGTGGATTGGTCTTGTGAAGACTCAGTTATAGTGCCAACTAGGTATCAACACCTTGTAAGGCTGGGGCATGGTTCTCCAGAAGGCTGCGTGTACTCTGAATGAGCATTCAATATATGGCGCTGTTTCTCCCAGAGCCGAGACTCCCAGGTCCAGGAATCAAGGGTGGAAAGGGGAGTGGCACCACCCACTGTTACCCTTAGTGACCCACTAGCAACACTTCTGCTTCCTGTTCCCATGACCTTCACCTCCGTCGGCCCAAAGGTCTCAGTTCCAAAGGGCACAGTGCTTCCACCAGGAGTCACCACAATGATCCCATTGAATTGGGAGTTAAGACAGCCACTGGGCTCACAGCCACTCAGCCCCTTTGGGTTCCTCGTGCTTCTGAATGAGCAGGGAAAGAAGGGGTTTACTGTGCTGGCCGGGGTGACTGATTCTGACCTCCAAAGGGAAAATGGACTTCACCTGGGCCTCCAGCTTGCTGACTATACATCTCGGGACTTGTCAACCTCCATAATTGCATGAGCCAATTCCTTATACCAAATCTTTCTATAATAAATCTTTCTTTTATATATATATATATATATATATATATATATATATATATATATATATATATATATATTTACTATTGATTCTGTTTCTCTGGAGAATCCTAAATAATCTCAAAATAGTTATTAAAATAGTTTTTTTTAAAAAGATTATAAGTATAAACAGTTATGCTTCTTCACTAACTCATTAAAGAACAAGACCTATCGCCAAGCTGAACGACTGTAATTTCAAGGTGGTGATGAACATATACAATATTGTGATACATTTGCAGCAACTGTAACATGGTTTAAAAATATCTGTGATTTCTACTGATGAGAAAATCATATGTTCTTATAATACTACTGCCATTTGTTCTCTATATTTGTGACTGAAGAAAATGCTACGTTTGAGTTAGAGGCTAGAAAAAATAAAGATGTGTTTTTGTTGTAACCAGTCTCATAAGGATCCTCACTATGGATCCCTCAGGGTCCATAGAGCTCAAGAAAAGAACCTCTGAGATAAAGAAAGACAACCATCCCTTTACACCTTCCTGGATAAACTACCCTTTGAGAAACTACCTTTAAAGAGACATAGTAAATACCCAATGGGCCCTTTGATTCTCAGGATAACCGAACATCTGAAAAATATCATGTGCCCTGTAGACAAGGAAACTGAAGTAGACTTTGGTTAAAAAAGAGAGAGAGAGAGAGAGAGAGAGAAAGTCTCCTTGGTCTTTGGGACAAAAACTAGATCCCTACCACAAACTATTTTAGCCCCTCTGGGTCCCTAGCGTAGTACCTTCCGTGTAACAGACACTCAATATTATTTACTGAATTTATGATCATCAATGGATGGATTGACAAACTTACAAAAGTGTCACTTAAAGTTGCAAAGCGAACAGTGACCTCACACAGCTTGTTTTCTTCTGTGCTCTTCTCCGGTGTCCTCTTTCCTCTCCTCTCGTGCCATCTGTGAGGCAGGCAGAGGCACTGCCTTTCTTTAGAACAGCTGGCTCTGGCGGCTGTCGGGCGTCGTCAGCCAGAAGCCAGGTGGTCTTACGTTCCGTTCCTTCCACACCAAGGGCAAAGGGGTCAAGATGAATACGCCCAAACCACTTGGTATTCACTCTTGATTTTTCCGTGTATGCACACAAGGCTACGTCCCATCAAGAACTCTGCCCTCGCTGGTTAATGGATCCTTTTCTAAATGCACTCAGGGAGAACACAAGTGCGCCCCTCATCAGATAAGATTCGCCATTTCAAACAACCATATTTTGTGCTAATGAATTTACATATTAACTCTAATGTGTGTACCAAGGAGAAACAGGAAATACAAAAAGAGAAACAAATACATATCTAATCCTACAGCCCAAATATACATATTGCTAATATTTTAGCATATTTGCTTCAAGACTATATTAGCTTTATTAGCTTTTGCATAGTTTCCCCCCCACCGTGGGGATTTTTGTCAAGAAGAATGGGAAAGAGGGGTTGTATACACTTGTGATGATTCTAGCATACACTATCTTGTTCCCATTCCCCATCATTTACTATAATAGGTTTTTATTGTATACATATAAATGGTGTGTATATGCATACAATTTTTATGTATATAATAAAAATAAATTTATACCTATAATAAAAATAAACTTGATAAATAAAAGCATATATACGTATAACCCTAACCCTAATACATATATGTTTTTATTTGTCAATACTCTTTTAATGGTCACATATTAACTCATCAATTAAACATATTAATGACATATTCACACTGTTTCATCTTTTCTCTATCACAGATAAGGCTCCCATGCACATCTCTTTCCATCCATTTTTTCCTGTGCTTACTTTGTCACTGGGATGATTTCCTTGAAGTGCAAATCATGCATCAAAGAATGAAATTGCTTAAGGCTCTTAATGTAAATGGCAACCAAACTGCTTTCAATATGTTTTTTTTTAACATTAAGTTTTAATATTTTGGTGGCTTCATTGCGTAATTCAGGGGAAATTCTTGAAGTCTGAAACAATTTATTTTCTTTCATGCCCAACAAGTCTAGAACTTTCGCAGTGCTAGCACGTGAGGAGCAGGATGGTACAGCACAACTTGGTCGTCAAAAGCACAGGCTTGAAAAAAAACAAAACAAAACAAAAAAGCACAGGCTTGCAGTTAAAGGCATGCTTTCGATCCCCAGCTCTGCCCCCTTCCTGCTGGGCAATCTTGGGCCAGTTATTCAACCCCTCTGTGCCTAAATTTTCTTATTTTAAAAGTGGGTATAAACAACAGTACTAACTTAATAAGTAATAATACTTACTACATATGGATGCCATGAGGATTAAATGAGCTGCTGCACATGAAGTGGTTTGACATATGGTATGACTCCAAAATTAGTTTTATTGTCAGTCACTGAGAGCACAGTTTACAATAACTGTGGTCTTGTAAATACTAATATATCTGAGACAAAATTTGCACCCTATTATTTGCTTTCTACTTGTCCTACCTGTTTCTATATTCCTTTTCCTCTGTCCTCGCATTATTTTGGTTTTACGGAGTATTTACACTTTGTCTGGTTTTCCCCTCTGAGCGTGGGGAGTTACTGCTTTTTCACAGCTGACTTAGAGAACCCTGCAGACCTGCTTGACTCACAAATCTAATCCTTTTCACCTCATTCAGACAATGCAGGGACTGCTTTCCCCGCCCTTTCAACTCATTTGCTATTGTTGTCATTTAATTGCATACATATTTCATATTCTATTCAAATATTATTATTACAGATTTGTACAGTCAACATTCATTTCAATTTACAGACTTAAACGTCTTTTCTTGTTCTTCATCCTTCCTGCATCTCCAGGTCCCCATCTGGGATCATTTTCCTTCCTCCTGAAGAATGACTTTTATATTTTCCTGCCCTGTAATATTGCTCTAGTAAGTGCAAGCTTGCCAGTGACAAATCCTCTCTGTTTTTTGCTTTTCTGAAAATGTCTTTATTTTGTCTTTATTCTTGAAGATGTTTTTTCACCTAATATAGAAGTCTAGGTTGGAAATTAACTTTCAGCATTTTGAAAATTTTCTTCTGTTACATTTTGGCTTCTATTATTTATTTTATTTTACTCTATATTTTATTTTACATGTTATTTCATTATTTATTTTATTATTTTTATTTTATATTTTATTGTATTTATGTTATGTTATTTAATTTTTATTTTATTTATAAATTTTATAATTTAGTTTTATTATTTTAATTTAATTTATTTTATTCTATATTTTATTTTACTTTATATTTTAAATTTTATAGTTTATTATTTTATTTTGCTTATTATATTTTTATTTTACATTTTCAAAATTTATTTTATTTTACTTTCAAAATTCATTATTTTATTTCATTATTTTAATTTATTTTCTTTTTCAAATGACAGCTGTCAATTCACTGTTCTTCCTTTGAAATCAATATGTCTTTCTTCCTCTGGTCGCTTTTAAGATTTCTCATTGTGTTTGATTTTCAGCCATTTTTCTCTGATGTGATTTTCTCTGAATTTATTCTGCTTCTTGAATCTCTACTAGTTTGGAAATTTGTCAGTCACTGCCTCTATGTCCACACCATTCTCTTTCTTTTATTCTTCTGAAAGGAACTTATTACATGTATAATAAATCTTCTTATTGTATTCCTTTTGTCTCTTACCCTTTCTTCATATTTCTTATTCTTTTTTCTCATATGACTTTTCTGGATATTTACTTTGAATCTATCTTTCAATTCACTGATTCTCTTTTGTCCTTTAATAGGCTTCATTCCTTCTACTGTTTCTAATTTTAGTTATTACACTTTTCAATTCTAAAATTTCCCTTTGATTATCCTGACAGTTCCCATTTATTCATCAAACTTCTTCATCTTTTCTTGTATCTCTTTGATGATTTATTTACACTTTGTTATGTTAAATTCTATTGTTGGTAACTCTAATCTGGAGCCCTGAGGGATCTGTTTTTATCTTTTATTCCCTCCTATGTCTTGATATTTTTGATGAGCTACCTGGTGTATGTCACAAATTATATAATTTATTTAAGACTGTAACTTCCTAGAGAAATGATTTACTTTTGTTTGTGGCCAGAAGCACCAGCATGCTATTGGTCAGCATAATTTCAAGGACTGAGATGATCCTAAAACAGGCTTCCATTCCCACAGGGCTGCACTATATCCCACTCACCCTCGCTTTTATGATATAGGACTTACGTGTCTCAACCCAAAGCATGAGAGGTTTTCCAAGCCCTGCCTCATGGGGGGCCTTGAACTCCTGTTTTTCTCCCACTCACCATGTGAGGTTGGCAAAAGCGCAGTACGTATTTTCAAGTTCTTAGCTCCTGCTTCCAGAATCCCATTCACCTTTAGAGTAAAAATGATCCCAAATGCTGGGACCACCTCTATGTATTTCTGTCTCCTCCTGGATCTTGACCTCGTAATTCTTCATTGCATTGACAACTCTCCAAAGATTTCAATTACTTCAATTAGATGGTGTGTGTGTGTGTGTGTGTGTGTAAGTTTTATCTAACTTTCTCCTTGTCTTCAGCAAAGAGTTGGTCCAAATCATCTGGATCACCTAGTCTACCATTTCAGGAAGTAGAAGTCTGAAGTCTATTTTTTCAGAAGTATGGCTTTCTAAATTATTATTATGAAAAGAGATCCAGGAAGAAAATGTTTAATCTCAGTATTCCCAAACTTATTTTACTACAGATGCCTTTGTTTTTGTGAAGCAGCCCACAGAACAAATGGTCCACAGCATCTCAACTTACAAAAGGCTTAGATTTCAAAAGGCTGTCCCTAAGAACTTTGCCTTGTAAGTTCAAAGTGTTGTTCAACAAAGAGCCATTGTATTCACGTTTATGCAAAGTTAAGTTACAAGAGAAGAACTCTGATGGTTTTGCTGTGACTCATCCCTTTCCACGTAACAACTGCCATTCCTTCACCACTTTCTTTTGTTATAATTATTTCTACTTTTATTTTCACTGTAATCATACACACAGAGAAGATAGGATTGGTCAAGAAGGCACTTTGAGATAGGTATGGAATGCCATTTTTAAACATGTTTTATTTTGAAATGAGTATAAGATTCTCAGGAAGTTAGAAAAATAATACATGGAGTCTAAGTGTACTCTCCTCCAGCTTTCCCCAATGATGCCATCTCATACAACCAAAGTAAAATATCAAGACCCAGAAGTTGACGTTGGTACGATACTATTAAAAGGCCTGCAAACCTTAATCAGTTTTTACCACTTTTTAACATGCATTCGTTTGTGTGTGTGTGTGTGTGTGTGTATGTGTGCATGTAACTCTATGCAACATTATCTAGTGTATAGATTCATGTAACTACCAACACAACCAAGATACAGAACTGTTTTATCACCACAAAGAAACTCTTTCATGCTACGCTTTTACAGCTATACCCACCATCCTTGTCCCCTGGCAACCACCAATCTATTCTCGATCTCTATAACTTTGTCCTTTCAAGAATGTTACATAAATGGAATCAAAGAGCATGTAACTTTTTGAGGTTTACTTTTTTCACTAAGCACAATGTCCTTGAGGGGTCTACCCAGTAATAACATTTTTCCTAGACCCAGCATCTTTTCTATCAGATCCTTAAAAGATATATGTTTTTCTATTTCCTTTCCCTTTTTTTTACAGATAAGACAAGAAACTGACTAAAAATCGTAAGTAAATTTATGACAGATTTCTTGATCCTCTAGTTCAGAGTTACATACAATAGACCCTGTTTCTCCGAAGACCAATCCTTCTTGCTTCCTGACTAGTTTGGAACAACAGGTCAGCTGAAGGTCATGGTTGATAAACACAATCCACTGAGTATTTAATCAGAAGTTTGTTATAGGGAAATCAAATTTTTCTTGACATTGCCTGCAGCAACTACTGCATTAGCCCACTAAGTATGAACTACAGAGTGGGTTACTTGGAAATCATTCATATACTCACTGTTGCAAGCATGTCTAAATAGAATTTCTAATGTCCAAATAGAATTTCTAAATTCTTAACTCAAAAGTTGATAACTTCAAAAACAAGAAATGAATGCTTTGACTGGGTCTACAAGTGACATTTCCTAGTTTTCTTCTTCATCTTCTCTCATCTTCGGGGGTTTGCCTAAAAGTCACCAAGTTAGGTCACCAATGAACCTAATAAGTATTCAACAGCTTTCTGCAGTGGTGAAGAATGTTTCTAGAGGGGGCAAGAATATTTCATGAAGTCCAAGAGCAGACATTAACAATCTGAGGTTTGTACCATCCCATGAGAACTTTTGAAGAATCTTTTTTTAAAAAGTACTGGATACAAAGGGACCTAATATACCTCTACAACCATGTTTTCTCAAGTAACCTCCCAGGGCCATCCAGTGTTGATCAAGGAAGCTTTTCACACCAGTCCTTACCTGCTGCAGACTTTCCTAGCGTGAGACTCAGAAGAACATCCAAGAACCAGGAGGCCCACCTGAGTGCTGGTCAGTCTGTACTAAGTGTAGAGACACTTGGAATGGGTAGAATTTAGAGACAAGAAGGGAAGGCATCATTGCACAGTATCTTACATGACTGACTTTCTCTTGACCAAACATCCCACTGGAGTTAATGCTGTTTGGGAAAGGATGAAACTCTCTTCTTGGCACAGCAAATGTAGCAAAATAATTTTAACCTAAGGAACCACAGCCAGGTTTTTAAAAACACTTCCTATCTCAGGCACATTCCTTCCAAAACCACCTTCATAGTCATCTTCAGAAATGGGCTGGATACTGATTCTGGGGCCATGCTTTAATTAGCGACCTCCCCTATAGATGCAAGGGTTGATCTTCTATTTGGGAAAATTAACTCATGTAATTTATTCACATCTGTAATAACAGGTGAGCTGCTCTCCCTTTAGGACTTTTTAATCATTGAGTCCTTTTCTACTGATGTTTTATCATCATAACAGTATTTTTTAAATGTTGGCTCACAGGCGATTTGCCTTATAAGGCATTTATATGTTTTAAACATGGTAAACATTAGAGTGGCTTAGAGCAGATTTGGAAATTGGAAGGTACTTATCTAAACAGAGGAAGACCTTGAAGACCTTGCCATTCTTCCATTAGTGCTTAATGATAGGTTTTTCCATCAAATGAGGGAAACCTGTAAACTTCCGAAGCAAGAAGACTCAGCTACTAAGAAAGGAAGGTGCTTCTTAACCCTACCAATCTGTAGTTTGGAGAACTGAAACAATTTAAGATGTGGAAATTTTAAGTTGCAGAGAATAGACTGAAATGCTGGATATTGAAGATAATGTGCCCTTGGCAAAAGGCAATGTCTTTTTTTCTAGGAAAAGAGCTTAAACAAGCCTTATTTAAAAAAAATAAAAACACGGGGTATATTGAGCACCAAATACCTCTTAAACAAGTAACATTTGGGTGAGTTAACTGTAAAGGTACCCACTGTGTATTAAATTTTCCTCTAAATAAGAAACTCATGGGTACAAAAAAATAAGGTGGAAAATTCACAGTTTTTTTCCTCACACTACAGGCTAGAGGCCACCCACCCAGTTTGGGGGTCCTGCACCTTTCATATTTGAAGTAGATCAAAGAGCATGAAAACCAAAAGTTGACAAACTCAGGATATTTTTATAACCCAAGGGGGAAAAAATCATTTTGCAATTTCCATTACACACAGAAAAGTGATTAATTATATTGGGAGGGAGAAACTTATAATATTCAAGGAAACCATATTATTCCTCCTCATTTTATACTTGGTATAAAGGCCAAAATGCTTTATGGCAATGCATGGGAAGGAAGTCGCATGGGAAATGAACATTTTCAATAATGTATTACTGAAGTTTAGAATTATAGACCTTTACTGACTTTTCAAAGGTAGAAAAGTCTCTAAAGGTAAATTAATATTATTGTTATTTACACCAAATGACCATCCATGGATTTCAGAAAGACCACGAGATAAAACATAAAGTGTTGCCTTAAAAGACTATCAACAATGAGTCTATTTTGCAAAAGCCCCACCCATCCAACAATGCAATCATTTTATCAACGTTTCCCTTGGAATATGCTTTCAAAAGATGGGGCTGTCCTGACTTGTAGAAATAATAAACAATCTTGAGAGATTAAAATAAATGACTGCAGGCTTCTTTTAATTTTCTGCAAACCCTTTGTGAGAATAAAAGAATCACTATCCTCAAATAACTGGAGAATTACATCATTGATCAACTATGTCCCCAGTGGATAAGAGCTCAAGGTGAGACATAGTGTGTGTGAAAGAAATTGCTCTTTGGTAAAACCCCTCAGCAATTAACAACTCCAGACAAAGGACCTTCTCTCTCCATCCTTTGCACCACCCACCATCCACCCTTCCTCACCCAACAGGGAAAAAGACCAGAAGTTTGGTTGTGGGAATGTGACACAGTTCTGGCTATATTTTTTCCTCTCTCTAAGGTTAATCATGAAAATATTATGACTTGTGGGTTGGAAGTGGTTTTAGAGAAAGTGTTTTTAAGCATTACAAATGTTGAACATTTTGAGAAAAACTTACTGTATTGAACTGAAATTTCATTCAGGTGACAGTTTTTTTCCTGCCCTTCTATAATAAGTTTCGGTTCATCTTGGAGACTCTTCTGACGTTGGGTCTGTGGTAAGGTTCCTGCAAACCACTGCAAAGTCACCATTAAGACGGAAAAGAAAGCAAACTTTTAAAGGTATCTTCTGTTCAGTGAACGATGATCTTCATAGGGGTCAGAGTTGAGGTTAGGAGTCTAGACAGCTTTTCTCTGAAGAGTGAAACGTGGAACGTGTGACACAACCAATCGATAGGATACTTTGAGATTGGCTTTGAGCAAAAAAGTATTTAAATTTGTGCTTCTGGGCTAATTTACTACATATGTCAGTTTGGGGGTTGTGATGACTATTTGCAAGTCAAAATGCTTTTACCCTTTTGTTAACTAGCCTGGAAATGTTAATGATGATGTTGATGATGATGATGATGATGGTGATGATGGTGATGATAGTAATAGTGGCTGAAAGTGAGGACTGACTCTGCACCAGCCCCCTCACTGAGCATTATATGTGCAAATTCCCAGTTAAACTAGTCAACAATTATCTGAGATAAATACCATTATTCCCACAAAGAAACAGGTTATAAAATCTTATAGGGACTTCCCTGGTGGTGCAGTGGTTAAGAATCCGCCTGCCAATGCAGGGTACACAGGTTCGAGCCCTGGTCTGAGAAGATCCCACATGCCATGGAGCAGCTAAGCCCGTGTGCCACCACTACTGAGTCTGCACTCTAGAGCCCATGAGCCACAACTACTGAAGCCTACATGCCACAACTACTGAAGTCTACATGCCTAGAGCCTGTGCTCCGCAACAAGAGAAGCCACTGCCATGATAAGCCCACGCACCTCAACGAAGAGTAGCCCCTGCTCGCCGCAACTAGAGAAAGCCCACGCGCAGCAACGAAGACCCAACACAGCCAAAAATAAATAAATAAATAAATATTAAAAAAAATCTTATAGCATGTGCTCATGGTCACCCAACCAGAAAGGGATAGAGCAGAGAAGGGAGTCTAGATGTCTCTGAGTCTTTACTCATTCTGTGATGTCTTTCTCATCAGCAATACTTTACAACTGTTATATGAAGGCTTTGTACCAAACCTTTTCATCCGAAAAGCAAGAAACATTCAGACTCTACCTGCTTTCCCAAACCAAATCGTCTCTTTTCACCTACTTAATTAGTTACTACTCTGGACTGAATTGTGTCCTCCCCAAAAATTATATGTTGAAGCCCTAACCCCCATTGTGACTATAATTGGGGGATGGGGCCTATAAGGAGGTAATTAAAGCTGTGAGGTCATAAGGGTGGGGTCCTGATCCCATAGGGTTAGTGTTCTTACAAAAGACACTAGAGTGTACTCTCCCCTCTCTCTGTCTCTCTGTCTCTGTCTCACTCTTTCCCTCTCTCTGCCATGTCAGGACATAGTGAGAAGGTAGTTCTGCAAGCCAAGAAGAGAGTCTCCAGGAACTAGATCTGCTGGCACCTTGCCCTTGAACTTTCCAGCCTCCAGAACTCTGAGAAATAAATTTCTATTGTTTCAGCCATCCAGTCTGTGGTCTTTTGTTATGGCAGCCTAAGCAGACTAATCAACTGTCTATAAAAAAAAGAAAGGAAGGAAGAAAGATAAGAAAAGAATGAAAATGAAGCAAAAGAAAGAAAACAAGTCACTCATAAGCACATAAATTGTTGGAACTGTTAAAAAATTAACCCTTGAAGTCCATTGTCCACTGCAGCCAGTTAGCAGCAGACCAAAGACCATGACTGAAGTCAGATTTAATTGATTTTGCTGTTCAAAAGATTTGGTTGCGAAAGGACTAGAGGGTTCTTTTTTGTAATTTTTTGGGCATAGCTAAAGTTTGGCAGATTAAAGTGGTAACACAGTAGAATGAGTTCAAAGTTTTCAATAAGCATTCTAGTCAATGCTCTGTTCCCAAACCATGATAATTCCATAGCAGTGTTTAAGGGAGTGACATTTGGATTAGCGTGTAATTTTCCAAAGCATCCAGAGAACATACACACAGTGCCTTTAGTTGTCCATATTCGGAAATGCAATTTGTGTTTTCATCTTTCTGGGTTAAAAGTGTATTTCAGACAGGAAGGCTTTGGAGCTGCACATCAGCCATGGACTGTTGTACTTCCAGCAACCCCGCCTGGAATCTGAGGCTGCAGCCTACCAGGAACCCTGCCAGTGGTGGAGAGGATTGTAAATCTGGAGAGGGAAATTGTGCAAACCTTTTTTTGCTTAATTAAAATAAATTGGGGGAAATAGATAAGGAGAAGTTCACTGCTTAATACGATCGCTAAATATCATCCTTCACGCCAAATGACTTGTCAAACTGCGATAGGAATATTCATGTGAAAACTTGTCAGGAATCCTGGCCAGTGAATCAAACCGTGCACTCTCATCAGACTTTCTCATCAAAAGCAACGAAGGATATTTTGGAACCCAGGTGTAATTTCCAGACACAGAAGGAAGTTAAGGGGTTTTCAAAGGCAGAACTGTCAGTGATTTCAGGACTGTCTCTGCTTTCTCCCGAAATGGAGAACAGAGCACAAAGAATATAAAGTTAGGGAGGAAATTTCAAAAGTTGTAACATAAATGCATCCAGTATTCAGGTGAGGGTTCAGGGGTGTGGCCGGGGATTCTGTTGGAAAGATGGCAGCCAGGTCTTTGCAGGGCACAGCCTCTAGATTCTTTTGCTTTTTTCAGACTCCACCAACTTCTGCAGCTGCTACAGGACAGGTGAGAAATTGGCGGGGATGCTTGCTCTAGAGGAAGTCAGGACTTGAGATGTGTTAAAGGCTGCAGAATGAGCCATCCATTTCATGCAGGCTAAAATGTACAATTCTGACATTTCTAAGAAGAGGATGTCTTATTTCTACCCACCTTCCAAGCTACGGTTCATACCTTGGGACACGTGGCAACTTCTCCTTGCCCAGCGCCATCACTAACCAAACCCAGCCAATTTTAGGCTTGACCTAAATCAAAGCCTTTTCTGTGAAACTTCCTCCTAAAGGCCCTCTAGACTGACTGTTTCACTTGTTAGTAGGATTCTTCCCTTGGTAAACTAATACTATCAACAGAAGATTCTTTGAAAGACATCACTATTTAGCCTTATCAAAGCAATGTAAAAATTATTAATATTGAAACTTTCAAGGTGAATGTTTTCAAACAAAATGCACTCACTTTGAAAACTGTTTATGAACTACAGTCTTCTTATCTGGGGGACAAAATAACTAAATCATTCTAGATTCTAATCTAATACACACTGAATCCATACAGGGGGGTTGCTGCTATTTCCGTAAAACAAGGAGTAAATTTCTGTTTATTCATTTAGTATGTCTAGTCTAAGATCTTGTGGTCGTACAGGGAGATATTGTCTGTGATCCCTGCCCTGTTCTTGAATTTCTAGGCCTCAGCTCTTGCTCTGTAGCAAATGTCTGTGATCAACATTCTATGGAAACACTTCTTTACAATTAAGTGCCATTGCCTTGGTACTAGAAATAGATGCCAGTTGAACCATGGGATTATTTTTAATAGAAATGACTTTATTGCTTTTTATATTATGAATATGATGGATAGGTACTCTAAAGAAATATTGAAGAAACTTTAAAATACCTTATTCTCAACACCCAAAGAGAAATATGTTGGACGGGGGGAGGGCGTTACAAATTTCCCAGCTACTGCTATTTCAAATCTGTGCCACAAAGATGAAAAGCCATGTCCAAAGTCATACAGCTAGTTAATGGCAAGACTGGATGGTTAATCATTCTACTTTGCTCAGAGTCGTCCCAGGTTTAACATGGAAATTCCTGCATCCTGGAAAACATCTCAATCCCTGGAAAAATGAGACCCTAGGCAAAAACAGGATTGAACCTCAAACCTAGGTTTTTGTTGTTAATGCATACATACCCACTCATACATGTTAAAAAATGAGTACCTGTGATGCATAGTTTGGTAACTTTATTCACTTTATATACGTGAAACATATTTCTATGTCAATAAATGTAATTCTGCAATATAATTTTTACCAGTTGCACATTATTCCTTTGTGTGGATCTATCAAGATTTACTTCACCAATTCTCTATTGATGGATGTTTGGATTATTGACAAATATTTGATATCATAAGAAACCCTATGATGGAAAAGATCCTTACACATACATCTTAATACACTTCTCTTTTAGGAAAATTTGTTTAAAATAGAATTACCAGGTCAAAGAGCGTGCACATATTTTAAGGCTTTTGCCAAACTGCTCTGCAGAAAGGTTATGTCAGTTTACCTTATCACCAGTCATCACATCCTTACCAATAACGGATATTATCAATCTTTTAATCATTCATAATTTGATAAGTGGATATCACTAATTCACAAATATTTTAATTTATATGACTTTAATGATTAAGGAGGTCAAAGACACTTTTATGTTTTTATTGGTCACTTAAATTTCCTTTTGTGTAATTTTCTATTCACAGGTTTTTATCCTTGTTCTATTGGATTATTCATCTTCTTATTGATTTCAAAACATGCTTCACATAACACTTTATCATCTATGTTGCAAGTAGTTTTGCAAGTTAAAACGGGCCTTTTAAATACCTTCGCGTTATTGGTGGTGGTGATGGAGGCCATACAGAAAATTTTGATTTCTGAATAGTCAAAAGGTTTATGAAATCCCAAATGTTCAATTATTGATATGTTTTTCTTGAACTAATGTAATTAAAACCTTTTGTGTGCATTTAAAAGAAAACTTTTACATTCAGGCGTATGGGCATCAGATAATGCAGTGAAGAGGGGGAGAGGGGGAGTCAGAAGGCTGGGACTCAGAATCCAGCCCTGCATCGTCCCTAATCAGTGAGCGGCTTTGGACATGGTTTTTACGTGTGTGAGATTAGCCTCATCCAGCCCCTTCATTTCATCTGCACGACAACAGAACTTGCTCTAGGTGGATGGGCTTCAACCTTGACTGCCCTTGTAATCACCTGGGGAGAGGTTAGCAGGCCTGACACTCAGGACACATCCCAAACCACGTAAATCAAAATCTCTAGGGTGGGATCCAGGCATCCCCATTTTTCTAAGCTCCCCAGTGATTCCAATGTGCAACCAAGCTTGAGACCACAGATCCGGATGGATGTTGTGTTTTTCAAACTTGCCTAATGATTTCTCTGATGGCTTACCAGGCCTCTGGATTGGGAATTTGGATAGAGTTAAGTCTGCCTTGGTTCCCGAGAATCAGTGTCATTAGCAAGTCTTTTTAATAACATTCAGTTATTCTAATAGTCTTTTTGAATGGTCTTCTTACAGCAATGTTTTTCAGAAGCTGAAGTTACCCGCGAAGACTTGAATTATATCCTTGGAATTAGCACTCTGACACTTGTCTATTTCCTTGACACCATCACAGATGATTGAAACTGTATGAGACATTGAGGATTTTCCATTCCAAACCCCTAAAAAATCTGAAGGAAGGCACACAACGTCACGCAGCAATTGAGTGGCAAACCCAGAGATAGGACTCAGGCACCCTGGCCCCTAATCCAACACCATTCTCACCTCCTCCTGCCTCAGTCTCTTCATCTGTGAAATGGGGGTGAGAGTGTCTCTGTACCTTCCTTTGAGGAACGTTCTAAAGGCTGGTGAGGTAATGTCTGCGGAGCTTGGGAGTGACGTGGAGGAAAGGCACCGTAATGAGTATAAAGTACTGTTTTTCGTATTATGCTTTAAAGCTCTATAAATGTTGAAAGGCCCTTTTTGTATAAACATGCAGAAACGACAGTAAAAAGGAAGTACCCCTTTATCCTGCTTTTTAGATTCCCAGATTCCTTCCACCCAATCATTTTTTTTTTCAGTGTTGCATGGACCGTGCATTTACCTGGTTGGGAGCAGGAGGAGAGAGTGTAGAGATGACAAAGCGCTATTCTAAACCACCTTCGCCTGTTTTACTCTCCCATACCAGCCTGTACTTTGCTTTTACAACGCTAATCAGAACTTGCGCTAAAATACTTATCTGCATGATAATTTGCTTAATGCCCGTCCACCCCGCTGGCCTGTGAGCTGCATGAGGACAGGAACAGGTCCAATGCATGTTTCCCACTCCCCAGAGCCTGGGATGCTGTCTGCCGCAGGGAGTTTTTAAATAAATAAATGCATGAGTGTGTGAATTGATGATCCCCGTCAAAATGCAAGGCTAATTGTTGAGTGAAGCCAACAAGGTCACTTTTACAAGCAAGGAGGATAGTTTGTTCTTGAGATCTGCCCCCTTCACTCTGGGAACTTCAGGTTTTCCTGGGCACACTATCCTTTTACCCCATCTCTGTCTACCTCTACCTTGCAAAATGTGTGTGATGCCGGCTTTAATAATTGTCACTGCGATGTAAGGGAGGTAAGGATTGGGGGCTGGAGTACTCAGTGTTTTTAGTTGTTATGACTAAATTATAAGTTGTAGCTAAAGTATCCCCATTTTAGTTGAGGGTCTACTATGAAATAATGTACATTATCTCATTCATAATCACTAAAACCCTGGGAAATAGGTATTATTAGTCCTATTTTGATCAAGAAATCAAGGCTCAGAGAGGTTAAGTAATTAACACCAGGTCACACAGCTAAGACTTGACTCAAGTCATCAAGTTCCTAAGTCCCTGTTCTTTCTGTGATATCACACTGCCTTCCTGCCCCATGAACTTAAGAGGATTTTTTTCTAGACTGTTTCTCTTGGTCATAAATAAGGAGCCTTCTCGAATAACAGGGTGGTTTGTTGTTTGCAGGGGGGTGATGGTCAAAACATTTAACAGCTCACAGGCACAGACCAACCAGTAGACACAAATGCTGCTTGTAAAACCACCAGTTCTCTCCGTAAGTGTCCCAGATAAAAATACAGGACCTTAAGGTAACTTTGAATTTCAGATAAAGAACAATTTTTCAGTATAAGCAATACTTGGAACAGGCATATACCTAAAAAAAAATTGTGTGGAGCTGAAAGACCTGGGCTTTCAGTGCAACCTCACACGCATAATAAGCATACAACACGGAGCAGTTCACTCGACCTTCACTAGTAGTTCACTAGTCTTGGTGGCCAGTTTCCGGGGACAATTTAAGAGTTGGTTTAATGGGAGAGCGTCAACTTAGTGCTTAGAAATGAGTTGTTTTATTTTCAAAGCTTGAACAGTTGTGACTGGGGCAAGAGCCTCACCTGTAGTCTACACCTTGTCCTACATTCTATTGTGATTCCTGTGTACTCTGTTCTGATTTTATTTTTATGATGAATAAATTTGCATCCCTAGCTAAAACCGCCCTCTTCGCTGAAGGGCAAAGCAATGAAAGTTTGAAAAATAAGATAAAATAACAGCATTATTAAAATATATATTAATGTTAAGACTAATCCTGCACTAAGATCATCATAGTTATTATTTGTATCAAAGACTAATAGAATTCTAACTGTTTAATAATAAATACATATTAAAACCATCCAAATGCTCAACAAAAAAGATTGGTTAAATAAATTTGATACCACTTTTTCCTGGGTTGTGGGCCTGTGGTTAATTTTTCTTTTCTTTTTCCATATCTACATTTCGAAATGTGCAATAGTGAGCCTGTATTGCTTTCCTAATCAGAAAAAATAAAAAGAAATGACTTTTAAAGTTTCATCATGACCCAAGAACTTGACAATCTACAGCAAGATCAGGAAGCCAGAAGATGAGGGACGATAAGTTGAAAAATGAACCTTCTTTGTGAGGGAACAGTTACATTCATGGAAAAATGTGGCAGTTAAATTCAGAGTGAAAATGGCAACGATGGCTCATTATACAGTGGAAATAATCAGTCAACCAACCCAGTGTTTTGTCTACATGACATAAATAACTGAGCTGTTTGTTTTTTTTTTTCCACTCCATTGGCCAATTTAAGAGTACTGTGAACAGAAGATTTGATTTTAATGTTTCCAAAACTCCAGTTTAGTGTGAGGTGTAGCTTAACGTTGACTGTGAATGTTCTTGAACCCCCATCGGTAATGGTCCCCACAGGAACAAACACAACACCTCAATCAACACCCCTCCCAAGTGCCTTCTGTCCTTGCAGAGCTGACCCAGTAGATGAAACACTCGTGTGTTTTCTCCCTTATAGCCAGGGTGTGTTGCCTAGCCCTGGAGAACATTTGTTTATAAAGGGGTAAGACTTTTTAATATATATGCAAAAGACAATAATGAAATATGTCTGGCCAGAACATAATCAAGCGAGATTGCATCTAGTTTCAACAACTCAGGGTGCCAGGGCTGAAGCCATTTTTACCGTAACTCACATTTTCAAGCCTGTGAAGTTACCACCCACACAGGAAATGACTTGGAACAGGTGGTCCTCAGAGCTTGCTGGTCTTGTCTGGCTCCCGGGTAATGCTTGTGGGCTACTGAGTCACTGACTAATTATGAGCCCTAACAAAAGGCTCTCAGATAAGCTTGAAGTCAAGACACGGAAGAAGGCAAGGTGTAGCCGGGGACTGTCTCAGCGTGCTGGCTGTCCAAACGGAGTCGATGAATGTGGTTCCTTGGGAAACAATGCCCCCTTGGTTTGTACTCCTCCCAGCTCCCCAGGCACCTGGTGGCAGCGGGATGAGAAAAAACAGGTGAGGCAAGAGCCGTTGCACATCTCAGATTTTAATGAATGCAAATGCATTAGAAAACATCCCACTTGGAATCACTGCTCATAGGGACCATGAGGTATCGTTTCTCGGGTGTCTAAACTATCAGGTCCATCCATGGATGTGCGTGCTGGGCACGTACATGCTTTCATCTCTTTGATCCCTTCCTAGACGGGGAGGTAGTGATGCAATGCTTCCCATTTCACAGATGAAGGAACTGAGGCTGTAGGAGCTCACATGTTTAGCTTTAGTTTTCAGAAAGGGGAAATGGAGGGTGTTAGGGATTCGACTGTATCCCTTTAGAAAAGATATTTTCGTGTCCTAACCCCCAGTACCTGGAATGTGACCTTATTTGGAGATAGGGTCCTTGAAGATGTACTTAGCTAAGATGAGGTCATAATGGAGGAGGATGGCCCTCTAATAAAATATGACTTAGAGAAAGAAGTCTATGTGAAGAGACAGACACGGGGAGAAACCCACGTGAATATGGAGGATTGGGGTGATGCAGCTACAAGCCAAGGAAGGCCAAGGAGTGCCAGAGAACCACTGGAAGCTGGAAGAGGCAAGGAAGGCTTTCCCTACGCGTTTCAGAGGCAACACGGCCCTGCCAACCCTTTAATTTCAAACTTCCAGCCTCCAGAACTGTGAGAAAACGAATTTCTGTTGTTTTCAGCCACCCAGTTTGTGACACTTCGCTAAGCCAGCCCCAGGAAACTCATACAGGTGGGAACTAACATTTATTGAGAGCCTATTATGTGTCGTTTTGTCTAACTTTCACCATTCCCAGAGAATGTGTACATCGTATCAAGTCTGCAGGTTCGGAAATGGAAGTAGAAGTTTTCCTTTGACCTGGATATGTAAGCCTTAAAGGAATCGTTTAAAAAATTATATCACCTGAACATAAGAAGTAATTCCTAGTTTGGATATAAGTGACTCAAATGAAAATACTGTAAGTGGATTAAGTGCGGCCAAGAGGTAGGAATAAGAATAAGTAGGTCTTAGGAAGTGGAGAAGTGAGAAGGTCCTAGAAGGCTCACCTTGCAAACCCTCAGGTCCTCACTTCAGGAAGAAGACCCCAGGTGAGAGAGAGAAGGCCCTTGCTTACACTAGACTGGCAATTTCCAAATGGTAAACGTAAAAGGAGTGATGGAGGTGAAAAATCGTCATTGCGTATATTTAAAGTTTTCCATTATAGAATTTTCCTTTTAATTAGGAAAATGTAAATAAAAAGACCCCAGGTGAGAACCCTCACTGACTGCGAAGTTAGAGGGACAATGTCTGGAAGATCACCACCTTCACTTCTGACATCAATTGCAAGTTCAGGGTGTTCTGAAAGCACCCTTAGTTTCAATAATTCACTAGAAGGACACACAGAGCTCTTTGGAAGCTGTTGTCCTCCAGTTGCATTTGTTAAAGGAAAAGAACACAGGTTAAAATTAGCCAGGGAAGGAGGAGCATGGGGTGAACTCCAGGAGGGCACCAGACCCAGAGCTAGCAGGCGTCGTGTCCGTGCACGCAGGACAATTATCCTCCCGGGGGTGATGTGTGATGTATGCACAGAGCATTGCCCGCCAGGAAGCTCACTTGAGCCTTGGGGTCCAGAGTCTTTCCTGGGGCTCCATTATGCAGACAGACTTGAGGGGGAGAGCAGACACCAGGGTCTCCAGAGCCCCAACACTAAAGCATGCTGTTGTGGCTCACAATCCCCACCCTAAATCATGCTGTTATTATCTGGCTGGTCCACAGCCCGGAGGTAAACAAAGACACTCCTATCAGGATTGACATTCCAAGGGCTTAGCGATTACCTCCCAGAAAGCAAGGGCAAAGACCAGCTCTATCTTTGGGCAAGTTTAAATTCTTCACTACCCTTTGAATTAGACACAGACCTCCATTTTTCCATCTAACCTCATCCCGAGGAAACAACATTGCATCCCCAACTCTGGGAGCAAGCTTTCCTCCCTGTCGACCCTCAGGATGGGAAGAACCAGGGCCACGCCACCCTCCCATGGGCTCCGTGGTGTACTGGCAATGGACCCTGCTCTGAGCCTTCTCACAGGTGGGGGTCATTTGTGCAGCTGGGTCCTTGGGACCCCCAGTCTGTTGTACTCACTGGACCTGCTGTGTTTGAGAACAAGACAGAGCTGAACCCAGGAGGAATAAGAAAGGCCCGATCAACAGGGATGGGGTGTGGGACAGGGGGACACGGGGCTAGGAGAGGGAGGGACACGGCAGTCCTGCAGCACTGGGGGTCCCCAAGGTCAAGGTCAGAGCCTGCCATTCTCTGCAGGTATCCCTGTGCCAGAGATGCAGGGAAGACGATGTCCTCCCTTGGCTCAAGTCGGTGGTGGGCTGGGGGAGGAGAGATATTCCTCTCTTTCTTATGATTTTGTTTTACTCCAGAATACAATGCATGTGAGCCTCTTCAGAAGCTGCCTTCCAGAACCAAGTTAACCAAAAGGAGAAGCAGGAAGCAGTCCTGCAGACGATATTCTTCCTTCTGTTCTAGCATCTGTCTCCTCCCTTTTCGGAAAGTTCAGAGTCTTTAGAAAACAGTCGCCTCTCTTTTGTCCATAAGCACATTCATGCGTCTGTCTAATTTCTTAAAATTTCCCACCAAACGGTATTTTGTTATTTCCACATTTCCGTTTAGCACGCCAACATTTGTTGAGCATTTGAAATATTTTTACAACGTGGACAAAATTACTGAGTGAGGGAAAAAGTTGCCTGAGCGATGCCGCATCCCAGCTGCTGCCTTAATGTAGATCTTCTGTCCCCCTCCACATTTCTGATGCAAAATATGCCGCAGGCGAAAGGGACAGTTTTAAAAGGCAAAGGGGAAAAGAAATGGAAAGAAAACAGGAAATTAGTGTAATCATTTACAGCCAATTTGAACTTTTTTTCCACGATTTTACAGGATTGAGAAAGATTCATTGCCTGGTAAATGACTGAAATGAAGAGATTTTTTTGAATAGAGCTCTGTGAACCATATACCTGCAACTGACAATGAAATTAAAGTTATCAGAATCATTTCCATGGATGCAGGAGACCTACAGGATGGAAGAAATGTGTTTCAAATCTTGAGTTTTGACCCATCATTTGAAATTCATTTTCTCTGACTTTTCCATAAGCCATGCCAAAGAAAATAAAGGAGGCAGCCCTTGCCCCATCACGGGGCTACCCGCTCGCCCACCAGGCCCACTAGCTTTCCCGTATCACCATGTGGCACCTCCGGAGTCCTGAGGATTCAGATGAATACAGAGCAAGTCATCCTGATGCCTGTTTTTCATTGACAAGAGCAGAAATTAGCATCACCTTCGGGCAGATTCTGCAACGTATTCCATAATGCATTAGGGGCGCCTTTCTGGTTTTGTTTCGTATCCTGGCTTGATAGCACAGTTTCTCTTAACTTCAAAGGTTATCCTCTGCCTGAGTAACTCCTCCAAGCTTGGGGAGGTAAAAAACGAAGCTTTATTCTACATAGGAATTTACCTCCCAAACCAAGAAGGGATCCAAAAGGGAAAAAGTCCTTGATAATGAAGTAAAATAAAATAAAACCTTAATAAATCCTTGGGTGAGAGAGACTATGTTTCCTTTAATTTAGAAAAATCCAGATTTGGCCACACCCATAGGTGGTGACTAATTGTTGTAAGCAGCCTGACACCAGCCACTGCAAACCCTAATACTCAAAGCTAGCGGTGAACTGTTACATCGAATCTATTAGGGGCATCAGCATGGCTCCGGCTTTGCATGGCACATTTGTGCTTTTCCACTTTCCACAGATCCTTTATAGTATATTAATATCATGCGTAATGTCAACATTTGGAAAAGGTTTGTGACTGACGGGGCTGAAAAGACATATTTCTCCAACAGCGTGTTTCTATCACGGAAGTCATTTTTCTTTAAGACCCAGACCACCATATGCTTCCACTTTTTTTTTTTCTTTTTTTTTTCTGTTTTTATCGGGAGACCTCAGCACATTGGATTTCAGTATAAATTTCAAATATATTAAGACAGTTCCAAAAATTCAAGCCAGCACCGCCTCGGCCGCTCGTGACCCCCTCTCATGAGGATTTATTGGAGCCTTAGAAGCCTCTCATCTGTAGCTGGGGTCAGCCCTAATAATAGTAATAGATGATGTTTATTGAGTGTTTACTATATACCAGGCTCCATGCTAAGTATTTTATGTGTGTTGGGATATTTAGTCCTTCCAAGAACTCTATGAAGGACAGATGAGAAAACTGTAGCCTTGAGATAAGTTAAAGAAATTGCCCAAAGGCTCAGAGCTGGTGCAAGGAGCCAGCCATCCAAAGTTCAAATCCAAGTTCTTCCTTTTCACCTTACTGGCCTCTGCTGACTATTCCCTGCTCACAATAACCCACTCACAGGGACACACCGCACACGTCCCAACACCCCTTCTTTCGGAGCTTTCACTTCTACCGCTAAGGAAACAGGTCCTTTCTTCCATCCCCTAGTTCACTCTAAGCCCTCATGGGGGTGCAGGGGGGATGTATGTCCCTGTCATGGGCTTTTGATCCACAACTAATTAGTCCCCAGAGCCACCCATGTGTGTGATAGAGAAATCATCCAATGCTATAAACATTTAGTAAGCACATGCTATTTATAATATTCATATTATTATGATGAGGGTAAAAACGTTTACAGATTCCTGGCTTCAAGCCACTCTGCACCCACCTCTACACACACACACACACGCACAGTTTAGAAGCTTGGTCTTCTGGGCTCCGGAGCCTGGTGGTGTATTCAGGAATCACGGTGAGGAAAGGACTCTGAGTTATTCACAAGGCATGAGGACAAATCTGGAAAATGACGGTGAAGGAGACACTTAGAGAGAGAAGGTGGGATGTGGGGACTGGAGAGGGGTGTGTCTAAGCTGGAGGCTGAGGGGGTTTCATTCTTTCCATGGAGCATCTCTCCCAGGCCGCCCCGTTTCTGCCTCTTCAGGAGACTTCACTAAGGACTGACCTTACTTCCCAATCTCTCACAATCCCAATTGCACCACTTTCAGATGTGCAACTTTGAAGGTGGAAGTTGGGAGTGGAAGGCAGTTAGACCAGGTACTAGGAGGGACATGAGGATGACTTCTGACCTCAGAGAGCTTTCCCCCAAGCATGCTATGAAGGCAAATACCCAGCAACTCTAATGCAGAATAAACACACTGCAGTACAAGGTTGAAACAGCATTGAAAAGAGATCGAAACTAGTGTAAGGTATCGAAAAACTGAAGATGATTTCTATGTGGCCCTGGGCAGAGGGGGTGGGACGTGCACGGAGTTTGGAGGGGTGCTGTCTGTGAGTGAGGAGGGGGGTCTGACGCCCTCTCCAGCAGCGCTTCCTGTCTCGGTGACCCCGTGTCCGGGGAAACCCATCCATCTTGGACAAACCAGGAGTTCAGTCAACTGCCGTCTATCAGTCAACAAGACCCACCGGTCCTGCCTTTTATAAGAGCTCTCCAGCCACTATTCTCACTCCCTCACTCTGCCACCACCACCAGGGAAGGCTTCCAAAGCTCCCCTTCCTAAGTGATACAGCGGAAGACCTAGCATAAAGAAGAATTCCAGAAGAACATCGTATCTGTGGAGGGAAAATTTTAAAGCAATGAAAAAAACAACAGAATGAAGTATCCCTCTGAAGCTAAGTAAATGAGTTGGCTTGTCTATCTGGTACACCTTGACTGCATGGTTTGGGGGGTTGTCATAGGGAGATACGATTTTCTTCTTGATGCAAAGGTAAGCCTGCATCCCAGCGGGTAGGAGGCAGACCTTCCCCTGGGCAGAAAGGCCATTTCTGGCTTCAATTTGCAAAGGATGACATGGAGGCAGACAGAAGGCAGTTCCCAAGGAAGTGGGAGACGGTGCCGTCTCTCTTACTCGGTATGGTGTCTAGGCGGCCCCTATGGGGTGAATTCCTCCCCCGTGCTGCAGTGTAAGGACACAGTAGGAGGACTCTGGGCCAGCTGGGAAAGCAGCAGGTGAGCTGGAGTTTTGCCGGCCTCCACGCACAGGGATTGGGCCTACAGCAGGCCCAGTCTTGTCGCTCCCATTTCCATCATGTGCGATGTTCTGTTTCCACTTTTCTTGTCTAGTCTCACAGCTTTTAGTAAAGCCATTCTGAATATTGTGAACTTATCTTCAAAATAGTTCGGCAGGGTACCAGCAGGCTCTTGGGTCAACAGAGACATGGCAGAAATAATCAGGAGCCTTCCCATCACCAACGAAATTGCAGGAGCCAAATCTCCCTAAAAGGAGATTCTTGGTTTCGAGTCTAACTGGGTAGTTCTGGGTTTAAGTTTTCACTAAAGAAGAAATTATTTCCTTTTACGCTTCACCCACTTCTGCTCAGTTTCTGGATAATGGATCGTTGGCTACGTATTTCCTCTGTGCCAGGTATTTAGCAAATTGGCTTAAGTTAACCCACTGCATTTGGGAAAGGACTTGGGAAGGTTGTTCTCTAAGGTAGATGTGGGTGACCTGTGTACGCCTCATCCATCTCCCCGGAGAGGACAGCCAACAGCCCTTCGTACCCTGACCCACGGCTGCCTGCAAGCACATCTTGGAGCCAGGCTTCTGATCTTGGCGAGAGCCACTAACAACTGACCCCCTTGAATGAGAATAACTTGACAGCGGACGATGCAATTGCTCCACCGAGAAATTAGACTCCATGAGCTGTCCAGTGTGCATGGATTCTGCCCACATTGAGGTCTGCCCTCCATCGCCTTTCCAACCAGGCACCCACCACATAATCACTAGTGTCATGCTGAGCCTGTGATGCAAAGGGATTAAAAATGAAAAAATCAGACACTGATGTGGATTTTTATCACTTGGACCTCTAAGTGTTTGCTAGCATGAGGGTGAAGACACTAGTATCTCTAAGCCATACGATGTTTCTAGGTTCTTTCACATAAGCAACTTCAAACTTTATCTCAAAAGAGAGGATGGAATAGTCATACGTTTTGTGTCTTGTACCTGTGGAACCATAGAATATTCCAGAACAATCTGAATGGACCTCCTGATAGAGCCATGAGCTGCTGCCCTATGCAGAAGAATCAACAAAGCTCCAACTTCTTCCAAGTCTCTTTTTCCCACCTTGTTAAGGAACCCTAACTGATGTCTTGAGCCAGATTTAAGAAAAATTTGGAACTCCTTGGCCAACATGAATATAGAAGCGACATTGTTTTGGTTCACTACCCTGTTTTCCTGGGAAGTCTAGAGGTCTGAGTCCCTCACTCCTGCTGGTGTGTAGGCCGAGGAGACATTTTTCCTTTGTGGATCAGTAAGGGTCAGGGAGATGACCTGAGTATCTTCTAGCATTTGGAATTGTCTCCAGCATCCTGTCCTAAATTCAGAGCACCAATCTTGTGCTATAGGAAATCTTGGAGAATGCCATTTTGTGTGTAGACAGCGCTCCTTACTTGTATTCTCAGGGTTCCCATGAAAATGTCAAGACTGGATTTAAATCACACCGGAAGGATTTGGGTTGAACATTTTGTCCAGGGGGTACATAACCCCTGAAGACCTGTTCAACTCCTCAACTGGAAGTTTGATAAGTCTCTAGGAAAGATTGTTTGGTTTAATTAGACAAAAAAAGAAAAAGAAAAAGAAAAAACTACCCCATAAGATCACTGTCAATAGTGATAAATCTTTCTGAAATTTTAGAAATCAGACTTTATCATCTGCAGCTGTTTATTTTCACAGCCCTCTTAAGATTTATACCCATGGTTTTATTGCAATCATTAATCTAGATGATCTAAGATTATGTTATTGCCTTAAAGGCTAACGTGATGAAAAGATCGGGGCATTTAATGAAGTGCAAAATTCATCCCACTTAAGAAAAGCAAGGCTTTACTCCCTAGGGAAAACCAGACAGAAAATGAGGTTTTTTCATGAAAGTTATTTGTTTTTGTTTAAAATTGTGGATGGCAGGATAAATCTGTGTCATTCTCACACATAAATAGTAACAAGTAGCAATGAAGCAATTGAATTCCTTGGCACCGGTCCTCACTTTCCAGCTGAATAACTCCCCGGTTTAATGAGATACATCAGTAGAAAGTCACTTATATAACCGAGGGACATAGATAAAAAATTTTAAGACCCCCACACCACTCCAGGGTTGGTTTAGGAGGTAAAACACCTACTGAGGGCTTAGAAGCTCAGATCCACTGCGGTTCTGGCTCAACTACCTTTCATCTTAAGTTCACTCTTTACCTGCAGCTAGAATTCTGTTTTTTAAAAAAATCATTTTTTTCTTTCTAAAATCACGTATTTCTTTTTTATTGTGGTCAAATACACATAACATAAAATTTACCTTTTTAACCATGTTTTAAGGGTCTAGTTAAGCGGCATTAAGTACATTCACACATTTCTTCCCTCATAATAAAGATTTAGATAAGTGTTAAGAAAGGAAACTGAGGGAATTCCTTGGTGGTCCAGTGGTTAGGACTCCAAGCTTCCACTGCAGGGGTCACAGGTTTGATCCCTGGTCGGGGAACTAAGATCCCACATGCCTCGCAGTGTGGTCAGAATTTAAAAAAAGGAAATTGAGAAAGAAAATACATATATGATGGATGATATGGAGGAATCTAGCCACATGCCATATCACCACTGAATTGGTGATAGACAGCCGATTGGGAGAGACGAGACAGCACAGAATATATTCAAGAAACAGTTGTTCTTTTAGACTGAAGTCAATCAAAAATATTGGATGGACTCTTCCCCAAGGTCTGAAATTAAACATTTTCTATGAATTAACACCTGATGCTTTCTGGAAATAAGTGCACACATTACTTTCACAAATCACTGTTGCTTTAATAGTACCATCTTACTCATTCTTATGCCTTTTCATATGTGCCAATATTTTTTCATCTTTCTTATCTGTTAGCTCACTGAAGGCAAGATTTAGGCCGTGTTCACACTTGTGAGTGTCAAAAGTAGAAATAATTGACTAATCTCTAAAACTCGGAGGGCTTGGAAAAACCACAATGGTGTTTTTCTTGCAATTAATCTTCTAGACCATTGACAACCAAGCTGGGATTAGGAAAGAGGGTCACAAAGAAAGTGAGCTGGGTGGGCTCTGCCTGCATGTCTAGCTGTAAACATGGACCAGAGAAGAGGAACTTGAGAATTAATTTTTGTCCTTTTCCCCAAGAGCAAACTTGTAAGTGAAATCTCCCATTTGGGGTTAGTGATGTTGAAGGTTAGCGTGGGTTGAGGCAGGCATTTGGAAACATTACACGAGGTTTGAATTAAAGCAAAGTAGGAAATGAAGACTGGCTAGTACCAAGTGAAGGATGACAATGGATGCCAGTTTCCAGAGTGTAATTGATGCTGAAACTTGTCACGTCACTCTTGAGGCTTGAATGCTTCAGAGCAGATGTCTCTGCAGGAAGGGACCCACCCAGCATGGGGGAAGGAGCCCAGAAGTAAGAACCAGCAGTTCTATGATCAAGGCTTGACTCTGACGCTAACTGGTGGCAGAGGCTCCAACAAGGACATAAATTCAGTGGCTCTCAACTACCCTTAAAACGAGGCCACGTGGGCGGCAAAGGTCAACTCCTACAGAGTGTTGCAATGTAAATCATAAAGGAAAAACCAGCCCCATGACTTGTGTATATTGGTTTCAACCTAAAAACTTTCTGATTGAAAACTTCCTTCCCGAGGCCACAGGGATGAGAGATGTACCAGGGGTCATTTGTGACCCCTGAGCTGCCACTTGTCAACAAAGCCCCCCATATTTACGAGTGTCCTGAGTGCTATGAATCTCAGTGAGAAGCAGAAATTACAGCTCTCTTAAATCACCTATTTAACTCTATACCATTCCCTATTCCCTATTCACTTTCTAGGGAATCGGTTTCATCAAACCAGAACCAGCAGTAAAAGTCATCACACGCAATCAAGGGTCCAGCGCCCAACTTTGTCAACCAAATCTGTCTTGTCCCTTTACAAGAAGCAGAATCACAGCAGAAAAACTCATGGAGAAAAAAAAAAAATCCAGCAAGGAAACACAAAACTTTTCTTATTCTGGCATGCATTAGTGAGACAGTTGATGAAATGTTTAAATACCTCTATGCATATTAATAAAAACCTTCCCTTGTGCATGTTTATCCTTTAGCAGACCTTTTAAAAATAAATCTCAGCTTGTTTCATTTCTCTTCATTTTTTCATATTCTGGATATAGGATTCAGCAGCATTCCTGTACTGGGGGTACAGAGATGTGCTCTGTGAGGGTTTTGTTAAGTCACTCTGTACCAGACATGGTACTTTCTACTGCATTGAGGCAGTTCACACACCCTCTATTGTAAATCTCTGCTATGACCTGCACTTCTTGGAATGTTTTGGGAGCAAAACCTTGTTTAAGGGTATACATTTGCAATGAGTAGTAAATAAGACAGAGATCTACTGCACAATATAATGAATATAGACAACAATATTGTACTATAATGATAAAGGGTGATAGAGGTGCTAAATATCCCTACAATGACAATCATATTACAACATATAAATGTATCAAATTAACATGTGGTATACCTTAAGTTTACACAACGTTATATGTCAAATACATTCAATAAAATAAAATAAAAAAATAATTTCAGTGGGTGTTTTTATATCCATGGGGGGAAATACGCTCTCCATGTCACGTCAAGACTGCTTTGCCCGTGAAACAGCCCGATCAGAATCCCCTCTTCATGTTAGTCCCTGCAAAGAAGATGTGACTGACCCTAAATCTCACAGCCCTGGAACCTGGTAGTGGTGAGAAAAGAACAGCAGAAGCCAAGAATTTTCTTTCTCTGTCTCTCTGTCTCTCTCAATTTCTCTTGCTCACCTTCCTGGTTTCAATTTAGTGAGAGGCTGAATTTTGGAAGATGGAGAATAAATGACTGTCTATTTTGAGAAGCAAAGGGAAACAGTTGTCACAGAGAGCCCTCAGCTGTACAAATAATATCTCATTTAACTCTCGTTATTTCTGGGAGATAAGCATTATTTTATTGTGCCCACTTTAAAGATGAGGAAACTGAGGCACAGAGAGGTTAAGTAGATTGCTCAAAGTCACTCAGCCAGCAAGGGGTAGAGGCAGGATGCTAACACCCAGGCAGGCTAGCTGGAGAGCACATGCTCTTTACCGCCAGCGTCTGTTCCCTCCAGGAGAGCCTATGCATGGAGAGGGGGGCTGGAGGCAAAGAGAAAGCCCCTAAAATGGGCCTCGCGGGGAGTTTTCACATGTCCCCTCTCCGGGCTTTCAGGGCTTGGTGCCCCTGCCTTATTACCCTTGCCATTATCTCTTCTAAATGAGTCCCCAGATGACACCCCGTACTTCAGTGCGCTCCTGGATCCAGAGTCATTCCTGCCTGAGGTGGGAGGGACATCCTCTTGTTCTTCTCCCTCCTTCAAGTTTGGAGGATCTTGGTAAGAAGCACACCCGGACCCAGCATTTGATTACAACCTTGTTGTCAGCAGTGGGTTCCTGTCAGTCAGTGCTTTTCCTGCAAATCAGACCAAGCCTGCAGCCCTCGGTGGTGGCTTCCAGGCTGCTGTGCTGCCCCAAGTCCCCCCTCTAAACTCTCCTCCCCCCTCTAAGTTCTCTTCCCCCATCTTTGCTGTCCCAGTCTATAAGGCTCCACACCCTTCATCTGTGTGGGCACGTGTGTGTGTGTGTGTGTGTGTGTACATAAATACATATACATTGATGACTTTGGGAGCCAATGGGCATGTAGGGTGTTAGCAGCACCCCGATCTCTATCCACTAGATGCCATTATCCCCCTCTCTCCATTATTATGCCCCTAAATGTCTCCAGACACTGCAAAATAGTCCACAGTTGAGGACCTCTGAGCTAGATTTGGGCTTCAATTCCTGCCCTTCCCCCCTTCCCCTGCCTTCTGCACTGCCTTTCTTGCCCCAGTCCTCCACCTTGGACCCCACTGTCCACGAACAGGTGTCCCTGGTGACCACAGCCATACACTCCAGTCCTGAGCCCCACTTGATTCCCCATGTCTGCACTCTACCCCCAGATTGGGAAACCAGAGCTGCCCAGTTTCTGAGTTGACAAGACCCTTGGACCCCTTGGACACTGGGTCCATCCTGTCTACCAGAATCTCCAGAGTCCTGTTCCAAAGCACACTCACTTCTCCCAGCCCCTGAGTGCAGTGTCGTCCCTGGTCCCGATTCTGTCTTGAGAGAGCCACCATTGTTCTTGAGCCTGGGTAAAATCATGCATTCAGGGACGAACAACCAACGCTGTGCCTTGGCATTTACTTTTGGTGCCAAGATCGCCAGGGCACAACACCTAAGGGAGAACAGGTGAATGACTCCACCCTTCTGCTTTTGAGAACATGAATTTGAGCAGAACGCTTATATGGGGTGGCCAACCTGATGGTGACAACAGCTTGCTTTTGTGTGCCCACCTCACCAAACCACAGAAAGATGGATAATGTACTTCCTAAGTGTCAGGGAAGAATTTAAACCATACATTTTGTAATTTGAATAATTTTGCTCTGATAGAGTACATCTGCTATACACAATTTAATTCAAATCAAATATATACAAGTATATTCCAATAACTAAGTCATGGTATTGTCCAGGTCTCTGGTGCCCCTGCACTGTGGGGTGACCCCAGGAGAGAAAGTCAGCCCAGGGGGTCTGCCAGACTCAGCAGGTCACATGGGAACAGCACTTCAGGAGGTATGGGCTCAGTGGCTTATGCCCACTGAGACACATTTGTATGTTGGACAATGTGATGGCTAATTTTATGTCTCAACTTGAGCTGGCCATGAGTTGCCCAGATGTTTGGCCAAACACTATTCTGGCTGTGTCTATGAGGGTGTTTCTGGGTGAAAGGAGCATTTGAATTGGTTGACTGAGGAAAGCAGATTGCCCTCCCTTATGTGGGTGGCCATCATTGAGTCTGCCATAAACTGAATGTTTGTGTACCCCCCCGCAAATTCATATGCTGAAATCATGACCCTCAATGTGATGCTATTAGAAAGTGGAGCCTTTAGGAGGTGATTAGGTCATGAGGATGGAGCCCCCATGATGGGATTAGTGTCCTTATCAAAGAGACCCTAGAGAACTCATTTGTCCCTTCCACCACATGAGGACAGAGCGAGATGACAACTGTCTCTGAACCAGGAAGCGGGTTCTCATCAGAGCTTCTAGTGCTGATCTTGTCTTCTCAGCCTTCTGAACTGTGAGAGACAAGTGTTTGTTGTTTTAAGTCACCCGGTCCAGGTATTCTGTTATAGCAGCTTGAACGGATCGACAATAGAATACGTGGATAGAATAAAAAAGCTGAGTAAGAGGGAACTCCTCCTGCCTGAGTGCAGAGCTGGGTCATTGGTCTTGTCCTGCCTTCAGACTCAGCCTGAAAAATCAGATCTTCTCAGATCTCAAGGCTGCCAGCTTTCAGACTCAAAATACACCATCCGCTCTCCTTGGTCTCCAGCTTGCCAGCTACAGATCTTGGGATTTCTCAGCCCCCATAATCACATTAGTCAATTCTTTATAATAAAAGTTCTGTTTCTCTGGAGAACCCTGACTAGTACAGACAAGATACACAGTACCAATACTGTCAACCAAGAGCACGTGAGAGGTGAAATCACATTTCAATCACGCTACTAATCATTAACTCTCTTTAGACATGGTAGAATGTGAGTGATACAATAATCCAAGCTTCCAAGAACATAAGACAAACAACTTTAAGTTCATTTGAACTTGGGTGAAGGCAAACTGCATCAAAGAAAGAAAGAATGAAAGCTCATGTCGAATAAGAAAGTGCTTGGTGTTCTTAGCAAATATTGGCACTAGGATTAACAATCAAATAACTCAGGAGAGGTGGATGACACATTAAAATAAAAATAATGACCAAGAGAATAGTATAGACCTTCATCTATTAAATGTTTCTTAAAATGCTTTTTATTACTAAATTAATAAACATATATTGTAGAAACTTCAGAAATTACTTGTAAGAAAAACAAAAGGAAAAATCACATCTCCCATGATTCCATGGCTCAAAGATAACTGTAGTCAGCATTTGGTGTACATCATCCAAGTCCCACCCCCTCTCAATGGTGTGTGTACACATATGTGTGTATATATAGACACACATACATATATATAAGGTCAGGCTATATACACCACTTGTATAATTTTTTTTTTTTTAGCTATGTCATGGACAACTTTTCATGTTATTAGATATATGCATTATCACACCAACTTTCACCATGATTGCATGATAATCAGTCCCAGGTCTGCGGCAATCAATGGTAGCTCCCAGGCTGCCAAGTTCCCCCAATACCAGCTCTTCTTTCCTCTCTCCACGTTCCTCTCCTGTCCCCTGAGGTGGTTACCTGAGCTGCTGAGAACATTCTTATCCACACGTTTTCCCTGTCTTTGACAGGACTGTTTCAGCAAGATAAATTCATAGGAGTAGAATTATGGGGTCAAAGACTATGGAGGTCTTTGAGACATACTACCAAATTGCCTTCCAGAAGATTCTGCCAGTCGGCAGCCCCTCCAGCACCATGCGTGCCGCTCTCTCCCTGTCATGAGGGCAGTAAATGCCTGTCTTCATGCATTAAAGGGTGCTCCCTGGAGCTGGAAGCAATTAGGGGTATTTTACTCAGAATTTCTTTTTTCCTGAGAGATCTGTGCCTTCCTTCATCTTGTGGTTTTTGGCAGCAATGGTCATCTTTTCAGCCAAATTAGGCTAAAGAAGCAAGCAAATGAGATGTACTGATAAGGCAAGCATTCCTATCATATTTTTTCTGTCCTTGGATGGTGCCCATATAGTCAGCCCTAACTTTGTTTAGAGAGTTTATGTAAGTTCCCAGGACAGTTACCTTAACTTTTGTGATCCCTATTTTTTTTAAATTAAAGTATTTACAGTCAAAGTATTTACAATGTTGTGTTAGTTTCAGGTGCGCAGTAAAGTGATTCAATTACACACACACACACACACACACACACACATATATATATATATATATATATATATATTCTTTTTCAGATTCTTTTCCTTTATAGCTTATTACAAAATACTGAGTATAGTTCTCTGTGCTATACAGTAGGTCCTTGTTGATTATCTATTTTATATATAGTAGTATGTGTATGTTAATCCCAAACTCTTAACTTATACCTCCCTCTACCCTTTCCCCTTTGGTAATCATAAGTTTGTTCTCTATGTCTGTGGGCCTATTTCTGCTTTGTAAATAAGTTCTTTTGTATTATTTTCTTTTGTATTCCACATATAAGTGATATCATATGATATTTGTCTTTCTCTTTCTGACTTACTTCACTTAGTATGATAATCTCTAGGTCCATCCATGTTGCTGCAATTGGCATTATTTCATTCTTTTTTATGGCTGAGTAGTATTCCATTGTATAAATATATGATCCCTATTTTTTTTAAAGCATGGATTTGCTGATTAAAATTATAATGTAATCTCTTATGATTCTTCACATGGGAGAGTGAAGTAGAAGCTCGAACATGAACCTTGGAAGCACGCCATGTCTTCGTGACCTAGATCTGTCCCACAACATTGAGTGACTGGTCTAGTCCCCCCTGAGCCCATCTTTCTTCGTCTTTAAATTGGAGTAGAGTGTCTAACCTCTGTGAAACTAGGAAAATGACCCTTGTCTCACACTATTGCCAGAATTCAATAAGATCAGGATATGTAAGCATTGACAAAAATGTTATTCATTAGTATTAAATTTGTAATGATGTAATTAAACAGAGTGGAATCATGGAACTCTGTATTGGTTTGCTAAGGCTGCCAGAACAAAGTATCACAGACTGGGCGGCTGAAAGAACAGACATGTATTGTGTCACAGTTCTGAAGCCTAGATGTCTGAGATCAAGGTGTCAACAGAGTTGGTTCCTTCTAAGGCCAATTTTCTTGGCTTGCAGATGACCGTTTTCTCCCTATATCCTCACGTGATCTTCCCTCCTTACCTTTCTCTGTGTCCAAATAACCTCTTTTTATAAGGGTATGAGTCATATTGGATTAGGACCCACCCTCATGGTCTCATTTTACCTTGATTACCTCTGTAAAGACTGTATCTTCAAGGATCACATTCTGAGGTTCTAGGGATTAGGACTTCAGCATATGAGTTTTGAGGGGACATAATTCAACCCAATCTCTGTAGCTGAAAAGAAACCTAGAGATTCTCTATCATAATAATCTTGAACCTACCATAATAACTGGGAGGCAGGTTCAGAGGGGCAACATGCTCCACCAGGGACCCCAAGGAGAGCAGTAGCAAATGCAAGAATCAGTCTTCCTAGATGATAAAATGAGTTATTAACTTGGTTCCTCAGATTTCAGTTCACTTTTATTTCCTCATGCACTCGAGTACACAACATTTTTAAACACAGATTCAACATTTTCTCGGTGAATGAAGGTAAGAGGCTGAGCTCACACCCTTCCTCACACACAAATCGCCACTGATCAGAGAAGGTAAGGGAAGATTCACTGCAGCTCAGCCAGAAGGAGAAAATCATTTCTGGCTCAAGTCAGAAAACCATAGTGTCACATGATCGTGTTTAAACTCAAGTGTGTGAAGGTACCACATCTAAAAATTAATACAAAAATCTACACTTAGGTCAAGATTGGGAGGCAGGAAGTTAAATTTTATAGTAGATCATGTTCTACGTAACAGATAGGCATTCGGTGCTTTCAGATAACTTATTTCAGTTCAATGTACATGCATTTTAAATCAGTTAACATTTTGAATTCTCTTCCTCAATGCTTGTGTCCACCCACAGGAAATCTAAAGGCTGCCTCTTCATCTTAAAGGGTGGAAAGATGAGTAATTTTTCCCCCAGACTGGACACCATGGCTGGGCAACCCAATCAAGTCTTCAGACTCCTTTGTCTAAAACCCAGTCTTTGTATGTGAAAAATGGGGATAATTAGCCCTGTGCTCTTTTATCTCCTACTAAATGAGGAGATAAGTGTACTAAGGGCTCTGGATCAACTAGATAATTCCTGATATAAACAAGGCCAGCAAAATGAGTAAGGTTACCATGTATTGCTTCCTACAGGTCAAGTCTCAAGGGAAAGTTTGCAGGAAGTTTAGTGTGGGTGAAAAATGTAGGGTGAGAATCAGAATTCAAAGAAATGTGAAGGAAATGGAGATAAGTAGACCGTTTCTCAGTGCTAATATAAAATATGCAGTATGTTTTAAATGAAGAAACTTGAGAAGTTTTTCCTTAAACTTCATATAAGCTGTCATGATGGGGATTTGAGAATGAAATAGATTAGGTACTAATTTACCAACCTTGATTTTCTGGAAGTGAATGTGCTGGATTCCAAGGGTGTGGAATCTCCAACCAGGTTACCAAGGGATGAATCCAAGGGATGATCTCAGCTTCCAGCACCATCCTTTACTCCTTCCAGCTGGAGGCCAACCAAGTCAGTGACTAATAGAAAAATCCAGTGTGTACGTCTCCACCCCAGACACTCAGGTAGATGGAGGTGGAGCCTTAGGAATGGTTTAAACGCTATGTTCAAATACAGGCAAGATGACAATGGAGCAGTTCACGCTATCATTTCTCAGGCACTTTTTTCTTCTTTTTTAAAAAATTTATTTATTTATTTATTTATGGCTGCGTTGGGTCTTCATTGCTGTGTGCGGGCTTTCTCTAGTTGTGGCGATCGGGGGCTACTCTTCGCTGCGGTGCACAGGCTTCTCATTGTGGTGGCTTCTCTTGTTGCACAGCACGGGCTCTAGGTGCACGGCCTTCAGTAGTTGTGGCACGTGGGCTCAGTAGTTGTGGCTCGCGGGCTCTAGAGCGCAGGCTCAGTAGCTGTGGCGCACGGACTTAGTTACTCCACAGCATGTGGGATCTTTCTGGACCAGGGCTCAAACCCGCGTCCCCTGCATTGGCAGGCAGATTCTTAACCACTGCACCACCAGGGAAGTCCCTCTCGGGCACTCTTGATGTTCATCTTGTAAACAAAAGCAACCGTGTCATCCAGAAGGTTTCCAGTCTCCATGGCATGTGCTGGGTATCTTCCCGGAGAGCTGTTCTTGCCAGGGATTTGTTGAAGCAGGAAATACACTTTCCACTTTGGGTTGATGAGTGGAGGAGTGGATGTGGGGGGCTTGAGATGGGAATTACAAATAAACAAAGAAAGAAAACTGTGGCTTCATCAGCTTTCTTGGTGTCCACATCTCTCTGTAGCTTGGTTATTACTCACCTTTTCCAAATCACCCTCTACTCACTCATTCAATGTCAAGTTTCACAGAGTCTCTTGTTTCCCAGAGTCTAGGTTGCTCTTATCCTTGTGCGTGGATTCTCTTGTGCTCATAATTGTAGTTTCAAGGATGTATTGAGTCCATCTCTGCATGTGTTGCTCATATATCATACCCTCTTTTTTAGTTCAGTCCCTTAACTCCTCAATATATATATACAGTAGCTTCCCAATTTGTCTCCCTACATAACAGACCCTGGGGCTCGTTTAGCAAGCATCTAAAGATGAAGCAGCCACTTCTCTTCTCCCTTGTTATTTTAATTCTGATTTTTGTTAGGTATCAACCAGAAAGCTCTTGATATCCATAGAAGAAGTGTCAGCCCCTGGCTGAGGGTTGTGTCTGTGACTCAGAACTGGCCACAGGATGTGAAGGGATGCCTGCTGGGCACTTCTGAGAAAACGTTTTGATCCCTGATTGTACTGAATTGAATTGTATCCCTCAACGAGTTATGTTCAAGTCCTAACCTCCGTACCTGTGCCTGTGACTTTATTTTGAGATACAAACTTTGCAGATAATCAAGTTAAGATGAGGTCATACTAGATAAGAGAGGGCCCAAAATGCAATGACAAGTGTCTTTACAGAGAGACAGGAGATGGAGATTTGGACGTACAGACACAGAGAAGAGACACACAGGGAAGAAGTCCAAGTGATGACACAGGCAGAGATTGGAGGGATATAGCTACAAGCCAAGGACTTCCAAGGATTGCTGTCAACCCCCAGAAGTTAGGAAGAGGTAAAAAAAGGATCCTAGAGCCTTCAGAGGGAGCCTGGTTTTACCAAAGCCTTGTCTTCAGACTTCTGGCCCCCAGAACTGTAAGAAAGCACACTTCTGACTTTAAGCCACCAGTTTGTGGCACTTTGTTAGGCAGATTAAGACACTGATTCAAGGCGAGAGCAGCACGAGCAAAAGTTTGTCTTTGCCTTGATGACACCCCTGACTCCTGCTCTCATTTGAGGTTATGATATATGAAGCTAGCAGTCATCTTGTGGTCGTGAAGTGTAAAGCCACTAATGTGTGCTAAGCATGGCAGAGCAAAACAACAGAAAGAGCTGGGGTCCTTTGTGGATATAACTGAACATCTGACCCCAGCCAGCCACTGATGCCCTCCACAGCTTGGGTTACATGACAAACACAACCACTCTTTATCAGCTCCTTTTAAATTTACCCTGAGTTGCAGCTGAAAACATTCCTAACTGATATACCACCGCTAGTACTTTCCCCCTAAATCTAACTTTCACATTTAGTACTTTCCCACTAAATCTAACTTTCACATTGCTCCTACTCAACTACACATCTGATCACAAACTTCCCAATCACCTTTCCAATAAGGTCCCAACTCCACAACATGTCATTCAGGTCCTGTCACGATGGGGTCCAGTCTCACTTATTATTCCCCTAAATGGTTCCAACACAATTCACAATTCTGAACACAAAACTTACACTTCACCTCATTAATAATCTCCCTGACCCCACTTTCTCAACTCATCCAATTCAATCTCCATTTCATCATGAATTCCTTTCTAAAGAACTCTTCATATTATAGTACTCGGCTGAGTTCAGTCCCCTATTTTTCTGTTACTTGTTTGGAAGTTTTATATTCAATTTTTATACTTTTTCTTTTTTAATTCCAAACTAATTAGACTTTTAAATTGCTCTATTTTTATTTAATATTAATCAATATTCCCCCTCCTCCTGAATAATTAAGAGAAAACCAATATTGCTCTAATTCTCATCACCCTACTTCCTGTCTTATATATTATAGTTTCCCTGTACTGGATTTTAATTCCACGATGTTCTCTATGCTATAATTCATCATTATTACTACTGTTGGTTTATACAATCAAAGTATGTTTGTTTTTATCCCCATGGTTCCCAGTTTTTCTTTGCTCACATTCCTGAGCATATCTGAGATCTGAGGTATTGCTTCTGTATTTATGTTCTTTTTCTCTGAAGTACAGTCCCCCCTTCAACAACATGGGTTTGAATTGCACTGGTCTACATATACAGAGATTTTTTTCAGCAGATATATTGAAAAAAATTTTAGAGATTTGCAGCAATTTGAAAAAACTCACAGATGAACCATATAACTAGAAATATCAAAAAATTAAGAAAAATTAGGTATATCAGGAATGCATAAAATATATGTAGTACTGAAATATAAGATATTGCTTATATGTGGAATCTAAAAAGAAATGATACAAATGGACTTATTTACAAAACAGAAACAGACTCACAGACTTAGAGAACTGAACTTATGGTTACCAGGGGGGAAGTGGGGGGAGGGATAGTTAGAGAGTGTGGGATTGACATGTACGCACTGCTATATTTAAAATTGATAACCAACAAGAACCTACTGTCTGGCACAGGGAACTCTGCTCAATATTATATAACAACCTAAATGGCAAAAGAATTTGAAAAAGAATAGATACATGAATATGTATAACTGAATCACTTTGCTGTACACCTGAAACTATCACAACATTGTTAATCAGCTATACTCCAATATAAAATAAAAAGTTAAAAAAATATATGTAGTACTAGCCTATCTTTATATAGGCATAAGGTGAGTGATATTTAATATAAAATTAATAATGTGTTAAATTTCTTACTATTTTATAACTTTGTTTTCAAAAAATTACATTATTGTACAGTATGCCCCTCTCATACTGGGAGAAGATGCATTTCAGCCTATCATCACAAGTAAGTGGTTTTTTAAAAAATGTAACAATGTTTGCAACACTGTATAATGAACATGATGGTAATACTGAATTTCATAAAAGTTTTATAACGATTTATTCATTCGTGTATAGGCTGGGCTACCATGAAGCAATCGTATCGATTACACTAGGCTATAATAAGGCAATTATATTGCTGCTTCTTTGTTTTCAATACATGAATCATTATACCTGTAAGTAAATATAAATTTCTTTTTCACATTATCTTTTCATTTTTGATGTCTAGTGTTAGTAATAATATAACATCTACAGTGTTTTGTATAATATAAGATAATATTGATGTAGGAACTGAGAGAAAGACTATTTTGTAAACAGGCAATGTAAACTTATGGTATCAATAAATACAGTGCAGTCCCATAAATATATTTTCTCTTCCTTATGCTTTTTTAATAACATTTTCTTTTCTTTAGTTTACCTTATTGTAAGAACACAGTATATATAACATACAATATATATTTGAATCAACTGTTTATGTTATCAGTAAGGCTTCTGGTCAACAGTGGGCTATTAGCGGTTAAGTTTTGGGGGAGTCAAAAATTATGTGTGGATTTTTGACAGCCCAGGGGTCAGTGACCATAACCCCAGCATTGTTCAAGGGTCAACTGTATATCTTTTAAAAGTTCTTCTTTTGAGGATTCTTTAGAAGTGAGACTATAGTTTAACTAGGTAAAGTTATTTTTCTCTTTGCATTTATTTCACTGTCTTTGGATATCCATTATTGTTGAGAATTCTGCTGTTGATATGATTGTTGCTCCTTTATATATCTGCCTTTTCTCTATGGCAGCTTTGAAGTGTTTTTGTCAAAATTCCATGTTTGAAATTCTACAATGACACTATAATGTGCCTTGATACAAATTTCCTTTTTTAGTTCCACCTGAGATGTATTATGCTCTCTGAATCTAGGTCTGTCTTTCATAATGTCTGAAAAACCATCAGCCTTGATATCTTCAACATTTCTTATCTCTCAAGTCTCTCCTTGAAATTTCAACTAGTCCTTCTTATTTTAATTGCCCTTTCATATTTTCCATCTTTTCTCTGTGGGCAGCATTCCACATTTCTTCAAATCTATATTCTAATTTGCTATTTTGACATTCAACTGCTCCAGGAGAATAGGAACAATGTCTCTCTACTCTGTGCTATGAGTGGAACCTAGGAAGGGGTCCAAAACATCTCTTGACTAAATGAATTAGTTTCACATTTTACAGGACACTGAAGTTGAGCAATACCAGAGACTTGCCCGACAGCACCCATCAGGTGCTTACTAGGATGGGTTTGCCCTGACCTAACTCCAAAGCCTGTGAATGAACTAATGAGTCAAGGAACACATGAAGTAAGAAAACGGTCCAGAGACTGAAATCAAAGGTCCCGACACTTCTCCACACCTTTTCCTGATTATCAAAGTGGAAGATTTATCTCAGAGCTTTTATCTCTCTGCGTTCTCAATATTTATATTTAGTCCCTCAAAATAGCTCTATAAATGTCTCCAGGACATCTATGGGAAACACTATAGGATTACTCTCAAAGGTTCATCAGTGGATGACAAGAAGTGGTAGAATTTAGAAGCTTCCATTCACTTTAACTTTTTTTTTTTTCTTTTTGTAAATACTGACTGTACTGGGCATGTTGGCAGCTTGGAGAGTCAGGGAGAAATTGTGATGGGTGGGACCTGTCTTTGCAGAGCTAAAGCTACATGGTGGAATACTCCATCTGGTTCAAATTAGGAAACCAATAGACTAGAATAAGAATTTCCCATTGAACTTTTAGGCCCCTTCTGGATAGTGGAGGAGCCGTTTTTACACTGACACTTTAAAAGGGATAAGCAGACAATGGAGAAGAGGCAAACTGCGAGTCCTGCTCATCTTAATTTTTTTTAGCTTTTTAAAAATTAATTAATTAATTTTTAACCACTTTTAAAAATTGAAGTAGAGTTAATTTACAAGATTGTGTTAGTTTCAGGTGTACAGCAAAGTGATTCTGTTTTATGTATATGTATTTTTTCAGATTCTTTTCCATTATAGCTTATTACAAGATATTGAATAGAGTTCCCTGTGCTATACGGTAAGTCCTTGTTGTTTACCTATTTTATATAGAGTAGTGTATCTGTTAATCACAAACCCTTAAATTATCCCTCCCCCCACTTCTGCTATCCCCTTTGGTAACCATAAGTTTGTTTTCTATGTCTGTGAATCTATTTCTGTTTTGCAAATACATTCATTTATATCATTTTTTAGCTTCCACGTGTAAATGATATCATATGATATTTGCCTTTGACTTAATATTTATTTTTTATTGAAGTATAGTTGATTTATAATATTATATTCATTTTGGGCATACCCCATGTGACAATATTTTTATAGATTATACTCCATTTAGAGTTATTATAAAATACTGGCTGTATTACGTCCTTGTATCTTATTTATTTTACACCTAGTAGTTTGTACCTCTTAATTTCTCCCACTAGACCTAGCACACCTCTGAAAGGCTTGCTATACGTTTTTCCTAAAGCTTTGCCTGATGGCGCTCTCCCGGCCCACTGGGCAGGGCTGGGCTGGTTCCAGGCAGTGGCTATCTAGGGACAGCCTCCTTCCTGCTGTGCTGACAACAGCAGAAAACTGCTTTGAGAGCCACAAGCCACACTAACAACCACTGGTTGGTCTTGGGAAGAGTTTCTTCCCTGGCAGATAATTCAGGGTTCAAAGAACAAACATGTTGAAAACTCCATGGAAAGTTGTTAAGAAGTGTGATGTGTGTTAAGAAGATGCTGGTGATAACAATGCTTTTTTCTCAGAACACCACTTAGAAGAGCACTGTTGCTCACATTTACTTAAGGCTGCCAAGGCCTTATCATGCACTCGCCATGTGCTCCCACTTATCTTCCAACACTGACTCCACTGAAGGCTGCACTCAAGTCCAGCTCAGCACAGATGACCAACAAATGAGGCATCAGGTGTTAGAAAAGAACTTTTTCTCTCCCATGTTTATTCTCAGCAGAACTGTGTGTTTCACTTAACAGCAGTGAGAAAAGTGTCTTTCTAAAATTATCACAGTTAGGTTTGTATTTAGATTTTTAGTGACCTCGTGTATCTAAAATAGCATGAGGGTCCTATTTGTGGGAGCAGCTGAAGTTGTAAGATGAGTTATCGAAGGTCTTTGGATACTGGGATCATGAATAATCTGAATAGTCATGATAATCTGAATAACCCATGGCTGAAGTTAGTTTTCTAAGAGAAATTAAGAGATACAAACTACTAGGTATAAAATAAATATGATACAAGGAGGTAATGTATAGCTCAGGGAATATAACCAATATTTTATAATAAATTTAAATGGAGTATAATCCATTTCCCAATCTATACATTTGATCAAATGGTGTCCATAGTCAATAACTGTAGATGTCCACTGAATTGATCCCCTAGGGTAAGGAGGCAGGATTAGATTTGCAGTATTAAATCAAAAGACTTGTGTTGATCTAAGTGAAATCACGGACTTCTGTTCACACACAAACACACACAGACACACACATGGACACATAGACATACACAGAGACACACAGACATAGACACAGACACACTCTTTCAGGCTAGCATTTACACATATAGATCATATGTACACACACGTACAACATGGGAGATCTTTATACAGAAAGCCTAGTGCCATGGTTAAGAGCATTGACTCTGAAGCTAGACTGACTGGATTTGTATCCCAGCTTCTTCTCTTAAGAGGTACATGACCTTTAAATATTCAACTGCAAAAGTAGGATAATAATAGTCTGTATCCAAAAAAGGGTTCATGAGAGAACAAAATGAGCCCGTATGTGTCAGGGACCAGAAGAGTAGCTGGCACTCAGGGAGTGTTACGTAAGTGCTTAGTAAATAGGAGACTCTCTCTTTCTTTATTAGAAGGAGGATGTGGTCTCTCTGTCTCTGCCTGGACAGCCATGAGTCCAGCTAACTGAGGCGTGCTACCACTGAAGGCCAAGAGAGAAGCAGGATGGTGGTGGGTGACCAGTAGTCTCTGCCATGCTTGTATTGCTGGGCTGATTTTTGGTTTTGTTTGTGTGAATATCTGATTAACATTTGTATTCCTCACTAGACAGCAGGGTCCACGGGACCAGGGACAGTTTGGGAATGTCTCACAATTTTCTCCTCAATTTATAGTGTGCTGCTTGGCAGATAGTAGGTGCTTAACAATACTTGAATGAACAGTAACTGCTGCTATTACTACTTCTACTGCTAGTATAACTACTATTACAATTATTGTCAGAACAGAATTTGTTTTTCAGAATTATTATACTGAAATATGAATTCTTGGCTAGAAATTGTATCTCATGAAGATAAGCCAAAAAAAAGTTCAAATAATAATAACAACAGTAATAGTAATAACAAACAACTTTGTTTTGTAAAAAATGGAATAGAAAGTTAAAAATTTTAAAGTCAAAACTAAAAAAATAAAGAAGCAAAATAAGGCTTTGTTCTGCAAAAAGGGTAAAATCAAATAAATACTGGGAAAATTTATGTGGAAACAGAGAAAATAATACTACATAATAATACTACTGAGAAAGTAATTCACAGTCAAGAATCACTTGCAAGAAGCCTGGAATTAGTGCTTTTGTCCATATACAAATTGGTAGGCGTAAAATATAGTGAACAAAAAGGTAAAATGGGTTTTAACAAGGGAAGATAAGCATCACTTCTCGCCATCACCAGGATGTAAAGAAGCAGAGTCTTGACTGGCTGAAGACACCACAGTCTAAGAAATGTCTGTCCAAGAGAAACAGGTTCAATGCTCAGCCAGACAGAGTCACGAACACCTGAGGTGAAACATGTGACTAGGATGATGCTATCGTACAGGAGAGAGTTTGGTTGAAGATTAAAGGAAAGAAGCAGAGTGGGACTATGCTGAGACCACCCATCCAGATGGCGGAAGCGATGATGTTTTCCAGGCATGGATCAAACAGCAGACACAGATGCAGCAAGAGGAGCCGGGGATGGCAGAGGAAGGGGGCTGGATGGGAGGGGCCATAGGGACATCTGCTAGAAATTGACTTGCCAAAAGAGGAAGCGATGCAGAACTGCTTCTCTGGATCTATTCTAACCAACCAGGAAGTGGCAGGGGCCCTGGAAGGAAAAAAGCAGGTTACTCCAGAGACAGCCAACGATGGGTGAGCTGGGTATTGTCAGATTCATGACCTGATTTTGAGAAGGCAGAGTTCTAAAAGTTGAGAGCAAAGACCAGTGGGATTCTAAGACTTGATGAAATAGCAGGTTGCTTCCAAAGGAATAAGGATCTCTTGTTAATAACATAATCCTGACTGGGAAGAAAATGGGGAAGTAGTTAAAGAGGTGGCCAAACAGGAAATTCTTTGTAAAGTCAGATGTAAAAACACTTGTAAAAAAAATGAAGATGAATATAAATGAGAGTAAGAAATAGTGTCAGGAAGCCTTGTGCTTTGAAGAGGTTTGAAAAATATGCTAAGGTCTGAAATGAGAGTCAAGAAAAAGAACAAGGACAGGATAGACCTTCTGTAAGGGCAGCTGGTACAAAATATAAACAGACAACAGAGAGGAAGGATAACAACTCAACTCAGTTCAATTAAACAAGTATTTACTGTCTTCTATGTAAAAAGCCACTACCAGGAACATACAAATCACTAGATTATGCATCAGGATGGTGAGTTTCCATAGTGTTAAGGGCTTCAGTTAGGAAACACTTCACCAGGAAGAAGAATGGAAAGGTAGGTTTTGAAGGATGCTGGTAGGGGCTGTGGATTGGGATATGCCAATGCTTAAGGGAAAGCAGAGGAGGAGGGACCTGAGAAGAAATGGTCAGAGAAAGAAAGAGAGCCAGGAGGTGACTATCACAGCAATCTGGGCTGGAGAGAATTTCCACCCATAAAGTCCCTGAAGAGGCTGAATGATGTGAAACGGTCATGCATGCTGATAGGAAGATCCTAGTGATTTAAGGATGCGTTTGGTGGAGTGGTGGGACAGAAACAAGGTCCCTAGAAGGTCTATGAGATGAGGCAGAGGAAGCCACTATTTCCAAAATTTGCCTGCTATGGGAGTGAAAAAGAAGGTGGACACTATAGAAAGATGTAAGATCAAGGATGAATTTTGTGCTTTGTTCTTATTTAAAATTTTTGTCTGTTTATACATGGAGGAATACTTAAACATAAGTATATGTTTAGAGGAAAGAGGAAGTAGAACAAAAGTCACTGGAAATTGAAGATAGTGAGGAGGTAATTGATAAGGAAAGACCCTGGAGGAAGCAGATAGGGGATAGGAGTTGAAGGCCATGTGAGGACATTAGCTGTGAGAAGGGGACATCAGCTTCTCCATGGAAGTTTCAGGGCCCTGAAAACAGGTCCCCCTATCTTCTGCTTGGGGCAGAACATGAAGGTATTACATCTTGTGGTCTCCATTTCTTAGAGAATTAAGAAAGATGGCATCCTCTAAGAGGGAGAAGGGAGATAGTCCCAGGGTCTGTAAAGACTGGAGAGAAGTAGCGGTCTCCATTCTATTAAGGAAATGAAGGAGAGAGCTATCCTGAGATTTGTAGAAAGAGAATTGGATAGAGTTGATCCCAGCTCAAGCTGGAGGCTATGGATGTGTAGGACCCCAATTTACATGGTATCCAAGTTTCATCAGTAGTCCAGGTGCAGAAAAGCTAGATGGTTGTGTGGATCCAGGGATGGGGCTTACCAAGCAAGTGTGATGAAAGGATAAGAACACCTGGGAATGGAAAATGAAGACAGGAGAGGGATTGAAGTGATGGGTCATGAGATCTAGGCTACTTAGTGCTCGAAGTGAGACTAGTAAGGGATGAAGAGCCAACAGATCCGCCCAGAGATAAAAGAACAAATGTAGTAGTCATATACCAGTATGAACGAAAAAATAATACAATATTGTGGGCAGAAGGAGAAATAACTGGGTGTAAGTTTTCATAGAAGGAAGAATTCCAGGTTATAACAAGATCCAGGGCACAGCCCTGGGAGTGTGTCTGGAGAGAGGGGGGTTGAAAATCAATGGTGTTGAGAATGTCCAGAAAAGAGTTGAATGAAAAAAAAATTGTTTTTAATCATTGCTATGTTTGTTTGCTCTTACACAGGGGAACAACTTAAGCATGCTTCTGTGCTAAGGAGAAGGACCTGGAACAGAGGGAGATGTAAGGATACAGCCAAGAGGGAAGATGGTTGAGGGGTTAAGGTCTGGAGGAAGTGGGAGAGAGAACAAACAAGAGCACTGCTGGTAGGATTGGCTGCAGAGAGCTGAAACGAGGGGCAGGAGTTAAAGGTGAGTCTGTGCATGTGATACATTCCTCTGGGGCTTCAAGACAAGAAGTTGAGGGGTTGGTTGTCCTCAGAGGCCCGGCCACCTGCTGTGATACAGGAAGCTAGTGAGGCAAAGGCATGGAGAAAGGAGGTGGAGGTTTGGAATAGCCACGCGAGCTTCCTGGTGTGACTGGTTGAAGAATCTTAGTGCTTTTCTTCATCTGTATGCTGCCTTCCAGACTTGAGAACAGAGAAGGTCAATGATGGAGGGATTCGACAGTTGGCATTTTGCTGAGTCTTGATGACAAGAAGACAGAGAGAACAGGGGATTACCAGTGAAAACTAACATGCCCTGTAAACCAAGGAGCCTGGACTAGAGAAGGAGAGAAGCCAAGTCTGGTAGATCCTGATGGATTGAAGGAAAATGGAGGAACCAAAGTCTGGACAGACTTTAGGAAATTAAGAGTGGGAATGGTGAGAATAAAACTGAGGCAGTGTAAAGCAAAATGGGGAGCTGTGGCTTAACAGAATTGGTGAGGACGGTTTGGGCGTTGGACTTAACTGGAAGTATCTATGAGTCAGAACTGAGATGAAATCTCTGTGATAGGAGGTGACCTCATTACACTTGAACCGAGACAACACAAGCATCTTTTTCTTGTTTAGTAAAGCTAGAGGGCTGGGCGAACACTTAGTTCCACTTCAGCTCTGAGAGTCTATGTAAAACTCCACCCAACACACATAGAAGTACATAGCAGTCAATAAACATATTTCATATAAACTCTTACATAAACAATTGACCACTTGGGGAAACTACATTTTAACTCTTTTTATGCTCTGCATACTATACGTGTGTGTGATGCTCTTTTAGACACAAGCTGCATTTGGGGGAAAGGAGGAGTTAATCTATGTCATGATTGCTCTTATGCTTTAAGATGTAGGGATTAAAGAGCCCAAATAAATATTTTCCTCATGTGTTTCCTATAGGGATGAATAATTTAATCCCTGGAATTAAGCTCTTTGACAGCCCTGGAAAAGGAGGCTAGACCAATTAGGTATTGTTTGTGACACACGACCATTTACTTTATAATAATACAATAAGAAAACTAGAAAAAATATAATGAGTACACCTTTTAATTTAATTTAACCCAAACAAATGGCTACATTTTTTTCTTTATAGAGTCAAATTATTATATTCCTATACATAGGAAGGTTTATTTGCAACCAGAGCAATGTGTCTGATGAAAAAAAAAAAACCCAGTGGTCATCTGATTTCTCTTTAAACCTTTATATATTATAGTTTAACCTGCAACTAAGCCCAAAATACAAATTATCTGTAAAAAACCAATTTAAATCAACAGGACCTCAATGGGCATTGTTATTAGCTAAGAGTAATGAAATTGAGTGTTATAAAGACAAAATACATGTAACTCCTCTCTCTCTTCCTCTCTTCATGGTGAAGTGGTCACTATTGGTGCCAGCATAGACCATTGTCCTCAAAGATCAAAAGTCACTCTGAGGAGTCCAGAGTTAAAACACACCAGAAGGTTAAGTCTGCCTCAGCTACATCCATTTTAGGAATTACTTCAAATAAGATGGATGATGATGATTATAGATAGATAGATAGATAGATAGATAGATAGATAGATAGATAGTAGGTAGATAGATAGATAGATAGTAGGTAGATAGATAGATAGATAGTAGGTAGATAGATAGATAGATAGATAGTAGGTAGATAGATAGATAGTAGGTAGATAGATAGATAGTAGGTAGATAGATAGATAGATAGTAGGTAGATAGATAGATAGATAGTAGGTAGGTAGATAGATAGATAGTAGGTAGGTAGATAGATAGATAGTAGGTAGATAGATAGATGGTAGGTAGATAGATAGATAGTAGGTAGATAGATAGATAGATAGTAGGTAGGTAGATAGATAGATAGATAGTAGGTAGGTAGATAGATAGATAGATAGTAGGTAGATAGATAGATAGATGGTAGGTAGATAGATAGATAGTAGGTAGATAGATAGATAGATAGTAGGTAGATAGATAGATAGTAGGTAGATAGATAGATAGTAGGTAGATAGATAGATAGATGGTAGGTAGATAGATAGATAGATAGTAGGTAGATAGATAGATAGATAGATAGTAGGTAGATAGATAGATAGATAGTAGGTAGATAGATAGTAGGTAGATAGATAGATAGATAGTAGGTAGATAGATTGTAGGTAGATAGATAGATAGTAGGTAGGTAGATAGATAGATAGATAGTAGGTAGATAGATAGTAGATAGATAGATAAATAGTAGGTAGATAGATAGTAGATAGATAGATAGATAGATAGATAATAGGTAGATAGATAATAGGTAGATAGATAGATAGATAGCAGGTAGATAGATAGATAGTAGATAAACAGACAGAGAGAGGCTATGGAAAGACAAATGTAGCCTAAACAACTCCCCAAGGGTCCAATCCACACTCAAAAAACTCAGTCTTCTAAGAATTACAAAGACTCTCCATTTGCTTCTTCCCTCCAGAAATAGCCAACCCCTGTTCCCTTTTTCCTAGGCCTAAGAGCTCTGTGGCAATGGGCAGTCCCACCAGAGGCATTGAATCTTTTTTTTTTAACTTTTTATTTTATATTGGAGTATAGTTGATTATCAATGTTGTAATAGTTTCAGGTGTACAGCAAAGTGATCAGTTATACATGTATCTATTTTTTTTCCAATTCTTTTCCTATGTAGGTTGTTACGTAATATTGAGCAGAGTTCCCTGTGCTGTACAGTAGGTCCTTGTTGGTTATCCCCCGTGCACCACAACTACTGAGCCTGTGCACCACAACTACTGAGCCTGTGCACCACTAGAGAGAAGCCCGCACACCACAAAGAAGAGCCTGCGCACCGCAATGAAGATCCTGTGTGCCGCAACTAAGACCCGACACAGCCAAATAAATAAATAAAATTTAAAAAAAAAAGAGGCATTGAGTCTTTATAATCCTGGAGTTGATATTTTTAGATTGGAGTCAGGTATTGTCAGGTTTGTAGGTGTCATGAGAAGAAAATATTTCAGTCTATCTTCAATTTGACTGATGATCTTCTTGCCTCCTCCGCACCCAAGATATTACTATCCCAAGGTGTTGGAAAATGGATTTCTTTAGGTCTACAACTGGGTTTGAGGCCAGTGAGAAAATAGCATGGTAGTCTAAGACTGACACAATGAAAGAAGTACTGTCACAGTCTGTTCATGGCAAAGGCTGGATGGAAGGGGCTTTACAAATGCTTGAATGAATGAGCAAATAAATAGATACAGACTATTCCATTTCCTGCTTCCTAAGTATCTAACTCTAAATACCATTCAATAAAATTAAACCACATCTGTTTAAGAAAAAAATAGAACCTTCTGGAAGAGTTTCAATAATAGGATGGACTCTACCATATTGCTTGGGTATCCTTGTTAATGCCCCAGGAATGGAATTCATGCCACTGGGTGAAGTGGACAAAATAGTCCAAGAGATCATTTAAAATATTTTTATTTTAATGTACCTGGTGGATATAAATGTCAATAACATATAATATGTGATTTAAAATATCAAAGGTGAAGGATAAAACATCACACATCTCTGTCCTTGATTGGAAACTGTTGGACATACTCTTTAAGTGATGGATGCGATTGCTCTTAGACCATACAAATGGAACACAGATAGATATGTATATGGAGGATACTTATCTTAAAATAATAATTTGTAATGGTAAAACACCAATAACACAAATATTAACACTAGAAAGAAATATATCCCTGGCACTGGGAACTTCAATCCTTTCTTGCTTTTTGTGTGTGAAATCATTTATCAATATGGGGCCTAAGAGTATCAAATTCCCATCATGACGCCCAAATTGCCAAAATGATTTTTGAGGCCAAAAGTCAAAATGTTACAGTGAATTTTACCAATATTGTAGAAATAATTTCTACAGAGTTACCAAATAAGACAGTAAATGGATTATTTTACTCAACTTATCCATTGTTCCAGTGGGCAATACGAGGTGAAATTTAAAGATGACCTTGAAATTGTTTTTCATGGACCCTGGGAAGAATGGGAGTAGAGTGAACAGCTTAAACTCATTGACCTTTCCAGAAAATCAGAATAAAATATCCTCATGGCCCTGGGCTCTCCTGTCGGCATCCTTCAAGGTGCAAGAGAGCTAGTATGACACAGAGGTGTGAGTCAGCCTCTGAGCCAGCCTGCCTGGGTTTTAATCCCAGCTCACCTCTGGATAGCTGTGTGATCACAAGCACACCACTCAATAGCTCTAAAGCTCAGTTTCCTCACCAATTAAATGGGAACAATAATAATGCTTATTACATAGGGTTTTGGTGAGGATTCACTGAGGAAATTTAAATGTGGCCGTAAATTGAGCACTCAAGAATTGCTTGCAGTCATCATAAACCTTTACAAAACACTGTGAACTTGGGCTTTTTCACCTTTAAAATGGTTCAAAAAATTTCTATACCCATTATTGGAATCAATGTGATTTCATTAAATTCTCCACAATATTTCTGGGGCACCCACAACATGCCTGCACTCATCTTTGAGTCAGGGACTCAAAGATGAGGACTGTTCTGTGTGCTAGAGTCTGCCAGTCTGGCTGAAGATGCAAGTGGAATTCACCGAAATTCTGACTCTTTCTTTCTATCTTTTTTCATTTTAAATAATGGCGTGAATAAAACGCTGTGAGGCCAGAGATGAGAATGACTAAATCTTCCTGGGGTGTCATGTCAGGGAAACATTTAATAGAAGGGGTCACATTGGGTCTACACCTTCACAAGGGAGCATGAATTAGGAAAGAGAAAGGGTGAAAATGGATACGGGAGGAGCGTGTATAAGCGGGGAAACCTTTCAGGGGAGAAGTTTAGACCATATGAAAATGCAGTGTGTTTCCAGAAAACTGTGAGACGTTAGATGTGACTGATGCTTAAGACTCGGAGGGAAGGCGAATGAACCTGGAAAGGTTCCCCTCCCCTGTGACGGTGGATGCCCTTGAATGCTGTACTAAGGAACTTGGCTTTTATGTTATACGGTTGTGGGCAAAGGGTTAATCGACCAAACTGTCTTGCCTTCTGTGTAAGAATCCAACCTTTGATTAGCTCTGTTCTCCTGATACCATTAAAATGTCAACTATGTTCCTAGGCAGCATTCGGTTTGGTGAAAATGACCCTGACGTAGCTCACATCTGGACTGGGAGAAACTATCAATGAACCCAATTAGGGTGCCCTATTTGTGGGCTTCCCTGAGCATGGCAACTCTTACAATTAGACGTGACTCTTAAGGGGACCCTGGGAGCTATACCTCTGCAGTTTTACAAGATATGTTGATGCACTTTACAGGTATGAGGCTTTGAAGCCAGGTCAGATTCCATACGTGCCCAAAGTGGATTCATCTCCCTGCTGTGTAGACAACTATTGCAAGAACTCCTATGAATGTTGGATATTTGTTGACAAACTGTGACTCCTGAACCACGTCCTCTGAGTAAATGGATGTCAAGCGTATCCTGTGATAACTTGCGAGTCTGAAAGTTTAGCTGAACCTAAAGAAGAACCCTTGGTAGGCATTGCAATGGGTAAAAAAGACTCAGAGGAAGCAGTTAAGTGAGACTGTAAGAAAGAAAATTCTGATGACATTATTCAGAATTATTTTTATTGCAACTATGGGTAAGAGTTTTCTAGAATATAGAATTTCTAAATTAAAGCATTTTGGATGACTGTGTAAAGTTCTTGAAAAAAACACATTTCTTCAAAATAAAATTTGGAGGGCAGCAATCATAACATGTAGATGTGTAAGGGTCGAGAAGGTTCATATGGAAACAGTAGAACAAGCCGCAGATGGTTGGGAAATTATTTCCCTGGTCCAAAAGACCGGTTGAAATGGGTTACTATGACCCGGTTCACCTCACATTTCCACTGAAATTAGGTAATAATCAGCAAAGAAACAAGTTCAGGTGCTAAGTATTTATTTCTCTTTTTTCACCATAGCATCCCTATGTGAAAAGTAGAGCAAACTGAAAGGGATTGCCTTTATTGACTCAGCAAGTGTGTGCTAAGAGTACTCAGTGCCAGGCTGTGGGTCAGCTCTGAAGATGAAAAGGTACATGATGGAGTCCCACACCTAACGAAACTGACCGTCTGTCTGGTGAGGGAGACAGACACACGAACACCTAATTACATTCAATGTACTAAGTGCTTATAAGAAACATGCCGACGTTCCTATAGGAACCCAGAAGAAGGAACCATTAATTCTGCTTGGTTGGGCTACAGAGGCTTTCCAGAAAAAACAAAACAAAAAACCTTTAGTCTGAATTTTTAGAAATAAATAGCATTTTCTAGGCAGGGAAGAGAGAGAGAAAGTGTGTGTGTGTGTGTGTGTGTGTGTGTGTGTGTGTGTGTCTGTGTGTGTGTCTGTGTGTGTAAGGGTGAGTGGGGAAAAATGGAGGAAGATGTTAGATAACGCAAGAATAGCGAAGAAGTTCCGTATCTCATTCACATCAAATAACAGACCGCCCAGAGCACTGAAGTTCTTTGAGACGTTTCTGCCAGCATCAGAATCCCCTGTGCTCTGATGATGGAAAGACCATTCTACCCCTCCTTCTGGAAGAACCACTGGCTGCCTGAGGCCTCATCTCAAACTGGCCTTTCTCCACTGGGCAGACCTTGACATTTCTTATGTTGTCCTCACCAAACACTCCCTCTGGTGAACAGTAGTCTTCTAATAAAATTCTTTTATTCACCAAAGCGGGTATACAAATGATTAACACATACATGAAAAGATTCCCAACATCATTAGAGAAATGCAAAACAAAACCACAATAAAATATCATGTCACATCCACTAGGATGCTTATAATAAAAAAGAAAGACAAATCTAAGTGTCAGCAAGAAGAAACTGGAATCCTCATGTTTTATGGTAGGAATGTAAAATGAAATGTCCAGTTTGCAAACAGCTTGGCATTTTCTTAAAAAAAGCAAAAATAAACTTACCAATGATCCAGCATCACTTATGAAAATATTTGTGAACACTAAGACTTGTTCATGAATGTTCATAGCAACATTATTTATAACAGCTAAGAACTGGAAATGATACAAATGTCTATCAGCTAGTGAATGGACAAACAAATTGTGGTACATCCGTACAAGGTACACCCATACTCAACAGTAAGAGATACCCCAAAACTCCTGATACATTCAACAAATGGATGCATCTCACAAACATTAGATGAGGTGAAAAAGCTATAATCAAAAGTCTGTTTGCTGAATTTATGGGAACAGAGATCAGACTAGTGGCTTCTAAGGGCTGGGGTACCAGGAGAGGACTGACTGCAAAGGAGAAAGATGGGGCAAAAGATGACCTTTGAGTCTGATGAGAATGTTCTGTATCTAGTTTGTAGTGGGTGACTGCATAGTTGTTTGGCAAAACTCATTAAATTGCGCAGCTAAAAATGGTGAATTTTAATATATTTAAAATATACCTCAGTACACTTGACTTTAAAAAATGAGAAACATTAAACTAGCGTCAGGGAAGCCAGCTAGGAGAACACTGCCAAGGGAGGAGAGCCGTGAAGAAAGGTAAAGGATTTGATGAGGGGAAGCCTGCTTAAGAAAAAGGAACATGATAGAGACAAGCTTCCTGGAAATCAAAGAGTTTAGAATTATAAATAGAGAAGGCGGAATGATAAAATACAAGACTAGTTGGAACAACGAAACTCAAAGTAGCCTCTTTGTAGAGACAAATACCAGGATAAAGAAGAAAGTTCTGGTAAGTCTGTCATGAATAAGGAGAAAGGCATGCACACAATCACTCACTCGTTCATTCATTTACTCATTCATGCATTCATTCTTTCATGCATAATGCATGCATGCATTGCATGTTTTTTTTTCTGTACTTACCATGGATAGTGGTCAGGGCAAAGGAGAAGAGGGATAGTTGAATCCACCCTGTAGCACCAGATGCCTGGGTGCAAAGCCCAACTTCAGACTGGGTCTTCATGGCCCCGTGTTTACCCAGTAGTTGTTTCCTCCCAATTTTGTTTCAAAATGTTGAACAGAAGTGACTTCATCCCCAGGAAGTGAGGCCCTTTCTGAATTTAGCATGAATCCTTATTGGCCTGAACCAGTTGTGGGAATCCTAATACCCTTCACTAGTGATTAACGAGAGATGGGAATATGCCTTTGTTCTCCACCTTGAGATACAAAGGGAAATATGCTGGAGGACCTTCATGTTCTGAATCAAAACACAACTTCTTGAGGAGAACGCCTTTTGTGTCATTCCCTTCCTTCCTGCTTGACTAACTGGAACGACAATGTGTCATCTGGAACCATGTCAGCCATCTTATCACCATCAGGTGACAAGTCTGTAGACAAAAAGCCCGCTGGCCAAAGATCCCAGAGAAGGGAGGAGAGAAAGAACTTTAGTCCTTAAGAACACAAACCATCTGCTACACCAAAGATAAAATCATCTACCTCCAAACGTTATGGAAGATAATAAAATGACTATATTTCTGAGACACAATTAACTTCTTTCTGTTCCTTGCCATCACAATGCAGGCAGCACGGATTCCAATGGGAGGTCTCAGAGTAAGAACCTAGCAATGGCCTACGTGGTTGTTCATGCAGCCCTCACTCCCAAGGCTCATCAAAGAGGTGGAGAGAGGACAGGAAATCTCAAGGACATGGAGGAAGGAAAGACCCTGCCGGGCTCTAGGGAAGGATCCCATCCCTGAGATGGGGACTAATGGGGAAATGGAAGGTATCAGAGATGGGATAAAAGGTCAGTTCTAATCTCTGGAGCCAATAAGTGACAATGAGAACCAGAGATTAGAGAGAAGAAGGACCTATAGTGGAGGGAGGGAGGAGAAGGAGGTCCAACTGGTCAAAGTATTTTTTGCACCCATGGAGAATGAACCCAAAGTGTCTCAGCAATGAGCCCAGAGTATCCCAACCCATTCATCCCGTGATCATCAAGTCAATGGATGCAGAGGAGAGATGTGACTTACTGTCATGCCATTTCCTACCCCATTAAAGTGTAGGCAGAGAGCACTGAGATGGAGAGCTAGGAAATTGGGAGTTCAGGTCTATGCTGTCAAGACTCTTTGAGAGTAGCTCCCGGGGTCAGGCAGTTGAAGTCTGAGGGGTCTTTGATGATTCTCTTGGCTTTTGATGCAGAGTTGAAATTACCTTCGCACAATTCTTCTCCTCGTGCTCCACAGGAAACGCAACATGTTCACAGGGCAGCTCCGCGAGTCATTTCCCAGAGGAATAGGACTAGAAGGGAAGCAGGGAGATGTTAGAAGATGATCAGTTTGGGTTTTATACAATAGTGGAAATTTTAAGAAACAGATGTGTTGTCTTGAGACTGCCTTTTCAGTACCTTGTTTTATGCTTTCTACATGTTATTTTTTTTTAATCAATAACAACTATGGTAGAGTGACTGTGCTTTTTCAATTTCTTGGATTATGGTTTGATTCTAGAAATTGGAGCCCAATCTTACCTCAATCCAGCTATCCAGCCATCTCAGCTCAACTTTGTCCTATTACACAACTCTCCTCTTTATCTATCTCTACCAGGCCTGACCTGAAACTGATAATCCTAAGCTTTCTAAACCCAAATCAAGGCAGAGAGGAAGAAAAGATGAACTTAGTGGGAAACACCAGCATCAATCAATGTCACAATGCTTGTATCCTGGCCCTTGGTCCGTACTTTACCAGATGTGTGATAATAGACAAGTAGGTTAATGGCCCCTGCATCACAGTTTTCTCATCTCTCATAGGAAGTAGAGTCAGTCTTTCCAGTCCTACTTTACAGAGTTACTGCAAGGATGAATCAACATTGGATTGCCTCATTTTTAAATTTTTTAATACATTTATTTATTTATTTATTTTTGGCTGCGTTGGGTCTTTGTTGCTGCGCGTGGGCCCTCTCTAGTTGTGGCCAGCGGGGGCTACTCTTCACTGCGGTGCACAGGCTTCTCACTGCAGTGGCCTCCCTTGTTGCAGAGCACGGGCTCCAGGTGCATGGGCTTCAGTAGTTGTGGCGCATGGGCTCAGTAGCTGTAGCTCATGGGCCCTAGAGCACAGGCTCAGTAGTTGTGGCGCACGGGCTTAGTTCCTCTGCGGCATGTGGGATCTTCCCAGACCAGGGATCGAACCCGTGTCTCCTGAATTGGCAGGCGGATTCTTAACCACTGTGCTCCCTGTCTCATTTTTTTTAAATAAAGAGGGGCAAAATTAAACCAAGACCATGTGCTTTGAGCACTAATGTGTTATAGAATTGTAAAGAATTATTATTATTAGTTATTGTTGTCATTATTTAACAAAGTACAGAAATACACAATGAAAAAACATTTCCATAAATTGATTTCACTGTTCAAACAAAAGTTTTCCTTTAAAGCCTCAAAATTTATCTTTTCTAGTTTCTGTATTTATACCCAACAAAGAGGCAAATCAAATTAAAAATGTAAAAGTATCACAAGTATTTTTTCTTATTTTACAGCTTACCACATTCTGACACGTTATTCCACTGAATGTTTTTGTTTGTGTTTTTTTTTTCTTTTTTTGCCATTCACCTATTTTTCCAAAAAAGATTATACTAAGTTAGACTGTATACCTTTCTTTGCACTAATATATATCGTCTCAGTAACTGCAGCTTTCTAATAAACCTTGAAATCTGGTCATATGAATCCACCAACTTTGTTCTTCTTGAACATAAAACTTGGCTAATTTTGACCTTTTGCATTTCTACATACATTTTAATATCAACTTGTCAGTTTCCACACACATAAATACAAATTTGCTGTTATTTTCCTTAAATATAAATTTGCTGTTATTTTCCTTTGGATTATATCAAACAAAAAGTTTAATTTGGGGAAAATTGTTATTTTGTGATATTGAGTCTTCTAGCCCCTGAAAATTATCAACTGTTTTGTGTTTATTTTCATTTATTTATGTTCATTTTAATTGATCACAAAACACTTGTAGTTTATAGTTTTCTCCCTGCTCTAGTTTGGATATTTTCTACTGACGGATTCCCAGTAACTAAGCCGTCCTTCAGCCGTGTAATGAATGTCAGGTTCTCTTCAATTAGTGACCTTTCTCTGCAAGATATTAGACCCTCAAATATAGTTCATTTTAGTAACTCTTTACTCAGACTCTGTGCATGTGTGTGCATGTGCATGTGCACACACATGTACACAGGCCAAATTAATCCAGTTTTTCTTGGTTCTTGACTGCAGTACTGGTTTGTCTCAAGCTGGTCCTTCAGAGCTACTAGCTGAAGCCTTTTCTTAAAGATTGAAAAACCAAAAAATAAAGGATTCATAGTAACCTTTCCATTAAATACTTTTTCTTTCCCCTTTAGGGTAGCCTGGAAGAAGGGGTTTGAAGAAAATCTTGAAATTACCAAGTTTCTCAATAGAATTCCATGACACTGATGAAGCACTGACACATGTCAGGCATAAAATGTTCTCTGGTTTTAAAGTCCTTCCACATATTAGACTGTGAATTCTTATATTACCATAAATGTAGTAGTCATTAGTGCTGGTTTCCAAATATTCTCATTATTCCCTCTTCTCAGCAATTTCACCTTCTGGACAATTGCCCACCTTGGCTCCCTTGTGGTGGGCTATGACTAGCTCTGGACAATACATTGTGAATATAAGTAAGTGTGTCACTTTCTGGCTGGAGGAGTTCCTTGCCCCAGTGAGATCCTATAGAACTCTCATTTTCTTCTGCCACAGTCACCATAAATGTTCCGGTTAGTACTGTGTCCCAGAGTGAAAATGATGACAGCAAGAAAGAGAGCCCCCACCCCAGCCTCGGGATGAACAGCATGGGCAAGAAATTAACCTTGTGTTTTTTTGTTTTTTTAAAAAAATTAATTAATTATTTAATTATTTTTGGGTGTGTTGGGTCTTCGTTTCTGTGCGAGGGCTTTCTCTAGCCGTGGCAAGCGGGGGCCACCCTTCATCGTGGTGCGCAGGCCTCTCACTGTCGCGGCCTCTTGTTGCGGAGCACAGGCTCCAGACACGCAGGCTCAGTAGCTGTGGCTCACGGGCCCATTTGCTCCGCGGCATGTGGGATCTTCCCAGACCAGGGCTCGAACCCATGTCCCCTGCATTGGCAGGCAGATTCTCAACCACTGCACCACCAGGGAAACCCCATTAACCTTGTTTTAAACCACTGAGATTGTGGGATTGTTTGTTACTGCAGCATAACCCAGCTTATACTGATTGATACATTAAGGAAGGCAAAAAAATCTACAGTCCCATTTCACTGATAAAATTAAACAAGACTCAAATTCTTGCCCAGAAACCTCCTTATGAATATGAAGAATGTCCTATTTATTTTTACTGGCCTTTTACCTTGTATGGTTTAACTAAACTATTCAATACAGAAGCTATCTGAGGAATTTTTGAAACGACTGGATAGATGACCAAATTAATCCCTTTGAATGAGTCAGTGTGTATAAGAAGACAGGAAGGAAGGATATTATGATCTCATTGATTTGGAATCAGATAAATATGGATTCAAACCCTGATGTTATCGTTAGCTGTGTGACCCTGAGCAAGTTTCTAAATTTCTCTAAGTCTCTGCTTCCTGAACAGAAAAATGAGAAAAATAATACCAACCTCTAGGGGTTGTTACAAGAATTAAGTGAGAGAACATGTTACCTCATTAGCATAGTTTCTGGAACTAATATTCAAAAATGGCAGTTATCATTATTATTATCCTTCAAAAACAGTTGAAAAAAAGGAAGAATATAGGAAGCAACGTAGGTGAGGGATGTCAGTATTTCAGAGTTACTTATATATTCCCTCCAGACTTACATCAAAATCCAAGAAAATGAATCTGGAGGACAAAACAAAGCTAGTTTCCAGAAAAATGAATCAAAAGCTAAAATAACTGAATTTATTAATCCATTCAAGGAACAATGAAATTAAAATATAAAGTGTTAGTATATGTATGTGTATATTACATATATGAGATATATTTAAAATTTGAGATTTGAGATGCCTGAGTAGATAGATAGGCCAACAGATAGTAGCTAGATATTGAATACAAGGGTCATACTCATAGAAACTGGCAATGATCTCTTGAATAGAGTCACCGTGGTGCAATTGAGAAAGGCCTCTAGGAAGGCAATGATTGTTACTTGGACATCAAGTCATTAAAAGGAAAAGCTTCATAGCCTGGAAAAATATACCTCATTTAGGCATGCCAGTGATGGCATGAAATTTTTAAAGATTCATCTTAAAGACACCACAGCATAAGCAAATACTTCTGATGGCTAATGTCAACGAAAGTTTTTTTAGAAAAACAACTTTTTGGCTCCAAAGAAGGAGCTGATGAAATGCTGATGCAATCTTTGTATCTGAAGGCTTGAGTGGGCTGGGAGTCCAAGATGGCACACTCACAAGGCTGGCAGCTGATGCTGGCTGTCACCAGGGAGCATGGCTGGGGTTGTCAACTGGTTCACACATGGCTTCAGCATGGTGGCTAGGCTCCAGAGGCCAAGGCAGAAGGTGCCAGTCCTCGTAAAGGCTAGGCCCAGAACTGACCTAGCATCATTTTCACAAAGCTCCATTCGTCAAAGTAACCACAGGCTACCTCACAGTCAAATGGAGAAGCAATAGGCCCACCTCTTGATGGGGACGTGCCAAAGAATTCGCGCCCATCTTTATTTTGCCACAGTCCGGTACATAGAAGGCACTATACAAATATCTTTTTAACAAGTGGATGATTAAGTAGTTGACCACCTTAACTTGCTCCTGTTACACGTATGTTCTCTTCCTTTACCTCTGAATATATCGATTTCCCATATGTGCCAAAATTTTAAAGTCTTCCCTTCCACCCTTCCTTTGTATCTTCCTTCCTTTTCCTCCTTATTACCAATTTCTCTATAAATCATTCTCTCTCCATCTACCTCCCTGCCCCGCCCCCCGCCACATACACACACACATTGCCCGCGGTGAGGGGATACGGCAGTAATAAAAGATGGAGACTCACCCATGCAGTTGGCGTGGATGCCTCTGGAATTCATGTGTTTGCAAGTTGGCAATGCCCCCTTTGAAACTTGGAAGAGGAAAGAAAGAAAACAGCAAGCACACATATTTCTTCATTGTACAAATTTGTGGTTTCAAGTCTACACTTTGCAAAATATGATTTTACTTTTTCAAATTAAAAAAAGAACTGAAAAGATCTGGAAATCACAGAAGCATCATTGAGTAACATCTTGATGATTTAAGTGTAAATGGATAAGAAACATATGGATTCCATTGCACACAAGCGCACACGGTGGAAGTGAGTGGGGAAAGCATCTGGCAAAACGTGTTTCTGGTTTGGTAGAATTCGGACTGCTCGGGAGGTGTGGTTCAGGACATCAGCAACCCAGAGGCCAAGTACGAGCTGAGTTCATTTCGTCCTGCTACCAAGGCAGAGCTGGGGGTTCATTCACGTTCAAATGCACCTCACCTAGATTTTTTTTTCCTCCGTATTATAGACTTGGCAAAATTTGAAGATTCCTTCCACTTTGGGTTCACGTGAGCTCTACGTCCTGGCATGAGGAAAGTAATCTAATACAAAATGATGTAAAGTTTGGGAAAACCGACAATCTGATCTCATGTTCACTTTAATATGGAAAGGTTGATAACATTCAATTACAATTCACTCCAATTTTCATCTTCTCAATGAGAGGCAAGGGGCTGCCAAAGAGAGGTAAGCTGGGAAGATTTCAGCACCTGAGGAGGGGTGGGAGTAGGGAAGGGGCTCTGCTGAGGGTCTGCGCAGTCCTGCAAAGATTTAAGCACGTGGCACGTTTCACATTGACATGATCATCTACCTCTCTTCCCTTTTGTGATAAGTTAATTTACAAGACATGCTTTAAAAAAAAAAAAAAAACTTTACTCTGAATTAGACATCAAACATTTGAAAAAGAAAGATCAGTATCTAATTCTCAACACAAGAATTAAGGATGGGGAGAGGAGAGGAAAGGCTGGTAGAAAGATACTCAGAAATGATAAGCTACTTGTAAGGCTGTCAAATTCCATCCCCACATGAAATAAGAAATTTGAGAGTTTATTTCTGCCTGATGAGCTCCAACAGCGATCTATAAATGGAACAAATACCATCTTGGTTGACTTGTCCTCTTACAAATACTTTGTGCTGTCCTCCCCCTGTCATGCCCTAACTTTGGCCATTATCACATGTCACTGGGATCCTTCAACCACCCAGGGCCTGACCCCCACCACGAGCCAGTGCTCTCTTCTCAGAAGGGAAGTCTGATCATGCCACCCCCCAACTCAGCACCCTTCAGTGGCTCCCCAGTGCTCTTAAGCTAAGCTGTGACTTCTACAACATCTCAGAAGAGGTGCAGGACAATCAGCCCCCAAGCTCACCCCTCTAGCTTCATCTCACCAGCACTACGAGTCTCACATTCTTTCCCCATAATGAATTTATTTCAGTTTCTCAAACACCTCTTGCTTTTCTTTTACTCTAAGTTTCGTCTCTACCTGTGATACTCCTCCTTCCTTTACCTTCCTCACTTCCCCTGGTTCACACCTGTTTTCCTCCAAGCCTGGAGGAAACTTTTCCAGGCACCACAGCTGTCAATCAAGACCCCTTGGGGTGTTCTCGACACCTCTACACATCTTCAGGTGCTGTAACCGCCGCCTTGGTTTGGTCTACATTGATTGATGGGTCGATGGTAAACTCTATGGCATCAGAGGCCACAGCTGTCCTGTCCACTGCAATATCTCTAGCACTTAGCACAATGCCTGACACTTACTAGGTGCTCAGGAGTATTTGAAGAACAAGTTGGAATTTCAAGTCCACATGCTCCAGTGTATAAATGTGACGGTTTATTTTATGCGTCAACTTGGCTAAGGCTACGGTCAAACACCAGGCTAGCTGTGGTTGGGGAGGTATTTTTTAGATGTGATTAACATTTAAATCAGTAGATTTCAAGTAAAGTAGACTATCCTCCATAATGTGCGTGAGCTCCGTTCAACCAGTTGAAGGTCTTGGGAGCAAAAACTGAGGTTCTCCAAAGAGGAAGGAGTTCTCAAGACTACAACATAGAAACCCTGCTAGAGTTTCCTGCCTGTTGCCCTGTGGAATTCGGACTCAAGACAGTGACCTCAACTCTCAGCTGAATTTCCAGCCTGCTGACCTGCCCTATAGATTCCAGACATGCCAGGTTCACAATTGAATAAACTAATTCCTTAAAATAAATCACTTTCTCCTCTAATGGTTGTTTTTCTGAAGAACCCTGACTAATACATTAAGAAAAGTACATCTTCAATTTCTATTCTGACTCTCCGTTCAGAATCACTGGGTCAGAATGCTCATCTCCTCCAATTCAGTAGCACCTTCTTGCCCAGAGTCAAAGCTCCGGGCTATGCCGTGCCCACTCAGGGTGGGAAAGTGGGACCTGGGTCTTTGGTAATCTTCTATCTCTAGGCTTGAATCTACTGAGGTGGCCATCATCCCACCTGGCCGTACAACTCCTTTGCCACACAGGTGGGTGGTCTCTTCCGACATGGCTTCCTCTTTCTCAACTGTCTCCAAGCCCCTCTGAGACCCACAGACATCATTTTGCTGAATCTAGAACTCAGGAGCTCAGAGACAGCCAGAGAGACCTGTCTGCCTAGGTAACCTAAACAACTCTTTGGCTCTGAGCTCTTCCTTCCTTCCCAGAGCTTTGCCCAGGGAAGAAGGCCCTACCCAAGGTCTAAACCAGAAGGGCTCAGTAGCTCTTTCTCAGGGACACATCAGCATCTAAGCTCTGACACTGGAGAGGGTCAATGGTGGCCCCCCCAAAATATACATACATCCATGAGCTAACCCCACAGAACCTGTGAATGTAAACTTATTTGGAAAAAGGATCTTTACAGATGTAATTAAGGATCTCCAGATGAGATTATCCTGGATTATCCAAGCGGACCCTAAATCCAATGACAAGGGTCCTTACAAATGCTCAAAGAGGAGAAGACATACAAGGAGAAGGCACAGACATGAGAAGGCCATGTAAGACGGAGGCGGAGGCTAGAGTGGTACAGCCCCAAGCCAAGGGACACCTGGAGCCACCAGAGGCTGGAAGAGGCAGGAAGCATCCTCCCCTGGAACTGTCAGAGGGAATATGGCCCCGTCTACACCTTGATTTCAGACTTCCGGCCTCCAGAACTGGGAGGAGAGTACATTTCTGTTGTTTTAAGCCACTCAATCTGTGGTACTTTGTTACAGCAGACACAGGAAACTTTCCCCACTAACTGCCTTCCCTTTTGGGGGAGATTTTGTAGTCAAGATGAGAGGGGTAGTAGGCTACTCTTACTCATCATCAAATTTTTTTGATCTAATGTACGTGCTAGGAATCTTTTCCATTTCCCTCTGGGACCAAGCTCCTGGAACTAAGGACGTCAGCAAGAAACTGGCTGACTAAGCCAGGCCGGGTTGGGGGTGAGTGAGGCGGGCAAACAACATTACACCAGGGAAATCCCTTTCAAGTGATCTCTTCTGAGAACTTTTAGGAACATAATTTTTTTTTTCTGAAATTGTCCTGAATTCTCACTTAGAGGGTAAACACACAGTCCAACAGACACATAGCACCCCAAATGCTACTTTCTTAAGGTGGAAACCAATCTACCCTCCACCACCCCCATTCCTAGATTTGTTCTTCATGAGTATACAGCCTTCTTTGCTAGTTTTTCCTAATGTGTGAATACGACTTTCTGTGACCAAAAGAATTCCCATTAACCAGGAAATAACTTCTGCAGTGATAGTTCTTTGGCCCAGAGGTTGTTCTTGGTCATTGTTTTTCAGGATCTCCAGATGCCTCTCAGTTCCATGGACTCCCCTGGCTTCCTTTTCCCAATAGCAGAGAACCTGCCACCCCTCAAACATCACCAAGTCTCTAAATGCTGAGCTAACTGAGGGACTTCTTTCAGAATAGAATAATAAATTATGTATCATTGTCATTGCAGAATGATTTGAATATAAGCTTTGCCTTCATTCCAGCTTTGCCCTAATAAATGTGTGACTTATAGCTAATTATTTAAACCCTTGGTGTCTCAGTTTCTTTACCTGTGAAATGGAGATAAGGCCTAGCTTATAAGGCAGTTGCGAGGAGTAAAAGAGTTATAGTATGAAAAGGAATTAACACTAATTGTGTCATCTTTTCTCTGTTTACCATTTCTCATTTATTCCTAAGTGGATTCTTTACCAACCATGATGGAATAGTATGTAGCCATAAAAAATAATTCTTCATAAGAGTGTTTAATAAAGTGGGTAAGGCCTGGGTCATATTACTGAGTCAAAAATGTTATTAAGCAGTATAGATGATATGATCCCCATTTACATTGGAAAATATACAAGAACCTATAAAAATTCTTACTTTAGAAATTATAGAAAAATAGAAGCATACATACCAAAGCTTTAATAGTGGTTTTCTCTAATTGATGGTACTTTATGAGTAATAAATGGTCTCTTTCTCCCCATAGTTTTCAAACGTTCTATATAGTACACTTATAATCAGGAAAAAATATTGAGTGTGGCCTTTGGAAAGTGACTTTGCCTGTTTGCATATTGGCAAATTGGGAATAATAAGAACTTCTTAAGGTCAAAGGAGAAAATACATATAAAAGTGCTAGAAATCTAATGTAAGAAATCAGTTTTCATTACTAACATACTATGACTGCATTATGGGTAATTGGTGTTGGGCTGAAAGGAAAGTTTTAGCACAAAGTAAACATTCAATTGCTCCACGCATGTTCTTTGCTGGCTACTTGTAAGGAGACGTGTGTGAGTGTAATTACTAAAGCAGTTGGGGCTGGTGACAGGGGCATGCAACCCATGTGGTCTTACAAGGATTCATCTCAGAAAGGCTTCACTCTTGGTTTAATGCTCTTGAAATGCTGTTGCCGCCATCTTGAAATTCTTAATAAGTTTGTTGCCATCTTGAAATTCTTTATAACAAGGGACCAACATTTTCACTTTGCACTGGGTCTCACAAATTATATAGCCTGTTCTGAATAGAAGTGACTGTGTGTATGAGGCCTTGTGTATATTTAAGTAAACTGAATATTCTACAGTAAGAATGATTGATGGCAAACGGGGGGAAGGAAGTATATTTGGCTGAACCTGGAAGAAGCTACAGGCAGAAATGAAGGGGTTGGAACCCACTGGGAACTAACCAAGCAGGAGTGGCAGCTGGTTGCCTTTCTGAAATATGTAATCTGCTGGCAAACAAAACCAGTTAATTGAACTCTGGTTAAGGGGCTCTTTCCTCTCAGTTCATAGTAAACATTTGAGGATTTGTTCACACTTCAGATAAGATTCTAAGTAAAATGGAAAAGGCATCTATAAAAATAGAAAATGCTCATTCTAAAATAAATCAGTGGGCTCTGTCTAGGAAGGAAAAATATTACCTAAAAAGACACCAAAGTTATGCTGTCTATGGGGTCCATTTCTGCCACAGAAATCCTTAACATGACCTATTCATCCAGAGATAAAGGCGTCTCAGGGATTTGTTTAAGACTTGGCTGGATGCCCCTGGTTTTGCTCACCCTGATGCTTCCTGAAGGCTTAGCCCATGGGGCTGGATGATGAAGAATGGGCAGTAGTGGTTGTCTGTGGCCACTTCATCTCAGCCAATGGGATTGGCCATTTCAAAATGGTATTTAGCATACCCTCGGACCTTTGGGATGATGTCATCTTAACTCACTGGGAGGAAGTTGGTTGCTACCAGTTTCTGAATTAATCAGTTCCTCTCTTAGTGAAGTAACAGATTTCACATCAAGTAATTGAAGAGCTAAACATTTGAAGTCAGGGCTGCCACCCCCAGCATTTTTCAAACCATCTCTTTTTGGGTCAAAGAGTTTCCTTCTCACACCTTCTTTTATAAGTATTACCAATATATATTTTAATCATAGTGGTTAATTTTTAATTATGGAAAGATAACATGAGACATGCAAAACCTTCTGCCACGCCTATACTTGTCTTTTCAAACTGCCCCAGCATTCCAGAAGCAATTTTAAATATCTTCAGTAATGCACTGTGTTATTTGAGATTTACTTTTAGAAACTGGACACCTCCAAAGTTGACAGCTAAACATGGGAATTTACGAAAATAACAGGAAGTTCTATTGGTTATTCAGTGGTCACTTTTGTCCCTTGCTCCTTATGGAAAAGATGTCTGTGTCCATATCAGACAGACGTTTTTAATTTTGTAATTTTTATTCAGATTTCATACTTACAAATGCCAGCTTCACGCCCTGGCACAGCACAGAGGTAAAATCTTTGCTCCCTTGTAGGTGAAGTATATCAAGTAATTATCCTCCCTAAGGTGAAGAATTTGGGAATTCCAATGTCAGAATTTTAAGAACCCTAGGATAGGTCACTAATTTTCTATAGCTAACGACTACAGAATAAATGCAATGTGTTTATCTAGGACAGTGGTTTCTACACTGTGGTTGCAATTATAATTTTTTTTAACTAGATATAGGTAAGTTCTGAAAGGACCCTCTCCAAGCCCTTCTGCATCTTGTTAATTTGGAGCCAGAAAGTGAATGTCATCCCTTTCTGAGCCTGCTTTGAAACCATCACTCAGGACTCTGCCTGTTTTAATAAGAAAACAACTATAAAGAGATTCTCTTAATTCACTTAAAAAAATTCTGACATCTATTCAAGAAGTGAAAGTCCCTTCCTTGCTCTAGTATTCAAATTATTTCCTTGAAAGGTGATGATTCAAAATCAGGGAAATCATTTGCTCTTTACCCACTGAAGGTGTTAACGCTCATGCTTCTAAACTGGTCTGTATCACAAACCATAAAGCAAAGAGGTAACCAGAAGTGAGCAAAACCCTTGCGTGGTTTAGGCTGGATAAGCTCACCAGAAAAGTGGCCTTTCCAAACAAACTTGGTTTTGTAAAACAAAGATGGGAGTTCCTTAGCCGTCCAAGGAACCCCATCTAAAGCAGGAATCGGGCATCTGCTTCCTGTATTTTTCTCACTAGCAGGTCAACCCCACCCGGCTTCCCTACCTAATCTCCCTTGCCTGTCTTTGCGCGATCATTGCGAGCCTAAAGCAGAAATCGTTTTGTCTGCGTGTAGTGGAAAACCAAGTTTAAACAGGATGTTGGAGATCAGGACGGCTGACCCAGAACACGGGCCAGGGCAGACATGAAAGCACGAGAGTTTCATTCACAAAGGTTTCCTGGGACCAGCTCTTTCTCAGCCTAAACAGAGTCACGCACAGACTGGCCCCGACGCTCCCACACTGCTCCCAGAGAGGAGACTGATGGCTTTGAACGTCCTGCAGAGCTGCAGCCTCCGTGGATGGCAGCCCTGAGCACAACTGGGACTAATTACCAGTTGGAGAGTGTGCTCCTTGCAAAGCCAGCCCTTCTGCCAGCTACTACCCTTGCAGAGCAGGAGGGAAGGAACACAGGCTGTCCCACGCCTACTTGTTTTCTTTCCCTTCAGTGGGACAGTTTCAACTGATTTTGATTACCCTGGCGCCAAATAAATGAAAACATTTCATAGACATATAATCATCCATCACTGTGAAGAAAGGAAAAATGTTTCACGTTCAGTATGTTTATAAATACATTTAATGAAAAAAGGACATTGCTGTCTTTCCTCCACTACTTCGCTGCTGCTGTTGGCCAGATAGTTCAGCTCTGGGATCCCCCCCAGAGACCCTACCACCCGCCCCTCCCCGCCCCCCCGCAGACAGTTCACCCTGACAGCACGATGGCGCTCAAAGGAAGTCAAGAGAATGACCCATTCCTCCAAGGCCACCTTCTAAACTTTAGCCCCTCTGCCAAGACAGGAGAGGGACAGGGAGCTGGGAAAAGGTAAGTGGCTTGTACATTAGGAAGGCAAAAACCAGCCTTTTTTTTTCCCCCTTCTAGCTTAAGTCAGTCCCAGCAAGTGAAGCAGCTCCATTTCAAAGGAATCAATGATTGTATGTGCAGAAATGGTACAGCCCTTGCCTTTGGGTCTGGTTATAAATGAATGGCAGGTTGAACTCCATAGAGTGTGTGGGTTATGTCAATGCCAAGAAGAGGGGGAAAAAAACGTGTTGTGGGTTTTCATGTCCTATTGTTTTACATACAAGTTATAATGCCATTTAAGCTAATTTGGGATTTAGGATTTATACAGGCAGTGATAAATCTTTTGGAGAATCCAGAAGAGTGACAAATTCTCTCCAACCTCTCTCTCAGGCTGGCAAGGTCTTTTACTTTGGGATCTCACATGCTCTCGGGCACCATAAACGCCCATGGAACCTCTCAGAGGCCTCAGTTGCAGACTAAGAGGCAGCTTAGTTGGGAAAGTACAATGTGGGCCGTTCCCTACATATATGAAATCAGTGTTGGTCTTCTTTCCCCTAAATGTCATTTCTTGCGATGTGTCGAATATTTGCATTCACACTTGGCTCATAAACAGGGACAGACCCCTGGGGTATGTAAGAGACTCCCTAAAAGTCATTTATGCAAAATGCATCTCTATTTTAATCACAAGGGATGTCACAAGAGGGGAAAATCCATCCATTCAGATACAATCGGCCCAGCTCTCTGTATCTGTATCCTTGGATTTTGTAATCGCCCATAGAGAGGGCGGACTGTATTCCTTGAACTGGACCATTTCATAAGAGACTTGAGCATCCGTGGATTTTGGTATCCATGGGGGCTCCTGGAACCAATCCTCTGCGGATACCGAGGGACAACTGTTTTCAATATCACCAGAGACCATTTCTCACATCAACAAAGGCCATAAAAATCATCCCAGGCAGCAATAAAGAGGGAAGGCCCCATCAGGCTGTGACACAAAATCTGGAAGAGGAGAAGTTGTGACTTTATTTTTTTTAAGAGCTTGTTAATCCTTCAAGCAGAAACAAATAGAGAAGTCGGATGTTCTGTGTGCCGCCCTCCTTCAGTGTGGGAACCACCCAGGGCAGGAACACATGTCTATACTTCAGAAGGTGAGGGTTACAGCAGCAGAGGTAGAAATTTTCTGCATTTCAGGTGGGCTCCTGTTGGCACCTTGTACACTATGTAGGACCATCCCTGATTCTCAGGAGGCATCAGATCCAGGCCTGGAAGAAAGTGAAAAAATGCTGCTTAAAGAGTTTTACACATTCTTTGTGGATGCTATTCAGAATTTGTTAATAACTTGAATTGTCGGAAGGCTTCTCAACCTCAAATAAAATAACAGCAACGATGATTCACACATGCATCGAGATTTATAATTTACGAAGCAATTTGGCGTGTGTTATTCCATTGGATTCCCCTAACAACCTTGAGGAGATGAGGAACTGTGATTAAGGACATGACATGACATGACGAGATATGACATGTTCGTGATCCAGCATCTATGGAAAGGGCAGGGACTTTGAATCAGCTGCTCCACCCTTGCCCTTCTTCCCATTTCACGACACCATTCATTTTTATTTATTTATTCTAGTTGTGGCAGATTGCTTTCAAAGATGGCCACAATTCTTCACCCATCCTGCGGACCCATCCTTTATAACGTGACTCTGCAGCTCCTCCCATCAAGAGATGCAGGCTACTTCCCTACCCCTTGAACGGTGCCTGGCCTGGTCACTTGCTTTGGCCAATAGAATATAGTAGAATTGACTGCTTGTCATTTCCCAGCTTAGACCTCTAAAGGGAATATGTGTTTCTGCTCGCTTTCTGTCACTTCTACCTTCATGAGAACCTGCCTAGGCTGGTGTCCTGGAGGACAGGAGACCATGTAGAAGGCAGTCTGGCTATCCCAGCCAACTCCCAATCAGTAAGAGAGCCCAGCCAAGATAAGTAGCCCACCCAACCTGCAGTTGACAGAAGATGCATGAGTAAGTCCCGCTGACTCACAGACCCAAGAACAAATGTTCATTGTTAAATGCACTCAGGGTCAGGGGATATTTTTAATTCAGCGTGATTTTAGCAATAGATAATGGACAAACTGGTCAACAAAAAGTGATGGGCCCCTACCACTTTCTAAGTCCTAAAGGTACCATAGCAATGATTGAGACAGGCCCTTTGCACTCCAAGTATTACAGTCTGTCAGGGAAGATAAGGCGTGGGCACTGGTAGCTAGGGTGGTACACAGTATTAATTGCATGAGTGGTTAAAAAATGCCCATGGTACTGGGAGGAAGGAAAGATTTCATGGTCATTTTGAATGACCTCATAGACAGTCTAGTTACCTGCTAAATCATCCCCGTCCCTTGTTGAACAAGATCTAAAATGACCTAAATGCATCCTATGTTTTACAAAAACAAGGACACTTGCAGGCCTAGGCATGGTCAACTTATATTATTCCTGAAAAAAATGTTATTTAAATCTCCAAAGGGAACATATGACCTCTTTGTAGTATAATTGAACGTCTTATAAATAACTCATATTGTGGAGACAAGAAACACAATAAAATTTGGGAACTACCTCCTACAAACCCTCTGAACTTGAGCGAAAGTATTTCTACTAACCTCAAGCAAAAGATCCCAGCGCCAATCTCCAAAGCATGTAAAATTTGAATTCCTGTTGAAGCAAATCTTCTCTTTCCTAATCTTAGCTGATTCTTGGATTAAGAATAAAAACAGAGAGTAAGGATGAAGGCATAGAATACTCTGAGCACTATTATGTAGTGAGGACGTGTGCAGAATTTGGAGTCAGACTACCTAGGTTTGAAACCCTGGCTCCCCCACTTTCTATCTGTGTGGTCTTGGAAATTACTTAGTCTCTTTATACCTCAGTTTTCCCATCTGTAAAATGGGGATAAATATGGGATTGTGAGAATTTAATGAGTGTAAAACACTTAGCAGGGGGGTCAACCAATGACACTTGCTAGTCTAATTAGTAAACTCAATGAATTCCATTGTTGATGAAATCAAGATGTCACATGTCACATGTTATCATGTGTCAAAGATATATCAAATGTTTTCCTATTATTTCTTCATTTTTAATTTTTTTATAAAGGGAGATTTTTTTAAGTTATCAAAGGTTATTAATTTGACAATTAAAATAAATAGAATCATTTCTTTCCTTTTCTGTTCATACAGAGAAAACTTTCCAAGTGAAAATATGGTCACCAGAGAAAAAAATTATTTCTTGTTATTATTATTATTATTATTTTATATCTTTTTAGTCTAGCTCCTTACTTTGGTTGAGATGCAAAACTCCAATTGTCGATCTTTACATGAAATGTTAGGTTTAATTGTTTGAGAGTTTAGACCTATGAAAAGATTTTAGAACTTAATAAAAGCAGAGTCATTTGGCAATTAATAACATATGTGATATACCCAGGATCCTGGAAAAAGTGACAGTTTAAGGAATTTTACTCCCCTGTTCCTGGACCCCAGTGTGTATAACATTCCAAGTGCAAGTGGATGACAAGGGAAAAGAAATAGAAGACTGAACCCGTGATCTAGAAAGTTCTAGCCCGACACTAATGTCAATCAGAAATATGTTTGCAGTGTTTATCACCTGAATGTTTTTTGGAAGGAAAAGAGCAGGAAAAAAATTTATCTTCTCCAAAAAAATAATGGAGTGGCGAAACCTGGAGAGATTTTGGTTACCCTAGATATCTGCCCAGAAGAGAAAAGTTACTGAGGTGTGAATAGCCAATAAGAGGTAACTAACAGTATTGAGGAGATAGAGGGGACACTTGGGAAGAGATTGTTTTAATTAAAGGCAGTATTTATCTTGGAAAGCTAAGGAGGGAAGGATGTGATTTAGGTTGTAACCCTTATAAAGGTTACTAGTTAGGGCACCACTAAGTCAATACCAGCTCATAAAATATTATAACTAGGGCCTAGGGCTTGAAGTGGAGGGTAGGTGGTAAAAGCCAAATATAACGTTACTTTTCACAGCATATAATAAATGTCTAGAATTCTACATGTCTTAAAACAAATTTTTTCCACTCTTTTGATAAGCACCTGAGGACAGAAACCCTTCCTTATGCATTTCTGAACTGTCTCTCTGCTTCTCCCAGCACTTAGCCCAGAAAGTAACATAGACTGGGTGTTATCAAAAGGTCTGTTAAGTGAATAAGTGAAAGAATGGTGCACTTAGATCAATGCATGAGTGGTGGAGCCATAATAGTTTAGTAAGGAGACAAGAGTTGTTCTGGATGCAACCCTTATTTTTTAGTACATGAAACTTATACTCTTTCTATAATAATCAACCAACTAACAAAAAAGCCATAGTTGACTTCAGAGAAAGAGAGAAAACCATGAGTTAGGTGAGTATTGGTTGGAGCCAATATATCCGTCAGGATGGGCTAGATTATGGCCCCAAACTACCCAAATCTCAGTGGTTTATGACCACAGAGACTGAGTTCTTGCCCACGTTGCTTGCCAGCTACACATTGGCTGTGGCTCTGCCCTTTGTCTGCTGAAAAGCAGCCCCAGCCAAGACGCTGCCAGGCTCAGGGCAGATGGAGCCATGAAGGATGGGACATGTGATGGTGAGGCACCAAGGAACCCAGAAAACACTCTTGACAAGAATCCAGTCTAACCATCCAATAGGATAACTCTGATTTCTAGCTTGGTGGTGGTAAATGTGCTTTCTACATGTTCTGAAAGATGGCTCATGTCACTGATGCCATTCTGATAATTTTTAAATAATTACTTAATGGAAGAAAGTCTTTTTATTGTATAGCACAGGGAACTATACTTAATATCTTATAATAACCTATAATGGAAGAGAATCTGAAAAAGTTTATATATATATATACACACATATATAACTGAATCACTTTGCTGTACACCTGAAACCAACACAACATTGTAAATTAACTATACTTCAATTTAAGTAATAAACAAACAAACAAACAAACAAATAAATAAAAGAAATGCTTTTGACATTTCGGGACCAACCAAGAATGTAGCAAATAAAAACAATTCCTTAAACCATTTACTATCGTAGGAGAGAGCACGAGTATAAAAGCCCATCTGCCCAGTCTCCAGTCTTCCGCTAGTAGGTTTGAGAGGTAATAGTTTCTCCCTTTCTCCATCATTTTTGCAAAACCTCCCACAGGTAGCACGTCAATTAGCATTGAATAGCAACTCAACGATACCGCCAAGTAAGGGCTGATAAGTACCCCGTACTTAACGTGTGCCAAGGGTTTTTCTAAGTGCTTCATAGGCATTAACCCATGTAATCCTCACAATACCCTATGAGGTAAGAAATATTATTATTGTCATCTCACAACAGCCATATGAAGGGAGTAATGATATTATCCCCATTTTTCAGATGAGAAAGCCAGGTCACAGGTTAGTTAGGTTGCTTGCCCAAGGACGCAGAGCTAGTTAGTGGCTGAGCTGGGAGGCAAACTCAGGCAGTGTAGCCCCAAAGTTCACATCCATAACCTCTATTCTAGACTGCCTTGCCCCAGAATTTCAATGGGAGAGACATTTTTGTCTATTTTGCTCACTACAGCGGTGCCTGGCACACAGAATGTGCTGAATAAACGCTTGTTGAATGAATAGAAATTTCAGTCCCTGAGCTGTGAAATGGAGATGTTGTTTTCAATCCCCCGTCTGCACCCCTCACCTCTCGCCCTCCACTTCCTAATGTCCTTTTGGGATTTTTCTGTCAAAGTCATACCTTGGGGAAAAAAAAGAGATCCATTTTTCCTTTTAACAATTTCACAATTAAGTGTTTCATAGATGACTAGTTATGTCCTGCTTCTTTCCCTTTATTAAAGTTTTCCCAGCACTGTGCATGATCTGTACCAGTTGTTTACTCAAAATAAATCAGGAGAATATCTTCCTAAGTTCCCCATCTTTGGCAACACTGAAGTCAGCTGTCCCAGGACAGAAGTGGGAGGGAGTCCTAGACTCAGATCCGGAGCCCGGCCACTGCAAGGGGCCCCCAGCGCCAAGAGGAAGGTCAGGAGCCCGCAGCCGCCCCATCCTCCGGTGTTTTGTTGCTTGAGCATTTGCTGCATGCTCATGGTGGTTGGTAATTGCTGGGTTCACTGTGTGCCTTTGGTCTCTCAGGTGTATTTCCTAAACCAACATAAAAGGAAAATGATAAGGGCAAGCGCACGGGGGTGTTTATGTTTTCAGCTCTATTGCTTAAGACCAAAAACAAAAGTTAGTGCAGATGGAAGGGTGCAAGATTATGACGCTGACTACAATGGAGACCCAAACCTCTCCTTGTAAAACGTGCCCTGTTCCCAGCTGTCACCCACCTCCATTTAGTGGGGCTGCCACCCAGCAATTAGCACGCCCAGGTTCTCCTTTGGAAAAGGAACACAGAAGAACAATGCCACAATGAGTCCTCCTGGGCAAGAAAGCAGGTGAGTCTGGCATGAAAAAAAACAAGGTAAATGATCCCTTTGGCCATTGTTTCTTTACTGTTGGACAAACCACTGGAAAGGTGAGCTTGGTTTTAAACACTCTTCCTGGGCCTTGAAAGGGCTGCAAGAAAGGGGAAAACAGAAAATCCACCCTAGCCTGCCGAGCTTGAAGTCCACTGGCATACTCTATTATCTTCTCCCATATGCTTAAATTTACTCCCAAGCTTCCTGCTTCTTAGGTGATATGTATATAGATCCATATCTCACATCTTGACCATCAGTGAGGACTGCCAGGTAAAATACAGGACACCCAGTTAAATTTGAATGTCGGTTAAACAGTGAATAGTTCTTTACTAGAAGTATGTCCCATGCAATAGTTGGGACATATTAAATACTTATGCATTTTTTCCTCTTTAATTAAAAGATAACAATGCCTCTTTTTTTGTTTTGTTTTGCTAAATCTGGCAACCCTATCAGACTGCATCACAGAAGCATAGAGATGACCTTGAACTTGAAAGTAAGTGATAAGCCAAAAATATGTTACTCCAATAAGGTTAGGGCTTGAAGTACAGTGAAACCACCTAATTGTTCCAGATGTTTTCAGTCCATCCTAAAAGAGAGAATGAGCTAAATTTTGTTTACTCACTGGGTGAGGGATATGAATAATGATGGAAATCTTGGAGTTAAAAGGTACCTATTTCAATAGGTGAAGCGTTCTGAATCTAAAAGAACCCATCATTTCCTTCTCATCACCGTAATAACCAGGTCCCAGGTACTCCAGGGACAGCATGGCACAGGGAACATAATTGTCAACACGGAGTCATTCCTCCATCTCTTACTGTCAATTTCCATTGGCATATCTGAAAAGGGAGTGCTGGGAGGCACGCCAATCCAAAAAGGATAAAACAATTTAATCAGCATGTTTTTGTAGGTTCATCTTATTGACCTGGGAGCTAGAAGCCTAAGAGGCTGTTGGTGAATCCTTGAGGAGATCCAAGGAAAAGATAGGTATTGTGTAGGATTAATCACAAGTGGCAACGTATTTATAGTTCAGGCATCAAACAAAATAACGTCTGCATGTTAAGATGCTGTGCAAAAAGATTAATCATTGACTCATCATTAAATCAGTTATCTCCTCTAGGTCTGCCCTCTGTGTGGTCTACTAGTTACAGGAACAGGGAACATCGAAAGATCATGTTTGAGTTTGCTCGCACATTGGTGGCCAAGTAAGGACAGATCATAAAGTGAAATCAGTACCCTGGATTCAAGTGTGTGTGTGTCTGTGTGTGTGTGCAAGTACACACGCACACATGCTCATCTGAGTGTGTGGGTCTATCTAATTTTTGAAACAAAATTTATTACAAGATAGCATATCCTGGAAAAAAATCTTAAATTTCACTTTTCTCAACTTAAGATAGAACTCCAGATTCTTCTATAAGCAAGGAAAAAGTATAGACTACCATATAAGGTGCAGCCAAAGTCAGAAACTTTCTGAAGAATCATTTTTCTGGGCGGTCTTCTGATTTCTTCCAATTATCATAGAAATAATAAAGATTTAGTAAATCCCTATCAAGTAATAAGTACTATTTTAATTGTGTCGCACATGGAGGTAAAGGAAACTTCTCGGGAGTCTCAAGCCATAAGATATACTCCGCTGACCCAATTACCTAAAGGCAGTATCTATACAGGCAGACCTCAGAGATACTGAGGGTTCAGTTCCAGACCATCACAATAAATCAAATATCGCAATAGAGTGAGTCACATGAATTTTTTGGTTTCTCAGTGCATATACGAAAGTTATGTTTACAATATGCTGTAGTCTCTTGAGTGTGCAATAGTGTTAACAGCTAAAAAACAATGTGCACACACTGAAAAATACTTTATTGCTAAAAAATGCTAACCATCATCTGAGCCTTCAGAGAGTCATAAATTTTTGCAACTGTCACATGAGAGATCACTTATCACAGATCACCATCACAAGTATGATAACAATGAAAAGGTTTGAAAGATGGCAAGAATTACCAAAATGTGATACAGAGACACAAAGTGAGTAAATGCTGTTGGAAAAATTATACTGTTAGACTTGCTTGATGCAGAGTTGCCTCAAACCTTCAATTTTTAAAAACTGAAATATCTGCTAAGTGCAATAAATGGAAGCACAATAAAATGAGGTACGCCTGTCCAGATCGGGCTGTATCTATTTTAAACTGACGAAGCCAGCATTGCTAAGGGGAATAAACAATAATTAATAAATAAATCCCACTGCTACTTACCCTGGAGCTTTGCGAATCAACATACAAGAGTCCCACTGTGGATATAATCAGTTATTTTGGACACAAAGAATTCATTGGGTCCAATCATAAAAACCACTTGACTTTTCTTTATTGTGGTAAAATATACATATAAATTATTTCTTTTATTGAAATACAGTTAACTTCTAATAATGTGTTAGTTTCAGGTATACAGCAAAGTGATTCGGTTATATATACATATAAAACCGAATCACTTTTTCGATTCTTTTCCACTATAGTTTATTACAAGATATTGAATATAGTTTCCTATGCTATACAGTAAACCCTTGTTGTTTATCTATTTTATATATAGTAGTATGCATCTGTAAATCCCATACTCCCAATTTATTCCTCTCCCCACCTTCCCCTTTGGTAGCCATAAATTTGTTTTCCATGTCTGGGAGTCTGTTTCTGTTTTGTAAATAAGTTCATTTCTGCTATTTTTTAGATGCCACATATAAGTGATATCATGTAATATTTGCCTTTTTCTGTCTAACTTACTTCACTTAGTATGATATTGTCTAGGTCCATTCCTGTTGCTGCCATTGTATATATATACATCACTTCTTTATCCATTCATCTGTCAATGGACACTTAGGTTGCTTCCATGTCTTGCCTATTGTAAATAGTGCTGCTATGAACATTTGGGTGCCTGTATCTTTTCAAATTAGAGTTTTCATCTTTTCTGTATATATGCCCAAGAGTGGGTTTGCAGGATCATATGGTAACTCTATTTTTAGTTTTTTAAGGAAACTCCATACTGTTTTCCATAGTGGCTGCACCAATTTACATCCTGACCAACAGCATAGGAGGGTTCCCTTTCTCGGCAACCTCTCCAGTGTTTATTATTTGTAGACTTTCTGATGATGGCCATTCTAACACGTGTGAGGTGGTACCTCACTGTAGTTTTGATTTACATTTCTCTCTAATAATTAGCGATGTTGAGGATCTTTTCATGTGCCTGTTGGTCACATGTATGTCTTCTTTGAAGAAATGTCTATTTAGTTTTTCTGCCCATTTTTTACTTGGGTTGTTTGTTTTTTTTGTCATTGAGTTGTATGAGCTCTTTGTCTGTTTTGGAAATTAAGCCCTTGTCAGTTGCATCGTTTGCAAATATTTTCTCCCAGTCTGCAGGTCGTCATTTCATTTTGTTTTCGCATTTATCATTTTAACCATAAGTGTATAATTCAGTGACATTTACAATTACTCTCACAATGTTGTGCAACCATAACCACTATCCATCTCCAGATTTTTCATTTTCCCAAACTGAAACTCTATACCCATTCAAAAATGACTCCCCAATCCTCCTTCCTCTCAGTCCCTGGTAACGACTACTCTATTTGTTGTCTCTGAATTTGACTACCCTGGGTACTTCACATAAGTGAAATCATACAATATATGTCTTTTCATGTCTGGTTTATTTCAGTTAACATGATGTTTTCAAGGTCCGTCCATATTGTAATACATATCAAAGGTCATTTCTTTTTATGACATATTCCGTTGTCTGGATATTCCATTGTCTGGATAAACCACAGTTTGTTTATCCTTTCATCCACTGATGGACACTTTGGGTTGTTTCCACCTTGTGAAAAGCCACTTGAGTTTTGTCTTTCACTGTCCTTTTAAATCTGTTTAGTGTGAGTGACCCTTTTCCTGATCCTCCTGTAGATAACAAAAGTCATAGGGACCCTCTACGTTGTATACAGAGTCCCAAATAACCAAAACTGCAAACTTGATTAGACGCCCACGGCCGCAGGTGAAGCCCATTGGGCTGACTGCTTGGGTGGTTAATGGAGTGTGGTCCAGCTCCTTTCTTCTTACAGCCTAGCATTTGTCTGTCCACCTCCAGCTTTTGGTAGCTGAGGCTCCTCACAGGGCAGTGCTTGGGAGGGCGAAGGGGGAGAGGGAGAGAGATCAGGAGATACTTATCAGCCACTGCTGTAAGTGGCTTGGCTCTCTCTGGGCCGCATAGATGTTTGATGTGGATTGTTTCTCTGTGTGCACTTTTGTGGGTTCTACATTGGGCTCTCTTATCAGGCTCCTTCTGCTATGCCCCTCTCTAGGCTCTTGACCCCCAATCCATCTCAATTCCTTCTCCCAGGGGTTCACACCATAACCTCTTTGGGGTTGAAATCTTTTTACTTAGGCAGCCCAACCCTGGGCAGAATCCCTTTTAAAATAGTGTCAACCGCAGTGGTTGAGAATCTGCCTGCCAGTGCAGGGGACACGGGTTCGAGCCCTGGTCTGGGAAGGTCCCACATGCTGCAGAGCGACTAGGCCCGTGAGCCACAATTACTGAGCCTGTGCGTCTGGAGCCTGTGCTCCGCAACAAGAGAGGCCGCGATAGTGAGAGGCCCGTGCACCACGATGAAGAGTAGCCCCCGCTTGCCGCCACTAGAGAAAGCCCTTGCACAGAAACGAAGACCCAACACAGCCATAAATAAATAAATAAATAAAATTTAAAAAAAAAATAGTGCCAACATCCGACTTGGGGATTCCATATTTGAGGCATCTTGGAGCGGGTTGCTGGAAATTCCTAATTCAGCCCCCATCCTACCTTGCAAGAGGTCACTCGCTCTCCCAGGGGTGACTCAAGACCCAAACTGAGGGACACATGATCCCTGTATGGTCCAACCCAAGCTCCCTCACTAGATTTGCTATCTCAAGTGACAGACTCTCTCCTAGGCCTTGGCCACTTGGGTGGGGGGAAAGGAGTAGGGTAGTCACACCTCAAAACCCTCTCCTAAAACCCTCCTCTTTATTACCCACTCTTGACCCTTTATATCCTCACTGGGCATCAGTTGTCCAGGTGGATCTTAAACACCTCTTTGGAAGTTTACACGTGGTACATGGCTCACCCCTCACTCTGACATGGCATATCCATTATATCTCGGTCACATGGATGACCACCATAGTGGAGGGTCCCTCTCTTTGAAGGGTCCCCTCATTTGCCCCATGACAGTTCATCTCAAACATACGCTCAAAGTCTAGCCATTTTGTGGGATGCAGCAACAAACACTACTCAAAATCCTTCTTTGGATGCACTTTCTCTCCATTCTCTCCTGGTAGATGCTCTATAAACATTTCTTTTGAATTGAATTGAAACAGAAAAAGCCATATAACCAACTTAGACATATTGGGACAAACAGAAACGTGTAATAATATAATTTCATATTAGCTTTCCATTCAAGCAAACGAGAAGCTGCTTGTCTGCATACAAGCAAAATCGGATGTCACTCTTCTGTTTAGTCTGAGGAGGCATCACAAAGGAAAAGATCTCAAGTGGGTCCTATTTGTCAAATCTGTTGACTTTCCCATCGTTTTTGTTTTTCTGGTCTCTCTCTTTTCCACATCTAACTCTGTATACCATCCATCCCTTGAAAGTTCTTCCTCCCTTGGCTTGTACCAAGCTTCTTTTTCTCTGTCCTCCTTCTCTTGCTCTCTTCCTCTGGCTCCTGTCTCCTCCCACTCCCTTCTTATGTGGATTCCCCATCTTCAGCTTTCTATTTTCTTTCACTTTGAAAATTTACTGATTCTGCCTGATTATCTCAGCCAGCAGCTCAGCACTGCTCTTTCTGCATCTCTACCTCTTCTACAACAAAAACTGTTTCCATAATGATGCAACGTTGCAAACCACCCCAAAACTATGGCTTCTAACAACCACCACGTGTTACTGCTCATGTGTCTATGGGGAGGCTGGGCAGTTGTGCTGGTCATGGCTGGGTTTGGCTGGTCAGTTCTTCTGGGTTAGGCTGGAACTCGTTAAGCATCTGATAATCAGCTGACTACTGGCTGATATAGGATGGCCTCAGCTGGGACAACCACAGTCTTCCGTGTGTTTCTCTTTCCAGTGCACCAGCCCAGGTGTATTCAAGTATGCAAGCACTTTCCCGAGCCTCTGCTTCCATCAACTTGTTACCATCCCATTGGCCAAAGCAGGTCATAAGGCTGAGCTCAGGGTCAGAGTGGGAGGGGACCAAGTTACAGGGCAAAGGGCATGATTCCCCAGCCTCTTGTCTTAATATAGCCTCATATCCATCTATCCACCTGTCTGTCCATCTGTCCATCCATCCATCCATCCATCCATTCATTCAAAAACTTTCCACATACCAAGCATAATGATAGATGATGGAGATACATTAATGACCAAAAATAGTCAAGACCTTACTCTCAAAATTCAACAGATGAACCAAATAACCAGAGGTACCGCTGCCAGATCAATTTGCCAAAAGCTCCAATTTCACTCCATCACTTTCCTGGTCCAAAGCTTTTGACAGCTCCCCATTATGTACAGAATAAAAGCAAACTCCTTATCCTGGCCTTTGCGGTCCCCGTTACCTGGCCCAGGCTTTTTCTTTCTAGATGGGTCCTTCTCTGGTCCCCTTCACCACCAGGCTAGGCTTCTCACTATCTCCCAAGCAGGCTGAGTTTATTTCTGATCTGCCTTTGGCCTCAGAGCTCTGTTCCATCTGTCCTTTTATCTATCAAAAATGTACATGTCTGGCGAAACAAAATGAAACCCATATCTGCCAAGGTCCAGCTCAGGACTCCACTATTCCGAGGCTACAGGCTTTTCAGCCACCCAGTTTCTTCCTGACTCAGACACCACCCTCTTCCCAGCCAATGGTCTATGCTCAGTTTTGTGAGCCAGACCCAGGGTCTGGACTAGGGTGAGACAAGTGAGGTACCTAGGGTGCAAAATTTAAGGAAGCACTCACTTCTAGGATTCTGCAAGTTTAGGGTTAAATATTGCATCCTGGGAGCCTCACTCACCTCTCCCCAGTCCCAGCCCTGGCCATACCTGTCATTTTGGTATTTGCTATTCATTTTGTTTCTTATGTAAATGGTTCATAAGATTGTAAACCTTCTTCTGAGCAGGACCAAGTCTGCCTCGCCGGAGGTTCGGAAATACTCAGTGAAATAACAAGGGTTGCGGGGAAAGCGAGGTGTTCCTGATATTTGGTAAAGCCCAGGGAAAAGATTGGAAGAGGCAAAGAATGAAGGGATAAAGGGGCAATTGGATAATTCTGCCAAAGACGAAGACAAGTGAATTCATGTGATAAGGGTTAAAGGCAAACAACACTGCCATGATATAGAACATCCTTGGGAGGTGCACTGCTCACTGGATGTAGAGAAGCATAAAGATCGGGAGCCTGAGGGGGGCAGAGGGAGGGTCCAGATGTAAATTCATATAGATGGAAAAAACTCACATAGGTGAGCAGGCCTGAGTTTTTGGGTGAGGATAAAGCTAAATACATACATACTTGGCTATGGCCATAGCTAAGATAGGGAGTCAAGAGAAAGGAAGCCCATCACATCACGGAAATGTTGTGATTTTAAAAGGACCAGTCAGAAGGGCAATGATGGGTTTCTGTTTAACAAAGACAAGACTTATGGTTACTGGGGGGGAAGGGTAGGGGGGAGGGATAGATTGGGAGTTTGGGATTGACATGTACACACTGCTATATTTAAAATAGATAACCAGGGACTTCCCTGGTGGTCCAGTGGTTAAGAATTCGCCTTCCAGTGCTGGGGATGTGGGTTCGATCCCTGGTCAGGGAACTAAGATCCCACATGCCGTGGGGCAACGAAGCCCATGTGCCACAACTAGAGAACATGCGCACCGCAACTAAGACCCGACACAGCCAAAAATAAATAAACAAAAAAATATTAAAAAATAAAATAAAATAGATGAACAACAAGGACCTACTGTAAAATAAATAAATATAAGCGAATTAAAAAAAAAGACAAAGGCACAGCAGGGAAAGGTTAAAGGTCACCCACAAAATTTGGTGAAGTGCATGTTCCTGGAAGTCTTTTCATTGACAGTAATGTAGATATAAGAAACAATATTCTCAAGGAGCTCAAAAAATTTTTAAGAGCCCCAGATGACTTGGGTATAATTCCAGACCTTTCAACATTCATTAGATTGATTTTCCGAAACCCCTTAATGTCTGTTGGACAACTACTTAGAGTTTCAGTAAGTTCTAGAGTCTCAGTTCACACCATGAAGACCACGCAGGGAAAAGCTAATGTCTTGAGTCTCCATTTTCAATATAAATTTGAGAATTATAAACAAGCATTGGTAAAATCTGAAAAAGCACAGGGAAACAAACTAAGGATAATACCTCTGTAACAATCGAAGGCCATTAAAGCTCTGATGTGGCCTGCAAGCAAAGATCATTGGTTGCCCTCTGATGATGGAAACCCAAATGAACGCTCCTCTGTTTTACCTCTCAGTAATCTTTTAGTTCCACTAATGCTTTCCAGTCCTGGAAATGTCCTTATCCTGCAAGGAATATTATCTCAGATATAAGTCCTATGTGGGAAGCAATATCTTCAATAAAATCTCTACATGTATATGTATCTCTTAAGACCCCGGGTCCCAGTGGTAATGTTATATGACTGGCCATTCACAGGCAGTCCCAGAGGCTGAGGGAATCATGGCCTGATAGTTGTATGTAGCAGGATTGGCATAAAGTGATACCTTGGTTTCTTCTTTCGGCTTTGAGTAAACTCAAAACTTGAGAAGAAGATGAAATCAGAACCAGAACATGACCAAGACTTTTCTTCCTGCCCTCCTTCCAGAAATCCAGCCAGTGTCTGAACAGGCACTAGGAGGGGAAGGGAATTTAAGGAGGAGGAAATTAAAATATACACCACAAATTTTAAGTGTGATATTCTGTTTTCTCAATAGAGTTGATACTTTTTTCATTTTGACATTTTGAGGTTCTGTAAGAATTTGCAGCCTGCATCTGTAAGGCTGAATGATATTCTTCCAAAAGAACATTTAATTCAATAATTAAGTGATGAACACTAAGGATTTCTTTCCACAGAGGAGATTTTCGACTCCTTCTTACCCAGACCTCTAATTTAGGGGGCTAATGCCATGTCTTTATGACACCTGGCAAAGGCAAGTATTAAAATTCACATATTGCATTTTTCCATATTGAAACATCAACCACAGATCTCTCTTATTCCATTCAAACCCGCTTTGCATAGTCCAAAAATGACTGATCCTCACAGCACCCCAGTGAAAAAGGTAGTATTATGCTTCGGTTTCTAAAGAGTCATGTGGAAGTTTGTTCATTTGCCTACCACCAGGAAAATGAGTAGCAATTACGGGAAAAGTCAAAAGTTCCTGAGGCCAGGTGCTTTGCTCAGACTGGGGATACGCCTCACTCTTTGCCGCACAAACTGTATTGTTGACTCCACCATCTAACCAATATGAATTCTGGCTTCTCTCACTCAGAATAATTTTAGTTTCCTCATTTCCCTTAGCTTTCCCTGCCTGGATCTCATGCTAAAATTAACCTCAAGGTTGGAGGAACTGGAAAGTTCAGTACCAACCAGAAATGTTTTCCATCTTTTGACCAAACCTCGAATACTGAACATTCTAACATTCAAGGAGGGTTTGTTGAAGTTTTCCAGCTTTACCCTCCTGGTTTCAAATGGCACCAGAAGCAGAAGAGCCAAGATGCTGTAAGGAGAAACTATTCCAAACAAGATTCTTGGCCCAAGGCAGGCCTGAAAGGATCCAGATACATCTGAAAGAGGTAGCCAAACTCCTGGGTGCCTATGGAAATGGGGCCTCTAGACTCTGGAAGGTTTGGCTGTTACCCAGCGGGTGCAGTGTAAGGCTGGGTCCCTTCTTCTGGACCAGAGCGCGGGTGTGACAGCGACAAAGCCATGGCTGGAGAGCAGAGGCAGGTAACCAGGGGCGAGGAGGACAGTCCATCATGGGACTCCTGAGACCACCTGCAATGTTGTGATGTGCTGGAGGAACTCTCAGGATGAATGTGTTTCCAAACTGCAAGCTAGGTGAAAACTGAGAGTCTCATGCCCCTGGAGGAAAAAAAAGCCTTCTGTTTGCATGCATGTGGCTGCCGGCCTGGCAGTGGGAGGGCACGGGAACCTCCTACACTGTGTGTCTGTCAAGCCTCAGACTGCAAACGTGACCCGAACCCAACACTTGAGTCAAGAGTGACAATCCAAGAAATCTCAATCTTGGAGGACGTGAACCGTGCCTCTTGGCGGCATCTGCTGTCTAGAAATATCCAGGGCTTACGAAATTATGCCAAGGTGGCAAAGTAGAAAAGTCAGACCTTTCAGAAAGTTCCAAGGAAAAAAAGCGATCTCAAAGAATGTAGAAAATTATCGTATTCTTTCTTTACCAAATTCCTACATTTTCAAGGCTTCTCTCTGAGCTACGTTTCTCAGGCTTTAATGTGTGTAGGAATGCTCTGGGAAATCTTATAAAGCTACTGGTTTCTGGTTCAGTCGGCCTGCGGGGGAGCCCAAGATCCTGATTCCTAACAAACTCCTGTGTAATGTTAGTACTGCTGGCCCACAGGCCACTCTTGGAGTAGCGAAGTAGCTTAAAGTCTTATATTTGAAACAATGGTCATTAAACAGCTTTTTATACCATTAGACAGCTTTCATTTGACGGGTTGGTTTCAATGCCTTTTTTAAAAGAATCCTATTTTCCTATTTCCCCATTGAGCAATACATCTTCATCTAGGGAAGGTTAAGAAATAAATACTGAAACTCTTGCCTGACTCTAAAACAAAGTGTTACATTTGAATTGTACTTTTATCTAGAGGGATTTGTGCATAAGACAGATGTGTCCCACTGGGGACGCCACCATGAGGGTCCAGGAGAGAAAACCTTTAACGTTTGGGTCTGCAGAGCTCTCCAGTTGTTTTAAAATCTAGGATTTGCCAAGAGCAGATTATATTCCTTCCATGAAGCTCTGACATCTATGTCCCAGTTTAAAAATTATCACTGAGGTCATTATCAGCATGGCATGGAAGTTTCTGGATGGCACCTCTGTTGGAACACAAAGATTTAGAAAATAATGGAAATGTGTGCTGCGGAGAGATTATTTACAAGCCTTGTCCTACTGGGATTTTAGACTATATACAGTTTGAGGGAGATCTTCTCTGCCTCCATTTTATGGCCAGAGAATCTTCTTAACCATAAACACGTTCAGAGACAGTGGACGGTAATCATGGAATGAAAAAGCCTAACAGAATGTTTGGATTGGATTGGACTGTACACAGAAGCTTATACATTAATTATAAGGTTACACAAATATGCATCTTCCCACCTTTGCTAGTATTTTTATAGAACCATTAAAAATGACACCTGAGCCTATTTGCCCCCCTAACAGAAGCTGTAGCCAAACTGAGCGGGGATGAAAACTGCCATCCAATTACTTTGCAAAGCCACAGTTGCTGTAGCCGCTTGGGTAAAATTCCCAAGCCAGCAGCCCAGAGTCTGAGTCACTTGAAGGAAGTAGGACAGAGGGTGTGGGTCAGTGCACAAACTTAAAGAATCCCGAACGGTTCTAGCTGAGATACAGTTGAGTATCCCCCTAGGCGGTTCACTGATGACACACGTGTCCTTTCGTCTTGGGCTCCTAAGGAAGAGAGAAGGCCAAGTTCACCACCAGCTGGATGAGTCTTTATTGTTGTCATGACTTGGAGGATGCCCAGAAAAACTCCAATTGTGGCCTCAGCAAGCTGTCAAATTCTGCTGTTGGTTGTCATGTCAGATAACCCAGAGGAAGGCAGCTCAGGGCCGGCGTGCAGGCCTTCAGACTCTGCCCCCTGGTGCCCCATGGAAACCCCAGCCCAGATGATTACAACAAACCTCGAGGTCACAGCAAATCCCAGCCTTACGGTGATCTTTAATCTTGACCTGTCCTACGAAGACCCCACGGGAAAGATACGTATTTGGCTCCAACTAGGCCCACTGAGAAAAGCCAAGAATTTGGGCATTTAACTGACACATCCAAACCCTCCCCTCAAGCATCTGGACACGTAAGGCTAAAATCATCTGGGGAGTCCCTAAAATGAGATATCCAAAGGATTTAGCTGCATCACCACTCGAATTTCTAAGTCATTATTAAGTGTCAGCCGACTCTGAAGTGACAGCTGCATGTTACAGCGTTGGGCTCCTAGGATCCTGCCAGGGAGTATTCAGTGTAGCAGAGAGAAAAGAACTTGATATGGGGTTTAACCAGCCACGACTTTATCAGGGAGCCCAGAAACATACTGTTAATTATCTTCACAAAGGATTTGCATTGAGAGTTCTACGCAACACGCATGACATTGAGATCTTCATAAACTTCATAAAAGAAATACACACATTATTACTCTTTTAAATATTAATAAGGTGTCAACCTTTGCCAAGCTAACTTCACACAAGTCTGGGAGAAAGCAGTCTCTCGAGCTTCAATTCCTGCTTATGTCAAAACAGGAGTTAGTAAAAATCATGTCTATTCCTTTTAAAAGCCCTGCGCCACGGCCTCTGAATGTGTTATCCCTGGTGCGTGGGGACGAAATTGAAAAGATGAGGGGAAAACCTGAGGAGTTGTCCTGATAGTACAGACTTTACAGAGTGCCTTTGCTGGCTATCACAGACCAGCTTGGAACCCAGGGTTGGCATTTTAAAACCTCATGTCTCATAGTTTCTCTTGACTGTGTGCATTGAAACTATATACAGAGTGCCGTGGCTGACGTATATGGAGCAGAGCAAAAGAAATAAAGTCATTAATGGGGAAAGGAGATGCTTATTTTGGAACTTCAGATCAATATTTGATTTGTTAGTAGGTAAAACCAATGGGCAGGAAAAATAAATAAATATGTGTGCCCAGGATGGCTGGCCCACGTGCAAAATTAGCCTATTTTTAGCACTTCCAAGCAGGCATGTCTTCTTCCTAAGGTAGAGGATGAGCTATATAATATTCTTTCATCAGCCTCTTGCTCTGGAGGATCACCGCCTCTGGTTCCTCTATCTTTTGTGAGGTCTTCTTAATGCTCTCAAAGTACAGTTAACAGTAGTCCCGGGCTGAGTTTTACCTAGAGGTATGAATTAGCCTACTGATTTGAATTGAAAAGGCAATACAGTGATCTTTCATGGGTGAGAACAAAAAATAAACAGTTGCAAGGTAGCCACTGCTTTGACCCAAAATACAGAACCTCTCTTTTCTTTGTTTTCCTTTAGCTTCCTAAGTTACATGTGTGTATATGTGTGTGTAAGAGAGTACTATAATTTTACCTCTTTATTGAAAAGATGTCCAGTTAGCAGGAAGAAAACCACAAACTTTTGGTTTTATTAAAATGGTCTTTTGATCACAAAATTAAAATGCTTTCCTTTTTGCAGGCTTTAAAATACCAGTAAGTTGCTAGACCCCCTTAGGGGTCAGACTCTCGTCAAAACATTTCCTTTTAGTTTTTTTTTCCTTTTATAGTTTCACTTATGCCGTGATCGTCTTTACCAAGGGCTGAATTCTCCTGAGCCAATGCCCAGCATCTTAAATGATGAGGTCCACATCCTGTCTGAGCAGCAGCCCGACGCTAGGGTTGAATTACTATTGAATAAGCAGCAATGAAATCTTTATCAAAATAATCAGGAGTTCCCAAAACCACAAATAACAACAACGGGACTCAAGTTGTACTAAATCAGCAAAGACCATTGATAAAATAAGAGACTGAGTCACTTTCTTCTACAATCTCTCTCTCTCTCTTGCAAAGTCTACTCGGCTATTTTCTTGCACCACCCGGGGGAGGGCAGGTGAAGGGAAGGAAGGGCATTGCTCAGAAAGTAAAAAAAAAAAAAAAAAAAAAATTGACATCACTGAAGTCACATGATTGGCAAGAACCAATTAAGATGGGCTGTGGAAAGGGGAACAGTTAAATTTGTAATTTGGGTTGTGTGAAAACTTCTTTGGGCCTCATAAACAACCACAGAACCACAAGTTGGGTAGCCTGGCAGTGTCAGAAGTCTGAGCCCGGCATAGTGGTCAGCAAGCAGGACGAATCACACTGACTGCAAACCACAGGGTTTCGCAGAGTTCTGATGATCTCCATCCCACAGCCAAGACGCCGCTTTTTTTTTTTTTTTAATCTTTACCAATTTGAATATTTGTCTTCGCAAAGGTACATTTTTTTTTTCATAAGGCTCGGGGAGCCCCAGAGGCGTCGAGGGGGGAGAAAAGGAGCTGTAGGAAACCATGGTTGGGGGTGAGGTTAAAACAGTGACCTTTCTTGGGTTTTCGTTCTTAAGGTAAAAGAAATCATTGAATCCCCCGCCTTCAGAAGAGGGTACCTTTTCAGGAGGAAGCGATGGCTTCAGACAGCATATTTGAGTCATTTCCTTCATACCCACAGTGCTTCATGAGAGGTGAGTACACTCTGGGCTTTTAATATCTACTTTTGCTCAGCTTTGCTGATAATGAAGTAGCAGCCTGTTGTAATTTGGTGCAGAGAGAGCCCCTGCCGGTTCCCTGTCTGTTTGGTAGGAGGAATTCAGACTCGGGCATATGATTTCAAGACTATTGGATTACTAATTCATCAGATGGCCACTCTGCAGAAATGTTTTCATAAGTACTTAGTTAAGCTGTTGAAGGGTTCAGTCGGTGGGTGAGAACTTTGTCAAGTGCAAGTAAATTGGGCTGCTCCTGATTAAAATCCTAGAGATCAGAAAGTTTGCAGGAAGTTCTCTGGGTTTTCTTCGGTTGCCCCTTGCCTGGGATGACTGGGGCTGAGTTGTTCTGCGCTGGGCATGCAGTATGCCCCACATGCCAGCCTGTCCCGGGCTTTAGTGGGCTCATGCCCGGTCAGCCAGGAGGGCCGGTACCAGCGGAGGGCAGAGGCGGAGGTAGGCTCACAGCCCGGGCGGGAACAGCAGGGACAAAGTAGCAAGTCAGTTGTCTCCAAAAGGCAGAGAGAACAGGAGCTGGGCAGACTTGTGTAGGTTGAAAGCCCTAGGATGGGGCCATGCTGGGTTATTCCTTGCAGCCTCAGTGCAAAGAGGCAGCCGGCTTCTTTTGAGAGAGAAAGAAAGCAAAGAGTACAGAGGTTTCTCTCGCCAAGAGCAATGAAAAAGTTGCCTAAGTCAAGCGTTTGTGGCAGCTGAAGTCATTAGATTACCCGTTTCCTAATAGGAGCAGCTACTGTGGGATACCTGTCTGCATTTTTGCAACCAGCCTCTTGAAATACACAGAGCTGTGGTTGAGCTCTGACTGTATGAGTACGTGTTTGTGCATGTGCGTTCTGTGTATCTTTGCTGGGAATATAAACCAACACAAATAATAACATGGAAATGTCACGGAGGCATTGCCGTGCGCCGGGGCAAGCACTTTGACCGGTGCCCGCGGAGTGTGGCTTGATGGTTTGGCAGAGCTGGGATGGAGTGGGATGGATGGGATGGGGAAATAATTAATTTTCTGGCTACAAACTCTCGCGCGCACCCAAATAGTATCTGTGACTCATTATTTATTCATCAAGCCAAGTGAGCCGAAGAATGCAGAGGGCTGCCAGCCACTTTGTCACAACAAACGCTATTGTGGATGTCACAGAGCTTCTATGTTTCCGGGTCTCTGAAATTTAAACACTTGACAAAGATGTGTGCGTGTGTGTGTGTGTGTGTGTGTGTGTGTGTTGGGAGACAGTAGGATTTCAGACGGAGAAGAAAGCAAGTCATTAACCGATTCAAAGCTTCAAATTAAAGGGTTTTCAAGTGCTTCTTTACTGGCAGCTGAGGACATTTTAGTGAAGTTGAATCATGCGATGCGTATGAGTCACACATCCTCACGGCGATGGGCCGAAACGCCGGCCGCTGGTGGGAAGCTGTGGACGACTCTCGCTGCATTTCCTCTAGGCCGCTAACAAGCAAGGAAGCAATATTTGTAGAATAACAGAAAAAAAAAAAGATCTTCCTGCCTCGACTCCGCTTTCAATACCCCCTCCAGACGATGATTGTTTCCTATTCTATCAACTCAGGAAGGCAGATTCAGGAAATTTTTCAACATCCCACTGGGTAATAGATTGGATTTCTGTGTGCAGTGCTGGCCTGCCTTCTGTCCTTACTGGTCGGACAGCAGAGATAGCGAGGGGACCCGGTGACCTGCTCAGACGCCGGGAGAGACAGGGAGCTCAGCCTCTAACGCAGCCCCACAGCCGCTGTGTCCCCAGGACAGTCACCAGCCCGCCCCAGGTTAGGAACCGGTGGCAGTTAGCTTTCAAGGGGGCAGTATGGATCGGACCCCAGGACCCCAACCAAGACCTAGAAGGGCTCGTGGGAAAAGGTCTTTTCACTCCTTCCTCTCAAAAGGAGCTCGGGGCCTCTCATAATCTCTAACTCAAGAATATAATATTGCGATTGAATTTCAGAGAAGCAAAGTGAAATCTTGGCCATTTTCACAGCTCACTTTATCTAGGTGATTTGTCAAGCCAAGGGTTGACATTGTCTGCGTTAGCTGTCCACACCACTCATCTGAGCTGGAAAGGTGGCAGAATGTCATGGCATTTGGTACTATGTGGGCAGTGCCTCAGAGTGTGATGCTAGAAGAATCGCCCTCCTCTCTAACAAAGTGTCCTCCTCAGGGTCGGTACCCCTGTTTCCCCAGCCCGGCCATCAGCGGCTCCCAGCACTGTGGTCATTTCTCACTGCCTGTAATTTATAGCGTGTGTGCCCTCGCCGGCTGCAGCTCCGAGCGAGCGGGGAAAACATCTTGTTTTGTTCCTGGGATGGTCCTTTATCAGTGCATGCAATTCTCACAGGAGGAAACCCGTAACTCATTTTTAGCAAGATACCCATGTGGAAATGGAGGGGAAAAAGAAGTGTGGCACCCAGCAAACCATTGTTCCCTTCCGTGTGACAGGCAAGCGAGAGTCTGAGAGCCTGGCATGCAAAACAAGTGTGGTCTACCACAGAGAAGGCCGCTCTGTTTCTGTCCCACTGCACCGGCTTCTCAGTGAATGTGCTCAGGCAAGAAGATGAGGTGTGATTGAAATTCCCTGGCATGATCCCACGTGGTTCACGGCGTGAAGTCCCTGCAGGACCCAAACTTGGGTCCCCTGGCGGGGTACCACGTGTGGGCCCTCAGAGCTGCGGTAGGCTTAGAGAGGAAAAGCATCGGCATGTATGTTTTTGCAAAATGCCTCAGGTAGCCTTGTTCTTAGAAGTGGCTTAGTGGTCTATGCAAAGCCTGAATGCTAATATGCCTCCGAGTTCCTAGAACCACAGGTAAAAATCTCGGCGGGGCTGACTCTCCGCTGTCTTCTCGAGGCATCTCTCAAAAGGAATTGCAGGATCCAAGTCAGCACGTGTGAAGTGTGCTTCTCTGTGAGCCTCGGTTTGCCACTTTTTTCAGAGAAATATTTATGAAGGCACTTCTGGCTCTACTGAAGTTTTAAGATCACAGAAAGCCGTCGACTTAACTGGGTATCAGACACCGTGTGAGATCTGTATTAGTTTGCTAGGGCTGCCGTAACAAAGTACCACGGACTGAGTGGCTTCAACGACAGAAGTGGATTGTCTCATGATTCTGGAGTCCAGCAATCTCATGGCGAATCCTGGTGTAGCTTTGTTTTTTGGAAGGTTTCAAGGTGTCAGGAGGTCGGTTTCTTCTGAGGCTTCTTTCTTTGGCTTGTAGAAGGCCATCTTCTCCGTGTCCTCAGATGGTCTTCCTTTGTATTTACCTATGTCATAATTTCCTCTTCTTACAAGGACACTAGTCATATTGCATTAGAGCACACCCGAAGGACCTCGTTTAATCTTAATTTTCTCTGTAAAAGTCCAATCTCCAAATACAGTCACCTTCTGAAGTACTAGGAGTTAGGACTTCAACGTATGAACTTGGGGAGGACACAGTTCAGTCCCTAACAGTGTGTGTTAGCAAATCTGATACCCTCTGACCCACCAGGAACCTGTACTTTTCCTAAGTGCCCTCCTGGATGTGGAAGAATCAGACCCCAGCTCCCCCATGTGAGATGCAGCTTTGCATTCTGAAACTGCTCACACATTTTGAAACTGAGGGGGAAAAAAAGGTGTTAAAATCTATCTAAACTCACAATCAGAGCCTTTGCCATTTAGTTCCTTTGCATGCTAAGAAACCTTTGAAAATGACAAGGCAATTTTGAAATGTTTAAGCTTTTTAAAAGAGCAAAAATCAGTCCCCCAAAAGACACCACCTCCTTGGCTCTGCCTCTTCCCCAGGGATCGTCCCTGTAATTCCAAACCCTCCCAAGGCACACTCCCCCCTTGGGGGTGGGGGACAGGCCACAGGAGGCCCCGCATCTGCTGACACTCCAAGCGCGGGCACAGAGAGCCACCAAGAGCACAAGCAACTTCAGAAGGAGCCGCTGAGCCAGAACCTAACCAGCAAGAAGACTTGAAGCGCTTTTGGAAGCAAATTCATGGCCGGGAGATTTCTCTCTTCTCTTGAAGTAGATCTGACATGTGTACCCTGGAAAGCTCTGCCCCTTTACTGAGAAAGAAAGTCATGCTGTGGCAGAGGGAGGCTCCAGGGCCACTGCACTTGCAGAATCTAATAGGGAAACGCTTGCGGGTGTCGGTCTAGGGGACAGAGCCCAGGAGTTTGTAAAAGCAGCCAGGACCAGAAAGAGAAGGGGCAGGGGCTGAATGAGGGGCAGGCACAGACTTAGTACAATGATGCCCTTTTCTATCTTTTCCATTTTCCTGGCTTTTCCCAAAGAGCATCTTCTCTCTTGAGCTTTGGTTTCCTCGTGCGTAAAGCGAGGATGGTAGTAGGACCTATGGTTAAAGTACCTGCATGGACGGAACTAAGCAACCAGTGTGAAGCGCTCAGCACAGTCATAAAAAAAACGGGCAGTTGATGTCAGCCATGGCTACTGATGTTCAGTTTCCTAAGATGACACTCAGTCAAAGCTGTCTACTCTCAGAAAGGAGAGGCCACGATGCCGTGGGGGGACCCCGGGAGAGGCTCCCTGGAGACAGAGTCCCAGGGGTTGGGGAGGAGATGGTGTGGAAGGTTGGAACCGAGAAGAGAGGGAAGGGGGGTCTAGGTGAGGGTCCCCCCAGGGCAGAGGTGGGGCGGCAGGACCACAGTGGGGTGTGGGAGGTCCACCTCTTCAACACCATGTTACCCTTGTTCTACTTGTAAGTAACCAAAAAGAGGACAGAGGAAGAGCAAGCACTCTTTACGTAACTCCACGGGCTTAGCTTTTCAATATCGAGGCTAATTGGGGCTTGTTGTATTGGAATCTTGACAGAAGTTTCTCCTCCTTGAGGTCCTGGTATCGCTTTAGTCTCCTGAAGGCCCTTCTTAATGAAAAAGCCACTTCGCCCGGTGACCCTCTGCAGGTTCCTGGCTCCATGCTTCTGGTGACATTTCTGAGCATGCATTTGTCAAAGCCCAGCAGTGAAGGCACCTCGGGTGCTTGTCGTGTTGAGGGCAGGAGCGGAGGCTTCACAGGAAACTCAAGCGAATTTTCAGTTTCTCAGGTAACTTCCTAGTGACCTAGATGAGTCATTAGACATCTCTGCGTCTCATTTGAGTTCTGCAAAAGGGGCTAATAATGTTCTAGACAAGCTTGCCTCCGAATGACAGAGTTCCTGTTCGAAATCTTTGAACGTGTCAGAAGGAGGTACCATAAAATGCATCACACATTTTCTTAGTTTAACAACATGAAGCGACTATTTTTTTTTTAATTATTTTATTTTCTGGTGGGAAACAGCGATCCTACCATTTCACATGTGGCAAGCATTTTCCCATATTCTCTCTCAAAAAAAAATTGTGTTTTTCCAACCCCCATTCTTCAGAGAACTCTCCAGAAGCTGCTCTGGTGCCTGAACAGACCTTAAAATTTGCAAAACACTTTTTTCTGAAACTCTTGTTCCTTGAGCTCCCCTGTCCCTTCTCCTTGGGGCCGCCAATCCCCTGCTTCAGCCTCTTTGCTGAATAAAATAAGCCTCAAGTGATGTGTCTTTCTTGGCTTGCTTTCACCCCCGCCCCCATAAGATGATGCCCCAGAGTGGTAGAAAGGGAACATTTCCTTTAAGAGCTTTGCAGCCTGTGAACATAATCAGGGGGTGCGTTCAGAGAACTATGGGTGATTCTTGAACATGAAACAGAGTTTAAAGCCTCACGTAACCTTTGACCTAGTAAGATGGCCACTCCCCTGGATCGCACAGACTTCCCTTTTCGTAGGAGACACAACCCCTCATCCTCTCTTAGCTTCCTGAATCTCTCGCTCCCTAATCTCTCTCCCCCCATCCTCCTCCCCTCTACGCTCCTGATAACACTGAACAATGCCAGAGAAGGGAGAGAAGGAACTCAGGTGGAAAAGTAAACCATGCATCCGAAAGCCGACTGAAGTGCTGCATTTTCTAACAGTGACATAAAGGGTGTAAAGCTCTTGTAGGATTTACCAGTGAGAACTACGTTTGGCTGCACATTACGGGAAACTCAACTACGGTGGCTCAAGCAGCCAGGCATTGATGGGGAGTAAGTGGTCCAGGGCTGATACGGCGAGATGCCCCTGTGTTCTGGCTCCACCGCGAGATGCCTGCACCTCAGACCTGTCCAGGCAGGAAGGAGATGAGGGGCTTCAAACCCTTCTCCTTGTGAAGCTCCATCTTTTTACTCAGGGAAGGAAGCCCCTCTCTGCCAACTCCCCCTTATGTATCTCGTGGGCCAAAACAATGTCACAGGGTCTCTAGCGGGAAGGAGCCTAGGACAGCAGACTTGTCGCTTGTCAGACTGCTCCCAGGCAGATATCCTGTTTTCTCCAGGTGACATCTCACCTCCTATGTTTTCCATGTGGACAGTGCTTTGAAAATACATGCAGAGAAACTCGAAGTTCTTCCTTCAGTCTTTCTTAGAAGTTGCAGGTGGATGCTGGGGGTGTGGGAGAGGGTGATATTTATCCTTTTTTTTCTTTCTTTCTTTTTTCTTTTTTTTGCTTTATGGAAGAAAATGAAGGCACCTTCAAGCAAAGGTCCTTTTTTTTTTTTTGGAAGTGTAATTGATTTACAATGTTGTGTTAGTTTCAGGTATACAACAACGTGACTCAGTTATATACATACATACTATATATATATATATATATATATATATATATATATATATATATATATATATAGGATATATAGAGAATATATATATCCTTTTTCAGATTCTTTTTCATTATAGTTTATTACAAGGTATTGAATATAGTTCCCTGTGCTATACAGTAGATTCTTGTTGTTTATCTGTTTTATATATAGTAGTGTGAATCTGTTCATCCCAAGCTCCTAATTTATCCCTCCCCCAGCCCCTTTTATTCTTGACTTACTGAAAGCAAAACAGGCAGGAGATGGGATGGGGCGGAGCAGGGAGCTGGTTAAAGGGGAGTCAGGGTTACACCTATTTTCAGGGTCAAAACCCAGAAGCACCCTTGACTCCCACAGTGTTAGGAAAGAAAAACAGCCAGCCTTGTATGGACGGGAGTGCGGCTTGTATAAGAGCCACCACACCTGGCCCCTGGGTTGATGTATCTATTAGTAACTGGAAATAGTTTCCTTTTTTCTCTTCCTCACTCTTTTGAATTCTCAAAACCCCACAGCCCACACTCTACATCTTTTTTTTTTTTAATTAATTAATTAATTTATTTATTTTTGGCTGTGTTGGGTCTTCGTTTCTGTGCAAGGGCTTTCTCTAGTTGTGGCAAGCGGGGGCCACTCTTCATCGCGGTGCGCGGGCCTCTCACTATCGTGGCCTCTCTTGTTGTGGAGCACAGGCTCCAGACGCGCAGGCTCAGTAGTTGTGGCTCACGGGCCTAGTTGCTCCACGGCACGCGGGATCCTCCCAGACCAGGGCTCGAACCCGTGTCCCCTGCATTAGCAGGCAGATTCTCAACCACTGCGCCACCAGGGAAGCCCTACATCTTTTTTTAAGAGAATTCTTTCCTACAGAATTTCTTGAGGGAAATTTTCTTTTAAGTCGCCCTCCTTAAATTTACCTAAAGATGTTTTTACCTTTGATTGAAATACGACAACCAGATAATACCCCTCTATCTGGGAGATAGAACACATTCATACCTTGTATTTCCACAAGTTACAGATTATTTTTGCTTCGTAATTACTGGCCTGTCTACTTCCTGAGTCTGGATACAAATCTACCTCCCTACAAGTCAGTGCCTTAAAAAAAAAAAAAAGCCTTTATTCAGTTTTTCCCTGAAATAAGAAATAGCGTAAAGCTTTCATTTTGCTTTGCTGCAAGATTAGTATTCATTGAGGATCACTGCTTTCGCGGACAACACTGCCCTACCAGCCCGTGGTCCTTCTGTGTCTATTTTCAGGTGAACTTCTTTTTAAACAGTGGGCTCCCCCAGACATTTTAGGGGCCCCCAAGGTAAAAGGTCACCCAAAATGGAAATCGCAGTTGGCTAGTTGGGCTTGTTCAATGGCTCTGCTGATTTCAAGTCTGATGCTCCTTTGTGTAAACTTGCAGCCTGTGCTAAACTGATGCAAAGTTAAGGACTCAACTTAAGTCTTGAAACCATGTCCATTGGGAGAAATATGTGACCCCAACATTTTGCAAAACTCCTGCTTGCCTTCCCTGCCAACCATCTGGCTTTTACTCCTGGTCTTTTGGATGTCCTCTGTGAAGACTAGGACTCCTAAAATAAACCTTTTCTGATCTCTGATAGGAAACAAAATTATAAGATATGAGCAATAAATCAAATATATCCTGGGACCTCAAACAAGCCTCTGTCTCCTCTTCTCCTTGAGAGCTATGTTGGTCTTGATCAGCACTTAAGTTTTTCTGAAAATGTGTAGGAATTCAGATTTTTTTCATTAGTAGTAGATCCTAAAGACCAATCTAGAAAATATTGCAGTAGTCAGGTTGCTAAATAGGGATATGTTAAAAAGAGCAAACAAAAGTCAGAACCCTGGAATTAACCGATATACACTACTGTATATAAAATAGATAAACAACAAGGACCCACTGCATAGCACAGGGAACTATATTCAATATCTTATAATAACCTATAATGGAAAATAATCTGGAAAAAGAATACCTATATAGATATACATGCAAAACAGAATCACTTTGCTGTACACCTGAAACTAACACAACATTGTAAATCAACTATAATTCAGTAAAAATAAAGTCAGAACCCTGAGCACACTGCACGCTGTTTGGTGGTCACAGGCTGTTGTGGGTGAGTTTTTTAAGGGAGGCTAAGCAGAAAATCTTTAAGGGAGGTCATCAGAAAATCTCTCATTGCTCAGGGGAGGAATAATTTCCATTTTCTGCACACAAAAAATCTTGACACATATAGGCTTTGATGTTTATTTTTTATTACAGGTTCAAAACGTGCAAAAGAGAATGTAGACTAAAATACGTGAGTTAGGGTGCCATTTTTCCAGGAGCAGTTTCAATGCCAACCACAGTTTGCTGCTTTATTACACAGCTTCTGTTTGCACTTTGAACTACGTGCATGAGGCCCCTCATTCCACACCATCTGCAGGCTGCATCTGTTTAGCCCCATCCACCTTGCTAACAGTCACAGCTGAACCTGACATTAACCCACTTTGAAAGTGTACAGTTTGTAAACCCTGAAACTGCATATAAATATATATATATATGCAAGGGTCTGGAGGAACTAAGAGGAAGGGAAAAAATAGCCACATCTTTTATGAGTTTGCTCTCTTGTCTCTTGCAATCTGGCCTGAGCAACACGGAAGGATTGGGCAGAGACGAAATGATCTAGGCATTGATAGGTATGAACAGAAACTCACACTGCTGCTTTATTATCATTGACTCCGCCATTCATAAAGATCAGAATGGCTATGACTCTCAAAGTCCGAGAGGAGAGGAACAATCACTGAACAAGCTTAAACAAATATTAGGACGGCGAAGGGGGTGGGGTCGTGTAAAGAAGTACAAATGCCAACAATGGAAATGCTGTTCAACTGCCAATCATCCCACATCATTACGTCCTATTAAAAAAAAACAAAAAGCTACACCTCCTACATGCTTCCCTCTAGGTTGTGTTCAAAACAAAGAAATAGTTGTATCCTAAAGGTGGATGAATCTATTTAAATAACAAATGAACTACAAGGCATATAAACTATGAGACATTGTCCCATGTGATACTTTCTAAGTTATGTGTGTGTGTTTTCTATATATAACCCTATATAGTTTCAGTTGGTATCTGAAACTATATAACTGTATATAACTATATATAACTATATATATAGTTATATATATGTGGCTGGAATCATCTTAGACATCTCTCTGCCTTAGGGCACCACAGACATTTCCTTTTCCGAGGTCCCACCACTGGTCAGTACCTGAGTCAGAAACAGAAAATGGGTCAGCTCTCCTCCTGACCCTAGAGTTTTGCAGACACTGGACTTGGCAGACTGATTCCACTTGGGGGTCTAAATAATCAGCAGACACCTCCCCTAATCATGCTCCATTCCTTTGCCTTAGTCAGACACCACAGCTCTTGACAGGCCAAGTCCCTTTCTCTGTGTGGAAACATCAAGTAGACAATTTACGTGGCGCCCACAGCCGAGAAGAACTGCTGCAGGTACGTGTCAGGAACGGAGCGGCCTCACTGGTGCAGGCTGGACGCTCTTTCCTGCCCTGTGGTTCGGGTGTCCTCTCTCACCCAGAAACCCAGCACTGCCTTAGCAAAGCACCCACCATGTGCCCACCGTCCCCCTTAGGCAAGTGTACGGTTAACCGGGTTGGTTTTGATGAGAATCTCTCGTGAAATCTGAACAACCAGCAGAAGAGCAAGCAAGCGTGTTCACACAGAGGGTGCAGAGACCAGCTCTCAAAGGGACCCCTGGGAAGTGTGCGATTGCTGTCTTCAGACCAGATCTGAACCCAGCTACGATTCCCATTAGGGATATCTATCTTCACAGCACTCTGGATTCAAAGCTCTTACCCTCAGAAGTGGCCTCCCTCAAGAGAAATAAAGCCCTCTCTCTGTCTCTCTGTCTCTGTCTCTGTCACACACACACACACAAGCCGATGTTCACTTCTCACGCCTTAGAGATTCCACTGGCATCTCTTCCCCTGATGTACTCAACTCAGCGAAGCGGCTTCCAAGTGGACCAGGAACTGCTGAGCAGCAAGACAGTCATTTCCAAACTCTTCTGATTATGCCAAATACAAGTAAAACCTATTTAGCATGCCCCCAAACCTATGCACATTTATTTATTTAGAAATTACATGCCTGCACTACCGTACTCATATAATTATAGTATGCGCAGCATACAACACATCCCAAAATAGAAATTAAAATAAGATAAAAACTAAAAAGGCAAGTTGTGATGTTTTTTCCTCCCCCCCCCACCCCATGAATATCTCAGTTTGAATCAGAAGGTCCCCAGATACCTATACTTTTCGTGTCTTGCTCGCTGGGACTCAACTTGTACCAGCAGCCTTGAGTCCTTCAGCTGAAATTCCAATCAGTGTGTTTTGTTTGGTTTGGTTTTTTATTGAAATATAGTTGATTTACAATGTTGTGTTAATTTCTGCTGTACAGCAATTTCTGCTGTACAGCAAAGTGATTCAGTTTTATATCTATATATATCTATATATATCTATACATACATTCTTTTTTAATATTCTTTTCCATTATGGTTTATCATAGGATACTAAATATAGTTCCCTGTGCTATACAGTAGGACCTTGTTGTTTATCCCTTCCATATATAATAGCTTTTATATAACTTCAACCTCCCACTCCATCCCTCCCCCAACCGCCCCATAGGTGTTGAAGTATCAACTCCACTCCAGAAGGAACCGTGTGTTCTTGAGCCCCAGCCCTGCTCTATGAGCTGTCATTGATGGGGAGGCCACGAGAAGGACAGGCTTGACCACCGAGTGCGTCGGGGAGAAGGGAGCCCAGCGCTTTGGGGCCGGGAGGTTCATTTCTACCCCCTCACCAGCACTGACCGCCTGTGTGAACTTGACTTGCTTCCCCAATGTTGCAGAGCCTGGGTTTCTCACCTGTGAAGTGGGTGCAATGATCCCTACTTTGGTTGGTTGTCAGAAGGGTTTGAGATAATATATACGAAGCAATGGACACAGAGAAGAAGTCAGTAAGTAAAGGTAACTCTGGAAAATGCCACTGAAGGTGTACAGAATGGAGGTGGGGCAGGAAAGGAACCTGTGCTAAGCCCAGAACATGGCCCTGTAGCTGTGCCAGAAACCAGCATGTAGTAGGATGAAGAGCTGGGTCTCTTCCTCTCACCATGCAGCAGTGCACAAACGGTCTTAGTGCTCCTTGGCAGACGCTGAGCTTACAAATATTAAAGAGGACCATAGCAACAGGTAGTGTTTATTGAGCATATGCTATGTGCCAGCACTGGCACCGCACCAAGCTTTTCCTTGTGTTACCTCGTTAAATCCTTCACACAAACCTGTGAGTAGGTACGCTCATTACTAATCCTATTTTATTCAGGGGAGCATGGCATGCAGAGGTTAGGTAACCTGCCTGAGGTTAAGCTGCTGGTAAATGAGGGGTTTGCTCTGCAGAGCCCACGGTCTGCCTGCAGGGAGGAGGGTGGATGTTACCATTCTGTCAGTTTGACACAAAAGAGAGATGAGCTTTGTGGAGTTAGAGACTGGCCAAGGCCCCTGGACAGCAAGTGACACTATGGGGGGGTGGCTGAACCTCAGGTGGCCTCAAGCTGAGGCCACCGTCCACTGTCAGGTTCACCGTCCTGGACTGCTTGCATGATTCTGGATGCATTCGGTGGCTTTAGGTCCCCAACGTCGGTGTCAATGGCTCCCCTGACCACTAGTTTCATCCTCACGGCCCCTCCCCATCAGAGCAGCCCCCCAAGGGAGACATCCTGGTGGTTCCAGGGTTGTCCACAAGGTATGCTTCTCTAAGCCAGCAGTGCTCAAAGAAGTGTACATCGCAATCTCCTGTTCCCAAGATGACGGTGCGATGCTGGCTGGGGGTGAGGGTGGACGGAGACCATGACTAAGTCTATCTTCCTAACCAGCTAGTTGTCAGTGTATCAGTCTGGCAGTCCTTCTGGGGTAAGACTAGCTTGATTCAGTGAGGCACTTCCCCAGAAAACCTTTAGGAGGCGCTCACTCTCAGGGTCATGTAAGGCTGACCCTGCTCTCACATGACTTGGAGAGACATTCTGTGCCCGAGATACCTCTCTTGCCCCATCCTGGTCCATGTCCTGGGACCCACGTACAGAAGAACCCATGGAACGATCCCTCCCCCACCAAAATCAGGGGCCTCATACGGGAGTCCATCCTTCAGGACACCGGGGAGCCCCTGGGAGGCAGCCTGTCAGGACCTTGACCCCGGCCAGGGTTTTCAGCAAGGTTCCCAGCAAACACCCACATCCAGTTATTCCCATGGTTGGGATAAAAATTCCACCTGGAAGCAGTTGATAGTAAAAGTGGCCTCACGCCCTCCTGTCAACAGAAGTCTCCACATCACAAGGTCCTCAGTTGTAAAGCCAGAGACCCACTCACCGATGGGCCTTTGGGAATCATCTCTCCATCCTTCTGCAGAAACATCTGCAATTTCAAAAGTCCACGTCACCAGCCCTCTGAAATCATTACAAATCTTTTTCTCCAGTAGGTGGGTTTGAGGTTTTCTTTTTTTCTCTCTAACCTTATTTGTACAAAAGGCATTTCTCATCGGGTTATTCTCCAGCGAGTTACCACAGAGTCTCAGAAAGTTCCTTCCCTTTCTCCTTGGGCTCCACGTGGCAAAGGATGGAATAATTAATTACATGCCCCCCGCCCCCACAAAGCCAGGTCCTAGCCAGCCCCGAGAGAGTCCCCTGCTCGCCTAGAAACAGGGAGACCCACCAGCCTCTAATTGTTGTTATGCAAACGTCTCAATGGGAACAAATTAAAAGGTGCTCATGCTAATTATTCTTCATGATAAAACTAATAATAAACTAAGAAAGCTCCTTTGGAAAGGCGACCTTGTGTGAGACTTGCTTGCCTTGTACAAAGTACGCAGGGAACCAAAAACTCTGTGGTATAAACTGAAGGTTATAGTTGGGGAATTCTTGTGACTCAGAAAACACCCTTGCCGTGCTTATTTAGCACCGTCTGCATACACCCCAGGGCCTGGTCTGTCCCAGCCCCACTTCCCTCCTTCCCTCTTCCATCTTCTCTCCGTGAGTTCCACTTGACCTTTACTCAGGCTTTGGCTCCTTCTGGGGAGCCCTGGCCTCAGGTCCAAGCTGACCTGCCCACAGTGGCCTCCCATCATTTTGTGGGACACATTTCACCCCCAACAGGAACAAGTCAGTTTAAAATCCAACAGGTCATTTATACAGAAGTAGTTGGAGTTGTTTCTCATCTGTACAGAGTGACAATGACGGTGATGCCACGTTATAGACCGTCGTGAGGCCTGAGTTAGGAACACCAGAGGGCCGCCTGACACACGGGACACCTCAAGTTGATTTTACCGATTGTAAAGCGCTTTTCCTTTCCACCTGATTTGCCTTTTTTTCATTAGACACCGTTCTGCTTGATTTTCCTGTTTTCCTCTTTACACACTATGGCAACCCAAATCCCGAAAGTGAACCCTGATCCTGTCATTCATGTGACCGCACGTGGGCATCTAATGCCTCCTTGCTGCTGGCGGTGAATGGCTGATGTACGGGGCGAGGCGTGGAGTGTGACAGAAGGAGCCTGGGGCTGACTCGGGGTCTCCACTGGGGTTGTGTGCACCCTCGCACCCTGATCTTCTACTCCCTGTAAAACTAGGAAGCAGGTGCCTGAGATCTGTCAGCTCTGGTGTTTTAAGGAAGACATCTGACATCATGCAGGCTGAGAATTTGCCCTGAATTAACCTCACGAATGTTGACATGGGGGATGGGCTCATTCTTCGTTGAGGGGGCCTGTATATCGCAGGATGTGTAGCCGTGACCCAGACCCGCACCTACTAGATGCCAGTAGCACCACCTCTCCAAGATGTGACAACCAAAACTGTCTGCACACATGGCCCAATGTCTCCCAAGGGCTACAATCACCCTGTTTGAGAAACACTGCTCCAGGGAACCCTTAGGAGCCAGTGCACTATGGTCAATTCCCATTTATTTATGGGCCAAGGAAATAAAAAGATGTAACGAGTTGACCCTCTGCAACATGTTTGTACTCCTACGCCTAGTTTGAACCCTGGTCCCACCTCAGCCCCTTGTGCTGGTTCAAGCCGTCCACAGAAACTAACAGTCCATGAGCAGGGAGCTTGAAAGCAGGAGAGTCAGTCATATACCCCATAACCAAGAGCAGAAGCTAAAAGCATCCATGATTCCAGTCTGCTGAGGACAAACCAGGAAGAACTGATACACTGGGATTACTTTCTAGAGGAAGCCAGGCCTGTTAACTCAATCTTTAATAATTTTTCTACTGAAAAACTAGGGCAAGGGAGAGAAAATTAGGTACTCCTAGAACAATGCATCCAGGTTGCTTTGGTTAATGTACACTATGATTAAATTCAGAGGACAGAAGTCAGCTGATAGGAAGTGATGAGAAAGCACTGCTGGAATGTCAAGTTTTATTGAACAAGCACTATTATGAAGCACTTTCCATGGGCTGGGCCCTGTTGCAAGTGCCTTACAGATAGAACTCATGTCATCATTGTCACATAGACAGTGGGGACAATTAGCCTCCTCATTTTACACATGAGTGGCTAAGGCCCAGAGTGGCCCAGAGATTTGTCCAAGGTCACACAGGTGGGAAGTGGCAGGGCTGAACTGAACTCTAGTCTGGTTTTGGCTCTTGAGCACTTAACTACTAAACTATGCATATTCCCAAGAGATGGTCTTCTAGAGAGGGTGTAGCCTGGACACTCATGTCCTCTGAAATAAATTCAAAATGAGTGATCTGAGTCTCTAATTACAGACATCATGGGAAGTAGGACTATGATTTGATGATGAAAGAGCCCTTAACTTTTCTAAAACTGTATTTGAAACACGTGGTACTGTCAGTCTGAATCCTTCTAGTGCCTGATTTGGAATAACTTGTTTTCCTTCCCTTTTCATAAAGGGATTGTTAGCATGTCTTTGACGAGGCTCTTGAAATCTAGAAGAGAGGTAATCAAAAAGACCAGCTAATGATCGAGCCAAAGATCACTGAAGATTTGGTCAAAAGTTCCCAAAATCCCAAAGCACATTCAGTTTCACTTTTCTACATGCTATTTTCAAATCCCCTCTGGGAGTATATTTCTCCATGCTCCTTTGCACAATTTCCACCACTCTCATGATTTCTGGTAACAAGGTCACTAGAGCCACCTAAGTGGGCTGTTGATAAACGGAGGGAAATCATTGTGTATGTCACAAGTGCTGGGACATGTGTCCACATGGGGTGCTGGGGTACAAGAGCAGGCCTCCCCACATCTCCACACAGACATGGATGGACACAATCTATGTTTGCTCCCTGAAGCAGTGGGGTTAGCACAGTGATGCTCTGATGACCAAGTCTTCTAGGATACCCACTGGGAGCTCATGCAAAAGGCCATGTTCTAGTTATGACTCATTTATTCAGTCCATGTATCTACTGTAGCACTTACCAAAATATAATGCAAAGTTTTCTGTTTATAAATGTATTCTCCCAGAGACTTTGAATTCTTTGAGAGATAAGCTCTTCTCATTTTTCTCTTTATTCACAACACATGGCAGTGTGGGGGCACTCAACAAATGTTGGATGGATGAATGGATGGATAGATAGATGGATAAATGAATGGATGGATGGATGGATGGATGAATGGATGGATAGATGGATAAATGGACGGATGGATGGATGGATGGATGAATGGATGAATGGATGGATAGATGGATAAATGGATGGCTGGCTGGCTGGATAAATGGATGGATGGATGGTTGGATGGATGGATGAATGGATGGATGAATGGATGGATGGATGGATGGATGGATGGATGGATAGATAGATGGATAAATGAATGGATGGATAGATGGATGGATGGATGAATGGATGGATAGATGGATAAATGGACGGATGGATGGATGGATGGATGAATGGATGAATGGATGGATAGATGGATAAATGGATGGCTGGCTGGCTGGATAAATGGATGGATGGATGGTTGGATGGATGGATGAATGGATGGATGAATGGATGGATGGATGGATGGATGGATGGATGGATAGATAGATGGATAAATGAATGGATGGATAGATGGATGGATGGATGAATGGATGGATAGATGGATAAATGGATGGATGGATGGATGGATGAATGGATGGATAGATGGATAAATGGATGGATGGATGGATGGATGATGGATGGATGGATAGATGGATAAATGAATGGATGGATGGATGGATGGATAGATAGATGGATAAATGAATGGATGGATGGATGGATGGATGGATGGATAGATGGATAAATGGATGGATGGATGGATAGATGGATAAATGAATGGATGGATGGATGGATGGATAGATAGATGGATAAATGAATGGATGGATGGATGGATGGATGGATGGATAGATGGATAAATGGATGGATGGATGGATGAATGGATGGATAGATAGATGGATAAATGAATAGATGGATGGATGGATGGATGGATGGATGGATGGATGGATGAATGGATGGATAGATGGATAAATGGATGGATGGATGGATGGATGAATGGATGGATAGATAGATGGATAAATGAATGAATGGATGGATGGATGGATGGATGGATGGATGGATGGATGGTTGGATAGATGGATAAATGGATGGATGGATGGATGAATGGATGGATAGATAGATGGATAAATGAATAGATGGATGGATGGATGGATGAATGGATGGATGGATGGATGGATGAATGGATGGATAGATGGATAAATGGATGGATGGATGGATGGATGAATGGATGGATAGATAGATGGATAAATGAATGGATGGATGGATGGATGGATGGATGGATGGATGGATGGATGGTTGGATAGATGGATAAATGGATGGATGGATGGATGGATAGATAGATGGATAAATGAATGGATGGATGGATGGATGGATAGATGAATGGATGGATAGATGGATAAATGGATGGATGGATGGATGGATAGGTGGATGGACAGGTGAATAGATAGAAGAATGAAGATCCATCAGCCTTGTACTTACTGCTGAGGTGTAGAAACCCCAGTGGGTATGAGCAGAAGAGTCCACAGTAGTGTCTCCACCCACACAGCCACAACAGGGAGCAAGTAATTGGACCTCCAACCAGACTTGGTTCCCCCTTAAGACTTGTGATCAGCTAAGAATAGGAAAGAGTGTGTGGGGATATTGGAGCAAAGAAGAGCAGGTGGCAGGGGCTGGTTCCACTTCTGTCCAAAGGGTGAGGAGCTAGAAATCCTGTGCGTGTTCCTTGTGGGAGGTTAGACAAGTGCAAGAAGAAGCATGTGAGAAACATTATATAGTCAAGGGGATTCTTTCTGTTCCTGAGTTGATTGGTTTGTGCATTAAATAGAATACCTATGTGGAAAGATAAATGTCTATGACCAAGAGAGTCATAATCACAGGACTGACAATGAGGTCCAGTCCATTTCCCATTGGGTTACCTCTATGACACCAAACAAAGGCCAGAAAGGATGCTCTGTATTCCTCTGTTATCTGCTCAAAGAGACCTTTTTTTAATGGGAGAACTTAACCATGTTTTTTCCTGTTCAAAAGACGAAATTAGTGGAAAACCAGAAAGGGTTTGGTGAATAACTTACAGTAGATGTGGCATGAAGTTCTAGGTCTTACCTATCTTGGTGAAACTGGGGAGCTGAGTGTGCACTTGTCCTGTCCTGCTGGACCTCAAGCCCATTGTGCCCGGCACTCCTTCTCTATATCCCTCAATTTAGGGAAGAATTTTCTTCAGGGAATTGTTGGGCAGGTGATGTCATATTGTGTGTTTTCCCCTTCCATTCCAAGACCTTTGGCACCTGTTGAATAACTGTAGGGTCTGGTGCTCCAAATCACCCCTGACCATTCCCCAAAAGTCCCTCTGCACCTAAATCCCCTTTAGCCAAGCCTGGACTTCGGTCACGTGGAAACACTCACCTTTGTCCATAGCCATGTCCACATATGAGAGGAATTCCGTGAAGGTTGGACCTCATTCTTTGCTCCATTGAAGAATGTTCCTTAGTGGATCTTTTGTCCAAATAAATGCCTTCTTATCTTTGTAATTGTCATACTTTTCCTTAAGATTTGGTCTCCTGCTTCCTTCCTCATGGGTCTGTTTGTTCAGACTCCTTTCTTTTATTTAGATCATATACAGGGAAATTCTTGCCAGGGCAGTCCTTTCTCATTACTTTTCCCACTTTTTTCTCCATGCCTATCACCTTCAAATGTCTCAAATCAGTGGTTCTTAACTGGAGAGAGAGGGTAAGAGGTGGGGGGGTAGTTGTGCCCACAGGGCACATTTGGCAATGTCTAGAGACATTTTTAGTGATCACAACTGGTAGGGAGTAGGAGAGGTGTATTGGCATCTAGGGGGTAGAGACCAGAGACCAGTACCTTTTAGGTACTGAACATCCTACAAGGCAGAGCACTGCTCCCACCAACAAAGAATTATCAGTTCCCCAAATTGGATAGTGGTGACAAGGTTGAGAAATCCAACCACCAGAATGATGGTTGTAGAGATGTATTTCGGCCCCTTTTTCCCTCTTGGTGTTTTACTTTCTAGAAAGTGCAACCCTCATTGCCTCCCAAAATTGGGAAAACAATTGTGCGTGTCTTCAGAACAAGTACCTGTCAAAGGGTAAAGGGGGAACCTGAAAGGTCTTAGAAATTACGATGATAGCTGTCACGAGGATCTCCAAGGCCTTTCGTGATCCAGTATCTACTGTAGTCACCTTGATATTATAAAAGGGGATCCTAATCTCTGTATTATGTGGAGGAAGGAGCTATCACCTTAAACAGATGGTCTGAAGACTATCGTAAGGCCTTTGAGCATCAGAGGAAAAGGAAGAAGACAGAAGAGAACCGAGTATGAAAAGTCAAGGCTGGAGGAAGCATTGAGAGACCCCAGATCAGAGGCTGGAAAGAGGAGGCAAGGAGAAAGAGTCCTCGGAGCAAAGTTGGGGGCACCACCAGGCTGAGGGTGACCAGATGGCCGACAGGGCTGTGCCTGAAGCCCAAGAAAGAAGGTATTCCTGCAGAAGCTGAAAGATTCCCTTAAGAGAGAAGCTAAGGACTGGAGGGCAGCAACAGGGTAGGACAGGAAGAGCGGTGGGACTGAGGCTGAGATGATAGTAAAGTGTGGGAAGCAAAGAATAGCCTAGAACATAAGGAGACATTCATCCAGGAAATACACCTGGGCTAAGGGGCAGAGAACTATGCGTTACTAGCAGCTGCTGGGAGCCGGGATCTCTCAGCAGTCTCCGTAAGTTATTACACTGACCCACTCAATGCCTTGTGAGCTAATATTGTTAGGTTGACTTTGAAGATGAAAACACGGAGGTTCAGGGTTTAGATAAGGAAAATCAGAATTGTGAAGCTTAGAAACGTTAAGAAAGGAGAACAAGGTTGCATGATCAATAACCCTAGCCATGTCGGGATTAAAGCAGAGGTATGTTGGGAGTTCCCTGGTCGTCTAGTGGTTTGGATTCGGCGCTTTCACTGCCATGGCCCAGGTTCAATCCCTGGTCAGGGAACTGAGATCTCCCAAGCCATTCGGCGTGGCCAAAAAAACAAACAAAACAAAACAAACAAACAAAAAAAAGTGGTGTGTTTATAGCTTTCCACTAAATCATTAAAGTACTACCATTCTTTTAATCTGCCTAGCTATATGTCATACCCTGAAATTTCTTCCAGTCTGAGCTTGGAGTTGGGCTATTGAGCTGACCACCAACTGGGCAAAAAGGAAAGAGGGAGGCCAGCCAGAGCAAGGGACAGTGGGCCACCCAAGAAATCTACCACTGGGGGATGGGCGTGAAAAGCAAACACCCTCCCTGCGGTTCCTTGATTTAGTAATCTAGATTTCAAGTAGAATGAAAACTATATTTAAAAAAAAGAAATTCCTTCCCCAATTCATAGAGCAGACAGATGAGTGAGGGTCCACACTCCCCTTTTCTCACTTTCTCTGTGTCTTTTGTGACCATATAACCAGATTATCAACTCTCTCACCACCACCCCCATTTCCCTTCCCAGCTTCTTCCAATCCTAGAACCTAGTGTACCAGGTTCATCACACACTGTAAAACATGTCAGTAATGACCCATCGGTAAATTTACAGAACAGTTGATGTGTGTGTGATACTGTGTTAAAAAATGTTCTGGAATACAAAGATCATATGGCATGAAATGTCTCTCCAGAAGCTTACTGTCTAGTTAGAGAGGCCAAGCAAAGCGTCAGAAATAGGCAGTGAACAAAATGAGAATTGAATAGCACAGCCCTAATACAAGAGCCATCACAGGGCAGGAAAATAACTGATCGCTGAATGAGGAACCGTGATCTGAGGAGGTCTTGGAGAGGAAGAAGTCATTTTATACAGGGCTGGGAAGACGCAGGAGATGAAACGAAAGAGGTAGCCAGTCAGACTGGGTCAGAGCGTGCTCGTGGGCAATGAAGAGGCCACTTCAGCTCACTGGGGAACAGTGAAACTGAAGGCAGATCTTTGAATGCTGCAGCAAGACCGCTGGACTTGAACTTGCAGACCAGGCAGTATGTCAGAATCCTCTGGCGTGTCTGTTAAAATGCACATTCCTGGATCCCATCCTGGACGCCTTGAGAGACACAAGGCCCAAGGGCCCAAGAGTCTGCATTTTAACCTCCCTGTAATTTTAGTCGTACTCTGAGAAACACTCGGTAACAGGAAGCCCATGACTGGTTTTGATGAAGTCAAGATGGAATCTTCGTGAAATTTCAGGGTTTAGCAAAATTTAGCCGAAATTTTTTCTACATCTGACAGCACCGCCTCAGGCAGGACCTACACATTCTTGATTGCAAGTCCTCTCTGGCAATCTTATTCACATACTATGTATTTCCTAGTCTAGCCTCTCAGCTAGTACTTAGTGCTAATTAAACGTGACTCAAAAACATATACTTTAAAGTGCATGCCACAAGATCCTCAAGGTAGTCTGAGATCCAGTTGGGTCTGGAATACTCAAATATGGGCTCCAAATTCTGTACCACTACACAAAACTAGACAGCTTCTGAGAAATGTGGACATTCATTGAATTCCAACTGTGAGATGCAAATGTTTTCCTCAGTAGGAAAGGCCCTGACTAGGTTGGGTTTTGGGGGATGTGTTTTTCCGTCCCACCCATCCCCCAACCATCTCTTGGCTCAGAACCTAACCTAGACTCTCCTGAATCCCTGAAGGTGTTGCCAATGAGGATTTAAGAAATCTCTTGGCTTTTTCAAACTTCCGTTCCCTCTGGAGCACAAAGGAAGTTTCTTCTCTATTAGCAAGGTGGCTGGTGTTCAGTCCGAGCCACGGGAATAAATACAGCTGGGCTGACATACTTGCACGGCCTGCATTAGGATTCGTTCTAATGTGGACTCCTCTGTATGTGGCTTGTAGCCTGTACAGAGACTGGCGGCCAGAAATGTATGGAGAAGGACTGGACAGGAATCCCCCAAAGCCTTTGCCGTTCAAAGTGTGGCCTTTGGTTCAGCAAGATCGGCATCGCTGGGAACTGTGTAGAAGTGCAGCATCTCAGGCGGCGTCCCGGACCTGCGGAATCAGGGTCTGCACGTTCACGAGAGCTGCAGGTGATTTCCGTGCACGTTAAAGTTTGACAAGCACTGTCCTGTATCTCCAACCCTTCCCATGATTTGGGCCTCTCTGCCTCGGGACGCTTGCAGAGATGGGACAGTGGAATCAGTTGCAGGGCAGGGGGTGGGGACGTGCAGGGGGACGGCAGGTTTCACTCCCTCCTGCCTCCTCGCCCTTCTTAATATTCTCCCAGCGGCTGCACCTGCAGTGTCGTCGCTTCTCTGGGAAGCCTCTTGAAACAGAGCCCCCTGGCCTTGCCTCTAGGGTGGGGCTGCACTACCTCTTTTCTCTCAAAGAGCCTGGGATGCTGACAGCCTCAGATGGAGGCATCCTGTTTGTCGAAAAATAAACCGGCAGTTAAAGCAGGGTTGCGAGAGCGAGAAAACCACAGGCCTGCGCGCCTCTGATAACGCGCGGGCGGGCAGCTTTTGCAGAAGTTCCGTCGCTGCAGCGCGCCGAGCACCACGGCCCGCGCCACCGCCGCCTTTCCTGTCTCGGCCGCTCTCGTCCTCGCCGTTTCTGGCTGTTGCCTCTGCCCTACTCTTTCAGTTACTTCACCCACTGTTTTTTCTAGAGGATCCCCTCGCTGCTCCCTGAGGAGGGATGGAGGGGCTACTCCCCTGGCGGATAGGCGCGCAGATCCCTGACCGGCCTGAAATTTACAAGCTGTCACGAAAATGACAGTTCAGGAGAGACTGAAGTTTCTCTCTCCCCTGCAGTATGTCATGCTTTGACCTGGCTTTAAAAAAAGAAAGACAAAGAAAAAGCAATCCAGATGGGACCTGTAAGACCAAAATCTTGTGTAAAAGGAACTCCCAAGTCCAATATCCAGATTGTTTTCTTTCTTGGAGTAAAGCTGACCTGGCCTGTTTCCCTGCGGTGAATAACTAATTACCAATCTTCCCCTTTTGGGGGATATTAAAAGCTCTTTCCCCATTCGCCTGTTATCAGATAAGCAAAACAGATGAGAGGTCGGTGGGTAACCACAGGTACAACCACAGGATTCGCTGGAAACCAAAGGACTTGACCCTCCAAGGCAAAGTGTGTAATTGAGAATTAACCTGAAAATAGGTTCGCACAAGCTGTAAAACTCACTGTTCTCAAGTCAGGAACGCAGACTTCTCTGAGTGTAAAAAGAACAACCGCCCTCCCACCCCGCCACAAACACACACAAAAGGACATCTCCAGTCACAGAAAATGGCTCCTACTGGGGCTGATTGAAAATACAGCAGACCACGGTGCTTCCAGGGGTCGGGATTATTGCTGGGGCCACTGGCTACCCTGACTAAGGCTCTCGTCCTGAAGTTTCAAATTTGCTTCTGTTATTTTTCTTTGCCCAAAAAAGCAGGCTAGAAACAGACCACACACATTCATTAATGTTTCTGTGTACATGATGAATAACTACGCTCGGTGAATAAGAACATACCTATTTTTAAGGATTTCCAGAGAGCCCTGTCATTTTTCCATTTCCTCCCCGAGAAACTTCTTCAGATTTCCTAACTCTTCTGTTGAGCAATTCTCCATGGGAAACCACTCCTCACACCTCTAATTAAGGAACTCCTGTTCCCATTTCTATGACCTTTTGTTCTTGTATGGCTTCATGTTCTATTGTCATGTTCTCTTGGTTGGAGTTCTTTGGTTTGATGCAAGTAAATAAAGAGACCCATATATTTTGGCTAATCCAGGTACAGACTCTAACAAGGAAAACGTCAACTGTATAATGAAATAAAGGAGTGAAAACTCAAGTCAAAGGATGGTTGATTCTTAGGGACAGAGGAGAGGATGAGGTGGGCTGACATGAGCCAGGTAGGATTGGTGATGTACACAGTCTAATGGGGAACACTGGCTGTTCTCCTAAGACTGGCCTAGGGCACCGGAGGCTCTGGGGGTGAGGGTTATGCTGCTGCTCTGGTGGTGAAGGGCCAAGGGAGAGCTCTGAATGCACTTAAGAAGGAACTTTCTTTTGCGGGCCATTGCCGAAATTGATGCGTGATTATTTTTGTTATATACTTTGCAGACCCCAATGAAAGGTCCTAAGTGGACTTCCTTCTCATTTAAAAATTATCATAAACAAATGAACACAAAGATTGTGAATAGAAAATAAGACCTGATTTTAACTGTACATTCTGGAATTTACACATCTATAATTACAGTGTCCTTCAGAGTAGTCCCCTGGGGAAAATACGCCATCATTCCAACAGCTGCATTATTATTTTAAGCCTTTTGGGAGCTGCTCTTTTGAAATGACTTTCAGGGCAGCTTATTGGTTAAACAAGTAAAACAATCTCCTGACTTTTACATCCACCTCATTTTTGACCCGGACAAGCATTACCAGTCTTTGTTAGCTACATTATTTATCGCTAGTCTCCATCTTAAATGGCTTCTGGCTGTTCCTAAAATTCAAATCCATTGTTGATGTTCCAGACATTGTGGTTATTCCAGAGAATATGCTCCGTCCTATGAATGCTCTTAAGAAAAAGGAATTCTAGCTGGATGCTCAGAATTTTAGCATCACCAAAATATAATGTAAAGTTGCAAGGTATCTAGGTTGAAAGAGGAAATATTATCAGCCTACAACCTCTTATATAGGGTCTAAAAAGTCAGCTTCAACTTACAGCCACACCTGGTTAAAAAGAAAACAAAAAACAAAAAATAGCCAGCCTGATGCACTAATGTCATGATGTAGTACTTTCAGCCTTAGGTTACTTGCACTGGGTAGGAACTTTACTGTATAACTTATCCTCACTATTTAAAAAGTTAAAAGATTAAGGTGCAGAAATTGAAATTCTGTAAAGTCTTTTGGGGAATGCTAAGAGATCAGCTATTACCCAAGACATGCTCTAATTATTAATAGCAGGCTGATAAATACATTGTGCTGTATCAGGGTATTTGTTTGTCTGCTGTAACAGAGAGATTCCAAATTATTTGGGCTTCAACAAAATAGAAGTGTGCTTCACTCCCTTGGAGAAGTTTGGGTAGGTTGGTATGGGATCTTCATAATCACAAGGAACCAGGTCTCTTCCCCTCTAAAACCTGGTTCTTAACTCATGGCTCAAAATGGCTGCTCTAGCCCCCAACATCACATCCACATCCCAACCAGCAGAAAGGGAGACTATGGAAGGAAAGGATCTATTCTTTCCCTTTAAGACCAGGCTCTGAAATTTGCCACAACACTCCTGCTCACAATCCATTGTCTAAACAAACACCTAGGGGTCACCTAGCTGTAAGGGAAGCTGGGAAATGTAGTCTTTTGCTATGCAGCCATGTGCCAAGCTAAATATATATATTTGTATCTATTCATATTTAATATATTAGCATATATTTATATTTAATACAATATGTAAAATATATACATTTAATATAAATATATGATATATAATAATTTAATATAATATAAAATTAAATGTTTAATTTAATATATAATTATATTACTATATTACTACATAAAATATAATATAATTATATTAATTGTAATAATATAATAGAAATAGTTTAAAGTATAGATTATAAATATATTAACATACTATATTTTTCTGATCATTATAATAATATAATATATCTTAACATATTAAAATAATAATATAATACATATCAACATCTAATATATTAACATGTAGTTAATATATTTATATTTTAGATTTTATCTATATATTATCTATATGTACAAAAGAAACAGTCTGACATACAGGAACTTCCAGCATCCACAGATGCTCCCCGTATTTCTCTCTCCATCATCCTCAGTCGTACACACCTGCGGTCCCCAGCAGTCACCCTGCGGACTATGCAATGCTGGGCTGATTCCTGAGCACCACTCCCCTACCTTTTCCCCACCCTCACTCAGGCTCCTGTCCTATTTATACCCAGATACATTTGCACATGTATGGGAGCACCCAGGAGAGAAAGCAGGGCTGCTCAGCTGGGGCACAAAGGCCAGGGAAGGCCTGTCTGGCCCGAAGGCCCCTCGGCCTCTCTGTGGGAAGGGGAGCCGGTCATTTGCAGCCCTCCCTGCTTGCCTTGTAAGGGGCTGCTTCAGCCCAATCTGCCGCCAAACTGGGAGGGAGAGAGAATCACAGAAGGAGAAGGGAAAACTTTGTGGCCTCTTCTTCCCACAACAAGGAAAGATGGGTTTCAAACATGTCATGCCTGACTCATCTCACAAGAGTCGCTTGCAAATTTTCAGGAATTTTGCATGCTGGTAGTTAAATACAGCCATCATTCAAAATGAAATTATATAAAGTTGGAGTTCAACAAATTATTTTACAACACATGTAATAAATACTCGAAACCCATCACTGCCAGATTATTTTACTACAGTTTACAATGATCAGGTCATTTACGCCAGTTGTCTCTAAACAGTGAAAACACTGTATTGTGGATGGCTGCTGCAGTGCGGGAGTGGTACCCATGGGTGATGGCTGAAATCTGCAAATGCCCCAACAGACATTGTGTCCTGGAGAGCTGGTTGTTAAATTCTCCCCAGGACCCGCTGGTTTAGGGCTGGGAAAGAGCTGCAGGCTGTCCTTCAACATCAGATGCATTTCAGGCCATCCTGGTGGGTCTGAGAGGACCACGGGCTCCAACAAAAGCAAGGCCAAGAAGGAATCTCTTTGTCCCCCCGACCCTAACTCTTGCCGCCCTTTGATTGTATCCACCCAGTATAGACGCTTCAACTCTGCTTATCCTCTTCAAAGACAAGCCACACTCCTGTCTTCAGTGCTGTCTGCAAACCAAAGGACCACCGAGCAGCTCCCTCTGGAAAGTTGCTATTACCCACATGCCATCTCAGCTGCCCACGAACCTGCCCAGTCCAGATTCGACAATGATGATCCCTCAGCAAACTGCTTTTTATACTTAGGTTGGTGGTGTCAAAAAATAAAAATATGCATTTCTCACTGATTCCATGTTAGGGTTAGGGTTAGGGGACCATTTTCACCTGATCCTGGAGCTCTTGCCATCCTCGTACATGGGAACTCCCGCCCTCTTGAAACATGGAGATAATAGCTCTGACCTTCCTTTTCCCTCCGTCCCCCTCCCCCTGTGGGAGGAGAGACACATCTGATGGGAGCCACTGGGACCAGCCTGCCTGGAATGGGTACATATCCTTCGGCTCCCGTCTCCTGGGATGATGCCCCGGGCAGGCCGGCCTTCCAGAGTTCCTGCTCCTTGCCCAACTACAACAGATCTCAGGGCTCAGCAGAGGTAAGGAATTCAGGCCCTTGTGGCTGGCTTCGTGGGTCCCTTGGGGTGCTTTCCCGTGGTCCACACTCAGCAGAGACTGCAGGAAACCCCAGTTGGACTCCTGGACTCAGAGCTAAGCCCCATCTCTACAAGCAAAATGATGACACCTTATGTTTCCATTTGATTTTAGGGTCTATTTCTCAGTTGCTTCAGAGTTTGAAGTGGGGAGGGCAGTAGTGTTTGAGTTGGCATATTTCTATCATGTATACACTCACAAATACACAGAATATCCATAGTGCCCCATTTTAAGTGTCTATGTTTCGAGTTTCTGTGATTGCTGCTTATCTCACAAATAGCAAACAAACAAAATTTCCCCAATAGAGAAAAAAATATCACTGCCTAGAAGGTTAGGACCATCTCATTTATTTAGTTAGCTACTTAGTTCACAAACACTTACATGCCAGGCATTGTTCTAATGTTTGCAAATGATAACTCATGTCATCCTCAAAGCGGTCCTCACATGGTAGATACTGTTGTTAACCCCATTTTACAGATGAGGAAACTGAGGCACAGATTAGTGCCCAGGATCTCGAGTTCCAACTCAGGCTGTTTCCTGGGTCCAATTCCACCTTGCCTAAGTGTAGCCCAAAACCCAAGGACAAGGTACCCACTGGGCTCTGCCAGGCATGGGCTTTTCTCTCTTGAGAAAAGCCACATATGTCCCCAACTCCCCCCATGGTCAGTTCCCAGGTGCTGCTGCCAGCCAGCATGGAGATAAGCTGGGAATAGTGTGAGGCCTCAAGGTCCTCTGGGCACCTCATTCCCCACCTCCGTCCAGACCTAATGAGCTTTCTGATGAGTCACAGATAGGCTAGAGCCCCTTCTTATGGGGAAGAAATAATGGCCTTCCCATCACCCTTCTCAAAGGCCACCAACAGAAACTCAGGTCAGAACCTTCTTTGAGACACCTGGAAGCAAATCCTCTTTTAAAAGTTGTAGAATACACTACCATATATAAAATAGATAATAAGGACCTACTGCATAGCACAGGGAACTCTACTCAATACTCTGTAATATACACACTACTATATAGAAAATAGATAATAAGGACCTACTGTATAGCACAGGGAACTCTACTCAATACTCTGCAATGACCTATATGGGAAAAGAATCTAAAAAAAGAGTGGATATATGTATATGTATATTTTGATTCACTTTGCTGTACGGCAGAAAGTAACACAACATCGTAAATCAACTATACTCCAATAAAAATTTTTAAAAAACAAAAGTAAAATTTGTAGATTAATTATATTTCTGTGACTTACTTTTTAAAACCAACATTTCCACCTATACCTCAGCCTAGCCCCCAGAGAATCAGTCCTAGCTTAATTCTAAAACAGAGATGGAGCGTGGGGTAAGAGGAAGAGGTCTGTGCAGGTGACATTGGCAGCTTCCTCTCCCCCATCCTCAAGATGACAGCGAAACTGGACTTCCCTGGTGGCACAGTGGTTAAGAATCTGCCTGCCAATGCAGGGGACATGGGTTCGAGCCCTGGTCCGGGAAGATCCCACATGCCGTGGAGCAACTAAGCCCACACGCCATAACTACTCAGCCTGGGCTCTAGAGCCCGCGAGCCACAACTACTGAGCCTGCGTGCCACAACTACTGAATCCCGCGCACCTAGAGCCCGTGCTCCGCAACAAGAGAAGCCACCGCAATGAGAAGCCTGCCCACTGCAAAGAAGAGTAGCCCCCGCTCGCCGCAACTAGAGAAAAGCCCACTCACAGCAACAAAGACCCAACACAGCCAAAACAACAAGATGACAGTGAGACTAAGAAAACCTCCAGGACCAAGGGCCTGCATTTTTCTGGGGGACATGGATATTCTTTTGCATAACCAAACCCATTCAGGTGTTATTGCCTTTAACTTTCTTCTCCCAGTTCTCACCTCTGCCAAGAACCTGACAAAGCCCCTCAGGAACATCCCTCAGAAATCAGGATACAGTCAATCTTTCTTTAGCGGCCACTTTCTAAATGAGGGCAAACCAAACCCAACCACTAAATCACCGTGCTTTCTACCGGGCACCACTGCAGCCCAGGATTCATGTGTGCTAGTAAATAGATGACTTTATGATGACACATGCACAAGAGACCATTCTGCGTGTTTCCAGGCTCTCTGGAGAATAAGATCTAGGAGAAAATGACAAAAACTTTCTACAGAGAGTTTGAAATAGAAATCACACTATTTCTATTTCAAAACGACTTATAAATTTTAAGGATTTAGGGAATAATACTTTTTCAGTTCTTTCTTTGCTATATATACAGTATTGAATCATTTGGGGGGAAGGGCATGACTTGTTTCGATGTTTTCCATGTTTGAAAAATCTAAAATTGGGAAACCCTAGGCACTTTGTAGGCCCGAGACTGTGCCAATGGCCCATTATCTGTTTACAGCTTTGCCATGAAAATGACATCTTGCTGATAAGCTGCCCTCTGCTAGAACATTCTGGGTGCAGGAGAAAGTTGGTGCTGTGTGCCAGCCAAGCAGTAAATGGGTTTCCCAGTGAGTCCATGTGCAAAGGGCAGTATTAACTGTCCCTTTGTTCTGGCGATGGTCTTGGCTTCTGTAGGTTTGGGTTTATGATTAACCAGGCAAGAGGCTGGCTTGGCGGACTGTCTGTCAATCCCGTTCCCTGGATGGCAGCTGAGAATAGCATCTTACTCATCTTTCTAGGGCAGGGACTGTGCCACATGATCCCATATGACCTGGGATCTCAAGGAACTCCACCTCATTTCCTTACTTTGATTCCAGAACGTTTTACCCAAGTGTAGGTAATCTCAATATTTTTCCAAAGAACTTATTTTTCCAAAGGACTTTTAAAAACACATGCTAAATCATTTTTATTTCCTAAGCATTAGTACTTTATATCAATTTCTGGCGGACTTGCTCTGCACATTGACAGTAGTATACCAGGCCTCTTGTAAACACAAAAGAGGCCTATGTAGCTTCTGCCCCCAGCAATTACATAATCGTTGGGTACAAAAGACACGTGCGCATGGAATAGCTGGGTGGCATCCTAAAACTGTATGAGCTTGAGCAATACCGGCAGAGGCCTCAGGCCAAGTCAGGATTTAAATATTAAGAGGAGAACAGGGAAGAGTTATCCAGGAAAGGGGAACAGCATATGCAAGGCAGGAAGTGCTGAACACATGGTTGAGTACGATGAGCCCATCACTTTTACTAAACGGAGTGTAGTGCCGGGAGGTCATGTCGGGTTGGTGGAACAAGTGTAAATTAGTCCAGGCCAGTCTAAGCCAGGTGGTGGGACTTCATCCCCAAGGCAGTAGAGAGCTACGGAAACTTTTGAGCTGAAGGGGTCCAGGTGGAATTATTCCCTGCTCTCCTCCAAATCCAAAAGCAAATCAAGCTGCTTTTTTAAAAATTTATTTACTTATTTTTTTAATTAATTAATTAATTTATTTATTTTTGGCTGTGTTGGGTCTTTGTTTCTGTGCGAGGGCTTTCTCTAGTTGCGGCAAGCGGGGGCCACTCTTCATCGCGGTGCGCGGGCCTCTCACTGTCGTGGCCTCTTGTTGCGGAGCACAGGCTCCAGACGCGCAGGCTCAGTAGTTGTGGCTCATGGGCCTAGTTGCTCCACGGCATGTGGGATCTTCCCAGACCAGGGCTCGAACCCGTGTCCCCTGCATTAGCAGGCAGATTCTCCACCACTGCGCCACCAGGGAAGCCCTAATTTATTTTTTTAATTGAAGTATAGTTACCTTACAATGTTTCAGGTGTACAGCAACGTGGTTCAGTTATACATATATAATATATATATATTCTTTTCCAGATTCTTTTCCATTATAGGTTATTACAAGATATTGAATATAGTTCCCTGTGCTATACAGTAGGTCCCTGTAGTTTATCTATTTTTTTTAATTATTATTTTATATTGACTATAGATGATTTACAATGCTGTGTTATTTTCAGGTGTACAGCAAAGTAATTCAGTTATACCTATTCATATATCTATTCTTTTAAGCTGCCTTTATTCAAACAACAAAAGTTAGCTAAGGGTCCTTGGAGAGCCAGCCCTGGGCTAAGTCCTAGGGCCCCAGAAAGAGTAAGATAAGTCCCTGTCCCTGACAGGCTCCTGGTCTCATGTGGGTTCACTATGGATAGTTGAACAGGTTGGGCACTGCACAAGGCAACCAGCTGAGGGGACAGTGAAGGCTGAAATCCAGCCTGGGCTCCACTGGCTGATCAAGAATCACTGTGTGGGGTGTGATTGCCCAGAAGAAGAGGTGCCTTCTTCAAACAAAGGGATCATCCACTCACCAAGCCACACACCCAGGGACCTGCATATGTCTAGAACACCTTTATCTAGTCCCCAAATTGACTAGTAACTTGAACAGTATCAGATGACCCTAATAATCAAATTACTCATGGATGATTCCACTACTCAACTTCCATTCTTTAGTTGAAGACTTTAATTCTCTCTCTGGAAGGGTTACTGGTCATTGGTATCCAGAATGAAGGGCTCACAGATCCCTTCCTGAAAGCTGGTTATGATAAAAGTGAATTGGAGATGCAGAACAAGGAGAAAGGTTGAGGACACAGGCTCCCCGGGACTTGAGTAGCTCCCTAAATATAGACCCAGAGCAAGTCACAGCAAGACAGACTTCAGGACCCGCTTGTTCCCTGCCCCTTTCATAGATCAGCGCTTCCTGGCTCAGAGAGGTCAAGTAACTTGTCCACAGTCACACAGGGCGGCATGACAACCTGACCTCGGACGTCCTCATTTCCAGTTCAGTATTCTTGCACTTTTCCACAGTTGAGCCTGGTTCCTTCTCACAGTTTCCAGCTTGGACTTTCTGGTTCAGAAGTGGATAAAAATGAGCCTGACCCCTCACCTAAGGGAGATGCTCCAACCAGCTGCAAATTGGTGATTTTTAGATTCTGCTCCTCTTCCTCGAGACCCCTTTATACGCTCAGGGCTCCTCCACTACATCCAGCTTTGAGTTCTTCATTCCTAATGAACTAGACAGGTTCTGAGAATCATTTAAAGATGACGTCCACTTGTGCTGGGGTGTCAGCGCACCCAGAAGTCCCTGATTTCACTGTGGAATGAAGGGCTTAGCCCTACCGAAGGCATTTCTCATCCTAAGCAGTAGGGAAGATCTGGGTACAGGGAAAGGAAGGCTGGCACGGACCCCGCTCCCTTCATGCCTCCTAGGTCGCAGGTGTGTCCAGCCTAGTTGTGAGGGAGGTCCCCTCCACCCACTCCTCCCAGCCCCCTACCTCTCTTCCACTTAAATCCCTCATCCCCTCCCATCCCTTGCTTTCTCGCCGTCACTCAGCCTTTTCTGAGTTTCACTGCCTCCTGTTCCGTCCCAAGGCCATAGGGATCCAGCATCAGCTCCCCAGACACACACAGAGAACATCCACATGGCTTAAGCCCCAGCGATTCTGATGTAAGAGCCCCTCTGGCTGCTCACTTAGAGCCCTCAGTGGGAGGACACGAAAGCGGCCTGGATACCTGGGCACCTGGGCAAGCATTGGGAGGCCCCCAAGGGCTCCTGTCTTGGCCCCTTTATTCCTGGATCCTCCTGGCCCTGGAAATGAGGTTTGGACATGACCACACTGACCCTTGGTTCATGGGCCTGGAAGGATTAGGGCTGATTTATTGAGACTGTCCGTGTCCCCTTGGTAGAAAGAGCTTGCCCTTCTGACCTGTAGTGAGATACACAGATGACAGTGGAGGCGGTGGTGACCCAGGTATGAACATCAAACATCGGTGCTCATAACAAGTACAAGAAAACTCATGGCAGGGCTTAACTGGACAAAAGTCAACTGCCTACCAGGTGTGCCTGATGATGATTCAGGAAGGAGGAAGCAAAGGTGCATCTAGTGAGCACCTACTGTATTCCAAGCCCTGGACAAGAGGAGTGTTTTACTTGCATCATCTCCCATTCACCTCACAAGAACCCGACTGGGTAGGTGTTGTCCCCATTTTAGGGATGACAAAACCGAGGTGAAGAGATCACCCAAGGCCAAGAGCTATTTAATGACACAGGAGAGAGTTCAGCTTGGGACTTTATGACGCCAGCACACTAGCTGTTTAACTCCACGCCATGCAGCCCAATAGCAATTACAGAAACCATTGTATGTATATTAGGTTAACTGTTGTGATGTGTTGTTTTGTTTGATGACAGTAGCCTGATCACCTAATCACAGCTTTGGAAGCCTGCAAAGAGCCATTCAGTGGGAAGGAGACAAAGCTGGGATACTGGGGGGACTGGAAACAATTTCGATTTGGCGAGTTTGCAGAGGACAGGCTTTGGGTAGAGTTAACTATATTCCCATCGCTCTCCGTCTGCAACCCAATGTGGCATCATCTTCCAAAGCCCCCTGCCTCACTCGTGCGTGGGGTATGGCTACAAGGTGAAGGGGCCAATCTGGAGTGAGGGTTACAGGATGTCCCCCTGCTTCTTGTAAATAGCTTCTCTCGTAAAGAGCACTGATGTGTAAGTCGTTTGGAGACTGAGTCAAGTTTTCTATTAAAATAAGGTATACGTGGGAATTAGGTTTATGGGATTGTCCCCATCATATGCCAACTGCAGAAGTCACTGAAGATCCTAAGATAAAGGCACCATGTGCTGTAGGAGGAACGGGTAGCAGTCACCCCCCTTCTAGAACACAAACAAATTGTACAATAGGTGTAGTTTATTTCCCTCCTCCTCTTTCTTCTACTGTACAAGTCTCTCTGGCTGTGCTCCCCTCTCTGTGGCCTTCCGAGTGTCCTGTTACCCACCCTGGGGCAGACTTCCCAGACTATCCAAAGGAAGCCACGTCTCTAACGTCCTACTGCCTTCTCTGTGCCCAATCAAGAGATTGCTTGTAGCCCAAATACATAGGCAGCTTGGGACAAGCCTGCATATATGCAGGGATATTTTCTCATTCCAAGTGGTCCCTTTGAAAAGGTGCACATTCCTCCCAGGGATGAAATCTTTATGGCAAAGGGAAACACACTTCACAGTGGTTTTGCATTAATCTTGGTTCTGCAACTCCCTAGCTTTGTGGGTCTAGCCAAGTCACCTTACCTTCCTGGGTGCATGCCTCATCCAGAGGGTGAGAGGGCATCACCAAAGTGACTTTTTCCAAAGAAGGGTCCCCAGAACATTGGTCTTAGCGATGATTATGGCAGATATGTTTCTGTTGCCCACAAAGCCCCCTCTGGAAGAATCATAAGGCCCACTGGTTCATTAAAGGCTCTCAGAAGTTCTGTATGAATGAAAAGTTTCTATTTGTGTTTAACTCTGTTCCCCAACTGATGTAACAACAAACTCTCCTTTTATTAGTCCCCCAGGACATGCACACATTGGGATTAGCTGAACAGATCATATGTAAGGAGATCTGTTTTGTGATCTTCTCATTTGGAAATAAATCTCTGGTGAACATCTTCAGAGAGGTGGAGAAGAAAATCTTCTTCCTTCAAAAGCTGATTGACTTCTAAAAAGAATCACAATTCATAGGGATCTGAGAATGGACAATAATATGTATTTTATGTAAAGACTGAGAAATACCGTTAATGACTTTAATGTCCTGTGGCACTCACAAGCCGCCTCTAAGAGAGGCCAGGAGGGGAGTCTTTCAAACGGTTTGAGTGGCAGCAACTAGGCTGGCCACACGTGGAGCCTCCCTCTGTAACCACGCCCACCCCCCCCCCGCCCCACCCAGCCCCTCCCCGAAGGGAAAATCCACTCGGATGCCCGTGTGTCCGAGCAGGTTGGAGCCCATCAGTCAGCGGGTTTGAGAATCCACCGCAGAAGGAAAATGAGACCCTGACCTCACAAGGACAGCTGCTCAGAATGAACTAGAGGGTGGAAGGGAAGATCACTGGGGAAGGTCAAGGTCAGGTTGAGGGTCCTTGATTGAGGTTTAGTTTTTGAGATTCACGTTCTGCCTCTCATGGAAGTCAGGGAGGAGACAGAAATTGGATAACTGATTCAGATCATTGTTTTCTGTGCTTCCTGAATTTTAACAATGGGCCGTGGGGCGCAGACTAGGACTGGAGAAGCTGAGTCTGCTTATCATCGGTACCTGCAGAACCCGAGCCCGTCGCCTCATTCCACGTGCTGTCGGGACCCCGTTCTTAGTCGTCCTCCCATGCCTGTGCCTCCTGTGTTCTCCTCCCCAGGAACTCACGCAGCCACTTCCCGGGAGCCACTGGTCAGCTTCTAGAGACTTCCAGCCCCGCCATTGCTGCTTTGGCTGCAGTCTATGCATCCGTCCCTTCTGCCCAGACCACCTTGTGGGTCACTGAGTTATACTTTTGCTTCTCCCTTGGCCTCCCTCCATTCCCATGAGTGTCCACACTCCAGCCAAGGGCCGACACCGTTACCACCTTCACCACTCTCAGCCCAGAAGCCTAGTCCGGCAATCGTGGGTTCCAAGCTCATTTTACTTGACCTTGAGGCAGCCCCTTCATTCCCTGCCACACCTCTGCCGGCTGCTGCTCTTCCCCCTCGGCCCACCTGCCCCTCCCCTTGGGCAGCCAGACCTGCATCCTCACCTGCAGACTTGCACCCTCCACGCCTGGCTCCCTGCACCTCCTCCCATGAGCCCCGTCCCCACCTGCACGTGGAAACTGCCCATCAGTCCCGCCCTCCCTCTCCACTCCTACATATGCCCAAGAGCCTCTCGTGCTAAAACAAAACAAAACAAAACCCAGAAAACACCTAAATATCTTCTGTCGACTTTCCTCTGACAACAACAGTAATAATAATACTAGCACACCCTCACATGGTACCTCTCCTGAGTGCTTTATATATTAACTCCTTTAAGACCCACAGCAGCCCCTCGAGTCAGATAGAATTATGGTCCCATTTTACAGGTGAGGAAGCTGAAATGCATGGGATTCAGGATGCCGGGGTCTCCCCCCTGGGAGAAGGCAGAACTGATGGACAATCTCAGGCAATTGGCCTAAGAGTCTCTGCTCTGACCCACTCTCCCCCATTAGCTGTTTTCTCTCCTCCTTCCCCAAAGCTGTGACAACTTGGATACTCGCTCGTTCTCACAGGTCCCACAGGACAGCTGCGTGGGTTGTGCAGTGTCAGCTCTGCCACCCGGACCTGGCGGGAAGCTCGCGGGAAATCCCGGGTGCATCAGCCCAGCTCCGACCAGAGGCGTCCCCGTGTAGCTGGGGAGACACACACATACACACACACACACACACACACACAGTATCCATGATAATGCAGCATCTCAGGTGCTGTGACGGGTCCACAGAAGCAGTGCACCTGCTCCAGGGTGCAGGGCTGGAAGTAGGTCAGGAAACTGGAGGTGCAAACATGAAAGGATGTACCCGAGACCCAACTCCCCCAGAGCTGTTTTGGATACTGGCGAGCTAGACTGACCACCATCTGCCCCTTCCTCACCATGGCCAAGGCTGTCAGCTTTCAGAATCTCCCATCCCGCCCTCCCATTTGTCTGCATATTCTCTGCGGTGAAATTTTAGGCGGGTCGTAATTACCTAGGCTGGAATTTGACCAGGTGGTTGAGTTGAACATTTTTACCTTTGCAGATGGGTTTGAGGATAGTATAACTTGGGTTCCTAGAAGGAAGCTCTGGTTTCCCGTTTTCCTCGGCAGAGGAAAACCTGCATTAAGTAGAAAGTTCAGGAAGAGTCTGGCAAATTGGATTGTATGGTTGACTCAAACTTGACCAGAAAACTTCTTTTGTTTCTACCTTGTTCCTCACCACCACTCTAAAATCTTTAAGCTCAATTTCCTGTCTAAATACTACATATAGTATTATGTAACTACTGATTGAGGTAGAGGACCATGATTTTTTTTAATCCTATGTCTGTTTTTCACATTTACATACCTATCATGCTTGACCTTCCCAGCAGCTCTCTGGAGGTAAACTGAGCAAAGATGATTAGCTCCTTTTTATAGCTGTAGAAACTGAGACAATGAGTTATGAAATGTGCTCATGGCTAGACTTGATCTTGGACCAGAAGGAAAGTTGTCTGATTCCTAATCCAGTCTATATGGCATCAGCTGAGCACGACTTACCACACTATAATTCAGTAGCTGCAGGAGACTGAAATATTAGACTGATTCTGTGTGGTCCTCAGTGTGAAAACTGTACTCCTAAATACCTGGGCAGACTGTCCATTTCTTTTTTTAAAAAATCCAGTTAATTAAAATTCCGCTGACTCTGGTTAATCACAATATTGATTTTTAAATAAAGTTTATTTTTTTCTCTTTTATTTCAAAAGTTGATTCTAAAAAAGAGTGGATATATGTGTATGTCTAACTGATTCACTTCACTGTACACCTGAAACTAACACAGCATACTCCAGTCAACTATACCCCAATAAAATTTTTTTTAAGTTAATTGGAGAAATTTTGAAAAATCAGAAAAGTATAAAGAAGAAGTTTGCATCATCTATAAGCCTAATAATTATTCCTGCCCCTTGTTCACATTTTGGTGTCCTTTAAAGTATATTTTTAGTTGGCATCACATTTGAAGTATTACTTTATAAACTACCTTTCTAAATTTAATTTTTCTTTTATATTGGAGTATACTTGATTTACAATATTGTGTTAGTTTCAGGTGTGTAGCAAAATGGTTCATTTATACATATATCAATACATATATCCATTCTTTTTCAGACTCTTTTCCCATATAGGTTATTACAGAATATTGGTAGAGCTCTCTGTGCTATACAGTGGGACCTCATTATAAACTACTACCTTTTATCTCTTAAAAAATATTGTGAGCATTTCCGTGCCATTAAAAATTATTCTAAAATGTTATTTTAATTATTGCATGGATTTTCATGACACATAATTTATTTAACCAGTCTTAAATCTTTGGTAATTTCGATTGTTTCCAATGTTTCACTATAATGATGGATGTGACATTGAACATCTCTGAACATAATCTTTAGGTGCATTTCTGATCATTCCTTAGGATAAATTTCTAGAAATGGAAGTTGGTTCAGAGGCTACAAGCAGTTTTTAAGAGTTTTGATGCTGATACGTTACCCTCTGGAAAGGCTACACCAATGAACATTCCAACCCAGAGTGCATGACCCTTACCATCACTGGACAAGAGCTTCACTTTGTTTTATTCTTTTTTGATTATAGCCCATCTCCAGTTTTGGGGTGAGGGCCTTTAATAAACTCACCTCTGATACCCTTCCCCTCTCATTTCAGCTTCTCAGAGTTGCTCTTTTATTTTGGTAGCATTCCTTACTGTTTGTGGATCCATGATTAAGTATATAATGGACAGAACAGTTGATATTCAATTAGAAGCTAGATTTATACGTATGTTTAAAGGTGTCTATGAGTTAGTCGTATCTAAGGGTTTTCACTAGAAAGACCCCGTTTATTCCTCACCGTTCCGTGACAGAGAGCTGGCAAAGTTACTCATCCCAGCGTATGGATGTGTAAGTAGTCTCTTCAAGGTACAATTTTTGTTCAAGATCATGCTTAGTTTCTGTGAGCAGGAGCTGAAGTTTGAATCTAGATCTTTAGGTCTGATATCTGATGCTTTATACTTTTTAGACACAAAAAGCTACTATATTTTGCCCGTTCTTTTATCTCTCCTTCCTGACCGCTGTGTGTTATTTTCTTCCCAAATTCTCCACATAAGCTCTTCACTTCGGTAACTTTAGTGATGTGGTGGTGGTGATGCCATATGCAAATAGATCCTAGCCTATATCTTGTATATATAGATATAAAATATGTGGGTATAAAATTGGAGTCCTAGGTATATTGACAGAGTTGACATCTAAGTTAATCTTTCTTCCATGATCCAGAAGCCCAAGGCATCTTCAGAAATACCTGAGAGTTACCATATGAAAATCTATTAATATATCATTGCCCAGAATTATAGGTGTGCGTGATTGTTCTGAATCCCAACAGACCTTGTAATATCCCTCAAAAGTGACTTTTAAAAAAATTCCTGCCCCCATTGTCAGTTCATTAATATTCCTCTAGATTTTCTCTCGTAATGGCAGGAAAGGCAAACTCATGTGGGTATTTGAGCTTTTGGAATGCTTGGATCCTGATAAATAGGAATGTACTGAAAATTTCATCATTAACATTAAAATACAGCTCTTGGAGAAAAGCACAGAGATCTATACACAAATAATAGATGCACATGCCCACCAATATTTTTAAACCTCACTATTAAATGTGAGCCTCATGTTAGATGCATTAGATATGGGAGATTAAGCTAACGATCATATTTACTTTAGTAAACTCTTTTAAAAAGAACCCTAATTCAAAGTTTGTTCCTGAGCAGCTACCTCCTTAATCCCATAGCACCTGCCAGAAGACATCCAATAACCCACTCTTCAGGTCAGAGAAAAACATACAAAAGAGAAAGCCTTGGCTGGAATGACTCATGTTACAAGCCAGCTGCTTTCCAGAATCCGTTAAGCTGTAGGGTCCAGATCTCCTTTTGTGGCTTTCTACAGACTTTATTTGAACAGGGAAATTACAGCAACCCTGCCCACATAAAAGCCAAGGAAAGAAGCTAGTTGGGGTAGAGAGAGTGCCCAAAATTTTACTATACTTTGAAACAAAATGGCAAGGGTGTTAGCAAGCATTCTCTTTGTTTTGTGGTAATAAGTGCTCCTCTGCTTTCATTCACTATTAAAATGATGAAACTTGAATGTGATAGATACCATTTGACAGTCAGTAGAAATTTTTTTCCTCAGGCAATGACTGTTAAGGGCACTAAAACTTCATCTGGCATTTTTGGTTAATGTAGCTTTATCACCTATCTTCCTTTGACCAATATTAAATTGTTTTGAGTTCTTTTCCATTTCAACCCATTGAGGGGTCTACCTTAACTCAACACATGAACATATTCTTGGCCAGTGAGAAGCAATGTCTAGTCCAAACATTGATTTTCTCCCAAGTGACAACTCATGAATCAGTAGTGGCCTTCCCAGTGCCTTGGAGCTGGGGGAGGAGAAGGATTTTCAGCGGAGTTGCCAGGATCAATTGTTTCTTGTGTAGGACTCTGTGTGAGTGTGTGTGTGTGTGTGTGTGTGTATGTGTGGTGTGGCTGCCATCTTTTACATTCATCTATTGATTCCTTTAACAAACTTTTGTTGACCATACTTCTCTACCAGGAAGTATTCCAGAGACTAGGAATGGCAAGAAATCCAAGATACAATCAGATAAAGACATTCTCATAAACAAAGACTGTGCCTTTATGTGACAAGTATAGTAGGAATGTACTAAGTACAGGAGTTGTTGATGCTTTGGGCCTCTGCTTATTTAAACATTAAGGTGGAAAAGATGATGAAAAGGAGATTAAAGAACAGATTAAATTTCCAGCAGTGGTTATCAGTATCCCCAAATCTATTGTATTGGGTATTTTTAAGAATTATTTTCCTGAAGTTTATGGAGCAATAATCCCTTGCTATTGGTCTAAATGTAGGGGAAAAAAATACTTGAAACCAGAACATGCAATATGGTTTTCAGATGCCCTAAAGCCAGAGTTGAAAGAGACTCCAACTTCATATCACCAGGCAATAGTCAGACTATCACAGACTGAAATGCTTTCCCTGAACTATTCTAACGTAAGATCTCATTCTCGACATCATCACTCTTTGAAACTCTGGTGAACACTCGGGAGATTTTCATCTGGAATATTTACACAGGGGTATAGTTTGTCTAACACAAACCACTGATGGTTCTTCAGCGCCCACTGATAGAACTTTTGTGTTTGGGAGCAGCACATGCTCATATGCTCATTTTCTGCGTGAAAGGAAACTGAAGCACAGAAATTTTAGGCTATTTGGCCACAGTTCACATTTAGCTAGTGTCAAAATTTTAATCCAACTGGAAAATAAGAACCTAGAAAGAGCCATTCTTAAAGCATTTAGCTTCCATTTTCTTCCTCAGTAAGCTTCATTCCATCTAAGTCAGAAGTGCAGTGTGTTTCTGTTGTTGATTCGGGCTGGAAACAGAGTTGAACAAAGCCAACTCTAATCAGCCCAGGTGGCCCTGCATTAAGTGGGAGAATGTCTATTGCCCTCCAGCTGGCCTGGCCCAATGGAGGGTTGGAACCACCCTGGTCTCCCTTATTTTTCAGTGGTGCACATTCAGTATCTTGTATGCTTGTATGTAAATGTACCATTTCCCAGAAATATAATAATATAATGAAGTGTAATTCATACTAAAGTTGTATTGACCAGGGTGTCATTTTCTTTGAATAATCAGACCAAACTTCGTGGTCTTGCACCCCAAGTTCATGGTGGTGAGCAACACACAGTTGATTTATGCAAAAATGTTGCTTCCTCCCTTGTGGATTGACTGCTGGATGGCAGAGAAGACATGGAGCTGGATTAATTTCAGTTTTCAGAATCACTCAGCAATGTCACAGGCCCAGTTTGGCTTTTTCAAAACACGTGGCCTGGGAGAGAAATTTATCCTCACATCAACTTTCACCAACAGCTATTTGTGAGACTTCAAGATTAAAATGCATCATAGAAATAAAATACATCATCAAAAATAAAATACATCATCAACCCAGCAGAGTTGGCCCAGGGTTAAAAGATGCAGTAGGATTTCCCTTCTGATAGATCATATTTCCCTTTGATGCTGTCCAAAATTCTTTAGGGCCAGCAAGGAGACCACCGATAATTGCCTGTAATACAACACACACACGACCGGCACTCCTGAAAGCCAAGCATGAGCTTCTCTATTACAACGGATGGCCTCAAGTTTGGGTTTGGTTTTTTCCTTTATTTTTTTTCCCTTTGGATCTGTGGCTCTTTTCATGCAAGGTCCTGTTTGACATCCTAATATAAGTGTAATTTCATCTTTCTCCAGAAGCCTACTTTTTTCATGGCCTCTAATGACCATTCCATCATCAGTGTGGTTAGAAGGACTGAATCCACCTCTAGGCACCAGTCATACCTGTAATGAAGGAAAAGAAGGTGTAAGTAGTGGAATAAACAGTGTTTGAAGCACATCCTGGGCTCACTACTCCTGAAGTTTGATCTTGATAATAAATATTCTTGAAGTGCACATTCAACAAATATTTTGACATAGCATAATTAGAAAATCTGCTTAGAAAGATGCGCACAACCTAATTTTTCCCTTTTTCTCCTTAAATGCCACCTTGGTCTGGCCCCTCCTTATCTGTCCTCAAGGAGGTCTCCCAGACCAGAGCTGAGACAAGCCTGGCAGGCGATCCCTCCAAAGAACATGCTAAGCTCACATTTGTCACTGATTCAACTCACCCTCATGGATTGAGCACCTTTCAAACGATTGTTGGAAATCGGGGCTACTTGTCATGGGGAAGGGAGGGTCAGAAGATGAATAACCTAAATATTAAAGAACTCTACCTCTAGTTGGGAAGAGGAAAAACTCATGTACATGATGCTAACACGGGACCAACTTGAATGTGCTATCATGGCACCGTGATGAAAGTAGGAGGATACATCAGTTCTCCCTGGGGGAGGGGCTGGGGAGGCTTTTGAAGAATGTGTGTTTTAACTGCATCCTCGAGTTACACAGAACTCCCCAAAGCAGATGAGGCAGTGAAGATGACATTGGCAGCAGGAAGCAGCACCAATTAAAGGCTTAGAGGTGAAAGGGCACGGTTCATCTTCATGTAAAATAGTGTGGTCTGGTGGGGGGAGGGGAGATAAGGTAGGTGGGAGGGGCAGGGAAAATAACAGGGAATTAAGCGGGATCCATAAAATGGGGATGGGTTCTCAAGGGCTTTGGGATGAAAGAGCTTGGACACGATAAAAGGCCAAGAACATTTTTTAAGTTGAGATATGAAATAGTTCTGGATTGTAGAAAGACCTTGCCGATGTTGCTTGGAGAATGTTTGGGACAGTGGTTCTGAGAGAGGCTAGAGGATTCATTTGTAGAATGTTGAAACAAGATTATTATATTTTTATAAATGGTAATATTTATTATTAAAGAATACAGATGCCTGAACATGGACAATAGTAGCAAGAATAGTGAAGAGATGTGACAAAGACATGACCCAGGAGATTGGCAATTGATTTAGTCTCTGGAGGGAAGGAGTCAGGGCCAGTGAGAGGTGCTGTGGAAGTCTGGAGTCTGGTTACCGGAAGAGTAGTTATCCCAGGTGAGAAGCAAGACCAAGGATGGAATGCAGGACATGATGGGGTATGTTTTGGATTTGTTGAATTTGGGCCCCTTTCAAACATCCATGTGATGACATGTAGCCAAGGTGCAAAGGAGAGAAGTCAGGCCCAGAGGCAAGGTTTTAGGAGTGGAGATGCAGCTAGCCAAGGGCATTATGGTACAGTTCTGTGGCGAGGATAATTGTCCCCAAAGCCCGAGAGAAAATTTGATGGCAGGCACAGCAGATGTCCAAGAGCAGTAACGTGTGTACGGTCCACAGAGCTCAAACTCTAGAATAGCACTGTCCATGAGAATATAACACAAGCCCACATATTAAATTTTCTAGTAGCCACAATCAAATAAGTAGAAAGAAACATGCAAAATTAATTCTACTTATATTTTTACTTAGCCAATATAGCCAAATATTATCATTTCAACATGTATTCTATTATAAAAATTATTCATGTGGTAATTGACATTTTTCTTTTATTAGCCACATTTGCTGTTGGCTACGATATTGGACAGCACAGCTCTGGAAGCTACTTGAGGTAGCTCATAGATAGGGTGACCACATCATTTGTCCTCCTAACTGGGGCACTTCCGGGAGTAGGAAGGGATGTGGCAGTAAACGAGGACTGTCCTGGTGAACCAGGAAGGGCGGTGTCCTACACAGGACTCCTTGTGAGACCTCTCATTTTCTCCCCTGTTATTCCAGTGCCTTCAGCCTGGCAGAGGAAGGGTATGGGCTGTGTCCAAGCATTGATTCAGGTCTTGCCGGCAGCCTATCTAAAGCACTAAGCTGAGCCCTGGCGTCAAAGGATTGGCTGACACGACTCCCACTCCATGCACATTGTTCCTACCCTGAAAAAGGAAATGTTAATCATCACAATGTCACTAACACATACTGAACATGTATGTGCCCCAGGCTGGGCTGAGCACTTCATATGTGACACCATTGACATTGGTATCATTGTTATCTTCATGAGTTTCAGAGAGGTTACCTAACTTGCCCAAAGTCACCCTGCAGGGCAGGGACTCAAGTTCAGATCGGACTGACTCTAGTTCTCAGGCTCTCAGCACCTGAGCCACAGGGAAAATTTTCGTCTGTGTTGGCTAGAGGGAGGGTGTTAACGTATGGAGGGCTTTGGAAGGCTTGAAAGACAGAGTAACATGGCTTTATTTTGTTAAAAACCAGATGGAATATCCTTCTCGTTGTGCTTTCTGAGAAAGATATTGAGTTCAGCTTGCCTACGTGAGACTTTTATGCAGGCAAAGCAGATTTTCTGTAGAAATATTGAGGACACTGAATTTGTAAATCTCCAGTCTTCAGCGTGTGCATGTTTTCATCTTCCTCCGTGGATCCTGTCTCTCAGATGCAATGCACCCGACCCCTGGCTACAGAGTGACACATTAGCTCCTCAACACTTAAAGAACTGGTGGCAATAATTGATCAGACTTGTCAGTCTTGTCTTGGAGGATGACTTACGACTGGGGTCAGCCTGCCAAGGAGGATGTGAGAAACTTACACATTGTCGGAGACCCTGGGGAGGCGCTTCCCAGCTGTGAAGATGCCGATGCGGTAAAATACAGTCCCAGGCATTCCAGCTGGGGGTGGGGGGCACCGGCTGCCACGAGTCCCAGTTGAGCAGGGAGTAACTTTAAACGTGTCAAGGCCGTGTAGCAACCCTGCCGGGGCAGCAGGAAAATCACAAAATAGTGACACCCCACGCTCTGGGTATTGGCATGAAATTCAAAGGGAGCTTCAAAGGTATGAGGTCAGGAAGAGGTTTCAGCTGCAGCCAGATGCCAGGTTCTTCCTCCTTAGGCAGCGTCCTCAGTGGGGAGAAAAGGTGCCCTGCGGGCAAGCTCTGAAGGAGCGTTTAGAGTCCCGTTCACTGGAAGCTGAGCTTCAAGGAGGAAGCTTAGGGACAGGAAGAACAATTAGTGTCCTTTCTGGGGATGGAGATTAGGTGCCAGGGATGAGGATGGGATTGTGGAGACTGTCTGTTAGCAGTACAGTATGCTTGGAAAAGGGAGAGTTCCTAGTCTTAAAAATAGAGACTAAGTACCGTGGAGTTTCATAGTATTTATTAATTAAATAATTGGTGGGGTCTGGAGGGATGGGGGCATAAATCTAATCTGACTCCAATCAGACTCAAGGCTAGAATTTAAAATGTGGTGCTTTGGAGGACAGAAGAGGGTATTCTCTGGGATATAAAATGAGTCACACGGAATCCAAATGGTGTTTATAGACTGTAGACAGCCTGGTCTTTAAAAAGTAAGATACAGTCTCTCTCTCTCTCTCTCTGTCTCTCTTTTTGTCTCTGTCTCTCTCTTCCTCTGTCTCTCTGTCTCTCTCCCCCTGCCTCTTTGTGTCTGTCTCTTCTCCTTCCTCTCATCTCTGTCTCTCCTATTTCCCCATCGCTCTGTCAAATGGGATGAGCATGCTGGTAAAAGTAAGAAGTCCTACCCTAATAAAGAACATGCTTCCTACCTCTGTATAGATCAATAACATCTGCCCAGGACTTCTTTTTCAACAATGAGGCAGTGATAGCAGGTTTCAAGGTTTTTGCTGCAGATGGAAAAAGCAGGAATGAGATTGTCTTAAAACACTGAGGCACCAGAAATTTAAATTAAAAATAAGAATTTCCCAATCTCATCTTAGAAAGAGCTAAAATCAAAGTCCCCTTGGTGATGGGAAAGTGATGCGAATTTGAAACACAGGCATCATGTCCAAGTTGTGCTCTTGGAGGCCTGGGCTTTTGTCCAGGGCTGAGGGCGAGCTGGGCCTGGGATCATGAGACGGTCACCCCTCCAGTAGGCAAGCAACAAGCCAGGGCTGGACTTTGAGCTGCCTCCTTCGTGAACCTGAAAGTTGAATGTTTCCGTTTGCCCTGGACATGACCCCAACACATGGTGAAATCCCAAGGCACAGAAGCAATAGGATAAACTTGAGGTAGGTGGGATCAGGTAAGACCCCACTGCAAAGGATCCCTGGTCCATTCGGGAAAATTAAATGGTTAATTTTACAATGGACAGGGTGATAAGAATAGGGTCAAAACTTCTGAGTTCTAGTCTGAGCTTTATGGGACTTGACTGGTGACACGCCCTTAGCTGTGCCCTGTAATCGCCGGGCTGTTCTTTAAGCAGCACAAGCAGAGAGCAGATTTTACTCAGGGTCCTTTGAGATTTGCCATGATGCTAAGGTCTGCACTCACATGCTGCCACAGGAGCTGCTATTGCAACGCAAGTGAGGTCTTCGTTATTCATATGAAAGGGATGTCCTAGTTATAGCTTCTGGGCCCCTTGGCTTTTTAGAATTATTTGATACAACAAAATTCTGATGCAACCAAAGATGCTGAGCCATCTGTGGAGTGCCATCATCATGGGTGTGACTCGTATCACATCAGACCCTTGGCTCAAGTTTGAACAAGTAGCCAATGGCTGGCAGAGCGGGATGAACACAGTTCTGAATTTTCAAGTTTCTCCTTCTTTGGCTCTACCATTTCCTGAAGGCAGCTACCATGGCTACCTCGTACCTTCATTTTCTCAACAGCAAATGGTGGTGAAAAGCTTTTCCACTTTAAAGAAATCTTATACGGGTGGGATTCATGAGTCTAAGTGGATTATTTTGAAAATATGTTGACTACACAGATAAATACAAAGTTGGAAGGTACACACCTTTACCAAAGAGGCAACAGACTGCTTCTTCTTAAAGACAGTAGCCACCCTGTGAGAATGGAAATGCAGGAATTGAGCCTTGAAGAGGGGCCGTCGCGATGCACTGACCCTCCCGCTGAAAGTGCAGTTTTGTGCTGTTCTCTGGAGATTTCACGGATTCATGGGGTCAGTGATATAATTCGGGAGAACGCTCTCAAGATCGATTTAAAATAGGACATAGATGAGTCACCCCTTTTCACAGGGAGCTCTCCTCCTCCTTGTTCACTCATCATCATCACAGTGAAAATCATAAGTTAAGTATGTGAAATTGTAAATTTGTTTGGCATGTAGTTGCGTCTACACGTACTAAGTTTCCCACTCGTGGGAGTCTCCCATTACTGTTCATCTCTTTTACTTCCTTGCATACATTCCTGTTATTTTCCTACCAGCTGTCTGCTTGCTCCCTTGGTATTGAGATTTGCTCTCACCCAGCCAAAGTCAAGTTCTTGGCATCCCACATATAGTCATAACTGAATCTCTACGCACTCAGGTCCTTTGCCATGGAAGATTAAGATGGATTAAGATACTCTGATGACTTTTTCAGACCGGGAAGTGTTTTCAAATATATTGGGATTCGGGGAGCAGTACATTGGAGAGAGAATTGATGATCTGAAAACGGCCCAAAGTGAACATGACTTTCAAAAAGGAGGAAATATTTGCACTCACCACTTCTTTGGGTGTTTAATGAAGCTGTATTGTTCTTTCACCAATGTGTTTCTTTCTCTTTAATGCTAAATTTGGTTAAGGAGGATGCGAGGCAAAAATCCAATTGGTAGTCACTTGTTGGTCTTGTTTCACTACAAAAACAATAGACTCGAATCTATTTATTGTTCTTGTGTATTTTACATTCATTCCTGCACTCAATAAATATCTATCTTTAGTGCCTACTATGTGCCTGACACGTTCTGGGTGCTGGGAGTATAGCAGTGAACCAATAGACAAAAATCCCTGACCTCATCATATTTATATTCAAAAAGGGAAGTCAAAAAATAAATAAGTAAAATATACAATGTGGGCAGATGATATTAAGAGCAATGAAGAAAAGTAAGGCAAATAAGAGATGATTGGGAGGGCAAGGGTGGTGAGGGAGCACCATGATAAGAAGATGACAGGTGACATGTGACTGAGGTGGTGACAGCCTCATCCTTACCTGACGGAGGTGAGACAGGGAGCCATGCAGATGATGGCAGAGCATGTCAGGCAGAAGAAATCGCAAGTGAAGAGCCAATTAGGATTTTAGAGTAGGTTTTCTATTTCTGTAAAATACACTATTGGGATTTTGATAGGGATTGCATTGAATTTCTGTATTGCTTTGGGTAATATTGAAATTGTGAATTGTGCATCATCTTAACATTACTAAGTCTTTTAGCCCATGAACATGGAATGTCCTTCCAATTACCTAGATCTCCTCTAATTTCTTTGAGTAATGTTTTGTAGTTTTCAGTGTATAAGTCTTTGCCTTCTTGGTTAAAAGTATTCCTAGTATTTTGTTCTTTTTGATGCTATTGTAAGTGGAACTGATTTTTAATTTCCTTTTTGGATTGTTCATTGCTAGTGTACAAAAATACAACTAATTTGATGTTTTGACCTTATATTTACAGCTTTGTTGAAACCATTTCTTAGATTTAACAGGTTTTTTTGTGAATTCTTTTGGGTTTTCTACATATAAGATCATGTCATCTATGAACAGAGATAATTTTTTTCTTGCCTAATTGCTCTGGCTAGAATTTCCAGTACTGTGTTACACAGAAATAGCAAAAATGGGCTTCCTTATCTTGTTCCTGATTGTAGGGGAAAAGCTTTCAGCTTTTCATTGTTGAGTATAATATTAACCATAAGTTTTTCATATATGGTCTTTATCATGTTGAAGAAGTTCCGTTCTATTCCTAGTTTACAGAGTGTTTGTTTAGGGGTGTTTAAACAGTTCTGGTAATAGATAATGATAATAGTTACACAGCAACCATCGTGAATATAATTCATGCCACTGATTGTTTACTTAAAAATTGTTAAAATGGGAAATTTTATGTTATATATATTTTACAACTCAAAAAAATTAGTAATGTAATATACCAAAAAAATTTGAATTTTACACTTTAATTAGGTGAATTTTATGTGCATTATATCTCAAATAAAGATTAAAAGAAAAAAAACTTTAAAAAAAGCCAAATAAGAGAATATTGCAAATGGAGGCAAGAAATGAGGGTAACTTGTGGGAACAATAAAGTGGCCATTTTAAAGGTTCAAAACATTATTTAATGACAGTTTGGATGGAGAGCATGAGCAAAGGAAAAGAGGCATGGAAGAATCAAATGTTCTGTAGCATAAGCCATCTGGAAACTACAGTTGCTAGAGAAGCAGGGAAAACTATGGGAGGAATAGATTTGGAAGAAACGATCAAGAGCTCAGACACACTAGGGGATGCCTTTTGCTTTCTGCTGCCTTATCCCCAGCTCACTCTGACACTGGAAGAAGTGGCCCAGCCACTGGTAACTAACTGTTCCCTGTATGTGCCAGGCTAGCATCAAGAGTGACCCCAAACCCCAGCTCCCCCAGAACAGACCTCAAGTTAGGAGGTCACTCCAGAAGACAAGGATGTGAGACATAGTTGAGAGAGATAACAAAGAATTGAGAGTAGTTCTTGCTAATGATACAAGTGCAAAGAGCAAGAACCACTCGACCATGGGAACATTCACAAATAGCTCTCTTTGTGCCCCACAGAACCTTACACACAGTGGGTATATGGTAAATGCTTGTTGGTTGGTTGTTAAGCACTAGTTTCCAATGAAAATTCTGGGATCATCTTCCCTGTAGATTTGAAAAAGTCAGTAGATGTGCGTTTCCTCTTTTGGAATTCATTATGGCTCAACACTGAGTAAAGATCCCTTAGACATCTTTCAGCCTAATGTTTTGAGATGTCTCAGTGTCTGACAGTTTAAGTCCTAACTCTGGAGATCATTGGTCTTCAATTGTATTTCATTTGTGTAAGAGTCAAATATTGTAAGCGTGGCTCCGACATCTTTGGGGAGAAGCTTATCTCATTTCCCCCCAATGGAGATGAAGCTCCACGTGGGCAGAGGAGGCTGAAATAGAACAGGGCCAGCTGAAAAATTTCACTTAGTAATAGACTAGCAGGTTCCTCTTTCTGTTGACTGGTGTCAGTGGTGAGCTCCTGAGAAAGTTTAGTCTTACGGATGATCCTATTTTTAAAAGGAGAGAGACCAGAATCTGCATGGTCTTATGCTTCATAGGAGAGAAGACCCAGGAAAGAAGAAGGAGTCAGGTCTTCTGCTCATTTCCACGTGCTTCCTGTGGGGTGAAGGCCTCACCACGTGTGGTCACAAAGCCCAGTACTGAAGCAGCCGACCGCTTTCATCTGGGTCCCCACATGGTGAACACTAGCTTGTGTGTGTGTTTTTAATACCACTCTCTCTTCCAGGGAGTTTGGAACACATGTGTTCCTTTTAACTCCCACCAGCCCCTGAGATCTGCCAGCCAGCATGACCATTCTGGAAGGAGTTTGGAAAGGTTGGAGGAAGCTGTTTTGCAACAGCCCGAGACTCAGGAAGCACAGGTCTCCCAAGGTCAGCCCCTCACCACTCACACTCACATGGCAGAGCTCAAAGGCCTTGCTGTATCTTGGTTTTGTTGCCCATAAAACACAGATAGTAACACTTGCAAAACAGACACTAAATGGAATGCATTTTGTGATCTTTGGAGAAAAGGCAGCCTGTTAACATATGCTGACAGTGTGTTATTCTGGGGCAGGCCTGGAGTCACAGCCCCACATTGCCACCAGAATTGTTTCTGGAACCCGTGCCAAGAGCAGCCCGAGCACTCCAGCCTCCAAGGCCTGTCTCTGGGTCCAGCTGGCAGGAGATTAAGGGCTGCTCTGCCCAGCTGTTTGTGCCCTGCTCACCCACAGGCCTGAATTCAAGGCCCCCAATGCTTGACAGACACCACAAGTCACCAATTCAACCTCATAATCAACCTACTTGCTAGCATATGCCTGCCTCGGGTCAGGTCTATTAAATCGTCCATTTGTAGGGCAGAGCGGTAAAGGCTGGCTCCTTCAAAGAGAAGCATTTTGTTTTGGAACGCAGATTCCTTGATTGTGCTTCATGGGTGGATGTTTAGTGGGATAAGAGGGTTTGTGGTTTGTTTTGGTCTTGAGAAGAAAGACATTGACAAGATGGGACGCGGATTGGACTCACAAGGGTCTGGCTCCTTCCCCTCTCTGCAAAGTTGAGGTTCATGGTGCCCAAAGCAAAAGAAAGATTCTCTGGGGAGGAAGACAGATGATGGAGGGGGAGGGATGGAGCAAATGTTGCCAGGAACTGCCACCGTTATCTCTGCGAGTCACACAGTGGTCTCTGGACATTGTGTGGTCCTGCCGAGGAAGCCACAAGGGACGTTCTCAGGGAAGCGAGGCTGATCTCTGTGGTCCCTCCTCAGGTCCGCTTTTCCTAAGCCCCTTTTTTCTCCTCCCCATCCCCTCTCCCAGCCTGTCTTGCTTCCCTAAATATTTTCGAGAGAGGAAATCAGGGCAGCAAAGATATTAATTTTAAGGGACTTAACCCTTTCCTGATGGACGCAAAGTTTCAAAGAGAAACATAGAAGGAGGGGCAGTGCTTACCCCAGATCGTAAATCTCAAGTGGCAGACATTCAGATACTGTCACCAGAGCCAGGCAAGGCAGCTGGAAAGGGAGATAAGGGGGAGATAAAGACGCTGCTGAGCAGGTGACCACTCGCTCGCTCGGCCCCAGTATGAGGCTGGCCCTGACCCTTCCAGCCCTCCTTGCAGGATTTCATGTGCATCCCAAATGCACCCAGAACACCAAAATGAAGACCGTAGGGCAGCATCTCAGATGAATAGGAAGGGCCAAATGATGGTCTCAGATCATTAAAAAAAAAAAAAAAAAATCTTAGAAAGCCCGGAGGAAAATACAGGGCCTAGCTGCCCCCCATCTGCACTGAGCCCCGAAGTAAGAGGAAATTGACTTTAATATCAGCATGAAGAGCTTAAGATAGACGGAGGGAAGAATCTCCAAACAGAACGGCGTTCCTGCCGATTGCATAAGCCCTTCTCTTTGAAGGTCTGGAAGGTCTGATGGGTTCTATCATTGATGGAAGCAGATGATTAGCAAGATCTCTTCCAGCGCTGAGACTACCTCACCATCTAATTTTAGCAACTCCTCTTGACAGAGGGTGGGTTCCCCCGCTTCCCAGGGCTATCTGGGGTTCCACACACCATCTCCTACAGCTTCCTTTGATGTTGGCGGGAGGCTCTGTGGACTCAAGGCCAGATACACTGCAGGAAGAGACATGCTCAAAGCCATTACGCTGCCCTATCTCACTGCAGCAATAAGAAGCCTGCTTTTTTTCTTTCTTTTTTTTTTTTTTTTTTTTTTTTTTTAATTGTGAAGTTGCAATACTTGGTTTGAAGTTAAATATGGGCCGTCAGGTTTGGGATCGATCCTCAGAAATGATCGTGAGGTCAGTTGCCATCCAATATCCTCTCCTTCTTTGCAGGGGAGCATGTTTAAAGCATGACGTTATTTTGACTAATTTAAAGATTTCATTCATATTTTTCACTCATTATAAATGAATACAATTTAAGCCCATCACGTAATGACAGAAAGTGGCCAGAAGCCATGGGAATGTGTTTCTCATTGTGGAAACTACAAGTTAGTCATTTTCTTCTCCCAGTAAATGTCTTTGGTTTGGTTAAGGGAATTTTTTTCGAAGAAATCATAAGTTCCAAATTAGTTTTTCGTCTCAAAAGTTAACCCTATGGAAAATGTAGCAATGTTTCTGTAATTTTGCAAAATGTTTTGATAGTATCTATGTCCTTTTGCTCAAGAGCTAAAATCTTATTTTTTGTTGGGTTGGGTTTGTTTTTTTTTCTGTTTTTGCTTCTCCTGGCCTCATGGTGTAAAGAAAAGCGATAATCTCAGGTGAAAGTTATAAAGCAGAAATGCCGAAGTTTCTAGATAATTTACAGCCACACTTTCTGTAACAATGATCTTTGCAAAACTAGCTTTTTTTCCACTTACAGTTTTAACAGAGGAGAGATGGGTTATGAAGTCAAGTTGGGGAGAAGAGAGAGAGACGAGGGGTTTGCTATTCTTTTTCAAGCTGTTATTGTGTCAATATTGTTCCGAGAAGTCTGCTCTTAAGCCAAAGTTTCCGTCTTCGAGTTCCCTGCAGCACCCAGAAACTTCTAGATGTGTGCGATGGGCTGACTTAATACTCATCTTCGGGGTCTGAGAAGGAGGAGCCAAGGGCCAGAGGCAGGCGGGGCAGGACGTGGGAAGGTTACCTCTCCAGCCCTCTCCCTTCCATAGAAGTCCCCCAGCCTCTGACCGTAGCCCCAAGGGCAAACCTCTCCTACCGTCTCCCTTCTCTCCATTTCCTCTCCTGCACCGGATCCCTGGCTTGTCTCACTTTGCCCACAATTTAACTCCCTCCTCATCCCCTCTTCAGCAGAGTTATCACATCTGAGCTCGCCAGCTGGGCTGCAGGACAGAAGCAGAGATGGAGCCTGGTTAAGTCAGGTCAAACCCTGAAGGTGTGGTACTTTGGGGAGGATCCCTGCCCCGTGAACGGAGAGTCCCATGGCTCCACAGTCCTACCAAGTCTGAACTTCTATTATTCTCCATAACTAGGGGCAGGCTGCAGACATATCAGGTTCAAGGTGTTAAAAAAAACTATCAGGAGCTTCAAATAATTCTCAGTGTTCAAAATTCTAAAAAGCAAGTGTACACTGAAGGTGGGGCAAGGATATTCTAGAAGGGAGGAGTGATGGATAGGAGTAACTAAGCATACAAAGACATACCTACACATACCCATACCTACGCATACATGCCAAGAGGCAGAGAAAAGACAGAAAGAACTAAGAGACCGTTAGTTCCTCGTTCCTGTAGCCTTTGCTATAAACCACGTCCCGTGTCAGTACAGGACAACGAGTAAATTAGAACATTTACACATTTAAATCTCGAATTATCTCCCAGAAATTTACAGTCTTGATTCCAAAGACTGTAAAAATTCGTCTCCAACAGAATTGTAATACTTTTTTTTTTAATTTTCAATTAGGAAAAAGATGATTTTAATGCATTACTCATTCTATCATTTTTAGTTTACCAAAACCAACGAGAAATTAGTTCCCAGGTCGTTAAAGTCCACCCTCTGTGGTCAGAGCTGCAAGGGTTGGTCCATCTCTGCTGGGAAGGGTGGAGCTTGGTGTGTAGGGTTGGTGGGGACATGCTGGCAGGCCCTCCATGGCCTCCCCCAGACTGCACGGCTTGCTCGACGCCTTTTGTTGACTTCGGCTACTGGTCAAGTTTCCTCTGGAGCCCAGCGCCAGGGGTGCCAGCGCTGAGCTGACTCATGCTTTCCCGGACTTCCTGACACCGTGTTCACGGGCTTGTCTGCAGCTACAAGACTCTCTGCCCCAACGGTGTCGCAATTCCAGCCAGGAAACCAAACTAACTGCCCCAGAACTTGGCTGAGGTCTTTGAGGGTGGATAAGAACAGAGGTTCCCAGTCAATATTGAGGCTGGAGGTGAACGCCAATTTTTTTTTGTTTTTTCTTCCACTCTTTTTTTCTCCCCACTTTAGAGATATAATTGACACACAGCACTCTGTAAGTCTGAGATGTGCAGCATAATGATTTACATATCTTGTGAAATGATTATCACCATAAGATTAGTTAGCATTCACCATCTCATATAGATACAAAATGCCGATGACGATTTTTTTTTAGGTCAACCTACCTCTATTGAGCAATTTCTCTACAAGCATAATAATGTCGATGTATATGTGCATGAGTTTAAAACACGAAACCTTTCATTACACCCTCACCAGTGGAAAAAGATAATGGATCATTTCATTTAGACAGTTTACATCTTGGGTTTTTTGAATTTTTTTAATTGAAGTATAGTTGACTTACAATACTAGTTTCAGGTGTACAACATTGTGATTCAATATTTTATAGATTATACTTCATTTAAAGTTATTACAAAATCTTGGTTATACTTTTTAATTTTTTTTAAGAAAAATTTGAATGTCAATGGTCAAGAAAACTCTGTTCCTCCTGGTTGCTCTGGAACCATTAAGTGATCCAATGATCGTCAAAACGAGCTCCATATTTATTCAGTTAGAATCACAGCCTTCATTTTCTCCTTCTTCATTCACAAAGGGGAGCTTTCTTCTGTTGCTGAAGGGGGTCTTGAGATACCTTAGCATGTCAACGGCCACCTCAGAGAGAACATGACTTTCCCCAAACCCACTTGCCTGACTTCAAAGTATATGAGAAAATCAGCTTTTAGGAAAATTAGTGAGTGGGGAATTTCAGTGAGTGATGTGGAAGAAATTAGACCAGTGCATTTATTCCAGGTTTTTCCCTCTACATTCCTCAATCACTTGTGTGTGTGTGTGTGTGTATGTATAGTAACAAGCAAACAGGCCAATATTCTCTTCCAACCCCGCATTGGCTCGTAGTAATGGTGTTTGACCTCAGGATGCAAATCAGGTGAAAAGTCACTGAGGACGCAGGACCCCCGGGAGCAGTTCTGTTTGCTCCTCTCTCCACAACAGTTCTGCTTTACAATAATGGTTTCTATTATCCCGTCACTAACAGCACCCTGTATTTTCTATTATCCTTTTCTGTAGCTAAGTCACTGCGCTTGCATCAAAAATCATCCTTGTTCATGTTCATTATCGTGTTCATTAGATTTGTTCTCTTTTGTTCTTCCTGAAAGTTTTGTTCTTCCTGCGGTTGGCTCCATGTGTCTTTCTCAAAGCGGCCACCCGAGACGCACCCCCGGGGGATGGTATCTGCACACAAGAGACAGGTCCGGTGCCCGGCACCTCTCGCAGGTATCCCCAAAGGCCCTGCAGATGCTCTTCCTGGCAGGGAAGGAGCGTGGCCCTTTCGGGGAACTGCCGGCCTTGCAGCACCTCAGCCTGGGAACCGGCCCGGGGGACACAGTCTCCCTCCTGCGAGGTCTGGGCAGGCTGCATGCCCAGTCATCCCTTTTATTGCTGGCCTCGCAATGGAGAAACTAGACTTGGATGGGCCACACTCTGGCCGCACATTAGGCTGGCCTCTGGCATAAGTCTAGTGGGGCCAGCCCGAGGACCATCTGAGTCTGAGCTCGCAGGGTCCTGCCTGGTCCGCCATGCAGACACTTGTGCAATCGTTAACAAGGGCCAAGAGCATCGCCATTCAATTTGGTTTTTTTGTTTTTATTTATAACGCTTAATTTTGTGAAACCTCACCATGTTTTGAGAGGGGAATTTTCCTTCATATCCCTTGTCATTGTCTGTAATCATCACTTGTTTACTGATTGAGTCATAGCCTGTCTCCCCTAGCGTGCTAATTTCGTGGGGACAGAGACGTGGTCAGTTACACTGTCTATTGCACTCCCAGTGCCTGACTCTTGTTCACATAAGGGCTCCATTTTTAAAACATGAAAATTGAGGCACCAGGTGTCTGCCTCCTATCTTCCCAAAGTCCAGCTGCCAGGAAAGTGCCCCAGGCTCCTGCCTTGTGTTCCAGGCCTGTGTCCCTCCCAAAATGCCATCTCATGAAAGGACACGCAGGCCTGCTCAGTGTGTGTGTGGTCTGGGAATCCTGCCACTGGGCAGAACTTCCAAGGGAAGCAGGCCCGCTGGCCCTCTCCCCTGTCCAGGGAAAGCACGGGGATGCCACAGCCCCCAGAGAAACTTTTCCCTGCTCTTTCTGAGAGGCAGTTTATTATTTTTCTGTGTCTGCCATAACAAACGACCATAGCGCAGATGGCTGTAAACAACAGAAATTTTTTTCTCTCATAGTTCCAGATGGTAGAAGTCTGAAATTACGGCAGGGCCACCCTACCTCTGAAAGCTTCCAGGGAGAATCCTTCCTGGCCTGCTTTTAGCTTCTGCTGCTTGCCAGCCATTGGTGTCTCATGTCTGTCTCCATCATCGTGGCAGTCTTTCTTCCCTCTGTGTGATTCTGTTTTCTCTTCGTACAAGGACATCAGTCAATGGATTTAGAGCCCACTCTAATCCAACATGACCTCACTTTAACTAGTTGCTTCTGCAAAGACCCTATATCCAAAGAAGGTCGTGCTCTGAGACTCTGGGTGGACATGAATTTTGGAGACACTATTCAACCCAGATCAGGTATATGGACACCATCCACCACTTGTTAGTTGTGTGACAGGCAAGTCATCTGACCTCTTTGTGCTCTTTTTGCTCACCTGTAAAATAGCAACGGCAGTAATCCCTGCTTCCGTGGGTTATTGCGATGTGTTTAGTAGGATGGCTGGCACACCTTCAGAGCTATGAAGAGTAAGATGAAGTCAGCCAAGTTCCCGTAGATGTTTCACAGAGGTCAACCAGATGTCCATGTCATCCAGGACCCCTGTGGGGATGACAGACAAGGAAACAGACCCACAGGGCCAACCAGGAAGCACAGGGCAGGACACCCAACCAGTTAGAGGAGGCGATGGCAGACGTGAATATTCTTGATCTGGAAGAACTGACCCAAGGGAAGAGGGGGAAAGGGGTCTCTCATCTGGAGGGAGGGGAACGTTCAAGGATGCGGGCGGTCAGGAAGGGACCTGGTGTGTTCAGGAAACCTCCCACTGGTCAAGATGGTTAGCAAGAGAGGTAGACAAGGTGGAGCCAAGGGGCCAGGCCCTGGGCTTCACCAGCCCTGGAGTCCACAAATGTTGCTACTGGCTTTCGACCGTCTTAGTCCGCTCAGGCTGCGCTATCAAAAATACCATAGACTGGGTAGCTTATAAGCAGTAGACATTTATTTCTCACAGTCCTGGAAGCTGGGAAGTCCAAGACTAAGGTTCTAGCAGATTTGGTGTCTGGTGAGGGCTGGCTTCCCGGTTCATAGATGGCCATCTTCTCTGTTATGTCCTCATATGGGAGAAGCGCCAGGGGCTCTCTGGGGTCTCTTTTATGAGAAACCGAATCCCACCCATGAGGGCTCCACCCTTATGACCTACTCACCTCTCAAAGGCCCCACCTCCAAATACCATCCCCTGGGACATCAGGATTTAACACGAGTTTGCAGGGGACACGTCCATTCAATCTACGGCATCAATAGTTCTCCAAACTCCTGGTTGGGCAGAATGACCCGGCATTCCCTTGAACTATCCAGCTCTCAGGGCAAATATGTGGGTTGCCTGTGGCACCGTGATCACAAATGAAGCCCAGAGCTGATGTTTCCTATGAAAGAGGTGCTGAGCTTTTGTCTAGTTTTATGAAAAAATGTCAGCAAAAATTCATTTCGTCTCCCAGCATTGTACCAAGTAAAGGAGGCATTCCAGATGTGTGTGTGTACATCCCATCCCAGGGATCCCTGCTTATACGTGGGGAGTTTCCAGAAGCAGTCACCTTCTGCAAGTCCTCCACGATTAGCAGGGTCCAGACCTTACTTGCTTCACAAGCAAACTAGAAATAGAAGCCCAAGATTCCAAGTCTCCGTGACTTGCCCAGGACCACTCGTGCACTCGGGGTGTGGGCTCTTCCTTCACCGGGCTCTCCTGGCATCACTTAGGACTCTTCCCCAGTGGAGCGAACCTCCCCATGAAGGCAACATCCTCCGGGCCCATTGAGAAATCTTGTCTTTTTCTTTTCTCTTCCTGAGTGACTTCTGGTTCCACCGAATTCCTGCTCCTGCAGAGCTATAGCTGTTTCTCATCCCTGTATTCCTTGGTGAGACTTTTTTTTTTCTTTTTGGTTTTATGAGGCTTTTTTTTAGTGATGTCAGGCTTCAAAGGAAGCCTCCCACCATAAAGATCACGAGCAGACTCACATTTGTGATTCTTTCTCATTCCTGCGGGGAAAGGATGGTGGTGGTAACACATGTCTCATCTCCCCTTGACATGCAGTCTCTTTTAAGTGATTTCACAAAGCCCCCTCACTTTCTCTTTCGGGTCCTAAAATAGTATGTTAGGAATCAACAGCTGCCTTCCTAGCCAAGAAGCTGAGCTTCTGGTGACTTCATTCGTCACCCACCGCCCCGAGCCCCCTAATCTCCACGCTCTCTGCCTCGTGTCAACACTGGGCTCCCCCTCTCATGTCTGGCTTTCCTCAGTAACTCCCTAAGTACCCCTGTTCTCACTAAGTCACCGAAACCCTGGCCACAAGGCGGGTGAAGCAAGATTTAATTGAATCTTTTGGCAATGATTCACAGAACAAAGCCCAACGGTCTGACCTGGAAACCACATAGTGGGGAGTTTAGAAACCATCGGCGTAGTCAAAACAACGTTCCTGGTTCAGCCATTGATTGAAGTTCAAAGGAGCAAAGATGTAAGTCAGAACGATGTCATGACAAGGGCAGTCCAAAGAAATACACTTACCTGGGCATGAAGCCTTCTGGGGCGAGGTGTCCCGAGACTTTCAGTCATGTTAGTTACAGGGAGGCTGGCTCCAGGGAGGAGCTTCCCAGGTGGGCAGTGACAAGTAAGTCAGCAGAGTTAGGGGATGTATCAGTGTCCTAGGCTGCCGTAACAGGTGACCACAAATGGGCTGGTTTAAAACAACAGAAATGTATTATTTCACAGTTCTAGAGGCTAGAAGTTAAAAATCAAGGTGTCAGCAGGGTGACGCTCCCTCCTAAGGTTCTAGGGAAGAATCCTTCCTGACTTCCGATGGCTCCCAGTAATCCCTGACATTCCTTAAATTGTATCTGCATCACCCAGTCTCTGTCTCTGTCTTCAGATATGTTCTCTCTGTGCATCTGTGTGTCTCCTCTTCTCACAAGGACATGTGTCGTTAGATTTAGAGCCCACCCTAATCTGGTGTGACCTCATCTTAATTTAAACCAATCACATCTACAAAGATCTTATTTCCAAATAAAATCACATTCTGAGGTTCTGGGGAGACATGCATCTTTGAGGACACTCCAGGGACCGTGGCTCACTGGTTGTATTCCACACATCACCGCCTGCCCCATCGTGGGGAGTTAGTTGTTCCTGGCCTCGACTTTGGAGACTCCTGCACTGGGACCTTGGTGCGTAATGTTGAATCCTGACCTTTCATCTTTCATGTTTGAGAAAACAAACAGTGTCAGCCTGTGACACATGACTGGCCTGGTTTGATGGAAAGAGTATTGGATGTTAATGCGGTGAAACCTAGAAAGTGGAATGGTGGGCAGCAGCCAGCCTGCAGAGTCTGGTCAAAGAGTTACATCCTGAAAGACCAGCAGACACATTTCCCTAAAACTCTTTGTTACATCTGATGCCCCATCGTTGGAGAAGGAAATGTTGATTCCAATAAAACGACAGTAATAAAATAGTAAAAGATAATAAAATATGATTGAATAAGATACATGTTTACCCCATACATGATAATCTCTGTCCACATGTGAGAAAGGAAGATACGCCCACTAAGGAACATGAGAGGAATCCCAGTAACATGTCCCAAGGACCCCCCTCCAACTTTTGGAGCAGGGAATCAGGATGGGTGTTGGGGAACTCATGGCCTTGGAATGTTTTAATGCTCACCATAGGCTATTAGCCTTCAGAGCAAAAATGGTACCATTTCCAAGAGTTCACATTCTGGAATGTTCCTCCATCCACAGTCTCCACGCTTTCCCGTCTACCATCCTCACTCCTTCATGGTGACCCCAGAGGTCTCTGGCCAACCTTTTCCTCAAGCCAGTCGGCGCCTTGATAATCCCTGTCCTGCCACGGTGGGCTCACCCCTCAGCTCCATTGATCCCTGGAGGTCTCGCCAGCACATATAGATGCCTCCTCCCATCAACCCTATTGCAAGGCATTGTGACTGGACCATGCGGAAACGAAGGGCTTCCAGTGCAACGCTCAGATGAATTCCCTCCTCCTTTCAGCAGGGCTCTGAGCCCCTCACCTTCATTCTTTAGCCACACAGAGTGACTGTGTCAAGTCACTCCCCTAGTAGGCACCCCACACGTGCTTTCTCTACCTTCACTCTAAGTCTCCTAAGCATTGCTGGAATCACAAAACTACTGGGACACACATTTTTTTTATTCTAACCTGGCCATCATCTTCTCAGACTTTCCACCTTCCCTATTGCTGGCAAGTAGCCCTTAGTCACCAGGGCTGAAATTTCAGACTTGACTTGAACGCCCTCACCCTTCACCTCCACTGCCAAGCACAGCTAAGTTCCATTGACTCCACCTCCACAATGTTTCTAAAACCCATCCCCTGCTATCCAAGAACCAAATGTGTCGTAGGTCCAGAACGCAAGAGAGATTGTGTGTGTGAGACAATGCAGTAAAAAGACTGTGCATCATTGCATTTATTGTAATTAACATTTATTTTATACCCAGGAGGCACGGGGCATGCTATCAGATGTTTTGATGAGCAAAGAATCCAACATGTTGATAACTTATCAAAAAGTGAAAGCGATTAAGTAGTAGTCGTAGTAGTAAATTTAGTTTAATATTTATTAGTAGTAGCCATAATATTAAATTTAACTAGCTTTTATTTTACCCCGGTTTATAAAAGTCTATTAAGAGGTTTAGAGAAATAAAGGCCATTGTATCTGGATAGAATGACTCAGTCCATATTTTAGTTTAGCACTTCCTGTGATTCACATCACCCCTAGAGCTTCTAACGCTTAACCTTCCTAGAAGTCATATTGAAAGACAAGACAGATGCTTGGGGCATAATTTGGGGTGTCCTGTAAGACCTTAATCTTCCAAAAATTCAACTTTGTGCACTCGCTGGTTGACAACATGTACATTTAGTGCCTTCTCCCTTTGCAGCCTGCCAAGTGCAGGGCAGAGCTGCAGAGGACATAGAACTAGGGGCTTGGAATGTTTCTGAAGATTCACGTGGTTAACAGCATAATGGAATAGACTTTGGAACATGCCAACCTGGCTTCAAATCTTGGTTCTACTACCACCTGGTTGTGAGACCTGGGGGGATGGCTTAACTTCTCCGAGTTTATTTCCCTTTTTAAAAAATGGAGTTAATATCACAATTTTTTCATAAGGCTAGATGTTTTCAATTATAAAAGAAAAAAAAACTTGACGAGGGTGAGAGTCTAGGGGATGGTAGCACTCTCTCTCTCTCACACACACACACTCACACACACACACGTGCACACACTAACATCTTCTGACTTCATAACTGAGTCTTGGGCTAACCCTGGGACCCTCGTAAGAGCTACACCTTCATCAACAGTAAACCTTCATTTTACTTAATGTCTGGTATCAGTGGTAGTTCCATGGTAGACTGGATTTAAAAATCTGTCCCTAAAAGAGTTCTCTATACCTCGTATGTGGCGAAAGAGACTTTAAATCTTCAGTGGGAGGGGGAACAGCAATGCATAGTTGCAATGATTCAAGGAGATAAACACTGATGTTCATGTGACAAAGAAAGTAGAGCCAGGCACTCAGTGAATGCTGGACAAAAGGAAGCCCCTTCTGTCTGCATGCAGCCCTCAGCCTCCACACGTACTAATGAACGTGCCCAGCTGACTGCTGGCAAGGCACACTGCAGCCTCGCTTTACAGCTGCATGTCTAGTAGCTATTCTAAAAGCCATCCTTTCAGGCTCTTGTTCAAACAACAGCCCCATGTAAAGAAGAGACATTTGAAATGGGGGCTCCCGTGGCACTGATGGCAAAGACCTACAAAGACCAAAAAAAACAGGTCTCAGGACATTTTCACTGCTAAGGAAATAGACACAGCCATTGTGAAACTCAAACCTGTATCATTATGGTGAATGGAAACTTAAAAAGAATAGGTCAGCATAGCACAGGGAGATCAGCTCTGTGCTTTGTGACCACCTAGAGGTGTGGGATAGGGAGGGCGGGAGGGAGGGAGATGCAAGAGGGAAGAGATATGGGGACATATGTATATGTATAACTGATTCACTTTGTTATAAAGCAGAAACTAACACACCATTGTAAAGCAACTATACTCCAATAAAGATGTTTAAAAAAAAAAAAAAAAGGTCAGCATTTAGTAGTCTGGAACATCTAAGTGATCAAACTAAATGGATCAAATGAATGATCAAGTAAAATCTACCATGAAAAATTGGTTCTCAATATAACAGGAAATAATATTCTTCTGAATTCCATGGCTCATGTGGATCCAGATACTTGTAAAGTCTAGTCATTATTAAACTATGCAATGATTGGTATCAAATTAACAATTAAATCTTTTTTAGACTCTCAAATAAACTTCCAGGGAAAAAAAAAAATCCATGATTGGGTGAGCTAAGGCAGTCCATGCAGAATCTATTCGTGGTGCCAGGTCCAAAGGTTCCATATTTTTATTGGTTTTTGCTTATTTTTTAAATAGGACGTTTGAATAGTACTGTTACAGATTTTTCACAGCTGATTTTCCATGGGAAATCAGAAGAGTATTACCATGTCTCAGTTATCCTAAACAACAACAGGTTTGTCATTTTATCATCACCAGAATTAAACATGTGGCCCTGGGTTTGCCTGGTCAGAACAGAGCCTTCAAGAGGAAGCAAGTATTTATGTTTTTTCACATCAGACTGATGTAGAAATCAAGAAGTTCAAAACTCACTCCCCAAGGAAAGTTAGTAAAGCAACTCTCTCATATTTAGACCCTCAGCTGCTGTTGATCTTAACAGGGACCTTTCCACAAACTTCATCTTCCTCTTTGATATTTCAGCCTCTTAATCATTTTAAGTCAACAATCCATAGCTGACATTTCTGCTGATAAAGTACCTTTATAATGATAGACTTGGTGTTTAAATTTCTGCCTACGTCTTCTCTAAGTTGGTGACCTAATTGTAGCTGATGCTTCCAGTAGAAATACTCACTTGTTAACCTCAAGTTATTTCTGGGCACAGCTGAAATAAAACAAATTGCTTTTTAAGCTTACAATTCCAGATTCTGTGTCTTATTTTCCATTTCTCCTTGTCCATTTTTCCATGTAGGTTTTATCTGCTACCTATAAACCATGGAAAACAAATTATTCCGTTCAAATCTTTGGAAAGGGCTGTTCGCTGGCACAAAATCACATTGTCTGATACTTTTTCTCGTTTTGAATTTCTGGAAGGGAAATCCTCCTTATGAGAAGACTTAACTTTCCATCAGTAATGGGGAAAACTGTTTCTCTCGGGATGGTGGAGGTAGCTTTAGAAGAGAAAACTCCGCAGAAATAAAAATCAGCACGACTGATTTTTAATCCAAGTCTGTTTTTTTGGTGATTTTGATCCTTATTCTGCCTGTGAGCTGGGAATAAATGAAGAGGGACGTTGAACAACGTGGGAGGCCAAACAGTACAGCATGTTTTGGAAATCGTTGGTTCAATTGTGTGCTTTTTAAGTGCCACCCTTTCAACCTGAAGCAGTAAACACGCCCTTCATATCTTTAAAGCAGAATCCCCCATCCCCAGGGTATGTAGGGCTCACGACTTGCCTGCTGTATGTCGTGTGACCACACTGGCTGGACTTACGGCATTGTCCCAGTGTAGTTCTTAATTAGTAATAGCATCTCCATTCAAGCTGAAAAGTATTCTATTTTGATGATAAGTGACATGATCCCCCTCCTCTCTGTGACTTACCCCTAGGTGTTTGCAAGATGCCTTATTTAGAAAGAAAACAGCAAGACAAAATGGTTTCAGAGAACTTAGTCCATTGTTCATAGGGAGAGACGCAGACCCAGAGGGGTCCAAGCCCTGCTCCTCAGTGACAAAGCCAGGATCAGAGTAGTAACAGCAAACCTTTATATGACACTTATTGTCAAGCCAGGCGCTCTTTGGAGCCCTGCGTGTATATTGACTCATTTAATCCTTTCTGCAGGGTAGATCCAACTCTTTACAGCAAGCAGCTTGCCCCAGGCCAATGCACCAGCGGAGGGCAGGGCTGTGCTGGGGCCAGGCTCCCTGGCTCTAGAGTCTGGTGAGTTCCACACCTCACCCCACCAACCAGAGCCAGCACTTCTGACTCTTAGTCCTACCTTCTTCTCTGTATTATGTTGCTTTTGGACCAAGGAGAGAAAAGGTTGTTAGTGAAAACTTAGCCCGATTTTTCCAAGCTGTTATTTTTATATTACTCTGACTATCATCCAAGTACTACCACAGGCACTTAAAAAACAGAGGAGGCTTAAAAATAGATAGGACATAGACTTAGCAGATAATAAATATGTTTTCAGAGAAGAGAATCAAAATGTTGAACGACAGGTACAGTAACCGATAACAACCACTCAGAAAGGAAGGTGGCAACAAGATGATGAATATGGCCACCCCCAGACAGACTAGCTAACTATCAGCCCTGTGGTTTTCATGTTAGCATTTGATTGTCAAGGTCTGCCTGAATGACACCATAAGCCCCTCCAAATCATGTACATGCCTATATGATTCGCTTTGCAGAGCATCTGGTAAAGCACCCATGGAAAGGTTTTTCTTAATATGGTTTGATGGTGATTATAGAGAGTGCTTGCCTCTGAGTTGCCTACCTATGCAAAAAAAAAAAAAAAAATACATTGGCCATAAAGTCATTGACTTATGGGGAAAAAATGAAGAAGGTTTACAGTATATAAAGTTTGCAGCATATGTTTAAGAGCAAAACCAAATCTGGAAAGAATCTTTCTATCATTCCATGGGCTGTGTGGGTCACAGGTTAGATATCCTAGAACTTGGGCATGGGAATATATACAGCATCCTTGAGCCTTCACGGCTCCCAATTAGCCATGCATGGCTGGAAACTTCAGTGCTCACAGCCTACTGGAGAGAGTGGACATCACAATGGAGCTTTACTCTTTCCAACTCAAGGGAGAACATCTGTCTCCTAAAAGAAACAAAGAGCTTACCTGGCCCAGTATGAATAAAGGTGTTAATTTTGTCTGAGAACTCTGGCCAGGGACACCCCATGGCCACCTAAAAACTCCTTTTTTGAATCCAGGTGGCTTAGAAAGACATGCTTCAGTATCAGAAAAGGAGACTTAGAAGCATGCAGAGCTTTAAATAATAAAGCAACCCACACTTTATCAGCAGAACTGGCCGAAACATCGGACAATCCCTTAATTACCCTCTACAGCTCTTCTTAAATATTGGAATTTCCTAGCCCAGATCTGGTTCACGCAAGGAGCAGCAAATGTTGAAAAGTTTGGTGCTTTTTAGCCAGGAAACACACAGCTATGAAATATGTGAAGCTGTGGTAGACAAGTTAAAAAATAAAAAATAAAAACTTTCCAATAAAGTAATGCTCTCCCAATGACATCTTGTTATTCTAGTAAAAAATAGAATCCTCAAGTTTGGCAATATTTTTTCTTCCTGTGAAAGTACAAATAACAACACAATAAAACTAGGCTTTTTGTCATACACTTGAGGGTGGTAAAAAGGGAAGACACGTTCATTTCTTTTTTTCTTTATGAAATAGTATTCCCATTCATTTCCCCCATGAGGACCACCGAATTCTAAGTTCATTATAAAACTAACCTAGAAGCAGTACCTTCACACTCATCCATGGAAGGTAAGTCATTGTGGTAGAACTTTTGGATAGATTGTTCACTGGACATAAAACACTTCAACATTTACTTGGTGAAGACACTGGACATTTCAAACAATAGCCACATTCAATTTAAAAAAAGCAAACAACTATATGTTCAAACACTCTCAAACTTTAAATGATCTGTTTGGTTTTATTTATTTATTTATGTTTAATTTGGGGTTTTGTGGAATTTTTTTTTTTTTTTTTTTTTTGGCTGTATTGAGTCTTCGTTTCTGTGCGAGGGCTTTCTTTAGTTGTGGCGAGTGGGGGCCACTCTTCATCGCGGTGCGCGGGCCTCTCACTATCTCGGCCTCTCTTGTTGCGGAGCACAGGCTCCAGACGCACAGGCTCAGTAATTGTGGCTCACGGACCTAGTTGCTCCGCGGCATGTGGGATCCTCCCAGACCAGGGCACGAACCTGTGTCCCCTGCATTGGCAGGCAGATTCTCAACCACTGCGCCACCAGGGAAGCCCTGGAAGTATTTTTTAAATTTATTTTACATTGAAGTATAGTTGATTTACAACGTTGTGTTAGTTTCAGGTATACAGCAAAGTGATTCAGTTATACACATATATATATATATATATATATATATATATATATATATATACCTATTTTTTTCAGATTATTTTCCCTTACAGATTATTACAAAACATTGAATAGAGTTTCCTGTGCTATACAGTAGGTCCTTGCTGAGTATCTGTTTTATATATAGTAGTGTGTATATGTTAATCCCAAACTCCTAATTTATCCCTCTCCCCCCCTTTCCCCTTTGGTAACCATAAGTTTGTTTCTATGTCTGTGGATCTATTTCTGTTTTGCATATAAGTTAATTTCTATCATTTTCTTTTAGATTCCACATATAAGCGATATCATGTGATATTTGTCTTTGTCTGGCTTACTTCACTTAGTAGGATCATCTCTAGGTCCATCCATGTTGCTGCAAATGGCATTATCTCATTCTTTTTTATGGCTTAGTAATATTCCGTTGTGTACATACATAGCTCATCTTCTTTAGCCATTCATCTGTTGATGGCCATTTAGGTTGTTTCCATGTCTTGGCTATTGTAAATAGTGCTGCAATGAATATTGGGGTGTTTTTTATTATTTAAGTTGTGATTTCTCCAAGGAATATCCATCTAGTTGTTTAAAATGAATATTGTCACAGCCACTGCTTAAAGGAACATTGCCTTATAAGTGAGGCAGGTTGGAGAGCCGGTGTAATGTCAAGGTTTCAGAAGTATATTACATTAATGAGCACCTTCACGTTGTGTTTTTTTTTGTTTTGTTTTTTTGTTTTTATAATGAAACTCTCTAGGAGTTAAGCCAGCATTTTATTTATTTATTTATTTTTGGCTGTGTTGGGTCTTCGTTTCTGTGCGAGGGCTTTCTCTAGTTGCAGCAAGCGGGGCCACTCTTCATCGCTGTGCGCGGGCCTTTCACTGTCACAGCCTCTCTTGTTACGGGGCATGGGCTCCAGACGCGCAGGCTCAGTAGTTGTGGCTCACGGGCCCAGTTGCTCCGTGGCATATGGGATCTTCCCACGTCCCCTGCATTGGCAGGCAGACTCTCAACCACTGCGCCACCAGGGAAGCCCCCCACGTTGTGTTTTGTGGGATTTGTAGCATTTTCTTGACTTTGCTACTGCTGGAATGCATGGTAAAAAATAAGTTATTTTATAGAAAGGACGGGTAGCTAGAGGGAAATAGACTCAACCAACATGTTACTGACCTTGATGCTCTAATAAGATTGTCCTCCGTAATAGTTCTCTGCGTTCTCCATCTAATCTTTGCATCTAACCTCTCAGGTGGCTTCTCTATCAATTGTCAACCTTTTGGGCTTGGAGACCGTATCTGTTCTCCCTTCTGTAATAAGGACTTCACCAGACATTAGTGCTTCCTTTGTGTTTAGGAAAACAGCCTGCCAAAGCAAGCTTGGGTCTTTATCATGGGTTCCCAATGGGGGCAATATCAAACCCAAGGGGACAAAAATTGGTTCTTAGTGGGTGAATAAAATCTTTGATATCACAATGATTTGTGGCCCTCCAAAACTCAATACTGCTTGACCAAATCTTATTCCTTAGTGTTTCATATCTCTCACTAGGGAGAATCTAAATTTAATTTCTTTTTTCTCTGGTGGGATAGATGCGGGAATAATAATGAAAAACAGACCCCATATGTTTGGGGAATTGTTTTAATTTGGAAAAATAAGCAGTTGACAGTGTATTCCTTCAAGATATGTGCTAATAAATTCTAACTTCAAAATTCAAGCAAGAGCTTGATATTATTCTAGTAATTTCAAGAGCTTGATATTATTCTTGATATACTAGTAATTTCAAGTATAACTCACTGTTGAGCTCAAACAGTAAACGGATGATTCATTTTTCTTCAGTGATTTTTTTAAGACCAATTACTGAATTATTTTTTATCCTCATCTGAATTTCCAGTGAGACCCAAGCAACTTTCAGAGTTAAATCATAGGCTTTTGCCTGCCTTTTGCCCTTAATTTGTTAATTCTCAACTCAAAAATATGAAATGGTTTTCCTCCACAGGTAGAATACAACTCCTAAAACCAAGACCCTCTAAGGTTCAGTCCCAACCTTTCCATCCAGAGTTACTTTCCTCAACTGTCTTTTATAACCTGCCCTTAAACCACTAAACCTCTCATTTCTGTGATTTTACCCACCCTATTTCCTCACCATGACTATTTTTCCCTTCCTCCCAAAAATTTCCACACCCAACTACTCTTCAGTGTCCCAATGTCACTGTTTCCACAAAGAGTTTTTCCAGCTTTATTGAGATACAATTCGCATATAATGTTGTGTATGGAAGTGATTTCCCCTCTCCTCTGAACTTACACAACTTGTCATCTGGACAATTCTTAGGACACTTACCACTTTCCACTACATACTATGGTTTTAAGTATATATTTTGTCTCCTTCTCCAAGTTAAAAGCTCTTGGAGGACAGAACTATGGTCTGATTTCTAGGCAACATTGTATAATGGAAAGAGCTAGAGAAAGACCTGAGAGCAACATTTTCTTCTACCATTTGTTGGCTGGGTCTACCTAGTGTTACAATTGCTTGCCTTCCCTTTTTGTATATGGGCAGGTTATCCAATCACTCTGAGCCCAGTTTCCTCATCTGTAAAATATTCTGATACATGGTGAAAATTTAACAAGTTCAAGTATCCAACAGAGTAGAAGCTTAAAGCATGACATGCATGCATAATGTCACAGTCTGTTGCTTAAAATCTTTTCTCCAAATATTTCAATGGCTGACCTGAAGAAAGAGATTTATTAGTGGACTTATTGGAAAAAAAGCAAAAGCAAGATAGGCTTTGCTATTTTTGTATGGTGTTAATAATTCTGCTCCTTTAAAGAAAATCTCAGAGAACTATTTAGTGTGCAGAAGATTCTTTCCAGAAGGAATGTTGAAACAAAGCAGGAGCAGACAGTAACCCAGGAGAGTGGTATGGCCTTTATAAACCTAGTGCTGTCTTTATCTGCCCCAGATTTCATGCCACCTTCATTTTCTTTATTCAGCACCCCTCATCTGAACCCCAGATTTCAGGTTGGGGAAACAAAACCAAATGGAACATGAAACATAAAACAAGATCCAGCCAAACACAGTGAGCTCTCTCTGGCTTCAAGTCAAAACGTGGCTGAACCACAAAGCATCACCTGGTTTTGAGCAAAAACCACACCGAACCACCATTTTTTTCATGGTTTCGGTTTGAAAATGGGGTTTCATGCAAAGCTTGCCCTAGTTTCAGAAGAGTTCCCTGCAGAGTGCGGGCAAGGCTTCCGCGAGCGTGGACACTGCGTCATCAGCAGCCGCCGTCAGCCTGTGTGGAGGCGATGCCTTCTCCTTCTGCCCTCCGAAGGGCCAGGTTTTGAGCAATCTTGATCACGTGATCATTAAGAGGGCTGAAAATCATCAGACGTAGCGATAAGAAATAGAGTCAATTAGTTCATCTCTGCACTTAGCTTTTACGAAAACAGAGAAGACAATTTTTGAAAAGCAATGAATCAAAAGAAGAGGTGGGATGGTCTAAAGCTTTATCTACATATGGAGGCAAAGAGGAGATTTGAAGCAATTCTTAGGGTAATCTGGGCCAAAATTCCACATTCGTTGGAAATACTGAGATAATAAATGCAAAGTGGCCTATATGAGTATACAGAGGAATGAAACCACTCAATTTTCCCCTCCTTAGAAGGAGATTAAAATCCTCCTTAGAAGCTAACAGTGTCAGATGAGCCGTTTGCCCTGGGAGGTGATGACATTTGGAGAAGGATTAATATGAAGGAACTCCAAGCTGAGATCTCCATGATTGTTAATGGTTAACAATTAACCATTGTTCTCCCTGTAAATTAAACTAGTGCTTGGGATTTATAAGAAGATTATAATAGTGAACACATGGAACAATGGATTGAATCTATAATAAAGCATTTTTTACATCAATAAATGCAAAATTTAAAAGATTAACAATAAGAGAAAATAAATGGCTTGTTAAAAAGAGCTTATATCTGTGTAATACTATAAAATTCACACACAAAAATTTCCCACCATGACCATACTGGATCCCCCCCCCCAAAAAAAAAATAAACAATCCATGAGGTAGTCAGTTCAGGTCCTGGAGAGATGATGTACTTGTCCAATCCAGGTCCAGAAGCCTGTAAACTGCAGGAATTTAACCTTCCCTCATGGACCTCCCGCCACAGACACTAATATATCCTTGGCACGATTACTGTACAGCAAATCAGATGCACTAATCATTGCAATATAATGTCCCAGGGACCAGGGTGGGAATATCTTGTAAGGAGTGAAGGGGCAGGATTAAAGATCCCCACATCTGCATCCTTTGTTTCTGCGTAATAGAATGCAGGACAGAAAACTAGATACTCTCCTGGAGACAGATCTGTGGAGAAAGAGCCTGATAACATGGTGACATTCAATGAGCTACAGAAGCCATCCAAGTGGTGGGCTTGGTTTTAGATATATTGGTTTTGAGGTTCCCATGAAATATACAAGTAGAGCTCTCAAGGTCCTCCAGAAAGTTAGGTCTAGAAGTTCAGGGAAAGAGTTCTGGCCTGGAGACATGGATTTGAGAGTCACCAGTGTAAAGGTAGTAGGTCCGCAATACCCGCCAGGGCAATATGTTGAGGAAGAAGAGGTCAAAGGGAGCAGCAGGGGTTTTGACCCGTATATCCTATACATGCGACTGGATGACACAGGACATCTAAGAGAACAGGCCTGGTAAATAGTGACTGTGAGCCAAGGCCACACACCACCAACTGAAAGGGGCATTCTCACCATCGTCTTGCAGAACTGATCATGCAAAATCCCAAACCACTTTTGCCTTTAAGTAGAAAGTTACATCTCACTATCCACTACAGGATAGTCTATAGTAAATACCAAACCTAATATATAAACACCTTATTTACATAAAAGATCATCAAGGGAGATCATTTATTTTATGATAGGATTCACAAAGGAATTCTATCAAATAATAACAAATGTCTTTGGAGATGGTAACATACGACTCACTTCCCCAGTCACAAAACAAAAATTACATTTGCCCACACTTTGGGGGAACATGGGTTTGCTTTTGGTTATTTTCATGTGTTTGCTTTTTAGGGCAATGCATATTATACATTTCTTTAGGTAGATAATAAGTGAGTGGATAAATGGGGCCAACAGATATAATCAATTTTCACTTCCAGAGGTTCTTTAGCACCGAGACTAGTGAAAACATCTATTTGTTTAATAACCATGGAATTGGAAGATATTTTGCCATAAAATATTGATATAGAGGCAGAAACCAAATGGACATTTCCCTAGATGAAAAGTATTAATTAAAGGCCCCAGAGGTCACTGTTGGGCTCTCTAGTTCAATATTTCATTAGTCACCTGGAAGTTGGAGCAGTGGGCAATGAAATTTCCAGTATTTCTAGTGAAAACTGAACTTATCCAAGTGCCATATAAATGGAATAAACTAAGTAAAGATCTGGGCAGTGGATACGAGAATCAACTTAAATGTTGGCCTGTTATTGTGTTTAGGACAAATTCTTTTGAACTGTGTTTAGAAAATTATGGTCTCTAAGTGATCAGTTACAGCTCTACAAATGGCCATTAAAATTGTCCCAGGAAGTGTTCTTCCAGTAGAGACATCAGTGCAATGTACTGTTCCATCCAGGCAGGCCACAGAAATCCTTTATAAGGGGCTGGTGAACCACACAACATGTTGTTATGCTTGTTCTGTGCAATATGTGGTGCTTGAGGTTTGATTGTTGCAATTCATGGGCCTCATAGAAGAATCATTTCTCCCTCCTCTGAGCTGCTGGAGTTTTCCTCCCTCTCTATGTCTGGTTATGCATGCATCTCCTTCTTCAACTCAGTGAAGGCAAGATAGGCACCTTCCCTTTAACAAAGACCTTGTTCATGGTACATATACCATACATAATGGATGATGGAAGGATGGTTGGATAAGTGGATGGATGGATAGATGGATGGATAAGTTGGTGGATGGATGGGTTGATAGATGGATAAGTCTTTGGATGGATAGGTTGGTGGATGGATGGATGGATGGATGGATGGATGAATGGATGGATGGATAAATTGGTAGATGGATGGGTGGATGGGTGGATGGATGGATGGATGAATGGATAGATGGATAAATTGGTAGATGGATGGGTGGATGGATGGATGGATGGATCAGTGGTGAGTGGAAGGAAGGAAGTATAACAAAAATTTTAAATGCGCCTAGAAGGCAATTAAAGCCATCGAGATGATAAAGTATTTTCTTAAGATATGGTAAAAGAATTATCGTTCTTTAAACTGTAATGAATACAAAGAATGGATAACATTAACAAAATTCCAAATGTTTAGCCTTTCCTGGATTCTCCTTATTGATCTATTATCCAGAAATTAATTGAGAAGTTAAAGAATTTCAAGTTACACGCCCCATCTCTTAAGGTCACAGTCTTGATTGGAGCCTGTTACGTGTTCCATAAAATTTTCTTTGGTGAAAGGAATTGACCCAACATTGTATTTCTTTTTATCCAGTGCTTTCAGGAGCTTAACGCTATGTTAATAAGTCAATTCAAGCTGTGGATAACCAGTGTAGTATACATGAGCGCCAGCTTTTTTGACATGTTCTTCAGCCTCTAGGAACCTCAGTTTCCTCATGTGTACAGTTGGGATAAATATATAATACCTACCTCACCTTATAAGATTATGCAGATCGAGTGGGCTAATTTATGTACCTTAGTTTACAAACAGCTGGTAAGTGGTGGAGCCAGTGCTGAAATCCAGAATTGCCTAACGCCTGAGACTTTTTTTGACTTTTTATTTTGAAATGAGTTGAACATACAGGAAAGTTGCAAGAGTAATACAAAGAACTTCTGTATGCTTTTCACTCAGATTGACCAATTGTTCACTTCTTGCTCCATGAGCCCATGTTTTCCATCAGTGCACCATGGGGTCTAGGATAGTCTGTAAAATGGGCTCGATAATGGTGTCGACCTCAGAGGGTCATTGTGAGGATTGAATGAGTTCACAGATGTAAAAAATAAGGCCCATAAGTGAATAGCTACAGCAAAACCTAACGGGACCTCCAGCCAGTGAGGAACCCACTACAGAGGAGGTGACCCTAAGGTCAGTCTTTAAACACCCAGCCATCCAGGATCAGAACAAAACAGTGATTTCCATGCTCACCCATTGTCTTCGCCCGACAAAGGGCTGCATTTGAAAAATCTCTAAAGAATATTAGCTGGATATTGATTTGGAGAAGTAAGTGCTGCTAATTCCACAGCCATCCATGGAGTAGAGGTCATCCATAGAGCTTCCAAATTGTTATTGTGAAGATTAGAACAGCCTCTGCCCCATCTCCTCGCAAACCCCCAGCCCTGGAGTAGAATCACGATTTCCCAGTACTTATCACGATTCTCAGAAATGAAAAGTGGCCTTTCCAAAGCATCTATTCATTTAGCTGCACAAAGACAAATCCTTGTCCAAAGGCATGAAAACCGCTTAAATACCATGCACAGCCCAAATAAACCATCTCAATACACAACAAAGGATGTTCTTTGACTCATTCTCTCAGGAGGCAAACCCTAAGGGCTCAAAGAAGTTAACGTCTGCCATCCAGGCCTTCACAGAGAATGCACATGGCCATTGCCAGCAATGTCCAAATACCCAGAACAGATATGACCCATACCTTGTAAAAAGTTCTGTATCACATAAAAACAAGCCTGAAGATGATCGATTTTGCAGAGTAAGCGTGACCCACTCCTTTTGTCTTTCTTTCGGTTCTCATTCTACTTTTGACTTATTTGTGGAAAGTTATAATTAGATCGTGCTTTGCCTTTTTTTTTTTTTCTTGAACTGATAAAGTGCCGTAAATCCTGGACAACATCCATGAGTGCAGTCACTTATGAATTTTGCTATTTTTTGCACATCTCACCATATGCAGGCCCGGCAGAGAGGCACGGTTCCGTACTCCTGGCATGCAGGAGAGTCACTGAAAGATATCATATGGTCTCCTGGCAGAAGTACAAAGTGCCTCTTGCTGTTTGATCTCCTGTCTTAAACTTAAATGCAAAATCTGATAATTGGGTCAGGCAGGAGAAGAAACTGAGCAGTAAAGTTCTTTTCATTTCCTTTTGCTATTTCATCTTTTCTTCCTTTTTTGCCCACACTTTTCTCCCAACTCCCTCTCTCCTTTTTTTTTTTTTTTTTAGCCCCTGAAGGAGACAGTCTGTCTTGTGAATAGGATGGATTCAAAGAGAAGGTGGGTTTACAGCCGGACGACCCGTCAGAGGGTCTCCAGTCACCTCCGTCAGCTCCTTGCTAGATGCACGTTAGATTTCTGCTCTGTTAGCAGCAGTCCTGGATAACCATCTCGAGCTTTGCAAAGGCCAAAGTCATGGCTGGGTTTACTTATTTAGAAATATTACTGCCTTTCCAGACTCAGATTTGTTTAATGTAAAAGGAATTCATGGTAGTCTCTCTGGCTTAGGGCATTAAGCAGACAGAGGCTTGTACTTCAAAGGGCACAAGAGATAAAGGAAAACTGAACCTCGTCTTCAGACAGAAGGAGACTGTGATACGAGAGGTCTGACCTAGACCTCTCTGCCCAATTGTTTCTAAACAGGGAAAGAGAACTTTTCGTTCTTGATTTCGCCACTCTAAGACCTATTGCAGAATTGCCTGCGTGGTTGCTGAATGTTTTAGCTGGATGTAAACCCCAAAAGAGCTTCTTCCTAATATACCCAAATTTAGCCCTCGCTAAGGAGGGGACAAATTCAGAACTGACGAAGCTCTCTATCAGCGTTACTTTTTCAAATCGCAAAGGGCAGTTTCTCACCCTCGGGTGAGTTACTAAAGTTTTCCCCAGGCCAGGCCACCCTCTCACTGTGGTACCTGCTTCATGGACACCCTGCAGCAGTGTTAGAATGTTCCAGAAACCTTCTCCCCAAAAGACCACCTGGGGTTTGGCAAGGGGAATGCCTGGGAGCAAGTCACATGGCTTTCCTCATGGGCACCCCCATACCGTGACTGTCAGCTGGACTAAGCATGAAAGAACATTCCAGACAGTCTTAGCCTGGAATGGAAAATGGAGTCCCAGGGGGGCCACCTGAAGGACAGGAGAGATCAAGATGGATTTTGCCTCTGTGAGAACGTGGAGGGGAAATCTTGCCAATGGCGGCAGAGCCACCTCCTTCCACTGGGAGCCTCTCCACCAATGGCTCCACAGGTCACTGCCTTCGGAGGGTCCTGCCCCAGATTCAGACTCTTCAGAGGGTAAGGCTAAAGGGTCCTTTTAACTAGGACCGCAATTTCTACAGTGTCCCAGCATCCCTTCTGATTGTCCCATTCTGCCTGGTACCTAAGGGTCCCAGTGGAGGGTGGCATTGCTCTAGAAGAGTCTCCAGGCCAAAGCAACAAGCCACCCAGAGCCCTGCCGAGAGCCTAGAGCCAACTCGCTTGCTCAGACACGACAGCTAGACCAGGACGCAGTCCTAGATCCAAGCAACTTTGTAGCCTGCCTCCCGAAGATGTTCTGGACCCGAGAAGGTTGTAGAGAGCGGCGTCCAGGGTGTGGGGCCGGGGTGGGGAATTCAGCAGCCCGGAAAGGCCAATCAGTGTTTTCCCCAGACATCCAGGCTGTGGGGAGAGAGGGCTTGGGGGCAGGGGAGGCATCCACTGATTCTCTTGCTTGCCCAGACTTGGGAGCTGCATTTAGGAGGCCTCCAAACTGATTCTGATATGAAATGGAAAAGAGGCTGTTTCTCTGGAACAGGCGTGACACACAGTGAGTTTGCAACCCTCTTTGACGGAAGCTGCTTTAGAAACAAATGCCCGCAGCCCTAGGAGAGGGCAGCCTGCGTCTGGCCATCTCCAAACTGCAGTCCTTCAATCAAATATTTAGGACACTGCTGGGGGTCTCAGAGGACCCCGGTACTTGTATCAATTAGTCACCCTGATGTGACAAGGACATCATGCCTTGTCATTTTATTTAACATGACTGTGTATCCCTCACTTCTCACCACAGTGGGGCTGGAGAATCCTTTTGTCTAAAACACTAAATTAGACCTGTTCAAGCTAACACCAGAAATGACTCTTGCATGCCTCGTGCACACCTACGAAAGGGTGGATTTGCAAAATCACGGGGCCCCCGTGTTCAGGGGCTTTTGGGGGGAGCCAGCCTCCCTCACTGATGCCGACACATTTATGAGAAAGACTGATGGGTTACTATACTCACAATGGCCTGGTAAGAGGGGTCCACCAACCATTCCTTCCGTCCAACCCAAAGCTTAATGCAAAAACAAAACACAATTTTAAAAAGTTGCGAATTTATGCATTTGTGAAATTGCTTTCATTACACCACTAAGATTTTTTTCCAGTTACTGAAGAAATTAGATGGTTGTCTGAATATATTTTTTAAATGTGCCCTTATTCTCAGACTCCTGCCCCATCCCTTCCTCACCTCCTCCACGTGCTTCAGTGACAAGAACCATTTACCATAATTGTAGTTTCCTTGTGGGTGGCCTCCATCACGACAAAAAGTGAAAATCGAAAACTCTTAGGTGGAAATTAATTTAGAAACAACATTACCGCAATTCTTGTATGGCGTATGTAACCATAATAGACATTTCAGTGGGAAAAGCAAAAATAAATAGAAGGCCAAATGACATTAATTTCCATTTGCAGCAAACCCATAATTGGATCAATTATCAGATCCTTGGGGAGAAAGTAGGTTGCCATTGATTGGTGGGTGAAGCCCTCTATGGACACACAGGATAGAAGGAAACGCATGTGATGATGTACATTGAAACTAGGCTGGAAGGGGTGGGAAACCCTTGAAACCCCAGTGGGAGTGGTGGTGACCTCCGGGCTTCCTCTGGACAGCAGAGTGGTTTTTAGACCAAGGCATCCACTTCTCCATTCATTGACAGGTGGCTTCGGGCAAGTTTCTTGACCCCTTGGGGCTCGATTTCCTCATCTGCTCACTGGGGATTCTAAAAGTGCCCACCTCATAGGGTTTTAAGGATTAAATAAGTTGATCCATGTAATGCACTTAAAATGGTGCCAGGTACCTGCTAAACTTTTAAAATGTTAGCTTATTATTATTATTATTCTTTCTTTTCATCATTATTTATTATCCATTTATCAATGGTAATAGGAGTAGATTTGGGCTTAGAAGATGCAAATCTGAGTTTAAGCTCTCCTGTTTTCTTGCCATGTCGTTTTGGGCAAGTTAACCTATCTAAGCCTCAGGTTCCTTATCTGTAAAATGGGCCTCTATCAATTTGCATAACTATGCCCAGGACACTGAGTAAGAAATAGAAGAGCACTTTGTAACTGAACCTGAGACGACAGAACTTGTCTTTCTTCTGGGGACGTCGGAATTGCCACAGAGGGGACAGTTCCAGCAAGGCACCCTGGGATGTCATTGGCCAGCCCCTCCCCTGGTGTGCTCCGTGTCTGCATGGCTTTCCTGAACTGCTACCCACAGGATACACAGGTATCTCCAGGCATGACCCCCCAGAGATGTTCCTCAGCTTCTCTCTGCAGTTCCAGGGTCAAGTCAGGCAGTGGTGAGGTGCAAGGTAGACATTTCATCCAGAAACGCCCCAGATCTCAGAGAGGAGACCCAGACCCGAGGATGGCCCTGGCCTCGTGTGTGTGCGCGTTTTCTGTGTCTCAGATTTTCATCTGAAGAGCCCCGTAACTGGTGAGTCTTACCACCAGGAATTCTAAGGAGGAAATGGGGCTCCACAGAAAGTAAACAAGAACATACAGTTCTTTATACAAATATTCTCAAAGAACACTCCAAAAATCCCTCCTCCCCTCCCCGCATGGATGGGGTGGAAGGACTTTTTCCTTTTTTTCTCTTATAAATGTCTTTGCTTTTGCTCTTTTCTCCTCATGCCTTATTGCCCTGAAAGTGGTACCTACGTAAAAAGCGAAGTATCTGGTCTTCTGCAGTGGAGAAGGAGGCTAAACCGGAGGCAGCAAGAGCATCAGAAGCTGATAAAAACACTCCAGATGATTTTTATTTTAGTTTCCTGACTGGTCTGTTACCACTTTCTGAAAATTTGGAGATGAAGTGTGGAATCTGTACTCAGATTGGTGTGCATGTATGTGTTTGTGTGCATGAGAGTGTGTGCATGGGTTGAAGTACATGTCAGGGAGTGTGTGTGTTTCTGTGCGTGTGCATGAGGATAGGCATGTGCGTGTTGCTTGTGCATGGAAGTGTGTGTGTCTGTAAGACTATGAGTGTGGGTGTGTAAGGTTGTGAATGTGAATGTGCGTGCACTCCCACAGGCATATGAGAGGGAGTGTATCTGTGTGTGCATGTGAGTGTGTGTGTGTGTGTGTGTGCACACGCGCTGAGAGCATTCTGTGTGTGGGCTCTGTTCTCGGCATCCATCACGCCCTCAGGAGAAGCCAGAAGAGATTCGGGACATTTTGCGTTCCATTCGAAGATGAGGGGCCTGAGGCCGGGGGAGGGACAGATCTCACCTGATGGCAGAGCTGGTTTGTGGCAGAGGCCTGACCCGAAAGCACTTTCCTCTTCCACCTCTCTTTCCATCGCGTTCCTTTTCCTTCCTCTTTGCTGACCTCTGAGATGCCACGACCTCCGGGCTGGTTTCTCACCCCCGGCCACGTCAACTGTGTGTTTCTCCAGCCCTTGCTATGGGGGACACGCACCCAGGTCTAGAGGAGTGTCTGCAGTCCAGCGTTGGCACTAAAATGCCCTTGAACGCCATGAGGCCCGCAGCCTCCCTACCTGGGTCTTCACGGCTCCGATGGGGCTCATGGTGGCACCTGGGTCCCCCGACCCCGTCGGCTGGTTCTTCTCTGTGGCCCCCAGGTCAGCACGAGTCCAAGTGCACGGACCCTCTCACATCAGCAGTGGGAGCACAGGGACAGGATTTGGAGGGAATGAATGAATGAATGAATGAACGGCAGCCCCAGCCTTCCGCCTGCACAACTGAGCTTTACTTATTTGAACGGGAGGAAAGCAGGCTCCTAGAATATTCAGAGACAGAGGGCACGGCTCAGTGTGCCAGGCTCGGAGCTCCTCGTGGCCAAGCACGTCCCTCAAAAGCATCCCCACCTGAGGCATCTGCTGTCCGAGTCAGCTGTGTGCTCGGGGTCTCCCTGTTCTATCATCACGACAGAAACAGCTGTGCCAGATAATGTCCCATTGATCCGCTGTCCAAATCCACCTCCTGCCCGGCCTTGTGCTGCCTTCCTCTAATACTCCTTGGGGGCAGCCTAGAGCTTGGACATCACATCATATGGGAAAAAAATCAAAAGTCATCCCTCATGGTCCAAGTTGCCCCATTCCCGACCTTGTCTTCCCCCTCTCCCTTCCTTGATGGGCCTGGCATTTTAGCAAGTGGAATGATGGATTTTTAACAGTGCAAAGGGCCTTTGAGACATCTGAGTGTGGCCGACACATGTTTGAGAACATTGAGACCCAGTGAGGTACTGATACTTGGCCAATCTATAGCCAAGCTGGGGCGAGAGACCACACTCCGTTCGGGGCTTTTTCACCCTCACCCGGCAGGTCCCGGGGTCTTCCACCAATGCCTCCTCCCTGCTGGGGCTTTGAAAGGGCGCTGCTGTCCTGGAAAGCCGTGGACACCCCGTAGTGCAGGGATGTGGGTGTGTCTTCCGTGTAGGTGCTTAGTGAGCGCTCCTGCCACGCTGCCCTGGGTCATGTGCCTGGGACACCAACACCATGAGACATGGCCCTGCCCTCAAGGGGACCACAGCCTGACCTGTGGACATCAAATGCTCTGTCACCCAGACTCTCAACCTTGACTCCATACTAGAATCGCCTGGGGAGCTTTTCAAAACTACTGAGAGCCAAGTGCTGGTATCAATAGGACCATTTTGTTTCTTTCCTCTGTTTGCTGTGGCCTCTCTGGGGGGACAAGAGGGCAGGCACGTTTTGACTGGCAAAACACAAGAACTTATATTCAAACTTATTCAAAGCTTATATTCACGGCCAAGGTTGTAGGGAAAGGGACAAGTGTGGGCAAATTTCATTTGCTTCTCAGAAGAGACATCGTTCTCTCCATCCCTTAGTCACGCTCTGGAAAATGGTTGTGGTGGGAATGTGTATGTCTGAGGCTGAGGACATGGAAAGTTACATGGTGCTTAAATCTAGATTTGGGCCATTTGGTCAAGATCTTTTGGCTTAATTGTTTGAACTCAAGCATAGCCTTCAAGTGCCAGAACAGAGCAGTAAAGAAACTAACACAAAACAGCAGTAATAGAGCAATAGAGAGATCTCGAGTCTTCATAGTTAAAGGAATAGAGGGGGAAAAACTACCTCATTCGTGCAAATTTCTGTAAGCTGTCCATTTACTGGCTGCCTGATGATATTTCTCTCAAATCCCATCCAAAAAGAAGAGCTAACGGAGCATTAAAAGCAGAGAAAGAAATTTCTTTTGAGCAAACAGAACATCTTGTTTTGAGTCCCAAGCAAGCTCTTAAGTCGAAAAGGGTGCTAAGCCCTTTGCCTTTGGCAAAACACAGCCTCTTCTCTCTAAATGTTTAAAAATGTTTAGTGGCAGCCGAAAGTGCAATGAACTTAGACATCAAAAATCTGTAAATTAATAAAACACATAAATAGAACTTCCATTAAGCTGGGCAAGAACTTTGAAACACAGAAAGAGGCATACTTAGAGAAGGACACTGATTCAGAAAGATAAGTTGCTGAGAAAAGAGCAACTATGCCTGTCCACCCCTCCCCCCATTTCTCATGGAGGGTTTTCTTGGGAAAGAATATCGTCTGTGCATCATGACAAAAATCATTGCTCACTGCAGAAACTGAAATAACAGGCTGACATAGGGTCACACCATTATCCGTAAAACATGAGAGCGGCCACTGCTTGCCTTGAAATAACTTACCTCTCTCCTGCTAGTAGAGTTGTCAAGGAAAGTTCCACAGCCAGAGTTTCAGGATAGCTAAATTTCAAAATGTATTGCAGAAATGTCACCCAATTTTTTCTTCATACATCATCATTTATCACCCTCTCAAGTGGTCAGTCAAAATATGGAGGAAACATATGAATACACTTGTTTCGTTTTTTTTTTACTTTATTAAAAAATTTTTATTCAAGTATAGTTGATCTACAATATTGTATTAGTTTCAGGTTTACAACATACTGAGTCAATATTTTATCAATTATATTCCATTTAAAGTTATTATAAATTATTGGCTATATTCCCTGTGCTGTGCAATATATCCTTGTAGCTTATTTATTTTACACACGGTAGTTTGTACCTCTTAATCTTCTACCCCATGACCCTCACCCCCTCCCTCTCCCCACTGGTAACCACTAGTTTGTTCTCTGTATCTGTTAGTCTGTTTTTGTCTTGTTACATTAATCTATTTTTGTATTTTAGATTCCACATATAAGTGATAACATGCAGCATTTGTCTTTCTCTGTCTGACTTATTTTGTTAAGCATAATACCCTCCAGGTCCATCCATGTTGTTGCAAATGGCAAAATTTTATTCTTCTTTATTGCTGAGTAATATTCCAGTATATGTATATGTGTGTGTGTGTGTTTGTGTGTCGTATCTTCTTTATTCATGCATCTGTTGATGGGCACTTAGGTTGCTTCCATATCTTGGCTATTGTAAATAATGCTCCTATGAATATGGGAGTGCATGTATCTTTTTGAATTAGTCTTTCTTTTGTTTTCTTCAGATATATACCCAGGAGTGGAATTGCTGGATCATATGGTGATTCTATTTTTAGTTTTTTGAGGAACCTCTTACTGTTTTCCACAGTGGCTGCACCAACTTACATTCCCACCAACAGTGCACAAGGGTTCCTTTTTGTCCACATCCTCGCCAACATCTGTGATCTTTTTGAGGATAGCCATTCTGACATGTGTGAGGTGATATCTCATTGTGATTTTGATGTGCATTTCTCTGATGCATAGCAATGTTGAACATCTTTTCACATGCCTGTTGGCCATCGGTATGTCTTCTTTGTGAAAATGTCTATTCGGGTCTTCTGCTCATTTTTTAATCGGGTTGTTTGTTTTTTTTGATATTGCATTGTCTGAGCTGTTTATATATTTTGGATATTCACCCCTTAAAAGTCATATCATTTGCAAATATTTTCTCTCATTCACTAGGTTGTCTTTTCATTTTGTCAGTGGTTTCCTTTGCAGTGCAAAAGCTTTTAATTAGGTCCCATTTGTTTATTTTGGAGTTTTTTTCCTTTGCCTTAGGAAACAAATCCAAAAAATTATTGCTATGGTTTATGTAAAAGAGTGTTCTGCCTATCTTCTCTTCTAGGAGTTTTCTGGTTTCCATTCTTACATTTAGGGCTTTAATCCATTTTGAGTTTATTTTTGTATATAGCGTGAGAAAATGTTCTAATTTTATTTTTTTACATGTAGCTGTCTGGTTTCCCCAGCACCACTTATTGAAGAGATTGTCTTTTCTCCATTGTATGTTCTTGCCTCCTTTGTTGTAGATTAATTGGCCTTAAGTGCATGGGTTTATTTCTGGCCTCTCTATTCTGTCCCATTGATCTATGTTATATGTCTGTTTTTGTGCCAATACTATGCTGTTTTGATTATTGTAGTTTTGTAGTACAGTCTGATGTTAGGGAGCATGATACCTCCAGCTTTCTTCTTTTTTCTCAAGATTGCTTTGGCTATTCAGGTTTTTTGTGGTTCCATACAAATTTTAGGATCATTTGTTCTAGTTCTGTGAAAAATGTCATGGGTATTTTGATAGATAGGGTTTGCACTAAATCTGTAGGTTGCTTTGCGTAGCGCAGACATTTTAACACTATTAATTCTTCCAATCCATGGATATGGGCTATCTATCCTTGTTTTCTAAAGCTCATTAGGTTTGGTTAAAGTCTTTCTTATGGCTGCTATGGTCTCTTATGCCACAAGAGTGACATAGAGTTTTTTCTTCACAGTTATCTGCTAATTCAGAAAAGATGTGATTCCTGAATCATAGAGTAACTTTGCAGGACAGCTCCTGAACTTTCCCTCCCCTTCTCTTCCTCCCTCACCCAAAGACATTTATGATACTCCTTTGTCCATACTTCACTCAGTGTCACTTCTCCCACCTTCTCCAGTGTGTCCAGAGACGCACCTATTCATCTGGTCATGGTCAACAACATAAGGGACTCTTAGGGTTAAAAATTATACACCGTCAACAAAAAGTAAGGTCTCTCATACAACTCAGCCACCTTGAAGGGTCATGGCCAAGAGCAAAAGGGCCCTCCGTTGCTTCTCAAGTCTGCGAGGGTCTTAGGATGTCTTCAACCTTAACCTTAGATTGGCTCTATCCATGGGAGATTCAGTTTAGTAGTTTGAGGACCACTAATTGATATAACAAAGGAACTCAAAAATCTAGGTTGTTTATCATAATAAAGTTCAAAACGGGTGTTCCTGATCAGATTCAGTGACCCAAGTTTCCCCATCTTGTAGCTCTGCCATCTTCCAAGGTTGCTGTACTGTTCTGCACCCAGTCGGCAGGAGGGAGAGTATGGATGATTGTGCAGGGGAGTTTGTGGGGCCACCTGGAAAGATGCCCACCACTTCTGCTCACATCCCACTTCCCAGTCTAAGTCAGTGCCTAAACACCAGGGAGGCTGGGTCATTTCTCTGATCATGGACCTAGAAAGAACAGGCAGTCGATTTGGTGAATACTTGGTTTAATCGCCCACACACTGAACAACTCTGCCCCTGGAGATCCCAGGTTTTGCCCCAAGCTTCTCTCTCGTACCTGATATCCTGGATCTGCTGCTGGCCCCTGCCCTTCCATGTCTTTGCCCAGGGTTTGGGGCCTGTTTCCTGGACCATTTTGCTCTATTTCCCCAGGCTTGCCAACCTCCTTGTGCATGCTGACCATCTCCTGCCAACTTTCCCACTGATCCCCCTGGGCTTAACCTCACCTGCCGGCCCAACTCTGCACACACCTGGTCCTCACCTCTAGTTCTGATTAGTCCCCTCGCACATATTAGCAGGTTGCCCACCCTGCACCAGTGTCCCCTGTACAGTCACTACGGTTCTGTTCAGAACTGATGGGCCTTTAGCCGAGAACAGCCTTTCCCAGGAAGCCTTGGCTTATCCGTGTAGCCGATGCCTTGAGCCACTCACTGCTTTTGAAGTTTCTTTTCTTCTGCTTCCAGCTCTAAGCCAAGCTTGCTTTCTCTTGGGCTTTCAGATCCCTGAAGCAATTAGCCCTCACCCCCACCACTCATTCAAACCTGGACACTTCAACTCCTTAACTTTCCTAAACACTTGTCTTCTTTAGTACACTCAGAAGGGGAAGTGGGTGAAGATGGTAGAAAGGTACAAACTTCCAGTTATAGGATAAATAAATTCTGGGGTGTAATGTTCAACCTGATGACTGTAGCTAACAGTACTGTTTTGTATATTCAAAACTCACTCACAGAGTAGATCTTAAAAGTTCTTATCACAAGGAAAAAAATGTATAACTATGTGAGGTGATGGTTGTTAACTAAACTTATTGTCATAATCATTTCAGAATGTATACATATATCGCATCATTTCATTTCAGAATGTATACATATATCAAATCATTATGCTGTATGCTTTAAACTTATACAATGTTATATGTCAATTATATCTCAATAAAACTGGGAGAAATAAACTATAGAGATATTGTAAGAGAAGAAGGAGGAGGAGGAAGGGAGGGTCTTTTTATCTTCTCTCTCTGGTCTTATTTTTAGCACATTTGTCACTGGCTCACAAGCCTTCAGCCCTCTTCATCCCCCTCTGGCTGCCTAAGGAATCCATAGTTTAGTTTCCTTATATTTATTAATAAAAATCCACACAGCATTTATTATATGCTATGCACAGTTCCAAGTGCTATACAAATATTAACTTAACATATTCCTCAGGATCTTATGAGTTAGTTACAGTCTTATCCCCACTCTGAGGTTGAGGAAGCTGAAACACAGAGAGGTTAAGTAACTTTTCCAGGGTCACAGAGCCAAATAGTTTCTTCCCATGCAAGTCAAAATACTCTCTCTTCCCTTCCCCGGGTGATAGCATTTTAATAGCATTTTAGACCTAGCTCAGAGGACATTGAATCTTCAGAGCAAGAAAGGAACTTAAAACCACTGGTCTAGCTACACTTCATCTTACAGATGTCAATACCGAGTCTTGGAAAGGTGATGGAGGTTGTCCACAGCCAAGCAGCTGGTTGTTGGCAGTTTTCAGAGGTGGATCCCGATGTTATCTGTTCCCTCGATAAGAAGGCACCACATTAGGTCACTTCTATCACAGCCACACATCAGCTTGTTAGAAAATCCCTTATCTAAAATGAGGTAAATACAGTGTAATTCCTATGAGTGCCCCAAAGTCTTCTCTGTCTTTCAAAAAAGGTAAATTGAGTTTTCATTTCACCACCATTCTTTGCAAGGATGAGTTTGATTCAAGACTCCAGCAGACAAACCGATGGCAGAATGGATTCCCATTGGCGCCATGACAGGCAAGAGGGCAGAATATTGGCACAGACATCCTGCCCAGCAACCCCCAGATGAAGCCAGATAGCCAACTGTCTGCACTCCATGTGCCGTTAGCCAGACACACCATCAGCCTGATGACCTTAGATGACCAGAAAAGGTTACAGATTTCTGAGATGAGAAAGCTCAAGTTTGTAAACACCATCACATGACCAGAGGAGGCACACCTCATTCTGGGAGACATGAATAGGGAGATTATTCTAGAATGTGCAAATGTCTGAATGACCCAAAGGTCTTCTATCCATCAACCTATTCCAGAACGGGGATGAGGAGAAAGCCCAGGCCAAACTCTAAATAGGGTATTCCTTTCATGGCACCCATGGGGCAGCGCCATGCTTGAGAGATGCTTCCTCTCAGGAAGTAAGAGACACACAAGCACAGTCAGCTCAGGAGGCCATGGGTGCTTAAGAAGACAGGTCTTTAAGGGAGCTCCCTCTCATCTTCCCCAAGCCCCCAATATTACTACTTTAGCTCAAGGAGGCATTGACTTTCCAAAGACAAGTGAGTTCCTGGCTGTCTCCAGGTAAGGACAGTGTGTGCTGAGCTCCTCCTATTTCACAAGCCACACTGGCTCCTGGCTTCCTGTCACAAACATTTATATTTCCTACCTATTTATCCCTAATTTTCCAGGGAGTTGCGTGAGGATATATAATTGATAATTTTCGTGCTTAGTGCCCCATAATGCTTTGCATCTCCAAAGCAGTCAGCAAATGTGAGCAAACACTCGTAACAACACCCGTGTTGGCCAAGTCTGTGTTTTACTCCCTGTTTGGCACCTGGATGCTGTGAGGTTCTGAGGAGGCAACCTGGACGAGCACAGTGTCACAAAGCTCAGGTGCACGGTGCCAGCTTCTTTCTGGTATCAGCTCTCCCTGGTGTCCTCTTCCAGAACACCATCTTTTCAAACAAGAACAGTATGGGGGTTTGTCCTGGTGGCCCACCTGTGCTCTGTAACCTGCTGTCCTGCCACGTGGAAATCGTTCATTCTTCACAGCAAGTCTGGTGGGCAAATTCAAAGCTGAAGAAAAAGAGCAAGTTGACCTCATGAATGGAATTTTGTCAGCTGTGAGGAACGGCTGTACTTGGTAGTGATATACCCTGCATGTTACTGTGTAGATGGGAGAGAATAAGGAGAAATTGGGGACAGTAAGGCCAAAAGTTCTAGCAACTCAGACCCACCTTCCTCAGTGTCCAGGGGCCTTGGAACCACAGCTCACGAGTGAGGTGGTTACCCATCCTGGCGCGAGAACACATAAACTCCCAAAGTTGTGTCTGGTGTGTGTCGTAAAAACAACACTCATTGTTGGCAAGTGGGTGACAAGCAGAACTGGCCAAGAATTTGACATTGTGTGAACAAAATGTCCAGGTAAATGTGTTTTCACTTAGTGGCCGTATGTTTATGAAAGTGTAGACATAAAAGGGGCCTTTTGAAAACCCAAGAACTTGAAATTACATAACATCAAGTTCAACAAAAACTGACCACTTTTGTCCACTTACGTTACTATTCTGTGCGTTCGTGTTTTTCCCTCAGTTGATTTTTCAAATGAGAAACTTTTTGGACTTTGTATTTTCAGGACAATGCTGTCAATGGAAATCATCCTAACTAGAAAAATCTCTCTCTGCTTGAGTTGTAGCAAAACGTATAATGACTCTCCCTGCAGTTAAGGGCGGCTCAAAGCTGCCCGTCTTAAGTCATTGGAGATCCTTCTCACCCCAGCTCTGTAGGTGCTCATTTCAGGGCTTAATACTGTGTCAAAAACCACCCTTCATCTCCCCTCCAAAAAAAAAAAAAAAAGGAAAAACAACAACACCTCGTTCGCTGAATTTCATTTCACAAACATGCAAGGATTTATTACAAATGTGCTGCTGTGTTTTGACTATTAGTTGACTTTGTTTTTCTATTTTTGTTTGCATATACTTGAGGGGAAAAAAAATACGTTACTTGAAGTAAAAGAAATTTGAGCCAAACTCCTCTTGACAGTTAACCTGGTTGAAGTGCAGTTGACTTCTTGCCTATTCCAGCAAAGCAACCAAATGTTCCCAGTAGCTCCTTAATGCAATTACTTCATGAGAGAAAGGCATTTCATTTCCTAACCACTACAGGAATAAGCAATATAGCTGTCAATAATTTCTCAACAGACCTTCAGGCATGGTGGGCACCATCTGACCACATTTGTATATGTTCATTAACGCGTTTCCGTCAAACTTAAAAATTCACCTTCGTAAAGCCTGGGAGTCTTTAGGGATTTTGCTTATAGGAGACTGACCTTCTCCTTTATCTGTTTTCAGGTTGTTACTTTGTTTCTGAATATGCACCACATCACAGCAACTTGACTCAACCCTCCATTTAAGTCAAATCGGGTTACATTCAGTATGCCTGCCCCCCGGCTTCCTTTGAGGCCAGAGTGATAAGCCTGAGAAAACACGAAGCCTTCTCCCTCTTTACACTTGATGTACTTGCCCGCTTTCCTGAGTAAATTAGAGTCTTATACCATTGTGTTCTCTAATGATGAAAGTAATTGCTCCCATTTATGGAGGCCTCACCACGTGCCAGATATGTGCTGTGCATTTGTTCATATGATCTCATCTAATCCTCACAACCCCTGAGAACCGTCATTCTCAAACTACAAAGTGCAGGAATCGCCTGGGGGAGCTTATCACAAATGAGACTTCCAAGTCTCCCCCCAGCTCTGCAAATATTTGGGTTTAGCAGGGTCTTGATGGGTGGTCTGTGAGATTACATTTTGCAAAATATTGCCCTAAGAAGTACGTACAACTATTATTCCCATTTTGTAGGTAAAAATCTTGGGCTTAAAGAGGGTAGGAAACTTGCCCAAACTAACTCAGGAATCAAACCAAGGCTGTATTATGCCAAATCCGAATTCCATGCTGCTATCCAGAGGCGCACCAACTCTCACTCAGTTTATGAAGGACTGATACTGATTTTCCCACCAAGGGATAATGTCAGAGTAGTTAACTCTAGCTGACATTTTAAATAGTCCCCAACGTCCAATGTCTTCATACAACCAAGGCTTATTTCTTTCTTTTGCAAAGACTAATGTTTTGAGGGTAACTCATCTGCAAAGATCTCCTCCAGCCAGTGACTCAGTACTCCAGGCTGCTTCCACCTTGTATATGCCACCTGGAATACAAGATCCAATGTCACCACAATGGGGAGAGAGAGGGCTGGATGATCACCCAGGACACTGCTGGGTTCCCCCTGGAATGGGTTATCATTTCTACCTACATCACATTGACCATATTTCAGCCAGTTGGCCCCAGTCTAACTGTGAGGGAGGCTGAGGAAAGGATAGGATCACATGTACATTTAGTGAACACCCAAGTGAGAGAGCTGGGACTAACCATCAGTGCATAAAGCTCCCCCAGTCTCATTAACCACTGGAACTGGACCTTGTTTCTTCATCTTCTGCATTCTGCTAGTTTTGTCTTCTGCCTTTCAGGATCACCTCCAGCATGATCATTCCTGCAATGAAACTGTCAGCAAAGCATCCCTCCACAGGTAGTAAGGTGTAAAACGCATCTGTATTAGTCAGTTCAGGCTGCTATAACAAAATATCATAGACCGCAGGGCTTAAACAGCAGGCATTTGTTTCTTACAGTTCTGGGGGCTGAGAAGTTCAAGATCAGGGTGCTAGCATGATCAGGTTCTGGGGAAGACTCTCTTCCTGGTTTGCAGACAGCCACCTTTTTGCTGTGTCCGCATGTGGGGGAAGGTGAGAAAGAGCAAACTCTCTGGTCTATTCTTATAAGGGCACTAATCCTATCATGAGGCCCCCCCACCCTCATAAGCTCATCTAAACCTAATTACAAAGGCCCCACCTCCTAATACTCCTACACACTGGGGCTTAGGACTTCAACATATGAATTTGGCAGGGGTGGGGGGGGTTGGGGGGGAGGGTTGGAGGGGGACACAAGCATCTAGTCCTAGTCCATAACATCATCCCAGAAGGGACCCCATATAAATGGCATTTCCCCTCTCGTTTTCTCCTCCCACCTCAAAGACAGCTATTTAACTCAGCCCTAAAAATGTGAACTGAAACTTATTTTTTTTAAAACACATTTTTTAACTCAATTATAGCCAAATGTATAAAGGAGAACTACCCTTTCTATAGCTTAAAATATTGCCACTTAAGTGATATACGTTTGAAGAAAGGGATTTGAATGAGCCAATAGACAATATCCCAAATGACACACAAGAACTTGCTATTTGGTTTACATTTGGGTCCATAAGAGCAAGGTTCACAACTGATGGTCAACACTTTGCTGAAAACCTCAATAAAATCATTTCTGAAACATCAATGCCATTTGTTACAACAAATTTGCCATTTCTTCAACTTGACTTCTCCATCTCCAGGTTTTTGCTCAATGTATTTGCTCTTCTACTTCTTACCTCCCTCCATCCAAGGGGCAAGAGCCTTTCTGGACACCCTCCTCTTAGCAGAATTAATTTCCTCTATCTCTGGGATGCTCTCTCACTGATTTTATGCTTTTGTTAGCTCAAATGATCTTCAAAACATACACTAGTGAGTTGTGGATTTGTGTTTCCTAGAGACCAATAAATGTATTTTTATTCCATTTTCTTATACTCCATCATTTAGAAATTGCATTTACAGACCAGAAGAAAGGAGTGGCTTAAATAAGATAAAAGTTTATGTCTTTCACATGATTCCAGATGTAAGTAGTCCAAGGCTGACCTGACAGCCCCATCACATCAGGGATCTAGACTCCTTATATCTTTCTTCTCCATCATCCTTAACACTTGGCTTCCATTCTCAAGGATACCTCATGATCCAGAATGGCAACCAGAGCTCCAGACATCACATCCACACTTTAGTCAGAGGGAAGTGGGGGAGGATGGAAAGGTCCTTTAAAGCGCTTTCCTGGACATCCCATCTAGAATGTCAGAACGTATTCACATGACTGCCTAGCTGCAAGAAAAGATGGGAAATGGCATCTTTTACCTAAACACATTGCTGTCCTCTAAAAAAAAAAATGAGACTTTTTCTAGGGAAGAAGGGTGAATAGACATTGTGTACCACATGGATCTTGTAGAAAACAGGCACTCATCAAAGCTTGTTAGATTAAATTACATTTATTGGACAGTATAATAATGCTGCAAAGCACGTCCTTTTTTTAAACTGCCGAACACAGAAACTCCCTGAATGAGCTTTAACACTGCCTCAAGTCAGTGCTTGGTGCTTTTCAGACTTAAAAATGAAAAAGCAATAGCCTTTTACTTTCGTTGGAAGAGCAGCTGGGTTATAGCAGGAAGGTCAAAGCTCTAGAGTAGAGAGACCTTGGACTGAAGCCCTGTGAGATCAGTCACAGCCTGTGGGATTCAGTCAAATTACATAACTCCATTGAGCCTCTCATCTGACACATGGGGATAAAAAGACATATCTCATGATGTGAGGCTATAACTAATTAGGAACAAATGAAATGAAGGAACGTACAAGAACTAACTGCTAATACCAGCACCTAAGATGTTCAGTAAGTAGGAACTCTGATGGACATGAGAATAAAGACCTGCCACTGCCCTGGGACAAGCTAAACCTCTCACGCCTCAGTCCCTTTTTCTGTAAAATGAAGACATTATTTTTTAACCTTTCAGAGTGGTGAGGACTAGGCAATTAAATAATATAAATATAGATATAAAAGCTGAGAAGTCATAAAGCAATTATAAATTTACAATAAATTTACAATACATTCATTCCTTCAGATACATTGACCTCTAATCCATGCCACACAATTATCCTATATGAATAGGAAGCACCGAGGTGACCCCAGGTTGGAATCTCGGGCACCCAGCATGATGACAGGCCAGTTCCACACTTTTTGTAACAGAAATTCTCCGGTTCAAAAGAATTACAGTTCATTAGAAAGACACAAAAGTGATTCCACATAGCTTCTCAGGTTTAAGTGACAAGGCCACTTTGGTGAGATTACTGTCATGCTCCTAGCCGGCTCGGAGAATTCACTACGGTGTGCGTTCAAAACATCTGAGCCACCTGTGTGAAGTCTCTCTGGGAAGATGAGTTGATGAAGCATCCCCACCTAACAGCTGGCAACACTGTAAAATGTAAATACCTGGTCACTTGATTTCCAGAGGTTGTTGACAAATCACTTTTTTTTTTAACTTTTTCTTTTCTTTATTTATTTAATTTTTACTGGAGTATAGTTTATTTATAATGTTGTGTTAGTTTCTGCTGTACAGCAAAGTGAATCAGTTACATGTATACATACATCCACTCTTTTTTCAGATTCTTTTCCCATATAGGTCCTTACAGAGTATTGGGAAGAGTTCCGTGTGCTATACAGTAGGTCCTTATTAGTTATCTATTTCATATATAGTAGTGTGCATATGTCAATCCCAATCTCCCAATTTATCTCTCCCCCCACTTTCCCCCCTGGTAACCATAAGTTTGTTTTCTACATTTGTAACTCTATTTCTGTTTTGTAAATAAGTTCATTTGTGCCATTCTTTTTTATTCCACATAACAGCGATATCATAGGATATTTTTCTTTCCGAATTGTTTCTAATGTCTTTTCTAGTGAACGTCATAATAAGCTATTACAGAACGGGGCGGCATGTAGTACTGTAATCATTGACTAAACGTCAATAAAGGATTTATAAACAGAACTTTAATCATACTTTCTAGGATTCGACAGGATGTTAGTGCTTCCCCTAAATCATGCTGGAAGTTAGCACAAAGAGGGACACCTGTTGGGATTAGGGTGGGAAACCTTGGAAGGCTGTTTTAGGATTCTGCCTACCACAGATACTCTATAAAATGCAACTAAGTCATTGCATAATTATAAGCATAATTCATCATTACTTAAGCTCATACTTACAAGTACTTGAATTTTGTAGAACAAAATTGCACTTGAATATAATTTCCTTCCCATAATTTCTATGCATCTATCTATGTATAATTTCTGTTACTCATGGTATAGTATTTAAAATAAGATATTAGTTTTGAATACTTAGGAAAAAACAAAATATGAGCTGTGATTATTAAACTACAGGTGTAATGAGGTGGCTCTAAAACCCTGGACAATCACTTAACTTTGTATCAATCTTTCTCCTTCATAAACTGAGAGGCTTAGACCAGGTAATAATGTTTGTTTAGCTCTGGGCAGTTTATAAGCAACTAAACAATCATTTCATTTTACCTCAATTTGCTACAAGATCTTTAAGATCCTTTAGTCTTACAACATTCTACAATCCTACGGTGGCCGTTGAGCAGTGATTCTGTAAGTCTGATCACAAGATGCTGATACCAGCATCATTCACTGGTATCCAGTCTGTTCAGAAAGACCCTAATTTGGTTTGCCTGTAAGAACTATAAGCTCCTTGTAGGAGGGCCTCATGTATTATTCATCTTTGTGCCCCCAGGGCCTAGCTCAATACTTGCCAGAAGGGATATGACCAATAAATATCAGCTATCGGTTGGCTAAACAGAGCTGGGTGACAACACTGAGATGTCCCCTCCCCATTCCCCGTAGGGCTGTGACAGAGTACAAATCTCACGACAGGCCTTACTGACCTTTTTTCTCATTGGTGTGGTTGTCGTGTCCCCTGGGGTTGCCTCCACGCTTGGGGCTGCCTTCGTGCCTTTGCCTTTAACAGATGAGCACCCCTGGGGAGGCCAGCCTGGGGAGCAAAGTTCTCTTTCCTCATTCCACTGGCTGGGGACATTTTCAAAACGTCCCCTTCATCAGTCCCTGGCCAAAACTTTCAACCCAGCCTCATCGGGGTGAAGGTTGCATCTCTGTTTTTATTATGGAAAAATAAGATTTTAAAAAACACACACAATTTGCTTTATGGAAATTCACTTTACAGTTCTACAGCTGGAGGGAATGTATTCAAGAAGACAGAGGTTACTGTTTTTAAATCCTGCCATTAATCAAGCCCCCCAGTGAACCCCAAAAGTAGGCTAATGGAAATATTCAAACTAATTGCTCTCCTGATATTGGTTGTTGAACAGAAAGGATTTTGGTGTGTTGTATAGTTCACGCCTCCATTTTCAGGCTGAACTGAAACCTCACAAACATCTGTTCTTTCCCGTCTTCCGAATCTCCAGATAAGCCCTGTTGTGTTGTTTGAGGGGATGGGGCAGAGAAGTAATGTCTAAACAAATGAACATCTCCAGGCAGGAAATTCTGCACGTTCTCTTGTTTCTGCATGGTTGAGATGGAGTGGAAATGGTCTGCGGTCTGCTCTGCACTCTTCCAGCTGCCCGAGTAGCACCATCCTCGGCAATGGGTCATTCCCAAAATAGGGTGCTACTCACTCTGCCCATAAGGTCACCTCAGTCCCCTTCATGGGCTCATAGGCCAGAGAGTCTGGGCATCGGGTAACCTAAGCAGACCCCTTGGGACCTCCTCTGAGAAATTCTCCCATTCCTAATGGGCTCCCATAGAAAGCCCATTCCTTTCTAGAAAGGAGCCTTTTAAAACTATTTTTGTGGGTGAGTTCAGATGAACAAAATGAAAGTCTCTCTCGATTGACGTGGAGCTTAGAAGGCTTGATTCTCTTGCATGAGGCTCTGGCCTGGCCTCGCGAGGGGAAATGAGACCACATCAGCCGTGTCTGAGGCCATTGTTGAAAAGGTCTTGTTGTCCTGGGTTTTGCTTATAGCCCCCTTTTTTAATTTATCGGAAAAATGAATTTTTAAAATAGATAATCATTCTAAATCTAAAGATGAAATACTGACCTTCATTTTGAAAGTAAAACAAAAAAGGATCGTTTCCAATTAACATCTGGTGGAGCGATGAGGCTGGTGACAAGAGGGATAGGAAGGGGCCCCAAACGAAATCTCGTGTGAGGAGAGTGACCTCATGGGGGAGTCGAGGCCTTGGGTGTTCGTTAGCAGAGGAGATGAACTGCCCACGGAGACCCGGCTCTGAGGTGTTGGATGCTCGCTCCCATAGTCTCCCACAGCCTGACAATTACTTTCCAAACGTGAGCCTAGGGCCACCTTCTCTGCAAGAAATTTTATAAGGACCCTGGAGGAAATGCTTCTGGGCAAGGCTTGAACATGAGCTTGCTTCTGTGCAGTACCATTGTTGGTCCCTTCAGACAGTGGACAGGCCCCTGAGGGGAATGCAGGGAGGAAGATAAAAACTTCTGTGGAGAAAATTAAGGAGTCATGTATCATTTACCACAGTATAGAGGGCTTCTGCAAAAAAGAGTTCATACCACCAGAGGGATAACGGTGGATTCCCGTCCCCTAAAGGACACCTTTATGAACACATCAGGGGAAGAACTTGAAAAAAAAAGACACAGGGTGACATAATGCAAAGGATTTCCATTTTCAGGAAATAAATGAAGTTTCAGCATATTTACATTAAAAAGTTTGAGATTATTCAACCATTCAGTTGAGAGGGTACATGTGGGTGTGTGTCTTTATTCTAAAAGCTGCCCTACTAGAAGCCTATAAAAACTCATCAATCTGAGTGGTAGGTTGACAGATACATGTTTCTATGGGACACATGTCAACATATCTGGGAGTGATGGTGGTCCAGAGAATCTGAAACTTTATTCTACAATGTTTTTTTCAACTAACATTTATTAAATCCCAATTATGAGCAAAAGAATATGTTAAGTATTGTCATAATGAATAGAATTCAGTCTCCCATTCAGAAATTTCATATTCTATTTGGAGAGATGACACATGTAAAATAGGGAGTATAGTAATCAGGCCAATTGAGGTACCCATATATGATTGACCATGTGTGGTCCGAGGAGAGACCATGAGTCCAAGGGAGACCACAGAGGAGGTACTCCCTAAGCCGGTCTCTAGAAGATGCATTAGCTTGGTCAAGGTGGGAATAAGTAATTGATTACAGACTGAGGGAGGACCAAGTGCAGTGCATATGGGTGAACCTGAAGGTGGAAGAGCTTGTCTCTCCTCTGGAGCTCAGGAGTCATGTGATGCCCACACTGTAGAGTCCTGTGGGGCTCACTGGTCCCTTTGAGATGACTGGGAGAGTCTGTAGACAGCTGGGGTGTCACCACCCAAACTCTTTTCTGACTGCCACCCATGTTTGCCTGTCACCAGATGACCCTGGCCAGAGAGGCTCTCGTACACTCAGCTCGTAGAGCTGGATCCTTTGGTAAATAAACCTCTGCTCTCAGCAGCCATTTCCTATGTTGATTTGTCAATCAGGTGTTGCTGTATGATATGACACCCCCGACAACGTTTGTATCTGTAGCACATTCATCAAGCCAAGCTATGGAAAAGTGCAAAGCTTTATTCTAATTCTCAGAGCATCACCACAAGCTTTGTGGAAAATGTGACAACAGAATTGGGGCTGGAAGGATGACAAGGGCAGGGGTGTATGAAGGAGGGTATTCCAAGCAGCTGGAAGAGCACAGACAAAGGAGCAGAGAGAGGAATGTCATGTGTGATTTGGACCATCGCCATGTCCACTGGGTTTGAAGGACAGGGTTACCTGTTTGAGGAAGAGCAGAGAAAAGGCTAAAAACATGAGTTTAGGAGTCAGAACTCAATAAAGCATTTTTGTAGAGAGAAACGTCACAGTGGTATAATTTCTTTGGAAATATTAGCCTAGAGGTTTTGTAAGACATGAGCACATTGTAGGGTGGGAAAGGACTGGAGTTGGGGAGACCAGTTCAGAGAGGGAACCCATGAGGCACTGGGTGGAGGTGATGGTGGGACAACCCAAGGGGTGAGACATATCACTAGACACGGTGAGAGGAGGATTGACAGGACTGGGCAACCAACGGAGTTGGAGGACCCACGTCTATGATTACATGGGCAGCTGGGAGAACAGAGTGCCACGTCCAAACCAGAACATCTGGAAGAGGAGATTATTAGAGAGAAGAAGTCAATGAGTTTCTTTGGGATACATTGAGTACCAAAACTCCTCAAGAGATGAGCTATCCAGCTAACAGATGGAGACATAGGACTGGAGTTGAAGAAGGCAAGTCTGGAGGAAGATTTTCAATAGTCACTTTCATATATACATACAGTAGTTGAAGCTCAGGAAGTACCCAAGTTCTACAAGAAAGGGTGTGCACAGAGGGAAAAGCAAGCCTTAAAGAAGGCTTCCATCAGGAGGTGAGAGCAAAGAAGATGGAAGGAACTGTCAAAGGGGTGGAGAAAACTCCTGGCTGCTACAGTGCCAAGGACATACCAAGGGCAGAGGACATTTCAAGGAAGGTGTTGTCAAGGGTGTTGCAGAGAAATCTAGAGGGGAAGAATTGAATCAGCAACTGTTGACCCTGGTGACATTTGAGAAAGCAATTTCAGGAGAGCAGTGGAGCAAAAAGCAGGTTGCTGGGCTGGGCAGTGAGGAGATGGTGAGAATGTGGAGGTGGAAGGTGGGAGCACTTTTGCGAGGGTTCTGGTAAAGAAGTGGAGAAAGGAAAGTGCACTCAAAGGAGGGAGGTAGCAAGGTCAAGGGAAGGTGGGTGACCTACCCACTAGGCAAGCTCGAGCTTATTTCTAATCACAGAGAAATGGACTTGCTTCCGTCTGTATGATCATGGAATTGTTTTCCCCTTGAAAAAGAAAAAACTCTAGAATATGTTTTCCTGTATTTTATGTATATGGAATTGTTTTCCCCTTGAAAAAGAAAAAACGCTAGAATATGTTTTCCTGTATTTTATGTATTTAGGATATTTCAGTCCACCTGAAACTATCGATTATACATATATTACAACTAATGTCCATGAGTGATCAATAAATGTTCAGCACTGTATGACTGGCACATAGCTGATACTCAACCAATATTTTTTGGCAAATTACGTGTCTTTATAATATCTATATTGGCATGCCTGTTCTCAATGAAATGATTTATTTAACTGTACTCATTATTAATCTTAGGTATCAAAAAAGGTAATTTAAAAGTAACTGGAAACAAAACATTACACTCAAATACAATGCATCATTTGCCAAGCCTCATAAGCCAGGCTTTGATGTTACAACAGTTCCCAAATAAGTCAGAAGTCGCCTGTTAAACAAACAATTCATTTGAGAGTGGAAGTGTTAACACTGAACCTATCTATTACGTTGCTAATATAATTAGCTCTTAGCTGATTGATGAACATTAGCCAGAGAAGATATTAGAGTTATAGATTTATTCTCAAAATGCTCACTTAGCCACTGATATTACTGAAAATAAAATAATTCTCTTACAGTCACAACATGATTATGATGGTTAGTATATTCTCTAGTCATGTAAATGCAGACCCAATTCTAACATTCCCAGTGCAGCATGGACCTTCTAACCCTTTCCCTCCATATTGGTCATTTGAAGTGGGAGGATCAAGTTAGCCAAATGAACTTCAAGCTAGAAGAAACTAGCCTTCATATTAGGCTAAACACCCAAAGTAAGATAATATTTAACGACAAATTCATGTGCTGGCATGCTTGTGCACCCAAATACTCACCAATCCAGAAGAATACTCTCCCTGCCTAAAGTTTCAGAAGAACTGCTCAAGAAAAGGAGAAGTGTTATATGATTTTCATCTACACAATTTTTCCCTGATCACTACATAATTCAAGGAAACTCTCTTTATTCAGTAAGGTTGAGACACTCAAAGAATTAGAAAACGGTTGGGAGGGTGTAGTAAGCACATGAAATAATGTCCTTAATCTCCTTCTCTCTTCCTCCTTGATTACAAAAGGAAAAAAAGAAAGAAAGTATTGGGGGGAAAGAGAAAAGATATTATATAAGCAAATGCTCTATTTAGGTAAATCTACCACCAACATCCTTATCAAGTGACTAGAAGTGAAAATATTGTATTTGGCTCAAACGCATTTGTATACAATGGACTTGGGAGGGTTAGAAGTTTTACTAGACCCAGTTGTTGATGTACAAGTAAATCAATACGGGATTTTTACTTGAGTTCATTAGAGCAAGCCCAAAGGCACAATCTTATAAATCTCTGAGCCTGCTTAGAGGGGTGGGAAAACATCAACATGAATAACATATGGAAGATCATGTGGTCTAATACTTGGACCGACACTGGGACCTGGTTCCATGTTCTCTCCCCATAACCCCACTGGCTTTCTCTAATCATTCCTCTCTTCCTTATTAAGTAAAATGGATCTTGATTAGTTGGTCCCCTTATCCCTCTTTGGTGTAACAACTGGCAGACTGGCGATTCATGTGAGTACTCGGCCAGGAAGATATTCAAGCTGATTCTTACGCTTTAAACATCCGTGTTTTACATGCTGTGTGCTGGACTGGGCCTAAGGTCCATCGTGGGGCTCCTGTTGGAGCCTCCATGGGGTCCATCTGGTCAATACAGCAGAGAAGTTAAGGGGGGAAATTGTCCTCAAAACAGATTCTTTTCTGTGTTTAGTTCCTGGGCAGTTGTTTGTATTTTTCCACCCAGTGTGGAAACCTGGTCATAAAACTAAGAACAGTAGAAGAGTCAGAGTGAAATTAGTCTATTTTCATTTGAACATTCGTGGTTGTTTTCTGCAGAAACTCATCTTGATGACATGATTGATGGGCCCCTGTGGACCTTTTCCATTTGTGCTTCCCAATTACTTGGAGAAGTACAATGTGCCGACACAGGCTGAGGAAAGAGGGTTAAAAGCTGACCAGACTTACTTGGGGCTCTGAACTCAGGACAGGGGGCAGTCATAACAGCTTTGAGGAACTTCAGGGTCCATGCTTGATGTGACCATCCATCAGAGGGAGGAAGGAAACCATCCTCCAACCTGACCCAAGGCTTCCAGCCCACTTGCTGTCCCACTGTTTTACCGCTGTAACACAGAGTTGTACCATCAATGAATGGAGCCTCCTGGGTCCAAAAGAGTGTGATTTGCTACACAGAAAAAAACAGACTTAAGTGTGCACTGAGTGCAAGCAACAGAAGGGCAGCTGGTGTCATGTCATCGCTGGAAAGGGTCCATTAACCCTGCTAATTGTCCTCACCGCTCTGCCTTAAAACCCTGCTCACCCTCCCATGTGGATGCAAAGGGTGCCTTGTACTCAATTTGTGGCCAATTCTGGCATTTATCGCCATTTGTATTCATCAGACTAATGGAAATATCAATTAAGCACCATCAAGAGTAGCTCTTAGAGTAATAATGGATACTTACCTGACTTGGAGCAGAGTGAAGGAAGCTCCTTGAGGCATCTGGTGAATGATTGTCAAGTGACTATGAAATCCGCACAGTGGGCCAATAGACCATGAAAATTCTGCACAGTGACACTGGTAGACAATCTTACCAGACACAGCCGTCAATGTATAAGTAGTTGAACATGAAATTTTTGCTTGATTGTATTAGGGCAAGTCCAGAGATGATACAGTCTTATAAATCTTGGAAAACTGCAATATAAATAACCTATAGAAGATCACTTAGCTTAATGATCGAACCACTGGAACTTGGGTCCACGTCCCATCCCCAGAAACACAGAGGTCCACCCCAACATAGGTGGGGTGCCTCAATGGAATGATTTTAAACATCCCACTACCATAGTATCTCTGGTATTTGAATCTCATTAATTCAACCCTGGATTGGGTTACAGGGACAAGTGGGTGACGAGCTCATAAAATTTGAAGGTACATTTTTCTTCATTGTTTACTAATTTTCCTTGAGAAATCAGATCCTATTTTGCATGATTCAGAGTGCCCTCTGAAAGAAAATCCACAGTTTAAGGAGTTTTCTGCATTACCAAGATGAAGTAAGCTTGCAAGCTTTAACTTGCTGCATATGTCTCTCGTTAAATAATCCACTGAACTTCAAAAAAAAAAAAAGAGAAGAAAGAAAAAGAAATTATCAAATCATATTCTATAGTTAAACATCAAACAATAAAACTATTATTAGCCTTCCATATTATTAAGAAATTAGATTTTATACCTTCATCTTTCAGATGTCTAGCTTTAGAAAAATGACCTTCAAAAAGAATGTGAATGAATAGAGGTAAAATATTTCCTGCAGAGTATATTGGCTGACATTTAAGAGAGCTTTTTAGTAAGAGTCTTAACATGTCATACATGAAAAGACGAGAGTTTTGAAAGACCAATTGGTAGATTATGGTAAAAATCACAAAGTAAAGCATGTTTCTTTGGACTTAAGTTTGGGTAGGTCTTTGTGTCTCATTTTCAGACTCTTCTATGTAGTAAAGTCAGATATCTTGCTCAGGATATGTTGAACTAGGCATGAATCTGAACCCATATGGAAGAGTAGATAGCTATTCACATAGAATATTTGGGAGAAGTCCCGGGAGTTGCTGCAGGAACAGAGAGGCTGAAATTCCAGGATGAGGGGAAGGGAAACTTGGTATTGGTGTCTGAGAATATGGTCAACATCAGCAGGAAATCGCCAGCTCCCTCTTTTTCCATGATAGGCACCCTCCACAGTCAACCTCAGCTTTCTCCCTCAAAGAGTACCATTGTGTTCAGTTTACCTATTTCTCTTATTCTAAAACACATGGGGGTACAAAACAATGCATTGCTTAAGACTGCTCTGAAAGAGAAGGGGTTAACGTAGACGGTCCACAGTTCGGGTTCATGGGTATCATTGGATAGCCTTCCTTTTAAAGATGCAGAAACTGAGTCCCAAAGAGGAAATTTCCCCATGTCTCACTCCTAGTTAGTGGCAGAGCCAGGAGGAGAAAGTGGATCTTAACTCCCAGTTCAGTGATCTTTCTCTCTCTCCATATTTATTTAGACCAATGTCCCGTAAACAGACCTACTTCCCTCAGGGGCAGAATAGTGCATCCTTAACAACTTGTCACTCTTGTCTGAGACCCTCTGGAGGCACAGAGGGTAAAAGGAGCCAGATTGACTCCTGGACACCAGAGTGAATGTAGGAATTGGCACAATTCTGGATGAAGACTCGTCAGAAGGATACTTCGGTTGTTCATATGTTGATTAAATGATTAAGGTTAGAGAAGGGGACAGAATAACCCTCAGCCAAGATCTTTAGAAAAGAGAGACCTGAGGAAGGACCATTTCTTGGCATCTCCAGTGCGCTGGTAGCCACAGCCATCCCTCCAGGGCAGGATCAGACATCTCCAGCTCTCTGTACTGCTGTCTGAATAGTGCTGAGTCATTGCTCTCATCAAGAAGGAAAGCTAGGTTTGCATTTATTTGATTTTGAGTTGAAGAAGGCAAATATATTTTGGAGGAGCCAGAAGCACAGATCAAAGGTTTCTGAGCCCAGTGGAAGAGACACCTACTAATTATCACTCTTTAAAGAACCAGAAAGTTCCTACACTTCCTTATGAAAGTTGTAGGTGGAGCATCATCTTACTTCATTTGAAAAGGGGAAAAGTTCAAGGCTAAGTGTGTTTGACTAATGGTGAGACTTCTGAAGTGCTCACAAGCCTCTTGCTCCTAAAACAAAACTAAATTGTAGTTGACTCAACTCTTTCCTCAACTCTGATTTAGGATTTAGGAATAAATTGGACCCGAACTGTTCTTTTTCATCTATGTTTGTGTTAGAGCATGTGTACGTATGTGAGTATATTCTCCTGCACTTCTCTATATAGGAACATGGGCAATGTGCTTTCAAAGCACTGAGTTTAAAAATCATGAGGGCGCTTCCCTGGTGGCGCAGTGGTTGAGAATCTGCCTGCCAATGCAGGGGACACGGGTTCGAGCCCTGGTCTGGGAAGATCCCACATGCCGCGGAGCAACTGGGCCTGTGAGCCACAACTACTGAGCCTGCGCGTCTGGAGCCTGTGCTCCCAACAAGAGAGGCCGTGATAGTGAGAGGCCCGCGCACCGCGATGAAGAGTGGCCCCTGCTCGCCGCAACTAGAGAAAGCCCTCGCACAGAAACGAAGACCCAGCACAGCCATAAATAAATAAATAAATAAAAAGCCAGACCCTTAGCTCTTTAAAAAAAAAAAAAATCATGAGGATAATTATTCCTTTTATGTGCCATTTATTATTTTCTGTGTGTTTAGAACTTGGCTTGAGAAATTCCAGATTTTGATGACTAACAGAAACCATGTAACTGGGACACTAAAGAACCAGTGAGTACTTACCACTTGACGTACCACAAGCAACACTTTACTTACGGCCCAAGAATTCTGGGCTGTGGCTTATGTGGGCACTGCCATTATTAATTTGCCTCATAAGTCATTAATGTTTCTCTTTCCGATTGGCAGTTTCCATTCCATGAGATTCTCAGGAGCCACTTTCTGACATTACATCTCAACTCATGCTACCCATTGGATGGACTTGCAAAGCAAAAGCAGTAGGGGTTGACAGTGGACCAGAAGAAGCTAACACTTTTCTTTTTTTTTTTTGACACAGTAAAGAATCCAGAAAAGTTATAAGGGTGAAATATCCCAGTCTCTTTGTTGCAGATCAATAAATGGGTGGCTGGCTGTTGATTTCTCTTTTAAATGAAAAACAAAAGCAAGTATGAATGGGAGAGGCATAGCTGGTTATAGATTGCACAATTGTTAGGCTAACCTGAAAGATCTTGTCTGAGAGGAAGGAACAAAACAAAACCTGGAAACAAAGTGATGCAAAGATCTCAGAACTGGAAATGTTCCAGAGTTTTCCAAACCAGCCAAGCAGAAGCTGGTGAGGGTCTAACATCCCCACCAACATGAGCAACTCTGCTTCCACAGGCTCTTGTTTTTGCAGATATGTCTAGACTCCCTGGGTAGGAAGTTTCAGGCAGTTTCTAGTAGCCCCTGTCTTGGGGGATGATTCTTGGTGCTTATGTTCTTTGGTACCTTTCTAGGAGGCTGGACCCTGGAAATCTGGCTCCAAGTGCTGTTTGCTTAAGGTTCTCAAGACTGAGACTAGGGCACCCCTGTTTCTCCTCCCATTCTGACATGGCAGGGGTACTTTGGCGTGCCAGGGCAAATTCTCTCCATGAATATGTATCTTTGCTATATATCACACATGGCTGTTATGTTCTCCAAAGGAAGAATTCAAAGTCTGTTTTAGCTGTATAACTGAATCACTTTGCTGTACACCTGAAACTAACACGACATTGTAAATCAACTATAATATAATGCAATAAATTTTTTTTAAAAAACGGTCTGTTTTAGCAGTAGATAAATCCATCGATGGACAATATAAAAGCAAACTGGTGCTATTGGCAATTAGCAATCCAACAGATGTGGCCATTTCTGCTGTGAAATAATAACATTTGTCTGTCTTCTGTTGTTGCCCACAGAAGCAGCTGTTAGAATAAGAAAGGGTATCTATTGAGCCTAGCAAAGAATTCAATTATGTTTTTTGAATTTTTTTGTTGCCTGGGATAAATTTTTTAATGAAAAATACATTAGAAGTCTCTCATACAGAAAGCACCTATCAGTTACATTAATCATTTACTTGTTTTTTTTTTTTTTAATTTATTTATTTATTTATTTATTCATGGCTGTGTTGGGTCCTCGCTTCTGTGCGAGGGCTTTCTCTAGATGCGGCAAGCTGGGGCCACTCTTCATCGCGGTGCGCGGGCCTCTCACTGTTGCGGCCTCTCCCGTTGCGGAGCACAGGCTCCAGACGCGCAGGCTCAGCAATTGTAGCTCACGGGCCTAGTTGCTCCGCGGCATGTGGGATCCTCCCAGACCAGGGCTCGAACCCGCGTCCTCTGCATTAGCAGGCAGACTCTCAACCACTGCGCCACAAGGGAAGCCCCTACTTGTTTTTTAAAGTAGCAAATGCTGACACAGTATGATCATTGATTAATCATCCGATTTGCTTATAAATTTCATCTATAAAACTTCTGTGAAGAAAACATTTAAAATATGAAATTTGCCTTTATATGAACTGAGTCTAGAAAAACAGTGATAAGTATAAGTTTTCTTTAGAATTCTTTTTGCCGGTAAAATACATGTCCCTTTGGTCCCAACATTTTTCTAGATAAGTAACAAAACCAAGATTAAACTTTATCATCAGAAACTTCTCAGCAACCTATTTGACTAAAAGTTATCATAGGAAGGTTATTCCTTTTTGTTACTCTATATAATAGACATAGAAAAGACATAGGCAAAGACATAATAAAAGTTTATTACAAATGACAATATCAAATACAAAAAGAAAGTATTGATAAAGTGGGAGATTGGGATTGACATATACACACTACTATATATAAAATAGATAACAAATAAGAACCTCCTGTATAGCACAGGGAACTCTACTCAATACTCTGTAATGACCTATATGGGAATAGAATCTAAAAAAGAGTGGCTATATGTATATGTATAGCTGATTCACTTTGTTGTACAGCAGAAATGAACACAACATTGTAAATCAACTATACTCCAGTAAAAATTAATTTTTAAGGGTATTGAGAAAAAGAGAATGGCATTTGTTATATAGATTTTAATGAAAGGCCAAGTTTCCAACTTTTTTATTATTATTGGTTTATAATCACCTTCTTTAATTAAGACTTTATTTTTTTAGAGCAGTTTTAGCTTCACAGCAAAATTGAGGGGGAAGGTTCAGAGAGTTCCCAGATAATAGCCTCCCCCATTACCAACTTCCCCCACCAACGGTAAGGTACATTTATTACAACTGACGAGCCTACACTGACACAACATTATCACCCAAAGTCCATAGTTTACATTAAGGTTCACCTTGGTGTTGTACATCCTATGGATTTGGACAAATGTATAATGGCATGTATCCATTATGGTATCATATAGAATATTTTTACTGACCTAAAAATCCCTTGTGTTCTCCCTACTCACTCCCTCTTTTCTGCCCTCAACCCCTGGCAACCACTGATCTTTTTAACTCTCTCTATAGTTTTGCCTTTTCCAGAATGACATACAGTTGGAATCATACAGTATGTAGCCTTCTCAGATTGGCTTCTTTCACTTAGTAATATACATTTAAGATTCTTTCATGTCTTTTTGTAGCTTGATAGCTCACTTCTTTTTAGTACTGAATAATACTCCATTGTCTGGTGTACCACAGTTTATTTATCCATTCACCTACTGAAGGACATCTTGATTGCTTTCATGTTTTGGCACTTATGAATAAAGCTGCTATAAAAATCCGTGTGCATGTTTTTGTGTAGACATAAGTTTTCAACTCCTTTGGGTAAATACCAAGGAGTGAGATTGCTGGATCACATGGTAAGAGTATGCTTAGTTTTAAAAAAAACTGCCAAGTTGTCTTCCAAAGTTGGCTGTACCATTTTGCAACCCCACCAGCAATGAATGAGAGTTCCTGTTGCTCCACATCCTTGTCAGCATTTGGTGTTATCAGTGTTCTGTATTTTGGCTGTTCTAATAGGGGTATAGTGATATCTCACTGTTGTTTCAGTTTATATTTCCCTGATGATATATGATGTGGAGCATCTTTACATACGCTTATTTGCCATCTACGTATCTTCTTTGGTGTGGTATCTGTTAAGGTCTTTGGCCCATTTTTTAATTGGGTTATTGGTTTTCTTATTGTTGAGTTTTAAGAGTTCTTTGTATATTTCAGATAATAGTCCTTTATCAGCTGTGTCTTTTGCAAATATTTTCTCCCAGTTTGTGGCTTGTCTTCTCATTCACAATATTGTCTTTCACAGAGCACAAGCTTTTAATTTTAATGAAGTCCAGCTTATCAATTATTTCTTTCATGGATCGTGCCTTTGGTGCTGTATCTAAAAAAAGTTGTCACTGAACCCAAGCTTATCTGGCTTTTCTACTACATTATCTTCTAGGAGTGTTAGAGTTTTGTGTTTTATGTTTAGGTCTGTGATTTATTTTGAGTTCATTTTTGTGAGGGGTGTAAGGTCTGTGTCTAGATCCCTTTTCTTTTCTTTTTTTTTTTTTTGGCATGTGGACGTTGTTCCAGCACCATTGGTTGAATCCATCCTTATATTTAAACAATGTGTGTTCAGCACTTTGACAGATGTGACCAGAAGGATCCCCACAGATAGAAAAGCATCAAGTTCCAAGAAAAAAAAGAACAAATGCAGAGCAGTACGAAAATGGAGAGGAACTAGGAAACAAACAGAACTTGTCTGCACAGACCCTGACCAATATGTCAGACTAAGAGAATGTATCTAAGCTTAAGGGTGAAGAAACTCATTCCAACTTCTCAATCTAGTGAGAACTAATTTAGTCCTAAATTAGAGACTGGAATACTTTAGTTAAATATGAAATTCTGAGAGAATTCACTTACTTTTGGTTTTGAAAGTGATTACTCCTCAGTGAAAAAAGAAAAATATGACAACTTTAGTTCTCCTGGAAATGAAATTGGCATGAGACTACTTGAAAATATCATGAATGATATATTTAGGCATTTAATATCTCAATCTCTTCTTGGTCACATTGGGTCTTTTCACTTTAATCATATAACTCGTGGTTTATTAATTGTTCCTATCAATCCAAATGTAAACTTTAGAAGCCATAAACTAACACTCTGCAGGTTCTGAAATGCAGGATTGCCTGCACGATAAAAGCCCTCAAAGACTTGCATACTAAGGTTTGGCACCTTTGGGAAGAATTATATTAAAAAAGAAATAGTAAACTTAACCCCTCACTTCTTTGGAGCTCAGAGGCCTTTTGCATTACTACTAAGTCCCTGAGTCAAAGAGAAAGCACTTTTAGAGGAAGGAAGGTTAACTTTACCTGGTATTTTCTATTTAAAAACTCCCAATATGCGGGTGGCAAGCGGGCTCACTGACATGGAAGGGGATGTTCCCTTCCCATCCCCATACTCAGGGGACAGAGTATTTTTTCTTTTTGTTTTTTCACTATAAAACCGTATCACTTCATGGAATGAGGTATGACGTAAGAGGTGAACCCCAGAACCCGACACTGAGCCTCAAAATGTTTTAGGAGCCAATGTTTTAGATTTTTTTCCAACTGAAGAAAACCATTCCTGGAATGTTTAGAGGGACCTCAAATAAAAACTGATTGTTAATGAAGTCATCTTACAAGGTGCTTCATGGTTATGTCGTTTAATATGAATCTATTTCATGTGTTATTAATGTATTTATAATTAATTTATTATTCATTCTATTTATTCATCTCAAAGGAGATAAAATGCAGAGACTAAGAAATGTAAGCAGGACTAGTCGATTAACTTTGGGGGATCATTGCAGGCATGTTACCCCAGAGCCTCTATGAGTCACCCAAGGCATTCCAGTTCTCAACAATAGATGATTGTAGTTTTTTTGGCTCATGGCCACAATGTCACAATGGCACTCTCCCAGGTCCATCTGCGTTTTAAAAATATTACAGTACCAACAACAGTAATAATAATGATAATTGTTTGAGTATTAAGAAAAGACTGCATGAAAGAGGGAATGTTGCATTAGTCAGTCCAGCAGAATAAATAATAACCTGACCTTTGATTTAATGAGTCTTTATTAGGTGACAAAGATTGGACCCATCTGTGCATAATCGTTCGTGCTTTGGGCCAAGCCCTGCGTCTGTGTACGGAGGAAAAAGACACGGCACGCCTAGGTCAGGGGTACAATAGAATCCTTTGTCTCTCTCTGTTCTATGGAGAATTTTTTCATACTTTTTTTGAAGCCAAACAGAGAATCATTTTTAGCTTTTAAATCAAATTAACCCCTTTTCCCAGTGAACAGTCATAAATAGTAGTCTGGATAGGGAGAAAAAAATTGTTCTTCTCAACTTGCAAGCATTTACATAAAAATTACAGGAGATAGTATATGTTCTGCTAAAATCAGAGACAAATTCTTCCAGAGCCTTAAAATAGAGTGCTTGCTCTTCCACCCGGGCTGGCAATTATTAGCAAGCAGACAGTACTAAGCGGCAGCCTGCTGAGCAGCTATCTACCGAGATTTTTGGCCACACTGAGATTTTTTTTTTCCTCTGTCCACTCCAGTGTTTTTGAGAACCCATCTCTGGGCAATTAGAGATGAAATACCACACTTGTACCGGACTCCTACGTGTACGCAGTTACCAGCTTTTTTTATCACCAACGCCTTCTACACGGATACCCATCCTGTTTCCATTTAAATTCGTGAACATCTGTTACACAGGAGATGGGTTAGCTACCAAACACTACTGTTAGATTTCTCGCCAGCAAGTCTCATGCCTTCATGTGGTTTTTGTTTTCTTCTTTAAACCGTTAATTATGTTTTATTCGTTCTTCTATAAAAGCTAAATTTAGCCAAGTTTTATACTAATTTAAAACATTTTCTGGAAATGACGGGGTGCTTTTGTTAAAAAAAAAAAAAAAGCAGAGAGGCTGGATTTTCAATGGTTATCACAAATGAATCTAAGGGGGAAATGAACACGTCGGCTTATGTCTTTAAGTCTCAGATTTTATTTGATGGATGTGAACAAATAGCGTTTGGGTTGTAAATCAGTTCATAGTCAGTACTCCCATAGGCATTCTGATCTGGAATGGGGGCTTCTGGAGAGTGAAGTCTGGCTTTCTGCCCCCTCATATTGGTCTCTTCTAAGTAAAGACTGAAAGTAAACTCTGAATTCCGTCTATCACTGGCTGGAGCTAAGTAGAGCTATGTGTTCTGTATAAACACTGGCAAACATACTTTTGTGTGTACCAACCGCATTAGCCCACTTTGCTGTTTTGGGGGGTATCTATTATGTTTGCTTTCTAAGTTTTATTCAAAACATTCGTATGAAGGAGGGAGGCTACAGCTGTACTGGGCATGTTGCATCACAGTGGTTCTCAACTGGGCACGATTTTGTTCAAAAGGGAACATTTGGCAACATCTGGAGACATTTTTGGTCATTGTGCCGTAGGTAGGGGGTGCTAATGGCATCTGGTAGACAGGCCGGGGTGCTGCTCTACATCCTACAATACCTAGAACAGCTCTCCACAACACAGAATTAACTGCCCAAAATGTCAATAGTTCCAAGGTGAAGAAACCTTGCTTTAACCAGTTTACAAAAACACCTCAAACTTGTTCACTGAGGGGCTAGTTCAATTATTCTCATCATGAGTATCTATCATATTATTACCACCAATGCAAAATCCCTGAATCCAGAGTGCTGTTGAAAAGGTTCAAAGTCACATTTACCCATTGTTTTATTTATCTTTCCTAAACTTCCATAACGCATATGTTTGGGAAGGTATTATCTGAGCAGCAAAGGAGAAACTAAGAAAACATGTGCTTGACTCAAGGTCATATAATGTTGAATATTGGAGTCAGGATCTAAGCCCAGGTTTCTGTCCAACTCCATCCAAATTAGAAATCACCAATGATTCGACTCTGTAAAGGGAAATCATGGTGTAGAAGCAGAGCCCACAGCTGTGGGATCCATTTCTTGGTTCTCTTTATGTTCCTCAAGAGCAATCAACTAGAATCAGTGAACATATGAGGAACACGTTATTTTAATTATAGAAGTATATTTTGGTTTCCTCTCTAATCCTTTTTATTAATTTCACTCTTTTAAAAATGTCATTGGTTTAAGAACTCATTAGCTGTAAGGAGATTATATTTTAAATCATCAAATGTTGAATGAAGACAGAATCAAAAGTGTGAAAAAGAAGGCACTGAGAGAGAGAGGAAAAAAATGAATAAAGGAAAATCAGGAAAAAAAAAAAAAGGAAAGGGGGAAAATGAAAGGCAATGACTTCTGTTTCCTGGTGGGCGGCTGAAAGTCTTTGCCTCGTGAGACCTCTGTGGAACCTTTGGGTCATGTGCCCATTCTCCAGCCCAGCTCCCACCCCTGCCTTCACCCTCCTTCCCTGAGTCCATCACACCCTCCACTGTCACTGCTAGACCTGCAGAGGCAGCGGCCACAAAGATGGCCCTGTATCCTCCATTTCTGCGTCTGTGACGTGCTTTCCACGACCCCTAAAGCACATGAGTCAGCCTGTGCGTTCACATCTTGGAGTCCTCTTAACTCTTTAGTGCCTCCAAGGCCAAGGTTTCCAACATCTGGCAAGACAAAACAAGCCAGGTGAACATATGTGTAGCAACTTGGGCATAACATGAAGGTTAAAGCCAAGTTGAACTGAGAGATACTCATCCTCTTGGGTAAGCACCCTTTGGCAGTGTATTGCATGCCCAGTCAAACCAAAGACTAAGGCAAGACATAGGAACTTTTAATTTAAAAAGAAATATTGGACTTGACAATTTTCTACTCTTACCTTATACATTGAACATAGTAAAATGTAGATTTTTTTTCCTTTTCTGGTAATAAATCTTAATAACTCCAACTTGTCAGAAGTCACTTTAAAAAAAGCACATCAAAACTTGGTAAAAGATGAATAACATCCCACGACTCCTAAAATGTCACATGTCAGGTGTATTATTAGTGACTTAAAGTGTTATATTCAATGAAAAACTACATGTAAATGCACCAAAGCATCACAGCCTATCTCTGGATGTACTCTGACCTAGTTACGTGGGTATTTGGAAACACAGACTCCTGCCTGCAGGGCTATTTGTAGCATGTAACAAGCATACATCTCATGACACCCGTGCACTGAGAGATCTGTAGAAGGCAAGTGGCCTATAGGTTGGAGAAGAGGTGTTTAGTTCTAAACAACTTCACCATCATGATGGTCCCAACCAATAATTTTCTAAGATAAACAGTTGATGTCTTATGCATATGCCTTTCCAATACCTGGTTAGAGCCTGCAGCTTTGCTTGAACCAACATACCACAATGCACCCATATTTGTCCCACATTTTCCTGCACAAGTTATCTTAGATGCTCCAAAGATGTGTGATCACTATGCCCATAGATGCATATGTACCCATGAGAGAAACAGGAGCAGAAAGTGAGAACATAAATGAGGATGCAGATGCAATGAGGACACAGATGTGTCTGGAGAACAGGAAAGAATAGTTTATTGGTCAGAGAAGCAGGGATGAGGCAAATTGGCGAGTAAGTAGGAAAGGATAGAAAATGCAGGGGGTGATGCAGGGTCCACTGTACCTGATCAGTTAACATGAAATCAGCAGCCTGGGATGAGCCTTTTCTAGTATATATCACCTGGTAGTGAGAGGCAGTGTGGGAAAATGTAACGCGAGTAAAGGTTGGAAAGAGAGAGATTTGGGTCATCCTGGCTGTGCTCCTTGAGTTAGTAACCAGCCCTGTGGGCTTTGGCAGGTGGTTTAACCTCTCCATGGCTTGGTCTCTGCTTCTGCAGAAAGGGGAAATAAACTCTCGCCAATATTAGGGAGTTATAAAGGTTTAATGACACATTGTATCACACATAATAAGAAATTGAGTCCTCAATTAATGGTAATTGTTTTAGGTGGGTAAAGACCTCCGGCATGGTTTCCTAAAGGAGCATCTTGGCCCAGCTATAGGGAAAGTGATGTGTTGAAAATAGTTGTTCAGAGAAAGGAACCTACAGTCTTTCAGTGGTATCAAGGTTGAAGAGACCTGGGGAACTACATCTGACCTGGGGACATCTCTTTCATAAAGGCTCTACCAACACCCAAAACTCGGAACGTCTACAATAAAAATTGTCCTCTTTTCCTCAAAACCAGCCCCTCCTCCTAACTTTCAGTCACTCACTCATTCATTCCTTCACACATATGGTATTCATTAATAATTTTTTTATGATATCTATGGTATACAAAGATATCATTTTTATGATATCTATGGTATACAAAGAAATCTATTTGGAAATAGATAAAAAGAAGAACAAAACTCTCTATGAATCAATCATCCAAAATGGGAAATCTCATGGTTTCATTGGCTCCTGGGAAGTTCTAATGTTTCTCACATCTGCCCTTTCCTTGTCTCTTTGTATTTGGACTCCTTGTCCATTGGTTACCCTGTCCCACTTCAATTCATCTTACACATATGGCCAAGTTCCCTGAAAGTTTAAATCTGACCATATTTCTATCATGCTCAAGACTCTTCCATGACTCTTCACTGCCTAAGGAAAGAGGTACAAATGTCATCCTGAACCCAACCTTCCTATACTGCCTTATCTTCCACTATCCTCTCCAAATGTTTAATTCCTTAGTCCAGAGATTGGAAATATCTGGCATGTATATGGTCACATCTTTCCCCCTTGCCTATTGCAGACGTCAGTAATTGATCACAGCACTCCTTCCTCCTGTGCCTGAGTCATGGTCTCAGAATCCCTCAGCCAGTACCAATCAATCAGAGTTGGGACTCCAGCTGAACTTTATTTGGCCATCCCTCCACTAGTTCATCTTGTCAGAAAAAAAGAATCAGACTCTAACTTGGTTTCAGACTATTTGATTGCTGCTGTTAGTTGTTTAAAAAAAAAAAAAAGCTATGTTGATTAACCAGTTTTCAAATGTAAATAATCCCTAGCAACCAAAAACTCTACCTTCCAGACACTTAGAAAAATAATAATATTATTGGAGGAATTTTAAAAGAGTGAGTCACCTCTAGGCATAAGTGTGTAAGAGCAACTACCACAAACCACTTCAAAACCCCTTGCATACATTCATCAGGATTCTGGGCTCCAAGAATCACGTAGAAAAACTCAGAGATAAATTAGATAATCCTCATACTAGACAACAAAACCCACCTGATCCCAACCCAAAAGATAAGTGGATGACAGAGATGAAGCTTCTCTTACCAGTTCCCAGCCAGCTTTGTTCACTGCCGCTGAGACTTCATGGTGAGCTCGTAGGTTAGTAAATATGAATTACCTGGCAAAGCCAACGAGTTCCTGGGAGAAAAACTGTCATCTTCTTTCTAAAAATCAAGAAAGAAATGGGTATGACCTTAGAATTGAGTAACTGCCTCTAGATATGGGGCATCTTTTATCCTTAAGGAACAAAGAATCATGTCTTATACTTCTTTGTATCTGCTATGGTGTATATGTGAATACTCAAATATTAGAAATTTTCCAAGACCGTTCAAAGAATACATAGGTGGCAGCATTCAGAGCTCTAAAGAACACACGGTGACGAGTCTGCTACACACGTGCTTGTGTGTGTGCTTGCGTGTGTGTGTGTATTTGGTGAAGGGCACAGAAAAGGGCAGCAAAAGAGTAACTGAAGTACAAATTATTAAAGTTGGACCCTCCTGAGGGGCCTCAAGGTGGTTCTTAGTTTTATCTTTTGAGGAACCAGTGTTTCTGTTCACGTCACTTGTTTTTCTTAGATGAATCGTGTATTGAGTTTCTTAAAAATTGTCCTTATCAGTATTTTATCAAAACCAACACCAGTCTCTCCCTTGGCGGTCATATTGTTCAGCCAAAATGTCTTTCCACCGAAGGATTGATCTAGGCACCTTGGTAAGCTCCATAAAATGTCAAAAATTTGAGAATCTGCCTTAGATAAAGGACAAAGAGGTCAGCATCCTCCCTGGATGCCCTCTTTCTCTGTTGTCTCTCATCCCCCGCCCTACAAAAATTTCTGGGGATAAATCTATTTCTATTCATTTAAATGGAGTCAAATTATCAAAGTGATGCTATTTCCAAGTTGACCACCAGATTCCACTTATTTTCCCCCCTAAGATGAGTCATTCAATAGTGTTGCTCTAGGAGTGTTTTATAACAAACCCGTAAGTAAATATATTCTGAGGAATTCAGGAGTTTGTTGAAAGTCCTAACTTGAATATCTGATTTTTCCAAATAAGAAGGCATTTTTTTCTTTTTTTTAAATTTTATAGCAGTATAGCTGATTTACAGTATTGTCTTAGTTTCTGCTGTACAACAAAGTGGATCAGTTATACATATACATATAGCCACTCTTTTTTAGATTCTTTTCCCATATAGGTCATTACAGAGTATTGAGTAGAGTTCCCTGTGCTATACAGGAGGTCCTTATTAGTTATCTATTTTATATGTAGGGGTGTGTATATGTCAATCCTCATCTCCCAATTTATCCCCCCTCTTACTCCCTGGTAACCATACATTTGTTTTCTACATCTGTAACTCTATTTCTGTTTTGTAGATAAGTAGATAAGTTCATTTGTACCTTTTTTAGATTCCACCTGTAAGTGATATCATATGATATTTGTCTTTCTCTGTCTGACTTACTTCATTCGGTATGAAAATCTCTAGGTCCATCCATGTTGCTGCAAATGGCATTATTTTGTTCTTTTTATGGCTGAGTAATATTCCATTGTATATATGTACCACATCTTCTTTATCCATTCCTCTGTCAATGGACATTTAGGTTGCTTCCATGTCTTGGCTATTGTAAATAGTGCTGCAATGAACATTTGGGGTGCATGTATCTTTTCAAATTATAGTTTTCTCCAAATATATGTCCAAGAGTGGGGTTGTTGGATCACATGGTAGCTCTATTTTTAGTTTTTTAAGGAACCTCCATACTGTTCTCCATAGTGGCTGTACCAGTTTACATTCCACCAACAGTGTAGGAGGGTTCCCTTTACTCCACACTCTCTCCAGTATTTATTGTTTGTAGATTTTTTGATGATGGCCATGCTGACTGGTGTGAGGTGGTACCTCATGGTAGTTTTGATTTGCATTGCTCTAATAATTAGTGATGTTGAGCATCTTTTCATGTGCTTAATGCATTTAATAAGTTGCATTACTAAGTTTGAGAGGAAATCTGCTTCTAAGCTTCTATTTTTTGGTGGCAAGTTGCTTCAGGCTGATCCACAGAGTTGTCACAAAGGGGACATGCCTAGATGCTTCCTCACAGATTCAAGAGTTTGGGGCAGAATAAGAACAGCTCTAAAGAGGATTTTATTCACAAAGTGAAATCCCAGAGAGATCTAGGGAAAGAAACTTTCAAGGCTGTAGGGGCCTTTCTGAGCCCCAGAACCCATCAGTGCATTCTGGTGGGACTGTCCCTTCTAAAGGGCTTGGCAACCACCATGGGCACCAACCACGGTCATGGTTCAAGAAAGCACACTACTGTTTTGGCCTGTAGTGTGCTTTCATCACATCAGATTCCCTCCTTCCAAGAAGGATGTAGCTTTGGCCAGAAAAAATCTTAAATTATTTTAATTAGCCTTCTAATTGTTACTTGACTGTTTCAGAGATGGATATCACAATAGAGGAATGATGACGATGCTCAAGAATATTTTATTTAAAATTCTAATTGACAGTGTAGTCATTTGGTATTCATTCCGTTTGAAGAACTAGACATAAATCTAAACCTCTAGACTCTAGAGTAATGCTGTACAATGGAAACTTCGGCCACGATGGGCAAGTTCTATAATCTACTCTGTCCCTTATGGTAGCCATCAACAACATGTGTCTACTGGGCACTTGAAAATTGGCTATTGCAACTGAGGAATTCATTTTAAATGATATTATATTCAAATTACCACGAGACTAGTAGCCACTTTTGGATAGTCTAGCTCTTGTCTAGAGTAGTAAATAGTCCTCAGATTTGGCTACTTAATGGAATCACCTGGGGTGTATTTCAAAAATTCCAGTGAATGAAAACCACTCCCAGGGATTCTGATTTCATTTGGTATGAAGAGTAGACTTGGCATCACGACTTTTAAAAACTCTTCAGATAATCATTAATGTATGGGAAAAATTGAGAATCACTGTTCTGGAAGAGACATCCTCAGAGCTAGCAGACTAGACAATCCGTTAACTGGATGGGTTCAAAGCCCTGCATATCATCAGTGCAACAGGCAGTTTGATTGTGTCCGCAAAACAGACTCTTTCAAGACAACATGTGTCAAGTATCTACCACACAGCAGGCACTATGGCTAATCTATTCTAACGGCACCCTTAGTATGCTCTGACATAGCCAGTGTATGATGCTACAATGCTCATATATGGCGCTCGTGCAAATTACCAAGTCAGCGCAAGGGAAACTTAGGCTGAATTCAGAGTCCAAATATACAAGCAAGTCATCTATAGTCAAAGGAAAAGCCTCAAGGGAAAGGAGTGGCCCCATCCACCCAAGGTACAGAAGAGAAGAGGGACCACCTTTGGAACAGGGCTTTTGCATGCCACCCATCGCCTTCTATCCCAAACAAAGCATCATCTCTGGAAAAGTAATTGCCTCATAGGTAGCAGTCAGCAAATGGAAAACTGATTAACAGTTGAGTGTTACGCTACAATGGTGCACAGAAGAAACCACACATGTGGCTTGGTGTCTGTGCATTCTGTGTTACAAGGAGTGTGGCAAAGGAAAAGAAAGCTGAAGCCCAGGCTGCTGTCATTCATTCTTTACTGGTGCTTCCCAAGACTGAGTTCTTTCCCTGGGTCGGCATCCTGTAAACTCCATTCTTTAATGCGCTCGTTTTCTTCATGAATTTTCTCCCTGCTCTTATAAAATAGGAGTCAGACTTTCTGAAATGCTTGAATTCGCCCTTTTTGTCCACTCCTGGCTGAGCAACTCACTGTGCAGGCCACTGGATCCAACAGTTCATCCTTTGACAGCACTTTAGCCAACGGGAAAGCCCAGGACATCTGGGGCAAGAGATGCAGGGGGAGAAAAAACAAACCAGCACTACTGAGCCACCCTTTACGGACAGTATCTGCCTCTCTCGCTATCCTTGTGCTTTTCTGCTGAGTGGCTTTCATTTTCTCTGGAAGGTACTGATGTCTTCAGGGAACATCTGTTTTAACTGTCTGTCCAAGAGTAAAAGTGAAATGCTCCATACAAAGAATGATAAACAACTACCTGGTTCTTCCTATGCTCAGGGAAGAAATCCCCGATTAAATCTTCAGTTCTTATTGCATTATACAAAAATCCCACTTGGAAAGACTGTTTCACATACCTTAACCTGATCTGTTCAAAACATTGCTTAAAAAGCCTGCTTTATGAGAAGCCCCAAAGAGCTTTAGAAAAACGCAAGTTTGTGTTTGCTGTGGATCCAAATGCTGACAGATTTAATCAATCAAGAATAAATAGATGCTGTCTTTTCATATTGGGCACAGGAGACATTTACCTTTTTTAAAAAAATACGTATGCCTTTTATTATGAAAGTAATACTTGTTTGATTTTTAGAACACTAGAAAATACAACCAAGCAAAAAGTGGATCAAAATTGCTCAAAGTTTCACCCTCTAGAGATAATTTCTGTTAAAAATTGTGTGCGTGTTCTACCCTTATTTTTGTTTTTCATCACCATGGAAGAGGGTAAGTTTAACGGAGAGAAGCCCAGCTTTTCCATGGCTAAATGAAATGCGCAGGAAAGACTGCTACAGTGAACACAGATGACTCTATGCCCTTCTGACTATTGTAAACCCCGCCTGCACTCCAAGCACTTATTCTACCTTCAGTCAGTAAGTGTTTCTTGAACACCTTCTGAGCTGTGCTGTAATGCTGCTAAAATACCCCATCTATTTTCAGCCTCTAAGGAACTTACAATTTAGTTGGATATATTAGTTTCCTGCGGCTGCCTTAACAAAGTACCACAAACGGCAAGGCTTAAAACAACAGAAATGTATTGTCTCGTGGTTCTAGAGGCCTGAAGTCCAAAATCAAGGTGTCTGCCGGGCCACACTCCCTCTGAAACCTGCAGGGGAGAACCCTTCCACGCCTCTTCCTAGCTTCTGCTGGTTGCCGGCAATCCTTAGCGTTCCTTGGCTTCTGGCTACATCACTCCAATCTCTGCCTCTGACATCATGTAGCGTTTAGTGTGTCTGTGCCTTCCTATGGAATTTCCTCTTCTTATAAGGACCCTGGTCATATTGGATTAGGACCCACCCTAATGACCCTCTTCTTAACTTTATTATAACTGCAATGACCCTATTTCCAAATAAGGTCACAGTCACAGGTATACTGGGAGTGAGAACTTCAACGTATTCAACCCACAGCATTGAGGAAGCAAAAAAACTCACAGGATTCAGTTAGAGAATGATAAAAGACCTGCATAATTAAGCTTTCAGATATATGACCCAAACTGCCAGTGCTATGGAAATTCAAAGAATTATTCTAGAAGGATGAGATAGTTTGGGAAGGATTGATAGATTTCATTGCACGTGTATGGATCTTGGTCAGAAAGGTGGATGGAGGGAGAAACAGACAGTCCAGGGAAAGGGATGAAATTTTAACTCTTTAGCAGAGTAAACAAGGTACTCCTCCAACTGGCTCTTGCCCTCCTCTTGAGTCTCAGGCCCCGGGGGACTCACTCGGCAATGCTAAACCACACAGGATCTCTCAGACACCTTCTTCTTTTGCACCATCACACCTGTTCATGTGTTGCTGTTTCTAACCAGAATGTCTCCTCATCATTTCCTACCATCACGACTACCCCCACCAATTTCCCATTCATCCTTCCACAAGCCCAACCTTGACATCATAGCTCCAGAAATCCTGGACCCCTGGAGAGAATTAGTCACCACCCACCCTGGGCCACCACTACACCTTGTAGATATCATAGCCTGGTGTCCCTTAAGGACAGGAACCGGGTCTCAAGAGTCTCTGTACCCCCAACGTATAACACAGAGCCTAGCACTGCCAGTGGTCACCAATGGTTTACTGAAATTTAGTTGAACTGAATTGTTTGTGGACAGGAAATGAGGGGATGAACCTAACTGCAGCCCAACCAAGGGCCAGGTTCTGCAGATGGGCTGATGACCAAGCTGTCATGAAGAGAAGCGCGTCACCACTGCGGAATGGGCAAAACACACTGTGGGTGGGGAGTGGTGGTCACTGTGTGAGTGAAGGCCCTGGCTTGTGACATGGCCTGACGTGCTAGGAAAAAAGAAAAGAGTCAATGCAACCAGAGCATGAGATTCAAGAGGAGGAAGACAGGAGACGAGGATAGAGGCCCAGTGAGCAGGGCCTTGGGTGGCAGGTGACTACAGAAATTTTTGCAGCAAGGAAATGTGTTCGTATTTGAGTATAAGAAACATGGTTTAGCAGCGACATGGGGGATGGCAAAGTGAGGTCAAGGCCAGATGCAGGGAATATCCTAAGTCAACTCTAAAGAGACCATGGGCAGGCAAAAGAAACATCAGGGGTAGGAAGGAGGTAATGAACGTGAAGCAACGATGAGGAGGTATAATTGACAGGATTGCAATGTTGGGAAAGAAAGAGGTGAGATGTCTCCCTTGAGTGACGGGTGACAGAATTGCTGCTCGTAGAAACAGGGACTATGGGAAGCGAGGTAGGTGTGGGGTTGGCCACAAGTTCAGTTTCACTCGTGAGTACTTTGAATTCCCATGAGACATCTAGGTTTTATAAAGTTAACAACTAGTTCGTGAGGGTTGGGGGTTTTTTGTGGTTTTTAAGTAACAACTATAATTAGAATTTCATTTGAGATAAAGTTCTGACTCTTGAGAAATGTGCCTCAGGTTTTCATGACATCATGACTTAAAAATGAACACAACTGCCGTTCAAGGTGAGCGGGACCCAGCTCATCACCTCGCAGTTTCTTCATGAGTCCAGTTGTGAACTGGAAAGAAATGGAAACCACAAAGCTAACAGACGGTGACCTGCCTCTTAAAGAGTTCCATTTAAATATAGTTCATCTTTGCTGCTGCACACGATGAAAGGGAGTCAACAGCCCCCGGGTTCTCGGTATCTTCACTCAGCTTTCTGGGCACCCTGAGCTATACAGCCACCTGTCCTAACGGCCGGGGGTCAGCATTCTCAGAGAGGGTGGACCAAGAACCTCACTGCATTACGCTAAGGAGAGAAAGTTGCCCTTGAGAGTCTAACACAAAAGGAGGACATTGGTAATGAACATCCGCAATTTTTCAGACCTCCATATACTTCAAATCATGGCCCTGCCCATTCCTAGCTGTGTTACCATAAACAAGTTGCTTACCTTCCCTGGGGTTTATTTTCTTCTATAAAAGAGAACGATCTTGGAACCTACATCTAAGGATGGTGGCCAAGACTTAGAATGTTAATACATGAGAAGTACTTAGAATAATGCCTGGCTTAGAATAAGCTGTCCATCAATGGTAGATACATATTTATTCAGTCAAAATGATTTTGATATTTTCCATCTGTTTCTACCAGGAGCTTCCAAGCAACAGGGACCCAAATCAGGCAGAAAACACCCCGTGGTTTCCTAGTGTCTGGTCTCTGCAGATGCCACAGGTGCCATCCTACCCAGAAGGACAATGAGGGAGAGATGTGGAAACCAGGGGCTCCCCTCCAAGCCTCAACACTGAGGGCTCCAGTAGGCAATTGCTTGTTAAGCCACTTGGAAAGGATGCTTTGAGGATCTCTAATTCCTCCATGCTCCTTCCTTAGTCCGTGCATCCAGCTCACTTCCTGGAATGCCCTTCATCCTGCCCCCCATGTTACCTTGTCACTTCCTGTTTGGAACACCCGTATAACAGAGTAGCTAAGAGCTGTAAAGTGCTAGGTGTGTGACCTTGGACAAATTACTTAATCTCTCCAAGGCTTGATCCTTTATCTGTAATGTAGGGCAATAAAGCACCTACTTCATAAAACTATTGAGAGAATTGCACCAAACAATATATGTCAAGTACCTGGCCCAGGGACCACACATCTCAGGGGCTCCTCCTTTAGATCTGGTATCACCAGCACTCAGAACCTCCCCTGACTATCCAGGAGAGATGAAGCACAACTACACTCTCCTTTCTAGCCAGCACACACCTTGCTGAAGTCACGCAGAGCACCGGCCCAAGCCCTCACTTATAGATCTGTCTGCTTTAAAGAGCCGGAACCACTCCTAGTACCTACCGGAATTCCCAAGATCTCACATAGTGCTTAGTACCCAGTGGGCATTCGTCTGTCCAATAAATGAATGAATCTATCTAAAGGGTACAAAGTGTTCAAGAAAAATTAAGTTAACCTTATTCTGTCACAGATTTTCAAAAGAGTGTGTTCATAGTTGAGTCTATCACATTTTTTAAAGATCTGTTTGTCAAGAGAGTGAATAAGAATATTTATATTTGTACACGCATGTTCAGAGCAGCATTAGTAAAATTTGGAAGCAACCCAAGTGTCCATCGACCACTGAATAGGTAAACAAAATGCAGTCTAACCCCTACAATAGGATATTATTCAGCCTTAAAAGGGAAAGAAATTCTGACACAGGCTGCAACATGGATGAACTTTAAAGACATTATGCTAAGGGAAATAAGCCCATCACAAAAGGACAAATATTATAGGATTCCACTTATATGAGGTACCTAGGTAGTCAAATTCATAGACACAGAACACAGAATTGTGGTTGCCAGGGACTTGGAGGATAGAGGAATGGGAAGTTATTATCTAATGCGTACAGAGTTTCAGTTTGGGAAGATGAAAAATTTCCAAAGATGGATGGTTTTACAACAATGTAAACGTAATTAGTCTCACAGAATCATACACTTAAAAAATGGTTAAAATGGTAAATTTTTATATATAGTTTACTACAATACAAAAGGGAAAAAGAATGTTTAAGTAGCACCTGGTAGTTATACAAAAGGGCGTCTTTAATGCGTGTGTAATTTGTCCATGTGGACACGTCTATAACTGCTCCAACCCACCCCAGTATCACCAAGGGATTAGGAGCAACAGCCTCCGAACCCAGGTTTTTACTCTAGTTTTTTTTTTTTTTTTTAAATATGGCTTGTGTGACAAATGAATTGCATTTTATTTATTTATTTTTTCTTTATGGCTGTGTTGGGTCTTCGTTTCTGTGCGAGGGCCTTCTCTAGTTGTGGCAAGCGGGGGCCACTCTTCATCGCGGTGCGCGGGCCTCTCACTATCGCGGCCTCTCTTGTTGCGGAGCACAGGCTCCAGACGCGCAGGCTCAGTAATTGTGGCTCACGGGCCCAGCCGCTCCGTGGCATGTGGGATCTTCCCAGACCAGGGCTCGAACCCGCGTCCCCTGCATTGGCAGGCGGATTCTCAACCACTGCGCCACCAGGGAAGCCCTTTACTCTAGTTTTTAGATGAAGAACAGGATAGTGCCTTCAGTCTGCAGAGTTAAGATCTTCTCCAGAGATTCACACCAAAAGATGTTTTCCTGTGTCCCCAGGAATGTAATTATGTGTAGCATAAATAATAGGAGAAAAGGAGGGAATGCTTGTGTAGATTTTTTACCGATTGTTCCATTTGGTCTGAAATTGGAAGATTTCTTGGTGTGTTTCTGGTTGAGAGTTATCCCCTTGTAGGTAGTACCAGGAGCCTCAAGTGCTTTTATTCTTGCTTCATCTTTTTGGCCAGAAACTGGGGACAGTCACCATCCGTGATGACTTGGCCATAAGTAGCTTTGGGAGGTGGGAAGCCTGGGGTCTTGGGGAAGCCTTTTGTTGTGAAATCAGAAAACAGACAGTTTTCTGGAAAAGTAACAGACAGTTATGGAAGGTGTTGGGGGTGAGGCCACAAAATGTGCTAAGATGCTAAAATATATCCTTGGAAGAAAAGAGCTGGGAATACCCCCCCACACACACAAATTGGTCAATAGTGTGAATGTAAGGATGTAAGGATGAAGAGCATTTTTAGCTTTGACAGTGGTCATTTGCTTTGTCCATGTGCCAAACATGGAACTTGAATCCATTCAGCTTTCTCCATCTGAACCTAGAAAGTCGGCTTCCTGAAGGAAGAGGGTTTTGTCGTTTGGTTCACTGCTTTCATCCAGGTTCCTAAAACAGTGCCTGGCCAGGAGCACCAGCTCAAAAAGATGTGTTGCATGAATGAATGCTTAAATTTAGTTCTCAAGGATGTTTCAAAAATAGAGCAATAAATATAAAATAGGATGTGCACATTCTCTTTACTATTTGATTCACATCTAAAAATGTTCACCTGAAATAGTCTTTCCTAAAAATCTACAAAGCTTGCTTAGGGCAAAAACCTGAATCTAATAATACTCAATTATCAAGTATTAGTTTCCAAAATACCTGCCACTTCCTGGATCTAATTTTGTTTCAGTTCTATAAGGAGACCACCCAATCAAAGAAGGAAGTATTTTTATCTCCACGCTAATTTGGTCAATCATTTTTTCCCCAGAAGAGTCAAGCTCTGCTGGGCACATGCAGATACGGGGTGGAGACCAAGCCCCAGAGGAGTGAAGGCAGCCCACCAGACCCACTGAAGCAAAGGACAGGCCATGGTGCTGGTGAAACCTTGTACAGTGGGGCTTCCACGCAAAACTGGTAAAATAATATAGTAGGTCAATAGGTCAAGAAGTCGAAAGAACTGGGGAGGTCCCTTATCTGGTCTCCAGCAAAAGGGTGCAGTTGTTAAATAGGGTCATCAATGAGTTTAGTCATCTGATTCTCATTGGTTACTAGATCGGAGCTTCCTTCTCTCTGATATCTCTTTTCTCTTTGGTCATCACTTTTCAAAAACCGTACTTGCAAATCCACACCAAGGATTAAGCTTTGGTATCAAGAGGGGGCAGTTTAGGAAACTGGTTAAGAGCATGTGCTCTGGAGCCAAAGTGTCTAAGTTCAAATCCCAGCTCTGCTAGCTGTGTGACCTTAGGCAAGTTAATCAACAGCTCTGTGCCTCAGTTTCTTCATCTATGAAATATGGATGATCATAATAATACCTATCTCATAGCACTGATGTGAAAGGAATTGATACATTAGTTTGTAAGGAATTGATATATTGCAACATCATCTAGCATGTATTAAATATTACGCTATATCTCAAAATACACTATATTGTAATTTTACATCTATCTTATGTATTTTACTTTATGTAATTTATTAAATTTGTGAAAGATTGAGAGTACAGCCCTCATGATTATAAAGCCATGATATTTCTCCCCAACAAAGGATAAAATCAGGGCATCCATAAGAGAGCACAGTATATAAAAAAAAACGAAATTTAGAAAAAATAATCTGATAAACGTAGATCTTTCCACGTACCCCTTACAGCTGGGGATAAGCACTTCACCAAGTGAAATGTTAATCTGGCATGCTGGTGATCGGCCAGACTTTTTCAATTCACAGGCCAGAGGACAATTGTCATAGACCTATGTTGAGAAATGTCCCCAAGAGGTTTTCAAGGTGAGGGGTGTCACCATCCACTGTATTTCCCACCTCGTGAGCACCCACAGGGGAAAAACTCAGATTATTGCACAGTGATTCTCAGATAAAGCTGATCTTACCACAGCCTTATAACTTGGGCAAAACCAAGGACTTTATAACCATCTCTTATTCTTCTGTTTATGTGTCTGGGGTCCCGTTGAGCCATCTTACACATTGAGTCTAAGTTCCAGCAGTGAGAATTGACTCACCTTTTGTAACTGCCAAGCTCCACATTCATTTCAGCACTTTCTGTCATTTTCTCTGTGTCTGTACACCTTTCCGTCTGTCTACCTTCTCTGAGATATTTCTGCCAAGAAGAAATGTCAAGGGCTGCCATCATCTCGTTACATTTCTCAACCGCTATAGAGGCATCCTAGGTTTGACATAGCGTTACGACTCTGTCCAACATCTTTTACTACCTAAGAATCAAATACTCATGCATTCAGAATTAGAAGGTAGAAAGCTAAAGAATTCTATTTCTTTGAGTTCAACCAAAAGCCATTCAGTGATTTGTTATGTGGGTTTTTTCCATCTCCCAGTCATCCAGACTAAAATCCTGGACGTCTCTACCTGTGCCCTAGCCCCACTCCAACGTTCAGTTCCAAGTTCTGACTCTTCTTTCCCACTCCCTCTTCTCCATCCGCCTTCTCTTTCTGTGGCTGCCACGGTCCCCTCGCCAAGACCCCTGTCACATCTCCTAATTGGTCTATGGGCTTCCAGTCTCACTCAGACTTGTCCTTCTCATTGATCCCTGACACTCTCCCTGAAGCATGGCTGTGCTTAGGATTGTGATGCTTCCGTAGGGCACACCTGCTCTTGGGAAACAAGTCTCCTGTGATATTGTGATTTATAATAAGAAATAATATATTTGGCCTTTGTCCCTGTTTTTTGACACAGAGCTCCTAAATCCATTGGAATTTCCTATGATGAGAGTGATAAAGGTGTCTCTTGTTATATTAATAAGGTGACTTTGGGACTGGTTGCCAGGAGAATCAACCATGTGATTAGAGGTCTGGAACTGTCAGTCCCACCCTACCCTCCCCCACAACCGCTGGGGAAGGGGGAAGGGCTAGAGGTTGAGCTCAAGTCCCAATGGCTAATGATTCAATCAGTCAGCCTATGTAATGAAGCCTCCATAAAACCCCAGAAGTCCAGGGCTGGGAGAACTTCTGGGCTGGTAACACACAGAGGGGTGAGGAGACCTGTGTGCTGAAAAAGGGGCATGGAAGCTCTGGGCCCCTTCTTTGTCCCTTGCCCTGTGCATCTCTTCCATCTGGCTGTTCCTGAGTTATGTCCTTTTATAATAAACCAGTGATCTGGTAGGTAAAATGTTTCTCTGAGTTCTATGAGCCACTCCAGCAAATTAATCAAACCCAAGAAGGGGCGTCCTCGGAACCTCCAATTCATAGTCAGAAGCACAGGTGACAACCTGGACTTGCATTTGACATCTGCAGTGTGGGAGGGGTGGGGGCAGTTTTAGAGGGCTGAGCTTTAACCAGTGGGCTCTGACGCTGTCTCCAGGTAGGTAGTGTCAGAATTGAGTTGACTTGTAGGGCACCCAGCTTGTGTCAGAGAATTCCTTGAGACTTACTGTATAGCACAGGGAACTATACTCAATATTTTGTAGTAACCTATAAGGGAAAAGAATCTGAAAAAGAAATAGATATGTATGTATGTATGACTGAATCACTTTGCTGTACACCTGAAACTAACAAAATATTGTAAATCAACTACACTTCAATTAAAAAAAGAGGGAGAATTCCTTGGATGTGTGGGGAAACCACCGCCCCCCCATACATACTTTGGAATTGGAGTCAGAACTTTAATCTCCAAACCTCTTAGTGATAGAGTCAGGGACCTCGTGTTATACAGGGAACAGCATGCATTCCGAGCAGGGACTTGGACATCCACAGTCTTGAGTCCAGGTCCTATCTCTGCACTTATGGTCTCAGTGGCCTTGGGTATTACTGGCTCTCTATAAACCTGCTGTTTTATGGTTGGTGACTCTCTCAAGGTGTTGTTGTGAGCATTAAACTAGATAATATGCATACAGGACTGACTCGGGGCCTGGCAGCCCACGGTAAGTGCCCAGTAAATACAGCCCCTTACTGAGGTTGGCCTCCCCACAGCCTCGGGTCCCTCCTGGGCCTTCTCTTCCCTGGGCCAGCATGCACTGCAGCTGTGTCCTGCATCCATCACTTCCCCTGTGCTTCCTTCTTCCCTTGCTCATGTCTTGCAAGCTATCTTAAATTCTCTTCCCAAACTCTATACTCTCTCCAGGCTCAATCCTCCCTCCATCTCTTCCTCAAAGGGTCCCCAGCCCTTCCAGATGGATCTCATTTCTCCCCTTTCCTAAGTTTCCATGACACTGGGTTTATTCCTGCATCATCACATTCATTATATTCTACATCAAACTGTCAGTATTTGACCATCAAACAGCCACTCCTTCTAGACTGTGCGTTGGATAAGGGCTGAGCCCATGTCTTCAGCAGATATTACTCCTCAAGAATGTCCAGACTAAGTCTTTGGTACATGAGTGAAAAGTGCTTGCATGACATTAATTGATTATGGAATTCATATTTTGTTGATTGCTTCAAGAACTTTACAGTTTGTACTAATTTTAAGGCAACAGAAATCACCACCCTTTTCCGTACCCTGAGACACAGATTTCTAGCACCTGAAATGCAGCTCTGCATTGAACAGGGGATGGTGTGTCTGACATGTAATACCAATGGGCCACTGGAGTTTCATTTCACTTGTTGTGTCAGAAAATCAATCAGTGACTTCAGCAAGATCTTGAGACTATGCCCCGTCTCTAGAGCCATGGTAAATAATTGATGTCCCTTTCCCCACTCCCTCTACAAAAAAACCTCTTCTATTCTTAAACCTGAATAACTTCCGGAATACGCATTATTGAATCTGTTTGGATCTCCTATTACCATACTTAAAGAATAAAGAAGACAACTTCCATCCCAAGGTAAAAGCTTTTCACTTCCCAAGATTGAGAACGTGAAGAGGCTCTTGATATTCAACACTTCGGGCCCCTGAGGTTACTTTTTTTCATATATTTATAATGTTATCGTTTATTCTCCGCATCAGCAAAATAACATTGACTTAGAAAAAATGTAATTTACCAAACGTTAAAATTTGAAGAAAATTCTGAAATGAGTCATCTAAACATTCTGGATCCCTTGCCCTTATTTCTCTGGTCTGACAACACCTTGCACTTTGCCAAGAAGCCACAAACATGGTAATAGATGCCATCAAAACACAGTGTCATATGAATATCAATAAGAACATTTTGTATTTGCATATAATTCTTCTTTGCTGATTTTCAAATGCCTTCCTCCTTTGCGGCTCACCGCGGCAACCTTTCTATGCAATCAAAACAGGTGCTATGAACATGAGTCTTTAGGCCCACTTGGGTTGGACTCAGCAAGGAGGAAAGAACGGTAACGTGAATAATTACCAAAGGAATGTCAAGTCTGTTCTCAGCAAGACCAGATCAGTGATGAGCTGGACTTTACCTGCCAAGTGTTTCTTACCCGTCTCCCTCCTCTTGAAAGGTCCACTCCTTTTTTTCCATGTGGCCTTTCATTCTTCCATTAGATTTTCTTCCTCATAAGACTCAGTCAGAACTTAAGATGTTCTCAAATTAGTAAAAAGTAAAATAGCATGATATGGAAATGTTTTAAGGTTTTCAAATACTTTTGTATGTCCCTCTTCTGGCATTCTGCAATAGAGAATAGTTCAAGTCCCATTAATGGGCAACAGATAGGCTAAGCATAGTCTAAGATTTGTCTTATAGGATATTTCATCGGATCCTCATAACAGAGCTATAAAGGAAGAATTGCCCCCATCCTGTAATTGAGGAAACAGTTACATTAACCAGCCCAAGGGAAGTAACAGAGCCAGGAAGTCAGACTCAGCTCTCTGTATATCAAGTTCAAGTGGGCTTGTTCTCCTATTACCACGTGTCCTGGCTTTATGCTCAGATGCTCTATGTTCTGTAGATGCTAAAGATTGAAGCATGCCCGATAAATGGCAGTCTTCCTGAATTCTGAATCAATTATGAGACAGAAAGGAGTGGGACAGATGTAGGTCCAAAGGCCAGCTGTACTGCTGCTCAAAGCCAGACTGCAGAACGAAGCTTAGCCGTGCGCCAACAATGGCCTCCCCAACACTGCACGCAAAATTCAATAGACTCACTCTCTGTCTCAGGCACCTCGAACCAGTGCTGGGCCTGCAAAACACACCACATGAAGACACAGACCAGAACGTGTGCCTCCTGCAGCTACCAGCCCCGAGGAGAAAGGGAGGGGACCAGGTTCCCAGATCCATCACTTCCTTCTCCCAGACCCACCAACCCATCAAGTGAGAGGAAGAGAGAAGCCAGGAGCCATACCTGCCAGGGCGGCCCCCCATGTGGCAGCCAGCATTGGGAATGGGGAAGAAACACTGGTTCCCTCAAAGTTTACTCTAAGGAGTTTTACATCACAGGCATCATTGGTGTTCAAATATACATGGCGACTTCCTGGCAGGTATAACCCTTTAATAGTCCACTATCCCCACTGCAGAAGTTTGTCACACGAATCTTGGCCTACAGAGGTCAAGATGTCAGAAGTCCTTGTTTCCAGGGCTTCGCTGACTCACTGTATGACCCAAGGCAAGCCACTTCATTAGTCAGTGTCTTAATGCCTCCATTAATAAACTCTGCATTGTGGACGGGAATCCTCTCTATAGAGAATTCCTCCATCACGGGCAGTGGTAAAGGGATACTGCAAACTCAGCTACAAAAAGAGCCAGCCTGCCGCGAGATGGGCGACCACTCCCAGTACAGGGTTCGTCTGCCTTCTTCCAAGAATCCTGAGCAAACCATGTTTTGTTGGTGTTCCTCCTGTCAGACACCGACAGAGAGAGAGAGAATTCCCTCAGCAGAACCCAGGCGAATGTTCATCCAGCGTGTTGACCATATTGAGTAACAGTAGGTTATTTCATGCCTCTTGAATGTTCAACGTCTGAACAGCTACACACACTTGAACCTATATTTTACCCCATTGACAGGCCCGGAAAGGACATATGGTTTAGATTTTTAGACAACACTCCATGTAAAAAAGCCTTTCCTTTTATAGAGGCATATTTTTAGAGTCTCCGAAGCTAAACTCTGGGCTGAATTTAATCCATGCAGTTCTCTGGCCCAATCTAGAGCCTCAACGCAATTTTGTGTCAGTGGAATACATTGTTAACTGATCTGTCAGAAAATCAATTAATTACTTTTAAGAAGCAGTTAAGAGTATCCCTACAAAGCTGCCATGTGAATTATTAAAGAATATAATGTAACAGTCCCCACCCCCGCTCCCTGCGTTCAAAAGATTCCCTGAATCCTAAATGAAAATCATACAAAGCTGAGGGGGCCAAAAAAAAAAAGAAAAGAGAGAGAGAGAGAGAGAGAGAGAAAGTGACGAGGCTTAGGAGGTGTGGAGGAGAAGTAGGCATTTGCTGATGCTGCTGAAGGCTGCCCCGTGACGCTACCCATCTCTGGGTTCTCCAGCATGTGCCCCTATGTCTTCAGACAAGGCAGCAGAAACTATAGCCCCATCTGCTCGTCTCCATTCATTGGTAGAGGGCGGCCCTGTGCAGAGCCCTACAGATTTCTTTCTTTCCCGGAGCCCTACTCATCCCAGAGACAAGCTCCGGCAAAGCCCACCACTCCCCCGACTCCTGCAGTTCTAGGCCTTTCTCCAGCCTGGCCTGCGCCGGTAGAGCTCCCTGGGTGGGAGGCCGGAGCTTCTCCCATACCCCAGTTTGTGTCACCACAGAGTGTTTAGCTCAGATCCAATCACACTCATCTGTCCATGTCCTATTTATCTGGGAACAATGCTAAGACTGACCTGGCGCTTCAGATATGCATCAGACTCGGATTCCCCAAACGTAGAGAGAATCCCTTCCCACCTCAACTTAGCCTGCACCCCAAAGACAAGGAAAGCAGGGGAAACAATGGTCTGTAGCTGTAAGATGAGGGCCCAGGCTGGGGCCTAGACAGATGAGTCTCCCTTGCTGTGTTTCTTTGGTTTTGATTTAACCAGAAACGTTTAGCATCGGAGTGAGAAAAACCATACATTTGCATAACCAAAGCATCCGCAGCTCCTGTTAGGAAGATGCCTCCTCCAACTGCTGGCCAGCCGTGGTTATCACTGCGTCTGAAACTCAGATGCCATCTGAAGTGGTTCTGCAGGTTGTTGGCCATGTCAACCTCCAAAACCCTCAAGGCACCAAGAGTCAGAAGCAGAGAAGTGACTCCCTGGGCTCCTAGACTGAGACCCAGAGATTAAAAGAGCAAGTGATAAAGGGAGATAATTTTTCACCACTCAACACCTGTGAGCAATTACCCTCTTGCTCTGAGACTTGGGCTGCCTCAGGGCACGAAAGGTTGGGGAGGAGATGACTGCTACAGTTCCGTATCATTCATTCATTCACTCATTTATTCATAAAAAGTATTTAATGAGAATCAACTCAGTTCCAAACACTTTTTTTTTTAATCCTGGGTTCTCTCCAGCAAAGAACAAGAAAGATAAAGTCTCTCTCTCACGTCCACTCCACCCATCACTTGGAAGATGGAGGCAGGCAATAAATAAGTGAACACAAAAGTTAAATAAGACAAATGCAATGTCGAAAATAAATCAGTGTCATCATATGATACAAGTGACCATGCAGGGGGAGGAAGTGGGGTATCTCTAGCTGTTACTCTAATAGATGACATTTGGGCAGCGTTGGGAAAAACTGGGGGCAAGGTGGGGGGAACAAGTGGTCCAGGCACATGAAAAGATCCAGGAAGAGCTTGGTGTATTTGAGGAACAGAATGGAGGCTGAGACAGAGCAAGCTGGGAGATACAGGGTCTCTGTGACGTCAGAGAGGTAGCCCAGGACCTGGAATTCTCTGTGCCCTGGAATTCTCTGTACCCTGGAAAGCCCTCACAGAGTCTGGGTAGAGGAGACACAGGATCCGATTTACATCGGTTTCTGGCTGTGAGATTACAACAGGGCTAGCTGGAAGGGCTGCTGCCCTTTCTCCCCACCACAAACTCAGCACCGAGCAGACCACAGCTCTTCCTCTATAGCAGCTTGGCTTCAAAGGTGACCGTTAGGTACATAGCCTTGTCAGACTCCCCCATCTCTCTGCGCCTCAATATCTGATCAAGAATAAGATCCCCTCCCATGGCTGCTGTCTGCAAGACGTCTGGTATTCGGCTTCTCGTTTCATAGACACTGGTTGCTGCCGTTGTTAATTTCAACTTCATTCCCTACGTTATCCCCACGAGTGCATTTTTGATGCTGATTTTTACCAACTTTTTTGAGCAAAGATTTACGGAGCACCTACTCTTTATCACCTGGGTCCTGTACCACCACAAGGAGCAGTTTTATGATCCAGAATCAGGAAGCATCCCTTTCCCCCCAAATCTGATAGCTCCTACTTCCCCCAGGAAACTCCAACAAAGGCTTTCTGTGCCCTCCTCACAGGTCTTGTATTGAAGTATTATGCAATATTGAACCAACGTGCAACATGCACATCAGGAGTCCTGACTGGTGTGTGATTCTCACACAAGCCCACCCGTAGTGCCCGGTATTGGCTGGGTGAGGATGGTGCCCACTCAGAGGGCAGCGTCTAGACTCTGTCCAGTATGCAGGGAGCTCTATCCAGTGCTGGGTTCCAGTGGGAGAGGTGGAGTTTACTGTCGCGTCGAGGGCTAGCGATGGAGAGGATGATACGCAAGAGAGATTTCTGTCTCTGCATGTCACTCTCGTTATGCGATGCTTGACTTCAGAAAGGCAGTTCATTTGTTCTTAGTTCCTAGAAGCCTAAATGAATTCCCCACCAGAAAAAAATAAAAACGTTTTGAAAATGATCACCATCACTGATGATTCGATCAGGAAATTACAAAAAGGAGAAAACTAGGACCTGGGAGAGCCTCGAGCCTCCAGCTAGTTGGGGAGGTGAGGCAGCAAGAGAAGCAGAGCCCTTTGCTCATTTGCCAGACACCGGGGAGGCACGAGGCATGACTCAGGCACACCCACACGGCAGCTTTGGTTTTCCAAGACGGCAGACCGAGGGTGAGAGAAGTCTGTGAGCCCCTGGGGAAGAGACAGCTAAGCCAGGAATCCAGCTGGTTGGTGGAAGCTGATTTCAGGGTCAGTTGATGTAAATCTTGATATGCTTAAAACTGAATCCGCGGACTTCCCTGGCGGTCCAGTGGTTAAGACTTCGCCTTCCAATGCAGGGGGTGCAGGTTCGATCCCTGGTCGGGGAGCTAAGATCCCACATGCTTCGCAAAAAAACCAAACCATAAAACAGAAGCAATATTGAAACAAATTCAATAAAGACTTTTTAAAAATTATTTTAAAAAAAAAAGAAACTAAATCCGTTGGCTTGTTTCACCATCCATGCTGGCCTGCGGGTGTCCTTCACACCGTAAAACACTGCAGGGTGGCCCAAGCACAACCTGGCAGGGAAGAGTTTCAAAAAGGAGGAGGAGGAAGTAGAAGAGAAAGATGTGATGTGAAACGAGGAAATTTGGTGAGAGGACCCAGAACCCCAAGGAGTAGGTTTGAATCTTGCAGAGATATATCTGCTCCTCTGTACTTTCCAACCATGAGAGAAGTTCGTCTTCACTCTAGTGAAGGATGGCTGGGCTGGAGCCAGAAAGCCATGGGGAACCTTCCTGACCCACTTCAGCAGCTCACCACCCTCTGCATGTCCCTCTGGGGACGGGCAGGACATGAGACAGAAGATCATCTATTTTTCTTTTTTTTTTTTAAGAAGTATAACGTGGTCCCCATAAGAGCTCAACATTCTCTGTGTTGGGGGCAGTGCGTGAGCTGAATTAAGAATTTGCCTCTGTGCCCCGGAAGGCAACAGTGCCACCTTCATCTGTCCCCATCTCTCCTTTTCTAGTTGATTTTCACAGATGCAGCGTTGGGTTTGATGTGAGACCTGCAAAAAATGAGAAGCGAGGGATGAAGTTATAAACCTATCTGATGTGATCCAAATGGATTCCATCTGCTTGCCGAATAAAGGAGCTATAAATAACATGAGCGAGCATCAATTCCTCTTGTGAGGGTGGGCGCTCGGTTCCAGAGAGCGCGCCCATATCAAATGAGAGGAAAGCAAGAGTCTAATTAAGACCCTGGCTGTCTGACCACAAACTGCACAAAAAAAAGAACACGGAGTTGGCCTGGTGTGCAGTCCACGCAAGGGGTCCTGTGAACAAGACCCCAAAGTCAACCCCACCCTCAGTGGCCTTTAGTGCCAGCCAAGACAGGCTGGCTGTTAGCATTTTTTACGCTGCCCCAAGATTCAGGTTTAATTTGTGTGGAAAACAAAAGGCATAAACTATTTGCTTAGAGTAATCAGTTGCATAATATCTTAAAGATAAATAACAAGATTATACCTCCTGTCTCCTCGGCATCCGTACATACTCGTGCATACACACACATACACACACACACACACACACACACACTGGCCCCCAAAAAGATCTATTATATCAGAAAGATCAATGACTCTTTCCTCTTTCTTTAGAATTATAAGTCTTTTACATATCCTGAATCATTGGTCACATTCAATGTATATGCAAAAGAAGTTCAAAGGCTGACTTTGACAAAGGGCATTTGGAGAGGGATGATAAAATGTGTCTGATAAAACACACACAAAAGACTTTAGCAATAAAGACTTACAAATTGGGAAAGCAGGACTTGGGCAGCGGGTGTGAAACTGTGTTATCTACAGCTTCAGCACTGAAGATAGTGGCCCAGAGCAGAACGCTTTATCTGGCCTCCACAAGAATAGAGATTGCACCCGCCCTGAACTACCCTGTCTGCAAAGCCCAGGAAACACCTTGCAGAGGAGTTGATGCAATATTTGCCATCCTGGCCTTCAGTGACAGTTAAATAGTGTTACAACACAGCATTGAGCAACGACCTTGCTATATCATCCAAGTCTTTGTTTTATAGCACTTTTTCCCCGGCTGGAGAGACAAATGGGCAATTTTGGCTGACATTTTTTGGTTCATTACTTTCAATTTAAATGATCAAAGAGAGAAAAGAGACATTCTCCCTTCTTCCTTTCCAATACAATTTTAAAAATCCCTTTCCGATTGACATTTCAAATAGGAGATGAGTCACATTCACTCTTTGCATCTTATTGCATTATTTCTCGAGATTTCCAAAGGATTCTTGGTATCTGTTCTTGGAGATTTATTACTCAGTCCTTGCAATTTCTTCGGGGCTGGAGTTTATGTGATTGCAATCAGGAAACCACTTTGAAAGGGAAGAAATCAATTTAGTTTTTCGTGACTTGTAAATTTTCTGTAAAAAAATTTCACAAGACTATCCTTTTTTTAAAAGGAGTCACAACACGGCTGTTGAAACAGTAGCAGGTTTGGGAGCAGGACATTAATTCACGGGTCCCAGATCGGCCACTGTTTCGGGACCTGGGAAAAACCACTCATTTTCAGAGCCTCCCTTTCTCTCTATAAGATGAATCGATCGCACAAAGTCTTTGCTCAGGTTCTTCTCATCTCTCAGAATGATCAGATGTCATTCCACAGAAGGGTGGCCTTCGAAACAGTTTCACCCTGATTTGTTTTATAATAATGCTTGAACTTTGATGGTTGTGTCTGGCTTTTCCAAGTGCTTCAGCAGTGATGGTTGAATGTGATCTTCTTGATAAACCTGATGACAGTGGCAGGGTCTCTAGACTTGGCCAGTGAGGAAACGGAAGCACAGCAAGTTTAGGGGACCTGAAGAGTATCACAGAGGCTTGCACACCGAGTCCCCTTAGTAAAATAAGTACCAAGAAAAAAAAGACATGTTAGGCCAGAGGCTTTCAAACTTTTTTGAATTGCAAGCGACAGTAGGAAGTAAGTTGCATGCATGACTCAGGAGATGGCTCTATCAATCAAAAAAAGGGTTTCAGGAAGCAATACTTGTTCTTACTACATGTGAGGCACTCTGTTTTCCATTTATTTCCTTCGATTTCTTTTTCTTCCCTTTCTTGTATTTGTATAATAATATAATAATAATAATTATCATTATTGTTTAATTTGAAACCAATGAATGGTCAAAATCTATGATTTTGAAGTCACTGTTCAGAAACTTTTCACATGGCAGTGTCTTGCTGTTTTCTAAATCAGGGACATACATCTGAGTTCCTGAGCCCCCCACGGGTGATACTGTGAGTGGTTCTCCTGTTACGGTTTTCTCTATCTGTCAAGAGCCCCCAAACCACAAGGCTGTACACTAGGGAAGCACTGTCCTTAGGGTCAAGCCTTCCACTGTAGGTGGTTCATGACCCTCCTGGCTACGAATACACCATCAAGTCCTAATAAATAATGAATACTAACGACAACATTGAGACACCTATTTGCTTTGTCCTCCCGATGAAGTCAGAGGGAGAACCAGGGCTGCTCCCTAAGAATGGCACATGGTTCTCTAAATAAAGTGCTTTAATGCATTTTATATTTAAACCGTAAGGTCCTGGGCTCAAACCCAAACTGAGATGGGCTCTAATACTTAAGTACCATTCTGGAAAAACCTTTGAAATATTTATCCATCAATCTGGGCTCAGTGCTTCTGAAGCAGCTCACTTCCTTGTGTCACATTCCTAGAGTGAACCTGCTTTACACATCCCCATGAGCTGGGGACGGGCTACCTGTCAGAAGCAAAAGCAGTCCCTTTGGAAAGTCATTGTCTATGAAACTTCTTAAGTGAGAATTATGAAAGACAACATTGTTATTAAAAATACACACAACTCAAAGATTGATTTCTCAGTGCAGCTGGTCAAGTTCTTGCTTTCACTGCTCCAACTCTGCATGGCCAAGGGCAAGCTCTTTAACCTCTTTAAACTTAAGGGGATAAGAGTTCCAAACTTAATAGGATTATGGAGAGGATTAAATGAGATAATGCATGGACAGCCCTTGCCACAATGCCTGGGGCTCAGAGAAGCTCAGCCTCTGAATGAATGTTAGCGATCATTCTTATTTGTCCACTAAAATTCTCTCAGTCATCATAACCCTATTAGCATAAATAAAGCTTTCCCTTTTGATAAGTCAATTCTACAGCTTTCTCTATTCTCAGAGACAAGGAACACTTGATGGACCCCCAGAGGTCGAGTGACCTAGTCTCTTGTCTTCAGGTAAATGAACCCCCCAAACCTGTTAAAACCTAGCATAGCCAAAATCCAATGCCATCATGCATCGAGCTGCTGTAATGCTGTCCAGGCTGCTCCTGATATGATCAATTATTTCCTTGACATACTAAGTCAATGTAAACAATTTTATATTAGTTTTCTTTTAAAAAATAGAAAAAAATTTATATTTACTTTTAAAGATCCAAAAATTTGTCCCAGAGAGGAGTTTTGCTTTTTGGGGGAATGCAGATTTATAACCCAAGTCAGAAATGCTCCTTTCCCTTCTGTTCAAAGTGAAACAAACAGACTTTCAGAAGAGAGAAGATTCTTGTTTCACAGGTTGCTACCAAGGAGTTATTTGAGGTCTGTGTACTTTGGATTGCAACATACCAAAATCTTAAAGATCAATAAAGGGAAGATATTTTTCTATAGAAGTTTTTATTCTTAGATTCAAGGAGGGGAGAGCTACTTGATAAGTTTCAGGTGATCTAGCAGTTTCTAGATATTTATCCACACTTTTCTTTTTTAGCTCCAGATATTTCAAGCTTAGGAAAAGCCAAAAAGAAAAAAAAAAATTCTACTTTTACTGTATCCATTCTCTATAATATGGGGAAGCAATGTGCATTTATTGCCATAACTTCTTAGGGTATATCTGAATTTGTATCTAATTTTACTCATAAGAATTCTAGAACACTTATAAATATAAAGTTGACAAATAGCAGTAGCAGTAACATTCTCAAAAAAGAAGTTTTGTTTTTTGTTTTGGGGTTTTTTTTGTTTTGTTTTTGTTTTTTGTTCTGGGTTTTTTTTTTTTTTTTTCGTGCTTTACCTTAAGGCATTATCACATTTTCGCTAAAGGAGTGTCTTTGGGAGAGAGTATGATAAATCAAACTGTCATTTATCATAATCAGAAAAATAAATCACATACAAAAGTGAAAATAAAGCTTCCATATAAGTTTCCTGCTCATTCCTGGTAAGCAAGGGGTTAACCTGAGGTCTTAATCCATTTCCACTCTAATTGGGAAGGATGGGTGGAAAATCATTTCAGTAACAGAATGAAAATTGCTAGCCTATAGATGCCGGAGGCAAAAAGAAAAGAAATGAATTCTCCTGTGAGCCTGGTTAGTGAGGAGGAAGGAAATCTGCATCTTGCACCTGACTTCATGTCATTGTTCAGTGTGCCGGTGTTAAATAATGATCTCCAGAGCAGTGTGTGGATCAAGAGAAGGGGCCTGTCTGCCCAGGTCTCTTCGGCTGAGGTCACAAGGAAATTTCTGGACACTCTCCCTCATTCTGCTAAACCTGGAGTCGGCTCAGTTTGACAACTCAGCGTGGTGTTTACAGACACAGAGGGGACCCCCCACTGGCACACTGGGTAAAGATTTCTTCTTTCCTCCTTAGAAGTCCATTTCACTATCTGGTGTCTTCAGCAAAAGAGAGTTCTTAGCTAAATAAATATTTCCTAATTCAGAAGTGGTAAGGAAATAGGCTTGATCTGGGATATTTTTCTCCAAAAAAAAAGTGAGATGCCCCCTTAAATGGAGAACGTGACAATTACAGAACTTCTTGTAATTGAATGCTTTTTAAAAATTATTCAAATCCACATTTATATAAATACTTACTGCATTCCCCTTTTCAAAACTTTCCCTAGAGTACTGTATTTCCCAATAATGCTTGTGAAATTTTCCTGGGATGGGTATCTTTATGGGCAATGGAATTGTTAAGGTGACAAGAGAAACAAGAATTATGGGAGTCCCTTGTATTTGCTAAACATCAGTGAACTTCCAGATGAGTAGTTCAACTAGAAACGAACCCTCATTTGAGGGTTTATTTGTCATCATATTTGGCCAGTCATCTGTTCCTTTGCTCTTGCTATTTAAAAAACTACCAGCTTTGCAAAAATATATGACAAAAATCTTTGAGCTTGTGTGTTTAATCATTTTTAATAAGTTTTGGATCATCTCTGTATATTGCTTTCATTGTACATGTAAGTATAAATTGGCAATTAGCTAACAGATATCTATTTTTCAGCTGCTTTTAATTTCGTTAAAAATTATTTCACTCTTCCCTTCTACCTTTTAAGAAGAGGTGAACTCTCTAGAATTAGCACCATTATTCATTCAAAAAAAGTAGCAAAATTTGTTTCATTTTTTGAGTAGGTTTAAATTATAGCGTTTTTCTAAGCAAGTCCAAGACAATCCTATCCGAAAGTTTAAATCTGACTTGACAATTGCTTGATTGAGAAATAAGCAATAATGTTTCATAAGAAATCTCCACAAAAATTGTTTTAATTAAAACAGACATTTTTTATTGACATAGAGTTGCTGTACAATATTATATAAGTTACAGGTGTACAATACAGTTATTCACAATTTTTAAAGTTATATTTCATTTATATTGGGATGGCCAAAAAGTGCGCTCAGGTTTTTCCGTAAGAGGTAGGTGAGGAAACTGAGACCGGCACAAAGTAAGTGACTAATCAAACAGACCTACAATTAACCCCCAACCCTCCTCCCTATGTCTAGCAGTTCAAGAACCAGCTCGGGAAAAACCCAAACGCACTTTTTGACCAACCCAATAGTTATTATAAAATATTGACTATATTTCCTGTGTCGTACAATATATACTTGTTAGTTGTTAACAAAATTGTTAATATTCCACTTCAGTGTCTGGAGCCTTATCCATAAAAATGTGATTGTTACTGGAACATCAAATATATAATATTTGATTTTCTAATATTATTACTGTAATCTGAAAATTTGTAATTACAATGCAGATCTTAGGATTTTTATGAAACTTAGAAAATTTAATTCTGCAATGACATAGAATGATTGCTTCCATTGTTGCTGATTTTTTTAAGCTCTTTTTAATTTCATACTACGACATGAAAATTTAAAGCTTTTGTGGAGTATAATTCCGTGACCTCACAGAAAGCAGGATAATGATAGTCTTAGCCCATTATTCCATGTAAAATTCTGTTTTCCAAACCTGAAGATAGAAGGATTAATACAAACGGATTAATACAAAAGGATTCATCTTGTCTGAATGCCTGTAAAAACCCTCTAAGACCAACAGTTGGCAAGTTATTATTTAATTGATCAATATAGATATCTCAGCGATTCCTTCACAGATAAATATACTTCTTATACTTGATTCTTAGGTAGACTTCCCATGTCCAGGACAGATTGGGGAGTCGGCGCCCAAGATTTATCTCAAGACTTTACATTCTCTTTCTAGAAAGTTCTGCTATATTTGGGGAAATTTCTCTACCGTCTGTATGGGATCATAGATAGAAAATTTTTTATTTCAGTGAGGCAAAAAAAGCTCCAGTTTGATGTACTAACAGCTGTAATAATAATGACAAAGAGCCTTTAGCTTTTTATTCTAAAGGAATTAAACTATGTTGTATACCCATATTATGTTTTAGTTATTCTATAATACAGTATATAGTGAAACCTCACTAGTTGGGTTGACATGGAGAAAACAGAATTAGTGAAAAGGATAATTTTAATATTTTAAAATAACTGTAGTAATAAATTATAAGTAATATTTATGAGTAAATATGTGTTTCTCTCTAATCTCAATCCTATGTAAATTATAAGTACAGAACAGCAATATATTTCTGTTATTTTCTAGAAGATGTAGAATCTCAAAATTATTTGTGTGGTTGTTTAAATCACAGCTCCGCAGGCCTGCTTGAATGAATAGAAATTACATACGTGCAGTTAGAGGAATCCTATGTAAATTGGTAACACCCTTAGAATATATTATCTTGAGTTGATTCTGTTCCCCTTTTTCTTTGCTTTCCCCTCCTCACTCAAAATCCAAGTTCACTCCAGCCATATGCTGACTTCAGTTGACCAGACCAGGTCAATTCCTCACAGTTCCAAGTGACGTTTATATATAAAGTTAACGGAGCTGGAAAGCCTTCTTGCCCAAGGCTCCCATTTTGTAGGTGAGGAAACTGAGACAGGCACAAAGTAAGTGACTAATCAAACAGACCCACAATTAACCCCCAACCCTCCTCCCTATGTCTAACAGTTCGAGAACCAGTTAAACTGACTCACCTGATTATTTTTAAACATAAATGTTGCAGAAGGAAAAAAGTTAGACCATCCCAGGTCATAATTGCCCCAGTGAGAGAGTAAAGAGAAATTATAAACACAAGGAATAAAACAAAGTGCTTGATTTGGGGAGGAGAGCTCCCTGTGGAAGGACCCATGCGAAATGAGGACCGAGACTCCTGTTTATTCATTCATTTATTTTTTTCCTCAACTTAGAAAACTCGTGTTTTGTTTCTAATTCATAACAGCAGAAATTGTTTTAAATATACTAATTAAAATGTCTAAAGTAAAGCAGACTCTAAAAGTAACGTTTTTTAATAGACGCTACTTCTATCATCTGCCAGAAAACTTGACTGCTGTAACATTCCCCAATTAGGGAACTCAAAGCCATAGAAAAATATGTAAATTCACCTCCCTGTTCCTCAAGTGTAGTAGACTTTGAGACACTCCTTGACACTTGGGTACTTTCCATAGTGCTTGCATAGGGGAAAGCACTCAAAGAGAGAACAAGTTTCATGCACAGCAAGTGGTTTCTCAGCCTCTCTTTTAAATGAGGCTAAAGAGAATGTGGGGAAGATCCAGACCCCTTCTAGGGTCCGCGCATCAGCCCCTTGACCTCCGTACCCAACCCAAAACACTAAGGGGTGGAAACCAGGTATGCTTGCTCTTAAGAGATGCTCGGACCCAATCTCCCAATTCCTCCCACCCCCCCTCCCCCCTTGGTGTCCATACATTTGTTCTCTATTTCTGCTTTGCAAATAAGATCATCTGTACTATTTTGCTGGATTCCACATATATGCGTTAATATACAATATTTGTTTTTCTCTTCCTGACTTACTTCACTGTGTATGACAGTCTCTAGGTCCATCCACATCTCTACAACATATATACACTATTGATACTATATATAAAATAGATAACTAATGAGAACCTACTGTATAGCACAGGGAATTCTACTCGTTGCTCTGTGGTGACCTAAATGGGAAGGAAATCCAAAAAAGAGGGGATATAGGTATATGTAGAGCTGATTCACTTTGCCGTACAGTAGAAACTAACACAACATTGTAAAGGAACTATACTCTCATAAAAATTAATGAAAAAATAAAATAAAAATAAAAGTCAAAAAAAAAGAGAGAGAGAGAGAGAGAGAGAGAGATGCTCAGACCTTTGAAGGTTCCAGCAGCCCCAGAGGAACAAATGTAGTGAGGTAGGGCCTGTGGTTTCTGTTACAGACCTGACTCCATATTTCTTCTTTGTTGTTTCTTCTGAGAACTGAAACAAAGACAGGTGGGCCCACTCCATAACTGAGGCCAGGAGCTACCTCACCTTTGATTCGAACTCATTTTTTAAACTGGAAGATTGCTAGCAAATTGACATATTGAGTGGCTTTTTTTTTTTTTTGAAAAATCTATATGCTATATTTCAAAATAAACCTGTTTATAGGAATTGCTATTTGAGAATATCACTCAGTCACTTTGCAATCGTTTTGAAGTCATGAGCTGGTAAAAGTAAAACCTCTTGTTCTAATCCGTGTTTCCTATATGAATTTCAAAGAAAAACAAGTGTATTGGAAAAGAAAGGGTCAAGAGATACTTTGGTAGTATTCTTTCAGAGTCAAAGAAACCAAAGCATATTGTATGGGCTGTGGCATCGGCAGCTGGTAAACATTAAATGGAAATGAACATTGCATGAGGTGGACTTGTAGCTTCTCCGTGGCTGTGAAAGTGCTCTAGTGGCAACGACAGTGGTCAGAAGGCCTTTGCAATTTAGTTGTTTTCACTGTGTGTGTGTCTCCTTATGACTACAAGTCAATCAAGTGATGCTGTAATAAAATCCTGAACTTTGCTTCAGGACAGCTCAGAGGGAAAATGAGTCAAGGAAGATGAATTACTTAATGGCCTTTGCTAATAGCAGGTTAAAAACAAGGCTCACTTGAGCACAAGCGGAATAGCAGCAAAACTGCTCTTCAGAGGGAATTGCGTTTTGAGTGGTTGCCCTTGAACTGCACTGCCTAATAGAGTAGCCACTAGCCACGGGTGACATCTGGGGACCTGAAACGTGGCTAGACCGAATTGAGATGCACTGTGAATGTAAAATACACACAGGAATTTGAAAACTTACTTAAAAAAAGAAAAAAATATGTAAAATATCTTATTAACAATTTTTATATTGATTACATGTTGGAATGAAAATGTTTGGGTTATACTAAGTTAAATAAAATATATTATTAAAATTAATTTCACCTATTTCTCTTTACTTTTTTAATGTGGTCATTAGAAAATTTTAAATGACATATATGGCTCATATTACATTTCTAGTGGGCAGTGCTGCTCAAAATAAGAAAGAATGCCCACATGGCTTAAAGGCAACTTGTCAAGAACTAGTAAAGAAACTTGATAATAGCACAATGATATGAATCTTGCAAGGTGGTTTAGCTTGCTGGCTATGACTGGCACTCCAGGGGCAAACTGCATGGGTTCAGATTGGGCCAATTACTGAATCTCAGTTTCTTCATCTGTAAAGTGAAGGGAATAATTATGGACTGTTTGCTGCTAGCGGGTTAAATGGAATAATGCATGTAAAGTCCTTAGTGTGAGGTCTGATGCACTGATAAAAGGGAGCTTCTATTATCATGGTTGTCTTGGTCAACTCAGGGCTGCTATAACAAAATACCATAGGCTGGGTGGCTTACGCAAAGGAAAGTTATTTCTCATAGTTCTGGCAGCTGGAAGTCTGTAATCAGGATGCCAGCATGGTTGGGGTCTTGTGAGAGCCCTCTTCCTGGCTTGTAGTTGGCTGCCTTCTTGCTGTGTGCTCACATGACAGAGAGAGAGAGAGAGAGAGAGAGAGGCTCCAGTCTCTTCTTACAAGGGCAATAATCCCATGAGAACCCCACCCACATGACCTCATTTAAACCCAATGACCCCCTAAAGGCCTCACCTCCTAATACCATCACATTAGGGTTTAGGGCTTCAACGTACGAGTTTGGCTGGGGGGAGGGATGCAAACATTCAGTCCATCCCATTAGTTTTAAAAGTCCAATCAGAGATAGATTTCATGTCAATTTGCAATTTGCAATGTTGTTTACAAAAACCTTTTTTTAAATTTTTAAATATTTTTTAATAAATTTATTTATTTTATTTATTTATTTTTGGCTGAGTTGGGTCTTCGTTGCTGCACGTGGGTTTTCTCTAGTTGTAGTGAGCGGGGGCTACTCTTCCTTGTGGTGCATGGGCTTCTCACTGTGATGTCTTCTCTTGTTGCGGAGCATGGGCTCTAGGCGTGTGGGCTTCACTAGTTGTGGCATGAGGGCTCAGTAGTTGTGGCACATGGGCCTAGTTGCTCTGTGGCATGTGGGATCTTCCCAGACCAGGGCTCGAACCCGTGTCCCCTGCATTGGCAGGTGGATTCTTAACCACTGTGCCACCAGGGAAGCCACAGAAACCTTTCAGAGACTGCAGTTCAGTGTGTGCTAGGCACAATGTTTGCTGGGTACCGAGCAGTTGGCCTTGCCAACTCTGAGTGGGGTCCTTGAACCAGCAGCAGTGGCATTAAAGGGAGCTTGCTGGGAAGGCAGCGCCTCAGGCCCCTCCGCAAACCTGCTGAATCAGAATCTGCACTTAACCAGATTCCCAAGGGCTTGGGATACAGCTTGTTTATCCAGTACTGTCTAGTATTTGAAGAGGAGGGAGCCTCACTGGTAAGGTATCCAAACTCTAGTGGTTATGTGTTTGTGTGGGGTGAGGGTGAATCAGAAGAGAATGAGACAGTTACAGAGTTGGCTTGAGGAGGGCCAATAAAAGACACCCTTGCTCCCCAATGATCCAGAAGCAACTGCGAGACAGGCAGAGTCGAGTAGACAGAGACCCAACTATCAGCTTCATCAGTGACAGGACTTTTGGAGAACAGTGACTTAGGTGTGTGGCTTCCTGCCACTGAACCCCAGAAACAGAGATTTATAAGCACACAGGCAGCGTCTCCCTAAAACAATAAGAGGAGGGGAAGGCGTGCTTGGTGTGCTAGTTTTCCGTTGCTGCCAAACTAGCAAATGATCACAAACTTAGCAGCTTACACAACACCTGTTCCTCCTGTTTTTTCCACCAGCGCCTATAATTTTGTTCTGTCCATTCCAAGCTGATTCCTGATGTCTACCTCCAAACCCATCCTCTCTGGTCTTAACTGCTACTAATGGCACCTGGGCCGGAAATGGGGGAAGACCCTTCTCCCTCCCTCACCTCAGTCCCCCCTTTTCTGTCTCCATTGTTTCCACCTTAATGCTCATGAGTCCTTGCCTGGCAAGGCTGTAGCTTTCCTGCTCCTTCTCTACCCCCTCTAATTCACCTATCCACCTCCGACAGATTTATTTTCCTAAAATATGTATTCGTTATGTTATTTCCCAGATTTCAAGGCTCTGATAGAACCCATTGCCCTCATGTTCAAGTTCAGATTTCTTTAGGCTGTGTAAGCTGCCTCTGACCTGTGTTCACGTCTGCCAGCGTAGTGTCATTTACGAGCCGCCACTCCCCAACCTGATCCCCAGCCTATGCTCCAACTGTACTGCGGGTCTGTGTCATAACAGCATCCATGCCTTTCTCAGGCTCATCCTTCTGCCTGGAAAGGCTTCTCTCCCCACTCCCCACCCCAAGCCTTTCCTCCCACCCTCCCAAGCACCTGGTGAAAATCTACAGGACCTCCAAGGGTCAAATCAAATATCATCTCTAACCAGGAAAGAAGTCTTCCCGCCAGGTGGTGCCAACACCTGTGCCTCCTCCCATCAGCTCCCTGGACCCTACACACGTGTCCGTCAGCAGTCTGACACTCCATTGCTCTCACTTATTGGCCAAAGGGACCTTGACCTGCTCCTCAAGCTTTGTAGATGGCCAGAAATAACCTCAGGATATGACTCCTAAATATTTGAGATTTTGCAGGGTAAAGAATTTCAGGGCTATTTTCTGATGGAGACCTTGAGACAGGGGGATAAAAGTGAAAGATGAGATCAGAGTTAATTTTTCAGAAGGCTACAAAGGACACCGATAAAAATACATAGTTGTGGTCTAAAGGAAGCAACTCATCATGTGTGTAGACCCACATGTGGGGATACGAGTGTGTGTGTGTGTGTGTGTACACAGAGATCAAGCGTGAAGCAACTTTGGGCAGGTTTCCTAAACTCTCCAAGTGTAAGGTTCCTGGTCTGTAAAATGGGGTGGTCATGGCATTGTTGCAAGGAATAAACTGGACGAGGTATCTGAAAGCATTTTGGCCATGGCCTGGCATACAGCAGCATTCAGTGGAGACAGTGGAAGGATGTGCTCGCCGGAGTCGGCTCTCACTGTCACGCACGTCCAAGTCATGAAGTCACCCTCCCCTCTCTTACACTTCGGGTTCTAGCACCTTGAACAACTCCTCGGGCCAATCATTACAAACCTCTACAGGTGTGACTTCATGTACAGACACCCGTCCCTTCTCTCTTCCCTCCCACCACCCCCAGCTTAATGGTGTGTCCTCAAAGCTACTGACACAGGACAAACTAAGAAAGCTTTCAACAGACCGCATGCACACCTTTCAAAATCCACTCACTTCTGCCTTTGTTTTTAGGTTTAGAAAAAAAATCTTGGCTCTTCTCTCAGAATCACTGAAATATTAGGTGTGTAGACAAAACACTTGCCTTTCCACTCTGCTTCTCATATTTCTCAGTCTCAGACATGGAAAGGCTCCTCAGGGTCTCAAGAGAGAATTTCCAGGGTGGTTAGTTTTGTTGGGTCTCTTTAGTAAAAACTCAGCTGCCTGGTCAATCTTACTGTTGTGGATTTCCCCCGACCCCCATGCCTATTAAAACTAAACTTACTAACTTCAGGGTACATTTGTTATTTTTTGCCTTATCATTCATTATTAGTGCAAATAATTCTTTCCCTGCTCTGTTTTTTAAAAATCTTTATGGAGTCACTTTATGTACTTGTAAACCACGATCTTGTGTGTGTGTGTGTGTGTGTGTGTGTTTTAAGGATGCTCCTTTAAGACTACACATACTGAATTCCTTTAATTTTTTATCATAGGGCAGTCCTTCAGAACCCCTTATCATTTTAGTTGCCCTTTTTGCTTTGGCAAAAATATAAGACTAAGGAGCTGAAAATCTTGTTCTCCTGCCTATTCAAACAGCATCCGGAAATCTGAAATAATTACCTCCTTTCTTAGGTTTTAAAGGTTTTATTTAAGCTATGTTATACTAATATTGTGCAGTGGAGTTGAAAGCTTTAGGTCTGCAGTATCTGAAATGCTCAAATCCTAAGGCTTTGAAAAATGCTATTTCCTCCACGTTAATCATTCAGTGCTGGCCATTATCAATATACAAGGCTGATGGAATAATTTCACATTCAGAACATTATACATAGATATTCAAGGGAAAGAGAAATAGCTTCATATGGCTTTGCTTAATGGATCTACCTGTGACTTTACCTGTAACTGTACATGCAGCGGTATATAGTGATTCATATATGGAAATTATCATATGACAAATATTTTCAATAATGATTGATATCATCTGTTACTTTAAGAATGAAAGCTTTCCATATAAATAATCTGCCCTCCTAGCAAAGGGAAAGGAAATCAAGCAAAGAGGGAATATTTCTAAAATGTCCTAGCATTGGAAGTAAATGATCATAACGTTTATCTACTAGTTTGTTTCTTTTAGAAGGTGTATTCCAAATTGTTTATTTTTATCACTTTGAAAACTATTCATATTTTTACTTCTTGCATTTAGCTTCTAGCATGTTACAGATTTTTTAATGTTTTTGTATTAAGTTAGGATTTGGTTTTAATTTCACTATGAATTATGATCCATCCCTACATTCTCCAAATGGATTTTTAATGTTCATTAAATAATCACATTTGCATCACATATAGAGCTTGAAAGAGGTGATTCTATGAAAGATAAAGATTCAGTATTACCTAGCAATGGAAAAAATTGGTCAAAGGTACATAAAAATCATATGCATAGGTAACAGTTCATTTTTTATATAATGATTTACTGTTTTAAGTTATTTTTGAGCCAAAGCTGGACAATATGCAATAAAAATCTCCAGTGCTAACAAAGTGTGAGAGGCAACAAGCTACCAAAAAAAATGAGAGGGGGGATTTAGTTTTTACACTGGCACTGATTCCAATTACAATTAAATTAATCAACTTTGGTAAATTTGGTGTTTGCTGTCAGTATACTCATACAATTATTTTTATTTTCCTACTTTCTACTTTTTCAGAATGTGTACATGGAATGAATCCATCTAGAGACGTTCACGGTATGTTAGATTCCAAGTTATATTTTTAACAAAATATGCACATTCATATATGCATATATATGACATTTTATCCATGTATCGCTATAAATAACTCACGATATAAATTAACCAAATAATCAAAACTTTTTTTGCTGATTCAAAAATACTTAAAAGCTGTTTTCCATATTGTAAATGTCAAACATATAAAATGTTCCAGTGAAACCTTAAAAGATACCCTTGGTTCTACAGCGTTTACCACAGGTGCATTCTGCTGTTTATTATTAAATGACTCTTAAAAATAAAAAATAGAGCTTGGCTTCTATGTGTTATTACCTAGTTTATTACTTTTGATACAGCAGTGCTAATGCAAAATTTTTATGAGAGTAAAATGTTTACTAAGCATCCATAATTTTTTAAAAGATTTTTAAAATTTTTTTCTCAGTTTGCTACTTGTGAGTTGTAAATTGATTTACAAAGTTAGTGAAATAGTCATATATCAACCGCAGGATCCCATGGAAGTCGTCACGTAGAGGAAGGACATAGTGGAAGAACTAAGGGATCTTGTCCGCAAAGTTATTACACTTCAAAAGTGAAATAATCTCAAATCCACTGGGGGGAGGGAACGTTTAATTAAATTCCAATGTTGAAAACTGGACAGTGTGTATTGTACATACATTAACATGTATGTTAGTCTTCAACAAAATTGTTCACCCTCCCTGTGACATTAGTACAAACTGAAGCAGTTTGGTCCAGAACCACTAGCAAAATACATTCTCTGATTTTTATTTTCATTAAAATAGTCACTGAAAACAGAAATAATTCTTTTAGAAATATTACATTTTTAGAAATGTAATTTTAGAAATATCATATTACAGAGGGGGATTTTAAGAGAATGGTTGAGTCTTATTTATTTTTGAGAGGGTTTTGAAAGAGCAAAAAATGTAAAATATTTAGATATTTTCTGAGGCCCTCCTCATAGTTATATATTTACCTAAAGTTGTAGAAAAAAATGTCAATAAGCTGTTACTGTTTTCCGGTGAAATTGTTTGTTTTTTTTTTTTCCTTGCAACTAACCAAATACCGCTTTTTAAATTCACTGTGAAAACTTACATTTCATTCAATCAGTTGATGAGCCTTTTTGAAATTTCCCCCATGCAGCAAATTTGGAAGAATCTGTCACATAGCATCTGCCCAACATACTACTTCGTTATACTTTTTGTATTGCATTATGACAAAAGTAGATTTTAGTATTATTCCAGGGGAACACTAGGAGTGTATACTGTAATGTTTCCTTTCCTTTTCTCTTAAGAGAGGCAGGGGAAGGGAAATTCTATATCGCCCCTTAAATGAGCGCTCCTGGTGGAAATGAATTCTTCATTTCGTACATGACGTTACTCAACTTCATAAACTATGTAAAAAGCCCTTCAGACTAAGGGGTTCCGGGTACCCTTTAGTTGAGCCCCATGCTGCCTGCTTTCCATTCATTTTAGTCCCTCGATAAGGGGGGGCAGTGTTGTTTGTTTCTGGTTTTCAAACGTGCACCGCGCAACGCAGTTATAACCTGCGCAAAGTCTGGGGAACCCCAAACGCCCGGCGGCCCGATTCAGAATAAATCAGCAAAAGCTTTCCTTGCTATTATCATCCGTGTCTGCGTTCGAACTCGGGATTTACTGGTTGAGACTCTGAGCTGAGCAGCGCCCACGGCGCTGCCCTTGAAACGCTAAACCTGGTGCATCTATCGCTGTACCTACTAAGGGAACTTGATCCCCGCCCGGGAGACCGCAGCGCGGGGTGCGCCCCGCAGCCCCTCGCAGGGTTTAGGGTTTCAGGCAAACGGTCGCAGCCCTAGAGGAGCCTTCTCTGACCTTTCCGAGCGGCGGCTTACCCCAGACCGCTACATCCCCAGAGTGCCAGCCCCCGTCTATGGGGGTCTACGGGGATGCACTTGGAGGCGGCCCCCAGGAGCGCTTGATCGGCTCTTAGGGAAATGCACTTGAGCTGAAGCCGAAAGACTTCACTCCGCCCGAACTCGCCTCTAGCGCGGGCAGCGTCGAGCCCGGACGCAGAGCGACTATGGCCCCGGGCAGGAGGGGCGGCAGACAGGGAGGTTTGGGACTGCGCAGTATTCGGAATCGCTCCGCCCCAGTGGAGAGAGGACGTTTGGGGTCTTTACACCTGAAATGCGGCTTCTTCAAAATTACTTTAAAAAAAAAATACAAAGGCGTTTTCTGAGACCCCAGACCCATGAAAACAAAATGCAGCTGGGTCCTGGGAGTTACCGAACGTCCCGGGTTTTCCGGAGCGAGGGGCGCGAGGGGACCGGCCCACGTAGGGAGAAGCCGGGCAGAATGGAGGGCGCCCGGGACGCCTGCAGCACCGACGGCCTGGGACCGGCCGACGGCGGGGTCCGAGCAAAGGGGTTTCGAGAAGAGACCCTGACGCGCGCCGGCCGGGACAGCCGAGACCCCTGCCCGAGGGTTCCCTAGCCGCCAGCTGCGCGGCCGGTATAGCGGGGGCGGGGGGGCGGCGATGCCGCGCAGGCTGGCTTGGGCGGTCATTTCCTGTCGTTTCTTCCCCAACTGAAGATTGTACTGGAGACCCAAAGGCCGCGAGAAGGCCGGCAGAGCCCCGCGCCGTCGGGGGCGTTCCCCGGCGCGCTGCGCGGCCACTGGGCGCCCGGGGCGGCGAGCGAGAGCGGCTGCTGCCCCCTGGCGTCCGCCCCGATCCCGCGGCCCGCAGCACCTCCCGGCCTCTGGGCCTGGGGCGAGGGAAGCTGCCTGGGCGCCCGGAAAGGCCTCCGCGGCTGGCCCGCCACTGCCCCCGCCTCCGGCAGGCCACAGCGCCAGAGCCCGAGGAGAGTCCGGACCGGCGGCAGGGAGGGGACCCACGGGGGGAGGGCCAGAGACCCCCGCCTGGGGAGTCGACGGGGGGGAGTGGGTGAGCGCCCTCCCCCGAGGGAGGGAGCGGGTGGGCTCCGCGTGGAGGGGGGGAGCCCCGCGGCCGGGCGGGGGCGGGGCGGGGCCCCTCTAAGCTCCGCGAAAATGCCCGTGGCGCCGCGGGGACTGGAGCGGGGGAAGTTCCCGCCAGCGCGCAAAGCCGGGGTGGGTTTAACACCCGCGGCGGCTCGCGCGCGCTGGCAGGGAGCGGAGCCGGGGCCGTTTCCGGGGAGCCGGAGGTGGGTGTGGGGCGCGGGCGACCTGGGCCTAGCGAGGGAGCCGACGCTCCGAGGATGGGGAGCGAGCCGAGCAGATGCTTTCAACTTTCTTTCCAGTCGCTTGTTCTTTGGGGTCTTTTCTAACTACGAAACTCCTTTGCTCGCCGCTAAACTCAATCAACCTGAGTAAGGCGCGCTGCGTAATTAATCCGCAGCCCAGCCGCGGCGAAAAAACACCAATTAAAGAAAACCAAGAGAGAAAACTAAAAACACAAAAACCATGTTGTGGAGACCGACACCGTCTGGCCTCATTAAATGAATCAGCGCCACTTCGCCGCAGCTGCCAACGGGGCCGTGTGGGCGCGCTGAACGGCTCCCCGGCCGGGCCCTCGGCCCTCCGGCCCCCTCGCGGCCGAATCCCATCCACGCCGGGAAAGCAGAGGCTCGGCCGCGGGCGGCCGCGCAGGGCCTGGGGTCGCCCGGGCGATCCGGCCCCGGTCTCCGGAGCCTCGCGGCAGCCGATTCATCTCCATGGCTCGCGGGGCGCCTCCCTCCGGCAGGTCTCTGGTCCCGGGCCGCTCGGGGTTCAGCAAGCTGCCCGAATCCTCCCCAGGCCGGCCGGCCTCCTCTTCTCCACCTCCTCCGTACCTGCACCGCGGCCGCCCCTGGCGAGGCCACTCACTGCAGCCCCAAAGCAGGCGGCCACACAACCCCGCCTGTGTGCAAAGCCGCAGGGCCGCGGTCCGCACCGGGGCGGGGCCTGGGGAGGGCGTGGGAGCGTGTGCGTGTGTTCATGTGTGTGCGTGGATGCGGATGCGCGGGGAGCGCCGGGAGGCAGCGGCGGCGGTGGACTCTCCACCCCGGCTGCGTACAGTAGCGCGTGGCGGCAGCGGGGGCGCGCGGGCCAATTCCAGGAGCCCGCGGCCGCGAGCCGCGCCCTGGCTGATACCGGAAAGGCCTGTGATTGGCCGGCGGCCGCCCCTATGCAAACGAGCTGAGGGAATGGAATTCCTCGGGCCGGGCTTACAGTAAAAGCACGTTCATTTCCAGGCACTCTCATTCATAGAGCCAGCGGGCGCAGGCGGGACGGGCGCCCCGCGGCCTGACCCAGCCAGGGCACCACGCTGCCCGGCCCTGCGCCGGCAGGCACCTCTTCCCGGGGCTCCTGGGGGACACCAGAAGAAAGTCAGTCTTTGCTATTTCTCCTTGACCCGCGTCGGAGCTTCGATTTTTATTTTTATTTTTTTTTTTCTTTCTTACTTTTGAATGAACTGGTTTCTTGGCTGGATGGTTCAACTTCTTTCCTGGGTGTGAACTTTTCCCCGGTTGTTTCCTTTGACAACTTCTGGAGAGAGTGCGCTGTGCTTCGAGGCGAGTGGTGAAGTTGCGTGTGCGTGGCAGTGTGTGCGTGCTTGTGTAACTCGAGCCGCCCCGTCTGTTTCGATCTGCGCTGCGGAGCCTCCTCACAAGGCCCGCTCCACCTGCTGCGGTTACGCTGTGATCGTGGGTATTGGCGCGTCTAAGTAGTTAACCGGCCGACGCTGGGGCGACGTTGGAGGAAGATCGTCTCGCTACTGCCCAAGTCGGGGCTGACTCACCGCAGTCGATGCAGACAGCGGCTGGCTTCCGAAGAGTGCGTGCCTGCGTGCGTGTGACTCGGCTGCCGTTCACCTCCCACCAAACCACAGGACCAGCCGCAAACTTAACCAACATCCCCAAACCCGAGTTCTCAGATGTGGAGAGCTGAACTCTAGGTGTCATCGACTTGGACTTTTTTTTTTTTTTTTAAGATTAGCTTTTCTTTGAAAAGCTGAATTTTCTGAACTGAGCATTTTGCCAGAATTTATTGAGAACATGACAAGTACTTCTCGCCCAGCCCTTCTCCAACTACTGAAGCTGAGTTTCAAGGCTACTTAAAAAGAAAAAAAAAAAAAAAACCTGCAGCGAACATTAATGGATTTCTGTTTAAATTCTCTACAGATTGTATTGTAAATATGTTATGAAGTAGAGCATATGTATATATTTATATATATATATGTGCACATACATTAGAAGCAGGATCTTTGGAAGTCTCAGCTCTTGCTTTTGAGGACCGAAGCCAGTTTTGCATGATAAAAAGTGGCGCCGTATTTGGAAGACACGCCTCGTGTATTTTCTGTTGTGTTGGACTTTAGACAAAACTCACCTGGGAAAAATCTGACAGGCAATTAACTACTGGAACTTCCAAATTATGTATTTGCTGGTCCTTTTGCTCTCCGCATAAATATTTTAGGAAGTGTATGGGAATTTTGCCTCTGGGAACTTTGGTTAACAGCCAAAGACTGAACTTAAAACTCTCAAAGCAAGACTCAGAAGAAGATAGTCTCCCTTGGCACTTGACTTTGGATTCTGGTCGCCCACTTTTTAAAGCACTAAGCGGTCGGTTGCTAAGAGTCCTGCCTGGGTCTGAGGCCGATCGGCAAAACTAGAATTTTCCCCCTCCTGGACTGTTAGTAACTTAGTCTGCCCCCTTCCCCAGCCACCCCACAGCAATAAAGCTCCCTGAACTTGTATGTTGGTCTCCCGGGAGCTGCTTGCTGAAGATCCGCGCCCCTGTCGCCGTCTGGTAGGAGCTGTTTGCAGGGTCCTAACTCAATCGGCTTGTTGTGATGCGTATCCCCGTAGATGCCAGCACGAGCCGCCGCTTCACGCCGCCTTCCACCGCGCTGAGCCCGGGCAAGATGAGCGAGGCGCTGCCGCTGGGCGCCCCGGACGCCGGCGCCGCCCTGGCCGGCAAGCTGAGGAGCGGCGACCGCAGCATGGTGGAGGTGCTGGCCGACCACCCGGGCGAGCTGGTGCGCACCGACAGCCCCAACTTCCTGTGCTCTGTGCTGCCCACGCACTGGCGCTGCAACAAGACCCTGCCCATCGCTTTCAAGGTACTCAGCCCGGAGAGGGTGGAGGGAGGACAGGCAGAGGCCGGTCGAGGCCGGGGAGATCGAGGAGGGCAGCGGCCAGGCAGGCGGGGCCGGGTTCTAGAAAGGGGCCGGCGCTGAGGCCTGTGGTCCATCCCCCTGCGCTCGGGAGACTGGGGATGCTGCGTTGCCGTGGCGACCCTCGGGGGGCCCGCCTTAGCCGGCCGCGGCGGCCTCCAAGGATGGCCGAAAAAATCAGGATGCCCCCAAAGACGTCCACTGAGGGCCGGCTGGACCTCTCCCCGGCAGGGGTCCTTAGCTTTGATCCAAAGTAGGAAAAGTTATAACCCAGCAGGGACAAGCCTATCTGTCGGCTCCCCTGCTTCTCTCCCCAACTCTGGCTTGACACCCCAACCATTCTGAGGGAGGCGTCAGGAAATAAAATAGAGATACTTTTATACCTTCGGGTCAATGTAAATAAACTGGCAAGGAAAACTGTCAAGGCTTTCCACTTCCACCCCCTTCTTTAACAGCCCTGTAGGAATTAGCAGGTTCAAAGTCCACGGCGGGAGTAGTTAAGTTTGCATAAGTTTTCTGAAGAGTTTTTTCGAGCTTCTAGACTGCTCCTGCCGGAAGCCGCAAGTAGCGAACGCTCTTTCTTTTCCTGGTACCCTCCTGAACGTTATCGCCGGCTCACCTAGCTTAAGCCCGGGGCAGCGAAAGGAGGCAAGGCTGTCTGGCGTGAGACGGGCGTCTAATCCGCCCGCTTTGCGTTTGAGGAGGGGGCGGTGTGGACCGGGTAACTTCAGCCGAGCAGCTTGAGAGGTCCCCGTTCACTTTTCACCCCTGATCTTGCCCTAGCTTTGAGCTCCCTTTAAAAACCTTGGCCTTCAAAGGGGATACATAAACAACCCCGGGCGCTTTTAAACAGCCACCGCCACCCTGGCAGCAAACAGTAGACATTTCATTTCGGCGGTGGGGATTCAGTTCTTCTGTCTTGGGTGAGTTTGAGAAGGGGCAGCCTTTTAAATACAATCAGTGCAGTCATTTCCTGTTCACTGAAGGGACTAAGGAAAGCAGGTGGGGAAAAAAAAAAAAAAAAGCTGTAAAGATCAGCTACTCTTTTTTCTTAAAAAAAAAAAAATCTGGTTAAATCATTGTCCCCTTAAGGGGAGATTACTTTAATATAAGTTTTTTATGGTTCCAAGCCTGTGCTGGATCTTGAGTTAGTTACAATGAATAATGTTCACTTTTTTAAAAAAAGTACTGTCAGAGTTCTTTATTTTTAAGCTTTACATACCTTCCAAACTTAGATTATGATTTCTAAAACAAACAAACAAAAAAAGTGCAATTGGCTGTGTCTGTAGAATTGCCTCAGTTTTCAGAAAGCAGGAGTTTTTGAGGGGGATGCAAATGAGGATAAGTTTGAGCAGCCGCTGGACTCTTTCCTGTCCCTTCCTCCAGCTCTGTAGGTTTGGGTTAGGAGCCCATTTCAATTTGAAATCACTCTAATCCCTTTACATAAACATTCTCGGCAGGCAGACCTCCTCAGCTCTCCCTCAGTTCCAGAGGACCTGACAGCGATGGGCCCTGGGGTCACTTTCAGATAAGTACAGAGGGGAGGAGACAAGCTGATAATCAACCAAAGGGTCCTTTAAGACCAGGTGCTCCGGACACACCAAGGGAGTGGGTTCTCAGGGATCTGTGGCTTCCTTTGGGGTAAATCAAGTCTCCTCTGTATCTCTCCTCCTCTACTAGGGAACGCACACCCCAAGCACTAAGTGATTAAGCGAGATCTTCAGGAGTTAAAGCGATGTTGTTTCTCAAGCCACCACATGAAAGTATTTATTTTCTTCTAAAAGAATGAAAAAAAATCATATAAATTGTTTTCACGAGCCGTCAGGGAATTCCTTTTAGCGGAAATCTTAATAAACATAGAAGTTTCCGGTTTAAAATGACTTTTGACAATTCACTTTAAAAAAAAATTCTGTTTTACTGAGTGATAGTTTCTAGGTTAAAGATCAAGGTATAGATCTCTTGAAAAAAGTTTATGTGGGTCTTGAGAACATTTGGGGCAAAGGAAAGGACAGCAGAGGAATCAGACCACTCGATGAATAATCTGTCACCACTCCCGTCCCCATAAAGAGGGGCCTCTTTCGGAAGGAGACCTGCTCTTAGCATAACAGAAGGAGCAGGAGAAATTTCCAGGGAGGCAACAGGCGCAAAGATTAGGGATAAAACAGCTAAACTTGAAAAAGTGACTGTATCCGGCTTGATTCACTATGTGTCCGTGAATCCAGTCTGTACTCATCCCCCACCACCTACCTCCCAAGCAGTTTCTATAGAAATTATTACTTTAAAATTTGGATCTTATATAAGCCTCAGACAATCTCTTTAAGAAGTTAATCAGTAAACAATTATTACATTCCCTGCATTAAGGAGGAGAAAATGTAAAACAGTGATAAAGTCTGATGATAATTGATGAAAAGAGCATTGAAGTGATTCTTTAGGAGTCTTCTGAATATGTGTAAATCCTCAGCTTTAATCTTTGAAACTACAGGGAGATTTCACGTTATGAATTTTCCTTAAAATAGATTACAATCATCCTAATTGCTTATCCTGGACCCCAAAGTGCCCCCCCGCCGCCTTCTCCCACGAAACGCCTTTATTTTTCAGCCTAGGAGAGATCCATCATTTTACTACCGAGAAAATCTTAAATTTGCTACTGTTACCCGTTATTTACAGAAGCAGCCAAAAAAGCTGTTTGGATGACTTAGGATATATTTTGTAAGACTATACTATTAAAGTTTATTTAGGCCCTGGTACACCAGAGTCCAAAGGCATAAACACGCCTTCAGCAAGTTCAGAGGCCTTGGGCGCTGATAGTAATATTCTTTTCATAGGAAAGAAATAAGTAACGTTTGTGTCGGCAAGATCGTGGTCCCCTAGCTATGCATTAAATATCATCTCAGCTGAATGTTAAGTTCCACCTCACAGCTTTCTTTATAACACTGGAAAATTAAGGGATTTGAAATAAATGAATTGTGACTGTAATTTCAACCTAATTAGAGTTGGTTTAAAATGCCAGTTTGAACTGTGAACAGGCCGACCAAGAGCAGTGTGGGGAGGTTCTGTAACATAGAGGAGGCTTGATATTTTGCCCAACTTCCTGATACTTTAAAAACAGAGAAGTAAAAAAAAAAAAAAAAAAAATATGAGATATCCTTTGGCCAGCAAGTCCCTTCTTGTCTGTTTGGTCTGTGTTAAAGTGTAAATGTTTGTGTTTCCTTACCTATTGTTTATAGCTTTTCATTCCAGTTGCTTCTTTTTCTCTGTTTGAAGTTAGATTTTTTTTCAAAAATCTCTGCATATTGCCTATCAATGATCAAATCTGTATCAAATTAATAGACAGGTTAGTTTTAAATTTAAATTCTTTTTTCCTAGTCTAAGAATGCTTGCTAATAATTAGATGATATACTTTATTAATGTAATATCCCTAGATTTAATATTCTTTCCCTTCCCCCCACCATGAAAAATCAATAAAAGGCCAAGTAAATGATCTTTGAGCCCCGAAATATATTTGACTCCTGCTACAGTTTAAAAAAAGGGAAAAGAAGGAGTTAAACTCCTGATTTTTTTTAGTCTTAAATTCCAACATCAACAGCATTTTCTTGTTTAGCCACCATGATTATTTTACTCTCTATTTGTTTCTATTTGGTGTTGGCCTCATGAATTTGCCATATTACTGATGAGGATAGTTTTGGAAAGATGAGTGAGACACAGGCATGGAGCACTGTGAGAGGGGCCAGTAGGATGAAGGTGATGTAGAAAACATTTGGTAGTTATAAAACAAGATTTATTTATTTTAACCTATTTAACCAACAATGACTTATTCAGTTGGAAAACCCTGTAGTTGATCCGGTCCCTGTATACTTACTGAATGTGGAATTAAAATAGAGATGCCAGGTCATCACAGGGAGATGGGGATAAGGAAGTAAAAATATGTTTTCAAGGAGGACATTTCAACATTGTGAGCTAATTTTACAGAGGGAAGTGAAAACAGTGGGGAAAAAAAGGAGGGGGGATTTTTAAGAGACTGAGAAAAGCAGAATAAAGTAAGTATATTTTATGGGAATAGAAAAAACGGTAACAATAACTAAATAACTGATCAAGGAGATTTATTTCAATAATGCTTTTGAAACAAAAGGGAATTGTCATATTACTGCTCTTAATTAAACAGCAACAAACATACTTATAATGGGCTCTAAATACCTAATTAGAGGGTGCTTGAGGAAGAAATAGCTGTGTTTTTAAATTTCCTTTATCGAAAACACGTCCATTTGGATGGAAAGAAAGATAAGAGTGCAAGTTGGATAAAATAGATGAAGAACATGCCTACCTATTGCTGTGAGAATTGATTCTCCTGGTGTAGTCCTGGGGTTGGAAGTACGTCCACCCCTTATAGTGAGTTGGTTCACTTTCCCCATCGTACTCCTTAGAATCCAAGAGCCAAAGCATCCTCAGGAATAAAAACAATAGATGGTCATCTGGATGACACAGAGAAAGGGTGATGACTAAGCAGGCAATGAAGATGGGAATTTAGAGAAACATGGCTTTTGTATCATACAAGGGAGCCTATGGCAGCCTTATTTACAGACAGAAAAAGAGGACTGAAATATAGGCGTCAACCCCCCAAATTATGTAGCAAATGTTAGGTAAAAATGGGGAGATGGAAAACAGAAGGAGGAATAATCACTGTAGAATACTTTATTATCACAGCTCAAAACTAAAACCCCCAAAACGATTATATAATTGGAATGATGAGCACACATTTCACTAGTGACTGAGAAAGTACCATAAGGGGTATCGCAAGTGATAGGAATAAGTAGAACTTGGGGCATCTTGATTTGAAATTCTACAACTACCTTAAAAAACAGAAACAATGGAAATATAGCTAAGAATAAATGCTTTGATCAAGAAAATAGTTTCTAGAAGGGTCAAATGATGATCAAGAAATGGATACTACTACATGAAGCATCTTCGGGCCATGTTCTTTAAAGCATTTTACCTTGAAATTGCTACTTTTTTTTTTTTTTTTTTTTACCTAAGTGTCAAAAAATATGTATTTACTGGTTTACTTTAGTAGTCCTGATGGAAATCCATTCCCATTCAGTTACATTGAAGGAATTCTTCTTCAAGATCAACTGGGTTTGGAGAAAACCTCAGTCATCTGTAAGGTCCCAAGTTAACACATCTCTGGGACTCGCAGATATAAAAATGCGACATAGTTCCGCTCCTGAATTCAGAGGAGCACATCAAAGTGAACACCCCTCTTCTCTGAGGCCTGTTGATTTTGTAGTTAGTATTAAACCAAGGGCATGTTTCTGATTTTTTTCTCTTGCATACCAGAATTCACTGCTAGTGAAAATCAAGGTAGTAGAAGCGAGTAGAGGCAACAAGGATGAACTACTTGCAAAGGGAGAGTTTAAGTCATTCAAGAATCGTCAGCAATTCAGTGGTAACAATCAAATTTAATTTTAGCAGGAGTAAGTTTAAACACCTAAAAGGCAAAATCAGCCCTATTCGGCCTGTCGGTGGAGGTGTGGACAAATGAAAGATGGGGTAGGTTATGAACTTATAAAAAACAAGGCATTCTGTTTCTCAAATATGAAGAATTAAGAGATGATTGTAGTCGTGAGAGGGCATAGCTTTTCAAAGTCCTTGCTATAGTGAGTCTTATTCCAACTCTGCTCTGTGACCTTATGTGGCTTCCTTAGGCGAATGTTTTATTATTTAAACATTTATAATTTTGCATAGTGGAATTTAAAGTAAATCTTCCCATTAAGAACTTTTCTGTTGTTTTGCTTAATTTATGACTGTTATTCCTCTGCAAACTAAAAAGCATCACTTGATATACATTCAATTTTAGAATAGTTATGCAAATGACATCAAAGTTTCTAACATGCCTGATGTCTGGTGTTTAGGTGGTGGCACTGGGGGACGTTCCAGATGGCACTCTGGTCACTGTGATGGCAGGCAATGACGAAAACTACTCAGCCGAACTGAGAAATGCAACAGCGGCCATGAAAAACCAAGTCGCGAGATTCAATGACCTCAGGTTTGTCGGTCGGAGTGGAAGAGGTATGTATCTGTCAGAACTGAACTTGAAATACCCAGTATTTACATAGCAACAAACCCAGATTTCAAAACATCTAGAAGTTTCTGTGATGGGATTCCCTAGAAACACAGTCATTTCTTCCCGTTATTATTGCTACATCAGCTTTTTATTTAAAATTTAATGTTTTTAACAGAATCTGGCTTTACATTATTGCTTTCTATTATTGAATTGGTTCAAGACTGATTTGGAGCAGGCAAAACATGAATTGTGAATTTCAAGGAAACCTCTCAGATCTTTTCTAAAATGTAAAAATATAAAACTTACCATCATAGAAACTAAGATTATACAACTGGGGTTCTCTCTCTTTGATAATTTTCAGATATCTCTTTACTGGAAACCTTTAACTTAGGGTCCATGTGTTATCTTTGACAAGTGACAGAGTTTCAAATGATCACTTCTAATAATTTTAAGGGCTGTATAGTAGATGATTATTGAAACGTGTTTCAAGGAAGCATTTTTTATGGTAAAATATGAAGAAATAGTAACATTCTGGCTTGGTGAATTTGATGGCAATGTGACCTTCCTATATGTAATTTGGATGCCTTATTAGTATTTTAGGTACTAATAATATTAAAGACTGGATTCTCCAGAGGAATGATTGCATCAGTGCAGTTCTATGTGTAGTTTTCTTTTTCCGTGCCCATTATCAAAGTATTAGAGCAGAAAGAGGAATCTTGGCATATTGTAATCTCCTCCGGTTTCCAGTTATTTTCAAATATTGTGTTTTCTTTGTATTGTAAGAACCTTAGTCCTATTTTACAAATAGCAATAAGTAGTATTAGTTTAATTGAAGGAGGTAAGATAGTTTGTTTTGAAAATCTCATTTTTGTAATATAGTATTGAATAAGCTTACGAATAAAAGTTATTTTGAGTATGATAAAGAAGACGTGGTAACCTAAATAGCAGTAGATGACTCTTGTATTGAAAAAAAGTAAAAGTACAACCAATGGACGTTTAAGCATAAGAGTAATCATTACTCTTTATAAAGGCATTTAAAAATATAAGAAAATCTGTGTTTTGGGGGAATTTGATTAGTCAAAGAGGAATGGGGGTAAAGGCATGCTGCTTTTTTTGGCTATTGTTTTTGTGGTATCCTAGCTGTCTGGGGAATTTTCAAAATAGAATCAAAGGTAGAGAAAATTGTAAAAAACTTATAACGTGATTGAAGATATTTGTTCATAGCACTATGTTAATAATAGGGTAATACCAAGAAAATTACATCGACTTATTGAAAGCATGAATGGTGCTATAAGGTATAAAGGCACAAGTCATTCTATGGGTTCACTTGTTGTATTAAAAGTCCCCACCTTTCAGTAAATGGAATCCCCATTATGATTCAGAGATGTGTGTTTAGAAAACATCTTGAAGGCTTCAGATGAGTAGCTGGCAGAGTGGGTGAGAAGCCAATAAAAAACAAAGGCCCGACCGCCTGGTCCGTGCCTTCCAGCCTCGTAACCATCTCAGTTCAATTCCTGTGGATTTCTGTTCTTAGGAAGCCACAGCTGAGTATCATTTAGTTGCATTTCCAGAGGAAGTAATATTATCATCATATGCATCTATGTGGGTCTACGGGTCAGGTTTTGGTTATGAAAGTTTTGGAAACTCTTTAATGGCCCATGCCATTTTCCCATAAGAAGTGCAGTAGTGGCTTTTTGGCAAGGCCCAGGAGGTTGGTGATGGTAAAGAATGAAATTTTGAAAGCAGCATGCTTTCTTTTCTGGCGTTTCTCGTCCCTCACTGGCCATGTCTGTTTCAAGTGGGTGACTAAGAGGCGCTCGTGTTTACTTGGGTAACAGTGAACTGTTTCCCCAAGGTGTGGAGTGTTTGCATTTGGCTGCCTGATTCGTGCCAGGATGCCCTTGAGTTTGCAGAGTGAAATAACTGCACCCAAGGCTGGGCTGTCTTCTGATAACCTGGAACGAGAAAATTAATTGAAACGCTCCATATATGGACAATATCTGTTTTGACCAGTCTCTGCTTCCCACGCATGATAATAAGCAATCCAAAATAGAGGAACCCCGAAATGAATGTTTTGCCCAACTACAGTTACCGTGTATATTGTCAGTCTTGAGTGATTTCTTTTTTTTGGTTAGGACTACAAGACAAAATGAGCCATCAAAAGGCCCAGTTAGACTCTGTCTCATAATTTCTCCCCATAGTCGTAGAATACAACTTGATTTTACTCTTTCAAGTCTAAGTGTCAACATCAAAGCCTGCCAGGTTTTTTTTTTGTTTTTGTTTTTTTTTGCAATTTGCTTCCCATTATGAAGACAGCAGATGACTCTCACTCATTTTAACAATTAGTCTTAATCTGCCTCACTGAATCTTGTCCTTTAAAAGTTTCATAACATTTTATTAAGTGATCTTAAGACTATCCACTATTTCATTTTTGATCTTAAGACTATCCACTATTTCATTTTCTGGTTTTGAAAATGTGTCTGAAAATATGACATTGGCATCAACACACCGCACAGGGGCCGAGAAGGTCCTGGCTGTGGGCTCACTGAGCATTTCAGTGCCAATTTCCCATTCTGTCAAAAGCCACTGGTCTGATGGATTCTCAAAGGGGCCTGGTGCTCAGTTCCAACTGAAGGGTAGAAAAAGAAACTCCCTTTTCTTTTCTCAGCTGCCCGTCCCTGGGGATTGTAAAACCTCGTAGAAATTGCCAGAGGTTGAACATGGAAGGGTTTTTCTCTGTTCGACAAAACCAATCTGTCTGGGCGCTGGCTGATGTCCAGGACCACAGCTCCTAACCTCGGGTTCAGCCTGCAACTGGGAAAACCTGCCCATCCGGCTTTTGCGGCCTTGCTGACAACACTGGCCCCTAAAAAGTATTGGTGAAGGCTTCAGCAGTCTGAGCCTTCCTCCTTTCTTTTCTTTCCTTCCCTCCTTTCTGGCCCTGACAATTTAAATCTCTCCTTCAGGGATATCTCACCCTGGGAATTTTCTCCCTTTGATTCAGTATCTCCATATAGATCAACCATTCCTTTACAATGGAAGAAGAGATAGCCGCTCCCAGAAGAGGGGAGCTGACGCCAGAGCACACTGCTTCTTGTTCAGAACAATCCACACTTAAACACACGTCCTGGGACTATCCCTTACCTCCAGAAAATCAAAGTTCAGGATCAAGAGGAACTCTCTTTGGTGACGTTCATTAGCAGCAGCTGACATCAGCTTACATCTGTCACTGGGGCAGGTGCTACGGATATTTTCAGTTACAAGAAAGTGTATCACGGCTGCAGCCGAGAGACGTTGAAGAAACTTTAGCAATGAAATCTGTGAGTGCTCCCGTCGCTATTGGAGTACTTAATCAGTTGGAAAGGAATCGATCAATCAGGGATGATGGCCTTAGTTAATTCATTTTAGAACCAAAGAGGAAATCTACCAGACAGTATTATCTACCGCGTGGTAAATGGGGGAAGAGAATCCACTGCAAATTTCCTTCTGATTTTCCTAAGACTATGATTTTTAATCTTTTGGGAACGTCATGAATCATTTTGAAAATCCTTGGAAGCCTTCTCCCCAGGGGGAAAAAAAATGCACCTGTGCACTTACACACACAGTTTCTTGTACAATTTCAGTTTTCAGAGCCGCTGAAGCTTGTTTATGGACCTTCTGGGGATCCATGGACCCGCCAAGCCAAGAATCTCTGAATCTGGAACTTTGCCTTGACCGTGGAGGGCCAGCCTAGCGCTGTGCTGCACATTGTAGATAACTGGAAAATGAGGAAATAAACGAACAAATGAGTTAGACATTCTTCTTGTACCCTGTGCTGTTTTGGCTACACCTGCTTTTATTATAGCCAGGACCTGGTGTGTATAATTAGGAAAATAGATCCCAGTCAAACCACTGGTCCAGACCTTTGAGAGGCCATCAGGTGTGCACGCATACGGTCCCTTGCCAAGGAGAAGGGCTTGTTTTGTCATCGAAGGGGCAGCCTCCTCTCTAGTGACTGCCTGGCCCCCCCAGCTGCAGACCTACACCTCGAATTCCACAACCAGCCCAGAGAGGGCACGTGCTCCCCCATCCGTTAGGACTGGGGTTAATTTCTTGGTGGAAATTTGTGTTTATGCTGATCTCCCTGGCAACTTTAATCTTGCCCACTTTCAAACAAGTACCCTTCCCAACTCTTTTAGAAAATGAAATTCCTTCCTTATGTTCTTGCTGTGGATGTCTTCCCAGACATAATATTTACCCTGTCACAGGCGGGGTTATTGCATATTTGTGTAATGTTTGTTACTTAAGGCATTTTCATTCTTAAGGTATTTTATGTTATTCGGGGAACAGTATGGGGAGGCTGCCTTTCAGATGAGTGATAGACTGTGGTTGAAGGAAAGGTACATGTAGAAAAGGATAGAGTGTACCGGTATTCTAAGCAGAGACGTGTCTTTATGGAGTGGTCATTACTGAGAAATGGTCTGAATGACTCACAATATTATCACAGGATCCAAGTCATTCTCTGTTTTATCACAGACTCATATAATAGGGGGAGGAAAATTCATCTGACAATCCCACTGTTGTTTCATGGATAACATTCAAGATAATGAGCTGGCAGTCAGGTCTCCTGGAGAGAATACAAGGAAAAGACGAGAGTCGTGTTAAAATCAACTCTCCCATTTTCCCCCTCTTTTGGGTTGCTATTGATCTACATTTTGAAATTATATATATACTGAAATCTGTTTTCAGACTTCGGTGTGGGCAAATGTGGATGGGAAAAGACCCAGCCTCTGATACACGCAGTCTCTGGCAGCCCTAGCAAATAATGCCTTTTGATGGCAGGACGAAAGCTAGTGCCCATGATCTGATGTAGAATTCATCTCTAGAGATCAGCTTTCTCATTCTGTTTCACATTTGCCCGTAAAAGAGTAAAAACACTTTCTCAAAGCAAGTTGCTTCCCACCCGTCCCCCAAACCACCACCCAAGCAAGTTGCTTCCCACCCCTCCCCCAAACCACCACCCAAGCAAGTTGCTTCCCACCCCTCCCCCAAACCACCACCCAAGCAAGTTGCTTCCCACCCGTCCCCCAAACCACCACCCAAGCAGTCCCTGTCCCACTTGGTGTCATGACAAGGAGGAGAGCTTTCTTGAAAACTGCTTGTGCCTGGAACACCCAGCTTTGCAATTGATCTCTTCATGGTTTTCTTGCTGATTTTATGAAGTGCCAGGCATTGCTGATGGTGGCATTGCTGATGGTGTTGGACAGCTTTTTTAAATTGAGGTTATTTATATGAACAATATTTAAGAGTTGATGGGGAGAAGCTGGACTTCTCTCCACCATCCCTCCCCCAAAGCCCTTCCTTGCCAGCCGGCTTGCTTTGGATTGAGGCAGCCCTTTTTGGTGGGGACAGAAGACTATCAGTCAGAAAGTGCCTCCAAGAGAAATAATGGTTGAGTGATTTTTAGAGCTTCCTGTTTCAGCAGCAAGCATTATAGACATAAACAGTGATCCGGCCAACGGCTGCAGTGCTGCTCTGGTTCTAATGAATCAGTTTTGTATTTTCTTTTGTGCTGGTTGGTGAGGGGCAAGAGAGGATGGAGAAGACTGGTTATGGAAGAACATATTCTGTTTCTTTTTCTTTATTATTTTTAAAGAAAAATGACGTGTTGAAAAGAGAGATGGTATATTGTCTGATGATTGTTTTCTTTCTGTTGGTGATTATAAAACATGTTCAGATCAGAAAGGGAATGTTTATGAATAACCATGTACTGTCAAAAGGGAGAGGTTATGTGGTTTTGAAGGATTTCGTGGACTTTCAGCCAAAAGGGTGTGTGTGTGTGTGTGTGTGTGTGTGTGTGTCCATCCACACTACCACTGAGAAGACTTCCTGGACCAAATTATCTTTGAGGACTAAATCCATACTAACAAGGTCTTCTCATCTGAAGCCCCAGTAAAGCAATTAACAGGAATTAATAAGTGAGCAGTGTGGATTTAATGAGCTGCCTATGAATACTTTCAAAGGTGCCAGTTTTATCAGCTCACTCTTGGGGCATTCAAGATTTTGTGTTTATAAGCCTGCATTAGTGGACTTCAGGCAAAGCCTACCCTCCGTCATTGGCCCTGATGTGAGTCCCACTTTCAACAGAGATGTATTTCGGTCCATGTTAAGAACCGAGCTTCCCATGGCATTCCCGTTGCTGGTGCCGATTTGGGATTCCAGCACGTTCCAGTCTCTATTAGGCTATATCGAGCAGCGTATCCCATTTAGGAACTCCATTTTATGTCACTGAACTTCCTCCAACGAGGGTTTCAGGTAGTTGAAGGACCCATAAATCGGAAAGTGATCCCAGCAACCTCCTTCGAGAGGCCCGGTGGCCATCCTGCCACTGGATTCAAAATGCGTTTCCTCTGGTTTCCTTGGTGAGGAAACATTCATGCAGGAGCCACTTAAACTGTGTTTTTCTCAAAGATGTAAGTAAATTTCCTGTCTGTTTCTCAACTTAGATGAATCCCTGCTTTTACCTTGAGATTTAAGAGCGTCATTAAGGATGTAGGGGCAGCTCAGTCTGCAGAGCTGCACCCTCCCCCCAGCTTCCGGATCCAAGGATGCTTCTGGGTCTGGTGAATGGGAGGTCTGGCCAGCACCCTCGAGGATGGTGTGTGGCCTTAACTGAGTCACCATATGCAAACAAAGGAGACTCTCCTTGGCTCAAACAAAGGCAATACACAGGAATACAGGCATCTGAGCACAGCTGGTGAGCTGTGTGCTTATCAGATTTCAGCAGAGAAGGCAAGGAGGGGTGGGCCTGTTTGTAGGTGAAAACACTCCAGGTTGCTCCAGGCATTGGTTTCGGGTTTTCAGAGATGTTTTTCCTTCATTCTATTTGAAACCATTGTATGGAGTACAGTCACTATCTACCTATCTATCCCCATCTATCTATCTATCTATCTGTAATTAATGAGAAACGGTCTAAACTCATATCCTAATACAGCTTTGGCCTCTTTACGTGGTGTGTTTCCAGTACCTACGGCACTTGGGTCTGTCCAGATGTTCTGCCTTCCCCGTCCTGCTTGAAACCTCAGGGCAGGTCATAGTTGGTAGATCTTATCTATCAATCTGCCTATCAATTTGGTCTCCCTCCATGGGTCCCAACATTTGGCAATATCTGCAGACAGTTTTGGTCGTCACCCCTGGGGTGGGGCGTGCTCCTAGCACCTAGTGGGTAGAGTGACTCCCACAGCACATAGGACAGCCCTACGACCCCTGCAAAGCATCAATCACACTGAGACTGAGAAACCCTGGGCTGGCCTCACACGAATGATCATGATAAGTCATAAAATGTCTCCTCTCTTCCCTAACACTTTCTGCCTCTTTACCAAATTGATGAAAATCTTCAGTTCACACAGAATAAAAAAAAACGAGAGAGCATCACTGCATATTAGTCTTTTTCTAAATATGAAAATATACTAGAGTTCTGTGTGCATAGGATCACACCATCTTGGCATCTCCTGGGTTGGAGGGTGCGTGGCAGGAAGAAGTAGAGGCTGCAGGTGGAGGGAGCCACCCGGCAGGGAAAGCTCTCCTTCGAGGACTCCCCCCCACTTACAGCTGCTCCCTCAGGAATGCCACACAGGCGCAGGTCCACAGGGACCATCAGAAACAGTGAAAGTGCACGCTGGCTTCTCATTGCCATGCCCCTCCCCATCAGGCTTCAGTCAGGGGCCACAGATCCACTAATCCAGGAACATGAATTGATGTGAGTGGACAGTGTCCGCGTGAACTAAAAAGGGCTAAAAGCAAGGTCCTGGTATGCATCACTGACCGATGCCTTACAGACACCGAAAAGGAGTCAGTGTGCACACCCAAGGGCAATGCATGGAAGGAGTAGGGACGGGACAGACGCTGATTTGCCGTCCATCCCTAGGAAGCCCTGGTTTGCTGCCCACATGTTAGGTGTGCAGGGACCACCGGCAGACAGAGGGCTGGGTTCTTCTGGAGCTTTCTCCCACCTGCCCTTACGTGTTGGTTCTGCTATCACCTATTTTCTATAATACAAGAAGATTCAGGGAAAAATGACTTGAAAAAAGTCTGAAAGAAAGAGTCCTCTAGGTGTTCTCGTTGAATCACAGTGGTGTCTGCTACAGGTGGAATTTCTTGAATACATTTTGCTGTGACTGCGGTCTCTAGTTGGTTGTTTGTTTGCATTTACTCTGCAGGGGGCCCTCACTCCGAACTTTCCTGCCCCTTCTGTTTCCTGTAAGTTTTCCTCAGTAAAGCAACCAGCTCCCAGGTTCCGCGTGGAGATCAGCTGTGTGTCAAATCATTTGAGACCTGTAAGAGTTAGCTATCCTCCTGGGAATTCCCGGGCGGCGTCTGAACTGGGCTATAAGGAGCCCACACGCTGCCCATGTTCTGGGAAGTGAAGGTCGCTGGGGAAGGAGCTCGGGAACAGCTGTGGCAGGCAGGCGCGCACTGGTGCACCGCGGTGCTGGGACCCCAGCGCCAGGGAAAGGATGAAGATGGGCGTGGGAGTCCCCAGGAGGTGGCCTTCCAAGCATTTTCAAAACACAGGAGATCCCGCCCTTGACTAGAACACCGCTGTGGGGTATCACCAGTCACTAGACCAGTGCCTGATGCAGAGTGGGGACTCGTTAAACATCTCCAGAGGAGTGACTGCCCCAGGACTCTGCTTACTCTAGGCAGTAAAGCATAGTGGTTAGCACATGGATGGTACTGAATTCTTCCTGGGAGGACAGTGTCTCACCCTGGGCACCATCAACGTTTAGGGCTGATTATTCTGCGTCGTGGGAGCCATCCTGTGCATTTGGGGATGGTTACTGGCAACCCTGGCCTCTACCCAGTAGCCAGGAGCATTCCTTCCATGTCACTCATGGGTGGTGACAACGAGAAGTGTCTGCAGACTTTGCCAAATGTCCCTCCCTGGGGGAGAGATGGGGGGAAGGAACACTGGTTGAGAACACTGGCTCAGAGTTGTGTGTCTGTGGGCAAGTCACCTGACCTGTCTGAGCCTGAGTCAGCCAACCTTTGTCCAAAGGGGGCGGGGTACAGTGAGGATTACCTGCAATAACACAGACTTGAGGGGTTACTACTTTTCGTGGTAAGATCAGTTGCTGTGACTAACTCTGCAGGGAAGCTGATGGCAACTCTGTGAGCTCCTAACAAACAATACAACCGGGACCTGCTTTTTTGTGTGTCTAAATGAATGACTTTTCTGGGAGGGAACATCAACCCTTATCCTGATCCCTCGGCCCCGTAGAGCCAGCTCTCAGGACACGGAAGGGTGATTTATGCGCAGCGGGCACTGCAATTTCAGATCAGCAATGCAAGAGATGAAATTAAATCTGTACTGTAATCCGAGGCACTGTTTTTCATGGGAAGAGAAGTTCTCCCAACTTAGTCCTTCCAACTCTTTTGCCCAAACATTAACGGCATGCAAATATTTATGATTCATACGTGCCTCTTTAATTCCCAATCGTATTTTAACAGTAAACACTGCATCTTCACAATGAAGCAGAATAATCCCTTTGTCCTGTTGCCGGGCTCCGCAGGCTGGTACCCAGCAGCGTCACATTCTTCCCGCACCATAGTTGCTGACTCCACCCAGGTTGAGGGGAGTTCTATAGTGGTGCCACTGCAGCTCGCCTTGGACCACACTTCAGGACATCCTGGCTCTTCCCCTGGAAGCCATTCGAAGGTTGTATCAGCGTTTTCAGAAACCGCAAGCCAACATCCACACATGTTTTTCTTTTCTGGTCACATGTCAACAGAGAATCGATCAATCTGGCTGTTGCTTGGAGAGGTATCTTGCATTCTGCCCAAATCCATGGGCTATGGAGTCCACTAAGGCCATTGTGTCCCATTTAATACTCCTCTGATTCATGATAACAACATAGAAACACACGCACCTATTTGTGACGATCCTGCGGGTCTTTGGAAGGTAGTGTGACAAAGTATGAGAAGGTGGTGTGCTTGCCGTACTCACTTAGATGTGCTGGCCTCAGTCTCCGCATCTGTACAATAGGTATGACAGTGCCCTTCATATGTACCTCAAAAGGTTATTAGGATGATTAAAATGAGATGGTGTGTGTAACAAAACTTAGGAAGAAAGAGCTATGACTCACCGCCACATCGTTCTTCCTTCTGTAGGGGAGTCACTGAGGGAGGAGGGAAGAGAGTGGGCAGGAGGTAGCCCGTGTCTCCCTGAGTCAGAAAGTCAGGAACAATGCTATTTCCATTGTCCACTCCTCGTTGGCAAGGAATTTATATTCCTTTATCCTCCGAGGAACTTTGTAAAATAAGAGTGCCTGAGACACAGCAGGAATTTCATAAATATTCATAAATAAATGAAGGAATAATAATAATGATATAATCATCCCAGGCATTTGCTGGGCACCAGCCTGGTGACGGACCTTGTGTTCTCTGTTTTCATTAGGGAGTTGCTCACAGGCTTTGGACCCTGTTCGATCAGGGAAGTATAGTGCCCATGGCTACTTTATTAGAACTGTCCCCCACCCACAGAGGTCATGTCATGGGGGTATTTCTTTCATTCATTCATTCATCAGATGTGCATTGTGCACCTGCTGCTCGCAAGGCACTGGGCTAGCACTGGAGATACAAAGGCCAGCTAAAGAGAAGCCACAGCATGCCGGGGCCAGTGAGGGGCCCACAGTTAAGCAGAGGTTACTGTTCTGAGTGGCCAGCACCATAGGGAAAGGAGTGACAGAAGCAAAATGCACAGCTGGGTGCATATCCCACTACAAGCTTAGGGGTCTCTCTGGACAGCTGGTCATCTCAGTGGAGATGTTTCAGGGTGACGAGGGGGCTACCAGGTGAAGGCATCAGGAAGAGTGTCCAAGCAGAGAAAACAGGGTTGGGGAGGAACACCGAGCTGGCCAAGAGAGCTGGTAAGGGCCTTGATATCCACACTGGGAATTTGGTCTGGTCCCCCAGCAGGTTTTAAGCAGGGAATTGACATCACCAGATACAAATGGTAACGAAGATGCTGGGATTGCTGACTGAAGAGCAGACAGGGCTTTTTGGAGGGTGCTTGGGAGCTTAGAGACGGGATCCAAGGTTAGTTGAATTCGTGGATGCCAAACCCGTGGATACAGAGGGGTCACTGTATATTCACTTTGCAAACCCACCGTCTGGTAAATGTCACCATGTCTAGAAATCAGCTCCCTCCAGGCCCCGCCTACCACACCCTGCAGCCTTGCCTAGACCTTCCTTCTTCTTCCTACTTGGCCTCCATCCCCACCTGCCCTCCCAGCTTCCTGCAATAGAGCTAGGGGTGCGAACAGGCTGGCGAGCAGGCACTGAGGACCCTGACGCTACCTTCCCTTCAAAATGCCCACCCCCACCCCCCGGGCCTCTCTGCCGCGGTGGCATGTGGCCTTGGGCTGTGTGTTTGAGGCACTGGGCTATGGGCACCAAAGGTCAGGGCTAGGACTAGGCCAGCCCCAGGAGGTCACTTTGGTCACCTGTCCTGTGTGGCATTTGGCCCGATGGGTGGAAACTGTGGAATTGGGGTGTGCCAACCAAAGGGTTCTTCAGGATGGAAGTACAGGGCAGCAGGCATGGCCTTGACCTAAAGAGGCTGTGAATTCAGGGTCTTGGAGGTGTTTGGGCTAAAAGGACTAAAACTTGGTTCCTCATCCGAGACACTCAGGCACTGGGACACGGAGAGAAAAAAGGAAGATCAGAAAGGGACCATGACATCTGGGGAAAGGAAGTGCAAAAATCGCATGAGAGCATCATGCTTCTTTGGGGTTCAGTAATGCCCCTCATGAAGAGAAAGCCTTGCCCATCCAACCCTTTAGTAAAGCTGGGCTCACACCCATGCCACCAAAAGGGAGAACTGAGCCTTCCAAGTGAAGTCAGACCTCATAAAGAACCAGCTGTCAAACTGAAAGTTTATAGAATAATCCATTGATCCACTTATCAAACATTTTTTTTACTGCCTCAGAACAGAAAATGCAAAGATTGATAAAACACCACCCCTGTCCTCAAACAACTCATTTTTGTAGAACAGCTCCAGAGAAAACACTTGGCATGTTTTTGGTTTTCTCTAAGTAAAACTGCTATTTTTCAAGTGCTCCATCATACTCAACGCATGCTGTTTTTTATGGAAAGCTTAGTTCTGTATTTTAAGCACCTGACTTTCAGGCAACTTTGGGGGGTTATCCTCGTACCGATAGCTGGGGCCTCCCCCCTACATTTTACCTGCGTGGCTGCAGGTACCATCGGATAAGGACATTGTAAACACCGGCACTTTACACCCAAGGGGACACACACCAACATCGTCACGTCAATTCAATGCAGCGAAACCAGGAGATGCTGCACAACTTGAAGAATCTGTCCTCTATTCAGAAATCCCCAAATAAATAATTATACAGCCCCGCTGTCAAAAATAGTGGTAAGTGTTTGGGTAAGGAGATGGATGAGGAGCAAAAACATGCATTTTGGCCGTTAGGTTGTTCCAGTGGAAAAGCGAGAAACATAAATTAAAGGTACTTTGTGAAAAATATCCCCGATTCAGATTTCTCCTGGAATCTGAGAGTTTGTTAATTATAATACTTAGTTATCTGTGATTAAAATTAGACCTGGCACAAACTACATGGTAAGAGGAGAAATCTTACTTCAACATCGCAGAATCTTTTGGGATTTCCAGAATTTGCAAAGAGCAAAACTTGAGCCTTCCCTGGCTTTCTTGGTTTTCAAAAGCTGCATTTTTTTTTTCTCTCTGACTTGCCCTTTCTCCCTCTCTTGGGTGTTTAAAGTGTGTGAGCATGACCGGTTTCCCCGCAGAGATGCACGAATGAGTGGAAACTGTCGTGATTTCGTTTCTTAAGCTCTGCGACCCCCTCAGCAGATGGTCCTCCGTGCGTACAGCCTGCCCTTGCGTGACAAAGGCCAAGTTTCACATCCCATCGAAACTGGCCCAAAAAGGAGAAGATGACTCATGGGTCCAAACCTTCACCAGGGAGAGTGACCGAAACAGAACCCAATGGCTGAGGAGCCAACGCAAGTGGCTTGGCTACCCGTGAACCGACTTAGGGAGGGGCGATCACAAGAGGACGGAGGGAGACACCCATCGCCATAGGAAGACGTTGCCGCGACGTGACGGGGCACGAACTTCTAAGGGCGTGAGATGATCTCAAATTGCCTTTTCACCTCCTGCTCCTCTCCCCACCCTCGCCCTTGGGGAACAGGGTGCCCGTTTGCAGCAATCCTGAGGTTTCGCCACTTCCCAGATGTGGTGAGGAAGTGGCGTGGTGCCCTGGGCCCTTGCGGAACTGCAGCGTCCAGCCGTGGCTTTATGAGACCACAGCCCCGGCTGCCGCAGTCCAGCAGCCCCGGGGCCTGTAAACGTGGGACCCAAGAAAGCACAGACCTGGGGCTTTGTCACTGCCTCACCCTGGAGAGTCTGTTATGGCAGCAAATATCCAGGAAGACTTGCCCCGTGACCTTCCTCCCAACTAAATAAAGCACTTAGGATTTTGCGCTGGCATTTGGAGGAACACACTGGCATCGAGGGGGACCACACGTGCTCTGAGGGGAGCGTTTGACCCGGCTTGTTTATAAAGTGGATCAGCCAGTTGCAATTGTGCCTTACAAAGGTCGCCAGCTGGTGGGAGTAGGGCTGACGTTGAAGTGGAAGTTCCAGTGGAACGTGCAGTGTTCCCGATGGGTCTTCAGGCCCCATTCTGCTGCCTGCCTGCGGCCCTCTGCCCTCTGCCTGGGTTTGCTGAAATTCCTAAGGAAGAGAGGATGGGCCTGGAGGGGCTCCATCGGCACCACCTAAGCTAAGGCTCACCTCACCTCCCACCATCAGACCTCAACGTCGATTCACCACCAGCTGCACCTCACAGGATTGCCCACAGCTCTGGTCTTTGTGCAATCATGTTTGTCACATCTTTAGTGATAATTAAACGGATATTTGCTGATGCATTATTTCATTTAGTTTGCATAACAGCACTATGAGATGGAAGGACTGTTATCAGCCCTATTTTACAGATGACAAGGCCCCCAGAGAGGTTAAGTAACTTGCCCAAGGTCACACAGCTAGCAAGGGGCAGAGCTGGGGTTTGAGCCCAGGCAGTCCTCACTGTTAACTAGCACCCCATGCCTTGGCACTTCCACAGGGTTGTATAACCAAGTTCTTGTCTTTTGCTGCTTCCAGGCTTAAGTCAAGACAGCCCTTCTCTCCTTCACTGTTTCTTCCTGCCTTCTTATTCAGTCCTGCTGTTTGTGCTTCTAAATAGCATTCCTCCTGGACACCACCCGCCAGAACTCATGGTGCTGTTTGGGTGAGGTTTCCGTGAGCAGGAGAAGGAAGGTTTCGGTGACCCCCTTTCCTTAGCTCCCTCCGCTGTGGATCCCCACGCAGGGCACCTGTGACCCTGCCGCTTGCCCCCTGGGGAGTCCAGCGCTGCAGTCTTTCGGCAGCACAGCCAGCGGCACCTCTGCTCACCCCATGGGCCGAATCCAGGGCGGCAAGGAGCCTCCCAGCCTCTGCAGGCAAGGACCCGCTCAGGCTACAAATGGGAACATCAGCTCTCTCTACGGCAGCCCCATCTCCCAACCCTGCAGTTAGTCCCAAAAAGCCGATTTCGGTGGTTATTTAGACGATCCGTCCTCCTTTGCTCTCCTCTACCTTCTTACTAGCCTGGCTACAGCTTGCTGAGAAAAACACTTGAGAGGCTTTCGCTCTCCACACCCACGCACTTAAAATACCAGGCCCGTAGGTCATTTTGATGATGGAATTTGGCTAATAACACGCATGCTGTAGGCGCGGCTACCACTGCTGCTGGTGCTGGCTAAGAAGGGCTGCATCTCGGCAGGGACAAGCCGGGGCGTGGCGGGGGCGTGGCGGGGGCGTGGCCAGGGCGGAGGGAAGAGGGCAGAAGGCAGAGTTCCGGGGGTTCAGTACCCACTGGCTGGCTGTCCCCAGGTGTCAAGTCTGGTGCCAGGTCTGCTCAGAAGAATACAAGGAAGCAGAAGGCAGAGTTCTCCTGGAGTGGAAAAATGTCACACACACCTATGAGCAAAATGACATCACTTATTGCCTCTGTCTATGAGGTCATAAGCAGACGTCCTGGTGCTCAAAGCTGTAAACAACAGCCCGTTGTGCAGGAGGCGAAGCGGAATACCCCACCTTCGTGAACCACAGTTACTGTGGCCCAAATGCCCCACCTAGTAGCTTTTGCTGGACAGACACTTCTTGACTGCACGTAAAATGATGGGCATAAAATAGTAGAATTATAATTACAAGCAGCGATTTCACAAATATTCACTTTGGTTGAATTTCCTTCCCAATTCAGTAGGCTAGTCTGTGGTTAACCAGGGTAAACGCCAGGAGCCCAAATTCAGCTCAGTTAGAAACTGCTTTTGAACTATAACCCAGGCTTTCAATTAGCTGTTGAGTACAGTTTGGGTACATTAGTGTCACCAGGACTGTTTTCGCTTTTGGGGGCAGGGGCAGAGCATGGAAAAGGTACCACGAGTCTGGATTACTGGTGCTGGTACCACTGAGTTTGAAGGTAGAGATTTAGGACCTCATGACAATAATGTGAAGCACAAAGCTGGAGATCTGGGTTTTTCATGTATCCAAACTGTGTGACTTTGGACAAACCACTCATCCTTTCTGAGCCTTAGCTTTGCTACCTATTAACCAAGGACAATAAAATCTGTCTTGTTTATTTCATGAGAGTGTTGTGAGAATCAAATAAAATAGTATATGGGAAAGTGCTTGAAAACTTGTACGTTTTACACAGACCTGAAAAGGCCAACATTAGGAAGACAATGATTCTTTGTTGTCATTTAGGAAATCAAGAATAGGATGGTTGTAAACTTATGGTTCCCAAAGGGGAAAGGGGCAGGGAGGGACAAATTAAGAGTTTGGGATTAACAGATACATACTACTATATATAAAATAGATAAACAACAAGGACCTACTGTATAGCACAGGGAACTATATTCAATATCCTGTAATAACCTATCGTGGATAAGAATCTGAAAAAGAATATATATGAAAAAGTATATATATATATATGTAACTGATCACTTTTCTGTACACCTGAAACTAATACAACATTGTAAATCAACTATACTCTAATAAAAAGTTTTTAAAAATTAAAAAAACAAGAATAGGATGGTTGTAGGAGGGCCGCCACAGGAGTGGGACTATTTTGGGGGTAAAACCCACAGGTACATAGAGAGTAGTTGTCACTTGTAGTGCCAAGACTGGAACTCTATGGCATTTGGTGTTTGTACTGAGTTGAATAGCATTCCCTAAGAAGTCATGTCCGTGGGTGACCTCAGAATGTGACCTTATTTAGAAATAGGGGCTTTGCAGATGTAATCAAGTTAAGCTAAAGTCATACTAGAGTAGGGTAAGCCCTGAATCCAATGACTGGTGTCCTTGTAAGGAGAGGGAGATTTGGAGACAGAAGACAGGGAGGGAGGGAGGCCACGTGAGGAAGGAGGCACAGAGTGAAGTGATGCTGCCACAAGCCAAAGAATGCCAAGGATTGCTGGGAACCACCAGAAGCCAGACAAGGCCAGGAGGATTCTTCCCTAGAGGGAGTACGGCCCTGTCAACACCGCAATTGTGTCAAGACCTCAGTTTATTGTCTCCTAGTTCTGGACACCATAACTAGGAGACAATAAATTTCAGTTGTTTTAAGCCACCCAGTTTGTGGTAATTTGTTACAGCAGCCCTAGGAAGGAAATATAGTGTTTTCATGGAATCTCTGAAATGCTGAAGTTGCAGGCAGCCGGGGAAACACCCCTGGGACAGGCACACGCCTACACATGGAGATGGGCACCGGGATTTCATCTAGAAGATAAAATCAGGGACTTCCCTGAAGGTCCAGTGGTTAAGACTTCGCCTTCCAATGCAGGGGCTGCAGGTTCCATCCCTGGTCGGGGAGCTAAGATCCCACATGCCTCGGGGCCAAAAAACCAAAACATAAAACAGAAGCAATATTGTAAAAAATTCAATGAAGACTTTGAAAATGGTCCACATCAAAAAAAAGAGAAAAAAATCTTAAAAAAAAAAAAAGAAGATAAAATCAGAGTTAAAGGTGACATTGTATGTATCCCGTGAATGCCTTCATTTTGCAAACCAGGAAACTGAGATCTGGAGAGGTCAAATATTTGTACAGGAACCTAAATCTTCTAACTCTCTTGCAGAAAGAGCTGTGCCTCTCTCTCTCTCTCTCTCTCTCTCTCTCTTCCCCCATACACACACACACACACGCGCGCACACACCTTTGAATACCATGTGCCAGATGCTGTTTTAATGATTTTACTCATATTAATTCATTTAACCTCTCCCAAAACTCGATAAGGTAGGAAAAGTTATATGTACCCATCTTCCAGGTGAGGACACTGAGGCACAGGGAGGGCTAGTGCCTTGTCAAAGGTCAGCTAGCCAGAATTCAAAACCAGAGGGCATTCTCTGAACTGCTTAGCAAAGAAGAAATGCTTTTTAGTAACTAATGTATTTATATATTAATACTTTTATTATAAATTATGTATTTTAAAACAATTTTTAAAAATTATTAAAAGCATTGCATTCGACCTATGCAATGAAGACATGCTCGTATTTCTTAAGTTTGTATAAAATGCTTAGATGGAAATCCCTCTGCGTATTTATGCTAACAGTTGTCATTGAATCTCAATCTGTCAGTTACATATCCTTAAATCCATTTATTGAATATAAATTTTGTCTGGCCAACCCCATGAGTGCCTATAATAACATCTGGCCTTTCAAAACAATATTTAGAATCAACCAGCAATTAGTATTTTTAACATAGAGAGAATCATTCCAATTTAGCCTAGCCTCAAACTTATGAATTCTATCTTTCCTAATCCTTGGAGATACAAACAAGGTTAGAGGGCAAAGACGGAAATGGTTTCTTTTCCTCCTTTTGCTCTGAGCTTATTAAAAGGGAGGACCTGGGAGCGGAGCGAGGAGTGGACAGCTGCCAATCTGCTCCTATGTCCCTCGGGTTCCGACCTGAAAGAAAACACATCTGAATCTCTCTTGATCCTGTGTTATTCATGACTAAACAAAAGCCACGTGACTAAGGGAAGTGTCACATCTAGACAACGTAGTTGTACATTCCAAAATGTAAGCAAAGCCAAACTCAAAGGAGTATTGGAAAAACCAGTAATGTGTGCTGAAGTCCTGCCACCTTTCCAGTGTGAGGGCTGGAAATCATAAATTAATTTTGAATTACCCAGCAGATATCTTCAGGCCATTGCCTCATTCTTCGTTGCTCTCTTTTGTGTTCCAACAGGAAAGAGCTTCACTCTGACCATCACCGTCTTCACAAACCCACCACAAGTCGCCACCTACCACAGAGCCATCAAAATCACAGTGGACGGACCCCGAGAACCTCGAAGTAAGTGGGCCGCCCCTCGGGGCTGGCACCTGCCCTCCCAGCTGGTACACTCAGGCACCAGAACCCTTGTGTTCCATCAGCATCACTCACATGTGGCTAGAACTTCTGCCAGAGGGACATGTCAGACCCCTGCAGGGAGGAAGAATTTTTCTTTTGACACTCTCACTCCTCAAAGTTGTCTCTGAGCATTGGGCTCTTTTTTTGAAGCATCTTCTTGCAGGGCAAAAGGAAATCAGGCTGACTCAAGTGCATGTCAGAATCATTTCAGGACTGCCTGGGCCTAAGGACCAAATACGTGGTAAAGTTCAAGGAAGATTGGCCAGGGGCAGAGGTGGTCAAAAGAGACCAGAGGGTCAGAGTGGACCACAAGGGGCTGATCACCATCCATGCCGGCCTTTTATTCACTTGGAGGCTGGAGATGAAATCTATGAAAATGACCCTTTCCTTTCTGTGCCACAGATCAAAATCTTATTACAGGATCGTTTAAAATAGAGAATGGGAGGGGAGAAGAGTGCCTGAGAGAAAACCAGTAAATATAGAAAGATGGTACAAAAAAAAATAGTTCCTGTGAGGAAAGCTTTTTTATAAAAGGAGTGGGGTTGTTTAGTCTGCAGAAAAATGTCTTCACGGTGACTTAATGACTATCTTTGAGTAAACACACAGTAACACTTTTCCAGAACCACACCCTTCCCTGGGATGGAGGCTGGGTTCCAGTTCCAGATCTGTGGAGCTGACTGGAGCCCCCGCCCAGCATCTGCATGCCTCCTAACCATGTCATGCCCCCGGTGGAAAATTAATATTCTCTATTAATTTTTATAAAGGGTGGGGTTGAGGGTGTCAGAAACAGGGCTTCCTACCGTGCCAGCAAGCTGAGATGCAGGGATGACAGGTCGTAAAACGAAGTGGTTAAGAATTTGGGTTCTGGGGCAAACAAGTGGAGTTCCGGTTGAGGCTCTTAAGCCTTCAGGAAGTTATGGCGCCTCTCTGAACCTCAGTTTCCTCATCTGTAAAATGGGGATAATCATGAGAGCTACTCCATCAGCTTGAGTGAGACAATGCTATGTGCCCGGCACAGAGAATGAACTCGGGAAATGCCAGCAGAGCCTCCCTGCCTGCATCTCTGGCTGCTGCTCTGCCCCCCTACCCCGGGGCCATTCCTCCAGAGGACCTGCCTGCTGCCTCTGGGCGCTCTAAGGTCGCCCCTGTGGCGTGGCTCTCTGCAGGTCATCCTGTGAGCACCGCAGCTCATGGCTGTCTTTCCTACAGTCCTGGCCACAGTCTCATGGCATCTTGATCACCCGCTAGAACCATCCTGGGTGCTGCCCCAACCTTCCCCATACCCCAGAGTGGGCAGAACCCAGCAGAGAACCACCACATCCACCAGGGACAACCCCCCTGCCCCCCAGGACATGGTGTCCGTTCACCATCTCTTTGGTGCCATTTGCCTGCTCCGTGACTCCCGTTATTTCTGACCTCATTTCCCCCTGGCAGATTTTTCTCTTTAAGTGCCTGGAGATGTTCTGGCCGTATCCGGACTCAGGAAACTCTGGGACTTGGTAGCATCCCCTGATTCCAATTTCTGTGTGAAAAGCAAACCCCAGGCTCAGAAACACGCAGTTCCAACCAAACCCAACTTGGGAGGTTTCCAAAGTAGAAATGGCAAATTGAAGACTCCTAGTGACCCTGCATTAAACATAACAGACACACCACACAGGTACCTTGGTGCTTGCAGAGGACCAAAGAGGAAGCGGGCTCAGATTACAGCAGGCATGGGGTTGGGGAGCAGGCAGTTGTGAGGTGTAAGGCAATTGACCTTGAGGGTAATTAAACTTCCAGAAAGGCTCACTCAGGAGGCTGTAGGTTCCCTATCTTTAAAAACAGAAGCAGGGACGTGGGGAGGGGCAAGATAGAGGTAGGAGATTAGGAGGTACAAACTACTATGTATAAAATAAATAAGATACAAGGATATATAGTACAATAGGGATATAACCAATGTTTTATAGTAACTGTAAGTGGAATATAACCTTTAAAAGTTGCGGATCACTATGTTACACACCTGAAACTTACATAATATTGTACATCAACTATACCTCAATAAAAACATTTTAAAAAAATAAAAATAGAAGCAATAGCCATCTCTGGGACAGTTCAAAGGCAGACCTGCCTGGAGAAAGAAGCTTAAACCAGATGACCCCTCCGTATACCTTCCGCTGCCCCTCTTCTCTCAGGCGTAAAAAAGGGCAGTTTTTGCCCCACAGGCAGTATTTCCTGTAACGTTCAAAGAACTAATGGTGGTTGAGCTTTGGAAAACAAATGATGGCCGCTTGGATTTTTAAGAACTGGCAGTCAGAGGGAAAAAAATGCGATTGTAATGGCCCCTCCTGTATATACAGTTGACTCTGCTTCCTGCTGTTTTATGACTTAAGAAAACAGTCATTATTGGGGAGGGCTCTTTGAGCAGGCAGAAGGGATTTGCTCCAAGAAGGCACCCATTTTTACAGAGTCTTTCCTGCCAAATGGAATTTGGGGTCTAGGAAAAAATTAACTTAAAAACCAAATTAAGTTAAATGAATACGTATACGTATGATATAAAGAGGTGTCAGAGGCCTAGGTAGATAGTCTCCATTTCACAAGGGACGTCTACACAAAAGTCAGATGCACACAGTCTCCCAGGGTGACTCAGGTAATGCTGACTTTTCTATTCACTCTCTGAAGCAAGGCAGGCCTAAAGGCATGCTGTTTTCTTATGATTACTTGAATGTCTTGATTCAAGGTGGGAACTACTTCTTTTTGATGAAACTCTGCCCACAGCCAGTTTTGTTTCTTTTTTTAAGAGTGAGTTAACAGAATTTTCCCCCAGCTTTACTGAGATATCATTGACTTATAACATTGTATAAGCTTAAGGTTTACAACATGATTATTTGATATATGCTTATATTGCGAAATGATTACGGCAGTAAGATTAGTTAACACATCCATCACATCGTATAGTGACAGTTTGTTTGTGTGTGTTGAGAACTCTTAAGATCTACCCACTTGGCAGTTTTGTTGTTAACACATTATTGACCAGGGGAGTTTTGCAGAAACTAACGCCTGTGGCCGTAATACACGTCTCTGGTCAAAAATGTGTTGACTATAGTCCATGCTGTACATTAGGTCCCCAGAACTTTTTCATCTTATAACTGGAAGTTTGTACCCTTTGACCCATTTCCCCACCCGCAACCCCTGGCAACCACCAATCTACTCTCTGTTTCTGTGAGTTTGTTTTGTTTTAGATTCCACATATAAGTGAGATCATGCGGTATTTGTCTTTCTCTGCTTGGCTTGTTTCACTTAACATAATGCCCTCAAGGGCCATCCATGTTGTTGCAAATGGTAAATGGCAGGATTTCTTTTTTATGCCTGAATAATATTCCTGTGTGTGTGTGTGCGTGTGCGCGTGTGTGTGTGTGTCACATTTTCTTTATTCATCGTCTGTTGATAGATACTTTGGTTGTCACCATGTCTTTACTATTGTGACTTATTCTTTCTAATGCAATTTTAAGAGAGGTCATTGCACAGAAATTAGTATGCCCAGGCAGTGTCAAATCTATGGATTAATAACACCTCCCAAGTCCCTTCTATCATTATTATGGTGCTATGAATTCTGGGTGATTCTGGCAAAATGGTCCCAGCATCACCAAGTTGAATAGTTTTGAAAAGTTCTTTTGTTTCATGAAATCAATGACTTTGAGAGCTAAAAGGGACCTGAAAGAGGCTTCAGGGCTAATTGCCTCATCGATAAGGGAAAGCAGCCCCAGAGAAATGAAATGATCTGCTTAGGTTGGGAGAAATAGTTGGTGATGAAGCCAGGATTAGAATGAGGAGCTTCTGATGCCTAATCCTGTACTCGTATCCATCCATCTGTCTGTCCATTCATGCATTCACCTCCCCATCCATACCACACCGTCTACACCTCATCTATTCTAGGCTCTCTGACCCAACCTCGGTATCCTCATTTTTTAAACGAGGTGTTGGCTTATATGACTTCTCACATTTGTCCCGGCTCTAAGATTGTCTAGAAAGGGCAATTGTTGGCACTTGATTGCAGGCATGGAGCCTTCAACTTAAACCATTTGTGCAAAACCAGAAGGAAAGCTTATCTCATTCAACCTGCCAGTCAGGTCAATAAGAAAAGAACAAAGAATTAAGAAACATGCCACAGCTAGTCTGCTGGCTGGGCTGATGGGATAACTTGATGCTTCCCAACCATTTTCCTGGTTTTCAGTGGTGAAGTTGTAGCAAAAATTGTCTTCCAAAGAGAATTGAAAATATTTTTCATTTCAGATGATTACTTGCCCTTTTACAGTAACTGACCTGCCTCTTAGTGAGTCAAAACTTGTTTTTCCCACATTCCACAGGATTATTTTTACATCTCAGATTAATAGAGAAATTATTAATTGTTGAAAAATTAAATTTGTTATGGAGAAAGAACACCATCAGAAGGTATCTCCTGCTGGGATAGTTCTTGCAAGCAGCAATGTGGGATCTGTTTTCAGTTTGTAGGTAGAACATTTAGAAGCTTGTCAACATATTAAAAGATAGTCTTCTCTTTAAGCATGAAAGATAGAGTGAAAGGAGTTTTCAAGAAAAGGATATTTGAGATTGTTTTTATGTATTTTTTTTTTTTTTTTTTTTTACTATTTCAGGGGATCTAATGGAAAACTCTAGCTCTCAACCCATGTGCCTGTAATTTAGCCCATGTGTCTGTAATATGACAATATTGAGATACCGAAGCATATTCTCTGTAGGTATTTCACTAAATAATTTGAATGCATGAATTAATTCAGTGCTATAGAGGAAGATATTTTGCTAATGAGGGGTCGAGGAGTAGTTGGGACCCCAACGACTGACCCAGTGATGGGGGGCCGGGGAGTGGGGGAGATGTCCCAGTATTGTGGATCGTGGATTGGACAGTCATTCTGATGGCACAAGCCATCATCTGGCTGGCCAGGTATCCGTTACATCTGGAACACTGAGTAACTAATTAAAAATTGAAAAGGTTCATAAAACAAATATTGGCCATTTCTGGGACAACTTCTGCCCTCGGGTTAAAGGAGCCCTTCACAGTAACTGTTGTGTCTGAGCTCTTGAGATTCAGAATAACGGATAGCCAGGTGGAGCCGTTACTTAAAAACTTCGGAATATGCTACTTTCTGGGACATTAGCCTTTTTGCCAACTAACTATAATACTATTTTATGGGGAGTTATAGTTAAAATAGGTCGATTTAAAATGCGCTTAATTCCCCATCACTCAATTGCTTTGTTAAGGACGTTGTTGAGAGTACATCACACGACTATAACTTTCTTCTGTGATATTGAATGTAAATAGCAAACCTATAATATATATAGAGAGAGAAGAAACAGGATCTTTGTTTATGACAGTCATGTTTCAAGTGAAAAAGAGGAATGCATGACAGGCACCTATAAACTTATGGTGATAATGGACCTAAAAATGTTTGAAATCAAGTTTGTCCAGAAAAGTGTGGGATGAGCAGAAATGTTTATAGATTGCTCTGGTGATTGACTGACATACAGTTCTCTTTTAAAATGTTATTTTCTCTTAACAATAAAAATACCTAAAAATAATAATAATACCTAACACTCAGGCAGCGCTAACTGTTTGCCCAACACTGTTCAAAGTGCTGCGCATACCTTAATTGACATAATTTTTGCAAGATCAGGTAAGGAAATTGACACAAAGAGAAATCCGTTCCCTTGCCCAGGGTCACACAGTTAGTAAGCCAGAACTGAAACGAAGCAGTCCAGACATTGCAGGCCACAGACACCAAAGTCTGTTTTAAGAACTACACCAACTGCTACTTGAGCTTTATTGTATTGAAATTTCTGTGCAGGAATTGTTTTATTAGGAGAGTTTATCAATACAATTCTGGTTCAAATACAGTTTTCTTGGAGAAAGCAGAGCCTCATAGCCTCGGCAGTTGTCATGTTTGTACTGATGGGATGGAATCAGCGTTTCCCCTGGGGCGGTGCTGCAGTGAAATGTACCAGCCACGCTGTCACATGTGCCAACTTTTGGTTCCGCGTCTTTCGCCAGGGTCTGCTTGGGGGCCTGGCATCAATGGGGGCCTGAAGCAGGGATGCCGCCCGACATAAACCTCTCCTTCCAGTGCGGACAGGCAGGAAAGATGAGTCATGTGACAAAAATGACCACCAGGTGAACCGTCCAAGTCCGTCTACCCCTTCGGCAAAGAGCTTCCTAGAGGGCCCACGTACACAGTGTGGGGCCTGTTAGGAGGATGCAAATTTGTGTCATTCTTTGCTCCTGACTTGTTAGTGGAATGCCAGGCGGTTTTCTGGATCTGTAACCTCAGGATTGTAATGATCAATCCCCGACCACTTTGTTCGCTGGGAATTGCTTCAAGCATGTCCTCTAAGTAATGAACGATGATCTACGTAATCCCCCTTTCCTTGGATCCTTCAAATGTCGGATTTGGATTTTCATTCTTTCTAGATGAAATTGCGATCCCTGAAAGAAAAGGAAATAATTCCTTCTTCCCTCTCACCCAAATATAAAGTAGGAGACAGAGGGTCAAAGAGGTAGAATGTTCTACTTATATTCCTCCTCCCCACTGTGAAAGGCAAAATTCATTGCTAAGATAGACATTCTGGGGTGACTTCCACTGGTGCTATAATCCCCACTGTGCTCAACTCCCCAACTATCTGATGACTTGGCAAAAGCAGTTTTTAAAGCACTGATTATCCTGCCTAAATGTTTCCAATGAATTTTAGAAGGTCTTTCTGGTTTTTATGCTTAGTAACATCAAACTAGACCAAGAAGAATTTTATATACATAAAGACATCCATGACCCTTGAGTTTTTAGTGGACTTATCCAGGCTGAGGTCTGAAAGGGTCCCTTGGACGAGGGGTGTGTAAGAGGACCCTGGAGAGAGTAGGGTTCTGCCCCTGGAAGCAGTGATCATCCCCCTCAGTAGCTCGCCCGAGACCTGGGCAGACCTGTGACCTCTTGGTAACTAGCCCTGTCTTATACAGAAGTCACCAAGATGTTTAGGTGGCATTTGTATTGCTACAGAAGGGAAGGAAAAATAATTCCTTACAGATACCAATGAGAACCCAACGAAATGATCTAGGTACCTTCTCAGTCTAATGTAGCGGGCATGGGGGAGAGAAGAAACATGGAATGAATCTTAAACCATGACTTTGAATATCTCCTTCCATCCAGACCATTGCAAACCCATATCAATATTTTAAATGCCATGCCAGTGAAGTCAAGATCTAAGCTAACATATCACAGTCCTTGTTAGGATTTAGTATATGAAGTGCTAAAAGAAAAAAAAAATCTTGTCTGCATATAGGCTTCCATCTCTTAATCTTAAAACATGTCTAGGGCTTCCCTGGTGGTGCAGTGGTTAAGAATCTGCCTGCCAATGCAGGGGACATGGGTTTGAGCCCTGGTCCGGGAAGATCCCACATGCCGCAGAGCAACTAAGCCCATGCGCCACAACTACTGAGCCTGTGCTCTAGAGCCCATGAGCCACAATTACTGAGCCCGCATGCCACAACTACTGAAGCCCGCGGGCCTAGAGCCCATTCTCCACAACAAGAGAAGCCACCGCAATGAGAAGCCCGCACACCGCAACAAAGAGTAGCCCCCGCTCGCTGCAACTAGAGAAAACCACGCACAGCAACAAAGACCCAACACAGCCCAAAATAAATAAATTTATTTTTTTTAAATGTATAAAGTTTTCTAGATCCTGAACTGGGGGACCTGGGTTTCATACTGGTGCCAACAGGCTAGTGGGTGTGAACCCAGGCGGTTAACTTAAGTACTTTCTCCTCACTTCCCTCTTCTGTCCAACCAGGCAAAGGGACGAGATAATATCTAAATTAGTCCACACTGAAGGGGTAACAAAATATCATCAGAAAAACAGAAGCCATGGGCTGCCCCACAAACAGTGCCCCTCAGAGGCTGACACCCGTGGGCCGCCTTCCACAGGGGTGTATCCTTCCTACATCAGACATATCCATATACACTCAGGTCCTACGTTAGATATTTTTTTGCTCTAAATTTTTTTTTTTTAATTTATTTGTTTTACTTTTGGCTGTGTTGGGTCTCCGTTGCTGTGCGCGGGCTTCCTCTACTTGGGGCTACTCTTTTGTTGTTGTGGTGGCGGTGCGCGGGCCTCTCAGTGAGGTGGCCCCTCTTGCTGCGGAGCACGGGCTCCAGGCACGCAGGCCTCAGCCGTTGTGGCTCGCAGGCTCCAGGGCGCAGGCTCAAGCAGCCGTGGCGCACGGGCTCAGCCGCTCCGCGGCATGCGGGATCCTCCCGGACCAGGGCTCGAACCCACGCCCCCTGCACCGGCAGGTGGACTCCCAACCACCGCGCCACCAGGGAAGCCCCTGCTCTAAATTTCTGAACGGCTTTTATCATTTGGTGTTGAAATTATCTGGCTGTAACTCATTTAATTCCCTGCAGCCCTGATCTCGCTGCCATCAACACAGTGATTGCCATGGGGTTGAGATCCCCGTTTTGGCACTTGCTTACCGTGTGGGTGACCATACCTGGGGTGGATGCTGGCTGAGCCCCCGTAGAACAAGGACAGGGGCTGTACGAGCCTCCCAGGGCGGGGAGCCTGAACGCCACAGTCTTGGTAGAACATTTTGAACCAATGTCTGGCACACGGTGTTCAGGAGATGGAACAGTTATTTACCTTGAATCTTGGAATCCTTTGGAAATGAGAAAACTCTAAACAAAAAAGAGTTGTGATTCCTAAGTTTAAAAATTCATGAAGTTGCCATCATGTTTCATTTTTTTAGACACTTAATTAAACATTTATAAATTTTGATTTTTTTTTTCAGTTTTCCTTTTGTATTTAGACACGGTAAAATTTCTTTTCTGGCATTTTTATGGACCCTTGAAACACTCCGGGCACCGTTCCTAAGTCCCTCATGGGCAAATGGCTTTGCCCCCAAAGGTTGAACTTTGTTTTCACAAACTCAGGGGGAAAAATCCTGCCTGAGTAACATCGAAAGTATTTGAGGTCTAACATCTGGGTCCTTTCAGATACATGCATGACACAGCTTGGGAGAGGCTCTTCCACACTGATCTAGAAAACTGACATGAAATGTGCCAGAGTCTCTTGGGGTCTGAATTCTCGCGTCAGATGCATGCAACTCACCTGGGGGCCGGTGGTGCCTGGACCCGTTAGCCGCAGCCAAGCTTTGCGGGCATAGAAAACACTCGGCCGCTCTGAGTGTCCTAAACCAGCGTGTCTTTCTAGATTTGCTTTGGGTTTTTTGGATTTTTCTCTTTTGGTATGTGTTTGCTAGGGCTTTTCTTCTTTTTCCCCAAAGACATTCAGTAGCACATTTTAATGACGGTGCTTCCACCTTTCACCATCGGAAACCCTTCTGTGCATGCGCAGTGCCTCGTTTGTTGCCTGCGAACCTTGTGACCTGATGGAGTGGCCTCTGACCTGGGATGGTTGGAGAGCTGCTCCGCTGAGGTCCGTGCTGCCATCTAGTTGCACTTTGGGAAGCACCTAAGCGCGTTGGAACACTGGGTGCTGCGCAACCAGATGGGCCCCATCTCTGTGTGCGAAACTCTCCTGGCGGGGGGGGGGGGGGTGGGGGGGGTGGGAAGGGGGCGGGGGTGGACCCACAGCTTGCAGATGGACTGCTGTTGGCAAAGCGCATTATAATGCGTCTGCTCGTCGGCTTTGGGGTGGACTTAGAATTTTTTTTATACTCTAACCACGTTCTAGTTTTTATTTTTCAAAAAAAACTCTATTTGAGTTTTTGCAAAGGCTTGTATTTTTTTCCTGTAAAGCATGTAGCTAAGAAAGGCATTAGTAAGAATTGGATCCAGTGGGTCTGATAGAACTCCACCACCACCAAGAAGAAAACAAAAACAAAAAAAACGCAGGTTAAGTTTAAGAAAGTTAAGTAAAACTACCCCCTTGCCCTAGAACTGTGTTTAAGTTCATTTGAGCTAGCTTGCAATTTCTGTGTTCTCCCATTTTTTCCATGTTCTTTTCCTTTATAAACACTTTGTTTTAAAGGTTTGTTTTTTTGCTATGAAAAGTTGACGATAAAGAAGGGGTAAATTAGGTATAATCTATTACTGAGCATTACAGCTGTATTATCAGACACATCACAAACACTGACATTGGATGTGAAATGCCTTTTACATATTCTGAGTTACACGTGGTATATTTGCAGTGAGTTCTTTCTGCAAGTAAGTTATGCATTGTCCACTGGGAAAATTCCCAATAGCCAAGCCAAATATTCTAGCTATACATTTGTAGATGAAAGCCAAGGTAAAAGACACTTAAGTACCCAAAGCAAAGTTCTTTTCTGTTTGCCTTTTTTTGAGGAATACAGTTGAATTAATCTGCCAACTCCCTAGACCACTATAAAGTAAGTTAATGGCAATACATTACTTTGGTACTTCCACGATTTACATATACTCAGGGTCCATTAAAGCAAGTATTGACTAAAACTCAGCCTGTTATTGAATCTTTCAGGGTACTTTCATACACTGAAATGTCGAGCATTTGAGTTCCCATTTGTTTGTTTTTGTTTTTGTTTTTGTTCACCATGGCTTAGAAGTCAGCCTTCTGGTCATTTGAGATAAAAAGTAAATATTTGAAATAACTAAGCTCTTAAGAACTATATACATTTTTGGCCCTCTTTGGGTTTGTTCCTGGTATCACCTTATTTTTACTCACCTCTGAAGTAGATTTATGATATTTCCAATTCACTCATTTTAAAGAGCTAAGGAGAAACATCTTTTTGTTCATTTCTGGCATTGCTAACAGGGCATAGCCCCAAGTTTCAGAAATGAAGCAGAGAGTTCTGAGCTTGAGGGAGTGAAAGAGGAGTTTGGAGCTGGACCAACCTGGCCCCACGTCTGAGCCCTGCTACTTACTAACTGCGTTATTTCCCCATCTGTAGAATGGGCTTGTGACACCTACCTTGCTGGGGGATGTGAGGATCAAATGAGACAGCCTGAGGGGCAGGCTGGAGTGGTGGTTGGCAGCCCGGCTAGAGAGCTGACTGCCTGATTCAAGGTCACGTCTCCACTGTGATCAGATTAGCTTCCCCAAGCTCAGTCTTCTCAGGTGTAACACCAGGAAGAAGATTTCCCCATCTTGGGGGATTCTTGTGCCAAATGAATTAAGTAACACATGTGATGATACATAGTGCCTGGCACAGAGGTGCCCCTTATATAGTAGCTGTTATTATTAAAGCACATGCCCTGGACACAGGTGGGCCCCCTTCCCACATCCCATAGCCCTCACCGCGGAAGCAACTGGAATGCTGCCCAAGTGGGAGGCCAAATACTTGCCATTGCCAAGTTATTTTTTTCTTAAACTTTTTATTTTATATTGGAGTATAGTCGATTAACAATGCTGTGATAGTTTCAGGTGCACAGCAGAGTGACTCAGCCATACATATACGTGTATCCATTCTCCCCCAGACTCCCCTCCCATCCAGGCTGCCACATAACATTGAGCAGAGTTCCCTGTACTGTACAGTAGGTCCTTGTTGGTTATCCGTTTTAAATATAGCAGTGTGTACATGTTGATCCCATACTCCCTAATTTTTTTTTTTTTTAATCATTGCAGATGGAACTCTCAGGATACAATATAGTGAGGGCTTTTTTCTCTTTTTCCTTCCACCCTACCTATTATTAACCCCAAATACTGAATTCTGGAGCCAACTTCACCAATATTCTCCTCATTGAAGCAAAACCAAGTTCACCATATGGCCCTGCTTCCTTTGTCTCTTTTCCCAAACAAAGATTTTATCAAAAGGTAGTTGTTTCTTAACTGAACACGCTGCTGTGTGATCTGCCAGGATTCTTAGCATCTAGAAGCTTCCACTGAGTCATCTATAAGGTGGGGATAATTATATGAGCTCTAATGCATAGGATTGCTTTGGATGAATTGAGATAATAGGTATCAAGGTGCTTTGTAAACAGTCTATCAAATAATAGAAATATATAGATATGTAATTAGATTAACAGAAAAACAATCAGGAAATTTTACTGTTGTTGTGTATATTATATTGTACAAAAATCTCAGGGATCTTAAATAAAATAATTATTGGTTTCTTGACGGTACATTTCATCTCATACTTTCTTCCAGGATTGATGAGAAGAAAACCATAGAGAAAAATAGAGACATTTTAATCAGCCCCACTGTGAATCCATACTTTTAGAAAGTTTACTTTTTGCCATTAAAATATCTTAATATTTTCTTTCCTATTGTTATACACCCTTTAGGCGTTTTGGAAACAAACAGACAAAAGGCAACCTTGACACTTAAGAGAACTGAGTTTTATTTTAATATCTATTTCTTTTCCAAAACCAAATACAGTTTTTCCTCTCCAGCTGTATTATTTCATTTTCTTTCCATGAAAGGCTTAGGGAGAATTGCAAAGATTGCAGGGCAGCTTGCTGAGTCCTTCTTTCTTTTTTTTTTTTTCCACCCGTGGCTTTTTATATATGCTGTTCGCCTGAGATTTCTGGATTAGATTGCAAGGAGGTGAAATATTACCCCCTTGAGCCTTCGTGCCAGTTTCCCAGGAGGAGTCAAAACCTGCAGCTGCTCCAAGGTGGGAAACTTGCAAGGCTCCGGAGGCCGGCTTACTGTCCTGTTCATTCACGGACATGCTGCTCAGAGCAGGTTAGGAGGAGAAACTCGTTCTATTCCTTGGGTGATTCAGCCAGTCTCAAAATAAATAAGTAGCCAAGTGCAGGGAGAAAGAACTGGAAACTGCTGAAATTTGAGTCTCGAGTGCTGAGTTGTCCTCGGAGCCACTCTGTTGAGCTGTAAGAGGAATCCTGAGCCCTGGGCAAGGGAGAGGCAGCCACATGGAAAGACTGCTGGGAGCGTAGATCCTGGCCCAGGCTGGTTCTGCAAAGCTCAGCAGCCTCCGTTTCCTCCTCTGCAGAACAAGAGAGAGGGAGGATTTGATGGTTTTAAGATCCTTATCAGCTTCTAAAAGTAAGATTCGATGTCTGTAGGAGTGATTGCATCACCTCCACTCCTCCACCTCCCCCCCCCCGCGCCCCCCCTCCCCCCCCCCCGCCAAGTGCATCACCCAATCTGGAGAAGGAGAGCCCTGGCTTTGCAGCCAGCCCATCAACCTGGGGAACCAGATCCAGGGCTAAGAAGATGGGCGAGGGCCAGGTGGAGGGAGGAGGGAAGGCACAGCTACTCACACCCCAAACAGGGGAGAGAAATGGATAAAGGTGCACCCAGAGTGACATGCCATAAGGAGAGCAAATCATCCTAACTAGATTTCCCATGACTTTGGCATCATTTGAAGGAAAGAGGGAAGGAAGGGAGGGAGGAAAGGAAGGAAGGAAGGAAGGAAGGAAAAGAAAGGACGGGGGAAAAAAGTCATCCTTATACCCACAAAGTGCTCAATTGTGCAAGCTACAGAGCCCCAACCTGGCCAAATTCCGGAAGCTGGCCAGCCGGAGACCTCAGTGTTCATTCCTCGCCAACTTAAAAAAGATGGGTTGAGTCCTGTTGACCTAATTGCTGGATGTTTCTGAGTGAGGCTGCCTCTCTCCTTTGCCTCCTCGCAGTCTTAGGAGCTGTTCTTCACTACCTGCCTTACTTACCTATCTTCACAATCTAGCCGCAAACAGCTTGGGTTGACCACACCACTTCCCTATTGAAAGTTAATACTGTTTGACTCATTCTGTGTTACTAACCTGAAGCCAAAGAAAACAAGCCAGAGAATAACCGGCTTGTACGGAGCTTGGAAAGCTCTCAGAGGCCCTGCTTTCAAAATCCTATACAGTAGCTTTACTATATCTTTGGGCTGCAGCTGCAAAGAAAATGAAGGAAGCAGAAGTGGTTTAAAAAAAATAAAAGTTGGGGGTGGGGAAGAGACAGGGAAGGGAGTGGGGGTGGCCCTCGGGCTGGGAAAAGACAAAGCATAACCTGCAGTTTACAAGGGCGCCCTCACCCAGTGGAGGTTATGCTTTCACACAGCAGAGTGTTCGTACAGAAGAGGGACTGTTGACGATGTGAAAAGGAGAGAAAGTTCAAAACACTGGTCCTGTTGCATTCATAGCAGAGCAGGGAGGCTGGTCCTACCAAGCCAGCCTTCCAGAGGCAGAGTCCCAAGGTAAAGACAGAAGGAGGAAGGCCTGTTGCTTTCCAATCTGGAAAGGACTGGGATGGCAGAATGCTGCCAGAGTTTTGGAGGGAAGTTCTGACAGCCTTTTTGTCCTTCACTCCAGAACTGACTCAGATGCGCTCATCGGGGTGAATAGGGGGCACTTGTGTCTTGGAATAAATGGAACTTTCCCTCCCAACATTACGTGGCAAGCAGTGGGACCAACACTTTCATCACCGTGCTGTGACTCTTCGGGAGTCCCAGACAAAGAGCCACTGCCCCTTCAAGTAACTGAGGGGGGAGGACCCCTGCCCCACAAACGCTCCTACTCAGCTGTGGACAGTGGATAAAAGTTAGCCTGAGTGAGGCCATCATCCCTAAAACAATCTGCCAGCTTCTTCTCTGGATGGTGTGAGGTAGGGATAATGGCCTGTTAAAAACAACCACTAGTCACTATTGGCTTTCTTACCAGCAAGTGCTCAAGAGCTGTGAGTGGCCAGAGGGCCACTGTCCTTTTGTACCAGCCAAAGCCTGCTTAGCCATCTACTAAAGGACTTGGGTTAGGACTTTGTCTGGCCCCTTGGTCTCCTGCTGCCGTGAGGCCAGCCCAGAATTCAGTGGGCATTTGTGACATGAGAGGAGATGGGAATCAGATACTGCTCCCCCAGGGACCAACAGGAGGGCTTTTAGGAATGGGGGGGACTTTCCTTACCCTTTGTTAAAAACGAAGAGGAATGGAGCGTCCTGCCCCCTGCTAGATGTGCGTCCCAGAGTAAGTCTAGCTCAGGAAGGGGGTGTTCATTCGCTTACGCATTCATTCATCACCCGTTCATCACCCAGCATTGATTGGGGCACCACCCGACCTCCAGAGGGCCCTCGGTGTACCGCAGCCCTCTCTGAACAGGCTCGGGGCCTCTGGCTTTCATGCGTGGTGTGTGCGGGTGCAGGAGGGGAGTGGAGACCCGCAGGGGTGTCAGAACGCCTTGGGGGGAGACCAGGAACGCCCAGGCGGCCCGATGCAGCAGGCAGAGCCTGTAGACTCCGGGGTGATGCTTCCCTTCCCCCAGGCCTTGTCTGTCCTCCCAGAGCCAGCACCGCTGGGGACCCGGACTCCAAAGCCAGGTCAAAGCCTCAGGGAGTATTTCCTCTCAATGTGACCCCTGCCTCACCACCCAAACGTACCCTTCCGACGTCACCTCCCATTCGCAGAGCCTGTCCTTGGGGAGCAGGAGCCATTCAGATAAATGGATCACATGACCAGCAGTTACCACTCTTGGGTTACTTTTTGTTACCCTCTACCGGGGTTTTCTTGAGACAGCCTCTTCACCGAGGATGGGCTGACAATACCTGGAATCACAAGCTTGTAGAGGAGAATGAATCCGGAACTTGTGAGCTGTCTGCACCCTTCCATGGAGATTGCCTCCACCGCCCCCCAGAGGGCTGCCTCTGGTCAGGAGCAAAAGAAACCAGGAGGGTTCTCCGCCCTAAGCTACCATGACCTCCTTAGTCACCAGACAGAAACAGGAGGTAACCCATGGTGACCGATGACCACAGATCCTGACTCCTCTGCTTTTAGGGAGGCCCAGGTCTCCAAAAGCTCATGCATATGAGCTAAAAACTCCACTGCCTGTTACCATGAGCCTGGAACTTCAGGGAATTCAGTTTTGTTTCTGTTTTTGTCCCATGAATTTTGAGGGCAAGGTTCAGGGAGGGATGGAGGGGGCAGGCCCTGTGTGGCCCTTTGGTCTAAAGTCTGGGTTAATTGTTGTTCTCGCTGTAGCCCCAGCCCGCTTTGCTCTCCACTTTGGCTTTCTACACCTTTCCTTTCATGCTTTGCTCTAGCAGTTATGTCTTAGCCCATGTCTAGAGGGACATGGGACGCTGCGTGTGTGCGCATGTGTGTGTGTGTGTGTGTATGTGTGTGTGTATGGGGATACTCTCTCCAGAAACACAAGGAAGCTGTGGCAGTGCCTTGCTTATGTGAGGGTGCTACACTCAGCTCTGCATGAAAGGCCTTTTATCCATTCTTTTTTATCTTTTTGTGTAATGAAGGGAAAAAAAAAAATAGAGAAGATAAGTTTTACGGACGGTTTAACGTCTCATGAGTCAATTCTCCGTGAAACTCTCTATGTTCAATTATGATACTTTTCCTCCCCAAGTAGTTTTCCTGAGCCCTCTGCAGTTCCATTTCAGCTGAAAACTTTAGTTCACGTTTCCTTTGCCCCAAATAAGTTCTACTTTCCTACAATCTAATGGAGGACAATTGGTTGGCACCAGTGTTCAGCCAGTCAGTCGGTCATTCAGTGAACATTTAGTGAGCCTACGGTGTGCCGGGTACTCTCCTACGCACTGGGGATACAGCTGCGAAGAAAACAGACAGAATCCCACCTTCATGGAGCTTGCAGCCCAGTGGGCCTAGACAGACTGTAGGTAACATTAATAAATGGGATGGAGAAAACCCAGGGTAAAGGGTCAGGGATGGGCCAGGTTGGAGAGGGTTTGCAACTTAAACTAGGGTGTTCAGGAATTTCTCAGGGAGAAGATGAAATTTAAGCAAAGACTAGGAAAAAATGGGAGAGATCTGGTCCACAGGTATCTGGAGAATTAAGTGTTCTGGGCAGAGGAAACGGCAGGTGCAAAGGCCCTGAGGCAGGCACATAGGAGAAGTAGCAAGATGGCCAGTGTGACTGGAGCAAAGTAGGGAATTCAAACTGTCTGCCTTCTAGTCTAGAAAGCAGGCTTGGCAAAATGCCAGCCTGACCTCTAAAACATGCGCTTCATGCCATGGGAGGGGGCAGTGCAGGACCACGGTTGGGGAAGACCCAGGATAGGGACGCCCCATGCACAGGTAGACTCAGGGGTCACTCACTTACCTGTTGCCACCTGCAAGAGAACCAAAGCTCTTCTCAGCCGAAGGCATCGCCATCCCTGCTGGTGATTCTCCTGGGGTAAAGCATCACATCTGCAGAATCCCTAAGTCAGTAGAAACCCATGGCCTAGGAAGTGGCGGCATCCCAGCGGATTTTCCCCGCTGGCTTGGTGTGATTTAGCAGGAGCAGGAGCGAGGGGAACAGAAGCCCTGCACAGGGCGCCTGGGTGAGGGCAGGGGGACAGCTGCGCAGGTGGGTTGATGAGCTTTCATCTCAGCCTTACATTTCTCTGGCCGCTGATGGGAAGCAGTGGGCAGGGAACCAAAGAGTATCATTATTTTCTAACCAATAAGAGATGCAGGAAAATGAGGCCCTGGATTAAGATTCAGCAGAGTGGTTTTCTTCCCAGCTGCAGCCCTTGACAACCTGCTAGCAGGTTTTAAGGTGAGTTTAATGGCCCACTCCCTCTGGATGCAGCCTTTGGGCCATCATGGGGAAGGGGCAAAAACAGAATGGGATGTCTCAGCCAGTGGGTACCAGGAAAGGCTCAGTGGAGGCTTGAGGGGAGAGAGGGAAGGATCTGGGAGAACTGATGTCCAAGGTCACTAGTAACTGTTCAAAGGGCATCAAACTGATGTCCAAGGTCACTAGTAACTGTTCAAAGTAACTGAACAGTTACTTTGAACTAGTAACTGTTCAAAGGCAGAGGGAGAGTGAATTCTCAGGATACCTTGTTCAAAGCTGCCAGCCACCAGCACACCCAAGTGTAGAGCAGGCCAGGGAGAATCCCGGGTTCAAGACAGAGCTCTGAAGACCAGTCTAATGGCTCCCAAAGGCCAGGTATTTGCCTAAAAAAAAAAGAAAGAGAACTCTGAAAGTCCTAATGTCACATGAAGTTGTTCAAGAAAGCCCCTGCTTAGAGTCGTCTGACAGGAACCAGTTGAGTAGAATCGCTGCAGATGTAATTGCCGTGAATGCTTTTAGAGCCCCTCACAGTAATCCGTCTTAGTCCTTTAATTCCAGGCTTGCAGATAAGGAGGCTGAAGAGACTTGCTCTTGTCCGCAGGAAAGTTGGGTGGAAAAGCAGATTTACGATGGAGAGTTATTAACATCCAGACTGGCAGCCCCATTTCCCTGGTGTCATGCTGTTTCTCTCGGGGAGAGAAGGATTATAGCATCTGCATTAGCACCCCCATCCTAGCGGGGGCTCAGCGGTCTCAGCCGCTGCATTTCTGGGATGGACTAATAGCGTCCAAGTAACCCTTTTCTGCTGTTCCCCAAAGTCTTTCCTTAGACGGCAGGGAGGAAGTTGCTTCCTGCGTGAGAATGCTGGGTTCCCCTTGCAGACCCACCTGATTATTGCAACAGCGACTCAGGGAGTCATCTCAGGGATGGTGGGAGAGAGACGGTCACAACCCACCTCTCTGCGGGCAGAGTGTTGGCATTTTCAGCCACTCTGTACAGCACACTGAAGAATTTAAAAACTTTTTTTAAAGGCCACGGAATAGTTATCACCACAACAAGGCCATCACTCAGCGTCCATGGGCACTTAGTCTAAACACAGTTCTGGTACATTTGGTGTTTTAATTTCCAAGCCCGGCAGAGGAGAAGCGTGTCGGAAGCATGCGCACCACAGGGGGGAACCGCTGGCGCTCACACCCATGCTCCCAGGGTGGTGTCGGGCCCAGCAGCCCCAGCATCACCAGCGCCTTATTCTGAGCTCACTGGCCCCACCCCAGCCCTGCCAGGACGTCCGGGTGACTCGGATGCCCTAGCAGACGTGTGAGACCCAGCTCTCTGCCAGGGGTCACCCCACGGCTCGGGCTGTCTTCTGTCCTAAGGACAAGCCGGGAACAGAAGTGGGACTGTAAAGGCAGAGTGTGCAAATCGTGCAAGTGCCCGGGGTCCCTGTGATGGACAACCACGGGACACTGTGCGCCTCTCCTCTCTGTTACGTGGGAGTCGTGGAAATGGGTATTTCTAGGTGCACGGAGCATGAGGTGGTGGGGGAAGGTTTTGGGAGTGGGTGTGTTTTCAGACCTGCCCTCTCTCTCTAGTTGGCTGTGCCAGATTGGGAAAATGACATAACTTCTCTGAACTTCACTCCCACGTATGGGTTAAAAAACGAGGCTAATTTCTCCAGCCCTTCTTCAGTTCAGAAGGACTCCAACCTTGCGCTGTTCTCTAAGCTTAACGATATGGGAGGAGATGGAGGGGGGGGAAAGTTAGGCTACCTGTGTACATATAACGTTGGATGATATATAAACATGTATTATAATATGTATTCTAATGTAGTTACATATATCAGTATATATTTTATATCACATTATATATTGTGTATATAAGGTGTATACAATCTATATATAATCTATGTATACAATTATATGTATAAATCTATGTAGATATCATCTATACACAATATATAATATGAGACCGTATTTCCTAACATTTAATTAGCCAGCAGATGTATAGGTTTGCAGTTAGGAAAGTTTTTTTTTTTTAAATAAATTTATTTATTTTAAATTTATTTTTGGCTGTGTTGGGTCTTCGTTGCTGCGCACGGGCTTTCTCTAGTTGCGGCGAGCAGGGGCTACTCTCCATTGCGGTGCACGGGCTTCTCATTGTGGTGGCTTCTCTTGTTGCGGCACAGGGGCTCTAGGCGCACGGGCCTAAGTAGTTGTGGCACGTGGGCTCAGTAGTTGTGGCTCGCAGGCTCTAGAGCGCAGGCTCAGTAGTTGTGGCGCACGGGCCTAGTTGCTCCGCGGCATGTGGGATCTTCCCGGACCAGGGCTCGAACCCGTGTCCCCTGCATTGGCAGGCAGATTCTTAACCACTGCGCCACCAGGGCAGTCCTAGGAAGGTTTATTTCACCGCCTGCAAGGTGCTTTGAGGAAGGATCACATCCATGTTCAGTACCAGTGCTTTAAGGTCCTAATGACTTTGATGACCCCGGAACACTCTAACCCTGGTTAGAGTGTTAAACCAGGAAAAATGAGCTGACCTCTAAACGTGTTGGTTTCTTTTCCCTAGGTATAAAGAATAGCACATTAAAGAAAGAAATATCAATGTTCTTATATCCGGATATATGTCGTTAGTATCAGATTGATTGGCAAACATCTTTTGAAAAACATACATCCTTTTAGAAGAATCACAATGAGATTGATAGATGGATGGAAGGAAGGAGATAGAGATCTATAGTCACACATATATAGACAGATATCTTTTTGGTCTCATCATTTTGCATCAATTTTTCTCAACTGCTCATCGTGACAGTGCTTTGAGTATATGCCTTTTCTAATTTTTCTGCTGAGAATCTATCAAGAAAACTAGTAAACTCATATCAGAAACATGGACTAGCGTTTTGATTGTCAGGAAATGATTCTCTCTACCCAGAACTTGCCAAGAAAAGGTGACAACTTAGCCTTATCTGTTTTCTTTCATAGAAGACCATATACAGATAGTCCCTGACTTAGGATGGTTCTACTTACAATTTTTCGACTTTATGATGGTGTGAAAGCGACACATATTCGGTAGAAACCACACTTCGAATTGTGAACTCTGATCTTTTCCCGGGCCGTTGATGCTTGTGTGGTGTGATGCTTGTGTGGTCAGCCATGCCATCTCAGGGATCAACAACTGATACACTTAACCATTCTGTGCTCAGACGACAATTCTGTTTTTCACTTTCAGTACAGTATTCAGTAAATGACTTGAGATGGTCAACACTTGATTACAGAATGGGCTTTGCGTTAGATGATTTTGCCCAACTGTAGGCTAACGTAAGTGTGCTGAGAACGTTTAAGGTAGGCTAGGCTAAGCGAATTTGTTCGGTAGGTTAAGTGTTCTAAATGCATTTTCAGCCTATGATAGTTTCAATTGAGGATGGATTCATCGGGGCATTACCCGACTGTAATTCAAGGATGATCTGTATTGCATTCCAGTTACTTACAGCCGCAGAACCAACAATGGTTTTGTGAAAAGGGCACTTCATTTGTCAGTGAAATATGCATACCTACTCAGCCTAGTTTTTATAGCAGAAAACTGAAAGCTGGCCTCATTATCCATCACAAATATCCTAACATTTAGGGATACCCGTTGGGCACCCATTCCAGAGGACGCCAGGACGTATGTCTTTGGAATGAAGAAGTAAAATTTAGCAAATGGGATTAGTTTGTTTTTATTCTTGTTTTGTTCTTTTGGCTTTGTATAGTTTTGCATATATATAAAATTCTAATCAAGTACTTTTTTGAAAATGTGAAAATAGTAATAGAGAAACATAGTTTAGGATCTTTTTCAACTCTGCTAAAGATTCAGTAAGATGTCCCACTATGAAATCTTGAGGTAGCCACTATTTCCAGGACCACCACGTAAACATACACAGCTGACTTCCAACGTGTTCAAAAAGCCAGGCTGCCAACATGCACGTGTTTGAGGCTTCATTGCGTAATTCTACCACCGGGGTTGAATTCCCTATTGCCTTCTGAAGCCCGGTAGTCAGTAAGAAAGAAGAAAAGTGAATTTGATAGTGGACATTTTCCATACTCCTGTATTTAAAATTCAGGGGGCAAATTGACATTTTAATTGCACACAGATACAGGAAACTAGAGACATAAAGCATTCATTTCCGAACCCAGCTTGAAAGTTTATATCAGAAGCTTCTATGTGTCACGCAAAATATTGCTCTTTGGCACACGAAATCTGATGGTTTCAGAAAAGAAGAATTAGGTCTTCCTTTGATCTAGCTTATAAATACATCAGAACCACACGTTTAATATGATAATGCTTTTTATTTCCCCTGTGCCTTGGTGTTACAGCTCTCCAGCACTAGTAGTGAGGAAGGGGCTCAGGGTTCCTTGGGAGGGTAGTAACGCTCTTACTTGCTCTGTGGATCACGCATGGGGAGGGCGTGAGATGAACTCTCATCCCCTCCTCCAGCATTAAACTCAGCCCTGCAACTCTCAGGGCTTAAGAAATAGCTTAGAGTGAAGAATTGTTTTCTCTGAGAGCTATGCCCGAACATTCCTACTAAAGCAGACAGTCATCAGTTAATCTCTGTAAATGACTACGATTTTGGCAGGTGTCAGCTGGTGCAGAAATTGCCCACATGTTGAAAACTTTCTTTTAATTTTTTTTTAAGCACAGGGCAATGAGAGGGGTCTCATAAAAAAAAGTAATCTCACGTTGTTCCTGGCCGCAGTAGTGGCTTACCTGAAATGACTTATTCCTGTTTGGTTTCTTGGTGGCACGTGGTGGCACCCAAGATTGGTGACTGAGGCAGACACAATTGAAGGCCTCTCTTCAAAGGCTGGCCGGAGACTCCAAAACGTCGAATGCCATGTGTTCAGATTGATCTGGTACACATCATTCACCTGGCTCACCCACTGTCCTTGACATGATGTTCCTCAAAAATGCCAGTGGGTGCCCAAGGAATGTAAAGTTTTGAAATGGGTACAAAACTTGCTAGAAGCCTCTGCACCGTAACTTTGCCAACCGGCATTCTTTCTGAGGAGGTAGAACTTTCCAGAATCATTTGTCCTGCCTTCTTCCCTGCTTGACTCCTAACACCAGGTCATGGTAGGCATTTAAAGGGCTGAATTATTATGCCCGGGATGGCTTTTGAGTTGGCATGGTTTGCTCTTCTACAAGAAAACTTCAGATTTTTCAGTCTGACCATCAGGAAGCCGAGAATGTATCACAAAGATAAGAGGAAGGAGGAGTCAAGGGAAGCTCCATCCAGAGACCACAGATGACTCCATGATGGACTGAAATAGAATGTTCTAGAAAAAGATGTTTTCATACTTCTGAGGGAAAGGGATAACAGGGGTTGTTCCGGGACCTGGCCCCATGGCCTTTCGCCCACAAGGCCGGTGCTTAAAATACTCAGCGGGTAAGAGGCCTCTCGCATGTGTGCTGGACCCACGTGACTCAGGCTGCCTGTGTTCAGACCGAGTACTGTGGGCTGTGGGGCTGAATCAGAGTCCAGATTTGCCTTGGTGACACATGAAAAGAGGGAGTGTTGCATTTGAACTACACAAATATTATGCTTAAGTATTTTTCCTCATCTCGGAGCCAAACAGGTCTTGTTCATGATAAAATCACTGCAATATAGTGCGTCCTTTTTCTGGTCTGGAATTTGAGACAGTGTCAACTGTGCCATGGGGCCTGGCAGCAGGAAGAAACGGCAAACCACGGAGATTTGGAACCATAATACAAGTTATAAAATTTAATTTTATAATCGTAGCCAGCGGGAGCTGGGCTAAAATATACGTCTCCCACCCCGACTCCCACGCTGGGCTGGGGGGCGTGGAATCAAGGGATCCTCTTTGTCACTGAGGACTGGGTCGGGTGTGCGAAAGGGCACTAGCGTGTGGCAGCAAGGAGGCTGCTTCTCCAGTCTTGGTTTGAGGCCACTTGACAATCCGGCGAGGGTTTTGTGAAGTTGGTCAATGACTCTTTCTTCGAACCATCCTGGTTCAAAGTGAGGAGGAGCGGGAGGGCAGCCTCTCTGAAAGAGGAATGAATCCGCCGAGCCCCCCTGTGGCTACGTCAGTACCTGGGAGCCTCAGCTCTGCCTGACAAGCCTGAGTCTCTGGTGTAAAGGCATTTTGATGAAGGATTAAGGCCCAACCCCCCTGGCCCTTCTTGAGTGAATGGCCTCTGCCCGCTGCATCCTGGTGACAGCGATTTGGACCAGGAGCAAGGCGAGGACACTTGCTGTCTCTACAGATGCTGAGGGGCCCAAGTCCCCACCTTGGATCCCTGAGCCCCTGGGGGAAGCTCGTCCAACCTGCTGGCGGCTCCCTCTGGGCTCCAGTGGGCCCGGCCTGCTGGGAGTCTTGGACTGGACGAGGCCGAAGCTGGGGAAGTGGCTTCAGGGAGGAAAGGATGCTCATGCAAAGCTTGCTAGCAGAGGAGAGGGGCCACCCGTGCCCTGCACTTAACAGGAAATCTGACCTCCTAGGGCTGTGGGCTTGCAGCCACACCTCGCTTCCTGTTAGAAGGGGCGCGCCTCTAAGCTCCAGGGCCCACATGGCTGCCTCTGAAACCTGCCCGGGGTTGGGTGTGCAGCTGGGGCAGCTGTTCCGACGCCACTGGCAGGGCTCCTTTCCTAGCCAAGTGCCAACAGCGAATGCCCCTTCTCTCCGTGCCGCCACCACCACTGCCACCAAGCCCCGCGTGCCCGCCGCGTCCCGCCCAGTGGAGATGGGCGCAGAGGGTTGGGGTGGGTGCCGGGGCCCAGTCTGGGGGGAGGACCCAGCGGCCAGTGTGACAGAAGGGGCCCCAGTCTGCCGTGGGGACAGCGGCCCTGAATCCCCACACCCCACCCGCCCCCACCTCCGGGAGCAGCTAAACGTGCAGATCTCCAGCAGATCCACGCTGGGGGTGAGGGGAGAGGGAGGGGAAAGACGAGAAAAGCCCGAGTTTTAGCAAATCCACGGTACCTTTTCTGATCTCTTGCCTCCCTCTCCCCTCCCCACCCCCTCCCCGCAATAGGACATCGTCAGAAACTAGATGATCAGACCAAGCCCGGGAGCTTGTCCTTTTCCGAGCGGCTCAGTGAACTGGAGCAGCTGCGGCGCACGGCCATGAGGGTCAGCCCACACCATCCGGCCCCTACACCCAACCCTCGGGCCTCCTTGAACCACTCCACTGCCTTTAACCCTCAGCCTCAGAGTCAGATGCAGGGTAAGTACCCGGACGGTCGGAGCCCGCTTCCCGCCTCACCCTCGGGCAGAACCCACCCAGGCCAACTGTGGCTCTTTCTCCACACTCAGAAACGGCTGGTCCCCGGACCAGCAGCCTGGGAGCTTGTTAGCGGCAGAGTCTCGGGCCCGCCCCAGACCCACTGAGTCTGATCTGCGTGGTAACAAGATCCCCAGATTGAAAGGCACTGCTACAGAGGGTACAGAGAGGATATGGACAGATATGTATCACTGTGTAGATCAGATCTCGAATTTTTTAAGCGTTAGCTTTGGCTAGGTTATTTTCTTACCTCCTTGGCTTGAAGACACACACACACACACACATACATCAGGCCAGGTGAAGGTCAGGATGTTTCAAGTTCTTACTGATTATTTGAGGGGTTTGTATTTAATATACGTTCTTTTGCAAATGTAAAGAAATAGGAGGAGTGTCTGGACGCCATCCCATCAAGGGTATTCATTGCAATTCATAAATCTGCAATCAATAAAGAAGGCGGGTTATCCCCCCTCCCACCGTGGGGTTAGCTGGCAATTGCAAAAACACTGTAAAATACCATAATTGCATAAAACCCACTGTGCCAAATTAGATAATACACAGAGTTCATTTACACTGTAGAAAGCACTGACGTCAATGATTATTTGCTCTGTGATACCATGTCAAATTTCCGAAAGGCAGTCGTTTTCTCGGTGCTGTGCAGGACACAGCTGTGTACGATAGGGTCACAGTAAGATTCCTTTCTCAAAGGGTCAGGCTTGTTTAACTCGAAGGAAGAGATAAGCAACACATCTGGGGGAAAGGGCAGGTGGCCAGCAAGGGGAGCGCTCCTTGCCCTTCTGGGACAGCAGAAATTAGCTTTCCCGGGTGTTTTCTCTGTTTGAGTTGTATTGTGAGATGTGCAAGCATCCTAAGTCCTTTAGGGTTTCCGGGCCCGTAGCTTTCTTTTGGGGTTAGCACATGTGGGGCTCTTAAAGGCACGCCCACCCTCTTCCTCAGAGCCCGATGGCCCATGCCATTCACTCTCACAGTCATGATTCTGGGGGGAAGTTTTTTTATTTGCAGGGGAAATTCCCAGAGAACTCCTCCCATAAGATACTATGCAGACAGCTGTTAAGTGGCCTCTCTGTAGATTAGCCCTTTTGTGGATAACAGAAACCTCAGCTTGATTTTGAGGGGGTGCCTCTCATCTACAGTTTCATCTTAGGTGTATTTAAGAAGAGGTCCCATGAAACCATTGGTTTCCTGGTGCTTCATCATTGCATACTTATTCAAAATATGCATATTGATTTTTTTTAATTCCAAAATGCAAGTGTGTATGAGAAATTAGATGAAATGGCACATTAAGTGAGAGAGATGGGCTTGAGGGGAAAATGCCACTTGTCTTCTAAATAGAATAAAATTCTCCAGGGGATGGCTGGATCTTGTGTTTAGGGCCATTTACATTCATTTATGTCATCTTCAGGATTCCATTTGTAACATCTAAGAGGAGACTTCTGTGCTCTTATTCTCTCATGACATAACTGACCATTTCTACTACGAGGTTGATAAAGGGATTTGCCTTTTTCTACTGCTATTGGAACTAAAAATAGGAAGCATTTGGAAAGGCAATGGAAAATTCAACCACATGGGGGCAAGTGGAAATCGTCACCATGAATTCGGCTTGGTTTCAGTTTTGGTGAAGAGTGAATCAGATCTCATTTTCCTCCTGGTCAGATATACACTCTCTTTACCAAAAAGAAAACGGCAGGGTGGGGTGTTGAATTCTTGTCCTCAGCAGCCAGCAGCTCTAAGGCGGAGGCATTGCCATGGACGGGCATTCCTCAGCTCTTTGGAATACTGTACGCTTAGCAGAGTATCAGGTTTAACCCCGTTTCTTGTTCCTTTTAAAAACTTTTTACTTCTGCAACATCTAAGTAATAATAACTTGCTTTTAGAGTGCCCTGGAGGCTTAGTTGCTGCTCGAGAGAATGTGTTAACTACATCGCTGACGTTCTTTCCTTCCAAAATATGATTTGCCGTTCAGGGTGTCACTTGTAAAATTGTAGGAACAATTTTTTAAAATAAGTATCTGGGAGATTTTCATGTAAATCTACTTTTGCTTATTCTTTCTTTCTTTTTTCCATAAGAAAATGCTTTTTTACCTTCGTCCTGTTTTGAGTAGACCCTTGGGATTTTTTTCTCCCTGAAGTTAGAAAGTTAACAAGGATAACAGTAAAGTCTCTTTCAGCCAGAACCTTCATTTTGTTCTTGATGGACAGGAAAATGGTTATTTTCCCAGCTTAGCGCTAGAGCTTCTATATTATATTTAAGAAGATGCTTTATATAAAAATTCAGCATGTGTTTATGGCTCGCTTTGAAATGGCAGCAGTAGTTGGAAGAAAAACATCCCAAAAGTAGTCAGAGCAGTTTTACAGCAGTGCCGTACCAACGTGAATGTTTTCAGCCCGGCGGAATTGTCGGCAGTTACGGGCTCGGAGAGATCATGAGTTGATAGGCTGATACACCCTGTCTTGCTAGGACTTCATCAGAGGGTCATGCCTGGCCCTTTAACTCCTTCAGTACGAAATCACAGATACAGAATAATGCCTCTATTTCTCTAGAATGAGATGGGCTTGAGAATCACTCAAAATAGACATCTCAAATGATCTGAAGCAGGGTGCAGATGGAAAAGGGGGCCAGGTTGCCATGCCACCAAACCACTGTTTATTTGTTGAGGTTTCAGCTATAAAAGGGCTGAGGTTAATTTCAACTTCCTACTTTACCAGGTCTTTAAAATTGAACAGAAAGCCATTTTGTCGTGGCTACACGTTTAAGCAAGTCAGGACATCATCATGAACTTCTACAGCCGAGTTTTAGAATTCTTTTACAGTCACGGGAAAGAAAACTCACACATGTCCTTTTCAAAGATGGACCGGGGCAGAATCTAGACCAACAGGGCACTGCTGCCGATTCAGCCATACCTCCGCCTTAGAGATGGCTTCAGGCAACCCGAGCAAGTCATTTTAAGAATTTGACTCCTGATTTACCAAAGATGATGAACCACATTTAAGCTACGTAACTCCCTCCTTTCTGGGAAAATGGAGACGGGGTGAAATCTACTGGTGCAGAAAACTGTCAAAACCATAGAAACTAAGAGGCCAAGTTTTGTTCTTGTGTGTGTTGCCGTCAACATCGAGACACGAGGTTTAACTCTTTAATTGGAACAGTTATGACATATTTTGAAACAAGTCAGAGCTTTTGTGTACATTGTGTTATACCTACAATCCTGTGGTGTCGTTCATAGACAGAGAAACTGAACCTCAGAGGTTAACAACTGCCCAGATCTCCAAGGTTGGAAGTGAAGGACTTGGACTCAAACGCAGACCTTTCTGGCTCCAAAGCCAGTCCTGGTGGGTGGCAGTTTCTCCCCGGCTCCCACTCTTGGATCAAGGATCAATTAGACACAGGGCTGACCAGTGTCAAGTAAAATCCCAATCACCAAAGGGGAGACAGGAGCAGTGCTGGGCTGGTCATTCACTCGGCAGGCCTGTAAAGACTGTGTTCTATTATCATTAGGTGTTGATAATAATAACTTTAGGGCTGGACTCTGTGGTGGGCATCTGAATAAATTCCCTCCTTTGGAGATATGTACATTTGTTTTTAAAGATGGAGAGAAAAGAAAACTGAACTCAGGATAATGACTCTCTAAGCATGAGTGAAGGAAGGATGCGTGGGCAGCGAGAGAGCTTCCCAGCCACTCTGTTTACTTTATTGGGGTAACTGCCTGGCCTTCTTGCGTGAAAGAGTCTCGCTTGTGGGGTCCATTGGGACCAAGGCCTTCTTTTTTTTTTTTTTTAAATGGACGTTTATTAAATTAAAGTTTAGAAATTTCTAAATGAAAAAAGGTATTAGGGATTACTAAATAAGCATGAACAGGTTTTGTGGAGTGCTTACACTGTTTAGCAGGGGTCCTCAACCCCCAGGCCGACCAAGGCTTTCTTAACCTCCAAACTCCGGCAACTTCTGATCAGCCTGCAGGAGTGTGGGTGCCTTGCTCTAAGACTTCTGTATGTCCGGAGGGGCCCTGACCTCTTAAATCACCTCCTGAATTTTAGTATTCCGAATGATTTTGTTTTGCTAGTGAGTTACCCTACAAGTTAAAGTTACTTTGGATACACCATTTTCTGGTGCCTGTTGTCTGTGTAGCTTTTTGAGATACTGAATCTCAGCTGTACCAGGTTACTTATGTCAATCTTTATCAGCTGGATTGACGAAAGAAAACAAAAAACAAAAAAAGAACCTTTTCACTTTTCTGTAGGAGGAGAGATAAATGCCCTTTCCAGCCTCAGGGGTAAAATATCAAAATGCACAACATCTCTTCCCTTCCCTTTCCTCCTTCTCTGTCTCTCTCTCTCCTTCCTCTCCCTTCTAGCAATTCTGGAAGTTCAAAAACAAAGTGGGTGGGAGGGCAGGGGCGGGAGCTGTTGGAATACCTTGGAGGTAGAGGCTACTGTCAGTCAAACACCGGACATTCTTCTGCGTAAATCTACAAATGGTCATGGTTACACAAAGCAAAATATTCAGGGTGCTAGAAATCAGCTTACAAGACATGCTGTGAACATGAAAAGGGAGTGATCTAAAAATAACTCTTATCTAGGTATAGTAGAGTTTGAGAGCCTTTCAAGGTCTACGACATCAGAATCTTACACGGAAAACAAGCCTGAATCGGGTGTTCCCATGAATAAATAAAAATAAATAAATGTAAGAAGGAAGGGGGGCAGGGAAGAGAGGAAAAACAGTGGAATGAACTCAAAATGAAGAGCTCTCGCGTGGGCTGTAAGCGGGTTGGTGGGCGCTGCCGCCGCATGACCCCTCCTCCTGACCAGCAGGCAGAGAGGTTACAAGTTATTAGAACTAGAGGAACTGAGACCTCAGTTACTGTTTTGCGTCTTCTGGGCTGATGCCACATAAAGAAAGTTTAAGGAAAGCTTGAAAAGCTCCTGCTAATCAGTTGCATCGTAGACTTAAAAGATGGGGATGAAGGATGGGGAGAAAGCTAAGTCTCCATTTATTTCCTTTAAAAAATGCCCTCGGGCCTTGGCTTCCTAGTCCGCCTGTGGCCTTTGTTGAGTCTGATCTGGCTGCAGCGTGTCCGCTGCCCTTGCTTTCCATCCGCTGCCTGGAGTGACTTACGGAGCGGTGCTCAGAATGGCGACCAGCCTTATGTTACCTCCGCGCTCTATTTATGGACGGCACGGTCACCAACACAGAACTCCCTTGAACAGCGCTGCCCCGATGCCTGTGATGTATTTACAAGCACCTCTCAGCTAAGTACTTAATAAACCAGCCCTTCAAAGGAGCCGCCAACCTGGTGAGCTGTCAGCACCCTAGTAATCATAAACCACATTTTCGAGGGACCGCGTTTTCAGACCAAGTGTTTTCATGGATGTCGTTCAAGGTGATCAGACAATGCTTTCCGGAGCATGTTAATGCCTGTGGACATCCTTCCTAATTAGAGGAATGAAGGGTTCATTTTAGGGCTTGATCCTAATGATAAAATATTCCTTCCGTGGATTTGATACCTTCTGAAATGTTCCCTTGTTCTTGTGATCTGTGGGCCAGCACACACTCAACACACACACACACACTCACACGCACACTCACAAATGCACAAAGGTTTTGTTCAGAAGAATAAGTTTTTAACAAAGCTGTAGTTGGAGCACTTATTTGATGTCAGTGGTACAACAGCAGGAAGGTTAAGCTGAAAATCTCTTGTCCGAGAAAGATAGCAGAGTCTGGTGGCTAAGAATGAGGGCTCAACAGGCCGACCACCTTGGCCCAAAACTGGCCTCCACCACGTATTACTGTACGACTTTTGGCTAGTTACTTAACCTCTTAAAGCCTCAGTTTCCCTATCTGCAGAATGGGAGTAATAATTATACTTGGAGATCCTAGAACCACTGTGAAAGATGAAGCAGTAGGCATGAGAGCCAGCCCATGGGTAACACTTAGTAACTGTGGGCTGTTATGATCAGTAGCACCAAACCATGTCTCTCAGTTTCCTGTGATTGCTGTAACAAATTGCCACACACTTGGTGGCTTAAAACAATAGAAATGTATTCTCTTCCAGTTCTGGAGGCCGGGATCCAAAATCAAGGTGCCGGACTCCCTTTGAAGTTCCCAGGGAAGGATCCTTTCTTGTCTCTTGCAACCTCTGGTGGCTCCTAGTGTCCCTTGGCTTGTGGCTGCATCACTCCAATCTTCGCCTCCATCTTCACATGGCCTCTTTCTCTGTGTCACCTCCCCCTCTGTCTTTAAAGACACTTGTGATTGGAATTAGGCGCCCTCTAGATAACCCAGATGATCTCACCTTGAGATCCTTCACTTAATTACATCTGCAAAGACCCTTTTTCCAAATCAGGTCACGTTCACAGTTCCGTGGGTCAGAACGTGGACATACCTTTGCAGGGCCACCATTCTACCCATTACACAGAGGTGGAATGGATACAGGGTATCAGGTGAGTCCAGAGATCACTTTCCCTTGTCCACTCCCCCAGAACAGATATGATGGGCAGGTAACTGTGAACTCAAGTGTCCTATGCCACCCATAATCAAGCACATCTTCCAGCTACTCTCACTTCAGGCCATCATTTACTGGAACTCAGTATCATGGTACTTTTACTTTCCAGCCACGAGAATGTATGTTTGTTTTTTTTCTACATGAGATCAGATATTTCTTAACATTTTCTAGACACCTATGCTGATGGAATCAGAGGGTCCAGCAGTTAATAGAGAAAAGAGATTCTCCCCTGTGTCATGGCAGCCATGAAAAGCAGGAGGCCTGGGTGCCTCTTGCCCTGGCCCCCAAAAGCTCATGACATCGCGGCTGGGAGAAAGCACAGGGACAGAAGATGACACGGGGACCACAGCCAGCCAGTTGGGAGGGACTCAAGAATGTGATCGCCTGGAGCTCAGCATATCACTGTTGTTTTGAACAAGCTGCCTTGTTAAAAATGGCTTTATTGGGAGGCACTGTTGACCAGAAACCCATTGCGAAAGGCTGGTGATTCACTTTGCATATCTCATAATCCCACATTTACAAATCACCCGAAGATAGCCTTTCACATTTGGATATTTAAAAACAAAACTTTGACTGCGGCCGTGAAGTAGTATCAAAGTTTACCAAAAGTTTGTACCAAGAGAGGGGCAAACAATATACGCTGATAAGGAAAAAAAAAAAAAGGCTCCGGTGAGAAAACGACCCGTTGTGTTTTCTTGTCAGTTGTAGTTCTCCAAAGGGAGCTGGTTTTCCTCATTTGCATTATTTTTCCTCACATCATGGAACAGAAATGCAGGCCCACTGTAATTCAGTTATTTTAGTGCCCTTTAAAATTCAACATGTATGATTTAAATAATGCTGAGGAAGTGTAATTACGTCTATCTTCCCTTACTTCCCTCTGCCCCTCAGAGCACTGCAGCCGGACTCTTAGGGGGAAAATGTAGAGAGGCAGGGGGGTTATGAACTGTTCAGAGCCACCTCACTGTATATTTGTATTATATTTTCACATTTTACTTGCAAAGCTTTAGCCCTACATGAGCTTTCCTTTTTTTTTTTTTAACATCTTTATTGGAGTATAATTGCTTTACAGTGTTGTGTTAGTTTCTGCTTTATAACAAAGTGAATCAGCTATACATATACATATATCCCCATATCCCCTCCCTCTTGCATCTCCCTCCCACCCTCCCTATCCCACCCCTCTAGGTGGTCACAAAGCACCGAGCTGATCTCCCTGTGCTATGCTGCTGCTTCCCACTAGCTATCTATTTTACATTTGGTAGTGTATGTCTGTCCATGCCACACTCTCACTTCGTCCCAGCTTCCCCTTCCGCCTCCCCGTGTCCTCAAGTCCATTCTCTAAGGAGCCCTACATGAGCTTTCTTATTATTGAACAATTGCTTTCAAAGCCCTAGAACAGCTCAGTTGTTATGGAGATTAAAGATCCGGATTGCAAAACTCCTGTAAATAAAATCTTCACTGACAAACCCAGTTTCCTAGCATAGACTTTTCTTCCATAATCTCCTTCTGGCAGAACATTTGATGTTTTCATACTAGAGATTCAGTTACCAGCCACAGTAAATAAAACAAAATAATAATAATTTAAAAAAAAATAGTATAGAACGCACCCTAAAAACAAACATTGGCCAATCATGTTTATTTTCTGTTTCTTTGGGCACTCCTGACAATTGATAGGGGGGGAAAAAAAAAGAAATGTACCACTTCTTATCCAGTTGATTTTTTATTATTAAGCTATGGAAAGTCTTCAGATTGAGTGTTAGCTAATTCAGGCTCTCCCAAATGGCATGGAATATAACATTTATTGTTTAAAAGAAATGAACATGTTTCAAGGGAAAACAGAACCACGGCACCAAGCCCCCGAATGAGCCATGGGTAGGAGAGAGAATCAGTGGGCAGAAAAGATAGTGCTTTCCTCCAGACTCAGGCTCAAGGGCCCACCGTGATTTCACACCACCTAAGGGTCAGGTTTGGGGATAAGAACATTCCAAGTATCATTTCAAGATTGTCAAAACATCCTCCAGTTGCAATCAGTAGCAAGAGTCAACCGTCCCTTTTGTAAAGTTGATTCTCCTTCTTAAGATGGGACCCCCTGCTTTCCCACCTGGAGGAAGTGTGAACAAGAGGGCGGAGGAGGTAGTGGGGGACTCTGATCTGTGCATCTCAGGTCACTTAACAGCTCGGGAAACCTGCTGCATTAAAACACTCGCCACCACGGGCTGAAATAGGGCTTATTTCTGCACACCATTGGTCCTTCCACCCAGTGTCACTGGATCTGAGCCTCCAGAAGTCGACGTTATCAAGTCTGGCTAACAAGATTTGGGTCCTTCTGGGAGCATGATGGAGGGTGCGCTATGGTCCTTCTGCCTTGGCGTCTGGGTGTGACCACCCAGGTGTCGTAAGAGCAGAGCGTCCCTAGGGAAGGCGTGTGAGGAAGGTCTCTGAGGAGCCCAGGGGAGTCAGCACTACTCTGGGTGTCAGCAGCTCACCCATCTGGGGCAGTGAAGTCTCCCAGATCCGTAACTTGCTGGTTCCTGCTGCAGAAGAAGTCCCCTTTGCCCTACAGCTCTATGCGCGCAACCTGAGCATCCCAAGGCCAGATCAAGACCGAGGGAGCTTATGCTATGCGTCTTGGGAAGGGCTACACACATACACTTGCTTGGCAGGTTTCAAAAGAATATCTCGGGGTAAAAAGGGAGGAAGAAATAATCCGACTAGTGATTGCGCTTCTTGGAGTCGTAGGTCATACAAGGAAGAGAGCATGATTGTTCTATTACGTCTCCTGGGGTTATGTCACTGTTGCGGCCACTCATGCATGCTCCATTAGTGCATCTCTCTGTCCATATCAGATGGCAAATTATATAATGATAAAGTTATTAAAATATCTGTAAAAGTCAGCACAAGCTCAAGGGCTCGACTTGGCATCTCTGCCCATTAAGTGGTTTATTTGGATTGTTCCTCTCAGGGTCTGTTAATCTGCATCCGTACTTTGTTGTAAATTGCCTGCTATGCGGAACCACCGTCGTTGCCTGAGTTTTAAGCGGTGCTTCTGTTGGTCATCCAACGGGGCTGCGATCTTTGGGATGAATGCAGAAGCTTTTGAAACGTGCAGATCTTTCCCCCCGCCCAGGTTTGAAGCTGCAGCGTATGTCTGTGATCGGGTCTATACCTGGGTTGTTATTGGAGCCGGGGCCACCGCAGAATGACGAGGACATTGCCTGGTTCTCACGTTTACTAAAGGCAGTAACAAAACAATTATGGCTCACACTTCTGGAATGACTGATATTGTTGGTTCCTTTAATCCCCACCACTAGCCACCCACGAGGTGCGTGGCACGGTCCTGAGGGTCCTGCCTGCTGTGCTCACTCAGGTGCTGGCAGGCACGTGAGGCCCAGGCCCTCACCGATCATGAAAGTCATTAACAAGGTGGCCCTAACTCTAATAGGCTGTAATTCTGCGGCTCTCAGGGATTAACGCCTAACATTCTCGGGAAGCCAGTAGAGATGTCCCAGAGCCTCCCACTCTGCCCCCTGATTAAGAGGCCCCCCTTTCTTTTTTTTGGAAATATTTTTGCTGTGTGATTGGGCTTTCTGAGCCACCATATGTTGCTAAATGGGAGAAGCCATTGCCCAGATGTGGCTCTGTTTAATATGATTTTCCACAAATTACAAAGCATGACTTTAAAATTGAATTAGTGCAAAATCACGGATGGCCAGTTCAGGTGGAAGGGAGAGGAAATCTTGTGATTCTTATTCCAGAATCTCTTCCCGATTTCCTCATTTGATACTTTCACGCCTTGCAGGGAGGGCCGTGGGCGGAGACGCCTTAGAGAGTCTATAAGGAATTTCTCTTATTTTTCAAACTTTCTCCCTGGTCGTTCACGGGAGCACTCAGTGGGGCGCAGAAGTCAAGGCAGAATGCCAGTTCTTCTGTCCATCCATCCCATCAGTCGGGATGGAGCTGTTCCTCCCACCTTAGCATCAGAAGGGAATCAGAAAAAAAATGGGAACCCCCCAGAATGCAGTACATAAGGAAAGCAGACTCTGGATCCACAGATTAGCGCTAAGATCTATGTGGATATAAATAATGGGAATTCAAATCCCTGGTTGGCCGCTTCCCAGTTAGGTGACCCTGCAAGAATTACTTTAGTCCTCTGCACCGCTGTTCCCCATCTGTAAAACAGGCATGGTGATGATGGTACCCAGCTCACGGGAGAGTTGTGAGGATGAAATGAGTTCATCTGCACGAAGCACTGGACGCCTGGCATGCGGTATTTCCCCTCACTGCCTCACGAACTCATCACAGGGATTGAGATATACTTTTGTCAAGTCTTTACGTAGAGCGCGGTACACTTTAAACACTCAGTAAGTGGTCAGTGTTACGCTTTTTACTATTATTGCTATTGCTGTGCTCTTGTTGGTGGCGTTGGTGCCTCACCAGGGAGTTGCACTTCCGTCCTCTCCTATGAGCCACACAGCGGCTCTGTGATAATGACCTTCCGTGTCCCCTTACTTCCAGGAGTGATGATAGCCCGGGGGCAGACAAGGGCAGGGTGGTCTTCGTGTCGTCTTTGTTCAAGTTCAGTTTCCTTGGGTAAATTAACAGGAGAGCACATACCCACTTCTCCACAGGGTCAAATGCAAATAGAAAACTCTTATAGTTGAAAGGGACCTTAAATGTCTTTCTGGAAGCCCTTTATTTCACTCATGAGGCGCTGAGGCCCAGGAAGCATCAGTGATTGGCCCACTTGGAGGAGGACCTGAACTCCCAAGTCCTGGGGCTCCTGGTCCAGTGCCCGCCCTACTGGCCTGCTGTCTCTCTGCCTGCGGGGCGGGGGGCACAGAATGTGGGCTCTGCTGTCAGTACAGAGGGCGCATTAGGACGTTTACTCCTGCTCTGCCTCTCCCTATCTTTCTCGACGAGATGGTAGATCCCCATGGTTCGATTCGGTATCACGTGCTTGTGTCTCCATCCTTTCAATGTTGAATTTCATACTGAAGTGGTAGGGGTTTTTCTTTCAAAGGCAAGGATAGAACACCTGTCTCAAGGCCACCCTCTGTCCTTCTCAGCCCTGCCAAGCGTCCCCAACCCTACTCCGGGGTGGGGCGGGGGGAGACGGCCGCAGGGAGACTGACAGGACACTCCCTGTGCACAGGGCCCACGTGGGCAGCAGCCAGGGGTGACCCCTGCCCTGTCCCCTTACTTGCATGAATCAGACACATTCAGAGGATGTGGAAGGTCAGCCTCTAAGGCATTTTGAACGAACCACCTACAAAAGGAGTTCTTTGAACTGCGTTTCACCCTCCTGTGTGATCTGAAGTAAATGCCTCCCCCGTGCTGATTCCGCCCCCAGGCCCAGGCCTTGAAAGCCTGCTTGCAGCCTAGGCCGGAGGGCAGAAGCAGGCCAGCAAACAGGTGTGGGGTGAGTCGGGCCAGGGCCGCAGCAGCAGCTGCGGGAGCGAGGCGCGGGGTGTCGGGGCCTCCGGCTGAATGACAGTCCCCCTCGTCCCAGGTCAGGATGCTGCCAAGTCCATGCCATTCACTCCCTGAACGGTGCAGGGCAGTGAGAGCCAGGGCGCCCGGCCAGACCCCAGCATCCCCGCGGTGGCCACGCCCTTGCTGGTGAACTCAGGGTCAAGGGCACGAATGCCCGGGCCAGAGCCACCCAGGACTGTGGCAGGAATCCCACGAGCGGAGACCAGATGCCTTTCTCCCTGAGGTGCTGCACTGATGGGTGGGCTTCCGGGCTCCCTTTCTTGGCTGAGATCCCGTGACTCCGTAGTGGCCTCTCCTAGATGAAACTTAATTCAGGGTCGACAGGAGGCACGGGGCCCTGAGGCCCTCACTGACTAGCAGCGCGGACCTGTCATCTCCTTCTCACCTCCCACACAGCGCTGGGCTCTTGGAGCATCCTGACCACCTGCCCCGAGGCCTGGAGCTCCGGGTTTTGAGGATCACACACTCCTAAGGAACAGATAAGAGGAGAAGGCCAATGACGGGCCTTTTCTTGCTCCAAGAAACTGATCCACTCAGAAACAGAGCATTCAGTGGAGTTGTACATTTTCTCCCAAGGGTGATGATTTCCTCTGAGTTAGGCAGTTCTTACAATGACTCTGAACTTCTGACCGCTGGAGATGAGTGAATCAGAGATAGACCAGAATGAGATGGCCAGCCGCCTCATTAGATGGAGAAAGTTGGAAGCCCAGAGAGGTTAAGTGACTTGCTGAAGGTCACACAGACGGCACCCGTATTGGAGGGCTCGGCTTCCCTCTGCCCGTCCTGCCCAGCTTGAACACATTCTTAGTATTTGGAGAGAGCAAAGCGAAGCTTCCCGAGCAGTCCCTGCAAAACAGCACTTAGGGAGAAAAAGGGGCCGTTGGAACAAGATAGGGCAAACACCAGGATGCCTGTGCACGCTGCTCCACCCAGCTTCTCATCTTTATATTACCAAAAAAAAAAAAAAGTCTCAAATAACCCAAACAGGCAGGGTCTGATCTGCAGACAGTCTGCAGGCATCCGCCCAAGAAACTGCCGGTCGGCGGGTCCATCCTCCTCTGATTTATGCTGTGTGTGTTAAGCCTTAAATTGTTGAGACTCTGGCTGGCTGCAGTGGTATTACTGGAGGGTTGGTGCATGTTTTCGGCTCACAGACCTGGCTCTGGGACTGGAGGTGTTGGCCCCGAATCAAGTCCAATCTCACACCTGTCTGAGACAATGAGGGCCTTGTTAGACGCATCTCCAGCCCAGGCAGCTCGCGCTGCTTACTTTTCACATTCAGAATGGGGAGGCGTGGGGGTGGGGGGGTCTGGGGGCCCAGGAGAAGCCGAGGCGAACCTGGGACATGCTGGGGTCGCCGCCTCCCTTGCCCTCTCCTCCCTCCTCCCCTCGCCCCCATCTTATAAATCTTTCCTTATTTTTTGGAAATTAAAAAAACAAATAAACAATACCAACAGTAGCCCTCTTATGAAAGAGAATTTCCTACTGCAAAACAAGGAGCTCAGGGCCTGCTGGAGAATAAATTCAGTCATCGCACGGGTTGAGCAAGGCAGTGGGAAGCCGGGTGCCTAGGGCTAGGTGTACGGCTCCTGCGAGCGGGGCTGACACTTGAACTCTTCCCACGCCGATGGGGTCTTCTCTTCCTGGTTTTCCCTTCCATTGCTGACGTGTCAGTGACTGGAGTAGAAAGCAGAAGGGGACTTCGTCTTTAGCTCTGTCCTTATCCACTGACGAAACAGCAAACTGTTCTGTCCCAATTCAGCCCTCCTGTCCCTTGTCGTCAACAGAGAGGACAGAGCCAGCCACCAGCACTAAGTCTGCGCACCCTTTGCAAATCTAGTTCTCCCGAGACCCTGACTCAAGGCGACCACTGGGCAGGACCCCTTCTGGGTCCGTGTTGGCACCCCTCAAGGCCAGCGGCTCTGAATGCTCATTAGTTGGTCAAAGCCATCCTGAAATGACTTTCTTTTCATAGGGATGCATGATGTGGCGGTTCATAGGACAACGGCCCAGAAAGGCGTTTCCCAGAGTTATAAAATCCCCCTTCCTGCAAGCCCTGCCAGTGGGGAGCCCAGGCGGGAGCACCTCGTGATTCCTCTCCTGCGGAGCTGTCGTGTCTTGGGGGCTCCGGTGGCCAACACCTCCCAGCCTCCGGCTCAGTTAGCAAGGCTCTTCCCTGAGCTGGGAGGCGTGTGGGCACCAGCACTCCCTCTGTTCGGCTTGTTTGCCAACAAGAAACAGGCAGCCCCATCCTCCTAACCTGCAAGCTACTGTGTCAGCACTAAGGCCCACTGCTGTCTCATTACCTCAGCCTCGGAGACACAGCAGGGGAGATCTGAGACCTAGGACTTACCCGAGGGGACGTGTGTGCCCGGGCCATTTTCTTAGCATAAATCACTTTTAACTGGTATCTATATATATATCAGCCAATGTCCCCAGAGGGACCAAAGGACAACTTTTCAGGGGCAGCAGAGCGAGGCATGTAAACAGCAATGAGTGACAGAAAATCTGGGGATGTCTGGCTCCCCTCCAACCCGGGTTTGGACCCTGCGCAGTGGGAGGTGGCATCACTGCTGAGACCTTGGCCTTCAGGGAGGCCGGGATCGCATGGCCAGCCTCCCCTCAGGCTCCTCCTAAAGCCCATCTAAGCATGTCACCTGTGGAGGAACGTGGCGGAGGAAGCAGATGGCCACAGGGGGCCTGGTCCAAAAGTAAAAGAGTACCTTCACCACTGATTTCCTAGCTCCCCCTCCAGCCGAGGCCCTGCCTTCTCTGGGTCATGAGGTGCTCCTCCCTGAGCCCGCCGTGCTCTGAAATGACCGAAAGGCAAGCAGACGAGCCGAAGGGAAGCTAGGGCCCCGACGCTGTGAGCAGCTGTCTTTTTACCTGCCTTTTCTTCTGGGCTCTGAGCACCTGTGGCCAGCCCTGCCCACCTGCTTTGGTCCATGCCGGCGGCCCACCCAGAAAGCCCCTACCGCTCACCCCCTCCACCTCCCCAATCCTGCCCCATCTCCTTCAGGACATCTTCGTCCCCACCAAGGACCAAACGGAACCCCCTTCTCTACTCCTGGACCCGTCTATCGGGACCTCTCACTCTGCCTTCTCCCCTCCCCATACGTTGTCCGTTGTTACTGGATAGGGTGAAGGTTTGCTGCTTCTCCAACCGTCATGGGCTCCCGGAAGCGAGCACCTAAGGTTTCCCTCTGTGCTGCGCGATCATCGAAACCTCAAAACCCACCAGAGGGATGCCTCGCAGATGGTCAACACGGCACCCCACCGACCTGCCCCCCCCCCATCTGGAATCACAATTTTCCGAGGATGACAAGTTCTCCTAGAAGTTCCAGGCAGGCAGGAACGCTCTCTCCCACGTCTCCAGACCCCACGACCCTGGCCCGGATCTCCAGGGAAAGGGTTCAGGGGAAGTCATTGAGGAAGCATGTTCCCTGCTTTCAGGATTTGCAGGTTTTAATCCCAATTTCAAAATCTCCTGCCCCAAATTTCCTCCCAAAGCACCAAGTCTCGGTACTTTTGCTTCTTGCTTTCGTGATTTGCCCTTTCTCCGCTTCCCAGAGCCTGGCTGGGAGCCTGGGGGAGGAAGCCCAGCTGGACCTACCGGGGTGACAGCACACCTACCCCTCCCTGGGGCCTTTCTCTCCACTTTTGCGACAAAGAGGAAATTGGGAAGTCTCTATGCTTCTTAATCTTCTGCCCCCGTTCGTTACCTTCTACAGCTTCCGTTAACTAGAGAGCTACCCTTTCCCTTTTGCTGTCCCTGCCCCATCCAAGCCAAACTCTCTCCTGCCTTCCTTGCCATCATTCAGCTCCTGAGACAGCTCACCTGGGCCTGTCATTCAAGTGCCTGAACCTGGGCTCATGTGTTTAATTACAGATTTGAACCCCGAAGTTGGACTAAGCTGTTTGTCCACTGCTTCCTCCTAAGGCCATCCCCCCACCTCCCTGCCATCCCCCCCGGCGCCTGCATTCTGCCCCCTTCCCCGCCGTGTTCAGGTGTCCCAGTGTCGCCTCCTTCCCCAGAAGCGTCCCTAGATTCCTCTGGGTTCCAGCACTTTTCAAATCCATCCTTCCAAGTTCACTCTTTATCTTGCTTGCCCATCTTATCTTCCCACCCCTGATCACAGCCTCTTGCCCAAACTGACCCACTGACCGGCCTCAGGGCCTCGGGTCCCCAAACACTGAAAGCTTTCACTGCCGCCACCCTGACGGCTTCACTCTGTGCCTAACAGGACTACAGAAGTCCAGTTAATCCCTTTCCCCCAGACCCCTTCTCGTGGTCACATGATAGTTTTCAGCTGGTGGACGAAGGACCACGCCAACCCATCCGTGTTGGCCCCGCTGGTCTCCATCTGAACAAAGTGCTGGAATGCGGAACAGCAGCAGGAGAGACATTTGCCACCCTCCTTATCAATCTTCCTTCCGCTTTTGTCTCCTCTCCCTTGGTCCCTCAGTTCCAATAGAGGGGAAAGTACTTTGGATGTGTTGTTGAGGCTGGTTTGCTATTTTTTTCAAGGATGGCAGGAAGTTCTTGTTTATTGGAAAGCTTGTTCGTTTCCAAAGACATTACAGAGCCAAGCAACTAGCTATAGGATGATTTCTCACTGCCTTTTTTCGGGGTGGTACACAATACCAAAAACTAAACCAATGGGAGAGAGTCAGTGAACACAAAGGGAGATGTTATAATAGGCTTTTGTTGGTACTTGCATTTTCTTGTTGAAAAACACAGTAAAGACCCTGAGGTGCTGAGGTGTGGACAGAAGCCTGATGTTATCGGGCCCCTAGAAATCCTGCCTGGAGTCCAGTGGCAGGCAGGATCGAGAACTCGAAAAGACGGAGGCAACGGGTCTTGCTCAGTACAAACGGTGCTTTTAGTCTGTCGTAAACAGCCTGTGCCCCAGGGCTCAAATCCTTCAAAAGTTTGCCTAGGTAATTGCGTTTCATTGCCGTCTGGCATGTGCTCGTCTGTCTAATCTGGACGTTCAGACAGCCAGGCCAAAGCTTGCGAGACTGCAGGAGAACGAGCCCGTGAATTTAATCCACTTGAAAGACAGACTAATACAACTGCGCCTAACTCATTATTTTAAGTGATGTGAGCAGAAGAGGGTATGGCACTTTCCATAAAAGGGTTTAAAATCAGCACGTTGGTTGCAGCCACTTGGCAGTTGAAGGCTATTAGAAGAAAAGGCAGAACCAGGGTGACAGTGTGACCCTGCCTCCCGCCTCTTGCGACACCCCCCGAAAACACAGCCGGGGGGTGGGGGGCGCGGGAATGGTCCCCTCCCTCCCTCCCTCCCTCCCTAATTTTGAGTTGCATTACTCATGAATTCACAGCAACAGATATCAACTTTTATTTGAGATTTGGGGTTGTTTGGGCTCAGTTTCAGGATGGAAAGGAGACGTAAATGGAGTAAGGGCTTCCCAGCCAGCCCCACAAAGCTCAGAATCCCAGGTCTGTTAGCAGGAAAAGGTACCCCTCCCCAGCCTCCAAACGGCACTGTACTTGGAGATTACTTCTCTGTGTGTGTGTGTGTGTGTGTGTGTGTGTGTGTGTGTTTCTTTTTTGAAGCTTAGACCAGTTTCTTCGTTTCGTCAGTATACGGTAACTAGGTTTGAGGGGGAGATGGCTTCAATCATCATATAGTAAAAGCAGCACTCTACAAGCAACCAGAAAGCCTGTCCCTGCCCTGTCACTAACCTGCCGTGGGGAACAAGAGGGAGTCATCTCACCTCGCCACACTTTAGCTTTCTCCAACATGGGGCTGGCTCGAAAAGTCTCCGAGGTTGCTTTCTGCTCTATCATTCCATGAGATGTTGGAATGAAACCTTAGAAATGTTGACAGTGATTTGCATCATTATCTGGTTACATGTGACTCATGCCCGGGTAGCTCAGGAGAGGCAAGCGCTAGCCTGTCCCTTCCCAGGTGGCAAAGCCGACGGTCAGCTCAGGAGCAATCTTGTCAGTTGTTTACACGTGCGGCTCACCCGGGGCTCAGCATGCCAGCTCTGAGACTGGGTGCCAGGCCGTGAGACTGTGAGAAAGCGGCCGTCCCAAACCCTGGCATGGGGACAGAGTCCTGGCCGCAGCATGATGGCAGATGGATGGCCACCCCTGGGTTCCCAGAAGGGCTCCAGAAGGTGCCTGCCACACCCCTTATCTCTTAACACCCCTCAGTTTCACTTGTACTCGGCCCAGGGCACGTGCTGCATTAAATTTCTCTGAGTCTGGGGGCACCTCTGGAAGTCACAGTGTCCGGCTTTGTCATCATGGTTTGACACTGGGGTTGTACATGCCTACCCTGGGCTGGGTTTCCCTAAGGCGCCACTGGCATTTGTGGCCGGATCATCCCCTGCTGTTGGGGGGCCCGTCCTGTGCACTGGGTGATGTTTAATAGCAACCCACCCCTGGCCTCCACCCACGAGATGCCAGTAACATCCCCTTACCCCAGTGGCAACAAGCAAAAACATCTCCAGACAGCGTCCAGTGTGCCCTGAAGGAGAAACCGCCCTTGTTGAGACCCATCTGGGAAATTCACAAGGGTTCAGTCGGTCCACACAGGATGTCAATGTCGGCCACAAATGGCAGCCCCTTGGGCCTCTATCCTCATCAGCAAATCAGTGCTGACTCTTGACTTCTGCAGGCCGCTAGGATCCCTGTTCTCCGGGGTCGTCCCTATTGCTGAGCAAGAGTTTCTAATTGTCTGCTCTCTCAAACTCAGCTTTTAATTTAAAAAAAGTCTTCATTTTAGTCCAAGTCACTAAAAACCTACTGCTTCTCTGAGAAAGCCTTCCTTGACCTTGTAAATCAAAGCGGTTCTCTGGAGGGAGGTTTCCCACTGCTGGGCTCACAGTATCATCTTTCTCAGGGTGACCTCATCTATTAAAGTATGAAGGTTGTATTTGAAATGCCATTTACTTTCTCTGAGTCAGTACATGAAGCTGTGGATCTTTAGATCATCAGAGGTCTGCTTATTACCAAGAGTTGTGTGTGTGTGTGTCCGTTTTTAAATCGAGGTCTGTGTTGGAGTTTAAAAGAATTCCGGCAGATTTCCATTTGCCTTTCTGAATCAGAGTTTGGGGTGATGTTCCCCTGTGAGTGTAGATTGCCCCCAAATGAATCTGACTTTATTAGCTTGCGTTCTTTGTTCAGAGCACCAGGGATGAGCTTATGAAAGTACACGCGGCTCTTATCTTCAAAGGCCTCCTTGATGCCGCAAAACTCCACCTCAGCAACCTGTGCTATTAATCTGTCGCCGTCCCAATTAGTTCGCGTCAAGGTCAGTTCTTTGGGGTGTGAAAAATGGCTGCAGACTTCGGTGCGCCGATTCCTCTTGTGCGGATCTCGCAGGGAGGTGGGGGGAGGCCGCAGGAGGGGCAGGAGGCACAGGGGAAGCCGATAGCGATCCCCCCAGCTCACGAGCCAGAGACGCCCCGTTATCCTGGCACAGGAACCCGCCACCCAGCGGCCACGCAGCTGGCCTCTTCCTCCCAGCTGCTCTGACGGCAAATATCCAAGTAGTCACCGATTTTCAAAAAACAGGGAAGCGTAACGGAGCCATTCCTTGGGGGCTTTTTATGTATGGAGAAGCCTTGCTTAAAGACGTATAGTAAACACTACTCCTCCAAAAAGATGTTCACAGAGCTGGCGGCGCTGTAGGGTGTCACGTTCTAGGAATGAAGCAGGACACTGGGCTCAGGACTGCCGGTCCCGCCATCTCCCAACCGAAAAGACGGGAGTCCGCGAATCGCAGCGTCTTCTGTCTCCAGCGTCGGGGGTAAGGGCCCTCCTTATGTGAAGAGAATAGGCTGTCTCAATGTGTCATTACTTCAGGCACAGCAGAGTGGGAGGAGAAAAGGGTCGGGGCCAGCTGGGCTGGCAGTGCCCTTTTAGAGGGAGAAATCCATTGCTCTGCACATCCAGAGACCTTCCCAGAGCTTCGTGGACGTGCCACGTGTTGGAGGTGAAGGGACGGCCAGGAACCACACAGGGCTGGCTGCCCCCTCGAGGCAGGCGCAGCGTGTTCACGCCCCCGAGAAAGGCTGCTAGAGGGATGCGGACGGGTGATGCCCCCGGGGGTCTGGCCTCCTGGTCCCGCTGCTGGGAGTCCCAGGAGCCTGGGCCTGCTGTGTGGGAAAGGAAAACCAGGAGCGTGTGGGTCAGGACGGGGAAGCTGGGACAGGCCAGTGCGGACAGGTGGGGAGGACAGGAGAACCAGAGGCAGCTGCTGCCTTGGCCGGCGAGCCCGTGTTAGTGGCGTGGCGCTCCAGCTTGGGCGTCACCGCACTTCCCTGGGCAGCACGTTCTTCAGGCTGGGAGTGTGGACGGAAGCTCTTAGAGTGCGAGCAGTTGCCGTTCAACCTGAATCCCAGCCGCGAAGGTGAAGAACCGCGCATCCTCGGTCTCCCAGGCCCAGCTCTCTGGTTTCCGAGCAGCGGCTGGCGGGCGCCTTCCGCAGGGCAGGGTGGTGGGTGCTCCCGCTGAGCGAGGCTGGTGCTCAGCGGGCGGAAGGGCTTGTCTTCGGTTTTGCGGTCTGGGCAGGTGCCGCGGGAATGGTGCTCACGTCGATGGTGAAACGACGTCTCCCCAGGTGAGGGGCTGAGGGCGTTCTGCACCCCAGGCCGAGGCGGGCCTCGTCCTGGCGGCTCCGTGGGCTGTGCGTGCCCTCCCCCCTCGTATGGGGCACTCGGGCCTGAGGGGCACGGCCTCTTCCTCTGAGGGGACGGGAGAGGAGCCTTACTAGGAGCCAGATAGTGCATTAACGACGCTGGAGTCCGGATGCCGTTTCATCCCCCCAAGCCCCTCACAGGTGGGGAAACTGAGTCTCCGAGGGCTTCCGCTGCTGGCCTCAGTACAGGGTGAGTGAGGGGCGAGCCGCGGCTCAGTCCTCAGCTCTCAGACTCCCAAACCCTGCCCTCGTGCCCTTGTCCAGGCCCTTTCTCCCTGCAGGGCAGCTCGGGGACGAGGTTTCCAAAACTTGGAAATGTTTGGAGCCAACACAAACCAAAGAAGAGTTCAGTGTCTTCTGTGTTCTCGTTCAGCATTCTCTAGACGGTATTTATTGCACTCCCTTTTTCCCCATTCATGAGAGCTCTTCTTCTGGTTTTATTAGAACGCCATGTTTCCGAGTTTGCTGCTTAAAATCAAAGTATCTGGTGTAAAATCCAGTACGGGTGCACTGGGGCACGTGCCACATGAGAGCACAAGACACAGAGGCTGCTTGGCCGGGCTTTGAGCCACTCTAAAATTTGTGTGTAGGCTACAGCCTGGAGCTCGAAAGTATGGTGGGATGGATTTGCATCATGACTTTACAACAGATAAATAAATCTCATACTAATAATACAACAGAATTTGTCAAAAGATCCTAACTTTTTACAAACCCGCAGCAGTGCTGAAGTAAAAAGTTTAGCACAGGGCCGGAAGGGGGATGGGGGGCGCTCAGAGGCAGCCGGGCTGCAGGATGGCCTCACGGGCACCTGCTGTGCGCCAGATGTCCTTACGGGGCGGCCTGAAGAGCTTCCTCCAACACCGACGACTCGAGGGGCAGGGGCGGGGCAGGAGCAGTCATCTTAGGGCCCCTGAGGTCCCAGTGATGACATCACTCTTTTTTTCTTGCCTGCTGCCACCCTGAGGCATTTCAAGGACCCTGGCAAAGCTTCAGCCCCGTTACTTGATAGGATCTGCCCAAGGGACGGCTGTTACTGTATCTACTTCGTCGGAGAGATGGCTGCTCTCCCCGCCCCGGGGAGTCCCGTAGGCTCCCCTCCCACCCCAGCGGCGCACGGTCTTCGGTGGTCAGTCGGGACCGTAGCTGGGCTCTGACAGTCTCACGCCCTGGGCCACAGAACAAGGCTCTCAAGCCTGCACCGTCCTCTTTAGAGCATGTGCTGCCCTCGGTGGGATGTTCCTTCATCAAATTAAGTTTCTTTAGCTATGGGCAGCGCTAGGGGTGCCGTGCCCCTCCCACTGGTAGCGTCCTGCTTTGAGGCGTCAGTAATTTGGCTCCTATGAGTGAGGGTCCACATTTCTGCACCGGGGGCTCGGTCCCAAGCTAGAAGCTGCCTGAGATTTCCCAGCCCTCGATAGGTGTCTCTGGCTCATCCCTTTCGGGAACTAGCAAAGGGGGCGAGGGTGCTGGAGAATGAGTGGTTGGGAGCAGAGAGCCATTTTTACCCTCCTCCATGTTTTGAGATTTTTGTTGCAGGAGACAGACATGGAGGAATGGACAGAAATTAGCAGGGCGGTCGTGGAATAATTTGAACATGCCCGTGATGGCCTGGCCTTACCAGAATCTACCCAGCCCATCTGTAGAATCAGTTCAGGCCTGGAAAGTGTGTATGAGGGCAGGGGGACAGAGGTTCAGAAAGTGAGGGTACAGAAAATCTTTACGGGAAGATGTCTGCAACGGATGTTTGTCTGACAAAGTCCAGGGAAATAACTTGTCTGCGAGGGAGGAGAGAGCAGAGACCAGAAGGTGCCGTCCTTTCTTTTGGAACCGAGATCCCTGCACCCTGTGTGACCTGAAGGCCACTCTCCCTCCGACTTAGGGAGTCAGTGCTGGCAGAGAATCAGAGGTGTTATCCAGACCCCCATCTTTTCTAGAAGCCAGTGACTTGTCCCCAAACCCTGCCTCAGAGACAACTGTGCATGAGTCCAGAGCCTTTTTCCAGACCCGGCTCAGACTGATCTGGCCGAGGCGAGAGGCCTCGTGGCTGGGATTGGACTGTTTCCCCTGGGAACTGTCTGGCAAGTCTAACGAGGAACAGCTCTTTGCATTTACTGAACGCCTTTCATCTGCGGCTCTCAAAGCTGCTCCACAAACAGTAATTAACTCTCACACCTGCAAGGCAGGTGAGTCTGGTTACCCCCATTTTGAGAAATGAAGAAACAAAGGTCTGAGAGGGAAAGGGCTGTGGTGAGCCGCCGGAGTCGGCGGTGGCTCTCGTGTTAGGAACCAGCATTCTGGACTCCCAGCGCCCCGACCACAAAGCCAGGGAGCCTCTCCCGGTCGGGTACAGAGGATGGGTCCCCAAGGCAGTGAGGGGTAGGGACGTGGCCACACAGCTCCCTTCTGCCCTCCTGCAGGTAGCCTGTCACCTCCTGGGCCCACCGGTCGGCTACGAGGACGGGATCCCTCAAGACCCTAACGGCCTTTAAAACGCAGCATCCCCAGGCAGGCCTCTGCCCCAGCTTGGTGCTGGATGCTTCCCTTCAGAGTAATTGCTGGAACAGTGAATGCATCCTAGCTGTACATGACTAACCAAGATGTCTTCGGCCAGCACAGACAAACGGTTGGCAGATACCGGAGCTCTTTCACAACTTCTTTTTCCAGGATCCAGAGCTGGTGGGAACTGACTCACGTTAGCAGGGTGTTTCACTGATCGCAACACCAGGCTTGTTAGTGCCTCTGCCTGGGTGCACCACTATTCCTGCTTGTTGTTCTGTGCTACACTTGTACTGCACAGGCCGGAGGAAACAGCGCTTCAGACAGACGGCGGGACTTTCAGGGAAATGCCTCTTTCGTAGCAGAGAAGGACGCAGGCCCTGGGGCCGTGAAAGCTCATATCACATGGTTCTGAAGGTAGCAGCGGAGCATCTGGGGGCACCCTTTTTGTTCACAGGGGAGCCCGGATCTTTCTTCCAGGGGTCCCAGACAGGGATGCAAGCCACCACCGGGGCTCGCCCTGACACATCGCCCTGGAAACTGACTCACATCTCTGAGTCCTGAGTCACATCCTGTTGTGTGTTCTCAGGCATCCAAGAGGGCATTACACCAGCTGCCCATGACTGAGGTGAACTTGGAGGGCACCCTGGGAACTGCCCTGCCACCTTCCAAGCTGAAAGGGGGGAAAAAAACCTCTAGGGAAAAAAACCAGAGCCTCCTGGAGGGTTTTTATGTTCACCACTTAGGTTTGGCTCTTAAAAACAGACACTGGGGCCCTGACGCATACATAACTTGTCTGGTCTTTGTTTTTAAATGGCTCTGAAAGGTGTCTGAAAGATCAGGTCTGTAAAGATACCAGCTGAATAGCCAAGGAAAGGGCCTTCTAACTCTAACCAACAACAGAACCCATCAACCTTCTCCCGGCCCCGGGCCGAGCATGTGTGTGCCTTAGGGGACCCAGGTTTTGAGGGTGGGTGTTAAAAAGCCCATAGACAGAACCAGGCGGCGTCTCTGGCCATCCTCTTCTATGGCCCTGCGGGAACATGAGGACAAAGAAGGACATTTTAAACTTTTCAAAGAGCAGCTTTTGGTTTTGTTCATTTTCTGTTGCTTTCTTGTATTTGATTTCTTTGATTTCTACTCTAATTTTTATTTCTTTCCTTCTGCTTGCATTAGGTTTATTTTGCTCTTTTTTTCTCTAGTTTCCTAAGGTGGAAGCTCACTGATTCTGAATCATTCCTCTTTTCTAATATATGCATTAAGATGCTATAAATTTCCCTCTAAGCACTGCTTTCCGCTGCATCCCACAAATTGTGGTGTTGGATTTTCATTCAGTTCAAAATACATTTTAACTTCTCTTGAGACTTCTTATTTGACCCGTGGGTTATTCAGAAGTGTGTTGCTGAAGCTCCAAATATTCGGGGATGTTCCAGCGTCTTTCTGTCATTGACCTTTTAGTTTAAATCCATGTGGCCTCAGAGTATACTTCGTATGATTTCTGTTCTTTTAATTTTAAGGTGTATTTTATGGTCTATCTTGGTGGATGTTCCCTGTGAGCTTGAAAAGAACGTGTACTCTGCCATTGTTGGATGGAATTTTCCAAAGATGTTCATTGGGTCAAGCTGGTCGGTAGCACTGTTCAGATGAACTGCACCCTAATTTTCTGCCTGCTTGAGGTATCAATTACTGAAAGAGGACTGTGAAGACTTCAGCTATAACTGTGTATTTTTCTCTTTCTCCCTGTCGTCTTACCACTTTGTGCCTCATGTCTTTTGACACTCTGTTAGGTGCATACATGTTAAGGATTGTTATGTTTTCTTAGACATAACATTTTTCATCATGTAAGTCCCCTCTTTTTTTTAATGTATTTTATTGAAGTATAGTTGATTTACAATGTTAATTTCTGCTGTACAGAAAAGTGATTCAGTTATATAAAGACTATATATATATTATATATATATATATATATATATATATATATATATATTATACATATAGTCTTTTTCATGTAATTCCCCTCTTTTTCCCTAAAATTTTTCCTTCTTCTGAAGTCAGTTTTGTATAAAATTAATATAGCTGTTCTGGCTTTCTTTTGATTACTGTTAGCCCAGTCTTTCTCTACCCCTTTACTTTCAACCTGACACTTTAAAGTAGGTTCCTTGTAGACAACATATAGTTTTGTTTTTAATTCACTCTGACAATCTCTGTCTTTCAGTTGGTACATGTATTAGACCATTCATATTTAAAACGATTACTGATATAGTTGGATTAACATCTACCATGTTTGTAACTGTTTTATATTCGTCACACCTATTCTTCTTTTTTCCTCTTTTTCTGCCTTCTCTGGTTTTAACTGAGCATTTTATTTGATTCCATTCCATTTTATCTCTGCTCTTGGTGTATCAATTATACTTTAAAAAATGTTTTTAGTGGTTGTCCTAGAGTTTGCAAAATACATGTGTAATGAATGTAAGTCACCGTCAGATAACACAAGACCACTTCTTCCTTCGCATTTCTGTCAGTACTGTCATTCATTTCACTTATCCATCTCTTACAACCACCCAATACATTACTATTATGACTTTAAACAGTTATCTTTTGGATCAGTTAAGAATAGGAAAAATAAGACTTTATTTTACCTTCACTTATTCTATTATGCTCTTCCTTTCTTTATGTAGATCCAAGTTTCTGACGTGTATTATTTGCCTTTTCCCTGAAGAACTTTTTTTTAACATTTCCTGCAGGACAGGTCTGCTGGATAAATTAGCTCAGTTTTTGTTGGTCAGAGAATGGCTTTATTTCTCCTTCACCTTTGAAGAATAATTTTGCTGGATATAGAATTCTAGGTTGGTAGCTTTTTTCTTTCAACACTTTATTTACTACACTCTACTTCTGCTTGCATGGTTGCCGAAGAGAAGTCTGAAGTAATTCTTATTGTTGTTCCTGTCTGGGAAAGGTATCTCCCCCACACCTTTCCTTTCTGGTTTCTTTCAAGATTTTCTCTGTCTTTAGGTTTTCTGCAGTTTCAATATGATATGCCTAGATGTAGATTATTTGGTATTTATTTTGCTTGATGGTCCCTGAGTTTCTTGGTTTTGTGGTTTGGTGTCTGTCATTAGTTTTGTCAAGTTCTCAGCTATTAATACTTCAAATATTTCTTCCACTCTGTTTTCTCCTTTTCCTTCTGATATTTCTGCTACACATATATTATTACACTTTTGAAATTGTCCCGAAGTTCATGGATGTTCTGACTTTTTTTTCTTTCTTTTTTCTCTTTACCTTATAGTTTGGGAAGTTTCTATTGACATATTTTCAATTTCATTGAAATTCTTTCATATTTCATTGATTCTTTCCTCACTCATGTCCAGTCTGTTGATGAGCCCATCAAAGGTATTTCTCATATCTGTTACAGTGTTTTTCATTTCCAGAATTTCCTTCTGAGTCTTAAAAAGTTTCTCTCTCCCTGCTTACATTACCCATCTGTTCGTCCATGCTGTTTTCTTTTTCCATTAGAGCCCTTAACATTTTTTTTTTTTTTTTGGCTGAGTTGGGTCTTCGTTGCCATGCACAGGCTTTCTCTAATTGCAGAGAGCAGGGGCTACTCTTCTGTTGTGGTGTGCGGGCTTTTCATTGTGGTGGCTTCTCTTTTGCCGAGCATGGACTCCAGGCGTGCGGGCTTCAGTAGTTGTGGCACGCTAGAGCCCTTAACATATTGATCAGTTAAATTCCCTGTCTAATAACTCCAAAATTTATGTCACATCTGAGTCTGGTTCTGACGCTTGTTTTTCTCTCTTCAGATTTTTTTCTTGCCTTCTGTCGTGCCTTATTTCTGATTTGGAAGCTGGATATGATGTATCAGGTAACAGGAACTGAAGAAAATAGGCCTTTGGTGTGAGATTTTATGTTCATCTAACTAGGAGTTGGGCTGTGTTGAATGTTTGCTGTAGCTGAAGGTGCCAGAGGCTTTAAATTCCACTAATGTCCTTGTTTTTGTTTCTGTCTTTGGGCTTCCCTAAGAACCCTTCCTTAAATAGCCTGTCTTGCAGCTCCTTCAGCTGTAACCCGCTGCTATTATACTGTCCCATGAAGAGCTGGAGGAGTCCCTAAATGAAAAACCCATGAAAGTGTCCCCACCCCACCCCCATACACACAGACAAGAATGCAGCCCTCAGGAGTTTCTTACTCTCACACTAGTCTATACTCAGCCTCCAACAATTTGTCAAAATTACCATTTAAATGTTCCTACCAGTTCATGGCTCCAGTGGCTTCTACTCCCAGTAAGCACACCTCAGCATAATTTTCTGTATTCACCTCTCTCAAGATTTCAGGGTGGCAGTTTGCCCTATGACCTCAATTCTCTACTAGGTCTGAGAAAAATCGTGGATTATCAGTTTTAGGTTTCTTTTCTTGTTGTAAAGATGGGAGTAATAACTTCTAAGCTCTTGACATTTCAGAGCTGAACTTGGAACCAGCAGAACATTTTGACTTGAATTATCTGATAGGGTCATTTTTTACTTTGAAGACATTTTGATATTGCTGCATTAAAGGTAAAAGCACTCTACTCTCTTATCTCTTATGTATGCTATGGATACCTCTGAGCTCACCACTAGCCTCAACCCCCCTTATTCCTAACTCCCCCCCTTCTTTGACCTCATTTCAAATGGAAAGGAGTGGGGCTCAGGATCTCAGAGGAAGGGGGCTGTTTTATCCACTACCTGATGGATCAAAAAGCTAAAAATAACCCATCATAAAATGGCCTCAGTAAAGCAGCTACATCAAAACATTATGTACCCTGGAAAAAACAGGATGCAGACAGACTCAAACTTAAATTTTCTAATCCAGTAGTTTTTTTAACGGAAACATGAGCTGGTTGAGATTGGATCCTCACCTTCTCCGTCCTCACCTCAACTCTCCAGTTTTCTTGCCTATTTACCACTTAATCTCCTGAGTCCAGTTCTTCTCCGGTGCTGAAGACTCTGCATGTCAAACTTTTTTCAGTGAACAGAACAGTGTTACCTGAGTCTCATCCTGGAGCAGGTGTGTGTGGCCTTACCAATAAATATCAGATGAGTCCCTTGGCACGGATTTCTTTTCCTTTTTTTTTTTTTAAGGTTTTTTTTTTTTTATGGCTGTGTTGGGTCTTCGTTTCTGTGCGAGGGCTTTCTCTAGTTGCGGCAAGCGGGGGCCACTCTTCATCGCGGTGCGCGGGCCTCTCACTATCACGGCCTCTCTTGTTGCTGAGCACAGGCTCCAGACGCGCAGGCTCAGTAGTTGTGGCTCACGGGCCTAGTTGCTCCGCGCCATGTGGGATCTTCCCAGACCAGGGCACGAACCCATGTCCCCTGCACTGGCAGGCAGATTCTCAACCACTGCGCCACCAGGGAAGCCCTCTTTTCCTTTTTAATAATATAATCATAAAAATTAGCCAGACTTACTGAGCATTTAATATGGCCAAAAACGGTGATACCCACTTTATATAGTTTATCTCACTTATCCCTATTACCCTTTGAAGTAGGAAAACTATGTATCCGAGGAAATCAGTGACTTGCCCAAGGTCACACAGCTAGCTTATGGTGAAGGGAGAATGCAAACCGAAATCTGTTTTTCACTTAAATTAGGTACTTTCCCTTGTCTGTTCCTCTCAGGGGTATAACATAGCATGTAATAAATACCACTAGGGTTCTTATCTCTAACCTGGGAACGGCTGTTTGCAAGTCCCTAAGTTTAGGGAGGTAATCCAGCTGTTCACCTGGATACAGCCCCCACTAGCCATAACTCCAGAAGGCAAGGACTATAATCCACTCACTACTGAGTTCCCAAAACAGTGGCCCTAATAAAGCAAAAAGTTCATTGGCAACATGAATGAATGAGGAAGTAAATAACTTCATGAGCCTAAGAGTGAATGAATGAAGTAACTCAGCATGATGATTAATGCAATAGGAAAAAGCCTTTCCAAGCATCATACAGTCCTGGGATCTTCACTAATATCGGACTCTTAAATTCCAATGGGACAGGGACCATATTGGTCTTACTCATAAATTAGCACATGCCTGACACATAGTAAGTTTCAGTAAACTTGTTCTTTTTGGTGGATTGACCTATCAGAGGCATTCCCTTCAAGAACAAGCAGCCCTCCTCTGAAGAATGATGGACAGTGGTTCTCTTCCTCAGCCTATAACTTTTTTCTTGATAACCCCCATCTTATCCCTGTCCTACTTCCTCTTCCCAGAATACACGTATTTACTATTACAAGCACCATTCTTCACCTCAAACACCCACCTGATTCTTCCCTAACTGTTTAACATACGAGTTAAGCAGAGAAGTACTGTTTGGGACCTATTTGAATTAGGATCCTGCACTGTCACCACTGACAGGGGCTTAGAGATCATCTCCTTTCAGAAATGAGAATAAGAAAGGGTAAGTAAGTAACCCAGGGTCATCACACGTACAGGCCAGAGGCCACATCTCCTGCCTCTCAGTCCAGTGCTCGGGTGGCCCACAGCACTGTCACTTCCATACTTGCCTTCATGTGTTCACGTTGGCCCCATCATGGCAAGAATGGTAACTCAATAGTAAACTCAGCAAACCATATTATTGGCCCTTCGTTTTTTGTTTTGTTTTGTTTTTGTTTTAATCAATAATCCATGTAATAGAAGAAAACACGCGAAACTCCAACATGAGAAGCTCGCCATCACCACCTTCTGGCCCACTGCTGCCAATGAAGCCAAACACAGTTCACTGTGGTCACAAATATGAAAAATGATCAGGGGTTACTGGGATTTTAGTGCTGTCCCCCAACTAGCACTGAAAGGCTGAGTTGTGGTGTGAAGTAAGAAGATGTTGAATTTGAAACCCTGTGTTAAAAAAAAAAATCATAGAACCTGGACTTTAATCATAAAGATCATTACCAAAGCATATTTTTAAAAGGCTGTGAAACATTATGCAACATTTGCATGGTTTAATTATGAGTTTAGAAAAGCCTAGCACAACTTTTTCACTACAGTAAAACATGACAGAGCATGAATCATGGCATAATACTTTATGCTTACTGTGGTTTTAGACATGGGGTTAGGGGTGCTGGGCTGTCTACACAACAACGCATGAATTCCTGTACCGCAATTCACACCCAGAGGGCTTTATGACAATTATAAAACCCCTTCTGTTTGCTTTTTAAATGATTAAAATATTTGAATACTATATATATTCACTTTGTAAATACGTGTATCCAGGACATGTGCATGTCTTATGGAAAATATCTGAGTATATAATTTTATTTTCACTTGGAGCAAAATACTTGTAGCAGTATGGGAATGTTAAACAATCTGCTATTGCTATTTGCTTTCAATTGCTGGAAACACTCTTAGCTGTAAGATTATGCAGGATCTCTGACTGTAGTTGAACACTTATTTTCCACTGAGTCTGGAATGGACCGGCTCTTTATTCCTTGCCATCCCCTCAATTCTCTAAAATTCAGAAGAAAATGAAGACCTTTCTTTAATAGTAGATTTCAAAGATTCTAAGTTAAAATATTTCCCCAGGTTCTTCAAAATTAAAAAGTCAGTTATTTTAAAGAAAAGAAGGAAGTAGATCAGTATGAGGGAAACCGGGTAGAGGGCTCTTGGGAGAAGAGTAAGAAGGAAGACTTGGATCTCCAAATACTTGATTCTGTTCTCCACTGTGACAGCTTCAAAGGCATAAAAGACAAGGGACACTTTAACTAGAAGTGAAAAGCCCCAGAGGGAGGAGATGTGGACAATGTATAACGAGTAGAAATAACTCATTTCTTTATGTCACGACACACAGAAAACTGACACCTGTTGTTTTCCTAAGGAACTTTGCTCTTTCTGTATTTACTCCCAGCATCATGAACCCCTGGCTATGAAGACCCTTTGGAGTTAGTGTAGTTTGCTGTCACCTTTGTCTACAAAGAAGGTGGAACACAAAGAGAAAATTAACGTTTAATTCTAAGACAGAAATGTAAAGCTATCTTATGGTGAGACAGTGGATGATTTTTAAATTTTCTTACACATTTTGCCTAAGAATAGAAGGTGTTGTTTTTTGTTTTCCTCCTCTGCAAACAGTATGATGCTTTTGAAAACTAAGACTCCTATGAATGCTGGAGTCAAATTTACAAAATGCTTTTTACCTAAATCTTCTGAAGTCAGATCTTTGTCTCTTCTCTCGCCCAGGCCTCTTTTTTTGTTGTTGTTAACATCTTTATTGGAGTATAATTGCTTTACAGTGGTGTGTTAGTTCCTGCTTTATAACAAAATGAATCAGCTATACATATACATATATCCTCATATCTCCTCCCTCTTGTGTTTCCTTCCCACCCTCCCTATCTCACCCCTCTAGGTGGTCACAAAGCACGGAGCTGATCTCCCTGTGCTATGTGGCTGCTTCCCACTAGCTATCGATTTTACATTTGGTAGTGTATATATGTCCATGCCACTCTCTCACTTGGTCCCAGCTTACCATTCCCCCTCCCCATGTCCTCAAGTCCATTCTCTATGTCTGCGTCTTTACTCCTGTCCTGCCCCAAGTTCTTGAGAACCATTTTTTTCTTTAGATTTCATACATATACATATATGGTATTTGTTTTTCTCTTTCTGACTTACTTCTCTCTGTATGACAGACTCTAGGTCCATTCACCTCACTACAAACCAGGCCTCTTTTAATGGCAATCTGTAAAATACTTGCTCAACATTCTGCCCCTTAGAAGTTGCAAACTTGAGGTCTTGAGAAAAAGTGGAAGATATCTCTGTTAGTCTGGGTTGATAGAGCCAGCTCTGCACTGCCGGGTTTGTGAACTAGTCATCAGGCCTCGTTGCCAGTTTCCTAGCCGGACTTTCTTTTCAGTTATCCTTGGGAGAGAGTTCACCTGAACTGAAAACATTTAAAAGCCACAGAATATTTTTGCCAAAGGTACAAAAAAAAGACCCAAACCCTTGCATTCTTTTGCGCTTACTGAGTAGAGAGAGATGGGTGATCACCTGATAATGATAACCATGATTACAAAGCTGGGCAGTCAATATGTGCAGTCAACAGTCTGAATGTTAACACTTCTACATGGAAAGCATAATCAGCCTCTCTCATCATTAGTGTGATTAAAGAAAACCTTTCGAAGGAACAGTTAGCAGAGGAAAATCTTCAAGAATGAAACATAAATTATATCAGTATCGTTTTGGGGGGAAATCATCAGACAAAAGCAAATATTGGGACTTAAGGAGGCTTATTAAACACTGGTAAACAGCCCACAAACATGTATTAGATTTAAACAAAGGTAGCTAGTTTTTTATTAAAAGATTTTTCTAAATCCTGACCCACTCTACATGTAAGTGACCTCCCTGACTCTCTGCAGATACAAGGCAGATCCAGCCGTCCCCACCATGGTCCTACGAGCAGTCCTACCAGTACCTGGGACCCATTGCCTCTCCTTCTGTCCACCCAGCAACACCCATCTCGCCTGGACGGGCCAGCGGCATGACAACCCTCTCTGCAGAGCTTTCCAGTCGGCTCTCAAGTAAGCTGCTTGAAAATACACTCTTTGAAGTCCGGCTGCAGTGCAAGGTTCTGGAGACCAGACGGGATGCACGAAGGGGGTGGCAGTCATTTTTGATTGGATACAGTACGGTTTAAAGACAAGGCTGTCTATCTCTAAGTCCCCCGCCCACACGCTGATTTTCCTTGACACTCAGAGGCAGAGATTACGTAAAGATGTGAAGGTAGAAGTGGCTTGGAAAAAATGGACTCCTTGGGCGTTTGGGTGTGCTCACATTTGGCAGGCACGGGTGGCAGCTGAAGGGTCAGTGACAGAAAAGGCCAAAGTAGTCAGCTTCTGGGCCTCAGATGGGACTGATCCATCTTGTGGTGGCGAGCTTTCACAGGCCACGTGTACAGCGCACTGCGGCACACATGGAGTGGGACGCACATCTACCCTGACGGGACACCCCCAACTAAGAGCTGCTCGTATCAGGCTTGAGGAACAGACTGGAAAGCTCAGGTGTCGTGGTTGGCATAGTTGTTGTTAATACGTGCTCATTAAACCTAGTCATTTAACCTTTGAGACCTCTGGGCTTGGCACTCACCTTTGCTTGTGGGCAGGGAAATCAGAGTTACAGAGAAAAATTCCTTTGTTGAAAGCAAAAAGAAGCGACTCCCTGTTTGGGGCTTTGAAATTAGAGCTGGACCAGACTGTGAAAATACTTCAGAGGACTTCAGCAGTAGGAAGCCTGAGAACACACTTCTGTGGAAGGGCGGCTGTTTTTGCTTTTCAGCTCCTGGAATCAGATTATAGCAGATTAGCGGCAGGCGAAGGGGCAAAGGCACTGCGTCTGCCATTTTACGTGTGGTGTATTGTTGTGTTTTGTGGACGACTGTGATTATTTGAGATTTCCCCAAATGCTTCAGCTTCTTCTCAGAGCTTCACAGAATCCCTCTCAGCTTCTCAACAGCAGCAGTGCTGACACCTGGGGCCAGACAATTGTTCACTGTCGGGGGGCAGTCCTGTGCACTGCAGGGCCTTCATCAGTGTCTCTGGCCTCTAGATGCCAGCAGCACCCCCAGTCATGGCAACCAAAAATCACCAGACGTTGCCAAATGTCCTGAGGGCCACACTGCCCCCCAGTTCAGAACTGTCTTCTTGGGCGAGGCAGTAGAACAGGAAAGCCAACTTAGTTGCCCAGTTTCCACACTATTTTCAGCCACTGTTGCCAAGAATTTCATGGCACCTGCCGGGCTAAGGAGTTAAGGGACTAGTGTAGGAATTATGAAGTCCATTTAGCTTGTTGTCGTTGTAGAAGCTCTGTCCCCTCAGTACTGGTCTGCTTCCAAAGGCACTTGTCATCTTTCATTGTTTCTTCTTCTTGTTGGCACTGCTCTGCCCACTGGCTGTGGTCTACATCTGAAGCAATTACTGTTTTCCTTGGAAATGTCCCTGCTGTGGGTCTGTCCCTTGGAATTTATTTCATAAGTCTTTTGACTTGGTCAGCACCCAAGATCATCGGCACCTTAGAGTCCAAGAACCCTAGGGGCCAGCTGTTCTGGCTGACCAGTTCAGATGGAAGGGTGACTTCTTTTTTTATAGGAATGAGTAACATGTGCCTTCCCAAATCCCGTCGCACAGTTACACTTCTGAATAGCCTGGACTTCAGTTAGCCAAGGAGCAATGGAAGGGCATTTTATGGCATGAGGGTATGAAGGAGATAAAAACCACATCCCATTTCGGCACCCAAGCGTGACCCTGCGCTGTCCTGGAGGGTGGACCCGGGAGAATTCCAGAGGAGCTTTCACCAGTGGCAGAGCACAGCATGGGAGACTGCTCTCCACCTTGGCAGGTCTCCCTCTGAGAAATCGAGCCTGGAGCCCAGGCCTGAAAAGTGCTGTCATCTCCCTGTGGGCAGGAGGGGTTTGGGATACTTAAAAGAAAAGTGGCTGCTTTGAGAGCCTGCTTTCCTTGAATCCCACCCCCAGCTCAGCTCTGTGCTCTGCCCCTCCCCGCCCCCAGCGCCACCGGGGCTCCCTTTGGCCAGAGAGCCCTGTGCTCTGTGTCTGTCTCTTACTTTTGCAGACAGACTCCACACCTTGTCTGAAAAGAGTTGTCATCCGGAGGTTTGCTTTTCTTTTTTTTAAATAATGTTTAGCTGCCAACCTGGGCGACAGACAGCATGCATTAATCTGAGTCATGCAAGATCCTTTTAAGGCAGCCATTATCTGCTCAGGCTGTTTAATCCTTCGGGGGCAGTGGGAGGGGCCCAGAGTAGGGCTGCTTTCATCCCCAACAAGCTGCAGAATGAAGACTTGAGCTGTCATGGCAAATATTTAGCTCCATCGGTGGGGAAACATTTCCAACTAAAATACCTGTACCGCCTAATCCCCAGATTTCCTACTCTTTAAAAGCTCCCTGTGAGTATCAGGGGTCCCCACCTCTGCCCACACTGCTACCGAATAAGGGGGCACCAGCCCAGGCAAAAGGACAAATGAGCTAAGGCCGGGTGAACTGTGCGTCACTGGTGGGGCTTGCTTGGTAGGGGGTGTCAGATTGGACATAAAAAGAAAACAAGTATTTTAATAGGTCACTTGAATCTGAGCCTACCTAGTGGGCCGAAGTTGTTTTGTTATCACAATGTGTGTGTAAAGGACAATTTGGCCAAATGGATGGTCTTTTGTAGTGTGACATTGGTACTATGTGGACAGAAGAAGAATCACAGGCAACATCTAAGATCTTCCAGATATTCTGCCCACAACTGAAAGAACTATTTTCCCCTGACAGCTGAGACCATAACATCATTCCATTACTTATGTCCGTGACAAATCACGGGCTCACTTGGGATTCCAGTAACTTGCTGTCATCACCAGGTTACCACACAGCAGTTGGAACAGACTGGCAGAGCATGTCCAGACACCGTCATGAAACAGGGTGACCTTTCATTCATTTTCCAGTGGATTCACCTTTTTGTCTCATGGCAAATGAAGCAAGAGGAATAATGGGTGGAGTCATTTATTTGTGTCTGGAGTATTGCATCAGATGACAACAAATTGATTGTATTTGCCTAATGCTTCTCCCTGGACTATAGAAACCTAACTGGAAAAATGGAGTAAAGCTTCCTGTTAACTCTCAAGTATGTCACAGCTCTCTGTGTGAACACAAACAAGTGACACAGGGCTTGCTCACAGAAGGCCCCGGCAGGCAGGGACAAACCCTGTGGAATGAGGTGTGGCCTGGCTTCAGGACGAGCTAGAGAGTGTCCGTGGAAGGGCAGCCCTTGAACCACTGTCACTTTACAACCTTTTCCCTGCCCACACGTCTGCCTCGCTTTGAAAAGGTTAACAAGAGTGTTTGTTTGAAAGTCAGACTCCTGGTTTCCTCATCAGTGGAGAGATTTGTTGCAGGCTTCGGTTGTTTCTATAATTACCTCTCTGACGAGGAGTACATCCCCTCATCAGAGGCACCCCAAATTTACAGGAGTTCCCTTGGAGGGAGGGAGGGGGAGAGGGCGAGAGAAAGAGAGAGCAAGAACGAGAACACTAGCTCTCCCTGCTGGAATAACAGGCTTGAAATATGAGGAAGTTGATCAACAGCCGATGCCGTCCAAAAGCAGATTAATCCACCCGATGGCTTTCCTTTCATAGCAAGCTTTTGGCTCAGTCAGGTTTCTCTGTGGGCCTAAACACAAAAGGACACAGGCCACATGCCATCTTGAGCTCGGAGTTATTTTGTATGTTGATTTGAGAACTGATAAATTTTAAAACATTCAGTCCTTGCCTCTGCTCTGTTTTGTTGCTGTCTTTTGGGTTTGCTGACGTAAAGAGTACGGTCCTGGCCTGGTCATTTAATGAATAATTCTGAGGAACAGAAACTACCCCAGGACACCATCCTACATGCACAGTGGTAGTTCTCAGCAGGGGTGGGAGACTTCTGCCCCCCTCACCCCTACCCCCAGGACATTTGGAAGGTTGGGAGACATTGTTGGCTGTCACAATGGGGGGAGGGGGGTCACTACTGACATCTGCTGGGCCGAGGCCAGGGATGCTGCCAACATCCATCCCAGGCCCACATCACCCCAACAAAGCTGGCCCCAAATGGCAGTAATGCCACTGTTGGGAAACTCTGATCTACAGGACACAGGAAACCCATCCTAGCACCCAAACCCCCGAGTAGTTCCCAAGGGCAGCCTGTGGTTAAGGAAAACGCAAAAAGATGCCACAAAGGACAGCCAAAGCCAGTCGGCGAAATGGTAAATGCATCATCCTAACCAAATGAGTTTTATAGACAAAGCTTTGCCATTTCTGGTAGAATTTCAACATGTACAAAAACGGAGCAGGTAAGTCAAGGTACTGCAGCCACTCCTCTTAACAAACCGGTGATGTATCTTAGAGAAAAGCACGTGAAACCGAGGCTGTACTGTTTCTAAAACTGTGGAACTAGTCTGAAGGTAGATGTGGGAGAGAAAGAGTGATGTGACGGTTCACGGACACCCACTCCCAGTAACTATTATGGCGTGCATCAGCTTCAACCATAGCAAACGGCCAATTTTTAACTATTCCAGGCCTGCCGAAACAGCAGTTTCCTAGGATTCAACCTAAATATTATCTGTAACGTATTAAAATGTTATTACATATTAATATTGTTATGACAATACCGTATTATGTATATACATTCTATTAATATTAATGTATTAATGCATCCATTATATTAGTTCTAGTGTTACACTGTTTTGTTATATATTGTTATATTAATATCACCGATTAAATGTACATTACCACTGATATATTAATATATTGATTATATAGAGAGGTGGCAAACTTTTTTCTGCAAAGGGCCAGATTCTAAATATTTTAGACTTTCTGGGCCCTACAGTCTGGCCCTCCAGTCTCTGCCATGACCACTCAGCTCTGCAGTGGTGATTTAAAAGCAGCCATAGATAATACAGAAAAGAATGAGTCAGGCTCCTTCCAATAGAACTTCACGTATGAACACTGAAATTTAAATTCCATATCATTTTCACGTCAGGACATCATCTTTTGATTTTTTTTCTTTTTCAACCATTTAGAAAAATAAAACTCATTCTTAGCCTGCGGGCTTACAAAAATTGGTACCAGGTGGATCTGGCAGGTGGGTTTGCCAACCCCGGAGTTACAGAAATATGTTTATATTAAGCAAGTTATATTAAGCAAATTACATCTAATATGTTTATATTAAGCAAGTATTATATCATATACCGTATTACGTTGCATGAGATCGTATATTACCATCATCATCGCAGCAGCTCACTGGGCAGCAGCATTCTGGGTAATCCTCCCGCGGGCGGGCCGGCGGGGGAAGGGGCGTGGCCTCCCTGGACCCCCGTCTCACGGTATTTTTCTCGCCCGCCCCGCAGCAGCGCCCGACCTGACGGCCTTCGGCGACCCGCGCCAGTTTTCCGCGCTGCCCTCCATCTCCGACCCCCGCATGCACTACCCCGGCGCCTTCACCTACTCCCCAACTCCCGTCACGTCGGGCATCGGCATCGGCATGTCGGCCATGAGCTCGGCCACGCGCTACCACACGTACCTGCCGCCGCCCTACCCTGGCTCGTCGCAGGCGCAGGGCGGCCCGTTCCAGGCCAGCTCGCCGTCCTACCACCTGTACTACGGCGCGTCAGCCGGCTCCTACCAGTTCTCCATGGTGGGCGGCGAGCGGTCGCCGCCGCGCATTCTGCCGCCCTGCACCAACGCCTCCACCGGCTCGGCGCTGCTCAACCCCAGCCTCCCGAACCAGAGCGACGTGGTGGAGGCCGAGGGCAGCCACAGCAACTCCCCAACCAACATGGCGCCCGCCGCGCGCCTCGAGGAGGCCGTCTGGCGACCCTACTGAGGCTGCGCACGCGCTCTCCGTGCGGCCGGGCGTCGTCCCGGAAGCGCCTCCTTCGGGCTCCGGCCTCGTGTGCTCGGGAAACCCGCGTGGGCCCGGCCGCCGGCCCTGGGGAGCGCGCCGCTGCCAGCCGCCGTGGTGATCTCGCTCCGGGCGGGGCCCCGGGGCCGCCTGTGCTTCTCAAGTCCGTGCAGTTCGCAATTGCCGTTGGCCCATCTCAGATTTTTCTAACCTGATGCAACTTGAGGGTGTCCGCTTCACCACCCCGTGGACACGCTGTAAGGCAAACAGAAAGATTCCCAGAGGGAAACTGTGAATGCTTCTGATTTAGCAATGCTGTGAATAAAAGAAAGATTTTATACCCTTGACTTCACTTTTTAACCAAGTTGTTTATTCCAAAGAGTATGGAATTCGGGTTTTTTTTGGGGGGGGGGGGTTTGGGGGCGGTGGGGAGATGCAACTCATTCTGTTTGGCATCTAATTCATATTTTTAATTTTCTTTTGCAGCACCTTATAAATTGCAAAATGGCGTATTTGCATTTGGGGTGGTTTTTATTTTTATATATACATAAATTTGAGCTTGCTTCTTTCTTGCTTTGACAAATGAAAGAAATATGATTCCTTTTTCTGTAAGTTTTATTTAACTTTTCTTTTGGACTTTTTTTGTAGTTGTTTTTTGAGAAACGGCTACAGCTTTGGGTCATTTTCAACTACTGTATTCCCACAAGGAATCCCTAGATATTTATGTATCTTGATGTTTAGACACTTACTTAATGTGTTGATACTTTTTTATTATTTAAATGTACTTATATTAAGAAGAAAAATATCAAGTACTACATTTTTTGTTTTTGTTAGTAGCCAAAGTTAATTGTATCACGTTGAAGAAAGTTGGAAAAAAAGGATGGGTGATGTGATCACTTGGTTATCTAAATATTGTTTACATTAAACTCCCTTTAATGTTAATCAAACGAGTTGGTAGCTAACGCAGCAATGTTTTTAGTAGGCTTTTTAGATACTGAGGGTCACTCCAAAGATCTAAAGTATGGAATTTTCTGCCAAGCTCAACAAAGGGTCTCATATCTGACTCCCTCCCTTCAAACGGAGAAGGTCAAATCTGGCTCCAGAGGGTTCACGTAGATGCAATGATTGCACCTCTGGAGAGGATTTATTTTCCAGGGGTTTTCTCACTCCATGGCCTCTTGTTAATGTGAGACATGCTTTGTAACAGAATGAATCCAAAGAAAGCTGTGTGGAGGAGCGGTATCCACATGGAAACCGAGTGAATGAATTCAGGGGTTCCTTAACTGCTTGATTCCGGAGATCAAGAAAGGAGATCATCTGAATCTAGAGTTCAGATTTTTTTAGCTCCAAGAAAATATTCCTCTTTGATACAGTACCTGTTCATTGATGCAGAACGAAACTTGTGGCTGTCCCCCAAGGCTGGGAGTGGAAGGGACTAGACCGGATGCCTTTGACAGCTGAAGGTCTCCAGCTCAGTTTTCACAGGGTGGGCCCAGAAGCAGGCCTGAACAAGCCAAATCCCCTCCGTGTGCCTCAGTGGAGTCATGTGGGAAAGCATCGCCCCACCTGTGCAGGACCCCGTCCCATGCTGCTCACTGACCACCCATCTTTGTGTTGCTCTCACCAGGCTGAGACCCTACCCTGTAGGGTGTGTGCACTTTTACCCGTGCATCAGCATGACAGGAAAGATTCATGTCACTGCTGCCCATGGCTACAATCCAAACATACCCAATGTCACTGTAAATTTTATGGCGCTATTTTTATTGGAGGATTTGGTCAGAATGCAGTTGTTGTACAACTCATAAATACTAACTGCTGATTTTGACATATGTGTGCTCAAAATGATCTGGTTGTTATTTAATGTACCTCTTAAATTAGTTGAAACGATTTCAGGTCAACTCTGAAGAGTATTTGAAAGCAGGACTTCAGAACAGTGTTCGATTTTTATTTTATAAATTTAAGGATTCAAATTAGAAAGATCTTTGGCTGCAGGCAGCAAAACAGCTGGTCTTATTTAAAACAACTTGTTTTTGAGTTTTCTTATATATATATATATATAGATTATTTGTTATACACAGATGCAGTAGCACTTTGGTAAGAATAAAAGAGTAAAGCAGTTTGTGTTGTCAGTCAGGTCGTTCTTATCTAGAAAAGAGCTAAAGCAGATCTTGGAGAAACTCAGAATATATTTATTTTCATTTTAGGCATAATTCTCCCTCCATGACACATTTTCATGTTTTATTCTATGTTACATTTTTACAGCAAAATGACCCTTAAATGTCAGTAAATTTAAAACTTTTTATTTCTGAAAAGGACCATTAGCCCATTTGCCCCAAATTGAACTTTCTTTTCATGATCAGCCTTCTTTTCATGATTAACATTCTTTTCAGCACGTTGCCTTATCTGACCTGACAAAATGTTTGTTAAAAAAATGAAGGAAAAAAATGTATATTTTTCAGTTCAGTTCTGGTACCTGAAGATATTCCAACTCAAAATCAGCCCAATGCCCTACAAGGGAAATCAGATAATCTCTCACATTGAATCTTCACTCTCAAGGCCATGTGTGAGGAGAGCTTGTCACTTTGTCGTGGACCCACAGGTTTGGCCATTCAGTTTCACAGACCCTTACCAGCATATATAGTATTTAATCTTTCCAGAAAAAAAAAAAAAAAAGTCAAACCTTAGTTGTTTTGGAGATAGGTCTCATACTTAATGCATTTTTCCCCCTGAGGAATTCTATTCTGTTGCCTTCAGGTTAAATTAAGATGGTCCTTTTATCAAGTAGATCCTTAGGCCAATTAAGTAATAACTGGATGTATCTGGGAGCACTGGTCCAGGAGAAGAAAGATTAAATAGCCATCTTTACTGCTCGTTCATGCCCTTATTTATAATTTCAACATAGACACATATTTCAGTTCTTTTTGTTTTTCTCACTATCTAAAAATACTTCTATTTTTCTCCCTCTCTGCCCCCCGCAATTATCTCCCTCTTTGTCTCTCCCGTCCCTCCTCCAAATCCCACCTCTTCCCTCCTCCATTCTCCAGCTTTGTATAAGGAGATAGCACACACACCCATCCCAACACCAAACATGTTTCCTCCCTCTACATAAAGGAACATAGTGAGTCAGCCTTTCTCCTGCGTATGGGTTTCTTCCAGCAGAACGGAGGCGTTGCCAACCATTTTGGATCTGCTTGCTGTCCAAGTGCAGCAATAGAAGCCTTCCTGGGCAAATTACAATCAGTGACTTAACAGACAGCCTTTCTGCTGCCTAGGGTTTCTGTGCAGATAAACAGAAATGCTCTGATTAGAAAGGAAATGAATGGTTTCACTCAAATGTCCTGCAATTTAGGACTGCAGATTTCTGTCTTGAAATACCTGTTTCCTTGGGACATTCCGTCCTGGTGATTTTTGTTTTTGGTGTTTTCTGTTTTCTGGGGGATGACATGTTTAGGGTCTTTTATACATGAAAAGTCGGTTTAACAATGATATCAGAAAACATTTTTTTACATCTGAACAAAATGCCTTTTTATTTACCTGCAGTATACAGTCTTTTGGGACTTTTTCTTTGTCTGTTTCTTTGTTTGGAGTTTTCCCCTCCCTTTAGCCAGATCAGTATTGATGAGGCTGATCATTTGGCATTTTTTTTTCCTTCCAGAAGAGTTGCATCAACAAAGTTAATTGTATTTATGTATGTAAATAGATTTTAAGCTTCATTATAAAATATTGTTAATACCTGTAATAATGTTTTTTCTATTTTTTGTGTGTGTTTCTAAGGACATTTTCTTATGTTTGCTAAATACTGTAGACAACAAAAAAACCCGCTTCTTTCTACTTTGTTTATTTTAGAATTAAAAACGAGCTACTTTTTATTCACTTTTGTAAAGAGCTAATAGCATGGTTCTAATTTTTTTTTAAGAAGTTCACTTTTTGTTCTGGGGAAATGAATGTGCAAAAAAAAAAAAAAACTGTTGGTTATTTGTGCTATTCTGGATGTATAAAAATCAATGGAAAAAAATAAACTTCCAAATTGAAATGACAGTATAACACATCTATTGCAAAAGTACCGATGGGAAAGGCACACTACTTGACTAGACTCCACCTCGTGTCTATTTGTGTAGCAGTTACTGGATCTGTTCCCAAAGCATCCTGGAAATTTGTGTGTGGTTTCTTTCTCCCTCGTACTAACCTAGTGAACATTTTCTGCAAGGGAACTGCCAATATTGAGTTTTAAACCAGATACGTTGTGAGAGGACACCCCAGAAGCCCCTCTCCAAGGTGTTTCTAGATAGCGCAGGAGAGCAGACACTCCACTGGGTATGATTTCACTCACGGCACCTAATCACAGTGGCTGCCGCCTCTGCCAGGAGCACCCGCCGGGCCCAGCCTGTGCAGGGCAGCTGGATTGCCGCTGCCCAGGAACCATTGGGCCTTAACTTTCTTTGTACCACAGTTTCTTCTGTAAATCCAGTATTATAACTAGTGAATGGCAAATAAACAGTTTGGCAACTGCGTACACCATTATCACATTGGTTTTTGTCTTTCTCTGAGATGGAGGGCTGGGAAGCCAGCTGAAGCCCCCCTGCAGCACACGGGAAACCGCCTTCAACGGGCAGTTTACAGTCTGCAAGCTGAACTCTGTGCCTCTACCTCTCAGGGCCTCCTGCTCCCGACAGCATCACGGCCTAGGCACGGCCCAGGCTCCCGGGGTTGCTGCTGTGGGTATGAAGGAACACCGAAACATGCATAAATGCCTGTCTTACAAAAGAAAGGAATTAAGTGGGATTTTCAAACACAAGGTGGAAAGGGTATATGTTCAACCTGAGGCCGGACACCCTTACCTGCCTCCATTTCTGTAAATTTCAGGAGTCAGCCCTGATGACTGCGATGGGAAGTTGTTTATAAGGGCTTCCCTCACCACCAGCCCTGTGCAGAGGAGTATTCGTATTTCAGTCTCTGTGTGATCCAAGGTACCTCCCAGCCAAGGACAGGGCTAAAGCTGCTTCCCCGTTCTTGCCATTGCCACCTCATGGTCTTAAGTGACCTACAGGATGGCCACACAGAATGTCAGGAACCAAAGCAGGTGGGATCAAAAGAAATCACGGTGACATCCCTGGCAGTCCAGGGGTTAAGACTTCGCCTTCCAATGCAGGGGTTGCGGGTTCAGTCCCTGGTCAGGGAGCTAAGATCCCACATGCCTTGTGGACAAAAAAACAAAACGTAAAACAGAAGCGATATTGTAACAAATTCAATAAAGACTTTAAAAATGGTCCACATCAAAGAAAAAAAAACTTAAAAAAAAGAAAAGAAATCACAGACATGGGAGTTAATGGCTAACGAGCAGGGGCAGGAAATGGGTGGAAGGACTGGGTTATATACGTTCCGAAAGGGAGCCTAGGGGAGCTGCTGGAAGCATGTACTCAGGGTTTGAGTTCTAGTTCTGTCTCACACAAGAGAACAAGTTAAACTAGTGACCTAGTTTTTCTCACCTGTAAAATAGAGATAATACTGTTTCAAGTTATGAAATTTAAATAAGTTGATACATATCAAACACTTTAAAAAGTGCTTGGCACATAATACATGTTCAATAAATGTTAAATACCCGAAGTGATACCACACGTTATTAAACATGTAAACAATATCAAATAAAAAGTTTAAATGCCTCCCACTTTGCCCAATCCCTGCCTTGCTGTTGCTATTCACTGTTTCATGTTCACCATTCCAGACTCTTTTCTATAACCATAACATACACCATGTATTTAATCTACACCCAAGCAAAAAGGCATCAGATGATACATATCATTGCATAGATTTTTCACTTAATATGTATACAACGTGCATCCTTCCACATGAGTCAGCTTAGATCTCCATCATTCTTTTTTTTTTTTTTAAAGGATTTTCTTATTTATTTATTTATTTATTTATTTTTGGCTGTGTTGGGTCTTCGGTTCGTGCGAGGGCTTTCTCCAGTTGCGGCAAGCGGGGGCCACTCTTCATCGCGGTGCGGGGACCGCTCTTCATCGCGGTGCGCGGACCTTTCTCTATCGCGGCCCCTCCCGTCGCGGGGCACAGGCTCCAGACGCGCAGGCTCAGCAATTGTGGCTCACGGGCCCAGCTGCTCCGCGGCATGTGGGATCTTCCCAGACCAGGGCTCGAACCCGTGTCCCCTGCATTAGCAGGCAGATTCTCAACCACTGCGCCACCAGGGAAGCCCTCCATCATTCTTTTTAACGACTGCACTGCATAGCATTTCATGGTTGTACTAATCCATTTACCCCTTCATTTATTGCTGGACATCTAGATTGCTCCCAACATCTTGCTATAACAACAGTTCTCTGTATATATTTTAGCACCTTGTGCTAGAATTTTTGTACATTTAAAAGCAACTGCTGGTTCAAAACAATTTTACATTTTGACAGGTACCTCCAGATACCTCTTTCGGAAGGTTTTATTGAATTAGATTTCTAGGGTTGGGGCCCTGTACTAGGAAGAAGAAAACAGAAACTTGCCAGGTAGATGCTTGATTGCTGCCTGTAGCAGGCGTTTAATCCAGACCTTAGTATCAGAGGGATTTTGGATCTTCTGAAGAAGTGCTCAAAGCATTCCAGAGGAGGAGTGTCGGCCTGAAGAAAAAAATTACAACAAACATTTTTCAAGTGCCTACCACAAAGCAGGCTCTGGTTTAAGCGCTTCATGTATGCTAGCTTATTCAGTTCTGACACTGGCCCCATGGGAGAGATCCTGTTGTTGTCTCCATTTTACAAATAAGGAGACCGAGGTCCATGAGGTTAAGTAATTCACATGGTCCCATGGCTACTGGAGGAGCAACAGTCCAGCCCGGGACCCCCTGCTCTTAACCACTCTTCTGTACTGAAGCTCTGAGCAACGCTAGACATTCCTTGATGACAAAAGAGTTGTCTAAACCTTCAAGGGTGGCCGGGCTCTTCAAATAATGCTACTTCTTGCTAGTCTGAAAAGCAGAAGGGAGAGATGATTGTGGGAGGGTTTCTGGTAAAGGGGGGCAGGGCTTGGAGCCCACAGCACTTCCATGGAAATGGTTCACCCCTGCTCAGCGCTCGAGACTGGGGAGGGGTTTCAGATTAAAATCTCCTTCCCTGCAGGACCGAGCGTGTCAGGCAGACCCCGTGAATTCTGAGGGGAAGCCTCTGCAGGAGTCCTCCACACCTTCCCAAGTCTGCCCTCCATTTATCTATTTATTTTTAATTAATAAACTCGATTTTTAGGACAGTTTTAGGTTTACAGAGAAACTGAGCAGATAGTATGGAGAGTTCCCATCTCCCCGACCCCTACACATACCTCCTGACACCAGCACACAATTTCCCGGGTTATTAACATTTTAAACATTAAGGTGGTGCATTTGCAACAACTAATGAGCCAATATTGATACCTCATTATTAACTAAAGTCCATAGTTTATTCAGATGTTCTTAGGATTCACCTAATGTCCTTTTTCTGTTCCAGGGTCCAACATTACATTTCATTGCCAGGGCCTCTTAGGCTCCTCTGGGCTGGGACGTTTTCTCAGACTTCCCTTGTTTATGAGGATCATGATAATTTTGAAGAGTACTAGTCAGGTGTATCGTAGGATGCCCCTCTATCAGAATTTTCTGCTCTTTTCTCTCGTGATTTGACTGGGGTTATGGGTTTGGGCAGGAAGATCACAGAGGTACCATGCTATTTTTACCATATCATACCAAGTGTATGTACTATCAACATGATTTATGACTGTTGATGTTGGCCTTGATCAGCTGGTGGGGAGTGGTGTTTGCCAGGTTCTCCTCTGTAAAGTTACCCTTTATTTCCCCCTCTCTGTACTGTACTCTTTGGAAGAAACTCCCTACACACAGGCCACGTTTAAGAAATGGAAAACGATGCTCTCCCTCCCTTGGCTGGGGCAGCTCTACCAGCAGGCGGCAGGCCCTGTGGGATGCAAGGGCCAGATGCTCCCAGCAGGAAGCATTCTCTCTGCTCCGTAGAGGATGGGCAGCTCCCCTTTCTTCTGAGTGCTTGTGCACCCCCCTTCACCCCTCCAGCCTAGAGAATCCAAAGGTTCAGGGTTCTAGAAGCATCTCCATGTCACTTTGGGCCCACTTTGGACAAAGCCAAGTTACCCCACCCCCCGGCAACCAGATAGATGATGCTGATAAAATCCTCACCAAAGTATCCAAATATGGCCTATGATCGCAAGAGGTCACAACCAATTTTTCTTTTTCTTTTTCTTTTCTTTTTCCTTCCTTCCTTCCTTCCTTCTTCCCTCCCTCCCTCTCCTTCCTTCCTTCCTTTTTTCTTTCTTTCTCTTTCTTTCTTTCTCTCTTTTTCTTTCTTCCTTTCTTTCCTTCCTTCTTTCTTTCTTTCTGTTTCTTCCTTTCTTTCCCTTTCTTCCTTTCTTTCCTTTCTTTTCTTTCTTCCTTTCTTTCCTTCTCTTTCTTTCTTTCTGTCTCTTTCTTTCTTTCCTTTCTTTTCTTTCTTCCTTCCTTTCTTTCTTTTTTCTTTCTTTCTTTCTTCCTTTCCTTTCTTCCTTTCTTTCTTTCCTTCTTTATTTTCTTTCTTTCTTTCCTTCTTTCTTTCTTTCTTTCTCTCCTTCTTTCTTTCTCCCTTCCTTCCTTCCTTTCTTTCTTTTCTTTTTCTTTCTTTCTTTCTTTCTTTCTTTCTTTCTTTCCTTCCTTTCTTTTCTTTTCTTTTTCGGTTTGGCACCATTGGCTGAGCTTTGTCTTATGCCCTGACAGAATTCTCCACATCTTTGTTCAAAACCAGCCCACCTTGTGTCCATGACTTACCTTAGAAATGGTCTCAGCATCCTAGATCCCAGCATCCTAAGGGGACTTTGAATCCACCCCTCTCTCTGATGCACAAATACCCGTCCCCACCCCTGGGGTTTTCTCAGGAATAGGTGTGCCTCCTTCTTGACATATTACAGAACTAAGTTCCCAGCTCACTTTTCAAAGGGAGAGGAGATGGCATGGAATGTGTTTACTGCACAGGCAGGAGGAGTATTAGTCGTGTGCCAAATTTTAACATTAGTAATTAAATTTTGCATACTTTAAATTCTCCCTTGTTTCCATTTCACTGATGCTGTTGTAAGGATTAATTAATGTTTTGAAAGGGTTTTGAAGATGAAAAGTCTTACACGCATACAAAGTACAATTATTTGTTATTACAAATAATTGTATGAGACCACTTTCTTCCTTGATTACATGAGGGTTTCTGCAGGTAGTTAAAAGCTGCAGTGTCACTCTTACAGAATGGCTGCCTTCATCAAAAATGTATTCTATGGCAGTGAAGCACAGAGTCCTTTCCCTCCTAAAGGGGGAGGCAGACCCCAAACCAATGAACAAATAATATACTGTATGTCAGAGGGCATAATCATTTCCTGGGATTGCTGTAACAAAGTTAACAAAGTACCGCAAACTAGATGGCTTCAAACAACAGATATTTAGTCTCACAATTCTGGAAGCCAGAAGTCCAAGATCAAGACGTTGGCAAGGTTGATTCTGTCTCTAGACTCAGAGGCAGAATCTGATGCTTACCCCAATCCTTGGTGTTCCTTGCCTTGTACATGTAGCACTGGAATCTCTGCCTCTTTCATTGGGCGTTCTTCTCTGTGTGTTTCTGTGTGCAAATTTCCCTCTTCTTATAAGGATTCCAGTCACTGGATTAAAATCCACTCTAATCTAGTATCACCTCATCTTATCTTGACCACATCTACGAAGACCCTATTTCCAAATAAGATCACATTCACAGGTACAGTACCGGGGGTTAAAACTTGAACACATCTTTTCAGCCCACAGCAGATGGGGATACAGCTATGGAGGGTAAGAAAGATGGTGTGCTCCAAAGATGGAAACTTAGATGTCTTGAAGGATGAACGGGGGAGTGAGCCATTTTAGGGACTTTAAGCAAAGGGGACAGGAAGTGCAAAGGTCCCAAGGCAGGACCTTGTGTGGTGTATCTGAGATCGATTGAGAAGGCCAGTGTGACTGAAGTAAAAGGAGGTGATGTCACAGAGGTAGCAGGACCAGGTCACACACAGCCATTATTGTGGGATTTTGACTTTCTTCTTAGTGAGAGGGTTTTGAGAAGAGGAGTGACATGAGCTAACATACGAGGCAGTTGCCTGTTTACAGGGCATCTTGGTGCAAATCAAAAAGGGTGCCCTTTGTCCAAATGGACAGCGTTGGAGCAAAGCACATGATTCAGTGAGTGAAGCAGGGCTGGGTTTCAGCTCCTGTTCACCTGCTCAGCTAGACTCTCCAGGTAGGTAAGAGATGTTACAGTAGAGGTAGCAAGGATTGTTTGGATTCTGAATCCATTTTCAAAGTAGAGTCCACAGGGTATGCTGATGGGTTGGATCTGGTATGTGAGAAAGAAAGGATATGAGGACACCTTCAAGGATTTGGGCCTGAGAAACTAGAAGAATGATGTAGCCATTCTCTGAGATGGAAATCTGGGGAAGATTGAGTTTGTCTAGGGACCCCAGTCTCATGGTGGGGCAGGGGAAGGAGAGACTGGACCGTATATGCTCTTCAAGATTTCTTCCAACAATGAAGAATCCATCCAGGTGGAAAGAGAAGCTATGAAAAAAGTTGATCCACCTTGCTTGTTAGGAATGCTGCTTGAGAGCCACACACAAAGGTTTGATAAGAAAGCAGTATTCCATTTTCTGACATGTACTCCATGATCTAGAGCTGACTCTTTGCAAAACAAGGGGGACCCTTGAACTCTCCTCTGCATGTCCTCATGGTCTACTTTGATAAGTGAGGGATTTCCTCTTCCTTTGGCCTTACTGCCCACAGGCAGGCAGCCCCACAGCAGTGTCCTAGGTGTTAGCTCATCTTCCTCTTACGCCAACCAGCTGGCACCCAAAGATGGAGGGAGAATTTCACAAAGTCTCTGTGCGCCTTGATTTTGATTGCCAAACAGAATGGCCTGTATGTTAAAACCTGCAAAAACGATAGGATTCGCAGAGCTGAAATACCTGTATCTCCCTTCCATTAATGAATTTAAGAGAGCAAAAACCTGCTAGTTGCTTACCCCAATCTCTATTTTCCTTAGTAACAGATTCCCTTGGGCACATGACTGCCTGGAAGAAAGACCACATCTCCCAGCCTCCCTTGCAGTTTGGTGTCCCATGTGACAAATTTCGGGCCAATGCTATCTAAGTGGAGGTGGAGTATGGCAGCTTCTGGAAAATCTCCTTAAAGGAGAGGTGGTACGCATATCTTCTTCATCCCTTCCCCAGCCTTGCTGCCTAGAATGGGGAGGTGATGGTTAGAGGGAGAGAGCAACAACCCATGAAGGGCAGCTGGCATTAGAAGGAGCCTGGTCCAATGCCTTTGTGGAGCCCTCATCCCAGCCCTGGGCTGTCTGCCTCTGGATTCATCTACACCCAAGAACACTAAATATTTATCTCTCACTTAAGCCACTCATCTGTGGGGTTTCCTGTCACCGTAGACAAACTTAATCCTTATTGACACACATACATAAATGGTTTCTGCTGGGTCACCTCCAGCAGAAGCAGTGGCTAGGGGAAAAAGTGATTTCTTTTCTCCCAAACTCCGGTTCCTTCCAGGTCATCAAGGGTCTTTCAGGGTGTTCAGGGACTACAAAGTAATGAGGAAGTGAGAGGGGGTACTAGGGTGGCTCCAGAAACTACCGTGATGAACAGCCTAGTGCCCTCACAGAGGCTCATCCCTAACTCGGCCCTAGGGTTTGTAACGACTCAAAAATGTCTAGGTCATCTTGTTGGAAACTACTTGGCCTGTGATCCATTTGCCTGAGAGAGTCAAGTCACCTTAAAATTCAATCCAGCGTCAAAGGTTTTGGCATTTTTTTCCCATGTCCCATCCTCATTTGCCATCTTGGTTTTTAAACTGTTGAGTATGTCTAAGGGCAATTCTGACTTTCTTTTTTTTAATCTTTGACAAGCAGTCAGCAAACTTGAAGTGTTTTATGGATAATGGGTTTTTTTTATTAATTAGGTGTCCTTTTTTCCCCTTGTGAATAAATGTGGGACTTTTAAGCTTTTTTTCTAATGCTCCTTTTCTCAAATGTTAAGCTGTATTGGTTTTTATTTTTTAGTTTAATTTTATTTACTAATGTTGCTTTGTATTTAGTTTCACATGAAGAGCTTCCAAACAGATGCAAACCTTTCAAAGAGGTGAATTTGAAGAGAACTGGCCATTAGATGATCGATCATTAGGCAGGCTTTCTATGGATTGGTTTTGGGTAATATGATCGCCTTCCTACACATAACACATTTCCAGAATCTATGTTCCTTAAACCTAATCAAATGACTTGAAACCTACAAGCCTCGGCATCCACACAGTTAAGGTACAAATAAAAATGTCCATTTAACCATTTTGAATAATAAATATGTTTGGCAAAAAAAATGAAAAGGAGGACAATAGAAAATATTGGAGTGGATGAGGAGCAACTACAACTCTCAAACTTCTCAGTTGGGAATATAAATTAGTTTAACCACGTTTGGAAAACAAGTTGATGTTACTCTCAAAAACCTGAATGCATACTTACCCGAAGTCCCAACATTTCTACCAATAAAAACATACTCCATAAACTCTCTTCATACACACCAAGAGATGTGTACAAATGCTAATAGCAGCACCGATTATGGTAGCAAAACCTGGAAACACCACAGTGTCCACTACAGAAGAATGAATAAATAAGTTGTGTTTTATTCTTAAACTGGGATAGTATTTGGATATGAAAGTGAATGAACTACCATTGTATGTAACAAGATAAACTATAGGGGAAAAAAATCAGAAGACTATGTAGAGTATAATTCCATTTATGTAAACTTCAAAAGCAAGCAAAGCTAAATAATTATTTTTTAGAGATTCATACATAGGTGTTATAAGAAAATTGGGGAGTGATTAATACAAAATTCAGGTTACTCAGTTACATTTGGTGAGTAAGGGGAGGGACACTTAAGAGATCCTGGGATGCAGTTATGTTCTGTTTCTTCCCTTAGGTGGTAAATATGTGTATTTATTTTATTATTATTCATAGAACTTAGTTCAAGTAGACAGCTAATGAGATCAAAACTCATTCAGTAGAGTTTGCTCTGGCCTAAGGTCCCCTTGGATCCCTAGAACCAAACTCTCATGTGACAAATACATACCTGTGGTCACCATGGGAACCAGGTAAAAGAGTAAATGGCTGCTGTTGGAACCACAACTCTGATTCCCTATTCCAGTGCCTGTGGTTCTTCTATGCAAGGTAGAATTTATTTCTTCTCAAGGACAGACTATCTGGGTCAGGGGAAGAGAAAACACCAACATGCTATTGAGACTGAAAGTAGCCATGAGTGTAAGTTGCATAGTTATTTGACTTCCTTTGAATGTCTCCTAACAACCACCACCTTCAAAACCCTGACAGTGGCCCTGCAGTTATTTATGAGCCCTCTCTAGTTGCTCCATGAAACAGAGGAAGTAGGCATGTTGTCCATAGATTAACTCTCCATTCATATGTGGTTAATGATTTCAATACCAAAGAAGGGGTATCTATCTATCTATCTATCTATCTATCTATCTATCTATATATGGCACTGATGGGTAGGAGATAGTTGGAGACCCTTCATTGAAGTAAAAGAAGGTGGCAACAACCACAGATTTAATTCAGAAACAAAACATCCCTTCTTTTGGTTTCCATTGTCTCTTTCTTTCTTCACAAATACCTCACGTCTGCGTAACGATTGGTTCAAACCTCACTTAAAAAACAAGCTCTTAGCAAGATTCCAGTTCATTGGTTAACAAGGAAGGAAGAAAGCTTGCTCCATGCAGTAAAAAGTTTGCTGTAATTGCCCTCCCCCCCAGCCTCTTTTTGTCTAAACTGCAAACTCCTGCAGTCCTGAGACTCTGCTTGGATTTTCTCCCAATATTTGAGTACATAAATATAGGTCTGCAAGTGTACTGCCCCTGTTTATGAGCCTTTTAAAGATCAAAGAGTCATGTTCAGCTCTTGGGCTTGTCACTTAAAACATGCTGTACTTTACCTTTTAACAGGTAGTTCTTTCAGAATGGCCCATTAGGCTCTTCCCATCTTGTCTTAACACCGAGTCCTACAGTTTGTGTAAGGAAATGCCTTTAATGGAGGATTCAACGCTATTTCCAACATGTTAAAAGGCCCAGCCTCCCTTTAATGAAACTGAATTTTAAAGGGTGCAGGTCAGAACCTCCATATGTAATATCATTCTGAAGATGCCATAACTCTGATTAAAAATTGGTTGGTCACATTGACAAAAGAAACCATCACAAAGTCAGGAAAAAAATAAAGAGCTTATAAAACACCAGTTCACTAGGTGCTGCCAGAACTTGAAGTGTAAAGAATGGTTCCAAAGCCATGTACAGCCTGGGGACCAGGTCACATCGCTTACCAGTCGTGGTCCCTACATGTCTACCTTGTGTTGTCTTTGCAACATCTTTACATTCAACACTGAGTTCAAATCTGAACTTTGGGACTGCTGAAGTATTTCTTACACAGACAAAGAGATGATGGACAAAACTGGAGGATTACTAAATGCCAGAAGCTTTGAGTTTTAATTTATGCCTTTCCCGACATCATAAATATAATTTAGGTTTTCAAAGACTTGGTTCTCATAAGTATACCAGGCTGCCTATCCTGAAGTTAAAAGATTTATGCATGTTGTAGGTGAAAAGTAGACTTTGAAAGATCCCTGCCTCCGGTAATGATGGACTAGTGTGTTGCAAATCAATACTCCCATAGATAAGAACTAAAAAAAAATCTTCCAAGTGTGTGTGTGTATGTTTGAGAACATCAAGCCAAGGGAGCAGGGACTTAAGGAACCAATATACTAAAAGCATATAGAGCCTCAAATTACCTCAAAAAATGTTTATACACAATGCTTAATGTTCAGTTGGATATTACTTGGTGCACCAAAAGACGTGAACAAATAACTGAAAACCAAGAGAAATCACAGATAAAAGAAATACTCCCACAGGTATTATCAGATATGGACTTCAAAATATATGTGATTAATAAATGCAAGAAAGTTAGATGGCTATGGTGTTGATCCTCAGCAAAAGAAAAAGTGGACATTCTACAACTGAAAAGTACTTGTACTGAAATTCAGAACTTAATCAATGAATTTAATAGTAAATGAGAGACAGCTGAAGAGAGGATTAGTGAACTGGAAAACAGGTCAAAAGTAATATCCAGAGTTAAAAAAAAAAAAGTATGTACAGAAGAGAGCACAAGAAACATAAGGTACATGGTGAAAGGTCTGATACACATGTAATCAAAATTCCAGGAGAAGAAAAAGAAAATAGATAAATACAATATTCAAAGAGATGACAACCAAAAATTTCCACAACCAATGACATCAAGCCACAGATTTTAAAGTATTAAAAAAATAAAAAATAAAAAAAAAACAGCAAGCAGTGTAAATACTAAGAAAACTACCCCTAGGTACATCATAGTAAAATTGTTGAAAACCAAAAACAAAGGGCAAAAACTCTTACAATTAGCCGGAGAGAGAAATAAAGACATATTACCTTCAAAAGAGCAACCATACGACTGACAGATAACTTTTAAACAGAAAAAGCAAGACCTAGAGAATAATGGAGTGGTGTCTTCCAAGTGCTGAAAGAAAATATGCAATCTTAGAACTCCTTACTCAGTCAAAATATATTTTAAAGTGATAGAATAAAGACAGTTTTAGACAAACTGACAAAAACAAAAAATTTGTCACCAAATAGGACTGCAGCACAGAGCAAGTACAAACAGAATTCTTTGGGTAGAAGGAAAAGGATTCCATATGGAAGCATACAATGGAATGAAGAGTAATGGAAATGGTAAAACACCTGGGTATGAAATGTGATAATAATGTCTTGTGAGGTTTAAAAAATATAGAGAAATTTAAAATATGTCCTGATAATAATACTAAAGGCAGAAAGAAAAAGTTAACGTGCCTTATGATCCTTGCATTATTCATGAGTGATAAAAAATACTAATTTACAGTAGATTTTAATGTCAAAGATGCATGTTGTAAGCTAGAGTAACCATGAATATAAGTGTCTGACAGTTGGGGTTTTTTTATTATTATTGTAATGCGGGTGTCCTACTTAAGCTTTTGATTGCTGAGACATCTACTTCAAAGACAGCTATCTCAAATAAACAAATTGCCAGCCAGAGACTAGATAAAGAGCTAGGCCACCCCACCCCTGAAGTTTCCTTTGTTTTAAAGATCTCTGGTTGACTTAGATAACTGACTATTTGGGCTATTTGTTCATTCTTTCCCGCGCTTTAATTCTCACTCTTAGGTTTTCAATTCACCAATAAAGAATGAACCTGCAAAACCTTAGGTCCCCCTTCTGGACCCCAATAAAAGCAGAACCCCAGGCCTTCTTCCTCACTCTCTCTCTTCCCTCATACCCACCTCATTGTGTGGCCCCAGGCATGCTGTATACCCTCCAAGACTTGGGAGTGATAAACCTTGTCTCTTTTTTCAAAGTTTCCAAATGGTTGTTGCTAACGGCATTTTGCAATCGTAATAAGAAGGGTTGGTCCAGCTACAACATTGGTTCTGAAAGGGAAGATGTCTGTAGGGGAGCGCGACATGGACCCAGGTGAGTATCCCCAGGCATTTCTAGCTGATAGTGTCACTATCCATATGCTGAGACAGGTGTAAAAAACCCAGAGTAAAAAATGTAAAAGAATATGTGACCAACAGATGTCTAACAGAATAAAAGAATAATATGAAATAATTATTCCAAATAAAGTAAGAAACATAGTAGCTTAAAGAAAACTTAGCAGCTTAAAACAACAAAACATTTGATGCTTCACAGTTTCTGTGGGTCAGGAATTTGGAAGCAGTTTAGCTAGGTGGCTGTAACTCAGAGCGTCTCATGAGGTTGCCATCAGGATGTCAGCCAGGGCTGCAGTCATGTGAAGGTGTGACTGACTGAAGAACCTACTTTCAAGATGACTCATTCCCAAGGCTTTTGGCAGGACGTCTCAGTTCTTCACTACGTATGAGTGGTTGTTCTAGTGTCCTCAGAACATGGCTGTTACACCCGTGATCTAGTTTTTTAAATCACTCACTGTCATTTATGCCTTATTCTATTTGATAGAAGTGAACCATTAAGTCACACTCAAGGAAATGTGACCAATTCCACCTCTTGAAAGATGACATATCAAAGAACCTATGGACACATTTTAATACCATGAAAAAAGTGAGAAAAAAAAAATCATAGAAGATGAGACAAATAGGAAATAAAACATTTTTAAAAAGCAGATTTAAAACTACATATATCAGAAACTCTTAAGTATAAAGATTAAATATTTCAATTAAATAATAAAGATTAACAGACCACACAGAAAAATATGCTGCTTTTATGAGGCATACCTTAAATATAAGTATACAGAGAGATTTAAGATAAAAGGATGGAAATAGATATACCTCCATGCAAACACTAACCATAAGGAAGTGCCTGTAACCATATTAATATCAAACAAAATAACTTTGAAGGCAAGAAGCCTTACTAGATAAAGAGGAACATTTTCTAATGATAATGATATTTTGTAGTAAAAGGGTTTATCCTCCAAGAAATATACCACAGATATTAAATAGATAAAAGGTATTAGGAACAAGTCTATGCTAATCAGTTTGAAAATTTAAATAGATGAAAAAATTCCTAAAAAAATATAGCCTGCCAAAACTGACATAAGAAGTAATAAAAACTCTAAATAGATCTCATGTCTATTTAAGTGATTGGATCCATGATTTAAAACCTTCCCATGAACAAAACTCCAAGCCCATGTCTTTCATTGGTAAAAAGTTTGTGTGCAATGGTGCTTAATTAAGGAATTAATATTCCTTAAGATTAATAGTACCAATTGTACACAAACTTTTTCAGAGGAAAAAGGAAAAGACATTTCCCACCTCTTTTTATGAAGCCAGAATGACCTTGACACCAAAACCTGACAAGAACACTGTAAAAAAAAAAAAGGAATAGTACGAACCAATTTCGCTCACAAGCACAGAAGCAAAAAGTTTGAGCAAATACTATCAAATGGAATTCAGCTACATAAAAAAGAATAATACATCAGATCAAGTTGGGTTTATTCCAAGAATTCAAACTGGTTTGCTATTCAACAGTCAATTTATTAGATTAGTGTACAGTGTGATCTATTTAGGCAATAGTTTACTAGGCAGTAGTGAAAATTAATAAACACCTGCTTCTTTCTCACAAACATAAGGTTGAATTAAGAAGCTAAACAAACAAAAAAATACATACTGTATGATTCCATCTACATAAAGTTCAAAAACAGGCAAAATGAATCTAAGGTTAGGTCATGATAGTTGTTGCTGAAAGTGGGGTCCGGTTGCTCGCCGCTCAAAAGCCAATAAAGAGGCAAAATTGGTGGAAAGGAAAGTTTACTTTATTTTGCAGCCCGGCAAAGGGGTGGGGAGCGGACTCACGTCCAAAGGCCGACAACTCTCCCCTGATAATCCGTGGGCAAGAGCTTTTAAAGGGGAGTTTCAGGGGTGCACAGGTGGAGGAGGGGCTACATGCAGAAACAGCACCATTAGCTCTGACAGTCATCTTGAAATTGGTCATCAGTGGTCTGACCAGCATCATCTTGATTGTTTTCAGTACAGTTAGTCTTCAGTTCCAAGGTCGATTTGTTCCCGTTTCTTTGAGGCCAGTTCTCAGAATTGTGGCAGCTTATGTGATGGTTACAGTCTGGTCATTCCATAGTTAACTTCTTCCACCTGGTGAAGGTTTCAGTATCTACAAAGCAGCACAAAGGATATGGCTCAGAATATTATCAATAGCCCTTGAAGAGGAACTAAAGGTCCTTGACTTTGCTTAATGACTAAACTATTATTATTTTGTCCTGCTTGACTGCCTTCCTTTGCTTCTGCATTTTCTCACTTCTCTGATGAAACTTATTCTTTGGCTAAAGTTTTTCTACAGACAAAAGATTGGCTGAGGACTCTTGGGGGGAGTGGGGGAGGACCATATGGTCCTGCTCTGTTTCGTAGTGACTACCTCTAGGAAGAAAGAAGGGCATAGTAATTGGGAGGGGACATAAGAGGGGCATCTTGAGTACTGATAATGTTCAATCTCTGATATGGGTAGTTACATAAAAGTGCTTCATTTTTTAATAATTCATCAAGCTAATTCACAAATTATGATTTGTGTATTTTTCTGTATCTATTTATACGTCAATATAAAAAAAATCTAAATGGATTTGAATATTAGAACCAAAAGCTGACATTTGGACACCCGAGACCTAGTAAACCAAGTTAGAGCAAATCAAAATTGCATAACACTTTATGATTCAAAAACATGTATTTATATTTATTTGCTCTTCACTTCAGTCAGCAAAGGTAGTATAGGGTATTATGATATTATTATTATCCCAAGTACAGATGAAGAAATATTTTAACGAAAAGTTCAGTGACTCATCCAAGATGATACAGCTACTATCACAATGCTAAGTCATCTAATAACAACAGAGCAATCCAGGATTGACCATATTTTCCCCTTGGAGTCTAATTTCACAAAGCTTATTTAATGAAATTCATGAACATGGCTACCCAGATTCCATTTTTCCATTGCTTTTAAAAGCCAGATCATACTGTGTGATGGAGCATAGCTTTTGAAGTAAGGTCAAATCTGGGGGTAGGAGGGGGGTAATCCATACCCTGTCACAAGTTTACTGCATAAAGTTGGACTTCATTGCGCTAAGCGTCGCTTTTCTAATCTACAACATGGAACTAATAATATGCCTCTCGATAGGGTTTTGGGGAAGAGTAAATTAGATGACACAGAAGATTGTCTCCATGGTGCCTGGAAGCAACTGGTACTCAGTTAGGTCGGTTCTACCCTCCCTCCCAGCCACCCGCTTCGTAAGGGAAGTGAGTCATCTGCCCCATGGAGATCAACACAAAAACCCTTCAAACAGTTGTGGAATAAGGCATAGAGGGACACCCAAGTTTATCTAATCCAGCAGAGGCCCTTGCAGACAAACAGGCTCGTTCAAGGTCATTACTTAGACACAAGCTAGTCTTAAAAGCTAAGTCTAAAAGCCACCTAGGCTCCCCAAACTCAGATAAATCTACCCGCGCCCCCTCATCACCACCACTACCATCCTTTCTTTTCCTCTGTTTCTGCTTTTATCCCAGCTGAAGGCAAGAGTGAGACAAGCAACCTTCATAGAAATCCCTCGAGATCAGCTCGTGCAAACAGAGGGCTAACCCCATACAGAAGCAATCACTCCCTCCCGTTTTCTCCCATTGCCTCTTATGTTTCATCTTTCTGTAGTGCATGGTCACACTTCATTGTGATAATTTGCTAGTTTACCCTTAGTCTTCTCTTGGGAACTCAGAGAGGACAGGGTCTGTGTAGTATTTATTTTCATACGCCTAGTGCCAAAACAATGTAGTGAGTCTCAAAAAAGTTTTATAGAAGAAAGAAAGGAAAGAGAAAGGAAAGAAGGAAGGAAGGGAGACAGGGAGGGAGGGAGGGAGTAAAGGAAGGAAGGAGGAAGGAAAGAAGAAAGAAAGGAAGGAAGGAAGGAAGGAAGGGGAGAGAAAGGAAGGAAGGAAGGGAAGGAGGAATTCAAATTAATTTGGGGGCAAAGGAAGCAAGGTTTGTCTTTGAACACTCAAGCCTCTTTCTCTGCAATCTTGCCTTTCTCCACCCACTGCTTCCGTCACCCCGTTGAGGCTTCCAAGTTGGGCAGTATTTTTTTCACCTTTCCAATGTCCTCTTATCCCAGCCTAGTCTCAGAAAAAGACCCCAGGCCAGTGATTTACATGCTAGGGTGATTAGGAATCACTCGGGTTTTATTTTTCCCTGCTGTGGCGGGATATGCATTTCAAGTATCCCCGGGAATTACAGGAGGCTTGGTGCCTTGTTAAGGGAAAGCTGGTGAGGAAGATGTGGAGCTGGAGACAGGGAGCCTTCTCAGTGGCCATGAAGTTGACCCTAGTGTAAGTCATGAAGAAAACTAGACCTGAGGTGCTTACTTAATCTCAAAGCCCTTGAACTTCATTCCCTGTTTGTCTTCTCAGACCTTACCCCTCGCACCCATTTTCCCACCAGGCCACCTTTTCCTTGGAGACTCTGACCAGAGGCCTCCATCTCTGCCCACAGGTGTCAGTAGGTAGTGGCCACCTCACCTGGGTTCTGCGGCTGAACACACCCATGGGGCCCAGCCATCTCCAACCTCACAGTTGAGTAAGTCTGAATGGTATGATGGTGCAATCATTGCTGCCCACATTTGCTCCATGTGGGGTGTTCTGTGGTTTGTGTGGCATTGTCCTCCCTGCCTCTGCCACAGAGCCTGGGGTTGAGTAATCGGCTTGATCCTGGCTAGTACTGGGCTTCATGATTACCTCTTTGTCCTTTTGTGCATGTCTGCCTCCTTTCCCTTCAGCAAGAGGTGGATTTTTTAGAGGGCATCTGGGACCATCTTTTGGCATCCTACTGTTGGGAATGAGGCTGGGGGCACCTGCTGAGGCACAAAAGCAGCTGAAGTCCATCCAGCCATGGATTAGGCAGCCCACGGTCACAGCGCCACTTGAAGTAGGACTTGAGGCTCCATTCCCTGCATTGGGAAGGATGCAGATAGAGGCCCTCCACACATGGATCTACAGGGAAGGGATAAGTAGGGCTCACATTTTCCCTTCAAGGCTCAAGTCTACCTGGTGGACACTACCTCCCATGGGTGATTTAATTAAAAGGAGCGCAAACGCGTACACACACACACACACACACACACATACATTTTTGGTAAGGGGGATGTACACTCTCCAGAAAAGAGGCAACAGAATTTCTCTGGCGCTAGGGCAGGGTCATATTCATCCATACTCCTCCTAAAGTACAAGAACACAACTGTAGTGCTGCTAGCAATCGTTATAATAACTAGCAAACATGTACTGAGTACTAACTCCGTGTCTAACGCTTATGAAGCACCCTTCATGGATTATCTCATTTAATCTTTAAAACGACCGTATGAAAAGCATGTTATTATTTTCACATCACAGATAAAAGCACCCGAGTCTTAGAGGCTTTAAGCAGCTTGCTCACAATCACACAGCTAGTAAGTGGCAAAGTCAGGGTTCCAACACAAATTATCTTTGTCCAGAGCCCATGCCCTTGGTCCATACACTATACTACCTCCCCACAGAGTAAGCTCTTGTTTGCTGAATTAATTAATGAACAATTAAATGAATACGTGAATGAAATGGACTATGGATTGAGGACGTACTTCATGCCTTGCAGCAAGCTAGGGTACTGCTAAGTTTTCTCTCTTGCACATCCAGGTAGATGTTGCCCTCAGACCCTGAGATAAAGAACACAACAGGTTGAGCATCTGTTCAACCTGGAAGGAAGGTATTAGGTTGAGTCCTGGCTGTGTGGAGGGCCACCTGGGAAGCTCCTCATAATGGTCTTCCTACATGCCTCCCCTTCCTAAGTTTGCAATCCATGCAGGTGGAAAAGAAGAGAAATCATAATTCTCTAGCATTGCACATGTACCTGTCAACTGAGCGTGTCAGGATGTTCCTAATCAGAGTAGGAGCTCTTAGAGAATAAGGACCATGCCTCCAATACTTGCAGGTCCTGACTCAATGTGACTGTTCTCAAATTTGGGCCATTGCTTGGGGGACCTAAAGTCTCAAGAGTGCGCCCATCAAACCTGCTTCCTGGTGACAGGGTACATATCTCTTGGCCAAGCAGGAAGAATTCTTCTGGCTTTCTATGAGACACCTTGACATACTGTCAAAGTTGGATTACGTGCTTTCAATTAGTTATTGGGCTTATTCCAGAAACAGCATCCTTCGAGACTCAGTACAAATCCCATCTCCACGGAGCACTCTTTGAGCATCCTGGTTCAGGGCAATTTCTCCATCCTCCAGACAACCACCAAAACTCATGGTCTGGACCATAATTTGGCACTTGCCATTCCACATCTTTGTTCACTTTTTTCATCCTGTATCTTATACCAAGTGTAAGCTCCATGAAGGCAAAGACTATGTCGTCTATGTCTTTGAGTAGCATGATAAGATTTTTAGATATGTATTAATTTTTAGATATGTATTGTTGGCATATCGACATTATGCCAACCAAAAAGACAACTGAGACAAACAGACCAAAATCCCTTCCGCGGTGGGTGCACTCTCCCCCTTGCTGCCTTGTTCTCCCCACAACTCTCTTCCCTTGTTCCTTCAGACACAAATGAGAGGGGTTACACAGAGGACAGAGATCAGAGTAAAATTTTCTAAGGTAATCCCCAAAGAATGCCAAGCCCCAGTCAAGGATAACGGGTTGAAAAGAGCACAAATAGGAGCTAGATTACCATTTCCCTAGAGATTGGAGAAGGGCTGTCCCAGCTAGGGAATGCAAACTGAAAAGGAGAAAGTTGTGGGTGTCTAGAGAAGACCCCTGGGCCCTATCCCAGTGGTGATCCTGGAGCCAACTCATTCCAGCAGCCAACTGTTAAATTTTCAGGAATTTTGTGAACTGGTTGGGATTAGCAGCTTGAAATTGGCCAGGGTGGGGGTTTTCACACCCCTGAAAACAGTAAATGCTACAAATTGGGTGCTCTCTGCACCCCTCCCCCGACATCAGAGCCAGTTGTTAGACATTTACCAGCACAGCTGAGCCTGGAACCTCACAGAGTCGGTCCCCCACCCTTCAAAGCAGTTGAGTGCAAGAGGCAGCAGAGCCAGAAGGGAGGGCCTGAGATAGCACCAGAGAGGCTCAGAGAGCAACAGAGGAGAGTGCAAAGGGGTCACAGTCAGGACAAAAAGGAAACAGAGTCATGGGCTGATAACTAGAGACCTTGGTGGGACCACAGGCATCTCATAAAATGACTAATTATTTTAATCATTATTAGAAATAACTAACAAAAAAGTGGACCATAATGATAGTACGGCATGAACTAAGGGTTATAATTAATCCAATCTGCACACCTGAGACCCAGAAGAAGAAAAAGAAGCAGGCGGATAAAGACATACCATGTCCTGGAGGCAGGAATGTTGGGATCACAGACCTCTCAGTGGAAGCCAAGGAGGGCAGAGAAAGTTAGTGACAAAATGCCATGATTTCAGCCAGATGCTGCCCTGGAAGCAAGGGGAAGGCAGAGACTCCTAAACTCCCAACCGTGATGCCACAGCAATCAAGAAAAACACAAAAATGAATGAGTTTACCCCAAAGTAACTAAGATTTTTCTACATACATTAGTCTGCTTGCGCTGCCATGACAAAACATCACAGACTGGGTGGCTTAAAAAACAGATATTTATTACTCGCAGTTCTGGAGGCTGGAAGTCCCAGATCAAAGTCCATCAGGGTTCAGTTTCTGATAAGGGCTGTCTTCCTGACTTGTGGGTGACCACTTCGTCCTCACATAACCTCTTCTTTGTGCTCATGTGGGGAGAGAGTAGTCTCTCTCTTTCTCTTCTTATAGGACCACCAATCCTATTGGATCAGGGCCCCAATCTTATGACCCCACTTAACCTTAATTACCTCCTAAAGTTTCTGTCTCCAAATGCAGTCACAGTGGGTGAGGGTAGCATTTCAACATATGAACTCGGGGCGACACAGTTCAGTCCATGGCACTATCACTAGGTAGAAAGAGGACCTCCAATATGGACTGAGTTGATGACGCTCTGTTGGTGCAGTTGTGGCCAACAGGTGCTCTCTCCAGGGCTGGCTGAATTGACACATCCCTGCACAGGGGAGTTTGGAAATGTCTATAAATCTTACAAAAGCATTTTCCCTCTATTCCAGTGATTCCACTTCTAGGAAATTCTCCTCTTGACCTACCTGTTCAAATTGACATATGCATATAGTCACTCACTGCAGTTTCATTTATAATGAAGAAAAATAGGAAACAGCTAACATCAACAAGAGACCATTTAAATCAATAATGGAATATTCTATAGCTATGAAATAATAATGATATGGAAAGGTAATGAAGAAAGCAAGGTGCAAGCAATATGCTACATTTTTATGTAAAAAGGGAGGAATAAGAATATTTACATTTGGGGAATTCCCTAGTGGTCCAGTGGTTAGAACTCAGTGCTTTCACTGCCAGGGGCCCAGGTTCAATCCCTGGTCGGGGAACTAAGATCCCACAAGCCACAGCATGGTCAAAAAAAAAAAAAAAAAAAAAAACCCAGAATATTCACATTTGGTTCTGCTTTTAAAAGATTCACAAGCAACTAGTAAAATAGAAAAAAAGACATATTAAGTTATAGCTTTTTTATATTTTTTGCTTATATGTAATATGATCATGTGATCTATTGAAAAATAAGAAAAAAATAAAGTTGCATTTCTGCATACCTGAGTTTGAGGCTTGTAAAAAATTACTACCTGCTCTACCTGTATCCTCCACATCGTGATGCTCAAGTGTTTTCTGATTGACTAATTCTGATCTATTGAGTCATGAATATAGCATTCTTCAATCAAATAAGAATGCGATGAGAATCTAGGCTATGCCTGACCCTGCCTGAGAAGCTGATGAGCACATGACTTTAGGGAGGTCCCCATCCCTCTTGTGGCTTCAATTCTTACATTAGAAAGAAAGGAATTAGCTCAGTTCAGTAAATATATATCGGGAGGTGGCTCCCATCCCGGAGACTCAAAGCTGTGTGAGATCCAGAGCCTGCCCTCAGGAGCCTTTCAGACTGGTTGAACGAGATGGCCAAGACAAGGACAAGAGCAACGGAATGTGTCAGAGATCATGGCAGAGACATCTCCAGGGAGCTCTTGGGCCTGGAAAAAGGTTGCCCCTCTCTGGTGTGGTCAGGGAAGACTTCCTGCAGGAGAAGGGTGATGGGGCAAGGTGTCCCAGACAAACAGAGGAGTGGGGGAACAGCACGGATTACTAAAGCAGCAGCGTGGGTCCGGGAGGAGTGGCAGATGCAGCTATACCTGTGTCCTTCCGGAGGCCCAGCCCACCGATTCTCTAGGAGGCTGTGGCCCTCTGTGGGAGCGTATGGAAGGAATCCTCACCCTCGGTGACCAAGGCACAGGCCAAGTCAGAGGTGGTGAAAGCAAAAACAGAGCTCTACCAGGACCAGGGCCAAGGGAAAGGTCCCCTTGCACCCAGTGGAAACCTAGACCAGGTAGGCAGGAACCTCTCCCTCCAAGTCCAGCTCTGCCAAGCTCCCTGGGAGCTGCCAGCCCTGCGGCAGAGGAGTTAGGGAGATGGTCCCTGGCACCTGCAGGCTCCCACTCCCAGAATCTCCAATCCTTGGCGCCCCGGGGAAATGTACGCCCCCAGATCTCTTCCGCTATCCGCATCCGCAGGGTCAGCCCAGCTTCTAGCTGCGGGCATATGCCCAGCTGCTCAGCAGCCTTGCAGGACCAGACCCTGGGCTTCTGTTACATGGCCTCATTCTCATCTCATTTGATTCCCACAAAAATCCGCGAGGTTGTCGTTCTGTATTCATTGTACAGATGAGACACTGAAGCTCAAAGGGGTTAATTGACCCACGGTCTCAGGGATACTTAGTGGCAGAGCCGGGATTCAATTCCAGGTCCCTTATTTCCAAGCCGGGGAACTAAGCCTAGAAGGGAAAGTCTGTTCCTTTGCTTGACCAACAGGTTGGCCATTCAAGCTTTGTTCCAGCCTCCTGGGGCGAGATCCTCCCACGCCCCACTCATTCCCCCCCAATCCAAGGGCAGCCCCGCCGCCTCCCGAGTGATTGCTGGATCAGATTAGTAAAAGCAACGGCCCTCACAAGATTGCCCCACTTGGCTCCAGCAATTAATTAAGAGCCGTCTGAGAGCCTCCAAAGGGCCTGCAAGCTCCAGCAAGATACGGCACACATAGTTGAATCCAAAATATTTGCTGTGTTTTTCCCCTTGCTGGGGAACCAGTCCTTACCTGTTACCTGAACCTGATTAAAATTTAAGCCACTCATTCTCAGTGCCAACCGTGAACCAGCCTGTCGGTCATATGGAAGATGAGGAGAGGGCTGGAAACTTGACAAGGATAATAAGTGATCAATCAAAAAGCCGTTGTTTCCTGGCTGTACCAGGAAGCACCCGGGATCTGCACCAAATGCGGCTCGTTCTCGTCATCAGTGCTGTCTGCACACACGAGACCTTGAGGCTCAGCCCCGGCAAGGCAGGAACCCGTAGGTCCAGCCCAGAGAGGTCTACGGCCAGAAGCCACATGACGGAATCTGATATCTCTTGAGTTTAAGAAAGCTACTCATGAACAACTAGATTTAGATGATAAAAAAGACTAGATAAAGCACTCTACAGCTTGCCATATTGTTTCATCATGTTTAAGCTTACAGCAAACTGGGGGTTATTACTGGTTTTACAGAAGAGATTCACAGAGGCTGCTACTTTTCCAGCATCGCTTAGCTAATAAATCGCCAATCTGAGACTTGACCTTAGACTTTCAAATTTAGCTGGTAAGTACAAGTTTTTTCCATAAGGGAACAAATTATTTTGAACATTTTTTCAAGGAGAATTAGTTGGACAAGTATATATTACTGCAGATTCCAAATTCGCAGGATCCAAATTAATGACGTTACTGTGGTGTCAGTGACTGGTACATGAGAAATTCTAGTTCTTTAAAAGCTCCTGGTCCCTACAAATGTTTACTGAGAGAACTTTCCAACTTTCCAGTTGCTCAGGGTTACGAGGTTCCTGTTTATTTATACAAGCAAAGTAGAATTTTACAGCTAGATTTCTTTTGAGGGACTTCCCTGGTGGCGCAGTGGTTAAGAATCTGCCCGCCAATGCAGGGGACACAGGTTGGAGCCCTGTTCCAGGAAGATCCCACATGCCGCGGGGCAACTAAGCCCATGTGCCACAACTACTGAGCCCGTGTACCACAACTACTGAAGCCCGTGCACCTAGAGCCCGTGCTCTGCAACAAGAGAAGCCACCGCAATGAGCAGCCCGCGCACCGCAACGAAGAGTAGCCCCCGCTCACCGCAACTAGAGAAAGCCTGCGCACAGCAAGGAAGACCCAACACAGCCAAAAATAAATAAATAAAATAAATAAATTTTTAAAAAATCTATTAGATATCTTTTGACAATTACTTTAGAAGGAAGAACAATCCCTGGACTCAATTATTTCCCCTTGATCCCCTGTGGGCAGAGAGGATAACACCAACAGAGATTCCATTCCCACATTGGGCTGTTCATTCATTCCACAGACGTCTGAGTGTCCGAAGCATTGCTCTCCCATGGATGACTTTCATCTTCTTATCTCCCACAACCCTATGAAGCAGAGAAGTGAGGAGACAGGTGGGGCCCCTGTCACCGAGGAGGATAAGGCAGCAACTGAGGGGGGATGAGGCTGACTGGCCTGGAAGTTGTCAATCCACCTTGAACCTCTCCGAGACTTTGACCTCTGTGAGTGCTGCCAATCTACAGGTTTCCAGCAGCACCAAGCCCTGTGCTAAGGATTGAGAACTGAAGACCATCGTGGTCGGATGCTGATATGGCTGAGGCAGTTGTTGGAACCGCTTCCCAAGGCATCTTAGTTTTATTGCAAATGTTATTACAGGCTTAATTAATACTTGGTACACCATGTAAGGCCTTTGCCATGGAGTCTTTTTTTTAAATTGAAGTATAGTTAATTTACAATGTTGTGTTAGTTTCAAGTGTGTAGCAAAGTGATTCAAATATATATATTCTTTTTCAGATCCTTTTCCCTTATAGGTTATTACAAGATATTGAGTATTCTCTCCTGTGCTATACAGTAGGTTGTTTATTTTATATATAGTAGTGTGTATCTGTTAATCCCAAACTCCTAATTTATCTCCCCGCCCCCCGCCCTCCCACTATCCCCTTTGTAACCATAAGATTTTTTTCCATGTCTGTGAGTCTATTTCTGTTTTGTAAATAAGTTCATTTGTATCATTTTTTTAGATTCCATATATAAGTGTTATCATGATATTTGTCTTTCTCTGTCTGACTTACTTCACTTAACATGATTATTTCTAGGTCCATCCATGCTGTTGCAAAAGGCATTATTCCATTCTTTTTTATGCCGTGGAGTCTTGAATCACCCCACACCTTCACTTTCCCCACCTCTGCATCTACCCATGCAGCCAGTCTACAGAAGGCAGGCCTGCTCGATGCCCCCGGAGGGTCTGGAGATCTGCTCCTTAGGTCCCGTGAAAGCATTAGTTCTTAATCTTGGCTGCACCAGAATCACTTGGGGAGCTGGACAAAATACCGATACCTACTGGCACTTCCAAAGATTCCAATTTACATGTGGCCTGACCATCAGGATTTCTAGAAGATTCCAGGTGGTGCCAACTTGCAGCTAGAGTCTAAGCCTTCTCTGAGTCAAAGATTTGTGATTCTGGAGGTTTCAGCTCCACATAAAGGGAACAATTAAGGCTTTTATCAATGTGAGAAGGCAGCAAATATGGTTAAATGACCGAGGTCTCTATACTTCCAGCTCTCCGGATGATCAACTTTCACAGCTCTCTGGAGCTTAGGCCACTTCAAATTTCCTGTGTAATGTGGGTTTTGAGGTGATGCACACACACAAACACACTCCCAACTAATTGTAAAATAATGAATACTCAACTGAGTTCAAAGAACAGCTATTAAAAAAAATAATAATAACGGTCAACTTGTTGATCTGCAGAACGTTATCAGGGTTGATATTTTCAAACACACCTACAATACAGAGGCGGTCTGAAAATGAGGTATTCATTGAGGGATTTATGTCTATATTTGGTTCCTAAAGGCTGCTGTAACAAATTATCACAGACTTAGAGCCTTAAAAACAACACAAATTTATTCTCTTATAGTGCTGGTGGTCAGAAGTCTGAAATGGGTGTCACTGGCCTCAAATCAAGGTATCAGCAGGGCTGCGTTCCTTTCTGGAGGTTTTAGGGGAGAATCCATTTTCTTGCCTTTTCCAGCTCCTGGAGGCCGCCAGCATTCCATGGCTCATGGCCCCTTCCTCCAGCCTAAATCTAGTGATGGCAGATAGAGTCTTTCTCAGGATGCTCCAGACTCTTCTGCATCCCCGTTCAAGGACCCTGTGATTACACCGGGTCCCTCATATAATCCAGGATAATCACTTTAACAACAGCTGATTAGCAACCTTGGTTCCATCTGTAACCTTAATTCCCCCTTAATGTGTAACATAGCCTAGTCATGGATCTGAAGATTAGAACCTGGACACCTTTAAGGGGCCATTAGGCCCACCTAATGTCCAAATTAATTGATGACAGATTATCCTAAAGGCATAAATGGTACTTGAAAATCTGTCTTCACTGAGGAAGGAAATAAAAAAGCTTACCACCAGAATGGGACCCATGTGTCATCCAAGTCAATCAGGAGTAGAGATGGTCACTCTGATGTCTGACCTCTAGCTTAATGCCTCTGGTCATGGTGAAAGCAGCAGGTGAAATCTTCAACAGTGCTGCAGATGTGAAAAAGCAACATGATTTATTTATCTTTTAGGGACCACTCTCAAGACCCCAGGTTGAAACTGTTTCTTCTGGATCCAGCCTTTGTGCCTGCCTGTGTATGTAGGTACACTCCCACATGAGCATCTTTCTCGATTGGTCTCTGATGGTCTCTGCCTACGTGCATCTATGTGCTTTATGCAGAGTATCTGTCTCTATTTTCCTGTCTGTCAATCATCTCTCTCTCTCTCTCTCTCTTCCTTCATTCTCCTTCTCTGCCTCATTCTTTTTTGCCTCTCTCCATCTTTCTTATTTCCATCTATCCTCACTCCCTTTCTCTTTTTGCCTCCTTCTCTTAACTAACTTCAATATTAAGCCAACATATGTATTTTATTATTTTTGTTTTTGTCAAATGGAGTTTTCTGTCCCACATTGTTTACCAAAAAAGTAGATAACATTACATATATCACCCTCTCAACATTAAACTCATTATTAAGTTGTTTTCTGTTATGTAGCCCACAACGGATTTTTTTTTTTTTCTCCTTGCAGCTCAAGGACCCTCCTTAGGACAAATATAAGTCAAGAGAGCGCATTTGGAACTGAAGCACAGAGGGTTAATTTCACCTTGTCCTCCAAAATCCTATTGTCAGTGCCACAAACAGGCCAGTTTAGGAGGTTGGAGGAAAGGCCTTCCAGTGGGCCTATGCATCTTATTCTGTATTCTTAACCTCTCTTTGCTTTTCAGAGCCAGCTGTGTCTGAGGCAGGTGTGCATTGGTCCCTCGTGTGGATGCTCAGGGCCACACCTTGACAGCACTCGGGGATTTGAAAGCATCCAGAACCTTCCATGGTCTTGACATCTGCCTCCTCCTGCTCCAAGGATGGGCAGGACCACAGCTCTAGGGAATCTGAGGGGAAGATTCCCCATCAGCTGCAAGGCGATGCTTCACACTGAAGAGGCTGGGACTTGAACCAGGCCCTGGGGGCATCTGCACCCTGAAGCCACAGAGAATGAGCCCTCTGTCCTCAGTGGCTCAGCTGGGTCGGGAAACAGCTGTTGATTCTGTTAGGTCATTCTAGCTCCTTGTCCATCAGAAACACCTGTCCAAAGCCCTCTCCTTTTTGAGTTAAATATTTATTTACATTTTTTTCTTTTGATGTAGGATTTACATACAAGGAAATGTACAATCCTTAAATGTACATTTGTGATCTTAAGTGTCCGTGCATGCACCCATGTAACCTAACCCCTTATCGAGGTATAGAACATTACCGAAACCCCATAAGTTTCCCTCATTTCCCTTCTCAGTCAATCCTTGCCCTTGGAGCATTTCTCTTATTTATTTTAAATAAATAATTCTATTGAATATCTAGTATGAAGCTTGGGATTTATTTTATACTTTAAAAATATGCAATAACATTTAGTACATATACCAAATGCAAACTCCTAATTGTTCATCAAATGGGAGCTTGATCAAATGGGGATCTATGGGGAGTTTTTAAATTGTTCTTTTTATTGTGGCAAAATACAGATAACATAAGTTGACCATCTTCACCACTTGCAGGTGTACAGCTCAGTGGTATTAAGTGCATGAATAATGCTGGGCAACCATCACCACCACCCATCTCCATGATTCTTTTCATCTTGTAGAGCTGAAACTCTGTACACCTTTGTCTCTTTTTGTCCAGGATGGGAATCCTGAATCACAGTTCTCACTCTTTTGTCTTCACCTAGTCTGGTTCTCTGTTCTTTTCTGCAGGGAGACAATTTCTGGTAAGATTAGTAGAACTTTTTTTCTTTTTTCTTTTTCTTTTATCACCCTTTTATCTTTCCATTTTCTCCTCTTCTTATTTTTCTGTTCTCATCTCCTTCTCTTCCTGTTTTCATTTTCTTCCTTTTTTCTCTTGCTTTTCCCCTTTCATCATCTGTCTTCCTCTCTTCATTTCTGTGTCTTCCTTCTCACCTCTTTCCCTTTTTCTCACCCCTTTCTCCATCCATCCCTCTTCCTTTCCTCTCCTCCCCTATTCTCTTGTCTCCTCTCTTTGTCCTCGCTTTCCTGCTAAGAATCCCTTAAGATTTTCCAAACAACAGATGGGACCCACGTACGCTGGGATGAACCAAGATGAAGGCAGAGCTGAGGTGGCTGGGTAGCCGGAGGAGGCGGGGAGAACGAGGTGTCGCCCACAAGTGGTTATGGAGGGAGGTGGCGCCCTGCTCAGCCCGGGAGACAGTGGAGGGCGGCTGGGGATACCGTTCTGTGCTCCAAGGCTTGCCATTGAGTTGGGGAGATAAGACACGCCCACACGGAAACGTGGTGAGACAGGGTAGTACAAGAGGTGCTCGATCCAAGGACAGGCAGAATTCCAGAAGTTGGTAGGTCGGTGGTTTAGAGCATGTATGTGATGTAATGCACTTTCTTGTAAAACGATATTCTGAGTAGAGGTTGTTTGGCTAGCTCATGAAAACCTATGTACCCCTATGTCTTTAAGCACAGCACTCAAAACGTTTTCTCAGGTTCACCTGCCGATGTAGTGTTGTTTACCTCTGCAGGAAAATTGGTTTCTGGCTCCAACTTGTTACCAAAACATTCTGATTTCCTCACCAACACCATAGGCAGCCTGAGGGTAGGGGCTCTGGGGAAGGAGGGGTTGGGTATTCTCGGCCACCAGTAACTTGCTGAAGTGCTAAGTGTCCTGCTCCTGGCCAAGCATTTCTCGATGGTTTGAACTGGGAAACCAATCTGTTTGTGGTGGGTTGTTCATAAAGTAAGTGTCATGAAAGCAGAGCCCATCCTCCTGATCTAGGTGCCAGGTGTGTGGGCAGCTTGGTCCGGGTCACTTCAGAAGGAGGCAGGGGTTGAGCTGGGCCCACAGGACCAACAGGATGAAGAAGAGAATGGGACACACTGGGACAGGCAGAAAAGAGCCTTGAGCATCGGGAACCGCTGAGAGTGGGCCGGTTTGGGGAAATAAAGCCAAGCGTTCCTACATGGAGTCCTGAAAAAAAAGCTGAAGGGATGATGGGGGCGGGTGGCAGGAGTGGGGAGCCTGGGACTGGCAGGTTGGCAAAACCTTGAAAACAAGGCTAAAAATCTTGAACTTTCCCTCTGAGTCAAACTGTGGGGACAACCTATTAAGGGGTCATGAAATAAAGGCATTGGGGCACCAGCAGCATTAATTTTAATGAAGTGGAATCAAATAAAATGAATGGAATAGAATAAAGTAAAATGGAATGGAATAGAAGATGCCACGGAGGACATCACATAGGAAATTCACATTTCATGAATCTTGTCTTGAGTTTTTCACCTGTGCGTGTGTATACACATATATGTATGCCTACAAACATGTATATATGTGTTCACTTACATAGCTAGGGGGTCACAGTCTAAAATGCATTTCTTTACTGTGGGCTTTTGAGTAATGACATGTTGACATGAATGGTTTTAGATGAATCTAGAAGTGATTTGGGGGATTGGTTTTGGGGAGAGCATCTGGCAGGCAGTGGCAGAGAAGGGAGGCACTCAAGAGTCATTGAAGGGCCGGTGGGGAAGCCTGAGATTAGAGTGATGACAGCAGGGATGGGATGAGTGGCCACCAGCCCCACTGAGAGGAAGGGGACCTGCCACACAGGGTCTAGAAAATCGGCGACGGGGATTGCACAACTGCAAGGGATTCAGTGGCCTGTGCCCAGGGCAGAGCTGGGGTTGTCCAATGCCCAGCCCAGGCACCACCCCCCAGACTGCTGCAGTTCCCAAGACAAGGAAGTGTGTGTGTGTGTGTGTGTGTGTGTGTGTGTGTGTCCAAAAAAACTTTGTCCAAATCCCACTGTTCTGTATTCCATCTTAATTTCTTTTTTGGATTTTTGAACTTTTAGTTTTAAAAATACTTAAATTTTAAATACCACATTTTAATAAATCACTGTATAATAATTTCCACTTTATATCACTGTGCACAGGTAAGTATCAATATGACACGTGTGGTAGGTATGATTGTTATTCAGAAAAATTGCGGATTAAATGACCTACTTTTCTGTGTTGTACATAAAGTACTTGGAATGAACAGAGTAGAGTTGGCTGCCACTATTATTTCAGGAATCACTTCTCAAAAGTGGGAATATAGGTGTCTTGGGCATGAGAGGAGGATGATAAAGAATTAAATACACCTATTTCTCCAACGACGATTTAGCCCTGCACTTACAGGACTGAGCTAGACAGCCCTGAACCCAAGCCGTGGGCAGGAGACAGAATGCAGCGCAGTCTGGCAGGAGCCAAGGGTATCAGTGGGGGTAGGGGTAGGAGATACAGGGTCATGGACTGAACTGAGGACTGATGGATGACCACCAAGGGGGTCTCAGCTGCTTACTGCCCAATGGCATCAGAAATCTTGGTCACACTGTGTCTCTTCCAATCATGAGCACACAACCCCCCTTCAAACAGAATCAGCCACATCATGGAATGAAATCATCACTCCAAAAATGATTGTAAAGGAAGACTCCACAATTCCCGCCAGTAACCTTGACAATTAGTGGTCCAGTTGAAAATTCATGAGATGGTAGACTGTCGTGATCTGGTGTGCAATGGCATACATATGAATCCCACCCCAATAATTATTCACCGTATGATTTTAGGCAAGTTCTTTAACCTTTCTGTGTCTTAGTTTCTTCTTCTATAAACTATAAGGATTGATGACATTATATATAAAACCCTGAGAGTAGTGCCTGGTCCATAATAAGGTTTCGATACTTGTTTGCATTCAGCCCCATTTTATCTAAAAGCATGTATGTCCTGGCAACATGTATGACCAAGTGTTAAAGTAATAATAACAATAATAATAATAATAATATACAAAGAACTCTTAAAATAAGAGTTACAGTAACTCTTGTATCTTACTGTAACTTATAGTAACAATAAGAGATACAGTTACTCCAATACAAAGGAAGGATAGAAATCTTCTTGAACAAGCAATTCAAAAAAAAAGAAGTCCAAATGGTCAATACACATGCACCAAAAATAATCAACCTCACCTCTAATAATAAAAATACAAATTAAACCAGAATGTCTGAAATTAAAAGGACAAATATACTGTGTGTTGGCAAGGATGTGGAGCAACTGGAACTCTCATGCATGTCTGGTGGGAAGTTAAATTGATACAACCACTTAGAAAAATATCTTTGGAAGGATCTACTAAAACTAAATATATGAATGCTATCTGACTCAGCACTTCACTCCTGGGCATATACTCCACGGATGTGAGTGCTTAGGTCCAAAAGACATTACAAGAACGTTCATAGCAGCTTTACTCATTGCAGCTCAAGACTGAAAACAACCAAAATATCCTTCCACAGACGAATGGATAAGTAAAGTGCAGTTTATTCATACAATGGAATAGGTTCAGCAGTGAGAGTAAGCAAACTACAGGTGCACATATCGACATGTGTGAATCTCACGGACAGAGTAGTTACTGTATGTTTCAATTTATATGAGGGTCACAAACAGACAAACTGTTCTAAAGCGGAAAAGGGCAGAATAGTGGTTGTCTTCCAGTGGGGGAAATTAGCTGAGAGGGGGCACAGAGGGCCTCCTGGAGGGGTGGAAATGTTCCATACCCTGATCTTGACAGTGGTTATGTGGGCCTTTCTATACATAAAAATTCATCCAGTTGCCCACTTAAGATGTGTGTGTTAACAGGTTATACCTCAATAAAAAGTATTTATAAAATATTAAAAAATTAATGAAATGAAATTAATTAATGAAATGTCATTGTCATTGTCATGTCATTGTCTCCTGTAAAACAGGAAACTATTTTGCAAATGAATAATACTCAGTGTTACTATCTTATTTAGTACAGTGGGGAGGACTTGGTACAACATTTCAGAAGGGCATTTGATCCTACTTAACAAAAAACCTTAAGGACTTCCCTGGTGGTCCAGTGGTTAAGAATCTGCCTTCCAATGCAGGGGATGCCAGTTCAATACCTGGTCGGGGAACTAACATCCCACATGCCGCAGGATAACTAAGCTGGCATGCCACAACTACCAAGCCCGCAAGCCACAACAAAAGACCATGTGTACCGCAACTAAGACCCAGCACAACCAAATAAATATTTTAAAAAATAAAAATAAAATAGTCACACAAGTTAAAAAAAAAAGGCAAACCTTAAAAAATATCCATCTCTTAACCCAGCATTTGTACTTGTAGAAATTTATCCTAAGGAAATAATCAGACAGATGTACAAAGATGCTTCTACAAGGATGTTTATTTCATTGCTTATAACTGCAAAGAATTTGAAGCACATTAATGTCCAAAAATGGAGGACTGAGTAAATAAGTTTAGCTACATGTATGTGATAGGACCCATTAAGCACCCATTTTAAATGATGGAAGAGACTATTTAATGGAATGGGAAATGCAGCAAATGAAGAGAAAGATCACAAAACGATGTGCTCATTATATTTATATACATTATAATATGTATACATTTTTATTACATACGTGATATATGATATGTATATGATAGCCACCAAAGGAGACAATTGTTCTCTCTGAGTGTTGGGATCATGAGCAATGTTAATTTTGTTCTTGGTACTTCTCTCTGTTTTATAAACTTTCTATGAACGGAAAGCCTGATAACCCTTAACGAAAATATGCTATCTTGTAGGAAATATGTAGAGAGTTAAACGAAGAAAATTCTAGAGATTAGTGCTCTTTCCTGCAGAGTTTAGCATTCGGTAAGAAAAAAATGATGGCCCCTCTGCTAGGGTTACAGAAGGTCATGCATGAAAATATATGCTATGAAACACACAACCTGGAGAAGCTACTGGTTCCCTAAAATCACACGCACACACCTACACACACACGCACACACTGACCCTCTAGCCACACCCCATTGATCTAAGCAGATCCAGCTCCGGGGAGTTGCAGGTTGGACCAGCGACCCCGCACACCAGGAGCTGAGGCGGCCAAGTCAAGGTCGTCCCTCTGATCTCTCCGGACAGCTGCGCAAGGAAGGGACAATTTCGCCCGCCAGCACCCTCTCTGAGCCATGACACCCGGGTCTCCCTCCAGTACATCCTCAGTTTTATTTACGCTTTGATTAAACCGATAAGCCAGAATCCACTTCTGTGGTTTGTAACAAAAAGGACCTCACCGACCACAAAGCCGTGTTAATGAATCCGGCCCCTCTCCTCGCCTCTCCCCTCCCCCCCCCCCCGCCCCCGCCCCGCACATCCGCGCCCTCAGCGCGCATGCGTGGAAGACCGACGCAGGCGGCCCTGTGCTGGGCGCTTCGTGCCCTTTCCAGGGAAGCAGGTCAAGGTCTTGCCCTTGAGGCTGCAGTAATCCAGCCAAGAGAGTTGTTCAGGCTCCCCCAAAATTAAGTGAAGCAGAGCTGGGTTAGGCTGTGGGCTGCGGTGAAAGGACCCCCGCGCTGGGGAAGGAAACACGCTCGCCCCGCGCAGGAAGAGACCTCGCCCTGGAGCCGGGTCTTCTTTCCCCTCCAGCCCTTGGCAGTGAGACTGGACTGTTTAGGTTCTTCAGTGGTTTCTCTTGCCCTTCGGTCTAGATGCAAAGGAGAACGATTCACAACATCTACAAGAATTACTTCACTAAGAGCAGCAGAGAGTGCAAACGTCCCGCTTTATAAGGGATTAATTTTAAATTCTGTTCCCACGAAGGCTCCCATCTTAGCTGAGGTCACAGTTTGGGGATGGTGGCCTTTAGGATTTCTCCTTTCTGACCACATCAGCGGTCCCATCTAATCGGAAAGAGGAAGCGGGGCAGCAGGGCTTTCAAGGAAGAGGCTCTGCTCCCGGGTCCCTATCTCCCGCCAGCATCTCTCTTCCTTCTGCGGCTCTGGGCTCCTCCTGCCTACTCCTCCCAGCACATCTTCAACTTCACAGAACCTTTCAGAGACTCCCACGAGATCATGTCGGCTGTGAAAGTGCTTTGGAGACTAAGCCTCAGCCCCACATTCGAGGGTTTCCATTATTACCACCACTCTCCGCTTCCACTGGACGATGGACCCCGAGCAGAGCTGGCCCCGTGCCTGGAGGCGTTGCTCAGTTATGTGGCCAATACCCTCCGACCCCGAGCAGGGCTCCCGTCAGCTGGTCTCAGCCCAGCAAAGAGTCGTTCATGAGCCAGCACCCCTTGCAGCTTCTCAGCCACTACTGGGGACCTGTGACTTGGGCAGAGTGACAGGGACACACGCCGAGTGTGACTGAGCCCTTTGCTGCGACTCTGTGGGGAGCTTGGTGTGGCTTGAGCTCAAGACAGTGTTTGCAAGTGGCTTCACGGAGGAGACACTTCCTTGACCCACAGGGGCACAGGGGTGGGGGGTGGTTATCCGTGTCACCGGAGAAGGTCACCAGAGTGAACCTGATAACTTGAAGGAGACACTCAGACGGGCCTTGAGAAAGAGCTCCCCACTTAACACAGCTTTTTCATCTTCAAAGCCCAGAACCTCAATCAAGTAATTAATAGGTCTGGTCATGTTCACAGATCTCTAAAAATGAGACTGGGGGAGCTCTGGCTTTCCCTCCAGGAGAACTGCTTTCCCGTCAAGCCCAGCGAAACGCCTGAGAAGGCGACCAGTAATCCAATAAGCATCCCCTTCTGATGACAAGTTCCAAATCGGCTCTGCGGGTTGAGGGGTTGCCCCGGCCCCGGAAACGCGGCCAGACTTTGTGGTTTGCTGCCCCCTTGAGGATGCTTTGAGGATAGCAGGCGGATGGAACACTGCATCCAGTAACGGGAAGAAAACAGCTCTTTTCATCTGAGAAGGAGTATCCGGCATGCCCAAGACTTCTTCAAGACAGGAAAATATTTCCTGCACAATAATTCCTCTCTCTTTTCATTCAAAATCTAGACAAACTGTGTTGATACTGAGTTAACAAGTTCCAGGGGCCAACGCTTTCTGAATGAAACGAGAGGGTTCTTGAATTTATGGATGAGAACACAGCTTCGCACATCAGAGGACCAAGGGAAGGTAACTGCCCTCGATATTTACTTTGGATTTCGGAAATACAAAGCAAGAAGGCTTTGCAGAAGTCAAGAACTGATTATAATTCTAGGCTTGGCGGCAGTGGGATAAATTATCTGGTGACTTTTTGCCGACTTATTGACTCTGTTTGCATCTAACGCCAACGGCCTTGCCTGGTATAAAGCCTCAGAAAGCACTCAGAAAAGAGCATCATTCCTACATCACTGACAAGATGCAGAGTGCCGGGGCTTCAGGACCGCCCCCCATTGATCATAACCCGGTCACCTCAGGGGGCTGCTGGCAGCTCAGTCCACTAGAAGACCAGTGACTGGCTTAGCCCACAAGGAGTCTTCAGTCTCTGTCTGTTTTGAAGGCTGCCTGGCCTCTCATGATTTAGGGCTCTGGGCTGGTATGTCTAGGGACTTCTTGCCCTAGATAAAAATTTTTTAATAACTAAAAAGCCCCCAACAGAGAGAAAGGGCGGGGGCATGCACATTTGTGTGCCCCAAGCTAAACTCTTTTCATTCAAGTTTTAGATTCACAGAATTTTCAGTGTTCAGCCTATCCTGGTGTCATAGGCAATGGGAACTGACTGCAGTGGTTCCTGAGGGCATGGAGGGATGGGGCCCAGTCGCACACTTTGGGACAGTTGGAGAGCAGCCAAGAACGGGTGTGGCAGCCCAGCTGACTGAATCCCCGCCAGTGGAAGGGACCTCAAGATGGGAGGTCAGCAGGAAACGTGGTTGGGCAGGGACATGGCTGGCTGGGGCTCCTCTCCTCTGCGTCCCCCAGAGCCCAGATGGGTGAGGTGTTGGGGGGCTGGAGAAGGGGCTTATGGCCAGGGAAGCACCGAGATGGTCACAAAGGAGAGGTCAATGTCTTCTGGATGGAAACAGCGATCCCAGTTGCCTTGCAATGGAGCAATTGGCATGGGAGTTGGTGTCACCCAGACTTTGAATGGCTGAGGGGTGGTGAAAAGAAAGCAGCTTCCGGCACGGCTGATGACCCCGTCTGTCCAAGAACAGGCCTTTCCAACGATACCCAGAGTGATCCAGATTCTCTCCGGGGAAGTCCAGTGTTAAGACAATGCGGCTGCCTGTCGTGGAGCAGACTGCCCAAAACCGCAGGGGGGAGAACATCCAATAACCCAATCCCGGTGACCCCATCCTTTCTGCGGTTACTCAGAGCTGGCTGGCTGAGGTCCAGGGTGCAGACCCAGTCAGGGTGAAGTCTATCCAAATTCAATTTCCAATTGAAAATGGAAACAAGTCAGGCCAAGACAAACCCAGGGCCTGGCTTAGCAACTGCCATGGCAAAGCTATTGTCACACGGGCCCAAAGGTCGGCCCTCTACCCACCACCTTTCACATAGAAACTCACTGACCGCATAACCTCTCTATGACACAGTTACCGTTAAGGTCCTCATTGTACAGGTGAGGAAACTGAGGCACAAGAGGTTAGTTCTCACAGTAGGTGGTGGGGCACGGCTGAACCCCCGGGGCTGGCTCCAGATCAGCCTCCCAGGGCGGGGATCCCCTTGCCCCAGCCCCTCACCCACCCGGGCACCCTCTTCAGCTGCAGACCCCAGGGTGGGCGAATGGGGATCCAGCACCAGAGAGGCTCTAGGTCTCCATGTCCCTCTCAGACGCTGTGCTTGGATGTGACCCACACACTCCTGGGGGCGGGGCCTCATTACCAACATCCAGGGTCCTGAAGACTTGAGAGAGCGTCTTGAGGGCTGCTCCTGTCTCCCTGCCTCAAGTTCACTTCCAAGGGGGAGGCTCCTGTCCCCGCTGCCCACCGTAGCCCCCGATGCACGGCCACAGGAAGCCCCCTCACAGGGAGTGCTTGGGGACAGGTCAGCACGCAGCCTCCGGGCCGCAGCACCTGCATGAGGAGCTTGATTCCTCTGAACATTTCTTTCGTCTTTTAGAAGATGGCCATTGTGAGGCTGGGTGCCTGTGCGGAATTTCAGAAGACTGACTAGAAAAACCACGTGATAACAGCAAATTATATCTATCTCTTGTGGGATTTACCAGCCTCTTACATATAGGGAGTATCTATCTATCTATCATCTATCATCCATCCATTTAACTATCTTTCCTTCTTTCTATCATTCTATCTATATTACCGATTTATCAATCAATCGTCTATCATCTCTCAATCACCTATTATTTATCTATATCTTCTATCATCTATCCATTCATCTATCCTCCATCCAATTATCTACCTTTCTATCTTTCTTTCCATCAAGCTATCTATGTTATCTATCATTTATTTATGTCACCTATTATCTACCTACCTACCTGTTATCTACCTATTATCTATCTACCTATCATCTATCTATCTATCTATCTAACAACTATCTGTCATCTATTTATCTTCCCACCCACACGCTCACAGTCTCAGACATTCAAGCTGCCATGTGGAATTTTGATTATGAGCTCTCAGTAGCACCTGGGTCAGAGTCCAGTTTCCGAAAATCACTAGCTGTGTGACTTTGGATAAGTTACTTGACATCTCTGTGCCTTCTTTTGGGTTTTTGCGTCTGTAAAACGGGAAGCATAAGAGTGCTTATCTAACTGGATGGTTTGCAAGGACTACATTAGCAAAGCTGTGTAAAAGGCTAGTCTGACAGCCTGGAGCTTGTTAGGTCTTAATAAACGGGAGAGAAGCTACCCTGGGCTGCAGCAGGGGCCTGGCTTTCCTGTGCCCTAAAAGAGGAAGCAGTGAACCTCAAAGCTTTTAAAGCAGTTCTTTTGCAGAGACCCCTGGCCTGTGCCAGCTGATCTTAGCTAATTTTCACAGTTTTCCTGGAGGGAGGTAAGGCCCAGAGAAAAATCAGATTTGGCTAGCAGAGAAGAGAAACACAGCCGAGATTGACACGCAGTTCTGTGGAACAATTAAGGGCCATAAACGGAACGTGGGAAGACACGAGGCAGATGACCAGGGTCTGGGAGCTGTAAACCATCCTCAACTGGTCAGCCGCTGTGACCTGACACAGACCAAGGAGGAGCCTTTGCCGGGCCCCAGGACCCCTACAAGTGCCCCTCTGTGTGATTCACAGTCACTGCCCCAGGCAGGATGACGAGACCCGAGTCTGGAGCATTTCTGGGAACACATGCAGAATCCGTAACTGCTACAGCTCCTTGAGGATTAGGTCATGTCGGGACCTTCGGGCTTCCCCCGGCTGCACTGGGCAAGCCGCCAGGCACTGAGGGCGTCAACGTCCACTGCAGGATATACGGGGGCATCTCTCCGGGACCCGAGTCCCGGAGGCTGCTCTTTCCATTGCCTTAGGGTTTCAAGAGAGAACGAACTTTGGGGAATGTGTCACTTGTTGGGCTTTAGAAGGTGACAGCAGGCAGAGCCCAGATGCCCGAAAGCGCCGCCCACATCTGGATAGAGGTTTGGAGGTTATCGGCAAGTCTATTGAAATTGACAATAAATGGGATTTTGCATGTGAAACCATGGGAACTATTGAAGTACAAAGAGGAGACATGGAGAAAGCCATTAACATGTTCAACAAAGGTATTAACCTGGCCAAATCGGACATGGCGATGGTTCATCTATACTCACTCTCTGATGCTGCCCATGCCCAGACAGAAGTTGCAAAGAAATATGGATTAAAACCACCAACATTATAAAGTACGGGAGAAAGACAATGACCCTCTTTTTAGAACTTAACCCCCTCTTCAGCTGAACCCTAAAGACGCTGTGATGCATTGTGTTGAATGGTGGAACTTAGTATTTCCGTTTGCGCTGGTGTCATTCATTACGCCTGTTTCAGGTTTAGATTTTGTAGGAGTAGCTGCTGAAGAGAGTTTGCCTGTTGCAGCTTTTATTCCCTGGGCAACAGAAGCTTAGAGACTGTTACAGGGATATTAAATTAAAGTTGCAAAGAGTGCAAATGATACTTGGCCGTGCAAATAAAAGCTTTGATTTATTCAAAAGAAAATAAAAAGTCTGCACCCCGGCACTTGGCAGGTGGAGGTGAGTTTCACTTCTGCCTCTTGAGGACCTACCTCGGTGGCTGGTGCTCAAGGTATGTGCTGAATTGTCCAGATCAGACCCAGAGACAACGGGAGGGCAGACACAGAGAGAACTGAGCATCCCCCAGACCCGAGTAGGAAGCCGTGCTTGGTCCCCCGCCAGCCAGGAAACTTCAGGCAAATTTCCTCACTTCCCATCTGCAAAGTGGGGACGAGGTTATGAATATCTTCCTCAGAAGCTTCTCCTTGGCATTTTTCTCCTCTGGAGAGCCCCGGTATCAGGACCCTGGATGGACGGACGGTGGTTTGGGGAAGAGGAGGCGTCCAGACCTAAAGAGACATCCATCGCAGCACCATGGTCTCCAAGCTGGAAGGCGCAAGAGACTCTTCAGCGCAGTGGTTTTCGATTATTTTGAAACAGGAATCACCTGGGAAGCTTTCTGTATTCGTTTCCTAAGGCTGAGGTAATGGAGTAACACAAACTGGGTGGCGCGCGACAGCAGAAATGTACTTTCTCACAGTCCTGGAGGCCGGAAGTCCAAGATCAAGGTGTCAGCAGGGTCGGTTTCCTCTGAGACTCTGTGTAGAATCCTTCCTTGCCTCTTCCTGTCTTCCGGGAGTGACTGGCGTTCCTTGGCATCCCTTGGCTTGTGGTAGCATCCCTCCAATCTCTGCCTCGGCCATTGCGTGGCCTTCTCCCTGCATCTCTCCAATTTTACACAGCCATCTTCCCCGCGTGTCTGTGCCTTTTGTCCTCTTCTCATAAGGACACCAGTCATACCGGATCAGGGCCCATCCTACTGCAGCATGACCTTGTCTTAGCCAATTACATCTGCAACAATCCTATTTCCAAATAATGTCATATTCTGAGATGATGGGGATTAGGACTTCAACGTATTTTTTTGAAGAACACAATTCAACCCATAAGACCTGCTCAGAAAAACAGATTCCTGGTTCTCACCTGTGTTTTCAACAAGGCTCCACCACCACCGTCGCCCCCCGAAAGGGGTTCTGATACAAGAGGCCTAAGGGCCACCCTCTGAGAAATCCTCACCTGTCAGGTTGGAGCTACACAGATGACATGGGTCACATCTCTCTGTTCTCCACCTAGTGTTCCTTCTCTAGCCCCTTCTGGATACTTGAGGCCAGAGTAACCTTGCAACAGCACTGCAAACTGACCCCGTCCAAGGAAATTTAGAAAAGATGCAAGATACCTATTAGGCCGTTTTTTCCCAAAGCTTATGTTATGGGTTGAATTTTGTCCCCCTTCAAAAGAAAGATATGTTGCGGTCCCCAGGATCTCAAATGTGACCTTATTTGGAAGTAGGGTTGTTGCAGGTGTAATTAGTTACGATGAGGTCCTGCTGGAGTAGGGAGGGCCCCTAATCCAACATGTCTGGTGCCCTTAGTTTTAAAATGCCGTGTAAAGAGTCAGAGACACAGGGAGAAGGCCATGTGAAGACGGAGGCCGAGATGGGAATGATGCTGTCACAAGCCAAGAAACACCAGGGATTACTGACCGTCACCAGAAGCTGGGAGAGAGACCTGGGCTGGATTCTCTCTCACAGCCCTCAGGGGGAACCAGCCCTGCCAATGCCTCGATTCAGATTTAAGTCTCCAGAACTGTGAGGGGATGAATTTCTGTTGTTTTCAGCCATCTCATCTGTGGCACTGTGGCACTGCAGTCTTAGCAAACTAGGGCAGCTGGTGACTGATTTGTCCCAGACTCCCCAAATTCAGACATGGGCCCTGGGGGAAATGCTGGGGGTGGGTGTGGGTGCAGCCTGAGGTAGAGTGCAGGGAGCAGTGAGCCCTCAACGTGTCCCCTATGAAAGTCTCAGGGATGCAGCAGGTGGCAAGGCAACCTTGGGAATGAACCTAGCACTGGATGTTCTCTCTGGGGAACAAGCCAGCAGGGCAGGCTCTTTGGGTTTTTCCCTGAGCTACTTCCAGCATCCAGTAGATCCAGCTGATGGTGACTCAGAGCTGGGCAAGGACCACCAGCCTGGGTTCGAATTCTTACTGTACCAACTCTGCTGTATCTCTGGGACAAGTCCTTTCTGGTTTCTTCCTCTGTAAGGCGAGGATTCACATAGAACCACCTCCAGGGGTGTGGAGAGGACTAGAGGAGAGAAGACATGTGACTTGCAGAAGATGCTGGGTGAGCAGAAGTGTCCACAAGGTGCTCCCGTGTGTCAGTTCCAAGGGCTCGTCCCGGGCTGCGACGTGGGGCGGTGGCCTGATTGTCTTCTAGGCAAGGACCTAGGGAGGCGGAACCCTGGAATCCACTTTCACTGTGGGCTCCCTTTCATAGAGAGTTGCCCCTAACAACAGTCCACAGTCATAAAAATAATGAATGTGCGTAAGGCTCTCAATAAATCACTTTCACAGAAACGACTTCCTGTAGTCGACATAACTACCCTGTGAAGTCCGTGTGATTGTGACCTTCACTTTTCGAATTAGAAAACTGAGTCTCTTGGAGAGAAAGTGACTTGCCGAGGTCTCGTAACAGATAATGACACCAGTAATCACCATGTTTTTGGAGGCTGGAGGATTGAGAGGGGAGACGATGGGGGAGCAGGGCAGCTGTGTATGTCTCCAGGCTCCTGCAAGTAGGGATCGGGGCTCTAGGGTCGGCCAAGAGTCTGCTGCTCTGCCTGGCTCCCAACCCCAATCCTAAGTAAGGGGTCCAGTCCAGAACCTCCCCTGGGTCTGTGGGCTCATGCTGGGGCACACCCACTGCTGGAAAAAGCCACTGACACAAGAATGTTGGCGAGAGCCAGGACCTTGCTTGGCATCCGTCCACTGCAAATGTGCCAGAGGGCACAGCGTCTCTTTACTAGAGGGCTTGGGAGGAAGCGGTCGGGAGATGATGGGCAACATCATCTTGGCGTCTGCCTGTCCTGGTGGCCGTGCTTTACAGCTATAGAGGAAACCTCGCGCACTCAGATGCTGTAGGAGTTGTCCTCAAAGCACACGATGGATGTTACCTGGTGATCAGCAGGTTTGCTGAAAGTGGAGAAACCTGGGCCCCAGGCAGAGGAAGGCTCTTGCCTGAGGTCATGCAGCAGATCAAGGGCAAAGCTGGGGGGTGGGCCCAGCCCTCTCAACTCTCACCCCGGTTCCAACACATGCCCCACCCCCCACAACATCCTGCCCCCAACCGAATGGCAGAGGAGAGTGATGAGGATTTTAAGAGAAGCAGACTGACTGCATGCTCCTCCTCTGGGACCCAAAGTTCCTACCCAGGACCTTTGCCTACTTTATCATTATCTGCAGCTCAGATATAAACAATCTGAGTCATGGATTCCAGGGAAAGACCTAGATTCCTCCCACCTGGGGGCTGGGTGAGCTGTGTGCACGCCCTGGTAATAAAGAAAGCCGTGAAAGATGGTGAACTCAGGCCACGTAGCCACGTTGTCTCTGTTTGCCCTCCATGCACAGCTGGAGCTGGGCCATAGTCAGCAAACACGCAAGGGCTCACCTTGATCTCTCTTCTCTGTTCCAAGCAAAATCAAGCAAACTTCACGGCTGCCACCAGCTCATGGTCCCAAGATTTTTTCACCTTTCAACCACAGACTGGGACCTCTACAGACTTGAAATCAGAGGTGGCCCCAAAGTCCTGAAAGGTCCGGACCCCACAGCTTAGGGCAGGCAGGACCCTGAGGCACCAGCTCGACTTAGGGGCCGAATCTCACATGAACCACCCTGGGAAGTTTCCATGACTGCTGCATTTCTGCCTCTAAGGCAGAGCTTCTTAACCTGCGTCCTTGGTGACACTTTCAGGAGTCCATGTGTGCTTGAGTGTGTGTGCATGTTTTTGAGGAGAAACTTTCACGGGGGTTAAAACCTGCAGAGGGACTAAGTGACACTGTTCTGGAAGCAGCTCACCCCCCAAAGACCATCACAACCAGGGAAGTACTGACTATATTCTGGCACGTGTGGGTGGTGGTGTTTGTGGCTGTGTGAGAACACGCCAAGTGGTGTCCCATGCCACCTTTACTGGTGATACCCATAACAAGTCTCCCTGTGTCCTACTGTATCCCTACACTGGGATGTCGCAGGAATTGTTATTGATCCCTGTTTTGCAGGTGAAATTCCTGACATTCAGAGATTTTTGTGACCTGTTCAAGACTGCTCAGCTGGTAACCTGGAGGCCAGTTACTCAGAACCTGGCCTCGCCTCCAGATGACACTGGGATCATGAGCATGGGGAGGGGCTGCTGTGTGACAAGTCACTCTGCTGGTGGAGGTGGCAGAGGGGAGTCCTTGTCAAGTTGCTCCAGCCTCCCTCCACCACCCCGGCTGGAGGAGTACCTGGCCTCTTTCAGATGCTTCATTATTTACTCTCTCTCTTGCCCTTCTCTTAGGCAAGATACTGGCATCAGTGGCCTGTTTAAAAGCTGTCCTTTTTGAATGGACATTCTGGATCTCTGGCCAGAAGGCAGGCAGTGCAAGCTTGGTAAAGGCTCAAGTGCTTGCCATCCTCCCCCATTCCTGAGCCCCCCACACGACACATCAGAGCCTCTTCTTCACAAGCAGTGATAACAGAAGGTAATGAATTTGCCCAAAGAAAGAAAGGGTCTCTGACATGAAGGGCAATGAGACAGGCAGGACCATAAAAGGAATCCATCTCTGGGTGGCCCCAAAGCTAATGTGCTTGAGGGGAGCAGGTTGGAGACAGGTGGGTTATCAGGACAATGTGGGGGAAGGCAGAGAAGGGAGAAGAGTGGAGAGAAGCAGAGGTTTGAGAGCGCCCACTTTTTGAGAGAATGGGAGAGTCTGCCAAGTCTAGGGCTCCCTGCCCCCCAGACCCTGGACACAGGAGTGCCTTCCTCTGGAAGCAATGGGCAGGTGTGTATCGCTGACCTTGCTCTTCATGACTTGCATACCTACAACCAAAGTGTTGCTGATGAAATTTGAAAGGCTTCCACTGCAAGAGGCTAAATGATGGATGACACAGTGGGGCTATTTCAGAGACAAGGTTGAATTGAGGCCTTTCAAGAAACGAAATCTAGGGGGTGTTGGATTTAGTGAGTAGAGACCACATCTTAACCTTCTTTGTATTCTCAGGGCCTAGCCTTGATATGTGGGTGCGTGGATGGATGGATGGATGGGTGGGTGGGTGGATGGATGGATGGATGGGTGGATGGATGGATGGATGGATGGATGGGTGGATGGATGGATGGATGGATGGATGGATGGATGGATGGATTAGCAGATGGATCAGTGGACTGACGGATGAATGGATAAATGGATGAATGGATGGATTGGTATGTGGATGGATGGGTGGATGGATGGATTGTTGGAAGTCAAGGGTGTCTTCACTCCTGCTGTACCCCAGACCTTTTCCCTCACCTGTCAAATGATGTGGGTCAATTTAATGTTCTCTAAGTCCCTCCATGCTCTGTCATTCTATGTTTGTATGGTCTCATGACTCTGAGCTGCCCAGGACCCCTGGGCTGACTTGCAGGGGAAAAGGAATAAGTATTAGAGGCTCCATCACCAGTATGGGCACCAAGGAGCTAAGATGCGTAGAAAAATCTAATGGAGCCAAGTCAGATAGAGGAAAGGAGTCCTGCCTGCTGAGACCACAGGAAGACTGGAGTCCCTCTGTGCACACAGCTGGAGGTCCTCCCATCCATCCCCTCTAACCCTCCTGGTGAGGAAAGACACTGGCTTTGGAGAGCACAGTGCTTGCAGAGGTGGTAACACTGTTCCCTTATCCTCATGTAGGAAAAAGACACATTTTGCAATGCCTAGCCTTGATCAACAAGGAAAGATCCTGAGACTTTTGTCTGCATTAGAAGCAGCTCCCCCAAAATGCTGATGCTCCAAGAAGTCCCAGGATTCACGATCTCAGAGGTACTTAAGGAATCTTCACAAGGTTGAGATAAAATAATGTAAAAATAAGTAACAAATCATTATTCCTTTAAATGATTTCTAGATTAGAAATACTTATACATGGCTTTTGGATGATGTATGAAGCAAAGAGGGAACTAAAATGCGTTGAGTGCTGTGTTGGTTTGGGGTCTCCAAGAAGCAGACAGCGGGCTTCCTTGGTGGCGCAGTGGTTGGGAATCCGCCTGCCAATGCAGGGGACATGCGTTTGAGCCCTGGCCCGGGAAGATCCCACATGCCGCGGAGCAACTAAGCCTGTGTGCCACAACTACCGAGCCTGCACTCTAGAGCCCATGAGCCACAACTACTGAGCCCTCGTGCCACAACTGCTGAAGCCCCTGCGCCTAGAGCCCGTGCTCCGCAACAAAAGAGGCCACTGCAGTGAGAAGCCCGCGCACTGCAACGAAGACCCAATGCAGCCAAAAATAAAAAATAAAAAAATTTATAAAAAAAAAAAAAAGAAGCAGACAGCAAGGTGGGATTAGACACGTAAGAGATTTGCAGGGGGGCACACCTGTGAGGGAGAAGGGGAAGGAGCCAGAGAGGGTGGGAGAGCCGTCAGACCATGTGCAGTTCTGACGCTGTGAGCGGGGAGGGCAGGACACTGCAGAGGCAAAGTCTCTCCCTCAGCACGGTTCGGAGAAAGTTCCAGCCATGCCCACAGGGAGTCCTGGAGCCAAAGCTGTCTGTCAGAGGAACCCACATCTCTCAGGACCCACCTGTCTTAGTGTCCCTGTCACGCTCGGTCACTGGGGAGCGTGGCTCTGTGCAGACTCACGGGTGGATGCCAAGCGCAGCCCTGGGGTCACTGTCAACCATGAGGGACCCGTTTTCATGGCTGCCACCATGCTTCCTATGGGGCCAGGCACTTTCTAAATGCCTCTTTCAATCTTCAGCCATTGCTGTTGGACAGCAGTATTGTCAGCCCATTTTACAGATGAAAACACGATTTTGGAAACATTAAGGTACTGCCGGACTGTCAGTGACCAAGCCAGGACTTGACCCTCTGTTGTTCCCAAGGCCTCCCTGCACTGAGAACCAGAGGCTGGGGTTAGCTTGGGGAGAATGGGGGAGAGAGGCTGGGGTATTGTATTTGGGGGAGGAGAGGCAGACGGAGTGAGGGGAAATGGGGGTCAGGGGACTGAGTTGACACACTTACCAGCAGATGCAGTGAGCCGAGGGCTCCACGCCTCACAGCCTTTTGGGGTAAAGCCTCCAGTCGGCTCCTGATTCAACACTTACGTAAGGAGCATTCAGCATCATGAGAAACGTGGCAGGGAGAAGTGCTCCCAGGCGGGGAATGTGGTGGGAAGGAATGCAGGCTCCACCAGAGAACGTGGCCTCAGTGAGGAGTCGCTGTTTGCTTGGGCTGAATATATTTCCCTGCATTTGGAATGAAGGATGAAAGCAAACCGCCCCTCAGCTGTCCCCGCCCCCCCCCTCCCCCGGCCATGGGATGTAAACATGGCTGCAGGGCAGGGTCAGCGCGCCCTCCCAGACACCGAGGAGGAAATGGGAAACACACGCAGTAGGGAGGGAACGCTGTCAGCTTCCCCCATCCAAGCGGAGAGACGTCCACCTGGAGGCCAGAAACTGTGACAGCCATGCGTTCTCCGTGGACTCTCTGACTCCCAGTTAAGGAGAAATAACATTCTTCAGAGACTGAAACAACTTGAAAGTCACTTTCCCCAGATACCTTTAAAATAATTTTAAGGAGCAATCAAAGGGTATGAGTGCAGTGATTCTTGCCATTCACTGTCACGTGGCCCCCAAGGGTTGAACTTGGGGCCTCCAGCCACCTCTCCCCACTCTACTGGGATGGAAAAGAGTCAAGAAGGGGCCCTTTCTTTCTTTTTTTTTTAAATTAATTTTTATTGGAGTATTGTTGCTTTACAATGTTGTGTTCGTTTCAGGTGTACAGCAAAATGAATCAGCTATATGTATACATATACCCCCTCTTTTCTGTATTTCCTTCCCATTTAGGTCGCCGCAGTGCGTTAAGTAGAGTTCCCTGTGCTATACACTATGTTCTCATTAGTTATCTATTTTATGCATAGCATCAATAGTGTATATGTGTCTGTGCCAATCTCCCAGTTCATCCCCTCCCCACCCCCCCCAAGAAGGGGGCTTTTCAACAGACCCCGGCTCTGCATCCCACACGGCTTCCATCTCCATAATGAGCGTTCTCACCACGCCTTTAAATAAACTCCTGGAGCCCTGGCCTGGCGCTCAGAGAGCAGCTGACGTGCGGGGAGCACTCAGCAGTGAGAGGAGAGTGATGGCACAGGCTGGACCTCCCCCCGCAGCCTGTGGGCAGCACACTCAGCTGGAAATGGGAGCGATCTGTACTGAAAATACCCAATCACTTTGTAACAAAGATGGGCTCAGATGACCCATGGCCCAGGGAAGCAGAGACCTTCCCCAGGGCGGTTCTTTCCAGGTAGGGGAGGGGTCCGCAGGCTTGGGCTAGACGCTGCTTTGGTGGATCTCACTGGAGATGACAAGCAGGCAACGAGGGAGGTGCCAAGTACATTTTTTTCCTTTAAGAAGACAAAAACAGAATAATTGTTCTTTAAATCCTATTTCTTTTTTTTTTAATTGAAGTACACTTGATTTACGATATGATATTAGTTTTAGGTGTACAACATAGTAATTCAATATTTTGATAGATTATACTCCATTTAAAGTGATTACAAGTTCATTGCAGCTCTATTTACAATAGCCAGGACATGGCAGCAACCTAAGTGTCCATCAACAGATGAATGGATAAAGAAGATGTGGCACATATATACAATGGAATATTACTCAGCCATAAAAAGAAATGAAATGGAGGTATTTGTAATGAGGTGGATGGACTTAGAGACTGTCATACAGAGTTAAGTAGGTCAGAAATAGAAAAATAAATACCATATGTTAACACATATATATGGAATCTAAAAAAAAAAAAAAGGTTATGAAGAACCTAGGGCCAGGACAGGAATAAAGACACAGATGTAGAGAATGGACTTGAGGACACGGGGAGGGGGAAGGGTAAGCTGGGACGAAGTGAGAGAGTGGCATGGACATTTATACACTACCAAACGTAAAATAGATAGCTAGTGGGAAGCAGCTGCATAGCACAGGGAGGTCAGCTCGGTGCTTTGTGACCACCTAGAGGGGTGGGATAAGGAGGGTGGGAGGGAGAGAGGTGCAAGGGGGAGGAGATATGGGGATGTGTGTATATGTATAGCTGATTCACTTTGTTGTAAAGCAGAAACCAACACACCATTTTAAAGCAATTATACTCCAATAAAGATGTTAAGAAAACTAATAAAGTGATTACAAAATAATGGCTATATTTCCCTGTCCTGTACAATATATCATTGTTGCTTATTTCTTTTATACATAGTAGTTTGTATCTCTTAATACCATACCCTTATCTTGCCCTTCCTCTCTTCCCTCTCCCCACTGGTAACTGCTAGTTTGTTCTCTATATCTGTGAATCTGCTTATGTTTTGTCATATACATTAGTTTCATTTTTTAGATTCCACATATAAGGGATAAGAGAGTATTTGTCTTTCTCTGTCTGACTTATTTCACTAAGCATAATACTAGGTCCATCCACTTTGTTGCAAATGGCAGAATTTCATTCTTTTATATGGCTGAGTAATATTCCATTTTATATATATATATATATATATATATACACATACACGCACACACAGATATACATATATATTCCATTGTGTATATATATATTCATTGTTATATATATATGTATTTGTATATATGTGTGTGTGTGTGTGTGTGTATATATATATATATATCACATCTTCTTTTATCCATTCATCTGTTGATGGATATTTGGGTTGCTTCTATATCTTGGCTCTTATAAATAGTGCTGCCATGAACATTGGGGTGCATGTATCTTTTCTAATTAGTGTTTTCACTTTCTTTGGATATATAGCCCGCAGTGGAATTGCTAGATTGTATGGTAGTTCTACTTTTAGTTTTTTGAGGAATAAACCCTATTTCTTATACATATGAATAGATACTCAAATGAAAATTTGACTGAGAATGAGAACATATAGAGGTCTGGTGACATTCAGTGGCGGGGGCTATGGAGCTCTCCTGTGTTGCCAGGGAGAGTGTAAGTGGCACAACCATACAGAGGGCAACTGGCTGATAGTGAACAGAAGTATAAATCGACATGCCCTTTCACCCAGCCTCACATCTTCTAAGAATTTGTGCTGCAGAGACACTTTAGGGATGACATGTGTTCAAGATGATTCACTGCAGCTTCATGGGTGATGACAAACAACCAGAAACAAATCCAGAAGCCATCAGGAAAGGATTAGTTAAATAAAGTGTGGAACCTCAGAACAACAAACTATGCAGCTATGAAAAGGAACAAGGAAGCTCTTTGTGGACTGATATGGACCAAGTTCCAGGACGTTTTGTTAAATGACTAAAAAACAAGGTACAGAATGTTGTGTATAGAATGTTACCTTTTGTGTGATAAAGCATGGGGATAAAATATTGGCTTGTATAGGGATACACATTGGCCATATTCTAGAAGAATAGATAAGAATCTACAAAGATGTAGAGGAGGGGCAGGGAGAGACGAGGGCTCCTGGGGGATGAGACACAAAAAAGGAAGATATTTTAGACTTTTATATTTTGAGTGTGAACGTATAGCATGTTAAACATTTTTAATTAACAAACTCATCAGTCTTATATGAAAATATCCAAAATGGACAGATCCCTAGGCATAGAAAGCAGGTTAGTGGTTCCCAGGGGCTGGGGGAGGGAGAAATGGATATGTCTGTTTAATGGGTACTGGGTCTCCTTTTGGGGTGATGAAAATGTTCTGGAATAAATAGACGTGATGGTCGCACAACATTATGCATGTACTTAATGCCATGGTAAATTTTACGTGATGTCTATTTTACCACAATTTTTAAAAAAACCCCTATCTATCATAACAGTTACCTTTCCAATTTCACAGGCCTTCATTTGGAGATCATTTTTTACTTCAAGAAATATTTCCAAAGTACCACTCATTCTAGAAAGATGGAGTGCTGATATTTGTTTCTGTTCCAGGCATAAAGCTTTTTCATGAGCGCTTGAGAGACACGAGCTCACAAGAACACGTGTTTCACTAATTCATCAAAAGCTAAAATCCAGTGAGTGAAGAGTAGCAGTAGGTGAGAGGGAGGTCTGGGGTGGGTTGGGGGGAAGGTTAGTTAGCAGGTTCCTGAGGTACCAGGCAAGAGATAAAGTAGGGATGTAAAGGTCTATGTGCCACCGGGGGCCCTAAATCACCAGCTGCAGGGGCTGCTGGGTGAAGCAAAGGAAAGTGTGACTTCCCCAGAGTGGAAGAGTGCCTAGGCACCCGAACACACAGACCCGCAGACAAGACATCTTTATTTTTAGGGATGCCACCATCCATGCCACCCATCTGTCAGAGCGCCAAGCAGGTCCAAGTCTGTGTCAGCATCCCTGGCTCGCCAAAAAGCTCCGTGTGCAACCGGGGGTTAATTGACTCCTTAACAGGTCACCTGGCCAGACAGATGATTATGATGAACTAAACTGACTGACAGGTTAGGAACAGAATCAGCCCATTTGAGTCGAGATAAGGGAGTTGGATCAGGGCATGCTAAGTCTGCATCTACATCCATGACCTACCAGAGAAAGCTAATTCGTGGACGTGGTTGGCAAGGGAAAGGGGGAGGTAGTTTATAGAGCAGAACTTTTCCACGTATTTTCTCAATTTTTCCTCGCAACCAACCTGTGAGGAAGGGATTCTTTCTGTGTTATTGAATAGACAACCAACACTCTAAGAGTTTACAAGTGGCTTTCCCAAGGTTCTCCGCCTGTCAAAACTCAACTACCAGACCTTAGCTTGAAATCCTTACTTCTTTCCAAGATGCAATACCCTCTCCCACCAGGATTTGAATGGTGTGGGGCAGGGGCGTGTGTGATGCAGATTTCACAACTTGCTGCAGGATGCTAAAGATATCATATCCTCTCTGTGACTTAGTTTGCCCACTTGTAAGATGGAGACGATAATGACGCTTACTTCATAGGATAATTGTGTGTATGAGACAAAGTAATGAATTTAAAGCAGCAGTCCAATGCCTGAGTCTACTAAATTAATGCTAGCTAGTGTTATTTTCAAAAATATCAGTAGTTTAAACTGCAAAAAATAAATTTGGTTGATAATGATGTTTTCTGATTAATAAATTCTAAAAAAAATAAAATAAAATAAAAATAAATAAATAAATACATTCTGATAACTAGATTTATCATTTAGATGACAAATGGATGATTAGGTTTCAAAAATTAAAGCACAGGGACTTCCCTGGCGGTCCAGTGGTTTGGACTCTGCACTTCCACTGCAGGGGGCAAACGTTCAATCCCTGGTTGGGGAACTAAGTTTCCACATGCTGCACGGTGCGGCCAAAAAAAATTAAAAGTTAAAGCACAATAAAATTCCCTGAAGCTGGATACTCAACTAGATATTTTTCTTGGACAATCTAGCAGGTCTTTGGGAATCTAGTGGCACCTCATTATGAATACCAATTTTATTTTCATGCAGATATGCAGATATACAGGTATATAGAGTGATCCAGGTAAGAGAAATCACTCACAGAGAATTTACATTTACAGTTTGAAAATGCAAATGATGGAAGAAGCCAATCCCACTTCAATCCCGCTTCATGCTCAGAAGAAAAGACGGGCCTTGATGAAGTATGAACTCATGACTCAACCTTTTGTGTCCACTTGCTGTTTGCTGGACTCTCTTCCAAGTTCAGATTCAGCCAAAGGCTCTTTCTTTAAAAAATAAAAAAAAGCAGCTCAGCCCAACGAGGCTGCTCAAGAGGCATGTGAGGCTACACAGCTGTTTCCCAATCACCTGAGTGATGCCAAATTGCTTAAGGCTTGTACTGTAGTGAAGTCTGAAAATATTTCTTCTTATCCTCCCAGACAGAAGGTTGCAGAGTCCGTCACTGAGCCATGGACCTAAGGCCAACCACCCACTGCCCTCTGTTGTGGAGGCCAGCATCTCTAGGGTCCTCAAAGGAATGGAGAAATTCAATCTCGAAACTTCCCAGAACAAGCAGTCTCCCCTAGCCTGACTGGTCTCAGGTTACTGTTGCTGTTTCTAGAACTCTCCAGGCCCAATTCCACCATCTGACTGCTAATTCTCTCTCCACATCGACATTCCCAACCTTTCCTCTGCAGCCCAAAGTATTCCCAAACTTGTACTGCCCTTGATGTCTGTATCATTCAAGGATTTAATCATATTCTGCCTTACATCTCAATATAAAATTTCCCTTGGTCTATGCCATGTTCCCATCAGCTAACTGAAGAAAGAATCTTTGTCCAATGTCTTTCCAATCCACGTGGTGCCTAATATGGGAATGGGTGCTCAAGAATGATTGTACAAATGAATAAAAGAAAGTGTGAGAGAAATCGCTGCTCATCACTCAACCTGTGTACAAATAATGAAAAATATTGAATTGACCCCCAAAAGGTTTGACATGCCTACCATAGAATAGTGCTTCTCCAACTTTAGCAGCAAGCATCAGAATCCCCTACAGGGCTTCTTTTTTTTAAATATTTATTTATTTGGCTGCGCCGGGTCTTAGTTGCAGCATGCAGGATCTTCAGTTGTGGCATACGGGATCTAGTTCCCTGACCAGGGATTGAACCCAGGCCGCCTGAATTGGGAGCATGGAATCTTAACCACTGGGCCACCAGGGAAGTTACAGGGCTCCTTAAAATACAGGCTCCAGAGCTTCTGGTTTAGTAGGTTCAGGGTAGCACCCAAGAGTGCACGTTCCTGACAAGTTCACGGTGCTGCTGCTGTTGCTGGTCTGAGGACCACACTTGAGAAGCATCTTCTTGGTTCATGGTCCTCAGCTATGAATCAAGAGATTTAGATACTAGCCCCAGCTCTACCATAGGTGGCTGAGGGACCTGGGGCAATAATTTAGGTTCTCTGGGATTCCTCAAAGGAAATTTTCCCTGTATGATTGCTAATGTTACTTCTAGCTCTAATGTTATCTGAGTACAAAAGGTATAAATTACCCTTCCTTGTGTCATCTACAGTGCTATAATCTTCACGAAATTTTAGGCAATAAAGGCACTAGTCAAAACAACGATTGCTTATCAAAGCTTGGACCCAAGAGGGTTCAACCCCAAATGCTGCTGCGTTCCATTGAAAAGCTAAAAGCGGTGGAAACTAAGACCAGGCATCATGGAGACTTATGAATTTGACAGGGGCAGAGAAAGCCCCAAAGAAGCCAGACCAGATTCTCTTAAGGAATTAGAGCCTGATCTGAGTCTGGGTGCTCTCCACGGGCTCCAGGCCCCAAAGGACGCTGGCTTTTCTTAGGAAGCTGGAGTGGCAGGGCCCTCAGAGCCCAAAGTTGGCTCAATGGCCAGTGCCCTGAGAGAGGATGACCAGCTGTCATAGTCAACTGGTTCTTCCCTGCTTTTAGGATGGATCAAAACTTTCCCAGATAGGTGGCATCTATTTCAGTTTTTGGCATCACTAATTAGGCGGTCTCTCTCAAAAATGGGATTTCTACCTGTGACCGAGTATGTGAAGAGGTATCAGTCCTTGAGTGTCTTCAAGGGGAGAGAATTACCAAGACTGGTTTCATATCCTCAAAGGGAAGGGCAAGTATAAAATACTCACTTCATGAGAGAGTGGCATGGACGTATATACACTACCAAATGTAAACTAGATAGCTAGTGGGAAGCAGCTGCGTAGCACAGGGAGATCAGCTCGGTGCTTTGTGACCACCTAGAGGGGTGGGATAGGGAGGGTGGGAGGGAGACACAAGAGGGAGGAGATATGGGGATATATGTATATGTATAGCTGATTCACTTTGTTATAAAGCAGAAACTAACGCACCATTGTAAAGCAATTATACTCCAATAAAGATGTCAAAAAAAAATTCACTTCACTTTTGTGTTGAGTCAGAATTTCCAGCGTTTCAGCCACTTCCTGCCTTCCAGCCCTGCCAGCCTCTGACACTGAATCTCTGCTGTTTTGGGGACATTGGCCATTGAGGAGCTCGCCAGCTTGCTTCATAAGTAAAGTCAACATCCTTCAGGCCTGGAGCTCCTGACGCACGTTTTTTGAAAAGCACGTCTTTGCAAAAAACCATCCCTGGGAGGTGAATGTGGTGTGGCTCTCAAACATCAGTGAGCAAGTTAAAAGTAGGATGCTTGATCTTTGGTCTTCAGCATTTTCTCTTAGACCCTGTCCATCTCACCTCTGGCTCTTTAAAATTTTTCTCAGTTAAAGTAATTTAAAAATCATTGGCTAACCAGATAACTATCAACGTAATGAACATCTGCGTTGTACCTTGCAGTTTTCAAATGCTTTTCTATCAGTTATCTCATGGAATCCTAGCTGCTCTGCAGTGACTGATTTCTCTAAAGATCTGGGGTCACGTTGAATGGTGGCTCACAATGTAGATGACAAAATGGGAGCATCTAAAAGTGGGAAGGCAGAAATGTGATTGATACTGTGCAAGGCCCTTCACATGCCTCTCTGACTACAGGAAGTGATCAGACTTGATGTGGAGGCCCTGGGCTTGGTTATGGCTTCACAGGTGACCTGGACCCAGAGGGGACTTCCTTGCAGGATCCCAGGTCAAGGGGTCTTTTGGAGGAGTTTCTTCTGGGACAAAGGGCAGCTGGAACAGAGCTAAGCAGTTCACATTAAAAATGTTTTGGAGTGATATAGCTCCCCTTAACACTGTCTTTTAGACAAAGTCAAAACGATTTCATTTCCATTTTTTCCTGTAATCTCAAAAGGACCAGTATGATCCTTATTGGTCTTGGGGAGAACAAGTGGCTTGTTCAGGGCCTCCCAACCAGTGGAGTGATTTGATCCCAACCCCAGCTCCCTGCCTATGAGGTTGCCCTGCCTGGTGAGGCCTACTCCATTTAACCAGGAAAAAAGCATATTAATCTTTGCTTTTCCCTAACCTTTCATGTTTTTGTGCCTTTTCCTATACTTTCTCATAACAGTTCCAGGAGCTGGGTAGGAAAAATCTTTCCCAGATGAGCAAACTGTGATTCAGCAAAATTAAATGACCTGCCTAAGACCAGATAGCTCTTTGCCAAGTTATCTTAAGACCAGTTAAAGAAGGTGGAGGGGCCAGCATAGAAAGAGACTACAGACTGAGGGTGTGCTGATGGGGGATGAAAAAGGTAGGTGTGAGACTGGTCTTCAAGAAACATCTACCAGTGGTTGGTAGTCTCAGTACCCGAACTGGACACATTTATGCTCCCCACTCAAGTAAACTGAGTCCCTTCTGAAAGCATTTTAGAAAGGGAGAACGCTATGTCCCTGCACAATCTTTCTATTATCTTAAAAGTTCATCAAAATCATTAAATACTGGGGCCGACTGCTTGTGAAAATCAGTGTCCAAATTAACCCGAAGCTTCTTGCATTCACTACTGGGGCAACTTAAGACCATGCCAGAGGAGACCGACATTGACCATGACACCAAAATTCACCTCTGCAGGGTTAAAGCAGTCACCGAGACAAAGCTCCCTTGAAAGGGCCCTACTGATCGGTCTGTTTACTAAATCTCTACTGGCTTCTGGTTTGCATTTGTATTTTCTGCCCAACAAAGGATATGCTGTTCTTTCCTAAAATCCCTTGATTAAAAATCCAAGTGTTGGGTAATCTTGCGGCTCCCACCCATTCTAAACCCTCTCCCTGGTCCTTGATTCTCATCCACTCCAACTTCCCCCTCCATGCCCCTTATGAAGATGTGGATCTGAAATCCACGTCTGCGTGATCTTGCCATGCATACATGTATCTACACCAATGGTAGCCCAGAAGTCCTCAGACGGAAGAGAGGGGAGGAGAATGCAGGGTAGTTAAGAGTTGCCTTTCTCCTGATATTACTTGGTTCCACAAAAATGAGCGTCAGGAATTAACCCTTAACCAGGCTTTGGGTTCTAGATCCAAACTTCCTTTATTAGGAGGTTACAGAGTGTACAAGAAGGCCAGGACCAGCCAGCCTTCATGGAGCAAACTGGGAGGGTTTCCTGTGATCATGGTAGGTAAAGATTGAATTTCCTGGGGTGTCAAATCAATACAGTGCCACCCAACTCCAAACCACCAGGCAAACACCACAGGGTTCTCGTGGCAGTCTTCCAGGTGCTAAAAACCGCTACACTGGTGTTGTTAAGGTAGTGGTCCCTGCAAGGCAGCACTTCAAATTTTACATGTAAGTGTCATCACATTTTAAAAACATTTCCTCTTTAAACATGGAAATGGATCTTCAGACTTCTAAGAAACACCAAGTAGAACCCCTTTTATAGAACAGTAATATCATTGACATTTGGGGTAACTTTGATAGGAGATCTAACCGTTCTCTGCTGCCAGACAGGGCCACCTAAGCTGTCCCTGAGAGGTGAGATGTTTCCTTTGTCAAGATCTCCTGGGGGAGCTGTCACACCCCCTCCATCGCAGCCACTTCCATTTCTAGAGATTATTACTCCCCGGAAGCACTTTACAGACTGAAGGCAAATCCCTCCTGTGCTTATGGAGAGCATTTCCGGGATCTGGTCCTGAGGACACGGCGGGAACATGCGTCTCCCTAAAGACCACATTCTCAGGGAAGCCCAGAGCCCTCAGACAATGTGCTTATTAATAAAGATAGAAATCATTTTGTCTGTGAAGATACATTGTGGTTGAAACTGTATATTCATTTCTTACCAGGGAAACTGCTTTTATCTCATTCAACCTGACTGAATCAGATAGCTGCTGAGAACAAAATCAGCATGCTTTGATTGTTTGTATTTAATCTTTCTCAAAAGAAAAAAAAATCCACTTTGTTCCCAGAACATGAAAATGCAAGAATAAGAATAGTAAAAAAAATAAATAAAATTTATTTTTAATTTATTTTTAAAAATTGTGACATTGTGTTATTCGACATCTCTCATGAGGAGGTGATCCCCCAGGGCAAACAAACAAACTAACCCAAACTTGAGAGCTGTCACCTTCCAGTTCTTCCCAGGGTGAGATAGTCATGATTTATTTGGAGGTGGCTTCTTATGAAAGTTGGACAGTCATGTCATAGATACACAGACTAAATGAAGATTGTGTGCTGTACACAATCAGAGCATTTTACTGCTAAAAGCACCTGGAGATGACGGAGGCCAAATTCCTCCCTAGGCAGTAGGTCTGAAGCCTGAGGACCAGGGTTCCAGCCACATGAGCTGTGGTCCGTGACCTTCCATTGGCCAGAGAGGTCTCCTTTGATTCTTGTGTGCACTCAAGTGTAGGGTTACACTTTTGCCTCCCCTCCCCAACTCAGCGTTCCTATTTTGACAGAGATTTCACTTTCCCGTGGTTTAAAGTCCACGGGCCTATGCCTCCCCAGTGTCTTACGACACAAGTAAGAGAAAGCAAATCCATTTCCCAGACAACTCTTTTCACTGGAAAGCCTGCCTGTCTTGGAGGGATAAACCAGGAGAATCCCTGAGACAAACAGACAATAAAACCTGCACCAAGACGTGAAACCATCCAGCAGGCATTGACACGTGACACAGAATGAAACTCAAAGGGAAGAGAGAAGAATTGGGATCTTTTGTTTTGTTTTTTCAAACTCCGTGTAAGCTCTCAGGCTCTTTACTTCTTTCTAAACATAGCTTTTCCTACCACAGAAGAAACAGGGGCCTTTTTTCCCTCCTTATTTTTAATCTTTACAACTGGCTTTTGGGCTGAATTCAGGGAAGGCCGGGGTGGAGCTGGGGAGGGGACCCATCTACCTTGTACGTGGGACACTTGGTCACCTGCACACCATGGAACAGAATCATAACAAAGCCCTGCATTGACCAACTGCAAAAGAATCCTTCCCCTGCTCCACCCTGCCTCCCCACCCTTTGGCGAGAGCCTCAGTAAATAGGTACATTTGGTGCCAGGACTGAAGGTCAACAAGCTCCTGCTTTGTCAGAGGAAGCTGGGACTCAAGTCAGAGGACTTCACGGAAATGCCATACCTCCTTGCTCCCCAGGTGTTGGAGCCTAACGATTAGAAGTAAAAGAGTCTCAGGGCAGCTTGCCAAGAACACAGGCAGCAGACACTTAATGCTATGGTGTGGCAATCATACCAGGCATCTCAGCTGACCTCAACCCGTGGGTTTTGTGCAGCAAGGCAGACTTCCTTTGGAACGGCCATTACAGATCCTCAAACTCATCTGGGACAGGAGAATCCAAAGATGGCCCCCAAGATCCCCAGACCTTGGTGTACATCCCCTTTATAACCCCCCTGCCCTCTAGGGTGGGGCAGAACCCATGATATGATGAAATATGACCTCTGGGATTGGGTTACTTTATAAGGCAGAGATGAAGGGATCTTACATATTTCATCAGAGCCCTTGGTCAGCTGATTTTAACTAGGGACTTTACCCTATGGGGGCCTGAGTTCATCAGTTGACTTTAATTCCAAAGGAGAGTATTCTGGGTGGGCCTGACCTAATCAGATGAGCCACTTAAAAGAGGGAATAGAGGTCAGGGATGGGAGATGATGTATGACAGATTTGAAGCAGCAGAGACATTCTTCTGTTGGCCTTGAAGAAGCACACTGGTGCCTTAAGGAGAGGGCTGTGTGACTGAAGGCCTCAATCTTACAACTGGAAGGAACCAAGGAGAATGCAGGGTAGTTAATGCAGGCCTGTGAGACCCTGAGCCAAGAACCCAGCTAAGCCATGCCTGGAGCCCTGACCTATGGAACCAGTGAAATGATAAATGTATGTTGTGTTAAGCCCCTAAGATTGTGCAAATTTGTTAGGCAGCAGAGAAGAGTAATACAGCTGGCCCTCCATATCTGTGGGTTCAGTCCATGGTTGGTTGAATCCACAGATGCAGGACCTTCAGATATGAAGGGCCAACTCTACAATGCCATTTTATATAAGGAACTTGAGCATCCAGAATTTTGGTATCTGTGGAGGTCCTGGAACCAATCCCCGCCACGGATACCAAGGGATGACTGTGCATCATCACAGGAATTGCAGAGAGAACATGTGCCCACGTTCTCTCCATCATTTCTCCATATCCATGTTTCCCGTTCCCACTTTCCCTGTCAAGGTGAATGTTCAAAGTCAGGGCTTATTTTAGATGAGGGCAAAGCAGACTGCTGCATGATGGGGGCAGGGTGAAGACTGGGGCAGGCTCCTAAGATCTCTACGCCTGGCTGTTTGGGTTACTGAAGGCCTGGTTGACCATGTAGAACGTGTTCTGAGAAAAGGTAGCTTCTTAGACCCATAGTGGGGGATTAATCTTTCCTTCATATTACAGGAGCATATGACTAGATATTGCTAATTCAGTCAGACTGCATTGATATCCTAAATTTGGGGAGTGGATCCATCAGAAAGCAAAACATCCACCAAAAATCCCTAAAGCAAGTAGCTAAACAGATCTGAACTTGAAGCGCAGACCTGGGGCAAGGGCTGTAGGGAGCGTGATGCTGGTGTGTGCCAGGGGGCCTGTCCCCAAGCATTAAGACTGGCACTTAATTGCCTCATTGGCTCAGTGTTTACAACTTAATAGCTGGGAAGGATATGGAAGATTATATCATCCAGTCCCCGCATTTGACAGACAAGGAAACCGAGGCCCTGGGAGGTTAAATGTCTTTCCCAAAGCTCTCCATCCAGACACAGCAGGGGCAGGACCAAAACTCAGGGCTTTCAACAATTTCCCATCTTGTCACCCTTCCTCTAGCGAAAAATGACCCCGGTGTTGCCTGTTGGTTAAATCGCCATCTCTCTCAAACAGACCCGGCTCAGTCTGCACCTGGCTGTCTTTGCTCAGCCGGAAACGTGACACCAACTCTCCTGACGAGCTGACTTGCCTCTCTCCTTAGCTGTGCCACCAGCTCAAGTCACTTACAGCTAAGCAATGACAAAGTGACTCAGCCATTCTGAGATCCAAACCTCACCGGGTAGATAAGTTTCCTGCAGCTGCAGTCACAAAGGGGATGGCTTAAAAGAACAGACAGAAATTTACTCTCTTGCTGTTCTGGAGGCCAGAAGTCTGAAGTCAAGGGGTCGGCAGAACCAAGCTTCCTCTGAAGGTTCTAGGGGAGATCGCTCCTTGCCTCTTCTAGCTTCTGGTGGTTGCCGGCAATCCTTGGCATCTCTTGGCTTGTTGCTGCAGTCTCTTCCTCCATCTTCACATGGCCTCTTCCCTCTGTGTATGACTCTGCATCTTCTCCTCTTCTTATAAAAACATTAGTCACATTGGATTTAGGGCCCTTCCTAATCCAATATGAGCTCATCTTAATTTAACTAATTACATCTGCAAAGAACCTATTTCCAAGTAAGGTCACATTCTGAGACCCCAAGTGGACCAGAGTTTTGGGTGGGGGGGGGTCACTATTCAACCACTGGTTGACTAGTACACTGGTTTTATATGGCTAGCTCAGCCAACTGCCCTGAGAGTAGAGATAATGTGTATGGGCAACCCCGCCATCACTCTTCCCCCTCACCTACCCCCACCAGGATTGTGTAACCCAGGACCCAGAAATTAGAGAGTTAATGCTGGAAATAACTTCAGAGAGCATCTACCCAGTGGCTGTTAATCCCAGCTGCACAAGAGAATCTCCTGGGGAGATTTTAAAAACACCAATGTCCAAGCCCAAACCCAGAGATTGTGATTCAAGTTGATCTAAGGTGTGCCTTGGGCATTGGTAGCTATTAAGGCTACTCGGATGATTCTGATACACAGTCAAGGTTGAAACCCACCAATCTAGCCCACCGCTTAGTTTTCAGATGGAAGACGAGGCGAACAAACCTTCAGCCAACATTCTACCCGCTCCTCTATTTATTGCCACCTCCCAACCTGTAAGCTGCCGATTCTCTGACTGGAATGTCTCGCTCCCTCTAGATGGTACAAGGCCCCAGAGTTGACAGAACAAAGTCCCTTTGGTGGCCAGCACACCCCACTCATGAGAGAGAAGCCAGTAAGGCCCCTCCAGGACCATGAGGCAAGATGGCGGCCACCTCGCTCCTGTCACAATGTCCTCCTCAACTTCCGACACACACTCATGACCTATGGAAACACATACTTGTTACGGGCTTTGTAAAGTGCTACCCAAATGCGCTTGGTCACTCTATTACGTCATTTGGGGTAGCATCACCTCAGCTACAGGGTAAAAGTGTGCACTTTGCCTACTCACCCATTTGGTTTCCATTATACCAAATGTTCTTGGGCATCTTTCTAGCTGCTGTTCTATTTTGTCATTATCACCACACAGTCTTTAAAAGCAAGACACATTTTTTTACTTCTTTTTAATTTTTGTGTATTCTACTATCATACTCAATACAACAAATTCTTCTTTCCCTTGCCTGAGCTGGAAAAAAATGCCAAAATATGCACCAAAATGGCCTGCCCAACACCTGAACCACCACCAAATAACCCTAAGATTTTCTTTCAGACAATATTCTCTTTTGGGACCAGTGAGCTGCAAAAAAATGAAATAAAATAAAAGTTGAACAATTATGATGGAGGCAGGACACATCCTGCTACTCGGTCTCCTTTAGAATTCCAGGTGCCTCCCTAATCCATTTCTCCTTCCTCTTGGCTCCAATCTTGGGAGAACCCAAGATCATGAAGAAAGGGAACCCCGCGAATAAGCCTCTCATCCTTGTTCCAGATTTAAAAACCAAGGGGCAAAGAACCTTGTTAGAATAACCTGTGTGTTTCTTATACTTTTTTGAGTGCAGTCCACACTGTTCGAAAATCATGCACAAGTGTTTCAGACACGCCTACACACCTTTCAAATACTTCGGCACATGATATGACCAGCAAGGGCCAGGTCGGATGACACTGCCCAGGGCTCATGGGCAGGTCTGGGCCTCTGGCCTCCCCCCAAGTCACAAACCTCAACACTGGGCAGCTTGCAGCTGCAGCTAAACTCAGTTTTTGTGTCAGTTTCATGGGCGTCCTGAAAGGCCCGTGGGCACAAGAAAGTACTTACATACCTGTGGTGTAAGCTACCGCCCTCGCCCACCCCTTTTTTCCTTGAGTCTCTTTCCAGGAACATCCAAGATCTGTCTCCATTTTCTGCTTTTTGTGGGTTGTGAGGAGCCGCCTTCTGGTTTGATGAAGGCGGCCAGGTTCCTTCACTAAGGATCACACTCAAGACATCAGCCCACTCGGATGCCAGAAAGAGCCAGCAAAGAGGTGGGCTTTGGTGACAAACGGAGCTGAGCTCCGTGGCATAATAATACACTCACAAACGAGCCACAAGACATTCATTACTTTTTTCTTCTTCTCGGGCAGCAAAATAGCTGAGGCCCAGTTTGGACAGCAGTCTGAGAACTGTGGACTGGGCAGAAAGATCAGATGCCCAGACTGCCCGGCTGCTTTTTCATGCAGTCCTACAGGGAAATCAAATGGACGGCTTTGTCCACTGCTTGGCCATTGATTCAGGAACGACCGAGTAGGCTGTCGTCCAGCGGTAACCCCAGGGCTCCCACCGGCGGCAGGACCCTCATTCCCCATCCTCTGATCCCACAGTGTGCTGCCCCTCCTCCCCTCGGGGGCCGGCGAGGGGCCAGGAGGACATCTGGGGATGCGGCCACAGGATGGAGGCAGGAGGGTGCATCCTCCTACCAGCCACGCAACCACCCGTTCAGGTGTCCTCACACCTTCCTCCAGGCCCGGGACCATGAGGGCAAGTCTGCTGGGCAGGTGTGCTTGCTCCAGGAGCCCAGGCTTGTGAGCTGAGGAGGGGGACCCTCCACCACTGCAGGCCTCTTAGGATCCTGGAACTTGGCCCTTCCTTAAGATCCTCGTGCATCTCTGAGCCATCGGAACACTGGACTCATGCGCTGGGAGGGGAGGAGGCCAAGGAGGGACCCCAGGGCTCTTTTCAGCCCCTGAAGTCTACAAGGCAGGGCACGCCTCCACCCGCGTCTGTTTTCACCAACAGGAAATGGGTGCGGGCCCATCAAGAGGGAGTTGTGCCTGAGGGAGGGTAGCAGGGAGCTTCCGGCCCTTGAGGACATTCCAAGGGAAGCCAGAACGCCACAGGACGGAGCGGGACCCCCTCCATGACAGTCTTCGATACATCAGAACCCACAGCCTGCCGCGGGTGTGGACCTCCTGCAAGCCGGCTGAGACCAGCAGGATCCTTCTATGCTTTGCTTCTCTGGCCCGGAAAAGCCACCCTTTGACCCGTGGGCCACCCCAGGCCGACACCGAGAAGGCTGGACCGGGTTTGGATGAAGGTCTGAGGCTGAATCTGCCTCAAGCCAGCGTGGGTATCCCAACAGGTTCCCGTCGGAAGCCCCGTTCCGGGGAAAATGCGAGGAAGCGCCCCCTAGTGGTGAGAGGGGCATCCTGCCCAGGTGGGCTTTGGGCTCTGGCTTGCAGATCGCTCCCCTGGGTGTACCTGCCTTTCCACTTCTCAGGGCCTCGAGTAAATGCCATGCGGCTGAAAACTGTCTCCAAGCCAGATGGGAGGGGTCCCCGTAGAGCCAGCCGTCCACTGTGGAGCCCACCCAGTTCGCAGGGGCCTGAGAGAGGACTGGCCCAGCCCTGGACGGCCCACAGGGACTGACCAAAGGGGACAGCTGGGCAGTCAGCCACCACCATCCCCCAGGTGGTGCTTCACTGTAGGGAACCAGGAGGTCAGGGTGTAACTGTTTTCCTCCTCTGTAAGAAAGGTTCAAGGTCCTGTAAACTTGTCATCTCGTGCTCTGTCCCTTTTGACACAACCCGTATAAGAGCAAATACCACTTGTATACAGCCAGCTGCCTGGCAGTTTTCACAGAGAACTAAACGCACCCATTTCTACACGACTGTGAGATATTGTTCCCATTTTACAGTCGAGAAGAGCGAGGCTCAGAGAGATTCAATGATCATTCAGATGTGTCAGAGGTACTGAGGGCCAGTTTAGGACCCTATGTGTCCTCTTGTTTGTTTTTTGTCTTTTCTTTTTTAACATCACCACTGCTTCAAAGTGCCTTATGGGGACGAGGCTAGAAACATGTTTAACTTGTTAGCACTTAATGTCAGAGAAAAGCAAGCAAGCAAAAACCCTTCATGCTTTTTCAACACCCCCTTTCACCCGAGCAAGGATGGTTCCCCTCCTTCTGGAGTGATTCTCCTGGACCCTGAGGGGATCTGAAAGATTGACCAGCTTCCCCGGGTTCTAGTAGGTGTTAGTTAAGTGTGTAGCAGTGGTAGAAGGCCTGGCTTTCAGGAAGGGGCCTGACTCAGATTCACATCCGCCACCTGGAGAGATGGCTTTGCAGGGGACAGAGCTCGGCAGGTCAGCTGAGCCGTGGGTGACCCCTGGCCAGTCACGGATGGCCACTGTCCTAATCCACTCACCCAGGGGTACGTCAGGGAGCCCCTTACAGAAGGGAAGTGAGGAAAAGATGGGAGTGGGTGTGTCATCAAGAAAACTGGCCTTGCTTCAAGAGGGTTGTTGGGATGGCTGCCAGGTCCGGGGGCTGCGGGAGAGAGGCAGGGGCAGGACAACATGGGCAGTGGTCCCTGACACGGGAGAGATGAACAGCAGATGGTCTAAGGTCCACTGGCGACCCAGTACCAGGCCTTACTCCCTAAATAGATGTTTCCATCCCCAAATCTGTAACTCCCTGCTTTTGAACACAGTTTCCCCTGGACTGTGGCCTGACACAAAAATGGCAGCTCAGGCCTTCTCCCTGACTAAGTGGCCTGTTCAAGGCAAGGGAGACATGGCTGGAACCCTCTGCCATGGGAGGGTGACTTTGCCCGAGCACAGGCCGTATGGCCGGCAGCTGCCCCTCTGGGTCCCTGAGCCCACGGCCAGGGGGCAGGGACTCCTGGAAGGCCCACCGCCAGCAGAGGCCCTGGCGAATCACTGGGAGACACCACACGCATCTGGTCTTCTGACGCCCCAAAATGCCCTCACATGTTAAAGCTCAAATCAAACATGTGAAGGGAAACTGGTCATATGGAAAAATTCAGAATTGTAACATAAACAAACATCCCTTAATTGATCCATTTTATGTATCCAGGGTTTTGTGAATCATATGTTCTTAGAATGATACACATCTTGGCTCTCTAAACTGTAAAAGAAAGATTGGGGTTTTCTTATTTAAAAAAAGCTATTCTTTAATTTTTTTTCCAAAGCCCAATTATGAACCACGGGAAGTTGGGGTGGAGGCGTGGGTGGAATATTGCTAAGAGTGCGTTTCTGGCCAGTGATTGAAGGAGGGGTGGAAGGGAACCCAGACCTCGCCTTGCAGGCTGTGTGTGTGCGTGTGTGTGTGTGTACATATGTAGGTACATGAGTGTATGCCAATGTGTTGAGTGTGTGTGTGAGTGTACTGCATGAATGTGTATGTTTGTGTGTGTGAATGTGGATGCGTTTGTGTATATGTGTGTGAATGTATATGTACATATTTGGACATGTGTGAAAGTGCTGTGACCGTGTGGTCAGTGTGTGTATATGTGAATGTGTGTCTCTGTGACTGTGAGTGTATGAGAGTATGTCTGTGTGTATGTATGTAAGTGTGCATGTATGTAGTATGTGCATTTGTGTCTGTCTGTCCGTCTGGACAGGAGGACTTGGGCATACATTGAATTCCTGGGGATGGTCCTGTAGATCACAGGAGACCTACTGAGAACTCTGGTCTCTGAAAGTTCTTTCCTGAGCTAAATTCTATCGTTCCATCCCTACTGGCTGGACCGTGTCCAGAAAGTACAACTTTGTGACACATATTCTTTTTCAGCCTACATTTGAAGATACTATGTTCAGAAGTAAAGCTATTTTTTTCTGAATTGTCCAGCCTCTTGGGCAACTAAAAGCAAGAACAGAATCCCCTCAGCCTGAGAACCTTCCCATGATCAGCCTCAGAGGAGGGCTGCACTCACAACTTGTCTGTATTTGCATCCTGCATGGTATGTTTGGAAGAACAAATGTATGTCGTTTCAAAAAAACCACACCTAATAAAGACTTTAAGCCAGCTGAACAGCCCTGGAATATTTCTCACCTTCCCACATATGAATAGCTTTCTAGGGGCCTATGAAGGGGGTGTGCAGGGCAGGGCCCCCGGGAGGGGAAGGCTGCCAGCAACCAGCCGATTTCCTACAAATACACTTAAAAATGGAACAGTCTGCAGGGCCTCTATTTCAGCCACCTGGATAAGGACAGGTCACACGTGTTTTTTCAGACCTCTTTAAGGCTCCGTTAGAATGTCTTTGTGGGTCACAATTCAAATACAGATAATCTCGAATTCAACTACTGATAATCTCTGGTTCAAAGTTGCTCTTGCCATTTGAAAGGAAGCTCATTCCCATTCATTTTATTTCTTGAAATCTCAGTGGGGTCCCCCTTCTAAAGTTCCTGTAAGTATTAACTCCTATCCCATCCTACCTTTTTAAAAGAGAATTATAGTATAGGACTATCCCTAGGATGATGTGGATCAGGGTCATTTTAGTGATGTGTGTCCTGGGGCAAATCATATCCTGTGACTTACTCCACACTTTTTCCCATCAGGCAAGGGATCAGGTGAAACGATACACACACACACACACACACACACACATCTCAGTGGAGAATGCAAAGTAAAAAAAAGAAAAATCAAAGATACTGGTTCCATGTAAACATTTTTATAATTCATTTAATTGTTAAGGCATCACGGAGTTTATGTAGATTACTTTAACCTCTAAAAATACAAAGTTTGCACTAGTAACATCGGGTAGTCAATTCATTTACGAAGTTTAAATGTAACATGGTAAAACTCATCTTAATAATCTGACTCCTAAACAGATGTGAAACAGGAATCATGGCGGCACATGCTAGACACAACCTCCAAAAATACATGGCTAACAAAGCAAGTGGAGGGCTGGGGTCGGCCGCCCCTGGTAAAACCGTAGCATCCAGCAAGAGGGGAGAGAAAGTGGCCACCATCTCAAAGACTTTGTTTCTCTTACTAGACATCTTTCACTAAATCCCAGAAGGGTTACTGTTAATGCATTTTCCTCTCTTCCAAATGAATCACCCGGTGAGCAGGTGTATGTATATTTTTTCTAACGAGCATTTAACATCAACCACATGCTGTCACCAACTGGACAAGCAGGTCTTCTGGAAGGTGTGTACAAATGTCAAAGGGACACAGCCTGGCAGATAACACTCAAACCCAGCGAGTCTTGATGAGTATGGAAACAGCCTCCCATTCTCCCATTCCAAGGCTTGATTAGGAGCCGGGCCCCAGCCCACAGGCAGCTGCGCCTGAGGGGCTGGCTCACGGATGGGGCAGGGGAAGTCACAGATGAACCAGAAACTCTTTTGACTCAGTAGTTTCCACTCCCTCCCCAGCATGACTATTTGCTAGAACTGCCCAAGAGGAGTCACCATGAATCTAATCTCTCTGGATTTTCCTTGCTTGACCTCGAAATGACACTAGAGAGAGCAGAGAAGCAACAAGATCCGGGCTAGCCCTACACGGCATCATGGTCGAAGAGGCGCAGTGTTATGTCTTGGAGAGAGCGGCCATCAGAAGGGATCAAGGTGTGCTTGGTCCACATTTCAACACAGGGCAGGGAGATTCTGCAACACACGGCTGATGTCAGGAGTCCTCCTGAAGGCATGGTCTCTGTGAGAGGAGGGGAGCAAGAGAAGGCCGCCAAAAGGGAGCTGGAAAGGGACACAGACAGGCACCCTCCTCCATGCCCTCCCTGGAACCAGGGGCAGTGGCATCACGGAGGCAGGAACAAGGCAGGTGGGGACCCTCCACGGCTTCCGGTCCCCGCTTGTCCCTGCAAGTCCCTGTGGGTCTGTGACCCTACAGTTCTCCATCCCTGTGAAACTTGGCCACAAGCGCCCTCTTGAGCTCTGCGTTGCTGAATCTGTTGTTTTAGGTCCTCTATGGCTGACCATCAAGGCATTACCAAGGGGTCCCCTCACCAGTCCTTGAAAATAAACTAACACAATACCACAGAGGCATGAAATTATGTGCGGTGTGAATGTGTGTGTGAGAAAGAGAGAGTCTGAGGATTTGGAAGATGTTCACCAATAAGTTATCAGCAGTTATCTAAGTGTAGTGAAAGTTTAGGTGATTTTTTTCTTTCTTCTTTATACCCTCTGACATTGTTTTAAAATATTAAAATAAGTGTGTAATTTGTAATTATAAAAAGAGAATTTTTGTTCCGAAAAAAATTAAACTACTATTTTAGAGCAGAAAAAAATAGGCATGATTAAAAACTATCAGAGACAGATACAATTTTTTAAATAAAGGCGGAATTGAACCGAACCTTATTTGCTTTGAAACTTAAACTGCAAAACACGTGCCCTAAATATTGTGGATTACAGATATTTAGGGCATGTGTTGCAGGTCCCAGAATGTTAGAGACATAAATGAATATAAACTGGATAATTGGTGTGTATAACAACAGATACTGGTATTATTCAGATACACAAGTGAGTTGACAAATTACAAGACTATGTATCATTTGGTGTTGAGTGGATCACGCTATGGCCTGTGCACTGTTAAAATATAGGCATTATTTTGCAAAGGATGGTTATTGGGAGGGAAACACAAAGGACACACTCTTTTCATAGTCTAGCTCATACGAGACAGAAAACACCCCAACTTCACTTCATTCTTTTTGCAACATCCGAATATGCGTGTTCTATCTCCTGGTTGGCTGGACACGTGTTTATGAACTCATCCCTAGCATACGCATTGTTCAAGTATCTCCAGATGCCAGTCATTTCAGAAGGAAATTCAAAATCTCTGTATCTCTTGGCCACGATCTGAAAATGAAGAGGAAATAGTCAGAAAGGGACAACCCACTAACATAGGCAGTTAGATCAGACAATCCATTCTTTTGAGGCATGTAATATGTTCTCCTTCTCAAGTTCCCATGTCGTCCTATAGCCGTTCGGGCTACTCTGAGTTGCATTTTGAGTTTGCATGGGGCATATTGAGCGTGGGACTCAAAACAGAGGCTCTACACAACCGTGGCCACCAATTTATCACAGACGATCCTTGTGATCCACTGGCATGAATTTGCTCCGTACTCCAGTGGATTTCTCTTTGTGTTTCTGGCAGTTTTCTCTCCCTGTGTTCTGCTGCTGTGTTATTTGGTGCCTGAGGTTCATGTTGGATCTTCAGTTTAGATTGTGCCAGGATCACTGTGAAGTGCCCTCTCTTTTTCCTATTTGCTGAGCCTCACCTCCTGAAATCCCAAATACCTGTGTATGTTACTCCTGTGGATTTCCATCATTCTGCCCCTGACAGGATCATTTCACTGTGCGTCCACCATGTGCAGAGGATAGATTCGTGAACCAAAATATCTTTATTCTTATCCTCATGGAAATAGTGGATGTACAGACAGGGTAGCTGAGAATGAACATCATGAACACACAATGATGTGAGATGTTTCCTCTGGCTGGAAGGGTACCGTTGGGGAATTCATCACAAAGGAGGGTGTATACTGTTGGAGATAGTATGAGTTTCCTGGAGCTGCCTTAACAAAGCACTACAAGCTTGGGTGGCTTGGAATAACAGAAATTTATTCTCTCACAGTCCTGGAGGCCAGAAGTCCAAGATCAAGGTGTCAGGAGAGCCGGGCTCTCTCTGAAGGCTCTGGGGAAGGATCTGTTCCAGGTCCCTCCCCCAGCTTCTGGCTTGTGGGAGCACAGCTCCAACCCCCACATGGCGTTTTTTCCTGTGCTGGTGTGTTTGTGTCCAAATTCCCTTTTATAAGGACACCAGTTATGTTGGCTTAGGGGGCCCACTCTACTCATCCTAACTAATTACATCTGCAAAGACCCTATTTCCAAATAAGGTCACGTTCTGAGGTACAGGGAGTTGGAACTTGAACACATAAATTTGGGGGGGGGCATGATTCATCCCATAACAAGGACCCAGGGCTACAACGGCCCGTTCTGCTTTGTTCCTTTCCACTGTATTGGCTCCTGGGACGTTTGGATGGCGTGAGCATGGAATGTATCACCAATTAGAAGATCTTCGGGACTTATTTCTCAGATTTTGGAGGCCAGGAGCTATTGATGCAGTAAAACAAGACCATAGAACTTTCAGAGAGCCTCCTAAATTAACATCTTTTGCTTGAATTCAAACTTACTGACGTTAATGTCAAGAATTCTGCTTTCCTTTTGTTTGCATTTGCCTGGTTTAGCTTTGCCCCTCTTTTTATTTTAGCATTTCTGAGTAAGTTTGTTATCTATAGGCCTTTCATAGACGTAAGCTTGTATTTGTATCATATCTTATGAATGTAATACTTTGTTTTCCAACTTTCTGTGAATATTTTTGTGTTCATGTGTGTGTGTGTGTTTCCCTTTCTGGTGGTTTAGAAGGTTTATGGTCTGTTTTAACTCTTCCAGTGGTTTCTTATATAACTTTAAATAATAAGAATTCTTTATTTCTTGATTTATCAACTTTAGATGATCTTTACTTACTCTGATAATGACAAATGAGGAAATTAGTATACCTACACTTCTTTTCATTTCTGCTCCCTTATCCTCCTTCCAATGGTGTAAAACATCCAAGTTTACTATACTCTGTTTCTTTCCAGTAGTTATAATTCCCACTGCTGTTTAGGCTTAGTTCTGGTTTTAGATTTAAATAGGTTCTATGTTTATCACTAATCCTTCTATACCACACACCTTCTCTGTTCCTGGATTCTTATTTTATTATCATTTTTTATTATTTCATCATATAGCAATTTTATTTTTAAAAATGGCTCAGGAGTACTTATTTCATTGAGACCAGAAGTCTAGGTAAAAACAACAATTTACAAGGATATAAAATTCTTACATCACACATCCTTTCCTTTAATCCTTTAACTATTAAACCACTGTTTTCTGGGTTTTAATGTGGTCCTAGAGACATATGAGACTAGTCTGAATTCCCTCCTTGTGTAGGTGGCTTTATCTTTTATTATTATTATTACTATTATTATTATTATCATCATCACCATTATCATCATCAGCATCATCTAGACACCCAAAGGGTTCTTTTTTATCCTCAAAGTTCAATAATTTACCAAATATGTGATAGTGTGTTGATTGTTCTGGGCAATAT